>NC_136061.1:446211542-451211542 GCF_964261635.1 Lissotriton helveticus
CGACTTTTCTAAAGAATTTGTTGTCCAGACGGACGCTTCAGAGCATGGCGTGGGGGCTGTTCTAGCTCAGGTGAATGAAGAGGGCCGAGACTTACCTGTAGCCTTCATCAGTAGGAGGTTACTTCCCAGGGAACAGAGGTGGAGTGCGATAGAGAGAGAAGCATTTGCTGTGGTCTGGGTGCTGAAGAAGCTAAGACCCTACCTGTTTGGGACTCACTTCCGGGTTCAGACAGGCCACAGGCCCCTCAGATGGTTGATGCAGATGAGGGGTGAGAATCCAAAGCTGTTGAGGTGGTCCCTTTCCCTACAGGGGATGGACTTCACGGTGGAACATCGCCCTGGTACAGATCACGCCAATGCTGATGGTCTGTCCAGATTTTTCCGCCTTAGTGATGAGGACTCCCTAGGGTAAGGGTAGTTCTCCCCACATTTCAGCTGGAGGGGACACGTGTTAGACCTGGCATCATTGGCATGAGACTCTCCTCCATTTTTTTCTGTTTGCCTCCTCTGTTTACGATGTTTTTGCTGGTATATTGCTTTGGGCACTGTACCACTGCTGATCAGTGCCACAGTGCAAGTGCTCCCTATGTAAAATTGATGTATTGATTGAATTCCATGTTTGGCTTATTTGATTTACAGTCAGTCCCTAGTAGAGTGCACCAAGAGTGCCAGGGCTTGTAAATACAAATGCTGCTAGTGGGCTTGCAGCACGTGTTGTGCCACCCACAGAAGCGGCCTGGTAAAATATGCCTAAAGGTCTACCATTGCTAGACCTACGTGCAGTCTGGTACTGTCACGGGGGCTGTGCTAGTACACCTACTTGCCAGTCCCTAAACCTTCCCTTAACTTCATGTTAGTCACCCCTATGGTAGGCCCAAGGGCAGGGTGCATTGTAAGCATAAGGTAGGACAAGTCTGATAAGGTTGGCATGTCCTAATAGTGAATTACAGCCATATTCGTTTTTACACTATTGTAAGGTTACCTGCTCTCCATCAGTTAGAATGGGCTGCCAAGATTATTAATGCTATAATCCTAGCGGGCTCGGGGAGCATGGTGCAATGTCGAGTTTGGTATCCCTGAACTCAGGGTTTAATAACGCATCCGTTTGGGTGAATGGTTTTTAGACTCTGTGTTTGAAAATAGCACTTTTAGAAAGTGGCTATTTTCTTGTCTGACTGTCTACTGGTCTCTGCTAGTTTGGTGTGCGTGTGACAGGAGCTGGGTGGCTCCAGAGGTCTGAATGAGTCAGTGTGGGGTGAGTGGGGCATTTGCATTGAGAGTAGGGGAAGAGTAGCTCCTGACAGCCTGCCCTGCCTGACACAATGCTGGCTCCACCTCCTGCCAGGCGACTGATGACTCTGTGCCTGCCAGGGACGATCCTGGCCCCACCTCCTACCGGGCGACTGATGGCCCTGCCCCTGCCAGTGACAATGCTGGCTCCGCTTCCTGCTGGGCGGCTGAAGACTCTGCCCTGCACAGTGAATAGGCCAGGTGCCTTGGCCTGGCAACACCCACAACAAACCCAGGATGGGGGGGGAAATTCCCCTGCATGGACAAAGGGATCAAAGCCAAAAAGGGGTATAAGAGAAGGACCCCTGAACCAAGATTTTAGATCACTTCTGACAAGGAAACCTGAACCAAGGACAAGAAGCCTGCTGATCCAAGGACTTGCCTACCCTTTCTGCCAGTGTGCTGTTTGTTTGGCGGAATCCTGCAGTTACTTCTTTATTTTTGCCAAGGAACCAGGAGAGAGGAACTGAGTGTGTACTCTCAAGCTTTGCCAAGGAAATCTCCAAGGGTTGGAAGAGTGCCAGCCTCCTGTTGAAGTCACAGGGCCAAAGGACTTCATTTATTTGCTGAAAGTGCTTGTTGCTGGAACCTGAAAATCCAGCACCTCTGAAGAATCCAGCAATCCCGACACCGACGGACGCCGCCGAATCCAGCTCGACATCGTGAGTGCAGCTCCCGTGTCCCGCACCTTCGACGTCGGCCGCCGGGCCCGATCGACGCTAGTAGCGAAACCGCTGCCGACGCCTCGACACCGAGCCCTCTCGACGGCGTGAGCGCTGCTCACTCTTGCAACATCAACATCGACATCGACGACGACGCCGTATCCTGCTTCGCCTCGTGAGCGCTGCTCCTGCCGGACATCTGTCGACGCCGCTGCAGATCGCCCCAACTCCGAGGCTCGATCGACGCTGAAGACGCGACGCCGGACATCTCGACGCCGCTGATCATCGTGTGCTTCACTTTTCCAAGGTACTGTGTTGTGGGGGTCTGTGCGACTCCGGGCTCGACGTAGCGCTCCTCGCGGTCGACGCCGAACCTTTGGATTAACTTTGCCTCGACGTCGTGTGACTCCCGTGTGGGTTACATTGTTGCCAAGAGCTGTGTTTTAAAGAAGAAGAGTTGCTTTTGTTACTAAAGACTTTGTGCTAAGAAGAAACTACGCTTGAACTATTATTTTTTTCCTTCCAAGAGAATTTTTTTAAGATTGTGGTATATTTTTGTCGTTATTTGGTCTTGTGCTAAGCCTTATATAAACATCCTTATTTTTATAATACTCCTGTGTCGTGCCCATTTGTAGTGTATTCACTTTATTACTGTATGTGGTCATAAATGCTTAACACACTGCCTCTGAGATAAGCCTGTCTGCTTTGCCAAGCTACCAAGGGGGTGAGCAGGGGTTGTCTAAGTGTTTGATACCCTTGCCCTGACTAGAAAAGGTGTGTCCCTATTTGTCAGAAGTGTATACCTCTGCCAACTAGAGACAGCCCCTTCTAACATGCCCCAGCATCCAAATGTCAACGTGTATTTTGTACCAAAGTCTGTGCATGATGTTTCACTGTAATATAGCCGATTCTTCTTATGCTAGGAACTGTAAAACGATGCACTTGTGCACCCACTGCGTTTTTTGACAAATTTCCTAAGTCAACCGATCAGACGTTACTGAAAAATAATTCTTTAGGTGGTATAGCACAGTGACACACACTTTACGAAGATTAACCTATTATCTTTCACTTGTTGATTCCTGTATTCATTAAATCATTTATTGTCCCAGGGTGTACAGCTGACCCGATTTGATGAGCGAGGACGGACTTTTGTATGCAGCATGACAAAATCCTAATCTGTACATGTAACTAAGACAGGTTGGAATTAATGATTCTTTTTAAATATTTTGCTGCATTATTCATATAAATTAATGATACACCACATACACTGTTTATTAAACAGCCTTTTTTTAATGGGTATTTACAGGACAGAAAAACCCCAAGCACTTTTCATCGCTTTTTAAGTATTGACGTCCAGAATCTTGCAGTGTTTCTGGGTGAGGCTCACTTTACGCTGTAATGTACATACTGTCCTGCAGGACTGCAGACTGCTTTCTAATAGAACATGGTAGTCTGAGAGGCCTGGAGTGTGGACAAGTGGTAACCCCAAAAGTGAAGACCAGGGGCCGTATGACACATATCATTGTTTGCGCCCAGTGCACCTTTCAAAAGGTGCGCCGGGAGCAAACAATGAGACTGTGCCCTATTATGGTCAGAGCATTCATGTGAAAACACGGAGCAGCTGCTCCATGTTTCCACTATGCAGGCGGCACCCGCCTGCCCATTCAAAGAGGTTTAGAGATCCCCTTGCAGGTGGGTGCAGTCAGTGACTGCACCTGCCTGCAAGGGGATGCCTGTGGAGTCCATGGGATCCCCTTTACCCTCTCCAAAAGGCAGCTCTCCCGTGGCGCACTGGCATCTTTTTAATGTTGCACTGTCAGTGCGCCTCTTGCGGACTTATTTGACTCTGCACCCCTGTCTGTAATATAGGGCGGGTGCAGAGTCAAAGGAATCCCCTAATTTGCGTAGGGCATGCCCTTATGCAAATGAGGGAACACCCCCTGAAGGGAGCGCTGGTGCATTAAGTGTGTCAGCGCTATCGGTATCTTAGAAAGGGGTGCACAAGCGTCTGCGCCCCCTTCTATAATAAAGCGAGCAAAGCGAGTGCAAACACCCATTGCGCCCCCGGGGCACCTTCTGTATTATGGCCCCAATTCAAAAAAATTGACTGAGAAATGCAGAATATAATTTCTAAAGCTTTTATTACAAGTAATATGCACATGTAAAATTATTTTGCGTTAAG
The DNA here is from genome assembly GCF_964261635.1 of Lissotriton helveticus. Lineage (NCBI taxonomy): Eukaryota > Metazoa > Chordata > Amphibia > Caudata > Salamandridae > Lissotriton > Lissotriton helveticus. Next base: position 446,215,677 of record NC_136061.1, read on the forward strand.
TGCAACACTGCATGTTTTACACTCAGACTTTTTTATCTGGCATTTAGATGAAACCCTGTTAAAAATACATGTTCTATGCCAAATATAAACATTATTTATTGGTTAGTAACATTTTAACGATTAAAGCATTTCTAGAATTAGAAATGCTTCTAACTTTAATATGTTCTATTCTAAAAGAATTGCATGTATGGAGTTATTAAACAATTATGAAAACCATGGTACCCAAGGTAATCACTGGTCACCGTTGTTCCTAAATTTCTTGTTGGAAGGAACTGACCAGTGAAGTTGTCCTCTCGCTCCCCATGGAGGAGTATATCTAAAAAAGAATGACTCACTTCTCAGAAAGCAAGACATTCGATAAACGCGTGTACTTAGTAATTAGAGTGGCTGTTTACTGCTAGAAGCCTCACTCTCCATTTTCCATGATCTTTTTAAAATGTACCAATTCTGCATTTGTAACTTTAAAAGAAAAATGAAGGGGGCGTGGCCAAGATGCAGTAGGAGCTCCTCACCTCGGCCCGTGCTCGGCCTTTCCAAAAGGCCCACGCCTGTCCCATACTGACTTACCTGATGAACTCCGCTGAAGGTGCACTGCCTCTGGGATCCCAGAAACCCCATTGGGGAGTTCAAACAGGGGCAGTTTCTCCTTTAAGGCGGAGGAGCGTCGCCCCACAAACTACATTTCCCCTAGAGATGAAAAAATAAAATGGTAATAAAGTTAATTTATTGCCATTTAATATTTCAAAACCCAAAGCTGAGCGTCAGGATGCAGGGTTGGGGCTTACTGATATCTGCTGCAGCAGAAAGCAGTGACGGGAGGACAATTTAAGTTTAAACAAAGCATGTCTCTTTAGTCGGCCATCTTGTAACGGCTAGCCAGATATGCACATTTTAAACTTCTTTAATCCTGCTGTCTAAGATAGCTGGGTTAAAAACACCACAGGGCTCCAGAGTCCTCGGTAGTGCCGTAGGAGGCCGCTCCCTCCAATCCTGGCGCTCTTTCATGGTGTATGAGAGCAGCACCAAGATTGTTTACTGCAGTTTCCTGGGTCCGGTGTTGGCGCCTGCCTGCCTGGAGAAGACCCGAGTGAGGAGGACGTCGAGCCAGGAAGGTAAGAGTAATTGTTTTTTTACTTATTTTTTACTTTTATTTTTGTCCCACCGCCCCCCAACCTCTGTACATGCCAGTCGCCACTAGGTTTTAGTGGAAGACTACGACACCAGACTAGCAGCACGCCTGCCACCAGCTAATTGCTGAGTGGCCGAAACTCGGGGTAGGAGCCATGCCTTGTTGCAGGTGAGGGCTCACAGATCCTCTAACACAGCAAGCAGCTTGTTACTTCCACACCACAGGGGGCAGCTTCTTGCTTCACCCCTCCCCCCCTCTCCCCCCCACGGGTCCTTGTGAACAGCCCTTACCCCCTTCCAACCCCCCTCATTAGAGGTGCCTAGGTCCAGCTTACAGATAGGTGCTTGCAGATTGCGCGGCCCAGGCCTTCACTGCAGGTCTGGGGTTTGCCGACTCCAGGATGAGGTACTGCGGTCCACCAAGGATAGCTCCAGAGGACATCTCCTATCCCACGCTCCATGGGCATCCACCTGCATGCATAGCTAGCTGGACTCCTCGTTGCCCCCGTGTAGTTGGGGGCCGAGACATCAACAGAGGAACTATGAGTAGGGTCCTGGGATTGGAGGCCTGTTAATACTGGGTCAGAGGTGAGATGGCTGGTGGTCCCCCTCGAGGTGAGGCATATGTGTGAGGGCTTTGGATCCCCACCCTCTCACAGTTTGACTGTAAGGGCTTGAGACATTATTCTAGTGCCCTGGGGAGACACATGGTGGAGCGCTGAAGGGTGGGGCTGAGTTGGCCAACTTTGGAAATCCACCTCCTGGAAACACACAGGGCTGCTGGCATGTATTTACAGTGGTGGGGCACGCAAAATACGGATGGTACAATAATAAAATGTAAAAAATTGCACTTATTCTGCTTGCCGCACAACGTTCTCCTCATCTCTTCCCGGAGCTCAAGCACGCAACCCAGAAAACTGCACTAACCAATACTGGCACTGCTCTCATGCTGTTAAGCATACCAACAAACAGAAAGCCAATACTGACATTGCTTAACAGCTAAATGAATATCTTGAACAAATGATCACAGAACTTAATTGACGAGATTACTTCTTATTTCCATCGTTTTAGTATCTTCGTAATACACTGTGAAACACCCATGGCATCAACATGGGAACAACAGATACCCAATTATACATAAATAATATTTTTATGACCCACAATATTACAAATACTCAGAATTGTTTGACATAAAGGGATATGAGCAAATGTTCTGAACAAGAGCAACATTTAAAACAAACAAAAACCACAATGTCCCAGTTGCAAATGTATATAACAGAGTGAGCCAGTCTTAGATTGTGTAATTAATAGAGACCCCTAATCATCAATGTGTCCAAGAGCAGAGAATGAAAGCTTATTGTCTTTTGCATGAATGAAGCACAGGGTGTCTACAGAGTCATTCATCAAGTAAAAAGTTCCCTGTGCAGCAGAGCCACTTTTGCACATTCTCCCTGGTTTGACTAACTGTCGATTTGTTTTGAACCCGGACTAGGGGCCCGATTAGGATTGCGGTGAATCCGCATCCTCCGGGCCGGCAGAAGCCTCCGCCGGCCCGGAGGATGCGGATTCACTGCTGCGGTGAGAGAAAAGACCCCCGCCAGATTAGGATGGCAGGGGGGTCATCTGCGGACGGGGAGACCGTCCGCCGCTTTTCCGCCGCGGTCCCGCGGCGGAAAAGCTCTAATATGGTGGCGGTGTCTATCAGACACCGCCAGCCATATTAGGATGCGTGGGGAAACATGCTTTTCCACGGCGGGTTTTGTGCCGTGGAAAAGCATGTGGGCCCCCAGGGTGTCGGGGGTAGGGGGGTACCTATGGTACCCCCCAGCATTTACATGCACAAAGCGGCAGGCATCGCGCGGTGCCCGCCGCTTTGTGCATGTAAATGTTAAACATGCATTTTTAACCTTGCGGCGGGTGCTGCAAGCAGCACCCGCCGCAAGGTTAAAGATACAGGATGTGACCGCCAGGGTGGCGGTCACATCCTAATTGCACTGGAGGGACCGCCGCTGCCCCTGCGGACGGTCCCTCCACCTCGGGGGTGGCGGACGGACGCAGGTCCGTCCGCCATCCTAATAGGCCCCTAGGTGTGGGTTCTCCTCAGGACTGAGAACTGGTAGAGAATCACCTTCAGATACCATGGATTCACTCCTTCCCATGAATATGAGATATTTAACTTAGATGAAGACATCAGCATTTCTAACTGCACAAAAATGTGTCGAGTTATAGCTGCTTCACTCGGCTTCTGTCAAATTATTATTATGGTACAGAAGTGGTAATGAAAAACTACTTTTGATCAAATCCTTTTAGCTATAGGTATTTTTTCCTTTAGGTGTTCATTTTTTAACAGCTCTTTCTGTTCGCTCCGACCTTGCGTCTTCTTGCTGCTGGATTCTTTCTACACAGGTAACTTTTTACTTGATGAATGACTGTGTAGAGTCCCTCGCAGAGGCAACCCAGCCATAATGGCATTGCACAAACATAAAAAGGACTCCAGCTTAAAGTACATGCTGCCTGAAGCATCATCCAGGAAACAGGAGCCCCCCCAGAGTCCAAAAAACAGAGGGGAGAGAGCACAGAACCCTCCGACAAAGACCTACGCAGCAGCAATCGGAAGCCCCTTTGAATAGACCGTTTATGGAGGACCTCTTCGGAAAACTTTGATATCTCTACCCTTAGGGTGTGTTAGAAATGGGGGTCTCTAGTTGGTAGTGTCTTGCACCCTGTCCAAGTAGGGACCCTTCCTTCTAATCAGGGTAAGGGGATTACACACCTAAGATAACCCCAGCTCACCCACTTGGTAGCTTAGCACGAGCATTCAGGCTCATCTCAGAGGCAATGTGTAAAGCATTTGTACAAAAAAACACACAGTAAACAGTGAAAACACTACGAATGGACTCTAAACCAGTTTAGAAAAATAATGTATCTTTATCTAAATCAAACAAGACTTAATAACAAAAATCAAACATACACAACTCAAAATATCACTTTTCATAAGGTTTAAATCAGTTCAGTTCATAGAAGACCATGATGCGTCACTTCTGGTGCAAAGTACCTGGATGCGTCAAACACACAAGATGAAAACAGGTGCTGGGGAAGTGAGGGGCCGGAAAACACACAATGCGTTTGTTTCTTACAGCTGGGAAGATGATTCATTGTTTTCTTGCTCCCAGGGAAGGTGATGCATCTTTCCTTACTGCTATGAAGAGGAGGTGATGAGTGTGTTCTTTAATGTGAGAGGAGGTGAAGCGTCTGTTTCTTAATGTCTGGGGAGGTGAAATGTCAATTCTCGGCTCATGGGCCTCGGTTCCTCACTGAAGCGCAGCACCGATGTAGACTTGACACACAGGTGGGACGCATGGAAAATCCAGGAGCTGCGGGTCGATGCGGTGGCAATCCAGGCACTGCTTCAATAGCCGCAGCCACAGACAGGTGATGCGTAGATTCTTCCAGCCGCACAGCATGGCCTGCGTCAGAATCAGCACAGTAGTCTCGGACATCGGAGACACTGTGCGCTGACCTCGGACTGCCGCAGCTTCTCTGGCAGCGAGCAGGTGCTGCATCGATTTCTTTACCCGCAGGGCAGCTGTGGTTAGAAATTCTTCCTGCACGGCGGTACTGCGTCAAAAAATAGGCCGTGGAAAGGTGATGCTGCAGGTGAAGTCTTTGTGTTATTGAGACTTCTTAACAGGATGCAAGTACACACAAGCCCTTGGAGAAACTTCACAAGCAGGATACTAAGCAAACTTCAGTCCTTTTCCTCTACAAAGCAGAAGCAACAGCTGTAGGCCAACCCAGCAAAGCAACACACAGCTGATGGAGCAAGAGCTCGAGGAAAAGAGACTTGCTTGGAAGAAATCCACTCGTTTAACTCACTAACAAGTTCGTAATAAAGTTTTGTGAAAACTAATACGCAAATTACATGAACATGTGGGTTAGTGAAGCTTGCGTATGCATGTACTAACGCGAATAACAATGAAGTAGGACTAATAGCGCTTTAAAATGGGAAGAATGTTTTGCGCATGTGTCAACTACATCTACGTAGGATGACGAGGTAATGCTTGGAGGGAAATACTTGTGCATGACCAGAAGCTATTAAAATGGAGTCTTGAAGACTCGTGTGCATGGCACCTGCTTAGCTGAAAATAAAAGCAAGCTATTCTATTAATGCTAATGCAGGAAAATAATTATTAAATAAAATGGGATAAAGTAGAGGTGGGTGGTATACAGTGCAAACACTTAATTTGAGAAAAAAGCATTTCTCTTTTGACTTTTATCACTTTTTCTGACTGCGTTTGAATAAGAGCCAAGATCAAGTGTAACATCGTGAGAACAGGATGGTGCAGAGAATTCAACTATGAAGAAACACATTCATAATAAAGTCAAATTTGTATCAACATCGTCACATTTAGCACATGGGAATAAAATTTATGAATAAACAGTAAGGGGATGGGTTTGTAAACAATGGTTAAACTATTTTATGTGACATGTAAGTATGGTGTGATAAAGATCCCCCCTTGCCTGACCAATCAAAATCTCATATTTTCCCGATATTGAAACTTTAGTGGGTGGAACATGGAGAACGAAAGGTATAATTAAGATAGTTTTTAGTTAGATAGAGAGAGCGGGTACATATCGCGGAGAACTGGATGCTGAGATTTACTGAGGGAGAGCTGAAGAGACTAAAGAAGAGGAGAGCAGGGAGGAGGGAGCTGATTGCAGAACTTGAAGCTATCCTGAAAAATTGGGTTCGATTTGAAGATTGCAGAAGAATCTCGAGGAGGAAGAGAGTGCCAGAGAGGGATGCGACTCAACTTTGAGAGGTTTGCTGACCTGTCCTGATTTCTGTCCTGAAGCATTTGTCACCTGACCTATCCCAGGGGACTTTTACCAGCCTTTGGCCAGGGGGTTAGTCTTCCACACCATTCTTGGTAATTATAATTTCTGTTATATATGCGTATGTACTTTATCTAGTTTTCTGTCCTCTATCATTGAGCATTGATTATTGCGTGAGTCTGGGACAAATTAGTTGTGGTTTATTAATTTAATTTATTTTCTCCTATGAATGTTGGTGATTGCACTGTATATGAGATTGTTCACATGCACCTGAAGTTTTAGAGAAAGATTAAAAAACTTTCCAGAGTCCGTAGTTATTTTACTTCGAAGTTCATTCAAGTTAGATTTTATGTTACTTGTCACCATCAACTAGTTCAACTAATGGTCCATCGACCAGAGGAAAGAACTTTTGATCTGTGAAGGGCTAATTCGAGATGGGTAAAGATAATTAGTAAACTAATCCAAACAGTTGGTGAAGATTATAAAACTTGGCACCCCAGCGGTTAAACCACTGTGAGTTTATGGGCCCAGGTGAGTATATGGTTGTGGAGTATTTGAGGTTGGTAAACCACTGGATCACAGCAAAGGGGCAGTACTCCTCCTCACGGCTCTTCTCCTTGGCAGAAATTCCACTAGATCCTAAGGTTTCTAACAGTCTGGGGTTTTAGGTCCAATACTATACCCCTTTGGTCTTTGAAGTTGGCAAACTTCAAAGAAAGACTTTGTTGTTCACAAGTTCTTGCTTTGCCCAGCCTTGGCTCCAGACACACTCCAGGAGGGTGATGACAGCATTGTGAGAGGACAGGCACAGCCCTATTCAGATGGAGGTCTCAAAGGACATGAAGGACTTACAACACGATCTGGGTGAGTTGGGACAACGAGGAGCCTCACTTGGGTAGTCAAACGACACCAAGGAGGAAGAACTAGTTTATTTTGGAGGGAATAGGTAAATCTCAAGGGAGAAGATCTAATACACATATCCAGGGTGGAGGGCGGGGGGAGGGGTGCCACGTGGAATGGAGGAGGGGAAATTAGAGGACTATGTGAATAGACTGTTTCGTAATGTACTCCCTGGCTTGGCTGCACCAACCCTCCAATTGGCTAGGACTCACAGGATGAACTAATTGGCGGGTCCCCAGGAACAACCCTCTAGACATATTGACTTGCGTGCATCATTTCCACCAGAAGGAAGCTATCATGGAGGTGACTCACTAGTCTGGTCTGATCTTCTTCTAGGGGGGCTCAATCTAACTCATCCAAGACCTGTCACACTTCAAAGACAAAGGCAAATCAAATCTGCCACCACCTTACTGCAGAGCAAAGATGTGAAAAACCAATTAGCCCACCCTTAATACTTACTATTCACTTGAAAAGGTGAGGTATATGCCATCCGCACCCTGTCGGAGGTGGCAACGATACTGAAACTACCAGACATAGCAGAGACACACTCGTCCACGGTGTCAGGCCTGGAGGTTGCCAGGGTGGCTGGGGAGATTGTCCACTATTTTCTTCACAAAGTCGTCATCAAAACCCTCCAGCGAGGAAATCCAGTTCGAGAGGAAAGCTGTTCTCGACAAACTGAGGATGGGCGATCTTGAAACTACGGCTTGACAGGCCTATTATGTTGGATGCTGATGAGGGACCCTTTCTACTAGTGCCACTGAACTTTCACCAATATTAGGTGATGGGCAGCTGAGATACAGACATGCAGATTCACCACCCCTAGTATTATATGGGGAATGAAGGGCGACCTCCCCACATACTCTCCGAGACCTTAAAGCAAGTATGGGATCCCCTGACAGTGAATGTATTTGGCTTTAATCTCTAGGATTTAATGCCCCAGTCAAACACATTTCAGTGGTCAGTATGATTAGGGAATCAGACTGCAACATACACCTGTTACAGGAGCCCAATATGGGGAAGAAGGATTGTGGATGCTTACAATCCTGCTGGTCTACTCAACAGCTGTTACCATCAGGTATCAACAAAAGGGCTGGAGTAGCTATTTTGCTCGTCAATACATTTAAGGGTAAGATCCTTTCCAACTTTTCTGAAACGCAGGGGTGCATGCTGGCCATGCAGATCAAGTTACGGACACACACCTTCACAGCAGGCAATGTTTGCACGCTGAACGATAATCAGGTTTCTGATTGGGGGGCGCGAGGGTTAGTATGGTTAGGGATTCGGATTTGGGCCGCTCTGCCCAAAGGAAGGACAAATAGGGGCCTTCTATAAAGCTAGACTAGGCTGGATGAAAGACCTAAGGCTAGGGTGACCAACAGGCATGGGTGCAAATTCAGGAAAGTCAGTGTAAAAATTCAGGACAAAGGGTCAAAATTCAGGACAGAAATTCAGGACAGAAGGTCAGAATCAAGGTCAAAAATTTGGGACAAAATGTACGTTTTACAGACACATCAGAGGACGTCACACGATATTAGATAAGTAAATAGACAACCAACACAAGCACAAGTCAAAATAAGTTTATATTAGGTTGAGACAACCTTGTACTACATCTGTTGGGTGTGCGAGTGAAACTAAAGGACCTGCGTTTGCATATTAAAAATCTCTCCCCCATTGAAAAAAACCACCCGATGTGATCAATCATCCCATGGGGATGTGCTGTGTAAAAGCTAATGGGGCTCGCGGGCCAGGGTAAACATGAAACTAATAGCACAAATGCAGAAACTTTCCACTATTGGAGCAAAAGAAATATATAATGAAGGACAATTGTATTTGTACCATTATCACTGCTTGTGTGCCAGTTTAAGAGGCTAACAGTGGGTGCACTAGGGTAACATGTGCCAAAATGAAACCTCCACCTCCCCAGAGCTTGGCACTTATGAGGTGACAGGAGCCAGTAAGCAAAAGCAGTTTGCCATGCCCTGGGCTCTGGCAGGAGGAGGCCCAGCAAATGCTGTCATTGTGAAGAGAGCCCCATTATCATTCTGTATGTGATAATTAGGCCGACATACAGAATGATAATGGGCTGATAGCAGCCTGTGCCAGGTCGGAAGGGACTGCTGCAGGCCACTGATCACAGCAGGAGTGTGAGCTGACCCCTGCAGAGAGTTACAGGACTCTCAGGCTGCTTGAAGGGGGCAGCTACCAATAATGTCTAAACTTACGGACAAAAGGTGTCCGTGAAATAATTATTCACGGACAAAAGGCCCAAATAAGGGGCATTCTGTGAAATTTATGGACTGCTGGTCACCCTGCCTAGGGCTATTTGATATCCGGCAGAGTAGAAACTGCAGGTACTATTCGGCCTTCCACCTAACCTATGCCAGAATATTTTATCTGCAACTACCAAAAACAATTGCCAATACTGCTGCTATTTATTGAACTATATAATCCTTATATGGCATGGGTATGATGTAGTATGCTTGGAGAAGATTGTTGAATGTGATTGTGTTGTACTTTGTGGTATTTTGTACAGATAATTTGTGGGATGTCGTGAAATGTATTTTGTATATATAAAAAATTGACAAAGCATTTTCTAAAAAATTAAATAAGTTGACAAAATAAAAAGCAATTCATGAGCTTGAGGATATAGTGATGAGTAGTTCTTATATCTTCTTGGATTAAGTTTAATAAATAGCAACAGTATTGGCAATTGTTTTTGGTAGTTGCTTTAGTGTGCTCAGCCTTGCTGCTTATGAGCCAGACCCCTTCTTTGGTATTTAAGAATATTTTATCTGGGCACACCGCAGATCTTGCGCAAAATCTTCAGATAGACATCGGCATCTCTGCCCTCTCAGACCACTCACCTTTGGTGCTCTTTCTACAGGATCCTTCTGCATCCCCCCAACTGAGATTCTGGCAGCTAAATTCAGGGCAGGACTGGGAACCACAACTAGCCCTGGCAAAGTGCTCGGCCGGCCCTCCCTCTCCACTCGGGGGCATTGGAGGTGCCGCCGAGCTCTTTGCCGGGCTGGTTTTCGGCCGATTTTGGTACAGGGCCGATTTTGCAGCTATGCTGCAAAAACGGCATGTAACCAAAACGTCCCAAGGGGCCCAAAACCGGCCCCCAACAGTGCGGCGCACCGAGGGATTGCCCGGTGCTCGCTATGGCCAGTCCGGACCTGGTTAAATTACAATCTTTTGAAGCACGCAGATATAATCAAGACAGTCCGCCGGAGGGCTACATTCATGCAAGACAAAGAGGGGGAATGGTCGCTCAGATAGTGACTGTGATGGACACCCTTTAATAGGTTCTAAGGGTAGAATGTATCTCTATATATAAGAGGGCTAAGCAACAGGACAGTGTGCACGACCTGGAGCGACAGCACAAAACTTTGAGGTCACGAAAAATCTGGAGCAACTCATACTGGCCCGATGACAACTTCAAGCACTAGACATGGATCGAGCTGAGTGTGCACTATTGCGTATTTCTCAACATTATTATAATGGGGGAAATAATAAAGGGGGCAAACTGCTCGCTTGCAAACTCTGATGAAACAACAAGGAAAGTGCATTGTGCACATATGCACTGAACAGGGGTAGACAGGGCATTCCGCAGAGGGCATTCTGCTGATACCTTCCACCAATTTTACTCTCACTTAGACTCTTTCTCTCAGATGCATACTTAAATACCTACCTGGACGTTGTATACCTAATTATCAAATCTAATAACATGCACTCACCACACAACAGGATGACGGATTACGATGGAGAAGGTGAAATTTGACATTGCCAAACTACACAACGGTAAAGCTCCTGGGCCTGATGGCTAAGCTGCAGCCTCCTATAAACTGTTTTGCCCTTAGTTGGTCCCCCCTAATCGGTATAACTCTTTCACGGAGATGGTGACCCTTACCACCACAATGCAAGCAGCTCTAATCACAGTCATCCATAAACCATAAACATGCCTCATATCGCCCTATATCCCTTAATACAGATGGCAAGATCTTCACCAAGTTGAGAAGTGAGAAGTGAGACTAGAGATACTCTAGGATCATCCCTTTGCGGGCACACATTTTGTTGTCTTCCCTTAAAAAAGACTTCCACTCCATTAATTGAATTGTTTGCGTGTTTTTTTATTTCATTAGCACTTAGACTTGTTGCTTTCAAATATAGTTTCTTAACGTTTAATACTTTTCAAACATTTTGTCCTTCAGGCAATGTCATTATTATATTTCCAATGCATTTCAGGCATTTGAGTCATGCCCTTCATCAGGGAATCGACACTGCAAAACGTAATAAGGTACCGTTATTGTGGAGTGAAACGATTTATGACATAAATGATATCATTGCAACATACCGTTTTAAAAAGTAAACTTTACAATATAAACAGAAATGAGCAGAAATGTGGACATGGTTCTAATAATATTCTGTTAAGAGGTGTGCTGGTGGTGTACACACGGAGTGATCAAGGTAACGAAAACGGAGCATCACTTACATGCCTTTCTCTGTTTGCTGCTACGATCTGTGGAGAGTGAACAGTAAATGAAGTAATTCAGTTACGGGGTGGTTGTTGGGGGCTAGAGCGTGGCGTTTAGCAAATGCTGGTCTGACATCTATGGTACACTAACCTTGAAGGGAAGTTTGAACGGGCTCGGGGCCCTTCCTCGTCTTCCGTAGCGACGGCACGGGGGTAGCCGGTCGCGCTATGATATTTTGAATAGTTCCGGTCATGTGATAGGTCACGTGACAATTAACAAAGAAAAAAGACTATAGCAAGTCTAAGATCATCGGCGGGAGAATCAGTATCACCATTGGGTGAAAAGGTTTTGCGCATGAAATATGGTTTACGGTGTGGGGAATGTATTAAAAATGTATGAGGTGGGCATGATTTCAAAAGCGTAGCGAAAATAAAAAAATAGAAGAAAAGAGAAAAACGTGTTGTCTTCACCAACACATTGGATAGAAGGCTGTCCTCCCACAAGCAGGACTTGATAGAGCCGATCAAACAGGTTTAATACCAGATAGAGGGTGTGCTGACAACACAACACACATTCTACATATCATAGATAAGGTAGCACTCAACCAGGCACTGACTTTCCTACTATCAATAGACACTGACACACCCTTTGCTGGTGTGCACTGGCCCTTTCTCTGTGAGATTTTGCTCCTATTTGGCATGGGCCCCACCTTCCAGGGATGGGTACTGTGTGGATCTTCCAACCTGGCAGTTCTTGTAAGGGTCACTGGCATTCTTTCTGTCACATTCAGGAGACTCACTAGGCGCATTATGGTTGCCCCTTATCTTCACTACTTTTTGCTCTGGACATGGAACCCCTCGCAGAGGTCATAGAATGAACCCACAGATCACAGGGGGTGACCCTAGGCAACACGGAACACCTCATAGCACTTCATGCTGATGATGTTTCCCTGATGCTCACAAACTCACTCACCACCATACCTGTTCTCCTACTCAAGTAGGGTGCTTTCAGCAGAGAATCAGAAATAAAAGTTAACACAAAAATCTCAAATACTAGGATCAGCAATTCAAAAAGAGTGGCACAGAAGCATAAGGGAACAGTTCTCTTTTTCCTGGGCTCACTGCTATGTCCACCATGTAGGAATACAAATATACTACACCATTGATCTGACGGCCGCAAAAAACAATGTGGATCTGTTATGAGTTGTCCATATAGATCTACAGAGCTGGGTGGGCTCTCTTATTTGGGCCACATAGTGGCAATCAAAATGACACTGTTCCTGAAAATATTCTACACCATGCAGGTTCTCCCTTTGCAACCTCCTCCAGGTACACGAGAAACAATGCAGAAACTCATAGATTACTTTGCTTGAGTGGCGGGAGTGTGTTTACCCACACAACACTCATATATATCAGTAGCAGAAGGAGTCTGGGGATCCCCTACCTAAAACATGACTGCATTTTGGCACAGCTCCAGTATCTAGTAGAATGGCACAGAGATGCCTCCAAGAAGCATTGGTGCTTCTTAGATCAGTCCATTGCAGGGATTCACATTTGGATGATTTCCACTCTGGCTTAGAAACACAGACCCTGAAGAGCCTACAGTCTCCAGTACTTCTTGCTCCAATGACCACCTGGGATCGAGCGGCTTTCAACCCATGGCTTAACTTCCATACCCTCCCCAATGGCTCCTATTATCCACAACCATTAAGATCTAAGCGTCGCAACGTGAGTTCCATGTGTCTTCAGTGGGATTTATCGGGCCGCGCTGAGGGAAGACACAAGGAACGCACGTTGCAACGCTTAGAACTTAATGGAGGACATTTGAGAAATTAATGGGTGAAGATGGAATCTGTATAATGAACATTTATTGGAATATAATTAACTAGCGCACTGAACTCAGATTAAATAAACATGAATTTTAATATTGTCTATAACCAATGAAAGAGAATTAAGAATTTTAAAACGAAGTAGGAAGAATTTGCGACTTGCCATTATAGTACAGAGACTATTCATTTTTAAACTTCTAGAGAAGACTAGTTGGAACAGTGCTTGGGAGAGCCATAAAATTGGTGATTGAAGATTATCAAGACAGCACACTTTTGTTAATATTGGAGCCCTGATGATGTCTTTTTAGGACGAAATGTGTTGGCTGACTTAAAATGTGGAGTTTGATCAAATTTATGGAGCACAGCTCAGCTACTGGAAAAGAAAGTCCAGCATGTTTGAAATGAACTTCTGTTCATTTATAATAAAGAAGAAAAACTTTACATTGAATCTACTGCCTGAGGACTTATTATTGGAAGGATTTCAATAATTGATTGTGACACGAACTAATATTTTGGGTGCTCCTCTCTCCTATAGTTTAGCTTCCTTTTTAAATACTGGTTATTCCAGGACAGGGCAGTGGCGGAACATTGCTACCAAAGGACTCCTTCCTAAAGAAACCACACAGGCCACTAAATCTGTATTTGTCCCCTGTCACGCAGATGACAATGATGGCATGGGATCAGAATAACACTAGAAGCAATTTGACAACGTTCCCCTCCCCCATGACACCACTATTTGACAACCCGGAGTTTGAGTCGGGGGTAGGTGAGGCCCAGTTGGCATGGTGGCGACGTTGGTAGTGCCGTGCTAAGGGTCATCTCTTTGATGAAGAGGTGGTGCTAACTTCCATCAGATTAAATATAACTATGGAATTCCTGAGAGAGAGAGACTGTGTTACCTGCAGCTCAGACACTGAACACTACAGCCACAAAATTGGTTCACTGCAGAGCGACACCTCACCCAATTTGAGAAATGGCTTCTGTCTTAATCTTCAGGCAAGAAACTAATCTCAGGATTATACGCTTTTTTGAATAAGCTAAACAAGCATATGCACAACGTGGGATGAGAAAGGTGGAAGAAGGACATAGGGAGAGCCCTGAGCAACAAAGAATGGGAAGGAATATATTATAGAGCCAGGCACACAGCCAGTAATATAGCTCTGACTGAAACACTTAGAAAGGTAGCTACCTATTGGTATTATACCCCAGCACAGACACACAAGGCCAACCCCAAACAGAGCACGGACTGCTGGCGGGGTTGCCACGGACGGGGAACACTGGTACATATCTTATGAGAACGCACGCGGCTGGAGAAATACTGGACTCAAGTGTTTGATGAAATCGAGGCACACTTAGACACCCAACTACCAAGATTCCTTGCAAATGTACTCTTAGGGGTACCAAACCCACTCACATACCCACTGAAATTCAGACAAGGGCAACTGATTGGAGTGGCCCTACGGGCAGCCAGGCAGAACATACTTACACACTGGGGGACCCCCAAGGACTCAGGTTGGCTCCTCAAGATATGGCACATTCTAGACATGGGGATGTAAGGTGGCCTTTCTTGTCCCTGCTCTCGCAAGAATTCTGAGAGCTTACATACCCCAGATACTTATGCCTACTAAGCTTGACTGAGTCTGTCATGCCACTTACTCCTGAGCAGAATTAATCTACAGCGCCGCCAAAACTGAACCCCCAAAGCTAATGCAGTGGTGAATGGAGGGGGAGGTGGGAGGGAAGGGTTTTGGGTTTGTTTGCCTATACGACACTTGCTTGTATGTTATATAACGCAGGGCTTTCCATAACTCAGGAAAGCTCTAGGTCTAAAGCTGGCACTGTTTGTTGATACCATGAAAATTCAATGAAAGATATGAACTATAAAAAGTATGACAAGTGTACTTAAGTCTTACATGTCCTCTTAGTGAAAAGCCCCCAGAGTTGTTTTTCACTGCAGCAAGGCTACATGTTCAATAGATTAACACTTGGTTACCTTATTATACGAAATAAAAGATAACTTCAGTCTGGGAGAAGTTGGAGAAACACGTCTTACACTCATTTGAATTGTGTAATTAAAAATTCTATTTAATGCTAAAGTCGTTACTATTCTGAAAATGACACTTTTGGAAAGTTGGCATTTTTCCTTCTAAACCAAATGGTCTTTTCTGCCAGGGTCCAGGGACACATGACTGTCAATGGCTTTCCTGTGGTGTATTCTTTCCAGATAGGGGACAAAAGGGCATCGGATGTGAGGGAGGGTGTTCCTCCACTGAGCAGGATTGGCTGGGGGTGTTGTATTTAGGCTATGCCCACCCATTCCTGAATTCCGAAGCTGCCTGCCCTGTCACTAGAAAATGCAGCTCACACAGGGACCTGTCTGCCCTTCATCTCCATAGAGAGATTGGAGCCAACCTAGGAAGAGGGAAAGGTTTGATAAAGGGGGCATCACCAAACACACTAGCTGGCACTAGGAATAACAATGACTCTTTCAGAAACTCTCATCAGAACACTCCTGGACCCGCGAAGAAGATTCAGAAGGATTGCTCTACTGTCTGATGAATGAAGACTGGAATTGATTTCTTTGAACGCATGATCTCAGAAGTGAGTCCAAAGGTCAGTCAGTTGGCTGATCTCCTGTTTGAACTACAGGCTGTGCTTTAAATGGTCCAGTACTCACCAGTACTGAGTACCGGCACTTTCCAGTTTTCACTCCTGGAGTACCGAATCTTCTCCTTAGACAGGGAGAGTAGCGGTACTCACAGGGGTCCAGCAACAGTGCAGGTGTTAGGTCCTTCCAGGCTTTGATTCAGCAGTAGGTCACCTGTTTGCAAACAGAGAGCAAGCTCTGCTGTGTGCACATGCTGCAGCAATACAATCAGTTAATTTATTGTGTGCAGCTAGTGAGTTCCCTGTTCAATTGCAAAACAGATTGGGGAAATGTATGACTTAATATCCAGTGCAAAACAGGGAGAGAAGATATTGCAAACAGTATTAAAAATGGAAGATAAACAAAATTGTGTTCATATTATTCATGGAAAAACCAGAAACAAATAGCTACATAATTCTGAGTCTCAAATCCGGTATGAGGAAGAGAGGAAGGACGATAGACTGATGTAGAAAAAGGAGGTTGTGAGAGGTAAAGGTGGAGAAAACAGATGAAAGAACCCCTAGAAAGACAAGAGGGAGATAATGAAGAAAAGCAACTGAGTGAAGTAGAGAGAAACAGGAGAGGAAGAGACAGGGCAGGGGAGTTTAAGACGGACAAGGCAAAGGAGCGAAAGGGGGACAAATATATGGAGGGAGAAACACGGGTGCAAGATGTGAGGGAAAGGAAGAATGAATTGACACGGGAAATGTTTACACATGTGAGACCGACAAAATGCAAGGAGTGAAATTATATGGGCACTGTAAAGAGGTGTTTCATGGGTAGAAAGAGGGGCGACAGCAGGGGATTGGTGAGAGGACATGGTGGAACTGAAGTAAAATGTGTGTGAAAACCATGCAGCAGTGCATCACAACAGGAGTCTCTGGGACTTTTACTTAGTCTTCTGGCTACTCTAACACAACATTTAAGTTGTTCAGTGCTTGACTATGAGTCCTGTAAGAATTGTGTAGGGATGCAATCGATCTATTCTAATATAGGTACCCTTCTGCAGCTCCCATTTAAATGCAGCTCTATTAACAAGCATACAAGGCTATGAAGGTATAAAATCTGATTCAAATGAAGAAGATACCTTTTTCAGATTGCTTTGTTCTCATCAATAACTGTGCCACAGCTTCATCCTTCAAAGCAGCTGGTCCTGTATTATGCTCCTTCAAATTAACTATTGCCCTGCACCATCAGAATACATGTGCCTACCGGTAGGGATGTGTCTCTGTCTCCATGCTCATGACTGTGTGTGCTTAACTATGACAGTGAGTAGGCCGTCAGCTTTAGGCCAGAGTCACATCTGTAACTAAGGAGAGTAAAAGCTATTGGACATCTAAAACAGTTCAGAACTCCTGGGTCTCAAAGGGCCTGCTTTGCATGCCCCACTTATGGAGAATTACTTTTGACCTCATTCAGAATATCATTGGAGAGTGAACTCATCAACATCATTCTCCAACCTACCAATCAATTTGCAATGCCTCTTTCTCACCTCTGAACTACTATTCCTTATACTATACTAACTTGCACAGACACAAATGATCGGTTGCTTGTGAGATCTGCCAATCTCCTAACTAGAAGGGGATCATACTTTATCATTATGCAGGTTTCTTTCACAAATTACCCACAATATCAATAATTGTGTATCATGTGGATATACAAATATCTTTCTGGTGTTGTGTGTAAACTGAGCACATGAAATTTGAAAGTGTCTTTTAAAGCTACTGTGTTGTACGTGCATTGACAAAAAGAATACTCTACAGACCGCAGCACAGTTGCATAACGAAAAAAAAACTCAATTAAAAAGCTTTCCTCTTAACCTCTCCCCCTCCATTTTTAGGTTTCGCTGGAGCACGGAGCTTTTAGCTCCGCCTCCAGAGAAATCTCTAGTCTTCAGTAAGGGACTCTTGGAATACGCCCTCTGTTCCATTGGCTAGCTCCATAAATGGAGGCTAGCCATTGGAACAGAGATCTGTCCGTCAAGGCCGGACCAGATTCGGGGGCGTTCCCGAGATTTTTTCCCTGGGCGTTCCCTCTGTGTAGTCATCGGGCGGTGGGCGGAGTTTCGTTTTTTTTTTTGGGTGTTTGTGTCCGTCATTATGCCGACCACGGCCGCCGGAAGAAGTCCAGGTGAGTGCGTTCCTTTCCCGCCCCCCCCTCCCGCTGTCCGTTCCTTTCCCGCCCGCCCCCTCCCCCGCTGTCCATGCGCCGTTCCCCCCCCTATCCATGCGCCGTTCCCGCCCGCCCCCCTCCCGCTGTCCGTACCCGCCCCCCCTCCCCGTGTGCCCGTAGGTGCTTGTTGTCAGAAGTGTCCGGGGCCTTCCACAATGGCGTGCAACGGCTTCTCGGACCTGAAGGCCGAGGTCACCTGCTGCATCTGCCTGGACTTCTTCGGGGACCCGGTGTCCGTGGACTGCGGGCACAACTTCTGCCGCTCCTGCGTGGAGGTCTGCGAGCAGGGCCCCGGCGGCTGCCTGCCCTGCCCCCGCTGCCGGCGGGCCTCCTACAAGAGGGACCTGCAGCCCAACTGGGAGCTGGGCAACATCGTGAAGATGGTGAAGCGGCGCTGCGTGTCCGAGGAGGTCCGCTGCGAGCAGCACGGGCAGCCGCTGCAGCTCTTCTGCGAGGAGGACCGGGCGCTGGTCTGCGCCGGGTGCGTGCGGTGCCGGGAGCACCGGTCCCACTGCGTGCGCCCTGTGTGCGAGGCGGCCAGGGTCTACAAGGTAACGAGGGTGGCAGTGTCATGCCAGGGGGGTCCAGTGCAGGCGCGAGAGGGCCGAGGCAGGCCGGGCTCCCCAGAGGAATGCCCTACCACATTGTTTGTGTAGAATTATCTTGTAAAGAGGTCATGGGAATATGGAATGATCCGTGCATTTAAATAAACCACTGGCCTACGTGCCACAATGACGTGCATGATTGCTCTGCACTAGATGAGGAGTAAAACGTCTAAATATTCTTATTCCTGGTCGCAATCCGCACCGTGGAAGCTTGTTACAGATTAGAACCGCCGACCATCTAAAGAGGGAAAAATGTCCAAGCGTCTACCGGTAGCGCAAAACGAAAATAATCCCATTCTGATATGGCGGCGGCGTCTTCTAGGACATCCGGGTGCGGCCATCTTGGAACTGGACTAATGTTAATGCACACTCAAACACTGGAACTGGCAGAACAAGATTAAAATCGAGGTTAGCGGACATATTGGGTAGGAGTAATTTAATTTCCATCAAAACGAAAATTGTTTATTCTGTCTGCGGTGAAGCAAAGAACATGGCTAAAAGAGAGGAGCAGGTTCGCCATCTTGAAAGAGTTGAGGCATTACTAGTTAAATGGCTTTTATTTTATTATACGGCAATTGCGTTTAAGACTATCTATAAACACGTTTAACATGCATAAGGGTGTGCTAAAAAATTTAGGAACTACATGAAAAAAGAGAATGAACGTTCTAAGGCCAATATTTAAAATCTATTGTAAACTAAACTGTTGTAAAGTATCGTTCGTTTTTAGGCATATTCTATACACCATAACTTAGTGTTCCTGCTTTTCCACCATTGTTTATCTCATTATACCTTAAAATATTCGCATTTTTCATACCAAGATGGCCACCGGGTTAGCCAAACTGTACTCTAAAAGGGACCAGATTTTTTAACACTGATCATACAGTTGCCTGACAGAGAGTAATCTTAGACAAGGTAACTCGAAGTTGCCTTTCACCTTCCCTTATGTTCCAGAATAAACAATGTATCGATGTAAATTGTGAACTGTGGTTATTGAGACTTTTTTCTTCGTGTCCTCCGTCACAGGCAACCTGTCTACTTGACCGGCTCCAGACATGGCGGCCGCTGCGGTGTTGAGAAAGCTGAGTCGGACGCGGTGGAAGGCAGGGTTTTTTCAGGTGTCCCGCGCGGTCTCTCTCGGCGTAAGTCTGTTTCTGTCTTTTTTCCACTTTTGTAGGGAAGAAGCGAGAGTGTCTGTTCTTAGAATTGTGAGATGGCCTTAAAGGGTCATGTTATCAATTTCAATGTCACGGTCTGTTTCTTGGGAGATCGCAGGCAGGGCTTGGATATGGAATTCAGCGACATGGTTCCAAACGATGGCTCAGACAGTTTTCTCAAGGCACCATAGCGCACCATAACATTATTTAAATACATTCTTTCATTTAGTTTTGCGTGTTTGTCAACGAAAACATTATTATCGATCTACTTTGCTAAGAGACTGAGAAGCAATATGCAAGCTTGACAGTATTTGAAATATGGATGTGTGTTCTCGCTACCCCAGAGTACTTATTTGCTGCTGATAATTGTTAGTATTAAAAATATTGCACTGGTGTTGAGAAATGCTGGTGCTCTCCCTATCAAATGAAAGAAGCGCAAATACTCAGTACCTGCCTATTTAAAGCACTGTAATGCAGCGTAACTGGCACTTGCGCACAGGAGACACGGCGAGCTGAGTTGTTACAATTTTGCATCTATCAAAAAAGGGCCACTGTTCCTCAGGGAAGACAGAGGGAGTTGTTTTAGAGAGATAAGAGGGAAAGTCAAAGTGACTTTTACTTGGTGCCCTCACACATTCTGTGGGATGTCCTGCTTCATCATAAGGCTGTGCTCCTTGTAGGGCCGGTGCTGCAATGCCCTATGGGTCCCCCGAAGGGTCACTTTGGCAGAGATCTTTTTAATTTAACTCCTATAATGATGAGTACAAGGTAGTGCTCGTGAAGTGATAGGTGAGTTAAAAGTGGCTAGAGGGTATCTGTAATGAGCAGGTTTAATGAAAGAGATCCCTCTGCCACAGTTAAGAACAAGCATTTACAATGCAACGGTTTCGCCTTTGGAAAAGTTAGAGCTATTGGCAATGTAAAGGACAATGCCATTTATTTATCTGTTTTCAAAACCAACACATAAATACAAATTTTGTCATTTACAATGCCAATAGCTCAAACTTTTCCAAAGGCGAAACCGTTGCATTGTAAATGCTTGTTATATTTGATTAGTTTCTGCAATTTTCCATTAAAGCACTGGCTTCAGGTAAGCAGCAAGATTCCAGTAGCCTTCCCCTCAACTGCCCAACTGACTAGTATCAACTGGACCTGCCTAGTCCCGGCTGCTGCCGTCTGCTCGAGTGAGTCCCCCAAGAGGTGCCTCGCCAGGTCCTGGACCCTTGACTGGTGTCAGAGTGTACTCCAACAACATGCAAACTGCAAGAACCTAACTCCAGGTGACAATCCATGGTTACTGGTCTCTTTCTACTCACCATGACTGTCCGTGTCGCCCACCAAAGCGAAGTTCTGATAGCAACCTACTCTTTGCATCAGCAACAAGCTCCTACATCTCCCACCAAATCAAAGCTCCAGTGGTGACCTGCTCTCCGCACCGACAGCGACCACCTTCAGTTCCCACCAACGCGACGCTCCAACTGAGGCTCCTTGTGGAACTGCACTGTGTGATGAGTTAAACTTTCCACCAGGACGAATATGGTCCCGTATCTGACCCGACAAGTGGCACTTTGTACTGCTTGACTCTATTTTCTCTTGAAAATGTAATAATGAATTACTCTGATTTTACTTACTGGATTTCTTTCGTGTTGGTATCTCTATATTTATTAAAATATACACTGTTTTTCTAAAGTGGTTTGGGATTTTTTTAGTGCTGTGTTTTCACTTTATTACTGTTTGAATGCTTCATAAATACTTTATACATTGCCTTTGAGTTATTCCTGGCTGATTGTATGCCAAGCTACCAGAGGGTTAAGCACATGTTTATTTGGTGACTTTTGTTGTTCACCCTGACAAGCACTGTGTGTATTTCTTGACTGGGACTCTCACCCCTATCAACCAGTAACCCAATTTCTCACAACTTCTATTCAAAGAAGAAAGCTTGTGAGTCCACTGCTTTAATTGACAGTTTAAATAAATCAGATTTATTAACCAGCATTCAAAGACAATAGTCCTTGCAGCAGCAGATCATAAAGGAGCCTCTCAGAAAATTCTTTGGCAAACACATTTGTTTCATATACAAGAGACAATCACGTGGTACAAGCAAAGCTACTCCTAGCTCAAAACTGGTCTGATAAAAAGAATTTTTTGTGAACCTAAATAGATCAAATAAATACCAGGATCTTTAAATACGATAGACCTATTTCAAAAAAATTGATTTTTTTCTTCTGTGTTTTCTCTTAGGATTAGTGTAAATTTCTGTCTTTTTTGAATTCACAAAGATTTCTAAGAGTTCACCTGCGAGCTGCAACAGTCAGTGGGTCCATATTCATGGGTACGTTTGCCTAACATGCACAGCCTACTCTATGGATAAGGGTCCTGTGTCAAGAAGAAGACAATGTTCATCAAGGTTTGTGCTTTACGGTTTATTCAGTCTCAGCACTGGGGTGATTGTAACCGGAGAACGGGGTCAATGTTTAGGTGTACATCTGCCATCACAGATTGCAAACTTCTTTGCTACTTGTGCTCAAGGGGCCTCATTTATGAGAAATTATGCATCGCTGCGTGAAAGCAGCGATGCGTCACTTTTCAGTGCGCACTCTTTGCCTCATGATTGATGCGTCATATTTATAATATGACGCATCATGTCGCAAGGAGTTACAGATACGTCAGTATTTCTGACGTATCTGTAGGCGCAAAAGTGATGCATTGCTGGAGTGTGTCACAAAAGTGACGCAATTCCAGCAATGTGTACTTTCACATGGGCAAGTCCCATGTTGTTAGTGCCTGCGTCAGTCTTACGCCTGCCATTATGCAGGTGTATTATTTTGACGCATTAGCGGCCAAGAAATGACGCAGTGAAATCTTATAGATTTCACTGCGTCACTTCCATGACCCTTTCTTGCGTCAAAATGCCCCCCTTGCATACATTATACCTGGTGCAGGTATAATGTGGCGCAGGGGTTTACAAAGTGACGCATCTACCTAGATGCGTCACTTTGTAAAGATGGCGCAACAAGACGCATTTTTTACGCCACTGGTGCATCACAAAAAGTGACGCACCGGCGGCGTAAAAGTGACGCACAGCCTCATAAATGAGGCCCAAGGTGTCGCTGCTATGACGAGAAAAGAAGGTAAGTAAGTGGGCGTTCCCCAACCTAACCTAACAATTAGTTACTTGCTGCTTTCCAAGACTGAATCACGGTCATTTTTCAATCACAATCGGTGCGAAGAGATCGTGGAGGTAATTTCCCCACAGTACAACAGCTAAGTGGTTAGGTCTTGACTATTCTATTCCGCAAGGAATAAATAGACGAGATTATTGTGGGCCAAATAAGCTTTGAAACCATCGCGGATTTCGGCGAGTGCATGTGCTCATGCACGCGCTTTTTACCATTTGCTCCTGAGCCTCCTGCCTCCCCCTTCAAAGGGATCCGCTCCCCCGCCCACTGCTTCACACTTCACGGCCGCCAGGCCATGTCTCGCATTTCTCCCCCCCCACCCCCCCTCCCCACAGCAGAGCTGAACAAATGTATTACGGCGATTAGTCATATCGACATACTTGTAAGATTTGTGTAGTTTGAAATAATTCTCTACATCGAGTTTGGACACGAAAGCTCTATTCAACAAATTATATCTGCTGCTTCTCTGTAAGTAAAGGTACTTGTAGAGCTGGAAAGGATCGCACAGGGGAGCAGGAGGCTTAAAGGTTTATCGTAAGGAAGCAGATTGCTTCAATCCCACTGCATGCCCCACACTCAACGAGTTTCAAACTATTGGGCTCCCTTACTGATTTACTTGCAAACTTCTTTAAGAAAAGAAGCCCTCATTCCGTATTTAATAACATGACTTTACACGACTTTTCACAGCTGCCAGGCCGTGTCTCGCATTTCTCCTCCCCCCCTTATTATTCACCCCTGCTGTTGTAACGGGCTGCAGATCCCTTATCAGCAGCGGCCGGGCAGTGATTTATTTCAGCTATGAATGGCAACAACTGTGTAAACAGAGTTAACCAAGCACTGTCTGGGCAGGGTGAACTCGGGTTCCATTCTGCAGCGCTGTCGAGGGTGTCAGAATTGCAGAGAGAGGCATTCTCAGTATAATAGCGTCCACAAGCAAACAGGACATGGCAGGCGACATTTGCACACGCGGACACAAACCGCTACTCATTTCAGTACATTTATTATTTAGGGCTGCACTTCAAACCCCGTCTCCCCATCCCATCTCCTCACACTTTTGGAAAAGGCAACAACCGTTATTAAAAGTTGGTTAGCAAGGGAAACATAACTGAAGAATAAACAAGTGTGTTATATGGACGTACATGTCATTTTTTTACGTCAATTTTACGCCGTAGGCTTTGAAACAACATTAATGAAATGTATCTGCCAATTCAGACGGATTGATTTAAGGAAGTCAGGGTCCAGTGGTTTAGTGGGCTTATGCATCAGATCCAAGGGTGTGTGTTTAGTGCCAGGGTCACAGGCTCTAGTCCCATTAGGTCTATTCATCCTCTCAGGGTCCACATCATTGTGTCGGGTAGCAATAAACAACTAGCGCCAACAAACAGCCTTCGTGCTAGTCTTTGGGGGCGAACGCATGCATATATCTGTGAGAAAGAGCAGTAATTTGCTTCTATGTTGTACTGCATTTTTTGCAACTATCCCCTCCCACACCTGTTGGGGTACCCGCTCCCTGCCTCTGAGCAGGCCGTCACTGGGGTCCATCATGCACGACGAGGAAGTTCGCCTTCAATAATGCACAGAGCTGAACAAATGTATTACAGCGATTAGTCATATCGACATACTTGTAAGATTTGTGTAGTTTGAAATAATTCTCTACATTGAGTTCGGACACGAAAGCTCTATTCAACAAATTATATCTGCTGCTTCTCTGTAAGTAAAGGTACTTGTAGAGCTGGAAAGGATCGCACAGGGGAGCAGGAGGCTTAAAGGTTTATCGTAAGGAAGCAGATCGCTTCAATCCCACTGCATGTCCCACACTCAACGAGTTTCAAACTATTGGGCTCCCTTACTGATTTACTTGCAAACTTCTTTAAGATAAGAAGCCCTCATTCCGTATTTAATTACATGACTTTACACAACTTTTCACGGCCGCCAGGCCGTGTCTCACATTTCTCCTCCCCCCCCTTAATTATTCACCCCTGCTGTTGTAACGAGCTGCAGACCCCTTATCAGCAGCGGCCGGGCAGTGATTTGTTTCAGCTATGAATGGCGACAACTGTGTAAACAGAGTTAACCAAGCATTGTCTGGGCGGGGTGAACTTGGGTTCCATTCTGCAGTGCTGTCGAGGGTGTCAGAATTGCAGAGAGAATGAATGAATGAATGAAGTGGAATTTATACGTGCGCAACTTAGCCCAATGGGCGTCAAGGCGCCTAACTCAAAATTTAGCTGAAAACACCAGCTGACAGGAGCTTACTGATAGGCCTTAATGAAACACCAGGTTTTAAGAGCTTTCCTAAAGAGATCCAATGAGGGTTGTGATTTGATCTCGAGGGGAAGTGTGTTCCATAATTGGGGTGCCAAGATGGAAAAAGCCTTACTCCCCCATCTAACCTTCCTAGAGCGCGGGACTACCAGTTGGTTAAGCTCTGAAGAGCGTAGACATCTACTCGGAACATACCGAATAAGCAGGGATCCAAGAGCATCGGAATGGCCAGCCATGAGGGCACGGTGAGTGAGGCAGAGGAGCTTAAAAGATACTCTTGAGGTGATAGGGAGCCAATGGAGACTCTTCCTTGCCATGGTCGCAGAGGACAGCCAAGGCAGGGCCAAAACAAATCGCGCCGCCGCATTCTGCACAACCTGTAGGCGCTGCAGAAGGCCCTTGTTGGCCCCGGCATAAAGTGAGTTACAATAGTCGAGCCTTGAACCAACAAGAGCAATCACAACCTGCTTGCGTGCCTGTGGGGAAAGATAGTGAAGGATTCTTTTCAGAGTCCTGATGACACCCCAACAGGTGGCCACAGTCCTGTTAACCTGAAGTTCCATGGAGAGCCGAGTGTCGAAGATGACGCCAAGATTCCTGGCAGATTGTGTGGGAGTGGGGCAGATGCCTAAGGATGAAGGCCAGCACTCACCTGACCACATGCCCTGGTCTTTGCCAAAGACCAGGACCTCCGTTTTGTCACCGTTCAACTTTAGGGAGTTGAAAATCATCCACTCTGCAACAAGTTGCATGCAGGACCTAAAGTTGGACGCGGTGATACTCACAGAGTGGGTCAGGGACACCATAATCTGCGTGTCGTCGGCGTACGACACTACCTCCATCCCCTGAGATCTTACTAGTCTTGCAAGGGGGGCCACGTAGATATTAAACAGGGTCGGACTCAGTACCGACCCCTGTGGCACCCCACATTGCAGAGACTTAGCAGGGGAGAGGAAATCTCCAAGCATCACACGCTGCTCTCTCTGCTGTAGAAAAGAATTCAGGAGACTGAGGGCCGGTCCTGTTACCCCTGCCTCCCTTAACCTAGATGTTAAAGTAAAGGGAGACAGGGTGTCGAATGCTGCTGTGAGGTCCAGCAGTACTAGCACGGTGGTTTGGCCCAGATCTACTTTCCGGCGAATGTTATCTGCGACCTTAGTCAGAGCAGACTCAGTGCTGTGGAGCTTTCTGAAGCCATGTTGGGACCCATCCAAGAACCCCGAGGCGTCCAGGAAGTTGGAGAGATGACAGTTCAGGTGGGCTTCCAACATCTTAGCAGGGGCCGGCAGAAGAGATATTGGTCTAAAATTCTTCAGGAGCCCAGGATCCAGGGTAGGCTTTTTAAGTAAAGGTTTCACGATGGCCTTCTTCCAAGCCATAGGGAAGGTACCCTGTTCCATAGCTCCATTCATTATTTCCAACATAGGAGGAAGAATGATGTCCCTACAGTCCTTTAGTACTTTCAGAGGAACAGGGTCCAAAGGCGAGGCTGATTTTGTTCTATCTAACAGAAGGTTAAGTCCATCCATGGAAAGTGCAGGGAAGTGGTTAAGGACTTGGGAGAAATCACCATCCCAAGATTCCAGGTGCTTAACTCGAGAGGAGTCCTCTTCACTCAGGGAATTCCTCTGAGATTGTAGAGCCAGATAGATGTCATCTATTTTTTTATAGAAGAAATCTGAGATGTTATTACATAGCTCCTGTGAGACTACCACAGGGTCAGGTGCCTGAAGAGAGCAGAGGGAGCCCACGATCTTAAAGAGCTCTTTAGATGACGTAAGAGAACTGGTCAGGTTGGTGAAGTAGTCCTGTTTCTCCTTGATAACTCTGCTTTTATATTCTCGTAACAGGCACCTGTAAGCTTCCCGGTCCATCGGATCCCAAGATTTACGCCAACCTCTTTCCTTCCTTCTGCATTTTTGTCTGAGAAGCCTCAGTGTTTCTGTGAACCAGGGGGCTGTCGGTTTTTGTCGCGCCACATATTTAAGTGAGGTGGGGGCTAACTCATCCACTGCTTTAGTAATAGAGTCGGCAAGTTCTTGTGCCGCCTCATCCACCATCCACTGAGATGAGATATTAACGTTTAGAATAAAAGGGGCCACAGCCTCATTGGTGATATTTCTGAAGCTTCTTTTGAGACATTTCTTGATGGTAACCAAGTTACCCTCAATACGGGGAGTGTTTAAGTACAACGGTACTGCTAAATGATCAGACCACACTATCGGCAGAGGAGCGCCGACTGTTAGCCTGGAGTCATTATAAAACACCCCATCAAGGGTATGGCCAGCCTTGTGAGTCGGGAAAAATACCCTTTGGACAAAGTCCATTCTCAGTATAATAGCGTCCACAAGCAAACAGGACATGGCAGGCGACATTTGCACACGCGGACACAAACTGCCACTCATTTCAGTACATTTATTATTTAGGGCTGCACTTCAAACCCCGTCTCCTCCATCCCATCTCCTCACACTTTTGCAAAAGGCAACAACCGGTATTAAAAGTTGGTTAGCAAGGGAAACATAACTGAAGAATAAACGAGTGTGTTACATGGACGTACATGTCATTTTTTTACGTCAATTTTACGCCGTAGGCTTTGAAACAACATTAATGAAATGTATCTGCCAATTCAGACAGATTGATTTAAGGAAGCCAGGGTCCAGTGGTTTAGTGGGCTTATGCAGCAGATCCAAGGGTGTGTGTTTAGTGCCAGGGTCACACGCTGTAGTCCCATTAGGTCTATTCATCCTCTCAGGGTCCACATCATTGTGTCGGGTAGCAATAAAATGCTATGGTGTCACATTTGCGAAAGTTAAAACTATTGGCATTGTAAATGACAAAGCTATTAATTTCGCTATTTTCAAAACCAACACATAAATAAAAAAATTGTCATTTACAATACCAATAGCTCAAACTTTCCTAATGCGAGACCTATTGCATTGCAAATGCTTGTTGCACTTATTGTCTGGGTGGTTTTTGCACTTATTGTCTCAGGTAATCAGAGTTGTGATCACTAACCCAACTGAAAATGCAGGTTTTCCACTGAGCCGGGGATTATGAGCTCGGAAGTGCAAGAGTGCAATGTTCCACAGCACATAAATTCATATGCCTCAGTTTCTAAAGTGCTCTAAGTTGCTGCCTAAAAGCGCAGGTACACGTTTTTGGTGAGAAGTGGAGCAACTCGCAATGTCACAAACCTGTTGAGCACTCCTCGTGTTGTTTCACAGGTATGTTGAGCTGAGCAATACACATACTCGTTGTTTCACAGTCCAATACTTAAAAGGTCAGAGTTCACTCTTTCACAGTGCAGTAGAAAAGTGAGAGCGCAGCACTTTCCAAGCATTCACCGCAGCACCTTAAACAGTCATGCATCAGCACAGACGGTTAATGCACTTCCGCAAAGTGTTGTGGCGGTTTGTCCCTGTAACTGCTACTTTTAATACAGGGTTTTTATTTTGAGAAAATGTTTATTGCGGACGGCAGCCCTGCAAAGTCAACACCAAACAAAACACACATGATCCCCTAAATATCACTGAATGTCTCAGTTAAGACCAAACAAATACCCAGAGACTAAGTAGGTCTATGAGAAAGCCAGGCCTTAAATGACCGCAGCATCGACTTCGCAATTTTTTTTAAATATGTAATGTGAGCATAGTTTAAGATCAAAGGCACAGCAAGAGTCAGAAGAAACTAATTTGGGTAACATAGATGGGTCCCACTTTGTACCTCTATATGTAAATGTGTGTACATATGTGCAATATGTTTTACCATTGATGATTATGGGGAGGGCCATTAACACACAAGAGCCTCCCCCCGACCTCAACAATGATAATAATGGCATATTACACTCAGCTGATCCACTTATATGGTTTATGCCATCGCTTTTTGATGTATATCTGTTAGGAATGGGCAGAGGTATAGACCTTTGTCTAAGTAGGGCCTCTTATTCCTAACATTGGTGGTCAGAGGTGAGGATTGAGAGGATTTAACTAGTATTTGTACTTGACCCACAGTGATTGGTGTGCATCACTAATCTAGTGCAGACTACAACAGAACCACATACTGTGTTTTGGTTCTATTTTTGTTAACCCTTATAGTATCCACACACCATGTCTCTAAGTGGTACACCATCAAGTGAGGTGGCAGAATTGGAGCTTGACATTGGAACGATGCATATATATAAAGTGGATCAACCTAAACAATTTTGCAAGAACTTTGGATGTCCGATCAGGACCCCCCCTTAGGACAGAGGAGTTGCAGAGGGCCTTAGTGGCCTGGTAGGCAGCAAGAGAGGCTGGGGAGAATGAGGCAGAGCTAGCTAGGGGAATGTGGAGCTCAAGATCTGCTAGTGGGGGGAGGGCCCCCCAGGCCTGGCAGCAACATGTCTTCCTAGGGATGGGCAGTGAACTCCACTCCGCCTGCGGAGTTCATGGAGCTCTTGCCACTCCACTCTTCGCTTGAAGTGCAGAGTTTGGCAAAAACTCTACCGCTGCTGCGTGGCAGAGCAGAGTTAATACCTACTCAGCACTGTGGGAAACCCTGGGCTCTCTGCCAACTCCTGCATCTGAAAACTGCACAGGAAACGTGTGCAGAGCTTTCTGCACTGTACACAAAGTTTCCACAGCCAGGATGCACTGAGGAAATCATAGCCGCAGCACCAAGACAGAGACAGCAGCACTGGCAGCTGTGGATCATACAGATTGCACGAGCAACATAGAAAGCAACATCAGACTAAAGCGGCACTGTTCGCCGTTTCGCTGTGACAGGCAGGCCTCATTCTAGTCTGTCTCGAAGTGCGTTGCAGAACGAGTGCTGCTGATAACTTGTATATCTGCTCAGTAAAGCGTTCCTTTTGGAATAGGTCTTCAACAGTGCCACGTGATATAAAAAAGTCTTGCAGCCACTGAAGATTTTAATACCTTTAATAAACATCACAAAGTCAACAACTTGGCTACTTCATAGCAATTATGGAGGATGAATTTGCCATTATATTTTGAGTATATTATGTAACTACGGCGATTGATTGCTGTTCATTACATGCCCATTGTGTTCTTTGAAAGTTTTACATTTTTATAAGGATAGATTGGTATGATGAGCCTTTACACAAGGTGCTTAGTTACCAATCAAGGATGCTATGTACGTAACGTAAGCTCTCCAAACTGCCCAATCCCAGGTAGCCACTGTAATAATCACACTTATAAGCTGTTTAGTTAATGTTCTTTTTTTTGAAGTTCACAGGTAATAAGGTGCATGCAGCATAGTAGCAGGGCAATCCCAGAGTCAGGAAAACCATTCCAGATCCTCACCCACATATATGGATGCACGTAGACTTCCAGAAATACCAGATACAAAAGTACTCTGCCATGTCTAGTTGTTGCTCCTACCGTCATTCTAAATGAGGTATAGGGTAGCTTGACCAATAGCAGCTTAGTGTTTCCATCACATTCTCATATGTCGCGCCTTTTCTATTTTCACCATTTTACAGCCTTCTCATCGCATGTGCTTTTATGAGAATCAAGGGCACTGATTAGGTCTTCCCCAGCTGGGGTATTGCAGCACAGAGTATGGACAGGCTGGGCCGGCAGAGCACTGTCGTCCTCAGGAGGAACCTGCAGAGGGACTTTTACCTCCTCGGCTCCTCCAGAAGGTGGGCAGCAGAACCTACGGCAATGTGTTCAAGATAAGTGACAGCTAATGCCCTTTGATGAAACTATGCGCCTCCGTGGTGCCATAATTGTGGGCAGGTCCTCCTCTGGTAGCCACACTTGGCTTCCAAAAGTCCACCAACAATCAGCCGCCTCAGTCTCACTCTCAACCTGAGGCCCCATAACTTAATCACCTCACCACCTAGGTTACACTGAAACAGGTCAGGCGAGGTAATACAGGCATCCCTAACACATATGGGTAGAGGCCCTCTGCAGCAAATCACGTCCGAGAACGTTGGAGAGTCTTTGTCCTTTCCTTGAGTCAAAATCCAGGTCGGGCGGAACTCCGCTGAATCACACAGAGTTTTTGAGCCACTCCATGAAATTCCGCGTAGCTGAACTCCGCGAGACCCGCCTATGCCTAGTGTCTTCTAGAGGTCTGTCCCCAGAGGAGCTGGAGGACAGCTGACACGAGAGAGAGCATCCGAGGGAGCTTGAGAGTATAACATAGAGAACCAATAACGTGCAGAGGAGAATGTTCGTGCCTTAGAGGAGAATGTGCAGAGGAGAATGCTTGTGCCTTAGAGGAGAAGGAAGTGCTTATGGCACATGAGTTGAGCATCAGGAAGCTGGATATCAGGGCCAAGCAGGCAGAGTCCAGTTCCAATGATGGCAATGTACAGCCAGTGCAGTCTGGGGGAAAGGTCTACATTCCTAAAGATCTAGTGCAGCATTTCTAGAAGGGGAGGATATCTATGCTTGGTTTGCATCTTAAGAGGCAGCAATTCACATGAATGAGGTCCCAGAGAAGCATTGGGGGGGTGGAGGGGTGTGATGGGGGTGTGGGGGCAGGCCTGTTGAAATACTTTGAGGCCAATGGGAGGAACACCCTGACACTTTGGGAGGAGGCGGGTACTCTCACCTATCCAAATATATAGGAAGCTTTATGGCTCGGGTATGGGCTCACACCTGAGCAGTACAGGGAGAAATTCAGGTCTTTTAAGAAACTTGAGTCTAACA
This sequence comes from Lissotriton helveticus, assembly GCF_964261635.1. Taxonomy (NCBI): domain Eukaryota; kingdom Metazoa; phylum Chordata; class Amphibia; order Caudata; family Salamandridae; genus Lissotriton; species Lissotriton helveticus. Next base: position 446,247,534 of record NC_136061.1, read on the forward strand.
CTTGGGTTGAATGTGTGAATTTCAGAGCACTGGATGGTTGGATAAACGGCAGCAAGTTAACTGACTAGAATGGGCTGTATGATTTATTTGCATGGGAGCACTTTAGTCAATAAACTTTATTCGATAACAATAACAATAAAAGACAACAACAATAAAAAAATATACAGTTAAAAATACAAGTAATACAAATAGTGCAACCATAAAAATAATACAAAGCACAATAAAAACCCAATACAATGGGGGAGAGACTTTCTATATCAAAGAGGTCCTAATCCATGACTAGTTATGGGGAGACTTAAATAGAAGTAAAATTTGCATTTCTGTATACATACGGGGACTCAGGAAGATCATCATAAAAATGGGAAGATTTTCGGCTCAATCCCCTAACCCATTTTAAATTATATTAATCATTCTTTTAGAGACTCCTATATTACACATACAGCATTTAAAAATATCATATTTATTAACAGATTAAGAGCTTGATCCCTATTAATAATTTTATAAGTAATAAAAAGAGGTTTTAAATACACCTTTCTTCCAGCAGTATATGTGGGCTACTGCATTTTACCTTTAGCCCACATGTACACAAGCCCAGTTAATTTCTCATTGCAGTTTTTATCTTCCTCTCTGCATTACATGGGTTCTGGCCAACTCTAAATTTCAGTGCTACGTTTCTAAGCTTAGGACTTGCAATTGTAAGGGAATATATGATCATTACTCCACCCTTTTACCAGGAACTGGGTGGACGGTTGCTCCACAGATAAAGTAAATCTTCTTCCCGAGCCTTTTTGGCTATAATAGCATGTAGCTCATGTTTGGGGATATGCTTCCCTAACTTCCTTTGTTCTGGTTCTAGTGACAGTTTAACGCAAATATTAACTAGCATATGTCTAACTCGGGATGCACTTTCTTCTGTTTCTCTTTTACAAAGGTGTGAAATTTTGAAGGTCCCTTCGCTACTCAGTCTCTGCCAGAAGTTCAATGTGGTTTGCAATACCGGATAGTTCCAGGCTTTAAGTTGGAATTCTGCTCTCACGGCCTGGATCATAGTTGCTACTGGGAGAGCAAGAAGCTGTTTCACACATTTGCCCTCCTCAAGGTTCCAATCCAATTTACAGCCTAAAGATAGAACCTCCAATCTGTATTTCGATTGTGGGCACACCATTGCATTAAAGGCTGATAGAATTGGCCTCAGAGATGGGCCTCCATATTTCTGCTTGAATTGTTTTAGGCCCCATACTGAGGAAATGGCCTTTGCTTTTAGTGATGCTATATGGTCCCTCCAATTTAATTTGGTATCGAACCACATACCCAAATATTTATATTTTTCCACCACCTCAACTTTAACCTCTCCCAATTACCAATTCAAGGTTTCCTTTCATTTCCCCAACACCATTATTTTAGTCTTTTCTACTGTTTCTGACCGTAAGGAATTTCTTTAAACAATAATCACGATGCAATCACAATAAGCATGATGGGGTGGAAGGCGCTTCTTGCTAGGATCTGCTAAATTGAGGAATCTTCTTCCACTAATTAAAAACAGCCCAAATCTTAAATCATTTAGGAAATCAGTAAAAACATGGCTATTCCTAGCAGACCCCTAATTTTACTTTGCATACCTCACCCTCGCACGTTCCTCTAAGTCCTCAGCACCAAGACGCCTCCGGGCATTCGCTGCGCTTTATAAATCCATAAATAAATAAATAAATAATCATAAAAGATATCCAATTTCTTTCACAAACCCAATTCTATCATGTTCACTGTCATTAAATCATCAGCGTATAGCAGACATGGGATGTGGGTCCCCCCCATCTTAGGGCTTAAACCACCAGCATTACGTAACATATTTGGTAAGTCAGACAGGAACAATGAAAATAATAGTGGGGCCAAAATGCAGCCCTGGCATAATCCATTCTTTATCTGCATTTTCTTTGATAGCATCCCAAGGGTATCTAAGATTACCCTGGCCAAGTTCTGTGAGTGCATTTCCTGAATTAGTGAGAGTACTGCTTTATTGGTTCCGAGCCACCCCTAAATATTCCATAGTAGCTTACGATTGACCAAATAAAAGGCGGCTCGGAAATCTACAAAACAGCAGAACAATCTGCCTCGTGATTCAATTGTCTTTTTTCCATTTCCCATAGAGTAAGACAATGATCTATTGTTGAGTGCCACTCTTTAAAGCCACCTTGCTCTATTGGTATCAAGTTATTCTGCTCTACCAAGTCATTCATTACGCCTAGCAATATCTTTGAGAATACTTTGTCTCCAACATCGAACAAGTTAATAAGGCGATAAGTCTGGGGCTGTGTGGCATCCTCCTTTTTATAAATTGATCTGACTGTTGCCCCTTTGATCTGACTATTGTCCAACTTTCTGGGAAAATCCCAGAAGTGAAGATATTTTGGAAGATGACATTTAAAAAACGAGCCCACCAATCCACATTATTTTTTCTTGTAATTGCTGGTAGATTGTCTGGCCCTGCTGCTTTAGTTAGTTTTAGGGACTGGATGGTTTCTTTTATCTTTTGGAAAGAGAAATGCGACTCTGTTTCTTCTCCAACCTTAATCCTTTTTTCCAGTTTCTCATCTAAACCATTATATAGACTGCTCAAATAATTAATCCAGTCATCTTCTTCCACTAAGCACCGCATTTTCCCTTGCACATTCCCCTCCCGCACCAATTACCAGAATGATCTTATGTTATTTGTGCCTATCACTTCTTTTTTTATCTTATTTTTTATTTATGTCAAGGAGTAAACATAAAAATCATACATCAAGAATGATAATATACAAAACATATACCAATAAATATCTATACTTTGAGTAAATAAGCATGTGGGAAATAAGCAAAAAAAAAAAGGAAAGAGAGGGATATAAAAAAAGGAAAAGAAATTTACTAAAGCACATTAATACCTCGCACTTTTACAATTGTAATATTAGCATGGCCCCCCAAATTCAATGAAACTTCTTTCCAGAGTGGATGCCCTTACTCTTAGCTATAGCCATCTCTCTTTCAAAAATGTCTCTTAACTTTGCCCACCCATTCCAAAGCCCTGGGTGGTATTTTAGATACCCAAGCATGGGCAATGCATAATCGTGCTGTTACTATAATAATCGATATGAAGGATCTTAATCTTAGGTCAGTATCCGACTTATAGCCAAGCATAAGCACTTTCACTGTTAATTGTATATTAATCTTTAACCAATCATATATTATATACAAAACATCTTTCCAGAAGACAGCCAAGCCTGGGCAGGTGATAAACATGTGCAAGCTGTCGGCAGTAACCAATCCACATTTTACACACTTGTATTTATCATTCGTACGTATGGCTGTAGAAACTATCCACTTGGCTATTCGTTCTGAAGTATAGTAAAGCTGTTTTAAACTGTTGCAGCTTTAAGTTGATAGAATATACCTCAGTATCTAAAGTCTCTAATGCCTGTTCGATATCCCCAGGGCTGATATCTTGTCCCAATAATTCACTCCACTTTAAACTATCATTCTCCAAGAATTGAATAAATAGCTGATAAACCTTGCTAATAGTCAATTTCGCCTCTGAGTGTAAATAATTCAGTATATCTGATCCCATAGGTTGTCTTATATCTCTACACCCCCATAAACAATCTCTAATCTGTAAGTATTTATAAAACATATTCCTGGGAATACCAGATAGTCTGTAGATCTAAAAATGTATGAAACCCAGTAGTGTTATATAAATGGCTAAGTTGGCTGATACCATATCGTCCCAAGATTTAGCTTGCATATCATGGAAGATTTCCGGAAGCATACAATTATGCCGAAATGGCATACTAAGTGGCATCAGAGGCAGAGAGTATTTAGTTGCAATATCCTTAAGAGTCTTAAACCGCACTCTTTTAAAATAGTTTGGATCATTAATCCTATACAGAAACATAATGCTATCATTGCCGATAGCAAGGCTATAGCAACAGTGTTGTCTACCAAGAGAGAGAAGATCTCGTATGCATCGTGCAAAAGAGGCCCAAAAGTATAATTTAAAATCACGTAATTGAAATCCTCTATATTTGTAAGGAAGTTTTAGGTATCTTATAGCTCCATATAAAGCTACTAATAGCCACCTCAAGTAAAAAAAAAAATCAGAACTCGAAGTGGTATTGCCCTGAACAAATAAAGACATTTAGGCAAAACAATAATTTTTATGATATTGCAACACCCTATAAAGCTAATAGGCAACTTATGCCAGTCTCTAATTTTTTAGAAATCATAAGCTTAAGTAACGAATCATAATTACATTTTATGATCTGTCCCAAATCTACAGTAATACATGCACCTAAGTAGATTGCTGATGTAAGAGCCCCAATTATCTCCCTATCTGCTTGAAAGTTAAGAATAGTCTGTGTCTTATTGACATTCAATTTGTATCCCCAAATGTACTAGCTTCAATTTGGATTTCCTATGTAGCTCTAACTGGGTCCATAGAGAAAACAGCTATATCATCAGCATAAACCGTTATTTTCAATTCTTCAGAACCTAATAAGACTGGCGGAATAGATAAATTAGAAAGCAATGATCTAATAAACGTCTCTTTGTATAAAGCAAAAAGTAATGGTGATAAAGGACACCCTTTCAGAGTACCCCTTTGTATCATAAAAGGAGCAGGCTGATAATTTAAGTAGATTAATTTAGCTCTTGGGCATTTATATAGAGCCCTAATCCAATCATAAAAACAACCACGGATGTTATACTCCATACGTATGGCCCCAAGACAATCCCACGTTACGCGGTCAAAAGCTTTTTCCGCGTCAAGCATGACCATCCTTATGTCCAAATTTAGTTTAGAGGCGGCATCAAAAGCAACTAAAGCAGTATTCACATGTGCAGTCATATCCCTGCTGGGTATGAACCCATGTTGTTGATCAGAGACTAATTGTGTCATAAAAGGCGCAAGACGCATTGGCAGCATTTCTGCAAAGAATTTTGCATCAGCATTTATTAATGAGATAGTGCGGTGTGACCCACATTCATCTTTCGATTTGTTCTTTTTTTTTTTTAAACGACGATACATGTCATATCTCACAAACTGGGTACCATCCCACTCACACTGATATAATTCATAATTCTAGACATAATAGGAATCAGACTAGCCTTAAATATATTATAAAATTCCACCGGTATTGTATCTTCACCTGCTGCTTTTCCAGAGGGGAGGGCATCAATAGCATCAGATATTTCAACAGTCGTAATATCTGAATTAAGGAAATGTGCCTATTCTTTTTCAAGTATGTGGATAGTTTCACAGAACTTATATTTATCTATATATTCAACACATTTTCTTTTATCAAACACATTAGAATTACTGTATAATGTCTGATAAAAACCTAAGAATTAATCTACTATTTCTTCAGGCTGCGTATAAAGTATACCCCCAACACCTCTTATGCTTGTTTCTCACGTTCCGCTCTCTTATCAGATAGATGATGAGCATACACTGTACCTACTTGTTCACCATACTCATATTGTAAAGATCAATTTTTATTATAACTAGCCGCCGTATTTTCTTTTAGGGAACGTCCTGCTGCAGCGCATTTTTCAAATAGAAGTAAATATGCTTGTGAATATATTGAAGCTGCCATCTGTTGAGTAGCACCACATCTGATTTCGTCCGCATGTGCTGTTTCTAATTGTCGAATTGCTTCCCTAAAAGCTGTGCTTGCCAGATTCTAAACATGGTATGGTCTGAAGACATATTGCTGAGTAGCTCCTCTTATGTAGAATTAAAGTGAGTCCCAGATCGAAAAAAGGGAAACAGAACCTTCATTATCAGAAATTAAATTTCTAATACTATTCTTCATAAAAGCTTGGAACTCTATATCCATCAGCAGATAGCGAGGAAAGGAAAATTGACGTGCAAGTTTATTAGATGACCTAAGTGCAAAGGACCAACAATAAGGGATTATGATCTGATACTATCTTGGGGCACACTTCACACTTAGCTATATTAAGAATTGTATTGTTGACCAAGAACGTATCAATTCTTGAATACTGCTGATGTTGTGCACTATAATAAGTATACCCAAGTTGAAGAGGGTGCAATGACCACCAGACATCTTTCAGACCCTGCAGATGTGCCATTTCCATAATAGCAGCTCTGACTTTCCTCATTCTAGCTGAAGCACCTCGATTAGTTGAGTCTAGGGGGTTATTAGGATGGCGGGCGGGCTTTGCCCGCCCGCCACCCTATCGGCTATCGGGACCGCCCACCTAAAGGGCGGGGGTTCCGACATTGGTATTAGGATGCGCCCACCACAGTGGCGGGCGCATTCCTCAATTTAACATTGTGGCGGGTGGTGCTGACTACACCGCCCGCCACAATGTTAAAAAAAATGCACGCATTTAAATGATCGAAGCGGCAGGCACCGCACGGTGCCTGCCGCTTCGATCATGTATATGCAGGGGGGTACTACAGGTACCCCCCGTGTGCCACCCCCCTTTGGCCTTCACTCTTGGGGCCCACAGGGGACCCCCAGAGTGAACACCGCATGCCTTTCCGTGGCGGCATTGAAAAATGCACATAGTAATATGGCGGGCGGTGTCTAACAGACACCGCCACCATATTACTCGTTTTCCGCCCCGGCCGCAAGGCGACCGGGGCAGAAAACAGGCGGGTGGTGTTTTTCACCGCCGCCACCCACCCCCGCCCCCCCCGCCATCCTAATATGGCGGGGGCGATTTGGGCTTGCGATGTCGGGCTGATTGCCTCTGCCAGGCCGGCTGTGGCCACCGACAGCCTGGCAGAGGCAATCCGCCTGACATCGTAATGGACCCCTAAGTGTGAATTCAGAGTACAATTGAAATCTCCCATAATAATCAAGTCTCCCTGCCAGTCAAGGCGATCCAGGGACAACGTCTCAAAAATAAGCGGCTCATCCAAGTTTGGGCCATAACGATCACATAATACAAATAAAAGATATCCAATTTCTTTCGCAAGCCCATTCTATTATGTTCACTGTCACTAAAATCAGTGTGCAAGCTGTCGGCAGTAACCAATCCACATTTTACACACTTGTATTTATCATTCGTACGTATGGCTGTAGAAACTATCCACTTGGCTATTCGTTCTGAAGTATAGTAAAGCTGTTTTAAACTGTTGCAGCTTTAAGTTGATAGAATATACCTCAGTATCTAAAGTCTCTAATGCCTGTTCGATATCCCCAGGGCTGATATCTTGTCCCAATAATTCACTCCACTTTAAACTATCATTCTCCAAGAATTGAATAAATAGCTGATAAACCTTGCTAATAGTCAATTTCGCCTCTGAGTGTAAATAATTCAGTATATCTGATCCCATAGGTTGTCTTATATCTCTACACCCCCATAAACAATCTCTAATCTGTAAGTATTTATAAAACATATTCCTGGGAATACCAGATAGTCTGTAGATCTAAAAATGTATGAAACCCAGTAGTGTTATATAAATGGCTAAGTTGGCTGATACCATATCGTCCCAAGATTTAGCTTGCATATCATGGAAGATTTCCGGAAGCATACGATTATGCCGAAATGGCATACTAAGTGGCATCAGAGGCAGAGAGTATTTAGTTGCAATATCCTTAAGAGTCTTAAACCACACTCTTTTAAAATAGTTTGGATCATTAATCCTATACAGAAACATAATGCTATCATTGCCGATAGCAAGGCTATAGCAACAGTGTTGTCTACCAAGAGAGAGAAGATCTCGTATGCATCGTGCAAAAGAGGCCCAAAAGTATCATTTAAAATCACGTAATTGAAATCCTCTATATTTGTAAGGAAGTTTTAGGTATCTTATAGCTCCATATAAAGCTACTAATAGCCACCTCAAGTAAAAAAAAAAAAATCAGAACTCGAAGTGGTATTGCCCTGAACAAATAAAGACATTTAGGCAAAACAATCATTTTTATGATATTGCAACACCCTATAAAGCTAATAGGCAACTTATGCCAGTCTCTAATTTTTTAGAAATCATAAGCTTAAGTAACGAATCATAATTACATTTTATGATCTGTCCCAAATCTGCAGTAATGCATGCACCTAAGTAGATTGCTGATGTAAGAGCCCCAATTATCTCCCTATCTGCTTGAAAGTTAAGAATAGTCTGTGTCTTATTGACATTCAATTTGTATCCCCAAATGTACTAGCTTCAATTTGGATTTCCTATGTAGCTCTAACTGGGTCCATAGAGAAAACAGCTATATCATCAGCATAAACCGTTATTTTCAATTCTTCAGAACCTAATAAGACTGGCGGAATAGATAAATTAGAAAGCAATGATCTAATAAACGTCTCTTTGTATAAAGCAAAAAGTAATGGTGATAAAGGACACCCTTTCAGAGTACCCCTTTGTATCATAAAAGGAGCAGGCTGATAATTTAAGTAGATTAATTTAGCTCTTGGGCATTTATATAGAGCCCTAATCCAATCATAAAAACAACCACGGATTTTATACTCCATACGTATGGCCCCAAGACAATCCCACGTTACGCGGTCAAAAGCTTTTTCCGCGTCAAGCATGACCATCCTTATGTCCAAATTTAGTTTAGAGGCGGCATCAAAAGCAACTAAAGCAGTATTCACATGTGCAGTCATATCCCTGCTGGGTATGAACCCATGTTGTTGATCAGAGACTAATTGTGTCATAAAAGGCGCAAGACGCATTGGCAGCATTTCTGCAAAGAATTTTGCATCAGCATTTATTAATGAGATAGTGCGGTATGACCCACATTCATCTTTCGATTTGTTCTTTTTTTTTTTTAAACGACGATACATGTCATATCTCACAAACTGGGTACCATCCCACTCACACTGATATAATTCATAATTCTAGACATAATAGGAATCAGACTAGCCTTAAATATATTATAAAATTCCACCGGTATTGTATCTTCACCTGCTGCTTTTCCAGAGGGGAGGGCATCAATAGCATCAGATATTTCAACAGTCGTAATATCTGAATTAAGGAAATGTGCCTATTCTTTTTCAAGTATGTGGATAGTTTCACAGAACTTATATTTATCTATATATTCAACACATTTTCTTTTATCAAACACATTAGAATTACTGTATAATGTCTGATAAAAACCTAAGAATTAATCTACTATTTCTTCAGGCTGCGTATAAAGTATACCCCCAACACCTCTTATGCTTGTTTCTCACGTTCCGCTCTCTTATCAGATAGATGATGAGCATACACTGTACCTACTTGTTCACCATACTCATATTGTAAAGATCAATTTTTATTATAACTAGCCGCCGTATTTTCTTTTAGGGAACGTCCTGCTGCAGCGCATTTTTCAAATAGAAGTAAATATGCTTGTGAATATATTGAAGCTGCCATCTGTTGAGTAGCACCACATCTGATTTCGTCCGCATGTGCTGTTTCTAATTGTCGAATTGCTTCCCTAAAAAGCTGTGCTTGCCAGATTCTAAACATGGTATGGTCTGAAGACATATTGCTGAGTAGCTCCTCTTATGTAGAATTAAAGTGAGTCCCAGATCGAAAAAAGGGAAACAGAACCTTCATTATCAGAAATTAAATTTCTAATACTATTCTTCATAAAAGCTTGGAACTCTATATCCATCAGCAGATAGCGAGGAAAGGAAAATTGACGTGCAAGTTTATTAGATGACCTAAGTGCAAAGGACCAACAATAAGGGATTATGATCTGATACTATCTTGGGGCACACTTCACACTTAGCTATATTAAGAATTGCATTGTTGACCAAGAACGTATCAATTCTTGAATACTGCTGATGTTGTGCACTATAATAAGTATACCCAAGTTGAAGAGGGTGCAATGACCACCAGACATCTTTCAGACCCTGCAGATGTGCCATTTCCATAATAGCAGCTCTGACTTTCCTCATTCTAGCTGAAGCACCTCGATTAGTTGAGTCTAGGGGGTTATTAGGATGGCGGGCGGGCTTTGCCCGCCCGCCACCCTATCGGCTATCGGGACCGCCCACCTAAAGGGCGGGGGTTCCGACATTGGTATTAGGATGCGCCCACCACAGTGGCGGGCGCATTCCTCAATTTAACATTGTGGCGGGTGGTGCTGACTACACCGCCCGCCACAATGTTAAAAAAAATGCACGCATTTAAATGATCGAAGCGGCAGGCACCGCACGGTGCCTGCCGCTTCGATCATGTATATGCAGGGGGGTACTACAGGTACCCCCCGTGTGCCACCCCCCTTTGGCCTTCACTCTTGGGGCCCACAGGGGACCCCCAGAGTGAACACCGCATGCCTTTCCGTGGCGGCATTGCCGCCACGGAAAGGCATTGAAAAATGCACATAGTAATATGGCGGGCGGTGTCTAACAGACACCGCCACCATATTACTCGATTTCCGCCCCGGCCGCAAGGTGGTGTTTTTCACCGCCGCCACCCCCCCCCCCCCCGCCATCCTAATATGGCGGGGGGGATTTGGGCTTGCGATGTCGGGCTGATTGCCTCTGCCAGGCCGGCGGTGGCCACCGACAGCCTGGCAGAGGCAATCCGCCTGACATCGTAATGGACCCCTAAGTGTGAATTCAGAGTACAATTGAAATCTCCCATAATAATCAAGTCTCCCTGCCAGTCAAGGCGATCCAGGGACAACGTCTCAAAAATAAGCGGCTCATCCAAGTTTGGGCCATAACGATCACATAATACAAATAAAAGATATCTAATTTCTTTCGCAAGCCCATTCTATTATGTTCACTGTCACTAAAATCATCAGCGTATAGCAGACATGGCATGGGGTCCCCCCCATCTTAGCGCTTAAAACACCGGCATTACGTAATGTATTTGGTAAGTCAGACAGGAACAATGAAAAAAATAGTGCGGCCAAAATGCAGCCCTGGCATAATCCATTCTTTATCTGCATTTTCTTTGATAGCGTCCCAAGGGTATCTAAGATTACCCTGGCCCAGTTCTACGAGTGCATTTCCTGAATTAGTGAGAGTACTGCTTTATTAATTCCAAGCCACCGCAACAGATTCCAAAGTAACTTACAATCGACCAAATTCACAAAACAACAGAACAATATGCCTCGTAATTCGATTGCCTTTTTTGCCATTTTCCATAGACTAAGACAATGATCTATTGTTGAGTGTCCCTCTTTAAAGCCACCTTGCTCTAATGGGATCAAGTTATTCTGCTCTATCAAGGCCTTCATTACGCCTAGCAATATCTTTGAGAATACTTTCTCTCCCACATCCAGCAAGCTAATAAGGCGATAATTCTGGGGCCGTGTGGCATCCTCCTTTTTATACATTGGTCTGAAAATCCCAGAAGTTAAGACATTTTGGAAGATGACATTTAAAAAACTAGCCCACCAATCCACATTATTTTTTTATTTAATTGCTGGTAGATTGTCTGACCCTGCTGCTTTAGTTAGTTTTAGGGACTGGATGGTTTCTTTTATCTTTTGGAAAGAGAAATGCAACTCTGTTTCTTCCCCAACCTTAATCCTTTTTTCCAGTTTCTAATCTAACCTCTTGCTATTATATAGACTGCTCAAATAATTAATCCAGTCAACTTCTCCCACTAAGCACTGCATTTCCCCTTGCACATTCCCCTCCCGCACCAATTGCCAGAATGATCTTATGTTATTTGTGCTATCACTTCAAACAGTGTTTGCCAATATTTGTCATATATACCCATTTCCTTTCCTTCAACTTATTTTTATACTCAAGTTTTGCCCAGTGGAGGCACTTCATTGTTACCTTATCCTGGCTCTTTCTAAATAGTCTTTCCCCTTTCTGTACACTCAATTTTAGGGTCCTACACTCATTATTAAACCAATCATTTGTTCCCTCCCTTCTTCTAACCACCTTTCTTCGGGGCAGATCCTGATTTTAGTTGTAGCCTTAAACAGTTCAATCATAGCATATTAGGAAATTCTCTCTTTCCTCTGATTTATCGAGAGACATATAGTCAGTTATCAGCTCATTAACTGATTTCAAAATATCTTCGGTTATATGGGTGGTTTTGCGTCGACGGTGTTCTAGCTGCAGAAGGATCACTCTATCTCTTTTCGGCCCTAGTTCTATGCTTGGTAATATTCGTAAAGGCCAATGATCACTGCCTTCACATTGCAGCACTTCAACCCCTTCTATTTCAGTAAAGTGCCAAGCTTTTATGAAGGCGTAGTTGATTGGGCAGCTCTAGTTACCTATGCAAAAAATCTTTCTCACGGGGCAGTCAGTATCTACGCATCTATTGGCACAGAGTAGCCCTATAGATCCTAAGAACTTTGCTAGGGATTCATCTTGTGCAGAACCACCTGCACTATGGAAGATAGCCAGGGGCACCAGTGCCATGGTTAATAGATCGGTAAACAATTTATCGCTAAAAGAGGAATCTAATGTATGGTTAAAATCCCATAGAATCATGATCAACTGTGACGCATATGCTGTACAGGGAGCACTTGTCTAGTTTTGGTGTTCCAGAAGTACACCACCATCTGACGGATAGTGAGCTGACTGACTCAGGAGGAGGACCACTGGACGAGTAGCAGGGTTCACAAGGGGTATGTGGGAAACCCAGCCATGGGTGGGCAGGATTTCCCACATACCCCTACAGAAGAGTGGAGGGGAATTGAGTGACCAAAAGGAGTTCTCTAAAGGGCCCCAAAATAGCTCCCAGGGTAAAGATTTTCAGCCCCAGTGGTAAGAAGCCATTGCCTCCCCATGGCTTAGAGGTAAGCCAGGTGATGGCGAACCCCACGTGTATGTGGTCAGGAGGATAACATATGCCAGGATCCCAAGTATCCCAAGTCCACACTGGCACCCACTGGTGCACCATCACTGGGGCTAGTTAGTGTAGTGCTAGGGAATAATATAACAGTAAGAAGTTCCTGTAGTGGGTGACTATCAATGGGAGGAGGATGTAAGCTCTGGGAGACACTGGAGCCAGTGTGACATCTGTGAGGTGTCAGTGGGTGTCTGAAGAGCAGGTAATCCCCAATGTACTTCACTCTGTAGTTGCTGCAGACAACTCGGAGTGCCTCTGTAAGCATCCCTTTGAATGTGAGGGGGGTCTCAGGTCCCTTGAAGGTGGTTGTCAATCCATTCATGCCTGTTGATTGTCAGCTTGGTAATAAAATGGAGAGTTCCCCTTGAAAGGAGGTTGAACGCCAAGCTCATTTGGTGATGATGGGACTGCATGAGTGGCCGGGTATAATCGCTCGGTTAATGGCAGCCAGTATGGGTAATCAAGAGGACCTGGAGCCTGCCAGGTGCCTGCCAGGAAGAGGAGGGGCAGGGGGTGTGGGAATCCCGTAGCAGAGGTTCCCACAGTCCAGGAAGAGGAGGACCTTGAGGGAGTTGCCCTGGAAACTACAGGGAACCAAGTGGCCAAACTGGGAGGACTACCTGAAGTGACCGATTAGCAGCAGGAGAGGGTGGGGGGTCGCTCCAGGGAGGAATTCTGCAAAGCACAGATGGAATGACCTGCTATTGTTGGTTTGCGGCAACAGGCTGCAGACCAGGCAGCAGGTGATTAGTCTGGATCACATTCGATTTATTGGTAGAATGGTCTTGTGTATAGTGAGCTTAAGTTTTCTGAGCTGGGGTCAGCCTGTGTGCTGGTGGTACCTGAGCGCTTCAGAACCTTCTTACTGGGTCTGACTCATAATGTGCCTTTGGCAGGAAATTTGTGAGGTGACAAGACCTTTCAAAGGCTTGTCAACCCTTCTATTGACCCCAAATGTGAAGGCACACTGATACTCATTGTAGGTCTGTTCAGACTTGCCAGGCAAGCAGCAAGAGTGTGGGGGGGGGAGTGTAAGGCTCTCCTCCAACCTTTCACTGTGGTTAGCACCCCTTTTGAGTGGGTGGGAATTGATATTGTGAGGGCACTGGAACCCAAGACAGCCTTAGACAACAAGCATGTCTTTGTCTTGCTGGACCATGCCAACTGGTACCCGGCAGCTGTTCCTCTCAGGACAACTATGGCCCCTGTGGTGAGCCGTGCATTGATGGGGATTTTTCCTGTGTGGGGATCCCCAGAGAGGTGGTAGCTAACCGGGCTGCCAACTTCATATCTGGGTATATGACATCTTTATGGGAGGAGTGCAGTGTAATGTACAAATTCACCACTCTTTACCATCCCCAAGGAAATGGGTTGGGTGAGAGATTCATCCAAACCCTGAAAGGCATGATTAAGGGTCATACAGAACCCATGAGACTTAATTGGGCGTCTCCTTACCTTGCCTTTTATTTGCTTACAGGGAGATACCACAGAAATCCTTAGGGTTCAGTCTCTTTGAATGATGTATGGACATCCTGTGAGAGGACCTAAGAGTCTGGTGAAGGAGGCTTGGAGAGAACTCTCGGTAAGACTCACCAGGATGTACGTAGCTGCATGCTGGCCTTCAGAAACCAGAATCAGCACTTCAGTAATCTCACCCAGGTGACCCTAGAAGCCACCCAGGAAGAGGTGAAACATTGGTATGACCAGAATGAAACTCTGGTAGAGCTTCAGCCTGGCCAGAAAGTGTGGGTGATGGCACCAGTGGAGCCTTGTGCACTCCAAGACAAGTGTACTGGGCCATTCGAGGTGGTGGAGCGCAAGAGTGAAGTCACCTACATGGTGACTTGCAAACTCCTAGGAAGGTCCAACACATGAACCGCCTCCATCCTCACTTTTAGAGGTCTGAAGTGATTATGCTTCTGGTGACCGATGATGGAATGGAGGAGGAGAGTGAGCCTCTTCCTGGCTGCCTGTCTGCCCAAGAGCATGATGGGATGGTGTGAACCTCTCTCCCACCCTGATCCCAGAGCAGCAGAGGGACTGTCGCCAGGTGCTGAGACGGTACGCCTTCCTGTTCTCCGTGACCCGAGGATTCATTAATTGTTTTCCCATGATGTGGACACTGGGGGTAGTTTCCCTGTGAAACACAAAATTTACAGGATGACTGTAAGGGTCAAGGCTAGCATCAAGGAAGAAGCTTCCAAGATTTGGTGTTAGGAGTGATAGAGCCCTCCAGCAGCCCCCTGGGCTAGCCCAGTGTTCTTAGTTCCAAACGCTCCTGCACCCAGTCTCACTCCTGAACTTCGGTTCTGTGTGGACTTTTGTGGGCTCAATGTCGCCACCAGGACTAATGCACACCAATCCTCAGAACTGATGAGCTCATTGATCGGTTGGGAGCTACCCAGTTCCTCAGCATGTTTGACTTAACGTCTGGGTACAGGCAGATTGCCTTAACTGATGGGGCTAAAGAGAGGTCTGCATTCTCAACCAGATGAGCACTACCAGTTCCTGGTCATGCCATTTGGGTTGAAGAACATCCCTGCCATGTTCCAGAGACTGGTCAACTAGGTACTGCCAGGGTTGGAGGAATTCAGCGCTGCCTACCTGGATGATATTGTAGTGTTCAGCTCCAGCTGGAAGGAACACGTGCAACACCTCTGTAAGGTGTTGAAGGCTCTGCAGAAGGCAGGCCTCACTATCAAGGCCAGTAAGTGCAAGATAGCCAGGGGTCTGTGGTATACTAGGGCACTAGGTAGGAAGCGGCCAGGTGGTGCCCCTACAACCTAAGATTGACACCATTCTGGCTTGGGAGACCCCCCGATACCCAGACCGAGGTGAGAGCCTTCTTAGGTCTCACCGGCTACCACAGACGGTTTGTCAAGGGGCTTGGCACCATTTTTGCTCCGTTGAATGCACTGACTTCAAGGAAGCAGCCAAGGAAAGTGATCTTGACTGATGCCGGTCAGACCACTTTTAATACCCTGAAATCTGCCATGTGCACAGCGCCCGTGCTCAAGGCACCCAATTTCTCCAAAGAATTTGTTTTGCTGACAGATGCCTCAGAGCATGGTATAGGTGCAGTTTTCTCACCATTGAACGACGAGGGCTTGGACCAACCTGTAGCTTTTATTACCAGGAGGCTACTTCCCAGGGGGCAGAGGAGGCGTGCAATTGAGCGAGAAGCTTTTGCTGTGGTCTGGGTGCTGAAGAAGCCAAGGCCCTACTTGTTTGGGACTCACTTCCGGGTTCAGACAGACCATAGGCCCCTCAGAAGGTTGATGCAAATGAGGGGTCAAGACCGAAAACTGTTGCGGTGGTCCATCTACCTACAGGAAAGGGACTTTATGGTGGAACACCGTCCTGGTACCAAACACATCAATGCTGATGGTCTGCCCAGATTTTTCTGCCTTAGAGATGAGAACTCCCAAGAGGATGGGTAGTTCTCCTCACTTTTCAGCTGGAGGGAACATGTGTTAGACTTGGCATCCTTGGCTTCATTTCACCTGACTTGTATACCTCTACCTCCTGTATTTGTGACGGGGGGCAGGATCTTTTTTGTTGTTGGCTTAAAAGCTTTGGGTGCTTTGCCACTGCTGATCAGTGTCAAAGTGCAAGTGCTCCCTGTGGAAATTGTTATTAGGATTGGCTATCCATTATTGGCATGTTTGGTTTACTGGTGAGTCCCTAGTACACTGCACTGTGTGTGCCCAGGGTCTGTAAATCAAATGCTACTAGTGGGCTTGCAGCACTGATTATGCCACCCACGTGAGTAACCCTGTACAAGTATCTCAGATCTGCCACTGCAGTGTCTGCACAGTTTTAAACTACTATGTTGACCTGGCAAGTGCATCCACTTTCCAGGCCCTCACCTTCCTTTTTCTTACATGTAAGGCAATCCTCAGGTAGGCCCAAGGTACCCCCGTTGGCAGGGTGTATGTAAAAGGTAGGACATGTACTGGTGTGTTTTATATGTCCTGATTAGATAAATACTGCAAATTTATTTTTTTCACTATTGAAAGGCTATCTCTCCCCTAGGCTAACATGGGAGTTGCTGTGTAACATCTTACAAGTATAACTTTCAATTGGGACAAGATAGAGGAATAACGTTTAGGCTCTCTGAACCCAGAATTTAATAGCACATCTTTTTGGAAGATTATTTTCAAATTGTGTATTTGAAGATGGCACTTTTAGAAAGTAGGCATGTTCTTGTTTAACTGTTCTGTGTGCAGCAGGGGATATGCATTCACAGTAGACAGTCATAAAGGGGGTTAAGGTGTGTCCTGCCTTTCCTGGGTGACTCATAACTGGGCTGAATAGACCATGGCTGCATTTGAAGTGGTAGGGGGAATGTCACTAGTACCTGCATAGGCAGTGTCTCCTCTACACAATGCTGTCTCCACCTCCTGCAGTGAATCTGGGCCAGAGAGGGCAGAACTAGTTTGGACTGGAATCAGAGACCCTTGCCACAAAGAGAACAAAGAGATAATGGGGTATAAGTATTGGACCTTAAACCCCAGAGAAATAGATCACTTCTGGGCTCAAGCAGAACTTCTGCCAAGGAGAAGAGCTGGAGAGCTATAAGGAGGAATACTGCCCCGTTGCTGTGTGTGCTTTGCTGGGTTGGCCTGCAGTTGCTGCTTCTGCCAAGGAGAGGACAAAGACTGGTACTTTGCTGTGAACCTGCTTGAAGAAGAATCTCCAAGTGCTTGTGTGCTTGTCTCATGTTCCGAAGGCACGGACCACAAAGACTTTCCCTACAACCCACTGAACAGCACTTGGACTCCTCTGCAGACTCCTGAATTCAAAAGGCTATCAAGACCAGTTCCTGCACCCTGAGAACTGTGTAGTTGATGCTGCAAAGCAAGAAAAACAACTCCGACGCCATCAGCGCCACCACCAGTGATGCCATGACCTGCACTGAGGTCAGCGGCACCGCTCGTGAAGTGCACGACGCACTCCCCCACCTGCACTGCAACTTCAACGCCCTTCGAAGCCTGCTGATGCCTGCAGATATCGGCCTTCTCGCCGCAGCACTCGCACTGACACCTCACCGCAAGCACCTGCATCCCGTTATCGCGCAGCTGATAACCGACGCGGGTGACTTCACAAACTCTTCGACATCTTCACAAACTCTTCGACATCTTATCGCCTCACCGGAACCGACGCCTCACCACCAACGCTGCTTAACTTCTCCTGTCCTGGATTCGATGCCTCACCACCTGACAGATTTGACGCCCCGCCTCCCCCCTGGCAACCGGGAACTGGCCTCGCCTCTGGACTGACGCCTTACCTCCACAATGCTGTGCATCATCTTCTGACTTTGTTACCAAGGTACTGTTGTTTGGGGATCCTTGTGACTCCGTGCCCTCAGTCAGTGCCGTACTTTGGATTTATGCCTGTCACGTCATTGTAATTGCCCCAGGTGGAGCTATTTGTTTCTCCAAATGCTAATATTTAAGTAACTGTTTCAAAAGTGACACCCTTGTCTTGTTTGGTTTAGATAAAGATACTTTATTTTTATAAACTGGTGTGGTGTCCATTTGTGGTGTTTTCACTGTGTTACTGTGTGTTTGAGTACAAATACTTTATACATTGCCTGTGGGATAAGACTGTCTCCTTGTGCCAAGCAGGGGTTATCAAAAGTGTATAACTCCCTTACCCTGACAAGAAGCAAGGGTCTCTACTTTGACAAAGGCGCATTCCTCTGCCAACCAGAGATCCCCATTTTTAACAGTATCTATTTCAAAAAAGGTATTTAGCTAAAAGCAGAAGGCAAGGAGATAATTTCCAGCAATGATTCGAAATCACATTGAACCAGCACTTTAAGTATTACCAGAGTTGTTCCAATCTGTAAAGTCATCATAACAAATATAGGTATATGTGTTCATATATATTATGTATATTTATTTCTAAAGTTATTTCATTCAATATGCACATATACACAAATATTTTTTCAAATCAAGCGCACCCGGGAAAGCCATCTACCCCAGCCCTTCCAAGGCAGCACATGACCATAGATTTTGGGTCACCCATGACACCTGAGGTAACAACAACTCACAGTAAAGACCAAATACCAAGTTAGCTTAGATAAAGTGCTGATTCAATTATTAAAAGATTTCGGCGGACCCTACAACCAGGCCATCCCCCTACTGCGCCCAGTCATGCTTAAGGTGAGCTTGACTGCAATGCCTGGCCAACCCCCGCAGGTGGCTAATGCTCCCAGATACACCTGTGCCACCTTTTTTTCATTGTTGGATCCCTCAGGACTTTTGCAGGAGGAAAGGTCCAGCACTGGCTCTCAGGGGAATGTGTGCGATCGCGAAAAAAAAACAAATATGTTTTTTAAGTTTTACCCCCATGGGGCTCGCTCTGGGACTTTCACACAAGGGCTACAAGGTCACGGTATCTCTACCATGCCCCTTATAATACAGTACAAGAGTCCTGTAATGACGGCTGCAACATTTGTCTACCTGTCCCGCCAGTGCATCAGAGCGTGAGCTCCCGCAGGACTCGTGGGAGCCTCTCACTCCTGCGGTAGCGAGGCAGCAGATGGGGAAATAAGCCCCCTGTGCCAATTGGATGGCTCTATTTTTTAAAGTTCGGTGCCCGCGGAACTCCTTCTAGCTTCCCGCGATCCCTACAGTCCAGATATCTTTACATTTTCAAACCACACTTTCTGGGTAAAGATCCAGCTTTCTGACATTTTGGCTGTAATGCTGGTCAAAAATCTCTATAGAAATTGCAGGGGAAATTGTGTTTTGAGTCCCCCCCTTTATCTCGGTCCTTGCTTGACAGATCACCCAAAACGTTCCAACAAGGAGCTCAAGTGAATGGTTTTTTTTGGGGAGGGACGTTTTGTGAATATTCCTCAAACTGTATCAAACTTATTAGCAAAACAAATGCACATTGACAACAGCACCATTTCAGGCTTAGAGTGCAGCACAAATTATGCAAAAAAAGGAAGCAAGGAACTCTGAGTAGTTCCCAAGTTTAGGCAGAGAGCAGTTCCTTTATTTGGAACAACCTACAACAACAACAACATTCGGAACCTGATCACCTCAAGTGTGCACAGCCCCTTCCCAAACCTGAAAAGGCAGTTGGGCAACGTCCTCCAGGGCCGAACAGGAATAAAAAGGAGAGGGGGCACTCAGACCACCCTACCTGACCCTTTACAGGCCCCAGGGACCCCATCCTCCCGGGGCCGACATCATTACAAAGGGGAGGGTACAAGCGAATCTCCCGAGCCTCAATAGGCCCCGGGGAAATTAATGGGGAGGGGGCATGTGACTCCCTTTCTAAAGGTTGTAAAGGCCCAGGAACCCCAAGCTCTGGCAAGGCTCAATCACTGTGTCCCAGGCAGCCCACACCC
This sequence comes from Lissotriton helveticus, assembly GCF_964261635.1. NCBI lineage: Eukaryota > Metazoa > Chordata > Amphibia > Caudata > Salamandridae > Lissotriton > Lissotriton helveticus. Next base: position 446,267,663 of record NC_136061.1, read on the forward strand.
AGGACCCAGTAGTTTTCCATCCCTCAAGAGCACAGGTAGTTAAACATGTGTGAGCCGACATGCCGTCTCTGCCCACAAGTTGGGACAAACATTTAGTTCTTTACTTGGACCCCAAATTGCTTGTTATCTGAAATGCAAATTATTTTCTTGAATTAAAGAAAATGGAAATCTTTTAATCCCAAGGAATTCATTATTCCTCAACCACATTAATTCTGTCTTAGACACATTGAACAATTCCAACCACTTGATGAGAAAGAACTGCAGGTTGATCATAAATGAGAGATGCCTCAGGAAAACGATGAGGCAATAATTATTTGAGACAAGAATATAAATGGTAGTTACATCAAAGTGGCCAAAAACATGTTATTACTCAACTATTCGTGCACTGAAAATTTCAAAAGCACTGCTGCTCGACCTGACAGCCTGTGTGCAGTCTTCCACCAATCTTTTTTTGCCTTCACCCCTCCTGTTTGCTGAAATTTGTTTTTGTTAACTTTTGGACTCTGTGCACTTTATCACCGCTAACCAGTGCTAAAGTGCTTCTGCTCACTCCTTAAAACATGGTAGAATTAGATTACACTCAAATAGCGCATTTAATTTACTTATAAGTCCCTAGTAAAGTCCCTCTTATTCTCTGTTCTCTAAGAAAGAGTCCATCTAATCTTCTAAAGGTGGTGAATAAGGATCGAATGAGGAACCGCATGAAAGGATGCTGATACATCTAAAAAAATTAACACAGCCTTGCCCGCTTTGTCCAAGGTACATTTTATATGCTTCGATATCTCAGAAGAAGAAGAATTTGTTATTGTGCGATTATTTAAAATCATTACAATAAAACCAGTAGTTCATTCGTGCACATCAGCAACATAGCAGAATTTATAGAGTCCTTGAACATCTGAGCCCTGAGCTGGGGGTAGAAATGATGACGTTCCGTAGAGAAGTATTATTAAAATCGGTCAATATGCCTATCAAGAAAACATTAATCTAGAGTGTAAGCATTAAAGTGCACAAATGCGACTAAAGTGCAATTGTTGCCCCTTCATGGGTTGTTGGCATACCTCCAAGGCCCCCTATAATGTGGCTTAATGAGGCCCCAGCTAAAATACAATTGCTAAAATATTATTCAGGAGCTAGTCCTTTAACTAAAACAAGAGTCTTCCAGAGGTGTCGCCTCGTGGGATTTCGATGGGGTCAGGAACTGTCAGATATCTCAAGTAGAGCTGTTTCAGTGCTCAGGTTTTTTTTTTCATCCTAATACATGCCACCAGTAGATGTTAACTCTAGATGAGCTTACTCCAGGCCACCAACACTACCGCCCTTTTCCGCCCTTGTGTTGTGGAGAGCCGTTAGAGATTGCCCAGAGGTAGGTCAATTCCAATCCAACTCCCAATTCAGATGTTGCTTGCCACTTTGGGAGGATCGGACCAATTAACCTCTGGCATAATCATTGGACTTATGGATATCATTTCTCACACCATGTATTTAATACTGACCACAGTTTTGTTGAATTTGCCCCACCACACAACAAATCCAAGCGGCTTATTGCCATAATATTTCTTAAACAGTCTGCAAATTTTGGAGGACTTTCAGATTTCCACTCCCTACAAATCTCCCTCCTAGCAATAACAACTACGTAAAAAATAAACTGTGTAATACGGCTTTTTATGTTATAGTCATGTGAGAGACCAAATAAAACTAATCTAGGGCTATAGATTATTGGTATTGATAACACTTCTTCGAGAAACCCACACACTTGCCTCCAGTACGTAGCTATTTCTGAACATTCCACAAACATATGACCATCATCCGCTGCTGGAGATTTGCATCTTGGGCATAAGTATTCTTCCGTTGCAATTTTAGAAAGTTTTGCAGGTGTCCAGTACGCCCTATATGACGTAAAAAGATGGTTTCTTCGCAAATTTGAAGGTTTTATGATTTTTTTGAGACAGGGTAAAGGAATCTGTCCATACTTTTAACAAATCTCCTTCGATCTGTACAGTGGAATTGTCCCATAGCTTGGTTATCCCCGGTTCCCACTAGAGTCCTATACCATAGTGCAACCTCGCCTTTCCATCCCTTCTCTCTACTAATTGGTTCGAAAATGGAGCTCTCCTCCTCACTGGACCAGTTCTGATTTCCCCACCAGGCAGATAACTGATAGAATTTAAATCTGGTCATAGTTCCTCCTGTTAGATTTGATAGGGATTCCCAACTCACTAAAGAGGAATTGATACTCAATTCTCCCCAATTAGTAAAACCAGCTGTTTTCAACGGAAGGGCAAGTTGATCCTGTAAGCATTCCGGGGTGCCAGGAGAATCCCATATTGGGGTGTGAGAATGATAATATGGGATACCTAAAATTCTGCGTATTGATTGCCAGTTGTCTAAGGCTGCCCGTAAAAGCTTCAAACGAACTTTCTTAAAAAACTTCTGATCTCCAAATTTATAGAGAAAGAAGTCTGGGCCGTATATTAGGTCTGATGTCATTGCCCGAAAGAGTTTACCATGCGATGAAGAGTCCAATTTATTAGCTAAGAGTCTGAAATTTTTAAACTGAAAAGCATAGCAATAAAAAAGTAAATCCGGAAGAGCCAACCCCCCCAGTTTCAACCCCCTCCTCAATTTCTTCCAAGCTATTCTTGAGGATTTTGTGGCCCATATAAATGAACCAATCCTCCCTTGCAGGTTAGAAATGTCTTTTTTGTCAAATTTTAAGGGGATAGAATTAAAAAGGAAGGAGACCTTTGGCAATATAATCATTTTGATTAGGTTAACTCTACCATAGATGTTAAGAGGCAGAGTGTTCCATCTAGTCAAAAGCTTCCTTATTTCCTTAATAACCATTGACCAACTAGTTTTTGGGATTTCTTCCAACTTGTTTGTAAGATAAATCCCTAAATATCTAATTTTTAATTTTGCTTCTGGGATTTGGACTGGATTGTTCCAACTCATTATATCTGTTTTGTCTTTATTTATGCTGTATCCCGATACTGACCCGAAATTTTTAGCTAATTCAAATAGCCTTGGGATAGCCTCAATGTGATTGGATGTATAAAGGAGGAGGTCATCTGCATAGAGGGCAGTCATAAGAGTCATATCTCCCATTACAAATGGTTAATCATTGGATCCTGCCTCAGGGAGCAGACAAAGGGCTCGATATAGATATCAAAAAGAAGAGGGGACAGGGGACAACCCTGCCTTGTTCCCCTAGAGATGTTAAGCCATTCAGACAGGCTGCCATTAACTAAAACTTTAGCCCGGGGGCTCCTATATAAAGTTTCAATCCCTTTAATAAATATGTCTGGGAATCCGAATTTTGTCATAGTCTTCCATAGGAATTGCCAGTTAACTTGGTCAAATGCCTTTGCAGCGTCGATGGCCACTATGGTAAGTGGCATCTTCTTTTCAATTGCTATATCAATTGCGCCAATTACTTGGAATGTCAGTTCATTCAATTGACGGCCAGGAATAAACCCCTTTTGGTCTGGGTGGATAATGGACTTAATGATTTTGGCCAGCCTGGATGCTAGTATGCCGGAATACATTTTTGAGTCAGAATTTAAAAGGGAGATGGGTCGGTAAGATTCTATTTTTTTGGGGTCTTTGTTTGGTTTAGCTATAAGGGAAATTGTGGCCTCTGACCATGAGGCTGGAATACATTCCCCCTGTAAGAATATTTTATTGAAGAGTCTCAGTAGTGTAGCAACCAATTCTTCTAGGTTGTCTTTATAAACTTCTGATGGCAGTCCGTCAGGGCCGGGGGCCTTATTTCTAGCCATTTTTTTCAACTGAGATCTTACTTCTCCCTCAGTGATCTCAGTGGCTAAAAAAGTTCTATCCGAATGACTCAACTGAGAAAGGTCTCTCAAAGCCCACCAGGTTTCTAACTCTTCCAGCCCTTGTGTATTGTTTTCCTGATAAAGCTCCTCCATAAAGGCTCTCGCCTCTTCCTTTATCTCTGTATCTTCTGTTAACGGCAGCCACGTGTTCCGCTGTGTTAGAAAACTGATGTTATTTCTGCTGCGTTCTGACCTTGCCTTCCAAGCTAGCATTGAACCGCACTTCTCACCGTACTCAAAATTGCGGAGCTTACTCACTTCCCATCTGTCTCTGATTATCTTGTCCACTCGAGCTTTGTATCTTGCCTGTAGATCTAATATTTCCTTCTCAAGACCCTGTATACTATTCCTATCATTTAACACGGCCTGCTGAAATAGGAGTTCCTTTGTTTTTATTAAGTTTAACTCCTGAGTATCTCTTTCTTTCCTAAGTTTCCCATTTAAAGCCATTTGGGAACTAAAGATCCCCCTTAAATATGACTTAATTGTGTCCCATAGTATTTGATCTGAGGTCGTTCCCTCGTTAAACAAGAGAAATTCCAACACACTAGCCTTGATATTATTTTTAGTCTCATTATCTAATAGGATGCTCCTATCCAAAGTCCACCTATATTCTGAATGACTAGTTTTAAGAGTTAAATTTAGTTGGATCACTGAATGGTCTGACATTCCTACTGGAATATGTGAAATTGAGTCTATATTAGAGAAAAAAGATTGATCTAACACAAAAAAAACATTCTGGAAAATTGACTGTACTTTTTACTATAAAAAGAATACTCTCTAAGATTACCATACTTAACTCTCCAGGCATCTTGTAATGAAAAGTCTTTCATAATGTTCTTTAGAGCTGAGAGGGATTTGTTTGGAGTGTTATATTTAGCTTTGGAGGTGCGGTCTAATTGCAGGTCCAATATGAAATGAAAATTAGATTTGTAGAGCGCTGCAGTTGCCCTGAGGCGTCCAGGCGCTGGAGCTAAAAACAGACCAGATCTCTGAGGTTACTAATTGTTGAACAGGAGGGTTTTAAGCTGTTTCCTGAAGCTGGTGAGATTAGCATTATTTCGCATCTGCAGAGGGAGGGTGTTCCAGAGTTTGGCAACATTGTATGAGAACGAGCGTCCTCCTGCTCTGCTTCTGAATATTCTCGGGATTTTGGAAAGTGTGGCGGTTGAGGAGCGTAAAGTTTTGTTGGGCAAGTATGGAGAGATCAGGGAGGAATTAATTTCTGGGCCCGTTTTCCAGAGAGTCTGGTGGGCGATGCAGAGGGCCTTGAACTTTACCCTATCCCTGACAGGCAGCCAGTGTAGAGTTTTTAGGCCAGATTTTATGGAGGTCCTCCGTGGGACTCCCAGGAGCACTCGGGCAGCACAGTTTTGAGTGCGCTGAAGCTTTTGTAAGGTATAGTCCGGGGCTCCAAGATAAAGGGCATTGTTGAAATCCAGCCGTGATTGGATCAGGCCCTGTATGACAATTTGTCTGGCCTCGAATGGAAGGAGGGGAAGGATTTTTTTGATCACCCTGAGAAGGCCTACAGGTGGCTGACACCTTAGTGGCCTGAATATTCAGGCTCAGCGATTTGTCGAGCCATACTCCCAAGCTTTTGATGTTGTCTTTGGGAAGTGGGGGGATGCCCATGCTTGGGGGCCATATTTGCTCCAGAGTGGTGGGGGTCGTTGGGCCAAGGTGCATAAGCTCAGTTTTGTCATCGTTGAGCTTCAAGCATGCGCTCAACATCCATCTTTTTATGTCCTCCAGGCAGGCCGCCAGATCAGGTGGAGACTGGAGACCGCTCTTCTGTGCAAGGGAAACCACCAGCTGGGTGTCGTCCGCATAGGAGATGATGTTGACACCATGCGGACGAACAATCCCAGCCAGTGGCCTCATGTATGCATTGAAGAGCGTAGGGCTTAAGGAAGAGCCCTGCGGCACTCCGCACCCTAGTGGCCTACTAGAGGACACAGATGTGCCAACGAAGACCTGGAATGTTCTGTCTGACAAGAAGGATTCCAGCCACGACAGGGCATCTCCAGACACTCCCAGGTTGGCAAGACGGTTCAGCAGGATTTTGTGGTGTACCGTGTCAAACGCGGCACTCAGATCGAGGAGGATCACTGCCACTGATCCCCCTCGATCCAGGATCCGTCTTGCTTCCTCGGTTACCGCTAGTAGGGCGGTCTCTGTCCCATTTTTAGGGCGAAAGCCTGTCTGGGAAGCATCAAGGAGGTGGTTGTCCTCGAAGAATGTCGTCAGAGTGGTATTGACGTGCTTCTCCAGGATTTTGGAAGCCCATGGGAGCAGGGAAATTGGGCGGTAGTTACTGGCGTTAGCTGGGTCAAGGGATGGTTTCTTTAGGAGGGCCCGCACCATTGCGTGTTTCCAGGTTACGGGTATTGTCTTACTCAGTATAGAAGAGTTCAGCAGTTCTTGGAGGGTGGGGAAGATGATGTTACTGACTAAGCCCAGTGGACCTGGAGGGGCCGGATCGCATGGGGAGCCAGTTTCTATTTGTAGAGCTAACTTCTCTAGGGTTTCCATTGTTATCAGGGGAAACGATTTCAGCTCAATATCCCTGTCCCGAGCAGAATCCAGGCATTGAGCGGGGAGGTCAATGAGTGGGTTTGAGAAGGAAGAATATATTTTATTCACTTTTTGGAGAAAAAAATTCCACCAAGTCGTTGCATTTGGACGATGAATTGTTATTATCTGAAACAGATGGGGGAGGTTTTATCAGAGAATTAACTATGTGATAAATTTCTTTAGGTTTCGATTTTGCCACTGTTATTTTGTGGGTATAGTAGGCTGCTTGCGAGGTTTTTATAGTCATTTTATACTTCCTAATCATTTCCCTGTAGATAGTTTTTTCGGCTGGGTTATAGGATATGCGCCACTTCCTCTCTTGTCTCTTGCATAGACGTTTCTGGTTTCTGAGGTCTTCTGTGTACCACGGGGCTGATTTGCTTTGTCTTTTGGATCTAGATGGATGTGATGGTAGGCTTGAGTCCAGAGAGGTTGTTAGCCACTCTTCGTATTTGATGTTATTAGACGTAGGATCATGAGAGAGGGAGGGTCTGGTACTACTGAGAGTCTTCATCCAGTTGTCAAGAGGAAGTTTTGACCAGTTTCGAGTTTTTCTAGATGTAAACAGGGAGGGGGGTGGTCTGTACGTGGTCCAGGTAAAAGGTATCAGGAAATGATCCGACCATGGGAGGTTGTTAATGGGGCCTACTTTGAGCTGGTTGCTGTTACTGAAAATTGGGTCTAGAAGATGCCCCTTTTCATGTGTGACCGAGGGAACTAGTTGCTCAAGTTGAATGGCCACCAGGTTTGAATGTATCTCTGATGCCGTAGGATCTAGCAGGTTGTCAAAATGGATGTTAAAATCTCCCAGAATGGTGAAATTAGAGGGGGAGACAACCAGCTGTGAAGCCACTGTAAGGAGAGAGGTATTGAATTGTCCAATGGGACCCGGGGGGCGATAAATAAGAATGCCGGTAAAACTGGAATTGGGAGAGAGCTTGATGGAAAAAGAGAGGTTTTCGCAATCCTCAATGTCGTCCGCTAAGCAGCGGCAGACATAGTTCTCTTTGTAGATAATCGCGAGGCCGCCACCTCTACCTAGTGGTCGATCAGCCCGCGCTATCTGGTATCCTGGAATTATGGCTTGTGCAAGGTCCGGCTGTGAATCTTGGTTCAGCCATGTTTCGGTTAGAAACATAGCATCAGGAGAATGTTCATCTAGTAGCAAAGAGATTTCTGTACAGTGTTTTACTAGTGACCTGCAGTTAAGTAGGAGCATAGAGTAGTCCTTTGCCTCAGCTCTGGTTTTGGCGGTTTTAGAGATTATTTCCGATTTACAATGCATGCAGCAGTGGGGGATCTCCAAAGGATGTTTTGGGGTTCCACAACTAGATAATATCGGTGGACGTAGCTGCAGTAAAAAGCTCGAGCTGTATACCTGACTGCTGGCCCCTAAAGAGCCATGGGGCAGGGCCCCGGGGCCCGGCCGGGCGCGGACGAGCGCAGACGAGCTTGCCTTATGCGCGCCTTTGGCGCGCAATCAGCGCGCCCGCTGCGCTCGTCCGCTGCGCGTCCTTCGATTGAGCATAGTTTTATTGGCGGAGTGGGAGGGATAACGGGGAGGGCGTGGCCTGCCCGAATGGGCGTGTCTCCTTGTCCAATAATGGCGCCTGGAGTGGGTCGGCACTCGTCCGCTACAGCTTGCAGTCAGCTGTGCGGGGGTGTCGGCTGGTCGAGGTATCAAGTGCCCAGGGGGTGAGTGCGTTTAAAAATCAGTTACACAAGTTTCAATTTTAAAAAGAATGACCGCTATAAGTCTCCCGGCTTTTCGCCTCAGGAGATGCTTTCTGAATTAAGCGCCGCTCTCAGTCAGCGCGCGCTTTATATGGTAGAAGGGGGCGTGGCCTGCCCGAATGGGCGTGTCTCCTTGTCCGATAATGGCGCCTGGAGTGGGTCGGCACTCGTCCGCTACAGCTTGCAGTCAGCTGTGCGGGGGTGTCGGCTGGTCGAGGTATCAAGTGCCCAGGGGGTGAGTGCGTTTAAAAATCAGTTACACAAGTTTCAATTTTAAAAAGAATGACCGCTATAAGTCTCCCGGCTTTTCGCCTCAGGAGATGCTTTCTGAATTAAGGTTAAAATCACCTCCCAGTATGACTGGTACTGTGTATTGTATCAGGTACTGCTCCAGTTTTTGGAGAAAACTTGCATTGTCCTCATTGGGACCGTAATAAACTGCACACAAAAAATTAAGACTACCAATTGAAAGAACTGCTGCTAACCATCGACCAGTCTGATCCGTTCCCCAGTCGTGGATCCTGATCCCTTTATTAGCTCGTAGTATTAAGGCTACCCCTCTAGTGGAACCAGTTTGCTTAGAGCAAAGGATTTCCTGTACCCAATTAAGTTTCATGAATACTTTCTTACACTCTTCCGCTTCAAGATGTGTTTCAATAATGCGGGAAATTTCATTTGAACCTGGGCCCCTAGTGAGCGTAACTCTGGCATCCTTGAGCCCAACTCCCATTGTCTCTGAGCAGTCTTACCCCCAATGTCAGACCTAACTTGATAAGGATTTGCATGATAGTGAAAAGAGGTACGTGCCAAACACCTCCCAAGAATTAGTTCTTTTACACTGTAAGTTTGAAAGTAGACCAAAATCTTCCTCGGTGCCTTACGATCAGGGTGAAGTCTATAGGGGTCTCTATGTACTCGCTGAATTTCGGCTTCAAGGTCGATATCTGGCCGATCCTTCAATATGTCCTCCCGGAGTAACCTACAAACAAACCCCTTAATATCTTCCACCTGTGCTCCTTCTGGAATTTTAAGAATTCTAAGGTTATTGCGTCGTGTCTGTGTTTCCAATCTCTCCAGATCCATCGCGAGTGTTCGGTTTTGAGCTTTGATGGCATCTATATCTTTAGAGTTACCTCTTGTGGCCTCTGAGAGTGTAGTAACTTTGCCCTCCAATGTAGTAGTCCTGGCTACGATCTCCTCTAGCTTAGTCTCTAGAATGTCAAATCTGTCATGTAGTCCCTTTTGATTTCTCTCGGAGATCTCAAATTTACTCCACAGGTCCTCTCTAAGCGATTTAAACAAAGAGCCAAGCCTATCACTCTCAGTCTCGGTCTCAGTTCCAATTCCGGTTCCATCTAATCCATTAGCTCCGTCAGGTTGAAAGGTCCTACTGCATGTGTCAAATGTTGGTTGTGGCTGTGGCTGTGGCTGAAGGGAAGACTCAGCATGGACAATAAGGGCAGGAGGGGGGGGGAATCACAACAGGACTAAATAATTTCATTGTTGGGTCAGTATGTAGGGCAGGAGCTTCACTCGTCGTGGCGGCTGGATAGTCTATATCCCCAACTGAACCTACATCTAATCTTAAGTCTGGCCCACCCTCATGCTCAGGAGTAAGAGTGGTCTGTGCTGCCGCCCCCAGTTCTCCATCTCCATCACCGGTAGCTGACTCCAATACAGCGTATTTATTGCAGAGGGGTAGTGTCTGAGTCAATGGAAGAGAAAGTATCTCTTTCTGTGGGACTTTGTCTGCTACATTAGAACTTAAATTAGTTCCTTCGTTATTTTTTAAGCTCTCCTTAGAGTTTACTGCTTGTTCCATTATTTTGAAGTAGCTTTTGAGTGAGGGGGTATTTTTTGGTGTCTGTAGCTGTAATTGCTTCGTAACCTTTACTGTTCCGCCTTTTCTCACCCCCCTTCCTTTTTTGTTTGCGAGGGGTAATAGGTGTTGGCCCCCCTCTTTCAGTAGTTTCAGCAGAGTCCCAGTCCCAAACACCCTGTTTGTTTCAGTGCTCAGGTTTGGCCTAAAACTCAATTCACTAGGGTGAGGAGATCATTAGACTCTATTCATAAATTTTTCTAAGAGCTTTGACATTGTCAGAAGCAAATAAATAGGCTTATAGTTGGCCAGTACTTTTAGATCTGCCCAAGGCTTTTTCAATAAGGGGAGCATTGTTGCCTGTTTCTAAGCAGAAGGAACCACCCCAAAAGCTAAGCAGTTGTTAAACAGTTTGTTTAGCAATGGATTAGGTATCTCTGCACCCAAGATTAACAGCTACGTGGGGCAGGATCCTATTGGTGAGCCTAGTTTAAGAATTCAAATAGCTACAAGAGTATCACTAGAGTGATTCCAAGAGCTAGTTGGCTGGCCTCCTGTTCTGAGCTACAGGAACATATAACAAGCGGCAGAGACCTTGAAACCTGCACCTGGCCTCTGCTAGAGTGAGCCCTAACCTCCCCAAGTGGTACACCACCAGCCCTGGACCCTTGGAAGTGTAGTTAAAGACCTTGCTCCTACCTATTCATAAAACCTGAGACTTAGAACTTTTGCCAGAAGAACCAACAGGAGACCAGGACCTACCTACTAGCCGATCTGCCCAAGGTGCATCACCGTCCGGCTTCACTTCGTGGTAGCTCCCACTATGTTCTTATCTGCAAAAGCAAATCCTGTTACGCAGGACCTCGCAAAGAAGGTATCCGGCTTTGTGGAGCACTTTTTGGCTATAGCATGGATCTTCGTTCTGGTGGACGTTTTGACTTCCAAAAAGTGACAAAGCCAGGAGGTTAAAAACTTCACAGGCCTGATGGTGGCATACTCCCCATCAACAATGACAATGACCTCATTAGTCTAGAAATTCAGCTTCTCCCACTCTGAGTTTTTTCCCACCATCGTTGACTGCTTCACAGAAACTTCATCCAGTGCTCCACAGCTACGACTCCTCCTTGGCTGCAGCCTGCTTCTTTGCCACACTGCCACACTAACTTCTCCTGAACGTTTGGCCGAATTTTTTTTTAAGTCCAAATGTAAGCTAAGACCATGTCCAGTCCACTCTGTGCAGCTGAACCCTGCTCTAGCACGGTCAGCCTTAACTTTTGGCGTTGCCCCGGTCTTGTGCGATTAACCAGCGGTTAGTGCTTTGATCTGTTAGGTGCTGGATTTCACACAAAAATGTTTAATTCATAACTCTGGTTCTACTGGTTGGATATAATTAGTTCTAGATTCCTTGGGCCCGATTCACAAAACTAATCTGAGACAAAATCCTAATTTTACGACTTTCGGTATTCACAAAAGGCATTTAGGAGTAGTAAAGTTAGGATTCCAAACTTTACTACTCCTAAATGCCTTTTTTGAATACCAAAAGTCATAAAGTTAGGATTAGTCTCAGTCTAGGAGTAGTAAAGTTATGAATCCTAACTTTACTACTCCTAAATGCCGAAAGTCGTAAAGTCAGGATTTGTCTCAGATTACTTTTGTGAATCGGGCTCATTGGATTTATTACATTTTACTCTATTTTGCTAAATTGGTGTGGGATTTCATCTGGTGTTGTGCTTTCACTTTTATTACTGTTTATGGTATGCATAAATGCTTAACACAGTGCCTTTAAGTTAACTCTGGCTATTTTTGGTGTCAAGGTACCCGAGGTTAAGCACAGGTTAATTTAGTGGCTGCTTGTGGTTCACCTGGCAAGATTTGTGGCTGTTGCCTCAACCAACAAACCAAGTCCTCACAGTCTGCATCCAGCCACTGACAGATATAAAGGCCATCTTCCTTGAGGTATGATATCAGGGAATGATAATCCTGTACCATTCCACTATGAACGTGCCTTTGTGCTGTATAGCTAAACGTGATGGCTCACACAGGTTTGTATTGGGTTATAGGAACCTAAATAGCTGTACTGGAACTTATGCAGTGTAGAATGTACATATAACCTATTTTACAACACAAACAGTATTGAGTTTTTGGGTTTTGATATGTAAGATTAGTCCGTGAATATTTTCTCCAGACTTATGAACCACTTCAAGATGATCCCAATGTGGTATAAAGAGTGCATGAACTCTACTTTAGAGATAATAACTTATAAGAGTCCTGCGTCAAACAGCTCGCATCATAATAACGTTGGCCAAGCAGGATATTAAACCAACCTCATAAAATATAAAATTGCATTTCTTACTCTTATCTTCTTGGGATATGAACTATCAAATGCAGGGAAGGGATTTGGCCATGATTTTCTGGAGATGTATACAACATATCAACCTCCAAGCACCCTCTGTAAACTACATGTGTTAAGTTCTATCACCTTCTAATGCTTACCTTTCAGAAAAAGATTGAATGAGTGAACATAGCACTTTCTTGTGAAGCTCAGCCGTGACTGCTCAAAGTAAAGTATTTAGGAACAATAAATGGAATCTAGTCATTAGGGTGGTTGCTAGCAGACCAGGATATATCTATACTTATGCACTGCAATGAAGGGCAAAGTACCCAATAAGAGGCAGAGTCAAATCAATATTCTACTGCAGCAAAAAGGTTTGCTCAAGTGGCAAAAAACATGAAAGCAGTATACGCTATCTTAAAAGAAATGTCCACTCCACTATAGAACCGATTACAGTAACTTCACCAATTACAGTACATGAGGTGGTCACAAAAGCTAGCCAAATCAAGGGCTTTGTACTTCAGGTGGGTACAATAGGGCTTCATACATGCAGCTCTGGACATACAATTCTGGTTTTACCCTACATAAAGGAGCCAGAAGGTACTACAGTATCAACTGGCAATGCCCATTAATCCACAGATAATGTCTACAAAAATGTATAGTGTATTATTTTACATGGACAGCCAGGACAACTTGGCTGACGCCATGAAACAGAAATACTCTGCTGCATATGCGGCAGTACAAGGATCTTTGAGAATAAAGAATTCAAAGAAAATAAGTGTTAGATGTGTCATCCTTAGGGTGGTTTCCCCCCAAACATTTTGCCTGCTTACCTCCTCTTTTTGCTATATCTTTTTGTTGGCCTTAGAACTTTGAGCACTTTACCACTGCTAACCAGTGCTAAAGTATATGTGCTCCTCCGCTAAACATGGTGACATTGGTTCCTGCATGATTGGCATATTTAGTTTACTTATAAGTCCCTTGTAATGTGGCATATCATATACCCAGGGTCTGTAATGCAAATGTTAATAGTGGGCCTGCAGCACTGGTTGTGCCACCCGCACAAGTAGCCTTTGAAACCTGTCTCAGGCCTGCCATTGCAAGGCCTGTGTGTTCAGTTTACTGCCACTTCAACTTGCCATTTAAAACCACCTACCAAGCATTAATCTCTCCTTTTATTACACAAAAGTCACCCCTTAGGTAGGCCCTAGGTAGCCATAAGTGCTGTGTAAGTAAAAGGTAGGACATGCACTGGAAAGTGCTACATGTCCTGGTAGTATCAAACAGCTAAAGTGGTGTTTCACTACTGTGCGGCCTATCCTCTCATAGGCTGGCATTGGGAATTCCTTAAAACACCTTTAAGCTGTAATTCCTGATTAGAAAGGAATAGCTGCATGATGTTTCATATCTCTGAAATAGTAAGGAGAAATCCTCTTTAGTGGTAAAGATGGATTTAACATAACCTTTTTAGAAATGCCACTTTTAGTAAGTGGACATTTCTCTGCCCTTAAGTTAGCTCTGTGTGATTGCAGCCTGTCTCCAATACAGATCTGGGGTGGGTGACAGCTACATTTTGTGCATTCCCTCTAGACAGCCACAAACTTAGGAAGGGTGGGTGTGACAGATAACTCATCTGAATTCATCTGCATTCTGATAGCTCTTCCAGGGCAGGAAGAGAGGGGGGAGCTAACACTTAAACCTGAATAGAGAGTGTCCTCTTTCCCACACTAAGGGCTGATTACCCCCACAGATAGCCTGGAAGACAGGCCTGGGATGAAAGGGGACCTGTCCACTTCAAGGACCAGCTTTAAATTCACTCCACTTCAAAGGCACATTTGGGTTTAAGTACTGGGCTCTGACCTAACCAAGACAGTACCATACTGAACCTGTGAAGACCTCTGCTAGGAGCAAAGAGTGCTGTGCTACAAGGATTGCACCTCTGCCTGACTGGTGCTCCAAAGGAAATGCTTTCTGCTTTGCTGAGCTGCCCTGCTGTCTGCTGATCTCTGCCCTGCTGAGGACAAGGACTGGACCTATCTCACTTGAACCCAGAGTGACTCCAAAGGCTTGTGGGCTTGCCCCCTGGTCTGAAGTCTCAGGGCCATCAAAGACTTCCTGCACTCTGCAACAGTACCTGGACTTTGCTGTCTGTGCATCTAGCCCTGCCAAGTGGTGCCAATCCAATACTGGACCCTTAAAAGGTAATTTCTGCTGTCCAGAACCATCAGAATCGATGCAGTGATGATTTTGCACTCATTGGAACTGACGCAGTGCCCTTCAACGCTGACGCAGTGCCTATCTGAGGACATTCTCGCTCAGCAACGACACGGAACCCTGCTGCGAAGTTCGCCGGTGATGCAGTGCCTGCATCGTAAGGGGTTTGATAGCGACACGGTACCTAACTGCGAGGCTCGACCATGATGCACCTGTTGTATTCCCGAGTTAGCCCTATGTAGCAAAGCAGCTTATTTCTTACATTGTCCCATTTTTTCATCAGTAACCTTTTGCCCATATTTGTGTGCGTCATACTGTTGGATTTGTTTCCCTGAAATTAAGCTTGTTCACACATGTAGCTTCACACAACATTATCACAATGCCCTGAACATAATGCACAAGGTCTCTTTTCGCACTCTGTACAAATATATTCTCGATCTTCATCCACGGGGCAACAGGGCTGTCTACATATCCATAACATCCCTAATTTATGCATACATCACAAGGCTGCTTTCTATTATAAAAGATGAACATCCTGATGCATTAGCAGAGGAGGCACTCCAGCTGACACCAGAGTGTCCTTGTCTCACCAATGTGTATATGACACTCAGTCATCCATGTCACCTGAGCACTTTCTTCACTTTATTTATTGTCACCTTGTTCTTACTGATATGTTGACAGCCGCATGATAAAAGACTCTGATTCAGAGAAAAAGTAAATTCTTACGACTCTGCATAAACTGTTGGTCTCATGTGTTCCAGCTCACTCTTATGAGGAAATGTTGTTACTGTCTTGAAACTATGTTTATGATTCATTCTTGATCGCACCAGCAATTGTTCTCATCTGACAGAACCAATTGTAGCTTTTTTTGTATAGATACCCAGATTCTGAGGGACACAGGGTTACCCCATTATTATTATATACATTGCTTTATATGCCAGGATATATACATTGTTTTAGCACCAAGGTAGAACAATATCTACTGTTCACAGTGTTGGTGCTTGTAATTACTTTTATCTGTTTTGGTCTATTAATCATTGCAGCACATGTATTTTATACAAGAATAACGTTGGTTCAATAAATATATTGAAAGGTCCCAATTTGTATTCTCTGTATACTTTGCTAAGAATAAGTAAGCACAAGTGACTGAACGAAACCCTGAGGGGTCAGGGTTGTCATGTTCAGTGGTTGCCAGAAACCATTCACTCCCTGATAGGTTAGGGGGGCTTACGGTGGCACTGAGAGCTAGCTGGTCTAGAGGCCAACATATCGTGCTGGGGTGTCCGGAGTCAGTCTTGACACCAAGCTCCTAGTTTATGTTGTCCAAACAATGCGCGGATCCTAAGAATTAGTAGGAACAACACTAAACACCGACCCAATTGCGTGAATCAGAATTGAGTCTACGTCCCCGACGCTTGCTCCATCCAAGGTACTTTTTCATCAGACCCTGCGTGGGTCCTGTAGCCGGCCTGCTCTCCTTCGCTGTCGGCCTGAACTTTGGATTTACCCCGGTCCAGTGTGATCTCACATAACCCCTAAACGCTATTTGACTCTAAGCACTACTTTTGATTTATTCTTTACAAATTCATAAATTAATGGATTTTTGTCATTTTTGTCTTGGTTTATTCATAAAATTATTCTCTGCTTTTCTAAACCTGTACGGAGTACTTCTGTGGTGTTTTCATTGTGTTACTGTGGGTGTGTGAGTTTCACAAATACTTTACACATTGCCTCTATAGATAAGCCTAACTGCTCTGTGCCAAGCTCCCAGAGGGTGAGCACAGGTTATCTTTTAGTGTGTATCAAGCTTACCCTAACTTGCATTGTGGTCCCTACTTGGACAGAGTGCATATCTCTGCCAACTAAAGACCCAAATTCTAACACTGGTGATCAGCAGTGAGGATAGGACGTGTGTTTGTGCAATACCATATAGTAGCTCATTGTTCACTATAACTCTATACTAAGACCAGTTTGAGCCGTTTGCAATTCTCCCTAATTGGCTTGTTGATTTTTCAGTTAAAACCATGTTTCCCTCTGGAGAAGCAGCACCTGCACCTGTAGTAACTGATTTTGACCTGGCCATGTTAGAATATTACACTATGCTCCAGCTGAAGTATTTCTGTAAGGAGTTTAAAGTGTCTACAAGGGGTTTCACCAGAAAGGTCAAGCTGTAGAAAGCCTTCAGAGCCTGGGCGGAGACCCAGGTAGCAGGGGATGACAATTCAGAGGTGGAGCAGGAAATTCCTGAGTAAATGGATGACCTGATCCTGGATTCCAATGTGAATTTTGGACTATTTTTGGAAGGGGCCAACAACTGGCTAGGAGCAGTAGTGGTTCCTAGACCAGGAAGCAGTGTGTCCTCCAGGAACCTGTCCCCAGAAGAACTGGCAGTCAGGAGGGAGGGAGGAAAGAAAATTAAATCTAGAGCTTGCCAAGTTGGAGCAGGGTCATGAAAAAAGGAGTCTGGCTATGGAGGAGAGGAAACTGACCCATACGCTCAACCTCAAAGAGCTGCTGGACATTAGAGTTTTACAAGTGGAGTCCAGCAACATCAATGGTGGCAGCATATCTGCAGTGTCCACTGGTGAGTTCAGAATGCAGATACCCAAGTATTTTGTCCCATGTTATGTGGTAGGGAATGACACAGACAAATGGTTTGTAGCTTATGAAGTGGCTCTGAGAGTGCACAAGTTCAAAGAGGAGTTCAGGGGTGGTGGTTTATGGAGGTATATGCCCACAGTGGGAAAGGACACACTCCTTACACTGGACCAGATATGCTACACTGCTATGAAGGCCATCCTAGTCAGTAAGTTTAAGCTGACCACTGAGGAAGTCCACGTTCTCATTCAGGAGCAACCAAAAGAGCTCATCCCAAACATGTGTGAATTGCTTGGATTATGGCAGTAAGGCACTGAAGATCTTGGTGAGGGGGGGCAAGGTTTATTATTTTTCAGGGCTGTACAACTTGAATTTAAAGAAGCACATGCTTAATATTTATTTTCTAGAGCTACACCAACACCTAGTTGATATCAATCATACTGACCTCAGGAAGCTTGCTGAGGAGGCAGAAATCTGGGTCAGCACCAGCGTGTCCAAGAAGCAATCTGGGGTGACTTGAAAAAGGGTGGTCGGGGTTCCCACCAGAAGAAGGAGGGGCAAGATAAAAAGAGAGAGGTCTCTAAAGTCCCCTAAAACAACTAACAGGGGAAAGGATCTGGTACTCATCCCCAATCTGGCAACCAGAAGAAAAACTACCCTGACAAGAGTCATCAACTGAACCTTCCACTGGAAGTAAGAATCCAGGGGTGGATAGTGAAGTGCTGGGGGAGGAGCTGTCCCAGTTAATGGGGGAGTTTAGTGGGGTTACACTAGTGTCCCTAGGTGATTGTAAGAAGGTTCATAAAATCCATTTGCCCTCAAATACTACTAAGCATGGCAATGGGTCACCGGCAATGGGCAAGAATCTGAGGCTCTGAAGGATAAAGTGATTAGCATGCCAATTGTAAGGAATATGCTGGTGTCCCCAGAGCAAGTGATTCCAAATGCATTCCACCAAGTTGTGGTTGCTGACAATCAGAGAGGGTCACTATCCTGTGGCCCATGTCACATTTGAGTGGGGAGGCCTCCTGTCTTTTAAAAGTTGCTGTGAGGCCTGCCATACCTGTGAAGCGATTGTTGGATAATGACCTTGAGCATACTATCTGGAAGGAAGTGGAGCTCAAGGCTCATGTGGAGATGTTGGGGTTACCTGATTTGATCTGTGCAATGACAAGGCACATGGCTCCCAGGATAGAAGTTAAAAAATGGCTGGAGTCTGGAACAATGGCCCAGCCAACTGCTAAAAAGGTTAAAGGCAGAGGGGGTGGAAAACCAGCCCCGGAGTGTCTTCCCAGTGAGATGCATGAGGCACCTGTGCCAGCCGCCCCAAAGCCCACTGATGAGAGCACTGCTTCCCTGGGTGACCTGCCTACACTCTGAGCACTTTATCACTGCTAACCAGTGCTAATGTGCAAGTGATTCTCCCCTAACATGGTGACATTGATGTATATATGATTGCCATTTTTAGTTTACTGATAAGTCCCTTGTAAAGTAGTATACCATATACCCATGGTCTGTAATCCAAATACTACTAGTGTGCCTGCAGCACTGGTTGTGCCAGCACACAAGTAGCCTTTCAAAACTGTCTCAGGCCTGCCATTGCATGGCAGTGTGTGCAGTTTAGTGCCAGTTTGACTTGCATTTAAAACCACTTGGCAAGCAATAAACTCCCCTTTTATTACAATTGTCACCGCTAAGGTAGGTCCTAGATGGCCCTTAGGGAGGGTGCTGTGTAAGTAAAAGGTAGGACATGTACTGGTACATTTTACAAGTCTTGGTAGTGACAAACAGTTACATTTATTTTTTACTATTGTGAGGCCTACTCCCCTCATAGGCTAACATTGGGAATTCCTTAAACACCTTCAAGCTGTAATTCCTGATTATAAAGGAGTAGCTGCATCATGTTTCTTTAGTGGCAATGGTGGATTTACCATTACCATTACTATTTTAGAAATGCCACTTTTAAAAAGTGACCACTTCTCTGCTCTTAACTAAGCTCTGTATGCCTGCAGCCTGTCTCCAATATATGTCTGGAGTGGGTGACAGTGACACTTTGTGCATTCCCTCTAGACAGCTGCAAACAGAGGAAGTGTCGGTGTGACAAAGAGCTCATCTGCATTCATCTGCATTCATCGGCATTCTGATAGCTCTTCCTGGACAGAAAGAGAGGGGGGGAGCTGACACTTACACCTGAATTGACATTGTGCTCTTTCCCACACATAGGGCTGATTACCCCCACAGATAGCCTGGCAGATGGGACTTGGATGAAAGGAGACCTGTGCACTTCAAGGGCCTGTTCTTAAACTACCCTTACTTCAAAGGCACTTTGGATATAAGTACTGAGGCTTTGATTGTGCAAGACAGTATACAACTGGACCTGTGAAGAACTCTGCCAGGAGTAAAGAGTGTTGTGCTACACGAATTGCCTCTATGCCTGCCTGCTGCTCTGAAGTAACTGTTTTCTGCTTTGCTGAGCTGCGCTGCTGCCTGCTGATCTCTGCTCTGCTGAGGACAAGGATGGGACCCATCTCACTTGAACCCAGAGTGAGTTCAAGGGCTTGCTGGCTTGGCCCCTGTTCTGAAGTCTCAAGGGCATCAAAGACTTGGTCGGGACTGTGAGTCCAGCCCTGCCAAGTGGTGCCAATCCATTCCTGGGCCTTTGAAAGGTGATTTCTATGTCCAGAACCATCAGAATCGACGCAGCGACGACTTTGCACTGATCGGATTCAACGCAGTACCCTTTAACACTGGTGCCATACCGTTTTGAGGACATCCCCGCACGGCTCGACGATGACACAGGACCCAATTGCAAGGTTCGACAGTGACGCAATGCCTGCATCATAAGGGGTTTGATGAGTATGTGATGTCTGACTGAAAGGCTCGACTACGATGCATCGACCCGACTTCGTGAATTGGAACCGATGCATCGAATCATCGACACCGATGCTTGCTCCATCCGAGGTACTTTTTCAGCAGGCCCCGCGTGGGGCCCATAGTCGGCCTGCCCTTCATTGCAGTTGGCCTGACTTTGGATTGACATGGGTCCAGCACTAGCTCAACTAACTCCTAAGCACTATTTGACTCGAAGCACAACTTTTTAATGTATTCTTTAAAACGTCATAACTCTGGTTCTACTTATTATATGTTTGTTGTTTTGGTCTTGTTTTATTCATACAAATATTCTCTATGTCTCTAAACACGTTATTCTATGCTTTTCTAAACCTGTGTGGAGTACTTTTTTAGTGTTTTCATTGTGTTAGAGTGTGTGTGTGTGTTGCACAAATATTTACACATTGTCTCTTTAGATAAGCCTGACTGTTCTGTGCCAAGCTACCAGAGGGTGCGGACAGATTATATTTTAGTGTGTATCTAGTGTGTATCTAGTTTAGCCTGAATAGGATTGCGATCCCTCCTTGGACATAGGATTGTGGTCCCTCCTTGGTCATAGTGCATACCCCTGCCAATGAGAGACCCAATTTCTAACAATAACACACATACTAAGCCATTAGGTGATTCTTCTGCTCAGATTGTGAATAAGTAAACCTCATTATTCATTCTACCGAAGGCAGAACTAGAGGCCATTCTGTTACTATCAATCTCCTTATTTTGTGTACATAGGCATAATGATGATTTACCTCAATGAGGGAATTGTAGTGGATTGAGGGTGTCGGGGTAGTTAGGAGGGGGTTCTTTTAAAAAGTTCTTAATTGTTAATTAAGTTCCTTTTTATAATGCTTTATGGGCAATTGTCCAAATAAACGTGTTTCTTACCTACCTCAATGGCAGAAGAACAGGTTCATAGTCATAGATCCTATTAGCAAGCAACTTTCTGACACACAACTGCAAGAGGTGTCCACATGGAACACAGAGAGGTAGACAACAGAAAACCTTAGTGCCAATCTGTTCTGCAGAACCACCACAGAGGTAGACGATTAATGACACCTTGCCCTTCCAAAAGTCGTTCCCTATCCACAGTCTGGGTAGGTAGAGACCTCTAGGGGAGATGGGTAATGAGAAGAGAGAGAAATACAACCGAAGCTCTAGAGAACTTATGTTAAACTTCTTGTTATATTTTCTACAATGCAGCTAAAAACGAATTTACTTCTCTGTGTTGAAATAAGAAATCAGAAACATGCAAGAACATTCGTTTAGTACACACCTAGTGATACCCAGAACAAGTCTCATTTTCTCATCTTCTATAACACACTCATCATGTTATAGTCCAGGTAAAAAAAATATAGGTTTAATACTATTAGTGAAGACCACATGCCTTTCAATGGTGGCAATGCAGCCATGAAAAGGCTCATCTCCGCCCTCCTTATAATATGGATGGCAGTGTCTTACAGACACCGCCACCATATTGTGGCAGTTTTCCACCCGGTCGACGTGTCGACCGGTGGGAAAGCGGCAGACGGTCCTCCTGTCCGACGCAGACCCCCCAGCCATCCTAATGTGGTGGGTGAATCATGGGTGGGTGGTGGTGGGGCGATCCGCCTGCCATCCTAATGGGCCCCTAAGTTTTATTACAAATAGGCACGTTTTGAGTGACAGCATTTTATACTTTACAAGCCTCTACAATGAGTAACACATTTATTAAACCGGGAATTACTATTGCTATATTGAATCAACTAAAAATGAAAAGTCTGCCTTTCACCCAGCTGCTGTCTGAGAAAGTAATCTAGATCTAAGATATTGTATTGTAAAGTAGGAATTAGGTCTAGGTTCACAAGGAGGAAAGCGTGCACTCAACGCATGATGTGCATGGCAAAAAACCACATGCAGTAGTTATGACTATATTGTGCATGGCTTGCCCATTCTGCCCAATCAAAGAATTACATGGGTGAGTGTCGGACCTTCTCGGTGCTTGACGGATTGTGAGACTTTACAGGAAATAGTTGCTTTTAGAATATTTTCACGTTTCTGTAGAAGATGAACCCATTTATGTGTTATCCTGGTTCCATAAACAGCCCAGAATATCATTTGATCTGAAGTGCTCCAAAAGACTGGACAAAAGGGAGTGGTCAGCCTAATCAGATGGCCCTACAGGACACCCCAGCCTCCCTAGAGAAGTAAAACTGACTCGCTCACAGACTGAATGGACCAAATAAAAGCCAAACCTTTGAAGTAGGAGGACAGTCTTGTCACAACTGACAACCCGATCACAGACTTCGAAGCCAACACTAAGTCCAGGAACATGGAAAGGGTCCTAATGTCATCAAGTCAAAAAAGAGACCTGGAGGCCTCTTTTGCAGGAGTAATCTACAGTAACCTGCATGTCTGCGCGTGTGATGATGTGGACATGCATTTAGGTGTTTTTGTAGTGGAGCATATGATTCTATGTGTGCTTGTGTTTGTGTGCGCAGATGTTTCTGTATGTGTGCTTATGTCTGTACGTGTGATGGTGTGTGCATGTATTTGAGTGTTTTTGTATTAGAGCATGGGATTATATGGATGCGTGCGGATGTTTCTGTATATGCGCCCTCTGTTTGCGTATGTGAGTGTGTGCGCACATTTGTTGTGTGCTTGTGCATGTCTGTGCATGTGTTGGTGTGTGTATGTGTGCATGTATTTGTGTGTATGTCTTTGGGTATTTTTGTTCTGGAGCATGTGATTGTGTGTGTGCTTGTGTTTTTGATAGTTTCTGTATGTGTTCTTGTGTGTTTGTGCGTGTCTGCGTGTATGAGAGTGAGCGCATTTGTGTGTGCTTGTGCATGTCTGCATGTGATGGTGTTTGCGTGTGCATGTATTTGGGTGTTTTTGTATTAGAGCATGGGGTTTTATGTGTGCTTGTGTTCTTGGATGTTTCTGTCTGTGTGCGTCAGTGTGCATATGAGAGTGTGTGCTCACATTGGTGTGTGCTTGTGCATGTCTGTGTGTGTGATGGTGTGTGCACGGTGGATTTGTTATTTTCTGGCTGCCACTGTCCTGGATATTGACTTTAACTGCCTGATGCCTGACCTTAGGATGACCACCAGAGTACAGTTCTGTCTCCTGCCTGACCCCAAGATGGCTTTGATAGTGGTCCCATACACGTTGTTTTACTTCCCTGGGACAACAATTGGACATTGATCAGACCTTGAACCTATCCCCTAACCTACCCACACATCAGGACTTGGATCCTGCGGAACTTACCCCAGACTATGGAGACCTAGCGATTTGGCTGATGCCCGGTGGAGCTACCATATAGCTAAAGAGGAGATGGGTTGTGGATTCCCCCTCCCTGCCGTCACCTACCCAGCCGGACCTTGGGCAGATTTTCCCCTCATCTCTACCTCCTATCTTCCTCCTACCCCTTTACCCTATCCCGTTATCCTTCCTTGCTCCATTCACCTTGTCCCCTATGTTCTTTAAATGCTTTTCTTGATACTTATGTAACTTTTAACTGATGTAAATTGCAACATTATTGTCCCTCATGTAAAGTGCTCTGATTCCATCGGGTCTAGCCAGCGCTATATAATAACTCATTAATTAAATGTGTTCCCCTTTAGTACTCTTTCTCTCTCTGTCTACCTCCCTAGCGCCTATCCACTCTCCCCTGAATCTCTCACCTTGCCTGCTAGTCTGCCTAGCCTCCTGTCCTTTGTGCCCTTTGACTAAGCACTCCTTTTCCCCTTGTTGGGAAAGATCCAATATTTATACTCTGGATTCTCAGCGTACCGGCTGAGAGAGTCCACTGCGCCAAGGGAGCCACTCACAGCTGAGGTATGGTATGGCACCCCTTGCCAAAGCACTCCCTCTCCCCTTTTTGGGGAAGGATCCAGTATGTAGGCCTTGGAGTCTCAGAGACCTCTCTGAGAGAGTCCACTGCGTAAAGGGAGCCTCCCACAACGGAGATAGGGAAGTGATACCACTTCCCCTGGGATCACAGCTTACTGGACTTTGGACGTTGCTTTGACTCGTCTACCGGTTTGTGCCCCCCGTCGCCCTTCCCCTCCCCTTTCCATGCGGTGTCTTTCATCCTCCTCTCCTCTTTCCCGCCTTCATTACCTGTCTACTTACCCAGCTCCCTCCCCCTCCCCTGAATCTTTCACCTTGCCTGCTTTTCCCCTTACGTATTTGTGCTTATTGTTTATCTTGACCTTACAAGTAACTATACTGCCATGCTCTAATAACTGTGTAACCTTTGTAACAATGTAACCTGTAACTATGATCTGATGCTCATGTAAAGCGCTCTGATACCTCCGGGTCTAGCCAGCGCTATATAAAACCTTTAAAATATGCACACAAAAAAAAATGTAGAAGATATTCATAGACGTGTGTTACACACACACACACTGCATTCCACATGAATGCTTCACGGAAATCATTACTGTGTCATTACACACAGAAACCAAATAGTTACCAAAAATAAGGTTTATCGCGCTAAACAACCACAATAAATATTCGAAGAAAGTTGTATGAAATACAACCAGTAGATGGCACCAATGTTCCGAAATAACATGAACTCAAACCAAAGTGCCACAATACATGAAAGCGGTCCAAAGCTCACTAGATTCGGAAAATTAAAACACAGTCTCGAGAGATGTGCTTCTTCTCTTCTTATCATGCATTATTTCCGGTGCAGCATAAACCCTAATCAGAGGGAGGATTTCCTACCATAGATGTGAACGGAGATTATACAATTGCCACTATAGGGGTACAGTCACTTGCTCATCTTTGTTCTCTCATTCACTCGTGTAGTACACCGTGCACAGACCCCTGAATCCATTCACCTCACGGGGCTTTTTAGGGCTCGGACTCCTTCCCAGTGAAACTGGGAGGAGTTTGAGAACTAATGTTAAAGGAGAAAAAAAAGAAGAAGAGGGCCTTGGAGAGAGAAATTCCAGACATTCCTTACCGTTTTCTGGCATCTGGTCAGTGATTCGTCTTCCCTGTGCTGTGTATGTAGTAGCCTTGAAGTGATAGGCTGTAAGTAATGTACGCGTGCCCGATGTGGCATTTTGTGTGCGAGAGCGAGCATGGCAGAGTGATTAATCTTAATTACGAGCTGTCAGAGTGCCCGTGTAATGCAAGCCAGATGATGCGAACGCGTTCACAGCGGTGAGCGCGTTCAATGTTAAATGACGAGAGGCAGCAGGCGAGGCTCACAGAAGATGACTCATACATGCTCGTCCACACTGTAGTTCTTCTTTTAAGTTGCTACGGGGTGTCTTTTTTCTGCCTCTGCGTGACAGTCTGTAAGAATAATGAGCGATGGTGTGCTGACTGTTTAGCATTGCGTGGTGCCGAGCGTCGCTGCGCAGCGCGCGGGGACGGCAGCCGAGGGCACGCATTCTGATACACGATACAAATCAGGGATAATGCCATGTTAACAGTGCAGATTATCAGCCAGATTAGAGCGGGGGCTGCTCGCAGTACACTCGGCGTGGAGAAGCGCTCTCTCCCGGCGCCTGCCGCCTCTAGGCGCTGTGCCTGCCTGTCTGTGTGACCGTCAGCACCCTCTGTGAAGGCCTCACTCTCGGGGGCCTCTGCTGGTCCCTGTGTCTTTCTGTGTTCGCCCCTCGGTCTCGTGCTTTCTATGACGTTGGCTGTTTATCTGTCTCTCGCCATGCCCCCCCCCCCCCAGTGTCCCTATGCCTCTGTCTTTCGCTGTCTCTGTTTCTTTGTCTCTGTCTATATGTCCGCCTCTCGCTGTCTCTGTGCGCTTATCTGTAAAGCCTGTCTCACTGCCCTTGTCTCGCGCTGCGTCAGTGTCTCTGTCTATGCTTGCGTATCTATTTATGCCTGTCTCACTGCCCGTGTCTCGCCCTGTCTATGTTCCTGTGTCTATACACGAATTTCTAGGTTGCTCATCTGTGTTTGCTTGTCCGTTCGTCTTTCCCTCGCCATGTCTTTCTGTCTGGCTGCCAGCGGTTATGCAACTTTCTGTAAACAGAAAAGAAGAGCGAAGTGTATTTCTGAAGCAGTTTATGCACGAAGCATGTATACCGTGATTCCAAGGCGCTTGTGCACTTTTCAGTGCTTGTGGGGGTGTGTCAGCTGGTGAACAAGATACAGTGAAAAGGGATAATGAGTGCGGTGGTTAGGACTATAGAGCGGTTCATATATATATATATATATATTGTGTAAATGTGTGCTGACAGTTGAGCTGCTCCACAGCACAGTGCGTGACACATTAACACGCCTTCTGCATTTGAGAATGAGTGCGTGTACCTTCAATAATGCGCCAGCCACCCCCTTTCAACTACTTCGGAGCGCTTTACGCAAGTTGACACAGCCGAGTTAATTATTCAGCGTAGATGTCTGGAGCACTGAGCTCTCCGAAGTCTGCAAGGTCAAGTACAAAGAAAGCGAGAATAGTTTGCACAGGATCACACGGTTTGTTCAAGTGGGCGAATTAAAATATGAGGCAATGTGGGCTTGCACCGAAGGCCACCACTTTTCAGCTAAAATACAACTGTCTCTGAAATCACAGACTGGCATCCCAGCCGATGTCTGACCACACCAGACAGTACGTGCGTAAAAAGAAAAATTTTGAAGAAAATCCTGTCAATATTCTGACCTCCTTGTGAGGCTTGCGGCAGAGGAAGCTGCTTTAGCTTCATATTTATATAATCTTTATTAAAGCGGTTCTGCTTTCAAAGAGGCGGCGGCACCTTTAGTGTCTGGTAACATCACCCCCATGTGTTTACCGTGCCCTGAGCCGGGTGCCAGGAGAGGACATTTCCACTGTAAACAAACATCCCCTTGCAGTGTTCGAGGGCATTGTGCGTGAAAGTGTCACACGAACTATCCGCGCTTTGATCCGCAGCCACTGTAGCTCAGCGGGCTGCTGCACCTGCTGCTGCGTTCTGCGTGCGATCTACCTGGCGCTGCGTCCAGCGCAGCCTTTCATCTTCCAGTGGTTGATGAAAGTACGGCTAGTGGGCTGCGAAAGGGTAATGCTGCTACTGGCAGTGCTTCCACGCTGCAGCCGCTAATTAAAACACGATCAATTAGCCAAGGTCCTTCCCATCAACACCCAGCGCTAAAGCAACGAAGCCTCGTCTCTTCTGCAAACAGGACCCGACAGAGGACAGAAGACACAAGCGCCGTTTGCAAACCAACAACATTGTGATTGTGTAAATGTGTGCTGACAGTTGAGCTGCTCCACAGCACAGTGCGTGACACATTAACACGCCTTCTGCATTTGAGAATGAGTGCGTGTACCTTCAATAATGCGCCAGCCACCCCCTTTCAACTACTTTGGAGCGCTTTACGCAAGTTGACACAGCCGAGTTAATTATTCAGCGTAGATGTCTGGAGCACTGAGCTCTCCGAAGTCTGCAAGGTCAAGTACAAAGAAAGCGAGAATAATTTGCACAGGATCACACGGTTTGTTCAAGTGGGCGAATTAAAATATGAGGCAATGTGGGCTTGCACCGAAGGCCACCACTTTTCAGCTAAAATACAACTGTCTCTGAAATCACAGACTGGCATCCCAGCCGATGTCTGACCACACCAGACAGTACGTGCGTAAAAAGAAAAATTTTGAAGAAAATCCTGTCAATATAGCGCCTAGACAGACGCATCGCTGAGGTACAGACCACACACAGATGCAAGAGGGCACTTACAAGCTTCCTGGGGTACATTTTGGGGTGAGGGGAAGCAGTGTGCCCTGCCTCACAGATCCTCATGTAAGTATGTATAGACAGATCAGCAGGTGGCAGGAACGGCGGAAGAGCACACAGCGGGACAGCGGGATGCGCCGGGAGAGGATGCGTGGCGGAGGGAAGGAAGGGTCTTTTTAAAGAGACGGTCTCCTCAGTGGCCTCCAGACTGTCAGTCAGTGCGCAAATACGCACCCAGGAGGGACGCCGGAGCTCACAAGTGCTGTGTGTTGTTGAGTGCTGTGTGCTGTTGAGGGCAGAGTGATGTGTGCTGTTGAGGGCAGAGTGCTGTGTGCTTTTGAGGGCAGAGTGCTGTGTGCTGTTGAGGGCAGAGTGCTGTGTACTGTTGAGGGCAGAGTGCTGTTGAGTGCTGTTGAGGGCAGAGTGCTGTTGAGGGCAGAGTGCTGTTGAGGGCAGAGTGCTGTTGAGTGCTGTGTGCTGCTGAGTGTGTGACTATGTGACAGTGTGTGACTATGCAGGGTGACATTGGGAGTGTGCGGGTGAGCAGTGTGTGAATGTTACGGGGCAGTGTGTGAGTGTGCAGAAAACACCACACACACATACACCACACACACATAACGCACACACAAACCACACACCTCAGTCTCTCAACACCACACACTTGTCACCACTCAACACAACACACTCACCACCACACTCACTCCCCAGGCTCACCCCCACAGACTCACCAGCACACACTCACCAGCACACAGAAAACAACACACACAACAACACACCCCCAGCCGTCAATGAATGCTTTCACCATGCACAAACACCAACAGCCATCATCCATCTGTGCACGCTTTTACCAAGCACACACCCACCAGCCGTCAGTGCACCCTTCCACCAGGCACACACACCTCCAGCCAGCAGTGCACTTTTCCACCAAGAAATCGCAGTATGGTACACTTTACTTTTAAACATATTCATATAAAGCACAGCATGTCACCATTGGTAAAATTACAATTCAACTAACATACTTCCACTACACACCACATGCACACACTCCATAACACATGGCAAACAGACATTGGCATTTACAATGCCATTTGCTCAAACTCAAATAAATCCGAGCCCGATTGCATTTCTAATGCTTGTTTTAAGTATTGGAGGGAAAAAACCAGACATGACTGGGAGGAGCCTGGCTCAAAAGATAGGTTAACCACAATTTTCTCTCAGCCGTCGTCTTTCGTTCTTTCCATGAGGCCGCGAAAGTGGTGGTTCAGCCTGTGGAGTGAGGCCTGGAGTTGCCAGCTAAGGGTGGACATGTAGTGCTGCCATCTGGCTGGCATGTCAAATATTTCAGTGTCCTAGCCTGGACAAAAATCAGGAAAATCACCTAAAGCTGACATGTTTCCTCTTATTGCTACATACTTTAATCAATAAAGATAATAACAATATAAAAAGTGCTTTAGGGCTGCATTTGAAAATCCCTTACTGAGGACTAAAGTAAACAAAAAACAGAAAGGTTATGTGAAAAATGCACAAAGACCATGTATTATAAATCTGTATTTAGGAATTAGATACATGCCTTTGCAAAATCCAAAACATTAACACGTGGCCAGTATTTCCATACGGGGAAGGTGGCAACCTTAGATGGGCGATGTGATATTTCTGGATCCGGTTGCCGACTCCCATGTTCCAGAACTCTCCACCGCCATTGTTAAACTCCTTCGTAGGGAAGATGGGTTGCGAAGAAGGGGAGCAGAAGATAAGTACTCACCAGCACAGCACATGAATCTCCATGATTCCCCCATCCACTCTTACTACTCAGGGGACGTCTGTCAATTTTATTTCCAGAGGTAAAGGCACTTGCTCCATAGCTCCCTCCGAGGGCCTGTAGAGTGTGGAGACCTGTAGGGAAAGGGGTCACATGTGACTTTCGTGGTCTGACACTGTTGGTGGGTGCTGTAGTAGTGCGGTCTAAAGGCTCATGACGGACACACTTGCACCTTTCAGGTGGCTGAAGTCCTGACTGCATAGGGTGTGCAGGAAGGGAGCATGGGTTGCTTCTGCTAGGAATGGCCCACCCAGTTCATGAGGCAACCAGGCCAAGTAGGCGGGCTGGCCCAGGCTCCTTCCGCATAAGTGCTGTTGAAGAATAGGAATGGTGTTGAAACACACCAAGTAACAAGAAGCTACATTTTGGGGTTAGGAGGCCCTACAAGAGTATTCTTAGTGGCTTGTGTAGCACCAGGAGCAACAAGCAGAAAAGCTCAGTCACACTGGTCCGACAGGTTCAGAGCTATTGGCAAAAGCACATTCACAATCGCAAAAGCAGGCACCATGGGAGTCGGGAGCCCCCAGTGTGATGAGAAAATCCTTAGTGCATCGTAGAATCATCTGCACGTAGCTCTTGTGGAGTTGGGTCTCTCCTAGAGCACCTCAAGCAAACCCACACTATTTCTGAACATTTGTCATCATTAAAGATGGATGACCACTGGTTATCTCTTGCCCAGGGAGCCCACGAGTCTCATCTGGGTGGTGTACTCAGGGACCCTAAGGCCTCCACTGAGAGGCCCCATCCCCCACTGATAAACACTAGCTCACACATGCATGTACCTCAGGACAGACCACGAGCGGGCAGCTCCCCCTTTATTCATTGGCTCGGTACAGGTGGGTCTGTGTGGAAGGAGAGGTCTCCCCAGGCACCAAGAATCACCACCGCAATTCCTATCATGCTTCCAGCTCTGAGGAATAGCCATCGGGAGAGCAGTAAAAAGGTGCTTCCCCCCTCGCCCTCAGCTAAGAGAATAGGAGACTGGAAAACTGCACAGTGTATTGGAGCCTGCCACACAGCCCCTGAGTATCCGCTGGTCTGGTAGGAGAGAGTGTGAGTCTTAGTAGGGCAGGTGCACCCTATCGAAAAAGTCGCTGCGGCAGGCGGAACAAAAAACATTCTCAATTGAATACTTGATGTTACAGTGATATTGTTGATACTTTGCAAACTATATGGTTGTACAAATCTGTGCTGTCGTCACTCTGTAAGAATTGCCACATGCACCAATAAAAAATACTTTAAAAAAAAAACATTCCAGTCACTACACTACCAGATCAAAGGAACACAACAGAAACTTGAAGACTTGGCTCTTCAGGGAGACTTATCTGTAATTCCTTCCCCCTACCTCACAGCCTATACCTTCGTTAGCGCCTTGACGCCTACGGGCAATGTCGCGCTGGATAAATTCATTTTCAAACCCATGGGGTGAATTTACATTCTAAAACCCACCAACATTTATCGTAAATTTGACTATTTTGTTTCACGTGCCCCCTTAAAGGCAGGGGCCCTGCAATACGGCTCTCGGGAGTAGCAGTAGGCCCCAATTAGTGCCCCACCCACAGGGAGAAATACCCTCACCACACCTCTTCCAGGATAAAGCATTAGTGACCCCAAGAGAAGCCAGGTTGGGGTTAAGGCCCTCACAGAGCTGGTCTATTGTGGGCCTCGGGAAGACTGCTGTACCTTTTGTATTTATGACCCTGAGACACTGCTCTACAGTTTGATGTAAAAAGTAGAACTAAAGGCTTTCATAAAAAATATTCACAGCTGTGAAATGTTCATTATTGAAAGTGCATCAAAGCCAATAAATCTTGCTTCTTAAAAGCAAAAGGCACAAATGCCGTAATTGCAGTAATGCACTGAGATGTACATGCATATTGAAAGATCCGTTTTTTTCACTGCTTATTGAACTGTGTATTTTGTTTGAAAAATTTTTACAACTGCACAGCTCGCATGATAGGTATATGCATGTATATTGCTAATGTGATTTAGGGGTTAGGATCTACTGGCACATGGTTTGTGAGGCTTTTTAAAAAGGAAAGAGATTTCAAATGTAGTCCCCCTGCAATTGTGTAAATCAATTTAACTATCTGCATAATATTTAAATGTGTGTGCTGCTTATAGAGTTGCTCTGTTCTGAGTGTCTAGTCCACAGCCTCCCCTTGAGTCAGTCTTGGATCACTCTACTCCACTACTGTGAGTCAAGTGGTAAAAGGACACCAGACACAAAAGGCTCTGGTTAATATAACCAGGGTCTGGTAACTTCTGATTGTTCTGGAACCGCTTATTTAGGATTTCTCACACTGCCTTGCTCCTGGCTGCTTTGGAGGGCACTGAGGGCTTGCTAATGGAAGGGCCCTCCAATGCACATGCATCCTCCTGTGATTCCACCTACAAGGGGAGGTGTTGATTAGGTATTGTCCTTGACTGGAGTTAGGGTACATTTAGAGTAGAGTTTAAGTTAGGGCAGGGCTAGTATCTAGAGAGTAGGTAGGGACAGTTAGGAACTAAGCAGAATTAGTTCATTTACAAAAACACATGGAATAAATCAGTTCATGCAAGTTATTGAAGCGTTAACTATGCTATTAAGAAGTCAAGGCATGGGAGGCGCATGCCACGTGACCCTAGATGGCCACCTTCTTACGGAGCTCCGCGCAGACTCGGGAATAGCCGATGTGATTACAGTGGTTTCAGTGCTGTTTTCTACTTGGAGTGGGTGTTTCCTACAATATAAACACCGACTCCAGATGAGGCTGCTGCCTTTGCTCAACTAATTTCTTCAGGTGATCTTACAGTCTGCCAAGCGTCCACCATTTTGCATTTCTAACTCCTACGAATCTCACCTCAGAGCTTAGCTTGCCTTGATCAGGAGCACTATTTTTACATTTCTTATGAGTCTCCTTCTCATTTTTACAGCTAAACTGTACTTTTCTACGGGGAGGAACATTTGTTCAGAGGGATTCTGATGCTTGCGGAGTGCTTTATGCCCATTATTATTTTTCACTTCACAAGCCATTCTTGCTTTTACTGTCTTGGTTCATGGGCAGAAGCAAGAAATTACTGCATTCAATCAAGAGACACTCTATCAATGAACCCCGCTCTAGTTCTCCTCATACTGTTCCCTCCATTAATTTGTTGTATCCTTCTGGAGAAATGGCTCAATCTGTGTCTTCTCGACCTGCGGATTTGAATATACCCGCATCTAAAGTGCAGCAACCCTCTTCTACCGATAAAAGGATCAAACAGGAGCCCCCTTCTCCACCCAAGTCTATGTCTCCTGTATCCTTGGTCAATGTTTTAGAAGAGATACGTCGACCTAAGACCTTTTATTGAGGAAACAAATAATTGTCTACAGACTCTGGACAATAAATGGTCTTCCATGGATTCTCATTTATCCTTGGTGAACCAACAGGTCAGTGATGGACAGGATTCATCTGCCAGAATTACTTATTTGGAGGGAGAGGTTTTGCTACTAAAAAAAATTGACTGAGGACCTTGAAAATAGAAATCAGGGCAATAATCTTCGCTTATATGGCCTTCCTGAAGGTCGTGAAGGAGACAACCCTGTTACTTATTTTACCACCTTTCTTCCACAGCTTCTGGACCTTCCTACGTCAACCAAATTAAATATTCAACGTGCGAACAGACTGGGTCCATGCCTCATTTCTTCATCTGCTCCTACAAAATCTAATGAAGTAATTCTTTCATTTTTGAAATTCACTTACCTTTTACAAGTCCTAAGTGAAGCTAAGCTCAATAAACGCAAGACTGTTTCTATCTCAAGATGTCCCTACATCTACGGCTAAATGGAGGAACAAATTCCTGGATCTTTGCCCTGCTATTCGTATTATCCGTGCTCGCTATGGTTTATTCCATCATTGCTTGTTTAAAGTCACCTTTCAGAACAAGACTTCTTCATTTGAGGATCCTGAATATCTCAGAAAATTCATTCACTCTCGCTCTACATCCTCGATGGAGATTGCTGGTCCTTGCTTACCTGATTATAATAGTTATCTTTAGTAACACTTGATCTTTTTTACTTATACTGTAATTTGTTGTTCTTGTTATCTGCTTTTTTATCACATTGACTCGTTATTGCTTTTTCAGGATCCTTGGTATTCACTGTACACCCGCTTCCTGTTCCTGTTTGTGTTGAACGGCATCCCGATGTGGTGTGTTGCCCCCATTGGATGTGCTGTCTTTGTTTGTCCATTACCACTCCTTATTTTCTTTCTGTTTCCCTGTGAAGGTATGTATCACAGTCGTCAGGTTCTGACATGTACTGTATTTTCTCTTGGTCTCCTTTCTTCCCATCCTTCCTCTCTCTTTCTAGTTTTTTCTCCTTCTCCATTGATTGCTACTCCTGCAATGTTTTCCGGTTTCGCCTTCTTCTTCTCCTATGTATAATCTCTGTTACTTCGCTGTGGTTCGTATAGTTCTATATGTATTCTTGGTACATTCCATTCTTTTATTCTTTCCTTTTGATTAAATTATTGCAGTATTTCTATTTTCCATTATCTTCCTTTCCTATTTACTCACTTCGCTGCCTTGCTGTTGAACGTGTTGCTCTATATATATTTTTTTATTTTTTATATTCAGAATTGTTTCTTGGAATGTGAAATGTTTTATTAATCCTATCAAAAGAGATAATTTTATCTTATCTTGCTTTCTATAACCCCCCATATTTGGTCTTTATGCAAGAAACTCATCTCAAGTAGTCAGAAGCATTAAAGTTGAAAAGGGGTTGGGTTTGTTCCATTTTAATTTTCACCTCTTCCACCAAGAGAAACGGAATAATTATCTTATGTCATAAAAAATGTAAATGTAAAGTTTTATCACAAGAAAATGACTCTGAGGGGACGTGGTAGTTAGCTAAATTGCTCATAAATAATATTTCTTTGACAGTATTTCATGTTTATGGCCCAACTCAGCCGGACTATTCATTTTGGACTACTGTTGCAAAATAATGTACTCAATTTAGGGATGCTTTTTTATTTTGGGAGGTTATTGAAATCAGATTATTGATCCTTTTATTGACCACTAATCTCAACTCTGCTTTATTCCCCACAAATCCCATAAATAGTTTTTATAATCCATTTCTCAGCCACACCTCGTGGATGCATGGAGATTATGTCACCCAGATGCTATTAACTTTTTTTTTCTCTCCTCCTCATTTCTCCCTTTCTTGATTAGACTATATCTTTCTATGTAAACCTTTAACTCAAAATCTTATCTCTGCCTCTATCGAACCCATTGTCATTTCTGATCATGCGCTGGTTGTGGTGGATTTTGACTTGCTCACTCCGCAACCCAGGTCCTTTCGATGTTGCTTCAACAATTCTCTTTTACAGGATCCACTTTTCTCCTCTTCATTTATCTCTTTTGCTGAGGAATGTTTTCTATTAAACAATGATCCCAAATCTCTCTCCTCATGTATTGTGGGACTCTTTTAAAGCCAGGGCTCGTGGTTTTATTATAGACTATGTCTCTAAAAAGAAGCATAGCTCTACATTATCACATACCATGGCCCTGGAACACTAACTTAACCTCTTCGCTGCTAGGCCTTTTCCTCTCCCGTGCTAAGCCGTTTTTTGGCTATTTGGGGTAGTGCGCGCTTAGGCCCCTGTAACTTTTTGACCACATAAGGTATCCACGCCAATTTTGCATCCTGTTCTTCCAACATCATGTGGATTGTAAAGGTACCCAGGGTTTGTGGATTCCCTTGGAGGGGTCCCAGGAATTAAGCAAAATACAGTAACATTTTTGTTTTTTTCAGAGAAATTGGAAAAATGCGCTGCAAATGAAAAGCCTGGATTTTTCCCTGCAAACGTTATCAAAAGAGGGTTTGTGGGGCTGAAATCACCATTTCCCAGCTTTTAGGGAATTACAGTCTTTTGTCAGAGAACCAACATTTTTCACACAGTGTTGGCATTTTTCTAGGACATAGCCTATTTTTGCTATTTTTAGTACTTTCAACCTCCTTCCAGTTAATGGTAAAAATGAGTATAAAATCTATAATGGATCCTGGAAAGCTATACATTTTAGAAAAGTAGAAAAAAGTATGAATTCAGAAAGGGGTCATTTGTCTAAATCCATTAAGGTTTCTTTATAGAAACTAACGGTTACATTTTGGAAAAATTGAAAATCAGTTGAAAAATACAGCCTTTTGTCTCAACGTTTTCACCTGTAACTTCTTGTAATTATGACAGCTCTTTAAAAGCAATATACCGTTACATCTGCTGGACCTTTCTGGTTGGGGGGATATATAGGGCTGTGGGTTCACCAAGACCCCGAGGAACCCAGAGCCAAAAACTGAGCAGCAACTTGCAATGGTATTTTATTATGTACCGGGTATAGCGCAATTATTCTGGGAAAATGTATACATGGAAAAATCGGTATGAAAGACACCTATGTATTTCTGAATTGGGTACAAATTATATAGTTTAGAAACAGTATATATTTGAACATTTTCAAAATTGGGAATACTCATACTCGCATGAGAATTATTGGTCATTTTTCATAATGACTTATTTTTTACACAATGTCTTCATTTGGAAGGGAGAAACGCATGAAAACTCAATAGGTAATAACAGTGGATTTACAAATCTAAATTACTCTAAGTCTCCCGATAAAAACGGTACCTCACTTGTGTGGATCGGCCTTGTGCCCGCGACAGGAAACGGCGCAATACGCAACGTGGTCACCCCTCAATCTTGCAGTGAAAAATTACCATTTTTTGGCAGATGGCCTAGCTGTAGTTTTTGTACCCTAGCTCTGCCAGGACCTAGGGAAACCTAGAAAACCTATACATTTTTGAAAAGTAGACACGCTGGGGAATCCAGGATGGGGTGACTTGACTGCCTCCCACCAGCTTCTGTTACCCAGAATCCCTTGCAAACCTAAACAATTGTCGAAAAAACACATTTTTCCTATATTTATGAGGTGAAAAGTTCTAAAATCTGTGTGGATCCACAAATTTCCACCTACCCCTTGTTCCCCAAAGTCTTCTGAGAAAAATGGTACCTAATTTGTGTGGGTTGGCCTACTGCCTGCGACAGAAAACGACAGAAAACGACGCAAAATGCAACGTGGTTGCACCTCAATTTCGCAGTGGAAAATGACACTTGTTTTGCAAAGTGCCTAGCTGTAGTTTTTTAACCTTAGCTCTGCCGGTACCTAGGGAAACCTAGCAAACCTATACATTTTTGAAAACTAGACACCCAGGGAAATCCAGGATGGGGTGACTTGACTGCGTCCCACCAGCTTCTGTTACCCAGAATCCCTTGCAAACCTAAACAATTGACCAAAAAAAACACATTTTCCCCACATTTCTGTGGCGGAAAGTTCTGGAATCTGCATGGATCCACAAATTTCCACCCACCCCGCGTTTCCCAAAGTCTTCTGAGAAAAATGGTACCTCACTTGTGTGGGTCGGCCTAGTGCCTGCGACAGGAAACAGCACAAAACGCACCGTGGTCGCACCTCAATTTCGCAGTGAAAAATGGCCCTTTTTTTTGCAAAGTGCCTAGCTGTAGTTTTTGAACCGTAGCTCTGCCGGCACCTAGGGAAACCTAGCAAACCTACATATTTTTGAAAACTAGACACCCAGGGAAATCTAGGATGGGGTGACTTGACTGCCTTTCACCAGGTTCTGTTACCCAGAATCCCTTGCAAACCTGACAAAAAAACACATTTTCTCCACATTTCTGTGGTGGAAAGTTCTGGAATCTGTGTGTATCCACAAATGTCCTTCCACCCTGCATTCCCCAAAGTCTTCCGAGAAAAATGGTACTCCACTTGTGTGGGTCAGCCTAGTGCCTGCGACAGGAAACAGC
Organism: Lissotriton helveticus; assembly: GCF_964261635.1. Taxonomy (NCBI): domain Eukaryota; kingdom Metazoa; phylum Chordata; class Amphibia; order Caudata; family Salamandridae; genus Lissotriton; species Lissotriton helveticus. Next base: position 446,304,980 of record NC_136061.1, read on the forward strand.
GCAAAACGCAACGTGGTCACACCTCAATTTCGCAGTGAAAAATGACCTTTTTTTGGCAAAGTGACTACCTGTAGTTTTTGAACCCTGGCTCTGCCGGCACCTAGGGAAACCTAGCAAATCTATACATTTTTGAAAACTAGATACCCAGGGGAATCCAGTATGGGGTGACTTGACTGCCTCCCACCAGGTTCTGTTACCCAGAATCCCTTGCAAACCTAAACAATTGACAAAAAAATCACATTTTCTCCACATTTCTGTGGTGCAAAGTTCTGGAATCTGTTTGTATCCACAAATTTCCTTCCACCTTGCGTACCCCACAGTCTCCCGAGAAAAATGGTACCCGCTACAGGCAAGGGCCCAAAACATTTTTTGATAGGCAATGTCGATGTTACCTCAAAATGTTGCCTCACTACGTTTTGGGCCCTTGCCTGTCGCGGGTACTTGGGTCTCCCACACAAGTGAGGCACCATTTTTATCGGGAGACCTGGGGGAACGTTGGTGGTAGGAAATTTGTGTGAGCCCAGTGATGCCACGCTTTCCCACCCAAAAATGTGTGAAAAAACAGTTTTTTTCAGCTAAAATTGAGGTTTGCAAGGGATTCTGGGTAAGGGAACGTTAGGGGATCCACGCAAGCCATACCTCCTTGGAAGCCCCCGGGTGTCTACTTTTCAGAAATATGTGGGTTTCCCTAGATGGCCGTCGAGCACGGGGCCAAAAACCCAGGTGACCCCCCTTGCAAAAGCAGGTGGTTTTGACATAGGCAATTTTGAAGTCGCCTCACTACGTTTTGGGCCCTTGCCTGTCGCGGGTACTTGGTCCTCCCACACAAGTGAGGCACCATTTTTATCAGGAGACCTGGGGGAACGCTGGGTGGTAGGAAATTTGTGTTAGCCCAGTGATGCCACCTCCTTGGAAGCCCCAGGGTGTCTACTTTTCAGAAATGTGTGAGTGTGGTAGGTTTCCCTAGATGGCCGTCGAGCACAGGGCCAAAAACCCAGGTGACGTCCCTTGCAAAACCAAATTGTTTTGACTTAATTATGTGTTCAGTTCTACAGCGTGAAATTTTTGGGACAATATTGCATGGAAATTGTGACAGACATTTTCAAGTTTGCAGAACATTGTAGATAAAAAAATAACTTGGAATTCACAAGAGAGACATCACCATGTACTCCCATGGTTTAACAATAATATCTACATTTAGTAGGTTATTCTTAGCTGGAATGCACACGTTAACAGCGACACTCAAAAGTCAAACATTCCAGCACAACTATCTATTCCTCAAACACACACACATACTGGTTGGATTTGGCCCGAGGACGAGAAATGGTTCAGTACATAAAATTTAATTAACAAGAGATTTCACACAAATGAATTGCTCTGTCAATAATTAAATGCATAAAAACCAAACCAGTGACTCGCAACTCGTGAGCTCTAAAGCCACAAGGCACCAACCGTTTTACAGGTCATTCACGCATCTTTCATACCTGATACACACAAGACCATTCACACCATCCGGGAGCAAAAACAACACATTACAACATTCACAAAAAGGGACAAGGTATACCCTGGTTCAGAAAGAGAAAAAAGACAAATATTACTGCACAGCCATCTAATCCTCAAGCACACACACACACTGGTTGGATTTGGCACGAGGGTGAGTGATGATTCAGTATATACAATTGTATTAGCAAGTCATTTTACAATAATGAAATGCACTGTTAATAATTGAAAGAATGAGAAACTGAACCACTGACTCACAGCTCGTGAGCTGTAAAGCCACGTCAAGGCACCAACCTCTTTACAGGCCATTCATACACCTTTCATACATGTGACACATGCAAAACATTCACACCGCCAGCCGCGGGCCCGTCACATTACCACACTCACACCAGCAGACAGCGCCATTCAAGGGCCCATCACTTTCACACGACCACATTCCAGACACAGCAACTACACAAAGTGATGGCGCTTAGCTAGCAGTGTGTGTAGTGACCAACAGAAAGTAATTACTCACACACCACCAGCCGAGCGCCAGTCCACCCACACCACCATCCCAAGCGCCACTCCACACACACCACCAGCCAAGTGCCACTCCACGCACGCCAGCCAAGTGTCACTCCACACACACTGCCAGCCAAGCGACACTCCACGCACACCATCAGCCAAGCGCCACTCCACACACACCGCAAGCCAAGCGCCACTCCACATACTCCGCCAGCCAAGCACCACTCCACACACACCGCAAGCCAAGCGCCACTCCACACACTCCGCCAGCCAAGCGCCACTCCACGCACACCACCAGCCAAGCGCCACTCCACGCACGCCAGCCAAGTGTCACTCCACACACACCGCCAGCCAAGCGCCACTCCACGCACACCGCCAGCCAAGCGCCACTCCACGCACACCGCCAGCCAAGTGCCACTCCACGCATGCCAGCCAAGCGCCACTCCACGAACACCACAAGCCAAGCGCCACTCCATGCACACTGCCAGCCAAGCGCCAGCCTACACACACCACCATCACATTTTGAATTTTTTTTACAAAAATAAAAAATTGCAAATAGATACAAATCTAGTAACACAAAATCTGAAACTAAATACATTGCACTAATGCCAACCTTAAAACAGAATACACATTTTAAAAAATACAGACCAGGCCGTTCATTTTACCACTCATGGATACTCCCAAAAATTATTTTGGGTGTGGTAAGCTCTATAACAAGCAGGCACACACAGCCCAGGGTTAGAAGGACAACCAGGGCAGAAAAGACGAGTCTCCTTCCGCAAACCTCTTTGCCAACAGACTCTACATCTCCTAAAGGGAAAGTCTTTTGTAGATGTGGGAGGAATGTAATCATAAAAGTGGTGATCTTTAAATCGAGCCACATCCTCCACCACTCCAAATCTAGGCACACTTACTTGTTCCACAACAACAAGGCTAGATATCACATAGTGCTGAAACTGAAGAAATGTCAACTTGGACGCAGGAGAACACTCCTTGAACACAATAAAAGCATTAAAAGTTGCTAAGTTGAACAAATGGATGGCCAACTTCTTATACCAAACATAAGCCTTCCGAATAGCAATGTATGGTTCCAACCTCTGATCTACTCTGTCAACACCATCCATGTGCTTATTGTAGTCCAGAATACACACAGGTTTGTGCACATCAGCAACCTGATCCCAAACAGGCACATGTGAAGCACATGTGATGATATCTCATCATCCCTCCTATCCACACATTTCACAGCTAGTAGTTCTTCACTACGCAAGGAACTGCACTGACCCTTCTGAAGTTTTTTGCAAATAAGCTCTTTCGGAAAACCTTTACGATTAGAGCGGATTGTGCCACATGCAAAAGTGTCCACTTTAAACAATTCCTTAAACAATTGCACAGCAGTGTAGAAGTTATCAAGGTACAAATGGTGACCTCTGTTGAACAGTCTTCTAGCAAGATCCCACACAATTTTCTCTGAAACTCCAAAAGTGGACGGACAACCAGGGGGGTCAATGGTGGAATCTTTACTAGTGTACACACGAAAATTAAAAACACATTCTGTCTTACTCTCAGACAACGTATACAGTTTAATTCCATAGCGTGCCTTCTTGCTAGGGATGTACAGCCTAATAACCAAAACGACCCTTGAACAAAACCAAAGACTCATCAATAGATATTTCTTTCCCTGGAATGTAAATCTCTGAAAATCGATCAACAAAGTGATCAAGAACAGGCCGAATCTTAAAAAGACGGTCACAGTCAGGGTATCTACGTGGCAACGCCAAAGAATTATCCACAAAATGCAACATGCGTAGCAAAAGTAAATACCGATCATGAGTCATAACAGCTGGAAATATGGCTGTTGCCATCAAGGGAATGGAAGACCAATATGAAGCCAGGTTCGGCTTCCTTACCAAACCCATCATTAAAGTCAAACCCAAAAACTTCTTCAGCTCTTCCAGATTTGTGGGAGTCCACCGGGTAGCTCTAGAGTGGGGCCTAAGTTTGTCACTGTTGTCCCTCAAAAACTGTTCAGCATACAAATTAGTCTGCTCACCAATCTCACTCAAAAATACATCATCCATAAATAACTGAAAATACTGTGTAGGCAAAATAAATTCACAATCCACTCTACATCCTGCATCACCGCTAAAGGCAGGCAACACCGGCTGCACCATGTTAGGATCAACCCATAGTCCAGCACTTCCAGTAGGAAGACTAGCAGCCTCAGGCTGCAATCCAGATGCCTCTTACACCATCGGTCCAGCAGCATCCTCCTCTAAAACAGGCCCTTCATCTGCACTGATAGAACCTTCATCATTCGATGATTCCATATGGAGAGAAAACTCACTGCCAGAATCTTCCTCTCCCTCCTCTCCCTCAGACGCGCTTTCAGTGTCATAATTCGGCTCAGAGGAAGATTCTAGAAGCATACCAACCACCTGCTGAGCAGTCATTCTACGGCTAGCCATAATAATTACTAATGTTATGTTATGTTATGTTATGTTATGTTATTTATATTTTTATAGCGCGCAGCTGCCCCAGCAAAGGGGCGTCCTGGCGCTTTTGACAGATGCTATAACATAACACACAATAAAAGAAAGGAAATTAACTAGACACCGGAAACAGGAAAGTTTTAATCGCCTGCCTGAAGGCGAGCAGATCTTCAAGAGCTCGGATGTGTACCGGGAGCGAATTCCATAAACCTGCCGCTAGCACCCTAAAGGAGCGGCCACCCATTCTGCTCAGTTTGAAGCGTGGACAGACGGCCAAATGAAGCCCTTCCGATCTCAGGGATCTCGAAGGTGTATAGGGCGTAAGGAGAGGGGCAAGTGCCGGCGGCGAAGAAGATTTCAAAATTTTAAAGGCCAGACACAGCGCCTTGAACTTAATTCGCTGTCTGACCGGGAGCCAGTGCAGGGCCGAGATGGTACCAGACACTGAACAATGTCTGGGGAGGCCCACAATGGCTCGTGCCGCGGCATTTTGTACTCTTTGGAGCCTAGAGGCCTCCGCTTGATTCACCCCTAACAGCAATGAGCTACCGTAGTCCAGCCGAGATAGTATTGAGGCCTGGACTACAAGCTGTCTGGTAGGGGGATCAAAGTACTTTAGGACCGGCCTAGTCCCACGCAGAATTCCATAGCACGTAGCAGCCACCTTCATGGTGTGGTCTCTGAAGGTAAGCGCAGAGTCTACCCAGACTCCTAGATTTCTCACTCCAGTAGCTGGAATAGGAGTGACACCAAGCTCTGATGGCCACCACTGGTTACCCCATAGCTCCGCGTGCTTCCCTAACACCAACACCTCAGTTTTGGTGGCATTCAACTGAAGGCAGTTGGTACGAAGCCAGCCGGCTACTGCTAAAAGACCCGCACGGAATCTGGGGGCCTCCACCTCAGGGTCTTCACTAAGTGTCACCGCTAGCTGTGTGTCGTCCGCGTATGAGGCCATCGTGAGACCCCACTGTTTGACGACACCAGCCAACGGTTTCACATAGAGGTTGAACATTGTAGGGCTCAACGCAGATCCCTGTGGTACCCCCAGCTCCAGGGGATAGGTGGCGGATTGGCCAGGTGGTATAGCCACTTTAAAAGAGCGATCTGCCAGAAAAGACCGAAACCACTGGAGAGCGACATCCGTCACTCCCACCTCCTGTAAGCGTTGGATGAGTATATGGTGGGACACAGTATCGAAGGCAGCGCTTAGATCTAATAGTATTAGCGCTGCAGTATGACCTGAGTCAAGTACCTGGCGAAGATGTTCCGTGATGTAAAGTAATGCCGTCTCGGTACTGTGTCCTGACCGGAAGCCGTTCTGACTAGGATCCAAAATCTGGTTACGAACCAGATGCTCGGACAGAACAGAGTTGACATGGGCTTCTGTTACTTTCGCGATCCAAGGCAACAGGGAAATAGGTCGATAATTTTCTGGCAAACGGGGGTCAGAGTTGGCTTTTTTTAATATAGGAGTGACCACCGCCTGTTTCCATGCAGGTACAGGTAACTTGTCACACAAGTCAACAACAACAAAAACTATGTAAAATAAGCAATGAACAAAATTCACCTTTATCAAAAATACCAATACACTGCAAAACAATACCACTCACTTGCCAGAAGCAGCTAAACTCACCACCATGTACTCTGCACAGACACAGTCTTGATCTACAATATCCCACTAAAAAAGAAAGAGAAAATAAAATACACATAAGACAATGCAAAACACATCACAAAGATTTTCATCCTCAAAACACTAACTAAATGCCACTATGACACCACTTACAAACAAAATAATTCATACATTGCAATATTACACATTTGGAGTACATACAACAAAAATGTTTTACTTACCTAAAAAATGCAACTACACAAAACTGCAGAACACCCACTGTTGAAACCGCAAACAGGAATCAAAAGCTTTACACTAGATTTAAAAAGAAGAAAAAAACATTAGAATCACATATACAAAAAATGCACCAGTCCACCTGCCAAGCTAAGGGGTAGGTGGGCCTAACAGTATAAAATCAATAGGGGAGCAACACTTGCCCTTGAGGCCACCCCCACCAAAACAAAAATTTAAAAAACTCTGGTGTCTAGTGGCTTCTCCCCCCCCCCCTTGGGGACAGATGGGGCTAAACACATAATGCTACTCTGCCACTCAAAGAGGCAGAAAAGGCCACAATAATCCTCCCATAAAGGGGAACGGCCCATGTCCAATGGGCGGATCCCCAACATAAAAATAAACCCTGGTGCCCTAGTGGCCCTACAAAAAAAAACAGCAGAACTGCCCTTCAAGGTGATACCAAAGGGGATGATGGACAGAGCGCTTGAGCAAATCTAACACTCACCCCCAGTCAACTGATCTTGGTTTAATCCATCAACATTGTTTAGCTCAATTCACCACCCCAGTTCAGACATGGCCATATGCAAATCAGACTGACCCTGTGCGCTTTGATTGCCCTAAGTTGGCAGACGTGGGTCCCTTGCTCACTTTGCCACTTGATTCAAGCTAACCTGGCTGATAACGGCTGATTAGCCAGTAAACGTCCCATTATGGTTGTTTCCGGGCCAGGGAAGATATGGCTTGGCAGTTCGGGCTGGACTGTTCCTCTGAGGCATAGGGTCAGACTAATTTGCATATGGCCATGTCTGAACTGAGGTGCTGGAGTGAGCTAGACCAACTAAAGCCTAACATCATGGGCATACCAAAATGGCAAGGCAATATATATGCACCAAAAAAGGGTAGTGACCATTGCCCAAGGGGCCACTCCCCACTACATTTACTCAATTGGCACAGTGTGTCAAATACATTAAAAAAAAATTAATCTGCCCCCCAAGGGGGGCAAACAAAGCAAAAAGGATGGCCCCTAAAAGGGAGCGACCCTTACCTAAGGAATTGCTACCCAAAACAAAAACAAAAAATGTGGGCTTCCTAAAATGGCCCCCAAGGGGAGTGACCCTTGCCCAAGGGGGCACGCCCCAGCACATCCTAAAATGTAAAATAAATTTGCCCCCCCATGGGGGGCAGACAAAGCCTTCCTGATTGCCCACAAGAGGGGAGCGACCCTTGTCTTAGGTGGTCACTCCCCTACACAAAAAAAACATTGTGGGCTACCTAAAATGGCCCCCAAGGGGAGGGACCCTTGCCAAAGGGACCACTCCCCAGGACATCCTAATAAATATAAAAAAGTGCCCCCCTGGGGGGCAGCCAAAGACTAACAACTTGCCCCCAAAAGGGGAGCGACCCTTGGCCAAGGGGTTGCTCCCCAAAACAAAACAAAAAACATTAGGGCTACGCAAAATGGCCCCCAAGGGGAGTGACCCTTGCCAAAGGGGCCACTCCCCAGAACATCCTAATTAATATCAAAATATTTTGCCCCCCCCCCAGGGGGCACCCAAAGGCTAACAACTTGCCCTCAAAAGGGGAGCGTTCCTTGTCCAAGGGGTCGATCCCCAAAACAAAAAAAAACATCAGGGCTACGCAAAATGGCCCCCAAGGGGAGTGACCCTTGCCGAATGGGCCACTCCCCAGCACATCCTAATTAATTTCAAAATAATTGCCCCCCCCGGGGGGCAGCCAAAGGCTAACAACTTGCCCCTAAAAGGGGAGCGACCCTTGTCCAAGGGGTCGCTCCCCAAAACAAAAAAAAACAAGGCTACGCAAAATGGCCCCCAACAGGAGAGTGACCTTTGCCCAAGGGGCCACTCCCCTGCTCATTGCCCCAGTGCGACAAATTTATTAAAAATAATTAAATTCAGCCCCCCCGGGGGGCAGACAAAGCGAAATAAATTGCCCCCAAAAGGGGGAGCGACCCTTGCCCAAGGGGGCGCTCCTCGAACACTGCTAATTTAACCCAAAAAAAATCCCTGGTGTCTAGGGAGCAGCAGGAATGCTCAAAAGAGGCATCAAGGGAAAGGAAAACCCTTTCCTTTCCCCCGATGCCTCTTTATTTTAAATCCCCCCCCTCCCCAGCCCCCAAACGTACCTTTTCTCCTCCGACGCGCAGGAAGCAAATGGATTCCCTGCGCGTCGGAGGAGAAAGGGAACCTCCAAGGACGCGGGCGGGGAGGGCTGGGGGAGGCGGGGGAAGGTCTTCCCCTGCCTTCCCCGTAAAAAAGAATTAGATGGGCACCCACGTCATGAGCATACAAGGGGTTAAACACTTAGCCTTCTAATTCAATTATGCAAGAGCTTGTACGTACAAAGTTGAATTTTTAATAAAGTTACCACTGATAACGCAGCATCCATACTGTTCCGTAATGGCGCTCTCTACTTGTTGGACATAACAAAGTGTGAAGCTACTAGCTAATTATCTCAAATCGTAGAAGGATCTAATATTAATCGACTATATACACTCTTCAGATGGGAAGCTCATGTATAAAGATCAGGATATTCTAGATGAATTCATGAAGTTCTACAAAGACTTATATACTATAGAATCTCCTCCTACTATTTCCCTTATTTAATCCTATCTTGATAATATTTCTTCCCCTTCTAATGGTCACCTCAATTTCTCTGCGCTTGAGTCTGATCTATCACTTGAGGAAATATATAGTGCCTTAAAAGTACTCATAGTAGGTAAAACTCCAGGCCAGGATAGTTTTACGGTATAATTTTATTTACATTTTTCCAACCTATTATTTTCTGAACTTCTACACCTTTATCAAACTTTCTTTCTTTCTGGTAAAACGGAAGGTACTTCTGAGGAAGCCACGATCTGTTTTATTGAAAAAGATGGTCGTGATCCTTTGTTTTGTAAGAATTACCACCCTATCTCCTTGGTCATGTGGACTATAAATTGTATGCTAAATTACTTTCTCTAAGGTTGGAGCCCCTTATGCTGCACTTGATTGATAAATAACAATTTGGCTTTGTTAAGGGTAGACTAGCCTTGGATTACTTGCGAATATCTCTCAATGCTCGAAATAAAGTGTCCTCTCTTTCTTACTCCCTAGCTGCAATTTCCATTGTTGCAGAAAAGGTATTTGTTAGGGTGGATTGGTCCTTTTTATTTAAGACCCTTAATGGGCAGGGTTTCGGCCCTAAAATAATCTCTCTTATTTCTTTGCTATATTCTGACCCCAGCGAATCAGTATTAGATAATGGCCGTACGTCTAACAACTTTCCTCTCCAACGTGGGGTTTGCCAAGGCTGTCCTCTCAACCCTCTTCTCTTTATCCTAGCTCATGAACCCTTTTCGTACTCACAATCTATTTTGGGCTTTCCCTATGGTGATCATCACTTGAAACTTTCTGCATATGCGGATGACATTTTACTTTTCATTTCCAACCCTGAGATATCTATTTCCCCTTTATTACAGGATATCTCCACAATGTCTCTTGTTACAGGATATAAGATTAACACGGATAAAACAGAAATGATCCCTCTCAGCAACTTTTGAGTCTAATATTCTTTTTCTTTTACTGGATTTTGGGGAGCAAATCTAAAGTATTTAGGAATTATGGGCCATATGTATGAAGCCAATTTGCAATTGCAAATGCTGAAATTCGCAGAATTCTAGCATTTGCGATCGCAAATTAGCAGTGTGCAATGTATCACACAAAAACCCTGGCAAAATAAGGAATCGCAACTTTTGCGATTCCCTATTTTGCGATTGCCTTTAAGGAATCTCAAATTGCGATTCCTTAAATGCAATGTAAGGAGCACAAAAGACTGCGATTTGGCCTTAAGGAATCGCAAATTACCACCACCTTCAAGTTGGTGGTAAATTGCGATATCACTTAAAAATGCACTGTTATGCATTTTTTTAAAGTGCCATGTGGTGCACATACATGTATGTGTGCCACATGTGCACAAATGCACATTTCAGCGGTGCAACAGGGTGTCCATTTGACACCCTGGCACCCATGAAATTGCATTCTCAATTTGCGATTCTCTAATTGCTAATCGCAAATTGAGAATGCCTTCCCATTCATTCCTATGGGCCTCCTAGCCCATTGGAATGAATGGGAAGATATTCCTTATTTGCGAATCTCAATTTGTGATTCGCAAATAAGGAATATGTGGGATTCGCAAAATTATTAGCAAATCCCACATACATTGCATTTTGCGATTCTCAAATTGCGATTTGCTGAAAATCGCAATTTGAGAATCGCAAAGTATATTTTGATACATATGGCCCATGGTTTACTAACTCCATTTCAGCCTCAGTCAAACTAAATATGGTAGAAGCTCTCTCTTATATTTACAAACCCCTTTCTTCGTGGAATCCTCTATTTCTTTCTTGGTGGGGACGTCTGGAAAATGATGATCACTCCTATTCTATTATACCTTTTCTATATGCTTCCCATTCCTATCCTATTTATTTTAAGAAAATAGACTCTCTTCTTTCCAAATTTCTTTGGAAAAATAAAAAGTCTAGAATCTCCTTATCACAACCCCACGGAAGCCATCTTATGGGGCTGTTAATTTTCCTGACTTTCGAATTTATCATGGGTCTTTAAATTGCTTCTTTTGGAATCCTCCCCTTTCACAACTTTATGGCTTACTATTGGGCACTCTCTGCTTGCTCCTTTCTCTACAAAAGAGGTAGTGGCCATCTCTTCCAAGACTGTTAAAAATACTCTCCCCTTATTCAAACATACTTGCTCCTTGTTGAGACCGCTAACCCAAGCGAAGATTAATTCAAGAGAATCCTTTTTGAATTTGCCGATATGGCACAATCGCCTCATTACTACTATACTATTAACAATAGACCCCTATATTGGAAGTCCAGAAGATTGCGGGGTTTAGCGTGGGTCCATGATCTATTTGATGGTACAACCCCTTGTTCATTCCCTTAATTTCAAGACTCTTTTAAAGGTCCTTGTTCATTCTTGCACAAATTCTCCATTTTAATGGCAGCCATTCCAGATACCTTTTACTCACTCTCTTTAGTTGATTCTTCTTCTGAGGAAAACTCTCTCCTTAAAATACTTCTTGTTCTCCCTAAGGCTTCCTTAATTTACAAACACGCCTTATCTCCCGATCCTGCCTGTGTTAAGAGTAAGGTGGTACTTGCCTGGAAGTGGATTCGGGTTGTGTTTGGAGCACCAGTTTCTGGGACAAGATTTGGAGCCGATCAATTAAACTCTCTAGATCTGCATCTGTCACTCAATCTATGTTCTTTCTATATCATACATTATATTTCACACCCATGTCTATAGCTACCTTCTCTCACACAATTGACATGAGCTGTTGGACTTGTGGCTCTCCTGCAGCTGATTTAATGCATCTCTTTCTTTGCCCTCATATTGCCTCTTTTTGGGAAACGGTTTGGTCATACATCTCTCTTATATTTAATATACATACTTTCCTCTCTAATGTTACTCTTTTCACAGGGAGTTTATTAGACATTGTAGGTTTGATTAAAAATGATCATGGTTTATTTGACCTTATGCTGGCTTTAGCCTTCTAACAAATTGCACTGAATTGGAAAAATTCAACTAATCTTTCGATTCAGCATTGGTGGAATAATTTGTGTCATTACCATCAATTGGATATTGCTTTTGCCTCCTCCTGTAAGCCATTTATCAATAGAGACTTATACTGGTTACCACTAACATTATATCTACATAAGATTGAAAAATCCAAAATTTCTTGTGTATGTTCTGAGAATGTTATACCTCTGTGAATGTTCAAATTTCTCTGTTCTTTACTTATCTAACTTTTCATCAGTAACATGATTTCTTCAATTGTTACGGTACTTTTTTAAGAATATGCTCTATTAAGCAATGTTGCTCGTTCTTCAGCTGTAAGAGTATTACCCCCTCCCTTTAAATAGCTTTCTTCTCTGTTTTTTAATGCTTGCTTATTCTTATATTTTTTTCTTCTCTTGCTTTTATATGCTTTGTTTATTGCTGGCTCTTTGTGACGTAAAGTATTATTATTGATAAAGCGTACTAAACACAAAGTCATGGCATGATTCTGCAGTGAAGCACAGCTGTGATGGTACTGTAATGTATCTGTAATGTGAGTCGACATTATTTAAATAGGATGTACCCTCACAGCAGCAGAAGCCTGTTTAAGGCCATAAACAGAGCATTTAGGTATTCAATGGCAAAGTTTAACAGAGTGTGATAGCACAGGTGCATTTTGATGTGTTATTTTGGCTAAATAGTTTTGGCAACCAGCCTTCCAGATGGAAAGAGAAGGCAGATAGTAAGCAACATAGGAAATGTCCCTTCTTGGGCACATGATCAGTCACGGCTGCTCCCGTAAATCAGCAGTGAGGCAGGAAGGGGGTAAGGAGAAGGAGAAAATTAAAATAAATAAATTCACTTATCTGCCCACCCGCCAGTCAGCTGACCAGCCGATGCCTTTCTTGCGTCCTCATACTGGCTTGTGTTGGAGTAGGCTAGGCTAAACTAAGGCAATCACAACACTGCAATGCAGCGTTGTGATTGATCTGAGTACCATGGATCGACGCTCAGATGGGGAATGAAAGCCTGGGCATGTTCTCCACCCAGGCTGTAAATCAACCTGGTTGGAGAACATGCAAAGTGTGCATTAATATTTGGCCGGCCCCAGAGGGCTGGCCAAATATTCATGCACATTTAGGAGGGTGCCGCTGCTCCTCCCCTCTGCAATGTCTAGACCCACCCCACAAAACTGCCCCAGCATAGAAAAATAAAATGATAATAACATCTTGTTATTATCATTTTAATTTTATTTTTTTGCCGTAATGGAAAAAGGCAGAGTGGCAATGCGCCTCCGCTTTGCGGAGGAGCCACCCCTGCACACGATACATGAAAAAGTACAGCAAATGGCCAGGAAGGTTCTCGAACCAGAAGATTCTTGAAAGCACTGTTGCCAGTGTTTTGACTATTGAAGTCTGCATTGCATTCATATGGTGGAAACTCAGGTTTACCTGGGCTTTAGAGATGGTTCACATGCTGATCTTCTCGAGGGTGTTCATCAGATAAAAGCACCAACACAAAACAAGACATCAGAACTTAAGACTAAATGGTAAGGATTGGATAACATAATGACCGGCACTGTGAAGTGAGAAGTCAACTTTAATAAGTTATTATTGTTGAATGCCACATTACTTCTTTATTACAGGTGGCTAGGTATGTCTCAAGTCACCTGTAGTAAGGATATTAGAGATGGACAAAATATCTCCTTTTTCCTTATCACTGTTCATCGTCAGCATAGCAGAAAAGGTAAAACCCTTTTCATTTTCATTTTTGAAACTGCAGCTTTATGCTATGCGACCTGCCTTTCCTCTCAGCTGGCAACAGTCACTGTAATGTCAGAATTCAACTGTAATAAAGGACTACAGTTGAGTGTCAACATCATTTTCTTATCACAGGTGGAGAGATTGGCGCGTCACAAGTGGCCTGTAATAAGGAAATATATATATATATATATATATATATGAAGAAACAAAGCAGGGTCCTGCTGAGATCTGCTCCCATGTCAGGTGGCGCAAGAAATTCGGCGGACCACAAAAAGCCTTTTCTAAATTGTCTTGTAAATGTCAATAAACGTTTCCCCCACTTGTTTAAGTGGTTCCTGATGCCGCTTCGTTCCAGGTCGGTGGGAACTATATATACAAAGTAACGGACGTAATACAACCACTGTTGTTTTTTATTTTGGAAAAAATCTGATGTCAGTCTTTGTATTACAGCCGCCCGCTCATACTCGGCAAGACCTCTCCGCCACACCCGTAACAGGATACTCAAGCGAAACAATCACACTCCTGCCACTGCTTCCCTCTTTCCCCCGTACACGGGTAGACGTGAATAGGCTCACTTTCAGAGTCGGGACGACAGCTCCACACGGACTCGGTCTTCGTATAGCTGTTAGATTGCAGCTTGACGTCTGGCGGCCGGCACTGGATCCCTCCGTTTTAGTCTGAAGAAACAAAGCAGGGTCCTGCTGAGATCCGCTCCCATGTCAGGTGGCGCAAGAAATTCGGCGGACCACAAAAAGCCGAATCGATTAATAAATCCAAAGAATTGCTTCAAAGCAATGAATTGCGCACTCAGGAATCCGTCTCAAAGGTGATTTTATTGTTCACAGTTTACACGCTACGCGTTTCGACACAATTAGTGTCTTGGTCACACGTGAATCCCCCGGGGAAGTATGGCAGATATAAGCACAACAAAAGTAAACATAGAGGAGGTAACTTACTAGTGAACCAAACATTGAAGCGTTAGTGCAAGTGCCATTTTGTAATGGTGTACTTATAGGGGGAAAGTCGACATTAATTCCACCAAAGGCCAATTATTTGTATATTATTCACATAGTATACACAAATATCCCTATTCCTAAGTGAAACTGAGGAAAAAAGTGTAATACGGGGACATTTCCGACTGAAGAATGGAGTGGACATGGACCGCACCGTGCTCCATGTAGGGAAAGACATAGACAAGCGCTGTGAGATATTGCATGGAGTGCAGACCATCACTGGGAACGTGAAAAATTGTATGGTGTGACTGTGCGTACGTGCCCTGATTGTATGGTATGAATGTGTATGTATTCCATATGCCCGGGTCGTTGGAGAGAACGTCTTTTGTATGACTGAAATGCTGGTCTACCGATCAAGGGGATGGGGAAATAAGCCCGAATATGGTAACTCCTCGTCTGAAGAAACAACTCTCCCTCAGTCCAGGAGTTGGGGACATTGGCATGTTTTAGATTCACCACATAAAAAAAATAAGAGGTGTACCACTGAACGCCCGACCGATACCCCTCCTCTGTCCTGGTTTTTGATCACCGCCTGCCCAGAGGTTGGAAGGCTCCACCGTGAGTATACGCACGACTGGACTAATGTCCGACCGGAAAAAGAAGAGTAAGTATTTTTTTGAAATGAGGCCTCCAACAAAATTGCCCAGAAAGCGAGGGGAGTGAAAAGTCCGACCCCCCCCCCAAAAGAATTAATCAGTAGGCCACTGATGGGATCTCTTTTTGACCTCGCTAAAATAGAAACATTAGGAACAACCCCTCATGAGAAATATGAAACTAGTGAGAGGAACCGAGCTCGACGCCATGATGGCTGCAAGACAGCTCGGCTCCGCCGCCCACCCCGCCCAAAATAACGACAAACCCTATGCAAATATTATAAATATATACAACACACCAGCAAAGTAACAGGGTAAAACGTTTTATTAAATAACTATTTACATGGCAGCCTGCTGCAACATCGATCCAAATGCATGACGCTGTTCCTGTCCCTCCTTCCTTAAAGTAGCAATGCTGGGCTACTTTGGGCTACTTTTTAGTAGGATGTGGGCTTTAGAAAGTCTACAAAGGCCATCATCCGGCGAGGTAGCGGCCTAGGGGTGGAGGACCGTTGTGCAAATAGCCCAGGGGCGACACCACGCGCCAAGGCTCGTCCCCAATACACCCAGAGATGATGTCCAGCAAGTTGTGTAGGGGGATGCCTTGCTGATGCCGCCACCCCCCCACCTTCTTGTTGCCTGATGCGGCCAGCTCAATCGATCAAGCATGAGACTCTTAAACCCAGGGTCGTAGGCCCGGCCATCTTAGTGATGTGTAATGCATGCCGCCGTTCCCGGGATTTCTCCCCGACTACTCTGCGGCCTACGAGATGGAGAGGCCGGGGCGTTGACTAGGCGGGGCCTCCGGCCGCAACCACAGCGCCAACGATCGCTGCTGGCGGAGGGGAGCCTTGCCGGTGAGAGCCACTGATCTGAAGAACCGCTGCCTGCGGTGCCTCCCTGAGCCGCTTGACGGAGGCCCCCGAGGGGCGGTGTGGTGGCGCGGACTCGGAGGGGGCGCTTGGCTCCTGCCCCCTCCCCAAGTCTTGTTGCCCTGGTGTGGCCTGAGATCGCCCCCGACATAGGCAGCCGGCTCCCGGGGTCCGGCGGGACTTTTAGCCTTTTGGTGACTCTTCCATTCTGGACCCTGTCCCACAATCCGTTTGACCTGGGGACACGTCCTGCGGTGCCCTCGCAATGCGGCCTGGTCCATGAATGTGTGCGGGGGGACGGTGTTGATTGGATCAAGATGGCGGCTGGTGCCCTTCTTCATGGCTCACGTCCGGACCGGGCGACTGTTCCAGGCCCCCGAGGGGCGGTGTAGTGGCGCGGACTCAGAGGGGGCGCTTGGCTCCTGCCCCCTCCCCAAGTCTTGTTCCCCTGGTGTGGCCTGAGATCGCCCCCGACATAGGCGGCCGGCTCCCGGGGTCCGGCGGGACTTTTAGCCTTTTGGTGACTCTTCCATTCTGGACCTTGTCCCACAATCTGTTTGACCTGAAGACACGTCCTGCGGTGCCCTCGCAATGCGGCCTGGTCCCTGAATGTGTGCGGGGGGACGGTATTGATTGGATCAAGATGGCGGCTTCACACAAAGCTGACTCAAGTGTTGCTGCTGATGGTATGCAGACAAAAACTGGTTTTCAGTTTGTACATTCTTCAGGATTTTTCCATCCAAGGCTGGTTGAGAGTTTGTAGAACGATGGCTTCAGATTTTCAACATACTACTCTTCAACATTCTTCATAAATGTAAGAATGTGAGACTCACTAGGAGAACGGCCGTTTATCTTTCCTTTCAAAATGCTGCCAACAATATTTTCTGTATGGAAGACACCATCTTGTAGCATAAAGGGCTGCGTCAAGGGTGGTATTGCCCAGAATGTCTTGTTTTCAAGTGCTCGTAATGACAAAGCCAGGACTGTGGCAGAGCGTCCAAAATCTACAAAAAACACCACTGCCAACTCTTCAATAACTTCCATCACCCAGCACCGCATTTCCAAAGAAACAGCATAGCAAGCTTTCGTGGCCTTTAGAGTTTTCGGAAGCAGTTTCCCAAGACCATCACTGCAGCCATTGCAAACCAACAGAGGAACTTTTTCCAAGATCGGCATATTAACAGGGCTGCTGGTGTAATCGGGGCTCTTGCAGCCATTCAACTTAATTGAAGCTTTCACAATGACAGACCGCCCACTGAACTTCGTGCCATGACATTTACTTATAACATTCTGCTGGGTCTTCGCCGAACTGAAGTCTACAAATGCAAAGCATTTCATTCCGCTTTGACATTTCTTGACATGTAGTGGGTTGAAGTCTTTAAAGAGGTCCACAATTTGCTCCTCAGTCACATCACTTGAAAGATTCCCCAAGCCAGGCAGGTCCCACACCACTTGAAAGGACCTGCCTGGCCTCGACCAAAATGGCGCCAGTATGGGAGCGACTTGCAACTCCTTATGACGTTCTAGTTACTTAGCCTTGACGTTATGGGGAATGTATGCGGTCTTTGTGCACATGGCGGGCGGGGAAGGGTACTGACTGGGCATACGGACAACCCTATTGATGTCGATTTTTCATTAGTGATTATTGTATTAATAAAGCTTCGAAGTAATGTTACCCATGATACTCGCCCATGGTGTGCGTATGGACGATTTTATTGTAACTGATCCTGTTATACTTTCAATTATAAAATCAACCTTCACTGATCCTGCAACCGTTTGTCACGTTTAGTTTTTTCAATTAAATGGCTCGCTTGTTACATACTCCTATACCCCTGGCTTTTGACCCTTTCCTACGCGCGGTCTGTACTACCGCCCTCGGGCGATCTATGAAATGAACAGACTACCATTGCCGAAACACAAGGGAATGCATCTCAGAGAGATAAGTCAAGTACGTGGTAGATAAAAACATTTTTGTGTTTATGCACGCTGATGTGCTTTGAACGCTGCCCCCCCCTCATCATTTAGATTACCACCGCCCATTGCACAAAAGCGTACCGGGCGCTCCCCACGCAAAAAAAATGATTTATTTTTTTTTGCCCCGCGGGGCCCTTTTAAAGCCTCCACATCAAACCTAGGGGGTCAGGGAGGATCTACTATGCCCCCTTATGGTCATTTCCCCCTTTGTTTTGGCCTCCTCTTGTCTCTCGATCTACCGAGAGACAAGATGGCGGCCGCTCCGGACTGTTTAGAATGTTGACAGACACCGGAGAGCCAATCAGCTTCGCTTCGCGAAGTTCCGTTACGCGTCAAGTACGCGAACCGGAGCGCTACCCGGAGCGCTGTTACAGATATATATATTTTTTTGAACGTTAATTTATCAAAATCCACTGGAGCACATATATTGAGACCTAGCAAAGGCACATCGGGCTAACAGTCCCTACAATTTTGCCAAGTTTCATGCAAATCCATTCAGCCGTTCGGGCTAAAAGTGAGGCCAACCGCCCTATGGAAATTAACATGGGAAAAATGCGTTTTGGGACCCCCCTTTTTTCTCGGCCCCCCCTTGACGAACCCCCCCCCCCCCCCCCCCAAAATGCTCAGAAACAAAATGTTCCATTTTCCTGAAAATTTCAGCCAATTCCGTCCACAAACGCCAAAGTTATTAGACATAGAATTTTCAAAAATCCCATAGAGAAAAAATCCTAACTATATATACCTACTGGCGACCGCCAGTAGGTAATATATATATATATATATATATATATATATATATATATATATATATATATATATATATATATATATATATATATATATATATATACATACATATATATATATATATATTACATCAGCTTCTTCTCCCCACGATTCCCGCAGATGAAGACACGGCACAGCAACAGATAGGTTTTCACTTGATTTATTTACACACCATGTGCAAAATGAAGGTGCATCAAAAAACGGACGGTCTACGCGTTTCGGCTCCTTGCCTTCAACTATATATATCAAACACAAGTTGGCCCGGAAATGAGGAAGCACCACACAGAAGGTAATGATCAGCCTTTGCAATTTTTTACTGGATAAACGGCACACAATCACGCCAGGAATGCCTTGCTTTCAAAGATTGTCCCATAGTCTTGCCCTACGTGTTACATGCAGTCTCGCACTTCGTCAGGGGCAGGCAGGCTAAAAACATAGATCAGCTTACGGCAGTCTTTTCAAGCACTGAAAGGTGTTCCTTCCCCGCCCTCAGTGGGCGTGGCCACAGATTGGCCTTCTGGATGTTGTAGTGCTTGATGTTGCTTCTCAAGTGAGTTGCCGTCTCTTATCTCACGCATAAAATGACTGTATTCCCCAAGTGGGTGGCAAAGGTTATTCCTGCCGCTTGTGATGCTTTTAGTGTTAATCCATTCTGCACCTTCCGTCCTTATATTGAAGCGTCAATGTTGGCGTCTCAACAGGGCTGTACCCAAGTACAACGGGGCTTCACTTGCGGCTCAGGCTGCGCCGCTCACTATGAAACACAAGTTGGCCCGGAAATGAGGAAGCACCACACAGAAGGTAATGATCAGCCTTTGCAAATTTTTTACTGGATAAACGGCACACAATCACGCCAGGAATGCCTTGCTTTCAAAGATTGTCCCATAGTCTTGCCCTACGCGTTTCATGCAGTCTCGCACTTCGTCAGGGGCAGGCAGGCTAAAAACAGAGATCAGCTTACGGCAGTCTTTTCAAGCACTGAAAGGTGTTCCTTCCCCGTCCTCAGTGGGCGTGGCCACAGATTGGCCTTCTGGATGTTGTAGTGCTTGATGTTGCTTCTCAATTGAGTTGCCATCTCTTATCTCACGCATAAAATGACTGTATTCCCCAAGTGGGTGGCAAAGGTTATTCCTGCCGCTTGTGATGCTTTTAGTGTTAATTCATTCGGCACCTTTCGTCCTTAGAATGAAGCGTCAATGTTGGCGTCTCAACAGGGCTGTACCCAAGTACAACGGGGCTTCACTCGCGGCTCAGGCTGCGCTGCTCACTATCAAACACAAGTTGGCCCGGAAATGAGGAAGCACCACACAGAAGGTAATGATCAGCCTTTGCAATTTTTTACTGGATAAACGGCACACAATCACGCCAGGAATGCCTTGCTTTCAAAGATTGTCCCATAGTCTTGCCCTACGCGTTCCATGCAGTCTCTCACTTCGTCAGGGGCAGGCAGGCTAAAAACAGAGATCAGCTCACGGCAGTCTTTTCAAGCACTGAAAGGTGTTCCTTCCCCGCCCTCAGTGGGTGTGGCCACAGATTGGCCTTCTGGATGTTGTAGTGCTTGATGTTGCTTCTCAAGTGAGTTGCCGTCTCTTATCTCACGCATAAAATGACTGTATTACCCAAGTGGGTGGCAAAGGTTATTCCTGCCGCTTGTGATGCTTTTAGTGTTAATCCATTCGGCATCTTCCGTCCTTAGATTGAAGCGTCAATGTTGGCGTCTCAACAGGGCTGTACCCAAGTACAACGGGGCTTCACTCGCGGCTCAGGCTGCGCCGCTCACTATCAAACACAAGTTGGCCCGGAAATGAGGAAGCACCACACAGAAGGTAATGATCAGCCTTTGCAATTTTTTATTGGATAAACGGCACACAATCACGCCAGGAATGCCATCCTTTCAAAGATTGTCCCATAGTCTTGCCCTAGGCGTTTCATGCAGTCTCGCACTTCGTCGGGGCAGGCAGGCTAAAAACAGAGATCAGCTTACGGCAGTCTTTTCAAGCACTGAAAGGTGTTCCTTCCCCGTCCTCAGTGGGCGTGGCCACAGATTGGCCTTCTGGATGTTGTATTGCTTGATGTTGCTTCTCAATTGAGTTGCCATCTCTTATCTCACGCATAAAATGACTGTATTCCCCAAGTGGGTGGCAAAGGTTATTCCTGCCGCTTGTGATGCTTTTAGTGTTAATCCATTCGGCACCTTCCGTCCTTAGAATGAAGCGTCAATGTTGGCGTCTCAACAGGGCTGTACCCAAGTACAACGGGGCTTCACTCGCGGCTCAGGCTGCGCTACTCACTATCAAACACAAGTTGGCCCGGAAATGAGGAAGCACCACACAGAAGGTAATGATCAGCCTTTGCAATTGTTTACTGGATAAACGGCACACAATCACGCCAGGAATGCCTTGCTTTCAAAGATTGTCCCATAGTCTTGCCCTACGTGTTTCATGCAGTCTCGCACTTCGTCAGGGGCAGGCAGGCTGAAAACAGAGATCAGCTTACGGCAGTCTTTTCAAGCACTGAAAGGTGTTCCTTCCCCGCCCTCAGTGGGCGTGGCCACAGATTGGCCTTCTGGATGTTGTAGTGCTTGATGTTGCTTCTCAAGTGAGTTGCCGTCTCTTATCTCACGCAGAGAATGACTGTATTCCCCAAGTGGGTGGCAAAGGTTATTCCTAACAACTTGTGTTTGATTATATATATATATATATATATATATATATATATATATATATATATATATATATATATATATATATATATATATATTACCTACTGGCGGTCGCCAGTAGGTAGTTATAGTTAGGATTGATTTCCATAGGGAAATCGCAAGATTCTATTTGGAATAACTTTGGCGCCGGTTGAGGAATCAGCCTGAATTTTTCAGCAACTTTGCCTCGCGGCTCTCGCTCCTTCCCTGAAAGTTTGGGGGGGATTCGTCAAGCGGAGGCCGAGATAAAAGGGGGGTCCCAAAATGTGTTTTCCCCATGTTAATTTCCATAGGGTGGCCTGTCGCACTTTTAGCTCGAACGGCTGAATGGATTTTCACCAAACTTGGCAAAATTGTAGGGACTGGTAGCCCGATGTGCCTTTGCTATGTCTCAAGATATGTGCTCCAGAGGATTTTGAGTAATTTAGGTTAGAAAAAATGTATATATCTGTAAGCGCGCCCCGGTGCGCGCACCGGGGAGCGCTCCAGGCGCGCCACGCGACTTGCGCACGGGAAGCTGATTGGCTCTCGTGTGTCTGTAAACATTCGAAACAGTTCGCAGCGGCCGCCATCTTGTGTCTCGGTAGGATCGAGACACAAGAGGTGGCAAAAAACAAAGGGGGAAATGACCAAAAGGGGGCAGGGTACACCCCCCCTGACCCCCTAGGTTTGATGTGGGGGCCATAAAAGGGTCCTCCGGGTAAAAAAAATTTTTTTATTTTTTTTCGATTATCGCGGGGGGAGCGCCCGGTACGCGCACCAGGTAGCGTACCGGGGAGCGTACTTTGGTGGAAAAATAGTGAAAATAATAGTGTAAAATAATCATTTTGAGTGATTACAGGTAGGGTAGCTCTGAAAAGAGCTTTTGGGTTCTGTGGCTGTTTTAGGTACCTACAAGTATGTCCCACCCACACGCACACAACCCCACACCCCCACACCCACACACTCCCCACACACACCTCACACACGCACACCTCCACCCACACCCAAACAACCCACACCCCCACACCGACACCTTACACATCCACACCCACAACCACACATCCCACACACCCAGACACACACACACACCTCACCCCCCCAACACACACACACGCACACACAGATACCTCACAGACACACTTCACACATCCCACACACCTCCCCCCCACACACACACGCACACCTCACAGACACATCCACACATCCCACACATACACACACATCCTATACACATACTCCCCACACCCACACACACCCCACACACACCTCACACACCCACATCCCCACCCACACCCACATACCCCACACAGACATACACCTCATCCCCCCAGACACACACACACACGCATACACACCTCACAGACACACCCCGCACATACCCCACACACACCTCCCCCACCCCCACACATGGGGAAAACTCAGTGAAACACTAAAATAATAATTTAAAGTGCTTAGAGGTAGGGTATCTCTGAATAGAGTTGTTGTGTTGTGTGGATGATTTAAGTACCAACATGTAGGTACCAATGCAGAGTCTTAAATTCAATGTACACCGTTTACTCTGTAGATAATTTGCATGTTGTTATAGAAGTTATTGTGGTATATGGAATCCATACCATAGTCTGTCAGGAAAACATAAAGAACATGGAGGCAGGAGATGAAAAAGAGATGTCAAGTACACTTTGGAGATAATATAGTGGGAGAAAGGAAGTATCTATGAGCAAAATTACTATGTAAAACAAAAAAGTTGCACAGTAACATGGAGGCAGGAGATGAAAAAGAGATGTCAAGTACACTTTGGAGATAATATAGTGGGAGAAAGGAAGTATCTATGAGCAAAATTACTATGTAAAACAAAAAAGTTGCACAGTATACTATAAGTTTGACTTTACATTATAATCAACTTGGTAGTAGTTTAAGATTTACATATAAAAATGAATAATGTCTCAAACAATTTTAGAATTATTAAATATAAATTTATTTTTGAGATTCATTTTCAAAATTTGATAGAACGTCTAAAATTTGACTGTCCGAAATGTCCTCTTTTTGAGTGAACATAACTTCCAACATTTGACTGTCAGAAACGTCCTCATATTGAATTAACAAATCCACAGATTCTACACATTGTAGAAGTTCATGGTCCCGTGATTCATCCATGAATTCCAAGTCATTGGGTTCAATGATTTCCTCATTGTTCATCTCTAGGACAATTTCAAAGGAAACGTTCTGTTCTCCTTCCATTTTTGTGCTGAAATTTGCATTAAAAAAAAATCTGTAGAAATATGGCACTGTTGGGTTTAAGTTCAGACAGGTAGTTTTGATTTTTTAACAGTGAAGTTAACTTTGGGCAATGTATGGTAACAGGCAGGAAGTAGAAATATAAAAAAGTGCCTGTGAAGAAGCGTAAGTAAATTCATAATTATAGCAGAGAAGCCTAAGTCAATCCATAAATATAACAGAGGAGCCTATCTCTATCTATAACTATAGCAGAGGGACAGTAAATAACTATCAGAAAACGTTTTTAAAAAATAACTTAAAGTGCCCCTTACAAATTATCAACTTACTTTACAGAGAGGTGAAGAAGAAAAAATGCGAAAATCTTTTCAAGATGTACCTCAGGTAGTTGTAGTCAAAATGGCTGTGTTTCCCTCTCATTTTTCATTTATATTCATGTACATAACCAATCAAATGTCAGGAAAAAAAAAGAGAAAATGAAAGTAACATTTTAATTGGTGGTCAATTCTAACACTTCAGATGTGTTTTTGTGAAGGAATTTACCTCAGGGTATTTAGAGAGGTCTACAGGCTAAATGGCTCAATGGAATTCCATCGAATTTGGGAAAATGGTTGGGATTGGTATGTAGTATGAGCTATTCTATATTTGGTGAAAGTGTCTCCAGTGGTTTTTATGTAAATTAACTTTTAACATTTTTTTAGAGCGCTTCCCGGTGCGCGCCCCGGTACGCGTACCGGCAGCGCTACGGGAGTCCTCCATTTTGTGTTTCGGTAGATTTAAGACAGAAAATGGAGGACAAACAATGCTGGGAATGGGTATAAGGGGGCATCGTAGGCACTCCTTGACCCTCTAGGTTTTCTGATGGGGTCTTAGGAGGCCCAAATAGGCAAACAAAAAAAAAAAATGTTTTTATTTTTCGCGGGGGGAGCGCCTGGTACGCGCATCGGGAAGCGTACCGGGGAGCGTACTATGGTGAAAAATAGTGAAAAAAGTTAGAAAAAGATAATCATTTGGAGTGATCAGAGATAGGGTAGCCCTGAAAAGGGCTTTTGGGTTCTGTGGCTGATTTATGTACCTACAAGTAGGTACCAATGCACAGTCTTAAATTCAGGAGGAATATTCTATTCCCCTCATCTGAAAAGTGCACACCTTCTTCCCTGTAGATATCTTGCATGTTGTAACGCAAGTTATTATTGTATATTGAACCCATTCCATAGTCTCTCATGTAAGCAGAAACAGATTTATTCACATGTTTCCGTGCTTTCTCAAATTGTGGACAAAATTGATTGGACCACTTCCATTTCTGCCTTTGGCATATATTGGAATATACCAAGGCAGTTTGAGGAAAAAGTACCATCAATTGATCAAAGGTGTCCTTTATAAGCATTTCCAGACCTACCCCAGTCAAAGTGCCCAAGTCATTTCCTCCACAGTGCACAATTAAAAGGTCAGGGTGTGGCAAATTCAAAACGGTTTTCACCAATGGTATCAATTGGTGACATTTCAATCCTCTGTGGCCAATCCATTTAATCTTCACATTTGGTAAGTCAAGGTTGTGAAAATTTCTGGTAGCTGCATACCTTTGAGCCCAGTGGATATAGCTATGTCCAATAATCCAGACAGAATACATGGTGAGAGGAGATTCTGATGCAGTCAGATGAAGTGTGGAAAAGAAATGGCAGTTGGAACAATAGGAGTTTGCAAAAAAAAAAACTGTGGAGTTTCAGTGCTCTTCAGATCTCACAAGCAATGATTGGTAGAATGAGATAGTTGAAAACTGAAAGTTAGGGTGCATGGTTGTGTTCTGTGTAAGAAGTAATTTGAATGGTTAAAAAAAGTCATTTAAAGAAACCTTGCACCAGAAAAGCTGGTGTATTCGCAGGTCAAACATCCTTGATGAGGTGATTTGCAACATTGTAGAATAAACTTTTAACCCTGGCAGCTCAGTGAGGAGGGAGTTGCTATGGTAACAGGTAGAAAGGGCTGAGGGGGGGAAGGGTGTTGGTTTGAAAATACAGAGGGAAGAGATTTGATTGGTTACCATGAGCAATATGTGTGTAGAATTAGAGGTTTTCTGTGCCTTTATGGTTTGCAGTGTCTGGAGAACATACCTTTTGCTCTGCTAAAGAAATATTGGTGTGTGTATCTGACACTGTTGTGAATCTCCTAAAGCATTTGTAAAGGTGAGTTATGATTCATTTAATATACATAGAGACTTGTATACTCTATGGAGAAGATTTGGAAGCAAATTTTGGTTTTTAATGTTGCTTTGTGTCATGCTTTTTGATAATGCTTGGTAAAAAGTTTTTACTGCATAGAGGAATTGTATTTTGTAAAATTGTGAAGTTTTAGTAGTGACATGGAATGCTTGTACATAGGACCTGTGCTGTGTTTTTTAAATGTGATGTCTTTCCTGGGGAGCCTAGGTGGTGAGGCTTGTATCTAAGTGTGCAGTGGACTAGGCTTCATGAAGCATATCCCTGTCTGCATTCTTAGACACAGGTGTCAATTTGACTCTTTACAATGATGTTAGCTGTGTTTTAAATCAGTGTAGGAAGCATATTGAGTTTGTTTGCATAGAGGAATTGTATTTTGTAAAATTGTGAAGCTCCATGTGAAAGCGTTTGCCTCAGTCTTATTCCTGTTGTGAGGCAGGTGCAAGATTTTGCCTCAGTCTTATCCCTGCTGTGAGGCAGATGATTGTAAATAGGATCTGTGCTGTGTTTCCTAAATGTGATGTCAAAAACTATTTTGGGGAAAATAAATGGTTTTTACATTTTTGAGTATAATGTGGCGCAGAGGTTTAAAAAGTGACGCATCTACCTACATGCGTCAATTTTTAAATATGGGGCAAAAAGGTACTTGTTTGGGCTTTCCTGGGGAGCGTAGGTGGTGAGGCTTATATCTAAGAGTGCAGTGGACTAGGCTTCATGAAGCATATACCTGTCTGCATTCTTAGACGCAGGTGTCAACTTTACAATGATGTTACCTGTGTTTTAAATCAGTGTAGGAAGCATATTGAGTTTGTTTGCATAGAGGAATTGTATGTAAGAATGCAGACAGGTATATGCTTCATGAAGCCTAGTCCACTGCACTCTTAGACACAAGCCTCACCACCTACGCTCCCCAGGAAAGCCCAAACAAGTACCTTTTTGCCCCATATTTAAAAATTGACGCATGTAGGTAGATGCGTCACTTTTTAAACCTCTGCGCCACATTATACTCAAAAATGTAAAAACCATTTATTTTCCCCAAAATCGTTTTTGACATCACATTTAGGAAACACAGCACAGATCCTATTTATAATCATCTGCCTCACAGCAGGGATAAGACTGAGGCAACATCTTGCACCTGCCTCCCAACAGGAATAAGACTGAGGCAAACGCTTTCACATGGAGCTTCACAATTTTACAAAATACAATTCCTCTATGCAAACAAACTCAATATGCTTCCTACACTGATTTAAAACGCAGCTAACATCTTGTAAAGAGTCAAATTGACACCTGTGTCTAAGAATGCAGACAGGGATATGCTTCATGAAGCCTAGTCCACTGCACTCTTAGATACAAGCCTCACCACCTAGGCTCCCCAGGAAAGCCCAAACATGTATATTTTTGCCCCATATTTAAAAAGTGACGCATGTAGGTAGATGCGTCACTTTTTAAACCTCTGCGCCACATTATAATCAAAAATGTAAAAACCATTCATTTTCTCCAGAATCGTTTTTGACATCACATTTAGGAAACACAGCACAGATCCTATTTACAATCATCTGCCTCACAGCAGGGATAAGACTGAGGCAAAATCTTGCACCTGCCTCACAACAGGAATAAGACTGAGGCAAACGCTTTCACATGGAGCTTCACAATTTTATAAAATACAATTCTATATAACTATATAACTCAATACTTTCTCGGGAAGCATAGGTGGTGAAGCCTGTGTATAAGAGTGCAGTGGACTTAGACATAGGTCTCATCTTCCTTGTACTTGTGGACAGAGCTGTCTTCCACTATACTCTTCAATACAGGCCTCACCTTTTGTGCACCCCTGGAGAATCCTCACCTGATCTGTAACCCTGTATAGATCGTTTGCTTTTTGTCATTGCTTTGTTGTTTGGTAATAGTGGTCTATAATGTGCTACTTTTTTCTTTAACACAGATTGAAATCGTTATTTGAAGAGTAAGCAAAGATGCCCACAAGGGAAAGGACAAGAAAACAATGTAACCGGGAAAAATCAAAAACAGCAACGGAATTACAGCACTCTTCCACAACAAATACTTCAAAAAACAGGAACCAAGCTCCTGGTAAGACAACTAAGTCTTTTTTACGTAACATATGTACATCCCAAAAAAATGATGGACAGCATGTAGAAAAAGAAAATGAGAGAGTAAAATTGAAAAGGAAGGAGAGAACTTCAAAGAATCCTAAAACTGGAGCAGGAGAGAATAATATGTATAGGAATAGAAGGCAGAATCAGTTTAGAGACATTCGTAGACGAATGTTTCGCAATAGAGTGGTTTTAAATTTGTTAAAAAACATTAGGAAAGGTAAACAGAGAGCTGCTTTTTATAAGAAAAAGAAAAGTGTAGAGAAGATTGTTGATCAGGCTTTTGAAGTTAAGAAAAAATTATTTATTTTAATAATCAATAGAATTAGGACACTTAACAAGACAATTGATGTTTTCAAATCAAACAGTAGATGGAAAAGTGTAATTAATCGGACTAATTTTTGTAAAGTTTTTTCTGGAGAATGGATGCACAGTTCAAGTTGTGAG
This sequence comes from Lissotriton helveticus, assembly GCF_964261635.1. NCBI lineage: Eukaryota > Metazoa > Chordata > Amphibia > Caudata > Salamandridae > Lissotriton > Lissotriton helveticus. The sequence continues at coordinate 446,333,585 of NC_136061.1, forward strand.
CCATTTTTTAATGAGGAGAGTTACTTCCAGGAGAATGATTTAGTGCATGCAGTTGACACCAGTGGTCGAGCGTATGAAGTGAAAGACGGTTGTCCGATTGAAAAAGAGAAACTTGTGCCTAGAGAACCAGAAGAGGTGTTATCTGATGGAGTTTTAGGGAGAGGTACTAAGGGTCCAGTGTACACTTGGAAGTGTAGTAGTATTTGTAGTGTGCGACAGGAATCAATTGATTTGTTTTGTAATTTCTTACGTACATATAGTAAGAAAAGTATAAAGCAGAAAGTGAAGTTGTTGCAAGACTTAGATCCTTGCAGAGTGAGAGTAATCACAGGTTTGCAAGGCCATTCACTGGCTTGTCTTTCTAGAAAAGTCTGTCAGAGTGTTTTTCATCATTTTAGGATGTTAGCAGTGCATCATACCAAAATGAGGAAATTAGTGAGAATGTTGTATTATGCAAAAAGTCCCGCACTTAAGCTTAAACAATTAAACAGTGCTCTTTTGCATGGAACTGAATTAGAGGTGAAGAAGATTTGTGAAGAAATTGAGATTTGTTATTTTCATGAAAAAGAGGACAGTGTAGAAATTGAGACAGCAATTCAAGGTAATGTGGAAGACAATGTACAGATTTTAAATACAGAAAAGTTTGAGAAGGAAATTACCAGGTTTAAGGTGAAATCAAGTGAAAGGCCGAATTTTACTTGTGTGTGTTGTCGACGGACTCATTATAAGATTCAGACTAGGTTAGTTGATTTATATGCAAAAAGTGAAAAGATGGATAATTATGAGTGGAAAGATTTAGCAACTTATTTGTGGGTGGAGAATTGTTTTGATTTGAGTTCTGATCAGCGTATTTGTAAATATTGTTATGATAAATTAAATCAAAACAGAATGCCTGCTAGAGCTGTTCATAATAATCTGGAGTTGGTAGACATTCCCCGTGAATTGATGGATTTAAATACATATGAGTCTATTTTGATTCAATGTGTCCATCCTTTTCAGGCAATTGTTCGCATGGAGCCTAAGATAGGGAAATTGCCTCCTACAGATTTGCAGAGAGGATTAAAGGGAAGAGTTGTTTATTTGCCCCTAGATTTGAAAAAAAATATTGATAAAATTGGTATAGAAAAAGTAGAAGAGGAACCTTTAGTTATTCTAGTTAATGGGGTTCCAACAAAGAGTAAAACAATTTGGCAAGATTTAGTGGATGTTAGGAAAGTCAAAAAGGCAACGTTGTATTTAGTAAAAAACAATGAGTACTACAAAGATGTATGTGTTGCAGCAGAGGAAAAAGCTGCAGATGAAGACAGTGATTGTTCAGGCGGCCAAATTGAAAAAGTTGATGTGTCTAGAAGTGAAGAAATATATGAACATTATACTGTTCATCCTTTGTATTCCAAAGAATTAATGGGGAATGCAATTGAATTGTTTCAAATGAAAACAGCAAAAGGAAGTCCCATTAGTGTATGGGAAGAAAGTTTGGAAGCTTGTTGTTTTCCACAGCTATTTCCAACAGGTCGAGGTGGACGATATGACGATCGACCACTTCAAATTCCTGCATCTGAATATCGAACTGTAGGATTATATGCTGAAGATGCAAGGTTTCGTCAATGCATTCCCTATTTGTTTCATCTACTGTATGAAAGTGACTTGTCTGGGCTTTCTTATGCAGTAAACCATATACTGAAAAGTGGAGCACATCTGCAAAATGTTTCGGCGAGGGACTTTGTGGAGAAAGTGAATCTGCAAGATAATATTTTAGAATCTCATCTAATCAATCTCATGGCATGTCAGCGTGATACAAATGAGTATTGGTACCGTCGCCATGGGGAATTGAAATGTATGCTAAGAAACTTAGGAACTCCTACATGGTTCCTCACTCTTAGCTGTGCCGAGTATGCATGGTAGGACTTACTTCAATTTCTACGAGAGGCCAATGATAATATACAAAATATAGAATTCAAAACACCTGGGGAACTGTGTTCTTTGGATCCAGTGAATGTATGCAGATATTTCAATCATAGATTTGAAGCTATGATGTCTTTTATTACCAACAAAAAAAATCCTCCCCTTGGAGAGGTTTTGGATTTCTTTTGGAGAAAGGAGTATCAAGCGAGAGGTGCTCCTCACATACATATGTTATTATGGATTAAAGATGCACCCAAATTTGGAACAGATTCAGATGAGACAGTGATGAGCTTCATTGAAAAGTATTCAACATGTGCTGTTACGAAAACTACAGAAGAAAACAATTTAAGGCAACAAGTTTTACGCTTTCAATCCCATCGTTGTGGAAAATACTGTTATCGAAAATTCAGAAACAAGAACAAGTTCTACACAAAATGTCGTTTCGCTTTTCCACGACCAGTGATTTCTAAAGGAAGAGTAAATAATTTAATGTCTTCTCTGCGACATACTGTGACGAGAAAATCACCAAAAAATACATACAATTTAAAAAGAAACGAAGAGTCCAAGTACATCAATGACTACAACCCAGTGATTTTGTCCATGTGGAATGCTAACATGGATATTCAATTTGTTGCTGACAACTCTATTGCTGTAGCTCGATATGTGACGTCTTACATCACAAACAAAGAAAAGACAGAACTGAAGGAAATGTGGGAGGACATTTCACATTAAAAGAGCCTAAGCAAGAAATTGTACAGTTACGGTCTGAAGATGTTGTCGCATCGAGAAATTGGAGCATATGAATGTTCTGATCGATTGTCGTCAGCAAGTCTCTATGACAAATCTAGAACCATCATTTGGGTGAGTCTAGGTCTTGCTGCAACACGAAATCGAGTTTTGAAATCTGTACAAGAGATAGAGTATTTGCCGGAGAAAGAACCAGAAAGTACAGATATTTTGAAGACAAACATGTTGGATACATACTATCCAAATAGAAGTCCTCACCTTGAGAACGTTTGTCTCTATGAAGTTCTGCAAAGATATATTTATAAAAGAAACATCAGAGAAGATATCAATAATGGAATATATGGAATCATTGGATGTGAAGGATGTCTAGTGAAACAGAAAAAAGGTCATTTGATTAATCATCGAAAATTGAGTTGTGAAAATCCAGACAAAAGAGAATTTTACTATTTGGCTCTTTTGCAACTCTTTAAACCATGGCGAGAAGAAGAGGAACTAGTTGGAGATTTTCTCTGTTATGAAGACTCTTTTAATGCTACGAAGGATACAATAGAATGTCCTGTTTTTCCAAATTATCTGCAAATGTTGAATGAAGAAATAGAGCAAGAATCAACAATTGCTGCAGAGATTGCGAGAGATAGTTCTCAAGGCAGTCAGACTTCTGCTTCATTGAGTCAGGATCCACTAGGAGGACCAATTATCCAAAATGAAGCTGCCACTGCCATGGATGAAGTGGAAAGAGCAATGGAGCAAGCTCAAGAGGATGTAATTCATTTAGAAAATTTGGTGAAACAATTAAACCTTGAGCAGAAACTGATATATGACGAAGTCACAGAACAGGTTGAACATGGATTGAGTCATGAGAAGAAAGAGTGCTCATGTACATCATTTAAGCCTGTCCAACTGTACGTGAGTGGAGAAGCGGGAACTGGAAAAAGTTTTCTGATTAAAGCAATTGCATCTTATCTGCATAAAAGGACTGAATCACCGCTGTCTTGTGTTGTTACCGCTCCAACTGGGCTGGCAGCACATAATATTAAAGGGATTACTTTACATCGTTTACTGATGTTGCCAGTGGAGCATGATAACAAATTGCAATATCACAAGCTATCTGGAGATGCGTGTTCCGAAGTTTCGAGAGTCCTGAAGAAAATGAAACTTCTTATCATTGATGAAGTAAGCATGGTGTCAAATATAATGCTTGCTTTTGTGCATTTGAGAATACAAGAAATTCTTAGAACAGACTATGATGTTTTATTTGGAGGAAAACATATTATTGTTTTTGGAGATCTTCCGCAGTTGACTCCAGTGAAAGGACAACCTGTGTTCAAAATGCTCACACATGAAGATGCCAGGAAGTGCCTAGGAAGCATTGGAAACGTTAATATATGGTTAAACTTCAAATATGCAGAACTGCTTCAAAATATGCGGCAGGCAAAGGATGAAGATTATACAAATATTTTACAAGATGTAAGAGTAGGAAAAATAAGTCAACAAGGGAAAGAAGCTTTACATGGACGGTTAATTGGCGGAAGTGCCTTCCCGGGTTCCCTATGAAGATGGACCATTAACCTACGTTGGCCTTCGTTCGTGTGGTTTGAGCGAGTGCAGTAGCCTCGAACTCGTTGTTGGATTTGCTAATCCCCCTTTCTGAAGCCGGATATTGCTTGAGGGACATCGGCTTGTTCCGTAAAGTGCTCTATGGGCGCTGGTGCCCAGTGGATTTAATTCATCCTTGTTCCCTGGGTGACCACCTCTTGGATGTGCGCGTGTTGTTTCCCTCAGTACCCTTGTCCTGATGATGCCATAAAGACTCCAGTGGCTGAAACGCGACCGCGACAGCGTCGACACCCTTGTGATTTGGAGTCCCTATTTAGTTTATCTTTGTTTGTATAGTCAGGCGCCTTATACAAAAAAGAGCGTTGAGAGAAGTTACATCTCAGGCGTAGTGGGATCTCCATTATAGAGTTATATCACTCGAATTTAGGAGTGTATATAGAGTGTGATAGGTCATCATTTGAGATCTATCTATGGGTACACGTTTTGTATATATTTGTAATGTATAGATTGTATTTGTGATTTGTATATAATGCATTGTTATGTGTGTATATAGTGAATTTGCTTTCTCTTTATACATATTTGTGATGCGCCATTCCCCTTTTTGTACTCGTTTATATGTCCTCTGAATTTTGTAAAGTGATTGGTTATATATTTAGTTATATAGAACAGGATAATTAATTTTTTCATGTTCTAAAATTATAAATTGAATTTATCCCTCAATACTATTTTGTTCTACTTTTTCATCCTTTGATGCTCCTTGTCCAGGTATGGGAGGGTAATGTGGACATAACCCCTGTTTTTGCTCCATGTACATCATTTAAGCCTGTCCAACTGTACGTGAGTGGAGAAGCGGGAACTGGAAAAAGTTTTCTGATTAAAGCAATTGCATCTTATCTGCAGAAAAGGACTGAATCACCGTTGTCTTGTGTTGTTACCGCTCCAACTGGGCTGGCAGCACATAATATTAAAGGGATTACTTTACATCGTTTACTGATGCTGCCAGTGGAGCATGATAACAAATTGCAATATCACAAGCTATCTGGAGATGCGTGTTCCGAAGTTTCGAGAGTCCTGAAGAAAATGAAACTTCTTATCATTGATGAAGTAAGCATGGTGTCAAATATAATGCTTGCTTTTGTGCATTTGAGAATACAAGAAATTCTTAGAACAGACTATGATGTTTTATTTGGAGGAAAACATATTATTGTTTTGGGAGATCTTCCGCAGTTGACTCCAGTGAAAGGACAACCTGTGTTCAAAATGCTCACACATGAAGATGCCAGGAAGTGCCTAGGAAGCATTGGAAACGTTAATATATGGTTAAACTTCAAATATGCAGAACTGCTTCAAAATATGCGGCAGGCAAAGGATGAAGATTATAAAAATATTTTACAAGATGTAAGAGTAGGAAAAATAAGTCAACAAGGGAAAGAAGCTTTACATGGACGGTTAATTTCTAATTTGTACCCAAATGAAAACATTCTTCCAGAGAATATTTTTAAGAAAATTAACGAGAAGAAATCTGCCATATGTTTGATGCCTACTCTGAAAGAATGTTCCATGTTCAACAACAAAATGCTGAAGTTAGAAAATAAAGAGATAGTGAAACTGGAAGCTATAGATAAAATAGAGCATATGGGAGCAACAATTATTTTGTCAGAAAATTTGAAATCAAAATTGGATTAATTGGAGAAGACTATATCTAAAACTGCTGGTTTTGAAAAGACTCTGAATGTGTGTTTAAATTGTCGCATCATTTTGAGAAGGAATTTAAATGTTGAAAGAGGTCTGGTAAATGGAGCAATGGGTCATGTTGTTGGTTTTGTGAATTACAAAAATAGAGATGGAATTGAAATTTTAAAAATTAAATTTGATGGCATTGACGAAATAGAACAAATTTGTCGTTGTTCAGCTAGATTTTTGCTTGTGAAAGACTTATATGTTCGCCGAAAACAGTTTCCTGTTTGTTTGGCATATGCAGTAACAATTCATAAATCTCAAGGTTTAAGTGTGGATAGTGCTTTGGTGAACATTGGAAGTTCTGTGTTTATAGAGGGTATGGCATATGTGGCATTATCACGAGTGAGAACTTTATCAGGATTGTACTTGATTGAGTGTGATGAAACAAAGATTTGTGCTGATCTAGATTGTGTTAAAGAATACAATAGGTTAAGAAGAGAGTATGCTCCACATTTGCCTCAATATCCTCTGATTGAAAAACGTGTGGTAGGCCGAAAAAGAAGAAATGAGAATAATTGCAGTAAGGTAGTAGCAAAAAGACAAAAAATAGATGAAACTGTAATTGTAAGCAGAAAGAAAAATGATTCTGTTGAAGATGTTGTTGGATTTCAATTTGAAAACAGTTCTGGTGTCAACTGCTATGCTAATGTAGTAGTTAATGTTGTTTTTTTCTTCAAAATTTACAAAAACAGATTGTCGAAAATCGGGAACAAACATTGTGCTGTTTATTGAATTCTGTGTTAGAGAAATGTAGTAGTGATAGAGGAAAAATAGAAAGTGTTTCAGAAATTAGGAATCTTGTAGACATATGTTCAGGTCAAAATCAATTTTCACAGATAATTCAGCAGGATTGTCAGGAATTTTTAATGTATATGTTTGATGTATTGGAAGATGAAGGAGTAGATATAAAAAATCTTTTTAATCTTTCTTATCAATGGCAACATGACTGTGATAACTGTGCTTCATCAAGTACTACTAGAATAGACAGTGAAAGATTTATATATTTGATTTTACCAGACTGCAAATCAGTGCCTTTTAATAATCTAGTTAAAGCAGCTGATCACAATATGGTGTGTCCCCAATGTAAGTCTACAATGCTGTCCACATTATTTCTACAAAATTATGGTCACTATGTCATTTTAATGTTCCAACGATGTAGACCTGATGGAACTAAATTGACAACTTCTATTAAAAATTTCGTGGCTTCTCAGTTATTGATATCAGGAAGAACCTTTGCAACTGTAGCTATTATTTTTCATGATGGTCCTTCTACAACATCAGGGCATTACACATGCTATTTAAAAACTTCTAAAGGTTGGACCCAATGTAACGACACTCATTTGACTTTCAAACAACGTTTGCCTTTTGGCTTTATAAATTCATACCTAGTGTTTTTACAGCCAAAATTTAGGTAAAAGTAATTGGCATATGAAGACGGGAGTAGTTTATAAAAGTTATCTTGCTGTTTAAAAATATATTCTGAGTAAAAGTGTCCCAGGCAATATAAAAAATTGACTTGTCATATAGGTACTGTAATTGGATCTCATAATAAGTGAGGTTAGTACTATACAAAATGATGAACATGAGTGAGTCAGAGATGGTTTTACAAATATTTAAATGTTGTGAAAATGTTGTAGAGCCTTTCTTTCAGAACGTCGGGAAAAAGATCATTTCAGAGTGCCTTAGAATTAATTTGAACAAATACTCATACATCTGAAACTATTTGGCCAAATGGAAAGGTGCAGGAATGAGTAAAGAGTCATGACTGAAAAAAGGAGTATATGAAAATATTGAAAATATTTCAGATGTTCTTGAAGCTTTTCTTCTAGAAAGTCGATGTAATGGATTTTTAAGTGAACAGCAAAGTACTTTCCAACGCGAAAAGGACCACCATGATAAGGTATTTGGCCTCAAGGAAAAGTAAGTTAATCTAAGATTAGCGTAGATTTGTGATTTGTCAGTATCTAAGGTTTTTTTTAAAACACAATCTTTTAGATTGTGTTTTTTTTTTCTCGCTGTCATATGATGAGTAATTTGAACTCACTCTTTTAAGTGAAATTCAATATATTCTGAGAACAGCAAAAATAAACTTTGTAACATGTTGTACAAGTTATTTTATACTTTGGATTGTGTAAATTAAATTGTATTCCATTCTCTGACATTTACTTTCCTTTTTCCATCCTCTTTCACCTCTTTTTACTCACTTATAATGTCTTTCTCTCACTCTCTGTAACCCCCGTTCCCTTACTCCACTTTTTTGACAATCCCTCATTTTCATTTCAACTGTGTGTATCCCGTCTCTCCCTTGCATAACTTTTCAGCTTTCAGTCTTTCTGCTTTTCTTTTCTTTTCCGTATTTTCCTCCTTTGCTCTTTTAGTAATTCCTGTTTACTCACTCAGCAGGATTTTTGCACTCTATCACTATAAATCACCCACTCTCCTTAGCTTATCTTTGTTTGCTCCTTACTTTTGACCTCTTCTCTCTGTTTTTCGTTCACTACTTCTATGTCCTCAGTGCCTCACTCTACTTGTGTTATGTTCACTTGTGTTTATATACCTTCTATCACTTCTTTTACAACAACTTCACTGCTCCTTTCTCATCGTTCTTCATCACATTTCTTTTACTCTGGTTCCATTACTATCCTTCATTTCCTTTCTTTCAATGTCCTTTTCTTTACTTTCATCACCAAATTATTTTTTCTCAGTACCACTGTTTTAGTCTTCTTCTCCTCTCTTTCCTTCTTTTTCCTCACTTACTCATTTCCTTTTCTCACTCATTGTACTCCACCTCACTCAGTTTTTCTCTTAGTGTGTCTACCTTATAACTTCCTCAGTCCATTTCCTTCAATCGTTGTATATTATCCTGTCTCCCTTCATCCTTTCACTCTATGACTGTTCTTCACTTACTCTCAGTTATCTTCTATTCCTCATTCTTCTAAATGCATCCTTAATTAGACTGTTTTCTGTCTCAGTCATTATCTTTTTACTTACTTCTGTTTCCTGATTTAGTTTTGCTAACTCACATTGTTTTAGTATCTTTCTTACCTTCAGTTCATTTCTCTGTTCTTCTCTCTCTTTGTCTCACTGAATCTATATGCCTTACTCTTTGTAATTTGCTCTCCTTCTATTTCTTTTTCCCTCTTTTTGTCCTTCTACCTTAGTTTATTTCCCTTTCTGTGTTCTTCACTCTAACTTTATTTCTAAATAGAGTGTTATGATTTTTAACCTCTTAATTTGTATATTTTAATTTAAAATACATATTTTACTAATTATAACTTATTTTTTCTTCTCTCTTTCACAGATACCAACTGTAGTAAAAAAAATTAAAGTTACATTTATTATATGGTAAGTATGACTAAAAAAAATTAGTTTGTTATCACCTCACACACACCTCATACACACAAAAAATCCTCCCACACACACTCCTCAAACACACACACACATTCCATACACACACATACATTGAACACATATACACCCCACACTCATACACTTCTCACACATATTTCACACACCCTCATCTCTACCCACACCAAAACACTCCACACAACCACACCCACAGACACACCTTACACACCCACACTCCGGCCTACACCCACTGACTCCCTGTAAGTCACACACACTGCATTACTTATTTTTTTTTGCTGTTTTACTCAAGCCCATTCAGGTACTGTTTCCTTTACTCTCTTTGTCCTCTCACTTTGTCACTCCCCATGTGTTATCCTAATTCAATATTTCTCCCTCTTTCACCCCTCTTTACTTATACTATGTGTAGCGCACCGGGGAGAGTAACAAGGGGAAAACCAAGAGCAACAGTAAAATAATATTTTAGAGTGCTTTGAGGTAGAGAAGCTGTTGTGTTGTGTGGGTGATTTACTTACTGCACTCCTTCTACTCCTTTTCTCAGTCCCTCTGTTCTCACAGTTCCTCACTCCCGTTCACTCAGTCCGTCTCTCTTACTGTAATTGTCTCTGTCTCTTCACTCTTTCACTACTTGTTCATTATGCTTTCTCCCTGAAGTTCAAGCACACTACGTTATTTACATTTCTTTGCTGCTTCAATTATTCCCTTTCTGTTACTTCTTCTTTTCTTCTTTCAGTTTTTTCTCTCTGTCAATCCACATGTTTTAACTTTAGTCGATTTTATCCACCTTATTTCATCCCTCTTTAGTTATGCACACTACTTTTTTCTCTCTCTCTCCCTCACCAGTGTTATTTAAATCTGGTTCCGTTATTACCTTTTATTTGTACATCATTTTTTCTCTTTCCTTTTACTGCCACTCACATTCTTCATGTGCCTCTGCTTTAGTATTCTTCTTCTCTCTTTCTTTGTTTCACAGCCATATATTTTTTTCATTTTCTCTCTTACACTTTCTTATATCTTTTACACTGTTTTACTATGTATTACACAGTATCTCTGTGTTGCTCCCTCTTGCTGTCTGCCTCTTAACATTACTCTCTCTTTCTCTTATGCTCTCCTTCTCTTGTTTTTTTTTTCTTGTTTTTTTTTGATTGCGCTAACGGAGCGCTCACCGGTGCGCGCACCGGGAAGCGAACCCATGAGAAAAATGAAGTGAAGAGTGCTAAAAATGTTAGTAATTTTTTAAAAATGGGAGGTAGTTCTGAAAAGAACTTTTTTTAACGTTTTTGTTGTTTTATTTTTTTTATTATTTTCTGAACATTTTTTTTATTGTATTTTTTTAACACTTTTATAATTTTTTTGGTGTTTTTTGGGGGGAACAACAAAAAAAGGAATTACAAATGGCTCAACAGGAGCAAAAAAAAAAAGATTTATTGCTTCTTCTTTTGGTTACATTGATGGTTTTCCACCGCATTGCTTATTAAGATCACGCTTAGTTCCCCATAGCACAGTGTCTTGCCACAGAAGACACATACAAATTTGAGACTGCCAAAATTTATTTGAACATTGGGCACCATTTGCCGTCCTTCAGGTGCTGCATGTGATACTTTGGCAGAGGAGGTGCTGGGCTGTGGATTCTTCTGATTTTGCGCCATGGCACGAACCTCTGCTTGAGCAAGATTATTAGGATGCAACCTTTGCATGTGGCGCAACATAGTATAATTGCCGAATGAGTATTTCTTCTTGGAATTGCCCCTGGAAAGAATATCTCCGCAAATAAGACACTTAACCTTAGGGGCATTCACTTTCTTCTGCCCAGGAGGGTGGGAGAAGAAGTCTCAAATAAAATGCACTTTTATGTGACTCTGTTTTGGCTCTTCAGGCAAAAATTGCCTGGGTTGTTCCTCCTCCTCCTGTTCTTCCTCCTCATCCTCTTCTTGTTCAGAGACAAGGAACTGGGATGGTGGTCCTTCCTTTCTAGGTGGTTGTGGTGGTGGAGGGGGTCCACCAGCTGCAGCTACTAATGATGCCATTGTGAAAGTCAGATAAAGGTCTTCCTCTCTCAAAGTAGAAAGTCAGAGTGAGGAAAAAGGTGGGGGCTTTCATCATTTGAAAAAAAAAGTGTTCTGGACCAATGAAAAGTGTTATTTTCAAGTCACATGATCCAAGCTTTCATCATTTGGAAACCAAAACTGATCTGCACCAATGAAAAGTGTTATTTTCAGATCACATGACCCGACGCGCTTACGCACGTCATGACGTTGCGCGATCGTATGTGATCGCGTGATTCCGGGTGCGCTTACGCAGTGCATCATATGACGCATCATGCGACTACGCGAAACGTCATGATGTTGTTTTCGTTCACGGGAATAGCGCTCTCTGGACGCTCCCCGGTAAGCCGTAACATTGCGCTTACCCGTGCGTTCACCGGTACGTGTCTCGGGAGCGCTCCGGGGCGCGTACCAGGGCAAACAATAAAAAATGTAAAAAAATATTTACACTATTTAAAATTTATTATAAAAATTATTACTTTCTTACCTATAGATATTTACTATTAAAAAACCTATGAAATTCACTGAAAAAACCATAGGTTTCACCCCAGTTATAGTTAGGAATTAGCATTTAAAAAACCTATTAAATTCACTGAAAAAACCATAGGTTTTACACCAGTTATAGTTAGCTGGAAATTTTACTCGCATAAAACCATTGAAATTCCCACGTTATATATATATATATATATATATATATATACACACACACACACATATATATGTGTGTGTGCATGTATATTACCTACTGGTGGTCACCAATAGGTAATTATAGTTCAGACCTAGTTTCCATGGGAAGAGCGTTTTTTGTTTTGCTGGGCGCTGTTTGATGAATCTTCATCAATATTTCAAAACTAGTGAGCCTGACACTTAAGCTGCTGTCTGGAAAGTTTCGGGTGATCCTTCAAGCTGGAGTTAAGAAAAAGGGGGTCTCAAAACACATTTTACCAATGCAATGTCCCCTAGGTATTTTAGACATGATTACAGCCCGAACCGCTGAATGGAAATAAACCAAATTTGGTAGAAAGCTTGATCTTGGCCCGGAAAGAGCGATTTCAGTACTTTGGTGTAAATCTGTTCAGGAGTTTTTGAGTTATTAAAGTCAAAAGATGTATGTATTTCTAGAGACTTGGATTCGCTGTGGATTCTCCTCCAATCCAGGCGGATACGTGGATCCACGTGCCAACAGCAATGCCGTGATTGGCTGGCTGCCACCTGAGAGGGGAGTTGCGGACCCTATTTTGTGCATCGAGACATGGTTTGCACAGTCAATCAATCAATCAATATATTTATAGAGTGCGCTACTCACCCGTTGGGGTCTCAAGGTGCCGGGGGTGGGGGGGTGATGCTATTGCTCGAAGAGCCAGGTCTTGAGTTGGTTCCTGAAGCTGAGGTAGTTCTGGTTCAGGCGAAGGTGGGTGGGGAGGGCGTTCCAGGTCTTTGCTGCTAGGTAGGAGAATGATCTTCCTCCGGTGGTGGCTCTGCAGATCCGTGGGATGATGGCGAGGGCGAGGTTGGTGGAGTGGAGCTGGCGGGTGGGGGTGTAGAACGTGAGTCGGCTGTTGAGGTATTCCGTGCCTCTGTTGTGACGTGCTTTGTGTGTGTGGGTAAGCATTCTAAAGGTGATCCTTTTGCTGACGGGGAGCCAGTGAGATTCTTCAGGTGGGTTGAGATGTGGCTGTGGCGAGGAATGTTGAGGATGAGTCGTGCGGAGGCGTTTTGTATGCGCTGGAGACGGTTCTGGAGTTTGGTGGTAGTTCCAGCGTAGAGTGCGTTCCCGTAGTCTAGACGGCTGGTGACAAGGGCTTGTGTGACCGTTCTTCTGGTTTCGGTGGGGATCCAACGGAAGATCTTCCGGAGCATGCGCAGGGTGTTGAAGCATGAGGATGAGATGGCGTTGACTTGTTTGGTCATCGTGAGCGAGGAGTCCAGGATGAAGCCCAGGTTGCGTGCGTGGTCCGTGGGTGTCGGTGCGGTGCCAAACGCCGGGGGCCACCAGGAGTTGTCCCATGCCGAGGGGGCTTGTCCGAGGATAAATATAATGTAAAAGTGATAGAAGGGGTTAAGGTAGAGCTACACTGACCCCATGTGCCTGATAGAGGGGTCTTTGAGGGACTCCTTGTAGGCAGGAAATTGTCCAAAAACGTTTTTTAGAGCATGAGGATTCATGGTTCCATCCTCATGGATTCAGGCTGATTACGTACGAGAGCGCGAAGGGAGGAGGGAGCGGGGAGGGGAGGGGGCGTGATGCGCGGTGGCGGTCGGCTGGTGCGCCGGGACAGAGAAAAAGGCTGGGGAAGAAGCGTGGGGGCCCGAAGAAGGTGCCGCTTGTGTTTGTGGAGGGGGCGGGGGGTCGAGGGGGGGGCGGGCAGCGGGGGGGGAACGGATAAGACACAGGAGGGAGGCACAGGGGGGCCCAGAGGCGGGGGCAATGCGGAGAAGGGTGGGGGGGTGCGCAGGAGAAGCGGAGGAGTGCCCGGCTGGAGGTTGTGGTGGGGGGGAGGGGGACAGGAGCCCCGGGTGCATGATGGGGGGGTGCGGGGAGGGGACACCGGGGGGTTGAGGAACGGGCACGATGGGGCAAGTGGAGGGGGGGCCGACAGGGGGTTGCCTGGGGCACAGGAGGTGGGGAGTGGGGGTGTGGGGGGAGAGGGGGCAATGCGGGGTGCGGGCGGGGGGGAAGGGCCCAGGGGTCAGTTGGAAGCGGGGGGGCTCTCCGCTGCTGATTGAGGAGTCAGAGGGGGAGGGGGCAGGGTAAGAGGGGGAGAGTGACTTGGACTGGGGGTCATCATCAGAGGGGGAGGGAGACATGATTGGTCCCAGCAGGCCGGCGTCGCCCCAGGGGGGGGCGAGGGGATGGAGGGCTGAGGGGGGGTGAGGTAAGGGTGGGCGGGCGAGTTATGCGCTGGAGACGGTTCTGGAGTTTGGTGGTAGTTCCAGCGTAGAGTGCGTTCCCGTAGTCTAGACGGCTGGTGACAAGGGCTTGTGTGACCGTTCTTCTGGTTTCGGTGGGGATCCAACGGAAGATCTTCCGGAGCATGCGCAGGGTGTTGAAGCATGAGGATGAGATGGCGTTGACTTGTTTGGTCATCGTGAGCGAGGAGTCCAGGATGAAGCCCAGGTTGCGTGCGTGGTCCGTGGGTGTCGGTGCGGTGCCAAACGCCGGGGGCCACCAGGAGTTGTCCCATGCCGAGGGGGCTTGTCCGAGGATAAATATAATGTAAAAGTGATAGAAGGGGTTAAGGTAGAGCTACACTGACCCCATGTGCCTGATAGAGGGGTCTTTGAGGGACTCCTTGTAGGCAGGAAATTGTCCAAAAACGTTTTTTAGAGCATGAGGATTCATGGTTCCATCCTCATGGATTCAGGCTGATTCAGGTGGATCCAGATCCCAATTAAAAAAAACACATACACCCACTCACAACCCACACACCTACTCACTCACACACTCAGACAACCACGTACAAACCCACACAAAACTCACACCCACTCACACAGCCACTGATACACCTAGTCACAGACCCACACAACCACTCACACCCACTCGCAGACCCACACAGCCACTCACACACCCATAGAGCCAGTCACACACCTACTCACAGACCCACAAAACCCCTCACAGACTCACACAGCTACTCACACAGCCACTCACACATACACTCACACACCCACTTGTGCACCCATGCAGCCACTCACACAGTCATATAGCCACCCACACAGTCACTCCCACAGCCACTTACACACCCACACACTGGCAGTGATATACTTATAGAAATTGTAATAGCATTTGTTTGTATTAAATGTGTTGTTGTTTTAGTATTGAATGTGTGCAATATAGTCGGCAGACGCCTTATTTGTCTGAAAGATTTGGTGCATTGCATTCATAGAAAGATTACACGATTCCTTATGTTAATTTTTACTTTTAAAATATATATAATAATGAATGTGAGAATAAAATGTATTTATGAATTTGTGAAAATGTATATTAGTAAATTGAACTTATGAGTAAATCGTAGTACAATTTATATATTTTTTTAAACTGTGAAATTCACTATGAAACCAAAGGTTGCAGGGACATTATCATTAGTATATAGCATTAATAAATATAACAATTCACTTAACAAAAAGTTATAGTTAGGTTCAGATTTTACACAAAAAAACAGAGAAATTCAGCAGTTACAGGTATCGCAAGCAACTATAACTCGTGCCCTAAGGTACTATAATTTGCGCCCTTGCCGTGCACTGCTAATTACCCCATATATTAAATCAGTCATGACATCTTCTATGATATCACTGATAATATCACGGCATTATTTGCAGTGAAATTATTGATGAGAAAAGTGTGTGTGGCGAGCGCGAGGTATAGTTACCTTAGTGCACGAATAATAGTTACTTGCGATAACTGTAACTATGACTGCTGAGTTGCTATGGTTTTGTGTGTGTAAAATCTGAACCTAGCTATAAAGTCCCTGTAACCTTTGCTTTTTTTCAGTGAATTTCTAAGGGTTTTTTTAAATTCTATTTCCTATCTATAAAGTACCTGTAACCTTTAATTTGTTCAGTGAATTTCTCCAATTCTTAAGGCTATTTTTTAACAATAACATCCAGTAAACTTTGTTTGTTTTAGTGAATCAGGTGCTGATTGTATTATCAGGAAACTCAGGCCTTTCGTCCATAGAGAAATACATGACTGAGGCATATAAACAGTTGAACAACAGCCAATGCTATATAATTGCATCAACTGCAGGAGTTAAACAGCCCTAAAGTGATAACAACATAGAACTGATGAACTGGCGGGACCAGGGGCTCCTCAGTCACGATTAACATCAATTTATGAGGGTTGATCATCTAAGAACACCTGTCTTAAATTTGATCCCCAAAGTTCATAAAGACAAGAACAACCTCCCATAATGTCTGTGCTGGGCAGTGCCTGGGAAAACACTTCAAAATATGTGGATTCCTTTTTTGAATTACTTTGTAAAGAATCTAGCTTCATATATGGGTGATTTTCTCCACATAATCCATGACTTACCATGGTAGGAAGATAACCTCCTCATTACTATAAATGTAACCACATCATATACAGTATACAGCATACGGATGGGTTGAGGGCAGTAAGATGCTTCCTGGCAGCTAGGCCCATTTCCCTTAGGAAACTCCAGAAATGCTACTGTGTATGGCCCAGACATGCCTGGAATGTGAGTTCTTTCTCTTTACCAAAGAGTTATTTCATCAAGTTCACAGCATGGCACGGTATAGGCTGGTGGGAGGAGCAGGTGAAGCAGACGGGATACCAAAATGACTGGGACAACCATGTTATACAGAGGAGCAGGTATATAGAATACCTGTTACTGGTTTGGAAAGGTTCAGGACCCAGTGCCATAGAATTCCTTAGTAACATTGAGAAGAACAACCTCAATTTTCATATCACACATGTTATCAGCAACTCAGGGGTCAACTTTCTCACCTTAACTGTCTATATTAAGAACAGCAATCTCGAGACAATGTTATTTCAGAAGCACAATGCTGGCAACACGCTGCTCCATGCCGCTAGCTTTTACCCTCACAGTTTAGTTAACAGCATACAATATGGTGAAAGCATAAGGATAAAGCGGAACTGCAGTAAGACAAGCAAAGAGAAGAAGGCATTGAATGGCCTAGCAAGTAGGTTCACTGAGAGAGGGTAAGCCAAGGGAATCATAGAACAAGCTAAAGAAAAAGCAGAGTCCAAACCCAGAGAACAGCTCCTATTTGACAAGTCTAGACCTAAAATGAAAACATATGCTCATACAGACACTCATCTTAGACTGATCACCACATTCAATAAACAAGAGGGGGCAATAAGATTAATCTTGCAAAAACATTGGTATCTTATCAAAATGACCCTGTTCTATGGAAGGTTGTACTACATTGATCATGAGTAACCTATAGATAAGCCAAAGCAATGAGACAGGAACTATTTCAAATCAGTCCTAAAATGACCCCAGCCCTTCTGCACCCACCTGTTTAAGCCATGGGACAGGTTTTATAAAATGTGGGCACTACAAGGTCTGCCAACATGGCCTCAAAACTAAAGCGTACTGGACAAACTTTTCCAAATTGAGAAAAGAAAATTCAGGGAAGCTATCACTGCAAAATAGAATATTCTTAGGGCGCAAATTCAACTAAGCAGGACAATACTCTCAGTTCACAGAAAGATCCTACAACATTTGAGGGCAATCAAACATAAAGACAAGGCATATACTGTTGCAAGGCACTATAGTGAGCAACATCAGAGTAACCCCAGAGGCCTCAAATACTTTGTGGCGGATTCAATTCCAATCAGTTTCAGAGGAGGTGACGGTGAGTAAGCTTTGAGAAGTCTGGAGTCTCGATATATAATGAAGTTCAATTCTAAATCTCTGGATAATATGGAAGAGGATCTCCATACACACTTTTAGTGCTCAGTCTCCACTCATGACCTTAAGGTACAGTATAGAATTGTATTTGCACGGGGATGTTTAGATGGCATTTAGGTGGGTTAAATTCAGACAAGGGAGGAAATACACAGTAATATAGACAATGTAATGGAAATCAACTGTAGTCTAGCAATTCATGTGGTTGAAAACTTAAAGCATTAAGTTTTTTGTGCCTCAAGCCCACCTGGGCAACAATATAGTCTTAATGCATGAAGGGTTATAATGACACAATTATTTTAATTGTGCAATGTAGTGGCTTTTCATTCCAATTAATTACTCACTTGGGAGTGAATAATGATACATATGGCAAAAACACACATAGTGATGTTTGACATTGTTCAAAGTAGTGCCTTTTTTATTCCAATGAATTACCCACTTGGGAGTGAATAATGCAATGTATTACAAAAATGATAACTTACACAGCGCCACTGGTGAAGGATAAAGTAGTCCCACCATAGGAAGCTTATTGCCGTTAATGTAAAAGCAGTACTTAGAGTTCATGCTATAAAACAGCATGACCCATACCAGTGTACTAACACGAATTAAGGATAGCGATTGTGGACCAGTCAATTAACGTTACATTCTTTTTCCTTCGAAGTTTATTATGTGTGGTGAATTTACAATTGAAAAGGAAGCATTATTTATGCATGAATTAGTTAAACTGAAATGGTCAGTAAGTCTTTTCACTCTGTCTATCATGATGATGTCCCATGCCATCTTTTGTAAATACGTGTGTTGTATGGTGCCTCACAATCAGTGAGCAAGGCTGTGAGACTTCCAAAATGTGTCATGTCTTCAGTGGTACGCAATTAATTTTGCAATTTTTATCAATATCTCATGACTGCTGTTCTTTGGCATGAGCGTCTACTCTCCTTCTTTTCTGAAGTGGTGAAAGGTGCAGCCCAAGGGGGCTTTGGGGGGGTGGCCAACCGCAGGGAGGCTCTCCCCCCGCGGGGAAGTTGGGGCCCCGGGAGGAGGGGGGGGGGGGGGGGGAGACTGTGACTGGAGGACAGGAAGAGTAGGTTTGGGCTGGTTGGGCTCCTTGGGCTGGTTGGGCTCCTTTTGGGCTGGGATAGTATATTTACGGCCATTTTGGGTCACTGGGCAACATTTTGGTGACAGTGACCCAGCAGCCGATCTGTTAGAAAATTGTTGTTGTGTCTTTTGTGGTTTTATTGTTGGTAGAGGAGTAGGGTAGGCCTTCAGCGGTCCAGCGACGGTGTGCGGAGTGTTTTTTGCAGGCTACTGAGGCTGAGGGGCTGAACGGCAGTGCGGCGGTGGTCGGATTGAGCAGTGTTGTCACACGGGAGCGGCAGTACCTGCGGGCCTTGGCGGAGTCAGCGATCGCGGACCCTCGGGTGCGGGAGGCGTTGCGCCTCTTAGGAGAGGCGGGCAGGATGGACCTCCTCAGGGGAGATGTGCGGGTAAGGCCCCCGCGGCACTCTGCTGATGGCGCCGCGGCGGCAGTGGTGGCCTGCGAGCCACCGCGTACGAGAGCGCGAAGGGAGGAGGGAGCGGGGAGGGGAGGGGGCGTGATGCGCGGTGGCGGTCGGCTGGTGCGCCGGGACAGAGAAAAAGGCTGGGGAAGAAGCGTGGGGGCCCGAAGAAGGTGCCGCTTGTGTTTGTGGAGGGGGCGGGGGGTCGAGGGGGGGGCGGGCAGCGGGGGGGGAACGGATAAGACACAGGAGGGAGGCACAGGGGGGCCCAGAGGCGGGGGCAATGCGGAGAAGGGTGGGGGGGTGCGCAGGAGAAGCGGAGGAGTGCCCGGCTGGAGGTTGTGGTGGGGGGAAGGGGGACAGGAGCCCCGGGTGCATGATGGGGGGGTGCGGGGAGGGGACACCGGGGGGTTGAGGAACGGGCACGATGGGGCAAGTGGAGGGGGGGCCGACAGGGGGTTGCCTGGGGCACAGGAGGTGGGGAGTGGGGGTGTGGGGGGAGAGGGGGCAATGCGGGGTGCGGGCGGGGGGGAAGGGCCCAGGGGTCAGTTGGAAGCGGGGGGGCTCTCCGCTGCTGATTGAGGAGTCAGAGGGGGAGGGGGCAGGGTAAGAGGGGGAGAGTGACTTGGACTGGGGGTCATCATCAGAGGGGGAGGGAGACATGATTGGTCCCAGCAGGCCGGCGTCGCCCCAGGGGGGGGCGAGGGGATGGAGGGCTGAGGGGGGGTGAGGTAAGGGTGGGCGGGCGAGGTATGCGCTGGAGACGGTTCTGGAGTTTGGTGGTAGTTCCAGCGTAGAGTGCGTTCCCGTAGTCTAGACGGCTGGTGACAAGGGCTTGTGTGACCGTTCTTCTGGTTTCGGTGGGGATCCAACGGAAGATCTTCCGGAGCATGCGCAGGGTGTTGAAGCATGAGGATGAGATGGCGTTGACTTGTTTGGTCATCGTGAGCGAGGAGTCCAGGATGAAGCCCAGGTTGCGTGCGTGGTCCGTGGGTGTCGGTGCGGTGCCAAACGCCGGGGGCCACCAGGAGTTGTCCCATGCCGAGGGGGCTTGTCCGAGGATAAATATAATGTAAAAGTGATAGAAGGGGTTAAGGTAGAGCTACACTGACCCCATGTGCCTGATAGAGGGGTCTTTGAGGGACTCCTTGTAGGCAGGAAATTGTCCAAAAACGTTTTTTAGAGCATGAGGATTCATGGTTCCATCCTCATGGATTCAGGCTGATTCAGGTGGATCCAGATCCCAATTAAAAAAAACACATACACCCACTCACAACCCACACACCTACTCACTCACACACTCAGACAACCACGTACAAACCCACACAAAACTCACACCCACTCACACAGCCACTGATACACCTAGTCACAGACCCACACAACCACTCACACCCACTCGCAGACCCACACAGCCACTCACACACCCATAGAGCCAGTCACACACCTACTCACAGACCCACAAAACCCCTCACAGACTCACACAGCTACTCACACAGCCACTCACACATACACTCACACACCCACTTGTGCACCCATGCAGCCACTCACACAGTCATATAGCCACCCACACAGTCACTCCCACAGCCACTTACACACCCACACACTGGCAGTGATATACTTATAGAAATTGTAATAGCATTTGTTTGTATTAAATGTGTTGTTGTTTTAGTATTGAATGTGTGCAATATAGTCGGCAGACGCCTTATTTGTCTGAAAGATTTGGTGCATTGCATTCATAGAAAGATTACACGATTCCTTATGTTAATTTTTACTTTTAAAATATATATAATAATGAATGTGAGAATAAAATGTATTTATGAATTTGTGAAAATGTATATTAGTAAATTGAACTTATGAGTAAATCGTAGTACAATTTATATATTTTTTTAAACTGTGAAATTCACTATGAAACCAAAGGTTGCAGGGACATTATCATTAGTATATAGCATTAATAAATATAACAATTCACTTAACAAAAAGTTATAGTTAGGTTCAGATTTTACACAAAAAAACAGAGAAATTCAGCAGTTACAGGTATCGCAAGCAACTATAACTCGTGCCCTAAGGTACTATAATTTGCGCCCTTGCCGTGCACTGCTAATTACCCCATATATTAAATCAGTCATGACATCTTCTATGATATCACTGATAATATCACGGCATTATTTGCAGTGAAATTATTGATGAGAAAAGTGTGTGTGGCGAGCGCGAGGTATAGTTACCTTAGTGCACGAATAATAGTTACTTGCGATAACTGTAACTATGACTGCTGAGTTGCTATGGTTTTGTGTGTGTAAAATCTGAACCTAGCTATAAAGTCCCTGTAACCTTTGCTTTTTTTCAGTGAATTTCTAAGGGTTTTTTTAAATTCTATTTCCTATCTATAAAGTACCTGTAACCTTTAATTTGTTCAGTGAATTTCTCCAATTCTTAAGGCTATTTTTTAACAATAACATCCAGTAAACTTTGTTTGTTTTAGTGAATCAGGTGCTGATTGTATTATCAGGAAACTCAGGCCTTTCGTCCATAGAGAAATACATGACTGAGGCATATAAACAGTTGAACAACAGCCAATGCTATATAAGTGCATCAACTGCAGGAGTTAAACAGCCCTGAAGTGATAACAACATAGAACTGATGAACTGGCGGGACCAGGGGCTCCTCAGTCACGATTAACATCAATTTATGAGGGTTGATCATCTAAGAACACCTGTCTTAAATTTGATCCCCAAAGTTCATAAAGACAAGAACAACCTCCCATAATGTCTGTGTTGGGCAGTGCCTGGGAAAACACTTCAAAATATGTGGATTCCTTTTTTGAATTACTTTGTAAAGAATCTAGCTTCATATATGGGTGATTTTCTCCACATAATCCATGACTTACCATGGTAGGAAGATAACCTCCTCATTACTATAAATGTAACCACATCATATACAGTATACAGCATACGGATGGGTTGAGGGCAGTAAGATGCTTCCTGGCAGCTAGGCCCATTTCCCTTAGGAAACTCCAGAAATGCTACTGTGTATGGCCCAGACATGCCTGGAATGTGAGTTCTTTCTCTTTACCAAAGAGTTATTTCATCAAGTTCACAGCATGGCACGGTATAGGCTGGTGGGAGGAGCAGGTGAAGCAGACGGGATACCAAAATGACTGGGACAACCATGTTATACAGAGGAGCAGGTATATAGAATACCTGTTACTGGTTTGGAAAGGTTCAGGACCCAGTGCCATAGAATTCCTTAGTAACATTGAGAAGAACAACCTCAATTTTCATATCACACATGTTATCAGCAACTCAGGGGTCAACTTTCTCACCTTAACTGTCTATATTAAGAACAGCAATCTCGAGACAATGTTATTTCAGAGGCACAATGCTGGCAACACGCTGCTCCATGCCGCTAGCTTTTACCCTCACAGTTTAGTTAACAGCATACAATATGGTGAAAGCATAAGGATAAAGCGGAACTGCAGTAAGACAAGCAAAGAGAAGAAGGCATTGAATGGCCTAGCAAGTAGGTTCACTGAGAGAGGGTAAGCCAAGGGAATCATAGAACAAGCTAAAGAAAAAGCAGAGTCCAAACCCAGAGAACAGCTCCTATTTGACAAGTCTAGACCTAAAATGAAAACATATGCTCATACAGACACTCATCTTAGACTGATCACCACATTCAATAAACAAGAGGGGGCAATAAGATTAATCTTGCAAAAACATTGGTATCTTATCAAAATGACCCTGTTCTATGGAAGGTTGTACTACATTGATCATGAGTAACCTATAGATAAGCCAAAGCAATGAGACAGGAACTATTTCAAATCAGTCCTAAAATGACCCCAGCCCTTCTGCACCCACCTGTTTAAGCCATGGGACAGGTTTTATAAAATGTGGGCACTACAAGGTCTGCCAACATGGCCTCAAAACTAAAGCGTGCTGGACAAACTTTTCCAAATTGAGAAAAGAAAATTCAGGGAAGCTATCACTGCAAAATAGAATATTCTTAGGGCGCAAATTCAACTAAGCAGGACAATACTCTCAGTTCACAGAAAGATCCTACAACATTTGAGGGCAATCAAACATAAAGACAAGGCATATACTGTTGCAAGGCACTATAGTGAGCAACATCAGAGTAACCCCAGAGGCCTCAAATACTTTGTGGCGGATTCAATTCCAATCAGTTTCAGAGGAGGTGACGGTGAGTAAGCTTTGAGAAGTCTGGAGTCTCGATATATAATGAAGTTCAATTCTAAATCTCTGGATAATATGGAAGAGGATCTCCATACACACTTTTAGTGCTCAGTCTCCACTCATGACCTTAAGGTACAGTATAGAATTGTATTTGCACGGGGATGTTTAGATGGCATTTAGGTGGGTTAAATTCAGACAAGGGAGGAAATACACAGTAATATAGACAATGTAATGGAAATCAACTGTAGTCTAGCAATTCATGTGGTTGAAAACTTAAAGCATTAAGTTTTTTGTGCCTCAAGCCCACCTGGGCAACAATATAGTCTTAATGCATGAAGGGTTATAATGACACAATTATTTTAATTGTGCAATGTAGTGGCTTTTCATTCCAATTAATTACTCACTTGGGAGTGAATAATGATACATATGGCAAAAACACACATAGTGATGTTTGACATTGTTCAAAGTAGTGCCTTTTTTATTCCAATGAATTACCCACTTGGGAGTGAATAATGCAATGTATTACAAAAATGATAACTTACACAGCGCCACTGGTGAAGGATAAAGTAGTCCCACCATAGGAAGCTTATTGCCGTTAATGTAAAAGCAGTACTTAGAGTTCATGCTATAAAACAGCATGACCCATACCAGTGTACTAACACGAATTAAGGATAGCGATTGTGGACCAGTCAATTAACGTTACATTCTTTTTCCTTCGAAGTTTATTATGTGTGGTGAATTTACAATTGAAAAGGAAGCATTATTTATGCA
The DNA here is from genome assembly GCF_964261635.1 of Lissotriton helveticus. Lineage (NCBI taxonomy): Eukaryota > Metazoa > Chordata > Amphibia > Caudata > Salamandridae > Lissotriton > Lissotriton helveticus. The sequence continues at coordinate 446,357,794 of NC_136061.1, forward strand.
TGAATTAGTTAAACTGAAATGGTCAGTAAGTCTTTTCACTCTGTCTATCATGATGATGTCCCATGCCATCTTTTGTAAATACGTGTGTTGTATGGTGCCTCACAATCAGTGAGCAAGGCTGTGAGACTTCCAAAATGTGTCATGTCTTCAGTGGTACGCAATTAATTTTGCAATTTTTATCAATATCTCATGACTGCTGTTCTTTGGCATGAGCGTCTACTCTCCTTCTTTTCTGAAGTGGTGAAAGGTGCAGCCCAAGGGGGCTTTGGGGGGGTGGCCAACCGCAGGGAGGCTCTCCCCCCCGGGGAAGTTGGGGCCCCGGGAGGAGGGGGGGGGGGGGAGACTGTGACTGGAGGACAGGAAGAGTAGGTTTGGGCTGGTTGGGCTCCTTGGGCTGGTTGGGCTCCTTTTGGGCTGGGATAGTATATTTACGGCCATTTTGGGTCACTGGGCAACATTTTGGTGACAGTGACCCAGCAGCCGATCTGTTAGAAAATTGTTGTTGTGTCTTTTGTGGTTTTATTGTTGGTAGAGGAGTAGGGTAGGCCTTCAGCGGTCCAGCGACGGTGTGCGGAGTGTTTTTTGCAGGCTACTGAGGCTGAGGGGCTGAACGGCAGTGCGGCGGTGGTCGGATTGAGCAGTGTTGTCACACGGGAGCGGCAGTACCTGCGGGCCTTGGCGGAGTCAGCGATCGCGGACCCTCGGGTGCGGGAGGCGTTGCGCCTCTTAGGAGAGGCGGGCAGGATGGACCTCCTCAGGGGAGATGTGCGGGTAAGGCCCCCGCGGCACTCTGCTGATGGCGCCGCGGCGGCAGTGGTGGCCTGCGAGCCACCGCGTACGAGAGCGCGAAGGGAGGAGGGAGCGGGGAGGGGAGGGGGCGTGATGCGCGGTGGCGGTCGGCTGGTGCGCCGGGACAGAGAAAAAGGCTGGGGAAGAAGCGTGGGGGCCCGAAGAAGGTGCCGCTTGTGTTTGTGGAGGGGGCGGGGGGTCGAGGGGGGGTCGGGCAGCGGGGGGGGAACGGATAAGACACAGGAGGGAGGCACAGGGGGGCCCAGAGGCGGGGGCAATGCGGAGAAGGGTGGGGGGGTGCGCAGGAGAAGCGGAGGAGTGCCCGGCTGGAGGTTGTGGCGGGGGGGAGGGGGACAGGAGCCCCGGGTGCATGATGGGGGGGTGCGGGGAGGGGACACCGGGGGGTTGAGGAACGGGCACGATGGGGCAAGTGGAGGGGGGGCCGACAGGGGGTTGCCTGGGGCACAGGAGGTGGGGAGTGGGGGTGTGGGGGGAGAGGGGGCAATGCGGGGTGCGGGCGGGGGGGAAGGGCCCAGGGGTCAGTTGGAAGCGGGGGGGCTCTCCGCTGCTGATTGAGGAGTCAGAGGGGGAGGGGGCAGGGTAAGAGGGGGAGAGTGACTTGGACTGGGGGTCATCATCAGAGGGGGAGGGAGACATGATTGGTCCCAGCAGGCCGGCGTCGCCCCAGGGGGGGGCGAGGGGATGGAGGGCTGAGGGGGGGTGAGGTAAGGGTGGGCGGGCGAGGTATGCGCTGGAGACGGTTCTGGAGTTTGGTGGTAGTTCCAGCGTAGAGTGCGTTCCCGTAGTCTAGACGGCTGGTGACAAGGGCTTGTGTGACCGTTCTTCTGGTTTCGGTGGGGATCCAACGGAAGATCTTCCGGAGCATGCGCAGGGTGTTGAAGCATGAGGATGAGATGGCGTTGACTTGTTTGGTCATCGTGAGCGAGGAGTCCAGGATGAAGCCCAGGTTGCGTGCGTGGTCCGTGGGTGTCGGTGCGGTGCCAAACGCCGGGGGCCACCAGGAGTTGTCCCATGCCGAGGGGGCTTGTCCGAGGATAAATATAATGTAAAAGTGATAGAAGGGGTTAAGGTAGAGCTACACTGACCCCATGTGCCTGATAGAGGGGTCTTTGAGGGACTCCTTGTAGGCAGGAAATTGTCCAAAAACGTTTTTTAGAGCATGAGGATTCATGGTTCCATCCTCATGGATTCAGGCTGATTCAGGTGGATCCAGATCCCAATTAAAAAAAACACATACACCCACTCACAACCCACACACCTACTCACTCACACACTCAGACAACCACGTACAAACCCACACAAAACTCACACCCACTCACACAGCCACTGATACACCTAGTCACAGACCCACACAACCACTCACACCCACTCGCAGACCCACACAGCCACTCACACACCCATAGAGCCAGTCACACACCTACTCACAGACCCACAAAACCCCTCACAGACTCACACAGCTACTCACACAGCCACTCACACATACACTCACACACCCACTTGTGCACCCATGCAGCCACTCACACAGTCATATAGCCACCCACACAGTCACTCCCACAGCCACTTACACACCCACACACTGGCAGTGATATACTTATAGAAATTGTAATAGCATTTGTTTGTATTAAATGTGTTGTTGTTTTAGTATTGAATGTGTGCAATATAGTCGGCAGACGCCTTATTTGTCTGAAAGATTTGGTGCATTGCATTCATAGAAAGATTACACGATTCCTTATGTTAATTTTTACTTTTAAAATATATATAATAATGAATGTGAGAATAAAATGTATTTATGAATTTGTGAAAATGTATATTAGTAAATTGAACTTATGAGTAAATCGTAGTACAATTTATATATTTTTTTAAACTGTGAAATTCACTATGAAACCAAAGGTTGCAGGGACATTATCATTAGTATATAGCATTAATAAATATAACAATTCACTTAACAAAAAGTTATAGTTAGGTTCAGATTTTACACAAAAAAACAGAGAAATTCAGCAGTTACAGGTATCGCAAGCAACTATAACTCGTGCCCTAAGGTACTATAATTTGCGCCCTTGCCGTGCACTGCTAATTACCCCATATATTAAATCAGTCATGACATCTTCTATGATATCACTGATAATATCACGGCATTATTTGCAGTGAAATTATTGATGAGAAAAGTGTGTGTGGCGAGCGCGAGGTATAGTTACCTTAGTGCACGAATAATAGTTACTTGCGATAACTGTAACTATGACTGCTGAGTTGCTATGGTTTTGTGTGTGTAAAATCTGAACCTAGCTATAAAGTCCCTGTAACCTTTGCTTTTTTTCAGTGAATTTCTAAGGGTTTTTTTAAATTCTATTTCCTATCTATAAAGTACCTGTAACCTTTAATTTGTTCAGTGAATTTCTCCAATTCTTAAGGCTATTTTTTAACAATAACATCCAGTAAACTTTGTTTGTTTTAGTGAATCAGGTGCTGATTGTATTATCAGGAAACTCAGGCCTTTCGTCCATAGAGAAATACATGACTGAGGCATATAAACAGTTGAACAACAGCCAATGCTATATAAGTGCATCAACTGCAGGAGTTAAACAGCCCTAAAGTGATAACAACATAGAACTGATGAACTGGCGGGACCAGGGGCTCCTCAGTCACGATTAACATCAATTTATGAGGGTTGATCCTCTAAGAACACCTGTCTTAAATTTGATCCCCAAAGTTCATAAAGACAAGAACAACCTCCCATAATGTCTGTGTTGGGCAGTGCCTGGGAAAACACTTCAAAATATGTGGATTCCTTTTTTGAATTACTTTGTAAAGAATCTAGCTTCATATATGGGTGATTTTCTCCACATAATCCATGACTTACCATGGTAGGAAGATAACCTCCTCATTACTATAAATGTAACCACATCATATACAGTATACAGCATACGGATGGGTTGAGGGCAGTAAGATGCTTCCTGGCAGCTAGGCCCATTTCCCTTAGGAAACTCCAGAAATGCTACTGTGTATGGCCCAGACATGCCTGGAATGTGAGTTCTTTCTCTTTACCAAAGAGTTATTTCATCAAGTTCACAGCATGGCACGGTATAGGCTGGTGGGAGGAGCAGGTGAAGCAGACGGGATACCAAAATGACTGGGACAACCATGTTATACAGAGGAGCAGGTATATAGAATACCTGTTACTGGTTTGGAAAGGTTCAGGACCCAGTGCCATAGAATTCCTTAGTAACATTGAGAAGAACAACCTCAATTTTCATATCACACATGTTATCAGCAACTCAGGGGTCAACTTTCTCACCTTAACTGTCTATATTAAGAACAGCAATCTCGAGACAATGTTATTTCAGAAGCACAATGCTGGCAACACGCTGCTCCATGCCGCTAGCTTTTACCCTCACAGTTTAGTTAACAGCATACAATATGGTGAAAGCATAAGGATAAAGCGGAACTGCAGTAAGACAAGCAAAGAGAAGAAGGCATTGAATGGCCTAGCAAGTAGGTTCACTGAGAGAGGGTAAGCCAAGGGAATCATAGAACAAGCTAAAGAAAAAGCAGAGTCCAAACCCAGAGAACAGCTCCTATTTGACAAGTCTAGACCTAAAATGAAAACATATGCTCATACAGACACTCATCTTAGACTGATCACCACATTCAATAAACAAGAGGGGGCAATAAGATTAATCTTGCAAAAACATTGGTATCTTATCAAAATGACCCTGTTCTATGGAAGGTTGTACTACATTGATCATGAGTAACCTATAGATAAGCCAAAGCAATGAGACAGGAACTATTTCAAATCAGTCCTAAAATGACCCCAGCCCTTCTGCACCCACCTGTTTAAGCCATGGGACAGGTTTTATAAAATGTGGGCACTACAAGGTCTGCCAACATGGCCTCAAAACTAAAGCGTACTGGACAAACTTTTCCAAATTGAGAAAAGAAAATTCAGGGAAGCTATCACTGCAAAATAGAATATTCTTAGGGCGCAAATTCAACTAAGCAGGACAATACTCTCAGTTCACAGAAAGATCCTACAACATTTGAGGGCAATCAAACATAAAGACAAGGCATATACTGTTGCAAGGCACTATAGTGAGCAACATCAGAGTAACCCCAGAGGCCTCAAATACTTTGTGGCGGATTCAATTCCAATCAGTTTCAGAGGAGGTGACGGTGAGTAAGCTTTGAGAAGTCTGGAGTCTCAATATATAATGAAGTTCAATTCTAAATCTCTGGATAATATGGAAGAGGATCTCCATACACACTTTTAGTGCTCAGTCTCCACTCATGACCTTAAGGTACAGTATAGAATTGTATTTGCACGGGGATGTTTAGATGGCATTTAGGTGGGTTAAATTCAGACAAGGGAGGAAATACACAGTAATATAGACAATGTAATGGAAATCAACTGTAGTCTAGCAATTCATGTGGTTGAAAACTTAAAGCATTAAGTTTTTTGTGCCTCAAGCCCACCTGGGCAACAATATAGTCTTAATGCATGAAGGGTTATAATGACACAATTATTTTAATTGTGCAATGTAGTGGCTTTTCATTCCAATTAATTACTCACTTGGGAGTGAATAATGATACATATGGCAAAAACACACATAGTGATGTTTGACATTGTTCAAAGTAGTGCCTTTTTTATTCCAATGAATTACCCACTTGGGAGTGAATAATGCAATGTATTACAAAAATGATAACTTACACAGCGCCACTGGTGAAGGATAAAGTAGTCCCACCATAGGAAGCTTATTGCCGTTAATGTAAAAGCAGTACTTAGAGTTCATGCTATAAAACAGCATGACCCATACCAGTGTACTAACACGAATTAAGGATAGCGATTGTGGACCAGTCAATTAACGTTACATTCTTTTTCCTTCGAAGTTTATTATGTGTGGTGAATTTACAATTGAAAAGGAAGCATTATTTATGCATGAATTAGTTAAACTGAAATGGTCAGTAAGTCTTTTCACTCTGTCTATCATGATGATGTCCCATGCCATCTTTTGTAAATACGTGTGTTGTATGGTGCCTCACAATCAGTGAGCAAGGCTGTGAGACTTCCAAAATGTGTCATGTCTTCAGTGGTACGCAATTAATTTTGCAATTTTTATCAATATCTCATGACTGCTGTTCTTTGGCATGAGCGTCTACTCTCCTTCTTTTCTGAAGTGGTGAAAGGTGCAGCCCAAGGGGGCTTTGGGGGGGTGGCCAACCGCAAGGAGGCTCTTCCCCCCGGGGAAGTTGGGGCCCCGGGAGGAGGGGGGGGGGGAGACTGTGACTGGAGGACAGGAAGAGTAGGTTTGGGCTGGTTGGGCTCCTTGGGCTGGTTGGGCTCCTTTTGGGCTGGGATAGTATATTTACGGCCATTTTGGGTCACTGGGCAACATTTTGGTGACAGTGACCCAGCAGCCGATCTGTTAGAAAATTGTTGTTGTGTCTTTTGTGGTTTTATTGTTGGTAGAGGAGTAGGGTAGGCCTTCAGCGGTCCAGCGACGGTGTGCGGAGTGTTTTTTGCAGGCTACTGAGGCTGAGGGGCTGAACGGCAGTGCGGCGGTGGTCGGATTGAGCAGTGTTGTCACACGGGAGCGGCAGTACCTGCGGGCCTTGGCGGAGTCAGCGATCGCGGACCCTCGGGTGCGGGAGGCGTTGCGCCTCTTAGGAGAGGCGGGCAGGATGGACCTCCTCAGGGGAGATGTGCGGGTAAGGCCCCCGCGGCACTCTGCTGATGGCGCCGCGGCGGCAGTGGTGGCCTGCGAGCCACCGCGTACGAGAGCGCGAAGGGAGGAGGGAGCGGGGAGGAGAGGGGGCGTGACGCGCGGTGGCGGTCGGCTGGTGCGCCGGGACAGAGAAAAAGGCTGGGGAAGAAGCGTGGGGGCCCGAAGAAGGTGCCGCTTGTGTTTGTGGAGGGGGCGGGGGGTCGAGGGGGGGGCGGGCAGCGGGGGGGGAACGGATAAGACACAGGAGGGAGGCACAGGGGGGCCCAGAGGCGGGGGCAATGCGGAGAAGGGTGGGGGGGTGCGCAGGAGAAGCGGAGGAGTGCCCGGCTGGAGGTTGTGGCGGGGGGGAGGGGGACAGGAGCCCCGGGTGCATGATGGGGGGGTGCGGGGAGGGGACACCGGGGGGTTGAGGAACGGGCACGATGGGGCAAGTGGAGGGGGGGCCGACAGGGGGTTGCCTGGGGCACAGGAGGTGGGGAGTGGGGGTGTGGGGGGAGAGGGGGCAATGCGGGGTGCGGGCGGGGGGGAAGGGCCCAGGGGTCAGTTGGAAGCGGGGGGGCTCTCCGCTGCTGATTGAGGAGTCAGAGGGGGAGGGGGCAGGGTAAGAGGGGGAGAGTGACTTGGACTGGGGGTCATCATCAGAGGGGGAGGGAGACATGATTGGTCCCAGCAGGCCGGCGTCGCCCCAGGGGGGGGCGAGGGGATGGAGGGCTGAGGGGGGGTGAGGTAAGGGTGGGCGGGGAACGGGGGAGAGGCGAGGCAGGCCCGCGGGGGGGCGGTTGAGGGGTGGGGGGGAAGGAGGGGGGAGTGTGGCGAGTGGAGGCGGGGTGGCGGGGGGGTTGGGGGTGGCCAGGGTGGTTGTGGGGGTGCGGGGCGTGAGGTGGGTTGGGGGGACGCAGGGGGGGATGGGGGAAGGGGGGTGGAGGGGCGTCCGGCGCGACGGGGAGGGCATTCGGCGGCTTGGGGGAGGGGCGCATCAGGGAGTTGGGGGGTGAGTTTTCCTCGGCATGCTGGACTTCCCCAAATTTTTCTTGGCAGGCGCAGTTGGAAGGGGGCTCGCGTGAGCAACATGCGGCTCCAACCCGCCGAGAGGATGGGCCTGCTCTGCCTTGTACGGGCGGTCGCGCTCCAATGAGGGACCATGTATGTGAGGACAATGGATAGCAGGGCCATAGGTCTCCGCCGCCCCCCTCCCGATGGGTTGAAACAGCCGCCGGGGGACGGGATGGGGCCGAAAATGTGTATGGATACCCTGATTACCAAGCAGAGAGGGGGAGAAGGGAGTGTGTGGACTTGGGGGAGTTGATGACAGCGTGCAGGGATAAGGCTGGCTTGAGCAGGGTGAGCACTGGTCGGGCAAAGCAGTGGGGGGATGGTGAAGGGGCGGGGAGATGGAGTCAGAGGAGGAAGGGGAGTTGCGGGAGGGGGAGGGGGAAACGAGTAATGCTGTTGGAAGTATCTTACAGGTATGCCCCCGGCAGTCGGTGCCGCGAGTGATGGCTCCCCCAGCGGAACTGGTTAGGCGGCGGGATCCGGTGCGGACGCCAGCCTTGACGCCAGGTAAGGCCGGTGCACGGTTGGGGAGTGGCTTGGGCGGGTCTCATGCAGGTCGAGTGATCGGAGAGGCGAGTGGTGGACACACGCCGCGGGGTGGCCAGGTGTCTGTGGGTACGGATGCGGAGGGAGGGGATTTGGTGCGATTGGTGAAGGGTAGGTATGTGATGGATGCGGGGGGTGTACGGGGACGGAGGGGGCAGCGGGCGCAGCGGCAACGGCAAGCGCAGGTACGGGAGATGCGGCGGAGTCCGTGGGGTCGGCGACGTCTGGCGTCGGGGCGAAGGAGAGTTGCGATGTGCCGGTCAAGAGGATGCCGTACATGGGGGTGGCGAAGCCGTTGGGGGCGCACTTGTCACTGGCGACTAAAGAAAAAATTTGGAAGGGGGAGTATGTGGAGATTTTGAAGTTGCTGCACAGGGAGTTGATGGCTAAGGAGGGTTCGAAAGAGGAGGAGCAGGAGTTGGCTAGGCGCCCCAGGGTGCCTGTTACCAATGAGAACTGGTCGGCGGCTTTCTTGATATACGCCAGTGTGTACTGCGAGAAGTATCCAGACCGGTTGCGTTGTTCAAATATATGGATGTGGTGCGGCGGGCGCAGGTGACTTACGGCAGTTACGCGTGGTCGCATTACGGCGAGGAGTTCCGGGCGCGGATGGCGTCGGACCCTGAGGCGAAGTGGGGGGAATTGGACGTGGACCTGTATCAGCAGACGATGAGCGGCGCGAAGTTTGGCCGCACAATCTACACGGCCAGTGGGCTTCTGCTGGTGGTGCCATCCTTTACGGCCCGCCCCACCCGTGGGGGGGGTGGGGTCGGGGGATACAGGAAGCGCAAATAGCGTATGGGCCTGCTGGGACTTCAATAAGGGGTCCTGTCCCAGGCAAGTGTGCCGTTTCAGGCATGAATGCTCCAAGTGCGGGAGGAGACACCCAGTGGTGCGCTGCTGGGGGCTCGAGGGAGGGCCCGCACAGGGGCAGCAGCTGGACGCGGCCTCCGTTGGGGGGGGGGGCGGAAGGGGGGTGAGCGGAGCCTTGGGAAAAGGGTTGTACGCCGGTTAGGCTGGACAGGCTCGAACCTCTGTTGGCAGCTTATCCGCGGGCGGATGAGGCGGCCGTGCTGCGTCGGGGCTACAGGGAGGGTTTCCGGTTGGGGTATGTGGGTCCTCGGATTGCTCGGTGGGCGGAGAATCTGAAGTCCGTGAATGCGCACAAAGGTATCATTCGGGAGAAGCTTTTCAAGGAAGTGAAGGAAGGGAGGATGGTGGGCCCCTTTCAGGAGCCGCCCCTGCCGGAGTTGATCATTTCACCGATCGGGGGGGTCCCGAAGAAGGAGCCGGGCCAGTTTCGGCTGATTCAGCATTTGTCCTGCCCTGAAGGCACGTCGGTGAATGACTACATTTCGGCGAAGTTGGCGTCGGTGTCTTACTCGTCCGTGGACGTGGCGAGGAGGCTGGTGACGACGGCGGGGCGGGGTGCGCTCATGGCGAAATGCGACGTGAAATCTGCGTTTCGGCTGTTGCCGGTACATCCAGCGGATCATCAGCTGCTGGGGATACAGTTTGATGGCCTCATTTTCGTGGATAGAGCGCTTCCCATGGGGTGCTCCGTGTCGTGTGCATTGTTTGAGAGGTTCAGCTCCTTCTTGCAGTGGGCTTTTTCCTGGCGCACAGGCTCTGAGGCGGTGACGCACTATCTGGACGACTTCTTCCTGGTGGGTCGACCCGGTTCGACGGACTGCCATCGGCGCCTGGACAGTTTTACGGACTTGATGGGTTACCTAGGGGTGCCCCTGGCGCCGGAGAAGACTCAAGGTCCCAGCACAGTGCTGTCCTTTCTCGGAATAGAGCTCGACTCAGCGGCCATGGAAGCACGTCTACCGGAGGATGAGCGGGTGGTGATGATGGACTTTGGTGAAGGGCATGTTGGTCAGGAGGAAGGTGACGGTGCGGGAGGTGTAGGTGTTTCTGGGGCATCTGAACTTTGCGTGCCGGGTCGTGCGGGCGGGGCGGTCATTTTGCCGCCGGCTGGGGATGGCTTTGTCCGGTCTGACGTTACCTCATCATCACGTGCGCCTGTCAGCGGGGTCGAGAGAGGATTTGAGCAAGTGGCTGGCTTTTTTGGAGCATTTCAATGGAGTTCCTATGGCGTCGCCGGAGGATTGGCAGTGGGACGTCACTATGTCGTCAGATGCGGCGTGAGTCGGAGGTTTTGGGCTTTACTGGGCAGGGAGATGGTGCGCGGAGCAGTGGCCGGCGCAGTGGCAGGCGGGGGAAAGGAGTATTGCGTTCTTGGAGCTTTTTCCATTGGTGGTGGCAGTGACGGTGTGAACGCAGGATCTGGTGCACAAGCGGTTTTGTTCAAGGTGGAAAACATGTCGGTGGTACAGGTGGTGAACCGGCAGTCCGTGAGGGAGGCCCAAGTGCTGAAGTTGATGCGTGTTTTTGTGTTGAAGTGTTTGGAGCATGACATACTGTTTCAGGCCCAGCATGTACCGGGGGTGGACAATGACATTGCGGAAGCTTTGTCTCGTTCACAGTGGCAGAGGTTGCATGGGCTAGCCACGGAGGCGGACGCAGTCAAGACACAGGTGCCGGGGGAGCTTTGGACGGTGGGAGAGCATGGGTCGTTCAGCTGGTGAAGACGTCGGTGGCGGCGTCCACATGGAGGGCTTATGAGCAGGCTTGGTTGGAGTTTCTACGTTCGGGTGCGGTAAGGCGACGTGGCAGGTGGCGTCGGGAGGAGCAGGTGGTGTGGTTCATGCTCGGTCTGATGGACAAAGGACAGGCGAGGGTGACGATTGCGGGGAAGTTGGCTGGAGTGGCGTTCATGGGGAAGCTCTGGTGGGGTTATGCATATTCGGCGGGAGAGTTGGGAGGTCGGCTGTTGGAGGGTTGGGAGAGAGAGAAGATGGCGCGAGTGCGTCGGCGTCGGCCAATTACAGAAGTGATGTTGGAAGGTTTATTGCGCCTCCTACCGGGGGTGTGCAGGGATCAGGCGGAGACGTGCGGTTTTCAACTCTGATGTCGTGGATGTTTTTTGGTGCCTTTCGAGTGTCGGAGCTGGTGGGGTTGCGTGGGGGGCCGGGGGTGAGTTGGGAAGAGGTGGAGTTGCGGGGCCGGGAAGTGGCGGTGCGTTTGCGGCGGTCTAAGACTGATCAGCGCGGAGAAGGCACTTGGGTGGTACTGGTCCTGGGAGGTCGGAGGCGGTGTATCCGGTGGAATGGGGGAGACGGTTGGCGGAAGGGCGGGAGCAGGAGGGTGCGGAGGTGTTCGGCCGCGGGGGGCTGGGCGAGTGACGGCGGCTCAGCTGCTATGGGTCCTGCGGCACGCCCTACGGTCTATGGGTGAGGACCCGAAGGAATTCGGGATGCATTCCTTTCGCATTGGTGCAGCGACGGAGGCGGCGCAAAGGGGTTGGGGTACGGAGGAGATAAAACGGCTGGGACGATGGAAGTCGGACTGTTATAGGACGTACGTCAGGATGCGGGGTGGAGGGGTAGCGTGAGGTTGACATGTTTGGCCCATTGCTTACATTTGTATCTTTGCAGGTGCGGTGGTGGGGCCGACTGCGGCAGCGATGAGTATTTATGTGGTGGGCCATTCATTTGTTAAGAGAGCGGAGAGGGCAGAATGGGAGAAAAACAGGAACCTCAATTTGGATTTGGATGAACAGTTGTTTAGGTGTCATTGGAGGGGGAAAGGGTGTATGCGTTGGCACGAGTTGGTGCCAGTTTTAAACAGTGTGGTGAGGGGGGGTCTGTCCTGATGTGGTGGTCATCCACTTGGGTGAAAACGATTTGGTGCAGTGTAAGGGACTGGCACTAGTGAAGCAAATGAAAAGGGACTTGATGGAGATTAGGAGGCAGTGGGCGGGGTGTTACGTCATTTGGTCGGAATTCATTCCTAGGTGGTGGTGGAGGGGGGCAGAGAGGCCAGCGGCTATCGACAGGACACGGAGGAAAATTAACAGGGAGATGAGGGTTTTTTGTGAGAAGGAAGGCGTAGGTAGGATGGAACATCCGGAGCTGAGGTATGGGGCAGTGTATTGCATCAGGGAGGATGGCGTGCACTTGTCACGATACGGGTTGGAGCTATATATTGTGCAGCTGAAGGAGGCAGTGGATCGGGTGGTTGGGGTGCGCAGGTATCCGAAGGTGCAAGGGCCATAGGGGGGGTCGAAAGCTGTATGGGGCTTTTGAGTTTCGCTTTTCCTAGTTAAGGGGGGTAGGATAGGAGGAATGAGGTTTCATGGACAGAGGGGGAGGGAGTGTACAGTTGGCAGGAGTTTAAAAACAGTTGAGGCAGGCGTTTGGGTATTTGGTAACTATGGATATGTTGTTGCGGGGCAACTTTTTAGGGGTGGGGGTGGGGTGTTTGAGCAGGTACGTGCTTATTTAGTTAGGACTAGTTTTGTACGGCAAAGGCCAAGGATGTGGTTTTGTTAAGATGCAAGATGCACCTGTTCCCAATAAAGCGGCCTTTATCACACCTTAAAATGTCTCCGGTCAGTCTTTTCCCTACCCATCTCCCGATGGGCCCCAATGGGGCTTTGGGGGGGTGGCCAACCGGAGGGAGGCTCTCCCCCCCGGGGAAGTTTGGGGCCCCGGGAGGAGGGGGGGAGGGGGAGACTGTGACTGGAGGACAGGAAGTAGGTTTGGGCTGGTTGGGCTCCTTGGGCTGGTTGGGCTCCTTTTGGGCTGGGATAGTATATTTACGGCCATTTTGGGTCACTGGGCACCATTTTGGTGACAGTGACCCAGCAGCCGATCTGTTAGAAAATTGTTGTCCCGCCCTCCCGCCCCAGGTAGGTAGGGCCTGGTGGAGGTGTCTGGGGGGGTGGTTTGATTTCAAGGGGGTTCCTGGAGGGGTTTTGTTTGGAGCAGGTGTGTTGGTCAGGTCTGAGGGTATGATGTCGCTAGGGGCAGGTGCTGGAAATGGTTTTGTGATGGCGCTTTTCCTAGTTAAGGGGGGTAGGATAGGAGGAATGAGGTTTCATGGACAGAGGGGGAGGGAGTGTACAGTTGGCAGGAGTTTAAAAAGAGTTGAGGCAGGCGTTTGGGTATTTGGTAACTATGGATATGTTGTTGCGGGGGAACATTTTAGGGGTGGGGTGGGGGGTTTGAGCAGGTACGTGCTTATTTAGTTAGGACTAGTTTTGTACGGCAAAGGCCAAGGATGTGGTTTTGTTAAGATGCACCTTTTCCCAATAAAGCGGCCTTTATCACACCTTAAAATGTCTCCGGTGTCGGGTCTGTCGTTGGTTCTCTTTGGGGCTGTGTTGCTTGTCCTATAACCTCCCCCACACGACTCTCCTAGAGTCTGAAATGAGTAAGACTGACTACCAAGATCGTCCCGTGAGGGCGGGAAAGGAAGGGGACAGCGGGGAGGGAGATCTGAAATGACAAGGACAATGAGTTAGAAAACACCCCCCTAGGACCCCACAAAGGAATATCCTACAATCCTTTCTATTATCCACAACCTTGTTCTATGCCCCTACCTGTGAAGGAAATATAAGGATCTTTGTATTTGGGGAGGAATGATGAGGGCCGAGATTGGGAAAGGAAGCCAACTGCAACAACAAGCACATAAGAACACAATAAACATATGATTACATAAGAGACTATGTTACTTCCTCATTTCAATCTACCTATCACTCGTATACAGTGTTCTTCTTTAGGCTAGATCTATTCCCATGAGCAAGTACCCGTTTAGCGTCTCCCCTGTATAGTCAAAATACAAAGTGCAGGATAATGATGAAACGAAAGAAGAATCACAAATGAAAATACGGCAGAATAGGTTGAATTCACCCTTATCTCTGTTTCCTGCCAGAGGATTGAGTTTTCTCCCTTTTGGGAAGGAATCCGATTCTTGGCACCCTCATGTTTAACGAAACACGTAATCTCCTTCCACAAACATAGACTGATTAACCAGTTCTAATTACAGAATCTATATCAATAACGTGCAAGAAGTTAGTGGAACAGAAAGCAATACTCTAGTTTGAATTGACCATATACAAAACCTCTCCCCGCAATGAGAATGCGGAACAGCGTCTCGTCCAACGGGAAGAGGAGCAAAAACCTTGTTAACTCACAAGGTCGAATCACGGTTCTTTGTTAGTGCACACAGCCGTAATGCACTCTCGCTTCAATCCAAAGTCTTTCACCCGACCCAGCGCGGGGTGAAAAAAGAGACAAAGTCGGATAATGTTTCTCCATACGGAGCTTACCGCTACCTCTCCTCACCGACTCGTCATGGCAAATAATTATCGGCATCGCGAGTGAGTGCCGGCAGTGTTTATTTCCGGGATAGTGCGTGACCGACGTCTTGGAACGTGACGTCGTTTCCCGGCCTTCTGGGAACTAGAGTTTGTTCCGTGCGGTCGCCATTTCTCCCGCATTAGGCGGACAGCGACCATACACGGTGGAAACCTGACATTCGGTCAGTCTTTTCCCTACCCGTCTCCCGATGGGCCCCAAAAGAGATATGTGGAATATGTGGACTCCGCCATCAGCCGACACACCTTTCGGTTTGGTGCATGACGGAAGCCGTCAAGCTGCTGGATAAAGTATTTTGCCGTTGAGCCCCCCACGTATACGGACACAATCAGCACAGCACCGGAGTACGGATAACGGTAGCCAGTGAGTCGGAGGACCCTTAGCAGACTAAATGCCTTCCCTGGTCCAGACGGATGCTGTGAACACTCATTAACTACACTGACACTGCTAGGAAATTTTTTAAGGAAGAAATAGAGAATCTCCAAACTGCCATTAGTCAAGAAGACAACCAGGAAAGAAGACAACAGCTATCCAAGAGGACAGAACAGGAGAAGAAGTGCTTAGAGAACAAGACAGCGTTCCAAATTCAGAGGTTACATTTTTTAGAAGTGGGCACAAGTTACGGGTCAAATATACCGTAATTGATTAAAGAGCTTGATTCTTTTAAGGCAAGATCCCATGAGCTTGACTTCTTTTTTGGAGTGGGGAATGACGGTGAGGCCCAAAAAAACTAAAATATATATATAGGAATAGAAATGGAATGCGAGCTGTAGAGTATTTTTTATCTAATAGGCCTATTATGTACGAACAGCATACAAAAATGCTCCTTACCATGTTGCTGTTTTGTTTAGAAAACAATTTGTTTTTATTCAACAATCAAATGTATCAGCAAATACAAGGAGTAGCAATTGGGGCCTTCTCTCTTCCAGCTATGCATGTTTGTTCATGGGCTGGTGGGAGGAGCTGGTCCTCATGCAAAAATTTGAGTAAATTTATGCTGCAAATATAGTAACTTGGTTGCACTTTATAGACAATCTATTTATTGTATGGAATGGAGATGAACAGAGTGCCATAAGCTTCATTGAACAAATTCACGAAAATGACATCAATTTACATTTTACCTTAACTCTTAGCAGGAACATGGTGACATTTTTAGATGTACAGATTGAGGTGATTGATAATTGTCTGCTAACTACACTATTTCGAAAACCAACTGCAGGGAATACACTGCTTCACTCTACAAGTGCACAACCCCCGCATTTAATCGAGAGTATTCCGTATGGGGAGATGTTGCGCATTAGACGCACTTGCAGCAATGACCAAGAAACCCATAAAAACCAAGCTGAGAGTTGGGATCGATTTTTAGCAAGAGGTTACAGGTCAGAAATAGTGGATACAACAATAAGAAAGTCTAGGGAACAGGCAAGAGGAGACCTTCTATTGAGATATAAGAATGCAGGGTCAGACATAAAATGAAAAAAATGTGATGGAACTCAAGATCAAACACAACTCATTTTATCCTTTTCCAGGTTGGAAAAGCTAACTAAAGTCAATAGTTAGGCGTAATTGGCCCAGAGTAAGGGATGGCCCAGTGATTGGCAAATCATTACCAAATAATCTCATGATTACATTTTGAAAAACAAAAAGTATGGGAGATATGCTGGTGAAGAGCAGCCCGGAAGATCAGAGCAGGGGCATGTGGTTAACTGCAAGAAAAGGATTTTTAAGTGTTTGCCAAGTATGGCTTGAATACTTCTACATACATAACTCCTTTTAATAATAAAGTACAGGAAATTACTCAAAATCTGAACTGCAAAACTGAGTATGCACTATATATTTTAGAGTGCAGTTGGCATTTGAAGTATATAGGAAGCACTAAATTACCTGTACATAAGAGAATAAGAGAAGTCTCCAGCATATCAGGGCCATCGCTAACAATGACGCAGTCTATCCTGTTGCAAGACATTTCAAATCCTGCCACAATAGTAATCTAAAACATTTGAAATATTATGTTATAGATTCAATACCACCACAGAAAAGAGGAGGGGATCATGAGTCGAAGTTGAGACGCTTAGAAACTAATTATATATTACAGTTCGATCAGGGGTGTAACACAGGCCCCCACAGCACCCGTGGTGCGGGGGGGGGGCCTGTCCCCACGTTCCAGGGACTAGGGCCCCCCTGGCCTCACTCGACTCAGCAGAGGCAGGCGGCTGCAAGGCAGCAAGCTTAAATTAAACAGTGCGCACTGCACACATGCCACGCACAGCCTCTATAAACATTAAATTACATGGGGGGGCGTATTAACACAGCCTCCATCCCCCAGGCTCGAAGGGCCCCCTCATGTCTCGCTCTCTCGGCAGAAGACGACTGCAAGCAGGCCACCAGCTAGCAGACCACAGACGGTGCCGGCCGGCCTCTATTTAACCAACTATAATTATTAGGTGCGTATTAACACAGGCCCCCGCAGGGGGCCCCCATGCTCCAGCCAGGGGCCCCCTCACTCTGCCAGGCCTTAAAAGAGTGCGCGCACCGACAGTGACTTGTCTCCACCTCTGCCTGCCCATGCCTTTAAATTAATTAAATAGTTGACGCTAGCGCACTGCGCAGGCAGGACTTCTTCAATCTTCACAACATGAACATAAATAATTTAAAATGGTGGTCCGTGCTGTGCTCGTGGTGGTGCGCAGTTGTCTATGCATCTGCGCGCCGCGGTTTTAGGGTGGGGGCGGGGCTCAGCCCGTGACTAATGCGTCCGTGCAAATTTTGTCATGCGCATTTATTGTAAAAGTGCGCGTGACTTTAGAAGAAGCCAGAACTTGAAGAAGGGTTCGGCCGCCGTGGTAAAGAGTAGTACTAGCCCATGCCTGGCCCTGGTGGCTAGCCCCTCGCCCAGTCAGTCGCCCCCTGTCTTCTGCTGCCCAGTGCCCGCCCCGCTCGGCTTCAAAGTTGCAGGCCTGAACCAGGCCTAAAGGGGAGCGAGTATGTCGTCATGTCCTGCTCAGACTCGGAGTCAGACGGAGGAACAATGATAATGAAGCCCGCTATGCACTCAGGGCAGGGGCAGGGCAGGCATTGGTGATATAGAGAGGGCTGAGGGCGGCGCAGATTGCAGAAGGGAGATGGATGGTCATGAAACCGTGGAACCGTTAAAGAAATATCTTAGCAGCACTGTCTGGCAGGGCTGGACTGGAGCCTGGTTGTCGATGAGAGATGGAGGGGAGGTGGGAGTAGGGGGGGGCGAACGAGTACTAGTCCGGTAGTAGTGCTGAGCCTCAATGAAAGCAGTTGAGTAGGTGGGTGGGCCTAGGAGGGGCGGGCGGGCGGCCAGCTAAGCTTCGAAAGTGATTTCTTGTACAGAAGGGCCCTTGACCTCTGACCTTCCCTTGATGTCTTTTATTCTAGGAGCGGAAGAGGGTGAAAGGAGGTGAACAGGTGCACATGGGATGCTGTGACCCAGAGTAGTGAGGGGAGTCGTGGCGGTCTCCCTGTGAGACACCCACAGTTGCATTTTACGTTTTCAAAGAACCCCCTGAACCTGTGCGTCGATATGTACGGAATCGGATCGAACAGATGCACTGTTGCAAGTTAGGACAAGTACTGGTGATGATGTAGTACTGGCCCTTGAATTAACATTTACACTGAGAGAGAGGAGTGGAAAAGTGTTTTTTCTGTGATCAGTTAGTGCAAATTTCATCTATGCACAAGGGCCCCAGCAGTTGAATTGCACCACGAGCGTAGGAGTGCGATGGTCAGTAGTTGACTGCTGCAGTACTTACAGCTATGCTCCTGTTTCCCCAGTATGTCCAGCCCCTTCCTTTCGCCCTGCCTTCTTCACCTCTTAGCAGATAGTACCCGAATTGCACCTCACTCTCTATTCAACACTTGCTCGCTCTCAGCGCACATCTAGTCCCGAGTCCATGACTCCTATAGGTCTGGAGCTGCCGGAGGCTCTTTGTATGCCCCTCCCCCTTTCAGACCTTTGTGCAAGAGCACCTCAGAAGTAAATCTTGTCCAATTAGACTCAGCTGCGAGCTATTGAAGATAACCTGGGCGTAAATCACGGCATGACATATGTTAAAATCATTAATCAGCGCTGTCATTAATTCCAGGTTGGTACCATTTTAAAACGGAATTGTGTGCGACACATTTTTTAATGCGTGGTGGGTACCCTTTCAGAATTTGTTAAACAATTTTGTTCACTCAATATTATGCTATATGAGAAAAAATGTAGCCCACTTTTTAGTATATACTTTTTGTCTCCTACTGGAACTAAAATATGCAAACATTAAAATGCTGCGTCATAACAAGACTGCAAGTCGCAGAATGCAAAACAAAAATCTGGCCTGAATGTGTTACTCACCTATAATTTTGTATTCATTCAGTTGTGGTCCATTCATGAACATTTTATGCATGTATTGGCATTCATACAGTAGAGACGGGGTAGGAGCCCATTTTAAAGTGTGACATGTGCCACAGCATGTTGGAGATTGGTGGCAGTAGTTCATTCATAGCTATGCTGAAACAAGCATTGGCAAAGATAATAGCCCTGGCATGACAAGATGATATCATAACTAGTTTTATATTTTTTTTATCGGAATTCTATACCAGAAATATAAAGAGACATGCTGCCTATATATGATGTATATTTTTAATAGAACATTCTTGCTGCTTCATAGCAGGCAGGTGGAATTAAACAAGTATAGAAACCCTCTTAATTTTAATACCTATCACCGGAAAATATGATTTTTGTTGGCACAAAGAGAAATGTACTATTAACTTTGAATTACTGCAACATGGAAGCACATAATGGTGGCTAAAAATTCCAAAAGACAAAGAATAGAAACAAAATGCATTTGCAAAGTAACATATTGGCCCATCTGCCCTGACTCTGGGTGCATGTTTAGGTCAATGTGCACCTGATCAGGAAAAAGAAACACTCACAATACAAGAGAACCGGTGCCTCTCCTCCTCCTTCTTCAACACCCTCCGCATGCTTTGCAAGATCTACAGATGGATCGTCCATCTGAACCAGAAGGACGGTCACCCAGGCCCTTGTCACCAGCAGGTTGGACTACGGCAACGCCCTCTAAGTGGGAAACATGGCCAAACTCCAGAAGAGACTTCAGTGCATACAGAACGCCTCCGGCATGCCTCATCATTGACATCCACAGCCACATCACTGCTCACTGATGGACCTGCACTGGCTCCCCATCAAGAAGAGAATCACCTTAAAGCTCCTCACCCACGCTCACAAAGCACTCTATGACGCCGTACTGGCATACCTCAACAAACGACTCATCGTCTACACCCCCGAATCGCCAGCTTCGCTCCTCTGACCTCGCCCTCGCCATCGTTCCACGCATTCACCGAACAACCACCGGTGGCAGATCCTTCTCTAACCTCACCGCCCAGACATGGAACACCCTCCCTATCCACCTGCGACAGACCAAGGACCTGCTGACCTTCAGGAGACTTCTCAAGACCTGGTTGTTCAAACAGTAGCAGCTCCCCCCGCCCCCCTCAGCGTCTTGAGACCCTCATGGGTGAGTAGTGCACTCTACAAATGATTGATTGATTGAAGTGGGAACCCATGCTGGTGGGTGGAAACAAAATGTGAATGGCGGTTGAAAAGACCGATGGAGAAAGAGGGCTGGCACCTGTTGCATCAGGTGCCTCATATGGCGCGTGTGCACCTGCACCTACACTGTGTAGAGCCCCCCCTACCAAACATAACCCTTCAGCGGTCCTACATATGCACCATGGGAGTGTGCAAGCTGGATAACCTTGTAAAACAACACGTGTGGTGCATGCTAAGTGAAACAATCCCAAGATAACACAGTTACTCTGTAACGTTCGCGTTGGGTTTAAGAGCGCAGATAGAGCGATTTAAACATGAGAAGCGATGATTACGTCCAAATTAGCTGATGGAGATCCTGTATGTTCGCCATATAACCTGCACGGACAGACACCCATATTCACTCATTATGATCACATCTGCCGAGAGGATCGTGTAAACAAACCTTTGTGCACTTATTTTGACGTGCACTCACACACAAGCCACTCCCTGTGTTTAAGGAGCAAGATTTATTTACATTTTTTTAACATCTGAGTCTGACATTTTACATGCCATGTACATTCTGTCGGGTGGGGGGCATCGCCCATTTGTACGGCTATAAAGACTCCATGAAAAAAGCCCCACGGACCATTCTCATGGCCCTCCGTGACTCCCTTGTGAGATGCAGATTAGTGATTACTAATTGATGGACGGTGGTAGGTCGTGGGCCAGGCCGCTGGGGGGCCCCCTCTTTGTGCTTTGCAGGGGGGCCCCCTGAAGTTTTGTTACGCCACTGAGTTCGATTGCAAATATCCTGGAGGTCTCAACACGAGCGAGGACCTATATACCTTTTTATGTGATAGAGTTATAATATCCTCATACAGTACTGCACAAAGTATTTGATACAGCATAGTCAAGGTTAAGACATATAAGGGTAGGATTTTACAAATAGTGAACTGTTGTAGTGAGAATGAAAAATCTACAATGTAATATATATTAGTTTTAAGTATATCCCCATTAAGATATTTTATTGATATTTATTGGTATTTAACAGTTATTTTTATGGATCATATTTAATTGTTGTTATATATTGTATTGTATAATATATATTAATTATTTATGAATCTATTACGGAATCAACTGTGGATTGGACAATAATGTATAGTATCTCCTTCATCAATCTGCACTGTTAATCTTTAGCAACTCATTTCCCTTAACCTTGATGAATCCTGTAAATTATAAGGTCAGATACTTGAGGGTTAAGGAATGATTGAGTATAATGTTATCAACAATAGATAACTTTATCAACTTTCTATAGGAATTTGCTGCTATATTTACTATTATGTTCACAATAGCGAGCAACCAATAGAACAATATCACTTAAGTATATGCACTTTAATTTTCACTTTAGGCACTTTGGTAAGCACACTGTCACTTTAGGAAAAAAAATACATGCGTTTTTTTGCACAATACTATCATAGATGAGATGGTATGATATGTGGTATCAACATAGGGGTAGCATAGTCACCCATGTATTGACAAATGAGTGTATATTTGAAAACCAGTTATCCAGTTGCAGCATTTTAAGCTGTGACAACTAAATTTGAAAGTGACGGAACACACAGTAAATATGGTGGTTCATGATAGGGATATGTAGGGGTAGTTACCATGTTATTTCATTATTCATAGACATGATTCTTATCTTATCTTATCTTAGGTGCCATTTGTAAAGCGCACTGACGCCGAAGCTTCCTGGCGCTGATAGACAGAGTGGATGAGGGGGAAACGCAGGAAGCGAAGGCCTAGCTAAGAGGGGGGAAAAGATAGGTTTTTAACAATTTTCTGAATTTAAGGAGAGAGGAAGAAGATTTGATGGAAAGAGGAAGGAGGTTCCAGAGTGCAGGAGCTAGATAGGAGAAACGACGGCCGCCAAATTTCTTAGTTTTGTTTTTGGGGGTGACTAGCAAGTCACGGTGGGCTGATCGGAGGTTGCGTGTAGGACAGTGGGGATGGATGAGGGATTTAAGAAACCCAGGGCCGGAGCAGTGAAGGGCTTTGAAGGTGAGACATGCCGTCTTGAAGGCAGCCCTTTGGTCTATTGGAAGCCAATGGAGGCTATAAAGCAGAGGCTTGGCTGATTGCCATCTGGGGGTTCCATGGATCAAGCGAGCTGCTTGATTCTGGACGACTTGGAGGCGGTGTAACAGAATTTGTGGAAGACAGTGATAAATGGAGTTAGTAAAGTCCAACCGGGAGAGCACGAGTGAGATGACAGTTTGAGTGAGTGCCGCGGGGGGAAGGAGGTGACGGACTTTGCGTATCCTCCGAAGTTGGTACATGCAGGATGAGATTACCGCTCCAACTTGGGCTTTGAGGGAGAGTTCGGCGTCGATGATTACGCCCAAACTCTTTACTGTTTTTGCTGGGGTAGGGGGAGAACCGAGCTCCGGCGGCCAGAACTGTGGGCCCCAGTGGGCGTGGCTGAGTCCAGGGAGAAGGAGCTCGGTTTTACCAGGGTTCAGTTTTAGTTGATTCTGATTCATCCAGAGTTGGGTATGGATCATAACTGCGTGGAAAGTATTAATGGCCTGTGGTGAGTTAAGTGAGAAGATGAGTTGCAAGTCGTCGGCGTAATTATAGACTATGATGTCCCATTTGAGAAGAGATTGAATCAATGGCCGGAGATATAAATTAAATAGGAGTGGGGAGAGGGAGGAGCCCTGGGGGACTCACAGGATGTGGGGGATTTTTTGGCAGTATAAGGGCCCAGGCGGACCGCCTGTGTTCTTCCAGTGAGGAAGGACTTGACCCACTCAAGAGCGAAGCCCTGGATGCCTGCCTGCTCGACACGGTGGAGAAGGATGTTATGGTCCACCGTGTCGAACGCGGCAGACAAGTAATGGATGTGATTAATATGGATGTTTTTATTTTAGAATCATGGTCTAATATGATATGATTTTAAGGACCGTTATTATATGAATTTGGATTTAACCAGTGGATGCTATTATAAATATGGTCTTAAGAAATTATAAATATAGTCCTATGAATGTATAAGTGTTAATTAGCATTTATGCATTAAATCTCTGTTTACAAATTGTCTTCTATGTCTATGATTTAATCAATTGCCCTAGCACTTTAAAAGCGGCAGCACTGTCTGAGGACGTGTCATGTGATCAAGGCTGTTTTCCGGCCGAAATGCGTCATGACGGGCAAGTTGGTGGCAATAAAGTAAAAAGAATTTGCACGTATTCCTGGGACCACACTCGTTTTTTCTGGTTGAAAGCAGAAGCGAATTCGAGTTTTCCTCACAAATATATATATATATATATATATACTATATATATATATATATTACCTACTGGCAGTCGCCAGTAGGTATATATAGTTAGGATTTTTTTGAATAGGGATTTCTGAAAATTCTATGTTGAATAACTTTGGCGTTGATGGACGGAATTGGCTGAAATGTTCAGGAAAATGGCACATTTTGTTTCTGAGCGTCCCCTGAAAGTTTGGGGGGGTTTCGTCAAGCAGGGGCCAAGAAAAAAGGGGGGTCCCAAAACGTGTTTTTAACATTGAGTTTTCTATAGGGCGGTTGGACTCACTTTTAGCTCGAACGGCTGAATGGATTTCCACAAAACTTGGCAAAATTGTAGGGACTGGTAGCCCGATGTGCCTTTGCTATGTCTCAAGATATATGCTACAGTGACGTAAAGTAACTTTGAAAAATATATATTGGGCTACATTGGGCTATATATATGTTAGAGCCCAAATGTAGCCCAATGTAGCCCAATGTAGCCCAAAGATGGCCACCAGAGACAAAAAAAACAAATGTAGCCCAAATATCAGCCAGATGTAGCCCAACTATAGCCCAGTGACAGAATGTCCCAGAGTGTTCTAAAGAACAACTAGATCGCTAACAGTCTTACTTATGACAAAAGTATGGCACACCTGAAGTCATCTTGATTGTAATAAAGTGTTAACACTTAAAACATTTAATTTGCAAAGGAACAAAATGAGGGGGTTCATTTTGCCATAGAAATTATGATTAGTGCTGAAGAAAGAAAAATTAGGGCACATTTTGCTTCTCAAATCCTCTTCTATTTCATTAAAAAAATTCTGATATGCAGTCTCCCAAGATGGCCACCAGAGACAAAAGAGCCCAAATGTAGCCCAAATATCAGCCAGATGTAGCCCAACTATAGCCCAATGACAGAATGTCCCAGAGTGTTCTAAAGAACAACTAGAACGCTAACAGTCTTACTTATGACAAAAGTATGGCACACCTGAAGTCATCTTGATTGGAATAAAGTGGTAACACTTAATACATTTAATTTGAAAAGGAACAAAATGAGGGGTTTCATTTTGCCATAGAAATGTTATATATATATATATATATATATATATTACCTACTGGCGGTAGCCAGTAGGTATATATAGTTAGGATTTTTTTGAATAGGGATTTCTGAAAATTCTATGTTGAATAACTTTAGCGTTGATGGACGGAATTGGCTGAAATTTTCAGGAAAATGGCACATTTTGTTTCTGAGCGTCCCCTGAAAGTTTGGGGGGGTTTCGTCAAGCGGGGGCCGAGAAAAAAGGGGGGTCCCAAAACATGTTTTTAACATTGAGTTTTCCATAGGGCGGTTGGACTCACTTTTAGCTCGAACGGCTGAATGGATTTCTATGAAACTTGGCAAAATTGTAGAGACTGTTTGCCCGATGTGCCTTTGCTAGGTCTCAAGATATGTGCTCCAGTGGATTTTGAGAAATTAACGTTCATAAAAATATATATATCTGTGACAGCGTCCCGGTTAGCGCCCCGGTTCCCGTACCAGACGCGTAACGGAACTTCGCGAGGAGAAGCGGATTGGCTCTCCGGTGACTGTCAACATTCTAAACAGTCTGGAGCGGCCGCCATCTTGTCTCTCGGTAGGATCGAGAGACAAGAGGTGGAAATAAACGAAGGGGGAAATGAATGAAAGGGGGCAAGGTAGACCCCTCCTGACCCCCTAGGATTGATGTGGGGGCTATTAAAGGGCCCCGCGGGGCAAAAAAAGAAAATAATTTTTTTTTCGATTTTTCGCGGTGGAAGCGCTACCCGGTACGCGAACCGGGTAGCTCACCGGTAGCGTAACGGGAGTCCGCCATCTTGTGTTTCGGACGAATTTAGTCACAAGATGGAGGATAAACAATGTTGGGAATGGGTATAAGGGGGCACGGGAGACATATCCTGACCCCCTAGGTTTTCTGAGGGTGGCTGAGGAGGCCCATATAGGTAAAAAAAAAGAAATTCGCACGGTTAGCGCCCGGTCCGCGCACCGGGTAGCGTTCCGGAAAGCGTAACAAGGGGAAAACCAAGGGAAATATTAAAATAATATTTTAGAGTGCTTTGAGGTAGGGTAGCTCTGAATAGAGCTGTTGTGTTGTGTGGGTGATGTAAGTACCAACATGTAGGTACCAATGAAGAGTCTAAAATTCAATGTACACCGTCTCCTCTGTAGATATTTTGTATGTTCTAATATGGGTTATTTAAATGTAAATGTGTGGAAAAGCACTTCATGCTTTAAAGCAATTGTATTTTTGAACTGATTGTTCTTTCCTCTTAGTCCTCCTCTTTGTTTTTTTTTCCCCACACTCTTCTTCAGCATGATAGTTGATAAATTCGTTCCCTCAAAAAATTTATATACATAAAAAAATTATATTAAATACATATAAAATATATTTTTCCTTTAAAAGAAGAATACATTTTACAGCTTTTGATATTTGCTATTAAAAAACCATTGAAATTCACTGAAAAAACCATAGGTTATAGACCATATATAGTTAGGAATTAGCATTTACAAAACCTGGAAAATTCACTGAAAAAACCATAGGTTATAGACCATATATAGTTAGGAATTAGCATTTACAAAACCTTATTTTACTCACACAAAACCATTGAAATTCGCATATATAGTTAGTTGCACTAACTATATATCGCGCACCCGCAATCCACTGCTGATCATGTCACATATTACATCATTCATGACATGGTCAGTGACATCACTGATGACATCACTGATGACATCTCAAATGACATCACTGATGACATCACTGATGACAACATCCAGTGACTGTATGTTTCTGTAAAGTTAAAATATGTCTTACATATTGAAGAATGAGTGGATGTATAAGTGTCTGGATGAAGGATTTAGTAGGTGCATGACTGACTGTATAAGTGAGTGATTAAATGTGTCTCACTGAGTGCATGGGTTAGTGACTAAACTGTCTTAATTTGTGCATCATTATGTCTGTTGTTCTGTAAACTGCTGCATGAGTTGATCAGTAGCTATATGAGTAACTATATGGGTTATTGATTGGTTGCCCAAGTATTTGTATGGGAGACTGAGTGTGTGTGTGGGTGGCTGGGAGGTGTATGACTCTGTGCATAGATGTGTGAGAAGTTGATTCACTAGATGTATGGGTTCAAAAGTGCATGTTGAAACAGCTGTATGGGCGGTTGACTGTGTGCATGAGTGTATTGGTGAGTGAATGGATATCTCAGTGCTACATGTCAAAGTAAGTACATATGTAAAACACAGTACATGTGAGAGTTGACATATATAAATAACTGTGCATAAGAGCCAGTGAATGTGTGAGTGGCTGTATGGATCATTGTGAACTTGTATCAGGGATTGTATAAGAGAGTAAATATGTGTTAGTATATGTTTGAATAAGTAAGGTGTGTATAACTGTATAGTTGAGGAAATGGAGGTGTGATTGATTCTTTGCATGACTGACTAGGTGTGTGAGTAACTCCATGGATGAGTGACAGTCTGTGAGTGTCTGTTTACACTGAGTGTATCTAAGGTTATATTAGAGTCTGAAGAGGTTCATCGTATTATCACATGAATGATGTCATCAGTGATGTGATCAGTAATGTCAAATGAGATGTCATCAGTGATGTCATCAGTGATGTCATTTGAGATGTCATCAGTGATGTCATCAGTGATGTCATCAGTGATGTCATTTGAGATGTCATCAGTGATGTCATCAGTGATGTCATCAGTGATGTCATCAGTGATGTCATTTGAGATGTCATCAGTGATGTCATTTGAGATGTCATCAGTGATGTCATCAGTGATGTCACTGACCATGTCATGAATGATGTAATATGTGACATGATCAACAGTGGATTGCGGGTGCGCGATATATAGTTAGTGCAACTAACTATATATGCGAATTTCAATGGTTTTGTGTGAGTAAAATAAGGTTTTGTAAATGCTAATTCCTAACTATATATGGTCTATAACCTATGGTTTTTTCAGTGAAGATATATATATATATATATACATATATATATATTCCAATTCACGCAAGGGGTCCTGCTGAGATCCTCTCCCCAGTCAGGTGGCGCACAACAACGGTGAACCCAGCCATTTCGTTTTAATCCAATTTTCTTGATGCGATTAAGCAGTGCGCACTCAGAAGCAGGTTGCTTTAAAGTTTGTCTTTATTCCCAATTTACGCTACGCGTTTCGACACCAAAACGTGTCTTGTTCACACGATAAGCTCCGACTAATCCGGCATGTTTATATAGACATAAACGAGGGTTTCAAACATGTTTAGTACTCGTCACATGATTCTTCATGCAATATTATCCGCCATTACAGAGTGGTAGACTCTCATTATTTAACCAATAAACCAGTATTGTCCATTGCTGTACCATATTCAATTGAAACATAAGAAACATAAATGCATTTTGGTTTTGTTCATGGTTATAGTAGATATACATACACCATAGCGCGAGGCATTGTATCAAGAATACATTATTATCATGTATTAACTCGTATTTCTGGTATAATTATAAACATTACTGAGCCTGTTTATTAAAACAATTAATACTCTTTATACCTGCAAACACCATTCTTTCGGTCTAGTGCCTTTATATTGAAAAAACTTACAACTATTACAGTTATCGATTCATGCTATTGCAATGCCCTCGGTAAAGTACCTGAAAACAAGTGCATGAAAGAAACTTCAGACCAGTAAATACTGGTTCTACTGTGAGTAAAATAACAAAAGGCCTTATGTCCACGCTGATATGTATACATCTGCTAGCCAATCTTCTGAAAGAAGAAACAAACAACGCCCCAAGGGCATATGATCTACTACTGTGCCAAAAGTGATTGCACAAAAAGTTAAATGTAACTACAGCATCCAATCATCGACACTTTTATTGAACGATGAATAATCCATTTATAATGGCCAGTATTGCAAGTTTATGTCATATTTCTGCCAGACATATATATATGTATATATATATATATATATACATTCATATAGATATGTACGTGTGTGTATGTATATATATAATTTGTTATCCAGTGACAGAGTTATAGTTAAGACCATGTTTCCATAGAAAGGCATTTTTTGGTTTGCTTATATCTTTGGTGTCAATTGACGAATCATCATGAAACTTCCCATTCATAGGAGATATGATCTGACTGGCTGCCACAAATTCAACAAAGATGTATTAGCAGCAGTCGTAGGACTCAGGGACTCAATATTAAAAGAAAGATTCAAAGATATGTTGATGTTTTTTAATAAAGCTTTACTGAAAATGTTTTATGACAGCCATCTTGATTGAATATTACAATTTATGAATTTGAAAAAGATACATTTAGTTACAACTATTGGTCACATTATACGTTGATGTGCTGATCCCTTGAACAAGCCAATAAGCCCATTGTATATGTTTTAGTGCTCTGACCCTTTCACAAAGTCAGTAGGTCTGCCTTATTTAAAATTACACCTTTCATATTGTTACATCACATAGTGAGCCGTGCACGCCCACGGGGTTTGGGTGCTGGGCCTGGCCGTGTGGCCATTCCCCTAATCCCATGTGGAAGTAGGGTGTCTGCGGTAGCTTGAGCCACGTCCTGTTTCAAACACCATGTTGTTCATGCCCAAAGGCTATACGCAGTAGAGGCCGGGCACCAGTGGCTGTTTTGGTGCCAGCAGGGGGGTTTCGCATAAGCTCTGACTGCATGCCAGGTCCTGCACCCAACACCATGCCATGCACAGCAATGGACATCTTATTCTATATTTGAAAAAAAATAGAAATTCCCTGAAACAAACAAACATTAAATGATAGTATGGTTAGGAATTCTGATAGGTTACTTTGCCGTAAGAAAAAAAAAAAACGTAGAAATACACTGAAAAAAGCAAAGCTTAAAGGGACATGATAGGTGAAAATGTAATTTAAAACATACCATTTTAAATTAACAAAACCACTGAAATTCATCACTTATAGTTATCTCAAGCAACTATAACTCAAGCTCTAAAGTAACTATAAATCACGCCCTGTTATATTAATAACATCACTGCAATATCTGAAATTGGTGACAAAACTGTGAATGTAATGGGCGTGAGTTATAATTACTTTAGTACCCTAATAAATTGTGCTCCATCTGATGAATCTTTACAAACCTTTCCAAATAAAAGTCTCATCCTCCTCATCTCCTGTCTGGAAAGTTTCAGGGTTGCCTGTCAAGTGGGGGGGGTCAAGAAAACAAGGGTGTCCCTATCATATGGGTGCCCAGCATTGCACCGCACATGGTGGAAGGCCATGCATGTGGGCAGTTGTGCGCCTGCGGGGGATTGGGCGCCCTGCGGCCAACCACACGCCACACACAGTGATGGACATATTAGTTGATGTTAAAAAAAAACATAGTAATTAACTGAAAAATAACAAAGGTTAAAGGGACGTTATAGTTTGGAATTGTAATAATAGCATTCTTTACATTAAAAAATTTAGAAAGTCGCTGCAAAACACAAAGGTTAAAAGAACATTATAGTTAGATGACAATGGCTGTTAAACATAACAAATAAACTAACAAATCCATTGAATGTCACCAGTTTTGGTTATCTTAAGTAACTATAACTCGATCCATAAAGCACCTAAAGCTTGCGCCCTCAGCATGCACTGCTTCTCCCATCACATATTACGTCATTGCTGACCTGTACAATGACTGCACTAATAACATCCGTAAAGACATCAGAATTGACAGCTTTAGACAACACTTTGCATGGGGGGGGGCGCGAGTTATAGGTACTTTTCGGAATACAGTCTATACCAAAATATTTGAGAGACCTTCAGTCTCCACCATGTGCCTCATTCAAACAACATGCAGTGCTTTAGTTATTGTCTCCATTTTTAATCACCCTCATATGTTCTAAAATCTGTTTTTTACTGTGAAGATGATGCTTCCAATGTACCATTTTATGCATGCGCAAGTGATGACATAGATCACAAAGTCCATTTTACATGTGTTGTATTTCACAAGAGATCATTTTTGTTTCGTGACTTGTATGATATAATATTTTACACAAAGCTAAATTTGCAGGCCTTTCAATGGTGCATAAGTAGAGACTCGAGGTGGAAAGTTGAGCAAAGGTGTAAAAATTGGAGACAGATAGCTATGTATTATTAGTCTTTAAGGATGCACTTTTCCTGTAAGTTATAGCATGGTTTGTTCCAATTTCATTCAGCATTTCATCATTTCCATGGATTCCCACTGTTTATGTGGAATTCCTCTTAACAGGTTTTCCTGGGTACATATGTGGTGATAAACCGTATTGGTTCCTTTATATCCATTGAATTGGTTGTATAAGGTCTGATCTTATTAATAGAGCTTCCTTACCTACATTGTTTACTTGGTTGAAACCCTGTTTTAACATTTTGTTGTGATATCCCCCATTTTTAAACATTTAAATTATTTCATCCCATATCTTAGTGTAATGTTCCTGGGAGGGTCTCAAGGCGCTTGAGGGGAGGGGTATGCTACTGCTCGAACAGTCCGGGATCACAACTCTGTTCCTGCGTTGTTTGGCTAACTGTGCCAGAACCGATTCAGGGCGCTCCTAACAGACTCCATTGATGCCCTCGCGCAGTAACTTGCCTGTACATTGCGCGAACATTATGAAGAGGCGGACTCTGAAGTAAAACACCTGGGAAAGTACGCCGCTGCGAGAACCAATGGTGAGGGGGAGCGCCCTGGATCGGTTCTGGCGCAGTTAGCCAAACAACGCAGGAACAGAGTTGTGATCCCGGACATGAGGTCCTCACCGACGGACGATCCACTCTCCAAGGATCAGGTAGCAGAAAAGTTCAGCGAGTATTACGAAGCTCTATTTGCCTCCCGTGGGCCCGCCCCGGAGGAGCGCATACTAGACTACCTCTCCCACATCGAACTACCATGGCTGTCTAACCTACACTGGGAATTTTTGGTGCGTCCGATCGAGCGGGAGGAAGTCGTATGGGCGCTATCCGCTATGAGGGCTGGGAGCGTGCCGGGAAACGACGGCCTAACCGTAGCCTTTTATAAGGCGTTTTCTGACCTTTTAATACCCCGGTTGCTCAAGCTGTTTGAGGACATAACGGACTCCAGAGCAATGCCGCCCACTATGCGCGAGGCGATATAAGTTGCTATTCTTAAACCGGGAAAATCCCCGAGAGATTGCGCCTCATACCGACCACTGTAGTTGCTGAACGTTGATGCGAAGATATTCACCAAGTTAATAGCAAACCGTTCCGGATAGGAACGTTGACCACAGACCCCATACAAATCAGCTGGGGCACGAGACAGGGATGCCCCCTCTCCCCGATACTTTATGCACTCACGGCCGAGCCGCTTGCATGCGCCCTACATGGATACCACGGGCACAGGGGCATACGATTTCCCACATACAATCTGATTGTGTTCACGTATGCGGACGAAACCCTCTTATATGTTCGGGACCTGGAGGCCCATCTTTCTGCGGTGCTACTCGAGGTGGTCCTGTTCAGTTCTCTATCAGGTATCCATGTGAATTGGAACAAATCTATTATATTCCCACTGACACCGGCTACGAGGAGGATAGAGTCGGAATACCCACTTCAGTGGACTACCGAAGCGGTGCGATACCTAGGGATTAGTCGGCATATGGACTCGGAGGTAGTCTTGAGGGAGAACTACGGCGTGGCCATCTCCAAACTGGAGGATGATATTGAAAAGTGGATCGCTCTGCCACTGTCACTGATGGGACGGGTTTCTCTCATGAAAATTATATTACCTTGTTTTTTGTTCCTGTTTAGCAATATTCCTATGGTGCAGTCCAATTCATTCTTTCAGCAACTTCACTTGTTAATGATTCGCCTGGCTTGGGCTGGGAAACAGCCAAGGGTGGCGTGGAAAATTATTACTCGTCCGTATGCGGAGGGCGGCCTGAAAGCCCCGGACCTGGAACTATATTATCGGGCTGCACAAAGCGCGCATGCATACCACTGGATCCATGGCCCAGCGGACATCCCGCATATACGCAAAGAATCTATAGTTGCGGCCCCTGTCCCCCTCCCTGCGCTGCTATCCCGACCTCGGTATCGCCGTACTGGTATTCTAGACTCGCTGAATACGGTCACACGCGCTTGGCACCATATGATGGATGTGCAAGCTTGCAGCCTGTTGTATGCCCCGAATGCTCCCCTCGCCTGGTGCTCTTGGTTGGCCCCATGTAGGGACTAGGGGGTGCCGGCTGCGATGGGTTCATTGAATATACACAATATGGGGGACCTTTTCTCGGAAGGCACCGCACGCTCATGGGAAGAGTTCGAGACGGAGGATGCTCCCCATGCGCTGATGCCGCATTTTCAGTTTCACAGGGTGAGACATGCGCTTCAGGACCTTCTAGGGGAGGACATGGTGGAGCCCCTGGTGGTTACGGCATTAGCTTACACTATTAACGCTAAGTCCCCTGCTAAATTGGTAACCAATCTGTATTGCATTGCCCTCTAAGAAAGGACGACAGAGTATGCCAAACCTCGCTTGGCATGGAAGAGTGACTTGGCTATAGACTTGACAGATGAGAAATGGCAATACTGCTGTTCAAGCACGAAGAGAATATCAATCAACGGCCGTGATGGAGCAAGGATTCACACGTACAGCGACCTGCTTGAATTCATGAACCTCAAATAACATTTAATTAACTAATCAATATGTTTGTTTTATTAATTTGCCCTTTTCCGACACTTTGGGGTGTCCGAGTGAAGCTTGCCTATGTGTCTACTAATCCTAATATGCTTGCAACCTAAGATGGCTGCTGCTACGCGGGAATTTCTACTGCGCATGCGTCGGTCATACTCACGTGACGTGACGTACTAGGAGTTCTGGTGGGAACTTGCGCATTAGAGTTAAAATGGCTGCTTTGTGTTCTCACATGCGAGAAGCGTGCATTGATGCTTTTGCTATGCTGTTCATTCTGCTTAATCACTAAAAGCTATAGTTATTATAAAGTAATGGGTATAGAGTAGAGATTCATGGTATACAGTGTATTCATTTTTTCTGTGTTCTAAAACTGTTCCTTTTCCATTTCATGGTACATTACGAAATATGGCCTGGTGTCCCTTGCTGTACTCCATTTTGCTTGAAGCTGAGTCTGCGGGAGATCTGCGAGTCTCCACAGCAATGACCTTTGGAACTTTGCCAGATGGCAGCCCCAGCCAAGATGCGCCTGGGAAGAAACACCCTCACCTAGTCGAAGAAGCTGAGCTGTACCAAACAAAATACATTGTATACAATGCTAAATTCACCATTGTTATGTGAAAAGCATATGTCATGTGAACCTGAAATTCGATGGGCGTGTATGAAAATTCTAATAAGGGGCTTGAGAAAGCTCAAATCGTAGGTGGTGTGATGACCTGTCCTTTCCTTTTGTCCAATCGAAATTGGGGATCCTTACACTTGCAACATTTGGGGGGTGGAACACTGACCTGGAAAACAGTATAACTAGCCTAGGTTTAGCTAGAGAAATTGTCCGACTTGTCCGAATAGCTGACCTGTCACTGACCCAACGCACTCAATAGCTGATTGAGAACAGAGGTGCTGCGGAGCACTTTATCAGACATACTCACAGACCCAATCGGGTTTTTTGAGAACCTTAAGTGCTGGCAAAGAACTTTGCTGGGGAATTCGATAACCCAATCGGGGTTCTGGCTGATAGCTGCAGAGAGGGAGTAGCGCAGGCGTTGCAACTGAACTGCGGGTGCTGGTCTCAACTTTGGTGGTCCTGTCCTGATCCTAATCTGGTTTTCCTGTCCTGGTTTCTATTCTGCACCTGCTGGCCTACTGGCAACTGCATTCCTTGGGGTTCCACTGTCCTTAACTGACCCGTGGCCAGGGTTGGTCTCCACATCGTTCTAGGTAAATATAAATCTGTGAGGGAAACACACTTGCGTCCTTCCCTTGCCTTTCCTGAATTTGCACATTGTTCCTTTCTCTTACCCTCCCTGTTCTGACAAATAATAAAGTCTAATATGTTTAGCTGTTTATTAGCATGTTCCATTTCTTCCCATCCTTTAAGTCAATTGCGAAATACTGTTCATGAAATATAGATACTCCCTTTCTTTACCCTCCTTTAGCCGAATTAAAGTGGTTGCTCTGAATTATTAGCGTGTTCCATTTCTTACCTTCCCTATAGCTACATGGTTATTTCAATTTTCGTCATTACAAATCAAGTTCCTTTTCCTTATCCACCTTTTCTAGTGGTAGTCAAACTTTGATTTCTAGCATGTTCCTTATTTTTCCCATTCTTTAGAAACACCATATTAAGTCTAATTTCTGAAGTTTCTTATTAGCATGTTCCCTGTTCTTACCATCCCTTTAGATTTCTAAATGGTTGGCATCATATATTTTTTACATGGTTATAGGCTTTTCATGATTTTGGTTATCGATAGTTTGTTGGCTGTAAACCTTATGCTTTCTAACCTTGAAGAAAACTAGATAAAGGTTTTCAAAACTTCCCGAGTCTGTGGTTATTATAAAGAGTGCAAATGTTATGAATGTTATTTAAGGCTGCTTATCTTTTCAGCTAGCTCCCTGATCCATTGTGGTCATAGGTGCCAAAGGACAAGAATTGGTAAGTCCCAGGTATAGGAATTAGTTAGTACTAAATTGCTGGTGGTAGAGTGTAGGTCACCCAATAAATAAATATGGTGAATTGAATTTATGGGCCAAAGTGTGCGTATTGGTAAAATTATAGTCGGGTGACCTGTGCGCTCTATCAGTAATTTTCTGGTAGCAGAGCTATGGTTAGGGACTAGTTAAGATAGGTAGGTAGGTAAACTGCTGCTAACTGTGAAAATTTAAATTGCTGCTAAATAAGAATCGATCGATCAAATAATAATTGTTTGAAATGTATTGAAATGTTTTGAAATAATTTTGATATGCTGCTATATTGATTTATGTATTAACAAAACCCGTCTGTGACTCTTATATGTTTGTCTGGAATCCCCGGGGGCAGAATAGCGAGTGGTAAGTGGAAGCCACGTCACAAAGAGGTCACTTATTCGCAGGAAAGTTAGTGCATGGTTGGGCAGAACTGGAAGCACTAATTAGGGTTTTTCTGTATAAATGTATGAATAATGATAGCAAAGAGTTCGCTGGCAAAACTTCTATTGTGATATAACCTAGTAAGGGTCACACGGAAGGAGTAGCAGGTTCGTCAAAGCTTGATTGATAGCAAAGGGGTTCGCTGGTGAAACTTTGGCCTCAGTATATATCCCTGAGTGGATGAGTCCGGAGGAGTAGCAGGTTCTCTAATGCTTGTGTGAAGGGTAGGCAGAAGGGATCTACTCGTAGTAAATGAAAAGTAAACCTAAGGGATTTACTTGCAGTGAAACAAATCTTTTCTTTCTAGACACTCCAGTACAGTGGCGAATGTTTTGCGTTGTAAATTAAACAGAGCACTTGCACTTTAAGTAAAGAATTGAATTGTACGATACCTTGTGAAGGAGGAAGTCAGCTGCGGAGCTGCGCTGATGTCACTCAGTGCCACGCTGGTATTGGTCGAAGCAGCGGGCGTTTAGCTGAGATAGCATTGTAAAGGAGAGGTGAGCACAGGAGCGTGGGAACTCGTTTTACGAGAAAAGCCGCTCATTCATTGGTTGAAATTGTTTGAAACCGCATTGATTGGTTGCAGAAAAAGAAACGACGCGCTAGTATTGGAAGTGATTTTGTAAACAGAGCGGTTTTGTGAAAATATATGTGGTATCCAACTCATCCCAAGACTCGGCCTGATCCAAGATATCAAGGTGTTGTGAGAGATCAGTGGAAAACGGGCAGACCTAACATGTACGGAAGTAAGAGAAAAATTACTATTGTAGATAGAGTAAAGAATTATTTCAAGAAAGACAAGCCCATCAAAACTAGAGAAGGAGTTATTATTCCACCACCTAATACTCCTGCATCATTTATGTTATTCGACAGAGGCTACTCTGCTTGTGTATGGTTAGAAAATTGGGTGGAATATACTAAAGATGACGGAATTTTAGCATTTCCATTAGAAGGTACATTTAACGGAAGATGTTTGTTCAATCTGTGAACCCGAATGAATGATTTACATCCAAGACCTAGACTAACACAATATGAGGCCTTAGAAGAATGGGAAATAGAGGCTTTTGAGCGAGACAGACCCAGAATTGACAAAGGGCTAAGTAAATGTTATCCGAAGGTAAAGAAAGAGACCCGAGAAAAAAGAATGAAAGTATGGAGACTGAACATGATGGTAGAAGGACTGTACCCTGTATTAACAGTAGAAGAGCCCATGGGAGGGAAAAGGACAGAGAAAACAAAACATTTAATGACCACTGGTGATTCAGACGATGATTATCTGGAGGATTTGTTAATGAAGAATCCACCATCCTATAATGAGGAACCCAGATCCCTAAGTACGAGAAACCCATTCCTGAAACCTAATTATGGTGAGGGACCGAGTATGGCAAATCCCAGTGCCCCGAGTTATAACCCTCCTTTGATTCCGCAAATAGTACATGAAACCTCCATGGATAAAGTACTTCAGGATAGAGAACGAGAAGCTTTAGTTAAACAAAGAACTGATCTAATCCAGAAAATCTCCCAATTAAATACCAGTCCTGAAGCTCTGACAATGCCAGTGACTATTGGACCAGTTGTTCCTTTGTACAGGGATAAGCAAGCTAGTCCGAAAACTCCAATTATAACCCCATCTGTAGTACAGCCGAGGAAAGAGCCCTTGATAATAGG
The DNA here is from genome assembly GCF_964261635.1 of Lissotriton helveticus. Taxonomy (NCBI): domain Eukaryota; kingdom Metazoa; phylum Chordata; class Amphibia; order Caudata; family Salamandridae; genus Lissotriton; species Lissotriton helveticus. The sequence goes on from NC_136061.1 coordinate 446,394,785, forward strand.
CGATCAGGCAAGTGAATGTGAATCTGTGATTTCCCTAATGGATTTACCGATAAGGGAACCAGAAGGGAGTTCACAGAGAAAGAACACTCCTTTTAGTTCAAGAGAAGTTCAAATTGAGTCATCTTCTGGTACGAGAAGTGCCACAGTAGTGACTCCTGAAGAAATCGACAGATGGACCCGAGAACTAGAAAAACCAAATCCCCAGCCAAAACCATTAGATATATATAAGTTAAGAATAGATCTGGAGGAATTCATGGCTCGCAATGTGGGATTGGACAGACTGAACACTCTTAGTGAAGATGAATTGTTATTCATTTGCAAAAGTATCACCCGAAATACCAGAGTGTTCCATGAAAAATTAATGGAGACCACAGCTAGCATGGGAATTGACATTGGTAAGTCTAAATTCTTGCAAAATCCCTACAGAGCAGAGTTCTCTGACAAGGATTTAGAAAACATGAACGTGTCAGGGAAAAAGGTGCAGATAAGAGAATTGCTAAACCTGTTACAAAAATGGGGAGAATTAGAAAAATGGAAAGCCATGTGGGCAAAGAAAAAAGAGGAAATTAGATCCAAACAAATGACTTCTGAGTATGTTGTAAAAGAAGCAGAAAAGGTGGAAAGATGATATCCTATGCGAGAAGTGCCAGGAGGAGGATATGTACATGTTCCATGGTCCAGACAGGATATTGTGTCCTTTACAAATGACTTCCCAAAATTGCGAGAAATACCTGTAGAATGGTACAGACAGGTCGAGAGTTTGTGAAAGTTTCAAAATGCCTTCTGAAAGATTTGGATGGTTTCTTTGACATTGTAGTTCCCGTAGATTTGTGGACAGAATGTAAAATTGCTGTTGATTGGCCTAGTGAAGAATTCCCTAGAGACCCAATGACAGGGGCTCCTTCCAAAGATGTAATGCGGAAGTACAATCAGGTGATGTTGTATCTGAAAGGAAAGGTACCTGCGAAAGAGACTGATTGGACCCGAATAGATAGAACTACCCAGAATCGAGATGAAACTGTACATTCTTATTATGAACGACTGTTACAGGTGTTCAAGAGGTACTGCGGCCTGGATAACATAGAAATGAAGGATATGACCCACTTCATATATCGATTTATGTTAGGGTTAAGGCCTGAGATCTCACAGTGGATCAAAGACAATAAAATCTGCTGGCAAGCTAAGCCAATAGACGAAGTCCTGAAATATGCTAAGTACTGTGAAGATGAGCTGGAAAACAAACGAAAAGAATTGAAAGAAAAGGTCATGTGGGCACAGGTAAAATTGGCAGAGCACCAGGAACAGCAGTTAAGCAATATGACTAGTAATCAGAGTCAGGGAACTGGGAGTGAGGGAAAGCTGAGAGTAAAAATGAGCAGAGAAGAGGCAAGGAAGACATTTCCCTGCCACGGGTGTGGAAAGGTGGGACACTGGAGGGACGAGTGTAAGGCTGTGCAGAATGGTAATGTGCAAATTAATGATTTAAATCCACAGATGCAGAATGAGACACCACGGAAGACCCAGCAGCATGTAAAACAGAATCAGTTGCCTCGTGCACCTAGGCCAAATTATAGGAGCAAAGCACAACAGGGTGAAGACACCGAAGTTTGGGAAGGAAGGGAGGATAGAAATGCAGCAACTTCACAATTTCTGTTAAATGACACATTCCTCTGTGACGAACCTTACTGACGGTGCCTGAGGGGGGAGGACGAGGAGTGCATGCTTGGCGCCTCCTTGCCGGTGGACCAGTCAGGGCCATACATTGAAGGAAAGGCTGAAGGAAATGATGTCACCTTTCTGTTGGACACTGGTGCTACCCGTTCTACTGTGAGAACAGCAGACGTTCCAAACCTACCCCTCTCGGGAGAAGCGATCCAAGTAGTGGGCGTTTCTAATAAGCTAATTAGTACCCCAGTTACTGAACCAATGGAAATTAAAATAGGGAATTTCAAGGAGATGCATAGATTTGTTGTCTGTTACTCAAGTCCTGTGAACTTATTAGGAGGAGATTTGTTGTGCAAAATGAACTGTACCATCTTTTGCACTCCAAATGGTGTTGAAATTCAGACTCCAGATGAAGACGGAATTTACTAGTTGATGTTAGCAAGACCCGACTCAGAAATTAAAAGACTGACAATACAAGACTTACCTGAAGAGCTCCAACAGACAGTGAAACCGGAGGTATGGGATGTTACTGGAAAAGATGTAGGATTAATGGCAAATGTTGACCCAATTAAAATAGCCATAAAAGAAGATGCAGTCTACCCAAATACTCAACAGTATGAAATGAGTGCAGAAGTTAAAGCAGGGGTTGATATTGAAATCAAACGGTTGCTAGAAGCAGGCATTTTGCAAGAAGTGTTGAGCAGTCCTTGTAACTCACCGATAATTGGTATGAAGAAACCAAGTGGTAAGTACAGAGTCGTACAGGACCTGCGCAAGGTTAATAAAATTGTTGTACCTTGCTGTCTTGTCGTGCCAAACCCTGCAGTGATTCTATACCAGATACCATGGAATGATGGATGGTTTACCGTCATTGACTTATGTCATGCATTCTTTTCGATTCCATTGCATCCCGATAGCAAGTTCTTTTCTCATTTGAATTCAACAGCCATGTCTTCGTCTGGAATCGTGTTCCTCAAGGGTACACAGAAAGCCCTTCGATGTTTAATCAAATTCTGAAAAAATGCCTTGAAACCTTGATATTGCCCGGAAAATCAGTCCTAGTGCAATATATAGACGACCTCTTGGTGGCGTCTAAGAGCAGGAAAGACTGTGTTGTTGACACAATTGCCTTGCTGAACCATTTAGGTGAGGGAGGACATAAAGTGTCACCAGAAAAACTGCAGTTTTGAACCTCATCAGTAAAATATCTGGGGCACCAGATAGAGAGAGGTATCAGGAAAGTTACTACAGAAAGAATTAGAATCATTCGAAACATGGAATTGCCCAATTCCCAGAAAGAAATCAGAACGTTTCTTGGAGTTGTAGGATACTGCAGGCAGTGGATTGTGGGATTTGCAGTCCTAGCAAGACCATTGATAAAAATGACAAAGAAAGGAGCTAAGGATCCTGTAGAATGGGATGACGAAAGCATGACTGCTTTTGTGAAATTGCAAGAATGTCTGTGTACAACTCCTGCATTAGGAATGCCTGACTACTCAAAGGAGTTTGCACTATTTTGTGATACACTCGACAATTGTGCACTTTCAGTCCTGACCCAAATTCATGGTTTAACCCGACGTCCAGTGGCATATTTTTCTTCCACATAGGACCCTGTGGCAGCTGGATTACCTGGATGTCTGAAAGCTGTAGCTGCAACCTGTATGAGAACACAGTGAATCTATTGTTATGGGACATCCAGTAACTGTGTATGTTCCACATTCTGTTGTGATTTTGCTGACAAGAACTAAAACTCAGTACCTCACACCAAGTCGGCTGACTAAGTATGAGAGAATCCTTGTAGGTGCAGGAAACGTGACCATTGCTAGATGTAATATTCTGAATCCAGCTACCTTACTGCCTAATTCATTCTCAGCAGAAGTGAGGGAAGAAATTGAACATGACTGCATTGATTTGACCGAATTTTGCACTAAACCACGCCCAGACATAAAAGAAGAGCCTTTAAATAATGAAGATTATGAACTGTTTGTAGACGGCTCATGCATGAGACATGAGGAAAAAGGCCTAAGCGCTGCTTATTCAGTGTGTACTTTGGGAGGCCCAGTGGAAGCATCCTATTTACATGGAGTCAAGTCTGCACAAGTAGCTGAATTGGTTGCATTGGCAAGAGCCTGTAAATTTGGGAAGAACTCGAAAATAACCATATATACTGATAGCCAGTATGGTTATGGGGTTGTGCATGACTTTGGCCAATTATGGATGCAAAGGGAGTTCCTGACTTCTTCAGGCACCCCTATCAGAAATGGAAATTATGTGCAGGATTTACTGGAAGCAATCCAGCTACCAAAAGAATTGGCTGTGGTCAAGTGTTACAGGACACAGCAGAGCCACAAGAAAAAGAAAATTGGAGAAAATTTGTTTGTCAGAGGAGGGTGGAAGATGGTGTCATTGTTTACCTGGATGGTATGCCTGTGTTGCCAGACTGTCTGCTATGGCTACGTTGATACATGGAGACACACACTTGGGAAGAGATGCGATGATTCGCATATTCAGACAGGCATGGTTCAACTCGAAATTCAGAAACATAGCAGAGGCACTCTGCCAACGGTGTCTGATTTGTCAGCAATTTAACCCAGGAAAGAAAACTGTAGTGTTACCAGGAAGGATTGCAAAGGCAGAAGGCCCTTTTATTCAACTACAACTTGACTTTATTCAGTTACCCCCTTGTCGAGGAATGAAATACGTACTTGTCATTGTCTGCCTATTCTCAAAGTGGGTAGAAGCTTACCCCACACGCAGGAATGATAGCCTCACTGTAGCCAAGTTGCTACTTAGGGAACTTATACCTCGGTACGGTTTTCCAGTCACAATTGAATCAGACAGAGGAAAACATTTCCATAGTGAAGTGATAAAACAGCATTCAAAATCACGCAAAAACTGCACTGTGCATATCGCCCAGAGGCTTCTGGAGTGGTAGAACAGCTGAATGGCACTATCAAATCAAGATTGGGGAAAATGTGTGAATTCACCCAAATGGAATGGCCAGATGCTTTATCCCTTGTTTTGATGGGACTTAGAAGTATTCCAGACCAGAACACGGGCTTGAGTCCCCATGAGATACTGATGGTAAGAGCAATGCGGCAAGCATGGGTGCCAGGATATAAACTGATAAGCATATCTGATGATTTGGTACTAGAATACTGCAAAGAACTGGCTGACCAAGTGCGTTCTATCTCTCACCAGGTTGGGGAAGACGCTGTCGCCAGGCCAACTACTCCAACACATGACCTGAACCCAGGTGATTGGGTTGTAATAAAGAAACATACTCGGAAAAGTTGCCTCGCACCAAGGTGGGGAAAACCAAGACAAGTAATTCTGGTTACCACCACAGCTGTGAAATGTGCAGGGGTACCACGGTGGATCCATGCCAGCCATACGAAGAAAGTGACAGAACCTGAAGAAAACTGAAGCTGAAGGTTGTCCAGCTGAGGGTCTCAAGATATCGGTCCTGAAGTAGCTGAAGAAGAACAACCAAGCTCCAGTCAAGATGATTGGATCCCAATAATCGACCTGAATATAGATCCTGTGAGAACAAGAAGACAAACCTATTTAGACAGACAGTGGGATAGTGAGGACGAGACAGGTGTAGAGGAAGATACTCAGATCATCGAAATCCAAATCAAATCTGATTCTGAGTAGGGCCAGATAGGGAAAGAGCAGGTAATTGACACTCCCCCAAGAACTCCTGAGCCAGAAGAGGGACAGATAGAAATTAGGGCGGAGGTTCAAGCAGAAGAAAATCAAAAATTCGAAGTGCTTGAACAGGACCAGACAGGAATAGACAATTGCATTCAGGAAGAAGAAAACGAAATAGAACAAAGCCAAATCCAGCATACACCTGAACAAGGTCAGTTTAGGGACCAGGCGGAAGAAACTGATATAAGACCTGGACCTAGGGCCCGATGTAGGTAGCCCTTTACCGATCGGAATCGGCCGAAAATACCGATTTTCGGCCGTTTCCGATCGGTAAAGGGCTATCGAGATGTAGGGGCACATTTTCGGTAATTTTACCGAATCGTTATCATTTCCGAATCGGTAAAGTTACCCAATCGGTAATATTTACCGATTCGGTAATGACAACGATTCGGTAGAACTACCGAAAATGCAATGTAGGTAGCCAATGTTCCATCAGCACATGGCCTACAGAATCGGTATTTTACCATGGAATACAAATCCATGGTAAAAAACCGATTCCTGTGTACATGCACATCTGTGCATGTACACATGTGCCATGTGACAGACAGACGTGCCCTTAGGGCATGTCTGTGTGCCACATTGCACACATGCCCGTTTTGGGGGTGCTAGAGGGTGTCAAAGTGACACCCCCTGCACCCTTGTGAATTCTTTAATTACCGATTCGGTAAATACCGAATCGGTAATGCCTAATCACTCCTATGGGCTTCAAAGCCCATAGGAATGAATGGGCATTACCGATTCGGTATTTACCGAATCGGTAATTAAAGAATTGTTAAGGATTCGGTAACGAATCCAGATGTTGGGACCTACATCCCATTTACCGATTTTTGAATACCGAATCGGTAGGATTCGGTATTTCAAAATCGGTAAATGGGATTTACCTACATCGGGCCCCTAGTCAGTTAGGGAGTAATACAGAAGATGGTCTTGAAACAAATGTGCCACAACTGAACAAAAATAAAAGAGTGTTCGAAGAAAGCCAAGACACAGTGCCAGTTAAAAGACTCAGAAAAGGAGACGCGGTACCTAGATTTGTAAAGAGATGGAGACTGCAACTAAAGACAATAAACGAAGAACCTGAGCAGATAAATGAAGTCTCAAGTCAAACTGATCCAGCTGTAATAAAACCCAAGAGAAGAAGTGCCTGAATAAAAAGACTGAATAACAAATATCAGAGTCCTGAGTGGACTTACTTTGTATCGGAAGAGTTTGAAAACCTGGAAATAAGTGACGAAAGTGATGAAGAATTGATTATTGACCAGACCGAAGAAGAAACGCAACCAACCTGAAAAGTTGCCCCGAGTAAGCAAGATGTACAGAGCTACAAAGAGGGGTTGAAGCTTCTTTTGAGTCGAAATGTCTGATTCCTCTGTGAATGGGAGACCGGACGAGGTTGTTCAAAAACATGCTGCAAAGTATGTTTATGTAGTGTAGCAATAGTACTGATACTTTGGATAGGACTAACAATAGCTATTCCTTCTATGATGAGTAAAGACCCAAACCTGTACCATACTAATCAATTGCCAAAAGAGACTGAAGAATTGCAGACTAGAAATACACCACAAAGAGTAGATGCACCAGAAAAGGCACTTAGCCTTAAGCAAACAAAATTAGACTCAGAAGCACCAGATGAGGAAGGACTACATTATAATAAAATTAAGAATAAAACTCATTTAAACATTTTCGCAAACCTGTTAGTACATTATGTATAAGCTATGGAAATAGACGACTGTTATGTTTGTATCAAGCTGCCTACTTCAGTAGCTGAAGGTGTGACATACCACCATTTACCACTAACCTATGGAATTTCCTGTAGTATTCTAACTAGTTTATTCTATAGAAGAGGACCTTTACAGTATTATTATTGAAACTTTGATGTGATATTTTTTGAACTTCCTGTGCGAAGAAACCTGAATCCTGTACATACAACTAGAGATGTAGCAAAATACATGAGTGAATATTTTCTAACTGTAGGTAAAATAAATATAGATGACGCACACAAAGATAACTTGACCTGTTCATTACACGAAAAAGAGAAAATGTTCCTAAATATGGTAGAGAAAAGAAGAGAAAGTTTCCAAAAAATAGCAAAGGACAAAAATCAGAAAACTCCTAAATGGGCTGAAAGCATAGGGAGCACCTCAAATGGTGGGGCTAGTGCTGCTATGTTGCTGGATTTCGAAAAGAAGGGGAAACTTTGTCTTCAAAGAGAAAGAACCAGTTACTATAACAATATATTCATTGGTTCCAGTGAATGTGAACACAATTACAAGGTAATTGGGGGTTGGGGTTTCAAAGATGGGTCAGAGCCTGTGTTTCCTGGAATTTATTATATATGTAGGAACAAGGCCTATTTCAAATTACCCGACCATTGGTATGGGAGCTGTTACTTTGGTATCGTCTTCCCAAAGATATACCATGTGGGGAAAATCACTGGAAGCACTGAAAGAACTAATGAATTAGTACGTGGTAAAAGAGAAAGTGTTGGTGAAATAGTAGGTGATATTTTTAGCGCATTGATACCTACAGTGCGAGTGGCTCTTAATACACATAGAATTTGCAAATTGTCAACAGTAGTAGATCGGTTATCAACTGACACTGCTGGAGGTTTCCTGATGGTCAATACCGAATTGGTTGCGATCAGATCAATGGTTTTACAAAATCGACTTGCCCTTGACACGTTATTGGCAAAAGAGGGCGGGGTCTGCAGAATGTTGAAAGCGCAACATTGTTGCACTTACATACCCGACAAAAGTGTGAAAATTAAAGGGTATGTGAGAAACATTACAAATTTGGAAAAAGAGCTTAAACCACTTGAGGTTGACAGTGCATGGAAGAGGCTTACTGATGGTCTCTCCGCGGTAGGTAGTTGGTTTTTTAATTTAGGTAAGAGTCTTGTGAGTAAAATACTGATGCCAATAGCGGGAATAGGTCTATTAGTGATCATAATATTAATTTGCTGTAAGTGTCGAAAACACAAAAAGAAATATTCTATGAATAAGCGAGGAGTGAAAAGAAATCTCGAAGAACTTGAATTAGAAGAATTGAATAATCAGATTTACAAGAGAGTGAAAAATTCTCACCCTAATAAAGTTAATGAGAAAAGGCAAATTAGAAAATTTGAAGAAATTGAACTGGGTGATATGTGAGAAGTTGGCATCTGGTTCCATTAATTGTGATGATATAAAATATCATCAAAGAGGGGATTGATGGAGCAAGGATTCGCACGTACAGCGACTTGCTTGAATTTATGAACCTCAAATAACATTTAATTAACTAATCAATATATTTGTCTTATTAATTTGCCCTTTTCCGACACTTTGGAGTGTACGAGTGAAGCTTGCCTATGTGTCTACTAATCCTAATATGCTTGCAACCTAAGATGGCTGCTGCTACGCGGGAATTTCTACTGCGCATTCGTCGGTCATACTCATGTGACGTGACGTACTCGCAGTTCTGGTGGGAACTGTTTGCACTTGTGCATTAGAGCTAAAATGGCTGCTTTGTGTTCTCACATGCGAGAAGCTTGCATTTCTGCTTTTGCTATGCTGTTCGTTCTGCTTAATCACTAAATGCTATAGTTATTATAAAGTAATGGGTATAGAGTAGAGATTCATGGTATACAGTGTATTCATTTTTTCTGTGTTCTAAAACTGTTCCTTTTCCATTTCATGGTACATTACGAAATATGGCCTGGTGTCCCTTGCTGTACTCCATTTTGCTTGAAACTGAGTCTGCGGGAGATCTGCGAGTCTCCACAGCAATGACCTTTGGAACTTTGCCAGATGGCAGCCCCAGCCAAGATGCGTCTGGGAAGAAACACCCTCACCTAGTCGAAGAAGCTGAACTGTACCAAACAAAATACATTGTATACAATGCTAAATTCACCATTGTTATGTGGAAAGCATATGTCATGTGAACCTGAAATTCGATGGGCGTGTATGAAAATTCTAATAAGGAGCTTGAGAAAGCTCAAATCGTAGGTGGTGTGATGACCTGTCCTTTCCTTTTGTCTAATCGAAAATGGGGAATCCATTCACTTGCAACATTTGGGGGGTGGAACACTGACCTGGAAAACAGTATAACTAGCCTAGGTATAGCTAGTGAAATTGTCCGACTTGTCCGAATAGCTGACCTGTCACTGACCCAACGCACTCAATAGCTGATCGAGAACAGAGGTGCTGCGGAGCACTCTATCAGACATACTCACAGACCCAATCGGGTTTTTTGAGAACCTTAAGTGCTGGCGAAGAACTTTGCTGGGGAATTCGATAACCCAATCGGGGTTCTGGCTGATAGCTGCAGAGAGGGAGTAGCGCAGGCGTTGCAACTGAACTGCGGGTGCTGGTCTCAACTTTGGTGGTCCTGTCCTGATCCTAATCTGGTTTTCCTGTCCTGGTTTCTATTCTGCACCTGCTGGCCTACTGGCAACTGCATTCCTTGGGGTTCCACTGCCCTTAACTGACCCCTGGCCAGGGTTGGTCTCCACACCGTTCTAGGTAGATATAAATCTGTGAGGGAAACACACTTGCGTCCTTCCCTTGCCTTTCCTGAACCAGCTAAAGTCTTATTTGCACATTGTTCCTTTCTCTTACCCTCCCTGTTCTGACAAATAAGAAAGTTTAATATGTTTAGCTGTTTATTAGCATGTTCCATTTCTTCCCATCCTTTAAGTCAATTGTGAAATACTGTTCATGAAATATAGATGCTCCCTTTCTTTACCCTCCTTTAGCCGAATTAAAGTGGTTGCTCTGAATTATTAGCGTGTTCCATTTCTTACCTTCCCTATAGCTACATGGGTATTTCAATTTTCTTCATTACAAATCAAGTTCCGTTTCCTTACCCACCTTTTCTAGTGGTAGTCAAACTTTGATTTCTAGCATGTTCCTTATTTTTCCCATCCTTTAGAAACACCATATTAAGTCTAATTTCTGAAGTTTCTTATTAGCATGTTCCCTGTTCTTACCTTCCCTTTAGATTTCTAAATGGTTGGCATCATATATTTTTCACATGGTTATATGCTTTTCATGATTTTGGTTATCGATAGTTTGTTGGCTGTAAAACGTATGCTTTCTAACCTTGAAGAAAACTAGATAAAGGTTTTCAAAACTTGCAGAGTCTGTGGTTATTATAAAGAGTGCAAATGTTATGAATGTTATTTTAGACTGCTTATCTTTTCAGCTAGCTCCCTGATCCATTGTGGTCATAGGTGCCAAAGGACAAGAATTGGTAAGTCCCAGGTATAGGAATTAGTTAGGACTAAATTGCTGGTAGTAGAGTGTAGGTTACCCGATTAATAAATATGGTGAATTGAATTTATGGGCCCAAGTGTGCGTATTGGTAAAATTATAGTCGGGTGACCTGCGCGCTTTATCAGCCGTCACAGGTTGATACATTTTAAATTCCTAAACAGGGTTTATTATACCCCGGAAAGGCTTCACAGATACGGTCTACGAGAGAGCCTTCACTGTGATAGATGCAGAGCGCGAGTGGCAGATTTCCTACACGTGGCATGGTCTTGCCCGGGGATCTCATCCTTTTGGCGCAAGGTATATCAGGAAGTGAATAGGGTCACGGATTTAACCCTGTCTCCGGATTCCCTGTTGGCTATTATGGGTTATTCTAAACCTCTCCAGAAGGATCGTAGAAGGCTGGTCGATATGGCCTTCCTCTTAGCCAGACGATGTGTAGCCCTCTCTTGGATGCGAGGCCCGTACCAACACTGTCGCAATGGACTATCAAAATGGTGTATTGCAGCACGCAAACCGAACTATACAGCGAACTGTTGCCCCCACGTAATAGACCTAAGAACTTTTGGTCACTGTTTCTAGACAAGAGGCCCACACAGGACACTTCAGATGAGGAGGGTGCAGACACATATATACGGATGGATGTTTTGACTGGGGACATATAATTCCATTAGTGGAGGAACTGCACCTAGCGCTCCATTTGCAATGTGGACAGGCTGCATATATGGAGATTAATTGTACAGGCCCCGGGTAGTATCCAACGACTGAAATGCTCTGACCTCAGAGGGTCTTTCATTGCCATGCTATGATGGTCCACACTATTATTGTGTTTATGCAATGGGTGTTTTCTGTTGAAAGTTTGCTTTGATACTAACACGATGTATGCATTATCCAATGTCACGGTTTGATGTCAATGTCTTCTGAGCCTGTTTATTTTCTGAAATGCCAATAAATAAATAAAAAAAAAAAGAATGGTTGCAGTTCTGAGTTTGTAAAATTTAACAAAATGGCTCCAGTATAACTTCATAAAACCAAACCAGATGACTCCCGTATAGAGTTCATAACACAAGACAACACTACTCCAGTATAGAATTCATAACACACAACCGGAAGACTTTGGTGTAGAGTTCATATCTACAGTGTCATATGGTATACTAGTCTGTGTGCAAATAAATCTATATCTTGGCAACAAGGGTTCCAAGATCAACTGCCTAGCAAGGAGTAGAACATGAAGAACTTATACCTAAAAGTTAAAGATAACCACTGCCTCCTCAAGCCTCACAAGAGTCCCACTACAGTTTGGGAGGTGTAGTTCACCTTAGTTCTGGTGCGTGCTTCATGTAGCATAGGCGTCACTACCTCAAAGCATCTTCCTGAGCAATTTCTATGCTCTGCACATACCTCTGGTCCCTTCTGAACTTAAGAACTTGCGCGCCCAGGTAGTTCAGAGGGTTACAACTCCACTGATAAGAGAAGAATGAATTTCAGCTCTTACCTTGTCTTGATGGTCCCACCACACACCCAATTCTGCTAGCTCTCAGTGTCAACGAGAGTGTATAGGATGAAGAGGTGGGAATAGTGTCAATAAAGAAATGGCTTTATGTCCGAGAGGAAAAAAAGCCAAGCTAAAAAAACCTCTCTAAAATGAGCAAACAAACAATTATCCGAAAGTTAGTCAATACCTTAAAGAAAAATGCTAGGTAGAACAAACACAAGAAAACAAACAAGGTAATGAGAGGCAAGAGGGCATTGAATACAACACGGCTACAAAATACATTGTGAAACACACCTTGCAATTCCTCCTTGCCTTAAAGAGTAATTCCAATGAAGAACTTACTGTATAACTCCAGAAGTGAGCTTTTTCTACCTTAATTTGTGAATCATTGACAGAAGTTAATGACATCAAAACAAGAAACCCAATGCAATTCTAAGGGCCTGAGTATGAGTGAATCATTATTTTCCAGCCCGTGCGTAAACCCCTATTTGTGCAGAGGTCAGATTTAGGAGTTCAGTATTATTTATCGGATCGGATAATTATCGTATGCGATAAATACCTCATCCTTCATTACATTTCAGCAGGTCAAACCTGCCGAAATTTAACAGGGTAAAAGCATCCGATATTTACTGTACCATGCAGATTTTGTGTTCCCCAGAAACTTGTTATAGGTGCTATTTATTGCACCTGATAAATAATGTACCCCATGGTATCATTTTTTGTCATATGTGATAAATAGCACATATACTTTAATCAGGCCCTAAGTAGACCACTACTCATTACTAATTAAACAACCGCATAGAAAAGTAAACATATTTTAACAAATTATGAAAAAGTAACAGGTAAGTGGTATTTTAATTCTAAATACTGACATTCACAGAATGTGAAGTGTCAGGACGTTCCCATCCAGCCATAGGTAGTGCTCAGGTAGGCCCGGTGAGGTCCAGCCTTTAGACCTGACTTTGTTAGAATATCTGCATCAAGCCCCACACATTGCTCTACATTACATTCCAGCCTTGGTTTCTACTTTACCTTCCTTTTACATTGTAGCCCGTGTAGATTCTCCTGCTGCCAAACCGTGCCCCAATCATGTCCTGGTGGTGGTTTTCCTTTCAGCATCATGGCCCTGGCTCCTATAGATATGATATACTGACTCATTCAAACTTGCTTCCTCGACTTGACACACTCTCAACTCCAGTCAGCACTCCGTTCCATGCGTGTGTGCCAGGCGGCACTTATACTCTTTCCTTCTCAAAGTTCCTGCACAGCCTTACCTTCCCTTCATTGGTGGTTCCCTTATTCTGTGCACCTAGTTGATGACTCACATCTGCCTCTCCTTCCAGCACCTCGGATCCTCCCCTGAGCTTCTTGCTACTTCTACCCTGGGAGCTCAGTGTGCAGCAACTCACAATCATCTTTTCTTCAAGGCTCCGCTCTGAGTGCTTTTTTGCTCCTCTGATTCCAGGATTGCGCTTTGTTTTGTTTTTCCTTGTTTTCCCTTTATTTCTTGCTCCATACTCCCTGTTTTGTTACAGAAGTTTCCGGATTCTGGGGCATATTACCAAGAAGTGCGTTAGTAAATGCACAACGCACATCCCCATATCGCCGGCTATCGCCGGATTTCATCGCCTTTTTAGCGCGCAATTATCAATGCGCATCACGTAGGGGAATTGAAATCCGGCGATAGTTGGCGATATGGCACTTTAGCGCATGAAAACAAACGTTGTTTTCACGCGCTAATGTGTTCCTTGATAATATGGGGGGGTGGATTCAGCTTTATGATCCACTCCCCCATGTTATCAGTGCCCTAACACCTGGTCAGAGCAGGCGTTGGGAGACCTGCGATAAACGAGTTTATCGCAGGTCTCCCTCTCCCAACGCCTGCCTAGGTAATAGGGTGTTCCCACCTCCAACCACATTTTACATGTGGTTGGATGTGGGAACGCCCACTTTGCATGTCATTAGCGATGTTAATCGCCGACATGCAAAGTGGTCTTGCGCCAGGCTTTAAAATGCCCTTGTTGGAGGAGGAGCTTGGCGGGCATCCATGATGGCCGCGTGAGCACAGCGCTCTCCGGACCCCCGCCACTCACGGCATGATATCCTGACTATATCCTGATTAATTACGAGGACTCTTGTAGAGGAACCTGGGCTGATCCTGATGCTGTTTTTGGATTGCGAATTGGACCAGGGGCACGGACGCTACGTCGACTCAAACTTTCGGGGCCCGCCCGGGTGGTGCGCCCGGGCCTTGGTGAGGCTCTGTTGCCGTGTCTGAGTTGAACAACATCGGCAGGGAGATTCGACTTGGGGGTCCCCCTCTTAACTTTCGGTTTCGATTCTGCTTCAGACTGCGTCTTCCAGTGGAGGTGTCTGGCCGGTGCTAAGTCCAGCGGCGCGAGATGGCAGTTGCACCTTTTGCCTGCTTTGTGCCCTTCCAGGCTGGTTCACACTTCGATGTGCCCTCGTTGTTGACTTTTGGCTCCGACGCCCTGTCCTCCTGTGGCCATTTTCACCAGGTCGCGCGGGTCCCTCGGGGACGTGGTCTCCACCATGACTGGCAGAGGGGACCAGGAGAGGCGAAAGACCAAGACGCCCCTTCGCGGGGGCCCGGTCCAGTCTAACGTCATGGACCGGTACACACAATCGAAAGGGTCCCCTGGAGCCGCCTTGCCTGGCCCGAGTGCGGTTGGACACCCTTCGGAGGCTTCTGCGGAGCCGTCCCTGCAGGACATCATGGGCGCCATTTCTGGCATGAGGGAAACCATCGGTCAACAATATGAAGCTCTGGCCCACAAAATTGATACTGTGGCTATTGATGTGAACTTGATTCGGGCTGACTTATCTAAAACCAATGAGAAGGTGAAGTCATTGGACCTCAAGTCATCTAGTCTCACGGCCGACGTCTCGGAGATACAGACGGAGATCGGCAACCTCAGAAAGGTGAATGATTTCATGACTCAGCGTTTGGAGGATTTTGAAAACAGAGCACGGCGCTGTAATGTGCGTGTGGTTGGTGTTCCGGAAAATCCCGAACCGCATTCTGTTGATCTCCTGGTTGAGGACTTGATACAAAACTACATTTCTCCATCTGGCTTGAGCAAATTCTTTGCGGTGGAACGTTCCCATCGAGTTCCGGGTGGCCAGGGCAAGCCGGGCGCCCCGCCGAGGCCCATTGTTGCAAAACTCTTTCACTATAGGGACCGAGACGCTATCCTGCAGGCCTCGCGAGTTAAGGGCCCGGTGGCCTTCGAAAATGCCACGGTGAACTTCTACCCGGACTTCTCACAGCTTGTGCAGAGACAGCGTATGGGCTTCCGTGGAGTAAAGAAGCGTCTTCGGGACTTGGGACTGCGTTACGCCATGCTTTTTCCTACCAGGCTGCGAGTTGAGCACAATGAACGAACCCTTTTCTTTGATCGGCCTGATTCGGTAAATGACTGGCTGGACTCTCTGCCGGACCGGCCCCACTTGACTGAGCCCGCCGAGCACCCGGGTGGTGCCGAGGGTGGCGTAGAAAGTTGACTTTCTTGTTTGGTCCCCTGTCTCCGTACCATGTGATTTCTCCCTGGGTTCTGTACTTGAGTGCCTCTATTTTCTGTGTTTTCTTTTCTTCCTTCTTTCTGTCGGGGTGGCGGGTGGGACAGGGGCCTTTTCCTCCTCCGGGGTCTTTTTGTAGAACGGGGGTTTTCGGGCGACAGGCACACTGCATGTTGGGGTGGCTTTTTTGCTTACTGCAGGGGTGCAGGGTGGGGGGTGTTTTCTTGGATGTTGGGGGGTGGGTTGGTGGGGTGTTCGAGGTTTGTGTTTTGTTTTTTCAAGGCGACTCTATCTTGCTAATGGAATTTTCAATGTCATGCTCTTTGGGGGATGGTTCCTGCATTGCTTGGTGGGATGGGGGGTAGAGGGTTGAGGTTTATTTCCTGGAACGTCAATGGTCTGGGGGATCGTATAAAACGGGGGGTGGTGTTGCGATGTTTGCGACGTCTGTCTCCCGATATTGTTTTTCTGCAGGAGACGCATTTGGTGGGTAATACTTGTAAGGCCATGAATAGGTGGGGCTATCGTCTTGTGGCGCACTCGGGGTTTACCACGGGTTCCAGGGGGGTGGGTATCCTTGTCCGGGCCTCCCTTCCCCTGGCGATAGATGAGGTGATCCTCGATGATAGGGGGCGTTACGCCGTCCTCGTGGGACGATATGAGGGCCGGACCCTGTCTCTGTTTACCGTCTATGTGCCCCCCGGCCTGCAGACCTCCACCTTCTCCGATTTGGGCCGAGTGCTGTTGGGACTCCCTGATGGTGCTCTTTTCATGGCTGGTGACTTTAACTCTGTTCTCTCCGGTCTGAGTGATCGTTACCCCCCGAGGGATACTCCTTCGGCCCAATTGTGGCTGGGTGGCTTTTTGGATACTTTTGGTTTGGTGGACTGTTGGAGACTTATGCACCCCGCCCAGCTTCAATATACTTTCCATTCTGGGGCCCATGGGAGTCTGTCTAGACTAGATTACTTCCTCATGCCAGCGGCACAGTCTTCGGCTGTTCGGGAGATTAGACACCTTCCCCGGGGCATCTCTGACCATTCTCCGCTCTGGCTTTGCTTTGATGTGCGGGTGGAGGCGGCGGGCCGGGTGGCTCCTATCAACCCTTGGTACCTGACCTCCCCTGGGACCCGTGGCCTATTGATTAAGTCCCTGGATAACTATTTTCTAGACAACGAGGGGTCTGTCTCCTCTGCGGTGTCCCTATGGGAGGCTTTTAAGACGGTGATTCGCGGGCAGGCCCTGTCTCTCATTGCTGAAACCAAGAAGGCGAGGAACCGGGAGGTGGTGGATCTTGAGATGGAAATACTTGAGATGGAGGCTGACTTGGAATCAACTGTTACTCATGACAAACTCCATGCCCTGGGTCTGAAGCAGTTTGCCTAAAGTCTCTGGTCACAGATGCGGCTAAAATGATGTTTAGAGAGCAACAGGGTCGGTTGTATGATGTTGGGGACAAAGCGGGTAAATTGCTTGCCTGGTTTGATAAGAAGGAGAGGGCGAATCGAGTAGTGCCTGTGATCCAGACTTTGAATGGTGTGCGAGTGACGGACCCAGTTGAAATAGTGGAATGTTTTGCGGACTATTTTCGTTCGGTTTACTCCCCAGTGTCGGAACGTGATGCAGACGACTCTCGCCTCTTGTTGCGCGACATAGCTTTGCCCTGCCTCTCTGATTTGGAACGGGTCTCCATGGAGGCCCCGTTCTCTACAGACGAAATAGCGACTGCGATTCGCTCTCTCCGTTCGGGCAAGGCTTTGGGCCCGAACGGATTGCCAATTGAGTTGTACAAACTGCGTCCTGACAAGATTGCACCCTATCTTCGTACCATGTTTTCAGAGTCCCTTGAGCGGGGTGCTCTCCCTTACGACCAGCGCCTGGCTACGATCGTTGTAATTCCTAAAGATGGTAAGCCCCGTGATCTTTGTTCGTCCTATAGGCCCATCTCCCTGTTAAATGTTGAGCCCAAGGTTCTAGCCAAGCTCTTGGCTACCCGCCTCCTAACGGTCATTAGTGACTTGATTCATCCGGACCAATCCGGATTTATCCCGCACCGTAACACAGCTCTTAATCTGCGTCGCCTCCACGGAGCCATTGCAAGGGCGGGGCTTCTGACGGAGCCGGCCATTTTGGCTTCATTGGACGCCTCGATGGCCTTTGATACGATAGAGTGGCCCTACCTTTGGGCAGCTCTTGAGAAGTTTGGTTTTGGCCCGGGATTTATCGGATGGGTGAAGCTGCTGTACACTGACCCCCTGGCGCAGGTTGTGGTTAACGGTCGAGTTTCTGCTCCCTTTTCTCTCGGTAGGGGGACCAGACAGGGGTGCCCCTTGTCTCCACTGCTTTTTGCTCTCGCGTTGGAGCCGCTGGCTGCGTGGCTTCGCTGGGAGCCTTCTCTCAAGGGTATACGTTGGTCCCCAGACTTTGAAGACCGTGTTTCGCTTTACGCGGACGACATTCTTCTTTACCTTACTTCCCCGCGTAAATCTTTAAATGTCTTATTCGACGTTCTCACCTCGTTTGGCAAAAACTCCGGTTTGATTATTAATTGGGCTAAATCCTGCATCTATGTTATTTCTGGTGATCTGCCCCCGTTGCCAAATAGATTTCCTATCCAGGTTGTTCAATCCGGCTTCAAATATCTGGGGATTTTTATTACACGGGATTCATCGCTCCGGTTTGAACATAATCTCCTCCCCCCGCTTCTTAGACTGAGGTTGGACGTCGCTCGCTGGCGTAAATTACCTTTGTCGCCGCTGGGTAGAGCCGCCCTTTTCAAGATGATGTCCTTGCCGCGATTCCTTTACGCACTCCAGAATTCCTATGATGATATTCCCGCTACTTATTTCCGTGAGGTCGAGAGTCTACAAAGGCAACTGATTTGGGACGGGCGTCCACGCATTGCCCTGGCGAAGCTCACCATCCCTTGGTATCACGGGGGCATGGCGCTTCCTGATATCAGAAGATATTATTGGGCAACCCAACTATCCGCCATTAACCACTCCATGTACTCCCCGGGTCGGGATCCAGCCTTTGAAATGGATAGATTCCAACTGCCGGGTGGGGATTTTAATAGAGCGCTTTATTCTAGGTCGGCTGGGCGCCATCTTACGGGACCGACCAGGATTGCGGTTAGTGTGTAGTGCGCGGCGAATGTGAGCCTGGGCTGGGATGATCGAGTGACGCTGGCGACTCCGCTTTATGCCTCTGAACGTCTGCGATGTCTCTGGACGTCAAAGGGATTTGACCGCTGGGACATGATTGGAATCTGTAGAGTGGGTGACGTGTATACGAATGGAGCGGTGAAGTCTTTCGAGGCTCTTCGGTCTGAATATGACTTGAGTGATAGGGAATTCTTTCGATATTTGCAGGTTCATCATGCCCTCGCTTCTGTTATGGCTTCTGGTGCCGCCATCCCCGAGTCTTCCCCCCTCGAAGATCGTATCCTGGATGGCCATCTCCCCGATAGCACTATCTCCTTGATTTATAAGAAGCTGATTCACAATCGTTCTGACTTGCTTGTCCGACTCAGGGAGGCCTGGGTCGGTGACGGGCTGGAATTGGATGACGAGGATTGGCAGTCGGCACTGTCTTCTCCGAAAGAGGTCGCCATCCCTGCCCGTCTCCGTTTGGTTCAGCTCAAGATCCTCCACCGGGTGTATGTTACGGGTCCTCGTTTGGTTGTGATGGGTTTTTCCCCGGATGGTTTATGCAAGCGCGGTTGTGGGATGAGTGCTACATTTCTTCATATTATTTGGGAGTGTCCGAGGGTGGCTGCCTATTGGTCTGAGGTGCTTGCGGTAATGGCTGATGTGACTGGCGTTGCTTTGGGGCCGGAGGCCCGGAGATGCCTGTTGAACGTGTGGGAACCTACCGACTACTCGGTTGCCCAGACCAGATGGGCGACCCTGGGATATATGGTTGCGAAGCGGGACATAGCGCAACTTTGGGGCTCGCACAGGCCCCCCACTGCTTCCGTGTGGGAAGAAAACATGGACTGGTCTATGTTCCGCGAGAAGACCGTTTACACAGCCAGGGGCAGACCTAGGGCATGGGCGAAGATCTGGAGTCAGTGGAACGCCTATCGTGGAGACATTTGTACTCCTCCATTGGTTGAGGCCCCCGATGTTACCTTTTCTCCCTAGGCCGGCGTTCCTGAACTTTCATATATTGTCCTTTGGTTGCTTGCCCTCCCCGCTGCCCCCCCCACCTTGCCTTATCCTATTAAGTATGACTCCGTATTCTTGATTAGTGGGTTTCCCCTCCCCCTCCTGGGCTGACTCCGTTTAGTATGCATTCGCCTTTTTTTGATGTTTGATTTTTTGTATATATAAAAATTAAAAATGCCTTATTTTGTTTCATAGTGTGGGCGACATCTTGTATCCGATTTGTGCCGGACCACCGGAGTGGCTACCATTGTCTTTATCACACTGTGCCTTGATCTTAGCGGCCAGCCCGTGCGGTTGTGGGCCCATCTCTGTAAACCTGATTTTGTTGCTCAATAAAAGTTTTTAACCAAAAAAATAAATAAATAAATAAATAAATAAAATGCCCTTGTTAATAGGGCTCTAGCAGTATCGCCGCTTTCTCGGCACAATTTGCTGAAAAAGCGGCGATACTTGCCCTTGGTAATATGCCCCTCTGTTCCTTGATGTTGTTTATTCCTTGTCCTTTGCGTACCAGTGATTCTAGTTCTACCTGTACACTCTTTCTCTTATATTTGTTGGCGTGCAGATTATTAGGCATGGATCCTTGTCTCTTACTCTGAGTTCATGATTACAGCCCTGTCCTTGTTCGTTGCTTCTCTTTGTCGAATTTCAGTATTCCCATGTTTGCAGACTATGAGTTCATTTTTGTCCCTGCTCTTACAAGACAGACATACTTTTCCCTGAGCCCCGTTTATGTTTTGCTATTCTGTGCTGTATCCCTTTTGTCCTCTTGTGTGGCTGTATTGAAATCCTGACTATTGTTATTACCAATGGTGCCAGTGAAATTCAGAGGCTCATTCCCTACTCTTCCTCCATAAGATCTTTTCCTCTCGTTTTCCAAGAAGGATATGAATTTTAATTTATGATAGTTTGTCTATTGTTCTTCTGTTTGTACCTTCACATTTCCTTCTTATTAGGTGTTCAGTATATGCTTTATTTGTAGGGCTTTGTCTTTGTAAGCATTACCCACTTCAGGTTCAGTGTTCTATGCCCCGTCTGTTCCAACCTGTTTCATTTCATAGAGCCTTCTCCTTCTCTTTCTCAACGTTCAAGTATTATCTTACACTCTCCTCTGATATTAGCTTGTCCTTGCGGAGAGCAAGCTTTCTTGATTGTTAGAACATTACCAATCTCACTAGTGTCCCTAACAATAAGAGCCCAAATATGTAAACCTCAAGAGGCAGCCTCATGCGAGTATTGGGGTGAAGACTAGCCTGCTGGATCACGACAGAAAGTTGATTAGCTCCCAACGTGGTCCCTGATAGAAGTCAACAGTCCTCAAGTGATGGGACACCACTAAGACCTGTGCCAGCCACCAAATGCTCAACACTACTGTGCCCCAATAAGGAATGGGCACAGGGTACATCCAGACACCTCAGTGTACCAGTAGAGCGCTGAGAGCCAAAAGCCAGAATAACCTGCCATGCTCCAAAATGTGACATCCTGCCTCGAATGCAGACCTCAGCCCTGCAGGTCAACTCATAACATCTGCATCAAAATCCAAAATCCAAAATCCAAAATCCAGAGGTGCGTGTGCACCATGGATCTAGGTAGTAGTGTCATATAGTTACTGCTTACCTATATACCGTGTTAAGTTAGCATGAGCTTATTGGATGTTTAAACGCCATTTTACCTTTTGCTGCTTCTGCACACGACACATAATTGTTGTTTTAGCTTTCAGCCTAGAAGAGCGTTGTGATTTACATGAGAATAATATGTTATTGCTCTGATATCAGCTTTGCTTGGTAAACTATGTCTGTACAGTGAGTGCTGAAGCCTCAAGGATAACTCAACACAGTATTGTTGTGAGCTCTGATCTTCGCACCTTCCTAGACATAACATAAATGCAGCCGCTGCCAAAATCTGGCTTTAGGCGCGTTTTATATTGCTTTGCTTAGAACACATGATACACACTTGATGCGGTTCGCATGCAGAGAGCTGGTGGAAGATGATGTGATCCCTTCACACTAGGATCTTGAAGTATGGGGCCACCCTGCTAAAACCCAAAGAGACCTTCTTAGATAATAATATAATATGCTAGTTAGGGAGGGTGAGAATTAGGTGTTGTTAACCCTTATTCATTTCAACATTTTAGCATGTTGTCACCTTTTGCCTTTTATGGACTAGTAACTATGCTGATAACTTTGCTTCTTATAATATGTTTGCTTGTATTATCTAAGATACTGCGTTTGAGAACACTGCATTAGTAAATAAATATTTCAAATGTTCACGTGTCCTCTTTGACTCCACGTTCTGGTTTGAAATGATTATATAACGAAAGAGTGCTCATGTATTCCACGTGACCTGAGGTATTCTAAGTTCATGTTCTGGTTTGTCTTAACATTGGGAGTGTGTAATGACCAATGAGACACTGTAGCTACTCAGTAAGGGGATTTCGGGTACTAAGGTGAGTTTTGGCACACCCTAATTCACTGAGGTTCCAAATCTCTATACACAGTTCTGTAGGAGAACGGAATTTCTGCTACAGTAGTGAGGTTGAAGGTGTTAGAATGTTTGTGGAACTGAGAATAGTGTGTGTTTGAGAGGCACACATTTGAGAGACACGTGATGATGGGTGGCTTACCTTGTCAGCAGGGGTTCTAGTCCTAGGGCTTTAATGTCTGAACAGGTTCAAACAGATGATGCCCTTGCCTTGGTCACCCATTGCTTGGGAAACATAGGCGAGGGCTCTGGGAGACATGCCTTTAAAGGATATGGAAAGTGGGAAAATAAGGTGGTATCACTGCTTTTTGAGATGGAGTGCTGGAAAATCTGAAGATGTCTTCTGTTGAGAGGGAAGCGGAAAAAGGAAGTCTGCTTGCCTGGCTTCTTCCTTTAAAATGTTCTTAGTTATTATATAAACTGATTACTTTGCATTCTGTATTATGTTTTCTTATATGAACTATAGTCTTCTTCTATCTGCACCGATCAACATGCATACCCTTGTAATTTTTTTTATCTTAACGTTTGTTAAACTGAATCATAAATCTAATTATTTGTTTTCTTAAATTTTAGTTCAACTTATGTGATTATTTGTTACTTCATTGTCCCTTGTACTGTCATTTTGAATTCTCTCAATAAACTTCGTTTTGAACTAAAATGGTCTTAGTGGGAAACCAATGTGGTCACTTCCTGTACAGATGGATACTGGAAAATGACTGTTTTTTCTTTTAAAGATATTTTGGCAGAAAAAAGGAGACTTCACTTCATGTACAGATGGAGGATGGGAAATGCAGTAGTTCTACTTCCTGTTAAGATGGAAGCTATTATATCTGGAAATGTGCTCTTGTTGAGACAGATGCTGGCAAAATTAAGTCAATTATCATGGTGTCAATGTTGGGCAGTGATATCAGGCAGATGGCAGCTGCGCATGGTGTCAACATTGGGTAGTGATAACAAGCAGATGGCAGCAGCACATGGAGGATGGTGTGGATTAGACCTACGACTGCTGGTGCACTCCATTACCTACAAAATGGCTGCCTCTTTGGCGGTGGTGGTAAATGAACTCAGGAACAGGCTGTAGGGTTTACTTGGGGGATTGAGTGGGTATTCTTTTTAAATTCCAAAGGCTCTGGTTATGATAAATACCTATTATTTTGAGCGTGTCCCTCAATGGTCTCTTGGTGATAGGGTGATGATGAAACCTGTCACCTTAAACAGCTTTGGTGAACAGCCTTGTTATTAAGGTATGTTTAAAAGATCTAAGTAGTGGATGGCACATAGCTTGGGTGACAGGTGATTCCACAAACAGGCAGCTTGATCAGAAAGGGCTTTCCTTCCTCACAATCAGCTAGGTCTGAATCTAGGAACTCCAAGTAAATTCACAAAGAAGTATTTAAGTACTCTGTTAGGAAACCAATGACAAATATGTTTCCAAATAACAGCAAAAAAAGATATGTACAATGCTCCGAGTAGTACAGATTACGTTGAGTAAGATTTACTCTTTTGCTGGAAGCCAGTGTAATGTAGCCAATAGGGGAGAGCCTGAGAAAACCAATCAGCCCTGCCTACCAACTGCCTAGCTGATTTTAAAGGATTTTGGGCCATATGTACGAAGGTATTTTGCATTTCCTAACGGTGCGAATGCAATAAGGGTTACGTACGAAAGGCATTTGCAGTGGTGCATAATGCAATTTCTACCTAGTAGAAATTGCATTTTAGATATCACAAAATAGGAAATCCCAAATAAGGATCTCCAAATTGCGAATCGCTAACCGCATGTACAAAGGATTTCCTAATTGCGACCAGTCACAAAATGGCCATTTAGGAAATGCAGTTACCATCTATTCGGATTAGGTGGTTTGTGTGCTAATCTATACACCCCCTTACAATATACTGCTTTTCCCCCAGCAGCTGGGTGAAAAAATATCGCACCTAGTAGTCAACTACACCAAAATCCTATTAATTGGGGATTTCAATTATTGGGCTAGCAATGAAATGGGTGGCACAAGCTTATCTGAGTTAACTGACTGAGTCAACATGCTGAATTGTATTCAAAATGGGACAGCTCCCACTCATATCAAAGGCCTCACTGTTGATCGAGTTTGGACGTCCAACCTGACAGTACCTAATTTGACGGTCTCTCCATGTACCTGGTCAGACAACTATTTTATCAAATGTTCCCTCACCAATCTGTTTTTAGCCAAATCCGAAGCTAAGGCAAGTCTCATGGTGAGGAATTGGAGCCACTCTAACATCGATGCCTTTTGTAATCTGCTAGTAACTACGGCCCCATCTGAACAGTCCGTGATCAACAGACAAGAAGAATGCATTAAATCTTGGTTAGTGGCTGCCAGTGATAGTCATGCACGCTTCAGGAAAGCCAATACAGTTAGACACCACTACGCCCAATGTTGGGTCTCAGATCATCTAACACTCAAAAAACTTGCCCTATGTCGCGCCAAACGTGACTGGAGATGAAATTACTCCTCAGGAAATAAAGGAAATCGTTGCAATTGTTGCTGAGCTATCCAACCCAGATAGAGTCGTGGCAAAACTAGCCCCTACCCAAGCACTATGTGATCACTTAACACTTTTTTAATTGAAAAAATCATTATCATCAGGACCAGTAAACCCGCTAACTCCCTCCCTATAGCTCAGCCAACTACACTCAGGAACTTTCATTCCCTGGGGCAGTTCCCTACCATAAGGAGTGAAGTCTTTTCGAACCTTCTAATGAAGGTCAGATCTAGCTCTCCGGCGGACTGTTGCCCCCCCTACACATCTTAAGGGAAGCCTTCTTCCCATGTCCTGACCCTCCTCTCTCGCTATTGAACAACTCCCTCACTCAGGAGGCAGTTCCGAAAGCATTTAAAGAAGCAGAAATAGTTCTCATCTTGAAGCAATTAGGGGCTGATCCTCAGGCCCTTACAAACTATCGTCCCATTTCCTTGCTTTCCTTCTGAGCCAAGATCATAGAAGCTCATGTTGCAAACAACCTCTGCTCCTTTATTGAACAGTCTTACTTTCTTGACCCTCATCAGGTGGGCTCCTGACCCTCCTATTTCACAGAGGCTGTTATCTTGACGGTTCTAGAAAAACTAAGGAAAAGGGCAGATAAGGGCACTACGCAGGCTCTGGTGCTTCTCGATCTCTTCGCTGCATTCAACACAGTCAGCCATGAACTCTTGGTGGACCAAGTCAGTAGTGCAGAGATACAGGGCCTGGCCCTCAAGTGGCTTACGTCTTTTCTAGAGGGTCGCACTCAAACTGTACGCCTCGCCTAATTTTCTACCTTTAAAGTCAAATCGACTTGTGGGGTGCCACAGGGTTCCTCCCTGTCACTGCACCTTTTTAATCTGTACCTGTATCCTCTAATTCAATACTTAGGCGAAAGGAGGGTATGCACTTTCAACTACGCTGATGATCTTCAAGTGATCTTTGACATCGACAAGTCTGCGGCATCTGTCACCAACTTTCAAACTACCATGCAACATATAAGTAACTGGATGAACAGTAACCACCTGAAATTAAATCCAGACAAAAATGAAATAATTGTAATTGGTGGGCACTCAAACCCCTGAAACTCTAATTTTTGGCCGACTTAGTTGGGAAACCCAGCCCTAAAATTTATATCAACTAAAAGCATTGGCATCACAATTGACTGCGATCTGTCTATGAAATCCCAGATTGGGACAGTGATCTCTACCTGCTTCTTTCAGCTCCGGAAGATCAGCAGACATCTCACTTCTGAAGCTCTTACCCAAGTTGGTTTAGCCTTAGTCATCTCTCACAATGACTACGCTAACTCTCTTTACTTTGGCATACTGGCATATCAATCTAAAATAGTGTAACTGGTGCAAAACCAGACTGCTAGATTAAACTATCGTCAGCCAAGATGGCAGCATGTTATCCCTCTTATAAAAAAGTTACATTGACTCCCAGTAGTCGAATGCAGCGCATTCAAGTTGGAATGCCTCATCTTTAAAGCGCTCCATGGCAACTGCCTAGTGTGTGTATCCCACTCTGGATCTTAGGTCTTCCCATTTGAATCTCTTAGCTACTCCGCCCTTTAAATGCAAGAAATTGGGGGGACTGAGATTTGCGGTCCTGGCCCTTCAATTTTGGAATTCTCTCCTTCAGGACATTAGATCTATGACATCATACCCTCAATTTAGGAAACTCTTAAAGAACTGGCTCATTCGCCAGGCTTATGAATAAATCACTTAGCATCCGGTTTCCTTGACCCCAACACCATAATACCTTATGGTGTACGTGCGCTTTATAAATAATTTTAACATAACATTTAACATAACCAGGTTAAAACTATAAAAAGACATCCGAAATCAGGCTCTTTCCCAATGGAGGCTGTTTATGGTGAGGTGGATGAGGAGGAGACAGGAGAGGATATTTAGGGTGAGGGTCACTTTTTTAACAGACTGGGGAAGAGATTTATGAGAGGTAATTCTTGATGTAATTGCTGAGTTACAACCTCAACTACAGACCCCAACCCAATGCAATCTCTCCACATGTGCTGGTATAGCGTTCCCTACACCTCTTAGCATCTGGCAGTTACCAATGGGTCAAAGCAGTGGCGGGGGGGTGTCACAAAGCACCTTTTCCAGGTTCTTGAACATCATGGTTATATATATTTACCCAATATTCCCCAAATATTGTAAAAAACCAGATTGATGTTCTACCGAGTAGCACTGTTCCCCAATGACATTGGCTGTGTTGATGGCTGCATGTATGGCACACATATTGCCATATGTCCCCCCTCAGCAACTGAATTCATATACAGTAACAGGAAATGCTCACACTCAGTCAATATGCAGGTAGTGTGTGAATCTACCTGTATCATAACAGACCTTGCGCCAAATTCCCAGGCAGCACCCACGACTCATTCATGTTCCACCACAGTGGAATACAACATCACAGGGTAAATTTGGTAACGGTTATTTACTCGGTATGAAATCGCTGAATCCATGAATACAGTGGCCAGGACGGTTTGTGTAATGTGACCTAATGTTTTTTCTTCTCATGCTCATAAGGTGGCAGTGCATGTTTCTTGCGTCTCTGGATACTCTCACCACACCTGACTCCTAGGACAAGAAGTGAAAAGGGGTACAATAGGGCACACGGGACAACATGTTCAATCATAGAGAGGAACTTTGGGATCTTGAAGTCCCAGTTTCGCTGCCTCCAGACGCCTGGCGGAGCACTGCCGTACAGACCTGCGACGTTCTACAAAATCATCGCCACATGTGACATACTGCACAAAATTGTAATGAGGAAGGGTCTACGCAACATCCCCATAAAGCCTGAATCCGACTCTGTTGATGATTTACCCCCACTACAGGGGCAGCAGGAGGGTACACGTGCAGCAGAGGGACAACCATGATGCACAGAGAAAATCAACAACTATTTCTAAGGTAAGAGTAACTCAAATATCTAATATATATACATCACACATGATGGTAATGCATGGTGCATAACTGAGAGACCACCTTTTATTTAGGTAGTGAAAACATTGTTTCTCTTAAGAATCAACTGTATCCATTGTCGATATAGCATTGCTTCAACTAAGCAATAAAGCATGTAATGACAAACAAAACAAAGTAGACTCATGCCTCTGAGTGTTCAGTGGTTCACTACTTCCGGCCTCTGGGGCTGGGTGCCTTGTCAAATCCACTGGGCTGTGGAGCTGTTGAGATGGCACTCCCTGAAGTGTTCTGGCGTGAACGCCTGGAACTGCATGCCTCCTGAATAGATGTGCCACTGAGGCTAGAGCCCTTTTCACTCTCAGATGGGGGCAGAATGTTGGGGATACAGAGGTTGTGGGTCTGAATATTTTCAAGGGCTGTGGTCACTTGCACTCGCCCATGTGCAACATCCTGACAAAAGTGCCCGATGTCAGTCTGTATGTTGACAGTTTGCCTGCTAATGTTGCTGTGGCTACTGCCAAACGGTTGCTGGAACAGGCAAAGGCATATAAGCGTGCCAGGTACTGCCTGTCCGTACCTCTGTTTCTGCACACGATGCTTCTTCTCCATGGCAGTAATCCACCAGTCCTGTCCTTTCTCCGATTTCTGGATCGACCTAGACATCCATGGCAGATGCCAATTGACAGTCCTTATTTGTTCTGTTTGAAGCGCTGGACAGAGATGAGGGACTTCTCCAAGCCACCATACACAGGAGAAATATGACAGTTCGTCTGACACATTACCATTGTGGACTGTTGGTAGTTGGCTTTTGTGCTGTCTGTGTGTCCTGAGCACATATGTTGTGGTGCCTCTGCTCTGAAATTCTCTCTTATCACTATGCACAAAGTCTGGTAGTTGTGAAATGGTTGCTGTCCTAGCAGATGGAGTTTGGTTGATGGACCGAGTAGATGGTGATGTTGTGGGCTAAATTTTCACGTGTGTCGGTAGCCCCTTCAGCATTTATTGTTTCTGGCACGTCCGAGGTATGATCTGTGGAAATGCATGTATATTGTTTGTATATATAAATGATTAATGTATGTTCCTAATATTGTTGTAACTGTGCTTCATATGTCTGTGACATGTTTATGATGTGCAGATATGTTTGATGTTGTCATCAGCACACAGTACACCAAGCAACGTATGTGTACTACAACTCCCATGATGCATTGCCAGGGTAGGGCAAGCATTTCAATGGAGTTCTTTATGCTGTGATGTATGATTTATGGATGTTCTAACATTATGTTATGTAAGGTAAGTAAAGAGAGGATGACTTACCCTGGCTGGTGCCTGCAGGATTGGAGGTGTCAATGTCAGACACTTCCAACACACTCTCAGGTTCAGGGCTCTCCTCAAGGAGTGTATCCATGGGAGTGGGAGGGTTTTTTTTGAGTGTCCACCATCTGTTCTACGACCCTCAGCCATCTTGCTGGCCACCTTCTCCTTTGTGCGAGACCTTAGGTCATACCAGCGTTTGCGTATCTATGGAATGGTCCTCTAGGTAACCCCTAGGGAGTTCACCATCCCCAAGATGCTGGACCAGATCTTTTTTTTGGCTCTCTGGTACTGTGAATGAGGTCTTCCAAAACAGTTGGTCCATATGGAAGACACATTCTTCCGTCAGGAGCTCAAGCTCCTTTTCCGAAAATCTCGCTTTTCTCTTTCTGCTCCCCGAATTCTTGTCCCCATCTTCTTAGGACATAGTGTTCTCCAAGAGTGGTGTAATACACTAGCAGTAGGGACGCAGGAGTACTCCTTAATTCCAGCACCTTCCTAGACTTCTCAGTTGTGGCAACACCCTGTATTGGTAAACTTCCAGGTCTGACATCATCATTCTACATCAAGAACACAACTTTTCCTTATTTGTGATTTCCTATTGGGAAATCGCAATTTTGCGATTTCCAAAATTACGAGTTCCTAATTGCAAATCCGTAGGAATGGTTATTAGTGGCATCAGCAATTACATACATACTGTTTTGTGATTCCCAAATAGCGATTTCTAAGGATTTGCAATTTGGAAATTGCAAATCTAAAATTTCATACATCTGGCTCCAAGATCCTGAAAAAGATAGAGATGTCATTATAGAGTTGTGAGCCAATAATGGCCACATGTGCAAGTCTTTTATATCCTCATTAAAAAGGAGGATACTCTTTTTCAATGTTTTCATCTGGAAGGAGCAAGATTATATCAAGGCCAAAACCATTACAGCCTAGTAAGATAGAAGTAAACAAAAGAAAATGCAAGGAAAATGTAAAACGCATCTCTCATCTCTGAAATATTTAATTCCAAACTAATCGTATATTTGTGTGTGGATATAAGTTAACTAAGCTCCTCCTCTAAACTGTAAGTGTGTTCTGAATACCAGGTTACAGAACCTATTTAGATAGTTGTTGTGATAACTGATTGCTTCAACTCGAGATATACATGGGGGGAGAGACGAGAAAAAGAGAAGGTAAAAAGAGGGAAATCACGAAGGAAAAAGAAGGAAGAAAAGAGAAAAAATTGGGACAGTATGGAAAAAGAACGGGGGGCTGCTACTGAGCCCAGCTCCAAGATGGCTACACATTAGAAAGACTCCTGGGTCAAGGAAAGATACCAGTACTGCTTGGAGAACCGAAGGCACAATCCGAGTTTCCAGCACTGGGAAACTGAACATTAACTGGAGGAAAGCAGCCAGCCAGAGGCCCGGATTGATTTTGCGGTGTGCACAGATCCTGGAGACTGGTAGAGGGCACCTTGGCCCATGCTGCTCAAAATGGTGACATCAGACTTCTGGTGAGCCGTGCAAAGCCAGAGAGGGTGAGACAAGGGCAGTGAGTGGTAGCTCCGGCTCAGCTGAGAGGAGAAGAACAAGACAGTATCCCCGTATATCACTGCGGGTCAGCGATGAACATTCTTGCCCTGAAGTCGGTGGCTCGGTCAGGGGGGACCATGAGTACCGGAGTAGCCCAGAGAGTCGGAGGACTCTGTGCCTGCTGATGTAACGCCATGCGTGGTCCCTCATCCTGCAGGGACCAATGATAGTGGGCCCTGCTGCTGGAGCTTCGTTGGGACTGGCACAGTGGGACTACAAACTGGACATGCAGTGGCAGATGTGGAGGGGGTCCTATTGATAGCTACTTGATCTGTTAACCTCTTGGTGACCTCTGGCCCAAGCAGGGTCAGCAGTCAGGGTCTGCTCTGTTGAAGTTGTCCTGGACCCATGTCTATGTGGCCCCCTGGAGCATCCTTCTAAAGAGCACACACACATTTACAAATAAAAAAGCCGGGACTTGTGTGGCCTCAGAGAGACATCCTGAAGTCGGGTGGTTTGAGTGCCACTAAAATCACAACACATTATACTGGTGCTGAGTGAGCCAGCAGATCATCATGGGAAAGGGAGACCTCAAGCAAGCCAATTTGGCATTTGACTCTAAGAGAAATGCAAAAACCCCACCGGAAGACGGAGTGGGAACATCGCAGATGTCACCAGTGACGATCCTGATATTAAACCTCTTCTCTTACAAATGCAAACAATCTTGACATCAATGGACCACAAGCCTGGCTCCCTCCTGGTATAGGTGGGTCACATGTTCGCAACAACTAGCAAACAAGACAAGGCATCTCCGCAACCAAAACACGCTTATGTGCTTTGGAGGATGAGTCAGCCGGTCACAATGAAAACCAACTTGATATAACCAAAGTCCTGAATATAATCAAGGCCAAAAATAAAGATCTAAAGCCGCGATCCACGCAAAATAATCTACATGTCAGGGGATCCTGGAGTCCACTAACACAGCCAATATGACCAACTATATGGAGGGCCTATTAAAAACACTCTTTGGGACAGATAGTTTATCCGCAATGTTCATGGTAGAGCATGTCTACCACACCCTGGGACCCCCCTCTCTCACTGGGTGCTCCCACACTGTCAGGACAGGCAGCACAAACTCTTACCTTAACAGTCTGTGATGTTGCTTTGAAGTGTCAGTATAGAGACCCAACTCCTTAAGTCTAACCCGTCCTACTCATAGAGGTATAAACACAAAGGAGGATTGGTCATGTTTTGGGAAGAGGATCTTGCTTGATGGTGCTACAGGTAAGTTCCTCATATAGCTGTCAAGCGTTGAACCTGTTAGCCTCTTAGTAGTGCCTAAATCCTTTGATTATTTCACTATATTTCCGTGCCACTCTTCCCTTGTCTCCCAGATGTACCTGTGATTCAGCTTGCTTTTCTTAAGTAAATCTGCTCCAGGATAAGGTTTTATGACATCTCTTCTGGTTGTTGTGATGAGTGGTAGTTCATTCACATCCCACACCTGCTCTCACTTAAACCAAGATTCAATGGTCTGTAAAATATGGTTAACAATGATCTCATTCTCACATTTACATCAATAAAACAATATTGCATTTCTTTGCTCTGGATTACTACTTACAATATTTATGAGTTTACACTCTTTAACCAAGTCCCTCATCAGTTCGTCCCAATGTGTTCCCTCACACTCATAGACTCTGCACTGATGAGGAGCATGCTTGTTTTTCAGGTTCAGTTTATTTTCCTATTTCAGCCAATTTTTATATATTATTATGTTATAATATATATTATAGTGTATATTAGTATTACCAAAAGCTTGTCAATAGGTATGTCCATGACTGTTTCTTGCCAGGAAACTGCTTCTAGTAAAAGTTACCAATTCCTTTGGGCCTTTGCAATATGCGATGTTGATGTTGCCATTTATTTAAACCTGGTACCTTTTGTTTGTTCCAATATGTCTTTTAACTTGCAGGTTGTGTAAGGAACAGGGCATGCAGGAAGCCAACGAAGTCTCCAAGGCTACAGGGCGAGAGTGGATCCTGAAACCTCCCAGGTGAGTCATAGTAGAGTCGAGGTCCTCTCCAGTTGATAGTCTCGAGGTAAAGCAGAGATCAAATCCTGGGCTTGGTTTCAATACCAGCGATGCCCAAGATGGCCGCAAATATTTGCCAAGCTCTTGTGAGACTACAATGGAGACAATTAGAAAAAGCCCACGGAAGGCACAAAATGAGACGTTCTCGGGCTGCAACATTTCCAGTACACAGTGAGAGGTGTTCAGGGGCAGAAACATAACATTTAACAGCGCTTCTTCACCTATCATAGCTGCATATATAAATACAAATGTATAACACAAGATATCAACAGTGACCTAAACCTTCCAAGGGGGCTTCCAACTCAAGGACCAGTAGTAATGTGATTGGTGGGGGGGTTGGGGCAAATCAAGGCTGCACTATGGGTGGAGGTTCAAGACTGCTCAAGGGCTGACTGTGACACCCATGCTCCATTATGAACCAGCTCCTGAACTTTAAGGATCACAACACTGCTCTCTTGTTGTCTAGGGAGAAGCGGTTTCTAGCCCGTATCTTCATATACCCTGTCTTCACTATCATAGTCCAGTGCAGCCTACCAAGAATACCTACCCTTGAAACATAAATAAAAGTTGCATAGAGTGGAGTGGTGTAAAGTGTTGTGGAGGAAGTAGAGTGTCATGGAGTGGAAGGGTGTACAGGGGAGTAGAGTTGAGCGGCGATGCATGGGGTGTCAGAGTGCAGTAGAGTGTTGTAGAGTAGAGTGACATAGAGAGTTGTGGAGTGGTGTAGAGCAGAGTAGAGTGGCCAAGAGGGTGTTGTGTAGGGTGGACCAGAGTGTTTTGGAGGAGAGTGCTGTAGAGCGGAGTAGACTGTTGGACAGTGGAGTGGCATAGAGTGTTGAATAAGCCGACTGGTGTAGGGTAGAGTGGCGTGTCGACCAGTGTCAGAGTGGAGTGGAATACAGTGGATTAGACTAGTGTAGAGTGGAGCAGTGAAGTGCAGTGGAGTGGAGTAGTGTGTCATAAAATAGAGTGGAGTATAGTGGTATAGAGGGAGTTTCCTAGAGCATCGTAGGGTGAAGTAGTGTTGTAGAGTGGCACAGAGTGGAGAAGAGTGTTGTAGAATGGAGTGGAGTATAGTGTCATAGAGTGGAGTAGAGTTTACTGGAGTAGAGCATCATAGATTTCAGTATTGTGGAGTTGAGTTTCGTAGATTGGACTATAGTTATGTGGCAAAAAACTGTGGTGCAGAGTAGGCTGTGTAGAGTGCACTGGCATTGAGGTAAAGTGATGTAGAGTTGACTGGTGTAGAGCGCAGTGACGTAGGGTAGATTGTTTCAGTGTAGAGTGAAGTGCTGTAGAGTGAGGGGGTGCAGGGTAGAGTGCAGTGGTGGAGGGTAGAGTGCAGATGTGTAGAGTAGAGGGGCGGAGAGTGCAGTGGCATAGATTAGAGTGGTGTAGAGTGCAGTTGCGTGGAGTGCAGTGGTGCATAATAGATTAGAGTGGCGTAGAGTGGAGTGATGCTGATTAGAGGGGCATATAGTGTGGTAGAGAAGAGTGGTGTAGAGTTGAGAGGTGCAAAATAGAGTGCAGTGGCATAGAGTACAGTGGCACAGAGTGCAGTGGCATAGAGCAGAGTGCCATTGAGTTCAGAGTCAGAGAGTGCAGTCTTGCAGAGTGCCATAGAGTGCAGTGGCGTAGAGTGCAATGGCGTAGAGTGAATTGGTGTACAGTGAACTGGCGTTGTGTGTACTGGCATAGGGTAGAGTGGTGCAGAGTACAGTGGTGCTGTGGCGAAGAATGCTGTGGGTCAAAGTAGGCTGGGGTGGAGTGCACTGACTTAGAGTAGAGTGGTACAAAGTAGAGTAGAGAGGCATAGAGTGCTGTGTCAGAGTGCAGTGTCATAGAGTGCAGTGGTGCACCATAGATTAGAGTGCTGTAGAGTGGATTAGCGTAGAGTGTCATGGCACAGATGTTAGTAGTGTAGAGTAGCATAGAGTAGAGTGGTGCAGAGTAGAGTGCAGTGGCGCAGACAAGAGTGTGTTGGAGTTCAGTGGCAGAGGGTGCAGTGTTTCAGGTAAAGTTTCATAGAGTGTAATAGTGTAAAGTGCAGTGGCCTAGAGTGGTACAGAGTAAAGTGATGTAGAGTACAATGGTCAAGAGTAAAATGATGTAGAGTACAATGGTGTAGAATAGAGTATTGCAGAGTAGACTATTGTGACGTGCAGTGCTGCAAAGTAGATTGACATAGTGTGCAGTGGCATGAGGCATTGGTTTTGAGTAAAGTGGTGTAGGTTACAGTGTTGTAGAGTAGAGTGCCGTAGAGTGCAATGTGGTAGAGTGGAGTGGAGCAGCAGAGATTGCAGCGGTGAAGAGTGGAGTGGCATAGAGTGGAATGACAGAGTGGAATAGAGTGGTGTAAAGTAGATTCTTTCATAATTGAGTGTATTGGTGTAAAGTGCAGTGGCATAGAGTAGTGTAGTAGACAGCAGTGTCATAAAGTGCAGTGGTGCAGATTAGATTAGAGTGGCTCAGAGTGGACTGGCTTAGAGTGCAGCTGTGTATTGTAGGTAATGTGGTGTAGATGCACTGGCATAGAGTAGAGAGGCATTGAGTGAAGTGGCAAAATAGAGTGCAGTGAGGCAATGGTGAGTTGAGTGGAGGGATCAGGGACAGATGTGGACCCCCCCACCTAATGTATTTGCAGAACCATGGTTCCCAACTTTCTGCTCTGCCACTTTCACCTGTGCCCACATCATTTTTTCTTTCAACTGTGTATGCCTTGATTCAGTATCATCTCTACAATATTGAGCATACCTCAGAATCTCATTGACTGTTTTACTCTACCAACAAACCAAATGTTGCTGAATCATGGTACTAATTTTGGGTTTCAATCCAAAAATAAACCTATATAGAAAGTGTCCCATATCTTTGTCACCTATACTCTGAAAACCACTTTACTGTTTAAACACTTGTAACAACCTCTCATAATAAGCATGCACCGATTCTTTGGGTTCCTGCGTTGTCCTGTTAATTTTAGCCCAATCTATTTCTGTTGGAGAAATCTTACTTTTCAAGAAAGTAATTACTTGATTATATTTTTTCATCACTTCTTCTGAAGGGGCTCCTGTTGTTACATCTCTAGGATATTCTTCTTAAGGCCAATCAACAGTAATTTTACACTCAGTCCATAAATCATCTAGTACAACAATCTCAAATAAACCATCTAAATACTTCACTAAAACCTTTCACAATTTTACAAAAATCTCTACCTATTTATACCACTCAACGGGTTTCTCCCTCAACCTGGGAAAATCATTCGTTGAAGTACTCAACTCTACTTGTTCCGATCCACTAACATTCCTGGCATTATTCACAGGAATTGTCAATGCATGTACTCGCGATATATTTTGACTCTCACGATACAATGTAACTATACCAATTATTACTGGTACTGGTAATGCCTCTGCATTCAGACTCATCTGACTAATTCTCTGAGTTAATTCCTCACTTGTCTCATTCAATATGTCAATCTCACTTTCCTGCAACACTCGAGTACCTAATGAAACTTGTGAAGCTACAGGAACTTGTGAATCTTGTGGAGCTTGCAGAGTTTGGGGATCCTGAGGAACTTGTATTTCAATTAGCGGTGCATTTGGAATTGTTTCCCCTGAAATTTCCTGCTTTGGTGGAGGTCTCTTTAATAGTATTTCATCCATTAATTCATCATCAATCTCATTCGGGTCTATTTCTAGTCCTGAAGTCTCTGTGCTATTCTTTTTCCCTATACATTTGCCTCCAGCCTAATCTTCAGCAACTATTACTGAATATAATCCATCTGCTATCACATTTCTCTTCTATCTTTTCATTTGATCCCTTTAGAATGGGCAGGGCTACATAACCTCAATTTAAGGTTCGGACAAAAGAGAGGTGTGCAATAAATTCACAAGAAAGTTTATGTAATGAAGTGTCAGCTCAATAATTATTAATTAGGACATGGACATGTTGAGATCTCCATTGAAGACAAAGGAGTAACTCAAGGCCAAAAAAGGCTGGTATAGGCCTTCTGCTCCAACTTTCCAATGTTGGTCTTCCTGTTTTCCGTGTTTAATTTAGGACATTCTACCCTCAGAGGGTGGAATATTTTAATATAAAAGTGATGAAAAATGGAGCCAATGGCTAAATAAAGGCCGTAGAAAAAGAAGGCTTGTCAAGAGTGTTGCCATGCAGTAGAGACAATTGTTGGTAATGCCTAAACAATAGGGACCTGATTCACAAAGGTAACTAACACTTTTGAGTAAGTTTACACTTTTGAGTAAGTTTCCTTATTTTTGATATTCACAAACTCCAACTGTAACTTACTACTACAAAATAAATTAGGAAGTCCAGCACTATATATGGTCAATCACTGGTACTGCGGAGCCATCCCATAAAAAATAATAGAGGTAGGAATGCCAAAATTCCAAAGGAAATAATGTCAAAGGAAATGAAATGATTTAAAATAGTTAGAAATATAAATAAACATAAATTAATGTTAAAAAATATATACATACAGAATTTTTTTTATTCAAATATAAACTCTATAACTAACCTATTTTGAATTTGAAAAATAAGATAATACATTATATTTTAAATAATTACATTAATTTATATAACGCCATCCGCACTCATCTGATTACTTTGCCGCCGCAGGGGAACGGCCACCGCTTGCCTCTTGCCTTGCCCTGCTCCGCTTCACCCAGCACCTTCCAACAGGGGACTAGAGGGGACTAAAAGTCCCAGAGGCACCACCGCCGCCTGGAGGTACGATAAGAGCGCAGCTGCCCTCCCGCACCGCGGCCTAGGGCGGGCCTGTCCTAGCCCATCAGAGACTGGAAGAGGCTGGGCTCGGTCACCCCACTAACGTCTGAACCGTAAGACTCGGTGATACAAAAGTACCAAAGGTTCACTGTGTATTTTACTTGTTTGGGGTAATATGAACAAGCATAAAGCAGGAGTGGGAATGGGGGTTGTGGGTACACTGGATGCTTTTCTCTCCAGGGCAGAATCAGCACTAATGCATGAGATCCAAGTGACTGAGCGTAGGCATCACTTGAACCACTAACATCTCTTGATATTCTTAGCTCCAACATTTCTTCTACCCAACCCCCACCCAATAGCTCTGATGAAACTACTCTGAAGCCCAGCCAGTTGCCTTTAGCACACTCAGTCTTGGGCCTCACATCCCTCCCAGCCCAGCAAGTCCACCCAGTATTTCCATGGTCACTACTAGAGGTCAGAAGTCTAGTCAGGCCACAAACGGTGATTCACCGCCAAAAAAAAGGAAAGCACGAGGGCCACAAAAGACAAAACCCATGCCTCCCAGAGCAGCCAAGCGTAAAATAGCTGTAAAAGGTATCATTGTTAGTTTACAATCTAAAAACTCACCAATTAGCACATGCCCTCCCATTTGCCCCCCCACTGGCAGTACGGACCCACCTCACCCCACTATCGTGGCTGAGCTCTGTACTCGGATAGAACAGAAACTCTCGGATCTGATTGACCCACTATTTAAGAAGCTGACTTAGATTGAAGACAGACTCTGCAAAATAGAACAGGGTATTTATAGCAGTCCCCCTAACAACCCTAACTGGCAGAAGGATGGCAGGCCTATAATACAATCAGCGAGGGGAGCAGTAGCCTTGCCAAAGGGTGCCCCGGCTAGTGTACGTTCCCCCGCACCTTTTAGCTACAACTTCAGACGTAATCAAAACTACTAATTTACCCCAAGGGGCACATCTTTACCACCGACAGCGCAGCAAGGGAAGCAGGGTATCTGTACATGGCCCTCTGCGCGTCCTGCTGACGGCACCCAGAACCCCCGCGCTTTTCTACATCTCCCACCGGAAGCTACACCACATACAGTTGTATTGGCTAATGTTCCAGTGCTCTCTGCTAATGCTCGAGAGCACTGGTCTACACTGAGAAACAAGGCTCTACACTTGTTGAGTAATAGGACTGGCATTAAAGAGCATCTTTTTAGTGAATTTAAAATGGTCCTCAGAGTACCCTGGGTCGGGAAATCTCACAAGTCTATTCCTGGTGACTGTGTGATTTTGAGCTTTCGGTCGCCAATGCTGGTTCAGCATATTCTGGAGAGGGCTGGGAACAGTTTTATCAAGGCGGACAATATTAATATCTTTCCCTTGAGCTTCTTTTACCAACCAAATTGTGTTAGGTGCAGCAAGAGTAGAGGGTTACCCCAAGAACATGGCCATTATAATCATCCTGTTACCACAAGCAATCACTTTGAGATCTTTACTTTGTTAGAAGACATAGATTGACTTGCAATATCAGGGTGTCCCTTCTCCATTGGAACCCAAAGCACTGGGAGTCATCTATGACCCAGGACTGCTTACGTATGATCCCGTTGGACCAACAAAGTATGGGCCACGGCTGAGGAGAAGGCTGTGTACACCTGCCGTACAGATAAAACTGGGGGGAGGGGTGCCAAATGGAGGTGGACAAGAGAACTGGTGTGGGTGTGGGGGCAATAGGCTCAATCAGTTTCCCCCTAGTAAAAACCAGTATACCATCTAGTTCCCCCGGTTTGACATCACCAGCTAATGATCATTTATCTGATTTGCAAGTAAATAACAGCAATTTAACCCAAGGGCCTTCAAACCTATACATGTTAATAGTTTCCTGGAATATAGCAGGCTTAGCCCCAAAAACCACCACGATTGAATGGTCAGCTTATATCGACCGCCATGATGTTTGGGTATTTCAAGAAACATGGTCCTTGGCCCAAATATATCATCCAGGTATTTAAAATTTTTCAAAAGCAGCAGTAGGGGGACAGAAAGGTAGACCCAAGGGTGGTCTCACCTGTTGGGTCAGACAGCAAGTGGGTTACATGGTGGAAAAAGTATACATTGATAGCCCGGACATTATGGCCCTGCGCCTATGGAAGGCGCATGAACTTGATGTCCTGATTGTCAATGTCTACGCCAGAGGGCTGCCTGGGGGGAGGAGATCCAATGTAGTCACCCTCCTTGATAGCTTTCTAGAATGCAATCGGGGAAGCTGTAATTTGATACTAGCCGGTGATTTTAACTGCTCCTTTGAACCATTGGATAATGATGAGGGTAAGCTTAGCGCAGAGGAGGATGCTCAATGGAACATCCCGCAACTAGAGCTATGCCCTATGAACAAATGGACTGAAGCCGCGCTTCAACTAAAAGGTCTGTGCATGGAAAGGGGACTGAGGGCAACGAACGGGAGGTCACAGTCTGATAGAAAGGGCGCACACACCTTTAACAATGTTTTGAGAAGTAGCCGCATAGATTACATATTTTTAAATGTCAAATTCTGGTCCTGTCTTTTAGATATGGTGGTGCAGGAGCGGGACAGAAAGCGACCATAACCCGTTGGTACTATACTTACTGATGCCAGGTTTATCAAGTGTTAACGATAACACTGTTGAGTATGTAACAGCTGATACCAGGCTTACAAACGACATGAGGAGAGTTAGAAGGGCCAGGATTTCCGATAATGTCGGGGAACTGGAACAGATGAAGGCATTGGTAGCTTGCTCGATAAACACTCTCTATAGCTGCGACTCCCAGGAGGGGATTAACCTGATTATCGTCCAGACTCACAATGATTTGTTTTACCAACTAAAAAATGTTTTTATAAAAACTAACAAACCCAGGAAAAACCCCTATGCAAGGCAACTTCCTGGTTCAATAAATCCTGTAGAAAGGCCTATAAGTTATTATCAAGGGCCGTTAGATCTAAAGCTAAGGGTGACATTAAAATGGCTAGGGTCCGGTACAAGAACACTCAACTGAAAACTAAGAAGGACTGGCATGAGACTCATTGGCAAGATTTGCTTGAAGCCAGCGAAGGGCAAAATATGGTCAAATTTCGGCAACTTGTCAAATGGGGTAATGGCGAACAAACCAGACTCCAATCAATTACGTCTCTCCTGAACTATGGGTTTCTCATTTGGAGGCACAGTTTACTGCCACTAACCACAGCGACGAATCACCCCAATGGGCTACTTTAAGTACCACCTTATGCTTTACCAGTACTGAGGTAGAATCTGTACTACGTTCGATCCCGAAAGGTAGGGCGCCAGGTACTGATTGCATACCTGCGGACCTGTTCGTATATGATAAGGAACACCGGGTAACCTACATAAAGTTACTCGCTAACGCTATAGCCAGTGGTGCTCCTATTCCCGATATTGGGCCGACGCTGAGATCCTACCCATATATAAAAAGGGTGATCGCTCCAGGCAATTACAGGCCAATAAGCCTTATAGATTCAATTCAGAAGGTAGTGGCTAGGTTGGTTCTTGGCAGAACCCAGGCCTGGATGGAAGAGATGGACATTCTAACACCATTGCAGTAGGGTTTCGAGCTCACACAAGTAACATAGACCAGGTCTTCAGGTTTGTGCTTATTTACTGGAGAGTAGTCATTATTGGAGGGGGCTCAATCTACGCTGCATTTGTTGATCTCAAATCTGCGTTTGATCTAGTCCCTCGTACCAAAATGTGGAGAGCTTTTATGGACATGGGGATGCCATCGGAACTGCTGTCCTTCCTAGTAAAACTGCATGAATCAAACTATGGGCAGGTTTGCTGGGGAACACAGGGGAAGGTCAATGATAGGTTTGCTGTCAACAAGGGGGTTAGACAAGGGTGCGTTTTAGCACCAACTCTGTTCTCTTTATTCGTAAACCGACTTGTTCAGTATTATTCTACCCATCCTACAGATGCTCCAACATTAGCTGGTATGAAGATAGCCCTACTCATGTTCGCAGACGACACCCTAATTATATCCTTGACCCAACAGGGTCTGCAAGCAGCACTATCCCTCTTTGAGGTGTTTTGCCAAGATCATGAGTTAGTGGTAAATGTGGAGAAAACAAAGTTCATGGTGCTCCACAAACATAAAGCTATAAGAGGGAGAGTGTACGTGAACAACGTCCCCTTGGAACAGACAGATGTATTCACATACCTGGGGATCACACTAGGAAAGAAACTGAACTGGTAGCCCCAGATTGATATGCTGTCCCTTAAACATGCACAACTGGCTGGTGTATTAATAAAAGAACTGAGGTTTTCACAGTCCAAACCTATCGCCCCAGCCATGAAGATCTACAGTTCCAAAATCAGTACCTCTATATCACATGGCGCTGAACTTTGGGCCCACAAGGACTTATCATCCCTGGCCCTAGCACAAAATAAATTTCCCAGATCATTAATAGGCCTCCCACAATCCACTCCACTCACGCCTTTATACCTAGACCTAGGTTGTCATAGCATAGAAGACCTACCCTGCTTTAGACCTATTGCATTTTGGAGAAGGCTTTGGACAACTCCAGAGCTCTCATTGTATGCCGAAGGCTCTAACTGAAGTTAGGGTGTTGGGTTGCTCATGTAAGATATCTTTGTTATCCAACATATAAACAACCCTGACCAATATGGGGATGAGTTCCTTATGGGAGGCCCCAGAGTACACCCTATTTCCATCAAAAAAGGACCTCAAGGCAGCATATTGGAATATGGTCAAAACCAAGCGTCTTACATCTGTCGCGAGGCCCACTATGGTGAAAGAATTCTTGGATCACAAAGACGAGTCCTATTGGGATCTTATCACCAGACCGAATGATAGGAAGTTATACCATCAGTTTAGAGTGGGCTCGCTTCCCATAAAAGCTCTCACCAGCAGATGGCAGCCCCCATCGGATGACAAATGCTCCTTCTGTCCAGCCCAAATTGAGTCACTTGCACATATTCTGTTTGTATACCCAGCCTATAAGTCACCCAGGAGTAAATGGCTTAAACCAATTTGTATGATTTTGGGCACAAGGTGTGCTATGGTGGTACTAAGGATTCTATAGACCAACACTGAGGAACCCATTGTGATCGCAGTGGTTACATTTCTGAGCTGGATGTGGGTTATTCGAGCTAACAAAATGATTGCACATCAAGTGTTTATCTTGTTGCGGACATTTGATACCGTGTCACATAAGCTGCTCATTCACCGCCTAAGGAGAGGGGGTGTGACTGGGACTGCGATGGACTGGATGTTATCCTTTCTGCAGAACCGCAGTTTTCAGGTGATACAATCTGCGTACACATCTAAATCCATCAATCTGGTACAGGGGGTGCCACAGGGCTCTATATTGATCCCAACGCTTTTTAATTTATACAACGCACCCCTAGCAGACATAGTAGGAAAGCATGGAGTTTCAATTGTGTCGTACGCAGACGACAGTCAGTTAATTGTAACTCTGGCACCTAACTCACCCCAGTCAGCAAATAACTTTGCAGCCTGTCTGAAGGATCTGGCAGGATGGATGGCAGATAACTGTCTGAGCCTAAATGGCAGTAAGACAGAGGTGCTTGTAGTGGCAAGCTCTCCATCTATATGGTCACCGCTATGGTGGCCAACTATGCTAGGACCTACTCCCATCCCTAAGACCGAAGTGAAAAACCTTGGAGTATGGATGGACTCAAAACTGTCCTTCGATGACCAAATTAATAGAACAAGAGGTAAATGCTTCGGCATTATGAAGATTATCAGGTAAACCCTGGGCATCCTTCCTATGATTGCCAGAAAAATCCTAATCCATGCACTTGTTACATCATGAATGAACTACGGAAAGGTGCTGCTTCTGGGTGCAACAAAAAAGGGTCTTCAAAAGTTGCAATCCATACAGAATGCAGCTGCCCGTTAACCCTGAACCTACCAGGAAAGGCACCTTCTAAAAATGCACTGAGACCATTGCATTGGTTGCCTGTGCAAAAACAGATTACATTTAAAGCACTTTGTTTTTGGCATCGCATTCTGCAAGGGAAAGGCCCTGCTTATCTACATGATCTACTCCTACCTTATAAAACGGTACGACAGTTAAGATCAACAGGGACACACCAAGTAGCTGTCCCAAAGATAAGAAAAGCACGCATGGGTGCACGCTCATTTAGATATCTAACAGCAAAGAGTTGGAACGAGCTCCCCACTTCCTTGCGAGTAGAACAAGTACATACAGTTTTCCGCAAGAAATTAAAAACTTGGCTGTTCACACAGTTAGACTGAAGGATACATTAATCGCATACAAATGGCTCCTGAAGATACTCAGTTTGGAACCAATATCGCGGGGACACACCAGCTGGTGTAACCAGGCTCTTCATAAACTCTATCTAATCTAATCTAATCTAATTTATTGTTATCATGTTTTAATAACTCGAGAGCATTATATATAGTTTTAATGGATTGAAGTCTTGGAGGTCGCTGATTATTTGTATGATGATCATTTTAAATTATTTTTTATAAAGGTATATTGTCTTTTATGATTGAAACAAATCGAAATAAAGACTATATTGATTGATTGATAATGCCGTACAGCAATTTTGATAAATATGTATGCATATTAAAATATATTTTTTCTTAGATGGGAACTTTTTTTTAATGTAAACTTCTGAAAATGTTTGTAATTTAATTTAATATATTTCCATTCATCAAAG
Organism: Lissotriton helveticus; assembly: GCF_964261635.1. NCBI lineage: Eukaryota > Metazoa > Chordata > Amphibia > Caudata > Salamandridae > Lissotriton > Lissotriton helveticus. The sequence goes on from NC_136061.1 coordinate 446,438,920, forward strand.
TTTTAAATCAAAATTAATTTAATAGTGTTGTAGCTTTTGTTTGTTTTGTTCTACATTGAAAGTAAATAAATAAAATGAGTTCACATTAATATTTAACATAAAAATATTTTTTATATTTATTTTTGAGTTTAAAAAACTAAAAACTTTTTTTCCTTCCACTTTACCATCTGGAGATCTCTGCACCTTTCTGTAATTGTATATGGAAAATCAGACTTAGCCCACTATATTGGTATTACTGCAGCACTTTTTCTACACTGAACTCAGAATGAGAACTAAGGTGTGAGGCATGAATGCTTAAGAAACCATTCAAAATAAATGTGGGTTTTCATTAAGATTTGCAGGTTTGGATTTCAAAAAGGCCACATTATGAATACTCTAAACCTGATGTTTTATGGCGAAAGCTCTTTACAACCAAGATTAAATTCACTGCTTCAGGATTCCTCTAGATACTGCTTAGCATTTATTTCTTGTGGATGTATAAAATACAAATCGTAAGCAGTGGTTCTTAAACTGTAGTCCAATTAATGAATTTAACATTGTGACAATTGAAAAATAAAGTTGGTATCTTCTGATTGATTTGTGGAAGCACTGCAAATGCATCAAACGTAATATAGTATAAACAATGCGTGGCCTAAATTGGATTTCGAAAAGCTTCAATCTTCCCATTAAAATTTGGATTTTTATATATTTGTTTTTGAATTTAATAAAATATTCCATCTTTGGGCAATTGTTTGATGAATGCTTATTTCTGCATGTTTGTGCATTATTTTGTGATTTAAGTCATCAAAATAGCTTAGGCCGGAGTCACCGGCTTCCAGTAACAACTCAGTCGGGGTCCCCAGATTCCAATAACAATTAGGTGGGATTTCACAAAAGTCAAAAGGTTAAGAAGCACTGATCAAAAGTATCATGAGTAATCAACTCACAGGTCTTGTAGCATTGCTTGATTACAGATCTCATTAGGGAGCAGAGATCGAGATATCTAGTCATGCATTTACGGCCAGTTATGCGATGACAGAAAGGACCTGAAAAGAGATTCAGATGTAAACATTTCTCCTCGCATGAGTGAGCGAATGTCTGTTAACGAAAGTAGGAACTCCGCTACCTTGGACAAGGGCTGGTGTTGTTTAGAGTGTGCGTAGGTGAGGGAGCCAGGGCCAGCGCCTGATCGCCGTTGTGGGGCCTCGTACCTTTAGAGACTCCAGACTTTTGAGGCCCAGGGTGCCTCCTAAGAGTTTATTTTTTTTCTTTGTTTGAACAATATCCCCTGCAGGCTTGTCTCCGTGAGCCTACTGGCTGCATCTCCTTGTCAATGGCAGCAATTAGACAGTTTATTGAAGTGCCCTTGTTGTGAATGGTGCCATGCCCCTGTATCAATGAAAGCAAAACCAAAGGGGATGATGGATGGATTGTTGAACAATGCAAGCACTCACCCCAAGTCAACTGATCTAGATTTAATCCATCATCGTTCTTTAGCTCACTCCGCCACCCCACTTCAGACATGGCCATATGCAAATCCGTCTGACCCTGTGCCTCATGGGAACAGTCCAGCCCGAACTGCCAAGCCATTTCTTCCCTGGACCAGAAACAAGCATCCTGGGACCGATTTCTGGCTAATCAGCCGTCATCAGCCAGGCTAGCTTTAATCCAGTGGCAAAGTGAGCGAGGGGGCATGTCTGGGCATACCCAGCCAACTTAAGGCAAACAAAGCAAAACCAAAGGGGATGATGGACAGAGTATTGAACAATGCAAGCACTGTTTCAATGAAAAGCAGAATATCCTGCTGGGTGAAGAGCAAAAGATTAAATGCCGATGTTGGCGCATCACAATGGAAACTACTCACCTAGGACAAGTGAAAAGGGAACAGAGAAGGGGATTTAAGGGGTAAGACACACTGAATAGAGTGAGTTGGGAGCACATAGGTGTGTGTAGGGCAGTGAGACAAGAGGTGTACGCAGAGGAGCAGAATCAGTGTGTAAAAGTGGATGGAGAAGGTTTAAAGGGTGCTGAGTCATTTGACTCATCAGCCAGGCCAGCTTTAATCCAGTGGCAAAGTGAGCGAGGGACCCACGTCTGGGCATACCCGGCCAACTTAGGGCAAACAAAGCAAAACCAAAGGGGATGATGGACGAAGTGTTGAACAATGCAAGCACTGTTTCAATGAAAAGCAGAATATCCTGCTGGGTGCAGAGCAAAAGATTAAATGGCGATGTTTCCGCATCACAATGGAAACTGCTCACCTAGGACAAGTGGAAAGGGAACAGCGAAGGGGATTTAAGGGGTAAGACACACTGAATAGAGTGAGGTGGGAGCAGATAGGTGTGTGTAGGGCAGTGAGACAAGAGGTGCACGCAGAGGAGCAGAATCATTGTGTAAAAGTGGATGGAGCAGGTTTAAAGTGTGAGTTTCTGCAAAGGGTTTTAAGTAATCAGAAATGGTTGGCGCACACAAGGTAGCGGTGAGAGTGGAAATAATGCTGATATGGAACGGTGCTGCTTGGTCAGGGGTAACCCAAAACCCCTGAAAAAAGAGTGGGGGAAGACCCTCTCTTTAAGTTTATACAAAAATGGTCCAGAGCACACGATGAAGTATTTCTATGAGGGTAATCACATATGCACATGGAAATAAGATTGAATTAAAAAAGTTGTTTCTAATCATTTTTTATAATTTGTGTAGATGAAAGTGGTTCTCCTTTCAGAGGAGATACCAAAAACATGGGACCAGCCGACACGTGTTTCGTCTTAAACGGGTGGTTACCCGCGACTCTTCAGGGCTGAATAAGTAGGTGAGTGTAGCAGTATCAGGGGACCGGTGATAATTCCAAACTGGTCCTAGTCGGGTTAAATCCGAAAAGGCCAAAACGGCCGAAATCGTGTAAAGAGGAACAGAACCAATCAGTTCAAAGAGACCGGTTGGGTATGCTGTCTCAATCTCCAAAGGCTGTAAGCCAAAGTAGAGCGCTGCGGGAAAGGTTGCCAGATTTAAAGTGTGCTGGGTCACTTGACTCTCAGACCCAGTAGTGAATTAAAATGGACATTTAAAAGGGGCCCTATATTCATGTCCTTAAGTTTGCCTGCAAAAACATTGACCCAGTTTGTGCACAATGAATGAAAGTTCTGAAAAGCAGGTGATAAGAAGGGCCCGCTCTCCATTTTTGCCCTCACCCTCAGAGCAAAAATACAAATCTTAACTCTGCAGCAGTGCACGCCTTCGCTACCTTCAATGAAATTTCAAAGAGACTCGTTATAATTCTTTCATAGTCTCATCACGTCAGAACTGGAGCATTTTAAATATTATATACAAGGAAGCCGTAGATGTTGCTTATTCATCATATGCAACTAATAACCACTGACAAAGCCAATAGTCCTGGCTTGTTGTAGGTGTAAGTTTACTTGTTGCAATATTTTTCTGGCGGCAATAAAAGAGGCAGCAAAATACCAGTCAGGTGGCAGACTATGCTAAGCACAGATTTATATTGCTTACATGTTTTTATGCCACACCCTTAATTACATCAGCAACTCCCAGTTTTTTTTTATCCCACTTAAAGCCCTGCTGTCAGGTCAGTATGTAGGCCGTTATTTTGGCTAGTTGTTGTCCGTCTTTATGGTCAGGTGAGCCGGTTTCTACTATTGATTTTTATGATTTAAAGCAAACAATGCCTGCACCAAACCCTAATCAGTGCAAGAAAATATACACAGCATATCTTTACAAGTTTAAAACTGCCCCAGTTTGCAAACAAGGAACACTTTTCTAGCTAACTAATTCACTAATGGGTGCCCCTTTTATTTTGGTACTGGGCCTATTTTCTTTCCCAGTCTGATGCTGCATGTTTGGCAGGGCCAGTGGCATTATGCGATTGTGCAGCAGCAGCGATTTCTGCAGAATTATGCATTTGATGCATTTGCCACATAATCAATCATCTGCTGCATAATCTACAGATTTTACCAACAAAATTGTTTTCTATCTCAAATGGTTCAAAAGTTACTAAAAATGCAGCGACACATCTTGCTGCATGTGGGAAGGCCCTTTGAAAAGCTGGAATAGTCAACTTTCTGTTTCCCACTGCTAAACTTGGGTGTTAAATTGGTACTAATGGGTGCAATCAGTGCCCAAGCAGTGCTACCAAGTTTAAAAATGGCAAAAAAAGGAAGTAATACTATTTCAAAATGTGCCAGATTATGCCTCATAATTTGCCTTCTCTTGCCACATAATTTACTCCCCCTACCACATAGTTTAGCCCTGTCCTGCTACATAATTGCAGTGGTCCTGATTTTAGGGTAATCAATGGCAGTGATTTTGTTCCTGTTTATGTTTCACATGCTTTACTTAATCTTGCATTCCCCTAGAGTGGTAGCTGTGTGTATTTCTGTATTTCATCTCACAGCATATTACTCTTGGATGATATATCCTTTGTACTGAGTTGCCTCCAGGTGTTTATAACAGGCTACAGTTGAGCACCTTGGAGTTGAGGCTGCAGGCAGTACAACTTTCACACTGTGCCTGTCTGTGGGTCAAACAGATGTTCAGATTACATGAATATGTCCTCTCTGTAGAGCACAAAGAGTAATAGTCCTGCATTCCAGCTGTGATTCTATGCAAATGTGTGTGAAGGAGCTACTTATTGGTTAAAACAACAAGGGGAAAGGAAAATAATGTATTGTTGTTACTCATTTAGCTTAAACAGCTAACAACCATTGAAAAAAAACAGTTGCAGCCGGCAGGAGTCGTGGGGGTGGGGGTCGCAGGGGGTTGGTTTAATTTTAATTTAAACAAAAAGAAGCTTTCCTTAGCCAGCCTGATCCAATTCCACGCTGTCGCTGCTTAGCGGCCTCACATGTTCCTATTCTGCCCGGGGCCCCCACATATCCTAGGGCCGGTGGCCCTGGTGGACGCGCGCCTGTGTGCGCGTCCCTAAGCCGTCCAGAGAGGAGCTGATGAACTGGAGCAGCCTAACATGATTGACAGTATCCAGATTGTGCATGCTCCAATTGGTTGGCTGGATGAAAATTATGCATGACTTCATTTCCTGAGAGGTTATAAGCTGTTGGTAGCTGGAAGACAGCGCATGCACATCAGCGTCTGAGAGACAACAGCACAATGCACTACCAAAGAAACCCCACAGCTACATTTTGAAAAACAAACATTGGCATAGCACGTCAGTCTAGCTCTCGCGTGCCAACACATACAAAAGCATCTACACAGACCATGGCCTGCTTGTATGTTTTAGTACATTAAAACGGTTTATATTGGCTTTGTTCATTGTGTTCATTGTGTTGGTTTTATGTCTGTGGAGCAGTTTTGAGTGCCGTGGTTGCAGCGGATCATGCGACGAGGATATCACGCCACATGGACAGGACAGCAAGCTTCATGCACTTGACTTTTGCAAGGATGTGGTGTTTTCTTTTGCTTAATTGACCCAATGGTTTGAGAAAATGTAATACCAGGACTGAAAATGTGGTGAATGCAGACAAGGAGCACTTTGGTAACTGGCTCGTGGGGCGCTATATAAAACCTTGAAATTGGGAATAAAAAAAGATAAGCACCAAACAGAATGTCAGAAAGCCATCAACTGCTGCTGAAATAGACTATAAACACAGTAGTAATTTGCCACTGAAAGCCATTTTTACTTAGTTACGTACGTACCACGCTAACAGCTATATCAAAACAAACACATTCTGCAGGATTTACTAGAAGCACAGAGTTTGCCCTGGGATGCTAAGTGAAGCAAACCCGTTTTATACTATTGTAGCACTTACAGTAAAAGGAATGAACAAACAGGTTTTGCAAAACAATTTTATGAAAACTATTTCTGTAACGTTCCGCATTGGGAGACAAGGTTTTAAACGGATTCATGGCTAATGTAGAGACAAATGCCTACATTTGCATTCAAGGTTGTGGAAATGTATGCTGTTAAATATACGAGTGAAAGTAAAACTATTCTTCCTAGTGGTGCCACTATAGAGAGACAGCCATAGGACAGCTCCGCTGGCGACGGCTCCCCAGTGGCAGGCTCAGGGTGCTGTGCAACCTGTCTAAAAATGGCATCGACAAAACCAATAGATCTCGCAAAGGCAAACCTACTGGCTTTGCCAATGCTTGTTTTGTAAGATTGCGACTTTTATTGTTGGCTCCCAAACACAGGAAACCGCTTGAAAGTTAGCATTCTGTACTGGATGTAAAAAAAAAGCCATACTTTAAGTATATGCTAGAAAAGAATATAAATGTGCAATAATATTAAGTTGTTATTTTTGTTGAAAATATTTTTATCTGTATGTAGCTTTTTGTGCCCCCAAATAATAATTTCTTCTAAAAACAATACCTGAAAAATAGTATGATTTATTTACATACTTATTTTAGTCAGACTACAAATAAACATTTGGTTATTAGGCAGAATGTGTTGGTTTAAGTGGAAGAAGCCTTCTTTAACATTCAGAATACGTTGTGATTTTTTTACAGTTAATCTTCATTACTCCAAGTAGTAGCCTTCCTCGTCCCAGTCGTGACAAAATGAGCATTTCTGCTCTCATACACAGCGTTCACCCATCCAAATAAAACCACATTAGTGCCCCTCCAAATATGGCTGCCATAGGAAGAAAGGAGGGAAAGGAGAGAAACTAACGCTGGTATTAGGAAGACTATGGCTCAGAGTAATGAAGACTATTGGTAAGTAATCGCAACATTACCGCCCTTGTCTGTCTACCTGTCTACCTTGTCCAGTCTTGACAAAATAAGAATATATCCAAGCCATATGATAAGAACAAAATTGTCATAGAACACCACACAGAACTTGAATGCAATATCATAATATTTAATTATCCAGATGGTGAAAATAATTACTTAATTGCTGACAAAATTGCAGAGCCAAACGATGAAGTCAGAAGTTCTCCTATAGTGGGAGAACAAGGTGTGCATGGAAAACCAAGTAGATGCAGCACAAATGTCTTTCAAAGAAGCTCCCTTGAATTCTGTGAGGAAGATGATTTCCCCCTGGTGGATCGGGCCTGAGAATTTCTGCTTTTTGGGAAGCCGAGGGTACATCCATTTTTATCCATCAACTCAAGGTGGAGACCGTGGGATGGATGCCTTTACTTACAAGACCAAAGGTTACAGATAATAAGCCTACTTTTCTAAAAGAGGAAGTCCTCTCTAGGTAAATTAATGGAGCCCTGTATAAGTCTAGCGAATGCCACTGTATTTCTAGTATTGAAAATGGGCTAAGACAAACTATAGGAAGGACCAAATTCTGAGAAAAATGGAAAGAAGAAGGGATCTTCGGAAAAAAAGTTGGATCTGAATGTAAAGCAACTTTGTCTTGGAAAAGATTTATATAAGAGTCATGAGCTCAAAGGGTTTTAATCTCACCCAATCTCTGCCTAAAGGTATCATTGCCAGGAAGAATACGTTTAAGGTCAAATTCTTCAAGTACCCCGTGGAAAGGGGTTCCAATGGAGAACTTTGCAAGTTATTCAAAACCAATGACCTATCCCTGGAGGGCACAAGAGCATAATTGACCGGTCCCTTAGATGGAAGCTCCTTAAAAGATAAGAAGCCAAAAAATCTCGGTCAGGGAGAGACCTCTGATGGCTCTCACGGCAGAGCAACATTCAAACAGCCAGCCCTAACAAAACCCCATCTCTCAGAAATTCCATAATTTTCCACCTTCACAAGATAAAGAAGAAACATTTTTTAAAGCACACTATGTAGAAAAATTCTTCCAATGTCTATTATAGACTGTCAAGGTGCTCTCTTACCTTGAATTTTGAATGGCTAAGCCTATATCTGCTGAGTAACCAAGACCCTCAAATCTACGCCTCTCAGGTTCCAGGTCCCCAGAGAGAGGTGTAATAGAGATCTCTCTGACAGATAGGGAAATCTGACAGGGGGGGGGGGAACAACTGGAAATATTCTGAGAGGGGGGAACAACTGGAAATATCCAAGGAGGGCCTACTGTCATCGGTTGTAACAACAGGTACCAAGGAAGACGAATAAGGGTTGGGACAGCTGCCAATACCTCCACTGGTTCCTCTCTGATTTTAGACACAACTCTACCAATCAGATGAAATGAGGGAAAGGCATAAAAAGACTCTTGAGTCTTCAGTGCATTAACCCTCCATGCCCCCGGGATGGAACTAGAGAGTGTAATATCTGGGACGACGGATGCTCTGGGAAAAAGTAACAGATCTACCCAAGGGGTTCCAAATCTCCTCACAATCGTCTGAAATATCTGAGTGTCATGTTCATCAAAGAAGGCAATGCTCAGCTCGAACCATCCGCATTCAATTTATTTTACTTTGGAAGACAGCTGATATTGACAGGAGAATCCAGCCGTATTCCAATCTTCTCTGCCAAAATGGACCAGGAGGGGGACTCTGGTGCTCCACAGATGACTGACATAATCTCTTGCGGAATTGTTATCCACTCTGATCTGTACGCCCTTATTCTTGATCCTAGGGGCAACTGATAAAAGGGCGTTGACCATCTCCAGCTCCTTCCAGTTTGATAAGTTGTTGTGCTCTTTCACTGTGATTGTGGCACAAGTGACTTGGATTGCGGGATTCAATACCCATGCCGTTTCTGTATGAAGGGCAACCGTTCGCTAGCAGTAACCTATATAAATCGGATGCAGAGTGTGAAGTGATAGATTATGAACCCCCTGTTATATGAGCCTTTCGCACATTTGAAGGACCCATGTGGTCCTTGATTGGCTGTTAGCCTTACTTCCACTGGAGGGCGTTATCTTGTTGTTGAGTTGTTTTGCTTTTTTCTCCTCCTTAGAGAGGGTGCCTTTTCCGATAGAGAACCTTCTGGTCCCTCTGACATTTCTTCCGATCATCCGATTGTGTTGTTGTAGACTTTATCATTCACCCTATGGACATGCTACCTGTGCATAATCTATGATTTATAGTCTTATCCTAGCTGGCTCTGGGCTCTCCCTTCCCCTTTTTCTGTTATTCATTCCAGTTCGTAGCGCCCTGAAGAAGGTCGTACTGCCTTATTCTTGCACCAAAACACTCGTCGGACACATTAGAAGCTGAATTTAAACAAGAAGACCACGTTATCTACATGCAAGAGACGGAGTCCTCATTTTATGACCCTTACCCCAAACAATTTGAGTATATAACCATATCTTTATCTATAGGTTGCAAGACAAACAGGATATGACTTAACTTTGCACATAGATATTAATCTGGGTGCATTATAACAAATGATATTCCATTATCACAAATAATATTCTATTATGCCAAAGTTTTACACCTTTACATGTATATTGTAGCGGTTCGTCTTGTCTGGCATCTGAGTATCAAACTACGTTTAATGGCTTTTAGTTTGAGTAAGCTAGTATGAATGAAGTATGAATAATACATGTATGAGTGGCCACATATTGCTTTAGTTTGAGTGGGTTTTCGGGAGTCGTAATTAAATGTTCATCTACTTCTTTCATACATGATGCCTTATATGTCTTGTTAAGTTAAAGTCAATTTTGATCATTTATATGATTTTGTAGAAGAGTGTTTTAGCATATGTAAGAAATACAAATACTGCGGAAAATATATACTTAATAAATATCTTCGCTTGCTATGTTTGGGCTCAAGACTATGTTGCTTATGTTAATATTTGAAGAGTTATACCAATACTAATTAAATGAGTTGGCAGATTTGTCTATGTTTGGAGTCTCTCTCGCTAACCACAGCCCTTGAACTGAAAGCTCAACCATCATAGCTCCCCAAACCAGTTCGCTGGCGTGTGTTGTGGTCATAGTCAAAAGGGTGGAGACAACAGAACCCCCTTGCCCAAATTCACAGGATGCAGCCACCACTGAAAATTCAGTACTACAAAAGGAAGAACAGGAACTAACTCCTCGTAATGCTGTGAGTTCATATCCCAACAGGAGAGAAGATGGTATACTGAATCGAAAAGATGAAAGCGACGCAAGTGGACTAGACGCAAGTGTGCTGCCAAATCACCGTGAACTGTTAACCATTGCCTCTCCATGACCTGTAGGAAGTGTAGCAAGAGACTTAAACAGTTCTTTAGTTTCTGTTCACAAGCAGGAGGAAGAAACACTTTTCCCAGGTTGGTCTTAAATGGAGCTCTTATAAATTGAGGTTCCAGGACTGATTTCAGATGTGATTTGATTGTGTTAAGGCGAATGCCATGGTCTACTAGACAGTCGCAGACCAAATGCATCACTTTCTGAGCCTTGGAAAATAAAGGAAGAAGAGTTTAAATTGTAGGCAACCCAAGGTCTTATCCAGGCACCCAAAACAGTGGAAGAAAGAGGCTATACAGTCTTGCACTGTAATGCTGCAGACACCGAAGAAGTTACATCATATTAAGAAATTGCATTAGAAAACAGGTGGCACATGGGCAGAGTCTCAATAGAGGGCACAGCAGAGATGAGTGCTCGCAAAGTCATTATAAATACCCCAGATCATTTCATGCCACTTAGGAAATTATGGGAAGAGTGGATAGGTCTCCTAGATTAGAGTGATTGGAGAGAGGCTAGGAAAGCCTCCCCCATGAGCCATTCATTTCCTCAATGCAATGCCTCATACAACTGAGCACGCAGAGAAGTCTTATCCCAGGGTGCGGTAGGGGGATAGCCACTCAGATTTGTAACAACACAGTATTGTCAAATGTATGACTCTACTAGAGATTAGGAGCTTAATTTAGAGGGCAGTATGGCATGGAGCCCTCAAATAACTCTATGACCCACTTTCCACATCATGCATATGCTTTGCTTCCCCTACACCAACCGTACACCCCACCACCTCCATCCCCGCCCACACACTGCTAGAATCAATGCAGCCCTTAGTCCCGTCACACCACCAACCATACGCTTTGACACACAGGAAGCTGTTTGTGACTACCCATGTTCCAGGTCTCTGTTTCTGTCTTACCCTTTTCCCTGTGTTTTATTGCATGGTTTTTACTGCTTGTGAGTTGTTATAAGGGTACATGTGCAGGGATTCAAGGAAGGCTGGAATGTTCAGCAACTCCCTCCACTCGGAACCTAATTGTTTGCCCTTCAGATGATGGTACAATCCATCACTAAAATACAGGAGGATTTAGAGCTGGCTCACCAAGAAACAGCATCTACATGAATCATCTGAATGCTGCCCCTACTACCACTTGTACTTGCCTTACAGAAGCGTCACCTACAATGACCACCATTTCGCTCAGGATACGAGGATAGCTTTTGTAATGTGCACTTATCAACAACATCCTGGCCTTGGCTACACCTTTAATTCTGAAACAGAGGCCTTGGCTGTTGCATTGGAATCAATTTCTATTCCAATTTGGGCAATTTTTGGAACTTGGTACATAGCACACGGTGCACTTAGAGTATTGTTGACCCTTAAACAAGGTAACTGACTGAATCAGCCATAATATACTTTTCCAACGATTTGTCTCAGTAGCTGTTTGGGCTGATGAAGGTGCAACGTTGGCATTTTAACAGGGATTAGGAAATGAGTTCAAAGATGCATTATCATTGTGTGGAAAGATCCCATTTCCTCCAAAAGCTTTAATTGATTTAACTCTACAAACGGGTGGACAACTGAAGATTTGTCAAAGGAAAGGAGGGATTATACAAGGCATCCGTAGATTCATAATGCCCCTGAATCTGCATAACCTACTCCTCCCACCTCAGCCAGACCTCGTTCTAATGTGCGAAAGGGCCATACTGTCTCACCTTTTGCCCAAAAAGAAGTGTGTCTGTTAGGCTGAGCAAAGCTCAGCCTGACAGACACTCTTTATTTTCAGGTCAGGTAGCCAAGAGCTAGAAATGGGCTAAATGTACAGGCTCTTGGCTGCCTGAGCTGAACTTTGCAGGGCTGAAGATATCACAACTACTGTGGGCGTGACGTCTGCAGCCTGGCAAAGCACCGCGAGGTCCCCCCTTTGGGACAAGGGGGAGCGTCACTGATTGCCTTGGGCCTGGGCGCTTAAGTTCTAAGCCCTGAAGTGCCCATGGAAGAGTGTCAATCAGGGACACCCCTCACAGAGTTGGTTGGGATCAGTATTGGCACTGGTCCCATCCCACTCTGTGATGAGTAGAGACTGCTGCCTCCCCTCATCTAATGAATGTATGGGTGTGAGTCAGTGTTTATGAGTGTGTTTGTGTCCCGTCCGCCCCCTCCGTGCTACAAAGTACCGCCCGCCACTGTCCCGCCCCCCGGAAGAACCCATGCAGGTGTGTGTTAACTTGAAACCACTCATAGGCGGGAAAAAGCAAATAAAGAGGGAAGCAGGATTAAGTTTATATTGTGGAAAATTGGGGAATTTTGTTTATTTGTGTCCTCACCTTCATGGAAATGTATTTGCTCATCCTAAACTAATGGAAGGGGGTGAACAAAACTACTGCTAAAAGGGGCCGTTATCGACATGGCTTACTATTATTTGCAAGTTTTACTTACTTGATGACTACTTACAGTTTTTGCTTTGATAGATTTATGAGCGTCAGATTGCTTTATGGTTTTTGAATTCCAGTCTGAGGAACAACTTCAAACAATTAAAACAGTTGTCCCTGAAGAAATTTCAGGAATTGATGAGGCAGCCCTGTCTCCAGGGGATGTCTGTAGAGAAAATGTACCTCTTTTGAGGGCTACCCAGTTGGAACAAGTAATACAAATAAACGTTGATCTTATCAATGCACATTCCTTTTCATTTCGTTTCGTTAATCTTTATTTCGATTATAAAAAAACATAAAAGATTTCATACAGTGTAAAACAATCATAAAAACAGATCTTTCAATCCTGCGCTATCCACTACAGCGTGGTTAAAAGTACTAATCGAAGTCTCATTAGTGGTTTTTCCTAATAATTAAAACAATAAATACAATTTGAAAATCTAAGATCATTGAAACAGCATCAAAATTCATCATTTTAACACAATTATGGTATTACCAATTCATTTAAACACAATTCCATTTTCCTGATGTTATTTCATTTATAAAATATATTTAAAACTATCGGCATTACATAGATAAAGATTACTATTCTTCTCTTTACACTAGATTGTTCACAATAGCAACTAAAATTTGAAGCCCCTTCTCCTTCTAATTAAGTCTACACTGAAAAGATATCTGCTTATGCTGAAGACAATGGATTGCGTGGTGTCTGTTTGCAGTATTCTTTCAGCCTCACTGCAGCGTCTAAAACCCAGGAGGCGGCAAATTGGTTTAATCCATTTTCTCCTTGCATAAATGTAAGCAGAACAGAAAAATAGTATGTGTACTTCGTTATCTTTGACACCTAGCTTGCAAAGTTCACAACTACAATCATTTTGCTTTCCTGTGTAACCCACCCACTTTGCAGTATTTGCGTTAATTTGCAAAATGACATAATTTTTTTTTAGATACAGAGATTTGGCCAGACCTGATAGGATTTCATCCATAAAAAACTCAAATTTACTATTAGGTTTAATAGAAAGATACCTCAAGGAAAGGGTGCCTAGTTTGGGGTTATGTAACCGGGAGATTTGAATAAACGCCCAGTAGCTTAACTTTAACACTTTTTTGAAACTCGAGGTCAAGCTTTCTGGGTTCTCCCAAAAGTGTCTCAGCCCCAACTTGGTAAACCACTCCTCGTTATGAGTCAACCATGCTAGCCTCGTGTTGTTTTTTATTCTCAAAATTTCCTGCAAGCCTTCTCTGTAATCGGCGTGTTAGTCTGTTGACCACAAGCGGACCCAAAACAGTAGTGGCCGCAAAGCCACGTGGTCATCAGTACGATGGATATCTAGGTCCATTACAACCGGAAGTAAAGGGGTACGCCTCAGAATACTTAATAATTTCCTAAATAAAGTATTCTCTTGTGCCATAAATGTCACTGCGTAACCCCATAGTTCTGCCCCATAAAGGGTAGCAGATTGTGCCTTATGTTTATATAACTCCAATGCTGGGGAAACAGCTTTTGATTGACTGACTCTTTATTATACCATGAATGGCCATTTATCAATGGATCTGATGTCCCCTTTTTGGAAGGCTTTGAAGCTTTGGTTAGTATTTGTCCAAGGCCCTCTACCATATTTTCATGCATCCGCATGATTGGGATCTCGTTTTCTGGTAAGTAAATATATGGCAAAACTATTTCTATGTATGTCTCGTAGATCTTCTTAACTGTTGCTTCATTCCCCAATCCTACCAGCCACTTGAGTGCTCTGCGGTTATTTGACACCACAGGTGCAATCGTGGTATATATGGAGCTATTTTTCGCTAGGGCTGTTAACTTAAAAAGGGAAGCACAAAGCGTCACACCCAAGGGGTAGTGGTCACTCTCTATTTGATCTTCCACTGCGAGGTCACTTACCATAGTCCAAAATGGAATTGAGACCAACACATAGTCAATGTAGCTATTGCAGTTACCCCGCTTAAAAGTTGGCTGACTTGGACTATCAGAGGGTAAGCGCCCATTACAGGCACGTAAACCGTAAGCTGCAGTCAGCCGCAATAGCTGTGCTACAGCATGAGTACATTGAATTACAGGGCTACTCTCTAATGGTGGGATATTGTTTGCGCTATCCTCCACCTCAAAGATATCTTCCAGCCCTGCCACCGGTTAAAATTTACGGTTAAAATTCCCCTCAATAATCATCAACGCTCTCTGATCGAGCGTAGATATGATATAATTTAATTGCTCAGTTACCTCCACTTCTTTGTTGGCAGCGTATATACGTTCAAGATATATTTCTCTCTTTTATTCGGTCCCACAAATGTTACTCCTAATATATCTTGACTATAAGTATCGATTTGCTTGAAATCAGCTCCTAGCGTGATTTTCGCCCATATTACAAGACCTCCAGAGGGCCTTCCTTTGGTTAGAGTAGTAGCCGGTATGCTAAAAGTTTTATAGCCTACTTTAAAATGATTTTCTACAGCCCATGTTTCCTGGAATAGCACAATCTCACTGCAGTCGATATACTCCTGCCATGTAGGATCGTTTAAGTTTTTTCTAATTCCAGCTATATTCCAGGAAGTCAACTTTATATTGGTCTTACCACCTTCATTGGGCATATTGCCATTTATTCTTATATCATTAACTTCCTCTGGCTGCCTATACTCCATGTCGTTGCACAGATCGTTAATTATGTTCATATGTCCTAGAACTCTATCACCCTGATTTTCAATCAGACTCTGATTTTCATACACCTCCTTTTGGCCTATTCAAGTAAATGGCCAATGTCACAAAACCTAACATCATTCACAGCCTTAACATTAGAGAAATTGGGGGCAGGACCTCTGTCTGGATTATGGAGGACGCCTCTAGTGTCCTATCATTGATAGTCAGAATTCCTGGTGCGCTACGGTCTTTAAGAGTACCATCATTAATCCCGCCCATCGCTTTACTACCCTCATATTCAAGACCTAAGAGTGTACTAGTTGTTAGGTTATCCATTACCTGGTTAGTTCCAGTTAGTTGTCAGTCCTGCAAGTCTAAGTCTCACAGGGCCTGATATCTATTCGGTTGGATAAAAAAAGGAACTCTCCCAGCTTTGATCACCCTATCCGGTTTATAGAAATAACCTAGAGGCAGAGCACTAATCTCAGTCTTAGGGGAGAGGGTTGCATCGTGGTTTGTTAATATGCGATGGGCCATACTTGGTCTACGAATATTTGCCACAATACAATCGCCTCTAATATTCTTAGTAGAGTTCCCTACCCACCCTACTCTCCTGACCATTAGTATCTCACTACCATCTCTAGGGTGGAACTTCTTAAGTTTTGCCAGCCAATCTGTAGTTTTATTCCTTAATTCTGCCCAGTTTTCCTTCTGATTCTTCCATAGGGCTGGGACCCCCGTCAATAATATAACATAGGGGCTTGCTGCCGGGGGGAGTTGTAGTGTCACCTCATTAGGAGCCAATGATTCACTAAGGTCGTTAGGGCTGTCACTTCCACTAGGGACACTACCACCCTTGCCCCGGCTGGGGATTTGTCTTGATATTTCTGCTTACTATTAGTAGCTAATGCATTATTCCCTATAGCTAATCTCCCCATGGGCTCGCTCCCATTTTTCCTTGCCATTGATCTATTATGTATGTTGTCATTTGTACCATCTTTAGCACCTGTCAAGCAATTTTACCCCATTGCCCTTGTATCTTCTCCATCCCCTCCAGTTGATAATTGACTCTTAGTGATATTAACATTTAGGGCATTAATTACAGATTCAAGCGCGCCAACTTTCTCCCACAACATAGAAAAGCTTTTTTCCGCCAGCTCGCAGATACATGAAAGAGCTGAGCTTAATCCTAAATCATTAGCTCCCACAGGCTGGTCAGTCATGGCTTCCTTAGTGGTAGTAGTAACTATGGGACTCTTAGTTGCGATAACTGATTCTGTTTGCGTGCCCACCGAAATGCAAATAGCAACTGGAAGAATCGGAGTCCTCCCTTTACCCATGATTTTCTTTCCACCAATGTCCTTCTTGCTTTTTTCTGCCCCTTGTTCGATCTTACGTGTATCCATGCTCGCTGTGGTTTTTGACCGGGTGGTTCTAGTGATAGTAGATAAGGTGCTCGACGGAGCAACAGGTTCAGGCAGTAGGAGGGACCGGGGGAAATATCTAATAAAACAGCTGTGGCTTGATTAGGTACAGTATTCTGTTCTTGATTGACAAGTTCCGATAAATAATGATAATAATAATAGGCCCATTTATAAAGCGCAATGGTTACACTTATACCAGTGTGTCCCCGCGCTGCGGTAGAGTTAGCCAGGAATCAGATACCCACTACCCTCACCCTACTATCCTCGGGCATAGCAGCTCTCCTTGGCCTCCATCCGGAGATCCATCGGGAGGGCATTCCATTGCTTGGCAGCCAGTAGGCGGAAAGACCGGCCTCCCATCCTAGCTTTCTTGATAGCAGGTACACACACCAAACCTACCTCACCTGACCTCAGCTGACGTGTGGGGACATAGGGGGTCAGGAGATCTGACAAATACGAAGGGGGATTCCCCTGCAGGATCCGATGACAGATACAGAGTGCCTTGAAAATGACTCTTTTTTTTATCGGGGGCCAGTGAAGCGCAGACCGAGCTGCCCTCGCAGATGACCTTCTCGGGCGCATCAGGATTAGGCGGGCTGCCACATTCTGCACTCCCTGCAGATGGAGCATACACTTGGCCGTCGCGCCTAGATAGAGGATGTTGCCATAATCCAGGCGCGACGTCACCAAGGCATGGGACCAGGATCTTCCTAGCTGCCACAGGCAGTAGGTCCAAGGTTTTACGCAGAACCTTCAGGATCCCAAAACAGGCGCTTGCCACCCGACTGGTTTGATACTCGAAGGAAAGACTGGGATCTAACCATACTCCCAGATTTATTGCCTGCGCACAGGGCGTAGGTGTCGCCCTGAAGTTCTAGGGCCACCATGCCGATGACCACACAGTTGGGGCCCTTCCCACCACAAGCACCTCCGTCTTTTTGCCATTCAACTTCAGGCAGTTCTTAGCCATCCATGCAGCCAATTCTTGCATGCATGCCATGAAGTTGGGGGCAGCCGACTCTGGTGCCTGGGTCAGGGAGACCACCAACTGCGTGTCATCGGCATAGGATGCGACCCTGATCCCAAACGGGAGCTACATAGAGATTAAACAGGGTCGGGCTCAGGGTCGAGCCCTGCAGCACTCCCTGGTTCAGCTTGATGACTCTAGAATAGTGTTCGCCCTGTCTCACCTGGAAGCAGCGTCCCGACAAAAAAGATTTGAGCCAACTCAGGACACTGCCAGACACCCCTCCATTCCTCAGACATTGCACCAGCGTGTGATGAACTACAGTGTCAAAGGCGGCACTTAGATCCAACAGGATCAAGGCAGCCGTTTGAACTGCGTCCACAAATTGCCTAATGGATTCAGTGGCAAAAAGCAGAGCTCATCCCCTGCGAGGGCTGATGGGCGGATTGTGCCTCCAGTCTTTGTTAAAACCTTAATAAAAACTTCTTTGATAAAAAAAGCAGAGCTGATTCTGTCGAGTACCTAGCTCGAAAACCGGACTGGGTGGGGTGGAGAAGATCATATTCCTCAATATAGGCCATCAGTTTTCATTCACCACTTTTTCTGCCACCTTCGCAAAGTACTGCAAAAGTGAGATTGGCCGAAGGTTATCTAGTTTTATGCTACTGCAGATGTTAATAAGTTGTTCCGGGAGGGGCATCGAGAATTCCTTCAATCCCCCTCCCTCCACCACAAGTTCTCTCTCTTCCCGCCCTTCCTCTTCAGCTCTGGCCTATTCAGGGAAAGTGGAATACATTTTTTCCACTTTATCGGAGAAGAAGTCGGCTATCCGATTACAGAGCTCCTCTGAACCCACAGCCGGAGCAGCTAGGCTAGTGGTGGAGGATATCTCCTTATAAACCTTAAATAGCTCCTGAGTGGAGCTGCTGGCTGAGTCAATTCTCTCCAAATAGTGAGCCACTTTGGCCCTTCTAAATTAGCTTATGATAGTTCCTTAGTGCCTCTTTATAATGCCCTTTCCCCTGCTCTGAGAAGTCTACCCTCTAGAGCCTTTCCCGTCGTTTACACCCCGCTTTTGCTGCTCTCGGGGTCTCTGAGTACCACGGGGCAGATTTCTGAGTTCTGTGCTGTTTCCTCTTAGCCCATGGGGTCGTACAGTCCAAAGCCTCTGTGATACGTCTCTCCAAGTTCTTACATGCCGTTTCAACATCGCTACCCCCAGGCGGGCCCTCCTGCACCAGGGCCTTGCTAAAGAGTCCCTGCGAGAAGGCCCCCCACCTCCGGCAGACCGCTGTCTTATTGCTGGATTCCGGTCTCTTAGGCCCAGGGCATACTATCACAAAGGGAACTAAGTAGTGATCCGTCCATGCGACAGGGAGAGGGGGGTGAACCACAATGTCCTCCCAATTTGTGAACAGTGGGTCCAATAGATGTCCCTTTATGTGGGTAGGGGCCATGGATCTAAGTCCTAATTGCAGTGTAGCCATTTCCTGACAGAGTTCGGTGGCTGTTGTACAAGCCCTGTCCTCAAAATGCAAATTGAGGTCCCCGAGCACCATGAATTTCTCATATCGCTAAGCTGGTTGCGTAAGGTAGTCCAGCACGCTGGCCGAAAAACCCTTAGCGTGGCCAGGAGGTCTATAGATTAGAACGCTCTTTATAATGTAACTCTGGTCCACCGTAAGCGTAAAAATTCCCGCCTCACACTCGGGCAGGTTGATATCCTCCAGAGAGCATTGGACGTGATGTTTATAAATAATCGCTATGCCGCCCCCCCTACCAACTCTCCTGTCCAGATGGCTAATCGCATAGCCCTTAGGGACAGCTTCTACAATATCCGGGCCAACTCCTCATCCAGCCAGGTCTCAGTAAGAAACACAATGTCGAGCTGGCCGTCTACCAGTTGGTCGTAGACCTCCAGTGTATGTTTCCTGAGGGACCGGCAGTTCACTAAGCAACAATTGAGCTCACTCATGTCCTCCTCCACCTCCCTCCCTCTTCCAAGAGTAAATGAGCAGAATCTGCAACCCCCCCTTATGCTGCCACCCACAATACTGTGCTTGCAGCAAGGCGAAGAAACACCAGATGACAAGTGCCTTTGCAGTGTGGCGGGTCAAGCGAAAGGCGTCGCTCGGTTAAATAAATTTCATGTGAGAGCACAGATTCTGCCCTCACTAAGAATGTGTCCAGTGTACCAACAACACTCTTTCGTTTATCCATTTTTTAAAGTATGTGTACTTCCTTACGAGGCAGAAAAAAGGAAGAAACAGTACCTTAGTTCTTCGTGTGATTGCCGCATAATTGGAGCAGTGTAAAAAATGAAAAGACGCTTCTCAGAGGGGTGGCCCAGCCCAGCCTTTTCCGGCCGCTGACGAGCGCGGACAGGCCCGCCCTTGGCCTGGGCGCGCCCTCGCGCGTCCCGTGTCGCGGGAGCCGTGCTGCGATTTAAAGCGCCTCCTGGCGCTTCGTGCTGACGCTGCTGGGGAGCGCCGCCGGGGGACTCTGGGAAATGGAGTCTGTGGCTCCCTGCTCTTCCCCCAGTCAGCGGTGTTGGCGGTGGCAGTATCAGTGCAGTCCCCCTCGGACTGTTAGGGCAGGTGAGCGAGGGAAATGGTGCTCGCGTTGTCAGTTGCAGGGCTAAAAGAAAGGGACCTTTTCAACTTTATTTATTTCAAATTGTGTTGAGGACAACCTAGTTATGGATAGAAACCTCCCATATTTATTGGAAATGACTCTATCATTTTATTACACTGTTTCCTGTCTCCAACAATACAAAAGGCTCAGGCACTGTCCTGTTTTGCTTTGCACATGTCCTTATACATCCCAGCAATGGAACATGGGGGCATATTATCAACAAAGTGGCGAAGAGAGGCGTTAGCCATCTTAGCTTAACGCCTCTCTTCGCCACTTCGGAAACGCTTGGCTGCACCATATTACCAAGGATATGGGGCAGCCTAGCGTTTCCCCCTGCGATGACGGTAGGTTTTACAACTTATCGCCAGTGCAGGCACCCTTGTACCAGAGTACAAGGGTGTCTGCGAGCAGGGAGGTTTGTTTATGCTCAGGAAGGAGTTCCTTCCTGCACATAAACAAACCTTAAATGCCATTTTGTAACTTACATGTGTGCTGCTTTATGCAGCACACATTAAAGTTACAAATTGGCATTTTTAAAAAGAGGTTTGTTTATGTACCGGAAGGGACACCTTTCTGTACATAAAGAAACCTTGGCGTTTTGCTTTTTGCTTTTTCCATGTGCGCTGCACAAGGCAGCACACATGAAAAAAGCAAAAATGAGGAGAAATGAAGCATTTCTCCTCGTTTCCCCACCTTAACACCAGGATTTTTCTGGTGTTAAATTTGGCGCTGCCGCCTATTATCGCCGAGCTTGATAATAGGTGACAGCGGCAAAGTGAATCGGTGTTTCGGTAGAACGCCCACCGCAACACCCACCTCACGCCCCCTTCCACGATGAGTTTATCGTGAAAGGGACCCTATTATCAACGCAGCGTTAAGTCAATTAACGTAGCTTTAAGCCACGTTAATTGACTTAACGCTGCCTTGATAATAGGGCAATGCAAATATCGCCGCATTATCGGCAGATAAGTGCTGATAATCATCTTCATTTACAGCATGCCCTAGTAAGCACCTCATCTTGCTCATTACTTACATGCCATTGCGTCCTATTGCTTAAAACCCTCTAAATGGGCACTATGTAGAAGCCATATGTCCTCCCAGAGGGGTGTCTTCTCCATGGTCTCTGCTCCCACATGGTCCAGCTCAGGTGGACTACCCTTGTGAAGTCTGGAAGTGAGTCTGGGATAGGGTCTCTGTATAGTAAGGCTAGTATATAACCTGAAGCAATCAAGGCTCTGCATCTAAACTGCTGCAATATGACATGAGCGGTACAAAAGGGGGTGGTGATGGACGGAGCATCAGAACCAATCAAACACTCACACCCAGTCAAAAGATCTGGGTTTGATCCATCACCGTTCTTTAGCCCACTCTGCCACCCCAGTTCAGACATGGCTATATGCAAATCAGTCTGACCCTGTGCCTCATGGGAACAGTCCAGCCCGAACTGCCAAGCCATGCCTTCCCTGGACCGGAAGCAAGCTTCCGAGGACCGGTTTCTGGCATTCCAGCCGTCTTCAGCCCGGCTTGCTTGAATCCAGTGGCAAAGTGAGCAAGGGACTCACGTCTGAGCATACCCTGCCACACTTATGGCGGCCAAAAGCGGTACAAAAGGGGGTGGTGATGGACGGAGCATCAGAACCAATCAAACACTCACACCCAGTCAAAAGATCTGGGTTTGATCCATCACCGTTCTTTAGCCCACTCTGCCACCCCAGTTCAGTTGATTGAGTCAGATGCCCCATCCATCACCACCCCCTTTTGAACCGCAATATGACATGATACATCATGTTTACCTTTCCCCTATTAGGTTACATGCTATATAACCCGCGTGCTCTTCTAGGTGCCCCTGATGAGGAGGACGGGGAGTGGATTTCTTACGTATGATTTGGGGGGTGTCCAATCATAGGTGAAAACTGGAAGACAGTTCTCGCGTCATTGGGCTCAGCCTCGGGGTGGACAGTCCCCTGGAGGTGGGTCCCTGTCTGTTGAGACGTATCCTCATTGAGAAAAATAATTTCGTATCCCGGTGCTGGTATTGGCAAAGCGTAGAATTGTTATAGGTTGGCTGTAACCGATTGCACCAAAGATTACTGACTTGCTGAAAGACATGGCTGAGTGATCAAATGCTGTGGAGACCGCAATGTTACACTTAAAACATTACATCAATTTACTCAAAATAATCTGAGTGATATACAACAAAACTCTTTTAACATAATGCAAAACACAGAGTTTGAGGACGTTTGAAGACCATTTACATACTCGTTGGGATAGAGACCTGGAGCGCAGTTTTCGTGTACACCAGAGGTTAGTGTTTGTGGAAGAGGCCACGTTTTGGTCAATTAGCGATGATCGACATGACATTAACTTTTGACTCGCGCAATTTTTCACAACAGTTGTATACCAGAGAACAGCGTGCACAGTGAGTATCCGGTTCTATTTGGGATCTGCATATCATGTCATGCTATATTGAGGTGAATTTAGCCTTTTATTAAAGCTTCAACACACACGGTACTAATAATATTGTTTTGGGATTTGTGTTAGCTTCAATGGTATTTCGCTTCACTCAGGATGTGCACATTATGTCGTGTTTGAAGCTGGACGGTCAAGCAAAGCACTCCAATACTTTCAGGTCAAGTTTGCACTATGTGAAACTGCAAAGACAAACCTACCTCATGCTAAAACGGGTTTGTAGTTCTGGAACGGTTTAAGTACTCTTTTACATGTTAACTTTGAAGGGTCATTATTGCATGACATTAGGAAGGTGTGGTTGCTAAATATAATACCTCAAATAGATTGTTTTTAGAAATTCAGGTTTACTTTCTGGTTGCCGCTGTTTATCGGATATAGAACCTTTGTTGGACTGAACAATAGTTCTTCTTGGATCCTTTGACATATAAGCATCCATATTGAAGTTATTATGATTGTTTGACTCCGAAGAGAAATTATAATTCAGCTGATAACTAAGTGACCATAATCCAGGTCTTCCACTGAAAGGCTTGGTTTACCTACATGTTATGAAGGCATATTGAACTGCATCTGTTGATATGTTCATTAACGACGAAGTCATTTCTCTCACACTCAATCAAGGATTATGTAATTACCAGCCTACAACTTGATCGACTTTCATATTGGTAGCTAATGTTGTTTTCTATGCTGTCCTGATACGGTGTGTTATATCAAACAATTATCTGTAACATACTGAGCCTTGAGAAAGAAATTTAAGAGCTCTGAAACACATGTTGTCAGAAATCTCGAATATATGTATACACTATAATTGAAAAAGGCCCTATATTGTGAGGATAAATATAAGATTGTATTGACTATCCACTTATGGTCAGGGCCACTGGAATTAAATGCATGGGGAGGACCAAATTATGCAGCAGGCTTGGCTAAATTATGTTGCAAGAAATGGCAAATGATGCAGTGTAATGTAGCCCAATATTTGGCAGGAAACTTCATTAGTTTGTCCTTTTTAGGGCTCGGGGCGGAGCTCCGAGATCCTAATGTAACAGAAAAAAAAAAGTCTTTAAGGCCTCGGGAAAGACACATTCCTTTGTTTTTTTCTTATCTGAATGTTGATTGGTCGTCGCGGTGCTGTTTTTGTAGTAGTCTTGATGCCATAGGGCATTAGGCGTCCATGTTGGCATTTTCTCGGCGGTTTCGCGCACGGCCGTCCATAAATATCAATTAGGAGCTGTCAGGGTGGCCGTGTAATGCATTCCAGATGGTGTGCGCGCGTTCACCATAGAGCAGTGCGTTTGTCGGGCGCGCGTCCTCCTCACGTGCACACAGGCATAGCGAGTGTCCTCAGGCGATGTCTGCATTTCTGCTGCTGATGTTGATTTTGAGCTAGTCGTATATGCAACGTCTTCTGTCGTAATTTTCATTCATGTTACGGTGACCATCTCATGACGATTTAGGGAAGTAAATATGCCCGGTAATGCAGACACTATATTTAAACCTATTTCTTTCCGCCTACCACGGTAAACTCCTCTTGTCTCCGATTGAAGGTGCGGACACCCAGTCACAGACATACAAATAACGCGGTGCAGTGCGTGAGGGTGCAAACTATAATGGGCACCTCCTTCAGTGGGCGGAGCGTGTGATGCAATAGTAGTAACGGACTCTGCAAGATGGCTGAGAAATTAAGAGGTGAGGCTCTTTTGTTTTAGTATATCTGTGTTGCGCTTGCGCTTTGGAGGTCTGTTTCTGCTCCCTTCTAGAAACGATGTGCGCTTCTTCGCATGAGTGTTTGCTCGCCCTTGGAAGACCTCTCTGCCTGCACCCGGTACCATGCAGCGCGCAGCACGAGTGCGCCTGCTGAGCGGCACCTGGCTAACTCCACCTATAGACTTCCTACAAACCAGTTGGGTTTCGACCGGTTCTCTTACATAGTGATTGGATCTGTAAGTGATGGACGGAATGTGCGGGGAAGGGCGGGTGTGTCTTGACTTTCAGTCCTGTGCCCTGCGTTATCTGGAATGGGACGTTTAATGTGTTTCAAAATGTAGGAACACCTGTTGCCTAGTTAAAACAAACCCGTGGAGGCAGGTGAGAATTAATCCTCATGAGGCCATGTATTATTTGCTTTGTTTGCCGCGTGATGTCAGAGCTGCTAGGTAAATGTGTGTCTTTGCGTGAGTTTGTTGCTTTGCGTGGAACAAACGAGGTTTGATTATATGGAAGGTCGGTTAAACAAAGTAAATTCGGTAAACGATATTATTGTCTTTCTTGGGAAATTAAAACTTTAAAAATGAAGTCCAATTTTAAAAATCACAGCACAAGTAATGTGGTCGTCCAAGAAATAAGGACTGACTGAAGATGTCACATGAAATGGGGCCACATGGCATTTATGCAGGTGTGTGCGCCCCTTGTGTTGTCTGTGTGCATGAACACCTGTATGTAGGTTGACTTTGCGCATGTCGGGATGGTATCTACGCATTGATGCTTGTACGTGTGTCGGCCTCTCTGTGTGCATAAGTGAAGGTATTTCTGTGCAGCCACTTTACACTTTTGTTAATTTTGATTTATTGTAGTCATCCTTGATTTATTAAAGAAACTCCCGCTGATTCTGAGGTTTTAATTTGGGCATGTCACTGTGCGAGACAAATTCTGGCATAAATGCTACAAGGAGAATGTTCATTCAGAAAGGAAAGCTATGGGCTATTTGTCTTTACTTTCAAAAGAAATATTTTTCCTGCGGTATTTCTGCGGCTTCAGTTTTTGGAAGTACACTGTATTGAAGGGCCTGCAGACGTCAGCGTGCATGCTAAAATCCATGTAATTAAGGCATTGCTCCAGTAACGTGGGGATTCAGTCGAAGCGTAAAGGCAGTCCTGCAACATAGGGGATTGTCAAATAACTTAATATCCAAATATTTAACTAATAGGTAGCCACTGTCAGAGACGTCCATAGCCTAAAAGAAACACATGGGTTAAACAGTGGGCACACAGCAATGCTACATGAGAAAGAACTTTTGAGTTTGGAGGACCAACACTGCAATGTTGGTTATGCCTTTCATGTAGTGAGTAGAGTAGTGAGTAGTGAGTAGAGTAGTGAGTAGTGAATAGAGTAGTGAGTAGTAAGTGCAGAGTAGTGAGTAGAGTAGTGAGTAGAGTAGTGAGTAGAGTAGTGAGGTGAGTAGAGTAGAGTAGTGAGTAAAGTAGTGAGTGCAGAGTAGTGAGTAGAGAAGTGAGTAGTGAGTAGAGTAGTGAGTAGTGAGTAGAGTAGTGAGTAGAGTAGTGAGTAGAGTAGTGAGTAGTGAGTAGAGTAGTGAGTGGAGAGTAGTGAGTAGTGAGTAGATTAGTGAGTAGTCAGTGCAGAGTAGTGAGTAGAGTAGTGAGTAGTGAGTAGTGAGTAGAGTAGTGAGTAGTGAGTAGAGTAGTGAGTAGAGTAGTGAGTAGTGAGTAGTGAGTAGTGAGTAGAGTAGTGAGTAGTGAGTGCAGAGTAGTGAGTAGTGAGTAGTGAGTAGTGAGTAGTGAGTAGTGAGTGCAGAGTAGTGAGTAGAGTAGTGAGTAGAGTAGTGAGTAGTGAGTGCAGAGTAGTGAGTAGAGTAGTGAGTAGAGTAGAGTAGTGAGTAGGACATCACAGGCAGCAGCTGTGCAAGCTTCTTACACTCACAAGGAGACCACAGGCAGCTGAGGTGCAATCTTCTCCCACTCACAAGAACGACATCATAGGCAGCAGCAGTGCAAGCTTCTTACACTCACAAGGAGACCACAGGCATCAGAGGTGCAAGCTTCTCACACTCACAAGAAGGACATCACAGGCAGTAACGGTGCAATATTCTCACACTCACAAGGAGATCACTGGCAGTACACACCACATGAACACACTCCATAACACATAGCAACAATACATTGGCATTTACAATGCCATTAGCTCAAACTCAAATAAATCCGAGCCCGATTGCATTTCTAATGCTTGTTACACATGTTAACACTATTTGGGCAAATGTAACACATACTTAGTAGCTGTTTAACAACTACTTTAAGCAATTGCCACCTGAAAGATGAACAGATAACCTTTGAAAAGGGACTTCATTTGTGCGACAGCTGGTGTGACAGTGTTTTTAGTAAGTTTTTTCATCCGTTCGACCTAGACACACTTTTTTTGTTAAAATTCGCAAATTATGCAGCAGATAATGAATTATGGGGCAGATGTATCAAACGATTTTTTTGTCGCAAACACTGCGAATCGGTAAAAAGCAGCGTTTGCGACAAAAGAATCAGAAAATGGAATGTATCAACTAAAACGCATCGCAATTTTAAGGAATCACAAATTTTGCGATTCCTTAATATTGCTTAAGCATTTAAGGAATCGCAAATTGCGTTCCCTTAAATGCTATGTAAGAAGCAATTAAGTTTTGCGAATTTACACTAAGAAATCGCAAATTACCACCAACTTGTAGTTGGTGGTGCTTTGCGAATTCTCTTACAAATGCACTATTTGGCATTTGTAAAGGTGCCATGTGGAGCTCATACATGCCCTTAGGGCATGTATGTGCGCCATATGCACACACATGTAAATTTCAGGGGTGCAGCAGGGTGTCCTTAAGACATCCTTGCACCCTTGAAATTATTCTCAATTTGCGATTCGCAAATTGAGAATAACTTCCCATTCCTTCCTATGGGCCTCCTCGCCCATAGAAATGAATGGGAAATTATTCCTTAATTGCGATTAGCAATTTGCTAATCGCAATTAAGGAATTTTAAGAAATTGCGAAAAAATAGCTAATTTTTAAATACATACCATTTTGCAATTCTCAAATAGCGATTCTCAAAAAATCGCTATTTGAGAATCGCAAATAGGTATTTTGATACAACTGCCCCATAGTGGCAAGTGCGGCAAATTCAAAACATTGCAGAAAATGCCACAGCCACATAATTGCATATTTCTAATAGCCCTCTCTATAATTTAAGAATGCACTTGCACATGGGTTTTACCTGTGAGTACACGTTATAGTATAAAGGAATTGAAAGTGTTCCTCATAGGGACCAGAGAGGTTAAAAGGGAGATCGAATTCAACTGTTCCAAGAAATTGTTCAGGCTATGTGCAAAGAGGTATCAAAATGTGTCTGCTAATTGTAACAAACACACAGAATAGATGTTATCTCACTAGATCACGAATAGGCACTTTGGGCTAGATATAGGTAATTGTAAATTACCGATTCGAAAATACCGAATTTTACCGATTCGGTATTTTCGAATCGGTAATTGCTATGTAGATAAAAAATCGGTAAAAATGACCGAATCGTTAAGATTCGGTAATTAACGAATCGGTATTTACCGATTCGGTAATTGCCATTCATTCCTATGGGCCTGGAGGCCCATAGGAATGAATGTCAATTACCGAATCGGTAAATACCGATTCGGTAAAATAGGGAAAGAGTCAAGGGTGGAAGGGTGTCACTTTGACACCCTGTTGCACCCCTGATTAGTGCTTGTGTGCACATGTGGCACACATACAGCCCTAAGGGCGCGTATGTCTGCCACATGGCATAGTTGAAAATACATTGATTTGCATTTTCTAAGGTATTCCTTATTTACCATCAACTAATGGTGGTAAATAACGTATCCTTAAAGCACATAAGCACTGTTTAAAGTGCTTCCTACATGTCATTTACCGGTAAATGATGATTCGGTAAATACCGAATCGGTAAATACCAAATCGGTAAATACCGATACGGTATTTACCGAATCTGTAAATTGGCCCCCTACATAACAAAAGCCTATTACCGGTCGGTAACGGCCGATTTCGGCCGTTACCGACCGGTAATGGCCTTCCTACATCTGGCCCTTTGCACCTTATGGTACCTTTCTCCAAAATGGGGGCATAGGATGATAAATTACCCAAATGCCCATACAATGAAAAATCTTCAATGCATTTTATTGTATTCTGTAAGTTTTACAAGGACATTAAAAAATGTGTTTTACAACCATTATTTTTGTTACAAAAATAAGTTTACTATCAGAATGCGTTTAATTTCCTATGCAAACTAGATAATGTGGGTCTACGTCATATAATCTCCGTATTTATTTCGACTGCCTTTAACAGAAGAAAATCCGATTCATATTTAAAAGGCTTAATATGTGAGGTTGAATAATGACAAGATTTTTAATGTGCTTTAAATACTCTTCATGATCTCATTTTATGAACCATGATATGAAGTTGATTAGATGACGATGCTAGATAATGTTTAGCCACAACTATTTTTATGCACACATCATTGATTAGGGTTTGTACCTTAGATTAATAATTAATTCTCTTCTATTGATAAAGATATGATGCCATTTTAAATATCCATAGTGATGATGTATTGTGATAAAAGCACTGTATTTTATTTACTTTGTGATTCTTTTATGGACTCAAAAGTACTGTGAGATCAATATTTTTAATAAACTTGCAAAAAATATTATAAAATGAGTTTGTTGTTTTTGGCTGCGTTGATTGATTGATTGATTTTGATTGATTGATTTTGATATTTATATAGCGCAGCAGTCACCCGAGGGCATCAAGATGGCATTTTTGGTTTTTGGTTTACTATTAAACCAGAGAGGTGACTGGTGGTTCAGAGCATGAGGCACTGGACTTAAATCTCCCATTTATCTCAGTATTTCTTGATTTTGTTTTTTTTACTATATTTTACTCAATTATATTGTTAAACTATGTGAGCACATTTTAGAGAACGATATATTCTGTGTGGACAGAATAGTAGTAATTTGAGGGATTGTAAAAATATGATTAATATTAACATCTTGGGAGCGGTTGTTTGACACAATCACGCTTGCCTTTCCCACGCAGGCGGAACCACGAATGCTTCTGAACCACGCATTTCATTTACAACACAAGTCATTACAGTGACTTGCCTTAGGAGGGTGTTTGATTTTGGAATTGTATCAGTTCCTATTCCAAATCCAGTTCCCGCAACAGTGGGGAAAGTGTTCGACTTTAAAGTCCAACGCCGTACCCAAGGCATGTCATTATACCGACTTGCGTGGTAAATGGAATGCGTGGTTCAGACGCATTTGATGTTCTGTCCGCATTGCAAAGGCAACGTGTTGTTCGGCGGTCATGGTATTTGCTGTTCCCCCTCAGGCGCTACTCACGTAACCGAACAATCTCAAGGGGTAGAGGGGGAGGGGAATAGGAGAGGCAGCCCCCCACTCACACAGTATTCAAACAATTAGAGCCTCACCTAAATACAACTGCATCCGTATAAACGACCAACAAGATAGGAATACTTATTATTAATACTCCCCGGAATATGTCCAATAACATAAATCCTTAGGTCTGGATGCGTTCTTCACCAATGTAAAATCACACAGGACCACATACAATTCACCCAAAAAAAGTGTGAAGAATAGAGAGAGTACCTCACGGTAGAACAACCCGAGGGGGTTCCCGGTTAACAATTGCTGGTGTACCCACTTCTCATCATTGGCCACTCTCTCTATGTGAAAAGACAAACGTGCACTAAAAAGAAAAGTAATGCGGACGTGAGAATAGTGATGGAAAACACATATAGTGACAAACGTATCAACACTGACACCCACTTGTAGTGTACAGAAACATATAAATAGGCCCCTAACCAACCACAAAAAAATATAAATTGTGTGGCAGGGCTTTGCTTGCTTTACCGTTTTATTCTGATGCAGCAAAACCCCACTAATTAAAAATGGTTACTTATATACCATCAAGATTTATGTCCTCAAGCCGACATGTTTCATCGCTCCTAGTTTTAGCGATTTCATCAGGGCATAAGAGGGGTTGTCTATTCTCAGTCTTTTCAGAAAAGTGTGGACCTGTGTGAAAAAATAAAACAGAAAGACGCTCAAAGCGCCATTCATGCACCTCTCAGAGGAGGCACTACCAATGCAGCATATATTGACACACAATTTTCAAGCATATTTACCTTGAGTGCGCTAAGTCAGCACGTACCAGCATCACTCATTAGGACACCGTGCCCAATGTTCACGTGTCCAAAAAGTGACCAGAGATAGTCGCAGCCACCTGCACATGTTTAAAAACAGATTCAGCGTCAAATGGAAGTTTACGGGCAAGAACGCTGATAACAGGTTGATAGGGAGTTGTTCGTTAATACTGCCCCAGATACCCAGCCTTATGCAACAATGCACTCGCAAATGAGTGCTTCAAAACACTTCTCATTTACATCAAACGTCATTCTCCCGGTTGCAAACAACCAAATTACGTGTATGCACTGCAAACTGCGTCCACTACTCCAACATGCCCGGTTATTGCTCTTACTTAAAGCTGTTAATGAGCTCATGCCCGGACACTGGTCCCTTTTAGACTTCGAACTCGCACTGCACTTTTC
Source organism: Lissotriton helveticus (assembly GCF_964261635.1). Lineage (NCBI taxonomy): Eukaryota > Metazoa > Chordata > Amphibia > Caudata > Salamandridae > Lissotriton > Lissotriton helveticus. The sequence goes on from NC_136061.1 coordinate 446,469,845, forward strand.
AACGAAGTCATTCGAAATTTAGGGCAAAAAATCACTGTCACACACACACGCTCGACCTGTATCACACTCTTACTGTTGCCGAGTCCCTCCGGCGCTTCCGACGGTCCTCGCGCTGGATCTAAGCGCGGAACAGGAAGTAGCCGGGGGAGAACGTGACTCCGCCCACTGCGTCGCAAAGCGCGGCCATCTTGGAATGGGCTAAGGCCCACTCGTAGTATGTGCCATAAGTATGCAGCACCCTCCCCCGTTGACTTAATCCGGGAATCCAGATCTGGGCATACTACTGAATTAAAATGTCAGTGTTGTAAAGTCGCTATATTAATAGTTTGGAGAGCCCACTGCAAAGCACACATGCTAGGTGGAAAAGGGGCCACTTGGATCCTATTAAATTGCAGATCACGTGTAGGATGAAAACTAGCAATGCACCAACTACATGCCTGCATCAATCCCCCTACATATGTACATATCCCTATGGAGGTCAGCAAATCGAAAGGGGGGAATACACATGTGCATATGATGGAAGTGCATAACCAACGCCGGACTGATCAATAGCTAGCCCTCAGTATTTCTACAGTGTGAGTGCTAATGTCCTCAATACCTAGCTGAAGTCTGGGTGGAAAAGGAGGTACATAACAGAGCCCTGTTATCGCCTGCTCACTTTATTCCACTCAATATTTTCATTGAGTCCCTCCTGATCTGCCTTCTCCAAGAATATCCATTTTGCTTCTTTTCTTGCCAGAATATTCTCCAGATTATGTGTTTCGCCCACCACTTTTTCTAGGACGGTCCACTACAGGTTCTTAGGATCATGTCCCGACGTATTGAAATGTTGTACCAAGCGGGTGGTCAGTTTCTTTGCTCGAATGGTACTCAGATGTTCCTGCACCCGTATTTTTACTTTGCGGGTCGTAAGGCCGATATAGTAAAGACCACAACTGCACATCAGTCTATAGATAACATGTGTGGTGTTACAGTTGCTGAACCGGTTCAAAAACCAGGTTCTGCCCCCACGTAAAGATACAGTCTTAGTGGCTGATGTAAGCCCGCAGACCGAGCAATTACCACATGGATAAGGTCCCGCCGGTATAGTACTTGTCTGGGCAATGCTCAGGTTTCGTGTATGGACCAATTTGTCTCGTAAGTTCGGGGCTCTTTTGAAGGCAAAGCGCGGGGTTGGCATCTTGTTCCCCCCTGTGTCAAGTATAGACCAATGTTTTTTTATGATCTGCCTTATTTTGGTTGAGAGTGGGTCAAAGGTCGTCACTACTGGCAGGCACGTTTGTTTTTCTTTTACATTGCGCTCCAACGTAACCGCCATGTCAATAGAGCTCACAACCTAGCACTAGAGCACCAGCTGTTGTGTGTTTCGGTGATCTCCCTGCCCCCACCGTCACACACCTCTAGGTCGAAACTGGAGGAGGCCAGTGTGGGGGGTCTCAGGGTGTGTGACAGTTCTTCAATTGACACAATTGCGTCAGTGACATCATGATGTCAGTTGCAGGAACAGGCACCCAAGAAACGGCCTCCCGGTTTATATGTATACTTGGAGGGGTCTGAAAACAGCCACGTGCTCCGCACTTGCATGTAACTCTGCCAATGGGGGAGGTATAGCTGGAAAGCTAAGAAACTAAGCTTCCCAGCGACATCACTCCTGGCCTGCAAAGCACCACATGAACTCAGTGGAATGCAATTGCCTGGCACTTCATCTAGATACCAGGGACATCCTTATAGGGGTGGACCCTAGGGCAATGGCCTGTGCTTAACAATACCCCAGTACTATCGGTCTTTCTTCTTCCTGGGAGTGAACTGAAGAGATGTTAACCCCCAGGCAGAGAGCCTACTAAACACCAAGACACATTTCTAAAAATAACATCCAATGGGGGTCGGCTACGAACAATAGCATCGGGTCATTCCCCAACCGAAAAGGGGGGACCATACATTATTCATGTCCCCTGCAAGGCAGATTGGAGTGTTTGCCCCCAATTTGCCCACCTAGTGGGCAGAGGCCCAATAGACACCAGGGACACTAGCAAAAACTCCTAGGTTTTGGGATTTGGAAGGAGGAGACCACTTTATCACCACATCAATGGTCAAGGACCTGGAGCACGACTTGAGGGCTAGGACTCACTCCACAACGGGACCAGCAGCAGGCAGGAAGATTGCAGGGTCTATGGAGCTTGTTGTGTCCTACAGAAGGCTAGCCAGCTAACTCTTGGAGTCACTTTGGTGGTCCTAGGTTCAATAAACAGGTCCATATTTCCTTCCTCAGGCAGCAGGGCAGTCCTTCCAGATGCAAGGCAGTACTTCTGAGTCCTCCACAGGTGCAGAAGCGATCTGATGTAGGGTCTGAGATAGAAATCATTTATCTTGACCTCGACCGATGGCTGGAAGCGGCACATGCTGTACCAGATCGACTTGCAAACTTGGATCAAAGAGCCCATCCCCGTAGCAGGCCGAATAAGGTAGAGAGGAGGCAGTTGCCGCAGTGGCATCCTTCAGAGACTGTGACCCCCACTCCTGGCCGGAGTCATTTGAAGACACCACCATGCATTGAGACTCAGAGAATAGCCTTGCCTTGTTCCCCACTGTCACTCCACAGACCGCAAATGATCTTTAGAGCCTAGGTCTCCCATGCACGAACACCTTGCTGAGTCAATAGCAGTTTGCATAATGTGTGGGTCGCTGTCCTCCGCTGTCGCTTTCATATTCCCCCAGGTTTGCTATCTCCTTCATAAACAAACATAGTCCGGTCAACCACACTACCGTCTGCAACAGCATTATGCAAGACGACATAGCCGCCATCCCCATGGCAAATGCAAACCAAACTCAGGAAACTGTTTCAAATGTTATGTATTTTGTTTGGTCAAACATAGTTATTAGGTTGAACCCCATATTGGCTGTTAATATGTTTATTTGGGGCTCTGGCTCACCCGTTAATACACGCGGTGTAATTCCCTGCCCCCAAACTTGGGCAGATCTCAGAACTGAACACACGTACATATGGCCGAGCAGGGAAAATATACTGTAATCACTTGGAATGTCAGAGGGATGGGGGCGGTACACAAGTGCCATAGAATACATGCTCAACTAAATAGATGTAAAGCGCAGTTCACGCTGGTGCAAGAGATGCACATTACTGATTCCAAGGCCATCACATCATAATCCGCCTTTGCGAGGGGGGCGGCTGTCTGGGTTCGGGGTGGGTTCCCGTTTGTAGACTTAGAGCAGCGCATGGATGCAATGGGCAGGTATGTCATTATTTATGGCACAATGGTGTGCACATAGTTATAGGTAGTATATATGCCCCGAACTACAACCAAGACAAATTCCTAACAAGTCTCAACACAGTGCTGGCAGACTGGACAGGATACCCCTGGGTACTGGGAGGAGATTATAATGCGGTTCTGAATGTCCACTTTGACGGCTCTCACCCCGCTCCAAGGAGCGGTCTTTATTAGGAAGGCGGGCCCCCTGCGTGGTTGGGTGGAGGGCTGGTAGCTGGGGGATGTTGTGCGCCTCAAGAACCCAAACAGCCGGGAATACTCATTTTATTCATCACCACACCAACTACATACCCGACTAGATAGAATATTATGCTCCCTTGCCAATACCACCCAGGTGACCGATGCCACTTATCTAGAGAAGACCATAACCTCCTAGAGGTCACAATGGCATGGGGAGAAGAGGAAGTTGTGGCCACAGATGCTCCTGGATGCCGCCTTCTGAGCCACTATGGCATCAGCCATTACCAATTACTTTGACGAAAATACCACTACGGCGTCTTCACGCCTTATAGAGTGGGACACGTTCAAGACTGTCATAAGGGGTACCACTTTTAGCGCCACCATGGGGGCCAGGCAGGGAATCCACAGTCGCCTTCAGTCTGTAGAAGGCACACTGAATAAGTTAGAACAAGAGGCCGTTAGCAACCCCACTAAAAAGGCATAGCTACAAAAGGCACACATACAACATGCTGAGCTGCTGGAGCACCTCTGAATAATGGATTACCAATCCTATACTCAACTCAAACTAACGGAGGCCGACAAACCGGGAGCGCTTCTTGCACAATTGCTGTGAGATGCGCCCTCCCCCACCCCTAAACATGAGATAGCCTTATCAGACGGCTCTAGGTAATATTCACAGAAAGCTAAAATTATGTTGTGAATACACAACACAACATATTGCAAGCTTTCTGTGAATATTACAAAGCACTAAACAGGGCCCCTGGGGAGGCAAGGGGGGAACCCATAGAAGCTTTTATGCGTGACCTACGCTACCCCCAAATTTCACAGAAAGACCAAAAAGAACTGACCAGCCCTATTACCAAACAAGAAATTAATGAAGCCATCCGAGAACTTCCACGCAATAAGGCTCCAGGTCTGGATGGCCTACCGATGGGATTCTAAGACACCGTCTTCGATGAATTGGTTCCACATCTGGAGCGATTATACCAAACTGCGCTGGAGGCTGGCACCCTCCCTCTCACCATCATGCATGGTTCTGTTGGGTAAGAAAATCTCTTTACAAATCAGAACATTTGTAATGTTAACATATTTTTGTAATATCAACAAATCTTTAATACACAGGGAACATAAGAACCAAAACAATTTCTGACAGTATCAAAGTTTTTCACTTTTTTTCTTTTTCAGGAAAAACAATTAATAAAGTCAAAGTTGCATGTGAGGGCTGTCTAATTATTCAAAATGGCGAAACAACGCAGGTGACATCAATATATGGTGAATAAAGTGCCCAAGTGAAGGGTGGTGACTGGGTGTATATACATTTCGGGTGAAGACATTTTACAGGGAAGAAGGAATACATTTTGTAGGTCCAAACTGTCTATTTTACTAATTTCTCTTGTCCAAGCACACAGTTGCCTTATCATTTGAGGACTAAGAGGCCCTAAAGGATTTGGACAGAAAAGCCGTCAACATTTTGACCCTAACAAACGCAGCAATGAGTATTGTCGTGGCGGGTGTTCTTCAGGACAGGGAGTGAGTAGAGACAGCCCTCACATGCAACTTTGACTTTATTAATTGTTCTTGCTGAAAAAGAAAAAAAGTAAAAAACGGTGTTTGATACTGTCAGGAATTGTTTTGGTTCATGTGTTCCCTGTGTATCAAAGATTTGTTGATATTACAAAAATGTGCTGACATTACAAATGTTCTGATTTGTAAAGAAATGTTCTTACTCTATAGAACCAATTGTTTTTTATGATATATATGCCCAGGTTCTGAGGGATACTGGGTCACCCCATTACACTTATACACTCACCACAAAGCAGGCATTGGTCACCTCACTTCCAAAACCGGGCAGGGACCCCCTGAACATGTCAGGCTACGGCCCACTGTCACTTTTATCAAGAATACAAGATTCTGGGTAAAGTATTATCTTGGCGACTGCTCCCCCTCCTGCCACAACTTATCCACACTGACCAGAACGGGTTTGTTCCAGCCCGTAGTACTTCCCTGAATATCAGACACCTCTACCATGTTATGGAGGCCACTCCTCATAACTCTGGGGGTCCGGGTGCATTGCTCTCAATTTGCACCAAGCCTTTGCTACCCTTAAGTGGGAATACATTTTTAATGCCATGAGTAGGTCTGGCATCCCGCCTAAATATATCAGATGGGTCAGGCTGCTTTACACCGCTCCAACACCAGGGGCCCAATCTGGCGCCCACATTACGCATCCTTACTTGGTGAGTAGAGGCTCACGACAGGGTTGCCCTCTATCACCACTGCTTTTTGTGCTGGCGCTAGAGCCCCAGGCCATTAGACTCTGCTAGGAAGCGGGTGAAACTGGGATCTGAGTGGGAAACACAACACATATAATGTCAGCATATGCCGATGACCTGATTCTTTACATCTATTACCTAGCAAGTGACCTGGAACCCTTACCACGCATTTTCGAACATTTCAAACGCATCTCAGGCCTAGCTATTATTGAGAAGAAATCTCATGCCTTCTTTTTCCTGCCAGGATGGCACCCGGAAGCCAATAGTTTTGGGCAGCTATCTCTTTCAGTAGGGCTAACCACCTTCAAACACTTAGGCTTTCAAATATATAGATCCTCACAGGACTTGTTAGAGGGCAACCTGATGAGTGCGATTAATGCTCTTCGCACCCAGATATCTTTCTGGGTTTCATTGCCCCTTTCGGTAATGGGTAGAATAGCTATTTCCAAGATGGTCATGCTTCCTCGCCTATTATATATTTTTTTACAAACTTACCAGTATTGATCCCTACTTCCCTTTTTAAAACGCTGGACACGCTGCTCACAGACCTCATATGGGGAAGAGGCCACAGAACAGTGGGGTTGGCCAAATTACAGTTGGGGACGGACAGAGGAGGCCTGGGGGTGATGGATTTCCAGGCATATTGCTACACAAGACAGCTGCAATGGCTGTCATATTGGCTGGTGGGGGTGCAACCTACATGAACTGGACTACACACCACAGATCCTATCCTGTGGCACCCTCCACACTTGACTGTTGCTGCAGAGTAGCATCCCCTCTGAGACCCCCCTATTACTGCGTACAGCACTCACTTATTGGAAGAGGGTGCTACAATACACAAATCAAACACTCCCCTACGTCCCTAACACTCCCTTGTTGGGAATCCCTACACCCATTGGCTTGGTCACTAGGAGTAGTGTACTTAAATGGTCGCGGGAGTGGGTCTCCACAGTGGGAGCACTATTTGCAGATGGGATGGTGATGAACCACGAGAATTTCTCCTGGGAACAAGGAACCCCACGCTCTCTCTTTCTATTGCTTGCAGCACTGTTAAGATATGTGAAGAAGCACTGGGCACCAACTGGCGAAGAGCCCCCGACGCATGAGTTGTCATATGCAGTGTATCTTATGGGTAATGGTCGTCACCTGATCAAATGGCTCTATACGGGTACCCGGGCAAATGAGGAGACCCCCCTCACTACACTTAGAGAGAAATGGGCAGGTGACCTGTGTAGGAACTTATCGGACAAAGACTAGACCTCTCTTCTAGAATACCCTAAAAGAGTATCCCGTAGTGCCAAATTCAAGTGAATGCAATACATGATTCTCCACAGGGCCTACCTCACTCCACACCGTCTCAACTGCATGTACTCCACTGCCCAGGTGTCCTGACCAAGATGCCAGGCAGAGGATGCAGACATAATGCTCATGCACACTATCTGGGACACACTGGAGCGGTGTCTATTGGGCCTCTACCGCTGCCCCAGAGAAAGTACAGATTTGCTGACTTGGCCCTACTCTATCACTATGATGTGGCAGTCGGCCCTCTCCAACAATACATTCATTGTATGGGGAGGCAGTCCGATGGGGCAGTGAAGAAAGTGCAGCCATTAGGGGGAAGAATATAGTGGCCTTCGGAAAATACTGATCTCCACGGAATGGGATCTGATGCTTGAGGCACTTAAGGCAATCAAACCCCCTATCCCACAACGCATATAGAACGTGCGCTTCCTTCCCCTAGCATGCAGCTGTGTCAGGCCCCCCCACCCCTGCTGGCCTCAAGGCCTGGCAGTAAGGAATGCGCCCTACTAAATGAGACCCGCGGCAAGGGAAAGATCGATGACGAGCTAAGCCTCGGGTATGCTATAGTCTAACTGGGGTGAGCCAGAAGGGAGTGAGGGGGAGGGTTGATTGGGGATGTTTTTGAATTTTAATGTTTCATATGGACATTGATTGATAACTAACCTGCAACAGATCCATAGTCACTTGTGGATGCCATAATACTGAAGTCTTGCACAGGCAGTCGCCTAGGTTCTGAAAGTACCTTATATGAATAGAGATGTATCTTTTGCTTCGTTACTCGCTGAAGTGTCCATTTTCATGCCCACGCGTGATGCAGCACTTTGTAAAATCAATAAAGTATGTTTTGTAAAAAAAAGGCCCTCCCTGGACCAGATAGAAGCATCCTGGGACCGGTTTCAGGGCATCATTTTTATTTTATTATTTATTTATAGAGTTTTGTATAGCGCGAACGTGACCCAAGGGTATCAGAGCGCTTCACAGTTACATGTGTTACAGTTAGAAAACAAAAGGTATAGTAGTGTTAATATAAGTTAGATTCCGATATATGTCTTATCAGTTTCAACAGAAACACATTTAGGATCTGTTTAATGTACAGAGGTGTACCGCTAATCCTCTCCAAATGGTCCCGATTTGTATTTCCATTAAGTTCTACATCAAGGACTCAGAGTAGTACTGAGGAAAGTCTTATTTAAGAGAGGGATTTTTTCATTAGGAAGATCTTCACTTCCCTCTTGAATGTTGCCGTGTTTGGAATTTTTCTAATGATTGGAGGAAGTGAGTTCCAGATTCTGGGGGCTGCTCCGGAGAACGCTCTGTTATACGTTTTCTTCTTCCGAAAGATGGGTGGTTTCAGCAACATCTCCTTGGCACTCCTAGCTGGTCTGCTTTCCCCTTATATCTCAATTTTCTGGGCTAAATATCTTGGGGTTTTGTAGTGGAGGGCTTTGTGGGTAATACATGCCATCTTAAATTGGATTCTGGCTTCGTATGGTAGCCAGTTTAATGCTTTGAGGTGTGGGATGATATGGTCATATTTTCTAGACCCAGTAACGAGTCTTGCGGCCGCATTGAGACAGGCTTTTAGTGGTGCTGTAGACATTTTTGGTAGACCTGCTAGTGTTGTACATCCATATTCAATCCTTGAAATAACTAAGGACTGAACTGCCAGTTTGAGGTCCATCGGAGTGATGAGTTGTTTCATTTTGCTGATATAGTTCAGGTGAAACCGGGCAATTTTCGCCATTGCATTGATGTGGGCTTTCATGTTCTTATCCAGTGTTATTTCCCAGTGATTTAGCTGAGTCAACTAGGATAGGGGTGCAGTTTAGCGCTGTAATCAGATTGGTCCATTCCATCACATTCGTGGGGTTCTTTGGAGGTGATATTAAAAGGAATTCCGTTTTTTGTGCATTTAGCTTCAGGTGATTGCTAGTTAACCATTGTAGTGACACTTTTAAGGCCTCATTCATCGTCTTGATGTCTTCCAGTGACGCGATCTTGATGTAGATCGGAGTGTCATCTGCGTACATGTGATGTGATATGTTTGCGTCTCGGAGAATTTCTGTAAGGGGTTCAACATACAGGTTGAACAGTGACGGAGATTGTGTTGATCCTTGAGGAACTCCAATCGAATTCAGGCCTGAAGGGGACAGCGTCTGATTGACCAGGAACTTTTGTGTTCTGTTCTGGAGGAAGGATTCAAACCATTTCAGAACATTTCCAGATATTTCCATCCTACCTTGAAGCCGTGCTAGCAATTTTACATGATTTACCGTGTCAAATGCTGACGACAGGTCAAGAAGGACTAATAAACATGTTTGATTGTGATCTAGGGCCTGCAGCGCATCATCCACTATATGTAAGATTGCTCTTTCCGTACTGTGGCCTGGTCTGAATCCTGATTGGCAGTCGTCCAGTAGATTGAAATTAGTAATGTGGTCACTCAGTTGATTTTGCACTCCTTTCTCAATAAGTTTGGCAAGGAATGGAATATTTGTTACTAGGCGAAAGTTATTTGGATCTTCCGGGTCTGCTGTAGGTTTTTTGATGATGGGGAGGACTGGACCTGTTTTCAGGCATTCTGGTAGGATCCCTTGAGATAGTGATGCATTGATTATTTTTGTCCATATAGTAACGACGACATGGTTGATTCTTTTTAGGCATTTTGAGGGGAGAGGGTCATTGTAGTGGTTATTTGGTTTGATCTCCGATATAGTTTTGGCAATGGCATTTTGGTCATAAAGTTTGAAGGTTGCCCATTGTGCATTGTTTTTCGAACTCTCAAGATCGTTTTTCGTGTTAGCATCGTCCAGCTGTGGTATTTGGCTAGCGAGGTTGTCGGCTGCCATCCTGAGCTCTCTTTCCAGAGTGATGGCCTTGTCCGTGAAGAATGTTGAGAATTCCTCGCAGCTCAGTTGCGTTTTAGCTGTCTCTTGGGCAGATTTGGCCAGCTTATTGGATTGTTGCTTTGACATCTCGAATAGTTTCCGGGGTCTGTTTTTGGCGTCATCCAGTTCTGATCTGAAAAAATTCCTTTTTGGAATTGAGGACACTTTTGTTGTACTCGTTTCTGATTTTTCTGAGAGTTTTCAGCTGGGGGGATGATGGATGCTGTCTCCATTTTCTTTCTGCTAGTCTAAGTTTCCGTCTGTCTTCATTCAGTGGCCCATTGAACCATGGATTTTTATCTTTTTCTGAGATTCTATTTAGTTTTAGAGGCATGGTGGAGTTGACTATATTCGTCATTGATGTAGTGTAGGGATCAGTGAGTTCGTTGATGTTTAGCAAGTTGCTGGGCGGACTTAGGTCCTTCTCACATCTTTCTACTAGTAGCTCAATACTAGGGTCTTTGGTGTCTCGAATCCATTTTTTAAGTTTCACCTGTTGTGTAGTCCTGGTCTTTTTTATGGTGGGTATCCAGAAGGTTATGGCATGGTGATCTGACCAGTAGCACGGCATAATCGAGTGGATTGTAACATTCTTGTTTCTCGAGATTACCCAGTCTAAGGTTGCCCCTTTTGAATGTGTTGGTTCTGTACAGGCTTGAGTAAGGTTTAGATCTCTTAAAAATTCTTTAAGTGCGTTGACCTGTTTGCCATTATTATCGTCCCAGTGTAGATTAAAGTCTCCTAGGAATATGTTGTTTGTGTGACTGTTACAGTTGGCTGTGATAATCTCCATTAACTGGTCTGAGAAGGTGGCATTATTGCCTGGTGGATGGTAGAGCGCATGCAAGTTACACCTTTGATTATCTGCAGTTCTTATACCGATACCGAGGTATTCACAGGATTCACGAGGGTCCGATTGAATTTGGCTAATTTCGATGTCAGATCGGTGTATGCAGGCTATACCGCCTCCAGTCTTTTTTAGTCTGTCTAATCTCACAATGTTATAGTGAGGGGGCACCAGTAGATCCATGACTGGGGAAGAAGATTCCGTAAGCCATGTTTCTGTTAAGATTGCCACGGCAATTTCCTGGTTAATGATGAGGGCAGCGATGTCTGAGGCATGTTTTGCTGCGGACCGGCAGTTGAGCAGCAGACATAGCAGTGGTTTCCCTGAGGTACTAGGGTTTATCTCCTGAGTCAGCCAGGCTAGCTTGAATCCGGTGACACAGTGGGCCTGGGACCCACGTCTAGGCATACCCAGTGCACTTAGGGCAAGAAAGCAAAAGATACACAGATGATGAATGGAATGCAGAGCAAATCATGCGTTCACCCCTAGTCAATAGATCCGGGTTAAACCCATTGTTCTTTTGCTCACCATGCCACCCCAGTTTAGACCCAGCCATAAGCAAATGAGTATTGACCCTGTGCCTCATTGGAACAATCCAATCCGAACTACCAAGACAGGCACTCCCTGGACCAGAAACTAGCATCCTGTGACTGGTTTCAGGACATCACCCCTCATCAGTCAGGCTAGCTTGAATTCAGTGACACTCTGGGCATGGTACCCGTTTCTGGGCATACCCGGCGCACTTAGGGCAAGAGAGCAAAAGACACACAGATGATGGACAGAAATGCAGAGCAAATCAAACATTCACCCCAGTCAATAGATCTGGGTTAAATCCATTGTTCTTTTGCCACTGGAGTCAAGCTAGCCTGGCTGATGAGTGATGATGCCCCGAAACAGGTCCCAGAATGCTGGCTTCCAGTCCAGGGAGGACCACTTTTGGCAGTTCGGGCTGGACTGTTCCCATGGGAGGTCATCGTGATTCTAGGAGGTCAGCTGTGGTAAATAAATAATTAATTACCGGTACTATTTTTGAATACAATGAATAAAACAGATAGCTCAATAAATAAGAGACAGGATTCGAGGTATCTTGAGTCTACAGGCTTTAATCAGGCATAAGGGACAGGAACAGGACAGCCTGTACGGGAATAGAATGAAGGCAGCTGCCGGGGAAATGGGAATCGGGGATTGGGTAGCTTTTAGTAACAGTGCACAGTATATATATCAAAACAATTGCATTACATTCAATACAGTAGGCGTAGCAGTAGGCGTGACTCGTAGCAGTCGCGAAAGATAAGGGCAAAATGATGTAACAAGAAGGCGTGTACAGGGCGTATACATAGACATGTGATGTAAACGTAACAGAAGTGTCATAAATGGGGTGGAAACATGGAGGGGGCTACCTGAGCAGCTGGGACCTCTAACCTAGTGGTGCGCGGAAACGGGCAATGACGTGTTACCAGAGAGAACTGGGGGCTATGACTTCTGTGCTAGAAGAGGAGACTAAAGTCTGGAGTGTCAGAGCGACATGTACCCAAGGCATATCTGGTATCTGGTGTTTAGAGTACATGTTGATAGAATCCAAAAGTTATCAGGGCAAAAGCTAATAGACTCTAAGACTGGTGCATGCATAATTCTACATGTATTGCGTGTGCGAGGAATATTCTATGAATATTAATACAGTATTTCTCTTACATGGAGACAGTAAGGCTAGACCATGACGGAAACTATTGATGCGATTCAGTAGCTTAGGAATGCAGAGAAGGAGGGCCGGACTGATAACTAGAATCATAACGTACTCTTGGCAGACTGGGAGGCAGAGCCAAGCCGGGCCGGGCACTGCGAGGCATGAAAGTAAGCTAGGGGTCAGGGATGCAGGTGGGGGCTGTATCGCTCCTCGGAGAGGGTTCAGGAGACAGGAGCTGAATCTGAGTCTGGGCCCTTTTGAGGCCTAGAAACGGGGACAATTCAATGAATTAACGTGTACACTGTAAAATGTGGCAACGTAGGTTTACATAGGCTTAATATTCGTTGCTTTCACAAGGACTGGAAACTGGCATACTAGAGATGGACACAACTTGTAATTGCGTCTTTAATCGATCAGAGGGGAATACATGCATATCGATCATGCACATATAGCATAAGATGGGGAACACGTAGGCACATACAACATGGCAAAATTTACTTTTCCACATTCCCTCCTTGTGCCCTACGTTTCCATCAGGAAACATCAATATTCATGATACCATCTATCATTTCATATAGCATCATTTGCTCGTCTCGAATTGTCTTGGAACGGGACCTAGGACTAGGAATACAAGAGGTAGCGCACATGCCGCAAATCGCAGGGCCACATTGTATACAGAGGCAGCAACTGAATATGATCATTACTGCAATACCCAGGAATGACAGTACTTTCCATCCCCAGGCAGATACAATACTCCAGAGCCAACCGGACCATGTCCAGGTGCCTGGATTCTGGTGCAACTGATGGGCAATTTTATGAAGTCTGGTTATAGCTGAATAAACAGACGGCGCGTTATTAGGAATGAAAATGCAGCAACTAAATCCGATGACTCTACATGCTCCTCCTCTATCGGCCAGTATGACGTCAAGAACGAGACGATTTTGGAGCACGACAAAACGCATAGCAGATTGCTCTTCGGTTAAGTTACCTAGAGCAGAAGTAGTCTCATTCACTACTGCTTCAAGGGTTCTGGTTAACCTACGTATTAACTTACTATTCTGGATAGGTCCTATAAAGAAGAAGAAACCTTTATTGAAGTCTTGATACTGTTCTAGAGTAGTTTCAGTTTGATCGACAATTGGGGACTCGATCTCCCTTCTATGTCTGACGTGTACTAGATGTGTGTTTCTGTGATAATCAGATGGAGCTAGAAAAACTGGTGGCAGTAGGAAGGCAATGTAACATGTTCCATCCCAATCGAGGGGCAGACGAACATATGCGGTCTGACCACAAACAAAATAAGAATGACGTGAGGCTTTGAAAATACATTTCCCACTGTCACTATACTCGACAGTAGTAGTACAATCACTATGTCCTACATGTGCGGAACCATTCTTTCTGATACATAATTCGCCTTTGACTGGTAGTACTGAAATAGCAGGCAAATCTGGAGTAGTATCAGACTGAACATTCAGGACCATGAAATTCGAGGAATAATTACCTAAATCATATACTTCATTTTCTAGATCTAACCCTGTTCTATGGGAAAGACCTTGTTTGTCTGGAAAACATGTTCTATTCAGAAGGGACATATCATTGGAGGATGACGTTAAAGTGGACCATGCTCCACACGAACCATTATGTGAAAACGGATAGGGAAAGAGTGGCAGAACTCCCTTCGGTGTCTGGAAAGGGGGGAGTCGACCACATACCCAACAATTAGTGGCATTGCTGGTCTGGTGTGAATAGTGCAACAATCGGATGAATGTATTATTTCGCATAGCAAGACGATAGGATAGCTCGTGAGGAGGCAGATCACTAAATGTGTGCTCTACTGTATCATTAGAAAACATATGTACATGTGAAACTGGAAAACATAAATGTAAAGCATAACTTGTGCAGGTAACCATAAGACTTAAAAATAATAGAAAACTTAGAACAATAATACATCTTTTAGAGTTTTGACTAACTCTCTCACTGTGGGGGTCTATCTCATACATGTCAGGAACCTGTCTAACCGTTTCACCCGAGAGGGACTTAGACAATTAAACTGGCTGACTTATTTTACTAGACCGGAGCTTCTGTTTATACTCCTGTTGCGGAGTTTTCTCTAACAGGGGAACTTTGAGTTCAGAGTCTGTTTTTAGGCAGTCTTTCGGAATAAGGCAGTCCTTAGCAAAAGTCTGTTTACGTATTCCATGGAACTTCTTTATGTGGCTCAGGTGGACCCACCCCTTCCGGCCCTCGAGCTTTACGGCGGTCCTTGTTGTTAGTAAGATCATCCGAGGCTCCTTCCAGCGGGGCTCCAGCGGACTTGAACGATCAAAATTTCGGACGAATACGAAGTCACCGGGGACGACTTCATGCGGTTTCACCTCGGTGTTGTCTGGAAATGCGGCGGCAACCTGTGAACGACAAGAGTGTAGGGCAGACATCAAGGAAGCTAGGTAATCTGTCAGCATATTACTGGAAACATCTGTAATACTGCGGGGTCTAGGTGTACCCCACATGTTTGGGGGGCGGCCGAATACGACCTCATACGGGGACAGACCTGATCTGGAATGTGCAACCATCCTCATATAAAATAAAGCAACTTGCAATGCAACTAGCCAGTCTACACCTTTTTCTCTACATACTTTTGCAATGCGGATTTTCAAAGTCTGATTATGTCTCTCTACGAGACCGGCTGCTTCAGGATGGCGCACACAATGGAACTTCCACTGGTACCCTAACAGAAGGGAAACATGTTTCATGAGCTCAGATGAGAATGGCTGGCCATTATCTGAATACACGACCCTAGGGAGTCCATAGCGGGGAAAGAATTCACGAACCAACTGCCTGGCAGTGGTCGCGGCTGTGTAATCTGGAACTGGATATGCTTCTGTCCACCTGGACAAGGCGCATACAACTACGAGGACATACTTGAAACCTCGACATCGCTCCATCTGAATATAATCCATCTGGAGGACTTCAAAAGGGTGGTCAGGAGGTTGGAATCCACCTTGTTCCACCGGGACACCTTTACCTGGATTGAACTGACAACATATCATACAGATACGGACTTTCTGCTTGGCTGCAGCTCGTAAATGTTTGTTGAACCAAAGGTTCTGAATACTGTCTAACATAGCTTTTTCTCCTAGATGTGCTGGACTATGTGCGGTATTAATAATAACTTGAACCATAGAGTCGGGGAGAAACCATGTGGCCTTTCCCTTCGTCAACCATCCTTGATCTGTCTGGACCCCTCCTTGTTCGGACCATTTCTTGATTTCTTCGGGAGTAGCATGTAACTGTATGTCTATGACATCTTGTGTAGGGTCCTTGACTGTCATACAAGTAGTCTGATCTTGAGTGAGTGTCTGTGTCGTGTTAACTGGAACGTCTGGAGTCTGAGCTGTAAGCTTGGCTGTTTGATCTGCTAGATCGTTACCTTGGGAAATGATGTCAGTAACTTTCGTATGTGCCTTGCACTTCATGATAGCAATAGCTGTCGGTAAATGTATTGCATCTAACAGAGCTTGAATGAGGAGACCATGCTGAATCTTGGTTCCATGAGAAGTCATGAAACCTCTCTCCTGCCAGAGCACTCCAAAGTCGTGTACGACTCCGAATGCGTAACGTGAATCTGTATATATGTTTACTTTCAGGTCCTTGGCACGTATGCAGGCTTGGGTCAGAGCTACTAGCTCTGCTGCTTGAGCAGACAAGGTGTCAATACGATGTGTTTCTATAACTTCGGTTTCAGTAGTCACTGCATACGCGGCTACTAGTTCTCCTGTACTTGTTCTCATACATGAACCATCCACATAAAGTGTCAGGTCAGGATTAGGTAATGCAATGTCTGTCAGGTCTTGTCTTGGCTTTGTCATAGTGTTAACAACTTCCACACAGTCATGTGTGGCCGGATTTGAAGTAACTGACGGTAACAGTGTAGCAGGATTTAGAATATTGCAGCGTCTGATTTCTATGTGTGGCTGGAACAGTGTCAGTTCATAACCTGTTAAACGTGCAATTGTCAAGTGCTGAGTCTGTGTTCGGTTTAAAAGAACTTCCACGGAGTGTGGAACTTGTACTGTCAGGGAGTGTCCTAACACTATGGAATCACTTTGTCTGATAGCTAGAGCTGTGGCTGCAACTGACTTGAGGCACGCAGGCAGAGCCTGGGCTACTGGATCTAATGTGCTCGAAAAATAAGCACAGGGCTTGTATTGTCCTGCTTGATCTTGTGTGAGAACAGATAATGCAGTACCATCACGTTCTGTGACAAAAAGTGTAAAAGGCTTACTGTAGTTCGGTGTCGCTAGAACAGGTGCTTGGCATAAGGCTTTCTTTAATTCATTGAAAACAAGTGTATGTTCCTGAGTCCAAGGGAGGACAGTCGATACGGCTGCCTCCTGTGTCGTTAACTGTATCAGTGGCTTGGCTAGAAATGCATACTGAGGAATCCATTGTCTGCAGTAAGAAGTGAGGCCAATAAAAGCTCGTACCTCCTTCTGTGTCTTGGGCTGTGGAAGACTCGCTATTAACTGGATACGGTCTGGTGTCAACTGCCTACCCCACTTGGACAGTAAGTGTCCTAAGTATACCACTTGCTGGACACAGAATTGTAATTTAGAAGGGGACACCTTGTGCCCCTGCTCGGCCAGAAAATACAGAACTGTAAGTGACGCACGCTCGCAGTCACGTTCAGAACGGGCTGTGATCAGTAGATCATCGACATACTGGAGCAGGGCAGTATCAGTTGGCATGTGAATATTGTCTAGTTGTCTCTTAAGTGCTTGACTGTAAATACTAGGACTTTCTGTGAAACCTTGAGGAGCTCGTGTGAATTTATAGCTCCTTCCATTTAAACAAAAAACGAAAAGGTACTGGCTATCTGGATGAATGGGGACACTGAAAAATGCGTTCTTGAGATCGATAACTGTGAAGAACATAGCTTCAGAATCAATGGCTGTCAAAAGTGATGAAATATCTGGGACTACTGGATACTGGGGTATGATACATTTATTAAGTTCTCGGAGGTCAATCACTAATCGATATACTGGAGGTGCATTTGGATCAGTACGTTTCAGGACTGGAATGATAGGAGAATTACATACATTGGAGTCAGTTTCTACAACCACTCCTTGAGCAATAAGTTCGTCAATAATTTTGGATAAGGCTGCTACAGCCTCAGGTGGCAATCTGTACTGTCTGATTCGTGGCAAAACTACACCTTGTTTGAGAGTCACACGATGGGGTGTGATATGCATACAACCTACATCAGTTGGACCTTGCGCCCATAAATGCTGGGGTACATTCAATAATCTTGGATCAAAATCACGTAATACATAGTGACCTTTAAAGTCTCTCAGGAACAATCGGACCCCTTCTGGGGAGCAGCAAATTACCGCTCCTAATTCTTTTAGTGTCTTAATGCCTAACAAATTTTCTGGACATGATTTCGTGAGTAACAAATCAGTAGTTCGGGACAATGGACCAACTTCTAGAGTAACTGGTTTCGAAATTTCATTAACAATCGGCTTTCCTGAAAATCCAAGGGAAACATTTTTAGAGCCTGAGAGCGGAGCCCCTGGAACCTCGTCATGACTGATAGTAGTCCTACTTGCCCCTGTATCAATCAAAAACTTTCTGTCTTTCCCTAATACTTGACTGTGTACATAGGGACCCTCTTGATCTACAGGTATCTCGATGAGAGGCAAGCCTACCTCCCTCTCTAGGCTGTTTCATGGATAAGGCTGATAATCTGGATACTCTGTCTGAGCATACTGGTACATTTGCTTTGTAACATGCTGCGTTGCAGCAATAGGCTGCGGTGCTGGAACTGTCTGTTGTGCATTCTGTGGTGGCTGAGAAGTCTGTGAAACTTGTTCATGTCTAGGCGGACGTGGTCTTTCTTTAGTCTTACCAGTAGCTATGTTGTGTTTCAGAACTGCACACTCGTTTATAAAATGACCTGGCTGTTTACAATAATTGCATGTCCCTTTAACGGGAGCTGCAGGATGACTGGCTTGATTCGGACCCCTCTTCTGACTGTCTTGTGGAACAGATTGTGCAACTAATACTTTCATTTTCGTGTCTTTCATACGTCTCCTTTCGTGTTCTTGCTCTTCCCTGATTCTGTTCTGGTGATACTGGAGCATTTGTAACATCTGTGACGGAGTATTAGCTTGCCAACTACTTTCGACTTTCAATACTCGATTTTTAACTTGTGGACTTGAATTCTCGACTAGTTTGGTAACAAAAAGATGAGGGTACGATTCACTACTTGTTTTCAGACCACTGTTAATAATAAAACATTTTTCAAATCTGGAATAAAAATCACTAGTGTCTTCATCCTGTTTCTGTTTACAAGCTGAGATTGCATCCCAATCTTCCTTTTTCGTGGCTAGTAATCTTGGCAAAACCTGTATCAATAACTCGGGCAATTCTTTAACTTTACCCCCAAGACCGGTACCTGGTACTCGTGAATTATCTTCAGCTTCTAGAGCTGTCCAATCAATCTTTTTCTCTCCCACCTCCCATTCTTTTTCCTTGAGTTTTTCATATACCCCTGCGGGCAACAGGACCTTTAACATTTTAATGATATCAGGATACGTGTATTCTCCCATACGGAGCATGTCTTTTAATTCTCGATGGAACCCTGATGGATCTTTGTCGTGACAAGGAATTAACTTTTTCATCTCTAAGAGTTCCATCTTTGTGATAGGGGTGTAAACAAATACTCGTTCTAGCTCACCACCCGTTCCTCTAACTGGGTGTACTTCTCGTAACGGATGCTGTTTATCTATGTAAAATGATTTACTTTCTGGAGGTGAGACGTGAACAAAATGCGGATTCAGAAACATTCGATATTTGTGGCGCTGTTCTAGGATGACCCTAATTAAATCAGTACCTAGACCTCTCCATCTATGCTGGAGTAACTCGTTCAGAACATCATGTAACGGACCTGGATCAGAATGCTGTCCCTCATACAGTGTAATGAGGTGCTGGATCATATACATACCCACCAGTCGCTGCTCGGCTGGGGGCAGTTTCAGAAACATTTGTGCCACTATTTCGTCTGGAAAAGTGGTAGAATCAGTAATCCATCGGACTGCTGATCGGGCTAGTTCTTGTTCATGCATGGTACTAAGTTCACTATAACCGATTCGTGATTTCAGAATGTGATCGGTAACTTGAAATACTTGCTCAAGAGAACCTTGTTCTGGTGCTGGAGGAGGGAAAACTTTCTTGTGTTCTAGGCGTGAATGTCGGTCGGGAAGTCTAGTTCTACCTACATACGCTATTCTGGAGGGATTCTCGTCGTCTACCTCTTCATTATCAGAGTTGTCTTCTTTCTCGGTTACTTGTGCTGCTTCTCGTTTCTCGTGTAACTTTATTATTTCCCTACGGATCTTCTTGTACATACTCTCTATACAGTTCTGTGTCTTGTGTCTTCCCTCGGCTATATGGTCACTCCACCTGGTCAGGACTTTCATTTCTTCCGGATCTTTATCCGGATAATCTTGTTCCCTTATTAAACAATTAATTAGAAACTTTAAAAGCATGAGCTGAGTCTCGACTTTTCTTTGAACCATGGCGTCGCCAATACTTTCTGGATCTACTCCTGTACGGATGAAACGATATATTCTGTCTAGATATCCTTTCATATTCGGCAGGGTGTCCAAATATTCGGTCACCCGTCTTACACGCAATGAATACAGGACCATATCATCATCGCCTGGGACTGGATCATAACGGCATTCGGTAAGGGCTCGCTTGATATCTGCGACTGACTGAAGTTTGGGCGAACGCTGTAACGCTCGTGCATGTAGCTCGAGTAGCGTGATACGTCTGGGTTGAGGCGAGGTTCCAGGAGGACTTCCCCCCGTGGCCCCTAGACTAGAATAGTCGACGGGTATTGTACGTGCTGGGAGAGTGACTGATGTAGCGGGTACATGTACTGTAGGCTGAACCGGGGGTACCGTAACAGGTGCTGTAACGGGTGCCCCGGTGGCTGGAGGAACAGGAATTACATTATTTACGGGAGCTGGCGGAACAGGATTTGCATAGGCTGGGACTGTGTCGTCCAAATAGGACGAGAGAAAAATATCAGCTGCAGTCGGTTTGTGACGTAGCTTAATCGGAACTAATGGCGGTGGAAAATTACATGGTACTTCCGGGGTTGCTTTCGGCAAGCCCTCGGCAAGAAGAGGATACATACCCTTAATAAGGGCATTTCTCTGTCTGTCTGACTGTTCGGCTTTAATTTGTTCACCTACTTCGATTAATTCCCTTTCTTGGGCTCTTTCTGAGGATTCCCTACTTAATTCTGTTTTTCTGATTTCTTTTTCTGTTCTTCTATGAGATTCTTTGCGCCATAACTCGATGGCATCTTTCTGGGACTGTCTGGCTTTCTTTTTCCATAATGCTTCTTCTACTCGCATGATGCACTCGGCATCCCATGTACCTGACATGGGCCATCTATATTTCTCTTCTAATTCCTTGGTATAATCCACCCATAAGTCTAGATATAATATGGCACTTAAGCCATGCTTGTGATACATAAAATGACCTGGACTGTCCCTAGGCGGGACAGGAACTGCTTCCTCGAGCAACCCTTTTCGGGTTTTTAACTGACGTAACTTAGAGAATAGAGGCATTCTAAACTTGAATCTGAACACAATACAATACACGATAAACACAATAATGACTGGAAAAACAAATCACTCATACCACGACATTGAAAACACATTAAACGACATTTAAAATAACAGTTCGGACAGAATATTACCTGATATACTGAGAACAGAACACATGAATTTCTCGAGAACGAAACTTACTAGAATGACTAGATGCACTGCTAAACAGTACGAAACTTACCGGTCCCATAAAGAGACACGTCAGGACCCGCATCCACCTAGGTGGACACTTCGTGTTGGATCTGCGTACCCAAACCCACGGACCAGAGACAAATTAATTGACCCTGTCTAGATACTACCCCAGCAACGGTACTCACCGGGCAGCAAGAACGGAAGGCCTCGGACTGGACTGGACTGCTACGACGACGGACTTAGAACTTCGGACTTCAGTTACAGGTGGGCCTCCGGATACCTCGGACCTTGGACTCTCGGCTTGGGCTCTGGTCGGGACTCGCCGCGTTCCTCACCGCCTCGTCTGGATGCTGGACCGCAACCTCCGTCTCCTCCGTGGGCCTGAGGGATACTTGAAGCAGAAATATCTGCACGTGCACGGTATGGTTCCGTCACGGCTGCAGAGGATCAGGGGGCCTGCGTGGCTTCTCCGGCGCGTGGGGAAAGGGCAAGTCCCTATTCGGGCGCCATTATGTGGTAAATAAATAATTAATTACCGGTACTATTTTTGAATACAATGAATAAAACAGATAGCTCAATAAATAAGAGACAGGATTCAAGGTATCTTGAGTCTACAGGCTTTAATCAGGCATAAGGGACAGGAACAGGACAGCCTGTACTGGAATAGAATGAAGGCAGCTGCCGGGGAAATGGGAATCGGGGATTGGGTAGCTTTTAGTAACAGTGCACAGTATATATATCAAAACAATTGCATTACATTCAATACAGTAGGCGTAGCAGTAGGCGTGACTCGTAGCAGTCGCGAAAGATAAGGGCAAAATGATGTAACAAGAAGGCGTGTACAGGGCGTATACATAGACATGTGATGTAAACGTAACAGAAGTGTCATAAATGGGGCGGAAACATGGAGGGGGCTACCTGAGCAGCTGGGACCTCTAACCTAGTGGTGCGCGGAAACGGGCAATGACGTGTTACCAGAGAGAACTGGGGGCTATGACTTCTGTGCTAGAAGAGGAGACTAAAGTCTGGAGTGTCAGAGCGACATGTACCCAAGGCATATCTGGTATCTGGTGTTTAGAGTACATGTTGATAGAATCCAAAAGTTATCAGGGCAAAAGCTAATAGACTCTAAGACTGGTGCATGCATAATTCTACATGTATTGCGTGTGCGAGGAATATTCTATGAATATTAATACAGTATTTCTCTTACATGGAGACAGTAAGGCTAGACCATGACGGAAACTATTGATGCGATTCAGTAGCTTAGGAATGCAGAGAAGGAGGGCCGGACTGATAACTAGAATCATAACGTACTCTTGGCAGACTGGGAGGCAGAGCCAAGCCGGGCCGGGCACTGCGAGGCATGAAAGTAAGCTAGGGGTCAGGGATGCAGGTGGGGGCTGTATCGCTCCTCGGAGAGGGTTCAGGAGACAGGAGCTGAATCTGAGTCTGGGCCCTTTTGAGGCCTAGAAACGGGGACAATTCAATGAATTAACGTGTACACTGTAAAATGTGGCAACGTAGGTTTACATAGGCTTAATATTCGTTGCTTTCACAAGGACTGGAAACTGGCATACTAGAGATGGACACAACTTGTAATTGCGTCTTTAATCGATCAGAGGGGAATACATGCATATCGATCATGCACATATAGCATAAGATGGGGAACACGTAGGCACATACAACATGGCAAAATTTACGTTTCTCCAGCGAGTTTCAAGATGCTAGACCCTCCAGGAGCCTCCCAGCACCGATTCCCTGGGTATCGGAGCATTATCAGCAACCAAGGCTTGTTGAGTGTCCAGCCCAGGCACCACCAACACAAAAGCCGACCTGCCGACAAGATACTTCAGGATCAATGGGGCCTGCAAAGAGAGTGGCCCTGATGTTTTGTTTTCTTTCCCTCTCCAGGTCCCCAAGTAAAGGAGAGCCTCCAACACAAGAGACCGACCGGACAAAACACCTCTCCATCCGAGCCCCACAGCCTGAGTTCAAGTAAACTGATGGTGTACCCTCGCCCCCAGAGACCCTTAGGACCAGGTTCTGCCTAACTTGTTCCCAAGTCCCCCCTTGCAGTCTTCCTTTCGCAAGTACTTTGCCATTGAATTTAACGTGTAGCGCCCGAGGCTACCAATGTGACTATCACCTCTGCACCTGAACTCACAAGGGCAGGTAAATCTGAACTGCTGGTGGTCTCTTGGACCTTGGCCCCTAAGCACTTAATGTCTTAATAGGCACCCTCATGAAACGCTTGCAAGTATATTATGCAGTGTATGTTTCTCCCATAGGACATTACCGCGTCCGAGGTTCATGCCTCTGATGGAGCAAGGCGGAGAAACAAAATATTGTGTACCCCTTGTGAAGTCACACTTCGATAACATGTAATCTGAACTAATGGAGTGGTGCATGAGACTAATCAACCTGGAATAAAAAGTTGAACATACACATACACGTGGGAATTAATCTCTGCTTATGTTGCAAATTATAACTAACTAACTATGTAATTTTGTTGTGTCCTGTACTAATATGCTGCATTGATATAATGGAATGAAGCATAAATGTGCTTTTGTCTATGTATTTGTGGCCAGAAAAATTGGACCTAAGTGAGTATATCACGCATAAATGTTGCTTATTTGCTAGGTAATTACTAATAGGGAAAACCTTAGTAAGGGGGAGGTAAACAGAAGGGCTACTTTACTTAGACTAATGTTTATTTGTGTTTGTTTCTATGATAGTTCCCATTCTGACTCGAGAGGCCTGTGACAAAATGGAGTCACTGGTTTACTGTGACAGCAAAAGGCAAAGCGTGTGCGCAGCAGAAGAGATCAGAATGAATGCAAGCTGCTTGGGCCTGTACAGAAGGCGGTTCAAGGCCGCTGTGACCTGGAAGTTTAGATGGCTGCCAAGTGATGAGAGCAATGGTTCTGAATGTGGGAACTTTACTTGAAGTTACAAATTAAGGAAACTCGACTAGGCCGGACTATGAAAGACAATGGGGGCATTAAAAAAACCCTGACAGGAAGAAAATGTATAATGTGATGATGAGGTTATGCTCATCCACCCCCAAACTGACCAATGAGGACTCGACTTTTCTCTAAAAGTTACTCTTTTAGGTAGATAGAGCTAGTGAAAAAGGTATAAAAAGTGCTGATTTTACTGAGTAAAAAACTTCTTCTTAATTTCTACCAGAGATGCTGCTGGATTGGTGATTTTCCTGTGATGTAAGATTCTTTCTGACTTGTAATTTTTCTTTGCAGGAAATATACTTTAGTGAGGGATTTTAGTTAGGGAGTTAGGAGAATGGATCTTGGGAACTATCTGTCTTTTGCTAATACTTGCGTTCTGAACCTAAAATGCTAATGTTTATTTCAGACATTTTCTAAAATAAATGAAATTAACTGTTTTGAACTAAGCTTTTGTTTAAATGTCATTTGAAGATTAAATAAATAAATAAATAAAGAGAAAAAACTTTTAGACATGATCAATTTTGCTTTAATAAAAATTAGATAAATGGAGAATTAAGCTGGTCTTGAGTTTTCCTACGCCTAATTTTTACTAGCAGACCCATCGACCCTTATGGCGATATGTCTAAATGTATATTTTCTGATGAGAAAACCATGGTAAACTCTCTAAAACTGTAGATGTAAATAGTATAAATGTTTAGTTTTAATTTAGACAGTTCGCTATGATACAGCAGCTCTCCATTGAAATTCACTGATCCCTAGAGTGAGGTAGAAGATTGTGTGTATGTAGCTCACAATGATATGGGCCCCACTGGTGAGTGAATGTATGTTCTGGTGTTACAGGGATAAGTGATATGGTTTCTAGAAATTATTTTTGGAGTAGCGCTGCATTACCTCAAAAACCGTTATTTGAGCATTTCACTGTTTTACTGTAAAAATCCTATCTCCGAAAGTACTTACCTGATTCCGATTATCTTGGTTTCTAAAATAATATAAAAATCTGTGTTATTTTTCTAAATTGAACACAGCTTTCTTTTTGAGTGTGTGTCGCATTTATTGACTCTGTGTTTACAACAAATGCTCCACACTCCCCTCTGATAAGCCTAAGTTGCTCAACCACATTACCGCAAATACAGCACTTGTGATTATTAAAGTAAGCCCCTGCAAACCAATAAGGGTCGTCCAGACGTTTTGCATGGTGTACCCCGACATTGGTACAGTACATAAATAGCCAGCTTCCTACATTGATGGTTCAGCTGTGAGATGCAAGACTTTGCATTTGCTGATACCACTCTGTCAATTGCATTAAAGATTTAAAAAGTATACTAGTTAGTTAAGCCTTAAAAAGCCTTCAGAATTGTTTTGTAATTTTCTATAAAGGTCCTAACTGTGCTAAAACATGTCTTCATCAGAGGAACTAGTGCAGGAACTCGGCCTAACCTCTTATCTGCATCTTAACATGAGGCAGTTAAGGCTCCTCTGTAAGGGGAATAAAATAGTTACTGGCTTAAATCCTACCGAGGTACAGCTCCAGGAGCTCCTTGCAGACTCTGATGCAGGCCAGTTAATAGAAAATCCTGACACCCCTCTAGAAGAGGAGTTAGACAGTGATCATAAAAGTGGGGACAGTACTCCAGGAAGTTGTCCCCGTAAACTTACATCAACCCTAAAACTGTACCTCAAGTGCCTTCACCCCCCAGGGGTGGGTCAGACAGCTCAGAACAGGAAAAAGAACTAAGAGAAGAGGAAGTATTCCTTAGGAGACTTGCTAGAATATCAGCCCTTGAGGACAAAACCTTTGCCTATAGAAAAAGAGAGGGCTGAGATGGGTCTATTGCCCATTCGCGATGGCAGCAACAAACTAAATAGGTGAAGAGAAGACATTTTTGATCCCAAAATCCCCAAAGGTATTGTCCCCAAATATGTTGAAGCTGATTATATCACCAGGTAGTTTACAGCCTTTGAGTGGGATTGCAAGATAGGAAAGTTACACCAGAGACACTGAGGCTCTCTACTGTGTAAGTTATTCTCAGAAAAGTCCAGGGAGAGACTACTGACACTGGGTGAGGAAGATGCTGAGTCCTTTGACCTCATTTAGGATACCCTGATTGAGGGCTTTAGACTCCCACTGAAAAGTACAGGATTACGTTCATGGAGACTCACAAAATCTCGAGTCAGTCCTGGATAGATTTTGTGGACTTCGCATTCAAAACACTAGGTGGCTGGTTGAAAGGCAGTAAGGTGCAAGACTATGAAGGGCACTATTATATAATGTTGAAAGAGCCTACGTAGAGTAATTGAACTTCTGAAAAACTGCGTCAGTACTTAGTGGATTTAGGGTTAGTCTCCACCAATGAGCTGGGCAAGAAGTCTGACCTTTGGGTCAAAACAAGGGTGTCCAGAAAGACCCATGGTGGAGTGACCAAAAGAAAGTGGCTACTGCCCCCCCCCCCTGCCCCACACCCCCAAGTTAAGGACAAGTGGGACAGAAAGAGGAAAAACTCAAAGAGTCTTCTAAAGGCCTCCAAAAACCTGTTCAGTATATTGGGCCCAGAGACAGTTCCCTATCAAAGGGTAGGCACCAGGGTAAAAACCGGGATCCCAAGAAGGCTTGGTGCCATCTCTGCAAGCAGAATTGTCCCCAAACTGGGGACTCTTCCTGACCCAAAAATTATTCCACTAGTCAATCACCTTCAGGGATTGTTTGTCTCTAGGTCAGATCCTTGGTGTGCCCTGACCAAGTCAGAGTGCACACTAAATCTACTTTAGTCTTACAGGAAGGCGTGGATTGGGCTACCCGGCTGTCTGGCCCAGTAACCTGGATAAATACAGACAAAATTCACATATTAATGGGGTTGAAGTAGAAGCACTGAGGGATACATGCACAAGTGTCACCATGGTGACTGAAAAACTGATATCCTGAATGGGTATATGTAAAAACAAGGGCACAAAGTAAAACTGAGGGTTAAGAAGATGTATTGGAGTCTGGAATAATGGCCCAAACCTCCAAGAAAAAAGGCAATAAGGCTGTAAAACCAACTTCTGATGAGACACAAGAACAGGTCCCCTCTCCTTGTGGAGAAGACCTGTCAGTCCTTGAGGGAACTGAGCCCCGGGGACTTGGGTCTTACACAGCAGAGCTCATAGGCCCAGGGGGAGACTCTAGGGAAGATCTTTGCCAGGGACAAAGGACCTGTCCCATTCTTGAGAGCCTGAGACTGCAAACTGCTGACCCGCTAAAGGAAGATGTCAGTAGCTTCCACAGGACTTATTGGGAGGAGGAACGCCTGTATACCGAGGCCGGATACCCCAGACCTGGTGCCACTAGGAGAGTGGAAGTGTCTCAGCAGTACAGTGAGTTCTTACTCACCTTAGCACATGACATCCCCCTAGCTGGGCATCTTGGCCAAACTAAAACGTGGAGTAGGTTAGTAACTCACTTCTACTGGCCAGGCATGTCCCAGAAAGTGAAGGAGTTTTGCGACTCCTGTGTTACCTGTCAAGCCAGTGACATGACAGGTAGCAAACCAAAAGCCCCCTTTATTCCTCTACCAGTGGTTGAGATCCATTTCAAAAGGGTGGGGATTGACATGGTTGTTCTGTTTGACTAGCGGTGGATCATGCCACCAAGCCTCCTTAAGCAATTCCCCTTAGGACTGTCACTGCTCTTGAAGTTGCCAGAGCCGTCTTAAGTATTTTTACTACAGTGGGTTTCCCTATGGAGGGGGTTCCAGACAGAGGTAATGTCTGCTTACCTAAAAGCAATGTGGAATGAGCGTGGAGTGACTCATACGTTCCCTACCCTATATCACTCACAAACTAATGGTCTGGTTGAGAGATTCAACAAGACCTTGAAAGTTATGTTCATGTGACTCCCTGAAAAACTCAGACGGAGATAGGATATCCTGTTGCCATGCCTGCTTTTTGCCTATAGAGAGGTGCATTAGAAAGACCCTTTGAGCTTCTGTTTGGAAATCCTGTTCGGAGACCACTAAGTCAAGTGAGGGATGACTGGGAGAAGCCTCTCAAATAGCCCAAACTTGACATTATGAATTATGTGCTGGGCCTTCATTCCAGGATGGCTGAGTACATGGAAAAACCAAACAAAAACCTTACGACCAGCCAAAAGCTCCAGAAGCAATGGTTTGAACAAAAGGCTGCACTAGTTACGTTTCATCCAGGGCAGGAGGTATGGGATTTGGAGCCTGTGATGAATGGAGTGGCCCGTGCCCTATCCTAGAAAGAAAAGGGGAGGTCACCTACCTGGTAGAACTAGGCACTTGCAGGAGTGTAGTGTAGTTCCTATATTCCCAATAGGCTCTGCGCATTGGAATAATATATCCTATGAATTAGACGTAGGACTGAGATCAACTGGGTCTCTATTGAATATACTAAACATTAATAATGAGTGCCAGCTAGCTCAGAGGTCACTAGAAACTTTCTCGAATTCACAAGAAGGGATTCGTTTCTGACAACCGCATAAACATGACAACTTTGTTTCCCAAGAGTAAGAAATAAATCTCTAGAGTCGCAGAAACAATAGATAAGTATTTCACTCAGTCAATCGTGCATGCTTCGTTTCTACAGAGTTGCAAAGAAATAGAGAGACGGGCGTTTTTAATAAAAGGTTAATTGAACAGTATTCTTTCTCATACAAGAAAAGTGAACTGCTACAATCGTAATGCAGAATGCAAAGTATAATGCGTACAGCGAGAACAATATTATAAAATAATACTGTAAGAGCATTTTATGGTTTTTAAACCATACAAAAATACATGCATAAATACTCAACTAGTGCTTCTAAAATATGCCTACCCAAATGTACCTAACCTAAGTCTAGTAGGCGGCAAGAAGTAAGTATTGTGTAGCATAGGTTTAGTTTTCTTTGCCAATAATCTATCCAAGATTTCTCTAGGTTCTAATCAGCTCCATACCTTGGTTTAGAATGAAGGAGGTCTGGTATCTCTGTCTCAGGACTGGATTTCCCAACACCCTGCAAGGGGAGCTTGGAAACACTGGAGCAGGATTTTCGGCGAGAGAAAGGCAGCCTCTTGATCAGTGCATCAGCTGGAGGGTCGGCTTCCTTCGGCACTTGCCGTAGCGAGCTGCGTCAGGCAAGTAGATAGTCGAACTGCTTCGAACCACCGTGTCTTGCTAGAGCAAGTGAAGGTATATTTATACCTTGAAGGTGTCTAGGAATGCCATAGTTTGACGTAAAGGGCATAATAACGTCAGGAAAGAACCCCTAGGGAATAGTCATTCTTTGCAAAGTACATGAGTTCTTGGACAAATCAATATTCAAGCAGGGGAAGGTCCCTAACTGCTTAAGCCGATTTTTCAAGAAACCGTTGTGATGTTTGGTACGGGTGGTAGTAGCCATGCCTGTATTTGGTCTGCATGGGCTATGTCTAAATACGGGCTTGATTTCTATGTCTATATTAGGGGAATGTGAATTGTACCTATATAAGGGCTTGAATCGGGAAAATTCACTCAGAGCCTAAAACGCCACACAACAGGAGTCCCACAAGGTCATCCATGTAAACCACCTAAAACCTTTTCATGAGAGGGCTGATGTGACCATGCTGATGGTAACTGATGAGGAAGTAAACTTCTCCCTGACCCCCTATCAAACAACCCTAAAGATGGGTTTGTTGAGTGAGTTGTCTTTTCAGACACTCTCACTGCCCAACAGCAAACTGACTGCAGGCAAGTCTTGGTGTAGTATGCTGTTGTAAATAGCATTTCGTTACTGTGTATTCTTTAGTAGTCTTTCTACAGCTTCTCTTGTGACTCACTCATAGAATCTTACTGTGATCTGTATGTTATGATCTCATCTAGTTAATGTTCTAGTCTGGTCAGTTGGAGTCTGGTCAGCTGGTGGCATACATGTTCTTTTACCTGTACTGCAATAAATGGAAGAAGACGACTTTCTCTCAAGCTGGTTTGAGTACCTTATTATCTTACAACATTTGGCGAGAGATTTTGAAGCTGACCAGAAATTTTGGAAGAGTTATTATTGCAGTGAGCGATTATTGAAGAGAATCTCTTACAGGGAATGAGCTGTATTCACCCAGGAAAGAATTCACACGGAAGAAGAGTTTATTTAAACAAGCCTGAAAGTTCCGGTGAGCTGAAAATAATTTTAACAAAATTTAAAGACTTACGGCGTGACAGTTGGCAGCTATGATATTTTGAAAGCAGCACAAGCTTGTCGAGAGATTCCCTGTGTTGCTGAAGTGACGCTGGTGCTGTTACGTCTGATCAGAACGCGAGTGGCGGCGAAAGAGAGTAGACTCGCAGCAGGTCTCAAGCGCAAGGAACAACAAGAGCACAGTGCATTCCAGCGCTCGTCAGAAAGTGACCTCGAACAACGCTGAGCGTGGTGACGTAATACGCAGGCGGCCATCTTGATAAAGGAAGTTGAGGAACTGGCTTTTAGGAGAATTGTCTGAAATGAACGACATCAGCGTTACACGGTGGTGCGCTCACCTCTGAAGAAGATTTGGGGCAGCGATAATACGGCGTTGAGTTGCTTCTATCGTGTTTGGAGATAATTGAGAAGTGACTGTCTCCATGGTGTTTGGAGAATATATAGAGGTGACTGAGTATTCAACGACTGTTAGTGACTGAAGAGTACCGCAATGTGTGAAAGTTAATTGAGTACACATTGACACATTTTCCTACGTGTGATTATTAATGTAAATGTAATTTAGAGTGTTTTATTTGTTTTGTTTTTTATGTTTTGTTTTTGCTTTCAGTGATAAGTGTTCACAATCTTAACCTGATTGGTCATTTTTCTCAGAACTAGCATCAGCTTCTAATTAGAGTTTTTGGGGTATTTGATCTGAGTTATGGCTCAACAAGTGAATGTTACATTACCACCCCAGTTTTTAAGTGAACCAGGTAATCCTCAATTAGCATGGGAAGATTGGGTTCTGATGTTCTATAATTACCTTGAAGCGTTAGATGGGGATGATTTTTCACCGAAGAGAAAGAAAGCCATTTTGATGACCACTTTAGGGAAGGAAGGTCAAAGGATATTTAAATACCTTCCGCAAGTGGTAGCAGCAAGCAGCCAATCTCCATTAGATGAGTTTAAAGAAGCTATTTCAAGGTTAGACATAAGATTTGTGAAGGAAGAAAACCTAGTAATGAATAGGTATAAATTTTACATTAATAAACAGCGCGAAGGAGAAACAATTGATGATTTTGTTGCTAGGTTAAGGGAACTTTCTGTAAAGTGCAGTTTTGGGCAAATGACTGATGAATTAATTAGAGATCAGTTGATTGTCCAATGCAACAATCGGACAATCCAATAGAGGTTATGGGCAGCAAAAAATCCAAATCTTAAAACTGCTATTGATCTAGCTAAAGTTGTGGAGGAGTCAGAAAAATGTATGAGGGAACTTCAAAAATGTACGTTAGATCAAAATGTAGGAGAAATTTCTTGCAAGAATGTAATCGACAGTGACAATAGTGATGACAATGCAGTCGCGTCTGTGAAGAAGAGAAGTTACATATTGCAAAAGAATAATTTTGGGAACAGATCCACAAGCAAAGTTTGCACAAAATGTGGTAGTTACTCTCACAGCTCAGATGCAAAGTTTTGTTTTGTCAACAATAAAGAATGTTTAAAGTGTGGCAAAATAGGGCATTTTGCGAAGATGTGTAAGAGTACGTCAAAATCAAGGGTTGCTATTGTTAATGGAAGTGATTGTGAGATAAAAAGAGAATTTAACAAACTTTTAGTCATAGAAGACATGAGGGTTAATTCATGTCAAGAAGTAAGAGAGAGAAGGCCCAAGGCTGATTTCATAGTTGATAAGAAAGGTATTAGGCTGATGGTGGATTGTGGTTCAAAGTGGACAATTATTCCATATTCCATGCTAAAAGAAGTGTGGGGACGAAAAGATCTGTTGGAGAGTGATATATCTCCCACTGGATACCAAGGGGAAAAAATTTATCTCCTAGGGTATTTTGAGAGTGAGATAACATTTAAGAATAGATCCACCATTGGCAAAGTGTACGTGTCCGAGGATGGTTCACCTATTCTAGGTTGGATGCATCAGTACGATTTGCATATCATTGTCAATCCTAGAGCTAAGGAACAAGTGATGGTGATTGATGATTGCAGTATTGATGACATTTTGAAGGACTTTGCTATGGTCTTTAGAGATGAGTTGGATGAATTGGTAGGATATGAGCACAAGATACTTCTGAAGAAAGGAGCCATTCCAGTTCAGCACAAAGCAAGGAGGGTACCCATTGCTGTGAGAGAGGAGGTGAAAGGTGTGATTGAAGAGATGTTACAGGGGGGTATAATAGAACCAGTTGAGGCAGCCACATGGATTTCTCCGGTGGTTATCACACAGAAGGCAGACAAAAAAATAAGATTCTGTGTAGACCTGAGGTCCTTGAATAAGAGTGTAGTGGCTGATGTGTTTCCTTTACCTAATATAGGTGAACTGGTGTCTACATTACATGGTGCAAAATACTTCAGTAAGCTTGATTTAAAGAACGCATATCGCCAGAAATGCCTGCATGAGGATTCGAAACATCTAACAGCATTTATCACGAGTGAAGGAATGTATCAATTTACTAGACTGCCTTTTGGTCTCATATCGGCAGCTAGTGTATTTCAAAGGATGGTAACAGAAATATTCAAAGGTATAGTAAAAAGTGCTGTTCTTCCAAGACGATATACTAATATTTGGGGACAGTATAGAGCAACACAATCATGTGCTAAAAGTTGTGTTGTCTAGGATTCAGGAAGCAGGTTTGACCTTGCGAAAAGAGAAGTGTTCTTTCTTAGTTCAGGAGATAGAATATTTAGGTTATGTCATCACAGCCAAAGGCATTAAACCTAAAAAAAAATTATTGTCTGCCATTGAATCAGCTCCATATCCAAAAGATTAGGATCAGTTGAGGTCCTTTATGGGACTGATTGAGTTTTATGCGAAGTTTGTAAAAGACTTCTCAGACAAGACTTCGGTGATGAGAAGTCTTTTGAAAAAAGGAGTGAAGTTTGCTTGGAATGATGATCATAGCAAATGTTTTGAACTTATAAAGAAAGAATTGTGCAATGCAAGAGTACTAGTGCCATTTGACATCAAGCGTACGTCTATCTTGATGGTAGATGCTAGCAGTATTGGATTAGGTGCAGTCTTGTTGTAGAAACATGGGAATGAACAATAGACTGTAGCATTTGCGTCTCGTCCATTGAGTATGTCAGAGCGGAATTATTCCGTCATTGAGCGAGAGGAATTGGCAGCTGTGTGGGCACTTACTACTTTCGAACGTATCTGCGGGGTACTAGGTTTATTTTGAGGTCAGATCATAAGCCGTTGGTGAATATCATGCCTCCTGGAGGGTCTGGAAAAGGGTCACCCAGACTAGCTAGACTGGCTTCAAGATTACAAGACTTTCAGTTTGAGTTGTCTTTCGTTCAAGGTTGGCGAAATGTTCAGGCGGACTGTTTATCGAGACTTCCTGTAGCAGAGAATCTTTCTGTTGACTCTATGGGAGATGTTCAGGAGGAAAGTGCTATAGCTTTTGTGCACAATGTAATTTCTCTGGGGGAAGGTTCATTTACAAAAAATGAGTGGAGCTCCAGCATGGAGAAGGACTTAGTATTGTTGAAGGTTATTGACTTGGTTAGGAAGGGTACTAGACGTGAGAGCACAGTTGAACCAAGTGTGAGACCATTCATAAGAGTTTTAGATGAATTGTCTGTCTCTGGTGACATGGTTTTGATGAGAGGGGGTAGATTTATTCCTCCGTGTTTATTGAGACCCAAGCTGCTTAAAATAGCTCATGAGGGACATCTAGGGCAGACACTTACTCAACGCAGGATTAAAAATAATTTTTGGTGGCCTCCTATTGATTCTGATGCTACATCTTGTGTGGAATGTTGCGAGGGATGCAGAGAAGGTGAGAAAAGGCTCAAGTTAGTGCCTAGTCAACAAGTAGGTAAGATTTTTGCACCAGAGAAGCCATGGAATAGTATATGCTTGGACTTTATTGGTCCTATGGATGAGCTACCATATAATCAGAGGTTTGCAATTGTCGTTATTTATGTATTTTCAAAATGGCTAACTGTGTTTTTTGTTAGGGAGATTACTACTGGCAATACTAAAAAGTTCCTAAAAGGTGTGTTTCATGATGAGGGTTTCCCTTCTGTTCTCATAACGGATAATGGAACACAACTGACGTCCAACAAGATGAAGTTATTCTTAGAAAGTTGTGGCACTAGCCATCATCGCACAAGTTTGTACAATCCACAGGGGAATGGTATATGCGAGAGAGTCAACCGGTTGGTCAAAGGTATCATACAAATGACTAGTGCTTTAGGTTGTTTTTCAGAGGAGAAAGTACTAGAAATGGTTTGGGCGTATCGCTCTACTCCGCATAAGCAGGATGCTAAGTCTCCATTTGAGGTGATGCGGGGAAGGTCTCCAGGTACGAAGTTGATTCCTTCTTGGTTAAGGAATTATGATGATGACAGATCTTCTTCTGGCGCTTTGGAGATGTCCTCTAGGGGTGTTTGTGCAGGAGATTTAGTAAAAGTTAAACCTGGCAGGGTTTCAAGAGGTTTGACTAAGTTTAGAGGTCCGTTTGGAGTGAAAAAAGTTTATTCTCAGTATGTGGTTTTAGAAAATGGTGAAAAATGGAACTATCGGAGAGTTGCTATATTTAGGAAGGGTAACAAAATTTCTTATGGTAAGAGTGATGGAAATATGACGGGACACTCGTCTGAAAATAGTGGTTACATGTTTTCAACACAAGTTGAGGAGGGTGCATCTTCTTTTTCTTCTCATAGGAGGGAGGATGGTGGTGGTGATGCTTCTCAGCATTTAGAAAGTATTTCTAGTTCTTCTAATAACATGAATGCTGCTGAAGTTGTGAACAATACCATTATAAAGAATCCAAGATTACATCGCCCACCATTGTATCTGAAAGATTATGTGTGTTGATTTCTTAATGTTCTTATTTTTATTTTCAGTATTTCGTAGGGAAGGAGATGTGTTGTAAATAGCATTTCATTACTGTGTATTCTTTAGTCGTCTTTCTACAGCTTCTCTTGTGACTCACTCATAGAATCTTACTGTGATCTGTATGTTATGATCTCATCTAGTTAATGTTCTAGTCTGGTCAGTTGGAGTCTGGTCAGCTGGTGGCATACATGCTCTTTTACCTGTACTGCAATAAATGGAAGAAGACGACTTTCTCTCAAGCTGTTTTGAGTACCTTATTATCTTACAACATATGCTGAGCTCTTTTCTTTGACTCCTGGCCGGACAACTTACTGTACACATGATGTGGACCCTGGGGACAGCCTACCTGTCAAAAATAAAATATACAAGCAGTATGGTTAAGTCAAGGAATATATCTGACCTGAGGTCAGCAAGACACTGGAGTTAGGGGTAATTGAACCCTCTGGGAGTCCCTAGGCCTGGCCAGTGGTCTTAGTCCCCAACCTCATTCACAGGGAGGCAAACCAGAGCTGAGGTTTTGTGCAAAATACGCGGGTCTCAATGCAGTGACTAAGACAAATGAATACCCTATTCCAAGAGCTGATGAGCTGATCGACAGGATGGGTGCAGTCAAGTTTCTCAGTACTTTTGATTTGGCATCAGGGTACCGGCAAATTGGTCTCACCCCAGGAACCAAAGAAAAATCAGCATTCTTTACCCCAGATGGACATTACCAGTTTACTGTAATGCCCTTTGGTTTAAAGAATGCCCCTGCCACCTTCCAAAGATAAGTGAACAAGGTATTGGCAGGAGTATTTTAGTGCAGTATATCTTGATGACATTGCTGTCCATAGTTCCACTTGGCAGGATCACCTGATCCACCTTGGGAAGATCCTGGAGGCTCTGCTGACTTCCGGCCTAACTATCGAGGCAAGCAAGTGCTTGGAGGATTGTCCAGTGCTTTGACAACCAAGCAGCATCTCCCTTGGGGTAGAGGAGCCAATCTTCCGCAGCTGCAGGCACCAACCACACTTGTCCGGTGCTCTGTTGCGCTGACCACAGAGTCCACAGAGGAAGCATCTCACCAGGAGGAAGACCCGTGGTTCTAGGAGGTCAGCCCCATCTCTAAAGCGAGTTTCGAGATGCTAGACTCTCCAGGAGCCATGCAGCACCAATTCACTAGGTACCGGAGCATTTGCAGTAGCCGGATCTTGTTGAGTGTCCAGCCTCGACACCACCATGCCAAAGTTGACCAGCCGATGAGGGACTTCAGGATCAATAAAGCCAAGTACCCAGGTAAAGTGAGTGCGTCCAACGCAAGCGGCCCACCCGACAAAACACCTCTGCACCAGAGCCCCAAAGCCCGAGTTCAAGTAAACTGACAGTGCAAGGCAACAGAAACCCTCAAAAGCAGAGCCCCCCTTTGGGTTCCACCAGACTTGTCCCCAAGTCCCCCCTTGCAACCTTTCTTTCACAGGTACTTTGTTATTGACTTTAACGTGTAGTGCTCGAAGTTACCAAAGCGACCAGCACCTCTGCACCCGGACTCACCAGGAAAGGTAAACCAAATTGCTGGTGGTTTCTTGTCCTAAGGCACCCTCAAGAAATGATTGCATGTATATATATATGCACTGTATGTTTTCCTGTAGGATAACATTCTTGTGTTCTCGGCTCATGCCTCAAATACCGCTATTTGAGCATTTTATTGTTTTACTGTAAAAATCATATCTCCAAAGCCCCTACATTGGTACGCCACATAGAAAGCCAGCCTTCTACACAGTGCCATAGTGCTTTTAGTCAGGGCACATTCCCCTAGAGGAGCAGCTGGAGCAGCGGTTTGGCAGGCCGAGGACTGCGTCAGCAGCAGTGTGGTGAGCAGAAGTCTGGATGCTGCGGTCGAGGCAACAGGAGTCCATGATGCTTCTCCAATCATGTGGTAAGTCTTACTGAGTCCAGCAACCAGGGGATTGATTCAAGGATCTTCTGCCACGGGTTACAACCTGCTTCGCTACTCTGGCGTATGCTGCTCCAGGGTGACAGCCCTTATTATTATTTATTTATTTGTGTTAGTGTTTTATAGAGCGCAAACTTGACCCGTGAGGGTATCAGAGCGCTTCACAAGGTTTACATAGATGAATAAACAATAGGCTTAGAATGCGTAAAATAATACACAGATTCTTGGTAGAGTGAATTGGTGATCTGAAGAAAAGGCGATAGTCTTAGATTAGTAAGGCACAATATGGTGGTTAAAGGCAGAACTTAGCTTCACTGCAACCCCCTCCTAGTATATTGGGGCAGCGAACAGCACAAATAAGGAGATGGCCCATTCGGGTCCGAACACTGCATTGGCATCAGCCAGCTTCTTGTCACAGTGATACACCAGGACAACAGCATGTATCTTCATTGTGGTCCCCACCTGGCACATGGGGTCATTAACAGCAGCACTGAGTAGATGGCCCAATCAATGCAATGGGCCTCAATCTTCACCGTGGGCCCCACCTGGCATATAGCCATCATGAACAACACTCAGGCCGATGGCCCAATCAGTGAAACGGTCCTCAGTGTGGGCCCTAGATATCACACTCTGCTTCATGGATTCACTTGACAGGATCCTCACTGGACCTTGGTCCCTCCAGGATCTCTCCTCATCCTCACAGGGTCCTCAGGTCTTGGCAGGCAGGCAGATGCTGGTGATGCATGTTCCAGGGTGAACTGTCTTGATTTTCTTGGGTGATGGCCCGTCACTCAGTAGGGAGACTAGCAAACCTTAGTTCCCTGTCCTGGTCAGAACAGACAAAAGGCATACTGAGCTTCTCCACACTGATGCACAAAAAAAAAAAAAAAAAGCTCCAGTTTAACAATTCTGGGAGGCTAAAGCTCCCCTTTTAATAATTCATCTCCAGACACAGATGTGATTTATTGCATCTGTGTCTGTATGGTGAAACCCAAGAATTCCAGGGTTCTGGAGGAAGATAGTATTGACTTCTCTCTGTTTATGATGAACCCCAGGCTTTCTAAAAGATCTATTATGGTCTTCAGGTCTTGAATGATTTGAGAATGGTCCTGGGACAAAATGAGGATATTGTCTAGGTATATGATTAGACGAATACCCTTTTCTCTTAAGGAAGAGGCGATTGATCTCATCGCTTTGGTGAAACACTGTGGGGCTGAGGATAGGCCGCAAGGGAGTGCTTGGAACTGGAAGATATGGTTTTTCCATATAAATTGAAGGAAAGGTTGATGAGCCTTGCCCATTTGGGATGGTAAAGTAAGCGTCTTTAAGGTCTAATTTGACTAGCCAGTCTCCTTCTAATAATAAGTCTCTCAGAAGATGGATGCCCTCCATCTTGAAGTGCCTATAAACAAGATATTTGTTGAGTTCCCTTAAGTTTATGATAGGTCTCGAACCCTTGTCCTTTTTCTCTACGACGAAAAGAGTGTGCTTATAAATCTTAACATGTCCATAGAGACTTCTATAATTGCACCTTTCTGAAGCATGGAGGATCTCTCCTTCTCTATTATTTTTTCCTGATCTAGAGTGAGGGGGATATCTCTGGCAAAAGAAGTTTGTGTAGGAATTTCTATAAAGTCTATTATAAACCCTTTCACCGAATTCAGAACCCATATGTCTTGAGTAATTATTTTCCAATTGTGATAAAAGAATTTTAGTCTGCCTCCCACCTTTGGGGAAAAAGAAGGGGGAGGGGAAAGAGTTGTTGTACTTACTTTGAGGGTTGATGTCACTGAAGGCTCCTTGTGATCTGAAGCTTCTGGGGCGAAAGCCTCTCCTCTATGCGGATAAAATTGAGGGGTATTTGAGGGTTGGTAACCCCTTCCGCGGTATCCTCTAGATCTAGTGTAGCGCCTGCGGTTGAAGCGGCCGGAAGAGAGGCCCCTGCCAAAAAGGTTACTGGTGTTAAAAAATCTCTTCATATTTTGATGGGCCTTGTCTAATGCCGTAAAGGTAGATAGGTATTTACCTAAAGTCTTAATCAGGTCTTCCCCAAAAAGTAAACCCTTGGGGTTGAGGGAGGGCTCCTTGTCAGCCAGATCACTCAATTTAGGACTGATTTTGGTGAGAACCACCCTTCTCCTCTCAGAGTTGAGCCTGGCATTGGTGCTGCCCAATTAAATTAAGGCTCTCTGGCTCAAGCCTCTAATTGCTTCAGTGTCCAGGGGCGTGCCGTATATATGGGGCTCTCTTCAGCTGTATCGATGATCCTGGCCAAAGGACCCAGGATATCAAGGACCCAATCTTGACCACCTTTAGGGGATCTCTCCATCCCTTTTCTCAGATCCCTCCCGAGCTTTGAAAGATATTTGATTAGTTTGGGGTCAAGATTTAGGGTCTGGCAGGCTTTGTCCTCAATAGAAGGCCTGGAGCATTCCGCTCTTAGTAAGTTGCGAGTATCTCTCTCCAAAGGGTTCCTTAGCCATTTCTTAATGAATTTGCTCACGTGTTCATGGGGAACCCATTCTGAGCTTCTTGGATGTTTTATATTAAGGGGAGATAACATTACTTCGCCTAAGGGGTCTACATTATTGTCTTTTGACGAGGAAGGGAGATTGTCCGCAAATGGTTGAGAATAAAACTCCTGGTCATCCTCATCTAAGTCCAAGACATATTCGTCAGGAAAAGGCATCATCGTCTTGAAAATCATCGTTTCCCAACTGGAGATCATTAAGTTGAGCACTTAGATATTTTGTGCCTCTAGGGACACCCAGATATTTCCTGCCGCTGAGGACACCATTATGAGTTGTGCCGCCAAGGACACTAGATGTATTTGAGGTGCGGTGACCTCCCTTAATAGTTGAGGTGCTGGGACCAATTCGAATCCAACTACGGAAATAAAAACCACTCTAATTGACATCATTCAGAAAGCAGCAGAAAGAGATATCATAAATGAAAAGGCCAAGAGATATCTAATACAGAATAACCCAAAAAGCCCTAATTTCTATATGGTACCTGTCACCCCATCGTTTCAACACGAGGAAGCATTCACAAGCCAGTCGGGAAATTTTTAGACCGATATCTGCGCCCATGTGTACTCAAGATGAAATCATTCTTAAAAGACACCACAGATTTTTTTAATAAGATCGGCAATATCACCATACGAGCAGAGGAGTCTATCGTACTATGCACCATAGACGTTAAATCTCTTTATACATCCATACCACACCAACAAGGTATTGAGGCAGTGGAAAAGGCTTTACTAAACACAGATTATGATGAAGAAGGCATGAAGGTATTCTTAATGGAACTGCTTGAATTTACCTTGATGCACGGTTATTTTAAATGGCAGGATAACTGGTATCTACAAAAGAGTGGTACATCTATGGGGAATTGTGCGGCACCCACATATGCCAATATCTTTATGAATGAGTATGAGGAGCAACACATCTTGAACACACCGGAATGGAATAACAATTTACGGTTATACCTGAGGTTTGTCAATGATATTTTTATCATGTTGAGGGGCACAAAAGACGCACTGTAGGCCCAGATAAGACAACTTAATGCAACAAATGAAAGAATACAACTCACATTCGAGATACAGGACAACACCATCAATTTTTGGATGTCGCAATAACCAAAACTGAAACAGGTTTTGAAACAAACACGTACAGTAAACCAACCGACAGGAATCACACCTTAAGATATGATATCTTTCATCCTCAACCACTTAAGCAACACCATCCATTTTCTCAACTCTTGGGAGTCAAAAGGATAGTCTCAGACCCCGTGAAGGCCAACGAACAATCGAAAGAGATGATGCAAAGTTTCAGACACAGAGGATATCCGGAAGATCTACTTACACAAGCTTCGAATCGAGCAACCCAAAAAGACAGATCAGAATTACTGATAACACAAACCTCCTCCAAGAAAGAAAAAATAACATTTGTATGCAAATATTCCACTATGAGACAGCACTATAAAAAAATTATTAAAAAACATTGGATGTTACTAAAAATGGAACAAGACTTCAGGAATATCTTTGAGCAGGAACCCATATTTGCATACATGAGGGCTAAGAACATAGGTGAGATTATAAAACACACAACTTAATCCACTGACAGGCGATCTTACAATGGCACTATACCATGTTGGAATTGTAACAATTGCAACAACATAATTAGAGGAGGGTGCATCACACACCCAATGAAAGGGCATAAGTTCCAGTTACAAGTGAATGCAACATGTGACACCTCCAACATTATCTACATGCTTAAATGCCCATGTGGAAAAGCCTACATTGGACAAACAGAACGCAAATTGAAAATACAGATGAATGAACATAAAAGCAACATACAAACCCAATCCACAAAATCCGTAGTAGCAGCCCATTTCATCGAAGCGCAACATCACATTAGCCAACTGAAAGCATGTGTATTGGAAATAGTGGATAAAGAAGAGGGAAGAGACAACAGAACTATGTTATTGAGGAGAGAAAATCACTGGATTTACCATCTGAACACTCTCAAGCCCAACGGAATGAATGACAGAGTTGAATTTTTGTGTTATTTGTAAACATACAAACACTAACACATGGACCACAAACAAGAACGGCAAATGCCTTATTTAAAGCACTGACACAGTGTAACAACTGTTATTCCTGGCAAAGAAGGACCATCATTATGAACACAGTTAACTGTTCATTGTACTTTGTTTTCTAACTATTCTTTTAAGTGTTCTTTTTAACTATTGTTTAGTGAGGTTTTCTCATACGTACATCACCAGAGGATGTTTTCTTGGGCATAGATACTATATAGAAGCATGTATACACTCCGATATAACTTTATTGCTAAGCAGCAGCGCGTAACGTCCACATACGTTTTTTTTAAAAAATACGACAAGATGCTCGGCGCTGCTCTACGTAACATAAGCGCGCCGAACAAACACAAGACCACAGTCGAGAGACAGAGTCCATGAGGGAATACCGCAGTGCATGAAACCGGTAAGCGTGTTTGCAAGTTAGACCACACAGAGTTTAATGAATGAGAATGGGACCACTTTTAGCATGACCTAACGACGAACACTTTAGATATAAGAGCACCACTTTGAGTAACACATGTCGACAGCATTAACGATGAACATCTTTGTATAAAAACCGCGCTCACCATCACAGCGTTTTAAATATGCACACCAGCTTAACAAGAAATGCTCTAAGACTTGAGGTCAAATACTAATCGGCATCCACACGATGGCAGTAACAACCTCGCACACGTTGATTTCATTTCATTTTGTTTTAGTCATGGAGTTTAAATGGTGGCGGATTCATAGAAGGTAGAGAGCCCTCACAATTAAAACAATATCACTTTTTGATAGTTTCCAGACATTCCCCTGATGAAGGCAATTATGCCGAAATGCATAGGGAGAAGGTTTAACTCATGTGCAGAAATTATGCATTACGGGACATGGAGTTCCAACTGAAACGTTAATAAATTCATGTGAAATGAACAAATTTGAAAGAATTTGAATACAAAATAATTTGGAAAATCAATTTTGCGAAAAGTATTCTTTTTGAACTTGGCTGTAGAAACAGCAACCAACAACCTGTGCCCAGAGAGACACCCTACATAAGAAGTGTTGCAACCCAGACATTTAGTACACACGCCTCCGGGCGGGAGGCGATTATTAGGAGCACAGTAAACCATTGAACAACACCAGAACCTAGCAGTGCACGACCTATACCCATTTTGTGATCCCTTGCTCACTTTGCAACTGGATTCGAGCTAGCCTGACTGATGACGGGTGTTACCCAGAAACTGGTCCCAGGATGCTTGTTTACGGTTCAGGGAAGACCTAGCTTGGCAGTACCGGGCTGGACTTGTCCCATGAGGCATAGATTCAAGACTGATTTTCATATAGCTGGGTCTGAACTGAGGTGGTGAAGTGAGCTAAAGAATGATGATGGAGTCAATCCAGATGTG
The DNA here is from genome assembly GCF_964261635.1 of Lissotriton helveticus. Taxonomy (NCBI): domain Eukaryota; kingdom Metazoa; phylum Chordata; class Amphibia; order Caudata; family Salamandridae; genus Lissotriton; species Lissotriton helveticus. The sequence continues at coordinate 446,512,987 of NC_136061.1, forward strand.
TGACTGGGGGTGAGAGTCTGAAAAGTTTCAGGGCTCCATCCATCATCTCCTTGTGGTTACTTTGTTCGCCCTAAGTTGGCAGGGCATGCCCAGATGTGGGTCCCTTGCTCACTTTGCCACTGGATTTGAGCTAGCCTTGCTGATGAAGGATGTTACCCAGTAACCGGTCCCAGGATGCTTGTTTCCGTTTCAGGGAAGACCTGGCTTGGCAGTTCGGGCTGGACTGTTCCCATGAGGCACAGGGTCAAGACTGATTTGCATATAGCTGGATCTGAACTGAGGTGGTGAAGTGAGCTAAAGAATGATGATGGATTCAACCAGATCTGTGACTGGGGGTGAATGTCTGAAATATTTCAGGGCTCCGTACATCATCTCCTTGTGTTTGCTTTCTTCGCCATAAATTGGCAGGGTATGCCCAGACGGGGGTCCCTTGCTCACTTTGCCACTGGATTTGAGCTAGCCTGGCTGATGAAGGATATTACCCAGAAACTGGTCCCAGAATGCTTGTTTCCGGTTCAGGGAAGACCTGGCTTGGCATTTCGGGCTGTACTGTTTCCATGAGGCTCAGGGTCAAGACTGATTTGCATTAAGCTGAGTCTGAACTGAGGTGGCGAAGTGGCTTAAGAATAATGATGGATTCAACCCAGATCTGTGGGTGAGTGTCTGAAAAGTTTCAGGGCTCCGTCCATCATCTCCTTGTGTTAACTGTGTTTGAAACCAGATTTCCTGATTTTACGGTGCAAAATTTTACCCACTTGATGCAGGGAAAGTGACTTTGTGACTGATATAATGACATGGGTGGCAGAATCCACAAGACGTTTTGACCGGAAGTTCCAAGAGATCTTTTTCAACAGGTAGACCTCAGCATCTGAGTCTGGCCTTTAATGACTCTTCCACATTTGGAAAAGTACCTTTCGCCATGTCCAAAAGGCTAACATTTTATTGCAGGATCAGTTTTGATGACCATAGTTCAAATTACACCAGAATCCCCACTTGCTAACTGCTAAGGATAAGGTGAATTACAAAGAGAGACATCATCTTGCATTCACACAGCTCACACTTCACTAAAACAGGATCATGAGTCATTCTCCTCTCACACGGACTCATCTTTTACTCTTCCCATCCACTCACAAGAGCACACTGGTCACCATGGGGCATATTATCAAGAACGGTGATAAAATTATCGCCGCTTTAGCGGCATGAAACTGCCGCTAAAACGGTGATAATGGGGTTGATAATATGTCCTTGTGAATTCCTATAGCAGCCCAGGTTCTGGTGTTAACATGGGCTGCTGTGGGAATTCACAAGGGCATATTATCAAGCCCATTATCGCCGTTTGAGCGGCAGTTTCCTGCCGCTAAAGCAGGGATAATTTTATCACAGTTCTTGATAATATGCCTCCAAGTTCTCACACGGGCACACTACTCACCATGCACTCACACTGCTCACCCTGCACTTACACCACTCACCCTCACTCAGCACTACCAGACCACACCCGTAATGCAGCACACATTAAACTACTGAACCCTTGTGAACGTGTACACGTCTACAAATGCAGACACAGAATAACTATCCTTCCTGCAGTACTAGATGCTTATACAGTTCCATTCATAACTACAGGCGCAATGCAAGAGAGGATATTGTGCTAAGACTTTGGGATGGTATGGAAAGGAGATTGAGATGGGGCTGTGGGGGCTGGGATCAGTCCGAGGCTGTAGGGATAAGTCAAAAAGAAGTAGTGAAAGCAGGCAAGGGCAGCAGGGCAGGGAGCAGCACAACAGGCTGCTCCCTGCCCTGGGTCAGGTCAAAGCACTGCAACTGTGGCTGTGATCTAGTGTGGGAATTGACTGGTACTGCATGTTAAGGGTGTGGTGCAGGAGGGGGAAGAATTTACAGCCCAAGGGGTACTTGCTGGCCCTACACTAAGCCCCATTGGACTTTATTACAGCCACTGTGAAGAAAGGTGGGGAGGTCACCTGTGGGCAGACAGGATGTTTTTGCTGCTTTTGAAGCTATGATGTAGACCAACATCTGGGCCTTGATGGCTTGCATAGCAAAAGCGCTCTGCAGTGGCTGGTATTGGAGGGGAGAGGGTGCTGAGGCTACAGTTGTTATGTGAAATGGGAGCAGTCTGTGGAGGAGCAGTGAAGTTCAGGAAAGTGAAGTGAGTTTGTAGGATGTTATAGGTGGAGTGACTGGTTAGAGGCTGTTGCGATGCAGGACCGCAGGCTAAGGCTGCAGTGAGCAGCAATTCTGGAGTGTAAGAATGGTTGGGCAAAACAAATTTTTTTGCTTTGAATGTCATGCGCTGCGTCGGCACGCAGGACATAACAACCATTTAGGATGGGGGAAATTCCTTGTTGGGAAGGTCTATTTATCTATTGAAATTGAAATTGAAATTGAATAGTATTTATATAGCGCATGGCTACCCGAAGGCCTGCCTATACTTCTAACAGATATACTGCTGCTGTCTCACAGAGTAATATTCTTAGCCAATACTATCACATCATTGTGGAGGGTCTTCTTCTTGCATACTGCCACGTTATTGTGTTTTAATTGGGTAGCCATGTAGTTGAGGGAACACCACCCAAGAGTCAAAAGAAGTACAACAAGCACTGCACTCTTCCTCAACAGCACCACCCAAGTTCTGCCCAATCAAATGCTGTAATCAGGGTAAATGTGGAAGAAGCCAAAGTCTCTCTGACGGTTGTGTTTCTTAAAGCTTTTTTCTGCCGATCACACAAAGTATGGAGATAACCAGACCTACAAAGTACATCTCAGAAGTATTAAAACACATTCAATAGTGTGCTTAAAAACTCACATCATAGCACTATAGATTAACTTAAGTACATTAAAGCTTCAAGAATATCACAAAGAAGTTATATGTCATGTGTTGTGGAGTACTAATGATCATCCAAAAGTTATGAAGTGGTTTTTGAAACAGTATTATTTTTATTCAAAAAATCTTGAACCATTCTTACCTAAACCCATTGTGCCCTTATCTCCCATTGAAAACTTAGTATTTAGTGAATGACATTGACTGTATAGACTTAAGTGGCATACAGTGTATAGTTGGGCACTCAGAATACATATCCTTTCTGGCAAAGGGCATGAGTCAGATCCAGTTCAGGGGGTATAGGGAAAGCAGGGGATACTGGGCCTCGGATGTCTCAGAGTCTATACTACTTTGGCTTCATAAAGTGGGCCACGTACAACCCCTTAAGCATTTTTCTCTAAGTGGTAGCACTTTGGTGCATTCACACACTTCTCAAGGAGGTCGTGTTGGGGATATGGAAACACAGAACTCAGATCACCCAGCAGAGCAATATCTGTTTGTCCAACCCAGTGCTTTATTTGGATAAGAAATGTACTTTAATAGACACGCCTGAAACGGTATACTGCCGCAGATATAATATGTACTGCCACTTAGGCTATTGCTAATTGGAATACTTTCTTTACTCTCTTCCTCTTCTCTCTTTCAAATGAGTCCCTCCTCTTGTGAGTCAAGGCAGGTTTTGTGAGACATTAATCAAGGCTCAGGTGCAGGTACCCCAGTTCAATTATGGTTGTGCTCAGTTCTGTGCAGACTCCTAGATACAGACCCACCACAATGCAAGTCTCTATGCGTTTCTGCATCTCGTGCCTCTGATCTGGCCTGCTTCTAGGAGAGGACGGCATGGTTGCAGACGTGGCTCTTAGCCTAGGTAGGCCACAGCAGGATGGGCCAGCCAGAGCTGCAGCTGTGAGTCATTTGGGAATGCAGATAATGGAATGGCAGGCATCAGACCTGCTTCTGGGTCACTGAGCAGCAGATGGGCCACCACTTACATGTGTGTCACAGCCGCATGCCAGCATCCACAGGATGCACTTTGTAAATAATGCAGTAGTGACCGTAATGTGCACAGGTCTTGGCTACAACGGTGACGTCCACCATGGACAAAGGTTTTTACTTCTGTGGTGACGTCAGCCAGAGGAACAGCTCTGGGTTTTGGTGGCTACATTCACCTTGGGCACAGTTCTTGATTTAAGCAGTTAGGTCAACTGTGATTGTTCCTATTGCAAGATTGCCTGCCTGCCTGTGATTCCCTTTGGCACCGCACTTCTAGAGAGAAGGCACCCACACTCTTTGACCTTGCAGATCACTTTCTGCAGTCTTCTTTCTCCTGGTAGACCCTCCACACTAGAGTCTGGCAGTTTTTGGCACTACCTGGACAGTCACAACTCATGTGGCTTGATGGGCTCTTTCACTCTCTCAGCAGGCAGGCTGGCTGCCAGGTACTTCAGATCGGAGGTATAGATCTTCCCGCAAGTAAAGACTCCTGTTAATGTACTCTCTCCTCTGGAAAGTTGGTTGTCACACAGACACAAGTTCTGATTGTTGTACAGCAGCCCTGAAATTGTGCAGTGGAATACTATCTTCCTTGGTAAAAAGACATGGAACTGCAGCAGCAAAGATGTAAGTAGCTCATTCTTTTATGCAGTCAAAGTAGATAAGGAATTTGGATTCTTTGTCTGCAATCACAAAACAGGTTTGCAGCTGTTCTTCTGTCAAGTGTCTTCTCCAGACTATTCTCCAGACAGAGACTTTGTGTGGAGTGATGCTCCTCACAGTAGGGTAGTCTCAAGTTGGTTTACTCACAATTGAGCCCAGAGAGGCACGAAGTGTCTGCAACTGGCTTTTCGCCAGCAACACTGAACAGTGATCAGGATGAAGACAAAAGGCTGGCTTCACCCAAAAGATCTCTCTCACCCTTAACAACAAAGATGAGAGTCTCACCCTGAACACCTAGCAAATGACAGTACCACTAGAACATTAATGAGCAGCTCTACTCAGCAGGAGCTGCTTAAGTGAATTTTAAAGGATCTGTGTCGCCTCCTTCCATTTTCAGGAATGACAGCAATACTCTTCCACAGTCTGTGAAAACAATCTTACCCTTGTCTTTTGCACAGGAGCAGGCTAGGGGCTTCCAAAATGGAACCTGCAGGCCTCCATTACTGTGGCTCAATCATGCACATACAGCATGCACTACACAATCCCCAAACACACACAATCCACTTGAATATTAGTACTAAGATTTAGGTTACACATTGATGCAGAACTTTACACAAGTGGGGCTGGCTATACAGATAGAAGGTCTGATTATGACTGTGGATTCGAAAAATAAAGTACGCTGCCACCACCGCTGTACATGCTAAACCCATGACAGGGGAGGTAGTCCACTGGCAGCAAAATGAAAGCACAATGGGTGCACTCTTCCAGGTCACAGGACAGTTGTAGGACTTCATTTGTGTCTTGGATAGGGATAGGCCTCTGCACATGTTACATTAGAATGAGCATAGAGCCAAAATCAAAAACTGGGATATAAGTGAGCCACAGTCAAGCACTCAGAACATAGCAACATGACTGCCCACCCCGCAGGGAACAATCTCAGTCCAACAGCATGGTCAAGCAATATTATCTTTTGCCTAAATTAATATGGTGTATCTTACGTTTTTTTCAATACATAAACATGTACTTGACTCCTATAAATATGCTATTTTGTAGATAATAAACAAGTGTATTTTTGTGTCTCAATGTATATTCATTAATGTAAGTATACATTATTTCTGATCATAGACCATCTCTACACAGTGCACACATGCAGGAATAGCTGCTCCTCACCCTCTAAATGGTGAGGATCTTGGATGTTTTGTTTTGCTTTCTTCACAAGAACGATGAGTTGGTAGCAAGGAATGCTGAATGGAGCCAGTAAAGTTACCACTCCTTGTGACCTGGTGGCTACCTTGCTCAAGGGAACCCTGTCCTAAGCCCTGGAGAGCCTACCTACAGGCTGTAGAGCAGAGGGTAGCCACAAACCCCTAAAATGGGGCAGAAGATCTGAATAGAGATCGTTGGTGAAGGACCTTCATACCTGATGAAAGACCTTAAGGCCACAAATAACAGCTCCACTAGAAGATTTCAGAGGAAAAGGTTCCACCAGCCACAATACCTAAACTGGTAGTACCTCTGAACATCCTGATTCCTTGGCAGCAGAGTGGAACACCTTTGCATCACTGGCCCTTACTGTTTCGGGGGCAAACCTGCATTACATCTCAACCACCAATTTCATTCGTCTTGCATGCTTTCCTCCTGCTCAACCACAATTCCAGAAGCTCAATACAGATAACAAAACAGAAACACATCTATAGTCACTTACCTTAAATCTCCTCAATCCTTCATCAATCCTTCACGATAACAGAAGTGTGGACAGCCAAATCCAAATACAGTCAGACTTCCCACAGGAGGCAATGAATGCCATAGTTCATCCGCCTCGCAGATGAACTATGGCATTTATTGCCTCGCCGATGTAAAGATTCCAACCAGATGGTGGAACCTCCTTTGAGAAATACCTGAGATCTTTTCCTTCTTTTTTGATTTTAATACAATCATACTTGTGATTTCAAATGGAGAATTGAATCCTTAAAACCTTGGACCAATAGACCTATCGCTTAAGGCATCTATATCATTTCAATTCACCTGTGAATGATTTAAAATAACTGTAGCTGAATTATCCAGCCCTTAATGAAGACATACTTACCTTGTGGGAAGTCTGACTGTATTTTTATTTGGCTGTCCACTCTTCTGCTATCAGTCCTGAGGAAGACCAACTGTGACGGTTGTTGATTTGCGCATACTCTTGGGTCAAAACTTCAGCGCTTCTTGTCCTTAGTCTCCTCACCCCAATGCCATAAAAAAAGGAACATTTAAGGGTGTTGTTAGAACATGTGATATAACTGTAGAAGGACAGACCCACATTGATTCATATTATGTATATGTGGTTGTAATCAATATGTCTTGAATATTCATCTGTAGCACCACTTTCGCTTTATGTCACTTGACTCACGAAAGTCACATTATTTATGTTGTAAGTGTTTTTTAATTTGTATAAGTGACAGCCACATAATAAAACAGTGATTGTAAAATATTTCACATGAATAATTGAACCAGTATTTCTAGTATGTTTTGTTTGGTGTCTAAAAAGTACCCATTAGACATTGTTATGACTTTAATTTTCATGTAAAAGAGTTTGGGTTGAATCATTTATTGAATTTTGCCCACTAAGCAATTGGTTTTGTCCCAGGGATTCTGCTCCTACACAGAACTGTGCACAGAGACCCAGGACCTTAGTGAATTGTGGTGTACCAAAAAACTCACCTTAGTGCCTAGAAACCCTAACCAGCTAGCATCAGTGTCACATTAGCTCTTCGTCCTATAGCAAAGGAACCAATGATTAGACAACCCAGAGCATGCGACTTAGGTTATACTCAGGAATGGTGGGAAGCAAGAACACTCTTTTGTTATATTCTCATACCAGTCCACAACAGGAGTAAAAAAGAGACACGGGAAGGGTTAAAATATTTATTTTAACGACGTGCTCTAAGATGCAGTATCTTTGCTAACATAAGCAGACATATGGTTAGAAATAATCAGCATTGTTACAATTCCATAAAACACAAAGGGAGAAATCATATTACAATGATGGTGAAAATAGGTCCTATAGCGCCTAGTGAATCACCCTCCCTAGCTAGGAACTATGTTTTATAAAATATAGAAGGTCTCTTAGGCTTGTGTGGGGGACCCCATACCTCCAAGATCAGCAGGCGTGAATCACATCAGTATTTGCAAAAGCTCTCTGTCCCTCTGGAAAAACTGGCTTCTTCCAAGTGTCTGAAATCATGCTTACAGTGCATTATTAAAGGCGCCAGAATCACATTGGCTTGCAGCTGCATATATGTTATGGCTAGAACGTGAGCCGATCAGCCCGGATAACAGCTACCTTGTTATGATAACCTTGGAGGCTTTAGCACTCAGTGTGCAGACTAGAGTCACGGTGTAAGTCTAGGGATGCTGAAAACAAGCCATTGTCATGTGAAGCATTTCACGCAGCCTAACTTACAACAACAGTTATATGCAGTGTTGTGTGCAAAAGCAGCAAAAAGGAAAAATGGCGTTTAAACTTCCAATAAACCCATACTAACATAACAGTGTGAATAACAAGGCTCAGCCCTCACTACACCCTCCCTTGATCGGAGAACGCACAATAGCGGGGGCAATTTTTAGAGTTCAAGTTCGAATGAGACAGAACCAAGTTCAGAATTGGGAGTAAAATCCAAATTAGTAACCCAAAAATGTTTTTAAAACCCAACAGGGATGTATATTGTCAAAACACATGTAACTTGTAGAGTTAATGAGAGTTAAAAATTGAAGGGAAAAAAGGTCATCCTACCAATACGTGTCTATGAAGCTTAAAAAGTCGCAACCAAAATCCAACAGCGTATAGGCACAGTACGTTGCAACCGCCTCCAACAGGAAGTCATTGTTTTCGTCAGTGAACATTTCAGCCGTCCAATTTAACAATGGAAAAGAACACACACGTTCCTCAATGGCCGGAGCCTCTAGCACCATCAGAGGACAACTAAGGTGTTCTTTGAGATAACTGCGTGCCAGAAAATCATGGGCTGCACTCCATTTGTTCCAATTGCCCAGGACCCTATGAGCCACTGGGCAGGCCAAAATCCTGACTCCAGAACAATCTAGTTCATGAGCAACTAAGGAACTCATTAGTAGATCATAATCAGAGTTAGGAGACACCGTGTTGCAGAGACACTAATCCAGAGCCCATTCAAACCGGCAATCTAGGCAGTGGAAAACTGGCTGCACACATGTAAAGTAAGAGAACCGGAAAGATAAACCATACGGCGCACTCAAAGTAGCCAGAGGTAGCGATCCATAGTATTCAAGCATCCGGTTACGAAGTTGGAGCAGCCGGGGCAGACTGTCGTGGGGCACAGAATGTGCAACCATTTTGGAGTAAGCAAATTAACAGCAGTACACCGGCACCCAAGGCGAGAATTAACGGGAAACCACCAAAGACGCTGGAAAAAATAGAATGAAAAAATGCCGGTATCACACCAAATATAGCTTGGAATGAAGACGCAAGGCCAGAACTTACTACTTTAAAAAAGTGTGCCAGGCCCATGGTCTAGGAGGCATTAAAGATGCCGGGGGAGATGTAATGTAATGTAATGTAATGTATGTGTCTTGTAAAGCGCACTGCTGCCCTGAGGCGTTGTGGCGCTGTAGACCGCTGGGGAACCCGTCCTGGCTCTCCCTGTGAGGTGGTCCCTACTGGGTATCTCCAAGGTGAAACCAGGCATCCCCGGCGAATGTGGGGGGCCGTTGTAGAGATGAGGCAAGCTAATGCCCAGAGTTGCTGAGTGTGATCCCTGGTTAGAGTAGGCACCGAGGTGAGAATTATCGAGTCCGCTGACCCTGGTCCACGACCCTGTCGCGTCGGGAATTGAACCCTGGTCCCGGGCCGTTCTCTGCTTCGGGGTCTGCCGCCTCTACCCAGTGAGCCACACCACTCCATCTGTGTTTAGTAAGGCATGTACCTCAGTACGAGTATTAGCCACTTGAAGGACCAATGTTTCACGCGCAGATGTAAGGGCGACTTCTTTTTGAGACAAAAGCGCTCTTATTTGACTCATCTTGTTGAACTCTGCTTTCAAGGTCAGAATGGAAGGCCAGATGGATACATCGAGCTTCCCATGTGGAGGAGGAAACAGGACATTCTTACAGCAGACAACACGTTCGGAAACAGTCACGTTGTACGGAATTCCTGCCAGCTTACCACAGAAATCTTCATTACTTAACAGTAACTAACTACTGTTTGCTAATAACATGAAAGTAGGTGTACCTTTTAAAATACAGGTCAAATTCCGCGAGTCTGTATTACAGGAACCATGCAATTGTAAATTCCTACAGACCAATGAGTGATCAGGGGTGGAAGTGGAATCTTCACCTTTTACATAAACTTATTTTCCCTCCTTTAGACACCTAGAGGTGAAAGGAAGTGACCAAACCTCATGGAGGTATGCGCTACCCAATGGTTCATATCTGCCTATGGCATAGTGTTTCATGCATGCTTCAAATTTAAACAGAGGGAAAGGAGCGTTATTAACACATGAATAAGCCAAATTGCAGAATTTGTCTTGGCCAGAGAAAATGGTACGGGATCTAACTTTTCAATATGTAAAAGTAAACACGTAGCATCTTTCATTGACATAAATTGTTGTTGAACAGTCTAATTAAATGGTAAAAACAGTGAAGAAGTGTTCATATAGTCCTAAGGGACCTTCCCAGCCTTCAACGTTTGTAAGGTCCATGCAAACTGCATAATAGAACGCAATTGATTTTGACCATGGTACAAAACTGAGACTTCATCTTGCACAATGTCATCAACAGAAGAAACAATATTATCTAATGTGTAAATTCGGGAAGAAAGTGTATTAATGTTATTATCTACAACTGCAAGCACTTTTTCTAAATTAGCTTGATTAATAGCACGTAACCTAGAAGCAGCTTCAATTTGGGACAGCTTCCAAACTTAGTTATAAACTGCATAGATCCATCTTTTGGACCTGCCTTTTGCAGGACCTCTGACAAAGTCATTCAAGTCAACGGCGTCAGTCAATTTAGACAAATGGAGTTTAACTGACGCTAAGGTGGAGTGTTTGAGCCAGGACTGACACAGCTTGCCAACAGAACAGGTAGTGACAGAATGGTCAGTCTCAATATGGGGGTCCACCCTAACTAGTGTATAACCAGGTGCTAAACCCAGAAAACGATGCTGGCATGAATCTGCACTTTTTTGCCATTTCAGCCAGCCTATGGGATCCAAACTGGAAATGTTAAAAGACGAATTCTGTAACAGAGTTTGTAAATCGCTAAGGGACCTACTGATATGATTATTCCAATTGGAGTACTCTCCCAAATTAGGAATAGAGGGAGCATTTAATTTTTTAGACTTAGCCAATCCAAAGCATGTCGTTTGTGAAATAGTCGAATTCAGAAACAACATATGGTTCGGGATGAGACATGCACGATGCAAAGCCTCAGTGCCTTGCACTTGCCAATGCTTAGAACCCCAAACAGATTTAAGATCAATGGTATCTTTCCACAGCTCATAGCCTCCCATGGCCAATTGGTCTATAAAGGACTTTGAATACAACAATTTAGTGTGGGTAAGTCTAACCTTGGAAGAGGACTTTTCAGTGATCTTAAAATAAAATGCCTCAGGCTCGGATTGATTGAAATCAGTAAAATAAGAACACTTTTTCAAAAGAGTTTTGGAGCTGCCCTCAATAGGAGCGGGACAAAGTTCCCACCGTGTGTAATTTACCACATTTCTAAACGTATATGCTTTGTGCAGGAACTGATTTCCATAGTGTTGATAACAAAACAAATCAGCATACATAGCAGAATCTAAGTACAAATCTTCAGCATCAAAGGCAGCATAGTATTTCAACTCAGAAAATAGAGCCTCTACGGCTTGGACATCCCAAACATCAGAGCAATTACTTTGGTCACGAAGTACATTACGTACCTTAATAACCACTATGGGTCCGTAGATTTGAAATTTTACAGCATCCCATACAATCCCATCTAAGACAGGCCAAGCAGTGATATTCACGAAATTCTGTTCCCTCTTCATTCTGTGTGATGAGGAGTGGGGTGCCAAAGTTCCATCAATTAGTCTAATTGTAGTTCTTTCTTTAACATAGTGTCCATTAACAAGACGGAAAAAATACACCACAAATCCAATGGACATGAACAAAAAAATTGAAAAAAGCACCAGCCAAATGTAAGTCCATGCAGGAATTAAAAAGTGTTTTTTTAAACCAAACTGCAAAAATCAAAACTTTTTTTTCAATTTCAATACGTTTTTATTGTTTTTACACAGACATAAAACATAAAACATACATTCATCGTGGAGATCTGGTTTCAGGGTTTCAGCCCAGGTTTGCCGTTTTTTGTGGTGCCACTTTGTCGAATTTCAGTGCTAGACTGACCCCCTTATCCAATTGCCCCCTTAGAGGGTAGGTGGGGGATGTGATAAGGAGAGAAGGAAGAAATAAAGAAAAGAAAGTAGAAGAACTACAAGGCATGGATAAATCCATTGGATATGTGTACTCAGTATCATCAAGAGGATTAGCAGCTGGAGGATTCAATAAAGGATTTGCAGCTGTAGTCGTCTCAATGGCAACATCAGGTCGGGCAGCAGGTGTTGGAGCCAAAACAGAGTTCCGCAGCATAGCTGGACAAGAGACCCCAGGTGTCATATTAAGAAGAATCGGCCACTCTGTGTAGTTTGACATTGTCAATAGAGATGTACCTGTTTTCCTTTCTGCCACGAAGTGGAGGTAAAATGACTGTTCTTGTACCCTGCACGCCAAGCATAGGAACTGGAGCACGATATGAGGGACCAAACTCCTTCTTGTTTGCGACCTTTTCTCGGACAAGTACACCAACTCGGGGTAGCCAACCAACTACCGGAATCTGCAACGCAGCATCAGATGTGGAGGGCAAATGTTCCTTTGCAAGACGATCTCTGGTCTTTTGTAGGTTGTGTAAAACATTAGAATGTTCATCTACGTCAAAGGATGCGGCAGACGCCGCCATATCTAGACCCTCAAGGTCCGTAACAAACATTTTGATGCAAAGAGTATTTCGTATGGGGTCCCCTCACCCAGAGACCTTCTAGGGAGATTATTAAGTTGGGCTTGCCAGTTCCGGCCTGTACCTAATACCCTAGCTGTCAAGGATTGCTTTAAGTCACGGTTTATCTGCTCCACAACACTATTGTCCTCGGGCCGATATGGAGACGAAAATTTGACTTGGACCCCCAATGAACGCATGACATTCTTGTATGCCCTAAAGGCAAACGCCGGATCCTGGTTCGAATAAAGGTACCACATGCAAAAATTCCCACAAAGACACGCAAATCCCTTACGACAGTTTGAGAATCAGCACTCCTTTGTGGCCACAACCACACAAAGCGTGTGCACGAATCAACTGCAACTAAGATGTACTTATACACAGTATCAGAGGAGAAAGGACCGCAATGATCCAAATAAACACACGCAAGTGGTTTATTAGATATGTACAACTGTGTCTGGGGTGGGTGTGCAGCAATAGAAAGTTTAATCTGCTGGCAAATGTCACAATGAAGGACATAATCACGCGCTTGTTTGTACAATCCCTGCCACCAGTAACGCTGTTGTAGGAGAGAAACAGTAGCTGACATGCCGGCATGCGCTGAGGCCGTGCCCTCGTGAGCCGCTGTAATCAAAGTCTGCCTGTGATCCGCGTTACGAATCAAACTGTCACCAACGTCATTAATTCTTACATAAGGAACTTTATCAGGACTTAAATGATAAGAGTATTTAGAAGGGAAACCTTTCGGGTAATTACCTCCCTTCTCTGTTGCGGCAATAGCTGCCAAGATATCATCATCAATCTTACTCTTGGAACGTGTAACTGCTGCTACTGAATATGTTGCAACTGCTGTCTTGGCTGCTTCATCAGCAAGACTATTGCCAACAGCGTGAACTCCTACACGCTGGTGACCAAGAGTATGAGTTACATAGACGAGCGGGAGCTGTTCTTTAAGTTTAGCCACTCGAACCCAGATCATTTTATGTTTTATTGTGCGACCTTTGGAGTCATGATAGTCATTTTGAGTCCAAAAGGATAAATTGTCATTGTTTGATTGAACACAGTAGTAAGAGTCACTTACGATAAGAGTAGTCACACTGGGATCTGCGTACTCCAATGCAAGCATCAGAGCACGAAGCTCTGCCAATTGGGCGGTACAGTCCCCTAATGTCTGTGTATACATGACATCAGACTTGAATTCACCATCCACCATAGTATCAACCACTATTGCGCAGGCCGAATAATATTTGTGCTTTGAATCCGTAGCCGCTTGCGTTGAACCATCAGTGTAAATGATACAATGGAAATCCTCTAATGGCCGCATGGTCAGAGGAGCAGGATGAACAAATTCATACTGCAAAAACTCTTGAGTCTGCAGAGAGGAATCAAAAATGAACGCGACATCTGAAGACGTCAAGGACGTGGCCCATTGTATCCACCGTGGGTGCAAAGCCTTTGAATTTGGTACACTGGCTTTCGTCACTGCCTCCAAGGCGATAGGGACTGTGTCGCCCTCATTAAAAGTCAGGTAAGTGAAACCCACCGCCCCAGGTACAATTCTTATCACCAGGTTGGTGTGGTTATCACGAGTCAACAAGAATTTAGATTGAAGTAAATCAGCCTGCAAAGATTGCAAGAATGCTGAATGTGCGGGCAGCCAGCAAGATTTGGAAAAAGTAGGTTGTACCAAGGAGAAAAGAGGCTTGATACACTGCGCATAATCGGGAATATAAGTACGCCCGAAATTCAAAAAGCACAGTATAGATTGTAGTTTTTTCAGTGTTGTTGGAGCACGCAGCTGTGCACATTTCTCCAAGAAGTGAGGTGCTAAACCTCGACCTTCATTGTTGAGCTCGTAGCCCAGGAGCAACACTGTGTACTCTGCAATGTGACTTTTCACAAAGTTGAATTTATAGCAAATATGCAAAACGGCAAATTATGCGGTCAACACGGCACATATGCGGACATATTTAGTCGTCTGTGAGATAGATGTCATCCATATACGAACATGCATCTGCATCGAGTCCCTCCAAAAGAGAGACTATAGGGCAGCAAAGACACCTGGACTGTTTTTGTAGCCCATAGCCAAATGACGGAATTGGCGTTATTTGCCACCACTGGTAAAAGCTGTCCATTGACCACTAATTGAGGACAGATTGTGGGCAAAAAAGCCATTGGATATTTCAAGTGTGGTTTTAAACCTTTTGCGCACGAGACTATCCACTAGATCAGAACTGTGAGTATTCTGTACCGCACGCGTACGACAATGGGAGTTGAGGTGGCGGTAATCCAATACCAAACGGTACAAGCCATCAGTCTTAGTCACAGTAAAAAGAGGGTTATTCATCGGAGACACACAGGTTTCAATCACACCTTGATATTCCAATTGTTCAAGGATTTCAGCCACGGGAGCTTTCGCTTCACGCCGCATGGGTCATTGGGGTTGAGGCTGTGGCATAGACCGTAAGGGAATCTCATGTCTGGGGGAAAATTAGTCCCAACCACAGTGAGTACGGTACAAAGCCGGCGCAAGCGCCTTAGCCCAATCTTCTGCAAAATGCATGGCCTGCTCCTTCGGCACTGTGTGCGCGAAAGTAGGGAGGATTACCTCCTCCCCTTGTGGAGCTGCTAAAACAAAAGGTGGGGGCCAGTCGACCTCCGCCAACAAAATGTCATAGGTCGTAGTTCGATTTTCCCATAATACCCCTTTTATGTTACGTTGTATATCACTTTCAAATAAAAGGACAATTTCAAAAAGCCTTTCAGGGGTAGCCACTCTGGCGTCAGCTGTCTCAACTACAACACATTTGTCAGTCGCTGTCACCTTTAGTAGTGGACGCAGGGCCTCTCGCACTATGGTAATCTCCGCCGCGCTGTCCAACAGCGTCAGCGCCCATGTCAGATTTCGAAGCTGCGTTCTCATTATCTGTGGCATATCTCGCTGTTACAGCAGCAATTTTCTTCTTCTGAAACTGGGGCCTTTGACGTGGAGAGTCGTCCTTCTTGCTTTTACCGTCAGCCTTGCGGGGTGGGTCTTGCTTCACACCCCTCCCCCTGCCGCCGTCACCTCCACCGGTGGTTGAGACCAATGAATCCTGGAAAGAGTGAGGAGAACGTTGATCAGGAACCTGAAAACGATCAGGTGACTTAATCGTAGTGCGGTCTTGCAATTCATAAGTGCGCTCAGTAGACACAGGTATTGGTGAGGCAGGACGGGACCCCCGTTTCTATTGCTTTTTCCCTTGGTTTTTATTTTTAGTCCAAGTCTGTTTTGGACCGGAGGGGCGATCATTGTTGTCAGACTTTGCTGCCTGTGTTTGCTTTTGCGCTGCCTTGGCAAAATGCTTAACACCTAAACTATTACGGCCAACGGTCTTATAAGCCACCGTGATAATTCTCAGTAACTGACGGGGTTTCTCTGCATCGGGCACATCACGCAAAGCATTCGACACCTGAAAGCTTACTGCATCTCCCTTAACATTAGCAAGGATGAGATTGGAAACTACATCAAACACTCCAACGAGTCTCATTCCCAATTCAACAGCCGCCTCCAGCCCGTGCTCATCCAGAACACGCTTAATGACGGAGGGTAGGACAGACATTGATGGGGTGCCGAAGCATCTCATATAGACTGCCGCAAAAATCATACCCCAAGTGGCACAGTCAGCAACTTCAGGCACTAAGTCTTTCTGCAAACCAATTGTAAGGATCCTGGGTTTCTCCACAGGAGTTGTATTAAACGTAAGTGCAAAAGGCTAGAGAGGAAATGGCGTCTGGGTTATACAGACCCAGATAAAACCCTGTACAGAAATTCCATCAGGGACTACAAGGAGGAAATAAAGAAAGCACAAGCCCTGTACTATACACAAAAAATTTCCGAAGCCAGTTCTAACTCTAAGGAGATCTACCTGATTGTAAAAAGTCTCACTAAACTTCCCCAGTCCCCCGTAAATAGTGAAGACTTACAAGCTCGCTGTAATGATCTAGCGGACTTCTTTTATAACAAAGTGGATCTCATCTACTCATCCTTTCCAACCACCACTCTAAACGCTCCAGCAGACTCCTCGGCGAACTCTAAGCAGGATACAATAGGCAATTAGTCATCTGTGCTGGCTGACATCCCTTTGCTACACTTGGATCTACTGGCCACTTTGATGATGCAGGTTAAATCGGGCTCTCCATGTGATCCTGCTCCTCCGAGCTCTTTAAAGGCCGTTGGCCACACTATCCTTCCTGTTATGCTGGAGGTACTTAATACCTCAATCTCCACTAACACGGTCCCACCAGCATGGAAAGAGGCTAGGGTGAGGGCACTCGTGAAGAAACCCAACATGGACATTAACAACTTCAGTAACTACCGTCCCATTTCCCTGCTCCCTTGGGTCAGCAAGATATTGGAGAAATACATCAACAGTCTTTTGACTAATTTCTTAGAAAAAAATCAGTTGCTTGACCCTTCACAAACGGGTTTCCGCCCCAGAAATGGGACGGAATCTGCTTTGCTGGCAGTTCTGGCAGAAACTAGAGGTATCTTAGATCGGGGAGGATCGGTGGCAGTCATCCTCCTCGATCTAAGTACCGCTGTTGACACTGTAAATCATGAAACCTTTTTGCAGCGTCTCTATGACATCGGGATTCAGGGAGGAGCGCTGAAATGGCTCAGGTCATTCCTGAGTGATAGAACCTTTCAGGTTTTTGAGGGAAATACCATCTCCACCAGCAGACCTTTGGGCTGTGGAGTCCCGAAGGGCTCCTCGCTTAGCCCGACGTTGTTTAACGTTTATATGAGGCCGCTGGCGGGGATCGTCCGTCCATATGGTATTAAGATCGTTGCCTATGCGGACGATACCCAGCTGGTGGTGTCTCTGACGCGGGCCGAGGGCTCTGCGGCCATGGTAGACCTGGCGGGCTGCCTGAGCGAAGTGAACAGCTGGATGACCCTGTCTTGTCTCAAACTAAATGGGGACAAGACAGAGGTCATGCTGTTGGGACGCTCGGCTCCATCCTCGGTGGGCTCGATTTGGCCAGCCTGTCTGGGTCCCCCTCCAGCCCCCAAGAATGCCATTAAGAGCTTGGGCATTTGGCTGGATAGGTCCCTAACGTTAGATTACCAGGTTGTTAAGCTATCTGCCACCTGTTTTGGCCTCCTCAGAATGTTAAGGAGGATACTCCCCCTGCTACCATTTAAGGCCAAATAAACTGTCGTACAGGGACTGATCCACTCTAGGCTGGATTTTGGAAATGCACTCTATCTTGGAGCCCCTGACTTCACATTGCGGAAACTGCAAGTTATTCAAAACTGTGTTGCCCGCACCCTACTGCAAATTCCCCGTAGGCTCTCTGCCAAACCTGGACTAATAACATTGCACTGGCTCCCTGTTAGGGACAGGATTAGCTTCAAGTCCCTCTGTATTGCCCATCAGTCATTCTGGGAAACTGGTCCAGCAATTAATCGTCCTTTAATCACCCCTTACCTCCCTAGCAGACAGCTGCGTTCCGCTAATGCGTTTCTTGCTGTCGTGCCCAAGGTTAAACGGACCAGATTGGGAGGCCGTTCTTTCACCCTGAATGTTGCCAGGCTGTGGAACACTCTCCCCCTCCACCTAAGGTCTAATCCAGACCTAACTTCCTTTAGGAAACATTTGAAAACTTTTTTGTTCAATAAATAGGTCCTTTGATCCTCTGTGTCATCCGCCCAACTGTAAGAACACCTTTTAGTCACAGCGCTTGGACGCCTCCGGGCAACTATTCGCGCTTTACAAAACGCATTTTCATTTCATTTCATTTCATTTCATTAGGAAACTCTGCCTCCAGTTGGTCAAATTTCTTGGCAAGCCAAAAAGGCATTTCATCCTTATCTTGTGGATGCTTGCCCATAACCGCATTAACCATAACGGGACTAAGCTTCAACCCGTTCGGCCCAACTGGATGCGCCGCAACACCAGGGCCCCCACCTGGCACGTTGTGGGAAATGTAATGAACCAAAGATCTAATAACCGTTACAGCAGAGGCATTAAGGGGCCTTAATTCAAGTAAGGGACATTCCCCTGCATGTGAGCGCGGAGTAAATCTACCCAAAACAGGCCAAGAAGCGCCTGGAATGGACAAAGGACCTAATCTAAATGCTGTTAGAGTGTGGGGAAGGGCGCCATCAAACCAAACGTGGTGCTGCCAAGCAGAAATTGGAATCTCCTCTGTCCTATGAGGAGTGTACTCCGCAGGCACGGCAGTGGGAGTGTATGTATGAAACACATTTATTTTATTTATTTATTTATTTTATTACAGACTTGTACCGCGCTGGGAA
Organism: Lissotriton helveticus; assembly: GCF_964261635.1. Classification (NCBI taxonomy): domain Eukaryota; kingdom Metazoa; phylum Chordata; class Amphibia; order Caudata; family Salamandridae; genus Lissotriton; species Lissotriton helveticus. The sequence goes on from NC_136061.1 coordinate 446,531,832, forward strand.
TCGACTCCCGAAGGAGTATCTCCGCGCCCCTGGCGTCATCTTTGAACAGAGCAGGTCCTACAGTGTAGCATTATTTCCCTTTGTCGGATAAACTAGTATTGAAAAAGGAAAGTTTTTTGTTTCTTCCTAAAAGGAAGATGTTCCCTACACTGTCTGATCTCTCTGGGGAGACTGTTCCACAGCTTTGGCCAGTCACAGACAGGGCCCTACCCCCTTGCCTAGCCTTCTTAATCCTAGGAACACATAGGAGTTCTTGATCTCCCGATCTAAGAGATCGGGAGGGAGCGTATGTATTGAATTTTTTTGTCAGATATTCGGGGCCTTTCCCTGTGAGGCACTTATGGATGACACAACATTAATATCCGCATTAACTGTCAGAAACATAACCCATGAGTAGAAAAGCTCAAACGGGTAAGCTGCGTCAGCACTCACAACAAAAATGACTGCCATGCCTTCCAAAGCAACGTTGAAACCCTGTAAATGATTGCGAACAGCGAATCTACTGTGCTGTGGGATATCAACGGCCACCATAAGGACACAGAAAGATAATAGAACAATGCAAAGAAAATAGCACAACTGGGTAGTTATCCACTAGAAACCGTTTTTTATATTATCAAGCTTGAAAAGACCTATTTAACTATAGGTAGGTTTATCCTTCACCACAGTCAACCAGAAACAATAGTGAGGGGGTCGTGGACTGATATAAGCACTACTCGAGAGTCTCACAATAAGACCACAACATTAGGTGGGCCATGTCGCAGGGATTCTGCTCCTACACAGAACTATGCACAGAGATTCAGGACCTCAGTGAATTGTGGTGTACCAAAAAACTCACCTTAGTGCCTCGGAACTCTAACCAGCTAGCAACAGTGTCACATTAGCTCTTCGTCCTATAGCAAAGGAACCAATGATTAGACAACCCAGAACATGCGACTTAGGTTATACTCAGGAATGGTGGGAAGCAAGAGCACTCTTTCGTTATATTCTCATACCAGTCCACAACAGGAGTAAAAAAGAGACACGGGAAGGGTTAAAAATGTTATTTTAACGACGTGCCATAAGATGCAGTATCTTTGCTAACATAAGCAGACATATGATTAGAAATAATATGGTCAGCATTGTTACAATTCCATAAAACACAAAGGGAGAAATCATATTACAATGATGGTGAAAATAAGTCCAGTAGCCCCTAGTTAACCACCCTCCTAGCTAGGAACTATGTTTTATAAAATATAGAAGGTCTCTTAGACTTGTGTGGAGGACCCCATACCTCCATGATCAGCAGGTGTGAATCACATCAGGCTCTGCAAAAGCTCTCTGTCCCTCAGGAAAACGGGCTTCCTCCAAGTGTCCGAAATCATGCTTACAGTGCATTATTAAAGGCGCCAGAATCGCGTTTGCTTGCAGCTGCATATATGTTATGGCTAGAACGTGACTTGATCAGCCCGGACAACAGCTACCTTGTTATGATAACCTTGGAGGCTTTAGCACTCAGTGTGAAGACTAGAGTCACGATGTAAGTCTAGGGATGCTGAAAACAAGCCATTCTCATGTGAAGCATTTCACGCAGCCTAACTTACAACAACAGTTATATGCAGTGTCATGTGCAAAAGCAACAAAAAGGAAAAATGGTGTTTAAACTTCTAATAAGCCCATGCTAACATAACAGTGTTAATGACAAGGCTCAGCCCTCACCACAGTTTACCCAACAGAACCCATTGTAGATTGTATAAATCAATTACTGCAGTCAACAAGGAGAGATTGTGGCCTTAGCTGACTTTGAAACTGGGAAACTGAGTCTGAGCCTCAGATTCCTCTCAACATTCTGTGTTTCTCTGCAAATAACTTAATCTACACAGGCCAAAAAAAACATTAAAAAAATCTGACCATCTGTAATGTTATCTGATGCTCATGTATAGCCCTCCAGTGCCTCTGGAACCATGTTGTGCTATTTGTAACTGCATGCATTTGAGGAAATGGACACTATTTTCTTTTTTTTGCATTTGCACTCTAGCATCATTTCCTTTATTGGAACTTTCAAGTGATGTTAGCAGTTAAACAAAGAATATACACCTTTTGCCAGTCTCTGAGCATTGGAGGGCCTCTCCTCAGTACTGTAAAAAAGAATATTAAATATCTGAAAGCCCAGGGTGAGTGTAAAAGGAAGTCTAGGTCTGTGCGATTACCGCAAATGTTTGCCATCACGTAGCTCTACAATCGTAACCAAGCAGTTTATTGCAAAAGGTTGCAATCTGCGAATGTTTGTTTGGCTGCCCGGGCCCAATTGTGGACCCAATCCAACCCTTATTTACTGCCTCTTTAAATTCACCTTACCTCTATATTGCACCCATTCTGCTCCTTCAATTTCAAGTGCTACTGTTAAGCAGATAGTAAACAAATCTTACTTGAGTACGAAAACTCATCTGACTTTGACTCATACTGTCTCTTCCCCCAATGTAGGGCTACTGACTTTCAGAGTGCAGCAAGCAAACATAACTGAACTGACTGGAGCTCTAGTGTACCATCCTCAGGGAGGTAACAAAAGAGAATTCTGCACATCACTTCTAGAGAGGTTGGCCCCTTTCACGCTGCAAGCAACTACATTTCTACTAGTAGGGGACTTCAACCACCATCTGGAGGCTCTTACAAACGTTGAATCAGCCAGTCTGCTTGCAGCCATGGAGTCCTTGGAGTTTCTCTCCAGAGTAACCAGCCCAACTCATAGGGCAGGCCATGTACTGGACACAATCTTCTCTAATATCCCAGACTTAAGAGTAGGCCCCCCCGTTAGAGTTAGACTGGACTGACCACTTAGCACTACAATTTTACTGGACCCTGCGGAAATCGTCTGAATGTCCACAATCTCCCACAGAACCATGTAGAGCTTGGAAAGGGGTAACAGCCTCTGCGTTCAGTAGGCTTGATCGTACTGTTAATCGAGAACGACTGTAATTCGGCCTTAGAGCTATTTGAGGCCTCTATCACAGAGGTTCTTGATGTGATAGCGCCTGTGAAGATGGTAAGACTTCAGTGTAGCCCCGCTCCATGGTATAAAGCTACACTAAAAAAGGAAAAGGCTGTATGTAGATCAATAGAAAGAAGGTGGAGAAAGTCCAAATCTGCAGCAGATGATCGCTGCTATCGTGAGGCCCATGGAACTTACCTAAAGAGCTACAATGCAGTCAGGAGAGCCCATCTAGGCACCCGGATTATGGAAGCCAAAGATTCATCACGGGAGCTCTTCACTATTTTAAGAGAGTTTAAAAGCCTGAGGGCTAACAACCCGCTCCCGCCGGTAAAACAGGAGCTCTGTGATCATCTAGCATCCCATTTAACTAATAAGATCGAAACAAGATATTGTTCCTTTGGGGCGGTAGAGGATATTTATGAGAGTCAGGCCCCCAAGGCAATCACCAGTTCTCCGATCCTAGAAGAATTCCCTATCATCACGGGGGAACAGGTGGGTGCTCTACTGGCCCAGGCCAAATCGGGATCGATTTTAGACCCATTACCACCCAGGGCTATGAATGAGCTAGCCCCGATCCTGGCGGGTACTTTGGCAGATATCTGTAATATCTCCTTAGTCACAGCTACTTTGCCACATAAATGGAAAGTAGGGCGTATTATAGACTATAGAATTATAGACCTATCTCCCTTCTCCCCTGTTGTTCCAAAATTATGGAAACAATAATAAACCGACATCTCTTTAACTATCTGGAACTGAACAGGAGACTGGATCCTTCTCAGTCAAGTTTCCAGGCATCTTATAGCACGGAGGCCGCTTTGCTTGAGGTCACGGATACACTTAGGATGTCGCTGGATAGGGACTCCCCAGCTATGTTAGTAGTGCTGGACTTATCGGCAGCCTTCAACACCATCTCTCATCGTATCCTGTAGAACAGGCTTCGAAAGATTGGTGTCGGAGGTCTAGCCTTTAAATGGATTCAGAGTTATCTCTCTGACAGAACCCAATGTGTCCAGTAAGAATCCTATGTGTCATCTACAACCGCAGCAGGGCTCGACAAATGTACTCGACCGCTCGCAAATGCGAGTGAGTTTCTTCAAGGGCGAGCCAGTTTTCAGGCCTACTTGACCTGCCTGGCGAGTGATATCTGCTACTGCAGGGCCAGGTGCCAATTTGTGGGTCCAGTGCAATTGATGTTAGGTTGAGTAGAAAAGTCTACTTACTCGACCTGCAGGTCAAGTAAGATTTTTTAGATTTGTCGAGCCCTGCGCAGTGGACAAGGGGGTACCTCAGGGCTCTATATTGAGTCCTACATTATTCAACCTAGATGTTGCCCCTTTGGCCTCAATCATCAGGAACTGTGGGTTTGAAACTATATCCTATGCTGAGGATACGCAGCTGATTGTACATATAGAGAAGGATCCCGCTGAAACGAAATCCAAGTTCTTAAATTGTATGATCAGCATAGCACACGGGATGAGGAAAACCTTTCTACAACTAAATTCCTCAAAAACAGAGATACTCTTGTTTGGTAAGGCTGCAGAACTGTGGACTTCCGATTGGTGGCCAACAGGATTGGGAGAGGCCCCCTCCCCGAGAAGTTGGGCGAAGAACTTAGAGATAAAAATTGATAATCAGCTCTCAATGGAGGAACAGGTGAAAACGCTTGCAGGCTCCTGCTTCGGGACCATGCAGATGCTGGGAAAGATCTTCCCATGGATTCCGCTCAGCGCCAGGAAGACTCTCATTCAGGAGCTGTTAATCAGTCGCCTCGATTACGGTAATTCCTTGCTGGTAGGAATTAGGGAGGACCTTTTATCCAAACTACAGGTTGTGCAAAATACAGCGGCCCGCCTCGCCCTCGATAAACCAGCTCGAACCCCCTCTCTTCCTCTCCTACGTCAATTACATTGGCTACTTTCAAGCTGTTGTGCCTGGTCTTAAGGTCCTTGCATGGAATGGGACCGGCCTATCTGACTAATAAACTTAAACGGTATCAGCCTGCATGTCAGCTTAGATCTAGTAACCGCAATCTGCTCTGCAGCCAAAGAATCAGGAAGGTAAATATGGGGGGTCGTGCCTTCTCCTATCTGGCTCCCAAACTCTGGAACGACCTCCCTGAACAAATCCGGGACTGCCTGAATTTGTCCCAATTTAAAAAAATGCTTAAGTCGCACTTTATATAATGCCTTTCTTTCTCAGGCGCCGAGAGATCCCCTTGGGGATGATACGTACGCGCTACAAATGACTCTAAAGTAAAGTAAAACTAAGTGAGGAATCTAGGGATAAATATGGAATCAAGTCTCTCACTTATAATAAGATTGTTTGTCTAATACGTTTAAACTGTAGTTTCGCACTTCTATCCTTCATATTGCCTATAAAGATATTTCCACCTACAATCCTTGCAATGCTTGTCCCGCCCCACTAACTGAAGATTTAGTTACCCCCCTCTCCTCTTCCCCAGCCCCCGCCCCAAAAAGTCGGGTCTAGTTGAGCCCCTGCTTTTGTTAAACATTATAAACTGTTTAATAAATAAAACATAGATTTAGGTGATGCCCAGTTATTTTTCTTCGTTGTTACATTATAGCAATTTACCATATCACTAAACCTTATTCACTGAAGTTTAACAACCATTCTAAATAAATAATACTGAACTTCAAGAACAAACAACATTGATATGCAACTCCAATGCCCATGGACTCAGATCCGCAGGGCTTGCTCTCAAGCGCTCGTGCGTTCGGCTCAGTTCGGAAGTTGTCGGCTGGGCGCCCTTTCCTCCATGCGCAGGCGCAGTGCACCCCCACGGCTGGCAGGCTGTGGCGCTGTTGAGGCCGCGTCGCTCAGTCCGTCGGAGAGGCTCGCCGTCGCGCCCAGACTGCTGTGTGCTGCAGCCGAGTGACGCGGCCGAGGTGTAGTTTGACGCGGTGTGTTACGTGGGGGAAGAGAGAGGATAAAACTCCAGCGAGATCCTGGGAGCGGACGACAGCAGTGACGGCGGCGCAGCAAGAGAGACCGGTAAGAGAGCTGAGGAGCGAGAGCGAAGGGGCCGCCGAGGCGGACGGGGGCAGCAAGCTTCCCCGCCTAGACGGCCCTGCCTGTCTACAGAGGCGACAGAGGCTGCCGACACTGCTCCGTTCGTTCGCCACTGCACAACAAAGAATAATGGCGGGGACAACGGGGGAGCCCGACCGCAGCAGCCTTTTGGGGGCGGGTGCTCACAAATTTACAAAGTCTGTAGCCTTGCTCACGAAGGGTGGGGGGCAGTCTGATAAATTGACTAAAAATGTGCCCCGTATTTTTTCGGCCTCTGAAACGAGTATTTTTCTTCCTAAAACAGTCCCGCTTTTAAATGTACACTACCAATTTAATTAAATAGAGTTCTGCGCCAGCCCGGCCTTATTAATGTCCACTTCGCCACCCCCTTAAGGAAATCCAGCCCTTCTCCCCGTAATAGCAGAACAACAAAACGTCACCGGAGTATCTATCACACGTTAGACAACAGTTGTAAAGGGAAACATAACTGATCCGGCCTTTGGTACATCATGGGCGTTTATAGTACAATTAATAGTGAATAGTGAGCTGGAGACCGTGTGAGCCCTCTCGCTTGCATCGCCATTAGAGGGAAGCCTCCATTTTACCCATGAAAACAGGCAGCGGGCTGATGCACCCATTCCCAGGCCTGCAATGTAAACGCACAACCCCATCCCCAATTGAGGACAGATACACACCTAAATATAAATAATGCTTTAGAGGCTCTTCGTGGTCAAGCTCGCTGTTGTGGACCCTATTTTCATATGTACCTTTTTAATTATAGATTTGTTTTATGCCATTTAAAATCGTATTTCACCCCAGCATTTATTTCCCAAGACAGAGCCTTTGTGTAGCAATTTTACATGTTTCTACTTGCGAATAATCGTAAAGTATTGTTTACGATTTCCTTGCTTGAGACTTCACCTGTTGTGTTAATATTATCGATTAAAGATAATTTCAGCTTTAACTCTCGCTGCCGATTAGCACGCATCGTGGCGAAAAGTACTCTACAGTCATTTGCCTTAACGTAAACGGTAGTCGCAGTGGTAAAGCCCCATCAATGACAGTCTGTATGCTTCCCCAACCCTTTTTCCCCCTAATGAACCTGTCGTGTTGCTCGATAGGCTGAACCGACGTAGACCGAAAGGCTTTTCTTACCTGTAGTGTACCTTTTAATAGAGATGTTCTGCCACGCTCAATTAAACTAATTTTCATTTTGTAATTGTATTGTAACATCAGGGAACCACAACAGACTTGCCATGAATGCAGTACAAATGTTTGTGTTTATTTTGTATTAGACTTACAGGGTTAATGCCACTAATGTATTTCTTCCCACAGACGCCCATTTTGTTGTCAAACAAACGACGAATAAAGTTTAAAATAAAAGTTGTTTGAGTTCTTTCTGTATGGCGCTTCATGGTTGCTGTCTGGTGGGTGGGATGCGTATTAAGCCCGCCAGACCTATTCGGAATTCCCCTCTTTTCTATTTGGTTGCAAAGCTAGCCATGCAATGTTGCAGCGACTGCCTTAAGATTTCGTCATCGACTTCAACACAGAGCGCATACGCAACTGCCTTGCAATCCCCGCCCCCCAAAACTCACTGAAAACCTCCCGGAATTGTGATATACGGAATTTTTGTTAACTATTTTTTGTACAAAATGCATCTTTCTTGTTTGATTGATATTTTATAGCTTATGCGTAGGCATTTTCGTCACAAAATGTATTTCTGTGACGCCGCCAATTTTTTTATACTATGTTGAGGAATTTTCGCTTCCCGTAGTACAATTAGTTGCCCACTTGACCTCACAAATAAATACATTTTCCTAGGCTTCTTATACACTTATATTGGGAGGGGTTCCAGCGTGATCTAGTTCGCCCTCACCTGAACTGATTAGTAATCTCAGACCCGTAATATAGCCGTGTGCTGCGTAAAGTTTTTTGGGGGGGTCCCCAGTTTTGTAAGCATTCTGGCAAGTAGTAGTGGGAACTACATTTTAATGTGTAGGCATTTAATCACTAACAAGGAGGCAAAATACAGGACGATAGGACCACATATCTTAACATCTCAAACTTCCAAGCTGCATTAAAAATAATATTTCAGACCTGCTTTTTGTTTTTAAAGCACAGAGTTCAATAATGGTTTACTGTAGGTTAGTTAACTAATCAGCTGATGGCATGTAAGCAAATGGAGGCATTACCATCTTTGCATAATGCTTCCAGTTTAACGAGGCTGCGGACTTATACGACAGTTGATTTTATTTATATTCTGTATATGGGTTACATGACTTGTGCAATAAAGTCCAGTTCCTCCTCCCTTGGTGGGATTAATTTATTGATAACTAGCAAGTTCTTTAGTAGTAAGTAAATAGTAATATGCCTGTGGAATTTTATAAAATATCCATTTATGTAAGGGGAGGTGTGGCTTTCCTTCTAAAACACACTTGTCCCATGAAGTGATGTGGCACATTCCGGACCTCGATGCCACAAAACATAATAAACCGCGATTATGTGTGTACTCCACGGCATAAGTTGCCTACGGAAGGTCAGTGAGTCTGTTCACTGTTGCGTTCTCCACTTGGTTACGTTGTATCATTTTTGGACAGCGCACGTCCCCTTAATGTGCATCTGTCTCCTAGTTTGCTATATTTGTGAACATATGTTGAGTACTATTTCAATGACATTCATTTTTAAACCTTCCGGTTTCTCGGAGTCAAAAAGTTATCTCAAAGCTGCTTAGCATGTAAGCTTGCTTTACGTGTGTACGCGTTGTATTGGCCCGGAAAAGATTATTAAAATAAACCATATTTGTATGCACAAATCTACTGACTGGCGGTAGCAAAATGGATTCTGCTGTTTGAGGTCGAGTTTCCTATTCCAGTGGATAACATTAAAAGGATAACGTATTTTCCTTGACATCAGATAATAAATATATCCTGGGTATTTCGCGATAGGATTTCCACATAGTTTGCTTTGGGTACATTTAGTACAATATGCATTCGATTAAAGTGGCTATGGTAATAGTTGCCCTTCTAATATCGGAGTATTCAAAGTTTTGAATTTCAAATTACTTCTAATAATTAGACCTAATTTAATATAGTTCTCAGTCAAACATGTCTCAACAAAAATGGCCATCCGAGAAATGTTGGGCGAGTATTCCCTGCACTCTTGCAAAAAGCAGGGCAACTTGGATGTGAAGGAAAATAGTAATCCGTAACTATGCTGGTTTAACACAAAAAACAATTAATGAATTGACCTTGCTTTTTGAGGCAATTATTTTGAGCGAAAAAGACTGATGTAGCGTTCGTTTGAATTGGAATGCCTACACAGTTGCATCCCAAAAACCCCGTTCTGTCAGGATATGGGGTTTGTGAATTTTATTTTATTAGAGCAAGAACCTGATGAAGGTGGCATGATTTCTAAGAGCATAATTCACATATAAAAGGGCTTAAAGTCTTAAATAATTGTTGGATAAAAGGATCAAATGTCTAGCATCATTGATGGTGGAATTGATTATGCTGTGATGGACTTAGTCAGAAAAATCTCGCCTGAGGCCATTTAAAAAACTACTGATCTTTTGTAATTATAACTCGTCCATATTCTGCAGTGAAATATGTAGGCTATTGATTTCTTATATAGAATATGTTGAGAAACACACATTTCCATTTGCAATTAGTTTCTTGTAACCTCTGCTTTATCCTGTTAGTGCTCCCCTTCGTAATTTATGAACATTTTAATATGCATGGTTACTATGGGTTCACATGTCCATGAACCGAGTCATGCATGCCTCTTTGTACTACTTTAAAAGATGTTTTATATATTTGCAGTGATTAGCGTCCAGTTTACTGTTCCTAATTATGGTGCCCTAATTATGGTGCAAACGCCTTTTTTTTGTTGTTGCATGTAATGATCCGGCACTCCATTAGAACATATAACAATACATCAATTCTCAAAAGAACAGAAAGAGCGGGTCATACTGTAACTTTTTTCAAAAAAACATTTTGTTTTCTTTTTTCTTCTAAAACGTGTGAGGTAGCCAACGCGTTTCGTCCTTACGGATTTCTTCAAGGCAAATTTTGTTCCTCTAGTACGTCCTTTTTAATTATTGAAAACTCCACATGAGAACGGTAAATGTGTTTCCAATAGTTTTCCTCAATAAAGTGACGAGGAAATCTTATGCACAATAATAATCAATCCAAAGAAGCCGGGGAAAACAGAACTGGTATTGACTGGGGACAGCGCTAAACACTGGGGCCCTCACTATTGGCCCTTAGACCTGGGTCAAGCTCCACAACCATCACCATCGGCTAAAACGTTCGGAGTCATTGTGGATAGCGACCTTTCGTTAAAGGCACAAGTGGGCCAGGTGGTCTCTAAGTGTTTCTTTCAACTAAAAAAAATCAGGAAGGTTCGGCGATTACTAACGCTAGAGGCCACTACCCAGGTTGTGATAGCCACTGTTCTGTCCCACCTGGATTACGCAAACTCCATCTATTTGGGTCTCCCAGTCTTTTTACTCAAGCGTCTCCAGATGGTACAGAACTATGCTGCTAGGATGATATTGAAGCAACCAAGGTGGCAAGCAGCGACCCCCCCCTTCTTACTAAACTGCACTGGCTTCCGATCACACAACGCTGTGCCTTTAAGGCAGGTTGTATGATTTTTAAATCACTGCATGGCAAAAGCCCCAAATTTAGTAATCAAATAATTACCAGATATGTTCCCCCCGCAACCTTCGCTCACTCCACTTAGGCCTTCTTCAGATCCCCCGTTCAAGCTCAAACGTTCTGGTGGACGTAGGTTTGCTACACTTGCCCCCAGCTTATGGAATACCTTGCCACTGGAAATTCGGCTCTGTCAAGACCTTCTACCTTTTCGGAAAGCACTGAAGACATGGCTTTTCAGACAAGCTTTTTAAAACCTACTTTCCCTACCTCTGTTGTGTTACTATCAAACCTAGCGCCAAGAAACTAATCAGTGTTAGTGCGCTTAATAAATAATTTAATAACATAACAGAGATCAAATGCATCAGGAAATCATGGAGCTATATTTGTATGTTTCAACCTTCTAGTTCAGCACCCTTGAAGTAAAACGATCCAACGTCACAGCGGCATTTTACTTGCTCTTTTTTTGCCACTGGCCTGATCATCGCCATCAGGAAATTTATTTCTGGGTGGCTTCAGTTATTTGAGAGTTGAGTAGTTAAAATTTCTGGAATATAATCACTTGCATATGTGATTATGGATCTCATATAAATAGTTTTAAATGAACACAAAGGTGCAGATCTTTTCTATGAGAGGAAGCAGCTACCACTTGGCTTACTTAATAATATTAAACAGTATGGCTACCATACAGCTTGTCAAGATTTAGAAGACTGTTTACCTCAGTTGCTTCCTGTGGTGTTCTGCATTTAATTTTGTGCAAGGAACAATATAACCATGTCGCATGTGAGATTAATTAATTTTAATGGTATGGAATGTGGTTAGTTGCTTGACAATAGGCGTGCTGCACCTTTTAAGCACCCCCAAGCATCATACTCCTAATATGTTTTAGGCATGGTCAAGTCATCTGGTCAGGAACAGCTCCAGTGCACTGCAGTCGGATATCATCCTTTCCTGCTTTTTAGGTTTCGCCCTGGCGTTGCAACTGCATAGCAGTTGCTCCACCCAGAGCGAAATCTCATGATCCTACATATGGGGCTTTGGTCCCGCCTCTATCTCCCATTGGCTAGCACCATAAATGGAGGCTAGCCATTGGGAGACAGAGGCTGTCAATCACGCTTTCCAGCGAAAACGCGCTTCGGGGGCGTTTCTCGGTCTTTTTTAAGTCCCGCCCCTTTGTCCTGGGCCGCGCTGTCATTGGCTGCTGGCCCGGGACACCCCCGTGACGTCATTCCCCGGGCTGCCCTGTGATTGGCTGGCCGGCCCGGGACCTGACTTGATAAGGACTTGTTTCTTGTTTTTACTTGTCTCTTCCCCTTTATCCAAATAGATGGATGTCTCGCTCTTTGTTGGGTGTAGTGTGCACTAGAACTCCAACTAGTGAGTAGAGGTGCATTCCATCAAACAAATCCTCTCACTGGTTTGTCAATCTGTCATCGAAAACCCGGATAAGGTACCGTGCGAGGCTGGCATCATATACCTTGTTACGATTTACACTAAGCATAAATCATAGCATTCAAACATTGCCTATCTCTACTCCTGTATCAGAAGACGTGATGGGCCTGCAACACATTTCACATTTTCAACCCGCTTATCAAATTATTTGTTTGTGCGGCAATGAAAAGAGGTTTATGTACCATTGGCTAAAAACCACTTAATTCTAGTAAGAGATTCGGGAAATGTTCCCCGTTACTACAAATATGTGACTTCTCTTTTTGCCGAAACGTCTAGGAGGGCCTAAGGGGGATTGAGGTCATTCTTCACAATAAACAAAAATAATTAGTTCCCACAAATGGCAGGCCTGTAACCTAAATATGCCCCTGTCTACAGTTTCAACTGCAGCCACTGGGTGATCTTCAGTCAGGGAATAATTAAAAGGCTGGGAATTTTTGAATAAGACCTCCGTGTGCTTTATTTTAAACAACATTTTTGGGTCCCGTTTGTTGTTCAGCGGAGGGCCATGTTAACGTTCCGTAGTGCCGTTTATCGCATCGTGTGGTCCAATGGCCAGAGCTGCCTACTTTGGAACGGGGGAAGTAGGTTCGTGTCCCGCGTCGGCTCACAGTCCTGTAATTCTCGGCAAGTCACTGAAACGCCCTGTTTACAAATAAAATAAATTTCAACAGCGCTCCAACTCTGTGTTCAGCAGGCTGGACTTTTTAAATACTCGAGCTAATGTAACCTTGTGTCATTTTTGTAAAGGCTTAGTTTGCTTTTTTCTGAGCGGAAGCCAAACATACACTGGTTTTGTCGGCCCCAAAAAATCTATACATTTAGCAGAAAAAGTGAAAGCTGTTAATAATGCACTGATTGGAATTCACCGGTAGCTATTGAGGAAGAGACTCGGTGTCAATACTTGAACCACTTCTATCGAGTGGTAAAGAAGTGTAAACAGGCAGACGCGCATTCGAAAGTGCACGCCTTTCCGGCCGACTGCAGAAACGAGCGCAATATTTAGTGTCCTAAATATGGCAGGAATTAATTGCCCTAGCGCGTGACGGGTGGGGCGCGAGGGAAGGGGTAACTACGACTCTACCGTTTAGGAGGTATCTCACGGGCACTTAGCGCACCACTGGAGTGGCCATCGGAAATCCCTAAAGCATAGACGAGGCACAGGAAAGCGAAACGAGGGTTTTGCTGAGGGAAGCACATTTTGCTGCGTAAGAAAACACAAAGGGGTTAAAATAAATAAACGCAGTCACTACATGTGAAGGTGAGAACTGTTCACCGTAGGCGAACGGGAGGATTCTATTTGAAACCACACAGCACAAAAGAAACATGAAAATCGGAATATAGAAAATTGAAGATGAGCACAACTTTCTTGGTGGGAGCATTTAGTTACACCTGTGAAGCCCAGAAAATGTCGGAGGGTGCAGTCCTTAAGAAATATTAGAGCTGCCCTTCCTTGGCAGAGTGCAGGGCTGGGGAAACATTCATCACAGGATGGACACGTATGTCCTCAAGCAACATTCGGATGTGGGGAAATGTCTGTGCTGGAAACAGACCGTGCTCAGCATGTCAAGTTCTATTTCCTCGCTGGCAAATTGAAAAATACATACTATCCCCAACCATGCACTTATTGAGAAGTTCCACATTTTGTGCATAGTGCGTTCTTTGTCAGAGTTTATTAAGCACCGGGGTCAAATTTATATTTAAAGAATCTAAAATATACTAGGTGTGCAAGTAATCATCCATCTACTCAACACAACATGCTAGAGAGAATTGTGGGGATACTATGCAACACACAGTAACCTGTTTGTAATTGCTAGTATTGTAATATTCACAAATTAGAAAACACCTGATGATCACCGTGTGATGTACACGGGTGCGGCCCCACGAGACATGATGTGTGACGTGTGTAAAAGGCGCATTGTCTTTCTGTGGGTTTCTCCAAAAACTTGGGTTAGCTGAGAAGCCTGTGTACACTGCCCATTAAAAGCCAACAGATCCCTTTAGCAGCAAAACGTGTCTTAAGTGAAGAATGTTCACAATCCATCATTAGAGTGTTCTGCTGCACAAATGATAACTTTTTCTTTAATTAATAGGAAGGGTCGTTGTGTAAGCAGAGTTTACGCAGCCTCGGAGCCTCTCAAGTAGAACTTTGCCTCCTAGCTCTCTAAGTTGGTAATGTAGCTCAGTGGGGTTTTACTGCAAAAGTTATCACAACCACATGTTTTTCCAACTATGGGATCAAATATATTAAGTACACAGTGGTGGCCAGTGGTAAAATATGAGATCCGGGTGACTGGAAGGTCAACGTGTGTAAGTGCTCGTCTCTGAAGTAACTATTTAAAATGGTGTTTATTTTTACCCTCTCAGTTCAAGTTCAGATTAAGCTATTGGCATTGTAAATGACAATGCCATTTATTTATTTATTTTCAAAATCAACACATAAATAAAAATATTGTCATTTACAATGCCAATAGCTCAAACTTTTCAAAAGGCGAAACCATTGCATTGTAAATGCTTGTTGTTTGGGTGGTGAAGGGGGAGGGAGGGGTACCTTATTTTCAGCCTCTGATCACCTTGCAGTTTGGGACTCTTAACGTTTATTTAAAGTGCGTTGCCATTGTGTACCCCCAACATCCTTTAAAAAAATTTGGGTTAAGAAATTAAAAGCTGATTAAAGGCTTATAGGGATTTGTGGTCCAGTCTCCACTTGATACCTACTGCACTGCTGCCTTTAAAATAAATACTTATTAATGATTGTGTCATTTTGCTCCCCCTCCTGAGAGGTACCCTGATTCTTGCTTCACTGGGGTATACATGGCATGTTCTCTATCCCCTCCAAATTCCTGTTCCCATATTACTTTCACCCTTGTGTCTGCAAACCTGCCAAATCATATTTTAGGGGTGAGTACTGTGATGGAAGTGCAATAGTGACTATGCCATTGTATACAACCTTGCTTTAAGAATATCCTGTTAGCCAGTAAATTGAATGACTGCCAACTATTTCTGTGATTAGTTTTTCACTGGCGTGTTTCTTCACCTCTTTAACTTTAGTAGTTCGTACATTGATTTACTTTCTTAGGCAATAGGTTTGGTCTGAAGTTCTGTGATTGAATTGCCGTCTCACTCTCAACTTGAATTATTGTCAATATGTCTACCTTCATATCCCCTAAGCTCGACGGTAGTTGCTACATAATGTGTTAGTCAGTGAAACATTTCAAACGGATGTATCGCATAGGGGCATGGAACATTCCTTTAACAAACACCCAGGACATATTGTTTGGGGTCAAAAACAATATGTTTTCATGTGTATCTTTTCTTTGGGACAAGTAGGCCCAACCCGTTGCAGTACATACCCTTTGGCTGCCGGTTTACAGTCATACCTTGGATCAGGGAAGGAAGGTCATTCAATCACTCAATCAATAGGTCATTTATACAGCGCACACCTACCTCCAACCGAATTGTCCCCGCGCTAACAGTGGATTCCAGCAGAGGAAGAAGAAAGGAGTGGACTAAGAGCGGCCGAACAGCCAGGTTTTCAATGCTTTCCTAAAACTTTTTCAGTCTTTGTCTTACGAAGGTGGTCAGACATGGAGTTCCACAAAGACACAGTTCTCACTGAGAAAGCTCGACCACCAATCCTGGCTTTAGAAAACGGGGAATCCTAAGAAGTTGCTGGAGATTGGATTTCAAGGCCCTAGTCTGATGATATTTCCAGAGTCTTTGTCTCAAGTAAATGGGGCCCCTATCCCTGGAAGCTCTAAAGGCGATGGTTAGCGCCTTAAACTCTATCCTCCTTTGGACAGGCAGCCAATGGATACTCTGCAGGTGGGGAGAGATGCAGTGACGAAAAGGCACATTTCTAATGAGTCCGGCCGCATCATTCTGAATAATTTGCAGTCTTTGAGTCAGATAAGCTGCAAGACCCAAGTATAAGCTATTGGCATAGTCTAACTTCGATGTAACCATAGCGTCGACCACAGTCTTCCTACAGTCCATAGGCAGCAGATGCAAGAATCTCAGCAAATCTTTTTCCCCCAGAAGCAGGACGAGGAGACTTGTCAGATGTGGGCTTTTCAAGAAAGGTGCGTGTCAAATTTAAACCTGAGATTCCTAGCAGAATCAACCAGGATCAGTTGAGGCTTTAGCTCCAAAGGCCACCAGAGAGCAGAGGAGAGGGTTCATTGAAAAACAATACCTCTGTTTTGTCTGCATTTAATTTCAGGCAACAATTCCGTCATCCCGGTTGAGATGTTGATCAGACAGTTCTTAAAGTTGTCGAAAGCTTCCTCAGAGTGTTCTCTAAAAGAGAACAACAGCTGCGTGTCATCCGCATAGGAGACTGCTTTCACTCCCCACTGCTCGACTAGAAGAAGTAAGATAAACGTTAAGTAACGTGGGGCTCGGAGCCGAACCTTGGGGAACCCCACACATAAGGGGTTTAGGTGCGGAAACATGGGGACGAAGAAATACTTGCTGAGACCGGCCCTCTAAAAACGAGCGGAAACAGGCCAGCGTAGTACCAGTCACTCCAAGGTTCTCAGGTCTCTCCAGCAGGATTCGATGAGACGGTGTCAAATGCTGATTTGCACATGGCTGGGTCCAAACTGGGGTGGCGTAGTGGGCAAAAGAATGATGGATTTAACCCAGATCGCTTGACTGGGGGAGAATGTTTGAATCATTCAGCATTCTGTCCATCATTTATTGCAGTTGTGGATAAATCTAGCAGCACACACATGGTCTAAGGTTTCATGTACAGTTTCCGCTACTTCCTAAAGGGCTGTCTATGTACTATAACCAGATCTAAAGCCAGCTTGGGAGTTGTGAAGACAGTTGCTAGACTAAAGGAAGTTAGATAATTTCTTCTCAAGGATTTTGGCCGGGACATGCAGGAGGGAGATAGGCCTAAAATTATTGAGCTCCGCTGAATCGGCATCTGCTTTTTTCCGAATCGGCAAGACATAGGCTGTTATCCAGGTTATTGGGTAAATGCCTGTCATCAGGAAGGAGTTCCAAATAGGGTTAAGTTTGCTGGCTGATTGAACCAATCAGCCAGCAATCTAAAAAACGTAGCCGGGCAAGGATCGCCGGGCGAGCCTGATTTGACATGTCCTCAATTCTAGCATAGATTGCTGCAGGGTCAAACACAGAGAACTCAGACCAGATTGTGGGTCTAGATATGGTTTTAGCGTGGTTGAAGGCCCAGCCGGGTAGAAAGCAGAATAGATAGATTGAACTTTTTCCTGAAAGAAAATAGATAAGTTCTCACAAAAAGAAGCAGAGGGAATGATGGTGCTATCCAAAGTTGACGGTTTAATAAAGTCTTGAACACACTTAAAGAGTCCCTTAACTGAATTATCAGAGGATTTTATTTGGTTGGCAATATAGTATCTGATAGTGTTATGTTTTAACCCCTGGATTTTTTTTGAAGCTGTTCTGTAAGCACACTTTGCCTCCGGATTGTAGGCTTTGCGCCAGGCACGCTCCAGCTTCTTACATAACCTTTTCTCCACACAGAGTTTCGAGGTGAAAATCAGGGGGCAGAGGGTTTGTTCCTGGCTGATTTCATAGTTTAAGCAGGGCAACTCTGTCCAGGGCTGAGGTGACCCAGCACTTAAAGGTACATACATCCCTACTAGGGTCACCCGACAGCTCAAGTGGGGCAGACTGTAACGCGGGACCCAGAGTCACAGGGGAGACCATTCTCCAGTCTCTCCTTTCCTCAATCATCGGTCTGGCATTGTGCCATGAAGTGCCAGTCCAGCATTGCCTGCAGTTTAGGTAATTTTTGTGTTCATGTATTATTACTGTTGGAACTTGTACTTATGGTTCATTAAGGCAAAACCTTTATTATTAGGGTGAGCGTTCTATGGAAATGTAAGGTTGGACTGCACTACTGACAGCTGTCCCACTATAATCGTGTACACACATTTTCAAAGTTTAGCAGAACGAGGCTGTGTATAATGCTACCAGATTTTTTTATTTTTTTTTAAGAGAATGCTCTCTGATGAGATGCACATCTTTGCAGAAGCTTGAAAGCAAGATGGATTATTATTTGCTTTCAAAATAAAATGTTCACACACAAAAATGCAACTAGGGGTAAAAACAATTTGCTAAACTGCTGTAAAACTTTAGGTACCATTTCTTTGCTGCATCATTTATAAAAGTGTATTGATACATGCTAGCATTTCCCAAAAATATTTCTAATAAAAAAAAATGGTGGAACCAGTTTCAACAAGATTATGGGAAACATAACATTGGTAAAGTCAGTAGGTTTGAAATGGGTGGTCAGCCTTTGGTTTTGTGAATGCGAGTCTATTTTTGGCATGGTTTTTGTAAAATCTTATTGGTGTGGGAGCTGCTGGGCACTCCCCATTATATCGCGCAGTGACAAAAAGCAAAAAAAAGTTTGGACTCAAAAAGCGGCATTGTCATAAAAGTTCCTGGCACTAAACAAAACTACTTTATTTGCCAGTATGCTCCTTGTGAAAGAGCAGAATGCTGTCACTCATAGTGAAGCCAGCTGATAGAGAAAGAATTTTAATAAACCCAAAAGGTCTTAGTTAACGCCAGGTCTACTTGGGGTCCCAATTATTAAAGAAATCTTATAAGTTCCCCCATGGTATATGTCCTTGCATTAATGCAAATGTATGGCTTTCATGAATTTACAGAAGTAGGTCAAGAAACTAGTCATAGAAAAATATTTGCGACTGTATTCTAGCACAAACAAACATGCACGTGTAGATTTGCACATGTGAAAATCTGTTGAGCGTTTGCTGGTTCACTTACTCTCTAACCCCCTTTCCCCCAACCCTAGAAGAAGTTTAACATCTCCCATTGTCAGGAGTACATTTTTAAACCTTGCTCAGTATGGGGAAAATATTAGAGAAGAGCTGGTGAAAACCCTTAAAACATGCAAGTTAGTAAGCTTGCATAGACTCCAAAGGGTGTTCCAATCCTGGAACTATTGGTTACCTCTACCTTCTACACCAGTATGTAAGTCTGTGGAAAGATGGCAAAATAAGGGAATTGCTAGTATTGAACCACTACTATGATATGAGCCCTGGCATAATCTGAGGATATATCAGAGCTCTTATATAATGAGATCGCTGCCATAATTTGTGGCTATACTACATGGCACGAAAGGGATACGTGGATTTTGTTAAAGGGCAAGTCGATTTATGAAGCATCCAGCCCCATGGGCAAGTAGGTATTTTGTTAAATTCCACACCCCTAATCACATATTCTTAAATCACACTCTTTAATTTTAGGCAACATAGTAGCAGAATTTAACATCTTGTTTACTAGCTGTACATGTTTGCCTGAAACTAGGTACCTCATATGAGGTGCTTGAAAGTAAATAGCCCTTTCAACTTGGTTCCATTGTTTGTTTATTTCTGTATAGATGCTGGATTGAAGCAGTGATTTTTTTTTTTTCTTTTTTTCAGTAGTACGAAAGACTTTCTTATTGTCTGCATTGAAATATCATGATAACCAGGAACAACCACAAAATCATCAGTCGTCATCAGGTTGATATTTTGTTTCCTCATTATAAACTGGCTAGTTGTAGGTGTTTCCAACCACCATAGAGCAGCGTGCAAGGTGACTACACTCCTTGGTAGGGTTACCTCATTTCAGATATTCTTATGCATCCTGGAATGGGGGATTCACCGTTTGAAGCATGAATAAGTTTATAAAATAAACTGAAGAATTGGCAACATATTTCGGAGTACTAGGAGTGTCTGGGGAACTCTGTTCTATATTAAGTACAAAAAGTTCCCTCTTGGGTTTTTGAAAACAAGTCATATGTAGTCACCTGACCATTAAGGAACATTGCTTTCTCCTCCTGAATCCACCATCACTATTGAAACTGCGCATCAGAAATACTCAACCACACAGTTACAACCTGTGAATAATGAGCAGAGTAATGTTGGTAGCGATACCACACTTGCCCATCAACGCCGACACCCCTTTTACAAGAGGAACCGCAAATGTAAGTCCAGGAATAATACCTTTTAAGTGCAGGGGCGCACATACTTGCAGTAGGTTTACGGTTGTTGGTTGGCCAGCAACTGTTCTTGACAATATGTAGCATTCATCTAGCCATTACCATGTCCTAACAGTAGACTAATTTAACCTCGTGACAGAGGGTGCAGAATTTTACTTTAGCATATTTGGGAAAGAAAAAAAAAGCCTTCTCTGTAAAAAGCTATAGTAGCATGACAGGAAGTGATAGTAAATATTTATTTTTCCTTTGTGGTAGCTTCAACTCCACGACCACCACCTGCACCATCCGCCTGCTCTCCTGGACCAGCATCAACGACGACGAGACCAGCGAGATCATGAACACCATCCACTCCGGATCACCGTTAGACCCATGCCCCCACCACATTTTCAACAAAACCTGCACAGCCAACGCACTCCATCTCTGGAAAGTAATCAACATCTCCTTCGAGACAGCAACCTTCCCGGAAGCACACTGAAATCAACGCCTTACTCAAGAAACCCAAGGAGGCCCGTTCCCGGCGAAGGTCACAGAGAAAATCGTCAACAAACAACTGACCCGCTACCTCGAGGAAAACAGCATCCTGGAACCGTCCCAGTCCGGGTTCTGCAGCAACCACAGCACCGAAACTGCCCTCCTTTCCACCACCGACGACATCAGGACCCTGCTTGACAACGGTCTGCCACCGCATACTGCGAACATGCCTACGCGATGCTGTGATCCAAGAGCAGGCCCTGGACTGGACCACATCTTCATCTCCGGCATAACTCCGAGAGACTCCCCCCCCCCCCCCCCCCTTCCTTCCACTCCAATGCCACAGAGATCATCTGCGGCGTACCCCAGGGCTCTTTTCTCAGCCCAACACTGTTTATCATGTACATGGCACCCGTCGCCCGACAGCACGACCGCAACATCATCTCCTACGCTGACGACATCCAGCTGATCCTCTCCCTCACACCGCCGACATCCAGCTGATCCTCTCCCTCACACCGCCAAAACCAACCTCCACGAAGGAATGAAGGCTGTCGCCGAATGGATGAGGAACAGCCGACTGAAGCTGAACTCGGACAAGACGGAAGTCCTCATCCTCGACTCCACCCCTTCAGCCTGGGACGACTCCTGGTGGCCGACAACACTAGGAACAGCCCCGACACCCACCAACCACGCACGCAACCTAGGGGTCGTCCTGTACTCCACCCACTCCATGAGTAAGCAGGTCAATGCTGTCTCCTCATCCTGCTCCAACACCCTCCGAATGCTCCGCAGGATCTTCAAGTGGATCCCCACCGAAACGAGAACAGTCACCCAGGCCCTCGTCACCAGCAGGTTGGACTACGGAAACGCCCTCTACGAAGGTACATCGGCCAAACTCCTGAGACGACTGCAACGCTTCCAGAACGCCTCTGCATGTCTGATCCTCGACATCCCCCACCATAGCCATATCACACCCCACCTGAGAGACCTGCACTGGCTCCCTGTCAACAAGAGGGTGACCTTCATGCTCCTCACCCACGCACACAAAGCTCTCCACCGGCCCAGCATACCTCAACAGAGGACTCCGCTTCTACACCCTCACCCGCCAGCTCCACTCCGCCTGCCTCGCCCTCACCACAGTCCCCCGCATCCGAAGAACGACAGCCGGCGGCAGATCCTTCTCCCACCTCGCCGCCAAGACCTGGAACACCCTCCCCACCAACCTACGGCAGACCCAAGACCTACTGGCCTTCAGACGACTCCTCAAGACCTGGCTCTTCGATCAGTAGCAGTAGCACCCTCTTCCCCCCTCCCCCCCCAGCACATTGAGACCCTCACAGGTATGTAGTGCGCTTTACAAGTGCCTTGATTGATAGTGCAATCAAATGCAATATGCAATAAAAAAGTAAAGCCGGTTGATAAATACAATGTCATTGTACGCATTAAGATTGAAAAGTGATCATATACGAGTAGAGTGCGAAATAAACAAGTTTTGTTTTCATATATACGCAAGCAGTTATCGGACTACTGGGTAAGCAATTCAAAATAATTTATCGTAGTGGTCTGATGCAGTGAAGTATAACGGAGTGAAACTGAGTAAAAGAGGTTGTTCTGAAAAGACTACATTGTCAGAAAAGCCACCAATGTATATGAACGGGAAAAAATGGTGAATAAGTGGTCCAGAAGTTGACTAGACCTAGCTGCTTAAACATGGCATAGAGACATAGCACCTATATTGCATGATTGACGTTAAAGATGCATGCGAGTGCAACAGGCCCCTACAGGTGATGTTTGGGGATATATGTAATTTGATGTGTTCTCCCCCCCAAAAAAATTGGGGTACTGTCAATTTATGGAAAAAATATATAAATGAAAGAAATTAGGGGATTCAATAGAAAACAAGCATTTACAATGCAACAGGCCTCGCATTTGCGAGTTTTAGAGTTATTGGCGTTGTAAATGATGTTTTTCACCTATGTGTTTTGTTTTGTAGTGGATGTATGTGGTGTGTAGTGGATGTATGTGTGTGTTGGAATTGGTAGTTGTTATTTTGTGGTGTGTTATTGTGTGTTGTTTACTGTATTTGTGTAGTAGAATTATGTGGCATGGTGAATAGATAGTGGTGAGAGCTGTAGAGAATAGATATAGAAAGGAAGAATGGCAGGGATAAGTAATTCGTGTAGGTAGTGGTTATTGATACGGAGACAGAAGAGCAGAAATAGAACGAGAGAAAGAAGGGGTGAGCAGGCCACAGACACATACAGAAGGAGATTTGTGTATGCATTTGGCATCCTAAGAAGAGGACAGCGTGTGTTTGAGGGAAGTAAACTTTAAATTGGCACGTAAAGGAAACTGCGTGAAGACCTGAAGTTAATCAGATTAGTGAGGTGGAAATAGTACATGAGAGAGCGAGATAGATGGATGAGAGAGAGTACAAGAGAGAGAGAGATAGATGGAGAAGTGTAGGTGGGCATGGAGGGAGTGGGGAATGCAAGAGGTGGAGCAGTGTACAGCGTGAGAAGGTATAGGAAGGTATAAGTAGGCCAATATTGTTGTTTTATGAATTCTGTTTTTTTCATTTACATTTTTATGTTTTATAAATAGTTTTTTATTGACATTTTTATGTGCAATGTGCTTTTTAAACATTCATTTACTAATGTAGATCACTACACCACTGTAAGTAAAACCTTAAATATAATGAAGTTTAGTAATAAATAGGAGTCTAAGAGAGTTACTTAACAGGAACCTAACATTATGAAGTGAAGAATTCTAACCAATTGAACACACACTGCACCGTGACTCCCAGCACTAAAATATGCACCAAAAACTATTTATACCCCCCTGGAAAAGGCCGCACTTCTTGTAGCCAGATTGTTACAGTGCAGTGATGTGGAAGTGGGAAAGGCAAGTCCAAGTTCTTTCCATAGTAAAGAATAACTAACTTGAAGGGTGCTACTGCCAGATTCCATGTTGCAACCACTCGTCTAGACAAAGTCTGCATGCAACACGGAGCATGACCAAAGGAGTCTGTCCAAGGCATGAAAACACCCCACCTCCACCCCCAGACAGAAAGTTCACTCAGTCCTTCTTAATTGCATTAATGTCAGGTGTCTGTAATTTTTAGCATAAATGTTGTATTTATTGCATTAAAACGAATGCCTCCAAGGCCCCCTCAGACTGTCCTTCTGTAAGTACTAGAGAAGGTTCTGGGCTAACCTGCACAGAAAGACCTCTTCTCCAGCCCTGCTCCGAGCACTCTAACCCAGATTCCCAGATGCTGTGGTGTCGTGTATCCCTATGTGAACATTGCATTAATAAACGAGGGTTAGCAGGCATAAAATGTGTACTGGTGGAAGTTGCACTCCAGCTATACACGCACTCTGTCAGTGCGAGAAAAGGGCGATAAATGTAATTCAAAGGATCTCATGAAAAAAACGTGTGCATAGTTCACACAGTTTATTGTGATAGACAATCTGTTTAAAACAATTCAACCTATAACACATTGAAAGAGAAGCACTAAAATAAAAATGATATTGCAAGGGCACAAAAAGCACATGATACTTAAGGCGGCCTCTCCTAGCAATCACAAATGATCCTATTGCAATCAAAACAACCAAGAACGGAGAGATTGGAGCGAAGGGAAGAACATGGAGAAGTGGTGGCTCTGTATGTAAGGGCAGTGTGCCATTTTAAGAAATGAGAAACACTAAAATTGGATATAACCGGAATGATGACTCCCGCAGCCCCACCTACTTAGCCTTCTTAAGGCAGCAGGCACAGTCTGCTCTGTTCAGCGGCATAGCTGTCTGACTGACTGACTGGCAGTGTAGTCGTCACTGGGGAAGCCCATTCATCTGTGTCGTCGGGTGTTGTACTTTGCATGTTATTAGCAGCCGGGGATATTTAGGTCTCGCCTGTCGATGCGCATGCGCATCGAGCAAGCGAGACTATGGGGGCTTATCCACTCTTTGTCCAACTTGCAAGGAATCGTGGCGATTCCTTGCAGTGCCCGTGACTTTTAAGCTCAATGCGCCTGCGCATTGAGCTTAAAAGCGCGTGCACATGCCCCCAGCCGTATTTTCCCTCAAGGCGCACTCCTCCCACACCCCCGCTCCGCCCCCCCCCCTGCCCGCCGTGTCGCATTTCTCCTCCCCTCCCCTTCCCCTTCTCTGCCTTCGCCGTGCCTACCCTACTCTCCTCCCCCCTCCTCCTCTCCTCCCCCCTCCTCCTCCTACTCTCCTCCCCACTCTCTCTCTCTGCTAATAAGATTAAATTGCTTCTAATCGTGCGTTTGAGTCTTGCAGTTTCACCTTGGCAGCATCCAGCACTCCGCTGCTAAACAAGCGCTGCCCCTGCAGTTCAAGGTTTCTCGCTGCCCTCCCAGCCCCGAGTGCGTCTGCATGAAGCTACTTCATTGTAGATATCACCTATTCAGTGCGTATGATGGGCCTCAGCGAGAGCAGCACCCCACCAAGAAACCCCCATTTTACATGTCTGAAAGCATCCGCTTTGCCCCCAGCCGTATTTTCCCTCAAGGCGCACTCCTCCCACACCCCCGCTCCGCCCCCCCCCCCCTGCCCGCCGTGTCGCATTTCTCCTCCCCCTCCCCTTCCCCTTCTCTGCCTTCGCCGTGCCTACCCTACTCTCCTCCCCCCTCCTCCTCTCCTCCCCCCCTCCTCCTCCTACTCTCCTCCCCACTCTCTCTCTCTGCTAATAAGATTAAATTGCTTCTAATCGTGCGTTTGAGTCTTGCAGTTTCACCTTGGCAGCATCCAGCACTCCGCTGCTAAACAAGCGCTGCCCCTGCAGTTCAAGGTTTCTCGCTGCCCTCCCAGCCCCGAGTGCGTCTGCATGAAGCTACTTCATTGTAGATATCACCTATTCAGTGCGTATGATGGGCCTCAGCGAGAGCAGCACCCCACCGAGAAACCCCCATTTTACATGTCTGAAAGCATCCGCTTTGCCCCCAGCCGTATTTTCCCTCAAGGCGCACTCCTCCCACACCCCCGCTCCGCCCCCCCCCCCTGCCCGCCGTGTCGCATTTCTCCTCCCCCTCCCCTTCCCCTTCTCTGCCTTCGCCGTGCCTACCCTACTCTCCTCCCCCCTCCTCCTCTCCTCCCCCTCCTCCTCCTACTCTCCTCCCCACTCTCTCTCTCTGCTAATAAGATTAAATTGCTTCTAATCGTGTGTTTGAGTCATGCAGTTTCACCTTGGCAGCATCCAGCACTCCGCTGCTAAACAAGCGCTGCCCCTGCAGTTCAAGGTTTCTCGCTGCCCTCCCAGCCCCGAGTGCGTCTGCATGAAGCTACTTCATTGTAGATATCACCTATTCAGTGCGTATGATGGGCCTCAGCGAGAGCAGCACCCCACCGAGAACCCCCCATTTTACATGTCTGAAAGCATCCGCTTCCACGACAATATGTATATTTAATGCCACTGCATAACAGGCTGAATTATATGCTGCGCACTGCCAGTCCAGATCGGCTATGCTCTTAAGGCATTACCGCAGATTCCCTTTCAGTCGTGCATTATTATTATTATTACTATGCCATCACGTTGAAGAGACCCCATGAATATCTAACTTTCCACTACAGGGGATGCAAAGGCGCGCTCCTGCTATGCAATTCAGACCAGACGACACGTGAAATTCATGATTGCCTGTCGTAGCGTTTGTAGCTCTGTTGGTAAGAGGGAGAGAGGTCAAACGGATCTTTGTTTAAACCACCAACTTCACTACAGGTTTAATTGTTTAGATTATTTCAAACGTAGGATTTAACTCCTTTCTAGAAGAAAAAACGCGGCCAGCATTTACACAATTATTGGAGATTTATGTATTTTTTATACAGCGCCTAATACCGGCACATTAAGTGACGGGCGCTACTAATACGAACTTTAATGCTACCGAGTTTAGCCACCTCCGAATCAGTCTTGCCGGATTCAAACTGAGGGCCTACAGATCGCTGCACTTGCATCCTGCCACCATGTAAAAAGATGTGTGCAAGGCCAGCTGATGTATGAATTAAAGTAGGTCAATAAAAGATTGCTCCCTACAACTATTTGGGATAAATAAAATACGAGGAATGGAGTATATGACGTGTACCACCAGAACACCCATCTCAGTAACACTGGCGAGGACATTTAGTGCAAGCGCACTTTCTTTACCTTAGACTATTCCACCCCCCACCACCACCACCACCACAACATTGTCATTCACTCTGCAATGTAGTGCTTAAAACCCTAACGCATCAATCCGCCCTTCCAGAAAAGCCTACTTCCACAGCCAAGTTATACCACAACAGTACACCGGCCTCATGAAGCGGGACCTGTGGAGGGGAACTGACTGGTAGCAGTGGCGTCTATGACTCACCCTCACCCTCAAACCTTCACCCTCAACCCCTCACTCACCCTCACTCTCACTCACCCTCACCTAGCCTCAACTACTCTCACTCACCCTCAACCCCTCACCCTAACTCACCCTCACCCTCACTCACCCTCAACACCTCACTCACCCTCACTCACCCTCACCCTCACTCACCCTCAACACCTCACCCTCAACCTCAACCCCTCACCCTCACTCACCCTCACTCTCACTCACCCTCAACCCCTCACCCTCACTCACCCTCACTCTCACTCACCCTCAACCCCTCACCCTCACTCACCCTCAACCCCTCACCCTCACTCACCCTCACCCACTCTCACCCTCACCCTCACTCATCCTCAACCCCTCACCCTCACACAGTGCAATAGGTCTCAGACCATTTCAGTTAGAGCTTTAAGAAATGTTTATGGCTTTTTTTATTTGTAATTCTTTAGCATTGGCTACAGGAAACAAAAATGCTAAACATTTACAAAAAAACCCATAAACAATTCTAAAAGCACTAACTCTAATGGTGCGAGACCTATTGCATTTCCAATGCTTGTTCTCTATTTCCCTCCTTGTACGCGTGTTTGTATTTTCAGCTCGCCGTGCACGCTTTAACTTTAAGAATTGCTGCAGCTCCACACAGCACTTGCTGGACGTGAGTGTTTTGTGGGGCAACAGCTACAGCTGAAAATACAAAGAAGCAGCCAGTCGACATTGCAGAATCCGGCGTCCTGCGAGTGCTGTGAGGGACGACACGGTGCCCTTGCTAGGCGCCCGTCTAGTTTGTATGTGCAGTGCGCGATGTGCGCCCCCACTTTCATAACGGCTGCGCTTCTTTTAGACGCAGCCCCACACTGCATGTGGTAAAGTGGAAGCGCTCATGGCGAGCTGCAAATACTGATTGCTGTTTTGGGGACGAAAACAAAGTAACTGCCGACGAGGTGAGTCGCCTGGGAGGGATATTGTGCTGATGTAGTGTGGGGGTATATAATGGTTGAGCGTGGCGGCACCGGTCTTTTGGGTACTGTGAGCCCAAACATGGGGGCAGCAACTTCAAACACTAGCGCCTGTTCCATCCAAACACACATGGTAAACAAGGTGGAGTGGCACGGGCATGTAGCCACATGGGAGGGAGGAAAGCACCATTAAAATGCGAGCAGTTACATGAGCCCAGCTGAACACAAACAAACATTAACACAAGCAGGAAAGGAGAAAGAAAAAAGTCTCCAAACTATAAATAAACAACCAAAGCGTAATAATACAGTACTTAGTCCCTGCTGTGTGGGAGGAACAGAAAGACAAACAGGCGGACAAAGAGCAGGATTGACCACTAGTAAGGAAGGATTTTTAAAGGACACTGAAACAAACAAATGGCCAGCAGCGGCGTTTCTTTCAGCCCACAAGATAAGTTACAATAGGTCTCAAATGCTCTACCTAAAAAGGACTATTGGGAACCCAATTCCTGGAAAGCGTACTTAATACAAATGAGCAGTTAAAGAAACACATTTTGATACCACAATATGTTTCAAATGAAAATATGTGGTTGAAAGACTGAAAAGACCCAAGACCAATTTACATATAATAACAAGTTGTATCCACAGAGAACAAGTGTCATTCAATTTTAAATTAATGTTTGCGTAATGGGAAAAGATGACCGTAAATGTTTAGTTATTAGGTGGAGAATGACTGAGTTACATACTAAACCATTTTTTCAGCTGTTAATGTTCTTGGGGAAAAAAGTCACTGCGCTCTGAAAAAATATTTGCAAATTTTTTCTTAGTCCTGTGTTGACACACCTTCCAAGACAGATATTACCTACTGGCGGTTGCCAGTAGGTAGATATAGTTACGACCTATTTTCCCTAGGAAATTTGCAACATTCTATTCGCAATAACTTTGGCGCCGGTTGAAGAATCTTCACAAAATTTTCAAAACTCGTGGCCCGCTTCGATCCGCTCCTATCTTGAAAGTTTCGGGGTGATTCGTTAAGCGGGGGCAGAGAAAAAAGGGGGTCCCAAAAAGTGTTTTCCCCATGCAATTTCCCATAGGAAACTTTAGACGCGGCTACAGCCCGAACTGCTGAACGGAATTACACCAAATTTGGCAAAGAGGTAGTTCTTGGTTCAGAAAGAACCCTTTTTGTTACATGGTGTAAATCCATTCAGTAGTTACTGAGAAAATCAATATTAAAAAAGTTTCGATAGCTATGGCCGCGCAGAATCCGCGCACCCTCCCGATCACGTGCTTTGTGTTGGCAGCCATCTTGTGCCTCGGTAGAACCGAGGCACAAGAAATCAGTCAAACTAAGGCGCAAAACACGAAAAGGGGTCAGGGTAGAAACACCCTGACCCCCTAGGCCTGCTTAGGGGGTCCCACAAGGACCCCCAGAGCCCCCAAATTATTATTTTTTTTTTTAAAGTGGCAAAATCTGTGCAGGGTGCGCGGATCTGGCAGAGAAAAAAAACCGAAGCGCAGTCGCCCGCACTTCGTTAATAATTAGCCCCCAGGTGGACGAAATCCCGGGGGCAATCTTTTTGTTATCATGGGGGCTGCCACCCCCGGGGCTTTTATTACATGTTTGCGGGGGGCTCACAAACATGTGGCCGTTTTAAGTTGGGAGATTAAGTCCCCTTGAACCCTGAGGGTCCATGGTGTCAAACTAGCCCACTAGGTACCTCCAGGAAGCGCCAGAGAGGTGTAAAAAGGGGCGTGGCCTCTGAACATCTCTCTGCCGTGCAGCTTCCTGGCGCATAATGGAGGTACCTGGTGGGCTAGTTGGCCCTCACGGACCTTCGTACGTTGGGTACCTCGGAGCTTGAATATATATATATATATATATATATATATATATATATATATATATATATATATATATATATATATATATATATATAAACATATTTAATTTTCAGAAAAACACACATTGACTGGATGATGTCATCAGTGATGTCATTTGAGATGTCGTCAGTGATGTCACTGACCATGTCATGAGTGATGTAATATGTGACGTCGTCAGCAGTGCATTGCGGGCGCGCGAATTATAGTTAGCTGAACTAACTATAACGGGGGAATGTCAATGGTTTTGTACGAGTAAATATAACACCCCTGAAACCTATGGTTTTTTCAGTGAATTTCTAAGGGTTTTGAAATGTTAATTCCTAACTATAACATGCCTGAAATCTGTGTTTTTTTCTGTGAATATCTATGTATTTAAGCTCTTAAAAAAGCATTAACAAAATAATGAATTCATATTGTGACTATGCATAGTGAGCACTGAGGACACATGGTCTGGCCCAAGACTTGGCTCTAGCTCAGGCCTTTACTCAATGGCCAAAACCTTCACTGAGAACCTATTGTGCATGTCTTAAGGTATGTGCAATACGTTGTACTAGCTTGGAAGTTGGATGGCGTTTGTTATAAAAAACGCCAACATACATGTCATCTTTGTTAAAGATACAGTTGGAGTAATGTTGCTGATGTGGATTGTTAGACATTGCAGACTGTTACTAAAACATAGTTTTGATTATCAATTGATATACAGAAATTCACCTGTTAGTGTTGACTGTAACTTCCCTCCCAAATGCCCTGTTCGTGACTTCACATAGATGACTAAAGTATACAAAAAGTGATGGACAGAATGCTTAAATTAATCCTAGCTACTGGTAATTTACGCTGGCCGCATCCCAGTCCATCATTATTATTCACACCATGTCACCTCAGTTTAGACCAAGCTATATGCACATCAGTCTTGTCCCTACTCCAGTGGGAACAGTCCAACCCCAACTGCGGAGCCAGGTCCTCCCTGAACTGGAACACAAGCAACTATTATCCAGCTTCACTCTAGTTAGGGCTCATCAGCTAGATTCAGCTTGGTTCCTGTAACAGTGTGCAAAGGACCAATGTCTGGGTATACAAGTCCCACTTAGTGCGACAACCAGATGACATCACTAGTAACACCAAATATCACCTTCTCACTGAGACCCAGCCAGTGGCACAACTCAGTACCATCAAAATTAAGTGGTCCATTACGATGGCGGGCGGACAAAGTTTGCCTGCCACAGTTTTGGAATGCGGGACCGTCCACCAAGGATGTGGCAGTCTTGCACCTGCAATTAGGATGCCCAGGTGGCATCCCCCATTCCCAGCATTATGGCGGGCAGTGCTCACAACACCGCCCGCCACAATGCTGGGAATGCACGTTGTGCATTAGCATGAACAAGGTGACAGGCACCGCGCGGTGCCTGCCATCGTCTCCATGCCAATGCAGGGAGATCCATAGGTACCCCCCATGTGCACCCCCCCAAAATCCTGGGGGCCCGCTACGGTCCCCAACAGTGAAGACCACATGCCTTTCCATGGTGGCAACGCAGCCATGGAAAGGCTCATCTCCGCCCTCCTCATAATATGGATGGCAGTGTCTTACAGACACCGCCACCATATTGTGGCAGTTTTCCACCGCGTCGACCGGTGGGAAAGCAGCAGACGGTCTTCCTGTCCGACGCAGACCCCCCAGCCATCCTAATGTGGAGGGTGAATCATGGGTGGGGGGGGGGGGGGATCCGCCTGCCATCCTAATGGGCCCCTAAGTTTTATTACAAATAGGCACGTTTTGAGTGACAGCAATACTTTACCAGCCTCTACAATGAGTAACACATTTATTAAACCGGGAATTACTATTGCTATATTGAATCAACTAAAAATGCAAAGTCTGCCTTTTACCCAGCTGCTGTCTGAGAAAGTAATCTAGATCTAAGATATTGTATTGTTTAGTGGAAATTAGGTCTAGGTTCACAAGGAGGGAAGGGTGCACTCAACGCATGATGCGCATGGCAAAAAACCACATGCAGTGCTTATGACTATATTGTGCATGGCTTGCCCATTCTGCCCAATCAAAGAATTATATGGGTGAGTGTAGGACCTTCTCGGTGCTTGACGGGTTGTGAGACTTTACTGGAAATAGTTGCTTTTAGAATATTTTCACGTTTCTCTAGAAGGTGAACCCATTTATGTGTTATCCTGGTTCCATAAACAGCCCAGAATATCATTTGATCTGAAGTGCTCCAAAAGACTGGACAAAAGGGAGAGGTCAGCCTAATCAGATGGCCCTACAGGACACCCCAGCCTCCCTAGAGAAGTAAAACTGACTCGCTCACAGACTGAATGGACCAAATAAAAGCCAAACTTTTGAAGTAGGAGGACAGTCTTGTCACAACTGACAACCCGATCACAGACTTCGAAGCCAACACTAAGTCCAGGAACATAGAAACGGTCCTAATGTCAAGCCAAAAAAAAGACCTGGAGGTCCACTTTTGCAGGAGTAATCTACAGTAATCTGCATGTCTGTGCGTGTGATGGTGTGGACATGTAGTTGGGTGTTTTTGTATTAGATCATATGATTCTATGTGTGCTTGTGTTTGTGCGCGCTGATGTTTCTGTATGTGTGCTTATGTCTATACATGTGATGGTGTGTGCATGTATTTGAGTGTTTTTGTATTAGAGCATGAGATTGTATGGGTGCGTGCGGATGTTTCTGTATGCGCCCTCTGCGTATGTGAGTGTGTGCACACATTTGTGTGCTTGTGCATGTCTGTGCACGTGTTGGTGTGTGTGTGCATGTATTTGTGTGTACGTCCTTGGGTATTTTTGTTCTGGAGCATGTGATTGTGTGTGTGCTTGTGTTTTTGATAGTTTCTGTATGTGTTCTTGTGTGTTTGTGCGTGTCTGCGTGTATGAGTGTATGAGAGTGAGCGCATTTGTATGTGCTTGTGCATGTCTGCATGTGATGGTGTTTGCGTGTGCATGTATTTGGGTGTTTTTGTATTAGAGCATGGTGTTTTATGTGTGCTTGTGTTCTTGGATGTTTCTGTCTGTGTGCGTCAGTGTGCATATGAGAGTGTGTGCTCACATTGGTGTGTGCTTGTGCATGTCTGTGTGTGTGATGGTGTGTGCACGGTGGATTTGTTATTTTCTGGCGGCCACTGTCCTGGATATTGACTTTAACTGCCTGACCTTAGGATGACCACCAGTGTACAGTTCTGTCCCCTGCCTGACCCCAAGATGGCTTCGATAGTGGTCCCTTACACGTTGTTTTACTTCCCTGGGACAACAATTGGACATTGATCAGACCATGAACCTATCCCCTAACCTGCCTACACATCAGGACTTGGATCCTGCGGAACTTACCCCAGACTATGGATACCTAGCGATTTGGCTGATGCCCGGTGGAGCTACCATATAGCTAAAGAGGAGATGGGTTGTGGATTCCCCCTCCCTGCCGTCACCTACCCAGCCGGACCGTGGGCAGATTTTCCCCTCGTCTCTACCTCCTATCTTCCTCCTACCCCTTTACCCAATCCCGTTACCCTTCCTTACTCCATTCACCTTGTCCCCTATGTTCTTTAAATGCTTTTCCTGATACTTATGTAACTTTTAACCTATGTAAATTGCAACATTATTGTCCCTCATGTAAAGTGCTCTGATTCCAGCGGGTCTAGCAGCGCTATATAATAACTCATTAATTAAATGTGTTCCCCTTTAGTACTCTTTCTCTCTTTGTCTACCTCCCTAGCTCCTATTCACTCTCCCCATAATCTCTCACCCTGCCTGCTAGTCTGCCTAGCCCCCTGTCCTTTGTGCCCTTTGACTAAGCACTCCTTTTCCCCTTGTTGGGAAGATCCAATATTTATACTCTGGAGTCTCAGCGTACCGGCTGAGAGAGTCCACTGCACCAAGGGAACCACTCACAGCTGAGGTATGGTATAGCACCCCTTGCCAAAGCACTCCCTCTCCCCTTTTTGGGGAAGGATCCAGTATGTAGGCCTTGGAGTCTCAGAGACCCCTCCGAGAGAGTCCACTGCGTAAAGGGAGCCTCCCACAACAGAGATAGGGAAGTGATATCAATTCCCCTGGGATCACAGCTTACTGGACTTTGTACATTGCTGTGACTCGTCTAACGGTTTGTGTCCCTGTCCCCCTCCCCCTCCCCTTTCCATGCGGTGTCCTTCATCCTCCTCTCCTCTTTCCCGCCTTCATTACCTGTCTACTTACCCAGCTCCTTCCCCCTCCCCTGAATCTTTCCCCTTGCCTGCTTTTCCCCTTATGTATTTGTGCTTATTATTTATCTTGACCTTACAAGTAACTATGTTGCCATGCTCTAATAACTGTGTAACCTTTGTAACAATGTAACCTGTAACTATGATCTGATGCTCAAAGCGCTCT
This sequence comes from Lissotriton helveticus, assembly GCF_964261635.1. Classification (NCBI taxonomy): domain Eukaryota; kingdom Metazoa; phylum Chordata; class Amphibia; order Caudata; family Salamandridae; genus Lissotriton; species Lissotriton helveticus. Next base: position 446,565,994 of record NC_136061.1, read on the forward strand.
GATACCTCCGGGTCTAGCCAGCGCTATATAAAACCTTTAAAATATAAAAAAAATATAAAAACATGTCATGTGAGAGCTAAAATAAGCAAACACGGACAATGTGGTGGACTATGCTGAAAATATTTTTTTAACACCTGTTCACAGTGGATGGTGCCCATCGGTCTCTATACCATTGGAGCTTGAGCGTGCCCCATCATTGCCTGTCTGCTAAGTTTCAAAATTAAGGGGCACCCTTCTAGCTTGTGAGACAAAAATGCATCTTTACTTATGGCAAGACCACATTCTCTAAATATCTTGATTTAACTACTGCAGTACAGGAGGCAAGGCTAATGTTCCTGCCTATCAAGTGCAAGCTGCAAATGGCTTTCTTGATATAAAATTGAGTAATGTGAGATCTGCCGACCTGCCTGGTGTGGTATTACTCCCTGCGCTGATGCCAACAAAGAGCACACCATTGGCAAGTCTGATTTGAGTTGGACCTTGTTGCCGTGATTGTATATTTATGGTATAGTCCCAGTTGTCCTACATAGTGTAGTTACTGGCTTTATCTGCACAGTTCTACATTATGCCTGCAAGTCCACTTAGCTGCCAACATTTGACATAATAATACTTGTTTGCCCACAAGTTACCTTGTATGATCAATTTGCTACATGGCAAGTAGCCAAAGGACCACAGGTTGCACTGGACAGTCTTCAAGCGATGGACTCCACCTACTAAGTAGGGCAGTCGAATGGCACTGACGATTTCCCTCAGGAAAATTCCCTCTTTTACTCTATACAATCTCGTTTGCTAAGAAATCATGTACCATGAAGATACTTGGTTAGGTACGAGAGTTGAAGTCGCTGGCTAGTTTGGCTGGGAGGAGTGGTCTACTGGAAGGCTCAGACTTGCCGCAGATGTAGTGTACATTGCAGATCACCACCTGAGAGCAATATGGTTTTTGTGGGCTATGTTTGGATGCATCCTAAACACCACTGTGCAGACCCCCCAGGATATAGCGGCATGGATTGGCAAATTTAGCGGCACAAAAATGAAAATTTAGCGGCACAAAAATGGAAATTTAGCGGCATTTAGCGGCATTTTATTTTGGGGTTTTTGCAACACCAAACACAGATATCTTACTGTTTTACCTTGCCCACGTAACGCTTGTTCCTGTGCCTGAGTGTCTAGCACTTATTGCAGTACTATACCTCAAATTATACTCTGTTTTCTCTTATAACTGCACACTTGTCACTTTCATCTCCTCTTGTGCACTTTTGACTACCTCATGCATTTTTGGTTGCTCACAATTTTTACTCAAGTACTTTGTTTGCTCACGATTGTCACTATTACCTTTACTACCTCATGTATTTTTGGTTGCTCACAATTTTTACTCAAGTATTTTGTTTGCTCACGATTGTCACTATTACCTTTACTACCTCATGTATTTTTGGTTGCTCACAGTTTTTACTACCTCATGTATTTTGTTTGCTCACAAATGTCACTATTACCTTATGTAAGTAACGTATGTTTTTGCAATCTGTCCTTTTGTAAGGTTTCTCATTATGTTTCATCTCTGTTCCTAATGTGAAGCGCTCTGACGCCTTCAGGTAAAGTCCGCGCTATATAAAAATGCATAAATAAATAATAAAAACTTTACCCAAGGCCAGGCGAGGCCTGAAATAAAAGATTTTCCCTCTCTCCTCTTCCACATCTCCACTGCCCCCCTCCCACCCGGGCAGCGCTTCTTAACGCAGCTGCTTTTAAACTTGCCTACGGACCTTACCTGTCAGTGTTCTGTTCACCGCCGGCCGGCTTTCCTCCTGCTGCGAGTCTCTGAGGAATGAGGAAGTCTTCCTGTGTGTCGCTGCCGCTTCGTGCTCTCTCCCCCTCTTGCTGGTGTGGTGCTGCTCTTCTCCCTCTCTCGGCCGCCGTGGTCTTCTCCCTCTCTCGGCCGCCGTGGTCTTCTCCCTCTCTCGGCCGCCGTGGTCTTCTCCCTCTCTCGGCCGCCGTGGTCTTCTCCCTCTCTCGGCCGCCGTGGTCTTCTCCCTCGCGCGTCCTCGACCTCCTGGCTCCTTCTCTTCTCGCCGCGCAAGCCGCAAATCAACAGTGCGGAAACGGGAAACAGCAAATTTCGCGGGCTTTATGCCAAATATCGCGGCATTTGCAGAGATCGCGCGATTTCGCGATTTTTTTGCAAATCGCGAAATCGCGATAAGCTGGAGGGTCTGACTGTGAGTATGTCAAACATGTTATGCCTATTGAGCTTTACCCGTTTCCATCTCTAATAAAATCTATTGCTTACTAACCTGGAGTATGAATGGACTAAATAACCCACAAAAACATGTCTGAGGATAGCCTATTTATACCACCAGACAGCGGATGTGGCAATACTTTGGGGGACTAAAGAGGACTCAATAATTCTAACAGAAATTTGCTAAGACGTGGTGCAGCCATAAATACAAGTCCTCTTACACATGGATACTCTTTAGGCATGGTCTCCACTTTTTCCCCTTCCGCACAACCAGTGATGCAGCATTTACGATCTAATCAAGGGCAAGCAGGGGAACTGACATATCATATATATATATATATATATAACATCGATGACCTGGACTTTGATCAAAAGATCTTACACGAATGCCTCAAAACCTTCTTTCACTCAATATTTTTTTTAGAGCTGGGGGTATTTCAATTTGGTGTTGGATTAACTCCTAGATTTATTAAATGATCTGTCCTGCTTCAACCCTCTGCCTCATTGTTGCTGGCAAATATACTCTTGCTACACAACCAGTCACACAGAAGACCAGACACCCTGCAGCACGATAAGGCACGTATATCACTACAGTTCATAATTCTTAGTCAAGGCAAGACCATTGGACAACTACCAGAGACAAATGCCCTTGAGTGACTTTTGTAGACCATATACCTCGAACACTAAAACGGCAGCTAGATGCCTTCGTGGTATATCTTGACTCAACTACAGCGTTTAATTTTTCTCGAGCAGGACATCCTCTCTGCCACCCTTTAAAGATTGGTATCTCAGCTGGTTCTGAAAGCTAGATGAAGCTGTTATACTCTAAACCGTCCTATAGAATCCAAATTAATTTTCAACTATCTGCTCCAGTCACCAGCATCAAAAGCTACAACCAGGGATGCCCCCTATTTTTTGTTGTTGTTTTTGCTATTACCCTTAAACTAGTTTCCTGTATGCTTAGATGGCGACTTTCAGAGATAAGCCTCTACCAACCCTACCTCCCTCCTTCTATGTATATGTTGTTTTTTTATAAAAGTTCCTGAAACCAACCTGTCACCAATAATTGGAGAATCAGGCAACTTGTCCAGTCTTTCCATTGGTTGGAACAAATCAATGTTCCCACTCACACCAAATACACCAGCACGTTTATTAGAAATTCCCCTCCAACGGAGTACCACGTCTGTTAATACTGAGGCATTTGGGTGAGCTCTGACAAGGACGCAATGTTCCAACTAAAGCAACGGTAAGAATTGAGGTGAATGTCAAGCAATGGTATTTTCCACCCACTCACCACGGCTGGCAGGATAGCCTTGATAAAGAAGGTCATACTTCCCATATGCGCTACTGATTTTTAAATGTCCCTTTTCCAAACTTTTTTTTCCCAAACTCCTCCTGCCCCCCCCCCCGTTCCCCTCCCCCATGCTTCCCCGTTCGGCAGTTGAATAGGACAGCACTGCTCCCACTCCTCTCCCATCCATTGCAGGATATACGATTATCCGAAAACTCTACAATTAAAAAGAGTTGCCTGTATTATGCAGGCCTGGGAACTGTGCAGCTTAAACAATACTGTCCAAAATTGTGAGTGGTACATTACCCACATTACCTTTGATTTATCAACTATAGCCCGACAGCGTGTTTAAGGTGTGAATGAAATTGGCAGTCTTTTTCCAGATGGTTCATACAAATCCACGATATCCGTGGAGAAACGAACCACTCTTGTTTCTTTTACTACAGGCTGCCCATACTAAGCAGGGAGGTATGCCCCTCCGGAACCAACCACTCTAAGACGTTTACTCTTTTATTTGCCTCCAGTAAGCGCATAGGTGCACGTATCTATATCTGCGCTCAAGGTGCTGCGCCGAAGCAGCTACCTCAACGAAAACTGAAGGGCCTGCATTTACAGTAGCAAATCGGAGAAAGAATGGAAATTCTGGTGTACACAAACTAGCGCTTGCTCCAAGCAGTAGATTGAGTTTAATCCAACTAAAATGTTTACACGACGCTTATACCAATCAACTTGAAATGAGGCCTCAGGGTGAGCTCAGCCTGTATGCACATTCTGTAAAGATATTTTTGATGATGTAGCCAGTGTGATGGACTGTCTGAAACTTCTCCATCTCCGCTCTTCTAGGCTAAATCAACCCCACCTCTCCCCTGCAAATAGGAAGTTTACAGCATTGTACTCCATCCAAATAACCAAACGGCAGGTCGCCAGATTATGAGGCCGTAGCTACTAAACCCTGACTATAAAAAGTGGTCTATGTAATCTGTTTTCTGTTTATTATTTTGTTGCCTTTCTGCAGATGCCGTTGACGTGCCGATTTACCTACATGCCCTAGTTCCGACTGCACGATATGTACTACTTTATTGCCTTCCAGTACACGTGCATCTTTTTCTTTTTTTGTCTCCCTTATTCTGTATTCTCACTAGGTAAGAAAACAATGAAGAAACAAAAAGATTTTAAGCAAAGGTAGAAAAATTCAGACAATCCCAATCTTTTTCCGTGATCTGTATATTAGATTATGGTGCATAATCTTTTAGTAAGTTTGTTCTGCAGGCGGGCTTATGTGCATACGTGTTTTGTTTTTATTATAAAGCTGTTTTGTACCTCTGTTCACTCAGCCATTGTGGATTTGCTCTCTTCACCAGTGCCTGGTATTCCTCCTCAATCCACTTGATCTCCCTCCCTTGTGTATTTGATTTCCATTGCTGTTGCATCCACTGCGCTTACTACGCGGTAACAATGCATCATTGCCAGTTCCCAATAACCATGGATTTGCCAGTTCCCCATTCGCACTTGTGGTTCCCAATTGGCAAACTCCTAATTGCGAGTTCCCAGTAAGAACACATCATTGTTTGGTTTAGGGGCGTGTTGAAATGGGTACTGGAGAAGTGGGTATATATGAATGACAACTCAACCCCTCTCTCTTCTCGAGTTTTTCCTTCAGCCCCAAACCAGAAATCTCCGATGTGGGAGCAGAACGTGAAGTAGCAAGAGTGTTATGAATCATTTCAGTCCTACCGCCACCTCTTGACTCTAGTTTTGTTGTTTTAGTGTGAGTAAGGATGAAAAGTGGTTGGCAGCCCCTCCCACCCTCCAACTTAATTAGTCCCATCAATAAATATGAGCATTGGAGGGAGAAAGTTTTTTGGGGAGGGGGGGGGGGGCAGCTGGCAGTCATCGATGACCCAACAGGATTGGATATCCTGTCAGTGTTCCTTCCACGTGTTTGACATCTCACATGACCATTGCCCACAATGAAAGAGCTGGGATGAAAGCAGGGATTTTGATCTGCTGACATTTTTCAGTGGCAGTTGTTAATAGGTAATTTAAAAGGAATTAGCAACTGAGAAAGATTTGAACCTACTGGGAGCTAGGCATATTGAGCATGGTAAAGTGCAGTAAGTGTGGTAACTAATAGCGATATTTGTTATTACCCCCGATTATCCCGCCCCAGTAAGCACAATCATAATTACAATTTCTGAGAAAGTTCACATTATTATTAGCAGGTTATTGCTGTTTTTTAAGCTCTTTACATTTTAGGTGTTACTTAAACAGTTTAATGGTACTCTTTTTATGTACTGGGAGCTAGAAAGGGCTGCTGATTAGATTTTTAAATTGTAACGCTCATTTAAGCCTACATGGCCTAATGGTTTCAAAAGACCAAACTGATCTAACTGGAGATGCAACATCAAGTACGGTAAATAAAATAGGAAGTCTTTAACGCTTTACAAAACGTACCTACAGTAGTGGTTCAAAGCACTAGCTCACCGGGTATATTTTCAGACATTGGGAGTTAACTAGCAAAAAGGAAAGCCATTCTCTGTGATGTTGTCTGGTAGAACAACTGCTGCAAATGGAGAGAAGACTATAGCCGAAGAGCTATTGTGATTTCTCATTGTTGTAAATAATTCTCGGGGACATGCAGAGAAAATGGAACTACACTGTTTGTCCAACTGCGAGCTATTCTATGTCTCTCTTCCCTGTAGGCACGTGGTCAAATTTGCAGGGCAGTTGGCTCCTTCATTTGCAAAAGTATAGACTAGATAGGAAATCCTCCTACGTGCTAGGACACTAGTCTGTGATCAGATTGTTAGGAAATTCTACTGTATCCCATGTTAATAATCTGATTTTTTTTCTTTCAAGTTTCCACAGAGAAAAGTTCTCTCTTTCATCACACAGAACATGCATGTCGCAGCAGTTGCCACATTTGCTCGAGAGATTAGTGCAACAATCTCTATTTAACCTTTCTCTACCAAATGATCTTCTAGTCCAGGGGTCTCCAACCGTTTCAGTGATACGAGCTACTTATGTTCAAGGAAAATCGTCCCAAGCTACTAATAATATAACTGCCATACACATAAGAAAAGGTTATATTAGCGGCCACCCTATGAAAGATTACCAGCTGTGATCACCACAGTTCAGGATTATCAACAGTAATTTTAAAAACGCTTTTTTAATTTTGAATGCCTCTACAAGTGTGATGCATGACCTCCACAGTTGCAATGCCCCTGGCACCAATTTAATCATAGCAATGTAATAAATCTCCTAAAGCTGCATAATTTATTAATCAAATATCAGCTTCAAATATAGTATAGGAATTATGGATTTTGAAAATACACACATTTTCATCTTGAATACTCACTTTTCAATTTGGGTCACATATATTAATTCAACAAAGCAAAAAGCTTCTAGTTTAGTAGGCTGGACTTCACACAGGAGAGCTACTCGCAGGTAGCCTGAGAGCTACCAGTAGCTCACTAGCTATTTGTTGTAGAATCCTGCCCTAAATCATTTACATGTTTTACTTGTGTTAAGTAGCTGTGGCACCATTTTTTCGTGAATAACTGCAAAGCAGTCTCATTTTCAAAATTGCTGATGTGTACAGATTGTCGTGTCCAGTAATATGTTTTGTGTTGTTAGCATAAGATAATTGCATGCCCCAAAAACATCTTCTCAATGGAGACAAAGGTTGCACCTAGATATTGAATAGCAGTGGGGACAGTGATAATCCACGACACCCTAAAAGTGATAGTGGCATTAGCTGATTTGACAGACGAGTATATCAATGAATGAGGGCACTGAGTCAGAAATGATCCTGCTGAATTCACACCTGTTCCCTTGCCAGCATGACGGAAAATTGGGAAAACCATTTTGGAGAAAGTGGGAAGTGATTGCTGATACCAGCTCACAGCTCCTCCACTAACCATGACAAGTTTCTAAAAATCAATGGAGAGCCCAATATGGAGTGTAGAATCCTTTTTCAGGTTATCCCAATAATGTTTCTTAAGTGGGTCGGTGAGTGTCCTCAGGCCTCTCAATATCACACTGTCATCACCGCGATGATATCCTCATTTGGTGATCCAGAATTGAGACACCTAGTATGTATGGAGTTTCTCTTTGTCCATTCTTAGGCTATGAAAGCAATAAGGCATTGGGTAAACTTTTTTCCCACCACGAAAATGCTATTTTTTGGAGGAGGATGAGGCTGCACCTGTCTTTCTGTGATGATCACATCACCCTCATTTTGATGGAACTCTTTTGCCCACTGTTGCCGACCTCCACTTACCTCACCAATCAGCTGCGTAATTTACAAAGCTATTTCAACAAGCATCCTCTTATTTTGCAGACAAGCTCACCATCTTTAGTGGTTCTTTGCACCCCGGAAACAGGACACAATCAGGCTGGAGTCTAAGAAGTGGAAAAAAAAAGGCAGCAGGCCTTCTCCATCTATGCACCCATGATCTGATACAAAATCTCCATATCCATCTGGACTGCCCCAGTGCTGATCCAATTTAGGAGACTGTTGAAGTCGCACCTCTTTAACGAACACTACATCACAATATATTTACTGTCTATAAACTAGCAACCTCCACTTTCATATTTTGAAATATTTCTTGGATTTGACCCTGTACAGCGCTCTGCCCTCCTTTTGGTTAGATTCACTCTGTAGAAATATCACATTCATAAATGAGAGATTGGAATGGAATCTGCACCCGTATGAGAATACCAAACTCTGTAACTAAATTGCAGTCCATAGAGAATGCAATGCCAGTCACCCACTCTTAAGACTAGAATATGTATATGGATTAAGGGCCCTGAGAAATGGGACTAGAATGAGCAGCTTTTGAAGGAGCTCCCGCATAAGAATAAACGTTTAGCTCTAGAATTGGCAGACTGGTTAGCACTAAGGTTCTACAAGTTCCGAACGGAGAAGGACTACTCACAATAAAATAGCATCACACAGCAGCACCTAATCATATTTCAAACATTTGTTGCAGACTGGTTAGCACTAAGGTTCTACAAGTACCGAACGGAAAAGGACTACTCACAATAAAATATAATTACACAGCAGCACCTAACCATATTTCAAACATTTGGTGCAGACTGGTTAGCACTAAGGTTCTACAAGTTCCGAACGGAAAAGGACTACTCACAATAAAATATCATCACACAGCAGCACCTAACCATATTTCAAACATTTGGTGCCCACCAGAGCTTTTGACTGAAAATAGTTGGCTGAGATTATTTACCAGATACCCATGTGCGTAACTTCTACCAGCTAAACCAACATTTGGGACTCGATAAATAAACAACCATTGGCAAAGCCTATCAGTCTTTAAAAAGCAGTGTAGAACTGCTGACTTTCCTGTTGACAAAAAGAAACAAGCATTTACAATGCAATAGGTCTCGCAGCATTAAAGTTTGAGCTATTGGCATTGTATATTACAATGTGTTGCATTAATTTGTTATCAAACTCTGAATTGTTTTATAAAGATTGATTGCAAACTGTCAAATGTTGCTGAATAGTAAGCAACGTTGTGAATAATATTGTTTGCTAGTCATCCTTGGGTACCAGAGTACTTCACTTGAGGCAGAGGTATTATCTTTAGACTACAGGTGCCGGTGCCGCTTGAGCTAGAAACAGGGCCAGCCACTCACTACTCTGCACTCACCACTCACTACTCTACTCACTACTCACTACTCTACTCACTACTCTACTCACTACTCACTACTCTACTCACTACACTACTCACTACTCTGCACTCACCACTCTGCACTCACCACTCTGCACTCACCACTCTGCACTCACCACTCTGCACTCACCACTCTGCACTCACCACTCTGCACTCACTACTCTGCACTCACTACTCTGCACTCACTACTCTGCACTCACCACTCTGCACTCACCACTCTGCACTCACCACTCTGCACTCACTACTCTGCACTCACTAATCTGCACTCACCACTCTGCACTCACTACACTGCACTCACTACTCTGCACACTCACTCTGCACTCACTACTCTGCACTCACTACTCTGCACTCACTACTCTGCACTCACTACTCACTCGGCACTCACTACTCTGCACACTCACTCTGCACTCACTACTCTGCACACTCACTCTGCACTCACTACTCTGCACACTCACTCTGCACACTCACTCTGCACTCACTACTCTGCACACTCACTCTGCACTCACTACTCTGCACACTCACTCTGCACTCACTACTCTGCACACTCACTCTGCACTCACTACTCTGCACACTCACTCTGCACTCACTACTCTGCACACTCACTCTGCACTCACTACTCACTACTCTGCACTCACTACTCTGCACACTCACTCTGCACTCACTACTCACTACTCTGCACACTCACTCTGCACTCACTACTCACTGCTCTGCACACTCACTCTGCACTCACTACTCTGCACACTCACTCTGCACTCACTACTCTGCACACTCACTCTACACTCACTACTCTGCACTCACTACTCTGCACACTCACTCTACACTCACTACTCTGCACACTCACTCTGCACTCACTACTCTGCACACTCACTCTGCCCTCACTACTCTGCACACTCACTCTGCCCTCACTACTCTGCACACTCACTCTGCACTCACTACTCTGCACACTCACTCTACACTCACTACTCTGCACACTCACTCTGCACTCACTACTCACTACTCTGCACTCACTACTCTGCACACTCACTCTGCACTCACTACTCACTACTCTGCACACTCACTCTGCACTCACTACTCACTACTCTGCACACTCACTCTGCACTCACTACTCTGCACACTCACTCTGCACTCACTACTCTGCACACTCACTCTACACTCACTACTCTGCACTCACTACTCTGCACACTCACTCTACACTCACTACTCTGCACACTCACTCTGCACTCACTACTCTGCACACTCACTCTGCCCTCACTACTCTGCACACTCACTCTGCCCTCACTACTCTGCACACTCACTCTGCACTCACTACTCTGCACACTCACTCTACACTCACTACTCTGCACAAGGGTAAGAACACCGCCTTCATTCTTTGAGTCAGGCTAGCCTTAAAACTTTAAGAGCCTGAGCTCCTAACATATCTTCACTAAAGGGTCGGGTGTGGTATATCACAAGCTGAGGTGTTGTACTTTTCTAGCTCGATCTTTTTCAAAAGACACCCAATGTTTTTTTTTTATTGAATCTGACCCTCCCCCACTCCCCATTTATTCTTTACGAAATCTGTTTTGAGGAATGGTCCTGTTCACTACCTCTTCAGAAAAGTGGTCAAAGAGTTCACAAATGTAGTCATGACTACTTAAATACAGAGGTATGATTCTTGGCACACTGGAACCCACTGTTCTCTTGTTGTTATCCTCATTAAGGGTTAGCATCGACTGTGCTCCGAGGTATGAATAATCACTACTGTCTGGTTCAATACTCCCAGTACATGCACTACGATTCCTATTGATTGTACCCTCTACAGCACATCAATTATTGAGGTTGAGTTCGCAAGTATACAGGCTAATCTGGACATGTGCAATCACTACTTGAGGGGTCATTATCCCTTCCCTTGCATTAAGTGTGGAAGCATTTTCGCCACATTCTAGGTTCCAATGGTCAGCTGCATTCTCAGCCCGAAGAAGGTTTTTTTGTGTGTATCTGCGTCTATATTGTGGAACACCTTACCGGCATGCATTTGCAGAGAATCAAATCTACTTCAGTTCAGAAAACAGGTAAAGACATGTCTCATTAATTGCATCAGAGTTAGCATTCATTATTGTAATCTCACGGCGTCATGTTGTCCCTGGGCAACGTTTTATTAACTTACGAGAGTAGCGTCACCAAGTTTTAAAACGTTAATACCCCCAGGGCGAGACGTTTCTACTCCTTCACGCCGACAACTCTTTGGTACCCCGGGGGTGTCAACTACAGCTCACTTCTGTTTTTCGTGAGAAGTCCTGCCTCCTCGTGCTTCTATCTCGAGCGCGCTCTCGTTTCTCCTCCCTCCTCTCCGTACCTCCTCCCGCAAGCTCGGCCCTGCCTCCCACCGCTTTCCAAGGCAAGCCGCTCGGTGACGCCCCCCTGCAGTCGGTGGAAGCGCACTTCAGCTGCCCCACTCCCCGCGCCTCTCGATGTCAGCCTCCCGGCGGAGCTCTCCCGGTTACATTTCCGTTGCTTCAGATCTGAGCGCGTAAAGGTAAAGCCGGAGCTTGGGAGGGAGCTGGGCTGGTGTTCGGGGAGCAGGGAGAGAAGGGTGCTTGGGACCGACCAATGAATGCAGCTTGTATGCGCGTGTGTGTATGTGGGGGGGGGAGAGTCTCTCTGTATGTATGTGGCCGCTTGTGTGTGTTTGCGCATGCGTGTGTGCTTCACAGGAGACAGCGCCTGGCCGCAGCGCTCGTTCGCGTGCGCGTGTCACTTTCAAATCGCCTCCATGCGCGCGGCCAGGACTGTCTCCTGGGAAGCACACATGCCGACAAAAGGGGCTCGGCGGAGACGTGCTTCGCGCGGCTAGCCGAGACCTAAAAAAGTGCAGTTCTGTGTACACTTGCTTGTCATGAAGCTTCTTCAACCCACTTGATTGAGAATTTGTGGCGCTATGTATGCAGCATGACCCACCTGACGTTTTTATTCATGTTATTTACGTTTCCAAGATTGCAACTCCCATGTTCTCTTTAAAAAAAAAAAAAAAACTCCGTAGGAATGGGTGGCGGAGCAGTGCTGCTGAGCAGGGGTGGGTGGTTAAAGTTAAAAAATAATCCATTGGGGGAAACAGTGGAATAGCGCTAGGGAGAATGCTGGGTGTTTTTTGAGGGAGAAAGTAACATACGAGAGCAGAGTAGAAAAAACACATGCCTTCCCATAAAGTGCTAGTAGAAAAATGTAGTTTCCTGGATGCTAACAAGGAAATAAGCTATTAAATTTGGAGACAGTAAAGAAGTAACGCCTATTGCATGTTCCTATTTTAAATGTATTTGAGACATAACTGACAGTCAAAGGTCTTTGTAGGCAAGACCAAAAACCCGGAGAAACTCTTCAATCCGACCGTTGTGAACTACCTGATATGGATATTCCGGTCAGTCATGACATTTGCGATAGCATTTTGAGTTTGTATTTTTAATCAAAAAGGGAAGGCTGCTTATCATATCGGTCTAGTTTTCTCTTGATGTAAGCAAACGCATTGGAGTGGCCTATAAAGAGGCGGCGAGCACATGGAAAAGATGGCGAATCCAGTAGTGGCCGACTACATGCTCTTTTTTTAGTTTCCTGCCACATTGATTTGGTGCAGAACACTATGCACCGATTTACACATTCTGATGAAATATAATTCGACTCTGCCTACATGTTCTGTTTAAAAAAAAATATATCATTGTTTTGGCGTGGAGCTCCATCCACCGGTACACAAAAGCTGCTCCTATGTAATTTGAATTGTTTATCTTTCTGTTTAGATCGTTCAAGCGATGATTAGATGATTGGGCCTAACGATCTTTGCTGATATTCCACACTTGTGACAGCACCTGCCATCATCACCATCAAAAAATGATCTTCAGCAACATTTCTTTGGCTTAAACCTTTCGGGTTGTAAGCATACCACTTTCTTCCTCCTAGGAGGCAAAAAGCCTTATGGCTCGTGGTGGCAAATTGGTGTATTCATCAGATCCAAGCTGTGTACTCTCTATGAGTAGTGGTTTAATGACACTCGTGCTCTGAAACTAGTCCATCTGTGATTTTGGGCCGACTTTAGTGTATCACTGCCATTTGGCTTCCAGTCCTAACCTTTGATTTCTGTCTGTCTCCTGCATTTATGTTTTATGCTACATGTCTGGTCCATATTTTCCCTTTTGTGTGCGTTTATGACTTTATCACTGCAAGGTTATTTTTTTCTTCATAAATATTTCCCTTCCTTCTGCCTGGCACTTGTTTTTTCAAACACTGTTGGACTTCAGACTGCAGGCCCTTCACACAGTTTGGATTCCACCACAGATCTGTCTATCCTATACAGGCAGGGTGCCTTTTTGTGCTGAAATTAGATGTCGACGTGTGCTTGAACTACATTGACAGTCAGACTTTTCTTGTGAATGTTAACATTTAGTTTACAGTCACTCCTCTGCGTCTTTCAGCATTTTCTAGCTTGGGTGTGGGATGATACTTACACATAATTCTGCTTAAGGATGGTGCTCGGTGATTTGGAGCTGTGGCTAGTATTAGTCTTGAAAAACCTCTGTACATTACCAGTTTCCTGTGCCATAATGTTGCTTCTAACCAGGGTCACTGGAGTTATGTAATTTTGCCGAGCCTGCGTTTTCAATGTAATTATGGATTTGCCACATAACGCCTGCATGATCGACAGATTTAAAAAAAAAAGTTTCTAGTTTAAACAGATCGAAAGTTACTAAAGCGTGGCTACATTTGTTTCTGGGAAGTGGAAGACCTTTGCAAAGGATGACTGGTCACGTTTATGTTGCTTATTGCTTTATTTTGGTCTTAAACTGTTACTAATGAGGGGATATCTTTTTATGAACAGTGTTAGTATTACTTCATTGTTTTATAATTTTAAAACATGCTATCACACAATGTGCCACAATTTCCCTTGTCTTGGCGCATAATTTGATGAACCCTACTGCATAATGTTGTCCTCCACTGCCGCATAATTCCAGTAGCCCTGCTAATAACTACACAGGGAACTCTACTCATAAGCCCACATTACAGGAGTTGGTCAGGGCCTAAGTCAGTCAGGCTCAGATGGGAGTTTGTGACCAAAGCAGGATTCTCCGTTTTTGCATCAATTTCTGCAGTTCACTGTGCCATGTCAATTTTCACCAAATCGTCCAATTTTGCACACAGACACACGGAATTAGCGCAAATTTGAATAGCTGAAAGTACCACACCTTGCAGTTTGCGGGTTTAGTGCCTGATCCTTTTTAGGTCTGGCGTTAAGCAAGACCGTTTGATTTTAATAACATTTTAGAATATACTTACTTCAAAGGGCTTTCGCCAGCCGTTTCCACTTTGGTGTTCACATTTCAATTCACCAACTATAGCGTGTTGGCACTGGGTCAGCCTACTTGCAGTGATTGGCTGACTTCACAGTGAGTGATGCTATTTTGCCCTGTCACAAGGAGCACATTTGCACACAAAGTACTTCCATTCAGTGCCAGGGTCTACTGTGACACTTTTTTTGTTGCATTTAGCAAATGTTTTTTTGTTTGTTTTTTGTTTTTGATGAGAGCTGGGCAGCTTTTTCAACGGTAAAGTTTTACAAAGACCACGACAAATCCAAACTAACATTGACAAAGCCAAAAAACTGAAATCCCATGAACACCTGTTGGTTTTACAATTGCTTATTGGTTAACGGAGCCAACCCAAGTTTTCTTTGGCTGAGGTTTGTTGATCACTTTTAAAGCCATAAAGATAACGTCAAGAATTCAACAGAGGCCACTCATGTCTGCAGACATGGCATTCTAGTTAAGCTAATTTTCTCAATAAACGTCATGGTATATTTCTCTACTGGTGCTTCTAGTAAACTGCAGTAAACCTCGCCCCAGTTCATGTTCGAAAAGTAAATGCACCATGGTCCCCAAAATATATTTTACAGTGTTTATAGCACAGACTAGACCCAAAAGTGTGTTTAAGTGCTTTAAATACAACATAAATGGTTGCTTTTTATGAGTACTGTCCTCTTCTAAACTGTAAAGAACGTTTTAAAGAAATAGTACCAGGCATACTAATGCTTTGGGAAATTTAACCTACTCCAGATACCCACGGAAACCCATATTAAGGCCATGAAACTTTGCATTCGAAGTAACAGTGAATTTACTGCAAAATTATTTACACTCCCCATCAGCAAATGTGGCCTTGTGTGCTTCCCATATTGAGACCAGGAGAAAATACTATATAACATTTGGTAATATTTTGTAAATGGGCTCAAAGAAAAACTGTAATTTCCCAGTGGGAAAATAAAGTTCCCTTTATCCTGGGGTCCACATGTCTGCTTTCCTTGAATAACCTGATAGTTAGCTAAATACCAGATTAGGTTGCTACAATGGGATTCTTAACAGCATACTCCTTTCATACGTGAGGCTTATTCATTGAAATATGAACAATATAAATAATATGGTTACATACCTACTAAATATGTAGGCTACTACATGGTGTTAGTTGTATTAGTATATAGGAGAGAGAAATTGCTATTTTAATTGTATAGACTTCAAATTCTAAATCTCCAACTGTTCTTTTTCTTGAAAATGTTTGTATTTTATTATCTTCAATTAAACGGGTTTTATTATTTTTGAATGTATGCTATTTATAAGAGTGTACTCTCCATTCTGCTTGACATGAAACCACAGTTTGTTTAGATTACAGTTTGATTTGGCATCTCTCTCCTAATTTATATTTGCCAAATACCTTTGTTTATTAGATGTCAAACTCTTCTTGGTTTGTATAAAAATATTCTGGACCACTCAGTTTAAATTATGATTTTCTTTATATGTATTAATTTTGTAAACATTCTTATTGCCATTTGATTAATAAACAAGGCAACTGAAAAATGACATTCTACAGTTGCAGTCATGAAGCCATTGACTAATCGCAGTAATTACTAATTCTATTGGGCTGAGACAAAGTGGATACCTAAGGCTAATACATATATAGAGATCTAACCAATGGGTGGGTGTGCACCCCCATTCTCAACTGAACTGTTGAGGATGAGGCACTTGCATTCTCTCCAGTACTTCCCGAGTGCAGAGGACGTGAATGTTTTGCCCTCAACACTAGGGGAGAAAATCTTTTTGTGTTGCAAAAGAAGGAGTTTTAGTTTTCGGAAAATAACTTCAGGACATGAGGAAAGAACTTCCGTGGAAGACGGAAAGCCCTCTATAAATCAGAGACTATTTATTTTACATAATGGATATGAAGTGATTGTTGCCCACCCAGGAATCCCGTTTTACCCACTTAAAGGGAATTCCTATTGCGTCACACATTGTTTGGGGTCGAAGGAAACAGGTTTTAATTTTGAAGGGTAGCCCCAGCCCACTGAAGCACAAAACATGTGGCTGCCAGTTTACAATACAGATCTGTGAAAGGATTGCCATTACATCAAAATGTGTATTTTTACGGGTGTATGGTTTAAACTTGTATATATGATTTATGTAAGGCTTAGCCTTTACTATTAGGGCCAGCATTGCAAGGAAATTTAGTAGCGTACCTTGCACTGCTGACAGCTGTTCCAGTAAAAATCAAATACACTAGTTTAATAATTTTGCGGCTGCTTATAATGCTCCAGGAATGCTCCCCAATTCCACACAGCATCCCGACAGGAAGATTGGTGATTTAGTTTTGCTTTCCGTAAAGAGCACACAAATATTGAACTTAAAAAAGTGTTTTGTTAAACCGTTGTGCAACTTCAGATACCATTTTATCAGAGGCAGCTTTCATTTTTAAAAAATGGGCAACATGTAAATAAGGCAGGACACCATATCTTTAAGAGAGACATAAAAGCGCACCAGTGATATCCCTTTACAGATGTACAGTATTATGACTTTAATATGTTTGTAAAGAAGTTTAGCAAGCTATGCCTGGAATCCGTACTCCTAGCAAACTTTTATGCCATCCATTTTTGCACAAATAGATTTACTTGTTCCTAGGTACGAATCCAACTCGGCCCACGCAGCCTTTTTTCTTTCCAAGATCGATAACATGAGTAACATTGAGTTTAGCCATAATAAACATGTTATTTCAGCATCAAGAGACCTTAAGTTGAATGTGTGCCTTATAAATACACGTTTTCATTTATTTGATCATGCGAAAATATGCAGTGTAATTGCAAATTCACTTTTTTGTACTACTTTTTTTCTCAACCCCAACAAATTTCTACTTTTGTTCTTGTTAGAGAGGAACATGCATGTTAGTGTGTGTGTGTGTGCAGACTCGCAGGGAATTCCAACCCTGGAACTCCCGTTTCCCAACTACTTTAAACCTTGATGTAACATGAGCTTACTTTGAGAGGCTTTGATATAATGAGCTCGCTGCCATATTTTGTCACGCCACTGTTGGGCTCCAAAAAGGACTACATGATCTAGTATTTTTTTTTGCAGAACAGGAACACCACATTGATTTCAAAGGGCCTATAGATATGATATAAAATGCCATGCCTCTGCTAGAGCATCCCCATGACAAGCAACAGGAAATTTGGATTCTTTTCGGTATAGTTTTGACAAATGGATCTTCAAAGAAGTGGTAAATCCCAATTTGCCCTCATTTGCACAGAAAATGTACGATCTATGTGGACTCTGGGTCAGTCAGCAACCAGAGAACCCTACCAATCCATAGCATTTCTGAAAGCGAGAGACCCATGGAAATCCAGTGTGAGTTTGCTTGCGTGGCTCCCATATTAGTGCACCCATAAACTGAGGCACTTTTAGCCAGTGGCCCGAGTCTTGCCAACCTTCGTTTCCACACTTCCTCCCAGTTGAACCACTGCTTCCTGTGTATGGGTGAACCTAATGCATATCATTAGAACAAACAAACTATAACCATGTGGAAATCTCTTTGTCAGTGCATTAATTTCACATGGTCTAAGTTTTGACCGGTTTCTATCATGGAGATAGGCACAGCCCAAACAAGTGGGGCACTGTTTTTATCCGGAGAAGTATGGTGATTCTGAGTGTTAGAAATTTTGTGGATCCCTGCAGATTCCGGAACTTTTCCTTGCAGAAATATGAGGAAAACCTACGATTTTAGACAAAGCTTTACCTTTCAGTGCATTCTGGGTAAGAAACCACGGTGAGATCCATGCAAGTCACACCACACTGGACTCCCCTGAGTGCCTAGTTTTCTAAAATGTATGGTTTTGGTAGGGTTCTCGTCGAATCCTAGCCTACAAAAAGCAGCCACCTACTTTGCCAGAGTAGGTCAATTTGCATGAAGAAGCCTTCACGTTGTGTCTTTTGTGTCATGGGTGAGAAGTCCAGACACGCATGTGGGTATCTTTTTTAGTGGGAAACGTATGGGAACGCTGGTTGTTACGAATTTGGTGAATGTCCACAGATTGCCAATATTCCTTCGCTAAAATGTGATGAAAATGTGCGATATTAGCCAGAAGTTTAACGTTTGAAGGGTATTCCTGGTAAGAAATATAATGGAATCTACGCAGGTCACACCACCCTGGACTTCTCTGGGTGCTTAGTTTTCAGAAATGTCAGATTGGTAGGGTTCGCTTGGTGGGGCTGAGCCTGGACCAAATACCACAGCTACTCACATTGCCAGAATGACACCATTTAGAAGATAACAATTTGATGCCTCCACTTTGCATCTTGGAGCCTTCCATGTCCTGGGCAAGCCCCCGCCACACAAGTGGGGAAGAATTTTTATTGGGAGAAGTGTGGGAATACAGAATGGTAGGCTATTTGTTATTATCAATTGAATTTCCCTGCATTTTTGGGTTCCAAATGTGAGTATGCAAGTACACCTATTTTGCAAAATGCTTTGTCACATGAGTATGGGTAACCCCAAATTCAGATTTGTACAAGTAAACATTGTTCATAAATTCTGTATCTTGGGCATGTTTAAAAACTGTTCAGGTATTCTTAATAACCATGTTTCATTCATTAAATTTTACCATATGAATTAGCGCATAGTTGGTCTAACCATAAAGAGTAACTGTAAGCTCCATCTCAGTTGTTGAGTTGTGGGACAACCAAAAACGCTATATCCCTTGGCTCAGAAGTGTCTTAAAAGATGTAGCAGTGTATTACTTTTTAAAATCGGCCATTGGCGCAAAGCATTAAAGATGAAAAGTGGTAACATAATTTAACTTTCCTAGTTATTTTCATTTCTATTTCATTTCAGCAATGAGTTTCTTTGAGAAACCCATGAACTAATTATACTAATGACCTCTTGCTGAATTCAGAATTTTGTCTACATTTCAGATCTTATGCTTTTCGTGTTAGTTCATGGGTTTTACACCTGTTTCCACTTCAAAGTTCAGGCAGGTATACAGCAGTAGGTGATCTTAGCACAGAACACCTTATGTTGGTGCTATTTGTCGAAGAAAAGCAGTACATTTTCTTCCACAGCACTTTTTTCCCCATTTATAAAAAGAAATACAAACTTTTGCTACAATTAGGTTTTTTTCCTAGCTCCAGGGATATTCATAAATCCTGGGCACATTTAAAATCCCCAACATATGGCAAAAGATACTACAATTGGAATTGCAATGCTTCTCTTTGCCCAAAGCAAGCCCACTGATGTCACACAATATTAAATGTGTTTTCTTTGGATGGGTCTTGGGGAGGATAGTATTTGAGAGTTTTCAATGGAATAATAAAGGATGGTGCTGAAAAACTGATGGGAAGCTGTGAATTATCTTGGCTGGTATACTGTGAGAAATTAAGTTGTATTATATGGTGGTGTTGTGCAGCATCACTGTGCTATACACTTACTAGCCCGTTTAAGACCAGTAGGTTTTGTTTACTAAAACGTAAGCTCTAACCTGGGTAGTTGTGGCTCTGAGCAGCAAGTCTTACCCAAAGGAAGAAGTGTAAAGCATTAAAAAAACACCAGAACAATTAAAGAAAAAATACAGTATACTCTGAAGAAATCCAATACCACTGTATAAAAATAGGTTGTATTTTTTATGTATTTTTAGATACTACAACAAAAAAAATTCACTGGAGGGTTCCGGTGATAGGAAATTTACAAGGCATAGTAAATGTGCACTTTTTCACTCCACCACGAACACGCATTGCCGAATTCAATGAATCTGACACTTAAAAACACGTAAAAAAAAAAAAAACTTGGGCAAGTATCTGTGTTTGCTTAAAGTTACTTAGGTGACAAATAGCCAGTCGAGGAGACAAGCAAACTCCACAGAAATAGTTCTCAATGGTAGGAGCAGTCTTCAGTCAGTTCCAGGCACTTTTATCCCTTGGCTATACATTCCAATGGAAGTGGTCCTGATGCGAGGAATGTAGGGCGCTGTAGATGCGCCTGGTCCATGGATGTCTTCCTGTGGCTACTCCTCAGTCCGTGGAGGGGGTGATGCGGGCCTGGCCATTGGGTCGATGTCCCTCGAAGCTCTGGTAGAAATACATTTGCCACTGGGTTACCAGTTGTCTGGTATCGCGCAGCTGCCAAATCCTCCCCTAGTAGATAACTCGTCTTCTGGGCAATCAAGTTGCACTCGGATGACTGTCCCGGATCTAGCGAAGTTAAGTGCAAATCCAAGCATCAGGTCCTGGCCTCTACCCGAAGGCAGTTGACAGCAGTGTGAAGATTCTGGGCTACCAACTTTCCCCAGCAGGCTTCTTCAATAGTTGTGCCCTGTAGTGCAAATAGGTCAGCCAACTGACCTTTAGTCTCTTGCTTTGGCTGGACTCTGGAGAAGACTTCTCCACAAGCAGGACACAGGAGGCACAGTCTCTTCTACTTTGCTAGCAACCAATTTCCGCAGGTGCAGTCCACTTCAATGCAGCCTCTCCTTGACGTTTCATTGGTGCAGCAGGGCAATATATCTCCAGTCCTTTGTTCAGTCGAGGTTTGAATTTTGGGACAATAGTTGACCGTTTTATGCTCAGAAAGTACCCTCACTGTAGATGCGGTCAGTAGCCAATGGGCTACTAGGTTCCCTCCCTTCTGAAGACCACTTCCTGTGAAGTGTGACATTTGATCATGCTAGGATATACCATTCTGCCCACTGCCAACATGGCAGAGCCCTCTCTTGGTGTCCGTAGCCGACCCCAGAGGTGTGACTACTAAGATGCTAAACGCCCCATAGAAACTGTTTTTTTCAACCGGTCTCACCTTTCCTGTCTAGTGCCAGCCTGCTAACCTAGACAATGAAAAACCCACTCGCCTTAGTGTTTCCTACTTTTCCTTCAGAGGCACCTTTCGGGCCAACACCAGTGTGCCTTCCTAGCGAAGGGAGGTAATACCTCTCACTAATGTAGGCCTATAATGTCTCCTTTCTTGGAGTTGTTAATACATCTCCCCAGAAGGCAGACAGCTGTCTCAGAGACAGGCTCCTTGGGCAACTGGTAAGGGCACAAGGAACTAAACGTTATGAAAGCTGCACACTGTTACTTTAATTTCCACTTGAGAATCAAGTCTGGCTTAATGTAACAAGTTGTTTGATACCTTGGAGTATCAACTTTGGTCACACCTTTCAAGAGTGGGCACAGCGTGTAACCCTATACTTGCTAAAGGGACGACCATGTATTTCCACAGTAAAAATGGCAATTTCACTTTTTTACTGTCAGATCAAGTAAAATACATGCTCTGTCCATGAAGTGTGCTGCATCCTGCCGTAGGACTTTATAGGCCTGCCCTGGGGGTGATGTAGAGGGAGGTTTGGCCTTGCCATTGCTTTAAACTGCAAACTTGGGCTAGCAGTTTAAAACTGCTCTTCCAGTCTGTGTCACTGTGAGTTGCACAACCAGTGCTGCGATCCTTGGGGTGACACTCCCCTACATGCCCTGTGTACCATATACTAGAGACTTACAGGTAAGTTAAACTTTGCCAATTGGGTATAGGAAATGTAACATACAGGATTTGGAGTCAGAGGTGAGGTCTGGTTAGCAGTCCTCAGTGCACTCTGAGACAAAATACTAGCAGCATCATTAAAAAAAAACAGGGATGACCCTACAACCAGTGACTCATTTTTGAAGAAGCCCGTTGAAATTTTAATTCAGTTAACAAGTAACTATTTTACCAACAAAATCAAATTATTCATACTCGGTTAGCAATGTAGGCCAACAATGCTGTAATCCAGTGATGTTTCATTCCTAGAGAGACAAAACAATGGAAACTCCACGGACACACTATTGGAAATGTGCATTGGCAAGGCTAGTAGATCTGCCTTGCATTTTGAGCCCTGACTGCTGCTTGGAAAACAAAGAGAATCTATTTATTTGTGATTAAACTGCACCTTATAATGTAAAAAAATTGTGTGATTGTTCAATGTGCTTTTGAGATATATTGTAGTCCCTCATGCTCTACAGCACAAACTCTCAATAGGAGGCGGAATAATCCACTGACTAATCAACCAATAGTGTTAGAGGAGATATTCTTTGAGGCTTCCAAGCTCTCTCTGTAGACATTACCAAGCATTGGTTACCAGTAGGTATTGCAGGCAGCTACATTGCAGGCACCTAAATATGATCTGTATTTGTGCTGAACATGGTTCTCTTGTGATCCCTTTCGCTGCAATTCCTGAGATTTTCGCAAAGAGCTATAAAGAAATTTTTTGTGTACCCGATTTTATAAATGGAACATGTATGCGTTCCTGTATACATGATGATAACTTCGATCAAGATAGCACAATAACCTACGTTTTTCATGCCATTTATTCATTAAAAATCAGTAAATCTCGAAAGCAAGCGCCTGAAACAATCTTTCCCCTCTTTTGCTCCTAAGGTCCATCACCAAGGGAGGACCCTTGGTTCCAGTACACATCCCTCGCCATATTTGGGCAAGAGGGCAATAAAATATTCTCAGCCGCACAGATTACCCCCTGCTCAATTAGACAATGCACAATTGCAGAGTGAAGAGAGACAAATAATTGGTAGATGCTGAAGTGTACAAAATCCTTGTAGCATACACTAACATTGCAAGGAAATGCCCTGACCACTTGTTCCTTTTTAGGTCTCGCCTACGACGAACGCGTTGAAAGCGCGTTCTCGCAAGCGAGAACTATAGTCGTCGTCTCAGCAGTCTGAGACCGACGAAGGGAGACAAGACCTGGCCGCGCGCTGCGTTTCCCCATAGGATAACGTGCGCGCGGCCAGGTCTTGTCTCCACAGCATGGCAGGAAAGGGTCGGATCGCGTCGCGCGCCTCTCTGGAATACAGGGGATTCTGCAGAGAGGCGCGCGGCGCTGATAAACAGGCTGGCTGCAGACGCCGTGGTGCGGCACCGATAAACAGGCAGGCATTGCTTCCTCCCGGCCGCTGTCCGTGTCCCGCCCGCTGTCCGTGTCTTGTTTGTTCTCTTTATGGTTTGTTTTCCATCAAGACTGCAAGCCGCTGAAGATTCAACTACATGCACTGTATAGGTTACTCACTCCTGAGCCAACCTGAGAACTGTTTAGAGCACACGCGCATTCGATCAGCGTGAGTGCGTGAATAGAATGCACCTGCCCCACTGTGCAGGAAACGGAACCCGAGTGTGGGAAAACGCTTTACTCAGAGTGAACATGCCAGCATTAGACATTTGAAAAACACGTCAGCCTGGGATTTTCGACTTTAAGCTTTGGAATTTTGCACAGTTCTGATAAAGAATGTGGCTGCTGGGTTTCCAGTGGAATGTGATGCCCTTAAGAAGTCAAACCCCGTTTATGGCCCAAACAGAGCACAGAGAGGGCCGGATTAAATGCAAGGGAGTGGCTGTGATGTGCCTCTGGCAGCCCGCCTGTCTTTTATTGGGTATGGGGGCTCTGTTGTAAGCCAAAGGGCTCTCGGTTGCAGTCTTTGCCGGTGCGTCATACTTTCGACTGCTTTTAATATGACACGTGACTATTGCCCCCTTGGCCGGACTCTGAAGGGAGTTGGTCAGGGCGCGCTGGAGCTGCAGTCTGTGGGGAAGGATGGCAAGTGTTAGCTGCTTTTACTCACCCGTTGTGGCCGCCAGGCCGCCCCCTGGCATTCTGAGTCCATGCTGGAGGGACGAGTTTATTTACTTGTTTGTAGCACGTGGAGTCCTGTCGTAGCCTTCCAGTTTTATGCCCGTATAGTCATTGCGTGACTCATGAGTCTACTTGGGATCACAAAAGTCACATGCTACTACTGTTTGTTGCTCCCAGAGCCCGCACCAACCACTGAAGTGTTTCACGAAAACAAAACACACGCACCACCGAAACATGACATAAAAGGGAGAGTTCTCTGGTCGGATTATTTTAATGTGGACTCGCAGGGTTCCTTGTTACAGTCTGTGTGCAGTCATTCTCACTGAAGGCCAGGAGACCTTCTGTGAGGTAGAGAATATTCTATAAGGACTCATGGCTTTCAGGCTGGCCTGACCAGCACTGACGCATGTATGTTGCTCTAATAGATTATGGGCAGTGCATTAAGGGTCGCTCTCTATCTCCCACCTCACAACAAACGCTCATTCAATCCTGATCGGTTTCATTCAACATTCATCAACATCGAGCTGTTTTTTAAATGCTCATGATCCAGCCTTTTGTCGCAGAGTTACTCAATAAACAACAGCGCAATCCAGCACCTCCTTCCTGCCCCCACTATTGGTAGTGCTCAGGGGGGACTACAAGCCCCAGACCACAACGCTGCCGGCGTGCCGCCTACGTGGGTGAAACTTGGTGCCCGGAGGCGCATTTAAACACAGCCGGTCTCCCGCAGCGTGGGATGCGTGCGGGCGTGTCCGGGCAAAGCCCTGGCCAAGGGCGGGCCCGTCAAAGCCTGGAGGAGGATGGGCCCAGTCTCTTGGCTTTGGACTCTGGTCATATCCCCGCAATCACCTCTAAGAGATCTGGGCTGGAACCCCTAGGAGTAGCCTGAACAGTGAACATCTGCACAAGTAAGTTCTGAAACGACTTAATCATATCATCTCCCTCTTATGCCGGCTGCAGCTTACCCGTCCCCCCCTCCTTCCTCTTTAGAAACAATGGCCAAACTAAAAGCAGTGGGGGGAAGCTCGCACAACCCAAAGTCTCTGCAAAACTCTACACTTGATTGCTTCCTCCTACGGGCTGCAAAAGCCATCGACAAGGAAATTCTGGTAGCAGAGCGACGATTGTCCGTAGAAGAGGGTCTTGTTGTTCTTACTATTGAGGACGTTGCCCACACTGGTCCGTCAAGTGATCCTACCCAGGGTATTCTCGCATAAAATAAAAATCCACCAATGTTATCCCCCACCATGCACCCCAATCTACAGTTATCAGTAACTCTGCAAAGTGATCCTCCATAGGTCTCATTATTAAATTTTGAGCTATTGGCATTGATAATAATAATGCAAACCAATAGCTCAAACATTAATAATGCGAGATCTATTGCATTGCAAATGCTTGTTTTTTGTTTTGTTGCAGTGTGAACCGGTGCCATGCCATCGGCGTACAGATCTTGGACTACCTGCCAACCACATTTTGGCCATCACTTCTGTATGCTGAGCTTACCATTTGTTAAGCATCCGTGGCATATAGGCATGGGCAGTCTTTCTCCGTCCTTCTATATCAGTGAGCTCAGTCCTTGTATTCTCAATAGTTTTGTTAACTAAATTGCATATTTTTAAACACTGGACTAGTATTGACATAAAATGATTTAGTAACCTTGCTGTTTGAAAGAAAGAATGCAAATCCCTGTCACAGCAAGCGACAATAAATAAACTTAAAATAGCTAATGGGAAAGCAGCAGTAGCCTCTCACTTGTGCCGAGTGGTGGTGTATGTCATTAAAACCACATGGACTCCAAAAATGGCATTGCAGTATTATACCTATGGCATAACGGTAATAGTGACTCAGTTCCCTCCTGAGTGAACCTTCACCGATGCAGATTTACAGCTAGCTAATTTGTATTTTTTTTATTCTTGTAAAATTGGTGGTCTTGACCTTATTGATAGACGTTTTGTCGCAGATTCTTCAGGCGTTAGACTGGATCTGGACATTTATTTGTGTGCAGAAGCCCTATGCGCCAGTAGATGGCATTGTTCTGCTTTACGTGGTTTTGTGGAAGTCTTTTTTAGGTTAACTCCTGGTGTGGCAGGGATGTCTTTGAGAAAGGCTTGCTACAAGCCCTGTGGCATTTGTCACGGGCAGATGTTGGTGACAGACTTTGTATGGCTTTGGTGACTGGATCGGGAACTTGACCCGAAGGCCTGGCCCGGCTGCAGCACCGTGCATCTAAAAGGACTTGAGGGAGCGATCCCACAATCTGATGATGGCTCCATGTGCAGCCCTTATGATTCAAAGGAAGGGAGCGGTCGTAGAGCCCAAGATCGACGTTGCATTCGGGCAAATCCAAGTCTCACATAATGTAGAAGGAGTCAAAGCGTGCTTCAACTTCGCCTCATCAACCGGCTGGCCTGGCTCTGCGTTAAAACTAACATCAAGTTTGGCTCAGTGCCTCCGAATTTCTGGGAGCAGCAGCAACCCCTGCCTAATTGTGTGAATTTTGCTGCCTCTTTGGGCAGCCCATTTCCTGAGGTGTTCCTTCAGGCCCAGCAGTTTCAGCAGGGGTCTTTACTGGATCCACTTCGGTGGCCCATGTTCCATTCGAGCCCCAGAGGTCCATGGATGCATCCGAATCGTACCAGTCGGGTCACCTCCACCGAAGCCGATCCAAAGGCCAGCGCTCCTGGTGTCTTCTTACCATAGGCATACCTTCCTTGCAAGAGCCTGAGTTCTTTTCCTACAGGCTAGGATGGGGAGGGTTGCTGGATCTTGAAGAATACCAGCTTTTGAGGAATAACTGGTTTGGGATGAGGATCTGATCTGGGTGAAGTTTGTGGACTGGATACTTCTTCAGATACTGACATGCTTTCCCCCCATGCTGTGGCTAGGGAGGAGAGAGCTCAATTCGCTGTGGTGGTGTGGAGGACAGCTGAAGTCCTGGACTGTAGCTTGGCCTCGGTAGCAGTAAAGACTAATGTCTTGACTGAAGTGCTTCATCTGGGAGTGCCTCTTACAGAACAGTCTCCCTCTTTGAATGAGGTACTTACTGATTTCTTGCTTGGAGCTTGGTCTAAGCCCAACACAGGGGTTCCTGGGAACAGGACAATTGCCCACCACCCCACTCCAGGCGACTCAATTTTCATCACCCAACACACTACCCTGGAGAGCTTGGTAGTCCAAGCCTCAATGTCTCACCTAAATCCTGGTGCATTCCCTATTGCAACCCAGATTTTGAATCCGAAAGGCTGTAAAGTCTTGGAAAGAAGATGTTTTCTTCCGCCACCGCGGTCGGTGAACACCGCATATCTTTTGGCCTGCTATTTCCATGCTCTCTGGGATACGGTTGCGCAGGTGCTGCCTATGGGCCTGGAGGAGGCCTGGGCCGTGCTCTCATAGGCTGCTGCTGATGTGATAGATGCAGCGAAGTTCACCATCATTTGTAGACTTGACACCCCCAATTCATTAGGCAGAGCAGTTTAGATGACAGTGGCTGTGCGATACTATGCTTGGTTGAGGGGTGACTGGCTTTTCTGGGGATGATAGTCCTTCCTCATGGACATGCCCTTTGATGGCTCTTTGTAAACAAGGCAGATTCGGCCCTGGAGCACTATAAGGACAGCAGGGCTACAGCCAGGTCTTATTTATGGATCCTTGTCACACTCAATCAACCAATCATGGCCATGGAAGGGGTGGACAACCTCATCTTTACCAGTCCAGCCACTAGCGGCTCCGTGGGTGGGCTGGCCAGTGGTCAGGTCAGTCCACCATCGCTCCTGCAGCCTTCAAATCTGCCTGATCTGCCCATGTATCATGGGCACCCAGTCGGTGGCAGGATTCGCCATCACCTGCCCCGCTGGCAATCCATAACATTGAACAGGTGAGTTTTGCAGATTGTCCAAAAGGGCTACTCCCTCCCCTATGAGACTACATGCTACACAGTTACGTAGGGTTGACAGAGGACCACCTATCTCTTCTCCACCAAAAACGAATTACTCTTTTGACCAGAGGAGCCGTAGAGAGTGCTGGGGCCAGAAGTAGGTTGTGGTTGCTATTCCTACAACTTTATGGTTCCCAAGAAGGATGGAGGCCTTTGTCCTTTCCGCGACCTAATCTCTCCCAATTTCTTCCTCATGAAGTAGAAATTCAAGATGCTCACTCTGGCTCAGGTCCTGTCTGCTTTGAACCCTGTAAACTGGATGTTCGCATTGGACTTACAGGATGCCTATTTTCTCATTCACGTCTACCTGCAATTCACGGTGGGCCATGAGCATTTTCAGTTTGCTGTGCTCCCTTTTGGCCTCACCAGTGTCCCTTGGGCATTACCAAGGTAATAGCAGTGGTTGCAGCTCATCTGCGGAGATGAGGTGTGCCAGTCTTCCCCTATCTCAACGACTGGTTGTTGAAGGTGTGCTCATCCTCGACTATCTTCTCACCCCTCTAGACTACGGCGGACCTTCTGCATTCGCAGAAGTTGACTGTAAGCATTCCAAAGTCACACCTGACTCCCCCCTCAGATTCTCCTTTTTAGCATAGCTGTTCTGGACATGGTGCAGTTTTGGGCCTATCCTTCCGAACAGCGAGCCCAAACTATTTGGGCTATGATACTAATAACTCTCTCCTGGATTTCAGTGAGACTGACACTGAGGCTGTTGGGCCTCATGGCCTCCTGCATCCTGATTGTGACGCATGCCTGTTGGCATATGCGGGCGCTGCAGTGGGACCTAAAGTTCCAGTGGATGCAGCATTAGGGGAATCTTTCCGACATGGTTCAGATCTCAGATGGTCTTTCCAACATGTTCCAGCTCTTGGAGGGACCTGCAAAAGACCTCCAGTGGTGGCTTGCGAATCGTGATTGGGTCAGCAGTAGATCCCTTTCCCTTCCTAGACCAGATCTCACATTGGTGACAGATGTCACTCCTGAGATGGGGTTACTGAGAGTATGATATGAAATCAGAGTTCTCTGGCAGAATGCAGATTCCATATCAACCTATTGGAACACCAAGCGATCCAGATGGCATTGACAGCTTTTCTATCCTCTATCCAGAAAAGGCTAGTGCAGGTGTTCGCTTACAACACCACCTCCATCTGGTATTGCAACAAGCAGGGCGGGGAAGGGTTGTGGACTATTTGTTGAGAAGCCCTTCATCTCTGGACATGGCTGGAACAGCAGGGTATATTCCTGGTGGTTCAACATCTAGCGGGTCTCCTGACCGCCAGAGCGGACAAACTCAGCCGAAGGTGCCTAATAGCGTTTCCATCTGGTAGTGATGCAAATTCTCCATCAGCAATGGGGGAATCTTTGGATAGATCGGTTTGCCCTCGCAGAGAACGTGCTATGTCAGCCGTTCTGTGCTCTGGGGTTTCCTAGACGACTCTCACTCTGAGACGATTTTACTCTCGAGTGGAGCTCTGGCCTCCTGTACACTTTTCTGACCATAACACTCCTGCCCAGATTTCTCAGGAAGATCGGGGATGACCGGGCTCATGTCATCCTTTTGGCTTCTGACTGGGCACGGAGTGTCTAGTTTCCCGAGCTTTAGAACATGACCATTGATCCTCCGATCAGGCTGCCTCTTCGGGAGGATCTTCTGTCAGCAGGAACAAGTTTTCTCCAGCAGAACCTGTCTATGCTTCAAAATATGCTCCCTCCTATTCCCTTTGTTATGCCTGTTTGACTTGGCATTTTTTTGGCAGGTTTATCCCCTGACTTTTTGCTGTTTGGCCTCCTGTTTGTGACTTTGAGGATTTAATGTCCCTCCACACTTTTTCACAGCTATTCAGTGATAAAGTGCAAGTGCTCCTACTGTAAACTGTTATGATTGGTTATCCATTTACTATTGAGTCCCTTGTATTGTGCACAGGTGTGCACAGGGCCTTTAAGTCAAATGCTTCTCGTGGGTCTGCAACACTGGTTGTGCCACCCATACAAGTAGCCTTTCACAGGTGTCTCAGACCTGCCACTGCAGTTCCTGTGCGTAGTTTTAACTGCCATGTCAACCTGGCAAGTGCACCCTCTTGTTAGGCCCTACCTATCCCTTTTTTTTTTGTTTTTGTTTTACATATTAGTCACCCTTAGGGAGGCCCAAGGTAGGCCCATGGGCAGATTGTAGTGTATGTGAAAGCTAGAATATATAGTAGTGTGTTTGTTTATGTCCTGATTGTCAAGTACTGTGCATTTTGTTATTCACTAGTAAAAGGCTCTCTGTCCTATATGTTAACATAGGAGCTACCTTGTAACATCTTACAAGTGTTCATTTTCATTGGGACAAGATAGAGAAATTGAGTTTGGGCTCTCTGAACTCGGAATTTAATAACACATCTTTTAGTAAAGGGGATTTTTATATTTGTGTGTTTGAAAATGCCACTTTTAGAAAGTGGGAATTTTTTTACTTAACCATCCTGTGTGCCATCTGGTTTTGGAGTGACAGGAGCTGGGATATGTATTCACTCTAGACAGTCACAAGAGGGGCGGGGGCAGGGAGGGTTGAGGTGTGTCCTGCCTTTTCTGGGTGAGTCATAGCCAGGCTGAATAGACCTTTCTGCATTTAGAGTTGTGGGAGGAGTTTTCACTAGCACCAAAATAGGCTGCGTCTGCTCTGCACAATGCTGTCTCCACCTCCTGTAGTGAAGCTGGACCAAAGAGGACAGAACTGGTTTCTACAGAACTCGGACGTTTTCTGCCTAACACTTCAAAGGGAAAAGTAGTATAAATATTTGGGCCCTGAACTTTGGAATTTGTTTGGACTAAGGAACCTGCCAAGAAGAAGAGCTGGAGAAGCTGTTAGGAGGAACTACCACTTTGCTGGGTTGGCCTGCAGTGGCTGCTTCGGTCTTGGGCAGTGAAAGGAATGGACTGTACTTTCGGCAACTTATTTTCCCTAGGGTTTGAGACGGAGCTTGCCCCCTGTTCAAGAAGTCTCAGGAACAGCAAGGACTTCAAGATCATCCGCTACCAGCACTGGTGTATTTGTGCTGCAACAGAAGGAAAAGCAACCAGACAACGTCAACAACGCAGCTGCCTGCTCTGTGACCTGTTGGCACAGCAGATAGCACCGCCCTGCTTCACACAACAACCCTGGTCTCACTGACTATGCAGACCGCCACCGAGCCACTGCTTGCACCGTGACCACCGCAGCACTTCACACTGTCTTTCTTTACATTGCCACCCTGGTATCCCCCAACAATGGCGCTCCAAGCCAACATCGACACCGTGGCCTGCAGGCATCGCTCCTATCCCACACTGCAGACTTTGCCCACCAGCGGCATTGACTCCAGATCGTCTACCGATGACAGAGCTTCAGCAACACCGACACCGCTGCTTCTCCATGACCTGCCAGCACCGCGACAAGTACCGCCTTACTTTGCACTTTGAGCCACTGCGTGCACTGCGATCTGATGGCACGGTAAGCCGTACAGCTCCACTTCACACCACAGCCCGATGCCGGCGCTCCTGACTTCAACCTCACAGAGTTCGATCTGCAACACGTGTGACTACAAGGGCCTGACGACTCCTGCCCTAACCTCTGACGCTGCATCTTCGCAGCTCATCGCAAGATCCACGTACCCTGCATTTCCAAGGTACTATTAGCGGGTCTTCCCGACATCGTAGCTTGTCTGCGAAGCCACGGTCGGCCCAAACTGTTGGAGTTGTTTGTTCACAGCGGCATGATAGCTCCGTTCTGGGCTATCGACTTCAAGGAACTGTATCTTAAGTCTATTTTTGCATTCTTCCTATTTTGATTACTGTATGTTGGATTCTTTTATCGTTTTGGTCTTGTTTCATACGGACAAATATTTCTTATTTTTTCTAAAACTTATGTGGTGTGCTTTTGTAGTGTTTTCACTGTATTACTGTGTGTTATGTGCAAATGCTTTACACATTGCCTCTGAGATAAGCCAGTGCCAAGCCACCAAGGGGATGAGCAGTGGTTGTTTTAAAAGTGTAATCCCCTTACCCTGACTAGAAAGAAGGGTCCCTAATTGGACATGGTGCATACCTCTGCCAACTAGAGCCCCCCGTTTCTAACTGTGGGATCTCAATCTAGTATTCACCTTCCTTATGTGCGCTTCCTTTTTGCCTCTGCATTATTGTTGTTTCAGGCTCCTTACCATCAAGATGACTTTTCTCGTGGCTATCACATATGACCAGAGGGTCAGTGGTCTTCAGGTTTGTCCTCCAATGCTTCTTATCTTAGAATCTACCCAGACAAACTGGTGCTTCGTAAAATAGCCAAACCATCACTCTGCCTACTTTTTACACTCGGTCTCATCCCTCTAATGAAGAGGAGCGACTTCACAGTCTGGACCCAAAAAGAGCGTTGTTGTTCTACCGTGACTGCCTGAAAGAGTTCCTGGTGGATGACCAGCTCTTATGTCGGAGCGAAGAAAGGATGGGCAATGCAGAATCAGACCATCTCCTGATGGATCATGCTCTGTATCAAATATCTGCTGTGCATTGGCTAAGAAGCAAGCCCCTCAGGGTTTGCGTACGCTTTCCACCAGAGCTAAAGCTGCAACCACTGCGTTAGATCCAAGAGTTAGAGTCCTAGATGTCAGCCAGGCAGCAACGTGGACCTCATTGCACACGTTCAGGCCCCGGGAACGTCCTTGCCGAGTGGACAATGCCACGTGGAGCCGAACTACACCACCTACCGGAGCGCAGGGATACTGCTCTTGAAAAATCTCTGGATCCAGTCTGACACTTGGGGAATATTCCAAGGTAAGGAATCTGCAGTTAGATAGTCTCTACCAGATAAGGCATTACCAAAGGTAAGTAATTTGTTTGTCAATCCAAAAGATATTAGGTTTCAGGACCTTTAGAAAACTAATGTTGGTGACAGATCCATATCCTGAGTCAGTCTGCTGTCTTGAAAGTCACATGATGTCCTTTCTTTGACTTGCATACCGTTATGCATCTCAAGGCTCTTGGGGATAGGGAGGTGAAACATTTGATAGTTTTGTTTTAATGATTAGGCAGTAGGTACGTTTTTCTCTGAAGAGGGTTTCTGTTCAGCAATTTGATGAGTCTAACAGAGCTCTGCTGGCTATTTTTAGTTCAGGACAAAACAAATAGTTTTCTTACCTGTCGGTGTAGTTTTGCAGCTTGAAGATCTTTCTGGATTCACTATGCTGTGCATTATTCCGCGGTCTTGTGGTTGGGTCCGGATTCGTAGTCTTTTTTTTTTTTTTTTTTTCGTAGCCCAGGTGGGCGTCGGCGTCACACCTCCTTGGGTGTATTTCCGGTGACGTCGGCATGCTTCCTGCGGAAGCTCCCACTCTTGGGCGCCATCTTCGGGTTCTTTTTTTCCGTGTTTCTTTCGTTTCCGAAGTAATGGCAATGTTCTATTTAGGTGATATTTTACCGCTATGTACTCCTAAAGTCCTTTCTTTTTTAACCACCTCTTCTCTCTCCAGCCTCATCTTTCTGGCGGAGGTGGGTGGGTTCGCTAGTGAATCCAGAAAGATCTTCAAGCTGCAAAACTACACCGACAGGTAAGAAAACTATTCGTTTTGCAGCGTGAATCTTTCTGGATTCACTATGCTGTGCATAGATTTTGTAGCGGTTTCTCATCTCTGTGGCGGCTGGGTGGAAGATGAGCGTTGGTTATTGAATATGTGCTGGAGCACCTTTTGTCCAAATTGTGCTTCCTTGTTCATCTGTATATCCACACAGTAGTGCTTCGTGAACGTGTGCACCGAAGCCCATGTTGCCGCCAGGCATATGTCCTCTATGGGTGTGTTAGCCAGGAAGGCTAATGTAGCACCCTTTTTCCTAGTGGAGTGGGCACGTGTCCCCTCTGCTAGCTCTTGTCCTGCACGTTTGTGGCAGAGTTGAATTGTCTGTGCGATCCACCGTGCAATAGTCTTTTTGGTTACTGCCTTTCCCATGAAACTGTTGGCGAATGACACGAAGAACTGTTTTGATTTTCTGTGTCCCTTCGTCCTCTCAATGTAGTGCATGACTGCCCTTCTGGCGTCCAGGGTGTGCAGAGCCCGCTCTGCGCTAGTTGTTGGTTTTTGGAAAAAACTCGGTATCTGTATAGACTGGTTCATGTGGAATTTGGATACCACCTTCGGCATGAAGTGTGGGTCAGTCCTCATCACAACCCTATCATTGTGTATTTGTATGTAGGGTTCCTGTATCGTCAGCGCCTGAAGCTTGCTTACTCTGCGTAAGGATGTTATTGCAACCAGGAAAGCTGTTTTCATAGTTAGCATCTTTAGGGAGGCCTTATGAAGTGGTTCAAAGGGCTCTTTCATGAGTTCCGTTAGGACTATGTTCAAGTTCCATGCAGGTGGCGGCACCCGCTTGGGTGGTGCGATCCTTTTCGCTCCTTCCAGGAATCTCTTCACCACTTGTGATGTGAAGAAACTCCTGCACGTCTCTCCTCTTGTGTAGGCGACTATCGCTCCCAAGTGAACTCTCAACGAGGATGAGCTAAGGTTCTTCTCCAGCAAGTGTGTCAGGTACCTTAGCACTGTGGAGTCCTTCTTCATTTTATTGTGGAGTCCTTCTTTCCTGCACCACGTTGTGAATCTTTTCCATTTGGCAACGTAGCACTTCCGAGTGCTGGGCCTCCGTGTCTTCCGAAGGACCCTCAGGGTGCTTTCTGGCAGCCTCAAATGTGCGAACTCTATGTCCTCAGGAGCCACGCTACTAGGCTCAGGCTCTCTGGCTCTGGGTGTAGCACCTCTCCGTTCTGCATGGAGAGTAGGTCTTTCCTCCTGCCGAATCTGTGGGGTGCACACTGTGTCATCTCCATGATCTGCGAGAACCATGTCTGTCTGGCCCACTGGCGCGACCAGTATCAGGGTCACGTTGCTCGCTCTGCACTTGCTCAGCACTCTGTGCATCAGTGGTATCAGGGGAAAGGCATAAGCAAATGTCCCGGACCAATCTATCCATAGGGCATTCCCCAGTGACCCCTCCTCGGGCTGTCTGGATGCAAAGTTTTGGCATTTTGCATTCTGGCGTGTGGCAAACAAGTCCACTGATGGTGTTCCCCATCTGTCGAACAGCCACCTCGTCTCCTGAGCATTGAGCTCCCACTCGTGGGATGCCGATGTCTGTCTGCTGAGCCAATCTGCTTGTATGTTGTCCTTCCCTGGTAGGTGTATGGCTAGTAGGTCTATCTTGAGAGGGATGGCCCATTTCCATATCTCCTGCGCCAGCGTTGAAAGCGGGGCTGACTGTGTGCCCCCCTGCTTGTTGATGTAGAACATCGCTGTGGTGTTGTCTGTTTGTAGCAACACCTTGTGCTTGTACAGTCTTGTTTGGAAAGCTTTCAGTGCAAGGAAGATTGTCTTCAACTCTAGGTAATTGATGTGCTTTGTCGCATCTGCTGGCGTCCACAGTCCCCTCACCTTGAGCTCCTCCATGTGAGCGCCCCATCCCTTCAGGGATGCGTCTGTGGTGATGGTCACTGTTGGCGTTGGGGGCGTTAGAGGCTTTCCCCTTGTTATGTTCTCCATGGTCCACCATGTCATCTCCTTCTGCACTGCGTGCGTTACAACCACTAGATCCTCCCAACTGCCTGTAGCTTGTGACCATTGCTCCTGTAGCCATTCTTGAATGGGTCTCATGTGGAGACGTACATTCGGTACCAGGTGGATGCATGATGCCATCATCCCCATGATCTTGCTCGCAGTCCTCACTGTCCGAGCTTGTCCCTTCCAGTAGAGGCGAATTTCCTTCACCAGCGCCTTCGCCCTCTTCTCGCTGGGGAACACCTTGCCCTGTAAGGTGTTGATCTGTGCTCCCAGTAAGATCTTCACTTGTTCCGGCTCCATTGAAGATTTCTTCCAATGGATGGAGAACCCCAGGCTTATGAGCGTGCTCGTCACTGTGTGTGCGTGCTGCTTGCATTTCTGGTATGAGTTTGCTTTCACCAGCCAGTCGTCCAGGTAGGGGTATACATGTATTCCCTGCCTTCGTAGGTGCGCTGCGACTGCTGCGAGGCACTTTGTGAAGACCCTTGGTGCCGATTTCAGCCCGAAGGCTAGTGTCGTGAACTGGTAGTGGCTTTCTCAGATGGTGAACCTGAGCATATGCTTGTGCTTTCTGTTCATTGGGATGTGCAGGTAGGCGTCCTTGAGGTCTATTGTGACCATGAAGTCCCCGATCTGCAGTTGCGGGAGCACCTCTTGCAGGGAGGTCATTTTGAATTTTTGCGTTCTTATGAATTTGTTCAGGAACATTAGGTCCAGAATGGGTCTCATTGTCTCGTCAACTTTTGGTACCAGGAAGTACGTTGAGTATATTCCTTTGTTTCTTTCCTTGAAGGGTACCCGTTCTATTGCCTGCTTCCGCAGGAGTTCCTTTACTTCTTCCTGAAGACACTCTAGCTGCTTGCTTGCTAGTGGTTTTCTTTTTGGTTTCCTACTTGTTGGCCTCCCCTCCAACTCTATGCAGTATCCGAATTGGATGATGTTGAGGATCCACTTGTCTGATGTGATTTCTCTCCATTCTTGGAGGTAAAATCTTAATCTTCCTCCCACTGGTGTTATGTGGTCGTAGATGTGTAGCTTGTCTTGACCCCTCTGTACGTGCTGCCCCCTGGGATCTTTTCTGTGGGTGGGCACACGGGGTTTTTTGAAGTCACTTAGAGGCGGGCTGCTGTCCCCCTCTTCTATTCTGTCCACGTCCATTTCCTCTCCCTCGAAAGGACTGGCCTCTTTGTTGGTATTGCCAGGACTGCTTCTGCTGACCCTGCTGAGCCTGCGAGTCTGCCTGGTGCGTCTGTTGGAAAGCCTGGTGTGATGTACATGGCTGGTTTCCACCTCTCCCGCCAGGCCTCCGTGACGGGGTGCCCCTTTTGTTGCCTCTGAACTGCAATGCTCCCATGGACCTTGCTGTTTCGTTATCCTTTTTTAGTTGACTGAGCTTCTCATCAACTGTTGTCCCGAAAAGCGTGTCGCCGTTGAACGGTGTGTTCAGGATGCTGTGCTGCACCTCTGGTTTGAAACCTGAAATCCTGAGCCAGGCTTGTCTTCTTTCAGTGACACCCATCATCATGAGCCTGCTGGAGGTGTCTGCTCCATCCAGGGCCGTCTTAAGGCAAGAATTTGCCGCGTTCTTCCCTTCTTCAACCAGCTTTTCGGCCTTCTGTCTGGCATCCTGGGGCATGTCCTTCACCAACTGCCCCAGCTCCTCCATGATCTGGTACATGTGCCTGTTTATCAGTGCGTTGGAATTAGCCATGCGCCAGTGGGTCGCGGCGTTCCGTTCGATCCTTCTGCCCACCAGATCCATCCTCTTGCTCTCCTTATCCGGTGGTGGTCCAGAAGTAGTGGGTACGTTAGCCCTCTTCCTTGCTGTGGCCGTGATAATGGAGTCTGCAGAGACCGTCCCCTGAATGTAGGGTGGGTCTTTTGAGGAATGCTTGTATTTCTGCTCTGTTCTGGGAGTTACCGCCTTGCATGTTGCGGGCTCCCTGAATGCTTCCTTCCCTTGAACCAAGACGCTGTCGAGCATTGGCAGGTATTGGCTCCTTGTTTGTGTGGGGAGCAATGTCTCTAGAAGGAAGTCTGCTTTCTGCTTCTCTTCGTCGAGCTTGAGTTTGAATGCCGCTGCGGCAGACCTTATCACCGAGTTGTAGGCCCCGATGTCGTCTGGCGGCAAGGGCCTCGAGGGATATGTGTCGACCGCCTCCTCCGGGCTGTCGGTGTCGACATCTAGGTAATCCACCTCCTGTAAGTCAGAGGGGGCCGACTCTGCGTCCGTCCTGCTGTCCTCTTCATCCCCATAGTTGTAACTATCGTAGGGATTCTCGTCCTCTTCCTGGTCGTCGACCACCTCGACGTCCGGGTCTTGTTCCTCGGCGACCTCGTCTTCTTCCTCGACCACCTCCACCACTGGTGGTTTGGTCTTGTGTGGGATCGTGAAAGTTTTCATCTTTGCGTCGAAATCTTTCTTCCGCTGCAAGATGTTTTCCATTTCGGCCTCGAGGCGCCTTCTCTTTTTCTCCGTCTCGGCCGCGTGTTCCGCGTCGGATGGTTCGGCCCCTCTTTTCGGCGGTTGGCTCGGCGCCGTGCTTTTCGGTGCCGAAGTTGTCGACTTCGATCCGGATTTTGGGTCTCTGGTCGGCGTCGGTAGTTTAGGGTCCTTCTCCCTCGGCGTCGATCGATCCTTTTCGGGGACGATTTTCGACGACCTCGGCGCCGGGGACTCCTTCTCAGAGGATCCGCTGGGCCTGTGGGTACTCGCGGACGCCAGGTGTTTTGGCGTCGGCGCTTTTGGGGTCTTGCCCTTGTTTTTTCGAGACTCAGAGTCTCTCGGGTTCTTGGGGGCCGGAGAGTCTCCTACCTTATCAGAAGTCTTCGTGTAATCGGTCTCTACGACCGTGTAGTTGTCGTCTTCGGCGGCATCGTTGTCCTCTTCCTCGGAAGACATCCCCAGATCGTAGAGGGACGGAGTCGGGGCCTTCCCCTGCAGGGTGGCGTGCGCTACCCTCTGTCTCTCTCTCACACGAAGGGTCTTCGGGGTGAAGGCGGAGCAGGCGTTGCAGTCCTCGCTGTCGTGATTTACAGGTAGGCAAAGGTTGCATACCGGGTGCTGGTCCTTCTGCGCGTACTTGTGGTGGCAGTTACGGCAGAACTTGAACGGCGTGTTGTCCATCATCGAGCGCTCAGGGCCACCCTGGTCGCGTGTTCGTCGACGTTCGTCGAAGATCTCGATGAATTCTCCTTCTCCTTTGCTGACTCGTCGTCGATGAAGTCTCCTGGAGTCTTCAGATGCCTTTTCTTTGCAATTTCTGTCTTTTTCTTTCTCCAAAAATGTCTGGAGCCCAAACGGGAACGATCCAGACCCGACCGCGGAAAAAAAGAACCTGAAGATGGCGCCCACGAGTGGGAGCTTCCGCAGGAAGCATGCCGACGTCACCGGAAATACACCCAAGGAGGTGTGAGGCCGACGCCCACCTGGGCTACGAAAAAAAAAAAAAAAAAAAGCAAAGACTACGAATCCGGACCCAACCACAAGACCGCGGAATAATGCACAGCATAGTGAATCCAGAAAGATTCACGCTGCAAAACCTTTATTTCGGTCATTAAGACCATAAAAGTATGTGTAAAATACAATAGATATCTTGACAGTTT
This sequence comes from Lissotriton helveticus, assembly GCF_964261635.1. Lineage (NCBI taxonomy): Eukaryota > Metazoa > Chordata > Amphibia > Caudata > Salamandridae > Lissotriton > Lissotriton helveticus. The sequence continues at coordinate 446,605,236 of NC_136061.1, forward strand.
AAAATGAATAAGAAAGAAATCCATCCAACATACAAAAGTACTTGTGCATCATCTTAATGTGCCATTCTGGCAATGTGCAATAACCTTATGAGGAAGACCCGTAACCTCCAGAAAGTGCATGCACAAAATTAATTTTAAAAAAACAGAAGAAAAAAACACAACATAATTCCACAGAGTCCAATTGGTTTCGAGGGGCGAAGGAGTACTTAGCAAAGTTCATAAAATCAATGAATCCAATTAAATCACTACTACTCACGTTGAGGATAAAAAAGTTACATATACGGTAAGAGAATTAAAATATATTTCATTGTTTGTGTTGGACAGTAGTAAAAACAGTTTATGCGTTTGGATCTGGTGTAGCTATTTTTAAGTAAGTCCAGCGCTTGTGCCACATTGAGGTTAAAAATCGGGAAAAACCAAAAACAATGGGCTTAGGGGTGCCAAACTTCAAGACTCTAAATGGCTCCTGGTAATGAACATCCCAGAGGTTTCTGCACAACTGTATGAGCCAGCGCTGTCTTGCAGTTTTGTAGCCTGGGCAGAAAAATAAAACATGGGGCTCTGACTCCTCCTGATAGTTACAGGCTGGGCACCCTCTTAAGGCAGTTTTAGACCATTTACAGGTGAAGGGACAGAGTGGAAGGGTACCAAATCTAAACTGGACATATAACTTTCTGGCTGAGAGGGGAAGAATGTCATCCAGGAAGGGCTCAAATTTGTATTCATCTTTTATAGCGAGAAATTCGGCTGTCGGATGACCTGAAGCCTGGTTCTCATGTATGGCTGCCAGTTTGTGTCCGGTAGATTTTCACCAGTTCAGCGCGTGAAATTGCAGAGCACACTTCCTCTGGATTACTCCAGAGACTTGGTTTACCTAACCTACTGCACTGTTCCCTTATATGTGCGAAGCAAGCAATTTTTTCTGCCCTGGGGAAATCCAATAACTCTTTTGTTTCTGACTAATATTCTGCCAGTTCCGGGGACACCCACAATCTGCGCCAAAAGGTTAGGGTTCTTAGACCAATCGCATCTCCAATTGGCCAATACCTAAGTCCAGCCAGAGGGGGGATAAGGGGGTGCTAGAAGGGAGACTCAACATCTGTCTCAGGAAGCTATTCTCTGCTTTACTCACATGACTACAAGAACCTCAAGTTCCCCAACACAGCCCTGTACATTGCTGCTCCCCTGGCTTGCGCCTTATAGATCTCTACTATAAGTCCAGCAGGTTTAGAGGAGGAATCTCTAGGTAATTTTGCAATTCTTCCGGTAGTCTGGACCAAATTAAGCTTGGCTTTGGCGATTTGTGGCCCCCACTCCATATTTTCCGTCGGGGTGACACCCAAATAGTCAAATATTGAAACCCTTTCTAGCACAATGTCATCTAAGCTAGGATTATTGCGTGTTATCTTTGCTGGGTTGAAGACCATAAACTTGGTCTTCAAGATATTTATCTCCAGCCCCCTGTTGTTACAAAAGATGACAAAGCTGTCCAGGACCCTCTGTATTCCCATCGGCGACTTGGACATTAAGAGGGTGTCATCCGCAAACATCAATGCTGGGACCTTTGAGTTTGCTAGCTTTGGGGCATTATTGTCTTTAACCTCAATGATTTGGGCAATCAATGCGTTGACAAAGAGGCAGAACAGGGTAGGTGCGGGCAGGCACCCCTACCTCACTCTTCTGTCAACTGGGAACCGGGGTGTTAATTCTCCTCCTTTCCCACATCTTACTTGGGCAAAAGTTGGCTTCATGCAGCCTCATAAGCATGCTTGGGAGGTGAGAGGGGATCCCCATATTCCTTAAGTACCCCCCATAATTTAACTCTGGGCACCAAACCAAAGGCCGTTTTCAGGTCAGCAAAAATTAAATGGAGGCTGCCACCCTCCATTCTCACCGATTTCAAAAATATAAGTTTAAGTCTATATATTTGGTCGGCGGTGGAAATGTACTGCTTCGATATCTGCTCTTTCTACAGTATGTTGTGACATCTGATGACTCGTTACAGAAACTGTACAAATTGACTCCTAGCACACAGTTTCCATTTTGAAGTTTGCTAGGCAAAAGACTGACTACTATTATTTAAGATCATTTGATATTTCAGAATCCAGACAGGAGGATGGATGACTTTTTTCAGAATTATTGTTCTTTTCTAATTAACTGTCAGGATAGGCTTATAAGTATGAGGGGTGTAGGTGTGAAGCAGTTAATGTGTTCCCTAAAAAGCATAGTGTAGGAAACTGGAAGTTTGTTGGAGTTGTGAAAGGGTACAAGCCATTCTGAAAACACCACATTGCATACTGCCTCTGTGCAATGCCAAAGTAAGCTGCAGTTACTATATGTAAGTCACCCCTACAGCCGGCCTTAATAGCCCTAATACAGGGTGATGTCTAGTTCTATTACTAGATATTGCAAGCGAGCAGGGAAGCCATCTTATATGTACTGGGCACTGGTCAGTACGAGCTCCCCAGCTACATACTTGCTTCACCGACAATACTGGTGTTTGGTATCAAACACCTTGTTGTAATAAATCTGTACAGATGCCAGTGCTAGATTTATTATGAGATGCAGAGGGCACCTTCGAGGTGCCCCAGAAACTTTACTCGTCTTCTACTGTGCTAGCTGACTAGATCCTTCCATCCTGCCATCAGAGATGCGTTTTTGACCCTCTGCAGATGAGAGCCTGTGTTTTCTGAGGCCTTAAATACTATCTGCGCTGGAGGAAGGTATTCACACCTCTTCCAGCAAGATGGCTAGCGAATCTGCATACTAAGGCCAGGGACTTCCTGCCGTCTTTGAAATGCGATCCCAGCTTCCCCAAGACCTGGCAGATGCCGCATCCTGCCCTGAGGCCCATTTGGCACCAGGACAGATAGGAAATTAGCTATGCTAGGAGGCGTGCAGTACCAGACCAGTCACAAACCTAAGGTGGGTTGCCTAAGGTACCACACGAAAGAAGGGTTCCACCATTTTGATGGAATTAGGAATTCTGAGACGGGGTTATGCCCACTCACATTAAGTGGTCAAATAGGGGGTGCAATGGCCCCAAAGGGAAGTATCCTCTTTGGCTACTACCCTTCCATCCTCTAGCACCCCTAAATTGAACAATTAGATGGTCCTTTGACACCAGGAACTTATATTCGACTCACTGAAGAAAGAAGAGGGCAACGCCGAAGAGGCAAAAACCTTGGACTGCTGGTGGACTATACCACCAAATTGTGTCTGCCTACCGAGTCTGACTCATCCTGCAGCTGTGCAGCCTTCAAAAGCCTCGGAAGGCCTCAGGCACTTCACCAAGCCATCAGCATCTCCCCTGATGTGGAGGAGCCACCGGCCTGCAGGCACCGATCGCAATGTCTGGTTCACCGTTGTGCTGTTCATTGGTCCACCGACGCAGCAGCCGCCCAGGAAGACCATTCTCCAAGAGGTAAACTCTTTGTCCCCCAACAAGTGAGAGGCTGCCAGGACCAACCTGAGCTGCCCTGCACCAATACCTGAGGTACCGGACCCTTTGCAGCAACCAAAGCTTGTTTGAGTCCATTACGGACTTCTATGCCACAAAGACCAAGCAGCGCACGAGGTCAGCACCAAGAGTGGCTCAGCTGGTTTGACCCCCTTTGCAGGTCTAACAGAGATCCATGGGAGCCTTTGACGCACTGACACCAGCCGACCACAACACTGCCCCCATGTCCCCGAGTACACAACAAACCGTGCTCCCCTGCTACGAGGACCCCCACGAACCGAGCCCCCCCCTTTGGGTGCTGTAGGACTTGTCCACAAGTCGTCCTCTGCTGCCGGTTTCTTGGTGGTTTCCTCCTTGCCTATGGTGTAATGCGCAAGGCTACCAACCCTTCCATCACCTCTGCACCCGGACACTCCAGGGCAGGTAAATCTGAACTACTGGTGGCACTTTAGACCGTGGCTCCCTAGCTCCGTAAGTCCTAAAGGGGACCCCTTAGGAACTGCTTGCAAAGAACCGTATGCAGAATATGCCCTTTTCTCCTTAGGAAAGCATTACAGAGTAAAAACGCATTTGAATGAACATTTACACACCACATTGCTTTTTCGAAAAGTGCACACTCATCTACTAAGTACTTGGTGTTAACATAAATATGAGAATACTTATTATTCTAAATTGGCCTTGAGTTTCTTCTTGAGTGTGTCTCATTTAATGACTGTGTGTTCAACAAACACATTAACACTAACCGCAGGTAAGGCTAATCTGCTCACCCACGCTATCACAAAAGAGAGCATTTGGGATTATTAATTCAAGCCCCGTAAAGCAATAAGGGTAATCTGGACTTTCTACATACTATACCTCGTTTTGGTAGACTACATAAAAAGCCAGCTTCCTACACATATGCTCTCCTGTAGGCTTGTCAATTAGAAGGGTCCTATGTTTTCACCTTCCATAGAACCAAATACCATAAAGCTCAGAACCACTCTTTATCGATCATGGGCCAGTTTATATGGTTTCAGCAACATCCAGTCAGTCCATCTCTAAGCGGACATTTTCATGTATAGCTCTATATCAGTAATTAATGGCACCATTTATCTGATAGAGACTTATATTCGTTTATTTGTTACCTTGGACCTGGAAAAAAAGAACTAATAATAATTCGAAGGTATTAGTTGCTAGATAGTCTCTTCCAGATAAGACATTACTGAAGGTAAGTAACTTGTACTGTAAGTTTTAAGGCCGAAAGCTCATTCTACAAAGTGAAAAAGTGCAACAATAGCCTGATATCAAACCTATAAGTATACATCTTTTTTTTATTTTTTACTTGAAATCCTAGTTCTCCGCCCTGGAAATTTTTATGAAAATCATGATTAAGCAAATCATCTCTCTGGCTGAAACCTCAGGATCACATCTTTAAAATCATTATCTTGAGTTCGTGTTAAAGTGACCTAAGAGTTTAAAGCATGGTGGTATAGTGGTGTTGTGGCCTTTCCCCCCCAAAGTAGACATTTTTCTGCTCCTGTCTATCTAGCTTTTTAATCCCAGTAAACTTTTATTTACTTTCCTTTAAAAACATTGTTTGAAAGATCATTTTCAGCTACTTTTCATTATTATTTATGAATTCAGTTGACTTTTTATTTGATGGAAAAATAAACAAAATCCAGCTAATATATCCTGTTTATAGCTTACCCGCATATTTTCAGAATAGTCTTCCATAAAAATGTACATTGCAAAAGTGATCAAGAATCATACATATGTGCAGATCTATAAAGAGTTTAATTTTAGGTACAATTGCCTGTTGTTCAAAAACCCGCAAATGAATTTTAAATGTTTTCACAGCCACATTGACTGCACTAGCCTATCTTGCACACACACGTTTTATTTTGTGCTCCTTGAGCTGTTAGCTTGAGTTTTATGTAGCATTGCATCTGCCTAACAGTCTAATAAATAATTAAAATATTCCTCCTCTTTTCTTCCATGGCCATCATGCACGATACCTTTGGGAAGTACCCCCTTATGGTAGAAAAGAAAGTTATTGAAGGTTGACCACATCTGCATGGTATGTGTCCTTGGCTCTCACACTATTTTTCATATGACTTACAAAAGTGTAAGTAACAGAGATATCCAGCCCTGAATGATAAAAAAGGGCCCCTGCAAGCTCTCATCCCACGGCGATGGACAGCCTGGGAGCTTGATGCTGGGTGGGATAGGGGGAGTTTCAGAATTTGGTTTGTGATAAGTTCTGACCCAGAATGGGTCTTCAGGGGGACTATAGAGGAATGGGGTGAGGGTGTTGATTTCGGATAGAGCCTAATCCAAATATTTCTTAAGTCAAGATTCAATAACATTTAAAGCAGCTATTCGGACCGCTTTCGTTTCCATGATCCTGTATTAGCTATACCCCTGTTTAGAAACCCAGCCTTCACTGCTGGAAGTCATCAAGTAAGGTGAATAACAGGAAAATAATTATTTCACCTTCTGTTGACCTGATGGAACGTTCAAGCTAAGTTACTATTGCCTGTTCCTTTTACTAGCTCATGGCCCTTTGTGTTCCACAACAGCTATATATAGGGCCCGTCCCAAACCCACCACAGGAATAGCAAAAGGAAGATTACCTTTGGTAAAGTGTGCTGATAATCTGCTTATACTTTGGTAGAAGCTCGTTCCACTAGGTTTGAGCCATTTTCACTGCACCTATTAGGATTTGTTTAGTTTATAGAAACTGCTTTACAAGAAAATAGAAAGTTTTCAAATGCAAATGTATTTTAACACAGCAAGGGTTAATTATCTCTAGACAGCTCATAAATATGACCGGGGAAACATCCGCTATTTCTGCAGATGACTATTGTCATGGCTTATTAATTTGAGGCATCTTTTGGCTTACTTTGTTGAATCTGGCTGCTCAGATAAAGATGTTAAATTCCCATGTGCTCTTTTCACCTTGCACTATGATGATTACAATGATAAAAACCGAGGTGGTGACGATGGTCAGTAAGTGTATAGAAGAGTCTAAAACATTAGTATAAAAGGGGACAGCAATAGTAAGTTCATACACCCCACCGGTGGAAGCACCTCCAGGAGCAAAAGCAATATTTGTGTCTGCAGTTGAAACCATGTAACCAGTGACAGAAACCTGCTAGATAAAACAGCTGCCTTAGACAGCTTTGGAAAGGCTCCTCCACCAACCAAGTAATGACTTCTTCAGCCTTCCCCACTATCCAGAACACTGGTAGGAGAAAACATCAGTTTCTCCCCTCATGGCAGAGAATAATACAAGTAAATTGGGTGCTAGATATTTATACAGTGGATGCGATTTTGCAGGTGTTCGCCCACCATTCCTTCCAGCTCTTGAGACTTTTTCTTGTGAACCAACTTGTACAGAACGTTCTGGTCTAATGACTATACTTCAAAACACCAGAAGCACGGGCACATCTGATTCCATAGTAGTAAGAAATACTAGTAAAGCTGGCTGTGCATGCAATCTCCAAATTCAAGGTGGTAGTAGAAGCCTACTGAAATGGAGAGGCATCTTCGTCTGCCCATACTTCGAGGGTTTCTGGCACTATATGTGATGATCAGGTTGGAAAAGTCTGCACCATCCAAAGTGCAATAAGTTCTTTATGTTGAACCGTTTAAGATACCAGGATCACAAAAGTATTTTCTTCAGCAGACTGCGTGTTGTACAGGGCAGGTGTCTGCAACTCAATATAACCTCTTTCAACAGTCAGGCTAGTCTCCTCCCTTTCTGGTTCCATGGCTATGTGCATTTTGCTAGTACTATATGCCATACTTCCCATAACAACTCTTCAAGAATCACTTGATCAATGGTTCCACAGAACAGTATACTGCCCTGGAGCTGAGAGTGGTCTGTCAAGCGATCATAAATTTCTTTCGGGTCCATCTTTTTTCCAACGGATAATTGTATAGCCATGCTTTACCACAATAGGCAGTGAGGGGCAAGGACTAGAATTCTGTTAAGAAAAGCAGACACTGGTAGAGTGGCTTCTATCCGGCAGCACTCGCTTTTCAGCAGCTCACCTGGGTTTTCAGAATGTTAAGGTTGACCAGATCAAGCATTCTCTATTCTTGAGGAACACAAATGGATTTTATAAGATGAAAACAGTGCTCACTAACATTGGTGGCATAGGGAACACCAGAACTTGAGTTGGTAGACACAGAAGGATATGCAGATTAAACGGTTATATATCTAGCTGTTGAGAGATTACATGGTCTAGGACATTTCTATGATGCTTTCCTCTTATTCTTCTGGCCAATGTGATCAGCAGATTGTTGCAATGCACAGCGATAATGATCTCCTTTGCTCCAAATTAACCTTGTCTGTGACAGTAGCCGGATCATCTCCACATTTGTGAATTATGCTTACTACAGACATCTATGAATGAATAATATCAACAGGTAATGGGCACATAAAAGTAACAAACTGCAACATTAGGTGTTGTGTAAAAACAAGTTGTCATCCTCCATTTTCTTGATGGCCTGCTTCCTCAGAAATTGTAAATACATCCACCCGAATCATCTTCAGTAGTCAGGACATCGCCTGGAAAAACGAGCAAGTCTAAGAACTTTGAAAGCATAATCTATTCTCCCTTATCTTTCTTTACCTAAATCTGACTTGCGTGCATGCTGTTTTCCTTCATAATGATTGTCCTGAGAACTCAGCCCCTTCTCCTACACAGCGTAACATATGAATTCACATTATTTAATTCTTTTGACAATTTTGTTCTCTAAAAGTACCTCTTTATTTGAAAGATACTTGCAATTCTAAATGTTACTAAAGTCCCAAGATTGAAACTTATTCTTGGTTTGACTTACTATTCTTGACCCCGCAGTTGCTTACTTTAACAATGTGTCTTCATGGTAATGAGATGTGAATTTAAGAATAGTAAATCGGCACTTACCTTGAAAAAAATATGCAGGTCGATATTGTGTACATTGATTTTATTGAAATGTCACACTCCTTTAGTGAGGGCAAACAAGCCATTTAATCTCTAGATCTGTGTTAAAAATACAGGTAAATGATTATTCGTTGTTTTTAAAAAAAAAATTATTTATAAAGGTTCAGTACATAACAGCACTTCAGTACACATTCGCCATGTGGCACACTTTCGCAATCCCTCATTTAAAACATTCCCATGAATCTCTTGGTTACACAGCTGTTAAGCCAACAACTCAACTTGGGCAGGCAGCGACTTCCACTATTTACATTACTATCCAGTCCAGGTGACCATGATTTCCCACTTCCATCTTATGCGCTTCCCCGGGCTGAGGTTCCCTGTTCCTGTTGTAGGGTGTCCTGTCACAACGTCCATCGACTTAGCCCTCTGCCATCTCACCAGCACTCGTACCTGCCTCTCCTGTGTGCGCCTCAGTGACTTCACTCACCTCCCCAGCTCCCCCCTGTTTATATGTCCTATACAACCCCCAAAAATTCTTAGGTCTACTACGTGGTGGGAGCAGTTCACTATAAATCTCCGTCTGTGTACAGCAGTACAGCATATCATGTGACCATCTTTTCACTGTTGGTACCGGGCCCTTCATCCAGCGCAGCGCCACTACCCTTTTTGCTATTAGCAGTCCCATATCTACAAGTCTGCGTATCGCCTAGGGCAGTGTTTTGGAGTATCCCAATAAAGCTATTGCGGGATCCGGAGCTAATTCCACCTCCACTATTCTTCCTAATTCCCTAAATACCTCTTCCAAGTATGCAAGGATAGCTGGGCAGTACCAAGCTAGGTGTATGAAGTCTGAAATCTGTGCTCTGCACTGCTCACACTTCGCCTCTTCCCTAAGTCCATACCTACAGAGCCGCTCTGGCGTGTAGTAGACTCTGTTAAGAAATTTCAAATGAATAAGCCTATGCTTGCCATGAAGTGAGACACGCCGTTTGTTTGAGCAGCAGTACTGCCACATCATTGTTGTTTGTAAGTCACTTTGCCAGGCCAGCCGGGCTGACTTGTATTTGTGTGCTCTGTGCGTCATCGCTATTCTGTAAATGTTGGTTACTATCTCACTGGGGGAGTTGGATTTAATGACATATGTTAGTTCAGGGATTGCTGGAGGTTCTTGCATATCCTCTCCGTACTGCTCTTGCATTGCCCGCCGCACCCGATAGAACTGGAATCGTTGTAGTTGTGTGGCCACCTCAGTCCCCTCCTCCACTTCTTACTAGGTGTTTGCCACCCCATCTTGAAAGAGGTCTCCCGCAACCCTAATGTTCAGTGCTTACAGAGCTCTGTTGACTCCTCTGTCCCTGCATGGAATCAGCCAGCCAGCCACTCCATCGACATAATTGGCGTGTATAGTAAAGCTCCTGCCTGTTGCTGTAATAAGCAGTGCCTTGCATGTCTGGTAGCGTTCATTGAGTCAAGGAAGCCAGTTCTGCAGTCTGGCTCTTCAAAGATTGTCGCTGGTAGTGAGTGTGGGGCTGCGACAGCGGTTCCATACACAGAAATGGTATAACTGCCTCACCGTGGATCCATGTGTGTAAGTGTGCACAGTGTGCCACCCTATAGTAGAGTTCAAAATCCGGTGCTCCTAGGCCTCCCATACTATAGGGTAATATAAGGACCCGCCATTTTACCCTTGCCTGCTTACCCGCCCACGCCAGCTTTAGCATCAATTTGGTAAGTCTTTGGAAAAAGGCTTGTGATAGTACTATTGGTATATTAGTGAATAGGAACAGCATCCTAGGCAAAACCACCATCTTCATGATTGATATTCTTCCTATTAAGGACAGGGGGAGCTTGCGCCATGCCTCTACGTCATCCTCCAGTCTATCCATGGCTGTGCCATAGTTCTCCCGCATTACCATCTCCGAGTCTGTATGCAGCCTAATCCCTAAGTATCTGACTAAGTCAGTAGTCCATTGCAGTGGATATTCCATTTCGAATTCTTCCGTGACCGGGGTCAGCGGAAAACACTATGGACTCTGCCCAGTTAACTTTTAGTCCCGATGGAGCCCCAAAATGTACCACTTCCCTAAGCACCGCCGTCAGATTCTGTTCAGGTTGCCGCACATACAGCAGCGTGTCATCAGCGTAGGTGGATAATACTATGTTATACGTCGGGAAGTCGATGCCTTCATGACCATGATACTCCCTAAGAGCGCATGCCAAGGGCTCCGCGACCAGGGCATACAGCAGTGGTGATAGCGGGCAGCCCTGTCTTGTGCCTCTAGTGATGGCGAACTGGTCTGTGACTAAGTTACCTATGCGTACTCTAGCTGTGGGTTTGTGTTATAGTATGCCGATTAGTTGTAACTCCACCAAGTCAAATGCCTTTTCCATATTTAGGAATTCTGCCACCGCTTTAACATCTTGCCTCACATGCTGCATAGTGCCAAAGACTGTGCGGATATTGTATGTGAGATTTCTATTGGGTATAAATCCTGCCTGTTCTGGTGCCACCAATATCTTAGACAAGGGGGCTAGGCGATTGGCCAGAATCTGCAAATATTTCAGTGTCCATGTTTAAGAGCGACAATGGGCGGTATGAGCTGCACTCCTCCAGCGATTTCCCTGGTTTAGGGATCGCTACCAGTATCGCTTCCCTAATGGATCTCGGCATGGTACATAGATCGTCAAAGAGCATGGCCAAGTGGGGCAGAAAAATATCTATGAAGGTTTTATAAAAGTTGGCGGTGAGGCCATCCGTCCCGTGCGCTGCTCGATTTCATGCCCACCGGGGCTTCTAATATTTTGTCTTTTTCTATTGGGAGCATTAGGAATTCTCTGTGCACATCCGAGGGGGAGGGTAGTGCTATATGCTCTAGGTGGCCCTGCATTTCCTCTTCCATATCCTCTGATCGAGTTGTATAAAGATCTGCATAGTATTGTCGGAATCTCTCCGCAATATCTACTTCTTCCGTGAGTAATTCTCCCTCCGCAAATCTCACCTGCGTTATCAGTGTCTTTCCGCGTTTTGCTTTCAGGATCTGGGCCAGTATGGAGCCCGGTCCTTCCCCCTCCCCGTAGGTGCGAACTGTAGCGCATTTGCCTAGATGTTTAATCTCACTATCCGCCACTTCATGGTATTCTTCTAGTAGGGCCTTTAGTTCGTCCTCCCGCCCCTCTTCCCCGTCTGTCCCCTGTTGGTCCTCCATTTGTTTCAGCTTCCGCTCCAAGTCCTTCAGTCTCTGCTGTATGGCCTTAAATACTCCAGAGTGTTTGGTCATTGCAATACCGCGTATATAAACCTTGAAGGCTTCCCAAACTGTTTGAAAACTAGCTACCAAGCCTATATATTGGCCTCAAAAAAAGTTTCTATTGCTTCCGCTAGTTCCCTCTTAAAGACCGGATCCAGCAGTGAGTACGGCGGGAAGCGCCAGGTAAATGGAGGTATAGTTTTCTTGGGGGTAGCCAATGTTAGTTGTACCGGTGAGTGATCCGAGAGTGTACGCGACAGGACTTTACAGGCTTGAATATTATCTAACACTGAAGATGAGGCCAACCAATATTCTATACGTGTTTGAATATTGTAGTAAGCTGAGTAGTGTTTGAAGCCCCATGAGTTCTGGTTACATGCACTCCATACATCTTACATGTCCATGCATGTCATCACCTTTTCCACAAATCTCTCAGCTGCTGACGGTTTCCTGTGGGGGCCCGCCGACCTATCTAGACCTGGATCCCTGACCATGTTAAAGTCCCCACCCCTCAATATCGGCGCACCCTGGATGGAATCTGTGTCGTGGTAACTGACTGCGTGAAAAACTCAGGAAAGTCATAGTTAGGTCCATAAGCTTTAACTATAAGCAAGTCAAGTCCTCTGCCCCTACATCTCGATATGACATATCGTCCATTAGGGTCCGACTCCAGCATTTCCAACTTGTATGCAGATTTGGGGTTTACCCAGGTCAACACCCCTCTATCGTGTGTCGTGTACCCTGCAGAGTTAATGTTCCCTATTAGCCCTTTACTTCGCAGTATCACACTCGTTTGTGGGAGGTGTGTCTCTTGTAAAAGTGCCACATATACATTGTGCATGTGCAGGTAACTGAGCACCTTTCGAACCTTGCGATAGTCATTGAGTCCCCTAACATTCCAAGTCATTGCACTCGGACTGTCTACCGGTTTCTATTCTTTACTCCCGCTATCCCCCGCCATTGGTTTGGATCGTGCCGGAGCAGTATTCACCCATTAGTGTGTTTGAGTAAAGTGTGTCGCCTAGGGCCCAAATGCCCACCATTTTCATGAACCGATTTGTAATCACTTGCGTACTGTGTGCATGTACATAGCGTGCTGTAAACAAGAAGAAAACCATTCCTCCCCATCAAAGCCCCACACCACCCCACATCCAAAAACTCTACCCTCTGTCCGCCCGATCCCTTCCCACAGCAGACCACCCCCCACTTGGCTGCGCGTGAACTCAGAATACACAGCCAGTCCTCCCCCTCCCAAACCCATCTCAAGTTGCAACCGGTGTGCCAGGCACTCTGAAGCGGAGGTAGTTCCATGGACAAGGTGTAACACCAGACAGAGAAAAACCCTGCCCAGCCCAGCCGCACTTGCGTCGATTACCATAGATTTCAGTACTTCCCGCCAACCCACTCCTGCACGAATAATAACTTGTTTCTCTATCCCCATTAGAAGGCACTTTCCCACATTTCTTATCGCAAAACATCATGCTGCCCGCTCTCTCACAGGGGCCTACACCCCATGCAGTCCCTTGTAGTCTCTATTATAGTTCAGACTACAATGTGTCTCGTCCTACAGGCTCGGTGATCCAGGGCGCCCTCCAGACAGTACAGGCAGACCTTACCCATTCCGATGCATCGAAAATAGAGGGTCCGTGAATATATGTGAGCGCCCTTGTCTGTTCACTCTAAGCTTCGTAGGATACAGCATAGCGTAGTCGACACCCATGTCTCTGAGCTGCTTCTCTAGAGGGACAAAGTGTTTACGTGCATCCTGGACCCGGGCGGTGAAGTCCGGATACAGCGACAACTCGGAGCCCTCGTACCGCAATATTTTCTTTTCTCTGGCAATGTGTAGTGTCACATCCAGGTCGCGATAGTTAAGTAATTTTGCAATTATCGGCCTAGGTGGGGCACCCACTGGCGGTTTAGGTCCCAGAGAGCTGTGTGCCCTCTCAACTACGAACATTGAGGAGAAGACTCCCTCTCCCAGCGGAGTCGCCAACAGCTTCTCCACGAATTGCTCCATTTTACTGGTGGAGGTGGTTTCCGGCAAACCTGTAATCCGTAAGTTGCATCTTTGCGAGCGCGCTTCCAAATCCACCGTCTTTTCCTGCAGGACTCGCATCACCTTTCCTAGTTGTTAATGATCCGCATTCAGGGTGGAGTGAGCTTCTGCCACCTCCATTATTCGCCTTTCCGCGTGTTTAACAGGACGCCCCGCCATTCTGTCCATCCTATATGAGAGTGCGTCCATGTTTGTGCCCAGCGTTGCTATGCCAGTTTGCAAAGATTTCTCCATGGACCTAAGCATGGTGGGTATGTCTGAGTCCGGGTCATCACTTGTTGGAGGTTGCGATCTAGCGTCCTCACCTGAAGCCCCATCGTGAGATTTCGAGCGCTTTTGCTCAAAAGACAGCTAAGATTGGGTCTTTTCTCCCCTGCCCATTTCTGCCAAGGCTCAGCTCCCCACGCTAGGGGAATGCACTATCTCTGTCTTTCCTTCGTGTTATGCGTGTGTTGGCTTGGTATCTGTACACCACTGCCACTCCTTCCACACGTACCGAGTCAGCGTCCTACCTCCGGGAGCTGTCCCACCCTCCGTCCGGTGTGCAACTGGACTAGGCCCGACAGTCCTCTATTTCACCTAGCACCTTCAGTCCTGCGACGTCGAATGCCATGCCGTTAAGGGTGCTATGCAGGTGGATCCACGAGTGTGTCACTCCCCGGCACTGCAGCAGACACCACCATCACAATCCCGCTCCCTTCTTCCATATTGACTTTTCCCTTGGCTGGGTAGCCAAACATGCGCACCTGTAAAACACGCGCCCGCAGAGCCCAGGCTCTCTCCCGCAGGGCCCCTGCGCACTGTGCATCTTCTGCGCTCCTCTGCACAGTTCCACCTATATCTCTTAGGTGCCTTCTGCCAGTGTTCTGTGCCCAGATAGGACAGGGCCCACTGGAGTCTCACCACCGTCCGCTTGACCACTGGGGACGGGCCCCGAGTGACACCCCCTGCTGCACCTCCTCACGTGCACCACGATCCACCACCCAGGCCGTGGCTTACTGGTCTCGGCGTTGTCCGCGTTTCCTGCTGCCACCTGGTTCTTGCCTGCGAAATGGCTGGGGCAGTTTCACTCCGTGGCTGTATCACTGCATGAAGCCACGCAGGCTTGTGCTGCCGTTATTGTCGTCGTGAGCCTGGGGGCTCCGGGAGATTGCCGATCCCAGTCTCACCACACACTGCCACTAGTGCCCCAATGAGCCGCTATTTTCTGGCCCACAGTGCTACCGTCATACCCATTGCGCGCCGCTGGGCATCCACGTCTGCCGCACGTCGCGTCACGCACTTCCGTCACCTCTGGCACTTTAGCCCGGTGCTTCTCGGCCTTCCAGCCGCCGCCCCGCTCGTTCTTCAGCTGCGAGCCTCAATTGCCCTCTCTGAGCGGTGCCAACCAACCCTCCGTTTTGGGGAGCTGGGTCCCAGGAACACTGCAGGATAGTTGCAGGATTGTGAATCGACATGGCAGAGAGCTGGGCTCAAGCGGCCATTGTAGTCGCGAGCTAGCTCTGCCCCCCTACGATTATTCACCTCCTGCTCCACATTCACCTAGGTTTCATGAAGATTATCGGAGCTTGACTATTTGCGCTGCACAGTCCACCTCTGCCAAATGACCCCAAGCGCAGAATACTTGCAGTCGCCTGTATGCAGCTCGGAGTCTGTCCAACTGAACTGCCGTGTAGTCCTTTCGTAAAAAAGCCATCACCCAAACATGATCAATCCAAATATTGAACACCTGTCCTGCATACCATTGAATTAAGTTTGTTTGTTGAGTCTTTGCACCAATTTATTATGGCCTACAATGCTATGATTGCATCTATGATAATGCATGGCTGCCAGTTTGCGCTTACTTGTATGAAGAAAGAATTGGACTAATAGAAGGTAGGGCTTGACATGGCATGTATATATACAAAATTTATAGCGCGCTCAGTTACCCAGGAGCATCCCGGCGCGAGAGATCAAATACTCCTTCACACATTTAGAATGAAAATTAGTGCCAAGTTGGGCAACACAACACCATGTTTTAACCATTTTGTTCTCAATTTTTCTTCCCCACCAAGATAGGTTTGCACATCTAGATGCACAAAAATACTGACCAAAGTGGGACAATCTGCGAAATGTTGATTAACGCTTTAGAAAGTGTTAATTTGTTCCATGATTCTAGAATAGGGAAAACCATTTTGAATTCCACTCTGCAAGTCGATCCATGACATTGTTTTTGTGGGATGGCTTAAATGCAATAACATTAAAACCTTCCTGTACACTTGAATATAAATGATACAAATTAGGGCTTTCATTGTAAATCTGCAGTTGGTTCTCTGAAACCTGCAATCGCAATTTATTTGTGTGTTTTGATCACATTCGTCTTTAAGATGTAGTGTGAGGATGGTGGGGATTTGCAAGTTTACACGTATATTTTATTAGCTCTAGCATTAGCCAAGTCCGTTTAATTTTACTATAGTTGTATGTATAATATATTTATGTAGGACCTTACAGCCAGCCCTGTCATTCGTCTGTTGTCATTCACATCGGGCCACTAACTCATATAGCATAGAGCAATGGGTCAGTCAACTTCAGCCATTCGCTAACTTGATGGTGGGTGATGGCGTTCTGCTCTTTCACAGTTCCCGCTTTCACACAAAAAGCAGTTCACTTGAGTTCCCGGGACTAGTTTAGTAAATCAAAAAATATTTTTATATTGACAGTGGTCCAGCATCTCCTCAAAAATAAAAAAAACTTCAAAAAAAATGTTTACAAACCACAATAAGCATTGAAAAAGCCAAACACGGTCAACTAATGTCAGACGTATTGGCTTTGTGTTTTCTAAATCAATATCAAGTGTCCATTTGCAAATCTGTAATTGCCTTTTTAACATATGTGAAGGATTTTAGATTTTTTTATTGCCATGCCACCATTTTTTGTTTTGTTTTCAAGCTTAATCTGGTTCTACCATTACTTTTACTAATAAACAACAAATACGGTATTTTAATGCTGTTTCAATTACAGCAGTGTAAAGATTTATTATGCAGGATTGATGCAGTACAGTGTCATGTATAGTTGGCTGGTATGCTACATTTGAGGCAGGAGAGTGTGGGTGTAGTGCAGCAGTGCAGCAGTGCATTGTATAGTGTAACATTGCATGTCTAGGTGCAGTACCGCTAGCTGCTCCTAGAGGTCCCTAGTGAACAAGGCCTCAGCACTGCATGTTTTGGTGCAGTACTGCAAGCTGCTCCTAGAGGTCCCTGGTGAGCAAGGCACCAGCACTACATGTATAGGTGCAGTACCGCAAGCTGTTCCTAGAGGTCCCTGGTGAGCAATGCACCAGCATTGCATGTCTAGGTGCAGTACCACAAGCTGCTCCTAGAGGTCCAAAGTGAGCAAGCACCAGCATGCAAGTGTAAAAAGTTGGAGTTCTTAGCATTATAAATGGCAAGTGTTTTTACCATGTTGCAGGGTGCAGTAACGTGGCCAAAAGGGGACCACTTTTGGTCACATATGGTACTGCACCCTGAAGGCGATATGGTAAACCCACCCTACCCATTGCATGCAAGACGGTTCTACGAGTATAGTCAAATAGCTATGTCCATATTTACAATTAGTAGCTTTGAAATGTGACAACAAATTATTACATTAATTTCGGATTAGGTTGTACTCCGTGTAGAGGCGATGAAGGGAAGTTTATAGACGTTCTCCTATAATGTGAGTGTTCTAGTGAGTGAAGTAACCACCAGCCTAGCTTAGGACCAAGTGTGTATCCTGCCTGAAGCCATTTAAGGAAATAGTGCTTTGAGGCTGTAATTAAAACCTAGGGCGTAACAGCACATGTAACAGGGGGTATCCTCGTAGGTAGTTACAAGAAGAAAAAAGACGGTACTAAGGAGGGACTACTCAGCCTTTTGATCAATGAAAAGCCACCATTAACGAAGAACATGGACAAGCGCCAATTTAAAAGATGGGCGGAGCTTTATGCCCATATCCTGAATACAGCATGTCTCAAAGAGACCGCGCAAGTTCTGCCTATGCGAGACCTTAAATAAGGAATGAAGCTAGCATAATTCTGATGTTGGAACTTTGAATAATATATTTGATGTGTAGTGCTTTGGTTGTGCTTTGGGAGGGGGGGCGATTTCTTCATTGCAGGGAAGATGAAGAATCAAGCGATGCAGGTGCAACAATGAGTCTTTGAATTCCTAGCACCAATGAAGTTCAAATGTGAAGTAGGCACCAATGAGAGGCACAAACGGTATTAGCCTGTTAGGTAAATCGGATCAGCCAAACTATGCCAGCAGGTTAATAAACTCTATATGCTTCCTGAATTAACTTAAGTAACATTTGCATTAAAGTTGCTTTATGTCTGCCAAATGGAATTGGAACTCGGGGTATTAACTTGATGTAGTGCACTGATGGTTATATACATGTTGATGGTGTGTGCTTCGCTTAGTCCGAAAGAGTATAAATCAACATTTTAGAATTGCCATCATATAATGCACCAGTAAACGGAACTACTCTTGCTTGCATTCCATTTCAAATGTATATTTCCACACAATTCCTAAATTCCAGTGGTAGAAGTACCTGCAGTACAAATGGACGAAGATGCATCTTTGTTCATGGGTGTGGAGCTAGATCTGACAACCCATTGTTTACAACAGCACATTTATGATTTGTGAATATATGGTGTACTTGTATCTTTTTCTAATATTTCTCATTCAAAATAGCAGGATATAAAGTCTATATTGAGCTGTATTTTTTTGGTACACCATATAAAACCAGTGAAATATTTTAGAATACCAATCACTAATCAAAGTATTACAGAAGAACAATAAATACTATGTGATTAAGATGGCAGGAGTAAAACACAATTTAAGTTGCAGAAGTAAGTAGTTGCATGGTTTTATTGTTTTAAGCGAAATAAGCCAATGGTACACTTATCCAGAAAGTATTACAAAGCTAAATTTAGTTCATTCATTGTTTAGTGTGTAGACAAAATATTTGTTGCAGAAAAGAATATTTTGACTATATATTAAAGAATAAGATTTCATGATATCTGATTTGGAATCTCTGAATATTCATAACCATCTTTGGACAATTTTACAGGAGATGATCAGTATTCTTTTCCTTCAGTACCTGTGTCTTGACCTTCTTTTTAAACTAAAGCCAAGCAGCCTGCCCTAGGTAAACATTTAGTAGGCTCTCAAATAACATTATTGTTTAATTTTTTTATTTCCTTGTCAAATATTTGTGAAAGTTAAAAATATTATTAGTTTTTCTGCAACAAGCATGAATTGCATTTGTTTTATGTGGAGATTATCTCACATGCTGGTGAAATAAATATTTCATTTTGAATTGAGGTATTAATATAAATTGCGGTGTCGTATGATATATGAATATAATGCAAGAGGTTTGTAACAAAAACACTGTAAAAACCCATTGTAATTGAAATGTTCAAGAATTATTGGAGATAATTGCATTCATGGTAGCCATGATGAAGGTGTAGCCCTAATCATGACACATTTTACTGCTATTTGTAGGTAGCTAAATGACCATGGAATCTGGTGCAGACACTCAGCAGAGCGGTGATGCAGCTGTTACAGAAGCAGACGCCCAACAAATGACAATACAGGCACAGCCACAGATGGCAACGTTGGCACAGGTATAACATGGTTTGGCCTTATATCTTTTTAGAGTCAACAGCGCCTGCCAAGAGGGGAAGTGAGCATCTTCAGACACCACACTGGAGATTTTCTGTTCAGGCATATGTATATGCCAATAGATCACCTCTTGCTACCTTGCTCCATTCTTTCTCATATCATTTAATCTCTTTTCAAGACTCAGTATTCTATATTTTAACTCATTTTTGCAGTCATGCTGTTTCCTGATTTAAGTGTGTAATCATTCAATGCTAATTTAGATAATGGAACCCTTAGTTCTTTCTAAGATTGACATTTCATCCAGACCACTGAAATGTTGAGGGAGCCCTCTTCAGGGTCTGCTTGCAAACAACATCAGTTGTTTAGCATAAGACATAGATTAAGGCTAAGATACGTACATGACATGCCCACAATTGAGTGGAATGCTCCGGTTTTTAATTTTCATATTATTATTAACATAGGCAGTTGTAAGTGGTTACATTGAAACTTACTTGAGCTTTTCTTTTCCTTTAGAAACTGTAATGCCCATTTACTGCTATAGGACGTGCAACTACATTTGAACATTACGAAGTAAAAAAAATATGGTAACAATCTGATTTTATGCTTTTAATCTACTCTAAAATTGAATAACTATTCCTTTAAAATTTCACCAGTGATGGGTGATTAAAAGTTTAACTTGTTTGTTTATACATATAATGGATTCTCTCAGAATATTGACATGAGAGAAATCTGCATGTGGTACTATATATATATACAGAATATTATTTTTAATGTGTCCAAATAAATACTTTGGAAACGAAACTGAATATAGTTAAACCAAGTACTGCAAATGGACAGGTTCATGTTTTTCTTTAAAAGTTTTATTTTGTATAATGAGAAACATTTTTATGAAGGAAATATGTAGCTTTTAATCATATTTTGCATGCAACATTTCAATCTTGACTGTCTTTTTTGAGTTACATGGATCCGAATGTAAAAAAAAAGACCTCCTGATTTCAATAACTGTTGAATATTTTACATGATTTAAATTTATAATTATTGAATCAGAAGATTTGAGCAATTTAAAGTTTTAAGAATTCACAAAGCAATATTGAGGAAAACATTAAATTATCGAAGTATCCCCATGAAGAGGATTATTATAAGCTCCATACAAAATATTTTAAAAATTGCCTGGATTTCAGTCTGAACTTGGGAAAAAAAATATAAAAAAATATTTTATCAGTGGGCCAGAATTTTTCAATGACTGCATTTTTTGGTAACCATGGCATAGCATGATGGCCAAACAAACATTAAGCCCTACTTCTAAAATTAGGGGTGAGGTCCATATACGTCCATCCGCAAACATACAATTTCATTTGCTGTTTTGTGGTCTTATCCATAACTGTATTGTTTAATTCTGTTCCTTGATTTTCTTTCTGCATAGCTATTTTTTATGTTAAATGTAGTGAATGCTTCATTTCTCTTATTGGGTAGCAGAATAATATAACAGTTGGATTGACCGCCGTTTGTATTACTGAAAATCTAATTTTTTAGTGTATTGGAGAATATTATACTCACTGTGATCTTTTCAGTTAAATCTTGATTAGTAACCGTTTGATTTGTATGCTGGAGAGGCTTCTATTTGAAACATAAAATTCCCTAAGTTCTGTTTCTATAAGAAAGTACCAGTTGACTAATTAGTGGTGTCATGTGTGGTGCTTTAAATACAGTCTAAAACAATTGAAAAATAAATTAAGCTATGTATGAAAGAATTAGAAATGTTATTTTAAACTTTAATGTGTTTTCCCTGAGACGATTAATATATTTTTTTAAACTGTCAGTGTGTAAATCTATGGAGTTGGTCCAGGAAATAGGTTCTAACCACACATTTGCCCTTCTACATACATAGCTGCCATCCAAAAGAATGTAATCGGCAGAGAAAAGTGCAAAATCACACAGATGCATTATGGGATATTGCATCCCTAAATTATACTGCATGAGAAGTACATTTCAATTGCTGATATCCCAGAAGAGACAGTCATATGGAGGTTCGTAGAGTACCTAAATCTAATGTAGGATTTGATAGTGGAGTGTCAATTGGGTACAAATAGCCTGTCTTCTAATTAGTATGTTGATTTCCCCTCAATCATTCCTGTAAAGAACAAAATGATCAAAATCTGAGCAAAATCCTGTTTCTTATATTTGCTAATAAAATACTTAGTTTGTATTATTGCAAACAAATAGCTACCAATATTGTACCTAATAGTGTTACAAATATCAAACATAAAGGCAAAGTTATTGAGCAGTTAATTCATCTGCACGACAAACATATATTTTCCAGCAATTCCTTTTTCATAAATTCACTTGCTTGAACTTCCCTGTTGTTCTGGTGGCACCCCACAGTAATTATAATCAGCAGTATAAAGAAAAGCATTGCACAGCATAGCTTAATGAGTTACCTGGTTAATCAATTCACATCATTTTAATAAGAACCAAACTTTAGCCAATACGAAAGCAACTATTGTTGCACTCTTCTCCACAAAGCACACCATACCTCAAATGTTCTATACCTAACTACGCGTTCTGTGAAGGGAGTCTCCCCCCCCAACCTTTGTTCAGTTTATCTGCATTTCAGCAGAAAATTGTCATCTGTTACCTTTTAATCAGATTCACCTGATGCATCCCCTGATATTACTTTCACCTGGTGCAAAGTCTAACAGAAAAATGTCCATCCCGTCCTTAAATAAAGAAAAATATATATTGTAGACCTTGAGAACTTTTTGGTAGGCTCTGATTCTATTCTGAAGACTCACACGAGGAATGTTTTTATTTCCGTATACCTCACCATGTTCCTATGGACTGCATAGACTCCAAAGACACTTACAGGACACAGAAGGCAGCCCCCACCTTTGTCTCGATAAGAAAAAATCTAAGGAAGACCCAGATTCAGAAGACGAAGGTGGGGGGATCTTCATCTCCAAATATGGAGAGATCCAGGGAATGAGAATCCTCTCAGGAGCCCCTAAAATGGTCAATTAAGATCATCATAAAAGACCTGCGGTTAAGAGCCCTGCTACAAGAAGGCACAGATTTGGCAATAAAGACAATTTTTCTGCTATGTAAGACCAGAAAAAACAGGTCAGAGCCTTATACACCTTAGGTATTACCTATCTCTGAGGGTAAAAGGCATTGACTGACTCCTTGTTGTTGACATACACGTCCTCTAAAAAAATGATCAACGATGACACTGTCGGTGACCCATCTTGCCTACAGAAGGAGTACCAACAATTATGAAAACAACGCTGACAGTGGAGAAGCTAGAACCTTTTGATAGCAGAGGCATCAAAATGTTTTAAAACCCACAAGCAATCATCGACTATTCAGTCAGTAGAATCGTTTGCAACACCCTCGGTGAAGAAAAAAAAATGTCATTTTATCACTGACAAGGGTATTCCAGTCCCTGGTTTACTAGAGCAAACCTCACCCAGTAGAATGTCTCCTTGACCACCTGCACACTTATTGAATATTGAGTAATTTGATGATGACTCATTTTGGCTTGCATATAGTTCCACCAAACTCACCGTCAAATGCTTAGATGTTGATATTGAAGATTCATAATTAGTGGGTGAATTCTTTTTTAAGGACCATCCTGAAAAGTCCACATCAATAGAGGCTTTTGCCGAACGGTATGCCTGTGAAACTCAGGATAACTAAGAGCAACATCAGAAGCAGATGATGCAACTACCTTCTGCTCTGGTTACAGTTGTTCACCAAATGCTGTTTGATTATTACAGGAGATTTCCAGAGTCTGGCGACCTTC
This sequence comes from Lissotriton helveticus, assembly GCF_964261635.1. Lineage (NCBI taxonomy): Eukaryota > Metazoa > Chordata > Amphibia > Caudata > Salamandridae > Lissotriton > Lissotriton helveticus. The sequence continues at coordinate 446,628,357 of NC_136061.1, forward strand.
CAGTACCTCCACAACTGACTTCTCCTAAACATACTGTTTTGCCCCACACTTCTCACTTGGTACACACTTTGGGGAGTCGTAATTGGCATGCAGGGCAAGTGCCACCTCCTGGAAAGCTTCCATCAATGACTGTTTATGATGACTACACTGATAAAGGTGAACTAAAAGAGGGTGAGAACTCAAAACCAGACTACTGACTGGATCAGAATGGGATGACTGTGGCTCCGTTATCTGTCCTGCCTACTCCCCCAGCATCTAGCTCCCCACCTGATGACATGGGAAGATTTCATGCCATTTTTAAAGAGAGCTTCAAGAGATTTGTCCTCCCTATTCGAAAAAACAATCCGATTCCTACCCTTGTGACTTCAAAGAGCCTCTTGGAAATCAGTGAAGCCATAGTGATTGTAGACTACATATGGGCAGAGGTATTGAAGCAGATGAAGAACCCAGCCATGTTGGTGACAGCCCTGCCACATTTAGATAGAAGGTCCTCAGGTGATTTACCATTTTGCCTCCCCACTCCACAGCCCATTACATTGGTTATGCCAGTTGGCCAGAAGCATTCCAGAAACCTATCTATGTCTTGTTCTACATCAACTGACAAGAAGGGAAGACATCTAGATAAGTAGGATAACACTTTCCGGCAATGGTAGGTACCACCGAAGCATTCAATTCCCTAGCAATCGTAGGCAGATATGATAGGTAGATGTGGTCAGATGTTGGAGCCTCTGGAGTTCCTGCCAGCAGATAAAAAGAACAACGCCAAGGTGATATTTCAGGAAGGGGAAAGAGCATCTGGTGAGGTGATTGATGCAGCTAAGGATGTTGCCAGCTACCAGAGCAATAGTCTTAAGACTGACTTTTAACCACGTCCTTTAGACCTGAAGTGCAGGCAAAGATTTTGATCATGCCATATGACGGTAAGGCCTTGTATGGCAAACAATGACGATATCCTTCAGTCAGTAAGTGATTTGCAACAGCACCGTCTTCAGCCCTTTTGAGGAGTAAGATAAAGGTTACTTTGCTGATATCGAGGAAAGTTCCCATCAATTCAACCACATTCACAACGGCAACAGCATTACAGTCAACAATACCCACAACAACGATACTGGCAACCGCCAATGACAGACTAATCAGGATCGCCTCAATCTAAACAAATCTATTCTGTCAAGGTGATAGGACTCCTCCAAGCGTCAATTACATCCTCCCGGCAGAGGTCACCTTTATCCACCACTCTTACTTTTTCCCAGCAGATGTGTGGAAGACTCCAATTAGACAACCGGAGATGCATTACAGTTGATCAGTGGGTGCTGGGTTGCATTCAATATGGCCACATGTAGAATTGTTCCTATAACCTCATTGACTCAATCTGGAAGTATATTACATCAACACCTTTGTCTGTTAAAATTGGACATTCTTTCACTCATTTGGAAAAAAGTAGTAGAGGAGGTCCCTTTCTGTCTGTGAAACACAGGCGTCTATTCCAGTTTCTTCCTGATCAAGGAAATAATGGTCGGTGGAGGCAAATTCTAGATCTCTGGCAGCTGAACACATTTCTGAAAAAGCAATCGTTCCGGATGGTTACATTTTAGGAAATTCTACAATTGCTTAATCGGGGAGACCTTCAGACTTAATTAGACATCCAGAACGCTTATTTTCATATTCCAGTTTACTCAAAGCATGAAAAAATATCTAAGCTTCGAGGTGGCCAGATTCCATTACCAGTTCAAGGTTTTACCTTTTGGACTCTAGTCCTCTTCACAAATTTTTACTAAATGTATAGCCCTGGTTGCAGCTCTTTTGTTTTGGAGAAAATGTCTGCTGGATTTTAGAGGGTCCTTCATTTCAGAATGTGAAGAGCTCGACAAATGACTGTCTTCTGGTATTCAGATATCTGGTTTTAACTTTAAATGGGGAAAAATCTTGCCTTCAACCTAGCAATATGATACCCTTTCTAGGAGCGCCTCTAGATATTGTCTCAAGCAGAGCCTGCCCTACAGAGGAAAGGGTACAAAACATAATAAAATTAGCCACTCCCCTTTCAAAATAAGATCACTTTCTGTGTACAAATATGAAAAAAAGATGGCCATAACAAAACAAGTCTGGTAGGAAGGTTTATTGTAGCACACAGTTCTCCTAACGCCACCAGTACATCACTTCATCTCGCTTTTTAAAAATTATGCCAGCCTTCTAACCCTTCACCCAGAACCCACATTCCACCACATTCCATGCACCATGCCAACCACCAACCCAACACATTCTTCTCCTTCAACAAAAAGGCACATCAAAGAATGCAAATGAAAAATAATGCTGAAGCATTTCCCACTGCATACGAATATGAACCAGACCTCTGATTCCCCAAATTGTTATGGAACGAGAAAAAAAAACTTCACATCTTGAGTTTGTCTGAAACCGCTCCAAACCACGGAATCCTTATGCCAAACTGGTTTGTGACTCACGTTACTCACTCTGGTTATACATGGTTCCATTCAACACTCATCTTCAACTCTTCCTCCCAGCTTGGTTCTCATGAGGTCGACCTTACCATCCGGAATGACAGAGATCATGTCTTTGTTCCAAACCCTGCCATCACTGGTGCTAACAGTACTTTGAGACACCTTATCAACTTGCTCAGGGGCAGAAAATCGGGGATCACCCTTTAGAACATGACCCGGCTTCTTGATTCTGACTAAACTTTTCTCAAATAAATTCCTGGACCCACATTCCATGCCAACCTCACCCTACTTCTATTGTACTTTATTCCTCACATCCACCACACCAGCCAAACTTGCATCATCAGTATGATTTCGTTCTATCCACTCATGCTTGAGTTTAGAGCTGAGAACTCTACCCCGTAACAGGATAAAAGGAGAGACCCCCTTTGTGATCTCACAGCATGTCATCCACAACTGATCTAAAATCATTGCCAGTTGCAAATGGTCCTTCAGCGTTCGGTTGAAGTGTTGACTAGACCATTGATTCCAGGATGGTACAAGAATGTCTTAATATGCTTTATCCCCAGAGAATATAGAAACATCTGCATTTCATGACACCAGTTGTGTGTCATTGTCTGTTAGAATTTCCTCAGAATAGCCTTCACTTACAAATACACTGTAAAAATTGAATGACTGCGCAGGAGATGACACTATTTACAAAAGCCAGGCCATTTTGACTTGTAATCTATAAGAATGATGGCAAATTTGGAATTTTCCAACGAAATATTTAAAGGGCCAGCTATGTCCAATTCCACTTTCGCCCATGGAATTAAATGAGTAGTCACCAGGTGTAGGCTAAGTCACCTGGGATTTATCACTAAGGACATAAGGCCCACAGTCAACGTAAAAAAACATTCCACCATTCTGTCAGCCCCAGGCCACCAGAAATCTTCACGCACCCTGCTTTTCATTGCTCTTATCTCACAGTGACCTTAATGTGCAATTTCTAAAAAATGTCCTGGCTCAAACTAGTAGGATTCAGAAAAGGGGGTGGTGATGAACAGAGTGCCTGAATTAAGCAGACCACTCTTACCCAGTCCAAAGATCAGGGCTTCATCCATCACCGTTTTTTAGCTCACTGCACCATCCCAGCTCAGAACTTGGCTATATGCAAATTAGTCTGTACCTGTCCCAGTGCATGATGGGAACAGGACAAACCAAACTACCAAGCCAATTCTTATACTGGGAAGGAAACAAGCTACCGGGGACCGGTTTCTGGCATTTCAGCCTCGTCGGCCCGGCTTGCTTGAATCCTGATGGTGCAATGAGCAAGGGACTCACATCTGAGTATACCCTTCCACGCTTAGGGTGGACAAAATGATTCAGAAAAGGGGGTGGTGATGAACAGAGTGCCTGAATTAAGCAGACCACTCTTACCCAGTCCAAAGATCAGGGCTTGATCCATCACCATTTTTTAGCTCACTGCACCATCCCAGCTCAGAACTTGGCTATATGCAAATTAGTCTGTACCTGTCCCAGTGCATGATGGTAACAGGACAAACCAAACTACCAAGCCAATTCTTATACTGGGAAGGAAACAAGCTACCGGGGACCGGTTTCTGGCATTTCAGCCTCGTCGGCCCGGCTTGCTTGAATCCTGATGGTGCAATGAGCAAGGGACTCACATCTGAGTATACCCTTCCACGCTTAGGGTGGACAAAATGATTCAGAAAAGGGGGTGGTGATGAACAGAGTGCCTGAATTAAGCAGACCACTCTTACCCAGTCCAAAGATCAGGGCTTGATCCATCACCGTTTTTTAGCTCACTGCACCATCCCAGCTCAGAACTTGGCTATATGCAAATTAGTCTGTACCTGTCCCAGTGCATGATGGGAACAGGACAAACCAAACTACCAAGCCAATTCTTATACTGGGAAGGAAACAAGCTACCGGGGACCGGTTTCTGGCATTTCAGCCTCGTCGGCCCGGCTTGCTTGAATCCTGATGGTGCAATGAGCAAGGGACTCACATCTGAGTATACCCTTCCACGCTTAGGGTGGACAAAATGATTCAGAAAAGGGGGTGGTGATGAACAGAGTGCCTGAATTAAGCAGACCACTCTTACCCAGTCCAAAGATCAGGGCTTGATCCATCACCGTTTTTTAGCTCACTGCACCATCCCAGCTCAGAACTTGGCTATATGCAAATTAGTCTGTACCTGTCCCAGTGCATGATGGGAACAGGACAAACCAAACTACCAAGCCAATTCTTATACTGGGAAGGAAACAAGCTACCGGGGACCGGTTTCTGGCATTTCAGCCTCGTCGGCCCGGCTTGCTTGAATCCTGATGGTGCAATGAGCAAGGGACTCACATCTGAGTATACCCTTCCACGCTTAGGGTGGACAAAATGATTCAGAAAAGGGGGTGGTGATGAACAGAGTGCCTGAATTAAGCAGACCACTCTTACCCAGTCCAAAGATCAGGGCTTGATCCATCACCGTTTTTTAGCTCACTGCACCATCCCAGCTCAGAACTTGGCTATATGCAAATTAGTCTGTACCTGTCCCAGTGCATGATGGGAACAGGACAAACCTAACTACCAAGCCAATTCTTATACTGGGAAGGAAACAAGCTACCGGGGACCGGTTTCTGGCATTTCAGCCTCGTCGGCCCGGCTTGCTTGAATCCTGATGGTGCAATGAGCAAGGGACTCACATCTGAGTATACCCTTCCACGCTTAGGGTGGACAAAATGATTCAGAAAAGGGGGTGGTGATGAACAGAGTGCCTGAATTAAGCAGACCACTCTTACCCAGTCCAAAGATCAGGGCTTGATCCATCACCGTTTTTTAGCTCACTGCACCTGCATGAAATGCCAGAAACCGGTCCCCGGTAGCTTGTCTCCTTTCTGGTGAAGAATTGGCTTGGTAGTTTGGTCTGCCCTGTTCCCATGATGCACTGGGCCAGGGACAGACTAATTTGCATATAGCCAGGTTCTGAGCTGGGATGGGGCAGTGAGCTAAATAATGGTGATGGATCAAGCCCTGATCTTTGGACTGGGTAAGAGTGGTCTGCTTAATTCAGACACTCTGTTCATCACCACCCCCTTTTATGAATCGTTTTTGGCCACTATAGGTGTGGCAGGGTATACTCAGACATGAGTCCCTTGCTCACTGCTCCATCAGGATTCAAGCAAGCCGGGCAGACGAGGCTGAAATGCCAGAAACCGGTCCCCGGTAGCTTGTCTCCTTTCTGGTGAAGAATTCGCTTGGTAGTTTGGTCTGCCCTGTTCCCATGATGCACTGGGCCAGGGACAGACTAATTTGCATATAGCCAGGTTCTGAGCTGGGATGGGGCAGTGAGCTAAATAATGGTGATGGATCAAGCCCTGATCTTTGGACTGGGTAAGAGTGGTCTGCTTAATTCAGACACTCTGTTCATCACCACCCCCTTTTATGAATCGTTTTTGGCCACTATAGGTGTGGCAGGGTATACTCAGACATGAGTCCCTTGCTCACTGCTCCATCAGGATTCAAGCAAGCCGGGCCGACGAGGCTGAAATGCCAGAAACCGGTCCCCGGTAGCTTGTCTCCTTTCTGGTGAAGAATTGGCTTGGTAGTTTGGTCTGCCCTGTTCCCATGATGCACTGGGCCAGGGACAGACTAATTTGCATATAGCCAGGTTCTGAGCTGGGATGGGGCAGTGAGCTAAATAATGGTGATGGATCAAGCCCTGATCTTTGGACTGGGTAAGAGTGGTCTGCTTAATTCAGACACTCTGTTCATCACCACCCCCTTTTATGAATCGTTTTTGGCCACTATAGGTGTGGCAGGGTATACTCAGACATGAGTCCCTTGCTCACTGCTCCATCAGGATTCAAGCAAGCCGGGCCGACGAGGCTGAAATGCCAGAAACCGGTCCCCGGTAGCTTGTCTCCTTTCTGGTGAAGAATTGGCTTGGTAGTTTGGTCTGCCCTGTTCCCATGATGCACTGGGCCAGGGACAGACTAATTTGCATATAGCCAGGTTCTGAGCTGGGATGGGGCAGTGAGCTAAATAATGGTGATGGATCAAGCCCTGATCTTTGGACTGGGTAAGAGTGGTCTGCTTAATTCAGACACTCTGTTCATCACCACCCCCTTTTATGAATCGTTTTTGGCCACTATAGGTGTGGCAGGGTATACTCAGACATGAGTCCCTTGCTCACTGCTCCATCAGGATTCAAGCAAGCCGGGCCGACGAGGCTGAAATGCCAGAAACCGGTCCCCGGTAGCTTGTCTCCTTTCTGGTGAAGAATTGGCTTGGTAGTTTGGTCTGCCCTGTTCCCATGATGCACTGGGCCAGGGACAGACTAATTTGCATATAGCCAGGTTCTGAGCTGGGATGGGGCAGTGAGCTAAATAATGGTGATGGATCAAGCCCTGATCTTTGGACTGGGTAAGAGTGGTCTGCTTAATTCAGACACTCTGTTCATCACCACCCCCTTTTATGAATCGTTTTTGGCCACTATAGGTGTGGCAGGGTATACTCAGACATGAGTCCCTTGCTCACTGCTCCATCAGGATTCAAGCAAGCCGGGCCGACGAGGCTGAAATGCCAGAAACCGGTCCCCGGTAGCTTGTCTCCTTTCTGGTGAAGAATTGGCTTGGTAGTTTGGTCTGCCCTGTTCCCATGATGCACTGGGCCAGGGACAGACTAATTTGCATATAGCCAGGTTCTGAGCTGGGATGGGGCAGTGAGCTAAATAATGGTGATGGATCAAGCCCTGATCTTTGGACTGGGTAAGAGTGGTCTGCTTAATTCAGACACTCTGTTCATCACCACCCCCTTTTATGAATCGTTTTTGGCCACTATAGGTGTGGCAGGGTATACTCAGACATGAGTCCCTTGCTCACTGCTCCATCAGGATTCAAGCAAGCCGGGCCGACGAGGCTGAAATGCCAGAAACCGGTCCCCGGTAGCTTGTCTCCTTTCTGGTGAAGAATTGGCTTGGTAGTTTGGTCTGCCCTGTTCCCATGATGCACTGGGCCAGGGACAGACTAATTTGCATATAGCCAGGTTCTGAGCTGGGATGGGGCAGTGAGCTAAATAATGGTGATGGATCAAGCCCTGATCTTTGGACTGGGTAAGAGTGGTCTGCTTAATTCAGACACTCTGTTCATCACCACCCCCTTTTATGAATCGTTTTTGGCCACTATAGGTGTGGCAGGGTATACTCAGACATGAGTCCCTTGCTCACTGCTCCATCAGGATTCAAGCAAGCCGGGCCGACGAGGCTGAAATGCCAGAAACCGGTCCCCGGTAGCTTGTCTCCTTTCTGGTGAAGAATTGGCTTGGTAGTTTGGTCTGCCCTGTTCCCATGATGCACTGGGCCAGGGACAGACTAATTTGCATATAGCCAGGTTCTGAGCTGGGATGGGGCAGTGAGCTAAATAATGGTGATGGATCAAGCCCTGATCTTTGGACTGGGTAAGAGTGGTCTGCTTAATTCAGACACTCTGTTCATCACCACCCCCTTTTATGAATCGTTTTTGGCCACTATAGGTGTGGCAGGGTATACTCAGACATGAGTCCCTTGCTCACTGCTCCATCAGGATTCAAGCAAGCCGGGCCGACGAGGCTGAAATGCCAGAAACCGGTCCCCGGTAGCTTGTCTCCTTTCTGGTGAAGAATTGGCTTGGTAGTTTGGTCTGCCCTGTTCCCATGATGCACTGGGCCAGGGACAGACTAATTTGCATATAGCCAGGTTCTGAGCTGGGATGGGGCAGTGAGCTAAATAATGGTGATGGATCAAGCCCTGATCTTTGGACTGGGTAAGAGTGGTCTGCTTAATTCAGACACTCTGTTCATCACCACCCCCTGTTATGAATCGTTTTTGGCCACTATAGGTGTGGCAGGGTATACTCAGACATGAGTCCCTTGCTCACTGCTCCATCAGGATTCAAGCAAGCCGGGCCGACGAGGCTGAAATGCCAGAAACCGGTCCCCGGTAGCTTGTCTCCTTTCTGGTGAAGAATTGGCTTGGTAGTTTGGTCTGCCCTGTTCCCATGATGCACTGGGCCAGGGACAGACTAATTTGCATATAGCCAGGTTCTGAGCTGGGATGGGGCAGTGAGCTAAATAATGGTGATGGATCAAGCCCTGATCTTTGGACTGGGTAAGAGTGGTCTGCTTAATTCAGACACTCTGTTCATCACCACCCCCTTTTATGAATCGTTTTTGGCCACTATAGGTGTGGCAGGGTATACTCAGACATGAGTCCCTTGCTCACTGCTCCATCAGGATTCAAGCAAGCCGGGCCGACGAGGCTGAAATGCCAGAAACCGGTCCCCGGTAGCTTGTCTCCTTTCTGGTGAAGAATTGGCTTGGTAGTTTGGTCTGCCCTGTTCCCATGATGCACTGGGCCAGGGACAGACTAATTTGCATATAGCCAGGTTCTGAGCTGGGATGGGGCAGTGAGCTAAATAATGGTGATGGATCAAGCCCTGATCTTTGGACTGGGTAAGAGTGGTCTGCTTAATTCAGACACTCTGTTCATCACCACCCCCTTTTATGAATCGTTTTTGGCCACTATAGGTGTGGCAGGGTATACTCAGACATGAGTCCCTTGCTCACTGCTCCATCAGGATTCAAGCAAGCCGGGCCGACGAGGCTGAAATGCCAGAAACCGGTCCCCGGTAGCTTGTCTCCTTTCTGGTGAAGAATTGGCTTGGTAGTTTGGTCTGCCCTGTTCCCATGATGCACTGGGCCAGGGACAGACTAATTTGCATATAGCCAGGTTCTGAGCTGGGATGGGGCAGTGAGCTAAATAATGGTGATGGATCAAGCCCTGATCTTTGGACTGGGTAAGAGTGGTCTGCTTAATTCAGACACTCTGTTCATCACCACCCCCTTTTATGAATCGTTTTTGGCCACTATAGGTGTGGCAGGGTATACTCAGACATGAGTCCCTTGCTCACTGCTCCATCAGGATTCAAGCAAGCCGGGCCGACGAGGCTGAAATGCCAGAAACCGGTCCCCGGTAGCTTGTCTCCTTTCTGGTGAAGAATTGGCTTGGTAGTTTGGTCTGCCCTGTTCCCATGATGCACTGGGCCAGGGACAGACTAATTTGCATATAGCCAGGTTCTGAGCTGGGATGGGGCAGTGAGCTAAATAATGGTGATGGATCAAGCCCTGATCTTTGGACTGGGTAAGAGTGGTCTGCTTAATTCAGACACTCTGTTCATCACCACCCCCTGTTATGAATCGTTTTTGGCCACTATAGGTGTGGCAGGGTATACTCAGACATGAGTCCCTTGCTCACTGCTCCATCAGGATTCAAGCAAGCCGGGCCGACGAGGCTGAAATGCCAGAAACCGGTCCCCGGTAGCTTGTCTCCTTTCTGGTGAAGAATTGGCTTGGTAGTTTGGTCTGCCCTGTTCCCATGATGCACTGGGCCAGGGACAGACTAATTTGCATATAGCCAGGTTCTGAGCTGGGATGGGGCAGTGAGCTAAATAATGGTGATGGATCAAGCCCTGATCTTTGGACTGGGTAAGAGTGGTCTGCTTAATTCAGACACTCTGTTCATCACCACCCCCTTTTATGAATCGTTTTTGGCCACTATAGGTGTGGCAGGGTATACTCAGACATGAGTCCCTTGCTCACTGCTCCATCAGGATTCAAGCAAGCCGGGCCGACGAGGCTGAAATGCCAGAAACCGGTCGCCGGTAGCTTGTCTCCTTTCTGGTGAAGAATTGGCTTGGTAGTTTGGTCTGCCCTGTTCCCATGATGCACTGGGCCAGGGACAGACTAATTTGCATATAGCCAGGTTCTGAGCTGGGATGGGGCAGTGAGCTAAATAATGGTGATGGATCAAGCCCTGATCTTTGGACTGGGTAAGAGTGGTCTGCTTAATTCAGACACTCTGTTCATCACCACCCCCTTTTATGAATCGTTTTTGGCCACTATAGGTGTGGCAGGGTATACTCAGACATGAGTCCCTTGCTCACTGCTCCATCAGGATTCAAGCAAGCCGGGCCGACGAGGCTGAAATGCCAGAAACCGGTCCCCGGTAGCTTGTCTCCTTTCTGGTGAAGAATTGGCTTGGTAGTTTGGTCTGCCCTGTTCCCATGATGCACTGGGCCAGGGACAGACTAATTTGCATATAGCCAGGTTCTGAGCTGGGATGGGGCAGTGAGCTAAATAATGGTGATGGATCAAGCCCTGATCTTTGGACTGGGTAAGAGTGGTCTGCTTAATTCAGACACTCTGTTCATCACCACCCCCTTTTATGAATCGTTTTTGGCCACTATAGGTGTGGCAGGGTATACTCAGACATGAGTCCCTTGCTCACTGCTCCATCAGGATTCAAGCAAGCCGGGCCGACGAGGCTGAAATGCCAGAAACCGGTCCCCGGTAGCTTGTCTCCTTTCTGGTGAAGAATTGGCTTGGTAGTTTGGTCTGCCCTGTTCCCATGATGCACTGGGCCAGGGACAGACTAATTTGCATATAGCCAGGTTCTGAGCTGGGATGGGGCAGTGAGCTAAATAATGGTGATGGATCAAGCCCTGATCTTTGGACTGGGTAAGAGTGGTCTGCTTAATTCAGACACTCTGTTCATCACCACCCCCTTTTATGAATCGTCAAACTAGTAGGAGACACCAACTGACCAAGTCTTCTTAGGAATCCCTCTTCACATTTCAATTCATTATCTATATTCCCATATGGTATGAAATTCTCATCCAGAGCCACCCCTGCACAGCCCATATGACTTTGCTAAGAACCTGATCCTTGTTCAACTCCGCTCTCCATTCACTCTGTCCAATTCTCTTTATGACACGCAGTTGGTAGAATTGGCCATAAAAGCCACATTGTTGTCTTCCACATCTCAAACTGAATCATCGAACGGCAGTCTGGAAAAAAATTCTGCTATAATGCTCATCTTGCCAGGACCGTACTTAATTACATAATTAATTTCTTGTAAGCAATATTTCTATTTGGCAGTCTTTAGAATAGCCTGGTCACCCCTTTCCGAGCTAAACAATCCAATTAATATTTTATCCTTTCTTACCAGGAAAGGAACTCCCCATACATATAAGTGAAAATGGCGAGTTCCCCAGCATAGAGCCAAAGGTTCCTTCTCCGTTGTTGAGTACATATGTTCTGCCCCTTGAAAAGGACGAGAGGTGAAAGCTACCACATCCTCTCTATCATCACTCCTTTTCTGCATCAGTACAGCCCCCAGCCCAAAGTTGTTGGCATCCATAACTATGATGCAACAATCCCTATTATCAAACAACTTTAACGGACCAGCTGATACAACGTCAGACTGTACCTTGTCGAACTCCACTTAGCACTCCTCACTCAACACAAAAATATCTCCATTTTTCAATAAGTTTCTGGGGGGGGCCGGGTTGTCACAAAATGGGGCCCATATTTTGAGTCATAATCGGCCCTACCCAGGAAGGATCTTAATTGTTTTTTTTTACCAGCAACCGGTGTTCCGGGATTGCTTTAAGTAACTTCATTTTGGGATTGATGCCTTCTTTGAATACTTAATGACCTAAATAGTCTACTCCTGGCTGTTCAAGACTTCACTTGTCCTCCCTCAAAGTTACTCCCTTCTCCTGAAATTTACCCAAAACTGTGTCCAAACGTCCATTGTGTTGAAGATTTTGACCAAAAATCTATATATTGGCCTGAAAATACCTGACCCCCTCACAATCCTTGAACATCTGCTGCATAAGCCTTTGAAAGAAGGAAGAAGTTAGGCATAAGGTCATGCGTTTGAAACTAAATGCTCCTTTGAGAGTCACAAATGAGGTTAAATGCCTAGATTCGTCACACACAACTTCCTAGTCGTATGCAGCAGATATACCAAGGGTGATAAATATCTTCACCCCCTTCCAAAGTACTCAACATCTCATGTTTGATAAGGGTTCCCAGTCCACTAAAATATTCTGGTTGAGGTTGCGCAGATCCACACACAAACCTAAAGGATTGTTACTCTTACACTGGGGCTAACCATTCCGAGCTCTTAATGTTTTTGATCACATCAAGACTTCACAGCTTATCCAGTTTCTGGCTCAGATCGATGCTCAATGATAACTGTACCCTGCGTACCTTATGCTCTACACGGACAGAACCGGTTCTCAAAATGATTTTGTGCCAAACCTGGACAATTTTCCCAACTGCTTGGTAAACCCTGTAGCAAACTTTCCAATGCAAACATTGGCAGCGGACACACTCGTGCACACTGGCAACACATTGGACCTTCGACCTCACACCATTAGATGCTTGGGGTCCAGAATCCTGTTTAATTCCCCTTGATCATCCCGTCCCAACTGATTTGAACCCTGCTTTGCCACAAACATTACCCCACAAGCTGCCTTTCCTTCATGCTCTAACAGACCATCAAATTGGCTGTAAACTTCACTTCTTTTTCCACCATATCCACACATTCTCACCTTGGATGGTTGAATTTCTTGAGCATTGAACTTTGAAAAGACATCAGTACCAAGTAACGTAAAAGGTGACCCAGAATCCATCCGCCATTAGGCATACACTGACACTATTTACCATGACATTGCAAAATGGCGGTTTCCTGCATTCCAAATTTTAATTCTCCCACCCCTTCCATTGATTTGCGTGGGTCTCTGCAACCGCAGACACAAAATCAACTGATTCGCCCTGCCTCTTGTCAAGACTGTCCACGACTATAACTGGAACCGTAAGACACTTGGACAAGGACTGGTGGCTGGGTAGTAAAAGTAAGCAGAAAGAGAAGTTCAGTGGTACCCAGGATCTCACAGAGTCGGAGGAGAAAAGGGATTGAAAGGGGAACCCTGCACAAGGGAACAAGATGGTTAAGACTCATAAAGGAAAGGCACTCATGAGGTGATTTAGCATTCAGAATAACTAACACACAAGATGGATGTGCAAGACGTATATAACAACATTAACAATAAAGGGAATGTGGGGTAAAGCACTCGGAAGCTCCATATGGTAAGATTGAAGCTCAGTAAGTTCCTCATCCACAAGTTCTGTTATAGATGCTGACTGCATATACCCACATATCGGATATACATGCAAAAGCAGGGTCTGTGGAGTTGATACCTATGGTGATGTTATAAATGTAACTCTAAGACAATACTCACAGTAGACAAGAATCACAACCTGGGTTGTCAGTTGTGTCCACGGAGCCTGGAGATCAAACAGGAACACGCAAGGCAGTAACAGCAAGGGTGTAGAACTAAATACATAACCACGTTAGACAAGGGGCTAGCAAAGAGGAGTGCTTAACAGGAAAGGAGGGACAACTGAGGGCACACTTGGCAGAAAGCAAGCTACAAACATACAAGAAAACTAGAATCAAGACAGCAGGAATAGGAAGACAGCAGGAATAGGAAGACAGCAAAGTAGGAACTGGAACAAAGGTAACAGGAAGACAAGCAAAGTCTGGGGAAAAGTAAATACAGGAGAGAGGCTACAAGGGTGCACTAGAATAGTGCTGGTTCAGGGACAGGGTAACACTGCAGGAAATGCTAGTTCAGGGAACAAGTAAATACCCAAGCTCTGGAATCAAGATGGCACTTGTAGGCATTGCTAGTTCAGAAATAAGGAATTGGCTAAGCTCTGTAATCAAGGTAGCACTACCAGGCAGAGCTAGTTCAGGAACAAGGAATTGGCTACAGCTCAGGAATCAAGGAGTCGCGAAATCTGCAAGCCGTGCAAAACAGTAATAAGGAATAGCTGCAGCTCAGGAACAAGTAATAACAATAGCTGAGGAATCCAGGAATATCAAAAGCTTATGATACAAGGATCAGTCTCAGCGGAACACAGCTACAATGAACAAACCAGGACTGAAGAGAGCTGGGACATAAGAAAGTGCTCACAGTGATCACATACATCATGTGTGAGCAGGCTAGCAGCAGCCAGCCACAGTTGGGCTGAATTCAGCCACCTATCATTGGCCTTCAAGGGTGGAGACGAAGCAGTGAGCAGGGAATTCTAGGTAATGGAGTTTCAAGCATGAGCAGGCTGGCTTCCACAAAACCTAGCATGGGTTGGGAATGGATGGCAAATTCCAAATAGCTGGAAGTCAGTATATGGATTCTAGGGTGAGTCCGGAAGCTTATTAGAACCCTGGAAAGTCACACACTTGGCCACCTGGTGGTGGGCACGAGAGGGCAGGGAGGGAATCGTGACCAATGTTGAGCTCTTTGGAGAAATGTATGTCTCTCCAGTACAACATTCCTAGATAGAGAAAATCTTTTATCAAGCGTTTTAATCACCGAAACATACTCCTCCACTACGTCAACTGCAACGATCTCCCGGATGCCCCCTCCTGCTGTATTACATTTTTACCACTTGTAATGGTAATGATTTTAAAATAGACCTTCCTTCTGGGCCTAAATTGTGTTTGAGCAAAGCTTTTTTCTCTCTTATTTGTAAAGGTGTCCCCTACGATGGCTTCAAAGTACCCCTCAAAAGCTTCCTTCCATTGAATCCAGCACAGAGGGGGTGCCCCGTAGTAGACAAAAATGCTGGTGGAGCAGTTACACTATCCATAATGGTCCAGGTTAATGTATATAAGTTGCAAAGGTGCTACTAAAACCCTTAGTAAAATGACCTAATAATGCTCCTCCAACTCTAAACTTCCACCAAGACTTGTAGAAAGCCGATTCTATCATACAGAATGGAGCAGATAGCACACTAGTTTTTCTACCACAGAGTCACATGACTGGACGGCGCTAATGCAGAAGGAAGAACTTGCCCACAACCCAGATCCTCCTGCAACCTTCAAGCTGAATTCAGTAAGTTTAACTTGCTACGATACCCTTCCGGTTGGTGAGACAATATACGGCTTCACTTCAAATGCCGCTTGGCTATTGAGCACACCTCACATGCCTGCTTGGCGTGATACAGCTTTCCCTGGCTACGCAACCCAAGTCTCCCTACTAATGCTGTTCAACGACTACTCACTAAGCACACGTCGCTTAAGTTTCCCTTTTGACGTCAGTGTATAAAACTGCTTAAAGTGGTAACAAATGGGCATGTTTGAGGCTTCCTACCTCCGACGACAGCCTTCGTTCAGGCATACCCCTGACACTGGGCACAGTACAGTACAGTGCCAGGCACTCCGATACAGCACTGACACAAAGACGTCTCCACAGGCCGATGTGTTGAGCAAAGCTCCTGCTCGTTGACAATGAAAAGAAGATGGCCTTCACAACACAAGTCAGGTAGGAAGGTTTATTGTAGCACACAATTCCTTCTAACACCACCAGTACATCACCTCGCCCCGCATTTTCAATTAAGCCAGCCTCTCAACTGACCCCCAGAACCCCTGTTCCCCCACATTCCATGCACCAGGCCAACCAACAACCCATCGGAATCATACCTAGGAATGATGTCCTGCATTTCTCTCATCCCCAACTGTTCCCTCTCAATGAGGCTGCTTCAGTAGGAAGTAAACAGTGGGCTCAAAGCCAAGGTCTTTAGAGGACAGTTTAAAGATCACTTACAGTATTAAATTTGCCATGCCGAGATGGATGGACTGCTACAATGTATTATCAAGTGTAACATCTCTAACGCCTCCTCCCCAATGTGTGATGACCACATCTCTAGCAATATGAGGAGCTAATTTACAGGGACTAGAGTTCCATGGGAAAGGGTCAGCCCAATAATCCAAACTATATAAACCAGTAGGAACTTAGAGCAGTGGCCCTAACGCTTCGATACTTTCTCCAACGTAAAAAAGTGCATCAAGGTTTCTACAGACAATACGACAATAATATTGCATAATTCCCGTAACTCCACAGCGTGCCCAAGACAGGATTGGTTCACAGAGGTGCTTCTCCTATGAGAAAGCAGAGACATTCCACTCAGAACAAAATCTTTTCACATGAACAAAGGCCAAGTTATTCATTTGATGCTTAAGTCCTTTCAATTTAGCCGCTTGGCTCCTAAATACGGCGAATTCAACCACCTAGATATTTCAGAAGACTGCAGATATATTTTAGCTAAGTCAAATTGACTTCATTCTGTATGTGGCGCTCCTGAAATAGCATACAATCTTTTTCTTCTCCACCTGAGCAGATATTACCGTTCTTTATTACATCTGACACAAGCTGAAAGAGACTATTAGTTATAGATTTCTTACCTTAGAATTACCCCAGGCGTCATTCTGGATCCAGACACATTTTTTCGTACCAGTACCCCTGTGCGTCAGTAGGTGGCGTCGGTCAACTCCGCTTTTGGCACCTTGATTGCCAGGATGAAGTCGCAGTATCTACTTAGATTACGCCCTCGCCCGTTGTCGTCAGTTCTTTCTTTGTCCGCGGCAGCCAGCGCAGATCTGCAGAGAGCGGTACCTCTAGTCACATTTTGAATAATATTTTTCGACTTTTGTTGGCTTCTTTTCGAGTTGTTTGACTCCTGGTGCACATAGGGATGTCCTGTCCTCGGATCGGCTTCAAGGCTTGCGACTCCTGTTGCAAATTGATGTCGGTTACAGACCCGCACCTCGTGTGCCTTTGGTGTTTGGAGCGCAACCACGACCCGAAGTCGTGCTTGGACTGCCAGCTTTGCGAGGCCCGGCAGTCAGCTCTGCGCCTCTCAAGGTCTCGGTCGAGATGGAGATTGAGGGACCGATCGCGGAGCCATAACCTCCACTGCTCTTCAAAGTCTTTGTCTTCGGGTAAATCGAAGCATAAAAGAAGACTAAGAAGCATCATCACTCTTCGCGTTCTCCCTGTCCATCGGCCGACGCGGGATGTGGATAGTGATTGTCCTGCGGAGCCTGCTGGGTCGGCTCGAAGCTTCCCGCCTTTTCCGGGAGGCGGAGCGATCCCTGCCAAACTTCATAGTTTACACAAAGCCCTACACTTGATCTTTGGGCAGCCCGCCTGCTGGCGCGCCTTCGGGACCCAAGGGGTTCTAGGCCATTCGAACCCGGCAGCTTTGGCCGTGGTGCCGCTGGCCCCCAGGCATCCAGGCCTGGATCCAGATTGGTGCCGGTTGACCTTACAACACCTCCTCTGGTGTTGAATCTGCTGATGACGCCTCTGCCCCCTCTGACGCCTGCTGTGTCCCCAGCTGGAGTCGACCCCGCCTCCATCCTGACTTGGACACGGAGCTGGACCAACATCGACCGGATCTGGCGCCGAGCCAGACTTTTGTACCATTGTTCTATCCTGGCTTTCCATTTCGCCTTGAGTGGCAGCCAGAAGAGGACGAGGAGGACTAGGAGGGGTGTGGTGACCCTTTAGCTGACCAGTTGAGTGAACGGGACTGGAGAGAGAGGTTGGGTGATGCCAGGGTTCTGGATATCTCACCAGATCCTGGTATGCTTTTCCCCCCTACAATGGCTACGGAGAAGGGAGCCTCATATGCAGTGGTGTTTAGGGCGGCTGAGGCCTTGAACCTTGAGCTTCTTACGGTGGCGGTCAGGACCAACCTCCTAACCGAGGTGCTTCAACGGGCAGCGGCCTCCTGCCCAGCTTCATAAATTTCACAAGGCGATGCACGCCATCTCTGGGCAGCCCGAACCCACCGGTGCACCTTTGGGCCCTGCGGACTCGGTAGGTCGACTTAGGCCGACTAAGTCGACAGCTCTGGCGCTGCTGGTCCCCCTTGGATCCAGGCCTGGATCCGGATCAGCGCCAGTTGACCTGTTAACACCTCCACCAGCGCCGGTTCTTCCAGCACAGCTGCTGCAACCGGCGCCGGTAGTGACCCTGGCCGGCGTTGACCCCGGCCTCCATCCTGATGTGGACCCGGAGCTGGACCAGTGTAGCCCGGTTCCGAGCTGGGGTTTTGTGCCTCTGTTCACTCCTAGGGTCCCTTTTCGGCCAGATTGGCACCCAGAGGATGGGGAGGAGGACTGGGAGGGGTCAGGTGACCCTCTAACTGATCAGCAAGACTCAGAGTAGGACTGGAGAGAGCTACTGAGGGAGTGTCATACGCAGTGGTGTTGCGCTGGGCGGCCGAAACGCTCAACCTCGAGCTTCCTACGGTGGCAGGCAGGACTAACCTCCTGACGCAGGTGCTTCAGCCGGCTGTGAGCTCTTCTATGCCCGTGCTGCCGTTCATTGAGGCCCTACTGAAATCCTCTTGGACACCTGGCAAGCCCAGCACAGAGGCTCCTGTCGATGTAAATGTAAATGTGTTGGACTTGTAAAGCGCATGGCTGCCCGTAAGCGTCCCGGCGCTGGAGACCGCTGGGGAACCCTTCCTGGCTTTCCCTGTGAGATGGTCCCTTTTGGGCATCTCCAAGGTGAAACCAGGCATCCCCGGCGTCTGTGGGGGGGCCGTTGTAGAGATGAGGCAAGTTTAATGCCCAGAGTTACTGAGTGTGATCCCTGGTTAGAGTAGGCACAGAGGCGAGAATTGTCGAGTCCGCTGACCCTGGTCCACGACCCTGCCGTGTCGGGAATTGAACCCTGGTCCCGGGCCGTTCTCTGCTACCGGGTCTGCCGCCTCTAACCAGTGAGCCACACCACTCCAGATAGGATGATTGCCTGACTCCACCGCCTGGCCGCGGGCTACCCACTTTTCCTCTCCCAACACCCTACCCCTGAGAGCTTGGTGGTCTAAGCCTCTCCTTCTAAGGACACATTCCCTACTGCTCCCCCAGATAGGGAATCCAAGAAGCTGGATCATCTTGGGAAGAAGTTTTCTTCCTGCTGCTTTAAACTGCGGTCGGTGAACACCACATGTCTTTTGGGCCGTTATTCCCACTCTGTGTGGGATGCGGTTGCGCAGGTGCTGCCACAGTGTCCGGAGGAAGCCCGGGCCACTCTCCCATGCAGTCGCTGAGGGAAGTGATGCAGCGTAGTTCGCCATTAGGTGTGGGCTGGACATCGCTGACTCGCTAGGCAGAAAAATTTCAACGTCGGTAGCCCTGTGACGCTTTTCCTGGCTGAGGTCCACTGGCTTTCCGGGCGATGACCAATTTACTCTTTTAGACATGTCCTTGATGGCCGTCGCTTGTTTGGCGACAAAGCGGACAACGCACTCTTCAAGGGTTCTAGGGCCACGGCCAGGTCATTGGGCCTCGCTACCACTTTTCGCTCCATTCGTGGCTACGGAAGGGGTGCCCCGCCACATACCGCACAGAGTCACAGACCTGCTCAAACTGTTCAGCCTCTGCGCGGTCAGGGACGTGGGACCCAGCGGCGTGCATCAGGGGTTCAGTGGGTGGGCCAGTCCAGCAGCGTCCCCTCTGCAGCAGCTTCTAAACCCTCCTAGTCTGTCCTTTCAGGGCCGGCAGTGGGCAGCACGATCCGCCATCACATCCCCCACTGGCAAACTATCATGTCGGACAGGTGGGTTTTGCAGATAGTCCGAAGGGGCAACTCCCTCTCCTTCAAGACTACCCCTCAACCCATGCCACCACAATTCCATCGCATGTCGAAGGATCACTTGGCCCTTCTCCATCAGGAAGTTACAGCTCTCTTGGCCAAGGAGGGTAACGAACAAGTTCCTGCCCCAGAAGTAGGTTGTGGCTGTTATTCCCACTACTTTCTGGTGCCCAAGAAGGACAAAGGTCTGCGTCCTATCTTGGATCTCAAGAACGTCAGCCGCTTCCTCTGGAAGGAGAAGTTAAAAATGTTGACATTGGCGTTAGTCTTGTCTGCCCTCGACCCTGGAGACTGGATGGTAGCGTTGGATTTGCAGGACGCCTATTTCCACATCCTCTCCAGCCACTTCCACAGGTGTTTTGAGTTTACTGTGCTCCCCTTTGGCCTTACCAACACCGCTCGAGTGTTCACAAAAGTGATGGTGGTGGTCGCAGCTCATCTGCGCAGATCAGGGGTTCCAGTCTTCCCCTATCTCGACGACTGGCTGTTGAAGGTGATTTCGCCCCAGGCTGTCGTTTCCCAGCTCCAGACTACATGGACCTCCTGTATTCGCTGGGATTCACTATCAACGTGCCGAAGTCGCACCTGATTCCCTCTCAGAAGCTCCTGTTCATCGAAGCAGTTCTGGATACAGCACAGTTACTGGCTTATCTTCCAGAGCAACGAGTCCGGGATATTCGGTCTATGATACCGATGTTTCAGCCTCCGGGTTTCGGTCAGAATGGCCCGGAGACTGCTGGGCCTCATGGCCTCCTGCATCCTGCTGGCGGATCATGCCAGGTGGTATATGCGGGCTCTGCAGTGGGACCTGAAGTTCCAGTGGGCCCAGCATCAGAGGAATCTTTCCGATTGCGTCCAGATCTCGGAGGGCACTGCACACCAATTGCAGTTGTGGCTAACAAACCGGGATTGGGGTAGTGGCAGATCCCTCTCCCTTCCCCAACCAGTGTTCACAGTAGTGACAGATGCATCACTTCTGGGGTGGAGCGGCCGCATGGGAGAGGCGGAGATCAGAGGCCTCTGGTCTCCATATTAACTTTCTGGAGCTCCGGGTGGTTCGCCTTTCACTGAGGGCATTCCTTCCCTCATGTCAAGAGGCTTTCCTCTTGTGGACATGTCTGGAACATCAGGTCATATCTCTGGTGGCTCAACACCTGGCAGGTTCTATGAACGCCAGGGCGGACGAACTCAGCCGCAGGTGTATGATTGATCACGAATGGCGTCTTCACTCCGAGGTGGTGCCAGGTCTCTTTCAGCAGTGGGGAGAGCCTTGGTTAGATCTATTCGCCACCGAAGAGAACACGAAATGCCAGCAGTTCCGCACGTTGGAATTTCCAAGGCGGCACTCGCTCAGCGATGCTTTTCGTCGTGAGTGGAGTTGCGGTCTTCTATACGCCTTTCCGCCCATACCACTTCTGCCCAGAGTGCTGAAGAAGATCAAGCGCAACCAAGCCCAAGTCATCCTTTTGGCTCCGGATTGGGCACAAGGAGTCAGGTATCCCGCGCTCTTACCCATGGCCATCAATCCTTTGATCAGACTGCCTCTTCGGGAGGAGCTTCTGTCGCGTCAGCAGGGGACAATCTGGCACTAGTACCTTTCCATCCTCCACCTTCTTGCGTAGAGATTGAGCGGCGACAGTCGACAGCTTTCCACCTTCCTCTTGAAGTCTGTAATGTTATCTTGGCAATAAACAAGAAAAGAGTGTTGAATGGTTCAATCAGACCACAGTTAGGAGCAACTCGAAGGAGGCGAGGGGTTACGGCCACATTCAGGACGTTTTTGGAAGGCCCTCACTCACCACCTGGTGATGACATGCTTCATCATCTGGCCCCACCAAAGAGGCAGAGTGCCTCTTTGGTGTGCTGCGACGCCAGATTTACTGCGGAGCAGGATAGTGAGATTCGGACGTGTTGTGTGAAGTAAATTAAACTAGTGAGTGGTGAGAGTTAAAAAAGTCAGTAGTGTATCAGAAACAATTTTATTCTTTGATCACTAGAGACAAATTATTAAAATTATGTGTTTGGAAAAGAAGTCCACAGTTAATTGAGTGGTATTTTCCTTATAAATCAGTCGACATGTTTCAGCCATGAAACGGTGTAATGTTACCAGACATTCTTCAGGACTTATTGGTGTATTAAACCCTGGTGGTATGGACTCGCTAAGGCCCACCCTTACCTAGGGGCGTGAAAGTGAAAATAACAAAAAGGTGTAAAAGTGCCAAAAAATTTGGAAGGAAAGATTGCTTCCTAATTACTCCTGGTTTAGGATGCTTCCAGCTTTACGGTTTCTGCACTTTAGTGGTGTCGGGAAAGTACACCATGGGTCACAGGAGGGGGGTGGGAGCGTAATTGGGACACCGCCCTCGACGCTCGGCACCCTCAGTATACCTGCATCACCCTCAACTGGACCCCGAGGGGTTCTTGAAGATATGGAATTTGGGCTATCACTCCATGTAAGCGTCTCAAGTTCAGTGCCGTATTTCTGCCTGGCATAAACCCGGACTGGTCCGGATATTTCAAGATCCTAAGATGTGGTGTTCGAATAATCGGCAATAACTTCGTGAGAATTTTTGCCTCTGCATTGATCAGCGATGTAGGGCGATAAGAGGTACATTTTGTAGCAGGCTTTCCCGGTTTAGGTATCACCACTATGGTGGCTAGTCGCTGATCGAGCGGTAGTACGCACTCACGCAGGCTTTCGGAGTACATGTGTAGAAGATATGGGGCAATAGTCCCCGCCGTCTTTTTATATAGCTCTATAGGTATACCTTAAGGACCTACCGATTTACCAGATTGTAATGATCGGATCGCCACTTGTAGTTCCTCCACCGTGAGGTCCGACTCAAGTGTGAGGGACGCCTCCGGGGTGAGCTTAGGCTTTGCTATATCTTTAATGTAGGTTAGAGCTTCTTCCATTGTCATCGTGGAGGATGACGTATACACTTGGCGAAAATGCTGTGCTAATGTGCGTATTATTGTTTGCGGGTCCGTAGTTGTTTGCCCCTCTCCTGTCTGAATCCATTTAGGACCCCTTTCCCTCTTGTCTAGTCACTCCAGAAGTTTTCCTGCCTTGTCCCCTGTCTTGTATATCTTATGTTGTCTGGCCGTGAGCCGCGACTTGGTCACCTCTCTAAGATATTCTCTGTGCTGCTGCTGCCTAATGTTCAATGTCTGGGGTGTAGCTAGTGTGGGGTTGTTAGAGTGTTGTGCTTCCGCGTCATGCAACCCTAGCTCCAAGTCCTGCAATTCCTGCTGCTTCTCCCGCTTGTGCACTGCAATAGAAACAATAGCCTGCCCTCTAATGACTGCTTTATAGGCTTCCCACAGGGTAGTCGGTGAGCTGACCGACATATAATTTTCTTTAAAATAGTGTTTTGTCGTTGCAATGATTGCTTTTTCGATCTTCGGGACCTGTAAATAGCCAGGGTAAATGGGGTAAATACACCTCCGTGTCTTGTGGTGATATGAATATGTTAATAGCACTGGAGAATGGTCGGAAATTCCTCTAGGTCTGATCTCTATACTGTCAATGTTCTTGAGGCTATCTGCCGAGGCTAGGAAGTAGTCTATTCTGCATAAGCTATTATGTACCACCGAGTGGAAAGTGTAGTGCCATGTCATGGGGTGGTGCTGTCTCCACACATCTCTAGGCCCAAGTACCTCCAAAAAACTCTGACGGCGGGACACGCGTCTTTACAGGGTATCTGTCAAGAATACCATCTATAGTCGCAATGAAGTCTCCCCCTATCAGAAGTTGCCCTTCCGGAAGGTCAAGCAAAAATTCACTAAGGGCTGGAAATGCTATCGCATGTAGTGCAGGAGAAATGTAAACAGAGACTATATTGACCGGCCGACCCTCCCACTGACCCAGAATGGCCGCAAATCAGCCTTGATCGTCTGTTTTGGTTCTATGCACTATCAATGGGGATTGTTTTTTCACCAAGATGCCAGCGCCCCTGGAACCAGAAGAAAATTCTGAATGTACTATCATTTTAAACCCCCATCTGTCCATCGCCTTACATATGGTACCAGTGAGGTGTTTCCTGCAGTAGGGCTACTGCGGGAGCGCACTGCTTCAGATACTGCAGAACCAGGCCCCTTTTTATTTTGTCTCCAAGGCCGTGGACGTTCCACGTAAGCAGGGATAGGGGTGTCACGTGAGTCATGGGGTATGCCCCTGGGTCGGGATCAGCTGGAGTTGGTATTGCCATGTCTTGGTGTGTGGAAATAGTCACGGAGGTAACTGCGCACCGTATCTGTCTGGAAATGTGTGGGAATATTCCAACCTTGTAAGCCCCGCTGAAAACAAAAACGAAAAACACAACACCAAAAAAAAACATTCCCATCCCCTCCGCCCCCCAGCCAGACGGAATCAAAACTACCCGCCTCCCCAACATTACAGAGTGCTTAGTCCCAAACCCCCGAAACAGTACTTGCGTGTGGAAGGTGAGAAGTCCGAGGGTAGTCGCAGTCCTTCCCAACCCCAAAGACAATTATAAAGTTCAGTTCATCTCGCGGTGCAGGTAAATCCAGCCACGTGCCCTCACACAGCGTCCATTTGCAGTGTCCATCTGCCTCGCCTAATCTCACTCCTCGGTCTCACTCTGATGCGGGTGTTCCTTCTCCCGACCATGGCCCCCGGGATCCTCCTCCATCCTGTGGTGTCACTGGCGTCTCTCCTGCCGTTTGAGTCCTCCCACTCGACGCCATCCCTCGAGCCAGTCGTGAGCCTCTTCTGGTGTTTAAAAAAACTATTTTTTTTATCTGCCACCACTCGCAGTTTCGCTGGGAATAGCATTGTGTTTTGCAGTTCCCTGTTCCTCAATTCTCTTTTAATCTCCATGAAACTCCTGCGCCGCCTAGAGACTGCCGCTGTATAGTCCGGGAAGAATGACACCACCGAGTTCTGGACTCGTAGCGGCGACGCCACCCGTGCTGTTTGTAATATCGCATCACTGTTCCGGAAATTGAAGATGCGGGCCAAAATAGTTCTAGGGGGTGCCCCGGGTTTGGGCTTGCCCCCCCGGCACCCTGTGAGCCCTTTCCACTGAGAAAAAGGTGGATAGCCCCCTGGGTTGTAGTCTAGTTTTTATGAGGTCCTCTACATACAAGTCCAATGCTGGGCTCCCTTCACTTTCCGGAATTCCCGTAATTCAGACATTGTTGCGCCGGGAACACCCTTCCTGGTCATCCAGCTTTGCCGCCATGAGTTTGTTCTCCACCTCCAGTCGATTCACCGTTTGGATCAGAGTGATGGCGTCCTTCGTTAGGGATTTCGTCACTTGCTCCACTTCAGTGACCCTGGTACCCATCTTTTGAAAATCCGCTTGCAGGAATGAGACGTCCGCCGAGATCGATCCTACCGTCGATTGCACATTGGTGAGGGCGGACATTATATCATCCAGCATTACCTTGTTCACTCCCTCCTCTCCAGGGGTCTTGCCCGCAGGATCTTTGCTTTCAGGCAGTGGAGGAAAGTCTTTTCCATAGACAAACTTGTCCATTTTGACCTGGGAGGTCGTGCGTGGGCTCTTTCCCCCATTTCCGCCCGGATGGCTCAACGCTAGTTGGTAATCGCCGCTGCCTACCGCGGGACTGTTGGCCCGCGTGGCCTGTCGGGTTTCCCTCTGCCCCACTAAATGCTGTTTCAGGGTCTGTAGTTGGGGATGTGGGGCCAGGGACGTTGCCCACTCAGCATCCACGTATCGTGTAGTTCACCAATTCTGTTGCCCAAGACTCGGGGGGCTGCCAGCCGGAAGCCCCTATGTATCTCCACCTGTAGCCCACCGCGACCCCCGGGGATCGCAAGCCCCACCTCTGCCAGTGTGTTAAATCAGGCCCCACCACTGCCCCGATTCGCAAACACCGCGAGTCAATAGCCGTGGTATTGGGCGTCTCCGCCGCCCCCCACCCCACGTCGCAGTTCAGCCGCCTGGCCTCCACTGTACCTGAGGCCCCGGCGTATACTGGGCAAGCAGGCTGCTTCCTCCCTTCACTCACCGCGGGGCCTTCAAAGCGTTGAAGGGGGTCCAAAGCGGGGCCACTGATGCCGACCGGCGCTCCCCACTGCGCCACTGACACCGGCTCCGTCTACGTTGCTGGACTGCCTTCGCCCCCATTGACCTCGGGGCACCGCAGGCACCGATGTGAATCCGGAGGACGCCAAGAGCAGGCTCTGGCGGGGGGGGGGCGCGCACCTCAAGCACGACTCTGGAATAGTAGCGGATTACACTAGGGGCAATCCTCCGCCGTCGCCGCAGTTTCCCGGGCCTCCCAGCTGCCTTGCTTCACGATGTTCCCTGCGCCTCGATTCCGTAGACGGGCACCCTTCCAAATTTACTCCCCGGCTTCAGCCGGTTCACCAGGCCGCTCCCTTCTCCTGTGTTTTATCAGTGCTTCACGCAGCGGATTGCAACCGTAGTCGGATGGTCGGGTACATCCTGCACTCCGACGTTGTTGTGGGTATTCGGGCTACGATTTGTGGCCGGATTGTGTGACGGATTGCCTCTGGAGTCTACCTCACTCTCTGAGCTTCTCTCAGCAGAAGCCATCTTACTCGGCTGCAAGCCACGCCCCAGACAATGTAATGTTTTAAACAATAAAAAAAACGCAGCTCACCAGTTATAATAATCTAAAATAACTATTTGTGCCCTAAAGTAACTGCAACTTGCTCTCTTTCCATGCACAGTTTGGTCATCAATAATGATATTGCAAATGTTGCAGTGATGTTATCAATGATGTTATAGAACATGTCATGAGTGATGTAATATGTAGAATAACCAGCTGTGCATGGCGAGTGTGAGTGTGAGAGGCTTAGTATCCCTACCCTGCCCCCTTATATCTATGTTTTATTAACAAACTCTGGGCAGGGGACTAAGTCCCCAAGTCCTTTAAAGGCTGCCTGCAACATTTTTGCTTTTGTTGGACATTCAGCCAGAACGTACATTCCTGCAGAAGACTTACTCCTGTGAGAGCGGGTTTGCTCAAGGGGAAAAGGGCCATAGTCTCGTCAGAGTGCTTTTTTTTGGGTGCTCGAGGTACTCTCTAATGAGAGCGCCTCAGACCCAACCATCCAGATACACAGATATTCTTGATCCTTAAGTTCTCTAAAATCACAAAATGCACACTTTCTAGACCAAGATGTAGCTTACTGCCAAAATTGGTGTAATTCTGTTAAGCAGTTTTTGTTATATTGCTTTTCCTCAAAAGTCTATGGAAAATGTGCGGAGATTTTGCATTTTGGGACAACCCCTTTTTCTTGGCCCCTGCTTGACAGATCACCCGAAACATTCCATGCACAAACTAGTCAAAAAAGAACAGATTTTTTAGAAAGTGGTGAAGGTTTCTCAAACTAAATCCCAAAGTTATCGGGGAAAAAAAATGAATTTCCTAAGGTAATGTATACCTAGCTAGAACTACCCAATGGTGACTGGCATCTTGATCATGTTCTTTGGCCCAATGTCTAGCAACAGGGTAGGCAACATCAAGGTTTTTTATTGCCCTATAGTGTTCCACTACCCTCTCTGTTACTGGGCCTATAGTGCTGCCTACATACCTGAGTCTACAAGGGCATATCAGAACATAGATACAAAAGTCAATACTTCATGTCACAAATTTGTTAATCTTGCGCTCTTTACCATTGGTGATATGGTAGGTTCTTACATTCTTGCTCTTTTGTAGGCCTTGCACCTCCCACATTTGCGAAACCCCCTTCGTTCTTGTAGCCATCCATCTCTCTTATTTTGTGTTCCAGCGTAACTGTGCGTCAGTGTATCCCGTAAAGATTTAGGTTTATGGTAAGTGATTTGTGGAGACGGAGGCATCTCTTTGCCCATGATAGGGTCACTTCTAACCAGGTGCCAGTGGCTGGCCATCATTTTTCTCACTGACTGGCTCATTGAATGTGTTGATAAGCCTTGCCACATTCTCTTTCTTCTCCCTTAGTCTTTGTAAGGAGTGAATCCCATGTTGTACTTTACTCTTTCTTCCTGGCTGTCTTGAAGACTTTCCTGGGGTAACCTCTTGCCTTGAACCTTTCAAACATCCTGCCTCTCTCTTATACATACGTTACCTAGGAGGAGTGTGGCTCACTGATTAGAGCGGCAGACCCTGATGCAGAGGTCTGGCCCGGGACCAGGGTTCAATTCCCGACGCGGCAGGGTCCTGAGCCCAAAATATCCACGGACTCGATAATTCTCGCCTCGGTGGCTATTCTAATCATGGGGTCCCACGCTGCAGCTCTGGGCAATAGTTGCTTAATCTCCACTACGGCGGCCCACCTGCTGCGGGATGCTTGGCTTTCACCCTGGGGATACCCAGTAGGGGTTATATCACAGGGAAAAAGCCAGGACGGGTTCCCAAGGCAAGCGCCTTGATGCCTTCGGGTGATACGTGCGCTATATAAGTCGCAATACATTTACATTTACCTATGTGCTGCAATTGCGTTTGGCACAGAGCAATTCCCCGTACGGAATGCTTCATTTGAGATTGCACGGATGATGTCTCCCAGTATGTAAAATGTTATTACCTGCCGTTTCTTTACAATACAAGCTGGTATTGATTTTGTTCCCCCTGATTACTACCTTCTCATCAAACAGAATGGGATTAGAAAGAAAGAAAAGGTACTGGATTGGAAAGGAGTAAAATAATAGAAAGATGGAGAGGAAAGAAGATTTGGGAGAGAGAGGGGAGAAGTGAGAGTAGAGAGAAAATGAGGCATATTTGGAGAGGATAAGCTATAGAAGTGACATACAAAATGGAACAAGTTAATGAGGGAGATATGGAGGGAAAAGAAAGAAAGAGGAGGTAAATGTAGAAAGTAAAGAATAAGAAAAGTAAGAGGAATAGGGAAGAAAAGGGAAGACGACCAGAAGGGGATAGGTAGAGGTTACAAACAAGGAGGTCAGAGACCGGTGGGTTAGAGAGATGCATATTCAAGATTTAGATTTTAAAGAGTAAGTTTGAAATGAGATCAAATAGGGAGATTCGAGCGAGACTGTGGGAGAGAAAAGAGGACGTAGGTTGAAGAGAGGAGACAGAATGAGGGAGAAGTGGAGCACAGATGGAGAAAGAGAAGTGGGACGGGTAAGGAGTAGCAAGGACTGAAGAAAAACCAAAAGAAAAGGAGGAAGGAGATCAGGACAAGCGAGAGAGATTGAGTGGTAGTGGATACGAAAAAGTTCAAGGAGACAAGAGTGCTATGGAGACATCAAATAGGGAGGAATTGTAGGTGGAACAATTAGGGCACAAGATGCTCTGCCACCCATGGCGAGTAGTGTAAGGAGCCCACTACGCCCTTGTAATGGGTATCTTAACACCAACCCAGAGGTAAGGGGAGCTTTTTTTTGCCCATTGCACCTTTAGTAGACCCTAATTTCTGTAGCTTGCATACCGCACAAGCTTGCATAATAAATTGTTGCATGTCTTCAGTGCACGCAGCCTTAGCTGCAGTACACAGAGTACCTTTATTGCTGCACATAGAGGAAACAAAATTAGAGGCAACATGGGTGCTAACACAACTGTTGAGAGACCCCTTTGAAACACTTCACAGAGCAAAAATCATCACGCACTGAACAGCATTCCTAATTTCAGTGACATCACTGTGCAGGGTAATCGAGCTGCAGATACCAAGTGTTTGAGGCACGTGTGCTGTAGATACTATTGTTTTCGATTGAAAAAACTCTAACCGTGGCCTTCGGGCTCACTTCTTCCTCGGTCGGCTTCTACTGCAAGAACCAGCATCCTGCCTTCCTTTCAATTCTGTCCTCAATGCCATTCCAAATATCTCCGCACCGACCAGCATAAGGTCTGCAACCTCTGTCTCTCCCCCCCACCCCTCCCAGAACATAAGTAGGAAGACTGCGACGGGTGTTGGTTTTTACGATCCAATAAGACTCTACGGGACATGTAGAGACAAGGTATCAAGGACACGCCTGATATCTATGGTGATGATATCAAGCTGGAAGAAATGGCAGCAAAAGAAGAAGAGGCCTTCTCTCCCAGGATTCTGATTCCGAGTTGGAAATAGTCCCACGACGTTCCTGCTGGACAGGGAGCTGTGAGTACCAAAGCCCCTTTGCCCACCACACCTATTCCAACAAAACAAAAGGATATTGGGTCACCACTGCCAACAGGTCATGGTCGGCACCGAGACTCTGATTCAAATGATCCGCCTTCCGGCTCGGCACCAAAACAGCATGTCAAGCCTTCTGACTTGGGCCAGGGCTGAGATGACAATCCGTATGATCTGAAACATCTCGGATCGAAAGAAAAACAACAAAAATCCAGCTCAGCACCAAAAAGTTCGGGCCAATACAGACACTCTTTTACAACCACCGGAGCCAATTAAGGAAAAGCTGGATCCCAAACAATTTTTTTTTTACATAAATCTGGATACTGGTCATATAACAGTAAAACCAGCAATACTTTCAAAAAGGAAATCAGACACTGAATATAAAATTCCTCTCAAGAAGGAGGACATTGCTACTAGCCCCATTAATATTCCCCAAACCCCTCCGCCTTCTTAACCAATACCCACTTTACCACATTCTGATCCTCTACGCATTACATGAGGTTCTTCGAATACAAATCCTGATATAGAAGAGGATGATGACAATTTTAATCCGCCACAACCAGATCCCTGCGATGACTATCACATAGACCCCCAGCTATACCCAGCAAAACCTTCCTCTCCTGATGATAATACTGCATATCAGGAATTATTTGCTAGAGCAGCTAATTACCACGGAGTACCTTTACTCAAAGAAGCACTTGAGGCAGATTTTTTATTTGAAACATTCGGGAACACACACAGAACAACACAAATGTTGCATATGCTTAAAGGTGTGTTGAGACATACTAATGATATTTTTAAAGACCCAGTTAGAGCACGTTTATTAACACCTAGAGTGGACAAAAAATATATAACCCCTCCATCTGACTTAGTTTTCATTAGGGGTCAGTTGCCTTTGGATTGATTAGTGGTATCTAATGCCCGTATCAGGAGCAGCACCACCTCCAGATAAACAGTTGAAACTCATAGATGCATTGGGTAAAAGAGCTGCTGCTCAATCTGCCAACCATTTGTGTAGCGCTAATACACAGAGTCTCTTGTCCAGGTACGATAGAGCTCACTGGGATGAGATGGAAGAATTATTAAAATATCTCCCGCAAGAAAACAAAGAGAGGGCAGGAAATAGTTCAAGAAGGGAAATCTATTTATAATAAATCTATTAGATGTAGGTAGCAGATACTGTAGCTAGAGGAATTAACACTAGCATTATGCTAGGGAGACATGCTTGGCTCAGAATTTCCTGTTTCAAATCAGAAGTGCAACACACCATTCTTAATGCACCCTTTGATAAAACAAACCATGTGGGGCTCAAATAGATCAGTCTCCTGACAAAATGAAAAAAGATTCTGAAGTGGCAACGTCTATGGGAGCGCTTCAGTCTCCTTCTACCAGAGGTTCTTTTTGTCTCTCCTTTTACAGAGAAGGCTTCAAAATAACACTAACACCTCAGATGCGGCTGCATCTACATATAAATCACAAACACTATCATATCCCTCTAGAGGATTCTATAGGGGTAACTGTAGAGGAAGGGAAAGGTACATCAACACATACCTCCCAATCCTCTAACAAACAGTGACTTGCTACCACTTCCCCTAACCATTCATCACCTGTTGGGAAAGATTACAACAGTTTCTACGCATTTGGTGTCCATCACAACAGACAAATGGGTTTTGGGCATTATCCAACATGGTTATTGCCTGGAGCTTGCCAGCACTTCTCCCCATATTCCAACTCGCATTCATAAATTCTTGTTACAACACCAAGAGCTTTTCAATTAGGAAGTACAAGCTCTTCTAACAAACAAAGCCATAGAACCAGTTCCATTAAAACATCAAGGGTCAGGAGTTTACTTTTTTTTACTTCCTAATCCACAAAAAGGAGTGGCCCCATGACCAATCTTAGATCTAAGACCATTAAACTCATACATGCTGTCAGAAGACTTCCATATGATTACCCTTCAACAAGTGCTTCCACTTTTACAAGGCGACTTTATGTCCACACTAGACTTAAAGGACGCATATTTCCACATTCCTATCCATCCAGCACATCGCAAATTTCTCAGATTTGTGATAGCAAGAAATCCCTATCAGTTCAAAGCACTTCCATTCGGAGTGACTACTGCACCCAGAGTATTTACAAAATGTCTAGCAGTAGTAGCAGCTCATCTAAAAAAACAACAGATTCATGTCTTCCCATATCTGGAAGATTGGCTTATCAAAGCCAACTCACAGAAAAAGTATTCACAACACACTCAAGCTATAAGACAACTTCTCCATCAACTGGGGTTTACAGTCAATGCACAAAAGTCCCATCTTCAACCCTCACAACTGCAAACGTATCTAGGAGCAACGCTAAACACTCACACAGCTCTAGCGTCTCCCATTGTAGCCAGAATTCAAAACTTTCAAACCTTATTACTACAGTTTCAAAGCAACCAATACCTAACAGTGAAGACTTTCATGCAACTGTTAGGAATGACGACATCAATCATTGCAATAGTGCCCCATGCAAGACTGCATATGCAGCCTCTACAAGAATGCTTAGCACGTCTGTGGAATAAATCACAGAGTCCATTAACAGATCTTGTGTTGGTAGACAGCTGCACTCATCACTCTTCAGTGATGAAATCACAAAATCAAAAGGGGGGCCGTTCATCGACCATATTCCACAATCGTACTAACAGCAGATGCATCTCTCACAAGTTGAGGTGCCCATATCCAGCATATGACAATTCAAGGTTTATGGGACACCAAACACAAAAGTCACCACATCACTTTCTTGGAGCTTCTAGTAGTTCAACTGGCACTATAAGCTTTCCAGCCTCACCTAGTAGGGAAAGTTGTCTTAGTCTCAGACAGACAATATGACAGCAATGTACTATGTACAGAAACAAGAGGGGACACACGCTCTACTATTGTCATGCCTCTTGCAGACCATTTGGCGTTTGGCAATACATCACAAAATTCATCTTCTGGCATAACAACTTCCTGGAATAAACAACCAATTTGGTGACCTCCTCAGCAGGATGCAGCAACAAATACACCAATGGGAAATTCATCCCCAGGTTCTCCTCCCATCCTTCCAGAAAGGGGGATTCCCACAAATAGACCGCTTTGCCACAGAAGAGAACTCAAAATGCCCAAATTTCGCCTCCAGATTCCCACACCATCTATCGAAAGGCAATACACTATGGATGAACTGGTTGGGGATATTTGCTTACGCTTTTCCACCTCTCCCTCTCCTTACATTTCTGGTGCGAAAACTGAGGCAGACATCCTTCACTGATTCTAGTGGCTCCCACGTGGGCTCGTTAGCCGTGGTTCACCACACTACTAGAACTGTCAGTAGTTCCACACCAAAAACTGCACCTCACTTCCAGCCTTCTCACACAACCATGGAGAAGTCGGACATCCAAATCCCAAGGCGCTCAACCTAGCGATCTGGTTCATGAAGTCATAGAGTTTGGATACCTAAATCTGCCACCAGATTGTATGACAGCAAGAAGACCACCACTAGAGCATGTTATGCCACAAAGTGGAAAAGGTTTGTAATATAGTGTAATAACAAGAAAACTGATACGCTAGATGCATCTATACAAAATATTATTTGTTATCTATTGCATCTACAGCGAGTAGGCTTAGCCTGCACATCCATTCAACTACACCTTGCGGCAGTAGCTGCATATCTGCAAAACACAACATTTTTCCTTATTCACAGTTCAAGTTATTAAAGCTTTTATAGAAGGGCTTAAAAGAATAATACCACCCACTGTACCACCTGTCTGGAACCTTAATATTGTTCTCCAAAGGCTTATGGGCCCAACGTTTGAGCCATTACACAGTTGTGCATTACACTTTCTTTCTTGGAAGAGAGGGTAGGAGGGAAAGGAGACTTGAGAATGAGGATAATGGGGGTTAGAGTTGTAACTTGGAATGTTTGTGGGCTAAATGATCCCCAAAAAAGAGCGAAAATAGCATTAATGTTGAAACAAATGAATCTGGACTTTGCATACATTCAGGAAACTCATATTATGATATCACAAGCTTACGTTCTGTCGCAGTTAGGATTTAAGGTCCTAGCTCACTCGAGTCAAGGGGTTAAAAAAAGAGGGGTAGCTATCCTAGCTAGGAATAATAATATCTTAACCAGAAAGAAAGCACAAGACAAATGGGGAAGATGGGCTATGGTTAAGTGTTTTATTGATGGAGAGTGGATAACATTGGTAAATGTATATGGCTCAACAGAGGACGACCCTGATATTTTTCAATTTTTAGATGTTGAGTTAGCAACATGGGCACCAAAAATCATACTGGGAGGCGATTTTAATATTAATGGAGCAGACGGATTAGGACTGGGTTCTTTTGGAAAGTATAACGGCAGGAAAAAAAAAGTATTTCAGGCAATACACAGCCTGGTGTTAAACAATGCTCTCTCAGATGTATGGGGGAAAAAGAGAATGGATAATAAAGGTTACACATACTATTCTGCTCCGCATCAAACATGTGCAAGATTAGATTATTTTTTTATTTCAAGTACTAATATTTCTAACTCAAAGATCGAAAGGCTGCCACGGATCCTTAGCGACCATAACCCTCTAGTACTCACTATAATAACAAAAACAAGTACTAGACAGCATACAAACTGGACCTTTGAAAGAGAGTTATTGAAAGATGAAAAGTATATAGAACACATGAATAAATGGATTATTGATTTTTTTTCCTTTAATAGAGATACAGCAGAAATGGGAGTGGTTTGGGATACCTTTAAAGCTGGAATACGAGGGGAAACAAAGAGTTATAATTCTTATAAAAGGAAACAAACCCAGTTGAGGAACTCAGAATTAGCTCTGAAGGTTCTGATGGCAGAAGAAAGCTTAGAAAACAGCGTGGTGTCGGGGCGGGATCTGGAAAAAGCTTGGGTAGAGTTAGTCAAAGCTAAAGGTGAGGCAGAGGGCGAAATTGCTAGTAAGGCAGCGAAAATTTATAATACTAAAAGAGAGAAGTGCTATGAGTTGAGCGAGTCAGTAGGCAGGATACTGGCTACTCGAACACGGCAACAAGAAGCTGCAGGCATAGTGAGGGAAATTAGGGATACTTCGGGTACGGTTCATTCAGACTCGAATAAAATAAGAGAAATCTTTAGGATATTTTACGAGAAGTTATACGACGACGAATTACAGGGTCGTGATCCTATAAAAGACAATGAAGAAATGATGGAGTATCTCCGAGAGACTCCTATAGACCTAATAGAGGAAGAGGAAGCAGATGGGTTAGAGGGAGAGCTGCAGTTAGAAGAAATTAAGGAGGCAATATGGAACCTACCTTCTGGTAAAGCAGCAGGCCCTGATCAGATACCTATAGAATTCTATAAAGTATTTTGGGATTGTCTGAGAGAAGAAATGATAAGGGTGATGCAAGGAGCACAGTTGGGCAAAACAGCACCTAAATCATGGGGGGGTGCAGAGGTGGTTGTAATACTAAAAAAAGGTAAAAATCCGGAAGAACCAGGCTCGTATAGGCCTATAACTCTACTTAATGCGGACGTAAAAGTCTTCTCTAAAGCATTGGCATCAAGGTTGGCAAAAGTTATAGATAAAATTGTCAGTAGTTGCCAACACGGTTTTATACCAGGGAGAGGCACCACACACCATATACGGAAAGCAATAACGTTATTTGATGTATCGTCAGTCACAGGAGACCCGATTGCAGTGATGTTACTTGATGCAGAAAAAGCATTCGATCGGGTCTCCTGGGGCTACCTCTGGTATGCTTTAGCTAGAACAGGAATTAAACAAGGCTTTATTAAAGCTTTACAAATTCTTTACTTAGAACCAGTAGGGACTCTACGAGTGAATGGTGGAAACACAGGTCAATTCCATATAAAAAGAGGGACTAGACAGGGGTGCCCTTGCTCACCTTTATTGTTTGCCATATATATCGACCCATTTATACGCAGAATAGAGGCATCTGAGATGATAACTCCGGTAACAACAGTCATTGGGCAGTGTAAAATCTTAGCCTATGCAGATGACATTGCTGTTATTTCTCCAAATCCATCTGAAACCATAGAACATCTTGAACTTGAGGCGTTGAAATTTGGAAAGATATCGGGATATAAAGTAAATACATCAAAAACACAGATAATAAAAAACTCATATACCCCATGTTTAGATAACCGAGTGGTGCAAGAAGGCATGTATTTAGGGGTTATCATAATGTCAGATCTGGATATCTTAGTGGAAAGGAATATTACCCCTTTAATCAAGAAAGTGGAGAAAGACTTGGATAGATGGGATAATTTGCACCTGTCAATAGTGGGAAGGTCTAATGTAGTAAAAATGATCATTCTTCCAAAATTTTTATATTTATTTAGGGCAATACCGCTATTTTTTGATAGCAAAATATTTAAAAAACTTGAGAGTATACTAAATAGATTTATCTGGGCAAAAGGGAAAACGAGAAGGGCTCTTAGATATATGACATTGCCGAGAGAAAGGGGAGGCTGGGGAGTCCCAGATTTAAAATCTTATTATTGTGCGGCGGCTTTACAGAACATGACTGGTTTAATGGGAGGTGAACAGTGCCGTGGATTAGAGGAGTGGAGTAAATTCGGATCATTAGCAATCTTTGGATTAACCTTGGGAATGGAAGCGAAGGATGTTCTCCTGAAATTTACAGAGGCTAGTTATTATAAGAGGACAAAGTTTAAGACAATAATGGCAGCATTTGAAATTTGGAAAAGTTTTGCTAAAAAAATTGGTCTAGGAAAATATAATTCATACACAAGACTGTTACACAATCCAACCCTCCCACAAGATATCTTTTCGGGACCTATAATTGCAGAGTGGGAAAACAGGGGAATCAGAACTATTGGAGATATAAAGGGGGATCAGGGTGTTCTCCAATTTAAAGATCTACAAGACAGATTCAATTTAGAAACTAGGCAATTTTTCAAATATCTCCAAATTAGGAGTTTTCTCCTGAATAAAAAAGGTGGCGATTTGGGATTTAGGCGTAACGCTATTATGGAAATTATTCAAAGGGGGCAGGATTGCACAATCAAAAGATTATATGCTGAACTGATTAAAGTAAAACAAGACGACCACCAAAAATGGAGCGAAAAATGGAAGGATAATCTTAAAATCAGCTCTGAAAGTTTTGGTATCTCCTTAGAAAAGGGGAATTCATTACTATGTTCAGCACCATTACAGGCTCAACACTACAAAACACTCTATCATTTGTATTATACACCGGCTAAAATAGCACAATGGGGAGGTTTAGCGGGCATTACGTGCTATAGGTGTGGAAGTTCGGATGCTGATTTACAACATGTATTTGCTCTATGCCCCCGTCTAGATTTATTTAAAAAAGAAATCGAATGTTTTATAAACAAAATTTTAGAAAGCGAAATTGTATTAACCCCTGGAACTATTCTACTAGGAGTCAATGTTGAGGATGTACGGCCTTTTTGTGGGAGGGAATTTTTGTTTGTCGCTATGTCTATTATGAGATTATGTATAGCCTCTGCATGGATAGATCCTGTACCGCCTACCTTTCATAAATGGTTGGCTAAGTTACTAATAACACATAAAGTGGAGAAAGAGATATATGCAAGGAAGGGAAAAAGAGGAAGGAAGTTAGGTAAGATAATATGGGATCCCATAACACGATGGAAGGAGGAATAATTGTATGAAATATAGGCTTGCCTAAAGATAAGGAAATAATAATTCGGTGTAATTACAATATCAATGTTACACAACATGAAAGTACACTATGCCCCAATTTATGCTATTTTTGTGTTCTAATTTGCTTGTTGTAATATCTACCTCGCCTGTTGATGATTTATTGATTGGTCTTTAGTTTGGGCTTTGAATGTTTTGTATATACTTTTTCCCTCGTTCTTTCTGTATTAATGAAGCCGTGCCTTGTATATAACTGCAAAATACTTTAATAAAAAAAAATTTAAAAAAAAAAAAGGAAGGTTGCCTTTCTAATTGCTATCAATTCATGAAGACAAGTTGGTGAGCTAAAGGCATTAACTTAAGAAGAACCTTTCGTTCATATCAACCAGTCAGTTGAGTTACCTATGTTCTTCCCTCAACCAGATTTAGTAGCAGAACGAGCCCTAAACAACGTGTTGTCAAAAGAGCACTATTATACTATATTGATAGAACAAAAAGATTTCCGTAAAACAAAAGAACTTTTTGTTACATTTGCTCCACCTTGTAAGGGAAATCCTATTTCTAAATCCAGTATTTCTAGGTGGATTGTTAAGTGCATTCAAACTTGTTATGTTGAAGCTAAAAGAACTTTATACCTCCTAGAGCACATTCTACGGCCAAAACAGGAGCATTTATGGCCTTTTTAGGTAACATTCCCTTAGCTGACATATGTAAAGCAGCTACATGGTGTACACCATACACATTTACAAAACATAACAGTGTGGATGTATTAGCAAGCAAGAACTGGTAACCTTGCAAGATAGGGGCGCTAAAAAATCTCCAGGGATTAGTATTAGTCTCTAAAGGTATTTTTTGGTGCAGCTAGGTGATGAAAGGGTGGTTTCCAGACTACCCCCAAACAACCACACCTGGGTGTGGTAATAAACATACAACAATGGGTGATCTCACCTGCGCTCCCCTATATATGTGTTAAATCAAATCTTTGCTAGTACCATCAGCAAATTAAACATTGAATACTCATAAATATAACACAATTGTAACATCAAAGGTGTGACCAAACGTTCCTGGTCACAATTCAACTGTCCATTCCTCAGAACCTGGTTCAGATCACCTATTATCACCCAAATTATATGAAAGTGTCCAAAATTATCATCCACAGACTGAGCAGTTAGTTGTAGAAATCTTCTTTTATTCTACGCATTACATGAGGTTCTTCGAATACAAATCCTGATATAGAAGAGGATGATGACAATTTTAATCCGCCACAACCAGATCCCTGCGATGACTATCACATAGACCCCCAGCTATACCCAGCAAAACCTTCCTCTCCTGATGATAATACTGCATATCAGGAATTATTTGCTAGAGCAGCTAATTACCACGGAGTACCTTTACTCAAAGAAGCACTTGAGGCAGATTTTTTATTTGAAACATTCGGGAACACACACAGAACAACACAAATGTTGCATATGCTTAAAGGTGTGTTGAGACATACTAATGATATTTTTAAAGACCCAGTTAGAGCACGTTTATTAACACCTAGAGTGGACAAAAAATATATAACCCCTCCATCTGACTTAGTTTTCATTAGGGGTCAGTTGCCTTTGGATTGATTAGTGGTATCTAATGCCCGTATCAGGAGCAGCACCACCTCCAGATAAACAGTTGAAACTCATAGATGCATTGGGTAAAAGAGCTGCTGCTCAATCTGCCAACCATTTGTGTAGCGCTAATACACAGAGTCTCTTGTCCAGGTACGATAGAGCTCACTGGGATGAGATGGAAGAATTATTAAAATATCTCCCGCAAGAAAACAAAGAGAGGGCAGGAAATAGTTCAAGAAGGGAAATCTATTTATAATAAATCTATTAGATGTAGGTAGCAGATACTGTAGCTAGAGGAATTAACACTAGCATTATGCTAGGGAGACATGCTTGGCTCAGAATTTCCTGTTTCAAATCAGAAGTGCAACACACCATTCTTAATGCACCCTTTGATAAAACAAACCATGTGGGGCTCAAATAGATCAGTCTCCTGACAAAATGAAAAAAGATTCTGAAGTGGCAACGTCTATGGGAGCGCTTCAGTCTCCTTCTACCAGAGGTTCTTTTTGTCTCTCCTTTTACAGAGAAGGCTTCAAAATAACACTAACACCTCAGATGCGGCTGCATCTACATATAAATCACAAACACTATCATATCCCTCTAGAGGATTCTATAGGGGTAACTGTAGAGGAAGGGAAAGGTACATCAACACATACCTCCCAATCCTCTAACAAACAGTGACTTGCTACCACTTCCCCTAACCATTCATCACCTGTTGGGAAAGATTACAACAGTTTCTACGCATTTGGTGTCCATCACAACAGACAAATGGGTTTTGGGCATTATCCAACATGGTTATTGCCTGGAGCTTGCCAGCACTTCTCCCCATATTCCAACTCGCATTCATAAATTCTTGTTACAACACCAAGAGCTTTTCAATTAGGAAGTACAAGCTCTTCTAACAAACAAAGCCATAGAACCAGTTCCATTAAAACATCAAGGGTCAGGAGTTTACTTTTTTTTACTTCCTAATCCACAAAAAGGAGTGGCCCCATGACCAATCTTAGATCTAAGACCATTAAACTCATACATGCTGTCAGAAGACTTCCATATGATTACCCTTCAACAAGTGCTTCCACTTTTACAAGGCGACTTTATGTCCACACTAGACTTAAAGGACGCATATTTCCACATTCCTATCCATCCAGCACATCGCAAATTTCTCAGATTTGTGATAGCAAGAAATCCCTATCAGTTCAAAGCACTTCCATTCGGAGTGACTACTGCACCCAGAGTATTTACAAAATGTCTAGCAGTAGTAGCAGCTCATCTAAAAAAACAACAGATTCATGTCTTCCCATATCTGGAAGATTGGCTTATCAAAGCCAACTCACAGAAAAAGTATTCACAACACACTCAAGCTATAAGACAACTTCTCCATCAACTGGGGTTTACAGTCAATGCACAAAAGTCCCATCTTCAACCCTCACAACTGCAAACGTATCTAGGAGCAACGCTAAACACTCACACAGCTCTAGCGTCTCCCATTGTAGCCAGAATTCAAAACTTTCAAACCTTATTACTACAGTTTCAAAGCAACCAATACCTAACAGTGAAGACTTTCATGCAACTGTTAGGAATGACGACATCAATCATTGCAATAGTGCCCCATGCAAGACTGCATATGCAGCCTCTACAAGAATGCTTAGCACGTCTGTGGAATAAATCACAGAGTCCATTAACAGATCTTGTGTTGGTAGACAGCTGCACTCATCACTCTTCAGTGATGAAATCACAAAATCAAAAGGGGGGCCGTTCATCGACCATATTCCACAATCGTACTAACAGCAGATGCATCTCTCACAAGTTGAGGTGCCCATATCCAGCATATGACAATTCAAGGTTTATGGGACACCAAACACAAAAGTCACCACATCACTTTCTTGGAGCTTCTAGTAGTTCAACTGGCACTATAAGCTTTCCAGCCTCACCTAGTAGGGAAAGTTGTCTTAGTCTCAGACAGACAATATGACAGCAATGTACTATGTACAGAAACAAGAGGGGACACACGCTCTACTATTGTCATGCCTCTTGCAGACCATTTGGCGTTTGGCAATACATCACAAAATTCATCTTCTGGCATAACAACTTCCTGGAATAAACAACCAATTTGGTGACCTCCTCAGCAGGATGCAGCAACAAATACACCAATGGGAAATTCATCCCCAGGTTCTCCTCTCATACTTCCAGAAAGGGGGATTCCCACAAATAGACCGCTTTGCCACAGAAGAGAACTCAAAATGCCCAAATTTCGCCTCCAGATTCCCACACCATCTATCGAAAGGCAATACACTATGGATGAACTGGTTGGGGATATTTGCTTACGCTTTTCCACCTCTCCCTCTCCTTACATTTCTGGTGCGAAAACTGAGGCAGACATCCTTCACTGATTCTAGTGGCTCCCACGTGGGCTCGTTAGCCGTGGTTCACCACACTACTAGAACTGTCAGTAGTTCCACACCAAAAACTGCACCTCACTTCCAGCCTTCTCACACAACCATGGAGAAGTCGGACATCCAAATCCCAAGGCGCTCAACCTAGCGATCTGGTTCATGAAGTCATAGAGTTTGGATACCTAAATCTGCCACCAGATTGTATGACAGCAAGAAGACCACCACTAGAGCATGTTATGCCACAAAGTGGAAAAGGTTTGTAATATAGTGTAATAACAAGAAAACTGATACGCTAGATGCATCTATACAAAATATTATTTGTTATCTATTGCATCTACAGCGAGTAGGCTTAGCCTGCACATCCATTCAACTACACCTTGCGGCAGTAGCTGCATATCTGCAAAACACAACATTTTTCCTTATTCACAGTTCAAGTTATTAAAGCTTTTATAGAAGGGCTTAAAAGAATAATACCACCCACTGTACCACCTGTCTGGAACCTTAATATTGTTCTCCAAAGGCTTATGGGCCCAACGTTTGAGCCATTACACAGTTGTGCATTACACTTTCTTTCTTGGAAGAGAGGGTAGGAGGGAAAGGAGACTTGAGAATGAGGATAATGGGGGTTAGAGTTGTAACTTGGAATGTTTGTGGGCTAAATGATCCCCAAAAAAGAGCGAAAATAGCATTAATGTTGAAACAAATGAATCTGGACTTTGCATACATTCAGGAAACTCATATTATGATATCACAAGCTTACGTTCTGTCGCAGTTAGGATTTAAGGTCCTAGCTCACTCGAGTCAAGGGGTTAAAAAAAGAGGGGTAGCTATCCTAGCTAGGAATAATAATATCTTAACCAGAAAGAAAGCACAAGACAAATGGGGAAGATGGGCTATGGTTAAGTGTTTTATTGATGGAGAGTGGATAACATTGGTAAATGTATATGGCTCAACAGAGGACGACCCTGATATTTTTCAATTTTTAGATGTTGAGTTAGCAACATGGGCACCAAAAATCATACTGGGAGGCGATTTTAATATTAATGGAGCAGACGGATTAGGACTGGGTTCTTTTGGAAAGTATAACGGCAGGAAAAAAAAAGTATTTCAGGCAATACACAGCCTGGTGTTAAACAATGCTCTCTCAGATGTATGGGGGAAAAAGAGAATGGATAATAAAGGTTACACATACTATTCTGCTCCGCATCAAACATGTGCAAGATTAGATTATTTTTTTATTTCAAGTACTAATATTTCTAACTCAAAGATCGAAAGGCTGCCACGGATCCTTAGCGACCATAACCCTCTAGTACTCACTATAATAACAAAAACAAGTACTAGACAGCATACAAACTGGACCTTTGAAAGAGAGTTATTGAAAGATGAAAAGTATATAGAACACATGAATAAATGGATTATTGATTTTTTTTCCTTTAATAGAGATACAGCAGAAATGGGAGTGGTTTGGGATACCTTTAAAGCTGGAATACGAGGGGAAACAAAGAGTTATAATTCTTATAAAAGGAAACAAACCCAGTTGAGGAACTCAGAATTAGCTCTGAAGGTTCTGATGGCAGAAGAAAGCTTAGAAAACAGCGTGGTGTCGGGGCGGGATCTGGAAAAAGCTTGGGTAGAGTTAGTCAAAGCTAAAGGTGAGGCAGAGGGCGAAATTGCTAGTAAGGCAGCGAAAATTTATAATACTAAAAGAGAGAAGTGCTATGAGTTGAGCGAGTCAGTAGGCAGGATACTGGCTACTCGAACACGGCAACAAGAAGCTGCAGGCATAGTGAGGGAAATTAGGGATACTTCGGGTACGGTTCATTCAGACTCGAATAAAATAAGAGAAATCTTTAGGATATTTTACGAGAAGTTATACGACGACGAATTACAGGGTCGTGATCCTATAAAAGACAATGAAGAAATGATGGAGTATCTCCGAGAGACTCCTATAGACCTAATAGAGGAAGAGGAAGCAGATGGGTTAGAGGGAGAGCTGCAGTTAGAAGAAATTAAGGAGGCAATATGGAACCTACCTTCTGGTAAAGCAGCAGGCCCTGATCAGATACCTATAGAATTCTATAAAGTATTTTGGGATTGTCTGAGAGAAGAAATGATAAGGGTGATGCAAGGAGCACAGTTGGGCAAAACAGCACCTAAATCATGGGGGGGTGCAGAGGTGGTTGTAATACTAAAAAAAGGTAAAAATCCGGAAGAACCAGGCTCGTATAGGCCTATAACTCTACTTAATGCGGACGTAAAAGTCTTCTCTAAAGCATTGGCATCAAGGTTGGCAAAAGTTATAGATAAAATTGTCAGTAGTTGCCAACACGGTTTTATACCAGGGAGAGGCACCACACACCATATACGGAAAGCAATAA
This sequence comes from Lissotriton helveticus, assembly GCF_964261635.1. Classification (NCBI taxonomy): domain Eukaryota; kingdom Metazoa; phylum Chordata; class Amphibia; order Caudata; family Salamandridae; genus Lissotriton; species Lissotriton helveticus. The sequence continues at coordinate 446,672,268 of NC_136061.1, forward strand.
CGTTATTTGATGTATCGTCAGTCACAGGAGACCCGATTGCAGTGATGTTACTTGATGCAGAAAAAGCATTCGATCGGGTCTCCTGGGGCTACCTCTGGTATGCTTTAGCTAGAACAGGAATTAAACAAGGCTTTATTAAAGCTTTACAAATTCTTTACTTAGAACCAGTAGGGACTCTACGAGTGAATGGTGGAAACACAGGTCAATTCCATATAAAAAGAGGGACTAGACAGGGGTGCCCTTGCTCACCTTTATTGTTTGCCATATATATCGACCCATTTATACGCAGAATAGAGGCATCTGAGATGATAACTCCGGTAACAACAGTCATTGGGCAGTGTAAAATCTTAGCCTATGCAGATGACATTGCTGTTATTTCTCCAAATCCATCTGAAACCATAGAACATCTTGAACTTGAGGCGTTGAAATTTGGAAAGATATCGGGATATAAAGTAAATACATCAAAAACACAGATAATAAAAAACTCATATACCCCATGTTTAGATAACCGAGTGGTGCAAGAAGGCATGTATTTAGGGGTTATCATAATGTCAGATCTGGATATCTTAGTGGAAAGGAATATTACCCCTTTAATCAAGAAAGTGGAGAAAGACTTGGATAGATGGGATAATTTGCACCTGTCAATAGTGGGAAGGTCTAATGTAGTAAAAATGATCATTCTTCCAAAATTTTTATATTTATTTAGGGCAATACCGCTATTTTTTGATAGCAAAATATTTAAAAAACTTGAGAGTATACTAAATAGATTTATCTGGGCAAAAGGGAAAACGAGAAGGGCTCTTAGATATATGACATTGCCGAGAGAAAGGGGAGGCTGGGGAGTCCCAGATTTAAAATCTTATTATTGTGCGGCGGCTTTACAGAACATGACTGGTTTAATGGGAGGTGAACAGTGCCGTGGATTAGAGGAGTGGAGTAAATTCGGATCATTAGCAATCTTTGGATTAACCTTGGGAATGGAAGCGAAGGATGTTCTCCTGAAATTTACAGAGGCTAGTTATTATAAGAGGACAAAGTTTAAGACAATAATGGCAGCATTTGAAATTTGGAAAAGTTTTGCTAAAAAAATTGGTCTAGGAAAATATAATTCATACACAAGACTGTTACACAATCCAACCCTCCCACAAGATATCTTTTCGGGACCTATAATTGCAGAGTGGGAAAACAGGGGAATCAGAACTATTGGAGATATAAAGGGGGATCAGGGTGTTCTCCAATTTAAAGATCTACAAGACAGATTCAATTTAGAAACTAGGCAATTTTTCAAATATCTCCAAATTAGGAGTTTTCTCCTGAATAAAAAAGGTGGCGATTTGGGATTTAGGCGTAACGCTATTATGGAAATTATTCAAAGGGGGCAGGATTGCACAATCAAAAGATTATATGCTGAACTGATTAAAGTAAAACAAGACGACCACCAAAAATGGAGCGAAAAATGGAAGGATAATCTTAAAATCAGCTCTGAAAGTTTTGGTATCTCCTTAGAAAAGGGGAATTCATTACTATGTTCAGCACCATTACAGGCTCAACACTACAAAACACTCTATCATTTGTATTATACACCGGCTAAAATAGCACAATGGGGAGGTTTAGCGGGCATTACGTGCTATAGGTGTGGAAGTTCGGATGCTGATTTACAACATGTATTTGCTCTATGCCCCCGTCTAGATTTATTTAAAAAAGAAATCGAATGTTTTATAAACAAAATTTTAGAAAGCGAAATTGTATTAACCCCTGGAACTATTCTACTAGGAGTCAATGTTGAGGATGTACGGCCTTTTTGTGGGAGGGAATTTTTGTTTGTCGCTATGTCTATTATGAGATTATGTATAGCCTCTGCATGGATAGATCCTGTACCGCCTACCTTTCATAAATGGTTGGCTAAGTTACTAATAACACATAAAGTGGAGAAAGAGATATATGCAAGGAAGGGAAAAAGAGGAAGGAAGTTAGGTAAGATAATATGGGATCCCATAACACGATGGAAGGAGGAATAATTGTATGAAATATAGGCTTGCCTAAAGATAAGGAAATAATAATTCGGTGTAATTACAATATCAATGTTACACAACATGAAAGTACACTATGCCCCAATTTATGCTATTTTTGTGTTCTAATTTGCTTGTTGTAATATCTACCTCGCCTGTTGATGATTTATTGATTGGTCTTTAGTTTGGGCTTTGAATGTTTTGTATATACTTTTTCCCTCGTTCTTTCTGTATTAATGAAGCCGTGCCTTGTATATAACTGCAAAATACTTTAATAAAAAAAAATTTAAAAAAAAAAAAGGAAGGTTGCCTTTCTAATTGCTATCAATTCATGAAGACAAGTTGGTGAGCTAAAGGCATTAACTTAAGAAGAACCTTTCGTTCATATCAACCAGTCAGTTGAGTTACCTATGTTCTTCCCTCAACCAGATTTAGTAGCAGAACGAGCCCTAAACAACGTGTTGTCAAAAGAGCACTATTATACTATATTGATAGAACAAAAAGATTTCCGTAAAACAAAAGAACTTTTTGTTACATTTGCTCCACCTTGTAAGGGAAATCCTATTTCTAAATCCAGTATTTCTAGGTGGATTGTTAAGTGCATTCAAACTTGTTATGTTGAAGCTAAAAGAACTTTATACCTCCTAGAGCACATTCTACGGCCAAAACAGGAGCATTTATGGCCTTTTTAGGTAACATTCCCTTAGCTGACATATGTAAAGCAGCTACATGGTGTACACCATACACATTTACAAAACATAACAGTGTGGATGTATTAGCAAGCAAGAACTGGTAACCTTGCAAGATAGGGGCGCTAAAAAATCTCCAGGGATTAGTATTAGTCTCTAAAGGTATTTTTTGGTGCAGCTAGGTGATGAAAGGGTGGTTTCCAGACTACCCCCAAACAACCACACCTGGGTGTGGTAATAAACATACAACAATGGGTGATCTCACCTGCGCTCCCCTATATATGTGTTAAATCAAATCTTTGCTAGTACCATCAGCAAATTAAACATTGAATACTCATAAATATAACACAATTGTAACATCAAAGGTGTGACCAAACGTTCCTGGTCACAATTCAACTGTCCATTCCTCAGAACCTGGTTCAGATCACCTATTATCACCCAAATTATATGAAAGTGTCCAAAATTATCATCCACAGACTGAGCAGTTAGTTGTAGAAATCTTCTTTTATTCTACGCATTACATGAGGTTCTTCGAATACAAATCCTGATATAGAAGAGGATGATGACAATTTTAATCCGCCACAACCAGATCCCTGCGATGACTATCACATAGACCCCCAGCTATACCCAGCAAAACCTTCCTCTCCTGATGATAATACTGCATATCAGGAATTATTTGCTAGAGCAGCTAATTACCACGGAGTACCTTTACTCAAAGAAGCACTTGAGGCAGATTTTTTATTTGAAACATTCGGGAACACACACAGAACAACACAAATGTTGCATATGCTTAAAGGTGTGTTGAGACATACTAATGATATTTTTAAAGACCCAGTTAGAGCACGTTTATTAACACCTAGAGTGGACAAAAAATATATAACCCCTCCATCTGACTTAGTTTTCATTAGGGGTCAGTTGCCTTTGGATTGATTAGTGGTATCTAATGCCCGTATCAGGAGCAGCACCACCTCCAGATAAACAGTTGAAACTCATAGATGCATTGGGTAAAAGAGCTGCTGCTCAATCTGCCAACCATTTGTGTAGCGCTAATACACAGAGTCTCTTGTCCAGGTACGATAGAGCTCACTGGGATGAGATGGAAGAATTATTAAAATATCTCCCGCAAGAAAACAAAGAGAGGGCAGGAAATAGTTCAAGAAGGGAAATCTATTTATAATAAATCTATTAGATGTAGGTAGCAGATACTGTAGCTAGAGGAATTAACACTAGCATTATGCTAGGGAGACATGCTTGGCTCAGAATTTCCTGTTTCAAATCAGAAGTGCAACACACCATTCTTAATGCACCCTTTGATAAAACAAACCATGTGGGGCTCAAATAGATCAGTCTCCTGACAAAATGAAAAAAGATTCTGAAGTGGCAACGTCTATGGGAGCGCTTCAGTCTCCTTCTACCAGAGGTTCTTTTTGTCTCTCCTTTTACAGAGAAGGCTTCAAAATAACACTAACACCTCAGATGCGGCTGCATCTACATATAAATCACAAACACTATCATATCCCTCTAGAGGATTCTATAGGGGTAACTGTAGAGGAAGGGAAAGGTACATCAACACATACCTCCCAATCCTCTAACAAACAGTGACTTGCTACCACTTCCCCTAACCATTCATCACCTGTTGGGAAAGATTACAACAGTTTCTACGCATTTGGTGTCCATCACAACAGACAAATGGGTTTTGGGCATTATCCAACATGGTTATTGCCTGGAGCTTGCCAGCACTTCTCCCCATATTCCAACTCGCATTCATAAATTCTTGTTACAACACCAAGAGCTTTTCAATTAGGAAGTACAAGCTCTTCTAACAAACAAAGCCATAGAACCAGTTCCATTAAAACATCAAGGGTCAGGAGTTTACTTTTTTTTACTTCCTAATCCACAAAAAGGAGTGGCCCCATGACCAATCTTAGATCTAAGACCATTAAACTCATACATGCTGTCAGAAGACTTCCATATGATTACCCTTCAACAAGTGCTTCCACTTTTACAAGGCGACTTTATGTCCACACTAGACTTAAAGGACGCATATTTCCACATTCCTATCCATCCAGCACATCGCAAATTTCTCAGATTTGTGATAGCAAGAAATCCCTATCAGTTCAAAGCACTTCCATTCGGAGTGACTACTGCACCCAGAGTATTTACAAAATGTCTAGCAGTAGTAGCAGCTCATCTAAAAAAACAACAGATTCATGTCTTCCCATATCTGGAAGATTGGCTTATCAAAGCCAACTCACAGAAAAAGTATTCACAACACACTCAAGCTATAAGACAACTTCTCCATCAACTGGGGTTTACAGTCAATGCACAAAAGTCCCATCTTCAACCCTCACAACTGCAAACGTATCTAGGAGCAACGCTAAACACTCACACAGCTCTAGCGTCTCCCATTGTAGCCAGAATTCAAAACTTTCAAACCTTATTACTACAGTTTCAAAGCAACCAATACCTAACAGTGAAGACTTTCATGCAACTGTTAGGAATGACGACATCAATCATTGCAATAGTGCCCCATGCAAGACTGCATATGCAGCCTCTACAAGAATGCTTAGCACGTCTGTGGAATAAATCACAGAGTCCATTAACAGATCTTGTGTTGGTAGACAGCTGCACTCATCACTCTTCAGTGATGAAATCACAAAATCAAAAGGGGGGCCGTTCATCGACCATATTCCACAATCGTACTAACAGCAGATGCATCTCTCACAAGTTGAGGTGCCCATATCCAGCATATGACAATTCAAGGTTTATGGGACACCAAACACAAAAGTCACCACATCACTTTCTTGGAGCTTCTAGTAGTTCAACTGGCACTATAAGCTTTCCAGCCTCACCTAGTAGGGAAAGTTGTCTTAGTCTCAGACAGACAATATGACAGCAATGTACTATGTACAGAAACAAGAGGGGACACACGCTCTACTATTGTCATGCCTCTTGCAGACCATTTGGCGTTTGGCAATACATCACAAAATTCATCTTCTGGCATAACAACTTCCTGGAATAAACAACCAATTTGGTGACCTCCTCAGCAGGATGCAGCAACAAATACACCAATGGGAAATTCATCCCCAGGTTCTCCTCCCATCCTTCCAGAAAGGGGGATTCCCACAAATAGACCGCTTTGCCACAGAAGAGAACTCAAAATGCCCAAATTTCGCCTCCAGATTCCCACACCATCTATCGAAAGGCAATACACTATGGATGAACTGGTTGGGGATATTTGCTTACGCTTTTCCACCTCTCCCTCTCCTTACATTTCTGGTGCGAAAACTGAGGCAGACATCCTTCACTGATTCTAGTGGCTCCCACGTGGGCTCGTTAGCCGTGGTTCACCACACTACTAGAACTGTCAGTAGTTCCACACCAAAAACTGCACCTCACTTCCAGCCTTCTCACACAACCATGGAGAAGTCGGACATCCAAATCCCAAGGCGCTCAACCTAGCGATCTGGTTCATGAAGTCATAGAGTTTGGATACCTAAATCTGCCACCAGATTGTATGACAGCAAGAAGACCACCACTAGAGCATGTTATGCCACAAAGTGGAAAAGGTTTGTAATATAGTGTAATAACAAGAAAACTGATACGCTAGATGCATCTATACAAAATATTATTTGTTATCTATTGCATCTACAGCGAGTAGGCTTAGCCTGCACATCCATTCAACTACACCTTGCGGCAGTAGCTGCATATCTGCAAAACACAACATTTTTCCTTATTCACAGTTCAAGTTATTAAAGCTTTTATAGAAGGGCTTAAAAGAATAATACCACCCACTGTACCACCTGTCTGGAACCTTAATATTGTTCTCCAAAGGCTTATGGGCCCAACGTTTGAGCCATTACACAGTTGTGCATTACACTTTCTTTCTTGGAAGAGAGGGTAGGAGGGAAAGGAGACTTGAGAATGAGGATAATGGGGGTTAGAGTTGTAACTTGGAATGTTTGTGGGCTAAATGATCCCCAAAAAAGAGCGAAAATAGCATTAATGTTGAAACAAATGAATCTGGACTTTGCATACATTCAGGAAACTCATATTATGATATCACAAGCTTACGTTCTGTCGCAGTTAGGATTTAAGGTCCTAGCTCACTCGAGTCAAGGGGTTAAAAAAAGAGGGGTAGCTATCCTAGCTAGGAATAATAATATCTTAACCAGAAAGAAAGCACAAGACAAATGGGGAAGATGGGCTATGGTTAAGTGTTTTATTGATGGAGAGTGGATAACATTGGTAAATGTATATGGCTCAACAGAGGACGACCCTGATATTTTTCAATTTTTAGATGTTGAGTTAGCAACATGGGCACCAAAAATCATACTGGGAGGCGATTTTAATATTAATGGAGCAGACGGATTAGGACTGGGTTCTTTTGGAAAGTATAACGGCAGGGAAAAAAAAGTATTTCAGGCAATACACAGCCTGGTGTTAAACAATGCTCTCTCAGATGTATGGGGGAAAAAGAGAATGGATAATAAAGGTTACACATACTATTCTGCTCCGCATCAAACATGTGCAAGATTAGATTATTTTTTTATTTCAAGTACTAATATTTCTAACTCAAAGATCGAAAGGCTGCCACGGATCCTTAGCGACCATAACCCTCTAGTACTCACTATAATAACAAAAACAAGTACTAGACAGCATACAAACTGGACCTTTGAAAGAGAGTTATTGAAAGATGAAAAGTATATAGAACACATGAATAAATGGATTATTGATTTTTTTTCCTTTAATAGAGATACAGCAGAAATGGGAGTGGTTTGGGATACCTTTAAAGCTGGAATACGAGGGGAAACAAAGAGTTATAATTCTTATAAAAGGAAACAAACCCAGTTGAGGAACTCAGAATTAGCTCTGAAGGTTCTGATGGCAGAAGAAAGCTTAGAAAACAGCGTGGTGTCGGGGCGGGATCTGGAAAAAGCTTGGGTAGAGTTAGTCAAAGCTAAAGGTGAGGCAGAGGGCGAAATTGCTAGTAAGGCAGCGAAAATTTATAATACTAAAAGAGAGAAGTGCTATGAGTTGAGCGAGTCAGTAGGCAGGATACTGGCTACTCGAACACGGCAACAAGAAGCTGCAGGCATAGTGAGGGAAATTAGGGATACTTCGGGTACGGTTCATTCAGACTCGAATAAAATAAGAGAAATCTTTAGGATATTTTACGAGAAGTTATACGACGACGAATTACAGGGTCGTGATCCTATAAAAGACAATGAAGAAATGATGGAGTATCTCCGAGAGACTCCTATAGACCTAATAGAGGAAGAGGAAGCAGATGGGTTAGAGGGAGAGCTGCAGTTAGAAGAAATTAAGGAGGCAATATGGAACCTACCTTCTGGTAAAGCAGCAGGCCCTGATCAGATACCTATAGAATTCTATAAAGTATTTTGGGATTGTCTGAGAGAAGAAATGATAAGGGTGATGCAAGGAGCACAGTTGGGCAAAACAGCACCTAAATCATGGGGGGGTGCAGAGGTGGTTGTAATACTAAAAAAAGGTAAAAATCCGGAAGAACCAGGCTCGTATAGGCCTATAACTCTACTTAATGCGGACGTAAAAGTCTTCTCTAAAGCATTGGCATCAAGGTTGGCAAAAGTTATAGATAAAATTGTCAGTAGTTGCCAACACGGTTTTATACCAGGGAGAGGCACCACACACCATATACGGAAAGCAATAACGTTATTTGATGTATCGTCAGTCACAGGAGACCCGATTGCAGTGATGTTACTTGATGCAGAAAAAGCATTCGATCGGGTCTCCTGGGGCTACCTCTGGTATGCTTTAGCTAGAACAGGAATTAAACAAGGCTTTATTAAAGCTTTACAAATTCTTTACTTAGAACCAGTAGGGACTCTACGAGTGAATGGTGGAAACACAGGTCAATTCCATATAAAAAGAGGGACTAGACAGGGGTGCCCTTGCTCACCTTTATTGTTTGCCATATATATCGACCCATTTATACGCAGAATAGAGGCATCTGAGATGATAACTCCGGTAACAACAGTCATTGGGCAGTGTAAAATCTTAGCCTATGCAGATGACATTGCTGTTATTTCTCCAAATCCATCTGAAACCATAGAACATCTTGAACTTGAGGCGTTGAAATTTGGAAAGATATCGGGATATAAAGTAAATACATCAAAAACACAGATAATAAAAAACTCATATACCCCATGTTTAGATAACCGAGTGGTGCAAGAAGGCATGTATTTAGGGGTTATCATAATGTCAGATCTGGATATCTTAGTGGAAAGGAATATTACCCCTTTAATCAAGAAAGTGGAGAAAGACTTGGATAGATGGGATAATTTGCACCTGTCAATAGTGGGAAGGTCTAATGTAGTAAAAATGATCATTCTTCCAAAATTTTTATATTTATTTAGGGCAATACCGCTATTTTTTGATAGCAAAATATTTAAAAAACTTGAGAGTATACTAAATAGATTTATCTGGGCAAAAGGGAAAACGAGAAGGGCTCTTAGATATATGACATTGCCGAGAGAAAGGGGAGGCTGGGGAGTCCCAGATTTAAAATCGTATTATTGTGCGGCGGCTTTACAGAACATGACTGGTTTAATGGGAGGTGAACAGTGCCGTGGATTAGAGGAGTGGAGTAAATTCGGATCATTAGCAATCTTTGGATTAACCTTGGGAATGGAAGCGAAGGATGTTCTCCTGAAATTTACAGAGGCTAGTTATTATAAGAGGACAAAGTTTAAGACAATAATGGCAGCATTTGAAATTTGGAAAAGTTTTGCTAAAAAAATTGGTCTAGGAAAATATAATTCATACACAAGACTGTTACACAATCCAACCCTCCCACAAGATATCTTTTCGGGACCTATAATTGCAGAGTGGGAAAACAGGGGAATCAGAACTATTGGAGATATAAAGGGGGATCAGGGTGTTCTCCAATTTAAAGATCTACAAGACAGATTCAATTTAGAAACTAGGCAATTTTTCAAATATCTCCAAATTAGGAGTTTTCTCCTGAATAAAAAAGGTGGCGATTTGGGATTTAGGCGTAACGCTATTATGGAAATTATTCAAAGGGGGCAGGATTGCACAATCAAAAGATTATATGCTGAACTGATTAAAGTAAAACAAGACGACCACCAAAAATGGAGCGAAAAATGGAAGGATAATCTTAAAATCAGCTCTGAAAGTTTTGGTATCTCCTTAGAAAAGGGGAATTCATTACTATGTTCAGCACCATTACAGGCTCAACACTACAAAACACTCTATCATTTGTATTATACACCGGCTAAAATAGCACAATGGGGAGGTTTAGCGGGCATTACGTGCTATAGGTGTGGAAGTTCGGATGCTGATTTACAACATGTATTTGCTCTATGCCCCCGTCTAGATTTATTTAAAAAAGAAATCGAATGTTTTATAAACAAAATTTTAGAAAGCGAAATTGTATTAACCCCTGGAACTATTCTACTAGGAGTCAATGTTGAGGATGTACGGCCTTTTTGTGGGAGGGAATTTTTGTTTGTCGCTATGTCTATTATGAGATTATGTATAGCCTCTGCATGGATAGATCCTGTACCGCCTACCTTTCATAAATGGTTGGCTAAGTTACTAATAACACATAAAGTGGAGAAAGAGATATATGCAAGGAAGGGAAAAAGAGGAAGGAAGTTAGGTAAGATAATATGGGATCCCATAACACGATGGAAGGAGGAATAATTGTATGAAATATAGGCTTGCCTAAAGATAAGGAAATAATAATTCGGTGTAATTACAATATCAATGTTACACAACATGAAAGTACACTATGCCCCAATTTATGCTATTTTTGTGTTCTAATTTGCTTGTTGTAATATCTACCTCGCCTGTTGATGATTTATTGATTGGTCTTTAGTTTGGGCTTTGAATGTTTTGTATATACTTTTTCCCTCGTTCTTTCTGTATTAATGAAGCCGTGCCTTGTATATAACTGCAAAATACTTTAATAAAAAAAAATTTAAAAAAAAAAAAGGAAGGTTGCCTTTCTAATTGCTATCAATTCATGAAGACAAGTTGGTGAGCTAAAGGCATTAACTTAAGAAGAACCTTTCGTTCATATCAACCAGTCAGTTGAGTTACCTATGTTCTTCCCTCAACCAGATTTAGTAGCAGAACGAGCCCTAAACAACGTGTTGTCAAAAGAGCACTATTATACTATATTGATAGAACAAAAAGATTTCCGTAAAACAAAAGAACTTTTTGTTACATTTGCTCCACCTTGTAAGGGAAATCCTATTTCTAAATCCAGTATTTCTAGGTGGATTGTTAAGTGCATTCAAACTTGTTATGTTGAAGCTAAAAGAACTTTATACCTCCTAGAGCACATTCTACGGCCAAAACAGGAGCATTTATGGCCTTTTTAGGTAACATTCCCTTAGCTGACATATGTAAAGCAGCTACATGGTGTACACCATACACATTTACAAAACATAACAGTGTGGATGTATTAGCAAGCAAGAACTGGTAACCTTGCAAGATAGGGGCGCTAAAAAATCTCCAGGGATTAGTATTAGTCTCTAAAGGTATTTTTTGGTGCAGCTAGGTGATGAAAGGGTGGTTTCCAGACTACCCCCAAACAACCACACCTGGGTGTGGTAATAAACATACAACAATGGGTGATCTCACCTGCGCTCCCCTATATATGTGTTAAATCAAATCTTTGCTAGTACCATCAGCAAATTAAACATTGAATACTCATAAATATAACACAATTGTAACATCAAAGGTGTGACCAAACGTTCCTGGTCACAATTCAACTGTCCATTCCTCAGAACCTGGTTCAGATCACCTATTATCACCCAAATTATATGAAAGTGTCCAAAATTATCATCCACAGACTGAGCAGTTAGTTGTAGAAATCTTCTTTTATTCTACGCATTACATGAGGTTCTTCGAATACAAATCCTGATATAGAAGAGGATGATGACAATTTTAATCCGCCACAACCAGATCCCTGCGATGACTATCACATAGACCCCCAGCTATACCCAGCAAAACCTTCCTCTCCTGATGATAATACTGCATATCAGGAATTATTTGCTAGAGCAGCTAATTACCACGGAGTACCTTTACTCAAAGAAGCACTTGAGGCAGATTTTTTATTTGAAACATTCGGGAACACACACAGAACAACACAAATGTTGCATATGCTTAAAGGTGTGTTGAGACATACTAATGATATTTTTAAAGACCCAGTTAGAGCACGTTTATTAACACCTAGAGTGGACAAAAAATATATAACCCCTCCATCTGACTTAGTTTTCATTAGGGGTCAGTTGCCTTTGGATTGATTAGTGGTATCTAATGCCCGTATCAGGAGCAGCACCACCTCCAGATAAACAGTTGAAACTCATAGATGCATTGGGTAAAAGAGCTGCTGCTCAATCTGCCAACCATTTGTGTAGCGCTAATACACAGAGTCTCTTGTCCAGGTACGATAGAGCTCACTGGGATGAGATGGAAGAATTATTAAAATATCTCCCGCAAGAAAACAAAGAGAGGGCAGGAAATAGTTCAAGAAGGGAAATCTATTTATAATAAATCTATTAGATGTAGGTAGCAGATACTGTAGCTAGAGGAATTAACACTAGCATTATGCTAGGGAGACATGCTTGGCTCAGAATTTCCTGTTTCAAATCAGAAGTGCAACACACCATTCTTAATGCACCCTTTGATAAAACAAACCATGTGGGGCTCAAATAGATCAGTCTCCTGACAAAATGAAAAAAGATTCTGAAGTGGCAACGTCTATGGGAGCGCTTCAGTCTCCTTCTACCAGAGGTTCTTTTTGTCTCTCCTTTTACAGAGAAGGCTTCAAAATAACACTAACACCTCAGATGCGGCTGCATCTACATATAAATCACAAACACTATCATATCCCTCTAGAGGATTCTATAGGGGTAACTGTAGAGGAAGGGAAAGGTACATCAACACATACCTCCCAATCCTCTAACAAACAGTGACTTGCTACCACTTCCCCTAACCATTCATCACCTGTTGGGAAAGATTACAACAGTTTCTACGCATTTGGTGTCCATCACAACAGACAAATGGGTTTTGGGCATTATCCAACATGGTTATTGCCTGGAGCTTGCCAGCACTTCTCCCCATATTCCAACTCGCATTCATAAATTCTTGTTACAACACCAAGAGCTTTTCAATTAGGAAGTACAAGCTCTTCTAACAAACAAAGCCATAGAACCAGTTCCATTAAAACATCAAGGGTCAGGAGTTTACTTTTTTTTACTTCCTAATCCACAAAAAGGAGTGGCCCCATGACCAATCTTAGATCTAAGACCATTAAACTCATACATGCTGTCAGAAGACTTCCATATGATTACCCTTCAACAAGTGCTTCCACTTTTACAAGGCGACTTTATGTCCACACTAGACTTAAAGGACGCATATTTCCACATTCCTATCCATCCAGCACATCGCAAATTTCTCAGATTTGTGATAGCAAGAAATCCCTATCAGTTCAAAGCACTTCCATTCGGAGTGACTACTGCACCCAGAGTATTTACAAAATGTCTAGCAGTAGTAGCAGCTCATCTAAAAAAACAACAGATTCATGTCTTCCCATATCTGGAAGATTGGCTTATCAAAGCCAACTCACAGAAAAAGTATTCACAACACACTCAAGCTATAAGACAACTTCTCCATCAACTGGGGTTTACAGTCAATGCACAAAAGTCCCATCTTCAACCCTCACAACTGCAAACGTATCTAGGAGCAACGCTAAACACTCACACAGCTCTAGCGTCTCCCATTGTAGCCAGAATTCAAAACTTTCAAACCTTATTACTACAGTTTCAAAGCAACCAATACCTAACAGTGAAGACTTTCATGCAACTGTTAGGAATGACGACATCAATCATTGCAATAGTGCCCCATGCAAGACTGCATATGCAGCCTCTACAAGAATGCTTAGCACGTCTGTGGAATAAATCACAGAGTCCATTAACAGATCTTGTGTTGGTAGACAGCTGCACTCATCACTCTTCAGTGATGAAATCACAAAATCAAAAGGGGGGCCGTTCATCGACCATATTCCACAATCGTACTAACAGCAGATGCATCTCTCACAAGTTGAGGTGCCCATATCCAGCATATGACAATTCAAGGTTTATGGGACACCAAACACAAAAGTCACCACATCACTTTCTTGGAGCTTCTAGTAGTTCAACTGGCACTATAAGCTTTCCAGCCTCACCTAGTAGGGAAAGTTGTCTTAGTCTCAGACAGACAATATGACAGCAATGTACTATGTACAGAAACAAGAGGGGACACACGCTCTACTATTGTCATGCCTCTTGCAGACCATTTGGCGTTTGGCAATACATCACAAAATTCATCTTCTGGCATAACAACTTCCTGGAATAAACAACCAATTTGGTGACCTCCTCAGCAGGATGCAGCAACAAATACACCAATGGGAAATTCATCCCCAGGTTCTCCTCCCATCCTTCCAGAAAGGGGGATTCCCACAAATAGACCGCTTTGCCACAGAAGAGAACTCAAAATGCCCAAATTTCGCCTCCAGATTCCCACACCATCTATCGAAAGGCAATACACTATGGATGAACTGGTTGGGGATATTTGCTTACGCTTTTCCACCTCTCCCTCTCCTTACATTTCTGGTGCGAAAACTGAGGCAGACATCCTTCACTGATTCTAGTGGCTCCCACGTGGGCTCGTTAGCCGTGGTTCACCACACTACTAGAACTGTCAGTAGTTCCACACCAAAAACTGCACCTCACTTCCAGCCTTCTCACACAACCATGGAGAAGTCGGACATCCAAATCCCAAGGCGCTCAACCTAGCGATCTGGTTCATGAAGTCATAGAGTTTGGATACCTAAATCTGCCACCAGATTGTATGACAGCAAGAAGACCACCACTAGAGCATGTTATGCCACAAAGTGGAAAAGGTTTGTAATATAGTGTAATAACAAGAAAACTGATACGCTAGATGCATCTATACAAAATATTATTTGTTATCTATTGCATCTACAGCGAGTAGGCTTAGCCTGCACATCCATTCAACTACACCTTGCGGCAGTAGCTGCATATCTGCAAAACACAACATTTTTCCTTATTCACAGTTCAAGTTATTAAAGCTTTTATAGAAGGGCTTAAAAGAATAATACCACCCACTGTACCACCTGTCTGGAACCTTAATATTGTTCTCCAAAGGCTTATGGGCCCAACGTTTGAGCCATTACACAGTTGTGCATTACACTTTCTTTCTTGGAAGAGAGGGTAGGAGGGAAAGGAGACTTGAGAATGAGGATAATGGGGGTTAGAGTTGTAACTTGGAATGTTTGTGGGCTAAATGATCCCCAAAAAAGAGCGAAAATAGCATTAATGTTGAAACAAATGAATCTGGACTTTGCATACATTCAGGAAACTCATATTATGATATCACAAGCTTACGTTCTGTCGCAGTTAGGATTTAAGGTCCTAGCTCACTCGAGTCAAGGGGTTAAAAAAAGAGGGGTAGCTATCCTAGCTAGGAATAATAATATCTTAACCAGAAAGAAAGCACAAGACAAATGGGGAAGATGGGCTATGGTTAAGTGTTTTATTGATGGAGAGTGGATAACATTGGTAAATGTATATGGCTCAACAGAGGACGACCCTGATATTTTTCAATTTTTAGATGTTGAGTTAGCAACATGGGCACCAAAAATCATACTGGGAGGCGATTTTAATATTAATGGAGCAGACGGATTAGGACTGGGTTCTTTTGGAAAGTATAACGGCAGGGAAAAAAAAGTATTTCAGGCAATACACAGCCTGGTGTTAAACAATGCTCTCTCAGATGTATGGGGGAAAAAGAGAATGGATAATAAAGGTTACACATACTATTCTGCTCCGCATCAAACATGTGCAAGATTAGATTATTTTTTTATTTCAAGTACTAATATTTCTAACTCAAAGATCGAAAGGCTGCCACGGATCCTTAGCGACCATAACCCTCTAGTACTCACTATAATAACAAAAACAAGTACTAGACAGCATACAAACTGGACCTTTGAAAGAGAGTTATTGAAAGATGAAAAGTATATAGAACACATGAATAAATGGATTATTGATTTTTTTTCCTTTAATAGAGATACAGCAGAAATGGGAGTGGTTTGGGATACCTTTAAAGCTGGAATACGAGGGGAAACAAAGAGTTATAATTCTTATAAAAGGAAACAAACCCAGTTGAGGAACTCAGAATTAGCTCTGAAGGTTCTGATGGCAGAAGAAAGCTTAGAAAACAGCGTGGTGTCGGGGCGGGATCTGGAAAAAGCTTGGGTAGAGTTAGTCAAAGCTAAAGGTGAGGCAGAGGGCGAAATTGCTAGTAAGGCAGCGAAAATTTATAATACTAAAAGAGAGAAGTGCTATGAGTTGAGCGAGTCAGTAGGCAGGATACTGGCTACTCGAACACGGCAACAAGAAGCTGCAGGCATAGTGAGGGAAATTAGGGATACTTCGGGTACGGTTCATTCAGACTCGAATAAAATAAGAGAAATCTTTAGGATATTTTACGAGAAGTTATACGACGACGAATTACAGGGTCGTGATCCTATAAAAGACAATGAAGAAATGATGGAGTATCTCCGAGAGACTCCTATAGACCTAATAGAGGAAGAGGAAGCAGATGGGTTAGAGGGAGAGCTGCAGTTAGAAGAAATTAAGGAGGCAATATGGAACCTACCTTCTGGTAAAGCAGCAGGCCCTGATCAGATACCTATAGAATTCTATAAAGTATTTTGGGATTGTCTGAGAGAAGAAATGATAAGGGTGATGCAAGGAGCACAGTTGGGCAAAACAGCACCTAAATCATGGGGGGGTGCAGAGGTGGTTGTAATACTAAAAAAAGGTAAAAATCCGGAAGAACCAGGCTCGTATAGGCCTATAACTCTACTTAATGCGGACGTAAAAGTCTTCTCTAAAGCATTGGCATCAAGGTTGGCAAAAGTTATAGATAAAATTGTCAGTAGTTGCCAACACGGTTTTATACCAGGGAGAGGCACCACACACCATATACGGAAAGCAATAACGTTATTTGATGTATCGTCAGTCACAGGAGACCCGATTGCAGTGATGTTACTTGATGCAGAAAAAGCATTCGATCGGGTCTCCTGGGGCTACCTCTGGTATGCTTTAGCTAGAACAGGAATTAAACAAGGCTTTATTAAAGCTTTACAAATTCTTTACTTAGAACCAGTAGGGACTCTACGAGTGAATGGTGGAAACACAGGTCAATTCCATATAAAAAGAGGGACTAGACAGGGGTGCCCTTGCTCACCTTTATTGTTTGCCATATATATCGACCCATTTATACGCAGAATAGAGGCATCTGAGATGATAACTCCGGTAACAACAGTCATTGGGCAGTGTAAAATCTTAGCCTATGCAGATGACATTGCTGTTATTTCTCCAAATCCATCTGAAACCATAGAACATCTTGAACTTGAGGCGTTGAAATTTGGAAAGATATCGGGATATAAAGTAAATACATCAAAAACACAGATAATAAAAAACTCATATACCCCATGTTTAGATAACCGAGTGGTGCAAGAAGGCATGTATTTAGGGGTTATCATAATGTCAGATCTGGATATCTTAGTGGAAAGGAATATTACCCCTTTAATCAAGAAAGTGGAGAAAGACTTGGATAGATGGGATAATTTGCACCTGTCAATAGTGGGAAGGTCTAATGTAGTAAAAATGATCATTCTTCCAAAATTTTTATATTTATTTAGGGCAATACCGCTATTTTTTGATAGCAAAATATTTAAAAAACTTGAGAGTATACTAAATAGATTTATCTGGGCAAAAGGGAAAACGAGAAGGGCTCTTAGATATATGACATTGCCGAGAGAAAGGGGAGGCTGGGGAGTCCCAGATTTAAAATCTTATTATTGTGCGGCGGCTTTACAGAACATGACTGGTTTAATGGGAGGTGAACAGTGCCGTGGATTAGAGGAGTGGAGTAAATTCGGATCATTAGCAATCTTTGGATTAACCTTGGGAATGGAAGCGAAGGATGTTCTCCTGAAATTTACAGAGGCTAGTTATTATAAGAGGACAAAGTTTAAGACAATAATGGCAGCATTTGAAATTTGGAAAAGTTTTGCTAAAAAAATTGGTCTAGGAAAATATAATTCATACACAAGACTGTTACACAATCCAACCCTCCCACAAGATATCTTTTCGGGACCTATAATTGCAGAGTGGGAAAACAGGGGAATCAGAACTATTGGAGATATAAAGGGGGATCAGGGTGTTCTCCAATTTAAAGATCTACAAGACAGATTCAATTTAGAAACTAGGCAATTTTTCAAATATCTCCAAATTAGGAGTTTTCTCCTGAATAAAAAAGGTGGCGATTTGGGATTTAGGCGTAACGCTATTATGGAAATTATTCAAAGGGGG
Source organism: Lissotriton helveticus (assembly GCF_964261635.1). Taxonomy (NCBI): domain Eukaryota; kingdom Metazoa; phylum Chordata; class Amphibia; order Caudata; family Salamandridae; genus Lissotriton; species Lissotriton helveticus. Next base: position 446,690,427 of record NC_136061.1, read on the forward strand.
CAGGATTGCACAATCAAAAGATTATATGCTGAACTGATTAAAGTAAAACAAGACGACCACCAAAAATGGAGCGAAAAATGGAAGGATAATCTTAAAATCAGCTCTGAAAGTTTTGGTATCTCCTTAGAAAAGGGGAATTCATTACTATGTTCAGCACCATTACAGGCTCAACACTACAAAACACTCTATCATTTGTATTATACACCGGCTAAAATAGCACAATGGGGAGGTTTAGCGGGCATTACGTGCTATAGGTGTGGAAGTTCGGATGCTGATTTACAACATGTATTTGCTCTATGCCCCCGTCTAGATTTATTTAAAAAAGAAATCGAATGTTTTATAAACAAAATTTTAGAAAGCGAAATTGTATTAACCCCTGGAACTATTCTACTAGGAGTCAATGTTGAGGATGTACGGCCTTTTTGTGGGAGGGAATTTTTGTTTGTCGCTATGTCTATTATGAGATTATGTATAGCCTCTGCATGGATAGATCCTGTACCGCCTACCTTTCATAAATGGTTGGCTAAGTTACTAATAACACATAAAGTGGAGAAAGAGATATATGCAAGGAAGGGAAAAAGAGGAAGGAAGTTAGGTAAGATAATATGGGATCCCATAACACGATGGAAGGAGGAATAATTGTATGAAATATAGGCTTGCCTAAAGATAAGGAAATAATAATTCGGTGTAATTACAATATCAATGTTACACAACATGAAAGTACACTATGCCCCAATTTATGCTATTTTTGTGTTCTAATTTGCTTGTTGTAATATCTACCTCGCCTGTTGATGATTTATTGATTGGTCTTTAGTTTGGGCTTTGAATGTTTTGTATATACTTTTTCCCTCGTTCTTTCTGTATTAATGAAGCCGTGCCTTGTATATAACTGCAAAATACTTTAATAAAAAAAAATTTAAAAAAAAAAAAGGAAGGTTGCCTTTCTAATTGCTATCAATTCATGAAGACAAGTTGGTGAGCTAAAGGCATTAACTTAAGAAGAACCTTTCGTTCATATCAACCAGTCAGTTGAGTTACCTATGTTCTTCCCTCAACCAGATTTAGTAGCAGAACGAGCCCTAAACAACGTGTTGTCAAAAGAGCACTATTATACTATATTGATAGAACAAAAAGATTTCCGTAAAACAAAAGAACTTTTTGTTACATTTGCTCCACCTTGTAAGGGAAATCCTATTTCTAAATCCAGTATTTCTAGGTGGATTGTTAAGTGCATTCAAACTTGTTATGTTGAAGCTAAAAGAACTTTATACCTCCTAGAGCACATTCTACGGCCAAAACAGGAGCATTTATGGCCTTTTTAGGTAACATTCCCTTAGCTGACATATGTAAAGCAGCTACATGGTGTACACCATACACATTTACAAAACATAACAGTGTGGATGTATTAGCAAGCAAGAACTGGTAACCTTGCAAGATAGGGGCGCTAAAAAATCTCCAGGGATTAGTATTAGTCTCTAAAGGTATTTTTTGGTGCAGCTAGGTGATGAAAGGGTGGTTTCCAGACTACCCCCAAACAACCACACCTGGGTGTGGTAATAAACATACAACAATGGGTGATCTCACCTGCGCTCCCCTATATATGTGTTAAATCAAATCTTTGCTAGTACCATCAGCAAATTAAACATTGAATACTCATAAATATAACACAATTGTAACATCAAAGGTGTGACCAAACGTTCCTGGTCACAATTCAACTGTCCATTCCTCAGAACCTGGTTCAGATCACCTATTATCACCCAAATTATATGAAAGTGTCCAAAATTATCATCCACAGACTGAGCAGTTAGTTGTAGAAATCTTCTTTTATTCTACGCATTACATGAGGTTCTTCGAATACAAATCCTGATATAGAAGAGGATGATGACAATTTTAATCCGCCACAACCAGATCCCTGCGATGACTATCACATAGACCCCCAGCTATACCCAGCAAAACCTTCCTCTCCTGATGATAATACTGCATATCAGGAATTATTTGCTAGAGCAGCTAATTACCACGGAGTACCTTTACTCAAAGAAGCACTTGAGGCAGATTTTTTATTTGAAACATTCGGGAACACACACAGAACAACACAAATGTTGCATATGCTTAAAGGTGTGTTGAGACATACTAATGATATTTTTAAAGACCCAGTTAGAGCACGTTTATTAACACCTAGAGTGGACAAAAAATATATAACCCCTCCATCTGACTTAGTTTTCATTAGGGGTCAGTTGCCTTTGGATTGATTAGTGGTATCTAATGCCCGTATCAGGAGCAGCACCACCTCCAGATAAACAGTTGAAACTCATAGATGCATTGGGTAAAAGAGCTGCTGCTCAATCTGCCAACCATTTGTGTAGCGCTAATACACAGAGTCTCTTGTCCAGGTACGATAGAGCTCACTGGGATGAGATGGAAGAATTATTAAAATATCTCCCGCAAGAAAACAAAGAGAGGGCAGGAAATAGTTCAAGAAGGGAAATCTATTTATAATAAATCTATTAGATGTAGGTAGCAGATACTGTAGCTAGAGGAATTAACACTAGCATTATGCTAGGGAGACATGCTTGGCTCAGAATTTCCTGTTTCAAATCAGAAGTGCAACACACCATTCTTAATGCACCCTTTGATAAAACAAACCATGTGGGGCTCAAATAGATCAGTCTCCTGACAAAATGAAAAAAGATTCTGAAGTGGCAACGTCTATGGGAGCGCTTCAGTCTCCTTCTACCAGAGGTTCTTTTTGTCTCTCCTTTTACAGAGAAGGCTTCAAAATAACACTAACACCTCAGATGCGGCTGCATCTACATATAAATCACAAACACTATCATATCCCTCTAGAGGATTCTATAGGGGTAACTGTAGAGGAAGGGAAAGGTACATCAACACATACCTCCCAATCCTCTAACAAACAGTGACTTGCTACCACTTCCCCTAACCATTCATCACCTGTTGGGAAAGATTACAACAGTTTCTACGCATTTGGTGTCCATCACAACAGACAAATGGGTTTTGGGCATTATCCAACATGGTTATTGCCTGGAGCTTGCCAGCACTTCTCCCCATATTCCAACTCGCATTCATAAATTCTTGTTACAACACCAAGAGCTTTTCAATTAGGAAGTACAAGCTCTTCTAACAAACAAAGCCATAGAACCAGTTCCATTAAAACATCAAGGGTCAGGAGTTTACTTTTTTTTACTTCCTAATCCACAAAAAGGAGTGGCCCCATGACCAATCTTAGATCTAAGACCATTAAACTCATACATGCTGTCAGAAGACTTCCATATGATTACCCTTCAACAAGTGCTTCCACTTTTACAAGGCGACTTTATGTCCACACTAGACTTAAAGGACGCATATTTCCACATTCCTATCCATCCAGCACATCGCAAATTTCTCAGATTTGTGATAGCAAGAAATCCCTATCAGTTCAAAGCACTTCCATTCGGAGTGACTACTGCACCCAGAGTATTTACAAAATGTCTAGCAGTAGTAGCAGCTCATCTAAAAAAACAACAGATTCATGTCTTCCCATATCTGGAAGATTGGCTTATCAAAGCCAACTCACAGAAAAAGTATTCACAACACACTCAAGCTATAAGACAACTTCTCCATCAACTGGGGTTTACAGTCAATGCACAAAAGTCCCATCTTCAACCCTCACAACTGCAAACGTATCTAGGAGCAACGCTAAACACTCACACAGCTCTAGCGTCTCCCATTGTAGCCAGAATTCAAAACTTTCAAACCTTATTACTACAGTTTCAAAGCAACCAATACCTAACAGTGAAGACTTTCATGCAACTGTTAGGAATGACGACATCAATCATTGCAATAGTGCCCCATGCAAGACTGCATATGCAGCCTCTACAAGAATGCTTAGCACGTCTGTGGAATAAATCACAGAGTCCATTAACAGATCTTGTGTTGGTAGACAGCTGCACTCATCACTCTTCAGTGATGAAATCACAAAATCAAAAGGGGGGCCGTTCATCGACCATATTCCACAATCGTACTAACAGCAGATGCATCTCTCACAAGTTGAGGTGCCCATATCCAGCATATGACAATTCAAGGTTTATGGGACACCAAACACAAAAGTCACCACATCACTTTCTTGGAGCTTCTAGTAGTTCAACTGGCACTATAAGCTTTCCAGCCTCACCTAGTAGGGAAAGTTGTCTTAGTCTCAGACAGACAATATGACAGCAATGTACTATGTACAGAAACAAGAGGGGACACACGCTCTACTATTGTCATGCCTCTTGCAGACCATTTGGCGTTTGGCAATACATCACAAAATTCATCTTCTGGCATAACAACTTCCTGGAATAAACAACCAATTTGGTGACCTCCTCAGCAGGATGCAGCAACAAATACACCAATGGGAAATTCATCCCCAGGTTCTCCTCTCATACTTCCAGAAAGGGGGATTCCCACAAATAGACCGCTTTGCCACAGAAGAGAACTCAAAATGCCCAAATTTCGCCTCCAGATTCCCACACCATCTATCGAAAGGCAATACACTATGGATGAACTGGTTGGGGATATTTGCTTACGCTTTTCCACCTCTCCCTCTCCTTACATTTCTGGTGCGAAAACTGAGGCAGACATCCTTCACTGATTCTAGTGGCTCCCACGTGGGCTCGTTAGCCGTGGTTCACCACACTACTAGAACTGTCAGTAGTTCCACACCAAAAACTGCACCTCACTTCCAGCCTTCTCACACAACCATGGAGAAGTCGGACATCCAAATCCCAAGGCGCTCAACCTAGCGATCTGGTTCATGAAGTCATAGAGTTTGGATACCTAAATCTGCCACCAGATTGTATGACAGCAAGAAGACCACCACTAGAGCATGTTATGCCACAAAGTGGAAAAGGTTTGTAATATAGTGTAATAACAAGAAAACTGATACGCTAGATGCATCTATACAAAATATTATTTGTTATCTATTGCATCTACAGCGAGTAGGCTTAGCCTGCACATCCATTCAACTACACCTTGCGGCAGTAGCTGCATATCTGCAAAACACAACATTTTTCCTTATTCACAGTTCAAGTTATTAAAGCTTTTATAGAAGGGCTTAAAAGAATAATACCACCCACTGTACCACCTGTCTGGAACCTTAATATTGTTCTCCAAAGGCTTATGGGCCCAACGTTTGAGCCATTACACAGTTGTGCATTACACTTTCTTTCTTGGAAGAGAGGGTAGGAGGGAAAGGAGACTTGAGAATGAGGATAATGGGGGTTAGAGTTGTAACTTGGAATGTTTGTGGGCTAAATGATCCCCAAAAAAGAGCGAAAATAGCATTAATGTTGAAACAAATGAATCTGGACTTTGCATACATTCAGGAAACTCATATTATGATATCACAAGCTTACGTTCTGTCGCAGTTAGGATTTAAGGTCCTAGCTCACTCGAGTCAAGGGGTTAAAAAAAGAGGGGTAGCTATCCTAGCTAGGAATAATAATATCTTAACCAGAAAGAAAGCACAAGACAAATGGGGAAGATGGGCTATGGTTAAGTGTTTTATTGATGGAGAGTGGATAACATTGGTAAATGTATATGGCTCAACAGAGGACGACCCTGATATTTTTCAATTTTTAGATGTTGAGTTAGCAACATGGGCACCAAAAATCATACTGGGAGGCGATTTTAATATTAATGGAGCAGACGGATTAGGACTGGGTTCTTTTGGAAAGTATAACGGCAGGAAAAAAAAAGTATTTCAGGCAATACACAGCCTGGTGTTAAACAATGCTCTCTCAGATGTATGGGGGAAAAAGAGAATGGATAATAAAGGTTACACATACTATTCTGCTCCGCATCAAACATGTGCAAGATTAGATTATTTTTTTATTTCAAGTACTAATATTTCTAACTCAAAGATCGAAAGGCTGCCACGGATCCTTAGCGACCATAACCCTCTAGTACTCACTATAATAACAAAAACAAGTACTAGACAGCATACAAACTGGACCTTTGAAAGAGAGTTATTGAAAGATGAAAAGTATATAGAACACATGAATAAATGGATTATTGATTTTTTTTCCTTTAATAGAGATACAGCAGAAATGGGAGTGGTTTGGGATACCTTTAAAGCTGGAATACGAGGGGAAACAAAGAGTTATAATTCTTATAAAAGGAAACAAACCCAGTTGAGGAACTCAGAATTAGCTCTGAAGGTTCTGATGGCAGAAGAAAGCTTAGAAAACAGCGTGGTGTCGGGGCGGGATCTGGAAAAAGCTTGGGTAGAGTTAGTCAAAGCTAAAGGTGAGGCAGAGGGCGAAATTGCTAGTAAGGCAGCGAAAATTTATAATACTAAAAGAGAGAAGTGCTATGAGTTGAGCGAGTCAGTAGGCAGGATACTGGCTACTCGAACACGGCAACAAGAAGCTGCAGGCATAGTGAGGGAAATTAGGGATACTTCGGGTACGGTTCATTCAGACTCGAATAAAATAAGAGAAATCTTTAGGATATTTTACGAGAAGTTATACGACGACGAATTACAGGGTCGTGATCCTATAAAAGACAATGAAGAAATGATGGAGTATCTCCGAGAGACTCCTATAGACCTAATAGAGGAAGAGGAAGCAGATGGGTTAGAGGGAGAGCTGCAGTTAGAAGAAATTAAGGAGGCAATATGGAACCTACCTTCTGGTAAAGCAGCAGGCCCTGATCAGATACCTATAGAATTCTATAAAGTATTTTGGGATTGTCTGAGAGAAGAAATGATAAGGGTGATGCAAGGAGCACAGTTGGGCAAAACAGCACCTAAATCATGGGGGGGTGCAGAGGTGGTTGTAATACTAAAAAAAGGTAAAAATCCGGAAGAACCAGGCTCGTATAGGCCTATAACTCTACTTAATGCGGACGTAAAAGTCTTCTCTAAAGCATTGGCATCAAGGTTGGCAAAAGTTATAGATAAAATTGTCAGTAGTTGCCAACACGGTTTTATACCAGGGAGAGGCACCACACACCATATACGGAAAGCAATAACGTTATTTGATGTATCGTCAGTCACAGGAGACCCGATTGCAGTGATGTTACTTGATGCAGAAAAAGCATTCGATCGGGTCTCCTGGGGCTACCTCTGGTATGCTTTAGCTAGAACAGGAATTAAACAAGGCTTTATTAAAGCTTTACAAATTCTTTACTTAGAACCAGTAGGGACTCTACGAGTGAATGGTGGAAACACAGGTCAATTCCATATAAAAAGAGGGACTAGACAGGGGTGCCCTTGCTCACCTTTATTGTTTGCCATATATATCGACCCATTTATACGCAGAATAGAGGCATCTGAGATGATAACTCCGGTAACAACAGTCATTGGGCAGTGTAAAATCTTAGCCTATGCAGATGACATTGCTGTTATTTCTCCAAATCCATCTGAAACCATAGAACATCTTGAACTTGAGGCGTTGAAATTTGGAAAGATATCGGGATATAAAGTAAATACATCAAAAACACAGATAATAAAAAACTCATATACCCCATGTTTAGATAACCGAGTGGTGCAAGAAGGCATGTATTTAGGGGTTATCATAATGTCAGATCTGGATATCTTAGTGGAAAGGAATATTACCCCTTTAATCAAGAAAGTGGAGAAAGACTTGGATAGATGGGATAATTTGCACCTGTCAATAGTGGGAAGGTCTAATGTAGTAAAAATGATCATTCTTCCAAAATTTTTATATTTATTTAGGGCAATACCGCTATTTTTTGATAGCAAAATATTTAAAAAACTTGAGAGTATACTAAATAGATTTATCTGGGCAAAAGGGAAAACGAGAAGGGCTCTTAGATATATGACATTGCCGAGAGAAAGGGGAGGCTGGGGAGTCCCAGATTTAAAATCTTATTATTGTGCGGCGGCTTTACAGAACATGACTGGTTTAATGGGAGGTGAACAGTGCCGTGGATTAGAGGAGTGGAGTAAATTCGGATCATTAGCAATCTTTGGATTAACCTTGGGAATGGAAGCGAAGGATGTTCTCCTGAAATTTACAGAGGCTAGTTATTATAAGAGGACAAAGTTTAAGACAATAATGGCAGCATTTGAAATTTGGAAAAGTTTTGCTAAAAAAATTGGTCTAGGAAAATATAATTCATACACAAGACTGTTACACAATCCAACCCTCCCACAAGATATCTTTTCGGGACCTATAATTGCAGAGTGGGAAAACAGGGGAATCAGAACTATTGGAGATATAAAGGGGGATCAGGGTGTTCTCCAATTTAAAGATCTACAAGACAGATTCAATTTAGAAACTAGGCAATTTTTCAAATATCTCCAAATTAGGAGTTTTCTCCTGAATAAAAAAGGTGGCGATTTGGGATTTAGGCGTAACGCTATTATGGAAATTATTCAAAGGGGGCAGGATTGCACAATCAAAAGATTATATGCTGAACTGATTAAAGTAAAACAAGACGACCACCAAAAATGGAGCGAAAAATGGAAGGATAATCTTAAAATCAGCTCTGAAAGTTTTGGTATCTCCTTAGAAAAGGGGAATTCATTACTATGTTCAGCACCATTACAGGCTCAACACTACAAAACACTCTATCATTTGTATTATACACCGGCTAAAATAGCACAATGGGGAGGTTTAGCGGGCATTACGTGCTATAGGTGTGGAAGTTCGGATGCTGATTTACAACATGTATTTGCTCTATGCCCCCGTCTAGATTTATTTAAAAAAGAAATCGAATGTTTTATAAACAAAATTTTAGAAAGCGAAATTGTATTAACCCCTGGAACTATTCTACTAGGAGTCAATGTTGAGGATGTACGGCCTTTTTGTGGGAGGGAATTTTTGTTTGTCGCTATGTCTATTATGAGATTATGTATAGCCTCTGCATGGATAGATCCTGTACCGCCTACCTTTCACAAATGGTTGGCTAAGTTACTAATAACACATAAAGTGGAGAAAGAGATATATGCAAGGAAGGGAAAAAGAGGAAGGAAGTTAGGTAAGATAATATGGGATCCCATAACACGATGGAAGGAGGAATAATTGTATGAAATATAGGCTTGCCTAAAGATAAGGAAATAATAATTCGGTGTAATTACAATATCAATGTTACACAACATGAAAGTACACTATGCCCCAATTTATGCTATTTTTGTGTTCTAATTTGCTTGTTGTAATATCTACCTCGCCTGTTGATGATTTATTGATTGGTCTTTAGTTTGGGCTTTGAATGTTTTGTATATACTTTTTCCCTCGTTCTTTCTGTATTAATGAAGCCGTGCCTTGTATATAACTGCAAAATACTTTAATAAAAAAAAATTTAAAAAAAAAAAAGGAAGGTTGCCTTTCTAATTGCTATCAATTCATGAAGACAAGTTGGTGAGCTAAAGGCATTAACTTAAGAAGAACCTTTCGTTCATATCAACCAGTCAGTTGAGTTACCTATGTTCTTCCCTCAACCAGATTTAGTAGCAGAACGAGCCCTAAACAACGTGTTGTCAAAAGAGCACTATTATACTATATTGATAGAACAAAAAGATTTCCGTAAAACAAAAGAACTTTTTGTTACATTTGCTCCACCTTGTAAGGGAAATCCTATTTCTAAATCCAGTATTTCTAGGTGGATTGTTAAGTGCATTCAAACTTGTTATGTTGAAGCTAAAAGAACTTTATACCTCCTAGAGCACATTCTACGGCCAAAACAGGAGCATTTATGGCCTTTTTAGGTAACATTCCCTTAGCTGACATATGTAAAGCAGCTACATGGTGTACACCATACACATTTACAAAACATAACAGTGTGGATGTATTAGCAAGCAAGAACTGGTAACCTTGCAAGATAGGGGCGCTAAAAAATCTCCAGGGATTAGTATTAGTCTCTAAAGGTATTTTTTGGTGCAGCTAGGTGATGAAAGGGTGGTTTCCAGACTACCCCCAAACAACCACACCTGGGTGTGGTAATAAACATACAACAATGGGTGATCTCACCTGCGCTCCCCTATATATGTGTTAAATCAAATCTTTGCTAGTACCATCAGCAAATTAAACATTGAATACTCATAAATATAACACAATTGTAACATCAAAGGTGTGACCAAACGTTCCTGGTCACAATTCAACTGTCCATTCCTCAGAACCTGGTTCAGATCACCTATTATCACCCAAATTATATGAAAGTGTCCAAAATTATCATCCACAGACTGAGCAGTTAGTTGTAGAAATCTTCTTTTATTCTACGCATTACATGAGGTTCTTCAAATACAAATCCTGATATAGAAGAGGATGATGACAATTTTAATCCGCCACAACCAGATCCCTGCGATGACTATCACATAGACCCCCAGCTATACCCAGCAAAACCTTCCTCTCCTGATGATAATACTGCATATCAGGAATTATTTGCTAGAGCAGCTAATTACCACGGAGTACCTTTACTCAAAGAAGCACTTGAGGCAGATTTTTTATTTGAAACATTCGGGAACACACACAGAACAACACAAATGTTGCATATGCTTAAAGGTGTGTTGAGACATACTAATGATATTTTTAAAGACCCAGTTAGAGCACGTTTATTAACACCTAGAGTGGACAAAAAATATATAACCCCTCCATCTGACTTAGTTTTCATTAGGGGTCAGTTGCCTTTGGATTGATTAGTGGTATCTAATGCCCGTATCAGGAGCAGCACCACCTCCAGATAAACAGTTGAAACTCATAGATGCATTGGGTAAAAGAGCTGCTGCTCAATCTGCCAACCATTTGTGTAGCGCTAATACACAGAGTCTCTTGTCCAGGTACGATAGAGCTCACTGGGATGAGATGGAAGAATTATTAAAATATCTCCCGCAAGAAAACAAAGAGAGGGCAGGAAATAGTTCAAGAAGGGAAATCTATTTATAATAAATCTATTAGATGTAGGTAGCAGATACTGTAGCTAGAGGAATTAACACTAGCATTATGCTAGGGAGACATGCTTGGCTCAGAATTTCCTGTTTCAAATCAGAAGTGCAACACACCATTCTTAATGCACCCTTTGATAAAACAAACCATGTGGGGCTCAAATAGATCAGTCTCCTGACAAAATGAAAAAAGATTCTGAAGTGGCAACGTCTATGGGAGCGCTTCAGTCTCCTTCTACCAGAGGTTCTTTTTGTCTCTCCTTTTACAGAGAAGGCTTCAAAATAACACTAACACCTCAGATGCGGCTGCATCTACATATAAATCACAAACACTATCATATCCCTCTAGAGGATTCTATAGGGGTAACTGTAGAGGAAGGGAAAGGTACATCAACACATACCTCCCAATCCTCTAACAAACAGTGACTTGCTACCACTTCCCCTAACCATTCATCACCTGTTGGGAAAGATTACAACAGTTTCTACGCATTTGGTGTCCATCACAACAGACAAATGGGTTTTGGGCATTATCCAACATGGTTATTGCCTGGAGCTTGCCAGCACTTCTCCCCATATTCCAACTCGCATTCATAAATTCTTGTTACAACACCAAGAGCTTTTCAATTAGGAAGTACAAGCTCTTCTAACAAACAAAGCCATAGAACCAGTTCCATTAAAACATCAAGGGTCAGGAGTTTACTTTTTTTTACTTCCTAATCCACAAAAAGGAGTGGCCCCATGACCAATCTTAGATCTAAGACCATTAAACTCATACATGCTGTCAGAAGACTTCCATATGATTACCCTTCAACAAGTGCTTCCACTTTTACAAGGCGACTTTATGTCCACACTAGACTTAAAGGACGCATATTTCCACATTCCTATCCATCCAGCACATCGCAAATTTCTCAGATTTGTGATAGCAAGAAATCCCTATCAGTTCAAAGCACTTCCATTCGGAGTGACTACTGCACCCAGAGTATTTACAAAATGTCTAGCAGTAGTAGCAGCTCATCTAAAAAAACAACAGATTCATGTCTTCCCATATCTGGAAGATTGGCTTATCAAAGCCAACTCACAGAAAAAGTATTCACAACACACTCAAGCTATAAGACAACTTCTCCATCAACTGGGGTTTACAGTCAATGCACAAAAGTCCCATCTTCAACCCTCACAACTGCAAACGTATCTAGGAGCAACGCTAAACACTCACACAGCTCTAGCGTCTCCCATTGTAGCCAGAATTCAAAACTTTCAAACCTTATTACTACAGTTTCAAAGCAACCAATACCTAACAGTGAAGACTTTCATGCAACTGTTAGGAATGACAACATCAATCATTGCAATAGTGCCCCATGCAAGACTGCATATGCAGCCTCTACAAGAATGCTTAGCACGTCTGTGGAATAAATCACAGAGTCCATTAACAGATCTTGTGTTGGTAGACAGCTGCACTCATCACTCTTCAGTGATGAAATCACAAAATCAAAAGGGGGGCCGTTCATCGACCATATTCCACAATCGTACTAACAGCAGATGCATCTCTCACAAGTTGAGGTGCCCATATCCAGCATATGACAATTCAAGGTTTATGGGACACCAAACACAAAAGTCACCACATCACTTTCTTGGAGCTTCTAGTAGTTCAACTGGCACTATAAGCTTTCCAGCCTCACCTAGTAGGGAAAGTTGTCTTAGTCTCAGACAGACAATATGACAGCAATGTACTATGTACAGAAACAAGAGGGGACACACGCTCTACTATTGTCATGCCTCTTGCAGACCATTTGGCGTTTGGCAATACATCACAAAATTCATCTTCTGGCATAACAACTTCCTGGAATAAACAACCAATTTGGTGACCTCCTCAGCAGGATGCAGCAACAAATACACCAATGGGAAATTCATCCCCAGGTTCTCCTCCCATACTTCCAGAAAGGGGGATTCCCACAAATAGACCGCTTTGCCACAGAAGAGAACTCAAAATGCCCAAATTTCGCCTCCAGATTCCCACACCATCTATCGAAAGGCAATACACTATGGATGAACTGGTTGGGGATATTTGCTTACGCTTTTCCACCTCTCCCTCTCCTTACATTTCTGGTGCGAAAACTGAGGCAGACATCCTTCACTGATTCTAGTGGCTCCCACGTGGGCTCGTTAGCCGTGGTTCACCACACTACTAGAACTGTCAGTAGTTCCACACCAAAAACTGCACCTCACTTCCAGCCTTCTCACACAACCATGGAGAAGTCGGACATCCAAATCCCAAGGCGCTCAACCTAGCGATCTGGTTCATGAAGTCATAGAGTTTGGATACCTAAATCTGCCACCAGATTGTATGACAGCAAGAAGACCACCACTAGAGCATGTTATGCCACAAAGTGGAAAAGGTTTGTAATATAGTGTAATAACAAGAAAACTGATACGCTAGATGCATCTATACAAAATATTATTTGTTATCTATTGCATCTACAGCGAGTAGGCTTAGCCTGCACATCCATTCAACTACACCTTGCGGCAGTAGCTGCATATCTGCAAAACACAACATTTTTCCTTATTCACAGTTCAAGTTATTAAAGCTTTTATAGAAGGGCTTAAAAGAATAATACCACCCACTGTACCACCTGTCTGGAACCTTAATATTGTTCTCCAAAGGCTTATGGGCCCAACGTTTGAGCCATTACACAGTTGTGCATTACACTTTCTTTCTTGGAAGAGAGGGTAGGAGGGAAAGGAGACTTGAGAATGAGGATAATGGGGGTTAGAGTTGTAACTTGGAATGTTTGTGGGCTAAATGATCCCCAAAAAAGAGCGAAAATAGCATTAATGTTGAAACAAATGAATCTGGACTTTGCATACATTCAGGAAACTCATATTATGATATCACAAGCTTACGTTCTGTCGCAGTTAGGATTTAAGGTCCTAGCTCACTCGAGTCAAGGGGTTAAAAAAAAGAGGGGTAGCTATCCTAGCTAGGAATAATAATATCTTAACCAGAAAGAAAGCACAAGACAAATGGGGAAGATGGGCTATGGTTAAGTGTTTTATTGATGGAGAGTGGATAACATTGGTAAATGTATATGGCTCAACAGAGGACGACCCTGATATTTTTCAATTTTTAGATGTTGAGTTAGCAACATGGGCACCAAAAATCATACTGGGAGGCGATTTTAATATTAATGGAGCAGACGGATTAGGACTGGGTTCTTTTGGAAAGTATAACGGCAGGAAAAAAAAAGTATTTCAGGCAATACACAGCCTGGTGTTAAACAATGCTCTCTCAGATGTATGGGGGAAAAAGAGAATGGATAATAAAGGTTACACATACTATTCTGCTCCGCATCAAACATGTGCAAGATTAGATTATTTTTTTATTTCAAGTACTAATATTTCTAACTCAAAGATCGAAAGGCTGCCACGGATCCTTAGCGACCATAACCCTCTAGTACTCACTATAATAACAAAAACAAGTACTAGACAGCATACAAACTGGACCTTTGAAAGAGAGTTATTGAAAGATGAAAAGTATATAGAACACATGAATAAATGGATTATTGATTTTTTTTCCTTTAATAGAGATACAGCAGAAATGGGAGTGGTTTGGGATACCTTTAAAGCTGGAATACGAGGGGAAACAAAGAGTTATAATTCTTATAAAAGGAAACAAACCCAGTTGAGGAACTCAGAATTAGCTCTGAAGGTTCTGATGGCAGAAGAAAGCTTAGAAAACAGCGTGGTGTCGGGGCGGGATCTGGAAAAAGCTTGGGTAGAGTTAGTCAAAGCTAAAGGTGAGGCAGAGGGCGAAATTGCTAGTAAGGCAGCGAAAATTTATAATACTAAAAGAGAGAAGTGCTATGAGTTGAGCGAGTCAGTAGGCAGGATACTGGCTACTCGAACACGGCAACAAGAAGCTGCAGGCATAGTGAGGGAAATTAGGGATACTTCGGGTACGGTTCATTCAGACTCGAATAAAATAAGAGAAATCTTTAGGATATTTTACGAGAAGTTATACGACGACGAATTACAGGGTCGTGATCCTATAAAAGACAATGAAGAAATGATGGAGTATCTCCGAGAGACTCCTATAGACCTAATAGAGGAAGAGGAAGCAGATGGGTTAGAGGGAGAGCTGCAGTTAGAAGAAATTAAGGAGGCAATATGGAACCTACCTTCTGGTAAAGCAGCAGGCCCTGATCAGATACCTATAGAATTCTATAAAGTATTTTGGGATTGTCTGAGAGAAGAAATGATAAGGGTGATGCAAGGAGCACAGTTGGGCAAAACAGCACCTAAATCATGGGGGGGTGCAGAGGTGGTTGTAATACTAAAAAAAGGTAAAAATCCGGAAGAACCAGGCTCGTATAGGCCTATAACTCTACTTAATGCGGACGTAAAAGTCTTCTCTAAAGCATTGGCATCAAGGTTGGCAAAAGTTATAGATAAAATTGTCAGTAGTTGCCAACACGGTTTTATACCAGGGAGAGGCACCACACACCATATACGGAAAGCAATAACGTTATTTGATGTATCGTCAGTCACAGGAGACCCGATTGCAGTGATGTTACTTGATGCAGAAAAAGCATTCGATCGGGTCTCCTGGGGCTACCTCTGGTATGCTTTAGCTAGAACAGGAATTAAACAAGGCTTTATTAAAGCTTTACAAATTCTTTACTTAGAACCAGTAGGGACTCTACGAGTGAATGGTGGAAACACAGGTCAATTCCATATAAAAAGAGGGACTAGACAGGGGTGCCCTTGCTCACCTTTATTGTTTGCCATATATATCGACCCATTTATACGCAGAATAGAGGCATCTGAGATGATAACTCCGGTAACAACAGTCATTGGGCAGTGTAAAATCTTAGCCTATGCAGATGACATTGCTGTTATTTCTCCAAATCCATCTGAAACCATAGAACATCTTGAACTTGAGGCGTTGAAATTTGGAAAGATATCGGGATATAAAGTAAATACATCAAAAACACAGATAATAAAAAACTCATATACCCCATGTTTAGATAACCGAGTGGTGCAAGAAGGCATGTATTTAGGGGTTATCATAATGTCAGATCTGGATATCTTAGTGGAAAGGAATATTACCCCTTTAATCAAGAAAGTGGAGAAAGACTTGGATAGATGGGATAATTTGCACCTGTCAATAGTGGGAAGGTCTAATGTAGTAAAAATGATCATTCTTCCAAAATTTTTATATTTATTTAGGGCAATACCGCTATTTTTTGATAGCAAAATATTTAAAAAACTTGAGAGTATACTAAATAGATTTATCTGGGCAAAAGGGAAAACGAGAAGGGCTCTTAGATATATGACATTGCCGAGAGAAAGGGGAGGCTGGGGAGTCCCAGATTTAAAATCTTATTATTGTGCGGCGGCTTTACAGAACATGACTGGTTTAATGGGAGGTGAACAGTGCCGTGGATTAGAGGAGTGGAGTAAATTCGGATCATTAGCAATCTTTGGATTAACCTTGGGAATGGAAGCGAAGGATGTTCTCCTGAAATTTACAGAGGCTAGTTATTATAAGAGGACAAAGTTTAAGACAATAATGGCAGCATTTGAAATTTGGAAAAGTTTTGCTAAAAAAATTGGTCTAGGAAAATATAATTCATACACAAGACTGTTACACAATCCAACCCTCCCACAAGATATCTTTTCGGGACCTATAATTGCAGAGTGGGAAAACAGGGGAATCAGAACTATTGGAGATATAAAGGGGGATCAGGGTGTTCTCCAATTTAAAGATCTACAAGACAGATTCAATTTAGAAACTAGGCAATTTTTCAAATATCTCCAAATTAGGAGTTTTCTCCTGAATAAAAAAGGTGGCGATTTGGGATTTAGGCGTAACGCTATTATGGAAATTATTCAAAGGGGGCAGGATTGCACAATCAAAAGATTATATGCTGAACTGATTAAAGTAAAACAAGACGACCACCAAAAATGGAGCGAAAAATGGAAGGATAATCTTAAAATCAGCTCTGAAAGTTTTGGTATCTCCTTAGAAAAGGGGAATTCATTACTATGTTCAGCACCATTACAGGCTCAACACTACAAAACACTCTATCATTTGTATTATACACCGGCTAAAATAGCACAATGGGGGAGGTTTAGCGGGCATTACGTGCTATAGGTGTGGAAGTTCGGATGCTGATTTACAACATGTATTTGCTCTATGCCCCCGTCTAGATTTATTTAAAAAAGAAATCGAATGTTTTATAAACAAAATTTTAGAAAGCGAAATTGTATTAACCCCTGGAACTATTCTACTAGGAGTCAATGTTGAGGATGTACGGCCTTTTTGTGGGAGGGAATTTTTGTTTGTCGCTATGTCTATTATGAGATTATGTATAGCCTCTGCATGGATAGATCCTGTACCGCCTACCTTTCACAAATGGTTGGCTAAGTTACTAATAACACATAAAGTGGAGAAAGAGATATATGCAAGGAAGGGAAAAAGAGGAAGGAAGTTAGGTAAGATAATATGGGATCCCATAACACGATGGAAGGAGGAATAATTGTATGAAATATAGGCTTGCCTAAAGATAAGGAAATAATAATTCGGTGTAATTACAATATCAATGTTACACAACATGAAAGTACACTATGCCCCAATTTATGCTATTTTTGTGTTCTAATTTGCTTGTTGTAATATCTACCTCGCCTGTTGATGATTTATTGATTGGTCTTTAGTTTGGGCTTTGAATGTTTTGTATATACTTTTTCCCTCGTTCTTTCTGTATTAATGAAGCCGTGCCTTGTATATAACTGCAAAATACTTTAATAAAAAAAAAAAAAAAAAAAAAAAAAAAAAAGGAAGGTTGCCTTTCTAATTGCTATCAATTCATGAAGACAAGTTGGTGAGCTAAAGGCATTAACTTAAGAAGAACCTTTCGTTCATATCAACCAGTCAGTTGAGTTACCTATGTTCTTCCCTCAACCAGATTTAGTAGCAGAACGAGCCCTAAACAACGTGTTGTCAAAAGAGCACTATTATACTATATTGATAGAACAAAAAGATTTCCGTAAAACAAAAGAACTTTTTGTTACATTTGCTCCACCTTGTAAGGGAAATCCTATTTCTAAATCCAGTATTTCTAGGTGGATTGTTAAGTGCATTCAAACTTGTTATGTTGAAGCTAAAAGAACTTTATACCTCCTAGAGCACATTCTACGGCCAAAACAGGAGCATTTATGGCCTTTTTAGGTAACATTCCCTTAGCTGACATATGTAAAGCAGCTACATGGTGTACACCATACACATTTACAAAACATAACAGTGTGGATGTATTAGCAAGCAAGAACTGGTAACCTTGCAAGATAGGGGCGCTAAAAAATCTCCAGGGATTAGTATTAGTCTCTAAAGGTATTTTTTGGTGCAGCTAGGTGATGAAAGGGTGGTTTCCAGACTACCCCCAAACAACCACACCTGGGTGTGGTAATAAACATACAACAATGGGTGATCTCACCTGCGCTCCCCTATATATGTGTTAAATCAAATCTTTGCTAGTACCATCAGCAAATTAAACATTGAATACTCATAAATATAACACAATTGTAACATCAAAGGTGTGACCAAACGTTCCTGGTCACAATTCAACTGTCCATTCCTCAGAACCTGGTTCAGATCACCTATTATCACCCAAATTATATGAAAGTGTCCAAAATTATCATCCACAGACTGAGCAGTTAGTTGTAGAAATCTTCTTTTATTCTTAGAATATCTTGCGTGATGTATCAAACTTCATTCAGTCAACAGCCAACACGTGTTTTGTCTGGCTACTCACATTAGCCAATGACTTCATCAGGGCTGTATTACAAACATCAAATAAATATTTATATAAATAATCTGTTGTTAATCATAATCTCACAACATCAAGAATAAGAAAGAAAGTGTTAAAATACACTATTGCACCCCAGTGGTTTATGAGGAAAAAGAGAAAGTTCAACACGCCACCGAGGTCGTAGGGTCACCTTTGTGCACACCTCTTTGTCCCAAATAGTTTGATGCAGCTATAATCACCTTTGCACACAAGTTGAGATAATCTTATAGAAGATTCATCTTATCCTCCTGGGTGAAAGAACGTCGTACCTCTTGTCCTCTAGATAACACAGACACGTGAAGTCAGTAGTAGTTCTAACTTAACTACAATACCCCATCGTAATATCACCGCTACACTATAACCAAGCTCTAGATCCATAATCTTATATCCAGAATGGATGATATGATGTCACTCCTATTATGTACTTATAAGTAATAATTCCTACTAACTCACCAGTTCAATATATCTTTAACACCTCCAAATATAAGCGATAGAGTATATAGCTATAACCGGCTGCACGCAAGATAATAAGTATCTGCAATAAATACGTTTCCAATATCAGTCTATTTCCTAAAATTCTACAAATATAGCAATCAAATCTAGTCCCACTGTTATTCTACCTTACCAAATATATTCAATATTCTTGACTAATATCTCATAAGTATTAAGTAGTTTCAAAACACCAATTCCTCCGATATCTGAATGGAGAAATATAAACAAGTCATGACTCGCATTCTAAATCAACAAGTTGTATAACAAGTAATCCAATAAGATGCTATGTTATGAATATTGCTCACCTCAGGTCAAATCCCTCACTGCTTTTGACCTTCAAGGTTATAAAATATAGAGAGAACTTATCAGTTTTATCCTCAAAGTAGAGCATAAAATATCTTACTAATAGAAATTCCTAAAACGGAACTCACCAACTCTCATCGTATTCTTAGTCAATTCTGTGACGAGGCCGCCATATAAAGAAAGAGAAGAAAGAAATAGAGCGCGTATTATTAAGCGTTCGATAACATGTTTCCTTAATTAAGATTAAAATCAACTTCGTTATTGTTACTCACCAGAATAGTAACATCACAACGTCACATCAGAAAACGGCGTGCAGCACGGCCGCCATGTTGCAAAGTCTTTAAATACTGTCAAATCATAAGCGCCATCTTGTAACATGCAAGAGTTATACAAAAATCATAATTTCCCCGTCAAATACCACTACCTTCACAAATCTAACAATCCCGATACATTCCGTTAATAATCCGATCCAAACAGAGCCCAAAATTTTCGATTGAATCCATATAGTTGCTCCTATCAACATCCACTCATCCTCAATTCAAAATACACAGCTACTACATTCCGACTTCGGAAATGAATAGCGTAATAAGACTATTATCAAGTCCGTTTCCTAGTATAGTGGTTACTTCTCAGCCAAAATAATACGCTGACTATCTAAAAGTTAATTGCAAGTTATATAGCATATGGAAAAAGAAAAAAGATTTTTTATATATATATTTTTGTTGAATCCTGGTTACTGCAGTCTCGAACCTTCGTGCCATGGTATAGAGGTATCAGCCCCCTGAACATGGTGCTGACAGTTATTTTACTGGACGAATACGTATTTTTCAGCCTCCCTGGTTACGAATTGCATCATGTAGCCAAGGAAAAGCACGAAGAATGTGAAGAGAATGTAAATATAGCATCTTCTTCACATTTGTCGACTAGCGTCCTATTTGTCAATGGTCCTACTATAATCAGTTTCAAAATAATTACCAGTCCTGGATAGACATAATATAGCAACTAGTAAATAAAAAGAGAAGACAATATGTATACAATTGTCAAATTAGGTCACTATAATTTAGACCGCATACCAGGGCAAACATATATCAGCCCTTGAACTGGGTGCTATCAATTGCTCTGCCGAATGGATGCGTGTATATCAACCTAAAACATTTTCTGTATTTCGTCATTTCTGCAAACTACTGCAGCGAATAGTATGGATAAGGTAGAGTCAAGCTTGAAATAACGAGTAAAAAGGACAAGATAAAGAGATTTAGGGAAATTGAGTATAAGTTATAAGGTAAAAATAAGAAATATATCTAAATAGATCATTAGAACCAGACAGTAAGGAAAACATTAGCAAGGAGAGAAATTACCTATTACTATACAGTCATTAAGTTGATAATCAATGCATTGCATCAATATTCATCAATAAGCAAAAAATTCTAATTCCTAGTACACATATGTGTTCAATCTCAATTCCTATTTGTGGTTACAGACATCAAACAGTATGAGCCCTAGAAATATACAATTAAGTAATTGCTACAGAAGGTATTTGACACAAAAATATCATACATGATACGTCATATTCAGTTACCCAAGTAGAACGGTAATTCAGAATCTATATTAAAACCATCCTCGACGGCCCTAAGTTTCATGATCCACATACATTCCTTACATCGTAACCGAAGGGTTCTGTCCCCCACTCTTTTGTCTGCTTTCACTACATCGATGCCATGATACTGGAATTGATGTTTAATCTTGTCATTTTGAGTCCTAATGTAATGCGCAGCTATAGGATACCTAGTATCTCCATTTTTGAGTACCCTAAAGTGTTCTATCATCCTGTCACGTAATCTCCTAGTGGTGCTCCCCACATAGATCTTAGTACATGAACACACATTTACATAGACCAATTTTGTTTGTATAAAAATATTAAGTTATTTTATTTCTAGAACAAAGTCAAGCTTGGCACGGGTAAGTGAAATAAATGCTTTGCAAAATATTATGCAGTGTTTACAAGTGAATGCAAGTTCAAATGCAGTTGGTTGAAATACAGGTAAGTCAAGGTATTGAAATACTGAACAGATTACTTTTTAAGTTACTTTTTCCTACTCAGTGTGATATACCTAGATATTGCACTGGGACATTTCAAAGAGGAAAGGTAAGTAAAATCCGTTTTGCACAATTGTAATTTATTAGGTTTCCATAAGAATCAACTCCACACTTGGAAAGTTTTTCAGAGAAAAAAAGGGTCAATGGGTTCTTATGGAGAGAAATTAAGTTATCGGTTAACTGGTAAGTACTCTGTTGTGGTTATGGGAGTTGGTATTCTGGGGTTAGAACAAGGGTTGCCCCAATGGCAAGGATGCACTCTTGTTACACTTTCAGCGATACTAGGGCAGCCAGGTGTAGAGTGCTGAGGCCCAGTTTTAGCCAATGGGGGATAGCTGGCCTCCAGTTGGTGGCTGCTCATGAGCAGTCCACAAGGTTGTGGGAGCAAAGCTCCTGGTATTAGGCTGAGGGCAAAGGGGGATCCGGTTTAGCACACAAAGTGCACCCGCAGCAGCGCTGGAGCAGCTGGGAGCAAGGTGCTTTTTTGGCCTCGAGTCCCCAGTTGTTTTCAATGGGGATTCTCCGTTCTGGTTTTTAGCTGCAGGCTCGGTCCAGGAAGACTTACGGAAGGAACCAACAGCTGGGCAGGTAAGTAGGAGGGCTCGGGGACATAGGTGCACCTCGAGTTCTTTTCTCTAGGGTGCAGTTTGGCTGAATACAGGGGTGTCTTCTGAGGTTGGATTTTACCTTACTGAGCCTCTTGCGGTTGATAGAGGGGTCTCAGTGCAGAGTTTGCAGGTGATTTCGAAGTCGTGGAGGGGTCAACTCACGGTGAACTTGGACTCTGGAGCTCTGGGGACCTCGCCTGAACCGGTGGGCCACTCAAACTCAGCCCGTAGGAATTGGGTGCAGTGGTGGTTCCAGGCGTCTGGTTTCTTTGTCCTCAGCAGGCGCAGAGTCTGTCTTGGAAGTTTCTTTTGAACATAGCTGCTGTTCACAGGAGATCTGGTCTTGTTGAAGGCAGTCAGTCCTCCGAGGGTCTGGAGGTCGCTGGCTGCAGGACAAGGTGACTTTTGGCGCAGGATCTCTGGTTCTATAGTAGGGGATCACTAGATTATGTATAGTCATAATCTAGTGAATAGTCCCGCCCATGTGCAATCAAAAATAATCTCTTAAGTCGTCTTCTTTGCAGTCCTGCATAGACACTTAAGAGAAAATTAAAGACAATAATGCAGCCTGTACCTACAAGGCTACACTGTCCAGTACTTCAACTAGAAATGCCAAGGATATTTTCCCAACATCACATTTACCATAATGTGTCAAATTCCATCCATAGAGAAACTTCCCCTTCACAAAAACCTTGGAATGATAGAGAGGAAGGGATGGACAGACAAGCCTCTATAGGCTGCCATTATGTGCCTGAAAAGGGATGCCGTGCCTTTAAGGAATTCACTAGAGACCCTCGGTATCCCAGGATGCACAGCCAAGTCCTTTTACTTTCAGTTCTTTTTGAAGGTGCATAAAGCAAGGCCTGTAGCATACATTACAGTACCATTTTCTCCACCGGGGAGGAGGGCGGGCGCTTATGACTATAACAGAGATACCCCTACTACAGAACTGGAGTTACAGGTAAGAAACTACTCCTTCTGTAGTAGGGGATCTCTGTGTATAGTCATAATCTAGTGAATAGAATGACAAGCCCATCCCAAAAACCAACCCTGCGGTGGAGAAAAGACAGACAACACCACTACTGTGCAAACAGATTTCGCAACGAAGCCTGCCCAACCTGAGCATCTGCCCTGGCATCAGAGTCCAGACAGCAAAGTCCAGACAGCTTAGCAAAGGTGTGGACCGACTTCCAAGTGGCCGCCCTGCAGATCTCTGCTATGGGAACATTGCGGAGCAAAGCTGTTGTAGCTGCTTTGCCCCTGGTAGAATGAGCCTTAGGGTTACCCCCTAAGGTCTTGTTCGCTTTCTGATAACATAGCTGGATACATGACACAATCCACCTGGAGATGGACTGTTTAGAGGTAGCCAGACCAGTTCTGACCGACCCATAGTTGATAAACAATTGGTCGGTCAGTTCTTTTTTCCGGCTCCTGCTAGCAGGACCCTGGAGCATTGAGCTCTCCGTTTTTGGGTTTAATTCAAATTTTTTGACACTTTTCAAGTGTTTAGAGTGTTCCACTCGACGTCTACCTACTCCTTCTTCCATTTGCTGGGGTTTTTTGCCACCTTTTCTGTCGAAAATGCCTGCATTGTTCGACAGATGCTCTGAGTGTGCCAGGAAGAAGGCCAAATCGGACGGCCACAGAGTGTGTATCCTCTGTCTCCCTTCATCCCATGTCCCCGAACATTGTGAAATCTGTCAGTCCTTTTCCAAGAGGACCAGGAGAGAGAGAGAGAAGATCCCGCTCCAAGGCCTGGGCTGAGGAAACTTCAGGATCAAGGTGGGTCTGGGCATGGGAGGGCTGGATCTGAGTCCTCTGCCCGTGCTGAGGCCTCTGGGGGGGGGCTCCCCAGTCAAGAGAAGGCCAGGAAAACGGCACATTTCTCCGTCGACGTCGAGAGGGCTGACCACCGCATGCTCCCCGTCGACCCAGGGCTCTGGGTTGAAGCGGCGTCGCCGTTCGACATCGAGGCGGCTGACGTCGAGACCTTGGACGAGGTCGACGTTGACAACTACATCAACGTCGGGGAGTTATCGACGTCGTGATGGTTCCAGGCACCGGCGCTCGCCGTCAAGGTCTACTCGGCGTTCGACGTCGAGGAGCAGGCACTCGACGTCGAGGGAAAGGAGATCGAAGTCGAGGGATGTGTCGACATCAAGGCATTCGACGTCTAGAAAGGATAAGTCAACCTCCAGGAGGCGATCCAGGGCAAGGACGGCGTCCCCGGGCTCGGTGGTCAGCCTGTCCTCAGCTTCCACGAGCTCCGGATCGCGGCGGAGCTGGCGTTAGTCTAGTAGGAGATCTGCTTCTAGGACTTCGTTGCGAAGGCCGGCAAAGAAGAGCGTGGTTAGATCTTCCGACTCGGAGTACTCTCAAATCTACTCCCCTTCTCGGCCAAGGTCGCCTACGCCTCCTACGTTGCTGCAGAAGAGTCCCACTCCTCCACCGCTTCCGCCACTTCCGAGGACTCCTCCTCCTCTTCTGAAGACGACGACTCCTCCGCCTCCACTTCTCCTCATCGTCCTCCGCCTCCTCCACCACGGCCTCCTCCAAGGTCCGTCTCACTGCCGCGCTTCCCGTCACCACCTAAGGGGACGCCACAGCCGAAGACTCCGGCTCTACCTCCGCAGCGTCCACCCCCGACCAGGCCGGAGGATCGTGCACGACCTCGAAGGTCCAGATCACGATCCAGGTAGCGATCCAGGCGAAGACGCCGTTCTAGGAGTGACCGTCGTTCATCTACAAGGTCCCGGCGGCGTCACAGACGAGATCGGTCGAGATCCCATCATACGGATTCGTCCAGTGCTCGGGAGGTATTCGCCCACTCTGTCAGATTCACCCCACACGAGAGTGTCGCCAGTGGACGACATTGTCGTTTCAAGAGGTGTTATTGCGAGGGGCGGCGAAGCTGGGTATTACCCTGACGGTGCCCACGCCTTCTATGTCAGTGATCTTCGAGACCCTCCATAAGCGTCTGCTGTCACGACCACTATTGCCCTTAGTGCCGGGGCTGGAGGAACCGGCGATGGAACTTTTCCTGGCGCCGGCGTCAACAAGATCCGCCCCCTCCAGGCTGCAGAAGAAATACAGGCCTCCAGACTCAGATCCGGCGTTTCTCAGATTGGACCCAGTCCCAGATTCGGTGATCGTTACGGCCGCCAGGAAACAACACGCTACTGCTCCATCATCCACGGTACCCCCTGATAAAGAGAGTAAGCAGATGGATTCTGCGAGTCGTAAGGTCTGCGGTACGGCTGCTACGTCTATGAAAGCTGCTAGTGGCACGGCTCTCCTGGGGCGATACGACCGATCGTTGTGGGATTCCCTACAGCAGTTTCTGGAGCATCTCCCTAGGGACAAGAGGGAGGATTTTCAAGAGATCATCAACGAGGGCATGATGGTGTCCAATCAAGTGATCAGTGCTGCGGCGGATTCATCGCTCTTGGCTGCCCATGGCTACTGCACAGGATAAATTTGAGACGTCATGCCTGGTTGCGCCTGACGTCGCTGAAACCAGAGGCCCGGCAGAGGGTCCCCAACCTGCCGTTCTCTGGAGCGACATTGTTTGGAAAACACGCTGATGAGGAGATAGCCCACATGAAGGCGGAGGCTGAAACCCTGATGGCCGTCGGGTTAGAGAAGCCGAAGGAGCAGAAGAAGTCTTTCCGCCCCTTCCAGAGGCGTTTTGGTGCCCAGGGCAGAGGGCAAGGTCGTCAAACTGGCCAGCAACAACATCATCAGCAGCAGTACCAGAGGCGACCCTTCCAGAAGCGACAGAGGGCCAGAGGCGGCCAGCAGTCCTCCTCGACGCCCAAAGGCCCGGCCGGGTCTAGGCCCTGAGGTGCTACTTCCCCCTCGTCCGTTACCCGCTCCTGTGGCGGGAAGCATCCAACATTACTTGGCAGAGTGGAGAAAAATTACTCTGGACAAGTGGGTGCTGAATATTGTTTGCAATGGATACAGTCTTTGTTTCACCAGCCCGTCTCCAGCAATTCCACCGGTTTGCTCGCAGTTCCGACTGAGCGAGCTCCAGGCGGAGGCCGATACCCTGTTAAGAAAAACGGCAATAGAAGATGTTCCTCTGTCTCAAAGGGGAAAGGGCCTGTACTCACGTTTCTTCCTGGTACAGAAGAAGGACAAGAACAAGTTCAGGCCTATTCTTGATTTGCGACAAGCAAACAAATGGATTCGCAGGGAAAAGTTTTGCATGCTGTCTTTGCACCAGATCTATCCTCAGCTGCAAAGGGGAGACTGGCTTTGCGCAATAGATCTGCAAGATGCGTACTTCCATATGCCCATTGCACGGAAACACCGGATGTTCCTGCGATTTCAAGTCAGCACCAATCACTATCAGTACACCGTACTACCGTTTGGACTGAAGTCTGCACCCAGGACGTTTTCCAAGTACATATTATAGAGAACAGTGGTCCCTATTCTGAAAGAATAGACAAGTGGAGATAATCATACACTAGATAGAAAGTATGTCGTTTGTCCAGCCGGACAAGAATTTATTTTCATAATAGTTTTCAAATAGTAGCTTTGGTGATACAGTCAATAGCAAGTGGGCACAGCCGTGACCCACAAAACACAAAACAGAACAACGAAAAAGATTGTCCAAAGGCAAGCCATAATGGGTCTTTATACTTGTACTCAGTTTACACAGACATAGATCAACTTCTAAACACCATTGCACACTCTAATAAAGCTCAATCCTAGTGCATAAGGTGTATTGGTGTCGACGACGTTTCGATGCCACTATTGAATGCAAGGCATCATCTTCAGGACAATAGAATTATACATTGTAGTCTTGACAATAATATGCTGCGCCTTTTTACATTACTGTACATTTAAAATGACAAAGGGGAAAGGTAAGATACACACAGGGGGAAAAAAGGGGGAGAAGGTTTAAACCATATTTAGAAAATTAAGCTAGGCATGTTTTCAGCATAGAATCTGTGACAGTTGTGATTAAAACGGCGATTTGTGCTGTGCGAATTTCATGCTCTGGTGATGTAAATGAGAATCATGTTAGAACCACGTTAGGACTATATAGGTGGTTGTACATAGTTTTCTCATGCCCAAAGTGCGTGACCCGGTCCTGTAGGATAAAATTAGCATGTTCTAACGGGTGGGCTGTTTATTATCTGGAGGCGGGTTCCGTCAAAAGCACATATTAATACAGACATTTAAAAACGGCGCAGTACATAGTAGTGTGTGGTGATTGGAAAAACGGGTAGTTATTTATGCCGCGTGTGGTTTAAAAACGGCGTAGTGCGTACTAGTAAACAAAGTGCAATGTGAACGGGGGTTTACCTAAGGCAGGAGTTTCAATCGAGTCTCACGTATTTCTGTGAGGCGCGTGGGCCTTCACAATTTTGTTATCACGGGTTTCTAGGCCAGCAGCGAGGATATCTGTGTGGGCGAAATTCCAAGGTTACAAGGATAGGAGTCTACGTGGGATTACACAGGTGGGTGGAATAAAACCAGAACACATATTTACCAGTTCCGCTTAAGTCTCAGAGCATCCCTGCGCAATCACGTGTACTGGAGGCCAGCCAGTGAGAAATGCACAATCGCATTATCTGAGAACAAAATTGTAAACAGGGGTTAGGAGGGAAACCGCCAGGCTGTGACAGCGGGTGGCCGGGGGTGGAAGAAGTTAGGCGTGAGCACTTACTGCGGTAGTGGTGAGCCGAATTGCTTCATCTACTTCCGTGTTTCCTGAGAGACTGTCAAGTTGCCGATTGGGTGCCCGGTATAAAGATCAGGGCAGCACTATCACCAGACAGCGAAGAAAGACTAAGGAATCTCAGGTGTAGGGAATTGAGATGGAAAGGCGGCAGCCATCTTAGAGTGGTGTGGGATTGGGAAAGGCGCCAGCCATTTTAGGGTGGTGTGGGATTGGGAGTGACGGTGCAGTTGGGGTGAGATAAAATAACAGGGGTGAAAGCATGCAAGGTGACACAGCATGTAACTTAAATGCATGTTATGGTACAAAGTACAGATGGCATTTTATAATAAAGAGGTCCAGTCCTCAAGGCGGTTGAGGCCACTGTGAATGCTGGTGGTCCTTACAATCCAGTGTAGTTCTAGTGTATGATTATCTCCACTTGTCTATTCTTTCAGAATAGGGACCACTGTTCTCTATAATATGATACTACCCAAGGTCCCTACCGAATTACCTTTGGGTTCCCTTGTCCTTGTATAACAGTTTTCCAAGTGCATGGCAGTGGTGGCAGCGCACCTGAGAAAGAACAAGGTGTTTGTCTACCCATACCTGGACGACTGGTTGATTAAAGCCTCCACCTTCCAGGAAGCGCAACTGCACTTCAAAAAGACGGTTGTTCTGTTGAGCCAGCTGGGATTGCACATAAACATGTCTAAGTCTGTCCCGATTCCTGTCCAGTGCCTGCAGTACTTGGGAGCCTCCATCAATACGCTGTCAGCAACCGTGTCTCCTTCGGAGGAGAGACTCTTATCGATCCTTCGGAAGGCTCAGGATCTCATTGCTGCTCCATCTACAACAGTGAGGACGGTGTCTTCTCTACTGGGGTCGATGGCCTCTTGCACCTTCCTCACTCCACATGCGCGCCTCCACATGAGACCGCTGCAGGAATGCTTGGAGGATCAGTGGGACCAGAGGAAATGGTGCTGGGACGACAGGATCCAGTTGTCTCGTCACGCCCAACAGTCCCTGAGGTGGTGGTGCTCAGCAGAGAATCTCCTCAGAGGGGTTCCTTTCCACAAGGACATCTCCACTCAAACTATCGTGACGGATGCGTCTCTCCAGGGCTGGGGAGCGCATTCAGACCATTTACAGATCCAGGGAACGTGGTCTCCGGCGGAGTCCACGTATCACATCAATTTCCTGGAACTCAGAGCTGTTCACTTGGCACTGAAGGCCTTTCATCCGTCCTTCCAGACCAGCTCCTTGCTTGTGCACACAGACAATACGACCACAATGTATTATCTCAACAAGCAGGGGGGGGGCTCAAGATCGCGCACACTGTCACAGGAAGCGCAGGCGATCTGGCACTTGCTGCTAGCCAGAGAACTGACGATAACGGCGACTCATCTGCGAGGTGTGCAGAATGTTCAAGCGGACGCCCTCAGCAGGTTGATCCAAGAAAACCATGAGTGGGTCATAAACGACGAGGTGCTCAACGCCATGTTCGCCATGTGGGGCACTCCAGACGTAGATCTGTTCGCCACCTCCGAAAACAGAAAATGCAGAGACTTCGCCTCTAGGTATTACCAGCCAGGGACTCGGGGGAACGCGTTATGGATCAGCTGGTCGAACAGCTTTCTGTACGCTTTTTCACCAATTCCCCTGATTCCGGCGGTGCTCATCAAGCTGTCCCAGTCCAGGGCGCGGATGATCCTCATCGCTCTGGAATGGCCGAGACAGTGGTGGTTCACGGACCTGCTTCACCGGTCGCTTCACGGACCTGCTTCACCGGTCGCTCTTACCTCACCGGCGGCTGCCATGTCGGCTTGACCTTCTCACGAAGTTCGGGGGCAGATGGTGCACCCCAACCTCTAATCGTTGAGTTTGGCGGCAAGGCTCCTGAGATAGTGCAATATGGCCACTTTGAATCTTCCTGAGGATTGCATGGACATATTGAAGGAGGCTAAGAGGCCTTCCACTAGGACTTCTTACGCTTACAAGTGGAAGAGATTCTGCATCTGGCGCACGTCTAAGAACTATGATCCGACGACCTGCAAGGAAGATGTCATCCTTCCATACCTTCTGCATTTAGCTCAGTCTGGACTTAATTTCTCTTCCATTAAGGTTCACCTCGCAGCATTGACTGCATACCGGAAATGTTCTTTGCAGACGTCCTTCTTCCAGATTCCTGTGATAAAGGATTTTTTGGAAGGATTGAAGAAGGTGATCCCTCCTCTTCGGCTACCTTCGGCTTTTATGGGAGCTGAACGTGTTGCTGTCCAGGTTGATGAAGGAACATTTCGAGCCTATTCAGAAGGCTTCACTGCAGCACCTGTCGTGGAAGGCGGCGTTCCTCGTGGCCATTACATCGGCCCGCAGGGTGAGTGAAATTCAAGCATTGTGTTGCCAGTAACCTTATACTGTTTCATGCTGCTAAGGTTGTTATGCGTACTCACCCTAAGTTCCTTCCTAAAGTGATCTCTGATTATCATGTTAATTAGACTATAACTTAACCAACGTTTTTTCAGAACCCTTCTACTCCAGCGGAGCGTTCTCTCCATTGCCTGGATGTCAGGAGGGTGTTGAAATTCTATCTGGATAAGACCAAGGATATTCGTAGGTCCGACCAATTGTTTATCAACTATGGGTTGGTCAGGACTGGTCTGGCTACCTCTAAACAGTCCATCTCCAGGTGGATTGTGTCATGTATCCAGGTATGTTATCAGAAAGCGAACACGACCTTAGGGGGTAAGCCTAAGGCTCATTCTACCAGGGGCAAAGCAGCTACAACAGCTTTGCTCCGCAATGTTCCCATTGCAGAGATCTGCAGGGCGGCCACTTGGAAGTCGGTCCACGCCTTTGCTAAGCTGTCTGGACTTTGCTGTCTGGACTCTGATGCCAGGGCAGATGCTCAGGTTGGGCAGGCTTTGTTGCGAAATCTGTTTGCACAGTAGTGGTGTTGTCTGTCTTTTCTACACCGCAGGGTTGGTTTTTGGATGGGCTTGCCATTCTATTCACTAGATTATGACTATACACAGAGATCCCCTACTACAGAAGGAGTAGTTTCTTACCTGTAACTCCAGTTCTGTAGTAGGGGTATCTCTGTTATAGTCATAAGCACCCGCCCTCCTCCCCGGTGGAGAAAATGGTACTGTAATGTATGCTACAGGCCTTGCTTTATGCACCTTCAAAAAGAACTGAAAGTAAAAGGACTTGGCTGTGCATGCTGGGATACCGAGGGTCTCTGGAGAATTCCTTAAAGGCACGGTATCACTTTTCAGACACATAATGGCAGCCTATTGAGGCTTGTCTGTCCATCCCTTCCTCTCTATCATTCCAAGGTTTTTGTGAAGGGGAAGTTTCTCTATGAATGGAACTTGACACATTATGGTAAATGTGATGTTGGTAAAATATCCTTGGCATTTCTAGTTGAAGTACTGGACAGTGTAGCCTTGTAGGTACAGGCTGCATTATTGTCTTTAATTTTCTCTTAAGTGTCTATGCAGGACTACAAAGAAGACGATTTAAGAGATTATTTTTGATTGCTTCGGGGTCCATGCACATGAGCGGGACTATTCACTAGATTATGACTATAACAGAGATACCCCTAGTACAGAACTGGAGTTACAGGCAAGAAACTCCATACTGCTGACGGGCCGGTAGGGCTAGGGCCAAGTCAGTTGTCCTCTGCAGTCTCCTCTGTTGGGCGTCTTCTTTCGTCCTTTTTCTTCGTATGTTGCGGGAATCTGCCTTCTTGATTCAGGGCTGACCCCTCAATACTGTATTTAGGGGCGTTTTAGGGATCTCGAGGTTAGGAGCCAATGGGCTACTAACCTTGGGGCAGAGGTCTTCAAACTGACAAACATTTCTAAACCTCTAGGCGGGGCTACTGGAATTATGAGGCCGGTGAGGACCACATTACACGACAGGCTTGACTAAATCGTGTGGGAAGAAAATTTAAATTATGTTATGTGATGCCGTGTTATTTTGGGATAGAATTGCTTCATTATTTTGACATTTTTATGCACACAGTAACACTGAGGAAAGATTTCACCCCATTAGTATCTGTTTATAACCAAAATACAGGAATTAACATAAGAAAGATGTCTAATCAACCTTTGTGATGTGCCTTTCACTCCTCAGGAATGCGTGCTGCCACATTAGAAGCTCACCTGGCCCTGGCGGGAGCAGCAGGGTTCCCTTAAAACCCTGGCGGACTTGTGCAGAGTTAAGAGAGTTTACCCATGCAGATTTCGTCTCACCCCTCCCTTCAATCCCTCTCTCCTTTCCTCCCCCAATCCCCGATCCCTCTCTCACTTTGCAGGCCATTTTCTTTCCCCCCTTTCTTCAACTTCTAACCTCTCCCCATTCAACTTCTCACTTCACCCTTAATCACCTCTTGCCATTCGGTCTTTTCACTGCCCTCATCTCTAACAGTTTCTCGCATTTATCTCATGGCCTCTCTGGCCCCGTCACCTCCCATGCCCATCTGCACTTCTCATTCAAATTGTTGTCTATTTGTATCTTACACCTCTCCAGTCCCCCCATTCATCTTTCACAACTTTCCTTTGTTCTTTCACACCTTCTTCAACCAATGTCCCTCTCGCCTGTTACCTCAGCACCAGTGCTTAATTTGAGAAGGTGGTTTCCGGTGCTCCGCACTGGCACCTAATTGTGCACACTGGCACTATGACCGTCTGCCACATTCTTGCTCTTGACTGTGTAATTTAGAGATGAGCAGAACAGCTGTTTATTAATTCAATATACATTAAAAACGATAAACTCCTGACATCCATGCCATTCTTATAGCTTCGGGGGCTTGAAATAGTCACACTTGTTACAGTGTTATGGTTGGTAGTTGCATAGGTATTGTCATCAGCCGCACAGGCAAGGCAATGGTTGGGTGGTTAAAGTTGCAGTAGCCTACTGGCGAGGTCCCTGGCACATGTTTTATTACAAATTAATCACTGCTCAGCACCCACCCCAGTACTCCCTCTCTTCCCATATCGCTGCTATTCCTCACCCATGTCATATCAAATTACTTTTTAGGTCACAGATCCTCTCAGCTATCTTCTCTCACAGTTTGACAGTTGCCCTCCTCTGTGCCCTCAGCTTTCCCTCACACTCACTTCTTGCATGTCCACACTTCCCTTTGGCACTTCACATTTCTCCTCTTCAATCAAATTCTCTCACTCCCTTGCTGTCCTTTCTCATCCTCTCATCTCTCTTCACCGAGAACACAGGTTGGACCCGTATGCTCCTCTTAGCCTGTGCCACTCTGCTTATTGTTCCCTAATTCAGGAAGGCACGAATTGTCTGTCTTGCTGTTTTGGGGCAGGCCACACACTTATGGAACGTGCACCCTCCTTTGCTTCGCTCCACAAAGAATCTATTATCCATGAGGAAGATGTAAAAACCTGGCTCTATGCTCTGTAGGTCACCCGATTTGGCTGGTTCTCCTTCCCCTTCTGTGTGTTTCTCATTTGATTTAAGGCAGCAGATAGCTATTAGCCCCAGGACACCTTTTGGTTACAGTAGCCCACTACAAATGTAAATAATAGTAATAGGCAGAAGCAGGGGAGCCACTAGACCCAAACTTCCATGGGGCCTACACTCCCAGTCTTTTTTGGTTCCCCATCCCCCGTTTCCTCCTTCTCCATGAATTCCCTCACTACCACTCATCAACAATGCACCTCATCTCTCTGTAGCAGCTTTCTGACAAACATTTTTTTTAATAGTGCTACTCATAGTTTACTCACACTCAATTCAGTGATCTGCATAGGACATGTTCTTTGTAGCAGGCACATTAACCCTCTGCACTCTGTGGATGACAAGAGTGCCCATGTGAGTGCACGGTTAGCGATGCAACAGTGTGAGAGGAGGGAAGAGAGTTGGTTGTGGATGTAAGTGTAGAGTGGGACGAATGAATGCATGGTTAATGATGGACTTGTTTGAGCGAGTTGCAAACTGAGCAGTGAGGGGGACAGGTGAATAAGGTGTCATATGAGTGCAGGATGAGTGCAGATGAGTAGTGTGACTGCAGGCTGAGGTAGAGGGTGAACAACGCAAGTGCATTGTGAGTGCTGAGTGATCATTGTGAGTGCAGGGTGAGCAGGTGAATGATGTGAGTGCTTGGTGATCAGTGTGAGTGCATTGTGATCGCTGTGAGTGCAGGGTGAGCGTGAAAGTGAAGTGCGAATATGAGAAGTGAGTTCTCTGAATGCAGGGTGCATTCCCAGACACTTGAACTAACTCAGCATATTATTGACGATGGCGTAGGGTTCAAGATATAAGTTAAACTATTGCTATTATTGCATTAATCCGGGATCGAGGGTGGAGGAAATTAATAATATGCTGATTATGCAACACACTTCCACTCCTATGTTTAGGGTTGCCTGCTCATTGTTTTGATATCCCTGACGGTACAAAAATCTGTGCGTACTTTGAACGGCAAATATAAATAGAAAGCACTTTTAATTGTGTTCTTGGGCTGCCTCAATGATCCATGACTGCTAATTAATGGGAACAAAGACAGAAAAGTCACATTATGAATGAATGCATATGATTTTATTTACAAACAGACACAGCCCAGCGGAGCCCACAGCGGCTCAAGCTGAGATACTGTGGGGCAGGATGGGGGCTGAATCCCTTGTAGTCCGATGGGCCTGGGCAGAAGTGTGACCGGGAATGCGCTACCCCCCCCCCCCCCTTTCCATCACTCCACGGCCACCCTGGGGGTCGCGCCCCAAACTTTGAAGACCCCTGCCTTAGGGTGACAACACCCTTTGTGTGCCCACCCCACGTGGGGGAGTGGGCACAATCCCTAGTCCTGATTGGAGAGTGCCTGCCATCTGCAAGATGGTGGGCACTGAAGAGTGAGGTTCACCTCGCCTCCCCCACCAGAGGGGTAGGGTAGTCAGAGGTGGGTACACCTTCTGGGCTTTGCTAATTTTTCCCACCTGTCTTCCCTCTGAATAGCAAAGGAGACAGGAAGGAGGCCTGATAGCAGGAGAGGTGAGGTGTCGTATTTCAAAGGTGGCAAGCCCTTTGAAGCTCCCCTGCCACAGGTGGCTCTTCCTGGCCGGGGGAGGTGTGACCACCTCCGCCCAGGAAAGGCTTTGTATCGCGCCACCGATAGCATCAGGGCCCTTCTGGACAATGGAGAAACCACGGCCCTCATCCTTCTGGACCTGTCTGCCGCCTTCGACACGGTCTGCCACCACACCCTACGCACACGCCTCCACGACGCTGGGATCAGAGACAAGGCTCTGGACTGGACCACCTGCTTCCTCTCCGGCAGAACTCAGAGCGTCCGCCTCCCCCCTTTCCGCTCCGAAGCCACCAAGATCATCTGCAGAGTACCCCGGGGCTCATCCCTCAGCCCAACGCTATTCAACATCTACATGACACCGCTCGCCCACGTCGCCCGAGGACACGACCTCAGCATCATCTCCTACGCCGACGACACCCAGCTGATCCTCTCCCTCACCAAGGACCTCCTCACCGCCAAAACCAACCTCCACGAAGGAATGTAAGCCGTCGCCGAGTGGATGAAGAACAGCCGACTGTAACGCCCTCTTCGCAGGAGCCTCGGACAAACTACGGAAACGACTTCAACGCATTCAAAACGCCTCCGCACGCCTGATCCTTGACATCCCTCGCCACAGCCACATCACTCCCCACCTGAGAGACCTGCACTGGCTCCCCTTTAACAAGAGGATCACCTTCAAGCTCCTCACCCACGCACACAAGGCGCTCCACAATACCGGACCAGCCTACCTCAACAGACGACTCAGCTTCTGCACCCCCAACCGCCAGCTCCGCTCCGCAGACCTCGCCACCGTCCCCTGCATCCGAAGAGCGACCTCCGGTGGCAGTTCGTTCTCCCACCTGGCCGCCAAGATCTGGAACATCTTCCTACAGCAGACTGAGGACCTGCTCTCGGGTGAGTAGTGCGCTTTACAAATGTTCAGATTGATAGGCTCAGGGAGTGAAGGGTCCCACCCCAGGGGTCCGGAAACATGTCTCATGGTGGCAGGCTGGTGTGTACCAGTCAGGGAACCCACCAGAGGCTGGTCGTTTTTTAGGGGGCATCTCCAAGATGCCGTCTGAGTGCATTTTCCATTAAATCTCACACTGGCATCAGTGTGGGTTTAATGTAAATGTAAAATGTGTTGTATTTGTAAAGCGCACGGCTGCCCAAGTGGCGGGGCGTCCCGGCGCTGCACTCATACCGCTGTGGAACCCTTCCTGGCTTTTCCATGTGAAATGTCCACTCCTGGGCACCCCAAAGGTGAAGCCAGGCATCCAAGCGCTGCTGGGGCCGTTGTGGAGATTAAGCAAGCTATTGCCCAGAGTCACAGAGTGGGACCCATGATTAGACTAGGCACCGAGGCGAGAATTATCAGGTCCGGGGAGATTGAGTCCAAGAGCCGCCAAGGGGGGAATTGAACCCTGGTCCCGAGCCAGACCTCTGCATCAGGGTCTGCCGCTCTAACCATTGAGCCACGCTTCTCCACAATGTGCTGAGAAGTTTGGTACCAAGCTTCACAGTTTTCAGTAAAGCCATTGTAGTGCTGTGGAGTTCGTAATAACAAACTCACTGCACCATTAACTCTTATTGGCATTACTGCACTTCGTGTCTAAGATTTGATCTAGACATCGTAGGGGTTTCAGGGCTCATGCACCTGTTCCCTCACCACTGGTATAGTGCACCAAGATAGAGGGGTGTCTCATTTATGCTAGGGCAGTGGTTTGAAGGTATGGCACACAGGAATGTGTGCCATGTCAACTCTTTACTTTGTTCTGTACCAAAACACAGCCTACAGTGTGTGTGTGTGTGTGTGTGTGTGTGTGTGGGTGGGTGGGTGGGTGTGGGTGTAGGTGTGTGTAGGTGTAGGTAGGTACAGAGCCTCTAAGGGTGGCACTATAAGTGCTTCAGCTCTTAGAGGCCTTCCCTGTCCACAGTGCCCCGGTACCCATGGTACCTTTTACAAGGGTGTGACATGTGGCCAGAGAGGTGCTAATTGGGGGTACAAGGTACAGGTGGGGGTGTTACTGCTACAGAAACTCTGCTTCCTACACACGTCACCCAAGCAGTGCTAAAAACCGTTTTTCACACAACTGCAACACCCACTGGTTAGCTACCGCTTTTGGAGGGTACTGCTATACAGTCTATGCAAAGCATGTGTATCTAAAGCACACATGGCTCGAACGGATTGTTACTCACCCTGTAAGCATATGTTCTTGGCATGTAGAGTCACATGCACCCTCCCTCCTCCTGGTTGTTGCAGTTCTTATTATTCACACTATATACACATGGACAACTCTATACTACACTTACTTACTCCATTCTCATCCTCTTGCAGGAAAATCATTTAACAATGGAGTCGATGCCCATGCGCAATATCACCGAATGGAGAAGTCACCTTACCTCGTGACTGGAAAAGACTTCTTCGAAGAAAAACAACATGCGAACATCCTAACCCAACACTAGATGACAGGAGTATGCAAAGCATCTGAATCTACAGCTCTTCATGCCAAGAACAGATGCATACAAGACTCGAGCTGAAAAGGCCGTGCTCAACTGGATGTACGCAGGGTAGTGATGTACTTCTGGAGAGAACAAAAACGATAAGGAAAGCAAGCCAGTTCTTTGTATCCTTCACAGACGAGAACAAGTGAGCACCACTAATCTAGGGCACCATAGCAAGATTAATTCCTCATGTAATACAAATATGTCACAAGAAGACTGACATGCAACTGGAAACAAAGCCCAGAAAACACTCCACAAGGAAGAAGGAAGCTACTCTAGCCTTCCTAGCAAAGTCCCATTAAGTGACCTATGAATGACAGCTACCTATTCATTAGTCTGCGCGCTCACAAAATACTACTGTGCTACTTTATGTAGATTTGTAGAGCGCACTATCACCCGATAGGGTATCCTTCTGCTGAGCAGGTGTGAGGCTATGCACACATAAGGCCTAGTGGAACTTCCCCAGCTTCTTGCAGAATCCAAGGAGTAATTTGGAGGCTCTTATGTATAGTGGCTTGTCATTCCATTCTTTAGTGGCAATGTAGGAGAAGAGTCGACTGGTAGATCCAGTTTTCCGTATGTGTAGGATTTGTGCAAGCAATAGTTGCATGAGCGGAATTTGTCTGGAAGGTTTGTAAAAGAAAATGCAATTGATGAGGTATGCTGGGTCAGTGTTATGTAGTGTTTTGAAAGCGTGGGTGAGGAGTTTGTGAATGGGGAGCCAGTGGAGCTCCTTCAGATGTGGTGTGATGTGAGTGCAGCATGAGAGGTTGAGAGTGATTCTGACTGCAAAGTTCTAAATGGTCTACAGCCTTCTGGTGAGTTTCTGTTGATCTTGGATTAGAGGGTGTTTCCGTAGTCCAGCTTGCATGTGACCAGAGCGTGCGTGACTGTTTCTGGGTTCTCATTGGCAGCCATATTCCTCAGCATGTTTAGGACATGGAAGCAGGAGGCGGTTATGGCATGGACTTGGGCAGCCATATAAAGTTTGCTGTTGATGATGATTCTGAGGTTCTTGGTGGGGGTGGGTGTCGGTCCGAGCTCTGTTGGCCACCGGGTGGAGTCACACAGTGTTTTAATCTTCCTGAAGATCACAATTTAAATGTATAGCAGGGGTCTCCAGCCTTTTCTGTATTGAGAGCTACTTCTGATAAGTGAAAATCGTTGTGACAACTTGCACATTGTCACCAGACAATCCCACGCCCAGCTTCATTGACTTTAAGCGTAATGTCCCTAGATACTATGATCAGAACAAGATACTTTGACTGGGGCACTGTGACAGGGCTGCCATATGTGTCAGTGAGAGCGTGGCCTTTGGGGGATGCAGTAACGGGTGTGTATAGGATATATTTGTATGGGTGACTGAGAGCCTGCGTCTTATGCATTTACCGCACAGAACATACCTTTCGCCACAGCGTTGTATCTATAACACAAATATACACATTTTTTTTTTAATGGGAGAAGTTTAAAGTGCAGAAAAATGTTCTGTAGAAATGTTTATAATATGAAAAAATGTTCAGCATTTTATATTTCTCTCATTTAACAAATGGCTGTATTTTTAGGTTCTACTTATGGCACAGTCTACTGGGAGTAGGGGGCGTACTGTTTGTATATGTGACACTTTGAAATGGGAGAAAATTAAAATGAAGGGATAACTTAATCATTAAGGTAATTTTCATTTTAATTTTCTCCCATTTAAAAGCATTCCAAAGTATAATTTTGTTCACAGCTCCAGTATTGAGTTGGTAAGAGTTGAATACCTCAGTGCTTCAGTTGTTCACCTCTGTGCCTCTGTCCCAGGGTTTCAGGCACTGGGTGTGATCAAAGCGCAGACAAGCTTGTCTTTTGTGTGCCAGTGGCACGCCTGCTGCTTACATCTACTGCGCGTCCAAGCTGTGGCAGCCAAAAGTAGGACCCCATAGGGGAGTGGAGTGATGGCACTTCCTGTCCAGATGGATGATAGGAAGTCCAGTGATGTCACATCTTGTGAAGATACATTCTGGGAAATCCTGTGATGTCAGTTACCGTGCAGTTGGAATTTGCTCCACTTGCTTGGCTACTTCATTTAAGGACTGGTTTGCTGGTAAAACAGTGATGTCATTTCCTGTGCAGATGAATGATGTGTAGACACCCAAGTGAATAAAGAATCACAGATGGGACAGAAAGTGCGAAAGCATTTGTTTGCAAGTTGAAGCCTATTTCAAACCCAGCCACTGCAATTAATTAACATACCACTACAAAACTAATGCACAGGATGTGAATCCAGAAAACATTCATGCTTCTAAACTAAATGGTTACTTACCGCTAAGAGTTGTTTTGCACCTTGAAGTGTCTGGATTCCTATGAGACCCACCCACCTCCCCAATAAATAAGGTAGAACAGAATAAACGACGACAGGTGGGGGAGGAGAGGGAGATACAAAACAATAAAATGCAGAACTCCAGGAGGCTAGTGTGAAGTAAGATGAAGATCCAATTCCCTGGGGGGAAAAGAATCAGAAGATTGCAACCACACACTGGGGCTTCTGGGGTGGGCATCTAAAGTCAGTAGAGGGATGGACAAGGCAAGGCACTAAATTGTACCAACTGACATGGCCCAAGAGGATAATTCCTGACCCAACAAATAAATCATGGAATAAGGCAAGTGAATCCAGACCAAAACTACTCCTACTGGTAAGAACCCATTTCAATATAGGCGATCCATAGCCAGAACAACCTTGTTTTCAGAGATTTTATAACATCGAGTCCTCTAGTCTGTCTTTCTTCATACCAGAAAAGTGCACTTGCCTCTCCTAACACTAAAGAAATCCTATAAATGTTTAGAATAGTTCAATATGTTTCGTACTGTAATGCAGATGAAATGCAGTGCACCACTGTCCCTCTCCTCCAACCCTAATTTATTTATTCTGAAGACCACCTTACTTTCAAAGCAATCCAGAGTATAATACCACTTTTTGAGTGAGAAACTTTTGCTTAGCTTGAAAAATTTCATGTATAGTTTACTTAAAATAAACCATCTTCTGAATGTGGACCAACCCATTGAATGAGGCTTGCCTTCATCTTCTGGAAGGGCAAGCAAGACGATCTCCTGTAGCCATCAGGGCAAAGCTAGGTAGAGCTTCCTTTATGCAAGTAGAGTTGGACTGTAAATCTGACTTTAGGATCAGCTTAACAGGTGTAATATACAACAGTTTTTTTTTTCTATTTAAACGGCCAATTAAAAAGGACGTTTTGACCCTTTTGTTTTATTAAGCGTTATTTTGAATTATACTTACGTTTATTCATTTTTTTAAACTGAAAAAGTATGACTTCAACCAATTGCTTCAGTATATTTTGTGCAACCACATCTTTATCTTTAGGGATGGAGAAAAAAAATCTCAAGTAGACTGGCTGGTACTGTTGTCTTTGAGAACGAGACAAACCCTACATGCAAATGAGGATTCAAACTAAAATGTTGATGAGAACATAATATATTAAAATAATTAAGCTCGAAGACATCAAGCCTGTTTCTGGATTTTCCATGTAGAGGCCTTTCTGGTTCTGTTAAATGCTATAAAGAAGCCATCGATGTAAGAGTCTAATCAAATCAAATTAGTCGGTTTCATGTGTCAAACCATAAAAGCACACATTAGGTGTAAATAAAACATTCATCAATAAACCATTCCAATTAAGATAGTGACCTAGACTAAATATGAAAAACAAAATACAAGTAAACCCAAGGTCACACAAGCAAAGCCAGGTAAAAAAAAAGTCACTCAGATTAACAACAGATAATCACATCCGATAAAAACAGTTAATAAGAAAGAAAGGTGTGCAAAGCATTACAAAGTGCATCGTACCATAACTAATGTATTAACAGCACACTCCTTAATCACAACTGGACCTAAGCCTGACTGCATATTTTAAAAAACTAAGCACATAAAAAACTGCAACCATAAGCATTTGTAAAAAATATATATATATAAGTGGGACGCACTTGCCTAAAATTAGCCTTTTTCAAGATCGGGATGATAAAGGACTTTTTGGGTAGGTCTTAAAATCTACAGAACATCAAGAAATGAAGCATGTCCTGTGGAGACTTTCTGTCGCAGCCACAGGGCAACAGACTCTGTCCCTTGCGCTGCCCCCTTGGGTGGGCGAGAAGAGGTCAAACCGGAACCTAGTCAGTAAGAAACGATCGTACGGTTTCACAAACCCTAATAGGTACGGTTCAACCATCTGAGTGGTTCTTAACATGATAAAGCTACGTACGCTAGGCTTCAATAGCTCCTTGTCTTCCCTGGCTATTGACTGCTGTTTAAAGAATGCCACCTTAAATCATCCAGGTCATTCATATTGCTCAGTTCAGGGTTAGCAAAGAAATCTACTCTCCCCAGGCTCACAAGGCACTCCTTAATGTATTTGAGCTGCAGGACATGGCTGACGTGGTCAAGGGCCTTACAGTCCCTTAAGATCATTTTATTAAATGATGTCCCCTTGCTGGTCCATATTTATAACCATAATGACATCGGGTGGGAGGCTAACAGGTTGGTGAGATAGGTCATGCCGAAATCTTCGTGTACAATGAAGGTGGGGGTACCCTGCGGAACGGCTAGAAGCCATCTCAAAAAGTTATTTTTGGTGATTTGGAGGTCCTTGAAGGTGTTGTAGTCCCAGGTTTCCCTGCCTTCCAACGCTTTTGTTATGCACGTGGCCAAGGAAAGCTGTAATACAGCCTCAACAGGTCTTTTCCCCAGTCTAGAGGCAAAATTAAAAATAGCTGCAATCGCCCGGGTAAAGTTGTTCTTCTTACGGATTTTTATGGGCTCCCAGTTAGTCTTAGTGTCCAGCAGAACTCCCAGATATGAGTAAACACTCATCCTCGGGACTGGGGTGGACAGGACCTTGAAGGTGTAGGGCCTACTTGAGCGGGCACCTACGTGCATCACAGGACTTTGAATTGTTGACCTGCAGATCCTGATCTTCCATGAACTGGGAAAAAGAGTTTAACAGCGGTTGCAGACCTCTCAGTCCTGACCATCAAGATCTAAGAGTCTGATTCACAAATGAATTTTAAGAGTACGAGAAGTAGAATAAAAGGAGTAGTGTTGTGTACTTTTACATACTTTTGTAAATTGGCTTTGAATCGTCCAGTTCCCCATTAGTAAAAGTGCAGAGAGGCACAGTTCTTTATATTTCTATTAGTTGTGAATATGATGATGTTTATGATTTTGACCCAAGTGTTCCATTTTAATCGCGTTTTGAATGGTTTGGAGCCAATTCGTAAAGGCATGTCAAAGTACTGTAAGAGTACTCTTACATTCCTTTGTGAATCTCCCAAATGTGTTTATGAAAATACTTAAGCCCCATCCTATATGATGTGGAACATCATTTTCCATATATAGTTAACTGAATCCTAAAAAAGCAGACCACTTAATAAATTGAATCCAGCATTTCTTTGTCTAACTGTCCTGCTAGTTAATTGCTCACTCCTCCCACATGGTATCAGTTTTAAAACGCATTGTTATGCATTTCCTTTTCATGTAAAACTTTACTCGGGACCTCCAGTTATTGTAAAGAATAAAAATGTACTTTTTCTCATACTTACCGTACGTGCCTAATAATGTGAAGCACATCAGTGGGCATTGTCATCACATATTCTTAAAGGCTTTTGCTGAAATGTCGTGCCTATTTCTGTTTGTGAATGTTTCTGTCTTCGGTTAATGAATGTTGGTGGCTTTTTCAATAAAGAGTTATTCTTTTTTTGGTTAGGTATCCATGGCTGCAGCTCATGGAACATCTTCAGCCCCCACTGTGACCTTAGTCCAGCTTCCAAATGGGCAGACGGTTCAAGTACATGGAGTCATTCAAGCAGCCCAGCCATCTGTTATTCAGTCCCCGCAGGTCCAAACAGTCCAAGTAAGCTCACCAAGTTAATAATAAGATCTAAGGGGCAGTTGTGCCTTCAGGTATGATTTGTGCCATATTTCTT
Source organism: Lissotriton helveticus (assembly GCF_964261635.1). Classification (NCBI taxonomy): domain Eukaryota; kingdom Metazoa; phylum Chordata; class Amphibia; order Caudata; family Salamandridae; genus Lissotriton; species Lissotriton helveticus. The sequence continues at coordinate 446,733,829 of NC_136061.1, forward strand.
TAAGCCTTTTGCATATTGTGCTAGATATGGTACACCTCTATTAGGTGTGAATGTTTTCTTTAATAGTAAAGAGCCAAAAATCACTGGTTTACTTTGACCAATGGAATAATTTGACCAATGTAAACAATATGTTGACCCACCTAAATTCTTGGTGACGAGATTGATACATAGTTGGATGTATTTCAGACATGCAAAGTAGTATATGTTTATTCATTTATAATACACAAGTGTGTATAAAGAAGTTAATTGAAACCACCAAAAATATCTTCAAACTGAAGTATCGATTTTATTTCTAACAACGTAGAAAGCCCAGTGTTGTTCTGTGATAGCATTTATTCTTACGTTGCCTTCTTTCACAATGTAGCACTTAAAAAATACTAATAAATGAAGAAAATGCAATGAACCCTTTTGCATTCCATTCAACCATTGCTTCAGGTAATGTTTAGACATAGGAGTTTGAAGTAGTACGATTTCTTAGAGTAAAAGCAAAACATTGTTTCTGCTGGGACTATTATTAGGTAAAGATTTAAAAATATGTTTTTATTTTAACAGTGGGTAAATAATGTATCTCATCCCCCTCTCATATGCTTCACTGACGTGCTAAGAGATGAAGAATAGAGATCCCACTGATCTGTGAAAATAACCTTAGGTTTCAATTGTCAGTACTGTTTGTTGTGCTTGTGACAGGCACAATGTATTTTAACATCCAATATTTTTGCTTGAAAATGCCACTGACCTACCCCACCTACCCCTTTTTTTTTTTTAAACTCTATCTCCAGAGACAGCTAAGCCTTACCATCAAGCAGTACCGAGTCATTGATGCAGATTTATTTTCCCCAATCACCAGAGAAGAATCCCCAAACACTCTTGCCTTTCTAAGGCTATTGTTTGAATGAAAACATTTGGCATCTCCTTTACAATCCTACAATATGCTTTTGCAGTAAATAGCTTTTTCTGTGTTTTCGACCAAGGTATTTTATGACAGATGCACCTCATGTTCAAGTAAGAAATTGTGGGAGGACAAAAATAGTATTGGTGTAGAAATATCCTACAGGTGACTCGCATTTTCAGGGCTTTGGGAATTAATCCTGTAATGGTGAGTGCTAAATATTTCTTCATGTTAGGGCTGCGAAAAGCATCGCTCTTTCCCGCAATACTGACTAATCAGATTACTTTGTTGTTGTTTTTTTGAGTCCCACAACAAGATATATTTATACACTTCGAAACTTAATTTTCTTTTAATTGGCTGAATAAATATACACCAAATCACTATAAACCAAGCTTTCTGAATACATATCTAGCGTTTCAGCTTTTTGACAAATTTCGTATAATTCTGTTGAGCCTTTTTTCTGTACCATTGTCTCATTTATCCTATGGAAACTGTATGGGAGAAAACGTGTCTGGGACCCCCCCTTTTTCTTGACCCTCGCTTGATGGATCACCCTAAAACTTTCTTGAAGGAGCTTATTTTTTGGGAAAGCTTTGGGATGATTAGTCAAACTGCGTCACAGTAATTAGGAAACAAAAAGAGCTCTTCCTATGTATGGAAGCTGACTCACACATATCTTCACAGTGGTGGCTGCCACTGTGCAATTCATACATATATATTGTGCATTGCACAAAAGGTTACCTTGTGCACCTACCCAAGATTCATGCCAAAGGATCTTCAGACTTTCATTTCAATGTCACTGTTGTTTTTGGCTCTTTCTTTCAAAAAACCTTGACACTGGCTGAGAGAGTTCTACACTTGCTAGATATTTGTATATTTATCAAATACTACCTGGACACAAATAAAGATACAAGAACATCTGACCAACATTTATCCTCCTTTGAATGCACATACCCCTACCAAACTCCGTCTAAACGTGCATTGCCTGCAGCATCTTAGCGTGCTTGACTTTCTGCTATAAAAAAAGTGAAACGGTCTTTGGTAAATGAAGTCATGTCAGCTGCACACTAAGCTGGAGTACTGCTCTCAGACAGCTCCCTCAAGCCCAACTTATGCCTTAGGCCACTCATTCGGTATATTCTGTTCGGAGCACCATATGACAATCCGGCAAAAAGACTTTATGATGGCGTTACATCTCAAGGACGCCTACTACCAAATCCCCTATTCACCCCGCTCATCACCACTGTCTTCAGTTTGTGGTAAATGGATAGCACTACCCTACAAGGGTTTTTACCAAGTACTTGGTGGGGGTGACTGCTCTGCTACACTGAGCAGGCATCTGTGTCTTTCTATATCTTGATGACTGATCAATGGCAGCAGCAGAGAGCAGTGCCTAGCACACACTAAGACAATTCTAGCCTTCCTTCATCGCTTATAGAGTTCACAGTAAACGCATAGAAGTACCACCTCCATCCCCAACAGATCCAGCCCTAAGCTAAATGTTAAACTTTATCACAAAGAAAGTATACCACAACTAGCAAAGAGTAATGGCATTTCAGCAACTGCTGCCTCTTTTTCTGTCCACTCAACCCGTGGCTGTATAAACTGTAAAAAAAAGCTCTCGTGTATGTTGGCATCTTGCATAGCAGTTGTGTTCCTCGCCAGACTGCACATGCGGCTACTCCAACAGTGCATCACAAGATAATGGTCAGAAGCGAAGGGTCAGTGGGAAGATCTAGTGTTGACAAAGGCCAGCACTCCGCACTGTCTGGAATAATGAAACAGCAACATCCTGTTGCCCAGCAGGTCTTTTTTCAACTTCTTCAGGTGACTATTCCCACCTATGCACTGTTCATTGGGTAAGGTACACGTCTTGGTGAGGCATCAGAGGGGCACATCAACTATATAGAGCTTGTGGCCTTTTACTCATTTGTCTGCGAAAAGGCGGTCCTTTGAAAGAAGGACAACACAATAGTGATGTAATACATACAGAAGCATGAATGTATTATCTACTCCCTGCTGTGTGCTCTAGCACAAGATATGTGACTGTGGGCAATCTACCTAAGATCTATCTCATGGTGGTACATCTTCCAGGGGTGGACAAAGGATTTATGGACCTGTTAAGGAGGACGCATCAGAAAGTCCACAAATGGGAACGCTCCTCACAAGTTCTCCCCAGGTGCATCAGCAGAGAGGAAACCGAGCCATCTGCTTCTTCGGCACACCAGAAATGCAAAATGCACAAGCTTCACCTCCAGGTAACCTTAGTCATGAGCAATGCACTATGGATGGATTGATCAGGCATATTTCCCTATGATTTTTCGCCTCATCCACTCATCCCTTTAATGGTGAGGAAGATGAGGCAAGTCCATTAGAAGAAAAAGTTACTTATCTTTGGCAAAGAGATTTCCGGTGAATATTTGGTCTTCCTGTAGATTCCTCACTCCCCTTCATCCTCCACTGAAACAGTGTATGGTTCTCAAAATGCCAAGGTATGCAAACATATCATATTGTCATTGAAGCTCTTTTCGCTCCTCTGCACATGCCTCAATGAGCTCCGGAAAAACGACCAGAAGCTGACATCTAGCTCGCCCATTGGTGCTATATAAACTCCAACGTCGTCATAACCTTAATGGATGGACTTGCAGCTGAAGCTGAATGCCACCACTTGGCAGCATTGACGAGCTATTGCTGGACATAATGTTTTGTTTACAGATCCAATATGGCACTTTGAGGCTATTTATTCGGTGAGAAGTCTGCAAGATGATTGTGTCTATCAGAAATATCATTGCTGAGGGTTAGTCTTTTTCTTTTCAATATTTTATTGTGCTTTATGCAGCGTTAAACTAAAGAAACTTCCAGGTATGCACAATCGTGTTGTCCTTATCAAAGAAATGGAAGAGACTAGTTCAGATATTAGGAGCACTCCACATACGGGCCAGGTCAATATCAGTGAGCATTAACAATGGAAAGACAAACATCTGGCGTCTTGAGGTATTATTTTAAAACCGCAAAACAAACAAAATGATCCGGTTCAAAAGCTTCGATCAATCGAAATATTTTCCTCTGATCCCAGACCTTGGGAAACTTCGGGGACTACTCTGTGAAGAGACGATGACCATTTCTGCCCGAAATAAAGCACTAAGTCCCAAACCTTGGGGTTTCTTCACTTGCCCCAGTTGTCAGATTCCCACGCTCTTCAGGATCCGGGCAATACTCAATGGGTCCACCTCCAGATCTCCCCAAGCTAGGTTTTCTTATATACCCCAAGCTTAAAGGTGAGCTGGCGAGGGAAAATGTTAAGGGCCGGGATGGTGCGGCCAGGGGGGATTACCAATCTGAAAAACAAAGAAAGAACCAGTTAATACCACTTCCGGGCACCTAGCTACCTCTAATAAAAGAGTCAATCGTACTCCTACCGTGCTAAGAGGACTTGTGGGTAGGACCTCCCTGTCGCCTGATGCTCTCCTCCTGCGTGACGCCCCCGGAGTATTCCTAGGTGAACATGAACACACTGTTACTCCCTCTATCTCTCCTCGAGGACTTTCTTACACAGCAAACTGTTCTAAGCACCTACCAGTGACACACTCTCTGAGGACATCAAAGAAAGCCATCAGGAAATTACGAATCCTTAGTCTTTAGCAAACACCAATCCAAACACCCCCTGTTCTGTAAGTGTCACAGACGCCTAAACCAGTTCCTGTAATTGGCAAACAAAAGTCCAAAAACAAAAGAAAGAAAAGGAAATGAAAGAACCGAGAAGGCTCCAGGAGAATGGAACCTGCTCACCTACCCCCTGTACACTGGAGTCAACTATACACAGGGCTCCTCTCTACAAGGTGAGCGCTCCCCGTTGTTCCAAAACACTCCTCCACGAGAGATCTTCTCCCAGTAACCAAAGTCCACCCGGAGCCTGTGTCTTCGCCCAAGGACTAGCGTAGCACCACAGCGTCTCAACGGGAAACCAGCTTGTAGGAGAGTAGGGTCTGCAATCCTATGATCACCCAGATTTTTTGCTTTTTGCTGCACTGGTTTACGACTTTCCCTGGCTGTGGGCCTGCTAATCAGACCCACAGCCTAGCTGTTCTCTCTATCCAAATTGTACTCAGGTACTGAATTGGCACTGGGCCCTCTCCAAGTCCCTGTACCCAGGGCTGAGGTGCACCCAGAAGTCTCCCAGGGGCTGAAGCATGTATTGTGCCACCCCTGGATTGACTAACTAAAACTGACACAACTGGCTGCACGACAGCTGGGGCAAGGTGGTGTACTCACCCTTTGCTTTAGATATAGTATACCTATATCTAACCCTAAAATGGACACACAGATCTCCTATCAGTCACTCCTATAGCAGGCCTTAACAATCCTGAAGGCAGAGTGCTTGGAATCGTGTGAGATGGTGCTCTAGCATGAGCTGAGCCTGTCTGCGGCTTTCGGGATCCATCCCTTAGCCGTTTCCATGATATCGCATACCATATACTCTTAAGTGCATTATAATCCTCGCGGTTATGTGCCAACTCTGGTATCGCTTTATCAAAACATGTCGAGTAAGGTGTCATACGAATTGGAATACTAACCCCTCGCCAATTCTGGCGACGGGGTTAGCATTCCACCCTTCTAGAGGGACACGACATGCCTGTAACCTATAACCCGGTTAAAAGTCAGACAGAGCCTTAGCATCCACAAAATGGATGCTGCCACCGAGACACAAGTCTGCCCTCCTGCTGCTGGGAGTCCTCCCAGAGCAGGAGATAAGGACAAAGGGTTTCCTGCCAGGGGCGGTGCCAGCACCGTCCCAGACAGGGTTTTGTGTATTGTAGGTAGGCAGGGCTTTAGAGGAAGGTGACTGCACGTGGCACCCCGGTGCTCACTGTGCATAGGCTGGCTGGAACCAGTTCCAGGGTCACTCCAGACCCTGTGCTGGGGAAAAGCCCGCCAAGGAAGTGGGTGTAACCACCCCCCTCCTAGTCCCACCCATAGGGCAGAACTTAGTCGCGTGCCAGCCCCTTTTTACAGGATAAAGGTAGAGACTGGCCCCCTTCCAAATCAGATCATCTTTGAATCCTGAAACTACTTTCTGCGAAAGGAACTCAAGACTTCTTCCTAAGATTTCTCCCTTGTGACTAAGGAGTAGTCACCCTGCATCCGCAGGCACCATCCAAGAACACTGCGGTCTGCTGTAAGTCCTTCCTCCGGAATCCGACTGCCCAGCTCGACGAGAACCGGCTTCCCTGCCACCTCTGACCTCTACCCACCTCTACAGCCCAGCTGAGAACCGTGGGTGCGACGAGACCTCAAGGGACCGGCCATCTGCAAGACTGCACGACTTCTTTCCAGCAAGCCCGCCGAGTAATCTACTGGTGAGTGCTTTGGGGTCCGAGAAGCCCCGACTCTGAGCAGCTCCAGCTCCGAAGTGCAGCCCCCCAGCATCTCCACGATCTGCGTGGGGCCCTTCTGCTTTCCGCTGCTCACCGCGTTGTTTGGCTACTAGCCCGTTGGCTTGTGGCCTTCCTGACGACGCCCGACGACATTTCTGCTGCTGGTCTGGTTGCTCCAGACTGGCCCTTGCTCCCTTCCCGAAGAGGAGCACCCTGGACCCTCCTGGTCCACTCAAGACGCCATTTTGAGTCCACCGCGTGGGCTTGAATTAGCCAAGGCTTGTTGCCCACTCCTGGGTAACTTCGACGCCGACGACTTCAACCTTCGTGGGACAGCTCGCACCTCCATCCTGGTCGCCGACAACGCCTCCTGGTCCGAGAGACTGCAGAGCCCAGCAGTGCCCACTCACCTGACTGCGGTGACTTCGCCCGGTGCCATCCTGGTGCCCACTTAATCACTGGCTAGTGATTCAAGAACTTGGTCCCCTCTGCTTTCAGGTTTTCTTCTTCCTTGATCCAGGCTTGGATCCATCGAACTTTCCTTCACTGGTCGCCTGCCAGCAACTTCTTCCTTCCAGGCTCCTGGTCCGGCAACGAGATCCCCGACGTCTTTTCAGACCTATGCAGCTGCAGCCCCTGGGCTAGGTAACTTCGGCACTTCGGTGTCCCAGCATAGCCTCACTATCCTAGGGTCAGGATCCACTGTCGTTTTCTTCCCACCAGGTCGGGTTCGCCCGTGAACACTAACTTTGTGAATTCTAGCTTCCATAGACTTTGTCCCGCATCCCGCGTGAGAGTGCACACTCTGCACCCGAGTTCCCTAGGCCTCCTGCTAGTAATCTAAAGGTTCAGTAGTCCAGTCCTAGCGATCCCAAAGCCTCTGAGAATCGTTACTTACCTGCTAGTAATTCGCATTCCACTTTTAGCGTATATGGTTTTTCGTGCCCCTCGGGCATTTGTGTAACGTGCTAACTTAAAAGTATTTTCGTAAGAGTTTTGTTGTGTGCTTAGCACCCTGTCCTCATAAAGAGTACAGGGTTGTTGTGATTCTAATAAATACATTGTTTATTTTCATAACACTTGTGTGGTGTCCTTTCACTGGGTGTTCAAGGGGTAATGTGATGGTAAAACAGCTGGCTTAACACGCCCTCTAGAGTCTTAGCCTTAGACTGCTCGTATCCATGCTACTAGGATAGCTGGTCTATAAGGTTGACTTACAACCAATCATCAATAAGGGTTGTTTGGACTGATATATAGTGATCACTAGAATAGTGAGCACTGCACATCAGGCCAACTTCTCACATTGGTAAGCAGCGGTTGGGATTTGAGCTTGCTGTTGTTTTACCACACATGCCCTAAGAATATCTTGTGAAAGATCACATAAGTACTAAAGGTACATATAACTTAGCTTAGAATACTCTGAGTTCTACTGAACCAGCTGTTGTAGCTCCTAGGGCCTAGCACACCCTAAACTACAACTCTAGCAAGGGATCAGTAGGCAAACATATAGTGTAGGTAAGTGCACCACTTACACCTCACTAGAAAAGCATGTCGACTCAGGGGGACTCTACTGAGACTCCCCTGGTCAGTGTTGACCCTCCACAGGTCACTTCAAGATATGCAGCTCTCAATTTTCAGGAGATGAGGCAACTCTGTGTCTCCAGGAAACTGAAGCAGGGGTCTAACCCCACCATTCCCTTTCTGATAGGTCTCTTAGAGACATATGATGCCAGAAAGCTCTCTCAGTTACATGAGAGCATGCCAGCCTTAGAGGGAACCTCTGGGGATCCAGACCTCCCCAACACTGATTCAGCAGTTGAGGAGGAGGATCAGGAGGTACTCTCTGGGGATGAGGTAGACAAGGGTCTTGAGGTAGTCAGAAGGCTAACTAGGACCAACTTAGACTTACTTGGGCTAGGATCTGGGGGCCCCCCAGTACTAACCCGAAGTGGGCCTAACCTTGGAGTTAGGAGAGATAGATCTCTTTCTAGGGACTCCAATAGATCTCTGCACTCTAATGCCTCTTCTCAGGGGAGAAGGAATCCTCCACAGAGGAGATTTACTTCCCCTCAGAGAAAGGAGCATGAGGCTAGGATGAGACAAGCTGAACTGAGGATTGAAAGGGAAGAAATTGCCCTGGCCAAAGAGAAGCTTGCCCTGGCAAGGGAGCAGCAGATGAGTGGGCTAGCTCCCACTGGTGGCAGCAATCTCCCAAGAGATAGAGAGAAGGGTTTAGATACTAAACACCTGACTAAAATAGTGCCCCCCTTTAAGCAAGGGGATGATATCCAGAAATGGATGGCTGCTCTGGAGAGGGCCTGCACTGTGCAGAACATTCCCCAGAGTCAGTGGGCAGCTATACTGTGGCTCTCCTTTGATGGTAAAGGTAGAGATAAGCTCCTCACTACAAGAGTGGAGGATGCTAACAATTACCAGGTCCTGAAGAATACACTGGTTGATGGGTTTGGTTTAACCACTGAGCAGTACAGGTTGCTGTTCAGAGACACCCAGAAAACTCAGTCTCAGGACTGGTCTGATTTTGTGGATTGTGCCACTAAGGCTTTGGAGGGCTGGTTGCTGGGTAGCAAGGTTACAGATTACACAGGATTGTATAATCTAATGATGAGAGAACAAATTTTGAACAATTGTCAGAACCAGTTGCTGCACCAGCACCTTGTTGATTCAGATCTGACCTCTCCCCAAGAATTGGGAAAGAAGGCAGACAAATGGGTCAGGACAAGGATCAAGCAGAACCAGAACCAGAACCAGGGTGGTCAGAAGAAAGCAGACCAGAAGGGTAATGTTAAGAATGAGCAAAATGACCAGAAGTCTTCACCAGGTCCCCAACAAACCAAAGAGGGTGGGGGTCAGGCTTCCCAGAAGAAGACGACTCAAGAAGGCCAGTCAAAAAGGTGGTGCCAGTACTGCAAAAGTAAATCTCACTGGTTTAGTGAGTGCACCAAAAGAGGAGGAGGACAAACTCCTGCCACTACAGCTCCTAAAGCAACTGCACCCCCTAGTACAGTCAGTAGTGGTAGTGTCACTCCCAAGGCATTAGTTGGGTTAACCTTGGGTACTGAGGGGTCTGACAACTTAGTTGGCACACTCACTCAGGCTGTCCTTGTCTGTACAGGGGATATGGATATGTCCCCTGAAATAAGTCCCAATACTTTGGGCAAATACAGGCAGACACCTTTGATTAATGGCAAAATGGCTCAGGCCTATAGGGACACTTGTGCCAGTGTCACCATGGTGACACCTAACTTTGTGGACCCTGGACAGATCATGCCAGGTACTGATTTCCTGGTGACCAATGCCAGCAATGTCACTACTAGTCATAGTGTGGCAATTGTGGCTTTCTCCTGGGGTGGAGTGAAGGGACAAAAGAAAGTTGTAGTCAGTTCAGACCTCCCAGTTGATTGTTTGTTGGGCAATGATTTGGAGTCATCACAATGGTCAGAAGTGGAGCAGAGGACTCACATGGAGATGTTAGGCTTGCCAGCACATGTGCTTGCTGTGACTAGGTCACAGGCCAGAAAATGCCCCACTGAACAGGTGCTGGATCCTGAAATTATGGACCAGACACCTTCCAAGAAGAAGAGCAGTAAGGGTAAGGCTTTGCCTTCCCCCTTGCCCCAGGTTGAGGATCAAGTCTCTGAGGAGGCTGATCTAGAAGAGCTGAGGGAAACTGAGCCTAAAGAGCTTGAACTTGATCAAGTTGAGTTTCTGGGCTCAGGGGGACCCTCCAGAGCAGACCTGGGGAAGGAACAGTTGAGCTGCCCTTCCCTTGAACCCCTCAGACAGCAGGCTGCTGCTGAGGCTGCAGGGAATGCCACAGGTGCCCACAGGGTATACTGGGAAGATGGACTCCTGTACTCTGAGTCAAGAGACCCCAAGCCTGGTGCAACCAGGAGGCTGGTCATCCCCTTGTCTCTGAGAGGTTTCCTTCTCACCTTGGCCCATGAGATTCCCCTTGCAGGTCATTTAGGTCAGACAAAGACTTGGGACAGGCTTGTCTCACACTTTCACTGGCCCCATATGAATGAGAATACCAAGGAGTTTTGTCGCTCATGTGTCACTTGCCAAGCCAGTGGTAAGTCAGGTGGCACAACAAAGGCCCCCCTCATACCACTACCTGTGGTGGGGGTTCCCTTTGAAAGAGTGGGGATTGACATTGTTGGTCCAATGGAACCCCAGACAGCATCAGGACACAAGTTTATACTGGTGGTGGTGGACCATGCCACCAGGTATCCTGAGGCTATTCCCCTTAGGACCACTACAGCCCCTGTAGTGGCAAGAGCCCTAGTTGGAGTGTTCTCCAGAGTGGGTTTCCCTAAGGAGGTCGTTTCTGACAGAGGTACAAACTTCATGTCAGGATATCTGACTGCCATGTGGAAAGAGTGTGGTGTGAACTACAAGTTCACCACACCCTATCATCCACAATGCAATGGGCTTGTTGAGAGATTCAACAGGACCCTGAAAGGGATGATTCATGGACTACCTGAACCTCTTAGGAGAAGATGGGATGTCTTGATCCCCTGCCTCTTGTTTGCTTACAGAGAGGTCCCACAGAAGGGGGTTGGCTACAGCCCTTTTGAGCTTCTGTATGGGCATCCTGTAAGAGGACCCCTGTGTTTGGTGAAGGAAGGATGGGAGAGACCTCTCAAAAAGCCTGCAACCAACATAGTGGACTATGTACTTGGTCTCCGCTCCAGGATGGCTGAGTATATGGAAAAGGCATCTAAAAACCTTGAGGCCAGCCAGGAACTTCAAAAAGCTTGGCATGACCAAAAGGCTGTACTGACTGTGTACCAGCCAGGACAGAAGGTGTGGGTGCTGGAGCCAGTGGCCCCAGCAGCTCTGAAAGACAAATGGTCTGGGCCCCACACCATCATTGAGCAAAAGGGAGAGGTTACCTACTTGGTGGACCTTGGAACTCCCAGGAGCCCTCTCAGAGTGCTCCATGTTAACAGGCTCAAGGCATATGTTGACAGGAAGGACATGAGCTTGCTCATGGCCACAGATGAGGGACAGGAGGAAGAGAGTGACCCTCTCCCAGACCTGCTCACTCAGAATCCTGATGATGGGTCAGTTGATGGTGTTGTCTTTTGTGGCAGCCTCACTGAACATCAGCAACAGGATTGCAGGCAAGTTCTGCAATCCTTTCGACATATGTTCTCTCTGACACCCAGCCAAACTGATTGGTGTACCCATGATGTTGACACTGGAGACAGTCTGCCTGTCAAGAGTAAAATCTACAGACAGCCTGATCATGTTAGAGACTGCATCAAAACTGAAGTGCAGAAAATGTTGGAACTGGGAGTCATTGAGCCCTCAGTTAGCCCTTGGGCTAGCCCAGTAGTTCTAGTGCCAAAGCCTCACACCCAGGGTGGTAAGAGAGAGATGAGGTTTTGCGTAGACTACAGAGGCCTCAATGCAGTCACTAAGACTGATGCCCACCCAATACCAAGAGCAGATGAGCTTATAGATAGATTGGCTTCTGCCAACTTCTTAAGCACATTTGATTTGACAGCTCGGTATTGGCAAATCAGGTTAGCTGAGGAAGCCAAACCTAAAACAGCATTTTCTACCCCTGGAGGGCATTATCAATTTGTGGTAATGCCCTTTGGACTGAAAAATGCACCTGCCACCTTCCAAAGGTTGGTGAATCAAGTCCTCACTGGGCTGGATGACTTCTGTGCAGCTTATCTTGACGATATTGCTGTCTTTAGCTCCACCTGGGAGGATCACCTGGTCCACCTGAGGAAAGTGTTAGAGGCCCTGCAAAAGGCAGGCCTCACTATCAAGGCCACAAAGTGCCAGATAGGGCAGTCACAGGTTGTATACCTGGGCCACCTTGTAGGTGGAGGCCAGGTTCAGCCACTGGAGAGTAAGATACAGGCCATCAAGGACTGGACTCCTCCAATCACCCAGACTCAGGTTCGAGCTTTCTTGGGCCTGACTGGGTACTATAGGAAGTTTGTCAGAAATTATGGGTCCATAGTGACCCCCCTTAATGACCTGACAAGCAAAAAGATGCCAAAGAAAGTTCAGTGGACAGCAAGCTGTCAGAAAGCATTCAATGACCTAAAGCAGGCCATGTGCACAGCACCTATCCTCAAGAGTCCAGATTACTCCAAGCCATTCATTGTCCAAACAGATGCTTCTGAGTTGGGGGTGGGAGCTGTTCTGTCTCAACTGAATTTTGATGGTAATGATCAGCCTATTGCTTTCATTAGTAGGAGGTTGACACCCAGAGAGAAAAATTGGTCAGCTATCGAGAGGGAGGCCTTTGCTGTGGTCTGGGCCCTGAAGAAGCTGAGGGCCTACTTGTTTGGCACTCACTTCACCATTCAGACAGACCATAAGCCCCTCTTGTGGCTAAATCAGATGAAGGGTGAAAACCCCAAACTGCTTAGGTGGTCCATTTCCCTACAGGGGATGGATTTTACAGTGGAGCATAGACCTGGGACTGATCACAGCAATGCTGATGGGCTCTCCAGGTATTTCCACTTAGAGCAAGAAGACTCACCTGGTCAAGGTTAGCTTATTGTCCCAAAGTTTGGGGGGGGGTCATGTAGGAGAGTAGGGTCTGCAATCCTATGATCACCCAGATTTTTTGCTTTTTGCTGCACTGGTTTACGACTTTCCCTGGCTGTGGGCCTGCTAATCAGACCCACAGCCTAGCTGTTCTCTCTATCCAAATTGTACTCAGGTACTGAATTGGCACTGGGCCCTCTCCAAGTCCCTGTACCCAGGGCTGAGGTGCACCCAGAAGTCTCCCAGGGGCTGAAGCATGTATTGTGCCACCCCTGGATTGACTAACTAAAACTGACACAACTGGCTGCACGACAGCTGGGGCAAGGTGGTGTACTCACCCTTTGCTTTAGATATAGTATACCTATATCTAACCCTAAAATGGACACACAGATCTCCTATCAGTCACTCCTATAGCAGGCCTTAACAATCCTGAAGGCAGAGTGCTTGGAATCGTGTGAGATGGTGCTCTAGCATGAGCTGAGCCTGTCTGCGGCTTTCGGGATCCATCCCTTAGCCGTTTCCATGATATCGCATACCATATACTCTTAAGTGCATTATAATCCTCGCGGTTATGTGCCAACTCTGGTATCGCTTTATCAAAACATGTCGAGTAAGGTGTCATACGAATTGGAATACTAACCCCTCGCCAATTCTGGCGACGGGGTTAGCATTCCACCCTTCTAGAGGGACACGACATGCCTGTAACCTATAACCCGGTTAAAAGTCAGACAGAGCCTTAGCATCCACAAAATGGATGCTGCCACCGAGACACAAGTCTGCCCTCCTGCTGCTGGGAGTCCTCCCAGAGCAGGAGATAAGGACAAAGGGTTTCCTGCCAGGGGCGGTGCCAGCACCGTCCCAGACAGGGTTTTGTGTATTGTAGGTAGGCAGGGCTTTAGAGGAAGGTGACTGCACGTGGCACCCCGGTGCTCACTGTGCATAGGCTGGCTGGAACCAGTTCCAGGGTCACTCCAGACCCTGTGCTGGGGAAAAGCCCGCCAAGGAAGTGGGTGTAACCACCCCCCTCCTAGTCCCACCCATAGGGCAGAACTTAGTCGCGTGCCAGCCCCTTTTTACAGGATAAAGGTAGAGACTGGCCCCCTTCCAAATCAGATCATCTTTGAATCCTGAAACTACTTTCTGCGAAAGGAACTCAAGACTTCTTCCTAAGATTTCTCCCTTGTGACTAAGGAGTAGTCACCCTGCATCCGCAGGCACCATCCAAGAACACTGCGGTCTGCTGTAAGTCCTTCCTCCGGAATCCGACTGCCCAGCTCGACGAGAACCGGCTTCCCTGGCACCTCTGACCTCTACCCACCTCTACAGCCCAGCTGAGAACCGTGGGTGCGACGAGACCTCAAGGGACCGGCCATCTGCAAGACTGCACGACTTCTTTCCAGCAAGCCCGCCGAGTAATCTACTGGTGAGTGCTTTGGGGTCCGAGAAGCCCCGACTCTGAGCAGCTCCAGCTCCGAAGTGCAGCCCCCCAGCATCTCCACGATCTGCGTGGGGCCCTTCTGCTTTCCGCTGCTCACCGCGTTGTTTGGCTACTAGCCCGTTGGCTTGTGGCCTTCCTGACGACGCCCGACGACATTTCTGCTGCTGGTCTGGTTGCTCCAGACTGGCCCTTGCTCCCTTCCCGAAGAGGAGCACCCTGGACCCTCCTGGTCCACTCAAGACGCCATTTTGAGTCCACCGCGTGGGCTTGAATTAGCCAAGGCTTGTTGCCCACTCCTGGGTAACTTCGACGCCGACGACTTCAACCTTCGTGGGACAGCTCGCACCTCCATCCTGGTCGCCGACAACGCCTCCTGGTCCGAGAGACTGCAGAGCCCAGCAGTGCCCACTCACCTGACTGCGGTGACTTCGCCCGGTGCCATCCTGGTGCCCACTTAATCACTGGCTAGTGATTCAAGAACTTGGTCCCCTCTGCTTTCAGGTTTTCTTCTTCCTTGATCCAGGCTTGGATCCATCGAACTTTCCTTCACTGGTCGCCTGCCAGCAACTTCTTCCTTCCAGGCTCCTGGTCCGGCAACGAGATCCCCGACGTCTTTTCAGACCTATGCAGCTGCAGCCCCTGGGCTAGGTAACTTCGGCACTTCGGTGTCCCAGCATAGCCTCACTATCCTAGGGTCAGGATCCACTGTCGTTTTCTTCCCACCAGGTCGGGTTCGCCCGTGAACACTAACTTTGTGAATTCTAGCTTCCATAGACTTTGTCCCGCATCCCGCGTGAGAGTGCACACTCTGCACCCGAGTTCCCTAGGCCTCCTGCTAGTAATCTAAAGGTTCAGTAGTCCAGTCCTAGCGATCCCAAAGCCTCTGAGAATCGTTACTTACCTGCTAGTAATTCGCATTCCACTTTTAGCGTATATGGTTTTTCGTGCCCCTCGGGCATTTGTGTAACGTGCTAACTTAAAAGTATTTTCGTAAGAGTTTTGTTGTGTGCTTAGCACCCTGTCCTCATAAAGAGTACAGGGTTGTTGTGATTCTAATAAATACATTGTTTATTTTCATAACACTTGTGTGGTGTCCTTTCACTGGGTGTTCAAGGGGTAATGTGATGGTAAAACAGCTGGCTTAACACGCCCTCTAGAGTCTTAGCCTTAGACTGCTCGTATCCATGCTACTAGGATAGCTGGTCTATAAGGTTGACTTACAACCAATCATCAATAAGGGTTGTTTGGACTGATATATAGTGATCACTAGAATAGTGAGCACTGCACATCAGGCCAACTTCTCACACAGCTGTTCGTTCCGCCGTGAGCTCATAGTTTCCAATACCACTAATGGCGTCCCAAACGGTGCCGCGATGCACCACAACGTTCTCCTTCACGCATCAGCCGACGCGTGACTCTCAATGACCCGGGATACGTTGGGGGGCTGTGTCTTCGCGAACGTTACCCAGCGAAGCACCACAGCAACTCCCAGACGCAACAGCCGTTACGCCTCTCCGACCAGATCCCGGTCCGACCCCGATACGGGTCCTGAACAGTAGTCCGTGTCTTCGCACGATTACAGCGAAGCACCGCGGTTCTCAAGTACAACGGGCATCCGCTCCGCTCACAACAAGGAACAAAAACACAATCCGATGCAACCCGACTTCCGTTGCCACAGATCCTTTATAGGTCCCGCCCCCTTGTTGCTAAGGCATCTGGGACTAGTAGTCCCAATGCTAGGCAGGCGCATTATGCCATGTTTCAGAACCTGACAGTACGTCCTCCTCCCAGGCGCCTCCTAGATCCAGGCTTACCAGGGTAGCGGGCATGGATCTCGGAGCATGCACCCCCGTACACTTCCCAGGAATCTTCTTCCGAGATGTAGCCCTTCCAGGAGACGAGATACCATAGTCGGCCCTGACGGAACCGGGAATCCAGAATCTTGTGCACCTCATATTCCTGCTGTCCGTCCCGCTCCACCGGAGGGACAGCCACTCGTCGGCGACAGCTGGCCAGTTTCAGCAGGCTGCAGTGGAATACCGGATGAATCCGAAGGGAGGCAGGCAGCTTCAACCGATACGCCACCGGATTCACCTGGCGGACGACTAAATACGGGCCTATGAAACGGGATGGAACACACTGCGATATCTGAACCTGATGTTCCTGGTGAAAAACCAAACTCGATCCCCCGCCCGGTACTGGGGCCCGGCCTGCCGGTGGAGGTCAGCCCACTTTTTATAGGTGAGTTTAGACCGCCTCAACTCAACCTGTATACGTTTGTTAATCTTTAGCAAGTCCTTAACCTGAGCGTGTACTGATGGATGGTTCAGAACCTCCCGAGGTATTGTCAAAGGCAACGTGCTGGCGTGATACCCGGTGTTTGCTCTAAAAAGAGATTCCTTAATGGGACTGTGCCAGGAGTTATTATACGTGAGTTCCGCCAACCACAGCAGCGAGACCCAGGATTTAGAGGCCTCCTTTGCATAACATCGCAGATACTTTTTTAGAGTCTGGTTCAACCGTTCGGTCTGGCCGTCGGTCTGTGGATGGAAGCTCGTAGATAAGGCCACCTCCACGTGCAACGCCTTACACCATGCCTTCCAAAAACGAGCAACGAATTGCTGTCCCCTGTCGGGCACTATGACCTTGGGCAGACCGTGCAAACGCACAACCTGTTGTAGCAGCATTTGGGCTGTTTGCGCCGCAGTCGGTAGGTTTCTGCAGGGAAGAAAATGTCCGGCTTTCGTTAAGCTGTCCACCACCACCAATATGGCGTTACACCCTTGGTCCATGGGAAACCCCACCACGAAATCAAGACTGATGATCTGCCACGGCCTGGAAGGTGTGGGCAACGGTTGTAGCAGCCCTTTGCTCTACTGGTCTCCCCCTTGGCACGAGCACACGTGTCACATTGGGAAACCCAGGTTTTCACATAGCCAGCCATGTTTTCCCACCAGAAGGACCGTTGCAAAGATGACAGCGTCTTCGTATATCCAGGATGTCTGGCCAATACTGCATTGTGGCACCAGTTAAATGCTTTCTGGCGACACTCATGCTGCGGTACATACAGTCGATTGCAAAACAAAGGCACCCCGTGCTGTAAGGAGCGACGTGGATCTTTCCTGACCCATTCCTGCCATTGAACGAGGGTCCTGTGGTTTTTAACCTGCTCCAGAAAGCCATCCACCGTAACCCCACATACCACCTTTTTCGGGGGTATAATGGCCTCAGGAGCAACGATACTCATAACGTCCCCCTCGTTAAGTCTGGACAGCGAATCTGCCTTCCGATTGTCAATGCCTGGACGGAATGTTATTACAAAGTTGTATTCTGCAAAGGACAGAGTCCACCGCATCTGCCTCTGCGATAAGTGCCGAGCGGTTTTAATAAACTGCAGATTGCGGTGGTCCGTGTACTCAGTGACAGGATGTTGAGCCCCCCACAGGTAATGTCTCCATTCCTGGAAGGCTCGCTTGCTCGCCAAGAGCTCCTTTTCTGCCACCGTGTAGTTGACCTCTGCTGGGTTCAGTTTTTTGGATAAGAAGGCCACTGGATGCAAGTGGCCTGTCTCCCGATCTCGTTGGGACAGTATTGCTCCAATAGCCAGATCTGAGGTGTCGGCCTCCACGACGAAAGGGATATCGACCTGAGGATGGCGTAAAACGGGTGCTGAGCAGAACGCCTCTTTAAGCTGTACAGAGGCCTTGGTTGTCTCTGGGCTCCACCCAAAGGGAACCCCTTTTATCAGAAGCCTAGTGATGGGGGTTGCCAACTGAGAAAAGTGGGTGATGAAACGCCTATAGAAATTAGCGAAACCGAGGAACCGTTCCACCTCTCTCACGTTGTTAGGCGTCGGCCATTCCTGCACCGCGGCCACCTTTCTGTCCGCCATGCTAAACCCCTGAGGACTCAATATCACTCCCAGGAATTCCACCTGCCTTACGCTGAACTCACATTTGCTTATCTTACAATATAGATGGTTTTCTTGTAAGCGTTGCAAGATCATACATACGTGTTGAGCGTGCTGAGCTGGAGAAGCTGAATAGATGAGAATGTCATCTATGTATACGACCGCTATGCGATCCAAATAGTCCTTCAAGACATCATCTAGGAAGTATTGAAACGCCGCAGGGGCATTACACAGCTCGAACGGCATGACTAGATACTCGTACAAGCCATATCGCGTCTTGAACGCCGTCTTCCACTCATCTCCCTGCCGTATGCGAACCAGGTGGTATGCTCCTCGTAAATCGAGGCGAGTAGAGATCGTAGCCTCGCGCACCTGGTCCAACAACACGGGGATGAGCGGAAGCGGATACCTGTTTCTTACCGTGTTCTTATTCAGGACGCGATAGTCAATACAGGCTCTCAAGTCCCCATTAGCCTTGGCCGTAAAGAAAAGTGGAGAGGCGGGAGGGGAGCGAGAAGGGCGAATGAACCCTAAGGCGCTGTAGTGGTCCAAATAGTCACGCAGATGTTTGTTCTCAGTTTCAGAAAGCGCGTAAACCCTACAGGAAGGTATGGCCGCGCCATCTACCAGGTCGATCTGGCAGTCATACTCGCGATGCGGGGGTAGTGACTCCGCCTCGCTGACCACCGCCTGATATGCTGCGTACTCCCTAGGTAATTCAACCTCCTTTTCTGCTGCCGTGGCCACCTGATGAACCAGGGCAAGAGTCAGAGCGCTGGAAATATTCTCCTGCATGCATTGTTGCAACACTCCCGGGACTGGAAGCGTATACTTTTTTGTCGCCAATCCACAGTGGGGCTGTGTCGCCACAACCATGGCATACCCAATATAATCTCGTACTGGGGAGCTTCTATGATATTGAGAACTATAAGCTCCACATGATCTTGTGATGTTCCAGGACAGGTTAATTCCAACTCCTCAGTATGCTCGATTATGGGACCCGACTTTAGAGGAGTACCGTCCACAGCCAACACTGGTTCGGGTATTTTGCTACGCACTCGTGTCAGCCCTAATCGCTGTACCAACCCCTGGTCGACGAAATTCCCAGTGGCTCCTGAGTCTATCATGGACCGGACAGGATATTTGGTTTGTCGCACCGCTAAAAGCATGTCCACTATGATATGCGCTTCGGAATTCTTATGCTCCGCTATAGCCACGGAGGGTATCTGCGCCTCCTCCTTTCTCTCATTGGAGGACAGGTGCTTCTCTTCGGTGTCTCCCACCACACTCACAGCCACCTTTTTCCCCGGGAAATAGGTATTTCTCCTCTTGGGCTGGCCCGGACAATCACGGACATAGTGCCCTTTTTTATTGCCGCAGTAGAGGCATAAACCCTGGACACGACGGCTCTCCCTTTCTGCCCTAGATAAGGGTGCTCTAACAGCCCCTATGTCCATTGGTTCGGGACCCGCCTCCTTGGAGGCAACCTGCGACCGGGTATCTAGTTCTTTTACTGGGGAGGGCCTATCCCCCCTCCGACCTCCCCCATGTCTAGCAGACGTCCGATGATCCAATCTGAGCGTGAGGTTAAAAAGATCGATACAGGTGACGGGTTGGGGATCGATTTGCGCCAGAACGTCCTTCATCTCATCTCATCGCATAGCCCCTGATAGTATAAAGACATCCGTTTTTCCTCCAGCCAGGCGGTCTCCGCTACTAGACAGTTGAACGCCGTCATATAAGCCACTGGGTCCCTTTTTCCCTGCCTTCGCTCCAATAATTCCTTATCCGCGCTGAGTGGTTGCCCGCCGATCGAACACCCTCTCAAACTCCTTCCTAAAGTCATCCCAAATAGACAGTAGAGGGTCATCGATGCGGACCAATGGAACAGCCCAATCGGCCGCGTCCCCTGTGAGATAAGAGATCGCAAAAGCGACCCTAGAGACGTTAGTGGGAAAAGACGCAGGTCTACACGAAAAATGTAAGGCTATCTGCGTAAGAAAAGCCTGAATTTTGTGGGGGTCCCCAGAATACCTCTCCGGGGTGGCCAACGGGAATGGCGGGGGCACCGTTACATGTATATGAGGTTTAGACGACGAAGCGTCAAAGGGGTTACGCGCCTGCCTATCCATCCTTTCCCTCAAGGCCGCGGTCTCCGCCTTGGAATCCGCCAGTTCCTGCTGCACAAGTACCAACGCTTGCAGCACATCATCTAAAGATGCCATGATTGAGATATCACCCGGACCAGGAAAAGCAGTAATTCGTGGGCATCGGATTCTGTCAGATTCCCACGCTCTTCAGGATCCGGGCGATGCTCAATGGGTCCTCCTCCAGATCTCCCCAAGCTAGGTTTTCTTATATACCCCAAGCTTAAAGGTGAGCTGGCGAGGGAAAATGTTAAGGGGCGGGATGGTGCGGCCAGGGGGGGATCACCAATCTGAAAAACAAAGAAAGAACCCGTTAATACCACTTCCGGGCACCTAGCTACCTCTAATAAAAGAGTCGATCGTACTCCTACCGTGCTAAGAGGACTCGTGGGTAGGATCTCCCTGATGCTCTCCTCCTGCGTGACGCCCCCGGAGTATTCCTAGATGAACATGAACACACTGTTACTCCCCCTATCTCTCCTCGAGGACATTCATACGCAGCAAACTGTTCTAAGCACCTACCAGTGACACACTCTCTGAGGACATCAAAGAAAGCCATCAGGAAATTACGAATCCTTAGTCTTTAGCAAACACCAATCCAAACACCCCCTGTTCTGTTAGTGTCACAGACGCCTACACCAGTTCCTGTAATTGGCAAACCAAAGTCCAAAAACAAAAGAAAGAAAAGGAAATGAAATGAAAGAACCGAGAAGGCTCCAGGAGAAGGGAACCTGCTCACCTACTGGAGTCAACTATACACAGGGCTCCTCCGTACAAGGTGAGCGCTCCCCGTTGTTCCAAAACACTACTCCATGAGAGATCTTCTCTCTGTAACCAAAGTCCACCCGGAGCCTGTGTCTTCGCGCAAGGACTAGCGAAGCACCACAGCGTCTCAACGGGAAACCAGCTGTTCGTTCCGCCGTGAGCTCAAAGTTTCCAATACCACTAATGGCGTCCCAAACGGTGCCGCGATGCACCACAGCGTTCTCCTTCACGCATCAGCCGACGCGTGACTCTCAATGACCCAGGATACGTTGGGGGGCTGTGTCTTCGCGAACGTTACCCAGCGAAGCACCACAGCAACTCCCAGACGCAACAGCCGTTACGCCTCTCCGACCAGATCCCGGTCCGACCCCGATACGGGTCCTGAACAGTAGTCCGTGTCTTCGCACGATTACAGCGAAGCACCACGGTTCTCAAGTACAACGGGCAACCGCTCCGCTCACAACAAGGAACAAAAACACAATCCGATGCAACCCGACTTCCGTTGCCACAGATCCTATATAGGTCCCGCCCCCTTGTTGCTAAGGCATCTGGGACTAGTAGTCCCAATGCTAGGCAGGCGCATTATGCCATGTTTCAGAACCTGACACCAGTATTGGAACTTTCATAGATTCCCATGCTTTGTATCATTCCCCGTCGTCGGAATGGGAGCCTCTGTAGTATCACAACCATAGAAACAAAAGAGAAAAATAGGCCTAGGCCTCATCTCATTTTGTATCCTATCACCCTCTTTTTGTAAAAGAGACCAAACTTTTGTCAGGACCAATCAGAGCAGCCTCACCCCATAGAACCTTCCTGAGAGAGCTCAGAGCCACAGATTTTTCTACCGCACGTTGTGCTAGGGAGTCTCCACTGAGCTCTGCTCAGTTTTCTCAATCTTACTGGTTATTTCTTCAATTTTTCTACTGAAATCAAGACATGTCTGACAAGGAGAAGAAGGCCTTATTCAGGTCCTGTGCCTCTTGTGGGAAAAAACGACTTTTTGTGGAAGATAAGCATGAAAACTGTATTTATTGCTTATACCCTGACCACAAGGCCACAGACTGCAAAATTTGTAGAACCGTCTCTACCAAGACACTTCGTGACAGAGAGGGTCGGCTTTTGACCTGGCTTCAAAAGATGAAGACTCGGAAGGAGGTGCTCTCATCAGATGTAGAGGATTCAACATCTTTAGCGTCCTCTCACAGATCCAGGAAGAGGGGTAGGTCTCCCCCTGGTTCTTCTTCAGCTGATCCCCCTCTTAAGGCCCCTCATAAGATCTCTGACAGGTCTGAGAGGGCTGGTCCCCTTCAATCTCCTCACGGAAGTGAAAAGGAGAGGCAGGGACAGGCTGCTGGATTGGTTACAGCCTCAAAGGACAAAAAGGAGGTTACTATCACTTCTCCTCCGTCCAAAAAGGAAAAAAACGGTGACAAATACTCTTCTGTCACTCCAGGAACCGGGCCGGAGAAAAAACAGCGTCCGTCGACGACGAAAACATCAGGTACGTCGACGCCGATTGCTTCTGTGAAAATTCCCGCTGTTTCCTTGGCTCCGTCGACGGGCTCGTCGTCGGTAGCGATCTCCACGTCGATGACTTCGTCGTCATTCAAGGTTCCCGGTTCGTCGACGATTGCTTCTTCGACGACGATGAGCTCCGGTAAGGTGCTGTCGACGGCCTCGTCGACGACAAAAACTACGTTGACGACAACGACAACTTCGACGTCGACGCTGATGGTGATGACGACGAGTTCGTCTACGAAACCGTCGACGATCATTCCGTCGACGACCAAGATTTCGTCGACGAAGGCCGCTGTACCATCGACAATACCGTCGACGACTGAGTCGGAGGAGGATGAGGATGAGAGTGGCCATTATGGGGATGCCTACAGTCCGTCAGACTTGAATGTAAAATTGCATGAGACGGACAAGGAGGAATATTACGAGCATACAGGTGGCCAACAGTTGCATCACTATGTTCCACAAGAGCGACGTCCGCCTGGTTTAGGGCAGGACATAGTGGCCATGCCCGCCTCTCTCATCTCTGATCTACAGATGATGCTGCAGGACTATCGAAACAGGTTTCCTTCTGAACCTTCAATTTAGTCTGCGCAACCTATACCTCAGGTGTTGTCACAAGCACAGCCAGCTATCGGTCTGCCTCCTTTGCCAGTGGTGCCCCTCACTCCACCACCGGTAATACCTATGGTCCGTTCCCGGACACCGGATCCCGAACCAGCCAATACTGTCCAGCAGGATACCTCTTCGGACAATGAGGCTGTACAGGTGGATCCCTTGACTGATCCATTGCAGGACCCAGACTTGGATCAGGGTGACCGTGGGCTACAAGATCCAGACGCCACTGGTCGTGATACTTCTATCTCCCCTCCAGTTGATATAGGGGGGTTCCATAGCCTGATGGAGGGAGCGTCAAAGAGGTTTGGACTGCCGATTACGAATGAAGAGTCTGAATGTTTCCTCTATGACTTCAAGGAACAATAAAGAAGATCTGTCAAGTCCATCCCCATAATTGAACATGTGTGGGAGGAAGGTATGAAGATCATGCAAAATCCAGCCACTGTTATTCCG
Organism: Lissotriton helveticus; assembly: GCF_964261635.1. Taxonomy (NCBI): domain Eukaryota; kingdom Metazoa; phylum Chordata; class Amphibia; order Caudata; family Salamandridae; genus Lissotriton; species Lissotriton helveticus. The sequence goes on from NC_136061.1 coordinate 446,757,479, forward strand.
GTTCTCCCCAGACTGGAAAAGAAGTATAAGGCCCCAGAAGGCAGTCCGGCTTGCCTTCTTGGACAGCCGAAGTCTGATTCGGTGATCTCACAGGCCGCCCAAAGCAAGTCCAAAAACCCGTCAACACCTTTGACTACGCCTCCGGACAAGGACGGTAGGCGCCTGGATAGCGTGGGGAAGAGGTTTTCTTCCATGGCCAGCTTGCTTGTTAGAGCAGCAAATGCTCTCGCCATTCTAGGCAGATACGATCGCCAGATGTGGTGTGACATGGAACCGTTTGTGGAACAACTACCAGACTCCACAAGGGATGAGGCCAAGAGAGTGCTGATGGAGGGAGAGAAATCCTCCTCTGAAGTTATCGACTGTGCTATGGATATAGCTTCCACGGCTTTTCGGGCCTTAGCAGGGTCAGCGGTGCTACGTCGCCAGGGCTGGTTGAGAGCCACCTGGTTTCGTCAGGCGGTCCAAAATAAGATCCTGGATCTCCCATTTGATGGAGAGATGCTTTTCGGTAAGCATGTTGATGATGCCCTGCAAAATATAAAAAAGGATACAGACACGGCGAAGTCCTTGGGATCACTCAACTACCGTAAGGTCCCATTTAAAGGCGCTCGTGGCAGAGGTTTCTCTTCGTATAGAGGCAACACCCAACAGAGATATTCCTCGCAATCTTCGCAGTCTTATAAGACCCAATACTCAAATCAACGGCAGGGACAATCGGCGTCTTACTCTCGCCAACCTCCGCGAGGCCGTCGGAACCGTCAGGGACGTGACAACGCCAAGCGGCAATAGCGGCCTCCTGGCTCTACCTACTGTTCCTACCCTCCCAGTCACATCAGTGGGGGGCAGGATATCATTTTGTCTGAACAGCTGGAAGTGTATAACATCGGACCAGTGGGTCCTGAATATTGTAGAGAGTGGCCATACGTTGGAATTCCAAGATCTTCCTCCAACAAGAGCTCCGGGCGCCATCCGCACAAAACATCTGGGACTGCTCCATCTCGAAGCCCATCAATTGTTCCTCAAGGGGGCAATAGAACCGGTACCTCTCTCTCAGAGGGCCAGAGGTTTTTATTCCAGGTTCTTCCTGGTGCGGAAGACGGCAGAGACTTGGCGCCCCATACTAGACCTACGAGAGCTCAACACTTATCTCATCAAACTCTCTTTCAGGATGGTCACTCTCCAAGAAATTCTTCCTCTTTTGAACCCTGGCGACTATTTGTCGGCTCTGGATTTAGAAGATGCGTATTTCCACATACCGATACACCCAGCTCACAGACAATATCTGCGCTTCACAGTGGGCAAGAGCCATTTCCAATTCAAGGTGCTTCCGTTTGGCCTTCGGTCTACACCACGGGTATTCACCAAAGTGTTAGCACCAGTAGCGGCTTTTCTACGAAAACAATCCCTGCAAGTTTTCCCTTACTTGGACGACTGGCTCGTCAAGGCTCCATCTTTTAAGGAAACTTCTCAAGCCGTTTCAACTTGCATCCAGTTGTTCAGTCACCTGGGCCTTCAGCTAAACAAACACAAGTCAGTTCTGCAACCCTCCAGATCCACAAAATTCCTGGGGGCCATTTTGGACACAAAGCAATGCACGGCTCGTCCTTCGGAGGAGCGTCAACAAAAGTTGATCGTATCAGCTCGCCAACTGTTCCACAAGAAATGCCTTTCAGTCCGTCAATACAAGTCCCTTCTCGGGTCGATGTCATCCTGCATACCATTAATACCGCATTGCAGGCTGCGAATGCGTCCTCTGCAGGAAGAACTAAACAAACAATGGTGCCAAGCAGAGAGATCTTTCAACGACAAGGTGTTGGTGACATCAGCAATGAGAAGGGCATGCGAATGGTGGCTAGTACAATATCGCACACGGTCTGACGTTCAGAATTTCACCATCCCCCCTGATCATGACCACGGATGCCTCTTTGGAAGGCTGGGGAGCAGTGCTACGAGAGCTCAAGTCAAGCTTGGAGTCCAGAGCAGCGCCAGTGCCATATCAATTTTTTGGAGCTGACGGCCATTCGGTTGGCCTTGCAGGCTTTCCTTCCCAGAGTTCGCAACCATACAGTGCTGGTACGGACAGACAATACGACGACCATGCACTACGTCAACAAGCAAGGGGGAACGAGGTCGCAAACTCTGTCCACAGAAGCTCAGAAGATCTGGGATTATGTGATTCTTCACAGCATCAGTCTGAGAGCCGAACACCTGGCAGGTTCGCTCAATGTCAAGGCGGTGCCCTGAGTCGCCAGACAGAGGTGACTCACGAATGGGAATTTAATCAGTCCATTATGGAGAGTGTGTTCTCGGTTTGGGGGACACCAACCATCGACCTTTTTGTCTCTCCGGTGAACGCCAAATGCCGGTTTTACGCAAGCAAAGTTCACCATCAGGGATCCCTGGGGAACGCCCTTTCGATGGCCTGGTACAGCGCATTCTTTTACGCTTTTCCTCCAATTCCCCTCATTCCTCGAGTACTCAGGAAAATGAAGGCGGAACCATGCAAGATGATTCTCATTGCACCAGCGCGGCCTCGGCTATTTTGGTACACAGAACTCCTGCGGCTCTCCCAGGCTCCTCCAATTCGCTTTCAACCAATTCCGTCCCTGTTGTCAAGGAATCAAGGACAGGTTTACCATCCGGATCCGAAATCGCTACACTTGACAGCGTGGTTCCTGAACACAGAGAGTTCCATCATCTGAATCTCTCCCAGGAATGTAGAGAAGTTTTGTCACAGGCTCGAGCACCGAGCACTAATGAAACTTACAAGGCAAAATGGAAGAGGTTCTGCCTATGGTGTCAAAGACAAGGTCTCCATCCTTACAAGTCTCTGCCTCATCAACTATTGCCATATATACTATCATTGGCTAAATCTGGGTTGCCGCATTCGTCTGTGAAGGTACATCTTGCAGCCATTTCAAGGTTTCGGCGTAGTTCTTCAGGCCCTTCCTTATGGTCCTCTAGGATTGTTAAACAATTCTTAAAAGGCTTGTTCCGGATGTATCCTCCAGTTCGACCTCCTCCACCAGTTTGGCAGCTCAATCTTGTCCTGGCTCAACTCATGAAAGCTCCGTTTGAGCCTGTGCACAAGGCGGACTTGAAGTTCCTGTCTTGGAAACTTGCCCTCCTCTTAGCTCTGACATCAGCGAGAAGAGTTAGTGAGCTTCAAGCCCTCTCCATAGTGCATCCATTCCTTCAATTCAAAAAGGATGTTCTTATTCTTCGCACCAATCCGAAGTTTATTCCGAAGGTGCCGTCTGAGTTCCACTTGAATGAACCTTTGATTTTAAAGTCTTTCTTTCCGCGCCCTTCTACGCCTGTGGAACGCACATTACATTCTTTGGACGTTCAGAGATGCTTGAAATTCTACTTAGAGCGCACACGACCCTTTCGGAAATCATCCCAGTTGTTTGTGTCCTACAGCGCACCACGGAAGGGGTTTCCTTTGGCAAAGAGTGGCATTTCCCGCTGGATCTCCAGTGCGATTCAATTCTGCCATCAGGAGGCGGGCAAGCCACTGGACAGAAAAGTCTGTGCACATTCCACAAGGTCTGTGGCATCGTCTGTGGCTCTCTTCTCTGGAGTCGCCATTAAGGACATATGCAGGGCAGCAACGTGGAGCAGTACTCATACCTTCACGAAACACTACTGCCTGGAGTCTGCAGGACGAGACGACGCGGCTGTTGGTCAAGCAGTTCTGCGAAATCTTTTTCATTGAGAGGTGAGCTTTCCCTACAATCCCTCCATCCTGGTGAGCACATTTTGTTTATTGTTCTGCTATGCTATAAGTATTGCTATATGGTTATGTGGTGCCATGTATCTACAAAAGTGTCTTTGTGATTTACTGCTAGCTACTCAGATACAAAGCATGGGAATCTATGAAAGTTCCAATACTGGGGCAAGAAAACAAGTTACATACCTGTAACTTTGGTTCCCCAGCATTGGTAACTTTCATAGATTCCCATGTGCCCACCCTCCTCCCCTGGGAAAGCTCAGTCTTTTACAAGAGATAGTGGCGGTTTGCACAACGGCTACGAAAATCTGAGGCTCTGAGCTCTCTCAGGAAGGTTCTATGGGGTGAGGCTGCTCTGATTGGTCCTGACAAAAGTTTGGTCTCTTTTACAAAAAGAGGGTGATAGGATACAAAATGAGATGAGGCCTAGGCCTATTTTTCTCTTTTTTCTATGTTGTGATACTACCGAGGCTCCCATTCCGACTACGGGGAATGATACAAAGCATGGGAATCTATGAAAGTTACCAATACTGGGGAACCAAAGTTACAGGTAAGTAACTTGTTTTCTTCCCCACAACTTGACAATGTCTTCTCTTGCTTCTCTGAGGATTCCTTGGGGTCATCATTCCAGATTCCCAGTAATCATATATTCATGGTTAAGTCCATGGGAATTCCAAGGTTGTGGTTTATATCTTGTCCCAAAAGATCTTTGCTAAGAACCATTGCTTGATAGTGTGGAAGAATGTACTTTCTTGCCCACATCCCTTCACACATGCATTGCTACTTGCCATTGGGTAATGTGAGTAGTAAATGTAGTGGAAAATCTTCAGCTGTACAAGTAAAAATCCAGATAGGCTAGCAGTGTCTCTGGGATAACTGGTAACTCCCTCCCAGTTGGTTTCATCCATCTGCCTAATGTTTTGCACCCAGCACATTTTCAACTTACCCAGGGCGATATTAATCGGTGTTTCATAACATGTTTCATGCACTCTCACCCCTTCCTCCTAGCTAAATGTGTTCTTTTATATTTATTTTCTTGCTCAGTGGTGAAATTGCTTACTCCAGTATTGGAACTTTCATATATTCACATGCCTGAATTATTCCCCGTCGTCGAGACGGGAGTCTCCTGTACATAAAAAAGCAATGCATAGCAGTATAGCAAACTGAAAAGAGGCCTAGGCCCATTTTCCTTTTGCAACCCATAGCCTTCGTTATGTAAAAAAAGGCCCAAACTTTTCCCTGAACCAATCAGCTGTCCTCACCCTATAGAACACTCCTGAGAGAACCTCTTGCTCCTCAGATTTTCTACCGCACGTTGTGCTAGGGAGTCTACTTTGAGCTCTGCTCAAAATCTTCATTTTATACTCTTTGACTGGAATTTGGGAGTTCCCTTTTTCTAGATTGAGTTTTAGGAAACTTCTCTATTTCTTCTACCATGGCTGACAAGGAGAAGAAAAGCTTATTTAGAGCTTGTGCCACCTGCTCTAAGAAAAGGTTTTATACAGATGATGCTCATGAAGACTGTATAAATTGCCTTTACCCAGATCATCAGGCGAAGGAGTGTAAGATTTGTCGCACTTTCTCCAATAAGACCTTGAGAGATCGTGAAGGAAGGCTTATACTCTGGCTCCAGAAGGTAAAGGCCAGGAAGGAGATCCTCTCAAGTGAGAGTGAGGAGGAGTCAACATCATCCAGGGGATCTCAAAAGAGGAACAGATCTCCACAGGCTCATACCTCAGGTGAGAGGCCTGATAAAAACACTAAAAAGACCACACCAGGGTCTTCGGGTCGCAGTCCCTCAAAATCTCCTTCAGGAAAGTCTAAGGAGAAGAAGGGTCATGCTTCAGAGGAGAAACAGGGTAAGAAGACTTCATCAGAGCCATCGAAATCTCCTCCGAAGGTTAAAATGACCATTAAAAAAATATTTTTCTACACCTTCTGAGGTGAAAAAATCTGCGTTGTCGACGAGGAGAACATCATCGTGGACGAAAACACCATCGTCGTTGACTAAAACGGAAGTAAAGGCTGTATTGCAGTCGACGCTTCCGCCGTCGACGACGAAATCGACGACGAGCCCTTCGTCGACGAAGGCAGCGGCGACCATGTCGACGACGGGATCGTCGACGACGACATCGACCATGGGGACGACGGTGACGACAACGTCTACAATAGCGTCGACGGATATGATTTTGTCGACGACGATCGTGTCAACGGGCTTGTCCGACAGAAAAAACACCGGAGAAACGTTTTTTGGGCTGGAAAAGAACAATAACGCCAGAAGTTACGTCGCCATGTAAGGTATCACCATTGGTTCCTTCTCACCTTCTGGAGGAGAATGATTCGGAGGAAGAGGATGATGGTGGTCCTTTCGGATTCGCTAACAGCCCATCTCAACTAAAGGTTAAGAACCAGGAAGAAGACTCACAAGATGAGTATGAGGCTTTTCAGAGTCATCCCCAACACCACCACCAGGAACAACGAGAAGAGATGACAAGTGTGCCCTCTTTGTTGTTGAGAGATCTTCAATCCATGATGGAAGTTTATAGAAGAAGATATCCTACACCTCAATAAGGAAATCCCTGACGTTACACCTCGGCCACGCTCTGTACCGGGTACGCCGGTGCGCAGACGAGAGATCTTGCCGAAGCCTTTGCCTAAGTCTCCGCCATCGAGACCTCACCGTGATCCCGACACTACTGATGAGGAACATGAGGATGGGGAGATTACGGATCCTAGCAAGGAGTCGGACGATTACCTCATTCCTTCACCGGCGTCCCCTTCACCGAAACCCGTGGATTCCCCACCAGAGGACATTGGGGGGTTTCATAACCTGATGGAAAGGGCCACTAAAAGATTATCGCTTTCCATGTCGGAGGGTAAGCTGAATGCTTTTTATATGACTTTAAAGAAGCCTATCGCAAATTGGTTCGATCTTTGCCGATTGTGAGTCATATTTGGAAGGAAGGCCTAAAGGTGATGGAATCACCAGCTACAGTGAGCCCAGTACTCGCGAGATTAGACAAAAGTATAAAGCGCCGGCAAATGCTCCAGCATCACCCCAAACCGGATTCGCAGTGAAGAGATTTTCCTCTATGTCAGCTCTGTTAGTAAAGGCCGCACATGCTCTAGCCATCCTGGGAAGGTACGACAGGCAAATGTGGTGCGACATGTCACCTTATATTGACCATGTGCCGGATGCGGAGAAGCAAGAAGCCAGAAAGATCCTTTTGGAGGGGGAAAGGACTTCGGCAGAAATCATAGACAGCGCTATGGATATAGCGACTACAGCTTTCAGGTCTCTATGAGGAGCGGCGGTGCTACGCAGGCAAGGGTGGTTAAGGGTTACAGCATTCAGACCGGAGGTCCAAAATAAAATCGTGGATCTTCCTTTCAACGGCGAAGACTTATTCGGCAAGCACGTGGATGACGCGTTGCAGAGTATCAAGAAAGACACTGATACTGCCAAAGCTTTGGGAACTCTGCAATACAGAAAGGTCCCTTTTCGTGGCTCTAAGGGTAGGGCCAAGCATCATACAGAGGAGGATATCCGCAAGGGAGATATTCTTCTTATACCTCCACTTCTCAACCCTACTGTCCGCAGTACACACAGCGACAATCAGGAGGTTATTCCAAATCTGCTCCAAGAGGTAGAGGAGGTCGTCAGGGTAAGGACGGCCGACGACAATGACAACCTGCGAATGCTGATCACACCGGAAACACTGAGATCGTATGTTCCCCTGGGTGGAACGATTTCCAGTTTTCTTCACAGTTGGCAAATATTAACCACGGACCGTTGGGTCCTCAACATTATTCGATTCGGCCACACTCTAGAATTTCTTCAGACACCCCCTCGGACGCCACCGATGCATCACAAGGTCAATCATTTGCATCAAATCCAGAAGGAGATTCAGACAATGCTCCGAAAGGGTGCAATAGAACCGGTACCGAATTCTCAAAAAGGAGAAGGATTTTACTCCCGATTTTTTTCTAGTCAGGAAAAACATCCTACAATGGCGTCCTATACTGGATCTCAGATCCCTGAATACCTATCTCAAAAAACAGTCCTTCCGGATGATTTCTCTACAGGACATTCTTCTACTTTTAAACCCGGGGGATCATATGACCACCTTGGACTTACAAGACTCGTACTTTCACGTCCCAATCCATCCTGCACACAGGCAGTACCTTCGTTTCATGGTGGCTGTGGAACATAACTAATTCAAGGTACTGCCTTTTGGCCTCAAATCAGCCCCAAGAGTGTTAACTAAATGCCTGGCTCCAGTGGCGGCTGTTTTAAGGAAACAAAAACATCAAGTTTTTCCTCACCTGGACGACTGGTTAGTCAAGGCACCAAGAGAAGCACTAAACAGAGCGTCCACGGAGGCGTGCATAGACTTGTTCACCAAACTTGGATTGACTGCACGAGAAAAAAATCATCCCTTCAACCAAAGAAACCGATAACTTTTCTGGGAGCAATCTTAGACACGGAGAAAAACAAAGCGTCCCCCTCCATGGAAAGACAACAGAAAATAGTGTCCCACTTCCAGAGATTTCTAAAAAGAAAGTATCTTTCAGTACGCAGATACAAATCATTGCTGGGGATAATGTAATCTTGTATTCCCCTCGTGCCTCACTGCAGGTTAAGAATGCGGCAGTTACAAGAACAGCTCGACCTCCAATAACTTCAAGCACAGGGATCCTTCGAGGATGTGGTGCGAGTGACACCGGTCATGCTACAGGCAGCAGCGTGGTGGACACAACAGCAAAACTTCTCTCAAGGACTCTCATTTCTCACGGCTGCAGCCCCATTGGTAGTAACTACAGATGCGTCCCTGGAAGGATGGGGGGCATTTCTGCAGGACCTGCAGGTCAGTGGTCGATGGAAGTTGGAAGAACAACTACACATAAACTTGCTGGAGCTAAGGGCAGTGCGCCTCGCATTGCTGGCTTTCCTGCCACGGATCAAAGGTTCGTCCGTGTTGATAAGAAAGGACAACACGACTGCGATGCACTACTTAAACAAGCAGGGAGGCACAAGATCTCTCTCCCTTTCTCAAGAAACGCAGAACATATGGAAATGGGTTCTACAACAAGGAATATCCATGTCTGCAGGAAACCTACCAGGGAATCAGAACACCAAAGCAAATACTCTCAGCAGGCTCAAAACTTCTTGCCACGAGTGGGAGTTGTACCAGGGAATCCTGGACAGCTTTTTTGAGCATGGGGCAAACCAATGGTGGACCTCTTCTCCACAAGGGAGAACAAGAAATGCAGTTTCTTCGCAAGCTGGCGTCCACAGGGGGGATCCTGGGGGAATGCGTTTTCGATGGCATGGTTCGACGTCTTTGGCTACGCTTTTCCCCCGATTCCCCTTCTGCCAAAGGTCCTCAGGAAAATAAAGAAGGAACCGTGCAGGCTGATCCTGATAGCCGCTTGGTGGCCCAGACAGCACTGGTTCGCGGAGCTGCTGCTGCTGTCAGAAGCACAACCTATTCGCCTCCAGCCGATACCATCACTCCTGACAATGTCCCAGGGACAAGTGCTCCATCCGGACCCGAAATCCTTGCACTTAGCAGCATTTCTCCTGAGCACTGTGAGTTACAACATCTGAATATTTCACAGGAGTGCGGAAACATCCTATCGAAGGCTAGGGCAGCGAGAACACAAACAAATCCTACACGATGAAGTGGAAGAGGTTTTGTCTCTGGTGTCAACGGAATGGTGCCCATCCTCTGACGGAGGCACCTGATGAAATCATCCCATACATCTTGCTGTTAGCAAAGTCTGGATTAGCTCACGCTTCTTTAAAATTGCATTTAGCTGCAATATCCCAATACAGGAGATCTGCATCACGCCCTTCCTTATGGTCAGCCAGGATCATCAAGCAGTTTATGAAGGGATTATTCAGGGTTTTCCCTCCAATAAATCCTCCGCCACCGCTCTGGAATCTCAACATGGTATTGTCTCAATTGATGAAACCACCTTTCGAACCCATACACAGAGCGGACCTTAGATTTTTATCTTGGAAAGTGGCTCTTCTCCTCGCTCTAACTTCAGCTAGAAGGGTAGGAGAACTTCAAGCTCTCACAATTTGAGACCCTTTTTTGCAGTTCAAAGAGGACAGAATGATTCTGAGGACTAATCCAAAATGTATTCCTAAGGTGCCTAGTGATTTCCATTTGAACGGGCCATTGATGTTGAAACGATTCTTTCCTCAACCAACAACAGCGGCAGAAAGAGTCTTACATTCATTAGACGTTCAGAGATGTCTCAAGTTCTATCTTAAAGAAACCAAAGGTTTTCGAAATATTCACAGCTATTTGTCGCCTTCAGTGCACCCAGGAAATGTTTTCCTATATCAAAATGTGGAATTGCCAGATGGATTTCCAGTGCAATTGTTTACTGTCATCATGCTGCTGGAAAGCCTCTGAACTCACGAGTTTGTGCCCATTCGACGAGAGCAGTGACCACGTCCACGGCGTTATTTGCAGGAGTGCCTATACAGGAAATCTGCAGAGCAGCGACCTGGGCATCTACGCACTCATTTACCAAACACTATTGCTTGGAAGCAGCCGCAGAGACGGAAGCGGCGGTGGGAGAAGCGGTGCTGAGAAACATCATCCAGTGACGGTGAGCCTTTTTTGCATCCCTCCATCCTATTTTGTCTTGTTTACAAAGTCACATTTATGATACTGTACTAAGCTTTATAATACACAAGTTGTGTTGCACGAGGTTGGAATACAAGGAACAAATGTGCTTTATGATGTTACTGCTCACTATTCTAATTCAGGCATGTGAATCTATGAAAGTTCCAATACTGGAGTAAGAAAACAAGTTACTTACCTGTAACTGTAGTTCTACAGTATTGGAAGCTTTCATAGATTCACATTCACCCACCCTCCTACCCTGAGAGGCTCATCTTAGATTTGGCAGCGCAAGTGTTTAGTATGCACAAGTGCGCGAAAATCTGAGGAGCAAGAGGTTCTCTCAGGAGTGTTCTAAAAGGTGAGGACAGCTGATTGGTTCAGGGAAACATTTGGGCCTTTTTTACATAACAAAGGCTATGGGTTGCAAAAGGAAAATGGCCCTAGGCCTCTTTTCAGTTTGCTATACTGCTATGCATTGCTTTTTTATGTACCGGAGACTCCCGTCTCGAGGACGGGGAATAATTCAGGCATGTGAATCTATGAAAGCTTCCAATACTGGAGAACTACAGTTACAGGTAAGTAACTTGTTTTCTTATTGAAGTTGGCAGTTGGGCAATTCTACAGCATGTATGAGGGAGGAGCAAACCCTACTGCAAGGCAATTTTCCCATGGCATTAGGTATATTGGGGAAATATGTGACACAACGCTCTGGCTTGGCTTTTTCCGCATTTCATGTCCAAATTTCTCAAGAGACGTGTGTTGCTGCTGGTAATTGAAAGACTATTTTAGTCAAACTAAACTTAAGAATGCGCGTTACTTACTTAAAGGTGCACCTTTTTTAGTTTGGTATGAATGCTTAAGTGTTGATTTTACTAATAATGTTCTCATTGTTTACTTTGCAAACAGATTTCCACAATTGCAGAGAGTGAAGATTCTCAGGAGTCCGTGGACAGTGTCACTGACTCCCAGAAACGCAGAGAAATTCTCTCCAGGAGGCCTTCTTACAGGTACTGGGACATCACAAGTGAGCCATATATCAGAAAACAAATAGATAAGCAGTTAAGTTTTGAATGTAAATGTGCCCAACTTGCAATGATGCTCACAGAGATAAGATGAGGTTGGAAGCAGTCGCAGCCTGTGCAGGTAAGAGCAGTGGGGCTGGGGCGGGAGGGCGGATTTCGACAGACGATAGCGAGGGATATAAACAGGGCTGGTTGGAAGGTGTTTGTGGTTCACTCTAGAAATGGAATGCACTCCCTACTCTGTTCCAAGAGTTTATGCAGCATAGCTTATTAGACTAAGGACATCCTAACAAGACCCTCAGTAATTTGATGTAGCAATACATAGCTGCGAAATTTGGATGCCTTATTGTGTGATATTTCCTCAGCTCAGTATTTTTGACTGATTCTGAGATGCGGGAATTGGAATGAGGCACAATATGAGAAATCTGAGTTTGCACACCTTGATTGTTGCATGTTTTGTTTCTTTACCACTTCTTTCTCCCACACAAATGCCTACAGCTTTGTTTTTTCATGGGCACATTTAAACAGTGTCGAGGACTTGAAAAGGCAGTAAGTTTCCAATACTTGAAATCCTAAATCTGCTTCACCAGGGACTTAAGTTGGAGATTGTAGTTCCTCTGATTAAACAGATTAGTTTATATAAAAGAATAGATCTTTTGTGAAGCTAGTAATTCAGAAGTTAGTAGTTCAGAATGGAGAACATGTTTTTGTGTATGTAGGAAATGTTTGTTGTCATGCAGCATCAGCAAGGGAGACTGATATCACCAAAGAACAATTGGCGGCAGTAATCATTGCAGTGTGATTTTTTAATTAAAAACCTATTTCCCATGGCCATTTTACTAAACCATGGAGTAACATCCATTAATCTTATGAAATATAGAACTCGGACCTTTCCAACTCTGTGAATGTGAAAACTCCAGGCACTGAGAAGAATAACGCCACTGCACCTCATGTGTTAAGTTTGATGCACGCTTGGAAATGCCTTTCCCACTAATTGATTTTAGAATAGGATTCTAAAAAATGTCATACATGTATTGATCCCTGCAGAAACTGTATAATAAGGAAACCTGGCTTGCTACTTATCTCTGACTTCCTGTAATAAGATTTCGATTGGTCCAAACATATATTGATCCCTGCAGAGTGCAGCAGCAGTTTATTATCCATGATCCCATCTATAGGAATACTCAGCTGCTTCATTTATTCACGATCACCAACTTTTAGATCCCACTCAATACGGCTGCAGAGGAGGCCATAGTACAGAATCAGCTCTTATTAAATCCTCTGAAGAAGTCAGAGGGGCCCTGGATACCGGAGGCAAAGCCCCTCTGATAATGCTAGACCTTTCTGCTGCTTTCGATATGGTCAATCATGCTCATTACATCAGATTGGATTAAACTATGTATCTTTAGAATGGAAAAACAGAACAAGGGAACTTGGAGATGTTCCCTTGTCTAAAGACCTCCTGGTCCAAAAACTAATTTCAGTAACCGTTTGACTGAAATCATTGCCCCACACGTGTTAGCGGCAGTCAACATCCTTCTCATTGGAGATTTGTATGTCCATGCTGAACTCTTCCGACACCAGTCAACTGATCACCAACCTAAACACACTGGGACTAGTACAGAAGGTGACTGGACCCACTCATTCGACTAGCCACACCCTTGATCTCCTGTTCACAAACTAAGCCAACACTGTGGTGAAATCTCCCATCCATCTGATCTGGTCGGACCATACCTACTACATTTCCTTTTACAAACGGCTACCACCCTTGACAATCCAAGCATTGAACAGAAATGGACCAAGCCGTGGAGAAAAGTCTGCCTTGCAGCCTTTTCCCCCTATTTTAGTCCTCCTCTCCTGACAGGCTCCGAGAATATTGACCATGCAGCCCATGTCTTTGAGAAGACAAATCATACAGGCCCGTGACATGATTGCACCCATGTCAAAAGTCAAACTCAAGACTAAAGCGTCACCATGGTTCACTGAATCTCTAAAAAGTGTCTATCTAGCTTGCAGGAAAGCTGAACGTAAATGGAGAACTAAAAGTACTGAGGACAGACTAGCGTACAAACACATCAATGCACATTATTTAGATAATTTCAAGATAGCTAAAAAAAACTATATCATTAACGGAATTGACAAGGCTGTGGACTCGCACAAGGAAGACTGCATGCAGACACCCGCCACAGTGCCTCTAGAAGAGTTCACTGAATTTACTCAGGAACATGTTAGAACAGCCCTCCTCAGAACCAAATCCGGTTCCCCATTCGATCCTGTTCCACCCTATATTATTTGAAGTCTCTCCCATGCTCTCCTTAATGGTCTTACCGACCTTTTTAACATGTCCTTAAATCTAGCGACAGTCCCAATTAGATGGAAAGCAGCCAGGGTCAAGCCAACCCTTAAAAAACAGTTGGCAGATCCTAAAGAGCCTATTAACTATTGGCCGATTTCCTTACATCCTTACTTTGGAAAAGTATTTGAGTAACTGGTCAAACCCATCAAGAAAGCCATCAACTGTTAGATCATTCACAGTCAGGTTTTAGGACTGGCTATAGCGCCATAATTTCCTTTGTAGAAGTAGTCGACAACATAACTCGCCCAGGACTACAGGCAGTCAGCAATGTTGGTTCTATTAGATCTGTCGGTACCTTCGACACCATCTCTCACAGAACCTTAGAACAAAGGTTGCGGGAGATGGGAGTTGGAGGAAACGCCCTTAACTGGCTGAGAAACTACCTTAAAGATCGAACCACCGCTGTACAAATAGGCACACTAGTTTCCTGCAGCTGGATGGTAGATAAGGGAGTCCCCCAGGGATCGATACTTAGTCCTATGCTTTTCAACCTCTATGTGGCACCTTTGGCCAAGGTAATTAGATCTTATGGGTTTGATGTAGTGCAGATAATCACTCTCTGACCCAACCCAACAGACACAAGATTCAGATTTAAAAGCTGTAAGACACACACAAACACCTGGATGCAAACTAACCATCTTCAGCTCAACTCCAGTAAGAGTTTTTCATTAAACCCAGTGCCCTTGCCCTGAAACCGCAGGTCTCTACCTGCAACCAGTGCTATGCTGAGTACACTCTGTCTCCATATACCTGCATTGGGCACCAACACCTCTTTTGACCTCTGCACCCGGCCACCCCTTTGCCGTTGAGGGTGAAACCATTTTGTCTTTCTAACCCCTGCCTTGTGTTGGTTCTACATCCCAGAGACTAAACCTGAAAATTGTGTACTTAACTTGTAAGTTACTTACCTGTCTTTCCTCTCATAGGATTGCATTGGTTTTGTGTTGATCCTGAGAACAGTACAAAGTATCTTCTTGCTATTGAAAAGTATTTCATACACCTGTACAGTATTTCTCATGCTTCTACAAACATTTACCAACTGTGAATTTAAAGTATTGTATAACTGAAAAGTCTGCTTACCTGTAACTGAGTTCCACTTTGTTCCTAAAATAAAAAGAACTAAAGTATTATTTTTATAAACATTGGCCTGGAGTTTGTCATTGAGTTTGTGTTCCTGCCTTGTACGAGTGTGTACAACAAATGCATTCACACTACCTTACTGCTTAGCCCATCTGACACTAAATTGAGAGTAAGGTATTGTCTACTTTAGTCTCTGCTATACCTTTGGGGACTTTCTGGACTCTGTGCACACTGTATCTCTTTTTGATATAGTATATACAGAGCCAGCTTCCTAAATACTTTAATCTAATTTATTTTATTATATGTATATTCCACCCCTCATTGTAAAGCAATTGTGCATGAGCAGTTTTATAAAAAATTACTTATCCAGTATTGGGATATCTTTCATTGATTCACATGCCTGAATCATTCCCCGTTGCTGAGATGGGAGTCCCACGGTAAAATACAAAAGCAGTGCCATAAATAATAAATTGGCCAGAAGAAGCCAAATGCTATATCTTACACTTACACTTAGAGGATGATAACTGTTCCCTGGCTAAAAGTCTGATTGGGGACCTAGCCTCTCTTAATTTGATATTGAAAAATTCAGGATCAACACATCGTGCAGGCCATTTGCTAGACCCCATACTCTCTAATCTTAGTAATATCAATATGTACCCTGCCCTGCCCTTGCCCTGGTCAGACCACTACATGGTCAAATTCACACTTCAGGATGAAACAATTAATAAAGATTACATCCTAGCACCAAATAAGTGCATTAGAAAATGGAAGCAAGTAGACATGGAGAGTCTTAATGCTTTCCTAGAAAATCACGACCCAAGGACTAAGCCCACAGTTCAGCAGCTTTCGACCGCAGTTCAGAGCTGGCTCTTAGCAGCCATCAATCACACTTTGCCTATAACCCAATTAAAACAAAACCCTCACCGATGCCCAGCCCCCTGGTTTAATGACGCACTAAATAATGAAAAAACTAGATGTAAAAATCTGGAAAGACTATGGAGAAGATATTATTCCCCCTAAGATAAGTACAAATATAAAATCCAACTCACAAAATACCAAAAAATGTGCAGTATAGCAAGATCTGAATATGTCAGCACTAAAATCACAAATGCACTAGGGCAATCAAAAACACTTTTTAATTTGGTAAGGGAGTTGGCTGGTTCAAATACATCACAATCCCCACCAGACCTTAACAAAACGCAATGTGATCTTTTGGCCGCTTATTTCATTAACAAAGTTGACTTAATTCACTCAGATATAAATCAAGATCCCACTAAAACTCCCCCAGTAACACCGGCTACATCCAGTGGGATACCCCCTACTCCCATTGGGGATACCAGCACTTTAGAGGGTCTCACCTCAGTGGAGGCGGCGGCTGTTACACTGGAAGAATGGCCCTTGTTAAATCCTGACACGGTCCAGAGTCTGCTTAAAACTATTAAATCAGGCTCACTGAAAGATCCACTGCCATGCACAATTCTAAAGTTACTCAGTAGCAATGTCTTTTCAATAATTACAGATCTTTTGAACTCATCGCTACTGGAGGCAACCCTACCTAGTGAATGGAAACATGCCATGATCCATCCACTCCTGAAGAAAACTGGAGCTGACCCCAATTTGCCATCTAATTTTCGTCCCATCTCCTTGTTGCCCACCTTTGCTAAAATACTGGAAAAG
Organism: Lissotriton helveticus; assembly: GCF_964261635.1. Classification (NCBI taxonomy): domain Eukaryota; kingdom Metazoa; phylum Chordata; class Amphibia; order Caudata; family Salamandridae; genus Lissotriton; species Lissotriton helveticus. The sequence continues at coordinate 446,773,997 of NC_136061.1, forward strand.
CATGTGCATCGATGCCTTACTGATTTTATTTCTACTCATGACTTACTTCCCTCTCATCAATCGGGTTTCCGTTCAGGATTCTCCACTGAGACCACCCTGCTGGGCGTTACTGAAAACATTCGCCGCATGGTGGACCAGGGTGAAACGGTAGCACTTGTGCTGCTCGACCTCAGCGCGGCATTTGATACCGTTTCACACGCTATCCTTGCCCAGACACTCCATTCTATAGGCATCCGAGGTAGGGCTCTCAATTGGATTAAATCACTACTAAAAGATCGAACATTTCAAATCTTTTCACAAACCGCCAGTTCAGACATCAAGTCATTCATACATGGAGTACCTCAGGGCTCAATTCTGAGCCCGTTACTCTTTAATATTTACATGAGCCCCTTGGCTAAATTAGTGGAGGAAACAGGACTTTTGATGTTCTCATACGCTGATGATTCTCAGTTGCTCTTTTCTCCTTCATCAGCAGATGCAAGCATTCCCTCCGCTCTGCAACTTGGACTCAGAAACATCTCGAATTGGATGAATACATTTTTTTTTTTAATTAAACGGCGGAAAAACTGAGTTAATCCTGCTGGGAAAACACAAAGAGTTATGGGACCCCCAGCACTGGCCCTTTCAAATGGGTACTCCCCCCATACCGGTCACAAATGCCCGCAATCTGGGAGTCATTATTGATGACTCGCTCAACCTTCACCAACAAGCGATAAAAACCGCTGCCACTTGTTTTGCCATCTTAAAGTGGCTAAAAAAGATATGCTGGATGCTACCGGAAAATTCTAAAAAAAAACGTAGTCAATGCTTTAGTGACATCAAGGCTCGACTACGGTAATGTCTTGTACCTGGGGGCAAACAAGGCCACTGTCCGCAGACTACAGACTGTACAGAATGCAGCAGCACGACTGTTATGTAAAATTCCATTCTCTACACCTACCACCAAATATATCAGGAAACTTCATTGGTTAAAGGTTGAGAACAGAGTCAAATTCAAAACTTTATGTTTTATGCATAGAATTTCCACTAACACTGCCCCTAAATACCTGCAGAACCTGGTGTGCCCCTATCGCCCCACCAGGACTCTGCGGTCCTCCACGGCCAATCATTTTGTAATTCCAAAATTCAAACTGGCGCGCATGGGTGGTAAGTCCTTCTCAGTTCTTGGACCATCTCTCTGGAACTCAATGCCACCGACATTGAGAACAGGGCTGAACTACGTAAAATTCAGGAAGGCCATAAAAACCTGGCTATTCAATATCTAGCATGCCATAGCTTATCATATCGGGATCTGTTGCGCCGGGAAACCCTTTGTTGGTAGCTGTGCGCCCTATAAATGAAATAAATAATAATAATAAATAATAATAATATCTTAGTAGTCTATCTACGTCCTTATAGGAAAAGGACCAAAAGTCAGCTCCAACCAAGAACACTCCCAACAGCAGCAGTTCTCCTCAGATTTTCACCCCACGTCGTGTGGAAGGCAGTCTCCCTGAGTGCTACTCAGTTTTCTTCTCTTCCGCTCTTCAAGCAAGCATGCCTGACAAGAAGGGTCTCTTCCGCTCCTACAGGACCTGTGGGAAGAAGAGGGTCCACGTGGATGATCCTCTCAAAGATTGTCTTTATTGCCTCTACCCCAAACATGAGGCTAAAGACTGTAAAATCTGCCGTACCTTCCCCAGCAAGACTCTAAAGGACAGAGAGGCAAGATTATTTCTATGGCTCAAGTCTAAAGAGCGTCCTCCTTTTTCGGCTGAGGAAGAGGACCGAGCTTCTACATCTAGCAAGAAGGCTAGGTCTCAAGAAGACTCCTCAGGTGAGGAAAGAAGACATCTGAAAACGTACCAAGAAACATCTCTTCACATAGAAATGAGTTCTAAACTCACCTCTGAGCCAGCATCATCTCCGCCTTCTACTCCACTCCCACAGCGTCCAAGATCATCCCCTTCTGAAACTGTGAGTACAAAGCAGCGTTACCTCGAATAGAGAAAAAGTACTGCAGTCCAGAAAACAGTCCATCTTGCCTCATGGGTCATCTGAGGCCAAATTTGGTAATATCCCAGGCTGCACAACGGTGTTCGAAAAGCCCTGCAACACCGATTAACACTCCTCCAGACAAAGGATGCCATCTGGACCTTTTGGGGAAAACATTCTTTTCTATGGCTGCAGCTTCAATTAGAGCTGCCAATGCCTTGGCTATCATTGACCGTTATGACTGCCAAAGGTGGTCCGATATAGAGGGATTGATGAATCTTATCCCAGAGGATCAAAGAGAGGAGGCACGAAGGATCGTGTTAGAAGGTGAACGAACTGCGTCCGAAACAATTCACTGCGCGCTAAGATATCGATAACACGAGTTTTGCAGCGTGAATCTTTCTGGATTCACTATGATGTGCATTATTCCGCGGTCTTGTGGTTGGGTCCCGATTCGTAGTCTTTTCTTTGTTTTTTTTTTTTTGTAGCCCAGGTGGGCGTCTGCGTCACACCTCCTTGGGTGCATTTCCGGTGACGTCAGCATGCTTCCTGCGGAAGCTCCCACTCTTGGGCGCCATCTTCAGATTCTTTTTTTCCACGGTCGGGTCTGGATCATTCCCGTTTGGGCTCCAGACATTTTTGGAGAAAGAAGAGAAGAAAATACAGAAATCACAAAGGAAAGTCATCTGAAGACTCCAGGGGACTTCATCGACGAGGAGTCCGCAAAGGAAAAGGCGAATTCATCGCGATCCTCGACGACCGTCGACGAACATGCGACCAGGGAGGCCCTGAGCGCTCGATGATGGACAACACGCCGTTCAAGTTCTGCCGTAACTACCACCACAAGTACGCGCAGAAGGACCAGCACCCGGTATGCAACCTTTGTCTACCGGTGAATCACGAAAGCGAGGACTGCAACACCTGATCCGCCTTCACCCCGAAGACCCTTCGTGTGAGAGAGAGACAGAGGGTAGCGCACGCCACCCTGCAGGGGAAGGCCCCGACTCTGTCCCTCTACGACCTGGGGTTGTCGTCCGAGGAAGAGGACCCCGCTGCCGCCGAAGACGACAGCTACACGGTCGTAGAGACCGATTACACGAAGACTTCTGATAAGGTAGGAGACTCTCCGGCCCCCAAGAACCCGAGAGACTCTGAGTCTCGAAAAAACGAGGGCAAGGCCTCGAAAGCGCCGACGCCGAAGCACCAGGCGTCCGCGAGTACTCACAGGCACAGCGGATCCTCTGAGAAGGAGCCCCCGGCGCCGAGAGCTGTTGAACAGCAGAAGTCGTCGAAAATCGTCCCCGAAAAGGATCGATCGACGCCGAGGGACAAGGACCCTAAACTACCGACGCCGACCAGAGACCCAAAATCCGGTTCGACGTCGACATCAAACTTCGGCACCGAAAGGCACGGCGCCGAGCCAACCGCCGAAAAGAGCGGCCGAACCATCCGACGCGGAACACACGGCCGAGATGGAGAAAAAGAGAAGGCGCCTCGAAGCCGAAATGGAAAACATCGTGCAGCGGAAGAAAGAATTCGACGCAAAGATGAAAGCTTTCACGATCCCTCACAAGACCAAGCCACCGGTGGTGGAGGTGGTCGAGGAGGAAGACGAGGTCACCGAAGAACAAGACCAAGACCCGGACGTCGAGGTGGTCGACGACCAGGAAGAGTACGAGAATCCCTACGATAGTTACAACTATGGGGAGGAAGAGGACCGCAGGACGGATGCAGAGTCCGCCCCCTCTGACCTACAGGAGGTGGATTACCTGGATGTCGAGACCGACAGCCCGGGGGAGGCGGTCGACACGTATCCATCGAGGCCCTCGCCGCCGGACGACATCGGGGCCTACAATTCGGTGATAAGGTCTGCCGCAGCGGCATTCAAGCTGAAGCTCGATGAAGAGAAGCAGAAAGCAGACTTCCTTCTAGAGACATTGCTCCCAACACAAACAAGGAGCCAGTACCTGCCAATGCTCGACAGCGTCTTGGCCCAGGGCAAGGAAGCATTCAGGGAGCCCGCAACATGCAAGGCAGTAACTCCCAGAACAGAGAAAAAATACAAACATTCCTCAAAGGACCCACCCTACATTCAGGGGATGGTCTCCGCAGACTCCATTATCACGGCCACAGCAAGGAAGAGGGCTAACGTACCCACTACCTCTGGACCACCACCGGATAAGGAGAGCAAAAGGATGGATCTGGTGGGCAGAAGGATCGAACGGAATGCCGCGACCCACTGGCGCATGGCTAACTCCAACGCCCTGATAAACAGACACATGTACCAGATCATGGAGGAGCTGGGGCAGTTGGTGAAGGACCTGCCCCAGGATGCCAGGCAGAAGGCCGAAAAACTGGTTGAAGAAGGGAAGAACGCGGCAAATTCTTGCCTTAAGACGGCCCTGGATGGAGCAGACACCTCCAGCAGGCTCATGATGATGGGTGTCACTGAAAGAAGACACGCCTGGCTCAGGATCTCAGGTTTCAAACCAGAGGTGCAACACATCATTCTGAACACACCGTTCAACGGCGACACGCTTTTGGGAACAACAGTTGATGAGAAGCTCAGCCAACTGAAGAAGGATAACGAAACCGCAAGGTCCATGGGAGCATTGCAGTTCAGAGGCAACAAAAGGGGCACCCCGTCACGGAGGCCCGGCGGGAGAGGAGGAAACCAGCCAGGTACATCACACCAGGCTTTGCAACAAACGCATCAGACACAGACTTGCAGGGCCAGCAGGGTCAGCAGAAGCAGTCCTGGCAATACCAACAAAGAGGCCAGTCCTTTCGGGGGAGAGGAAATGGACGTGGCCAGAATAGAAGAGGAGGACAGCAGCCCGCCTCTAAGTAACTTCGAAAAACTCCGTGTGCCCACCCACAGAGAAGATCCTAGGGGGCAGCACGTACAGAGGGATCAAGACAAGCTAGACATCTACGACCACATAACACCAGTGGGAGGAAGGTTAAGATTTTACCTCCAGGAATGGAGAAAAATCACATCAGACAAATGGATCCTCAACATCATCCAATTCGGTTACTGCATAGAGTTGGAGGGGAGGCCAGTAAGCAGAAAACCAAAGAGAAAACAACTAGCAAGCAAACAGCTAGAGTGTCTTCAGGAAGAGGCAAAGGAACTTCTGCGGAAGCAGGCCATAGAACGCGTACCCTTAAAGGAAAGAAACACAGGAATATACTCAACGTACTTCCTGGTGCCAAAGGTAGACGAGACAATGAGACCCATTCTGGACCTAAGGTTCCTGAACAAATTCATAAGAACGCAAAAATTCAAAATGACCTCCCTGCAAGAGGTGCTCCCGCAATTGCAGATCGGGGACTTCATGGTCACAATAGACCTCAAAGACACCTACCTGCACATCCCAATGAACAGAAAGCACAAGCATATGCTCAGGTTCACCATCGGAGAAAGCCACTACCAGTTCACGACACTAGCCTTCGGGCTAAAATCAGCACCAAGGGTCTTCACAAAGTGCCTTGCTGCAGTCGCAGCGCACCTACGAAGGCAAGGAATACACGTATACCCTTACCTGGACGACTGCCTGGTGAAAGCAAATTCATACCAGAAATGCAAGCAGCACGCACATACAGTGACGAGCACGCTCATAAGCCTGGGGTTCTCCATCCATTGGAAGAAATCATCAATGGAGCCGGAACAAGTGAAGATCTTCCTGGGAGCACAGATCAACACCTTACAGGGCAAGGTGTTCCCCAGCGAGAAGAGGGCGAGGGCGCTGGTGAAGGAAACTCGCCTCTACCGGAAGGGACAAGCTCGGACAGTGAGGACTGCGAGCAAGATCATGGGGATGATGGCATCATGCATCCACCTGGTACCCAATGTACGTCTCCACATGAGACCCATTCAAGAATGTCTACAGGAGCAATGGTCACAAGCTACAGGCAGTTGGGAGGATCTAGTGGTTGTGACGCACGCAGTGCAGAAGGAGATGACATGGTGGACCGTGGAGAACATAACAAGGGGAAAGCCTCTAACACCCCCAACGCCAACAGTGACCATCACCACAGACGCATCCCTGAAGGGATGGGCGCTCACATGGAGGAGCTCAAGGTGAGGGGACTGTGGACGCAACAGATGCGACAAGGCACATCAATTACCTAGAATTGAAGACAATCTTCCTTGCACTGAAAGCTTTCCAAACAAGACTGTACAAACACAAGGTGCTGCTACAGACAGACAACACCACCGCGATGTTCTACATCAACAAGCAGGGGGGCACACAGTCAGCCCCGCTTTCAACGCTGGCGCAGGAGATATGGAAATGGGCCATCCCTCTCAAAATAGACCTGCTAGCCATACACCTACCAGGGAAGGACAACATACAGGCAGATTGGCTCAGCAGACAGACATCGGCATCCCACGAGTGGGAGCTCAATGCTCAGGAGACAAAGTGGCTGTTCGACAGATGGGGAACACCATCAGTGGACCTGTTTGCCACACGCCGGAATGCAAAATGCCAAAACTTCGCATCCAGACAGCCCGAGGAGGGGTCACTGGGGAATGCCCTATGGATAGATTGGTCCGAGACATTTGCTTACGCCTTTCCCCCGATACCACTGATGCACAGAGTGCTGAGCAAGTGCAGAGCGAGCAACATGAACCTGATACTGGTCGCACCACAGTGGGCCAGGCAGACATGGTACTCGCAGATCATGGAGATGACACAGTGTGCACCCCACAGATTCGGCAGGAGGAAAGACCTACTCTCCATGCAGAACGGAGAGGTGCTACACCCAGAGCCAGAGAGCCTGAGCCTAGTAGCGTGGCTCCTGAGGACATAGAGTTTGCACATTTGAGATTACCAGAAAGCACCCTGAGGGTCCTTCGGGAGGCACGAAGGCCCAGCACTCGGAAGTGCTACGTTGCGAAATGGAAAAGATTCACAATGTGGTGCAGGAAAGAAAGACTTCACAATAAAATGAAGAAGGACTCCACAGTGCTAAAGTACCTGACACACTTGCTGGAAAAGAACCTTAGCTCATCCTCGTTAAGAGTTCACTTGGCAGCGATAGTCGCCTACACAAGGGGAGAAACGTGCAGGAGTTTCTTCACATCACAGGTGGTGAAAAGATTCGTAGAGGGAGCGAAAAGGATCGCACCACCCAAGCGGGTGCCGCCACCTGCATGGAACTTAAACATAGTTCTAACGGAACTCATGAAGGAACCCTTTGAACCACTTCACAAGGCCTCCCTAAAGATGCTAACTATGAAAACAGCTTTCCTGGTTGCAATAACGTCCTTACGAAGAGTAAGCGAACTTCAGGCGCTAACGCTACAAGAACCCTACATACAAATACACAATGATAGGGTTGTGATGAGGACTGACCCACACTTCATGCCGAAGGTGGTATCCAAATTCCACATGAACCAGTCTATACAGATACCGAGTTTTTTCCAAAAACCAACAACTAGCGCAGAGCGGGCCCTGCACACCCTGGACGCCAGAAGGGCAGTCATGCACTACATTGAGAGGACGAAGGGACACAGGAAATCAAAACAGTTCTTCGTGTCATTCGCCAACAGTTTCATGGGAAAGGCAGTAACCAAAAAGACTATTGCACGGTGGATCGCTCAGACAATTCAACTCTGCCACAAACGTGCAGGACAAGAGCTAGCAGAGGGGACACGTGCCCACTCCACTAGGAAAAAGGGTGCTACAATAGCCTTCCTGGCTAACACACCCATAGAGGACATATGCCTGGCGGCAACATGGGCTTCGGTGCACACGTTCACGAAGCACTACTGTGTGGACATACAGATGAACAAGGAAGCACAAGTCGGACAAAAGGTACTCCAGCACATATTCAATAACCAACGCTCATCTTCCACCCAGCCGCCACAGAGATGAGAAACCGCTACAAAATCTATGAACAGCATAGTGAATCCAGAAAGATTCACGCTGCAAAACGAATAGTTTTCTTACCTGTCGGTGTAGTTTTGCAGCTTGAAGATCTTTCTGGATTCACTAGCGAACCCACCCACCTCCGCCAGAAAGATGAGGCTGGAGAGAGAAGAGGTGGTTACAAAAGAAAGGACTTTAAGAGTACAAAGCGGTAAAATATCACCTAAATAGAACATTGCCATTACTTCGGAAACGAAAGAAACACGGAAAAAAAAGAACCCGAAGATGGCGCCCAAGAGTGGGAGCTTCCGCAGGAAGCATGCCGACGTCACCGGAAATGCACCCAAGGAGGTATGACGCCGACGCCCACCTGGGCTACAAAAAAAAAAAACAAAGAAAAGACTACGAATCCGGACCCAACCACAAGACCGCGGAATAATGCACAGCATAGTGAATCCAGAAAGATCTTCAAGCTGCAAAACTACACCGACAGGTAAGAAAACTATTCGCTTTCGGCAATTAACTGGGGCAGCTGTTCTTCAACGCCAAGGTTGGCTTAAGGCGACTACCGTTAGACCCGAAGTTCAGATGAAAATACTGGACATGGCTTATGATGGGGATTCACTGTTCGGAAAACATATAGATGACGCCCTTATGGCAATCAAGAATGACAGACACCGCAAAATCTATAGGTGCTCTACAATATAGACGCATACCTTTCAGAGGATCCAGAGGCTGAGGGTTCTCTACATATCAGGGTGGCTTTCAGTCGAATCAGCAGTATCGATAGTACCAACTTCAGTATCGACATATGTATAACCAATCCTCTTACCGTCAGTCATTGACAGCTGGTTTCCAAGGTGGGCGAAAGAGAACACAACAACAAGGCCGGGATTCTGCCATATATTCTGTAAGGAGTCTGTCCTCTAATGGGGAGGCTCTGGGAGTATCGTATCTCGTGGGAAATACGTTAAGATTTTGTCTCCTTTCCAAAGGTCACCTATTAGTGAGATCCCTATTGTATCCCATCATTGAAACCCTTTGCTTTTGCCTAACTTATCCGTGTCCCATAATGGCGTGTGTTGTGTTAACCTGCCACTCCAACCCAAATATCGTGTCACTGTGTGCCATATCCGAATGGTATGTGCAGTCGGTCCCATTAAGTCAGTTTTTCTCTTTGTGTTATAGAGTACACAATTGATCCCTCCCATCCCTAAGGTGCATCTATCCAATCGGTATGCTGGGTCGGTGTGAGGTTTATGAAGCCAATGATTAATTACTGCCAACTGGGAGGCCCAATAATACGTCTGGACATTGGGCAGTGCGATACCCCCGTCGTACCAGCTCTTGACCAGTTTCGCTGCGGCTATCCTGGCTGGTTTCCCATCCCACAGGAGATTGTTGACTTCCGAGTCTATTGCTATAAAGTAGGATTTGGGGATACAGAAGGGGGTATAGTGGAGGGCATATAGGAATCTGGGTAGCACCATCATTTTAAATAGTGCCACTCTACCTAGTATGGTAAGCGGCAGGGATCTCCAATGTTTTGTGTCTCGCCGTAATCTCTGAAAGGGTTCCTGGAGGTTCCTATCCATAAATTCGTCTGGGTCAGACGTGACATAAATCCTCAAATATTTGAAGGGGTCTGTAACTATTTGCACTGTGCATCCTTTTGGTAAACTCGGGGGGAGGGGGGATCCGTGCAGCCTATATAATATCGGTTTCCCCCAGTTGATAGTATAGCCTGATACTGTTCCATACACTTTGCATATATTTAGGAGTCCACAAAGTGAGCGTTTAGGGGATGCTATATATACCAAAATGTTGTCTGCGTAGAGGGATATTTTGTTTATCCACCCCTTTGTCCAGCGGAGCCCTCGAATAATTGGGTCTGTTCGTATCCAAGCTGCCAATCGTTCCAAGACTAAGGCAAAAAGGAGTGGCGATAGGGGGCACCCCTGTCTCGTTCCGCCTCTAAGCGAGACATCCTTGGAAATTTGTCGATTGACCACTACATGTGCTACTGGGTTAGTGTATAGCAGTAAAACCCATGAGCAGAATTTTGGCACAAACGTTAAATGTTTAAGGACCGCAAACAGAAACAGCCATTCAACAGAATTGAAGGCCATTTGTGCGTCCAGGGATAAGATAGCTGCCTCTTCTTGTATAGTATATTTACGACTGAGTAAGCCATGCAAGCGGCTGAGAATTAATGCTGTGTTTCGACCTGGTATAAATCTGGATTGATCCAGATGGACTCGTGTGGTGAGGTGTCAATCTGAGTGCAAGCACTTTAGCCAGTAGCTTGGCTTCAGCGTTGATCAATGAGATGGGCCGATATGACGCGCGTTCAGTGGGTGGTTTACCTGTTTTATGGATGGCTACTATGGTGGCAATACGTTGGTCTTTGGGGAGTTCTCCCTGGTCTATGCTGGTGTTATACATCTTTAAGAGGTAGGGGGTTAATTTAGTGGCTGCCCGTTTATAGAATTCTATAGGTATGCCATTGGCCCCTAGCGCCTTCCCAGACTGTATCTTCTGTATGGCGAGTGTTCATCCATTGTCAGGTCAGTTTTTCTAATAATTTATTCTCTTCTGCCGTGTCAGTAAGTGTCTGTCTGTAAGGAAAGTTGTTGCTTCTGGGACGGTTATAGTGCCCGTAGGGGTGTACACACGCTTGAAGTGTGATGACAGTGTATTCACTATTTCCTGTGGGCCGGACGTGGTAGTGCCATCTTCCATACGGAGTTCCACCACCCATCTGTCCGCCCGTGCTCGTTTATCTAGCCAGGCAAGGAGCTTACCTGCCTTGTCCTCTGCCTCATATACCCTGTTTTAGCAACTGTGAGTCTAGTTTTAGCGTCAGCGCACAAGTATTCTTTATACTTGTGTCATTTTGTTTGTAACTTATGTATATTGGTGACTGAAGGATCTAGAGCATGTAGTCTCCTGCTCTAGGGTCTCTACCACTTGTCTCTTTTCCTTCGTGTGACCTGAAATTAAAGATATGGCTTGCCCCCTTAATACCGGTTTGTATGCTTCCCAGAGGGTAGGGGGAGGCCACTGATGATTCATTCACTGTGAAATAGTGGGGTTGTAGTAGTGAGTAATCCCTTACAGATCTTGGGGTTATGTAGGGAACCCGGATATATTGGGTCCATGCCGTGTTGGAATCTGTATAGTATAGTCGGTCGATATGGTGAGTGGTCAGAGATGCTTCTAGGTAAGTGCGATGTGTTCCTGAACCTGCCTACCTGTTCTGTGTGGATGCGAGTATGTAATCTATTCGTGAGAGACTGTGTGCTCCGGAATGGAAAGTAAATTGACGCGCCTGCGGAAATGCAAAGCGCCAAGTGTCTATCAGGCCATTTGCATCGAGAAATTCAGCCAAACTAGAGCGTGCGCGGTGTTTGGGATTTGGGGGGTATGCGGTCTAGTGCATCATCTAAAGTGGCATTAAAGTCACCTCCGATTATTAATTCCCCCTCTGGCAGTGCCAGTAAAAATTTGCCGATGGGAAGGAAAAGTCAGCGGGAGGAGTGCGGGGGGATATAAACGGTGAATACGTTTAATGCACGTCCTTCCCATTGGCAAGAGATTGCTGCTAAGTGCTCTTGTTCGTACGTGTAAGTGTGTCGAACAATTATGGGAGGTTGCTTTTTGATCAGGATTCCTACCCCACGTGAACCTGATGTGAATTCCGAGTGTACCGCTAATTTGAAGCCTCATCGATCTAGGGCTTTCAATACCGACCCCATCAAGTGAGTCTCTTGTAACATTACTATTGCTGGCGATGAGCTCCATCTTGGCAATTTGGTTTCTGAAGTTTGGTGAAAATGTTATGTAATTCTTTATTAGCACCTTAAGCATTTTGAATTCTGAGTGAATGGTATCTTTTCTTAGCTTTTTTGAGTGCTGACTTGTATAATCTGTTACGTTTCTGTATTTGAAGTTTGTCTTGATTGGTGTTTGTATTGAGCTAGGCTTGTTGCAGTTTTCTAATTTGCTGTTTATTCTCTTTTAGCTCTGTATTTCTCCAAGGTGCTTGTTTTCTTTTGTGTTGTTCTGAGTGGTATTAGGATATCAAAAGATTCCTGTAGCGACTCCTAGTTCTTGAACAGAATTTGTGTGTGGATCTGTATTAGATGTTAGTTGTGTTCAAAATTAGTTTGTTCCATGGTCGATAGGTTTTTTAGGTGTGTTGCTTAAATCCGCACCGTAACGTGAAGGACAGCAAAATTTGTCGAAGGACACAGAGGGAAGATAATTATTGTGACTAAAGAGACTTCAATCTAAATCTGAGGTTGTTTCTGAGGCGGAAGATAGTGCGAGCTCTCATACCTCTCATGGAGAATCTTAAGAATAGGGAAAGGTTGCAAAAGTATTAAAAAAGATTTTTAAAAGATAGATCATGAGTCTTCCAAAAGCTCCTCACCAGAAGGGAGGAATTCAGCACCTTCTGAGGCAAAATCTGACCCTCCATCTCCAACTGTTGTGACTTCAAAACCTGAAAACTAATCCTCAGACTCTTTACTTATAAAGGTAAAGCTTGCCTTGAAATCCTCATTGACAACAACGCTGTCAAAACCATTATCAACGCCTACCAGTCATAAATCGCCTACATCTGAAAGAAACAGGTTAGTGTTAGATTCCTTACCTTAGAATATCCCCAGGCGTCAGACTGGATCCGGAAAGTTTTGCGTAGCAGTACCCCTACGCGTCGGTAGGCGTCGTCTGCGGCTACGCGTCCGTCATCGGTGTTGTTGGCTCCGGGATGACATCGTCGGAGTACTTAGACGCCACCCTCGCGCGCTGACGTCAGTTCTTCTTTTTTCCGCGCCAGCAAGCACAGATCCGGAGAAAGCAGTACTTCTTAGTCCATTTTTGACTAACTTTTTCGATCTCTTTCAGATCCTTTTTCGAGTCGATACGACTCTTGGTGCCGATAGGGATGCCCGGGTTAAAACCCTTTGCCGACTGTAACCCCCACCATCGGTGCCTCTATTGCCTTGGGGCCGACCACGATGTCAAGTCGTGACCCGACAGCTGGACCTTGACGTCGAAGGCTAGGCGGGAGCGGTCCCGTAAGCGCCTCGAGCTCCGGCAGTCGGCCCCTCACTGTTCACGGTCCCGGTCCAGGAGGAGGTCGAGGGACCGTTCGCGGGGCCACAGTCATCGCAGCTCGGCGAGTCAACACCACTCGTCGGGCTCCAATTCCTCAGGTAAGAGGCACAAGAAGTCAAAGAGACGACACCGCTCTTCCGACTCTCCCCGACGCTCGCGCGATGCGGCCGGGGGGTTCGGTGACACCGCCCCCGCGGCTCCGCCACAGGCTCCGCGCCCAGCTCCATACCCGCCGTTCCCTGGGCTGAACGCGACGCTGGAGATCAGTGCCTTCCTCGTGGCCCCTCCTACGAGCCCTACGGAGGTGCCTCCGGCCCCGTGGGTCCGTCTGGGTCCCCTAGCTGGCCGGTGGCTCCGGCCCCGGTGGGTGCTTCGACCTCCGGTCCCGAAGCTGCAGGGCCCCACTGGATCCGGACCCGGGTCGCCGCTGGTCGACCTTACGACCCCTCCGCCGGCCCCCCAGGGTGTCTCCCTCAACGCTGTCCCCGGACAACAACGTCCCCGGTCCCCCCCTCAGTCGGGAACCGGTGTTGGACCGGCGTTCCTCGATGCCGCATTCGACGCCAAGAGAGGAGCAATTCTTCTATGATCCGGCCCCATCCTTTGGACCTGACTATCAGGAGATGGGGCGCGAGGAGGATTGGGAGGGTTCTGAGGACCCTCTGGCACGGGAGTGCCAGTCGTATTAGGACTGGGCAGTTGAGCTGGGGGAGGCCAGTGGTCTGGACACTTCGCCTGACACTGAATTTGTCTCCCCTCCTACCATGGCTACGGAGGAGGGGGCTGCTTACAGCGTGGTGTTGACGAGGGCGGCCAAGTCCTTGGCTCTTGAGCTCCCCGTCGTGGCTGTGAGGACTAACCTCCTTACCGAGGTCCTCAAACTGCAGGCATGCTTTTTGGAGCCTCTACACCCGTTTAATGAGGCCCTTACTAACGTTCTGTTGGGCACCTGGTCCAAGCCCGCTACAGGACCCTCTGTAGATCGGAACGTGGCCAGACGCCAACGCCCGGCCCCGGGCGACCCTAGCTTCCTGTCCATCCACCCCACCCCCGAGAGCCTGGTTATCCAGGCCTCTAACTCCCAGACCGCATTCCCGACTGCCCCTCCTGATCGGGAATCCAAAAGGTATGACCAGTTTGGTAAGAAGCTGTTCTCCTCACTTAGTTTGGGGTTGCGGTCGGTCCACACCGCTTGCCTTTTGGGCCGTTACACCCATTCTCTGTGGGACACGGTTGTGGACGTGCTGCCAGACTGCCCGGAGGAGGCCTGGGCAAAACTCGCTCAAGCCCTTGCGGAAGGGCGAGATGCAGCACAGTACTCTATTCGATGTGGGCTGGATACCACGGACTCGCTAGGCAGGGGGATTTCCACGACGGTGGCGGGTCGCCGCCATGCCTGGCTGAGGTCCACCAACTTCTCGGCTGATGTCCAGAACACACTCATGGACATGCCGTTTGATGGCCATCGCCTCTTTGGCGACAAGGCAGACAGTGCGCTTGAGCATTTCAAGGACTCCATGGCTACGGCCAAGTCCTTGGGCCTGTCAGGCCAGCGCCAGCAAACTTCTGTCTTTCGCTCCTTTCGTGGCCAAAGGAAGGGCGCCCCCTGACGTCCTGCCAGTCACGGGCCGCACACTACCATGCAGCATGGCGGCGGACGTTGTAACCGCCGTGGCGGTGCCAGTGGACAGCGGCGAGGCCAGTCCACATCCACCCCCGCAGCATCCGCCTCAAAGCCTTCCTAGTCCGAGCTTCCAGGCCCATTTGATGCCAGTGGGGAGCAGGGTTCGCCATCACCTCCTCCACTGGCGCACCATTACATCGGACAGGTGGGTGCTTCAAATCGTCCGAAGGGGCTACTCCCTCCCCTACGATGCGACCCCTCCAGCCATGCCACCGCAGTACCACCACGTGTCGGGTGATCACTTGCAACTTCTGCAAGAGGAAGTTACGGCCCTCTTGGCCCAGGGGGCCATCGAGCGCGTTCCTGGGCCAGAAGTAGGGTGTGGTTGTTACTCCCACTACTTTCTGGTTCCCAAGAAGGACAAAGGGGGCCTGGGCCCTATCTTGGCCCTGCGGCTTCCTACGGAAGGAGAAGTTCAAGATGCCGACTTTGGCTCAGGTCTTAGTTGCCGTAGACCCCGGAGACTGGATGGTAGCGGTGGACTTGCAGGACGCATATTTTCACATCCCCGTCCTGCCAGCCCACCGGCGTTACCTGCGGTTCACGTTAGTCCAAGAGCACTTTCAGTTTACCGTGTTCCCCTTCGGCCTTACCAGCGCCCCTCGGGTGTTCACGAAAGGGATGGCGGTGGTCGCAGCTCATCTGCGCGATTAGAGGTGTCAGTCTTCCCCTATCTCGACGACTGGTTGTTGAAGGCGGGCTCGCCCCAGTAGTAGTCACCCACTACGGCCGACCTCCTGCACCTGCTGGGGTTCTCCTTTCTGGCGAGTCGGAAGACAAACTGACATTTGACCTCTGTCTCAGAAAGCCGAGGAAATGTGACAAGATTTAAATCCATCTTTATTGCTCACAAAGTGAATGAGCAATAAAAATGCCTTTAAATTGTGTTAACTTGTCACATTTGCTCTGTTTTCAGAGACACAGGTCAAGTGCATTAGTTAGATCGAGTAGATTTTCAAAGTTACTAGACCTGCAGGTCTAGTAACAATATTATGATTTTCCAAGCTCTGGTTCTCCACCATTTCAGACACTACAGTGTGTGCAGAGAATGCTTTAGCGATCCTGGCAAGGTATTCATCCGCCATATGTGTTCCGATATTGCACCCTATCTAGATTTTCTTCCGACAGACAGACGGGAAGCATGCTGGAGGGAGAACGATTTGCTTCCTAATCATCAATTGCGATAGGGATGTAGTCTCCCTTGGGTTCTGTCAGCTTGCTGGTGCAGCGTTTCTTAGCTGCCAGGGCTGGCTTAAAGCAACATCTTTCCGACCCGAGGTACAAAGCAAGATCTTAGACATACCTTTTGATGGTGATGCTGTTTGGAAAACACATAAATGACTCCTTTCAAATCCTCAAAGGGACACAGCGAGGTCCTCCAAAACCCTTGAGTACAGGAAACCACCTTTCATGGGAGCCACAGACGAGGTTCCTACTCCTTTTGTGACGGATACCTATCGTTCCAATCCTATCCGTCCTTTTGTTTCGCCTATCAGCAACATCAAACATATTGTCCACCACCACCAGCTGCATGTTCCATTCAATAGCCAAGCCAAAAGCAACCAGCTCAATCAAGAGACACTGCCAGAAAACAGTGACGATCCTCTGTTGCCTGCTTCAACCCCCTCTACTCTCTGGGAGCGTGCATCACTCACTATCATCAGCAATGTCAAAATATTACAAAGGACAGATGGGTTCTTGATCTCATCAAGTATGGCCATACTCTGGAAGTCACCACAGTTCGGCCCACTCATCCACCACAAAAATCACCTCCATCCCATCTTCATCTGCTCAGGAAGGAGGCTCTTACCATGCTGCTCAAGGATGCCATAGAGATGGTTCCACACTCTCAAAAGGGAATAGGACTCTACTCTTGCTTTTTCATAGTAAATAAAAGATCTGGGTACCATTCTGTATCTCAGAAACCTCAACAAATACCTCCAAAGAAAGTCCTTTCGTATAGTCACTCTACAAGACATGCTACAATTACTCCATGACGGCGATTAGCCTAGATTTGCCAAATGCGTACTTCCACGTCCCTATCTAGCTCAAACAGAAGTTCCTCCATTTTATGGTAGCATTTGCTTACTATCAATTCAAGGTGCTTCCCTTCGGTCTCTGATCAGCTCCCCAAGTTTGCAACAAATGCCTCGCTCCTATAGCAGCACACCTCAGACAAAGTGGGTTGCAACTTTTTCCGCATCTCGACGATTGGCTTGTGAAATTGCGGTCTCTTCAGTAGGTGTTGGAAGCCACATAAATCTGCCTATGAATGTTTTTTTTCCCTGGGAATCGCAGTCACTCATCAATAGTCTCTTATAACTCCCTCACAAAGTATAACCTTTCTCAGGGCAACTCCGGATACCTTACAGGAAAAGGCATTCTTGTCCGTAGAGGGTCAAAAGATGATAATGTTGTTAGCTCACAATCTATGCAAAAGAGAGTGCGTTTCTGTACATCTCCTCAAATCTTTACTCGGCATGGTGTCTTCAGCCATTCTTTTGGTGCCATGTTCCCGTTTCAGGATAAGGCCCATTCAAGAAGAGCTGGACAAACAATGGCTCTAAGTGAACCACTCATTTGACGTTCTCATTCTAGTCACACCAGCCATGATTGCCAGATTCTCTCATCGGGACTTACATTCCTATCTCCACTTCCAAATTTCATCATCCCCACAGACGCCTCTCTGGAAGGTTGGGGAGCCCATCTTCAGAATCTACAAATAAGAGGAAAATGGAGCATTTCACTATCCAAGATGCACATCAATTTCTTGGAATTGAGAGCATTTTTTCGAGCACTTCAGTCCTTCCTACCAAGGACCATCTGTTGTCATATGGACAGACAATACCATCTGCATGCACTACCTCAGCAAGCAGGGGGGTACAAGGTCTCTCATTTTGTCTCTGGAAGCTCAAAGAATATGAAAATTAGCTCTACTACACCACATACCCATCAAGGCAGAACATCTAGCAGGGTTCAGCAACAATCTTGCAGACACCCTGAGCAGAACCAATTGAGTGGGAACTCAATCAACTGATTCTCAACTCCATATTCCAACTGAGAGGCAAACTGAACTTGGATCTCTTTGCCTCTCAAGAGAATCAAAAATGCTGTTTCTTCGCCAGTTGGGAACAGCAGAGGGGGTCATGGGGGATTGCATTTTCATTAAGATGGTCAAGGATTTCCCCTATACCTTCTTAATTCCCTGTCTTCTCATGAGAAAGAAGAGGGAGCTGTGCCGGTTGATCCTAATTACTCCACGCTGGCCCTGACAGCATTGGTTCTCGGAGCTCCTCCTGCTCTCGGAATACGAGCCCTTTTGCCTTCCAATTCTGAGAACATTGTTAACCATGAAAAAAGGCCAAAGCCTGCATCCGGACTCCGCCTCTCTTCAATTGCATGAAAGGCTCCTAAATTTATTTAATTCAAACGTTTAGATATCCCTCAGGACGCCAGGGAGATATTGTCCAAAGCAAGAGCTGAATCCTCTAAGAAAGCCTATAAATAGAATTGGAAACGCTTCTGTTCATGGTTTTTACGGAACAATGGCCACCCTCTTGATTCATTACTGGAGGAAATGTTGCCCTACCTTCTCTTTCTTGCTTGATCAGGGTTGATACATGCGTCTGTCAAGTTTTATCTAGCTGCCCTTTGCACTCCTCAACTCTCTGTTCTTAAAGAATTGTCAAACAATTCATGAAGGGATTATTCAGAGCTTCTCCCCAAATTCTAGCTCCTACTCCGTAATGGCATCTTGACACGGTTCTCTCACAGCTTATAAAGCCACCATTTGAAGCTATCCACATAACGGACAACAAATTTCTCACTTGGAAAGTCTCTTTTCTATTAGCTCTCATTCCTACTAGGAAAGTTAGCGAAATTCAAGCCTTTACAATAAAAGAATCCTTTCTACCCTCTGCTGAGGCCTGTATTCTTCTCAGAACTAATCCAGGACCTATTTCTAAGGTTCCATCTCAGTTCCACCTAATCAAAGTATGCCAACTGAGAGATCTCTACACACTCTAGACATCAAACAATGTTGTAAATTTTACTTGCAACAAACAAAACAAATTTGTAAGACTGACCAGTTGTTAGTATCTTACGGTTCATCTAAACAAGGTACTAAAATCACAAATGCAACTATTGCAAGATTGATTGCTGCGACCATCCATCTCTGCCATGCTAACTCAGGAAAATCACAGTTACGGCTAAAGCTGATTCCACAAGAGCAGTGTCCACCTCTAATTCTGTTTGCTGGTGTCACGCTGGAAAAGATCTGCTGTGCTGCAACGTGGAAAGACACTCAAACTTACACGCAGCATTTCTGCCTGGATTTGCCAAAGCGCAATGAAGGAACTGTAGGACAAGAGGTTTTACGTCACCTCTTCCAATGTAAACCTCTTTTCATAGCGGGTGTTTTTTTTCTTACTGTTATGTATTATTTTAGTTTCTGTAATATTGTTACAGTTTTTATGCTTATATAGATAATTTTATGTAGGTGTGTGTGTGGCACAACTTAAGTTTCAAATGGCAAGGAATAGAGACTGCACTCCCAGAGGAACAGCCTCCTAGTCCTCAGTGACCCACTAAGCTCCCCCAACCCGACACATAAAACACCTGTATGAGGAGGATAAAAGACTTCCGAGGTGGCTGGTAAGTGATTATAACAGACAAATGGGTGCTAAACCTAAGGCACAGGAATTGCAGAGTTTGTTCACACACCAACTGCATTACCACAGAAGCAACAAAGACACTAGAAAGATCAGAAGCAGGTTCTCCAATTGGCGGTAGAACTACTCCAAAAGGAAGCATTAGGAAGAGGTCCCAACAGATGGTTACTCATTCTGCTGCCAGTACCAAAACAAGATTTGACTCTGAGACCTAAACAACACCTGCAATTTGTCAATTAGCTCTTCAAAATTGAGGGGTTCTGGATGACAACACGGCATGAAGTGATAACTTTGTCTGAAGAGAAGGTTTTCCTGGTGACCATAGATTTAAAATATACCTCTTTTTTTCCCTCCCAATATACTTTTCACATAGAAAATGTCTCAGGGTTTCTAGTGGAGGGGAGTTGTTTTATTTTCTATTGAAGGGGTAGTCCTGTGACGGAGTCTGCCAAAACTGTTCACAAAACTCTTGACAGGAGTGACAGTTTATTCCTGTGTATCCATATCTAGACAACTGCCTAATAAAGACAGGGGTAGTGCTAACTTAGCCAAAAGGCAGGTGATAATATTGGTAGTTGGTTTGTGAGCTTTTTCTCTATTGTGATGTGATGTTTTTAGAGAGGCGACTCTTCAACTCTTTTTTAGGTCTCGCCTGTCGATGCGCATGCGCATCGAGCAAGGCGAGAGTATTGCGAGTTATCCACTCTTTATCCACACTGCAAGGAATCGTGGCGATTCCTTGCAGTGCCCGTGACTTTTAAGGTCAATGCGCATGCGCATTAAGCTTATGCGCATGCGCATTGACCTTAAAAGTCACGGGCGCGTGCATGTCCGTCTTTGTTTACCCGCTCCGCCCCCTCCCGCCGTGTCGCCTTGCCTACTCTCTTCCACAGCCTCCCCCAGCTCCGCCCCCTCACTACTTGATTGCACGGCCGCTAGGCCGTGCCTCCCCTACTCTCCTCCCCCCTCCTCCCCTGCCTGCCTGCCGCTAGCTGAGTCCTAGCGTTGGCTGAACATCCCGTGATTTTGGACAAATCCCTTAATCTTGCTGTGACCTTGTGCAATGTTACTGGAGCTTCCGCCCCAAGTACCTTTTGCGTCGAGTTTGCAATATATAAAACTGCATGAAAAAAATCCATGCTAAATTATTTAGTGGCTATTGCTCCAGTATTTACCAGGGTAAGTCAATGCGTACGTGATCTTGAAGTTTCCTTCACTGCTTCTTGGATTTAAATATTTTTGAACATCCTTATCAGGTCTTGTGAGCAGAAGGAAGCTGTTTAAGTAACACGAAGGATGAACGAACAATTAACCCTACATCCGATTTGAGTGTGGTTCTGATTAGTCTTTAAAGAGGTTCCTTTTGTTTCACCAATAACTCCAAGGGTACAGCTGACCCTCCTGGTATTTTTAGGTCTCGCCTGTCGATGCGCATGCGCATCGAGCAAGCGAGACTATAGGGGCTCATCTACTCTTTATCCACACTGCAAGGAATCGTGGCGATTCCTTGCAGTGCACGATAAATTTAAGCTCAATGCGCATGCGCATTGAGCTTAAATGCGCGTGCACATGCCCCCAGCCGCCTACTCTCTCTCTCAGCCTTCCCACAACTCCGCCCCCTCACTACTTGATTGCACGGCCGCTAGGCCGTGCCTCCCCTACTCTCCTCCCCCCTCCTCCTCTCCTCCCATGCCTGCCTGCCTCAACTGTCCGCCTCCTCGATCTTCTGTAAAGAATAATTGAAGTATACTCATTAAACCAAACAAGGAACTTACGCGTCTATCAAAGCTAAATTAACCCGTAAGAATAACACACAGCGTGTCATTCGTATATTACCAATCCTTACCGAATAATGGGACCGTCTGATTTAAAGCGTCCCGAGTCGATCACATTTTTTCAATGGGCTCTACACAGTCAGCGCAACTCAAGTCACTGCTGGGTAGAAGATTAAATCCAACGGGGAAGGATCACACGGTAAGAGGATTCCCTCCCGTCAACAATCCAGAGTAAAAGTTTGCGTTTAGGCGTTTGTCTCTCGCGCCATATCAGGGCTTAGAAATAGAGGGCGGACCAACTAGACTTAAACCGGGGCACACAATCCCAACTTTAGAGCGGAAACTAAAAAAGGACTAGCGCCGCGAATACCTCTAAACTCACTCATCATGGCAGTGCTCTAAGTAAAGTAATATATCCAAGTTTATAACACGCAAATACTCGAATATGCCTCGAGTTTACCCAGAATGAATTTAAAAAATCTGAATTATACCAAATATAAACACATAAAAATAAAATGTTTGTCCTAGTATCTTATTTATATACTTTCAACACAGCGAAGTGTAAATAATAGTCACCCCTTATAACCCAGTGTGTTGCCTCAACCCCTTACATTCTGCAGATTTTGTAATACATTTGTCAATTGATCAATACATAAAACGATTGATTTCAAGTACAGCAGTAGTGCAAAATATACACACAAACAGGTATATCTATATTAATATTCAAGACCCTCAACCCCTCACCCTCACCCACCTTCACTCACCTTCACTCACCCTCACTCACCCTCACTCACACTCACCCTCACCCACCCTCAACCCCTCATCCTCACTCACCCTCAACCCCTCACCCTCACTCACCCTCAACCCCTCACCCTCACTCACCCCCACTCACCCTCAACCCCTCACCCTCAACCCCTCACCCTCACTCACCCTCACCCTCACTCACCCTCAACCCCTCACCCACCCTCAACCCCTCACCCTCAACCCCTCACCCTCAATCCCTCACCCACACTCACCCACACTCACCCACACTCACCCACACTCACCTTCACCCACCCTCAACCCCTCACCCTCACTCACCCTCAACCCCTCACCCTCACTCACCCCCACTCACCCTCAACCCCTCACCCTCACTCACCCTAACCCTCACTCACCCTCACTCACCCTCAACCCCTCACCCACCCTCAACCCCTCACCCTCAACCCCTCACCCTCAATCCCTCACCCACACTCACCCACACTCACCCACACTCACCCACACTCACCCACACTCACCCTCACTCACCTTCACCCTCACTCACCTTCAACCCCTCACCCTCACTCACCCCCACTCACCCTCAACCCCTCAACCCCTCACCCTCCCTCACCCTCATTCACCCTCAACCCCTCACCCTCACTCACCCTCAACCCCTCACCCTCACTCACCCTCAACCCCTCACCCTCAATCCCTCACCCTCACCCACACTCACCCACACTCACCCCCACTCACACTCACCCCCACTCACCCACACTCACACTCACTCACCCTCACCCTCACTCACCCTCACCCTCATGCTAAACCCATTAACAATTCTAAAAGCACTAACTCTAATGCTGCGAGACCTATTGCATTTCTAATGCTTGTTTAAATTGGAGCAGCTTTAGGGCAGTCTTGCTGTAGTTCCAGTCTTGGGTGCCTTGTTTTTTTGAATTTTTTACGCTTTTTAGTCTGGAGTGTGATATTGTTCTTCGTACGGTGCATCAAGAATGACTGGAGATGGATAGCTTTTCTTCGAGATAACTGGGGGTGAATTTAAATTAAAGCCTTTCCTTTTCACCAGAATATTCAACTGTTAGTAAAACATATCTTTGCCAAATTGTGTGAATGACAGAACAGGAGGCAACAGTGGTTCTGCTTCCATTTTCCAACCACAGGAATATTGAGCACTGCGGTTACCATCCCAGTGAGATAATACAATTATATAATACAATTAATTTAGTTTTAAACTTATGACTTTTTAAACCATGCAAACATTAGCAAGTTGTGCATGGAAATCAAAGCTAATTGAAATTATATAGTTACCCCACTATTGGAACTTTCATAGATTCCCATAGCTTGTATCATTCCCTGTCGTCGGAATGGGAGTCTCTGTAACCAAAATAACATAGCAGTAGATACAAACGAGAAAGAAAAAGGCCTAGGCCTCATTCCCTTTTGTAGCATATCCACCTTTTTTTGTAAAAGAGACCAAAATAATGCAACAACCAATCAGGTTAGCCTCACCCCATAGAACGGTCCTGAGAGAACCTCAGAGCCTCAGATTTTCTACTGCACGTTGTGCTAGGGAGTCTCCTTTGAGCTCTGCTCACTTCGACTATATTTTACTGGTTCTTCAGCAGATTTCTCTTCAGGATTGTTGGGTATTTCTTCTGAGAATGTCTGACAAAGAAAAATGCCCTTTTTAAGGCTTGTTCCACCCGTGGCAAGAAAAGGTTGTATGTGGAGGACAGGCATAAAGACTGCATCTACTGCCTGTATCCTGACCACAAGGCAACGGACTGCAAGATCTGCCGCACCTTTTCAACAAAAACTCTCCGGGACCGTGAGGGTCGCCTCCTCACCTGACTCCAAAAGCTAAAGTCGAGCAAGGAAACACTGTCAAGTGACAGTGAGGATTCGTCATCTGCCACGTCGTTTCAAAACTTCACACATAGAAGATTTTTCTAGTCAAACCAGTCAATGTAATCCAAAGGCAGGAAAGTGAGTCATCGGTTTTCAGGTGAGTACTCGACTGGTGAAGTTAAGGTTCTGGGCTTAGACTCAGGGGTCCCCCAGGGTCAGGTAGGTACAGTTAGTACACCCTCAGCGGCACAGTGGCGGCCGGGTGCAGAGGTAGTTAGGCCCAATGTTATCCAATGAGAGGCAGGGGGCCTTCAGTTGGTGGCTGCTGGCTAGCAGGCCACGCGGCTGTGGGAGCTGGGCTCCTGGTCACTTGCTCAAAGCAAATGGGGAAGTAGAATAGGGTACAGGTTGCATTGCCTGGGGCACTCGGGCGGCTGGGTGCAGGGTGCTTTTAAGCCGTCGGGCGCTCAATGTTATCCAGTAAGGATCCTGAAAAGGGAACAAAGGCTGCAGGCTCGGGAACGGTGGATCTTCAGGCGCGACCAACACTTCAAGGGGTAAGTTGGGATCTTGGAGGATAGGTAGGCACCCAGGAGTTGGGCACAGGGGACTGTGGGGCGCCGGGTGCAGGGGTGTCTTTTGAGGTCGGGAAATCTTACCCCCTGCTGGTCGCGGTCGGAGGGGTCCTTTGTCCTGAGGCTGCAGGCATCGTCGGGGTCGTCGAGGAGGGTCCTTGGGCACTGGATTCTGAGTCAGAATCGTGGGGGGGATGTCATCAGGGTCTTGGTTCACTCCAGCACAGGCCAGGCTTGGCGGGTGCAGAGTGTGCAGGGTTCAGGGCTTGTTGCCAGGGCTTGTTACTTGCTTTGAGCAGTACCACTGCTCGTGGGAGACCCAGGTAGTCAGAGTCACAAGGCAGTCAGGTCCTCCGGGGTTTTTGAGGTTGCTGACCACTGGAGACACCGGGGTTTAGCAGGAGCAGGTTTGAGGGTCGACAGCCCGGTAGGGCTGGGGCCAAATCAGTTGGTGTCTTCCTCTTCTTAGCAGCTGCATGGCAGGTCTTCTTGTTTCTTGTTTCGGTTTCTGGATTTGAGGAAGGAAGTTCAGGGAGCCCCTAAATACTAAATTTAGGGGCGTTACAGGTAGGGCAAGGGGCAGGGACAAATGGATCCCTGTCCTGGGGTGAGTACACCCCCTAGCCTTCTCCTCTCCTGTGGGAGGGGGGTAGGAGCCTAGCTGGAATTGGGCAGGGCTCCCCATCTACAAGATGGCCGAAGCCCGGGTCGTGCTTCACCTCGCCTCCTCCACCTGAGAGGTATAGTTGGCAAAGGTTGGCACACCCCCCTTCCTGACGTAGTTTTTCCCGCCAGTCTTCCCGCCAGAGTGGGGGTAGAACGGGTGGGGGCCAGTTGCTGGGTACAGCAAACGGTCTGGAGAAGCTCTCAGAGGCGGCATGCCTTTGAAGCTTCCCCCTGTCCATCCTGGGGGAGGAGACATAGCACCTCTCCCAGGATGTGCATTGTTGCAGGCCCAGGAGAGCTGGGGGGCTCTCCACCCAGGGGTCCAGCAACATGTCTGCTGTGTGGCAGCCTCTGCAGCCCCAATCCCAGACGTGGATTGTAGGTTAGGTTTCAGGGGGCATGCCTAAGATGCCCTCTGTAGTGCATTTTACATTAAATCCCACACTGGCATCAGTGTGGGTTTAATGTGCTGAGAAGTTTGATTTCAAACTTGTCAAGTGTTCAGTGTTGCCATTATGGTGCTGTGGAGTTCGTAATGACAACCTCCCAGCACCATATACTCTTAATGGCATCACTGTACTTATAATGCCCAGGAATGGCCCTTGGTACTGTAGGGGCACAGGGCTCATGCACCCGTGCCCACACCACTGGCATAGGGCACCCAGCTAGCGGGGTGGCTGATGTATGCCAGGGCAGTGGTGTTGTGGGCATGGCACACAGGGATGTGTGCCATGTCGACTCTTTGTTTAGTTATGCACCTAGACACTCCGCCTGCAAAGGCAGTGTGTGGGTGTCAAGGTACAGGGCCCCTAAAGGTGGCACAATAGGTGCTGCAACCCTTATTGGTCTTCTCTGGTCACAATGCCCTGGGTACCTGGGGTACCATTTACTAGGGGCTGATATGTGGCCAGAGATGCCTATTGGGTTTAGGGTTTAGTATAGTTTTTAGGGAAGAAACACAGGCCCTGGGTACCTGATTGGCAGGAACCCAGGGCACACCTAGGAAAAGTGCATCAGGTATCAGGCAAAAAGTGGGGGGTACTGCAACAGGTAATCACTTTCTCACACCGACAGACTCAGCAGACTGTCATCAGTCAGCCACAAATGGGAACTGAACCAGACTGTCTTGGAGGAAATTTTCCACTGGTGGGGAAAACCCTCAATAGATCGCATTGCCACCCCGGAGAACACGAAATGCTGGTTCTCCGCCAGCAGGCGACACCATCATGGATCGCTGGGAAATGCGCTTTCAATAGCCTGGTCAGGCGCATTTGTATATGCTTTTCCCCCCATTCCGTTGATACCAAGAATACTCAGGAAGATCAAAACGGAGTCGTGCAAGATGATCCTAATAGCTCCAAGGTGGCCAAGGCAATTCTGGTTCACTGAACTTCTCCTCTCCCTGGAACCTCCACTGCTTCTACGGAAGGTCCCGGACCTTCTCACAATGTCCCAGGGCCAGGTCTGGCATCCGGATCCTCGCTCCTTACACCTGTCAGCATGGCTCCTGAGCAGCGAGAATTTCTTGGGATAGATCTCTTGGAGGAAGTTAGGGAAGTTCTCTCTCATGCTAGAGCTCCTTCTACTAATAAGACCTACCTTTTAAAATGGAAACAATTCTGTATTTGGTGTCAGCAGAAGGGTTTCGACCCTTAATTGTCTCAACCTCATCAAGTTCTTCTATATTTCCTGTCTTTGGCCAAAAAAGGACTGTCTCATTCATCCATAAAGGTTCATTTGGCAGCAGTTTCTCGCTATAGACGCACTGCGTCTGGACCTTCTCTATGGTCGGCCAGGATTGTCAAACAGTTTCTAAAAGGCCTCTTTAGAGCTTTTCCTCCATTGAGGCCTCCGCCTCCTACGTGGCATTTGCATTTGGTTCTCCCACACCTGATGAAGCATCCATTTGAACCGATTCATCGAGCAGATCTGAAATTTCTCTCTTGGAAGGTGGCACTCCTTATAACTCTCACTTTCGCAAGAAGAATTGGTGAGCTTCAAGCTCTGACGATAAAGGAACCCTTCCTTCAATTCAAGAGGAATACGGTGATTCTAAGGACTAATCCAAGATTCATACCGAAAGTGCCCTCGGACTTTCATTTAAATGAGCCGGTGATACTTAAGGCTTTCTTTCCTCAGCCTTCTACACCGGCAGAAAGGGCACTCCACTCTCTGGATGTGAAAAGATGTTTGAAATTCTATCTGGACCGTACTAAGGAATTCTGGAAATCTTCTCAAATGTTTATTTCTTTCAGCGCTCCCCGAAAGGGCTTGCGCCTGTCCAAGCAAGGTATTGCTCAGTGGATCACCAGTGCTATTGTTTTTGTCATTCAGCCGTGGGCAAACCCCTGGAGCGTAGAGTCCAAGCACATTCTACAAGGCCCATGGATTCTTCTACGGCCCTCGTTTCTGGGGTTCAGATCAAAGATATCTGCAGAGCTGCAACTTGGAGCAGCGTGCACACCTTCACAAGACATTACTGCCTGCAGGTCTTGACGCAAGAAGACACAGCTGTAGGCCAGGCAGTCTTGAAGAACCTCTTGCATTGAGTGGTGAGCTTTCCTTTCTTCCCTCCTCCTTTCTTTCTTGTATTGGCACATTTTGAGTTTGGATTATATAAGCATTGTTATTTATTCTGTATATTATTGCACAGTTTGTTAATGTTTTTGACAATGCATTCTTTAAAAAAAAAAAGGAGGACTATACTGTTACACAACGGCTACGAAAATCTGAGGCTCTGAGGTTCTCTCAGGAGGGTTGTACGGGGTGAGGCTAATCTGATTGGTTGTTGCATTATTTTGGTCTCTTATACAAAAAAAGTGGATATGCTACAAAAGGGAATGAGGCCTAGGCCTTTTTCTTTCTCTTTTGTATCTACTGCTATGTTATTTTGGTTACCGAGACTCCCAATCTGACGACAGGGAATGATACCAGCTATGGGAATCTATGAAAGTTACCAATATTGGAGAACCAAAGTTTTGCAGCGTGAATCTTTCTGGATTCACTATGCTGTGCATTATTCCGCGGTCTTGTGGTTGGGTCCGGATTCGTAGTCTTTGCTTTGGTTTTTTTTTTTCGTAGCCCAGGTGGGCGTCGGCGTCACACCACCTTGGGTGTATTTCCGGTGACGTCGGCATGCTTCCTGCGGAAGCTCCCACTCTTGGGCGCCATCTTCAGATTCTTTTTTTCCGCGGTCGGGTCTGGATCGTTCCCGTTTGGGCTCCAGACATTTTTGGAGAAAGAAGAAGAAAAAGACAGAAATTGCAAAGAAAAGGCATCTGAAGACTCCAGGAGACTTCATCGACGAGGAGTCAGCAAAGGAGAAGGAGAATTCATTGAGATCTTCGAACGTCGACGAACACGCGACCAGGGAGGCCCTGAGCGCTCGATGATGGACAACACGCCGTTCAAGTTCTGCCGTAACTGCCACCACAAGTACGCGCAGAAGGACCAGCACCCGGTATGCAACCTTTGCCTACCTGTAAATCACGAAAGCGAGGACTGCAACGCCTGCTCCGCCTTCACCCCGAAGACCCTTCGTGTGAGAGAGAGAGACGGAGGGTAGCGCACGCCACCCTGCAGGGGAAGGCCCCGACTCCGTCCCTCTACGATCTGGGGATGTCTTCCGAGGAAGAGGACAACGCTGCCGCCGAAGACGACAGCTACACGGTCGTAGAGACCGATTACACAAAGACTTCTGATAAGGTAGGAGACTCTCCGGCCCCCAAGAACCCGAGAGACTCTGAGTCTCGAAAAAACGAGGGCAAGACCCCGAAAGCGCCGACGCCAAAACACCTGGCGTCCGCGAGTACCCATAGGCCCGGCGCCGAGAGCTGCTGAGCAGCAGAAGTCGTCGAAAATCGTCCCCGAAAAGGATCGATCGACGCCGAGGGAGAAGGACCCTAAACTACCGACGCCGACCAGAGACCCAAAATCCGGATCGACGTCTACGTCGAAAACTTCGGCACCGAAAAGCCAACCGCCGAAAAGAGCGGCCGAACCATCCGACGCGGAACACGCGGCCGAGATGGAGAAAAGGAGAAGGCGCCTCGAGGCCGAAATGGAAAACATCTTGCAGCGGAAGAAAGATTTCGACGCAAAGATGAAAACCTTCACGATCCCACACAAGACCAAACCACCAGTGGTGGAGGTGGTCGAGGAAGAAGACGAGGTCGCCGAGGAACAAGATCGAGGTGGTCGACGACCAGGAAGAGGACGAGAATCCCTACGATAGTTACAACTATGGGGATGAAGAGGACAGCAGGACGGACGCAGAGTCGGCCCCCTCTGACTTACAGGATGTGGATTACCTAGATGTCGACACCGACAGCCTGGAGGAGGCGGTCGACACATATCCCTCGAGGCCCTCGCCGCCAGACGACATCGGGGCCTACAACTCGGTGATAAGGTCTGCCGCAGCGGCATTCAAACTCAAGCTCGACGAAGAGAGGCAGAAAGCAGACTTCTTTCTAGAGACATTGCTCCCCACACAAACAAGGAGCCAATACCTGCCAATGCTCGACAGCGTCTTGGTTCAAGGGAAGGAAGCATTCAGGGAGCCCGCAATATGCAAGGCGGTAACTCCCAGAACAGAAAAGAAATACAAGCATTCCTCAAAAGACCCACCCTACATTCAGGGGACGGTCTCTGCAGACTCGATTATCACCGCCACAGCAAGGAAGAGGGCTAACGTACCCACTACTTCTGGACCACCACCGGATAAGGAGAGCAAGAGGATGGATCTGGTGGGCAGAAGGATCGAACGGAACGCCGCGACCCACTGGCGCATGGCTAATTCCAACGCACTGATAAACAGGCACATGTACCAGATCATGGAGGAGCTGGGGCAGTTGGTGAAGGACCTGCCCCAGGATGCCAGACAGAAGGCCGAAAAGCTGGTTGAAGAAGGGAAGAACGCGGCAAATTCTTGCCTTAAGACGGCCCTGGATGGAGCAGACACCTCCAGCAGGCTCATGATGATGGGTGTCACTGAAAGAAGACACGCCTGGCTCAGGATTTCAGGTTTCAAACCAGAGGTGCAGCACAGCATCCTGAACACACCGTTCAACGGCGACACACTTTTCGGGACAACAGTTGATGGGAAGCTCAGTCAACTAAAAAAGGATAACGAAACAGCAAGGTCCATGGGAGCATTGCAGTTCAGAGGCAACAAAAGGGGCACCCCGTCACGGAGGCCTGGCGGGAGAGGTGGAAACCAGCCAGGTACATCACACCAGGCTTTCCAACAGACTCACCAGGCAGACTCGCAGGCTCAGCAGGGTCAGCAGAAGCAGTCCTGGCAATACCAACAAAGAGGCCAGTCCTTTCGAGGGAGAGGAAATGGACGTGGACAGAATAGAAGAGGGGGACAGCAGCCCGCCTCTAAGTGACTTAAAAAAACCTGTGTGCCCACCCACAGAAAAGATTCCAGGGGGCAGCACGTACAGAGGGGTCAAGACAAGCTACACATCTACGACCACATAACACCAGTGGGAGGAAGATTAAGATTTTACCTCCAAGAATGGAGAGAAATCACATCAGACAAATGGATCCTCAACATCATCCAATTCGGATACTGCATAGAGTTGGAGGGGAGGCCAACAAGCAGGAAACCAAAAAGAAAACCACTAGCAAGCAAGCAGCTAGAGTGTCCTCAGGAAGAAGTAAAGGAACTCCTGCGGAAGCAGGCCATAGAACGGGTACCCTTCAAGGAAAGAAACAAAGGAGTAGACTCAACGTACTTCCTGGTACCAAAAGTAGACGAGACAATGAGACCCATTCTGAACCTAAGGTTCCTGAACAAATTCATAAGAACGCAAAAATTCAAAATGACCTCCCTGCAAGAGGTGCTCCCGCAACTGCAGATCGGGGACTTCATGGTCACAATAGACCTCAAGGACGCCTACCTGCACATCCCAATGAACAGAAAGCACAAGCATATGCTCAGGTTCACCATCGGAGAAAGCCACTACCAGTTCACGACACTAGCCTTCGGGCTGAAATCGGCACCAAGGGTCTTCACAAAGTGCCTCGCAGCAGTCGCAGCGCACCTACGAAGGCAGGGAATACATGTATACCCCTACCTGGACGACTGGCTGGTGAAAGCAAACTCATACCAGAAATGCAAGCAGCACGCACACACTGTGACGAGCACGCTCATAAGCCTGGGGTTCGCCATCCATTGGAAGAAATCATCAATGGAGCCGGAACAAGTGAAGATCTTCCTGGGAGCACAGATCAACACCTTACAGGGCAAGGTGTTCCCCAGCGAGAAGAGGGCGAAGGCGCTGGTGAAGGAAACTCGCCTCTACCGGAAGGGACAAGCTCGGACAGTGAGGACTGCGAGCAAGATCATGGGGATGATGGCATCATGCATCCACCTGGTACCGAATATACGTCTCCACATGAGACCCATTCAAGAATGGCTACAGGAGCAATGGTCACAAGCTACAGGCAGTTGGGAGGATCTAGTGGTTGTAACGCACACAGTGCAGAAGGAGATGACATGGTGGACCATGGAGAACATAACAAGGGGAAAGCCTCTAACGCCCCCAACGCCAACAGTGACCATCACCACAGACGCATCCCTGAAGGGATGAGGCGCTCACATGGAGGAGCTCAAGGTGAGGGGACTGTGGACGCCAGCAGATGCGACAAAGCACATCAATTACCTAGAGTTGAAGACAATCTTCCTTGCACTGAAAGCTTTCCAAACAAGACTGTACAAGCACAAGGTGTTGCTACAAACAGACAACACCACCGTGATGTTCTACATCAACAAGCAGGGGGCACACAGTCAGCCCCGCTTTCAACGCTGGCGCAGGAGATATGGAAATGGGCCATCCCTCTCAAGATAGACCTACTAGCCATACACCTACCAGGGAAGGACAACATACAAGCAGATTGGCTCAGCAGACAGACATCGGCATCCCACGAGTGGGAGCTCAATGCTCAGGAGACGAGGTGGCTGTTCGACAGATGGGGGAACACCATCAGTGGACTTGTTTGCCACACGCCGGAATGCAAAATGCCAAAACTTCGCATCCAGACAGCCCGAGGAGGGGTCACTGGGGAATGCCCTATGGATAGATTGGTCCGGGACATTTGCTTACGCCTTTCCCCCGATACCACTGATGCACAGAGTGCTGAGCAAGTGCAGAGCGAGCAACATGACCCTGATACTGGTCGCGCCACAGTGGGCCAGACAGACATGGTTCTCGCAGATCATGGAGATGACACAGTGTGCACCCCACAGATTCGGCAGGAGGAAAGACCTACTCTCCATGCAGAACGGAGAGGTGCTACACCCAGAGCCAGAGAGCCTGAGCCTAGTAGCGTGGCTCCTGAGGACATAGAGTTCGCACATTTGAGGCTGCCAGAAAGCACCCTGAGGGTCCTTCGGGAGGCACGGAGGCCCAGCACTCGGAAGTGCTACGTTGCCAAATGGAAAAGATTCACAACGTGGTGCAGGAAAGAAAGACTTCACAATAAAATGAAGAAGGACTCCACAGTGCTAAGGTACCTGACACACTTGCTGGAGAAGAACCTTAGCTCATCCTCGTTGAGAGTTCACTTGGCAGCGATAGTCGCCTACACAAGAGGAGAGACGTGCAGGAGTTTCTTCACATCACAAGTGGTGAAGATATTCCTAGAAGGAGCGAAAAGGATCGCACCACCCAAGCGGGTGCCGCCACCTGCATGGAACTTGAACATAGTCCTAACGGAACTCATGAAAGAGCCCTTTGAACTACTTCACAAGGCCTCCCTAAAGATGCTAACTATGAAAACAGCTTTCCTGGTGCAATAACGTCCTTACGCAGAGTAAGCGAGCTTCAGGCGCTGACGCTACAGGAACCCTACATACAAATACACAATGATAGGGTTGTGTTGAGGACTGACCCACACTTCATGCCGAAGGTGGTATCCAAATTCCACATGAACCAGTCTGTACAGATACCGAGTTTTTTTCCAAAAACCAACAACTAGCGCAGAGCGGGCTCTGCACACCCTGGACGCCAGAAGGGCAGTCATGCACTACATTGAGAGGACGAAGGGACACAGAAAATCAAAGCAGTTCTTCGTGTCATTCGCCAACAGTTTCATGGGAAAGGCAGTAACCAAAAAGACTATTGCACGGTGGATCGCACAGACAATTCAACTCTGCCACAAACGTGCAGGACAAGAGCTAGCAGAGGGGACACGTGCCCACTCCACTAGGAAAAAGGGTGCTACAATAGCCTTCCTGGCTAACACACCCATAGAGGACATATGCCTGGCGGCAACATGGGCTACGGTGCACACGTTCACGAAGCACTACTGTGTGGATATACAGATGAACAAGTAAGCACAAGTCGGACAAAAGGTGCTCCAGCACATATTCAATAACCAACGCTCATCTTCCACCCAGCCGCCACAGAGATGAGAAACCGCTACAAAATCTATGCACAGCATAGTGAATCCAGAAAGATTCACGCTGCAAAACGAATAGTTTTCTTACCTTTCGGTGTAGTTTTGCAGCTTGAAGATCTTTCTGGATTCACTAGCGAACCCACCCACCTCCGCCAGAAAGATGACGCTGGAGAGAGAAGAGGTGGTTAAAAAAGAAAGGACTTTAGGAGTACATAGCGGTAAAATATCACCTAAATAGAACATTGCCATTACTTCGGAAACGAAAGAAACACGGAAAAAAAGAACCCGAAGATGGCGCCCAAGAGTGGGAGCTTCCGCAGGAAGCATGCCGACGTCACCGGAAATACACCCAAGGAGGTGTGACGCCGACGCCCACCTGGGCTACGAAAAAAAAAAAAAACACAAAGAAAAGACTACGAATCCGGACCCAACCACAAGACCGCGGAATAATGCACAGCATAGTGAATCCAGAAAGATCTTCAAGCTGCAAAACTACACCGACAGGTAAGAAAACTATTCGTTACAGGTAAGTAACTTGCTTTCATATGTTTTCCAAGCACCTCATTTCCTGCTTAGTTATGTCATTAGATGACAAAGATATAAATGATTAAAAAAAGCCTCTACAAGGAAACGGTTCCTGGGGTAAGAACAATTTCAATACATCTGCAGTATCAAAATAAAATTACAGCATTCCGGCATTGCATAATTAAATATCCCTCTATTGAAGATGTTTAAAACGATCATTTATAAAGCCAATAGGCCTCGCCTCTCGGACGTGTCGGCTCTGCCGATATTTTTTTAGCCATGCCGCATAGCATCCTCGATGCAGTGCAGCGTGACTAAAGAATAAAACAAACACTTTTTAAATTTTTTTGTGCAGTTGCCCTTGTTGTTTTGTAGGCGCACGCACCATGCATGTGAGCCTACAAAAATACAGTTGCTTTTTTTACCTGTTCAGTTACTGATCCGAGTTGGACCAGTAACTAAAAAGAAAAAAGCGGTGGAAGTAACATTAAGGGCACTGGTAGCAAACAACAAGCTATGGGCGAGTGAGCAACGTGGAGCGGAAAGGGAAAAAAGGTTAGAATAAGAAAGAAGAGAAATGGCGGCGTAATTCTGTCCTCCTCCAGGCAGCTGCAATCCTTGGACAACAAAGGGCTGCAATCCGACTCCATTCCTGACCAAAACGGGTGTTTAGCTGTCGGACCCTCAGACCCAGTGATGCGGATAATTTGAGCCGAATCCGTGCGAGGAAAATAGAGATAATTGACCTTCTGCCCTGACCGCTGGAGGCCGCAGTACGTGACGGAGCCTAAACCCGGCTACACCCACGAGGTCTCCCGGAGCACCGGTCACATCTCATCACAGTGCGAGGGACTGCTCGCTCGACGCGTTATACGGCTCCGGGATATGTGCTACAACGGCTGAGTCGTGAGTAAATGGAATTCACAGTGAGTTTGCCGGCAAATGTTAAGAAAAGCGGCGCGGGAGATAACCGTTTAAAATGGCGGTCTCCCGGCGCACTTAATCTCTCGCTCGAGTAACCCTGCGCTCCGCTGCTGTGATCACCGCTATGACTGATACGAAAGTCTATGCTTCTGATAGTGGATTTGAGGGACTTTCTACAGGCAATTAACCCCCTCGCTCATGTGCATTTGTTAAATGTAACGCTGCATTCAATAATCTGACAGTTTGAGTGTCTGCCAAGCCGATACACGCGTCTGCCAGTGCCTAACTAATGACTCAACTCCAATGCAAAATCGTGAAGGCTCATAAAGACACTGGGGACCTGAAACCAATATATGTGGATAAGAGCTGTAAACTTTGCATCGTGTAACACGCTGTTTGTGCTTTCTGCAGTAGCCATTAACAGAGAGTCATCCCACGCGCTGTACAAAGTGACGGCTCCCGCCGATGGGTGTTAATATGGGGCTCTGCATCCAATGTGCTTGTAATGCAACATATCCTTCCCGTCAGTGAAACGCTATTCACTACTCATGACTACCGGTATAAGGCAGACTATTTATCGTGAGTGCACCGCGATTGCAAAGAGGCTTATCTGCAAATGTACTGAGCGAGAGGCGAACTTTGATCAACTGGTGGAAGCTAGTGAGTACAACCCAGTGCACCTGAATCCCACTGCAGTATCAGCAATCTATTGTGTTCTGTTTCCCACAAGAAGGTTGGAGGTCTGAATCTGATATATATATATCTGCCCTATGTGCCACACTGCTAGAGTCCCCAACAACAGCCTGTAAACGACTTGGCGCGCTCTGCAGGATACAAAATGGCGGCTCCTAATGTAAGTTCCCCGTGTGGAGGGGGGTATCAAGACTGGCCTTAATGCGCATATAACCTTCAAGGGGAGCATAGCGCAAATCACAACCCACAACTCAGCACTGGTCATAAAGTCACGTTTAGCGCTATGAACTACACTATGACCTTCACATAGGGGAGTTCGCTCATTCGACTTTGTGTTTCATGTCCTAACCGTTGAGGGTGCAACACGACCCAGACACAGCGATTTGTCATCTATAGGTGCTACTCTGCAATAACTGCTGGCGAAGATACTACTATAGTATTCCCAATCCTGACCAGCCACTAGAATTGATAAAATAAATAAGGATATACACACCAACACTTCCCACCAACCGGCTTCAAAATGGGGGACAAGGACAATGGAAAAACATCCAAACGCCTGAAGTTTGATCCTCCGACTCCGGTCAAAGGTAAAAAGGAAATAGCGGAAGCCATGGACACTATCTTAAGTAGACTGGAAGAAGTTCGGGACCTAGCCAAATCTACAAAAGATGAGGTTGTTGCAGTTCGACAAGACATCAAAGATATCAACTCCAGGTTGATGGAAACAGAGAACAGGATAAGCAAACTGGAAGACTCCGAAAATAAAACCTGTGGTGCCATCAAGAAGCTCACCCTGTTCTCGGATCATCTGGTAAGGAAGGTTGCGGAGTTGGAAGATAGAAACAGGAGAGGAAATCTCAGAATTTTTGGTATACCAGAAAAAGCGGAGGAATCCCTAGGGTCATGTATACCTTTCCTTGAACAGTGGTTTACACAGGCAACAAATCTAACTTTTGCTAAGCCACTGGAGTTTGACAGGGCTCATAGAGTCCCG
The DNA here is from genome assembly GCF_964261635.1 of Lissotriton helveticus. Classification (NCBI taxonomy): domain Eukaryota; kingdom Metazoa; phylum Chordata; class Amphibia; order Caudata; family Salamandridae; genus Lissotriton; species Lissotriton helveticus. The sequence continues at coordinate 446,810,487 of NC_136061.1, forward strand.
GGACGAATCACCAGGGATCAGAAAGGGCCGAGAGCGATAGTGTGCAAGCCGCTGAGATATCAACACACAGAGCAGATTCTTGCCTTCGTTCGTAAAAATAACCATGTCCTATGGAAGGGACACAAAGTCTTCATTTCACAGGATTTTAGCAAAGAAACTATGGAAATCAGGAAAGCTTTCCTCGCTCTGAGACCGCAATTGAAATCACTTGGCTACATGTATGGTTTCATTGGGCTGTGGAAAAGTAAATTTTGTCATGTTCTGTGTCACTACGTGTCATCCATCATATGTTATGTGTGCATGATCAATATGCATATGCATTCCCCATGTCCGATTAAAGACGCAATTATAGTTGTGTCCACCTCTGGTATGTCATTCCCCAGTCCTTATGAGTAATATGAGTATCAGGCCTATGTAAAGTAATGTTGCCACGTTTCTCAGTGTGCACGTTATTCTATTATAAAGTCCCCGTTTCTAGGCCTCAAAAGGGCCCGGACATCAGATTCAGCTCCTGTCTCCTGAAGCCTCGCTGAGGAGCGATCCAGCCCCCACCTGTATCCTCGACCCTTCACTTACTTCCTGCCTCGCAGTGCCCGGTGCAGCTTGGCTCTGCCTCTGAGTCTGCCAAGACTATGTTATGATTCCAGCTATCAGTTCAGTCCTCCTTCTCTGCATTCCTAAGCTACTGAACTGCATCAATAGTTTCCGTCATTGTCTAGCCTATTCGGCTCCATGTAAGAGAAATACTGGATTTAATGGTCATTTAATATTCTTCATCACGCGCTACATGTAGAATAATGCATGCTCTAGCCTTAGAGTCTGTTAGCTTCTCCCCTCATGACTTCTAGTTTATATCAACATGTTCCCTAAACATTAGATACCAGATAGGGTTTAGGTACATGTTGCTCCGACCCTCCAGACTTTAGTCTCTGCTCCTAGCACAGAGTTCATAGCCCCCAGCTTCTCCTAGTAACACGTCATTGTCAGTTTGCGCGCACCACCAGGTTAGAGGTCCCGGCTCCTCAGGTAGCCCCTCCGTGGTTCCCGCCCATTTTATGACATATTCTGTTACGTCTGCATCACATGTCTATGTATACGCCCTGTTACACCTCCTTTGTACCCTTATCTTTCGCGACTGCTACGCGTCACACCTACTGCTCCACCCACTGCTACGCCCATTGCAATGTAATGCTATGTGTTTGCGTTATGTATATATGCTCATGTAATGTTATTAAATGTTAGAGCTAGCCATTCCAGATCCTGTCCCCGGCAGCTGCCGGGCCATGCTAGTCCTTGCCATTCTGTTCCTATGCAGGTTATCCTGTCCCTGTCCTTTATGCTGTAATAAACCTGCAAAACTCCCACTACCTCGAATCTTGACTCTTATTTTATTGAGCTATCTGTTATTCATTCATTCATTCAAAAATAGATCCGGTATTATTTATTTATATACCACATAATGGCGCCCGAATAGGGACTTGCCCTTTCCCCACGCGTCGGTGAAGCCACGCCGACCCCCTGACCCTCTGCAGTCGTGACGGAACTCTTCTGCGCAGTGGCAGATATTTCTGCTCAAGTATCCCTCAGGCCCACGGAGAAGACGGAGGAGGCGGTCCAGCATCCAAACGAGACGGTGGAGGAACGCGGCGAGTCCCGACCAGAGCCCAAGCCAAGAGTCCAAGGTCCGAGGTATCCGGAGGTCCACCCGTAACTGAAGTCCGAAGTCCGAAGTTCGTCGTCATCGTCGTAGCAGTCCAGTCCAGTCCGAGGCCTTCCGTTCTTGCTGCCCGGTGAGTACCGTTACTGGGGTGGTATCTAGACAGGGTCAATTTGATTGACTCTGGTCTGTGGGTTGGTGGTACACAGTCCCACAAACGAAGTGTCCACTTCGGTGGATGCGGGTCCTGACGTGTCTCTTTAAAGAGACCGGTAAGTTTCGTGCTGTTTCAGCAGTGCATCTAGTTTCTGTTCTAGTCAGTTCTGTTCTCGAGAAATTTCAAGTATTTCCAGGTAGTATTCTGTCCGAACTGTTATTTTAAATGTTTTTCATGTATTCTAATGTCGTGGTATGAATGGGAAATAAGTATCGTGTTTATTGTGTATTGTATTGTGTCTAGATTACAGTTCAGTCATGCCTATATTTTCCAAGTTACGTCAGTTAAAGACTAGAAAGGGTCTGCTGGAAGCAGCAGTTCCCGTCCCGCCTAGGGACAGTCCAGGTCACTTCATGTATCAGAAACATGGCATAAGCGCCATATTATATTTAGATTTATGGGTAGAGTATACAAAGGAGCTAGAAGAAAAGTATAGATGGCCCGTATCAGGTACGTGGGATGCCGAGTGCATCATGAGAGTAGAGGAGGCATTATGGAAAAAGAAAGCCAGACAATCACAGAAAGACGCCATCGAGCTATGGCGCAAAGAAGCTCATAAAAGAACCGAAAAAGAAATCAGAAAGTCGGAACTAAGTAGAGAATCCCAAGAACGAGCCCAAGAAAGAGAATTAATCGAGATAGGTGAACGAGTCAAAGCTGAACAATCAGACAGACAGAGGAATGCCCTCATTAAGGGTATGTATCCTCTTCTTGCCGAGGGCTTGCCAAAAGCGACCCTGGAGGCATCCAGTAATTTTCCGCCACCATTAGTTCCGACCAAGCTACGTCACAAACCGACCGCAGCTGATATTTTTATTTCGTCCTATCTGGACGACACAGTCCCAGAATATGCAAATCCTGTTCGCACTCCGCCCGTCCCTGTAAATCAGGTAATTCCTACTCCCCCAGATACCGGGGTGCCCTTAACAGCCCCCCCGGGTCAGCCCGCCATACAAGTCCAGCCCACGTTACAATTACCCACCCTGCCAGGACGAAAAGCATCAGTTGATGATTCTAGTTTAGGGGCCGCAGGAGGAGGTCTTCCTCAAACCCCGCCGCCATACAAGCGTTTATCAGCACTCGAATTACATGCTCAAGCATCACAGCGTACTCCTAAAAGTAATAAGTCTGTTGCAGAGATCAGGCAAACCCTTGGTGAATGTGTCTATGACCCAGTACCAGGCGAGTTTAATATGGTTTTATATTCCGTACGCGTAAGGAGAGTGACCGAGTATCTAGTCACCCTGCCGAATATGAAAGAAGATCTAGACAGGATATATCGTTTCATCCGTACAGGGGATGACCCACAAAGTATTAGTGATGCCATGTCTCAAAGGAAAGCCGAGATTCAGCGCATGATATTAAAGTTCTTAATTAATTGTCTAATAAGGGAACAGGATTACCCGTCTAAAGACCCGGAAGAAATGAAAACTCTAACAAAGTGGAGTGATAATATAGCCGAAGGAAAGCACAATACCATTGGTGCCATGGAAAGTATGTACAAGAAAATCCGTAGAGAGATAATAAAGATACATGAACAGCGTAAAGCAGCACAAGTAAGCGAGAAAGAAAGTACCTCTGATCCTGAAGAGGAAGACGATGAGAATACCGCCAGAATAGCGTATGTAGGAAAACCTAGAATTCCAGATCGCCATTTACGTCTAGAACACAAGCCAACTTTCCATCATTCAGCACCAGAACAAGGTTCCCTAGAACAAGTATTCCAAGCTACCGATCACATTCTGAAATCACGAATCGGTTACAGTGAGTTAAGTACCATGCATGAACAAGAAATAGTTCGGTCAGCAGTCCGATGGATTACTGATTCTACCACTTTTCCAGACGAAATAGTGGCACAAATGTTTCTGAAAATGCCCCCAGCCGAGCAGCGACTGGTGGGTATGTATATGATCCAGCACCTCATTACTCTGTATGAGGGTCAACATTCTGATCCAGGCCCGTTACATGATATCTTGAACGAGTTACTCCAGTACAGATGGAGAGGTCTAGGTACCGATTTAATTAGTGTCATTCTAGAACAACGCGACAAATATAGAACATTCTTGAACCCGCATTTTGTCCATGTCTCACCCCCAGAAAGTAAACCGTTTTACATAGACAGACAGAATCCGTTACGAGAAGTACACCCAGTCAGAGGAGCGGGTGGCGAAATGCAGCGAGTGTTTGTATACACTCCGATCACAAAGATGGAACTTCTAGAGATGAAGAAATTAATTCCCTGTCATGATAAAGATCCAGCGGGGTTCCATAGAGAATTAAAAGACATGCTCCGTATGGGAGAATACACTTACCCAGATATCATTAAAATGTTAAAGGTTCTGCTGCCCGCAGGGGTGTATGAAAAGCTAAAAGAAAAAGAATGGGAGGTGGGAGAGAAAAAGATAGATTGGGCAGTCCTAGAAGCAGAAGATAAGATACGTGTACCAGGTACTGGTCTTGGAGAGAAATGTAAAGAATTACCAGAATTATTAATTCAAGTTTTACCCAGATTATTAACAACGAGAAAAGAAGACTGGGATGCAATCTCAGCCTGTAAACAGAAACAAGATGAAGATATTAGTGATTTTTATTCTAGGTTTGAAAAGTGCTTTAGTATCAACAGTGGTCTCAAGACAAGTAGTGAGTCATACCCTCACCTGTTTGTTACTAAATTAGTCGAGAATTCAAGCCCACAAGTTAGAAACCGAGTTTTGAAGGTCGAGAGTACCTGGCAAGCTAATACTCCGTCCCAGATGCTCCAGATGCTCCAGTACCACCAGAATAGAATCAGGGAAGAACAAGAACACGAAAGAAAACGTATGAAAGACACGAAAATGAAAGTGCTAGTTGCACAATCTGTTCCTCAAGACAGTCAGAAGAGGGGTCCGAATCAAGCCAGTCATCCTGCAGCTCCCGTAAAAGGGAACTGCAATTATTGTAAACAGCCAGGTCATTTTATAAATGAGTGTGCAGTTCTGAAACACAACATAGCTACTGGTAAGACTAAAGAAAGACCACGTCCGCCCAGACAAGAACAAGTTACGCAGATTTCTCAGTCACAGAATGCACCACAGACAGTTACAGCACCGCAGCCTGTTGCTGCAACACAACATGTCACATCGCAGATGTACCAGTATGCACAGTCTGAGTATCCAGAGTATCAACAGTATTCATGAAACAGCCTAGAGAGGGAGGTAGGCTTGCCCCTCATCGAGATACCTGTAGATCAAGAGGGTCCCTATGTTCACAGTCAAGTATTAGGGAAAGACAGAAAGTTTTTGATTGACACAGGGGCAAGTAGGACCACAATTAGTCACGCCGAAGTTCCAGGGGCTCCGCTCTCAGGCTCAAGAAATGTTTCCCTTGGATTTTCAGGAAAGCCTATCGTTAACGAGATTTCAAAGCCAGTCACTCTAGAAGTAGGTCCATTGTCCCGCACTACTGATCTGTTACTTACTAAGTCATGTCCGGAAAACCTATTAGGCATTAAAACACTGAAAGAGTTAGGTGCAGTTATTTGTTGTTCCCCCGAGGGAATACGATTGTTCCTACGTGATTTTAAGGGTCACTATGTATTACGAGATTTTGATCCCAGACTGTCTAAAGTTCCGCAGCATTTATGGGCGCAAGGTCCAACTGATGTAGGTTACATGCAAATCACACCCCATCGTGTGACTCTCAAGCCAGGTGTAGTGTTACCACGAATCAGACAATATAGATTGCCACCTGAGGCTGTAGCAGCCTTATCCAAAATTATAGACGAGCTCATGGCTCAAGGAGTAGTTGTAGAAACTGACTCCAATGTATGTAACTCTCCGATCATTCCAGTCATGAAACGTACTGATCCAAATGCACCCCCAGTATATCGATTAGTGATTGATTTACGAGAACTTAACAAATGTATTATTCCTCAGTACCCAGTTGTCCCAGATATCTCTTCCCTATTGACAGCTATTGATTCCGAAGCCACATTCTTTACTGTAATTGATCTTAAGAATGCATTTTTTAGTGTTCCCATACATCCAGACAGCCAGTTTCTTTTCGGATTTTGTTTAAATGGAAGGAGCTATATGTTTACACGAGCTCCTCAAGGTTTCACAGAAAGCCCTAGTATTTACAGTCAAGCACTTAAAAGACAACTAGACAATATTCATATGCCAACTGACACTGCCCTGCTCCAGTATGTCGATGATCTATTGATCACAGCCCGTTCTGAACGTGACTGCGAGCGAGCGTCACTGACGGTTCTGTATTTCCTAGCCGAGATGGGGCACAAGGTGTCCCCTTCGAAGCTTCAATTCTGTGTCCAGCAAGTGGTCTACTTAGGACACTTACTGTCCAAGAGGGGTAGGCAGTTGACACCAGACCGTATCCAATTGATAGCGAGTCTTCCCCAGCCCAGAACCCAGAAGGAGGTACGTGCCTTTATCGGCCTTACTTCTTATTGTAGACAATGGATTCCACAGTATGCATTTCTAGCCAAGCCACTGATACAGTTAACGACACAGGAGGCAGCCGTCTCGACTGTCCTCCCTTGGACATCTGAACATACACTTAGTTTCAACGAGTTAAAGAAAGCTTTATGCCAAGCTCCAGTCCTAGCTACACCGAACTACAGTAAGCCTTTTACACTCTTCGTCACTGAACGCGAAGGTACAGCATTATCTGTTCTTACACAAGATCAAGCAGGACAATACAAGCCGTGTGCTTACTTTTCTAGCACATTAGATCCGGTCGCCCAGGCTCTGCCTGCGTGCCTCAAGTCAGTTGCAGCCACAGCACTAGCTATCAGACAAAGTGATTCCATAGTTTTAGGACATTCCTTGACAGTACAAGTTCCACACTCCGTGGAAGTTCTTTTAAATAGAACACAAACACAGCACTTGACAATTGCACGTTTAACAGGTTATGAATTGACATTGTTTCAGCCACACATAGAAATCAGACGCTGCAACGTCCTGAACCCTGCTACACTGTTACCATCAGTTAATTCAATTTCTGCCACACACGACTGTGTGGAAGTAGTCAACATTATGACAAAACCAAGACAAGACCTGACAGACATTCCGTTACCAGATCCTGACCTGACACTTTATGTGGATGGTTCATGTATGAGGACTAGTACAGGAGAACTAGTCGCCGCGTATGCAGTGACTACTGACACCGAAGTTATTGAAACACACCGTATTGACACCCTGTCCGCTCAAGCAGCAGAGCTAGTTGCTCTGACACAAGCCTGTATACACGCCAAGAACCTGAAAGTTAATGTTTACACAGATTCACGTTACGCATTTGGAGTTGTACACGACTTTGGAGTGCTCTGGCAGGAGAGAGGTTTCATGACTTCTCATGGAACCAAGATTCAGCATGGTATCCTTATCCAAGCTCTGTTAGATGCAATACATTTACCGACATCTATCGCTATCATGAAATGCAAAGCACATATGAAAGTTACTGACATTATTTCCCAGGGTAATGATCTAGCAGATCGCACAGCCAAGTTTACAGCACAGACTCCAGACATTCAAGTTAATCCGACACAGACACATACTCCAGATCCGACTACATGTATGACAGTTAAAGACCCTACTCAAGATGTCATAGATATCCAGTTACATGCTACTCCCGATGAAATGAAGAAATGGTCTGAACAAGGAGGGGTCCAGACAGCTCAAGGATGGGTGACGAAGGGAAGAACCGCATGGTTTCTCCCCGACTCTATGGTTCAAGTCATTATTAATACCGCACATAGTCCAGCACACTTAGGAGAAAAAGCAATGTTAGACAGTATCCAGAACATTTGGTTCAACAAGCATTTACGAGCTGCAGCCAAGCAGAAAGTCCGTACCTGTATGATATGTTGTCAGTTTAATCCAGGTAAAAGTGTCCCGGTGGAACAAGGTGGATTCCAGCCCCCTGACCACCCTTTTGAGGTCCTCCAGATGGATTATATTCAGATGGAGAGATGTCGAGGTTTCAAGTATGTCCTTGTAGTTGTATGCGCTTTGTCCAGATGGACAGAAGCATATCCAGTCCCAGATTACACAGCCGCGACCACTGCCAAGCAGTTGGTTCGTGAGTTTTTCCCTCGATATGGACTCCCTAGAGTCGTATATTCTGATAACGGTCAGCCATTCTCATCTGAACTCATGAAGCACGTTTCCCTGTTGTTAGGGTACCAGTGGAAGTTTCATTGTGTACGCCATCCTGAAGCAGCCGGTCTAGTCGAGAGACATAATCAGACTCTGAAAATCCGAATCGCCAAAATATGTAAAGATAAGGGTGTGGACTGGCTAGTAGCTCTGCCAGTTGCTTTGTTTTATATGCGCATGGTCGCACATTCCAGATCAGGTCTGTCCCCGTATGAGGTTGTATTCGGCCGCCCCCCTAACATGTGGGGTACTCCTAGACCCCGAAGTATTACCGATGTTTCATGTAATATGCTGACAGATTACCTAGCTTCCTTGATGTCTGCCCTCAACTCATGTCGTTCACAGGTTGCCGCCGCATTTCCAGACAATACCGAGGTGGCACCGCATGAAATCGTTCCAGGTTCGATGGTACTCGTGCGGAACTTCGACAGATCAAGTCCGCTGGAGCCACGTTGGAAGGAGCCCCGTCAGGTCCTCCTCACCACCCGTACAGCCGTGAAATTGGAAGGACGCCGCGGCTGGGTGCATCTTTCGCACGTCAAGAAATTCTACGGATTGAAGCCGGTCTCCAAGAACATTTTCCAGGATCTAAAACATTGTCAAAACATTGTTCCTAAGGACTGTCCCGCAAATGACATTGATACAACCCCTCCCTTGATAGAGAAAACTCCGCAGCAGGAGTATAAACAAAAACTCCGGTCTAGTAAAATAAGTCAGTCAGTTCGATTGTCTAAGTCCTCCCCTAGGTGAAACGGTTAGACTGTTTCTGACATGTATAAAATAGACCCCCATAGTGAGAGAGTTAGTCAAAACTCAATTCGATGTATCGTTTTTCTAAGTTTCATATTATTTCTCAGCATAATGATTTCCTGCACTAGTTACGCATTTTTCCTGTGTTTTCCAGTTCCTCATGTAAATAAGCATTCTAATGTTACAGCAGAACACACGTTTAGCGATCTGCCTCCTCATGAATATTCATACCGCCTCGCGATGCGTAACAATACATTTATCCGCATGTTGCATTATTCACACCAGACCAGCAATGCCACTAATTGTTGGGTGTGTGGTCGACTGCCCCCTTTCCAGACGTCAAAGGGAGTTCTGCCACTTTTTCCTTATCCTTTTTCACATAATGGTTCGTGTGGAGCATGGTCCACGTTAACATTATCCTCAACAGATATGTCTTTTCTTAACAGCACATGTTTCCCAGACAAGCAAGGTCTCCCCCACAGAACAGGTTTAGATCTAGAAAATGAAGTGTATAATTTAGGTAACTATTCGTCGAATTTTATGGTCCTGAATGTTCAGTCTGATACTACTCCAGACTCACCTGCCATTTCAGTATTACCAGTCAAAGGTGAATTATGTGTCCGTAGTTATGGTTCCGTACATGTAGGACATAGTGATTGTACTACTATTATCAAGTATAGTGACAGTGGGAAATCTATTTTCAAAGCTTCACGTCATTCTTATTTTGTTTGTGGTCATACTGCATATGTCCGTCTGCCCCTCGATTGGGAGGGAACCTGTTACATTGCCTTCCTACTGCCACCTGTTTTCTTAGCACCACCTGACTACCATAGGAATTCCTACCTAGTACACACTAGACACAAGAGAAACCTCCCGATTGTCGATTATACTGAAACTGCTGCAGAGCAATTCATTGATATTGATAAAGGTGTTTTCCCTTATTTAGGTACAGTTGTAAATAGTAAGCTAATTCGTAGGTTAACAAGAACCCTTGAAGCTGTAGTAGATGAGACTGCCTCCGCTCTAGGTAACTTAACCGAAGAGCAATCCTTTATGAGAATTGTTGTGCTCCAGAATCGTCTCGTCCTTGACGTCATACTGGCCGATAGGGGCGGGGCCTGTAGAGTCCTCGGATCCAGTTGCTGCATTTTCATTCCAAATAACGCGCCGTCTGTTTATTTAGCTATAACCAGACTTCATAAAATTGCCCATCTGTTACACCAAGATCCAGGCACCTGGACATGGTCCGGTTGGTTCTGGAATACAATTTCTGCATGGGGATGGAAAGTCCTGTCTTTTCTAGGTATTGCAGTAGCGATCATATTCAGCTGCTGCCTCTGTATACAATGTGGCCCTGCGATTTGCGGCATGTGTGCTACCTCTTGTATTCCTAGTCCCAAGCCCCGTTCTAAATCTCGTTCCAAGACAATTCGAGATGAACAAATGGTACTGTATGAAATGATAGATGGTATCATGAGTATTGATGTTTCCTGATGGAAACGTAGTGACAAGGAGGGAATGTGGAAAAGTAAATTTTGTCATGTTCTGTGTCACTACGTGTCATCCATCATATGTTATGTGTGCATGATCAATATGCATATGCATTCCCCATGTCCGATTAAAGACGCAATTATAGTTGTGTCCACCTCTGGTATGTCATTCCCCAGTCCTTATGAGTAATATGAGTATCAGGCCTATGTAAAGTAATGTTGCCACGTTTCTCAGTGTGCACGTTATTCTATTATAAAGTCCCCGTTTCTAGGCCTCAAAAGGGCCCGGACATCAGATTCAGCTCCTGTCTCCTGAAGCCTCGCTGAGGAGCGATCCAGCCCCCACCTGTATCCTCGACCCTTCACTTACTTCCTGCCTCGCAGTGCCCGGTGCAGCTTGGCTCTGCCTCTGAGTCTGCCAAGACTATGTTATGATTCCAGCTATCAGTTCAGTCCTCCTTCTCTGCATTCCTAAGCTACTGAACTGCATCAATAGTTTCCGTCATTGTCTAGCCTATTCGGCTCCATGTAAGAGAAATACTGGATTTAATGGTCATTTAATATTCTTCATCACGCGCTACATGTAGAATAATGCATGCTCTAGCCTTAGAGTCTGTTAGCTTCTCCCCTCATGACTTCTAGTTTATATCAACATGTTCCCTAAACATTAGATACCAGATAGGGTTTAGGTACATGTTGCTCCGACCCTCCAGACTTTAGTCTCTGCTCCTAGCACAGAGTTCATAGCCCCCAGCTTCTCCTAGTAACACGTCATTGTCAGTTTGCGCGCACCACCAGGTTAGAGGTCCCGGCTCCTCAGGTAGCCCCTCCGTGGTTCCCGCCCATTTTATGACATATTCTGTTACGTCTGCATCACATGTCTATGTATACGCCCTGTTACACCTCCTTTGTACCCTTATCTTTCGCGACTGCTACGCGTCACACCTACTGCTCCACCCACTGCTACGCCCATTGCAATGTAATGCTATGTGTTTGCGTTATGTATATATGCTCATGTAATGTTATTAAATGTTAGAGCTAGCCATTCCAGATCCTGTCCCCGGCAGCTGCCGGGCCATGCTAGTCCTTGCCATTCTGTTCCTATGCAGGTTATCCTGTCCCTGTCCTTTATGCTGTAATAAACCTGCAAAACTCCCACTACCTCGAATCTTGACTCTTATTTTATTGAGCTATCTGTTATTCATTCATTCATTCAAAAATAGATCCGGTATTATTTATTTATATACCACAGGGCCAACCAAGTTCAAAGTAACTCTACAGGGTGTAACCCAGGTGTTTTCTGACCCACAAAAACTACGTCACCTACTATTCAACCAAGGAGATGGCAACCTGGAGGTTTCCCCCTCTACCCAGATGAGCGCATCTACATCCGGTCTAGGATGACCTATGATTACCCTATAATAATGGTCCCAGGTTCTCCGTCTCCTCATAGTCTGTATAATTGGGATTGAGTGTCTTCACTCTACGCTACGCTTCAAAACTATAAGTCTATGAATATTGTGACTAACTATTGGGTCTGGTCGTCAGTGTGACCTTAACATGTTGGATGTACTGACCTGAAATGGATACCTGGTTACACGATCCTATTTTCTCATTATTTTATCATTATGACTCACCACTTTGTTAACGGTTACATGATGCACTCAGATGCTTGGCAGTAATTCCTTTCAAGTTTCAACCTGGTCAATATAGTCTGACCTGAGCCAGTTATAGTGCCTACTGTTGAGACTATCATGCTAGTATTCTTATGCCTAGATATTTGCAGAACATGTATTATCTGCGTTTCAGTTGGTAGTTTCTGAGGAAACAATTCAATCGCAGCACTACAACCATTATAGTGACCTTGTTGGTTTAACTGTTATGATACTCTTGTTATATCTACTTCTCTACTTATTCAAGTATTTGTTAGAGCTTTATTCTGAAGTATGTTTCGCAGCTCTTATGATTAATAGGTTTGAGTAAGCTGCTTGGAGGCGGCCTCGCGGCCGTTTCCGAGTCGCCATGTTCTTTTTCTACTATAGGGGAGGGATGTGGGAAGGGGTGGTGGGCGGAGGGAGATGGGAGGGGTGTGCGGAGGTGTTGTTTTTGCATTTTTTGTATTGTTTTGCTGTGATTTCTCTGATTTTTCTAATTTGAGCCCTATTGTACAACCTAATGTGCTTCTTGCAACCAATGCGGCTCTTACTTACACTAATTTTATCCTCTGCGTAGTGCTGGACCGAATGTGTATAGGCCCAAGTGCAAACTCTAATACTAATACAGCTCATAGCAGTAAGTCTGAATGTTACACACAGGACTGATGATGGCTCACACTATAGATACTCCTATAGGGACGAAAACCATAAATAACCTTAAAGTGCTCTCATTGAATGTGAAGGGTCTGAATCAACAGATTAAACGACAAAAAGTACTCGATTATCTCCGCAGACAACATGGTGATATAGCCCTACTACAAGAAACAAGATTAGAGGCAAAACACTTTCATACCCTACGTAATAAGTTCTTTACTGAAGTGGTAGGCTCCGGCGCTGTCTCTAAGAAAAACGGGGTAGTAATTTTGCTAGCCAAGAAGTCCAATGTGGAGGTGGTCTCCTCCTCTGTAGACACCAAAGGCAGATGGATCTCTGTGAAATTAATCAAAGACGACACCGAATTCTACATCACAACGGTATACGCCCCTAACACACATGAGCCTTCCTTCTGGGCAGAAATAACAAAACAGATAGACACTATTCCAGACTCATCGGTTCACATACTAGCAGGTGATTTCAACCTTCCGTTTGATCCGGCCTTGGATAGGGACTCTAAGTGCGCCTTCAGACCAGGCAAAGCCCATAAGGAATTCACTAAGCTATGCAACAGATTCCACATGATAGACACATGGCGTATACAACACCCCGATGGTAGAGACTACTCTTTCTATACTCCACCTCTCGACTCGTTTTCAAGAATTGATTACATCTTCATAACTAGGAACGCCGTACCCAGAATAGAGGAGACAGACATTGCACCACGACTCGTCTCTGACCACTCTTGCATTTCACTTACTCTATCGAATATTAAGCCAACAATTCGCCAGTCAATGTGGCGCCTTAATGACGCCATTCTGAAAGACGAGAAGCATAAAGAAACTATAGAAGGCGCCCTAAAAGACTTCTTAATAATTAATAAAAAAGGTGACACCTCTGATTTAATTAGATGGGAAGCTCTAAAAACCACAATAAGGGGACTGATCATAAAGATATCATCTGCAATAAACAAAAATCATAATGCCGCCCTCTTAACTCTGGAAAAAGACATCTCTATACTCCAACGCGAATACCTGCACAACAGAAGTGCAAAATCACTGTCTGAATTGACCAACCGAAAATATACCTATAATAAATTAGTGAGTGAAAGAGCGGGAGTCTGGCTAGACAGGAGGAAACGCTTTAAAATCTGTGACTCTAATAAGGCGGGGAAAGGATTAGCTGCCTACCTTAAATTTAAAATTCAAAAGAACGCGATAAATTCCCTAATGGATGACAAAGGCACCCCTAATTCGGACCCCGATAAAATTGCCGATTTATTCAAAGATTTCTATGAGAAGTTGTATGCCAAGAATACAAATGTGGATAAAGGGAAAGTTGTGGACTTCCTCGCCAAGTGCGCACTACCAACACTTACACCCTCAGAGCAAGAGTCCATAAATGAACCAATATCTGAGGCTAAGGTTGCAAGTGCGATCTAGTCCCTTAAGAGTGGGAAAGCCCCTGGCCCCGATGGATTTACGGCAACGTTTTATAAATGCTTCTCACACACGCTTACGGAGCCAATTCTGAACGCATTTAGTGAGATTAGTGTTACGGGTGAGATAAAGGGAACGATGGCCGAGGCGGTGATAGCCGTGATTCCCAAAGAGGGGAAAGATTCTAAACTCGCCAAAAACTACAGACCCATATCGTTAATAAACTTGGATTGTAAGCTTTTGGCATCAATCCTTGCAAAGCACATTCAGAGAGTACTGCCTTCCCTAATCCATCCCTCACAAGCTGGCTTTCTGAAAAATAGATTGTCCAGTGACAACACCAGAATCCTAGCTCACGTAATAGAAAAGGCTAAGCTCCTCTCCACACCCACTGCTGCGATAACACTCGACGCAGAGAAAGCGTTTGACAAGGTGGACTGGACATACCTGGAAGCGGTGCTTCATAAATTTGAGTTGGGCCCTCTTTTTACTAGAATGGTAATGTCACTATATATCTGAAAGAAACAGGTTAGTATTAGATTCCTTACCTTAGAATATCCCCAGGCGTCAGTCTGGATCCGGAAACTTTTGCGTAGCAGTACCCCTGCGCGTCGGTAGGCGTCGTCTGCAGGCGTCCCCTGCGGCTCCGCGTCGTCGGCGTCGTGCGCCGTGATGACGTCGCTGGAGTATATAGACGCCGCCTCCGCGCGCTGACGTCAGTTCTTCTTTTTTCCGCGCCAGTTAGCGCAGATCCGAAGAGCAGTACTCCGGTCTTTTGACCAGGTTTTTTGTTGAATAAATCTTCTACGGTGCCGGTAGGATGCCCGGTTTCAAGAGTTGCGACAATTGCGACCGCATGATGTCGGTCACCGACCACCATCGACTCTGCCTCCGGTGTCTGGGCGCGGACCACGACGTGGAGTCCTGCGTCGACTGTCGGGCCTTGACTGGTAAAGCTAGGCGGGAGCGGTCCCGCAAGCTTCTCGAGCTCCGAGTGTCGGCCCCGCGTCGAGAGCGGTCCCGGTCCGGTCGGAGGTCGAGGGAGCGGTCGAGGGAACGATCGCGGAGCCGCCATGAGCGCTCCGGGAGTCGCCACCATTCCTCCGGTTCGTCAGGTAAGCGTAAGAAGTCGGGGCGTCGTCATCGCACCCCCGACTCCCCCCTGATGCGGCCGGGGGTTCGGGTGGCCCCACCCCGCGGCCCCGCCGACGCCGTCTGCCCCATACCCGTCGGTCCCTGGGGAAGGCGCGTCGCGCGAGGAGATTGAGGCATTCCTCATGGCTATGAGGGCGAGGTCTCCTCCGGCGGGGCCTACGGCGCCTGCGGGGCCGTCGGTCCCGTCTGGGGGCCCGAGCGGTTCGGGTGCTCCTGCCTCGACGCCGCCGGTGGCTCCGGCCCCGGCGCCGCTGGGCCCCTCAGGTTCGTCGCCGGCTGGTCTACCGGCCTCTCCGGCGTCGGTTCCTTTGGGCCAACCCGTGGTGCCGCCTCCGCGAGCCGCAGTGACTCCGCCGTCGGTTCCGGCCGGCGTCGGGTCCCCGGCGCCGCGCGGCGCCACCCCCTCTGACTCCTGACGCGGAGTCGGACCGGCGCCGATGGGGCCCATTGACCCCGAAGTCTATATCGTCGACCCAGACTACGGCGATGAGGACGAGTATGGAGAGGGTTGGGAGGGGTCTGAGGACCCTTTATCCCGTGCCTGCCAGTATGATGTGGACTGGGTAGGTGACTTGGGTGATGCCAGTGGTCTGGACGAGTCACCCAACACTGGGTTTGTCTCGCCGACCCCTGTGGCGTCTGAGGCGGGGGCTGCCTATTCGGTGGTCCTGCTGAGGGCTGCCAAGACCTTGGGCCTTGAGCTCCCCGTCGCTAAGGTCAAACCAAACATTCTGACCGAAGTGTTTAAACCGCAGTCATGCCCTCAGGAGCCTCTGCTGCCGTTTAATGAGGCTCTGACGGATGTCCTTTTGGGCACCTGGTCTAGGCCCGCTTCCGGTGCACCGGTTGACCGGAACGTTGCCAGGCGTCACCGTCCGTGTTCGGACGACCCTGCCTTCCTCTCCACCCATCCCTCCCCGGAGAGTCTGGTGATCCAGGCCTCCACTTCGCAGTCCGCATTTCCATCGGCCCCGCCCGATCGGGAATCAAAGCGGTATGACCAATTTGGGAAAAAGGTCTTTTCCTCTTTGAGCGCTGGACTGCGGTCTTGTAATACCGCATGCCTCTTGGGCCGCTACACCCACTCCCTGTGGGATACGGTCGCGGAGTGTTTGCCGCAATGCCCGCAGGAAGTGCGGGACAAGCTCAACCAGGCCTTGGTTGAGGGCCGGGATGCGGCGAGGTACTCGATCCGGTGTGGTCTTGACACGACCGACTCGCTGGGACGGGCTATGTCCACGACTGTGGCGATTCGGCGCCATGCTTGGCTGAGATCTGCCAACTTCTCACCGGACGTCCAGAATGCCCTCATGGACATGCCATTTGATGGCAGTCGCCTGTTTGGTGACAAGGCGGACCACGCGCTGGAGCGCTTCAAGGACTCCAGGGTCACGGCCAAGTCCTTGGGTCTTTCGACCCAGCGCCAGCAGACGGGTTCGTTTCGCCCCTTTCGTGGCCAAGGAAGGGGCGGTCCCACACGTGCTGCCAGCCACGCGCCGCAGAACGCTCCCCAGCGCGTTGGCGGCCGTGGATTCCGCCGTGGTGGCGGTAGAGGGCAGCGGCGAGGTCAGTCCACACCTCCCCCCGCTGCAGCCTCCAAGTCTTCCTAGTCCGAGCTTTCGGGCTCACGTGACGCCAGTGGGTGGCAGGGTTCGCCATCACCACTCCCGCTGGCGCGCGATTACATCGGACAGGTGGGTGCTGCAGCTCGTCCGAAGGGGCTACTCCCTCCCCTTCGAGTCCACTCTTCCAGCCATGCCACCGCAGAACCACCGTGTGTCGGGGGACCACTTGACACTTCTGAAGGAGGAAGTTACGGCCCTCTTGGCCAAGGGGGCCATCGAGCGCGTTCCTGGGCCAGAAGTAGGGTGTGGTTGCTACTCCCACTACTTTCTGGTGCCCAAGAAGGACAAAGGAGGCCTGCGTCCTATCTTGGACCTACGGAACGTCAACGGCTTCCTCCGGAAGGAGAAGTTCAAGATGTTGACTTTGGCTCAGGTCTTGGCTGCTCTAGACCCACAAGACTGGATGGTAGCGTTGGACTTGCAGGATGCGTATTTTCACATCCCCGTCCTGCCGGCCCACCGGCGTTACCTGCGGTTCACGGTAGGCCACGAGCACTTTCAGTTTATCGTGCTCCCATTCGGCCTTACCAGCGCCCCACGGGTGTTCACGAAAGTGATGGCGGTGGTCGCAGCTCATCTGCGCCGGTTAGGGGTTTCAGTCTTCCCCTACCTCGACGACTGGTTGTTGAAGGCGGGCTCGCCCCAGACAGTCGTCCACCACCTCCAGATGACGGCAGACCTCCTGCACGAGCTGGGGTTTTCCATCAATGTGCCGAAATCACACCTGTGTCCCTCTCAAAAGCTCCTTTTCATCGGAGCGGTTCTCGACTCGGCGCAGTTTTGGGTTTATCCTCCGGAACGGCGGGTCCGGGATATTCAGGCTCTGATTCCCGTCTTTCAGCCGTTATCCCGGGTTTCGGTCAGGTTGACGCTGCGGCTTCTGGGGCTGATGGCCTCCTGCATCCTTCTGGTGCATCACGCCAGATGGCGGATGCGGGCTCTGCAGTGGGACCTGAAGTTTCAGTGGGCCCAGCATCAGGGCAACCTGTCCGACCATGTCCTGATCTCGGAGGGCACTGCGAGACAATTGCAGTGGTGTCTTACGGACCACGATTGGGTCAGAGGCAGATCCCTCTCCCTTCCCCAACCGGAGCACGTAGTTGTGACGGACGCGTCCCTCCTGGGCTGGGGAGGCCACTTGGGAGAGGCAGAGATCAGAGGCATCTGGTCTCCGGCGGAGTCCCGGCTCCATATCAACATGTTGGAGCTGCGGGCGATTCGCCTAGCACAGAAGGCATTCCTCCCCTTTGTCAACGGGAGTGTAGTGCAGGTGTTCACGGACAACACCACCGCCATGTGGTACTGCAACAAACAGGGCGGTGTGGGGTCGTGGACCCTTTGCCAGGAGGCTCTGCGTCTCTGGCAATGGCTGGAACGTCAGGGCGTGACTCTGACGGTTCAACACCTGGCAGGTTCTCTGAACGCCAGGGCGGACGAACTCAGCCGTCGGTGCTCGGTGGATCACGAATGGCGTCTGAACTCGGACGTGGCGAGAGGCCTCTTTCAGCAATGGGGAGAGCCTTGGTTAGATCTATTCGCCACAGAAGAGAACGCGCAATGTCATCAGTTCTGCGCGTTGGAGTTTCCAAGACGGCACTCGCTCGGCGACGCCTTTCGGCGCGAGTGGAGTTGCGGTCTGTTGTACGCCTTTCCGCCTATACCACTTCTGCCCAGAGTGCTGAAGAAGATCAGGCGCGACCGGGCCCAAGTTATCCTTGTGGCTCCGGACTGGGCTCGAAGATACTGGTATCCCGAGCTACTCAGCATGACAGTCGGTCCCTCGATCCGCCTGCCCCTTCAGGAGGACCTTCTGTCGCAGCAGCAGGGGACGGTCCTCCACCCGAACCTGTCCAGTCTCCACCTCCATGCTTGGAGATTGAGCGGCGACAGTTGAGGCCATTTGACTTGCCTCCTGAAGTCTGTGATGTAATTCTGGCAGCCAGGCGTCCCTCCACAAAGTCGGTATACGCCTGCCGGTGGAACAGATTTGTGGCATGGTGCACAGCAAAGGCTGTGGATCCCCTTTCTGCCCCTCTGTCTGAGGTTCTCCTCTTCCTTCTTTTCCTTGCCCAGCAGGGCTCTGCTCTGGGCACTATCAAGGGCTATCTTTCTGCCCTTTCCGCCTTCTTGAGGCTACCTGATCAGCCATCTTTATTCAAGTCCCCTATTGTGTTAAGATTCTTAAAGGGCATCACGCACATGTATCCACCTGCTCCGCTCGTGATGCCTCAGTGGGACTTGAACCTGGTTCTGACATTCCTGATGTGTGCTCCCTTTGAGCCCCTTCATTCCTGTCCTCTCCGTCTTCTCACTTTAAAGACGGCCTTCCTGGTTGCCATCACCTCTGCCAGGAGAGTGAGTGAGCTCCAGGCTCTTTCTGTAAAACCTCCTTTCCTGTCTGTTCATCCTGACAAGGTGGTTCTTCGGACTAGACCTTCTTTCCTGCCCAAGGTGGTCTCTGCTTTTCACATTGGGCAGTCCATCACCTTGCCCTCCTTCTTCCCGCCTCCGCATCCTTCAAAGGATGAAGAGCGGCTCCATCGTCTGGACCCAAAACGTGCGCTTTCATTTTACATGGATCGCACACGCCAGTTCCGGGTGGATGACCAACTGTTTGTTGGCTACATGGGTGAGAAGAAGGGAAGGGCGGTACAGAAACGAACCATCTCTCGGTGGGTCGTCCTGTGCATCAAAGCATGCTACTCTTTGGCTCGGAAGGAGCCTCCTGTTGGGCTGCGAGCCCATTCCACTCGGGCTACGGCGGCTTCTACTGCCCTGGGCCGGGGAGTCCCCTTGCAGGACATTTGCCAGGCGGCTACGTGGGCCTCGCTGCACACCTTTGCGAGGCACTACTGCCTGGACAGTCAAGTCCGGAGGGACGGCTTTTTTGGCCGTTCGGTCCTCCAGGACTTTCTGGTGTAGGTTGTATTGGTTCGCAGACCCACCTCCGGGGTTGGTATTGCTGGGGTATCTATTCTAAGGTAAGGAATCTAATACTAACCTGTTTCTTTCAGATGAACAAGTTACTTACCTTCGGTAACGATATATCTGTAAGAAACAGTAGTTAGTATTAGATTCCTTACCGCCCCGCCCATCCTCCCCGTTCTGCGAACTGATACCTAGGGTTAAGGACATCCCTTTCAGGGCCCTAGTTTCAAATGGCACCAGTGTTAGTTCTCACATGGCTCTGCGTGTTCTGGCGCGGAAAAGCTGTGTGCAAAGAACTGACGTCAGCGCGCGGAGGCGGCGTCTATATACTCCAGCGACGTCATCACGGCGCACGACGCCGACGACGCGGAGCCGCAGGGGACGCCTGCAGACGACGCCTACCGACGCGCAGGGGTACTGCTACGCAAAAGTTTCCGGATCCAGACTGACGCCTGGGGATATTCTAAGGTAAGGAATCTAATACTAACTACTGTTTCTTACAGATATATCGTTACCGAAGGTAAGTAACTTGTTCGCCTGTCCCACTGCTAGAGTGAGGGCCGGTGGAGCGTTCTCCTCACCTTTCAAACTAGAGCAAGGGACCAGACAAGGTTGCCCCTTGTCTCCATCCCTATTCCTCCTGGCAATTGAACCCTTTCTGTACCGTATTCGGGAGAATCCTGACATCCCGGGAATCCCATTCAATGACTGTGTTATCAAACTCACGGCATACGCTGATGATGTTTTAGTGCTCAGTGAACAGGCTGATAGAGCTATACCTGCGTTGCTCTCCACGATTGAGGAATTCTCCGGTGTCTCCGGGTACTCCCTGAATAAGGACAAAACTGAGGTGAAACTGCTAAATAACATGAGTAATAGAAATATTTTAGGCGACTCTGGGCTCACCTGGCAGCCAAAGAGCTTTAAATACCTTGGCCTGGAATTTGAGGAGGACCTAATCATGACACTGAAAATCAATGAAGATATACTCTTCAAAAAAGTGAGCAAGCTCCTGGAAGGGTGGTCCCCGAAATTCCTGTCATGGTGGGGTAGAGCGGAGACGTTAAAGATGATGGTCACCCCCTTAATCAATTACATGGCAAGCATGCTTCCTATGACTTTTACGGAGGAATTTCTACAAAAAATAAACAAATTATTTAGTAATTTCCTATGGAAAGGGAAAAAACCCAGAATCTCTATGAAAAAACTGCAACTCCCCAAACAAAAAGGTGGACTAGGACTGCCCAACTTCAGGAACTATCAAACGGCCTTCTTATGTTAACAAGGAGCTTCCTGGTTCTATGAAACACCTGGCTACGCGCCGTTGTGGATCAACATAGAGAAAGCTGTCATAGGTAAAGCCCCTCTTGCAGCAATACTAACCATGGACCTGTCACACCTCACGCACTCCAAATACATCATGCTCAACACCAAAAGGGCTCTTCTCAGACTAGACCAAACACATAAACTCGGCCTACAGATAAGAAAGTCGGCTTCCTCATCTCTATGGTGTAACCCACTCATAAAGGTTAATGGCTCGTCCCCCTTTTGGAAGCATTGGTCAGACAAAGGAATCAATGTAGTCTCAGATCTCTACGGCAAACACATGCTGTTGCCTTTTTCAACGATCCAATCTAAACATTCCCTTGAACCAATTGACTTCTATGCTTTCCTAAAACTAAAGTCAGCTATATCTACACGCACGTTCATACAATCGACACCGTGGTTAAAAACGATGCTCCCTCACCTACAATCTTCAGGTAATTTTGTATCTAAAGTTTACAAGTTGCTTGCGCCGAAACTGAGTAAAACACTGAGACGCAACGAAATCAAATGGGAAGCAGAACCTAACAACACCGGAATAGTTATTGATTGGGATAAGATCCATGCTTCAGCCCTCACACACAAAGTATCACCAATCCTTTCGCAGACCAAATACATGATACTCAATAGGGTGTTCTGGCCCCCCCCAGAAACTATTTAAACTCAATCCACGAGAGACCCCCACTTGTTGGCATTGCTCCCTAGCTGATGGGGATCTGCCACACATGCTATTCCACTGTCCCTTGTTGCATAAATACTGGTCCAATGTCTTTGACTATATTGAACGCATATTTAGCATCAAACCGACGAGGGAATTAATCTACCTAATTCTGGGGGCCACTGACCCATTGTTAGTAAGGGACCACGACCACCAACTCCTTGACCTGTTCCTCACCTTGGCGTGCAAGGTCGTCTTTTGTCACTGGAAGGCAGCTTCCGAGGTCTCTTTCAATGCCTGGAATGAGTGGTTGGCTTGTATCAGAGGGGTGGACAATCCGGCCCTGAACTCTTCCCCGTGGCAAGCTACCAGCAAGAGACTCTGGTCTTCCCTGGACGCAGCCTCCCTTTACTTTAAACCGCCATAGTAGATCCGTCACTTGGTGGTCACATGATCATATTTCAACAGGAAGTTCCTGCACACTGTTTGTTGAGCCCCATTCTGGTTGCACAACCTGTTTCGTATATTGATAGGCGCAGTAGCACGACGGTTACTTATACATTGTATATTTTTGAAAACCGATTGTTAATTAGAGCCCACACTGTGATCACTAGGATGTTGTATTGTATTATCGTATTGCTGAACGATAACTGAGATTCTCATAATCAGTCATTGGTATCTAATGTACATAATGTCACCTCAAGTATCGATACTATCTGTATGAGTGTCAAAATTTTATTCAGTGATGGTGTGGCTCTGGATCACTCTCTGTGTTAATTTATTTTTCTTTGACCACTGAAGTATAATGGCATGACTGTATTCCATTACTGTTTGTACATTTGCTTTTCTTTTCCTTACTTTCTTCTTGCCTAATAAAAATGATTTGAACACAAAAAAGAATAAGAAAGAAATGCGGGTAAGTCTCTGAGGCTGTTCTCCTCTTCCACGCTCCACATGTAAAATCTAGTTAATTCATTATCTACACCCGGCTTCTCCAAAAAGTAACTTGTGAGCTATTCGTAGCTCTCCAGCTACCTGTTGGTAGCTCACCTGTGTGCAGTTCAACCCATTACTTTTTAGGTTTTGCTTGACTGAATTAATATATGTACACCAACATTAAAAGCTGTGTGTTTGAGACAAACATGTGTATATTTTCAGAACTCATTAGCTGATATTTGGAGAAAAATGTTTGCATTTCTAAAATCTTTATAAAGCTTATATTTGAGTGTTGAATAATGTAGCACCGGGGCACTTATTACTAGTACTATTACGTTGGTGCCTGGAGCAATGAAGCTATACTAGTAATGTATTACTAAATTGACACATTTTTTTATGGTCTGCCTAGAGAGCGCAGCTGTCTCCAGAAATGCATGGCAAACAGCTATCTGTGGCTCAGTTTACCATCCCCTTCCCTCTCCCCTGAGTCCTAAAGACCCCTCCCAACCTCCTTAAAACTACCCCGAACCACCCCTAAATACTAGCCCAAACTCCCCTAACCCCTAAAAACTACCCCAACATCCCCCACCGCCTAAAAATGTATTTGAACCCCTCCCACCCTTTAAAAACTATCCTAATCCCCCACCCCCTAAAAACAACCCCAAATTCCCCCCCCCCCATAAAAACTACCTTGAACCCCCTCCCACCCCTGAAAACTTACCAAGAATCCCCCACCCCGTAAAAACTATCCCGAATCCCTCTCACTTCGTGAAAGCTACCCTGAACCTCCCCACCACCTAAAAACTGCCCCAATGTCCCCCACTCCCTTAAAAACTACCCTGAATCCTTCTTACCTGCCTGCTTCTCTTACTTTTCTTTTTCACGCCCATCCTGAACATTAGACCGACTTTGCCATAACCACGCACATGCGTCGTTGTTCAGGCAAGTCGTTGTTCTGCTTGCAGGCTTCCGGAACTCGTGGCTCTTGCCTCGTTGTTTCCAGATGTTCCACATTTAAATCATTGTTCATCGGCCAAGAGCAGCCTAGTAATACATTTGTTTAATACAAATTCAAATAAGTGACAGAAAACTTTGTTGTTTTAGGTACAACAGTACCAGACTGAGTTCTTTGATGCCTGAACCAAACCTGGAAATCATCCAGCTATTTAAAAAAAATGTATATGAAGTGAATTTGCCCTTGAAATTTTACTGGAAGTCTCCATTTCAATCAATCAAAGAGACTTTATTCGATTGCTTTTTGAGACAATCATAAAAGTACATATAAACAATTCATGCATTAAAATGATAAAATAGTGAGAGGTAAACATGATTACATTAATAAAATCAATATACAAATAGTCACCAAGGTTACAAAGTGATGCATTTCCTGTGGCTAAGGACTTTTTGAAAAACATGCCAATCCGTCAGGCTCTATGTACATCGTCCAGGAGCTGCAGCACCAGTAATGCAGGACGACATTGTCTCAGACCCAGCTCCTTTAAAATCGGGACAATCCAAAGTTTCCTCAGGTTGCTGTAAAACTTACAAAATAACAGAACATGGATTGTGGATTGATCCGAACAGTTGTCGCACGGGCACAATGCTAGAGTTCGAGACCAATCGTTCATTCCTGGGAAGCTCACTAGCCTGTGGAAGATGTTACATCTAAAACGGGTTAATAAAAATCTGTCGTAGCCACCAGGTACAATCAATAAATAGGACTGAATGTTAAAAGAAGTTAAAATCAGTTGGTTATATTGCACAGTGGGTTTTGAGCTCTCGCTAGCCAATCTTATTAAGTCCAAGTGAAGTCTCCATTTAATAATGAGATATCAGAGCTGGTGAAAGGTGTTTTTATGTTTTATGTTTTGCTTTAATGGTAGATATTATCAGAGCATGACATAGTTTTGTATATTTTTAAACCATATGGTTCAATGTTTAAATATTAAATATTTAGTAAATCATTATTCTCATAATTTCTATATCCTTTAAAGTGATTATTCTATTACTACATATCTGTAAAAAGTTACCGGAAAGCCTTCTTCTTTACTGAATTAGTATGTTTAATTCATTTTTCAGAAAAATCTTGAACGACCTATCTTCAGATGTTCCAGGAGTGCCAAGAATTGAAGAAGAAAAATCAGAAGAGGAAGCATCAGCTCCTGCCATCACAACTGTGACTGTGCCTACTCCTATATATCAAACCAGCAGTGGGCAATATAGTAAGTGATCTTCGTCTTTTTTTTAAAAATGTGTATGAATATAAGAATGAATGACTGAAAGAAGGAAAAGATTTACTGCGTGATTACTTGAATATCATTACAATTTTTCCAGTTATTACAATCACAATGTGAAAAGAAAAAATGGAGGAAGAGGCAACAGAATGCAGTGCTTTCAATCAATCTTTCCCTATTAGTACGATCACAATGTTAAAAGGGTGGATGAAATGGGAATTTTTTTTAAACCACTTGTGTCAAGTAAATGTTATAAAAGCACTGACGTTAGCAATTTTAAGCAAGCGCGGGAAACTATTTTTAAAAAAGCTATGGTCTGTTACGTATGTTGGGACAGTATGCAAATTCGCAAAGTAAGGGGCAACATGTCCCAAGCAGTCCCAGTGATTGTTCAAATTGCTGGCATTTAAGGTGCTAGGTATATGTGCCGTAAATTATTATGAGCATAATATTTTTCTCAATAAAATGCATTAGCTATTTAAAAAAAACCTGTGTTCAGCTGCCTACCCAGGGGCAATTTGAAACTTAACAAAGTTAGGTGCAAGATATCCCTCATGCTATATTATATTATATATCCCTGGGCTACAGGATGAGATAGTTGTTAAAAAAAACTAGCATTCCTTTGGGAAGTGTGCAAGTTAGCAAAGCAAGCTAGATCTATGTTAAGTAAAGCATCATAAGCATGTCTCTGTAAAGTGCATTATATGTTTTTAAAAAAAAAGTGGAATCAGCAGCCTTTCCTGGTGTCTTCTCTGGTCACAGTGCACTGGGTGCCTGTGGTAGCATTTACCAGGGGCTGACGTGGGGCCATAGATGCCAATTGGGTTTTGTCTCCAATGCAGTTTTAGGGAAAGAACATAGGCCCTGGGTACCTGATTGGCAGGAGCCCAGGGCATACTCAGTCAAAGCACATCAGCAGTTCAGCAAAAAGTGGGGGCAACCATTCAGAAAGAGGGCACTTTCTCAGACCGTTGACGAGTAGATCGACGTTGAGAGGGAGTCAAAGAACCTCCTCAGGAACTTTGTCACCATCATCAAGACTTAGAGAGGTGCGTAAGAAGAGAAGACATATTTACACGTCCGGTTCGGATTATTCCCAAACCTGTTCTCCATCTAGGCTTGTTTCTTCTCCAGCATCTCATCAGCAGTCTCCACCACCTCTTCCAAATGTTAAACCAAGATCTCCGACGTCTTCTCCACCGCCTTCTCCTCCACCACGAAGACCGAGGTCTAGATCCTACACTAGTCATCGTTCTCATTGTTATAGATCCTCCACTCATTTACGTCATCGCCATCATAGACGGAGGTCTCATTCCAGACACACCAGAGACACTTCCTCGTCTAGCACAGGCGGATAGTCACCTACACTGACTGATTCGCCTGCCCCACGTATCTTAACAGATGGTGACATTTCAATGTTTCAAGAGGTTTTAGTGAGGTGTGATTCCAAGTTGGACATTCCAGTCTCAACTCCTACCCCTACAACTTCCGTCATGTTTGAGACTCTGCAACCAAAACGGGTGTCATGTCCTTTGCTTCCTCTGATGCCAGGACTGTTGGAAGCAGCAATGGAGCTTTTCTTGACACCCTCTACTGTTAAATCAGCTCTTTCCAGGCTGCAGAAAAAATAACGCCCTGCTTTCCTTAGTATGGACCCAACTCTAGACTCTGTTATTGTGGTGGCTGTGAAGAAGCAACATGCCACAGCTCCAACTTTGACAGTGCCATCAAATAAAGAAAGCTGTAGAATGGATTCAATGGGGAGGAAAGTTTGCAACACCGCAGTGACTGTCATGAAAGCCTTGTTAGGGAGATGGGACAGGGCACTGTGGGAATCGCTCCAGCAGTTTACAGACCCTCCCTGGAGATGAGAGAGGATTTTAATGAAATACTGGCAGAGGGTTTGATGGTCTGTAATCAAATTAGAAGTGCAGCAGCAGACACGTCCCTTCTTGCTGCGCATGAGTATTGCCATGACGTGACATTACGGCGGCATTCATGGCTACGCCTTACGTCACTTAAGCCCGAATCGCAACAACGCATTCCTAGTCTCCCGTTTTCAGGGATGGCTCTTTCCGGCACTAATGCAGACGAGAATATGGCCAGGATGAAAGCTGAAATGGAGACGCTAAAAGTGGTAGGCCTGGAGAGGCCTAAGGAGCAGTGCAAATCTTTCCGTCCTTTTCAACAAAGCTACTCTACACCGAGGGTTCAAGCCCCTTGATGGTATCAGGCCCGCCAGGCAGGTATGCAACCGTAGTACCAACGTTCCTACCAGCCAGATCACAAAAAAATACAAGATGAAGATCTTGCGAGCAGCCTGCTCAAGGTAGCAAGATGCCAGTTTGTGCAAAACCCTGAATCCTGTCCTACCCCTCTACCGTTACCTGCTGCGGTAGGGGGTAGCATCAGACATTTTGCAGCGTGAACCTTTTCTGGATTCACTATGCTGTGCTTTATTCCGCCATCTAGTGGTTGGGTCCGGAATTGTGGTATTTCTTCTCTTTTTTTAAAATTTTTGTTTTTATTTGTGGCCTGGTGGGCGTAGGCATACCACCATTTGGTGTCCTTCTGTGACATCGACGTGCTTCCTCTGGAAGCCCCGCCTTTGGTCGTCATTTTCAGATTCTTTTTTGCCGACTTTGGGCCTTGATCGAGACTGGAGGAGCTCCAGAACTTTGGAGAGAAGAATCACACGAAAATTGACTAGAAGAACAGAAAAACAACTTATCGACATACCGGCCTTCGAGCCGGTGAACCGGGACGCAGAGAAGAGGAAAACACCAAAACTTCGACGCCCAACAGAGAATGCGCACACAGGGCTTTCAGGGCGCTGTAATGGACAAGACACCATTCAAGTTCTGCGACAATTGCCACCACAAGTACGCACACAAGGACCAGTACCCGTCTGTAACCTATGCCTGCCGCTCGACCACCGGTCCGAAGACTGCAAGGCGTGCTCGGCATTCACCCCGAAGTCATTGAGGGTGAGGGAAAGGCAAAGGAGAGCAAATTACAACATGCAGGGTCAAGGACCACCACCATCACTTCCCGACCTGGGCCTCTTCAGCGAGGAAGAGGACAACGTCGCCGAAGGGCCCAAGGGTGACGAGGACGTCCAGGCCGTCAACGTCAAAAAAGAGCTCCAAAGGAGGTAAGAGACAGCGACCCTGAGACAGTCGACCGAGCCCCGAAGGAGTGACTCCAAGTCCTCAGAAAAAGCGCTGCCGTCAAATTTCAACGACTGTGAGCTCGTCCAAGGACAAACAGTCCATAGGTTCCTTTGACAAGGACTCCCAAATGGTGAAAACCCTTGATATGACTAAGTCGTCGAAGAGCAGTCACGAGAAGGACTCCTTGACGTCGAAGAAAGAGAGGGTGAAGCAAGCTTCGACTTCAACGTCGACAAGCGCCAAAAGAAAAACAGAAGATCTCGAAGCTGAAATGGCAAGTATCTTGTAGCGCAAGAGAGATTTCGATGAGATAATGAAGCAATTCAAGATCCCGCCAAAAACCTTGAGGCTTCCCGAAAGAGATCTTTAGGAACTACAGGTTCTTACAACCCCAGAACCGGCTGACGAAGAGAAGGAAGAAGAATACTACTTTGAAGCTGAGGGAGAAGAAGAAGAAGAAGACCAAACCTATAACGGTTCAGCGACCTCAGCGACACAAGACACCCAGTGGCAAGATCTCAACACAGACTCACCAGAAGAGGGGGTAGATACATACCCTTCGAGCCCCTAATCCGCCAACAGCATTGGGATTTACAATCCGGTAATAAAGAAGGTTGCTGACACCTATGGAGTACAGCTAGAGGAGGAGAAGCCACAGTCATGCTTTCTCCTTGAAACCTTGCTGCTCACACAAACAAGAAACCAATTCCTACCCATGCTCCCACGTGCGATGGAAAAGAAGCTTTCAAGATCAGTTAGTTTCCAACCAATATTCTCTTTTGTTTTTTGTAGAGCTACAATCGTCGTCTACTGGTGAGCAAGCTGATCTTCTACCCCAGAAATCCGCTCTTCTGCCTCCACAATCTATGTTGTTATTTCCGCGCATGATTTAACTATGCGACATACAGTGTTTTGAAGTTTGCGAACCGCACCCTGAGTGCGCAACCCTTCAGCCTTTGTTTCCTCCCTATGCGCCATAATCACCTTATATATTGTATTCAGTGTGATCTCCCCATCCAGCTCTAAGGGAGAACTGGCACTAGTTTCTGCATAATCAGGCTGAGATGAGAGCGAGTTGTCCCATATAAGCTGGCCTGCAGAGGTCGGCCTCTCTTTAAAGAGAGGATTGCTAGGGTCTTGTATTTTTCTAACAGTCTCTTGGTTCATTGAGTGCTCAGAGCTAGGATCGTCCTCCTCTGGGTGGGATTCAATTTCATCGCCCCAATCACCAGCCTCACTTAAGCTATCATTCTCTGAGAGGTTTGAGAGATCGGACATAGAATATAATTTTCCACCTGAGCCTGCAGAATCCGCGTCATTCAGCCCATCAACTACAGGGTACCCATTACTCTGTAAATTCTGTACAATCAATAAACTCTGCGAAGCCTCCCCTGTGTTTAATGGGCCGCTTCCAACCATCAAATTCGAGCTCCTGCACAAGCCAGACTCAGTGACAGCACCCCCTGACCTCTCTTAACCAGTCACCGTCACAAGATTGCTATCTGATACTGATACTGTTGCCGTAACAATGGTACTGGGAGCATGGCTAACAGTGTTGCATGACTCCTTTGCGGAAACTGCCACGTCGTCTTCGGTAATTACGGTTGCTGGTGATACATTATTGCCAGCTGCTGCTCCCGGCACTAACAATGTAGATTGATTCACAAAACGTTCCTCCGGCTTACCTCTCAGTGCCGGATTCTTTTGAAATGTAGCAGGTATAATTTGCACCCTCGGAGGGGTACCTTGTTGCTGGCCTCCGCTACAATGGTGCGCGGGATCTTCCGCGGCCTCCAGTTCTGCTCTCCGACCACCAGAGTCTCTCACATCTCGCTCTTGCTCCGCTGCGCGGCTCACATTCTGCCGTCCGGCTCCAAACTGTGGAGTAGCAGCAGCCTCCACGTTTCTAAGCCCATCCGAAGTTGCTGCAATCGCTCTTCTTGCGGCCGCCGCTCCACGGTTCTTCATACCCCTCCACTTCGGAGCCATTCTGCGATATTGCTTCGTTGCGGATAACGTAGCGGGAGCGAGTGGTGCAATTTGGTTTCCAGGAGCCCTGACACTGTACACACCAGCGCCGCCCGCCCCAGTACCACCACAGCCAATGCAGTTGTTTGAGGTGCCGCCTCTTCCAGTACCAAGACGCCACCATAGAATGGCGGCACCGCGTCGAGCAGGAACACTTGCCAAACAGCGCAGAAAGCGAACACCAGCACAAGCTCTAGTCAGAAGCCGCCAGAGCATCACCACCAAGTCCCGCATTTTGCACACGGACTACGAATACGGTAGGTGCGGTGTAAGTCACGGGTGAGCACCTAGCAAGGGAGCAGCCCACACGCCTCTCACTCAGCCACCGCAGCGGCCACCATCTTAAAAGTCAAAAATTCTAGATGAGATCCTTACAAGAGGTGATACCTCAGATACAGGTAGGGGACTCCTTGGCAACTTTAGATCTAAGGGATGCTTACTTGCACATCCCAGTGAACAACAGACACAAAAACCTACTCACAAAGTGCACTACCAATTCACGGTGCTAGCGTTCGGACTCAAGTCAGCACCAAGAGTGTTCACAAAATGTCTAGCAGCAGTAGCAGGCCACCTAAGAAGGCAGGGAAAACACGTTCACCCATACCTAGACGACTGGTTAGTAAGGGCAAGCACATACAACCTTTGCAAACAGCACATAGAGAGGGTCATAGAAACCTTGTTAGAGCTCGGTTTCACAATACATTGGGAAAATCATCAATATACCAGAGCAAGTGAAGATTTTCCTAGGGGCAGAAATCAACACAACATTAGGGAAGGTGTTCCCAAGCTCAAAGAGGACAGTAGCAATTCTGAAGGGGACACATCTTTACTGCAAGGGGCAAGCTCTGACAGTGGGGAAACTACTAGAGATGATGGTCACAGGCAACAGGGAGTTGGGAGGATCTAGTGGTTGTCACATAAACAGTTATTCAGGAGATGACATTGTGGAACAGGAACAACATGACACAGGGGAGGCCTTTCTCACAACCAACTTCCAACTGTGACCATTACAACAGACGCTTCCCAACATGGGGTGGGCAGCCCACATGGACAACCTCAAGGTGAGGGGTCTATGGACGCGATAAAGCACATCAACTTCTAGAATTAAATACTGTGTTCCTAGCCTTAAAAGCCTTTCAGCAGGTGCTTTACGGAAAGAGGGTGTTGATTCAAACAGACAATACAACCACAATGTTTTACATCAACAAACAAGGAGGAACACAATCATTAACACTGTCAACCCTAGTCCAGGAGGTTTGGAGTTGGGGCTATCCCAAGGAACATAGACCTATTAGCAATCCATCCTCCAGGAAAGACAATGTAGAAGCAGACAGATTGAGCACGAATGAGAGTTGAATCAATCAAAAATTCTGAAAATCTTCAAAAAATGGGGAACTCCGCAAATCAACTTATTTGCAACACCCCAAAATGCAAAATGCCAACACTTTGCATCCAGACAACCATGCGCACAGTCCCTAGGGAACACGATAATGATATACTGGTCAGGGACATTTGCTTACGCTTTTCCCCCCGATACCACTGCTGCACAAGGTACTCAACAAGTACCAGCTGCATGACACTAATCCTCATAGCACCACAGTGGGCCAGGCAAACCTGATTCTCCCTGATAATGGAAATGTCGCAAGGCACAAGGCACGAGCTCCCTAACTGCAAAACGGAAAGGTGCTACACCCAGAAAGCCTAAGCCTGGTGGCGTGACTCCTGACGACCTCCAATGTTCTCACCTCAAACTACCAGAGAGCACAATGGCAGTACTCCTGCAAGAAGACCTACAACAAGAAAGTGTTACACAGCAAAATGGAAACGCTTTTCACTTTGGTGCCATAGGGAACAACTTTCAAGGAAGAACACAAGGGATTCAACAGTACTAAAATATTTGACATATTTGCTACAGGAGAAACTAAGCTACGCATCTATAAGGGTACACTTGGCAGCGATCATAGCTTACACAAGAGGAGAAACAGGAAAGAGTTTCTTCACATCACAAGTGGTCAAGAGATTCCTTGGAGCAAAAAGGATAGCACCTCCAAAGAGGGTGCCACCACCAACATGGAACTTCAACGTGGTACTCGCTCAAATGAAGGCGCATTCTGAACTGCCCTGATGTCCTCATGATGTTACGCTCAGGATCCTTATATCAGGGTTTAGAACCATTACTTATATCCCAACGTGCTGCCTCTAGACAGATGCCAACACCATCAGCATTACGGGAGGCGAGCACTTTGTTAGCGTCTTTGACAAGTCTATGCTTCAATCTTCTGAACTTCTCTGATGTTTCTAGAAAGCTACACGCAGTGCCCTAATATCGGTGTGTAGAACCGCTAATCATATTTCATCTTAATACTTGGAGCGCTGTCTGCCCCATGCGGTTTCTCTTTGGATTCTTTCTATTTCCAATCTGTATGTTGTCAGCTTCTCAGCCTGGAGCACAGGCACGTCCCACGGCCACTGCCTTATATTCGCCCTGAGAAAGGTGTGACACGCACTTGGGTCAAACACCAAAACACGCGTCGTCGTTGAAATATTTGGTGGACCATAAAAAGCCTATGATTAACTTTCCACTTTGTTCAAATATGCTGATCTGAACCTCATGGATTAATTCATATATACGGTAGTTTCTTTCTCTATTTTTGTGTTTGTTTGATTTATCATGTTATCCCTGTATAAAATGACCTGTGTGTTCTAAAAATATATTATCATCTAGGTCAACACTGGATGGCATTGTTGGTCCACTTGTTATTGTGCTGACAATGGTGCCTTGTATATGGTTGAATTCCTGTATTTCAGGACGTATGAGTATGTGTATGAGTGCTGTTGTTTGAATGGCCGAGTGAGTGTAAATGTAGTTGAGCTTATATAGCGCACAGCTACCCGCAGTGGGTTTCCCGGCGCTTGCTTAGGGAACCCTTCCTGGTATTCCCCTGTGAGATAGCAGGGTATCCACAAGGTGAAAGTCAGGCATCCCGCCGCGAGGGGCCGTTGTGGAGATTAAGCAAGCTATTGCCCAGAGTCGCTGAGTGTGAACCCGTGAGTCGAGGAGGCACCGGGGCGAGAATTATCGAGTCCGTGGAATTTTTAGCCCAAGACCCCGCCGAGGCGGGGAATTGAACCCTGGTCCAGGACCGATCTCAGCTTCCGGGTCTGCTGCCTCTAACCCCTGAGCCACACTTCTCCACTGTGGGGTAGGATGTGATTTATCTTTTTATATGTCTCATTTAACAATCAAATAATGTGTATTAAATATTAATAAATTGTGATATGTTTTGATACTCCTTTTGTGGTATGCTTCTGTCAGTAAGCCAGCTTCATAGGTGTCTATAAATCAGTGACGTTTTAGCACATATTGATTCATACAGTTGGAGAATCTTTTGTTTGAGAAGGCGCTATTCGAGCCAATACACAAGGCAACTTTACACATGCTCACGCTGAAGACAGCGTTTTTAGTTGCAATAACATCACTACGTAGAGTAAGTGAATTGCAGGCTTGTACACTACAAGAGCCCTACTTCCAAATACATAATGACAGAATCGTCATGAGAACGGATCCACATTTTATGCCAAAGGTGTTTTCTAAGGTCCCTATTAACCAAACGATACAAATACCACATTTCTTTTTCCAAAACCCAAAGACACCAGCAGAAAGAGCACTACACACGCTAGACGCCAGAAGGGCTGTCATGTACTGCATTGAGAGAACAAAGGATTGCAGAAAAACAAAGCAATTCTTTGTTTTGTTTGCAAACAGTTTTTCGGGGACGACCAGTCATAAAGAATACCATGCAAGATGGACCGCACAAGCCATACAGTTGTGCCACAACCAATCAGGTCAAACCTTGCAAGGAGCACTGCAGGCTCACTCAACAAGGAAAAAAGGAGCAACAGTGGCTTTCCTAGCAGACCCACCAATTCAGGACATTTGCCTAACAGCAACATGGTCTTCAGTGCACACGTTCACAAAGCACTACTGTGTGGACATTCCGATGAACAAGGAAGCACAAGTAGGACAGAAGGTTTTACAACATACATTCACAAACTAGGATTCATCTTCCACCCAGCCACCACTGGACTAGCAAACTGCTACAAAGTCTAAGCACACCATAGTGAATCCAGAAAAGATTAACTCTGCAAAATGTATAGTTTTGCAGTGTGAATCTTTCTGGATTCACTATGCTGTGCAATATTCCGCGGTCTAGTGGTTGGGTCCGGAATCGTAGTCTTTTCTTCTTCTTTTTTTTTTTTGTAGCCCAGGTGGGCGTCGACTTCCCACCTTTTGGTGTCCTTCCGTGACATCGGCACGCTTCCTGCGGAAGCTCCCACCCTTGGGCGCCATCTTCAGATTCTTTTTTCCGCCGTTGGTTCTGGATCGTTCCCGAGAGGCTCCAGAGTTTTGGACAGGAAAAGACACAGAAGAGTAGAATTTTGCAGGAAAATACTGAGAAGACGCCGAAGAAGAACATATAGAAGCCGGGATGATGAAGAAGAACGAGAACTTCGACGTCCAACAGAGAATGCTCATACAGGGGGCCCCCTGAGTGCGAGAAATGGACAACACCCCTTTCAAATTCTGCCGTAACTGCCACAACAAGTACGCGCAGAAGGACCAGCACCAGGTTTGCAACCTCTGCTTACCGGTCGACCACGAGAGCAAGGACTGCAACGCTTGCTCAGCCTTCACACCGAAGACTCTCTGTGTCAGAGAGCGACAGAGAATTGGCAACTACACAAGGTGGAGAAGTGTGGCTCAGTGGTTAGAGGCGGCAGACCCGGAAGCTGAGATCGGCCGTGGACCAGGGTTCGATTCCCCGCCTCGGCGGGTCTCGGGCTCAAAAATTCCACGGACTCAACAATTCTCGCTCCGGTGCCTACTCGACTCACGGGGTCACACTCTGTGACTCTGGGCAATAGCTTGCTTAATCTCCACTACGGCCCCTCGCGGCGGGATGCCTGGCTTTCACCTTGTGGATACCCTGCCAGGGTATCTCACAGGGGAATACCAGGACGGGTTCCCTAAGCAAGCGCTTAGATACCGTGTCGGTGATTTGCGCTATATAAATACATGTACATTTACCATGCAGGGGAAGGACCAACCACCATCCCTTCGAGACCTGGGACTCTCGACCGACAAGGAAGACAACGTCGCTGGGGAAGACGACGGCTACACGATCGTAGAGACCGATAAGAAAACGTATAAAGGGGTAGGAGAGTCGTCTACCCCAAAAGCCCGGGCAGACCATCGAAGCTCTGAATCAGACTCTCGAAAAACTGAGTCGAAATCCTCGAAGGGAGCACTGGCGCCGAAAACCTCGTCGCCTGCAGCTGCATCCAAGGACAGAGAGCCCAGCGGATCCTTCAAGAAGGACTCCCAGGTGGCGAAGACCGGCGATAAGCCAAGGTCATGGAAGCACGTATCCGAAAGGGAATGTTTGACTTCGAAAGAGAAGCCCCCAAAGGTTGCCTCGACGTCGACAAAGGAAATGAGGCCCATGTCGACGTCGAAATACTCTGCAAAGAGACCAGCCGAGCAGTCCAACGCCGAACAGGCCGCCGAACTGGAAAGAAAGAAAAAATGGCTCGAGGCCGAAATGGATAGCATCCTACAAAGAAAGAAGGAGTTCGACAAACGCCTCAAACAGTTCACGATTGTGTCGAAAACACCAATGGTTATCGTCGAAGTAGAAAAAGGGGAGGAGGATTTTGAGGCCGCAGACAAGCCCCGAAACTCTAGAACATCAAGAGCATGAAGACTTCTACTATGAGGAGGAGGGTGACGACGACCAGAGGACGTGCCTCGGGTCGACATCCTCGGGGAAGCAGGACCTGGAATGGCAGGACCTCGACACCGAAAGTCCAGAAGAGGGCGTAGACACGGACCCTTCGAGGCCTTCGCCGCCAGACGACATTGGTGCGTACAATATGGTGATCAATAACGCGGCAACGGCGTTTGGAGTCAAACTTGACGAAGAAAAACAAAGGTCTGACTTCCTATTGGATACTCTACTCCCCACGCAGACCAGGAGCCAGTATCTCCCAATGCTTGAAAGTGTCATGGCTCAGGGAAAGGAGGCGTTCAAGGAACCGGTGACATGCAGTTCCGTGACGCCGAGGGTGGAGAAGAAATACAAACACTCCACGAAAGATCCCCCCGTACATCAGAGGGACAGTCCTGGCGGACTCCATTATCACGGCGACCGCAAGGAAGAGGGCAAATGTGCCGACGACATCAGGGCCACCGCCAGACAAGGAAAGCAGGAGGATGGACCTAACTGGGAGAAAAATAGAAAGGAATGCAGCAATGCATTGGTGCATGGCGAACTCAAACGCCCTACTTAATAGGCATCAGTACCAAATC
The DNA here is from genome assembly GCF_964261635.1 of Lissotriton helveticus. NCBI lineage: Eukaryota > Metazoa > Chordata > Amphibia > Caudata > Salamandridae > Lissotriton > Lissotriton helveticus. The sequence continues at coordinate 446,846,931 of NC_136061.1, forward strand.
CTGGACCAAATTGGGCAGCTGATGAAGCACCTCCCACAAGAGTAACAACACAGAGCCTCACACCTCGTGGAGGAGGGGAAGAATGTGGCGAACGCTTGCCTCAAAACAGCCTTGGATTTAGCAGACACATCTAGCAGGCTGATGATGTTGGGAATCACTGAAAGAAGGCAAGCCTGGCTCAGGATCTCAGGATCTCAGGTTTCAAGCAAGAGGTTCAGCACAACAGACACTGTTTGGAGCGCCGGTGGATGACAAACTCACCCAGCTTAAAAAAGAAAACGACACTGCAAGGTCCATGGGGGCCTTGCAATTCAGAGGGATGAAAAGGGGTACCCCGTCACGGAGACTGAACGGAAGAGGGGGAAACCAGCAAGGAACGTCGCACTAGACCTTCCAGCAGTCCAACCAGGGAGATAACCAGGCACAGCAGGGACACCAAAAACAAAACTGGCACAACCAACAAAGGGGCCACTCCTTTTGCGGGGTGAGGAAACTGACGTGGCCAGAACAAGAGAGGAGGCCATCAAGCCACCTCTAAGTGATGCCGTCACACAGTATGTGCCCACCCTCACAACGCCTCCCAGGGTGGAGCACAAAAAGACCAACACAGGGTTACACGGACCAAATACCATGGAACATGTAACACCAGTAGGAGGCAGGCTAAGTCACTTCTTCAGAGAATGGAAGAAGATAACAACGGACAAGTGGATACTGAACATCATACAGTTCGGATACTGTATAGAACTGGAAAGGACACCGCCAAACAGAAAACCAAAAAAGAGAGCGCAGTCAAGAAAAGAACTGGAGCTGCTTCAAAGGGAAGCGGAGGAACTGCTCCAAAAGGAGGCAATCGAACCAGTACCATACCGGGAAAGAAACAAGGGAGTGTACTCCACCTACTTCCTGGTACCAAAGGTGGACGAAACACTAAGACCCATCCTGGACCTCAGGCTCCTGAACAAATAAATAAAAACACAAAAGTTCAAAATGACGTCTCTACAGGTCATTCCCCAGATAGGGGACGGGGATTTCATGGCAAATATAGACCTCAAAGACGCCTACCTGCACATCCCGATGAAGAGGCGGCACACACATCTGCTTAGATTTACCATCAACAAACATCACTACCAGGTCACAGCCCTAGCGTTGGGACTAAAATCCGCACCAAGGGTCTTCACCAAGTGCCTCGCGGCAGTGGCAGCGCACCTGAGAAGGGAAGGGATCCATGTATACCCTTACTTGGACAACTGGCTAATAAAGGCAAATTCACACAGGACATGCAAAGAACATGCCCAGCGCGTGAAAAGGACATTGATCCTCCATTCACTGGGGGAAATCCTCTTTGGAATCAGAGCAAGTGAAGGTCTTCCTAGGCACTCAGATAAACACCATACAGAGCAAGGTGTTCTCCTTCGACAAGAGGACACAGGCACTACTGAAGGAGACGCGCCTCAACCAGAAGGGGCGAGCTCTGATAGTGAGGACAGCGAGCAAGGTCATGGGCATGATGGCCTCATGCATACATCTAGTACCAAATGTACGCCTCCCCATGAGACCATTCCAAGAATGGCTGCAAGAACAATAGTCACAAGCTACAGGGAGTTGGGAAGATCTAGTGATTGTAACACACGCAGTGCAGGAGGAGATGTTGTGGTTGAACATGAAGAACTTAACAAAGGGAAAGCCGCTAACACCACCGACCCCAACGGTGACCATCACCACAGACGCATCCCAGAAGGGATGGGGAGCGCACATGAGCAAGCTCAGGGTGAGGGGTCTGTGGACTCCAGTGGATGCGGTCAAACACATCAACTACCTGCAACTGAAGACCGTGTTCCTCGCCCTGAAAGCCTTCCAGAAAAAATTGTACAGCCAGAGAGTGTTGATCCAGATGGACAACACACCGATGATGTTTTACATCAACAAGCATGGAGGAACGCAATCTCCGCCGCTATCGACCCTAGCGCAAGAGATATGGAGATGGGCCATCCCACTAAAGATAGACCTGCTAGCCATACACCTACCAGGGAAAGACAATGTGGAGGCAGACTGGCTCAGCAGACAGACATCGGCGTCCCACGAGTGGGAGCTCAATGCACAGGAAACGCTAAGGCTTTTCAGAAGGTGGGGAACACCGACTGTAGACCTATTTGCAACACACCAGAATGCAAAATGCCAAAGCTTCACCTCCAGGCAACCAGGGGAAGGTTCCCTGGGGAATGTCCTATGGATAAGCTGGTCGAGGACATTTGCTTACGCTTTTCTCCCGATACCCCTGATACACAGGGTACTCAAAAAGTGCAGGACCAGCAACATGACTCTGATCCTGGTGGCACCACAATGGGCCAGGCAGACATGGTACTCACAGATAATGGAAATGGCACAAGGTGCACCCCACAAGTTCGGGAGACGAAAAGACCTACTGTCCATACAAAACGGGGAGGTACTACACCCAGAACCAGAGAGCCTCAGCCTAGCAGCATGGCTCCTGAAGACAAAGAGTTTGCACACCTGAGATTACCGGAGAGCACCCTGCGGGTACTGCGAGAGGCAAGGAGGCCTAGCACACGAAGGTGCTATTTGGCGAAATGGAGAAGGTTCACAGAATGGTGCAGCAAGAAGAAGCTACACAGAAAGATGACAAGGGAGTCAACAGTGCTAAGGTACCTCACGCACCTGCTGAAAGCAAATCTAAGCTCATCCTCGCTCATCCACCTGGCAGCAATTGTGGCCTACACAAGAGGAGAGACTGAAAAGAGTTTCTTTACGTCACAGATAGTAAAGAGATTCATGGAAGGGGCAAAAAGGATCGCGCCTCCTAAGAGGATGACGCCACCAGCATGGAACCTTAATCTAGTCCTGACAGAGCTCATGAAGGCGCCTTTTGAACTGATTCATAAGGCTTCCCTACAAATGCTGACAATGAAAACAGCCTTCTTGGTGGCTATCACCTCCCTGCGCAGGGTGAGCGAACTACAGGCGTTAACGTTACAAGAACCCTACATCCAAATTCACAATAATAGGGTGGTGATGAGGACGGACCCACACTTCATGCCAAAGGTGGTGTCGAGATATCACATCAACCAGACAGTTCAAATACCAAGTTTCTTTCAAAAACCAACCACAAGCGCAGAGAGGGCACTCCACACTCGACGCTAGAAGGGCAGTAATGCACTACATAGAAAGAACAAAGGAACACAGGAAGGCGAAACAGTTCTTTGTGTCCTTCGCAAGCAGCTTCCTGGGTAGACCAGTAACAAAGGGGACCATCGCATGATGGATCGCACAAACTATTCAATTCTGCCACAACCAAGTAGACCAAGAGCTAGCGGAGGGGGCGCGTGCCCACTCAACTAGGAAAAAGGGAGCAACAATAGCCTTCCTGGCTAACACACCCATTCAAGACATTTGCCTGGTGGCAACATGGGCCTCGGTGCACACGTTCACTAAGCAATACTATGTGGATATACAAATGAACAAGGAAGCACAAGTAGGACAGAAAGTGCTTCAACATATATTCAACAGCCAACGCTCATCTTCCACCCAGCCGCCACAAAAATAATAAACCGCTACAAAGTATATGCACAGCATAGTGAATCCAGAAAGATTCACGCTGCAAAACGAATAGTTTCTTACCTGTCGGTGTAGTTTTGCAGCTTGAAGATCTTTCTGGATTCACTAGCGAACCCACCCACCTCCGCCAGAAAGATGAGGCTGGAGAATCAGGTGGTAGAAGACAAGGTCAACACTGAAACAGATACCTTGAATGACAAAGCTGATTAAAAAACTTACTTGAACATTGCCAAGGATTCGCAAAAACACAAAACGAGAAAAAAAGAATCCGAAAATGGCGCCCAAGGGTGGGAGCTTCCACAGGAAGCGTGCCGACGTCACAGAAGGACCCCAAGTCAAGTCAAGTCAAACAAGCTTTATTCGACGAATTGTCATAAAAGCATACAGTACTTACAAGTTTATGATTAAGATAATAAATACAGTTAAAATTATTAGATTAAAAAAATAAAACAGATAAAATACTCTTAGTACTGTACATGTTACACAGGAAATAGATATACCAATTTTGCATCCATAAGCGGAATTAGTTTGCAAGCAATTTGGTTCTAATGGGCCATACCACCCCAGGAATTTTGCCGTGGCTACATATACAGTCATGTTAGTGCAGGTACAGATAATTCTTAAGGCAATCAGTCCACTGTTGGTGCCTAGTAACCTGCACATAGGGCGCAGCCAGAATCGGCGGGGGGCCACGTATGCTGGACACTCGAACAACAAGTGTCCGATAGTTTCAGAAAGCGCCGGTCATCCTGGACACGAGGCCTTGTCTCCTGTGGACCATCTGCTAGTAAAAGCCCTTACAGGCAAGCTCCCAACTCGCAGTTGGAAGTATAGTTTGCGGTTCAAGGGATTCGTGATAATGTCCCAGAATGCTTCCAAATACGGGCCCTCTTTAATATCCAGAAACATACCTGTCAAAGAACAAGGGTCTGTTTTCCTGAAGAGCTTAGTAGCCAAGGACTTCCAACAGAGGTTCTTGAGTACCTTCTTAGGGGGAAAACTTGTGTTGACTGGATCCTCCCATAATTCTTTGAGGCCTAGGTCACATAGGACACCTCGTATGTGCACCAGCCATTTAATTTTGCGGGTGTTGCCACTAGAAATTATATCCAGCAATCCCCAAGTGTAGGTGGCCAGTTCTGGTGTAGTCCAGATCCGCCTCAAGTATAGAACTGGGCGTAAGGATGCAAGGATAGCTATTGGGGACAGCCCTAAGTCATAAAAGAGAGGGGTCAGGGGGGTGCTCTGAGGTAATTTAATTAACAGAAGGACACCAAAAGGTGGGACGTCGACGCCCACCTGGGCAACCAAAAAGAAAAAAAAACAAAGAAAAGACTACGATTCCGGACCCAACCACTAGACCGCGGAATAATGCACAGCATAGTGAATCCAGAAAGATCTTCAAGCTGCAAAACTACACCGACAGGTAAGAAACTATTCGTTTCTTACCTCTCGTGTAGTTTTGCAGCTTGAAGACTTTCCTGGATTTACTAGCGAACCCTCCATCTCCGCCAAGAAGATGACACAGGAGAAATAAACAAAGTGAAACAAAAAAATAGCAACCAAAGGTTAGAGCTTCCGGAGGACGCATGTCGACGTCACAGGAGGACACTAAATGGTGGTATGTCAACGCCCTCCAGGCCACGGATAAAGAAGAGAGAAGAAATACTACAATTCCGGACCCAACCACTAGATGGTGGAATAATGCACAGCATAGTGAATGTAGCAAAGTCTTCAAGCTGCAAAACTACACCGACAGGAAAGAAACTATACGTTACCTGACAAGAGTGGCAAAAAATAACGCAACATAATTGGGTGCTGAATATTGTTCGCAATGGATACTCTCTCAGGTTCATCAGCCCTCAATCGTAAATACCTCCGGAATAATCCAGGTTCCGGTTGCACCAATTACAACTGGAAGCTGACATTCTCTTACAGAAGCAGGCGGTGGAATCCGCTTGTCCCGTACAAAGAGGCATGGGGCTATACTCCGGATTTTTTCTTGTAAAAAAAAAAGACAAGAACGAGTTCAGAACCATTCTTGACCTAAGGACGGCCAACAAGTGGATTTGGGGAGAGAGGTTCCGAATGCTAGCAATACACCAAATCTACCCTCAGTTACATCGAGGATAGTGGTTATGCGCAATCAACCTACAAGATGCATACCCACATTCCCATCATAGAGAAGCATCGCAAATTCTTGAGGTTCACAGTGGGGAACAACCACTACCAATATTGTGTGCTCTCATTCGGCCTGAAGTCAGCACCCAGGACTTTCTCCAAATGCATGACCGGGGTGGCGGCGCATCTGAGGAAGCACAAAGTGTATGTCTATCCCTGTCTAGACGATTGGCTTATCACAGCATCCACGGCTCAGGAAGCTCAGCTGCATTTCAATTGGACTGCCGATCTTCTCCTTCAGTTATGTCTTCATATCAACCAGGCGAAATCCACTCAGGTTTCCTAGCAGTGCCTACGGTATATGGGAGCTTCCATCGATACTCGCACGGCAAACGTGTCCCTCGGAGGAGAGACACGTATCGATCCTTTGGAAGGCTATGTCTCATGTATTGCGACTTATATAGCGCACGTATCACCCGAAGGTATCAAGGCGCTTGCTTAGGGAACCCGTCCTGGTATTCCCTTGTGAGATACCCCGGCAGGGTATCCACAAGGTGAAAGCCAGGCATCCCGCCGCGAGGGGCCGTAGTGGAGATTAAGCAAGCTATTGCCCAGAGTCGCAGAGTGTGACCCCGTGAGTCGAGTAGGCACCGGAGCGAGAATTGTCGAGTCCGTGGAATTTTGAGCCCGAGACCCGCCGGGGTGGGGAATCGAACCCTGGTCCACGGCTGATCTCAGCTTCCGGGTCTGCCGCCTCTAACCACTGAGCCACGCTTCTCCACACATGAGACTGTCTTGCCTGACTGTGAGAAAGGTACCCTCGCTCCTGGGTTTGATGGCATCCTGTATATTCCTCACTCCGAATCTACGTTTCCACATAAGGCCTCTGAAGGAATGACTGGAAGATCAATGGGATCAGCGAACAGGAGACTGGGAAGACTGGATCCAATTGTCTCAACACGCTCTCCTGTCCATCAAATGGTGGTGCTATCCCACCAATCTCTTACGAGGGATCCTGTTTCACAAGGAGATGTATGTTCAAACCATAGTCGCGGATGCCTCTCTCCTGGGATGGGGAGCCCATTCAGTTAATCTTCAAATCCAGGGCAAATCATCTCACAAGGAATCTATTTACCACATCAATCTGCAAGAGCTACGAGCAGTTCACATGGCGTTGAATGCCTTTCGTCCATCCCTCAGCTCCAACTCCCTGCTTGTACAGACGGAAAATACAACAACAATGTTCTACCTCAACAAGCAGGGAGGCTTGAGGTCCAGACCTTTGTCTTTGGAAACCCAGACGACCTGGAAGTGGCTTCTGGCCAGAAACTTTACCATAACAGTAACTTAACTCCCAGGTATTCAAAATACTCCTGCCGACTCACTAAGCAGACTCCTCGAGGAAGACCCGAGTGGGCCTTAAACGATGATGTGGTCCACGATATCTTTGGACTATGGGGTACTCCGGAAGTCGACTTGTTCGCCTCCGCAAAAGCAGCAAATGCCAAAAGTTTGCAAAAAGGTACTACCAACCGGGAAGGTTGGAGAATACCCTATGGATCAGCTGATCAGGCACATTTCTCTACGCCTTTCCTACAGTTCCCCTAATCACAGAGGTCTCAAGCTGGCACAGTCGCGGACCACAATGATTCTCATAGCCCCAGAGTGGCCACGTCAATGGTGGTTCACAGACCTCCTTCACTGGGCTATCCGCCCACATCTCAGGCTTCCTTGCCAATCAGATCTACTAACGAAGTTCAAAGGCCAGATGGTGCACCCCAACCTCTCCTCTATGAATTTGGCAGCATGCTCCTGAGATAGTACAATATTGACACTTGAACTCACCACAAAGCAGCATGGCCATCCAGGCAGTCCGCTTATGCTCATAAATGGTAGAGATTCTGTATTAGGTGCTCATCAAAGAATGAGGATTCGACTTCTTGCCAGGAAGATGTCATGCTTCCATATTTGCTTCATCTGGCACAATCTGGCCTTCAATTGTCTTCCATTAAGGTTCAGTTGGCAGCCCTTACTGCCCTTCACAAACTTCCTTTTTCAGAATTCCTGTCATTAAAGATTTCCTGGAGGGTTTGAAGAAGGGTTTTCCTCCCATTAAGAGTCCTTCTCTTCCCTGGGAGCTTAATGTGGAACTTTCTCGTCTTAAGCAAGAATCTTCTGAGCCTATACATAAATCTTCTCTTCAGCATCTGTCTTTGAAGGCGGCTTTCCTTGTGGCTGTTCCTTCCGCCAGAAGGGTTAGCGAAATCCAGGCACTATGCTGTAAAGAGCATACACAGTTTTTCACGCATCTAAAGTGGTTATGAGGTCTCAGCCGAAGTTCCTCCATAAGGTGGTTTTGGATTTTCATGTGAACCAGACTATCTCCTTGACTACATTTTTCCTGCATCCATCTACTCCAGCGGAGAAATCTCTTCATTCCCTTGATGTAAGGCGGGTTTTAAAATTCTATTTAGATTAAACAAAGGATGTACGGAGGTCTGACCGCTTATTTGTAAACTTTGGTTCCCTCCGTACTGGTCTGGCGACTTCTAAGCAGTCCAACTCTAGATGCATTGTTTCCTGCATCCATCTCTGTTACCAAAAAGCTAATAAATCCTTAGCTACTAAGCCTAAAGCTCACTCGATAAGAGTGAAAGCAGCTACTGTGGCCTTGCTTCATAATATTCCAATTGCAGAGATTTGCAAGGCTGCTACCTGGAAATCAGTTCATACTTTCACTAAACACTACTGCATGGATTCAGATGCCAAGGCGGAAGCTCAAGTGGGGCAGGCTTTTCTTCGGAACCTGTTTGCTTAAATCTACACATCTTTCTCTGGCCCTCTTCCACCGCGTTTTACAGGGTTGGGCTTGCTAATCTATTCAAATGCTTATGACTATACATGGAAATCCCCTATGAGAGAAGGCACTGTTTCTTACCTGTAACTGCTGTTCTCTTTAAGAGATATTTCCATGATAAGTCATAAGCAACCCTCCCTCCTCCCGGGCGCAATAGACACAGGACTCCATAACATAGAGCATACATTCTCTTCTCATCGTCTCAAAAAGAACTGAAGTAACTGCCACTAGCTGTGCATGATGGGATACTGGTGGTCTCTGGGATCTTAAAGGCACAGTTTCTATATAATGTCAGCCTATGGGGCTATTGTGTCCTTTCCTTTAATTTCTATCATGAAGAAGGGGTTTTGTGAAGGAGATTATTCTGTGTGTTTATTACTACAAAAACTAAACAAATTTGGTATACTGTCTACCTTTTTTCAATACTTTGAGGATGTAGCCTATGTATTTAGGCTGCATTATTGTTTTTCCATCTCAAGTGTGTTTGCAGACCTTCCTGAAGAAGGCTAAAAATATCCACTTAGGAAGATATATCTAAGGAAGTGCTCTGGGGTCCCCGCACGTGGGCTGGACTATTTCAGTGCTTATGACTTATCATGGAAATACCCCTACGAGAGAACATTACAGGTAAGAAACAGTTCCTTCCAGAAGAGGAGGAAGCAACAGGAACTTTTGAGGCAGATTGGAACAACCTCAACACAGGAAGCTCTGAAGAAGAGGTCTGTAACTATCCTGCATAGGCATCGCCACCAGACGACATAGCCTTTTACAACAGTCTCATCAAGAGAGTAGCTGATACTTTGGGGTCCCCGAAAGGTACACAATATCTTCAATTTTGCCAAGCATTCTGGGCCAGGGCACGGAGGCTTTGAAGAGCCTGCCTCAGGTAAGATAGTAATCCCAACGGTTGAGAAGTAGTACAGACACTTCACAAACAACCCTAAATATATTCAAGGGACGACAGTGGCTGACTGAATCATTGTTACCACAGCAGGGGGGAGGAGAGGGAGAGTAAGAGAATGGGCATGGTGGGGAGAAAGATGGAAAAGGAGGCAGCAACACAATGGTGCATTGCAAACGTTTATGCCCTCCTCAGTAGGTATGGCCACCAACAATGGGACGACATTGAGAAACTAGGGCCAGATGTAGGTCGGTCGGTAACAGCCGAAAATCTGTATTTTCGGCCGTTACCGACCGGTATTGAAGAAATGGTATGTAGGGCCACATATTTTACAGAATCGGTAAATTTACCGATCGGTAAATTTACCGATTCTGTAAAATACCGAATCGGTATTTTTAACGATTCGGTAAACTTGAAATGTAGGTGGGACTCTTCAGAGTCCCACAAGCCGTACAGAATCGGTATTTTACCATCAAATCTATTTGATGGTAAAATACCGATTCCGGTGTGCATGCACACCTGTGCCATATGACAGGCAGACCTGCCCTTAGGGCAGGTATGCCTGCCACATGGCACCCGAGCCTCTTTTGGGGGTGCCAGAGGGTGTCAAAGTGACACCCCCTGCACCCTTGTGTCAGTCGGTATTTACCGATTCGGTAAATACCGAATCAGTAATGCCCATTCATTCCTATGGGCTTCAAAGCCCATAGGAATGAATGGGCATTACCGGTCGGTATTTACCGAATCGGTAAATACAGATTTTTACCGATTCGGTAAAAGGAACATCTGGATGCTCCTACATGTCCCCCCTTCTCATTTACCGATTCTTATTTACCGAATCGGTAAAATTCGGTAAATAAGAATCGGTAAATGAGTCCTACCTACATCGGGCCCCTAATGACCAAACTCCCCGAGGAAGATAAAATGAGAGGAAAATCCATCATACATGAAGGAAAAAAACGTAGCAAACACCCGTCTGAAATCAGCTCTAGACGCAGCTGATACAGCCAGCAGACAAATATGCACAAATACAACACTAAGAAGGCACACCTGGTTAAGAATTTCAGGCTTCAAACATGAAGTACAAACCTCCTTAGTCAATAAGCCCTTCACAGGAGACCCCCTGTTTGGAAGTGAGGTAGATGAGTCCCTACAGCAAATAAAGAAGGACCATGAGACAGCCGGGGATATGGGGGCCCTGCAACTGAGGGGCACCTTCAAAATAGGAGAATTTAACCTCAAAAGACCCACAGGAATGGAGGTTTTCTGAACAGGTCAACAACATCCTAAACCAAAAGGCAACGGATAGCAGTCGAACCAGCAGTCTGGATACGAATCCTGGCAGCAGCAACCAAGGCAACCCTTTCGTGGCAGAGGAAGAGCCAGGGGACAACCCTCGAGAAGGGGAGAAGCAAAGTCCAAGTGATTTGCCCACAAAGTGCTTGAAAATCTGAGGAACATTGCCTTTCTAGGAAGGATTCTACAGGGTGCTGTCGCCAGTCATGGTTCAAGTTTGGTTCTTTTTTCCAAAAGGATATAGATAGACTATTACACTGATTTTTCATTTCATTTTGGCCTATGGTTATTTCATTTACTGCTTTATAGAAGATATTGTGGGACTGTCTCTTTTGACAAGGATGATTCAAGCATGTGAATCTATGAAAGATACCAATACCGGAGAACTACAGTTACACGTAACTCATTTTCTTCTTCACAACTCCCCCTTAGGAAATATGTATGTTCAAGACATATGAGCTGCAGATCTCACACTTAGCATTAGATCGCTATCTGGTGTTGCGCTCGGATGCTTGCACGTTGTTGTTGTTTTGGAAGAAGTCTTTGTAATCCAGAGATAGGTGACTCCTCCCTTGGATGATAGTGCGCATGGGCATCAACTCCATCCTTAGATTGTTTTTTTCCGCCATTGGATTTGGATGCAACTTTTGCGCTCCGGTTCGAAATCTCTACTCCAAACTAATTCGACATGAAAAACTTCCACAAACTCTTCGTATTGACTTCAAACATCTTCATCTTCGACACAACTCTCATCGGCTCAATTCCAGTCGTCGATGCGGGCCGTTGGGCCTATCCACGTCGTAAGGCCTACGGCTCATGGAAAGGACGCCATCCAAGAAATGCCCCCAGTGTGGAGCAAAATTCCCGCCCCGTGACCATCACAAGGCCTGCAACCTGTGCCTATGAATGAATGAATGAATGAAACGAATGAATGAATGAAACGGTTCTTGTCTTGCGCGAACTTAACCCAATGGGCGTCAAGGCGCCTAAATCAAATATAGAAGCTAAGACCCCCCCTCTGCAGCATTCTCTCATTGGTAGGCCCTCTTAAAGAAGCAGGTTTTAAGAGCCTTTTTAAATGACTCTAATGAAGGAAGAGTTTTTATTTCAATAGGGATAGAATTCCAAAGCTGAGGGGCAACCACGGAGAAAGCTTTGGCTCCCCATCTAGCGAGTTTGAAACGGGGCACAACAAGTTGACAGAGTCCCGCAGAGCGAAGGCCTCTTGTAGGGACATAACGCGTGAGAAGAGAGCCAATAGCACTCGAGGAACCTTCTGTCAGTGCTCTGTAGGCCAAACACAGAATTTTAAAAGAGATTCTGTGCTGGACAGGGAGCCAATAAAGGTCTTTCCTAGCCGCAGTGGCGGAAGAGGTTTTCGGAAGAGCCAGGACAAAGCGCGCTGCAGCATTCTGAACAATCTGCAGTCGGTGTAAAAGGCTCTTGTTGGCTTCCATATACAGAGAGTTGCAATAGTCTAACCTCGAGCCCACCAGGGCGACTGCAACCTGTTAGCGCGCCTGGGGGGAAAGATACCCGCGGATTCTGTTCAGTATCCCAATCACACCCCAGCAGGTGGCCACGGTCCTGTTGACTTGTAGGGACAGAGAAAGCGCGGTGTCAAATATTACACCAAGATTTCTGGCAGATTGGGAGGGAGTGGGACAGATGCCAAGAGAAGGTGGCCACCACTCACTCGACCAAACATCTTGGTCTTTCCCAAAAATCAACACCTCCGTCTTTTCGCCGTTCAGTTTGAGGGAATTTATAGTCATCCAGTCTGCCACATACTGCATGCGTACCCTGAAACTGGCGGGAGATGTCCTGACAGAGGAGTGAACCAGTGACACCATAATCTGAGTGTCATCTGCGTAGGACACCACCTCCATCCCCTGAGATCTAACTAGTCTTGCCAGGGGAGCCACATAGATGTTAAACAGGGTCGGACTTAAGGCCGACCCTTGTGGCACCCCACACTGCAATGACTTAGCAGGGGAGAGGTGGTTCCCAAGCATCACGCTCTGCTCCCTTTCCAACAGAAAGGAATTGAGGAGACTCAAGGCTGGCCCCATAACACCAGCTTCCCTGAGCCGAGATGTAAGAATGGCGGGGGACAGGGTGTCGAACGCGGCCGTGAGGTCCAACAAAACCAGAACTGTAGTTTGGCCAGAGTCCACTTTGCGTCGGATGTTATCGACCACACAAGTGAGAGCGGACTCAGTGCTGTGGTGTTTTCTGAAACCATGTTGTGTGTTATCAAGGTATTCAGATGAAACAAGAAAGGAGGACAAATGAAAATTCAGATGCGCCTCGAGCATCTTAGCGGGAGCGGGGAGAAGGGAGATCGGCCTAAAGTTTTTCAGAAGGGCCGGATCGAGGGATGGTTTCTTAAGAAGAGGTTTCACAATCGCCTTCTTCCATACAGGCGGAAAAGAGCCCTGGGTAATAGCCTTATTCATACGTCGTGGACCTTGGTCAGCGGACTCGATAATTCTCGCTTCGGTGCTTACTATAATCAGGGGTTCCACTCAGCAACTCTGGGCATTAGCTTGCCTAATCTCCACAACGGCCCCACCAATTCCGGGGATGCCTGGCTCCACCTTGGGGACTCCCAGCAAGGGACCATCCCACAGGGAAAGCCAGGACGGGTTCCCCAGAGTTATACAGCGCCGGGACGCCCCGTTGCTGGGGCAGCTGTGCGCTTCACAAGTATACTACATTTACATTTACATAGCCTCAAGCATAGGAGGAAGAAGGCTATTTCTACATTCTTTCAGTTTTTTCAGAGGTAGAGGATCCAGGGGGGAAGCAGATTTGATCCTGTCAAGTAACAGGTTCAGTCCTTCAAGGGATAAAGATGGAAATTCCATGAGTAAGCGGGAAGGATCTTTACCTAAAGAATCAAGACTGGATATGACAGGCGGGATACTTTGATCCAGAGCATGGCAATGGGCTTCCAAAGAGACATGTATGTCAAAAATTTTATTATGAAAGAAGTCAGAAATACTATTGCAAAGTTCTTGTGAACTAACTACGGGGTCTGGGAGTTGCAGGGAGCATAAGGTGTCAGCGATTTTGAAAAGCTCCCTAGAAGAGGAGAGAGAGCTGGTGAGTTTGGAGAAATACTCCTGCTTCTCTGTTACCACTCTCCGTTTGTATTCCCGCAGTGCAATCTTGTGAGCCTCTCGATCATTAGAGTCCCACGATTTCCTCCAGTTTCTCTCACTGCTCCTACATCCCTGTCTCAGGAGTCTCAGCTGATCAGAAAACCAAGGTGCCGTAGGCTTTCGGCGAGCTACATAGCGCAGAGATGAGGGGGCAAGTTGTTCCACTGCATTAGAGATGGAGTCCATCAAATCTTGAGCTGCTTCGGCTGCGTCTTTTGAAGATAAAGATTCGGGGGTGGAAACAAGAGGGACAAGAGCCTCATCCGAGATATTCGTAAAGTTTCTCCTCAGGGTGAAAGGCGAGGTTACCAAATTAGTAGAGCTTAAGACAGGAAAGGAGAATTCCAATGGCACGGCACAGTGATCTGTCCAGACCAAAGGTAACGGGGGGCCAGTAGAAAGCCTGGTGTCATTAGAAAATACCCCGTCAAGTATATGCCCAGCCTTGTGGGTGGAACTATTCACAAGCTGGGCGAAGTCACATGCTCCTAGTGACTCAACCAGTGATATTGTATCCTTTGAATTGACCTCATCCAAGTGAAAATTAAAATCACCCAGAATGGTGAAGGCCGCTTTTCCGAAGTAAGGTTCCAGGATTGTCAATAATTCTGATGAAAAACTGGCTCTGGGACCAGGGGGCCTATATACCAAAATCCCAGTAAAAGAGACCGATGGAGAGAGAGTAATACAGAAGTATAACGATTCAAAGCGATCAGAAGGCATCGATAGTGATTTAATCAAACAGGGAAAGGAGGATTTAAGAAGAATAGCGATGCCTCCTCCTCTGCGCAAGGGTCTATCCTGCCTATAAAGAGAGTAACCGTCAGGAATGGCCATAATCAGATCGTGTCCTGAGGTATCTGAGGCCCAGGTCTCCGTAATGAACACCCAATCAGGCTGTCGCTCATCCACGAAATCGTGGAAGGCGACATTATGCCTAATAAGCGATCGAGCGTTAATTAAGAAGCCAGATCTCCGGGACGCATCAGGCTGTTTAAGCGAAAGATGTGATATTACAGAGCCAGTACAGGAGAATTCAAAGGAGGCCGTACAAGCCCAACATCTATAAGAATGCAAGATCCCTTCAGGAGAATAACGGTGAAGACAAGGCTGGGATGACGGTCTTAATGCGAGGATTTCTGACCTGGAATATAGCCTAGTTATCTCCTCAGGAGGGGAAGGAGTATAAGCGGAGTCCTGCCCGACCTGCAGCCCGTCCTCAGCGCGGACGGGCGCAGACGGGCTGAACTCTGGCGTCAGTCTGGCGTCCCCGCTGCGCGCAGGCATGGCTGACTTTATGTTCGCCTCGTGAAAAGAAAGCAGACTAGAGCGCGCGATATCTGCCCCTCACCCAATATGGCCGCCAACGAGACAGTGGCCAAGGACCCGCGAAATGCGGTGATTTTCCAAATTACGGTGCAGGTAAGATGGCAGTAGTGAAGGTATGCGTGGCCGGCATTAAAATCAGGGGTAAGCGCCCAAACAAAATGACAACAGAAAAGACAAAACGGGATTTTAAAATACAGGAGCTGAAAATGAAGGCGCTGCTGCAAGTGGAGCGCTAGAACTAAGTAGGGCGAGCTACACGATTTGCCTGCCTTTATACTCGCCTCGTGAAAAGAAAGCAGACTAGAGCGCGCGATATCTGCCCCTCACCCAATATGGCCGCCAACGAGCCAGTGGCCAAGGACCCGCGAAATGCGGTGATTTTCCAAATCACCTGAACACGACGAGCCCAGCTGTGCAGCCTGCGCATCCCTTTGATCGAAGAAGCCATTCGAGATGGAAGGGTTCGACGGCACATCATGGCGCAGAGATCAGCTCCGGAACCAGTGGACATCTTCGACGAAGGCTCAGATGTCCCAGAAGAAGATTCCAAAGATCTCCAAATCGTATCAGAGGCAGAAGACTCAGACAACCCCTTCACTCCTGGTCAAAGAGTGAGTATTACTGCCCCTACCCCAACAAAACCGAAGGCTTTGGTCAAGACTTCGCCTGCTGGCCCCAGTCTTGACCGAAGAAAAAAGAAAAGCCTTCCAGTAGCTCGGGACCAAGCAAACCGCATGTACCAATCCCACCGGAACCGAAACCAAAAGAACTCTCGGCTCCGAAATCGGTTCAGACGCCTGACAAATCGGCCCCGAAAACCTTGAGGCCCGTGGATAACCCGGCTTCAAAGGTTTCCAAGCCTAAAGATCCAGTTTCGGCTCCGAAAACAAGAGCCTCGGAACCAAAAGCTAAGCCGAAGGACTCTACCATGCCTACTAAGGCCAAAGACAATAAAAGTCAACACCAGCCCTGCTCGAAACCGAAAAAATCGGCGCAGAAAGTGGTTCCCGATAAAAAGGAACTTTTTCATCCGGATCCTGACAATCCTAAACCGAAAATTATTTATATTAATCCAGAAAAGGACATGTCACGGCAGTGCCTGTGAAGAAGGAATCTGCCACATCACCTATACCTCCTCCTTCTCCCATACTTCCTTCTAACCCACTTCCTCTCCCTAAATCTATTACACCACCTCAGCCTGAAACTTCTCCACCTCATACACCCCGATGATGATGATGATGATGATGATGACCTAGGGGTGGGGGGTGACCCAAATGACCGTTTCACGTATCCATCTGACCCAGATAATTGGGAGTACCCTGTCCCACAGATATACCAGACGTCCCAACCCCACACACATACCCCTCAACACCATCTCCGCCAGACGATAATATTGGTTTTGGACAGTTAATTAATAGGGCTGCCATCTATCATGGCGTCACAATGCACTCAGACGCAGCAGAAGAGGACTTTCTTTTGGATACATTTGAACAGTCCCAAGAGGCAGTGCAAATATTGCCAATGATCAAGGGAGTCATTAACCCCTTCGATGCGGATGACAAAGCCAGCTCGTCATGGGCGTTACCTGCGCTACGCGGATGACGAGCTGGCTTTGTCACAAACCGCGCCTTTTTCAAAATTCAGCGCACAGCGGGAAAATCCGCTAGCGCGGTAGCGGTTAAACATGCCCCCGAAGTGTTTAAAGATCCCGTACGTGCCAGGATTCTTAACCCTAGAATAGAAAAAAAGAATAGACCTGCCCCTGAAGATACTGCTTACATTAAGGGACAGCTGCCTTTGGATTCTCTAGTAGTTTCCAATGCTAGAAAGCGCACCGATTCCCAAACCTCCGGGGAGGCGCCACCCCCTGATAAAGAATACAAATTGCTCTGGCAAAAGGAAAGGGTAGCTGCGCAAGCAGCCTAGCACTAGTGCATAGCCAACACGCAGGCACTGCTCGCAAGATAAGATAGGGCTCACTACGACCAGTTAGAAACCCTACTACAACATTTGCCTGATCAATATAAAACCCAAGCAAATGATCTTATCCAAGAGGGCAAGCTAATTTCAAACGCGTCAATAAAATGCGCACTTGACGTGGCAGACATTGCCTCTAGATCCATCAATACCAGTGTGCTCCTTAGGCGACATGCTGGCTCTGCATCTCAGGCTTTAAGCAGGATGTCCAAACTACCATCCTCAACCAGCCGTTCAACCAACAACAACTTTTTGGCCCGGCTGTGGACACTGCACTTGAAAAAATGAAAAAAGACACTGAGACTGCTAAGTCTATGGGAGCTTTACAGTTTCCACAAACACGTGGCTCCTTTCGTCGCTCCTTCTATAGAGGGCCTCCAAAAACATGGAAGCAGACATCTAATCTTCGTTTAAAGCCACTACACAAACATCCCCCAATAGAGGATATTTTAGAGGAGGATACAGAGGAAATAACAATAGAGGAAGAGGTTGAGGTAATAACATCACTCGTACCTCTCCCGCCACAAAACAGTGACTTCCCTCCGCTCCCCCCAGGCCATCCCACTCCAGTCAGGGGGGAGATTATCACAGTTCCTACCTGTCTGGAATAGAGCCTGTTCCCTTTTAACATCAAGGAACAGGGGTATACTCGCTGTACTTCTAATACCCCAAAAAGAGAGGACTCTAAAACCAATACTCTACCTCAGGCCCCTCAACCTATATATTCACTCAGATCATTTTCATATGATCACTCTTTGACAAGTGCTCCCGCTGCTGCAACAAGGCAACTTCCCTGCCACACTAGATCTCAAGGACGCCTACTTAGACATTCCCATACATCCCTCTCACAGAAAGTATCCAAGGTTTGTAGTGGAAGGACAACACTTTCAGTTCGAAGTCCTTCCATTCGGAGTCACCACTGCACCCAGAGTGTTCACAAAGTGCCTTGCAGTAGTAGCAGCACATCTCAGAAGACAACAGATCCATGTCTTCCCATATCTAGATGACTAGCTGATAAAAGCCAAGTTATTCAACCAGTGTGTTCAACACACTCACCAAACCATTCAGACATTAGACAGCTTGGGGTTCCCGGTCAACTACACCAAGTCGCATCTCCAGCCCTCTCATATACACCAATATCTGGGGGCTACCATAAAACTCCACAGCTCTGGCACATCCCAGTCCAGCCAGGATAGCCAGCATACAAGTCCTTGTCACAAAATTTCAAGCCCAACACTCTCTCCCAGCCGGAGTGTTCATGCAGCTGAGAGGCATGATGGCATCTTGCATTTTTATTGTACTGGAATCAGGACAACTTACAGATCTGGTGTTGGTAGACAGCTGCACACATTGCTCTCTGCAGTGGTGGAACTCAAAAAACTTGTCCAAAGGGCGGCCATTCCTCGAACCTGTTCCACAGATAGTACTTCTAACAGACGCATCACTCACAGGATGGGGAGCCCATCTCCCTGGACATAAAACTCAGGGCAAATGGAACACTCAACACAAAGTGCTCCACATCAATCACCTGGAACTACCAGCAATATTCCTAGCACTAAAATCATTCCAAATACATGAACAAAACAAAACTGTCTTGATCTGGACGGACAACATGACAGCCATGTACTACATATAAAAACAAGGAGGCACACATTCTCTGCAACTGTCCCAGCTTGCACAGAACATTTGGACATGGGCCATCCCACAAAATATATATCTACTTGCCGAACACCTTCCAGGAGTCCACAATCAGACTGCAGATCTGTTAAGTCAACAGACACAACAGATTGACAAATGGGAACTACGGGCCCGATTCACAGAACTAACTTAAGACAAAATCCTAAACTTACTACCATTTTGGTATTCACAGAAGGCACTTACTCATTTTGGTATTCACAGAAGTTAGGAGTCCTAACTTTAGGACTCCTAAATGCCTTCTGTGAATACCGAAAGTCTTAAAGTTAGGATTGTTCTCACTTTAGGAGTAGTAAAGTTAGGAGTCCTAACTTTACTACTCCTATACTGAGAGAAATCCTAACTTTAACACTTTCGGTATTCACAGAAGGCATTTAGGAGTCCTAAAGTTAGGACTCCTAACTTCTGTGAATACCAAAATGAGTAAGTGTCTTCTGTGAATACCAAAATGGTAGTAAGTTTAGGATTTTGTCTTAAGTTAGCTCTGTGAATCGGGCCCTTAATCCCCAAGTCCTAGCATTTTTCCACATGTGGGGGCAACCAAACATTGATCTGTTCGCCGCGCACGACAATGCAGAATGCCCAACCTTTGCCGCCAAGTTTCCACACCCGTTGTCCAAGGGCAATGCGATATGGATGAACTGGGCAGGCAGATTTGAAATACACTTTTCCGCCACTCCCACTGATTCCACTAGTGGTATGCAAGCTCCGACAACAGTCTCTTAAACAAATCCTAGTAGCTCCCACATGGGCACGCCAACCATGGTTCACAACACTGCTGGAACTCTCACTAGTTCCACACTAAAAACTACGCCTGTCCCCATCCCTGCTTACGCAGAATCTTGGAGAGATCAGACATCCAGATCCAGGTCAGCTGAATCTGGCGATTTGGCTCCTGAAGTCCTAGAGTTCGGTTAACCTACCTACCACCGGACTGTATGAACATCATTAAAGAAGCCAGCTGACCTACTATTAGAGCTTGCTATGCTGCAAAATGGAAAAGATTTGCCATTTACTGCACCAATAACCATATTGATCCACTGGATACCTCCATCCAAAATATCATTTGCTACCTACTGCACTTGCAGAGATGTAATCTAGCATATTTATCCATACGTTTACACTAGCAGCACTTGCTGCTTACTTGCAAAACAGACAACACTAGTCACTATTTGGAGTCCCTGCAATTAAAGCCTTTATGGTGGGCCTCTCCAGTGTGGAACCTAAATATTGTTCTTACCAGGCTCATGGGACCCCCATTTGAACCTTTTCACAAATGCAAACTACAGTTCCTCACATGGAAAGTAGCTTTCCTTGTTGCCATTACCTCTCTTAGAAGAGTAAGTGAGATCCAGGCTTTAACCATACAGGAACCATTCTTACAGTCACATCGTAACAAGGTGGTCCTCGGGACAAACCCAAAATTCCTTCCTAAAGTCATCTCTATTTCATCTTAACCAATCAGTAGAGTTACCAGTGTTTTTTCCAAACCCAGACTCCGTAGCAGAGAGCTCTACACACCTTAGATGTTAAAAGAGCCCTACTTTATTACATTGACAGAACCAAATCCTTTCGCAAAACAAAACAATTGTATGTAGCTTAACTCCCCACCGCAAAAGGGGAATCCCATCTCTAAAGCTGGGATTGCAAGGTGGATCTTTAATTGTATCCAAATATGCTACCAAAAAGCGAAACACACATTAACAATTCCTCCTAGAGCGCACTCCACATGCAAAGTGGGAGCCTCTATGACTTTCTTAGGGAGCATTCCCCTAGAAGACATCTGTAAAGCAGCAACATGGTCTACAACACACACCTTCACAAAACACTATTGTGTTGACGTGCAAGCCAAGCAGCAAGCTTCTGTGGGCCAAGCTGTTCTTAAAACACTCTTTCAAACAACTGCAACCGAAACAGGTGACCACCGCTAGGGGTGATACTGCAGTATACTCTATGCTAAGTGTGAGATCTGCAGTTTATATGCCTCGAACGGAAAATACTACTTACCAGTATGCATCTGTTCTTGGCATGTAGAGCTGCAGATTCTCACACGCCCACCCTATATCGGTTCCAGTTCTATCTTAATTAGATACACATACATGGACATCTTTTTCCTTTCTTTTAACTCCATCATTTCCCATCATGGCGGAAAACAATCTATGGATGGAGTCGATGCCCATGCTCACTATCGTCCAAGGGAGGAGTCACCTATCTCGTGACTACAAAGGCTTCTTCCAAAACAAGCATCCGAGCCCAACACCAGATGGCGATCTAATGCTAATTGTGAGAATCTGCAGCTCTACATGCCAAGAACAGATGCATACTGGTACGTAGCAGTTTCCTTTCTTAGGAACTTCATGTCTGACCTAATTGTTTTCTGTCCCCCTTTGTCAGAGTTGAGTTGCATAAGTCAAGCATGAACCATAATTCAAGGCGCTTATTTAACAGAAACAATACCACCTTGAAGGGCTAGTGGCCTGCAGTTGTTTGCTGTAGATATCGTTTCATGGGGGGTAATGTTCTCTTTTGTAGCCAGCCTCTCTTGTGATCTCAGTATTGTCTATATATCAGAGATGATATCTAACCTGTTTTCTACAAAACCTGAAACACTATTATATAAACTGTTAGATAAAGAATATGTGGTGTTGGTGCACCTAGTTTTTCTTGTATTGTTCCTTCCTTTGAAAGTGTACAGCAAGGTATGTTATTTATATATACATGAAATATGGGAGCAAAAATTACAGGTGAGAAGGTATTCCTAAAATAATGAATGTGAAAATATTTATCTTAAAGTTGTAATATCGTGTTCCATGTGGCAAATCAACTAATCACACTGCCTTTTCACAGTTGCCATCACTCAAGGAGGAGCAATACAATTGGCAAACAATGGCACAGATGCTGTACAGGGCTTACAGACGCTCACTATGTCAAATGCATCAGGAAACCAGCCTGGTGCAACCATCTTGCAATATGCCCAGACTACAGATGGACAACAGATTCTCGTGCCCAGCAATCAGGTTGTTGTACAAGGTATGAACATTGTAGAATTCGTTTTTGCTAAACACATGAAAAATATCACATTCTGCATTATGATGTGGAGGTTGATTAAAAAAAAAAATACATTGCCGTGTATTGAGAGAATGTGTATTTTTAAATGTCCTTATTCTCCTTAGGTTTAAACAGTGAATATTTGTTGACAACAAGGGGCATTGTCTCATCTTCGACATATGCTAATATTAAAACGAGCTTATGCTTCAACAACAGTATTTTACCATGATAAAACTTTCATTAATATTCATAGGCACTTAATATCCACCCCAACCCCCCATTTGTGCGATAATGGAGCAATTTTGTTCAGTGCACAGAAAAGCACCTATTAGCAAAAAGAACAAAACCACTAAAGACATCTTATGTTATTTGTTTTTCATTTTTATAAAAACCTTCAAATATACATAAGAAACACAATTGGAAAAATGTAAAGATTGCTTTAAAAGTACAAGGAGTATCATTCTTGAACAATACTTTTTTATTTTTACCTTCCTCAAGCTAAAAAGAGAGAATATAAGGGAAACTATCACATAAAGGAGGAACAGCTCTCTGTTGGAAAGCAGGCAGTGTGTACCAATTGATCAAAATCTATTTGGCCTCACAACTCTTCGTCATAATTCTTGTGAAAATAATCCCTGAAAATAATGCTTTGCTCTGAAGTAGGTCATTTTTGTAAATGATGTTTGTTACTTTGTTTAACTTTATAGTCAGTTTTTTGATAAGTAAGGGTTGGATTCCTCTATTTCGTATGGATGAATACCCCCAGGCACTAAACTGGGTTTGGAGATTTTTCTATGGGGTGAGGCTAATCTGATTGGCTGTTCATTTTATTTGGTCTCTTTTACAAAAAGAGGTGGATATGCTACAAAACTAGATGAGGCCTAGGCCTGATTTTTTGGTGGATATGCTAAAAAACTAAATGAGGCCTAGTCCTGATTCTTTTTTTGTACCTATTTATATGGTTATTTTTTATATACCGGGCACTCCCATCTCGACGACTGGGAATGATACAAGCAATGGGAATCTATGAAAGTTACCAATACTGGAGAACCAAAGTTACAGGTAAGTAACTTGTTTTCATGCATGTTGTGGGCTGGATGCATGCAAGTGTGGCTGTTTGTGTTGCGGTGTGCACGTGTTTAGTCTGTACCAGGGCTTTAACCCCTTCGCCGCAGGGCTAATTCCCCCGCGGTGCTGGGGGTAGGGGATGCGTGCAGCGCCACGGTGCTTGTGTCGAGCTCAGCTTGTAACGCTGCACGGTGGCGCTGTGCTCTTGACGAGCTGAGCTTGTCATGACCACGCCTGTTTCTTTAGAACGCTCTGCACAGTGGGGGAATTAGCCCCGCGTGTTATCAGCACAGCGCAACCGTGCCTCAGCACAGGAGGAGTTAAGTGGGCTGGGTCCGGCCTGTGCTCAGCACCGACAGTTCTAAAAGCAGGTGCTGAGACGGGTTCATTATCGGGCTTTCCATTTTTGCCCTCACCCTCAGGATAAAAAAAACAAAAAATCTCAACTCTGCAGAAGTACCACTTTTTACTGCCTTTGATGTACCTTCACGGAAACTCGTTATACTTCTTTCACACTCTCATCATTTCAGAATTAAAGCATTTTCGGATATTATATACAACGAAGCCATAGATGTTGCTTATTTATCTTATGCAACTAACAACCATTGGCAAAGTCAATACTCCTGGCTTGTTACTGCCCGACTCTCCACCCGCTGACTCGCAGCCACTCCTACCAAGAGACTCACTACTATCACTGTCAGCATCTTATTTCTCCTGCTCAGCCGGTCTGCGGCAGTGAGACAGTTAACACATTATTGTTGGAAGAACCAATAATGCAAAGTGTAGAAATCTGCAGCTCTCGTGCCAAGAACAGATGCATACTGTTAAGTAGCATTTTCCTTTCAAACACTGCACAGCTCTACAAGTAAATCTGAAACCAGGAACTTCACTACACACCCCATACACTCCATAACATATGGTTAAAAGACATTGTCATTTACAACGCCAATAGCTCTAACTAACTAATACGAGACCTATTGCATTTCCAATGCTTGTTCTTCCTGCGACCACATCCAGCAAGATTTCGGATTCTTGTTTACTGGCGGCCGTACCTAGGTCCTAAAAAATGGGGTAGATGTAAAATCTGTGCTAGGGAATCAACACTTTCGATTTCAGATAACAGTAATGCTAACACTTGAACGAGATTAAAAATAACCATCATACGCAATGACAACAGAAGAAGTTGTAAACATTTCACTCACCACATGGACGTCGGTGTTCTGGGAGGGATTTCAAATTGAATGGGTGGGCTAATCCTCGCCTCCGCGTCCTTAATAGAATTGAAACTTTCCGATACGATAGCTGGGAAATTTTCATTCTATGGCAGGACCATAGGTTTTGGATTAGGCTAGTTTAAAGCGTGTCCACCACCAAAGATGCCAATGACACAACTTGCTTAACACCATGCGCGCTGCGGGTTTTCCCGCTGTGCGCTGACTTTTTAAAAAACCTGCGGTTCATGACGAGCTCAGCTCGTCATGAGCGTACGAGAGGCGTACCTCATGACGAGCTGAGCTCGTCATGAGCGTCGAAGGGGTTAAAGTAAAAACCTCTTAAAGCTGGAGTCAGAGGACCAGTCTTCAGTGTTTAGGATAGCCTCCATGCGCGCCCCCATGGAAAAAGCCTTTGATGCCATAGCACCCTGAACCGAATGAGCCCTAAAATGAGACGTGTCTGTCCCTGCTTCCTGCATCGCCCAGCGGACCCATCTCGCAATCGTAGGCGATGAGACTACCCCGTGTGGTTTAGTGAGAGCTGTAAACAATTGTCTCACGCCCTTTGTGCTTATGTCCACTGTCGCTACCTTGTAGGCCTTGAGAGCTCTGACCACACATAGCTTTGGAACATCAGGGAAGGCCGGATACGACACCTACTTTGAATTACACTTGGTCCTTCTAGAGATGTGAAATGTAACTCCCTCTGGAGTGAAAACTCAGCCTTTGTGGTCGAAAGCCCTCACGTCGGAAACTCTGCAGCAGGATATCAAAGAAGAGTTGCTAACTTTGTCAACATTTGTTTTCTGGATAAGTACTTGTTGGCTGGCCATGATCAGAATATGTTTAGAAGTTTATTAACATCCCAGAGAGTTGAATACCGAGGTTCCGGGGGTACAGAGTCTGATACCCCTCGGAAGCTTACTTATTAGGGGATGCTTGACAATTGGGTGCCCGTCCACTGGGATATGGCCCGCCGATATTGCAGACCGAAAAGTATTGAATGACCTATAAGCCAGGCCCTCCTTCGCCAAAGAAGCTAGAAAATTAAGGACATTGACAACATCTGCCCCCATCGGATCCACCTATTGTCGGAGACACCATCTCCCCCACCTAGACCAGGAGGAGTGGCATCTCTTGTTAGTGCTCTCTGCCCAGGACTTTGCGAGTAGCGAGTCAGCGTCTGCCGAAAGGCCTGGCCCCTTCAAGTGTTGCCTGTAACCCGCCAGGCCTTCCGGTGAAGACTGCCCGAAAGAAGGAGGTGATGCAGATTCCTGTGAGGATTTTTGAGGCGATCCTGACACTGGGGTAGACTGATTGGAAAATCCCAGGAAAGTTGCATCAGAACTGGAAACCAGGCTTGGGACCTCCAGATTGAGGTGATCACCACTAAATCCGCCTGCTGCCTCCTCACCTGGGTTGACATCCTCATAATCATCACGAACGGTGGAAAAGCATAACCATGCTCCGCATTGCAATCTTGAAGGAATTTATCCACCACTAACGCATCCGGGTCCGGGCACCAACTGTACGACCTTTCCAGTTGGGCATCCAGCCGAGAGGCAAAAAGGTCTATCGAGAAGGGGCCCCAGCGGGACTGAAGTTCCTGAAATACTTTGGAATAGAGCTTCCATGAACTGGTGTCCTTCCAGTGGCGGGAGAACCAGTCCGCAACCTTGTTGGACATTTCCGGAAGATGTTCTGACGATAGCGATATTTGGTTGGATAGACAATATTCCCAGCGATCTCGTGCCAGGTCCGAGAGAGCCTTGGGCCATGTCCCCCCTAGGTGATTGATGTATCTGATCACCGCAAGATTGTCCATTTTGAGTAGGACACAGCATTGGGCCTTGTCCTTGGTCCAGCATTTCACTGCAAAGGAGCCTGCCATCACCACTAGGCAATTGATGTGAAGGCCCTTTTCGGAGGATGACCATTTTCCGCCGTTAGAAATATTGCCGCACGGGGCACCCCATCCTGAACGATTACTAGATCAGGTTAGGATCCGAAGATAGCCCGTCCGTTCCAGGCTTCCATGTGGGAAATCAACCATTGTAGTTCGGTCTTGGCCTCCTCTGGAGGGGCACAAATTGGGAATAGGCAAGGCCTTTCCCGAGGTGTGAACGTTTGAGACGTTAAAGGGCCCTATAGTGGAGAGGTGGCGGGAAAATGGCCTGAATTGATGAGGACAGAAGGCTTATGCCACTCTGGCTAGGTGGCATAAGGATATTGAGGGCCTCGCTAACGTATGCCGCAGCTCGTGTCTGATTTTGGACAGCTCGCGAGAAGGTAGAGATAGTCGCTTTGAGGGAGTGTATCATAAAGCCCAAGAATTGCATCCTTTGAGAAGGAACAAGGTCAGACTTGGGTTTGTTGATCACGAAGCCCAGAGATTACAGAAGGGATACTGCTTGTTGTAGTTGGGCTAGCAGCCGATGGGGACACAGACTCATAATGACTATATCGTCCAAGTAGATCATCAGTCTGACCACTTCCGATCTCGACCACTGGTCTCATCACCTTTGTGAAGCACCACGGGGCGGAGGATAGACCGAAAGGAAGGGAGGTGAACTCGAAAACTTGGGATTTCCTCTGGAACTCAAGAAAACGTCTGTGAGGGGGAAAGACTGGAATCGTAAGACACGCATCTTTGAGGTCCAGATGGACCATCCAATCCTGACATTGCAACAGGTCCCTGAGGAGGTGAAAACCCTCCATTTTGACGTGACGGTAAACTAGCCACTCGTTGAATTCTTTGAGATTTATTACTAGGCGTTAGCCCCCATCCCGTTTCTCCACAAGAAACATGTTGCTGAGGAAGCCTCGTGGGTGCAGGGTCGAGGGTACAATCACCTTTTTCTGCAACAGATCTAATCTCCACATCTATTAGTTCCATCTGTACTCGCAAGAAAACTATTGGTTTGGGGCGAGTCCACTGTTTTGGGAACTCGAAAAATTCTATCTGAAAACCTCAGACGGTCTGCAAAACCCAGGTGTCTGAGGTTATCGAAAGCCAATTATGTAGAAAAAACTGCTGTCTGCCCCCTATTTTTATACTCCCAGAGTCCTGCACTTTCACCTTGTTGTTTGTCGTAGGAAACATTTCCTCTGCCACCCCTTCAGCGTGGGTATGATTGGGTGGGGTAAAATGGACCGTTCTTGGCAGGCGTGCTAAAATAAACTCCTGGACACCGCTGGTCCCCTGGCTAAGATTCTGGACATGGCGGAGGAAGCCAAGGCATCTGGCAGTCCCCTGAAACCCTCTCTAGCTGGGCACAGAGGGCTATCATCTTCTTGGTAATGCGAATGCTGCGCTTTCTACGGAACAGGTCTTTGTTGACAAAGATAAACCCTAAACTGGGAGAACTGGCCACCTACAATGCTGGACCAGTAGTGGAGGGCAGTCTCTTCGGAGACCCCTACGTAAAAGAGTTGGGTGCATTTGTAAATACATTTAACTCTCTGGACAAGACCCAACCATACATTAAGCGCATATTGACCCAGCGTGTTTTTGGCGCAGACGATCGTGGCAGGTGGCGCTCCTACAGACAAGTCTCCTACAAGTCTGCAGAAACTCGTTGAGGACAGTGGCAAGACCCTGAGGATTTGGGAACTTCCTCTCTTAGGGTCACGAATAAACTTGGCTAAGAATGTGGCCATCTAAGGGTCCACTTCCAGTGTGACGGCAACCTTTACCTCCAGAGCTGGTCTGAGGCAGCTTCTAATCTCCTTGTCCAGAGGCTTACAAAGTCTGCCAGCCATATAAGCTGTTACTTTAGGGGCTGAAACCCATTCCGTCGATGTTGGATGTAAAAGGTCCTCTGGGTTTTAGATATCGTTATCCGCTTGGGGAACTGCTGTTGGGTCTAACCTTGCCGGGCGCCATGGTTGGCCCGAGTCTCCGTCTCCATTAGAGGTCTAGGGGGACTCATTTGTGTTTCCAGTGGGTAACCAGGTGGGCAACCAGCCTGAGGGGCCCGCCAGAACTTCTGTTGGTCCTTTGGGGTTTTGAGGAGGCTGAGGTCCAAAAAAGGCTTCTTTAAACGTGCAAAAACGTCCGTATCTATCCCTGTGTCATCAGCGCACTTTCTCTTGGGATCTAGGGCAGTAGTGGAGGGCTGTCCTAGAGGTAGGGGGTTCTTAGCCCCAGAAAGGTCTTCCCTCGCATTGAGGGGTAGAAGGCACTGGGCTTGAAGCTGATTTATCTTCTTCTCCAGGGGCGCCACCACTTGTAAAACCGCCTTGAGGATTGAGGTGTCCGTAACTTGACAAAAATGGTCATCAATGGGCAGAAAGGCTACCTCTTCCTCCTCATAATAATCCTCAAAGTATTCCATAATTCACTACCTTTGGAGATTCTTGAGATGATCAGGGGTTAATTGTAGGATTAAACCTGTAATATTAGAGCACTAAGGCTGATGTGGGCTGGGACCACTGCTCCCTACTGGTGCTGAGGGTAGTGAACTGCATGTGCGGGTCCCTCTTTATTAAAGTCAGTCTTACCCGGTTCGAGGGAGTTCAGGCTCCAGGCATGGGCTCTCTTGTGAATTGACCCATGGGTCACTTAAACACAAAATTTAATTAGCCAAAAACAAACTGGCACTATTCCCCCACTTGTAAAAGAGAAGCGCGTGCTTCCATTCGAGTCTCCGCAACTAACACAACAGAAGACGAGACTCGCCGGCCCGTTGGGAGTCGAGGCGCGCAAAATGGGAAAGAGCGCGGTCCCCTAGCTGCGGGAGGGCCGCCCGCACAGAGAACCTTGTAGTGACAAGGCGTCCGCGAAGGAGCGAGAGACACTCCAGCGGTTGGCAATTTACAAAAGTAAACCGCCATGCCTGTGCAATACGAAGCAGATATCGAATACATACGCGCATAGGCAATAAATAACACTGAAAATAACGTTAATTAAGCTCTACACAAAGAAACATGAGAAGAGAATAAGACTTATCTTGGTGCTGCTGGAGCAGCAAAAAAAGAAGAGGATAGAGCATCCTCAGGGGAAGTTATGGGACACCCTGCCTATGAATTGGACAATACTGTTGGACTTTTTCAGTTTCTACTTTCCCTGTGCATCATGCGAAATGTAGTTTATAGTTGTTGTGGTTTTTTGGAATTACGCTGCTGGAGTAATAAATGGAGAAAGTTACAGCCTAATTCGAAGCCTCCGATCCTGCCATAGAATTACTTGTGGTCTTCCGCTGCACATTCTTTTAGATGCTACTTATTTATTTTTAAGCAAATGAGAGTGAATCTTTTTGTGTCTCTCTCGTGTACTTGTCACCCCTCCATGCTCCTTCTGACAACCCTTAGCTTTCCCACACCCCCTTCCTCTCGCCTACTTTTGGCGTCAGCTTGACCACCAACTCTTCCCTTCCACACTCCATTGTCCATGTGCTTGCTGCTGGTGCTTCTTTCTCTCCCTTGTCCGTGTAACCCTCTCTTCCGCTGCATTGCTGCTTGCCCCCTTCCTCCATTTTAAAACTTTCCATTTTCTGAATATGCTCTTTACTAATTTGTTAACATTATTCAATTATCTAAACAGTCGCAGACCCCCAGGGGTCCCAGGACCCCAAGTTAAGAACTGCTGTGCTAATAGATCATTGTGACAATTCGGACAGCAGAGGACCAAGCATTTCCATTATGCTGCATAGCGCGTTTAAGTAATAATCTTTCTTATTCATTTAGCAATATACATACAATCCTCCTGAAACTGCACCAAATTCCACGGTCTTAGTTGCCAGATCGCAAGGTTGAGGATGCAGTAGCTTCCCATTCTGTTGCCTGAGCAGGTCTGAACAATGATTTAACTCTGTGTGGATGAATAGACCTATTTCAACTGTAAAGGGTATCAAGGTTGAGATGAGCATGGTGGGGCAATGACAGTGCTGTGGGTGCTAGTCAGCCACTCGTGCTGTGGCAACCACTGCCGCTGTATAGTTAGGTTGGCCATATGTGTACCACAACATGTCTGTGTTGATTGCCACCTGCGACTGTGGGTCAAGAAATAATCTCCCAAATGATATATCCTTTTTGTTCAGCTGCTGCAGTTTATGCTGGACAGTAGCCTCCACCAACATTAGATCCTCCCATTTACTAGTTGCTCATACCATTGTTTGACTAGACATTCCTCTAAAGCAGCTGTCCTTAACCCCTTGGACGCTCATGACGAGCTCAGCTCGTCATGGAAATGCCATTCATTTCCATGGAAATTACATGGCAACGATGGAATAGGCCTTAGCATCCAAGTGGTTAACCTGGGGTCACGGGACCTGGGTTCATACAGTCTACTGCAGTATAAAATTGCAAAAGATATTAGCAGATTAATAAAATGCTCTGAATTTGAAATTAGAAGATAAACTTTAAGGTGGTATCCTTCTGTTGATTTGTGGGAGCAGCGCAAGTGCAGCATGCAGAATATAGTATGGATTGGTGCATCAGTTGAAACAACATTGGTATGCACTGGGTAAAAGCACGCATTAGGAACAAAATAAACAGTGATATGCTAGAGTCTAGGGTATTGCTTCATCTTGCAGTAAATCTAAATGTCAGTTTGCTCATATGTTGTGCTTTTGTGAATTTAAATATTTCTTAATTTATGTATTTGTTTAATGTGTGCTAATTTCAGTATTATTGTGTATTGTTTTGAGGTTTAAATTGTATAAATTGTTTACACTGGGTTCCCTGGCATTTAGTAATGAATGGGTGGGGGTCCACAGAAATCGAAAGGTTAAGAACCACTGACTTATACAATTATTCTCTGTACTTCATGTGTCGCTTATATTCTTTAAAAATATTTAACACCTTAATATATGTTTAAACAAAATCAATAATTCTCCCGTATTGGGGTGTCTTTCATAGATTCACATGCCTGAATCATTCCCGGTTGTCGGAGTGGGATTCCCACGGTACATAAAAAAGCAATAATATGCAATAATATCCTTAGAAAACTTGGTAATAACCAACCAGGAAGTAAAGTAGCCCAAGCTACAATAGAAAAAACGTCCACACTCATGACTATCCTAGTCATTTTGTATACCCCAAACTGCAGCCAATCAGACGACAGCACCCACCAGAAAGTCCTCCCCAGAGGCTCAGGCTCTCAGATTTACTACCGCACGTCGTGTGAAGGGAGTCTCCCTGAGCTTTGCTCAGTACTTCTCTTTTTCCTTCAAGATTCCTTGATTTCAGGATGTCTTCCTCAAAGAAATCTTTATTGAGGCCTTGTGAGTCTTGTGGTAAGCTCCGGCTCTTCTCTCAAGATCCCCACAAGAAGTGCATTTACTGCCTGTACCCAGACCATCAGGTGAAGGACTGCAAGATATGTAGGACCTTCCCTCAGAAGACCCTCAGGGACAGGGAGGGCCGCTTGCTTTTGTGGCTACAAAAGCTCAAGGATCAAGATAATCCTGTTTCTGAGGTAGGCAGTATTGCCTCTGGGTCTACTACAGCTTCTGGAAACTGAGCTGCTGAAGAGGTGTTATCTTCTCCTGGGGCCAAGATTGTGATGAAGCAACAATCTTCTAAGGGGTCTGAGAGGCCTTCCGCCTCTAAGGATACTCCCCCTGCTAAGAGCAAACTTTTGCCATCCACACCCCCGAGAAGAGCGACCAAGAATTTACCTCAGAAACCAACTTCTGAGAAGACTTTACCCCAGAAGACCAGAAGAAGGCCCCGTCGTCGACGAAGGTCTCCGTCGACGCTACATCTACGTCTACGGTAACTTTCTCTTCTCCTAAACCTGAGATGTTCAGGTCAACAGTGTCTTCTTCGTCGACGAGGGTCTATGTCTCAGTCAAGCCTATGTCGTCGACGAGAGAATCGACTGCCATCGTCAGTGCCCCGTCGACGGCCAAGCTTAAAAAGATACCGTCGACGACAGCTTCATCGTCGACGCCCCCGACGACGGTTGCTCCATCGTCGTCGACGACCTTCCGACTCCCATCGTCGACGAAGACTCCATCGTCGACGAAGGTTCCAGCGTCGACGAAGACTCCAGCGGCGTTGAAGGCTCCGTCATCGACGAAACCTTCCTCGTCGACGAAGACGACTTTATCGTCGACGACCACCTTATCATCCGTCTGGATCCGTGCCTCCGTCGACGAGCCCGTCTACGATTCCTCCGTCGACGCCGCAACTGTTTACATGTACCACCATACAGGTTTGGTCACCATCTACGGCTTTTACATCAACGCCGAAGCCTTCCTTGCTTCAGAGACGCGGTTCTGGACGAGAACCTTTATCTCCATTACGCCTATCACCTCAAACAGTACCCTTACAAGTCCCTGACAAGTTCCAGGACTCTGAGGATAGTGAGGAAGATTCCGACTTGGATAAAAGGTTTGGAGCAGCAACAAGCCCTTCGGAACTGTTGATCAAGAAGAAGAACAAGATGATCAGCCTTCGCCTGAGCAGGTGACATCGCCCATTACTAATGTCCCCACAGCTCAGATGCCGGTGGCATTACTAACGAACCTACAGCACATGCTTAATGATTATTACAGGCGTTTTCCACCATCTGAGTCAGCGGACTCTGTGCCTCCTACACCTGCGGTGCAAGCATCCACGTCTGATTTCAGGTCTCCAAGGCCTCCTTTGCCTGTAGCTTCTCAGAACCCGGAAGAACACCAATCATCTGATGAAGAGGAGAGAGAAGAGGGTGAAGTTGATGACAGTTCTTTGTTGTCGGAGTGGGACGATTATCAGGTCCAAACACCTTCTCCTTCACCTCCGGTTACTGCAGATTCACCTCCAGTGGATATTGGAGGTTTCCACCAGCTGATGGAAAGAGCTACAAAACGTTTCCTTATTCCGATGGCAACTACACAAGAGGAATGCTTCCTCTATGATTTCAAGGACCAGCCAAGGAAGCAGACTAAGTCAATACCAATTATTGAGTTCATCTGGAAAGAGGGACTAAAAGTGATGTCCACTCCTGCATCTATCCCTCCAGTATTGCCGAGAATAGATAAAAAATATAAGGCACCTGAAAAGTCCCCAGCTTGCCTTATAGGACACCCGAAGTTAGATTTGGTGATCGTACAGGCTTCACAGAAGCGGTCCAGAAATCCTTCCTCCCCAATCGCAGCCCCACGAATAGAGACGGCAGGCGTCTGGATGCTATTGGAAAACAGGTGTCTACAATGGCAGCAACTACAGTCCGGGCTGCCAATTCGTTAGCCATCCTGGGCAGGTACTGTATGATCTGCTGTGGGTTTGGTATGTACAGGTGAGAGGCGCTCAAACAATGCGGGTGGGGTTTGGTGATGGGAGTTAGAGATTATAGTACAGCGGTGCTGACAGTATAGAGGAAACCCTGTAACCTCTAACTAATATTTAGGCTTGAGGTGCCTGAACATTATAAAACATACAGACAATTACTGTGCACACGTCAGATAAACAATTCGGTATCAATGTATTTCAGGACAAACCGAGATGAAGCTGTTGGTTTGGTGAAAGCTTTATGTGGTTCTTTTTGTTGAATATACAAATGCCAGCCGACACGTGTTTCATCAAACAGGACGAAGCCTGTGAATCATCAGGGCTGTAAATGGCGTGGTGAGTATTCGGGTAAGGTAGAGTTAACGGCGTAGACTCTGGGTGGTCGACGTTATGAAATAAAGGAGGAAATGGTAACTTTCGAAGGAACAGTCGGGTACGACTGTAGACGGTAACCTGCGGTAATGGGTTACGGTGCCGCTCAGTACGGGATGTGTCTACCTCTGGGCAGGTACGACCAGAAAATGTGGTCTGACATTTCGCCGTATATCAACATGCTTCAAGAACCTTCCAAAGCAGAAGCTCTGAAGATACTGCAGGAGGGTGAGAGAATCTCGGCAGAGATTATAGATTGTGCAGTTGATGTGGCTTCAACTGGATTCCGACAGTTGGCAGGGGTTGCTGTCCTATGCAGGCAAGGCTGGCTAAAAGCGACTTCGTTTCGCCAGGAGATGCAAGCTAAGGTACTGGACATGCCTTTCGACGGGGAATTTTTGTTTGGTCCGCAGGTAGAGGAAGACTTGCAGACGATCAAAAAAGACACGGAAACAGCCAGGTCCCTTGGCACCTTACAATTTCGGGAAACTGCCCTATCGGGGTGCTAGAGGGCGTGGATCGTCCAGTACTAGAGGAGATTACAGTCCGCAATCTTCCTACAGACAAGGAAATCAACGTTACCAATCCCAACGTTACCAGTCTTATGGCCAGCGCAACACAAATTATTCCCAAAATAAAAGAAAGCCTGCCTACCGCGGAAAGGATTCAAATAAAAGGCAATGAGTTTCATCACCTGCCACCGCTACTGCCGCATTCCCACATAAAAATTGGAGGAAGAATCTCAAAATTTTACTCAAAATGGTCCTCAATAACATCGGACAGGTTGGTCTTGGACATTGTAGCCAAAGGCCATGCCCTCGAATTCGAAAAATTTCCTCCGAAGGTTCCCCCAAAGGGCCCACCTCCAGCTCATCTCAAGGAGTTGTTTTCCCAGATTTGATGTTAAAAAAAGGAGCAATCGAAAAGGTCCCTCAGGTTCAGAGAGGAACAGGACTCTATTCCAGATTCTTTCTAATAAGGAAGAAATCTGGGGAGTGGCGACCAATTCTAGACCTTCGTGCCCTCAACAAGTACTTGAAAAAACTATCGTTTCGGATGCTATTGCTCCAGGAAATACAGCGTCTTCTTTCGGCAGGAGAGTACATGGCCACTTTGGACCTTCAAGATGCGTATTTCCACATTCCCATTTTACCCCGTCACTGGAAGTTCCTGTGTTTGAGTGGCTGGCAGGGATTTTCAAATCAAAGTCCTTCCCTTTGGACTACGTTCAGCACCCAGAGTGTTTACGAAGGTCCTAGTCCCAGTAGCAGCACACCTCTGGCTGGAGGGAATACAAATATTTCCCTACTTGGACGATTGCCTTATCAAGGCGAGTTCTTACGCAAACACAGACTACCATGTCTAACGTTGTCTGTCTCTCTTCCAGTCACTGGGTCTCTCCATCAATCTCAGCAAGTCACAACTGCAACCGTCCCAAAGACAAGCTTTCTTGGGAGCAACCTTGGACACACAACTGGTCCGAGCTTTCGTATCGGACGAGAGGCAAAGGAAAATACAAGACATGGCCTAGATTTTACTATCAAAAAGGTCAGTTTCAGTCCGACAGTTCAAGTCTTTTCTGGGAATGGTTTCTTCTTGCATTCCTTTGATACCGAATTACCGCCTCAGGATGAGGCCTCTCAGGAACAACTCAACCTACAATGGCTGCAGGTCTCCGGCTCATTCGAAGATCTCATTCGAGTCACCCCTCGCATCCGAGAGGCTCTTCTCTGGTGGATTCAGGAGGGAAATTTACAGAAGGGTTGCGCGTTCCTTCAAGACGCGCCTATCTTCACAATCACCACAGACGCATCCCTCGAGGGTTGGGGAGCACATCTTCAAGGGCGGACGGTCAGTGGGAAATGGAGCCCTCAACAGAAGGTCTGGCACATCAATCTATTGGAGCTAAGAGCCCTCTTCCTAGCCCTCAAGTTTTTTCGCGCAATCATTCAAGGGGCCACGGTATTGGTTCGCACAGACAATACTACAAGCATGCATTATTTGAACAAACAGGGAGGAACTCGGTCGGTTCGTCTATCTGAAGAAGCCCAGGAGATATGGGCATGGCCGTTACGACACAGAATCAATCTTTTGGCTGTTCATGTACCGGGAACTGCAAACGTTCTTGCGGACACCCTCAGCAGATCAACGGTGTCCACTCACAAATGGGAACTTCATCAACCAACGGTGGATCGGATTTTCCAGCAGTGGGGTAATCCCGATCTACACCTCTTTGCGACCAAGAAGAACAGCAAATGCCTGCTCTTTGCAAGCTGGCATCCCCACAAAGACTCTCAGGGGAATGCGATTTCGATCAGCTGGTCTCAAATATATGCCTGCGCCTTTCCTCCGATACCGTTGGTTCCCAGAGTCCTACCGAATCTCCTCTCCATTCACAATGGTCAGATTTACCATCCGGACCCGACTTCTCTGAAATTAGCGGCTTGGCGCCTGAGTACCTTGAGTTCGCCCATCTGAATATCTCTGCGGATTGTAAGGAGGTACTAGCCAATGCAAGAGCACCTGCTACGATAAAAACGTACAGACTTAAATGGAAAAGGTTCTGTATCTGGTGTCAATCAGCTGGGATTCATCCTTTTCAAGCAACGCCGGATCAGATATTGCCTTTTTTCTTACACCTGGCAAGGTCAGGTTTATCTCATGCAACACTAAAGGTTTTCTTAGCAGCCATTTCAAGGTACCGTAAAGATGGGTCCACCTCTCTTTACTCTTCAAGATTAAAACAGCAGTTCTTTAAAGGACTTTTCAGAATGTTTCCTCCGGTGCGTCATCCACCTCCATCATGGCATCTCAATATAGTGTTAGCGCAGCTTATGCGCCATCCTTTTGAACCAATTCACAGAGTGGATTTAAAATTCCTAACTTGGAAAGTGGCTCTTTTGTTGGCTTTGACTAGAAGAGTCAGTGATGTCCAGACTATCACTGTCCATCCACCTTTCTTACAGTTCAAGTCTAATTCAGTAGTGCTCCGCACAAACCCAAGATTAATGCCTAAAGTGCCTTCTGACTTTCACCTGAACGAGCCAGTCATCTTAAGGACATTTGTTCCTAATCAGCAATCCCCTGCGGAAAGAGCATTGCATACACTTGACTTCAGGAGATGTTTAAAGTTCTATTTACAGAGGACCTCTGCAATACGAAAATCCGATCAATTGTTCATCGCTTATGGAAAGATACGACAAGGACATGCAGTGTCTAAGCAAACCATAGCTAGATGGATCTCTGCTGCTATTGACTTTTGCCATATACAAGCAGGAAGACCTTTACAGGCAACTCCAAGGGCTCATTCTACAAGAGCTGTGTCTTCCTCGACTGCTCTTTTCGCTAGTGTACCTCTTCAGCAAATCTGCAGAGCAGCAACCTGGTCCAGCAGACATACTTTCACCAAGCACTATTGTTTGGATGCAGCCAGCGACACTGATGCTTTAGTGGGTCAAGCTGTTCTGCGTAATCTTTTCAGATAAGGTGAGCCTCTGTTTTCCCTCCTCCTCTTTACTGCTTTCAAGACGCTTGCTTCATGCCTATTATTATGTACATTCGTTGTACCTGCAAATTCTCATGCTTTTAAAAATGAGGCATTTTATTATATGATTATGTGTTTTTCATATACACAACCTTATGCTATGGATAGCGTCTTCCAAGCATTATTATATACTGCTATCAACTCTGATTCAGGCATGTGAATCTATGAAAGACACCCCAATACTGGAGAAGAACAATAGTTACTTACCTGTAATCTGTGGTTCTCCAGTATTGGTGTCTTTCATAGATTCGCATGCAACCCGCCCACCTCCCCTCCGAGGCTCATGGTTTTTACCTTCACTCCTATGCGAGAAAATTTGAGAGCCTGAGCCTCTTGGGAGGACTTTTTGGTGGGTGCTGTCACTTGATTGGCTGCAGTTTGGGCTATACAAAATGACTAGGGTAGTCATGAGTGTGGAAGTTTTTTCTATTGTAGCTTGGGCTACTTTACTTCCTGGTTGGTTATTACCAAGTTTTCTAAGGATATTATTGCATATTAATGCTTTTTTATGTACCGTGGGACTCCCACTCCGACGACGGGGAATGATTCAGGCATGTGAATCTATGAAAGACACCAATACTGGAGAACCACAGATTACAGGCAAGTAACTATTGTTCTTCACCCAAAAAACACAGCAAAAATCTTGATAAAATCTGAAATAGAAATTCACCAGATTCACAATGCATAACTTTCACAACAGCCATTGAAACCGAAACCCGCACAGCACATGCAATGCCTATGACCAAATATTTTTTTTTACTAATAAAAAATAACACCTAAAATTGCAATGTCATTAAATCACAAAGTATCATCACAGCAGTCAATATTTCATTCATGGTCATCTCATTCAGAGTGTTAATGGTAATGTTATATAATATATGACCTACAAGATCATATGGCACTTCTGACTGCATCTGTTACAGCAAGGGTGAGAAAATTAGCATTACATTTTTTTTTTAAATGTGTATAAAAATCTTAATCATAATTTTACCATTTTTACAAGTTTTTTTGCAGCCATTTTCCACATCTCTGGGTGATCAACATCATTCATGGAATCACCCCAAACCGGGCTGTGAAAATATTTGTTTCCACTGTGTCAAAATGTAACTTTTAGATCTCAAAACCTACTAAATGGATTTATTACAAACAAATGTAAGCATACTTTCTGATTCATGGCCTACTTTTATTATGCCAAGTCTTAAGTAAACCCTTTCAATGTTTTCTGCTGAAGGCACAAGCAAAAATCACATGAAAGCTAAAATGGACAAACCTAATTTTCGACACCCCCCTTCACCACTCAACTTTTTTCTCCTGGTACTAAGTTGCATGAAATTTGGGATGCCGGATCGTAGCAGAATTTTTGTTTTCCAAATTTTGTGCAAACGTTTTACCAAATTTCCTACTGATCAATCCAAGGTGTCAAAGTTAATGGCAACTCAAAAAACTGAGTGTTCATGGCATGTGTGTTGTAGATACACATGCTTTGCATACTCCTACAATCTAGTCTTGTTTGCAAGTTTTTTTTTTTTCCAAAGAGGTCTTTTCTAGTCACAAGTTAAGTTGACTCCTCCTTTCGGTGATAGTGCCCATGGGCATCGACTCCATTGTTTGTTTTCTTTTCACCATTGGTTTCGGAGGTGGTTTGCAGCTCTCCGGTTCAACACCATTCTTCGGGATCCCCTCTGTGCACAAACACACTATACCCTCATCAGTTTTGTTCCGTATGCGTCTCATATTCTTCGTGTCATGAAAAATAGAAAAACACTCTATCTTCGGTATAGAAGACATCGTTGGTGGCCTTCAGGCCTAGCCGCGGCGCTCGACTGACACTCCGTTTGGTAGTATCCAGTCTTCTGCCGATGGAACTGACTACGTTTCAGTTCTGTCCTCAGTGCCACTCCAAGTATCCTCATACCGACCTGCATAAAGTCTGCAACTTTTGCCTCTCAGTGGAGCATAATGAAGAGGACTGCGACTCTTGTTGTTAATTCCTGTCCAAAAAGACTGTGGGACCGTCTGGCTCAACAAAGGGACATGCAGCAGCAGAAAATCAAACACACTCTGCATATCTTCAGAGAAGATACCAAACACACAGAAATGGAGGCAGCGGAAGAGGAGGAGGTCTTCTGTATCCAAGAGTCAGATTCCGAACTGGAAATCGAGTCAAAGATGTTCCAGTGGGGCAGGGTGCCAGGAGTACCAAAGCCCCTTTGCCCCTCAAGATTCCTTCTACCAAACATAAGGCTTCTGGGCCACCACTGCCTTCTGGCCATGGTGAGGGCCGAGATACAGCTTCCAACGCCCCGCCCTCAGGCTCGGGCTCTGCACCGAAACAGACAGTCAGGCCTTCCGGCTCGGGACCGAGCCTAGAAAAACTTCCTTCGACATCGAAATCTTTGGCTCCAAAGGAAAAATAGGACAAATCAAGCTTGGCGCCGAAAGCAAAAGATGCTCATCATAAGCCTCCGGAGCCGATCCTAGTGGTTATGCAGGAAAAGCTGGATCCTAAGCAGAAAAAGATTTCCCCACAAAGTCACTGCTCAAATTCTTTAGCAGAAAAGGATCTACATTAACCCAGACACTGGACATATATCAGCTAAACATGTCACTCCTTCTAAAAGGTACATTCCTTCCCAGGGTTTACGCAAAATCCCTCTGAAAAAGTAGTAGTACATGGCTACAAGCCCTATCCAAACGCCTCCCCTTCTTCACCACCACCAGGCTCAAACCATTTAGATATTACACCACAGGGTTCACCACACACAGCCTGATATTGATTACACCGGTATTTGTATTTGTAGAGCGCATATATCACCAGAAGGTCTCATAGCGCTAGCCAGTGTTCACGGTAGGACAGGACAGGAAACGGCTTTGATTTACTTGACTGAGCTAAACAGCCAAATTTTGAGTTGTTTACGAAACTTCTTATGATCCGTCTCCAGACAGAGGGGTAAAGGCAAGGTGTTCCAGGTTTTTGGTGCCACTCGGGAGAAGGATCTACCCCCATTTCTGGCGATTCGGATCTTCGGCACTGTCAGAAGAAATTTGCTGTTGGACCTGAGAGATCTAGCCTGTTGGTATATAGTGAGTTTTTTAGCAAGGTAGAGGGGTCCTTTATTGTGGAGTGTCTTATGCACCAGGCAGCACAATTTAAAGTGGATTCTTTTTTTGATTGGAAGCCAGTGTAGTGTCTTCAGACTAGGTGCGGATGGGGAGCGCGCGGGCAGGTTGAGGACCAGCCTGGCCGCCGTATTTTGCACGACTTGGAGTTTAGCCAGGAGTCCTACATTTATGGAGGCAAGTAAAGAATTGCCTTAATCCATACGGCTAATAATCAGTCCCTGCATGAGGGGCATCCTGGAGGAGAGAGGGATCCATTTGAATATTTTTCTGAGACTACGCATGAGCCCGTAACAGATGCGGACCAGATTGTTGATTTGATTTAACATACACAGTTTGGAGTCCAGAATTATGCCTAGATTACATGCAGCTGTCGTAGGTGAGGGACATGGACCTAATATGGGGAACCACCAATCGCTGTTCCATAGTTTGTCTGCATCCCCAAAAAGCACAATCTCTGTTTTCTTAGCATTTAGGAGAAGGTGGTTGTTTGTCATCCAGTTGTTTATAGCTATCATGCAGAGTTTAAAGCGTTTCTTGGTTTGGGTGACGTCTGAGCCCATGGTAATTAGCAGCTGAGTATCATCTGCGTATGACACAGTTTGAAACCCAAAAGACTTTGAATTTGGCTAAGGGGGACACGTATAAGTTAAATAACGTGGGGCTTAGAATTGAGCCCTGGGGGACCCCTTTATTAATGATTTGGCTTTCTGAGAAGTCCCCTATTTGGACTTTAGATGAGCGATCTGCCAGATAGCTCCTGAACCAATTAAGGGTTGCTCCTTCGACACCAGATGCACACAGGCGATCAAGGAGGATGCCGTGCGAAATGGTGTCGAAGGCAGCCGACAAGTCAAGCCCGACCAGTATAGCTGATTGCCTGGCATCCAGGGAAAGTCTGATGATGTCGACTATTTCAAGCAGGGCCGTTTTGGTGCTATGGAAGGCCCTGAATCCTGATTGAGAAGGGTCCAGCAGTTTATTGTTTTCCAAATGTTGAGTAAGTTGGCCATTAACCATGGATTCTAGGATTTTGCCGAAGAGTGGTAGAAGCGATATTGGCCTATAATTAGATAGTTGCTTGGGGTCTGCAGAGGGTTTTTTCAGAATGGGTTTAATAATGGCCTCTTTCCAGAGGGTAGGGACTATAGACTGTAACAGAGAGTGGTTGAATAAAACAGTAAGTTGGGGGAGAAAAACAGGGCCAATTTTAGATAATACTTGAGCTGAGGCTGGGTCTGTGGGGGAACCTGATTTTATATGGTTAAGGGATAGCAATACTTCCTCCTCCGTGACTGTGTGGAAGTTGGTAATGGGGGCAGTATAAAGAGATACGGAGTCAGGATTACTCCCGCCAGGTATGATGTCAGAGGATTGTGGAAATGTTTGATGAATATCATTGATCTTTTCGACGAAATAAGTGGAGAGCGAGTTTACCCACTCCTGGGAAGTAGGCAGCGGGGGTTGACAGGAGGGAGGGTTGGTAAATTCCTTAACGATGTTATACAATTCTCTGTGTGAGTTAGCTGCAATGGTGATTCTATTGCCTAAGTATTCTTTTTGAGCCTCGGCTATATGATTCATATATAGCCGGTGAGTGGTCTTGTAATGCTGTTTATCCCTGCTGTCCTTGGAACTCCTCCACTTACGTTCCGCCTTCCTAGCGGCAAGTCTATTTTGAGTTTGGGGGTAAACCAAGGGGAGAGTTTCGAGGGACATTTGGTAACATTTTTGGGAGCAATGCAGTCCAGAGCGGTAGTTATGGTTATGGTAGTTTTTCCTTCCTTTCCAGTCTGAGTAATTGATACTCCTGTGGGATAGGCTTGGCTATGTCGGGATGGGTATTTTGTTGTAGCCAGGTTTCTGTGATGAGAAAAAAGACTGGGCTCTCCGATTCTATCAATGCCCATGTTTCTATAGCGTGCTTTGCGAGGGAACGGGCATTGCAATAGAGGCCTGTCAAATATTTATTTGTGTGTGTTTGCTGGTTAGTATGATTGAGTTCCACCGCCTCTTTATCTGGTGTAAGTATACAGTTGGGAGTAGGTTTGGGCATAGGGAAGACATCAGTAACATTCTTGGGTAATAAACGGCAATAGACAGTCTTATTTGTTGTTGTATTCAATGAGTGCAGTTCCAAGCTGGAGTACTGAGTGATGGCCATGAAGAAAGAGAAAGATAGAAGGCTAAATGGGCAGCGTGTCTAGCAGTGGTCTGGCGCGGACGGGCTTGCCTTTGGCGCGCCGCTGCGCGCTTCCGCTCGGCGTATCTCCTTAAGTGGAATAGGAGGTGGGCGGGACCGCTGCAATTAAAGTGACCTCCGAGTGTTGTAGGTGGTAAGAAAATGGCGATGCTGGGTCCCTCCGCTCCAACGGCACTTGCCGCGGCGGACCAGGGAGGCTTGCCTGGAGCAGTAGGTAGTATTTCAAAGTAGATTTAAAAAATGCGCAAAGCAGCATAACATACAATTTTTTTAATTGAGGATATTCCAGCACCTACAGATCCTTGGAATGATTATAACATCGCTCCTCCAATGGATAATGATCCC
Source organism: Lissotriton helveticus (assembly GCF_964261635.1). Lineage (NCBI taxonomy): Eukaryota > Metazoa > Chordata > Amphibia > Caudata > Salamandridae > Lissotriton > Lissotriton helveticus. The sequence continues at coordinate 446,889,983 of NC_136061.1, forward strand.
GACCCATATCCTGCCAAGCCTATCCTGCCAAGCCTACACCTCCTGATGACAGCATAGCATACCAGGAGTTAATTTCCAGGGCATTATCATACCATGGGCTCATACTTCATAAGGAATCCTTCAAGGAGGATTTTTTTTTTGAGGCCTTCAAATTTTGAGAACATCACATAGGACAGCACACATTTTACCTATGTCAAAGTGCATGATGCGCCATGCCGATAATATCTTAAAGACCCTGTACGGGCTCGTATTTTAACACTTAGGGTGATAAAAATACAACCCTAGAGGACAGTTACCTGCTAGGAAAGGAGCAAATTCCCAAACTACAGCAGATGCACCACCTCCAGACAAGGAGGCTAAATTAATAGATGCATCACAGAAATGGATAGCTGCACAATCCACCTACCATTGGTTAACACACAGGGCCTACTAGCAAGCTATGACAGGGCCTTGCTCTTGCTCCAATATCTCCCAGAAGAACATAGGAAAAAAGGGCAAGAATTATTGCCGGAGGTTAAACTCCTATCTAATTTATCTATCAGATGTGCACTAAATACTGCAGATACAGCAGCAAGGGGTATCTGATAGAGACTACTAGCCTCAGATTCCTTAAGGTAGAATTATCTCCAGGTCTGAGACTGGATCTGGAAATTTTTGCCCAGCATCACTGCGTGCCGGGGGGACGACATCACGCGGCTCCGCCCAGGCGTCGTCCGCGTGCACGACGTCAGCGAGGTCACACAAGTCCCACCCCGGCGCCCCTACGTCAGTTTTTTTCCTTTTCCACATGCAACGCGGATCCGGTTTGTTCTCTGGGCCTGTTTAGGCCTTTGCTTTTGCGTGTGCTGTGGGAACAGTGTGCGGATGCCTTCGGGTTTCAAGTCGTGTTCGTCTTGTGGGCGCTTAATGTTGGTGACAGTTCCTTACCTAATTTGCATGTGATGCTTGGGGGAGGATCACAGCTTGACAGATTGCGAGGCGTGCCAATGATTGAGGCCGAATCGGGGCGGGAACGCCGAATAAAACTTCTCTTGGCTCGCATGTCCAGATCGGCTTCGTCACCTCGATCAGCTTCTGTCGAAGGTTTTCTGAGCAGTCGTCATCGCCGCCGGCCTCATCCCTCGCCTGTGCCACAAGAGCGTCGCTGCCCTGTCGGTAAGTGTCGCAGTTTGTCCCCGAGGGCTGGTTTCTGGCCTGTGGGGGGCGTGGACTTTCTGAGGGTGATGCGGCCTGCGTGTCGTCCCCCTATTCACTGTTTCCTGGTGAGGTGGTGTCGAGAGCCCAGATGGAGACATATGCGGAGGCTTTGCAGGCCTCGCTGGCTTCTCCTCCTTCACCTCCTGGGACGTTGACGGATCCCTTATGCTGTGCGGGGCCCTCTGTGGCGTCGCCAGCGGCTTCGGCGCTGACTGGTTCGAATCCAGGTTCGGAGGATGTGGTGCCGTTCGGGTGCGGCCCTTCGGGGGTCCCTCCTTTGGACCATGGCGCCTCTGCTTAGCTGCAAACTCCTGCGGGAGTCCCTGTGGTGTCGCTGGAGGTTGCCGGGGCTAGGGTCGCATCCCCGAGCCCCACTCAGCCCTTTAGACAGGTGGCTATTCTGGCTGAGGTGACACCGCTACAGCGTCGGCAGCTGCTGGCCCGGGTTGCGCCACAGGGGTCGGCGGACCCCTCTTGTCCCGTCATGGGTCGAGGCTGGTGGGATACCCATTGTCCCTCTCGAGCCCTTCTCGTCCCTCCACGCAGGCGGCTGCCTTGTCTGAGGTCGAGTCGGCCTTGGCGGCGCCACAGTGGTCGGCGGGCCCCTCTCGTCCCCTCATGGGTCGAGGCTGGCGGGGGACTTCTTGTCTCTCTCCAGGTGCTTCTCGTCCCTCCACGCAGGCGGCTGTCTCGTTGGAAGTTGAGTCGGCGCCGTGTGGCCTGGTGGAGACCTGTCTGGCGTCTCCTGTGGTGCTGGCCGACGACGCCCTGCTTCAGGTTGCGGACTCTACAGCACCGGACAGGCGTCAGGTCATGGATTCGTCCTCGGACGCCCCCTCTTCCCCAGAGGTTGGGGGCCTGCTGGTGTCGTCCTCGCCGTAGACGGGCCGCCGCATCGTGGCTTTTTCCCCGACGACATCAAAAGACTGCTCCTTGCCGTCGCCACGGTTTTCGCAAGAGGAACCTCAGGTCCTCACTCTTCGGCGCCTCTTTCTCCTTTCCGGGCCTGGCCCTTCCCCGCTCTGCTTGGTTTAGGAGATGGCCGTCTTAGTGTGCACCTGTCGCCCACGGAGGAGCTGCTTTTTCTGCCGCGTGGCCCTACGGAGGCGGGTGTGGCCTTCGCTCGCACTGTTTCCACGGCTGTGGGAATTTTGCGCATGGGGGATCCGGCTGCCCATTTCCCCGCGGATCATCTTTTGGAGGTTCTTCACCAGGGCTCTGGTGGGAGGGAGCTGCTGCTCCCCTTTGAAGGTTCGCTCCATTCTTCTTTGACAGGGACTTGGGGGTGCCTCGCTAAGGGGGATCCGGTGCCCCAACACCTTCTGCACCTTCCAGCGCCGCGTGACCCGGTGTGTCTTTCCCTCCACTCCTCTCCCATTGGACCCCCCTTTGCGGACCGCCTTTCCTTCCCTGCCATCGCTGTTGGCTCACCCTTCACAGAGGCCCCCCGGCTAGACTCTTGGGGCCGCAATAGGTTTGCTTCGACCACTGCAGCTCTGCGGGCCCTTAACACTATGTGTGTTGGCCAGGGCTACATTTTGCTTGTGGGACTCGGCGGAGTCCCTTGAATCTGAAGCTTCTCAGGAGGGTGCTGGTGTTGACTTGCTGCACCATGCATTAGATGGCCGGGAGCTGGCGGCGTTCATTCTTCGCTCTGCTCTGGACATCTCGGAGGTGCTTGGTCGGGCCATGGCTTCTTCGGTTGCGCTTTGCCTCCATGCTTGGCTTCGGGACAGTGTGTTGCCGGAAAATGTGCGGAAAAGGCTGGTGGATCTTCCCTTTGATGGCACTCTTTTGTTCCACGCCCGGCAGACTCGGCCATCCGGAGGTTCTTGGCGGGGCTTCGACCGCCTCCTCCTCCTCAGTGACCTGTGGGTTGGTCTAGTTTTTGTGAGCTGTTCTTTCGTTGGGGCGGATCGCCCCGGTTGTGTGATCTGTGTGTTTCATGTGCCTCAGAGTCCTCTTTGTTGGGACTGTGGCTCTGTTGGCTGCTGGCCGGCCCTTCTTGCTGTGTGTTTTGTTGTAGGTTATTCACACCAGGTTGGCCCTGAGACTAGGCCTCCTGTTCTTCTCTTGGCTGCTTCACAAGCCTTCTGCTGGGGTTTTTACCCACGGCTCTTTCTGTTGTCTTCTGTTGGGGAAGTGTCTTTCTAAGAGGGTTCCCATGTCTTGGGACTTAACATACCCTATGTGGGGTAGTGGTAGCTGTTATATAGCTTGTTCTTTATCTGTCTGCGGCCTGGCGTCGTGGCTCTGGTTCTACTTCTTTTTGGGTCATGTGTGCGGGCCCCTCTCTGAGGTGTGTCCGGGCCCTTCTTCACCTTCGTGTTCTCTGTCCAGGGGGCTGTGATTGCTTTTGTGTTCCTCCCTTTTTCGGGCGCTGCCTGCCCGGTTTTCCTGGGTGCCCCAAGCTACTCTTTATGCTTCCGGCTGCTTGTTGCGGTCGGCGCCGTTCTCGTCTCTTGACTTCTGTATGTGGTGGGGTCGGCTGCCCTCTTCGCGGGGTGTGTCCCCGGCAGTAGGGCTTGCCTTCTCTTTTTTCCCTTGTGTCTTTGGAGCCTCTATGTTGCTCCTCTTCCTCGCTTTGGCCTTGGATGGAGGTTCTGTTGTCTTATAGGGACGTGGGGTGCTTCGGCCTTCCCTTGCCTTGCCCTTGTTTCCTCTGTTCAGTGTGAACAGGCTTCCCCTTCTTTCTTCTTCCCATGCTCCTCTTGGAGTCGATGGTGTTCTGCTTGTAGGGGTTCTCCTTGCTTGGGGGGACGGGGCTCCTCGCCCTGTCCGTTGGACTAGTCCCCGTGGGACCCTCTGTTATGTCCAGGCTGGTGGGTCCTCTCGCTGACCCTCCTTCCCCGTGGTTATGGCTAGGGTATCTATTCTACGTTAAGGAATCTGCGGCTAGTAGTCTCTATCATATGTTCGAGTTACTTACCTTTGGTGACGATGTATCTGGTAGAGACAATTCTAGCCGCAGATTCCTTCACGGCCCGCCCTTCCTCCCCGTTCTGCGAGGACCTTTGGCTTGGTCTTCTGCACTCGCCTCATGGGAGGTGGCTATGTCTCCTGTGAGTGCATCCCTTCGCGGGATGATTCGTCTTCTGTCTTGTTCCTTTCCTCCGCTTTGGCACATTGGAGGATGGGTTTGGAGGTACTTCTGTGCCCCTCTGATCTGGTTGTCCCGTGATTGGGGCTTGTCTTCACTCTTTCCCTCCACTCCTTCTCCCCTTTTTGTTGCTAGGGTTATGACCCCTCTGTTCTCCAGTATTCAATCTTTCATAGATTCACATGCTTGTATCTTCCCCGTCGTCATGGTGGGAGTCTCCCGGTAAATGATAACCATAGCAGTAGAAGAAAAAACTGCCTGGAAGCCATAGAGTAGTGAAACCACTAGGTAACCTCTCCTCCTCATTATGTGGCCCAAACTACAGCCAATCAGTAGCCAGCACCAGCCTACACCATTCCCAGCAGAGCCACCATACCTCAGATTTCCAACCGCCTTCGTGTGAGAAGGAGTCTCCCTGAGCTCTGCTCAGTTTATTCTCTCTTCACTGAACTTTTGACCTTTCACAGTTGGAAGACAGGTACTGTTCTTTTATTATCAAGCATCATTTCATTCAACATGTCTGAAAGCTCCAAGAAGAGTCTTTTCAGAGCTTGCAGGTCCTGTGGCAAGGCCAGACTGTTTTCTGAGGGTCCTCACAAGGAGTGCTTGTACTGTTTGTACCCTAAGCATATTCCTAAGGACTGCAAGTATTGTCGGACCTTCTCTGCCAAAACACTGAAGGATAGAGAAGCGCGCCTCTTATTATGGCTTCAGAAAAGACTGTGAGTGCCAGACCTTCGTCGATGGCAAGATCTTCGTCGACGAGTATCCCGTCGACGGTGCGGATGATTGTTCCGTCGACGGCCCCGTCGACGATGAAAAAATCGTCAACGATGCCATCTCCAACAAAGATAACTTCAACCTATATTTCCATAAAGAGGATTGCTCCGTCGACGGGGAGTTTTCCACGCCGAAGATTTCACCTCTACTGCCCTCTACCATTCTGGATTGCCAGGAATCAGAGGAGGAAGGATCCTTTGGTGTTGCTTACAGTCCTTCGCAACTCCATATTAAACATCAGGATTCCGATGAGGAAGACCACCAGGAGGCCCAGGAGCACTTCTCTTTTACGGATCGGCCGGTCAAAGGCCAGATGAGATACGAGTCATTTCACCAGGCCTACCACTATGAGGATGAAGAGGAAGTGGATACGCCTGTGCGGGAAGAGGCCATGTCGGTGCCTACTTCTTTAATATCAGACCTAAGAAGCATGATCGATAGCTATTATCGTCGCTTTCCGGAAGATAATGCTTCCACGGCCGCTGAAAAAGTCTCTCAACCTGCAAAGGCGACACCCCTGGCTCAGCCGCCGCCTCCTCCTCCTCGGACGGAGGTCCAAAATGTCATTACAATTCGTGATGACTTAAATGATTCCGATCAGGACGATCAAGAGGAGGAAGGGGAACTTCCTCAGGATGAGGGGGTTGGAGATGAATGGGACCAATATATTGCTCCAACGTCCCCGGTGTCACCTTTGCCTCAATCAAGCTCTCCTCCAGAGGACATAGCCAGTTTTCACGATTTGATGGGAAAAGCGGCTAAAAGATTTAAGCTTGATATGCCAATCAAGGAAAGCGAATGTTTCCTTTACGATTTCAAGGAGTCCTCCAGGAAGTCGGTAAGAGCCATTCCTATTATTGACCATATCTGGGATGAAGGACTCAAACTGATGAAGAATCCAGCCTCAGTCCCAGCATCCATTCCCAAGCTGGACAAAAAGTATTGCGCTATAGAGACAGCTCCAGCATGTCTTATTGGTCATCCTCGACCGGACTCGGTTGTGACTCAAGCAGCGCAGAAGCGCTCCAAGAACCCTATGGCAACATGTGTGGCGCCCCCCGATTGGGAGGGCAAGAAGATGGACGGCATAGGTAAACGTTTTGCAGTCATGGCGGCAGCTTCCATCAAAGCAACCAACGCGATGGCCCTTCTGAGCCGGTTCAATAGACAGATGTGGTCTGACATCGCACCATTCCTGTCGCACCTTCCGGAGGACAAGAAGGAGGAGGCGACTACCATCCTGCAGGATGGAGCCAGAGCAGCGTCGGAGTCCATAGACGTGGCAATGGACATAGCGTCTATATCTTTCCGCCAGATGGCTGGGGCGGTAACCTTACGGAGGCATGGATGGCTCAAAGCTACATTCTTTCGACCGGAGGTCCAGTCTAAAATCTTGGACATGCTGTGAGAAGTTGGCCTGATGTGCAGTGCTCACTATTCTAGTGATCACTATATATCAGTCCAAACAACCCTTATTGATGATTGGTTGTAAGTCAACCTTATAGACCAGCTATCCTAGTAGCATGGATACGAGCAGTCTAAGGCTAAGACTCTAGAGGGCGTGTTAAGCCAGCTGTTTTACCATCACATTACCCCTTGAACACCCAGTGAAAGGACACCACACAAGTGTTATGAAAATAAACAATGTATTTATTAGAATCACAACAACCCTGTACTCTTTATGAGGACAGGGTGCTAAGCACACAACAAAACTCTTACGAAAATACTTTTAAGTTAGCACGTTACACAAATGCCCGAGGGGCACGAAAAACCATATACGCTAAAAGTGGAATGCGAATTACTAGCAGGTAAGTAACAGTTCTAATAGGCTTTGGAATCGCTAGGACTTAACTAGGGAATCGTTAGATTACTTCTAGGAGACCTAGGGGACTCGGGTGCAGAGTGTGCACTCTCACGCGGGATGCGGGACAAAGTCTATGGAGGCTAGTAAAGGCAAAGTTAGTGTTCACGGGCGAACCCGACCTGGTAGGAAGAAAACGACAGTGGATCCTGACCCTAGGATAGTGAGGCTATGCTGGGACACCGAAGTGCCGAAGTTACCTAGCCCAGGGGCTGCAGCTGCATAGGTCTGAAAAGACGTCGGGGATCTCGTTGCCGGACCAGGAGCCTGGAAGGAAGAAGTTGCTGGCAGGCGACCAGTGAAGAAAAGTTCGATGGATCCAAGCCTGGATCAAGGAAGAAGAAAACCTGAAAGCAGAGGGGACCAAGTTCTTGAATCACTAGCCAGTGATTAAGTGGGCACCAGGATGGCACCGGGCGAAGTCACCGCAGTCAGGTGAGTGGGCACTGCTGGGCTCTGCAGTCTCTCGGACCAGGAGGCGTTGTCGGCGACCAGGATGGAGGTGCGAGCTGTCCCACGAAGGAAGAAGTCGTTGGCGTCGAAGTTACCCAGGATTGGGCAACAAGCCTTGGCTAATTCAAGCCCACGCGGTGGACTCAAAATGGCGTCTTGAGTGGACCAGGAGGGTCCAGGGTGCTCCTCTTCGGGAAGGGAGCAAGGGCCAGTCTGGAGCAACCAGACCAGCAGCAGAAATGTCGTCGGGCGTCGTCAGGAAGGCCACAAGCCAACGGGCTAGTAGCCAAACAACGCGGTGAGCAGCGGAAAGCAGAAGGGCCCCACGCAGATCGTGGAGATGCTGGGGGGCTGCACTTCGGAGCTGGAGCCGCTCAGAGTCGGGGCTTCTCGGACCCCAAAGCACTCACCAGTAGATTACTCGGCGGGCTTGCTGGAAAGAAGTCGTGCAGTCTTGCAGATGGCCGGTCCCTTGAGGTCTCGTCGCACCCACGGTTCTCAGCTGGGCTGTAGAGGTGGGTAGAGGTCAGAGGTGCCAGGGAAGCCGGTTCTCGTCGAGCTGGGCAGTCGGATTCCGGAGGAAGGACTTACAGCAGACCGCAGTGTTCTTAGATGGTGCCTGCGGATGCAGGGTGACTACTCCTTAGTCACAAGGGAGAAATCTTAGGAAGAAGTCTTGAGTTCCTTTCGCAGAAAGTAGTTTCAGGATTCAAAGATGATCTGATTTGGAAGGGGGCCAGTCTCTACCTTTATCCTGTAAAAAGGGGCTGGCACGCGACTAAGTCCTGCCCTATGGGTGGGACTGAGAGGGGGGTGGTTACACCCACTTCCTTGGCGGGCTTTTCCCCAGCACAGGGTCTGGAGTGACCCTGGAACTGGTTCCAGCCAGCCTATGCACAGTGAGCACCGGGGTGCCACGTGCAGTCACCTTCCTCTAAAGCCCTGCCTACCTACAATACACAAAACCCTGTCTGGGACGGTGCTGGCACCGCCCCTGGCAGGAAACCCTTTGTCCTTATCTCCTGCTCTGGGAGGACTCCCAGCAGCAGGAGGGCAGACTTGTGTCTCGGTGGCAGCATCCATTTTGTGGATGCTAAGGCTCTGTCTGACTTTTAACCGGGTTATAGGTTACAGGCATGTCGTGTCCCTCTAGAAGGGTGGAATGCTAACCCCGTCGCCAGAATTGGCGAGGGGTTAGTATTCCAATTCGTATGACACCTTACTCGACATGTTTTGATAAAGCGATACCAGAGTTGGCACATAACCGCGAGGATTATAATGCACTTAAGAGTATATGGTATGCGATATCATGGAAACGGCTAAGGGATGGATCCCGAAAGCCGCAGACAGGCTCAGCTCGTGCCAGAGCACCATCTCACACGATTCCAAGCACTCTGCCTTCAGGATTGTTAAGGCCTGCCATAGGAGTGACTGATAGGAGATCTGTGTGTCCATTTTAGGGTTAGATATAGGTATACTATATCTAAAGCAAAGGGTGAGTACACCACCTTGCCCCAGCTGTCGTGCAGCCAGTTGTGTCAGATTTGGATGGCCATCCAGGGGTGGCATAATACATGCTGCAGCCCCTGGTAGGCCCTGGGTACACCTAGGCCCTGGGTACCTAAGGTACACAGTACAGGGACTGATAAGGTGACTCAGTATCCAATTTAGATATGTACCTAAGGTACATGGAATCCATTTTACAGAGAGAGCAGTGGGCCTGAGGTCCTGAACAGCAGGGCCTCAGGTCAACTAAGTCAGAAACCCAGCAAAACACCAGGCAAAAAGTTGGGGGCAACCATAGTCAGGGGTCAACCTTCCTACATAACCCCCCCCCAAACGAAAGGAGATAAGGCTATCCTTGTCCAGGTAAGCCTATATTGCCTAAGTGGCCATTTAAGGAAGTACCAGCACTGGCATGGTTACCCCCTATGTCATGGTCCACTAAGCAATCCCTCACCCTAAGGGTGTCTGAGGGTCTCCACCATAGGGAATCTCTACCTGTGGTGTGTTTTGTCAAAGAAAAAGGCTGGTGCTGAAATGGAGTACTGAAGTGAGGCTCCACTAATTTTGGGCTCAGCTTCCTCCAATCATTTTCCACCATATAGGCCTTTCTTTCCAAGACTGAGTTGTTTTGGGCTCTCAGGGTCAACCTCTGGCTACCTACAGCTGGAGGTTGGGTCCCTCTGTTTGGCTTACTGGAGGGACAGGTCAGGTCTGGGGCCCTCAGGTCCCAAGTTTGGCTGTGCCCAACAGTGTCCATCTGTGGGAGGTCCCTAACTAATTTTAAGGGGGATCCCTCAGGAGTATGTTTTATTTTCACTTGGCTAGGACTACTAGCTTCAGTGCCCTTAATCTGCTGATTGGGAAATTCTTTTGGACAGGGGGCCCTTGGGGGTCCAACACTGGCCTCCCTGACCTCTACAGCCCTGGGCTGGCTGAGGCAGGGTAGAGAGGGGCAGGTTACCTGCTCCAGACTGGGTCCCATCTTGGAAGGGTCCACTGACATCAGGGGTTCTGCCAGGCTAGGCCTGACTACCTCTGTGGCAGTTTCTTCACAAGGGGTCAGATCAGTTCCCTGAGGAGGCTGATCCTTTCCTAAAGTCTGGTGGGAGGGAGATTTCTCTTCCTCCTCAATACTCTCTGTCTGAGTGGAGTGATCCATTGTTTCAGGCTTCACAACACTGTCATCTGTCTGAGTTTGAGCTGTGGCCATCACAACTCTCCCAACCTTTTCAGGAGGGGGCTCAGTTTGGGTGTGGGCTGTGACCATCACAGCCTTGACAACCTGTTCTGGGAAGGAAGTTGTCTGAGATTGGGTTGTGACTGGCACAACCCTCCTGACCTGTTCAGGGAGGATATCTTGGACTGGGGCTGTGGCTACCACTGCCCCACTGACCTTACCATGGATGTTCACCATTCTAGAATGGGTCTCTTGCTCTACTTCAGCCCAGGCTGAGAGCTCTAAATCATTCCCCAGTAGGCAATCTACAGGCAAGTTTGGTGACACTGCCACTCTCTTGTGGCCAGTGACACCTCCCCAGCTGAGATTGACCACTGCCATGGGATGATTTCTCTGTACTCCATCAATATTGGTCACCTGGTATGTGGCACCAGGTAAAAGTTGCCTGGAGGGGACTAGACTCTCAGTCACCATAGTGATGCTAGCCCCTGTATCTCTATAGGCCTCAACTTTTATACCATTGATGAGGGGCTCCTGTCTGTACTTGCCCAAAGTGTTGGGACAAGTTGTGAAGTTGGCAAACCCCATGCCAGTCTCACAGACAAGAGTATCTAAGTTTGGGGACCTGGTTAGGCCAGAGTCCCCAGGAACTCCCAAAGTAAATGCACCCAAATTCTTGGGGGCACTCCCACCACCTGGGGGATTACTACTAGTAGTAACAGGAGGTTTGGGAATGTTACTTGGGGGTATGTTTTCCTTATTGTTATTCTTGGGGCAACTGCTGTCAGTTTTTAAATGACCCACCTGTTTACAGGGATAACAATAAGGTTTCTTCTGATTGTTGGAAGGATTCTGGGACCCACCCCCCTCAGAGGATTTTTGGGGCCCTGATGTGGTTTGATCTGGAGATTTATTCCCACCCTTCTCTTGAGGCTTGGTTGATTCCTTTTTCTGGTCACCACCTTGGTTCTTGGGCCTAATCCTGGTTCTGACCCATTTGTCTGCCCTCTTACCCAATTCTTGTGGAGAGGTCAGATCAGAGTCTACCAGGTGCTGGTGTAATAACTGGTTCTGACAATTATTTAAGACTTGCTCTCTCATAATTAGATTATACAATCCCTTGAAATCAGTAACCTTACTACCCAGTAGCCAGCCTTCCAAAGCCTTAGTGGCACAATCAACAAAGTCTGACCAGTCCTGAGACTGAGTTTTCTGGGTGTCTCTGAACAGCAACCTGTACTGCTCAGTGGTTAAGCCAAACCCATCAACCAGTGCATTTTTCAGGACCTGGTAATTGTTAGCATCCTCCACTCTTGTAGTGAGGAGCTTATCTCTACCTTTACCATCAAAGGAGAGCCACAGTATAGCTGCCCACTGACTCTGGGGAATGCCCTGCACAGTGCAGGCCCTCTCCAGAGCAGCCATCCATTTCTGGATATCATCCCCTTGCTTAAAGGGGGGCACTATTTTAGTCAGGTGTTTAGTATCTAAACCCTTCTCTCTATCTCTTGGGAGATTGCTGCCACCAGTGGGAGCTAGCCCACTCATCTGCTGCTCTCTTGCCAGGGCAAGCTTCTCTTTGGCCAGGGCAATTTCTTCCCTTTCAATCCTCAGTTCAGCTTGTCTCATCCTAGCCTCATGCTCCCTTCTCTGAGGGGAAGTAAATCTCCTCTGTGGAGGATTCCTTCTCCCCTGAGAAGAGGCATTAGAGTGCAGAGATCTATTGGAGTCCCTAGAAAGAGATCTATCTCTCCTAACTCCAAGGTTAGGCCCACTTCGGGTCAGTACTGGGGGGCCCCCAGATCCTAGCCCAAGTAAGTCTAAGTTGGTCCTAGTTAGCCTTCTGACTACCTCAAGACCCTTGTCTACCTCATCCCCAGAGAGTACCTCCTCATCCTCCTCCTCAACTGCTGAATCAGTGTTGGGGAGGTCTGGATCCCCAGAGGTTCCCTCTAAGGCTGGCATGCTCTCATGTAACTGAGAGAGCTTTCTGGCATCATATGTCTCTAAGAGACCTATCAGAAAGGGAAGGGTGGGGTTAGACCCCTGCTTCAGTTTCCTGGAGACACAGAGTTGTCTCATCTCCTGAAAATTGAGAGCTGCATATCTTGAAGTGACCTGTGGAGGGTCAACACTGACCAGGGGAGTCTCAGTAGAGTCCCCCTGAGTCGACATGCTTTTCTAGTGAGGTGTAAGTGGTGCACTTACCTACACTATATGTTTGCCTACTGATCCCTTGCTAGAGTTGTAGTTTAGGGTGTGCTAGGCCCTAGGAGCTACAACAGCTGGTTCAGTAGAACTCAGAGTATTCTAAGCTAAGTTATATGTACCTTTAGTACTTATGTGATCTTTCACAAGATATTCTTAGGGCATGTGTGGTAAAACAACAGCAAGCTCAAATCCCAACCGCTGCTCACCAATGTGAGAAGTTGGCCTGATGTGCAGTGCTCACTATTCTAGTGATCACTATATATCAGTCCAAACAACCCTTATTGATGATTGGTTGTAAGTCAACCTTATAGACCAGCTATCCTAGTAGCATGGATACGAGCAGTCTAAGGCTAAGACTCTAGAGGGCGTGTTAAGCCAGCTGTTTTACCATCACATTACCCCTTGAACACCCAGTGAAAGGACACCACACAAGTGTTATGAAAATAAACAATGTATTTATTAGAATCACAACAACCCTGTACTCTTTATGAGGACAGGGTGCTAAGCACACAACAAAACTCTTACGAAAATACTTTTAAGTTAGCACGTTACACAAATGCCCGAGGGGCACGAAAAACCATATACGCTAAAAGTGGAATGCGAATTACTAGCAGGTAAGTAACAGTTCTAATAGGCTTTGGAATCGCTAGGACTTAACTAGGGAATCGTTAGATTACTTCTAGGAGACCTAGGGGACTCGGGTGCAGAGTGTGCACTCTCACGCGGGATGCGGGACAAAGTCTATGGAGGCTAGTAAAGGCAAAGTTAGTGTTCACGGGCGAACCCGACCTGGTAGGAAGAAAACGACAGTGGATCCTGACCCTAGGATAGTGAGGCTATGCTGGGACACCGAAGTGCCGAAGTTACCTAGCCCAGGGGCTGCAGCTGCATAGGTCTGAAAAGACGTCGGGGATCTCGTTGCCGGACCAGGAGCCTGGAAGGAAGAAGTTGCTGGCAGGCGACCAGTGAAGAAAAGTTCGATGGATCCAAGCCTGGATCAAGGAAGAAGAAAACCTGAAAGCAGAGGGGACCAAGTTCTTGAATCACTAGCCAGTGATTAAGTGGGCACCAGGATGGCACCGGGCGAAGTCACCGCAGTCAGGTGAGTGGGCACTGCTGGGCTCTGCAGTCTCTCGGACCAGGAGGCGTTGTCGGCGACCAGGATGGAGGTGCGAGCTGTCCCACGAAGGAAGAAGTCGTTGGCGTCGAAGTTACCCAGGATTGGGCAACAAGCCTTGGCTAATTCAAGCCCACGCGGTGGACTCAAAATGGCGTCTTGAGTGGACCAGGAGGGTCCAGGGTGCTCCTCTTCGGGAAGGGAGCAAGGGCCAGTCTGGAGCAACCAGACCAGCAGCAGAAATGTCGTCGGGCGTCGTCAGGAAGGCCACAAGCCAACGGGCTAGTAGCCAAACAACGCGGTGAGCAGCGGAAAGCAGAAGGGCCCCACGCAGATCGTGGAGATGCTGGGGGGCTGCACTTCGGAGCTGGAGCTGCTCAGAGTCGGGGCTTTTTGGACCCCAAAGCACTCACCAGTAGATTACTCGGCGGGCTTGCTGGAAAGAAGTCGTGCAGTCTTGCAGATGGCCGGTCCCTTGAGGTCTCGTCGCACCCACGGTTCTCAGCTGGGCTGTAGAGGTGGGTAGAGGTCAGAGGTGCCAGGGAAGCCGGTTCTCGTCGAGCTGGGCAGTCGGATTCCGGAGGAAGGACTTACAGCAGACCGCAGTGTTCTTAGATGGTGCCTGCGGATGCAGGGTGACTACTCCTTAGTCACAAGGGAGAAATCTTAGGAAGAAGTCTTGAGTTCCTTTCGCAGAAAGTAGTTTCAGGATTCAAAGATGATCTGATTTGGAAGGGGGCCAGTCTCTACCTTTATCCTGTAAAAAGGGGCTGGCACGCGACTAAGTCCTGCCCTATGGGTGGGACTGGGAGGGGGGTGGTTACACCCACTTCCTTGGCGGGCTTTTCCCCAGCACAGGGTCTGGAGTGACCCTGGAACTGGTTCCAGCCAGCCTATGCACAGTGAGCACCGGGGTGCCACGTGCAGTCACCTTCCTCTAAAGCCCTGCCTACCTACAATACACAAAACCCTGTCTGGGACGGTGCTGGCACCGCCCCTGGCAGGAAACCCTTTGTCCTTATCTCCTGCTCTGGGAGGACTCCCAGCAGCAGGAGGGCAGACTTGTGTCTCGGTGGCAGCATCCATTTTGTGGATGCTAAGGCTCTGTCTGACTTTTAACCGGGTTATAGGTTACAGGCATGTCGTGTCCCTCTAGAAGGGTGGAATGCTAACCCCGTCGCCAGAATTGGCGAGGGGTTAGTATTCCAATTCGTATGACACCTTACTCGACATGTTTTGATAAAGCGATACCAGAGTTGGCACATAACCGCGAGGATTATAATGCACTTAAGAGTATATGGTATGCGATATCATGGAAACGGCTAAGGGATGGATCCCGAAAGCCGCAGACAGGCTCAGCTCGTGCCAGAGCACCATCTCACACGATTCCAAGCACTCTGCCTTCAGGATTGTTAAGGCCTGCCATAGGAGTGACTGATAGGAGATCTGTGTGTCCATTTTAGGGTTAGATATAGGTATACTATATCTAAGGCAAAGGGTGAGTACACCACCTTGCCCCAGCTGTCGTGCAGCCAGTTGTGTCAGATTTGGATGGCCATCCAGGGGTGGCATAATACATGCTGCAGCCCCTGGTAGGCCCTGGGTACACCTAGGCCCTGGGTACCTAAGGTACACAGTACAGGGACTGATAAGGTGACTCAGTATCCAATTTAGATATGTACCTAAGGTACATGGAATCCATTTTACAGAGAGAGCAGTGGGCCTGAGGTCCTGAACAGCAGGGCCTCAGGTCAACTAAGTCAGAAACCCAGCAAAACACCAGGCAAAAAGTTGGGGGCAACCATAGTCAGGGGTCAACCTTCCTACACATGCCATTCGATGGCGAAAGCCTCTTTGGTAAATAGATCGATGAGGTGTTGCAGGGGATAAAAGCAGATACTGATACTGCTAGATCCTTAGGAACTTTACAGCAAGATCGTTATCAGTTCTTTCGTGGCCGAGGATCCAGAGGACGCTTTCAACAGCAACGTTCCTCTTACCAATCTAATCGGTACCAACCTTACAACCAACAGGGATACCGTCAGTACTCCTCCAACCAGCAATACCGGTCCTCGAACACTTCCTTCCAACAACAAGGCAGAAGAAAGTCCGCCGCCAGAGGGAAGCGGGACTCTGGTCCCAGACAGTGATATTTCTCAGGCGCCTCCAATTCCGCTTCAGATCGACCAGTTCCACTACCTCTCTCAGTTTCTCCCGCATTGGCAGTCCATAACATCGGACAGATGGGTATTAGACATCA
The DNA here is from genome assembly GCF_964261635.1 of Lissotriton helveticus. Taxonomy (NCBI): domain Eukaryota; kingdom Metazoa; phylum Chordata; class Amphibia; order Caudata; family Salamandridae; genus Lissotriton; species Lissotriton helveticus. The sequence goes on from NC_136061.1 coordinate 446,905,645, forward strand.
TTACACAGGGTCACACCCTGGAATTCTCACAAAGGCCTCCAAATCGTCCACCTCTCTGCAGAGTTCATCAACATATAGCAGCTCTCAAAGCAGAGATCCTATCACTCATACTGAAAGGAGCGATAGAGGAAGTCCCATCAGACCAGCGAGGAACAGGTTTTTATTCACACTTCTTCCTTATAAGGAAAAAGCAATCATCAAAATGGAGGCAGATGCTGGACCTCAGAGATCTGAACACATACATAAAGAAAATTTCTTTCCGTATGCTGTCCTTACAGGAAATTCTTCTACTGCTCCGCAAGGGAGACTACATGGTCTCTCTAGACCTGTTGGATGCATACTTCCACATTCCGATACACAAAAAACACAAGAAGTATCTGCGATTTATGGTGGCGGGGTGCCATTACCAGTTCAGAGTTTTGCCTTTCGGCCTGAAGTCTGCCCCCAGAGTAATTCACAAAATGCATGGCTCCAATAGCGCCGCATTTAAGGCAGCAAAGTCTCCAGGTTTTCCCATACCTGGACGACTGGTTAATAAAAGGACCATCGTTCCAGGCAACACAGTGTTCTCTACGGATGTGCACGGATCTCTTCCAAAGATTAGGCCTTCGGATAAACAAAGAAAAATCATTTTTTCTTCCGACTTGTACTCTATAATTCCTAGGAGCAATCTTGAAAACACAGGAAATGAAAGCTTACCCATCAGAAGAACGGGTAACAAAAATCTTGAATCTGACTGCATCTCTGGCAACAAAAAAGTTCACTTCCATCAGAATATTCAAGTCATTACTGGGAATGATGTCCTCTTGTATCCCATTGATTCCCAACTGCCGTTTACAGATGAGACCGCTGCAAGAAGCCCTGGACAAACAATGGGTCCAAGCCCTGGGTTCCTTCGACGACAAGCTGGTCATAACCCATCAGATCAAATGTGCAATGTCATGGTGGGGTATCAGGAGCAATCTAACAAAGGGCCTGGTATTCGAACCTCAATCTCCAAGCTACGTCATGACAGATGCTTCATTACGAGGTTGGGGGGCACATCTACAAGACCTGGAGATTCAAGGCCTTTGGTCTCCTCAAGAGACAAAACTTCACATCAATCTCTTGGAATTGAAAGCCGTCTTCCTGGGCCTTCAGGCCTTCCTTCCCAGGATCCAAGGTTCATCGATCTTAGTGCGAACGGACAGCACAACAACAATGTTTTACCTGCGCAAGCAGGGTGGAACGAGATCAAACCCCCTGTCGATTCAGGCACAAAGTATCTGGAAATGGCTATTGTGTCAGAACATAACGCTGCAAGTGGAACATGTTCCAGGGGTAGACAACACAAAATCGGATCTGTTAAGCAGGTCATCCGACATTTGCCACAAGTGGGAACTATGTCAAGTCCAGCTGAATCAGATTTTCAATGTGTGGGGCAAGCCAAGTCTGGATCTGTTTGCAACTCAGAGCAACAAAAAGTGCAGACATTATGCCAGCAGGTTCCCTCAACAGGGTTCGAGAGGGAATGCTCTTCACCTCTGATGGACAGGGATGTTTGCTTATGCCTTCCCTCCCTTTCCCCTAATTCCCAGATTACTGAGGAAAATGAGATCAGAACCTTGCCAAATAATACTGATAGCCCCAGCCTGGCCGAGGCAGTTTTGGTATACAGAGCTTCTTCAATTGTCGGTGGAGCCAAGAATTCAGCTCCCAACAACCAGAGATTTGATTTCCATGAACAGAGGCCAAGTACTTCATCCGCAATTGACATCTCTAAAATTGTCGGCTTGGAACCTTTTGAGCACGAATTCCAGTCATTAGATATCACTCCGGAATGTCGTGAAATATTGCAAAGTTCCGTAGCCCTGTCTACCAACAAGACATATTCTGCTAAATGGAAACGATTCTGTATTTGGTGCCTTGCTCATACAGTGCATCCTTTGACGTCTTCTCCTGAGCAAATTCTTCCTTATTTGCTGCATCTAGCCAGATCAGGGCTTGCGTACTCATCTATTAAAGTCCATTTAGCAGCAATATCGAGATACAGAAGATCTCCAGGATGCCCATCTCTGTGGTCTAACAGACTAATCAAGGAGTTCTTAAAAGGACTATTCAGAAGGTTTCCTCCAATTAAGCGTCCTCCACCCACATGGCAACTTAACACAGTCTTGTCACAACTTATGAAAGCTCAGTTCGAGCCGATCCACAAATCTGAACTGCAATTCCTGTCATAGAAAGTAGCATTACTGCTGGCGCTCACATCAGCCAGGAGGGTCCGCGAGATCCAAGCTTTTTCTATACAGGATCCCTTCATACAATTCAGGCCAGATAAGGTGATGCTAAGGACGAAATTTGTGCCTAAAATACCTTAGTCTTTTTATCTAAATGAACCGGTGATCCTGCCTACATATTTTAAAAATCCTTCTACAGCGGCTGAAAAAGCTCTACATACTTAAGACATTGGCAGATGCCTAAAGTTCTACATTGAAAAGACTAAAAGCTTTCGCAAATCAAACCAACTGTTTGTCTCCTACTTGGGGCCCAGAAAAGGTCTGGCCCTTTCACGTTCCTCCATCTCCAGATGGATTGCATCCGCCATTGTTTTTTGTCAAGAGAAAAGCAGGAAGGCCTCTCGACATGAAAGTCCATGCCCATGATACACGGAAGATGGCGACGTCTTCTGCATTGCTAGCAGGAGTACCCCTTCCAGACATGCAGAGCAGCGACTTGGTCGAATGTTCATACATTCACCAAACATTACTGTCTGGACACGGAATGGAAAGCAGATGCGGCAGTGGGACAGGCAGTTCTGCGACATCTCTTTAAATAAGGTACATGTTTATGAATTTTATTCTACTGTTTTTTTTTCTATATAATGTGGTTTGTTCCCTTTATGCTAATATCTGTAATAGCAATGTTTGATTGTTAGTACCTTTTAATTCGTAATGAGTTCTTTTTTCCGAAAGGAATTTATGGCACGCAGCCCCGAGAAAAGAAAGGGGTCTAGCCTAGAAACGCTCTAACTACAAGGACTGCTATCTACTCTGATACAAGCATGTGAATCTATGAAAGATTGAATACTGGAGAAAGAACTAGTTACTTACCTGTACACTATGGTTCTCCAGTATTATCTTTCATAGATTCACATGCGCCCTCCCCGTTTCCATTAGGTAGACCACCTTTTTTATCTCTGGTTTCCTGCATAGCTCACTCTTGGGCGGTAGGAAATCTGAGGTATGGTGGCTCTGCTGGAAATGGTGTAGGCTGGTGCTGGCTGCTGATTGGCTGTAGTTTGGGCCACATAATGAGGAGGAGAGGTTACCTAGTGGTTTCACTACTCTATGGCTTCCAGGCAGTTTTTTCTTCTACTGCTATGGTTATCATTTACCGGGAGACTCCCACCATGACGACGGGGAAGATACAAGCATGTGAATCTATGAAAGATAATACTGGAGAACCATAGTGTACAGGTAAGTAACTAGTTCTTTATCCTATGGGTTGGGGCTCTCTGGCCGTGCCTGTGACCCTTGTCTGTTCCGGGGGTTGTCGCACTCTGTGCTGGGATTGCCTTGGAGGCTGTCGATCTTCCTGATTGTCTTGGAACTGGTTCACCTTCATTGTTCTTGGTTGGGGTTGTAGTCCTGCTACATGTTATCATGACATTTTACCTGTGATCCTCGTCTCCGGGGGGGGGGGGGGGGAGGCTGTCTACATACTGGCAGGGTGACTACTCGGTTCTTCCCTTTCTCCCTGCCTTTGGGTATTGCAGTGTTGCCACTGCTCCTTATGGTGTTGTTCGTCACCATGCCCTTTTTCTGCTCTTTCGCACACTTTCCCATACTCCCACAGTTTTGTCTGATGGCTCCGCGTTGTAGCGCGGAAAAGTTTTCCGAAGAAAACTGACGTAGGCGCGCCGGGTTGGGACTTATGTGACCTCGCTGACATCACGTACGTGGACGACGCCTGGGCGGAGCCGCGTGATGTCGTCCCCCCGGCGTGCAGGGATGCTGGGCAAAAATGTCCGGATCCAGTCTCACGCCTGGGGATAATTCTACATTAAGGAACCTGTGGCTAGCATCGTCTCTACCAGATACATTGTTACCGAAGGTAAGTAACTCGTACATTAACACCATCATTTTCGTAGATGGAATCAATGTTGAGAATATCTGGGTTTAAAGCGGAGGTTTAACAAATTATTCTTAATACCCCATTTAATAAACAAAATCTTTTTGGACCACATCGTATGAGTCACTTGAGAAAATGAAAAAAAACACAGAAGTGGCAAAATCAATGGGGCCCTCCTTCTGCCACTCCTTCTATAGAGGGGGATCCAAAGGTAATTCCTCAGATCCAAATGTGTCCTCATATAAGTCAAACACACAACCCTCGCCATCTAGAGGATTTTATAAAGGTGGTTACAAAGGAAACAATTTCAAGGGCAGAGGTAAAGGTACACCAACACGTACCTCTCCATCTCCCAAAAAACAGTGACTTGCTCACTATTCCCCCGACAATCTTACACCTGTCGGGGGAAGACTGTTACAACTCTTTCCCATTTGGCAATCATAAAATAGGACAAAGGGGTATTAGGCATTATCCAACATGGTTACTGCCTGAAACTTACCAGCAACCCTCCCAATATTCCACTTTGTACTCACAGAATCTCGCTACAGCATCAACCGCTCCTCAAACAAGAAGTAGAAGTTCTTCTAACAAATGGCGGTATAGAACCAGTTACTTTACAACACCAAGGAGCAGGATTTTATCCCCTTTACTTCCTGATTCCCAAAAAGGAGGGTCCCTAAGACCCATCTTAGATCCCAGACTGTTAAATCTCTACATGGTGGCGGAACACTTCCATATAGTTACCCTTCAACAAATCCTTCTACTTTTACAACAAGGCGACTTTATGTCCACACTAGACTTAAAGGAGGCATGCTTCCACATTCCTGTCCATCCAGCACTTCGCACATATCTCAGATTTGTGATAGCAGGAAATCTCTACCAATTCAGAGGTACTCCCATTTGGAGTCACTACTGCACCCAGAGTATTCACAAAATGTATAACAGTAGTAGCAGCAGCTCATCTCAGAAGACAACAAATTCATATCTTCCCATATCTAGACGATTGGCTCATCAAAGCCAACACACAGCAAAAGTGCTTACAGCACACTCGAAAACCACAAACCTTCATTATCAGTTGGGATTTAAAGTCAATGGACCAAAGTCCCATCTTCAACCCTCACTACTGCAAACATATCTAGTGGCAACACTAATACTCATACAGCTCTAGCCTCTCTTAATACAGTCTGAATTCAACATTCTCAAAACTGATTACTACAGTTTCAAAACCATCTATATCTAACCCCTTCCATGCTCATGACAAGCCCAGCTCGTCATGAGTCACAGTGGAGCTGTGCTCGTCATAACGGCCGCGGCCCGCCCACGCGCGATTGATTCCCCACCTGTGCAGGAGAATTAATCAGTGGGGGGTTGTGACGAGCCCAGCTCGTCATGAGCACAGCTCCACTGTGACTCATGACGAGCTGGGCATGTCACGACCACCACGGCGCCGCGGATCTCCACCACCCCTACACGTGGGGGAATTAGCCCACAGCGAAGGGGTTAACAGTCAAAACTTTCATGAAACTATTGGGAAAGATGGCATCATGCATCACAATAGTGCCTCATGCAAGATTACACAAGAGTCCTCTATAAGAATGCTTCGCACGCCAGTGTAATCAATCACAGGGTCAATTAACAGATATAGTGTTAGACAGCCGCACTTATCACTCTCTGCAGTGGTGGAACACTCAAAAGGGCGGCTCTTCATCGACCCTATTACAAAAGTTGTGCTAACAGCAGATGCATCTCTCAAAGGTTAGGGTGCACATCTACATCACCTAACAATTCAAGGTTTATCAGATGCCTTCAAAAGAGCCTACTCATCAATTACTTGGACCTTCTAGCTGTTTATCTATCACTAAAAGCTTTACACCCTCACCGCACAGGGAAAGTTGTCCTAGTCTGAACGGACAGTATAACAGCCATGTATTAAGTACATAAACCGGGACCCTCTCTCTACAGTTATTATGCCTCTCTCAGACTATTTGGAGTTGGGCAATACATCACAAAATTATACTTCTGGCAACACCTTCCAGGCATGCACAACCATTTTGCCAACCTCCTCCGCAGGATGCGGCAACAAGTCCACAAATGGAAACTTCATCCCCACGCTCTTCTTCCATACTTCCAACAATGGGGATTTCCACACACAGACCTCTTTGCCACAGCAGAGAACTCAAAATGACAAGACTTTGCCGCCAGGTTTCCACACCATCTTCCTAAAGGCAATACCCTATGGATGAACTGGTCAGGAATATTTGCTTACGTTTTTCCACCTCTCCCTCTCCTTCCATTTCTAGTTCGGAAACTCAGGCAGACATCACTCACACATGGGTTTGTCAGCCATTGTTCACCACACTACTAGAACTTCAAGTAGGTGGTAAAGCATTCACAAACGAGAAGGGGTCCCCAGGGGACCCTTCCTATTTGGGAATGCATAGGAAAATATGTTTTAAGGGCAGGCAGTGGTCCCCTTGAAATGAAACAATTTCGTTTAATTTTTTATATTTTTGAAATGCATACCGGGGCTGCATTAAAAAAAAAACAGCTTTATTTAAAAGAAGTCCCACACATGGAGGTCTGCTGAGCCGAGCAGGCCACCATCCCTGGGAGGCCCAGCCATCTCCAATGCGGTCGCAAATTGCGAATGGCTCATTACTATTCAGAAGTCTCGCATTTTGCAACCCCATTGGAAATCGTTAACAGTGTCTCTGACACTGTTGTACATTTGCTTTCGCGACTTGCAAATTGCGACTTGCAATTTTTTGCAATTTGCGAGTCGCAAAAGCAAATGGTCGCACTTCTGGCCCATAATCCTGTTTTTGTGTAAAGTGCATCTGAACTGTGAGTGCACAGCAACTTTGATATTAGAGAGAGAGAGAGAGAGAGAGAGAGAGAGAGAGTGCGGGTGTGTGTGTGTGTGTGTGTGTGCGGGGGTGTGTGTGTGTGTGTGTGTGTGTGTGTGTGTGCGTGTGTGTGTGTGTGTGTGTACGTACATAATCTCAGGGCCATTGGAATTATTCAATTCTGCAGCCGCATGTGCCACATGATCCATCAACTGTTGAATGATCTGCAGATTTTTCACCCTCAAAATATGTTTCTAGCTCAAATAGATCAAAAGTTACTAAAAACATGGTGCCATGTGTTTATGCATAGTGGATGCCCTTCATAAAGTTTAACTCCACATCTTTCAGTTGTTTATTTCTATTTTTGGTTTCTAAAGTGGTACTAATGAGGTTACATCTTTTCCCAGACACATTACCTTGTGTAAATCTTTTTAAATAATGCAGTAGTAATATCAAAAAATTTGCCTCATTATACTATATAATTTTCCTTTTCTTGCTGCATAATGTAATCAACCCTGATGCATAATTTGGGTTTCCCTTGCCGCATAATTACAGTGGCTCTGACAGATATATATATATATAAATTCACTTCTACCATCACGACTAACTCAGCAGAATTTCTAGATGTTAGCATGTTCATTAAAAACAATCAACTTGAAACTTGCCTGCACAGAAAGGCCACTGCAGGCAACTCAATCTTGCATGCTCACAGCTCTCATCCTGCCCACACAATCCGGAGCATCCCCTATGGGGAGTTCATTCGTATCTGCAAAATATGCAGCGAAAATGACTCCCTTGAGAAATGTCTTAATGAATCTAAACAACGTTTTATCCGTAGGGGTTACTCTGATTCTATCCTTGACAAGGCTCTACATAAAGCATGTGCATTTGAGCGAAAAACATTATTGATGCCCAAGACTCCTAACATCTCTACCGCTGAATGCAATGTACGCCTAATTACTAACTACAGCACCCAGGAGCACAAAATCAGGGGTATCATTTCTTCTGAATGGCCTATAATCCTTACGGATGTCATTCTTGGGCCTATACTTCCTACGAGTCCCAATATCACATTCAGAAGGTCTCCCAGTATGCGAGACGCTCTTGATAGACCCATGCCCGAAGACCCACCTAAAAAGAGTCTGATCACCAAAACTGGGTTCTTCAGGTGTACTTCATGTCGAGCCTGCACCTTTGCCAAAAACAGTACGCATTATGTCACCGCATTCTGCTCCACACCTGTTCCTATTCGAGAATATCTTACATGCAGATCTGAATATGTTGTATACAAACTCAAATGCCCGTGCAACTTGGAGTACATCGGAAGTACTAAACTTCCGGTACACCAACGGATTTTGCAGCACATCCGTGCAATTGTCAATAGCGACAATAACTATCCTGTCGCTAGACATTTTCGAGCTGTACATGATAAAAAATTGAGGGATCTTGAATACACAGTTCTGTGCTCAGTACCTCAACCCGGACGGGGAGGTGACAGGATGAAACTTCTTCGGCAGAAAGAATCTCATTTGATTCTTGCCTTAGATACCAATGCACCTAATGGTTTGAACCTGACCGAAGATTTGAGCAATTTCCTGTGAACTGTGTTGTGATTGGTGATGACTTTATTCTCTTTTATTTTGTCCAAAAAAAAAAAAACCTTTTTCTGATGTGACGTAGATTATCGCTGAGTGGTTGGCCGGCTGGTCAGCCTTCACATGTATATACTTTGTTTAGGTGTTCCTCCCTATGATATTGAATTGTGCTTATTTTGTTCGAGTTGACACCTATTTGCAAAGTTTTATGCCATTCGATTATAGTTTGTTCTGTCTAGCATATTTTGCTCAGCTGTGGCTTTACATACTTTTTTTCTTTATTATCCCTTTCAATTTTACTTTATCATCACTTTTTTATGCTTTCTCTGATCAGTTGCTTTGGCTGATTTTGGTTTACTCTTTTGTGTACATCTACTTTGCTGTGGTCCTATTCACATGATTATTTCTTTATCTCATTTAATATGTTTGTAATATTCTGCACAGGGCATTTACTTAGCTGCTAATTATAAGCTAGGCTTGGCAATGTTATTTTGGCACTATGTCATCATTTTCTTTTTCTTGTTCATTTGAACAGCATTGCTTTAGGATGGTAATATTAGGCACTTGCCTTCACTGTTGGTTGTAAATATTCCTTCCTTTTGTAAATAACCCCCGTGTACATAGTATTACTACCTGCTATTATTTTTTGTGGATTAATAACATGTAAATGTGTGGGACCATGCATATTCAGCATTTAACGTCATATGCTTTTTTGTTACTTTGTTTCTATATTTCGTCACTTTGTAGTCCATCTACTGTGTTAATTACTATGAGAAGGCGTGTAGCATTGGTTGTTTTCATTTAGTCCTTTGTTTTTGTTTACTATTTAAGCACTTCCCTGTTTCTGGCGCGCTGTGTGAACAAGCTCTCTTGCAGAGTGAAACGCGTCATCCTACATTAAAACGTCTTCCCTGTTTTCCATTGTCGGACGTATTTTCTATTCGAGGCTATTGTGGACTGCTGGATATGAGGTGTTTTGAGGTCCTGACCTCTGGTTCTGAATTCCACTCGGAACCTGGACTGCTCTTTTCATATATATATATATATATATATATATATATATATATATATATATATATATATATATATATATATGTATATATATATATATATGTATATATATATCTAACACATGGTAGTACTTAAGTTTTCTCCTTTAAAAAAAAGAAAATATATAAACATCATTTTCCAACCTTGTTTTTCTTTTAGCTGCCTCAGGAGATGTACAGACGTACCAGATTCGCACAGCACCCACTAGCACCATCGCACCTGGAGTTGTCATGGCATCCTCACCAGTGCTCCCCGCGCAGCCTGCGGAGGAGGCTGCAAGAAAGAGAGAGGTGCGACTAATGAAGAACAGGTAAGTAAATATAAAGTAGGTATAACAAATATGATACATGCACAGAAAACTCAAAAGGTTCTACAGTTTTTTTATTTATTTAAAAGTCTTTATAAAGCACAAACGTGACCCACGAGGGTATCCAAGCGCTTTACAGTATACAGTTATTAAACAAAAGAGATGAGGTAGTATGCAAGCATATATGTTGTAATCCACTTTGGTATGCCCCGCGCCCCCCTCCCTCTTCCCCGCCCTTGGTACGAACCAAGCAGGAATGCACGAACATTCCACAGCTGACTGGAACCTGTGATGGTGTTGAGACTGAATAAAGAAGACTCCAGTTAACTTACCTGTACATCTCTTCCTTGCAACAATATAATAGTCATCATTTCAAACAAAAGAGGTATATAATGTATGAATAACATATGTGACCAGTAGTCAAAACCTAATACATGGTTATTAAATGTTCAGGTGGTTGAGGTCATAAACATACATATAATATTCTCCTTCAATACACAAGAGGTAGGCAGTGAAATGAGGATCATGTAGGAGACTCGCTGTCAACATAGAATTCAGTCTTAGGATGTGAATTTGTTCAAAAAGGAGTATTTTTACTTCTGTTTTGGAAGGCGGTAAAGGAGGAGATTCCACTTATCCCAGGAGGTAAGGAGTTCCAGATCTTTGGAGCAATCCCTGATAAAACTCTGCAACCAGTTCTCCTTTTATGGACAAATTGCAATTCATAATTTGTCCAAATCTTTATGTAGTATCTAGTCTCTGAAAACTTTGTAAAAGCGATCTTCAGGTTCTTTACTCAGAAAATTAGTATCTATAAAAATGTCAGAAATTGCGGTGAAATTATTCAGTTGAATGGTGGTTATGGATATGATCTCAAAGATAGAAACCACTAACATTTACAAATTTTGATCTGCAGACACCACTCACCTTTTGTGCACTGCTCACGACCTCATACCTGGTGTCACTGAATTGATCACAAATTACGTTATCAAGGAGATCACCTGTGGCCCAACTCTTTCCCTCCAACCCCAAATTCCTATTTTCATGAGATGAGAGAGTTTACTGACAGTTCATGATTCCTTGCTTTGGGTTTGACATAAATGTGGCTATAACAAATCCTTTGTAGTTACAGTACACATTTTGAGGGTTTACTGACTCTTCAGAAGTGCATATACCTCTGAAAACAGTAACAGGAAAAATTGCTATGTAGACCTTTCCAATTTGTTACACATTTGTGAATTAGGTTTTTATCCTTGCAATCCATACATGCAAAATGTTTGTGTATAAATATCTAGAATACTGAATTAATTTCCTCTAAACCAAGATCTACTGCTTGCCTAGTGTGAAATTTCAGATAGAGATGCCTGCTAAATTTTCATCAGTTCGCTGCAAAGTTTAGTAATGCAATAATTCTGCTTATTTTAATGTCCATCACAACAATAACTGCAGAATCATTTTACAGCATACTACTCTGTTTGAGGCATGCTTTGCATACTCCTGCCATCTAGTTTTGGGTCCGGATGTTTGCAAGTTGATTTTCTTCTAAGAAGTCTTTGTAGTCACAAGGTAAGGTGACTCCTCCTTTCGGTGATATTGTGCATGGGCATCGACTCCCTAGTTAAATTATTTGTTCTGCCATCGGGTTCAGACTTGTTCCGCCATCGGGTTCAGACTTGTATTGCTACGCTCCAGGTCAAAACCGTTCTTCGGGTTTCCTTCAGTGTGCACTCCTCTGTACCCTCAACAGTGTTTTCATGGGTGTTTTTCCTGTTCTCTGTGTATCAAATCGGTCAACACATGTTCGAGGCATGTGGGCTGCTGAATTTATATCTGTGCATAGATCGCCGCCTAGTGTTGGGTCCGGATGATTGCACATTGTTGTCCTGGAAGAGTCTTCGAAGTATCACGAGATAGGTGGCTCCTCCGTGGACTACAGTGCGCATGGGCATCCTCTCCATCTTCAGATTGTTTTTTTTTCCGCCATTGGGTTCGGATGTACTTTCTTGACTCAAGTTCGGAATATACTTAAAACTCTTTTCGCGAGGCCAAAAGGCCTTAGGGGCGTCGGTATTGTCTCTCGTTCGGTGCCCAGTACTTCATCCAGTTCTTCGAACAGGACGTCGAAGGCCGTATTGCCTTTTCGACATTTAGGCCCCGACGAGCGTCGACGATGGAGCGGAGCCCGTTTAAGAGATGCCCCGTCTGCAACTCCAAATACCCTCACATCGATGTGCACCCGGTGTGCAATAAGTGCCTATCCCCGGACCACGACGAGGCCAGCTGTATGGCCTGTTCCAAGTTCCGGTTGAAGAAAACACTTCAGCTTCGACGAGCCGCGCGACAGTCGGCCCAGCAGACAGCGCCAGACCCAGAAGATATCTTCGAGGCAGACGACATCGAGGGAGCCGATCAGGAGGATCCTGAACAGCAGTCGGACCCTGCATCGGAGCACGACTCACATTATAATGTGGACGAACAACAAGACTACGTCCATGAGGAAGACATTGTCGAGGTACGAGACAACGCAGAAGCCATCGGAGCCGTCGATGACGACTCAAGCGATGAGCAAGGCCCGTCCGCAATCGCGGGGCCCAATACTGACACTATACTCTCTAAGGCTCAGGTCGAAGCATCGCCGGAAGGCCTCAGCCAAGATCTTTACCCGCATTCTATAGCCCCGCGTCGAGGCCCGGCTAAGAATACTTCTACAGAGCCATCGGTCACTCAGCCACTTTCAGATTCGTCGGCTCCAGCCCAGACTAAACGTGTCATCAACCCTTCGGGGTCACAAGGGGGCATCGGCCCGAAACACGGGACGCCGAAACCTGTCTCTGCCGTCAAGCACGTCGCGCTGACGCTGTCGACGTCCGTGCCCAAAGATGGCGACACTGGCAAAGGACTCAAGGCTAAGAAGACTGTTGATCCAAAACTTCCAGCCTCGGCGCCGATATCCAGCAAGGCCTTAGAGTCGAAAAGTCCACCAGACCCGGAAGAGCACGTCGCGTCGAAGCAGAAAGGCGTACCTGTTGCGCACCGACAGCTCGAATCGACGCAGGGCCGCAAGCAGCCCAGTGATCCTACAAAGTTGGTCGGATCGAAGACGGCAACACCCTCAAAAAAGGTCGGTTCGTCTCCACTGCTTACACAACCTATTAAATATGGACTGCCCCGACCGCTCGACCAGAAACCTTCGAGCCACAAAAGGGCACCGACACTACCAAGAAAATGTCGGCAGTTTCAAGGAGTCAGTCCGCTGAAGAGGATGTGATGTTCCAACCACCCTCCTATGACAATCAGTCAAAACTGTTCATCGACTCGGAGTCAGGTAGACTCACCATTTACAAACGGAAAATAGCACCTATGAGGACATAGGGGAGGGATACAATGAAGATGAGTTCAATTATCCTGCTGACACAGATCAGGATGAACAGCAAACCTGGACTGACCCTGTTGACCCTGGTGAGCCACACACCACGCCTGACACCCAGTCCTATACCATCAAAACCTCGCCTACTGAAGATACTGCTGCGTTTAACGCTTTGATTGAAAGGGCAGCCAAAAACCATGATGTGGACATGCATGCTGACCCAGTAGAGGAGGACTTTTTGTTTGATACTTTCTTGACTTCTGAAAGATCAGTAAAAACATTGCCTATGCTGAAGGGTGTCCTTAAACATGCTACTGACATCTTCAAGGAGACCACAAGGGCACGGGTTGTAAACCCAAGGATTGAAAAGAAGTACCGGCCTGCACCTGTAGACCCTACGTACATCAGAGGCCAGCTCCCGTTGGACTCCCTCGTGGTGGCTAATGCTCGTAAAAGGGCAAACTCTCAAACCAGTGGTGATGCTCCCCCTCCGGACAAAGAATCCAAAATCTTTGAAGCATCTGGCAAGCGAGTAGCGGCTCAAGCAGCAAATATTTGGAGGATCTCCAATACACAGGCCCTATTAGCCAGATATGATAGGGCGCACTACGGCACGTTAGAGCAGCTACTGCAACACCTGCCTGAGGCTTATAAGGAGGGAGCAGAAATGTTAATACAGGAGGGAAAATTAATTTCAAATGTGTCCATCAAGTATGCACTAGATGCAGCAGACACGGCAGCTAGAGACATAAACACAAGTGTGGTGCTTAGAAGGCATGCCTGGCTATGCATCTCTGTTTTTAAGCCGGAGATACAAACTACTTTACTCAACCAGCCGGTTAACCCTAATTTTCTCTTTGGTCCTGACGTAGACACCACCCTTGGGAAAATTAAAAAAGACACTGAGACAGCAAACTCCATGGGGGCTCTGCAGTCACAACAGTTCAGGGGCGGTTCCTTTCGTCGCTCCGGTAACAGGGGAGCCTCCAGAGGTCAAGCATCACAGCAAGCCCAATACAACAGAGGGGGCTCGCAGACCACCTATAACAAAAACAATAGGGGTGGCTATCGTGGGAACAGCAACAAAGGCAGAGGACGCGGAAATAATAATACCAGATCCTCCGCCACCAATAAACAGTGACGTTTTGTCACTGCCCCCCGACCATATAACACTAGTCGGGGGGAGACTTCAGCAGTTCCTGCCAGTCTGGGAAGGCATGACCACAGACAGGTGGGTGAGAGACCTTATCCAATACGGCTATTGTCTAGAACTAACCTCCACTCCACCCAACATACCCCCAAGGCACCGTCCTATGTCCGCAGAGCACATGCACTTATTGCAGCAAGAAGTACTCTGCATGCTGCAAAAAGGGGCCATAGAACTCGTGCCTTTAAATCAGCAGGGTACAGCACTGTACTTCTTAATCCCAAAAAAGGACGGGTCTCTCAGGCCCATTCCAGACCTCAGACCCCTGAACCAGTACATCTTGTCAGAACATTTTCACATGCTGACTTTACATCAAGTTCTACCATTGCTCAGTCAGGGGGACTTCCTAGCAACCCTAGACCTGAAAGACGCATATTTCCACATTCCCATTCACCCAGGACACAGGAAATATCTCAGGTTCACCCTAAACAACCAGCATTACCAGTTCAAGGTCCTGCCTTTCGGGGTCACTACTGCCCCCAGGGTGTTCACCAAGTGCTTAGCGACAGTGGCGGCGCATCTTCGGAGACAACACATCCATGTCTATCCTTATCTGGACGACTGGCTTGTTCAGGCAAAGTCAGCCCAGCAATGTGCCAGCCACATGTCCCGCACAATTCACCTCCTACACAGTCTAGGATTTTCACTAAATTACCCAAAATCACACCTTCAACCCGCACATGTACAACAGTACCTAGGTGCGACAATCAACACTCTGACAGCAACAGCGCACCCAAACTCTGCCAGAGTCCATAGCATGCAATTGCTCATTCAAAAATTCAGGCCCCAACACTCGCTCCCAGCGCAGGTATTCATGCAGCTAATAGGTATGATGGCCTCCTGCATCTTTATAGTCCCTCACGCAAGGCTACACATGCGTCCGCTTCAGGAGTGCTTAGCACGACAGTGGAACCAGGCTCAAGGACATCTGAAAGACCTAGTGTTGGTGACCGGTCGTGCATACAACTCTCTGCATTGGTGGAACACACAAAACCTTTGCAGGGGACGACCGTTCCAAGAGCCTGTACCGCAGATAGTGCTGACAACAGACGCATCTCTCCAGGGTTGGGGAGCGCGTGTCCTCCATTATACAGTGCAGGGACTATGGACAGCGCAGCAGCAAAAGATGCATATCAAACTATTGGAGCTCATGGCAATTTTCATGGCAATCAAGGCCTTCAGACAGCATCTGTGCAACAAAGTCGTGCTGATCCGGACGGACAACATGACTGCCATGTATTACATCCAGAAGCAGGGAGGCACGCACTCTCCACAATTGTCTCATCTAGCCCAGAGCATGTGGAAGTGGGCCATTCAAAGGAACATGTTCCTCATGGCGGAACATCTCCCAGGCAAAGACAACCAGATGGCGGACCTGCTCAGCAGGCACAGCCACCAGATGTACGAGTGGGAGATACACCCCTCAGTGCTCCAACCATATTTCCAGCAGTGGGGTCATCCAGAGATAGACCTATTCGCCACAAAGGAAAACGCAAAATGCCAAAGCTTCGCCGCCAGGTTCCCACACCCGCAGTCTCAGGGCAATGCGATCTGGATGAACTGGTCAGGCAGATTTGCGTACGCTTTTCCTCCAGCACCGCTCATACCGCTAGTGGCACGCAAACTGCAGCAGCACTCCATGACGCTCATCCTAGTTGCTCCAACGTGGGCACGGCAAGCGTGGTACACCACGTTACTAGAACTTTCAATGGTGCCGCACCAACGGCTGCGACTCAAGCCCAGTCTCCTCACTCAGAACCGTGGAGACATTCAGCACCCAGATCCGCAACAGTTGAGCCTTGCAATATGGCTCCTGAGGTCATAGAGTTTGGCTACCTCAACCTGCCCCCTGACTGTATGAACATCATCAAGGAGGCATGAAGACCTACAACCAGGGCATGCTATGCGGCCAAATGGAAGCGATTTGTCATTTACTGTTCTCATAATAACATAAATCCGCTAGATGCATCCACGCAAAACATTATAAGTTATTTGTTGCACCTAGACAGATGCAATCTGGCATATAGTTCCATTAGGATACATTTGGCCGCAATGGCAGCTTATCTTCAGAACAGACAGCATCTTTCTCTTTTTAGAGTGCCAGCAATTAAAGTTTTTATGGAAGGACTCAAAAGAGTGATTCCTCCCAGACACCCTGCTTCACCTGTCTGGAATCTAAACATAGTTCTCACCAGACTAATGGGACCATCCTTTGAACCTCTTCACTCATGTGAGATACAGTTTCTAACATGGCAATCACATCGCTAAGGAGAGTTAGTGAGCTTCAAGCCCTAACTATTCAAGAGCCATTCATACAGATTCATGCTAATCGGGTGGTGCTGCGTACCAACCCGAAATTCATGCCTAAGGTGGTGTCGCAGTTTCACATTAACCAAACCATAGAACTGCCCGTTTTCTTCCCAAATCCAGACTCGGTGGCAGACAGAGCACTGCACACGCTAGATGTTAAAAGAGCTCTCCTGTATTACATAGACCGGACGAAGGATTTCAGGAAAACTAAGCAACTGTCTGTTGCCTTCTCTCCACAACACAAAGGCAACCCCATGTCCAAATCAGGTATAGCTAGATGGAGTTTTTTTTTTTTTTTTAAAGAACCTTTATTGTTATAGTACAGAGATACAAACATGGGCCTACAACCAGTCCGGCCGGCCGCTATTCAAATCGATTAAAAAAGTAATGTAGTATAAAAACATACAGCGGTCCGGAGTTCAAAAGCTGAGTAGCATCCAGGATATATCATATAATTAAAGCACCATGCGATAAGAAGGATCTGAGACGGTTCATTTTGTAATAACGAAAAATACAATGAAAATCAATGTCGCATAATCACACACACCCCTAATACAGCTAACTAAAGCAAAAGATTTTACGCCAGTGATGTACATAGATGAAAGAGACGGGGGAGGGGGTATATGAGTCAGGATAGATGCAATAAACACTAAGCAATCATGGCGAACTAGTCCCACCCTTCAAGGCGAAACACAATATGGGAGACATGGAAGACGACGACATCGAAAAAGGAAAAGGGCAAAGGGCCATAGAAACAAAGATAGAACAAAATAACAAACCCATCCCCCATCCCCCAACCCTCAACCCTGCACCCCTGCAAAAGGCTACGGCCTACCCCCCCAGCAGCGTGCCTGTCGCCCTAAATAAGAGACCCAAAATACAGAGAAGAAAAAGAGAAAAAGAAGAGAAAAATACAGGAGAAGGGCCTTCGATCTGGCTATCCGGCCCCTCCCACCTCCGCGTGCAAAAATCGTATAAACAGTAATGGTAGAAGAAGTACAGGTAGCAGCAATCACGTATAACGCAATCAATGACATCCCCGCTAAGCGCCCCTCAAATCACCATCTACCAGCCATGAGTCCCTCCATGTTCCAAGCGAATTCACACCTGGCCTCGTTTGTCAATAGTACCAACGTTGAACCATCCCTCAAACGGGATACAAAGTAGTACAAAGGGTCCGATTACACCGGGAGGGTCAGGCAGTGTCGCCGTTCCACAGGACCCCAGCCACCGAGATTTCGCCGATGTTGCATGGCGGAAGTCTGATTGGAACAAAGTCAACAACGCCAACAGTCTCGAGTCTGAACACAGTCCCGCCAGACACGGAAAGGGAAACACACGATGCGGGAAGCGCCAAAACCCCGACGGGGCCGCCCAAGCCGTGTATCGATGCTGTTCCTCCACTTGCCAATCAGAGAAAGGCCCCGGTGAGACAATCACATGTGCCACAGGTGCATCCACAGTAAGCCCATGCACCAAATCTATCCACGTCTCTAAGAATGTAGACTCATCCGGGGAATACGTCGATGAAGCAGAGGCAGACACATCGGCGCCTCCTTGAGAGCGAGCCGTGCCGTTACAAGATGGCGGGACAACAATGGCGGCCATCCTTTGTCCCAAATCTCGGGCCTCCCGGATCAGGGCTGTCTGCAGGGTTGTTAGTGCAGCCAGTATATGTTTGGGCGTGGGCGTTTTCTCACATAGCCAGACCCCGGGATTCTCTTGCGCACCGGTTTCTCTGCCCGGGTGAGGGGTGCCCAGGAAAGAATCATCCGCCATTTCAGCCGTCACGTTCTTTCCCCTCCACCGCACCTCAGGATCGGGTCCGACCCCCGGAATCAGCAGGATTCACAGCGGGATCACAATAGTCAGGGCAGGCAGTAGAAAGGAGAGTCACCAAAAGGCTAAACAAGCTCCCTGCTGCCCGGGAGTCACCCACCGGTTCCCAGGGAGGGCTGTTAACATAACCGGGTATCACACCGAAGGGGAACTGGGCATCATGGACTCTCTCCGTCCCAGCAATCTCGCACCTCCCGCAGGGCAACCCACTATTGGGAGTGGGTTGGTATCATCTCCTCCGGCTCGCAGATCTCAGGTTCTCTCCGACCGGCTTCCCATCGCAACCAGAGGCTGCTGGTGTTGCAGTCACGGCCGGACACTCTCCTCACTCGAGATCCCGGCCTCAGCACCTCAAAGGCCGCCAAAGAGACGGGGGCAGTTCTTCGGGTCTACTGCGCGGTGGAGCCTCAAAAGCAGATGGTAAGTGAATGCTTTCCTTCACCTACTTAAATTAGCAATTACTGCTCAGGTTTATCGCCAGGATATATGTGCGGGGCGGGAGGGCTCACGGAGCCAAGCGGTTATGCAGCCATCCCGATCGCCATCTTGGCTCCTCGGCCAGATGGATTGTTAAGTGCATACAAATCTATTATCAGAAAGCTAAACACACATTAACAGTTCCCCCAAAAGCGCATTCCACACGCAAGTTAGGGGCATCCATGGCTTTCCTAGGTAACATTCCTCTGGAGAATATATGTAGAGCAGCCACATGGAACACCATACACACATTCACCAAACACTACTGCGTGGATGTACACTCCAAACAGCAAGCTGCTGTAGGTCAGGCTGTCCTCAGAACTCTTTTTCAGACTGCTGCAGCTGGCACGGGCAACCGCCGCTAAGGAGGATATTCTATGCACAGATATAAATTCAGCAGCCCACATGCCTCGAACGGAATATGCTACTTACCAGTATGCATCTGTTCTTGGCATGTAGGGCTGCTGACATTTATATCGCCCGCCCTCCTCCCCGGTGCCTGTTGCAGCTGTAGCACTCAGAATCATTCTCAGGCATGGTCATCACTTACTGTATTACACTCCATCTCTGCCACAATGGCGTAAAAAACAATCTGAAGATGGAGAGGATGCCCATGCGCACTGTACTCCAAGGGAGGAGCCACCTATCTCGTGATACTTCGAAGACTTTTCCAGGACAACAATGTGCAATCATCCGGACCCAACACTAGGCGGCGATCTATGCACAGATATAAATGTCAGCAGCCCTACATGCCAAGAACAGATGCATACTGGTAAGTAGCATATTCCTTTCTATCTTCTATTAAAAACCTCGTGGTGGGCCGTCGGGCTAGCCGCGTCGGGCCAGCCTTCTCCCGATGGAACGGACTCCATTCCAATTCTGTCCTGGGGGCTATGCAAGTACCCTCACCGGAGCACAAGGAGGATGACTGCAACACTTGTAAATCGTTTTGATCCAAGAAGACTACGCAACGGTCTGTCTTGACAACAAGAAATGCAAAGTCAAAGCATTCAACACACTCCATATCTCTTCGGGTAAGAATCAGAGCAAGAGGAGATCGAAGCGTCTGCCACAGAAGAAAAGAGGCCTTCCCCGTTTCAGAGTCCAATCCTGAGCTCGAGAGCGACCTGGAGAACTGGGACAAGGTGGCGTGAGTACTGAAGACTAATAACATCAAATAACCTCTCCTTAACATTCAATTAATGTTCAGGTGATGCATCCAACATCAAAGATACATTGTTCCACTGGAGTATTGATTAGTTAACTTTTTATTTATCAAAAATATATTTTTCTTTTATTTTTTATATAGATATATAAATATATTCATTTACTTTCAGTATTATTTACATAATCTTAATAAGATTTGAGCCCCAAGAGCATGTTAAGCATCTCAAGATACAGTCAAACACCACCAGACACACAATAAAAAATCATATACAACACAATCATATTAAATGACATTGCAGAACTGAACACATCAATGCATATCATAATTAATTTCACAAATACATAGAACAAAACATGAGAGTAAGCGCCAACTAGCGTTTCGGATTGGAATCAGAAACCCTCAATTCCTTCGTCAGGGCGCAGCAAGTAAGTAACTCATTAGGTGGTCAATCATCATCCAAACATCAGGAAAGTTTCTTACACGTGGTGCAGAGGCCATTGCTTTAAACTTTAAAAACAATGTATCTGAGCGTGGTGAGAACGGCCATATTGGAAAGCACAGAAAAACTCAATGTTGCCAAGCGCGTGAAGTCTGAGGCATGACTGGTCCAAGTCAAGAGGAAGGTCTTACTCCTGCTCCTTAAGTAGTCTGTTTGTCATTATGGTAGAAGTGTTTAGGTAAGTCCAAAAATAATCTAAGCGGGAAACAGCCCCTTCCCGCCACTGTCAAACTTTAGAGAGACAGCAAGTGCGTCAGTGTGCTTGTAAGTCTCGCTCCCCACCGCCACCTGAGCCGATTCAGAGTATGGCCCAGAGTCAGGCCCAGACGCACCCTGCGCTTCCACGTCCTTCAGCGACATTACACCAAGAAGTAGCCCTTAGGGAGGCTATTCTCTGGATTTTCTTAACCTTACCAACTCCCTCTGCAGGGTCTTGGGCCCCAAGACGCTTGAGGGGCCTCAAGTCATACTTCCTACAGCAGGTCTAGCCTCTGCACCATCTCCACCAGGTTCAGCACCAGTTTGGTACTCGTTTCCGCTCGGCAAGTTCCACTTGCATCGACGCCAGATGAGGATATACAGCTTATAGTGCTTTCTGACTCCAAATTGTATCTGCCACCGCCTTAACTGAGAACACTGCTTGGCAGTCCCCCTTATTAAGACACCTTGCGCTTACCACGTGGTGAGGCACAGACTTTACACCACCTTTTTGGCACAGATTCTGAAAATTATAACTATGATGAGGATGATTATGGTCCCCAGTATGAGGGAGACAATAAGTTTGAAGAGTTTCAAGATGCCAGTGGTATTGACATTTCCCCATCTGCAAAGGCCATAACTCCAAGAGTGGAAAAGCAGTATAACCATTCCACCTAGGATCCAAAATAAATAAAGGGCAGTGGTCCGGCAGACTATGGTTCAGTAGCAACTGCTAGGAAGAAAAACAATGCCCCCAATATCCACGGTGCCGCTGCCAAGAAAGGAAAGCAAGAGGATTGACTTGGTGGGAAGAAAGATAGAGAAAGAAGCAGCAAACCAGCGGAGGGATGCTAACTACAGCGCTCTCTTGTACCAATACGGCCACCAGCAATGTAACGAAATTGAGAGCCTGATGTAGCATCTCCCAAAGGAATACCTCAAGAGGGCCAAGGCTGTAATAAAGGAGGGAAGAGCATTGCCAATACCTGCCTCAAGTCTGCACTGGATGCATCATATAGTGCCAGCAGTCTGATGTGCACGAGGACAGCCTCCTTGCTCAGGGTATCGGGCTTCAAACCAGAGGTACAAGCCTCAATCATCAACACGTCATTCATAGGTGACTCCCTGTTTGGTCAAGTAATGGATGGTAACTGTCAACAATTAAAGAAGGATAACGAGACGGCATCGGCAATAGGAGAATTTCAATTCAGGGGTTCTTTCAGGAGAGGAGGAATCGCAAACAGGAGACCCACGGGCTGGTCGCCCATGACCTCTAGGCTGCAACAACAGCAGCCAACATCAGGCCACACAGGAAACAACATACAAGCAGTGACAAACTCTGGCGAGACAGCCCTTTCAAGGAAGAGGAAGGTGAAGGGGCCAATTTCCTAGATGGAGAGGACCAACAGGCAAGTGACTCATGCAGCGTTCAACCTCACCACGAGACACTTGTGGGGGCAGGATAAGGGGATTCCTCAAGGGGTGGGGACAGTTACATCAGACAGTTGGGCTTTAAACATAATACGTCATGGATACTACATATAATTATTCAAGAAACCTCCTCAAACCCCTCCAAAACCTGCAAACTTTGGGGGATAAGATATCATACAGCTCAGAAAGGAGGTCAGAGAGCTCTCACAAAAGCGAGCCATAGAAAAGGGTCACAATAAAAAAAAAAGCTAATCACTGATTCTACTCCCCATACTTTCTAGTGCTAAAGCAAGATTTGACTGAGATCAACCCTACACCTCGGATTTCTAAAAATGTTCATCCATACACAACATTTCAAGATGACAACCCTGCAAGGAGTAAGTCATACCACTCCTAGGACAAGGAGATTAGATCTAAAGGACGCTTACCTACAAATACCTATGAACCAAAGATCCAAAAAGTACCTCAGATTTGTTCTGGCAAAGTGTTTTATCAATTCAGGGTGCTACCATTTAGCATAAAGTCTGCACCAAGAGTATTCACAAAGTGCTTAGCAGTGTTAGCAGCCCATCTAAGACAACAAGGAATCCATGTCTACCCGTACCTAGACTGGCTTGTGAAGGCACAATCAAAAGAAAAATGCCACAGACATGCAATCAGTGATTGACGCACTGCAACACCTTGGTTTCTCAATAAAACATAAGAAATCTTCACTACAACTGGAACAAGTAAAGGTGTTCCTGAGAGCAACCATGAACTCCAGGACTGCACAAGCATAATTCAGGCCAGGAGAGAGCAGAGGCAATTACAGAGCAGACTTGCCTTTACCAGAAGGATCGGTCTCTGATAGTGAGGACTGTCGTGAAACTCATGGGCATGATGGCATCATGCATACCACTCATACAGCATGTGAGATTGCATATGCGCTCCATTCAGAAATGGATCTGCAACAAACGATCACAAGCCACAAGGAACTGGGAGGCTCTAATGGTTGTCACAGCAAATGTAGAAGGGTAAATACAGAGGTGGAATTCGACAACTTTGACCGTGGGGAGACCATTCAAGACACCAGTTCCTACAAGGGTTAGGGTGCGCACACGGACAGCCTGAAGGTACGAGGATTATGGAACAGTACAGATGCAGTAAAACACCAACTATCTGGAGATGTAGACTGTATTTCCAGGCACTCATAGGTCAGACTGTACTTATCTAAACAGACAACGCGACAACCATGTTCGGTCTCAGAAAGCCGGGAGAAACAAAGTCCTTCACGCTGTCAAACTAGCCCAGGAGATATGGAGATGGGCAATCCAAATGCAGATCACATTACAGACAGTCCATCTACCAGGAAAACAAAATACAGAGGTAGACAGACTGAGCAGGCAGGACAGCACCTCCCATAAACAGGAGATGAAGCAGGTGACACTGGAAAAGATCTTCATAGTCTGTGTCAGGCCAAGCATAGACCTCTACGCAACCCCAAATAACGCAAAATGCCAACGCTTCGCCTCTTGGTTTCCGCACCACCAATCAAATAGGAGTGCCCTGTCAGTAAGCTGGTCAGGAAAATGTGTTTACACTTACTTCCTGTTCCCCTGATCCCAAAGTTACTGAACAAAGCCAGACTTCTAGGGACAAGGCTCGTAGTCCCGCAATAGGCCCAGGCAGAACTAGTATTCGGACCTACTTGAAATTTCCAAGGGATACATGTTTACGATCACAACAGAACAAAATCTGCTGACAGCGATAGATGGAAAAGTGTATCACCCGGACCCAGCCACACTCATCCTAGCGACCTGGCTCCTGAATATCTAGAGTTTGGTCATTTACAGCTTCCATCCACTAGTGCACAGACAAGGAGAGAGGAAACAAGGACAGAACAGGAAACTGTTCTAACTTACCTCATACACCTGTTAGACAGCGGGCTAACCTATGCTTCGCTAAAGGTACAACTAGCAGCAATTGTAGCCTACACCAGAGGTACATCAGGTAACCACTTCTTCACACCACAAGTGGTGAAGAGATTCTTGGCAAGTTCTAAGAGGGTTATAACACCTAGATCAGATCCAACACCATTGTGGAATTTGAACATCGTACTAAGGCGATTAATGACAGAACCCTTTGAGCCTATGCACAAATCAGATCTAAACTCACCCTGAAGACCGCCTCTGTGATTATGATCACAACGCTATGCAGAGTCTGCGAGCTACAAAGATTGACAATACAGGAGCCATACCTACAAATCCACAAGTACAAGGGAGTCCTCAGAACCTATCCACATTTCCTGCCCAAGGTGGTGACCCAATTTCATGTCAACCAAAGCATGCAGCTACTAGCTTTCTTCAAAGAGTTTGTGATACATACTGGATGTGTGGAAATCTTTAATGTACTATCTGCAGGAAACAAAGGAGTTTCAGAAGTGGTAGCAATTGTCTCCTTTGCCAAAGCAAGCAGGGGATCACCTGTGACCAAAGGAACAATCGCACGATGGATAGTGGAAGCAATACCGGCTTAGTTCTCCAGGGTGGAGAAGGCTCTACACATGTGCCCTGTGGCACAATCAACTA
This sequence comes from Lissotriton helveticus, assembly GCF_964261635.1. Classification (NCBI taxonomy): domain Eukaryota; kingdom Metazoa; phylum Chordata; class Amphibia; order Caudata; family Salamandridae; genus Lissotriton; species Lissotriton helveticus. The sequence goes on from NC_136061.1 coordinate 446,930,616, forward strand.
GAAAGGCACTAAACTGGCGTTCCCTACGAATGTCCCACTTGAAAAATGTGTGCAGCAGCTACCTGTACATCTAAACGCACCTTTGCAAAACATCAATGTGTGGACATTTAGATGAACAAGGAAGCACAGGTGAGACAGAAGGTACTACAACACCTGATGCTAACACATCCACATTTCAAACCAACCAACCCAAGGGAAGGGATACCACAGGAGGAGATGTTGGGCGGCTCCTCAGCGCAGTCCGGCAAGCAGACTCCACCACCATCTCCTCTGCTTCCAGCCCTCCCGCCATTGCCATGTATTCTCCCTGGCCCCTGCCGCACTTGCACCGGCTGCCGATGTTTCTGGGCTTCCCAGCCTGCTACTAATGGTGGGTTAAAGTGGAGCGGATACAGAACTCAGAACAGAGCAGCTGCTGCAATGTTTGTTAAATTATAATTATATTTCCTCAGACACTAAACATGACATTTCCGCTCGCCACAAGACAAAAGACTTCACTCTTGCAGTAGTAAAATATGAATTTGAAAGTTACAGGGCACATAAAAAAAAAAAGTACATGTCCAACCTTTTAAATAAAAACGTACCCTGCCCTATGGGCTGTTCAGGCTAACCCCAGGGTGGCATTACTATATTAAAGGGGAAGGTTTAGGCAGAGCAAAGGGTTATTTTTGCCAGGGCGAAATGGCAGTTTAAAACTGCCCTTTCAGGCTGCAATGGCAGGCCTGAGACATGTTTAAAAGGGCTATGTAAGTGGTTGGTACAATAAGTCCTGAGGACCACTTTTAGCATTTAATTTACAGGCCCTGGTACACATAGTACCACTTCACTAGGGACTTATAGGTAAATTAAATGTGCTAATATGGTATAAGCCAATTTTATCATGTTTAAATGAAAGAGCACAAGCGTGCACAGAGTCCCAAAAGCCAACAAAATGGGTTTAGCAACAGGAGGGGTGAAGGCATAAAGTTTGGGAGTGACCCAAATTTGGGCCAGGTCCAACATTGACCAACAAGACAAAGTCACACCTGAGTACTTCACAGCGTGCCCATTAAAAAGGTCTGCGTGCCACCAAGAGATTTCTGCCGGACTGCTAGCAGCTTGCGGGACACTCATTCAGTACCAATGCTCTAAGTATTTCCTAAACAACATGTCATTTTCAGATATATGTGAAGCTGCAACATGGTATACTTGCCACACATTCACCAAACATTATTGCGTGAACTGTTTCAGACGTCTTCTGCTACAGCTCGCAAGCCGTCACTTTGCAATGAAGGGCAGTGAGTTCCAGTCTGTGCGAAGCTTGTGATCTACAGTAGCACATGTTGCAAATGGAAAATGTTTGCAACGTTACGTAATCGGTTTGCTGCTTATAGTGCTGTAGATTCACATGCAGTCTCCCACCTCCCTGAATGCGAGCTCACGCCACAGTGTTTCTCAAAGTAATACAGTAGTACACAAATCCTGTCCTGCTTCACCTACATACTCTCTCCCTTAAGGGACATTAGCTTCTTAGGTGAAGTCTATGTCTATGTCCTAGGACGCTGCATGTTTTGGGTGACGTATCAAGAGTTACCTTGGAGCTGAAACCTCTACATTGAACAAAAACAACTTGTAGTGACAAGCACCAAAAACTAGATGGCAGGAGAGGGCAAGGCTGAGAATCTTTAGCACTGCAAACTGTAACAGGTAAGTACATTTTTTGTGCTAATCATTTTGCTGACCGAAGACCTTTTCACCGCCAGAGCCAACTTCCACTCCTGCATGTTGGATTTCACCGAATGAATGTGAGTCGACTGTCTGAAACTCAACACTGACAAGACGTCCTCATCTGCGAGAAGCACACCTCGATCTGGAACAACGCATGGTGCCCAGCTAGTCTCAGCCCACCACCGGCCCCAACAGACCATGCCTGCAACCTCGGCATCATTCTAAACAGTAAACTCTCAATAGAAAAACAAGTCAACGCAGTCTCATCAGCCTGCTTTTGCCTCCTCCGCATGCTTCACAAGATCTTCAGGGGGCACCCAATGAACACCAGAAGTACTGTTACACAGGCCCTCGTCACCAGCAGGCTGGACTACGGAAACGGTCTTCACGCAGGATTTTCGGCATGCCTCCTAAAGGGACTGCAGACAATACAGAACTCGGCAGCAAGACTCATCCTCGATCTACCCAGAAGCAACCACATCACACTCCACCTCTAGAAACTACACTGGCTCTTGATAGAGAAGAGATGCCAGTTAGAGATGATTACCCATGCCGACAAAGCTCTAAACAACAAAGAACCAGCATGCCTCAATAAACGACTGACCTTCCACCAACCAACCAGACAACTTCAATCTGCCTCCTTATCCCTCGCAGACACTTCCTGGATCCACCGAGCCTAACCAGGAGGATCAGGTTTCACAACCACCCATCAGGGAAAAGAGAAGGAAAAAAAAGGATGCACTTTCCGACTCCAACCACTAGATGGCTGGAAATATGCACAGTATGTGGATCTGGAAGAGTCTTGCTGCAAAACTGTTGCTACAGGTAAGTAACTAGTTTCTAATCCCTCGCAGACACTTCCTGGATCCACCAAGCCAACAGTCGAGGATACGCCTCCTCAAACCTGGCAGCCAAGAGATGGAACTCCCTTCCCCTGCACCTAAGGACTACCCCATCACTCCAGCAATTCAGAAGAGATCTCGATGCCTGAATGAGATATGACCGGCAGTAGCCACAAGCGCCTAAAGACCCTAACGGGTGATTTGATGCTCTATATAAATGATTGATTTTTTTCCTCCTAATAATTGCTATTCTGAAGCAAGACTCTATGGACAGTGAATTTCGGAAGAAGAATAAAGTTACCTGTAACAGCAGTTTTCCAGTATAACCTTTCATAGATTAACATGTGACCCACCATTGTTCTGATGCTTGTGTTGCAAATTATTAACTGTGGTGACCTTCAAGGTGTCGTGGAGTTCTTCGCACATTCAATAATGTATGTTACCTTTGTATAATCATATAATTCTGTTTAGTGCTGAATTAAAACGTGAGTATTCCTAGCAAGGCAGGAAATGGTTAAAGCGTGTGAATCTATAAACGGTAGACATGCTGTAGAACTGTATTTAAAGGGGATTACTTTGTATGTTACTTTGTATAGGTGGTTAATAAAACCAATGTTGCATCTATAGTAGCAGTCGAGCCGGGTCATATATTATTACACATGCTTAGCGATAAAATGTATTTTCACATTGTGGCAGTCTAAATGTTACAAATATGCGAAAATATCAGTGTGGGCAACTGACCTGTACATGAGGCATCCAGAGATACAGGATATATTGATACACGAACATCTTTGGGAATCTGTACAGTAATCGGGTCCTGAATTTCACTTGAATGGTGAGGTTATTGGTCTTTCGAGTTTAAAATCTAGTCATATATTAGCTTTTCAAATTTAGGTGCACATTGTACATTTAAAATGGTCATTTATAATCTTTTATTTTTTCAATTACAGGGAAGCAGCGCGGGAGTGTCGGAGGAAGAAAAAGGAATATGTAAAGTGTCTAGAAAACAGAGTGGCTGTGCTTGAAAATCAAAACAAAACTTTAATTGAAGAGCTTAAAGCACTTAAGGACCTTTACTGCCACAAATCTGAATAATGTGGATGTTTTTAACTATTTCATCATGGAAGGTGGGATAGAGACTGGTTTAACCATAACCAGGCAAAGTAGACTTTTTATTTTCTACTCATTTTTCTACTTGTAAAACTGCCAGGAGGCACCAGCAGATTAATTCATCTGTGCATTTCTATTAAATTGTGAAAAAAGATGCCTGGCCTCTACCTTTCCAGTGTGGCGTTTCAAAACAAACCAGGTCTGCAATCATGATTATGGCCGTCTGAAGCTCATCGCATCCCAGCACTCCTTTCCAACTGAGGACAGTTGACATTTTTGTAGAGGTTCTGTAATAAGGCATCTGTTACACGTTCTGGAAATTTGAACTCAAGTTGTGAGTGAGCATTGAACCGGGACGGAACGTTTCAATTTCTTACAAAAAGGTGTAAATAAAACATTGTGGTTAACATGGAACAATACCTGGCTAGATCGAAACATTTCAATGGTGACTAAAAAGTACACTGTTCGATGCACATATCCTTTAAAGCATTTACTTGGAGACTTTTACCAATGCCAGGACATGACAAACCACGTTATGAAAACTGAATCTTTTACTTTCTGGATATAGGAAACTTTCCTACACGGGTTTTGACTCTGAATGGTAAATAAGATAAGAAAATGTGGACCCTGGACTTGAGTTGCGTTTATAGTACTCAAAAATAAAATCAGAAAGTGATGAAAAATTGTAGTTTTTCTAGGTCTCTGAAGATAAGAAAGTACCTGATGCCAGCCAAAGTACAGAAATGATAATGTGTTTGTTACTGGAGTGCAAGTTAAATGCAGTTAAAGATTTAAAGCACTCCCATTTTTACTCTGCAAGGTTTTTTTATGAACTATTTGCCAAGATTACCTGTTACAAGATGCATGACCTTTTTCCACACAAGTTTTCTGTTTAATATCTCCTTAATGAAAAATCTCTAAAGTTCTGTCACAGAATTGTCCCGACAACAATGATCATGCACATTGCGCAATCAACAAAGCTGAGCAGACTCCACGTACGGCTCGAATCAAGAGGAAATCCTGTTTTGATTTTAGGAATTCCTGAAACATGCAGTTTCAGAGAGGTTTTGACAGTGCTAGCCAACTGGTTGTCTGTGCATACACGACATGTATATAATTTCCAATTGGTTAGATTAAATGTACCCCATGAAATGTTATTGGGATTGGGCTATATGTCTAACCAATGCCTTTTATGTTGATTTGCACAGTTCTGTGGTTATTAGTTGCAGCAGCTATTATAATATCACAGTTTTCACAGATTAATGAACGGAGGGAGTTTATGCTGAAGGTATCAGGGCCATGCCACTGATGGGCTGTAATTCGCTCCCTCGATGAGCAGTGAAATAAATGTGATGTTGCACTGTCTTCTGGAGCAATATGTTGTGTGAGTATGTGTAAATACGAATGCAAATATGTGAATCAGGGCTTTTTATATCACACTACATAATAGTTTTCTCTTTGAGGGATAACTCCATCCACATGACCTGTATGCCTACTATTGAACAAAATGGACAAATATAAACAATAACATCAGGTAATTCAAACAATAACCTATTTTTCTTTATTTCTGTTGCCACCGTGTTTTACCTTCAACTTTGAGTTTTTTTCCTCTCACCAGAATTCTTCAGTGGCAGTTTAATATCATGATGTTAGATTACCAGTGTGTGCAAGAGAGTTCATTAAAAAAAATTTACTATACAGTGTGTATTCAAGAAGTGGAGGAATTAGTTGGAAATAATATTCTGGAAAAATATACATTTTGACCAGTTTGTTCCGGATTTCAAGAGCATTATTACTAGGAAAGTTAATGCTTCAACTAACTGTATAGAACAGTGTTCTGTTAAATATAGTGTCTCAAACACCTCATGTGTATTTAGTCATATATGAATTTGTTGTTAGATGCTCAAAATATTTTACTAATCATTTTGTTGTAATAGGCTGGAAGATATTATTAAGGACCGAGCATGGCAGGTGAACCGGAGTGGGATTGACGTAGGTTACCAGTAGAGAAATCACTTGAACAGGCAACAACATAATTATCATCACTACATTGATTTTGTGCCGGGTAAAATAAATCCGATCATCCTGTGTGAGTGTGTATGAAGTGAGAACTTAGTAACTTCATGGTGAGAAGCTGGTCAGGGGGATGATGGAATATTTTGATTATTGTAATGAGTTTCTGGTTCAAATTTGGGTGTTGGTACATTCGACTTAATTTAAAGCACCTATTAATCAAATCCCAGTTTCCTGGTACCTTGCCTTCCTTGTATGTGAGTGTTTGTAGCATGTATTGCTGCTAACTTGCTTTTCACTATTGTGACTTCAAGTGTTGGGTTCAGAATATTCAAATTTGCTTACTTTGAAGACCGAGTTTCAGTTTCTAAAATAACTCTTGATCATGTAGCTAAACTTGACAATTCACCATCACTGACATTTGGTGGTCAGTCTTTGAAATTGAATTGTGACCAGAAAAGTAACATTTAATGCACCACAATCAAGAGTAAGTTATATAGAACTACTTAAGCCTCTACTACGTTCGATACAAAGAAAAACACTTAAACAAGGTGTAGACAAACCCTGCATACTCACCTTTCAGGCTGTATGAGAATGACTCCTTGGGGATTATGGAAATCAAAATACAACAGTTAGATTTTGCACTTGTCAGTCGAATTTTGCAAACTCAAGTTGGCCTCAGGTTTGTAATTAATGCACTCCTCAAGCTCACAACAAAAGAAGTTGCTGGTCATGACAGTATTTCAAGGGTAAATGGACTATACATAACTGCTGTGATCATAAGTGGGCTTACTACACTCATATAGTGTTCGAAAAGGAAGACAAATTATCTTTGGGTTGTATGATGTCAACAAAGACTGATATCGTCTTTCTGGATGAAGGGTCTGAGTATGAATTTGTTACAGGACCGCAGAGGCACAGACACTTACCCTGAGGTTAAAACAGAATTTATACCTCCACTTAAGGGTCACTCAACACACCCTCTAGTCTAAAGGGTCTTAGCAGGCTCATTCCAAGTCTCTACTCCTGTATCTGAAAGCCTGCTGTGAGGCATGAGATTTAGTACTGAGAAATAACTTCCGCACTGAAGGACGATCACTCTCAAAATACAATTTCTGAAGGCAAACCACCTTTGATGCAGTCTTAAGAACCCTTTAAGCATTCCCCTACTCGCAGAGCATCTGTTGGCAGGAAAGATGAGTGATTACTCTCTGGAGCGGAGGAAGATGAATAGACAAGTGGGGTTGTCAACATCGCGAAATGGATCCTCAATCAAGTTCATGTACCTATTGCCACGTAAACCTTATTCAAGAGTGTGCATAGAGGAAGTATCATTGAATCGGCAAGGACATGGGTCTTATCTGTGTACTTATAAAAAGGAAAGTGCATTGCATGTAGTTTCTAGAACTGAGGATATTAAACTCCTTCTTGCAGACTATACATTTAAAAATGACAATGTTACATGACTTGATCTCTCTTCTACTTGAACAATGCCTGTTTCCATTTGATAGTGCTATCAAGTCATTGCAAATAACTTGGATGTATTGTATTGAATGGTGATCTGTTCTCCGTTTTATCTCCAGGAAACTTCCTTAAATGTCCTCCCTAGTCGCGGATCCTCTAGAATGTCCACTCCGGCGAAGACTGCTTGGCAACATGTTTATCCTACACAGAGAACATTTTCCAAGCTTCATCAGATTAGGTTCACCATCAGTATGAAAATGTCCCATCTGCATCCTCTTCAGACCCAAAATGTGGGGGCATCCCAAAACACCCCTTTAGCTCAGGCTTTCCCAACAATGGAATACAGGGACTGATTCATATTTTCCAGACATCGCAATCTCTGGTAATGATAATGGGAATAATGCTTTTGGGTATTATGTTTTTTGTGCATAGAGCTCATTTTCAATGTAATTCTACACATGCAGCTGTTATATATGTGTCTGGCATCCCAGTGGACAAAAGCAGCTGCAAATTGGGAATTATTATTGCTGACGTAGAGTGCAAACTACTTTGTTGTTACATGTGTAATCTCACAATAAGGCAATTATTTGCAGATCCTTAGAGACTTAATCTCACCATGGACACTTCCGTTCAGGGATGGGGAGAATAATATTACTGCTTATTTACAAAACATACACTTAGGAAAGTTCCAGTTATCAAAGCATTCGTGGAATAGTTGAGAAAGGTTACACCACCAAACTCACGCAAATACCCAGTGGGAATCCTAATACTGCCTTAAGTGGATGAATGGGCCCACCCTTTGAACCACCACATACATGCTCACTGCAAGAGTTACCTTGGGAAGTTACATTTATGATTAGTCTCTTCTTTACAAAGAGCTAGCAAACGTCAAATGCTCTTTGTCTCAAGTTTACAAATACCAACTTTTCTCACACCCAACCTTTCTCCCAATGCAGCATCACTATTTCACTTTAAACAATTGAACTAACAAATTCCTTAAGCATATTAGCTGGGCAGAAAGCACTCTATGCTATCTAGATGTTAAGCATGCAGTGATGTATTACATTAACAGAACCAAACCCTTGCTCAAAACTGTTTTCTGTTTTCGTTGCACTTGCACAGCTGGGTAAGTCTATTTCAGAATAGAGCATAGTCAGATGGATTGTGTGTTGTATATATGTTTGTTATGTATTTGCAGGGAGACAGCTCATAGAAATTCCATATGCTTATTCTACATGCAAAAAGCTGCCACCATGACTTTCTTGTACAATGTAACAGTAGACATTTGCAAGGCACAGCATGGTCATGTGCACACACCTTCATAAAACATTAATATGTCAACATTTGTGCAAGAAAAGCAGCTCAAGCGGGCAAAATTGTTCCCAAAATGTATTTACATAAACGACCTCTACTTTCTGTCCACCTCAGTCTTATGGGAAAGACGCACTGCTTTGAAGTTGATTCAAAGCCAATGAGCTGCAATAATGCATGTTACAAACTGAAAAGGCCATTTAGCTGTGACCAATGTGCAGCTTGTTGTAGGTTTACATGTACAGTCTATCTTTCCTGTGGTTGGAAAGTATAGAGATTGCTAAATTGGTTTACTGATTACTTTAAGTTTATATTCTACACACTCAGTACTCAAATTGTTATTATATTCTACAAACACAACACCTCTGAATTGGAAAATGCAATCATTTAATGGTGATCCTGCTTGCTGGCGCATTGTGGGTTTTCACTGTGTGAACACTAGTCATTGTCAAAACTCAATTTTTGATGTAAACAAGTTGTAGTATTTTGAACCCAACATGAGATTGCAGAATAGAGCCCACAATTCGATGCTACTGCAAATTACATATAATAGTTGCTTGCAGATAAGTAGCTTTTTCCTTAATGGCCATCGCAGGAGTTTACTTCAGCCCTAAATTCATCCATGGATGCTGCATTTCCGGATACCAGACAATCATGTACAAGATCAGGATCTTTCGGAGATTGAAGTAAACTGAGGAATTAAAGAGATATTAAGTTTTCAGTGCTGTAATTTACCAAAAGATCCATTTAGATCTCTAAACCTTGTCTTAAGGTCTCATTGTTTCTCTAGGGTAGCTTTAATGCTGTAAAAGCTAGTTTAAAATGGAAGATGTGTTCTACACAGAGGCTCAAACAAAATGTTGATCTGTTGCTAAATGTGAAAATAGATATGATTTGAAAGCATTATATGTTACAAGAAAGCATTATCCTAATATTCCCAAACTACAGAGAGAGATGACTGGTGCTAAGAGGTAAAGCATGTCACACACTGGCTGACAGCTATGTTAACCTTTTACATGTTTTCAGTTCTATTTTGAAGTCACACCTCAGTAAAACAAAAATGCCATCTATGAGTCTTCTTTGTATTTGAGCCACTCGGAGACTGTACTACGGATGTAGCGAAAGAAGTTCGACCTGGATTTTTCACTAACAAATATCATACTAGATTGTGTGTATGTGTGTGTGTGTATATATATATATATATATATATATATATATATATATATATATATATATATATATATATATATATATATATATATATATATATATATATTACCAGGACAACTCAGCTCCTCCAGGGAAATCTGCCCGTGGTCTGGTGGCATGTTACACGTCGGTGGAGCTACTGCCGACAGTCGTATCCCATTCACGATCCAAATAACAACGCGCTCTCAGTGCAGAGAAACAAAGTTTTAATTTTCCAATGTTAGGCGTTTCGAGAACTCGTCTCTTGATCACGAGTTCTTGAAGCGCGTAACGTTGGAAAATTAAAACTGTTTCTCTGCACGGAGAGCTGGCTGTTATTTGGATCGTGAATGGGAGATATATATATATATATATATATATATATTACTATATACACACTTTTTGATTGGATTTGGTAAAATCTGTTTCAATACAGTTCGCAAAGTAGTGTTGTGTTGTACACACAAAGTTGTGTGTGCAAACTACATATACCTATTATAGGCTGTTATCGAGAGCCTTGATTTCTCAACTCCCATTTATGGTTATTGGCTTAGAAGGGTTGTAAATAACATCCACCAAATGTCTATTTATTTTGCATCCTATAGCCATTTTAGATTCATGAGATGTTTTGTCCTTTGCTGCATGAAAGGCCTGTATTGCTATTAATCATACTAAACCGGTTACTATGAAATCTGTAGGATAAAATGCCATTTTAGTAGGCAAGTATCTTAGTTTATAGTGTTGCCAGAGCACAGTGAAAATATTGTCACTTAAGCTTGTAGTAAAATGCCCCAAAATAGTTTATATAAGGTAGCAGTGAATGTAAAATGTGTGTGAACATTTTGACAGTTGCGTGCCTAAAGAGAACCTTATTTTAAAACACATTTAAATGCATTATTTTGAAAATGAGCTATCAGATGTTTGCCCTGTAATAACTGTCCATATGCACAATTTATTGTTAATGAAATAATCACTTATATTTTCTTAAAAGGAAAATATTTATATGATTCATTAAAACCATTAGGACTTTACTTTTAACATTCCTTGTCTTTAACAAATTCAGCCATGGTCAGGTTTTAATTACTTTGCAAAATTGGTTGGTATCATGAATCGTTACTTTAATTCTGAATATGTTGACTTTCTTGTATATAGAGTAGTACTTAATTCAGTTTAATCTAGTTTCTGAAATAGGGCAGTATGTGGTTTAATTATCACCTCATTGAAATATTTCTGGAATTCGTTTAGCCTTTCTTCTTGTTTGCAGCTTGCTAAAATACCTGCAACGAAACAGGAGTGTTAAAAAAAATTGATTTTGAAAAGAATATTCAACTACCTTTCTTAGTAATTTGCTTAGAAACCGTGTTGCTGAACAAGAATGAATGTCAGTGTTTTGTACTACAAGCATTATTGAGTATTCAGCTAAAGGTATCCAGCAGTTTTAGAAATATTGGTACATATTGCTGAATGTTCTATCTTTACAGTAGTTTAAGCATTTGTCATAGATTCATGCATTTTGTTGAGGGTTTTTGTTCCCACTTATCTTCTATCTCTATGCCGCATACTTGAAAGGATTTTTTATTTTGTAAACAAATTATGCATCAAAAATAGACATATGAAATATATTTGTATTAAGCCTCCATGTCACTCTCTTTGGCATCAGTCACCGTCGAGTCTGTTGTGCTTGTGTCTACCTTTTCCACACCTAGATTTTGATCATTCTTGTTTATAAAACTGTTTCTCTTCAATTCTCAGTGAGTGACTTGACAGACCTTGGATTTAGATCGGGATGTAACCGGACTACTGGTTCCTTAACAACTTTACTATAACTTGGGCATTGTGCTTTGGGTTGGGGCATTCTCAAGTCCCAGTTTGAGTGTTCATTCAGATGGCAGCAGATTTTCTTGAAGGTATTTTGTTACATTGCTCTATTAAAATCCCCATCTATCCTTGTGACTAGTTCATTGTTGAAAAGAAAAAAGCCAAGAGGCCAATGTCTTTCAATTGTTGAATTCCAAGGCTGCTTAGTCTTGAATCTCCTTCCTGCCACTTGTTCCACCTCCTTCCAAGGCTCTCTTTATCTCACTCTTGTAGGTTCTTGTTATCTGTTTTCTCCCTTTGCCACTGTTTTCCAATTTTCCTATTCTTCCTCTTTTTTTTTTCCTTTCTCTGTCTTTTTCGATGAAAGCATAACACAATCTCAAATAAAAGCGCCAGTTCCTACCACCTGCAATCACCAGTGCAAGTGCCACAGACCCTGCTGACAGCAATATTTCCATAAGCTATTTGTATCACCACAATGCATTTCATTAGTTATTGTGTTGCTTAGACGAGGAGCAGTGTTGAGTTAGCACCGCATCTAACTTTTTGTACTTAGGTCAAATTAAAGTTTAGGCATACAACAAAACTTTCCTCCGTGTTACTGCTGAATCTAGTAATTTCATACTTAAAAAGTAAACTGGTGTGCTTTCTGGAGTAGTGGCTTCCTTTATCCTATCCCACCATACAGGCCAGTCTTGTAAAGTTCTTGGCATGTTTTTGTCAAATGCACTTGAACCAGTCATGGCAATAAAAGCCCTTAGATCTTGCAAAGTTGCCATTGGCATGTTGGTAGGCTCTGTTAGATTTATTGCTCTGTCTTCTATATTGGTGGAACAGCCTGTTCCAGCCATTTCTCTTGACCATGCTACAAGGAACAGTCAAGTTCTTTGAATTAGGTTTATTGTACCATTTCCCTGATGTATGTGTTTTTAAAGATCCTTGGAGCTGATTATATTATACTAGCTGCCCGTCCCGACCTTGTCCGGGCATGAAAGCAGAATGTCTTCAATGGTTCGGTTAGGTAATAATACTGTATTTCAAAACCTTAACACGCTTTAGCCGCGAATGTGTTTTTATTTTAAATCCTTAACACACTCCAGCCGCGAACATGTTTGTCCGCTGTAGCCGACGCCACTGCAATATGTACCTTAACACGCTCCAGCCGTGACCGTGTTTGTCCGCTGTAGCCGACGCCACTGCAATATGCAAACTGTGTCCGCTCCTGCCGCGAAAGTTTTTTTCCGCTCCAGCCGACACGTGTGTGTTCGCTCCATCCCCAAATGTGTTTGTCCGCTCCAGCCTACGCCACTTAGACGCACAACATCGCGTCAACGTCCAACGCCCACAACAATGCTGAAGGACACGCCCACTCTTATTGGAACGCTAGTCCCACACAGAATGCTTCTCGCAAGCGGTATAATCCTGCAGTCTTTTGCCGACAGCACAACGCACACGCCCACAACGGACTACTTTGCCCAAAACGTTCTTTTCACCTTCTAATGCATATTTTGGGCTGCTGTATAGCCTATGTCTATCTGCTGATACTTTCATTTGCAATGCTGTATTGGGTGTTCCGATTGGCGCTGTGGTTCCGGAGTTTACCCGCCTCAAAGGTTTGGGCTCTCTCTTTATTATAATAGTATAGATTCTGCAATGCACCACCCAGCAGTGGGAATCTAAAGGAACTGTTTGGTTACATTCTTCTAAAAATACTTGTGTTCACAGGTGAGGAGGGAAAAATAATTGTGTGTATATATATATATATATATATATATATATATATATATATATATATATATATATACATACGTGTGTATGCATGTCCATATAGCTTTATGTTTTCTAGGTTTTGCACATTTAGTTTTGCCATTAGAAAAATGCAGCAAAACCTTGTTAAGCTGTGTACTTTGTGAATGAATAAATACTTGACTTGGCGATCATTGTTGGGATCCAGTTACATGTTTAGCAATATTGGACACATTATGAGAGAGGACAGTGTTCATTTAGAACCTGTATAACATAACCTGTGTCTGTTGGAGTCATACACCTTGTATTTTGATATACAATTGTTTTGATACTCATGCTTTATTCCTAGGCTGGATTCTAGCAGAATAAATGTGCATCTAAATAATATATGCATAACCTTGGAGACCAGGTTTCAGAACACAGTGACCATATGGTCAGTTGTTTGTTCACGATGTTAACAGCCTTAGTTGTAACAGTTTCCAGAAGTGTATACATGACTGAAATAATGCTAGTAGTAGTCATTCAATTGTGTTTGAAGGCTATTGTAGCAACCCTTACTCATCTTCCCGCTGTGTGTGTAAAAGTATAATATATTATCCTTTCCTGGGCGAGCATTATCAGTTATGCCAAAATTGTCTACAGTTTTTGTGCATATTCTTTTTTCTCCATGTGCATATTGTTTGCACCTTTTTTGTAAATATTGTGTAATGAACATTTTCATCTCCCTGAGTAGCTCAGTTGTAAATGGATGTTTCTGAATGTGGAGTTCTGTATCTTCTTTTATAGGGTGTTTCTTTTGATTTTGTGCTCTGTAAGTTACATTTTTAATACTGTATTCTGCCGTTTTAGGCCAGGTTTTTAAATGAGAACTAACGATTGCCATACAATTTAATGTTGTCATGATAGTATTTAATAAAATCAAAACAGTACAATTGTGTATTGCACCACGCTTATGAAAAGAAATTGACAAAGTGGGCTTAGGTTCCACCTTGAGGAAAATTGCACAAATGTAACCATGTTCAGGTATTGTTTGAGTACAGGCAGTGTCATTGCTGTACCAGTTGTGAACTAATGGTTTTTGCTAGCTTAGTTTCTTCAATTGCTAACATATTTTTAATGAATCCATGGGATTTTTTGTAGATCAGAATGATGCATTGATTTGAATTACAAACTCAAGGTTACTTCATTGAGATACCAAGCATTGTGTTCTGAGGAATTCAGCTGTTCTGTAACCTATCACATTTATATTTGATATATTCTATATATATTTATAAATTACTGTCACAAATAAAAACAAGATGACAGATAAAACATGATCTTACATTGTTTTGGCGAAATTGCTTAACATGTAATGATATATATTTGTATATATGAATACATGTATATATGCACTTTTGCATGTACAGCTCTAAGAGCTTTAATGTCAGGGATGCTACATATTTTATAGCTTTTAAAGGTTAGCCAAGATAATATAATTTCCTTTTCAGTTACTTACGTTTTTCTATTTGTTATGGCGGTGTGTGCTGCTCTAAACGTTTTGAGCAGTTGTGGGTTACCATTGTACATGACAAAGTGACATTGGTTTAGGTTGTTCCCTAAAACGTTTGTCTCCAGTTCTCTAGAGCAAGTTATCCCTTTTCTTGAGAGAGAAAAACAGTTGTTTAAAAGGCATTACTTACTCTTTGTGATGTAAATTAATTTCTGAAAGTGTGCACAAACTTGCCCCTACTGAGGCTAGGGTTTTCTATGTGAAATGAGATTTGCAGACTTTAAATTCTAGGGTCATTGGCAGTTTCCAAAATGTTTAAAAGGGAAATTGTGGTCATTTTGATATTTATTTTTCTCAGTGCGCCAATCCTTTTAGTGTTTCTGGAATTATAAATTATATTTTGGAATACTTTGCTGCTTTCATTCAATAAAGCTTGAAGCCATCTTTTTTGGGTAGGACGTCTAAGATGTTGGTTTAACAGGGTGACACGTTAAGGGTGCTTTTCTCCAGTGCCTCTTGAAATATCTCTAACAGTAATGTCCATTAACACCAAGTAAAATAAAGCTAGTATATCATAAATCTTTTTGGCGTGACTGTCTCCTTCTTGTGATATATTTAAAAACTCTAAAGGGATTGCATGACTCTAGGACTATATAAACTTCTCAATATACAAGCACACATGCTGAATGATGTATGCAGATAATACTATCTTCGACGAAGACAACGAACACACTGAACCCTCACCAACCACCCTCGACACCCTGAAGCCAGCGATCGACAACTGGACAGCCCTCACCACCGAAGACACACTGAAGACGATAAAGTCAATCCACTCCGGGCCCCCACTGACCCCTGCCCCCACTACATTTTCAACAGAGCCGCCGACACCATCGCACCCATGCTCTGCCACACCATCAACCGCTCCCTGGCAACCACCTCGTTCCCTGACGACTGGAAACACACTGAGATCAATCCCCTCCTGAAGAAACTCTCGGTGGACCCCATCGACCTCAAAAACTACAGACCCATCTCCCTGCTCCCGTTCCCAGTGAAAGTCATCGAGAAAGCCATTAACTGCCAACTCGCCACATTCATGGAAGTGCACAACATCCTCGACTCCTCCCAATCCGGCTTCAGAAAAAAACACAGTACGGAAACCGCCCTCCTTGCCGCAACAGACAACATCCATACCTTACTGGACAAAAGAGAAACAGCATCCCTCATCCTCCTTGACCTCTCAGCGGTGTTCGACACAGTCTCTCACCGCAGCCTAATACGCAGACTCCACGACGCAGGGATCCAAGACAAGGCCCTCGACTGTATCCGCTCCTTCCTCTGGCAGAACGCAACGGGTCAGACTCCCCTCTTTCCTCTCAGACCCTACACCTATCACCTGCAGAGTCCCTATGGGGTCCTCCCTCAGCCCTACGCTCTTCAACGTCTACATGGCTCCGCTTGCCCCCATCGTCAGAACCTACAGACTCAACATTGTGTCATACGCAGACGACACCCAGCTCATCCTCTCCCTATCCAACGAACCCAACACTGCCAGACACAACTTTCAAGAAGCCCCCCCAACGGACCACGCACACAACCTGGGAATCATCCTGGACTCAGAGCTCAAAATGGATCGCCAGATCAACTCTGTCTCATCCTTCTTCTTTCACACCCTCCGCCTCCTACGTAAGACCTTCAAATGGATCCCCCTAAAACACAGAAAGATTGTCACTCACGCCCTGGTCACCAGCAGGCTCGACTACGGCAACGCACTCTATGCCAGAATAAACAAAAACCTCACCCGCAAGCTACAGAACATCCAAAACGCCGCCGCAAGACTGGTCCTCAACCTGCCAGCCACTGCCACATCTCCCAGCACCTGCGCACACTCCACTGGCTCCCCATTGAAGCTACAGTCACCTTCAAGGCCCTCCACGACACCGGACCAGCATACCTGAACAGCCGACTCTAATACCACGCACCCCAAAGGACCCTACGATCAGCCTAGCTCTCCTACGCTGTGGTTCCCTGCTCCATACCAGAAAGATCAGATCGGGAGGCATCCCCTCCTCCTTCCGTGCGGCCAGTGCCTGGAACGACCTTCTGCTCCACCTCAGACAGATAATTTCGCTCCCCAGCTTCGCAAGAAACCTCAAAACCTGGCTCTTCACCAGACAGCCACCGGCGGGAGATCCTTCTCCCACTTTGCCGCCAAGACATGGAACACCCTCCCACTGAGCCTACGACAGACCCAAGACCTGCTGACCTTCAGGAGGATACTCAAGACCTGACTGTTCGATCAGTAGCGGAACATCCCCTCCCCAGCGCCGCGGAACATCCCCTCCCCAGCGCCTTGAGACCCTCGTGGGTATGTAGTGCGCTTTACAAATGATTGATTGCTAGACCCCCTTCTTGATTGACTGGAACCTGCGAACCCCCCCCTACGACAGACCCAAGACCTGCTGACCTTCAGGAGGATACTCAAGACCTCTGGCTGTTCGATTAGTAGCGGCACCCCCCCTCCCCACCGCCTTGAGACCCTCGCGGGTATGTACTGCGCTTTACAAATGATTGATTGATAGACCCCCTTCTTGATGGACTGGAACCTGTGAACCCTTCCCCCCCCACCCCGCGCCTTGAGACCCTTACGGGTGAGTAGTCGCACTTCACAAACACCTTATTTACTACCCTATTTACTAATTGACATGTTTGATTCTACCATTAATATAGGGCATACCAAATGCCTACCAGTTCTTAGTGTAAAAAAGGTACAATAAATCATTCATCTTTCAGTTAATCAACAATATTAAACATCATGTTTTCTAACTGAAATTAGTGTGGTGATGTTACAATACCATATTGGAAATGTAAAAGTTTCTCTTTTTCAGTCAACTGCATTTACTTCTTTAGATATATGCATAAAATGTGAAGGCTTGCTTTAGTCTGAAACATTGAGTTGAAGTGAGCCTAAATGACCAGTCTTACCTGTGAAGTATATATCTCAGGTAAGTGATGTTAAATGCGTTTTAAATTCAGTTATAATAAACGTATTCCATACCGCATTGATTCTAGAAAATTATGTTGACATGGTTGTTATATTTAAAAATTGGTGAAAGACTGATTAGCTAATCTAGATTAATACTCTTAAATTACAAACCAAGATATTATGACATATGGGTACGTTTCTGAAAAGGTTGAGTACAAAGTTGGTGTCAACATTACATTCTAAGTAAACTGGCCTGGTGTGTCTACTTTTGAAAGATTTCTGCTGTATGATAACCAATCTAAATCACCATTCCAAAACCCCTATGTGAACTATTTTTTAGACAAATGACCTTCCTTAGATGTAGAAAAGCTAATTTTATTTTAATCACTTGCTCTAGAACAGCTTCTCAATAGAAGTCATCAAAGTTTTGATGTGGTCTACTTACTGGGCCAGATCAAGTTCTAGAGAGAATGTGACATAGTAATGTGAACACGTACTAACAATTCTTAAGAAGCACTTCAAGTTTAAACAGTAATTTGATTTCACTCAGCTTTAACAGACCAGAAGTTTTAGAGAAATACCCTCTGGAACCATTAAACGATGGCATTAATATTATGCAAAAAAGAATGTATACTTTTTTAACACATTACAAAATGTCTGGTTTTCCAGCAACTGAGGCCTCATAAAAGATGGTTATTGGACACCAAAATGTGTCATTACAGGCAGTTGAATTATGTGTTTAACATTTTGCCATAAACGTGTACTTGTTATATTTATATTTAAAAAAAAAGTCACATGTCTCTTATCCCAGATTTGGCGACCCCGTAAAAGGTAGTTATTTGAAGAAAGATCCTTTTCTTTAATGTATCTTCGACAGTATTGTACAGACAGCAGATGCATTTCTTTGCAGTACTTCACTAAACAAATGTTATCATGAATTTTGCCTGTTTGTAGCAAGATGGTGCTAGATGGTTGGACCGATCGATAGTTTCATTAATGGTGTAAAAAATACTTATGTAGAAAAATCGTCTTATTTGAATGGAACATTGTTTTAATAATGTGTAAAGCATTAGCTGGCAGCCAATCCTTTTTTCTCTAGGCTGAGGTATTTAACTACAAATGTATTACTTCTATAAGCATGGAAACAGTTCCACGGTACAGAATTAGCTTTTTACATTGATCTAGTTTGACTAGTTGCCTGTATGAAAGTTAGTGATCGGAAGCGATAATCTGACCAAAAGTGAATAACACATTGGCTGTGAGAATTTCATCCACAATTCTTATATAATTAGACTCCACCTCGAAGTATTGCAGGGTAATCGTCAGGAACATAATTTTGTCCCATCCAGGCACTGTAGTAAGTGCAAAGTCCTATCCTGAAACAGTAACACACCTTGCCGTAAAAAACTAACTTTTGTGGATGGGACAAAATTATTTCCCTGACAATTACCCCACAGTACTTCGAGTTGGAGTCTACTTGAGTTTAAACGGAATTTTGGATGAAATTGTCACACATACGAGACTTGCAAGGAAGGAAATAAGTCTTTCTGATTTTCATATCTTTTCCTGATCTACGAGAATATTGGCCCTTATAAAGTTCACGATATGAACGAAACGTTTTGGCTGTCCTGTTTTGTCATCAAGAACAATAAAGGATTTTGGACTTTATATAAACTGATTGACTGATCATTTTGGATTCTTGATATTGTGGTGCGCTTCACTTAAGTTTGCTTGAATCTTTTCGATCAATTGGTTGCACCTTTTGAGCAGTGGGTACTCTGGATGTGCATGTGTTAGACCTGGGGTTGCCAGTCTACATGGGGGTAGCCTGGCACAGAGCAGGGACAAGTCAGGCCCAATATGAAAACATTTTTTTACATGCGATCAGATCTGCAATCCTCCAACTGTTGATCAGTCTGAAACCCACTTTTTAATCAATTATTCAGACACCTTGCATTGGATGCTTAATCGGCAGTAACTAAACCTAACCACTTCAGTTAGACTGGTGTTATTGTCACTGGGCTATGATGGTTTCAAAGTCTCGAACTGCAATGACCCCCAGCTGTGATACACTTGTCCTGTCAGACCAGGCTCTCCTGACCAGCACGATAGTCTATTTCGGGCCCGTATGTTTAACCAGCCGCTAGGACCTACGGCACCAGTTTCTGTCTGCAAGTCTCTCACCACCCCTCAGAACCCTGCTTACTTGAGCCAAAAGCGCCTGGGTTCCGGTACAGACGCCTCTGGCAGATGCAGAGAGTTCACACGGACCCGTCAGCTCTTCCGATTACGTCCGCCTCCACTCAGACCAGGCCGTACTACTTCCAAGGCCTCGCTGAGGAGAGGACGCGTTTGCTGACGGAGTCTTGGGTTCCACTTCACTTCAGCGCCTCACCCGGGCACCTCCGCCGTTTCCTCGTTGTCCCGCACTTCTGGGCCTGCGCGAGTGTTCAGCGTCTCTAATGCACTACTGCCTGCTTCACCACAGACAGCTGGAAGGCCCTCCTCCGGACCCACCGTCAAGTAGTGTCTCTCGACTCCGCTCCGCCCCCTTACGAATAGTGATTCAGAAAAGGGGGTGGTGATGAACAGAGTGTCTGAATTAAGCAGACCACTCTTACCCAGTCCAAAGATCAGGGCTTGATCCATCACCGTTATTTATCTCACTGCCCCATCCCAGCTCAGAACCTGGCTATATGCAAATTAGTCTGTCCCTGGCCCAGTGCATCATGGGAAAAGGCCGGACCAAACTACCAAGCCAATTCTTCACCAGAAAGGAGACAAGCTACCGGGGACCGGTTTCTGGCATTTCAGCCTCTTCGGCCCGGCTTGCTTGAATCCTGATGGAGCAGTGAGAAAGGGACTCATGTCTGAGTATACCCTGCCACACCTATAGTGGCCAAAAACGATTCAGAAAAGGGGGTGGTGATGAACAGAGTGTCTGAATTAAGCAGACCACTCTTACCCAGTCCAAAGATCAGGGCTTGATCCATCACCGTTATTTATCTCACTGCCCCATCCCAGCTCAGAACCTGGCTATATGCAAATTAGTCTGTCCCTGGCCCAGTGCATCATGGGAACAGGGCAGACCAAACTACCAAGCCAATTCTTCACCAGAAAGGAGACAAGCTACCGGGGACCGGTTTCTGGCATTTCAGCCTCTTCGGCCCGGCTTGCTTGAATCCTGATGGAGCAGTGAGAAAGGGACTCATGTCTGAGTATACCCTGCCACACCTATAGTGGCCAAAAACGATTCAGAAAAGGGGGTGGTGATGAACAGAGTGTCTGAATTAAGCAGACCACTCTTACCCAGTCCAAAGATCAGGGCTTGATCCATCACCGTTATTTATCTCACTGCCCCATCCCAGCTCAGAACCTGGCTATATGCAAATTAGTCTGTCCCTGGCCCAGTGCATCATGGGAACAGGGCAGACCAAACTACCAAGCCAATTCTTCACCAGAAAGGAGACAAGCTACCGGGGACCGGTTTCTGGCATTTCAGCCTCTTCGGCCCGGCTTGCTTGAATCCTGATGGAGCAGTGAGAAAGGGACTCATGTCTGAGTATACCCTGCCACACCTATAGTGGCCAAAAACGATTCAGAAAAGGGGGTGGTGATGAACAGAGTGTCTGAATTAAGCAGACCACTCTTACCCAGTCCAAAGATCAGGGCTTGATCCATCACCGTTATTTATCTCACTGCCCCATCCCAGCTCAGAACCTGGCTATATGCAAATTAGTCTGTCCCTGGCCCAGTGCATCATGGGAACAGGGCAGACCAAACTACCAAGCCAATTCTTCACCAGAAAGGAGACAAGCTCATTGCACCATCAGGATTCAAGCAAGCCGGGCCGAAGACGGCTGAAATGCCAGAAACCGGTCCCCGGAAGCTTGTTTCCTTCCCAGTGTAAGAATTGGCTTTTGTAGTCTGGTCTGCCCTGTTCCCATGATGCACTGGGCCAGGGACAGACTAATTTGCATACAGCCAGGTTCTGAAACTGGGATGGTGCAATGAGCTAAAAAACGGTGTTGGATCTAGCCCTGATCTCTTGACTGGGTGAGAGTACTCTGCTTAATTCAGAGACTCTGTCCGTCACCACCCCTTGTTGTAAATAATTACCCTTACGAATAGTGGTCTGCCCTTAAGGGGCCTGCGCAGCAAGGAGTCTCTATGATGCTAATCTCCCGCCTACTCCGCTTCCAATTCACAGCGGATAGCGATCTCTGGGATACCTCTCTCACCAGCTCCTTTTTCACCCTACCTCACGGGAGATGCTACAACCCCTCTGCGCCACTGCTAGGCGCGGGGCCTCACAGCTGATGGTTCCCACGGCAGCTGACAGCGGCAATTAACAAGCCTCCCAAGAAGGTGAGGGTCATCCTCCCGCTAGTGCTACTTGGCACAGGTGAGTGATAACAGGGGGTGCTGAAGAAGGATAACCCTGAAAGGGGGGGGTAATGGAGCAGGCTATGACGTTCCGTTAGTCCAGTCCCTTCCCTTCCAGTACTTCCTCAGAGATCCTGGTCAGTTTGCTTCAGCCGGCTAGCAGGGCCGTTCCTTCCCTCAGCTTAACCCACCAGTAGTCCCACAGCTTCAGTTCCTCTTGATCAGGGAGCCCAAAAGTCAGTGACACAGGACGTAATTAGTCTGGGCCAGATCTATGGGTAGAAAGACGGTGTCCACAGTAAGGTGGCAATGCTCTATGAGTACTCAACCCTCTGGGTGTCCTGACCCCCTAGCACCACAGCCTGTACTCCAGCTGACTCTCAGATGACAAAATGGCCGCCCAGGTGTTGGCCTTTTATACCCTCAGTGCTCTGGGTCCAGAACAAGCCGGAAGGTTCTGGAACTTCCCCTTAGCTCCCTATGGCCCTAGATCCTGAGGTAAAAATTATGGCAGTTATAAGCCACCATTTTGTGTGATTGTGTATCCAGTCAAGAAGGGTACTTCCACAAAGGCGGCAAGGCCTCAGAAAGTCATTATGACTAAGCAGAACCTAGCCCCTCTGGACAACACCAAAAATCCCAGAGGACATGAAAAAGAAAAATATGTAAAGAGTTAGGAGGGAAAAGAGGACAAAATGAATAAATAATAGGAGGGACCACCCAAATGGCTTTCAGGTCTAACACGCGTCCCCCCCCAGCTGAAGGTGGGGAAAGCTACCCAACCCCTTGGGAGTTCTCATCACTAAGGCGGAAATACCTAGAGAGACCGTCTGCATTGGCGTGGTCCACTCCAGGCCGATGTTCCACCCGGAAGTCCATTCCCTGTAGGGAGATAGACCACCTCAACAACTTGGGATTCTCTCCCTTCATTTGCATCAGCCAACAAAGGGGCCGGTGGTCAGTCTGAACCAGGAAGCGCGAGCCAAACAGGTATGGTCGCAGCTTCTTCAGAGCCCAAACCACCGCAAAGGCTTCCCGCTCAATTGCACTCCACCTCTGTTCCCGGGGAAGCAGTCTCCTGGACAGGAAGACAACAGGTTGATCCAGACCCTCTTCGTTGAGTTGCGATAACACTGCCCCAATGCCATGTTCTGATGCGTCTGTTTGGACAATGAATTCCTTGGAGAAATTAGGGGCCCTGAGGACTGGAGCAGCACACATTGCCTGTTTCAAGGTGTCAAAGGCTCGCTGACAAGCCTCTGTCCAGACTACCCGTCGGGGTTGCTTCTTGGATGTAAGTTCAGTTAGGGGTGCCATAATGGTGCCATACCCCTTCACAAAGCGACTGTAGTATCCTGTGAGGCCCAGAAAAGCTCGGACCTCTGTTTGTGGCTTGGGGGGCTCCCAGGCCATGATAGCCTCAATCTTCACCTGGAGGGGCTGCACCAATCCCCTACCCACCAAGTGGCCTAGGTACACCACCGACCCCTGCCCGATCTGACATTTGCTGGCCTTGATTGTCAAGCCAGCCTGTTTCAGGGCCTGGAGAACAGCTTGTAGATGACACAAATGGTCCTCCCAGCTGCTGCTGAAGACTGAAATGTCGTCTAGATAAGCAGCAGAGAAGGCCTCCATTCCGGAGAGGACCTCGTTCACCAGCCTCTGAAAAGTGGCAGGAGCGTTCTTAAGCCCAAAGGGCATAACACAGAACTGGTAGTGGCATTCAGGCATGGAGAAGGCTGACCTTTCCTTGGCTCCATCTGTAAGGGAGATCTGCCAGTACCCTGAAGTGAGGTCAAAGGTACTCCAATATTGGGCAGCTCCCAACCGGTCAATGAGTTCATCCGACCTAGGGATCGGATGGGCATCAGTTTTGGTCACTGAATTCAGTCCACGGTAATCCACACAGAACCTTAGTTCTGGAGTGGTGCCCGGTGGGGCAGCTTTTGGTACCAAAACCACCGGACTAGAACATGGGCTACTTGAAGGTTCAATTACTCCTAGCTCTAGCATCTTAGTGACTTCACTGTGGATGCTGGCCTTCACCTTGTCTGACAGCCGGTAGATCTTAGACTTCACAGGTGGGCTGTCTCCTGTGTCCACATCATGGGTACACAGGTGAGTCCTTCCCGGGACAAGGGAGAACAGCGAGGAATATTGCTCAAGGACCTGGCGGCAGTCCCTACGCTGTTCAGGAGTTAGGGATGGGGAGAGAATCACTCCCTCCACCGACCCATTCTTTTCCTGAGACGGAAATAAATCAGGGAGAGGTTCACTATCCTCCTCCTCTGCTCCATCAGTCACCATCATCAAGATGACCTCGGGCCTCTCATGGTGGGGTTTAAGGCGATTGGCATGGAGCACCCGATGGGGCTGCCGGGGGGGTCTTAAGATCCACTAAGTAAGTGGCCTTGCCCCTCTTCTCGATCACCTCAAAGGGGCCTGTCCAGCGATCCTGAAGGGCACTTAGCTCTCCAGGTTCCATCACCCACACTTTCTGGCCAGGCTCCAACTCCACAGGGTGAGCATTGTGGTCATGCCACTCCTTCATCACTGCTTGGCTGGCTTCCAAGTTGTCAGAAGCTTGCTTCCACAACTTAGCCATTTGGCTCCGGAAGGCCAGCATATAGCTCACCACATCCTGGGGAAGCTTCCTGGGAGTCTTTTCCCATCCGTCTTTCACCAGGCTGAGAGGTCCAAGCACAGGTTGCCCATACAGAAGTTCGAAGGGGCTGAAGCCCACTCCCTTCTGTGGCACTACCCTGTAGGAAAACAACAGACAGGGTAGGAGGACGTCCCATTTCCTCTGCAGGCTCTCAGGCAGATTTCTGATCATGCCTTTCAAGGTTTTTTTGAACCTTTCCACTAGACCATTGGTCTGTGGGTGGTAAGGAGTGGTGAACCGGTAGGTAACCCCACACTCCTTCCACATAGCCCGCATGTAAGCTGACATGAAGTTGGTCCCCCTGTCGCACACAACTTCCTTGGGGAAACCCACTCGGGTAAAGATCCCCATCAGGGCCCTTGCCACTGCAGGCGCAGTAATGGTCCTCAGCGGTATTGCCTCTAGGTACGTTGTGGCATGATCCACCAGAACCAGGATAAACCTGTGACCAGCTGAAGTTGGTGGATCCAATGGCCCCACGATGTCGATGCCCACCCTTTCAAAGGGGGTGCTAACGACAGGTAGTGGTTCCAGGGGAGCTTTCAGCTTCACTCCTGTTTTCCCACTTGCTTGGCAAAACACACAAGTCCGATAGTAAGTGTCGGACGCCACCCTCATTTGAGGCCAATAAAAGTGGGGGACAAGCCGGGCAAAGGTCTTGTCCTGACCAAAGTGTCCTGCCAAGGGTATCTCATTAGCCAGTTCTAGAAGAAAGGCTCGGTAACGTTGAGGGTTAACCAAGGCCCGTGACGAACCGTGCACTGGTGCCTTAGGTTCACTGTAGAGAAGTCCATCCTCCCAGTAAATGTGGTAGTTCCCAGTAACGTTCCCTGCTGCCTGGGCTTCAGCCTGCCGCCTCAGTCCCTCAAGGGTAGGGCACTCCTTCTGGCCCTTACAAAACTCCTCCCTGGTAGGCCCTCCTTCCACATGCCACTCAGCAGGGATAGGTAGGTTCTCCAGGGAGACAACATGCCCCTCCGCGGACTCCTGGACCACCACTGCAGGTGGCCTATCCGTCTCACAGGGCGTGGATGCTGAGGCAGGTTTCTCCTGTCCCCGAATCTTTCCCTTTCTGGCAGCTGGCTGTGCCTTTGTTACAGGCTCCAGCCCAAGCGAACTCCCCCTCTGGGTAGTCGCGGACCTTGTACTGGCACAGGCCCAGTCAGGTGTTCCCAGCATCTCAGTCCGGTATTCCACCTCTTTCCAAACATTGTGCTCCATATCATTCCCCAACAGACAATCTACTGGCACGGCAGGGCTTACGGCAACTCGAAGTAAACCTGCAACCCCTTCCCACTCAAATGGAACCTCGGCCACCGGGTAGTGACCCATTCTGCCGTCAGCCATCGCGGCGGGGTGGAGTACATGTGGAATCACCTGCTCTTTCCCACTTTTTAATCAATTATTCAGACACCTTGCATTGGATGCTTAATCGGCAGTAACTAGACCTAACCCCTTCAGTTAGACTGGTGTTATTGTCACTGGGCTATGATGGTTTCAAAGTCTCGAACTGCAATGACCCCCAGCTGTGATACACTTGTCCTGTCAGACCAGGCTCTCCTGACCAGCACGATAAGTCTATTTCGGGCCCGTATGTTTAACCAGCCGCTAGGACCTACAGCACCAGTTTCTGTCTGCAAGTCTCTCACCACCCCTCAGAACCCTGCTTACTTGAGCCAAAAGCGCCTGGGTTCCGGTACAGACGTCTCTGGCAGATGCAGAGAGTTCACACGGACCCGTCAGCTCTTCCGATTACGTCCGCCTCCACTCAGACCAGGCCGCACTACTTCCAAGGCCTCGCTGAGGAGAGGACGCGTTTGCTGACGGAGTCTTGGGTTCCACTTCACTTCAGCGCCTCACCCGGGCACCTCCGCCGTTTCCTCGTTGTTCCGCACTTCTAGGCCTGCGCGAGTGTTCAGTGTCTCTAATGCACTACTGCCTGCTTCACCACAGACAGCCGGAAGGCCCTCCTCCGGACCCACCGTCAAGTAGTGTCTCTCTCGACTCCTCTCCGCCCCCTTACGAATAGTGTTCCGCCCTTAAGGGGCCTGCGCAGCAAGGAGTCTCTATGATGCTAATCTCCCGCCTACTCCGCTTCCAATTCACAGCGGATAGCGATCTCTGGGATACCTCTCTCACCAGCTCCTTTTTCACCCTACCTCACGGGAGATCCTACAACCCCTCTGCGCCACTGCTAGGTGCGGGGCCTCACAGCTGATGGTTCCCACGGCAGCTGACAGCGGCAATTAACAAGCCTCCCAAGAAGGTGAGGGTCATCCTCCCGCTAGTGCTACTTGGCACAGGTGAGTGATAACAGGGGGTGCTGAAGAAGGATAACCCTGAAAGGGGGGGTAATGGAGCAGGCTATGACGTTCCGTTAGTCCAGTCCCTTCCCTTCCAGTACTTCCTCAGAGATCCTGGTCAGTTTGCTTCAGCCGGCTAGCAGGGCCGTTCCTTCCCTCAGCTTAACCCACCAGTAGTCCCACAGCTTCAGTTCCTCTTGATCAGGGAGCCCAAAAGTCAGTGACACAGGACGTAATTAGTCTGGGCCAGATCTATGGGTAGAAAGACGGTGTCCACAGTAAGGTGGCAATGCTCTATGAGTACTCAACCCTCTGGGTGTCCTGACCCCCTAGCACCACAGCCTGTACTCCAGCTGACTCTCAGATGACAAAATGGCCGCCCAGGTGTTGGCCTTTTATACCCTCAGTGCTCTGGGTCCAGAACAAGCCGGAAGGTTCTGGAACTTCCCCTTAGCTCCCTATGGCCCTAGATCCTGAGGTAAAAATTATGGCAGTTATAAGCCACCATTTTGTGTGATTGTGTATCCAGTCAAGAAGGGTACTTCCACAAAGGCGGCAAGGCCTCAGAAAGTCATTATGACTAAGCAGAACCTAGCCCCTCTGGACAACACCAAAAATCCCAGAGGACATGAAAAAGAAAAATATGTAAAGAGTTAGGAGGGAAAAGAGGACAAAATGAATAAATAATAGGAGGGACCACCCAAATGGCTTTCAGGTCTAACACGCGTCCCCCCCCCAGCTGAAGGTGGGGAAAGCTACCCAACCCCTTGGGAGTTCTCATCACTAAGGCGGAAATACCTAGAGAGACCGTCTGCATTGGCGTGGTCTACTCCAGGCCGATGTTCCACCCGGAAGTCCATTCCCTGTAGGGAGATAGACCACCTCAACAACTTGGGATTCTCTCCCTTCATTTGCATCAGCCAACGAAGGGGCCGGTGGTCAGTCTGAACCAGGAAGCGCGAGCCAAACAGGTATGGTCGCAGCTTCTTCAGAGCCCAAACCACCGCAAAGGCTTCCCGCTCAATTGCACTCCACCTCTGTTCCCGGGGAAGCAGTCTCCTGGACAGGAAGACAACAGGTTGATCCAGACCCTCTTCGTTGAGTTGCGATAACACTGCCCCAATGCCATGTTCTGATGCGTCTGTTTGGACAATGAATTCCTTGGAGAAATTAGGGGCCCTGAGGACTGGAGCAGCACACATTGCCTGTTTCAAGGTGTCAAAGGCTCGCTGACAAGCCTCTGTCCAGACTACCCGTCGGGGTTGCTTCTTGGATGTAAGTTCAGTTAGGGGTGCCATAATGGTGCCATACCCCTTCACAAAGCGACTGTAGTATCCTGTGAGGCCCAGAAAAGCTCGGACCTCTGTTTGTGGCTTGGGGGGCTCCCAGGCCATGATAGCCTCAATCTTCACCTGGAGGGGCTGCACCGATCCCCTACCCACCAAGTGGCCTAGGTACACCACCGACCCCTGCCCGATCTGACATTTGCTGGCCTTGATTGTCAAGCCAGCCTGTTTCAGGGCCTGGAGATCAGCTTGTAGATGACACAAATGGTCCTCCCAGCTGCTGCTGAAGACTGCAATGTCGTCTAGATAAGCAGCAGAGAAGGCCTCCTTTCCGGAGAGGACCTCGTTCACCAGCCTCTGAAAAGTGGCAGGAGCGTTCTTAAGCCCAAAGGGCATAACACAGAACTGGTAGTGGCATTCAGGCATGGAGAAGGCTGACCTTTCCTTGGCTCCATCTGTAAGGGAGATCTGCCAGTACCCTGAAGTGAGGTCAAAGGTACTCCAATATTTGGCAGCTCCCAACCGGTCAATGAGTTCATCCGACCTAGGGATCGGATGGGCATCAGTTTTGGTCACTGAATTCAGTCCACGGTAATCCACACAGAACCTTAGTTCTGGAGGGGTGCCCGGTGGGGCAGCTTTTGGTACCAAAACCACCGGACTAGACCAGGGGCTACTTGAAGGTTCAATTACTCCTAGCTCTAGCATCTTAGTGACTTCACTGTGGATGCTGGCCTTCACCTTGTCTGACAGCCGGTAGATCTTAGACTTCACAGGTGGGCTGTCTCCTGTGTCCACATCATGGGTACACAGGTGAGTCCTTCCCGGGACAAGGGAGAACAGCGAGGAATATTGCTCAAGGACCTGGTGGCAGTCCCTACGCTGTTCAGGAGTTAGGGATGGGGAGAGAATCACTCCCTCCACCGACCCATTCTTTTCCTGAGACGGAAATAAATCAGGGAGAGGTTCACTATCCTCCTCCTCTGCTCCATCAGTCACCATCATCAAGATGACCTCGGGCCTCTCATGGTGGGGTTTAAGGCGATTGGCATGGAGCACCCGATGGGGCTGCCGGGGGGTCTTAAGATCCACTAAGTAAGTGGCCTTGCCCTTCTTCTCGATCACCTCAAAGGGGCCTGTCCAGCGATCCTGAAGGGCACTTAGCTCTCCAGGTTCCATCACCCACACTTTCTGGCCAGGCTCCAACTCCACAGGGTGAGCATTGTGGTCATGCCACTCCTTCATCACTGCTTGGCTGGCTTCCAAGTTGTCAGAAGCTTGCTTCCACAACTTAGCCATTTGGCTCCGGAAGGCCAGCATATAGCTCACCACATCCTGGGGAAGCTTCCTGGGAGTCTTTTCCCATCCGTCTTTCACCAGGCTGAGAGGTCCACGCACAGGTTGCCCATACAGAAGTTCGAAGGGGCTGAAGCCCACTCCCTTCTGTGGCACTACCCTGTAGGAAAACAACAGACAGGGTAGGAGGACGTCCCATTTCCTCCGCAGGCTCTCAGGCAGATTTCTGATCATGCCTTTCAAGGTTTTATTGAACCTTTCCACTAGACCATTGGTCTGTGGGTGGTAAGGAGTGGTGAACCGGTAGGTAACCCCACACTCCTTCCACATAGCCCGCATGTAAGCTGACATGAAGCTGGTCCCCCTGTCGCACACAACTTCCTTGGGGAAACCCACTCGGGTAAAGATCCCCATCAGGGCCCTTGCCACTGCAGGCGCAGTAATGGTCCTCAGAGGTATTGCCTCTAGGTACGGTGTGGCATGATCCACCAGAACCAGGATAAACCTGTGACCAGCTGAAGTTGGTGGATCCAATGGCCCCACGATGTCGATGCCCACCCTTTCAAAGGGGGTGCTAACGACAGGTAGTGGTTCCAGGGGAGCTTTCAGCTTCACTCCTGTTTTCCCACTTGCTTGGCAAGACACACAAGTCCGATAGTAAGTGTAGGACGCCACCCTCATTTGAGGACAATAAAAGTGGGGGACAAGCCGGGCAAAGGTCTTGTCCTGACCAAAGTGTCCTGCCAAGGGTATCTCATTAGCCAGTTCTAGAAGAAAGGCTCGGTAACGTTGAGGGTTAACCAAGGCCCGTGACGAACCGTGCACTGGTGCCTTAGGTTCACTGTAGAGAAGTCCATCCTCCCAGTAAATGTGGTAGTTCCCAGTAACGTTCCCTGCTGCCTGGGCTTCAGCCTGCCGCCTCAGTCCCTCAAGGGTAGGGCACTCCTTCTGGCCCTTACAAAACTCCTCCCTGGTAGGCCCTCCTTCCACATGCCACTCAGCAGGGATAGGTAGGTTCTCCAGGGAGACAACATCCCCCTCCGCGGACTCCTGGACCACCACTGCAGGTGGCCTATCCGTCTCACAGGGCGTGGATACTGAGGCAGGTTTCTCCTGTCCCCGAATCTTTCCCTTTCTGGCAGCTGGCTGTGCCTTTGTTACAGGCTCCAGCCCAAGCGAACTCCCCCTCTGGGTAGTCGCGGACCTTGTACTGGCACAGGCCCAGTCAGGTGTTCCCAGCATCTCAGTCCGGTATTCCACCTCTTTCCAAACATTGTGCTCCATATCATTCCCCAACAGACAATCTACTGGCACGGCAGGGCTTACGGCAACTCGAAGTAAACCTGCAACCCCTTCCCACTCAAATGGAACCTCGGCCACCGGGTAGTGACCCATTCTGCCGTCAGCCATCGCGGCGGGGTGGAGTACATGTGGAATCACCTGCTCTTTCACACTTTTTAATCAATTATTCAGACACCTTGCATTGGATGCTTAATCGGCAGTAACTAGACCTAACCCCTTCAATTAGACTGGTGTTATTGTCACTGGGCTATGATGGTTTCAAAGTCTCGAACTGCAATGACCCCCAGCTGTGATACACTTGTCCTGTCAGACCAGGCTCTCCTGACCAGCACGATAAGTCTATTTCGGGCCCGTATGTTTAACCAGCCGCTAGGACCTACAGCACCAGTTTCTGTCTGCAAGTCTCTCACCACCCCTCAGAACCCTGCTTACTTGAGCCAAAAGCGCCTGGGTTCCGGTACAGACGTCTCTGGCAGATGCAGAGAGTTCACACGGACCCGTCAGCTCTTCCGATTACGTCCGCCTCCACTCAGACCAGGCCGCACTACTTCCAAGGCCTCGCTGAGGAGAGGACGCGTTTGCTGACGGAGTCTTGGGTTCCACTTCACTTCAGCGCCTCACCCGGGCACCTCCGCCGTTTCCTCGTTGTCCCGCACTTCTGGGCCTGCGCGAGTGTTCAGTGTCTCTAATGCACTACTGCCTGCTTCACCACAGACAGCCGGAAGGCCCTCCTCCGGACCCACCGTCAAGTAGTGTCTCTCTCGACTCCGCTCCGCCCCCTTACGAATAGTGTTCCGCCCTTAAGGGGCCTGCGCAGCAAGGAGTCTCTATGATGCTAATCTCCCGCCTACTCCGCTTCCAATTCACAGCGGATAGCGATCTCTGGGATACCTCTCTCACCAGCTCCTTTTTCACCCTACCTCACGGGAGATCCTACAACCCCTCTGCGCCACTGCTAGGTGCGGGGCCTCACAGCTGATGGTTCCCACGGCAGCTGACAGCGGCAATTAACAAGCCTCCCAAGAAGGTGAGGGTCATCCTCCCGCTAGTGCTACTTGGCACAGGTGAGTGATAACAGGGGGTGCTGAAGAAGGATAACCCTGAAAGGGGGGGGTAATGGAGCAGGCTATGACGTTCCGTTAGTCCAGTCCCTTCCCTTCCAGTACTTCCTCAGAGATCCTGGTCAGTTTGCTTCAGCCGGCTAGCAGGGCCGTTCCTTCCCTCAGCTTAACCCACTAGTAGTCCCACAGCTTCAGTTCCTCTTGATCAGGGAGCCCAAAAGTCAGTGACACAGGACGTAATTAGTCTGGGCCAGATCTATGGGTAGAAAGACGGTGTCCACAGTAAGGTGGCAATGCTCTATGAGTACTCAACCCTCTGGGTGTCCTGACCCCCTAGCACCACAGCCTGTACTCCAGCTGACTCTCAGATGACAAAATGGCCGCCCAGGTGTTGGCCTTTTATACCCTCAGTGCTCTGGGTCCAGAACAAGCCGGAAGGTTCTGGAACTTCCCCTTAGCTCCCTATGGCCCTAGATCCTGAGGTAAAAATTATGGCAGTTATAAGCCACCATTTTGTGTGATTGTGTATCCAGTCAAGAAGGGTACTTCCACAAAGGCGGCAAGGCCTCAGAAAGTCATTATGACTAAGCAGCACCTAGCCCCTCTGGACAACACCAAAAATCCCAGAGGACATGAAAAAGAAAAATATGTAAAGAGTTAGGAGGGAAAAGAGGACAAAATGAATAAATAATAGGAGGGACCACCCAAATGTCTTTCAGGTCTAACACGCGTCCCCCCCCAGCTGAAGGTGGGGAAAGCTACCCAACCCCTTGGGAGTTCTCATCACTAAGGCGGAAATACCTAGAGAGACCGTCTGCATTGGCGTGGTCCACTCCAGGCCGATGTTCCACCCGGAAGTCCATTCCCTGTAGGGAGATAGACCACCTCAACAACTTGGGATTCTCTCCCTTCATTTGCATCAGCCAACAAAGGGGCCGGTGGTCAGTCTGAACCAGGAAGCGCGAGCCAAACAGGTATGGTCGCAGCTTCTTCAGAGCCCAAACCACCGCAAAGGCTTCCCGCTCAATTGCACTCCACCTCTGTTCCCGGGGAAGCAGTCTCCTGGACAGGAAGACAACAGGTTGATCCAGACCCTCTTCGTTGAGTTGCGATAACACTGCCCCAATGCCATGTTCTGATGCGTCTGTTTGGACAATGAATTCCTTGGAGAAATTAGGGGCCCTGAGGACTGGAG
Source organism: Lissotriton helveticus (assembly GCF_964261635.1). Taxonomy (NCBI): domain Eukaryota; kingdom Metazoa; phylum Chordata; class Amphibia; order Caudata; family Salamandridae; genus Lissotriton; species Lissotriton helveticus. Next base: position 446,963,781 of record NC_136061.1, read on the forward strand.
CAGCACACATTGCCTGTTTCAAGGTGTCAAAGGCTCGCTGACAAGCCTCTGTCCAGACTACCCGTCGGGGTTGCTTCTTGGATGTAAGTTCAGTTAGGGGTGCCATAATGGTGCCATACCCCTTCACAAAGCGACTGTAGTATCCTGTGAGGCCCAGAAAAGCTCGGACCTCTGTTTGTGGCTTGGGGGGCTCCCAGGCCATGATAGCCTCAATCTTCACCTGGAGGGGCTGCACCGATCCCCTACCCACCAAGTGGCCTAGGTACACCACCGACCCCTGCCCGATCTGACATTTGCTGGCCTTGATTGTCAAGCCAGCCTGTTTCAGGGCCTGGAGAACAGCTTGTAGATGACACAAATGGTCCTCCCAGCTGCTGCGGAAGACTGCAATGTCGTCTAGATAAGCAGCAGAGAAGGCCTCCATTCCGGAGAGGACCTCGTTCACCAGCCTCTGAAAAGTGGCAGGAGCGTTCTTAAGCCCAAAGGGCATAACACAGAACTGGTAGTGGCATTCAGGCATGGAGAAGGCTGACCTTTCCTTGGCTCCATCTGTAAGGGAGATCTGCCAGTACCCTGAAGTGAGGTCAAAGGTACTCCAATATTGGGCAGCTCCCAACCGGTCAATGAGTTCATCCGACCTAGGGATCGGATGGGCATCAGTTTTGGTCACTGAATTCAGTCCACGGTAATCCACACAGAACCTTAGTTCTGGAGTGGTGCCCGGTGGGGCAGCTTTTGGTACCAAAACCACCGGACTAGAACATGGGCTACTTGAAGGTTCAATTACTCCTAGCTCTAGCATCTTAGTGACTTCACTGTGGATGCTGGCCTTCACCTTGTCTGACAGCCGGTAGATCTTAGACTTCACAGGTGGGCTGTCTCCTGTGTCCACATCATGGGTACACAGGTGAGTCCTTCCCGGGACAAGGGAGAACAGCGAGGAATATTGCTCAAGGACCTGGCGGCAGTCCCTACGCTGTTCAGGAGTTAGGGATGGGGAGAGAATCACTCCCTCCACCGACCCATTCTTTTCCTGAGACGGAAATAAATCAGGGAGAGGTTCACTATCCTCCTCCTCTGCTCCATCAGTCACCATCATCAAGATGACCTCGGGCCTCTCATGGTGGGGTTTAAGGCGATTGGCATGGAGCACCCGATGGGGCTGCCGGGGGGTCTTAAGATCCACTAAGTAAGTGGCCTTGCCCTTCTTCTCGATCACCTCAAAGGGGCCTGTCCAGCGATCCTGAAGGGCACTTAGCTCTCCAGGTTCCATCACCCACACTTTCTGGCCAGGCTCCAACTCCACAGGGTGAGCATTGTGGTCATGCCACTCCTTCATCACTGCTTGGCTGGCTTCCAAGTTGTCAGAAGCTTGCTTCCACAACTTAGCCATTTGGCTCCGGAAGGCCAGCATATAGCTCACCACATCCTGGGGAAGCTTCCTGGGAGTCTTTTCCCATCCGTCTTTCACCAGGCTGAGCGGTCCACGCACAGGTTGTCCATACAGAAGTTCGAAGGGGCTGAAGCCCACTCCCTTCTGTGGCACTACCCTGTAGGAAAACAACAGACAGGGTAGGAGGACGTCCCATTTCCTCCGCAGGCTCTCAGGCAGATTTCTGATCATGCCTTTCAAGGTTTTATTGAACCTTTCCACTAGACCATTGGTCTGTGGGTGGTAAGGAGTGGTGAACCGGTAGGTAACCCCACACTCCTTCCACATAGCCCGCATGTAAGCTGACATGAAGCTGGTCCCCCTGTCGCACACAACTTCCTTGGGGAAACCCACTCGGGTAAAGATCCCCATCAGGGCCCTTGCCACTGCAGGCGCAGTAATGGTCCTCAGAGGTATTGCCTCTAGGTACGGTGTGGCATGATCCACCAGAACCAGGATAAACCTGTGACCAGCTGAAGTTGGTGGATCCAATGGCCCCACGATGTTGATGCCCACCCTTTCAAAGGGGGTGCTAACGACAGGTAGTGGTTCCAGGGGAGCTTTCAGCTTCACTCCTGTTTTCCCACTTGCTTGGCAAGACACACAAGTCCGATAGTAAGTGTCGGACGCCACCCTCATTTGAGGACAATAAAAGTGGGGGACAAGCCGGGCAAAGGTCTTGTCCTGACCAAAGTGTCCTGCCAAGGGTATCTCATTAGCCAGTTCTAGAAGAAAGGCTCGGTAACGTTGAGGGTTAACCAAGGCCCGTGACGAACCGTGCACTGGTGCCTTAGGTTCACTGTAGAGAAGTCCATCCTCCCAGTAAATGTGGTAGTTCCCAGTAACGTTCCCTGCTGCCTGGGCTTCAGCCTGCCGCCTCAGTCCCTCAAGGGTAGGGCACTCCTTCTGGCCCTTACAAAACTCCTCCCTGGTAGGCCCTCCTTCCACATGCCACTCAGCAGGGATAGGTAGGTTCTCCAGGGAGACAACATCCCCCTCCGCGGACTCCTGGACCACCACTGCAGGTGGCCTATCCGTCTCACAGGGCGTGGATGCTGAGGCAGGTTTCTCCTGTCCCCGAATCTTTCCCTTTCTGGCAGCTGGCTGTGCCTTTGTTACAGGCTCCAGCCCAAGCGAACTCCCCCTCTGGGTAGTCGCGGACCTTGTACTGGCACAGGCCCAGTCAGGTGTTCCCAGCATCTCAGTCCGGTATTCCACCTCTTTCCAAACATTGTGCTCCATATCATTCCCCAACAGACAATCTACTGGCACGGCAGGGCTTACGGCAACTCGAAGTAAACCTGCAACCCCTTCCCACTCAAATGGAACCTCGGCCACCGGGTAGTGACCCATTCTGCCGTCAGCCATCGCGGCGGGGTGGAGTACATGTGGAATCACCTGCTCTTTCACACTTTTTAATCAATTATTCAGACACCTTGCATTGGATGCTTAATCGGCAGTAACTAGACCTAACCCCTTCAATTAGACTGGTGTTATTGTCACTGGGCTATGATGGTTTCAAAGTCTCGAACTGCAATGACCCCCAGCTGTGATACACTTGTCCTGTCAGACCAGGCTCTCCTGACCAGCACGATAAGTCTATTTCGGGCCCGTATGTTTAACCAGCCGCTAGGACCTACAGCACCAGTTTCTGTCTGCAAGTCTCTCACCACCCCTCAGAACCCTGCTTACTTGAGCCAAAAGCGCCTGGGTTCCGGTACAGACGTCTCTGGCAGATGCAGAGAGTTCACACGGACCCGTCAGCTCTTCCGATTACGTCCGCCTCCACTCAGACCAGGCCGCACTACTTCCAAGGCCTCGCTGAGGAGAGGACGCGTTTGCTGACGGAGTCTTGGGTTCCACTTCACTTCAGCGCCTCACCCGGGCACCTCCGCCGTTTCCTCGTTGTCCCGCACTTCTGGGCCTGCGCGAGTGTTCAGTGTCTCTAATGCACTACTGCCTGCTTCACCACAGACAGCCGGAAGGCCCTCCTCCGGACCCACCGTCAAGTAGTGTCTCTCTCGACTCCGCTCCGCCCCCTTACGAATAGTGTTCCGCCCTTAAGGGGCCTGCGCAGCAAGGAGTCTCTATGATGCTAATCTCCCGCCTACTCCGCTTCCAATTCACAGCGGATAGCGATCTCTGGGATACCTCTCTCACCAGCTCCTTTTTCACCCTACCTCACGGGAGATCCTACAACCCCTCTGCGCCACTGCTAGGTGCGGGGCCTCACAGCTGATGGTTCCCACGGCAGCTGACAGCGGCAATTAACAAGCCTCCCAAGAAGGTGAGGGTCATCCTCCCGCTAGTGCTACTTGGCACAGGTGAGTGATAACAGGGGGTGCTGAAGAAGGATAACCCTGAAAGGGGGGGGTAATGGAGCAGGCTATGACGTTCCGTTAGTCCAGTCCCTTCCCTTCCAGTACTTCCTCAGAGATCCTGGTCAGTTTGCTTCAGCCGGCTAGCAGGGCCGTTCCTTCCCTCAGCTTAACCCACCAGTAGTCCCACAGCTTCAGTTCCTCTTGATCAGGGAGCCCAAAAGTCAGTGACACAGGACGTAATTAGTCTGGGCCAGATCTATGGGTAGAAAGACGGTGTCCACAGTAAGGTGGCAATGCTCTATGAGTACTCAACCCTCTGGGTGTCCTGACCCCCTAGCACCACAGCCTGTACTCCAGCTGACTCTCAGATGACAAAATGGCCGCCCAGGTGTTGGCCTTTTATACCCTCAGTGCTCTGGGTCCAGAACAAGCCGGAAGGTTCTGGAACTTCCCCTTAGCTCCCTATGGCCCTAGATCCTGAGGTAAAAATTATGGCAGTTATAAGCCACCATTTTGTGTGATTGTGTATCCAGTCAAGAAGGGTACTTCCACAAAGGCGGCAAGGCCTCAGAAAGTCATTATGACTAAGCAGCACCTAGCCCCTCTGGACAACACCAAAAATCCCAGAGGACATGAAAAAGAAAAATATGTAAAGAGTTAGGAGGGAAAAGAGGACAAAATGAATAAATAATAGGAGGGACCACCCAAATGGCTTTCAGGTCTAACACGCGTCCCCCCCCAGCTGAAGGTGGGGAAAGCTACCCAACCCCTTGGGAGTTCTCATCACTAAGGCGGAAATACCTAGAGAGACCGTCTGCATTGGCGTGGTCCACTCCAGGCCGATGTTCCACCCGGAAGTCCATTCCCTGTAGGGAGATAGACCACCTCAACAACTTGGGATTCTCTCCCTTCATTTGCATCAGCCAACAAAGGGGCCGGTGGTCAGTCTGAACCAGGAAGCGCGAGCCAAACAGGTATGGTCGCAGCTTCTTCAGAGCCCAAACCACCGCAAAGGCTTCCCGCTCAATTGCACTCCACCTCTGTTCCCGGGGAAGCAGTCTCCTGGACAGGAAGACAACAGGTTGATCCAGACCCTCTTCGTTGAGTTGCGATAACACTGCCCCAATGCCATGTTCTGATGCGTCTGTTTGGACAATGAATTCCTTGGAGAAATTAGGGGCCCTGAGGACTGGAGCAGCACACATTGCCTGTTTCAAGGTGTCAAAGGCTCGCTGACAAGCCTCTGTCCAGACTACCCGTCGGGGTTGCTTCTTGGATGTAAGTTCAGTTAGGGGTGCCATAATGGTGCCATACCCCTTCACAAAGCGACTGTAGTATCCTGTGAGGCCCAGAAAAGCTCGGACCTCTGTTTGTGGCTTGGGGGGCTCCCAGGCCATGATAGCCTCAATCTTCACCTGGAGGGGCTGCACCGATCCCCTACCCACCAAGTGGCCTAGGTACACCACCGACCCCTGCCCGATCTGACATTTGCTGGCCTTGATTGTCAAGCCAGCCTGTTTCAGGGCCTGGAGAACAGCTTGTAGATGACACAAATGGTCCTCCCAGCTGCTGCTGAAGACTGCAATGTCGTCTAGATAAGCAGCAGAGAAGGCCTCCATTCCGGAGAGGACCTCGTTCACCAGCCTCTGAAAAGTGGCAGGAGCGTTCTTAAGCCCAAAGGGCATAACACAGAACTGGTAGTGGCATTCAGGCATGGAGAAGGCTGACCTTTCCTTGGCTCCATCTGTAAGGGAGATCTGCCAGTACCCTGAAGTGAGGTCAAAGGTACTCCAATATTGGGCAGCTCCCAACCGGTCAATGAGTTCATCCGACCTAGGGATCGGATGGGCATCAGTTTTGGTCACTGAATTCAGTCCATGGTAATCCACACAGAACCTTAGTTCTGGAGTGGTGCCCGGTGGGGCAGCTTTTGGTACCAAAACCACCGGACTAGAACATGGGCTACTTGAAGGTTCAATTACTCCTAGCTCTAGCATCTTAGTGACTTCACTGTGGATGCTGGCCTTCACCTTGTCTGACAGCCGGTAGATCTTAGACTTCACAGGTGGGCTGTCTCCTGTGTCCACATCATGGGTACACAGGTGAGTCCTTCCCGGGACAAGGGAGAACAGCGAGGAATATTGCTCAAGGACCTGGCGGCAGTCCCTACGCTGTTCAGGAGTTAGGGATGGGGAGAGAATCACTCCCTCCACCGACCCATTCTTTTCCTGAGACGGAAATAAATCAGGGAGAGGTTCACTATCCTCCTCCTCTGCTCCATCAGTCACCATCATCAAGATGACCTCGGGCCTCTCATGGTGGGGTTTAAGGCGATTGGCATGGAGCACCCGATGGGGCTGCCGGGGGGTCTTAAGATCCACTAAGTAAGTGGCCTTGCCCTTCTTCTCGATCACCTCAAAGGGGCCTGTCCAGCGATCCTGAAGGGCACTTAGCTCTCCAGGTTCCATCACCCACACTTTCTGGCCAGGCTCCAACTCCACAGGGTGAGCATTGTGGTCATGCCACTCCTTCATCACTGCTTGGCTGGCTTCCAAGTTGTCAGAAGCTTGCTTCCACAACTTAGCCATTTGGTTCCGGAAGGCCAGCATATAGCTCACCACATCCTGGGGAAGCTTACTGGGAGTCTTTTCCCATCCGTCTTTCACCAGGCTGAGAGGTCCACGCACAGGTTGCCCATACAGAAGTTCGAAGGGGCTGAAGCCCACTCCCTTCTGTGGCACTACCCTGTAGGAAAACAACAGACAGGGTAGGAGGACGTCCCATTTCCTCTGCAGGCTCTCAGGCAGATTTCTGATCATGCCTTTCAAGGTTTTATTGAACCTTTCCACTAGACCATTGGTCTGTGGGTGGTAAGGAGTGGTGAACCGGTAGGTAACCCCACACTCCTTCCACATAGCCCGCATGTAAGCTGACATGAAGTTGGTCCCCCTGTCGCACACAACTTCCTTGGGGAAACCCACTCGGGTAAAGATCCCCATCAGGGCCCTTGCCACTGCAGGCGCAGTAATGGTCCTCAGAGGTATTGCCTCTAGGTACGGTGTGGCATGATCCACCAGAACCAGGATAAACCTGTGACCAGCTGAAGTTGGTGGATCCAATGGCCCCACGATGTCGATGCCCACCCTTTCAAAGGGGGTGCTAACGACAGGTAGTGGTTCCAGGGGAGCTTTCAGCTTCACTCCTGTTTTCCCACTTGCTTGGCAAGACACACAAGTCCGATAGTAAGTGTCGGACGCCACCCTCATTTGAGGCCAATAAAAGTGGGGGACAAGCCGGGCAAAGGTCTTGTCCTGACCAAAGTGTCCTGCCAAGGGTATCTCATTAGCCAGTTCTAGAAGAAAGGCTCGGTAACGTTGAGGGTTAACCAAGGCCCGTGACGAACCGTGCACTGGTGCCTTAGGTTCACTGTAGAGAAGTCCATCCTCCCAGTAAATGTGGTAGTTCCCAGTAACGTTCCCTGCTGCCTGAGCTTCAGCCTGCCGCCTCAGTCCCTCAAGGGTAGGGCACTCCTTCTGGCCCTTACAAAACTCCTCCCTGGTAGGCCCTCCTTCCACATGCCACTCAGCAGGGATATGTGGTAAATAAATAATTAATTACCGGTACTATTTTTGAATACATTAATAATAACAGATAGCTCAATAAATAAGAGGCAGGATCCGATGTATCTGAGTCTAACAGGCTTTAATCAGGCAAAAGGGAAGGGACAGGATCGGAACAGCCTGGAATAGAATGGCATAGAAGGCAGCTGCGATGTTTCATCAACATTACATGATATATATAGTAAAACATCACAATTACATTACATACAGTAGGCGTAACTAGTGACAAGCGTAAGATAAGAACACATGGGCGTGAAAAGAAGGCGTGCACAGGGCGTGCACGTAGACATGTGATGAGAACGTCACAGAAGTGTCATAAAGTGGGTGGATACATGGAGGGGGCTACCTGGGCAGCTGGAACCTTTAACCTAGTGGTGCGCGCAAACGGGCCATGACGTGTGACTGGGAGAACTGGGGCTCTGACTTCTGTACTAGAAGAGGAGACTAAAAGTCTGCGATGTCAGGACGACATGTACCTATAGCATATCTGGTATCTGGTGTTTGGAATACATGTTGATAGAATCTAAAAGTTATCAGGGCAAAGGCTACTTGACACTAAGGCTGGTGCATGCATATATTCTACATGTATTGCGTGTGCTATGAATCTTCTATGGATATTAATACAGTAATTCTCTTGCATGGAGACAGAAAGACTAGACTATAGCTGAAGTTGTTTATGCGGTTCACTAGCTTAGGAATGTGAAGACGGAGAGCTGAACTGATAACTGGAGGCATAACATATTCTTGGCAGACACGCAGGCAGAGCCAGGCCGGGCACCGCGCTGCGCGGCAGGAAGTAAGTGAAGGGTCAGGGATGCAGGTGGGGGCTGCATCGCTCCTCGGAGTGGGTTCAGGAGGCTGGAGCTTGAATCTGGTGTTCAGGCCCTTTGAGGCCTAGAAACGGGGACAATTCGATAAATTAACGTGCATAATGTAAAACGTGGGCAACATAGGCCTAATACTCGTTGCTTTCACGAGAACTGGAAACTGGCATACTAAAGTTGGACACAACTATAATTGCGTCTTTAATCGATCATAGGGGGATATATGCATATCGATCATGCACATATAACATAGGATGGGGAACACGTAGGCACATATAACAAGGCAAAATTCAATTTTCCTCATTCCCTCCTTGTGCCCTACGTTTCCATCAGGAAACATCAATATTCATGATACCATCTATCTGTTCATATAGCATCATTTGCTCGTCTCGAATTTTCTTGGAACGGGACTTAGGACTAGGAATACAAGATGTAGCACACAAGCCGCAAATCGCAGGGCCACATTGTAAACAGAGGCAGCAACTGAATATAATCATTACTGCTATACCTAGGAATGACAATACTTTCCATCCCCAGGCAGATATTATACTCCAGAGCCAACCGGACCATGTCCAGGTGCCTGGATTCTGGTGTAACTGATGGGCAATTTTATGAAGTCTGGTTATAGCTGAATAAACAGACGGTGCGTTATTAGGAATGAAAATGCAGCAACTAGATCCGATGACTCTACAAGCTCCTCCCCTATCGGCCAGTATGACGTCAAGGACGAGACGATTTTGGAGCACGACAAATCTCATAGCAGATTGCTCTTCAGTTAAGTTACCTAGAGCAGAAGTAGTCTCATTCACTACTGCTTCAAGGGTTCTGGTTAGCCTACGTATTAGCTTACTATTCTGGACAGGACCTATAAAGAAAAAGAAACCTTTATTGAAGTCTTGATATTGTTCTAAGGCAGTTTCAGTCTGATCGACAATTGGGGACTCGATCTCCCTTCTATGTCTAACGTGTACTAGATGTGTGTTTCTATGATAATCAGATGGGGCTAGGAAAACTGGTGGCAGTAGGAAGGCAATGTAACATGTTCCATCCCAATCTAGGGGCAGACGTACATATGCGGTCTGGCCACATACAAAATACGAATGACGTGAAGCTTTAGAAGTAGATTTCCCACTGTCACTATACTCGACTATAGTAGTACAATCACTATGACCTACATGTGAGGAACCATTCTTTCTGACACATAATTCGCCTTTAACTGGTAGAACTGAAATAGCAGGCAAATCTGGAGTAGTCTCGGACTGAACATTCAAAACCATGAAATTCGAGGAATAATTACCTAGATCATATACTTCATTTTCTAGATCTAACCCTGTTCTATGGGAAAGACCTTCCTTGTCTGGGAAACATGTTCTATTCAGAAGGGACATATCATTTGAAGATGACGTTAACGTGGACCATGCTCCACACGAACCATTGTGTGAAAACGGGTAGGGAAAGAGTGGCAGAACTCCCTTCGGTGTCTGAAAAGGGGGGAGTCGACCACACACCCAACAATTAGTGGCATTGCTGGTCTGGTGTGAATAGTGTAACATTCGGATAAACGTATTATTTCGCATAGCAAGACGATAAGATAACTCGTGAGGAGGCAGGTCACTAAATGTGTGCTCTACTGTAGCATTAGAAAACATATGTACATGTGAATTAATAGGAAAACATAAATGTAAAGCATAACTTATGCAGGTAACCATAAGACTCAGAAATAGCATGAAAAATAAAGTAACAATACATCTACTTCGAAGATTCTTTTGATAACGTATTCTCTTAGAGTTTTGACTAACTCTCTCACTGTGTGGGTCTATCTCATACATGTCAGGAACCTGTCTAACCGTTTCACCCGAGAGGGACTTAGACAATTAAACTGGCTGACTTACTAGACCAAAGCTTATCTTTATACTCCTGCTGTGGAGTTTTCTCTAACAGGGGAAGTTTAGATTCAGTGTCTGGGCAGTCCTTGAGAACGGGGCAGTCCTTGAGAAATGTCTTTGGTTTGAGTCCACAAAATCTCTTTACATGACTGGAGTGTAACCACCCCTTTCTTCCTTCAATCTTCAAGTCTGGGCTCCTTCCAGCGGGGCTCCAGCGGACTTGAACGATTAAAATTCCTCACGAGGACCAGGTCGCCTGGTATGACCTCGTGCGGTTTCACTTGAGTGTTGTCTGGAAAAGCAGCGGCAACCTGTGAACGAAAAGAGAGTAGTGCAGACATCAAGGAGGCCAAGTAATCTGTCAGCATGTTACTGTCAACATCAGTAATGGTACGTGGTCTAGGTGTACCCCACATGTTTGGGGGACGACCGAAAACTACCTCGAAAGGAGACAGACCTGAACGGGAATGTGCAACCATTCTCATATAGAAAAGGGCGACTGGCAGTGCTACTATCCAATCTACGCCTTTCTCTGCGCATACTTTAGCAATGCGGATTTTCAGAGTCTGATTATGTCTCTCTACGAGACCAGCTGCTTCAGGATGTCGTACACAGTGGAACTTCCACTGGTACCCTAACAGAAGGGATACTTGTTTCATGAGTTCGGATGAGAATGGCTGGCCGTTTTCTGAATACACGACCCTCGGTAATCCATAGCGAGGGAAGAACTCACGAACCAACTGCCTGGCAGTGGTCGCAGCTGTGTAATCTGGGACTGGATAGGCTTCTGTCCATCTGGACAAAGCGCATACAACTACGAGGACATACTTGAAACCTCGACATCGATCCATCTGAATATAATCCATCTGGAGGACTTCAAAAGGGTGGTCAGGAGGATGGAATCCACCTTGTTCCACCGGGACACCTTTACCTGGATTGAACTGACAACAGATCATGCAGGTACGCACTTTCTGCTTGGCTGCTGCTCGTAAATGCTTGTTAAACCAGAGGTTCTGAATACTGTCTAACATGGCTTTCTCTCCTAAATGTACTGGACTATGTGCGGTGTTAATAATGACTTGAACCATAGAGTCGGGGAGAAACCATGTGGCTTTTCCCTTCGTCAACCATCCTTGATCTGTCTGGACCCCTCCTTGTTCGGACCATTTCTTGATTTCATCAGGAGTAGCATGTGACTGTATATCTATTACATCTTGTGTAGGGTCCTTAACTGTCATACAAGTAGTCTGATCTGGAATGTCTGTCTGTGTCGTGTTAACTGGAATGTCTGGAGTCTGAGCTGTAAGCTTGGCTGTTCGATCTGCTAGATCGTTACCCTGGGAAATGATATCAGTGACTTTCGTATGTGCCTTGCACTTCATGATAGCGATAGCTGTCGGTAAATGTATTGCATCTAACAAAGCTTGAATGAGGGGGCCATGCTGAATCTTGGTTCCATGAGAAGTCATAAAACCTCTTTCTTGCCAGAGCACTCCAAAGTCGTGTACGACTCCGAATGCATAACGTGAATCTGTGTATATGTTTACTTTCAGGTTCTTCGCTCGTATGCAGGCTCGGGTCAGAGCGACGAGCTCTGCTGCTTGGGCAGACAGGGTGTCAATACGATGTGTTTCTATAACTTCAGTTTCAGTAGTCACTGCATACGCGGCTACTAGTTCTCCTGTACTTGTCCTCATACATGAACCATCCACATAAAGTGTCAGGTCGGGATCAGGTAATGCAATGTCTGTCAGGTGTTGTCTTGGCTTTGTCATGGTGTTAACGACTTCCACACAGTCATGTGTGGCAGGATTCGAGGTAACTGAGGGTAACAGTGTAGCGGGATTTAAAATGTTGCAGCGTCTAATTTCTATGTGTGGCTGAAACAATGTCAGTTCATAACCTGTTAAACGTGCAATTGTCAAGTGCTGAGTCTGTGTTCGGTTTAAAAGAACTTCCACGGAGTGTGGAACTTGTACTGTCAGGGAGTGTCCTAACACTATGGAATCACTTTGTCGGATAGCTAGAGCTGTGGCTGCAACTGACTTGAGGCACGCAGGCAGAGCCTGGGCCACCGGATCTAATGTGCTAGAGAAATAAGCACAGGGCTTGTATTGTCCTGCTTGATCTTGTGTGAGAACAGATAATGCAGTACCATCACGTTCAGTGACAAAAAGTGTAAAAGGCTTACTGTAGTTTGGTGTTGCTAGAACAGGTGCATTACATAAAGCTTTCTTTAACTCATTGAAAACAAGTGTATGTTCTTGGGTCCAAGGGAGGACAGTCGATGCGGCTGCCTCCTGTGTCGTTAACTGTATCAGTGGCTTGGCTAGATATGCGTACTGAGGAATCCATTGTCTGCAATAAGAAGTGAGGCCGATAAAAGCTCGTACCTCCTTTTGAGTCCTGGGCTGTGGAAGATGTGCTATTAACTGGATACGGTCAGGTGTCAACTGCCTACCCCTCTTGGACAGTAAGTGTCCTAGGTAGACCACTTGCTGGACACAGAATTGCAATTTGGAAGGGGACACCTTGTGCCCCATCTCGGCCAGGAAATACAGGACTGTAAGTGACGCACGTTCGCAGTCACGTTCAGAACGGGCTGTGATCAATAGATCATCGACATACTGGAGCAGGGCCGTGTCAGTTGGCATGTGAATATTGTCTAGTTGTCTTTTAAGTGCTTGACTGTAAATACTAGGACTTTCTGTGAAACCTTGAGGAGCTCGTGTGAATTTATAGCTCCTTCCATTTAAACAGAATCCGAAAAGAAACTGGCTGTCTGGATGAATGGGAACACTAAAGAATGCGTTCTTGAGATCAATAACAGTGAAGAACGTGGCTTCGGAATCAATGGCTGTTAATAGGGAAGAAATATCTGGAACCACTGGGTACTGGGGTATGATACATTTATTAAGTTCTCGAAGGTCAATCACTAATCGATAAACTGGAGGTGCATTGGGATCAGTACGTTTCAGAATCGGAATGATAGGAGAATTACATACATTGGAGTCAGTTTCTACAACTACTCCTTGAGCAATAAGCTCGTCAATAATTTTGGATAAGGCTGCTACAGCCTCAGGTGGCAATTTGTACTGTCGGATTCGTGGTAATACAACACCTTTCTTCAGAGTGACACGATAGGGTGTAATGTGCATACAACCTACATCAGTTGGACCTTGCGCCCATAAATGCTGTGGTACATTCAATAATCTTGGATCAAAATCACGTAATACATAATGACCTTTAAAATCTCGCAAAAACAGTCTCACTCCTTCAGGGGAACAGCATATGACTGCTCCTAATTCCTTCAGGGTCTTAATGCCTAGTAAATTTTCTGGACATGATTTCGTAAGTAACAAGTCTGTAGTTCGGGACAATGGACCAACCTCTAGGGAAACTGGTTTCGATATTTCATTAACAATAGGCTTTCCTGAAAATCCAAGGGAAACATTTCTAGAGCCTGAGAGGGGAGCCCCTGGAACCTCGTCATGACTGATGGTAGTCCTACTTGCCCCTGTATCAATCAGAAACTTTCTGTCTTTCCCTAATACTTGACTGTGTACATAGGGACCCTCTTGATCTACAGGAATCTCGATGAGAGGCAAGCCAACCTCCCTCTCTAGGCTGTTTCATGAATACGGCTGATAATCTGGATACTCTGACTGTGCATACTGGTACATCTGCTGTGTAACGTGTTGTGTGGCAGCTATAGGCTGCGGTACTGTAACTGTCTGTTGTGCGTTCTGCGGTGACTGTGTATTCTGCGGAACATGTTCTTGTCTAGGCGGACGTGGTCTTTCTTTAGTTTTACCAGTAGCTATGTTGTGTTTCAGAACTGCACATTCGTTTATATAATGACCTGGCTGTTTACAGTAATTGCAGGTCCCTTTAACGGGAGCTGTAGGATGACTGACTTGATTCGTACCCCTCTTCTGACTGTCTTGCGGAACAGACTGCGCAACTAGTACTTTCATTTTCGTGTCTTTCATACGTCTCCTTTCATGTTCCTGCTCTTCCCTGATTCTGTTCTGGTGGTACTGTAGCATCTGGAGCATCTGTGACGGAGTATTAGCTTGCCAGGTACTTTCGACTTTCAATACTCGATTTTTAACTTGTGGTAAAGAATTCTCAACTAGTTTGGTAACAAAAAGATGTGGATACGATTCACTACTTGTTTTCAGGCCACTATTAATAATGAAACATTTCTCAAATCTAGAATAAAAATCACTAGTGTCTTCGTCTTGTTTCTGTTTACAGGCTGAGATGGCATCCCAGTCTTCCTTTTTCGTGGCTAGTAATCTTGGCAAGACTTGTATCAATAACTCGGGCAATGCTTTAGCTTTATCCCCAAGACCGGTACCTGGAACTCGTGTATTATCTTCAGTTTCTAATGCGGTCCAATCTATCTTTTTCTCTCCCACCTCCCATTCTTTTTCTTTGAGTTTTTCATATGTGCCCGCAGGCAACAGGACCTTTAACATTTTAATGATATCAGGATACGTGTATTCTCCCATACGGAGCATGTCCTTTAATTCACGGTGGGACCCTGCTGGATCTTTATCGTGACAGGGTATTAACTTTTTCATTTCCAGAAGTTCTATTTTCGTGATGGGGGTGTAAACAAATAATCGTTCTAGATCACCCCCCTCTCCCTTAACTGGATGTACTTCTCGTAACGGATTCTGTCTGTCTATGTAGAATGATTTGCTTTTTGGGGGTGGGACAGGAACAAAATGCGGATTCAGGAACGTTCTGTATTTGTGGCGCTGTTCTAGTATGACACTAATTAAATCGGTACCTAGACCTTTCCATCTGTATAAGTGTAACTCGTTCAATACATCATGTAAAGGACCTGGATCAGAATGCTGATCCTCATACAGTGTAATGAGGTGCTGGATCATGTACATACCCACCAGACGTTGCTCGGCTGGGGGCAGTTTCAGAAACGTTTGGGCCACTATTTCATCTGGAAACGTGGTAGAATCACTAGTCCATCGGACTGCTGATCGGGCTAGTTCTTGTTCATGCATGGTACTAAGCTCACTATAACCTATTCGTGATTTCAGAATTTGATCGGTGGCCTGGAATACTTGTTCTAGAAAACACTGTTCTGGTACTGGAGGAGGAAAAACTTTCTTGTAATCTAGACATGAGTGTCGGTCGGGAAATCTAGTTCTACCTACATACGCTATTCTGGTGATATTCTCGCTGTCTACCTCTTCACTTGAAGAGTCATTCTCTTTCTCGGTTGCTCTTTTTGCTTCCTCTTTCTGGTGTATACTTATAATTTCCTTACGTATTTTCTTGTACATACTTTCTACACTACCTAGTGTCTTGTGTTTTCCCTCGGCTATATTGTCACTCCATCTTGACAGGCCTTTCATCTCGTCTTTGTCTTTATCAGGATAATCTTGTTCTCTTATTAAACAGTTAATCAAGAACTGTAAAATCATATTTTGAATCTCGGCTTTCCTGTGTGCCATAGCTTCGTGAATACTTCCTGGATTTTCCCCTGTACGGACAAAACAATATATTCTGTCTAGATGTTCCTTCATGTCGGGCAGGGTGACCAAAAAGTTGGCAACCCGTCTGAAACGTACCGAATATAATACCATGTGATCTTCGCCGGGGACTGGATCATATATACATTCCGTAAGAAGTCGCTTGAGGTCTGCGTATGTAGCTAGTTTTGGCGTACGCTGTAACGCTGCGTCTCGCGGCGTCAGTCGTCTAACTTGAGGCGGGGTAATAGGAGCACTTCCCCCCACTGCTCCTGTACTAGAATCGTCAGTTAATACTGTACGTGCTGGTAAAGTGACTGGCAAAGCGGGTACATTTACTGTGGGCTGGTCCGGGGGTACTGGCACATTAACTTGGCTCCCGGGACCAGTGGCTGGAGGAACAGGAATTACATTATTAACAGGGTGCTGAGGGTGAGCAGGCGGAATAGGATTTGCATATGCTGGGACTGTATCGTCCAAGTAGGACGAAAGAAAAATTTCAGCTGCGGTCGGTTTATGACGTAGCTTAATCGGGACCAATGGTGGCGGTAGATTACAGGGTGCTTCCGGGGTTGCCTTCGGCAAGCCCTCGGCAAGAAGAGGATACATACCTTTAATAAGGGCATTTCTCTGTTTGGGCTTTTTCTGCGGATTCCCTACTTAATTCTGTTTTCCTGAATTCTTTTTCTGTTCTTTTATGAGATTCTTTGCGCCATAACTCGATGGCATCTTTCTGGGACTGTCTGGCTTTCTTTTTCCATAATGCTTCTTCTACTCGCATGATGCACTCGGCATCCCATGTACCTGATACAGGCCATCTATATTTCTCTTCAAGATCTTTCGTATAATCAACCCATAAATCTAGATATAATATGGCATCTAAGCCATGCTTGTGATACATAAAATGTCCAGGACTGTCCCTAGGAGGGACAGGAACTGATTCTTCGAGTAACCCTTTTCTGGTTTTGATCTGACGTAATTTCGAAAACAGAGGCATAATCGGATCTTACTTGAACTAAACACAATACACAATAATCACAGTAATGAAATGGCAAACAAATCACTCATACCACGACATAGAAATACATTAATAACAGTTCGAACAGAATACTACCTGATACACTGAAAACATAACACTTGAATTTCTCGAGAACGGACTTACTAGAATTACTGGATGCACTGCTAAAACAGTACAGAACATACCGCTCTCATAAAGAGACACGTCATACCGTATCCACCTAGGTGAATACTTCGGACTGGATCTGTGTACCCAAACCCATCGGACCAGGAACAAACTAATGAACCTGTCTAGATACTTCCCCCGCAACGGTACTCACCGGGAAGCAGAACTTGAAGGCCTCGGACTGGACTGGACTGCTACGACGTCGGACTACGAACTTCGGACTTCGGACTCCGGTTACAGGTGGGCCTCCGGATACCTCGGACCTTGCACTCTCGGCTTGGGCTCTGGTCGGGACGAACCGCATTCCACACCGCCTCGTCTGGATGCCGGACCGCAGTCTCCGTCTCCTCCGTGGGCCTGAGGGAGACTTGAAGCAGAAATATCTGCACGTGCACGGTAGAGTTCCGTCACGGCTGTAGAAGGGTCAGGGGGCCTGAGTGAGGGTGAGTGAGGGTGAGTGAGGGTGAGTGAGGGTGAGTGAGGGTGAGGGTGAGGGGTTGAGGGTGAATGAGGGTGAGTGAGGGTGAGGGGTTGAGGGTGAGTGAGGGTGAGGGTGAGTGAGGGTGAGTGAGTGAGAGTGAGGGTGAGGGGTGAGTGAGGGTGAGGGTGAGTGAGTGAGGGTGAGGGGTTGAGGGTGAGTGAGGGTGAGGGTGAGTGAGGGTGAGTGAGGGTGAGGGTGAGTGAGGGGTTGAGGGTGAGTGAGGGTGAGGGTGAGGGTGAATGAGGGTGAGTGAGGGTGAGGGTGAGTGAGGGTGAGGGGTTGAGGGTGAGGGTGAGGGGTTGAGGGTGAGTGAGGGTGAGTGAGGGTGAGTGAGGGTGAGGGTGAGTGAGTGTGAGGGGTTGAGGGTGGGTGAGGGTGAGGGGTTGAGGGTGGGTGAGGGTGAGTGAGGGTGAGGGGTTGAGTGAGGGTGAGGGGTTGAGGGTGAGTGTGAGGGTGAGGGGTTGAGGGTGGGTGAGTGGTTGAGGGTGAGGGGTTGAGGGTGGGTGAGGGTGAGGGGTTGAGGGTGGGTGAGGGGTTGAGGGTGGGTGAGGGTGAGGGGTTGAGGGTGGGTGAGGGTGAGGGGTTGAGGGTGAGTGAGGGTGAGGGGTTGAGGGTGGGTGAGGGGTTGAGGGTGAGTGTGAGGGTGAGGGGGTGAGTGAGTGTGAGGGTGAGGGGGTGAGGGTGAGGGTGAGGGGGTGAGGGGTTGAGGGTGAGTGAGGGGTTGAGGGTGAGGGGGTGAGGGTGAGGGGGTGAGGGGGTGAGGGTGAGGGGGTGAGGGTGAGTGAGGGGTTGAGGGTGAGGGGGTGAGGGTGAGGGGTTGAGGGTGAGGGTGTGAGGGTGAGGGGTTGAGGGTGAGGGTGTGAGGGTGAGGGGTTGAGGGTGAGGGGGTGAGGGTGAGTGAGGGGTGAGGGTGAGGGGTTGAGGGTGAGGGGTTGAGGGTGCGGGGTTGAGGGTGAGGGGTTGAGGGTGCGGGGTTGAGGGTGAGGGGGTGAGGGGTTGAGGGTGAGGGTGAGGGGTTGAGGGTGGGTGAGGGGTTGAGGGTGAGTGAGGGGTTGAGGGTGAGTGGTTGAGGGTGAGGGTGAGGGGTGAGGGGGTGAGGGTGAGGGGTTGAGGGTGAGGGGTTGAGGGTGAGGGGTTGGGGGTGAGGGGTTGAGGGTGAGGGGTTGAGGGTGAGGGGTTGAGGGTGAGGGGGTGAGGGGTTGAGGGTGAGTGAGGGTGAGGGTGAGTGAGGGTGAGGGGTTGAGGGTGAGGGGTTGAGGGTGAGTGAGGGTGAGGGTGAGTGAGGGTGAGTGAGGGTGAGGGTGAGTGAGTGTGAGGGTGAGGGGGTGAGGGTGAGGGGTTGAGGGTGGGTGAGGGTGAGTGAGGGTGAGGGGTTGAGGGTGAGTGAGGGTGAGTGAGGGTGAGGGGTTGAGGGTGAGTGAGGGTGAGGGGGTGAGTGAGGGTGAGGGTGAGGGGTTGAGGGTGAGTGAGGGAGGGTGAGTGAGGGTGAGTGAGGGTGAGGGGTTGAGGGTGAGTGAGGGTGAGGGTGAGTGAGGGTGAGGGTGAGTGAGTGTGAGGGTGAGGGGTTGAGGGTGGGTGAGGGTGAGGGGTTGAGGGTGGGTGAGGGGTTGAGGGTGGGTGAGGGTGAGGGGTTGAGGGTGGGTGAGGGGTTGAGGGTGGGTGAGGGGTTGAGGGTGAGGGGTTGAGGGTGAGTGAGGGTGAGGGGTTAAGGGTGAGTGTGAGGGTGAGGGGTTGAGGGTGAGTGAGTGTGAGGGTGAGGGGGTGAGGGTGAGGGGGTGAGGGTGGGTGAGGGGATGAGGGTGAGGGGTTGAGGGTGAGGGGGTGAGGGTGAGTGAGGGGTTGAGGGTGAGTGAGGGGTTGAGGGTGAGGGGTTGAGGGTGAGGGGTTGAGGGTGAGGGGTTGAGGGTGAGGGTGAGGGGTTGAGGGTGAGGGGTTGAGGGTGAGGGGTTGAGGTGAGGGGTTGAGGTGAGGGGGTGAGGGGTGAGGGTGAGGGGTGAGGGGTTGAGGGTGAGGGGTTGAGGGTGAGGGGTTGAGGGTGAGGGGTTGAGGGTGAGTGGGGGTGAGGGTGAGGGGGTGAGGGTGAGTGAGGGGGTGAGGGTGAGGGGGTGAGGGGGTGAGGGTGAGTGAGGGGTTGAGGGTGAGGGGTTGAGGGTGAGGGTGAGGGGTTGAGGGTGTGAGGGTGAGGGGTTGAGGGTGAGGGGTTGAGGGTGTGGGGTTGGGGGTGTGAGGGTGAGGGGTTGAGGGTGAGGGGTTGAGGGTGAGGGTGAGGGTGAGTGAGGGTGAGTGAGGGTGAGTGAGTGTGAGGGTGAGGGGTTGAGGGTGGGTGAGGGGTTGAGGGTGGGTGAGGGTTAGGGGTTGAGGGTGAGTGTGAGGGTGAGGGGTTGAGGGTGGGTGAGGGGTTGAGGGTGAGGGGTTGAGGGTGGGTGAGGGTGAGGGGTTGAGGGTGGGTGGGTTGAGGGTGGGTGAGGGTGAGGGGTTGAGGGTGGGTGAGGGTGAGGGGTTGAGGGTGGGTGAGGGTGAGGGGTTGAGGGTGAGTGAGGGTGAGGGGTTGAGGGTGAGTGAGGGTGAGGGGTGAGAGTGAGTGTGAGGGTGAGGGTGAGGGTGAGGGGTTGAGGGTGAGGGGTTGAGGGTGAGGGGGTGAGGGTGAGTGAGGGGTTGAGGGTGAGGGGGTGAGGGTGAGGGGTTGAGGGTGAGGGGGTGAGGGTGAGGGGTTGAGGGTGAGGGTGAGTGAGGGGGTGAGGGTGAGGGGTTGAGGGTGAGGGGGTGAGGGTGAGTGAGGGGTTGAGGGTGAGGGGGTGAGGGTGAGGGGTTGAGGGTGAGGGGGTGAGGGGGTGAGGGTGAGAGAGGGGTTGAGGGTGAGGGGGTGAGGGGGTGAGGGGTTGAGGGTGAGGGGGTGAGGGTGAGGGGGTGAGGGTGAGGGGTTGAGGGTGAGGGGGTGAGGGGTTGAGGGTGAGGGGTTGAGGGTGAGGGGTTGGGGGTGAGGGTGAGTGAGGGGTTGAGGGTGAGGGGGTGAGGGGTTGAGGGTGAGGGGTTGAGGGTGAGTGAGGGTGAGGGGTTGAGGGTGAGGGGTTGAGGGTGAGTGAGGGTGAGTGAGGGTGAGGGGTTGAGGGTGAGTGAGGGTGAGGGTGAGTGAGGGTGAGTGAGGGTGAGGGTGAGTGAGGGGTTGAGGGTGAGTGAGGGGTTGAGGGTGAGTGAGGGTGAGGGTGAGTGAGGGTGAGGGTGAATGAGGGTGGGTGAGGGTGAGTGAGGGTGAGGGGTTGAGGGTGAGGGGTTGAGGGTGAGGGGTTGAGGGTGCGGGGTTGAGGGTGCGGGGGTTGAGGGGGTGAGGGGTTAAGGGTGCGGGGTTGAGGGTGAGGGGGTGAGGGTGAGGGTGAGGGGTTGAGGGTGAGGGGGTGAGGGGTTGAGGGTGAGGGGTTGAGGGTGAGGGGTTGGGGGTGAGGGTGAGTGAGGGGTTGAGGGTGAGGGGGTGAGGGGTTGAGGGTGAGGGGTTGAGGGTGAGGGGTTGAGGGTGAGTGAGGGTGAGTGAGGGTGAGGGGTTGAGGGTGAGTGAGGGTGAGGGTGAGTGAGGGTGAGGGGTTGAGGGTGAGTGAGGGTGAGGGTGATGAGGGTGAGGGTGAGTGAGGGTGAGTGAGGGTGAGTGAGGGTGAGGGTGAGTGAGGGGTTGAGGGTGAGTGAGGGGTTGAGGGTGAGTGAGGGTGAGGGTGAGTGAGGGTGAGGGTGAATGAGGGTGGGTGAGGGTGAGTGAGGGTGAGGGGTTGAGGGTGAGGGGTTGAGGGTGAGGGGTTGAGGGTGCGGGGTTGAGGGTGCGGGGTTGAGGGGGTGAGGGGTTGAGGGTGCGAGGGTGAGGGGGTGAGGGGTTGAGGGTGAGGGGTTGAGGGTGAGGGGTTGAGGGTGACGGGTTGAGGGTGAGGGGTTGAGGGTGAGGGGTTGAGGGTGAGGGTGAGGGGGTGAGGGGTTGAGGGTGCGGGGTTGGGGGTGAGGGGTTGAGGGTGAGGGGTTGAGGGTGAGGGGGTGAGGGTGAGGGGTTGAGGGTGAGGGGTTGAAGGTGAGGGGTTGAGGGGTTGAGGGTGAGGGGTTGGGGGTGGGGGTGAGGGGTTGAGGGTGAGGGGTTGAGGGTGAGGGGGTGAGGGTGAGTGAGGGTGAGGGGGTGAGGGTGAGGTTGAGGGGGGGAGGGTGAGGGGGTGAGGGGTTGAGGGTGAGGGGGTGAGGGTGAGTGAGGGGTTGAGGGTGAGTGAGGGGTTGAGGGGTTGAGGGTGAGGGTGTGAGGGTGAGGGGTTGAGGGTGAGGGGTTGAGGGTGAGGGGTTGAGGGTGAGGGGTTGAGGGTGAGGGGTTGAGGGTGAGGGTGAGGGGGTGAGGGGTTGAGGGTGCGGGGTTGGGGGTGAGGGGTTGAGGGTGAGGGGTTGAGGGTGAGGGGTTGAGGGTGAGGGGTTGAGGGTGAGGGGGTGAGGGTGAGGGGTTGAGGGTGAGGGGTTGAAGGTGAGGGGTTGAGGGTGAGGGGGTGAGGGGGTGAGGGGTTGGGGGTGAGGGGTTGGGGGTGAGGGGTTGAGGGTGAGGGGGTGAGGGTGAGTGAGGGTGAGGGGGTGAGGGTGAGGTTGAGGGGGGGAGGGTGAGGGGGTGAGGGTGAGGGGTTGAGGGTGAGGGGGTGAGGGTGAGTGAGGGGTTGAGGGTGAGTGAGGGGTTGAGGGGTTGAGGGTGAGGGTGTGAGGGTGAGGGGTTGAGGGTGAGGGGGTGAGGGTGAGTGAGGGGGTGAGGGTGAGTGAGGGGTTGAGGGTGAAGGGGTTGAGGGTGGGGGTGAGGGGTTGAGGGTGAGGGGTTGAGGGTGAGGGGGTGAGGGTGAGGGGTTGAGGGTGAGGGGTTGAGGGTGAGGGGTTAGGGGTGAGGGGTTAGGGGTGAGGGGTTGGGGGTGAGGGTGAGTGAGGGGTTGAAGGTGAGGGGTTGAGGGTGAGTGAGGGTGAGTGAGGGTGAGTGAGGGGTTGAGGGTGAGTGAGGGGTTGAGGGTGAGTGAGGGTGAGGGGTTGAGGGTGAGTGAGGGTGAGGGTGAGTGAGGGTGAGTGAGGGTGAGGGGTTGAGGGTGAGTGAGGGTGAGGGTGAGGGTGAGTGAGGGTGAGGGGTTGAGGGTGAGTGAGTGTGAGGGTGAGGGGTTGAGGGTGAGGGTGAGTGAGGGTGAGGGTGAGTGAGTGTGAGGGGTTGAGGGTGGGTGAGGGTGAGGGGTTGAGGGTGGGTGAGGGGTTGAGGGTGAGTGTGAGGGTGAGGGGTTGAGGGTGGGTGAGGGGTGGAGGGTGACGGGGTGAGGGTGAGGGGTTGAGGGTGGGTGAGGGTGAGGGGTTGAGGGTGGGTGAGGGTGAGGGGTTGAGGGTGGGTGAGGGGTTGAGGGGTTGAGGGTGAGGGAGTGAGGGTGAGGGTGAGGGGTTGAGGGTGAGTGAGTGTGAGGGTGAAGGTGAGGGGTTGAGGGTGAGTGAGGGGGTGAGGGGTTGAGGGTGAGTGTGAGGGGTTGAGGGTGGGTGAGGGGTTGAGGGTGAGGGGGTGAGGGTGAGGGGTTGAGGGTGGGTGAGGGTGAGGGGTTGAGGGTGGGTGAGGGTGAGGGGTTGAGGGTGGGTGAGGGGGTGAGGGTGAGGGGTTGAGGGTGAGTGAGGGGTTGAGGGGGTGAGGGGTTGAGGGTGAGGGGTTGAGGGTGAGGGGTTGAGGGTGAGGGGGTGAGGGGTTGAGGGGTTGAGGGGTTGAGGGGTTGAGGGTGAGGGGTTGAGGGTGAGTGGTTGAGGGTGAGTGAGGGTGAGGGGTTGAGGGTGAGTGAGTGTGAGGGTGAGGGGGTGAGGGTGAGGGGGTGAGGGTGAGTGAGGGGGTGAGGGTGAGGGGTTGAGGGTGAGTGAGGGGTTGAGGGGTTGAGGGTGAGGGGTTGAGGGTGAGGGGGTGAGGGGTTGAGGGGTTGAGGGGTTGAGGGGTTGAGGGTGAGGGGTTGAGGGTGAGGGGTTGAGGGGTTGAGGGTTAGGGGTTGAGGGTGAGGGGTTGAGGGTGAGGGGTTGAGGGTGAGTGAGGGTGAGGGGTTGAGGGTGAGGGGTTGAGGGTGAGTGTGAGTGAGGGGTTGAGGGTGAGTGAGTGTGAGGGTGAGGGGGTGAGGGTGAGTGAGTGTGAGGTGAGGGTGAGGGGGTGAGGGTGAGGGGTTGAGAGTGAGGGGTTGAGAGTGAGGGGTTGAGGGTGAGGAGTTGAGGGTGAGGAGTTGAGGGTGAGGGGTTGAGGGTGAGGGGTTGAGGGTGAGGGGTTGAGGGGTTGAGGGTGAGGGGTTGAGGGTGAGGGGTTGAGGGGTTGAGGGTGAGGGGTTGAGGGTGTGAGGGTGAGGGGTTGAGGGTGAGGGGGTGAGGGGTTGAGGGGTTGAGGGTGAGGGGTTGAGGGTGAGTGAGGGTGAGGGTGAGTGAGGGTGAGGGGTTGAGGGTGAGGGTGAGGGGTTGAGGGTGAGTGAGGGTGAGGGTGAGTGAGTGTGAGGGTGAGGGGTTGAGGGTGGGTGAGGGTGAGGGGTTGAGGGTGGGTGAGGGTGAGGGGTTGAGGGTCAGTGAGTGTGAGGATGAGTGAGTGTGAGGGTGGGGGTGAGGGTGAGGGGGGCACACGTCCTAACAAGGAAGCAAAGCAAACAGCCGGATAAGAGAGAAAACGGCAGGAATCGAAGTAAAGAGGAGGATGCAAGGAGAGGTACAGAGGGAGTTAGCATAAAAGGAGACACGGCCGGCGGCCGTGAAACTGAAAGTACGGCCGGCCGGCCGTGAATAATTAGGGGATGAGCGCACGCTGAGAAGCTGCCTTTGATGTGGTAATGCGAGGCAGGCAGGCAGGCGGCTGGTGGCATTGTGCACGCGCTTTTTAGGGCTTGCGCTTGCGCAATGACCTAAAAAGCACATGCACTTCAAGAAATCGCCAGTGGAATCGTGCTTGGGTAAACGCTGTTTAAGCCCCTATAGAGCTTCGCCAGCTATGCGCATGCGCACAGCAGGCGAGCCCTAAAAATGGTTAATAGTCCTGTCTGGGCATTTGGATGCAAAGGAGTCACAAAAGGTAATTATTTGGGAGGCCTCATCTCTGCTCTGCTCCCATCTTTGCTGGCTTAAAAACTCCCAGAAAACAAAAATCTGAATTCGACAGGGCGCAAAGAAATGTCTTCCACTAAGACCGCAAGCTTTAAACAGTGCAGTGACTGCAAGAAGCAGATGTCCGACAGATCTACACTGTTAGTTTTTAGTAATGAAAGTCATGCAACAGATGTTACCTGATGCATTGAAAGGGGACCAGGGACAGAGAAGCAAACCTCTGTTGTAGAACATAAAAAATGTGTCAAAGTGCACTTGAAACAATGGACCCACTCTAGGTCACGGGTTTACACACCAAGTCCCTGTATGCCGCAAATCCCCAAGTAAGTCAATGTCCAAAGTCACAACAAGAGTGCAAGAAGGACAAGCAACATTTCTCTCTGTCTTGCCACTCCAGCGCAGGATAGAAGCCACACTAGAGTCAATGTATGGCATTTAGGTCTGTAAACATTGTCTCCTAGGCAGACACACGTCCTTTCAGTCGTGGCCAGGGAGATGTTGGTGACTATCCCTGACTATTTCAAGAACACCCCAGCCCAAACATTTCAGGATGGAGAATACTCTGCAAAATATGTCCTACTGTCAACTATCATTTTGATGCTAAAATAGATCTTGTAGATGAAGACGCAGTCAAAACTGACCATTGACTGCTTTGAAGAATTCATTGATAACCCCTGCAAGTGCAACTCCAGCTTATATTGACATCGAGTCGATGCCAAAGGCCCAGGCTATTTATACCCCTCCATCTCTGGAGAGGCCCCTTTCATATTTGTGGCTCTGGAGGCTTATCCAATGCAGTTTTTACATTCAGAATTAGAGGCTTTAGTGACCAGAGCTTAGTCTTAGATATTGCCTGCAGTACAGCACAGCTATATTTCCATCATATACTAGACTGTGAGGGTGAACACCTTAAAGAGGAAGAGCATGATCTTCATTACACGGAAAAAGATTCAAGAGATTTATGAGCCCATTTGCTGAGAATTTGCCTCCAACACCACATTGTCATCAGGTGGATCTGCATATGGCTAGGATTCCCTCTATATTTAGAGGTGTCACTACTAAGAACCACCAATGATGCAAGAGCTTCTGAATTTCTTGGCCACTTGACAACAGATGATGGATACCTTCCTAAATCAGATTCCTCGACCACAGCATTGTGCCACCTCCAGTAAAGCTGCTACCACCCTATCCAATACAACTACTGTTACTCTTTCAACCTCCACAGGCTTGAACAGATGCATTTGTCCACGAGGACATGGGGGAAGACTGTAATGAATGGGAGGAGCAGAATAAGGAAGCAGCAGTTGAACTTGAAGAAGGTGGGGAGATTCCTAGCCAGGATCAGAGGGACGAAACCATCATACAGATAACAGACGGAGGGACTGCTTGACACTAAGATGTAGAAGGTATGCATCTCACGTTTTCTGCAAACAACATTTCTTACTTCCATCCCCTTTTAGAAAGGACACCTGTGATATTTGACCAGTACTTTACGCCCATGTAACAGCAATGCTTCCTTTACGATTTCAAGGAGCAACCTAAGAAATTGAAAGTCTATTAAGACGCCAGCTACATTCAAGCTGTAATACCTTGCTCGCATAAGAAATATGAAGCACCAGACATTTCTTCAGCATGCCTCATTCACACTCAGATTCTGGCAGCACCCCAGCAACAATCTAAAAACCCAGTCTCCCCTACTTCAACCCCTCCAAAAAGAGATGGCAAACACATTAATAACTTGGGTTGGAGGATAAATTTAATCATGGCAACGTCCACCAAGACAGCTCATGCTTTTGCCATCCTAAGATAATATGATCACCAGATGTGCAATATCTTACCATTGAGACGCCTGGTGTTAGAAGACCGGAGTAATGAGCCATGGTCAATAGTCAAAAAAGGAACACGTGTAAATGGACATCTGATATGGACTTCTATCAGCAGATTCCTTACCTTAGAATTATCTCCAGGCATCAGACTGGATCTGGAACTTTTTCGGGAGCAGTACCGCTGCACGCAAGTAGTTGGTGTCGTTCGCCTCCATGTGGCGTTGGCCGCGCCAGAAGTGATCTTCACAGTGCTTATATAGGCGTCACCAAGGTGCGCTGACATCCGTTTTTTTCTTTCTGCGCCAGCCAGTGCAGATCTAGGAGGAACTACCCTATTAGTCATTTTTTGATTCAGTGTTTTCAATGTTTTGTCAGTCTTTTGCGTTTTACCTTCTGGTGTGGCTGGGATGTTCTCCAAGTAGGCCAGTTTCAGTGTGTGTGGCACCTGTAATCTACAGATGTCGGTGGCAGACCTGTACCATGGATGCCCCTGGTGCCTCGAGTAGGACCATTACCCGAAGGCCTGCCCGGATTGCTGTACCACGCACACGAAGGCCTTAAGGGAGCGATCCCTCAAACGTATGGCAGCTCGACATGCGTTGCTTTACCGATCACAGTCCCTGTGCCATCTGGCATGCATTCAAGCCCCATAGGTTTGGGAGGGGGCCCTACTGGATCCACAGATGGATTGGAATCTGCACCAGTCATACCACCTTGACCTTCCCTGAAGCCAATGCTCACAGTACCCACTGGCACCTCCATCTCCATTCTCATCCTCGAAATGCAGTCAGAGGGGCATCTTCCAGTGCCGGCTTGAGCAGTGACTGGAGCCATGCTTTCTGAGTCAAAACCTGAGCCCTATTCTTATTGGCTAGGACAGAGGGGGTCGCTGGACCCTGAAGAATAGCAGCATTATGAAGAACTGGGCTGGGCTGAGGATCTGGGTGGAGCCAGTGGATTGGATACTTCTCCAGATACTGGCATTCTTTCTCCCCCCTACCATGGGAGTTTCATTCCCAATGGTGGTTCAGGGGGGGAGCTGAGGTCCTGGACCTTGGCTTGCCCTCGGTGGCAGTAAAGAATATTTGACTTGACGGAAGTGCTTCAGCTAGGAATGTACCCATCAGAACACCTTCTCCCTTTCGATGAGGCACTTACTGATGTCCTGCTTGTGACTTTGTCCAAGCCCAACACAGGGGCTCCTGTGAACAGGACGAATGCCCGCTGCCACCTCCCTGCTCCAGGAGACCCAAATTTCCTCACCCTACACCAGAGAGCTTGGTGGTCCAATCCACCACGTCCTACTCAAATCCTGGCACATTCCGTGTCGCACCGCCGGGACAGGGAATCCAAGAGTCATGACAGTCTAAAGATGCTTTCTTCCACTAACCTGCCACTGCGGTCTGTGAACATTGTGTCTTTTGAGCACGCACTGTGGGATAAGGTTGCACAGGTGCTGGTAACAGTCCCTGAGGAGGCTGGGCCCAGGCTATTGCCTATTGAAGGAATGCAGCAAAACTCACCATACGTTGTAGACTCGACACCACTAGGCAGAGTGGTTTCATCAACAATGGCCCTGCAACGCCACACCTGGTTGGGGGTGTACAGTCCTCACTCATGGACATGCTCTTTGGAGACAAGGCGTATTCTGCAATGGAGCAATTTAAGGACAGCAGGGCCTACTGCCCTGTGGGTCAAGTTTTCAAACCCACCTAGTCTGCCCACTTATCATCTTGGGCTCAAAGTGGGTGGCAAGATTTGCCATCACCTGCCCCGCTGGCCTTACATAACATCGGACAGGTGGGTTTTGCAGATTGTCTGTAGGGGCTACTCCCTCGCCGTCGAGACTACCCTTTCCTCCATGCCACCCACTTACGATAGACTGACAAAGTACCGCCTATCTCTTCTCTGCCAAGAAGTGACAGTTCTTTTGTCCAAAGGAACCATAGTGTCGGTGCCAAAAGTAGGTCGTAGTTATTTTTACCAATACTTTTTGGTGCTCAAGAAGGACGGAGGTCTTTGTCCTCACCTTGACCTACGCTCTCTCAACTTCTTCCTTGAGGAGAAATTCAAGATGCTCACTCTGGCTCCGGTCCTGTCTGCCGTGCAGTCTGGATGGTAGCGTTGGACTTGCAGGACAGATACTTTCACATTCCCATCCTGCCTGCCCACAAGCTTTACATGTGCTTCACAGTGGGCCACAAGCATTTTCAGTTTGCTGTTTTCCCTTTTGCCACCAGTGCCTCTCGGGTGTCACCATGGTGGTGGTGGGGGTTGTAGCTCATCTGCGAAGATCAAGGGTACCCGTCTTACCCTAGCTCGATGACTGGCTGTTGAAGGCAGGCTCGCCACAGGCTGTTACCACAATCAACGTGCTGAAGTCACAGCGGATTCCCTCTCAGATGAGCTGTTCTGGACACAGTGCATTTTTAGGCCTATTATTCCGAATGGCGAGTCCAGGATATTCGGGCTACGATACAGATGTTTCTGTCTTAGTTATGGATTTCTTTGAGACTGACTCTGAGGCATCTGAGCCTCATGGCCTCCTGCATCCTGCTTGTGACACATGCCCGTTGGCTTATGCGAGCGCTGTAGAGTGACCTGAAGTTCCAGTGGGCACAGCAGCAGGGGAATCTCACAGACCTATCCCAGATCTGCAAATTACCTGCAGTGGTAGCTTACAAACTGCTATTGGGTCAGCTGCAAACTCCTTTCCCTTCAGCAACGAGCTCTGACAGCAGTGACAGATGCGTCACTCCTGGGATGGAGTGGCCATCTAGGAGAGGTGGAAATCAGAGGACTCTGGGGTCAAGCAGATTCTGGGCTCCACATCAACCTGTTGGGACTCCGAGTGATCCGTTTGGCATTGAAAACATTTCTAAACTCCATCCAGAGAAAGCTAGTGTAAGTGTTCACAGAAAACACCATGTGGTACTGCAACAAGCAGAGCGGGGTCAAGAGATCCTGCCTCTTTGGACATGGTCGGAATAGCATGGCATATCCCTGGAGGTTCAACATCTGGCTGGCTCTCTGAACGCCAGTGCAGACAAACTCAGCCAAAGATGCCTTGATGATCACTAATGGCATCGCCTTCCAAAGGTGGTGCAAGGTCTCTCAGTAGTGGGGAGAGCCTAGGTTAGATCTGTCCACCACTGCTGGGAAAACGCAATGTCAGCAATTCTGCATGCTGGGTTTTCTAAGGCAGCTCTTGCTTGAAGACACTTTTCGTCCTCAGTGACGCTCAGGACTCCTGTATTCCTTTCAGCCCATACCACGGTTGCCCAGTTCGCAAGAAGATCAGGAATGACAAACCCAAGTCATCCTTTTGGCTCTGGATTGGGCTCCGAGAGTTTGGTATCCTGAGCTGTTGAGCTTGGCCATTGGTCTTCTGATCAGGCTGCCCTTTCGGGTGGATCTTCTGTTGCAGCAGCAGAGGAGGGTTCTCCACCAAATCTGTCAACACTCTGCCTTCTTGCATGGAGATTGAGCAACGACAGTTGACAGCTTTTAACCTTCTGCCTGAAGTCTACAAATGTATTCTGGCAGCCAGGTGTTCCTGCACCAAAATGGTATGTGCCAGCCGTTCGAGCAAGTTTGTGGTATTGTGTGAGAAAAAGTTTTTACACTCCGCCACTTCCCCATAAGAAAGAGGAGCGACGTCATCGACTGGACCCCAAAAAAGCATTGTTGTTCTACCTTGACCGCTTGAAACAGTTCCAGATGGATGACCAACCCTTTCTGGGGTATGTCGGAGTGAAGAAGGGAAAGGCTGTGCAGAAACGCACCATCTCCTGATGGATCGTATTCTGCACTAAAATCTACTGGGCACTGGCCAAGAAGCAACCCCCTTAAGGTTTGCATGCACATTCCAACAGAGCCAAGGCTGCGACCACTGGTGTTAGCATGCGGCGTCCCTGTCCTGGACATTTGCCAGGCAGCAACGTGGGCTTCCTTACTCACGTTCACAAAACACTACTGCCTGGACAGTCAGGTCCATTCGGGATGGGCACTTTGCCCGTTCGGTCCTGCAAGACTTTTTGGTATGAAATTATTTTGCAGGCCCACCACCGGTGAGGTATTGCTTGGGTATCTATTCTAAGGTAAGGAATCTGTGGCTAGAAGTGTCTATCAGATGGACAAGTTACTTACCTTAAGTAATGCCTTATCTGGTAGAGACTCTATCTAGTTGCAGATTCATTACTGACCCCCCATCCTCCCTGCTCTGTGAACAAATTTCTAGGGATAGGGGTTTGCCCTTTCAGGGCCCTAGTTTTTCACACCAGTGGTCAGTTTTATTCGTGCCTCGGAGCTCCTGGTGTGGAAAGTTGTGAAAAGAAACTGATGTCAGCGTGCTGTGGTGGTGCCTATAT
The DNA here is from genome assembly GCF_964261635.1 of Lissotriton helveticus. Lineage (NCBI taxonomy): Eukaryota > Metazoa > Chordata > Amphibia > Caudata > Salamandridae > Lissotriton > Lissotriton helveticus. The sequence continues at coordinate 446,994,302 of NC_136061.1, forward strand.
AGGCACTGCGCACATCATATCCAATTGATGCCACATAACAGCGTGCAGGGGTAATGCCCACACAGAGTCAATTGATGCCACGTAACGGCGCGCAGGGGAAATGCTCACAAAAAAAAATTCTGACTCAGGTCTGACGCCTGGGGATAGTTAAAAAGCAGAGTCTCTACCAAATAAGGCGTTACCGAAGATAAATTACTTGTCCTTTGTGACCAAAGGAAGAATTGCAATCATAGGGGTAAGCAAGAATAAGAGCAAAGTACAAAAAAGGACTCCAAGACAAAACAAAGACAAAAAAACTGGGTCAGCTAAGGAACAGGCAAGGCAGGATATAGGAACAAGAAACATACATTCATATAACTTCATGGAAAAACAATTGTGAATCAGAGACTGACTTTCTTGGCTGAGGATTTGGATGTGATGAATGCTAAGTGTCTCAGTTGTGGATGTGTTGCATATTTGAGGCCGATTTTCCATCAAAAGGTCATGCACAAGAGGGAGACTCTTTGAAACTTTACAGGTCCCACAAGATGGACTGATTACCCTGGACCACCATTATTATTTTGTTTTTATCTGTGCTCCCATATGACTTAGTTGTTTTTCATGTACTTCGTATGTTCAGTTCTGTTGTTGTACTCATGCTTTTACGTTATTCCACTTACCCTGCTTTGTACAGCGCTCTGATACTTGATTGGGTCATGTTCGCGTTTTATAAAACTTTTCAAATAAAATAAATAAAAATACTTTCTTCCACATGCATAGGAGGTAAGGATCACAGTGTGTCCAGGGACAAGTCACCATTAACTATTTGTCAGGCTGTGTGACACCGTGATTGTCTGAAACCTAACAGCACTGTATCGGCAGTGAAACGGAGATGACAGTTGAGGAAGCAAGGTGCAGAACAAGATTTTGTTCAAACTTGCGAAGTTAATCTCCCATAACTATAATTGAATTAATAAGTTTGCGGTGAAAATTACTAATCAACATAGTTTAAGAATACATGCATCAGTACACGCGGGTCAAACTAATATGCTTCATGTTGCAAATGCGAAGAAGAAATAATAAACTAACTTTGTCTATTGTCTTTGTCAGTATTAAGTGCGGCTGTTTAACTAATAGCATGTGCTTATTTCGTGTGCTTATGTTATGTCTTTCTGTGACAAAAGCTCAAGGAGTTCGTGCAGTTCCCAAAAGAGAAATATAATGCTGCTTATTTGTGCTTCTGCTAGGTAACATATTTAACAGGATTAATTAGAAAAGGGGGTGGGTAACAGAATGGGTCTCAATTCTTTAATAATTGATGTCTTGTGTTTGTTTAATAATAGTTTCCGAAGTGAGGTCTAAAAGTGGTTCAGAAAAACATCGCTGACAGAAATGCAAATGTGAATGTCTGTCCAGAGCGATGCCTTGCACATGCGTAGCTGTGAAGATTCTTACTGCACAGTCAACATGAATAGAAAAGCAGTTCTTTGGCTGAGTTAAACGTGCTCATGGAGAAAAGGCTCAAGGACAGGAACTTAATGTGTCTGCCAAGGCTAGGAAGTAAATGTTTGAAACTCGTGGAAAAAGTATCTTTCCTGAGGAAGCTGGAAGACGTGGAAATGAGAGACAATAGGGCTTATGTAAAGCCTGGGCCTGGTCAAGTAACGGAGATGACCTAACCAATTTTATCATGAACTGACACAGGACAGCCAATGAAAAGCTCGGATCCGTTCAAAAGAATGTAAAATGTAGAAAGTTTAGCTAGAAAGAAAGGTATAAAACCTGACACTTGGAGCGGAAAAAAAACTCTCTTCTTTCCGATTCCTGATTGACGTGACATGCTGTCGGACTTTTGGCGCACGTAAGGACAGCAGACTTTAAATGATTTTTCCTTTCTAGGTGAAGTAAGAATTAGACAGGGAAATAGATTTAGGGAATGGGAACTATTCTGCTAATATTTCATTTTTCTGAGCTTGCTTTGAAAGTGTCAGTTTATTAATTCATTTCCTTATTAAAATGCTGCTTTTTTATTTACTCATAAAAGAAAAGATTCTAAAACGTAAATGCTTTTTCTTTATGATAATAAAGTTAATAAAATTAGATTTGAAATGACAAGCTGGTCTTGTTTATTCATGATCTAGTTACCATCAGTTGATTCAATCGCCTAAGTTGCCTGATTAATGATTGATAAATGTTTTAAAACCATGGTGAAAACAGCTGTTGTATATAATTTTTGTAAATAATATATGAGTAGTTTAGTTAATCAGACCACCTGATTCAGTTGCTCAAAAATTGTCTCATTGGTAGTATGGGCCTTTATAAGTGTTTCATGATTAATGGTGAGTATTGTGGTGATCAGTAGTGTTATTGAGACAGTTTTTCAATAGGAGCGCTGGATCAATTTCTTGGTAGCAGAGTTTGGTTACTATGGTAACTGACATGTTACATGGTAAATACATAGGATTGATGTTTAACATATGTTAAGTTTGTTAAGATTGTTAAGTTTGTTATATGTAGTCAAATGGTTTTTTCCAGCAGTTTGAAAATTCCTGGTTTGTGCTGGCAAGAGAAGTGTGACAGGTGAAGTTACACAGTGCATTTGTTCTGTTTCAAAATAGTGGTATCGCCGTATATCACTAGTGTTGTGGACGTACAGCACAAGTTTAGGGATTTTAGGTGTGTAAGGTAGAATGTATAGTGAGGATTGTCTATGAAATTGTAGCTTTCGAGTACAGGGACTTGGATCCTGCTTTAAAACTCACTGTGAAAAGAGTAGTAGAATTTATCTAAGCTTGAGTGAAGGGTAAGGAAGCGTCGTCTATCTTACTGGCGAGTGAGGATTTCTTTTGGTGGGTTAAAGTCCTACTAAAGATTTTATGTATGCATGGTTAGGGATTTTTCCGTATGGATGTGCGTAAATGAATTTGTAATATATGATCGAGTTAAACTCTGAATTGTCTTTAAGGAGGTGTAAAATATCTCTGTATGTGCATTTAGAGAGAAACGAGTTCGTTATTACCTGCTAGAAGGATAGAGTATCCTTACTTTATCGGCGAATTTAAATATTCTGTGAAAATAGCGTCGTCTATTTCACGTGAAAAGAATACTTGAATGACTTGGAAAGCTATCACTTTACTTAGCGAAACAGACAAATGGTTTGTTTTTTTGTGGAGTTACTAACAGAATTCAATTGAAAGTTTTGTAAATATGGCGCTTTTAAAAATTTTGTAAAGGAGGTGTCAGTTTAAGGAGCGGAGCAAGAGACAGAGAAGCTGCAGCGGCAGCATACGTCACCAGAGTCGCGCTGTGATTGGCTAACATACGTCACAGTGTTCGTGCACAGATTGGTTCACGTGACTAAGGCAAGCTTACAGCTGAATGGCTCATCTTGAAAAACAGTAATTCTATCGGTTGAGCAACATAGTGACGAAGCATAACCTGATTGGCTTGTTGGTGAGTTTCGCGAACGGATTGGTTGGTGTTGCGGAATAACAAGGAAGTTGTTACGATCTTTACCGAAGTAAGGGAAATTGTTTAAAAACATGGATTACTATTACATGAAAGAGTAAAAGAAGCTCTCATGGTTTCAGAAATTGAAAAATAAACTTAAACCTGACAAGAAATTGCAACGCGAGGTGGAAGATTAATTCATAAGTACAAAACACCTGCAGTGTATATGTTGGGTGAATATGGTTATCATACTTGTCTTTGGATTGAGAATTGAATGAAGTATACTGAAAATGATGGTGTGGTGTTAGCATGGCCAGAAGATGGATCTTTTAACATGGCAGTTTTGAAAAACTTAAGAGAAAAAATGATGAAACTTGTACCAAAGCCTAGACCTACTCAATTTGAAGCACTAGCTGAATGGGAGGATGAAATGTTTGAATTACAACGAGAAAGTAGATGAGTATCAAGGAGAGCAGGACTAGATCTTAATAGAGAAACACATGAGGATAGAATGCGTCGATGGAGAAGTGCAGACATGTGTGATGGTTTGTACCCAGTGAGATTAATTGATGAGGTAACTGGACAAAAGAGTACTCAAAAGAAAAATAATGTTAGTGAAGAAAATGAGTCAGAAGATGCAGTATTAGAAGAAATTTATACTAGAAAACCGCCACCTTATCAACCAGTTTGTTTATGGACCAAGTGCCCCACCAAGAGAAATTATTGAGGAGGCATCTCCTAAAACTAATCCTAATTATAGAAAAACACCTGAAAGAGTAGAAACAAGATGTAGTTCAAATTTATCGAGAGAAAATAGAAATTATGCTGAAACCCCAGTCCAGAGAAATGTAACCCCGAATGGAAAAAGAACAGAAAGGTATGAGGAATTACCAAATATCTCAGAATATAATCGTTCGAAGGATGATTTAATACAGCAGTTAACTAAAAGCATGGAAGCAGTAACAGTACCTGTAACGATTGGACCTGTTCTTCCAGTATTTGATCAAAAAGAAATTAGACATTCAGCTTTGACTGTTCCATTAAATACAGGAATACAGAAGGTGACTGAAACATTTTATTCAGACTTTTCTGAAATACATCGAGAGAAATTAATGATGCCTGACTTAACTTTTAATCAAAGTTTATCAAGCAAAACTCCATCTGGTGCAGAATCTGACTCTGGAACTCCGGAAAAGAGTCCGAATAAAATAGATACTTGATGTTGCAAAATTGAAAGCAGATTTGGAGGAATTAATAATTGGAACAATTGGAACTGACAGTTTGAAGGCATATCAGGATGATGAATTATTATTTATTTGCAAAAGAATAACTTGGAAAACGAAAAACAAATATGATCAATTAGAGGAGATGGCTGCTGAATTAGAAATAGATTTAAATAAGCAAAAGAATTTGCAGAAACATTACAGAGTGGATTTCTCTGAAAAAGATATTGAAAATTTGAATACCACAGGAAGAATCATTCACATAAAAAACGTAATTATGATTTTGAGAAAATGGGGCGAATTAAGTAAATGGAGAGTGAAATGGACAAAGAAAAGAGATGAAGACAGAACAAGCTTAGCTTTTCCTATCAGAGAAAAGAAAGAGGAAGTAGTAAACGAGTTACCAATGAGAGAAATACCGGGAGGAGGGTATGTGCATGTCCCATGGACAAAACAGGACATTTTAATGTTCACAAATGATTTTCCTCGATTAAGAGAAAAACCTGTAGGTGCTCCTTAACCAGAGGTAATGAGAAAGTACTATCAGGTAATTGTGTTTTTATTAAACAAGATTCCCCCAAAAGAGATAGATTGGGTTAAAATAGATAGAACAACCCAAGAGCCAAAAGAATCAGTACATTCATTTTATGAAAGACTACTTCTGGTATTTAAACAATATAGTGGTTATGAACATTTAAGTGAAAAAGACATGAGTCATTTTATATACAGATTTGTATATGGCTTGAGACCTAAAATTAGTGAAATGGTAAGAACTGGAATAGTTGGTTGGCAATCAAACACGGTAGATGAAATCTTGAGAAAAGCAAAATACTGTAGTGATGAAATAGATGCTAAACAAAAGAAGCTAAAAGAAAAAGCTTTGTGGGCACAGGTAAAAGTGGCTAAACAACAAATGGCAAATCTGGGAAACAAAAATGTTGACCAGAATCAAGGAAAATTTAAAGGTAATTATAATAAACCAAAATTAATGGGAAATATAGAAGAGCTAAAACAGAAACTCCCATGTTTTAATTGTGGCGAAATTGGACACTGGAAGCGTGAGTGCAAGAATCCGCCCAGAAAATATTTAAAAAATGCATCATTAAATCCACAGATTCAGAATGAGATAAATCAGCAGCAACAGCTACAGCGACAGGTAGTGAATAAGCAAAGTCAGATACCACAACCGCCACTTCCAAACTGTGTAAATGTGCAGAGATACAGTGCAGAAACAGGATCCAGCGGAGGTGAACAGGTAAATAGATCACCAAGAGTAAATGTGTCACAACAATATTGGTTGAAAGAAGATGGTGGGAGTGAATCTGATGATTACTTCTGACGGTGCCTGAGAGAGGAGGAAGAGTGTGTGCTTGGAGCCACTCTTGAGGTAGATCAATCTGGTCCATTTGTAAATGGTAAAGTGAATGATGTAGAAATTACTTTTCTAGTGGATACAGGTGCTACCCGTTCTACTGTTAGATCAGTGGAAATAGAAAACCTTCCTCTCTCTAGAGATAAAATCCAAGTAGTAGGTGTAGCTAATCAGCAAATAAAAACCAATTTAACTGAACCAGTTGAAGTTGAAATAGGTAAATTTAAAGACATGCATAGATTCATAGTTTGTGATAGCAGTCCTGTAAATCTTTTAGGTAGGGATATCCTTCGTAAGATGAATTGTGCAATATATTGCTCACCGGATGGGATTGAGCTTCAAACTTCAGAAGAAGATGAGCTTTAAAAATTAACAATGTTAATGATTGAGGCAGAAGAAAGTAAACTATTTCCTGTGTTTGATAAAAATAATCTACCTGAAGAATTAAAAGACACAGTGAATGTTAAAATTTGGGATTTCACTGGAGATGAAATGGGTTTGATGAAAAATGGAGACCCAGCAAAAATATCAGTAAAACAAGGAGCAGATTATCCAAACATTCCACAGTATAAAATGAAAGCAGAAGTGATTGAAGAAGTTATTCCTGTAATAGACAAATTCATTGAACAAGGTGTTCTAAAGGAAATTGAGAGTAGCCCATGTAATTCACCGATTATGGGAATTAAAAAGCAAAAATGGAACTTTCAGGATTGTTCAAGACCTGAGAAAGGTTAATAAAATTGTTATTCCATGTTGCCCAGTTGTACCAAACCCAGCAGTAAATTTATATCAAATTCCACATGATGCAGAATGGTACACACAGTTATTGATTTGTGTAATGCATTCTTTACTGTTTCATTGCATCCAGAAAGCCAGCAAATTTTTGCGTTCAGGTTCAAAGAGCTTATTCTAGCATGGTGTCGAATCCCTCAAGGGTACACCGAAAGTCCATCTATTTTTAATCAATTGCTAAAGAAATCATTGGAAAATCTAGATTTACCTGGAAAATCTACGTTAGTGCAGTATATTGATGATCTCTTTGTGGCTGCAAAAACAAGAGATAATTGTGTAACAGATACCATTACTCTTTTAAATCATTTGGCAGATGAGGGACATAAAGTATCACCTGCAAAATTACAGTTTTGCAAACAAGAAGTAAAATATCTTAGAATTGCAAAGGGAGTCAGACAAGTGACAACAGAAAGAATAAAAATGATTCAAGCAATGCAACCTCCAAAAACACAGAGACAGGTTAGAATGTTTCTAGGAATGGTAGGTTATTGTCGCCAATGGATTAGTGGATTTTCAGTAATTGCAAAGCCACTGCAGAGACTGACAAAAGCAGACATAAAAGACCCGATTAGCCTAACCGAAACTGAGTTACAAGCTTTTGAACAGTTAAAAAGAAGTTTGTGTGAAGCTCCAGCATTGGGAATGCTGGACTATGAAAAAGAGTTTGAGCTGTATTGCAGTGAAAGAGAAGGATGTGCATTATCAGTTCTGATTCAGAGACATGGAAGACTGAGAAAGCCAATAGCATATGTCTCAGCTGTTCTTGACCCAGTTGCAAAAGCATTACCAGGTTGCTTAAAAGCAGTAGCTGCAACCAGTGTAAGTTTGGAACAAAGTGAAGGAATAATAATGGGATTTCCTGTAAAAGTATATGTACCACACTCAGTTGATATTCTCCTCACAAGAAGCAGAACCCAACATTTGACAAATATTAGGCTAACAAAATATGAAAAGGTTATCCTTGGTTCGGACAATGTTTCAATTGCGAGATGTGTGAATTTAAATCCTTCCACATTATTACCTGACACTACTGAAACAGAAATCCGAGATGAGGTTGATCATGAATGCCTGGATGTATTAGAATATTGCACTAAACCCAGACAGGACATAAAAGATGTCCCATTAGCTGAATCAGATTATGTTTATTTTGTTGATGGTTCATGCTTAAGAACAGATGAAGGTGTTCTGAGTGCAGCATATTCAGTGTGCACAGTTGCAGATGTTATTGAAGCCTCCTGTCTCAAAGGAATTCGTTCAGCTCAAATAGCAGAATTGATTGCTTTGATTCGTGCATGTGAATTGGGAAAAGAGCAAAAAAATCACCATAGTGACTGATAGTCAGTATGGTTATGGCGTAGTCCATGACTATGGCCAGCTCTGGTCTCAAAGAGGTTATTTAACTTCTGCTGGATCACCAATCAGAAATGCAGACTTAATTAAAAGACTAATCGATGGAATTCAGCTGCCAGAAAAAATTGCAGTTACAAAGTGCACAGCACATAAAAAGGGTGAGGATTACATAACAAAAGGAAATTCATATGCTGACGAAGTAGCAAAATTCTGTGCCAAAAATAATGTGTCAATTAATCGGGAAAAAGCAAATGAACATGTTTTGAACTCACTTATGCTAACATCTGTAGTTGAGACTTAGCAGGGAGTAAAACAGTTGCAAGATGAGGCAACACATGGTTAAAAGCAGGATGCAGACAGAGAGAAGAAGATGAAATTTGGGTTTACAAAGATGACAGACCGGTAATGCCAGACAGTATGATTTCTGACATGGCACGCATGTACCATGGTCCAGGACATATTGGCAGAGATTCAATGATTAGGTTATTTAGACAAACATGGTACAATCCAAAATTCAGAATAATTGCAGAATCTCTTTGTCAGAGGTGTCTTATCTGTCAGCAGATCAACCCAAACAGAAAAACTGTTGTCAGCTTGGGGACCATAGGACGGGAGGGTGGTCCTTTTACCAGATTACAGCTTGACTTCATTGACATGCCACCTCACAACAAACTCAGATATGTCTTGGTGATAGTCTGTTTGTTTTCAAGATGGATGGAAGCATTCCCAACATGCCGCAATGATTCAATTACTGTGGCAAAATTGCTTTTGAGAGAAATCCTACCAAGGTATGTTCCTGTGACGGTCGAGCCAGATCGTGGCACACATTTTGAAAACAGATTGCTACAATTGGTTTGTGAAGCTCTGGATATAAAGCAAAAACTGCACTGTGCTTACAGACCAGAAGCATCAGGTGTTGTTGAGCAAGTAAATGGTACAGTAAAAAACAGAATAGCAAAAATGTGTTTAGCAGCAGGAATGAAGTGGACAGATGCTATTCCACTTGTTTTGATGTCTTTTGAGAAGCATTCCAGATAGGAAAACAGGTTTGAGTCCTCATGAAATTCTAATGGGTAGGGTCATGAGGCAAGCATTTGTTCCAGTTGATAAACTGTTGAGCATTAATGATAGTATCATTATGGACTACTGCAAAAATCTATCTGATGTGGTGACTTCTGTGTTCCATCAGGTGGGAACTGAAGTAATTACAAAAGAGAAAGAACAAGCTCATGATGTGTTACCAGGAGACTGGGTGAGGACAAAAGTTCATCGAAGAAGAAACTGCCTGGTACCAAGGTGGCAAAAGGCAAGACAAGTGATATTAGTCACAACAAATGTAGTAAAGTGTAGGGGATTGAAGAGATGGATTCATGCTAGCCACACCATACGAGTGCCAGCACCTGAGAATCCTGACGAAGGTGAAACAACTGCTGATTCAGATTCAGAAGAAGAACCTGAAAGAAATCCAGATCCTAAAGATCGACCGGAAAGTCGACATCTGGAAAATTCAACTGCGAATGAGGTATTGAATGAAGAAAATGAAGAGATTGTGATACAAGATTCTGAAGAAAATGAAAATGATGAAGATCTGCTAGATCAAGTAGCAGAAAAGGAAACTGAACAAGTAGTGATTCAAGATCAAGATCAGGAAAGTATTAAAAAGCAGTTGGAAGCTCTGGAAGCAGGAACGAAAATTCTGAAACTGGAAAATTGGAAGTAATTGAAGAAGAAGAAGAAGAAATTCCAAGTACCAGCTATAAGGATGATGTTCCTAACAGAGTGAAACTGCCGAGTAAAGAAGTTCCTGAATCTAAAGGAGAATCTGATACAGTAAAACTGATTATTAATGAATCAGCTGACAACACAGAAAGTGAAACAGATGAAAGTGGAGATGAATCAAAAGTGAAAAAATCAAGGAAAAGAGCTTGGAGAGTGGAGTATAATTTAACAGAACCAAAAAGAAAATTATCAAGAAAAGGAGATAATTGGCCAAATGAAAACGTAGGGCTAAAATATAAATTAGTGAATAAAGCAAAAGAGCAGGTTAATGAGATCACAAGTCAAAAAGAAGAAAAATCAAGTAAGAAAGATCAAGCAGGAAAGAAAATAGAAGTGATAAACAGCAGAGCAAAAAGAGTAATAAAGCCAAATCAAAAGTACAAGTCACCTGAGTGGACTTATATAATTATTCCATCAGTGGTAGAGGTAAATAGTAGTCAAAGAAATGTTGATGATGCAAGTGATAATGATTGATTTTGTTCATTAGGTGAGACAAGGTTGAAGAAATTGTGTTAGGAGACACAAGGTCGAATAAATTGTGTTAGCTGGAAATACATTGATGTATGACATAAGGTCGAAGAAAAGCTGTTAGAAAATAAAGTTATTTGTTAAAAAAAAAAGATGCCCTATACTAATAATAATTCGAGATGCTCAATTTTCAAAAGATGTTGCAAATTGTCTTCAATATGTGTAATCTTGATAATTTTAGTTTGGTTAATTTTAGCTGTCATTTTTCCTTTTGGAATAGATAAAGAGATGTATAAAACTAACATGACTAGTAAATTTGTGGTTAATCATGATAAAGTTCATAAGACTAATAAAATCATTGTACACAAACCAGAAATTCATCAAGATAGATCTGTAGGGGATTTTTCTAGTAATACCTTTTCAAGACTTTTATCTGAATATGTCAAGGTGATGGATGTAAAAGATTGCTACATTTGTGTAAAATTACCTACTTCTGTGTCTGAAGGTGTCACAAATAGTATGCTTCCTCTTACATATGGCATTACATGTAGTGTGATAGCTAGTTTGTTTTATCAAACTGGACGTTTGGAGTATTATTATTCTAATTATGATGACATTTTTGCAAATTTAAAAGTTGTAGATTGCTTGAATAAAGTGAAATATGCTAAACAGATGAGGGAATTTTTCCTAGTAACTAGTGAACTTACTTATGAGTACGCTTTTAGAAATAATTTAACATGTAAATTGAGAACAGAAGAGAAATCATTCTTAAATATGGTGGAAGAGAGAAGGGCAATTTACAAGCGAAATGAGATGATGAAACATACTAAGTCAAAATTTTGGCAGATGGAAGATGAAAAGCTCAATGGTAGAAATGAAAATGTTGCAATTCACATAGATAAACCTGTTAGTGGAAAATTCTGTATAAGAAGAGATAACACTTTATTTGATAATTATTTTGTTGGTGCAAGTCAATGTGAAGACACCTATCGTATTGTAGGGGGTTGGGGATTTAAAGGAGGCAAAGATCCAATTTTTCCTGGAATTTATTTTGTTTGTGGGAACAATGCTTATTACAATCTCCCAGATCACTGGTATGGGACATGTTATGTAGGTTTAGTTTTTCCCAAAATTTTCCAAGTAGATAGAAATGCAAAAGGTTCATTTGAAATTAGCAATCACCTGAATAGATTTAGAAGGGAAAGTATTTCAGAAATTATAGAGACATATTTGGTGCTTTAATACCTATGGTAGGAATAACCCTGAATGCAAACAAAATTAGAAGAATGTCTACAATTGTTAATAGGTTGTCAACTGATACAGCAAGTGGATTTCAATTAGTGAATACAGAGCTTATTGCTATGAGAACTATGATAATGCAAAATCGTCTTGCTTTAGACATTTTGCTAGCAAAAGAGGGTGGATTCTGTGGAATTTTACACGTCCAACATTGTTGTACTTATATACCAGACAAGAGTCAGAATATAGAAATGTACATTAAGAAAATTACTGAATTACATGACGAAGTAGAACCTTTAGAAGATGATAGTTTTTCAGAACGCTTAAGTAAAAGATTTGCAGCTATTAAATACTGGTTACAAGAAATTGGTAGTTCAATTATAGGTAAAATAGTTTTTCCTTTAATAGTTATAGCTATAGTGATACTTTTGTTAAATATTAGTTGCATGATACACAAGAGAAGAAAATATGTAATAGAAAAGAAAAGAATTTGCAAGCTTAGAAAGGAGAAAGAAAATGAAATAGAATTAGAAGAGTTTCGGAGAACTCAATATGATAAATGCAGAAAAACAGATGAATCCAAAGTTTAGAAATACTAATATTAAGAAAGTCCAAAACATGTTCAAGGGTTGAAAAATTATAAATTTTGGGTATTGTTTGGTGATTTTAAAATCACCAGATGAGGGAGTTGATGAAGCAAGGTGCAGAACAAGATTTTGTTCAAACTTGCGAAGTTAATCTCCCATAACTATAATTGAATTAATAAGTTTGCAGTGAAAATTACTAATCAACATAGTTTAAGAATACATGGATCAGTACACGCGGGTCAAACTAATATGCTTCATGTTGCAAATGCAAAGAAGAAATAATAAACTAACTTTGTCTATTGTCTTTGTCAGTATTAAATGCGGTTGTTTTACTAATAGCATGTGCCTATTTCGTGTGCTTATGTTATGTCTTTCTGTGACAAAAGCTCAAGGAGTTTGTGCAGTTCCCAAAGGAGAAGTAAATATAATGCTGCTTATTTGTGCTTCTGCTAGGTAACATTATTAACAGGATTATTTGGAAAAGGGGGTGGGTAACAGAATGGGTCTCAATTCTTTAATTAATTGATGTCTTGTGTTTGTTTAATAATAGTTTCCGAAGTGAGACCTAAAAGTGGTTCAGAAAAACATGGCTGACAGAAATGCAGATGCGAATGTCTGTCCAGAGCGATGCCTTGCACATGCGTAGCTGTGAAGATTCTTACTGCACAGTCAACATGAATAGAAAAGCAGTTCTTTGGCTGAGTTAAACGTGCTCGTGGAGAAAAGGCTCAAGGACAGGAACTTAATGTGTCTGCCAAGGCTAGGAAGTAAATGTTTGAAACTCGTGGAAAAAGTATCTTTCCTGAGGAAGCTGAAAGACGTGGAAATGAGAGACAATAGGGCTTATGTAAAGCCTGGGCCTGGTTAAGTAACGGAGATGACCTAACCAATTTTATCATGAACTTACACAGGACAGCCAATGAAAAGCTCGGATCCGTTCAAAAGAATGTAAAATGTAGAAAGTTTAGCTAGAAAGAAAGGTATAAAACCTGACACTTGGAGCGGAGAAAAAACTCTCTTCTTTCCGATTCCTGATTGTCGTGACATGCTGTCGGACTTTTGGCGCACGTAAGGACAGCAGACTTTAAATGATTTTTCCTTTCTAGGTGAAATGAGAATTAGACAGGGAAATAGATTTAGGGAATGGGAACTATTATTCTGCTAATATTTCATGTTTCTGAGCTTGCTTTGAAAGTGTCAGTTTATTAATTCATTTCCTTATTAAAATGCTGCTTTTTTATTTACTCATAAAATAAAGATTCTAAAACGTAAATGCTTTTTCTTTATGATAATAAAGTTAATAAAATTAGATTTGAAATGACAGGCTGGTCTTGTTTATTCATGATCTAGTTACCATCAGTTGATTCAATCGCCTAAGTGGCCTGATTAATGATTGATAAATGTTTTAAAACCATGGTTAAAATAGATAAACAGCTTTTGTATATAATTTTTTTACATAATATACGAGTAGTTTAGTTAATCAGACCACCTGATTCAGTTGATCAAAAATTGTCTCATTGGTAGTATGGGCCTTTATAAGTGTTTCATGATTAATGGTGAGTATTGTGGTGATCAGTAGTGTTATTGAGACAGTTTTTCAATAGGAGCGCTGGATCACAGACTTAACCTGCACTGGACGGCGATGTGCACTTGGCAACCTCTTCTCATGCACCACTGCCTCCCTGCTACCATGATAAGTCCATTCTGACAGCCCTTGTTTAGATACCATTTGGCCAACTGCCTGGTTCTTTCTCTCCCATGTACATTTGCTTTCACCTAAACCTCTTTTTATTGTACCTATATCTCCAAGCACTCTGAAACTTCCTTTAGGATGACCTAGTTCTTCATCTGCTACTGCCGTGTTGGATATGTACATTTGCTTTCACCTAATTCTATTTTTCTGTACCCATATCTGAAAGCACTCTGAGGCCTCCATAAATTGGTCTACAGCACGAACACCCCAATTAAAATAAAATGAAGTTAAAACGATTAATCTTAATCCTACTGTTTTCTTTGGAGAGTTATAAAAATTGCTATGGGAACCAGAGGGAATGTATCCAAGACCTGTCATGTTTGAGTGGGTTCATCTTGTGAATAAAGAACTCATTCATTTTATTTTCAGTGAATTTCTGTAGTATGTTTAGTCTTTTAGAAAGTAAATTGGTGCCTTCTTCCATTATAGCAGAAAGCCTTGAATGTGGACAAAGTTTCTTACACTTCTGCTTCTGGGACTCCTACCCCCGTCAACAATGCCGTTCATTCTAGTGATCCATATGTTTATTGCACTGCCCTCTTTATATTAAGGATTTAAGGATTAAACTAACCATCCGCTGCCACTTCCTAACCCTTTCCTCCTTCTTTTAACCAATGTGTATTCATTTTCTCTCTATCCCTGTTCTTTTGAATCCCTCCTTATTCAGGCTCACGTGTTTCTAGCTTGTAATACTATGCTCATGGAATGGTAGACGTTCAAGCCAGCCCTGTCTGCCAATCCAGAGGAACCAACCCTCTGCACAGTTGTCTAATAAGGATCCCTCTCCTCCCAACCACTTGGTGGTCTGACCTTGAATATCAGGGTACCATCCGGTTATGTAAGGCAAACATTAGAAAGAATTAACTACACCATGGGTTTTGAAACACAGTTATTATTTGCTCTGATTCTTAAGCAGTGGAAAATGAAATGTTCATTATTCAATTTTATTATTAACTACACTGAGTGACATCAAACCTAAAAGCACTGGTCCATGAACAGTGTGTTTTGCTGGACATGATCTGTCACCTTTCATTGAATTCTAGAGACCAGAAGGTAGTGGGGAATATGGGCGGCAAACCTACTCCACCAATTATCACCTCCAGTTCAGCTATGGATCACGGAGGACCTGAGCAGACAGGAATAAGGAGGCCTCATTGAGAAGTGGTTTTCATAGGGCTGCTGCCAGCATGGTGCCCATCTCCACCCTCAATGTTAGAGGAACGGTGAGTGAAGGGTGTTAAGAAAGTGATCTCTTCCCCACTTTTCATTCCTAGCAGCCATGCTGTTCTTGCCTGAGTTTATCAGTTTTTAGAACTAACATTTCTTGAGCTTCTAGACATTTTATGATGTGCTGCTTGGTTTGCTGTTTTGAAAACTGATGAAACTGTTGCCCCCAGTGGGTTTGATTTTTGTGGTGCCTAAGGAATTCTGTTACTGGTTGAAAACCTTCTATTTTTGCAATGTGAATGGAGTAAATACGCAGACACTTGAATCTGAATAGTCCCATTATATTGACAATTATGAGGCCATGGCAAAATCCAGCAAGACTGCTGTGTGAATTGACTGGGGCCACGGTAACTTTTTCTTTTCCACTAAATTGTGTATTGCAGCCAGGAGATTTTATCTATCCATTTATTGTTTTGTTCTGCTCCTCTTGGTACTTTTCTAATCTTTGTTAATACTTCTAGATTTATTTTCCTGGTACTCTTTTTATTTATTTTTTGTTATAAATTTTGTTCTGTGAGTAACACAATCCAGGTCCATGGGTAGTACTCCTCCACTAGCCATTTGACGGCAAATTTCTCCAGGAACACAACCCGATATATTGTCTTGAGCGACTTGACTTCATGTAGGCCTTGTTTGAGATCCATTTTGAAATAGCGTAGTTAGTGGTTAATTTCTCAAGCGTGGATACTTCATCATCCTTGTAGTGAGTTTTCTTAAAGATGGTTGCCCCAGATGCTTTCTGTGAATCTTTTGTGGGCTCATCTCATTGCTTTGTGGTGTTTTGACTGATAATTCTTTGAATACTTTCGTCTCCAACCTTAATGCCTTGTGGGAATGCACATTTCTAATTCTGCTTGCAGTGGCTATGTGTGTTCTGTAAGAAATGTGATATTGTTAATTGGGGTGGGTGACGACCCAACTCAAGGAATAATCACAACCCTTGTCTGGGTGAACCATTGAAGTCACTAAATGAACCTTGTAGCTATGCCTCTGAACTTATGTAAAGGATTTGTGCAGTAACAAAATAGTGATGAAGTCAAAATGCAAAATAATAAAAATCCTAAACCAAATCAGAAAAATAAAGTAAAATGTTATAAACAAAATGGCACAAAAGTCCACTAAGGGACGGCAGGGATATAAAAATGTAAGAAGAAATTGCACCATGAACGCAAAATTTCAATGGTTGTGGTAGACACAGACATAGGTGCAATTTGAGGCTCATCGTAATGGAGCGCAAGTTGGATACACCAACAATGCTTGTCAAAGTTTTACCTTCTGGTTAGTCCTTTTAGTCCCAATCCAGCAAAGAGTATGTATACTTCTAAAGTCCCCCTGGACCTCAGAGGAGGCACTTAGAGATGCACAGGGTGTCAGGCAGAGGCCAACAACAGGGAACAGCTGCCACTGGTCAGCTAGATACTTACAGGAAAAAGTATCTTGTAGATTGTCGTTTCCCTGTAGCTTGAACAAGAAGTCAGCCTTTTGATCCTTACAGTCCACTTCTATGTCCTGGGTACACCAGGGAGTAGGTCCAGCCCTTCGGTGATGGTTCCTCCCAGGTTACAGACAGAAGGTCCAGTTCTCTTCTGATCTTCCGCAGATCCAGAAAGTGTTCTGAAATGGATGCATGAAGGTGCCACATGTATGCCTTGTGCTAGCTAGTAGGTGGGGCCCTAACCAATGGGGTAAAAGTTCCCTGGACCAACACTACCCACTTTGACCATTTTCAAGATGACAATTGTCTTTGGACACACTCAACGTGGGTCCAGAGGGATGGTGGTATGAGTGGGGAGTGTACTATGGCAATCATAGTATCCTCCCACATCTAACACTAAAATCTAATTTGAAATAGTCACTATTCACAATAAACCCAGAGGCAGAAGTCTGGTAGGACAAAAGCATAGTCCTTCAGCTGCCAGACAATGGATCTACAAGAATTATCTTGGCATCTTGTTCTCTCTCCTTTCAAGTGTGCCCCAAGGGTTATATGTAAACCCAGCAGACCTGTCAAGCACAATTTGACACTCAAGCAGAATGTGACACTGTAGAGTCGAAAAGGATGCCTACAGCCCCCATCCTGCATATCCTTCAAAGCTCAGCGGAGTCATCTCTGCCTATTCAGGTCAGCCTATTGTTTGCTCACAGGAGGCATTTCACATCTATTTGGTCCAATTCAAGACTAATTACTGCCTGGGAGAAGCTGGGAAAATGCTAATTAGCCCCCAGGAACTTAATGCAGGGAAAAGGTAACTTTCTAAAAGTTACTTCTCTTTAACATTGTTTAAAAATCTGACATCATGTTAACATTAGGTGTCTACATGTCCTATGTTTAAATACCATGCACCCTGCCTTGGGGGCTACAAGGCCTACCTAGGGGTGATGTTAATATTTAAAAGGGAGTTTTTTTTTAACCTGTCAAATTAGTTTATTTGGACAGGTTGAATTGCAGTTATTACACTGCTGCAGTCGCGCTACAACAGTAGGCATGAAGCCATGTCTATATTTTGCCTCTGTAGTAGATAGCACAATAGGTTCTGAAATCCACTAGTGTCATTTAACTTCCAGGTCCTGGGTACATTTTGTAGCATATACTAGGGGTTTACAGGGAAATTTAACAAAACAATTAGGAATATACCAATTTAGCCATGTTTAAAGGGGAAGCATAAGCACTTCCCTACTTTACTACTGTTTAGCAGATTTAGAGTGCACAGAGTTCTAAAGCTAGCACCAAAAATAGGGTCCAGAAAAGGTGAAAAATCTGGAGTGACTACAAATAAAGAGCCCACTTTCGTTTGTGCCTGCCTTGTGTATAATCCTACTGTCTGGCCATCAGGTAGCATATATTCTTAAATAAAAATCCCAGGTGGGCCAATGTATTCACCCCATTTCTTCCAGGCAAGTGAACTCTAAAGCAGTGTCCGCATTCTAAAAGTCCAATTCGTTTTTACTTGGCCAGTACTTTGATGTGCGGAAAGCTCAGACCAGCATGTGCCTCGATCTGCACTATACCTTTGTCTCGCAATTTTCTGAATGGAAGGCTCAGACCAGAGTGTACCTCGATAAGCACTATAGCACTATAGTCTCTCCTGGTTCACAACCAGACTCCGACATTTCTCATAACTGGATCACAGAGTTTGACAAATAAGACTCAAAGAGTCTGCATTTTGATCCCAAGTCCTTCACTAGTTTCACCAGTCTGCCTTTGTTGTGTTGTGTGTTGAGTTCATGAAAGATGCTGGACGCAGTGCTCCAGTTGCCTTTCTGAGTTACCAGGACAACCCCTGAGGATGCATAGACTACTCTACTCTCCTTACTTTTCTTTCCCTGCCGGGGTCGCTTTTCCCTCCTATTAGCAGTTCTCTGTAAACCTTCATCTATGTCAGTGCTCAGGGTCCATCCCCAGCATCTCTAACCTCATTAGTCGCATCATTGTTATCATCCCCTCGCCTGTTCAAATACAGAGGAGGAATCCCTTCAGTTTTCTGCTTAGACTGCACCATGCCTTTACACCTTCTTTTAATCGTCTTTTGCTATACTCGGATGGTCAAGATGCACTAACCATGCAAGCTGTATACAACAGGAGCAATGGTAGTTTCTGCACTTTGCCAAACCCACTACTAGTAGGGAAAGAGGACTGGGACAAGAGAGAGAAACTGGATAGCTTCACACTGCCTGGTTGCATAGGTGTGTGTAATCTGCACTGAAGGAGAGGTTTGATATCTACAAAATAAAGGTGCTCTTTATTATGGGTACAATGTGGATCTTGACGTTTAACTTCTTCTACTGTATATCATCTACCTATTGACGCTCTATATTTCCTACTCTCTGTTAAGGAATGAAACTCTGTATGTCTTCTGAGCAGAAACACCAATTGGGGTTGAAATAGTAACTGTGAATCATATCCAAGGCTATAGCATTTTATTCACTAAAGTAAACTACCAGAAATATTAGAGAATAGCTTCCTGTGATTCTGTTTACATTCATTGTAGCAAGTTGAGAACTGTAACATAAAATTAATTCAGCAGTATTGTACATCTCAGTTATATCCCTGGTAAACATATATTTATTATTAATAATATTGGCATACCATGCAAAATTAATTCTGTCAGCATGATTTCATATTAGTGATCAGTTTGTAGCCAAAGAGAACTCCTTGCGGAATAACCGAGTTTGATTGCATTTCTAATCCTAACGAACGAGTCCTTGTGAAAACAAACAAGTTCTATAAAGTTCTCAACCATAATGGGCAATAGCTTGTGAAAACAAAGAAATGCTATATAGTTCATAATCCTAATGGGGCTGCTTTGTGAAAACAAGCAAGTAAGTGCACCTCTATAGTCTTGTGGGTGTGGTGCAACGATCACTTCAGAGAAGTTTTCATGGGGTTACTCCCAGTCTCAGGGAAGGAACGCCACAACAGGGTGAAACCACTGTCCTTCATCCCTTCCACATGGCCGCAGAGTAGTTGCTCACCATGTGCCACAGGACACCCAAATGCCTTGTAATTTGCTCCCAGCAGCCTTACTGTGCTAAGTCCCTGTCTCCCTATGCAGGGGCCTGGTATTTCTGCACTGACTGCAGATGGAGTGCAGCTCATACTGCAATCTTCCGGAACACCAGGGCATCATCTGGAAAGGCTTCCAGCAATCTAACGGTGCACCCACTTGGAATTAGTAGCTTCACTCGTCTGTGCGATACTAGTTTCCTCTTTAATAAAATACTTAAGGGCAGATTTACAAGCCCATTGTGACACTTTTGAACTTCCGTTGCATCACTTTTGTGACGCAGTAGTGGCGTAAACAATGCTCCACGTTGCAGCCCATTTTCAACGTGGCGCATCTAGAGAGATGTATCACTTTGTAAAGCCCTGCACCACATTATACCTGCTTCAGGTATAATGTATTCAGGGTGGGCAAGCCTCGTAGAAGTGACAAGTCTACAAGATTTCACTGTGCCACCTCTAAGACGCCACTGGGCAGCAGTTCCCAAACTGTGCACCGCGGCGCCCTGGTGCGCCATCAAAACTAACCTGGGGTGCCGCGAGCACTAATTGGAACTCAGTGCTTTGAAGTTTGAAGGGGTTACTGTCTTCGGAGGCATCACAACACGGAGCACTCGGCAAACAAACGGGAGACTTGAAATCGGGCGTGCCCTGAGCCAGCGCGTCTTTGCGGTAAGTTTGAAAGGAATACCTTCACCCTTGCCACATGTGTACGTCAAATGGCATGAGTCATTGGTCTAACGAGGTCATTTATATCCCGATAACAAATGTTTGTAAAATAAAAGGGCAACATAGGGCACTGAAGCTTTGCTTCCTTCAATAACAGAAATAAAGAAGTGCGAGCTCTTTGAAGTGTGCACACGTGGTAGAGTTCAGGGGAAGGCATAGTATAAATGCATTTGAAGTGGGGCCAAGCAGAGAGTGGCGATATTTTACTCAAAGGGTGCTAGTCTGTCTGGCGCACAGTAAGTACAAG
Organism: Lissotriton helveticus; assembly: GCF_964261635.1. Classification (NCBI taxonomy): domain Eukaryota; kingdom Metazoa; phylum Chordata; class Amphibia; order Caudata; family Salamandridae; genus Lissotriton; species Lissotriton helveticus. Next base: position 447,014,998 of record NC_136061.1, read on the forward strand.
AAAGCTTTTTCTTTTTTTGCAGTTTTCTTTTTTATTTTATATAGTGCTTTACATGAGTACCAGTTATGCTAAACAAGGAAACATTCATTTTTCGATAGGCACAGGGATATTAAGTGATTTGCCCAAGTAAGGAATGGAATATTGCTGTGCCTCCTTCAAACGTAATGCATTAACAACCCTTCTCATCAGCATGTAGTGATGGCACAACTCTAGCCAAACAGAGCAGCCAGTATTTAAATATGCCTCATAACCAATACAGCGTACTGCAGTACCTTAACTGAGGAGACCACATTCCCCGGCTTACAAATAGAACATAATGAGGACTTATACGCAACCACTTACAGATGGGCCACACGCTGAGTCAAGGTATGTGTGCAGCCACCTTTTACCTTCCAACTACTACTTGCTACATCACCCAGCGCTCATCTACTCAGACACTCGATGCGCGCTTCACCCAACACACGGACATCTCAATAATTTTCAGGGAGAAAAAGTGAAGTCTCTTTAGGCCGGGCTTACACTCCCCCACCCACCCAGTAACGTAATGGGGAGCCACGGCCAATGAGTCTAGGGAGCCGCTGGTCTAAAAAGTTTGGGAACTACTGGCTAAGGGCATGGGTACTCATAAACATTTTCCTGGGGGCCGCAAAGTTTGGTCTATGGTGTGATCGAGCGCCGCTCTGATGCTAGCGGGGGTCTAAAGTGGAAGTAGGGGAAGCAAAGTATGTATATCTAGTAGTTGTCTTATTACTTCCTTTCCCTAACTGCCATTAACCTTTGCTGTATATTTTTTTATTTTTTTTACATTAGTGCTGAGTCAAGTAAACAGCAGCCCAGTGCTGCTGCTGCCCAGGGGGGTCTCATGTAAAGGTCAGGAGGGCCGCATGCAGCCCCCGGGCCGTACTTTGAGTATCACTGTCTTAGGGTGACCAGATTTCAACGATCTGCAGTGCAATAGGTCTCACATTCGCGAGAGTTTAAGCTATTGGCATTGTAAATGACTATGACTTTTTTTTATTTGTTTTGATACTTAACATATAAATAAAAGGTATTGTCATTTACAATGCCAAAAACACAAACTGTAAATGCGAGACTTACTTCACTTCAAAGAAGCGGGCCGCCATAGTCGCGGTCTGCTTGGAAAGTGTAAGTGCGCAAGGCACGCTGAATGTTTCAGGACAGCATGTTGTGCCTGCAGTAGGAAAAACTCATTAAAGAAAATAGTGCTTACAGACTAAATAAGACATATTGTGGAACAACAGAAGTAAAAGGGCCAGTCCTCATGGGAGATTAGAAATACAGACAAAGCGGTACTAAGGATAGACTAATAAGCCAATAACGAATTAGAAGCCAGCATGTACGAAGGACAATGACACAAACCAAAGGCAAATATAGGCGGTGAGCGGGTGGGGCAATAAGTCCATACTCGATTACAGCGTGCCTCGCAGAGCCGCGCATGCGCAGCCAGGTTCAGTAAAAAATAAAACGGACAGTACTAGACATAGAAATAGTACTAAACATTGCCACCAACCTCGAAGTATCACAATAACACCACCAAAACATGGGACTGCAAAGGCATAATCTACAAATCTACTAAAAAGGATATATATATATATATATATATTTATATAGTATAGCCTTTCAAAGGCTGTATGCTTTGCTCCATTTTAAAAAATTTAAACTAGCTCACACTCAGTCTGATTTTATAATGTTAAAAAAAGATTACAAGCATGTTAATGTTAATGTTATCAGACACTTATAGAGTGCACGGTCACCAGAGGTTTCATGGCGCTAATCATGCTTTAAGTTGTTACATAAGATCCGATTAATAGGCTAGCTCGAACAGCCAGGTTTTAAGTGCCTTTCTGAAGCCAAGTAAGTTATCGCAGCTTCTCATTGTTAACGGGAAGGAATTCCAGAAAGTGGGTGCCAATTCGGAGAATCTGCAACCTCCGACACGTTTGAGTTTTATAGTGGGGACAGATAGAAGATGCAGATGAGATGAATGTAAATTACGCCAAGGGACATGTTTATTGATCATGGACATGATGAATCTTGGGCTGTTGCCCTGTAGTGCTTTAAAAGCTAGGCACCCAGGGGCATATTATCAAGGGGGTTTATCTCTGCTTTTTTGGCTTTAAAAGCCAAGAAAGCGGAGATAACATTATCTCCCTATTACCTAGCTGTCGCTAACACCAGTTAGCGACAGCTAGTAGGAGATAGCGACCATCTTGGGCCTCGCTTTGCATGTCAGTGATATTTATCACTAATGACATGCAAAGTGGGCGTGCCAAGATGTTAGCGACTGGAAACAGTCGCTAACATCGCTATCTCCTATTACCAACTTTTGGAGATATTCGCGCTAAGCGCGAATATCTCCAAAAGCTAACACCTGCCCCTGAGCAGTTCTTAGCCATGTTATCCAATGGTAGGTGGATAACATGGCTAAGAGCATTAGCTCGGTAATGCATGAATATCGCTGACTTTTCAGCGATATTCATGCATTTCGGCCGATTTTTATCGCTTAGGAGATATACCTTGATAATAGCAAGGTTCCTAAGCGATAAAAATCGCCGCAGCTCTGCGATAAAAATATCGCCGCTAAACCAACATAGCGATAATTATCGCTAGTTGTTGGTAATATGCCCCCCAGTCTTAAATGCAGCACGTTGCTCCACAGGAAGCCAGTGGAGCTTGATCAACAGGGACCTGGCAGAGTGCCATTTTGGCTGTTTGTATATTAGTCTAGCCGCCTGATTCTGTACTATTTGCAGCCGTTTTAGTAGGTACTGAGGCAGACCAATATAAAGGGAATTTGAAAAATCCAGGCGAGAGAGGACCAACGCTATCACTTCTTGGATTAGGGCTGAGTGGGTCAGCAGGTGAGCGATCATCCTGATTTTGCGGAGTTGGTAAAGACTGGTGGAGATCACTGCGCCCACCTGCCCTTTGAGTGAGAGGTCAGCGTTGATTACTACCCCTAAGCTTTTTACTGAGAGAGGACGCGGTAAGGGGGAACCCAATTCACTAGGCCAGAAGTGTGGACCCCAGCGGCCCTTACTCTTCCCAGGCAACACCAATTCCGTCTTGCCTGGGTTGAGTTTCAGATGGTTCCTGTCCATCCAATGCTGGATGTGGAGCATGGTCTTTTGAAATTCCACGGCAGCATTAGGGGAGTCTAGGGGAGCATCAGCTGGAGATTATCTGCATAATTAAAGATGGTTATCTTCCGGTTTTTTAGTGAGTGGAGCAGAGGTCTCAAGTAAAGATTAAACAGTAATGGCGACAGGGACAAGCCCTGCGGAACACCACAAGAGGTGGTCGCTGTGGGGGTGGTAAAAGTACCCAGTCGTACTGCTTGCGTTCTGCCGGTAAGAAATTACTTAAGCCAATTATAGGCAGGGCCTTGGATACCTGCTTGTTCGACACGGTTCAACAAAATGTTATGGTCAACCGTGTCGAACGCAGCTGACAAGTCCAGAAGCACCAGGGCCTGAGGTGTTCCCCTATCTGAGTTAGCTCTTAAAGTGTCCAGGACAGCGAGGACTACTGCCTCCGTTGAGTGGGCTGGCCGAAGGCCTGCTTGATTTGGCTCCAGGTATGCAGTTGTTCAATAAAATTTGATAGGCATCTGGCCACATGAGCCTCCAGAATCTTAGACAGACATGGGAGGAGGGATATGGGGCGATAGTTAGAAGGAGTTGAAGGATCCGCCCCAGGCTTTTTCAGGAGGGGAACTATTGTTGCAGCCTTAAAGGCCATGGGTACCACCCCTGTAGTGAGAGATTCATTCAAGAAAGGGAGGAGGCTATGAGGTGGTGCTGTGAATATGTCTTTAAGGGTGGAGGGTGGGCAACAGTCATTGGGGGAGCCCGACTTGACTCGGGTTAAGAGATCGGACAGAAATTTAGGGCATAGAGCTGAAAAATTGTTAATGATGACAGGATTTCTGAAAATGTCATCCTGCCATTCTGTATTAGTCAGGGGGGGGATGCTGAACTTTATAGTAACAATTTTTTCCAAGAAGTAATTATTTAAAACATTACACATCACTTGAGTGGGGGCCTGGTTAGGTAATCTTCTCTCGTCACTGCTAATCTCACTGACAATTTTAAAAATGTCCTTAGTTTTATTGTTCGCATTGAGTATTCTTGCATAGCATAGAAAGCATAGAAAGCAAATGGAAAAAAGGGACTGTGTAAGGTTTCATGTGGGATTTTGTATCTTCTGTACCCTCGATTGTACCACCTAGGATGCCTTCTTCTCACCATTCACCCCTGCGCCCATCCACTGCCTTAGTAACTTGGAGTGCTCCCAACTCTACCAGTTACAACCTTACCATGTTGGGATTAGACCGGACTCTGGCTGTTGCTCTAGTGCATTCTGATTCAGGCCTCTTTAATGCTTGCTGCGCAGCGAGAATGAGGAGGCACATTAGGTGAGTCTTTCAAGCAAAGAACATCTATCCCTGATAGGAGAGGAGCTGTTGAAAATTAAGTGAGCATTGCAGTGTCAGATACGCGTTATTCCGACCATCTTCAAAAACCGGGATATCTATATAAATTTAGAAAACAGTGGGGACGTCAAGCCATAACTTCTCCAGAAGTGAGCATGATCAACCCAGACAGTACCCAAACAAGCATTTGCAATGCAATAGGTCTCGCATTTTCTTTTTTTTCTTTATTTTGTCCTCATATAGCCTCCGTACTATTGTATAAGCATACTCTCGATGACAGCAACCCATATGCTTATGACTTAGAGGGTCTGATCTCAGCTGATGTTCTATGGGGGCAAACCCATACTGCACTTCGTAGACTGACCGAGAGGTGTAATCATTGGACTATTCATTGGTTGATTCAGCCCACCCTCCACATTACTCCTAATCTAATGTTCCCCAAAAAGAGCCATACTAGTACTCTCTTCTATTTCTAAAACAGTTAAACATTTGATCTAATTCTTTAAAATATCTAACTGAGTTCCACCATTCCCTTCAGGTTGGGGGGTCTTCCTGACGCCACCTTTTACACATTTCTCTCCTTGCCAGGAGAATCAAATAAAACACCAAATTACCCTGTTCAGCGGTGATATCCCCCTCTAAAAAATATTAGTACAAGGCTTACCTCTATTGCTTTACCAAGTATCTCAGTCAAGGTCTTACCCACATTCTTCCAATAATCCTCCAACACTGAACATGTTAAGAACATATGGATGTCGTCTGCCTCTTGGGCATGGCATCTTGTACAGCTTGATTCTCCTCATCCCCTCATTTTGGAGATCTTGAGCGGAGACCAATATATCCTATTAATGGGAAAGAGGTAGGGGCATATTATCAAGGACAGGCGATACATTATCGCCGCTTTTATCGGCAGGAAACTGCAGATAAAGCGGCGATAATGGCCTTGATAATATGCTCTATGAATTCCAATCGAAGCCCATGTTAGATGTGTTAACACATGCTCTATGAATTCCAATCGAAGCCCATGTTAGACATGGGCTTCGATTGGAATTCATAGATCTAACATGGGCTTCGATTGGAATTCATAGAGCATGTTTTAACACATCTAACATGGGCTTCGATTGGAATTCATAGAGCATATTATCAAGCCCATTATCGTCGCTTTATCTGCAGTTTCCTGCCGATAAAAGCGGCGATAATGTATCGCCTGTCCTTGATAATATGCCCCATAATTCTTTCTTAGTGCAGCGGATTTAATTAAAAAATATAATTTTTCCAAAGATGCTTGCCATAACGTTTGGAGCTTTTCGTCTGGCAAGCACTCATCACAGAGCTTTTGGGGGGGATCCAGTTTCATCTCTCGCATTTTCAAAACTTTAATCTATTGGTATTGTAAAGGACAATGCCTTTTATTGCTGCAGGTTTTTTAGACATAAATAAAAGGCATTGTCATTTACTATGCCAATAGCTCAATATCTCGCAATTGCGAGACCTAGTGCATTGCAAATGCTTGTTACATTTGTATGGGGTGCCATTGGTTTGCATATTTGTTTACCTGGGACTGAGCGCCGACAGAAGCTTCTGAAAAAATGAATACTAAAGAAGGGGGGCTTTCTTTTTTGCACCAACAGTTTTTCAGATGTTTTTGTTTGAGTTCACTTCTCAGTGCTGCTGCACTGTTTGCTGACTGATTATAACTAGACAGCCGTATTGGAAAAATAAATAAATAATAGAGTTTGTAGATTAAAGTTCCTAAATGGTAGCCATGCTTATAATCTTGTGGAGTGAGTACTGACAAAAGCAACTGAAAAATGTATACTACGGAAAATAAAGCAACTTTTTTTTTCTGTAGCATCTGTTTTCCAGATGGTTTTGACAATGCTCGCTCCCAGGTGCTCCCAGGCTGTTCCGACTGTAAAATAGTTCCTTAAGCATTCCATTGTAGGCTGAAGGACACACACAAATAGCCAATAGAAACAAGCATTTGCAATGCAATGGGTCCCGCATTTGGGAGAGCTTAAGCTATTGGTATTGTAAATGACAATGCCTTTTATTTATCTGTTTTGATAAAATAAATAATAGGCATTGTCATTAACAATGCCCAATAGCTCAAACTCTTGTAAATGCGGGACCTATTTTATTTCAAAGACGCGGCCGCCATTGTCCTGGTGCGCTGAATGTTGCAGAAAAGCATGTCCTGCCTGCAGTAGGAGAAATGCATTAAAGAAAATAGTGAATTCAGACTAAAAAAGACGTACTGTGTAACAACAGAAGTAAAAGAGCCAATCCTCATGGGAGGCTACAAATGAAAACAAGGCAGTACTAAGGAGGAACTAACAATCCTATTAAAAAATCTGAAGCCAGCATTTACAAAAGACAATGACACAAGCCTATGAAAAATATGGGCGGTGCTTAAAGTCCATACTCAAATACAGCATGCCTCGCAGAGTAGAGTATGTGCGGCCTAGGCTCAACCTAAAAACAGCCCGGCTTGATTTCCTGGTGGCCTTACACTTTAATTGTGGCAGTGAGATCTGCATGGGAGGAACTGCCCCCCTGCAGCAGTCGTCTCCTAGAACACACTAGCTAGAAGGTAGGAACATGGTTCCGTGACTTACACACAGATACAGAAGCAACCAGTGAATCGCATGCTTGAGACACGACCGGCACACTCAGCCTTTCAACCTCTTTAGGTCAGTAACTTGTAAAGAATTCAAAAATTATGTGACGTTCTGCACAGTTCCATGGGACATTAAAGTTCTACACAAACAAATGATGTTTTCACTCCCAAAACCGGCCTATCATCCTGCAGAAGTCGACCAATGAACGAGCGATGAGGTAGACTCCGAGCATTGCTTATTAAGCACTGAAAGACACGTCAAATTTACACAATTATGAATACTGAAGAATCACCGTGTGTTGTATCAGCACTGGGAGAAGCTGAGGCGAAGAATAAATACATCTGTAACTAGGCCAAGCCGGAGTTCAATCTATTTTGTACTGTCAGTAAGGAAATGAAGAGTGGAAAATGCAAGTCACATCTTTGGCTGGCCGCCACAACAGGCCAGGAGCGATTCAAGGAGAGAGCAGGGCAGACCGAGGGGATATCAAGGCCCGGCCTGCAGCAGACCTAAACTTGTCAAGCTACGGAGAGATAGCGAGCTGCCCGGGATCAAAGTGTGGCGAGAGGCAGAGCCAGGGGTACACTTTGTGAGTTTCCTCGGGCGTTCAATAAGCGACACGACTCATCAATTCAATGGTTTTCACTGCTTGACCTCAGATGGATGAAAGTGCGAATCATCAGTCCTGGTAATAGAGATTTTAGGAGTCACAGTAGGAGTGGGAAGGAAGCGCCCATCACCTCTGCTGGTGCATGTCTTCACAAGGCGCTTTTAAAGTCTTTGGTAGAGCCGCAGACTTCTTGTCAGCCTAGCACCCCATACGAGCTGGTGGGGCTGGGGTAAGCAGCCGTGAGTCAAGCTTTCCTAAAAGGCCAGAATCTATCCAGGCCTGCATGCTGTGGATGGTAGTTTTACGCACATCCCAAGGACCGCATAGTATTCAGTGAGCAGACCTCATGCTTAAGTTCACATGGCGTGTCAAGAAAGATATGGGATTTTCAAGGATTATCCTGTGACTGAGGGCATTAAACAGCTGGGCACATGGTTTACTGCAGTGGCTAGCATGCCTTCGAGACCCACTAGGTCTGGACTGAGATACATATATGGACACAAACAAGCCCTGGGAATCTAAACAAGAGACTCGTGAGGAAACCAGATGCCCGCGGGGTGAGGCCTGTTCTGAATTTCCCAGCAGAAGAGGCCGGGCGTCTGCTGACAGTGCACACTGAACACGCAGCCCCAGGAGACCTGCTGGGCAAACACTTGGGCACTGAACTCTGCCCCTGGTGGCAGCTTCCTGCAGAGGGCATTCCCGTCTTCAACTGCTGCAGCAACCAGGGTTCCCACAGAGCAGGCAGGAAACCCCAAAACCGCAGTTCTTCAGTTGGGTTGAACATTAAAAGAAAAGAAAAGAAAAAGAAAAGAAAAACACATTGACACAGCCAGTAGGGGCTGTTTGCATTTGGGGACTTGAATAAAACCTTTAAACAAGCAAAACAGAAAGCAGCTCCACATCTGTGCCGGGGAGGAGACCTGGGAGGGCGAGGGCTGCCCGCGCATGCGCTGTACCTGGAACGTTTGCGTGTTCTGCGGCTCGTGCCCAGTGGCGTCAGGTTCGGACATCAAAAGCCGCCGTACTTCAATGAGTGCTATGCGGCCCAGGGAGGGGACCACCAAAGTGTCAAATGCAAAAAAAAAGCAGAAGCCCGGCGGGAGCCCACCCCGCCAGAATGCCGCATGGTGCGGCCAAAGCAGGATTTCAGGGGGGCTCCTGTGAGCAAGACGGAGCCCCACGAGTGTTGCAGTAAGCCGATGAAGACACGAGACCAGTGCAAAATCCCCACAAGACCTAGTAAGTGGGGCATGCTGTAGGTTTAAAGCGCGCGTGTGCATTTAAAAAAAAAAACCAAATTACATGAGGCTTGTGAGGACGGAAGGGGGACAGGAGATGTGCACATCGCGTGTCGTGCGTGTTCATGAGCGCGTTCACAGGCTCCAATCGCCCTGCGTGTGCCCATCTCCTGTCCCACTTCCGAGACAAGTCAGCAACAACAGATCTCGCTGGCGATAGCGCTTTCGCGCTGCATTCGCCAGGCGAGACCTAAAAACTGGGACATTTATGCATTTTGGAGAAAAGTGTCGGGACACTGGGACACTTCTCCAAAAACTGGGCATGTCTGGGAAAAACCGGGGCGTCTGGTCACCCTAAATTAGTTGCCAGCATAAAACTGTTCTTGTGCTGTGAAATTTTTTAAATAGGTACACATACTTTCTGCACATTCATTCTGTAATAACTGTTTTTTTATTGTACTCCAAAAACAGAGTTTCCCCTAAGAACTTAGAAGAACAGGCAGTCATGCCCAGCTCAGGGGAAGCATGTATATCAATCCCGTAATAGTGAAAAGCTGGTGGCAGCTTCTCACCTTTGCATGAAAGCACTATGCCTCTCAGAACCAAAAAGACGTCACTCAAATGCCCCATCCCACCGCTTTCAGCCTTTTAAGATCTCGCAAAAGATGTGGCCAGAATCTCAGGCATGTTGAGGCGACATCGAGCCTTGAACCCGGTAGCGGCTGTGGCAATTAAGCCAAATTATCTCCCCTGTGCCAGACCGCCAAAGAGGCAGGAGAAGAAAACAGGCATGGTGCCATTCCAAGAGTCATTACCCCATGGGGTGGGGGCGAGTCTGGATTCAGTGAGATCTGTGACTTGTTCAAAATAGAAGCCGGATATGGAACACCGCATGGGTAGCGCTTTATCAAAATATGTCTTACCCTCATACTGGAAACCAACTCTCCAGATTGCACTGGCAGGAGCCTAAAGGCAGATTCAATGTCTGCCTTTGCCATTAAGGCCCGTCGTTCTGCTGCTCACACTAAGTCAATGGCATAATCTACTGATGCATAGCCATCCCCGCAGTCCGCAGGTCTGATCCCATCATTGTCTGACTGCCCTTCTGGGAAGGATAAGGGGTGAATTCGTCTGCATTGACCTTTCTCCTTCTTGGGTACCACCCTTAAGGGGGAAATCGCCAGGTCTGGAGAACACCCTGCTCCCAAAGGGCCCTCCACCCTGCCCAGCTGTATCTCGTTTAGAATCTTTTTTGCAATATCTCAGGTTGCTGGATTGCTGAGTGAAGGTTTTTGACATTGCTTGGCTTGATGTGCCCTGTCACTGGACTTCTGAAACCTTTTAAAAATCTGTCAACCGGGAAATTAATCTCAGGTGCCTCGATCAAAAAAGCTGTGCCTAAACATGAAATTTAAATAATGATCTCACCATAATTCAGAGTTGGGTGAGTACCAAGGGCTATGGCCTCAAGGAAAGGAAGTTTAACGGGTCCTGTGGGTTAATCAGGAAAGGAGGGAACATGTCCCAACACTGAAAACCAAATACATAAACGAAAAACAAACAAGCAATGTAGGGAAACGCACATAATTACGTATGGGCAAAGTGGTGAAATGTGTATTAGCACCCGGAATGATGCGTAGACTCACCCAGTCTTGTAGAGATGCGGCGTACTACAACAGTAAATGTGAGCTGTCCTAGGGTCTGAACAGCGAATCGAGACTTGTGTGGTTCTGCGGGGGAAAGCAAACTAATTAGGAACGAGCGTGGCACACGAGCTGCAAAAGCTCAAAAGATTTGCGGTCATACGGGCGCACCAAAGCGTTAAGGATTGAGGCCCAGCTCAAATGACTCACGGTAAAAGGGTTCACCAAAACGTAGAGGCCCACACGAGTGTAGTTACCTTGTATGCAATGATCGGTCTGTAGTTCCTGTGATACTAGCAGCGCGCCGTGTCCATCGTGCACGCTGAGGCAGAGGATGAGCAGCGGTGTCAGGACTCACAGGAGGTTTCCTCCTTTTAACGCAATGCTGGCTACCATCTCCCCCCTACTAAGTTATCAAAAGTCAGTTCATCCCTCAAGCGGGAGTGCTTGTTGGCACCGATGGAACTCCAAGATGGCTGCCAACATGCACATACTGCAACAGCATACCGCTGTTAGCAGTCTAGTCTTTTAGGCTTCAGAACACCTGGTGAAGTGTGCTTCAACATTCCACTGTGCACTTCACTGAAGAAATAATTGGAAGAGCACCTGCTTTCCCAGCGTCGTGAAAGTCAGATAGGGTAGTTGCGATAAAATCGGGGTTAGCTTCGTTGGAACTACATTCCCTCACTAATCAGGTTAGTGTTAAACTTGTAGCTAATATAAAACATTCTGTGAGAAAAGGTTATCTGTCAGAGATAAATTTCTATTTAAAAAGGAAACGAAGTCAGAATATATTTACCTTCCTTTGAAAACTGGAAAAACCTTTCAGTAAGAGCTTTCTTAGATGAGAAGATTAAATAAAAAGCTTTTTTAAATCAAGCTGTCTTATTCAGCTGTTCCAGAATCTGTCAGACCTGGGTGTGCAACACACCATGTCTTCTTTGACTGAAACTTGTTCACTCTTCAGAGAATTAATTAAAAGGTGAAGTCAGGGTCAAAAGCCCGGCAACTTGTTCACTCTTCAGATAATTAATTAAAAGGTGAAGTCAGGGTCAAAAGCCCAGCATATTTCTTTCTCTTGCCATGTGTTAAATTTGTAGATAAATAAGTGAAGGCCCAGTTTAAAGTACTTTAGTAATGTTCTGTGGCCATAATAAATTAACTCTTTGGCAAACATTAAAACCAGTGCAAATAAATTGTGCTTCCAGCAAACATTAAAACTGAAGGCCTGAATAAAAGGAAAACTTCCTTTTAACATTTAACCAAGGTTCTGAAGCATTGTTTGAGAACTAATTAAAGACAGATAAAACAGTCATCCTACTCCAGAAACCCCAGTTCAAGGCCCACTCCAGTCTCTTAACAGTGAGTTAATAGAAAGAAAGAGAAACCCAAATATTACGTAAATTAGGAATATTGGAGCAGTCTCTTCTCTGTCCCAACCCCTTTCCCCCCCTTAGAACTTACCTGCAAGGGAATACTAAAAGACCTAGCAGGGTTGGTTCTGAGCAGGGTATTGGGATCTAGCGTCATTCTGCTCCTGTGTGGTTCAGACAGCAATAAGTATATAGACCCTGACAGGCGGGTTGAGCCGTATTTAAATACCAGCGTGCACGTCAGCATTACCGTAGCGAAAATTAAATTAAAAGTGTAGAAAGACTGTCAGCAAATGTTGGAAGTGAAAGTGTTGCAATATACTTAAATGACCATGCGCTTAATTTCTAGGTAGGTTTAAAAAGTCCTTTTCATAGTTCTAATAAGAGCAATTTCATCGGTGCAAGGTACATCAGAAGTTAAAGATGAAATCGATACACAGACATGTCCACAGATCAAAACAGAGTGAAATACATATAAAACAGAGCGCAACTGATGAAAACAAAGTGCAATACATATAAAACTACAAAAACAGAGCGCAACAATGAAATGAAGCAGAACCAAAGATAAGACATAAAACACAATTGTAATGCAGAGTTGGACCAGATGAGTATAACGGAGAACATGAAACATAAGTCTCAAGTTATATCATCCGGCCTAGCGAGTGTGTGTATTTCATCCTGTCTAGTGTCTGACCTGAGGTGTCCCATGGAAAAACCTCCATGGTTTGTGTAATATCGGTTACCTAGCTGTCTTTGCTGGTGTATGTTGATAGGGGAGAGGGCCAAGCTGAAAGCCCCCCGTACGTTCTGCAGGTTAGCATCCTCAGGGCACTTCTTTCTCACCTACTTTTTCTTGTCTCTGCCACCTCTACCTTTCTTGCAGTCCACTGCTAGGTGGAACACACATGCTTGAATTTACTAGCTGGGACCCATGTGCATTCGTTCTTGTTATACTTTAAACATATTGCTGAGTACCCTTACTGTGGTGGTCCCCCTTTCCAACTTGAGAAATGCTTCTGGTAAAAGGACTTCTGCTTCCCTTGATGCTCCTTCAGAAAGGACTGCCCGTGTTTCCTCGCCCAAGACCTGGATCACCTGCCCACCATCATCTTATGCATGTAACCTGACACATCCTCTTCATTCCATTCCATGTCTGGGTGCAACTGCATATTTAACTTAAAACCCTTATTATAGTATAACCATGCTTCCCCTACAAATTGCCTGTATGCCTCATGAATTTGGGACTCGTATAACCATAATTATTTTGCGCAATGTGGGAACTTTTCCACTATCAAGCAGGCCATTATCATCAAAGCATCCAACCAGTTATCAAAATCTCTTTCTTTTTTTTCTAGAGCCATCTCTTGTCCTGTCTTTCTCCTTTTTGTTGCATGTTGCGAGATCTAAACCTTCTATTTGGATCTCCAACTGTGTGAAAATATCTATGAATTCTTTGCACCATATGCACTGTTTAACTGGCAAAAGAATCAGGCTAGCTAGGTCGATTGGCATGTATGAGAGACTGCCCCTCTTTTAGGCCTTTGTTGCCAACCTGCCCCTCGGAAAGGCTTTGAGCCCTGCCACCTGCAATGCTCCCCCACACGTCCTCGGGCGCAGCATGATCCTTGCTAGTTGATGCTCCCTCCTCAAGGGTAGCTGTTTTTCTTAGTAGTTTTGTGTCTGCACATGCGGCATTCACGCATCCCCCATTCATGGTGCTTGACCCCTTGTCAGTCAGTGCTATGTTCACCCCAGCGTGTCTGTCCCCCTGTGTTAGCAAATAGCAGTGGTGCAAACAATCTTAAGCATGCCTGCACAATCCTGCTTATTTGCTCACCATTTGATGACTTTGCCTTCTTGCAGGTGCTGGTTGTCTCTGCCAGAGGAGTCACTGCTTGTTGTTTGGTTGGCGCTCTCTTGCCCCCTTTGCGGATGTTGTGCTGGTGCTTCTTTTGCCCGTCTCTCTTCTCGCTCACCTCCAGGCTCTCTTCACTCTCCCCGCTTTCATTGGGTTCTTCCGGGCTGCTCCGTTTGTTTTCCCTCTTATTTGTTTCATCAGCCACTCTTTGCTGTGGGTGGTCGCTGCTAATCTGATTTGTTCGATTTTTGCTCGATGCATGTCGCTATCTGGTTCCATCCTCTTGCCTGACTGCTGCCGCGCAGACTGGTCGCGCCGGGGTTACCAGCTGTCCCTGCTGTTTATACTACCCTGGTAGTTGCTGGGGGCTTCCCAACATAGGGGCATTCCCCCATGCCCTTTGGGCTCCGCCTGCCACCTTGTTGCTTTTTATATAGATGCCCTTTGCACAGCTGGGTAGTGTTACCCCTGCGAACGCTGTCCCCGGCTGTTCTTATGGCTGTCCTTTGGGTACGGCGGGTTGCGTTGCCCTTTTGGGCTGTCCCATGTGCTCTTTGGGATATTTGCTGCCTTTTGCTTTGAAGGGCTGTCCCCACGTGCACCATGGTAGCTCTGACACTTTAATATGTGCCCATGGTTCACGTCTCTCTGAATAGTTATGTCCTTTCCCCACTCTGCTATTTTCACAATATTGTAATGCCTAGTAATCACAACAAATCGTCCACACTCCAACTGGTGTCAAGAACGCATGAATGTCCTGAGTTTTACTATGCACTGTTTTAATTCATGTCACTATGCTATTCTTTAACCACTGAGTTCCTTGAGTGGCGGGAAGGGACTCGAGTCGTGTTGCCGCACCCAGCTGTCCCCGGCTTCTGCTTCCCAGCCTTGCCCACAGCATCGCCCTCTGTCCGATTGGCCTTTGCCCCCATAGCCCGATCTCTTTTGTCTGAGCCTTCACGGGTTGCCCTGGTTTTGGCTTCTGGCACCGAGGAGGAGCTCCTCCGAACTTCTTAACCCGCTCCTCGCACTCTGCCTGATGTACTCGCACAGCACTTCTCTCCCATGCCTCCTGTAACTTTAAATTGCCACTTCCTCTTGGACTTGTAGGCGGGTCTCGGGTGGTGCTCATTCTCTCCTGCCTCGTATGGACGACCCGGGCCGCAGCAATGCCAGTCTTAATCGCATGCGGGCCCCGGGTAGGTGTGGACTTCCCCCTTCGCATGAGTGCCCTGGCTGCAGCGATGATGCCAGTCTTTTTTGCAGGCGGGTGCCACTCACTGTTTCACGGAGGTCCTGGGCCGCAACAGTGATGCCAGCCTTCATTCTCTGTGGGCGGGCCCTGGGGTACGCTCGCCCGCCTTTCACCTCTGGTCAGTGTTCAGGGCCCGCATTGGTGATTTCAATCCGCTGCTTAACACGATGACCTCCTGCTCAACTGTGTGCTCAAGCCAGATGCCCCAAGAGCACTCTCTGCAAGCTGTCCCAAGTATAGGCGGCGACTCCGCTGATCTTTTACTCCGCTGCGATAGTCCCAAAATGGTACTGGCCACGGTTGCCCCGCCTTTAATAGGGGTTACATGACCTGTGTTGCATTTTCAAATCCTGCATGACTTTCCCATTGGATGGTAGAATTCGTGCCTTTTTAGGTCTCGCCTCCGTAGCGTGCATGCGCTGCTTAGGAAAGAGACATTTAGGCATCGGCACAGCTTTCCCTGCAAAAACAAGCACGCTTTGCTATGTTTGCATGTCTAGGCACTTTGTTTTTATTGACTATTTAGTTCAAATTAACTTTTCCCTGCAACCTCCATTAACCAATCTAGTCGTCTTTTAGAGCAAGTTTAAGTAAACAAATCCACAAATGATAAAATCTCAATATTTACACTGGGTGGTAAAGAGGACTGCATATCGTGTGTCCTGGATGTAGGCGTGACTGTACATGTCCAGGTTCTTCCCTGTAAACGTTACTGGGCTGGAAAAAAATGCAAAAGAATATTGTACGCATTTGCATTTTTCATTGTCGGAACGGCACTGCTGTGCAAACGCCACTGCTGTGCGTGTTCTGGAAACTGTTCAGAAGGTGTGGCACTCTGGGGAGTTCCGTGTGTCTGTTGCTAGTTTTCTAACACTGGACATTGCTTCCTGACCAGCGCGGACAGTAAGTATTACTCTCCCTGCGGGCTTGGAGAAATGGGGGGCGCTGTTTGCATCTGCGAGGTGACGTGTGTTTACTTTTTAGGTGCTAGGATTGTTGGGAGATTGCACACGTTCACTTCAGTGTTGTATTAAAAGAAGGCTGGGGGGATTCTTGTGTGGTTTATTTATGGCACAGGGCTGGTATGCGGCAGGAGGATCCCAGTCCATTTTCGGGAGAGCTACATGCCTTTGGCTTTATTTTTCCTTTTTGTTTGATTGTTTATTTGCATTGCATTCTAGTCATTTTGGTGGGCTTTCGAAAGCTACAGGTTGGTCCTTAAACTCTTTACTTATTTGTGCCACAGACCGATTAAAACAAAGTCCAGGCGCGTTACTGGGATGGACTCTAAGTTCTAACACCCAGTGTGTTAATATAGTATGTTATGGTGCCCTACTTCCTCTGCTTCTCATGGGATTCTAAAACCTGTTTGCCTGTAGTGAAAACTGTAAACAACCAGAGTTCAGTACCGCTATACATCCAATGAAAACTATGCGTTGTTAACTGCATTGCTACTGAGTTACAAAACTCTTACCTCAAAAGCAACATTCATAGACCAAAATCTGTAAAGAAAATTGCCAGAAACATGCTTGAATGCCATATAACTGAACGTCTCTGCTCAAGCCTAAATCTGCCGCTATTATTGTGGTAAAACCATTGCGCGATCTTACCTCATTTTTTGCCCCTAGGACGTGATATCTGCTGCAAGAAAATAACCAGTGGATAACTATTAAAACTTACGTTCTTGTAGAATCACTATCATGCCAAACCAAACTTCTAAGCACCGTTAGTACAGAAAAGATACCGAGCATGAATCCTACCGTAGTACCACGATGATGTGCGCCTCTGACCAACTTTGGTATTTTCGCGTACTTTCACAACTACTATCGCGTGTTTATGATTGGATCTAGCATATGAATCGTAGACATAAAAAAAGAAATCCCTTGATAGTGCTGATATCCTACTGACTAATTGCGGCCGCCATATTAGAAATGTATCCCGAATCATAAGCAAAACGTGTAAAATAAAACAAAACTAAAGTGGCGCCATGCTTTACCACCGTAATGTTAAATCTCTTATAATCAAATGGGAAGTACACGTGCATTTCAGGTGCTTATTGTTACTAGTTGGAATTATGATCATAATCCTACGAAACAAACTTCCGTCATGTGACCAACACACTAGTTGTTGTTTACGGTCGCCATGCTGAAAAGTCTTATTAAAGTGTGTCTAAATGAAAAAACAGTTAAAACATTAATCTCACTGCCCAATGTTCCAATTAAGCATGAGATATTCATTCCTAGTGTATTATTGAAAAACACAATGTGAACCCCTAATATACATAAGACAACGCTATTTGCTCACTAAGAACTGTCAATAAATCTATACATCCAATTTTCATGGCAATGAGCTCCCGAGTTGTAATCACACTGCTTTCCAGTTTATGTAATAGCATGTCATATAATCTCATGTTACTGGTGATATACTGTGTCTGTGTAAATGTGTAAAACCTATGATGGCCATCTACTAAACATATATGAAACATGACATGTCTAATCTGTCATTTAGTCCTATGGGAATCATTAATTCTAGGGTTTTTAGCCAGTATACTTGATGTTGAAGAAATTTCTTGTGATTGTCTGTACCTGTACTTTCTCAATGACCTGAAATCGTAATTGGGAAATTGAATGATTCTCTTCTGTCCAAGGGGCTGCTAATGCTGAAGTTACATTTTTTGTTCGAATGCGACTTTTATGCTCGGTGAGCCTGATTTTAATTTTTCGTTCCTTCTGTACGACATATGCCTTTCCACAAGGACATTTTATGCAATATATTACGTTGTGAGTATTGCAATCACTTGTATGCCTCAGTGGTATTTTTGCTCCTGTGGTTGGGTGCGTTAACATGTTACCAGCGATGATATTGTTGCATTGTATGCAATTGTGACATTTTAGGGTTCCCTTGTGTTCCTTGTTTTGATCGTTAGTGGTAGTTGTGGATAATAACTCCCCATGGATTCCTGCCTCTGATATACGCATGTACAGGTAAATCCTTATATATGTTATTGAAATCCGGTTCATTGGCCAGAAGCTCCCAACTTGCATTCATGATCCTCTTGATTTCTGGCGAGCTAGTGATTCAAATACTATTTGATTTGTTCTTTTTGTTATGTTGGGAACAAATAAATCTATGCGTTCTATGCTGGGAGCTCTTTACATACATTATTCTAGTACCCTATCTGGATAACCTCTTTGTTTGTATCTTAGCCGGTATTCTTCAGTTTTCAATTGACATATTTGAGGGACTGAACATATTCTCTTTATCCTCACAAATTGAGAGTATGGTAGATTGTTTATGAGACTTCTTGGGTGGAAACTTGAATATTCCAAAGCGTTATTGCAATCCGTGGTTTTAGTGTATATTTGTGTATTCAAACCTCTGCCATCTTGTTTTTTGATTATTGTCACGTCCAAATATTCTATTTCCTTATCAAGGATTTTATGGGTGAATTGGTTCCTGGGGTCAAAAGTATTCATCAGTTGTACCATTTCCTCCAATGTTTCACATGTGTCCATCCAGATCAAGAAGATATTGTCTATGAACCTGCAATATAGTTTGATCCTAGACCACCATGTCGGGTTGCTCATTAGATTGTGGTGCTAGAATGTGGCCATAAAGATTTTGGCATATGCAGGCGCCCTTGAAAAACCCATAGAGGTTCCAGTGAGTTGTGCATAGTATTATACTATGCACAACTCACTGGAACCTCTACGGGTTATTTCCCCATCTAAAATAGCTGTGTTGCAAGCAGAAGTTCAGTAACTGTAGTAATAATACCTTTTCACTGTTGATATCTTCTAGCTGTAATAGAGGCCACTCAACAGCTTCCAGACCAGCTGCGTGTGGTATCGAGGTATAAAGTGCTACTACATCAATAGTGCAAAGTAACCACGATGCTTGCATTTCCAGTTGTATACTTTCTTGTTTAGATAGAAAATCAGTAGTGTCTTGTATGTATGACTTCCACGGTTGTACACATTTTTGTAAAAAATGGTCAAGGTATCTGCCGGAGGGGGTCAAATATTGACTCATACCTCGATACGGTGGGCCTAAAGGGAGGGTTGTCAAGACTCTTATGGATCTTTGGTATCATATATAGATGTGGTCGCCGAGGGTTAGACGTAGTGAGATACGATCTTGTGGATTTATCAATCCAATCCATGTCCACTGCGTTTTGTAGAATTTGCCCCAAAATTCCCAGAAGCTCCATTGTGGGATCAGTTTCCAATTGTTGATACGTATTTAAACTCATAACATGTGAATTGACTTTCTGGTGGTAGAAGACAGTGTCCATGAGGACAATAGCTCCCCCCTTATCAGCGGGCTGAATTGTTAATTCAGGGTTATTTGCTATAGATTTTATTGTTATTCTGTCATGTTTAGTCAATTTTTGTTGTCTGGCTTTTTTCCAATCCAAGGCCTTGATATCTTTTTTAATCATTATTTCATACATATCTAACATCTTATGTGAGGTAGTTGCATAAAAGGTGCTTTTAGGTTTAAACTTCACATTTTCAATGTTCTGTTCTCTGTATTTAGTGCTGACCACATTGGTAAAAAAATATCGCAAACGTAGTGTGCGCATGAACCTGAATAAAGATGTTTTCAATTCTATATTATTAGTTGTACTTGTCGGTACGAAAGATAATCCTTTGTTTAGCACTTTGATCTGTTGTGATGTCAAATGTTTAGACGAAATGTTAACAATTAAACTATGTTTTTCCCGCTGCGTAGAGATTGTCCCGCCATTTCCTTGCCTGGTCGGGCGGAACTTCCTGCTGCCCCTTTCTGTGTGGCTGGTGGTAACTCTTGTTCTGGAGCCTGTGTCAAAAAAGCCACTGTGCTTGGAGTTTGAACACTCTCAATTGATTCTGTGGTTGGTTCCATCGTGCTTACTCCTGATGTACCTGGTTGCACTGGGGTCCTATTTGTAGATGTATCCTTATCAGTTACCAGTCTTTCTTCAGATGAGTGGCTTGTGGTTTTCCTTTGATCAAATATTCTGCGGGCATATATTTCTGCCCACGTATAGACTTCGTTCAATTTGTAGTCTATTGTGTCCCTTTTTTTATTTTCTCAACTTTCCTTCCTGTAGTTCTTTGCTGTATTTCTCCAGCTTTTGATTCAGACCTTCCAGATTGTTCTGCCAGGTATTCTGTTTCATCCTCAATTCAAGTGTTCCCCTTTGAGAGTTAAGCTCTCCTCCTCTCGTTCCCGTATAGTTTTCAATAGTTCTTCAATGATCAATAAAATAAGGCCTAAGGAACATTTATTTAAAATGGAGTACCATTTGTCCATGAAAGCTGGATTCAGATGGAATCGAAATAACATAAGTTTAATCGACAGGTGTAGTCCTCTGTGTATCCGCTTGGCTTTATGATATTGGACCAGCTTAGAGGCATGTAATTTCTGATTCAATTGTCTGTGGGTAAAATATTCCAACTGTTTCAGTTGTTGTGAAATTGAGCCACCGTGGATCTTACTTTTTGTTATCAAAGCATATACTTAATTTGCCTGGTCAGATGTATAAACCACTGTAGTTGCTCTATTGTCCGTTATGTTATTGATTGATTCGAAAGACATTATTTTGTGGGTGCTACCTCCTGGGTTTGACAGAACAATGTATAATATGTATAGTATTAGGGGGTGCACTCCTATTCAGTACTCCTTTCTATTCCTTTATGTAATTTGGGGGTGCTGCAACAAGCAAGAACTGTCAACCCTTGCTAACTGAAATGCCTGGTTATAACAAGTACTAAGACTTGAATTTGCTACGCACAATTCACTTGTTAAAGGTGATAAAGTTGTATGTTCATATTGTGGTGTTATCACCAAGTGAATTGTGCGCAGCAAATTCAAGTCTTAGTACTTGTTATAACCAGAGTTAAATATAAGCCAGATAAACTTCTCAAAACCCTATTTTAAATATGAAATGCAGAACCTACTGAGAGATTGTGTGCAATTGCACCACTAAGGATGCATAGGGCCTCATTTATGAGAACTGACGCATCGCTGCGTGAAAGCAGCGATGCGTCACTTCTCAGTGCACACTCCTTGCGACATACCTGATGCGTCATATTTAATGTATGACGCATCATGTCGCAAGGAGTTACAGATACGTCAGTAGTTCTGACGTATCTGTAAGCGCAAAAGTGACACATTGCTGGAGTGTGTCACAAAAGTGACGCAACTCCAGCAATGCGTCCTTTCACATGGGGAAAGCCCCATGTGAAAGGACTTGCGTCAGTCTTACGCCTCCTGTGAGGCAGGCGCAAGATTTTGACGCAACAACGTCCTAAAAGTGACGCAGTGAAATCTCATAGATTTCACTGCATCACTATTACGAGGCTTTTTGCGGGGGAACGCCCCCTCTGCATACCTGACGCAGGTATAATGTAGCACAGGGGTTTACAAAGTGACGCATCTGCTTAGATGCGTCACTTTGTAAATAGTGCGCAACAGGAGGCATGTTTTACGCCACCGATGCGTCACAACAAGTGACGCATCGGAAGCGCAAAACTGACGCAAGGGCTCATAAATGAGGCCCATAGTTTTCAGTTTTCCAGCTGAGAATTATTTCTACTTGTAGAGCAAAAATTGTACTGAAAAAATTCTCATTTTTATATTCAAGCCGACCAGAGAGTGCAGCTGTCTGGTTGATAAAGACTTCATGGGGACATTCTGAAAGCTGATGTAAGAAGGCATTCTGCCCATTGCTTATCATTGGCTTTGTGGTTTGTAAGTTTGTTTCTCACATTTGCCTGCTTTCCATTGGCTAGCTTTGTTTAGGCTGTCCAGAATGTCTTTGTTCCTCCTGCGGAGCAAAGTCGAGGAGTGCTTTCTTTGTGTAATCAAGGTCTTTAGATTTTATTAATCTTGTCACTTTTACTCATATGCATTGGCTCAGGGTGTAGCAGACTGCCGCACACTACTATATTTTGAAGTATAGTAAAAAGTGATTGATGGAATGCTTGAAATCATGTTCTGCTAATTAATTGGACTTCATCCCAGCCGTTCGTTATTTTGCACACCATGCCACCTCAATTTGGACTCACCATATGCTAGTCAAGTCTTGACCCTGCTCCATCAGGAACAGTTTAGCCGGAATTGCCAGGTCCCTTCCTCCCCCGGAATGTTTTAAGGGCCTCCTGCTTCTCTACTTGTGGTTGGTACTCCCTCCGACGCCTGTTCCCCAGAGTATGTCATTTTTTTTTTAAATGAAAATGAAACCTTAATGATTTTCAGTTTACCATTTTTTTCAGAAATATTTTTTTAATGCCCCATTAATAGCTAAATCTGAAGCTATGGTCGGTAACTATCCACACGGAAGACATTTGTATTCCTGTGGAAATAGTAAATGAAGCTGAGAAATATTTATTGTAACACGAACTCGTTACATGTAGCAGATATGAGCGACCTATTTTCTCAACATGAATGGGTTTCTGTTGCTCTTTATTGCACTTCTATGCATATTAGCAAGGGCGTGCGAAAAATATTGCAAATCGCGCTTAACAGATATTTTTTTATCGCAGTCTATCCCTGGATCCTCTCGCGGAGATAGCGCGTTATTACCAAGGTTTATCTCCCATGCGATAAAAGATCCAGTGATAGCGGCAAAATCCACCAAAAACACGAGTAAAACAGTGATAAAACTTATATCGCTAACGTAAAGCTTGCTAATAGGCAGGGGAATATTCAGCCTTAGAATCCACCTCCCATTGAGGATAATGGCAAAGTCAGGATTTTAGCAGGTGTAAAAATTCCTGCGATAACCCCGGTTAGCGTGACTTTTTTCATCGCTAACCGGAGCTGGGGCCTCATTGCTAATAGGCGTTAGGTCTGTTAGTGACTATTTCCGTGGTCTTTTGGTCGGGAACGCCTACTTTGCGTGTCATTAGCGATATAGATCTCTGACATGCAAAGCGGCCCCCAAAACAGTTGCTTTCGACAGAAAGCTGTCGCTAACAGCTGTTAGCGACACCTTGTCGATAGGGTGATTAAAATATAGCTGCTTTAGCGGCAAAATGTGCTGCTAAAGCGGCGAATACACCCTTGCTAATATGCCCAGTAATCTCTTCGTATCCATTTGTAATCCAGCTGGCTCACGTATATAGCTCCGACAGCGGAGTGGGAAAATGCTGTCGCCAAACACATTTGAGCACAAAGAAAAAAGTACTGCCATAAAAGGCGGAGGAAAAGTTCAAAGGGAGTACTTGGTTCAAGCTCCACTGAAGAAAACACAAAAAAGAGAAAGACGAACACAGCAAGAAATAGCATGCGGCAACAAACAGAAAATAAGGAAAACAGAATGACAAGCATACCAATAAATGGAAAATAAAGGGTGGCTGTAAGCCCCTTTTAAGATTTATTTTTAAAATACAAAAGACTTAGCAAGCTCAGGGCAATCAAATCCTAATGCATCCTAAACCAAGGGCATCTCTCTGTATGCCTGCCTCCATGAGCGTGCAATAGAGCAGTAGGCTTAACTAACTCTGAGCCAAAGCTAGTAGCAAGGCAGGAAACCAAAGACAGAGCCGGGTAGTAGACTGCACCAGCCACTACTTCAGCCACTTCCTCCATCTCAAGCTGAATCGCTTACCTCAGATACCCAGAGAACTGCATCATGTTTGGATGTATGAAAATACAGTCAGAAGAGAAGAGACCTGTTAGGGCAAGCTCAGGTCATTCCTTAGTTATATTTTACGAAATGATGTTGCTCTGGTATCTGATAAACCACACTTCAGTTATTTTTCAACTCTCTTGCCAGGCTCTCCACCCTTTCCTCTCCTCTGCACCATCACCAGATTCCATTTATTTGAGATTGTTCACTGACTAAGTAGCCTGAGATCCTATATCTTTCTTTGGCTCCTCTGCTCCTAAAGACTTAGGGCCAGATGTAGGTCGGTCGGTAACGGCCGAAAATCGGCATTTTCGGCCGTTACCGACCGGTATTCCAGAAATGGTATGTAGGGCCCTTAATTGTACAGAATCGGTAAATTTACCGATCGGTAAATTTACCGATTCTGTAAAATACCGAATCGGTATTTTTACCGATTCGGTAAATTTGAGATGTAGGTGGGACTCTTCTGAGTCCCACAAGCCTTACAAAATCGGTATTTTACCATCAAATCCAATTTGATGGTAAAATACCGATTCCGGTGTGCATGCACATGTGTGCATGCACACCTCTGCCATATGACAGGCAGACCTGCCCTTGGGGCATGTATGCCTGCCACATGGCACCCAAGCCTGTTTTGGGGGGGCCAGAGGGTGTCAAAGTGACACCCCCTGCACCCTTGCTAAAATCGGTAATTACCGATTCTGTAATTACAGAATCGGTATTGCCCATTGATTCCTATGGGCTTCACAGCCCATAGGAATCAATAGGAAATACCGATTCGGTATTTCCAGATTCGGTAAATACCGAATCTTAAAGATTCGGTATTTACACATCTGGAAATACCTACATCTCCCCCCTTCATATTTACCACTTCTTAAATACCGAATCGGTAAAATTCGGTATTTAACCCCTTCGACGCTCATGACGAGCTGGGCTCGTCATGCAGTAGCCTCCTGCTACGCTCATGACGAGCCCAGCTCGTCTTGTAAAGTGGCATCTGTAGAATCCCAGCACAGGGGAAAAATCCCCATAGCATTCAAGTGGTTAAGAAGTGGTAAATAAGAATTACCTACATCGGGCCCTTAGTGAACGGTTATGTTGATAACACTCATACAGCACGCAAATACCACTGGTCTCTTGGTGCTTATCTGAAGGTTGTGAAAAATGTTACTGCCAAGCTTGTTTACATGAAAAAGTTTTCAGTCTTCTCCGAAAGGGTAGAAGAGCAGTTTCTTTCCTCAGACTTTCTGGAAATCTATTTTCAAATGTGAGGTAGCAAAACTGAGAATGCCCGGCCGCCCAAGGTTGCTTTATTAAAGCGTGGACAGGTCAGTAAGATCTCCTCAGCGGAACGTAGGCAGCACAGGGGCGTAACACAGGCCCACGCAGTCCCCGCGGTGCCGGGGGGCCTCTAGCTCCAAGGGGCCCCCTCGCACTGCACTGTGGCCGGAGAGCTCCTGATTGAGCCCGGAGGGGGCCCCTCTAAGTACTGTGCAGGGAGGCCCCCTCACTTTTCGTTACGCCAGTGAGGCAGCAACCGGTCACGTAGTGCCTCAGACCTTCCTTAATGTGAACGGGCACAGTATCATACACTATCTTATGTGCCACGCAAGGGGCCACATTATCAAGAAAGGGCGATACATTATCGCCGCTTTTAAGCGGCGATAATGGGCTTGATAATATGCCCTTGTGAATACTCATAGAAGCACAGGTTCTGGTGTTAACCTGGGCTTCTATGAGAATTCAAAAGGGAATATTATCAAGCCCATTATCGCCGCTTTAGCGGCAGTTTCCTGGCGATAATTTATCGCCCTTTCTTGATAATATGGCCCACAATCCCTTAAACATGGCCCTCTGTTTGACTGGTAACTAATGAAATTGTTGCTGCAGCAGCATGGCATGCGCCCATTGCGTTTATTTAAGCAGCAATCCTGCTGCATCATTCACCTTGTACTGGGGTGAATGTATGACATTGTTCTACATTCTGTCCATCAACTGTGTTTTTTTCATCATTCACTGTCACCTGGAGCTTGCCCAACATCGTATTGGGAATGCCAATATAAAATGTATTTTCATAATCCAGCCATGATAAAATCATTGCTGCCGCCACTGTACGCCTAGTTGAAAATGAAAGAATTGGGGCCAGTTTCTGGAGTTGCCTCAGGAGACCTGTGCAGCTCCCACACACTGTTGCCACTGACATAGACAGATTACTGTCCAACTTAATGCCAAGGCTTTTTATTTCTGGCATGGTACCCGGAAGGAAGCCTAACTCCAAGGGCAAAAAATTATCCATGCAGGGGTTCCCCTTTGTCATGATTACCAGCACTTCAGTCTTGTCTGGATAAATCTTCAGAGAGTTGGCTGTCATCCACTTCACAGTGAAACTCAAGATATTCTGCACATTCAACTATGACTGCATGGAACTCGCAATCCACAAGACCAGCTGAGTGTCATCCACATAGTTGAACGATTGGCAGTCCAGCTGTGCTAGTGCTGCAATCACCGGCTGTATATAGATGTTGAACAGCAGTGGGGATAATGCAGGATAATGCACTTGCCCTGGAGACATGACCACCCATCTGTACCTTCTGTGAACGGTCATTCAGAAAAGACTAAATCCACAGGATTGCAGACCCTGTAATCCCGCAGTCCATTAACAGGTGCAAGAGCCATTGATGGTCCAATGCTGGTGCACGATCTGGCAAAATCAACACAGAAGATCTATTCTTATCTGCCGCCAACCGAACGTCGTCCAGTACAGAGAGCAGCACCAGCTATGATGGGTCTGAAAGCTTGATTGGCAGGGGTGGAACAGCTGCTGGGCCTCCACAATCTTTGTGAGGGTCTTAGTTACATGCCTCTCCAGAATTTGTGCCGGAAATGGCAGCAAGGACACTGGGCGGTAATTCTTTACGTTTTTAGTTTCTGCCCCCACCTTCTTCAACAGAGGGCTAACCATAGCTCTGTTAAACCTTGACAAAACTATGCCAGAGAGGCATTTAGAAGAGACGGAAGCTTGCCCCCCATATCTGAGAAGGCTGCACTGAACACCTGTGGTAGACAAGGGTCCTCCGGCGAACAAGATTTAATAGCTGCTAAAAAACAAAGCTAGTGTCTCCAAGCCCAAAAATGGGAGTACGAATAATGGCAAGCTCTGATAAGGAGATTCATCAGTGGGGTGTTCCTTATTTCATTCTGTATGTCATCGATCTTATTCATAAAAAAGTTCTGTATCCGATTACAGTCTTCTGGATCAGCCACCAGGGCTTTATCTTAGGCTCCCAGCGCAGCTTTATAATTACCCAAAGCATCCAGTTCATAGCGCTTACACCATTTACTTCCATACTTGGCGAAGCCTATGTTTCCCCACTGAAAATGAGGGAGTGTACCACGGGGCATGCATAGTCCTGTCTCCTACTCTTTTCCTAAGCGCTGGAGCTACCTTATCCATGATGTCCTGAATTCAATTCACAGACTGCACACTTATGTTCCACATCCTCTCCCCTATTTGGAGGGTTCTTGGAGGCCCTAAAGGCCTCCACTAAATGAGCCATATCTATTTGAGACCAGCGGCGTACTGTATGCCAAACTGGTGGACAGCGTGCGTACTGCACTGACAGGGAGATAGCAAACCTGATCTGATAATGATCTGACCAGTCACAGGGTTTACTAACCTGGCCATCGACTAGTGGATCATATCCAGTACAGGATATGACCCTTATCATGAGTCTGTCACTCAACCAATAGCTATAAGCCCAGCTTTTCCATCCCTACGCTAAACCCGGCATTGAAGGGATCCTTTGGGACAGTATCCCACTGGTTGTTAAAGTCTCCCACCACAACTAACTGGTTATATCTGAAACTCATATCACTCATCATTCCAGAAATAATAATTGGTTAAATAAGGGGCGGGGATGGCTCGGGGTGGGCGGTAAACCACAATAACCAAGCACCTAAATTTCAGGTCCACTTGTAACCCCAAAACCTCAGCCCCATCCATGGTTTTGGTGGTCACTATTTCTGTAGCACATTGCCCCCGGGTGATCAATGCCACCCCCCTCTCTTGCCTCCCTGCCGATTATGCGCATGGAGGTGATAGTCCAGGGGCAGAGCCGATACTATGTCAGACTCTGACCCTTCCTCCCACCATGTTGGAGTCATTGCTAAAACATCCATCTCCTCCTCTTGTAGGAGAGAATATTTCCAGACTATGCTTGTGCTAGGAGTGTGTGTTTAGTAGCGTCGTCCTTAGCTACCCACCTGGGCTCATGTTTTTAGTCATGTAATCCTGCTTCTCTTGCCCCACTTCCCCTTCCACCATACTGTGGGGCAGATTTACAAGCGCCTTGCGCCGCCATTGTATCACTTTTATTTTTATGCGGTCCATTTACAATGTGATGCATCTAGGGAGATGAGTCACGTTGTAAAGCCCTGCGCCACATTATACCTGTGTCAGGTATAATGTATGCAGGGTGGGCGTCCCCACTCCGGGAAGCCTCGTAGAAGTGACACAGTTAAATCTACAAGATTTCACTGCACCACTTCTAGGATGCCACTGCATCAAAACCTTAGGAGGGATGCAGTACAATGAGTCAATGCATAGCTGGAGTTGCTTCGTGCTTGTGACAAGACTCTAGCAATGCGTGACTTTTGGGCCAAAAGATGCATCAGAATTTCTGACGCATCTGTCATTCCTTGCGCTATACTTTGCTGTGTTGTAAATGCCATGGTGGCGCAAGAGTATTGCAGGCTGGCGCAGGGAAACTGACGCATCTCAATAGATTGTAAATCTGCCCCTGTGCTCTTATCTGTCTATTCCAGCGTATATTTTTTGTATTGTCTGCAGGGTTTTTGGTGTCAAATGCCCCAGCATTGACGAGCTGATCCAGCTATGCTTGCTTTGTGCGTCGGGCCCTATTGCTGCGAAAAGAATTCTCTGTACGAGTTACACCAGAACATGCAGGTTTTGGGATCAGTAAGTTAAGTTGTTTTTGACATGTAATTGAATGAAGAGTAACAGTGCAAAATTATTTTGGCCAATCAGCCCTTTGCCCCTGCCATTCTAATCCATAGTCATAGTGTCAGTTGTATGGATGGTTGCGTTACCCACAGAGTTGCTACCCCTTCAACTCTTCAGGCGCATTCATTTTCCTAAAACACTCAAAACCTCCCTTGCCTCAGGTCTCCTAATGCCTACCCAGTATAATCCCTACCCTCGCTCCAGAGACTGTGACTCACTCTTTTGTGTTGCTCCCCTTACCCACACATCTGCTCAACCCCTGGGGCATCCTCTGGAGGTGCTGGATTTAGCTGTCCACGTTTGTAGGGTCGCCCTCAGGACAGCTGATCGAAAATACCTGGCTCCTCCTACCTGGAGCTTTTGGCCATATCGAGGGTTGTGCTGGCTCACCACAGACCCAGTGCAGTCTTTTTTTTTTCTTGTTTAGTTTGAGGTGTCTTAAAGTTAATTCATAAAACTCTGAAATTCTCATGGGTATTCCTCATCCAGGCACTAGACTGGACCCAGACATTTTCTCAGCAGTGCTCTCTTGCGATGCCAGAAAGTGCTGTGTGACTATTCTTTGTCTGTCACTTCTCCCAGAAGTGACAGAGATGAATGTTAGCAGTAGTCCTGCACACTCACATCAACTCTTTTCTTTCTGCACCTTTGAATGAAGATCCGGAGAGGCTTTCCCTTTTTCTTTGGTTTTAAATGTGTTGTCAATTTCAATACTGTATGCATAGAAGCAATGTCCCCATCTATAACTACAGGGTTCAAACCATGCCATGACAGTTTTTATATGGGCAGGAGGCCAGTAGGGCTAATTTAGTGCCTAATATGGGGTTGGTTCCCTCTTTGACCCCAACAGAATAGTGTGCTTCCATTATTGTTGTAATTTGACATGCTGCTGAGGTCCTGAACCTACAACTGCCTTCTTTGGAAGTTAAAACAAATCTCCTTACAGAAATTCTGCAGTCTGAACCTTCATCCTCTGAGCAGTTCCTCCTATTCAATGACGCCCTAACTGATACCCAAAGGGGCACTTGGTCTAAGACTTGCTTTTACCAGCCAGTGAACAGATAGGTGGTCAGACACCACGGACTGGCTCCCAATGACCTTGATTTTCTTAAATCCTAGTCCAGAGGAGCTAAGCTATGGCACATTCTATAGGCCTCTCAACCTGCCCGTCAGAGAGTTACCCCTACCAGTTACAGCCTTTCCGAGGCTACTGAAGAGGGTTGGCTTGCAAGCAGCGCCAGGCTCCTTCCCCCCTACAGCAGTCACCCCAGTCCTTTAGTGGTAAGGGACAGGGTTCAGGGAGACATCAAGCAGGTCCATAAGGCCACGACCTTCCCAGCCCCCTTCCCTGCAGCATCTGCTGCCAAGCTGTATTAGGTTGCCCTTACCACCACATACCCAGCCTGTGGGAGCCAGGATCCAATACGTTCTCCAAGGATAAGTACTTCAGAACATGCAGCAGGGTTATGCCTTTCTATTTTTTTTCGACCCACCGCAGGGACCTCCCACTTTAAAGCAGCTCTCAGAGGAGCATCTTCCAATTTTGATACATGAGTTACAAGCTCTACCTTCCAAAGGGGCCATCAGAGGTTTCTGATGCAGAGATAAGGGCAGATTGTTATATCCACTATTTCTTTGTGCCGTAGAAGGATGGAGGCCTCCATCCGATTTTAGCTCATCACCCTTTCAATGCCTTCCTACAGAACGACAGATTAAAAATGCTCATGCAGGGCCATGGGACTGAATGGCCTTGGACCTGCAGGATGCGTCTTTTCATATACCAGGCCTTACCAGACATTACCTGCGGTTGAAGATAGGCCTGGTACGTTTTCAATTTGCCGTGCTCCACTTCAGCCTTACCAACACCCCTTGGGGTTCGTGCAAATAATGGTGGTGGTCACTGGCCATCTTTGGAGGTTGGGGGTACCAGATTTCCCCTACTTCTATGACTGACTGCAGTAGGCAGACAACAGCGAACCTTCTAACGTCGCTGGGCTTCTGTAGTAGGGGATCTCTGTGTATAGTCATAATCTAGTGAATAGTCCCGCCCATGTGCGTGGACCCCGGAGCAATCAAAAATAATCTCTTACAGTGTCAAAAAATGCAGAAATGCAAAGACACTTAAGAGAGAATTTAAAGACAGATAATGCAGCCAAAAAAAGGCTACACTGTCCAGTACTTCAACTAGAAATTCCACCACAAAATCCACAAAACAGCAAAGCCTGTACAGATTTCCCTTGCTTAACAGCAAAATCCCTCAGGAATGATAGAGAGAAGAACCTGGACAGACAAGCCCCATAGGCTGCCATTATGTGGCTTAAATAGGATACTGTGCCTTTAAGGAACCTTCCAGAACCTTCTCCCAGTATCTCAGAATGCATAGCAGGTCCAACTTAGTTTCAGTTCTTTTTTCCGGCTCCTGCAAGCAGGACCCTGGAGCATTGAGCTCTCCCTTTTCAAGGGTTTTGTTGGTGTTTTTACACTAAATTCGATTTTTGGTGCTTTTAAAGTACTTTAGTGACTTTCTTCTTGGGTTCCTGCACTTCTTTATTGTCCATAATGCCAGCATTATTTGACAAATGCCCGGAGTGCTCCAGGAAGAAGGCCAAGTCAGACCCCCATGAGGTCTGTATCCTCTGCCTTCCCTCTTCCCACATCCCTGAGGACTGTGTGATCTGTAGAGGCTTCTCTGGAAGGACCCTGAAGGACAGGAGAAAAATCAGACTTCAGGGACTTGAAGAAAGAAGATTAAAGGCACGAGGTGGGTCAGGAGATGCTCCTTCTGCCCATGCTGAGGCCTCTGGGGGGCTCCCCAGGGGCAGGAAGTCCAGCCCGCGCCCAAGATCTCCGTCTGGGTCAGTTACGATGACCACGACGTCGAGAGGGAGGTCCACGGCCAGTTCCCGGTCTCCCCAGGGCTCTGGGTTGAGAAAACGTCGCCCGTCGACGTCGAGGGACGGTTTCCGGCCGCCGTCGAAGCCGGTGTCGATCTCCTCGTCGTCGCCGTCGAGTGGTCGACATCGGAGGACCCGGCGTCGGCGCTCGCCGTCGAGGCGACACCGCCGTTCGCCGTCAAGGACATCGTCGTCGAGGGGATCCTCGTCGCCGAGACCGCCGTCGAGACGGGAGAAGTCTCCGGCGCCGAAGACGTCGACGTCGAGACATTCAACGTCTAGACGTTCCAAGAGGTCGACGTCGAGACGATCCAAGAGGTCGACGTCGAGACGTACGAAGAGGTCGAGGTCGCCGTCGAGGCACCATCGCCCGTCGTCGAGATTCCGTGGCTCGTCCATCTGGTCGGGGTCGACGTCAAGACGTCGACACCGTTCGACGTCGAGGAGTGAGAAACGGTCGACGCCGAAGGGCCGCTCGACGTCTAGGGACCCAGGCTCGCCGTCTGGGCACCGATCTTCGGCGTCTGGAGGTCGAAAAGACAGGCCCAGGACTGTGGGGGGCTCCCCACAATCCGGACAGGATGATGGCTTGCCGGGAACGGCGTATTCCGAGGTATATACCCCGAAGAAGCCTTCAGCGCCTCCTTCTCTGCCTCCTTTACCAAGGGGTCCGCCTCCGAAGGCTCCGACCCCCCCTCCATTGCCTGCTGGACCGGCTCCGCAGGCCCCGCTTCCAGTGACTCCCCCACCCCCGGTTCCACCGCGGGCGGTGTCGAAGCCCAAGTTTCCGCCGCCGCCGAAGAAGACTCCTAAATCGAAGCCGAAGCCTAGGACTCCGGAACCGGGGAGGCCGACGGACCGTCCCAGGCCCAAGAGATCGAGGTCTCGCTCGGGGAGACGGGACAAGTCTAGGAGTGGACGCGGATCTTCATCGAGATCCAGGCATCGCCATAGGAGGCGTCGGTCCAGGTCTCGCTCATCTGGGACCCGTTCTTACTCGCCCACGCTGTCTGATTCGCCGGAGACTAGGGTGTCCCCGATAGACGATATCGGCACATTCCAAGAGGTTCTCCTGCGCGGAGCGGCGAAGTTGGGGATCAAAGTTGAAGCGCCTACACCTTCGACTTCTGTCATCTTTGAGACGTTACACAAGAAACACATGTCTCGCCCCCTACTGCCTTTGGTGCCGGGGCTCCTCGAGCCGGCTGAACAGCTTTTCCTGACGCCGGCGGTTGTGAAGTCTGCGCCTTCCAGGCTCCTCAAGAAATACAGAGCTCCGGACTCGGACCCAGCCTTCTTGAGAAAGGACCCGGCGCCGGATTCGGTCATTGTGACGGCGGCCCGGAAGCTTCATGCCACCTCCCCTGCATCCACGGTGCCTCCGGACAAGGAGAGCCGCTGGATCGACTCTGCTGGGCGAAAAGCGTGTGGTACATCCTCCTCGTCAATGAAGGCTGCCAGTGACTCGGCGTTGTTGGGACGATACGACCGTGCACTGTGGGACTCAATGGAGCAGTTTGCGGACCTCGTTCCTCGAGACCGCAAAGAGGACTTCATGGAGATCGTCCAGGAGGGGATGCTGGTCTCTAACCAGGCCATTAGTGCCGCGGCGGATATCTCCTTGCTGTCTGCGCACGGATACTGCCACGGGATTAACCAGAGGCGCCATGCTTGGCTCCGGTTGACGTCTCTTAAGCCAGAAGCACAACAGCGTGTGGCGAATCTCCCGTTTTCCGGAGATACACTCTTCGGAAAACACGCGGATGACGAGATGGCCAGGATGAAGGCCGAGGCAGAGACCCTGACGGCCGTGGGCTTGGAGAAGCCCAAAGAGAAGAAACCCTACCGCCAGTTCCAACGGCGGTTCGGGTCGCAGGGTCGTGGAAGGGGGCAGTCTGCCGGACAACATCAGCAGCAGCCACAGCAGCAGCAGTACAGGAGGCCCTTCCAGAAACGCCAGGGGGTTAGAGGTAGACAGCAGTCCTCTACCGCTTCCAAGGGCCCGGCCGGGTCTCGACCCTGAGCAGTTACTTCCCCCTCGTCCGTTACCCGCTCCGGTGGGGGGAAGCGTTCAATTTTTTCTGGCAGAGTGGAGAAAAATTACTCAGGACAAGTGGGTGCTGAATATTGTTTGCAATGGATACAGTCTGCGTTTCACCAGCCCTCCCCCATCGATTCCTCCCGTCAGCTCGCAGTATCAACTGCGCGAGCTTCAGGCGGAGGCAGACATTCTGCTAAGGAAAAGGGCGATAGAAGACGTACCTCTGTCTCAAAGAGGAAGAGGTCTTTACTCTCGGTTCTTTCTTGTCCGCAAGAAGGACAAAAACGAGTTCAGGCCCATTCTGGATTTGCGACAGGCAAACAAGTGGATTCGCAGAGAAAAGTTTCGCATGCTGTCGTTGCATCAGATCTACCCTCAGTTGCAACGAGGAGATTGGATGTGTGCCATAGATCTACAGGACGCATACTTCCACGTGCCCATTGCCTGCAAACACAGGAAGTTTCTGCGCTTTCAAGTCGGCACCAATCACTATCAGTACACGGTGCTGCCCTTCGGGCTGAAGTCTGCACCCAGGACATTCTCGAAATGTATGGCAGTGGTAGCGGCACACCTGCGGAAGAACAAGGTGTTTGTCTACCCGTACCTGGACGATTGGTTGATCAAGGCCTCCTCCTTCTCGGAAGCTCAAGCACACTTCCAGAAGACGTGCGTTCTCTTGAACAAGCTGGGGTTGCACATCAACATGTCCAAGTCGGTCCCGATTCCGGTCCAGCGCATCCAGTACTTGGGAGCCTCCATCAATACGCTGTCAGCAAGCGTGTCTCCTTCGGAAGAGCGACGTTTATCACTCCTTCGGAAGGCTCAGGCTCTCATGTCTACTACATCCACGACAGTGAGGACGGTGTCTTCTCTGCTGGGATCGATGGCCTCGTGTATCTTCCTGACGCCACATGCGCGGCTGCACATGAGACCGCTGCAGGAGTGCTTGGAGGATCAATGGGACCAGAGGAGAGGATCTTGGGACGACAAGATACGACTGTCTCTGCATGCTCTTCAGTCTCTGAAGTGGTGGTGCTCGAAGGAGAATCTCCTCAGAGGGGTTCCCTTCCACAAGGACATTCCCACACAGACTATTGTGACGGATGCTTCTCTCCAGGGCTGGGGAGCGCACTCCGGAGACCTACAAATTCAAGGGATGGAGTCCACGTACCACATCAATTTCCTGGAACTCAGGGCTGTGCACTTGGCACTGAAAGCTTTTCACCCGTCCTTTCAGACCAACTCTCTGCTTGTTCAGACAGACAACACGACAACGATGTATTACCTCAACAAGCAGGAGGGCTCGAGATCGCGTACTCTGTCGCAGGAGGCGCAGACGATCTGGCACTGGCTTCTGGCTCGAGGACTGTCGATAACGGCCATCCATCTGCCAGGTGTGCAGAATGTTCAGGCAGACGAACTGAGCAGACTCATTCAGGAAAACCACGAATGGGTCATAAACGACGAAGTACTAGGAGAAGTCTTCGCAAGGTGGGGTACTCCAGACGTGGATCTGTTCGCCACCGCCGAAAACAGCAAATGCCGAGGCTTCGCCTCCAGGTACTACCAGCCGGGGACGCTGGGGAACGCGTTATGGATCAACTGGTCGAACAGCTTTCTGTACGCTTTTCCACCAATTCCCCTGATTCCGGCGGTTCTCATCAAGCTGTCCCAATCCAGGGCGAGAATGATTCTGATTGCCCCGGAATGGCCCAGACAGTGGTGGTTCACGGACCTACTTCACCGCTCTCTCCTTCCTCACATGAAGCTTCCGTGCAGGCCGGACCTTCTCACGAAGTTCGGGGGGCGGATGGTTCACCCCAACCTCTCGTCTTTGAGTTTGGCGGCATGGCTCCTGAAATAGTGCAATATGGCCATCCGAATCTCCCAGAGGATTGTATGGACATACTGAAGGAGGCTAAGCGACCTTCCACTAGGGCTTCTTATGCTTACAAGTGGAAGAGGTTTTGCATCTGGTGCAAGTCTAAGAACTATGACCCTACGACATGCAAGGAAGATGTCATCCTTCCATATCTGCTACATCTGGCGCAGTCGGGCCTTAATGTCCATTCCATTAAGGTTCATCTGGCTGCTTTGACTGCCTACAGGAAAGGCCCTTCACAGACTTCCTTCTTCCAGATCCCTGTGATCAAAGATTTTTTGGAAGGCTTGAAGAAAGTGTTCCCTCCTGTCAGGCTTCCTTCGCCTTCGTGGGACTTGAATGTGGTGCTGTCCAGATTGATGAAGGAGCCTTTTGAACCCATTCATAAGGCTTCGTTACAGCACCTGTCCTGGAAGGCGGCGTTCCTCGTGGCCATTACATCGGCCCACAGGGTGAGTGAGATTCAGGCGTTGTGTTGCCAAGAACCTTATACTGTATTTCATGCTGCTAAGGTTGTTATGCGTACTCACCCTAAATTTCTTCCCAAGGTTGTTTCTGATTTTCATATCAATCAGACTATCACTTTGCCTACGTTCTTTCAGAATCCGTCATCTCTAGCGGAAAGGTCTTTACATTCCCTGGATGTGAGGAGGGTGCTGAAGTTTTATCTTGATAAGACTAAAGATATTCGTAGGTCAGACCAATTGTTCGTTAATTATGGCTCAGTCAGGACAGGTCTTGCTACCTCTAAACAGTCCATCTCGAGGTGGATTGTGTCCTGCATACAATTGTGTTATTGCAAAGCTAATAAGACCTTAGGGGGTAAACCTAAGGCTCATTCCACCAGAGGCAAAGCTGCCACGACAGCTATGCTTCGTAATGTTCCCTTTGCAGAGATCTGCAAGGCGGCCACTTGGAAGTCGGTCCATACCTTTGCTAAGCATTACTGCCTGGACACTGATGCCAGGGCAGACGCTCAGGTTGGGCAGGCTTCGCTGCGGAATTTGTTCGCACAATAGTGGCGTAATTTCATATTCTCCACCGCCGCTTGATGTGGGGATGGGCTTGCCATTCTATTCACTAGATTATGACTATACACAGAGATCCCCTACTACAGAAGGAGTAGTTTCTGTCCTGTAACTCCAGTTCTGTAGTAGGGGTATCTCTGTTATAGTCATAAGCGCCCTCCCTCCTCCCTGGTGGAGATTTGTTCAGGTACATAATGCTACAGGTCTGGCGTTTTTTACGCCTTCAAAAAGAACTGAAACTAAGTTGGACCTGCTATGCATTCTGGGATACTGGGAGAAGGTTCTGGAAGGTTCCTTAAAGGCACAGTATCCTATTTAAGCCACATAATGGCAGCCTATGGGGCTTGTCTGTCCAGGTTCTTCTCTCTATCATTCCTGAGGGATTTTGCTGTTAAGCAAGGGAAATCTGTACAGGCTTTGCTGTTTTGTGGATTTTGTGGTGGAATTTCTAGTTGAAGTACTGGACAGTGTAGCCTTTTTTTGGCTGCATTATCTGTCTTTAAATTCTCTCTTAAGTGTCTATGCATTTCTGCATTTTTTGACACTGTAAGAGATTATTTTTGATTGCTCCGGGGTCCACGCACATGGGCGGGACTATTCACTAGATTATGACTATAACAGAGATACCCCTACTACAGAACTGGAGTTACAGGACAGAAACTACTCCTTCTCGATCAACGTGCCAAAGTCACACCTAACTCCTTCGCAGAGGCCTCCTTTTATTGGAACTGTCTTGGACACAATGCGGTTTTGGGCCTTCCTTCCATCACGATTAGTCCAGGACATTCGGCCGTTGATCCAGATGTTTTAACCTCTATCATGGGTCTCTGTGAGTGCGATTATGAGGCTTCTTTGCATATTAGCCTACTACATCCTACGTGTCTGCCACATCAGGTGGTATATTCAGGCTTTACTCCGGAATCTGAAGTCTCAGTGGGCCCAGCACCAAGGAAACCTTTCAGATTCCATCCAGATTTTGAAACAGACTGCAGATCTGCAGTGGTGTCTGCTTGACCACAATTGTACCCCTCTCCCAGCCCTGCCCAAAGTGTTCGGTGGTAGCGGATACATCACTGCTGGATTATCCAGGGGAGGTAGAGATCAGAGGAGGTGGAAATATCAATTCTGTTGGATTTGCGGGTCATTTGCCTGGTGGCAAAGGCCTTCCAACCGTCCATTAACTTGAGGCTGGTACAGGTCCTCCTAGATAATAACATCATGTGGTATGGCAAGAAGCAGGATAGAGCGAGGTCTTGAGTCCTGTGCCAAGCGGTGCTGCTCCTCTGAAGTTGGCTGAAGCATCAGGACATCTCTCCACTCGTGAACCAACTGGCAGGATCTTTAAATGCCTAGGAGAACAACCTCAGCTGCTGGTGGGGATGGCACCCTGAGGTGGCATAGGGCATTGGTCAGCTGTGGGGAGAACCCTGGCTGTATCTTTTTGCCATCGTGAGAATGTGCAATGTCTGAACTTCTGTGCATTGGGATTCCCAAGAAAGCTTTTTCTAGGAGACTCATTCCTCCTAGAGTGTACTCCTGTACACCTTTTTGCCTCTGCAATGCCTGCCCCAAGTTCTAGAGAAGATCAAGAGCGGTCAAGGCAAGAAATTCTAGTGGCTTTATATTGGGCCAGGAGAGTGTGGTACCCGCAACTCCTGAGCGTGAACATCCGTCTTCCAGTCATCCTACAGCTTCAGAAGGATAATCTGATGCAAGGGCAGGGTTCTGTAACCCAACCTGCTCAATCTGCACCTCCATGCATGGAGATTGAGCAGCAGCAGTTGACTACATTCAATTTAGCAGCCGAGGTTGTGCATGGCAAACATCCCTCTACAAAGTCCATTTACACCAGGTTTACAAGACAGACCCTTTGCAAGCCAAATTGTCAGTTTTTTTTGTTAGTTTTGTCTTTGGCCCGCAAGGTCTTGCAGTGGACACTATTAAAGGTTATTTGTCAGCCCTTTCTGTCTTTCTACATTTACTGGACCAACCATCCTCGGATAAATCACCAGTAGTAATGCATTTTCTGAAAGGTTTGACAATCATGATCCTTCCCAAGTCATTTGTGATGCCACAGTTGGACCCTAAGTTGGTTCTAACATTTCTCATGTTTATTTCGAGCCGATATATAGCTGCTCATTCTGTCTTTTGACCCAATAGACTGTCTTCCTCATAGTGATCACTTCAGCTCAACACGAGTGAACTCAAGGCTCTATTATTGCAACTGCCCTATTCCATCTATTTATCGTACAAACTTGGGCTGAGGACTTAAACAGCCTTCTTGCTGAAAGTTGTGACTCTTTTTCACATTGTCACTCCAGGGGCGGCTCTAGGCTCATGGTGGCCCTGTGCAGGGAGCGTAGGTAGGAGGCCCTGGAAGAGGGGGTCCAGGCGGGGCGGAGCGCGGAGGCCAGTGAAGAAGGGGGGTCAGGGTGTTTGAAAGTGGAACAGTGCCGGAGTCCGCCAAATCCCTGCCAGGGGCCGCCATGCAAATATGTATTATATTAAGGATATATATTGGCATTGTGGCCCCTGGGGTTTGTAGGCCCTGTTGCTTCCACATGCCTAAGGCCGCCCCTGCCACCAATCCAATCCCCCTCAATCCACTCCAACCCACTCCACCCTATTCCATCACACTCCACTCCACTCCACTCTATGCCACTTCACTCTTCGACACTGCACTGTATGACAGACTCCGCCTATGAACCACTGAACTCCACTTCTGCTACTCCACTCTACGACAACAAACCCAGGTAACGACATTCTACTCCCACCACTCCATTCTAGGACTCTCCACACCACTAACTTTTAGCCATGCTGAACAGCAGCAACAGTGGTGTACAACATGGCTAAAACACAGTGGCAAAGCCAATAGCTCTAGTATAGGAGAGACCTATTGGCTTTGACAGTGCTTTTCTCATGTTGCAGCGCGCCTGCCCTTAATTCCGCCATTAGGTACGGTGCCTTCATATTGTTACATTTAGAAGCCATGAGCATTCATGACAAGGAGAAGGGAGCCTAGCGAGGAGCGCCTGGGGCACGCTTTATTTGTGCTCTGGTGGGGTGACAGTGTCGGAAGAGCTCAATGCCCCGCTTGTGGGGAAAGGGAAAAGTTCGGTGATGGTGGGGGGCTTTAAACTGACCCTGTGTGTACACTTTTCTACAACGTTCTCGTGACCTAAATAGCCACACTGTGGAAAGGATTCTGGAGAATTATTACTGGGCTGAGAAATGTTTTACTTGGAAATGGTGTTTCAGAAGTAAATACCCCCGGTTAATGAGAAACAACAACTTTAACATTAACTCTTAAGGAGATCCAGGCATTTGGCTCCTTATCGCATGTGTACCACGAGTGCACTACTGACAGTGCGTGCTCTCACCACTCCACTTGGGGGCGTGGTGCGTGCGTGTCAATTCTTGGTGCACGAGTGTGGCTGGAGTTTTTGCTTTTCATATGGCGGGCCCCGTGGCTAGCAGATTAATCAGTGCACGACTGTCTCTGTGCACAATTACCACTTTGTGCCATTTAAAACTGCCTGCAGTCCGACTGTGGAGTGAGACGGTGTGGGCAGCCGGTGACACTATTGTCTGGGGTCGGAGTGGTGGAACAGAGCATTTCCTCAGAGCATGAGCATCTATTGGAAATGAAAATAAAAACCCTTGTGCTAACTCGGGCAGCATGTAGTTCACTGGCACACTTCAGTGTAGAATTAGTGATGGGTTTACTCCTGTAGGCCACCTCCCTACTCCAATATCAAATCGAGTGCTGCGTAGTGCTTTTTGTACGGAAGGACGTTGGGTGCCATTAATTGGGGCTGAGCAGGAAGACAGTCCAGCTGCAGACGGGACATATATGCCGTGAAATAACGCACCTACGTCACGAGAGAAGGGGCATTTGGATCTCATCCAGAACCAGCGTTGGGTCCAGGTGGAAGGCAGGAAGCATCGAGTGAGTGGCGGATAACATGTGCAAAGAGACAAAACCCCAAACTCCTTTCTCAACTGCAGATGTAAGGGTGACAGTACGTGATGCGAAAAGATTTTGCTCCATATTCCTGGCGCACGGCCTGAGAAGGATTGTTCTCGAGCATGTGAGTGAGAACTGCCCTGGAAGAACGGGAAATATCAGTTGGGCAATCTTCTGTTGCCGGTGGGGGTGAAGGGAGGACTGGAGGGGGTGAAGGGGGGGTCAGGGTGTTTGCAAGTTAGTGGAAGCCGGAGGCCGCCAAATCCCTGCCAGGGCCGCCACGCCCACGAATATGTATTGTATCCGATTCCTCGTGGCGGCCCCTGGGGTTTGGCGGCCCTGTGCAGGTGCACAGCTTGGACATGCCTAAGGCCGGCCCTGGTCACTCATTCTTGCAGCGTTCTTTTATCCGCCACACCACTTGAAAGAGGAGGAGAGACTGCATTAGCTGTACTTCAGAAAAGC
Source organism: Lissotriton helveticus (assembly GCF_964261635.1). Classification (NCBI taxonomy): domain Eukaryota; kingdom Metazoa; phylum Chordata; class Amphibia; order Caudata; family Salamandridae; genus Lissotriton; species Lissotriton helveticus. The sequence goes on from NC_136061.1 coordinate 447,055,975, forward strand.
TTTGAGCTTTGGCATCAATCTCCCCAAAGACCAGAGGGTGCACAATCAGCTTTTTGAGATGTTCTCTGTGGCGATGAAAGGCAAGATGGGGCTTGTCCTCTGCATTAAAATCTGCTATGCACTGGCCAATAATGCAGCTTCTGGAAAGCCGAAGAGCCCATTTCACTGAGGATGAGGCTACGTGAAGTATCTATCTTGGACATTTATCAGGTCATAATGTAGACCTCAGTGTATACGTTCATAAAGATTCTACACCTTTGGGAAGTACTACTTTGGTATCTATCCTAAAGGTGAGGGAACCGTCTTTAGGGTTATCCATCACAAGAACAAGTTACTTACCTTCAATAGCACGCTTTCTGGTGCATACTGATAGAGAGTGGGTAGGAATTGCCTCTGCTTCTGACTTGTGCTGTCTAAAGTTCATGAATTGAACTGGGAGGATTTCCGAATTATATGTAAGAACTTTAGACACCTGAAATGCAAAAAAAAGACATTAGAGCTCTTTGCGATATGACGTCTGATGAGTATTTCTACCCAAGAGCTCTCACCAGTTCTGCTGTACCACCTTTTCTTTCCTTTCCAGTCTGCTCTTCGAGGCTGTGTAATCGGATCCTGAAGAGGCCCAACTCTTCGACAATTTCCTGTTTTCCTCTCATGGCCTGATCCTCTTGTGTCACCGCAGTAAAGTGCCATAAGAAGTAGAGTGGCCTCTAAGAAAGAAGTGGATCACTGCGTAGTACCGTGATGCTTCACGTTTTGTCAGTTCGATAGCAGCGTTTCCCATTTCTTTTCCTGGGTTTCCAACTGGCCTGAGACATCTCCGACCAGCTTAGCCGTTTCCAAATTCTGCAGCTAGGCCTGTACAGAGCTACAGATTGAAGAATCCTTCGAGAATTTGCGCCAGAAACATGCCTGCAAGAGGCAGCATTTAATGTCTTTTAATACATCCTGCTGAACTTTGCAAAACTTTAAATTTGGTGGGGGAAAAAGTGGCAAATCTTTGTAAAAGGAAAACAAACAGGAAATGGTCACATACACATTACTTTTTACAGGGGGAACTCTCGACTCTGCTTCTTTCAGGAGGCCAGAGCGGGCACAGACCTACAAGCAGGGACCGCCACGGGCTAGCTACCCCACTGACTCAAGCTTCGAATAATCTCACCGCCTGAAGACCAGGAGTAACAGGAGTTTGCCAAACCCTTGGAAAGCAGCCCTGAGAGTACCTTGGAGATTGCGTACACCGTGACTGCTCGCCGAGGGATTGGGGTTGGGAGGAGAGAAGGATGTATCCTGGCTTCTAGGTCTCCTTGGACCGTGTTTCCAACATTATCTCGATTTGACTGGTTAGTGCGGCTGGACTTAGTTGTAAAGCATCATCAACTTTTACAGGTGTGTGTCCAACCAAAGAAAACAAGAACAGTTCTCATTACTACAGTTTTAACAGAACCGCTCCTTACCTTGTACCTCGTAGGTATTCAGTTGAATCCTACCTTTTCAAATAAAAATCAAAACAAACAAAAAACACCTCATTGTGCTCAAGAAATGATCTCTACAGATTTCTTAATTTGCATCTGTCCTGTCTTTTCTAGGTGGGGCGTTACCCATTTTATAACAGCTGTCCATGTGGGTTGACCTTTAAATATTTCAAGTGTGCGTCCAAATAAGCAATCGCAAACAAGTCTTTTGAATTTGTAAAAGTTATAAATTATTAGTTATTATCAATGTTCAAAATTAAATCCTTTTGTAACTGCCTCTTTAGGATAGTTCTCTTTAATTAAGTTGTCGCACTAACCTTCTTCATGCAAGCTTTTTCATGTGTTTTGTTGTTGCAAGGTTTTATCCTTGATCATGATACTCTTCTCTTTTCAGGGACAAACGGATCTGTAGGAGTTGCCCTACTTTGTGGAAGCAGGATTTGCCAAACTGGAGTCGCGGGTCGTAGACTACCAGGCAGACAAGTGGACACCAAGTACCCACTGGAGTTGGTTTGTGTTTTCCAAGGTAGGTGAAGTTTCTGTCACCGAGGCTACTCTCCAATGCTCTTTCTTAGCTTCTTGAAGCCAAACAGAGGCTTCTATAACAAGCATTTGCAATGCAATCGGTATTGCATTTGGCATTGTAAATAATAATGTCTTTTGGGTGTTTTGTTTTGGAGTGGCGTTGATGTATGTGGTTTAGAGTTGAATTATGTGGTTTGAATTGGAATTGCTAGTTGTGGAATTGTGTGGTGTGCAGTGTATTTGTATAGTGTGGTTATATTGTATGGTGACTAGATTGGGGTTATCGACCTGCTAGATACCTGGACTTGTGACTGCCTGTTTAGTAGTAAAATAAAGCAATATTTGGTGTTTAGTATAGTAATGGTCACTTTAGCCTAGTGCCCCTGCACCTGCTGCACCATTTAAATCTATTGTCTTTTAACTGCAAGGTAAATGCACTTGTGACTGTCTGTTTGGTAGAAAAATGTAACAATATTAGGAGTCACTGGGGTGCGTAGAGCTTTTGGTACTGGTGTCACTGCACCTGCTGCATCATTCAAATCATGACCCTAGTGCCTCCAAGATAACTGCAATTATGGCTGCCTGTTTTGTTGTAAAATATGGCAATATTCGGAGTTTAGTGGGGTGCCTAGATCTTTCAGTCCCAGTGCCACTGCTCTTGCTGCACTATTGAAATCACAGCACTAGTACCTGCTCTATAACTGCACTCATGCCTGGCTGTTTAGTAGTAAAATATAGCAATGTTTTGTGTTTAGAGGAGTTATGAAAGTGTTTAGCCCCAGAGCCACTGCACCTGCTGCATCATTAATTTTTTTTTACCCGATTGCCTGCAAAATAACTGCACTCAAGACTGCCTGTTTAGCAGTAAACTCGAGCAATATTAGGTGTTTAGTGCAGTGCCTAGAGCTTATGGTCCTGGTGCCACTGCACCTGCTGCACTATTGAAATCATGACCCAGTGCCTGCTAGATCACTGCACTTGTGACTACCTGTCAAGTATTAAATGTTAGCAATAAACTGGGTTTAGTGGGGCCCCTAGAAATTTTGGCAACAGTGCCTCTGCTGTACCATTCAAAACAAGTCCCTTTTAACTGCAAGGTAAACACAATTGTGACTGCCTATTTAGTAGTATAATATAGCAATATTATGTTTTAAGAGGAGCTCAGACAACCGTTGGACCTGCTGCCACTGCACCTGCTGCACTGTTCAAATAATGACCCGGTTGCCTGCAAGATAACTGCAATTGTATCTGCCTGCTTAGTTGTAAAATATAGCAATAATTGGTGTTTAGTGGGTTGCCTAGAGATTTTGGCCCCAGTGTCACTGCACTATTGATCATGACCCTGGTATCTGCTAGTTAACTGCACTGATGACTGCCTGTTTAGTAGTGAAATAAAGCAATAGGTTGTGTTTAGGGGGTGCCTAGAGCTTTTGGCCCTGTTGACACAGCACCTGCTGCACCATTGAAATCATGACCCTAGTGCCTGCAAGATAACTGCACTAGTGATTGTCTGTTTAGTATTATATTTTAGCAATAATCTGGGTTTGGTGGTGGTGGTAGTGGTGGATGAGGTGGTGGTGGATGAGGTGGTGGTGGATGAGGTGGTGGTGGATGTGGTGGTGGTGGATGTGGTGGTGGTGGATGTGGTGGTGGTGGATGTGGGTGAATGTTAGATTTAGGGGTCTCTGTTTGGCACAGGTGAGTCCTTGTGACAAGCAGGGACCCTCTCCTCTAGTCAGGGAAAGGGGATTACACTTCTAAAATAACCCCTGCTCACCCCCAAGGTAGCGTGACGAGAGCAGCCAAGGCTTCACTTCAGAGGCGTTGTAAGTTAAGCAGTTGTGCCCACATACAGTAACCCAGTGACAGCACTACAAATGGACACCACACAGGTTTTATATAAAAAATAAGTAGTCTTTATATAGAGTTACCACAAGACCATAAATGACAAAGATACACATTATGATTACTGTAAGATGGTAGATTTAAGCTTAGTTCAGTTCTTAGTTGCGACACTCTGCGTCAATGTACCTTAAGTTGCGTTGCGCTTCCACGACAAGCAATGTCGAAGCGATGGGAAATGCGGCAAAGTTCAGGTGCAAAGAAATAAAGACGTGAAGATCTTCCAGATGGGGTACGCTTCTCGGGGATGCGAGAAGCTCTCTGTTCGATGCGTGGACTGCAGCAGCGACACTCTTACGATGCGACAGCAACAGCTCCAGCTGCAACGCTCTTCTCCACGATGCGTGAAGCTTCCGCTCAATGCGACAACTACAGCGGCGACATCCAAGGTGCGACGGCAGCAGCTCCGATGGCGGTGCTCTTCTCAGGGATGCGATGTGCTCTTGGTCGATGTGGTGCAATGCGACAGTTCCAGCGGCGAGGCCCTCCTTCTTCAGAGTTGCGACGGCAGGCACAGTGACGGCAACACCCTCCGACCTCGTTGCGAGATTCTTCTTCTGATGCGGTGCAGTGCAGTGCGACAACCACAGCGGCGACACCATCCTTTTCCGGAGTTGCGATGGCAGCAGCAGCGACGGAGACACGCTTCCTCTTCGTTGCGGCACGCTTCTCTCCGGTGCAGTGCGACAGTTCCAGCGGCGACACCCTCCTTTCTCTGGAGTAGCGACGGCGACACGCTTCTTCTCGTTGAGTCGCGCTTCCAGCTCCTTGCGACATGCAGTTCCTCAGAAGTTCCAAAACAGCAGCAGGAACTTCCACAAGAACTCTGGGAGCTGGGGGGTGGTCTGTTGTCCCTGAGACTTCAGCAGGGGGCAAGCTCTTTTCCAAGCCCTTGGAGATCCTTCATAAGTTGAAAGCAAAGTAAACAAAGTTCCTTTCTCCTTCCTTTGGCAGTAAGGCAACCACTGGTTGAACTCCCACTGCTGCCTGACACTCAGCTGCTTATTCTAGCGAGTCCTGTCAGTCTTGCTGCACGCTACCATCCTGGTCAGTTCTTTATTCTTCTCTGCAAGCTAGCATTACTTTAATAACCACATTGTCCGCCTCACAAACTGCTGGCAACGAGCGCTCGCCATTTGTCACTAAGCCCCGTCCTTTTCGGATTAGCGCCGTGTTTATTAGTTTCTTTTTCCCCTCTTCTCCATTGGCTGGAATGTAAACGACGGGCATGTTTTTGACTGTTGTTACATTCCAGCCAATGGAGAGGAGGGGAGAAAGAAACTAAAAAAACACGCCCCCAATCCGAAAAGGACGGGGCTTAGATCGAGAGAATGTCGTCACTGGGACCTCTTCTCCAATGGATGGCCGCCGTTTAGGAGGCCAGCCAATGGAGAAGAGGGGCGGGGCTTAACCTCGCTACTCAGAAACATTAAATCTCACCAGCGAGACTGCGCATGTGTGCAGCCTAGGCTAGCCGAGACCTAAAAGGCAGGTTCCGTGTTGATACACAAGCCAAAGCAAGCAAACATAAAATAGTGCATATAAAGTAATATAAATATAAACATGTGGAAGAGGACAAGTCCTGGGGGCAATCCATGTGAGTCAACAATTGAGAAAAAAGGCGGCCAAGCAGTAACCATTATCCAATTAGAAGCAACATTTGTTTAAAGGACACTGACAAAAGCCAGTCAGAAGTTGGAGGTGGGCTGTAAGCCCACAGAGTGAATACAGCATGTCGAGAGATGGCATATGACTGTCTAGGCTCAACCTAAAAAAGGCCTGCCTCAAAGATTGCTGCTGTTTCATGTGATGAACTCAAAATATCATATCTCTGTAGGAAATCTGCATTTTCTGCATGGTCACCCAAAATATTTCGGCTTTTGCTGGGCCCTAAATTGTTTCAGGCTTTTCTTTGCCCTTGTTAACCAGCAGTAATGTGCCCGCCCACCCCTCTTTTAACATAGCTGAATTGGCACATGCCTATTTGATATATTTGAATTGCCTATAAGTCCCTATCATATATTTACTCAGGAAGTTAAATGCAGCTAGTGGACTGCTGCTCCTACTATTCCATCCACTACAGGGGCAGTGCAAACATGGCTTCATGCCAACAATTGTAACCTGAACATAGCAGTGTAAAAATTAATTTTTTACCTGTTAAAATAAACACGTTTGACAGGTCAAACTCCCTTTGAAATATTACTAAGTCACCCTTATGTAGGCAATGTAGCCTACAAGGGAGGGAGCATAGTATTTAAAAGTAAGACATGATACATTTGTAGTTAACATGTCTTTACAGTGACTAGCCCCCTAACGCTATTTTCACTGTAGGAAGGCTGGCTGAACCATAGAGAAAAACAGAGTGCAGATTAAAATACGAATACTATAACTCGGAAATGGGACTAGCTTGGAAAATAATTAAACAACTATATTCAATAGTTATTAAAAATCAAATTCAATGGTGAATTCAGGTTTTTAATAAATGTTAAAGAAAAGTAACATGTAGAAAGTTACCTTCCACTGTTAGATGCTAATTTGCATTTGCTGTCCAGCTTCTCCCAGCTAGTGATTAGCATTTGAATAAATGTGAAATTACTACCAGGAGTACACAATAGGGTGACTTGAATGGGCAGAGATGACTCCTTTGTACCTCACAGAATATCTAGGGAGGGGCCTATGGGCCTACATTTGACAGCACAATGTCTAATCCTGCTAGATTGGACCGCTGAGCCACTTGTAAAACTTGAAAGGGAGAGAACAAGATGTGCACCCACTACCTTGAAAGGGAGAAATTGATGGGCACCCACTACCTAGTTGCTGAAAGGAGCCTGCTTTGTCTTGCCAGATATCTGTCTCTTAGTTATACATATAACACTTGGGGACACTTGAAAGGAAGTGCACAGGCTGCTAAGACAGTTTTTGTATATTCACTGTCTGGTCGCTGAAGAAACCTGTCTTTGTCCTATCAGATTTCTGTCTATGGTTTTATTGTGGGTTCAGTGCTGCTTCATTCTGGATTATTGTGTTAGATGGGGAAGGACACTATGATTTCCATAATACACTCCCCACACACACCCCTAGCCCTCAGAGCCCAAATTCAGTGTGGCCGAAGACTTTTGCCATCTTCAGAATTTGCAGCACTGTGCAGCACGCATACAAAGTGGGAAAATCTTTGCATTGTGTCTTCGCACCCTTCATACCCTTCCTGTACAAAACCTATGCCAGACTAATGGACACACCCTAGCACTAAGGTATATGCATGGTGCACAGCAACTGTAATCCGCGCTGGCTTAAGGGGAAGGAGAGAGCCATATCACTGAAGATACGGCGCTCTCCTGCACCCTCCCTGTTGCGCATCGCAGCCTACCAAGGGGCTGCGCTGTGTGAATTTTTTGTAAATCTTCCCCCTCCCCAAGTCTGAATGAAGGGATGGAAATATTAATCAATCGGAAATAACTAATCTGAAATATAAACCATGTGGGTGATACCCGAGAGAAAGTAGGAAGCAAGTCCTAAATAATTTAGATGGAATAAATAGCTCCACCATATTGTGGGAAGAAAACCAGAGTGTAATTATTCACCGGAATCAGAGATTCACAGTGAACCGTACTAAGATGGGGATAAATACTAAGCAAACTAGCAAAAGTCCTGGTTTATAAATATCCTGCTATACTACAGGCATAAAATATTAAATCATAACTCCAAGAATATTGTATGTGTAACCAAAATTATGGAAGCAAAATGTAAAACGCAAGAGTTGTAGTACGAGTCAAAGCAATAAAAGCAAGATAGAACAATTGTCAAAGACAAATACTTGGCTCCATTATTTAACTGAGTGCATTCGTTTTTTTAATCCTATAAGCCTGAAGTAGCTTCCTTCTCGTCTTGATTTCTGGTTGTAGTTCTAACCTTTAGAAAATATGGAATTTCAGTTGACTAATATGATTGCATGCATGAAAATGTGCTGCCATTGTTTATTATGAGTGCTGGTGTTCAGTAAGTCTAATTTTCACTTTTCACGGTTTTCCAAAAGTATATTATCCACATGGACACAAACATGCCAAACTAACGCCTTCGTATCTAGGCACACCAGCTTGCGTTCCACTAACATGCTATCCATGTGCAATGTGTCTCAACCGGATTAACACAGTAGAGCTCTTGATAGGTCTCACAGGATTGGTTATTAGTCCTTGCAGTGTCACAAGTAGTGCTCCAGTTGTCCACTGATTTCTCCTGAATTTGTGAAAACCCTTCTTCATACTGGACAAGCAGACCAGGTTCTTGCCAAACATATCCTCTTCCTTATGACAGTATTTCTCATAATTATGCGTGCATTACTGGTGATGCATCAGTACAAATAGTCTCCTAAGATCTGTAAACCCAAGCTACTCTGTTGGACAGTCTTCACTTTCCTCACTCAAATGAGGAGGATAGCCCTTACCACCACAGACCTCTCAAGTTAGGAGGTATGTAGGGGTCTCTGGGTATGCACAAGTGTACTAATCAGGCAATCCATTAAATAAGAACACAATCTACCACTGTTGACAGCGGCATGTCGTATGGTTTCTACTTTCTCAGTAGGAACTGTTAGTTTGTCGGACAACAAACATTGGGATGGTGCCAGACTGATTACATGCACCCCCTCAAGATATGTTGGCCTATAGACCTGCTGGCTCAAAGTGCCGACCCTTGACCCTCAGTCCAGGCAGGTCGCTCCCTCTGCCACTGCACAGACCCCCGGATTCCCGCTGCTGCTGGCCCGTGTCATCTGCCTCCCTGCAGACTGATCTACCACGCGCTGACCGCTTCTCTGAGGGCTGCTCTCCGTGGTTTTTCGCCTCCGCTCTCCGCCTAACCCTATGCTTGCTTCCCGGTTTTGCCCCCTGTCTGTGTCTCTTTCCCTTCTGTGCCCTTGCTGCCTTCCGTGCCCCTCGCTCTCTTCTGTGCCCCTGTCTCCTCCTGTACCCCCGTTTCTTTCCCTCTGTGCCCCTGACCCCTCCTGTACCCCTCGTTCTTCCTCTGCACCTGCTCCCCCCCTCCAGCCCGTGGTTCCCGCCACTCGCGCCCCATGCGGCCCTGCGCCCCCCACTACCCATTGGCCCTCCCTGCTGCCCCTCCCTCCCTCGCCCCCTCTTATGGTGGCTGCACAGCGGACGCGCCGCTGGCGCACCTAAGGCAAGCCCGTCTGCGCCCGTCCGCGCCTGGACCGCGCCCAGCGTCAGGACCCCTGGCCCCCGACGATGCCAGCCCACACGACGGACCTACGACGCCGCCACCCTCAATGCACTCAAACCCGGCCGGAACCCCGCCTGCTACCGAGCCACCCCGAAACGCACCCACAGACCCTTCACCTGCAAAGCCTGCAATTTCACCTGCCTCAGGACCTGCACCGCACCTGAAAGGCCAGGCACCAGCAACAACCACCTCAAGTGCATCCTGCTCAACACCCGCTCCGTCCACAGACACGCCGTCGAACTCTGGAACCTGCTCGACACAACATCACCAGACGTCGCCTTCCTCACGGAAACCTGGATGAACGCCTCATCAGCCCCCGACATCGCCATAGCCATTCCTGACGGATACAAGATCACCCGGAAGGATCAAGTCAACCAGACCGGAGGAGGCATCGCCATCATCCACAGGAACACCATCCGCATCACGACCAACTCCGACGACACCCTCACCGCCGCCGAGCACCTCCACTTCCAGATACACACCGACCCCAAGACCACCCTAAGAGGCACTCTCATCTACAGACCCCCGGGACCACGCTCACAATTCAGCGAAGCCATCGCAGACTTCATCAGCCCGCACGCCCTCACCTCCTCCGACTACATCCTCCTAGGGGACCTTAACTTCCACTTGGAAAACAACAATGACAGCAACACCACCACCCTGCTGGACAACCTCGCCAACCTCGGACTCAAGCAACTGGTGAACACCCCCACCCACTACACCAGCCACACGCTTGACCCTGTCTTCTCCTCCAGCAAGCACATCTCCTTCAGCCACTCCACCGGACTTCATTGGACTGATCACAGCTGCGTCCACTTCAACTTCGGGAGAACCACGACCCTCCACCACCCGCAACAGGCTCCCCGCAGGAGCTGGAACAAGATCACCGCCGACCAGCTCACCACCTCCCTCAGCCAGAACCCTCCCGCCAGCGCAACGGACCCCAACGAAGCAGCCCGCAACTTCACACAGTGGCTCACCAACTGCGCCGACGACCTCGCACCTCTGAAGAACCCACCCAGCAGACCCGGCAGCAAGAAAGCCTCGTGGTTCACCAACGAACTCAAAACATCCAAGAAAAACTGCAGCACCCTCGAAAATGTCTGGCGCCACGACCAGACTACAGAAAACATGACAGCCCTCAAGAACGCTACCCGCATACACCACCAGCTGATCCGCACCACCAAAAGAACAACATTCAAAGAACGACTGGACAACACCACCCACAACAGCAAGGAACTCTTCAGCATCGTCAAAGAGCTCTCCAACCCCAGCGCCGGAAACAACGACATCACACCCTCGCAAGACCTCTGCGACTCACTCGCCTCATTCTTCCACCGCAAGATCGCTGACATACACAACAGCTTCGACGCACAGACCACGCACCCAACCACCGAACCAACGCCCCCCACCACCACCCTCTGCAACTGGACCACGGTCAACACCGAAGCCACCACCCGCACGATAAACACCATCCACTCCGGATCCCCTACCGACCCCTGCCCCCACCACATCTTCAACAAGGCCGACTCCATCATCGAAACCCAACTCCGGGACATCATCAACATCTCCTTCACCACCGCCACCTTCCCGGAGAGCTGGAAAGATGCCGACTCAACGCCCTCCTGAAGAAACCGACAGCAGACCCCACCGACCTCAAGAACTTCCGCCCCATCTCGCTCCTCCCTTTTCCTGCCAAAGTCATCGAGAAGACCGTCAACAAACAGCTCACCGCCTTCCTCGAGACGAACGGACCCCTCACAGTCCGGTTTCCGAGCCAACCACAGCACCGAGACCGCCCTCATCGCAGCCACAGACGACATCAGATCCCTGCTCGACAACGGGGAAACAGCTGCCCTCATCCTCCTGGACCTCTCGGCAGAGTTCGACACAGTTTGCCACCGCACACTAATACAGCGCCTCAGCAACACCGAAATCCAAGAGAAGGCACTGGAGTGGATCATCTCGTTCCTCGCCGGAAGAACCCAGAGAGTCCGCCTCCCCCCGTTCCGATCCGCAGCCACCGAAGTCATCTGCGGCGTACCTCAATGATCCTCGCTCAGCCCCACCCTCTTCAACGTCTACATGAGTCCACTCGCTGCCATCGCACGCCAACACAACCTTAACATCATTTCCTACGCCGACGACACCCAGCTGATCCTCTCCCTCACCAACGACCCCGCCACCGCCAGAGCCAGCCTACACGAAGGAATTGAAGACGTCGCAGAGTGGATGAAGAAAAGCCGCCTGAAACTGAACTCAGACAAGACGGAAGTCCTCATCCTGGGACCATCCCCCTCTGCCTGGGACGACTCCTGGTGGCCCCCTGCCCTGGGCACCACCCCCAAGCCAACGGACAACGCACGAAACCTGGGCTTCATCCTGGACTCCTCCCTCTCGATGACTAAACAAGTCAACGCCGTCTCGTCATCCTGTTTCAACACCCTGCGCATGCTCCGAAAGATCTTTCGATGGATCCCCACCGAAACCAGGAAGACAGTCACCCAGGCACTCGTCACCAGCCGACTGGACTACGGGAACACCCTCTACGCGGGAACCACAGCCAAACTACAGAAAAGACTCCAGCGCATACAGAACGCCTCCGCACGACTCGTCCTGGACATCCACCGCCACAACCACATCTCCGCCCACCTGAGAGACCTGCACTGGCTCCCTGTCAGCAAGAGGATCACGTTCAGACTCCTCACCCATGCACACAAGGCGCTCCACGACCTGGGCCCCAAGTACCTCAACAACCGCCTCACTTTCTACACGCCCACCCGCCAGCTGCGATCGACCAGCCTCGCCCTCACCACCGTACCACGCATTCGCAGAGCCACCGCCGGAGGAAGATCCTTCTCCTACCTGGCGGCCAAGACATGGAACTCCCTCCCCATCCACCTACGGCTGACCCAGGACCATCTCTCCTTCAGGAAGCAACTCAAGACCTGGCTTTTCGAGCAATAACGGACCCCTCCCCCCCCAGCGCCTTGAGACCCTAGCGGGTGAGTAGCACGCTATACAAATTGAATGATTGATTTATAAGTACTCCTAAACCAGACAAGGTTACAAATGGTTTGGGAAATCTCAGAACATGGCAACACTAACTCCCCAAGGAATCGTGGTAAGAGATCTAGAACCTTTTTGCTCAGTCATTCATGCTCACTCAGAAATGTACACAAGAAATACACAATTGGGTGTGTCAATATTTATTGAACCATTGTGATTCTTGTATAAAATATTTGTGCTACAATGATTAATAGAGAAAAGCAGATAAAAGTGATTAGCAATACAAGGACAGAGAAAAGGATGAATAGTTCTACTGTGGTGCTAAAACAGTGTATATATGCTGGCATATTAGTACTGGGTATAGTGTACTCCTACTATGAGCTCCCTAACCTAGGGGCATATTACCAAGCAATAGCGATAATTATCGCTATTGCTTGGTTAGAGAGAAAATATTACCGCTAAGCTGCGGCGATTTTTACCGCAGATAAACCTTGGTATTACCAAGGTTTATCGCAAATGCGATAAAAAACGGCCGCAATGCATGAATATCGCTGCTAAGTCAGCGATATTCATACATTACCGAGCTGATGCTCTTAGCCATGTTATCCACCTCCCATTGGATAACATGGCTAAGAACTGCTCAGGGCAGGTGTTAGCTTTTGGAGATATTGGCGCTTAGCGCGAATATCTCCAAAAGTTGGTAATAGGAGATAGCGATGTTAGCCACTGTTTCCAGTCGCTAACATCTTGGCACGCCCACTTTGCATGTCATTAGTGATAAATATCACTGACATGCAAAGTGGGGCCCAAGATGGTCGCTATCTCCTACTAGCTGTCGCTAACTGGTGTTAGCGACAGCTAGGTAATAGGGAGATAATTTTATCTCCGCTTTCTTGGCTTTTAAAGCCAAAAAAGCGGAGATAAATCCCCTTGATAATATGCCCCCTAGTTACCTAGGGCGGGTGCTCTGACCAGAATCCCCTACTGAATGATCTAAGTCCCCATTACCTGAAGGCAAGGTATGTAGGTCCCAGTCTTGTTCACCAGTTGGACATTCCTCCACGCAGAGGATAAACCGGAATCAGCTGGGCAGAGACTCCTACACAGTGACGACCTCCCAATGACAGCAGAGTCCTCCTCTAAGTGAAGCATGGAAATGCATGTGAATTTGTAATAACATCATCCATGCTTCCATGTCGAGGCTTCAGCCAGGCTGACATGGTTTATTTTCTTTGTGACAGCCATGTCGAATAATGGATGAATAACAAAACAACATTTGCCCAATGAGTATCTAGGCCTTGTAGCATATGTTCAAGGTGTCATGATAGTGTACTTATGCGGTGAAATTGTAGGCAAAGGGGTTTTAGAGAAATTAATCCTGCACTATCACACAAGCAAATGTGTGTCAAAAGTCATCATGCAGAAAAGAAGGCAACTTAAGAAACGTCTACATAAAATGGCAGTGTTTCTTCCTGGGCCTAACCTACTCACGTGACAACTCTGCAGGACGTCTGTCTTAGTGCCCCAAATTTTCAGTAGTGTACATTTAATTGGGTACCTCAGAAGAATCCATTTCCAGCTATTTGGAGCCATCCCCATGCCCCTTTGTGGATAGAGTGGTGCCTCACATATACTTCTTAGAGGTCTCTGAGCAGGTGCGGCCCGTGCAGGTAAGAGCAGTGGAGCCGAGGGAGTGGGATTTCGATGGAGGATGACGAGTGAAATTTAAATAAATAATTAATTTTCTCTCATCATCGTCCATCGAAATACCCCCCCCCCCCAACCGGGTCCTACCGTCCTTACCTGCTCTGACCGCAGCTGTCTCTGAGGACGATGAAAACATCTCTGTGGAGTAAAAGTTGGCAGCAAGGGCATCTGCAGCTCAGTTCCTGTAAAGCATTAAGTTGTACACACAATAAGGTGCTTGGGTACAGAGATCAGCTTTATCTCTTCTATGGTTTTCAGTGGATGGCACACCTGAGGATTCCAGGCACCATAACATAGCTTGCAGCCACTGTGCAGTTGCAGTCACCAACTTCAGCAGGTCTGGGGGATTAATTAGGTGCATCTGTATTGCTAAAGCAGTTGCAGGGAAGATTTAACAAAAGATAAAAAGTCACTGGATCAACCAGTTCAGGCATACAGGATTTTTAGGTCCGGTCGCTATTTTCAAAATGGAGGAAGTGACAGTCAGAAACACCTGGTCCAGACACATAAACCTGTCTGACCGATTGTCCAGGATGGTAGATGTAGTTGTACTAGAACCAGCTACCACGGCCACCCAGCTCATCTACACCAAAGAAACTGTAAAGCATCAAACATATCGTCCCTCCCTAACTGTCCTCTTGTCATCCAGTGGCCCTGAGATTGGATAGCGGACTGCTGGTTCGGGTCCTGCAGACCCAGCAGTTTTCACCACCGTAGGGCATATCCTTCGAGGACACGAACATCGCTTTCTGGCCTAGTCCTCAGACATTAATCCTTTAATGCACAGTCACATTGTTAATTAACTTTTGTAATATCAGACAAAAGCCTACAGACTCCATTATTAATCTCGGGTAGGTTTTGTTAAAGGATCTTCTTTATGAATCACATTTCAACAAACGAGTTATGTAGAAATGTATAACAGTGTATCAGGATTAATCGAAGATTATTTGTGTTTTACAATCATCTGTAGTTTGGATATGTAATAAGCATGATTCTGCTTCACTTAAGCATTGTTATGATTTTTTTATTATGTGTCTGAATAAAGCAAAATTGTTTAATTCAAAATTGGTGATCTGCAATGTTTCTGAAAGTTCTTGTGTGAAGAAACACAGGCCTTTTAAAGGAGCTCTGCTTTTTTCAAAATGTAGAACTATAGATGGGTAACAGATGTTTTTCACCAAAGGGTTATGAGTGACATCACAGAAAGAGCAAAGCTAGTCTAGTCTAGTCTAGTCTGGATATTTGTATTGCGCAACATATCACATCCCGAGGGAGTCTCATGGCGCATGCGGACAGTCCTGAAAAAAAGAAAAATGAGTCTGGATGGAAATTTTAACTAAAGAGCCATGTCTTCAGTTTATTTATTTATTTATTCAAAGTTTTATATAGCGCGAACAAGATCCTTACAGATAGAGCGCTTCACAAAGACAGGGTAGGGGCAGTAGGAGTGAACAGAGATAATGGGAGCAGTGTAGTAGTCACTAACATGTTAGGATAATAGTAAACATACATAAAACATATCACTATACAATCAGGTAAACAAGTAATATAAGACGGTACAGTAGTCACTAACATGGTAGGATAATAGTAAACATACATAAAACATATCACTATACAATCAGGTAAACAAGTAATATAAGACGGTACAAGTCATTGATCCCACTACAGAGGTGTTCAGGTGCACCTTGGGTGTGTGGATGGCTTGTACCAAAGTCTTAGTGTAGCGAGAACACTGAGTGGGGGCATCGGGAGAGTGAATCAGTAAACCAACGTGTATCGTATATTGGTAGTGACAACATCAAGTTAGAAGTATAGTGCCAGAGGACAAGGTGAACAGTGATACAAAGCAATGCAGAATCTCTGATCCAGCACCAATAAGGTTCAGGAGATCTTGGCCAGAAGGATGGTTTTCACCTCTTTCTTGAAGAGTGCAGTGGAGGAGATCAGCCTAGTTTCAGGCGGGAGCGCATTCCAGATCCTGGGTGCCATTCCAGAGAAGGAGCGCTTGTATGTTTTCTCTTTCCGGAATCTACGAGGTTTCAGGAGTAGATTTTTTGTACTTCTATTGAATCTCGAACCTCCCGATATAGACAACTTTTGAGCGAGGTAGTTGGGTGCATTGTGGTGCACGGCCGCGTGTGTCATAACTGCAATTTTTAGCTGCATTCTGGCTTCAAAAGGCAGCCATTTTAGAGACTTTAAGTCTGGGGATATATGCGAATGTTTTCTTGAGCCAGTAATGAGTCTTGCTGCAGCGTTCAGGGAGGCTCTTAAGGGTGCAGTTGTGGATAGCGGGAGTCCGCTGAGGGCCACAATTCCGTAGTCTATTCGAGGGATGACTAGAGCTTGTACAGCAGTTTGGAAGTCTTCGGCAGGGAGGAAAGGTTTAATTTTCCTCAATGTGTTGATTTGGAAATTAGCTGCTTTTGTGGCTTTGCTAACGTGCTGTTGCATGTTGAGCTTGGCGTCGAGTGTGATGCCTAGGGATTTCGCCGAATCCACGATGGTAGGTTGGACATTGAGTGCTGTTAGGTTATTGAGCCATGTTTGGGTGGTGGAAATTTTCGCCGGGGGTGCGATGAGTAGGAACTCGGTTTTCAGAGCATTTAGTTTGAGGTGATTATCTGCCAGCCAAGATTGAGTGTTAATAAGCGTGGAATTCAGATGTTTGATATCTTCCGGGGATTGTAGCTTTAGGTAGAGTTGTGTGTCGTCGGCGTACATATGGAATTGGACATTGGAAGCTTGGAGCAGGGTGGCGAGTGGTTCCATGACGAGGTTGAACAGTGTGGGGGATAGGGAGGATCCTTGTGGAAAACCTAGATCTGCAGGCACAGGTGTAGATAGCACATTGTCGATCTTGAACTTCTGTGACCGGTTGTGAAGGAAGGACAAGAACCATTTGAGAACAGTTCCCGATAGGCCCATTCTAGTGCTTAGCAGCTCCAGCAAGTTCTCATGTTTGACCGTGTCAAATGCTGACGAGAGGTCAAGAAGGATGAGGAGGCAGGACTCATTGCGATCAAGAATTTGGAGGGCGTCATCAATTGTGTGCCATAGCTGTTTCCGTGCTATGTTTCGCTCGGAAGCCTGATTGATGAGGGTTGAGGAGGTCAAATTGGTCAATGTGTTTAGTTAGTTGTAGTTGGACACATTTTTCCAGCAGTTTGGCCAGGGTGGGGATATTGGTGATGGGCCGGTAATTGTTTAGGTCAGACGGATCAGCTGTAGGTTTCTTGAGTATAGGCGTGACTTGCCCCACCTTGAGGGAGTCCGGAATGAGGCCTTGTTGCAGGGAGCTGTTGATGATTTTGGTCCAGAGAGGGAGGAGCAAGGGGATGAAGTCTTTTACAGCATTAGCAGGTAGAGGGTCTGTGAGGTGATTAGAGGGCTTCAAGGTGCAGAGCAGTTTGCGTATTGCTTCTTCCGAGTAGGTATCGAAAAACAGCCAAGATGCCTTGTTTTTAGGTTGAGTGTAAGACATTCTGGTGTTGTTGGGGAATCGACTTACATCCATGATGAGGTCATTTCTTATGTTGTCAGTCTTTAGCTTAAAGAAAGCAGAGAAGGCTTCACAGTGTGGGGTGTCGCTTGTTGTGCTGTTTGATTGTAGGGGTTGTGTCTTTGTTTGGGTCTTGATTAGTTCGAACAGCTTTCTTGGCCTGTTTTTTGCTTGGTCCAGCTGGCGGCTAAAGAAGTCCGCCTTTGTGCGCTTTATTTTCCTGAAGTAGGCATTTCTCTTGTTCTTAAGCCTTTTGAGGTGCAGTGCTGAAGGGTCCGATCTCCAGGTGCGTTCTGCCATTCGCATGGTACGCCTGTCGTCATTGAGTCTATCATCATACCAGGGGTTAGAAGTTTTGGTGGAGACTCTTCAGTTGCAGTGTGGCGACTTCATTGACTACTGTGTTCATAGAGACAAGGTAGTGGTCCATCAGTGATTGAACATCCGAGGCACCTGAAGGGGGAAGGAGGAGATTGCCGATGTGGGGAGGCAGGGTAGAGGGGTTAAGGTTCTTCATGTCCCTTTTCCATGTTTTGGATTTGATTGGTTGAGCTGGAATAGGTTTAACTTTTTCATTGATAAAGAAGGTGATAATGTGGTGATCAGACCAGTCGCAGGGTTGAATCGCCTCCAGTTGTGTAGAGTTCTCTTTGGCAATGATGAGATCGAGTATCGAGCCTTTGTCGTGTGTTGGTCTATCGCATATTTGGGTGAGGTCATGCGCATTAAGGAAAGTTTTGAGACTATTCACCACTGTGTCTTTCTGATCGTTCCAGTGGAGATTGAAGTCACCCAGGTAGACTTGGGTTGTCTGCCGACCGGCATTGGAAGTGATCATGTCCATGAGTTGTTGGGTGAATATGAGATTGTCACCAGGCGGGTGATAGATGAGATGTAAGGCACAAGCTTGTTTGCCCTCGCTGGTGATGTCGAGGCAGAGGAGTTCACTGGAGGAGAGGGAGGGGGGGGGGTGATTTTAGTAACGGAGAGGTTGCTGCTAAAAATGCATGCAATTCCCCCGCCCGTCTTGCCAGGAGACCTGTCCAGCCTAATGATGTGATAGTTGGGGGGGGGACTAGTATGTCCATAATCGGGGTAGAGGCTTCAGTAAGCCACGTTTCCGTTAGAATGGCTAGGTCCAGATCCATTGCTGAGACGAGATCAGCGATGTCGGAGGAGTGTCTCTGGGCCGATCTGCAATTGAGTAGGATGCATTTGAGTTTGGGAGAGAGAAGGGTGGTCGAGCTTTCTAGTGTGAGGGGAACTTTTCTGAGGTTGTTAGGGACTGAACCTCTGTTGTTGGGTGTTGGGAGCCTCAGAGGGTTTGTAAGAATTGTGGGTATGGGGATGTGTGTGTTGGATATGTGTTTTACCGGACCTGGGCCATAAGAGCGTAGTAGAGAGCATAAGTCACGGTCCGACAATGTGTTGAGGACACGACGGGGGCGGTGGGCGTTAATGCGAACGGGGATAGTCGGCCAGCGCGGGTGTCGTTGGAGGTGAGGGTATGTAGGGAGGGTGCGTCGTTTGTAGGGTAGAGGGATGGTGGGAGGTAGACTGGGCTGTGAGGAGAGAAGCTCTTTGATTGCGTGGACATCTTTTTTGATTTGTAGAATATCCTCTTTGACTTGCTGGAGGGTGGATAAAGTCTGGTCAGGAGGTGGATTGGGGATGGGGTTTGTGGTGAGAGCCATTGGTGAATCGTTGAGTAGTGAGCTGGAAAGCGGGCAGGGTATCGAGGGGTGGATATACTAGCGTTGTTGGAGGGTTCTGCGGTGCTAAAGAGTGGGATGGCATTCAGAGTGGGGGCCTTTTTGTGGGCGAGGGGTGTGGGTGAGGTAGGTGAAATGGACGGTAGGTGGGAGACATAGGTAGTGACGTCAGTGGGAGACAGTGTCGGTGAGTAGAAGAGTGAGTGAAGGCTGAAGACAGTGGGGGAGACAGGAGGGTAGTGGGGGCTGAGAATAGGAGGTGGGAGAGAGGGGGATGCTAAGGTAGGGGAGGCGGTATGTTCTGTGTCTTTTGTTGGGAGGGTGAGAGTGTCTTGGGTGGGAGTGGGGAGGGAGCTGGGGAGGGAGAGGTGTCCGTCGTGGGGGTGATGGGAGGGGGGGTGGATAAGCTCCAAATGGTGGTGTGTTCAGATGGTGGCGTGTGGGTGAGAGTTATTGTGTCAGGTGTGAGAGACTCGTGGGTGGGAGTGGGGAGAGAGCTGGGGAGGGAGAGGGGTCTGCCGTGGGGGGGAAGGGAGGAGGGGGTGGATAAACTCCGAGCGATGGTGTGTTCAGATGGTGGCGTGTTGTGAGTGGGAGTTGTTATGTTAGGGGGGAGAGGGATGGAGGGGGTATGAGTGGGGGTACGAGGGGTCATGTTAGAGGGTCATGTTTTTTTTTTAAAACTCATAAGTTCAGTAGTTGTGCGTATGTGTAGGGGAAGTTTGTTCCATAGGGATGGCGCCATATGGGAGAAGGCGCGTCCGCCATTTCTAACAGTTAGAACTCTCAGAGGTGTAAGTTGGGACTTAGAACTTGATCCCAGTTGTCGACCAGGCTGGTACCATGTCAGTTTTTGATTCCAGTATTTTGGTCCTGGGCCGTACATGTGTTTATGAACCAAACACATGGTTTTAAAAATGGCTCTTTTTTTAACAGGGAGCCAGTGTAGGCTTTTTAGGCATGGTATAGAGGGGGATCGTCTGGGTAGACCGAGGATCAGACGAGCCGCAGTATTTTGCACAACTTGCAATTTCCTAATATGGCACTCATTTATGGCAAGAAGAAGGGAGTTACCATAGTCTAGCCTATTTACTATGAGGCCCTGAACCAAAATTCTGCGTGCTTCAGTTGGTAACCATTTGAAGACCCTACGAAGGCTCCGCATGATTCCGAAGCAAATGCCTACAGTATGATTTACATGGTCCTTCATGGACAATTTGTTGTCCATGTGGAACCCTAGGTTACGGACTGATTCTTTTGGGACGGGGCATTCCCCCAGTTCCGGGGGCCACTAGTCATGGGTCCAATGTTCGATTGCTCGTCCAAATGTCATAATTTCAGATTTGGTGCCATTCAACTGGAGATGGTTTAAACTCATCCAGTTATTTGCCTCTGTCAAGCACATTTTAAAACGTTTTTTGGTATCATTTACATCGGGACCAATGGTAACCAGTATTTGCGTGTCATCCGCGTATGATAACACGTCAAATCCGAATGCCCTGATCAGTTTGGCCAGAGGGGCCATATAAACATTAAAAAGCGAAGGGCTGAGAATAGAACCTTGGGGCACACCTCTTATGACAGGCTGAGTGCTGGCCAGGGTCTCGCCTATTTGCAATGTGGTTGTTCGTTTTGACAGGTAGCTGATGAACCATTTTAAAACCTGCCCTTTGACACCACACTCCCACAATCTTCTAATCAAGATCTGGTGGGAGATGGTGTCAAAGGCAGCTGACAGATCCAGAAGTACCAGAATGCAAGATTGGCGTCTGTCAAGAGCAAGTCTGATATTGTCGGTGACCTCAATCAGGGCAGTTTCCGTGCTGTGGGCAGCACGGAAATCCGACTGTGGAATCGAGTAGATTATTCCTCTCAAGATAGCTCGCCAGTTGCTCATTTACAAATGCCTCCAATTTCTTCCCTGGATAAGGCAACAAGGAAATGGGGCGGTAGTTTGAAAAAATATTTGCATCAGCACCGAGTTTTTTTAATATAGGTTTAACTCTTGCTGCCTTCCAGATTTCAGGAAATTCCGCTTCTGTCAGGGATGTGTTTAGGAGGCAGGAAAGGGGGTCTACCAACACTGGTAGACAATATATATATATTATAATAATAATATAATAATAATAATAATATCATCCTAGACAACATAACAAAGCTTATGTTGTCTAGGATGATACTCTGTTATATTAATTTTATCATGGCTTATATTTAATTCAATATATCTCATATTAAAGTTAACACGTTATAGTCATATTCATTTTATCACCAGTCATATTTTTTACAATATGTGTAATGTTCATTTTAAGGTGTATCATATTCTCCTCACCTTGTATTGTATTTATTTTAAAATACAATATATTTACTTTAACGTGTCATTCATTTCACAGAACGTTTAATTCATTTCATGGCATCATATTAATTTAAACATGCCATATTAAACTGCAAGACCACATCTCTCCTGCCTTGAAAGCCCTGCATTGGTTACTGGTTGCCAGAAGATCCACGTTCAAGCTGCTTTGTATCACCCACAAAGCAATCCATGGAATGGGACCACTCTTCATTGGGAATAAAATCACCAAACACCTTCAACAAAGGAACCTCTGATCTAGACTGGCACCTTGCCTCAAAATCCCAAGGTACAAGAAAAAAAAAAACATGGGTGGCACATCCTTCTCTATTCAAGCAACCAACAGATGAGACTCTTACCCCCAACATAAGATCCATGGACATTCACCTCATCTTCAGAACACTACCCAAGAATTGGCTCTTCCCCACATCAGCACCATACGCAAACCGAAATATACAGCATATCTCTCTCTGTATATCAGCATTTATTTGTACTATAGAAATGTACCTATATATGTGTATTGCTTTGTATAAACATGTAGAATCCTGTTTAAAAAAATATAATATATATTTTTTTTAAGTACAACACTTGAAAACCAGTGTTTATCTAATGCATCTTTAATCTACATATACTTAGTTCCTTTATGCATCTATATACCTTCCATGTACTTGGATCTATATTTTTATTACTTTTCTCCTAAAAAAGCATGTTCAATGCACTACCCTATTCCTCACCATATACCTCTATCAATATCTTTAATCTATATATACTTCCTTCCTTTATGTATCTATATACTTTCCATGTACTTCTGCATCTATATATTTATTACTTTCTTCTAACTCAGCATATCCAATGCACTACCCTATTTCTCACCCTATACCTCAATATATCTTCTACCTCAACTCTGACTCATCTTAGACCTCTTTCCACTACTCTTTATAATGAGCTACCCTATTTCTCACTCTATACCTTTATCAATATAGCCTCTACATCCACTATCATTCATCCCAAACACCATACCACTACTATGATCCCCAAAATAACCCTTTTTACACTCTCCCCACTCTACCTCTCCTTGCATCATCTGAACCCTGTTTTACTATACGATCCTCCAAAACAAGCCTTTCTAAACTTTTTCCACTGACTCTTCCCCTCCATATCCCTTTTTAATTTATCCCAAGTCTTCTCCTACTGCTATGACCTCCAAAACAAACATGCAAAAATCTCTAAATCCTTCACTCTTCTATCCCTCCACTTCCCTTTTCAATCAAAATAACAGACTAACATTTTCACTTCTCAAATTTCAGATTTCACTCTGTTAATTCACCACTAATCCTTTATGGGTTCCAGAGTAGCTTCCTGCTTGCCAAAAAAGCGCGTTAACACCTCATCAGGGGTAGGAAGGACTATATATATGAAAACCTTTTTCCCTCTTCTATCCCTCCGCTACCCTTCTTTATCCAAATAACTGAATCTTATCCACCACTCAAAATACTTTCATATTTCACTATAGTAATTCAACACTAATCCTTATTGGGTTCCGGAGTAGAGTGCTACTCGCTGACAAAGCACTTCGCGCCTCTTCAGGGGTATTAAGCGCTATATAATTACAATACAATACAGTATTGCTCTCAACATGCCAGTCACTTCAGTGAATTGTGTATTTCAGGGGGTGTCATATTTGTAGAGGTATAATTTTTATATGAAAGGCTTCCCATACATGTGTCTGCAGAAGGATAAAAGCCATATTTCCTGAGCGGTTGTTAACAACTGAAGGAAATATGCGTATCCGTTTCTACCACTGTACCAGCCCCACAAAAGAGAAAGAAATGTCTGCCAATCTACTATCACCATGGCCATAACATAAATATGGAGTGGAGTCTTCTTCTGAGATCATTCCATAAATCCTGCATGTGACACCCCAGCTGTATATGCAAAGTCTGCAAAAGGTCTACCCAGCAAGAGATTGCAACAGTATACCTATTTTAGCATGCACTGAACTATGGAACTTACGAATGCTAGCTACCTTCAATGACCTTATTGCTTATGACAATTGATTTAAATGGGATTCTTGGTGCCATAGTATCCATAGTGCCCCAGGACCACAACAGGCATTTGCACCTGCTTTTTGTGCCCCTTGTTCATTATGGTATTATAGCGGGGACCACAGGCTTATGTGCAACTAATTCTTTTTTATGGATTGTACCAGTGCACATCTTGCACCTGCTCAATGTGGTGAATCCCCACATTTTGAGGAGGCCGGCCCCCATGCGAATGAAGAATCCCTTTGTGCCCATGCTATGTGCAGTTGCATGGTCAAAGACCCATCCTGAGGCACATAGATTGTGCACCACATATGAGGGGGCAGTTAGAGTTGTACCAGGTCATAGAGACACAGTAGGCACGCCCCTGCAGGCAGCGGTCACATTGTATTAAACTGCGAGGGAATCTTTGCTTCCCTAAAAAGAGGGAAGGTCACTGACTGGAGTGAAAACAGGCATAGGCCTGACAGATTCAAACAGGTGGTCCGCCTTTCACTATTGCACTATTCACAGAGCAGGTTTGTGCCCGCACGGTCAACTGCTCATTTTTTCTAATTTGGTGCACTGACCCAAACGGCACTAGGCTCACAAGCGGTGAACTGTAATTCGGACCATGAGAGGCCACGTGTGAAGTCTGGTATTTGGTACTAACGCTACACGTGGGGTTATCATGTGGAATTCCCACCCAATCTGCTTTGCTCTCAACGTTTGAGTTCACAGGTAAAAGGTGAACTATTCTTCAGAAATAATTGAACCCATTTGTGATTGGGGTGTAATTTCACCACTTTTGGAATTCAGAATTGTTCATAAAAAAATATGGATCTGAGGTGAAGAGTACTTAGTAGTTTACATATCAATTCAGAGTCCTGGGATCTAGTATGGGACCAGTGCTCCATCTTTCTTTCGAATGAGGAAACACCTATACGTAGTGGACTCCTTTTCCCTGCTATGGCGGTGGGGAGACGGGGTGTGTGATATGTTGATAGTTCGTTGCCTCGATCACTGATTAGGCAGTAGTTCCTCTAACTCAATTCAAAATGATTCTTTTGATAACTGCAAGAAGTCACTAATTTCCTACCATTGGTACAGAAAAACCTCAGTTTCTCTAACAAGTATTGTGTGATAATGGAACTAGAGTTGAACGAAGTGAGGTCATTGTTTCGGGCTGGAGGAAGCGCTATGGTGAGGCCAGCTCACCTGCGTCCTTGTGTTGCCTCAAACATTTACCTTGCCTCGATACTGTGGAGGCTGCTGACACCGCTATGGTGTATGCCACTAGAAAGCTTTATGGCTTTAATAAAGTGGATGTTGGCCAGTTGCTGGTCGCCTTCTTTAAGTTATGTGAAAATAAGAGAAGGAAGACTATAAGGTCTTGCTTCAAAACCTCCATGGACTTAGTTGTGTTTGTAGCTTTATACATTTTCTCCTATAGGACATTAAAAGTTAAGACCAAAGAGGTCATCCCCATCAAAAGGAAGTTGCCAGTAATTAATTTGTACTTTTGCCTTAAATCATGCATGAAGTTACAAAATGCTTGAGTTCAGTTGCCACAGGCAGTACTGAACGATTTCAGTTCCAAGAATTGTGGATAAAACATACACATTAGGAAAAAATCCATCTTAAGGGTTGGGAAGCAGTGTTTTGTTCATTCAAAGTAGGCAAGCATTTAAGGTTTTATATACATTTTATTTTGCATTTTTATTTCCCACTTTGAAGAGTTACAGTGCATTTAGATATTTGCAGCCCCACACCTCTCAGATGAGATTTTTAATTGCCATTGGTTTAATCGGCAAAGGGTTTATTAATGTTAAACACAGCCTGATCATTGTAAAGTATATGGCAGAGAGCAGGTTCAATAGATCTCACTTCTATGTGCAGAATGCGTTTTGAACAAAGCAAAACACGTTTTACTGAAATCAGATTCTGAACTCTTATAATGAAACATTTCTTACTCTTTCACTACAATAACGCAAATTGAAAGCTTATCTTTTTATGCATTACATTGTACGGTCCTTCCTTTATCCCATTAGCTGGGCCATACCAGTACCTAAATTGCAACTCATCGGGCACCGTTATCTCATCCAAATGTTAAAATAAATGAAAGAAATATTTACCTTTGCATATGGGTGGCATTATGGCAAGCTTTCCTTATTTTTGTATGTACTATAACTGAAATATTGTAGTGTAATATTTAAAAATGGAGTGGGATTAGAGTTACCACTCTAATGTTACTCGAAAAATGTAATATTGCATAGACTGGGGGGGACACTATGTAGAATTAAGATGACCTTTTTAATGTAAATTGTTAAATACTTAAAATTAGACAGGTTCAGCATTAATGTTAAGTCAAGGGTTCTAACTTTTCAATTTAATGAAATTAATTCTATATAAAAATAACAAAATACTATTGCTTATGGTGAGGGGCTAGTGTTGAGATAAAGGTTAAAATGGGGTCCTGGTGTAGACTGATGAGACAATGGCAGCCGAGCAACAAATAAGGAGGCAAGAGTGAGTGATATGCGCGCACTCTTGGGCACAGACAGACACACACATTGTGATCACAATTCCTTCATTATAGTATCCTTTGTTGCTTTGTATATATGAACATCTGATCTAGGATCATAATGAACCTCGGATACGGAGAATGGCCCCTTCAGCATGGTTAGAAATGTCTGGTCCCGTTCATAGCGAATCCGACAGGCTAGGAGAATGACGGTATGTTCTGAACACAGGTGTTCTAAAGTTTTCAACAGATCATCAAAAGTATCCTCTAGGTAAACAATATCTGCTCCCAGAATCAAATCGAACGTTCGTGAGAAGCTCTCCAAATCATGTCCCCAGGTCAATTCCATGACAGAAACATTTTGCTGGATATGAGTGGGCAGGTTTGCTCGGACATTTGACTCAAGAAATTCCAAAGCCACCTTTCGGTCTGTAATGGTCACATCTGCACCTGCAATAAACGCAAAACAATTAACAGCAGTTATAAACGTTGCATTTACAAACAAAATTACATTAAATGCATTGATGCAAAACACACCTGGTGAATCTGAATCACATTGAACAATTTTTTTTATTTGAAATAACAGGCATATTTTACATTGTTGGTTCTAAATGGGGTCCTCGGCGTTTTCATTTAGGTGGACACAACATTCCTTCCATCTCCGCATTTCCTACAACAATTGGTGATAAATGACCCCAATAATGTTATATCAAGCGATCTCCTGATAATTTGTATGCTACATCCCATGTTTCTCTCCATTAGCCAGTTTTGAGACCTCAGCACCATCTTGTATCAAAAGCACAGAACTTTAAAAAACTTTCATAGCTCTATGATGACATTTTGTTTAAACTTTTTTTTAACTTGTTTTATTGGTACAGAACCATACATACTTCTAGGCAGGAATCTAGTCACACCTATTACGTCCTAGGAGACCCGATGCAAAGTAATTTCCCTTTAATAAGGGAGGGAAATAATGGCCAACCGATATATTGCAGTATACCTCTCCATACCTGTTCTTGAATTACCATGGCCATACCACACAGTACAGCTTCATACTACCTTGGTAAATCAAAGAGGCGTTTTGAAAACATATACCACAACACTGTCCCATGGAGCACAGCTGTGTAGACTCTCACTAATGTATGAGCAAGAACGGACAAATCTGGGGCATAATCTACCATCCCTCAGGATTAATAGTATGTCCCCCCCCCACTCACTGCATCCCCACTTCAATTCTCCATCATCATATTGTTGTACAGCTCATATGCCCTCTCTCTTAATGGAAAGGCCTGGGTATGAAGAGATCAGGCTGATTTCAGGATTCTCCAGGAAAGTAGAATATTGGGATGGTATCTGTTTATAAGGTGTAAGGTTCAGATGGCATACAGAGATAGGGAGAAAAAGCGAAAGTTAAATTGTTTCAGCTTTTTACTGCTCATTCCAAAATCTTTTTACCTTTTCTTTTATGTGTTCTAACACTGTAACTAAGATGAGTTATTTTTGTTAATTGTAGCTAAACTGAAGGGGAAGCGAGTGAAAAGGCTAATTTTCATTCGCTGTATATTTATATTAGATCATATGGCACACTTGTTGTGACCTAGAATGTCAAGTTAATCAAAAGACCTATAAAATATAAATAGGGTTTCAGGCTTTGAGTTAAAACCAATAAGTGATATACAACACTGAAGAGAATGTTTCCTTTTCAGTAGAATGCGGAAAACACAAATTATTGCTCCACTTTTACTGCTATGGCACTCTGTGGTGACAACGAGTATAGCTGCAGCCCCTACCTCAAACTCTTTCCTGGAATGGAAGCTCCTACTATGATTCACTCAGGCCCTGGTTTGCTGCTTAATTTGCCCGTGTGACTATCTACAAGGTCCCTGGACGAACTTTACTCCCGTTCTGGGAGCCTAGCTCAACCTGTATGTCCTCGGATCACTGTATGTTGCTGTGTAATGGCTAGCAGATGAATAGCTGAACTCTGAGCAGTGTCTCAGTCCAGGGCAGCGGGACCTCCATGATGTAGACCTACTTCACTAAGAAAGTTATAGAGTTTTGTCTTCAGAAAGCTCTAGTATAAAGATTGTGGCTACAAAGATCGCTTTGCATACAGATACTCCAGAATCAATCTCCTTATCTAAAGCACTGCACCCACACTCCTGTTCCTAGGTTTACCTTAAGATGGACTGAAAAGCATTACTTTATGAACCACATCCCCTCACACAGAAGGATCCGAGGCCGCATTATCTTTAACATCTTCAGATCCCATTGCACAGGCTCAGAAAAGGTTCATGCACCAGTTTTGCCGATATTGTGCTGCTTCTAGCCCGTACATTAACTCAGAAAACTTACGTTAGCGTATACGTTGTAGACACTACAGCTCATTAACATGAAAGGCAATCACTGCTCTCCGTTTTCTAGTATTAATATCAGACAGCACACTTGTAAGAAAAACAGGTGCATAGACCCCTGCTCAGCCTGTGCACTACAATGGGACAGAGGCATAATGCAGTCCTATTATCATAAAGGTTTTTTTTGTTGTTTTTTTTTGATCGCGCGAACTAGACCCAAAGATGTCAGGTATCAGAGCGCTTTACATGAGCACCAGCTTCGTTATAGATGGACACATTCATTTTTTTTAGGCACGGGGAGATTAGGTGATTTGCCCAGAATCACAGGATGTTGAGCGTCGTTGCCAAGACTCAATCCTGTTTCCCAGCTTCGAAGTCGACCTCACTAGCTGTAAGGTTACATCCTCTCCCCATGTTCAGTTTATATTCCTACTTCATACATGTCAAAGAGAAGCTTGGACCTTATGGTGCTGAAACAAAACTTGAAACTTGGCAGCATCACATGTACAAACCCCTGTGACTGCAATTGATTGAAGCACATGGAGCGGTTTCCTTCCCTTACCCCCTCTCAAGATGGAAAATGCACTAGAACTAAATTCACATCAATTCTTGATTAAAAATCAGAATAAAAAAGTAATATTTAAATTTTCTATTCTGAAATTTGAACGATTATTGTAAGAAATTGGTTTATTATTTGGGGTGGGTGACTTTCCACTTCAAGGACCAATAACAACCAATGTCAGGGTGAACTCAAAGTCAATAAATTAACTTCCCGGTAGCAATGAAACAGAGCAGAAAGGATCAACTTTGGGCAATGCGTAAATATTTCTACAGTACCAAAACAGTAATGAAGTAAAAGTGCAAAACAATAAAAAAAACACAAACCAAATTAACAAAATAGAGTAAAATTTAATAAACAAATTTGCACTAAAATGACAAAAATCCAACAAGGGGAACAAGAGATATGAATCTTTAAAGTTTTAAGTAGGAATAGCACCAAGAAGCACAAAGAGCCAATGACAGTCTATGGGCGCAGTAGATCGAGACCTAATGTAATCACATTTGAGCGCCGATAGGATACACCAACCAGGTTAGTCCGGGGCAAAGATTTTACCTTCTGACTTTTTGTTTTTTAAGACACAATCCACCAAAAGTGTACACTTCTAAAGCCCCCCTGGACCTCAGGGGTGTTACTTAAAGAAGCACAGGGTGTCCGGCAGTGGCCAACAGCAGAGTCCAGTACAATCAGGTAAAGGACAGCAGGTCCAGTCCTCTTCAGTTCTTCCTCAGGTTCGGTAATGTTCTGAAGTGGGTGTCTCGAGTGTCACATTTATGTCTGGCACAGGTTAGAGGATGGGAATGACTCCTGGGCATGCCCTAATCAATGAGGTAAAAGTTCCCTGGGGCACTCCTACCCTTTTTTGGCCTTTTCAAGCTGGTGAAAGCCTTCAGCCACACTAAACTTGGACTCTGAGGGCTAGGTGTGTGGGCAGTGTACTATGGAAATGCAAGTGTCCTCCCACATCTAATACTTAATTCCAATTTGAAGCAGCCACTACTCCAGAGACAAACCTGGCAGGACAAAAGCAGGATTTTCCAGCAACCTGACAGTGGATACACAAGAAATGTCTTGGCATCCTGGTCTCTAGGCTTCAAATGATCCCCAAGTGTTCTATGAAAGCCTATCATATATGTTAAGCAGGATTTGGCACTAATGAATACCGATCTCTCACCTGTAAGCTGTGAAAATACGGCGGACATCTTGGGTAGGGGCGTGAGCCTAACAGCGCTCTAGCCACCACTACATAAGGAGCCCCAAGGCAAAGAACGCGAGATTCCTTGCATATTGTTAACTTTGGACCCCTCTTGAGGCGAAATAGCCGGGAGGTAGTTGGATTGCACATTTTTACAGAGATTGTTTGCTGAAAACGAGCATTTTAAAATCGGAATATTTTAATTTACCTACCTCACTTGCACTAGCCTAATATTTGCACAAAATAGAGCGTGAGCCTGCATTTACTCGGTGACAGCCGATTTTCGGGCTGAATACCGATCTCTCACCTGTAAGCTGTGAAAATACGGCGGACATCTTGGGTAGGGGCGTGAGCCTAACAGCGCTCTAGCCACCACTACATAAGGAAACGTACATTCTCCGCGATAGCGGACGCGAATTGTGGACGCGCCTGCACAAGCGTCGGAGTCACGCCTGAGTCAGCCCGTCTGCGCCCGTCCGCGCCTCGGACGCGCCCAGCGGCCATGACACCTACTCCCCAACCGACTTTACCGGTAGGTGACAGTAATCAGACAATTAGTGCCTCTACTATCACTCCTTACATAAAATATAGTTCAGAACAACTCCTAGCGTTAAGAACGCTTAGACTACCGGACTGCTGCCTATTAGACGTATACAGACACCATAACATCTGTCACGGCTGTTCTCTGACAACGAATGCCACTAAAATCAAAAGGCTTGAGACCCAAACCAATGCTACATGTGCGACATCTAACTCTAAAGTATTTACCTTCTTTAGTCTGAACTGTCGCTCTCTGCCAAGACATAAAACAGAATTTTTTTTTTTCCTACTGGATGAGGCCCCTGATGCATTGTTCATCACTGAAACCTGGCTTTATGCAAGCTCCGGACCAGATGTGGCCATGGCCCTCCCTGACTCATACGCAATTATACGCCTTGACAGAATTAAAAAAACTGGAGGAGGCATAGCTGTTATTTTTAAAAAAGTATATACCTGTGAGTTTACAAATCTCCCATGTCCAGGGTGTGAAGGCGCCACTTTCAAAATCATACTCTCACCCAACTTTACCTTTTCCGGCGCACTCATATATCGTCCACCTGGTGCTGCTTCAAACTGGCTAAACAATATTTCAGAACTTCTAGGCCCGTTCATCATGAATACTACCAATTTTACAGTGATTGGTGATCTGAATCTTCACCTGGTCAATGAACATTGCTCTAAAGCTACGGAACTTATTGATGACTTCTTATCCCTCAATTTGATTCTTAAAAATTCTGGCCCTACCCATACTGCTGGTCATCTACTTGACCCAATCTTTTCTAATATTTTGAATTTAAACACCTTCCCAGCTTTACCTATTCCCTGGTCCGACCATTTTCCCATCAAATTTTCCTTTCAAACGCCTACAAAAAATATTTATTTATTTATTTATTTCTGGCGATTTTTAGAGCGCGCAAATACCCTGGGGTGTCTCGGCGCTATAGTTGCAGAACTCTCCAGAAGGGGGGTGGAATTAAGCAGGGAACAACCATGTCTTTAGTTGTTTTCTAAAGTTCAGAAGGGTCGGAGCGCACTTGATGTTTAGGGGAAGTGCATTCCACAGTATGGCCGTGGCCACAGCAAAGCGTTTGTCACCCCAGTTGGCCCTTCTTGTCCGGGGGACCATGAGTAGGTGCGCTGAGGATGACCGCAGAGTTCTGGTATGCTCCAGCGGACGGAAGGCTCTTCTTAAGAATAGGGGTCCTAGGCCGTGAATGGCCTTATATGCAATGCATAAAGCCTTAAACTTGATGCGGCTCCTTACCGGTAACCAATGCAATTGTCGAATGTAGGGGGAGACCGATGCAAATCTAGGGATGGATAGAAGTGTTCTGGCGGCAGCGTTCTGGACAGTTTGCAGTTTATTAAGTACCTTTTGTTGAGTGTTAAGTAGCAGTGCATTACAGTAATCAGTTTTAGAGAATACTAATGTACTGACCAAGGTTTTACCTGCATGTGACGGAAGGTATGGGATTAGTTTTTTTATCTTTTTTAGTACGTGGAAAGAAGAGGAAACCACAGCATTGACATGTTGTTGGAATGTCAATTTGTTATCAAAGATAACGCCCAAGTTGCGTACCTTCGTCACCGGTTCTGGTGGTTGTCCCATTTGGTGAGGCCACCATTGAGGGGACCAGGTGGGTTGTAGCCTCCCGAATGTCATCACTTCTGTCTTATCCGAGTTGAGTTTAAGACAGTTGGATGACATCCAGGAGCTTATTGCCTTCATTCCCCTTTGGAAATTGGCTGCTACTGAGATTCCGTCATTGTAGATCGACAGCACCAATTGGGTGTCGTCCGCGTAGGTAGTGAGGGAGATTCCGCAGGATTTTATGACCCTCGCCAGGTCCGACACGTAGATATTAAACAGTGTCGGACTTAGCGAGGATCCCTGTGGTACTCCACATGGCAAGGAGAAGGTCTGGGATGTGAAATTTCCCAGTTTCACAGTTTGTGGACGGTTTGACAGGAATGAGGCCAGGAGGTTTTTTGCTTTGCCTGTGATTCCTATGGCTTCGACACGGTCGATCAAGGTGGCGTGGTCGACCGTGTCGAAAGCCGCAGATAGGTCCAGGAGTACTAAAACTGCGGCTCCTCCATTATCCATTGTAGACCTAATCTCATCTGCTGCTTTCAGCAGTGCCGTCTCTGTTCCGTGGCCCTGTCGAAACCCAAATTGGGTGTCGTCCAGTAAATTATTGTGATTGATGTAATTTGACAACTGGATATTCATGATCTTTTCAAAGATTTTTGCAGGGAATGGGAGACAGGCAATGGGCCTATAGCTAGCAGGAAGGAGAGGGTCTAAACTGGGTTTTTTCAGCAGTGGTTTGATTATAGCTTTTTTCCATTGCGGGGGGTATACACCGGATTCAAACATTGCATTGCAGATGGTGGTTAGGGGAGGAGCAATGACCTCCGAGATGAGGTTGAGGATGTTTGGAGGGCAAGGATCCAAAGGTGAGCCAGATTTGGTTCGAGCGATCAATGGTTGAATAAGCTCACGGGAGGTAGGTTCAAAGCCTGTAAATGAGGGATCGGTGTGAGCTGGGGAGTGAGAGGGAATGGTCGCTTCCTCGGGTGTAAAAGTATTGAAAATAGCTCTAACCTTGTCCTCAAAAAATTTGGCTAATGCATCAGAAAGGGCTTGAGAGCCTTCTGACTGAGGGGCAGATGGATTGGACAGGTAGGTTACTACTTGAAATAGTTTCCCTGAGGAGTTTTTCGCCTCATTAATTTGGCTGGTGTAGTAAGTGGTTTTTTCTTTTTTTATGAGTTGTTTGTAGTTGGTGAGAGCGCTTTTGTAGCTAATCTTGTCAGCTATGTTGAAGTTACGGCGCCATTGCCGTTCAAGATTTCTGCAGTACTGGCGCTGGAGTCTGAGCGACTCAGAGAACCAGGGGGCCGATGGGTGTTTTCTGGTCCGGTGAGAAGTTTTGGGAGGTGCTAATATGTTGCAGGCTTTGATTAAAGTCTCCGTATAAGTGTCTGACGCTGCTATGGGGTCGTGCTCATTAAGTGATGGGCTGTCCTGAATCAGCTGAGTGAGACGTTCAAGATTTAGGTTCTTCCAGTCTCTAAAAGTATTAGCGTAGGGAAGAGACAAACGAGGGGGCGTGGGTTCAGTAGGGATAGAGAAGCATATAGCAGAGTGATCAGTCCAGATTAGAGGAATGACCTCTGTGATGGAGATTTTAGGATTGTTGGTGAATAATCCATCCAACGTATGGCCTGCTTTGTGCGTGGGTTTTGTTACAATTTGTATGAGACCGACAGTCTCTAAGTCTCCGAGTAACATTTTGGTGTCAGGGTCTTCTGAGACTTCGAGGTGAAAATTAAAATCACCTAGGATGGTAAACTGTGGTGATCCAATGGAAGTCTCGATTATGTGATCCAGACATGCTAGGAATTTAGCTCTGGATCCTGGAGGACGGTAGATCAACATCCCTTTAAATGATGTTTTGCTGGATAGGCCTATTGAGAAGAGGAGAGCCTCGCATTCAGGATAGGTTGTATCTGTAATGGATATTTTGAA
Organism: Lissotriton helveticus; assembly: GCF_964261635.1. Classification (NCBI taxonomy): domain Eukaryota; kingdom Metazoa; phylum Chordata; class Amphibia; order Caudata; family Salamandridae; genus Lissotriton; species Lissotriton helveticus. The sequence goes on from NC_136061.1 coordinate 447,090,120, forward strand.
GTGATTTTTATAAATGATTGCGACTCCCCCACCCTTCCTTATAGGTCTGTCTATTTTACATACGCAGTGGTTATTAATCACTAGTATATCCCTCCTATGGCAATGCCCGTCATGGTGAGAAAATGGAAAAAGCTGGATATTAATATTCTTAATTCCTTGCTAGAAGATACAATACCATGTACCATCTCCGGAGTACAAAATCTATCCATCTCTGTTCAATCATGGCTCCTAACAGCCATCGACTCCTGTCTCCCTCAGACTAAGTTAAAAGGCATCTATCAACGTCTTCCCGCTCCGTGGTTCAATGACTCTTTAAAACATGAAAAAACTAAATGTAAGAACGCTGAACGTAAATGGAGAAAGTCCTACTCCTCGGAAGCTAAAAATTAATACAAAAATCAACTAAATCAATATCAAAAGCTGTGCAGCAAAGCAAAAGCCAACTTTGTCTGCTTAAAAATTACTGCAGCTTTAAATCAAGCTAAAACACTCTTCAAAACAGTCAAAGAGCTAGCTGGCTCTAATACCTCACCTTCCCCTCCTGATCTAAATAAAACTCAATGCAATAAACTTGCCGCTTTCTTTGTCGACAAAGTTGATAGAATCTATCAAGCCATCCAACCTAATCAGGACAATTATGAGGAAAATCACCATGACAGTAGTGATGTTAATAGATCAGACAGTGAAGAGACCAATACCGCCATCCCCTCTGATACTACCACCTCCCCTTCTTTGAGTGCTTGGCCTACACTCAACGTTGACACTGTCATCGAACTTCTAAACACCATTAAATCAGGTTCGCCAAAAGACCCTCTACCCTGCTCAATCTTAAAACTACTTAGCAGGAAAGCCTTATCTACCATCACAGACCTTCTAAATAAATCCTTGCTAGAAGAATGTGTTCCACAGGAGTGGAAGCATGCCATGATCCATCCCCTTCTAAAAAAAGCTAATGCTGACCCGAAGGTACACGCAAACTTCCGACCAATATCTCTCCTGCCTATTTTTGCCAAAATTCTAGAGAAACACGTCCACCGCTGTCTCTCACATTATATAACGACACATGACCTGTTACCTCCCCACCAATCTGGCTTTCGAGCAGGTTTTTCTACAGAAACCACTCTCTTAGGTGTCACTGAAAATATTCGTCAAATGATAGACAAGGGTGAAACAGTGGCACTGGTGCTGTTAGACCTCAGTGCCGCATTTGACACTGTATCACATGCGGTACTAATAAAAACCCTTTGTCTAATGGGTATCTGTGGCCCTGCTTTAAATTGGATCACATCCCTACTTGAAAATAGAACTTTTCAAATTTTTTCAAACTCTTCGTACTCTGATACCTATACTTTTAAACATGGCGTCCCTCAGGGCTCAATTTTAAGCCCATTACTTTTTAATTTATACATGAGCCCTCTTGCACAAATTGCTAAAGACTCTGGATTGATAATGTTTTCATATGCTGATGATTCTCAGCTTCTTTTCCCTTCCACCAACAGACAATAAAGATCCTTCTACTTTGAGAACAGGGCTTACAAAAATTGCTGGATGGATGAAAAATAACCTCTTAAAATTAAACAGTGAAAAAACTGAACTCATAATTCTAGGAAAAAATAAAGAACTATGGGGACCCCAACATTGGCCCCCAGAAATGGGCTCTCCTCCTATTCCAACTAACCAGGCTCGTAACCTTGGCTTTGTGGTTGATGACTCTTAGTATGCACCAGCAGGCCATAAAAACATCAGCCACCTGTTTTGTCGTCTTGAAGTGGCTAAAGAAAATATGCTGGATGCTACCAGCTCACACTAAAAGAACTGTCATCAACGCCCTTATAACATCTCGATTGGATTATGCCAATGTATTATATTTAGGGGCCAACAAAGCCACAGTCCGTAAACTACAGACTGTGCTGAATGCTGCTGCAAGACTGCTAGGTAAAATCCCTATTCATGCACCCACCACCAAACTCATACGAAAATTACACTGGTTAAAAATTGAGAGCAGAATTAAGTTCAAATCATTATGCTTCATGCATAAAATCTCAGCAAACAAAGCTCCTAAATATCTGCTAAATCTGGTGCAACGTTACCATCCACCCAGAACGCTGAGATCTGCAACAGCGAATAAATTTGCTGTGCCTAAAATAAGATTGTCACGCATGGGAGGCAGATCCTTCGCCTATCTTGGCCCCTCCCTGTGGAACTCCATGCCACAAGTTCTGCGCTCAGAGGCCAACTACACCAGTTTTAGGAAAGCCATAAAAACCTGGCTGTTTAACATCTAAGTCAGCTGTCCAAACTCACTTTACTGAATCACAAGCGCCGGGAAATCCTTTGTTGGGTAGCTGTTTGCGCTATACAAACTAAATAAATAAATAAATAAATAAATAATGTCAGATAGGATTCTCGCAGCCCCCACCCTTTTATGAGCTTAAGGACGTTATCCCTGCCCATTCAGGTTGACATGTCAATCATAGGAACCTAGCTTAACCATGAAGAAAGCTTTGTAGCGTTGGCCCCCGAGGAGGGACAGTGATGTAGCAGCAGTGTAGTTGGAGGGGGTGTGTGGATTGGGCATATCACAGAGATTAAAACAGCAGTGAATTGAAAAGTTGCAGCTGCACCCCACAAATGACTTTCTATTACATTACAAAGCTGCAGGAAGCAGGAAAAATATAAAAAAAAATGTTTTTATAGGGCAAGACTTGATGAAAGATTCCCTAAAAGTGCCTTTATGTGGCAACTACATTAGCAACTGTTTGCGTTTCTTACCGAGGCAGCTGTACTTTAATCCTCTGCTGAATGTCCCTAAAACAGGAACTGCTGGAACAATGGGGGTGGGGGGAGGGGTGGTGGCAGCTATCAGCACAGACGACTAGAGAGTAATAGATATGCCAGTCATGAAGGCAGACCTGTTGCACAGTATCTACTGTTTTAAATAAGAACTGAAGGAGATATTTAAAAAGCCTACTTGATCTGCACTCCTGAGTTCTAGGATTAGTGATCTTACACAGGATATGCACTCTGTGGGTGCCAGAGCGGTAAAAATATAAACTAGGGTATATACATTGTTTTTTCCAGATCAAATATCGAGCTCACACAGCAGTCAATGGAATTGAAACATTCAGATGCCATCCAGAAAGGAGAACCTACAAATTAGGGGCCTGAAGGAAGGTGGGGGAAAGCCCTAATATAGGGGCGTTAATGATAAGCATGTTCTCGGCTCTTCTGAGTGATGATCATCTGAACCTCTGCCTAGACAGGGTACACCATGGGCCAACAAGAGACCTCAGCACTCTTTGAGGCTGAGAGATATCCTGGTCAAATTTCATTCATTTAAAGAGGAAGTTGCGAGGGCCTCTAGTGCCCTTCCAGACTACACTTGCACGCTGTTTCAAGGGGTGTCACCAGCGATCCTTAGGAAACATTGTAACTTTATGTCCATATTGCAGAAGTTCAGGGAAGAGAAAATCTGTTATCAATTCACATATCCATTTGGCATGAACTTCAGATTTGAGGGGGAGCAACATCATTTTACATAAAGATCAGAGATGGCAAACCTTTTAAAGATCTGATGGAGTACCAATCCCAGGAGGAACCACATCCCAACTAAGTAAGGCTGGACTAAACTGGAAGAAGCAAAGACCCCAGAAAGTTAACAAGATTGCAAAAGATAAGTGCCATAAGCAATTCACAATATGAGGAAGCTCCAAAGAATAGAAAACTTGATGCCTGGAATGAAATACCTTGAACTGTGGGCGTAACCTAATTTTTCACACAATCGCTCACTATCTTTGGAGCTGAAGATATCCATCAGGCAAATCACTCTGAGGTCCCCGAAAATAGCATTTCCTTACACTACTCTATGAAGCAGATGCACAGGGATCAGCCTATTCATGGGCTGCATGCTGGATGGATACTGATGGAGAATGGAGTCCTACCTACTCCTCTGATTTAGAAGCTACAGTAGCCAGAACACGTGGTTCTGGGTTTGGACCAGGCAAGACTCGATCACAACTGATAATGTGTACACAGTGATGATGTATGGGACTCACAAGATGTTATGGAAACGTTGGATGGGTAGCAGGATTATTGGGGAGAGCGGCACTCTCAATGATAGATTAGGATGTTGGATTACAAATCAGTAGTGGGAAGGATCGAAGATATAAGGACACACACACTTGCATGTTACCTAAAGATGCTTCCATGGTGAAAATATCATTTAACACTAAAAGGGATGAATAGACAATTAAAATAGGGTCAATATGGAAATCTATTTGGGAGGCCCAGCCTATAATAACTGGTCTACAGGAAACACATTTGCAGATAGTAAATCAATTTTAGGTGAAACATAGGTCATCTCTAGTGGCATATTATTCGTCTGGAACAGCTAAACATAATGGAGTGGCACATTTTGTTAGAAGAGATCTCCCAGATTGAAGGCACCCATTAGAGACCAAGAAGTGAATTCTGCTTTAAAATTGCTGGGAAAAAAAGCACCAGGCCGAGCCAGCTCTATAGGAAGATTCTATAAAGCGTATGATAATACATTAATTCCCACATTAGCACACCTGTTTAACCACTGCACTGACCCTAAAAGGGTTATAAAACCAATGAGCGGGGCTGTTGTCACAATAATATCTCAAGTAACACAAAGAGGGTACAAAGTTCCCCGGGAAGAGTGAAGGAGTAAAGGTGTGTGTGCTGGAGAGAGGGGGGAATCCCCTTGTTGGAACTAAAACCCTCACACACCCAGCAAGCTAGGTGTCATGCTTCATCATATGGGTTCTGCTACTCGTCAGACTGGCGCTGCAATGTCTGACGGGCTCCCGAAACCGGGGCTCTTTATCGAAGATCTTTTGTTCCGGCCATATGGTTCATGCGTGTGAGAGGGCGGGGGGTGTGTGGTCGTAACGTGAAAAAGGTGAAGTTAAAAAAGGTAGGTCAGTCCACAACCTACTTTATTCTTGTGGTAGACTTCCTTGTTTAAAAGGGTGGTAGGGGAGCTAAATGCCCTGGAACTATCCTAGCACGTTAACTACTACCCTCTTGTTTGGTCGACATGTTTCTTGCCATGATGGCAATTCTTCAGGACCTCAGTGTATAGTACCACACAGCGAAAGAGTATAATAGTGATAAATAAAACTTGCAATCTGGTATACAACCTTTTATGGTCGGTAATACCGAAGCGCAGGCCGATTGGTCCTGCTGGAGTATTGTGACCTGTAGAAATGAAATAAACACAGTTCACAGATGGCAGCTTGGGTGCAATATTCCTATATGAAGGATTTGCACAAGTTCAGTCCATACACACACACACACACACACACACACATAAAAAACCAAAGTGAAGGATTAAAACCGAACATATAGCATAGTGAGTTGGTAATTGTATCACACAACCAGCTGGTTTGTGCAATAACATATAACAGTGATATTTGAAGAAGTCAAAACTGCTGGTAAATGGAAGAAGACTGGGTTAATAATGCTCACCCCAGAAGATTCCCTGAGGTACCTCGCAATCTGCTTCCGTAGGACCGACTGGTAAAGGTACGGTACCTGGTGGGGGAAATTTAAGAATGATAATCTGTGATAACATTATCACAGCAGGGGTAAGGGTGGGAGGACCCCACCCGGGGCAAACACTAGGAGGTGAACAGACTACCTCGCATCCTGAGTATCGGTGTGTCCTGGCAGGACCACTGTTACGTGGCTCAATACGGGCTGGTCACCGGTGAAAAACCTGGGGCGTAAATGACGTTACCAGGCGCCCACAACAACCGCGTCGCGTCCCCGCCGGAGGACAGCAGAGAACGGCACCGCGGCGGAGCATAGAGGCCCGGCACCACGCAGACACCCCGGCAGCCCACCAGCCCCACAGACGGCATCGCGGCCAGGCAACAATTGGTTACCTAGAAACCAAAACTCAAGGTAGACGAGAGTTCTGGCCGCCCAACTCACTGGTGTCGGGGTGTCAACCGCAGGTTGGAGCAGATTAAGAGCCTTACCTTCGGCGGCGCACGGTCCAAGCCGATGCACCTACCCCACGGACAGCGTCTTGATCAAGGCGCAAAGCAGCTGGTAACGGAGCACTGGGGAGCGCCAATATTTATGTAACCAACCTCAATCCGCCCAGTCAACTATGCCGCTAGAGTGGCGCCCCCATCCACAGCCGCGCATGTGCGGTAGCCACTGGGGCCCGAAGCATAGGGCTGTGTAGTGAAGGTGGCGGCCATCTTGGAAGGGAGGAAGTGGAAGAGTTTAGCGCATGCATGAGCGAGGCATGTGAGGAGAACCCACTCAGTGAATAGATTCATATCTAGACCTCCCCGGCAGGAAGAAAGTCACCCTGTGTTTTTGAAGTGGAATATACAGGGGAACAGGGGGGTACAGTTGGAGTGTAATCCCACTAGTTGTTTAATAGGGAAATGTGATGAAAGGCACACAGTTGGCTCTTTTACAAGACAATAATTCTAACTACCCAAGGATGCCCACGGGACAGAATCGTTTAACCACAGTGAGTCCAATTGGAGACGATGGACCCATCTCTGCTCAATCTTAAACAGTGCTTGTTTAGAAATGGCTGGGTGGGATTCCAGGACCAACCATTTGAGGCTGTCTGCAGGATGGTTGTTTTGGGAATAATGCTCGTATAGTTTGGTGTGTGTTTTCAAGCACCTAATGTTGCTCTTGTGCTCCATAATCCTCACTTTGATGTGTCTCGTCGTCATCCCTATGTAGTTTTTTCCACAGGGGCAAGTAATCATGTAGATGCATTTGATGCTATTGCAATTTGTGTGCTTGCGAAGCTGCCACAAAAAAGTGTCTGTAATTCTCACCTCCTTAACTTGTAATGTCTGTGGACATACCGCACAACCGCCACAAGTGTAATGACCAACCACTGGGGGGAGTCTTCACAGTGTACTTTGGTTGTCAGTAGTGTTTTTCTTTGGGCGTGTATGGATGAGGGCATCTTTTAGGTTAGAAGTTCTTTTAAAGGCGAACCTGGGGCGTGGGATTTCTAGGCCACCTGTATTTACTATGGACCAATGTTTATTTATGATTTTCTTCAGAAATGATGAGTTTGGAGTGAAGCAGGTAACACATGTTATCTGATCATCTCTGGTTTTGGGGTATGACTCTAGCAAGCTCTCTCTTGGGTTGTTCAGTGCTCTTTTGCGAGACTTGTTTAGTAGTCTGGTAGGGTATCCTCTGTCCTGTAGCTTGTGTTGCAAGAGCGTGGCTTCTTTTTGGAAATCTGTTTTAGCTGTACAGTTTCTCCGGACCCTGAGGAATTGCCCAAAGGGGAGATTATCCCTCAGGGCACGGGGTGGTAGCTTTGGTACAGAAGGAGACTGTTTCTGTCAGTGCTTTTACGATGAATACGAGTCTTACTCAGACCAGTGGGATTAAGGTTGATACATAGATCCAAAAAGGGGATGCTATTTGCAGAAATGGTACCAGTGAATTTTAGATAAGGGTTCTGAAGATTGACCCAAGAGCAGAAAGCTTCGCAGGTTGTACGATCGCCCTTCCACAGAATGAGAATGTCGTCAATATACCTGCGCCACAAAGTGATGTTACCAAGGTAGGGATTGAGTGCAGATCTGATAATGCTTTTTTAAAAGGTTGCCATGTAAATACATGCCAAGCTTGGAGCAAATGTAGAACCCATTGAGGTCCCCTGGATCTGGTGGTACAGTTGTGTGCCATATTGAAAGAAATTCTGTCAATGCCAGAGAAGCACACGCCATGATGAATGACACTGGTGTGGGAGAGGACCATTCCTCTAGCCGAAGGGTAGACTCAACTGCTTCCAGTGTGGCTTGCTGGGGGATGTTGGTATACAACGCCTCGACATCCATAGTGAGGAGGAGGTCAACGTCATCCCTCCCCTCAATGGATTCGACGAGGCGGAGGACATCTCTGGTGTCTTGTAGGAAAGATGGAATTTTTCTGACCACTGGTTGAAGAAAGGAGTCACAAAATGTTGATAATGGCTCCAGTAGTGAGCCAATACCGGAAACAAGCGGCCTCCCAGGTACTGGTGACACCCCTTTATGAAGCTTTGGGAGGGTGTAAAAGTATGGGATAACCGGGTCTGTAGTGATCAAGAAAGCTGCTTCATTTTTAGAGATCCACTCATTCGTTTCACCCTCCAAAACTAGACTAGTGATCGTAGTAGTCAGTCTCTTTGTGGGGTCTGTAGTGAGTGGTCTGTAGTGGGTGACATTGGAAAGTTGGCGTTTGCATTCGATGTCATAGTCACAACTGTTTTGGATAACAGTAGCCCCACCCTTGTCTGCCTGTTTAATAAATATGCTGGTGTCATTCCCTAGTGCTAAGACAGCTTGTTTCTCACTTGTACTCAAATTTTTATGAGAGGAGGTAGTGGGTCTGTTGTCCAGACTCCTAAGCACCGCCCTTTCGAAGGCTAGTATCTCAGGGGGAACCATTGAGTCAGTAGGGGTAAAGGTGGAAGGTTTGCGTAACCCTGTATCAGTTTTGTCTTGGTCTGGTTTATCAGCAAAAAAGGAGCGCAGGCGTACCTTCCTAAAAAATTGTTTAACTTCACACATTTCAGTGAAGCTATCGGGGGTCGGAGTAGGAACAAAACCTAACCCTTTCTCAAGAATTTCTGTCTCCATTGTGTTCAATGTCTTATTGGAGAGATTCACAATCAGACTCTTCTGCCTCTGGTTGTGCTCCTGGTTTCCACTGTTGTCTGAGCAGTTGGTTGATCTTGCCATTGTACGGCTTTTTGCCCTCCTCGCTTGCGCCCTCTTCCTCTGCCCCAGCCTCTGCCTAAAAAAGGTGGGTTCATTGGGTAGAATTGTGGAGGACCCTGGGGGTAGAAGGGATATTGCCAAGGAGGTAGCATCTGTGGTGGACCTTGGAACATCGGACCATTATTCGGCATTTGGTTCCAGTTGGAGCGGCTCTGTTTACCTCTGTTGTTGGTTTGGTTACTACCACTGGAGTCACTCCCAGAGGAGCCCCTCCGGCTATCATTGCCTGAGCTCTCATCAGTGGAGTAGCTATTCCTGTTAGTGTATCCCTCTTTAAGGTAGGGGTATACCTTCTCTTTGTCGAATTTTGCTACATCTTTTTGCAATTTGGTCATCTTTTGTTGTAAGAGAAATTCTTGGTTGTCAGAGATCTCTTGGTTGATCTCCGCCAACTTGGCTGTAAAGGGAGTCTTCTTCATTGTGCCTTGAATCGCTCTTTCAATTGCAGCGATCTTTACCAATAGTGCGTCAGCCAGTCTCTTGGCAGTTTTAACAATCAGGAAGAGGAGGTCTTTTGTACACTTCCAAGAAACATGACACCAGTCTACTTTGAATTGACCGTCTTCAAGGAACAGTCTTGGCATGATATTAACTATTAGTCCCTGTGGGGCGATCTTAGCCCGTAGGTATTCAGTCATCATTGCCCCATGCACAGTTATCCTGAGCCATTCTTTTTTCAGTGATGTTACCGTTGCATAGTCCTCATTTGCAGCACTTGAGGCATTATCACCACCCATTCCAAAGTGTGAGGGAGCCGTTCTTAAAGCCTCTTCTATTGCTTCTTCATCGAAACTCAGACCTGGCACATCTTCCATGATGAGGTATTGTTTGTACCAGTCCGAATTTTTTGTGAAAAACACGGAGAATTCTTGAATAATATGAACACCCAACTGTACAAGGATAGTATCCGTGGGCACCCAATGGTCCTCTCAGTAAAAACTGATTACTGTAGGTAACCTCAAGGTCCCGCGAGAGTGCTCTCGCGCACAAACATTTGAACAAGGGAGGGACTAGAGAAGGACAATATTATCTCAAACCAGGGAAGGACGTGAGGTGTTGCGCTATATAAAGACCAATCACCTTTCTGAACTTGGATGCAGAACTATACACCAACATTCTGGCCTCATGGTTAAATTACCTCCTGCCGACACTGGTCCATTCCGACCAGTGCAGCTTTGTTCAAAATAGGCAGGTGCATGCCAATGTATGGAGTGCAATTCACTTGGTTGAAAAGATTGGGGAAAAGATAACTCTGACTGTCCCACTTTCACTGGCCGCAGAGAAAGTGTTCAGCCAGATGCACTGGCCCCCTTGCTGACAGGTCCTAGAAGCAATGGGGTTTGGTTTGGTTTGACATAGAGAGACATGGTCTTGGCTAATTAAGTGAGCCCCACAGCAAGGGTAGCCTTGAACAGTCAACACTCTTAATCCTGCGGTCTCACAGAGGAACGAAGTAGGAATTTCCCCTAGGTCTTGTACTCTTCACCCTAAATAATGGTCCTAATGCTTATCCAAGGGTATATGATCAAATGCTTTGATTGATTGATTGATTGATTGATTATGAAGCACTCATCGAGCAGGATTGGTACCGGGTGTTGCAATGCCTCAGTGCGGCAAAGACTACCACTGCCTTCCACTGGAAGAAACAGGACAAACCTCCTTTATGGGTATGGAATCCGTTGTCGAAGGTGTTGAGCCAAGTAGACCAAATGTGCTTTGTACAGTGGGTTTATTTCATGAGGCAATTGACTCTCAAGAGCATCCCATAATAGTACTCTTTCGGCAGCCAATATAAATATCAGTGAGGAAATTTCTGAATTGTATTTATTGCCTTGTTACTTTTTGCTGAAGTTACAGAAGCAACAAGGTAAACACTAGTTGAAACGCCAGCATACCGCCTGGCTAGCAAACTGCTCTTTCTTGCATGGTTTACTTAAAAATGGACCATTAAAAAAAACACTAGCATGGTGGACATCTGGGAACACTTAAGTTAACTGTATTGCAACAGTTTAGTTTATTTATTGATCTTACTGAGGACAAGTGGCCTGGTAGGTAGGGGATACATTTTAAACTGCAAGTTACATTCCACAATGCATTTGTAAAAAGAGAAGAATTAAAGCAGGGTTAAATGTGGCACATTGTTTATTTTCTCTTAACAGTATAAAATGATATATAAATACTCCTAAGTAAAGTTATAAGATGATCATTCACATCCAGGTGCGTTTGAATCAATCACTGCTCGTCCCCCATATTTTTGTGGACGCACAGGAAGGTTTATAATTCAGTGAGGAGTCCGACTTCATCAAGCACGCCCGGCAGAGTCTCTGCGCAGTACTGCACTAGAATTCTACGAAGGGACTGACAATTTGATTTTTTTTTTTACGGAGAAACATGGTGCTGCAGCTGCCCCACGAAGTCCCTCCGAATAAGCAAAAGTGTTTTTGAATAGGTCTAGCAATCAGTGGCGGCAATCATAAACAGAGGGTGGTGAGGGAACGCAGGTGGGGGAGTGCCGGGGGGGGGGGGGGTAAGTGGAGTGTTAGTAATAAAATATATATTTTTAAAACATACCTGAAGCTGACGGTCTCCTCTTGCGTTGCGTCTCTTGTCCACTTCCTGGACCCTGTGACAGACTCAAATCCAATCCCCTGCTGTTCTAATGGTATGACAGCAGCGCATGGATTGGCCTGAGCAGGCTGGAAAGACACTCCATTCAGACCAGGGAGTCCGGGCTGTTCAATGCAGCGGGGCTGGAGAAACCGAAGTGCGCAGGTGTGACGGCCGGCCGAACACATATGCGCACTGAGGGAATGCACATAGCACTCCACCTCCTCCCCCCTCCCATGCCTCTTACCCGCCCGTCCTTACAGCGCTGACTCAGAGCCGGCAAATGAAAAATAAAACAATGCTAGACCATTGCTTTATTTTTCATTTGCTAGCTCTGAGCCAAGCAGTGGGGTAATGCTTCTCCGCCAAGTGGTTGGTGATCTGCTTGGCGATCAATTAATGCAACTATTAATTTGACTGATCAGATCTGAAAACTTACCCAGTAACGCAGCTACTATGCCCACCAGTCCTGTTCCTGCACCCAGCTCGATCGCAGACCGCTTTTGTAGGTCAATAGTGCCCATTTCCAAAAAGGTGCAGAGAATAACGGCCTGAAATGAGAAATCCAGCTTCAAAAATGTTGCCACCTTGCCGTAAAATATTTTCTTTGAAGGAAGATCTAGACAGATCAGGATACATTTAGTGTTGCTGATGTCCACATCATTTACAATTACAGACTGCTTCAGCCTATGCTTCGCAGTAATTTGCAACTGGATGACAAACTGCTACATCACTGGAACCTGCGACAGCAAAACATTACTACAAGAAGGGAACGTGCAATAAAAAGTAAACATTGCTATATTCCCATATTAGCCATAGGGAACCAAATTAATTGTTTTATTGTTTCATCTGTTTAGCCATACACGAAGCAAAAACAGTTAATTAATACATACGAACATATAAAACAATGATCTATATAAAACTCAAATAAATACGTATTTGGCATATTGGCCTAAAGATGCAGGCAGAAGGGTCAATATTCAACAGCTATATATCATCATCCTAACAAAGTGCCTATATGCAATGAAAGGAATACAATCAAAGCATAAACAGCAGAAGACCCCCAACAATCAATATTCCTACTTAAACCAGGTTCTGGTTCCCAGGGCGACTGGCAGCTCCCTCAGGCATGGCCAGGCAGCCCATAGTTACGAAACTATCGAATTAAAAACATATTCAACATCAGCTCTGAGGCAAAACAGCAATACCATTTTAACACATTTAATCTCATATGATCTAAAAAGGGGCAGTAGCCATCTCCTGCGTTGTATGTCATATCTTGAACAAAACAGTAAGAAAAGAAAAAAGTAGACTATCCTTCCCCCAACTCAACTTACTGTCACAATGTTCATCACCTGCGAGTAGTCTGGAGCATCTGACTAGGTATTCCCTGGTCGCAAGATGCCCAATCTAAACTTAGCATATAGCATCCGTTTTTGTTCAGGATAGATGGAGTCTAGGTAGAACCTACTGGGAGAACCACGGCTACTGCTAAAATACTCTCCCTGAATAGAACCAGGCCATATCGTAGGCAGATTCCTCACCACTCTAATCCAGTGTAACACCGGTTTTACAGCTGCTGTTCTGCTATTGAAATAAGATTGAGTTCTGCGTGAAGTGCTAACAGGGTAGTGCCGGGACCCAGTCTTAGCAGGGCTCTAAGGAAGCTGTTCTCAGCCACTTGCAGTGAGAGTAAGTTTCCGTATGCCCAAAGCTCAGCCCCATAAAGTGCTGCGAAACTGATTTTTACTCATAAATTTGAAGGATGATGCTAATACTCTTGGCACTCGCCTTATGTCTAAACTTTAAAATAGCCCTTGGAGGCAGTCTTAAAATTGTAGATGCCCTCTGTATATGGTTCTTCCATTGTACTTTCTCAGTGAACATTATCTCCAGGTAATCATACCGATTGACAGTCTAGGTGAACTTGTCATCTATCTTTAACTTCTCCTTAAGCCTAGCAGCCGGGCTCAAGACCATACTCTTTGTTTTAGTACAGTTAATGGTCAGGGACTTCATGTGACAGTAATCCATAAATCGCGTTAGTTATCTGTGTATTGTATTTTCTGTCTGTGCCAACAATACTGCATCATCAGCAAATATTAGTATTGGGATCCTTTTGCCTGCTAAAATTACATCCAGTACATATTCTACTACATCATTAAGGACAAGGCTGAAAAGTAAAGGTGCCAGCACACAACCTTGCTGTACATTTATTTTCTATAGTACACTCGCCTCCTGGTCTATAACTGACCCTTGCAGTGTTTTCAGTATGGAGCGCCACTATTGCCTGTACAAAGCCGATATCAGCCCCTTGGTTTACCAGTGTTCTCCATAGTTTTACCCGATCTACTAGATCAAAGGTTGACTTTAGGTCCATAAAAATTAAATACAATGGGTTTTTCCTTTAATTACATACTTATAAGAAATCATTTATAATCTCATTGTGTGGTCAATGGTACCCACTCGTGCTCTAAAATCAGCCGGGCCCCTGTTAAGATATTCGGTCTATCCACCCAGTCTTGTAACCTGTTTACTAGGACTTTCCCCAAGGAGTTTACCTGCCCCATCCAACAGGGAGATTGGACGATAATTGAGGGGGCTACCTCGATCGTTCTTCTTGAATATAGGTACCAAAATGGCTGATCGCCAAAAAAGTGGACGTTATTAGGAGCTATGTATGAGTTGCAAACGTTTGCAAGAACTCTAGCCCAATTTATTTATTTATTTATAAAGTTTTATATAGCGCGAACAAGATCCCAAAAGATATCAGAGCGCTTTACAGTAGTATGAAACAGAGGACATGAATGAGGTATCATCATCAATTGGGAAAAGGAAAATAATACAGTAAACTGATCAATTTAAACAACAAAAGTGGGTAAAAATATGCAGTACAGAGGAGCCATATCAAATGGAGGTAACCCTGGTGATAGCAACAAAGTCAATCAGTCAAGTGAGCCTAGCCACTTGATTTTGTTGGTCGCTAGACTTGATGAGATGCTGTACAGTGTACAAATGCACGTGCAAGCGCTTCCATAGACATGCATGCTGGGAGAGAGTATGGTATTCTGTACTTCTGTTTTTCTTTACTTATGACATTTATACCACGCTGTAATTGTAAATGACCGACCTGTTTGGTTGGGGAGAAAACGAGAAAATGACTGTACTGCGTTATAAGTGCAAAGGATAAGCCGATGATATTACTGAACAGTTGCGAATAATAATAAAGCAAAAAGAAAAAAAAGTGAGCCTAGCCACTTAAGGTAGGAATTTGCTCATCAGAAATCTCTTAGCTTCCACTTTGAACGCCGTCGTCGAGGAGAGTATGCGTACTTCCGGTGGGAGAGAGTTAAAACGACAAGCAAATGGAGATTATGTGTCGATCTCTGATCCCTTAACAGATTCAGGTTGATTGACATCCTTGCCCTAAATGCTGGAATTTGTGGTCAAGAACTGGCTTCTTTTCTAGGTTTCTGCAAATAAGATTCCTAATTTGATTTCATTTTTTAATAAATTAACAGCTTTGGTCAGAGTGCTCATAAAGAAGAATGCTGGAAATGATTGGATGCAATAAATGTCAGGCAAATGTTTTTAAAACAGAAAACTATGAATGCCCCCTGTGTTAACTCCATTCAGGGAAGATGTATTGCCAACCGTCTAAGCCAGTGGGGTTGGTCTCGGAGCAGTACCAACCCATACATGTAAGGGGAAGGACTGCTCTGGCAATTTGGCTGTGTTTGCATCCAGGATGCTTTCTGAAAATGAGCACAAGTGCTCCATGCCTGAAAGAGATGCTCTAAGTTGCAAGTGGGAGTTGAGTATTTTAAAGCTTTCTCATGGGGAAGAAAATTTCAAATTAGAACTAATCTCAAGCCTGGCAGGGAATTGCACTGGTATAACTTCTTTTCAGCTAGTTAGAATTTTGTACAAGCTGTGTGAATCCAACGTTTGTATTGAACACATTGCTGCCTAGGATAATGGGACTATTTATCCAGGCTGTTGATCAGCGATGATCTGGTAGACTCCAGTGTAACCTTTGATCAATGTTTTGACTTGGGTGAGGGATGCAATGTATTCTGCCTCTCATTTGATCTGAGAAGATGGCCTGATAGGAATGGACTCCCACGGCACTCTGAAAAGAATTCCTGTGGCATGTGGCAGGAAATTCAGACACTGAAGGGGTACCTTTTGAAATTCCATAAGCCTTTTAGTTGATGAGGAGATACTCATTAGCCTTCCTTAGCACTGGGGTAGGACTGCAATTTTTCCTTTGTGCAGTGAGGAAGTTTTAGTCAGCGTTTTTATTGGTATCAGACTCATTTGCATCCGCTAAGCCTTGCTGAATGCACGGCTTAATATCTTTTGAGACGAGGGACTATGTAACATCTCTTGCACTATTTGAAGGGAATGATACAGGGTTACACCTTCCTTCATGTTGTAGTTAATCCCACATAGCGAGAGGGTGCATCCTATTCTGCTGATGAGGACCCATCCTAGGCAGACAAAAGGGTGGGGGTGTGGGGGAGGGGGTTGATACATCGGCACATAAGAAATTTTGGAATCTGATCATAAATTGTTTGTGAGCTGGAAATTAAGCCTAACAATGATGGGTCAACAATTCGCTTTTGGTCTTCGAGACTAAATGCTCTAAATTAATTGTTTCTAAATCACATTGTCAGTTTCACAACTCACATGCACTGCACTGAACCACATATCTTAGAGCACTTTTTGTGTATTTATGCTTACTATATATTAATGCTTATCATATATATCATTTTATATCCGTACAATTTGCATATATATTGCTGGTTGTGAGCTTGTTCAATCAAGGACGTATTTGACTAGAAATGTTGAATGTGCATTGGATGATCCCGAAGGAACCTTTTTTTTTTTCATACTCTCCTACTTACCCAGCTTACTAGGAATACAGGGTTGTCCCATGTTACCTCAAAACGATTAGCCTGGCTGAGCACTGACATTTGGTGGCTAGATTGGGGCAAGAGGCAGGATCTTCAAGTATGATGTGATGATAATTTGCATGTATGAGCGAGTCTGAGTAAACTGAGGCTAGGGGATCCATTTTGGAGGTCCTGGCAAGGCCTGGCACATGATGGAGGTTGAGGACTATGCTCTGAGATAATGGAAATGTATTGCCTGCATTCCTTTAGAGACAATGAGGAGATCCAGACACTAAAGTGAGTATGCCAGAGCACACAGACAGGGCTAAGTTTATCCCTGAGGATTCTTGTTAGCAGGGAGCGCAGGATTGGTCTTCCTGAGTACTGACTGTTGGTTGTTGTTAAGGGTGCGCAATGGAGATGCAGTTTCTCTTGTGTAATGTAAGAATGTTTCTAGCGGAGTCCCTCTATTTTATCTGTCCATTATCACTCCTTCAGTTAGACGGATGACAACCAGGTGCAGAAACCGGACACTTGTTTGAGCCTCTGCTGAGGGTGCTTCAGACTGGAGACAGTCCCAATGCTGCTTGCTATGAGAAGCATCACTCTAACAAAGGCTGTGCAGAGCAGCCCGAGGAGGAAACTTGAAAGAAGAACTACCCCATACTAGTTCTAAAGTTTGAGACCATGGATCCACATTCGCGGTTAGAACTTGTGAATGAAAATGGAACCCAAACTACACGAGTTCCAATTCCTTCATGTCCAAGGGAGGGAGTGACCCTCAAAACACTCAAAGGACTGGTGATCAACTAGGACTGGTGCCTGTCTGACAGCCAATCTCCTAAGGATGAAAGAACATTACCTACAATCGTTATTTCCTACTGGGAGAGCTGTGGTCTGCCCTGAAGCACCTAGGAGCCTGCTTGTTTGAAGAGAGAGGAAGCAGGCTGCTTAGCCATGCAGGAGTAGAGAGTGTCCAGGAAGACTCCATAATGACTGTGAAATGTCTTTAGAGAGTAGAGTGCAAAGAGGGGAACTAGGGAGGACCCAAGATTCCTGTGCCCTCTGGTCTCGTATCCCAGTTCTTGAAGGGGAACGACACTGATATACTTAGCATGACTGCCGTAGAGGAGGGGCAGCAATTACCCGATTGGCATAGGCACAATCCGAGCTCCAACTATCCTGGTCCACACGGGACCCCGACTGCAGTGACCACCGCAGCACAATATGGCCTGGATATCTCCTCCCTCCAGGCAGGGCAAAATCACAGCAATATCTAAAGAGTGCCGAACACACGGGTATTCCTGCACCAGACCCGGCGCTGTGGTTACACAAACTGAAGCTGGGTAGGCACAGAGACAGACACGGTCTGTGCCCGCTCTCCAATGCACTCCAGCAGGCTTTTCAGCTCTGATAATATCAGGTGACTAAGGACTCTAAATGTGCCATTCATACCAAGAAGGAAGTAAGACTATAAAAAAGTACATGCACATCTGACTGTTGTCATAATACTACTGCATCTGAGCTTGGTTCAAACAAACTCCTGAGGGGCCACCCCGGAAAGAGTAGCAGAGGCCACGGAGCAGGTGTAGCAACTCACAAACACAGATTTGTATGATCCTTGGATTTGTTTAGTATTTTGTGCAATTGTGTGATTAAAAAGACTTGCTTTCTTATCTGGGTTTACACGTGTCCCACATTGCTGCCGAAGATACAGCACTCAACATTTATAAGATCAAGCAGGGCATGAAAAAGTCCCTTTCCTTTTGGCAGAAACTACCATTCTTATCCGTGGTAAGAGTAACCCTCAGTAAAATGATAATACTTCCATGGTGTCTTTATGCCTTTCATGGTGTGATGTGCCTATCACTTAGGAGCGTGTTCAGGAGAATTGACACATACCGACTGCTCTTCTCTGGGGCCGATCACCTGCCTGGATTAGGCTCAGTACACAGGAGTTCCCTTATGGAAAGGACAGCCTGGCCCGCCCAGAGTCTTATTAGACCTTAGTACCAACAGGGATCCTCTGGAAACAGTGCATTTGGTGCTGAAAAAGATCAGAAAGTCCCTTACCTTCTGGTATTAATGTCTCAGATCATGGATTGATATTTTAAATATCTGGTGGAGGTGACTCCCTTTATATCAGTTATGGAAATATGGGAATACCCGTTCTTTCGCAAGCAAAGACGGACGGCAGAGACAGCTGAATGGACTGACTCAGGGTGCACAGAACTTGGAGACCTCTTGGAGAGGCTGGACTTTATCACATTTTAGGAGTCTAGACAGAGGTTCTTGGTGGGTTTGGGTCAGTTTTCCCAGGTCATGCTGCTGGAATCGGCCACAAATTGATGCAGGTGATTATAGAACTTATAGTTGAGGCAGGCGGGTCTCTTTATACAGGGCAGTTACAGAACCGAACAATAGGACCTTAGATGGTTTGAGACAGGTGGGTGATGGACGGGGCTGCCCTGTTCAAAAACCCTGAGCTGGGCAAGAGTGATACAGTACCATAAGACTGTTTCCAGTAACTCCCGCTTTTGCCTCATTCACTTTAATATACTCAACTGGGCCTACCTTACTCCACAAAGCCCTAGCAATATAGATCCGATACAATCGGATGAATTTCTTCGCAGTCATCAAAACGGGGTGGACTTCCTTCAGATGTTCTGGGTGTGTCTGTTGATCAGTGAATATTGGGCGTAGATGGTGAAGGCTTTGTCCCTAATTCTGACGATACAGGCTACAACTCTTACATAAATCAGGTCAAATGTATTTTAAATCTGCATCCTCACTATTAGTATTTGCCAAGCATAGAAGCATGATGCACTGGAATGAATAAACTCCATTGCCCTTTTTTGCAATTGTGGTATAAAGACATTTCTGAGTGGCTTTAGCAGCAGATATCCAGATGAAGATGGTGCGTAAAGACAAAAAGCTGCAAGATGATCTGAAGGAGTGGAGAGAGATGAGGGAAATACTTGGAGAGGGTAGGTGATCCTAGCAAACCACAAACAGTACAACCCTCACAAAATTGATATTACTTTTACACCAGTCGGTGTTAAGCTGTGCATGTATCCAGGTTAGAATTTGACTGTATACGTGTCCGGGATTGTGCTATTGTCCGATTGCTGGAGCGTGGTCTTTTATATTATTGTGCAGTTGCGTTTTTGATACCTGATTAAATACAATATTGTTCTGGACACTGAGATTATTGTGTCTGTTGGATGACTGTTGAGAGCTAACCTCGAGCACCCCACACTACTTTTCAGGGAAGTCTGTGACTACCTGCCATGGCTACCCTGAGAGTCAAGTGCAGAAGGGTTGGTACATACCCCAGTTTGCGCAGCCAAAGTAGGACGGCCTAGTGGGATCCAGGGCAAACTACCTCAAGCCATACAGATGAGGCCCAGTAGCCGTGTGTACCCCGGGCATCCACCCATACGAGGTCGGACAGAAGATATACAAACATCATTAGCAGTTAGTAGAGAAGTGAAGAAATAAATTCAAGAAAAAATGTGGGTTTCTCATTGAGCAAACCATCCTCCTTCTGAGCTGCTGAAGAACCTTGTTTCTCTGCTCAGATATCAAGAAATACTGAATGTCTAAATCTATAATTCTCTTAAATTAATCAAGACATGCATGACACGACTCCCGAGAATGTAAGGAATAAACAACATTTGGTATGCAAGGATAATTCAAAGTTCTCTGTAGCGCATAGAGTTGTAACAAAAGATCTGTCAGGTTGGATGATGGTAACTGGAGGAGTCTAAACAGAATCGACAAATGTAAAAATAAAATAGCCCCAGAGGAAGGGGTGGTTCAGATTCATGGGTGGTTGATCTGAAGGATCGTCCTCCCAGGGTAATTCTCCTGACCAGTAGTTTTAATAATAGCAGGGAGGAGCAACTTTCGTAGTTGAGGAATGTAATAGATGTAATAGACAATGAGAGGTTGATACAGCAGGATGATTATTCGGCAGAGTAAAAGAAAAGTCAAACGACCCAGGCAGTTAAAGGACTATGTAAACTTTAAGTTTGTTATGCTTCAAAAGTCGTTCCAGTTGTCATTTTGGATTAGTTCCTAACCGGTCTGCCTTCATCCTTGTTTTTTCTGTCAGGTGCCGATCCCTCTGATGCACCAGGTCTATTTTTTAATCAAATATAAAGGGTAGAAGTGCAGGGTCTGTCTTCACCAGGCCTCGCTGTTTGCTCATCAGTCCTTCTGATGTGGCTCGTCTCATGCTGTCCCCGAGTCGTATGGTCTCTTCTGTGTTCTCAAGCCACTGAAACAGCTTTCAATTGACAGTGTCAGTTCGAGAGGGAGATGTTTGGCTTTACCAACTCCTCACAACGCAGTTTCTATAGATAGTTGGAAGAGTGTTGGTTGAGGTGCAGCTTATGAGTATTCAGTTTTGGTGTCAGGCACTGAATTGACATTCATATAGTACTTTCCTGCCCTACACAAGGCCCAAGGAATATCAGGGCATTACTCCATGAGGTGTAATGTGAATTGTGTGAGATAGGAATACCAATTTAGGGATGCTAACTAGTGTATCTTGTAATCTAAGACAGGTGAAATCATGTTTTACGAGAAAAGTCTGTTCTTATGGGAGTAGCCAGTTCTTTTTTGCTTTTTTGAAGACTAGGCGATTGATGATTATTCTTATTTTCTTCAAGCCAGATCTTGCAAGTTTGTACAGAAAAAACCCTCCTGCCAATGTGGTTTCATTTGAAATAAGGAAGCAACCAAGACCATTCTGGATATCAAGTTCCTCCTGATTATAGAGTGTCAGCAGTGTAAGAAGACTGGGCCTCTCCTTTTAGTCACCCACGGAGCACCACATAGCCTTCTTGCCACTGTTAGCCTGTGCAGAGCCTTGAAGACAGGAGTAACATGCCTACATCAGCGCAGGTTTGAACTGTCTAGCAGTGATAATGTGCATTTGCTGTAGTCTTTTCATTAAGTGCCTGGACACTCCAATGTGGAGCCCATTGGCATTGTCAAAACATTATCACACAACCCACTGACACCTCACACAAGTGATATATAATGTGCATCATTCTCATGCTCAGATTCTGAAAATAGTGCAAAAGACATAGCAAGTGCCAGGAATGAAATACAATCAACTAAGGGCCAGATGCACTAATGGCCAAATGTAAGACGTCTTTAAGGGGTCAGACACGTAAAATCAGGCTTTTTCACATGTACTAACCCTATTTAGTGGTTCAGTAAACTATTACCGACTCCCATAATAGGGTTTGTGAGTCGCTACTAGGCACGTGCCAAGGGCTTCCCTTACTAACAGCAAGCCGCAGGTGGATGTACGATTGTTTTGAACTGGAATGCAGTCAAAAACAATTGAACTGGAATGCAGTCAAAAACAATTGCAATCAAGTAGGTGGTAACCCATTCGCTAACAGGAAGGTGACCCCTTCCCCTTTGTGAATGATAGTCAAAAGGTTTCTCAAGAGCAGGAAGTTGTCCAACGGACCACTGCCTACCCTTTCAAAATGAAACGGAAAAGTTAAATTTTTCTTTTTGAAACGCATCCCGTTTTCCTTTAAGAAAAACAGGTTGCATTTCTAAGAAAAAAAAAAGAGTAGCTTTATTCAAAAGCAAAACACAGACATTGTGGTCTGCTGTTCGCAACTGGTATTTGGTTGCAAACCAAAATCGCAATTTTGTAACATCTTACAGAATTGCTATTTAGTTTTGTATGTATTGAAAGGACTTCTTGCAGTGACAAACGGCTTGATTCTGCTAATCAGACCCTTTGTGACCACAAAAAGGCTTTGTACATCTGGCCCAAAGATACCTTTCTGGAGGAAATACAGGCATAGAAATTCCTAGTGGGTGAATCAAAACTACTCTACAAAAGGTAAATATAGAGAGCATCCAGCTGCAGAACCTTTCGCACTGCTCTGCCAGCACTCAGATGCCCATGAGATGCCTTGCTAACCATGCTATCCCCGAGGATATTTAATGAGCTTATTCACCAGTCATCACACAACAATTAGCATGCTGCCGCCTGCGCTTCCAGTCCAAAACAGCTAAGTACTACCTACTCTATGAAAACACAGCAATCAACTGTCAAAACAAGCATACACAAGACAATTATGTAAGACAGGGGAAATAAAGCACCAGGGACAAAACAGACCATGCAAACAGCATATATTATATTCATATTTTAATTGAATACCCTTCTTCATACAAACTATTATGTACAAGGGCCAGCTAGGCTGAATGCAAACTAACACCCAGAAGCAAAATGCATGATCAACCGGGGATGTGAGGTCCCACACCAAGGTGCCAACATGGCACTTCAGCCATGAAGTAAAGTGGGTTTCTGTTGCAGTACCCTCCTCCATTTTACCCGGCTTTTGATGCAACTTCAACTGTACTGTTTCCCTGCTAATCAGGTTCCCAGTATCAGTGTACTTTCCCTAAAACGGTACCAAATTTGGCATCACTTAAGACTCCCTTGTAAGTCCGTAGTAAATGGTACCTATGGTACTTGGGGTATTGGGACTGAAAAGGGTCGCCTAGGGACTCCTCACCAAGTCCATGCAAACTGCCACTGCAGCCTGCATGCCTCAGTGCAGCAAAAACGACAAAGTCGACAGCGCACAATTCTTATGTGCCATGTCAAAGCAGCCCTACCTAAGGTATACTGTAAGGCCCCCCTCTAGCAGGTGTTACAAGCCTTAAGGCAGGGTACACTATATCTCAGGTGTGGGCATATCTGTATGAGCAGATATACCCTTACAATATTAAGTCTATTCTTAATATTTTAAGTGCCAGGGAAGCAATAGAGTATACATGGGCTGGAAACTCGGCAACTCGAGTTCTCCAGCACCATGATGACTTCAGTGAACCTACCAGTGTTTGGTACCTAACCACTCCTCTTAGTAAACCCACACTAATGCCAGTGTTGGATTTATCAAAACATGTACGTGAAGGGCACCTCAGAGGTGCCCCCTGTAAACATACCAACCCTGTTGAGTTCTTGGACTGGCTTTTGGCAGCCTGCCAGCACCAGACATGTTTCTGGACCCATGGGTCAAGAGCCCCTGCTCTCTGAGGCCAGAAACAAAGCACCATCCATGGCAGAGGTGCCACACCCCCTCCCCCAGGATGAGCACAGTGCTCGAAAGGGACGCTTCAAAGGCCTTGTCGTCTTCGTAATATGACCCCAGCTTCTGATGCTAGCAGCAGATGGAAGCCCCCATTTTTGGCGAGAGAACATTCAGGAAAACTGAGAAGAGGAGGTGTGCCCCCTTTACCAACTCCACCCCTTAGATGGGAGAGGCCAAGTGAAACACATTTGTCAGTGTCCACCATCCAAAATGAGGGTTGTATAATAGAGGGAGTATACACCCCAGGTAAGGAATCCACTGGTTCCTATCTGTCACTCCCCTGCAATGCCCCTTAATCCAGTATTTTGGTGGCACCCCCAGACCCTGAAATCAGATCACTGATGAATTACAAAGCCCGGAAGCCAAAGAACCGCCCCAGCAAGAAAGGAGGAGGATCAGTGAATGACTTGGCGCCAGTCCTGCCTGCCTGTCTGCTGTCTTTCGCTCTTACTACAAAAGTCAACTTGTCCTGCAGGCCCAGCGACATCCAAAACCCTGGGAGGACTGCCTGCCTTCTATAAAGATCAAGAAACTCCAGTGGACAGCGGACCGGTCCAAGAAGAAACCAACTTTAAAACCAAAGACCTCTGACTAAAGAAACTGCAAAACCGACTCCGGACCCACCTCTGCACCAGACACTCACGGCCCGAGTCCAAGTGGCCCACCGGTCCGCGAAGTTTCCCCAGCGATTTATAGCCAGAATCCACCATGGGCTGACCCCTGCCAGACTCTACCTAGACGCCTGCAGCCTCAATCTGGAGACTCCCCCTTGACTGCAACCTGCCCATTAAGCTGTTCCTGATGCCAAGAACACCTGCACCCGAAGTCCCCCGGTGGTGCCCTCTTAATACTAATTTGATCCTTGCCTGGTTTAGACCTGAAACCCAAAGACTGGATTTGTAAGTCTTGTACTTACCTTCAAAACTGCATTCTTCTTTTCCTCCCATATGTTAACATTGCTGAACTGAAAATTTGCACTGTGTCCACTTTTTAAAGTGAAAAATAATTTTACTGAAAAACGTACTTACCTTTTAACGTACATCTTGGTCTTAAAATAAATCTTAAAAGAAGCTTCTTTTTATAAAATTGCTGTGGATCTCCTTTTTGAGTTGTAGGTCATTCATTAGTCAATGTGTGTATACCAAATGTCTTACACTCCTCTGTGTTAGGCCTAAGGCTGCTTGACCACACTGCCACAAATAGAGCCCTTTGCGTTTACATTGAGCCTTGTACAATTCTGGCGGAATCAGATGACTCTTTACACGATTTAACCACTTAGTGGTATATCACAAAGTGCTAGCTTACTACAAGCCACATGTTTACCCAAAGCTAGAACCTTAGGTAAAGCACCACTAAAAAAAGGAGAAGTAAAACCTTGCAGGTCAGCCACCCACAGTACATTTACAGTTGACTAGAGCAGCAATCATACAAATTACAATGGCACTATAGCACGACACGTATTGCTCCAAAAGCTTCAAGACGCTAGAAATAAGCTGTCACACTGCTGCCGTCACCTATCCATTCACAGATAACAGTAAGATAAGTTGGTAGGTTTTCATGAAGATGGAAATAGAAGACCAATCTAAAAACTTTAAATAATAAAACAAACAGCATATGTAAAGCGCAACACTGTCATCTCTAGGGTTAGCTGAGCATTGCGTCTCTGTCGAAGAGCCAGGTCTTGAGTCTCATTTTGATGTCTCCCAGCGAGGTTGCTGTACGGAACTGGAGGGGAAGGTTGTTTCAGGTCTTGGCAGCGATATAAGTCAAGGAGCAGCCACCGCTGCAACGGATGCTGGGGGTGTGTGTGTGTGTATGGGTGCAAAGGGCGAGTGAAGAGGAGTTCAGGTGTCTAGCAAGTTGGTGAAAGCTCAGTCGATGGTTGAGGTAGACATGCTAGGTCGTGGAGGGCTTTGTAGGCATGCATGAGGATCTTGAACTGGCATCTTTTCTGGATGGGGAGCCAGTGGATGTCTCTCAGGTGAGGAGTATTTGAGGTTTGTTTGGGAAGGTCCATGATGAGTCTGGTTGCAGCATTCTGTATGGTCTTTAGTTTTCTGAGAAGCTGGTTGGAGAAGCCAGCGTAGGGGGTGTTGCCATAGTTGAGGCAGCTGGTGACGAGGGTGTGAGTGACTGTCTTTTTGGTGTTAATTGGGGTCCATCTGAAGATAATGTGGAGCATGCGAACTGTGTGAAAGCAGGAGGCGGCGACTGCGTTAACATGTTGTTTCATGGTCAGTTGGCTGTCGAGAATGATGGCGAGGTTGCATGCGTGGTTGGTCGGTGTTGATGTAGGTCTGACTTCTGCAGGCCATCAGCTGTGGTCCCATGCGGAGGTGTTCAACCTGAAGATCAGTACTTTAGTTTTGGTGGCGTTCAGTTGGAGGCAGTTGTCTCTCATCTATTTGGCTACATTGGTCATGGCATTGCAGAGCTGGTTTTGGCTTTGGAGGGGTCGTCAGTGACCGAGAGGATCTGTTGAGTGTCGTCTGCATAGGAGATTATGTTGAGTCTGTATGATCCAACGACGTCTGCGAGGGGGGGTCCTGTAGAAGTTGAACAGGGTGGGGCTAAAGGATGACCCTTGTGGTACGCTGTATATGTTGTCTTTGGGTGCAGGGTGAAGGGAGGCAGTCAGATGCTGTGTGTGTGTTCTGTAAGGAATTTGGTGATCTGCTGGTTGATAGCTTACTGGGGAACTTTGGCTGGGTAGGGCAGCAGGGAGATCGGATGATAATTTTTTTGATTGTTGGGGGTCAGCGGAGGCTTTCTTTAGGAGGGGTCAGATGTCTTTATATTTCCATCTGTCCGGGAAGGTTGCTGTGAAGATGGAGGTGTTGAGGATGCAAGTGAGTTGTGTGCTGATTGGGTTTGGTGCAAGGTTGTAAAGGTGGTGGGGGCAGGGGTCGTTGGGCGCCCCGGAGTGAATGCAAGACATGATGGCTGAGGTGGTCAGGGTGGTGAACGGTGACCAGGTGGTGATGGTTTGGCAGGTGCCTGCTGGTTGGTTGAGATCGTATAGGTGGAGGGTGCCAGGTTGGATTATGAACTTGCTTTAGATGTTGGTAATCTTGCTGTGAAAGTAGTCTGAGAGGGTGTCACATAGTTCTTGGGAGGGGTGGATGGTGTTCTCTATGGCTGTCAGGTTAGAGAATTCTTTAACTATTTAAGAGTTCCTATGTGTGGTTGTCCGCGGAGTTGATGCGGGTGGTGATGGCTGCTTTCTTGGCTTCTTTGATGTGCCGGTGATAGTTGCTGAGGGTTGTTTTGTGAGCGGTTCTGTCTGCGGAGTTTTTGGTTGTGCACCATTGTTTCTCCAGTTGGTGGCAGTTGCGCTTGTTGGTCCCAAGTTCTGGTGGGTATCAGCTGGCATGTTTGGAGGTCTTGTTAGATCTTGTAAGTTTAAGTGGGGCGCTATCAGTGATCCAGGCCGCAAAGTTCTGGACGGCCTTGTTGAGGTCTGTTGAGGCCTCCAGTTGGCAGGTGGTGAGGATCTGTGACCATTGTGTTTCTGTGACCTTGCTCCAGGTGCGGTGGGAAGATATCGAACACCTGGTGATGATGTGTGGGCATCGGTTATGGTGAAGTGTACAATAATGTGGTCAATACAGGTGAGTTATGTGGAGTGGCTGAATTTGATTCTGTAGCAGGTGGTGGAAATGGGGTCGAGTGATAGGGAAATACTGGGCACCCTCCCAGGAGCAAATTAATGAAACTCACTAGACACAACAGGTTGCTAAGAAACAGTGACATTTAT
Organism: Lissotriton helveticus; assembly: GCF_964261635.1. NCBI lineage: Eukaryota > Metazoa > Chordata > Amphibia > Caudata > Salamandridae > Lissotriton > Lissotriton helveticus. The sequence continues at coordinate 447,117,307 of NC_136061.1, forward strand.
TTATTGGCACCAAGGCATCATTGCTGATCACCAAGGAATAAGTCCGGTCTCTTGCCTTAGGGGCTCTCAGTCCGCTTCTTCCCAGAGTGGCTGGTTTCTGGGTGCTATATAGTTTAGTAAAGCCATGTCAGCAGAACTAGAAAAAGGCACCAAGCCAAATATGGCTAACAGGAATGTACAAGATCTGTACCATGCCAATTATAAACAGCTAGATATGGGCATACCATGAAAGGCTGGCTCGACCCTGTGTAAGCAAATTGCACAATCAGATAAGGAAACTATCATGAAGTCAGGACAAGCAAAGTGACCTCTAAGATGGTTCAGAATAGCTGTTGAAGCTAGTCCAGGCAAGGTCAGATAGTAAGTCCTTTGGAGTGCCAGGCCGCATTTTAGTGTGCTATATCGAAGCATGATATCTTTGAAGTGCATACACATGAATTTATATGGATATATATATATAAGTAAGTTTTAAAAATAAATTGCCTTGCAAATATATATACATATATACATGCATACATACATACATACATATACATATACATATATTAGCAGCCCGTCCCGACGTTGTCCGGCGATGAAATCGAATGTCTGCAATGCTTTCAATTTGCAAGGCAATTTATTTTTAATACTTACTCTGAATCGCCCCATCACCAGGCTCAGACCCCGCGTTTTTTTAAAAACGTACTCTGAATTGCATCATCACCCGGCTCAGGCCCCGCGTTTTTTTTTTTAAACTTACTCTGAATTGTCCCATCACCCGTCTCAAGCCCCGCGTTTTTTTAAAAACTTACTCTGAATCGCCCCATCACCCGGCTCAGGCCCCACGACTCACAATCGCCTCATCACCCGGCTCGGCCCCCGCAGAAGAATGCGTCCACTGTGAAGCTGTGTCCTCAATGCAATATGGGAACGTTTGTGTCCGCTGCAGACGCGAACGTGTTTGTGCGCTCCACCTGACACTCCGCTCCAGCCGACGGCAATTAGACGCCCCACATCGCGTCAACATGCAATGCCCACAACAATGGTAAATGCAACGCCCACTTGTATTCGTACGACGCCCACTCGTATTGGGACGGCTCGGCTCCATCCGATGGAAATTACACTCCCCACATCGCGTCAACGGCCAACGCCTACAACAATAGTAAATGCAACGCCCCCTCGTAGTCCCAGCAGGCCGCGCCCATCGCTCTATGCACATGCCCATGCACACGCCCAAATGGTAAATGCAACTCCCCCTCCTTTCAGGACGGCAGTCCCAGCATGCCACGCCCATCGCTCTATGCACACGCCCATGGCTTTCCAGCAGAACGCCCACGGCTTTCCAGCAGAACGCCCACTACTTTTCCCCCAACGTTATTTCTTTGGCCCACTGTTGCGGTAAACGCCACCCCCCTCTCACTTAGCGTAGGGACACGCCGAGATGGCGTAACCATGTGCTTTATATGCTTTATAAAAAAGAAAAAAAATGTATATGGTGGCCAGCTGTATTGCCTATGTCCATCTGCTGCAACTGTCCTTTCCAATGCTGTATTGGGTGTTGTGATTGGTGCTGTGGTTCACGAGATTACCCGCCTCAAAGGTTTGGGCTCTCTCTTTATTATATTAGTATAGATAGATATATATAATTCAACATTGAGTGTAAGTCTGGCTTTGTGTTTGGGTTCAGTGACCAATTGGGTAAGGCTGATGTTCAGGTTCTTCCTGGAGGGAGATGGTCGCCGAGTAGGATGTAGTGGTGAGTGTCTATTGCTAGGGGGCGATGAGGTTGGGACTAATATCGGCTCACGCAACTGGTCACCAAACCCACACACAAAGCCACCACCCGCCCTTCACTGCAGAAGGTGTCTCTTTTCCTGTTTACTGCCTGCACCAGCATTAGAAAGCGCCTCAAGACCCCCTCCCACCTCTCGACTACACCAGCTATCTGAACTAGACTGCATTTCCCAGCAGCTCCAGAGGCGGGGCCAGCTGTTAGTCAAGGACGGGCCCATCCACGCCTGTCGGATGCTAGGGTGGCCCACCCCTCTTTCACATGACCCCTAGCTTAAGGTACTGTACTCCCCTGGCCTTGCCTCTGCACTGCCTAAAGTCCCTGCGATACCTGTGCCGCTGCGCAACCTGCTGCCCCTGCGCTGTCTGTTGTCCCTGCGATGCCTGTACCTCTGCGCAACCTGCTGCCCCTGCGTTGCCTGCTGCCCCTGCCCCATCTGCTGTCCCTGCACTGCCTGCTGTCCCTGCACTGCCTGCTGTCCCTGCACTGCCTGCTGTCCCTGCACTGCCTGCTGTCCCTGCACTGCCTGCTGACCTTGCACTGCCTGCTGCCACTGTGATGCCTGCTACGCCCCTGCGCTGCCTACTGTCACTGTGCTGCCTGCTGCCCATGCGCTACCTGCTGTCCCTGCGCTACCTGCTGTCCCTGCGCCACCTGCTGTCCCTGCGCCGCCTGCTGTCCCTGCGCCGCCTGCTGTCCCTGGGCCGCCTGCTGTCCCTGGGCCGCCTGCTGTCCCTGGGCCGCCTGCTGTCCCAGCGTTGCCTGCTGATCCTGCGCTGCCTGCTGATCCTGCGCTGCCTGCTGATCCTGCGCTGCCTGATGTCCGCTGTCCCTGCGCTGCCTGCTGTGCCTGTGCTACCTGCTGCCCAGTCCCTATCGCTAGACTGCCTGCTGTCCCGGTCCCTGCGCTGCCTACTGTCACGGCGCTGCCTGCTGTCCCAGCGCTACCTGCTGTCCCTGCGCTACCTGCTGTCCCTGTCCCAGCTTTGCCTACTGTCCCTGCACTGCCTGCTGATCCTGCACTGCCTGCTGATCCTGCACTGCCTACTGTCCCTGCACTGCCTGCTGTCCCTGCACTGCCTGCTGATCCTGCACTGCCTGCTGATCCTGCACTGCCTGCTGTCCCTGCACTGCCTGCTGTCCCTGCACTGCCTGCTGTCCCTGCACTGCCTGCTGATCCTGCACTGCCTGCTGCCCCCTGAGCTGCCTGCTGCCCCCTGAGCTACCTGCTGCCCTCTGAGCTGCCTGATGTCCGCTGTCCCTGCGCTGCCTGCTGCCCCTGCACTACCTGCTGCCCCTGCGCTACCTGCTGCCCCTGCGCTACCTGCTGCCCCTGCGCTACCTGCGGCCTCTCTGCTACCTGCGGCCTCTCTGCTACCTGCGGCCTCTCTGCTACCTGCGGCCTCTCTGCTACCTGCTGCTTCTGCACCTGTGCTGCCTGCTGTCCCTGTGCTGCCTGCTGTCCCTGTGCTGCCTGCTGTCCCTGCGCTGCCTGCTGTACCAGTGCTACCTACTGCCTCTGTGCTACCTGCTGTCCCTGTCCCTACACTACCTGCTGCCCAAGCGCTGTCTGCACCAGGACCACTAATGGAGGTCACCACACGACCACACAATGCCGATTGGACAATACCCAGTGCCAGGACCCCTGGAGCACTGGCCACTCGACAGTACACCGCCAAGGAAATCCGGAACCCCAGACGCCGAAACAGCGGCTTCTCCTCCTTCCTACGATCCAGCAAAGGACCCTTCTCCAGTGGACACTGCCACTTCTCATGTGACAAAACCCACGAAAGATCCAGACCCACTCCTACCGACAAGACCAAGAACAACCTGCAAACGCTCTATTGTATCCTGATCGACACCCACACACTTTGCAAACACGCCACAAAAATCTGGGACGCCATCGCCACCCTTTCCACAGACATTGCCTTCATCACCGAAAAGTGGCTCAACCACTCCCTGAACCATGACATACCCACTGCCACACCCGAAGGCTACAAGATGATACACCGTGACAGTGCCAAAAACCAAGGCAGAGGCACCGCATTATCTTTAAAGAAACCATCAGATGCACCATCATCGACAACAACCCCAAACCTATCATGGAAAACCTCAACTTCCTACTGCAAACTGAAGCCAAGACCAAGATAAGAGACACCTTCGCCTACAGACCCACCAGACCCTAAACAACATTCTGTGACGCCGTCCCCCACCTCATCGCCCCCCTAGGAATCAACTTTCACCACTACGTCCTACTGGGTGACCTCCACTTTCACATAGACAACCCCAACTCCATTTCCGTCCGGGAGAACCTGAACATCGGAGGATTTACAATACTGGGTGTAAGCAAATTGCACACAACTAGTTCAAAAATAGGCGTAAACCAGAACCACCTCCAACTCTCGAAACATCTACAAGAGATGTAAACAGAGATGACCCAAAGGGGGTGCAAGGTGGGTGGAGAGGACTTCAAAAGTGGCTGAAGTGAGAGAATAAAAAAAAGGGTGCAAGGTGCTGTACAAACATGAATCATGTTATTTTAATCTGAGCCACAAAAGCTTCCTGACCAGAGCCATTTTTCATTAAATAATACTTCCAATTAAGTAGTCCAAATATTTCCCCCACCTCACGTCCTCTGGACATTGGGGAACCATTTCTGACGTGGCTAAGGGGACAGAGCGAACTAGCCGAAATGGAACATGTTGAGGCTGCGCAGACTGCGCAATAGATTTGGCATAGACTATGACCACTAGTTTTGGGTGCAAAACTGTATTATATTGCCTTTGGGTATGGACTGCACACTATGTAACTTTTGAGTTGTATTGTGTGATACCTGTATGGCCATATACTAGTTTATGTTGATGGCACGTATAGATATGCAAACTGTTGGCAAAGAAGGTTTTATCATCGGAGATTAATACTTCTGTGTATTGGTGATGCATGCATGACGAGATTAACTACAACTTTGTATTTTGATATATAATATGCAATCGTGCCATATTCCATCTTGATGTATTAACGGACTGGCCTGTTTTGTTGCTCTACGGGTTTTGTACCTTAATAAATGCAAATTAAATAAATTAAATATTCCAAATATTTTATTTATTCTAAAGTTATAATTTTACAACTCACACGGATTCTCATCTTATCAATTTGTAATAATGAAAAGCTGAGTAACCACTAAAGACCCACACGTGTACACACATATCTCACCAGTCAAGGTTTACTAAAGCTTGTGTCACTTACTACATGACATGATCACAGTAAAGAATGTCAACACTCCACCTACCTAGCCAAAACCTTAAGTGGAGATTGCCTTCGGATGTGATCAACTCTGAAAGTGGTCTGGCCCAACAAGAGAAAAGTTGGGAAGAGACACTGATGAAATTAAATCGATATTTGAAGAGGTCAGAGAGGTACACAGATGGTCATGGATGTACATGGCTGCCAACACACAGTAGGGCCTGAAACTGTTGGGTGTACACCCACCTAGCTCAACAGAATTCAGAGGAGTTAAGTCAGTACCCCGAAGGAATGCGTTTTTTAGGTCTCGCCTTAGCGAAAGCGCGCAAAGTGCGTTTTTGCTGCGAGACTATAGTCGTCGGCGAAGCCGACAACAAGTGGAGACAAGAGTTGGCCACGCGCGCATCATTGTCAATGGGAGAGACAAGAGATGGCCACGCGCGCAGCATTGGCAATGGGATTTGGTCGCACGCGTGAGTCAGTCTCCAATTCAGACTCGGAGCAGCCGATGTGCATGCTCAAGGCGACGGTGTCTCGTGCACTCCCACCTCGCTTTCAGTTTCGCGGCCGGCAATCCAGGGAGCTCTATGCACCACGGCCGCCGCCATGTTTCTTTAAGTTACCAGTCACAATGTCGTGAAGCTGCCGTTCTAAGACTCTCGTTTCCTGGTTATCTCCGTAAAATGAAATGGAAAACCGCTTGTTATTCTTTGCAGAGAGGAAGCACGTGCCTCAAATATGATATGAGTAAGCTTTTGTTTATAGCTTATTCATAGCTGTCAGGTCCATGTGCTTTCGGAATCCCCCGGAAAGCCAAGCAAAGCTGCCCAAGGAGATATGTTATGGTGCTGGGGCTCACTTGTGCAATTAACGCCTGTCATTTAAATCTTTTACTCTATATGTGCGCTACACAGCGCTAAATACAAATTAATATTTCTGTAGTTGTGAAGAGAGAGGTTGTAGCAACCATGAATGACATTGCAATATTTTGCACGGCACTCTGTATGATTGTAGCCCAGTTCGCGAGCTCGCAGCTGAGCACAGAGTCCCCGGCCCCTTTCGACCCCCTCCCTCCCTCCCTCCCTCCCTCACTTCCACTTTACAGGAGTGGGAGCTTCCAGCCTGCGGCAGGGGACCTTCCCGACTTGGCTGGTGAGAGAAGAGCCCTTACCTCAACCAGCGCCGCTCGGGCATCAGCAGCTCTGAACCCCCGCCCCCTCCTGCAGAGCGGCCTCCCCTCCTACAGCAGCCGGCTGCTTCCCACGCCTGGCCAGGCCTCACGCACTCCCTGCTCCAGCCGGCGGCAGAAGGGATCCTGCCAGCAGAATGGGCTCCCACACCTAAGCCATGGAGCTGAACTGCAGGCACCCGGGGCGAGAGGACTTGGACTCGCCGGAGGAGGAATGGAGAGAGCGGGAGCCGGGGGTGGCGGTGGACGAGATCTAGTGCACGGTGGAACAGGAGCCAGGGTGTGGGAAGAGGCATTTATTTATATGGCTAATCTCCATTTAGACATCTAAATCGGATTCCCAAAGTAGCTTAGTTGTTTACAAAATCTGCCCCTTTGCCAGTGAGAGGCGGGCTCCGGCATCACACACACACTTGTGGCGGGTGGACATTGGCACACCGGCTGCGAGAAAGAAAGCTAAATGACATTCTCAGGTGAAGCACCCCCTCGCAGACACATTCCGGGCGGAGGATGGTCTGTGTGATGATGCGCGCCAGACAGTCTGTACACACAGCTGGAGCCGTGCACTTATCACCGCGCTGCCGGTAAACTGCACCCTCTCCGGGACGCCTGTGTGAGCGCCGTCACTCAAGCGGCAGCGGGCCCTCTGTGCCCAGCGGGCAGGACCATCTTTGTCTCGCCGTACAATGGCTGTTATTGTTTTGTTTTCTCCTGCTGTGCACGGCAGAAGTCAGCACCTGACACACCGGTGTTTTGCCACAGATGTCTGGTATCCGCTCAGTGCGCACTTCCTGCCGGGCACGCATTTTCTTATTTTCTCATAAGTTAGAGAATGAGGCGCCCACCATGGCACGTTCCCGGCGTTGGATTTGGGCACGCACCCATCTTCCCTCACCTTCACTCAACACTTATTATTCATCTGGATCCGGGATTCAGTCCGGTCACAGGGAAATGTGCTAACGTTGTCCCAGCGTAACTTGAAGAAACTGGAACAGATTCACCAGCGACTACACAAAGTATGGGTTCACACCAGCAACCTACAGTGGATGAGGGAGGTTTCTTATTTCATTTTGAGCCGGCTACAACGCAAATGCCTCACTTAAATGGCATATATGCAATCCTCTTGTTCCTTTAGGCTAGAACCAGGCTGGTGTCTTGAGCCTTGATGCCAATGTCTAGAAGGAAAGCAAAGACACTCAACGTGCTGTCTCTTCACAAGTGCTTAAGAGACAAACTATGGTTGAGAGTCAGGGTTTTTACTTTTCCAACCCCTCTGTGTACATGTAAGAGGTATACATGCACTGTAATACAAGGAGGGTTACGGTGTAGGTGTCTCATCTCATACATGTTAGGAGGGAATGCATTAGAGAAACACAAAAGTTAGGATTTAGAACGTCTGTGGGTTCCACAGAATATAGTGATTGCGATTGCCGATACTAAAATCTATTTTCCTACTCAAAGCAGCCATTTTTTTGCTACCTTGGAGTAACGTGTACTGCCCTGTGTGCACGTCTCGTGTGCACTGCCCTGAATGCACCACCTCTGTGCACTGTCCTACGTGTCCTGTCCTGTGTGCACTTTCCCCACTGATAACAAAGCCTCGCTATTGTGTTCAATCTCGGGGGTGCTACTGTGGCAGGGCGATGCTAGAGTGCTTCCGTCTATGATACTCCCTGCCCCCACAGTTGGCAACACTCCACAGGCACTTACAATATGTCCCACATACAACCACACACACACATCCGCACACACAACCACACACACACACAACCACACACAACCACACACAACCACACACACACAACCACACACACACACAACCACACACATACAACCACACGCACAACCACCCAAACACCACACCAACACCCACACCACCACACACACAACCACACACACAACCACACACAACCACACCACCACACCCACAACCAGACACATAACCACACAACCACACCGTCAGTGCACAATTTCACCAGGCACAAAGCACCAGACGTCAATGCACACTTTCACCAGGCACACACACACCACCAGCCGTCAGTGCACGCTTTCACCAGACACACCCCACCAGCCGTCTGTGGACGCTTTCACCAGGCACACACCACCAGCCGTCAGTGCACACTTCCACCAGGCACACACCACCAGCCGGCAGTGCACACTTCCACCAGGCACACACACCACCAGCCATCAGTGCACAATTTCTACAGGCACACACACCACCAGCCATCAGTGCACACATCAATTGTTAACGCATCCACAATTAACTATTGAAGCAATCGCAGTATGACACATTTTACTTTTAAATATATTCATCCAAAGTGCAGCATGCCACCATTGCTACAAAAATAAATACACTTTTTTTGGCCTACAATTTATAGACTTTTGTTGCAATTGGTGTTGCAATATTTAGCAGTGCCAACAGCTCAAACGTAATTAATGCAAGACCTATTGCCTTGCAAATGCTTGTTTTGGGAGGTACGGCCACTCTGAGGCCCATGGCCATCTTGATCTACAAAATACCAAAAAAGAGAGAGAACATGGCTAGATATAGAAAGAGTAACAACCTTCAGCAAGATGTTTGAATCTTAGAGAAACAGGGAGACAAATGTCTGGGTGTGTAATACATTGTATAATTTTTTCATTTGTATAGCTAGTTATTCCTACTACAAACTGAAGCGAAGACCAAGATAAGAGACACCTTCGCCTACAGACCCACCAGACCCTACACAACATTCTGTGACGCCGTCCCCCACCTCATCGCCCCCCTAGGAATCAACTTTCACCACTATGTCCTACTCGGTGACCTGATGCTCCAATTTGCAGTAGCTGATGCCCTTACAGAGTGTATTATTAGAATGGTGTTGGTTGTAGAATGAAATATGTGGAAATGTGCTGGTTGAGGTGCAAGAGGTTCAGAGCAGGCTTCAAATACATAGCAGTGAGCAACGTGTTCTTATAGCAAATGTATGGGTTTAAAGCCGGCATTAAATTTAATTAACTATCATGGTTCCTGGTTTGATAGACACAGACACACACTTTCTGAAGTAAGAAGCTGGACAAAGAAGAAGGACAAATGGTCAATAATGCAAAAGTACTCATCCTCAGCATGTTCCGTTTTCAATGGATTGAACCATGGAGCAGCTCTAGATACATTGCTAGACATGTGGGCATGTTTATCGGCACCTACCGCGTCCCATACCACCGCTGCCACTCCTAACTTATTCCAACTCTGCTGGATTTGTATTGTGCGGTTGGCAAAGCTGAAGGTGGCTGCAGGCTGGTGAAATTTCAGTAAGCCGCCGGCCAATGTGTCATCATAGGGAACAAGGGCCATTGTTTCCTGTGCCAAAAAACGACAACATAAATATACAACAGTTAAGTAGCGACTCATACTACCAAGTCAATGTAAACAAAGCTCCAGAACAGGGCTTTCCTATTACAAAAAAATAGCAACCGGGCGTTAATGCACCATATTTCACCCAATATCAAATTCATTAGGTTGGGGTATTATGTCCCCACTTTCATGGAGTAGTCTGTAGTCCTAGGACTGTGGAAGCCTGTTTCAAAGTAAATTCAAAGGAAAAGTACTTTGCTAACACACCCATACATCTAGCAACAATACAAAAGATCAATGCACAGGTCACTCTTGGAGCAAAGTGCGCAAGAAACTCATATTTCAACATAAACAGGGCCTTTGGGAGATAAGAAAAGAGATCAGTGGGCCGGATGGCTCGTAAAAACAAAAACACTAATCCCTTCCATGAGCCATTCTTTTCATTTTTCCGAGGTCCCAAGCAGGAATAGGTGAATGTCACCCTTTGTGTCACTCTCATATGAATCACTGACCACGGTGCCTAGGGAAATCCTCATCCACTTTTCAAATGAGAGATGCAGGGTGCATACGCAATGCGATGGACAACAGACTGAAAGACTTAGGTGCCTTATAAGGATTTTTTAGGTCGAGCTTGGGGAGCAAATGCGCTGCTGCGAGGCATGCAGTAGTGGAGAATAGCTTTAAAGCCCCGCCCAATTTTTTCATTGGCTTGGGTCATTGTCCTTCTAAACGCTGGCTTCTGAGTCCTTATTAGGCTTGTTAGTCCCTCTTTGGTACAGCCATGTCTGTATTTGTAACATCCCAAAATGACTAGACCTTTTACTGGTGTTGTTACATGGTCTGCTTTATAAGTCAGTGAGCACTATTTTATTTAATGCTCATCTCCTATTCCACCCACTACATCGCAGCATACTGCCCACTTTTATTTTCAAACTCAAAGTCCTTGATTCGATCTTACTCACAAGATAATAAAAGTGTTTACAGTCACAGTTTATAAAAAACATAGTAAACATTATCATAATCCCAGTTATAAAAATAATGCAAACATTCATTATATCATAAAATCTAATTCATCAATATGAATACAATAAATGCATGATAAGCCACGCTGCTATATCTTAAGGGCCCAGCTGCTTTCTCTTTTTCAGACATGCCCAGAGAAATGAGGCTAGAGAAAAACAGACATAAGAGTTCTGCAAGGATTTGAGGAAGAACAGAGCTACACGGCAAAATTTGAATTTAGGACTCTTGCAAATTGGTACAATAAATTTGTTTTGTTCTGGACAATAAAAAACTAGATGTGGAGATCATTTTGTGGGGACTTGTTGTCACAAGGACATACTGAGAGATCAGAATGTTTCTCTTGGTTCCCTGGAAATCCCATCATCAACGGGATCATATTTAAGCGAAATCTCAGTAAAATGTATTTGTGGTGTGAGAGTACGACATCAGCCAGATACTGAAAACATCCCTCCATCAACACTGGTGTTAGTTCATACAGACGAGCCGTCTGGGTGTGGGAGTTTTTTCCTTTCTCAGATATTGTGCCCTCAAAATGAATATCTCAACCAGTTTTTGCTTAGGCATAGACTTACAAGTAGATAGATGGCTTAAACCAATGGCAGATAATTCCGACTCCACGTACTGTAGCCACTTAACCCTACTGTAATTATCTGACTTTAGAATGAGTGTTATCAAGTTTTGCGTGAGGGGAACTGTCACCCTGCGCCAGATAGAGTGCCACAGTAGGAGTGGTGCAATTTTAATCTTGTCAATGATGTATGGTAAAGCCAATTCCATATGTAAAACATAGTTTGAGTATGACTGTGGAACGGAAGTAAAAGACTTAAAACAATTGTTCTCTATGGGCTGCAGAGTATCACAGGGAGTCATCCCCCATATCGCTGCACCATATACTGCTGCCGCCTTTGTTTTAGCATGGTAATTTTTTTTCGTTGGGATCAGAGGTTTGACTCCCAGCCTTTTAGAGAATGTTTTCAGTGCCATAAGGTTTCTCTGCATGCCCAATGCTCTTCCCACTAGTAATTTAGACCATGATTGGTTTCTATGAAAAAGGACTCTTAAATAGGGGAACGAGTCCACCACCTCAATCTTACCGGAGTTCATAAAAAAAAAAAAAGGAAGAAAGAGGTCTGTCATGTTCCCCCCCCGCAATGATAATAAAAGATTTGCTCTGGTTGACCTTTAAATCTAATGATTCCGTGAAAGTTGCATAGGCAAATATAAGATACTGGAGTCCCCTCCCAGTTCTCGCCATCAATACGGCGTCGTCCGTATATGTTCGCATTGGGCACCGCTGATGATTAGCAAACACAGGGACATCCAAGGCTGCGCCCTCAAGATGTTTTCCCACACCATTCGTGTAGATAAAAAATAAAAATGGTGCCAGGACGCAGCCTTGTCTTACCCCTCCCAAGATCTTAAATGAGCGGGTACACTCCCCGTTCCTCCCATAGTGGACTGAGGAGGAGGCGTCAGAATACAACTGCCTGATGAAGTCAACCAATGCCTGATCTATTCCTATCTCCTCCATTATATGCTAGAGTCTAGGGTGGGACACGCAGTCGAAAGCTTCGGATAAGTCTATGAAGGCAAGATACATCATCCCATCCTTGGCTCTGACATATCTATCCATAATCAATGACAGATTCAGGCATTGGTCTATTGTTCCTTTTCCATCTTGGAATCCATATTGGGACTCCATTAAGATGATTTTACTCCTCGCCCATGCCACTAGTCTCGTTAAAATTAGGCGACCCATAAGTTTGGCCGTCGTTTCGATCAGCAAGATCGGTCGATAATTTCTGGGATTATTTTTGTCTTCCTTTTTAGGTCGAGCCTAGAGCAGTGCGCATGCCCTGCTTGCTCAACTTTTAGTAATAGGCTTTAGAAAGCTCACCACAAGCTTGTGCGTGTGCTTTTGTTTTTCTCCTAGGCTAATGGGCTTTGTGTGTGTCTTTCTAAGAAAGACAGCATGCAATTGGGCAATGGCAGGTGCAGGTGAATGTCGATAAATGGCATGGTTCATTTACTAATTGTTAGGTAAATGCTTACGGATACATTGGGAGTACAATTAAAGGGCAACTGAAATTAACAGAAGCGTGGAGTGGAGATATTGTTATCAGGAAGTGGGGGAAGGAGGGAGCAATCCGGAGCAGAGGTGTCTACACAAAAATAATTTGAGGTGTATTGTTGCTGATTGTGTATGTTTTCCTAAATTCTGACTATGTATTATCCTGGTTGAACTTGGTATACAGATAAGGATATCACAAAATGTAAGTTAAAATTTCATGTTTTATAGACGCCAAGTTGTTAAGGACGACACAATGTAAGCAGTGGCATAGCGCAAAATGATGCCCCCTCCTCCCAGAATATGAGGAGGGGCTCCTTGGACGCCCATCTCCCACAGATATTCATTGACCTTGGCATGATTGAGGGCCCCTTGAAGGTTGGGCAGGGGGCGCCTTAAGGGGTAGGGTACCCTTTGCGAGGCAGGGGCTTTTGTTACGCTCCTGCATGAAAGGTGTGTGTCCACCCTGCCCATCTCTGAAATAAGACTGAAATACATGCTTTTTGGGTTTTGATCAGTTTCCTGTCCTTGATGTTGAGAGATGATGAAACAACCAAGGATAGACCCAGGTTTTTTCATTTATATTCCAATGAGATTGAAACATAGGTTCACATCTTGCTACATTTCCATGTATGCAATACGAGGGAGGCTGGGCACTTCCTACTAAACACATCCTTAGGTAGAAGTTGCACAATGATTATAGTTTAATGAATGTTTTAATGATTTTGGGAAATACCCGGATGCTACCAATATTATTTTTCAATAAATTTATTTGGTTTACATTTAAAATGATTAGATAGTATTGTTTTATTTTGTTTATGTATGTCTTTTACTTATGTTTTGTGTACTATAAACCTAAATTGGCATTTATTTTCTAGGTTCCTTTCTGAGTGAAGTTGCCCGATGGGATAGCATGCAATTACCCACACTGTCCTTTCAGAGATTGGGATATATATCCTCGCTACCCGCCCCGTGTCCTGCCGAAAAGGAAGAGAGCTGGTTGGCCATTGTGATGCAGAGTGAGCCCACCGCTGACCTCCTTTGCTAACCGCTGGATGTCTGCTGACGGCCTCCAGGCTTTACCAAATTTCAAGCCCAAAGGCATCCAAATACTAGCCCAATGTTACCTCTCCATTAATTATGTGTAGCCTGACTGCAACATTTAAAAAACATATTTCCATTTCAAGGATTATATTGTAGTGTAGTGCCTATATTTCCAACAGGCTCTGCGCATTGGAATAATATATCCTATTGATGTGACGTAGGACTTATGTCGACTAGGTCTCTATGGAATATACTATACTTAATTCGAGAGTGCCAGCTAGCTCAGAGGTCACGAGAAACTTTCTAGAATAAACAAGAAGGGATTAATTTCCGACAACCGCATAAACATGACAACTTTGTTTCCCCAAGATAAAACTGATCTTCAGAGTCGTGGAAACAATAGATAGATATTTTACTCAGTCAATCGTGCATACTTTCACCAAAGGTGCCGAGAAAATAGACGGGTGTTATCAATAAAAGGATTTATTGAACAGCCTTCTTTCTCAAGCATAAGAAATGAACTGCTAGAATTGTAAAACTGGTTGCTAAATATAATGCATACAGTAGAAAGAGTAGAATAAAATAATACTGCAAGAGCATTATATGGTTCCTAAACCATAAATAAATACATACATATATAACAGAGGCTAAAAGTACTCAACTGGTGCTTCTAAGATACGCCTACCCCGATGTACCTAAGCTTAGTACGAGGGAAGAAGGAAGTGAGGTGTAGAATAAATATAGTATTCTTTTGCCAAGAATCTGTCCAAGATTTCTTTTAGGGTCTAACCAGCTCCGGACCTTGGTTAGAATGAAGAAGGTCAAGCTCAGGACTCGATTTCCCAACACCCTGCAAGGGGAGCTTGGAAACACTGGAGCTGGATTTCTCGGCAAGAGAATAGACAGCGTCTCTCTCAGTGCGTCTGCTGCAGGGTCGGCTTCCTTTGGCACTTTCTGTAGCAGGATGCGTTGGGCAGGTAGATAGTCGACCTGCTCCAAACCACTGTGTGTTTGCTAAGGCAAGTGTGGGCATATTTATACCTTGAAGTTGCCGAGTTTAACGTAAAGGTGGACATAATAAAGTCATAAAAGAGTCTCTTTTCTTTGAAAACTCCATGAGTTCTTGGACAAGTCAGTTCTCGAGCAAGGGAAAGTCCCTGGCTGCTGAAGCCAAGTTTTCAAAGAAATCGTTGTAGATTTTCAGAACTAGTGGAAGTATGCCGGCCGTATTTGGACTGCGTGAGCGAAGGCCAAATATGGTTATGATTTCTATGCCTATATAAGGATATGGTGTTTTATACCTATATAAGGGCATGAATCGGGAAAATTACAATAGGGTCCTAAAATGGTACACAACAATATGTTCAACACCCACATTAATCAGACTACCTATATTCTGTACACTAAAATCAGAGTTGGTCTGTCATTAAAATTGTCACTCACTTGACTTGAAAACATTTCTGAGTCTGATGTTGGGAACTGCAACTGCGGAAAGGTTCTTCAGGGGGACTGCATTATGTTTATTTTGCATACTCACAATAGCGCCCCCCCCCCCCCAGAGTAATAGGAATATAGGCCAACGCTTCATGTTTGCTCACCCTAGTTTCACTATTCCAAGAGCAATTCAAGGGTAAATTCTGAAAGTCTCTTTACATACGTAAGTGTAAAAGTATGATTTGCACTTTTAGTACCCATCAGAAGAAAGCAGTCCATTGCATGGAGTGCACAACTTGCTGCTTGATGTTCCTGTGAGCTAATACCTAATAAAGTGCAAGTGCATTCTGCAGGAGGCACACAGAAAAATCTCCACCCGCTATTCTTTGCCAGCCAACAGTAGGGTGGACCCTTGATCAGGCAGTGGGAAGTTCAATTGTGACAAAGAATTCATCTGGGCATGGCACTGACGAGTGTAGCAGCATACTTCAGTCTGGCAGGGGCACTGTGAAGAGTAGTAACACCGTTCAGAGTCTGGCAGTGGCTGGTTAAGGTGTCTAAAATTGTTCTGCCAGCACCAACAGTAGCAGCATTATTCAGAGTCTGGCAGTGGCAGGCTAAGGTACACAAACAAGTTCCTCTGGGCCTGGCACTCTCTTGATGCAAACAGCTATTTTAGACATGTTTCTGGTAGGTATATACAGTCACAGGAAAGTGCTACAGGACGTTGCATGATTGTACAAAGACCTTCCTATGTCATCATTATGCAAAGCAGCATTACACAATCTAGGCTGGCTCACAAGAGCTAACAAACTTAACATTCCTGTTTGAGGTCTACGATCCAAGGTTTGAGACAATGGAGGACTGACTGCTATTCACATCAGTTTGGCAAGCACCCGAGTAAATTAAGGAAACAACCTAGGATATCATTCTAAATGTTGAGGATATTAACCTTTAAGGAGATCAAAGCCACTAGAGCACAACATAGCATTGTTGGCTGAGCCATTCCCACCTTAACAGTATGGATATTCTCAGATCCACTGCCACATACACACAGAGCACCATTAAAAAACCATAGTAAGAAAAAATGCCTCAAAACAATCACCTGAAGACGCACATTGGACAACTGTACACCAGAGGAGCAATGTCCTTCATCATACAAGTTAATGACCTTTCTTCTTGGAAGCAATGGGGTCACTATCAATGAAAAACTAGTGTCATCACAATGATGTGAGATGTACCCATCTAAAAGAGGAGCAAAACGGAGAGTCTGTTCACCTGCTACCATGTGAAGTTGTGGCTACAAGATAACTCAGTAGGGTGCTCGGCTGCACATGTATATGGGCAAGGGAACCGGCAAGAAAGCCTGTGTGTCCTTCAGAACCAACTAGGTCGTTCATCAACACATAATAACTTTTAGGAATTTACTGAGTTGGGTAATATCTACAGTTTAATCATGCACTAAAGACAAATTGTGTATCGGATAAATCATGAATAATATTGATAAGGCAACCTGCAAGTAAATGCAGATACAAATGGAAACACCCCCAAGAAAAGCATGGTGCATACTAGTCCAATACCAAGAACTAGTATTGGTCTGGTACATACTGCCACCAACTACATTTCATCTGTGAATACAAGGCCTAGAAGCCTGATGGACTACATCAGAACATGCAATGGAACATTCGGATAGTGCTGGCCAAACAATAATCTCAGAAATATGATTTTTGTTGTCAGCACAGATCTGCTTTCCAAAACAGAAATCGTGTATTATGTAAAATGAATGTAACAGAATGTTACTGCTCACATCACTGTCAACAAACATTTGCAAGTATATCTGGCAACATGACTGTTTGTCAGCTTTTTTTTAAACAAAATCTTTTCTAAGAGTTGTCCGCACTCCTGCTGCTCCCTGAAAAATACATTATTAGCATCCATTCGAGTTGATAATGGTTACGGAATGCCTTCTACTTAAAAGAAGAAAGTGTGCATATGCAATAACAAAAAGTATGTGCATCCACATTACCATCCATTGATGCTAGGTAAGTATCCACCAACTTCGCTATGTGAGCGTTTCTGCTACACACACTCAGATTTTACAAGCTTGCCTTTCGAGTCTCTTCCCCACCAGGATGAAAACAGAATCAGAGGTAAGGGCAAACTTAAGGTTACATTTTTCTCAAAAGCTCCAGAAATTACAATATGTGTACTACAATACTACCATACCAGTACCTTTACAGCAACACTTCCTGCAATTGTAACATTGTCAGCATCCTTTACACTGACAGATAGCAAATTCCTATGTTGGGGGAATATTAATGCTAAGGACTATGACCATAATCTCGTCCTACTCATAAAAAGGTTGAAGCTCAGGTATTTTTCCCCTCTTTTTATTATTTATTTGAGTTTTATATAGCGCTGACTAGACCCACGGAGCCGCGGGATGGCGCGAGTCGAGGTGTGGACCTGTTGACCATTAAATCACAGTGGCAAAATCCTTCCCACCCGTAAACAAGGCTTATGGAGCATTGACTCCTATCAGTTCTAGCTTACTTTCAGAAATACTGACTGGGCTTACATATTAATAATACCGACTGGGTACTGTATCTAATATACTTTTTTCCACTTTTTGTACATAGCACTTTTTACGCTGCACCATTTGATAGCAACATAGTGAGCACTGAAGGGATCATCTTTAGTCCCGATGAAGAAGCCTTGATGCTTCAAAACATGTTGACTTGGCCAGGAGTAGCCGCACATTGAAACGCAGGAAATCTCCAAATTACCATTTTAACAGTACCAGCCTATGACCTATTAAATTCCTTAAGTCTACCAGGGCCAGGTACTTTTTAACCTACTCACCTCATCCACCCCGGACCCTTCCTCTCACTACCCATACATCACACATAGCACTACAATAACAGTGCTCCAGCGTAGTCGCTAGTCGTAGCATGCCCCGTCCCGTAGCGGGGCGGGCAGACCCCTATGATGAAGCATGACACCAAGGGCCCTTTTGGTGTGTGAGGGGTATTTAAGTAAACACTGTGTGTGCCCTATCAAGTTTGGGAACACTTTCCTTTGAACCTCTTTGAGGTGGATCCTTTAGTTTTGAATAAACTTAGTTGAGGAGAGCGTATCCACCACCAGGGCCCGTGAGGGGCATTACCTCTTCACTCCCTAATCCTGTTTTTCACAGACCCAAGGGTATCAGAGCACTTTACATGTTTTGAGACTACGTTTTCAAGAAGTACATGACGAAAGTAAGATAGAAAAAAATATAGGACAAAAGCAGTAAGGTAGTCCGCATGGATACAATAACATATAACACTTGGTGCCGCTCGTGAGAGGAGTTTCCTTCTGACACAGCTTGTTTGTTTGTTCGCGCTACAGGAGTAGCTTTGCCCTGGAACTTGTGCAAATACCTTTTCCAGCGTGAGGAGCGTGAGGCCGCAGAGGAGGCGAGAGGCGCGGTCCCGGGACTGCGAGGAACAGCTTCAAACACCTACAGCTGTGTCCTCTTCCCGGGGGAGCCGCGCCCCCTCCCAGTGCCACGCCCCCTTGGAAACCCTTCTTTATTTGTAGGGATTGGACCGCGGACCGCGGGACGCGCGCGGGACGCAGCCCGGGGCGAAGCCCGGGCAAAGGGCGGGCCGTCTGTGGCCGTCAGTGGTCTGCAGTGGCCGGGCGGGCCACGTCCCTAAGTTGTACTCTTTCAAGGTGAGCACTGTACTTGGATAAGAAAATGGGCGATCATACGCCTGATGTTAATAACATTGATGTTACCACCCAGGGTGTTGATACCTCCGTCTCTCTCATCACATCTTTTGAGACATTGATAGATACAGCCTTCAATGAGATTGTGGAGACTGAGAGGAGGTTTTCTATGGGCCCATTCTCCACTAATTTTAATTCGAGTGTAACAATAAACCCAAGTAGTACTTATGGGAATACGCATATAACCCCGGCAGTTATTGTTGTTAAGCCGTCACATCTTCCTGTTGATGTGCCCACTGTCCTAGATGACGAAGATACCATCACTTATATAGCACAGGACTCTGCCTCTTCTTCATCGGCAGGTGTTGCCTTAAAACCGGCACATATATCTACACCTACTGTAGCCCCGCTAAATGAAAATGATCCAATTATCATAATAGCTTCATCTGATGAGGTTCATACCTTGGACAGCTTAGAACTTAGTAGCAATAAACCGGGAGGTGAGAAACGCAAAAGAGGCACCACTAAGCAAAGTGCCAATAAAAGGAAACAACCGTTAACCCATAAGAATCAGCCCACACCCCAAAGTTTGTGGAATAAACAGAAATCCACAGGGACACAAATTGTTCCTACGGAGGATGAAGATCAAGCAGATATGGGCAGTACTATCGTCGCATCTACTATTCACTCGAGTGAGAGTTCTAACACTGTCTGGACCCAAACAACACTAATGGGAGATAACTACAATCTTTCAAGACAGAATGCGAACCTTATAGAAACTATAGTGGACACTATTTTTAATCGGATAGAAAAGCAAATGATCAGTCAGTTTAATAATGTTTTTAAAAGACTTGATAGACTTGACAATTTGGTCAAAAACGGTGATACAAAAAAGAGGGGTTCAGTTGTTTTGGACCAAATTAGGGCCGATCGTCTTATAAAAGAACTGGAATCTGTAAATAACACTCTGTCTGCAAAGAAACAGGAAACTTCTATTCTCCTGGGCGGGGTTCTGAGTAACCCCGGAACTTTATCGCTGCCTACTGTGTTACCTACAGTTCCACCAAGATCCATTGATGGAGGGCCACATTCAACAAAATCAGATTTGACCATTAGGCCTACCCCTACACCCGCTCCCAGAAAAACTACAACCTCCCTCATTACCAACTATACTAACACTGCTCCGAATTGTAAGAGTGGTTCTATCCAACCGGCGACAGCGTTGAGATCGACTGTTGTAAGTAATACTGAGGGTATTGGTAAACAAGGGTCAAACAAATCGATTAAGCATCAAGGGCCGGCATTACACCTGCCTCCAGATGCTTGTCCCTTTGTTTTGGTTCTTGCAGGTGTACCACAGCTGAGGGAGAGCCAGGGGGAATCTTGGGTGCAATTAAGAAACAAATGCATAGATTGGCTGACTAAACATAAAGGCGTTGGTTATGATATCTCTAGAGAGATTTTATCGGCACGTAGGGTGTCGTGGATTGGTCCTTTAACTAAAGATAAAGAGGGCGACTGCATAGTTCTTAATTTTCAGAACCCAGGGACTGTGAGAAACCTTCTACATAGAAACAGTAATTGTTCTGCCATTTCTACTGTTGTAACCATGCTACCCCTGAGTTATTTCTACAGACAAATGGCAAGACACCCACGGCCTCCTCCTGTGCAATTTTTACCACAACCATTACCTCAACCAATGCACTTTCACCCTTCACCTATGTACTTTCAGCCATCGTCTATGCAATTCCAACCGGCCCCATTTCCTCTTAATATGTTCAATAGATTTGCACCTTTGTCGGATTTAGATTTGCAAGATTGACCATCTTTGCCTAACCCTGTTGTACCATCTCTGTCGCCAACTTCTGAATCTCAGGTTGTTCCCCAATATTTGCCTCAACCTTTGCCTCAACCGGTTACGAGTCAAAAATTTTGATTTTAGAAAGAAAGACCCTTGATTCTGAATTATCTGTTGTAAGTTGGAATATAGCAGGTCTAAAATCGAAATTAAAAATTCCAGAATGGCTAAACTGGGTTGAAAATAATTGCGATATATTGATGCTGCAAGAAACTTGGTGTATAATGTCACCATCAATGGAGGGCTTCTGTTGTTACAATTTAAAAGCTACCCTCTCCCATATGGGTAGGCCTAGTGGGGGTCTATCCATTTGGTCCAAAATAAAACCTGGGGTCCAAACCAAATTGATCCCTACTTTAGGTAAATGTTTTATGGCTATTAAGTATTTTAATAGATTGAAATTGTGCATTATTAACTTTTACAATAATGATTTTGTAACTCACCCTAATGATAATTTTATTTCATTGTTTGCATTCATTGATGACATTATGGAAGGGCATAAGTATGGGCCTTTTGATGGTATTTGCATCGGAGGGGACTTTAATGCCCATATATATCGCAGCAGCCCACCATGTAAAAACGGTGAAGAGTTGAAAAATCTTTTAGCCTCCCGTGACTTACTAAATGCACTGGAAATCGTGGGTTCAAGTATTGATAGCATAACAACCCCTACCTTTGTGGGTCATGGTTGTGCATCCACAATAGATTATATATTTACATGCCCATCATTAAGTGACATCATTTTAAAAGCAGAAGTCATCTGTTCTGCTTATAGCGACCACTATCCAATTAGAATATATTTACATAATCCGCAGACTATGAAGGTTGCAGCAAAATTAGAGAGTGGGCCAAAAAATCTGTCTTTATCTACCGATAGACTAAGACTAGTGTGGAAAGGGGTAGACAATAAAGATATTCTAGCTAGAGTAATTAGAAAACATCCCGTGGTAGTAGAGACTTGCTTGTCATACTCGAGCCCCTGTGATGTTGTAGTAGAGGCATTTGGCAATTTATGTGGAGCCATTAAAAAAGAATCTTCTAAACCGGCTAGGCAGAATATAGTTCAAGGTCCACGCTGGTTTGACTCTTCCTGCTCCAAGGCCAATAGGGACTTGAGGGCTGCCCTAAAAACCAACCCTAGGGATGTCCCATTGGTAAGAGATTTAAGATCAAAATATAAAATTGCCCTATACACCAGATCTGAGGCTTTGGTGATTAACCATTGGGAATCTCTTACACGCACCGCCACGCTAAAGGATACAGTTGGCTTTTGGAGAGAAGTGAAGTCCCTAAGATCTTTTGGCTCTAGCTTCAACCCAATTAACTGCAACATAACCGGTGATGCCTGGGTCGAGCACTTTTCTCAAATTTATGCTATATCAGTTACCTCTCTAGTTATTGCCCCCCTACCCAATAGTGCTGAACCTTTGACCTTTTCACTAACGGAGGTCGAGGAAGCTATAATTGATAGTGCAAGTAACAAAGCACCTGGCCCCGATGGTCTCTCTATCGATCAGATTAAATCAGAAATTAATTTCTGGGCCCCTCTTCTATGCAACCTATTTAACAACCTGTGTGAAAACTCATTTCCTGAATCCTGGTCGAACAGTGTTATCGTACCAATCTTTAAAAAAGGTGACAGGTCGGATCCTGCATGCTACCGCCCGATCTCACTGATCGATAACACGTTAAAGGTCCTTGGTAGGGTAATCTTTAAACGGATAAGGAACTGGGCTGAGGACAACAATGTTCTTCATTGTAGTCAACTGGGGTTTAGAAGCCACGTAGGCACAGTTGAACAGTGTCTAAATTTAAATTTGATTATGGCTAAATACATTATCGTTAAAAAATCCCCTCTTTATTTAGGTTTCATGGACCTGAGTTCCGCATTTGATTTTGTTAATCGTTCTAGGTTGTGGTCTCTTTTGCTTGATTATGGTTTGGATGACTCTCTGGTGTATTTTTTATCTGAGTTACACAGGGACTTAAAAGCAAGAGTACGGATAAATAATGACGGAGATCTGTCCAATGATGTTCTTATTAGCAGAGGAGTTAGACAGGGCTGCGTACTCGCCCCCCTGCTTTTTATTTTATATATCAATGGGTTGAGCAGCACTTTGAGTAAAATTGTTAAGGATGTTCCAATCATAAATGGCATCCCCATTACTACCCTACTCTATGCGGATGACGCAGTACTAATGGGGCGAACCCCGAATGCTTTACGCATTTTAATTTCAGGGTTTGTTGCGTTTATGTCCGATCTTGGTTTAAATACCAATTTTAAAAAATCCTTTATCATGAACTGCGGACCAAAAAAGTACAATATTACATCAATTAAATCTGGTAGCAATATTTTAAAATGCACTAGCACTTTTCCCTATTTAGGGTTACTCTTCTCTAACTCAGGTTCTTGGCAGCCGCATGCAGCTTATGCGAGAAATAAAATTGGCAAGTCAATTAATTCAATCTTATCCCTCCGACAACCGAAACTGGCAGATGTGGTAACACCCCTACTTAACATATATCGCACCCAATGTCGACCAACTGGGACATATGGAGCTGAAGTGTGGGGTTACTGCAAAAGCACGGGTCTTCAGTCTGAGGAAAATAGATTCTGTAGGAGGGTGCTGGGGGGAGTCCCCTGCGCCTCTACACTTATTTGTCATAACGAACTGAGACTGTCTTATATTGTTGACTTCATTAGGTCTAGGCCTGCTCTCTTTTGGATCAAGGTATGGTTAAATCCAGCAGCGTCCTTAACGCGCAGTATAATATCTGACTGTTTGTTAAGTGATAGTTCTCACCACATACCTTGGTTCAATGCAGTCAAGGATAGCCTGCAGAGTGTGGGTCAGGGCTCCTTGTTTAGTTCCCCGAATTCTATTGTACCCGCCCATAAGCACAGTATTAAACGGGCTTTACTTGACTTATATAAAGAGGATCGCTTGAGATCTGAGTCTATTAAACTTGGTGTTATTAGATATCAGCTCATTATTGACCTAAGTTGTGATAATTTGATTAATCTGAATAATTTTTATAGATACTTGTCAATACCCATAGGAAAGTGGAATCGGAGCCTTTTGTTCAGGTTTCGGGATGGAAGCATAGTAAATTTGCTCAGCTTCCCCCTAGGCTACAATAAAAAATTGGAAGAATTGGACTGTCCCTGTTCTCAGGGCGGGAAACAAAGTCTATTGCACTATTTCTTCTTCTGTGGCTTTTATAAACTGTATACCTGTCAATATTTAAGGCCGACCCTTTGTAAATATAACCTCAGAGATTTTAATTTTGCTTTAAAATTTCTCCAAATGCTGCATACTGATGAAATTATATATACTGTAAGCTGCTTTATAAAAAGATGTGTGAAATCGAGGTCATGCATGGAGTTTGGATAATTGCTAACAGCACTATGGCATTGTTGCACTTTTTGCATTTAATTATTTTATCCTAATTGCCCATTGATTTAGTTGTATATCTATTTTGATATAAGTGACTATTTTGGGAGTACATAACCTGAATCTTATGTCTAAGTTGTTAATAGAATAATGTTTCTCCCTTTACTATCTTTTTGTACTGTATACTATGCTCTCCGCACTTTATGATATATGCTGCTTAATTGCTATTTTGATAAATTAGCTTATCTATATATGTTTTAAACTGTTTTAATGCATTTTTACCTGTATGTACTTTTATGGATGTATTGTTAATCCGAATAAAGATCATTTGACTTGACTTGATATAACACTTGAGCTGTTGGATAATGGGGATGGAGAAGAGATTCAAGACTGCATTGTCAGGGGACATCTCTGATGGAGATTGTCAAAGAGGGTTGGATCTTTGGGAGACGTAAATCAGCTTGTGTAACTGTTGAGTATTAGAGATCTGAAATCCCGTTTGAAGCAAGAAAAAGAGGGATTGCGGCGAAGGTCCAGAGGGAGTGAGTTCCAAATCTTGGGAGCGTTTCCAGAGAAGGAGCATGTCTGCAAGGATTTCTTTTTAAGTTTGGGAGATATGAGAAGAGAGTTGCCACTTCTTAGAGTCCTGCCCTTTCCTGCTCTCAAGAGTTTGGTTTCTAGGTATTTGGGGGGTTTGTATGTAGGGCTTTGTGGGTGATACAAGCTGTTTTTGTATATGTATCTTCCTTCAATAGGAAGCCAAGTGAGACTTTTAAGGGCGGGTGAGATGTGGCCATACCGTTTGATTCCCGTGACTAGTCTGGCAGCTGCATTGAGGTTTGTTTTTAGAAGCAGATGGTGGCTTTTAGGGGTTCCTGTCAGGATGGCTTTGCTGTAGTCTAGTTTCCGGAGGACTAGCGATTGTACTACCATCTTAATACTATTGGAGGAGATAAACGCTCTGATTTTCCAGAGATGTTTTAGTTTGTAGAGCGCTCATTTGGCAGTATTTTTGATGTGCTCCTTAACTGACAAGTTTATGTCTAGCGTGATACCCAGGACTTAACGGAGGACAGTAAAGTGTTTTAAAATGTTTGAGCTAATCTTGGATAGGTAGAGGTTTGTTTTTTGGGGAAAGGGGTAGTAGTTCGGTCTCATTGGAATTCTGCTTTAGGGTGTTGATGTTTAGCCAAGTTTGTATCCTATTTAGAGTGGCATGAAGATGTTGGATGACGCTGGGTGATTATCTTCTGTAGTAGAGCTGTGTGTTGTCAGCATATAGGTGATATTTGATCCCAGCTTTGTTCCGGATAACTTTGAGGGGTTCCATGAAAAGACTGATGAGTGAGAGGATGGAACCTTGAGGAACACCTTGTGGTACTGGAGCAGGCTTTGAGAGACTGCTGTTGATTTTTATTTATTGGGAGCGATATTTTAGATATGACCTGAATAATTTCTGGACTGTGCAGTTCTTGAGTGTCTCAAGTAAAGCTGTGTGATGAACTGTATCAAATTCCATTTCAGTGCTACAGCCTTTCCTGACTCTTGATTGGAAAGTGTTGTGGAGGTTGAATTCTACTATGTGTTAAATGAGTTGAAGTAGGACTCACTTCTCCAAGGTTTTTGCTAGGAAAGGAAGGTTGGTGATGGGTCAGAGGTTGTTGACATCACTGGGGTAAGCCCATTTTTTCTTTTTAGAATGTGGGTGAGTTGGCAGAGTTGGAGGGAGTCAGGTATGTGTCCTGATAAGAGAGGCATTGAGTTCTTTGGTCCAGAACAGAGAGATGATATGGTTGAGGGTTCTGTATTAAGGTGGAGGGGAGGGGAATTGGTGATGTAGGATGTGAGCTTCAAGTTAGCAATTATGTTGCAAATGTCTCCTTCAGTCACAGGTTTGAAGTCTGTCCACTTAACATTGCTTTTCAGTTGAAAGAGTTCATTATTTTCTATATTTTGCTTTTTTGGGGCCCTCTGGTCTTTAGTTGAGTCTTGGAGAGGGGTTTCCGTGTTGACCTGTGTGTAAGTGGAGTCAGCGGGTCGGTTGTCATACTATAGTCAAGTGTCAGGGATCTTTAGATTTTTACAACTTTGTCAATGAGGAAGTTAGCCATTTCTTCGAAGCATTCGTTAGTGGTTATTGTTTCTGTTGGGAGGTAAGTGTAGTGTGTTGTTTTATTATTTTGAAGAGCTCTCTTTAGTTGGTGTTTCGCATGGTTAGGTTGTTTACGAAAGTAAGTGGCTTGTTTTCATGAAAATGTGTTTTTTGTAGGAGAGCCTTTAGTAACTTAGGCCTGAAAGGTGCTCCAGTGAGGGGCTCTGTCTCCATAACCTTTTGGTCTGTCCAAGTTGTCTTCTTTGGTTGTTAAGATCCAAGTTAAACCAGGGTCTGGATAATAATTTTCTCAATCTCTTTAGTTTGAGTGGTGCAACTTTGTCAAGAACATGTCATCGCTGAGCTATAGTAGGCGGTGAGGTCATCAACGGTGTGAAGGAGGGGATGTAAATGTAATGGAGTGCTGATCTTCGCCTTACTCAGAACCACCTAGCATTCAGGAAGCAACTTAAAACGTGGATATTTGATAAATAATTCCCCACCCTCCCTCAAGCGCCTTGAGACCCTCTGGGTATGTAGCGCGCTATACAAATTTATTGACTTGACTTGACTTGAATCCTGGATTCTAGCGCCGTTAGTGGAATATGTTTGAGGTTCTTAGCCCAGTGCGTGGATTTTTGGATAGGTCTGGGAAGGATATTGGGAGTGTTTTGAGACTGAACAGTATTTGATGGTGGTCTTACCAGTCGATGGGCAAGATGGAACGAAGGGAGACAAGCTCACTTCTAGTAAATATAGCATCTAGAACTGAGCCTTTATTGTGGGTCTGTTCATTACAGAATTGCTTGAGGTCATTGATTTACAGTAGGTTATTTAGGTAACAAATTGTTTAATCTTCTGTGTTTTTTCAGTGCAGGTTGAAGTCATTCAGGAGCACATCATTGGAGCCAGTAATGGATAACTGAGTTGTTAGGTCGGAGAGTTCCTCAGTGAAGAGAGTGTGCGATTACCAGGTGGGTGATACATGGAATGGAGTTTGATGGGAGCTGAGCCTTTAGTTTTGAGTAGTTTGTGGTCTCTAGGGGGTTAAGCTGGATTTTGTCTTTGTGTATGATCGCAAGCCAGCCCCCTGTTCGTCCTGGTCGATCCCTTCTGATGATGGAGCAGCCAGGTGGAGTGACCAAGTCTAGTACTGGGATTGAGTGCTTGTTAAGCCATGTTTCTGTAAGGAATACAATGTTGATTTCTTCTGCAAGTATGGTTTCAGCAATTTCTGGGGTGTGTTTCACTTCAGATCTGCAGTTTAAGAGTATACAGGTTATGGAGCAAGGGCTATTCTTAGTAGAGTGCAGTGTTTTGATGGTGGTGTATTCAGCAGGTTCTCTGGGTGTTATGTTAGGTCCAAGGATTCTATTAGTGCCAACGATTACTGGGATTGTGGATGCAGACTTGGTGTCTCCTTGAGTAGTTTTTGGGTTGTATCATTCGCCGACTAGTTCGGCTTCTTTTGAGGATAGGGTGTTGAGGTCTGGGAAGGATATTGGGAGTGTTTTGAAAACTGAACAGTATTTGATGGTGGTCTTACCAGTCGATGGGCAAGATGGAACGAAGGGAGACAAGCTCACTTCTAGTAATTATAGCATCTAGAACTGAGCCTTTATTGTGGGTCTGTTCATTACAGAATTGCTTGAGGTCATTGATTTACAGTAGGTTATTTAGGTAACAAATTGTTTAATCTTCTGTGTTTTTTCAGTGCAAGTTGAAGTCATTCAGGAGCACATCATTGGAGCCAGTAATGGATAACTGAGTTGTTAGGTCGGAGAGTTCCTCAGTGAAGAGAGTGTGCGATTACCAGGTGGGTGATACATGGAATGGAGTTTGATGGGAGCTGAGCCTTTAGTTTTGAGTAGTTTGTGGTCTCTAGGGGGTTAAGCTGGATGTTGTCTTTGTGTATGATCGCAAGCCAGCCCCCTGTTCGTCCTGGTCGATCCCTTCTGATGATGGAGCAGCCAGGTGGAGTGACCAAGTCTAGTACTGGGATTGAGTGCTTGTTAAGCCATGTTTCTGTAAGGAATACAATGTTGATTTCTTCTGCAAGTATGGTTTCAGCAATTTCTGGGGTGTGTTTCACTTCAGATCTGCAGTTTAAGAGTATACAGGTTATGGAGCAAGGGCTATTCTTAGTAGAGTGCAGTGTTTTGATGGTGGTGTATTCAGCAGGTTCTCTGGGTGTTATGTTAGGTCCAAGGATTCTATTAGTGCCAACGATTACTGGGATTGTGGATGCAGACTTGGTGTCTCCTTGAGTAGTTTTTGGGTTGTATCATTCGCCGACTAGTTCGGCTTCTTTTGAGGATAGGGTGTTGAGAGGTCAATAGGGTCTGTAAGACAGGCGGATCTTAGGGATTGAGGTCTGGCCGGTGAGACAGCTGACTGGTGGAGATCCTTTTTGGGGAGTCATTTTCTCTATTGTCGGGGTAGAATTGAATATTAACTTGGCCTAGATCGCAAGGTAATTTTTTACGATGGAGAGGTCTTTAGCTAGAGAATCAAGATGTTGTACTATCCGGCTCAGTAACAGGGTAAGAATGTTGGGGTGGTTGCCTATTTAGGTGGAGGGTCTAAAGTAGGCAAATGATCTTTGACTGATTGGAGAGAGGTCACATCGAGGTAGGAAATGTGGAGGGAATTTTTCGGATGGATGGATTCTGCAATGGAAGTCTGGGTTTTGCTTGAGGGGAGCTCAGTGCTTAACATTAGTGAATTGGGGCTGGTGTGCTTGTACCCACCGTGTGTAACATGGGACTCTTTTGATGTAGTATTAGTTGTGGTGGGAGTAATGGGGACAGAACTGGAAATATCTTGACTTGGGCGGGTCTAGGGGGCGGTAATGGCGCATAGTGTGGTGGTGGAGCCCTGTAAGCAAACAGGTTCTGGGTAAATGTACCAAGGTGGCAGGGAGGGGCGGATGCCTGGGGAATCGGAATCGGATCTGGTTGTGTTAATTTGCTGAGGAGTAATGAGAAGTGTTGATCAAAAATGGTAAGGTGATGGTCTGCCGCTTGGATTAGTATGTTCCCGTTCTGAAGATAGATATGCATTACTCTCCTTTAACCTTTTGGGAATGGGTAGTGGTGAGTTTAATGCCATAGGGAATTTTAATTGTTTTTGTCATTTGAAGGTGCAGAGCATATAGAATAGAAAAGGAGGTCAGTTTTTGTGTTGCCATTGTTCATGCAGTGATATGTATCAGCTATTAGTGTTTCTGGAAGTTGTTTGAGTAGGTTGTGTTTGAATATTTTTCTTTAATTATTTGAGAGATTTTGTGGGTATTTAATTCCCATTGAGTTGTGGCCAAATCTTTCAAGTGTTGGGGTAAGTCATCTTGGCTATCCTTTGCAATAAAGTCCCTGTTTGAGAGGAGGCGGATCGCAGTGTAAATGATATACAAATGCCCGTGTTTAGGGTCAGAGTTCCAAAATGCCATAGATTAATTGTCGGGAGCTTCCTCCCCAATTTCAAAAGAGCGGTGAAGAAAGGAAATGAATCTCTCTCTCTCATTCTCCAAGGGCAGGAAATTGCCTTCAACAAGAGGGACCAGGGCTGATCTTTAATGAGCCATACTCAGGTAGGTATTAAAATTTCAAAAGTGGAGCGCAGCTCTATTAACGTGTGCATTTATGTTTGGGGCGCCACTCACTAACTGTTTGTGTCAAATGAGAGAGAGCAGGGTAATGGGCGCAGAACAGTACAGGGGCATTAGAATGTTAACAACATATTAAGAAGCCTACACCAAATGATTACAACTATGAACATTATATTGCTCCATTGCAACGTTTGTATCAAGCATTAATCCACTGTATGCATTGGAAAACATTTCAACAGTTGGAGTTCATCTTATACAATAATATTTGGATGACTCTCCTACTGCTCCTGTTATAGTATATGAAAAAAAAAGGGGGGAGGTAGAGGATTTCTGGGCTGGGGCCACCCTCCAAGGCTTAATGTACAAAGACAAAAGAAAGGACCCAGCCTCCTGTGATGTGAAGTTGGTGATTTATAGTTGTTCCTTTACTTAGAGTTTTTCGTAAAACCCTCACCCACCAGGGTTACCCCTTGGTGGCATGCTTCATCATAGGGTCCTTCCGTTCCGCTATGGAACAGGGCGTGCTGCAACCTAACAAATTACGTGGGAGCACTAGATATAATCACTAAGTGAGGCAGGTGATTCTGCTCAGGAGGAGTGAGGTAAATGAAGGTGCATGTTTAAAAATACCTGATTGGTGGGTGTTACTACCTTTATTCTGACAACACATCTTTTTAAGAAGATGGTGGTTGCATTGTGTGTTTGTATGTCACTCTTCTAGAAGTGGCTGGGTTTTTGTGCTTTAAACATTTCTGTGTGTCTCTGCCTGGCGAGGAGCGCTCCTCGGAGCACATGTCTGGACAGAGAACCGCTGCAGGGAAGAGCTCACAATAAGGGCACTAGAGTGGGAGGTTGCCCTGAGAGGCCCACTCCACCCAGCAGGAGAGTGACGGAAGGGAGCACTGGATATCATTGGGACGAGCCGTAGCGCCAGTGCTGCATCGTCATCCACCCATTGAGGCCGGCCCTTGGAAGTCACCACCCGGAGCCTGGTCGACGACGTCCCAGAGCTCCAGAATGACATCCGAGCGCTACACACCTTCACGAAGATGGCGGAAAGTAAGATGGATGATTATGAAGGGCGCTAGCGAAGGAACAACGTCCGCATCATAGGGGTTCCAGAGAAATCGGAGGGACCAACGCAAGACCTGTTCGTAGAGGACCTGGTGCTCAATCACCTTCAACCTAAGGGACTCTCCGAGTTTTTTGTTGTGGAGCGTGCTCATCGGGTACCGGGAGGTAGGCCAAAGCCAGAGGCTCCTCCTCTGCTTATCTTGGCGAGACTTCTGAATTTCAGAGACAGAGATGCAATATTTTAGCATGCTCAGAATTCCCCGCCACTTAAGTTCGAGAACTCCACTATCACGTTCTTTCCAGATTTCACCCAGGCTGTCCAGAGACAGCGGAGATCCTTTATGGCAGCAAAGAAACTTCTGAGAGACAAAGGGCTGAAGTACTCTATGCTTTTTCCCGCCAAGCTCAGGATAGAGGCAAATGGGAAGACCTGGTTTTTTGATCATCCAGAGGTGGCGGCAGACTGGCTGGAGAGCTTGAGAGGAGACAGGGAGCTTTCCCCACGCTGAAACTGAGTGCCGATATCATGGAGGAGCAACGGGTTTTCTACTACCTTATTACTATGTTGGGGCCTGTCGGAGCTTTCGGGGGGTCGCTGTGGACCTTGTGAGAGATGACACTACTGATTTGAAAGGGCCGATGACACCACAGAATATTCCTTCCTGTTGTCCGGGGGTGGTCCCCTCTATCGGAACTGATGTGCAGAACTAAATATGTAGTATTCTAGGGTGGGGGGAGGGGGCAAGAGGGTGGGGTCCCTAATCCCGGCATTTACTTTGCGTTACTAGTTTTGGGGCGACAGGCACTCTGCGAAGTCTGTTGGTGGGCTGGTGTTTTGCCTGAGATGCAGGGAGGCAGGGAGGCAGGGAGGGGGGTGTTGGGACTGTTCTTTGTAGTTCTATCGGCTTTAACATTGGATATGACTTTGAATATGGGCGCATTTTCCTTTAGAATTGTGAGGTTTGAAGCTACCTTATCACAACACCATGGAGTCACACTGGGACAGAAGTTTCACGCTACTTAGTTGGAACGTCAATGGGCTGGGGAATAAAGTTAAGCGCACTGTGGTCCTGCAATATATCAAACAACACTCCCCCGAAGTAGTTCTCCTGCAGGAAACACACCTAGTGGGTAATATGTGCAAATCCCTAAACAGATGGGGATATAAGCTTTTAGCACACGCTGGATTCACTAGCGGGTCCCGGGGAGTGGGCATCATGGTCCGACATCTGGCGAGGGGCATATCTGACCACTCGCCGGTTTGGGCCAGAATAGTACTTGGAGACCACGAATTGATCTGGTCGCACCAATCAACTCATGGTATCTCCGGAATCGGGTGGTACGCAGGGACCTACAGAAAGCAATTGACCACTACTTTCTTGAAAACGTGGGTTCAGTAGATTCCCCTCAGACGCTTTGGGAGAGGTTCAAGTCTGTCATTCATGGAGCTGCCCTCTCCTTGGTGGCTGGGGTCCGGAAAGAAAATGCCAGGGAGCTCGAAAGAGACATACAGCGCCTCAAGCCAGAGATCGAGAGGGATGATGACCTGGATGCCAGGCATATCTTGCTGTTGAAAACAGAGGAGTATAAAGCCCTTGCCACAGACCGTGCTAGGACATGGGGAAAAGAGAGAGATGGTAGAGTGTACGAATGGTGAGATAAAGCTGGGAAACTTATCCCCTGGCTTGACAAGGAGGAGAGAGCTAACCCCCTAGTACCTGAGCTCCAAACTGACTCGGAAGCGAAGGTAACAGAACCAGAGATTATAGCCAAGGAATTTGCAGACCATTATACCGCTGTGTATAAAACACAGTCACCTTTTGATGAGAGCGATTCAGCGGACCTCCTCAAAGATATAGTCCTTCCGTCTCTCTCCGATAAAGAACGGAGCTATTTAGACAGTGAAGTCACGAACGACTAAATTGCACAAGCAATTAGGGCCCTCAAGCCTGGTAAGGCGACGGGGCCAAATGGGTTACCACCCGAACTCTACAAAATGTGCCCAGACAAGCTAGCCCCGCACCTGCGCGCTATGCTCGAGGACAGCAGAGAGAGGGGAGAGTTGTCACCAGACCAGCGGCTTGCGTCAATTGTAGTAATCCCTAAAGAAGGAAGACCGAGAGAAAGGTACACGTCGTGTTGACCCATCTCCTTGATAAACGTGGAAACTAAGATATTAGCCAAACTTTTAGCCACTTTTAGCGTCTTACACGAGTGCTTGGCTCCCTTGTCCACCCAGACCAATCAGGCTTTATGCCCCACCGTAATGCTGCTCTCAACCGGAGACGGGTCCATGGGGTGATCAAAAGAGCCGTAACGATACAAGAAGATGCAGTCATTCTTTCGCTGGACGCATCTATGGCCTTTGATACAATTGAGTGGCCCTACCTGTTTGCAGTACTCACGAAATTCGGGTTCGGGCCCCGGTTCATCTCGTGGGTCAGGCTTCTCTACGCTGTCCCCCTCGCACAGGTTGTGGTTAATAACAAGTGATCGGGATCCTTCACGCTTAGTCGAGGCACCAGACAGGGATGCCCATTGTCACCCCTGCTCTTTGCCCTGTCCCTGGAGACTCTGGCCTCGTGGATTCGACGAGGTCTGCGCTGGTCGGCTGACTGGGAGGATCGGATCTCCCTCTACGCAGATGATATTCTGCTTTACCTTACTTCCCCGGCAAAATCACTCAGATGTCTTTTGGATAGCTTCACATCCTTATGAAGATTCTTGGACTACGCCATCAACTGGGGAAATCTCTCCTCTATATCTTATCAGGTGTAACTCAGTCTCTCCCCAGGAATTGTCCAATACAGGTGGTGTCCGAGGGCTTCAAATATTTGGGGGTCTTTATCACAGCTGACACCCAAATAAGATACGAAAAAAATCTGCTTCTGCCCCTGCAGCGTCTACGACGGGATGTTGCGGCCTGGGGAGCGCTCCCACTTTCGATGCTTGGGCGTGCCGCTCTCTTCAAAATGATGTCCCTCCCATCCCTTTCAATATGTTGTTCAGAACTACCCCATTACAGTTCCGGCCCGGTATTTCAGGGAGATAGAGGGCTTACAGAGGCAGCTGTTGTGGAACGGACGACCAAGAATTGTGCTCCATAAGTCGACTCAATTGGTATGATGGCGGTATTAGTCTCCCCAACATCAAGAAATATTATTAGGCTGCCCATCTGGCTGCCATTAATCAGGGCACATACCGAACCCCCGGGGATCCAGATGATGCCATGGATCGATGGCAATTGCCAGGCGGCTCCTACAATCGAGCCCTATACGGGAACCCCAAATCTCTATGCTTGACGGGCCCACATCCCATTCAGTCCAGGTGTGGCATGCAGTTAATAAAAGCCTAGGGTGGGAACATAGGTTGACGCTTGCGACCCCATTGTGGGACGTGGCTTAGCTGGGTGGGCTTCATTCCTCCAAAGGTTTTGACAAATGGGACCTCATTGGCATCTCCAGGGTGGGCGACCTATGGGTTAAGGGGCAGATGCTCAGCTTTGTCCAACTGAAAAAACAGTACGAACTGGCAGACTCCGAATTATTCTGTTATCTTCAGATCCGTCATGCTTTGACGACCACCGTCAAGGGAGAGTCCTCTCTCCCTGAATCTTCCCCGTTAGAGGATAGGCTACTGGATGGGCTCCTCCAAAAGAAAGCCATATCCTTGACCTATAAGAAACTCATCAATAACACGCTGGACCCCCTAACAAAATTGCGTGAGGCATGGGATGCAGATGGCCTCCTTGTAGACGACGAGGAATGGAGAGAGGCGATGGCCTCTCCCAGTGAGGTGGCAATCTCTGCACGCCTCCGTCTGGTGCAATGGAAAATACTCCACAGAGTCTATGTAATGGGGCCGAGGCTGGCCCACATGGGGCGGGGAAACGATGTTCACTGTGGGCGTCGCTGTGGACAGACAGCCACATTTATGCATATTCTGTGGGAGTGTGGGCACATTGATGCTGCTCGAAGAGCCAGATCTTGAGGAGTCTTCTGAAGTAGAGTAGGTCTTGAGTCTGCCGTATGTGGGTAGGGAGGGTGTTCCAGGTCTTGGCGGCGAGGTAGGAGAAGGATCTGCCGCCGGAGGTGGTTCGTTGGATGTGGGAGGACAGTGGCGAGGCTGAGGCTGGCGGAGCGGAGCTGGCGGGTGGGCGGTGTGGAAGCGGAGTCTGCTGTTCAGGTAGGCTGGTCCGGCATTGTGGAGTGCTTTGTGTGCTTGGGTGAGGAGCTTGAAGGTGATCCTCTTGTCGACGGGGAGCCAGTGTAGGTCTCAGGTGGGGGTTGATGTGGCTGCGGCGGGGGACGTTGACGATCAGTGGGGCGGAGGTGTTTTGGATGCGTTGACAAGGGCCTGTGTCACCGTTGTTCTTGTTTCGGTCGGGATCCACTTGTAGATCCTGCAGGAAGGCCACGTCTGGGGCGGAGGTGTAGAGCAGATTCCAGAGCTCGACGGCGTGTTTGCGTGCGGAGCGGGTGTTGAGGAGTATGCAGCAAAGGTGGTTGGGTCCAGTCCTTGGAGGTTTGGTGGTTCTGTCGCAGGTGAAGCTGCAGGTGTGGCAGGAGAAGGGTCCGTGGGTCCGTTTCGGGGCGGCCTGGAAGCAGGTGTGGTTTCGGCCGGCGTTGAGTGCATGGAGAGTGCTGGCGTCGTAGTGTATTGTGGTGTTGTGGCATTAGCGGGGGCCAGGGGTTCTGGCGTTGGGCGCGGTCCAGGCGCAGACGGGCTTGCCTTAGGCGCGTCCACTGCGCAGCCTGCATATGAGGTGGCTTGGGAGGGAGGAGCAGCTGGGAGGCGGTAGCGGGGAGGTAACGCGTTGGCGTTGGACACGGGGGGACTCGCTGTGAACAATACCCGTTATTGAGAACGAGTGGACTTGGCGGCTTATCAAGGTCTGCCCATTTCTTTTAAATCAACCTCATCTCGACCCAGAAATTATTTCGTCAAGAACCCCATATTCTTGTTGCCTCATTTCACTCAAACTGCTTGAAGGACTCTGGAACCTAATCCTACACTATTTGGTCCACGTTACATCTATCGCCCACACTTACTTGCATGCGATTCTCTTAAATTTGTGCATTACATGACTATTGGGACTTTGACTGAGTTTTATACTGCCTGCCTGATTAGGACCAACATATTTCAGCTTGTGCAATATCTTCTTTTGACTCTGCCCTGACGAAGCTCCCAAGGTGGGGAGCGAAACGCGTTGGCTGTCCTGTGCATCTCAAAAACCAAAAAGATCAATAAAAAGATGAATTTATTTTCAGAACACTTTGACTTTGTGATTCTCTTCATTACTGGTGCTGCCTCTACGAGCCTTTTTTCTGAACGGGTGGAGAACCCAGGTACAAGGAGGCAGCAAGGAGGCAGGAGCCCAAGGTAGTCAGGTGACGAGCAGCGGCGTGGGGGTGACCTGCCTGTGAGCAGGGTCAAAGGATTGGATTGGTGCATGTTCCGGGAGAAGACTGTGTACATAGCGCGAGGGTGCCTCCGGAAATGGTCGCGAGTATGGGCCAGATGGAACTCCTATAGGGGAGATATATGTGTTGCGCCAAGTGTCCCTTAGGAGGAGGACCCTGTATCACCGATGAGTATATGAGGTTATTGTACTAAATCCCACACTCATGCTTAAATTTATGACCTATTTGCCATATTCAATCATGTATGTAATGAACAATATCAATGGCGATTTGTTTTCTTTGTTTTTTTGTCAAAACTAATAAAAAGATATTTACAAAAAAAGGCTGGAGCTACTTCGTGGATCAAGAGGAACCTTTGCCAAGGAAGAAACAACTGAATAGACTGCTGGATAGGACTGCTCTTGCTGGGTGATCTGGGGCTGACCTGCAGTTTGCTGTTTTAATCAACAAAAAACTGTAGGGACTTTGCTGTGTGCTGTGTCCTCCTGCTTGAAGGACTTTGCTGTGTGCTGTGTCCCGAAATAACTATCTCCGAGGAACTGAGGTGAGCTGGCTCCCTGTTTGGACACACAGGAACACAAATGTTTCCAGAGAAGACTCTCAGATACGCTGTGGGTGCGTGTGCTCTGTCTAGCCCGAGACCGTCGCAAGTTGTGCCCTGTGACCTTGGGCACCGGGAGATCCAAACAAGACTCAGAGAAGCGGTGGGCGTGTGCTCTGTCTAGCCTGAGTCCTTCGAGAGGATCGTCCTGTGAATGTGTGTACCATGGAAGTAAGTCTCAGCGACGCTGTGGGCGTGTGCTTGAAGGCAGCCTGAGAATTTCGTGTGGTTAGGCCCATGATCGTGCACACCAGAAGAGCGAGTGTGCCTCAATGACACAATGTGCTTGTGCTGTTTGCAGCCTGAGTACCTTCTACTGCCAGAGACCTGAGCAAGAGGTGCCCTGTGATCGGAGGCACCGGAAGATAAAGTGTGTCTCAGCGACAGAGTGCGCGTGCTTTCTACTACCTCAGACCTGCACAAGTTGTGCCTTGTGATTGTGGGCACAAGAAGATCAAGTGTGTCTCAGACACGCTGCGTGCATGTGTCGTACGTAGCCTGAGACCCTCGTGAGGAGCTGTCTGGTTAACGTGCACCCCGAGTTCCTGTGAGTCTTAGTGACTCCAAGTGCGGGTGTAGTGTGCAGCCTCGGATCTTCCCATTGCCTGAAAGTAAGAGATTGCATCGGAGGCCCAAGTCGCTGGACGAGGAGAGGAGAGTGGGTTTGCGTCCCCCAGGTAACGTGTGTCGACTCCTGGGGTGGAGGGCGGGCTCGGAGGGAGACTCTCTCGGCCTCTCTCTCTGTTCTGCAGTGCGAGCCTCTGCTTCAGCTCGGATTCGAGGCCCCTGTGCCAAGGGAGTGGCAGCACCAGGGCCCGAGTGCGAAGTTGCAGTTACTGTGTTTTATCTTACCCGTGTGGGAGGGCAACTGTGGCCGGAGACTAATCGCAAGCCAGCACCAGTAGCAGAGAGACCGCCGGAGGCACCGTGAACGGTGCTGGAGTAACTTACGTATTGCATTACTTCTGCGTAGCGGAGTATCTGATGATTGTATAACGCATTGCTTTATTTCCGCACAACAGACTGCCTATTTGTCATATTGCCCATTGTATTAGTTTGCCTAACGAACAGCCTGATAGGTGTGTTACGCATTGCACTAGGTTTGCATAACAAACTGCCTGATAGATGTGTTACGCCTTGTCTGAATCCTGCACCATGATCTGCCGAATTGTCGTATAACACATCACATTAGTGTTACATACCGAACTGCCGGATATATGTGTTCCACATTGTATTCATTTAACATAACAAATTGCCTGATAACTGTATTACAAGTTGCATTGCTTTTTCCCACCAGAGTACCTGAAGGGGGACCGTACGCATTGCATTACGCGGGCATAACAGTTTACCACGTTGTTGCTTTATGCATCCCATTTAAGAGTGAGATATTCCGCTTTTTGGACATTAGCGACAGGGGGATTTTCCTTTGTTTACTTTTTATAGAGCAGGGTAATAGTGTCAAGGGAGCAGCGTTGCCACTCCATTCTTGCAGTCAACGGATGAGGCTCAGCGTATACAGGGGCCAGCTCTCCCAAGGCAGAGACTGCTAGAGCGTCTCCTCTGTCGCACCCATTTTTCCTTGGGCTCCACTCCACCGCAAGCCATAGCTCGCACCAGGAGGCAATCAGGCGCCTCAATTAATGGGCAGCACTACGCATCTCAGCTCCTAGGCCTGACACTCAGTATTGCTAATCAGGAGCTGGCCTTGAGTGCTCTGGTCGGCATTGGCAGTCTCAGACCTGAGTAGCGTACAACAGTAGGCTCGACTGCTCAGGAGTGACGAGTGTGGGTCCAGACACACCGACGGGGTGAGCCAGGATAAATAATTGGTCATTGGAACTGCATTTAATCCGCAGTTACAGTTCTCAGCCAGTCTAAAGACCAAAAACATGTGTAGGACAGACCGTACTGGGCAGCTTCGGGTGACCAGGGTGGTAATGGCCACCTCAGTGTTCTTGGCTGGCGGATTAGGGAGTCCTCTGCTTACACAGAGGCAGTATCTCTTATGCCTCTGTAGCAGACCGTTGAGAACTACAGCCCATCTGATGTCCTGAAGGAGAGAGTCGCATCAGGCAGTTCAGCCCTTAAAGCAGTCAGCAGTCGGTCGAACAACATAGGTGTGCAAGGAACAAAAGGATCCCATTGTGAAGCACTGGGAATTGGAGCCCGATATGGATTCCTTACTTCCCATTCTCATCTAAATCACGAGAAAAAACAGGAAGCACTATGGATATGCAAGTCCTTAGGTGGGTGGTGTTTTTGTATTGCTTCCTGTACTTTAATGGTGGAATCTCTTCAAAAGTAATGGCTGCGACGAGGAGAATGGACGTAGGGATAATGGAAGATTAACAGCATCTCCTTGTCCCTATATCCTACCTAAATTCTGCTCAGCTCTTCCCCAAGACAGCACTATATTTCCCATAATGCATCTGCAAAGAAGATTACGTCACGTCCTGCCTTCTCCCTACTTCAATAAACTCTTCAGGGTGTCCCCATAAAAGAGCAGACATAGGCAAGGGTACTGTCTATTCAGGCCAGGAATGGCCTTTGGCAAGCACCTCTGTTCCACTGAAACTTACAAGGTAAGATATAATCATGGGCCTCACCTAGGACTCTAAATTGCCAATCACACTCCGGTGTAGACAACCCATTCACATACCATTTGGACAACCCACAGACAACTGTATACACATCCTGCAAACTACCACACAATCTCAAACTACAGAACACATCTTCCAATTCATGCTCATCAACGCTTGCTCTGCAGCACTCCACACATCAGACATCACAGACCTCATTACCCACCACAAGCGTTATGCCCTCTCCATCACAGAAACTGGCTTATGCCCACATCTTTGCACATCCTGGACATTCTTCTTCCCATAGGCTACAGCATCCATCATGCGGACCATCCACATAAAAAGGAAGGTGGCTTTGCTGTTATCTATACGTCCTCTTAGTCCTACACCCTAGGCAAGCAAGTAATACTCAACTCCATAGAGTTTCCTACTCTCTGCAACTCAGACCACCACGTTCCAACCCATCTACATGCTTTCCGGGCGGAACAAGGCCTTCTCTAATTAATTCTCAGACATCTTCAATACCTCATCCACCCAACACACTCACACCACCCAGTCAGTCAGTAATTCTTTATTCGGTGATTAAAAAACACCATAAAAGCACAATTATATACAAGTTAAAATACAATTAAATATCATTGTCTGAAACTTGACTGAACTTTACACATTAATTAAAAAAAGGATTAAACATTCATTGCGACAATCAGTATCAAACCTGCCCCCTGGTTTCCCTTAATATCACCGAGACTTTGATAAAATTCATAATGCAACAGAGTGTCCTAGGCTCATTTGCCCTTTGCAGAAAAAGTAAAGCGTCTTTAGCATGATTCAATGTGGCTTGTTTTAAAATTTCAACCAAAAATTTACGCCTGGGTATTGTCTAAAAGGAGCACAAAAGTACAAAATGAAGGGTGTCCTGCGGAGACTTGTGTCCATTCGGCTCAATTGTCAATGTAAAACCTGGCGGATCAGCCAGTAAATGTGATAAGAGATTGAGCCTAAAACGAGACATTAAAAACCTGTCCTGTGCATTATACATAAGAAAGAGATACGGTTCCATCCCCTCTGTGGTTTTACCACGGCAATGGGCGCTTACTGAGTGTTTGGTCCCTTCAACAGCTGCTCTACGTGTGGTTCTCTGGTCCAAAAAATATCTCTTTATTCTGGCCTTATCTTGTGATACAATTACTGCGGGGCTTGTGAAGAGGTCCTTACAACCTAGACTTTCCAGGCTATTCACATATCTTAGCCACGGTATATTCATACTTTTGTCCCTATCGAGGCAATCTTTTAAGATTTGTCTACTCAGGGCTGCTTCAAGGTTTATCCATATTTTTATCCAGGCTAAGATAGGTGTAAGTTTAACCAAATGCTCAATATAAGGCCTCCCTAATTCCCTATGAGCAATTAAAGCTGGGCAACTCTGCTGTATTTTTAAAATAGATCGAAAAAATATATTTTCCTCCCGCTGCAATTGGTCAATGTTTACAAAACCCCACACTTCAGAGCCAAATATAACTTTGGAGAAGCATATGTAACTATATAGGTTCATGACTTGTTCAGGGGACCAGCGACCCAGTCTACGCCCATAATTTGCAATAGCCCCATTTGAAGATACTAGTTTAGAACAACGGTCCTCCACCAAAGGGTTACATTTAAGTGAACCGTCGCATAATAAGCCCAGATAGGAAAAAGAGTCCACCCTTTCTAAAGTGTGACTTCCTATTCTATAAGAAAAGCTGGTGCAAGGTTTATTGCCTGCCAGCATAACATATGACTTACTTAGGTTCACGGAGAGATCTAGGGTTTCAATAAATTTGGCAAATCCATCAATTAGGATCTGTAAGCTCTTCGGGGTACGGGCTAGCAGGACCGCGTCATCTGCGTACAAGAGTACCAGTATATGACGCGTTCCTGCTCTCGGACAATCTGTCTTTAAATTAATCAGAGCCTGCTCTAGGTTATTAATATAGAGCGATAATAAAAAAGGGGCCAGGATACAACCCTGCCTCACCCCGCTAGTACACGGGAACGGATCAGTGTTCCCCCCCATTCGTATTATAGCGTACTCTGGCGGTGGTATCCCTGTGTAATTCTCTCAGAATGTTAATCAGGCCAGGGTCGATTCCCAAATTGCTCATCAGAGACCAGAGTTTGTCCCTGTTAACATGATCAAAGGCGGCTGCCAAGTCCATGAACCCCAGGTAAATAGCTTCATTGCTGGTTTTAGTGTATTCAGCAACCAGCATGTAAAGGTTCAGGCATTGATCACTTGTGGACCTGCCTGCCCTAAAGCCATACTGGATGTCCGAGATGATGTTATAGTCATCGGTCCACTCAGTAAGGCGATTAAGGATTACCCGACCTAGAATCTTGGCTGAGACGTCTATCAATGAGATAGGTCGATAGCACTGAGGGTTGTCCCTATCGCCCTTTTTAAAAACACCACTCACACCACCCTTTTTGGGTGAATTCAACCTCCCAGACAACACCAGCTCAAAAAAAGAAAAGACACCCTCTTCAACCTCATGGATATACTAATGTGATAAAGCATGTCACACAACCGCCACATCTTAGTCCTGGTCTTCTGAACATCACCGGCAATCTAATGCAAACCTTCCCCATGCCTCTTGACTGGATCACTTTGCCATCCCTATCTCTTAGCGTCCTACCAACAAACCAATGTTAGCACAAAAGAGAAGCCCAAACCTTAAGATCTTTCTAAGACATCCCCAAAGATAACCAAATGCTTGAACTTATCTCTCACCCTATGAAATTCACGCCAACCCCTTCAAAACAAATTAAAAAATGTGT
This sequence comes from Lissotriton helveticus, assembly GCF_964261635.1. NCBI lineage: Eukaryota > Metazoa > Chordata > Amphibia > Caudata > Salamandridae > Lissotriton > Lissotriton helveticus. The sequence continues at coordinate 447,159,570 of NC_136061.1, forward strand.
TGTCTAAGTGAGCATCCACACCCCAATTAAAACAATGAAGTACAAGCCAAAGCCTTCAGCACCCTGGTAGTCTAAAGACCTTTATGACAATAAATGATCCATCCACAGACAAGAAAGAAAATGAAAGAAAAATAGAACTCCTGAGGGCCTCTTGATATTAAAGTTCCTCCACTCAACAGGCAGACAGCTCACCAAAGCAGCCTAAGCAAAGTTCTATACCAGCAACATCAATGAAGCCACCAACAGATGCAGTGGGCAGTTTCAGAAAATCAAGCACTGCATCATCAAATCCATGCCGGATCTGCCTATTCATCACTGCACAGTAAAGTTCAAGGCCATCAACTTGTTCTTTTGTGAAAAAATACATGGAATCTGACAAGACAACACCAGGCCTGCTTCAATTCTTATACCCATCACTTCCCTTAAAATCCCACAATGGTCAGCCTTCAAAGGCAGATCCCGCCAAGATCTAGCAGACATATTCGACTCCCTCAAAACCACTTTTTATGAGGATTATGCCTTACCATCGTCCTACATCAAAGCACTCGCTGGAGAAGTCATCTTACCCCGAGTTAACATTGGCAGTGCCTCCCTCACAAAAGGAATCTTTCCAGAAACACTAATGACAGGCCAGATCCTCCACCTCCTAACATAACCTACTATAGACTCCGATGACCTTGCCAACTACAGGACCGTCCCTCAACTACAATTCATTGGCAAGATCTTTGAAAAAGCAGCCTATGTTCAACTTAAAGACCGAAGCAATAATAACCATTTCTTGCACGACTGCCAGTCAGACTTCAGATCATACCGCAGCACAGAGACTGCTACCTTACAAATCGTAGAAGACGCCCTCTCGACCACATATGAAGATGACCCCCTGCCTCCTGATATTGCAGGACCTCTCAGGGGTCTTTGATGAGAGTCGACCACCCTACCCTCACACACACCCTGGAGTCTACATTGTGATTCACCAGCAATATCCTTCTCTAGTTATCCTCAAAACTTCTGCTGTCCAGATCACAAAAGATCGCCATCACTTGTGGAGTTTCCCAGAGCTGTCTCCTGTCACCTTCAACCTATAACTGGAGCTGCTTGTGCTCTAAACACACATAATAGAATCAAGATTCACTAATATGCTGATAATACACAGCTTTACCTGAAAGTCTCCTCGCCTTCTAACTCAAACACTGCTTGCACATCATCCAGATTGGATGATGTACCTACCTGAAGCTCAAACCCATCAAGACAGAATTCCTAATATTTACTAAGGACAATAAACAGGATACAGCATTCACGCTTATCTTGAAAATAAACTAATAATCTCTGGTGGATCTCAGCACAACCGTAGTCAGGACACCATCAGACTGCAGACTATACATTAAAAAAAAGCAAGACAGATTTTTCATCAATGCACCCAGGACTTGGAACAACATTACTGAATCCATCAGGGCGGCCACAACTGTGCTGCAATTTAAGAAATAATTGAAGACACACCTTTTTGGGAAACACTATTCCATAATTCACAAAACCATCCACAACCCAGCTTCCAATTCTCTTGTTGGATTTATGCTTGCTTTGACCAGGTACAGTGCTCTGCTGTCTTTTGGCTAGTTTCACATTATAGAAATACCTTCTACATACATAGATATATAGAAAAGGGACCTCAAGGTTTTGGGCTTCTATTGCTACAGGGTAGACTCCATAGAGCACTTTACTGGTGGTTTAACAGTGCATCCAAAGCTTCACGGACCTATCACTCTTGGGATAACTCTATTGAGTGTTTTTGTAGGTGCCTTAACAGTGCCTTCAAGTATTTGAGCTTCTTTCACCTATGTGTGGTCTTGACACAGTGTTCTGCTTCTACCGCCAGAGGTTAGACCCCTATTATACCTAGGTATACGATTCCAAAGAAAGTAATGATCATCTAAAATCACTTTCAATTTTGATTTGCAATAAAGTCTCGGATGCTCTCAATGTCTAAAATTTCTGTCCTAGCCTAAAAGTTATATTGAATTGTAAGACCTAGACATTAAAGAATCCCTTCCACTCATTTTGCATTCAACTTGATGTGTAAGATGTGTCCACACACCATTGCAGCACACCTGGAGCACACTCTCAAGAACGCTAAACTCAACAATGAGAGAACACAGCAACTAACACCTTTCATTCATCCAAACATTGGAAGATTGCATAACTACGTACTTGACCTGTTGGAGAGCACTCTGGTGCTTCGTCAGTAGGAAGGGAAGGCTATGGAGTACCTCAAACCAGCACTCTTCCAACCCCACGTAATAAACTGAGCAGGCAGGCACTTATTCGGAGACTCAGAAAGCACTTTGTGGCCTAGTTAGGGAAAGGGCTATACAATAGTGTACTTCTACTTGCTGTCATTCATGTGCTTTCAGTTAGCAAATCTGCATCCAGTTTAATTGGGCCAATTACATTAACACGCCTGAAAACAATGATTTTTAAGAGTCAAGCCTTAATCTTAAATCTATATTACACCTGATGGACGGGATGCGGGGTGAGATACAGGAGAAATCTTGTTTTTAATGTTGGCTTCCTGTCTGGGTAGGAAATATTGCAAAAATCAGCAAATGATTATATTTTCTCCTCATTTAAATAGTAATTTTTAAATGTTTGTATTTGCATTAAATAAGAAAATACAAAGAGAAATCACATAAAATATATTTTAAAGCTGTGTAAACTGTTACTGAGGATTATACGAAATAGGGGCCAATTTGTCAGGATAAACGGGACCACATAGGATTTTCTTCAAAACCTGATTCAAGTAAGCGCCCCCTGCCTGGTCTTTCCGAATCTAAAACCACGAAAAAATGAGTGCATTTTGCTTTGAGAAAGGTGGCAATCCCAGGGTGCGTTCACTGCTATGACAAGAGGCGGGACACATTGGAGATACAGCGCTGTGAGTCTACAGGAGAGACACGTTGAATAACTTGAGAGACATGCTCGTCAGAGCTACGAGAGGCCATGCCGGGGAGGGTGTAATCGATCTACGGGAAGGGGGCATAGAGGGTTTAAAGTAACCTGGCTCTCGGGACATGCTGGACTAGCAGTGAAATACTGTCTAGGAGGCTGCCGCGCGCGTCTCCAGGGCAGAGATGAGGGCGCAGAAGCTCCCTAGTAAATGGGTTTGCTTGGATCTGCGCTGCTGCCAAATCGGAGAAGGAAAACAAAAGCTTTGCGGTCTGCATGGCATGGAGACATTGTCCTGTTGCGTGTAGAACCCCACTCCGGTCTAAACTCAAACTTGCAAGAAATGTACTCACCCTCTAGGTCCCACGGCTTTCCACATCCGCGTTGCTTCCTCCTCGTGTTAACTGAATTACAGTAGACCCCTTAGCACCGCCCCCTGCAGTCTTAAAGGGACCGCAGGATGGCTTAAGCCCAGCAAGACAACACGTTTATGGTAAGCAGAATCAGAATTATTTTTCACATCCTGAACATATTTGATTGTCAGGACACAAATTACAATCAAGGGTTGATAAAGCCAGTCGACTTAGTTATTTGATTAGTAAATGGACTTGTTTACTAGACCACTGCCAACTCCTTAAAAATGAAAATTATACTTGTTTTAATGCTTCTACTTTTCTTCTACCGATAAAGGGTTTCGTTAAAAAAAATCTTACTTTAAAGGGCAATCACAGACATAGTGGTCTGTCGACCTTAGCAAGCCACCATCCCAGTGATGGGTTCAATTCCTAGTGGTTCGCAATTTTTCACATACTTTATTAATATTTATGAGGAAGGTCGATTTGCGAACCGACCCATGGCTACTTAGGTCAGTTCACAAATTACCACACTGGTCGCAAAATGCAGTATTTTGCGACCAGTGCAATGCACATCTGTCCTTTAACCCTTTGCTTGCGTCGGCCGTCTGACGTCACGGTGGATGTGTGCGGAGGACAGCCAGGGGCCGTCCGAACTACGCCCAGTTGTAAATCACCCGCAAATTATCACTCCAGTCGGTGCAAATTAACGCTAGTGGGTGATATTTTTGTAGACAATATTTAGGCCACTTACATTTCACCTTCTCAAATTGTCTTTCCTGTCTGCAAACACAGATGGGTATCCTGATACCTTATTCAGGCTTGTCAGATCATGCTCCCTGTATTAAAATATGGGAGATACAATGTCTCATGATGTGTAATTCAGCCCTACCAGTTAGTGTGGTGAGCCACTCGGCCGCTACATTTTATTGTTTGCATGCACATCCCTGGGCCGGGCGCAGACCAGGGAGTATAAATGGGGACGTCAGCGCACGTGGCTGGCGGTATGGATAGAGTATCTGTGCGGTTGTTCTCTGGAGTGCTCCGACTGAGTCTAAAGGCTGCTATAGCCTTGCATTGCCGCGGCGTGTTGCATGCGCGCACAGGGCCCCCACACCTACCCCTCTAAAGAGTCGGGGGTACTACATTGGTGACGAGGCGGGATATAACCCCGTGAGCAACCACGTGGCTGGAGCATGGAAAAGCTGAGAGGTGTGAAGTGGGGCGGCTATGCCAGATTCACCGGAGAGAACAGCGGCGGCGGGAGCATTCGGAGGGCAGCCAAGCCGCGCAGCCGGGAAGACCCTCCCGGAGTTCAGCCAGCTGGCAGACCCTGCGACGGCTGCCCCACCCTGGAAGAAGTGGCTGGGGCAGCTGGAAAATTACTTTGTGGCCACTCGAGAAACAGATGCGATGGTGAAGAGATCGCTGATGCTGCTTATGAGTGGTGACGAACTGTATGAGCTGTTTCAAGACCTGCCAGACACTGGAGGTTGTGGGGACTATGACAAGGCAGTGCAGGCCCTCAACCGTTACTTTGACCCCAAGTGAATCCAGACTATGAACACTTCAAATTACGCCAGGCCAAACAGCGAGGGGAGGAGTCAATTGACATGTATTATGCTAGATTGAGAAAGTTGGCCAGCACTTGCACTGTGGTTGGTCGGTCGTTCGAGACCCGAGCCCAGCTAATAGCCGGGTGCAAGTCATCGGAACTGCGCAAGCTTATTCTCCGCCAACCAGGGATTACGCTACTGGAAATACTCATCCTGGGAAGGACACATGAGCTGGGGGATGCGTGCACAGGCGAAATGGAGATGGCGCTTGCAAAAGAAACCCACCGGGAGTCAGGCTGGGTTTCCTAATCCGATCAAGGAAGAACGGATTGAGGCATTGAAGAAGTCACAAGGTCGAGGGGCTAATGGAGGGGCCAAGCCAGAAGAAAGGAGCGTATGCTCTGAGGGTGTGCCCCGCACAGGGGAGACAGTGCGTGAAATGCAACAAGTATGGACACTTTGCGAAAGTGTGTCAAAGTGGTAAGACGCAGAGCAGCAGCAGGCCTCAGGAAGTTGGGTCCACGAAGTCCACCAAGAAAGTACTGGAAGAGGAAGAAGTGGACAGCAGGGGGCAGCAGCCGTCGACGATGGATGACGACAACGAGTACATCTTCGTGATATCCCATATGCGAGGGGTAAACGTCACCAAACGACCACCTCCTACGTGCCAAGAGTAGATTGGGGACACGTGTGTAAGGGAGCTAATAGACACTGGGGCCTCAGTCAACATTCTGGATGCTGAGCAGTTCAAGAGGCTCAAGCCAAGACCCCGACTTATGCTGACGGCGGGCAGTATATTAACCTATGAAGGGGATATTCCGATACCACTGCAAGGAGTAGTCGACACAGAGGTGAGGTACAAGGACAGAGTCACGGCCACCCGGTTCTACATCACCTGTGACCGGGCGGGGTCATTGTTAAGCTGTCATACGGCCGAAGATCTAGGGTTAGTGACATTTGCCAAGCATATCCACCAGTCTCAGGTGGACCAAATATTGGAGGAATTTCCTGAACTGTTCAAAGGGCTAGGATGCCTGAAAGGAGTGGAGGTCCAACTACACTTCGATGAGTCGTCCAGCCTGTTGCACTTGGTCATAGGAGAGTTCCATTCTACCTCAGAACTCTGGTGGAAGCCGAACTGGACCGATTAGAACAGGAAGGAGTCATTGTGAAGGTGTCAGGCCCTACCCCGTGGGTATCGCCACTGGTGATAGACCCCAAGCCAAAGCAGCCAGGGGCCATCCGGCTGTGCGTGGACTTGCGGCTGCCGAATAAAGCCATTTGCCGTGAGAGACACATTACGCCCACGATTGACGAAATTCTGACTGACCTGAATGGGGCGCGAGGGGTCTTGAAAGTAGACTTAAATTCGGGATACCATCAACTGATGTTGGTGGAAGAGAGTCCGTATATTACAACTTTTTCCACCCATGTAGGGCTGCGCCGATTCCAGAGTCTGAGGTTCAGAGTGTCCTCGGCAGCCGAGGTGTTCCAGGAGGCCGTGAGAGAGACACTGTCATCAACGTGAGTGACGACATCCTCATCTTTTCAAAGTCCCTGGAAGAGCACCAACTGAGGTTGAGAGCCACACTGAGGAGGCTGGTGGAACATTGCCTAACACTGCATCAAACGAAGTGTGAATTTTATGCCAGCGAAGTGAAGTTCTTCGGATACCGATTCTCGGCGAAAGGGTTGCAGGTGGATCCAACCAAGGGGGAGCCATCAGGATGGCGGCCTTCCCCCAGACGCTGTCTGAAGTAAGAATCTTTCTGGGTATGGCCAACTACTGTGGCTGACTCATTCCACGACTGGCCACTCTCTCGGAACATTGTGACAGTTGACAAAAAAGGATACCGCACGGCGGAGGATGGAAAAAGAGGCCCAAGCCTTTGCAGATGTGAAAAGGGGACTTCTCACCGGCGCTACGGTGGTGTACTTTTGGCCAGGAGCGGCTACAGAACTGATTGTGGATGCTTGTCCAGTGGGGCTAGGGGCCGTACTCCTGCAGCGATCGGACCAGGAGGAATGGGTGCCATCACCTATGCCAGCCGATCACTTACGGCTGTGGAGACCCGGTATGCCCAAACTGAGAGGGGCGCTAGCTATTCGGTGGGCTTGTCAGCATTTTCACATCTACCTGTGTGGGCACAGTTTCACAGTAATAACTGATCATAAGCCATTGGGGCCCCTTTTTGCGGGTACAGCGCAAAGTGGACTGCCAAGAATTGAAAGGTGGGCCGTCCAGATCCAGCAGTATCAGTTTGAGGTCGTGTACCATCCAGGGGCGAGTAATCCTACCGACTATCTTTCAAGACATCCACTAGCTCCTAAGGGGATGCAAGAGCCTGAGGTGGATGAAGGTGCTGAGATGTAGGTGAATCAACTACTGGACGAGGCTCGCCCCTAAGCACTATTGCTTGACGACATCCGGAAAGCATCGGTGTAGGATGAGTGCTTACAGGAGGTGAGCCGTACCCTGCAAGACAAGCAATGGAAGTGGTTCCTGAGTGGGAATGAGCGGAGAATGACTGAGGAGAAAGCGTACTGGGAGCGCCTGTGGAGATTGAGGGGAACTGTGTGCGGCAGGAAACGGGGTAATCCTGAGAGGCACCCAGCTAGTAGTGCCCGCGGCCCTCCAAGAACGCATGATTGAGCTGGTCCACCAAGGGCACCAAGGAATCGAGAAAACCAAGGCGCGGCTGCGTTCCAAGGTGTAGTTCCCGGGCACAGATCGAATCGTGGAGGACACAGTCAGGAGGTGACACACCTGCATCATAACCGGGGCTGATCCGTCCGACAATCCCATTATCACCGAAAGGCCCAGCTTGTCGCCTTGGGAACGGGTGAGTCTGTATTTTGGGAGTTTCCCCGATGGCCGTCGAATGGCGGTGGTGGTCGATAGTCATTCGAAGTTCCCTGTTGTAGAATTGGTGGCATCGACAGCTTTTGAATGTTTGCAACCGGCGCTCGAAAAGACATTTGCACTGCTGGGGCTGCTGGAGGAAGTGCGCACTGACAATGGGCCGCCATTCAAAGGACAGGATTTACAGAGGTTTCTCAAACAGCTGGGCGTCAGGCGCCGGAAAATAACACCGCAGTGGCCACAAGCCAATGGAGATGTGGAAAGGTTCATCCGCACATTGAATAAGGCCCTCCGGATTGGGGTGGCCCAAGGCGTCCACTTGGAGACATGTCTACACCAATTCCTGAGGGCATACAGACAAACAACACACTGCACAACCAAGAGTGCACCCCATGACCTTCTACTAAAAAGAGCAGTGAGAGATGGAATACACAACATTGAGGCATGGACTCCCGCGGTGATAGATGTGGAAGAGTCCAAGGCCAGCCGCAAGAACAACAATGAACGGGCTAGCAAAAAGAGGGGTGCCCGACCAGCCGACATCAAAGTTGGGGACAATGTAGTACGGAAGGACAGGTATCCGGGCTCCAAGTTTTGCACGCCGTTGAGCCTTGGAGAGTGGTACTGGTTCAAGGAACTTTAGTAGTGGCGGAGAAAGGACACCAAAGGATAGCGTACAACATATCCTGATTCAAAAAAGTACCCAGACCATGCCTTATGGCCCCGGCACCCGAAGGAGAACCGTGGGGGGAAGAATCTGACCCTGGGCGGGGGGATGGTAACCCGAACGTGAGTGACCCCCCCCTGCCGACCGGAAGAAAGGGAGGAGCGCCGAACAACAACACCTTGTAGCGGCAGCCCTCCGGAAGGGACTGAAAAGGGCGGAGGCCGGAATCAGCACCATCGGTATGATTTTCGCGACAAGCCCATGCCAAACACACCGCTGCAGGACTTTGTGCAGTGAGGTGGTGCCATGAAATGGCCGTGTTGGAGTTGTGGGTGTCGCCACTTACACTGGACAGTCTGGTCTGTGGGAGTTGTTTCTTGGACATTAAGTTGTGCCCGTTACATGCCAGTTGATGAGTAGGATGGGATTTGGTGGGCCACCCGGCCGCTGCAATACATTGTTTGCATGCATCTCCCTGGGCCGGGCGCGGACCAGGGAGTATTTAATAAATGGTGACATCAGCGCACGTGGCTGATGGCACGGACATAGTATCTGTGCAGTTGTTCTCTGGAGTGCTCCGACTGAGTCTAAAGGCCACTATAGCCTTGCATTGCCGCGGCGCTTTGCATGCGGGCACAGGGCCCCCACACCTACCCCTCTAAAGAGTCGGGGGTACTACAGTGCATTTACTCTCCTATGTTTGTTGTCAGGTCTGAATGCAAAGAAATGGGAGGAAAAACGTCCTGGTGGCTGAACCCCATCCCAGTGTTGTGGACGCATGTTAGGCCTGTTTGTATTTTTGTATTTGGTTTATTTGTTTTTAAAAAACAAACACCAAATGTGCGGATTTGTTCCTGAATAATAAATCAATGTCCCTGACATGCACTCTTCCATGGCACTTCCATGAAGGAAAGATGGTGTCAGAAGTCCTACCCTTAACAGGGAAGGATTTCCAAAGTATTAAACTGGTAGTCTTGTGACATCCAGACCTCCATTAGTTTAAAAGCATTCACATCACTTCTAAATGATACTGGGAACTGACAGGTAGGTGGGTGAAGCATCAGCCTGCTACTGCTCACCTATACATGACTCCCCTATTTGCCAGAGTTATTACTGGATTGTAACAAAGAATGCTACACTTTGTGCCCGAAGTGGTAAATGTGGAGGATAATTCAATACACTATGAATAAACTGGGCAAGGTAATTCTAGTTAGGTTCTTCTCTGGATTTAGTAGATCTCCATAAATTAAAAGGGTTTCCATTATCACCAGCTCCACACCAGCTCTGGTATTTGGATGTTTGTACACATTAGGTCTCTCTATGGTTAGCCCTATGTTAGAAATTGGTTTTCTGGTTGGCAGAGGTTTGCACCCTGTCCAAGCAGGTACCATAGTCAGGGTAAGTCACAAACACACCCTAAATTAACCCGTGCTCACCCTCTGGTAGCTTGGCACAGAGCAGTCAAGCTAACCAGGTTACAAAAATAGAGCTTAATTTTATAAACAAGACAAGACCAAATTGCCAAAAATCCAATAAGTAGAAGTTGAGATGTCAATTTTTAAAGATTAAACTGTAAAATAGCACTTAGAGGTAATAAGCCCCTATTTGAGATATCTAGTCATGCTATACTGGGACAAATCTAAAACTTCAAGCTGACCTCAACGGAGCACAGGTCGGATACAGTTGCAGGTAAGTCATGCTGAAGAGACCAGTTCGCGGGGAAGCAAGTTGCCCGAGGCAAGGAGAGGGATACTGGATTAGGTCCGTGAGGCGCGAAGAGCCCCCAGGCATCACGGACAGATGAGTTGGCGCTTCGTGGTCGAATTGGCGATGCTGGCTGTGCAAATAGACGAACTTACGGCGGCCTGCGCTGCACCTTTGTCCGAGCGCCGTGGTTCCAGAGCGAACAGGCCCATTCACGTTTGAGAAGAGCCCAAAGGCTTGACTTCAGGAGCCCAAAACTACTGCTCAGGGCCCAGGACCTCAGAGGCTCCTCTTGAAGGTCAGGAGCTTGTTGAACATGGGTCCAGGAGCTGTGGTGAGCCTGTTATATCCCTAAGGCTCGGATCAGGGAGCCAGCAGACTAGCCCTTGGAGTCACTCTGTGGTCCTGGGTTCAAGATGTGTCCACGTCCAGCCCTTCCTTTCAAGTTAAGAGAGCAGCAGGTCAGCACAGTAGGACAGCAATTCATTCAGCGCAGCAGTCCATCAGAGGGACAGTCCTTCAGCAGCACCGCAGTCCTTCTTCTTGGCAGAGTATTCACAGGTCCAGAAGTGTTCTAAAGTCCTGGTGTCAGAGGCCCAGTACTTATACCAAGTGGTGCCTTTGAAATGGGGAGACTTCAAAGAAGAGATTTGAAGTGCACAGAGACTTGCTCCAGGCTCACTACATGGTGGTATACAGCTGTTTGTGTGTGGACAGGGCACATCCTATTCTAGGGTCAGTGTGAAGCTGTGCCTATCTCCTTCTTGTGATCTCCCGGGTTGGCTCATCAAGTCATACCTAAGCTCCCTTTGTGTGTGCCTGTCTAGAGGGAATACACAGAGACCAACTGTCAACCAACCCAGACCCAACAGAGACAGGAAGTAGGCACCAAATGGTTCAAGTAAGAAAATGCCAGCCTTCTAAATGCAATAAGAACAGATGATGGACAGAATGGTAAAATCAATCATTCATCCCCAGTCACAGATCTGTGTTAAATCCATAATCTTTTAGCTCACCATGCCATTCCAGTTTGAACCCAGCCATATGCAAATCAATCTTGGCCCTGCTTCATATGGGAACAATCCAGCCCAAACCGCCAGGCCAGGTCCTACCTGGACCAGAAACAAGCATCCTGGGGCTGGTTTTGTGGTATGACCCTGCATCAGCCAGGCTAACTTGAATCTAGGGGCATAGCGAGCACAGGACCCATGTCTGGGCACACCCTTCCCACTTAGTGCCACAAATGTAAAAACAACAATTGATGGACAGAATGCTGAACAAATCAAACATTCAACCCAGTCACAGATCTGGATTAGGTCCATAATTTTTTTGCCTGCATACCATTCCAGTTTGGACCCAGCCATATGCAAATCAGTCATGACCCTGCTCCCCATGGGAACAGTCCAGCCCGAACTGCTAGGCCAGGTCCTCTGGGGACCAGAAACAAGCATCCTGGGACCAGTTTCAATCAATCAATCAATCCATTTGTAGAGGGCACTACTTACCCGTGAGGGTTTCAAGGCGCTGGAGGGAGGCGGGGGGGGGGTGCTGCTACTGCTCGAACAGCCAGGTCTTGAGGCGTCTCCTGAAGGCCAGCAGGTCCTGGGTCTGTCGTAGGCAGGTTGGGAGGGTGTTCCAGGTTTTAGCAGTCAGGTGGGAGAATGATCTGCTGCCGCCAGTCGTTCGGTGGATGCAGGGGATGGTGGCAAGGGTGAGGTCAGCGGAGAGAAGCTGGCGGTTCGGGGTATAGAAGGTGAGTCGATCGTTGAGGTACGCTGGTCCGGTGTTGTGAAGAGCTTTGTGAGCGCATGGGTGAGAAGCTTGAAGGTGATCCTCTTGTTGATGGGGAGCCAGTGCAGGACTTTCAGGTGCTAGGGGTCCTTGGATGGGACCGATATGGTCTCGGCACGAAGAGTTGCGCACTTTCTCCGGGGTAATAGTTTCCTTGCTGGCATGACTGATTGAGCTTCCATACGGCCGCCTGCCCTTTTCCAGTGGGCGGTTGTGATGATGTTTCATTAATTAATTATGATGGGCTGCAATAGGGCACATCGCCTTCTTAATAACCCCCTTAGTGAACTCCTTGGCTCTCCGGGGCTTCCCCGACCTCTGTGTTCTCTCTTCACCCTCTGTCATATGTGGCAGTGCGCGGTAGTGCCCGGGGACCGGTTACTATGTGAGCGGGGCCAGCAATTGAACAGAGGACGGAGGTCAGCAGGGGGAAAGGTCCACTGGCAGCTTGGAAAACAGGCTGCAGCGGTGTGGTGGCTCTCTCCAGGGGCTTCCACCGCCTCACCACTTTCCTCCACCACACAGTGCCTCTCTGGGTATTGACACACTAAATACCTTATACGTTTTAATGTTGATTTAATGGTTTTAGTCTCAGCAGGGGTATTGTGCAAGAATTCCTTTTATGAGTAATGGTTTTATCCTAAATGTGATGTCCAATACCACTACTGCTTTCAAGTCCGTATCAACGGTATTATTATTGCAATGGTTCTAAGTAACTGTGCAGAGAAATGAATAAATGACAAAAATTACAGTCATCAATGTCCAGCAAAACTCGAAAATGGAGGATGGTAAAATGTTGATGCTTTGCTCCTTGCATGCAGGCACTTGCTCCGAAAAAGAAGGTGTGGTGTTCACGTCCAGTCAAGACGCTGTTCGGATTTAGGTATGTTCACATTGGTGGTTCTTCCTTGAGTCCAAAAACAATCTCCCCTCCCCTAAGCAAAATGCAGCCTTCATTCCAGTTGCAGTGATACTCCAGCAGAGGTCAATGAAAGACTGCTGATTGTGGTGTGTGATTTTGTGGTAGTGGCCCTTTTCTCGAGGGACTTTGGTATTGGTTGATGGGACCGCCAATGTGTGGTCTCGATTATTCAGACACACCTGCAGTCACAAGTGCCTGACAGCTATACATGGTGAACACAAACCGAAGTTGCAATTACCATGAGCATCCCATCATTCACCGGTGATTTAGCTTCTAAGCACACCGCAGGGGTCACAGGTCTTCAATTATTCACCATATGGCCTACTAGTGCAGATTATTCCATGAGTTGTAGTGAACTGTATTCTGCTGCTCCTGTCTCTGCTCCTCTCAGTCTTCCTTTTAAATGCACTCAATTCCTCATTTAAGGAAACTCTCATCACCCCTCCTCGGCAGTGAGTCAGCTTCTTGCCTCATGACAGGCCTCAGAAAGCTCCTCTTGAGAGATTTGCAGAACTTTATGATTTCAATGTAAACAAAAACTAGGGCACTTGCTTTAACTCAATTTATATTGCTTTTAAATTAACTTCTTTCAAAGTGTACATTTTCTGCTTTGCAACGTGGTCAACACTTGTGTAATTTTCAATTTGTCCAACTCTTACCTGATATCCAGCAGAGCTCTCTTTGGGCTTAAATCAATGACATGAAAATGCATATAGTGCTATAATTTCACTGCCATTTTCATTATTTTATCTGTGCCTTCTGGTGTTGTCACAATCATTATCAAAGTGTCTCTACCCACTTTTTCAACTTTTGGACCTTTAATAGAAAGTCTAAAAGCCTTGACCACGTCTGCTTCTCCAAACTCCTCCCTTTTATTCTTTTGATCACCAGTCATCTTACTCACTGACATCCTGATGTCATTGCTCTGCAATTTGGGGTGGGGCGAAAAACTACAATTGGGGTTGGCGACCGTCTTCATGTGTTTTTCATACCACCAACATCCTAACTCCAGGGTTGAAACGTTTGTGTACTTTTGAAAATGTGCCTACTCCCTAAGGGAGGTCTCTATCATGATGTGGAAGTGTTCAAGGGAGTCACTACGTAGCATCCACATTGAGTAAGCCTTGGTCACGCCAATCAACTCTCCAGACAGCGCCCCCATTTTATTTCCTGCAGCCTTTATAGCCTCCTCATTGTTACACATCTTACTCCTCGGGGCAGCATGCAATGAGCTAATATACATCAGCAAACTTTTCTCTCCCACTGTATGTTCCTCTTCTACGATAGAATGGTCTGTTTGCCTGAGTTGGCTCCCTTGAGGGACTCCCATTGTGCCGTGTGACAAAACGTGAAGAAAGACTCACCCACTGCACCTGTAGTCTGGTGGTTTTGCTTTACATGTGTGCCCAGTGTCATGTCAAGCTCTTACTGAAGGTTGCATGTGTTCAAGGTATGAAGGCGCGTCCCTTGCGCTGCGTCGATAATGCCGCTTTGGCGTCTCTGCATTTGCGATCACCCAAATGTGTTTTCCTCAAGTCATCAGGAGAGGCACAAGAGGTTGCAGCAGGGCCTTGTAATCACACCTTTGCTACTGTGTTTATCCCAGAATTTTGCTTTCAGCAGATTGATCCCTCCTTCAGGATTTCTTCTCCTGTATTCTTTCTTGGTTTTTTCCTCCTTCCTGATTTGGTGTCTTGCTAATTTCTTCAATTCTAATCTTCCTCTTCAATCAATACAATAAGCTATAAAATGGTCAAGGAGGTTTTTTTTTCTCTTTTAGGGGGATTTCCTCCCCTCTGTGACCCTCTTGAACAAATACTTGACACCTGTCCGGCATACTATCCAGTCGAGGGCGGAAGCGAATCTTTCCTCAGGCAATCAAAAAGGCAACTCCATAGAGCCTTTCAGCCTCGAGTTCTACTCAGACTGTGATGCTTAAAGTTTGGTTAATATGGAGTCTTTATTTGACCTAGCTCAAGAGTTCAACAATTGCGCCCTGAGAATTCAGCGCTCAAGCAAACTTTGATGTTACAGTTTACTGCAGTACTTCCCAAACTTTTTCGAACCACTACCTAATTTTCTGATCGGCAAACTTTTGCAACCCACCTAGCTTTAATATACATGAGTAATGGGATTTTTCTTTAGTTTAATGTTATTTTAGAGGGCATCACACAATTGAAATTCAACTCAACCAAAAAAAAAGAAAAAAAAAACAAATTCCATCAATTACAATGGTACCAACACTGACCAGTCAGGAAGACAGAGGATATAGAAACCCACTAAGTGCAACGTGTGTCAAATAAAATATATGTAGATATCAATTATTAAAAAGAAGTCCATAGAATACCATGGACAGTTCGTGACCAGCCAGGACCCCTGACAGCCACACTCTTAAGGAGCACAAGATATGGTTTAATTTAGATCGGTGCCTGTTAATTTCTAAAGTAGATATTTCAAGAGAGCAAACATTTAAAAATTCTTGGCACCATATTTTTGTATCCGTTGGTCCAATTAGCAACCAATATTGGTCCAAAACCAGTGTAGCCAGCGAACTAACAAAAACAAATATCCCAATTACTGAGGGTGGGATAAGAGGGGAATGCCCGAGTAGTATCTGCTTGTGGTCCCATTTAGAGTCGTTGATAAAGATTCGGTTTAGTTTCTAAAAGATATAGTCCCAATACTTACGCATGCATATGCATGCAGCAAACATGCGGACAGCTCCCTCTCCATCCAACCCACATCAGAAACATCGACTATCCTGCATTACCTTTTTGTGAGCGATATGGTGTATAGTACGAATCGTTAAAAAAACCTACAATGGTGAACTTTGACTCGAGACACATTCCAAACTGTCTATACAAAATGTTACCAGTCACAATACCATGAAATGTCACCTCAGCCCCCAGGCAAACATGCGAAAATACCTTAGTTCTCCCCTGAAATTCAGCTGCCACAATCATTTTGTAGGACAAACCTATGTTCCCCTTATGAGTCAGTTTCATAATAAACTCCAACCTCTACAGAAAATGACATGGTTGGAGATATCTAAAAAAAAAAAGCCCTGGCGGGGAAGAGACAGCTGCTGCTGAAATGCCTCGAAGGATAGCAAAGTTGTGTCTGCCTACAGTGGTCCTCATGTGTAATTCATCCAGCAGCTTAGCGGACTATGGTGAATGGATAACAGCAGTTCGGATTACACCCCAATAAAAGATATTGATTATAAGGAGCAATACCAGGGAATCGTTTTTTTCAGACAGGTCCATATTTGATGATAGAATAGAATCTTAAATGTTGTTCTCTTGAAGTGAACCGTATCAATGAGACTTAAATGTGGTTTAATGTCCCCATCAACCCCCCCCCCCCCACCCCCATGGTTGATAATCAGTGAAGATTGATCCTAATGGCCAGAATGCTCTACCTAAAACCATAGTAAGATGGGAAATATAGGCGGCCAGATAATACATTTGTATTGCTGATAGGGACATTACATCTCTATCGCAAGATAATTGAAGATACTGTATATTTAATGACAGTTGTTTTGTAGTTCCATGTGAACTTTTGCTAAAGGACTTCGAACGGTATAGACTGGGGCGTACACATATTTCTTGAGGGTTTACAGACAGAAGAATTATCAGTTATTATAAATAGGAATACGACTAACTACCTTTTTGGTAACTGCGAACATAAAATCTATAAAACCTGTCACAGTTGTTTTCCCATGAGTAAGACATCCTCTGGAAGGTCTCTAAAAAGAATTGACCAATCCCCCAGGAGTATTGAGGAAAGTGGTCTAAGGATAATATATCATAGTCATTAAGGACAGACAGTGGAAAATTGGCCAACCACCTTAGAGACCCCAAAATTACCAAATATAGACACAGAAAGAGGCATAGCAAGACATAATATTCTCCCATACCATAGCCTGTCATTGATGATGTTGTCTTTATACATTTCACCTTGAACATAAAACGCTCTGATACCCGCAAGGGTTATGTTTGCACTATATAAAACTTTATAAATAACTAAATACAATTCATTAAAAAAACATCGAAGTGGGGAAATGCTCTCCCTGATGGAACATAGTACCCAGTGAATAAATATGTATGCAGATATTCTGTTTAAATTAGTCATGAGTGACACTGGCACTACCTTGTGTCCGACAACAGAATATATTGAAGTCACAGCAACATTTCAGTGGAACCATGGGCTACAGTGGTGTGTGTTCCCTGAAATAATAACAGATTCATACTTATTGTTAGACCTCCTACTGTATGCATTTATTAGGGGCCTCCCAATGTGGTATTTAGGATGTGAGTAGTTTACAGACCCTAAGTATAGCCCACCATCAGGATCTTCTTCCAAACATGTAGAGTACATTCGTATAGCCCCATGTCCTAGAATGGCTTGTACAACATGGGAGATAATGGGTGGGGACAGTACTAAATACGTAGGGATGATAGACACCACATTCACACTTCAGTTGGAGGATGAGTTGTCCCCCTCTAGAAAAGATGGGGGTGCTTTTAAAGAAGGGTCAAGATGCAGGGTGCTGGAGGAGAATAGTATAGGCAAGTGTGTCAAAGTGCAGGAGGATGGACAGGCAGACTCAAGACTCTAAAATTAGAAGGCAACTGAGTATCTTTTAAACAAGCAAACCCATGGCAGAGAATAAAGAATGGTAGCTAGTGATGGTTTAGCTCATTTTTAATAGAACACTTGCACACTGCTTAGATTTATGAACGTTTTTTGTCTTCACAATTTTTGTTGATATGGAAGCGCTAATGATGAGAACCAGAGTCCACTGGTGAGAACCTCTCAGTGGACTCCCATGGGGTTACTTCCGTGAGGCGTTCCATACCGTGTACACATTTTTTTGTCACATTTTTGTTGTTTAATTGCATGTTCAACATTTTGTATATATCACACATGTTGCAATTTCTTTTCACATTGGTGTAGAATGACTTATGGCATATCACACATGAAGATGAGTACAGAGGTGGAACACGATACATGAGAGAGCAGGGAGCAACTGTGGCATAGCTTGGAACTTGACAAGTGCCAGTGTATTACATAAAAAGTAGTGAATACACATACAGAAATGGTCAAAAGTTATTTGCTCCATCAAATTATGACCAGGTTAATCAGATTATGTAATATTCAGTGAGTGGGGGCTTGACCTGGCCTATATTGAACCCCTTGAGCTCTATGGTGAATTAAGACTCAAGAATGATTCAGGAAAGAGAAGAAGGCCCTCTAGACAGTGGGAGGCCCCAAATGGGCCATATGTGACTGAACAAAGAGATTCTGACGACACAGTCCTTACACATAGCATCCTAGGGGTAAAAGATAAATGATCAGAAAAATCCTACGAAAGATCAGAGGAGGCATTAGATGACATCATTGAACATTAAACCAGAATGTCCCTTCTTGAGCAACATAACAGGGAACAGTCACCGTATGCCTGTGAGGGAGAAGAAAGCAATAAGGCAGAACAAGCTTTAGAAAGGGGCAGCGGGAACTGAGGAGATTAGCATTCTATGGTGCACCTACATGCCCATGTGGGAGAAAGGGAACGTTTGCCATAGCAGGAAAGATATTTATGGTAAATACAGTGGTTCAGGTTTCGCCTGAGAAGGTCCAGTGACACAATAGGTAAAGTATTATTTTGTCAAATGAACAAATCGGTTATGGGAGCAAGCTTCATAGGGCAACAGATAAATATTTAATCATAGTATGCATATTCATAGTTACAGGTGCTCACATAAGTGACAAGGGTGCGTAATGTGACTGTGTGAAAGTGACAATACACGACATATCACACAAAACAGACATCGAAATCCAGGGCCGTATATACAAGTGGAAGGATTTTCAACAGGGGGTTGACGGCGTTTCGATCTTTTGTAACTTTAGATCATCATCAGGACTGTGTGAGCATTTAATTCTATAGTGGGAATCTTAGTCTTGCTTCGGTATTAATACTGTTGGCAAAGGAATTAAGCAGGATAGACTTGGCAGATTAAACGGTTCAGGACTTTAAGGAGCCTGAATCTTGCTTCAAGTGTTGTAGGGGTATGCCCTATGTAGCTTGCTCCCAGAACCGATTTGTTCATTTGACTAAATAATACTTTACTTTGTGTCACTGGACCTTCTCAGGCCAACCCTGAACCACTGTATTTACCATAAATACTTAACCCCAGGTTCGCTTTACGGAGTACCCTTGTTTTCCCCAAACTACCATAGCAGGAAAGATGACACTGAGGAAAGATCTGACACTTGTACTCCTTGTTTGTCCAGGCAATGATTAGAAGCCCATTGAAATAGTAGCCCAATATGAGAATAGTTGGCGTAATTCTGCCCCTGTTACTGGCAAGCTCGCCGGTTGGACAGAAGGATGGACATCACAGATGACGCACGGCCATGAGAGAGTTACTTTGAATCCCGACACATGGCAAATGCAGAAAAGTGCATTTCCCAGGGCATAACAGATACTTACCGGAATATCCCTATATGCAAATAAGTCTCAGATTGTGGCAGAGGTCTGCTTGTAAGTATGATTTTCATCCCCCTGCTGGCCATAGGACTACAGTCCTGACACAACTTCCCTTGATATTTGAAGGCCCAGGGTGCCTCAGTATATACCATGGCCCCAGAAGGACAGAGAAAATCTTTAAAAATATTTGTCACCACTTGCTGAAGGGGCTGGGAAATGGATGGCAGCTTTAGAAAAACATACCGCATGAATTATTCTTGTAATAGGGGACATTAAATGCTTACTATGTTCCCTTATAGGAGAGGAGACAGACACACTGCACAAAGGAAGGAGTAAAGGATGTGACATTGACCAACCCAAAATGTGATGGGGTACCCTTTAACAGAGTGAGGGGAATTGTTTGGAGATAATTGAGGAAAATGTATCCAGACAGGCTATGTCTTATGACACAGACAATGTAACTAAATGAGGAGCCAGCCCAATTCCTCAGCAGAATGAAGGAAAAATGGACACAAGAAGTAGGGGAGAGTTAGGAAGGGACAGGACAGAACGCATTACTGTTTGAAAACATAGTGAGAACGGTGTATCAGCTAAGGTGTAGGACAAATTATTTAATATAGTGGCCTTAGATGCCAAACCATGGACAGAGATTTATGCACACATAATACATTTCAGCAAGATGAGACAGAAAAAGGAAAAAAGTGAGAAAGACGAAATAGGGAAGGCAGCACCCAAACTGGTCCAGCAGAGGTTGACCAAGAAAACAGAGGGAGGAATTGCCATTTCTACCACACGGCTAGCTGTAGTGTCCCTGGGTATGCTCTCTCTGGGCGCCCCAATGCCACCCAACCAGTATGCCCAGAGAAGCAATAACAGGAATAATAGAAGAGGAGGGCGTGGAAGATTCTGGGGTAATAGAGTAAACATATTCCAGGGTGGACAGAGATGCCACTATTGCAAGATGCCTGGACATTTCATTAGGGATTGTAGGTTCAAAAAGGAAGGTGAACTTAACAACTAGAGAGAAGAATCACTCATGTTTTTAAGAAGGGTCCTCACTCACCAACCTGGTTGGTGACAAGCTTCATCATGGGAACCCCATCAGAGAGGCTGAGTGCCTCTCCGGTGTGCTTCGACGCCTGATTACAGCGGAGTAGGATTTAGTGAGTCTTGAGTGCAAGTGCTGGTGGCGTAAGTGATGTTAAAATAGACTATACTACTCCTTAAATTTTTTTTAATGATAGGGTAGTATGTAGATTAAAAAGGGGTGTATGGTGGACGTTGTGACTGATTAGATTGGTCAGCCACATCTGTTTTTTAGAACATTAGGATTAGGTGGTGAGTGAGGACCCTTCCTAAAACATGAGTGATTCTTCTCCCTAGCCTTTGTCAACTTGTCTTCACTCTTTTGTTGTTGATTTGATTACCCCTGGGGAATAAGAGTGGAGACAAAAAAAACCCTCTCTCTCTCTTTGTTTTGATATGAACTTAACAACTAGACATGGGCGACATATGGCCAACAAATGGCACCACCTGGTGTTATTATGGCACAAGCTGCCATGAGTACCCAGGTGATATACCTCCTGCAGCCCCAAATGCAGTTGCCACCTCAACCACAGTTACAGCCCCAGTAGTTACAGCAACCCACCCCTCAAATGCAGTACGGGCCACAACAGCGAGTGCAGCCCACCTTGCAGCACCGGAACTCACAAGGATGGGTAATTGTCAGGGGAGGGAACCCATTCCTACAAAAAAACAAAATGAGTGAATATGTCCAATGAAGGTGTCCATGGATTAGTCTCATGTGTCCAGTTGTATCGGTAACCCACAGGCCAGACATGGAACCCAGTGACGAGGAACCCACTGTGGCAATATCTATAAATGACAAGTAGTACACCATTCTCATCGACACTGGGACCACTAAGTCCTGTATTCGGGAGAAGGGACTCGCATGGTTAAATTCATCAATGGTCACACAGGGGTTCCTTGGGGCTGTGATGAGGGTTCCTTTCACCAAATCTGTGGAGATGGAAATAGGGAGAAGGTATGTTGACAGCTGTCTCTTATTCACCCCAAATGCGCCCGCTAACTTGCTAGGACGTGATCTCATGGCAAAGTTAAACATGACTATTCACTTTGAAGATAATGGATCTACAATATGTTCAACACCAAGAGTATCTTGTAAACGCATTGTAGTGTAGTTCCTATATTCCCAATAGGCTCTGCGCATTGGAATAATATACACTATAGCTTTGACATAGGACTGAGGTCAGTATGTCTCTATCTAGTATACTAAACTTAATTGTGTGTGCCTGCTAACTCAGAGGTCACAAGAAACTTTCTCGAGTAAACAAGAAGGGCTTAGTCTCTGACAACCGCATAAACATGACAACTTTATTTCCCCTAGAACAGGAACAATATCTTCGGAGTCGTGGAAACAATAGATAACTATTTCACTCAGTCAATCCTGCATGCTTCGTTTCTACAGAGTTGCACAGAAATAGAGAGATGGGCGTTTCAATAAAAAGGGGTTTATTGAACAGTCTTCTTTCTCATGCAAGAGAGGTGAACTGCTACAATCGTTAGACAGAATGCGGATTATAATGCGTACAGCGTGAACAGTAATATAGAATAATACTGTATTAGCATTGTCTGTTGCTATGACATATATAAAAATGCATACATAAATAACACCGGCTAAAATACTCAACTGGTGCTTCTAAAATTCGCCTACCCCAGTGTACCTAACCTACGTCTAGTACGAGTGAAGAAGTAGATGCTGTCTTTAGCATGGGTTTAGTTTTGCCAAGAATTGCCAAATGTTTCTCTAGGTTCTTATCAGCTCTATACCTTAGAATAAGAGAGGTTGCTATCTCTTTCCCGGGACTCGATTTCCCAACACCCCGCAAGGGGAGTCAGAAACACAGGAGCTATATTCTTCACAGGAGGATGACAGATTCTGGTCAGTGCATCACCTGGAGAGTTGGCTTCCTTCGGGACTTGTTGTAGCGAGCTGCGTTGTGCAAGTAGGTAGTCGAACTGCACTGAACACCACCGTGCTTTGCCATAGCAAGTGAAGGTATATTTATACTTTGGAGGTGTTTAGGAATGGCAGCTTTGACGTAAACTCGGGCATATGAACGTCCTGAATGAACCCCCAAGGAATAGATGTTCATGCATAATAAATTAGTTCTTGGAGAAATCAATATGCAAGCAAGGGGAAGTCCCTAACGGCTTAAAAGTCTGGTTTTCCAAGAAAAGTTGTGACGTAGATGAACGGATGGAAGTAGCCATGCCTGTATTTGGGTAACATGGCATTTGCCTAAATGAGGACTGGATTTCTATGCCTATATAAGGGCAACACAAATTGTACCTATATAAGGGCATGAATTGGGAAATTCATTCGGAATCTAAAATCGAACTCAACAGCATCATGACTATTCTCACACCCCTTTTAGGCTGTGACCAAGTTAGGGCTAGACCCAAAGACCTTTTAGCCTTCACTAGAGCTGTGTACACTATCATAGCAGACACACCGGAATTGACATGGAAATTAGTTGAATTACCTAACAACGTTCTCTTCTGATGACAGGGCCCCTATTCTGAAGCATTAGACAAAGACTTTATTCTGTAAATAGAGGCTCTGGAAGGGTCTCCCACATATGGGTCAACAATGGAAAGTGACCGCACCTGTGTGACGTGGGCATGTGTCATCTTTCATGATCCCAACATGCAGGTGGGAGACATTTCAAATGACCAGTTGTTCGCTAATGACACAAGAAGGGCAGAGATTTTTTCCAAGACTGGATACACCTACACACCACACTGGAGACAAGTCCTGTGGTACCAAGAAATTTCTCCAGCCCTATCAAAGACAATGACCTTGCACAGTTACCCTCTAATTTGTGGACAAATAGCCTCATCCGCATACCAGTACCATTTATAATAACCCTGAAGGAAGGAGCAATACTGCTAAGAGTGAGGCTCTATCTAAAGAATCTGAGTAGGGCATTGCCCCCGTTATACAAGTACTGGTGGAGCAGGAAGTCAAATGCCCAGGTGTATCACAGTGCAACACCCCAATTTACCCCATCAAGAAGGCCAAGGGCAACTCGTAGCATTTGATTTAAGACCTGCGCCCTCTTAATCACATAGTGATACCAGAATTCTCTGTAGTGCTCGACCCTTCTGTCATCCTCACCAATGTACCCCAAGATGATAAATAGTTTTCAGTCATAGACCTAAAGAATGCAATCTTTAGAATTCCCCTGCACCCAGACAGTCTCTATTTGACCACGTTTTCCTATCATGGTTCTCAGTACCTCCATTCTCAATTACCTCAAGGGTACTGCGAGTCCCCTAGTGTCTTTAATAGGTCTGTCAAGAATGACCTCACAAATTTTCAATGGGACAGCACAGTGTTGCAGTATGTCAATGACCTACTGATCTGTAGTGTGACAGAACAACAGTGTAGAAAAGACACTGTGCCCCTGTTGTACACCCTTGCTCAATGAGGATAAAAGGTGTATAGGGACAAATTGCTGTACTGTCAGTAAGAAGTCCAATACTTGGGACAACTGCTGTCAGCCTCTGGCTGCCAAGTTACGCCTGAAGGAGTGGCATCCATCGGAGAGATGACAGAGAAAGGAGCGCAGACATTCCTGGGCTTGTGTAGTTATGTCAGACAATGGATTTTTGATTACAGTACTTTAATATCCCCACTACTTGCATCTATCAAACAGGCTAAAAAACAAAAAGACAGGATAACATGGACTAAAAGATGAAACAAACATTTAGCAAGTTAAAAACAGAGCTACCAAATGCACCAGTGTTAAGAACACCAGACTACAATTGCCACTGTATTGGCCAGATAATTATGGCTGTCCTCACCCGCAAATATCCTTTAGGCCACAAGCCAATTGCATACTTTAGTGACCTACTTGAATATGTCATGAAAGCTCATTACTCTTGTGAACAAGCATTAGCTACAGCAGCCTTTGCAGTCGAGAAAAGGGCCCCTATTGCTGTGGGTGCACCTCTGACTCTGTACACTGAACATGCAGCGTTTGCAATAATTCAGAAAGGTAAAACGACACTGACAACACAGAGAGTATCAGGCTATGAAATATTATCATTGCCATTTCTGATGACAGTTAAATGTCACAGGCTACACTGCTACTTTCGTTGCACACTCCACTTCAGACCCAGAAGATGAGGACTGTGCACATATACGCCAGATGAGAGTTGCGAAGCAACAGAAGACCCCAATCTAGGTAGCATTGTATATTTTGTGGATGGGTATTCCACAATAGACCAGGATACAGGAGTAGGACACACACCTGCTGCAGCGGTCACAGCGATGCAGCATGACTCTTCAGACACACTACAGATAACAGAGCAGATAACTTTGCCACCCCAGTATTCATCCCAGGCTGCTGAATTAGTAACTTTAGTGGTGGCCCTCAAACAAGTGGAAGGAGAAACAATAACAGTATACTCTGATTCGGTCTATGTTACCACAACAGTGCAGTATAGCATCATATGGTGGAGCTGACGTGGATTCCCTAAGTCTGA
The DNA here is from genome assembly GCF_964261635.1 of Lissotriton helveticus. Taxonomy (NCBI): domain Eukaryota; kingdom Metazoa; phylum Chordata; class Amphibia; order Caudata; family Salamandridae; genus Lissotriton; species Lissotriton helveticus. Next base: position 447,184,433 of record NC_136061.1, read on the forward strand.
TTTAAGTCCCGTCATGTACCGTCCCCTCTTGAAAGACTTGATACAAGCCTTAACACTGCCACAAGCAGTCGCAGTGGTGAAGTGCGCAGCACACACTAGTGCTCAGGATTTTGTATTCTGCAGAAACGCCCTGGCTAATTGGGCAGCGAATGGTGCAGCAAACCGCTTCCTTAGTGACACGCATACCACAGTTTTGTTAGTTAATGAAACATCGACATCGACTCTATCCAACTCTTGGGCTGCATTAAGACATTACATGTAGACAGCTTACCTCTTCCTTCGAGAGATGCAAGAAAGTGCCCCAGAACATGAGAAACAATTGTGGGCAGCTAGAGGATGCACACAAAAGGAGCATATTTCATATAAGACAGATATCGACAGGAAAGCCTGTCATGCTCCAAGCATTGTTACTGATAGTTCTAAACTGGTTACACTTTCCTTCACATACTGCCAGAGACAACATGCTGCTCCAAATATGCCAGGATTGGTTTCTCCCTAACCTACATAAGATGATTTCAAAGTACATACAAACCTATAGGGTGAGCCAGCAGTATTCCCCAAGTCCCTCTGTCAGGGTAATAGCTTCCACAATACCCTGACCACAGAAACATTTAAGGAACTGCATACTGACTACATTGAAATGATTGGAAACAAATGTGGGATTACACTGCTTCACCTCCCAGCAGGTTCGCCCCTAGGCATCATGGTAAATGCAGTTCACCAAGTGTGTGTACTTGCAAAGTCTCTCTAGTGTTTCACCAGGTAGGTGCAGATTTAGTGCTGGCCATCTCTAGACACATGTTTCTGGATTGTTATCCGTCATCAGTAGAGATTAGGCAATTCGAATGTATGGGGTTGCTAAGCAGGCTGCCAAAGTATTCTCGGGTCACAGTACCTCTTCAGGCGCGCAGGACCCTCTCCACGAGCTCAGATGGCTCGATGGAGTCTTTTAAACAGGAAACAAATTGAGTCAATAATCATTTCGCGATACATCTCTCTTTGAGGTTAAAAAAGCACTCTCTGCCGTTTTAGACAAAGGTCCGTTTGTTACATTCATATCACATACACTCTAGATTTGAAACGTCACACACATCTCACTAACTGTGATTTTTTAGAGAGGAACTCATTTCTTGATAAAAGTCTTTTTAAATTACCTCTGTGGTAGACTGGCTTTTATCCAACAGCCTTGTCGTTGTGGGCTTTTCAATCGCTTATATGGTGAACTGGCTTTTGTGAAATTGCTTAGTCCTTATGGGCCAACAATTTCTGGAAATTTGAAGAAAAACGGGGGGATTTTTAGTTATTAATCTCTTCTCCTATTGTTCTACTAAATCTAGTTCCACCTTTCAATTGGGCGGCGAGACCTTACCTTATTGGCAACGAGAAATTGTGTCTCTGTGGGCTTTTCGATTGCCTCTGTGTTGACCTGGCCATAATGAATTTGCCTTGTCCAAATGTACCCAAGAGTTTCTGAAAGTTCAAGAAAAAAGAAGTTCCGGTTATTAATCTCCTATCCTATTACTATACTTTATTTGTCCTTCCCTTACGATTGGGCACGAGACCGTACCTTATTAAGAGAGACTATCTCTTAATGTAGGTTCTGACTGACACATGTTTAGGCAGGTTCATAGCTGACGTACTCCTCTTAGGGAGTCAGGTGTCGATTTGTTCCCCTTTTCTGGGTGAATGAGTATATATATATATATATATATATATATATATATGTTGTTTTCTTTTACACGCCGGTGTCCAATCAAATGTCTTAAAACTTCAGCACTTGCACTTTAAATTTTGCCCACGCCCTCCATGGCGTCATGTGACCAAGGCCTCTGTGCAGGCCGAAACGTTATGCTGGCGAAGGTGCTATTAAACTAACAAACTCACCTGAACTCTGGGTCTTCGTGTTCTTTGCTGTGTTGGTGTTCCGGTGATTGCGGACCTGGCCGATAGTTTGGAACTCTGAACATTTGTTAGCCGGTTGAGTGCTTCTCCGGCGTTACAAGACCCCTCCTCCGCAAGCGGCTGAACGGCAGGAAGCTGTGACCCCTGGTGACCCGGAGGTCGTTTACTGCTCCCGTTGGGGAGAGACCGCTCAAGCCCCTGGACGCCTTGCAACACTCCGGCATCTGAAATCGGGCTAGGTGCGGTGGGACGGCTGTCTCAGACTGTGCCCGAGGCCCGTTGCAGCTCTGCGTGGGAAGGAAAGTCTGGTGGAGGAATTTTTTCGTGTTCGGCGGTTCTTTACATTTGGTGCCGGATTCCGTCAGACAGTGAGTACGCAAGATTGTGTTAGTAAATATCATTGAAGCACGATGTCAGCAGGCGCTCGGAGAGGGAGGGAGGTGGCAGCCCTCGATGTGTTTGACGACTCCCCGGCTGGGGGGTCAGGTGTGACAGCTACCATGGAACCGGACTTAAATGCAGGCTCCTGTGCCCGTGACAAATTTAAACAGTTGGAAAAACTCACGAAACGTGAGCAGTCTAAGTGGTGGGAGCATCGCTCCCTGAGCCGATACCTAGAAGTTAATCGCATTCCTCGGGGGCTGAGGGTCATGCTGGCCCCCAGCTATGAACAACCTGACCCCGAGATGCTCAGAGAATGGGCTGAATGTAATTTGGATTCCTCTCGGAGGTTGGTGGAGATCCTAATTCGATATGCTGAATCTGACCGCAGAAAAATTCAAGTTCAAATTGAAGAGCTGAACAATGAAATAGATAAATTGGGTGCAGATGTGGCTACAGAATGCACAAAACTCAGAGAAGAGATGCTGGTGCGGGTACAAAAGGAGGAAGATACCATCATTAAGAGAAAACAATACAAGTTCCAAAGGGATAAGAATGACTATCTGGAGGGGCGCATATTTACCTTTGCGCGCAAGTATGACGCCATTAAAGCAGCAAAACCCAGAATATCCCAAATGGTCCCCAATGTACAAAACGCACCACTGACACGATCACCAGAAAGTTCCTCTAATGCGGAGCTGAGCTCTAACATGGATAGTGGCTCAGACTCAGATGTAGGCAGAAGCGGAGCACGATTGCGGTTTACCCGGCTTACCCTGGCACAGGAACTGGACTGTGTACGGCAGGACAGGCGAGACACTCTACGTCCCGGGGTTCAGCCGCAGCCAAAGTCAAAAGCCAAAACACCAGGCGGAGAGAGCGGAGGCAAGCCAATGCAAGGCGCGACACAAAAGAGGAGAAATCAAAACAGGCAGTGGAACAAAAAGTAACTGGTTTGCCAACGGCTTATAATTTTGGTCTCTCAGTAATAAATCTTACCCCGACGAAGCTATCGGATTCAGAATTGCACATTTTGTCAATGGGCTTGTCTTTTTGCCCACCGGGTGACTTCAATTACGCTGGAACGCGAACAGATTTATTTTAATTTATGCGCAAATTGAAGTTAAGAAAACATTTTATCAATAGCAAGTCACGTAGGGGGTCTGAGAGAATTGAGAACACAACAACAAGGTTGGGATTGGCAGCAAACGATGTGCCACTAATGCAGGACATGGATGCATTGAGATTAGAACAATCAGTCTCACAGAGTGTGCAGGATATACCAATCACTCATCTAAGCAGCCAAACAAATTTCAAACCACGTTCCACCTTTACGCCACTTATGTTATATGATAACATCGACATTTTTCATGAGGCAGCTACTAAGAAGATAAAGGGCCTGTATGAAAAGACGCTTAAAATCAAAAAACACAAATACAGGCAAAACCAGAAATATACTGATCTCATCAACAAAATCCAAAAAGATGGCAACATGATTGTACGTCAATCGGACAAAGGCGGCAACGTCGTATTGTGGCCAAGAAGCCTGTATATGGAGGAAGCACTCCATTAGCTAAATGATACTAACTGCTACAAACATTGTGACGTAGGGGTGGTCAGAAAAGCTCAATTTGACTTTTATTCCTTGCTGATGGGATGGCGTTCATCAGGTCTTATCAGCATAGACGAACTAAAGTTTTTGAAGAATGATCACCCCATTACCCCAGTCCTATACCTCATTCCCAAAGTCCACAAGGACGCCACAAAGCCTCCAGGGAGACCTATTATTTCAGCATGTGGGGGGCTTCTAGAGAAGACTACAATCTATGTGGACTCTTTTTTTACAAGAGTACGTCTGTGGACTCCCATCATATATCCAGGATTCCAGCGACTTTCTAAGAAAGATCAAGGAAATTGAGTGGAATCCGGAATACTGATTGATAACTTTAGACGTTACATCATTGTACACCAGTATAGTACATGCGGATGGGGTACGTGCGATCCAGTTTTATCTGGGACAGAGACCGATTGAACTGCTAGAACATAACAGAATGTTGATTGCCATGATTAGTTTCTGCCTACATAACAACTACTTTATGTTCCATAATCAATACTACCAGCAGATTAGAGGTGTCGCCATGGGGGCCTGTTTCTCTCCCAGTTATGCCTGTATTCATATGGGCTACTGGGAGAGACAGGTCCTCTTCGGTGAACACTAGGACATCTGCAAGAAGCACATCATACGGTGGTACAGATACATCGATGATGTGTTTTTAATTTGGCAGGGGACACAGGCAGAAGCTATCTAGTTCATTGAGAGGTTGAATTGCAACACTTATAACCTGGCTTTTACCTCAGACATCAGTCAGAGCCAGGCTCATTTTCTGGATGTTACCATCGAGATCAGTGAGGGTCACCTAGAAACAACTCTGTATAGGAAGCCTACGGCTGGTAATACGGTGCTTCATGCTATGAGCCACCACCCGCCACACCTGATCAGGAGTATCCCCTATGGGGAGATGCTTAGGATCAGGCGAGTGTGCAGCACAGAAGTCCAGTGCAAACTAGCTCAGGAAGCCAGTAAACAAAGGTTCCTAGCTAGAGGGTATAGGGAGAGCATATTAGATGTGGCAATGGCCAAAGCAAATGCCCTGTCCTGAGAGGCCGCCCTGGTACACAAGAAGAAGCTGAAACTCACTGTAAATGAGAACAGGCAACCAACCAGATTAATCTGGCCCTTTAATAGGCAGCATGGGGCATTGAGAAAAATTGTGAACAAACACTGGGACCTAGTCAGATTTGATCCAGTTATTGGCGAGCATATGCCAAAGAAACCTGCGATCACATTCAGAAAAGCATACTCTATGCAGGATGCATTCGTAAAATCAAGTCCTGAAGTGATTGCGCCAAAGAACTGGCTAGCAGGGAGCAAAGGTTTCAGGAAGTGCTCTAGCTGTAAGGCCTGTTCACATGGAGTTAGCAAGACCGAATATATCACTCCATTCTCTCCTATACCCCGTAAAATGACCAAACAGCTGACCTGCAAGAGTGAGTACGTGGTGTATGTGCTGGAGTGCCCGTGTGGCCTGCGATATGTTGGGAGTACCAAATTGCAGGTCCACAAGAGGGTGCTCCAGCAGCACATAAGAGCCATCAACACAAGTGACGCCACGTACCCAGTTGCTAGGCATTTCAGAGAGTTTCATGGCAACAACAGTGCACTTCTCAGATATTATGCCATTTTTACAGTGGGTCCCTTGAGGAGAGGCGGCGACAGGGAGGGTATCCTTAGAGCTCTAGAGACAAAGTATATATTAGAGCTGAATAGCAAGACCCCTTGGGGTCTGAACTCCACAGAAGATCTCCATACTTGTCTATGAGAATCCCCCTACGTAGTCTACCAGGTGCATGACACATAGCGCACCGTTACTTTACCATACCATTCCATCAATTTATGTAAGGGCTCCTAAGATAGTTTTTGACCGCACGTACCAACCAAATAAGTATCATCAGCAGGTTGGGTCGTAGCTTGTCCTTTTCAGTCCGGTTCCAGGTACTATAGTATGTCACTAACATCATGTGTATAGGTTGGGAGCAGTCTACAATAAGATCATAAACCATTTGAATGTTTTTAAAAATTTTGAATTTTCATCTATTCACTGATCACACATGAAATTGGACACAGTAAGCGTGTATATCAGATTATTTAGAAAACATAGGCACATTAGGAAAAAGGTGAATATAGTGTTTGTATTTATACAGTCATTGGGGGGAAAAAATATTATATTTTTTCCCCCCTCCTTTCCCCCCCTTTTTTTACACATCTGTTTCTAGCATGCCATACATATGCCAGAAGGAGTGAATTAATTGGCGGCAGCTGATTGTTCATCTGTGGTAGATTGTTTTATCCGCCGACTTTTATTTGCATTTATCTTGTAAATATTATGAAATGACTTTTTAAATTGCTATTTTTATATATTTAAATTGTCGATTATGAAAGTCAATTCGGATACATTTCAAAAGGCATGTTATTTATTGGAATGATGTGTTCGTTTATTGGGATTATCCCAAAATGTGCCATGACAAGTATGTCTTTTATGTTGTTTTCTTTTACACGCCGGTGTCCAATCAAATGTCTTAAAACTTCAGCACTTGCACTTTAAATTTTGCCCACGCCCTCCATGACGTCATGTGACCAAGGCCTCTGTGCAGGCCGAAACGTTATGCTGGCGAAGGTGCTATTAAACTAACAAACTCAGCTGAACTCTGGGTCTTCGTTTTCTTTGCTGTGTTGGTGTTCCGGTGATTGCAGACCTGGCCGATAGTTTGGAACTCTGAACATACATATATATATATATATTCACTGAAAAAACCATAGGTTATAGACCATATATAGTTAGGAATTAGCATTTACAAAACCTTGAAAATTCACTGAAAAAACCATAGGTTATAGACCATATATAGTTAGGAATTAGCATTTACAAAACCTTATTTTACTCACACAAAACCATTGAAATTCCATATATAGTTAGTTGCACTAACTATATATCGCGCACCCGCAATCCACTGCTGATGATGTCACATATTACATCATTCATGACATGGTCAGTGACATCACTGATGACATCACTGATGACATCTCAAATGACATCTCAAATGACATCATCTAGTGTCTGTGTGTTTTTGTAAAGTTTAAATACGTTTTACATATTGAAGAATGAGTGGATGTATGGAAGACTGAGTGTGTGTGTGGCTGGCTGGGAGGTGTGTGACTGTGCATATCAATGTGTACTTGTATCAGTGATTGTATAAGAGAGTAAGTATGTGTTAGTATATGTGTGAAAAGTATGGTGTTCTGTGTTTAACTATAGATGAGGACATCGAAGTGTGATTGATTCTTCACAGGACTGACTAGGTGTATGAGTGCATATGATAGTGTTCTAATAATAAGTGACTGTATGTATGAGTAATTGTATGGGTGAATGAGTGAATGTGTGTGTAGACGTACGAATCAGTGAGTGCGTATGTAGTAACTGGTATTGGTGTGTCATGATGTCATCAGTGATGTCATTTGAGATGTCATCAGTATTGTCATTTCAGATGTCATTAGTGATGTCATCAGTGATGTCACTGAAGTATGGTGTTCTGTGTTTAACTGTATAGATGAAGAAATGGAAGTGTGATTGATTCTTTACAGGACTGACTTGGTGTGTGAGTAACTCCATGGATGAGTGGCAGTGTGTGACTGTCTGCATAGGTGTATGAGTGCATATGATAGTGTTGTAATAATGAGTGACTATGTATGAGTGATTGTATGGGTGAATGAGTAAATGTGTGTGTAGACGTAGGAATCAGTGAGTGCGTATGTAGTAACTGGTATTGGTGTGTCATGATGTCATCAGTGATGTCATTTGAGATGTCATCAGTAATGTCATCAGTGATGTCATTTGAGATGTCATCAGTGATGTCATCAGTGATGTCACTGACCATGTCATGAATGATGTAATATGTGACATCATCAGCAGTGGATTGCGGGTGCGCGATATATAGTTAGTGCAACTAACTATATATGGAATTTCAATGGTTTTGTGTGAGTAAAATAAGGTTTTGTAAATGCTAATTCCTAACTATATATGGTCTATAACCTATGGTTTTTTCAGTGAATTTTCAAGGTTTTGTAAATGCTAATTCCTAACTATATATGGTCTATAACCTATGGTTTTTTCAGTGAATTTCATTGGTTTTTTAACAGCTAATATCTGTAGCTGTAAAATGTATTCTTCTTTAAATCCAAAAATATATTTTATATGTTTATTAATAACTTTTTTTTAAAATATTTTTTTTTCTTCGTTCCTGCTTCGCGAATCGGGAAGCTTCCCGTTAGCTGACCTTGATGCCGCGAAATAGACCGCGAGCCGGTAAACGTTTCTTTACCGCAACTGCCGCGTTAGAAAACAACATCGTGACGCCTCCCGTCCGCATGACGTTTCGCGTTGTCGCGTGATACGTCATATGACGTGCTACGTTAGCGAACTGGTACGCTTACCGAGTCGCAAAGCAAAGGTTTCTGGAAGCAAACCGGGAGGCCCTGCAAAGCGCGTAACATAAACACAGCAGGTCATGTGACTTGGTAATAACACTTTTCATTGGTTCATTTCACTTTTGGTTTCCTAATGATGTAAGACTAGGTCATATAATCTAAAATGAACACTTTTCATTGGTTGAGAACTATTGTTTTTCCCAAATGATGAAAATCCCTCCTTCTTTCCTCACTCTGACTTTCATCATTGTGAGAGAAAGACCCTTTGTTACCAGTGAGCAATGGCTTCTTTAGTAGCTTCAGCTGGTGCTTCCCCACCACCTCCACCACATCCAAGGAAGAGTGGACCACCTGCTGAAGTTATAATTCAGCAAGAAGAGGAAGAAGAGGAACAGGACGACGAGCACGAAGAGAGGCACTTTTTGCCTGAGGAGCCCAGGACGTCTCACCGGAAAGAAAACTTCATTTGGCAATTTTTTAAAATTCCCAAAGGTCAGAAAAAAGTAAATGCAAGATACGTAACTTGCCTTATATGTCAAGATAGACTGTCCAGAGGGACCGACAAAAAATACAGTTTCGGAAACTACACAATGCATCGCCATATGACTAGGTGGCATCCTAACAACTACAGTGCTGCACAGTTTCGTAACGACCTAGATAATCTCCCTATTATGGCCAGAAGATCTGTTGTACCGGAAGTAACGGGACCAGAGGGCAGGGAGATGGTGCCAAATATACAAACGAGATTTCGTGAAGTAAAACAAGTCTGCGTACATTGCAGTGGATTCATTTGCTACGGAGAAAGTAGCATCACTCTGATCAACAGAGCTATTGACTATCATATGCAAGTTTGTACGAAACGCCCCAAATAATAAATTCTTTTTTTTTGTTTTGTTGCTCCTGTTGAGCCCTTTACAATGAATCGTTTTCGTTGCCCCCTCCGAAAAAAAACCCAAAAAAATATAAAACTGTTCAGAAAAATTCAAAAAAAGTAAAAAAAGGTTCAGAAAAATAATAAAAAAAATATAAAACAACAAAAACAATAAAAAAAAAAAGTTCTTTTCAGAACTACCTCCCCGTTATTAAAAAATTGGTACAATATTTGGAACTGTGCCAACCTCTATTTCTCTTAGTTCGCTTCCCAGTTCGCTCCCCGGTACGCGAACCGGAAGCGAACCAAAATTATTTTTTTTTTTTAAAAAAGAACAATAAGTATAAGGGAAGGAAACATACAGTTATGTTAAAAGAAAGACAGCTATAGGGGAGTAAACTAGAGATACTATTACCCGTAATCCACTGCTGATGATGTCACATATTACATCATTCATGACATGCTCAGTGACATCATCAGCAGAGGATTGCGGGTAACAGTATCCCTAGTTTATTCCCTATAGCTGTGTTTCTTTTAACATAACTGTCTGTTTCCTTCCCTTATACTTATTGTTCTTTTAAAAAATTTTTTTTTAGATCAGTCAGAAACAGTGAAAGTAATGAAATATAAAAGACTACGTAGAATATGAGCACTGTATGCAACAACTTTGACACTTACAGAAGCCTCACCTTCTCCATGCCTCCTACACAGTTCTACATGTACATCATAAATGCAAACAGAACAGAATTAATTATACATGTTAAATGGTTTATTTTTGCTGTTCTCAGAATGTATCAAATTTCACTAAAACAGTGACTTGAAGGTATTCATCATATAACAGCGGGGAAAAAAAAACACAATCAAAATGATTGTGTTTAAAAAACCCATACAACATAACAAATCAGAATTCAGAACTCCTTAAAGTTAACTTACTTTCCATGACGGCCAAGGATGTCCTATGAACAGCTTACTCTGTTGTGCTGTTATTACTTTCAACCCGCCACTTTCTGAAAGAAAACCTCCATCATTTTCAAAAACATGTTACATACAATAAATGACTTCTCGCTCTCTACCACACGTTTCCACAAGGCCAAATCGTGTCTGAGCCATTTATAACTCTTAGAATTCTTTTAAGCCAATCCCGTCATGTTGTATTTCCGCAACTTTCACAATTAAAATGTTGAAGATCATTTTCACAATCCTGGACTAGTAATATCTTCCCCTTCTTGCTCAATCATGTTCTACATTTCCTATCACACTGATACTGCTTACTATGAAGCAGACTTACACTACCTTTATGACTAGTACAATTATTTAATTCTCTACATCACTTTTAATGACAAAGCAATGTAAAACAGTAGACAGCATTGCAGACTTACATTCCCTCTACTCCATGTTTTGATTGGCTGCTTCAATTAGCTTATAAAAAGAAACAGTTTTTCTGAACTCATTCAAAGTGCACGTATTTCTCCATGACGTCCAGTGTTATGGTAAGAAGTTATGTCTCTGTACTACACTTATCCTCAAGGCCAAATCGTGTAGGAGCCATTAGAACTTCTTGAAATTCCTCAGAGCACATCCCGAGATTCTTTCCCTAAAATTTTGGTTTTAAAAACACCAGGTAAGAGTTTTTAAGGTCATACGGCAATTTTTTTTTTTAAATTAAAACAGAATCATTGCAGAATGACCAGCCATTTCTACACTTTAAATAAGCTGTATAATGTCCTGATGTTATTGAAGGACCATCATGATATATAATTGCTACAGTTACAAAAGTCCTTCCTGATATTGACAACTGTGAAGCCACAAAATGTTTAATTAAAGTTGTCAATTTTGTTCCATCAGGCCTACATCGTTGGAACATTAAAATGACATACTGGCCATATGTTCGTATAAATAATGTGGACATCATTTCAGATTTACATTGGCTACACTCCATGTTGTGATCAGCTGCTTTTACTAGCTTATTAAAAGAGACTGATTTACTGTCTGGCAAAGTTAAACATATAAATCTTTATGAGTCTACACTAGTAGTACTTGATACCCTACAGTTCTCGCAGTCATGCTGCCATTGATAAGAAAGCCCAAACAGGTGATCTACATCTACACCTTCATCATGCAATACATCAAGCATATACATTAAAAACTCCTGACAATCTTGCTGACTATTTTGAGAGAATTGTGTTTGGCCTGAACATCTGTCTAACAGATTTCGAATTTCCGACACACTTTCTATGTTTGTTCTATGAGTGCTACATTTCTCTAACACAGAATTTAACAAACTGCAAAATCTTTGATCAGAATTGACCACAATCTCTTCTTTTACATTTTCTAGAGAAAACAAAACATTAACCACTACATTAGCATAGCAGTTGACACCAGAACTGTTTTCAAATTGAAAACCAACAACATCTTCAACAGAATCCTTTTTGTTTCTGCTTATAATTTCAGGTTCATCGACTTTTCGTCTTTTTGCTACAACCTCCCCAGTATTGGTCACATTTCTTCGTTTCCGGCCTACCACACGTTTCTCAAACAAAGGATACTGAGGCAAATGTGGCGCATACTCTCTTCTTAACCTATTGTATTCCTTAACACAATCTAGATCCGCACAAATGTTTGTGACATCACACTCAATCAAGTACAATCCCGATAAAGTTCTAACTCGTGACAATGCCACATATGCCATACCCTCCTTGAACACAGAACTGCCAATATTCACCAATGCACAGTCTACACTTAAACCTTGCGATTTATGGATTGTCACCGCATATGCCAAGCAAACAGGAAACTGCTTACGACGAACATATAAGTCTTTTACAAGCAAAAATCTAGCAGAACAACGAGCAATTAGCTGTACTTCCTCAATGCCATCAAATTTAATTTTTAAAAATTCAATTCCATCTCTATTTCTGTATTTCACAAAATCAACAACATTACCCATTGATCCATTTACCAGACCTCTTTCAACATGTAAATTCCTTCTTAAAATTATACGGCAGTTCAAGCACACATTCAGAGTCTTTTCAAAACCCGCAGTTTTAGATATAGTCTTCTCTAATGAATCCAATTTTGTTTGCAGATTCTCAGACAAAATAATTGTTGATCCCATATGCTCTACTCTGTCAATAGCTTCCAGTTTCACAATCTCTTGCTTTTCTAAATGCAACATTTTGTTGTTGAATTTGGCACATTCTGCAAGAGTTGGCATCAAACATATTCCAGATTTTTTCTCAGTAACTTTCTGAAAAATATTCTCAGGCACAACATCTTCGTCTGGATATAAATTTGTCAGTAATCGTGCATGTAAAGCTTCTTTCCCATGCTCGGTCACTTTTCCAATTCTAACATCTTGCAGAATAGTCTTGTAAACTTCATCCTTTGCCTGACGCATATTTTCATGCAGTTCAGCATAATTGAAGTTTAACCATATATTGACGTTGCCAATGCTCCCTAAGCACTTCCTGGTATCTTCATGCGTGAGCATTTTGAACAAAGGTTGCCCTTTCACTGGTGTCAGCTGCAGAAGATCTCCGAAAACAATGATGTGTTTGCCACCAAATAACACATCATACTCTGTTTTGAGAACTTCTTGCATTCTCAAATGCACAAAGGCAAGCATGACATTGGAAACCATGCTTACTTCGTCAATGATAAGAAGTTTCATTTTCCTCAAGACTCTTGAAACTTCAAAACAAGCATCTCCAGATAGCTTGTGATATTCTAATTTGTTGTCATGCTCCACTGGCAGCATCAGTAAACGATGTAAAGTAATCCCTTTAATGTTATGTGCTGCCAGTCCAGTTGGAGCGGTGACAACACAAGACAGCGATGACTCTGTCCTTTCCTGCAAATAACATGAAATTGCTTTAATAAGGAAACTTTTTCCAGTTCCCGCTTCTCCACTCACGTACAGTCGGACAGGCTTCAACGACGTACATGAGCACTCTTTCTTGTCATGACTTAATCCATGATCAATTTGCATGGTAAGTTCGTCATATATTTTCCTCTGCTCAACGTTGAGTTGTCTTTCCAACTCTTCTAAGTTAACCGCATCCTCCTGAGCATGTGCCATGGCTCTTTCCACTTCATTCATAGCAGTGGCAGCTTCATTTTCGATAAGAGGTCCTCCTAGTGGATCCTGACTCAATGAAGCAGAACTCTGACTGTCCTGAGAACTGTCTCTGGCAATCTCGGCTGCAATCGTTGCTTCCTGCTCAATTTCCACATTCAACATTTCTACATATTTGGGAAAAGCAGGACATTCTATGGTCTCCTTGGCAGCATTGAATGAGTCTTCGTAACAAAGGAAATCTCCAAGCAGTTCCTCTTCTGCACGCCAAGGCTTAAAAAGTTGCAAAAGTGCTAAATAGAAAAACTCCTTTTTTCCAGGAGATTCGCCACTCAATTTTCGATGGTTTATCAAGTGGCATTTTCTTTGCTTGACCAGACATCCCTCACTTCCTATTACAGCATACACTCCTTTCTCAGTATCTTCTTTGATGTTCCTCTTGAATATGTAATTTTGCAGAACCTCATACAGACAAACATTCTCGAGGTGACTGCTTCGATTTGGATAATATGTATCCAACATGTTGCTCTTCAAAATGTCGGTACTGTTTGGCTCCTTTTCCGCCAAATACTCAATTTCCCGCACAGGTTTCAGAACTCGATTACGCGTTGCAGCAAGACCAACACTCGCCCAAACGATACTCCTGGACTTGGCATAGAGACTTGCTAAAGACACAGGTCAGAACATTCGTAAGCTCCGATTTCTCGATGCGACAACATCTTCAGACTGAAACTGTACAACTTCTTGCTGAGGCTCTTTTCATGGGAAATGTCCTCCCACATATCCTTCAATTCTGTCTTCTCTTTTTTGGTGATGTAAGATGTCACATACCGAGCCACAGCCATACAGTTATCAGCCACAAACTGTATATCCATGTTAGCATTCCACATGGACAAAATCACCGGGTTGTAGTCGTTGATGTACTTAGACTCTTCGTTCCTCTTCAAATTGTATGTGTTTTTAGGTGATTTCTTCATCACATTATGTCGCAGCGAAGACATCAAACTGTTCACTCTTCCTTTAGAAATCACCGGTCGTGGAAAGCCGAAACGACATTTGGTGCAGAACTTGTCTTTGTTCCGGAATTTACGACGACAGTACTTTCCACATCGATGGCTTTGGAAACGTAGAACTTTTTCTCTTAGGCTTTTTTTCTCCTTTGCATTTGGAACAGCACACGTAGAATACTGTTCTATGAAACTCATCACTGAGTCTTCTGCATCCGTTCCAAATTTAGGTGCATCCTTGATCCACAGCAACATATGTATATGAGGAGCACCTCTTGCTTGGTACTCCTTCCTCCAGAAGAAATCCAACACCTCTCCAAGAGGTGGATTCTTCTTATTCATGATGAAAGACATCATACCTTCAAATCTATGATTGAAGTACCTACATACATTGACTGGATCCAAAGAGCACAGTTCTCCGGGTGTCTTGAATTCGATGTTTTCTACGTTAGCATTTGCCTCTCGTAGAAATTCAAGTAAGTCTTCAAGTCAAGTCATAACATAACATTTATATAGCGCACTACATACCCAGAGGGTTTCAAGGCGCTTAGGAAGGGGAGGAGTATTATTTGTCAAATATCCACGTTTTAAGCTGCTTTCTGAACGCTAGGTGATTCTGGGTGAGGCGGAGGTAAGCGGGGAGTGAGTTCCATGTTTTGGCAGCCAGGTATGAGAAGGATCTGCCTCCCATGGTGGTCTTGTTGATGCGAGGTACAGTGGCGAAGGCTTGGCTGGAAGAGTGAAGTTGTCGGGAGGGGGTCTAAAAGGACAGTCGAGAGTTGAGGCAATCTGGTCCGATGTCGTAGAGTGATTTGTGTGCGTGGGTAAGCAGTCGGAAAGTAATCCTCTTATTGACGGGTAGCCAGTGGAGGTCTTTAAGGTGACCAGAAATGTGTTCGTTGCGTGGGATGTCTAATATGAGCCTGGCTGAGGCGTTTTGGATTCGTTGTAGTTTCTTCTGGAGTTTAGCGGTGGTACCTGCGTAGAGGGTGTTTCCGTAGTCCAGTCGGCTCGTGACTAGAGCGTGGGTGACTGTTTTCCTTGTTTCGGAGGGGATCCAGCGAAATGTTTTTCTGAGCATGCGAAGAATGTTAAAGCAGGAAGAGGATACGGCGCTGACTTGTTTGTTCATTGAGAGTGAAGAATCCAGGATGACGCCAAGGTTCCGTGCGTGGTCTGTCGGGATGGGTGCATTTCCGAGGGCTTCCGGCCACCAGGAGTCGTCCCATGCAGAGGGGGATTTACCTAAGATGAGGACTTCTGTTTTGTCTGAGTTCAGTTTCAGTCGGCTTTGTTTCATCCATTCGGCGACTTCTTTCATTCCTTCGTGTAGGTTAGTTTTGGCGGTGCTGGGGTCCTTGGTGAGAGATAGGATCAGTTGAGTGTCATCCGCGTAAGAGATGATGTTGAGGTTGTGTTGGCGGGCGATGGCCGCGAGGGGGCTCATGTATACGTTGAAGAGGGTGGGACTGAGTGAGGATCCTTGTGGTACGCCGCAGATGACTTCGGTGGCCTCGGACTTGAAAGGTGGGAGGCGGACTCTCTGGGTTCTTCCGGTGAGGAACGAAGTGATCCATTCCAGTGCCTTTCCTTGGATTCCGATGTTTCTGAGGCGTTGTAAAAGGGTGCTGTGGCAGACTGTGTCGAAGGCTGCAGAGAGGTCGAGGAGGATGAGGGCGACTGTCTCCATTGTCCAGCAGAGTTCGAATGTCGTCTGTTGCTGCGATGAGGGCGGTCTCAGTGCTGTGTTTGGCTCGGAAGCCAGATTGTGAGGGGTCGAGGGATTTGTTGGCTTCGAGGAAGGCGGCGAGTTGGTTGTTGACGGCTTTCTCGATGACTTTGGCCGGGAATGGAAGAAGCGAGATGGGGCGGTAGTTTTTGAGTTCGGTGGGGTCTGCTGTTGGTTTTTTCAGAAGGGCGGTGAGTTCAGCGTGTTTCCAGTCTTCTGGGAAGGTAGCGGAGTTGAAGGAGCAGTTGATGACGTCTCGGAGGTGCGGAGCTATGACGGAGTCTGCTTTGTTGAAGATGTGGTGAGGGCATGGGTCTGTGGGGGATCCAGAGTGGATGGAGTTCATCAGGCGGATGGTGTCCTCAGTGGAGATTGGCTTCCAGGCGTTAAGGGTGTTAACGGGGGGAAGATGGTCAGCTGATGGTAGGGTGGGTTGGCTTCCGGGTTGGTTGTCAAAGCTGTTGTGGATGTCAGCAATCTTGTTGTGGAAAAAAGAGGCTAGGGAATCGCAGAGGGTTTGAGAGGGGGTGATGTCGTTGGAGTTGGCCGAGGGGTTGGAAAATTCCTTGACGATGTTGAAAAGTTCCTTGCTGTTGTGGGCGTTGTTGTCAAGTCGATCTTTGAATGCTGTTTTCTTGGCTTTTCGGATCAGTTGGTGGTGAGTACGGATGGCGCTTTTGAAGGCGTCCTTGTTGCTGGTGGATGGGTCTTTTTTCCAGGCCTTTTCAAGGGAGCGGCATAGTTTCTTGGACTTCTTGAGGTCGTCGTTGAACCATGCGGCCTTCTTGATGCCAAGTTTGTGTTGACGTTTTTTCAGTGGTGCTAAGGTGTCGGCGGTGTTGGATAACCAAAGGGTGAGGTTGGAGGCGGCTTCGTTGGCGTTAGAAGAGAGGGCTGGGGAGGTTTGAAGGAGCGATGTGGAGATCTGTTCTGTGGTGATTTTGTTCCAGTTTCTTTGTAGAGTTGGTTGGAGGTGGATGATGGGTTTCGGCTTGTTGTAGGTGAAGTGAACGCAGCTGTGGTCAGTCCAGAGGAGATCCGTAGTGTGGCTGAAGGAGACATGGTTGCTGGAGGTGAAGATGGGGTCGAGAGTGTGACCTGCGATGTGGGTGGGGGAAGTGACCAGTTGTTTAAGTCCGAGGTTGTCGAGGTTGTATAAGAGGGTGGCGGTGTTGCGGTCGTTGATCTTTTCAAGGTGAAAGTTGAGGTCTCCCAGAAGGATGTAGTCTTTGGAGGGGAGCGCGTGTGGAGTGATGAAGTCCGTGATGTCTTCACTGAATTTTGCGCGTGGTCCTGGTGGTCTGTAGAGGAGGGTGCCTCTGAGTGTGGTCTTGGGGTCGATGTGGATCTGGAAGTGAAGGTGTTCGGAGTTGGCGAGGTTGGCATCAGAGCTGGTTGAGATGCGGATTGTTTTCTTATGGACGATAGCGATTCCACCTCCTGTATGGTCGGTGCGGTCCTTGCGTGTGATCTTATAGTCATCAGGGATGGCGATGGCGATGTCAGGGGCGGAGGAAGCGTTCATCCATGTTTCCGTTAGGAAGGCGACGTCAGGAGAGATGGTGTCTAGTAGGTTCCAAAGGTCAATGGCGTGCCTGTGGACCGAGCGGGTGTTGAGAAGGATGCATTCTAGGTGGTTGGGGTCGGGAATCTGTTGTGGTCGTAGCGGTGTTGGTGACGGTGCTGCTGAATTTGCAGGAGTAGCAGGAGAAAGGTCCATGGGTGCGTCCAGGAGCGGCTTGGACGCAGGTGGGGGCGCGGCCGGGGTTAAGGGCTAGGAGGGTGGCGGCATCGTAGGTAATGCGGGGGGGGTGGGCGGCGAGAGGGGCAGGGGGTCTGGCGCTGGGCGCGGTCCAGGCGCGGACGGGCGTAGACGGGCTTACCTTTGGCGCACCTTCGGCGCGGGTTGGGCGCGGTCGCTGCGCGTGAACGCTGCGCGCAAGAATACCTGTCATATATGGATGGAGGGAGGGGAGGGGCGAGGGCGTGTCAGCTGGGAGGCGGGTCGGGCACACGAGGAGGACAACAGATCAACAAAATGGAGGCGGGGGGAGGAGCGGAGCGTAGCGCTATTGGCAGGCGCGCAGACAGAGTAAATACACAGCTAAGAATCAGTATAGCGCTGATAATGCAGAGCGCTAGTACACAGCAGGCAAATACAGTTACAGTTATGGCAGAGATCTCTTCAGCAAAGCGGCGCTACGATGCCCAGCCAATGACAGTATAAGCACACAACCAGAATCAATATTAATATCTATAGCGCTGATAATGCAAAGCGCTAGCACACAGCAGGCAAAGACAAATTCAGTTAAGGCAGAGATCTTTTCAGCGAAGCGGCGCTACGATACCAAGTTGTAGCTAGGAGCACAGGGAGCGACCACTCTGTCCGTGAGGAGGAGTGAGTCACAGCGTTTGCAGCCGAGCAGCGCTGTATTAAGCTTAGTGGGAGGGCGTGTCAGCTGGGAGGCGGGTCGGGCACACGAGGAGGACAACAGATCAACAAAATGGAGGCGGGGGGAGGAGCGGAGCGTAGCGCTATTGGCAGGCGCGCAGACAGAGTAAATACACAGCTAAGAATCAGTATAGCGCTGATAATGCAGAGCGCTAGTACACAGCAGGCAAATACAGTTACAGTTATGGCAGAGATCTCTTCAGCAAAGCGGCGCTACGATGCCCAGCCAATGACAGTATAAGCACACAACCAGAATCAATATTAATGTCTATAGCGCTGATAATGCAAAGCGCTAGCACACAGCAGGCAAAGACAAATTCAGTTAAGGCAGAGATCTTTTCAGCGAAGCGGCGCTACGATACCAAGTTGTAGCTAGGAGCACAGGGAGCGACCACTCTGTCCGTGAGGAGGAGTGAGTCACAGCGTTTGCAGCCGAGCAGCGCTGTATTAAGCTTAGTGGGAGGGCGTGTCAGCTGGGAGGCGGGTCGGGCACACGAGGAGGACAACAGATCAACAAAATGGAGGCGGGGGGAGGAGCGGAGCGTAGCGCTATTGGCAGGCGCGCAGACAGAGTAAATACACAGCTAAGAATCAGTATAGCGCTGATAATGCAGAACGCTAGTACACAGCAGGCAAATACAGTTACAGTTATGGCAGAGATCTCTTCAGCAAAGCGGCGCTACGATGCCCAGCCAATGACAATATAAGCACACAACCAGAATCAATATTAATATCTATAGCGCTGATAATGCAAAGCGCTAGCACACAGCAGGCAAAGACAAATTCAGTTAAGGCAGAGATCTTTTCAGCGAAGCGGCGCTACGATACCAAGTTGTAGCTAGGAGCACAGGGAGCGACCACTCTGTCCGTGAGGAGGAGTGAGTCACCACTCTTCCCAGTCACCACTCTTCCCAGCCATACTCAGCACAGCTCAAAGTGAGGAACCATGTGGGAGTTCCTAAGTTCCTCAGCATACATTTTAAATCACCATGACGACGGTACCAGTACTCATTAGTACCACGCTGACACGCCATGAGATTAATCAGGTGAGAATCCAAGATACTGTCTTGGACATTGACTTTATCCATAAAGTCACTTGCCGAGATGTTTTGCATGTGTATACCACTTTTCAAGATGTGGTTCACTGCATATGACAGTCCAGACAGATCGCTTTCAAACAGGAGATGAAACAAATAAGGAATGCATTGTCGAAACCTAGGATCTCCTGCATACAATCGCAAAGTCCGGTATTCAGAAGCAGGAATTTGATGAGGTCGCTCATCATATCTTCCTCCCTGACCTGTTGGAAAAAGCTGTGGGAAACACCGAGCTTCCAAACTTTCCTCCCAAACACTAATGGGACTCCCTTTCGCTTGTTTCATTTGAAACAACTCAATAGCATTCCCCATGACTTCCTTGGAATGCAAAGGATGAACACTATAATGTTCATATATTTCTTCACTAGTACAGGGTTCTACTTTCTCAATTTGACCAGCACACAAATCGCTATCCTCTTCCTCACTTACTTCCTCTTCTGCAACATATACATTTTTATAGTATTTATTATATTTTTTCAAATACAATGTTGCCCTTTTGACTTTCCTAACATCTACTAAATCTTGCCATATTTTCTTATTCTTTGTCGGAACCCTATTAACTAAGATAACAAGAGGTTCCTCTTCCACTTTTTCTACTCCAATTGTGTTAATGTTTTTCTTCAAATCTAGAGGCAAATAAACAACTCTTCCCTTTAATCCTCTCTGTAAATCTGATGGAGGCAATTTCCCTGTCTTTGGCTCCATTCTTACAATAGCCTGAAAGGGATGGATACTTTGAATCAAAATAGATTCATAAGTATTTAAATCCTTCAATTCAGAAGGAATCTCAACCAATTCCAGATTATTATGAACTGCTCTAGCAGGCATCTGGTTTTGATTTAATTTGTTACAACAATAAGTACACACACGTTGATCCAATCGGAAATCAAAACAATTTTCTACCATCAAGTATGTTGTAAAATCCTTCCATTCACTATTATTTTCCCTTTCACTTTTTCCATATAAATCCACTAACTTAGTCTGATTCTTATAATAAGTGCGTCGACAACACACACAAGTGAAATTTGGCCTCTCACTTGATTTCACCTCAAACGTCGCAATTTCCCTCTGGAAATTATCTGTATTGGAAACCTGTACACTATCTTCCACATTACTCTCTTCTTCTTGGTCAATTTCAACATTCTCCTCTTTACTTCCAAAGTAACAAAACTCAATTTCTTCACATATATTCTTCACATCTATTTCAGAACCATGCAAAAGAGCAGCGCATAATTGTTTAAGCATAATTGCTGGACTCTTAGCATAATACAACATTCTAACTAATTTCCTCACTTTATTATGATGCACTGCTAGCATCCTGAAATGATGAAAAACACTCTGGCATACTCTCCTGGAAAGACAAGCCAGTGAATGACCATGCAAACCTATCACTTCTCTCACTCTGCAAGGATCTAATTCTTGCAATAACTTCATTTTCTGCTTCAAACTTTTCTTATTAAATGACCGTATAAAATCACAAAGCAAATTGATGGAATCCTGTCGTACACTGCAAATACTACTACACTTCTAGGTGTACACAGTACCCTTAGGACGTCTCCCTAAAACCTCATTACCTAACACCTCTTCTATCTCTGTTGTCACAAGTTTTTCTTTTTCAACTGGACAACCATCTTTCACTTCATAAGCTCGACCACTGGTGTCAACTGTATGCACCAAATCATTATCCTGGAAATAACTCTCCTCATTAAAAAATGCCTCAGAGCTTGAACTATGCATCCATTCTCCAGAAAAAACTTCACAAAAATTACTACGATTAACTATTCTCTTCCATCTACTATTTCTTTTGAAATCATAAATTGCCTTGTTTAGCTTCCTAATTCTATTGATTGTCAAAATAAATAACTTACGTTTAATTTCAAATGCCTGATCAATAACTTTCTCAACTATTTTTTTTCTCTTATAAAAAACCACTTTCTGTTGACCTTTCTTAATATTTTTTAACAAATTGCCAATTATCCTGTTGCGGAACATTCTTTTACGAATGTCCCTAAACTGTTGTTTCCTTCTACTTTCATGCATAGAGTTATCTCTTACTCTAGCAGTAACATTTCTCATTGGCCTTTCCTTACCGTTTGAATTGCTTCTCCTTTTCTGGACTGAAACATTTTCTGTAGTAATATTTTTTTTACTAGAGATATTTCTTATGAATGTTTTTGTACTCTTACCCGGTGCTTTCTTGGTGACTTGACAAATCTTTTTGTTAGAGGACTGCTGCTTTTTTTCATTCACCTGCTGTCTTTGACGTTTTGCTGCCTTTCTCACTCTCTTTGCTTGGCATCCTAAAATCTTGAAATAATCTGCAGTTGAATCTGTGGTAAAATATAATAAAAAATGTTATTAACCACTATTACCCAACAGTAAATTAATAACAGTCATCAAAAACTTAACACACTACTTAACATTTTTACATAGAAGAATTTTTTGTACATGGCAAATTTAGAATACAGAAATAGCAGAAAAGAAATGGAATTTATATTCATTTTACCTGTGCTGTTTTATATATGAATCTGATCTAATTTTATGACCATATTTTAATATTTTATTGAAGACACTACACAACCTGTTTTTGAAGGTGTCTTTATTTTTAAATTAAACGGTTTACATATTTACTTTTTATTTATTATAAATTTATAAAATAAATGTTTATAGTTCCATAGGCTCAAGCACGTCAGCTTCCCATCCTATGTCATACAATTCTGACAAATCTGCATCCTCATCACGTTCTTCTTCATCCTCAGGATTGAAATCATCCAAGGGATCAACATCCACTGATGTTTCAATTACGAGTTCAATGATGAGGTCGAAATCAACTGATTGCTGATTGTCGCTCATGTTGATGTTGTCTTTATCTTTAAAGAAAGATAACAACAATGAGATGTTGCACAGTAAGAGACAAATCTCAGAGATTATAATAGTAAAATTGTTTAACAAGAGTAACATTTTGCAGCTATTATTTAACCATGTCCAACGATGCTGAGGAGCAGAGGAGGTGAAGCCTATCTCCAATTTTTCACTGAACAGGACTCATCTCTTCTTAACCTTGGATAAACCTCACCGACTCTGTGTCCCCTGCACATAATTAAATGTAAAGGGGCAGATTTATATTAACTAGCACATCCCCAGGGATGCACCAGTTAACGTGCACCGCTGCTCTGCCACCCACGGTGTGCCGCATTTACAATCAGATAGGACAAAGCTGCATCAAAACCCTGCGCCTGCTTGAAGCAGGCATAGATCTTGACGCAGGTAGGCTGAAAGCTAAAGCAACAACTAAGTGTCGTGTGCAGAAGTTGCAAAAAAGGAAAAATGGCGTTTAAACCAGTAATGAGCCCATGCTAACTTAAAAGTGTAAAGATATCCAGGATCTACATCAGTTTGGGGTTCACGAACCTGGCAGGTACAAGGCACTGAGGCTTTGCACCGTGCATGTCTCATCCCAAATCATATGTTGTTTGTGAATGAAACAATTTCCCAGACCAAATGCTTTGGATTGGCTACTTCTAAAAAATTAAACACCCCTACTATCCCGGAGTTAGAGGAATATGATGGTTGGAGTAATTTTACTCGGTTGTCCATTAAAGATTTACAGGCCCTACTCCGTAATTCTTCCTTTAACATTTCCAGTATAAATCCAAAAGGTTGGCTGCTTTGGCAACGTGCCTTATCCACGGTTTAATAACGCTGCCTTTTGCTTTATATAAGTTTTCAAATTGTATGAAATATATTCCAATAGGTCGTTATGAACCTTTAGGTAGTGGTTTTCTTCATGAGGTCTGGTCGCTTCCATACACATACAGATTTTCAAAGATGATCAAGAAGTTTATCTGAATGGAGAAGAATGCACTGAGACGCCAGATCATTCACTAATGTGTAGGCGCATACAGTTACACGGTTCATGCAACAAACACCGACCAAATATGGCTTGCGTGTTGCAAGGCACGCCAGTTCCTGCTATCATACCCACGTTCAAGTTGTTGGAAAATGGTAGTTATTTGATGCTCAATAATGAAGATTGTTCTGGGTTAATTAAAAGTATTCCTTTTATCGTAACAGTAAGTGAACGGGTTATTTGCTGCAGAAATGTTCTATTTCCTCCCACACATGAACATAGGGAGTTTTCAATCTGGCCACAAATACCAACCTTGGGAGCACATTTCAACGGCATGGCAAGAATAAGAGCTCTTTTGTCTCAGAGAGAGGTGGCCTTGAGTTCGGCCCGTGAAACTTTCGTGCTTCACATAGCGAACACCCGTACAGAGGTGCAGACCCTTTTAAATACTGATTCGCCTTTGCATTTCAGCGACATGGTTCGGACTATCTTTAACGCGTCCTCCACAAAGGGCCTGGTGCACTTTTTTAAAGTGGTTACCAGTGGTCTCGTGACTTCATTTGAGAAAATCTTTGGAGTCATCCCTGCTTTCTTTCATTCTATTTTTTCCACTGTGCTTGGTGGATTCCCATTTTTACTTGCATTACCAACGGACGCTCTTGTGCTTTTTTACATTTTTAAATATGGATGTCCCTCCTGTGCAAGCTCCCGCCCTGCAGCTGCTGACGCTGTTCCGCAATCGCATGCTTGAATATTATGGCACAATGCCGTTGGCGATATTAAGCACGGCATATGGATTATCTTTTCGATTCTCCTACTTCACCTGTGTCCAGCCTGTATTTCACTGCCTGACCTGTGATTTCGATTGGGCCATTGATTTGTGTCTCTGCGGACCGGTTTCTCCTGACGTCGACTTTAATCAGCTGATGACTCCTATCATTACTCACGAGTTGGTTTGTCCTGGCGAAAGGATTATGGCTGTGGCATTGATGCATGGACTAATTGGTCCCTGGAATTTACTGGCGGCAACACAGTCTTTCTTGGAACAGAGCTTTCTTGAAAACCCACCGAGCTGTCCTCTGATGGTGATAGAGGATCCGGTGCTGGGAGAGCACGTATGTTCGTTTCCGCTTTTAAATTGGATGGCTGAACTCTTTTCGGATGAAGACGGTGACTTCCTATTAGAGGCTGTTGCAGCTTATTTTGCATACACAGTTATGTCATGGACCTTTTTCATGTTTGATATGCTGAGTACTAGCATTTCATTGACAATTCATTGACTTATTTGTCAAGTTTTTATTATTTAGCTTGCCAATTGGCTTAAGCCTCGATAAAGTAGTTGGCTGTTTTATTTTTCTTTAGCATTAAATTTTGCTAGTTTTTAATGTTTTACCTTGCGGACCGTGCACATATAAAGTTGCAATCTGCTCTCATGAGATGGTACTTCTATTATCTTATTCAGTTCGTTTCCGGATCATGGGGAGGTGTCATGTAGATCCTGGATATCTTTACACCGTGTTAAGTTAGCATGGGCTCATTACCGGTTTAAACGCCATTTTTCCTTTTTTGCAACTTCTGCACACGACACTTAGTTGTTGCTTTAGCTTTCAACCTAATAGTTCATCGTGATTTACATGAGAATAATATGTTATTGCTCTACTATCTGCTTTACTTGTTAAACTATATCTGTACAGCGAGTGCTGAAGTTTCAAGAACACGATACAGAATTGTTATGAGGTCTGATCTCCACGACTTCATACTCATAACATAAGTGCAGCTTCTGCCAATTCTGGGCATGAGGCGGGTTTTATATTGCTTTGCCGAACACACATACACAACACTTGATGCGGTTCACATGAAGAGAGAGCTGGTGTATGCTGATGTGATTCCTTCAAATCTAAGACACTAAAGTATGGGCACGCCCTAAACCAACACAAAGAGACCTTCTTAGCAAATAATATAATATGTGTATTAGGGAGGGTGAGATATAAGCAGCTGCGGGCCGTGGAGGGAGTTACGGTGGGGCAGGGAGGCGGGGAAGGGGAGGGGCAGGGTGGAGCCCTCTCCACCCTGCCCCTCCCCCTCCCCGCCCCACCGTAACTCCCTCCACGGCCCGCGGCTGCTTATAAGTGTTGCTAACTCTTATTCATTTACAGCATGTTAACATACTGTCACCATTCGCTTTTTATGTACTAGTAACTATGCTGGTAATTTTGCTACTGATAATATGTGTACTTGTATTATCTAAGATACTACGCCTGAGAAGACGGCATTAGTAAATAAACATTTCAAATACACATGTGTTCTTCTTAACTCCATGTTCTGGTTTCTAAGAAATATATAACGACCGACTGTTCATGAGTTCCACGTATCCTGAGGTACTATAAGTTCATATTCTGGATTGTCTAAACATTGAGAGTTTGTTATATCCAATGTGACACTGTACCTAGCTTGCTAAGGGGTTTTTGATTACTAAGGTGAGTTTTGGGGCACCCTAATTCGCCGAGGTTCCAATCCTCTGTCCACAGTTCTGTGTGAGAACAGAAACCCTGCGACAGGGGCACCCCTGAGCCTTGCTGGAGCTTCATCACACTTGCGATACAACTCCAGCAATGCGCCACCTTTACGGCACAGATACGTCACGCATCTGTGCTGTTTTTGCCCCATGATGCGCCGCATTGTAAATGCAGCACACCATAGGTGACGGAACAGCGGCACAGAATGACTAACACATCCCTGGTGATGCGCCAGTCATCATAAATCTATCCCTATGCTTCTTATCTTGTTAGAGATGAACCGCCATATGTATCAAAGTTTTTTGCATTTCCTAAATAGCGAACTTTAAGGAATAAATAGCGATTCTTTACCATTCCTAGTTTGCGATGAGCTATTTGCTAATTACAAATTACCCATTCATTTCCATGCAGCAGGAGGCCCATAGGAATGAAGGTGCAATTTGCGATTAGCAATTACCTCATCGCAAATTACGAATTTTTCCGAGGGTGCAGGGGTGTCTCAAGAACACCCTGCTGCACCCCTGAAAAAGAAATTTGGGGGCATATGGCGCACATAAATTTTGAAAACATTCCTTTACCTCAAAAACGATTTTCAACTCATAATTTGAAAACACTGCACATGGGGAAATGACTTAAAATGTCCTTAAGACACATAAAAGCGTTTTTTGATTGCCTTTGCAGCATGTTTCAGTCACCTTTAACATGCCTATGTAACGCAAACATTCAAAATCTAAATTTGCCATGCACAGGTGGGAGCATATTTACAAGCAATTTGCTCCACAGACAAACTTCTTACATTGAAATGGGAAAAATAACATCAGAGACTCTCAATTACCTTATAAAGAAGCAGACACCATTATGTCCTTGTCATCAATATTAAAACCATTGCTTTTTCTCAAAAACGATTTACAAGTCATAATTTGAAAACACTCCACAGCTCCTATGCACATAAAAACCCTGTCAGTACTAATACTTCACATTTTCTCCAATTACAATTTCTCAAAGAAACAAAATCTATTTGTAAAACACTTGAGACAAAGCAACATTTGAAAAACACAACTTTCTTCATAATTTTCTCCTTAAAGCACACTATTTTCTATCTAAATTAAAGAAATCTTTTCTCACCTTAGCAAATACTTTGAGTTTCAAAACAGTCTCAGAAACACACCAATTTGTCTTCAGCAGAGCAAAAGGTATGCACTCCAGAGTCTGCAGCTATCAAAAGCACAGAAATGCTGTAATTCTTCACACATCTCTCATGTCACCCAATCAAAACTCTTCCCTCACTTTTTTTCAAATCAAAACCCTTCCCCCCTCTGCCCCCTCTCTGCTTTTTCTGCATAGCAACCACCTCTTGCAAGACCTCTGGTGTTTCCAAGTTCACACAACAATGTTGCAATTGAACTCTGAACTCTCAGTGCACCTGCATATCCAGTGCAATCTTTCATTTAATGATTTTTTCTTCGCCACTCAAAATACATCTTTCAACGAACTCATCCATGCACCCTAACTTTCTGTTTTCAGCAATCAAAATCCACCAATCACTCTTACTGCTTCATTAACACAGAAACTCCTCAGTTTTTTTCATTTTACACTCTCATTTTTTCAACTGCCATTTCATTGCCACACTTCATCTGACTGCAGGAGAACCTTCTCTCGCCATGTTTTCTGTCTGGATTGTTGGACATAGTTACATCTATTGGGCTCAGAGGTACGCTGAAAACAGGAATTTACCTAACCTCAATTTACAAGATGTGGAAATTAAGTGGTTTGGCCAGAGAGGATTAAAATGTCACCAATTGATACCATTGGTGAAAACCTTTATGCATTTGCCAAAACCTGACCTGTTAATTGTGCACTGTGGAGGTAATGATTTGGGCATTTTGACTGGGGTAGGTCTGGAAATGCTTTTAAAGGACACCTTTGAGCAATTGATGGCACTTTTTCCTCAGACTGCCTTGGTATATTCAAATATATGCCAAAGACAAAAATGGAGGTGGTCGAACCAATTTTGTCCACAAATTGAGAAATCGAGGAAGCATGTAAACAAATCTGTTTCAGCTTACATGAGAGACCATGGAATGGGCTCCCTGTACAACAATAACTTGCGTTACTACATGCAAGATATCTACAGAGGAGATGGAGTTCACTTCTCAGATGAGGGCAACAGAATTTTCATTCTGAATTTAAGAATGTGCATTGGTACCTACTTATAAGTACCTAAATGTACCATAAACCCAAAAGCTCTTCTCAGAGCTACCCTACATCTGATCACTCACAATTATTATTTTACTCTAACTTTTTTCACTAATTTTCAAGAAAGTACGCTCCCCAGAACGCTTCCCGGTTCACGAAACGGGCGCACTCCACGCAAAAAAACTAAAAAAACGATCTTTTTTTTTTTACCCTGCGAGACCCTTTTAAAGCCTCCACATCAAACCTAGGGGGTCAGGGAGGATCTACTATGCCCCCTTATGGTCATTTGCCCCTTCGCTTTGGCCTCCTCTTGTCTCTCGATCCTACCGAGAGACAAGATGGCGGCCGCTACGGACTGTTTGGAATGTTTACAGACGCCGAAGAACCAATCAGCTTCGCAAAGCTCCGTAATGCGAAAAGTACGCGAAGCGGAGCGCTGTTACAGATATATATCTTTTTTTTAACGTTAATTTCTCAAAATCCACTGGAGCACATATATTGAGACCTAGCAAAGGCACATCGGGCTACCAGTCCCTACAATTTTGCCAAGTTTCGTGCAAATCCATTCAGCCGTTCGATTATTATTATTTTTTTTTTTTTTGCCCCGCGGGGCCCTTTTAAAACCTCCACATCAAACCTAGGGGGTCAGCGAGAATCTACTATGCCCCCTTATGGTCATTTGCCCCTTCGCTTTGGCCTCCTCTTGTCTCTCGATCCTACCGAGAGACAAGATGGCGGCCGCTACGGACTGTTTGGAATGTTTACAGACGCCGGAGAACCAATCAGCTTCGCTTCACAAAGCTCGAAAAGTACGCGAACCGGAGCGCTGCCCGGTCCGCTGTTACAGATATATATCTTTTTTTAAATGTTAATTTCTCAAAATCCACTGGAGCACATATATTGAGACCTACAAAAGGCACATCGGGCTACCAGTCCCTACAATTTTGCCAAGTTTCGTGCAAATCCATTCAGCCGTTCGGGCTAAAAGTGAGGCCAACCGCCCTATGGAAAACTCAATGTTAAAAACACGTTTTGGGACCCCCCTTTTTTCTCGACCCCCCCCTGGACGAACCCCCCCCCCCAATTTTCAGGGGCTGCTCAGAAACAAAATGTGCCATTTTCCTGAAAATTTCAGCCAATTCCGTCCACAAACGCCAAAGTTATTAGACATAGAATTTTCAAAAATCCCATAGAGAAAAAATCCTAACTATATATACCTACTGGCGGCCGCCAGTAGGTAATATATATATATATATATATATATATATATATATATATATATATATATATAATCCAACTGTGGATTATTGAAAATACCGGCACACTTCACCGGAGTGTTCGCCACCCTTCACGGGTTCCAGTGCTCCAGGAGGAGCTCTTGTTTGTTTGTATATATATATATATATATATATATATATATATATATATATTTTTTTTTTTTTTTTTTTTTTTTAGACATCCAAGGAGGATGTCTAAAAAAACTATGTAAATAATAATGCTAGTATCACAAAGCTAAAATTGCACGAATTTAAGTGTCAGTCATGAAAACATTTTGTCAATTGTCAAACGTGGTTTTAAAATTTGCACATAGCACTTTATTTATCGCCATTTTTAAGAGAACAGTAAAAATGATTGTATATACACACTACAAGATGGCCGCCACGAAACTAAGTTGTATATTTTCTATGTCTATGAACTAGAAAGGGCGGACTGTTTAAAAATGGTGAACTGTTTGTACACTGACGACACTGACGAAGCCTTGAGCGAAACGCGTCTGTCGGGGGTGCTGGGGGGTTTGGAAACAAATATATACTTCATCACGATACCGGTGTGCTGGTCGTTTTTTCTGGACACTATTGTTTGGGAGCGTGTGCTGATATATATATATATATATATATATTTTATGCTCATTCCTCCAGAAAGGGTGAACAAATTGACAAATCGAATATATATAAATATATATATATATATACCTTCCTCTTTGGTGCTGGCGGAGAGGAACTCCGAAGAACCTGGTAAAGAAGAAGACGCTTGGAAAAACCTGAACAAAACTGTGAAAAACCTTAACAAAACTTTATTCATTTGGCAACAAGATAATTGCGCATGTCTAAATAAAAGAATAATAACAATCCTTATAACTACCCTGGGTAGTCTTTAAGCACCAAATTCTGTCAATAGATCACAATATACCACTGATTGTAATCCAGAACTTTGAACTTCAGACTTTGATCTTTGTTTGAGACTGGCTGATTTTCCCATTTCATTGATTGATTAAACCCATATTATTGCGTAAAATTGTTCTGTCTTACTTTGTTAATAACGATTTTCCTCCATCAATCCACAAGACAATTCTAAAGCAAAAACTCAAACATCAGAGTAAAAAACTCACAGTAATGAGTGAGGAATGCAAAGAAAAATCCCACACCTAACATGTGTACTTCTGAAGCCCAAACATGCTTATGTGTGTATATTACATATCACAGGAAGAACGGTGAAGACCATCTTAGTTTGGTATTTTGTGACTGCAAACACAGATAAGACAACTGTTTTGGATAGATTTAGTTGCACTTAATTTTCCAGGAAAATGGTATTTCTGAAAAATTATTTGGAAGACGTATTCCCCTTTTGAAATCCATTATGCCTCCATCTGTCTACTGCACTCAGCACTCCACCTGGCCTGCAAAGAGGACACAAGCTTCAAGACACAGAAGTTGCAACTTGAAATGAAGCAAAACCTCACACCACATGCTAGCTTTCTGTACCAGAGTTGTGCTGTCTTTGCTATACACAACAGGAGGCCAAAGGCACATGCCACTGCCAAAAAGTCCACTCTGAATCCTGCTTTGAGATATAACACACAGTAGCATCCCCAAATCAGCACTGCTGTGTAACTTTGCGACTGATTTCATCATTGCTGTATTTTTTCTGCACAAGACATGGAAAACCCCCCACTGATTTTGGATTATCCTTATCCTGCTTTCAAGTAGCATACTTAACTCTGCTGGGAGTTTGCCCAAGATAAGCCTCATTTTCACAATACAGATTAGCGCTCTTTGCAACTGCAAAGGCACTGCTGCTTTCAGCTTGCTCCGTGGATCTACAGCAATGTATCCAGGTGGAGATTCCTTTCTTGAATCTCTTTGATCATTTCCCTTCCCTTGTTGGGTGCCTAAGATTGTGATTGGTTTTCCACCAGAATACTGAGGAAACAAATATTGTGGAACCAAAATATTGAAGCCTAACTATTGAGAACAAAAATAGTGTGAAGCTCAGTATATATAGATGAGTATATACTTAATACCTTGTATATGTACCTTGACAATATATTTGTAGAGTTAAGAATATTAAATCTGTACTTACCTATATGAACTTACATTCACAATATGTTGGTTCTTGATATTTAGGGCTTAATATTTGCCCCACAATATTTTTTCCTCAATATTATGAAATCCTTAAAGGTTACATTATACACCAAGACTGCAAACATATTACGTCACCAACACAACCGTGGCCAGGAAATAGCCGTCCCGCAGGACGTGGTCTAGTTTTATGGCTGTAGTGTCCTGTGGACACGTTCTAGTTGTTCTGTTCTGTAACTCTACACTATACAGGGGTGCAACTAGGTCTTCATTTCGGGGGGGGGCTAACATGGCAAAAGAAGGGGCGTGGCTAATGTTAATCAATGGGGCGGAGCTAAAATGGCAGATAATCAGGATCGGTTAATGCCCCCTCACACCCTAAAACCCATACCCGCCCTGAACCCTAAATTTACCCCTGGCACCCCAAAACCCATTCCCATGCTGAACTATAAATTCCCCCGGCACCCCATAACCCATACCCAACCTGAACCCTAAAATTGCCCCCTGACTCTCCAAAACCCATTACCACCCTGAACCCTAAAATCACCCCCCTGGAGCCCCAAAACCCATACCCACGCTGAACCCTAAAATGAATCCCATGGCACCCCAAAACCCACACCCACCCTGAACCCTAAAAGTATCCCCCCCTGGCACCCCAAAACCCATACCCACCCCACACCCTAAAATTACCCCCTGGCACCCCAGAAACCATACCCATGCTGAACCATAAATTCCCTCATTGCCCTCCAAAACCCATACCCACCCTGAACCTTAAAATTACCCCAGGCACCCCAAAACCCATGCAGAACCATAAATTCCCCTCTGGCACCCCATAACCACCCTGAACCCTAAAATAGCCCCCTAACATCCCAAAACCCACACCTGCCCTAAACCCTAAAATTACCCCTGGCACTATAAAACACATACCCACGCTGAACCCTAAAATTAATCCCATGGCACCCCAAAACCCACACCCACCCTGAATCCTAAAAGTATCCCCCCCACCCCTGGCACCCCAAAACCCATACCCACCCCACACCATAAAATTACCCTCTGGCACCCAAAAACCCATACCCATGCTGAACCATAAATTCCTCCGGCACCCCATAACCCATACCCACCCTGAACCCTAAAATTGCCCGCTGACACCTCAAAACCCACACCTTCCCTGAACCCTAAAATTACCCCTGGCACACCAAAACACATACCCACGCTGAACCCTAAAATGACCCCTGGCACCCCAAAACCCATACCCACCCTAAACCTAAAATTGCCCCCTGGAACCCCAAAACCCATACCCGCTCAGAACCCTAAAATTAAACCCTGGCACCCCAATTTGTAACCCACCATGAACCATAAAATTACTCACTGGCTCCCTAAAACCCACACCCACTCTGAACTCTAAAGTTACCCACTAGCACCCCCAAAAGGTAATGATGTGCTGAAAAATGCATTAAAGTTACTGGAACTTACATAAAAAACTTCTGACTGCTCCTCTGATACTATACTGTGGAGTCGGGCTGATCAGCAGCACTGCGTCCTGGCATCCAGCCCCTCGAAGGTCTCAGAGTAGATAGGTCTCCTGGATTCTCCTTGCCTGGGTCCCCTCTGCTTCTTCGCTGCTGCCCTTGGATGCGAAAATAGAAAGATCCATGGCCCTGTTCACCATTTATCTGGTGAGCAGTGCGGTGGATGTGAATTCCATCCAAGTGCACAGACAGCAGGGTGAAAGGGATGGCAGTGCAGGTGATGCTTTTCCTTTGAAAATTAATTTCTGTTGGTGTCTTAGCCCAGGGTTTGCTGTCTGTGCACTTGTATGGAATACACATCCTTACAAGTGCACAGACAGCACACCCTGGGCTATGACGCCAGCAGAAATTCCCATACAAAAGAAAAGCGTCACCTGCACTGGCCAGGCCTTCCTCCCTGCTGTGCACTTCACACCCCATGCTTATAACCCATCAAGTGCTTAGGTGAATCCCTGCCTTCAGGCAAGGATTTCACCTCTGCGCCACTCTAAAGGAAAACAAGAGGTCAGGGCAGGGGGGTTCACTCGAGGAAACTGTTCAGAGGCTGGCTGTCTGATCGGGCTGCTGGGCCTCTCAGAATGCATAATAAAAATCACATTCTCGGCTCCGATGCGCAGCGTTAGTTAAAGATTTCAGTGCGTGTCATCTTAGCCCGGGCAGAGGAGGCGACGGGGGGGGCTGAAGCCCGGTGAGCCCAATGGGTGTTGCGCGCCTGCTATACACCCACCCACCACTGGTGTCACGAGTCAGGTGACCCAGTCAATAAAGAGGGCCAGGCGCACGTGCTCGAGGCCAGTTTGCTAACTCACTACCTTGTGTCTGCGTCCCTCATTACAGCGCCATGTGGGCCTGAGGCCCGACACCACACTGGCGACGAGGCGGGTAGCCCGCCCCGCGTGCCTGCAGCTCGGCACTTCGTCATCCCTGGTGGGGGAGGAAACGAGCCCGAGAGACGGCACCCCCACAGCGCTGTCCACGGCCACCAGTGACTGCTGTGGTGACCCGGCGCGACACAGGTCATTACAACCCACGGAGCGTTGACCGGAGTCTAGCTGTGCCTCAATTCCCGCTGCTGCATGGAAATGAGAAGGACATACTAGCGATTCCGGTGAGTGTGGAAACACCGCTCACCAGTGTGCCTGCAGGGCCCAGCAACCCGTGAGCGAATCCCCCGCTTCACCTCCCCTCGCCGGTGCAGTGAGCACCCACTCGGCGCTGCCACGTCGCAAGTGTGAGGAGGGGACATACTGAAACCGCCACAATGAAGGACACTGCGTGCAAGGGCGCAGCTCCCTGCGCAACAAGGTCAGCCCGCATCCTGCAGTAGAAAGAGCCCACACTGGCCCGCGCCAGTCCCGTCCTGGCTGCCGGTTCACCCATTGAAAGGACAAGCCACTTGCCGCTAGCCACGCAGCGCCGCGACCACCTGAGCCCAGCAACAGCGCCTACCTCTACAGTGACAGAGAAGCACCACGCGGCCTTAGGCAGGCTGCAAGGCACCGCGCCGCCTCACGCAAAGCAGAGCACCGCCCCGGTGGCGCCACCCGAGGAACGGGAATCCTGCATGGCGCCACTGCATCGCTCGATGTGCCTGGCCCGAAGGTGACTCGGAAACAATTGCCTCAGTGCCATCCACTCACTACACCAGTGTCCCCATCAACATTCGCAACCTGCGGTCGGAGGACAATCTACCACAGCCTGCGAGGTCAGCCAGCACCACGGAGAATAGAGTGCAATGCCCCTGCAGGTCGCCTCAAAGCCCAACACATTATGAAAGCATAAACAGGCACTAAAACAACTCGTGCCACAAGCAGCCACGTTCCTGCCGCAACTATCACAAACAGCCAGCCAATAGTTGCTCGCCTACCAAAGCACAGGAGCCACCACCTCGCTTTTCGACCGTTTGCCCTTACGTGTTCAGACTCCAGCAAGAAGCCAGCAGAATCGGCATGACACCACACACCGACTTCCTGCAACTCCGAGTCAGCAGAGGCCCGCAGTTCTAAGACAGACTACCGGGACCTGCGAGTTAGAAGCGCGGCACTGCCATCTAGTGAGCACGGGGCGCACTACATCCGAACAAAAAGAACACACCACAATAAAATGCACAAACTGGTACACAGTCTGATAATCCCTCAGCGCTGCGCCACTTACTAGAGTGACGGTTAGGAGGACATTTAACCCAGAATAACAGCACAAGACTGGCACAGCAACACCACGCAGCTGCGCAAGACTGGCGCACAGACGCCACACAGTCAGAGAGACGCCAAGCCACCGGCAAGTGAGTGCGCAGGAACACGCTAGGAGTGAAGGTACTCCACACACCAGGACAGCACAGCACTGCACAAGGAAAGCCCAAGGAGTGAAGGAACTCCACGCACAAGGAAGGACGACGGAGCAGTAGCACAGATCACCGGACGCACTAAGCCAAACGGAGACCAACCAAAGGCGGAGCGGCACCTGATATCCACAGGTTGTCGTTGCACCGCAGGAAGACAAAGGAGCACCACCACACGAAGACACAGTGGTCCCAAGACTCCCCACCAGGCAAGTGCGATACAGTGAGGAAGCGCGACGACAGCCGACACTGCTCCAGTGTCCCAGAAAGAAAGCAAGCACACCCCGTGAAGCAACGGGAAGCGACCAGAACACGGAGAAGCAAGAAGCACAGCCATCGACACGCGAAAAGGAAAGGTCAACAGATCGGTGCCGCAACCCTGCTGAAGCACAATACGGACACCAAAGCCTGGAACCCCGTACAGAAACGCCAGCGAAAGTCACAGGAGCGGTGACGCAACCCTCCGGACACAGCAAAGCACATGAAGAGCGCAGACAAAAGCGCGCCAACGCAGAAGCACTGCAACGGAATCAAGTGACGATCCCAGGGATCACGGACGGCATGAAGACGCAAGACCACGCAAAGCCAGAACCGCGCAGGAGGTCGCGCCTGTGAACCTGACTCCGCAGTCAGCACCCAGGAAACCTCTCCACGCAGAAACACTGCTAAACACAGGTTGGAGAGCACACACATCTCCACCGCCACAGCGAAGCCCTACAGTAGGCCAAAGACCACCAACAGTGTCCTCCCTCGCACTGCCTACAGATGGAGTCGGCAGTGACCCACGACAGGCAAGAGAGGAGTCGCACACCCCACGTGGCAGGCCGCCATAGCACCATGTGCTCCAACAACCAGCGACACAAGACCGAACGTCACGTCGCCCAACAAGCAAGGAACACGTCACCGAGTGACTAGTCCAGCCAAACACGCCAGAGCAAAAGGCAGAAGCCGGCGCCATGACAGCGCCGCCTCGAGATCCAAACGCAACGCCCTCGAAGAAAAGAAGAGGGACAGCTCTGTCACCCTGAAGACCGGATGAGCACAGGTGGGCTGAACAAGCCAACAAAGGGAGAAGACCGAGGACTCACAGCCAGCCAAGAAGCACACCCTGACACGCCAGACAGCCACCAAGGCGGACCGACGTCCCAGGATACAGCCCCACGGATGAACCAAACATAAGCCGCAGCAAGCGCAGTCCACGTCTCATCCCAACGCTTCCCCAGGCGACCGTCCATCCCCAAGCGTCGGCAGTCTGAGTCAGTCGGCATCCCTGCTCCTGTCTGCAGATGCCACGGGCGAAGATCAGCACTGAGCGGCCGCCCTCTCACCGCCTCAAGATGGAGTCGGCAGTGGCCCCACAACAAGCAAGAGAGGAACCGTACACTCTACGTGTGAAGCCGCCACCCAAGGTCAACATCAACAAAGCGGAGGCACATGGCTGCCAAATCTCTCCAGACATCCAACACTCCCAGCAAGTCACCAACACATATCATCCCGAGCCTCTACATGGCTGGCAACCACCATCACCCCAGCCATCAGCACTGCGCCAATTAACACCACTGCCAGACACCGGCAGTGTGGACTGGCAAGAGGTTCAAGAAGTTCAAGTAAGACGTGGTCCGCGACCAAGGAACCAACGAACTTCGACACCCTCAAGAACCAGAAGTATAACCATTAACAGGAGAAGGTCGCGGCGACTGGTCCAGTCACAGAGTGGAAAAGACAGTGTCCTAGAGCCAGGACAAGACCAGAGGGAAACGGGCGGAGTGCACGCCGTTCGGAGAAGCCTGGTCAGGAGGACAAGAGCAGCGAGATGACCAGACCACGCCGCGAAAATGAAAACAGAGGAGAAGGGCAAGACGCCATGAAGGAAAGAGAAGAATAAAGGAGTCAAGTGGCACGACGCCATCAAGAACAACACCCAGAAAGGTGAGGAGGGGTGCGACAAGTCTGCACACCCACCAGAAGGAGGTGACATGCGCCACAACATCGAATACAAGGGCTTACAAGTCAAAGGGAACATCAGTAGCACTTGGCGAGGAACAGGCATCTACCTACAAGTCCTCTGACAACCCGTCGACTGCAGGAAGGAACAGACTGGACTATTGGCAACACCCACCTTTGGGATTGAGTGGAAGCCTGGATGCGGAGCGCGCTCAGACGTCCGGCAGAAGGAAAACTGGCCACTCCACACCAGCCCGTGGATATCCAAGGGGCAAAGGCCTCAGGGACACCAGTGGCAGAGGGTCCCGACACGAGAGATGGATCGGTCGCCGTCTACCCTGCACGTCCCAGGAAGAAGGGAACTTGTGCGCAAAGGAAAGAGTCAACAACCACCCTCCAGGCGGAGCTACGGATGCATGGTAGTAATCCCATCGCCTCCTCTATTCACACCAGCTTGTGGAGTTGGAGCAACGCTGCAGAGAACACCCTGCCCAGCGGAAACCTGAAGAGGGCCTCCGGGACATCTCGTGGCAGGAGAATACCCGCGAGAGGGGCGTCCCAGTGAGAGGGGTGCCTTTCAACCTCTCCCTCCTTTGCAATATGAAACCGAGTTGCCTACAGTGAAGAAACCCGACGGACCAGTATAAGACAACCTCCATCAAGTCCACCATCTGGTCGTCCTATTCAGCGTCACCCCAAAAGCAAATTGTCAAGGGACTGAAGAACATACTGCCATGGCGCAAGTTCAGAAGAGCACGCCCACCAAGGACCAGGGCTCCAAGCCCAAGAGAATTAACGTTTCAGCTGAAAGTTTCCACCGTCGTCATCTAGCAAGTAGCTGAAGAGACTCCTTCTAAAGTTAGGAGATTTGCATATTTTTATGTTTTCCTCCCACAGGTTCGGACTTTTGTTTTGTCTCAACTTTTATCAAGTTGGGGAGGAATGTAGTGTCCTGCTGGACACGTTCTAGTTGTTCTGTTCTGTAACCCTACACTATACACCCACCCACCACTGGTGTCACGAGTCAGGTGACCCAGTCAATAAAGAGGGCCGGGCGCACGTGCTCGAGGCCAGTTTGCTAACTCACTACCTTGTGTCTGCGTCCCTCATTACAGCGCCATGTGGGCCTGAGGCCCGACACCACAACGGCCACGAGCTGCATCTCGTATGGCCACGCCCATCCCGGAAGACCACAGTCCTTGCGGCTTTGAAATTTGGGCACGGCGCCAGTGACGTCTGAAGGCCAGCACCATGCCTGCTGTACTGGATACTTACCATGATGTGGGCTACCTGCTGAATCTTTGTCTTCCTGCCCTTTCATCTTGCTGATAGCCAACCTGAGGAGTCGGGTACTTGTTTGGAGTCCTTGCAGCCTCCCTGGAGTTAGTTATTTCCTGTATGCTGCTTCACACTGCCGCAGCAACTTCGGGACCTGTAAAAAAGAAGTAAGAAACACTTTACCAACAGAGGACTGTTGCTACAAATTGGAAAGGTGAATGCACAAATTAAAAACGAATAGTACTTGGATTAATGAGCGATCTTTTGTGATCGCTGAGTGGAGTACTCATTGCCTGGCTTGCATGTAGCAAACCTTTCTTTCTGGGCGATTATACTGCCTTCAAAAGGTTTAGAAAGCACCTGTCCGTTCTGAAATAGCAAACCTGCGATTTATCTTTTCTCCCTTCGCTGACGGCACACACACGTTATGCAGAGGCAGTGAATATTTGGTGTGTAAATCAGTCTATAGGAAATGTTACACAAAACAACGAGGATTACCAGTCTGTTATCTGCATATACACGTTATTTGCAGCAGGCACATTGGCGCTCTGCGCTACTTTATGATGAGTCAAAACTGACACTAGACTTCGAGCTCTCTCCAGCAAAACCATTATTCTTCTGCCTTATCTTGGCATTTTTATTGTTGCCTGAAAACTACTGGGCTCGCACGGAAACAGCCGGTGCTTTTAAAAATAAAAGTTATTTCTGAACATAGTTCCTCTCCCGAGGTCCGCGCCAGGTGCGGCTGCACCGGTGGCGCCACCCTAAGCCGGCCCTGCCCTAAATTGAATAGATATTGGGAGTGGTGCTCAAGGAAGCAGAGCAAGCCTGTGGGGCACTGATACCCAGGGGCCCAGCTGTGGTATTTCTATTAGGTTTATCATCCACAGGTGGCAAATCACAGACATCGACGAAGGATGAGCAGCTGCTGGGCAATCCCAGTAGGAGTGGCAGTCCAGGCAGTGCGAGCACAATGCAGAACTCAAACAGTACCTAATTGTGAGACTGACTTAACAGAATGTGGGATACACTAGCCATGGGGAGGATCAGGCAATATATTGAACAGAGGAAGACCTCTCGTCTCGTGAGACACACTGAGCGCCATTTATTACGGTTTATTCCACAGTACAGAGAATTGACATGCCCACGTTATCTTAAAAAACTGTACCTCGTATCAATAGAACATCCCCTGCTAATACACTAACCTATACATCGGGAACCGTAATATATATAAGGGCACAACTACTCCCTTACCGTAGGTCAGTGGAGTATAGGGCTATTATTACAGAGTGGCACTAGTTGTCGGAAGGGTATGAGTGGCGGCATGGATGGAAAGAAGAGTGTGTTACATGTTGATTGGTTTCACAGAAGAGCACCATCTTCGCCTCCCAGAGAATGTAGATGGCTGGAAAAAGCAATAAAGACATTTAAGCCAAACAATGTGGTTGTTTCATCCTAGGAAATTAGTGTCACGGGCTCCATTGCATGTACATTAGGTTGATTCACATCCGCTTTGCAAGGCTTCATCCTCCGACTGTCCCTGGAAATCAGTCCTGGATACAACCCATAGTCCAAGGAAACTTAGTTAGTAGCAGTACAGATTACACAAGACGTCGCACGCTCACCAGCCTGGCAGTATCAACTATTACACATAAAGCACATGAAGATAATGCATAGGGCTGTGACTCGATGAATATACATGTTTAATATACGCGTTTGATGCAGATTGCCACTGAGGCATCAAGTTGTATAGTAGAATCTCTATTGTGCTTGACCCCTTAGCAAAGCTTCACTTTCTCCCCTGCAGACCGAACTTCTGGGCTTTTTGGTAGCGAGAACGAGAGGACGCTACCCCTAACTGGGTCCCTGCCTTGTGGTCCACCCGCTGCCGCAGTTCGACCTGACGCGGCCACTGTGTGGGGACTGCATCTCCCAGGAACACCAGCGGCAGGAGCCGCCCACGCCAGCAGCAGCGCCCGGAGGCGCTTCAAAATCCGCGCCTTACCGGTGAAGCTGGTGCTTCACTTTCTCCCCTGCAGACCGAGCTTCTGGGCTTTTTGGTAGCGAGAACGAGAGGACGCTACCCCTAACTGGGTCCCTGCCTTGTGGTCCACCCGCCACCGCAGTTCGACCTGACGCGGCCGCTGTGTGGGGACTGCATCTCCCAGGAACACCAGCGGCAGGAGCCGCCCACGCCAGCAGCAGCGCCCGGAGGCGCTTCAAAATCCGCGCCTTACCCGCGTCGCGAGCGGGTCGCCGGACTAAGCCCGGACAAAGGGCGGACAGTCTTAGACAGTCCGAGACTGTCCGTGACTGGACTGGGCCAGGACCTCTGCCTTTTCTGTACCAGAGACAGATCCATGAAGTAAGACTGCATTGCTTAATTGAATGTATTGTATCAAGGGACACTATTGAACTTAGCCTCTTTCACTCTATGCATTGATTACTCCTCGGCATCAATCCTTTTATTAATCTGTGCGATTGTATAATATGCCTAGGAAAATTGCAGCCCCCGCGTCCAATACGATGGAAAACTATCTGGTTCAGGTGGTAACCAAAATCAACAGTGAAAGAAGGCAGTCATTAGGGCTGAGCCAATCTCCCATCCTCTACCCCCCCCCCCCCCGAGTCAAAACTCTGATTCGCCACCGATGGCTGCATCACTGCATGCTGCTAACAGTGACGCCCCTGACGCTGATCTTCATGTTAATGAAATTTCTGACCAAAGTGCACTGCTGATGGCTGAGGCAGAAACGGATGCTGACATTGACCCTGATACACAGGTGGATGTGATAATTGAGCAAGCCCCCCCCCCCTGTATCCACAACGAGGGCAGTCAGGATGTGTAGAAAAATACAGCTTAAGCGTGGGTGACTACGGTCTGGGAGAAAAAGGGTTACACCGCCACCAAAATCCAAGGATATAAGTATGGATCATGAGGAAGATAGTGTTAGGCAAACTACGGGTGATGAGCTGTTTGATAGGATAGCTGACATGATCGATTGTAAGATAAAGGCTATTATCAAACCGCTGGTATGCAAAATTGATAAGCTCACTGCTGAGGTAAAAAGATTGGGTGGGGTCCAGAACAAGATAGCTGAGGAGGTGGGTAGTATGACAACCCTAGTATCAAATTTAGCAGACATAAATAACGAGCATATTGCGAGCGGGACAGAGGGCAGCGGAAATGCCGCATTGACTATCCCCCCTGGGCAGGTATTAGGAAATTCAGATAACGATGCAGTGATAAGAGAAGATCCTTCAACAAGACCAATTGTACCAACTGCACCGTGCCTGGAGACAGATTCTCTCCAATTTATAGTAGAGGCTTCACCTTTGGTGTTGGGGTTGACTAATGTACCCGTCTTGCCACCTGGCCAGTCAGAATCCGTTTCATCTCTGACCAGCAAGGCACTACACTGGCTGTCAGGTAACATGCAGATGGCTCCATGGGGGAAACAACAGCTAGCTGGGGAGATCAAGACGGCTAGGAGGGTAGCATGGATGGGGAATAGACCAAAAAAGTTCAAAGGTGACTGTGTAGTGTTGAATTTTTCTAACACGGCTGTATTACCTAATGTCTTGTCAAACATCCTTCCCCCCCAACGTAGGAGTGGAACTATTATTCCCCTCACCCTTGAATTTTTCTATGGTGAGCAGAAAAGTGTGACACACCCGAATACTTTGAGGCCTAGGTGGAATGCATGGGCGCATAGATGGGATGCGGGTGCTTCAGTAAATGATTCGGGGATAAGTTTAGGAAATAGATCTGGGGGAGCACACCCTAATACTTTAAGGTCCAGGTGGAATACAGGGGCACATAGATGGGATGCGGGCGCTCCAGTAAATGATTGGGGGATAAGCCTAGAAAATAGATTTGAGATATTGTCAGGCCTAAATGACTGCGACTGACTCCAGATGGGCCACAATATGGTATGCAGCATAGCACTTGACCCCAGAGCATGCGACTCTATAACCCAGAGAACTGCCTCCATAAATGACATCCCCACGAAAGAGATAAATAGGATGGGAAACTGTAATGTACTTGAGGATCTAGAAAGGCTGAATAGCGTTAGTCAAACTTCCAACCTCAATGTTCCTGACCCATCCAACTATAAAGG
This sequence comes from Lissotriton helveticus, assembly GCF_964261635.1. Lineage (NCBI taxonomy): Eukaryota > Metazoa > Chordata > Amphibia > Caudata > Salamandridae > Lissotriton > Lissotriton helveticus. The sequence goes on from NC_136061.1 coordinate 447,227,115, forward strand.
GCAAGAATCGCAAGAACTAGTAGCGATACTGGGCAACCCACTGGCTAGTGAAATATCTTTGCCTATATTAGATGACGAGACCCAATATACTCTTAGGGTTACATATCCATCTACCATAATGGCTTGTCCAGCAGACGCAGATTTACCAATACTAGCTGCTCCTGAGAGTACTACTATGGCCTCTGGGCATGTGATCAGTAATGAAATAAGGGAGGTTAGGCTAATCTCCTGGAACATTGCAGGAATAAAAAAAGAATCTGCCTGATCCAACTTGGCATCAATATCTTGATAGCGGGGACCTCATTCTATTCCAAGAAATCTGGGGGCTCGAAAATTACTACAAAATTGGGTATAGGTATTTTTTTATCCCAGCTGTCAACATACATGGCGGTAGACCTTCTGGGGGCTTGATGATTTGGGCCAGAATCACAATGGGGGTCACTTTTAAACAAATAAATTCTAAAAACCCCGATATACTGATCATAGAACTAAAAAAACCCAAAGGACCCGCACTCTATGTGATCAATATTTATAGCAGACCGCATAATTCCTGTAAGGAATCATCAGTAATAACGCAGCTATGTAACATTATCTCGGAGCTTGGTCACAACCCTATGCTAATTATAGGTGGTGATTTCAATAGGAATTTTGAGCCTATACTAGGTCTGGAAGATGTCCATAGGAACGAGGATAGTGTTAATAACATTCCTTATGTTGATGCAGAGCATAAAGTAGCCTGCACAACAAGTGCCCTACAAATTCCAAGCATGACACTAGAATATAGACTACGTGCTTGTAACGGGCGATTTCCCTCTAACTGTCCTACCCGACCAACGTTTGCTAGAGGGGACTGTACAAGCCATCTAGACTATATCCTAGTCTCCTTGGCTTTATGGCCAATGCCAGTGGACATAAAGGTGGATAAGCGTACCGAAAGTGATCACTTTCCACTCTCCTTGTCCGCTCAAAACTCACTTTTTACTCCCTCTAGTGCAAAAGATAGTATGGACTCTATACCCTCACATGAACCTATAGAATCCAACAATCGCAGGTGTCTGAAGTGGCCCGCGGTGCTGGGCAATGGGGGTACTGTCAGGAAGATCTATCAACTTTTTGTTAAACATATGACCCCATTAGTTGACGCTGATGCTGCTATTGACAGTTCCCTCGTTATGGAGACCCATGGCCAGTTAATTACTGAACTCGGCATTACTTTGACAAAGGCGATAAAAAGAAAGGACCTTGATCGCCAGTCCCCTTCACAGGAAAATCCTTGGTACAATCAAGCTTGTAGACGAGCCAAAACAGATCTTGTTAAAGCCGTGAAAGGAAACCAATTAGATATTGTTAGAGCTAAGAGGACACAGTATAAAAAAACTGTCCAGTTAGCCAAGATGGAATGGGACGACAGAGTCTGGTCGGATTTGCTCGAGGCCTGCAAACTAAATGATCAGACCTCCTTCTGGAGCCTCATTGCAAGGGGCACGAAAGGGGTTACAGTGGCAAAAGACAGATTTCTTGAAGAAAGTACCTGGGTTAAACACTTCTCCTTGCTCTATTCCTGTAAGGGAGATGAGGAAGATTGTGTAATAAAACAAATTATGCTAGCTCCATATGAGAATCCTTTAACCTTTAACTTAACGGAGACCATCTTAGCAATTAAGGCGGTAAAATCGGGCAAAGCTCCAGGTCCAGATAGAATACCGGGGGACCTCTGGAAGCATGAGGATTTTATTTGGGCCCCCTATATTAACCTACTTACAAATAAAATAACTAGAGGGGCCCCAATCCCGGAGACCTGGAGGGGCGCAGAAATCGTGACCATATTTAAGAAAGGCGATAGGTCTAACCCATCCCATTATCGACCTATTAGCTTGATCGATGTGCTGCAAAAAATCTTTTCCCGCCAACTCCTTAGTAGGCTTAATGCATGGGTCGAGGACCATTCTATTCTTACAAAGTACCAGGCTGGTTTAGACCTAGAATTAGTACAGTGGACCAGGTTTTTAGAATTTTATGTTTGGTATGGAAATATATTAACATAAGGAACTCCCATATATATGTGGCCTTCGTCGACCTAAGATCAGCCTTTGCTCTTGTTCCTAGGGGGAAACTTTGGAGAACGCTAAATGATATGGGTGTCCCTTGGAACATTCTCCAACAACTGATCAGGCTGCACGAAAATAATTTTGCAAGAGTCAGGTGGGGGCCCAATGGGGAGCTGAGTGAGGAAATAGATATAGTGAAAGGAGTTAGGCAAGGATGTGTTATGGCGCCTACTTTATTTTCCCTTTATGTTAATGACATCCCTGACACCCTCTTGGGCTGCGAGCATGACTCTCCCAAGTTGTGTGGTCAAGCCGTTCCGGCATTATTATTTGCGGATGATACTATTTTAATTTCCCAAACCCCCAAAGGACTCCAGAACCTTCTTAATAAATTCAGGTTGTATTGTCAGGACAAGAAGCTTGAAATCAACTCGTCCAAAACCAAGGTCATGACAATCAACCCACATAAAGGTTTTAATAAAACTTTCTCCATAAACAATGAAAAAATTGAAGAAGTCCAAAGTTTTAAGTACCTGGGTATCACTTTAGATAGTAAAATATCTTGGAAATCTCAATTAGAAACCTCAAAGATCAGACTAGTCCAGAATCAAGCTCCTATTTTAAGGAAACACAAAAATAGTTATTATAAATCAGTCACTCCAGCAATCAGTTTGTTCGAATACAAAGCACAATCTGCTTCCCTTTATGGTGCAGAACTTTGGGGACTTGTTTCGAAAGGCACGCTCTTAGTTCAGGAAAACAAATTCATCAGGCAGCTGTTAGGTGTACCTGCCTCCACTCCCCTCACTCCGGTTGTATGGGATCTTAATTTTCGCCGATCAGATGACCACGCTGCATTGCGCCCATTGTTATACTGGGTTCGTCTTTGGTCCACTGACGAGTTAGTGGACTATAGAGAGGCGTTAAAAGAGATAATGGTAATAAAAAATTCCACATGTCTAATATGGTTGGCCTATATCGAAAAGTGGTTTACAAAGTTGGGGTTAAGTAGCTTTTGGTCAGACCCGGATTCGATTACCAATAATTCTAAGAAACTGCTAAAGAATAGGTATTGGGAATATATCAAAGATTCTATGTTGGGAAATCCCAATTTGGGGACTCTGACCCTCAGGTTCTTTGAACTAAAAATGGACATGAAACTAGAATCCTTTATGGATGAAATATACCCACCTATGGCCAAATCGTTATACTTAAAATTTCGCTATAGTGCCCTTCAAATTAAATCTAGGACTTCGAAGTGGCACTGCAATAAAGGACCAAGAGGTAGTATTGGATCTGATTTATGTGAAATATGTGAAATGGGCCTGAGGGAAGATGAGTCCCATGTGCTATTTATATGCCCCGCTTACCTACAGGCGAGGAAAAAATGGTTAAAACCCATATGCCAACTCTTGGGTCTTCGCCACATTAAAGATGGCGAAAGAGTGTTTAAAGGAGATACTGCACGCCCAATAGTATTCAGTTTGAGTCGCTTCCTCTTATCAGTAGCGATAGTTAGGAAGAGAAATGGCTATAAAATGTAAGCAGATAGCTGGCATGATTGTAGTCTAGCAGCTGAAATGCACTCTAAATTGTACACTACTGTACCTGAACTAATTGTATATATGTAATCCCTATTGGAACGTGTGTGCAATATGTAATTATAAATGCAACTGAACTGATAACATCACTATCAAGTGGTGCAAGCAATCGAATATGATTTAGATTTATACTGCAATTTAAACTAGAATAATGACAATAGGAATTGGCCTGATCCTAGTGTTTCCTGGTGCCTTGTTTTTATTGTTTTATAGTATTATTTTAAATTTAATGAACTGTTATTTATTAAGCGTTCCTCGAATATGTGTGTTAATTTAACTGAGAAGGACCTTGCTGCTAGTTTTCTTTTAATCTTAACCCGGTACTGTGTAGACATATATATTGTATTGTAATGTTTTAAAATTGTATTGTACTGCATTCTTTTAAAGTCGTTTAACCGAAATAAAGAATAATGAATGAATGAATGAAAATCACAGAAATCGACGAAGGATGAGCAGCTGCTGGGCAGTCCCAGTAGGAGTGGCAGTCCAGGCAGTGCGAGCACAATGCAGAACTCAAACAGTACCTAATTGTGAGACTGACTTAACAGAATGTGGGATACACTAGCCATGGGGAGGATCAGGCAATATATTGAACAGAGGAAGACGTCTCGTCTCGTGAGACACACTGAGCGCCATTTATTAAGGTTTATTCAACAGTACAGAGAATTGACATGCCCACGTTATCTTAAAAAACTGTACCTCGTATCAATAGAACATCCCCTGCTAATACACTAACCTATACATCGGGAACCGTAAAATATATAAGGGCACATCTACTCCCTTACCGTAGGTCAGTGGAGTATAGGGCTATTATTACAGAGTGGCACTAGTTGTCGGAAGGGTATGAGTGGCGGCATGGATGGAAAGAAGTGTGTTACATGTTGATTGGTTTCACAGAAGAGCACCATCTTCGCCTCCCAGAGAATGTAGATGGCTGGAAAAAGCAATAAAGACATTTAAGCCAAACAATGTGGTTGTTTCATCCTAGGAAATTAGTGTCACGGGCTCCATTGCATGTACATTAGGTTGATTCACATCCGCTTTGCAAGGCTTCATCCTCCGACTGTCCCTGGAAATCAGTCCTGGATACAACCCATAGTCCAAGGAAACTTAGTTAGTAGCAGTCCAGATTACACAAGACGTCGCACGCTCACCAGCCTGGCAGTATCAACTATTACACATAAAGCATATGAAGATAATGCATAGGGCTGTGACTCGTTGAATATACATGTTTAATATACGCGTTTGATGCAGATTGCCACTGAGGCATCAAGTTGTATAGTAGAATGTATTGTGCTTGACCCCTTAGCAAAGCAGCAAAAGGCGTTGATGATAATATGAGGCCCCTTGGGTGTGCAAAGGAGTAGGGTTGTGGTGTAACGTTTATGGAGAGGCTTGGATGCACTGTGCTTGGATAGAAGACCAGCTCCAATCATGTGTGGCGACCTTGGAGCAGTGCTCAGGGCCGGACTGGGGAACAAAAAGCCGCCCTGTCAAGTATGCTCTCTCCCTTTCCATCCATCTATTCTCTCACCGTCTTTGTCCTCTCTTCTCCCGATCTGGTTGCTTTCCTTTCCTTTCCCCTCCCTTCCCTTCCCTACCCTGCCCAATCCTTCCTTTCCCTTCCCTTCCTTTCCCTTCCCTTCACATCCCTTCCTTCCTTTCCTTTCCTTTCCCTTCCCTTCCCTTCCCCTCCCTCTCACTCTCCCTCTCTCCTCATTCCTCCCTATGCCTGTTGCAACCTCTGGAGCTCAGGAAAGGGCCAGATGCACCCAAAGCGACACTTAGCTTTCAGAATCAGCCTCCAAATTCTTCAGCCCGCTGGGCCAATGCCCGGTGGAATAAAAGGCCTGTCCGGCCCTGGCAGTGCCTAATGATAAGGTGTTTGGAAAGGTATGGGAACAAGCACAGCCTCAGGTGGGTACTTAACATTTTCTTAGGAGAGGCTGTCTATTACCGGCATCTTCAACGAGTAGCTCGGGAGCTACTGGTAGCTCTCTAACTACCTCTAGGTAGGCAGCTCTCTTGTGGGTAGACCATCCTACTGAACAAGAACATTTGCTTGGTTCGAATATATATGTGTACCAAAACTGAAAAGTGTGTATTCAAGACAAAATGTGTCTATTTACATAAATCCTAAACTGATGTTTGGAGAAAAATGGTCGAAAATCCACAGTAGATTTAAAAATGATATTTGAGTGATAAATCATGCATCATTAGGGAGAATTATTACTATTACTACTACCTTGGTGTCAGAGGCATTGCAACTATGGTTGTCATGTATTACCCGCAAATAAGGCATTCCACTTGGACAAAGGCTTTTTTGTACATTACTGCTGGAAACCTTGGATGATGAACAGAGGTCACCACTGCTCGTAATCGTGCAAATAGTGTCCACTAATGTAATCTTGTCTGATGTGGTCACTATTATATCACTAATATTAGTAGATAGGGATGATTTTCATTGAACATACGTAGCTCTTAACCCCTTCGATGCTGATGACGGAGCGGTTCCGTCATCAGCATCGGTTGGGCTGTGCTGATGATGGAACCGCTCCGTCATCAGTACAGCCCTGGGGGGGAGCGCTGGCGCTCCCCCCATGGGTCATCGATCGCGGTTATTTTAGCAGGGGTGGCAGCGGAAGACTTTCCGCTGCCACCCCCTGGCCCCCCCATGCTTCCTGGTGACGTCAGCGCGCACAGCGCGTGCCGACGTCATCAGGAAGCGCAGGATGCGCTGGAATCTGTTTCATTCCAGCGCGTCCATGAGACAGGTAGGTGTTTGCTGCTCCGGTGGGGCGAGGGGGGGCATTTTTCGGTGCCTTGAGGCATCGGGAGGGAGGAAACTGTCTCCTCTCCCCTGATGTCCCAATGTAGGGCATTCCTGGTGCACGATCGCGCACAGCGTCGCGATCGTGCACCAGGAACGCCCCACTAGACACCAGGGATTGCGTGTGTGTGTATGTGCTGGAAGCGACCCCTTGGGCAAGGGTCGCTTCCATTTTGGGGCCAAAATATTTTTCAGACTTTTCTGCCCCCCCTGGGGCAGATCGGCCGTTTTTTTGGCCGATCTGCACCCAGGGGGGGCAGAAAAGCCCACTAGACACCAGGGATTGAATTATATTTATAAAGGAAGCGACCCCTTGGGCAAGGGTCGCTTCCTTAGGGGGATAAATTATTTTTCAGACTTTTCTGCCCCCCCCCCCTGCGGCAGATCAGCCGTTTTTTTGGCCGATCCGCACCCAGGGGGGGGCAGAAAAGCCCACTAGACACCAGGGATTTGTTTATAATTATAAAGGATGCGACCCCTTGGGGAAGGGTCGCTTCCTAGTGGCCCATCATTTTTTTTAGACTTGTCTGCCCCCCCCCCTGGGGGCAGATCAGCCATTTTTTGGGCCGCGTCTGGATCCAGGGGGGCAGAAAAGCCCACTAGACACCAGGGATTTGTTTATAATTATAAAGGAATAGACCCCTTGGGGAAGCGTCGCTTCCTAGTGGCCCATAATTTGTTTTAGACTTGTCTGCCCCCCTGGGGGCAGATCAGCTGTTTTTAGGGCCGCATCTGGACCCAGGGGAGGTAGAAAAGCCCACTAGACACCAGGGATTTTATTATATTTATAAAGGAAGCGACCCCTTGGGCAAGGGTTGCTTCCAGGGGGCATTATAAATATTGTAGACTGTTCTGCCCTCCCTGGGGCAGATCGGCTGTTTTTTTTACCGTTTCTGGACCCAGGGGGGGGGGATAGAAAAGCCCACTAGACTCCAGTTTTTTTTAATTTTTTTATAGGGAGCGACCCCTTGGCCAAGGGTTGCTTCCTTGGGCCCATTTGTTTTCAAAAGTATGTTCTGCCGTGTCTTTATTTGGCCTCTCTGCCCTCCGTAGGGTTGCTTCCAGGGGGCCCATGTTTATAATGATTTATAATCATCCCCCCTTGGGGACAGACACCCCATTTGTGACATACCCTGTGACATAGCCTGTTGTAATGTGTGTTGTTTTTGTTTCTTCTAATGTGTATTGTTTTTTTTTCTCTTTAGATTGTTGCAGTGTGCGGTTCCGTTACTGGTGGTTCTGTTCTGCTGTTTCTGTAGTTGCATGTGTTTGGTAAGAGACCTCTTTTTTGTTCAATTGTAATGTAATTGTTTATTTCGCAAAGCGTGTAGTAATACGAGTATGTTTGGTTTCTGTTTTTTGTGATTGTAAAACATGTTTTGCATTTGTTTTTGATGTGTCCTTCTGTAGATGTAAGTTTTTTTTCTTCTTTCTAGTGGGATATCATTGCCTATTTGCTGTGTCTTTGCAGAGTAGGTGCTGGTGAGTGTAGTTGTGTCTTGTAAGTGAATTGTATATTTTTTCTAAATATAGATTTTTGTGAAAAAGGCTTACATTTTTTATCTTACTTTGCACAGTGTTGGGATTGTTGAGTTGTTTGTGCAGACTCCTTTATTTGTAAGGATAATGGCTAGCCGCCTGATTACTGCTCAGCAAGTTGTTGGAATGCTTTTTGATTCTTCCTCTGACCATGGTCCAGAGACTGACTCTGATTCTGAGCCAGAGGTGGGAGGTGAAGATTCGGGTAGTGAGTTTTCTCTACACATGGCTTCATCTGATGATGAAGACACTCTGAGTGCTGATGAAGCTACTTTTGGTGTGGATGATGTGCCTGTGGTTGCGGAGGACATTGCTGTGCCAATAGTGCGGCAAGAGACATCTGGGCTGCAGCCTGGGGCTGCTAGACTTCCAGTTGGTGTAGTGAGACAAGAGGCAGCTGGGCGGCAGCCTGCGGCTGCAAGACTTGACGTTGAAAGTTCTGACCTCTGGGTTGCACCAGGCATGGTGCAGCCGGCATTGCCTGCATTTACTGGTGTTCCAGGGTGTAGGGTGAACACTGAAAACATTTTTCCTATTGATTTTTCAAGTTGTTTATGGATGATGTGTTTTTGGCAGAGATTGTAGAGCAGACTAATTTGTATGCTGACATTTTTTTGAGGGTGAACAGTGCCAGCCTTAAGCCCCACGCTAGAGCTACCCGGTGGACTCCCACAAATTTGGAGGAGATGAAAAAGTTTTTGGGTTTAACTTTTTTGATGGGCTTGCTTAGGAAACCATCAATGTCTTCATATTGGTCTACTAGTCCCTTGATGGCAACAGCTATATTTCCGGCAGTCATGAGTTGTGATAGGTATTTGCTTCTGCTTCGGATGATGCATTTTGTTGACAATAGTTCTGCTTTGGCACGAGATCACCCTGATTGTGACCGTCTTTTCAAGATTCGGCCTGTCATTGATTATTTTGTTGATCGATTTCCTGAGATCTTTTATCCTGGGAAAGAAATTGCAGTGGATGAGTCTTTGCTGTTGTTCAAGGGCCGCTTGGTTTTTCGGCAATTCATTCCTAGTAAGAGGGCACGCTATGGAATTAAGCTTTATATGCTGTGTGACAGTGAGACAGGATATGTCTCTAATTTCAGGGTGTACACTGGTAAGGAATCCAGGATTAACCCCCCTGGTTGTCCGTCGACTTTTGGAGTGACTGAGAAAATTGTGTGGGAACTTGGTCATGGATTTTTTAACAAAGGCCATCATTTGTATGTCGATAACTTCTACACTGGTGTGCGGTTGTTCAGGGAATTGGCCAAAGTGGACACTGTTGCTTGTGGCACAATCCGCTCAAACCGTAAAGGTTTCCCAAAAGAACTTGTTTGTCGAAAGCTTGCTCGGGGACAGTGCAGTGCATTGCGTTGTGAGGAGCTTCTAGCTGTGAAGTTTTCAGACAGGAGAGATGTCTACATGTTGACTACAATACATGATGAAAGCACTGAACCGGTGACTGTTTGGGGTCAGGTTGCAGAAGTGCACAAACCTGTGTGCATAATGCACTACAATAAGTACATGGGTGGTGTTGACAGAGTAGATCAGAGGTTGGAACCGTATGCTGCTCTTCGTAAGGCTTACATTTGGTACAAGAAGTTGGCTATCCATCTTTTCCACTTGGCAATCTTTAATGCTTTTGTTGTGTTTCAGAAATCTTGTCCCCAGTCAAAGATGTCTTTTGTAAAGTTTCAGGAGTCTGTAATAGGCAGCCTTGTTTTAGTGGAATAGGCAAGTGTTCCTAGAGTTGGAGTGGTGGAGGATGTTGCCAGATTGAAAGATCGCCACTTTCCTGATACAATTCCTCCTACAACCTCAAAAGACTCTCGCAGTCGGAGATGTAGAGTCTGTTGGCGAAGAGGTTTGCGGAAGGAGGTTCGTATGTACTGCCCCGACTGCCCTTCAAACCCCGGGCTGTGTGTACCTGCTTGTTTTAGATTGTATCACACGCAAAAGAATTTTTGGGAGTATCAATGAGTGGTAAAGTGAACTGGTTGGTCTTTATTCTTTAAAACTTATTGTTCAGTTTCAAAGTTTGCATTTGTGTAGTCTTTTTAGATTTAGTTGTTGAGTTAGTAGATTTGTATCAATTTGCAATTTGTTTTTCTTTTATTTAAAAAAAACTAAAGTATGATGTTGGTTTGCGTGTAGTGTCCATTGTCTGACGGTGTGCATGGTTTGGCGCTTGGCTGCCGGTGTCTGTGGACTGGTGCTTGTCTGGCGGTGTCTGTGGACTGGTGCTTGTCTGGCGGTGTCTGTGGACTGGTGCTTGGCTGGAGGTGTGCATGGTCTGGTGTTTGGTTGGCGGTGTGCGTGCTCTTGCGCTTGCCTGGTGTTGTGTTTGGATTTGTCCTTGGCTGGTGGTGTGCGTGGAGTGGCGCTTGACTGGTGGTGTGCGTGGAGTGATACTTTGCTGTCTGTGCACGGAGTGGTGCTTGGCTGGCGGTGTGTGTGGAGTTGCGCTTGGCTGGTGGTGTGTGTGGAGTGGCGCTTGGCTGGTGGTGTGCTTGGAGTTGTACTTGGCTGTCTGTGCGCGGAGTGGTGCTTGGCTGGCGGTGTGGGTGGAGTGGCGCTTGGCTTGCGTTGTGCGTGGAGTGGTGCTTGGCTGGTGGTGTGTGTGGAGTGGTACTTGGCTGTCGGTGTGCGCTGAGTGGTGTTTGGCTGGCGGTGTGCATGGTCTGGTGTTTGGATGGTGGTGTGTGTGTGAAGTGGCGCTTGGCTGGTGGTGTGCGTGGAGTGGTACTAGGCTGTCTGTGCACGGAGTGGTGCTTGGCTGGTGGTGTGTGTGTAGTGGCGCTTTGCTGGATGGTGTGTGTGGAGTGGTACTTGGCTGTCTGTGCACGGAGTGGTGCTTGGCTGGTGTGTTTGTGGAGTGGCGCTTGGCTGGTGGTGTGTGTGGAGTGGCGCTTGGCTGGTGGTGTGTGTGGAGTGGTGCTTGGCTGGTGGTGTGCGTGGAGTGGTACTTGGCTGTCTGCACGGAGTGGTGTTTGGCTGGCGGTGTGCATGGTCTGGTGTTTGGATGGTGGTGTGTGGAGTGGCGCTTGGCTGGTGGTGTGCGTGGAGTGGTACTTGGCTGTCTGTGCACGGAGTGGTGCTTGGCTGGTGGTGTGTGTGTAGTGGCGCTTTGCTGGATGGTGTGTGTGGAGTGATACTTGGCTGTCTGTGCACGGAGTGGTGCTTGGCTGGTGTTGTGTTTGTGGAGTGGCGCTTGGCTGGTGGTGTTTGTGGAGTGGCGCTTGGCTGGTGGTGTGCACGGAGTGGTGCTTGGCGGGTGGTGTGTGTGGAGTGGCGCTTGGCTTGCAGTGTGCGTTGAGTGGTGCTTGGCTGGTGGTGTGTGTGGAGTGGTACTTGGCTGTCGGTGTGCGCTGAGTGGTGTTTGGCTGGCGGTGTGCATGGTCTGGTGCTTGGATGGTGGTGTGGGTGGACTGGCGCACTGCTGGCGGTGTGTGAGTAGTTACTTTCTGTTGGTCACTACACACACTGCTAGTTGAGTAACACTCCACGCAGTCCATCATTTTGTGTAGTTGCAATGTCAGAAATGTGGGCGTGTGAAAGTGATGGGCCCTTGAATGGCGCTGTCTGCTGGTGTGAGTGTTGAAATGTGAAGGGTCCGCGGCTGGCGGTGTGAATGTTTTGTATGTGTCACACGTACGAAAGGTGTATGAATGGCCTGTAAAGAGGTTGGTGCCTTGACGTGGCTTTACAGCTCACGAGCTGAGTCAGTGGTTCAGTTTATCATACTTTCAATTATACGCAGTGTATTTAATTTTTGTGAAATTACTTGCGAATACAATTGTATGTACTGAATCATCACTCACCCTCGTGCCAAATCCAACCAGTATGTGTGTGTGCTTGCGAATTAGATGGCTGTGCAGTAATATTTGTCTTTTATCTCTTTCTGAAGTAGGGTGTACCTTGTCCCTTATTGTGAGTGTTCTAATGTGTTGAATTTCCTTCCGGATGATGTCAGTGGTCTGGTTTCTATCAGGTATGAAAGGTGCGTGAATGGCCTGTAAAACGGTTGGTGCCTTGTCGTGGCTTTACAGCTCACGAGTTGCGAGTCACTGGTTCGGTTTTTATGCATTTATTTATTGACAGAGCATTTCATTTTTTTGAAATATCTTGTTAATAAAATTTTATGTACTGAACCATCACTCGCCCTCGTGCCAAATCCAACCTGTATGTGTGTGTCTTTGAGGAATAGATAGCCGTGCTTGAATGTTTGACTTTTGAGTAACTCTGTTAAGGTGTACATTATAGCTATAAATAACTTACTTAATTTAGATATTATTGTTAAACCATGGGAGTATATGGTCCTGTCTTTCTGGTGAATTCTATTGTTGTTTTTTATCCACAATCTCCTGCAAACTTTAAATTGTCTGTCACAATTTCCATGAAATATTGTCCCAAGAGTCGCACGCTCTCAAATTGAAAACCTAATTCATTCAAAACAATTTGGTTTTGCAAGGGGGGTTCCCATGAGTTTTTTGCCCCGGGGCTTGGCGGGCATCTTTGGAAACTGCCAAACCCAAACAGTTCTGAAAACTAGACACTCGGGGGAGTCCAGGGAGGTATGGCATGCGTGGGTCCACCAATGTTTTCCGACCCAGAAATCCCTGCAAACCTTACATTTAGGTTAAAAAACCCACTTTTCCATACATTTTTGGGTGGGTTCTCCTTGCCGGCACTAATGTCCTACCACCCAGCGTTCCCCTTGTTCTCCCGAGTAAAATGATACCTTACTTGTGTGGGTGGGCCAAATGCCTGTGACTAAGGTGGGGTGCTTAATTTGTCAAACCTAAATACTACATTTTTTAAAAATTCATTTTTAGCCTGTTCTGCTTTGGGGCACCCACACAAGTGAGGTATCATTTTACTCTGGCGAACAAGGGGAACGCTGGGTGATAGGACATTTTTGCCGGCACGGAGATCCCACGCAAAAATGTTGGGAAAAGTGATTTTTTTACCTAATTTAAAATTTTGCAAGGAATTCTGGGTAGGAAAACATTGGGGGACCCATGCATGCCATACCTCCCTGGACTTCCCCGGGTGTCTAGTTTTCAGAACTGTTTGGGTTGGGTAGTTTACAAAGATGGCCGCCGTGCCCCGGGCCAAAAACTCAGGTCCCCCCCCCCAAAAATCAAGGTAGTTTTGCTATAGGGTATTTTAAATTCTCCACCGTACGATTTGGACCTTTTCCTGTTGCAGCCACTATACCTACCCACGCAAGTGAGGTACAATTTTTATCGGGAGACCTTGGGAAACGCTGGGTGGGTGGAAATTGGTTGATCCACGCAGATTCCGGAACTTTCCACCACAGAAACGTGAGGAAAATGCATTTTTTTCACAATTGTTTTAGATTTGCAAGGGATTCTGGGTAACAGAACCTGATGGTAGGCAGTCAAGTCACCCCATCCTGAATTTCCCTGGGTGTCTAGTTTTCAAAAATGTATAGGTTTGCTAGGTTTCCCTAGGTGCCGGCAGAGCTAAGGTTCAAAAACAAAAGGTAGTCTTTGTCCAAAAAGGGCACGATTTCACTGGGAAATTGAGGTGCGACCACGTTGCGTTTTGCGCTGTTTCCTGTCGCAGGCACTAGGCAGACCCAGGTAAGTGAGGACCATTTTTTTCAGGAGATCCGGGGGTACGCTGGGTGGGTGGAAATCTGTTGATCCACGCAGATTCTAGAACTTTCCACCACAGAAATGTGAGGAAAATGCCTTTTTTTTGTCAATTTCTTAGATTTGCGGGGGATTCTGGGTAACAGAACCTAGTGGTAGGCAGTCGAGTCACCCCATCCTGAATTCCCCTGGGTGTCTACTTTTCAAAAATGTATAGGTTTGCTAGGTTTCCCTAGGTGCCGGTAGAGCTAGGGTTCAAAAAACAAAGGTAGTCTCTTTGCCCAAAAAGGGCACGATTTCACTGGGAAATTGAGGTGCGACCACGTTGCGTTTTGCGCGGTTTCCTGTCGCAGGCACTAGGCAAACCCAGGCAAGTGAGGTACCATTTTTTTTGGGAGACCCAGGGGAACGCTGGGTGGGTGGAAATTTGTTGATCCATGCAGATTCCAGAACTTTCCACCACAGAAATGTGAGGAAAATGCGATTTTTGTCAATTTCTTAGGTTTGGAACGGATTCTGGGTAACAGAACCTGGTGGTAGGCAGTCGAGTCACCCCATCCTGAATTCCCCTGGGTGTCTAGTTTTCAAAAGTGTATAGGTTTGCTAGGTTTCCCTAGGTGCCGGTGGAGCTAGGGTTCCAAAACAAAAGGTAGTCTCTTTCCCCAAAAAGAGCACGATTTCACTGCGAAATTGAGGTGCGACCATGTTGCGTTTTGTGCTGTTTCCTGTCGCAGGCACTAGGCAGACCCAGGCAAGTGAGGTACCATTTTTTTCGGGAGACCCGGGGGAACGCTGGGTGGGTGGAAATTTGTTGATCCACGCAGATTCCAGAACTTTCCACCACAGAAACGTGAGGAAAATGCGTTTTTTGTCAATTTCTAAGCTTTGAAAGGGATTCTGGGTAACAGAACCTGGTGGTAGGCAATCGAGTCACCACATCCTGAATTTCCCTGGGTGTCTACTTTTCAAGAATGTATAGGTTTGCTAGGTTTGCCTAGGTGCCGGCAGAGCTAGGATGCAAAAACTACAGCTAGCACTTTGCATAAAAGGGTCAATTTGTAACTGCAAAATTGAGGTGTGACCACGTTGCATTTTGCGCCGTTTCCTGTCGCAGGCACAAGGCCGACCCACACAAGTGAGGTACCGTTTTTATCGGAAGACTTAGGGTAATTCAGATTTGTAAATCAACTGTTATTACCAATTGAGTTTTCATGCATTTCTCCATTCCCAATGAAAGACATTGTGTAAAAAAATTTTTTTCAAAAATGACAAATAATTCTCATGCTAGTATGAGTATTCCCAATTTTGAAAATTTGCAATTATATACTGTTTCTAAACTCTATAATTTGTACCCAATTCAGAAATACATAGGTGTCTTTCATACAGATTTTTCCATGTATACATTTTCCAAGAAAAAGTGCTCTATCCCCAGTAAATAAAAAAATACCATTGCAAGTTGCTGCTCAGTTTTTGGATCTGGGTTCGTCGGGTTCTTGGTGAAAGTACAAGTCCTATATATCCCCACAACCAGGAAGGTCTATCGGATGTAACGGTATATTGCTTTCCAAGAGCTGTCAAAATTACAAAAAGTTATAGGTGAAAACGTTGAGACAAAATGCTGTTTTTTTCAACAAATTTTCAATTATTCCAATATTTAACTGTTTGTTTCTATAAAGAAACCTTCATGGATTTAGACAAATAACCCCTTTCTGAATTTAGAACTGTGTCTACTTTTCGAAAATGTACAGCTTTCCAGGATCCATTATTGCTTTCAAACTCATTTCTACCATTAACTGGAAGTAGGTGGAAAGCTCTAAAAATAGCAAAAATAGGCTATGTCCCAGAAAAATGCCAAAACTGTGTAAAAAATGTTGGTTCTCTGACAAAAGACTGTCATTCCCTAAAAGCTGAGAAAATGGAGATTTCAGCCCCACAAACCCTTTTTTGATAACATTTTCAGGGAAAAACCTAGAGGCTTTTATTTGCAGCCCGTTTTTCTGAAAAAAACTAAAATTTTACTATATTTTGGTTAATTTCTGGGACCCCTCCAAGGGAATCCACAAACCCTGGGCACCTTTAGAATCCACATGATGTTGGAAGAAAAGGACGCAAATTTGGCGTGGATACCTTAAGTGGTCAAAAAGTTACAGGGGCCTAAGCGCGCACTACCCCAAATCGCCAAAAAAATGCTTAGCACAGGAGGGGAAAAGGCCTAGCAGCGAAGGGGTTAATACAGATATGGTTGGAGGCCCTTGGCTCTAGTCTATATCATGTGATCAGGGGCGTAGCTACAATTGGTGCAGCCGGTGCAAATCATCAGGGCCCCGACTGCCATTCAATGGCCAATGACAGTACCAACACAACCAGAAACCATCACGCTCCTACAAGTGTGACAGTTCAGACTTTTCCGGGCCCCCAAAGCTATGGATTGGATGGCAGGTATTAGTCATTTTAAATGTAGGTTGAATTAATAAACATCTGTTCTTGTGCCCAATGCTAAATTAGACAAATAGCATCACCATGTGACAGACTATTATAAGTACTGGTGTTGACAATTAAGTACACGTGCCCAGCACTGGAAACAACCGGCTCAAATTAAGCAGTGTTGCTGTCTGATTTGAGGTCATCATAGCTTAATGGATGCTTGTCCTGACAATGGCTGGCACCCTAGGCGAAAACACATTAAAAGAATGCAACAATTATGTACAATCTGTGTTGCTAATTAATCTCAGACTTCAGTTTCCCAGTTGGGGCTCTGACACGGGCAGCTCTCCCATTTGAGCGGAGGAGCGTGTCCTACTTAAAAATCCCCAGAGATGAAAAATAAAATGGTGATTTATTACCATTTTATTTTTCACCCCGTCCTGAGCCAAGCGTCATGACGAGGGAAGGACCACTGCTAAGTGACTGCAGCAGGGGGTGGATGAGCTGGTATGGCACTGTTTAAAGTGCGCATGTATTTCTGGCTAGCAGTGTTGCTACGGCTAGCCACACATGCGCACTTTGAACCAGGGCCGGCTCTAGGGCGGTATGATCGGTGCCACCGCACCGGGTGCTGACTTGGGGTGGGGGTGTCATTTTTGCAAGTATATTATCATTTAAAAATCACCTGCTGCTGTGTTCCTGGCCTCCAGCAATTTTCAGACATCAATTAAAATGTCGAGATAACTCTGGTGATTAATCGTCTTCCTGGAAATAGAACGGAGGTTTGTCTAGTGGAAGTTTTGACTCATTTTAAGGTAGTGCAGAGGGTTCTATTGCCTGCTGTAAATAGGTCAGTGGGTTACTGCTTCTGTCAGAGAGCTGGTTTTGTTACTTGTTGTTTGTAAGTCAAATAGAACATTGAGCTACTAACTGTCAGCAAAGAGCTGCATGCAACCTGCAAGGTATATGTTAGAGCGTTATGTTTTTTTGCCCAGAGTTTCATCATCCTAATCTTCCCAAAAGGGTTAATTTGGGTAGAAAACAGTTCTTGTTATTAAAGAGAACCCCTAACAATGGTATTCATTTTAAATTCAAAATGTGTGCTTTTTCAGAATAAGGACTCTTAAACTAAATTGCCTACCAGTATGGATAACATGTCACTGCTACACTGCACCTTGTAGTCCTGTCTAATATTGCATTTTCTATACACTGATTCACACACATATGATTGTCTCTGTGAAATGTGTGTGTGATGTAAAGTGATCTGACACCTTACGCTGGTATGAGTGGTGCTACACAACTAAATACATCTGAGGGACAGTGGTTATGGAGACTTGTTGGGTACTGTTAAAGGGTGCTAGTGAGGGAATCTGTGGCAGAGGTGGTCATTGAGGGGGCACCCACAAACATTGTCGTACAGGGCACCACCAGTGTTAAAGCTCAAGCTGGCCCTGCTTTAAACAGCTCTAACCCACCTGTATTAGGACAGCTAGGTTAGAGCAAGCCAAAGCCTTCAGAGCACTGTGGAGTGCCGAGTGAGACTGCTCCCACCAATTCTAGGGCTGCTCTCATGCTGGTGAGAGCAGCCCCAGGATTGGCCAAGGGTGTTGCTTCATCCTGTTCCTGTGTTGAAAGACGAGGTCCAGAGTGAAGACGTCACCGAGTTCAGGTAAGTTAAAAAAATATATATTATTGTAAGCGCCCGCCTGATGTACAGGGTCCCTTGTTCTCAGCCCGGTTATTACCCCATTGATATCTAGAGATGCATACACTCATAAATAGATAGATGCATAAGTACATAAATACCACACAATACACACACATTAACAGTAATCCAATGTCACTTCCTAGCTGCGCATCAATCTCTGCCTAGAAAGTTCTGAGTTCTAGACCCGGCTCATACACCATTAGGAGCTCGCATTCTCGATGTGTGTGACATGATACCTATATTCAATGAAGAAGCATGTATGGATTATGTTCTGAACTTCAAGCAGTAAAACTGCAGTGTCTTTCATACATCATCTAGTACATGGCTAGCCCGACATTTAAATGGAGATTATAGACATTTTTAACTATTTGCTACCACTTACTGGTTTTACTGTGATCTGACTCCCCAAGTGCAAGAGGACCAAGGTTTGGAGAGTGATGACTAACCTCAGAGCCAGCCTGAAAGTGTGCATTTTAGGTAAGTGTAAGTGTAAGTTATATGTTTCCAATCCAGAGGAAAGCAATTGCTTACTCTTTTGGGGGTGGGTGACATCTTTCCCTCTCTCCCAGATCTTCTCTAATCTCCTCTTACTCTTCCCTAACCTCCTTTTCCCGTTTATTCAAAAATGCAACCGTACTCAAAAGTGTAAGTGTACCATACCTTTGTGAATCAGGCCCTGCATTATTTAGCACATTTTGTACTACAAAACGCACTGCAAAGTGCAATTTGTGAATCAGGCCCAGTTTGATCAGTGGGTTCTAGTTGCTTTTCTTTTCTTTTCTACTTTAAGATGTTTCTACACATAGTTTGAGCTTGACGGAGACCATCGTAAACCAAAGATAGCAACCGGACCCGTGAACAGTGAATAAAGAAGTGGTAGAGAAATTCAATAGCTCTTCATGGGGGCTCTTCCAGGCCATGTAACACCTGCTACTGGAACTAGTTCCACTCATAAAAACCTCTCCCCTCTGCAAAAGTTCTGAAGTTGTTCATTGCACCTGTGGCAGATACAAATGCAAAGGTGTTCACTCTAGAAATGTCCTCAAAATCGGGTGCTAAGTGCTTTTAGTGAGACAAATCAGATACCTTGCAAAGAAAACAAGCATTTGCAATGCAATAGGTCTCGCATTAGGAAAGTTTGAGCTATTGGTATTGTAAATGACAAATATTTTATTTATGTGTTGGTTTTGAAAATAGTGAAATTAATAGCTTTGTCATTTACAATGCCAATAGTTTTAACTTTCGCAAATGTGACACCTATAGCATTTGTAATGCAATATGTGTTGTATTTATGTGACTTAGATGTATTGATATTACAAATAACAATGGCTTTTAATTTTTTTTAATAATTAATACCTAAATAAAAGTATTGTAATTTTTAATGGCAATAGCTTTAACTTTTGTAAATAACTTTTGTGAAGATTACGTTCAGTGTATTTTATTGTGACGAAAATCCAAGAACAGAAGTGAAATATTAACATCTTTTTGTGACATTTGTAATAAAGCTTGAAACATTGAGAAAACATAATTGAACCAGTTGTTGTTGAATGGTTGCACAGATTGATGTATACCTTGCAGGGGACATTCCCATCCGAACAGCATGTTACGGGAATATTATGTTTTCCTAAATTAATTTGGCTTCTCTTATGGTCCGTTCACTCTGTACATGTTTAGTTGACTTCTGTAAATGTGATATTTTGTGGCTACTAAACAAGTGCATATGTGCATCTCAATGTTTAGTCAATAATTGGTCTAAATATACATTATTTCCATGCACACATTTGGTAATAGTCGTCCCACAGCCTGTGTATTGTGAGCAATGTGAATGCTTCACTTTCTTTACTTCTGGAGAGGGTAGCAAGGAAAGCTGATGGAGCAAGTAAAGTTAACAAAACCACAATACCGGATGTCTGCCTTGCTTCAGAGAGATCTGCCCTATATTCTGGAGAGCTGACAGTGGCCAAGAGCCATTCCACAGGAAAGGAGATCTGATTAGGGGGAGCTGTTGAGCAATCTGTAGATCTAATGAGGAGCTAAAGATCACAAACAACCCTTTAAGAAATGTTCTGGGGAAAAGGGTTATTCATTTGCAATACCTGAAGTGGTAGTACCTTAGGACATCTTGGTTCCTTGGCAACAACGCAAAAGGCTTCCTCATCACTGACCCTTGCTGATTGCAAATCACATCTGAATTACTTCCTACCAACCAGTGACCTTCTCCCTCCGTACCGTCCCGCTGTTCAACCACACTCCTAGCAGCATTGCTCAGTTCAACAGATAACAAAACACGAAAACAACTACAGTTAATCGCCTTTAACTTCCTGACCACAGAAGACTCCACCAATGCAGCAAACACTTGTAGACCTGCAGAATCACCAACAGACCAATGTCCTCTTGGATAGCTCTGTAGCCAATCCAGCCGGAACGGTCAACAACTCCTTGAATACAGGCATCTGCACAAAGGAACTCTAGATGTCCTAAACCAAACGTGCCATGAAAGAAGAGATCCTTCCTACATCTGGCCAATAACAGGCTCTTTTAATGAAAAAGATAGAAAGGTCTGCTTTGAGACAAATCACTGCATTGGAGTACCAACATGCTTATACTTGAACTCTTCCTCGCTTTTGATCCTATTCATCACCCCAATCTTCTGCAGAGACTTGGACACAAACAGGGAGAGAACTGAAGCCGACTGCATCGTTCCTACCTGATGGATCATCACCATCTTACTTTATCCCTTCAGGTCAGCTCCATTCAATTCACAACTAAGGCATCTAACAGTTCTACTTCATCTGTAACTCTTGCCTTTGCTCTCCACCCGACCTACTCTCCTGCTTCAAATACAACTATTACTGTTATGCAGATAATACACAAATCTTATTCAAGTATCAAAACATATCTGACTTTGATGCATACTTAGATGGACGATACCTAAAGTGGTCAAATAAACAAAGATCTCTAATCACAAATAAATAAACATCACAAATAGATATATTTATATGCAGCTAATGGGTCAACCACGGCCCATTACCAATATGGCCTCAGCAACTAGGCCCGCCACCAAACAAAGCCGAGTGGGAAACAGGGGTATCCACAGACTGCAATCTTTCAATCATAATCACATTGGGTTTGTCTAATATGTTTAAACTGCACAGTTTTTCACTTCTTTCCCTCATATTGGCTATGAAGATAGCTCTGTCCGCATTGCGTGACCCGCTGAAGCTCGAAAACGTAGCTAGCTTGCAGGTGCAGCTTCACACAGTGTGGGGTGGGGGGCCTTAAGTGGATAACTTTTGAAGCCAAACCTAGAGTTTCAGCAGCTTCGCCACGCCTGTTCCATGTTTTGGAAGTCTCTTTCCCATCGATGCTTGTTTGAAGAAAGAGGTTATTAAACCACTAGATATGTTTCGGCATAAAAAATAGAATAGCGTGTTAGCATTCAGTTAACCTAATCAGCATGTTATTAAAAATGTCAGCATTTCAATAAGGCTATCGGTATGTAGATACGCGTAGCGACATGAGATTAAATGTCTCCGCATACCACTAAACTTATTAGCATAGTATTAAAAATATATCAGCGTGTCACTACAAATAACAGGCCCATTACAGCTGGCAGCTTTAACTCCTCAGCAGGTCTCTATCAGACTCGCCATGTCCTCAATGCATCATAAGGCCATCAAAATAAGCAGCCGGTCTTGAAACGTGTCAGCGTGCGGTTCGAAGTGTTACTGCGCCACAACCATTAACATATTAAACCTGTCTGCACGGGCCGGGGTCATCGTGACGGTGGAATGTCAGCTACTCAACGGTGGCATCGGCATGAAACCACCGGGTCATTAAATTTAGTCATTAAATGTATAGGAGCTTTGGGAATAGAATGCAATTTTGTTAAACGGATCACCGTGCAGAAGTAGTTTTATTCGATGCGTATAGCAAGTGGCATACCAACGGGCATTGTATAATTAAATGTATCACTGAGTGCTAGTATGGGGTGTATCAGCGCATTGTCAGAAATGCCGGTCAGAGGCTCAGGATATCATTTGAGAGTAGGTCAGCAGCAGGTAGCACCGCGGACAGTGCGCGCAGCGCCCCCCGCGGGCGCAGTTCTCACCGGTCAGGCAGGCGGCCGTGTCGATCCACGTGAGGAGTTGTCCAGCGCTCAGCTCGGCCCGGTGGTTGGCGTGGACCTCTCCAGAGCCCCTGCTCTCCGGCTGTGGTGACTCCGGCACGGGCCCGCCAGCCACCTCTGCATGCGGTGGGTGATCCATGGGCTGCGGGGCAGGGCAGGACCAGGGGCGGAGGCAGGAGCTGCGGAGCTCCGGAGAGCAGCCTGCGTGTGCCGGTCTCTCGCAGCACAGGCTGTTAAAAGAGCATCGCGCAGGGGAAGCGGCGGGAGCGAGGGAGGGTTCGGAGCTCCGGAGAGCAGCCTGCGTGTGCCGGTCTCTCGCAGCACAGGCTGTTAAAAGAGCATCGCGCAGGGAGGGAAAGCGGCGGGAGCGAGGGAGGGTTTGTGGGACGTCCAGCAGGAGTGAGAACCAGAGAGACAGGAGATTGGGAACGCGCGCGCGCGGCCGGCTCCGATCGCTTTCCAGAGCGTGCGCGCGCCAGTCTCTGTCTCCTGGGAAGCAGACTCCACAGCTATAGTATCGCGCCTGCGCGATGCATATGGCTTCGCCATATGCGTCGCAGGCGCGAGACCTAAAAACGCACAGACTTCTTACAAACAGAGCTTCCACATTGCTAGAGCTCCCGCCTTGATTCATATCACCAACTGTAGAAAACGACCCTGTTAGCAAAAGAAAATATGTGCCTCCCCTCCCTGACATAGTAATAGCTCAGGCATATGCCGGCCCCAATAAAAAGTACATTTTAGATACAAAATACATACATATTTTGGCAAGAAGGGAAGGAAGATTCCATGGTGTTTGTTGCACTCTTGAGTAATTTGAGTTTAGCAAAGTCACCTCCAGCTCAACTCTAGGAATATGCCAATCTGTGAACTAAAATAATTTCATAAATGTTTATTAAATTACAGGTATTCTCGCAAGACTTGCCTTATCTTTTGGGGCAGTGGCATCAATAATCTCACTCATCAACCCAAATGACCAAGGTATTCCACTTTTGATAAAAATAAATCTAATTTCTCCATTTTAAGGAATATGCAATTTTTCTGCATAATGTTTAGAACATGGTTCAATATGTCATCATGCTCTTCTATAGAAACTGCAACAATTACTACATCATCTTGAAATGCAGCCTCATCCTTTATGCCTATGAAAATTTTGGACATAACCCTTTTGAAAAACAGATGCGTCCGAAGCCAGTCCAAATGGCATTCTACAGTATTGATAAATCTTTATGTATGAAAATAAATTTAGCTTACTAAACCATTTTGCACAACCAATCAAAGCTACTTAATGAAAACTGAAGCATGGCTGCGCCACAGGCTCGCCAAGGGCAAGCCTGTCTGCGCCCGTCTGCCCCTGGACCGCACCAAGCACCAGGAACCCTGGCTCTCCCACTACTCGCAGGTACACCACCACCAAGCTCTGAGCCCTGGACCCCAGACTCCGCAACAACAACTGCTGCCACACCTCTCCATGATCAATGTTAGGACCTTTTGCAACACCAGAGCACTTGAATACATGACAACAACCACCACACTGACCACAGTCACATCAGAACAATTCCACTGCATCCTGCTCAAAGCAAAAGCACTCTACAAGCCCACTACCGAGATCTGGGACACCATCACCTCCCTCACCCGATGTCATCTTCCTCACCGAGACATGGCTCAACCCTGCATTCATGCCGACATCGCCTAATCAACGCCTGACGGCTACAATATACCATGCCGAGATTGCATCAACAAACACAGGTGGAATCACCATCACCCACAAAGAAACCATCCACTGCACCCCCACCACAGACGTCACAACCCCATCATGGAATACCTCAACTTCCAACACCATACCAATGGCAAAACCAACATCAGAGGCATGCTCGCCTACAGACCTCCAGGACTTTGCCCCGCTTCTGCGACATCTTCCACAAATTCATAACCCCGCTCTCCATTGACTCCAAACTCTACATCTTACTCAGAGACCTCAATTCTCACCTCGAGGATTTTAACAACATCAACACCACTAACCTCCTTGAATGCATGAACAACATCGGCATAATGCAACTTGTCACCAACCCCATCGCAGGACACACACTCAACCCCATCTTCATGGCCAGCAACACAGTCAAGTACAGCCATGTCACCGTGCTCACCTGACAGACCATGTCATCATCCACTTCACCATCATAGAATCCCCGGCACTGCCACAAACCAGCTCAGCACCTCAGACAGCAGCTAGAACAAAGTATCATAGAGCCAGTGGACCGACCACCCTGACACCACAGCCAACCTAGAACAGGCTGTCAAGTACTTCTCCGCCTGGATAACGAACTGCGCTGACAGAGTGGCCCGTCAAACCCACCAAACTCAAGAGATCCTTCAAATAGGCCAGTTGGTACACCACGGCACTGAGAACCACAAAACACAACTGCAAGGGACTGAAAAAGAAATGGCGCGCCAGCAAGGAACCCACAGGCCGAAACACATTCAAGACATCCCTCAACCCATACCACCAACTCCTAACAGAGATGAAAAGGAGCACTTTTGCTAACTGCATTGAAGCCAGTTCTAACCACAGCAAATAACTCTTCAATATCATCAAAAATGTCTCAGATCCCCATAGCCACTGAAGCCATCATCACCCCTTCCCAGGACCTCTGTGACACCGCCACCAACATCCTCATCCCCTACGCTTCTACAGATGCAAACCCCAACCACCTGCTCACCACATAGGACCAGCTCACCTCTCCCAACACCACAGCCAACACGAACTCTGCACCCACGAAGCCCTGTCTCCACCACATCCTCCACCTCGGGAGCAATTCGATCAGCCAAGAGCTCACCACCATCTTCAATGCATTCATCACTATGGCCACCTTCCCCAAAGAACAGAAACATGCAGAGGTCAAACCTTTCTCAAGGAACCATCCGCTGACCCCAGTGAACTCAAGAACTACTGTCCCATCTCTCTGCTCCTCTTTCCCGCCAAAGTCTTCGAAAAGGCGATCAACTGCCAATGCACAGAAAACCTGGAGAACAACAGTCTTCTTGACAAGTCCTAATTTCGATTTCGCACCAACCACAGCACTGAAACTACCCTGATCACTGCCATTGACGACATCAGAACCCTCATTGACTGAGGAGAAACGGCAGCCCTGATCCTCCTCGACCTCTCAGCAGTTTAGGCTTTACCACATTGTAATTCAAGGATACGCCCTCAAGTGGATGGTCTTCTTCCTCACCAGAAGAATCCAGAGAATCCGCCTATCACCTTTCAACTCAGAACCTAAGAACATCTGTGGTGTCCTTCAAGGCTCGTCCCTCAGTCCTACACTGTTCAACACCTTCTTGACTCCCTTGGCCAACATCGTCAGAACCCATGGACTAAACATCATATCCTTCCTGTGCCAACGACACCCAGCTCATCCTCTCTGTATCAGAATACCCTTCCACCACCACGGTCAACATCTGCAGGGGCATGACAAGCATCGCAAACTGGATGAAATACAACTGCCTAAAACTCAATACAAACAAAACAGAAGTGCTCATCTTCGGGAACAACACAATCCAATGCACCTGACAACCTGGCTTTATGCACAACTTTAACTGCTGCATCTTTTCACTCCAGATGAAAGACAACTGCCTAAAACGCTACACAAACAATACAGAAGTGCTCATCTTTGGGAACTACACATCCCAAGACACGTTAAAACTTGCCTTTCTTCTCATCCCTAACTGCTGCAACTTTTAACCCATACTTTACCCCATATTACTCCTGCCGGCTATAGAGCTTTGATGCCTTTTGGTTGTATGGGCTTTACAAATACAAATACAATTGAGCGAAGCCTGAATCTGGATGCTCAAATTCCCCTCAGGTACGTCTGAAAAAGATTCCATTCAAAGGGTGGCTCACCTGGACATTCTAAAAATGGTGGCAGAGATTTAAAAAAAACGATGGATTAAATCCAGATCTTGGGATGAATGTTTGCATTGTTCAGCATTCCATCTATCATTTGTTCTTTTTGCTTTTGTCACCCCTGATTGGGAAGTGTATGCCCAGAAGTGTGTCCCGTGCTCACGTCGCCACTGGATTCAATCTAGCCTTGCTGATGAAGACTGATACCTCGAAACTGGTCACAGGATGCTTGTTTCCAGTCCATGGAGGACCTGGCTTGACTGTTCCCATGAAGAGCAGGGTCAAGACTGATTTGCATATGGCTGGGTCGAAACTGGGGTGGCGTGGTGAGCAAAAATGATAGATTAAACACAGATCTTTGAAACGGGAGATGAATGTTTGCATTATTCAGCATTCCGTCCATCATTTGTTCTTTTTGCCTTTGTCGTCCTAAGTGGGAAGGGTATGCCAAGACGTGGGTCCCGTGCTCACTGCGCCACAGGATTCAAGCTAGCCTTGCTAATGAGCAGTGGTGGTTGATGACCCTCAAAAGTGGAGGGTCGTCGAGCCTGTGCCAAACTCAATCACAAGGCCTTTAGGCTCACATCCCAAAGTTCTCAATCATGGCTCTTTAATAGATTTTATAATGGACCTTGACTGGGAGCTCTGGTATTGAGGCTGAAGCAATGTGAGTTTCTCACAGTGCCTGTCAGTGGATCAAAAAAAAAAATTAAAACTGTACTTACCTCGCTTACTCATCAACTTGAATCCTCTTGGAGCCTCAGCCAACCCTCTCCAAATCCCAATGCTGCTGTCATGCAGCAGATGAGGAGCATGAGAACAGGTTGGAGGAAACAAAGGAGCTGGGGTGCATACTCACCCCTTTCCTGTTCTTCCAGGCAGAGTTTGACATGGATCCGTTTCTCCAGGTCTCCCTTCACAGCAGCATCTTTCCCCCAAAGAATACAACCCTGTTTGCAGCAATCTATATGTAAGTTCTTTTTGTACCCTATACACATTTCCTAGACCAGCCACATATGGGCCGCACTCTGGCTATGGGAAGGTGGATATGTTCCACTAGTATCATGAATAATTGTGAGTTCCACCCATATGCAGTCATAGTGCTCACACAGGCATGAATATATATGATAAACAATTCCCCATCGCCACAAGACCTCAGTCAACTCCTAACACGGCAGTCCTTCCGACCGCCAGCACTGCGGTCTTCTAGAGGCCAAATCGTTCGAGCGATCAGACCGCCGAGCATGTAATCAGGCCCTAGGTCTGAACATAGAAATCTTCATTGCAACTTCAACTCAAGGCTATCTGATGACGCACCCTCCTCGGACACTCCTCGGCAGCCTGCAGAACTTTAACTTCTCAGAACATTTTTCTAAGTCCGAAGGTAATCGCTGAGCAGGCCCAATCCACTTCTTGTATCCAAACTGCGCTCCATCGTAGTCGTCCATATTTTCAGGCAACTGCAACTGAATGTCCTCTACTAGCGCTTTGATCTTTTAGGTGCTAGTTTTCACATAATACTATAAATTCTGAATGTTTTTTGTGCCAAGCTACCCAGGATTATGCACAGGTTACTTTGGTGACATTTTGTGGTTCACCCTGCAAGGTATTGTGGCTGTAGCTTGCCCAGGGCTCACACCCCAGTCAACCAACAACCCAGATTCACACAAGGAGTGGTCTAATGTAGGAGGTGTTTAGCTTGGGTGGAAATGAAGAAGCTTTCATGGACCTGTTAGGTAAGCTTCTACATACCACCTCTGCACAGTTAGTGTAAATGATATTGTTGTAATCTTCCTATATGTTTATCATTAGGTATTATTTCACTCTCCCCAACCTCAACATGGGGCCTCATTTATGAAAAGTGACGCATCGCTGCGTGAAAACAGCAATGCGTCACTTTTCACTGCGCCCTCCTTGCGACACCAATGATGCGTCATATTTATAGTATGATGCATCAAGGCGCAAGGAGTTACAGATACGTCAGTATTTCTGACGTATCTGTATGGCGCAAAAGTGACGCATTGCTGGAGTGTCACAAAAGTGATGCAACTCCAGCAATGCATCCTTTCACATGGGGCAAGCCCCATGTGAAAGGGCTTGCGTCAGTCTTATGCCTGCTGTGAGGCAGGCGTAAGAAATTGACGCATTTGTGTCCTAGAAGTGGCTCACTTCTATGACCCTTTCTTGCATCAGAACACCCCCCCTGCATACATTATACCTGGCGTAGGTATAATGTAGCGCAGGGGTTTACAAAGTGACGCATCTACCTAGATGCGTCACTTTGTAAATATGGTGCAACAAGGCACATTTTTTACGCTGCTGGTGCGTCACAAAAAGTGACGCACCGGCAGCGTAAAAGTGACGCACAGCCTCATAAATGAGGCCCATGGTTTCACCCATTTCTACCTCCCCTCTTTCTGGTGATAGAATCTTCGACCGGGAGTTCACCTTAGAATGTTGAGGTGATCCGTTGGTCTTGGAGAGTGGATGACTGGAATAAAGAAGTTCTTGTCTTACCTCATTTGGAGTATTCTTTTCTTTTGAATTTGCAACAGATATCTTTAAAGATGTTTGTAGTGCCAGGTCTAAAGGCAATTCTGATGGTCTAGTTCTGATGATAATGCTGAGGAAATCCATTCCTGAGTAGCTATTGAAAGTACTTGGGGGTGGAAGACTGCTTTGTCTTTTTCTGTGGTGGTTTTGTCCTATGTAGGGGTGGTGTTGTCTGTGTTCTCCATTGGATACAATTTATCTTTCTAATCTTTTAGATCAATTCCACGTAAATGTTGTCACAGAAGTTTTGTGATTGTGGTGTTTGTGGTGCAGGACTGTAGAATATGCCACATCCTTAAGGAGCTTTTTAGAAAGGAAGTCGAATTCGGTTATGTGTGAAGTAGTGTTGTCTTTTTGTTGGTTCTCAGGGCTCTTAGGCTCGGTTATACTGGCATAGTGGGATTTAGACTTGTTTATCTCTTGATTTTCTCCAATTGTGTTTTGGTCTGTTGAGCTATGTTTTCATTTTTGTTGTTGTCATTAATCCATGTGGTAGTTAACCCTGAATGCTGTCTTTATTAGTATCTGCTTGTCCAATGCAAGGGAAGTACAGTTTTAGAAGGTGTGTATGTTTTGAGGTCACATTTTTATTGGCGTACTTTAAAGATGGAAATGAGGTTTTGGAGGTTTAGTTTTTCCCATTAGTTGTGGGTGTCTTTGAATTGTTGTTAACAGATGTTTTCATCGTAAGGTAATGATGTTGTGGTCGCTCTAGCATACTGGGGTGTTGTCTCTCACTTTGTCCAGTTCCAGAGGGCAAATGTATTCCAGTGTGTGTTCAGTGGAGTGAGTTGGGCCAGAAACAATCTGTTGGAGATTGAAGACATCAAGGTAGGCTAGCCAGCCAATATGGCGGATGCATGCTTCTAGAGCTCCAACTTTAATCCCTCGTTAGCCTGCAAAAATCCCTGCAATCCCGTGCCGTAGCAACACACATGATGCGGCAGCAGGTTGGTGAGCACACATAGAAGCCAATTCCAGCTTAAAAAACTCTCAAGCATGCAGATCGCCGGTGGGGTGGACGCCTGAGGCCTTTACAGCAGGTGCGTTCGGGGAAGCCGGAGCGCCGGAAGGAATAACAGTGGCCGCATCGGCGAGGACTCGTGAGGTGAGGGCCGGTGTGGACGAAGTGCACAGCTCACAAACCCTTATGCGCAGGCAGCTGAGAAGACCCAGTGGGTGGCCGCTGTCGTGGGCTTGCAGGCCTGGAGAAGCTGGCGCTTCGCACCCTGGGCACCTGCTGACACGGAGGGCCTGGCTGGGATGTGGAGCCACGATGCAGAGCCATAATTGGGTAAGACGCTGAGCGCTGGCTAGTCCAGTACACTTACTCTTATTTGAGATCTGTGATACAAGTGATTAAAAGTGCTATATGTGCAACCTTTCATTCATAACCAAGTCGGTGCGACACGGACATTCAATTAATTATACGCCACCTCTCGTGGGGAACAATGGCCCTTATTATTTATTGTGAACACTAAATGCAGGTGTCATTTATTTAAGCATTATGTGTCTACATCCTAACGGGAATGAACGCACAAATACGAGTGAGTGTACTGGACTACACCACATAAAACAGGCGGAATATATTGAGATACTAGGAGTATATTTACAGAAAGGACATTTAGCATAGGGATCCGATAGTCCTGATGAATGCCGGTAGAGACACGGATTCCGGCAGAAACACTTCGACCTCTATGCATAATACACTCACTTCACCTCCATCTGGGGGTATAAATTACCCTTTTTAATACTCACTAGGGAATCCAGGAATAAAATTGTTATTAGGATATCCCTTCGTTAGTTTTAAGATTCACTGTCTGCACCTTTTTTGGATCCTTTCTTTTCCTTTTCTATTTATTTGTATGGTCTACCCCACCCTATTGCTCCACCTCAAGTGTTGGCCTTCATTGGTACGTTGGAGAAGACAACAATCAGAGACTTCAAATGGAGAAGTGCCCGACAGAGTAGCAATAAAGAAATTATACCTGTCCACGGACCAGGAGATCTAGCAGCCCCATGCTTTGAACACTATTACCTAGCCGCTTAGTTGCAGTGGATAGCCAGTTGGATGGCAACGTGATGATACGGCAAACCTGCGACTGCTCTGGGGGAGGGGGGCAATGGCTCGGTACGGAATGGCTACCTGTTGAGGGAGCTCCGTAGGCCAGGCTCTACAATCCAGCAAATACCCACGTTTCAGAGCACCTACGCCGATAAAAACCCACTAAGTCGTCTGGTGAATGCCCCGGGCTCAATTGGTGAAGCAAGAGTCATGATACCGAGTGCACTCCTTCCCTTTAACAATAGTTAGTTTTTGCTTGGACTGCCAAATGGGTGCGTGCATAACAGCGCTGTGTTTGTCCCACCACAGCATATTATTGATATTTGAGAAAAGGTGCGAAAAGTTACGACACCAGCTGCTGCACTGCTGAATTTAGGAAAAGTATCCTCCATGTGTAAACCAATTTTTAACGTTGACCAGAGTAATCAATGAAGTTCCCATTTTTAAATGTTCAGTAATCCATGTTTTCCATGCTTATGAAATCACTAAGGAGACAAAAGTTGAGCTGGAATGTTTTATTCCTACTTAAACATAGACATGTGTTGCCAACTTTCATTTAACCCAGTATAGTGGAAAAACCCAATGCATTTCGAACGATGTATGTTCTTCGTCAGGGGTACAGCAATAAATCAGAAAGAACTGTTTAAATGACTGTGCATGAGCAATGCGGCTGTAAGATGGTAAATAAAACATTTTATCAATAAACCCCTTCCCTGTCAACCCTCGTTAACCTCCCCTGTTCTCAAAATCTCATGCTAACAAAAAGCTGATGCTCACTAAAAAACACTGTGAAAGCCGCTCGTGTTCATTCATAACCAAAATACAAGATCTGTGTGCATTTACTTTAAGAGGCCGTGGCTAACAATTTGCCGTCTGCATCTCTCCCTTCGTTACCAAAAAAGAATCAACCTACTCCCTCTCCCGCCATGCCTTATGTTTCAAACTGACTTGCACACGTGGTCCCAATCAGTCCCAACTAGATCCTGCCCTGTGACCTATTTAAGCAACCTTTTCTCGTGGATAAAACTCCTGCCTAATAATCCCATAATGCACCTGCCTAGTTAACTAAAATGTGTGCCCACGAAAATTAAAACCAAATTAATATTACCAAGTGAAAGTTACATAGTAAAAGAAACACCCAAGTAGTTATGGGTTCCCAGATCTCATACACAGGTGATACCAACATTAAGCTTTATAATCCAAAGCCTAGTAGTCTGTAAATTC
The DNA here is from genome assembly GCF_964261635.1 of Lissotriton helveticus. NCBI lineage: Eukaryota > Metazoa > Chordata > Amphibia > Caudata > Salamandridae > Lissotriton > Lissotriton helveticus. The sequence continues at coordinate 447,258,763 of NC_136061.1, forward strand.
TTAGCCTTTTTCTTATCCAACAGAGACATCATATGGAACAATTTGTTATTAAGTTGATTCTTGTACTAGTGTTGTAATACAGCCTGGGTAGTAAATATTAAATTGTGCTGACTTTTAAGTTTCGTATGGCAATTTTCAGGTTAATATTATTTCGAGGAAGGAGGAACAATGTCTAGCCAAACAGAGTTTCTCCACCACTAGCCGGAACCACACTGCTCCTTGTGTAACCAGGTAGGAAGTCTTGTATAAAAAAAAAGGTACACCAGGGTAATTCCACTTAGACATTTCCCATGTCTTAATTTATTAATTGAAATTCCAAGTTTTTTTTTCTTCAGATACGTTTGGATATTAACTCATACATGGATTTAAAGAAATCACTTGACTGTCGGAATTGGAAGTTTACTAACATTGCCATTAACCTTAAACGTCACCATCATTTTAACAGTTTCCATTCTTCCACAACAGTTATATATTTAGCCTCCCAAGGGTCCAGCAAATCATTGATCTTGGCGATTGTTCTACAATCCTCTGAGGCAAATTTGTTGACCTGCCTGCGATTTAGTAAAGCTAACTTGGGCGGTCAGGCATTTTCAGTCTTGATTCCTCAGATTTGAATGGATTGCTGGAGAGTTTGAGGAAAGAAGTAGCTCTCCTTCCCGTTTGGAAAAGGCTGAAGACTTTTTTTATTTAAACAAGGTTGGCAGTAACATGTTATGATAGTCCTATATTAAGTGCCAAGAGACCACTGGTACTTGTGCACTATATAAATATCATTAATATAAAATAACACGAAAACGTTTTCATTATAGGTAGCAGGTTCCTGTCCATAGGAGGTAGACCTAAGAGCGGAGCATTTGGAGCATGAGACTTGCCATCAGCACTCTGCATTTGATACCATATCTGATATTCATGAGGGATTTCGTTTCAGCACTTCTGATTTGTCTAATTTTCAGTGTAGTTATTAATATCAAGCAACAAGGAGATGTATCTGTGTGCCTCTGTCATAGATATCAAGATGGCATTGCGATTAAAGACCTGGTCATCATAGTAGACATCGGAAACAGAGTCTGTGTTTCTGAGTGAGGTCAATAAGGGTTTATATGCCAGATGAAAGAACATTGATGAGATTCAACAGCCTTGACTTATGCCGCACCCCATTTCAAAAAGTTCTGATAGCACCCTCTCCACCGCCATCTTTGCTGTCTTACCATCTAAATAAACACATCTCTGAATCTGAATAGCACGGAGCACAAAAAAGTTCACAATACTTTATCAAATGCCTTTTTAGGTCTCGACTAGGCAGCGCTTACGCTGTCTCTTCGAGACATGCTGTATTCAGGTATGAACTTTAAGCTCCACCCACTCTTTGCTCATTTTTTCAATTGGCTGCTGGCACTGTCCTGTGTAAATAATGGATTCTGATTTGTTTATACGCTTAGTAGTCCCTCCTTAGTACCACCTTTTCTCCTGTTGTAAGCTCCAATGAGGACACCCGCTGTTAAATGTGCTGTCACTTGGTAAGTTTTAATTGCAGTCTGTGAGCACTATTTTCTTAATTGACTTGACATGCTCTCCAGCAACCGCTTTTTTCAAACAGCATGGCACCCTGCCGCGCTTTTCTTTTCTTATGTGCGGCTTGCTGAAACTGCACACAACGTGATATCCTTTATTTGAAAGCAGTGCGCCATGCTTTTTAAAAAGCAGCACATCACGCCGCGTTTATGTATTTATTTTTTTCAGCCCTGGATAATATGTTTTATTTTCAGCACCACAGCACGCCACACCTTATTAAATGCTTTTTTTTTTTTTTTTTTGGGGGAGGAGCTAAGATGGCGACCGGGACGGACGTGTAGGCTCCCGGCTCCGTAAGCCTTTGTCTCCCGCGATGATATCCTGATACTATCCTGTTATAATTCTGCAGCGGGAGGACTACGACAGTGCGCGGTGGTGGTTCGTGTTCCTCCGAGGTTCCTGCCTGCCTGGAAACCGGAGATATCGCTGAGATTGTTTGCTGGCCTTTGTAGCCCTGGAACCGGGACCGGTGTTATCGTATGCCGCCGGAGGCTGCTGGGGCGGCGGCGACGGCTCGAGCTGGGACGGAGCTGGCATCTTGCGACGCGCTGTCTGCTGTGAGGGGAAAAGATGGACCCTGATTCGACCTGCGCGCATCGGCTGAGTGAGAGCTTATTCTGTTCCTTTCTCATTGTGGAACACTGCAGGTGGGCTGTGCGGTGCTGACCCCATTTTGGCGCTTGCCTGACGATAGTGTTTAGCCCCCGTGTTTTCCCCCGCCTTGAGCCGCACATGGGACGACACTCGCTGTGGGCAGATCATCTCTAACGTGTCCGGACAAGTTCGGCGGCTTTGCCTCCTGCCTCTCGGTGCCGGCTACACCACCGCTTTCCTGTGCATCCCCTGACGAGGTGCAATGGCGGCTGGCTTTTTGGCTGTGGGGGTGAGTGTCTCCTCAACTCCTGACTGTGTCGCCCTGAGTGGAGCTGAGCGAAGCGTTGGACCGTGTGTCACGTCTCATGCCACGGGCTTGTTAGATCGACAGCCGGTGTTAACGTATGGCTCCGTTCTAGCCGCTCTTGCCGATTTAAGATCTGAATGGAAGAAGTGCTCCCGAGTGCTGTGTGGGAAACTTGATGCTATTACACTGGCTCTGGGCAATGCGCCACTGCCCTGCTCTAATGGATGTGCTGCCCTGCCTCCGCTGATCTTTGACTGGGCTATGATGCTGCCACATGAGTGCGGGGAAGATCGGTCCTCCGGCTGTGGTGGTGCTTGTGTACTGCAATCCGCCTTCCTGAGCAGCGCTACAATGTCTCCCTCTCTACCGAAGCCTGCACCCTCACCCTTGATGTCGCTACTTTCGTTTCTGACGCCGCTGCCACAGCTGCCTGTTCCCCTTGTTGCCTTTGTCTCGCTGGCTAGGATGTCCCTACACTGTACTGCATTTTATCGGGCGAAACTGGGAATTCACCTTCTCTGGGACAATGGAACTGTTTGTGACTGGCGATGTCCATTTTGTTTTGGTGCACGTCTTCTTTACCAAATGTGGCCATTTTGTTCCTTTGTTCTGACTGGGGCGGGTCTTCTTTTGGCGCCATGCTTAGGGAGCCGCCCACGAACTGGCCAGGGCTAGGGGTTTCCTTTTTACAGCTTGTGATTGAGTGGCTGGTGGGGACTCGGTCTGGGGCGCTTCCACAACACGTACTGCTGTGATATGTGATGATTCTCCCCATTTCATCCTGTGCTTGTCTCATTTTGCGGTTGCTTGTTATGTAAGGGGTAGAATTCACACTTGTGGCGGAGGAGTCCGGGAGAATTTCGATTTTGCCCTCCTCCAATCTTCTTCTGTGGTTTCTTTCTTCTTTTCTTTCTTTCTTTCGTTTCTATATTTCGGGTTCATTATTGGGCGACAGGCACACTGCTGGGGGGGGGGGTAGGCCGTAGCCCCTGCATGCGTGTAGGGTGGGGGGTTGGTGGTGGGGATTATTATTTTTTTCGTCTTCGTTACTATGGGCCTTATTTTTCTTCTTTTTCTCGACACTTTTCTTTTCTTGTTTCTAACTTGGGTCCGCGGGTTGGTTTGTTACGGGGTGGGTAACGGTTGACATGATCTATATCAGTTGTTTAATGTTCCTGTTGCATATATCCTTGTGCCGCCATGCGAGTGAGGACTTCATTGCTTGCTGATACTTATTCCACGATGTTGCCAACTCATGTTGTCAGAGGATTGTACGGACTCCGCTTCTTTTTTGCTCTATTTGAAAACGTTTTATATTAAGAGAAAACTCTTTAAAATTAACCTTCATTGCTCCTGTTCTCGGTAACACGATAATGTCCAGCGTAACCCTAATTGATTGTTACTTTGTGTAGATGTGCTACTGAGTCGCCGTATTGCTTGCAACATTGTCTCGAATGATATTGTGGCCGGCCGGATGGTTGTGGGCCCGTATTTGTTCTTATGCAATTTCACAATAAAGGTTTTAAAAAAAAATAATAATAATTAATTATTTTTATCAGCCGCACTTAAATGCCTATTACGATCATGGGCGGATCGGCACCACCGGGCCGGTGGTGCCCACCGCCGACCCGGCGGTGGTGGTCCGCCCCCCAAATGTCACTGTGACACCCCCCACCATATTAGTGTGGTGAGGGGCACCGCGACGGACGGTAAGACCATCCGACGCTTTCCGCCAGTCGGATTGCCGACCGGGTGGAAAATACAGATGCCTTGCAGTCACTGTCATCCATATTATGATGCTTGCGGAAAAAGTCCTTTCCATAGCGGCGATGCCGCCATGGAAAGGCATGCGGTCTTTAATATTGGGGGCCCGTTGCGGGCCCCAAGGGTGTTGGGGGGTGGGGGTGCACTTGGGGTAGTACCTATGGTACCCCCCTTCATTGGCATACACAATGTGGCAGGCACAGCGCGGTGCCAGTCACATTGTGCATGCCAATGCACAATATGCATTTTGTGCATTGCGGCCGGTGCTGTTGACAGCACTGCCCACCACAATGCATAATATGCAGGATGCGACTGCCAGGGTAGCGGGCGCATCCTAATTGGCATAGCGGGACCGCCGCACCTCTGGCGGTCGACCCCGTCTACTGTTAAGGTGGTGGGCGGACAATGTCCGCCCGCCATCGTAATGGGCCCCTTAGTGTTTTAATTTCAGCCGCGTGTCAGGCCAAGCCGACACTTAATAGAGGGCGCGCCTAAAATGACTCATGTCCTTAAAAAAGCAATATCATATGATACCCCACCAATATATTTATTGAATATGTCCACATTAGGAACATTTGAACATTCCAAAATGACGCTGTTGTTTGAGCAATGTTGCATAACCATAATGAGCAGTTTCAGTTCTTCTTTTATAGCCTACAGACACTGCTTTTTTCTCACAGGTTCACTATCTGGAGCTCGGCGAGGGCTTGTCGATGCTAGTGGCTCTCCTCCATTCGCATGGCCGGTGCTTGGTTGGCATGTCTGCAGCTTCCACCACCATATTGTTTTGCTTCAGAGTAAAAGGCAATCCCGGGCTTCTAGACAGCTGGAGCGCAGCAGGTGAAAGTACAGGTGCAAGTGAACCAGTGCGTGAGGTATGTTAAAAGCTTTGGCACTGAGGGAACAGACACAAAGCCTTATTAAAAACCATTTGCTGTGTCCCAGAGGCCAGCCATTGCTTCAGTCATTTGACAGAAGACCGGCTCATGAACTGCTCTGCTACTATCTGCCCCACATTCTTTATTATTATCCTAGTCTAAGGCGTGTCACTTCTTCACTGGTCTTATCCTTTCACCCTCACCCCACCAGCCCAGTAACCCACTGGCCTGGCACTAATCCTTTCCAACTCTGGCTTTTGAAAAACTCATCCACAACCATGCCATGCCTTTTCCCTCAATTCTATCACTTGATGTGGCATCCCAGGCTGTCAGAGCCATATTCTCCTTCTTCAGTGGGCTGTCGCCACCCTTACATCACATATGAGCTATCACCCCTTGAACTGACCAACTGCCTTTCCTGACTTGCCACTGCTTTGTTTTGGTGCGTCTCTTGTCCCATTGAAATCCACAGGGGTGCCTAGAATTGGAAAAATGGAGAATAGATCTGTGAAAAATGGGCTTGCTTAGCAAGCGCTATAGATAAAGTACATTGTCATTTACAATGCAATAGCTCTAACTCTGACAAATGTGAGACCTATTGTATTGCAAATGCGTGTTTGCATCTAGTGCTCTAACACAATGGGGAATTGATGTATTTCTAGCCTTCTTAATATTATGGAGTTATTGCTTGACTATCTTTCTTTTATAAAACCTGCCTGAGTAGGATGTGTCAGATTATGTATGACATTTTCTTGCATGGAAGCAAAACCTTTAGCATAAATCTTAGAATCTAAATTGAGCAAGTTTCTCAGGCTATAGTCCTTTTGGAAGATTCGCCTTTTTCTTCTTTATGTATTACAACTATGGCAGCATCTGCTGCAGTAAACTTCACTTTAACCAGCACCGGAAAGTGCTGCAAAAAAACAGTAAGAATTGTGTTCGGATTTTGAGCTATTGGTATTGTAAATGACAATTTTTTTATTTATGTGTTGGTTTTGAAAATAGCGAAATTAATAGCTTTGTCATTTACAATGCCAATAGTTTTAACTTTCGCAAATGTGACACCTATAGCATTTGTAATGCAATATGTGTTGTATTTACGTGACTTAGATGTATTGATATTACAAATAACAATGGCTTTTAATTTTTTTAAATAATTAATACTTAAATAAAAGTTATTGTAATTTCTAATGGCAATAGCTTAAACGTTTGTAAATAACTTTTGTGAAGATTATGTTCAGTGTATTTTATTGTGACGAAAATCCAAGAACAGAAGTCTTTTTGTGACATTTGTAATAATGCTTGAAACATTGAGAGAACATGTTTGAACCAGTTGTTGAATAGTTGCACAGATTGATGCTGTGATGGCGCTGAGTGATGTTGTGGTGGGGACGAGTGATACTGTGGCGTTCGATGATGCTGTGGTAGCGCATAGGGATGTTGTGGTGCCCCTGAGTGATGCTGTGGTGGTGCTGAGTGATGCTGTGGTGATGCGATAGATAGATAGAGTGAGGGTGATAGATAGATAGAGATATAGAGTGAGGGCGATAGACAGATAGACAGATAGAGTGAGGGCGATAGATAGATAGACAGATAGATGGAGTGAGGGCGATAGATAGATAGAGTGAGGGCGATAGATAGATAGAGGGAGGGTGATAGATAGATAGAGGGAGGGCGATAGATAGATAGAGGGAGGGCGATAGATAGATAGAGGGAGGGTGATAGATAGATAGAGGGAGGGCGATAGATACAGTGTAGGCGATATATAGAGTGAGGGAGATAGAGTGAGGGCGATCGATAGATAGAGTGAGGGCGATAGATAGATAGAGTGAGGGCGATAGATAGATAGAGTGAGGGCGATAGATAGATAGAGGGAGGGTGATAGATAGATAGAGTGAGGTCGATAGATAGATAGAGGGAGGGTGATAGATAGAGTGAGGGCGATAGATAGAGTGTGGGCGATATATAGAGTGAGGGCGATAGATAGAGTGAGGTAGATAGAGTGAGGGCGATCGATAGATAGAGTGAGGGCGATAGATAGATAGAGTGAGGGCGATAGATAGAGGGAGGGAGGGCGATAGATAGAGGGAGGGCAATAGATAGAGTAGGGCGATAAATAGAGGGAGGGCGATAGATGGATAGAGTGAGGGAGATACAGTGAGGGCGATAGAGTGAGGGCGATAGATAGATAGAGTGAGGGCGATAGATAGATAGAGTGGGGGCGAGATAAATAGATAGAGTGAGGGCGATAGATAGAGGGAGCGCGATAGAAAGATAGAGGGAGGGCGATAGATAGATAGAGGGAGGGCGATAGATAGATAGAGTGGGGGCGAGATAAATAGATAGAGTTAGGGCGATAGATAGATAGAGTGAGGGCGATAGATAGAAGGAGGGAGGGCGATAGATAAATAGAGTGTGGGCGATAGATAGAGTGAGGGCCATAGTTAGATAGAGTGTGGGCGATACATAGAGTGAGGACGATAGATAGATAGAGTGAGGGCGATAGATAGATAGAGTGAGGGAGATAGAGTCATGGCGATAGATAGATAGAGTGAGGGCGAAAGATAGATAGAGTGAAGGCGATAGATAGATAGTGTGAGGGTGATAGATAGATAGATAGATAGATAGATAGATAGATAGATAGATAGATAGATAGATAGATAGATAGATAGATAGATAGATAGATAGATAGATAGATAGATAGATAGATAGATAGATAGATAGATAGAGTGAGTGAGTGAGGGCGATAGATAGATAGAGCCAGGACGATAGATAGATAAGTAGAGTGAGGGCAATAGATAGATAGATAGAGTGAGGGCGATAGATAGATAGAGCCAGGGCGATAGATAGATAAGTAGAGTGAGGGCAATAGATAGATAGATAGAGTGAGGGCGATAGATAGATAGATAGATAGATAGATAGATAGATAGATAGATAGATAGATAGATAGATAGATAGAGTGAGATTGATAGATAGAGTGAGGGCGATAGATAGATTGTGGGGACACTGCCAGTCAGAGGATGAAGTGTGATGGGGGTGTTAGGAGAAGGGGGAGATGTAGGAGAGTGGGGTCTGCAATCCCATGGCCACCCCAGATTTTTGCTTTTTGCTTCACTGGTTTACGACTTTCCCTGGCTGTGGGCCTGCTAATCAGACCCACAGCCTAGCTGTTCTCTCTCTAAAATTACAACCATGTACCCTAGGTGCATTTACCAATTGGTACTGGGCCACCTTATCAGTCCCTGTACAGTATACCTTAGGTATCCAGGGCATAGGTGTACCCAGGGCCTACCAAGGGCTGCAGCATGTATTATGCCACCCCTGGCTGGCCATCCAAAACAGACACAACTGGCTGCACGACAGCTGGGGCAAGGTGGTGTAATCACCCTTTGCTTTAGATATAGTTCCCTATATCTAAAACCTAAAATGGACACATATATTCCTATCAGTCACTCCTATGGACGGCCTTATCAATCCTGAAGGCAGAGTGCTTGGAATTATGTGAGATGGTTCTCTGGCATGAGCTGAGCCCGTTTGCAGCGTGCGGAACCAAGTCCTAATAGCTGTTCCATGATACCGCTATACCATATACTCTTAAGTGCATTATAATCCTCGCGGTTAAATGCTAACTCTGGTATAACATTATCAAAACATGTCGAGTAAGGTGTCATACGTATCGGAATACTACCCCCTCGCCAATTCTGGCGACGGGGGTAGCATTCCACCCTTCTAGAGGGACACAACATGTATGTAACTGTGAACCCCGGTTAAAGTTAACTCGAGCCTCAGCATCCCAAAATGGATGCTGCCACCACAGACACAAGTCTGACCTCCTGATGCTGGGAGTCCTTCCAGCGAGGGAGGATCAGACAAAGGGTTTCCTGCCTTGGGAGGTGCTAACACCACCCCAGACAGGATTTTGTGTATTAGGTAGGCCAAGGCTGAAAGAAATGAGACATGCCTGGGGCACACAAGGTGCCCTGTGCATACACCGGTTCCAACCAGTTGCTGGGTCACTCCAGCCCCAGCTCTGGTGGGAAACCGGATAAAGGATAGGGGGTGTAACCACTCCCCCTCCTGGTCCCACCCAGGGGAGGGACCTAGTCATAGTACAGCCCCCTTTAGCTGAATAAAGGTAGGAGCTGGTCCCATTCCCAGTTAGATTAATCTTGACAACTTCCACGAAGAAACTCTTGACCTTCAACCTCCTGAACATCAGAAGACTGAAGAATCTCCCCTATGGTCAGGGAGTGACCATCCTGCTTCGCAGGCACCATCAAGCTCCTGTGCGGTTTGCTGCAAGTACTTCCTTCCCGGAATCCGATGACCCAGCTCAACAAGACCCGGACCTCCAGACCCCTCTGACCTCTACCCACATCCACAGCACAGCTGGGACCCGTGGGTGCGACGAGCAACGTGGAGACAGCCATCTTGAAGAAACCTGCCCAGTGCTTCCAGCACGACCACCGAGGGACCCTCGAGTAAGTGCATCGGGGACTGAGAAGCCCCACACCGACACAGCACCTGCATCCAAGGTCAGCCCCCCCAGCCTCCACGAGACCTGCGTGGGGCCCTTTTGCCTGGTTGCTGCCTTCCCTGTTGTCTGGTCACTTGCCGGCTGGCTCGTGACCTCTGAGACGACGACCCGAAGATTTCAACACTGCTAGTCTGGTCCCCCAGACTGGCCCTTGCTTCCTTGTGACAGAGAAGCACCCCGGACCCTCCTGGTCCGCACCAGACGCCATCTTTGTTCCACCGTGTGGCTTGCACTAGCCAAGGCCTGTTGACCAGATCGACGATCCAACACCGCCATCAGCAGCAGACTACGTGGGACAGCTCGTGCCTCCAGCCTGGTCGTAAAGAACAGCTCCTGGTCTGCGCAGCTACAGAGAGAAGCGACCCTTCCTTCCCCTGAACGCGGCAACAGCATCTGGTTCCCTCCTGGTTCCAGCACCGTCACTGGCTAGTGACCAAGACTCTGTCCCCTTCCCTTACAGGACTTCTCCTTCCTAGTTCCATCCTTGGAACCACCGGACTCCTCCATCTGGCTGCCTGCCAGCAACTCTTTGTTTCAGGCATCACCGGGAGCAACGCAGCGAGCCCGACACCACTTCAGCCCTATGCACCCGCAGCCTGTGGGTTAGGTAACTAAAGCTTCTAGGTGCTGAAGTCAGTGTCCACTATCCTAGTGTCCAGGTCCACTGTTGTTTTCCCTCCATCCAGCCGGGTTCGTCCGGAATCCGTAACTTTGTAAACTGTAGTATCCATAGACGTTGGTACGCATCCCGCGTGAGAGTTTCCACTCTGCACGTGAGTCCCGTGGGCCTCCTGCTCCTTACTTACCTAGTTCGTAGCGTAGTCCCAGCGATCCTCCAGCCTCTGGATCTCCTTACAGTACTTTCCTTCCTCGCATTCCATTGTTTTTAGTATATGGTTTGTCGTGCCCCTAAGGCACACGTGTAAATATTGTGCTAACTCGTATTTCATTCTTAGTATTGTCATGTGCTTAGCCCTCTGATCTCATAAAGAGTTCAGAGGTGTTGTTATTAAGAAATATATTGTTTATTTTCATAACAACCTGTGTGGTGTCCTTTCATCTGGTATTCAAGGGGTTATATTGTGGTAAAACAGCTGGCTTCACATGCCAAAAGAGTTTAGCCTAAGACTGCTTTGTCCATGCTACCATTGGGATAGCTGGTCTATAAGGTTGACTTACAACCAATCACCATAAGGGTTGTTTGGACTGATACAAGGTGATCACTAGAACTAGTGAGCATCATATATCAGGCCAACTTCTCACATTGGTGTGCAGCGGTTGGGATTTGAGCTTGCTGTTGTTTTTACCAAATATAATCTTGAGATATCATTTGAAAGATCACATAGGTACATATAACAAGCTTAGAAATACTCTGAGTTCTACTGAACCAGCTGTTGTAGTAGAAAGGGCCTAGCACACCCTGACTACAACTCTTAGCAAGGGATCCGTAGGAAAACCCATAGTGTAGGTAAGTGCATCACCTGCACCTCACTAGAAAGCATGTCTACCCATGAGGAGTCTTCAGAGACTCCCCAAGTGGTTAGTGACCCTCCACAGGTCCTTTTCAGATATGCAGCTCTCAGTTTCCAGGAGATGAGACAATTGTGTACCTCCAGGAAATTGAAACAGGGTTCCAACCCTACCACTCCCTTTCTGTTAGGTCTCTTAGAGACATATGATGCTAGAAAGGCTTCTCATACAGATGGGAGCATGCCAGCCTTAGAGGGTACCCTTGGAGATCCAGACCTCCCTGAAACAGAGAATGTAGAAGAGGAGGAGGAAGAAGAGGACACCTCTGGGGATGAGGCAGACAAAGGCCCTGAGTTAGTCAGCAGGCTTACTAGGGCCAACTTAGACCTACATAGGGAAGGATCTGGGGGACCCCCAGTTCTGACCCTGAGCAGGCCTAACCTTGGAGTTAGAAGAGATAGATCTCATTCTAGGGACTCCAACACATCTGTGCACTCTCATGCCTCTGCTCAGAGGAGAAGGGCTTCTCCCCAGAGGAGAATGACTTCCCCTCAGAAAAGAGAGCATGAAGCAAGGATGAGACAAGCTAATATGAGGATTCAGAGGGAAGAACTTGCCCTTGCCAAAGAAAAGCTTGCATTTGCTAGAGAGCAACAGTTGAGTGGGGTAGTCCCCACTGGTGGCAGCAATATCCCTAAGGATAAAGACAGGAGTTTTGATACGAGACACCTGAGTAAAATAGTGCCCCCCTTTAAACAAGGGGATGACATCCACAAATGGATGACTGCTTTGGAGAGGGCCTGCACTGTCCAGTGCATCCCCCAGAGTCAGTGGGCAGCTATATTGTGGCTCTCCTTTGAAGGTAAAGGTAGAGATAAGCTCCTCACTACTAGAGCTGAGGATGCTAACAATTACCAAGTCCTGAACAATACACTGATTGATGGGTTTGGCTTAACAACTGAACAGTACAGGTTGCTGTTCAGAGACACCCAGAAAATTCAGCCTCAGGATTGGGCTGACTTTGTTGATTGTGCCACTAATGCTTTTGAAGGCTGGTTACTGGGAAGTAAAGTTACTGATTACACAGGATTGTATAATCTAATTATGAGAGAACAAATCTTAAATAATTGTCAAAATCAGTTGTTGCATCAGCACCTTATTGACTCAGATCTGACCTCTCCCCAAGAATTGGGAAAGAAGGCAGACAGATGGGTCAGGACAAGGGTCAAGCAGCAGAACCAGAACCAGGGTGGTGACCAGAAGAAAGCGGATCCCAAGGGTAATGAGAATAAGCAGAATGACCAGAAGTCTTCAACAGGGCCCCAACAATCTAAAGAGGGTGGGTCCCAGAATTCCCAGAATTCCCAAAAGAAGAAGAATAATGGTCGGAGGAAACCATGGTGCCAATACTGTAAAAGTAACACTCACTGGTTTAGTGAGTGCACCAAGAAAGGCCCAACTCCTACCACTACGGCCCCTAAGGCATCTGCACCCCCTAGTACAGTTAGTAGTGGTAGTAATCCTCCCAAGGCTATAGTGGGGTTAACCCTGGGAACTGAGGCGGGTTCTGACTTAGTCAGGATACCTACTCAGGCTGTTCTTGTTTGTACTGGGGACATGGATATGACCCCTACAATAAGTCCCAGTACTCTGGGCAAGTGCAGGCAAACGCCTTTGATCAATGGAAAAATGGCTCAGGCCTACAGGGACACTTGTGCCAGTGTCACTATGGTGACACGAAACTTTGTGGACCCTGAACAGGTAATACTAGGTTCAGACTACCTGGTGACCAATGCTAGCAATGCCACTACCTCCCATAGTATGGCACTTGTTAATTTCTCCTGGGGAGGGGTAAATGGCCTCAAAAGGGTTGTTGTTAGTTCAGACCTCCCAGTGGACTGTCTTTTGGGCAATGATTTGGAATCCTCCTTATGGTCAGATGTGGAGTATAGGACTCATGTGGAAATGTTAGGTTTATCAGCACATGTCCTTGCTGTGACAGGGTCACAGGCCAAGAAATGCCCAGCTGAACTAGTGCTGGATCCTGGAAGAATGGACCAGACACTACCCAAGAGAACGAGCAGTAGGGGTAAGGTTGACCCTTCCCCCCTGCCTCAGGTGGAGGATCAGCTCTCTCAGGAGACTGACCTCAAGACCTCAGAAGGAACTGTCCTAGAAGAGCTTGAGCCTGAACAGGTTGAGTTTCTTGGGACAGGGGGACCTTCCAGGGCAGACTTGAGGCAGGCACAGTTAGACTGTTCCTCTCTTGAACCCCTCAGACAGCAGGCTGCTGCTGAGGCTGCAGGGAATGCTACAGGTGCCCATAAGGTATATTGGGACGATGGACTCCTATACTCTGAGGCAAGAGACCCCAAGCCTGGTGCTACCAGGAGGCTGGTCATCCCCTTGTCTCTTAGAGGTTTCCTTCTCACCTTAGCCCATGAAATTCCCCTTGCAGGTCACTTAGGCCAGAACAAGACTTGGGACAGGCTTGTCGCACACTTTTACTGGCCTCATATGTCTGAAGACACAAAAGAGTTTTGTCGCTCCTGTGTCACCTGTCAAGCCAGTGACAAATCAGGTGGCACAACAAAGGCCCCCCTTATACCACTACCTGTGGTGGGGGTTCCCTTTGAAAGAGTGGGGATTGACATTGTTGGACCAATGGACCCCCCAACAGCACCTGGGCACAGATTTATACTGGTGGTAGTGGATCATGCTATTCCCCTTAGGACCACTACAGCTCCTGTTGTGGCCAGGGCCCTACTTGGAGTTTTCTCCAGAGTGGGGTTTCCTAAGGAGGTTGTCTCTGAGAGAGGTGCAAACTTCATGTCAGGATACTTGACTGCTATGTGGAAGGAATGTGGTGTCAATTATAAATTCACCACACCCTATCACCCACAATGCAATGGGCTTGTTGAAAGATTCAACAAGACCCTCAAAGGGATAATAAAAGGGTTACCTGAAAAGCTTAGGTGAAGATGGGACATCATTTTACCCTGCCTTCTGTTTGCTTACAGAGAGGTCCCACAGAAGGGGGTTGGTTACAGCCCTTTTGAGCTTTTGTTTGGACATCCTGTAAGAGGACCCCTATGTCTTGTGAAGGAAGGATGGGAGTTACCTCTCAAAAAGCCTAAACTTGACATAGTGGACTATGTACTTGGTCTCCGCTCCAGGATGGCAGAGTACATGGAGAAGGCATCTAAAAACCTTGAGGCCAGCCAAGAACTTCAAAAAGCTTGGCATGACCAAAAGGCTGTCCTAACTGTGTACCATGCAGGACAGAAGGTGTGGGTGTTGGAGCCAGTGGCCCCAGCAGCTCTCCAAGACAAATGGTCTGGACCCCATACCATCATTGAGCAAAAGGGAGAAGTCACCTACTTGGTGGACATGGGAACTCCCAGGAGCCCTCACAGAGTACTTCATGTGAATAGGCTCAAAGCATTTGTTGACAGGGAGGACATGGGCTTGCTCATGGCCACAGATGAGGGGCAGGAGGAAGAGAGTGACCCTCTCCCAGACCTGCTCACTCAGAACCCTGATGATAGGTCAGTAGATGGTGCAGTCCTTTCTGACAGCCTCTCTGAGTATCAACAAAAGGATTGTAAGCAAGTCCACAAGTCAGACAAATGTTTTCTCTGACCCCCAGTCAGACAAACTGGTGCACACATGAGATGGACACTGGAGACAGTCTGCCTATAAAGAGTAAAATCTACAGGCAACCTGACCACGTCAGGGACTGCATAAAGCAGGAAGTACAAAAGATGTTGGAATTGGGAGTCATTGAACCCTCAGAGAGCCCTTGGGCTAGTCCTGTAGTTCTAGTGCCTAAACCTCACACCCAGGATGGTAAGAGAGAGATGAGGTTTTGTGTAGACTACAGGGGTCTCAATGCTGTCACTAAGACAGATGCCCATCCAATACCTAGGGCAGATGAACTGATAGACAAGTTGGCTTCTGCAACTTTCTTAAGTACATTTGACCTAACAGATGG
This sequence comes from Lissotriton helveticus, assembly GCF_964261635.1. Taxonomy (NCBI): domain Eukaryota; kingdom Metazoa; phylum Chordata; class Amphibia; order Caudata; family Salamandridae; genus Lissotriton; species Lissotriton helveticus. The sequence continues at coordinate 447,273,879 of NC_136061.1, forward strand.
TTATTGGCAGATCAGGTTAGCTGAGGATGCCAAGGCCAAAACAGCATGTTCTACCCCAGGAGGTCATTACCAATTTGTGGTGATGCCCTTTGGTCTGAAAAATGCACCTGCCACTTTTCAAAGGTTGGTGAACCAAGTTCTCACTGGGTTGGACGACTTCTGTGCAGCATATCTAGATGATATTGCTGTCTTTAGCTCCACCTGGGAGGATCACCTGATCCACCTGAGGAAAGTTTTGGAGGCCCTGCAAAAGGCAGGCCTCACTATCAAGGCTACTGAGTGCCAGATAGGGCAGAGTCAAGTTGTATACTTGGGCCACCTTGTAGGTGGAGGCCAAGTTCAACCTCTGGAGAGCAAGATACAGGCCATAAAGGACTGGGCTCCTCCAACCACCCAGACACAGGTCAGAGCTTTCTTGGGCCTGTCTGGTTATTATAGGAAATTTGTCAGAAATTATGGAACCATTGTGACTCCACTTAATGACCTGACAAGTAAAAAAATGCCAAAGAAAGTACAGTGGACAGTTAGCTTTCAGAAGGCATTCGATGACCTAAAGCAGGCCATGTGCACTGCACCTATTCTCAAGAGTCCAGGCTACTCCAAACCTTTCATTGTCCAAACAGATGCTTCTGAGTTGGGTGTGGGAGCTGTTCTATCTCAGCTGAATATTGATGGTCATGACCAGCCCATTGCTTTTATAAGTAGAAGGCTGACCCCTAGAGAGAAACGTTGGTCAGCTATAGAGAGGGAGGCCTTTGCTGTGGTTTGGGCCCTGAAGAAGTTGAGGCCATACTTGTTTGGTACTCACTTCAAGATTCAGACCGACCATAAGCCCCTCTTATGGCTAAATCAAATGAAGGGTGAAAACCCCAAACTTCTTAGGAGGTCCATTTCCCTACAGGGGATGGACTTTACAGTGGAGCACCGCCCAGGGACTGACCATGGTAATGCAGATGGTCTCTCCAGGTACTTCCACTTAGAACAAGAAGACTCACCTGGTCAAGGTTAGTTTGATGTCCCTAAGTCTGGGGGGGGGGGTTATGTAGGAGAGTGGGGTCTGCAATCCCATGGCCACCCCAGATTTATGCTTTTTGCTTCACTGGTTTACGACTTTCCCTGGCTGTGGGCCTGCTAATCAGACCCGCAGCCTAGCTGTTCTCTCTCTAAAATTACAACCATGTACCCTAGGTGCATTTACCAATTGGTAATGGGCCACCTTATCAGTCCCTGTACAGTATACCTTAGGTATCCAGGGCATAGGTGTACCCAGGGCCTACCAGGGGCTGTCGCATGTATTATGCCACCCCTGGCTGGCCATCCAAAACAGACACAACTGGCTGCACGACAGCTGGGGCAAGGTGGTGTAATCACCCTTTGCTTTAGATATAGTTCCCTATATCTAAAACCTAAAATGGACACATATATTCCTATCAGTCACTCCTAGGGACGGCCTTATCAATCCTGAAGGCAGAGTGCTTGGAATTATGTGAGATGGTGCTCTGGCATGAGCTGAGCCCGTTTTCAGCTTGCGGAACCAAGTCCTAATAGCTGTTCCATGATAACGCTATACCATATACTCTTAAGTGCATTATAATCCTCGCGGTTAAATGCTAACTCTGGTATAACATTATCAAAACATGTCGAGTAAGGTGTCATACGAATTGGAATACTACCCCCTCGCCAATTCTGGCGACGGGGGTAGCATTCCACCCTTCTAGAGGGACACGACATGTATGTAACTGTGAACCCCGGTTAAAGTTAACTCGAGCCTCAGCATCACAAAATGGATGCTGCCACCACAGACACAAGTCTGACCTCCTGCTGCTGGGAGTCCTTCCAGCGAGGGAGGCTCAGACAAAGGGTTTCCTGCCTTGGGAGGTGCTAACACCACCCCAGACAGGATTTTGTGTATTAGGTAGGCCAAGGCTGAAAGGAATGAGACATGCCTGGGGCACACAAGGTGCCCTGTGCATACACCGGTTCCAACCAGTTGCTGGGTCACTCCAGCCCCAGCTCTGGCGGGAAACCAGTCTGCGGTTCACCTGGTCCATCAGTAATGTCTCTGCGGTGTACCTTGATGTAGACATCACTGTGACAGATTCCAAGCTGGTAACCAGTGTACACCACAAGGCCACGGACAGGAACTCCTTCCTCCATTACCATTCGTTCCATCCGAGGTCGTTACGTGACAACCTTCCGGTTGGACAATTTCTGCGTTACCGCCGGAATTGCTCATCTACTGAAACTTTTCTTGAGCAGTCCTCTGAACTTGTGAACAGGTTACAACAGCGGGATTACCCAGCCAAAGTCATTAGACATGCACGGAAGAGGGCTTTGAACACCCCGAGGGAGGCACTACTGGAGCGCAATACAAAAGAGAAACAAGTGTGTTTACCAGTAGTGACCACCTTTGATCCCCTATCAAGTAAAATCAGACAGATCATACGGAAGAACTGGTCTATCCTTGGTACGGTGGAGAATAAGATGCCCATTCCGCGGTTTGCCTTCAGGAGAGCCCCTAATTTACGAGATAAATTGGTCCACACACGAAATAGGAACACTGTCAATACCAGCACCGTACCAGCGGGACATTACCCATGTGGAAGTTGCTCTGTCTGTGGGCTCACAGATGCCACTAAGACTGTAAGTTTACGTGGTGGCAGGACATGGTTCCTCAATAGATTCAGCAACTGCAACACAACACATGTCATTTACAGACTGATGTGCAGCTGCGGTCTCTACTATATTGGCCTGACTACCCGCAAAATAAAAATACGTGTACAGGAACATCTGAGCACCATTCGCGCAAAGAAGTTGACCACGCGGTTGGTACAACATTTTAATACATCAGGACATGACCCCAGGGATCTGAAGTGGACCGTCCTTGAAAAGGGGGTGGGCGACTCGCACAATCTGGAAAACATCCTGGCAAAAAAGGAGGCAAAATGGATATATTTGGAAAGGGCAGACCATGAGGGACTCAACGAAAATATTGAGTGGAACAAGGTTAGTAGGCGTTGACAGGGCTCTGTCATACGCTTCCCGTTCCTCCCTTGAGCCCCTAGGTATCATTCCCATGTGCCTCAGGAGGTAGGGCATACTATACTTTGTGCATAGGAGTTCCATCCTTCCATCCCACCGACTCCACTTACTGGCATGTGTAGTTGCCCTCGCCACACTCATGCCTCCGACTCTTCCCCTCCCCAGCTTAGTGTCCCTACATATTTGAGCAACACAGCGCAAAGGCACATACACACACCGGCATCCCCGTTGCACTTCCCTTGCACTTATGTTTTTTATTCAGTCAGCCTGTCCCCAGCATCACCTTGTCTGGCACGTGGTGGCCTTAAATATTCTGCAGTCATCATTTGCTATATGTTTATGGTCCCTGTTAAGAGCTGTTCTGATTATATTAGGACATTGTGCCACTTTTTATCGTGTTCGGATAATAAGTAAAGATGCTGCCACAGTTGTAGATAAGAGCTGTTCTGATTATCCTAGGACATTGTGCCACTTTTTATCGTGTTCGGATAATAAGGAAAGATGCTGCCACAGTTGTAGAAACAAACCCGTTCCAAGATGGCCGCCGCACGTAGCGTGAGGGGCGGGGCTCCGCTCCCTCAGGTTACTTCCTGACCGACAATCAGCTTGTGCGTGTGGACCGTCGGAAGCGCCGGAGGGACGCGGCTCTAGTAAGAGTGTGGTTATGACCGAGCGAATGAGTGCGGGTGTATTTTGGTCTCGCTGTGCATTTTTAAATACCTTCCCAGTGTTTGTGCAATTACGAGGTCTTGAAAATATGGAGGGGAGGTGTGGTTATATTTACATCACGCCACGCATATTTGAACACGAGGAAATTCGAGATAACAGAGGCAGTACATGCAGTATGGAAATGCGGGTGTGCGTCAGGGAATGACTGCACTCGTATACTTGTGGGGATTCTGAAAATACTGTTGTTTTTAACTCAAACAGGTGACTGTGATTTGCTCAGGTCACGGTTACGGACACGTGAACATTTGGCACGGAGTCCTGAGGAGTGACGCTGGTATGTGCTGACATAGCGCACTCCAGGTAAAGTAGCCTCAAACTGTGTGTCCATACACGCTGCATTAGTAGTGCCTCTTGGGTGAGGTATTTGAATCACGCCCTGAGCGTGTTTTTGTTTTTTACACAGTTCCAGTACAATGTGAAAAGTTTGAGAATAATAAACCCCTCATATGCCCTGATGAAATCGCCATAAGAAGGAGCGATGAAACATGTCGGCTTGAGGATATAAACTGTGTTGGTATATAAATAACCAATTTTAATCAGTAGTGCTTTGCTGCATCAGAATAAAACGGTATCAGCAAGCAAAGCACCACTACCCAATTTATTCGTTTTTTGGTGTGGTTTGTTTGGGGTTTTGTTACGTGTATTTATACACTTTTCAATGTTGATCACTATTTGTGTTTTTTCTTCACTATTCTCACGTCCGCACTACTCTTCTGTTGAGTGCACGTTTGTCTTTTCACAGTAGAGAGAGTCGCCAATGATGAGAAGCGGGTATACCGGGAATTATTAACCGGGAACCCCCTCGGGTTGTTCTACCGTGAGGTACTCTCTCTATTTTTCACATTTTTTTGTGGGTGAATGATCTGGTCCTGTGTGATTTTATTTCTGTAATTGTAAAGAACACATCCAGACCTTTTGGTGTATGTTATTGGACATATCCAAGGTAGTAGTGATAATTTATATCTCTACCCGGTCTACGCAATATATGGATGTTGACATGGGTGAGGCATTATCTGTTTGAAGACTGTTTGAGTGGGGGGCTGCCTCGCCCATCCCTATCCCCCTCTACCCCTTGAGTTTGTGCATACACCGGTTCCAACCAGTTGCTGGGTCACTCCAGCCCCAGCTCTGGCGGGAAACCGGACAAAGGATAGGGGGTGTAACCACCCCCCCTCCTGGTCCCACCCAGGGGAGGGACCTAGTCGTAGTACAGCCCCCTTTAGCTGAATAAAGGGAGGAGCTGGTCCCATTCCCAGTTAGATTAATCTTGACAACTTCCACGAAGAAACTCTTGACCTTCGACCTCCTGAACATCAGAAGACTGAAGAATCTCCCCTATGGTCAGGGAGTGACCATCCTGCTTCGCAGGCACCATCAAGCTCCTGTGCGGTTTGCTGCAAGTCCTTCCTTCCCGGAATCCGACGACCCAGCTCAACAAGACTCGGACCTCCAGACTCCTCTGACCTCTACCCACATCCATAGCACAGCTGGGACCCGTGGGTGCGACGAGCAACGTGGAGACGGCCATCTTGAAGAAACCTGCCCAGTGCTTCCAGCACGACCACCGAGGGACCCTCGAGTAAGTGCATCGGGGACTGAGAAGCCCCACACCGACACAGCACCTGCATCCAAGGTCAGCCCCCCCAGCCTCCACGAGACCTGCGTGGGGCCCTTTTGCCTGGTTGCTGCCTTCCCTGTTGTCTGGTCACTTGCCGGCTGGCTCGTGACCTCTGAGACGACGACCCGAAGATTTCAACACTGCTAGTCTGGTCCCCCAGACTGGCCCTTGCTTCCTTGTGACAGAGAAGCACCCCGGACCCTCCTGGTCCGCACCAGACGCCATCTTTGTTCCACCACGTGGCTTGCACTAGCCAAGGCCTGTTGACCAGATCGACGATCCAACACCGCCATCAGCAGCAGACTACGTGGGACAGCTCGTGCCTCCAGCCTGGTCGTAAAGAACAGCTCCTGGTCCGCGCAGCTACAGAGAGAAGCGACCCTTCCTTCCCCTGAACGCGGCGACAGCATCTGGTTCCCTCCTGGTTCCAGCACCATCACTGGCTAGTGACCAAGACTCTGACCCTTCCCTTTCAGGACTTCTCCTTCCTAGTTCCATCCTTGGAACCACCGGACTCCTCCATCTGGCTGCCTGCCAGCAACTCTTTGTTTCAGGCATCACCGGGAGCAATGCAGCGAGCCCGACACCACTTCAGCCCTATGCACCCGCAGCCTGTGGGTTAGGTAACTAAAGCTTCTAGGTGCTGAAGTCAGTGTCCACTATCCTAGTGTCCAGGTCCACTGTTGTTTTCCCTCCATCCAGCCGGGTTCGTCCGGAATCCGTAACTTTGTAAACTGTAGTATCCATAGACGTTGGTACGCATCCCGCGTGAGAGTTTCCACTCTGCACGTGAGTCCCGTGGGCCTCCTGCTCCTTACTTACCTAGTACGTAGCGTAGTCCCAGCGATCCTCCAGCCTCTGGATCTCCTTACAGTACTTTCCTTCCTCGCATTCCATTGTTTTTAGTATATGGTTTGTCGTGCCCCTAAGGCACACGTGTAAATATTGTGCTAACTCGTATTTCATTCTTAGTATTGTCATGTGCTTAGCCCTCTGATCTCATAAAGAGTTCAGAGGTGTTGTTATTAATAAATACATTGTTTATTTTCATAACAACCTGTGTGGTGTCCTTTCATCTGGTATTCAAGGGGTTATATTGTGGTAAAACAGCTGGCTTCACATGCCAAAAGAGTTTAGCCTAAGACTGCTTTGTCCATGCTACCATTAGGATAGCTGGTCTATAAGGTTGACTTACAACCAATCACCATATGGGTTGTTTGGACTGATACAAGGTGATCACTAGAACTAGTGAGCATCATATATCAGGCCAACTTCTCACAGGAGATGTCAGGGGAGGGGAGGATGCGTGGGATAGGGGAGAGGCGGGGGGATTGAGAGATGAGGTACGTAACTGAAATAGAGGCTAGAGGACAACGTAGAAACTGTTAAACGCAGAAGGGAGAGGGGCAGGAATATGAAAGAAAATACCAAAGAGGGGAATGGAAAAATAGGAATGACCAGCAGGATAGAGGAGTGATGGTGAAGAGGCAAAAATGGATGAGACGGCCTAAAAGGAGAAGGGGAATGAAAATAAAGGAAACAAGCCTGACCTAAAAAGGGCTAGATTGAAAAAGATGTCCAACAGTGTTCCATATTCTATAAATCCCTTCAGCATTTTGAGCCCCAGTTTAGCATCATATGAAGACTGCAACACATTTCACAGATGGGCCCGTTTCCAGAAGTAACCTGCCCACTAGGGGTGAGTTCTCTGTACCATTAATGCTGCAGATCAGGGCTAAACACCCAGACCATGTGTACAAATTGACGGTTACATACTCACTATCACCATATTTATTCATGTATTTTATTCATGACTATCAAAAAGCACACTGACACCTCGAGCGGTAGCAGGGGTTCTGTGCACCAAAACACCAGCAGTTGTACGAAAAAGCGTTACATTTAACCACAAATTAAAGTGCAATAAAACTATAATCAAAAGATTAGAAGCAAAATGCAATACAAAAGCCCTAAAAATATCACTTTGAAAATAACGTCTGGCAAATAGTTGCTACCGGTTAACAAAATCTGAGATGTTCTAGGTCGGAGATAAACAGAATAGGAACAAAACACTGCTAGAAGCCTAGGTCAGGGGATTTGTAATTTAGGCAGCGTCTGACTGCGAGCCAAGCTAAACGGATCCTCCGGACAGGTAGAGTTTTGTGGCAAACAAGCTAGTGGTTTTTGTGGGTAAGCACCTGTATGTTATCCATGTACATTTAAATTGGGAAGGGAAGTGCAAAGCCAATAACGAACAATAATTAAAAAAGAGTGTCGAGATTAAATCTCTGGAGAGCAACAGGGTGAACAAGTAAAAACTAAATGACAGTGGTGGGCACAGGGTGGCAGTGTTTAATAAAAAAGACTGTCTCTGAGAGCGATTTCACGCTCTATGGTGTTGATGAGAGCGAGGTAATGAGGAAGAAATAACTGAGGACGCCAGGGTGAACAGCAAGAGGTAAGTGTCGCTTTACTATATGAGTGGCCACAACACTTTAATCTTTAGAAGAAAACAAAATTGCTGGCAGAAGTATTTCACGGTGCTCTCGCAACACAGGCATAACAACCTGTGTGGTGTCCTTTCATCTGGTATTCAAGGGGTTATATTGTGGTAAAACAGCTGGCTTCACATGCCAAAAGAGTTTAGCCTAAGACTGCTTTGTCCATGCTACCATTAGGATAGCTGGTCTATAAGGTTGACTTACAACCAATCACCATATGGGTTGTTTGGACTGATACAAGGTGATCACTAGAACTAGTGAGCATCATATATCAGGCCAACTTCTCACAGGAGATGTCAGGGGAGGGGAGGATGCGTGGGATAGGGGAGAGGCGGGGGGATTGAGAGATGAGGTACGTAACTGAAATAGAGGCTAGAGGACAACGTAGAAACTGTTAAACGCAGAAGGGAGAGGGGCAGGAATATGAAAGAAAATACCAAAGAGGGGAATGGAAAAATAGGAATGACCAGCAGGATAGAGGAGTGATGGTGAAGAGGCAAAAATGGATGAGACGGCCTAAAAGGAGAAGGGGAATGAAAATAAAGGAAACAAGCCTGACCTAAAAAGGGCTAGATTGAAAAAGATGTCCAACAGTGTTCCATATTCTATAAATCCCTTCAGCATTTTGAGCCCCAGTTTAGCATCATATGAAGACTGCAACACATTTCACAGATGGGCCCGTTTCCAGAAGTAACCTGCCCACTAGGGGTGAGTTCTCTGTACCATTAATGCTGCAGATCAGGGCTAAACACCCAGACCATGTGTACAAATTGACGGTTACATACTCACTATCACCATATTTATTCATGTATTTTATTCATGACTATCAAAAAGCACACTGACACCTCGAGCGGTAGCAGGGGTTCTGTGCACCAAAACACCAGCAGTTGTACGAAAAAGCGTTACATTTAACCACAAATTAAAGTGCAATAAAACTATAATCAAAAGATTAGAAGCAAAATGCAATACAAAAGCCCTAAAAATATCACTTTGAAAATAACGTCTGGCAAATAGTTGCTACCGGTTAACAAAATCTGAGATGTTCTAGGTCGGAGATAAACAGAATAGGAAAAAAACACTGCTAGAAGCCTAGGTCAGGGGATTTGTAATTTAGGCAGCGTCTGACTGCGAGCCAAGCTAAACGGATCCTCCGGACAGGTAGAGTTTTGTGGCAAACAAGCTAGTGGTTTTTGTGGGTAAGCACCTGTATGTTATCCATGTACATTTAAATTGGGAAGGGAAGTGCAAAGCCAATAACGAACAATAATTAAAAAAGAGTGTCGAGATTAAATCTCTGGAGAGCAACAGGGTGAACAAGTAAAAACTAAATGACAGTGGTGGGCCCAGGGTGGCAGTGTTTAATAAAAAAGACTGTCTCTGAAAGCGATTTCACGCTCTATGGTGTTGATGAGAGCGAGGTAATGAGGAAGAAATAACTGAGGACGCCAGGGTGAACAGCAAGAGGTAAGTGTCGCTTTACTATATGAGTGGCCACAACACTTTAATCTTTAGAAGAAAACAAAATTGCTGGCAGAAGTATTTCACGGTGCTCTCGCAACACAGGCAGAGTGATAAATCATAGACGCGCTCGTGAGAAGACACTAAGGGCCAGATGTAGGAAGGCCTTTACCGGTCGGTAACGGCCGATTTCGGCCGTTACCGACCGGTATTTGGGCTTTGAAATGTAGGGGACAATTTATTTACAGAATCAGTATATTTACCGATTCGATAAATTTACAGAGTCGGTAAAATACCGATTCGGTAAATATACAGATTCTGCAAATCAATATGTAGGTGGCACTTCAAAGAGTGCCACAGGCCCTTTAGGAGTCGGTATTTACCACCCAATCCGATTGGGTGGTAAAATACCGAATTCCAGTGTACATGCACATCTGTGCATGTACACCTATGCCATGTGACACACAGACATGCCCTCAGGGCATGTCTGTGTGTCACATGGCACACAAGCCCGAAACAGGGGTGCAACAGGGTGTCAAAGTGACACCCTGTCCCCCTTGTAAAATCGGTATTTTTACCGATTCGGTAATTATCGAATCGGTATCTGCCATTGAATCCTATGGGCTTCAAGGCCCATAGGAATCAATGACAAATACCGATTCTGTAATTACAGAATCGGTAAATACCGATTCCTACCGAATCGGTAAAAATTACCGAATATTTACCTACATCTCATTTACTGATTCATGAATACCGAATCGGTAAAATTCGGTATTTATGAATCGGTAAATGAGATTTACCTACATCTAGGCCAATATCTCTGGCGGTGGCACAGAGCGCAGGCTCTAAAGAACAATGCAGGAGAATGGCACGGGCAAATGTGCAGTGAAACATAGCGCAAGTTCTAAGAGTAAAAATTACACAACTAGTGTGACATGGCAGACAGCAGGCACGAACAGGTGAAAGGCAGTTCAGTTTAATCAGCGCATGGCAAACACGCATGATGATCATAAAGGCAGCTTGCAGTAATTAACAAGCTCTCGGTATTGCGTGGTAGTGGCATTGGGTGGTGGGGGGGCAGGGGAGCGGCTTCCTTTGAAGCCTGATGCCGAGGATGTGGCTGGCAATGTGCAAGCGCCTGGCTCATATGAACTGTACCTGATCCGCAGTTTTGGGTAGACTTTTGAAAAGCCTTACTATAATCTCGACAAACAAGCATTGCTAAAGCAATGCTGTAGTCGAGACCTAAAAAGGGGTAGAAACACATCAGGTCCAGGAGCATTCATTGACGCACAGCAAAAAGAGGTTTTGTATTTTCAGACATGTCTATGGGCCCAATTTAAATCTTGGTGGGCGACACGTAAATAAAGTAAATTACTCCGTCACTCTGATGGGGGTGCCACCCACCAAATTTAGAAGTCTAACTGACATTTCTAGCATTAACAAGTACCGCTGACATGCCATCAGGTTTTTCCTGGCAATAATGGGCATTGAAAATCGGCTGCATGTCCACCCATCTAAATTCGGTGGGTGGACATACAGCCGAGCCTCCAACAACCCTTACTCCATTAAGGCATCGGATGGGTTTTACTAAGGTGGAGAAGAAGTAGTCTCTGCCTTTGTCAAACCTATGGATCGGGCGGGCGGAACATAATGTTAGCAAGAGAGGACTCAATTGCAACAGAGTACCCGATATGTAGGGTGACCAAACATCCCGGATTTCCCCGGACAGTCATGGTTTTCAGAGGACAGTCCCGGTGTCCAGCCGATTTTATTAATTTTAAATACATGTCCCAGTTTTTTGGGACAAAGGTCAAGCCATCCTGCAAAGGGGAAATAAAATGTATGCTTTTCTTAAATAATGTATCTGTTTCAGGCAGGTTGACTGCCTGAAACAGTAGGGCAGGGGTAGTCAGGGTTGAGCCTAGAAGTCTTGCCATAGCTAATGTATGTGAATGTACCGCATGCGTTCCCCCCTCCAAAAAAAAAAGAAATCGGGACAGGCCCGACATAGAAGTAAGGTTGATGGCATTAGTCCTATCTTTGTCTGGCCTGTCCCAGTTTTTGCTTCTTCAAATCTGGTCACCCTACCTATATGCCAACATTGAAATCAGCCCTATAAGTTTATCCAATTGCTACCTATTTCCATGTATATTATACAATGATCTGGATTTAAATCAAGTGTTCACAGATAAAAGTATCCATGTACTGCAGATGTAATTTGGTAGCCTTTCATAGTTCAGTTTCTTTATATCATGCTACCAACATATCGATTTATCTTTCTTATATGTTATATAGTTTGCAAAGCCTTATATGCATTTTTTAGTTTCTATAGATGTGTCAATTTATTGGTGTTAATCCAGATCCTGGCTCTTTTACTCATAATGGAGCCATACTCAAATGTAGTCCGTTTTATTCTGCTCGCTAGAAAGTTATCTCTTGTTGGAATTTATCCTAATTCCAGACCTGTACCTTCTACATTTAATCTATTTAATACAATGGTATTGCATTTATTTGTGCATAAATAACCTACAGAGGGAAGGAAAAGTAAGATTTGGAAATGGGATACCTAGTACAAAATCCAAAATAGTGATCACATCCAAAGCTAGGTAACAGGGCATCGAAGAATGGTAACACATATTATGTTCGAATTTAGAACGTAATGAGTCTTCTGAGGTTTGCTGTTTCAAAAGATGCAGAAACTCCTCATAGATAGAGATTTTTTACAAAAAAGGACAGTTATCCTCAACTACTTCCAAAGCCATGTTTTATCATCTTGTACTTGTTTGATGCAACCTTCCTTTTAGTATGTAGCGGGCTCACTTGGCAGTCTTAGCTGGATTTACTTAAAAAAATAGTGTCTCAACAGGTGTGCATCAGGAAGGAGTTGCAAGTCTACTTTCAGAGTGTGGATCTGAATGCATTGTGTTATTTTGTATTGTATTGCAGCATTTATATAGTGCTTACTACCCCTATGTGTGGTACTGAAGTGCTTGCAGCACTGTGTAGGATGTATGGTTGGAAGGATGTTGTTTTTGTTGTGATCCCCAGTGGGAAGTGTCACCATATCTTGCGTGATGACCACTGAGTTAAGGTTATCATGTTATGGGACGCAGTGCATAGCAGTGTGGTGGATGAAGAAGTGTGAGAGACAAAAATGCTGTTTAATGGTTTTCAGTATGCTGACAGTTTTGAACAGCTCTGCAGGTCCCCTTTTGATATTTCTTATGGTATAGTCTGCTTAGCTGATTACTGCACTGTGATTGATTGTGGTCCTCTGCTGGCATGGCTGGAATGAAAAAGAAGTGGAGAAATCTGTTGGGATGGGGATGGGGATTTTTATAATCATCCCATAGTTGTCGCTCTTTGTGAGATGTAAAGAAGCACTCTGATTGTATAGATATTTGAGACCTGCAATGGCGGACTATATTAAAGTCCTCTGAATTACCCAGCAATGTGTGACAGATGTCTTCAGTTTTTCCATTCCTGTTCATTTAGTGATGTTTTATTTTTGAACTATACAGTGCTGTGCTGCTAATGGACAGCCCTCATAGCAAATATGTCTTATGTGAATTTAAGATTTATAAATTATAATTTGTTGCTGACTGATGCGCATTATGGTCTGAATATTATTGTGGGTCATGGATGTTATATATGCATGTACATAACCATATAATGAGTCCCGCAGAATATGAGATGATCAACGTGCCTTTTTTTCCATTAGGAACTGGGGGCCAGATGTAGGAGCCCAAATACCGGTCGGTAACGGCCGATTTCGGCCGTTACCGACCGGTATTTGTGTTTTGCTATGTAGGGGGCTGAAAATTACAGAATCGGTAAATTTACCGATTCTGTAATTCCAGATGTAGCTGGCACTTCAAAGAGTGCCACATGCCCTTTAAGAGTCGGTATTTACCACCCAATCCTATTGGGTGGTAAAATACCGTTCCAGTGTACATGCACATCTGTGCATGTACACCTATGCCATGTGACACACAGACATGCCCGCACACAAGCCTGCAATTGGGGTGCTACAGGGTGTCAAAGTGACACCCTGTTCCCCCTGCCAGGATTCGGTATTTACCGATTCTGTAAATACCGAATCGGTATTTCCCATTGATTCCTATGGGCTTCAAGGCCCATAGGAATCAATGGGAAATACCGATTCAGTATTTACAGAATCGGTAAATACCGAATCTTACAGAATCGGTAATTGTAAAATTAAAATTACCTACATTTGCCTACTTCCAATTTACCTACTCTTAAATACTGAATCGGTATTATTCGGTATTTAAGAGTAGGTAAATCGGAATTACCTACATCTGGCCCCGGCTGATTGTATTATCGATAGTGATAGAACTAAAGCACATTGAGTGATTCAGGAATTCCTCGTCGATTATTCTATATTCGGAATGAACTGAGGATCACTAAAGGTATAGGATATAAAGAAACATGCATGAGCAACACTAACATAGCTTTAATCCCAGACCCCTTTTTTAGCAATAGATAGGCCCTTTCCACAAGTAGGTGCACTGTAATGTAAATATCTTTAGTAGGAATGACATAAAAAGTGAACTCTTGGCCACATAGATTGTTGTGCACCATCCAAATGTCTCTCAGTTCAACTGGAGAACATAGGGGGTCATTACGACCCAACGTATCGGATTAGGGACCGGCTGCCTACAAGACGGCCTATCCACAATCGGAATTATGATGCGACTGCCACCACAGCAGTCGCATTACCTATATTTTGTCTTGTGGCAGGGATGCAGTCAGCATCCCCAACGCAATACAAACATTAGGGTGCAGACATATCCCTGCACTACGTGGCAAGCACCATGCGGTGCCTGCCAAATGGTGCAGGGATATGTAGAGGGCACCATAGGTGCCCACGAGGCTACATGTCTCTGCCTCAGGGATGAAAAGGAGCCCACTGCGCGCCCCCATATCCGTTTTTGCCAGCAGTTTTGCAGTGGGTTGACTGCCGCAGAATGACCAGGGGAAAGGGATATCATAATCCCTATGGTGGTGCCTGGTAGGCACCGCCACAATGCAGGGATTTGCAGTTGGTTCGACGGGCAGTCGGATTTGATCCGCCTGTCTGGACCTAGGGGGCCGGTCTTTCTGACCCCAACGCTTCCCCTGCCATCATTACCTCCTCGTCAGCCCTCCCTGTCCCAGTCCTAACTACATGAGCATAGCTCCTCCCATCGGAAACTCCCAAGCAACTAAAAACCCACCCCTTCCCTCCAGGCCACACCCACACCCGGAGGCATATAACCATGTGACCCTGTTTGTTTTTTCTGCGTAATGACTTGATGGCAACTTCGTCGTGGGGGGTGCTGGACCTGTGCCTCTTTTCGAGTAAGTGTGAAACGGTCTGCTTGGCGGCCGTTTTAATACCCTGTGGTACCTGTCATTACATGTATGTTTGAGTCCCTGCTTTAGCGGGACCGTGGGTTTGGGGGATCCGGACTCCCTGCTGCAGCCTCCCCTCTTCCAGGTTTGTTCCCTGCTCTGGTGGGAACACCCAGGGAGGGAGGGGAGGCTGACTTCTCTGCGCACAGAGGCATGTCTGTTTGGCTCCTCTTCGGAGCTGTGTTGGTGGGGCAAGGTGCTTGTCTCGTTTCGAACCTGTGTTTCCCTTTTTGCTTTATTTCCTGCTGTTTCTGCATTGATAGGTGGTGGTCTGTGCCTCGTGACGCAAGCCCGGGGCTGGTGCTTTGGAAGGGTCGGTTGGCTGAGGCCTATCGCATCAGTTGATTGCGTCTTTGTTTGACCTCTGGTTAAAAGCTCAGATGAGGCAATCTGCTCTTCACTCCACAGAGGTCGATAAATGAATACTGTAGAGTTTTAAGAAAAGACGGGGCACTGTATACCAAGGCTGTGTAGCCTTGGTATCACCCCAGGCGTCTTTTACCAGCCACAAGTTGCTACCTGTCCTTGAATTTAAAGGGAACCCGTTTGTTCGGAGCAGTATGTGCCCAATCGTAGTGAGGGCTGTCTGTACTTTCAAATGAGCGTTTCCGTTGGTCAATACAAGGGGAGGGGGTGCCCTGGTGGGGAGGTTTCCTGGTCTTTTGAATCAGTCTTCTCTGACGTGTACTTCCTGGACATTGTGTCACTGTGGCCTTGTGGCTATGGTCTCTGACTCTCGCTCCAAAGGATATGTGTTCAAAACCTGGTGTTTCAATTGTTGTGGTTTCTGAGCTACAATTATTATAAATGTTTTATGGCCATGATCTGCATGGGCTGGTTCCTGTGGCTGGGGCCTTTTTGGTAATTTGTTTTGTGTTATTGTCCCAGGTGGGCTGGCTTACTGTCCTGTTTGGGTTTGGTGTTCCCTGATTGGCCCTTTTAAGTCTTGCATTGCTTGGTCTGGGGTAATTTGTTGGGAGCTGGTTTCTCTGTTCTGTTCACATCGTGGAGTAGAGTGGTTTGGGCGTGAGGGGGCTCCGCTGTATGGAGGAGGTGGTGGTCAGTGGGTCTTCCCCTGCTCCTTGCCTAGTGCATGTGCAGGATGCCTCTGCTGACATAGGTCCGGACTTTGTTTCGGAGAAGACTAGGTGGCGGACCTTCACTATGTTCTGCTACGTGTTCGGGACTATTTAGGGTTCCCTAGGCTCTTGGTGGGAGGAATGTCAGTAGACTTTTTTGCCAATCACCAGTTGATGGGGCTTGTATTGTAAAACCTAAGGTCGGGGACAATCGATATTTGCCCGGCGGTATTGCCTCTGTAACCCACGAATAATTAATCAATGAAGAGGCAGGCGCTGGAGACTGGAAGGCAGGAAACAAGGTTTATTCTCTCCGGAGGAGAACACAACAAAACAGACAGCAGGTATCGTCATGAGGTGCTCTAACTCATTTCTGAGGCCTGGCCCCTTATATACAGGTTTTTGGTGGCTTTATTACAGTTTACATACTCATGGCAATGCTTTGATGTACGGAAAGACATTCCCGGAATCCCCCCTTCGGGCCCGTTCCCACACACATTTACAGTAGAAGTCCCCACCCTGGTCACAACAGGTGATGATTATCGCGCAGCTGGATATTCCGCCGATTCATGGAATGTGGGGTTCGATCGGATCTCATGGGGTGGGGGCTTTGATCAACTCGGGGGTCCTTTGATGTGGGAAGCTTTCTATTGTACGGGGAGGGGCAAGGAATAGTATCGGCAGAGCTGGGTGTCGGCCTGGGAACGAGGAAGACAAACGGGCACACGGGGAAAAAGGGTTTGCATCAAAGGGCCGGGGACCATGAAAGGAATGAAGGGAGGTGTTGCGCTGGGAACAGGATGGGGTTCTGAGGCAGAGCCGCGCTGAAGAGGGGTTTATGACTCAAGGCAGGTACGAGCAGGGGGGGTTGGTCAGCGTGCAGGCTTGGTGAGGGCGGAGGGCTATGTCGGGGGCCAGTGGCATGCAAAAAGGGCTGTTCTGTTCAAGGCACCTAAAATGGCGGGGCGCGCACGACAAAAAGTGTGGCATCAGGGGGAAAGGCAAGATGGCGCAGATAATGTTTACCAAACCGTACTAATTTTCCACAGTCCTCCCTTTAACATATTCAAGACATCTTGCTGGTTCATTTCCTATTCGGGTCTATTATGGTGGGCATAAGGAAAGCAGTAGGAACCCAGATGAAGGAGTCGTAAACATTTAAGATCTCTAGTTTTAGGAGGCGGGCCTATTGATAAACTTTGATAAACTTGTTTGCAGGAAAGTCATAGAAATGTAATACAAAAATGATTCTGTAGCGAGCAGTGAGTACATTGCATACAGGTTATTATATACGGGCTCCACATATATTTGGCTAGAGCATAGGCTGGGAAAGAAACGAGACGTAGCAGAAACGATGATTGAGGGTGTCAATGTTCGAAGTTAATGAGTTCTCAGTACTGTTTGTCGTCCTTTGTTGGCACTGTGGAGCACCGGCGGTGGAGCTAAGGGTCCAGCTCTATTCTAGGTCCCGTGTTGCAGGGCACGACCTTTTCCTCGCGCTTCTGGTCAAAAAGGTCTTTTTCGCCCTGTGTCTTTCGGAGTCGATAGTCAAGAAAGTTCAGATGGAAGAAGAGTGTACAAATAGTCCATAGGGTAGGTCGGAGAAAAAGGGGGGATGGAGCAAAGGCCAGACCGAGGACAGACTAGGGGAACGGAAAATTTCAGGTTGGCGGGCTCATGACCGAGTTTAGGGAGCGGGGACCTTTCGGCACACATTTGAACATTAGGCAGGGGCATCAGGTTAGCCCTTTCCACTCACTTTGTCGGAAATAGTGCCTCGTCCTGCAGCTCCTTTCTGTCGCGGTCTCGCCTCGGCCAACGTCGCAGGTGTTCCAAGATCTGTAGTCAGGCCACGTGCTCCCACATCCGGTTCTTCTTTCCTCCGACAGTCGTACCCTTAAATGAGTTCGAAAAGACAGTCTTTAGAGAATTGGTAGAGGAAGGTAAACACATAAGTCTATTTCTCTCCCAGCTCCAGGCACGAAATGAAGACGTCCGTTATATTAAGGTTCACAAGTAACATATAAATGGCCGGTGATGGGCCTATTGGATTTACTATGACTTTCCTTTACAACTATTTATTACAGTTTCGACAGTTCATCTGATGGAGACCCACCTTCGTAATACAAGCCTGACAAAGCTATACCGTCCCCTAGGGGTTTATATTTAAAAAGGGTGTTGTGAGCTATCAACATGGTATCTCGCTGAGGGACGAACATAGGCTAAAACATCTTTCATTTTATCAATGCATCCTGCCTTTTAACTAAACATTTTCGCTTTCCACAAGATTCGTTGCAATGATTTTCTTCGTTTCGGTCTAATCTTTAACTTTGTAAACCATCATTCTGGTTCCTATGCAGTCTCTCACGGCCTGATTACTAAATTAGAACAGACAGGGGTCTCATGGGAAGATAGCTAGGGACATGGAAAACTGTGATGGGGGGGGGACATCACCTTACTTTTTGGGTTATAAGGGTACTATCGGCAGAAGGCCACAGTTCAGTTGGTGAGCGTTCAGTGGCATTTCTCGAATTCCAAACTCTGAAATTTGCCTATCAAAAATCACTTCTAGGAACCACAGCTGGCCTGCGTTAGTTGCAAGTCGGCTCATCTTTTACAATCGGGGGTGGAGGATAGTTAGAAAACTCTTATCTGGGGTAACTGAACAAAATACTGGGTGCGTCCTGGGAAGATGGGAAGGTTTCGATTACCTTTATGGTTTGGGGATTGCGACAATTCGGAACGGGGAAGGTCGCGTCATCTGAGACATTTTATTTCATCATAGGGGCCGCTGACATGTAGTTCCCTTATTACGGGTCAGATTAGGGAACCTCAGTCGTCTTACCTGTCCTTTCCTTTATGGCCAAATCCCGGTTTCATCGAAATATTTTTCGGAAAGGAGAGGTGGTGACACAGCGTTAGGGTGATTGCATTAAAGACAAGTTTTGAGCAAATACTGGCGGTATTTGAAGCCAATTGGGTGGTGTGCTAGGGGTGGCGGTTTGCCAATTTAGGTGCTAGTCGTTCGGAAGAGTGAGAGTGTGGAGGAGAGAGAGAGAGAGAGAGAGAGAGAGAGAGAGAGAGAGAGAGAGAGAGAGAGAGAGAGAGAGAGAGAGAGAGAGAGAGGTGTGTAACAATAGGCTAGATAGTACACGTGCAACATAGGGAGCGGCCGTGTATTTAAGATAGATTATTCAGCGCATTACTCGATACAAGACATCGTAGGTCTGTGTTAGTATTTTGTAAGCATGCGGTTCAGGACGGGCGAGCATTAGGTCGGGTACGGGGGACATGCGTTGAGAAAAAGGAAAAGGGGGCACCATCGTGTCGCCCTCCTTGCATTCTTGGTCCTTTGACCAGTTGAGTCAGCGCTTCAGTCACACACAAACGTTCTCTCATAGTTTCATTCACGCATCATGGATTAAGGGTGATCATTTTTCATCGAGTCATACTATTTGTTGGTTTGTCTGTTACATTAGTAGTTTGTGGGTGTGCTTAGGTGCCACCTTGCGGTGCTAGTCTGCTTCGAGTATCAGACATGGCAAGGCTTCAGATCTTCGCCACACCTCGGCTGTGATCTCTGATGCAACCTGCAGAGGGAGGGAAAAGAGGGGAAGGGAGGGGGACAACATTCGCGCATATCAAATA
Source organism: Lissotriton helveticus (assembly GCF_964261635.1). Taxonomy (NCBI): domain Eukaryota; kingdom Metazoa; phylum Chordata; class Amphibia; order Caudata; family Salamandridae; genus Lissotriton; species Lissotriton helveticus. Next base: position 447,293,369 of record NC_136061.1, read on the forward strand.
CATGGATTCAAGGGTCCTTTACTTACCTCATACCCGTCTTATCTCCTCGGGATAGAATCCCTGAGGTTGTGGTTTCTGGAGCCAGGGGGGGGGGGTGGGGGCAGTGTGTCCTTATGGGCTGTGAGTAGGAAAACGTTAGAGAATCAGAAGTACTTAGCGCGAAGTTTCTAGTTGGCAAGTGTATTTAACTATCGGGGTCCTTAAATCTCTTTCAACGCTGTGACGTTCTAAGGTTCTTCAGTTCTTTGGTCCGTTCTGTCCCCTAATACCTTTGAGCGTCGTACCTTATAACATTTACATCGTTTTATTTTACCCTACTTTTACATTCCATCATTTATACCGTTTCGTTTGACCCAACCTCAGAAGTCGAGGTCTTTCTCCACGCGAGAGTTCATGAGTCAGTCGCGTACCTTGAAGGCAGAGTATCGAGTCGTAGATCCGATCCTTCCTCCGGGGCTGGGCAACCATCTTCTAATAACCTTAAAGAGAGAGCAGAGTAGGGTGCACAGAAAAGAACTCTCCCGCCGATCCCATATTTCAAGTAAAGCATGCAATACCCGTTCATAGTTTCGAAAACCTTTATTTTTGCAAAATCATCTTAGTACGTAGATTATGAGGGTGCGGTCGTGTTTGGCCGGACACGGAAATGGCTAAAGTGCGTACAGTGGGGGGTTGTTTTGCAGCAATAAAAAACATTAGAAAGGTTTATTCACTCATTTGTAGGGAATTAAAACGTCTATCAATTGACTGGGGGAATCGGGGGCATTTATTTCATGATTTAGAAGCATAGTCAGACTAGTTGAAATCAGATTTCCTATATGCATACCGTGTGTGTGCGTCATAAGCGAGGTTATACATCAGCTATATAAAAATATAATACATCGTACATTTGTAATCAACATTTTTTTTTAACGGGGTCCCTTTACATGTTCGTCGAGTGAGCTCTCCTTCTTTCTCGTCAAGTGTACAAAGGATCATAAACATGTCTCAGAACATCAAGTTTTTTTATTTAGCAAAAAGAAACGCCACGAGGTGTTCGTACGTTCCTATTGATACCGGCGCCATTTTGGGCGGGGCCGGGTTAGTCCGGAAGTAGCATCAGGGAAAATGTTTCCTACAACCGGCAGTTGGACCAGAGTCCTTTTCGGCAGTTCAAGAATTCATGCTAACCGAAGGGGTGGCAATGTCATGTTTATTTCGCTGGCGATCAAGGCAGTTGTCCCTTACCGGAAGCCTGCAGGAGCCGAGGGCTCCGCCGGGGACCTTTGTAGACTCTTCAAGGCTGCGGAGATGTTGTCGGAGGTGGGGGGGGGCTCGTGCCCCGGTGGGCAAGCGCCCGAGTTACATTGCTGGTCAAAGTTACTCTAGCGGCCGAGGCCCGCCTTCCAGCGGACCCAGACGCCATTTTGAGGCCCTGCAGCGGTCCCCTCTCGTCGAGTCTGCAAGAGTGGAAGAGACCTTTCTGAGGACAAATAGGGGATGGAACTCTGTGTTGTGGAAGCGGGACGTTCGGCTGGGGTGCGGCTGTGATGCCCCCACCCGGGGGGGGCGAGGGAGACTCGTTCGCGCCGTCTCCTTCTCCCGGTGCACTCCATGCTGCTCTTTTTCATCGGCCTGCACGAAGGTCTCTCCACATCCGGTGCTCCCCAAGTCTCGTGCTCAGTGCTGTGGGAGTATGGCCACCTGCGGCGCACATTCGGTGCTGCACAAGTATCGGTGCAGCCATTGCATATTCAGTGCTCCGAAAATATGGGCACCATTGCACGTTCGGTGCTGCGCAAGTACTGGGGCACCACCATGGTATGTTCGGTGCTACGCAGGTATTGGCACCGCCGTCTGGCTGGGGGAGTTCGGCGTTGGGCCGGGGACTGGGAGACCTCCTATCTATGGAGGTGGGAGAGGCTCGTCCGCGTCGCCTCTCCCTCCCAGCCCAGCTTGGACTAAATTCCATGGAGGTATGAACAGGACATCCCGCCGCCCAGAGTTGCTGCGGCTGTCACGGAAGGGAAAAGAAAGAGGTGTCTCGTCCTTCTCTGGGCCGGGCTTCCTTAGGTTATCGGTTGCAGCCGGACTCAGTTGGCCCCGGTCCCTGGCCATGGGTGGTCGGACCGGGGGGGGACATGTGGCGGGACTGCCTGCAACTATCCAGGGCCGCTGCGGCTGGGCCGGGGAGGCAGGTGGCGGGACTACCTGCAGCTACCCAGGGCCGCTGTGGCCGGACTCCGCTGGCCCCTGCCTCTCCTCCGGCTCCCCCATACGTTAAGATTTCCTGACCAAGTGTTGGCAGCAGGGCCCGCCTTATATGGGTTGCCGCCGGTTGGGCGTAGCCGTAACCCTGCCCTACTTTGGAAGGTTCCAGAATGGGGGGGGGGCGAATGTTCTGTTGACTTTCATTTTCTACAGTTTACCGTTCTTGTTTCTAGCGTTATTGTTTCTTGCTTGTTATGTTAAAATAAAAGTTCGTGTTCATCAGTGGCTTACTGATTTTGTTTCCCATTCCTTTCTTTCCAGGTTGTTTCAAGCTAAATTTCTGTTAACAGAGTTTATGTAACACGAAAGCACGTGTAGAGGGATGACGCAGATTCATACATTACGTACACACAAACTCAGACGGGGAGACAGTAAAAGTATGACATACAAGATCCAAAGACAAGCATAAAAACAGTTATTGGCCATAATTATCTTTTTCCGTCTGTTAATTTAGGGCTAGGCTGGGTTCCCGTCTTTACATTGTCCGACCTAGGAAAACTCGAACATGTCGCTGAAATTGTTCTGGCGAAATCTGTGCCATCGGGCATAATCGAACGTGGTGGTTCTATCTGGTCTGTCCATGTGAGTCTGATTCTTCTTTGTCTCGCGCCTTTTCCCTTTCTGTCGGCCTGTTACTCCTGTCGGCCCTCTGCCCCTACTCACGCTCAGTAGAGTCGGGCATTGGGCTTTCCAGTGTCCGACATATCTACAAAAAGCACATTGGTCTGGCCCTAAGTCTGGCCGTCCTGTGCGTAGTGTCGGGGGATAACCTTCGGGTCGTGGTGTCCAGGGGTTGTCCTGTTGATATGTTCCTCTACCTGTTCTGTCCTCGTCTTTTGTCTGTCGTTGCATTGCCTCTTTTCGCCACATACCGAGACTGTCGAGCATAATAGGCGTTGTCTTATTATTACGAAGGGCTATTTTTAACGTTTCTATTTTATCAAGGTCGAAGGATCCTACCAGTGGCCACTGTTTGTCTTGACTTTCTTTGGTATACCTGTGCCACAATTTATTATAGGCTATGGTGACTAATCCATAGTTTATGAACATGTCCTTATTAGGGGTACCTTCCAGCGGAGCTAGATGATCCACCTCTAATAAACGGTCTAGGCTGAACCAATTATCAATCAGTGGGGAGAAGACAGACATGACGGCTCGCAACGAGGGACAAAAATTCAGCACTGCCTATCTTATCACTGTGTGCAAAGACTAGACAGAATATTTCTATTCTACGTTGTTTGCAGGCAGTGAATACCTCATGAACCAATAACAAAGAATAACCAATAACAAAGAACAATCAATAATAAAGAACAACCAATAATAAAGAACAACCAATAATAAAGAATAACCAATAATAAATAACTAGAATAAAATCAATGGGGAGAGTAAGCAGGGGCGCAAAAGTCTGCGTCCTCTACCCTTTCACTATCCGTAAAGAGGAATCTGTTATTTCCTGTTTGCAGACAGAGAATCTCCAGAAGACAATCCGTGAACAGAAGTTCGGGGTCAAAGAACCCAGTTAATCAGTGTGGGAGAGGGAATCTCCTGAAAACCGTTAATAAATAATAGAATCAGTGGGGGAGAAAAATAGGCACGACGGCTGCGTTACCTATCCTTCACTGTTTGCAAAAGGGAAAGAGCCTACTGTTTCTCCGCGTGCAGACAGTGAATCTCCAAATAAGTTAACAAAGAGTAATACTAGTATTTTCCGAACGATCAATCAATTATTTTGCAGTTTGTCGTGCTTACACGACCTTACCCGGACCGTATGGACAGTTTCTTGTCTTCCGAATCCAGCGCCCGTTCGTCCTCTTCTTCTCGTATTTCTCACGGCACTCCTAATGGTTCCCAGTCAGGACCGTAGATCACTCGAGAGAGGTCTGTTCGGAACTAGTGAAGTTCGGATGATCGGCTGCCAGACGAGGGTCTATTGGGCAAGAGCTCTCCCGATCGTTGCAGTCGTTCACTCTGTCGTCGGGACCTCTCCCACTGGATCCACGAGTCGCTGATGGGCCCCACGCTTGGGACGCCAATTGTAAAACCTAAGGTCGGGGACAATCGATATTTGCCCGGCGGTATTGCCTCTGTAACCCACGAATAATTAATCAATGAAGAGGCAGGCGCTGGAGACTGGAAGGCAGGAAACAAGGTTTATTCTCTCCGGAGGAGAACACAACAAAACAGACAGCAGGTATCGTCATGAGGTGCTCTAACTCATTTCTGAGGCCTGGCCCCTTATATACAGATTTTTGGTGGCTTTATTACAGTTTACATACTCATGGCAATGCTTTGATGTACGGAAAGACATTCCCGGAATCCCCCCTTCGGGCCCGTTCCCACACACATTTACAGTAGAAGTCCCCACCCTGGTCACAACAGGTGATGATTATCGCGCAGCTGGATATTCCGCCGATTCATGGAATGTGGGGTTCGATCGGATCTCATGGGGTGGGGCTTTGATCAACTCGGGGGTCCTTTGATGTGGGAAGCTTTCTATTGTACGGGGAGGGGCAAGGAATAGTATCGGCAGAGCTGGGTGTCGGCCTGGGAACGAGGAAGACAAACGGGCACACGGGGAAAAAGGGTTTGCATCAAAGGGCCGGGGACCATGAAAGGAATGAAGGGAGGTGTTGCGCTGGGAACAGGATGGGGTTCTGAGGCAGAGCCGCGCTGAAGAGGGGTTTATGACTCAAGGCAGGTACGAGCAGGGGGGGTTGGTCAGCGTGCAGGCTTGGTGAGGGCGGAGGGCTATGTCGGGGGCCAGTGGCATGCAAAAAGGGCTGTTCTGTTCAAGGCACCTAAAATGGCGGGGCGCGCACGACAAAAAGTGTGGCATCAGGGGGAAAGGCAAGATGGCGCAGATAATGTTTACCAAACCGTACTAATTTTCCACAGTAGGCCTCCCTATTCCTAAACTCTGTGAGTAATTTATTTTGGACTTTCCCAAATGTGGTGGGTCCACTTACCCTAACCTGCTCTGTAGCAGTGGATTGTGTTAAATTCCCAGCCATTGCTATATTACCCTCAGCTTGGGACCTCAGCCTAGTACTGTTGGTTTTCAAAGGGAACGCATAACCATTACTTATACTTGGATTAGTTGTCGAGCGTATCCTCTCACTTGTCTGGGGTCCTACAATGGCTGATACATTTAAAATGAGGGTTTTCATAGACTCAATGTCATCCCTTAAAAGGGAAACTAAACTGGTTAAGGCACAGATCTCCTGCGAGACATTGTTGCCCTTTGAGCCATATTGTACTAAAGAACCTTGATGTGCTTGATTTGGGAAGAACTTAGATGTAGTGTTGGCGGGGGTGACTAGATCAGTGTCAGGTAAGGGGGGTGTGTCTATCACAGAACTATCACTGTGTATATTAGCCAGGACAGAGAACCTGTTACCACAGGGGACTAATTGATTTGCTACAAAGGGCTGACAACTATCTACTATATTCCGAATACCAGTATTGTTCTCTATAGTATTCGTAGTTGATACAATTAAAGGCCCTCTTATGCCAGAATCAAATTCAGTTGCACCCTTATGTTGTGTGAGAAACATTGCAGGAACAACAGGCAAGACATTATCCCCTTTTACTAACCCCGCTTCACCTGTGTCCTTTAGCGAGATCACACCAGTAACTTTTCTATTAACATCACCACCTAATATTATCTCACATACTTCTACCAGATTATCAATACGATCAAGGACACAATTGGCAGTTGCGTGTCTAGCCACCTTCCTAGCCTTTTTGCCCTTTCGTGTTTTAGAAGAAGTCCCAGTCTCAGTCCCCCCACTACCTCCCTCCATTGTTTTGCGCTTCCCCATCCAAATCAACCCCTTCTCACGGAGTATCAGACAACTATAATACGGGGAAGACAGCACCTGATTAGTAGTCCACTAATTGTCCACAAGGAAAAATGAGCCCACCAACTTTTACGTAACAAGTGTCTCAAACAGGGTAACAGTACCTTTATGCGGGAACCAACGATTATGCCACCAACTAACGGGTCGGTTTAAGCAAAACTCAAGGGGGGTGGCCCTGCCCTGGCTCTTTCTGGCGCGGATGGGCGCGTGGGGCCTTGTGAAGTTTTTATGCGCCTCCTGGCGCAGATCCGTGACGGGTTGCGCCGCCGGGGATTCTGGGAATCGTAGTTCCCCCCCGACGCGGCGATTATGGGTACTGGCAGAAGCAACAAAGGACCTCAGCCGACAGAGAAGAGTGACAAGCCCCACAGGAGAAGGCAGCAGTACCCGCAAATTCAGGCAGCCAGCATCAAGGAGCAAGGAGCTTACAGGTAGCGTGTCATCAAAAATCGAGATGCTCTGTTGTGCCAACCTGCGTGACCTTGAATTATGCTGTGCACTACTTTGCCACACAAGATCCCATTTGCATCTTATTCTGAATCCTATGTTAGGTTTTCCCTTTGTCTCTTTCCCAACCGTTAAATGCTTTAAAGTACCAGCGTGAACTATGAACTTTCTCCCTGCCTCACAGCCTTTCACTCGGCCGGGAGACAAGGGCCAGGGTCTCCCACGTGTGCACCAGCGGTCGACGCTCTGCTCCACACTGTTCTACTCCCCCAGGCCCGCGCTATACCCTGTTGAAAGTACAACTCTCCCCAGTCCGTCTCGGGCGCACCGGCAATCACGGCAGCGGCAACCCGGGCACTCCTCCCTCGGGCGCACAGCTCCGCTCTGCGTGGAGACTGGCGTTACGTGAAAGGGCGTGAATTAGCTTTGTAGTCACTGTTGCTGGAAGGGTTATCTCTGTGGGGAGGCGTTGGAGGGCACTCTCGCGGTTTCTACCGCTAACAGGTGAGACCCGTGGCAACTGCCACTGTTGGGGAGACTTACGCAGCACCAGGCACTACACAGAGACTCGCGCGGCTCCTGCTGCTGCGTGGACATACACGATCCTGAAAGCCGGATTCCCCCAACTCCCGGGCTGTTGTTAGTAATGTGCTTGAGGGGGAGTGGAAGGATGCTGTCAAACATGCTTTTCCCCGGTTTCTGGCAGTGGGGTATACATTACAGTGGTGCACTGTGGTTTCCTGGATGTGGTATTGGTGGATCCCTGCTGGCTGGTGTGGCATCTCAGAGCCTGGTGGTGTCCGTGGATGCAGTTTCTTCTTTTTTTAAGTTTGAAAGCTTTATTGAATCAATAGGATATAAAAAACATCAAGGTGACATCAGTAGGAACAAAATGGAATAAGAAAAAAAATAGGAAATAAAAAATGAATACTAAACTACTGGTGACACAAAGAGAAAATCCAAGCATTTTCTAATTTTAAGGGCGGGGGAGGGAAGAAGGGGAGGGAAGAGGGGAAATAAAAAACCATGTTAACAGCAATCATATATATATATAAGTATAGGAATAAACAGTTATCGGCAAGGAAAAGCAAAAACAAGTGCACAATAACTAAAAGCAGAAGTAACAGTTATAACTTGAGTGAAAAACCTAAACTGTGAAATTCAAGGAACGAAACTGCAGGCAGAAGTACATATGTTCAAGGGGGTTTAAAATTGTCAGAGGAAAGTGGAGTATAACCTTTGTTAACAGACTGATCTAAATACAAAGTAAGGGGTAACCAATAAAGCTCAACATTGTGAGGAGGTTTACAAGAGGAGGCAAAGGCAACATCAAGTCTGTGGGAGTTACACAGGATATTCCACCAGCAACGAGTGGAGAGATTTGTAAGGGACTTCCAATTGGAGGCAATGTGTTGAAAAGCGTGGGCTAGCATGAGATCAAGGAGACCCAGTGAATGTAGAGGAAGGTCCAAAGAGTCTGAAAGACTTCCTAGAAAGATAAGGGAATTGGAATAGGGAACAGAGAGTGTAAAGATGTGTGAGATGCGAGACCAAACTTGTTTCCCAAAAACTTGAACAGAAGGACAAAGAAAGAAAAGGTGAAAGAGATCAGCTTCAGGGGTATTGCATTTCCAGCAGTTAGAGGTGGAAGAAGAAAGGAAACGAGACAGGGAAAGAGGAGAAAGATAAAGTCTGTGATAGAAGAAAAAGATGGACTGAGTAAGGGATACAGAGCGAGAGGTCTTCAAAGTTTTAATCCATAATTTATCCCAGAGAGAGATAGACCAAGAACAAGCCAACTCCTTTTCCCAGGATAATTCTATCTTAGATTTGGGGCGGTCAGGGTAAGGAGCAGAGAAGAAGCGATAGATAAGAGAGGCTTTAGGAACAGTGGAAAGTATGGAAAGAAGAGGGGAAGAAGGGGGAGATATGTCTGAAGAAGGGAGAGAATAATAGCGATCAAGGACAATTTCCATAAGGATATAATATTTCTGTGCAAATGAACGAGGGCAATGAAACTGCAACTGAAATTGAGGAAAAGAGCAAGGTGAAGAGCCATCAAAGAGATGATGAACCCAAATAATACCTTTCGATCTCCAAGAGGACCAGGAAATAGGTCTATTGTGCAAAAGGATAAGCGAGTTGTACCAAATGGGTAAAAGTAGAAAAGACTCACGAGAAATGACCAATGGGGAAAGCAAAGGCTTCAAAAGAGAAGAAGTATGTTTGAACAGAGGAGGGATAGTATAAGGAGATTTAGAAGTAAAGCGAAGAACATCTTGAAATGAAAAGGGTAGTAATAAAGAACGTTCAACATGAAGCCAAAGTGGAGAAAAAGGGGATAACTCTGACAGCCATCGGGAAGCCTGACGAAGAGAGAAGGATTTATGATAGAGTTGAAAGTCTGGAAAATTAATTCCTCCATTTGATTTGGGCTTGCAAAGAGTCGCTAAAGATATACGAGGTTTTTTCTGTTTCCTCAAAAATTTGGATAGAATAGAGTCACTGCGATGAAAGTAAGTGGCTGGGATGTGGACAGGAAGCATATAGAATAAATAAATCAGAATAGGTGCGATCATCATCTTGACAGAGTCAAGACGACCCCACCAGGAGAGGAAGAGAGGATTCCAAGAGGACAATTCTCGAGATGACTGCATTCATATTAAGTTTTATAGAGGAAGAGATAGAGTTAGAGAAAAGAACTCCAAGATACTTTATCTTATTACCATTCCAAGCGAAGCCTGTGGAGGTAAAGAAGTGTGGGAGACAATATTTAGTCAATGGAAGAATTTCGGTCTTGTCGGAATTGATTTTATAACCTGAGACAAGAGAAAACTTCTCAAACTCAGCTAACAAAGAGGGGACAGAAGAAACTGGGTCGGAAATAAATAAAAGAATATCATCAGCATAAGCAGATAATTTGAGTTGATGGTCTCCATATGGAAAACCAGAAATCAAAGGATTGTTATGAATAGAGGATAGAAAGGGCTCAAGAGCTAAGATAAAAAGAAGCGGGGAAAGAGGACATCCTTGACGAACCCCACGTTGAAGTGTGAAAGATGAAGTGAGCTGACCATTTACCAAGACTGAAGCTTTGGGAGTAGAATAAATTAAAGAAATAAACGAAATAAATTTGGGACCAAAACCGGCTGCTTCCTGACAGACGACAATCGCATCTTGAGTAAAAGGTTAAAATTGGGCAGGGCGTATCACATGCAGCAGGAAAAGTCCCTTCAGCGCTTACCGCAATGTCCACAAGGTGATTGAGGGAGAGAGCGGAGAACCAACGCTGAAGAGCATGGATAGACGGAGAAGTCCGTTGGAGCTGCGGCAACGCGAAATGGCGGCTTCCCAAAACGCGTGTTTTCCAATACATGACAGGCGCGTCGCGAATTACACTGGAAAAACGGCTCGTAATGGGGCATAAAAGTGATGTAGGTGCTCACCGCCGGTTCCGGTGCCAGATACTGCAGGCCACTGCGAAAACAGTTCCCTTCACATCGGGAAAACTGTTCGGAGAGTCTTTGATGCGGCGGAGCTCTGCAACTAGCCGGCCATCTTGCACGGCGTCCAAGCCACTCCCCCCAGGATGCGGTTTCTTCTTATCCTGTGGTCATGCGGGTTGAATGGGCCTTGAAGCGGGCTTTTTCTGCCTCTGGTCTTGCAGTTCGGTCAGCGACTTGCCCCAGCTTTCTGGTTCAGTCGCTTCTGTATGACTGTCAGGGTATTTCTGTGCAGTTCTTGCTGGATGTGGATCCCTCAGAATCTTTTTCCGTGTTGGGACTGCAGTTGTGTTTCCTGGCAGGCTTGTCCTTCGTTTCCCTTAGTACGGTGGCAGCAGCAGCTGGCACCTCTGTTGCTGCTCGGTGGCAGTTGTGGCTTTAGCTTTGGAAGGCGGGGCTGCCGGAAGGCTAGCGTGATGGAGCTTCCCTTCACGGGCTCTATACTGTATGGGGATCTGTTGGAGGCCTTGTTTTGTATGACGGAGTACAATCATTTGTTGGCTCCTGTCCGGTTGCTCGATATGGGATGTTTGCGATTTGTATGAGGGCTTTTGGGTGGCGTTTCATTCTATATTGGTGGCCAAGCCCTTTCGTGGTGTGGAACGGGGCGGGGGTAACCCTTCCTTCCTCAGGTCCTGGGGTCGACGGGGTGCTTCCTCTTCTTCTAGCCCCTCCTTGTCGGGCTGGACTACTGGATGTGTTCTGTGCTCCCCCTTTCCCAGTTCTTAGACAGTGTATTGGGCTCTATCGCACAGAGTTCGGGACTTACTTTCAGATGGGGCTGTGTTGGGGGTGCCTGTGAGTAAGCAGGGTCGGGGGGTTTACCAGATCCTGTTTCTGTTCCGGAGGCCATATGGGGAATACCGTCCTGTCCTGGTTATGATGGCTGTAAACTTTTCTCCCTCATCAGTCCTTCATATTGGTGTCTCTCCAGTTGTTTCTTCCCTTACTGTCTGTGCGGTGTGGACGCCTACTTTCATGTGCCGGTACACGCTGCTTCACAATGGTTTCCTACGTTTTGGTGTGGGAGTTGTTCATTACCGTTTTTTGGTATTGCCTTTTGGACTGTCTGCATCTCATAGGGTGTTTTCTATTGTTGTATCGACCTTGGTGGTTTTGTTGCATGCGCAGGGGACCCAGGTGTTCCCTTCCTTGAACGGTTGGTTGATTCTTCCTCTTCTTTCCTTCCGGCTTCCCTTTCACTGGGTGTTTGCTGGCTCCTTCGTCAGTTTGGGTGGATTCTAAATTTGGAGGATTCCAATCTTTGCACCACTCAAGACCTACTGCTCGTTGTTTTTTTTTTCAATGCCACGGTGGGCGGGTACTCCTGTTGGTGTCCAGCGGACTGGCTCTGTTGGGCGCCCTGCGGTGGTTGTTGGGGGCTCAATCTTCCACTGCTCGCCGGCGGCTCTGTGTTCAGGGGCTGTTGTCTGCTGCTGTGGTGATTGTTCCTTGGGCCTGTTTGCACTTGTTCTCCCTGGTGTATCATACCCTGGAGCTTTGGGATTCAGCATCTCTGGATTGTGAGCTATTGTTTCCGGGGGTGTGGCCATTGGCCAGGGGTTGTCCTGATGGCTGGTGGCTCAGGGCCTTTTGCAGGGCTCGCCTTTTGTGTCCCGGGATTGGTTGGTCCTGAGACTGTCTTAGAATTGAAGGGAGTTGAAGGCGGTTCGGTTGGCCTTGACTCTTTTCTGCCTTGGGTCCTCCAGAGGTTAGTGATGGTGCAGTTGGAATGTGCGGTGGAGGTGTGGTATGACATCTGCCGTTGGAGTGCGTGGATGGCTCCCCTTGCCTTGTTGACTCATCTGTTCTGCCGGTGGGCGGATTCTTACCTGTTGTCCCTTAGGGCTTTATATCGGCCGGGGGTTTTGTTCTTGGTGGCGGCTCACCTGCGCGGGGTGTTTCCTCTCTGTCTGAGTTGTTCCCTCCCAGGTTGGGGGCCTGATGGCCTGGTGCGGTGTCCCGGAGAGGGACCTATTTGCGTCTCTGAGGATCACCTTGGGGTGATGTGTGTTCTCTGGTTTGGTCTGACGCTGTCTGGAGGGTGGTTGCCCCGTCCTTCCGGTGGGAGAGGGCCTGCTGTGTGCTTTTCCCCCAATTGCTCTGATTCCGCGGGTCCTGCTGCAGGTCGGACTGGGTAGGGTCTCGTTTGTCCAGGTGGCTCCAGTTTTGTCTGGGAAGCCTTGGTTCCCTCTGTTGTGGCTGATGGTGGGGCCTTGCTGGAGATTGCTGGTGGTCCCTTGTTGTTTCCCTCTCTGGCTCTGGGGTGTCTGGTCTGCCTGCGGCTTGCGGGGTGGCTGAACCTCGTGGCTTTGGGGTGTTCTCCTTCTGTGGCTGAGTTTATTCAGCGGTCTGGGCACCCTTCAACTCATGTCCTCTGCCAGACATTAGGTTTCTTTACTGGATTACTGCACAACACGGGGTGGGTCTGTGTTGGATTCCTGTGCGTGTCTTGGATTTCTTGGAGGTTGGCTTTAACTTGGGTCGGCATGTGTCTTCCCTGAGAGCTCTGTGGGCGGCTGTGTGGGCCTTTCGGGGCTCGGACTTTGAGCCGGTGGTCCCCTTGGTGTCCCGGTGGTTGTGGAGTTGATTCCTCCTGATACCGGTCTTTCGTTCCTTTGCTCCTTATTGGGTTCTCCTGTGGTTTGGGGCCAGGCAAGGGGCTCCTTTTGGGCCTCTGCAGCTCGGTGGTTCTGGTTTTGCCTGTTTTCTGTCCTTATCCTCTTTCTGGGGTTTAGGTGTGCCTGCTCTGTTTGGCTCTGGAGGTGTGCTGACTTCATGCTGTGCCTTTTTGTTGGGTGGTTTCCCTTTTTGTTTCCTTGGGGCTGGCTGGTCAAGGTCTACTGCCTCCGGGTGCTGCTCTGTCAGCGGCTGAGTTGGCCTGTGTTTGAGCTTGTGTGTGTTGGCACCTGGGTTTGTTCAAAGTAGATCGACTCGGGGGTGGCTGCGTCCGGGGCTTGCTTCGGGGGGGCTTCGATGGCCGTGTCCTGCATGGATGATGCTTGATGTTCTCCTTACACTTTTATGTCCCATAATCGTTGGGTGATGAGTGGGGCTGTGTCTCCTGGGTTTGGGGACGTGGTGCTGTGTTCTGTTCCGGTTGTGTGACTTTCTGCTGGGGCTGATTCAGTCTGTATTTGCTACTGAGTAAAGTCAATTCTTGCTTTCGTATCTGCTCAAGGAGTTAGGACTATGACGGGGAGGGCTGACAAGGAGGTAATGTCCGGTTACTTACCGGTAATATTCATTACTACGAGTCGTAGCCCTCCCCATTCCAGTCTAGGTTCCCATCCCTCCCTCCCTTTTCAACTTCTTGTGCTTGGTGGTACAGGATGTGAAATGGTGGGTCACATGGTTATATGGGGATGGGTTTTTAGTTGCTTGGGAGTTTCTGGTGGGAGAAGCTATGCTCATGTAGTTAGTCAGACGGGGAGGACTACGACTCGGAGTAATGAATATTACCGGTAAGTAACCAGACATAATACGGCGGGGGGAAACCGCATGCAATGGCCGAGGGACCACCACCGACAGCCTATCGGTCCCTCGGTCATCGTAATGAGTGTAATGATGTAATGACACTGTGATGTCATTTAGAATGAATAGGGCAGAAGTTCTAAAAAGGAAGGTTAGGGCTTTTCAAGAGATACTAGTTCAGTCTTAGAATAGAGGTTAGGAGTTGATGTAGCACAGATACTGAGCTCTAATAAAATATATATAAATATAACTAAATATCGTATTTAGAATACTATTTACAATGGCGATGAGGATGGGGTGAAGTATTCTCAACTTAAGGGAATTCCAAATGTATTAAAAACAGACAATGGACCAACCTTTAATGGAGATTAATTCAAAAAGTTTATGAGTTATCTAGGAATAATGCAGAGGAGAAGAACTCCAATGTCGCCTCTAGCGAATGGAATGGTGGAAAGACTGATGGGTACAATTAAAAAAGCCGTACAAAGAGCAAAGCTTTCACAAATTTCAATAACTCAAGCACTATGTTAGAGAATTTCAAAAGTTACTTGCATATGTTTGGTAAAATATTACTCTTTTGTTTTAGATTTCATATGAAGAAAGACTAGAAATTCCACAGTATGAGTGAGACGTACATCTGAGCAACTGTCTTTTTTCTCTTCTTAAGTTCCTTTCCCTGTGTGGGACTCCACCATGCCAACAGTGAATTATTTTTGGGCTTTGGATTCTGGTAGGGCAAGTTGGAAAGTATAATGGAGGTTATGGCGTCCCTACAAGAAATGTATATCTGAAATCATGACAGTAAGGTCTAGCATGAATTTATCCAATGAGATACAAATGTCTCAATTTGATTGTGTTCCTGTCTGGCATTCTAGCTTGGCTTGGGAGAAGGTGTAAGCTTTTCAATTTAAAATAGGGACAAGACTTTTAGAGAACATTTTATCTGAATTTTGATGCGACTATTAAGTCTTCCTTCGATGACAAGGTCATGCTCATCTTGATTCCATAACTTAGAGGTCATTCGTCCCATTAATGGACCCTTCACCCATTCTGGTGATTGTATTTTTTGTTTCCCATTACACTGACAAATGGCAGAAGGCATTTGGATATGAGGGTGCACAATAGTGTGTGGACCTTAGTGTTGTATTGAGAATTGTAGCTCTGTGGAGGGATATTCAGAACTAATGCTTAGGAGGCTTATCAGTTAAGGTTTTGTGAATGGTGCATGTTAATTTAAGCAAAAAAAGAAAATCGAACTGTTGGTCTTTTACAGTCACTCTCCCTTCTTTACTCCATGATTACATCCAGTAACACTTTTTTTTCTATCTTCCCACTTTTAGGACCTTCATAGCGAGGCCACAAACACTTTTCTTTCTCCCTCTTTTAGGACCTCCGAAGTGAGCCCCAACACTCCTTGAGTAGAGAGAGACAACCCAAGTAATTAACTATCATTGTAATATTATGCTTATTGCTGTCTACTGTCTTCCTACATCTTCTATTCCTGTTCTTTCCATCGTTAGTTATGTTAAATACCTTTTGTAGGAAGAGATATTCTATGCACCTTACTTGAGCTAATCAATGTTTATTTCTTAAACAGCTTTCTGCCAAACTAGCTATGTTGCTTTGTCTAGTATCCTGTAAACGCGTGTCTGATATTCGTGCTTTGGATCTGGGGGGTCGCAGATTCTCTCCGGAGTGTGTTACTTTTCTGGTCACCAGACGCACTGTAACACCACTTCTGTCACTTATCCCGCATTCCCTGACAATCCTAAATTGTGTGTGGTGCAATGTATCCGGGATTACGAGGTGAGTACGGCAGGTTTTCGTCAAGATATGGCAGGTCAATTGTTGATTGCTCTGCAGAAACCTTTTCGCCCAGTGACCCCAGCTACTCTAGCAAGATGGGTGCCTTGGCTCATGGGCGAAGCTGGCATTGATGTTTCCAGGTTTGGTGCTCATTCTGCTCGTGGTGCTATGGCCTCTAAGGCTTTTTCTGTGGGGGTCAGTCTATTAGACATTATGAATGCAGCTGATTGGTCTTCTGAATCTACATGTAAGACCTTTTATTATGAACCTATTGTGAATGTTGCACCTGTTGTGGTGGCGCAGCTTTAAACAAGCATAATCGGAGCCTCCGGTCCTGACAGAGAATTCAAAATTTGCGAACATTCGTGACAAGAATTTTCAATTCTATTAAGGACATGGAGGCGGGGATTATGCCACGCATAATTCAGTACTGTGATGTCTGTTTTGCATTGTTGATACTGCAATATCTTCTTATGCTGTTTTTTACCCTTCCCTTCTGATATGTCTCCTTTTGGGAGTGTGCTATTAAGGCTTTGTCTTCCACTTTCAGGTTCTGACCTCAAGTAAAGTCTGTTGACGTTCATCTTATGGACAGTCTTCGTGGCCTCAAGCAGGATGCTGTTTCGTTGAAGCTATCTTCAAAATTTTCGTTGCTGCCCATTGGCTGGTGGATTTTACCTTATGAAGAATGGATTCTTCTTCCTGTGGTTCCAGATTTCGGCCTGTGTTTATTATTATTGTATGGACTTAACTGTTATTTCACACAAAGAAAGAGGATGTACTATTCTCTTATGCTCCTTATATAGGGGTCTACTCTATGGTTGTCATGTGATACCCACTAGGGTTTATGGGTATTGTAGTGTATCATTTTGTTTTTACTTTCTGATTGTCTGCTGAGAATTTTCAGTAAAGAAAATGAGAAGCATAATCGGAGCATCCGGTCCTGACATAGAATTCTTCCTTTTCACTCCAAGTAAAAAAAATTCTACTTTGTTTAATCATCCATAAGCTCCTTTTGTTTCAAGAAATTGCTCGCTGTTAACCAGTTGTGCAGATCAAGATTTTTTTGTTTGCTCTTTTTGAAGATGGAGTAAATTGGCCTCTCTTTTAAAAAAACCTGAATCGTCATACTGCAACAATCATTTATTTTTCCCTTACATGGTCTAGTCTTTTCATTTTCTGAAGTTTCTTCATCTTTTTTTTACTGCATACCATTGCAAAAGACTCAACATTCAGTAGTACATCTGCAAAGGTGTTCACTTCGATGTTCAAACCCTTCTGCTGCCTCTGGTTTTTGCTTTTTGGTGTTGCAGTTTTACTTGCTTCTTCCGGAGGCCATCTATTCATGAAGTGGATGGCACTGGCTGCACGATTGTTCATGTTTGTTTTGTGTGCATGTTGCCTTCTACACAGTTACAGTTTTGAGTATTGAT
Source organism: Lissotriton helveticus (assembly GCF_964261635.1). NCBI lineage: Eukaryota > Metazoa > Chordata > Amphibia > Caudata > Salamandridae > Lissotriton > Lissotriton helveticus. Next base: position 447,310,142 of record NC_136061.1, read on the forward strand.
ATTGTGGGAGCAAAATGGTACCCCAAAATTTAGAAACACTATGAATTACCTAATTCAGTCCATCTACTGAGATGAAATTGAGGAGTTAAAACCTCAATTTCATGAGGCAATGAGCCCCTGCAGTAAGGCACTCCCCAAACATCTAATCAAAATACCAAAACAACGAAATAAGCAATAGCGTTGTATAGTGTTTTAGGACACGACCGGAATTTACTGTTTCATGCCCTTATATAGGTACAATTCACATTGTCCTTATATAGGCATAGAAATCATAACCATATTTAGACATTACCCATGCAGTCCAAATACAGGCATGGCTACTTCCACTCGTTCCAAAAAGCGGCAATGATTTCTTGGAAAACTCGGCTTCAGCAGTCAGGGACATCCCCTTGCTTGAATATTGATTTGTCCAAGAATTCATGGATGTTAGACCTGGCATCATTGGCATGAGTCTCTCCTCCATTTTATCTGTTTGCCTCCTCTGTTTACGATGTTTTTGCTGGTATATTGCTTTGGGCACTGTGCCACTGCTGATCAGTGCCACAGTGCAAGTGCTCCCTATGTGAAATTGCTGTATTGATTGAATTCCATGTTTGGCTTATTTGGTTTACTGTCAGTCCCTAGTAGAGTGCACCAGGAGTGCCAGGGCGTGTAAATACAAATGCTGCTAGTGGGCCTGCAGCACGTGTCGTGCCACCCACAAGAGCGGCCTAGTAAAAGTATGTCTGAAGGTCTACCATTGCTAGACCACGTGCAGTCTGGTACTGTCACGCAGACTGCGCAAGTACACCTACTTGCCAGTCCCTAAACCTTCCCTTAACTTCATGTTAGTCACCCCTATGGTAGGCCCAAGGGCAGGGTGCATTGTAAGCATAAGGTAGGACAAGCCTGACAAGGTTGGCATGTCCTAATAGTGAATTACAGCCATATTCGTTTTTCACTAGTGTAAGGTAACCTGCTCTCCATCAGTTAGAATGGGCTGCCAGGATTATTAATGCTATAATCCTAGCGGGCTCGGGGAGCATGGTGCAATGTCAAGTTTGGTATCCCTGAACTCAGGGTTTAATAACGCATCCGTTTGTGTAGATGGTTTTTGGACTCTGTGTTTGAAAATAGCACTTTTAGAAAGTAGCTATTTTCTTGTCTAACTGTCTACCGGTCTCTGCTGGTTCTGGTGTGCGTGTGACAGGAGCTGGGTGGCTCCAGAGGTCTGAATGAGTCAGTGTGGGGTGAGTGGGGCATTTGCTTTGAGAATAGGGGAAGAGTAGCTCCTGATAGCTTGCCCTGCCTGATACAATGCTGGCTCCGCCCCCCTGCCAGGCGACTGATGACTCTGTGCCTGCCTGGGACTTTCCTGGCCCACCTCCTGCCGGGCAACTGATGGCCCTGCCCCTGCCAGTGACAATGCTGGCTCCGCTCCTGCTGGGCGGCTGAAGACTCTGCCCTGCACAGTGAATAGGCCAGGTGCTTTGGCCTGGCAACACCCACAACAAACCCAAGATGGGGGGAAATTCCCCTGCATGGACAAAGGGATCAAAGCCAAAAAGGGGTATAAGAGAAGGACCCCTGAACCAAGAATTTAGATCACTTCTGACAAGGAAACCTGAACCAAGGACAAGAAGCCTGCTGATCTAAGGACTGCCTACCCCTTCTGCCAGAGTGCTGTTTGTTGGGGGAATCCTGCATTGCTTCTTTATTTTTGCCAAGGAACCAGGAGAGAGGAACTGTGTGTGTACTCTCAATCTTTGCTAAGAAAATCTCCAAGGGCTGGAAGAGTGCCAGTCTCCTGTTGAAGTCACAGGGCTAAAGGACTTCATCTGCTTAAAGTGCTGTTTGCTGGAACTTGTGAATCCAGCACCTCTGACAGAATCCAGCAATCTCGACGCCGACGGACGCCGCCGAATCCAGCTCGACATCGTGAGTAACGGCTCCAGTGTCCCGCTTCCTCGACGCCGGCCGCCGGGCCCGATCGACGCCAGTAGCAACGCCAGTGAGTAGTGAGTTCGGCTCCAGCTCCAAGTGACCTCGTGTCTGCACCCTGCCTATCGCATCGACTTCGAGCCCTCTCGACGCCGTGAGCGCTGCTCACTCTTGCAACATCGACATCGACGACGCCGTATCCTGCTTCATCTCGTGAGCGCTGCTCCTGCCTGACTTCGGTCGACGCCGCTGCGTATCGCCCGACTCCGAGGCCCGATCGACGCCGAAGACGCGACGCCGGACATCTCGACGCCGCTGATCATCGAGTGCTTCACTTTTCCAAGGTACTGTGTTGTGGGGGTCTGTGCGACTCCGGGCTCGACGTAGCGCTCCTCGCGGTCGACGCCAAACCTTTGGATTATCTTTGCCTCGACGTCGTGTGACTCCCGTGTGGGTTACATTGTTGCCAAGAACTGTGTTTTAAAGAGGAAGAGTTGCTTTTGATACTAAAGACTTTGTGCTAAGAAGAAACCGTGCTTGAATTATTATTTTTCCTTCCAAGAGTATTTATAAAGACTGTGGTATATTTTTGTCGTTATTTGGTCTTGTGCTAAGCCTCATATAAAAATCCTTATTTTTATAATACTACTGTGTCGTGTCCATTTGTAGTGTATTCACTTTATTACTGTATGTGGTCATAAATGCTTAATGCACTGCCTCTGAGATAAGCCTGTCTGCTTTGCCAAGCTACCAAGGGGGTGAGCAGGGGTTATCTAAGTGTGTGATCCCCTTGCCCTGACTAGAAAAGGTGTGTCCCTATTTGTCAGAAGTGTATACCTCTGCCAACTAGAGACAGCCGCTTCTAACATTGGTGGGTCAGCGGTGAGCATTTGAACTTTGCATTTATGACCCATGTGCAGTGATTAGTGTGCGCTGCATAGTGAAAGCAGACCATAGCGCATCCACAATCTACTTGGTTGGATATTCTATTTTTGTTCTCCAAATTTCCTGGAACTTGATTTTTGAAACTGCCAGTTTTGACCATGAGTGATGCCGGAGTCACTACCCCTGCTGTTGTTGGGGAGGAATTTGATAGGAGTAAGATAAAGGAGTACAAAGCACAGCAGCTGAAATCCTTTTGCAAGCAATTTAAAGTTCCTACAACAGGCCTCAAAGTTAAGGAAGATTATCTGAAAGCATTGCAGGCCTGGTTAGAGGCTAGAGATTCCTCTGATCCGGTGGTGGTACCGACAGGGGAAGGGGAAGAGGAGGTGCCAGTGAATGGGCCCCCCTCCCCTCCTAGCAGCAGTGTTTCCTCCAAAGGTCTTTCTCCTGAAGAAAGAGAAGAAAGGGAGAAAGAGCGAGCTTACAACATGGAAATGGCAAAACTTAAGATAAATGGGCAGTTGGAAATAGAGAATGCAAGAGGCAGGAGAGAAGCTGATATGGAGATCAAAAGGTTAGAGTTTGAAAGAGAAAAGTTAGCTTTTGAGCGTGATACCAGGATGAGGGAGTTGGAGCTCAAAGCTAAAGAGTTAGAATTGAATCCCTCTGGTGGCAGCATCCCATCTGTGCCTGCAGAAAGTAGGTTTTATTTTCCCAAAGATGTGATCAAAGATTTTCAGAAGAATGAGGATATTGGTCAATGGTTTAAAGCATATGAGTTAGCATTGTTGGCCCACCGGGTCCCTGAGAAGGATTGGGGAGCGGGGTTGTGGGGTCTCTTTGTGAATGAGGGAAGAGATACCCTGTTAGACATGCCTGTTGAGGATAGGATGTCTTATGCTCATATGAAAGATGCTTTAATGTTAAGGTATGGCCTAACCCCAGAAAAGTACAGACAGGCCTTTAGAGAATGTAAGAAATTGCCTGGTACGACGTGGGTGGAATATGTGTCAAATTTTTGCAGAGCCATGGATGGTTGGGTAAAGGGCAGCAAAGTGGAAAGTTATGATGCTCTTTATGATTTGTTTGCTTGGGAGCACTTGTCTAATAACTGTTTTCCAGAGCTGCGCCAGCACCTTCTTGATAGCAAGATATCTAACCATAGAAAACTTGCTGAGGAGGCGGACCGCTGGGTCAGTACCAGGGTCCACAAGGGTCCAGTGGGAGACTCAGCCAAAGGTGGGCAGGGTCCCCAGCAGAAGAGTGGGGGGGACAAGGGTAAACAGAGGGAGTTCCAGAAAGGGTCCCAAAGTAATCCCCAAGGGAACCAAGGGAAAGGTTCCCAGCCTCCCCCAGATAAGAAATCAGAGGCCCCGACAGGTAAACCTGTTCGTAGGGGCCCAATGACCTGCTTCGCTTGTAAGCAGGTGGGACACCGTTTTTATGATCCTCAGTGTCCCTTGAAGAACTCTACTGCACCACCACGTGCAGCTCCCCGTCAGTTGGCGAGTGTAGCCCTGGGAGGGGAGGAGATGGTTGCCCATGGTGGGGAGGGTCCCGCAGAGATGTCCCTGGTCTCTCTAGGAGACATGGAATTGGTCCCTCCACCCCCTCTGCCTAGTAACACTAAGAAATATAGGCAGTGGTGACCATTAATGGCCATAGAGTGGAAGCTCTCAGAGACACCGGAGCGAGTGTGACAGCTGTCAAGTGTCATTTGGTGTCCAGAGAGCAGGCTGTTCCCCACGCATTCTACCCTGTGATAGCTGCTGACAACTCCCAGAGAGAGTGTGAGGTAGCTCAAGTTTCCTTTGAATGGGGGGAGTTTCAGGAACTCTTCAAGTTGCTGTAAGGCCCGCCATGCCTGTTGATTGTCTCCTGGGCAATGATTTGGAAGACTCCCCTTGGGCTAAGGTGGAGAGGGAGACACATTTGAAAATGTTGGGTGTGCCAGAGTGGGTGTGTGCAACCACTCGATCCATGACAGGAAGTAAGGGTGTTGATGGGGTACTGGAGCCTGAAAGTATGGCCCAGGACCCAGCTGTGAAGAGAAGAGTCAGGGGGTGCGGGAAACCGTCCCCCGTAGTTCCCGTGGTCCAGGAGGAGGCAGACCTTGAGGGGTATGCCCTGGAACCCACAGGTGAACAAGTTGCTGAACTGGGAGACCTGCCCGAGCTGACCCACTGGCAGCAGGATGGTGGTCCCTCCAGGGAAGAATTCTGTGCAGAGCAGAAAGTGTGCCCTTCTCTTGTGGGTATGAGGCAGCAGGCCTCAGCCCAAACCTCAGGTGATCAGTCAGGGTCACATTTTGTTTACTGGGAGAACGACCTCCTGTATAGCGAGCCTAAGGCTGCTGAGCCTGGGTCAGCCCGTGTGCTGGTGGTACCCCAGCGCTTCAGAGCCTTCCTACTGGGTTTGGCTCATGACGTTCCTTTAGCTGGACATCTGGGGCAGGACAAGACCTATGACAGGCTTGTCACCCATTTTTATTGGCCTCAGATGAGAAGGGATACAGATATCCATTGCAAGACCTGTCAAACTTGCCAGGCAAGTGGGAAAAGCGGGCGGAAGCAGAAGGCTCCCCTCCAACCTTTTCCCGTGGTCAGTACCCCCTTTGACCGGGTGGGGATTGACATTGTTGGGCCCCTGGACCCCAAGACAGCCCTGGGCAACAGGTTCATCCTGGTCTTGGTGGACCATGCCACACGGTACCCGGAAGCCATCCCTCTCAGAACGGTGACGGCCCCCGTGGTGGGACGGGCACTGATGGGTGTTTTCTCCAGAATGGGGTTCCCCAGAGAGGTGGTGTCAGACCGGGGCACCAACTTCATTTCCAACTATATGAAGTCTTTGTGGAAGGAGTGTGGGGTAACTTACAAGTTCACCACTCCTTACCACCCTCAAGGTAATGGGTTGGTTGAAAGATTCAACCGTACCCTTAAAGGCATGATTATGGGTCTTGAAGAACCAATGAGGCGTAAAGGGGACGTCCTCTTGCCATGCCTGTTGTTTGCTTACCGTGAGGTGCCACAGAAGTCTCTAGGGTTCAGCCCCTTTGAGCTTTTGTATGGTCACCCGGTAAGAGGACCTTTGAGTCTGGTCAAAGAAGGCTGGGAGCAATCTCCCAGGAAACCTCCCCAGGATGTATACAGTTACATGCTGGCCTTTAGGAACCAGACTAGGCGCTTCAGAGATCTTGCTCAGGCAAATCTGGAGGCCAGCCAGGAGGAGATGAAGCGGTGGTACGACCAGAAGGCCACTCTGGTAGAGCTTCAGCCTGGACAGAAAGTTTGGGTCATGTCCCCTGTGGAACCTTGTGCGCTCAAGGACAGGTGGGCTGGACCATTTGAGGTTGTGGAGAAAAAGAGCGATGTCACCTACATGGTGGACTTGAAGTCTTCCAGGAACCCCTTGCGGGTCCTGCATGTCAACCGTTTGAAGCCCCACTTAGAAAGGTCCGAAGTGGGCATGCTCCTAGCTACAGATGCTGGAATGGAGGAGGAGAGTGAGCCTCTTCCTGACCTCCTGTCTGCAAAAGAGCAAGATGGGTCAGTGGATGGTGTTGTCCTCTCTGACACACTGACCCCTGAACAGCAGCAGGATTGTCGCCAATTGTTGGGACAATTCCCTGATCTGTTTTCCTTGATTCCTGGTGTCACTCAGTGGTGTGTCCATGATGTGGACACCGGGGACAGCACTCCTGTGAAGCACAAGGATTACAGAGTGACTGACAAGGTCAGAGCATACATCAAGGAGGAGGTCTCCAAAATGTTTGCCTTAGGGGTGGTTGAGTCCTCTAGCAGTCCTTGGGCCAGCCCAGTGGTCTTGGTCCCAAAGGCTGCAGCGCCTGGTGCTTCACCGGAACTTCGGTTCTGTGTGGATTACCGAGGACTCAATTCAGTCACCAAGACTGACGCGCACCCCAGAGCTGATGAGCTCATAGATCGGTTGGGGGCTGCCCGGTACCTTAGTACGTTTGATCTAACGTCTGGGTACTGGCAGATCGCCTTGACTGATGGGGCAAAAGAGAGGTCAGCATTCTCCACACCAGATGGGCACTACCAGTTCCGGGTTATGCCCTTTGGGATGAAGAATGCCCCTGCCACCTTCCAGAGGTTGGTCAACCAGGTCTTGGCTGGACTGGAGGACTTCAGTGCCGCCTACCTGGACGACATCGCAGTGTTCAGCGCCAGCTGGGAGGAACACTTGCGCCACCTCCAGGAAGTGTTGTTGGCCCTGCGCAGAGCAGGCCTCACAATCAAAGCCAGTAAGTGCCAGATTGGGCAGGGTTCAGTGGTGTACTTGGGGCACCAAGTAGGGAGCGGCAAGGTGGCCCCCCTGCAACCCAAGATTGATACCATCCTGGCATGGGCACCGCCCAAAACCCAGACTCAGGTGAGAGCCTTCTTGGGTCTCACGGGTTATTACAGGAGGTTCGTCAAGGATTATGGTAACATTGTGCACCCCTTGACTTCGCTGACTTCCAGGAAGCAGCCACGACTTGTGATCTGGACTGACGCCTGTCAGACGGCCTTTGACACCCTGAAAACTGCAATGTGCACAGCACCCATACTCCAGGCACCCGACTTTTCTAAAGAATTTGTTGTCCAGACGGACGCTTCAGAGCATGGCGTGGGGGCTGTTCTAGCTCAGGTGAATGAAGAGGGCCGAGACTTACCTGTAGCCTTCATCAGTAGGAGGTTACTTCCCAGGGAACAGAGGTGGAGTGCGATAGAGAGAGAAGCATTTGCTGAGTGCTGGGCGCTGAAGAAGCTTGATAAAGATCAATTTACAATGGTCAGGCGATTTCAGTAGTTGTTTCCTAAGTTAGATTTGCCCGGCGTAAAACGCCTCTAATACCATACAAAGTTATTCAATAAAGAGGCAGGCGCTGGAGACTGGAAGACAGGAAACAAGTTTTATTCCGACGGAGTAGAACACGTCAGATCGGACAACAAGGTATCGTCTCGAGGTGCTCTCCCAACCTCTCTGAGACCTGGTCTTTTATACACTGGTTTAAGACATGTGAACGTCCTTTATTACAACAGGGACATTGTAGAGCATGAGAATGACATCAGAACGATATCCCCGACACCCCCCAGTTCCAGCCCATTCCAACACATGATAACAGTAGAGACTCTTTCCCCTCATATGATTGGGAGGGGGCTATCACGCAGCTGAGGGTTCTGCCGATTCCTTTGGAATGTGTGCGCCTGATCGAATCTCTGGGGGTGGAGGGTCGTGATCAATAGTGGCTTCTTTCAGGAAAGGCGAGTGCATACAGTAATGGGCAATAAACTGTATCCTCGGGCTAAAGGATGACCAGCGGTCCGTGCTGACGTTCAGGCTCAGAGGAAGGGGTCATCAAAGGAGGGGTATTCATGGACGGAGAGGAGGTGTTGGTCAGGCGCGGGGTGCGATTCCCTGGGACAGAGTCATGGGAGGGGAGGGCTCATGACTTGTGCATGAGAGAGCGGGGGCAGTCAGGGTGCATGGGGGGCGCTTGCCAGGTCAGGGAAGTGTGCTGACGGGGCGATCGTGAGCAGGGAGACCATGGTACCTAAAATGGCTGTCGTGTATGCATGAACGTGGTGTTTGCAAGATGGCGTAGATGATGTTCAATACACGAACTAAAATTCCACAGTCCTCCCTTTAACATGTCTCGCCAGCTTGTCAGTTCGGATCAATCCCCATGAGACCACGCACCTCTATTTCGTACAGGGGACTCATGTGCTCATGTTTAAAGTTCAAAGTCTTTGGGCACATACAGTTGGAAATGAGTGCACATAAAGATGGTAAACATTGAATACCTAAACAACACCCACATAGTATCATGATTGGTATTAGCAAAAACGTGAACAGTCTCCATCCCCAGTTCTTTAAAGTGTCCCAGAACCAGCCTCCAAGCGACCATCCTTCCTGTTCCTGGTGAACCTCCGAGGACAGTCTGTGGAGGTGTTCGATTGCTTTGTAGACTGAAGGTGAGTTATCTGGCACGTAGGTGCAACAGCTGGAGCCGATGATGCGGCATGCACCTCCACGGTCGGCCAGAACCACATCTAGGACAAGACGGTTTTGAAGAGCCACAAGGCGGACTGCCTGCAGCTCAGCCGTGTTGTTAGCAAGGATGCCAGCGGTGATGTTAATGGTTGTTTCTAATGCCTGAGTCAGGTGTCGGATTGCGTGGCTATTTGCCATTGGTCCCCACAGAGGAACAAGTCCCTTTGCTGCATCCAGGAACTGTGCTCCGGTGGAGTCGGCTTGTTCAACATCTCCAGCGCGCTTTTGCCGGTGGTGGTTGGCTGGAGCCACATACGTGGGAGGAAGAATGAAGGCGATGTAGCACATACCCTTCCAGCCTTTTGGGAGCCACGTGTAAGCTTTGGTGCCACAAACAAAGTACATATTCGGGGAAGCAACAAAGGAGGGGGGGTCAGCCGAGACCAATGTTTTGGTGATGCGGCAAGAACTGTGACCCACCAGTTGCGTTCCTTGTCCTTCGAGGCATACGAATCCTGTGACATTGATGACAGACAGGGCCGCAGTCAGAGTGGCAGCTGTTTGTTTCCGCAGGTGGGAGAAGGTGGATCTGGCTGGATTGTGGAGCACCTGCATTTCGACCCTTTCTTTGGCAGGGATGTTCGTAAGGAAGGTTGAACCTGAAATTGCGGGACAAAAGGGCTTTCCTGTGTTGTTCGGCCAGAACCCATAGTAGAAGTGCGACACTGTCTGACCAGAAGTGGCGTTGTCCTTGTGGCTTTCTTGCATGAGGATCAACCAGGCGAGGCAAGAGCCGTGAACTGAGAAAGGTGAAGGAGTAAAGGGGATGGAGTGTCCGGTAGCATGTGGGAGCAACCCACAGATCCAGCAGTTGGTGGCATTTGCAGCAAGGTTGTGCTGGTGCAACAGTTGTACAAAGGAATTGTTCCAGAATTCCCTACGCCTTTCTCGAAGCTGAGGTGAAAGGGTGATCAGGTGGTGCTCTTTCACAGTGGTTGGCTGGACAGTGGTTGGCAACATTTGGTGAGCGGGTGTGCTTTCCTCCAGGATCCAGAAGGAAGTCATGAGGAGGAGACAGAACAGGAAGACAATGAAGAAGGCGATTGTCTTTGATTTGTGCAAATTGTCAGTTTTTGGATTCCTATAGTGGGTATTTCCTGTTGCTTTCGACGTCTTCTTATCTGGCGCTTCCATCATCTTCTTATCTGGCGCTTCCATCATCTTCATCTTCAAGGTGCTCGGTAGTGGGCAGAACCACAGACTTAGTTTAGCTTCTCTCCAGGTAACCCTTGGTTGCTTTGGGTCACCGTTCTGAGATTTTTAACTTAGTCAGTGGCCTACTTAGCCGAAGCTCCCTCCTTTCGACGCAGGAAATACCCTTCTCGAGATGGCACAGTAGGATCAGAATGTTTTGCAAGTTCAAGTGCCTCGGTATCAGGATAGCAGTTCAGTGATGGTCGGTCTTTGTTCAGGAGCTCTTCTTGGGTGCTGACGTTGTCTGTCGTGGCCAGGGTCGAGGAAATCTTTTTGCAGTGATGGGCGTGCAGCCAGTGCTTCTTCCCCTCCACTCGAAGAGCCGTCCGAGTGGTGATCAGTACTTGCCAGGGGCCCGTCCACCGGGGTTCCAGACTCTTTGCTCGTTGAAAGTTCCGGATCAAAATATAGTCGCCCGGTTGGATATCGTGACCGGGACCCCTGGAAGCATCGGGGATGGCCTGCTGCACCTGTTGATGAATGACAGACAACGTTTTAGTTAACTTGTACAAATAATCTGACAGCAGGACGTCGGGGACGTCATGAATGGAGGTTGGTTTGGGGGCAGTCCAGAGGTTCATAGGCCGTCCAAACACAACTTCGTAGGGGGTCAAGTGGTGCTTAGTGGGGGTGGAGCGCATCGATAGTAATGCCAGTGGAAGGGCATCTGGCCACTTAAGTCCTGTGGTGGCCACTATTTTTGACAGTTTCAGTTTCAGTGTAGCGTTGTGTCGTTCAACCAGGCCAGTGGATTGGGGGTGAAAGACCGCATGGAACCTTTGTTTGACCCCCAACCCCTTCAGGATAAGTTGGATAACTTCAGCTATGAAGTGGGGGCCATTGTCGCTCCATAAAATTCGACAAAGGCCGTAGCGAGGGAAAAACTCCTTCAGCAGTACTTTGGCAGTAGTCATGGCAGTGTTATCACGGGTCGGATAGGCTTCCACCCATTTGCTGAAGGCACATACAATGACTAATACGTACTTCAAGCCTTGGCACCTCTCTAATTGGATGTAATCCATCTGGAGGACCTCAAAGGGGTGGTCGGGGATCCCAAACCCTCCCCGGGGCACCACAGTTCCTTTCCCGGGGTTGTGTTGTAAGCAGATAAGGCACTGTTGGACTAGGCGTTTGGCTGAGTCGGGGATCTTGCCGTTATGCCAGACTTTGGAAATGAGTTCGATCATGGGGGCAGAACCTATGTGAGCAGGGGAAAGTGCCATTGTCAGTATGGGGATCAAGTATGCATCAGGCAGCAACCATTTGTTTGTGTCCTTTGTCCGCCAGCAGCCTTCATCGTCCCTTAGACCCACCCGTGCCCACTCAGTCAGTTCGTGTGGTGTGCTGGTCGATTGGATATCCCTGATCGTTTCCCTAGCGTTGGTCCATTTTTCTGCTTGTGACCTGGTCACATATATGCGTGTCGTGGCCCTATTCTCAGCTGTGGTTCGGGCAGTGATGTCGGCTAGTGCGTTTCCCTGTCCAACTAAATCTGTCACCTTCTTGTGTGCCTGACATTTGATCACTGCTAATCGTGTGGGGAGAAGGACTGCTTCAATCAGGGCGGAGACTAAATCTCCGTGAAGGATGGGTGTACCATGGGACGTCAGGAATCCCCTTTCCCTCCACAGGATCCCAAAATGATGAACTACCCCGAAGGCGTACTGGCTGTCCGTGTAAATGTTCGCCGTGGTTCCTGCTGCTATGATACATGCTCGTGTGAGGGCAATTAGTTCTGCTGCCTGTGCGGATCGTTGTGTGATGCAAGCTATTTCAACTACTGTTCGAGCAGTCGTTACCGCATAGGCAGCAGAAGTGGTGCCGTCTGGGAGTTTGATGCAAGAGCCATCTACCCATAGTTCTCCGTCAGGATCTGTGAAAGCAATGTCTCGGAGGTCAATTCTACTCCTAGTCTGTTCGTCCGTGAGAGTCACACAGTCGTGTATAGGGGGCACATCGGGGTCATTTTCGGGCAAGGGTAACAGTGTAGCAGGATTCAATGTCGTGCATCTCTTCAGAGTGATGTGGGGCGCAAGTAAAGTCAATTCGTATCCTGTCAGTCGTGCACTAGTCAAGTGTTGAGTCTTGGTCTGGTTCAAAAGGGTGTCATCTGCATGGGGTACTAATACTGTGAGAGAGTTCGAAAGTACAATTCCCTCACTCTGTCGGATAGAGACAGCAGCAGCAGCTACCGCTCGAAGGCAGGCTGGTAGAGCTCTGGCGACTGGATCAAGAGTGGCAGAGAAGTAGGCACAAGGGCGCTGTTTGGCGCCGATGGGCTGAGTTAGAACAGACAATGCGCATCCCTCCCTTTCGTGAGTGAAGAGGGAGAAGGGCTTGGAGTAATCTGGTGTTCCTAGAACGGGTGCCGAGCAAAGGGCATCTCGCAATTCCTTAAAGGATGCTTGGCATTCGGGGGTCCACGGGAGTGGGAACGGAACATCTTTGGCCAACAGGGAAAGTAGGGGTTTTATAATGAGACTGAAATTTGGTAGCCATTGTCGGCAGAAAGAAGTAAGGCCTACTAATGAACGGACTTGCTTCTGTGTTTTTGGAATAGGGGTGTCTAGGATGGTTTGGATTCGGTCGGGTGTAAGTTTTCTCCCTTCTTTGGACAGGAGATGACCTAGGTATGTTACTTGGGACTGACAGAACTGTAGTTTCTTTTTGGAGACTTTGTGGCCATTCTCCGCGAGAAAGTGCAAGAGTTGGATAGTGGCTGTGATTGCAAGTGGAGTGGTGTCGGCCGCCAAAAGGATATCATCGACATATTGGATTAACACTACTCCATCTGGTAGCTGGACGGCGTCCAGCTGCCTTTTCAGGGCTTGGCTGTAAATGCTGGGAGCTCTACAAAAGCGGTATGAACGGTTCTTTAAAGTGAAGCCGAAGAGATAACGGCTGTCTGGATGGATGGGGATAGAGAAAAATGCATTTTTAAGATCTATAACGGTGAAGGTGGTGGCAGTGGACGGGATGAGGGTCAGAATGGTGGCGATGTCTGAGACTACGGGGTACTGTGGCACCACCACTTTGTTGACTTCCCGCAGGTCGATGATGAAGCGGTACGCTTTCTCATCCCCCTCGCCTTGCTTCTTAACAATGGGTAGGATAGGACTATTGCAGACATTACTAACCACTTCCTCTACCACTCCTGCATCTACCAAGGACTGAATAATCGCTACCAATGCCTTCTCGCCTTCGGGCGATATCCGGTACTGTGGGAGTTTCGGGAGTATTGCATCTGGTCGAACAGTTATGTGTACAGGATCGATCATCATTCGTCCTACATCCGAGTCGTTTCTGGCCCATAGGTGCAGGGGTAGCGAATCGAGCAAGGATAGGTCAGCATCTGTTATGGCGTACATATGTCGTGCGGGGTAGGGTCTGGACATGCTCGGATTGTCGTACAGCATGACTCGGACTCCATCCGGGGAACACCTAATAGTAGCTCGGAAATGTTTCAGTAAATCAATACCCATAATAGCGTCAGGGGAGTTGGAGGAGAGCAGAAACGTCGTGTCAGTGGGATTGTTTCCTAGGTCAAAGGAGATAGGTACAGACAGGGGATTAGTGGAGGGCGTCCCATCGAAACCTATCGAGGTAATGTGTGAGCCAGACAAGGGTGCCTTTGGAATCAGTCGTTTTGATAACACACTACGTGTCGCTCCAGTGTCTACCAAAAATGGAGACTTTGTACCCAGGACCTTAGCAGTGACATAAGGACCTTGCTGGTCAACACAGAGCTCGACTGGATCCCTCCCTTGCCCCTGGCAGTCCTATGCAGAGTCGTGATCATTGTAGCCATCGGACTGTTGGCACTGATTCTGTCGGGGGCGATCAAATGTGTTTGATCTACCAGATCGGTCATTGGTGGTGTCGTGAGTCTGTCCTCGTCCCTGCCCTCCAGTTTTGGGGCCATTTGCCATGTCCCTTGTCTCTTTATTTTTAATCAGTTCCCGAAGGGCTAGGCATTGAGACTTCCAATGTCCAAATTCTTTACAAAATGCACATTGGTTCTCATCAAGGTCAGTTCGTGGAGCGCCAGGGGTGGGGTTGCGGTCTCTAGGGGCCGAATTCCTAGGGGCATTTGACTGGTAGTTTCCCCTATACCGTTCCCTCCCTGTGGTCACTCCCTGTAGTTGTGCAATCATTACTCGTTCCTTTAGGTCCTTTTTCTTTTTCTCAGTTGCCCTTTCGTTCTCGTTCTTGTGGTGTTCGTAATACTGAGCCATCTGAAGGATAGCTGCAGGTTTAGAGGCTCCCCAACTACTTTCGCTAGTCTGTAACTTTTGGGAGACCTCTTGCGATAGCCCCTTTACGTAGTTCTGCACAAATAGGTGTTGTCCGGTTGCGGTGGTCATGTCTTGGCCACTGTAGTCGGAGAACACTGTTTCAAATCGTGAGAAGTATTCTGATACGTCCTCCTGAGGTTTCTGGCGGCAGGCCGTGACTATCGACCAGTCTACCTTCTTTTCTGGGATCAACGTTTTCAGCTTCTGCACTATTTTGTCGGGGAGTTCCAATATGTCTTTTACAGGCTTCTGTCCGGGCTCTCGCTGCCTATCTAGTTCATCGAGTTTTGTCCAGGTGTGTCCGAACAGATCTGTGTGGTCGGCTCTCCGGATTTGCTTCCACACATCAGCCGGCAGACACAACCCGAAAAACAAATCCATGTCCGCTAGAGTCATTATGGTTGAGCCCAAGGCTGTGCCTAATTCGATATAGAATGCTGTAGGGTTCTTTCTTAAATCGGGCAGGGTTTGTCTAAAAGTTAAAATATCTTGCCGATCCCATGGTTGGTAAACCCAGTTGTACACAACCCTCCCTTTGGCATCTGCATGGTTGATATCATCGTTTGTTCCCTGACCTCTTGGGGGAACCCAATAGGGGGCGGCTTCTCTGATAGGCATCATGGTGTTGGCTGCTTCTAGTGAGGGTTCAATCGTCTCAGGGACTGTGATCTTGACCTCTGGTTTCTGTTCCGCGAGGTGGCGGAAGACCTCAAGCGTTTGCATGAAGAGGTCCGTCACATCACTTTCAGCCCCATCTCCGACATCAACCCTTCTATATAGAGCCGTCACTTTAGCAGGACCCTTAGTCTGGTACCTGTCCTCATACGCGTTCAGGGTGTGGTAGCTGAACCGTAAAATAAAATGCCGTCTGTGACTACCGGCATGCGAGTTGTGCATATTCATCGTATACTCTTCGCTCTCTTTTCGTTCTACCAGGGTTTTTGCTATTTGGTCGATTCCATCCCGCTCATCTTTGCTCAACCTGTTTGGTCTGGCTGTTAGATGCCTGCTGGTCTCGTGCTCATCTGCTGTTGTTACCAACGCGGTTGGTGCGAAGGCCGTAAGAGCCGGGGCACTAGCGCTATGGTCACCTATGCCTGCACTTTGAACTGGTGAGTGTTGTGCTAGAGATTGGCTGGGAGCATAAGGAGGAGGCATGTAGATAATTGGAGGACCGAGCAGTAACTCGTCATTTGCTCGCTGTTTGGAGGGAATCTCCGGGTAGAGCGTAGAGGTGGTCCTGACAGGGCATTGGCCTGTCAGTCCTGATTCTTGCGTTTGTTTAACTTCCTCTCTTCTTCATATTTCTTCATCTAGTTCTTTTGCGGCCAGATGGGCTGCTTTTCGTAATTCTTTCACTGTTTTTACTTCCTCTCTTTTCCTGCGATGGTCTGCTTCTTTGCGCCACATGCCAATACTGACGAGCATAGTGGGTGTTACCTTATTTATTTTTACAGCTGCTTCTAGTGTTTTTATTTTATTTTCATCAAACGAACCTATCAGTGGCCACTGGTTTTTAGGATCCCTTTTTGTATATTTATGCCATAACTTACTATAAGCTATAGCGACTAGTCCTTGCTTAGTAAACATGTCCTTATTAGGGGTGCCTTCCAGTGGAGCTGGATGGTTCATCTCTAATAAGCGGTCCGGGTTGACCCAACTGTGAGCCAATGGGGAGAAGATAGGCATGACGGATTACAATGGGGGGCAAAAGCCTGCACTACCTATCCTTTCCCTATTTGCAAAGACTGGACAGAATATTCTATTCTACGCTATTTGCAAACAGGGAATACCTCCAGAAAGAACCAATTCCCAAAACAGTCAATGTTTGGGCAAACAATCAATCAATGAAGGAACGAAATAGGTACGACGTGTTAAAGTTTTGCGTTACCTACCCTTCACTATCGGCAAAGGGAGAGAGAATATTCCTATTCTTCCCGTTTGCAGGCAGAGAAGATTCCTAAGAGAACCAACTTCGAACAATTCAATGCTCGATTCAATCAATCAATCAATGGGGAGGAAAAAATAGGCACGACGTGTTAAAGTTTTGCGTTGCCTACCCTTCACTATCTGCAAAGACTAAACAGAGTATAGCGATTCTGTGTTTGTTTGCAAATAGAGAATCTCCCAGAAGCAATCAATAGGAAATACTAGTATTTTCAAACAATCAATCAATCAATCAATTTCGCAATTTGTCGTGTGTCACGACCTTACCCGGACCGCATGGACAGTTTCTCGTCTTCCGCTTCCAGCGCCCGATCGTCCTCTACTCTCTGTTGCTATCGCGGCACTCCTGGTGGTTCCCAGTCAGGACCGTAGATCACTCGGGAGAGGTCTGCTCGGAATCAGTGAAGTTCAGATGATCGGCTGTCAGACGAGGGTCTATTGGACAGGAGCTCTTCCGATCGTTGCAGTCGTTCACTCTGTCGTCGGGACCTCTCCCACTGGATCCACGTGTCGCTGATCAATTTACAATGGTCAGGCGATTTCAGTAGTAGTAGTAGTTGTTGTTTCCTAAGTTAGATTTGCCCGGCGTAAAACGCCTCTAATACCATACGAAGTTATTCAATAAAGAGGCAGGCGCTGGAGACTGGAAGACAGGAAACAAGTTTTATTCCGACGGAGTAGAACACGTCAGATCGGACAACAAGGTATCGTCTCGAGGTGCTCTCCCAACCTCTCTGAGACCTGGTCTTTTATACACTGGTTTAAGACATGTGAACGTCCTTTATTACAACAGGGACATTGTAGAGCATGAGAATGACATCAGAACGATATCCCCGACACCCCCCAGTTCCAGCCCATTCCAACACATGACAACAGTAGAGACTCTTTCCCCTCATATGATTGGGAGGGGGCTATCACGCAGCTGAGGGTTCTGCCGATTCCTTTGGAATGTGTGTGCCTGATCGAATCTCTGGGGGTGGAGGGTCGTGATCAATAGTGGCTTCTTTCAGGAAAGGCGAGTGCATACAGTAATGGGCAATAAACTGTATCCTCGGGCTAAAGGATGACCAGCGGTCCGTGCTGACGTTCAGGCTCAGAGGAAGGGGTCATCAAAGGAGGGGTATTCATGGACGGAGAGGAGGTGTTGGTCAGGCGCGGGGTGCGATTCCCTGGGACGGAGTCATGGGAGGGGAGGGCTCATGACTTGTGCATGAGAGAGCGGGGGCAGTCAGGGTGCATGGGGGGCGCTTGCCAGGTCAGGGAAGTGTGCTGACGGGGCGATCGTGAGCAGGGAGACCATGGTACCTAAAATGGCTGTCGTGTATGCATGAACGTGGTGTTTGCAAGATGGCGTAGATGATGTTCAATACACGAACTAAAATTCCACAAGCTAAGACCCTACCTGTTTGGGACTCACTTCCGGGTTCAGACAGACCACAGGCCCCTCAGATGGTTGATGCAGATGAGGGGTGAGAATCCAAAGCTGTTGAGGTGGTCCATTTCCCTACAGGGGATGGACTTCACGGTGGAACACCGCCCTGGCACAGATCACGCCAATGCTGATGGTCTGTCCAGATTTTTCCGCCTTAGTGATGAGGACTCCCTAGGGTAAGGGTAGTTCTCCCCACATTTCAGCTGGAGGGGACACGTGTTAGACCTGGCATCATTGGCATGAGTCTCTCCTCCATTTTTTCTGTTTGCCTCCTCTGTTTACGATGTTTTTGCTGGTATATTGCTTTGGGCACTGTGCCACTGCTGATCAGTGCCACAGTGCAAGTGCTCCCTATGTGAAATTGCTGTATTGATTGAATTCCATGTTTGGCTTATTTGGTTTACTGTCAGTCCCTAGTAGAGTGCACCAGGAGTGCCAGGGCGTGTAAATACAAATGCTGCTAGTGGGCCTGCAGCACGTGTCGTGCCACCCACAAGAGCGGCCTAGTAAAAGTATGTCTGAAGGTCTACCATTGCTAGACCACGTGCAGTCTGGTACTGTCACGCAGACTGCGCAAGTACACCTACTTGCCAGTCCCTAAACCTTCCCTTAACTTCATGTTAGTCACCCCTATGGTAGGCCCAAGGGCAGGGTGCATTGTAAGCATAAGGTAGGACAAGCCTGACAAGGTTGGCATGTCCTAATAGTGAATTACAGCCATATTCGTTTTTCACTAGTGTAAGGTAACCTGCTCTCCATCAGTTAGAATGGGCTGCCAGGATTATTAATGCTATAATCCTAGCGGGCTCGGGGAGCATGGTGCAATGTCAAGTTTGGTATCCCTGAACTCAGGGTTTAATAACGCATCCGTTTGTGTAGATGGTTTTTGGACTCTGTGTTTGAAAATAGCACTTTTAGAAAGTAGCTATTTTCTTGTCTAACTGTCTACCGGTCTCTGCTGGTTCTGGTGTGCGTGTGACAGGAGCTGGGTGGCTCCAGAGGTCTGAATGAGTCATTGTGGGGTGAGTGGGGCATTTGCTTTGAGAATAGGGGAAGAGTAGCTCCTGATAGCCTGCCCTGCCTGATACAATGCTGGCTCCGCCCCCCTGCCAGGCGACTGATGACTCTGTGCCTGCCTGGGACTTTCCTGGCCCACCTCCTGCCGGGCAACTGATGGCCCTGCCCCTGCCAGTGACAATGCTGGCTCCGCTCCTGCTGGGCGGCTGAAGACTCTGCCCTGCACAGTGAATAGGCCAGGTGCTTCGGCCTGGCAACACCCACAACAAACCCAAGATGGGGGGAAATTCCCCTGCATGGACAAAGGGATCAAAGCCAAAAAGGGGTATAAGAGAAGGACCCCTGAACCAAGAATTTAGATCACTTCTGACAAGGAAACCTGAACCAAGGACAAGAAGCCTGCTGATCTAAGGACTGCCTACCCCTTCTGCCAGAGTGCTGTTTGTTGGGGGAATCCTGCATTGCTTCTTTATTTTTGCCAAGGAACCAGGAGAGAGGAACTGTGTGTGTACTCTCAATCTTTGCTAAGAAAATCTCCAAGGGCTGGAAGAGTGCCAGTCTCCTGTTGAAGTCACAGGGCTAAAGGACTTCATCTGCTTAAAGTGCTGTTTGCTGGAACTTGTGAATCCAGCACCTCTGACAGAATCCAGCAATCTCGACGCCGACGGACGCCGCCGAATCCAGCTCGACATCGTGAGTAACGGCTCCAGTGTCCCGCTTCCTCGACGCCGGCCGCCGGGCCCTCTCGACGCCAGTAGCAACGCCAGTGAGTAGTGAGTTCGGCTCCAGCTCCAAGTGACCTCGTGTCTGCACCGCTACTGATCGCATCGACTTCGAGCCCTCTCGACGCCGTGAGCGCTGCTCACTCTTGCAACATCAACATCGACGACGCCGTATCCTGCTTCATCTCGTGAGCGCTGCTCCTGCCTGACTTCGGTCGACGCCGCTGCGTATCGCCCGACTCCGAGGCCCGATCGACGCCGAAGACGCGACGCCGGACATCTCGACGCCGCTGATCATCGAGTGCTTCACTTTTCCAAGGTACTGTGTTGTGGATGTCTGTGCGACTCCGGGCTCGACGTAGCGCTCCTCGCGGTCGACGCCGAACCTTTGGATTATCTTTGCCTCGACGTCGTGTGACTCCCGTGTGGGTTACATTGTTGCCAAGAACTGTGTTTTAAAGAAGAAGAGTTGCTTTTGATACTAAAGACTTTGTGCTAAGAAGAAACCGTGCTTGAATTAATTTTTTTCCTTCCAAGAGTATTTATAAAGACTGTGGTATATTTTTGTCGTTATTTGGTCTTGTGCTAAGCCTCATATAAAAATCCTTATTTTTATAATACTACTGTGTCGTGTCCATTTGTAGTGTATTCACTTTATTACTGTATGTGGTCATAAATGCTTAACGCACTGCCTCTGAGATAAGCCTGTCTGCTTTGCCAAGCTACCAAGGGGGTGAGCAGGGGTTATCTAAGTGTGTGATCCCCTTGCCCTGACTAGAAAAGGTGTGTCCCTATTTGTCAGATGTGTATACCTCTGCCAACTAGAGACAGCCGCTTCTAACAATGGAGTTTTCAAAGAACTACCATTCCCTTGGGATTCTTTGATGACGTTATTATGCCCGACTTTACGTCAAACTAGCACCTTCAAGGTATACATATGCCTACACTTGCCCTAGCAAACACACAGTGGTTCAGAGCAGCTTGACTATCTACTTGCCCAACGCAGCTAGCTACAGCAAGTGCTGAAGGAAGCCGACTCTCCAGCTGACGCACTGATTGAGAAGCTGTCCTTTCTCTCGCAGAGAATCCAGCTCCAGTGTTTCCAAGCTCCCCTTGCGGGCAAGGCAGAGATACCAGACCTCCTTCATTCTAAAACCAAGGTACGGAGCTGATTAGACCCTAAGAGAAATCTTTGTCAGATTCTTGGCAAATAAAAACCAAACCTATGCTACACCTCACTTACTTCTTCCCTCATACTAGACTTAGGTTAGGTACATTGGGGTAGGCGTATTTTAGAAGCACAAGTTGAGTATTTTTAACCTTTGTTATTTATGTATGTATTTATCTATGGTTTAGAAACCATACAATGCTTTTACAGTAATATTTTATAATTCTCTTCTTACTGTACGCATTATACTTTGCAACCAGTATTACGATTGTGGCAGTTCACTTTACTTGCAAGAGAAAGAAGACTGTTCAATAAATTCTTTTATTGAAAATGCCTGTCTCTCTATTTTCTCTGCACCTCTGATGAAATGAAGCATGCACGATTGATTGAGTAAAATATCTATCTATTGTTTCCACGACTCGAAGATACGTTTATTCTTGGGGAAACAAAGTTGTCATATTTATGCGGTTGTCAGAAACTAATCCCTTCTTGTGAATTCGAGAAAGTTGCTAGTGACCTCTGAGCTAGCTGGCACTCACAATTAAGTCTAATATATTCGATAGAGACCTAGTCGACCCAAGTCCTACGTCAAATCTATAGGATATATTATTCCAATGCGCAGAGCCTATTGGGAATATAGGAACTACACTACAATAGGGCTAAATGAATTGGATGGACCTCACTCAACAACTAAGTTCTAGATCAGTTCACAAATTCATAAATTAGCTGTACACAATCAATGCCATGAAGGCTCGCAAAGGCTAGGTTATACAGAGCATGTACAAATCTGAAAATTTCTAAATTCCAAATGAACGAAACAAAATCATTCTAGAATCAGGCAGCATCCCTAGCAGCATAGGAAAGCTCAGGAAAATCTCTGGCCCACCCTTAAAATCATTGTGGTGTGTCCAAATTTAAACTTTCTTCAGCCAATTAGAGAACATAGAAAATAAATGTCATATTGCAGTAGCAAGTAAGCACTAACCCATTTCTTGAAAATTATTCAGCACCCTCTATACTAATGTCATTGTGGAAGGGGGATACCACCTACCTCTACCGGGCGACGCCCGTGTGGGGGTACCACGACCTCTAACCCTCCCGCGTCTCTGACGACCGGGAGTCCTTCTTCTTTGTGTCCTGTGCAGGTACGAGACCAGAGGAACAGACACCAGCCCGTCCCAGAAACGGAGAACCCCGAACACCCGGAACCCGGAAAACCCGAACCGGAAACAGCCTACAGGGGAACCGTAAATCCTGAACCGGAAGCAGTCCACCGGGAAACCGGAAGTCCCTCCCCCTGCCCAGGACCTGGACGTACAAGAGCCGACGACGAAGAGAGGAGAACGTTCCAGATAGCCGACTCGTGGCAGGAGACAGCGCGCAGCGAACCCTTGGCGGAGAGTGGAAGGAGTGAGAGGATAGAAGACGGAGAGTTGGAGGACGTCTGGACCGAGGAGTGGTGGAGTCCTCTGGAGGTGGCTGGAGAGCGGCCGTAACTCTCGGGAGAGTTACGGCGGGGCACGTTATCCCAACGCCCGGAAGACGTGAAGACCTCCGGACGATCCATCAGCCGGTGTATACCAGAAAGGCGACTACAGCTTCACCCCAACCCTCTGTACTGACTCCGGTTTTCCTTGTTCCACCGAATAATAAAAACATCTACCATAGCCCAATACATACGGCCTCCACGCCTGTTATTCCGGTCCGCCGCAACCCCCAGTCCACACCTGGTGTCAGAAGTGGGATCCGGAAGCATGGAGGCCGCCGTGAAGCAACTCGCAGAAAGCCAGGATCTTCTTGGGAAGATGATGGAGCGGTTTCTCAAGACGGCCGAAGACGACCGTGGCCAGTTGCACGACGTTCTGAAGGATCAGGGCACCGCTCAAGACCGAGCCCTTGGGAAACTAGTCGAAGTCATGGGGCAAGCTAAACCCGCGACTGCCTTGCCCTCGGTGGTATTACAGAAATACGTCGCAGGAGAGGACCCGGACTTCTTTTTTACAAACTTTGAGCGTTTGGCTCAGGCGGCTGCTTGGCCAGTTGATCGCTGGAGCCACTATCTTGGGCCACTGCTAACGGGGGAACTCCAGGCGGCGTTCCAACAGGCCAACATCCAAGGGCTGACACCATACCAGGATATAAAGACTTGCATCCTTGAACGGCTTGGGATCGATGACGAGACCTACAGGGCACGACTGCGACAGGTGCGGGAGGGACCACAGGAAACACCCCGAGCCCTGTCGTTTCGCATCCAAGACCTAACCAATCGCTGGCTGAAGCCTGCCACGTCTACCAAGGAGGACATAATGGCTAAAATATACCTGGAGCAATTCCTATCCTCCCTTCACCCAGCAACACAGAAGTGGGTCCGCCAGCACTCAAGACTCACCCTGGAGACAGCGGTCGAGATCGCAAGTGCCTTCAGCCGTGCACAAGACTCCCAGAAGAAGGACGAACCTCCAGCACGAACGATCCATGGAAATCATCCCAGAACACTGAGGCCATTGGCACCTCGAAAACCAGAACCAATCCCTTTTGTTCCCTTTCCGGTGATTCCAAGACCAAGTCATCCCGGCCCTCAATGCTACCACTGTGGGGGATATGGCCACATTGCACGGTTCTGTCCACAAAAGGAGGAACCAATGGAGGTTGGACTGGCTCGGAACTATGTGTGTCTCACCACGGATACCAGTCCTCCTCCATTCCGGTGTCCGGTGAAAATCGATGGCTACCCCATGATGGCGTTAGCCGACTCCGGTTGTCGGCAAAGCGTGCTAAGGCCTCAAGAAATGGCCAGGCCAATGGGGCCTGTGACTGGCACCGTTGACATCCAATGCGTACACGGTGACACCAGAAGATATCCCACCACCCAGGTGCAGGTACAACAACCCTCCGGAGAAAGAAGCCCTCTGAACGTGGGCCTAGTACCCAACCTGCCAGAACAGGTCATCCTGGGTAGCGATTACCAAGGACTACCCCGTCTGTTGCATGATGCCACGAATTCCTTGGAGAAATGGTGGTCCGAGGCCCCCTTTTCCAGAAACCAGCCTCCCGTAGAGCCAACAACCAAAATCCCAAAGACCAGACGGCAAAAGAAGAAAGAAAAAAGGTCATACGCCCCTGCCTATCCTGTTCAGGTGGACCCACATCCATGGGAAACCGACCGGGAATTTCATGCAGCCCAACAAGAGGACCCAGTGTTACAAGACGCCTGGGGACGTGCCCTGGAAAACGAGGATCCCTTGCACGTATGTCCCTATTTCTTTAAACGAAATGGTCTGTTGTACAGGAAGGGCGGACCCCAACAAGAACCACAGCTACTCGTTCCCGGTCCCTTTCGCGACAAAGTACTATTTTTGGCCCATAGTCATTTGTTGGGAGGGCATTTCGGGGACGAAAAAACCGGACAAACGATACTGGAAAAATTCTATTGGCCTGGCATACACAAACAAGTGAGCCAATACTGCAAAGAATGTCCGGTGTGTCAAAAGAACAGCCGATACAGGCCCCCAAGAGTTCCCCTTCAGCCGCTCCCCCTCATAGATGTCCCGTTCACTAGGGTTGGGATGGACCTGATAGGCCCCATGTTGCCCTCAAAAAGTGGATGCCGGTATGCTCTCGTTCTCGTAGACTACGCCACTCGGTTTCCGGAGGCCGTTCCACTGAAACATCCCACCACACAAAACATAGCAAGAGCCCTTGTAACCATCTTCACCCGAGTGGGTTTTCCCCGAGAGATCTTGACGGACCAGGGAACCCCGTTTGTCTCTTCTCTCATGCGTCAGGTATGTTCGCAACTGGGCATCAAACAAATCAGGACCTCGGCCTACCACCCCCAGACCGACGGACTCGTGGAACGGTACAACGCGACCCTGAAAACCACACTCAAGAAATTGATGGGTCTAGAAAGCCGTCGCTGGGAGGAAATGCTTCCGTTGGCCCTCTTTGCTATCCGTTGCAAAGTACAGAGCAGCACAGGGTATTCGCCATATGAACTACTCTACGGAAGACCCCCTAGAACCCTCCTGGATATGGCACGGGAGGCATGGGAAGCCGAGCCCGACCGTACCCGTCCCCTGCCCGAATACGTTGCCAACCTTAAGACTCACTTGGGCCAGATCAGGGAAATAGTGAGGCAGAACCTATCGGCCGCCCAGGCTACACAAAAGCGCCAATATGACAAGGGATCCAAAGCCAGAACCTTTGCCCCCGGAGACCTTGTACTACTTCTCCTTCCCTCCTCCGATCATAAACTACTGGGACAATGGCAGGGACCGTATCCGGTGACGAGACAGGTAACCCCCGTTACATACGAGATAGAATTAGACCATACCCGTAACCAGAGACAGATCTATCACATCAATCTGCTTAAGAAATGGGAGGGTCCCCAACCTGTACTGTCCAACACGGTTGTTCCTGGGAGCCCACTCTTCGAGAGTTGTGTAGATCCAGACCTATCCCCGACACAACGAGATGACCTCAGGAATGTCTTGTCCCCCATACAAAAAGTGTTTTCCTCCTCTCCGGGACACACCACGGTCATAGAACATGCTATTCATACAGAACCAGGAAAGGTCGTGAGACAGCGTCCCTATCGCGTCCCAGAAGCCCGCCGGAAAATAATCCAGGAAGAAACCAAAGAAATGATGAACATGGGAATTATAGAGCCGTCTATCAGTTGCTGGAACTCCCCCATCGTGCTTGTTCCCAAACCCGATGGCTCCACAAGATTTTGCATTGACTTTAGGGAAGTCAATAAAGTGTCGAGTTTTGATACGTATCCGCTACCCAGAGTAGACGAGATGATAGAACGCATTGGTCGGGCTCGCTACATCAGCACGCTGGATCTCTGCAAGGGATACTGGCAAATCCCCCTGAAAAGTGAGGACAAAAAGAAAACGGCGTTTTCTACGCCTGACGGACTATTCCAATTCAGAGTCATGCCTTTCGGGCTTCATGGGGCCCCCGCAACTTTTCAACGGGCTATGAATATTGTCCTGCAGCCCCATGCCCGATACGCAGGAGCATACCTTGACGATATTGTCATATACAGTAATGACTGGCCGGAGCATCTGTCCCACTTGACACGGGTGATCACCTCTCTGGGGGAACACGGGTTCACTATTAACCCCGCTAAAACCACTCTTGCTGCCCAAACAGTCAAGTACCTGGGTTACCTCCTTGGGAAGGGGGTCATACGACCCCAAGATAATAAAATAAAGGCCATCCAGTCAATACCCTTCCCCCAAACCAAAAAGGATCTCCGGGCTTTCCTTGGGCTTTTAGGTTATTATCGGAGGTTCATCCCTAATTTTTCTCAGTTAGCCGTGCCCCTAACAGACCTCCTAAAGAAGAACATAGGAACAGAATCCTTGTTACGCCAACCCTCCCCTCTGATGCTGACAGCCTTCCGGTCCCTTAAACAAGCCCTACTGTCTGAGCCGGTTCTCATCAGTCCTGATTACACGCGTCCCTTTATTCTCCAAACCGACGCCTCAGAACAGGGACTGGGAGCAGTCCTTTCCCAAAAAGACCAAGCAGGCATAGAGAGGCCCATCCTCTACCTTAGCAGGAAACTCTTCCCTCGTGAGATGCACTACGCGGTAGTCGAAAAGGAAGCCCTGGCCATTAAATGGGCCATAGAGAGCCTGCGGTACTATCTGGAGGGGCGGGAATTCGTCCTATACACTGATCACGCACCTCTAGAATGGATGGCACGAAACAGGGGACATAACGCCAGAGTGCTCCGTTGGTTTTTGTCCCTACAGCCCTACAGATTCCAGACCTTGCATAGGAAGGGGGCCGAGCAGGGCAATGCGGATTACCTGTCCAGATATCCCCCGCCATCCTCCCCCACAAGAAAGACAGCTAGGGAAAGGGGATGTGGAAGGGGGATACCACCTACCTCTACCGGGCGACGCCCGTGTGGGGGTACCACGACCTCTAACCCTCCCGCGTCTCTGACGACCGGGAGTCCTTCTTCTTTGTGTCCTGTGCAGGTACGAGACCAGAGGAACAGACACCAGCCCGTCCCAGAAACGGAGAACCCCGAACACCCGGAACCCGGAAAACCCGAACCGGAAACAGCCTACAGGGGAACCGTAAATCCTGAACCGGAAGCAGTCCACCGGGAAACCGGAAGTCCCTCCCCCTGCCCAGGACCTGGACGTACAAGAGCCGACGACGAAGAGAGGAGAACGTTCCAGATAGCCGACTCGTGGCAGGAGACAGCGCGCAGCGAACCCTTGGCGGAGAGTGGAAGGAGTGAGAGGATAGAAGACGGAGAGTTGGAGGACGTCTGGACCGAGGAGTGGTGGAGTCCTCTGGAGGTGGCTGGAGAGCGGCCGTAACTCTCGGGAGAGTTACGGCGGGGCACGTTATCCCAACGCCCGGAAGACGTGAAGACCTCCGGACGATCCATCAGCCGGTGTATACCAGAAAGGCGACTACAGCTTCACCCCAACCCTCTGTACTGACTCCGGTTTTCCTTGTTCCACCGAATAATAAAAACATCTACCATAGCCCAATACATACGGCCTCCACGCCTGTTATTCCGGTCCGCCGCAACCCCCAGTCCACAGTCATCCAAAGTTGTTTGTACAAAATGTGTAACAGTGACAGTAAGACGCTCTTCAAGTGAATAGTGAATAGGTGCAGTGTGGAAACCAAAGGTGTGTTTACAAGTTACAAATTTATGTCTGTACCAAGGTAAGTTATTTGTGAGCAAAACAATACAGCAATGAAACTAAAGTCATATGACCTCAGCTTGACTGTGTGCCGTGGAGCCTGTGGGATGAAGATGTTTACAGGCGGGAAGCATGAGTGAGTGATAGACATGGCATCCCTCATATCCAAGATGTCTTTTTACATAGTAAAGTGGCACTACTAGACCACTTTACTAAACGTAGTTCTATACATTATTGGAAATTTGTTTGAAGGACAATGACACCATTTCAGTCAGTAGATGTTAAATCATGTGTAAAATGCTTTATTTCTATTGTTAATAATACATACAAATATAAATATTTGAAACATTTCTACAACCCCTATATCATTATTCTATAATCCCTAAAACAATAATACAACTTTATAAATCATGAATTTATTCAGACTGCATCACTTTCTACTTCTTTCTGGAATTCTCCTCCATCATCTTTAGCTAGTTGTAGGCACAATACTTGACATTCTCCAACTTTTAATTAAATACCCAGAAAATGTTAGTAAGAGAAATAAAACAATTGCGTAAATTATTATAATTACTTCATGGGTTAGTATTAAATGTAAATTCCATTCACCGAAATTATCAATCCATTCACCTACCTTGCTCAAACCCCAACATCAGGTCTTTTGAAGAGACTCCAGACTCTGCAAAATGTTGCCGCTCGTTTCCTTTTTAAAAATTCCCAAATATGAATCGGCCAGAGGTGTCATCAGGAAATTACACAGGTTGCCAGTTAGGCAACGCTGTAAATTCGAGGCCCTCTGTCTGGCATTTAAATCCTTGCACGGTCTAGGGCCAGCCCATTTTAAGAAGAAAATCAAATGGTATTTACCAGCAAGGATGCTTCGCTTAGCCTCTGCTAGGAACCTGATGGTGCCCCCATTTAGGAAGGCCATCTAGGGGGAAAGAGTTTTTTCAAGAACACTACGATGCTCTTTAACAGTCGGCCATTGACTCTAAGAACAGCCCCCTCCTTACTCACCTTTAGAAAGGCCTTAAAAACCTGGCTCTTCACACAGGATTAGAAGGCACGTTGCACACCTGCTTGACCCGTTGCTGACATTGCGACTCCTCTTATTGGATTTCTATAGTGCCAAGACGCCCTTGGGCATGAGTTTGCACTTTATAAATTACATATACATTACAACTATCTCACTAACCCAGAAACCTAGAGTTTCCCCAGGAGCCATGCTTTTTAAAAGCTTGACGCTCAACAGAAATTTTAGATGTATTATTAATAAAAGGATTTATTACAGGGTTATCATTGGGTATGAAGGTACAGCATCTCTTAACCTTCAGAATCATGTAAACACCGCCTTTCTTCACAAAGCGATAAGTGTTAAGCCATTTTGTATTACCACTGCTCTAATAGCGATTAGTTCAGAATTAATTTGGGTTAGAACACCACCAGTACTTCAAACAAGTCTGTGCACCAATGTAGACAAATGTCTAATTTTCACATCATTATTAGCCACACTTATAGGAGGAATAATACCACCTAATATATATCTAATGCTATCAGTCCGGGGGTGTGGCTTGGCCGGCTGCAAGATGGCCGCACTGTAAGTGGGCTCTGCCGGCCAAGCTCAGACATCCCTCATCATCCTACAGACATCGCAGCTGTAGCTGCACAAAAAGGCGATTTCCTATCCCCGGAGGTCTCGAGGCTTCTTTTGAACCGATCCTGGCCTCGCTGCGATCCCCGCCGGCGGAGTTCCGTGCCTCGTGACTGGCGCCTTGATCCTGCGCCGGAGGCCTACCCCTGTGCGGCCCGGAGGCCGCGGAGGCTGGCGGATCCCCTGTGGTGTGGACGGCCTGCTGACGCTGCTGTGACCGGGTGAGTTTTGCTGCCATTGTGGGGGCTGCTGGCAGGGTCGGGGGCCGCCCGTTGTGCTGGCCGGCTCGCGGACGCTGCGGCCTGGTCTGTGGCTCGGTCTTCCTTCTCCGGACTGTCGTGGCTGCCGCGGCGCCCGACCGGTGCTGTGGGAGCAGAGGTCACCCTTGTGATCCTCTGCTAGCGGCCCCCCTCTGAGGGCGCGCTCGCATTTACTGTTGCTGCCTCCCGGCATGAGAGGTGCCCTGCTGCCCGCCTCTTCTTGGCCCGACGGCGTCCGCTCCCCGCCTGGGCCTGCTGGGGATCCGGACTGAGCCCCAGCCTAAATTTCCGGACCTGCGACGGGGAGGCCTTGCTACTGCTCTCGGACCCCTGCATCCTCATACCTGCGCTGGCCGTCTCCCTATGGGCCGTACCTGCTTCGTCCTCGCCAGCTGGAGCTCGTCTGTGGGTCATTGTGTGGGGCCTCTCTCCTTTGACTGCCCGTAGTTACGCCATTCCTGCGTTGTGGGCCCGCCATCCGCCATATGGACTGCTACACCGGATCCCTGCTGGCTTCTGCTCGCACTTGCGGTGCCAACCCCCAGACTTCCTATCTGTGGCGTCACCTGCCTTTGACGCGGACTGCCCGTGGGGGGCCCTTGTTGTCTCTGTATGGCCTGCTGGGCCGGGGGTGCCACGTTCCTCTCCCCCCCTCCTCAAGTTTTCTGCCGGGGTGTCTCGTGAGTGCCAGGCCTACGACCACTGCCATCCTGCCGGACTCCACGTGGCGTTCCTCTTGAGCTGTTTGCAGGGTCCACTAGGGGTTCATTTCATCTGCCCATCGCGGCTTCCGCCGCCATCGCCCTCTGGTCCACGCGGAGGGTGCGCCGTGTTGGGCTGCGGTGCGCCGGCTCCGCATTCTGGTGCTCTTTGGACCCCCCTAACCAGCGATCGGAATGTTTCTATTCTAGGGTGCGTGGTGCCTGACCTGGTGGGGCCTGTGCGGTAGCTGGTGAATGCTGGCCGATGCTCTCAACCCGCCGCTGCTGTCTCCCCGGACCGGCGGCCGGGTGCTGCGCCTCTTAGCTGGTTGTGGGCATCTGGAGCGGCCCTGCATCTGGAGCCCCTGTGGGCTTGCGGCCTGTTACGAACTCACCACTGCTCCTCACAATGGGGAAGAACGACCCCAGACAACCCAAGATTGCTTTCGAACTGCGCAGATCTTCTTGGCAGGACATTGCGGGTGCTGAGGGTGTGGACTTTGCTGCGGGGGCCACTGAGAACTCGCCTTCCCGAGATGATGACCTCAAATCCATAATGCTGGAAGTCAAGTCAACTGTAACGGGAATTGCTGCTCAGCTGGATCAACTCTCAGCCCGCCTCGATCATGTGAAGTCCCGCGTGGATTCTCATGACAACCCCCTACTGCACGTGGAGTCCCGGGTCTTCGATGCGGAGGATTCTGCCACCCAGGACCGGCAAAAACTGTTACAAATGGACAAGCTTCTTGCAGTGATCAGGGAAAAGAACGAGGATTTGGAGGCCCGCTCTCGGAGGTGCATCACAAGATGGAGGACTTTGTGGAGGAGCTGCTCAAGGAGCTGTTTGGTGAGGTACTGTCCACCGTCTTCATTGTGGAGAGGGCACATCGATCGCTTGCGCCTCGACCTCGCCCAGGCCTTCCCCCGTGCCCGATAATAGCGAAGATTTTAAATTATCGGGATCGCGACGTCATTCTCCGGATGGCTCATGAGAGGGGGACCATCACCCACCAGGGTAACAACCTTTCCTTCTATCCAGATTACACCATTGCCGTGCAGGCCGCCCGGAGAGAATTTCTCCCTGCAAAACAAATTCTTCTAAAACATGAAGTTTCATATTCGCTGGCCTACCCGGCTAAGCTACGAGTTCGCCAGGGGTCAATAACACTGGTCTTTCAGGATCCTAGGGAGGCCATGGTGTTTGCCAAAAAACTGGACAAGGAGTCCCGCTCTGCCGCCTCGCCGTCCCAGCCTGATGGGTCCGGGCACCTTAGTGACATTGAATGAGTAGTACTACCCTTACTGGATAACTAAGTATAGTTCTTCTTTATTGATGTCTGTTCCTTCTCGACTTGGCCACCCTGCTTCCCTGCAGGGGTGTATGCTGGGTCCTGCCATGCCCCCACGGGATGATTCCCAGTTCTACTCTTTTGTGGTCGGAGGTTGTGTTTCTGGGTTTCTGGTCTGGTTCTGCTGGGGGGGGGGGGGTGTCCCGGCCTATTTGGGGGGCGGTGGGAGGTGGGGATGGGTGGGGTGCTGAAGGTCACTCAGTTTTTCATGTTCTGTATGTGACTCATCAAAGGGTTTTTGGGGGGTGGGTGGGTGGCTGGGGTTCTTCTTCAGGTAAAATGTTGGTTTGCTCTTCTTGTTGTTGTGTTCTTGCTTCATCTTACCAATGCAGGATCCTGTGCAGATACGGCATCACCTTTATGGTCGATCTTTTTGGCATTTAATACACGCTACTGCGTAATTTCCTATGTCTTTGGCGTGGCGCCCTGGCTGTTTCCTAGCTCCCATGTACTGCCTTTGATGTGCTTGCCCCCTTCCGCATTTCTTGCCTCTCCCCCGCTCTCCTGAGCTGGCAATTCCTCTGCTGTGGTCCCCTCCCGTTCTGTGCCCCTGCTGCGTCGGGCTTCCTCCACGGGTCCTACCTTCCCGCTTGGGCAACACTGTGTTGAGGGCTGCTTGGCCTCCTGTCTCGCGTCCTGTGTGTGATTGTCCCCCATCTCTGGTCCTATGGCTGACTTAACCTGCTGTTCCTGGAATGTCCGCGGCCTAAATGACCATCGCAAGGCCCGGCTGACGCATGCTCACCTGCAGCGCCACAAGGTTGACATTTGTCTCCTGCAGGAGACTCACCTACTCCCCGATTCGTCCTCCAGGCTTTGCGCAAGATATTCGGGGGAATCCCACTCTTCCACTTACTCCTCCTACGCCAGAGGAGTATCAATCCTGTTACATCGCGGCCTCCCCTGGCAGACCTCTCGCTCCATAGTTGACCCAGACGGTTGTTATGTAATTCTTCACGGGTTGCTGCTTGCTCAGTCTGTCACCATCGCTGCGGTATATGGCCCAAACACGGATGACCCCGAGTTCTTCTATAATGCTTGGCGGCTGATTTCCTCATGTGGCCCTGCGGCGGTAGTCTGGGGAGGCAACTTTAACGTCACGCTATCTGCGGATACGGACAGGTTCGGTTCCTACCGATCTCACCCACCTGCGGCCGCCGCTCTATCTTCCATATTATCGGACAACTCGCTAGTTGACGTTTGGCGTCACCTTCACCCCGATGCCCAAGAGAGCACGTGCGTTACGGGTGCTAGGGGCTGCTGGTCTCGCATTGACCTCTGGCTGATATCGCCGGATGTACTGTCCTGGACTACGGACGTCGCTCACATGGTACACACACTTTCCGACCACGCTCCGGTCCGTCTACTTCTTTGCCCTCCCGACTCCCAGCGCCGTGCATTCACCTGGCGCCTTCCATCCAACGCTCTTCGGGATACTGTATTTTGTGATGAGATTCAAACCGCCATCGTTAATTACTTTGAGCTTAATGTAGGCTCTGTGGATTCGGCCTCTACGCTATGGGAGGGGTTCAAAGCATTAATTCGGGGAGAGTGCATATCCAAGCAGGCCGGTGTCCTGCAGGCCATTCGCTCTACTCTTACTCGATTGGAGGGGGAGATCCGGGACTTTGATGCCTCCATTGCGAACGACGCTGGCCCCGGCGCTTTGGCGCATTTGCGTCAAAAGCACTCTGAATTTTCTGAGAAGGCTGGTCGCGAGCTCTCCTTTCTGGGAAGAGAGGGCCGTGCTCGCCGCTTTGGGGAGGGTGACCGCCTGGGACGCACCCTCGCCAACATGCTGCGCCCACCGCGTGCTTCTTCTTACATTATGGCCCTCATCGACGGGGGACCGGACCGCACCACCTCTTCTGAAGAGATCAAGTCCCGCTTTCTTGCCTTCTATTCCCAGCTTTATTCTGCCGGCACTCCCCCCTCCACGGCAGACTTTGATCAATATTTTGAGTCCATCGCTCTGGTGTGGCTGGCGGACTACCACCGCAAATTTCTTGATGAACCCTTCTCTAAAGAGGAAATACTAGCGGCGATAAACAGCCTACCGAGTGACAAGGCGCCCGGCCTGGACGGCCTCCCCGCCGCCTTCTATAAACAGTTCGCCCCCAATCTGATTCCACATCTAGCTGCCATGTATAACGAGTCCCTTGACACTGGTACGCTCCCACCGTCGCTTCGCGAGGCATCGCTGACGCTACTTCTCTAACCGGACAAACCTGCTGACCGGTGTGACTCCTACCGCCCCCTCTCCCTTATTAATATAGACAATAAAATCTTTGCCAAGCTCATTGCCTCCCGTCTGCTCCTTTTAATGCCAACCATCGCCCTCCCTGACCAATCTGGCTTTATTCCGAGCAGGGCAACCTCCCATGATCTTCGTACTATCTTTTCTGTTCTACATCAAATTAACCCTGACCTCCCGGCCGTGGCCGCGCTGCTAGATGCCACGAAGGCATTTGATACGCTGAAGTTGCCTTTCCTTTTGTATGTCCTCTCGCCCATGGGGTTTAGCGCTCACTGTTTGCAAAATATCAAATTGCTATATACTGACCCACTCGCCCGGTTGCGCATCAATGGCCAGATCTCGGACCCTATCCGTATCATGCGTTGCACGAGGCAGGGTTGTCCGCTGTCGCCCATGCTTTTTGCCATCGCTATGGAGCCTCTGGCCGCCCGCCTTCGTCAGCACCACACCCAAAGGGGTATTGGTTTCTCGTCCCGCTCCCTCTTAGTCTCCATGTACGCGGACGACATTGCCCTTTACATTCGTCATCCCCAGGAAAACCTCAGCCCCTTGGTGCGTGAGATTATTCGGTTCGGAGGGCTCATGGGGGTCCAGGTTAAATAAAATAAATCCGTCCTTTTCCCCTTGACGGATGCAACTCTTCCCTTTGTACCTGACTATCGTTTCGACTGGTCCCACTCGCTATCTCGGCATCTGGTTGAGCAGGGACCCGGACGACCTCTGGAGTTCCAATTTTGGCCGCGCTGTGGACTGGCTAGAGTCTAAGATCCAACAAGAACAAAAGAGGGACCCTGAAAACAGATACTCAGAGAGGCTGGCAGGGAAAAAGTCAATACAAGAACAAAAACCTCTCAGGCAATTTCTTTAAACATTGGTAGTATATCCAAAAATCAATAAAATAATTACATTGCCCCACACAAAAAAGATATTTTAGAAAAATATATCATTTCTTTAATTATTTTACATAGATTCCTTAGTAAATCAAAACAATCCGCAGATAAATGATCATCATATATAAATCAGTACATTATGTAACCCATAGGACCGATTTCTACATCCATCACGCATCTCCATACAATCCGCTCAATCACACCATTCAAATATAACAATCTCACCAATTTAAACCAACTCCACAGCATACACTAAGAAAATAATAAAGTTAACACATAATAATAGAAAACAGAAAGTATATACAAAAGAGAAGAAAATAAATTTCTTTTTAGTAACACACAACAAACGCCGACGCGCGTTTCGGACAGGAAGCCTTGGTCCTGAGTTCCTTCGTCAGGGCGCATATAATAGGTGTAATCCAATTTAACAGTCTTTTTCTTGATTTCAAATTGTATAGACTTCAATCCAGGTAAATAGTATTAGGGGGTTACATAGGGGACTCAGATAATTATTCTGAGACGTGATCCTACTCACTTTAGTCTAGTGGGAAGACTTAAGTTTTATTGAGTGTAGCAAGACTGGTCTCCTGCAGCAAATATATCGAAGTCACTGTAAGCCAGGTCGCTCTTAGAAACCGTCCGTAGATCAAACAAGTGGCCCCAAATCCAAGATGGATCAATACTCTAAGGGGAATAGACGGGGTCATCATACATAGGTTCAACAAGTAGGTGGAGTCACTTCAAATCAGGATTTGGGATTATGGCCCTCATCGACGGGGGACCGGACCGCACCACCTCTTCTGAAGAGATCAAGTCCCGCTTTCTTGCCTTCTATTCCCAGCTTTATTCTGCCGGCACTCCCCCCTCCACGGCAGACTTTGATCAATATTTTGAGTCCATCGCTCTGGTTTGGCTGGCGGACTACCACCGCAAATTTCTTGATGAACCCTTCTCTAAAGAGGAAATACTAGCGGCGATAAACAGCCTACCGAGTGACAGGGCGCCCGGCCTGGACGGCCTCCCCGCCGCCTTCTATAAACAGTTCGCCCCCAATCTGATTCCACATCTAGCTGCCATGTATAACGAGTCCCTTGACACTGGTACGCTCCCACCGTCGCTTCGCGAGGCAACGCTGACGCTACTTCTCTAACCGGACAAACCTGCTGACCGGTGTGACTCCTACCGCCCCCTCTCCCTTATTAATATAGACAATAAAATCTTTGCCAAGCTCATTGCCTCCCGTCTGCTCCTTTTAATGCCAACCATCGCCCTCCCTGACCAATCTGGCTTTATTCCGAGCAGGGCAACCTCCCATGATCTTCGTACTATCTTTTCTGTTCTACATCAAATTAACCCTGACCTCCCGGCCGTGGCCGCGCTGCTAGATGCCACGAAGGCATTTGATACGGTGGAGTTGCCTTTCCTTTTGTATGTCCTCTCGCCCATGGGGTTTAGCGCTCACTGTTTGCGAAATATCAAATTGCTATATACTGACCCACTCGCCCGGTTGCGCATCAATGGCCAGATCTCGGACCCTATCCGTATCATGCGTTGCACGAGGCAGGGTTGTCCGCTGTCGCCCATGCTTTTTGCCATCGCTATGGAGCCTCTGGCCGCCCGCCTTCGTCAGCACCACACCCAAAGGGGTATTGGTTTCTCGTCCCGCTCCCTCTTAGTCTCCATGTACGCGGACGACATTGCCCTTTACATTCGTCATCCCCAGGAAAACCTCAGCCCCTTGGTGCGTGAGATTATTCGGTTCGGAGGGCTCATGGGGGTCCTGGTTAAATAAAATAAATCCGTCCTTTTCCCCTTGACGGATGCAACTCTTCCCTTTGTACCTGACTATCGTTTCGACTGGTCCCACTCGCTATCTCGGCATCTGGTTGAGCAGGGACCCGGACGACCTCTGGAGTTCCAATTTTGGCCGCGCTGTGGACTGGCTAGAGTCTAAGATCCAACAAGAACAAAAGAGGGACCCTGAAAACAGATACTCAGAGAGGCTGGCAGGGAAAAAGTCAATACAAGAACAAAAACCTCTCAGGCAATTTCTTTAAACATTGGTAGTATATCCAAAAATCAATAAAATAAGTACATTGCCCCACACAAAAAAGATATTTTAGAAAAATATATCATTTCTTTAATTATTTTACATAGATTCCTTAGTAAATCAAAACAATCCGCAGATAAATGATCATCATATATAAATCAGTACATTATGTAACCCATAGGACCGATTTCTACATCCATCACGCATCTCCATACAATCCGCTCAATCACACCATTCAAATATAACAATCTCACCAATTTGAACCAACTCCACAGCATACACTAAGAAAATAATAAAGAGAAGTGTGGCTCAGTGGTTAGAGGCGGCAGACCCGGAATCTGAGATCGACCGTGGACCAGGGTTCGATTCCCCGCCTCGGCGGGTCTCGGGCTCATAAATTCCACGGTCTCGACAATTCTCGCTCCGGTGCCTACTCGACTCACGGGGTCACACTCTGCGACTCTGGGCAATAGCTTGCTTAATCTCCACATCGGCCCCTCGCGGCGGGATGCCTGGCTTTCACCTTGTGGATACCCTGCCGGGGTTTCTCACAGGGGAATACCAGGACGGGTTCCCTAATCAAGCGCGGAGATGCCCCAGGGTAAGTCCTGCGCTATATAAGTTTCATACATTTACATTTACATAATAATAGAAAACAGAAAGTATATACAAAAGAGAAGAAAATAAATTTCTTTTTAGTAACACACAACAAACGCCGATGCGCGTTTCGGACAGGAAGCCTTGGTCCTGAGTTCCTTCGTCAGGGCGCATATAATAGGTGTAATCCAATTTAACAGTCTTTTTCTTGATTTCAAATTGTATAGACTTCAATCCAGGTAAATAGTATTAGGGGGTTACATAGGGGACTCAGATAATTATTCTGAGACGTGATCCTACTCACTTTAGTCTAGTGGGAAGACTTAAGTTTTATTGAGTGTAGCAAGACTGGTCTCCTGCAGCAAATATATCGAAGTCACTGTAAGCCAGGTCGCTCTTAGAAACCGTCCGTAGATCAAACAAGTGGCCCCAAATCCAAGATGGATCAATACTCTAAGGGGAATAGACGGGGTCATCATACATAGGTTCAACAAGTAGGTGGAGTCACTTCAAATCAGGATTTAACTACTGGAGGGTAGCAATCTGTCCTCCTCAAATACGCACTTGCTCCGTAACGGTGGTCCTGCACATCAGTGTCCGTATGGCTCAACAGGAAAAGTCACGAGTCTAAGATCCCCCAGTGGAATCGGTTACCTCTCTCCCTCGATGGCCGCATCGCCATCGCCAAGATGGTAGTCCTCCCCAAATTCCTTTATCTTTTTTCTAACATAGCCATCCCCCTGACTGCTTATTTTTTCCGCAGGTTGCACTCTCTCATGGTGTCCTTGATTTGGGCGGGGCGACAGCCGATGATCGCCTATGACGTCCTGACCCTGCCGATGGCTGCCGGTGGTCTGGATGCGCCTGATCTCCGTCTTTACGCCCTCTGCGCTCAGGCCAGTTTTCTGCACTTCTGACTGCATCCCACCCCCTACCAGCCTCACGTCGCGGTTGAGTCTGATGTGGCTACCCCTTGGCCCCTCACCACGGCGTTGTTTGCCCCTGCGGTGCGCCTAGGGTCGTAGGTGAATACGGTGGAGACGCTGCGCTGGGCGTGGTCTTATCTGCACAGACTGGCTGGGCTATCTCTTCTATCTGCTGGCACTATGCCTATCACTAATCACCCGGACTTTCCCCCACTTCAGTCATCATGTATGTCTTGGCACACAGCGCTGGGAGGCCTCAAGACTGTGGCTGACCTGTACCCTGACGACTCCTTCTACTCACTCCCGGAGTCGCCATCCTTGATGGA
This sequence comes from Lissotriton helveticus, assembly GCF_964261635.1. NCBI lineage: Eukaryota > Metazoa > Chordata > Amphibia > Caudata > Salamandridae > Lissotriton > Lissotriton helveticus. Next base: position 447,348,475 of record NC_136061.1, read on the forward strand.
CACACTTCTGTACTATCAGCTGCGTGCTACCTGCCAGAAACTGCACCCGACCTTTCCGCAACCTCCGCCCACCTTTCCCGCTCTGGATTTGCTATACACTTCAACGTCCCCACGCAAGCTTGTCACCAGACTGTATGCCTCCGCTCTGTTGACTTCCCCCATCTCCACGACGCGGGCGCGCGAGGCGTGGAGTGTCGACCTGGTTTTGGACATCTCGGACGCCGATTTGCTTTATTGCTGTAATCAAACCACTAACCTTTCTCCAAATTACCGGCTCCGATTGATTCATTTCAAGTTTCTGCACAGGTTTTATCGCACTCCGCGGCATCTTCACCGTCTAGGACTTACACCTGAGGATTCCTGTGTTCGGTACTCTGCCCCTTCCGTGGATTTCACCCATTTGGCATGGCTTTGCCCTCGGGTGCAGGTGTTTTGGCTGGAGGTCTGCTCCGTGATCTCTGGCATTGCTGGCACCGCCATCACTCCGGATCCCCTTCTTTGTCTTCTCGGATTCGTTAAGCCCTGTCCCGGTGCGTCGCACGGGCTGATTTCGATGCTCCTGGTGCTGGCCAGGCGCAGGGTGGCTATGTGTTGGGTCCGATGGCCGGCCCCCGTGGTGTTCGCCTGGCTGGAAGATGCTTCTCGTTGCCAAACATTGCTATCAGAATTCTGGGATCTGCTACCGGCTAGGTCGCCTCCGGTTGATATCTGGGGCCCCCTGGTTGCCTACCTCCTATCCCGCTCCCCCTCTAGTGAACCTGCCTCCCTTGCTGCCCCTGCGTCCGAGGATGCCGCTGCGTCGATTGATGAGCAGCCTCCCTCTTCACGTTCCTGCTGCCCCTGCAACATGAGGGGTTCTCATGCTGGTGTCTTCCCGCCTGCTTGGAGGGTGGGGGGTTTCATTGGCCATGGCGTCACACATAGGCCCGCACTCACCCTGTCCCATAGAGGGCCCAGTGGGCTCCTGTTACCGCCCCATTTCCCCTTCATTCCCGCCGCTGCCTCTCCCGCGCTCCCCGCCAGCCCTTGGTCCGCAGCGGCCGCTGGTGCTGGCTATTGGCGGTCCTCGTTCCGGTGTCGCCTCCGGTTAGAGAGGCCATGTCAGGAACGCCATCTCTTGGGTGAAGTTTGGTCGTTCTATGCCACGGACAATGCACTGTCGAGGGCCAACTGTTCTGTACTAATCCTGATTTGTATTCTGCCACTCTGCACTGAGCCTCTGTATGATGCATCTTTACTTTATTGTATTGTTGTACTGTGCCTGCTTCAATAAAAAGTTTTTTTTTAAATGCTATCAGTCCAAATCCATGTTTAACTCTCCTCAAACCAACTATATAATTAATTCCACGCATGAGATAAACTCTAGAATCACTGAAGCAAGATAACAAAATCCAACCCAATTACACGGCAAAGTAAAATAAGCAGTCTTAAACACATATAGTAGATTCCTATCAGAATCAGCTCTTTACAAATTAGATAATCACTACTTACAGCATAACATCTTTCACTCCAACTCTCTCCTACATATTCAGCTACTCTTCAAAGGCTGACATACCTTTCTTCTGTTGTTCCATTCTCAATCTAGGATATTATTCGACCATCTAAATTCCTCTTTTTCTTTATTCTATTCTCTTATCTCTCTTTCATCTCTTCAATCGCTCACAATCTTTACTCTTCTCTCATAGTATTCCCTAATAAACACATGCTCCACTTATTTAAATTGCAAAAACAACAAGTGATGGACTGAATGTGGATCAATGTCACACACTCCCCCAGTCAAAAGATCTGGGCCCAAATCCATCGTTTTTTTGCACTCCACACCACCCTGGGTTAGACAATGGCGATATGCAAATCAGCTCTGACCCTGTTGCCCCATGGGAACAGTCCAGTCCGAACTACAAAAGCCATGTCCTTCCCAGAACGGAATCAAGCATCCGAGGACCGGACCGGTTTCGAGGTAACACCTCTCTTCAGCCCGGCTAGCTTGACTCCAAGTGGTGTGGAGTGTGAAACCGGTCCGGTCCTCGGATGCTTGATTCCGTTCTGGGAAGGACATGGCGTTTGTAGTTCGGACTGGACTGTTCCCATGGGGCAACAGGGTCAGAGCTGATTTGCATATCGCCATTGTCTAACCCAGGGTGGTGTGGAGTGCAAAAAAACGATGGATTTGGGCCCAGATCTTTTGACTGGGGGAATGTGTGACATTGATCCACATTCAGTCCATCACTTGTTGTTGTTTTTGCAATTGCCGCCCTAAGTGCGCTGGGGATGCCCAGACGTGGGTCCCAGGCACTCCACACCACTTGGAGTCAAGCTAGCCGGGCTGAAGAGAGGTATTACCTCGAAACCGGTCCGGTCCTCGGATGCTTGATTCCGTTCTGGGAAGGACATGGCGTTTGTAGTTCGGACTGGACTGTTCCCATGGGGCAACAGGGTCAGAGCTGATTTGCATATCGCCATTGTCTAACCCAGGGTGGTGTGGAGTGCAAAAAAACGATGGATTTGGGCCCAGATCTTTTGACTGGGGGAATGTGTGACATTGATCCACATTCAGTCCATCACTTGTTGTTGTTTTTGCAATTGCCGCCCTAAGTGCGCTGGGGATGCCCAGACGTGGGTCCCAGGCACTCCACACCACTTGGAGTCAAGCTAGCCGGGCTGAAGAGAGGTGTTACCTCGAAACCGGTCCGGTCCTCGGATGCTTGATTCCGTTCTGGGAAGGACATGGCGTTTGTAGTTCGGACTGGACTGTTCCCATGGGGCAACAGGGTCAGAGCTGATTTGCATATCGCCATTGTCTAACCCAGGGTGGTGTGGAGTGCAAAAAAACGATGGATTTGGGCCCAGATCTTTTGACTGGGGGAATGTGTGACATTGATCCACATTCAGTCCATCACTTGTTGTTGTTTTTGCAATTGCCGCCCTAAGTGCGCTGGGGATGCCCAGACGTGGGTCCCAGGCACTCCACACCACTTGGAGTCAAGCTAGCCGGGCTGAAGAGAGGTGTTACCTCGAAACCGGTCCGGTCCTCGGATGCTTGATTCCGTTCTGGGAAGGACATGGCGTTTGTAGTTCGGACTGGACTGTTCCCATGGGGCAACAGGGTCAGAGCTGATTTGCATATCGCCATTGTCTAACCCAGGGTGGTGTGGAGTGCAAAAAAACGATGGATTTGGGCCCAGATCTTTTGACTGGGGGAATGTGTGACATTGATCCACATTCAGTCCATCACTTGTTGTTGTTTTTGCAATTGCCGCCCTAAGTGCGCTGGGGATGCCCAGACGTGGGTCCCAGGCACTCCACACCACTTGGAGTCAAGCTAGCCGGGCTGAAGAGAGGTGTTACCTCGAAACCGGTCCGGTCCTCGGATGCTTGATTCCGTTCTGGGAAGGACATGGCGTTTGTAGTTCGGACTGGACTGTTCCCATGGGGCAACAGGGTCAGAGCTGATTTGCATATCGCCATTGTCTAACCCAGGGTGGTGTGGAGTGCAAAAAAACGATGGATTTGGGCCCAGATCTTTTGACTGGGGGAATGTGTGACATTGATCCACATTCAGTCCATCACTTGTTGTTGTTTTTGCAATTGCCGCCCTAAGTGCGCTGGGGATGCCCAGACGTGGGTCCCAGGCACTCCACACCACTTGGAGTCAAGCTAGCCGGGCTGAAGAGAGGTGTTACCTCGAAACCGGTCCGGTCCTCGGATGCTTGATTCCGTTCTGGGAAGGACATGGCGTTTGTAGTTCGGACTGGACTGTTCCCATGGGGCAACAGGGTCAGAGCTGATTTGCATATCGCCATTGTCTAACCCAGGGTGGTGTGGAGTGCAAAAAAACGATGGATTTGGGCCCAGATCTTTTGACTGGGGGAATGTGTGACATTGATCCACATTCAGTCCATCACTTGTTGTTGTTTTTGCAATTGCCGCCCTAAGTGCGCTGGGGATGCCCAGACGTGGGTCCCAGGCACTCCACACCACTTGGAGTCAAGCTAGCCGGGCTGAAGAGAGGTGTTACCTCGAAACCGGTCCGGTCCTCGGATGCTTGATTCCGTTCTGGGAAGGACATGGCGTTTGTAGTTCGGACTGGACTGTTCCCATGGGGCAACAGGGTCAGAGCTGATTTGCATATCGCCATTGTCTAACCCAGGGTGGTGTGGAGTGCAAAAAAACGATGGATTTGGGCCCAGATCTTTTGACTGGGGGAATGTGTGACATTGATCCACAGTCAGTCCATCACTTGTTGTTGTTTTTGCAATTGCCGCCCTAAGTGCGCTGGGGATGCCCAGACGTGGGTCCCAGGCACTCCACACCACTTGGAGTCAAGCTAGCCGGGCTGAAGAGAGGTGTTACCTCGAAACCGGTCCGGTCCTCGGATGCTTGATTCCGTTCTGGAAAGGACATGGCGTTTGTAGTTCGGACTGGACTGTTCCCATGGGGCAACAGGGTCAGAGCTGATTTGCATATCGCCATTGTCTAACCCAGGGTGGTGTGGAGTGCAAAAAAACGATGGATTTGGGCCCAGATCTTTTGACTGGGGGAATGTGTGACATTGATCCACATTCAGTCCATCACTTGTTGTTGTTTTTCCACTTATTTAAATGACACTCAATAACTGTACAATACTTTTTTCAAATTTAATATATTTCAAGCCCTTATGAACACTTCCATCTTTAGCGGTAGGAAGATCCACCAGAAAGACTTTGAAATCTGACAAGCAGACAAATATTCTCTTTTGTTAAATATACTAACACACACTGTACATTCCAGGCTAAAAGACCTTCTTCTGCAGAAGTGTGAAGAAACATGAACACAACATACAGCTAGATTCATCAAAGTGAAATCGGCTCGCAAAGGGCCAGATTCTCAGAATCTGGCCCTTTGCGAGCGCAATTTTTGCATTTGGGATTCATCATCCCAAATGCAAAAATCGCAATTATAGAATTTGCAAATATGCGAGGAATTGCATTTAAGGAATCTCTATTTGAGATTCCTTAAATGCAATTCATGAAACATTTAAAAATTGCGAATTCGCAAATTTGGTCCGCTATTTACCGCGAAGTCAAACCTCGTGATAAATAGCGGAAACTTAGAAAAATGCACTTAAGTGCATTTTTCTAAGTTGTATGTGACACACACACATGTCCCAAGGACATGTGTGTGCGTAACACCAGCATCCAATGTCATTTCAGGGGTGCAACAGGGTGTCCATTGGACACCCCTGCATCCTTGAAATCGCAAAATCAAAATGCGAATCGCTAATAGCGATTCGCACATTGATATGTCTCCCCATTCATTCCTATGGGCCTTTAGGCCCATAGGAATGAATGGGGAGTTATTCCTTATTTGCGATTAGCAATTAGCTATTCGCAAATAAGGAAGCTGTAAGAATCGCAATAAATATTGCGATTCCTACATGAATCCCATTTTGCGAGTCTGTAATAGCGATTCCTTATTATTCGCTATTACAGACTCGCAAAACATGCCGATGATGAATCTGGCTTATAGTTCTTCTTTACATATACTCCATCAACATTTTAGAATAAATATTATCTTGAAATCCACTAACTAAACTTTCCCTATGTGTCAGTGAATTTTTTTCTTATGGAGTTTTATATAGCGCAAACTTGACCTGAAGAGGCTATCAGAGCATTTTACATTGCACCAGTTGCGTTACATTAGGACACATTAATTTATGTTAGGCACAGAGAGATTAAGTGATTTGCCCAGAATCACAGGATGTTCAGCATCATTGCCGAGACTCGAACCCAGTTCCCTAGGTTCGAGGTCGACAGCCCTAGCCGTTAGGCCAACTCCTCTCCCCAATTATGTTTTACTTCATTATGTGCTGTAGTTATCCAACTCTTGTGGAGACATATCTTACTATAGAAAATAGTTTATCATTAATATCACAATGAAACGAATACTTTTACAGCATTGTCTGTACTACATTTTCTAATGAGACTAAAACCAAAAATTATTGTGAAGCTCCCAAAAAAATGAACAAAAAATGTCTTTAAAACAAGAGTAGATTTCTTCTTTTCTTATTACTTCTTTGAAAACAATAATGAATCATAACAAACTTCAAAAATATTTTTCACTAAAACTTCACCTCTATTTTCTTTCATTTGAATCCAGAACTCTTCCTTTTACTCAGACTTTACAGTCCCTCCAATTTTCAAGGTGGATCTTTGAAGTAAGTATTAACCAGAAAGATTCACGAAGTTCAAATGTGGGTTTTATTCAAACAGAAATATTCCTAACAGCCATGTCCACCTTCCCTCAGCCTCACTGTTCAAAATTCTATCACACACTCCCTTGGATTCCAAAGTAGAACCAATGTCCCAACCACACAAGGAGGACAGAATATACCATTGGACCTAAATACAGTCAAGGTGGGAGATTATAAAACAACTGAGAATACAAAAATATAAATAAAATAGACAAAGAACAGCACTAAAAGAATGTTTAATTCATTATAAAGTCTTTGTGCCACTTAGAACATATTTTCCTTCTACTTTGTCTGACATCACTAGTAGTGGGCTGATCATTAACACTACGAACACTCTTGTAGTGATTGTCTTTCCCAAGATGTGGAATCAATCTATCCATGCTCCACATTAGTCTATCTCCCATTATTACCACATTTTTCCCAATCACCTTTATTCTCTCAGGACCATAGTATTTATTGTACTTGTTCTGGTTCGTGTTAGGTTTTTTATTAGGACCCATTGTCCCACCCTCTATTAAACGTTGTTTAACACTCCATATGTTATCATAGTCTTGCTTGTATCTCTTTTGTTGCACCCAAGTTTTCTTTCTGGCCTCTTGCCTATTCCATTTGAATGAGTTATTTTCAAACAGCCAATTCTGAGTTAGTTTGGATCCCGGCTTGCGACCTCTCAATAAACAGAATGGGGAATAACCTGTCACACAGTTAGGTGTGATGTGATAAGACGATAGCATATCTTTAATCAACTGAATTATTGGCTTGGAATGGGCCATGACAAACTGCAAAGTAACTTTGATCATTCTGTTACAATGCTCCATTAAACCATTTGCAAGGGGGGCAATATATAGGAGGGGAAATATGCTTGATGGCTAAACAAACTAGAAATTCCTTAATTTCTTCTGACACTAATTGGACTCCTTTGTCTGTAATGAGGGTGTGGACAATTCCTTCAATGATAAACACTCCAGACAGAAAACATATGATAGTTTTAGTATCAACCTTATTAACAAATTTGACTGTTATCCATTTAGAGAAGTAATCAACCAAAACTAAAATGAATCTCTCATGCAAACTAGAAATTTGTAAAGGCCCAATTATATTAAAACCTAGCTTATCCTAGGCTTTGATGGGAAGTTCCACAGGTTCCAGTGGTGCTTTCCTAGTGTTTTTAAACTTGTCTCTGAGCATGACACTTTTTCACTAACTCTTCTATCATAGTACCCATGTATGAGAACCAATATCAAGAACAAACTTTGCTTTTAGTTATGTTCCTACCTAAATGGCCCTCATGAGCTATCTCACAAATGCCCCTTTTCAGTTTTTCTGGGGGAATAACCTAGTCTGATTTAAAAAGATTTTCCCTTCTATGGACGGCTCTGCTCTCACATCCAGTAAGGTTGTATCTCCACAGGGAGGTCTCCACATCTCCTGGGCAACCCCTTCGTAATATTTTCTCTGACCAACTTTAAGGATACATCATCTGACATGTGGATTTCCCAATCTCTTTTTAAACTGGCAGGAATGGCAACTTGTAACACAACAATATCTTGCTCAATATCTTCCTTCTGCTTATCAATAGGAAGATGAGAGAGAAAGTCAACCACATGATTTTTGATGCCTGGTACATACTCAACCTTGAAATATAAACTCTGAAAAGATATTGGAATTTACTTATTCTGGGTTTGGTTTTCTCAATGTCCTTTGTTGAAAATAACTTCACAAGAGGTTTATGAACTGTACTTAGCACAAACGGTGATCCCCACAAAAAAATATTTGTAGTGATTAGTGGCCCAAAAATATGACAGGGCCTCCTTTTCAATAGTGGAATAGTTCAATTCTGCTTCCTTCAATGTCCTGGAGGCGAAAGCTATAATCCTTTCTTTCCCTCCTTCCACTTGGTACAAAGTGGCACCTAGGTCTTTTTTAGTTGCATCAGTAGTAAGAAATGTATCTCTAGCACTATCCAAATTACCAATACATGGTGCTGCTGCAATGGGTTTCTTAATTTCATTGAATGTAAGAGTATGGTCAGGTACCCATCCAAACTGTGTGTTTGTTTTCAATTGATCTCTAAGAGGTTGTACTAATTCAGAAAAATTCCAGATACATTTTGACATGTATTCAGCTAAACCCAAAAATGATTTGATTTCCTCTTTATTATTGGGAATAGGTTCTTTAATAACCGATTCTATCAAATCCATTTATGGTTTTTATCCCTTCACTGGAAAGGGTGTGGCCTAGAAAATCTACAGACGCCAGACCTATTTTACATGTATTTTTCTTGGTAGTAAGACCTGCCTCTCTGAGTTTTTCACAAACTTTCCTCACGTTGCCATTGTGTTCCTCCTCATTGGACCCATAAATAAGACTATCATCTTGAAAACATATGGTTTTATCCACTCCATCTAAGACATGTTGAATAATTCTCTGGAATGCCATCACAGCAGAAGCAAGACCAAATGTAATCCTTAAGAACTCGTATGTGCCAAATGGAGTAACAGCAGTGAGTACCTCTGAGTCCGGATGCAGAGCAACCTGATGATATGCTGAAGAAAGGTCCAATACCGAAAAGTATTTAGCACCATGTATAATACTTAGCATGTAATACATTTTTGGAAGAGGATATCTGTCCATCCAAACGTTAGCATTTAAACCCCTCAAATCCACACACATGCGAATATCCTATCCTTCCTTTTTTGATATTATGACAATTGGAGCCAACCATTCTGATCTTTCTACAGTTTTAATTATACCTTGACCCTCCAATTTCTCAAGCTCCTTTTTCAATGGTTCCTGCATAAGTAAAGGAAAGGATCTTGTTTTATGTACTACATGAACCGAGTCAGTTTTAAGTTTAATCTTGTGAACATTGTTTTTAACATTTCTATCTTGTCAGTGAACACATCAGGAAATTCTTCACACACATCCACCCTCACTAAGGTCCTGTATAAGCAAAACGTGTTCCTCATTATTGAGGTCTAACGTAATAGCTAAATCTCTCTGGTGTTTCCATCCTAGTAATTAGTGACATACTGAAAGTACCACTGTGGTCCCGGCAGGAAGGAAGTTTCAATATCCTGAGGCAAGTGCAGCAAGTGCGGTTTCCTGCTGACAGGAAATACATGGAACACGTCTTTTAGATGAGACCACCCACAGCCCCCTCTCTCCTCAGCCGCAAATGTCATACGAAGAACGCCTCTCACCTCAGCCGACTGTGTAGACGATGCGGGAACAGAAGGAAAAACACACAGATGCTCGTCATGGACTCCCGATGGCATATTGCCAAGCAAAGAGAATATTTACAGCAGGAGGGCACAGGAACCGCTCCACACGCTCTTGAAGGTAAGATGCCAGCAGATTGTCACATCGAAAAGCCCAGGTACGGCAGTCCCGGTACACCAGAGGGTAGGCTTGTAATTGACAGGCAGTATTAGTATTTAAAGGTACCTAACGGGGTGGGAATCCTGGCTGACCCATGAGCAGCAGTCCTCAATCGTCGCCAATTCATTAAGTTCAAACATGGGTTTTATTCAAACAGAAAGATTCCCAATAGCCATGTCCAACTTCCCTCAGCCCCACTGTTCAATATTGTATCGCGCACTCCCTGGGATTCTAAAGTAGAACCAATGTCCCAACCACACAGGGAGGAATGGAATATACAAAAGGACATAACCTGGACTTAAAATCAAATCGGGTTGAATACAACCAAGAGGGGAGATTACAACAATCTTCTTCAAATTTACTTTCGGGTTCACATAGCAACTATTTATTGGATTGTACATCTCTGATTCTAATTTTCATTCTTCCTCAGACACTCTCGCTGGATATACCCATTCAGGTAATGCATATATTCCTTTTGGGATTCTCTTTCTTACTGGTCTTTTAACAACTGATGATTCACTTTCACTGTTTTCAAATCGAATTCAATCGCTTTTGAATCTTCATTGCGTGGCTGTGGTCTCTCTGGTTTCTCTTGTTGACAATGCTTTCTTTTCCAAGTTCTTTTCAATGTCTTGTTTTCTTTACATTTTTCCTTTTGCACCTGCACCCACTGTTGAGTTTTCTTTTTTGACTGTTGAACTTGAACTCACATCAATTTCAACTGTATGATTCACTGGGAACTCCTTTCTTCTCCTAGGATTCTTGTGACTAGAATTTCCAGCTGGAGTCTTTCGTTGTTTGGATCAGAGAGTACTTCTCCTTGCTGCCACTCGTGCCCTTGACTTTAACATTCCAGCAACTCTTTGCTCTAATCCTCATTTTCAAACTGGTCAGGACTACTGGTAGAAGTACCAGGATCTTCACAGGAACCTTCGCTTTCACTGAAATGGACTTTAATTATTTTGCTTTCTTCACTAGTTCATTCTCAGAATTTGCATAATTTTCATCCCCACCAACTCTGGAACCATGCTGCCAAGTTGAGGTTGACTCTCTCAATGAGTGTTTTTTTTCACCACTTCTTCAGCTGCCGCCTTAACCCTTTTGTGTGCATGGCATGGATCCAGTGTGGAAGTTTGGCACACTTCACAGCAGTGTTTATTGTCAGGATCATTTGATATGGCCCCTGTCAGCACCCCTCGAGGCAAATCTGCCTTTGGACCATTTTTTTCGAGTATGCTTCATGCATTGCATCTTGCTATTTCTAAATAGCGAATCGGTAAAATTCGCTATTTAGAAATCGCAAAAGGCAGGCTAGATGCATGTGCCCCTATATTCCTTTTGTTGCTTTTGTTGCCAAGTTCAGCTGGTGAGAGCCTGATTCCATCATATAAGCTAGACCTTTGCAGTAATCCAGTACAATATCATCTGTGATTGGAACACGCACAGCTGAAGGAGGGTAAGCCAATTTCATTGCTCTGTCCATGAACTCTTCATGGGGAGAATGACCAGTCTTTTTATCACAGGCCCATCTACTGTTCATTAACAGATGAAGAAGACCATCTGGCCACTTAAACCAGCAGACGCACAAGCCAATGTATTCTTAATGGTCCCATTCATCCTCTCAATCACACATGAAGACTGAGGACGATGGCTACAACGAAACCTCTGGTCAATTTGGAGAGCAGTAAAAATCAATTGCATTTTTTTAAATTGGAACAACAATTTTTCTCAATGGAGGTTGGGATTCCAAATATCGATAACAACTCCCTCAACAAAGGTTTGCCAACTTTAACCCTATCTGCTCTACGGGAAAGATAAACCTCAACCCATTTACACAAAACAATCAGACACCTATCAAAATATATTTCAAGCCGTTCCAAACTGGCATCTCCCCACAATCTGCTCTGAGTCTTGTAAATGCGATCTGTGATTTGCCAATAGGGTTCATGATAGTAGTTTTTTCTGTTGCCCAGATTGTTTTTCTGAAAGACGAAACATCTAAAAGACCAACCCTCAGCAGAATTGCTAAAATGTGTATTTTCCCAATATTTCCTAAAAGTTCTAAGAATTGAGTCCCTCCCTGAATGTGACTGCACTTTGAAATACCTTGTCACAGGATACAACATTGCATCAGGTAATACATACTTATGAGCAGGGCTAATAAACACATCTTGATGATTTTTCTAGTAAACTATTTTCTCATTTATTTTTCTCATTTTTGTAACTTCCTCCTGAAGGTTTCTCAACTATCTTAGGGAAGTTTGAATTCGACTCAATAGAAAACAATTCATATTTTCTTCGATTTGAATGGAACTTATTCTTGATTCATCATTTTAAGGTTCTTGAACCACATTTTCAAGTGCACCATATCTGTCCACTTGATCCGTATAATTATTTCCAAGAGTGGGCATATGTTTTCCAGCTTTATGAGCGACACACTTGACTGCAGCAATCTCCTCTGGCTGCTGTATTGGTTTCAACAAAACAAGTATGTAGAGACTAATCTTTAGGGGAGCTCCAGAAGATATCATAAAACCCCTGAGTGACCATAGTTAACCAACACCATGCCCCATCCCAAAAAGATACTGGCTGTTTGTATAAACTGTCCCATTCCTATTTTCATACAAGCAACAAGCTTTGGTCAGTGCGACCAATTCTACCACTTGTGCTGAAGTTACTTTTGGCAGATAGGACGCTTCAAGAATATATTGCGTAGACAGCTTTCAATTCTCCATATTGGTCTCTCAAATAAAATACGAATCATCAACATACAAAGTCAGATCAGTCACTTCAAGAGGATTTATTTTATATCTGGCCTTGGTTTGGTACTTAAATTGCTAACTGCTCAGCAGTTCTGCTCATGTTCATCATCATCATCATCATCATCATCATTTTGCCTGTCTTCACAACTTTTGTTTGGAGTTGGAAGCAATGTTGCTGGATTCAAAGTGGTACACTTCTTAATTGAGGCATTTTTTTCTGCCAGTATAACTTGTTTATATCTGGTCAATTGGTTGTTGGTCATATGCTGGATTTGTGTACTTGTCAATAGGATCTCATCTGAGACATATACAATTAAAGAACGGCTCATCACTATATCCGCACTTTGTTCGATGGCAATGCAAACAGCTACAACTGATTTCAAACAACTAGGTAGACTTACGGCTACTGGATCAAATACAGCTGAAAGCTAAACCAATGGTCTCATGGAAAGAGCCAGAATTGATAATGCAAACCCACCTTTTTAATGACAGAAAAGAAAGACATTAAATTTTTAGTCAGGCATTCCCAGGGTGGAAGAATTATTTATTTATTTATGTTATTTATAACGTTTTATGTAGCGCAAACATGACCCTTGAGGGTATCAACAAGCTTTACAATGTTCAAGGCGACATGTATAAAAACAACAATATCATCAACGACAGGATATGGTATGGGAGAATCCCCCAGAAAGAACCCCTCAGGTCCCAGACCAGACAACCCAAAAATGAAAACATAGGCTGCGAGAAATAAGTATGCGTGCAGACTTGTCCTAGAGCATAGTTTACGCATTCTACAGCAGAAATGTGCTCATCAGTATCCTTTTAACTTCTTTCTTGAATGAAGCAGTTGAGGGGTTTATCCTGATTTCAGGGGGTAGTGCGTTTGACATTCTCGGGGCAATACCTGAGAAGGCTCAGTTTTCTTTTTTTACCATTTCAGTGGTTGCAGCAGTAGGGATCTACTGCCTCTAGATGCTCTAAGGCCACCAGATAGCTCTAGTTTTTGTGTAAGGTATCTCAGAGTTTTGAAGTGTTGTAGAGCTTTATGGGTCATGCAGGCAATTTTCAAATGAATCCTTGCTTAATATGGGAGCCAGTTTAGAGTTTTCAGATCAGGAGTGATTTGATTGTTTCTTTTCGATCCTGAAATTAGCCCAGCAGCAGAATTTAGATAAACCCTTAGTGGAGCCAGCTTAGCTCTGGGTAGGCCTCGGAGGGTTGCACTCCCATACTCCAACTTTGGAATCACTAAGGCTTGAACAGCTGACACAGTCACCTGGGGGTAGGAAGGGTATTATTCTTCTTAAGATGTCCATGTGGAAGTTTGCTCCTTTGTTGGCAGAGCTGATGTGCTCCTGCATGTTCAGATTCTTGTTCAGCGTTATTCCTAGAGATCTCATTGACTATATAAAGTGTGGTACGCAGTTCAGAGCTGTTAATTGTTTTATCCATTCTGCGATGTCCAGTAAATGTATGGATGGGGCAATTAGGAGGAATTCCATTTTTAGAGCGTTCAGTTTGAGGTGGCTATCAGTAAACCAGTTTTGTGTTTTTTGTAGAGTTGAGTTGAGAGACCTAATATCTTCAGGGGAAGAGATTTTCAATTACATTTGGGTGTCATCTGTGCACATGTGATAGTTGATCAATTCAACAATTGAGTTAGAGGTTCCATGAATAAGTTAAAGATAATGGGTGAAAGTGAAGACCCCTAAGGGACCCCTAAAGTGACCTGTGTAGGGTTAGATAGAGACATGTTGACCTTGATTTTTTGAGTTTGTTGCAGCCGAAAGATGCAAACCAGCAAAGAATCAGCCCCGATATGCCCATCCTACTTTCAAGTAGATCTAGGAGGCTGTCAAGTTTGACAGTATCGAAGGCTGACAAGAGGTCAAGGAGGATAAGGCATGCTTAACCCAATAGAAAATGGTTGTTGCTACTGGGCCAGACACAAAAATGTACTTGTAATTGTGAATGATTATATTAAAACGACCTAATGATCAAGATTCAGGATACACCCATAAAGGGTGCCATAAAGTGTGCTTATCAGACAATGATAAGCTTGCCAACGGCAGGCTACTCTAACTACCTCTATATAACAGGCATTTATGTAAGGTGAAGAAAAGCACAGCATTTCTCGTGTGACACAGGATATTCCTAGCAAAACACACATGTTACATACAAACTAGTCATGATGGTATGACAACATGAGAGTACTTACTCTGGCTAGAGAGAGTGTATGTCTGTCAGGCTTAGGCACATGAAAATTAATATTTTGAATAGTAATGTTAATACTGTATGAGAGATTACAATATTATTTTCAGACATTAGTCAAACTAACAAAATAATCAAATAAACTTCTCCATTCTTTGAAAAGTTACAGGACTACATGCAAGGATTAGTGCCATATGGCCAAGCTGCCTTGAACAAATCAAGCTTAGAAGGAAATGATATGGCAACAATTGTCTGGTTGCTTCGTACTTCTGTAACAGAAGCATTGCTGGTGTTCCAGAACCATATGAGAAGCTGCGCATGATTTCCCTTTCCTTCCTCCAAATAAAATCATTGAAGGAAAGGTATAAAGAACAGAGGATTTGAAAGGAGCAGATAAGAGGACTGGCTATGAGAGAGGCACACTGAAGGACTGATATTCAACTGCAGACCCAATAGCCTTCTGGGGTATGAAGGGATGGATACATAGATTTGGCATCTAAATAGTTTATTCTAATAACCATTCAACCAATACAATAGCCAGGAGCGTGAGAACATTTTGCAGATATTATTCTCGGAGTAGACTAATCCAAGTGAGAAAGAAGAAATGTATGATTTAAAATGTTTGAGTTGTTTCTACTATTTACCTTGTATTATATTATGACTGGTGAGAATACCATAATAAATGGCAATATTCTGACATATAAGTGTGTATGCCTAGTGCATAATAAATAACTTTTTATTAAAAAAATATCAAAAACTGCGTGTCTATTGTTTCTAGTGGTCAGAGTGGGGATCCAGATCTATATACAGTACTCCTCCACAGACGAGAGTTACTCTGAAAAGGTAGTCTGACTCTTACCTCCCCTAATTTATAAAAAACATCACTCGCTGTGGTGATGAGTGAGGACAGCTGAACATTCTCCTCTTCTATAAACAGGGTACACTACATAGTGAGCATGTGCACAACCTGGGGATGATCATTGACAAGGGTCTGACTTTGCAATGCCAAGCCAACAAAGTATCTTCCATCTGTTTCACCATTCTGCGCTGGCTGAAGAAGATTGTTTGGATGTTGCCAACTGACACCCAGAGGTCCGTGGTGAACGCCTTGGTTACCTCCCGGTTGGACTACGGTAACATACTCTACCTGGGGGCAACCAAGGCGGTCACGAGACACCTCCAGTTAGTGCAGAATGCCGCTGCACGTTTGCTTTGTGCTTGTCGTAAAACTGATCACATAACTGGATGCCTTCGTGATCTTCATTGGCTGAAGGTAGAGAGCCGAGTGAAATTCAAGGCGCTAAGTTATATGCACAAAATCAGGACGGGTAATGCTCCCATCTATTTGCAATCCCTTGTTAAAACTTACTCCCCGTCTCGTTCTCTCCATTCCTCCTCTCAAAAACTTTTCGCTGTGCCCAAGTTTAGACTGTCGAGGAAGGGAGGCAGGTCTTTTTCGTTCTTTGGACCCAAGCTTTGGAACTCCCTCCCTCTAGACATTCGCTCTGAGAACTGCTATGCTCGTTTCCGCAAAGCCATTAAGACCTGGCTCTTCAATCAATAACTGCGTATCTTTTGTGCTTTACTGCTTGTGACACTGTTAGCGCCGGGAAACCCTTTTGGGTAGCTGTCACGCTTTATAAGCTTAATAATAAATAAATAGTATTCCTTGTGCCCCCCACACTCCCAGAAGTGTGGTCACAACATGTTATGGTGCTAGTACCAAGTTACAGCTAAAGGCCTCAAAACACTGAAGTTTTGTCATGTATGAAGAGGTCACCAACAAGCAGATGCAAATCGTCAAATGGTACTAGATCTTTTATGTCACTTTGAGTCAACCTTATTAATGGTTTTGCAATCAAGGTACAATTTGGAATTCCGTAACAACAGTAGCCAGGGATGTTCAGGACCATCCTCACCCTCACTAGGTGGTAGGAGGATTCATTTTCGGAACTGCAGAAACACGTCGTTTTGAGACTTTACTTGCTCCTTTTTCTATGTGATGACCAAGATAAATCACTTCCTTTTTATAGTACTGCATTTATTGTTGGGGATACCTTATGACCAATGTCAGCTAAATGATTCAGTAGTCAAACTGTGCCAACTTTACTATCTTCTTTTGTCTTTGCTGCGTCCAGCAGATCATCAATACATTGCACCAAGCCTGAGTTACAGGGCAACCTCACATTTTCAAAATCTTTTTTAAGGTTTTGACAAAAATGTGAAGAACTATCAGTATACCCTTGAGGGATCCTACACCAAACAAGAACTGGAGAAGAACGCTTGGCAAAAGATTTTTTCTGTATACCATTCTGCATTTATGGAATTTCGAACGGAATTATTGCTTGATTTGGAATCACAGGCTTGGCACTTATTATTAATCCTATCTCTTTGCCAGAGAAAATACACACCTCTTCTTTGACAGAATGTTTTTAATCCAGAGGTAGGTCATCTTTTGTTAAAGCTGGGAAAAACTGAACTCTTAAATCACACAAAATGAACATCAGATTGAAGACAAAAAAGAATAAGAAAGTTTAACACAGTGATTGAAATCGCATCCTGCTTGGATTAATTTAAATGTTGGATTTAAACAGATGAACATTTTTACGCCAGTTTTGTGGCTAAACGCTGTGCACTGAGGGACATCTCCTTGCCCAACTATCAAACAAAAATGAATGTGTGGCCATATACTTCGTTGTCAATGTATGCAACACTTTTTTCTACCGATAGGATTGCTCTAAGTAGGCAGTCCTCCTCCCATCTCCGGTACCGTGTGAATTAAACCCTGAAACAGCTGAGGAGAATGATTACTCAGAATCAATGTATTCTGTTGGTACCCTGGACTGTATGGCATTTTGTTTTTAATATTTTCTGCAACACTGGGGCAGTAGGCATTGCCATGTGAAACCTTTTCTGATAATGCATGCACTACATAGAAGTTGGTTGGGTCAGGGCCATTGGGAGTCTGTCTCCATCTTGAGAACAAATTATTTTGAATTCTATCTGGATTTTGTCCACATTCCCGCTTCCAGTTCCAGATATGTTTTTCTACAGCATTTCAACATTTGAATTAATGCCAGAAGTGCTAATCATTCCTCTTCCATGACCTTGCATTTGCATTGATCCATTTCCCATTCTCACACCTTGCATTTGAGACATACCTTTCACTCCAGCATTTCCAGATTGCATATTACCCAACCCTGAAGTCATCAGCTGTTTTGGGGCATCCTCTTTATTGCTGCTTCTGTGCAACAATCAGCATCTCCTTGATTCCCTTTTGTTTCGCATCAAACCAGTCACTAATGTATTTGGCAAGCTTCAAAATATTGTCTATAGTCCTTGCCTGCCAGGACATTTCACTTTGCTGTCTGTGATTAATAAGCTCAGGATGCAAACCCAAAATGAAAGCTGACATGAAACCACTGACACCATCTTCCTCAGGCTTGTCGACTCTGCTATTTTATTTGAAAATATGCATAAGCCTATCATAATAAGCATGTAGTAACTCCTTTGGCTCTTGCCAATTTCTCAAAATCTTTGCCCAATTAATATCCTTCTCAGGCACCTTCTATTTTAGATGTTCAATCACCTGTCTATATTTCTTAGGTACCACCTCAGAAGGAGCATTATTTGTTGCAACCCTAGCTGGTTCTTCAGTTGGCCAAGCAACAGCAACTTTACATTTAGGCCACAAGTGACGAGAAACAACAAATTTAAATCTATCAGGACCCCACAAGTCTTACCTTCTGCTTGCGGAGTGTTCTTGCAGGGATGGCATGAACAACATCCAGAGTCTCCTATCTCTCCCTTGTCCTAGAATACAGTCTGTCAAGGGTGTAAATAGGGGCTGGGGGAAGGGATCCTAATGTGTGGAGTGAAGTCCTTTGGTGTGTAGACCTGGTTGGGTACACCCAATGAAGATGAGGGAACCCCTCTAGCAACTACTGCCTGTAAGGACAAACCATAAAGTAAATCAATACTGCCTCCTGGATCACAATCACACAGGCATTTATACAATTAGCAAACACAGTCCAGGGGGACATCTATAGTCACCTGGGATGTGGTACTGCGGTAGGCCGTGATATGTGTCCTCACAGACCAAAAGGAACATGGAACTGAAATGTACATGTATTTATATAGCGCAAATCACCGACACGGTAGCTAAGTGCTTGCTTAGGGAACCCGTCCTGGTATTCCCCGTGAGAAACCCCGGCAGGGTGTCCACAAGGTGAAAGCCAGGCATCCCACCACTAGGGGCCATGGTGGAGATTAAGCAAGCTATTGCCCAGAGTCGCAGAGTGTGACCCCGTGAGTCGAGTAAGCGCCGGAGCGAGAATTATCGAGTCCGTGGAATTTTTGAGCCCGAGACCCGCCAAGGCGGGGAATCGAACCCTGGTCCACGGTCGATCTCAGCTTCCGGGTCTGCCGCCTCTAACCACTGAGCCACGCTTCTACAGTTCATGCTACTGCGCATATAAAAAGGAAGTGTCAATGCTTCTGGCTTCCACCTTATTCAAAATGAAATAAGATGTGCTCCAGCGCTAGTATCAAAATAAGGTGAGTGACAATGCGCCCTTGTGCATGTCACTGCCCAATAATTGTACAAGTGCTCCTGCACCTGTACCATTATTAGTCTTGCGACCACACGCTCCTGTGCGTGTCGCAGATCAAATATATCCCCACAAGCGCTCCTGCACTATGGCCATAAAGTGTGCCTTACAGCAACGCGCTTCTGCGCATGCCGCAACACAACGATGTCTTAAGCGCTCCTGTGCTAAGGCAATGAGGTGTGCCTTACCTCAACGGGCTCCTGCGCGTGCTGCAACACAGAAATATCCTAAGCGCTCCTGCATTTATGGCTATGATGCTTGTCTTGTGGCATCGCGCTCCTGCGTGCACCACAATGAACTGTTTTGCACAAGCGCTCCTGCGCTGGTGCAATAGGGTAATGGCAACACGCTCCTGTGCATGCCACAACGAAGTGCTTTGCACGAGCGCTCCTGCGCTGGTGCCAATAGGGTAATGGCAACACGCTCCTGCACTCGCGCAAGAAAATCACTGTCCACACTTCTTCTAGGAGCAAGAAAGTCCACTTTATTTTAAGACAGGTGCATAATACATTTCTTTAACACATTAATTATTTATTTATTTCAAAACATTCCAATCTACACAGTATGCCTAAACATCCCTACCTAACTGAACCCGAAACTAACTCTTGCCGAATACCCCCTGGATTCCCAATGAGCTACCCTTCAGGATGGCCAACCCGCTCCAGGCTGCCCACCCCACTAGCAAAAACCGCCTCCTGAAAGAACCAAGACACCTGTCCTAACCGTGGCAAATCCCGAGGACCAGAGCAGCGCCTAGAGCACCGCTAAGTAAAAAACCCAACTAAGAGAAAAAAAAGGGGGAGGGTGGGTGGGGCAAAAAAGAACCTCCCTTCCCTAGCCTCCCGCTACGCACTTCCAGCGCCTGCCTAATCTCCCCTTATAAACCCCTAATCAACCCCCACCTGTTCCTCCCTCGCGCGAACGCACCCAGGGAAAGACCAGCTCGCGCCTGGCTCTCCCTGGGTCCCACCATGCCACAACGAAGTGCTTTGCTCAAGCGCTCCTGCGCTTGTACCAAAAGGGTAATACCTGCGTGTCTTTAAACGTCCAGAACCTCGGCAAACACCACAGTGTGCAGAGCAGAGGCTCGGCAGAATCAACTCTGACTGCTGCTGGGACGATAGTCAGTATCCGAAGCAAAGCCAGGTTGAGCACCACTGGTTCTTATGAGGTCTCTCCCAGAAGCCCCCTCACAGTGACCTCCAGAACTACTTCCTGTTTAGGGGTAGCTGGACCGCTAACTGGTAACTCTGCAGATTTCCCTCACACAACTTCTGCACGGAAGCGGACCATGCACACCACAGCCACACAGACTGGAAACATGACAAAATCGGTCCACAAAATTTGTGAAATGATACATAGCCAAACTATAAACTTCCTTGTACCATCTTCCAGGCTCCTCTCACAATCTTGGGTAATTTGGAGTAAAGTCATAAAGATCAGTTCTCTTCGAAGTTACATGCTCTAAATTCCCTCTGTTTACCTGTCTATGTGGAAACTCTAAAGTTATTCCTGCTTTTGAATCACTAAAGGATCACTTTACAGTCCTTCCTGACTCAGTAGCTTTCTTTTTAATTGCTGTCCCTCTCTTCCATCTTTCTATATATTTTCTCAAGTTAGCCCATTTTCTCAATTAAATCCTTGATAGCAAATCCATTAAACCTCCATTATTTCATTATATTTTAAATCTATTTTATTTCATTTCCTCTCACATTTTTTATTTCCACCTCATGTTCCTCAGCCAATTCCTCCAATTTATTGTGTGCTCCATTAACACATCTGGCTGCTTCTTTGATCAAATACCTCACATCATCAACATTGTCGGTCAATAATCTATTTAAATCAATTACCCCCGTAACATTTGTCCAAACATAACTGCCAAAATGAATAACTCTCCCCTTAGGAAGCTGCTTAACCACGACTTTATTAACAGGTCAATCAATCTGAAAAACAGCTGTGGCATCTCTACTAGTACTCAGTCATGCTGTTATTGCAGTCTCAGGTGGGGCAATCTCTATTGTACTCACAACTACAGATGTAGCTGGTAACTGTCTCTGAAATAATATACTATCTCCTGTTGCACTCATATCCGGTACTCCACAAATACCAGGATGAATTATTCCCAGTCCCCTGTCAGTATTTGGAGGATATCTAGTATTCAAAAGATCATTCAGAAAATAATCCTTCTCATCTGAATCATTATTCTGTTTTTCTCCCTCTTTGGATTTCTTTTTGTAAAACTCTCACTCATTCTATAGTATTCTCCCTCCATTCTTTTTCCTGTCAATACTATTTATTTTCCAGCCATTGTCTAAATGTCTTCACTTGCTTTGTCGTTTTGTAATGCTTTGTCATTTTCATTTTCTCTTTCTGAGTGCGATTCAATCCCATCTGCAACAGTCTAAGTCTAGGTAACAGCTTTCTGTCATTAATAGTTTGTCTCAGAAAATCTAGCTTTCTAAAGTCAAAGGTACACTGTATTACAAACTGTAAATTTGTATCAAAAGTGGTGTATTCATGCTATTCAGAAATCCAGGTACGCGTTTTAAACCCAATGTCTGCCATCATTTCATAGGCAGGCGTTCCCTCTGCAATTTCTGACCCTGGGGAGAAGGTGCAACAGAAACTTTATATATTTTCAATACAACACACCTTGTTTGTGCTCAAAACAATGTTTTTAAATCACACAAAATGGATTAGCGTACAACAACCAATTCCAGCGCGCCTCTGTCAGAGGTCAAACTATCACAGTGCGGATCTGTATGACTAACCAATCACAGCGCAACTTCACCGTGAATGAGGAAAACAATTCCAAAACATTTCTCAATCCACTTATTCTAAATAAACTTATCTGCTCAACCTAAAATAGTAAGGAATAGGAAAATTAAGTCTCATAAACAATAGAAACAAGGGCAGCTTCAGAAGCTGATCAACCCAATTCAGACCCCTGTCCAGCGCCAAACTGTCCTGGCTAATGCAATTATTTCTGTACACCAAAGAGCAAAATACACCAAATTAAATTAGACATGCACCCTGAAAGGAAAGCTTGTTCATTCAGAAACCCAATTGATGTGCATTCAGCACCTTGCACTACGCACTACTTTATGCAGACAGATAACCACAATATCACAAGATAATGTTCAACTAATCCAAATCAATCAGTAATGAAGCAAAACCTTTATAAACAAATGTCACAAATGAGCTAAATAGTCACATATAACATAGCAAACCATTCCACAGTCTTGAAACTCAACAGTGCACCAATAACAACCCAGAAGCATTTGCAATCCTCAAAATGGTTCATACTTACACTCCAACCCGCTCAGAAACAGCCGTGCAAATAAGGGGGCATATTAGCAAGGGCGTCTTCGCTACTTTAGCGGCACTTTTTGCTGCTAAAGCGGTGATATTTTAATCGCCCTATCAGCAAGCTGTCGCTAACAGCTGTTATCGATAGCTTTCTGGCGAAAGCGACTGTTTTAGGGCCCGCTTTGCATGTCAGCGATATTTATCGCTAATGACATGCAAAGTAGGCATTCCTGACCAAAAGACCACGCCTACTTTGCCTACTTAGCCTAACGCCTATTAGCAATGAGGACCTGGACCGGTTAGCGATGAAAAAAGTCACGCTACTGGGGTTATCGCAGGAATTTTTACACCTGCTAAATTCCTGACTTAGTTGTGGAGTGCATTCTCTAAACTTAGAGTTCGTCCCTCTGGGCACTGCTTATAAACTCGCAAACTGTGATTTATTGGTGTAAATCCATTTGAAAAAAACGAAAATTGCAGAATATGATTTTTCAAAAAACGATCTTCAAATGTATTCCTTGTTCGTTTGCATATGTTGAAAATCACGTTTTATAGTGCATTTTTCAATACATTCCGTCTTGAATAAATTTTTTCTGATGATCCCAATGCATTTCGTGCCTCCTGGGCACTTCATCAGGGGAATCTAATTGGAATAAGGAGTGTGTGTATGAGGACACAAATCTAACATATATTAATTGGATACTAAATAAAAGTATCAAAGGAATAACTCCTTGCATGCATTCTTATCGGTAATTCAGTGTCATGAATCATAATATGGTGACTACGGTTTATGGGGAATAAATAAATAAAGTGATAACGTAGAATGGGAAACATAATGAGTATTTGTGCCGCACTCTATGTACTAAAAGATACAAAACTGTGTTGTGAAAGATAACGTGAAAGATACATAGTGACTAGTATCGATAATCTAGATGGTTGTGAAAAAAGCGGTGCAACATAGAAATTCGGTGAAGTGAGTGTCGGAAAGAAGGTGCTCCGATAAGACGAAGATGGAGTGTTCGAAAGTGCCGATTCAAATCCAGTATGTGAACGTCTCAAAGAAGTGAAGTTGTTTGGTTCGCATATTCTTACCGATATAGTGAATGTATCTTGCTCCGTAGGGAAACTTCGGAAAGAAAGTAGAGTGGCGCCATTCTGCAATTGGCGTCTGTATATGTGTGAAATAGAAAGAGGTAGTAACTCAAAAGTCACGATATCGAGGGCGCAACATGGGTGCCATCTTGGAATTGTGTGATTAATCTTGTTTTACTAGAAAATCGATTATATGTGAGATTGAACATGTATCAGTATCATCGGATTGAATAAAGGTGTATAAATAATCATTATGAAAGGGGAGATAATGACAGCAAATGTGACTAAAAAGTCACGTGAAATAATATAAAACAATATAGTGCTTTCCTAATAAATAACTGTGAAAGGATATGATGAAAGTAACATAGAAGGATAATAAATGATATATACATTTGTATGGATATCAAAGTTAGAGCCGATAGTGGGATGTCATGCTGTTTAAATAAATAATGTAGTTATACATAAGAATCTAACTGTAGATCAATCGTATGCAATCTAATTATAGATAACAAGAGAATTCCAATTGGTCATTAAATCCATAAGGTTTCGTGGCTTCAAGACTATAAATCCAATTGTTTTCTTTCTGTAAAAGAACTTTATTGATGTCTTGACCTTCAATTTTGGTGATAGTATCCATTATGGTAAATTGTAATTGTGAGATGTTGTGTCTTCTTTCATGGAAATGGACAGCTACTGTGGATTTGGCATTTTTGGTCCTAATGTTGCTTTTATGTTCTGATACTCTGATTTTGATTTTTCTGGTGGTTTTCCCTAAGTAGACCAGCCCACAAGGGCACTTTAACATATAGATAACATTTGTGGTGTCGCAGGTTGCTAATACTTTTAATCTGATGGGTGTGCCTTTCCATAGGTTTCAACATTTCTTGTATGTTTTTACTTCTGGTGTATGCAAATATAGGTTTATTTTGAAAGATACCTTTGAAGTCTGGTTCATTCATCAGGATTTGCCAATGTCTGAGTATGGTTTGTTTGAAATGATAACTTTTTGTTGAGTATTTGGAAACAACTACCACTCGTGATTCCTTGGATTTTACTGTTGGTTGTAGTAATACAGTTCTTGTTTTTGAAGCAGATTTAATTTTTGCTTCTTGTAGGACTTTCATGGGATATCCTCGTTCTCGAAAACGCTGTATCATGTTGTGTTTTTGAATTTGTGATTCTGAGCTTTCTGAAACAATCCTTTTAACTCTGTAAAGCTGTGAGAGTGGTAGGTGATTCTTGAGGGGTAGCTGGTGGAAACTTCTGTAATGAAGCAAGTTATTGCGATCTGTGGATTTCTTTAACAGTGTGGTTTCTATCAAACGTATCTTTCAAAATAAGCCTATATTTGCATACACCAGAAGTAAAAACATACAAGAAATGTTGAAACCTATGGACGAAACGGAAATACCCATCTATAAAGGTACATTACCCTGTCATAACTGCAATAACTGTCATTCCATAATCAAAGGAAATACCATCATGGAACCCATGAAAGGCACACCCATCAGATTAAAAGTAACAGCAACCTGCGACACCACAAAGGTTATCTGTATGTTAAAGTGCCCTTGTGGGCTGGTCTACTTAGGGAAAACCACCAGAAAAATCAAAATCAGTTTATCAGAACATAAAAGCAACATTAGGACCAAAAATGCCAAATCCACAGTAGCTGTCCATTTCCATGAGAGAAGACACAACATCTCACAATTACAATTTACCATATTGCATACTATCACCAAAATTGAAGGTCAAGACATCAATAAAGTTCTTTTACAGAAAGAAAACGAATAGATTTATAGTCTTAAAGCCATGCAACCTTATGGACTTAATGACCGATTGGAATTCTCTTGTTATCTATAATTAGATTGCAGACGATTGATCTACAGTTAGATTTTTATGTATAACTACATTATTTATTTAAACAGCATGACATCCCACTATCGGCTCTAACTTTGATATCCATACAAATGTATATATCATTTATTATTCTTCTATGTTACTTTCATCATATCCTTTCACAGTTATTTATAAGGAAAGCACTATATTGTTTTATATTGTTTCACGCGACTTTTCAGTCACATTTGCTGTCATTACCTCCCCTTTCATCATGATTATTTATACACCTTTATTCAATCCGATGATACTGATACATGTTCAATCTCACATATAATTGATTTTTTAGTAAAACAAGATTTATCACACAATTCCAAGATGGGGCCCATTTTGCGCCCTCGATCACGTGACTTTTGAGTTACTACCTCTTTCTATTTCACACATATACAGACACCAATTGCAGAATTGCGCCACTCTACTTTCTTTCCGAAGTTTACCTACAGAGCAAGCTACATTCACTATATCGGTAGGAATACGCGAACCGAACAACTTCACTTCTTTGAGACGTTCACATACGGGATTTGAATCGGCACTTTCGAACACTCCATGTTCGTCATATTGGAGCACCTTCTTTCCGACATTCACTTCACCGAATTTCTATGTTGCACCGCTTTTTCACAACCATCTAGATTATCGATACTAGTCACTGTGTATCTTTCACGTTATCGTTTACAACACAGTTTTGTATCTTTTAGTACATAGAGTGCAGCACAAATACTCATTATGTTTCCCATTCTGCGTTAGCACTTTATTTATTTACTCCCCATAAACCGTAGTCACCATATTATGATTTATTACACTGAATTACCGATAAGAATGCATGTAAAGAGTCACTCCTTTGATACTTTTATTTAGTATCCATTTAATACATGTTAGATTCGTGTCCTCATACACACACTCCTTATTCCCATTAGATTCCCCTGATGAAGTGCCCAGGAGGCACGAAATGCATTGGGATCATCAGAAAAATGAATTCAAGACGGAATGTATTGAAGAATGCACTATAATATGTGATTTTCAACATATGCAAACGAACAAGGAATACATTTTAATATCGTTTTTTGAAAAATCATCTTCTTCAATTTTCATTTTTTTCAAATGGATTTACACTAATAAATTGCAGTTTGCAAGTTTATAAGCAGTGCCCAGAGGGACGAACTCTAAGTTTAGAGGACGCACTCCACAACTATATTTAAACACTTTAAGGTCTACAAAGTGATATCTCCGCGGCATGCTACAAAGTTTGAACCTAATTTCAAAAACATCACATAAGCTTGTGCGCAATCATACCTAAGTTTTGAAATTCCTGACTTTGCCATTATCCTCAAAGGGAGGTGGATTCTAAGGCTGAATCCCCCCTGCCTATTAGCAAGCTTTACGTTAGCGCTAAAAGTTTTATCGCTGTTTCACTTGGATTTTTGGTGGATTTCGCCGCTATCGCTGGATTTTCTATGGCATTGGAGATACACGTTGGTAATAACGCGCTATCTCCGCAATAGGATCCACGGATAGACGGCAATAAAAAAATATGCGCTAAGCGCGATTTGCGATATTTATCGCATGCTCTTGCTAATATGCCCCAAGGTTTCACCACAAAAGCCCAGGACTAGGAAATTCCACAAGAAAGGAAAATCTACTATCTTTATGGTGTGGGCAAAGAGAGGGAACAAGTACTACAAACAAAGCTAGAAGTATCTTCCAGAGAATGGAGGTGTAATTCAATGTACTACCATACTCTGCTACCAAAATCTGTGGTAAAAAAATATTACCTCAAAATGTAGATACCCCAAGATTTACCTCATTCAGTCCTCCCAAAGTTTGCTCGATCAGAGAAGGCATTAAACCTCGATTTCATGAAGCAACATGTCCCTATGTTAAGGCCCCTCCCCAAACATCACATTAACAGAGTAAAACAACTCATTTAGTAATAGGGTTAAACAAATTTAATATACCCCACTCAATAACTGAGTTCTAGATTAGTTCAAAAATTTTAAAATAAGTGGTACAGAGTCGATGCCATAAATGCTCTCAGAGGCAAGGTTATACAGAGCATGTAATAATCTGAAAAAGTTTAAGTCCAAAATGAGCAGCAAAATCATTAGAGAATCGGGTAGCCTAGGAAAGCTCAGGGAAATCTCTGGCTCACTCCCAAAATCAAGGGGTTTATATACACAATTCTTGCATATTACATCATCAGTTCTGCAGTTTCATTGTGGTGTGAGCAAATGTATAATTTATTCAGCAAATCAGAGCACATCGAAATAAAACGTCATATTGCCCTAGCAAGTAAGCGCCAACCCATTTTAAAAAAATTATTTCGCACCCTCTATGCTAATGTCATTCAGAAATGTTTGAGCCAAAGATGAAACATTGACACTACAATGTAGTTCGGAAAGGCTTCGAATGGCAGAATCCGATTCGGAACCTTTGTTTCCGACCAATTTGCACACATTTCCCAACAATCGATTCCAATACCAGGAAACTGTTTGGGATATCCGAATTGGTGCCGAAAGGCATTCGGACAGCCCAAGTCTTTCGAAGCCGAATCGTACAACTGTAGGAACACGGTTTCCGAACGAGCGATTACGATGAACGAATTGGACAGCCATTCCGATTCGGTCTGCCTGACACGAAACAGTCGGAATCTGTCTTTGAAGGGCCCATTAAAGGGCCCCCCTTTACCCACAGGTATCCTGTTGGGTCCAGTGTTACCAAAGGGACCCAATCATGCACCATGTGGTAGGCACCATGTGGTGCCCGCCACAGGGTGCAAGGTTTTCCCAAACCACCCCTTTTTTCAATGGGAGCCTGTGTTCTCGTTCAGAACACAGGCTCCCATTGAAGTCAATGCGAGTCCGCCTGAACGATGTTGGGAAGCATCATAATCGCAGAACCCGATTCGCTCAGAAAGTATTCCAAGACCGATTCGTTCAGAAACGATTCCGAGACCGATTCGTTCGGAACAGTTTCGAACTATATCATAATCAACCCCTAAGACTTTCTTCAAGTGAATTGGTCCAATGTAGAAACAGATTATGTAGTTAAAAGTAAAACATGTAAACCTGCACCATGTAAAGTTCATCATGGCCAAAACAACACAGCAATGAAAAAAATTAATTTGACCTCAGCTTGACTGTGTGCAGTAGAGCCTGTGGGGAGAGGGTGTCCACAGGGGAGGGAAGCACAAGTTAGTGACAGAGATAGCATCCATCTTGTTAAGATGGCATTTTACACAAAAATTTGGCACAACTAAAACACATTACTAAATGCACTTCTACTCATCATAGGAAATTTGTTTTAAAGGCACTTTCACTATATCAGTCTGTAGATGTTAAATTGTGAGTAAAATGCATATTACTCAGTGTTAATGATATGTAAAAATATATATCTTAAAAACAACTCTACAATACTAGCAACTGTGACAGTGTCAAGTGCCTAACGGCTGTATCTGCAGTGTTAGTTATAGTGGTGTCTCCAAGTAACTCCTTCTCTTCGCCCCACCCCTGTCCTGATGAGGTAAATCATTTGTGGTTGCAAGGAGACAGGAAGCTGGCCCACCATGGAGAATGCCTCTGCCTCCACACATGGACCTACATCCAATTCAGTCTTGTTTGGCTCCCTCTAAGGCCTTTTATCAATCAATCAATCAATTTCAAATTGTAGAGAGTGTCTAATCACCTGCGAGGGTATCCAGGTTCTGGGTTATTGCTGGGATCGGTCAAAGAGACAGATCTTGGGACCTTTTCTGAATTTCAGGAGGAAGAATGTTGTTTGGAGGTGAAGGGAGAGGTCATTCCAGGACTTGGCAGTGAGGTAGGAAACGTTTCGTCCTCACTGTAGCTTTGGCAAATGTGGGGTGTGTGTGCGAGGGTGAGGGATGTGGAGCTCAGGTGTCTGGAGAGTTGGTGGAAGTTCAGGTGTGGTTGATGTATGCTGGTCCTTGGTTCTGGGGGGCCTTGTAGGCATGTGTCAGCATCTTGAATTGTCATCTTTTCTGGATGGGGAGCCAATGGAGGTTCCGGAGGTGGGGGTGATGTGGGTCCATTTGGGGAGGTGGAGGATGAGTCTGGCAGCTGAGTTCTGTATCATCTGGAGTCTCTTTAGGAGTTGGGAAGTTATTCCTTTTTTGATTGTGTTGACGTTGTCCAGCCAGCTGGTGACTAGGGCTTGGGTGACGGCTTTCCTGGTGTTGACGGAGAGCCATCTGAAGATTTTTCGGAGGATGCAGATGGTATGGAAGCTGGCAGAGGAAACTCCATTGATCTGATGTTTCATGGTGAGTTTGCAGTCCAGGTTGAGGGTGTGTTCTGTCGGTGCGGGTCCCAGTTCGGAGGGCCACCAGGTGTTGTTCCCAAAAATCAACACTTCTGTCTTGTTCGTGTTGAGCTTCAGGCAGTTGGCATTCATCCAGTTGGCAACACTTGTTATGTAGTTGCAGTTGAGGAAGTTGGTCCTAATGGTAGGGGTGCCTTCTGAGAGCAAGAGGATGAGCTGGGTGTTTGCATAGGATATGATGTTGAGGCCATGGACTCTGACAATGTCGTCCAGGGGGGTTGTGCATATGTTAAACAAGGTGGGACTGAGGGATGAAGCTTGAGGGACGCCACAGATGGTTCTCTTTGGTTCCGAGGTGAAGGGTGGTAGGTGGATTCTTTGGGTTCATCCTGCAAGGAAGGTTGTAATCATTTACATTTACATTTACATTTACATTTACATTTAGCTGAGGGTTTCTTGAGGTGGGGTCTGACCTCTACGTGTTTCCATAGGTTGGGTAAGGCGGCTGTGGTGATGGATGCGTTGAGAATGGATATAAGTTTGCAGCTGATTTCCTTGCTCCAGAGGTTGAATTAGCGATGGGGGCAGGGGTCCGTGGGTGCTCCAGGGTGGAGTTCATGACGTCTGTAGAGTTCTGTGTGGTGAGCTGTTATCCGGTGAGCGCGTAGTTATGGGTAGCATCCATTGGTGTGAGGTGGTTGAAGAGGTCTGTGGGTTAGGGTTTGAAGTTTACAGTAGATGATGGATTTCTTGTTGTGGATCTAGTCCACCAGCGAGTCACATGGTTCCCGGGAAGGAGAGATTGTGTTCTTCATGGCTGATGGGCAGGAGAACTTTCTGACGATGCTGTAGAGTTCCTTGCTGTGGTTGGCGCTTGCTGTGATGTGGTCTTCCAGGGTACCTCTTTAACGCATTGGTGGTATTTACTAACTTGAAGGTGGCTTGGTCTGAAGGATCTCTTCTGGTGCACCATCTTCTTTCTAGATGCTTGCAGTTCCATTTTATTGTTCTGAGTACTGATGTATTCCAGCTGGCTTGTTTGGTGGATCTGCTGGTCTTCTCTGGCTATATGGGGGCAACTCTGTCAGCACCGTAGGTGATCCAGATACAGAAATTCTGGACGATGTGTTCCAGGTTGGTTATGTAGTAGGGCCAGGTGGTGTTGAGGGGGTCTGTCCATTGGGTCTCTGTCACTTTGTTCCAGCTGCAGTAGGTGGAGTTGGGAGAACTGGTGGTGGTGCATAGGGATCCTGTGACTCACCCTAGCTGTATGTCAGTGTTCTATGCCTGTGCAATGAGGGACATATGTATTTAACTGAGGGTTTTGCTATGACACCAATTGTCTCAAGCACTGGAAATAATGGAGAAACTTTCTCGGAGGCCCAAATCCCCATAATTCTGTTCTCTGGTGTGTTTTTTTTTGCTGTATTAATCTTGGCAGCTTTAGTCTAGATTGGTGTTGATGCAATCATTTTCACACAACCTGCCAATTTGGCTTCATAGGCCCCCATGCCCACTAGAGCTCTGGATCTTGGAGGGCTGCTAGTGTTTTATTGGTGATAGACATTTCTTCTATAGTTTGTCAAGAAAAGAGCTACTGTCAAAACCTCTAAGTTCCTCATGGCCATATACCAAGTCTGAACTGGTCTCTATCGTAGAGCGCAATAAAAAAATGTAACATACTGTGGGTGCTCTAGCAGAGAATAAGTAATCAGGATGCCATGATGTGAGGGCAAAAACTGGGGTGACGGTTGGTGTGCTTACAATCAAAGCAAGTGCCTGTGCTGCTTGGATTAAAAGAAACAGCCAATGTTTCTTGAAATAACTTCCCTTGCACAGGAACAGTCTTCTAGTCACCTGAGTTTGCCTGCTTTTAGGCTAGGACTCTAAAGTGGCTTTGGTGTTTCTACGACGTCTTGGACGGGCATAAGAGCCTGCATCATAGTTTATCCTGAGTACGCTGTCTTGTTAATGTTGCTGCTACTAATACTACTGGAACAAGTGAGATGGACAGGTATTGATTAGGCTTAGGATCAGTGGTACCATTGGTAATCATGGCAGTTTTGGTATACACAATAGGGGAAACTAACACATAGGAATCCTTCCCCCTCCATGCTGGCTGTGTCGGTGACAAAGCAATTTTTTTCAAGTACTAGTCTGCATGATAATAGGTTGTTTAGTACTTGAAATCATTGCTTGTAATTTAGTCCTTGTATATCACAGAAACAAGCAAAAACACAAACAAAAGATTGAAGTGATTTAGGAGATCATAGTTGACCAACCCACAGCCACAGTCTCCACACAGTCCAGCCGCTGCCTCCACCCACAGTTGACACAGATGTAACAAATGTGGCAGGGAAAAACTTGAAGTCTTGAGCTCCTGCCCAGCTAAACTTCCTTGCTCTCCCACTTTGCTGCTCTTCAGTTAACAGGTGCAGCAATAGTCTCCAAATACAGCAGCACCCCACATGGCTATTGTGAACTAGCCAGGGGGAAGTTTGGGGCTAGGCTTGCCATGGTCTGCCACATGCTCTACAATCCCTGGAGCAAGCGCCCAGCATGCAGGCCTGACAGGCAGTGAGTAGGAGCAAAAAAGTGTAATAAAAGTTGGGGACCATGCAGACGTGCAGTATTGATACAAAGGTATAGATGACTTGAAAACTCAAGCAACAAGTGTTTTCATTCAAAGACCTATCTCTGTCTCCCTTGCGTAATCTCTAACCTTGTTATTGGTTCTCTGATTCTTCCTCAGTTCCTTCAAATTCCTACCTACCAGATGGGATTATTATTATTATAACATTTGTTAAGGGCAACTGCAACCCCATGGGTATCCTGGTGCTGCTGGACATAAGCCTGACCATCCTGAGGGGAAACCACTGCCTGCATATCCATAGTTTCAGGAGTTTCCTAAATGATAAATGGTCCTGAGTCAGTTGAATGTGTGTTGGTATACTATTCCACAATTTGGGTCTCTGAACTAAGCAGGCTGTACCTCCAGCTCTCACTTTCTTGTACTCGGGAATCTGGAGTTAAGGCACAGTGTCTGAGTGGAGTAATTTGCCTGGTTGGTAGGAGTAATCCTATCTGCCAGGATGTGAAGTGCCTGTTGATAGGCCATCCTGTGCATCAAGCACTCTACTTTAAAAGAAATTCTCTTTTTCTCTGGCAACCAGTTTAAGGAGTCAAAGGCTGTAGAGGTGGAAGAACTCCATTTCTGCCCCAGCACCAGTTTGGAAGCTGCTGCTTGAATTCGCGAGAGACACCTTATCTTCTCAGGTGGCTGATTAAAAGGACATTACAATATGCAATCCGGCATATAGAATTATGGATGATGCCAGCTGGTCAGAAGAAGTGGTAGGATTTTACTTAAAGCCCTAATAAGGACAAAGCTGATATTGGATCTCTTCTTTGCAAGGTGGACTAACGAGAGTGTGAAGTCTAGTTGTCCCCCCAGAAGGGAATTTTTCACATTATTGTGGCTTGATGCTTTATCAGTGTGGCTGCTATTAAAAAAGAAAGAAAGAAAATGCACTAATTACATACTGGTAATCTTCGCTATTCTTAGTCTGTAACACCCTTGTCACAGTCATTAGGTATTGAGGTGTATCCCACCTCATGACAGGGAAAAAATCTGGACGTAGTAGTCATTTAATTTAGCCACCCACCGGTGTGGGCGCCAACACAAAGGACAACTACCCACAATTCCTTCTGATTCTACTAACCCTACTGAAGATGAGCAGTTCAAGGAGGGTGGGTGAGTTCTAATGACTGTGACGAGGTCATTAGGGACTGAGGATAATGACAATTACCAGTAAGTAATTGGAGCATTATTTCTATGTCCTTAGGTCCTTATCCCAGTTATTAAATATTGAGGAAAACCAATGCTTTTGCTTACAGTAAAACTGTATACTAAATGAAACTGCACTAGGAAATGCAAACACAATTTAATAGTGAAGTAATATATTTAAGTGACATAAATAAAATACAGATTGTAGACATTTAGTCCAAAATTATCATCATCCAACCCCAACTTCTGAATTTTATATTAACTGAGGAAAGTAGGAGGAGATGCCCAAGTCCTAACTCAACAGATATCTTTCAAAGACACCCACTCTAGCTCATCAGAAGAGGCCACCACACCTCTAGTTGATCTCCCAACAATCCGTTAATCATAAGAGATATGAGCTGAAGTATCGGCAGAAGAAAAAGTCTCCCTTATCCATCGGCTGGGAGTGATATTGAAAGGTTTATTGATTTGAGTTTCCAAAGGTAACAATCAAGTTGTCATATTTTCTAAATTAATGTGTTTGCTCCAAATACAATTAAAAGAGCTATGTTAACATCCAATGAGAAAAGTGGGGAGAAACATATTTTGGTCTTTATTGGACAGGGAAGTTATCTTATAAAGGAATTGAGGATTAGATTCAAAGAACAATTCCATCTTCTAGGACTGTAATGTACCTAGGTTTACATAAGCTAGCTTAGAGTACACCAATCCATAACGACAACTAAGAACACCACTTTTAAAGTCACAAGCTTCAATTCAATAGTTTTTAAAGCTTCAGATAGAAAACTTCGAAAAGCTTTATAGTCTAAAAGTAGTCCCAGGGAAGAAACAAGTTATGAACAAAAGGTCTAGATAAAGAATAACTCTATAGTAGCCTGAGTCCAAGATTCTCATGCTGAAGAAAAACACATCAAGTTTATTTATTTATTTATTTATTCTAGTTGCTGCCCACATAGCTCTTAAATAGGTGGCAGATAACCTATTTTGAAATCCATCAAACAGAAATTGTAGAACCATAATTACGTTACACTCTATAGAAATGTTAAAATGCAAGGGTCCCGAGCTATGCAAGGGTCCCGAGTCCTGGGAAAATCTAGAGCCACCCCATTACTACACAGCGTGTTATGTTATGTTATCTTATGTATACTTGTATAGCGCATGGCTACCCCAGCAACAGGGCGCCCCAGCGCTGCGGACATGTCAGAGGCTAGTGCGTTGGAGGATGTACTAGATGGACGCAAACAGCCAAGTTTTTATCAGTTTTCGGAATTGCAGGTGATTTGAAGTGGCCTGGGCTTTTGGAGGGATGGAGTTCCAGAGCTTGGGGGCCAGATACCTGAAGGAGCGGCCACCGGCTCTACTCCTCCGAATCCTGACAGTGCAAGCTAGAAACAGGTCCGCTGAGCGCAGTGCGCGCATGGGGGTGTAAAAGGAACAAAGTCCTTGCAGAATTTGTGGGCCAGCGCTATGCATAGCTAAGCGTGGGTTCAGGAAGTCTAACTACATCATTTACTCTGGTGCCTAACGGATCCCCGGCCGCCTTGTGAGGTACTTGGGCAGAAGCCTGATTGTTGACCAATGTATCACTAAGGGCACATTTCTTTAATAAGCCGGTGAGAGAAGTATTCAATGTCGCCACAATGTCTTTTGCAATGCCCAATAGCAGGGGTTCGATGCGGGCAACAAACAGAGCCTCTAGCTGGTCACCCAGGTTATCCTTTGACACAGGTGCAGTGTTAGAAACAAATTCAGCCTTTTTCCTCCTTTTTGTAGTCATTTTTTGCTCGCGGCCAGGCACTTGGATCTGCTGTGGCAGAGGCGGAGCTTGGGAAATGTCAGGGGAGGGACGAGCAGTAGTGGCGACAATAGGGTTTGAATTCAGCATAACCACCTCCGGCTCCAAAGGGATATGCTGAGCTTGGGCAATGTCAGTGGGGTATGAGGAGGGGGGGAGTGCCTAGCCCAGCTCCTTTTCGGCATTTTCAATTTCTTTAGAAAGGGCCCCCACAGCTGATGACGGATAGGAAATGATTGACTCTGAATGTCTCGGCACTTTTGCCTTCTTCCCCCCCTCCTCCGCATTAGTTGCTTTCTTGCGCTTACCCATTGTTGGTAGTTAGAGGGCAGGCCCAGCCCTGGCACGTCCTGCCCCGGACGGCCACAGACGGCCCCGCCCTTGTCCCGGGCTTCTCCCGGCGCAGCCCGCGCGCGTCCCGCAATGCGGGAGGCTTTCCGAGTTCTTAAAGCGCCTCCGGGCGCGTTGGGAGCGTCAGGGTAGAGCGCCGCCCCGGGGCTGCTGGGGAATGTAGTTCGCCTGGGTGGAACTACGGCGTTGCAAAACCTGCCGTTCACCTCACGGCGTAGACAGAAAGGAGATGATGCCGTTGCCCTCACGGCGTGCGGTATGCTCTGCAAAAGTGGCCCCCAGGAGCGCTCGGCGTTCCGAGTTCTTAAAGCGCCTCCCGGCGCGTTGGGAGCGTCAGGGTAGAGCGCCACCCCGGGGCTGCTGGGGAATGTAGGTCGCCTGGGTGAAACTACGGCGTTGCGAAACCTGCCGTTCCCCTCACGGCGTGGACAGAAAGGAGATGATGTCGTTGCCCTCACGGCGTGCGGTATGCTCTGCAAAAGTGGCCCGGTTTCACTGTCTCTTGGAGTTCTTCAGGTAAATCTTGTATTGTCAGTCTTTTAATTTCTGAGTCGGGTCTTGCTAACATTAATTTGTATATTCCGTCTTCATCTGGGGTCTGAATTTCAACACCATTTGGAGAGCAAAAGATGGTACAGTTCATTTTTCACAACAAATCTCGTCCTAGTAAGTTCACGGGACTGGAATCACAAACAACAAATCTATGCATTTCTTTAAAATTCCCTATTTTAATCTCCATTGGTTCGGTAACTGGAGTACTAATTAGCTGATTAGAAACGCCCACTACTTGTATCGCTTCTCCCGAGAGGGGTAGGTTTGGAACGTCTGCTGTTCTCACAGTAGAACGGGTAGCACCAGTGTCCAACAGAAAGGTGATGTCATTTCCTTCAACCTTTCCTTCAATGTATGGCCCTGACTGGTCCACAGGCAAGGAGGCGCCAAGCACACACTCCTCGTCCTCCCCCCTCAGGCACCGTCAGTAGGTATCGTCACAGAGGAATGTGTCATTTAACAGAAATTGTGAAGTTGCTGCATTTCTATCCTCCCTTCCTTCCCAAACGTCAGTGTCTTCACTCTGTTGTGCTTTGCTCCTGTAATTTGGCCTAGGTGCGCGAGGCAACTGGTTCTGTTTTACCTGCTGCTGGGTCTTCTGTGGAGTCTCATTCTGCGTCTGTGGATTTAAATCATTAATTTGCACGTTACCATTCTGCACAGCCTTACACTCGTCCCTCCAGTGTCCTATCTTTCCGCACCCGTGGCAGGGAAATTTCTGTTTTACCTGCTGCTGGGTCTTCTGTGGAGTCTCATTCTGCGTCTTTGGATTTAAATCATTAATTTGCACGTTACCATTCTGCACAGCCTTACACTCGTCCCTCCAGTGTCCTATCTTTCCGAACCCGTGGCAGGGAAATTTCTTCCGTGGCTCTTCTCGCTCATTTTTATTCTCGGCTTTCCCCCACCCCCGGGGCCTTGACTCTGATTATTATTCATTTTGCTTAACTGCGGTTCCTGCTGCTTTGCTAATTTTACCTGTGCCCACATGACCTTTTCTTTCAATTCTTTTCGTTTGTTTTCTAGCTCATCTTCACAGTACTTAGCATATTTAAGGACTTCGTCAATTGGTTTAGCTTGCCAGCAGATTTTATTGTCTTTGATCCACTGTGAGATCTCAGGCCTTAATCCTAGCACAAATCGATATATGAAGTGGGTCATGTCCTTCATTTCTATGTTATCCAGGCCACTGTATGTCTTGAACACCTGTAACAGTCGTTCATAGTAAGAATGTACAGTTTCATCTCGATTTTGGGTAGTTCTGTCTATTCGGGTCCAATCAGTTTCTTTTGCAGGCACCTTTCCTTTCAGATACAATATCACCTGATTGTACTTCCTCATAACATCCCCTGAAGGAGCCCCTGTCTTTGGGTCTCTCGGGAACTCTTCACTAGGCCAATCAACAGCAATTTTACATTCTGTCCATAAATCTACGGGAACTACAATGTCAAATAAACCATCTAGATCTTTCAGGAGGCATTTTTGAACCTTCACAAATCTCTCGACCTGTCGGTACCATTCTACAGGTTTTTCTCACAATTTTGGGAAGTCATTTGTAAAGGACACAATATCCTGTCGGGACCATGGAACATGTACATATCCTCCACCTGGCACTTCTCTCATAGGATATAATTTTTCCACCTTTTCTGCTTCTTTTAGAACATATTCAGAGGTCAATTGCTTTGATCTACTATCTTCCTTTTTCTTGGCCCACCTGGCTTTCCATTTTTCTAAATCTCCCCATTTTTGTAACAGGTTTAGCAATTCTCTTATTTGTACCTTTTTCCCTGACACATTCATGTTCTCTAAATCTTTGTCTGAGAATTCTGCTCTGTAGGGTTTTTGCAACACTTTAGATTGGCTGTCTATTCCCATGCTAGCTGCAGTGTCCATTAATTTCTCATGGTACACTCTGGTATTACGGGTGATACTTTTGCAAATGAATAACAATTCTTCTTCACTAAGGGTGTTCAGTCTATCCAAACCCACTTTCCTAGCCATTAATTCCTCCAATTCTATTCTTAGTTTATATATATCTAATGGTTTTGGCTGAGGATTTGGTTTCTCTAATTCTCTGGTCCATCTGTCGATTTCTTCAGGAGTCACTACTGTAGCACTTCTAGTACCGGAAGATGACTCAATTTGAACTTCTCTTGAAGTAAAAGGAGTGTTCTTTCTCTGTGAACTCCCTTCTGGTTCCCTTATCGGTAAATCCATCAAGGAAATCACAAATTCACATTCACTTGCCTGATCATCCACTATCAAGGGCTCTTTTCTCGGCTGTACTACAGATGGGGTTATAATTGGAGTTTTCGGACTCGCTTGCTTGTCCCCGTACAAAGGAACAACTGGGCCAATAGTTAGTGGAATTGTCAGAGCTCCAGGACTGGTGTTTAATTGGGAAATTTTCTGAATTAGTTCTGTTCTTTGTTCAACTAAAGCCTCTCGTTCTCTATCCTGCAGTACCTTATCCATGGAGGTCTCATGTACTATCTGCGGAATCAAGGGAGGGCCATAACTCGGGTCACTTGGATTTGTCATACTCGGTCCCTCGCCATAATTAGGTTTCAGGAATGGGTTTCTCGTGCTTAGGGATCTAGGTTCCTCATTATAAGGTGGTGGATTCTTCATTAACAAATCCTCCAGATAATCATCATCTGAATCAACTGTGATCATTAAATGTTTTGTTTTCTCTGTCCTTTTCCCTCCCATGGGCTCTTCTACTGTTAATACAGGGTACAGTCCTTCTACCATCATGTTCTGTCTCCATTCTTTCATTCTTTTTTCTCGGGTTTCTTTTTTTACCTTCGGATAACATTTAGCTAACCCTTTGTCAATTCTAGGTCTGTCTCGCTCAAAAGCCTCTATTTCCCATTCTTCTAATGCCTCATATTGTGTTAGTCTAGGTCTGGGATGCAAATCATTCATTCGGGTCCTCAGATTAAACAAAATTCTCCCATTAAATGTACCTTCTAAGGGAAATGCTAAAATTCCGTCATCTTTAGTATATTCCACCCAATTTTCTAGCCATACACAAGCATGGTAGCCTCTGTCAAATAACATAAATGATGCAGGAGTATTAGGTGGTGGAATGATAACTCCTTCTCTAGTTTTGATAGGCTAGTCTTTCTTGAAATAATTATTTACTTTGTCTACAAATGTCATTTTCCTCTTGCCTCCGTACATAATGCTATTACTAGCGTTTTTCCACTGATCCCTCACAAAACCTTGATATCTCGGGTCAGGTCGAATTTCTGGATGAGTTGGATACCACATATACTTTTTCACAAATCACTTACTTTGTTTGCAAAATCACTTCTAATACTAGCGCGTCTTTTATTTTTCTGCAACCAATCAAATATGTGATTTCAAACAATTCCAACCAATGGGTGCGCGGCTTTCCTCGTAAACGAATTCCCACGCTCCTGTGCTCACCCCTCTTTTACAATGCTATCTCAGCTACACGCCCGCTGAGTGACCTCAGCGCAGCTCCGCAACTGACTCACAAGGTATCGTAAAAGTTAATTCTTTATTTAAAGTTCAAGTGCTGTGTTTATTTTACAACGTAAAACATTCGCCACTGTACTCGAGTGTCTAGAAAGAAAAGATTTGTTTCACTGCAAGTAAATCCCTTCTGTTTACTTTTCATATACTGCGAGTAGATCCCTTCTGCCTACTCTTCACACAAGCATTAGAGAACGTGCTACTCCTTCGACTCATCCACTCTGGGATATATACTAAGTCAAAAGTTTCACCAGCGAACCCCTTTGCTAACAATCAAGCTCAGATGAACCTGATGCTCCTTCCGTGTGACCCTTACTAGGTTATATCACAATAGAAGTTTTGCCAGTGAACTCTTTGCTATCATTTATTCATACATTTATACAGAAAACCCTAATTAGCGCTTCCAGTTCTGCCCAACCTGCACCAATTTTCCTCGAGCCACTGACCTCTCTGCGACGTGGCTTCCACTTACCACTCGCTATTCTGCCCCCGGGGATCCTAGACAAACATATAACAATCACTAACAAGTTTTGTTAATACATAGATCAATATAGCAGCATATCAGAGAAAATTTTAAAACATTTCATAACAGTTCAAACAATTTAAAAAAAAAACAATTTTCATTTGATCGATCGTTTTTTTTTATTTAGCAACAAGTTTTGATTTTCACAGTTAGCAGCAGTTTACCTACCTGCCTATCTTAACTAGTCCCTAACCATGCCTCTGCTACCAGAAAATTACTGATAGAGCGCGCAGGTCACCCGACTATAATTTTTTACCATATGCACACTTGGGCCCATAAATTTAATTTACCATATTTATTCTAATCGGGTAACCTACACTCTACTACCAGTAACCCAGTTCGTTCCTACCTATTTCCTATTATACTCGACTTACCAATCCTTGTCACTGGTACCTATGATCACAATGGATCAGGGAGCTAGCTGAAAAGATAAGCAGTCACCAAAAATACAATAACATTTATAATATTTTACACTCTTTATAATAACCACAGACTCAGTAAGTTTTGAAAATCTTTATCTAGTTCTCATCAACGTCAGAAAGCATGAAATTCACCGCGAGCAGACTATCAATGACCAAAATCATGAAAATCGTATAACCATGCAGAAAATAGATTATGCCAACCATTAGAACTCTAAAGGGAAGGTAAGAACAGGGAA
The DNA here is from genome assembly GCF_964261635.1 of Lissotriton helveticus. Classification (NCBI taxonomy): domain Eukaryota; kingdom Metazoa; phylum Chordata; class Amphibia; order Caudata; family Salamandridae; genus Lissotriton; species Lissotriton helveticus. Next base: position 447,389,407 of record NC_136061.1, read on the forward strand.
CATGCTAGTAAGAAATTTCAGAAATCAGCCTTGGTATTGTGTGTCTAAAGGACGGCAAAAATAAGGAACATGCTAGAATGCCACAGTTTGAGTACCCCTAGAAGGTGGGTAAGGCAAAAGAACTTTAATTTGTACTAAAGGAATTTGAAGTAACCATGCAGCTATAGGGAAGGTAAAAAATTGGAACACGCTAATGATTCAGAGCCGGGGAACATCCTTTACAACGCGGATGTTACACCACAGTTTCCTTATGACGCAACTTTTACAACGTAAGTTGTAACAACGAATTGCGCTGGGGGCGCGTCCAGGATAGTAAATAGTTTAATTTACTATCCAACTCCTTCCCTACTATCCATGGGGACTGGAGTTGGAATAGTAAATTAAACTATTCACTATCCAGTCCCCAACAACGCAAGTCATGGTAACGACTTGCGTTGTAAAACATGCGTCGTAAAGTACTGCGATGTAAAACATCGCGTTGTAATGACGTACATCCTTCAGAGCCATCAATTTAATTCGGCTAAAAGGAGGGTAAAGAAAGGGAATGTCTATATTTCATGAACGGTATTTCACAATTTGCTCAAAGGATGGGGAAAAATGGAACATGCTAAGAGAACAATTCAAAGGTATTGACTTTATTATTTGTCAGAATAAGGAGGTAAGAAAAGGAACGAATGTGCAATTAAGACTTTTCGTTATTTCAAGAAAGGCAAGGAAAGGACGCAAATGTGTTTCCCTCACAGATTTATATTTACCTAGAACGGTGTGGAGACCAACCCTGGCCACAGGTCAGTTAAGGACAATAGGAACCCCAAGGAATACAGTCGCCAGTAGGCCAGCAGGTGCAGAATAGAAAACCCAGGACAGGAAAACCAGATTAGGATCAGGACAAGACCACCAAAGTTGAGACCAGCACCCGCAGTAAAGTTGCAACGCCTGCGCTACACCTTCTCTGCAGCTATTAGTCAAAACCCCAATTGGGTTCTCGAATTCCCCAGCAAAGTGCCTCACCAGCACTTTAAGGTTCCCAAAACCCCGATTGGGTCTGGAGTCTGTCTGTCAGTGTGCTCTGCAGCACCTCTGTTCTCGATCAGCTATTGAGTGCGTTGGGTCAGTGACAGGTCAGCTATTCGGACAAGTCGGACAAATTCCCTAGCTAAACCTAGGCTAGTTATACTGTTTTCAGGTCAGTGTTGCATCCCCCAAATGTTGCAAGGGCAAGAATCCCCAATTTCGATTGGACAAAAGAAAGGACAGGTCATCACACCTCCTAGGATTTGACTTTCTCAAGCCCCTTATTAGAATTTTAATACCCACCCACCGAATTTCGGGTTCCCATGACACATATTCCTCACATAACAATGGTGAATTTAACTTTGCATACAATGTGTACAATTTAGCTTCTTCGACTAGGTAAGAGAGCTTCTTCCCAGGCGCATCTTGGCTGGGACTGCCACTTGGTAAAGTTCCAAAGGTCATTGCTGTGGAGACTCGCAGATCTCGCGCAGACTCAGTTTCAATCAAAATGGAGTACAGCAGGGAACATCAGGCCATATTTCGTAAAGTACCATGAAATGAAAAAGAAACAATTTTAGAACACAGAAAAAATGAATGCACTGTATACCATGAACCTCTATACTACTCCCATTACTATAGCTTTAGTGATTAATGCAGAACGAACAGCATAGCAAAAGCAGTAATGCAAGCTTCAGGCATGTGAGAACACAAAGCAGCCATTTTAGCTCTAGTGCGCAAGTGCAACAGATTCCCTCCAGAACTGCGAGTACGTCACTTCACATGGGTATGACCGACGCATGCGCAGAAGAAATTCCCGCGTAGCAGCAGCCATCTTAGATAGCAAGCGTATTACTATTAGTAAACACATAGGCAAGCTTCACTGGGACACCCAAAATGTCAGAATAAGGGGTAAATTAATAAAACAAACAGATTAATTAGTGTATTAGGGTTATTTGAGGTTCATGAATACAAGCAAGGTGCTTTACGTGCAAATCCTTGCTCCATCAGAGGCAAATGCATTATTTCTCCCAGCTGCTCATTCTAATGTGAAAAGGGCATATTTGGGTGGCAAAATGCTCAGCAAAGGCACTAATGTTAGAAAAAAGGTGCCAGCAATTAATATAGCCCCTCCTGTTTTTTCTGGTGGGTGCTCTGCAGCTTTAGTAGATTACTCTAGTGATAGTGGAGTGGAGGATGATGTTAGTCAAGAAGTTTCTCCTACTATTCTACATAATAATTTTCCGAATAAGGCTCAGGTTGTGGGGTCTCATTTGGGGGGGAGGGGCTGTTTCAGAGGTTGTTCCGTCCCCTATACCTAGAGGCCCCCCTGGGGCAAAAGCTACTTTGAACAGTCAAACATCTATTAACATTGGTCATATGTACATGTCGGAGACAGCTCTGGGGGAGATGTGTCTGAGTATTTAGATGACGTTGAATGGTTGATGCAGACTGAACAGGTTTCTTCACATTTTGATCAGTTTGGGAATTTGTCAGGCATTGTATCTATTTTTCCGGAATCTCGCAGCCCTCCCTGTCATCCTCAGGTTACTTTTGACTCTTCATTAGGACCGCAACGGGGACAGAGGGTGTGGGTTGAACATTCTGATCCTTCATTGTCTGTGGTTGACAGTTTTGCACAGGCTTCTGGAACTGGTAAGTTGTCAACCAGCATCAAGTTCCTCCAGATTTGTGAGTACGAAGCAGGTTGCGGCTTTTGGTAATGTATCACCTACACAAGGCGTATCAGTTGTGGATTCCTGTGTTACGGCCGGGTTCTCTGAGCGGAGGCCTGTGGCAAATTGGACATCTTATGACGGTGGGGGAGGGGATGGTGAAATGCCAGGTACTAGCAATGATGATTTTGCTATATTATATAAGCATTTTCGATCAAGGGTTTGTGACTAACAATACAAATGAAGGAGTTTTTCCGGAAAGTCTTGATGGTAATGCATATGCTTTGGGTTATGATCGTGTTTTGTCAAAAGGGGGTCCGGGGCCAATCAATTCTTCTAGTCTGTTACAGAAGTCAAGAGCGGACAATGTGACAGATCAAGAACGGTGTCACGGACATCGTCGTGGTGATGATCCTCAGGAATTTCAATAGCGTGCTGCTCAGTTAACGATAGGTAAGCCTAATTGGTGGGCTGCTTGGTCACAACCTTTGACGGGCAAGCATAATTCTGTTTCTTTTAGTGTTCGTGATTTACATGTAAATGAGTCTTTGGGTTTGGAGAGAAGCGAGGGTATGGTGAATGTAACGGATCAGCCATCTTTCTCTAATAGCATTGCAGGGTCAAACAATATTTCAGGTCAAAACAAACAGGTTTCGGAGGTTCGCAATTCCAGTTTAGGGCAGGTTTCAGTCACTGATAGCATTCATAAGAAGCTCCCTTATATGGGTTTAGCTATGCCTTTGGGAATGCATCTTTTGGATAAAACAAAGCAAAGAATTTGGCAACATGAATTTGTTGATGTTTTCAAGCTCCTTCATAGAGATATTCAAGCTAGGGAGGGGTCCAAAGATGAAGAATGGGAGCTTTATAGACTTCCCAAAGGACCTAAGAATATTGAGAATCGGACTGCTGCATTTTTAGGTTTCGGCTACCGTCGCACTGCGTAAGCAGTGGGCGGAGCCGAAATCTTTTGTTTGTAATATGGGGGCCTGAACACGCCCCTCTTCTTCATTGGCTGGCCTCGTAAATGCTGGCCAGCCATTGGAGGAGAGGAGCGTCACTCAGTTCAGGGCCTGCCTAGACGCGATTCGGGGGCGTTTCTGGGTCTTTTTTTAAGTCCCGCCCTCTCCTCTTCCCATTGGCTGGAATTTTACCTTCCAGCCAATGGGAAGGGGAGAGCACGCCCCCGAATCCCTACAGGACGCTGTGCTTTCCGAACAGCGTTTACCGAGGCCATGAGGTAAGCCTCTGCCCCCCTGTTTGTGCCGTTGTTTCTTGTTCTTTACATGAGCACACTTATTGGGAAGTTTACTTTGAAGGCTTTGCTTGTGTCATTATGTTTTTGTTCGTGAACACAGCACACTTCTGACTAAGTTTGTTGCTGTGGTGAGTTATGCATCTCTGTTTTTTGACACTGCGTTTTAGAGGCCCTTCATATGCGTCAGCCCGGTTATGATACAGCTTCCTTCCAGACGAATGAAACAGCGGGGATACACACAGGAGACATGGTTTCCAGCCATGATCATTCGGAAATCAACGAGACATTCAGTTGCTATTATGAACTGTTGTAAACGTGAATGAGACAAGCATCATTGCATTTTAGTAGTTGCATTTTGAGAATTCGACGGTGAATTGCATGTTTAGATTTAAGGTCTCAGTCTAAGGGTACACAATATGAGTCTTAGGGGAATCGCAGATTAAAGAAAATATATTGCAAGGGATTCTGGGCAATGTAGTAGAAAGGGTAATGGCTCAACAGTTATGATGACCGGAAGTCTGTTGCTGAATGCTCAGGATCTTTCGTAATGTGATGCATAAACATGAGCAGCTGCAGGTAATTGACGCGCCACAATAAATAGACGAATGATTGAGAAGCAGTTGATTAACACTACCATGAGGAGAAAGACGTGCGTTTTCGCGCTTTCAAAATGTAAACCCGTCTAGAGGGCATGTTTAGTGCTTGACGAAATATAAGCTGGTTGTATGCGAGGCCGTGTCCTTTCTGTTCCTTCAATGATGAACTATAGATGCCACGGTAAGCGCAACAGAGGCAGTGTTATACTAAAGGGTTCTATGATTAGTATAGCTTGCTTGCTTTTTAAAGGTAGAGGTGTTAGTCGAGTTCAGGCGGCTGCATTTGAAACAAAGCTGGTTCTCCCCATAGTTTTATAAATAACCGTTGTGTTTTCAGTATGTTTTACAAGTATTAAGGTCAAACTGTGCACACTACAACTATTCAGATTACATTATATGCATTATAGAGGTGACGAGTAATATTGATGTCAATGTATATCCATTTTTGTATTGTAGAGACCCATGACGAAGGGATTCGTCCCAAAATGCATTGGGTCACCTAATAAACTACGTGGCATTTGGAAACCACCTTGCCTCCTGTGTTTGTAAGATCTGTCATCGAGTGAATGATGAGTAAAATTAATTTAAGACAAAGAAAGAAACGGAAAAGAAATGGATTAAAATAAGGAGTATATAAAGAATAATAACAGGATTTAATTAGTTGGATTCATCGCGTTATATGGCTGTGCTGCCGGTTAAGGAATTGAAAAGGTTCCCGTGTGTTTTGGTTCATATTGCAGCGCAATTGGGCGAAGTGCTTTCCTGGCAGGCACGCCTTCAAGTGCTATCGGTAAAATTCATAGACGGATAACAAATTAGGTGTGCAACTCGCAACCCACAGTTCTGATCACTTGTAACTACATCACATTGGTTGTGGGTACTGACAGTTCTCTTTTTTATTGTAGGTTGCTACCGTTTTCTTATGTCATGATGAGGACCCTTTTTGAATCCGTATAAGCAGTTGAAACGTCAACAAAATGTTCTTCCCGCTCTCATAAGAAGTCAAACACTGTGTAAATCTGATTGCTCATTTGTCTGGATTTCAAAATATTAATGTCCTTATGGTTGTGACGTTTGTGCATATTGTCTGCACACTGTGTTGTCCATTTCTCTTGGTTCACTGGATTCACTTGCACTGCGCTATCATTAGAATTCCCTCTTGTTTTTAAAATTCTCTATTTACCGGACACTTGTGATATATGTGGTAGATGAAAGTAAAAAAATCTGTCTTTTGTCACATTGATTGTGTTTGAATAGCAGAATTGACACATATTTTAGCTCCTTGCTGAATTATAAGACTATTTGAAGGTAATTGCATAGGGAAAGTTGCTTTCCATTTGGGCTTGTTTCAGCAGCTGATGTTTTCAAATATGTTCCAAATGCTTAAAGACATAAGTCACATCTATCTTTCAAGGTTTATGATCGCATTTTGGATTGGGTACTGCCTATCATTGCTGCAGGGGGCGTCATGGCTGGTTGCTGCAGGGGGCGTCATGGCTGGTTGCTGCAGGGGGCGTCATGGCTGGTTGCTGCAGGGGGCGTCATGGCTGGTTGCTGCAGGGGTCGTCATGGCTGGTTGCCGCAGGGGGCGTCATTTCTGCGTGGTGTTGCAAAGAATGTTCCCATCAGCGCTCGGCGAGTAAACAAAAGCTGACCATCCTCGCACTCTAAAGAGAGACTTCCCTGATACTCCCCCCCCCCCCCACCCTCCCAGCTCTGACCGCAACAAAGCCGATATCTTTCCACCCGTCTCCAGCGCAGGGAGAAGGAATGTGATGAAACATTGAAGGCCCTTGGGCTTCTATTCATGAAGAAATGCAACACAAGTTGAATCAAGTCTTTCTTAGTCAACAGTTACTATTCCAATGTCCGAGTAGGGCTGGTCAAAGTACATAATAAGCGACACGCATTGATCGCACAATCCCAAGTACAACGTATTCTAGAAACCTCTTAGTGAGAAAAAACAACCATTTACTGTAAAATCCTCATCTCACTTCAAAGTTCAGCATACTTACTGAGCTTGTTGGTAAAGAAAACAGACTCCCAGCTCACCAGGCTTGTGGGGAGTATTTTTAATGCTTGCTGTCCTGCCTCCCTCCCGAGAAGTACAGGTCGAGGCACTCCATAGTCACATGGCTCAGTAATCGGCAACGTGCACAACTCCAGCGAGGCGCTGGAACTGGGTGTAAGCAGGACTGCCTCCTACTGGCCAGACCCAGTGTCCACAGAGGATGGAGGGGTATGGGCGGATACGGGGGCTCGCCACCCAGTTGCTGATGCGGGGACTCCTGCTTCTCACCGTGTGCTGGTGCTGGGCGCTGCATGGGGGTGCAGTATTATCATTCCATGTTAGCATTTTATTTTCAATAGCGCTTTCTATGACGAACGAGGCTTCGGAGCGCTTTCTAGGGAATTGTGTAAACCGCTAAATCTTTTTGTGCTTGATTGGTACAATCTGTGTTTTATTGGGTGTTTGTGGGCAGTATTATGGCATGAAGCAGAGAGATGTGAGAGGGGCAGAGACACGTTTCCATAGTGCTAGAAATACAACAGTGCAAATACAGTGGGGCAATTTAGAAAAATCACATGCACACCATAGTCCCTGGCCAACCCCAGCCTACAATCTGGCCTCGTTAGATACTGAAAAACATCATAATATCTTTAAACACATATGAATAACGTTTTTACAGTGCATAACATGAAGAGAATCACCTCTTGTTGTTCCCAAATTGCCAGTGAAGAAACACAAGGCACTACGCTGCAGGGTGGTCTGCCCAGGATCATACAATTTGGGTAAACGTGGGCGCTGGGATTTGAGCCTAGGTTTTCAGTTGGCATTATTCAGCCACACGAGGTATCTGCACAGTCTACTTTTGTAGAAAAAAAGACATTGCTTCGTGTATTAATGCATTTAATTGCGAGAGATTAAGCTAATGGCAATGTAAATGACAATGCCATTTATTTATTTGTTTTCAAAACCAACACATAAATACAAATTTTGCCATTTACAATGCCAATAGCTCTAACTTTTCCAAAGGCGAAACCATTGCATTGTAAATGCTTGTTAATATATGCAAGCGTGTATTGTGAGAGACACCAAGACAGGGCTGTAGCCATGTTTAAATACATGGATAATAATTCGTAGAGCACATTTACAATTTGGCGGCTATGCATGGCTCAATTATGATGAAGAATTTAGGGCTAGAGTCAGTATTTTTAATGATAAACCTTGGGGCGAGGTTGATCAAGAACTTTGGTTGCAGTGGATGTCCTCTACTCAGCCACCTGCGACGATACATACTGCAAGTGGTCTGCCGATTACGTCCTGGCCCTTTCTGCTTCACCCCGCCCAAATCGGGCGGGTGTTTTTGGTAGAGGACAACTGCCTACATCAGGCGCCTGTTGGAATTTTAACCGAGGCGTATGCACCAGGCAATTCTGAAGGTTCAAGCATGAATGTTCCCAATGTGGAGAAAAGCATGCCATTACCCAATGTTTTGCAAACCAGAATTTCGGGGATAGAGGGAGGTTCCAAAGAGGTAGATGTGCAGTTCATTCATTTATACCAAAGGGCTCATACCCCAATTAATTTGCAATCACTGATACCATGGTTAGAGGTGTATCCCGATTCTGAAGCTACTTCTAAATTGTTCTGGGGTTTCAAGGAGGGTTTCAAGATAGGCTACCAAGGGCCACGTTATCATCGTTGGGCTGACAACTTACATTCTGCCAAAGAATTACCACATATTGTCTAAAAGAAATTGGATGTTGAGTTGAAAGCTGGTTGGATAGTGGGTCCTTTTAGTCAGTGTCCTTTGCAAAATTTGATAGTATCCCTGTTGGGCGTAGTTCCTAAGAAATTGGCGGGAGAATTCAGATAAATTTATCGTGGCCGGAGGGCCAATGTATTATGATTTCATCTCACCTACTGACTCTAATCTCTCATATGCTTCTGTAGATGACGCTTTAAGATTGGTGTGGTTGGTTGGGACTGGTGCTGAACTAGCAAAATGCGATATTCACTCTGCGTTTCGCTTATTACCTATTCACCCATCGGATTTTGAACTCCTGGGAATGTTTTTTAATGGAGCATTTTATGTCGACAGAGTGCTCCCTATGGGTTATTCAGTGTCTCGTGCTTTGTTTGAAACTTTTAGCACTTTTTTACAATGGTGCTTTTCGAAGAGAAGTAGTCACAAATATGTTTGCCACTATCTAGATGATTTTATGTTCATTGGAGAGGCACATTTAGACCAGTGTCGCAGAGTTTTAGGCATTTTTCAAGACATGGTTGAGGAGTTCGGTGCTCCGCTGGCTCGCGAGAAAACTGAAGGTCCTTGTACCAAACTCATTTTTTTGGGTATCGAGATTGACACTGAAGCTATGATGGCCCGTTTGCCAGCTGCAAAGGTGGGTGAAATCAGGTCTTTTCTGTTGGAGGTTATCGACAAGGATAAAATCGAGCTCAGGCAGGTTCAACGATTCAGGTTCTGCCTGTCGGATGGTCAGGGCTGGCAGAACTTTTTGCAGAAGGTTGAGAATGGCAATGTCAAGAGCATACCTCCCTCATCACACAATTAGAGTTACTAAAGCCATCAAAGAAGACCTGTTGATTTGGCTAACATTTTTGCAAGATTTCAATGGAGTTTCTGTCTTTTTTGTGGAAGACAAACTATATGGCAGATTCAGATATTTTCAGATGCGTCTGGGACTCATGGTTTTGGCCTATTTTGGGAAGGTAGCTGGGGTGCGGAGAAATGGCCTCAGCATTGGCTCCAACAAGGACGCAGTATTGCTTTTCTTGAATTGTTCCCTCTCATGGTAGCCTTGCTAGTATGGGGTGAGGAATTCCGAGACAGATGTAAACTGTTTCATATAGACAATATGTCTGTTGTTGAGCTCAGTAATAACCAAAAAGCGAAAGACTTACGGGTTTTACGCCTGTTGAGGTTTTTCATGCTACAGAGTCTCAAACTAAATATTATTTTCAGAGCTAGGCACATTCCAGGCATTAATAATTCACTTGCAGGTGCGTTGTCTCACTTCAATTGGCAGAAATTCCACAATTTGGCTACAGGGGCAGACAACTTCAAAACTGCAATTCCACAAGACATCTGGGTGCTGGGGGATTGAGGATTATCGAGTTGGTCGAAAAGTCTATAGCTCCTTCCACCAGACGCAGTTATCAACAGGCCTGGTCTGAATTTTTAAGTTACGCTAAATCTCACAGCCTTGCAGGGACACTAATTGGTAATAAATTTTTCATTTTCCAGTTTGTTTTGTATTTGATGAACAAGGGGTAGTCTCATACAACCATTTCTGGGGAACTGGCTGGGATTTCTTTTTATGGACAGTTATTGTGGGGTCAAGACTTGGGGGGATGTTTTGTTGCCTCGAATGTTGAAAGGTTTTAGTAGGGAATGTGCACATTCTTTGCCTTTACGCGAGCCAATTACTTTTGTTCTTTTGCAACAGTTGTTGGTACAATTACCATTTTGTTGTTATGGTAGGTGCGAGGTTTCTCGTTTCAGGCTTTGTATGATATGGTTATTTTTTGGGGCTTTTAGAGTTTCAGAATTGTTGGGATTGAGGGACCAGTTGGGTATTCAGACCAGTGACTTTTATTTTCAACAAGGGACATTGAGGATTCTGTTGAAGAAATCAAAAACTGATCATTGGGCACGGGCACATGGATTCACTTAAACGGTAGTGGTGTACAGGAATATTACCCCCTTGGCGAATGGGAGTCATTTGCAAGTTCTCCTGATTTTCAACATGGGGCTATATTTCAGCATTGCAATGGGGATAAGATTACCAGTTTTCAATTCTTGGCTGTTTTGCAGAAATCCTTGACTTTGGTTGGAAAAAAACTCTTACTGTTTGGGACTCACTCTTTCCGAATTGGGCTGCTACTGAAGCGGCCAGATTGGGTTGGGGTTGGGAGGAGATTAAAAGGATTGGTAGGTGGAAATCTGCTTGTTGTTGTTGTTATGTCAGAAATTAAATAACAACTTTCTATTACAGGGCTGCAGTCTAATTTTTTTTTTCCGCCTAGGTCGAGTTAAAAGTTCTTTATCGACGCAAATGCATACATGGATTGTTGGCCATTCCTTCATTAAATAGTCAGCCATATTTGCAGAGCGGCAGATTTACGGCAGAGCGCTTGGACTTCCCAGCAAAGGCCATGAAGTACTCTGGAAAGGGAAAGGTGGGATGAGGTGGAAAGGTTTGTTTCCCATGCTTTCAGAATTATCAGCTGAAAGAGGTTTTCCCAATGTATTATTCATTCACTTAGGTGAAAATGATCTAGTACCATTGTCGGGTTTATCCCTCTTAAAACAAATGAAATTGAACTTAGCAGTGATAAAGAACAATTGGGTGAGTACATCACTGGTATGGACAGAATTTATTTATAGGCATCACTGGAGTGGGGCTCGCAATCACACTGCGATGGAGAAGGCTCGCAGAAAGTAAAATTGTGCGATGAACATTTTTTGTCCTGCAATGGGTATTAAGGTCTTGACCCATAAAAACATCACAAGTGTTGAGAAGCATCTTTTCCGGGAGGATGGGGTACATTTATACGAAATAGGTCAAGCATATTATTTGATGGAGTTGAGGGATTTGCTGGCGGGATTTTGGAATGCAAATCTTTGGTGTGATAAAAATTCAAAGTAGAGTTGTTTTTTCCACAGGTTCTTGGGGGTGGGGCCAGGAAAACTCTTTGGTTTTCCTGGGTGGTGCTTTTTGGGGGGGTTTGGATAGTCTGGAGCAGGCTCATCCTTTCCCTCCGGGGTGGGGGCAGGGTGGACGGAAAGCTTGTTAGGAAAAATATAAGGAGGGGAAAAAAAATGATGGGATTGTGCAGTACAAGGGGTATTTTTTCTGAAGGTCTAGGGAATATTTTGGTTCTATTTATGATAATATGTTTTAAGCATAATGACAATGTGGATTTTTGTCATAACAAGGTTTTGCCTTAAGAAAGAGTATTTTATCTGTTTACCTGTCTTAATAAAGTGACCTTTTTTGCTAAGTCAATAATGGTGTGGATTGTTGTTATTGCGCGATCTGTCTTTTTAACCTGAGAGTTTGACTTTTAAATCATCTACCCAGTAACAACTGTCAAATATCCTTAACATCTCTACTGTATAAATTGATATGCTACTTCACAATCCAGAAAAGACGGAATGTATATATAGCATACTGATGTTATGCGCTCTCGAACCCTTGTGGTTCTGGGCAGACTGTAAACAGGAAGTACATCATATGGGGGAGGAGTTAGGGTGCGGTTAATGTTGAGTATGAGATGAACTGCAGTGTGTGAGTGTATGCTAAGGAGAAAAAAGTATTAAACCGTGGCTCCTGTGGGGCAGATCTTATGTGCATGCTCCAGGGCTGGGGAAGATACTAAGGGCCAGATGTAGGTGAGGGACACTTACCGATTCGAAAATACCGAATTTTACCGATTCGGTATTTTCGAATCGGTAAATGCTATGTAGCAAATTATTTGGTAAAAATTACCGAATCGTTAAGATTCAGTATTTACCGAATCGGTATTTACCGATTCGGTAATTGCCATTCAATCCTATGGGCCTGGAGGCCCATACCAATTCGGTAAAAGGGGGAAAACATTGAAGGGTGGCAGGGTGTCACTTTGACACCCTGTTGCACCCCTCATTAGTGTATGGGTGCACATGTGGCACACATACATGCCCTTGTCTGCAACATGGCACTGAAGTAATTTGCTTGAAAATGCTTTTTTGGGGGTTTTCGTTATTTACCACCAACTTGTAGTTGGTGGTAAATAACGAATCCTAACATGGGATAAGCACTCATTTAAGTGCTCCCTTCATTAGGAATTCGGTAATTTACCGAATCGGTATTTAAGAATTCGGTAATTTACCGATTCCTTAAATTACCGATTCGGTAAAATACCGAATCCTACATTTAGGCCCCTACATCAAAAAAACCTATGACCGGTCGGTAACGGCCGAAATTCGTTTATTTCGGCCGTTACCGACCGGTAATAGGCTTCCTACATCTGGCCCCAAGAGTATCCTTTAAAGCCATTGAAGACCTGCTTTTTTCCTCGTCTCTCCTTGGCAAAGATTGTGCAGAAGTACTTTATTCCCTGACAAGAAAACATATAGGTCTTAGTGTAGGAAAAACATTCTGGATTGAAGCAATTTTTGTCAAAACATCAGCATTCGTAGTGAACCAAATTAAATAACTCCTACCGACCTGTTTAGTGTACAAACTAGACATACTGCAGCAACATAAAAGAAAGACATGAACAGTTGTTTGAGTGCACGCAAAATGGATGTCGGTATTTATTGTAAAAGACACCACAATGTGTAGTGTCGGCGTTCTAGAGTTCACGCTGCGCTGTGACGTAGCGTGAACGCGGCGGCCATTTTGGGTCACGTACGAAGGGCGCCAGTTCGGGCGCCGGAGCGGAGCTAAGTGGATGCTAGCTCGGCGCTCTCCGTGAGGAAACGTATTTACAAATAAATACACCAGTTCACCCAACTTAGTGTCCTGTATTCATTAGAGAGCTCCCCACCTCTACAGTGGCGACGAGGGTGGGACCTGAGGGACAAGCAACTGCAGGAAGCAACCCACAGGAGCAACAAGGCAGGACAGCCACGCAGGAGCACACAAGCAGGCCCCACACCGAGAAGCCAGGGAACCACTGAGAGCGCGGTAGAAGCACTGCAACCACCAAAGCTGAAGGAGGAAGCGAAGACCAGGTACAGGGGCACTGCTTACCCTGGAGCAACAGGGGTAGAACCACCGTACTAAAGAAACACACTACATAGAAGAGGGTCCAAGGGCTAGTTTAACGACTCGGTACTAGATACGCACCCCTGACACTGACCTAATTTACACAAAGAGTATCTAGGAGTCAGAAGTCTAATCACAAACAACTATTGACATGACAGAAAGAAGATTGTGAACTAAATTATTCAGTGACACCACTTGATGCTATATAACAAAATAACATAAAAACAATAGTGAAATAACAGATTTAACAAAATATCTGTTCAGCGAGTGGTCAACGTGTATTTTTGTAATCATGTTGATATATATGCATTGACATGATTACAAAAATACAACTACTGTTGAGTGTATTATTACAAAACTGTCTGTCTCTTTTCACTTTCTTTTTTGTTGACGTGACTATATTTTAGATTGTGGCGGAGCATCTGAACCTGACACAGAGGTGATATGATTCCTTTTTATCTTTCTCACTAAACTCGACAGCAGTAGCAACATCTAGGTCCTGATGAATGCATTGGCACTTTCCTTTTCTGCAGAAACATGTTGACCACTTGCTGAACAGATATTTTGTTAAATCTGTTATTTCACTATTGTTTTTATGTTTGGGGAGCTGAGAGAAAACATTAAAACCTCCATTTCTACTCAGTCTTACCTAATTTTACTCTATCACTAATCACTCACTTGCACTGCTTTTTGTTCAGTTGTCACACTACACTGACAACACCCACCAGATAAAAACACAGGGTCTTCTTACTCTCATAGTCCTTTTATACTCTTGTGACTGTGTTTGCACTAACTCCTGGGTAAGGAGAACCCATATGATGTAAAAGTGGTGGAACGGTTCGACAACTGATGGGAAAATTCTCACCTTGGGTATGTGTCTCCCAGTACAGTAATCACGTGAATTTTGTTATATAGCATCACGTGGTGTCACTGAATAATTTAGTTCACAATCTACTTTCTGTCATGTCAATAGTTGTTTGTGATTAGACTTCGGACTCCTAGATACTCTTTGTGTAAAGTAGAACCACCGTAGCCAAGTAGTGTGAGAGGGGGCAGGAAGACAGTTGCCCACGGCCACCGCACGCCCAGCAGAGCACGCAGGGGCGCTACAAGGTACGAAGGGGGCCCCTACCGAACAGAAGCACTGGCGGAATCAAGGGCCAGTGAGGCAGGCGACGTAGAGAGCCCCCCCCCTCCGACTGGAACAGAGAGAGGAGAACAATGCGCCGGGCAGTCCCAAGAACCAGAATACAGAGCCGGATAAGCGCGAAACCATGTGCGCCCAGGCGACTTCGGGCACAGCCCGATACTATTTCTACTCAAGCCTGGAGAACCCCTACTGAGGTGGGACGACTGGAGAGAGTACATCCTAACTACATAGAGGTCCTGGAAGATGAAAATGAGGAGGCGTTCACGAGCAAAAGGAAAAGAAGAATTTTGCTACATAACCTAGGCCCGGAAGGGATCAGGGTATTCAAGAACTTAGTACCCAAAACCCGGCAAGACACAGACGATGATGTCTTCGCCCATGCGATAGAAGAACTCAACGAGCACTACCGGCTGGCAGTGTGCGTGTCGATAGACCGTTACAACTTTCAACAACGGAAACAAGAAGCGGGGGAATCGATTGACGAATATGTGGCGGCATTATAAAAGTTAGCGACAACATGTAAATACAGCGCCCTCCAGGATGAGTTCATCAAGGACCAAATTGTAATGCACACAACAAATAAATCTGTGCAGGACAAGCTATGGGCGAGTGGAGAGTCCTCACTGAAGGAGGTGATCGCGATAGTGAAGAAGGCGGAGTTGGCACGGAGGTGCGCAGACGCAGCGAAAAGGGAACCAGCAGCAAGGCAAATGGTGAACAAGATAGACGATGAGGAACCCAAGGGAGGAAACAGGAACACGGGCATGACGTACAGAGGACCTAATAGGTGGCCGGGGAAGCCAGGACCACAAGGGAAGCAGACGAAAGGAGTCAAGAATCCCTGCTACCGTTGTGGCAGTTTGGCTCATGAAGCACACGACAAGAGATGCCCAGCGTTCCGCGCCAAGTGCATGTTCTGCGGCATAACGGGGCATTACGAAAAGGTATGCCGAAGGAAAGCAAGCCGCAGTACAGTGAAGTTCGTAGACCAGGACGAAGAAAGCACGGAAAGAAGTTGTCAAGAGGAGGAGGGCTAGGTATTATGCATAGAGGATCAAGTCCTAAGCGTGGGCACCAGGAGGTCAAACAAACCAGTCCTGGACATGCTAATAGGCGGAGTGATGATAAGCATCGTAGCGGACTCAGGATCTCCATACACGATAGTCCAAAGAGCAGTATGGGCTGAGAAGTTCATGCCTCGTCTGGGCCCGCAGGTGGAGCAGCCAGACATCAGATCAGTCACGTACTTAGGAGACCGCATCCCGATTGTGGGGTATAGACCGCTGAAATTTGAATTCAGGGGATGCAGCGCTGCATGTAAATTATACGTAGCGGAAAAGGGCCCGTCGGTCCTAGGATGGATGGACCAGGGAGACCTGGGCATCAAGCTGGACCCTGGAGGAGCGGTACAGGTGTTGATGACGACGCCGGAACAGTGGCCAGACCTAGAAAAATGGAGAAAGGACTTCCCGAAGGTGTTTGGCGGAAAGGTTGGGAAGTTGGAGAAATTCACGCACAAGATCGTCCTCAAGATGGATGCCAAGCCAGTATCACACAAGGTGAGGAATGAGCCGATTGCAGTAAGGGAAGCGGTGCAACAGGAACTGCGTGAACTGGAAAGGAATGGGATAATAGAACCTATCACATGTGCGGAGTGGCTTGCGCCCCTAGTGGTAGTCATGAAGCCCAATGGTAAGGTCCGTCTGTGTGTGGACCTGTGGGAACTAAACAAATGCATTGTGGTGGAAAAGTTCCCGTTACCCCGCATCGAGGAAATGATGGCGAAAACGAAAGGAAAAAAATAGTACTCCACCATCGATCTAACGTCGACGTACCACCAGATAGCGTTGCACCCGGAGAGTAGGAAGTTGACGTCATTCATAACTCCCTTTGGGGGCTACCAGTTCTGCAGAATGCCATTCGGCCTCGCATCCGCAGCGGCCGTCTTCCAGAAACTCATGCACCGCCTCTTTAAGGACATGGAAGGAATCCAATACTTCCCAGATGATATCCTCGTGATGGGCAAGGACCAACGAGACCACGACACCAAGTTGGCCAAGGTACTGAGTGTGCTAGAGGATAAAGGATTGACCGCGGAATGGGAGAAGTGTCGGCTGGGGATGGCCTCTGTCACCTATCTGGGACACGAAATCAGTGAACACGGGATCCCACCAAAGAAGGAGAATGTGAAGGCAATATGTGAGGCTCCAACTCCCTCCAGCAAAGAAGAAGTAAGATCCTTCCTAGGGATGGCTGAATATTACAGCAAGTTCGTACAACATTTTGCCACCAAGACCCACCACATGAGGCAGCTCACGAGAGAGAAAACGGCATTCGCATGGACGGAGGAGACACAGAAAGAGTTCAAATGTATCAAAGGAGATGTTGCCCAGGCCATACCCCTCCAGGGGTATGATCCACAGGGTCATACTGTCCTCACAACGGATGCCAGTGACAAGGGACTGATAGCAGTCCTCATGCAAGACAGGGGCGGAGGAACGATGGCGACACTAAGCTTCGCGTCCAGAGCCCTGACAGACACGGAAAAGAAGTTCAGTGTCATTGAAAAGGAAATGCTTGCAGGAGTGTGGGCCATGGGCAGATTTCGTCAGTTTTTGTGGGGCACGAGGTTCCAACTCTAAACGGACTATAAACCCTTGGTAAGAGTCCTCACATCTACCGGACATGCGAGTGCAACGCCCAGAATTGCAAAAATGACCCTAAAACTGTTGGATTATCGCTATGATGTGGAATACATCCCGGGCAGCAAGAACAAGGTAGCTGACTACCTGAGCAGGTCTGCGGCCAAGGAAAATGCCGCCGAAGAGAAGGAGGTGGGTGAAGAGTTGGTGGCATTGATGGAAGACCCGGAGAAGGTGATAAGTAACCAAGAGTGGAAGGATGCATGCCAGGCGGACGGAAACATGAGAGAGGTGATAGACCACATAGTCGGAGGTTGGCCTGAAAAGAAGCATCTAAATGGGAACCCGAGGAAATATTATGAAGTGAGAGAGGAATTGGCCCTGGATGACAAAGGAGTGTTTGTGTACCGAGGGAATAAGGTGGTACCCCCGGTGGGGCTAATCCCGAGGCTGATGGCGATACTACATGAAGGCCACCTAGGTATAGGAAAAACTAAACTGAGGGCCAAGCAAGGATACTGGTGGCCTGACATGGACATACAGACTGAACGCTATGTGAGAGAGTGTGACCAATGCCAGCGGGCAGATAAAACCCTGACACCACTACGTCCGGCATTAGGAAAATTCACTGCCCCGAAGAATCCTTGGGAGGAGCTCTCAATTGACATATTGGGGCCAGTACTGGATGAACAAGTGACTCCAAAATACCTATGTGTTTTAGTGGACAAATACTCTAAGTGGCCAGAAGTTCAGGTCCAAGAGGAGATGGATACAGAGACCATACTCAAGTTCCTCACAACCACTTTCCTCAGGGAAGGCATTCCCAAGTCCATATTGAGCGATAATGGTCCTCAATTCACTTCAGAAAAGTGACATGGAGAGGAACGGGATTGTCTCCAAACATACATACATCTATCATCCTGCAGGGAAAGGACAAGTGGAACGATTCAATAGAGTACTAATGGGGTCCATACCAGCTGCTATCATGATAGGGAAGGACTGGGAGAAGGAAATGCTACACATGATTTGGGCCTACCGCATCACACCCACAGGTACGGGGTACAGCCCCTTCCAAATTCTCAGGAGTAGAGATCCCTTTACTAAAGACAATTTGGCGTGGAAAGAAAAGACCATCACAAGCAAATGGTCCCCGGCTGTAGTGCAAAGGAACTTGGAAAGGGCACAGACCATCTACACAGAGCATTACAACAATAGGAAGAACGTGAAAGACACAGCGTTGGAAGAAGGAGAATGGGTGAGAGTCAAGCTGGCAGTGTTACAGAAGAAGGGAGACAGCAAATATAGCAGGCCCCTCCAAGTCAAAGAAGTTTACGATCGAGCGGCAATGTTGAGTGATGGCAACGTGTGGTCCCAGGATCGCATGGCTCGATGCAACAAGATCATACAATGGACCCCCGAAGATCGGGAACAAGGAGAGACAGATCAGAGCACAACAGAGAACGAGAACACCACTCCGGTAGGAGACATGGAAGGTGCGCACCCGGTGTTGGAGCAAGGAGGTGGTGAAACCCCCAGAGCAGAGACACAGAGGCGAGAGAAGAGAGAGCTGATATGCTGAGAGAGTCCGGGTACGCAAGAAGGTGTAGGAAGGGGGCCTGTGATGGCCGGTGGAGGAGAAGTGACGTCCACCCCGGTAAGATGCACGAGAGGGGGGTGTGATTGTGAGACCTTCCAGGTTACGGGACTTTGAGATGGGTGATGGACAATAACCCCCTAGACTGCTTTGTTCGTGTGATACTAAAAGGGGGAGATATGTAGTGTTGGCGTTCTAGCGTTCACGCTGCGCTGTGACGTAGCGTGAACGCGGCGGCCATTTTGGGTCACGTACGAAGGGCGCCAGTTCGGGCGCCGGAGCGGAACTAAGTGGATGCTAGCTCGGCGCTCTTCGTGAGGAAACGTATTTACAAATAAATACACCAGTTCACCCAACTTAGTGTCCTGTCTTCATTAGAGAGCTCTGCACCTCTACAGAATGTGCACTTCAAATCGATAATCTTTTATAAATTCTGTTGCTTTTATATCGCATCAATGTTAATACAATATCAAGTCTACTTGGAATATGTATTAAAATCAGTAGATGCTCGAATACTTAGAGGAATAAGGACTCATCGATGTGTAATTTAATCGATAGGTTTTAAGTACTGCTTGGTCCATTAAGGAAAACTTGTATGAAAATGTGGTCTTGCATGGCTTTCAAAAATCAGTCACCTTAACAAATATGGCCTTCATGTCACGTCTTGCCGACCGTTCTTGTCCTTCTTCTAATCACTCACACTGCTCGTGCATAAGGTGGAACATAGAAAACGGACACGAAAGTGTGTGTTTTCCGCAAAGCCCTCCTTTCAGTCCTATGTCTCTTTCAAGGGTTCCCAGGCATCCGCACCACCCTCCCGCTGTAGCCTTTCACTCCTGCTAGAGCGCTCGTGCCGGTGCTGCTATGAGGCTGTAATCGTGGTGCTGGGGAGGAACGGGGAGGAACGCGTAGAGCCGGCGAGCGGCGGAGCCCGCAGGGGGCAACGCTATGCCGGGCTTGAGGGAGGCCTGAGCATTTCTCCGTCCCCAGCGTCATGGGGAATACAGTGACCTGCTGCGTTTCCCCAGATGGAAGTCCCCGACTGAGCCGGGGGGCTGGGGGAGCAGCTGAACGACGGGGAGAGGCCTACCGGGAGCAGGAAGACGGGATAGGAGAGGCGGACCCAGGGCCACACCTGCAACACATCAGCGACCGCGAGTTCCCCGAAGGTAAGTTGTGACTTCCAGTAGCCCACCTTCCTTAACTCATCACCTACTTAGCCAGTACCAGTCACTCTAAATTGCCCAGTTTGTAGGTAATCTATGTTTTCCCTGTGCTCCCGCCCTCCCCTAAATCGGTTTAAGGGTCTGATCCTGTTCGCTACTTTAATTACATCTTCTGCAGAGGTGAGTATGCGGTGCTTTCGTAGGTATGCCCCTTACTTGTAGTTACATTGACAAATCCGGTAGAGCTGGCTTTAATGTGATAAACAGCATTTGTGCATTTATACATCTTTTGTGCATAGTGTACCTCAGTTTGCATGTGTTGGCATATTAAAGCAAGATGCATTTGCTTTTGTTGATGCTTGCCTTTTTTCCCCCAATGGATTTTGTAGGTATATATTTATTTCCCTAAAACTATGCACACATCTTTCAGACAGTCACTATTTATTACTTTTAAACGTTACCTTATCGTAAAATATATACTTAGATACTCAAAGTTGTTTTTCACATCATATATAGCACCGATATATTGTGTTATTGCAAAGAGGTTGGGCCTGCCCAGCACATCGGAGAGCCTCTAGTTTCTGGCTTGAACCTATTAGGAGAAAGTATTTCTTGGTGCAATTGACTCAGGCCACTGCTTTCATCTAGGATTCAGTTCATTTTTATTTCCCCCCCGCCCCCTTTTTAACAAAATAGTTTAGGAAGTTATCTCCGGGCCCTTTTTTCTCTGATAAATCTGTGTCATTTGCATATGAGTAAGGCTGCAGACCCTGGTAATTATGTTTGAGAAGAGCAGCTTAAAACAAGCATTGGCATAGCCAATAGATCTCGCTTTTGGAACATTGTAAGTATTTAGTTTTGCAGAACAATATCCTTGGTGCATCAACATCAGCTGTTGGATGGCTAAACTTTGTACCTTATAAGTGTTTAGCCATGCAATAGTTGATGTTGTTGCACCAAGGATATTGTGCTGCACAACTAAATACTTATAAGGTCCCATAAGCTAGACCCATTGGCAATGCCAATGCTTGTTTACCTTAGAGTGGAAGAGAGCATGCGCTTTGTGTAACGAAAATATAAGGTGGTTAAAAGAGGTGAGATGGGCTTTGGAGAGAAATAAAAGCCTGTTGATAGCAGAGACAACATGTGAGAGAGATGGGGAAGGAGAGAGAGAGAGAAATAGGTGTGTGTATGGGAGAGGAAGACAGAAAACATAGTATTGCAGGTTGTACAGAATGAAGTTTTTAAACTTGATGGTGATGTGATCATGTTTTTTTCAGGCCCAGGATGACATGTACTGCAACATTTAGGATGCTCCTCAATCGTGCCAGTGTAGAGCCTCGGAGTAATGCAGTAAGGCATTACCACCATCCATATGTGACCGTATGAGGGATTGAATAGCAGTTTTGAAGTCACTTTCTGGAAGAAGGGATTTGAGGTTCCAGCTGGTACTAGGCTGTGTTTGTATTTTTTGGCAATGCGTTCCTTGAGAGTGGGGCAACCTTAATTTTTTTTTAAATTAAATTTTATAGTGTTTTATATTTCCAAATTTGTGGGCTACTTCAAAGTTTAGTAAACCTGAGACTTTAAAATGGAATGCCCATAGCTGACATGGAGTTAACTCACTGACAGGTGCATGTTAGAGGGACAGATAGTACACCGATGTACACAACAGTATAACCGGTGCAGTTCTTGCAATACAATATTGGACAAGGTGAAGCGTTGGAAATCTACCTTCATTCCTAACATAAGGCAGACTATTTGAAGGGCAGCAGCAGTTATAAACAAGCGCCAGGTCGCTTTCAGGATTTGTTTTGGAAATCCCCAGTTTTAGAAAATATCATACTCCAAATTGCCATTATCATAAAATTGTGGCAAAACACATTAAAGATCCAAGTCTCCTTTCTTAACATGTCCTTTGGTGGCCACCCCTGACATTCACCTTCAATACTTCATGGTCATCCTTGGTTAACCATGTATAAATATAATATACTGTGGTATGCCTAAAACATGTTACTCAATGAATAGAAAGACCATTAGTGTCAACCCATTTGATTAACATTACCAAAAGTGCATATCAAAAAAGCAAGGTGAATGAACAGAACGACCGCCCAGGACAAGAGCCACAAATGAAAAAACGGTTGTAGCAAGAGATTCTAAAAAGTATTAATAATATTAGAAGTGTGTGAGGGGAGGGACTGATGTAGGACAAATCACTGAGCAAGGCTCACACAAGGGCCAATGTATGGTGGAGTGTGAGGGGAGTTGGAGTTCAAAGGTCACTGTAAATGAGAAACGTAAAAGAATGTTTATTCAACACTAAAAAATGAGTTCCTTTTGTTTCATAACTGAACCGTTATCTTACATTTCAAGATCACAATACAATTATATATTGTTAAAACAATAAGTATCACGAATGAGGAACATTAGGGGCAGACCTTAGGTTTCAGTATGTTTACTGTATGGGAAGAAGCATCCTCCATGGAGCCCAGAACTAAAATGGCAGGGATTACACATGACAAGACTGAGGTACATCAGAGAAGCTGTACCTGCGACTCAGAACTGATATTGTATCTCAGACTCCAGGCTAGACTGGAGTACAGAGGAGGAAGCGTCCTCAGTGGAGCCCAGAACTGATATGGCAGGGTTTAAACATCACCTGATGGGGTACAAAAGTGAAGCTGTACCAATGACTCAGTACTGATGTTGTATCTCAAACTCCAGGCTAGCTCCAGGGAGCCCAGAACTGACATGGGAGGGATTACACATGACAAGACTGAGATACGTTGATGTATCTCCGTGAGTCAAAGTGATGGAAGAGTAGGCAGGATAGATGTCCCTGGGAAAAGGTATTTGCTGCTCCTATTACTGAACGAGCAGAGGCCCGGGTGCTTGAGGTCAGGTTTGAGTGACTTTAGAAGAACTGTATTCATTACTAGACACAGCAGGTAGTCCTGATAGAGGTCGCGCAGGCCTTTCTTAGTACCAGAAAAGCTGGTGGGAGGGGGGAGAAGGTGATAAATTAACATTCACCTGTGAGTCGAAATCACAGAACTGCCAGTTTTGTTGCAAGGCAGGGCTGAGAAGTAGTGACAGAGCTGTGGTTGTCATACTGCACCTCCACTGATGCAGTGGCTGCCTGAGATCCAATGCAGACCTGCGCATGATTCCCAGAAGAGGAGAAGGAGCCGGTCAGCGAAGGCTGCACCTAGAGGGGCTCTGCAGCGCAGGGCGGAGGCAGGCAGTGCTCAGGCCAGACTAAATGCACACTGGCAGAGCAGAGCTGGGTAGTGAGTGTACTAGAAGAAATGCTGGTTCAATGGGTGTCTCAGTAAGTCTCATGGGTCACAGCGACAGACTTGCAGAGAAGGGCTAACCGGGACAGAGCTGCACGTGCTTACTGGAGCGCCAGAGAAGCCTCTGGCAGGAGCAGCTCAGGGTTGAAACACCTTCATTTCTTCAGGAGAAAGGGCGTCCGCTGCCCTTACCGGCACAGCAAGGTGGCGGCGTGACTCGCTTCCAGGAGACTTGAACCTGCGTGTGGAGAGTTTGAGGGGGCTACAGCGAGTCCTGTAAGAGGCTCTCGGAGACTGAGACATCAGGCAATGCTAGGACTGCAAGAGGTCCCCTTCCATTAGCGGTTCTCAGCACTGAAGTGTAACATATCCGCAACAAGCCCGGGAGTTGTGTGTGCGCGCGTGCTAAAAAACCCCCAAAAAAGACCCGACTGGTGCACGCGCGCACACAACGGCAAAAGTGAAAGCTGAGATGCGAGTGGTGTGCGATGTGTGCGCACCATGACGAGAGAGGAAAGCCATATGGCGCCTCTGCTTGTCATTGTGCGTATAACTGCAAGTTGGTGGCCCGCAGCCTCTGGTTAGTAGTTTTAAAACCCGCTTACTAAATGTCTCTCTTGATGAGCGCATGCGCTGGCTCAGGCGAGACCTAAAAAGCGGAGATACTCTTGATGTCCATTACCTCTTCATGAAAGTTGACTTTTTTTTTAAAATCTCAACTGAGTTATCATTCTTAAACTAACCTATCTGTGATGCAAATCATATAGGAAAAATAAACTACCTCGAGTGGAGGGCGCTGAAACCAATACAGTCTAATCATTACATGAAATCTCATGGCTTAATACTCTTTACTGCCGTTGACGTTAAGGTGGAAAAACTTTTTAAGATAAGGTGGAATCTGAATGTCTTGCTTAATCTTGGCATATTATGGGAGTGAAGAAAACTCTACGAATAATGGGAAATTACTGCATACAGTTTCATTAACTTGAAATGAAATTGTAGTTGGAAAGATTTATTGTAATGTGAGAGTAAGGTTGGAAATCCACAAACCGGATAAATTAATGAACACAACCTTAACGCTAAAAGTGACACATTTTATTAATGTAGGAGGTGCTGATTTCTACAGACATTGCACAAATATTAACTGGGAAATTCCGTTTTGAGACTCGAGCTGAACAGTGGCCAATACAAAGATGCTATTAAGCATTTTTTGAGTAACAGTTTTAAAGTACGAGCATGTTTTTAGTAATCACAATACACTTGTGCAGTCCTGAAACAGCAAAAGGGCTCTTTACATCACAAACCTATTCTTTAATGTAATCAGACCCAGGCAAAATTGTTACCAGTCAGAAGCTGCCTATTAAACTCGTTTTATCATGAAGTGCCCATGAAAAAAGAAATGGACTGTTACCGTAGAATGCTTCCAGAGATTGCAAGAGATATGTAGAGCGTTATGGGGATTTTCTTAAGGAGGAAAACCAAGATTTAACGGGGAAGAAGGAAAGTTTAATGTGCATATATACTTAAGAACAGCCTCCTAGCCACAGTAAATAAAATGGTAATGACATCCATGCCACATGGTTCAGTCGCCCAACTCCTCACTGTTGGTCTTTCTCTCTTTTTTAAAACATTTTAAAACATATTTTTTAGGTCGAGCCTATGAAGCGCATGCTGTATTCAGTTTGTGGGCTTTCATTACGTCCCATACTACTTTTGGCTTCTCGATGTATTTGCCCTCTATATCCCACCTTCTCGTGTCTTGCTACTCCTGTGGTGTATTGGACTATTATGGGTATCCTTTCTCAAGAGTTTTGCCCTTTGTTTTCACCCACTCTTTGGTCGTTTGAAGCTTAGCTGCCCAGAGCAGTCGGTCACCAGGCCCAGAGAGGCAAGCCAGGCACTTAAAAAAAAAAAAAAAAAAAAAGTAGCACAAGCACTTCTTCTAAGTGATTGTATTTTGGTGTTGTTTAAGCGCTGCGCCTGTTTGATTTGCAAAACTCGAGGTTTGTGTTGCTTTATTTTTAAGTGCTTTGATGCTTTTAGTGTTATTGTTTTGTGACTTCAAGAACATTAAGGAAATGTTATGGGGAAATTGGATTACGTTCACAGTGTTCATTTTTGAGCGCAGCGGCTGCTTCATTTCCATTGCACCATCCAGGTGGTCTTTTTGTTGGCGCTTTCATGATGATGTGATGAGGAATTTGGAATCCTTTGGCACATTCTCTTTAAAGGCACTACTTGCCAGTGAATGATTAGTGCTTTAGAACTCAAAGCTGTTTAGTGGGTGCAGCTGTTAGAACTCATAGAGTATAAGGTCTAACTCAAAAGGAGGGGGCGGGTTTGAGTGCATGTCGGTCACAATAGAACTCTTAAGATGAGGGGCGGGACTTTCTCCTTCTCCGCCCCTTACAGCAGAACTCTTTTCCCCAGCCTGTGTCAAGTGTCACTGTGTGTGCAGGGCCGTGTATGAGAAATCCACGGTCAGCACTCGGTCTTCTCTGGCAGCCTCAGCCAGTCCTAGCGGAGTCTAACCCAAGTCGCCTGAATACGGTGCAGCGTTCCGTTCCCTTCCTGTTGCTGCACATATCCAGCGTCTCCATAGGGTCATAAAACACAGCGGTCCGTGTTTCTGAACCACCCTTTTACAGCAGGCGCATGGACGGTGCCTGATGAAAGGAGTGTGTGTCCTGCGCATGGGGTTACCTCCTCGAACCACGCACACCCCGATGGAGTTTTATCCAGGGTGATCTCTGCAGTTAAACCAGGGTACGGTTGTTTGTGGGGAAAGATGAAGCCAGCTTAAATTCACACTGTCTCATATCTGCAGAGGGTGAGGAGACAAACACCCTGGCCCGTATTTATTTGATCGGTAGTTAATTCTTAATATGCAGCAGAGCTACCTTCTATGGTGCAGCAGGCAACCCGCCCCCTCTCCTCTGTGAAACGGTAACTATGGTATGTGTTAGACCTGGCACCAATGGCGTGGGTCTCCCTTCCATTTTTGCTGTTGCCTCATGTGTTTTTCTGGTGTTAGATGCTTTGGGCACTGTGCCACTGCTGTCCAGTGCCACTGTCAGAGTGCTCTCTACTGTAAATTGATGTATTGATTAGTGGGTCCATGATTGGATATTTGGTTTACTTGTGAGACCCTAGTACAGTGCGCTGAGTGTGTCCAGGGCGTGTAAATCCAAATGCTGATAGTGGGCTTGCAGCACTGGTTGTGCCACCCTCAGAAGCAGCCTTGTAAAATGTGTAAGAGCCTGCGTGCAGTCTTGTACTGTCATGCTGACTGGGCAAGTGCACTCACTTGCCAGTCCCTAAGCCTTCCCTTTTCTTCATATTAGTCACCCCTATGATAGGCCCAAGGGCAGGGTGCATTGTAAGTATAAAGTAGGACAAGCCCTGATTTGTGTGGCATGTCCTAATAGTGAATTACAGCCATTGTTGTTTTTCACTATTGCAAGGCTACCTGTTCCCCATAGGATAGAATGGGCTGCTGGATTGTTACATGTTTATAATCCTAGCAGACTCCGCGAACATGGTAGAAATTCAAGTTTAGTATGCCTGGACTCGGCATAATAAAATACATCTTTTAGTAACATTTATTTTAATATTCTGTGTTTGCAAATACCACTTTTAGAAAGTAGGTATTTTCTTGCCTAACCATTTGAGCCCACCTCTGCTAGGTTGTGGATTCTTTGTCTGGGTTTGTGTGGGACAGGACTGGGGAATTCCAGGAGACAGGCTTGGGCTGCCAGGTGGTGAATAGGGAGATCTGCATCCAAGATGGGAGGGAGGAGTTGCACCTGGGACCTGAATAGGGCTGGGCCTTCCCTCTACAATGCTGGCTTCACCTCCTGTGGTGTGTCTGATGTCTCTGCCCTGTACATTGTTGACAGACTTCCTTCTCTTCTTTCAAAGTGCTCCTGGCCTGTACTTGCCTTCTACAATGCTGGCTCCACCTCCTGTGGGGCGTCTGATGTTCCTGCCCTGGGCTGTGTAAGGAAAGAAGTCTGGTAAACAGAGTGCTTCAGTACTAGCTTGAACTGGGCACAGGCCCCTCTCCCCTCAGAAAACAAAGGATTTTGGGGTATAAGTATTGGGACCCTTAGCTCATGAAATTAGACCACTCCTGGAACTGACAAGAAGAAACCTCTGCTGAGGAGAAGGAACCTGAAGAAACTGAGGAGGGACTATTCCCAAGCTGAGTGCTGCTTGGGGGATTGGCCTGCAGTAGTTGCCTGGCTGCCTAGAGAGGAGAAAGGACTTTGTGGATTTTACCTTTGCTTTTCAACTTGTGCTAAAAAGATCTTCAATGGCTTGGAAGAGAGCTTGCCCCCTGACCGAAGTCCCAGGACCAGTGGACTTCACCAGCCTTTGTGAATTGCTACTGTTCCAGTGGCTACAGAGGCAGGGAGCTGTGACCGACTCTCACGACCGGCTTGGTGTCCTGTTGGCACCGCACTGAGCAACGTCCGCCTCGAACACTGCAAGCTCTGCGCCCACCGCCTTGTACACTTCGCGACGCACCGCCAGACTCGCACCGCTGTCCAGGCTGACCGACAGCAGCTCCCGAACTCCGGCTCGAACGCCGCACCGTAAAGCTGGAAGTACCGCAACGAGCAACGTCCGCCCCAAACAAAGCAAGCTCTGAGCTCACCGATGCCATCAACGAGCCATAGCCGGCACCGCGACGGAAGGGAAACCGTGACCTGCAATGCTTTAATTTCCTGCACCGTGACGATCACCGGAACCGGCCTGCACATCCGTGCCGGCCGCCCCAAGGAAAAGGCACTGTTTGAGTCTGTCGACATTTGAGTGGGCCCTGACCGCCGCGGTCCGCTGGATTTGTTAGACTCTGTTCTTTCAGCACGCAGTAGCCGGACAAGGCTACAGACTCGCACAGAACTTTGATTTACACTGTTTTAAACAGATCTCTTAAAATTTGATAGTACTGTGGATTCTTTTTGTCGTTTATTGGTCTTGTGGTAACTCTATATAAAGTATAACTCATTTTTGATACAAAACCTTGTGTGGTGTCCATTTGTAGCGTTGTCACTGGGTTACTGTATGTAGTCACAAATGCTTAGGTTACATCGCCTCTGAACTAGCCTTGACTGCTCGCGCCACACCGCCTAGAGGGGGTGCAGGGTTTATTTTAAGAGGGTAATTCCCTTGCCCTGTCTAGAGGAGAGGGTCCCTGCTTGGCAGAAGTACCTACCTGCGCCAACCAGAGACCCCCAATTCTAACAGTGTGTTACACAGATCTAAATAGCACAGTGCTGCCGTTGGAGTGGCCTTGCAGTGCTGTTCTAGTGTGGGCAACTTCACTCCCTGCAAACCACAACCTCGAGCCTGCTCTCTGGTTCTGTTGGACGAGCTCAGCAGTGTTGAGTGTCATTATTAGGCGGTTTTCAAGCACTTGTTTTGTTGTGTATCTGTGAGAGGTGTTTGCAGAGCTGGAATGGGTAACAATCGCATCAGTGAGAACCACTGTGCTGTCTTTGTGTGTGTGATGTTCACCAAGTCACGTGCCATCTGGGAGGACTGCTATCCTATGTGCATTATTCAAATTGGTGTATGTGTCTTTGGGAATGCCCCCTCAAAATACCTGTATCCACCCATACATACATTCACAATGAGACATGCATAGGAAGACGCTACAGTTCTTCACACAACTACTATAAGAGACTGTACAATGCAGCAGACAAGGAAATGACCTAATTTGTTAAAGGTGATGATTTGTAAAGTATTTAAGAAAGTCCTCTAAATTTGAATACTCTTCCTAAACCGTTATGTCGGTTAGGATTTTATTTAGATTGTGCATGCAGTCAGAATGTGACTATTCACACAAAAATACCTAGAGCCTGAAGTAGAGGCTCAAGTTGCTGTTGACCTGTGTCTGCTGTTGCACATTATTTCTTCAGGAAGTTAACCGCCCGAGTATCCATATATTTATGATACTAGAATGCAAAACCTAGTGTGCGCAAGCTTACCAGTGATTTGTTACTCTGGTGTCTTGCGCTAAACGCTGTGCCATTTTAATGCCTATAAAAAACAGCCTCTTTATGCGTCTATAACATTCTTTCTCACACACTGTTGCTGCTGCTCTCTCCAGAGTTCATTCACCACTTCATACACTACTACCTAACCCTCTCAATCTTCCTTTCTGTCTATTCTATACAGCTCTCACTCCTATCTATTAACGGTCACATAATTCCACTACACAAATACAATACACACAACACAATTCAGACCCACATAATTCAACAACTAATAAATCCAATTAAAACCACATCATTTTACTACACAACATATATTCTCTCAGCTGCAAACAAAAAAAAAGTAACAAAACATTGTCAATTTGATTGCCAATAGCTCTTAACTTTCACAAATGCAAGACCGATTGCATTGTAAATGCTTGCTTTTTTGGGGGTCTTTGCTTCAGGCAAGTAATCTCCACCACACAATCACCCGAGCCAAGTAAAAAAGCATCCAGTCTGGGAGAAAGGACTGGAGATTTGAGAAGCTCCTGTTGAACGGAAAGCTCAAACTGAAAAGAAAAGCTTAAGCTAGAAAAATCCCTATTTACAAGTGGGACAATGTGGCCACGTGATAGGTATGCAGTAAACATGCCTGAAAACTATTATGTAGTGCAGTAGTTCCCAATCATTTTCGACCCACGGCCCGCTTGACCCATTGGCCATTGCCCGTGGCTCCCCACTGTTACTTTTTTTGGTGGGTGGTGTGAATATAAGCCTCAGGAGTACTTGCATTTTTCTCCTTGAAAATAATTGGGATGAATCTGATGAAGGTATTATAATCATATATGCAGGGTGTTTCGTATTACTAAGGTGGCACCTCCTAGTAAAATATTACTAGTTACACTTCTTTGCCCATGCCTTCTTTAGAGTACCCTTTCAAACTTCTTTAATTCCACTTACAGTGCTAGATAGCACCCCCATGAACGTAGGCTCCATTGCCAAGGTGTTTCTGCGCTTGAAAAATATTTGCTTGCGCTTCCATTTCTATCCACGTCATACGTGCCAACACACCTGTCTCAGCAGGGTGACTCACAATTTTTTAAACCACATAAGGCTTTATTTTTGCTGTCTCATCTCTAAAATTGCCTCCAATTCGATGCAAGTAAAATAAATTCCCCCTTTTTTTATTTTTGAACCCCTTGGCCGCGGCAGTAATTCCGCCGCTTCACTAGGGAGGAGGGGGGCCGCGTGGCGCCGCCATGCTCGTGATGGAACCACTCCGTCACGAACCGCAATGGCACTGTGCTTGTGACGGAATGGTTCCGTCACAGCCCCGACCGCCTAATAGAATTCTCAGCGCAGGCGCGAAATCAGCGCCACGCAGGCCCGGCGGCTGGGCCGTGACGGAACCATTCCGTTACCAGCACAGTACCACCGTGGCTCGTGACGGAATTGTTCCGTCACAAGCATGCAATGGGTTAAAGTCCTCTTTCTTGCTTCCAAATGTTGGCTTTATGCTGTATGTGGTGTTTTACTTCCCTGTGCTCGAGGAGAGAACATGCATGTCTGGAAATGTGTGTACTGAAAGAAGTGTGTACCGGAAGTACCTACGATTCAAGTACAAATGTCAATATTTAATAATACTTAGTATGTTTGATAGACAGGACAAATGTGCCTTTCTGATAACCTGCATTGGTGTAAAATGCAGTTGGGGGATAAAAACAAAACTATTAATAAGTCTAACAAAATAAATGGGGCATCTTCCGCTTACTTTGGAACGCGGGGATCCAGAGAAATATGGAGGTCATCTCCCACAACATGCCATCAATTAAGCACTACCTTTCAGCTTTAGGCATGTCACTTGCAAATCATTGACATCATGCGTTTAAGTCCAATAAGTTTAACTGAAGCCAACAGACCTTTCAGAATTAAATGCATTCAAGTGCTTGGTGCGTGGCTCCCCAGGCTAGGTTTGACGGCTCCCCAGGGAGCCATGGTGCACAGTTTGGGAACCACTGTAGTGTATAAAAACATATTGTCGCATGGCCCCTGTGTGGCAAAAATTGAGAGAGACTGAGCAACAGAGGTTGAAACCAAGAGTCAATCAGTAAAATGATAATATTTGAAGCAGAAGGGTGTGTGTGTGTACTCGATGTTGCCAGAGAGCCACCAGCTCGTTTTCTACATAAATACATGTGCAGCCGGCCCACCAGGTCCTTGGTGCTAGGAGGAATATAAGGCAGCTGTTTTAATTTCTGCATTTTTCTGCTAGTTATCCTGGTGGCGTAAGTACTGCATTGGCCCATCAGTGTTGTGTACTAAGGGACGGAGGAGCGCGTAATGCATTGTCATGCATGGTTTACAGCTGTTCCTGGACACTGCTTATTTACAGCGATTGCCAAGTCTAAATAAGTTGCCCGTAGGGCAGTATTTATCATCTTGTCTGTTTGTACTTTATAGTAAGAGCTCGTGGCTGAAGGGGCAGGATTTCGTAGAAATGCAGTGGCCCTAGGTAATGCCATCTGAATCTTTCTAAGTGGCCTCCTTCCATTCAATTCTTCCTAAGCTGTGGAGCTTTGTGAAACAGAGAAGTGAACGGAACACATTTACAAATTAAACTGCCTTTGGCTAAAGTGGTGCAGGTAACCAGTTAGTAAGGCATGCCGGTATGAACAGTTATGTTATGTTACAATTTCTTAAGCTCATGGCTACCCAGAGATGGGCGTCCCAGCGCTTACAAGGTTTGTAAAGTAAAAAGTGCGCGGATTATGCTAAAAAGTGATACTTCAATTGCTTTTTGAAGCTAAGCAAGTTGTCGTTGGTTCTGAGCTGAATAGGAAGGGAGTTCCAAAACTTTGACACTAAATAGGCAAATGACTGCGCTCTGCGTCTTGCGATTGTGATTCGAGGACTAGCCGGTAGGGAGCGATTGTTTGTTCTTAGCTCTCTTGCATTGTCATACAGGGTAATGAGAAGACTGAGAATGAATGGCCCTTGAGCATATTCTACCTTATGTGCAATGCGTAGAGGTATATTGGGAATAGCTGTTTCTCTTTATTTAGTCCTAGTGAAATTGACTATCTTTGGGTCCACTGTAACTGTACAGATGATGGTATATCGTAAGTGTACACTAAGACATAGGCAAGAGTGGTTGCCTCATACTACTTTGTCATATCTTACTATAGAGAGGCTGATAGTTTGTAGCAGCAGGTTCAAGTTTTAAGGCAACAAAACGTTTAGCCTGTTCTCTGGAGAGTGGGGTAAATGTAGTGACAGTACACCCTTACTTGGAGTGCTTATTTTCTTTCTATGGCGTGTAGTTTGCACTGTTTTGCATTGTTTCTTGTGTGCCTGTTTTGCATGTTGCTTCCAGGCTGAATGTTGTCCATAAAGGCACAGTGTGGGTGGGACAACTTTGGGTTGCCTTCATACCCTTGTGGACGTGATAAAATGCATGGCTATTTTCCACCAGATCCTGCCCCCTGTCTGGTGGGGTAGTGAATAAACAACGTTCTCACTGCCATACTAGTTTCTACCTACCATTGTAGTGGAGTCACAGAGCACCCTCCATTTCTGCTTGGCTAGGTGTCAGCAAGCAACCCTAAAGAGTTTGGCCAAGCCTTTCTTGGTATTGGTTGTATGGAATAGATCAAACCCTTGATCAATTGATGCTGTAAGTACTCTTCTCTCGCTATGCAGCCGCACATACAGATACACTCTGGCCTATTTTGAAAAGTGACTGTAAACAATGTGTCAGATGACAAATATATTCCTGATTCACGCTGATGCAATGTGCAGGGCCCAAAATCTATTAAATGTGCTCTGATCTTAAGTTTTACTGTAGAGATATTATTCCTTCATTAATTTAAAAATACATAGTAAAGGCCAATTCCATCAAATACATGTATTCGGTTGAAGCAGTGCATTCTTGGAATACAACACATTTTCGTTCTTCTTTACTTGTATTGTATGGCAACCCAGATGCATTTCATACATAAAGCCCTTTGTCAGGGGGAACGTTAACCAGATTGTTATGCCATGTAAATCTAGAGCAAAAGAAACAAAATTCTTGTCAAAATTGGAATCACTTGCATGAAATTAGTATGTGTTGGAGTGCTACCAAAATGGAAACGGTTGTACCTCTCTGGGTCTATACTCTTGTAAAACTGGTTCAAAATCCATTAAAAGATGAGAAGCTAAAGAGCTTAAAAAAAGGTACATATCACCTGAAGTATCATTAAAACAGTGTGTTCTCAGTAAATCTCATCATCCAAGCAGTAATTAACTTATCTATCAACTCCATACTGCATGCAAAATGTAATATTAAATACGGTACGATGCTTACTCAATGTGCAGAATAGTATCGGAAGCCAAACACATTCTTCTGAGACAACACTGGTATGTGTTTACAGCTCGCTTCATGTGAGCTTTAAATGAGTGTTTCCGCTTATGCACAAAAAGTCAGGTGACTAAGTTGAAAATGCTGCAACCATCTTGGAATGTGAAATGAAGACAAAAATAAACTGAAAACTAAAGAAAAGTACCAGAATGTAATGAAAATTCCAGGGTGGTTGTAGTTCAGATGAATGTAAATTAGAGGCACATGGGAAGTGTTGAGATGAGAACCTATACTTCTTGATGAATGACACAGTGCCTTTATAGTGGGTTAAAATTGTGTGTGTGTGTGTGTGTGTGTGTTTTAAAACTAAAAAGAAGTTAGTGTAAAGACAGAAAAAAATTAACCGGTTATGTATTACCCTAATATACATCTTTGAGAATAAATGAAAAATACTTTTAAAGAAGCTAACACAATCTAAATATAAAGGATCTGTGGATCTAATGATGGGGAAAAAAACAAGTTGTTTGAATCTGCTCAAGTAAAAAAAAAAAGAATGATCATTTTCGCATCTCTTTATGGATTGTTTTCAATTCTCTCCATTATCTGTAACTTCATCTGCGAAGTATTGATTAATGCGATTGTAATGTGCTGTTACTGAAGATTTTACAGAATTTTTGCATGTTTAGAAATTTGTAGCTTTATCTTTCTTTCTAACTTGCCAATGGATAGAGGTCTGCATGGGCATTTAATCGGGTAGATAAAGTTGTTGGTATTACAATTGCTGTAATATCGAAGTTTTATTGAAATGCTCCTTTGGGAATGCAGTGAAACAGGTCCTTATTACATTATTGTAATCTATGTAGTTGTGGCAGTAAAATATACCTGTATTTGCACTGGATGGTTGATTTAACTTGTGAGTAATCAGTTTGTTGATATTATTTGTTCAAAAAGTAGTTGCTCTTTGAATAGAGCTCTTCTATCTGTTTTTAATAATACGTTTGATATCTGGCCTACTGGTAGAAAATGTGGACACAAATATGACTGTTGTATGTTGGTCTTCCTTGTTAATTGACTAGTTGATGTCTTGCAAATTATTGAACTCTATTGATCGATTTTTCAATTCCAATTCCAAAATCTGTACGTCGATATCTCATCTTTGTTTGTGGATAGCTTTGTGCCATGTGGTTCTGGGAGGATTCTTTTAATATTCCTGAGCTATGAATATGGCAGATGTTGTTTTAAAGATGCTGAATAAAAAAAATTGCAGAAAAGAATGTTCTTGTCAGAGGCTTTCCTGTAAAAGTTGGTTGGGATGTTACCTTGTTGAAGAAGTCGTTTTAACAGGACACTTGGCTGCTACTGATAGTGTAACTGAATTTAATTAATGTATTCTTTCGATTTAATAACTGTTATTTTCAAGTTCCTCAGCTATTTCATGTCCAATTAATAATACAATCCAAAGTGGTCAACATTTTTTTAGGAAAGCTTGACCTTTGGTTGGCTGTGACGTCTAGCAATGATGAAAGATGCGGTGGATCTGCGACAAGTTTTTCAAGAGCTGCAACTTGATCTGAGAAGTGATGCCGCTACCCATGAGCTAGGCCATTGTCAGGACCCTGTGTTTGCCAGCTGGGAGGGGGTAAAAGTGTTGACACCTCAACCACTCCCCTGGTCGGACCACTATCTAGTGCCACTTCAATTCTGTTATCCACCCCAGAAGACAGTTAGTAATGACAATAGTAATTTTCCCCTGCGGAAATGGAAGCAGTTCTCCCAAGAGGCTTTTAACTCACTCATACAGAGGGTGGGTCCACCCGTGGGCAGGGACAGTGACAGGGCAAACACTGAATTCAATGAACTTATTCTAACTGCCTTGGACTCGCTGGCTCCCCGTAGCAGTTACAAGACGAAAGATGGCAGACAACGAACTGCCCCTTGGTTTACCCAGGAGTTACAGCTAATTAAATCGGAATGCAAAAAACTTGAACGGAGCTGGCGGAGGAAGCCGTGCTCGCAGGGCAAGAGTTGCTATAGTTTAGCGCAGAAAAGATATCAATGCGCAGTACGCAGGGCGAAAGCAAAACACTATCAGTCCCGGATAGAGGAAGCAGAGTGCTCGTCTAGAGAGCTCTTTAAAATATTTAAGGAGATATCCCTGGTATCTAGTTCCAATGCCCCAATAGTAGATTCTGTTGCAGAATGCAACAGGGTAGCTGACTTCTTTTCTGGGAAGGTAAAGAAAATCTATGCCTCTTTTCCTAAACAACCCGTAAGTGGCACAGAATTTAGGGCGGCGATGATACCCATCGATACGTGCGCCACATTACAATTGTTCACAGCTCCTCCTACTGAGAGCTTAACCAGGATCTGCTGCAGTGTCAGATCAGGCTCTCCCCTTGATCTGGCTCCTCCCAGAGTGGTGAATGGCGGTATGTCAGTGCTTGAACCTTACATCAGGCATGTACTGCAGACGTCTTTCTCCACTCAACAGCTCCCGGGGGACTGGAAGAGGGCGGTTGTGCTGCCTATTATGAAAAAGCCCAACGTCAGCCTAGAAGTGTTGGAGAACTTAAGGCCCATATCGTTGCTTCCATATTTGGCCAAAGTCGCAGAAAAGGTGGTGAATTCTCAATTAGTTGAACATCTTGAGAGAGTTAATATTCTTCACCCCTCCCAATCGGGTTTTCGGGCAGGTTTCTCGACGGAGACAGCTCTTCTGCGGGCCACGCAGACCCTCAGAGCTGGAGCGGATGCCGGGCATACCATGGCCTTAATAATGCTCGACCTCAGCGCAGCGTTTGACACTGTAGCTCACTCCATCTTGCTACAGTGTCTAAACGTGGCTGGGGTCGTAGGGGCCGCCCTGAACTGGCTGCAGTCGTTCCTGACGGGGCGCTGCTTTCGAGTTCAACAGGGGTCCTGCCGCTCCTCCAAGGTGCCGCTGGACCAGGGAGTGCCACAGGGCTCAGGGTTGAGCCCTACACTCTTCAATCTTTATATGGCCTCCCTGGCCAAGGTTGTCCAAGCGTTTGGGGTGGAGTTGGTGTCTTACGCCGACGACACTCAACTGCTTATCTTTTTTTTTTTTTTTTTTTTTGCAAAACATTTATTCAGCACTGTCAGGATTACACAGCGTCACGCCTACAACCCGGAGGCTGGCCGCTATCCATTCATATATAAATGACAACCATGAGCATATTTTTTATCAATGCGAACATAAGCTCGCAAACCAACAACATCCAAGTGACAAGTGCAGCATTCACACAGCCAAATCAAAGTGTTCCGCAATTTTCTGATATTTTTAGTCAACAGTAACATGGTGATCTCAGAGGGGGGCGGGGGCGCCAGGTGCTAGAGCAGACACATAAGTCCGCGCGAGGTGTGCAGTCGGTATTGTCTTGAGTCCACAGTTGCAGTGACAGTGCTTCCTAACATCCAAGGTAGCAAGCCGGGAGCCGTCAGGGCCGCCTCCCGGGAGCATGGGCAATCCACAGATAATGTAAACCAATGGGGGGGGGATACAAAAACAGGCAACTTTCCAGACCGCACAAGGTCAGCTCAGGCCCTCAACCTCAGGCTCTCAACTCAGGAACCAGGGACCCACACTGCAACGTCTCAACATCGTAGCCTCAATCTTCGCCATCCTCTGGGGGGTCAGTTATTAAGTAACATTGCAAAGGGGCCCAAATGTCAGTAGGCCTAGAAGCGGGTGGCAGCAGCTCGGAATAAGTGTGCAATTGTTCTTGGCAGTACACCATATCACTCATCCAATCCTTAAACTTGGGTGCCCTTCCTCTCCCCCATCTACAGGCCACCCTGCGCTTAGCCAGGAGCATAGCTAGTGCCATATATTTGCGGTGAGCTGCCTGGAGAGGCTCAACATACCCCAGTAGGGCCACCAATGGGGACGGGTCCACTATCATGTGTATCATTTTGGACAGTGCTTGAAACACCTGAGTCCAGTAGCGATTTACCTCAGCACACCCCCATGCAAGGTGAAGAAAGTCTGCCCCGGGAGCCTTACACCTGTCACATGAGTCCGTAGGTCTAAGCTGAAATCTGTGCAGGCGCACCGGTGTGTGGTACAGTCGGTGGAGAAATTTGTAGTGTATTATCCTATAACGGCTGTTAGATGAAATGCGCTCGGTCTGCTGCAAGCAGAACTCCCATTGCTTGTCCGTAAGGGTCATGGCCAAATCTTGATCCCATTTGTCCCTGGCCGGTAGAGTAGTGTAAGTCATGTTGGCACGAACAGATCTATAAAGTGTGGAAACCAGTTTAATGGGATTGTCCTGGAGCAGCAGGGTCTGTAGGGGAAGAAGTACTGGGGGTTCGTGTGGGA
This sequence comes from Lissotriton helveticus, assembly GCF_964261635.1. Taxonomy (NCBI): domain Eukaryota; kingdom Metazoa; phylum Chordata; class Amphibia; order Caudata; family Salamandridae; genus Lissotriton; species Lissotriton helveticus. The sequence goes on from NC_136061.1 coordinate 447,427,248, forward strand.
AGTCAGGCGTAATGGCCTGCAGTCCGTGCCGGAGCCTGATATAGTAGAACAGGTCTAGGGGCGTCGGTTGTATACCCTCATAAAGTTGGTCTTTGGACCGAAATGCGCCATCACGGTACAAGTCCCCCCAAGTGGTTACATGAAGTTTTTTCAGCAATTTCTGAAAGCCAGCTTCTTGTAGGAGTGGGAGCTGTGGGTGGTAGGTCAGTGGCAGCTGCGGAGCATAGAGGAATTGTAGGTCGAGCCTCAAAGTGATGGAGTTCCACGCCGTCACAGTACTAGCCACCGTGTTAGGAGTTTTATCTCTGCCCTCAATCCGGGAAAAAAACGCACCTTCAATGGGGGTCGGATGGGCCAACCAGTGCTCAGCCGCCAGTTGAGGCATGTATCGCTGCTGACGCACCCAGAAGTATGCATAGTGGGCCTGAGCAGTCCGGTAATAAAGTTCGAAATCCGGAATACCGAAGCCGCCCTGTGAGTACGGTCGAACCAGAATTTCCCACTTGAGCCTGGGCGCCTTTCCACCCCACACCAGCCGGAGCAACTCCGAACGTAGCAGCCGAAAAAAACAGGGTCCGGGATGAAACGGTATGTTCAGGAAGAGGTATAACAGCTGAGGGAGGATTACCATTTTAACTAGTGAAGCTCTTCCGGCCATGGAGAGAGGGAGTGTGATCCACCTGGAGATGTTGTCGCCTATCTTATCCATCACAGTGCCATAGTTGGCACGCATCAACGCCTCTCTATCTCTCTCCACGTGAATGCCCAGGTACTTAAAATCACCCTCACACCAAGCAAGAGGGAATTCCAGCGGGAATTGACGTGTCGAGGCAGTAAGGGGGAAGATACATGACTTGTTCCAGTTAATTTGGACTCCCGAAAGGGCGCCAAATCGTATAAACTCCCTGAGTATTGGATGTAGGTTGTCGCCTGGGTGCCGAACGTAAAGAGTGATATCATCGGCATACATAGAGACAAGAATCTGTCTCTGAAAACAGCGCAATGCACTATCGCGATGATGCTGACGTAATTTGGCAGCCAGGGGTTCTGTGGCGAGAGCGAACTGGAGCGGGCAAAGGGGGCAGCCCTGCCTAGTCCCTCGAGAAATCGGGAACTCCGGAGACAGTTTCCCATTAATGAGGACCTTGGCCGTTGGATGCGTGTACAATAATCGAATCCAGGAGAGAAATATAGGCGGAAAGCCCATGCGCTCGAACACCCTGAACACATAGTCCCACTCAAGCGAGTCAAACGCCTTGGTGGCGTCTAAGAAAATGGCTGCCATCGGGAGGTCCCCGTGGACTGAGTCGTAGACCGAAAAAAAGGTACGGAGGTTGTGCGACGTTGCCCTTCCAGGGACAAATCCGGCCTGATCAGGCAGTATCAGATCGGGCAACAGAAGGCTGATGCGCGTTGCAATTAATTTGGCAAGGATTTTCACGTCGCAGCTTAACAAGGATAAAGGTCTATAGGAGTCGCAGCTGTTAGGGGGTTTACCGGGCTTGAGCAGGGACGTGATAAGGGCAGTTCTCATGGAGGCAGGGAGGTGGCCCACCTCCAGCGCGTCCTCATATACTTCCCTCAGCACTGGCGCCATGAAGTCAATAAATGTCTTATAAAATTCAAGAGGGATGCCATCCAACCCGGTGGCCTTACCCGATTTCATATGCATGATAGCCTCTCTGACCTCATCCAGTTCAAACGGGGCGCTTAAAAAGGCTCTCTGCGCTTCGCTTAGCCACCCCAAGGACACATCTGCTAGATAGTCGTCCAGAGTAAGTTCACTGGTCCTGGTAGAGGAGTACAACGTACCATAGTGTCGCACAAACTCATTTAGGATTTGCGTGGTGTCCCTGAGTACCAGCCCTTCAGCGGTCTCAAGTTCCAGTATGACTGTTGGCGAGCACATGAGTCTGACCGTTGCTGCTAGAGCCTTCCCAGGTCTCTCACCCTCCCCATATCTTCTAGCCACCCAATACTTGTTTCTAAACTTAACTTCACGAGCTGCCTCCTCTGAATACTCCGACAGCCTCTCCCTTATGAGAGCGAGGGTCGAATTATCCGGGTTCGCCCTGAGGCTTTCCTCAGCACTCCGTAGGTCAGACTCCAGCGTGCGTAACCTATTCAGTATGCTCTTGAGTACCCCCGAGCCCTTTGAGATGCAGAGACCCCGGAGCGTGGCCTTAAAGGCGTCCCAAATAGTCTCGACGTCCTGGACAGAATCCTTATTACGTTTGAAGAAGTCCAAACATTCCACCCGAAGTTCCTCCTGGAACTCAGAGTCCAATAGCATAGAGGGTTGCATACGCCACGCTGTAACCGGGGGTCCCAGTTCAGAGCCTCGTAACGCAATAACGACGGGGGAGTGGTCTGAGTATGTTCTGGGGAGGTGCGACGCGTGAACCAGTGTCGCATAAAGTTGCGAGGTAAGGAGGAAATAATTGAGCCGTGCCCATGACTTAGCCTGCGCCGTGAAGTGTGTACCCTCCTCCCTTGGCCCGCAGTGGGAACGCCAGGCATCTATAAGGTTATTGCTGTCAACAGTTGCTCTAAGGACCTCACGCCCGTTCGTGTAATGGTGGGGGGCGGGGTGTGACCTATCCAGAGGGGGGTGCAAGGTAGTATTGAAATCCCCTCCCCATATGAGGTGTTGCGGTCCTGTCTCCACTATCGCAGCCCATAAGTCAGTGAAGTACTGTGGGTCATCAGTGTTAGGCCCATAGCAACACGCAAGCGTCACCGTCAGGCGTCCCAGCCTTCCCCATAGCAAGCAATATCTCCCCTGAGGGTCAGCCCTGGAGCCGGCAGGCTGAAAAGGCGTAGTTCTCCTAATCAGAATTGCCGTGCCTCGCGCATATGAGGAGTAATTAGCAAAGATTGAGTGTGAAGCCCATCTACGTCCAAAGGTGCCAGGTCTATGGGGCGCAATATGTGTTTCCTGTAGGAAAGCAATATGAATTTTGTGGCGATCAAGGTAGCTCAGTACTTGCCTCTTTTTCCTATGATCCCCTAGCCCCCTCACATTCCAAGTAATGACATTTAAGCGTGTGTCACCCATGTATGGTCATATGTGCATGTAGTCAGGATCATTGTGCGCCGAGCCGCATTGACATCACCAGCGATGAATAGGCCATCACGAAATCGTACCCGCCCGGTGACACCTAGAGGGGTCAAGAGGCCAAGCCCTGAAGGAGCACTTCTACCACACGCGTCATGTCCCAGCTTTAGACCGTGCACACCACGCACATCCTGCACATCCATCCCCCGGCCACACCCCAACCGCCCCCCACAAAGGCAGAAGAGCTTGCTCAAAACACCAAATGCACATGTTTGAAAACGAACCCCAACAGTTCCCCAAATACAACCCTCCACCCGCCTCCCCCCCAGAGCGTCCCAACAAATGGACAGGACCCGTAGAAAGAAATGCAGTCACCAGTAACCAACCATGTAGGACGAACTGTTCCGGCTCTGCTAAAGGGAGCCATACCCTGCCTGCCTCATTCCAACCCATCAGGACACCATCCCACCACCCCCCTCCCACTGAAGCGTCCCCAACTCGCCAGTACCCTAAGCCCACCCCCCACCCATACACCAAGCAAACCAAAGAACAACCAACAAAAAATAAAAATAAACAAGAGTCAATGTCATTGGGGAACACCCAGTAGGGGTCAGCTGAGGCGCACATTCTACCACCCCCAATCCTCCCACTCCGTACAAGGCTACCCTCAGTGTCGTCTCCCGGAGTAGAGAGGGAGTAAGGGGGGTGGGGGCCTGGCATACATTACCACCTGCAGTCCAACACCCGTCCATGGCACCCCAAGGGCAGCCGCTGCCACCGCCGAGAAGGATAGTACCCCCAGTGCAGTGAGGCGTGAGGACATTCCAAGGAGGTGCGGAATCAATAAGAATACAAAGCCATCCGTCGATTATTCGGGATCCGATGCATGCTGGTCCTCAGCGTCCGCAGGTCGTCTATTCCGTTTAGGCAAAGTTTTAATGTAGTCATTAACCTGTTGAGGGTTGAGAAAAAAGTGTTGCGTGCCTCGATGTGTGACTCGTAGTTTGGCCGGATACAAAAGGGCATAGTCAATGTTCAGGTCTCGGAGTTTCCTTTTGACCACTAGAAACTTCCGTCTTTGTTCTTGAACCATCGGGGTAAAGTCAGGGTAGATGGAGAAGGACACACCATCATACGAGAGGTTTTGGTTCGCCCGGGCTGCACGTAGCGCCGCATCGCGATCACGATAGTTTAGCAAGCGTGCAATTATAGGTCGCGGCTGGGCACCAGGTTTGGGCTAAGGTCCCAGGGAGCGATGAGCGCGCTCCACAATAAATTGATCCGAAAGGGCCTCTGCCCCCACCGCCGCAGTAAGCAGCCTCTCAATGTACAACTCCATCTTCCCCGTGTTGGTCGATTCCGGAATACCCGTGACGCGAATGTTGTTCCTCCGGCTCCTCGCTTCTAACTCCTCATTTTTGGCGGCGATCACCCTCAACACATTGTCCATCCGAGCAAGGCGGGAGTCATGTGCCGCCGTGGCGTCATCATTTTCAGATATCCGGCGCTCCACCTCAACAATACGCTCTTCATGCACATCCATCTTCTGGACTATACTGTCCATTCTAGAGGAAAGTCTATCCACCTTGTCAACCACCGTTGCAAAGCCCTGGCGCATTTCTTGCATCATGGCGGCCATATCCGGGGGTGGAGGAGTCGACGTCGCGGCCTCTGTGGCCGGGCTCCGGGGCTGCGTAGCGTCCCCCGTGTGTCTCGTCGCCTTCTTCTGCGACGTGGGTTCAAATTGCAGCCTGGGCTGGCGACTGTCCGGCTTCCCCATGGCGGCAATGGGAAGGAAGGAATCACCGCGACACGGCGCTATCCCCGCGTCAGCCGGGGTGGAGTTAGCCTAGGGGGAACGCCGTACCTCAATGGCGGCTGTATACAGTGGCGTCTCTGCCCCAAACGTGGCGCTAGGCTAAAGCGCGGCAGGAGCATCCAAGGCGACTCCCCAGGAGATGAAGCGCCAGGCGGGCGTGTGGCAGTAACCCGGAGCAGGGCACAGGAGCACCAGCCAAAATGTAGCGCCTCGGGATTGCAGCCAATTGCACCAGGCCGGCGGTGCTTGCAGTCTATCCGGGATGTCAGCCAATTGATAGTCCGCAGTTCGTGCCCAGTAGGGCCAGGATCGAGCCGTTAGCAATACAGGGCTCACAGCAGGCAAGCTCCCACAGCAGGCAAGCTCCAACAGTCCAATATGGCGCTGGGAGAGTACACTCACCACAACAGCCGGGGCTCGGGCCACAGGAGAATCAGCGGTAGCGCCGCATCGCCTCAAGCCCCCCGCGCCATGCCGCACTTGCCTCGTGGTATCCCTCAGCTGTGTGTACGATGGGGCGCCACCGCCGCTCCCGCCACCAGCGCCGGCCGCGCCTCCCGTCCAGCTCTCTCGGCCTGCAGTCCTCGTGGCGAGCCCCGGGCTCAGGTAGTCCCAGGAGCCGAGTATAGGGACCGGCACTGCAGGTCTCACATCAGCCGGGGGGCTCCGTCTGCTGTAACTGCGGAGCCCAAGGGGGTATCGCCTTCAGAATTGCACCGAGTGTGCAGCGGCACTTGCTGCCCCTCCGTGGGGATTTTCGGGCGGGTGGGCGCAGTGGAAGTAGGATTAATGCCGGATCTTCATGCCAGGCTGCTGGAGCCTCACGAAGGTGCGGCCATGCAGCTTGTGCGCCCTCTAGCGCCCCCCCTCAACTGCTTATCTCGTTGTCCCAGAACCCCACAGGAGCATCCTCCAATTTTAAGGCATGCATGCAGGCCTTGGCTGACTGGATGGATGCCCATTGTTTAAAACTTAATGGGTCTAAAACTGAGGTTTTAGTGGTGGGCGGTAAGAGCAGTAGCTGGTCAGCCGATTGGTGGCCATCTTGCCTGGGAGCTACCCCTGTACCGTGTGAGGAAGCAAAAAACCTAGGAGTGTGGGTAAACCCCACGCTGTCCTATGAGGGTCACATTAGACGCCTTGTGGGGAAATGCTTCGGGGTTCTGAAGGTTTTGAATAAGACACTGGATCTTCTCCCCTTGACTGCCAGAAGGACGATGACGCAGGCTTTGGTCACCTCTCGGTTGGACTATGGGAACGTTTTGTTCCTTGGTACCACCGAGAGGAGTATGGGCCGTCTGCAGGTCATCCAGAATGCGGCTGCTCGCCTGGTGCTGAGGAGGCCAAGGAGAGCCAACTCACAGAAGGCGTTGGACGCCCTCCACTGGCTCCCCATAAAGAAGCGTGTTCTGTTTAAATGCTTGGTTATGTGCCACCGGATTGTCTGGCTAAGGGCCCCTGCCTATCTTCGGGACCTAGTCTGCATATACGAGCCGCCCAGGGCCCTTCGCTCGGGTGGTACGGGGCTGCTGACGGTTCCACGGATAAAGAGATCCAGAATGGGAGGGCGTTCCTTCACACTACTGGCCGCCCAAAATTGGAACAAACTCCCGCTAGCCCTTAGACTAGAGAGCATTGAGGGACCATTTCGTTCTATGCTGAAAACCTACTTGTACATACTGTAAGGTCTGGGTAGGGGGTTTCCTCTGAGGTCTGTTTGCTTCTTCTCCACTAGCGCGGGGACACGCCGTGATGGCGTTACTGAGCGCTCTACAAAATCCTTTATTATTATTATTATTATTATTATTATTATTATTATTATTATTATTAAATAATTGCCCCATTAAGCCATTAGTGTAGTAGTCTATCTGAATTTCGAGGAGGATTTGTGCACTTGTCCTAACAGATGTCTTAGCAGCTACAACCTTGTTTGCTGTAGTTCTCTGTGGAAGAATCATGCTGCTGTAACTCGGAGAGGAGACCGAGTTACTAATGTCGGGGGATAACCGCTGATCAGAGCATGGTCCTGTTGGCTGAAGCCTACATGGAGGGCACCTTTTGAATCGAGCTGGCCAAGAGCCAGAAGGCCCGAGCAGCTCAGCTGACTTGACATGATCAATCAGCAGTTGTAAGACCAGTGGGCTAGGACCAGCAGAGCAGTTGTCCATAAGTGGAGCTTATATAATCACTGACCTTCCCTAGTAGCACCTGTGACCTCCATGCGGCCCGGAATCAGCCACTTTCCAGACCCAAAGGTACTGAGTGTTTATACCTTTATCATAAGTGGTTGTTACGGCATACCCTGATTCTGGAACCATTTGAACAGCATTTTAGCCCATGCAATTCCCAAAGTTAAAGCTCTTTAGAGTTGTAGTGTGTAGTTAGCCTTGTGGGTCCTGGGGGACCTGCTTTGTGTGGTGCCCCGTCAGTTTTACAATGATAATCTAGATACGATCTGTCCTGCAAAATCATGATCCAGAAGGACATAATTGTTCTTGATGTTACCTTGGTTCAGCACACAGTCTTTGGGCATTGACTTGCCTCTCCTGCCCCCCTTACCCTATCGAATTATGCCCAGAGTGGTTGTTTTCTAGCATAACATTAGCAATGGTAACTGCAAGTCAAGCCTAATTTGCGAACTGGCAATGGCCTATCAAATTCATTTTAGATGCAGTCCTACCTTTTTCCATTTAGTTTGGTTGATGAATTGTTTTTTTCATCTTAATTCCCACTGCAGCTTAGCCATCCAAGTTCAAAGCCTCAGTTACAAGTAAGGTAGTTTTCAGCAGGACGAAGTGATGGGTAACCTTGCTGTGTGACCTAGTGAGTAAACTAATCTTAGGGTTTTTCCCGATGACCAGTGCTTTGTTTGATTTCCTCATCCATGTGTATATCCTGTTCATGATCTCGTGCCTCCGCGCTATGTTTGATCACTACTACGTGTGATCACCTCCGAACTACTAAAACTTGCTTTAAGTATATTAAATAATGGCTACACTTTTTCCTCCTTAAATTGAAGTCTATATTTTAGTTTTGTAACTCGGCTCATTTGTAATGGTTTTTAAAAAAGGTAATGTGGTCGGTTCTTCTCCCCCCCCTTCTTTTTTTAATTTTTTTATTTATTTATTTTTTTAATTGGTGGATATAAAATTCCACCTCCGTTTTTTGATGCGCCCAACGGGCTGAAGAAATATGCACTGCTGACAAGCAATCTATAGCGATGTTTCACAATAGTGAGGCAGAGCACTTTGATTATTCTAGATTTACAGAGTGTAAATGTATGCTAATTGCCTTGGAAGCTGTATTCGAGACCACCTGCTCTTTCTTTTCTCATATTTTTAATAACTTACGTACATATTATGCACTTTTCATGCAGGCAATGTTCTTCAGCTACCTCTGAAGGCAGGGATATTTTTTATATTATGAACTTACTGAAGTTGGTAGCCAACATATAAACAAATTGTTTATTTATACAGTACCTAATTTGTCCAAGACAAGAATATTTTTGTGTTCTGGAGTACTTGTCAAAACGGCAGCTTGCTGGGAAGTGGAAATATCTTTTGTGAACTTGATTGTATTCTGCTGTAAAAAAAACTCTTGACATGGCTGTCATGCAGGTGTATGGTTTGTATTCAATATGCCTGTTAATCCAAATGTTCCTCTTTCTGTGAATGCCTACTTTATTAATATACATTAAGTAGCTCATGCTTATCAAACGAAAGCAAAGTTGTTTTATTCATTGCTATGTCAATTTTATTCCACAACTGACATAACGGTCAAAAATTCCAGCTGAAAACGATGCAGGAGATACGTGCTCAGGAATCGAACGAAGATATGAAGGGCATACCGGCAATAAGGAGATGTAACCGTAATTCAGGATGTAATGCCCACACCCCCTTTAAATAGAAGTAAAAGAAGATGGAAAAAGATAGGAGGAGGAACAAAGACATCAGGAAAGAAAAGCTATAGCTATTAATATATGAACTGGGGGCTAAAAAAGTAATTCAGTTGTTAAGCAATATCATACATACAGTCTCTTGAGTTTAACAGGAGTCCTTTTGCGAGCCATAAGTCTGACGCGATCAGCAATGAAATCACCCAGTACTCCTGCAACATTTTTTGGATCCTTACATATTTCAGCTCCTGAGAATCCTACTCGGACCTCTGTGGTGGTGGTGTTTAGATGCACACACCAGAATCTGAGCTGATTACACTAGTACACCTAGGTTTATTCTCAAATGAACGAAAAAGTCTTTGGTGGACAAGATGTTGTTCTTGGCAACTCTCTTAACAGCTCTGCAAATATTCTACACCAGCCGTTCCCAAACACTTTAGAACCATGATCTACTTTTTAGAATGACCCCCTTTTTCGACCCACCTAACTTTAATGGATGCAGTTTTTTAATGTAACTAAAGCTTTGTGTGGTAACACACTGTCATTCACAGGCAGCACATTGCCTATTGAAATGGCCACTAACATTACACAGACACAACGTTTTACTGATGGAACTATGTAGCACGCAAATGAAAATGTTTATAGATCGGGTTTCTGTGATTATTTATTATTTGCTTTTCGCCAAGTAAAGTTTCTAGAATTGTTTTGATCCTGTCGGAAATGGGGTTTCTGGTTGGCAAAGTAATCACAGTTTCCAAGCAGGAGCCACAATCCCAGTCAGGGTAAATCTCTACATAACCTAAATTATCCTGGGCTCCCCCTCTGGTAGCTTGGCACATAGCAGTCGAGCTTAATTTAAGAGGCAATGTGTAAAGTATTTGTGCAACACTTAAACAGTGAAAACACAACTAAAAGACCCCACAGTAGTTTAGAAAAATAAAGTATGCCTTTATAAATAAAACGAAATAAAATCCAATATGTTGAAGTTGAGATATGAACTGTAAAGAAATAAATGTCTAAGTAGCGCCTTGAAGCAAATGACACGCTTAAAGTGTTAACTTATCACAGGGGATAGGGACAAAGTCAATAGTTTAGACCGACCTCGAGGGACCGTGGGCCAGATACAGGGACCCACTCAGGTCCTCCTCCTCTTCCTCCTCTCAATTTTATAATGTTGGTATTGAGGGCCCCCAAGTCCATACACAGCCTCAGTTTGTGATCTGAATTGCAAGACCGCACAATAGGGCAAACCCGTTTCGAGGACTCTGTTTCTTCAATAATGTCCTTTACCAAGACTTCCAACACTTCATTCAAATCTTTCTTTACATTTCTAGAGAAACCCATTAGAGGTGGGTTGTTTTACCCTTCAATTCAAATGAGCCGTCAGTCACTGACTCGATAAGTACTGCAGGATGTACCAGGCAAGTCCTTAAGGACACGGTCTCCTGTAAAGATCGGTTGAGTACTGTGCAGGTGTGTTAAAAAAACACTTTTTGTGAAAAGCAACAGGGTACTGTAGACACAAGCTCTATGGGACATAACAGGTATGTTGAAGTACAGCTTTTGGGGGAAACTGGTCTATGTATTGCATAGGCTTCTCCGTGCTTCAGAAGACTGTAAAATGAGTGGCCTGGTGGCCACACATACCCCTCCGTGCGGGGATGGGAGTGAGATGTCTACCAGATTGTCGCCAATATTGCAAATCATATGTGACTACAAGTAGAGGTAAATTGGTTTACTCAGCATGGTGCCAATTTCGTAACAGTCAAGAATTTCTATCGGAATGTGCTTTTAGAGGCATATTCTTAGTGTTACAACTTCAATTTGAAATACATACTGGCAATAAGGTGCTACAGTTGCAATTAAGGATTGTTGGACGATGGCTCAGTAAATGGTGCACACTTATTTAAGTGTAGCGTCTTGCACTAATCCAGACAACCCTTATGGGGATTTTAGTGGTCTTAGACAACCTTAGAAAGCACTCCAAGTGTTAACTGGAGAGAGCAGCCTTCAGGATAATCCAGAAGGAGCGTTAAGCAGCTTGTTTCACCAGATCTAATCATGTAGTGTAGGTTAATCGAAAAAGAACCATACAGTGTGTGTGTGTGTGTGTGTGTGTGTGTGTGTGTGTGTGTATATATATATATATGTATGTATGTATGTATGTATGTATGTATGTATGTATGTATATATATATATATATATATATATATATATATATATATATATATATATGTATATTTATTACACAACACTCACTAACCCATATATATCCTACCCAGGGATGTCAAAACAAATGCACAACAATACTTCAATTGCAAATAGGTAAGTAAGCACAATACGCAGTGGTCTCCAGGGGGAGACCAAACCATATGCTAAAGTGGAATGTGAACTACAACCAAATTCGGGACTTGGTCCTGGAGACTCGGAAGAGTTGGAAACACAAGGAACCTCCCAAGTTTAGTACCTAGGAAACCCATGGAGGCTGTGTCTAGAGTGGAAACACAGCCGCGTACTAAATAGAAGTCAACGGTTTTGAAGAAGTACCCCGAAGAATCCCTGTGGAACACAGAAGGTTGGAGAGTCACCCCACCCGGGACACCCCAGGAACCAGGATACCTGCACAAGGGAAGCCGGGTGCATAGGTGCCAAGTGACTTCGGAAACTGCTGTAGACCACATTGGAGAACTTCAGAAAAGATGCAGCTGGCGAAGTAGGTGTAAGAGTCTGGTGGAATCCACGGGTGGATTTATGAAATGAAGAACCTGCAAGCGGAGGGGACCGTCTATACCACTTGGAGGTGACCAGGAGGCATAGAAGAGCAATGCCCACTGATGTCAGAAGATGCAGGAGTGATGATCGTGACAATGTCGCTGCAGCTGTGAGGACCAGGTGATGCTGAGGAAGACCATGAGCCATGCACAGGCTATCCTATGTTGAAGTCTAGAACCAAGGGGTCCATATCCAGCGGGAGCACCAACAATTCTTGGCAGGTGCAACAGGCATGGGAAACTATAATGGAGCAACTTTGGGACCAGCAAGTTCCAAGGGACCCACCAAGAACAGGCGAGTCAAAGCAGGCCCTGAGCAAGCAGGGGAGCCCACTGAAGCAAGAGAAGACCCTCGAGAGGACCCTGCATACAAAGGCGCAGGAATCGCAAGAGTACCTCGAGCAGCTCACCAAGGAGGAGGGGCTCCCACGTCCTTTGTCCAGTTTGTGCCAGAGAGGGAGCCAAGGCCTTCCTGAACTGGCTCAAACCTGAGTATGCAAGGAGGGCACCAAATGTGCCCTTCAAAGCAGCCTGATGGCTCTGGCAAGCATCCCCACCTCAATACACTAAGTTATATCTGGGAGGTGGTCCCACCTCCCTGTGGCAGGAAACCTATTGTTCAACCTTCCCCTGTTCAAGCTCAGCTCAGCAGCAGGAGGAAAGAATAATGTCTGTGGTAGACAGTAGAACTAGCTTGCTTTCAGACCCTGAATACAGGGAGTACTGGGTGCTTGCCAGAGGAGCCCCCCAGTGCAAGGAATCATACTTCCAACACCGCTAATGGTCTTGGGAGTATGATTCCAACATGTTTGATAACAAACAATGCCCATGTTTGGCGCAGCCAAAAATAGTTAGCCATCGTGTGATGTTGGATGGCCACTATATGTATTAAAATGACTGACTGCACTCACAAAGCCTGCAGAATCGACTCCATGGTTTTAGGGGTGTCCTGCTCATGCCGGGGCACCCACACACTTATAAACCAGCACCCTGCTTTCAGGATTGAAAGGCCTGCCTTAAGGCTGACTTATAGGTTTTAAGTGTAGTGACCTCCAATAAAAGAGAATTCATATCTGGTATAAGTGGTGCTAGCACCAGCGTACACAGGCTGCAATGGCAGGCCTGTAGTCCTAGTTTGAGTGGTCTCGCATGGGTGGCACAATACGTGCTGCAGCCCATGGGAGACCCCTGGTGTACTTATTCCCTGTATACCTCAGTACCATGTACTAGGGACTTATAGGGGTACCCAATAATTTAGGTACAAAATTAATTACCTTGTCAAATTTAGGGAGGAAGCCCAGTGACTGGGGTCCTGATTAGCAGAATTCCAGTCAGACTAGTAAAAAACACATACTGACTCCAGCAAAAAGTGCCGGTAACCATGCTAGGAGCATCCTACTTTCCTACAAGGATATAGCAGTAGCCAACTCGAAATGGTGACTCTACTCAGTCTGAAATTGTATCAAAGTATGTTAGGTTTTCGTTATTTGAATGAATGATCTAAATTGATGCAGGTTGAACACTTTGCTGTAATAGGTACCCCGCTAAACAAAGATGTGAATATTTTGTTCCACAGTAAGACTTTGCTGAGATTTATTTCCGATATGTGATTTTGTATACATGGTCTTGGTCCATGGATTTGTAAAGCTTTACTATGGCGTTCGCAGTAATTTAGGAGTAGTAATGTTCAAGTGTAGTAATCTGCATCAGACCTCTATCACATTTTAGTTTTTGAGCATTTTAGCTGCTGTCACAAAACTTTTAAAAGGACATTTTCACAGAGACAAGTTAGTGGAGTCTGGGGAGAGAGGAGACGTGCTGGAATTGTTTGCGGAAGGCATACAGAAATCTGCAAAATGGCATTTAAAACTTCAGAGATCCCTTCTCCGGGTTCACAGAATTGCTTGAAACAGAACTGAGGTGCTTTGGTCTTTCGGAAGATTTAATCCTGCTTTTGAGAGAGACGATTGCAAAGACAAGGGGCACGTAAGGGAGGTCTCAGTCCATCCTCAATTAAAAACAAAACAATCAGGCTGCACTAATACATCTGTGTATTAAGAGCATCTAGAAAGCATAGTATTACTGCGAGTAGGCAAGGTGATTTGCAGACTTATTTAATGGAACGAGTAAATGGTCTGAAAGTGCTGAGATGATCAATTTCGCATCACAGAAAAAATATTGCATTTATATTTTCCAGTACATTGGGGTTAATCTAGCAATGTTTATTGAATCTCCACGATTCAAGATATAGAGAGAGGAGAGTCCCTCTCCTCGGTTCAAACAATGCTACCTAATGACTATTTTATGAATACATCGATGTGCATGTTCAAAATTGACTAAAGACAGACATGCCAGTTACACTATTGGCTGAGATGAAATGAAGGTTGTTTGAACTACTTAAATGTTTGTGGATCTAAAGAATCAACAAGGTAATAATTTCAGATGACAGCTGAAGACCGTAGGAATACTGTTTTACGAAACTAAATACGATTTTTATGAGACCATTAAATATTATTGATCACGTAGAATGGATTTTTTTTTCGTTCATGGGATAGCCCATTTTACTATTGTAAAATAATTGGTTTAATATGGCGGGTGTTAATTATGGAAACAAATGCAAACGTGTTCACTGTTTTTAGCTAGCCCAAATGTTTATTTTGATTTGTCCCTTCACATTTTGCTCTTCACCATTACTGGGATAAGCTGAATAGTTTTGTCCTTTATCACTGCATTGAAAATAAAAGCATCCCAAGATGTTCTTTACAGTTAGTTGATTCATGGGCCCTCCGTGTCCCGCACATACTATACTGCTCCCCACGACCTTGTAGAGCAGTATGCTTTGCACGAAAACATGGTCAGCCTAAAGGGATGGCAATAGTGATGAGATCTGTTTTCACTAGAACTCTTGGCAGAACGTTTCAGGTTTCATTGGGCTCTCTTCTGTTGGAATTCTGGTTTTAAGTGATGGGAATGAGTGGCCACAGTCTCATTTGAACTGTTTGAGCTCCCACTAAACCCAAGCAATCTGACACCTAAAATGTAAATTGCTTTCTATGCAAATTCCTTGAGTCTGCCTTAACTTGGCTCAAGCAGTATGCTTTACTTTGAGAAGCGCATTTGTGCAACAAAACTAAGACAATTGTACACTTGCTACAAGTACCTTAATTTCTCTAAAACTAGACAATTAAATAATTGAATGAACAGTATGTGGTGTAAGGATCAATAGTCCTAGCCAAAAACAGAAATCCACTTTGTTAAAAACCATGCAAAAGTGAAAAATCAATGTTAGGCTTTGGTCTGCGGCAGACGAAACCTTGCACCCCTTCCTGACAGACTCATTGATGGACACCTGCCAGGTAAAAGCTTATGCTTCACTCCTGTTGCATATTTTGCCACCTTTATGAAAGTCTGAAATCTACAGAAGGGCAAGACTAGAAGCTGTAGCCAAGAAGGACTTCACATAGTTAGTATATTTGTTTAGTTGCACTCTGTTCCCATGAACCTCTTATCAAAAAGCTATCCGTAAAAACGAATGACATTTAACTACTGTCCCGGTCCTATTAATGAAATGTTTCTAAGCCTAACTTTAAGAAAATTTCTGCAGTTCACTTTCTTTGTTTTATAGTAACTTCATGTTGCATACGGGTTCCTTGCAACGTTGTTTCAGGTTGAAAGTAACATGGTTTTCTGGGATTTCGCTGCACAGTGCCAGCCTTTTTTAGGTCTCGCCTGTCGATGCGCATGCGCATCGAGCTTGCGAGACTATGGGGGCTTATCCACTCTTTATCCAACTTGCAAGGAATCGTGGCGATTCCTTGCAGTGCACGAGAAATTGAAGCTCAATGCGCATGCGCAATGAGCTTCAAAGCGCGTGCACAAGCCCCCAGCCGCCTGCATTGCCTGCTCTCTCTGTCACAGCCTCCCCCAGCTCCGCCTCCTCACTTTTGATTGCACGGCCGTTAGGCCGTGCCTCCCCTACTCTACTCCCCCCTCCTTCTCCACTCCCCCTCACGAGTGTCACGACGCACCTCCGGATCCGCCCCCTCCCCATTTTCTCTGCCTGCCATGTCGCGTCGCATTTCTCCTCCCCCCTCCCCCCAGCCGCCTGCCTTGCCTACTCTCCCGCCCCCTCACTTCTTGATTGCACGGCCGCTAGGCCGTGCCTCCCCTACTCTCCTCCTCCTACTCTCCTCCCCCCTCCCCATATCTGGCCTTCCCTCCGTCTGTTCCCTCTCCCCGCTCCGCCCCCTCCCCTGCCCGCAGTCTGTTCGAGACAAGACGAGAATTGAATTCCCTCTCAATAGGTAGGATATTTTACATTATACACCACTACCTGTAAACAAATGTGACAGAAAGGTAAAATAAAGTCACGTTCCAATTAGGAAAAACATTAGCTGTAGCTGGAGCTCGAGTCAAGGATACCCGTGTTGTACGGCATTCTTTTAGTCTGTATCATTCTTTAATCTGCTCTGCCTGTAAACGGTATATTGACAAACTAATGTAACCAAAAAGCTCGTGCTCAGTTAGTTCGTTGTGTAT
Organism: Lissotriton helveticus; assembly: GCF_964261635.1. Classification (NCBI taxonomy): domain Eukaryota; kingdom Metazoa; phylum Chordata; class Amphibia; order Caudata; family Salamandridae; genus Lissotriton; species Lissotriton helveticus. Next base: position 447,443,330 of record NC_136061.1, read on the forward strand.
CAACACGTATAATGGGTGTCGGGAGAACACACCTAATGGGTCTGTCTTGAGAGTCGTCCCAAAAGCGATTCAGTTGTCGTCAGCTTCAAATGTTTTCCTCTGGATTCAATCGGTGTTTTAGATTTTTGGATCTGTATAAGTTTCATTATGTTTTTAACAGTTACATTTTACTTCACCGGAGTCTCGAGTTTATATTAAATTAAACCTCGGGGCCCTGTCCACTTATATTCCGTCCATACAGGGCTAGGTGAGCAGTGTCTTAAGCTGTGCGCAGGTGCAAAAGAGTAAAGTATATTTGCGCGCTTGTCTGAAAAGTAGTTCATCACAGTGTAGCCTCCTCCCTCGAATCACGCTGTGCGCATGCGATCAGTATTTCATGTTGCGCATGCCTATGGGATACACGCATGGTACCTTGATGAAGCTTTTTTTCAGGGAATTGTGTTCATAGTTGGGGTTTCTGGGTGAACCCCAACTCACCCTCACTCACCCTCAACCCCTCACCCTCAACATCAACCCCTCACTCACCCTCACCCACCCTCACCCACCCTCACTCACCCTCACTCACCCTCACTCACCCTCACTCACCCTCACTCTCACTCACCCTCAACCCCTCACCCTCACTCACCCTCAACCCCTCACTCACCCTCACTCACCCTCACCCACCCTCACCCTCACTCACCCTCAACCCCTCACCCTCACACAGTGCAATAGGTCTCGGAGCATTTGAGTTAGAGCTTTTAGAAATGTTTATGGCTTTTTTTTTTGCTACAGGAAACAAAAATGCTAAAGATTTACAAAAAAACCCATAAACAATTCTAAAAGCACTAACTCTAATGCTGCGAGACCTATTGCATTTCCAATGCTTGTTTGTCTACAGAAACCTCTGCACTGATCATGTATGGGGCTAGAATTGCACTGGAACAAGAAATGGAAATGTAAAGCTATAACTGGTCCTCTCATTCTTCCAGGCAGACCAGAGTGTCTTCTGCTCCAGGCTCTCGTTGCTCTCCTGCCATAGAAGAGATCTCCCATAGGGACAGATAGGCTTTGCTAATGTTATGTGGACGTCTTTGGCGGTCAACAAGAGTATAACCACTAACTTTTTTTGTAGGAGTTATGCTTTCTTCTTCTGGCACAGTCCTTTCCTTATTTGTAAATTCTGCTAAGAAGGGCAATTTATAACAATTCAGTAATTGCTGAGCACATCAAACTAAAATTCAAAGGGCTTCCCTTTCTATCTTGTGCTCAGGTTGTTGTTCTAGGGCTGTGCATTGAGGCAAAATAGCCAACCAATAGTCCCTTTTTAGGTCGAGCCTGGCCTAGCGCAGCGCGCATGCGCTGCTCTAGGAAAACGACCTCTTGTATTTATCATACAACCTTTCTTTTACCGTTTAATTATATTATCTCTCTTTGGCTCCCTAAAATGTTTTGCTCGAACTCAGCCATAATATTTACCAACTGTAATGTTCTGTAAAATTACAGAATTCCGAGATGGACAACAGAAGCTTGCATGGCTGCTGCATTTGGTACATGTGTGGTGAGGGAATCATACATTGCTGCTGCCGATGAAGTTACTCTTCTCTCCCCTCACCATCCCCCCCCAACCACTCCCAACCCCAAATTTAAGTTAAAATAGTTAGTTGATTAGAAGCTAACTGGATAAAGGAGGCTCCCTTGGTTCACTTTTACTTTACTGAGCTCTGCACAACTTTGTTGAGGAAGGCTAGGACCACAGACTATTTCCATTTGAAGGGTAAGGACTATACGCAGTCCTGAGTAAATGAGTATTATGGTAACTGTCCTACACATGGAATAACCCCTAATTCAACCCATAGACCAAGGCCAAAGTTGAAAAGCATTTATTCGAGGATGGAAGTTTCTGATTTCCCTGACCAATGATTTGATCTCAAGATACTCATGTGCCAGTGTGTTTAGGTTTACTGTAATCAGTAGTCCCATTTTGTGTATTCAAAACCTATTCTTGCTGTATGGTGGCAGAGGAGTCGTGTTCTGCCTATAAGACGTGCCTTACACACCTTCATTACAGCGTTTTTACTGAGTGATCTTCCCACTAAGCTGAACATTCACAGGTGTGTTTTTATAATTTTCTTTGTGGTTTGAGACTTGCTAGGGGAGCTATTTTAGTTTAACATAAGCAAAATACATTAACAGTTGTTGACTTACTCGCGCCCAACAGTTTGAGAAGTGCGCATTGTGCTTTCCAGGATCCAAAAATAGTGATTTCCAATTTGACTACATCAGACATATCTTTTAAGCAAATTAACATATTAATGTCATTGAAGAAATTTAGAAGGACAAGACTTGTTTTTGTTGCGGGTGGAGTCTGTGTTGTGTTCTCTTATGCAACTTAAGCCTGTCACATTTCCGGTGTTTGTATGCTTTGTAAATGTAGACACTAATAAAAGAATATTGTAAAAAAAAAAGTATTTTTTAAATATCCCTTTCTTGTAAGGTATTGGTCTAGTTTCTCTCTCCCTGTTAAACCACTTGCTAACTCCCATGCCAAGATCACATATTAGGAAGCAAAATTACATGTATATATTCCTAGATTTCGAAGAGGGGTCATTTTATAACTTTTGAGGACCTGTAGTTTTTAGGTCTCGCGTAGCGTTGCAGCGCAGAGCGCTACTCGCTCCTCGAGACCTCTCGTGAGCATGGAGATTTCAGAAGGGGACTAATAGCCCCACCCATCATTTTCATTGGGCCGCGTCGGCGTTTATGCTAAACGCTGGCTTCCCATTGAAAAGGATGCTTTTTGGTCACTGCCCTTTCTCCCTTTTGGATGGCCCATCCGGACTGGGTCGTCAGCTTCACGGCTGTCGTGAAGCACTTTTTTTATCTTTAGGGGGGGGGGCATCTGTTTCTTATTAGCATGGCCTTAGCACGGCCATGCTAATTAGGAACAGATGCCCCCACCCCCTAAAGATAAGTAAGTCTGCAGGCACTACTCTGTACACTGAGGCCCATGCGAGCGAGCCTGCGAAGCTCTCTAGACTTTCGACTTGTTATTACACAAAGACTTCCTGTCCCTCTGAACATGAGTCCGTGTGACTCAGTCTCCACGAGCCACGTGAAAGCGCTTTGTGTGTTGTCCGCTCTTCAGTTATCGCCTAACTGTATTATTTGGACTGGAAATCTAATCAACTTTCACTAGTTGGTTGTTTGGGAAAGGTGCAGTTGAATTTGTCAGGAAGCCCTGACGGCACTGGTTGTGCTCGCCTGTGGCTCTCGAGATCTTCATGTTTGCTTGTGTGCCGCATCATCCCTGATGTCATTGTGGGCACAGTAGCGTGTTTTCAGACCGCCGAAGGATCCCATGGTTTGAATCGGTGAGCAGACTTGGAAAAGCGCAGGACTTCAAAGCAAATTCCTTCTAAGCATCCGCAGGCTCAACTCCCTTCTATTTGGGCTCTTAGTAACGTTTTTTTCATTTTTTCTAATCACTCAACTTCTTCATGCAATTGGGCCAAGAGATACACATTCATTTGCACAGGATCACCCAGTGAATAGCATGTGAGAAAGTTGGAATTAGAATGTAAGTCTCCTGGCTCTGAATATTGTAAGTGCACACACTGGATCACATCTGCTGCCCCTCATGAAGAGAGGGCTGGGCTCCCAGTGTAACGCTTTTACTCAGAATCGTAGTCCGCTAGATTGGGGAACATGGTTGCACGCACTCTGGTGAGACGTTTTTCTCACCCCTTTTTCCCTATTTATTTACCTCACAATATCTCATGCTTTTTATTCTCGGCTTTGTTTCAGCTTTCTTTCCCAGGCTCACTGACATTTCCTTTGTCATGTCTGGACCAATTGTGTTTCCGCCTCATTTGATTTGATTCAGATGTGCACCTATATAAATACTAAAATTCCAATGAGTTGAGGGAGCGACTCAAATTCAACAAGAAATATCAAAAGGTTCACTGATGTGGATTCACAAAAATGTTCTTTATTGATATTATTTCAACAGAGATGGTGGCGATCACTAGTACATCTTCGTTGTTCATTAATCAATACACATGTCAAACAGCCGACGCGTTTCGTCCGAGCATGGACATCATCAGGGCTCTTATTTATAGACACTTTGAATAAGCAAAATTCTGATTCATCACTTGTAAAGTCAGATAATTCGACAGCAGTACAACCTAATTAGCAATCATCTGAAAGTAATACTTTATTAGTTTCCTTGCCTCAACTTCCCCTGCTGAAAATTATTCCCTCTATTTAAGTCCACATTTTAAAGTGATATTCTTTTCAGTAGGTCCTTTGTTAATAACTGTTAATATTTTAAAGAAAACTCTATCTGATCTTTAACAATTCGAAACACCATTCCTTTTTATCGTGTTTGTAGCAATTATACGCGGGGAGTCTCAGCAGGCGACATCTGGCGTCCTTCTAGACCAGTGTGACAATTTGATTATGGACATTATTGGATTTTTTCGGTGGATCCAAATGAGGTTTTGAGCGTACATTGGATTGTAAATTATTTGAACTACTGAATGCATTAATTTAGTTATTGTCTGTGCTGACTTAGTTACCCTCACCGTTCTCTGTATACACGTATTTGTCTATATAAATACTATAATCTCATAACCCAGACAGAAAGAAATGTCCCGTACAGCCGTTCCTCACAACTGGCCCATTTCATCATGATACTAACACAAGATGGACTCTGGTACACCAGTAAAGAGTAATGTGTAGCTGAGAGGATGCAATGGTTGAACTAGGATTGCCTGCATACATTTGCTCCATACTGCATTGCTGGTTTCTAGGTTGTTACTGTGCTTGCAAATGGACCCTTGGCTATTTGCCTTTACAGATGAGATTAACTACCCGCCTGGGTTTGGTTTTGTATTGCTTTGCAGACTTTCTTTTGCGCCACCCTGATGTTTCAGTAACTCCTTCAGGGTTATGTTTGCAGCTTAAATGTGTAAATGCTGAAGACTTGATGTGGAACCGTGGAGGCTAGTCCACATTGATCTGCCTAGGGTTTGGGGGCCTGCTATATCTTTATCAGCATTCTCTGTCATAGCCTGGGTAGTCACCATAATTGAGTATGTTTTGTTTCTTCAAAAACTGACAAAAGTTCTGAATTGGGCCTACAAAAGGGCCGTAAGGGTTGGAATAATCATCCCATCCCTAGCACTGATAAAAAAGAAATGGAATAGCGTGGGGCAACTGTGTAAGAGAAAGCAAGCTGCAAATTAGTGTTGCTGGTAAAAAAAAGTCTTCTACAGTGTCACCAACTATTGCTGCAGGCTTCATCCCCGAAGGCCGCGCCAATCTACAGACATGTTGGCTATATTTTTAAAGAAACGTGACTTCAAGTTCAAAAATGACAAAAAACATACACGTGTAGTGGCGGTGGAAAAGGGGCCTTTTCACCTTTCCTACTCAGTTACTTATTCAACTAGCCACAATATTGTCAAGCATTTGCAATGCAATAGTGTTAAAATGTATTCTGAGTCAATTATGAATTAAGTTGGTTTTATTGCAGCATAACGGCAACAACACTCACGGACCTGGATCCAAAACCAACTGCCAGAGTGAGGTTCTATATAGAGAACACTAAACGTAGGAATCTAGAATAATAGTGTCAGCAAGATGACATAACTAAATGACAGAAACATTCCTTAGAAGATAAAACATAAAACATCTCCCTTTCTATATAAATAAAGATCAAGAAAAATGAATAAAGAAAAGTAAGCATTTGAACAAACAAAATCAACAATATTGTACTAAAAAAATAGCTATCAAACTATTAATAATTTAGTGATAATAGCAATGTGATAACAGATGGATCTCAACGAGAATACATTACAAAGTCTTTATGCCACACAGGTTTTGTTCTCATTCTTGTAGAACCATGGTTTGGTGTGGTTTGAGGTTTATTATATCCCAGGCGGTGAGATACTCTGGAATTATCAGTTTTAACTAAACAAGACATGTTCCATACATCACCAGAATCTAAAACAAATACATTTTTCTTGACAATAGAAATTTTATATGGACCCATGAACTTAGAACATCCTTTTCTTACTATACCAGGTCATTTAACTAACACACTATCGCCAATATTCCATATAGTTGTCTTTGTTCTGTGAGTGCTATCAAAATTAATCTTATATTTATTTTGGTACACTTTCCTCCTTTGAATGGTGTCAGCTACCGAAGGTTAATCATCCATAGTACTGTCCAGTCCTAACCAGACAGGATTCAATTTGTAATGTGGTTTCCTACCTCTGAGTGCAGTAAAAGGAGAAACATTTGTAACACTGTTAGGTGTTACTCTATGTGCCCACCAAGTTTCTCTAAGAACAACTTTTAAAGACGTTCTATTTTGTATAGCACGTTGAGCACAATTCTTAACCATTTTATTCATACTGCCTGCTAAACCATTTGCCTGTGGTGAATAAAGGGCAGTTTTAAAGTGAAAAATTGCCAAGCTCGAAAGAAATTGTTCCATGTCTGAAGACACAAATTGTGTACCATTATCAGTAATGAGAGTTTTGGGAATTCCTTCTCTGGAAAACTCATCCTTTAAAAAATCAACTACAATTTGAGTGTTGACTGATGGAACACACTTAGTCACTACCCATTTGGAAGTATAATCCACAAGTAAAATGACAAAACGCTCACTTTGACCTAATAACTCAAAAGGGTCAGCTATATCCAATCCTAGCTTCGTCCATGGTTCAATAGGTATTTCAAAAGGAGAAATTGGTATTGGGAACGTTTTCTTGGACTTATCATTGCTAGCACACTGGAAACAATCCTTCACAACACATTCAACCTGATGGTCCATACCAGGCCACCAATACCACTGACAAAGTCTAGTTTTAGTTTTATTTCGGCCTAAATGACCCTCATGTGCCAAATTTATAATTTTAGACCTCATATTGGAAGGAGGAACCAAACGTTTTTCTCTTAAAATCTTGTCATCCACAATTCTTCTTTTACACAAAAATAATCTTCCAAAGATGAAGATAGTTTCTTCCTTTCTGGCCACCCTTTTACAATGAAATCTTTCAAAGTTTCTAGATCTTCATCACTCACACAAGAATCATTCCATTCTTTGTTTTCCAAAGCAGACTCACAAACCCAATTTATGTGAAGAGAATTTGGAGTGATTTCATCTGAACAGATCAGCAATCTAGACATACAATCTGCCATGCAGTTCTTTGAACCTTGTACATACTCGACAATGAAATTAAAATCTGACAATCCATCCACCCAACGAGAAATTCTTGGAGAGAGATTGTCTAAATCTCTGGAAGTAAAAATTCTTGAAAGTGGCTTATGATCCGATCTTACAATGAACGGTATCCCCCACAGAAAAAATTTGAAATGGAGAATGCCCCAAAATACAGCCACTGCCTCCCTCTCAATCACTGAGTACCTTACTTCAGCTCCTCTCAAAGCACGTGATGCAAAGGCAATAACTTTAAATTCTCCACAAACCACTTGGGACAGCACAGCTCCCAATCCACATAAACTTGCATCAGTAGTCAAAATTGTTTTTTTATTTACATCAAAATTTCCTAAGGTTGCCATTTTTGCAATACTCTTCCTCACATTCTCAAATGCCACGTCACACTCACCAGTCCAAATAAACAGTGAACCTTTCTTCAACATGGACCTCAAAGGTTGAGATATGGATGCAAATTTTGTATACATTTCGAACAAAATTCTGCGAGTCCAAGAAATGAACGCACTTAATCCTTATTAGAGGGTTTAGGTGCCTCTATTATTGTTTTAGCCAACTCAAACTTGGGTCTAAAACCCTCTCCAGAAATCGTATGTCCGAGATGTGTGACAGATGTTACCCTGAACTTGCATTTTTCTTTCTTTACGACCAAACCAGCAGATTTCAATCTTTCCAAGACTTTCCACAAAATACCATCCTGTTCCTCAAAATCCTTGCCATAAACCAAAATATCATCTTGGAAAAACAAGACTTTAACTAGGCCATGTAACAGTTGCTTCATTATCCTCTGAAAGCATGCCGCAGCAGAATCAAGTCCATAAGGCATCCTTTTAAACTGAAATGCTCCAATTGGGGTGACAAAAGAAGTTAAGTGCCTAGATTCTGGATGCAACATAACCTGGTGGTAAGCGGAGGACAAATCCATGACACTAACATTTTTTGCATCTTTGATGAGAGTAAGTGTTTCATTTATGTTCGGTAAGCGTTGTCTATCCTCCCAAATGAATTTGTTTAAGTCTCTCTAATCCGCACACAACCAAATCTCTTTCCCCCCATCTTTAGGTGCCAAAACCACCGAGGCCAACCACTCAGAACTCTCAATCTCTTCAATTACCCCTTTCTCTAAGTTTTTCAATCTCACATCTCAGTGGTTCCATCATCATGTTCGGAACCTTCCTCACCTTAGCTACAAAAGGCACCGCACTTTGCTTCAAAATGATCCGGTGTTCAAAATTTCTTATCAACTCAAGAATATTACTGAATACTGTGGTAAATTCTGTGGAAATATCCAACGGGAATTCTTCCTTACTCAACAAAACTTTCTGAGGCCTATTGGGATTAAGTTATTCCCATGTCCCTCTGATGTCTCCAACCAAGGAGATTATCTCCCCTCTTGGCTATGTAAACTTTACCAACAGTCTCACGATCAGAAAACTGGATTTTTTTTACACAATAACCCAAAACATCAATCCTTACACCAACATAACCTACCGGATTGATGTCTGACGGTAGCAATTCATTACTTTCACACCCAAAAGTTGTTTCCCAATTCTTATCACCAATCATAGTGTAAGGTGAACCGGAATCTGCTAATACAATTACTTTCTTTTCTCCAACTAAAATCTCACATTCAGGCATGTCAATGGGATCTACGTCTACACTTCCATCTTCACGTATACTTGACATGACCCTTGTATAATCAAGGGGAGCACTTTCTACAAAATAACATTGGGCCATACTGTTTGTTTGTCTGCGCTTTCAGCGCCAGGAACTTTCCTTACCGGACGACCTTTCCTTGCTTGGTCCCGGGAGGTGAAACTGCTGCATCATATCGCGCATCCAGCGCCAGGAGCCTTCCTTGCCTGCTGGTCCCCCCCGCTGCCGCGTTAGCAACATCAAGCGGCTGCAGAGCGGGGGGACTGCATTGCCCAGAATACCCGGACACTTGATTCCGCCCACTGCCGCACCCGGAAGGCGCACAAAAGACAGGCACCATCTAGGTGGAGTGGGAGCACTTTCTACAAAATTACATTGGGCCATACTGTTTGTTTGTCTGCGCTTTCAGCGCCAGGAACTTTCCTTACCTGACGACCTTTCCTTGCTTGGTCCCGGGAGGTGAAACTGCTGCATCATATCGCGCATCCAGCGCCAGGAGCCTTCCTTGCCTGCTGGTCCCCCCCGCTGCCGCGTTAGCAACATCAAACGGCTGCAGAGCGGGGGGACTGCATTGCCCAGAATACCCGGACACTTGACTCCGCCCACCTCCGCCCACTGTCAAGCCTGGAAGGCGCACAAAAGACCGGCATCATCTACGCGTCGCGGGCTAAGCCCGGGCAAAGGACAAGACTGGGCTGGGCTACCCCCTAACCTCTACTATAGGTTTGGTAAGCCCAAAAATGGGTTTGTGTAATTTTCACTAAATGTGGATTAGACGTTTGTTCAAATTATACACAACTACTTATTTTCTCTTAACTGTTAGTCTAAAAATGGCTCGCCACCTGGGGAAGGGGGGTAAGCCTGCATCTAGCATCACGGGGGGGGGGGGAGAACCATTACTGGCACGCTTGATAACTTCATTACAAGAGCGGCGGTTACGATTGAGCGGGAGATCGCCCTCACCGAGGAGCAGCTATCCCACAAACTGATAGCTGCCAAGAGGTCTTCCCTGGGCGACATTAGAAATGCTGTCACACCTGATTATGCTGATACCCAAAGGCCGAGTGCACTTAAATCTCCAGGCAAACGCATTGAGGGGCGTCATTCTATTACCACTGTGAATACTTCATTTAATACTACATCCTCTGATAGCCTATCCACGGAGGATTTCCACCCTAAAACTCTGATCAGCAAGAATATACAGGTTGCAGACACACATAAAAACATGACTAAAAATTCATTTACATGTCCTGCACATAAAGGCAAAAGAAAGAGGGGCGGAGGGGGCCAACTAGGAAGGAAACCAAAGGTGCCAAAAATAACGAAAAATTCCACACTGCCAAGTCTGATTAAATCGAACATATCAACTAAAGCTTCTACAATAGTTATTTCCACCCCTAACTACTTATCGAATGTTAGCCCCTTGCCTTTATCTCATACTTCAGATATAGTTATGGAGGCGACATGCACCGTATCCCAAGTCGAGCAGTTTCTCAAGTCATTTACACTCCCAATCATCGAAAGATTAAAAGTAATTAATGACAAAATGGATAAGCTACAGAAGGCTACTGTAGAAAATACTCATGCCTTAGCGAAGTTATTATCCAGCCCGATTGATATAGGTAGTACGATAGGCACAAGGAAACTGGTAAAAACACCTCCCCTTAAAACTCCCTCAAATCCATCGATGAAAACAGGCGGAATAAGGCCAGCCAAAAGTAAGGAAGGGGTCACGAAGGGTAGCTCGGAAGCAGGGAAGGCTGGGGGGGTAAAAGATACATCAAGTGGCCAGATCACCCCTCTACCAATCTTGCCATCAGCCCAACATGAAGAGGAAAAAAACCTGGTCGAACCCAGCAAAAATGTGGTTATTCACCCTGTCATTAACTTACCCCCCTCAATCATCACCGTTAGTGGTGGTACTAGGTAACGTCCCACCACTTACGGAGGGAGACAGGGAAGATTATCCACAGTTAAGGAACAAGGTCGCCCATTGGCTGTCACGTAACACCATAGAAGGCAATAACCTCGGTCACAGCATTATAATGGTCCGAAGGGTATCTTGGCTGGGTATGTCAAAAAAATCGAAATCGGGAGATTGTATTGTGGTCAACTTCAATTGCCCGATAATAGTGGAAAGAATCTTAAGTGAAGTTACGCATGACGGAAGGCCAAGAGGTTCAAGCATTGAGCTATTGCCTCTGGGTTATTTCTACGGTGCCCCACACCGACCAAGACCTGATAGCTGGAATGGGTGGCAACAGGGCAGGACCCCAAAGTACAGAACACAGCAGGGCGCGAGACCATCATGGATGAGGCCTGTAGCGATTCCATATTGGGCAAGACAGCGGTCACATTATTTTCCAACAGAACCAAATAGATTTTCAGTACTATCTGGCCTTAATGAGTGCGACTGACTGAATGATAGCAACAACTCAGTTGAGTTAGCACATGGTGATAAAATCGATCTTCCACACAATATGGTTGATCCTGGGGCTTCCATAAATACATATGTAAACTCGATTAGTGCCGGTAACATCCTGGCGACCCGTGAAGCTGATATCCCCATATTGGTGGGAGATGCACTACCTATAAATGCCATTGCTAAAAGGGAACAATCCATACTCAATAATCACTATATCACTACTGCATTTGCAGAGCACTCTTCGTCGCATAGTCTTTTCACGATAGTCTCATGGAATATCTGTGGACTGGAAAGTAAAGTGTCCAAACCTGTTTGGGGGGCATTTGTACAGCAATTTGATGTGTTATGTATCCAGGAAACCTGGCTCGTGAAGGAATTACACCTGGGTGGTTTTAAAACTTATCATACCCCAGCGGAACAGTCCGTCCATGGTAGACATAAAGTAGGTATCTGCGTATATGTTTCAAACCTGTTGAGCGTACAGAGAATTAAAATGATCAAGCACTCCCTTTATTACCAAATGGTTTCCGTCACATTGCACTCAGGCACGGAATTACTGGTGGTTAATTTCTATAACAACACCAAAACAACTGCTTTCCTTGGGGAGATGAGCAAGCTCCAAGCAGACCTCAACTACCTAAATGTGGTTAAAGGGAAAGATGTAATTTTGATATGGGGAGGGGACTTTAACATCAGTGTTTGCAATTTCTATGCTTGCAGATCAAGGGATTATGTACAGGAGGAAAGTGAGGATATGAATCATCTAGTACACACAGACAGAGGGGAAATAATAAATGACATAATGGCCTCATATGACCCAGGCTTTGCAAACACGATGTGTACCCCGAAGGTCTAATTTAGCTCTACATTTATAGCAAGGGTCTGCAATCTATCATTGATTTTATTATTTTTCCCGTAAGATACTCAAGCTGGGTGAAACAATTTGTAATTCATCCTAATGGCCTCAGTGACCACTTGATTCTTAGCCTGTACTTAAACCTTCCTGTTTGTGATACGTCCGCCACTATTGAATCCTTGGCGTGGACCCAAGAAATAGTGCTGGCACGCCAAAATGGTTATGTATTGAAATGGGGCAAACTGGACCCGGTGAAAATAAACACATCCATTATTTCTAAGGCCCTGACATCCATTATGGTGTGTTTAGACGAGGTATCTACTAACAGCAAAATCTTGGACGCCTACGGGATGGTAACACTAGTTATACAAGACTCCTTAACAAAGAGAAACACTAAGAAAGGCAATAAGACAAATGGATGGTTTGGTACAAAATGCACCAAAGCCTATAACCATCTTAAAAGAGCACTCCGCGCCAAACCCAGGGACTCCTGTCTAATAAGGGCTTGTAGAAAGACCTATAATCGAGCCCGGATTGATAGGAAAATAGAAATAAAAGAAGTGGCCTGGCAAAATGTACTTAAAGCTTCGCAGCTTAGAGACTGCAAAATGTTTTGGCAAGCAGTAAATGCTCCCTATTTCACCAAGTTGGATATTGCAAGAATTGAAGTCGCCATAGACTAAAGTACATGGATAGACTTCTTTTCAAAGGTATATAAAAAGGACGAAGGGAAACTGGCAAATTTGGAAGTGGTAAACAACCGGGCAATTCAAGAGAGGAATAATTTCCCGATAGACATCGAAATCTCACATGAGAACGTTTTGAATGCAATAAACAACAGCAAAGTAAGTAAGGCCCCGGGCCCTGATGAAGTCCCAAATTACATCTTCAAACTGACTACTGAACTCTGGGCCCCAATCTGTACACGTGTCCTAAGGGCCTGTTGTGCGGAAGGATTTATCAAAACCTGGGCAGAATCAATAATCATCCCCATCTATAAAAAAGGGGACAAAAAAATCCCCAAGCAACTATAGGCCTATATCCCTATTGGACTCCCTCATGAAAATAGCAGGTAGGGTGGTCCTTAGTAAACTACAAATCTGGGAAAACGAAAATAACATACTAAGCCCAGTCCAGTATGGCTTCAGGGAAGGGATGGGTACAGTAGAGCAGGTACTGAACTTTGTGATGATTCAAGGAAAATACACCCAAGCTAAAAAAGGTTGTCTTTACGCCATATTTGTGGACCTCTCAGCCGCATTCGACTGCGTGGATCACGACAAACTGTGGCAAATATTGGAGGAATATAGGGTGGAACCTGCAATACTGAACTTCCTTCGACAGCTGTATTCAGGTGCAACGGCGAAGGTGAGACATGGGCTGAGAGGAGAGTGTACGGGGTCATTCCGCATAGAGAAGGGAGTCAGACAGGGCTGCGTATTGGCCCCATTCCTCTTCTCCATATACACGAACGCTTTGGAGAGGGAATTGGAGGCCATTGTAGTGGATTCACCCAGGTATGGGAAAAAGCAGGTGGTATCCCTTCTCTATGCGGATGACGCTGTACTAATGGCCAGAACCAGGGTTGGTGCCCAGAAGGCATTAGTTAAATATGTACAATTTATGGAATCTAGGGGTCTAAAAACCAATGCCAAAAAATCCTTCATTATGGCATGTGGGAAAGGAAGAGCTAATTGCAAGGCCATCAAAACTGATGGCCTCACAATTGAACAGACCAAAAGCTTTTCATACCTGGGGGTGCTAATAGATTGGTCTGCGTCATGGAATGCTGCTGTCAAAAATAGAACTTTATTGTTCAAACGTTCCATCGTGGCCTTAATGAATTTTGCCAAAAAATTAGTGAAAAGACCACCTGAAAATACTTTTAAACATCTACAAAGCAAAATGTAGAAGTATAGCTCTTTATGGGGCGGGTATTTGGGGCTTCCAAAATACAGCACCCATTCAAATAGTAGAAAATTGTTTCTTTAGATACTTGTTAGTACTTCCTCAGGGTACAGCAGTTTTTAATTGCCATGCAGAGCTAGGAATGAATTATATTTCCGATCTCATACAATTGCAACCAATTTTACTTTGGCACAGGGTGTGGACTGTAGAAGCGTTGTCTCTTAACAGGGAAACTCTTAAGGATGTAATGACTCTGGATAACGCCAAATATATTCCTTGGCTTGAGATCATTAAGAAAACATTTAATGATTTACAAAGACCAGAACTATTTAATAACCCTGAACTATTAAGTGGAATGCCTAGGAAAGAATTAAAAAGATTGGTATGGACCACTATGAAATGCTAAGGTGCTCAGTTGAGCTTACTAAAAAAACTGTTATCCAACATCACCTGTTACTGGTTTGTTATACTATCCAACCGTATTTATCATTATGCAGTTTGGGTTTTGATCGTTTTATTCTGACCAGGTTCAGGTTTAACTTATTTCATCACCTAGTAACCTTTCCTACAAAAAATAACTGGTCTAGGAATTTGGATACATGCCCCTGTGACAACTTATAACAACAATGCACCTTCCATGTAACATTATTCTGCAAATATTACGAGAAGGAACGCAGAACATGGATTAGACAACATCTGAGAGAGGGTTTCTGGAGGCAATGTAGACCAGCTTACTTAAGTTTACAGCAACTGGAGAATGGAAAATGTATTATGGTTGTGATTGGCTTTCTAAAAAGTATCCTGAGGAAACAGAATTTAATGGCTGTTAATTTTTAGTATGCAAATGCTTTGGATCGTTAATGTACCTGTTTAATATTTTTTAAATGTTTTTAAATTTGGAAGACACTTATTTAATATAAAATGTATATTTATTGTTGCTTTTATGATTTTTAATTGTTAAAATCGAATAAAGCATATTCTGATCTAGTAATTGATTTACATTTTGTTGTCTATATGCATTACAAACTCGAGCATAATGAACCTTCTATCCACAATTTTTACAGAATGCAAATCTGGCAAAACATCCTGGACTATTAGTCCAATGTCCTTCACTACCACATCTGAAACATTTAGAATTTGTAGATTTATTATCAGTTGGAGTGTATTTTTTCTTATCAAACTTTTTTCCAGAATCTTTATTTACAGGAGTTGAAACTTTTTCACTCCATTTGTCATTTTGTTTTTCAATTGTATTAATAGTTTCCTCAGTGGACTCATTTCCTTATAGCATCTTTACTCTTTTCATCACGCATTTCTCGCACCCACATACTCGTGTTCTCCATGCCTTCAATAATAGCCACAGCATCCTTTAAGTTAAGATTCTTACTTAACAATTTTTCCTGCACTTTGACATTGTTAGTACACCTAACAATCTGATCCCTGATTAAGGAATCAGTTAAATATTCAAACTCACATGTACGTGCTAAGGTTTTAAGGGAAGCTACATAACTAGAAATCTTTTCACACTTCCCTTGGACCCTTGAGAACAATTTGTGTCTTTCTAAAACTACATATATGTGTGTTTTCAAAATGTCTTTCCAGCATCAACACCGACATATCATAAACATTACCAGGTTCTCCAGCATCATTTCCAATATCAATTTCATCTAGACTTTCATATATACATCTTCCCTCAATACCCAAATTGTGTAATAAAATTGCTTGTTTACGAATGGATGAGAACTTCTCACCTCCAATAGCAATGAGGTAAGAGTCAAAAATCACTTTCCACCTTTTCCACGATAGGATGGGCTCATCTTTTTCAGATAGAAAATGAGGAGGTTCAGACGAAGTTGACATGTTGGAATGTTAATTCTGTAAAAAGAATAACGAAATTGGGAACCAAATATTCCTTCAAAAATGCTTGGTAATGCTTAAAATTATACAAAACACATATAATGTAACTATTAAATAAACAAATTAAGGCAAATTAATGCTTAAACATTATGAGTTCCAAATTTGTAAAACTGTAAATATAGTCCCAAAACTCAGTGTCCGCAATAAGTGTGCGAATCACTGAAAACACCCTCTTCTGTATACTTTGGTTGATATCAAAGTGTGTGCATCACTGCGTGCACATCCTTGAAATATTCACTGACTTGTGATTAGTAAATCAGTTCCACACAATAAATTAAATAAATCACCATTAGCGTTTATCCTGATGATATGAGTGGAGCTATGAAAGTACCGAAGAACTGGGGTGTGAGGAGTATTGTCACCACAATTATAAGTGTATATTGAGGACTTGTCTGATGATCAATATCACTTGTTAAGCAATATTTTTCTTTTTCTTCAGCGTTGTAGATCACTCTAAATCAGTCCTGCCAGTAAAAAAAAATATGTTGTACCTGTTGAAACAATAAAGTCAATTTCCGTAGTATTGGAAAATCGCGTCACCAACAAAACTTTCAGCCGATTGAAACAAAATGGCTGACAGCGTAAAGCGTCAAACGTTTTAGACGTGATTGTGCGTGCCCCGACTAGAATGACTGCCATGATAATGACGGTGTAGTTGTTAACTCCCATGAATCATCGGGAGACACCGTGTCTACACCACGTCATCATTCTTCAGTCAGATGGGCATCGGACACAACAGTGCTCATGGATCCATGACCATACGTCAGTCTTCACGAAACAAATACAATCCACAAGAAAAAATTATGTACTTGCCGAATGACGTTTCCTCACATAAACGAAGAGTCCTCAATATCTCAACGATGAAAGCCAGTTGATGATATGTAAAATTACCGATTTGCGTAGGTTCGTTTCTGAATTTAATTATCGTGTAGGGTTGTTTTTTCGTTTCCTTTTCTTACTCTAGACCTCGTCGCCAATGTTAAAATGTATTCTGAGTCAATTATGAATTAAGTTGGTTTTATTGCAGCATAACAGCAACAACCCTCACGGACCTGGATCCAAAACCAACTGCCAGAGTGAGGTTCTATATGGAGAACACTAAACATAGGAATCTAGAATAATACAGTTTCAGCAAAATGACATTACTAAATGACATAGAAACATTCCTTAGAAGATAAACCATAACAAATAGGTCACACGATTTTGAGGTATTCGTATTAGAAATAACAATGCATGCATTTGTTTTAAAACTCCAAACATAAAACGAAGGCATTGTCATTTACAATGAGAATCGCTCTAAATCGTGTGAATGTGAGATCTATTGCATTGCAAATGCTTGTTTTTTTGGTACGGCTTCCCACCAAATCTATACAAGACATAAAATAAAAAGCAGTGCTAGTTTCAGACAGAGAGGCCCTGCTCTCTGTAGGCCATTGGCCAATACTTGGGAGGGGTATAAAAGAATCCCTGGAATTCCTTTTTTTAGAATGACAATGCCTTTTATTTATCTGATTTAAAAATAACAAATGAATAAAAGGCATTGTCATTTAGATTGCTCATAAATGCGAGGCCTATTGCATTGTAAATGCTTGTTATTTATTTTTCTTTCTGGAAGAGCTTCCCTATCGGCCCAAGGTTTTTGTTTTCGGTAATAACAGAGCATGCTGACATTACTGTTAACCCCTTGCATGCGTCAGGCGTGTGCGTCGGACGGCCCAGAGGCGTCCAATCTGTGCACGTGTGGAATTTTGCCGCACCACGGGCAAAATTCCAGCCGCGTCCAAGGGGTTAAGTGAACGTAAAACAAATTGATTGGCAAGTATAGTGGGAAATGGAGAATCGCCCAGTGGATTCCTGCTTGAGGATTACCAGAGGAGATCGATCCTCAAGCAGGGCTCACCCACTAGACACCATGGATATGGGATGGCTGCACCATGGGAAAGGACTTGGCCCCCCCTCCCCGCCTGTAGCTCCTTTCCCTAGGGATGGAAGGGAGTGATTACTGCCAATCTGCCTCCCCAGGGAGCAGAAAACCACTAGACCACAGGGGTGGGTCTGCCCACTATGGTCATGCCCCCACTCCAGAAAGGTGTGAAACAGTCTTTAAGCACA
Source organism: Lissotriton helveticus (assembly GCF_964261635.1). Taxonomy (NCBI): domain Eukaryota; kingdom Metazoa; phylum Chordata; class Amphibia; order Caudata; family Salamandridae; genus Lissotriton; species Lissotriton helveticus. The sequence goes on from NC_136061.1 coordinate 447,461,429, forward strand.
TCAATTCCTCATTAAGAATTATTTGCATATTCAAACATTTCTTGGTAATATTCCTCGATTACATACTGCAAGCATGTTGTGCACGGTGTATATTGTGCGGAATGGATTCATTTTCTACTTTCATTTTTCTACTCGTTTTGTAAACGTTAAAACCTGTGGCATTTGTGTGGGGACATGGCGCAGTTTGGGAGAAAGGTTCTCTTATAACTGAAATTCAGTCTAGCGTAGATGGATTGTCTGTCTATGCACAGTGCTTGTATTTGAAATACATTAATAAAAGCAGGATGCTTTTCTTTGGGCTTATTGTGCATTTCCCAGATGCACTAACTGCGTGGTTCACGTGATGTATAGAAGTCTGCTCCCCGATTCAACCCAGTAATGTGATAACCTATTCTTCTAGCTTCAAACTCGGCTCTGTTGCTTCGCACCAGGACAATGTCTTGCTATGTAAACATAAGCATCCTAAGTTTCCCTAAAGGTCGCATATTTTTTTTGGCATGCTGCTGATGTAAATTCGAGTTACTACAGCACTGGCCAACAATGAACACTGGCATTTAAATGAAATGCAGAGAGAGCACTGGCGAAATCCATTTTTAAACTAGTCCCCTGAAAGCTCATTTTCAAAGAATTAGCCTCTTGGAATGCAGCTTAGGTCATGTAGAGTTTAGTAGCCTCTAAGGGAAGAATGTGTATTTTTATATTAAAATCGGGATGTTTCATAACAGTGATACATGAATTTTAGCCCGTGACCAAATGCAGTGTGTCCTTTGCAGAAACATGCATAATGTTCTGCAAGGCTTGGGCATTATTATTTAATCAATGATGCTGAAATATCCAAGGAATTGTGTTTTGCTTATCACCTGCTAAGTTATGTGTTAATCAGATCTGCAAATTCAGATAGAATTTGTAGCAAGGTGGAAATATGTGGTATGGCTGGGAGGCGTACCATGTTCTATTTACACAATACCCAAAAGTGGACCTCGTATTCTCACTAGTAATCCTTCCCCCAGTCCTGGTACAGTGACAAAGAGCAGGGAGGCTTAATTAGAAGAACGTGTAAAGCATTTTACAGTACCAACATCGTCGATACGTAAGTAACACGACTCAAAAGAAACCGGACACCAATTTTTTAAAATAGAAATTATTTTTATAAAATAATTTTAGCCATCAGATTGAAGTATGTACAGTTCGTATAACCAGAGTTATAGAATTTACAGTGATAATAAAATCTATACTTTTGTAGACCTGTCAAACGTTGACATTGCGCTCAATAGGGAAAATCTTAGATGACACCCAGTCACTTGCGGGGTGAGTTCCAAAAAACCCACTTGGAGTTAAGATCTTGCGGATTTACAGACCAAGCTTCGACAGTCCGAACTCTTTAACTTTGCCCAGAGTGTTCAGGTGCATAGGTGACTTGGCTGTCCTTGGTGCTAAATGAGACTGCAGGAGCTGACCCTACCAGGCGTGCCAACGCTGACAGGGTTTAAGATGCAAATACTCGACAACTGCGGAATAGCAGGAAAAGGATGACCGAGCGAAGTAATCCCGATTCTTGGAGCGTCTAATATAGTAGTCGGCAAGACCACCAACAAACCTTGGCCATGTCAAATGCAGCGATGAAGCAAATATTCTTCCACGAGTCTTGGGACGCCTGTAGGGGGCTGAGACTCTCTGAGATGCAGGACTACGCTTCCCTGAAGGTACCTGACCGGTATCTTGCGGGTTGGTCCTCGACAGAGCCTGACAGATAATCCTTCTTTGGGTTGTGGAAGTACGGTTTGTGCCTGCCGACTGCAAGGGACTAGTACATCTAGTCTTAGGGAGTCTTGGTGAAGTCTTTGGGTCGCAGAGGGGTTCACCTTCCTTTTGGAACGAGTCTCTGGTCTGGGGTGCGTTGTGGTCCACAAGGTGCAGGGGGCTGCCACAGGTGCAGTACTTTGTGCCTCTTCTCTGTGGATTTTTGCCTTGTGCTTACACAAGTCTCTTTGTTCTTTTCTTCTTCAGAGCAGATCTGGAGTTCTGGCATTAGGGGTGCCCCTTAAATCTTGGATTTAGGAGGTGTTTAGGGGTGTGAGGGTGAGCCCCTGTGGTGACAACATTTGGGGGGTGTATGTCACCAGACTATCCAAAACCGATTATTTTTTGGACTTTCCAAGATGACATGGGCCGTCCTCTGCTGTACAGACCCACTAGCCTTTGGGAGGTGTAAGTCTCCTGAATGCCTGTTCACAGACACGAGTGCCTGGGGTGTGGTGGGTTGGGGGCCTTGTTCTCCACTGACTAGTAGCTTACATATCAGAGGGTTAAGCCTTTGAGGCTCACTGCCCTAATGGGTCGTTGACTAGCCACTCTGGGAGGGCAGAGGTGTGATGACCTTCCTGCCCAGGCCTTTGTTTTGCTTGCTCTGGGAGTGATAGCACTCACCAGCAGGGGGTCAAACTTCTTTCTTGGCGCCAAACGGCTCAGAAAGCCAGCCAAGGCGTAAGTGAACTCTGTATCCTGGTGGTCACCCTCTGAGGTGCCACCTGTGTGCATTTCAGCTCACCTTATACACAAGAATTGTGAGGGGTGAAACAGTATGGTGTTTAATATCAAACACAACTAAATTCGTTGAGGTTATATGTGAGCATATGTTCCTTTCTTCTAGTTAGTAGTTCATTTAGCATGGATGAATCCATATTATCTTTATATTAAAGTGGCAGAATCTGTTGCTGTATATTTCATCCATCCACCTCTCAATTAATCCATTTCACTCTTTTTGTAGAATTATCAGACTTTATTAGACATGACAAGGGCAGCCGACACGTGTTTCACCCTGTGTAGCGAATAACGCCAGGGCTTTCTCAAGGCTGTAATATAAATAATGGAAAGTGATGAATACTGAAGAAAAGAAAAGATTACCCCAAAGAGTGGAAAAAGGTGCTTAGGAACCAAGTGAGTTTGAACTATGAAAAATTATTAATTTTTTTTAAACTATTAATTGTAGCTTTAAAAAAGCAGGGGCTGTACAAAGGGACAGGGTGCCAAGCACTATTTTCCTAAAAAAGTAATAGAGACCGTGGTAACGCAGCAAGTGTAAAGAAGCTTCTAACCATAGAACCTATTAATAATGAGTTATAGATTAGCTGTGAGTTTCCACGTTTTTTAATACTTCTATGCAGTGAATAGACATGGGATTTATTATTGTGAATTTTTTCGAGGTATATGTTAATCCTTGCACGTTCGATATAGCTGATGTATTAAGACAGTCAACTCGAAGTCTATAGAGCTAGAAGAGAGACAGAGAAGAACTCCAGGATAGTAGTTTAAAATACCTATACACATGTTCACATCATTCTATTTCTTAATCCCAAATGATATCATAATGCACTAGGTGAACATCCAATTCTGTGAAAAGTAAACGTTGATTACAATCAATTCAAAGTTTAGTCATCTCAACATAAAACTACATTTTGAACTTACATTCCAAAAAAATCCTTTACAGTAACAATAATTGTACAAGTCCATTAAGGTTACTAGAAGATGGACAGTAATGGCAAGAATAGAATTGATAGACCACATGTCTACAGCTGGTATAATTCTATACTTTTTCAAAGGCCTGTGGCCTGTCTAATAGTTTTAAGAGTTAAATCAACTTAGTATCTGGTCCTTGTTACAATCTAACCTATGGCATAAATGTCATACGTCTACATCGTAACCGTCATTGGTTCACAGCAAGTACAGATACAGCAAGTCTGGTATGTCCAATCTTTCGTGTTTATTTAAAAATAAATAGATAGCTACGGATACCGGAAAGCATTGTCCAGGCTACAAACAAGCCTTGATCAATAGTTAACTTCGGCAACGAATTTGCGGAAGTCCTTGGGCATTAAGTCTTAAGTTCCATATATCCTGGAGTCTTCTTTAAAGATCGCTATCTAACACTAGTTCTAAAAATCTTAAGCATATGGCAAACAACAGTGTTGTTTGTTTAAGAAACGTGGGTAACATCAATCAAACACTCGAGTAATCCGAGTGGGAAGCGCAAGTAGAGCACACACACCGCTCTGCGAGCCGGACTTACTTTATTTAAAGTCGAGAGAATCCAATGAAGTCCTCCGTGTAATCCGGTGCTGGCGATGGTCCCGTAATTTTACAGTGACCTTCTGCCATCTTAAATAGTCTGTTTTCGATTGTATGACCCGGAAGTACACCCCAAGCACTTCCGTAGGATTTTGGACTTGCAGCAAGTTTACCTCATTTTATGCCATATTTGGGTATTTTTAAGAGTTGTTTGTTTCTTTGCCCTCAATTTAGTATTGCGGCCTCTAGCTATAATGCAATTGAAAATTATTTATACAAATGCGTGCTTCTCTATACTAATCATAGAGGAAGGACTAATGTCACGGCCGATCTATTATGTCGGCCATATTGGACAAGCCATGTATATATTATTGATACAAATTGCCATTAGTAACCGCAAGAGTGACATTTTAATAGCAAGGGTCAAAAGGGTATTTACAAGGATTCTCGGCGATTGCCATAGATGCAGATGCAACACCATAGTAAAGGAAAATAAGGAACATTACCTGTCAAGTTGGTATAGACCCGATGATCACAAAAGAGGGTCGATAAGGAAGTAAAGCTAAAAGGAAGACCTGATATGTAATGTCAATGCCTCCGCGTCTATCTCTGTCTTTGGGGGGATTTAGAGGAACCTAGGTTAACTTGTAATTTCCTATGTTGTAAACGAGGATTTCTAATATAGCTCAATGCTAGCGGATGTTATTTAAATAAACAAGTTGCTTCGCTTCGTCCATAATATCCCTATACTGGTGTTGAAACGCGGAGAGGAAAAACATATTTTGTATATGTGAACTGCACTTGTTTGACAGTATTCAAATTGTTTGTAAAGACTCCTGTCCCATAATGTTCATTAGTTGACAGATTCTTAGCGGAAGTTACAATAAAAGGGCAAAATGAATTCCCCCATTTCAGGTACACACAATCCAATTCTTAAATATTGAACATCAGTTCTATGATATGTTTACAATAATCAACATATTGCACAGATTGTATCGCATCAGCTGTGTATGTTTTAAAGCCAATGGTGCCACTCATGTTCCTAGTTGAGGCCCTTTTCAACATTTTCCATGCTTATGATTAAGGCACTCTCCTCTTTCCGCAGGCGAAGTTCTAGATTACCACCTCGTTTATGATGATTCCGTTTTTTTAGGCCAACAAATGAGAACGGCAATTGGTGACAATGATGTTTGAGAAAATGGTCTACCAAGGGTTGTCTTGTGTCAGTCTTGTTGATATTCTGATAATGTTCTTGGATATGAATTTTCAAAGGCCGAATCGTGCTCCCAATGTAGTTTTGTCCACAAGGATAAAAGAGGAGGTAAATCACATTGGTGCTTTCACAGTTAATGAAGTCATTTATTTTAAAACTGTGACCATTGACTGAAACATCTCTTGTATAAGATTTGCCCAGTTTACAGATTGAACAATTTGAACAGGTGAAAAAACCATTAGGTTGCTGCAAGAAAGTAGTTGGCTTTTGTTTGGTTCCAAGAAGGATGGGCACAATATATCTCTCAAGTTTTTGCTTCTGGAGGAGCTGAGTTGTAGTTTTTCTTGGAGAGCAGCGGATATAGTAGGATTGTCTTTTAAAAGATGCCAGTGTTTATTTAGAGTTTTGCGAATATGGTAATGTCCATTGTGGTACTGAGTATTGAAACTGATCACTGCTTTGCAGTCTCTAACTAGATTGTTATGCAATAACAATTGTCTTTCAGTATCAGCAAGTTGTATTTGAGCTTTATTGAGGATATGTTCTTTGTATCCACGTTGACTATGTCGTGTTATTTTGGCAGAGTTGATCTGATATTCTTCATTTGTGCTGCAGTTCATCTGAGCACGGCAATATTCACCTGCTGGAATGTTCATAATAGTATGGCTGGGGGCGGCTGCTAGTAGCATGAAGAATTGAATTGGCAGTTGTCTGTGTATTCTTGTGTTGAGTTGGTTATTCTCAATGTAAATAGGTATTCTATTTCAGTTTTTGAGATAGTGTATGTAATATCAATTCCCCACTAAATAAAAGATTTGATACTGTCCTAGCAGAATATCTTCGATATACCGGCTACACATAATTTTGCCCCCATTGCTGCGCCCTGGAGTTGTAGATAAAAGTTGCCATTAAAGAGAGAGCAGTTATTTAGAAGGCAAAATTCAAGCATATCCAGGATCATTCTATTTCGTGCAGTCAGATGGACAGATCTGGTCTGTAGGAATTTTCTTGTTGCTGCCATTACATCAGAGTGTTTGACTGAGATATAGAGACTGGTGATGTCAATTGTAGTCAATATGTAGTCATCTTGCCAAATTATATTTTCCAAATTTTGAAATAAATCCTTAGTGTCCCTAATGAAGGATGGGAGATCCTTCACTAGTGGTTGTAATTCGGCATCAATGAAGGCCCCCACGTTGGAACAGATTGAGTCAATTCCTGCTATAATGGGCCTTCCTGGAGGCATCCTTCCTGGCTTGTGCACCTTAGGTATTTATTTATTTATTTATTTTATTTTTAGTGTTTTCTATAGCGCGAACATGACCCTGCACAGGGTGTCAGAGCGCTTTACAATAGCATATAAACAACATTCTTACCTTTACATGTTACTAGCCATTGGTGATTACGGTATTAGCAAATCCGTAAGGGCTAACATAACCAAAAAGTTCACAGATAGATTTCCATAAAGTCTTTGGAACTTAAATGAGATAAAAACTAGTATAACATTCCAACCTAGTACAGTGAGTTGCTTGTGTGGAAATTCTACCAGCCAGGCAGAATGAAATAAATGAAGTACAGTTTTAAGGATTTAAGGGAGAAATTTCCTCATATAAAACGATTTTGCTTCCTTTTTAAATTTTGCGATGGTTGGAATTCTTCTCAACTCCGGGGGGAGGGCGTTCCAAATTCTCGGTGCCGCCCCTGAGAATGCTCGGTCATAAGTTCTTTTCTTATGGAAGCGCGCCGGTTTCAGTAGTAGATCAGCATTGCTCCTGGAGGAACGGGACCCTCCCGACATCGTGAGTTTCTTGGCGAGGTAGACTGGAGATTTGTTGTGAATTGCTTTGTGTGTGACACATGCCAGTTTGAACTGGATTCGTGCTTCGAAAGGAAGCCAGTTGAGAGCTTTCAAGTGGGGGAGATATGGTCAGCTTTTTTGGATCCCGCTATGAGTCTTGTGGCTGCATTAAGGCATGCTTTCAATGGGGCTGTTGAGATCTTGGGGCTGTTGAGATCTTAGGGAGCCCGGCTAAGGTTGTGCAACCGTATTCAATCCTTGAGATGACCAATGTCTGAACTGCTGTTTTGAGGTCTGCTTTGTTTAAGAAAGGCTTTAGTTTTCTTAAGTAGCTTAAGTGGAACCTGGCGTTTTTTGCCATTGTGTTGATATGTACAGACATATTAAGGTTTTTGTCCAGAGTGATACCCAGAGATTTAGTTGACTCCACAATCTTCGGCGTGCACTTTAGAGCCGTGATGAGGTTGGACCATTCAGCAATCAATGTTTTGCTATTTTTAGGAGTAATCGGGAGGAATTCTGTTTTTTGAGGATTTAGTTTTAGGTGGTTCTTGGATAGCCATAGAAGTGTTCTTGCTAGAGCAATGTTCATTGTCTTTATATCATCAGTCGACGCAACCTTGATATACAGCTGAGTGTCATCAGCATACATATGGTAAGCAATGTTAGCTTTTTGAAGTATTTCCGTAAGAGGTTCTACGTATAGATTGAAAAGTGATGGAGATAGCGTTGAGCCTCGAGGAACTCCTATAGTATTGTCAGTTGCGCTTGAAAGGGTTTGATTGACCGTTACTTTTTGCGATCTATTCTCCAGAAAGGAGCTGAACCAGGATAGCACTGTACCCTCAAATCCCATCCTGTTTTTCAGTCGATCAAGGATATAGGCATGGTTTACCGTGTCAAAAGCTGACGACAGGTCCAATAAGATTAGGAGGCATGTTTCATTCTGGTCCAGAGCCAGTAAAGCGTCATCTACTATGTGCAGAATCGCAGTTTCTGTACTATGATTTGGGCGGAAACCGGATTGGCAGTCGTTTGAAGCTTGAATTCAGAGATGTGTAGGCTCAATTGATGTTGGACACATTTTTCCAGAATTTTGGCCAACATGGGAATATTGGTTACCGGTCTAAAGTTGTTCGCCTCTAAGGGGTTCTCAGTCGTTGTTTTTAGGAGTGGGATGACTTGTCCTGTTTTTAAGCAGGCCGGTATTTGACCTTGAGACAACGAGGCATTAATGATCTTGGGCGCGCAGAAGGATACAAAGTTCCCCAGGGGAAGAGGTTTATCTACAGAGGAGAGATGAATACAGAGTAGACCGTCGAGGAACCAAAAAGTTCCTCTGTCGGAATTAGAGAGCCTCACACACCCAAGGCGTTTAGGTGTGGAACACACCCTGACCGTAGGGTGTCCAGTGTCATCATTGGCTCACTGCTCCTCGTCAGACCGGCGCTGCAATGTCTGACGGGGTGCCAGCAGGCACCCTTTTGGCGGAGTTCTTTTATTCCTTGCCGGCGGTGTGTGCGAGTCAGGGAGATGGTAGTGTAGTCGGTGTAGAGAAAGTGAATAATAAAAAGGGTAACCAGTCCACAATAGAATTTATTGGTGTGGCTGCTTCCCTGATTAAAAGGGGGGTGAGAGGGGAGCGAGGCGCTGTGTGAAGTATCAGAACCTAGCTCTACCCCCTGATGTGGTCAACATGTTTCTCGCCATCCGGCGATTCGTCAGGACCAAAACAGTACTACACGTGAAAGAAGTGCTAAAAAACAAAACAAAAAAGGCAAAAACACGATACATATACAACCTCACTGGGTCGGTTGAGTAGAGGACCAGAGGTCCTGCTCTAATAAGGCGACCCTAAGGAAGATTAAAAAGGGCCTCGCAGTCTGCTCCCGTGAGGCCAGCGCTGTCTGGTGGTGATGCCTTAGTCCATGCGCCAGCAGGCCAGAGACACCTACCCCTCACGCTCGCGGCACCTGGTCAGAGTGCGGAGCGACTGATGATCTTGGACCAGGTGATTTATGGAGGACCAGCATTTCGCCGGAAGGGGATCATTGTAATGATTGTTAGGTTTCGAGGTCGCCATGATCTTTGAAATGTCTAATTCGCTGACCTGTGTAAAATCTGACCATCTAGCACTGTTTTTGGGTTCGGCTGATTCTGGTTCATCCAGCACCTTATCTCCCCGGTCCTTCTCCAATTCAATGTCATCAGCCGCTTTTTTGAGTTCCCTCTCCAATGAGTTGGCTTTGTTTGTAAAGAAGATCGAGAAGTCTTCGCTGTTTAAGCAACTTTTGGCAAGGACTGGAGCTATTTTGGCCGCCTTGTTTGATTGATCTTTAAGTAGATCGAAGAGTTTCCTTGGTCTATTTACTGCATTGTCCAGTTCTTTCCTGAAGAATTCTTTTTTAGATCTAATAATGCTTTTATTGTACGCTTTCCTGGATTGTCTCAGTAAGGTTAGCTGGGGTGAGGAGGGGTGTTGTCGCCATTTGCGTTCCGCTAATCTCAGTGACCTTCTTTCTTCATTTAGGGCACCGTTGAACCATGGGTTTTTGTCTTTGTCTGAGAATCTTTTTAGTTTTAGCGGGGCTATGTCCTCAATGATGCTGGACATTGTTTCGTTGTAATGTAGCGTGAGGTCGTTGACGTCCTCCATGCTCATGGGTGGCTGCAGATCAATATTGCATCGTGCCGCTAAGTTTTCCATATTAATTTCTCTGTTGTCCCTAGACCATTTTGTAGGTTTAATAGCTTGTGTAAATGATTTAGATTTTCTGAGGGGGATTTCGAAGGTAATTATGTGGTGGTCCGACCAGTCGCAGGGTGTGATTGCAATGTTCTCAATAGATTTCTCTTTAGCTATGATCCAATCAAGAATAGATCCTTTATTGTGGGTGGGGAGATGACATCCTTGGACTAAGGATTGGCTATCCAGGAAGGATTTTAACAGGGTGATTTGATTGTCATCATGATCTTCCCAATGCATGTTGAAGTCTCCTAAGAATATATCGCTCGTCTGCAGATTAGAGTTAGAAGTTATGATTTCTATCAACTGGTCTATGAATTTGGTCTTAGTACCCGGGGGGTGGTATAAGGCATGTAGTTTACAGTTCAGGTTATTTGCTGCTCTTAGGGACATGCCTAGATATTCACAAGACTCTAAAGGCTCAGCTTGTATTTTTGTTATGGAAATGTTAGATTTATGTATACAAGCGATGCCTCCACCCTTTCTGATGATTCTGTCCTGCCGCAAAATCTGGTAGTTAGGGGGGGACCAGTAGGTCTAGGCAGGGCGATGAAGAGTCAGAGAGCCATGTTTCCGTTAGAATGATTATGTCAATGTTATGGTTAAGAATGAGATCAGCTATGTCTGCCGCGTGTTTATTTGCCGATCGACAATTGAGTAGAGCGCAGCGAAAATGCTTCTGCTCAATGCTCAAGGGTGGCAGAGATTCTTCGGGCGTTAATGCCACTCTCCTAAGATTGTTGGCATTGATCCATCTAGTATTAGCCTGAGAGTTTCTACAGGCTTTCGTTACTATAGTTGGAATATTATGGTTTTCTTCTAGCTTAGTTTTAGTGGTAGGCATGGGTTCATATGTGGATACAATAGATAATAGCTCACTATCAGTCAGATAGTTGAGTTGCGTGCGAGGACGGTAAATTCTGTTCGATAAAGCCAATGGGGTGGAGCTTTGTTTAACATGCGTTTCATGGTGGGAAGATTGAAAAATCTCCATTTTTGCCAGCCATTTTTCAGACAGGCACAGTAGGTTTTTCATATCTTTAATAGCGTCAAGCATAGCTTTGTAAGTTTTACGAGATTGGGCACTGAGGTTTAAGAGGTTTAAGGTTGGAGATACAAAGTCGGAATAGTTGGATTGTTGATATATAAAAGTTGTTTTTCTTCTATTGTTAAGAGATCTTTTTCATACCATTCATTAAGAAGTAAAAGACGTTTGTCCTGAATGTTTTTTGTGGGGTTGTGGTCTAATTTCTGATGGCAAGTGACGTCTTCCAACTGTCGATGGGCGTCCGTTAAGTAATCTGATGTATTGAGAATGACAAGGTTTCCACCTTTGTCAGCTTGTATTATTGTTAGTTTTGGATCTTGTTTTAATTCCTTCAAGGTTTTTCTTTCTGTAGCAGAGGTGTTTTTCGGGACATATTTCTGTTTAGACTGGTATTTTAAAAATTCCTTGTCTAGATCTTGAGTTACATTTTTGAAGAATATGTCAATAGAGTTTCCAGATGGTAATGCAGGGGTAAATTTTGATTTCTTCTTGAGCGGTTTGGGTTTTGAATGAAAAATATCTATTCCCAATTCCTCTGCGGTGGTAGTCAGTGATTCCAGATAATCAGGTGCCACGTCAGTCTGTTGACAATTGTAACAGAAGATTTATGTTTTCCAAATCGCGTGGTGTCCGTTCACTCGTTTAATGCCCACCAACTGATGTGGTTGACAGTGTTGATTATCAGCAAAAAATGAATGTAGCTTTAATTTCCTGGTGAATTTGAGCAGGTCAACTTTGGTTTGAACAAGATCCCATTGTGCAGTATGGCAAAAAGATCAACCTTTGTTAAGGATTCGATTGTGTGTATCCGTTAGACTTGTAGAGGACAGATTAATCACCAAGTTATTGGTTATGTTTTTGCAGTATGCAGTTCCTTCTTTCTTGCTCTTGTTTCCACTCCCGTTCCATTTTGTTTCGATACCACAGGATTTGGTGGTATGGTACGGTTGTCTTGGGCATTGCCTAGACGATGTCACTGAACCTCCTCCCGAGAATTTATTATGGGACGGATGTTACTAATTGTTGGTGGTTGTTCTACTGAGTCAACTTCCGAGGAGGTGGGAGTTTCATTGGGGGCATTTGTATTGCTTGTTGATGTTGCGGTGTTAATGTTGTCATCATTAATGCAATACAAGGAATTTTTAAATTCCAGTCTAAACCGAAATATGTCCCGAAAAACACCTCTGCTACAGAAAGAAAAGCCTTGAAGGAATTGGGGGGCGCTAGGTGGTGCACAAGCGGCATGGCCGCTGTGTGGTGAGGCTCCCGCTGACCGGCTGCATAATCCTGCTTTTATCCTCCCCTCCGCCTGCATGTAACGACAGAAGTTGCAGGGAGTGATTCCTGCTGACCTCGGGATCCCGGTGGTGCAAGTATTGGTGAGCAGATGTAGCGAAGGGAGATATCCGCTCACTGCTTCAGGAGCTGCTGATCGGGGTGCCCGGTCACGAGAGACCCCGGCTCCCCACGAGGAGCCAGGGCCGGAGTGCCGGAGATCGGCCAGATCCGCACAGGGACCCGGTGCTGCGGCGAGCTGATACTGCCGAACATCGCGAGGAGACTCACTGGTGGGTGTCTCCATACTGTATCTGATAAGTGGCTGCCCTGAGAAAATCTTAGAGCGGAGGCTCGGCCGCCTGCAGTGGTGAAGGAGCGGCCATTTTAGCGAGATCCCCAGTGGCCCATGCTCGAGCTGGCAACCGGTCTCCATGCTGCGTGGGATGCTCGCTGCTGCCGTCGGCACCATCTAAACACGCAGCGAGATGGGCGGGGCCCTTGGGAGCTGGATCGGAGCCTACTGGAATGGACTAAGTGTAGGTATGGTGGTGTGATGGTGGACTGTGGAGGTGCCGCCATTTTCCCCCTACTTGCGGTATAGGTTGAGGCTGTGGGATGTTGAGCTACGTGTGAGGCGTACTGACTAAGCTGCGGGGTGTGGAGTTAACGCGGCGGCTAGCTGTGTAGCAAGTGCTGGGTCCTATCACTGTGATTGCGCTTTTGGAGACTTGGGGACTGGAGGTATGCAGCATTGAAGGTGTACCACAACAGGGAGGAACGAAGCCGACGGATTTAAACAGATCGTGCACCGATCGTACACCTCCGCCTGCCAGGAGTCAAACTAACTAATCAAAAGTTACAACCGGCTGGATTCAAAACGCGGGATTGCGCGCTTCCCGATATCAGACACGGGGGCGAATAGCTTAAATTAACGATATATATAATATATATCGCAGTGCGGATATAAATAGAACATCCAGCTAACCCGTGGTAATTGGCTACCCTAAACCAACAAGGATAAGCAAAGGAAGGACATATATACCCCCGGGGTATTTCATAGTAAGGACTTTTTAATTGGGAATACTAATCAAAAACGCCTCCAAAGAACGTAACGGCAAATCATTTGTTAAGATATAATAATGTCTAATGAAAGAAGTTATGAAGTGTTGTCCTGAAGAAGGTGGCCCCATATCTACGGGTTCCAACCACCGAAACGCGTTGACGCCTGTGTTAAGATAAAGGAATCCAAAAAAGCCAAGGGACATTAATATATAAGGAAATTCCTCTACAAATAGTTCCTTTTAAATATATATAGGGCTATTGGATCAAATTGATGTTTAATCATATAATTTTAACTGTTTTTAAAGTTGGGGTGTTTCTTTTATGCTTCATTTTTAGGGCTCGGCTATAACGCGCTGAGAACTATTGTCGGCGTCTCAGCAGTCTTAGAGACCTGGCCACGCGCAGCGTTTCCCCCATAGGATAACGTTGTGCGCGCGGCCAGGTCTTGTGTCCACAGAATTGAATTCCAGACCGGATCGCTTCGCGCGCATCTCTGGAATGCAGAGGAGTCTGCAGAGGGGCGCGCGGCGCTCTTAACGAGGCGCGATGCAGCCCCCCCCCACGCGCCACTTATGTGGCTGTTTTGAACTAAAGACCCGTATGTAGAGCTAAATAAAGGCTTGGGTGGTACCATTTAGATTCTTGAAAGCATTGAAAGAAAAGTATTCTTGTTATAATGATTAAACTGCTTTGGTAATGTGGACGTCATCTATATTTAACGAATTAGATATTGGTTTTTTCGTAATTCTATGCTATTTTGGTTTAAGGGTTGCTATATTGAAAACCATTAGTATTCTTCTAATTAGACGGATTGCAGAGCCTGTTAGAGAGTATGGTACCTATTACAAGATGGCTGCCTAGTTTGCACTGGACCAGCGCCCTCGTCCTTCCTCGGTATCCACGGCGCCGGGTGTTGTCTAGTCGCTGCTTACAAACAGCATAACTGGGCTCGGAGGAAACAAGCAGTGGTTGAGCTGATTCAGGTAGGTGACATACTGTGATTTTTCTTCAAGACTGAAACTTTTACGAGTCTTTATGCTAGTCTTGTGTGTTGGAAATTACCACAGGCGAAGAGTACTATGGTCACAGACCACTTTTTTAGTGACACCTCCCTACGCTGACTGCATACCTTGAAGAGCGACCTTAGAGGTTGGCTGTCTGCCTGCGACTGACCACCCAACCCATTTATGTTTTTCAGTGCCACTTATTGCATATTCATGTGCATTTCTCTATCATACTAGCATTCAGGTCATATGTAGAAAATTAATGCTTATAGCACACAGGAGTATGTGTATAAATGTTTAGGGTGAAGTAAAAAATGGGTCCTAACTGCTACACTTTTTGGGCTTCCATAGACAGACTGGTAGGTTGTCATACTTTTTAGGGCTCGGCTATAAGGCGCTCACCACTGCCGTGCACACACGCACACCACCACTGCCGTGCACACACGCACACCACCACTGCCGTGCACACACGCACACCACCACTGCCGTGCACACACGCACACCACCACTGCCGTGCGCACACGCACACCACCACTGCCGTGCGCACACGGACACCACCACTTCCATGCGCACACGGACACCACCACTTCCGTGCGCACACGGACACCACCACTGCCGTGCACACACGGACACCACCACTGCCGTGCACACACGCACACCACCACTGGCGTGCACACACGCACACCACCACTGCCGTGCACACACGCACACCACCACTGGCGTGCACACACGCACACCACCACTGGCGTGCACACACGCACACCACCACTGGCGTGCACACACGCACACCACCACTGGCGTGCACACACGCACACCACCACTGGCGTGCACACACGCACACCACCACTGGCGTGCACACACGTACACCACCCGTGCTTAATTTGTAAAAAAAAAAAAGCCAGGGCTTTCATTTGTAAAAAATTAAGTGAAAGGGCACTCGTCAGGAGGCTACTGTAGTTTGGCATACACATTACGCGAGTTTGAGCCATTGGCATTGTAAATGACAATGACTTTTATTGATGTTTTGGTTTTTAAAACATAAATAAAAGACCTTGTCATTTACAATGTCAAGACCTTAAACTCGCGTTCATTTACAATGCTAATAGCTCTAACTTTTGCTATGCCGAGACCGTTGCATTGTAAATGCTTGTTTAATCAGGTTACATGCTTTTTTTACATGTTTGTGTATTTTTTCCATGACCACGCAGAGTGGATTGTATGAATTATGTAAAAGTTTTCTTAATATACTGATTGTTTGTACTGTTTCGGGTTTTTATCCAAAATTTAAGAGAAAAGAGAATTTATATGAAATAAAATAACGTAAGTACTACATTTTAGTGTGTGAATATACTTGGGAATTAGGTTGGCTCTATAAGGACATTGGATTCATGTTATATTGGTTGAAAGGATGCTGTGAAGACAATCACAGGTTGATTCCAGGGATTTCCCTAGAGGCTCAAACTGCATTGAAGGTGAACAACCTATACGGAGCAGAACTTGGAGACCTTGTGCGCCAGGCAGGCCCCTGGGTGTGTGGGAATAAGCGCTATGGACTGTGTCGGAGGTTCCAGGTGGATACAATTTGTCGGCGTTACTGGGTGCATGTGAGTCTGTTAAACTCAGCCAACCTTTATTTAGCCTGTGTCCCATGTGTCAAAAAAGCTTAAGCAGGTGGACGCTCTTTCTGTGCTATAGCCCCTGCCCTCTGGAATGCATTACCTCTGTCCATTAGGAGCACTCCGAACCACTGGGGTTTCAGAAAAGCCCAAATCCTCTGTCTATTCTCTTGCCGGCCTCCCTTATGACTAGTCCTGGGACGCCCTGTTGCTGGGGCAGCCATGCACTGTATAAATATCTTAACATAACATTTTAAAACTGCACACACAGGCTTTGCAGTGGCAATCCTGAGACCTGTTTAAAAGGCTAGTGAAGTGGGTGGCACATTGAGTGCTGCAGGCCCACTAGTAGCATTTAATTTACAGGCCCTGGGCACATAAAGTGTACTTTACTAGGGACTGATCAGTAAATTAACTATGCCAATTGTGGATATGCCAATGTTACCATGTTTTAAGCAGAGAGCACATGCACTTTACCAGTGGTTAGCAGTGGGAAAGAGTCCTAAAGCCAACAAATATAAATTCAGAATGTTGTGTGGGTGACACCGCAGAAAGGGCCATTTTCCATACTGCCTCCAGTATACCACCTCTAATATTCCTTGTAAATGTTGCATGGGTTTTGGCTATTTCTGAGCCACTTCCCCATGTTTTCTGGAATACTTTAGGCCTCGTATTGAATGCAGAGAATTAAAGTGGTGGAATAGGGTACTTGCCTGCCTGGCTTCAGAAGGTGTGCGGGCTCTCATCCTCAATTAGATCCTCCATTATTGTAAGTACTACCTGCTCCCAAATATGTGTGTTTACTCCTAGAGATCTTCTGAAATTAAGGGGACGGACCCCAATGGCAGTTTTGATGCAAATGCTCTTTAAGTGTTGGTACACAATCATGTTCCAGTTCAACAATATCTAGTTTTTTCTAATAAACTTTTTTTTTTCTTTACCTTTTGGTTTTCAAGTACATTTTCCAGCATAATACTTTTATTGATTTAATCACTCCTGTATGCTGCTTCTGCCACTGGTTTATCTGATCTCCACCAGTGCACGCACTACAGCTATGCTTCGAAGTAATAAAGTTCTCAATCCTGAATTACCATTTCACCCTCTTCACGTGTGGGCTTTAGGTTAGTTAATAAACATTTGTATCGTAATCCGCCCCAAACAAGATCTGCCAAACATTTAAATTTTTTGCAAATAAGCCGAAATGGCAGATAAGCAGTGTGCAAATCATATCCCGACAATAGACCATGTAAGTAACACAAGATTTGCAAATCCTCAAGGGGTGGTACAACAAGCCCATTTTGGTAGCTATCAACATGTCTATATATTCAGTACCTGTGCCAAGACCTGACTGGCAGGACGCACGCATACATCAATGATGTGTAGTCATGCAGGTTACATAGACTCCACCCACAGTCTTCACACCCTATCCTGTTTAGATGGACACCTCATGCTTTATGTACCGTACTTTCGAATGTTCAACAGTGGTCCTTACTATTTCGCCATTCTCTCAAAGTAGTTGGAGGAGGGAGTGCCGGGCTTACCACTGTTTTGCTATATCCCGTTCGGCCACCAAGTAGCCGAGACCAACATTTGCACATTATTGGATTCTTGGCCTGTATAATTTACCACATTTGTATCTTGAATGGATGTGGCTGACCACCCACACTCTTCCGATAATATTCTGTAACCCGACACAACGCCATAATGTCTTTGACTCCTTAGGTGTTACGGTACAAGCCTGGTGGCACCTGTTGGAAACAGGCGGGAGCTCTCCTGTATTCTCCACACAACCTATTACAATGGTGCTCTTGGTTGCCTGTGGGCTGGGAAAAGGGGGCAACCCGTACATTACAATTACTCAACAATCATTATTGTAATCACATTACAATAAATCGCTTTAACTCAATATCATTATTATAGAACCAGACATGCGCAGATATGGAAGCTCCTGGCATGCCAGCACTGACCACCTTACTACAGTTCGATATCCCTGCGAAATTAAAAACAAACCTTTAAACATCTGCGCAGGAAGCGCATTGACCTGGGATGACAAAAGCCACGATTAGATTGGCAACAAGACCTAGGTAGGCCGAATAGTGATAAACATTGGCAATACTGCTGCACCCAGATCAAGAATCAAAGACACAGACTGATACATTTTAGGTATATTAATTCTTGTTTATTATACACCAGAACATTTGTATCGTTGCATAGGGTACGGTGGGAGACTGTGTTGAAGGCTGCCAAGAGGTGCGGAGGATGAGGGCTGCAGTTTCGCCTCGGTCGAGGAGGGTGCGGAAATAGTCTGTGGCGGCAAGGAGGACGTCCTCGTGCTATTGTTGCTCCGGAAGCCAGATTGGGAGAGCTCCAGGATGTGGTTCACTTAGATAAACTTGTAAAGGTGGGTGTTGATAGCTTTCTCGATGACCTTGGCTGGGAAGGGGAGCAGAGAGCTGGGTCTGAAGTTCCTGAGGTTCGTTGGGTCGACAGAGGGAAAAAGATTAAATCCAGTAATGGACAAATGTAAGTTTTATTACACAAAACTGGGCAAAGTGGAATCTAATATGTTTTCAATTTGAGATTCATCACAACAACGTTTGATTTTGAAAAATTCATTATGATAATTTTACAGGAGATTAGATCTTATGAAAGCTAATGAAGACTAAAAGTTAAAAAGTACAATAAAGGTTGTGGTTGGGTACTGATACTCTAGAAATGAAAGTAACAGTAAAAAATATGGGGCAGTTATAAGAGTGTGTTTGAGTAAGGAGTCATCTCCCATCTGAAGTAAATGTAGTATTAAAGAGAAATGGTTAGGCCAAGAATAGGAAAAGTGTGGACAGATTAGTTGAGAAAAAGAGGAAAGGACATAATTGCTATAGGTGCTGAAGTCCTAATCACAAAGCGAAGGTTTTGTCCAGCTGTCCATACTACATGCAGTTGTGTAAAAGAAAGAAATGTTTTTTGTGCAGGAAGATTGTGGAGAGAAAAATGAGCTTAGTTACAGAGGAAGGCTATTTGTAAAACAAAAAGAAATGAATGAAATTAGTGAATAAAGTTCAGCTATTGGTAATTTCTCGGTCTGCATTCCAGACCAAAAGCAGTATGCTTCGTTATGCAGAGAACAGGCTCAAGCAGATAATGCTTGTTCTGGAACTGCCAGATCAAGACCTCTTCAGGCCGAAAAACAAGTGACTTTTTTTGCCTCCTTTTAAGGATGGTGAATAGAACTATCTTAAGAGGGAGGCATTCCTACATAGTGAGAAGCGTCCACTTAACTGATGTGTACAAAGAAAGAAAATGCTATCAGTTGTGCCAAAATAAATTCCATCACCCATCAAGTTTCTTTCGCCAGCTGCGATCTTATTGACTGGATCAGGTGATATAAGATTATGAATAGGTTTGCATTATTTGAAAGTTAAATTTGTGTGGACAGCCACCCCCTACCAAATCTCCATAAAGTCATTCTTTGACTTCTATTCTGAACGAAGGTACCTGGTTGGTTGTTCCATAGTCAGGCGTTAAGCTGCGGAGGAGCTCAGGTCTGTCATCCTTGTAATAAAGGATGACTGAACCACACACTGCTAATCTGCACACTGCAGGTACGAATACCTAGATTCTAACTGGGGGCACTGAACCAGATGGAGCGGATTCTAACTGGGGGCCCTAGCGGTGAGCTGGTGGGAGAGAGGACCCTGGAGAACGCGCTTGACACGGACACTGGAGCTCTCAGAGAGCAAGTTGTGGGAAGCCTGTTCAGGGTAAAGCAGAAGTGTCCGGGGCCAGAGTCCTTTGCCTGTCTGTGCCATCTCTTTTAGTGTGATGAATAACGCTTCTCCCGTACCACTCGCTTCCAGGACAGTTTCAGTGGAAACCGGACCGATCCAAGGCAGCGTTCAGTTAAGAATACAACGATAAGCTGGTGAACCTTCCCGTCGCGCCAAGCCGCTGTTAATAAGCAAGGTCATTTAGCAGATGGGCGGCGTCACTGCCTTCTAACCTTGCATTCACATGGTGCGCCAGAGCTGTGTATATATAAAACGAGCACATAAGCTGCTCGAGACAAAGTAATATATGAGCATTTGGACGCTTTTGTATTGAAGGAAAGTGACACGCTTGCTCTCATTAGGAATAGGAAACATGTCTAGGTTCCATTGCCCGTTAAAACGGCGTTGTTGTAATTTCGTTCTTCCTATTTTTTTCTGTAATAGTTAAAACGTTGACCTAGAGGTTCCACAATGTAAAGTTCCCAAAGAAATTATGTATGTACTTCAGAATACACAGGGTGGACTAATGCTTAAGGGTTAAAACTTTTTTCACTATAAAACCGCGACCTGGGTTTACTTTTAAATAATAATAAACCCAAACCTCGTTTATCACCATGGTTACAATCCTAACTATGCGCTTTACTGCCCTAAGGGTACCACGCGCGGGCCGAGATTCTTACTACAGGTGTTGAGTGTACCTTTTGCATTTGCTCATGCACATGATGACTGTCTTGTTGAAGACCAGCAGGAGGACCCAGGGCGGCTTCTTCTGAAACTGAATGGTTGACACTGGTTGACGAAAAGATGCTGCTGGCTGTGGTCTGGGTCTGTGGCTCCAGCCTTTTCACGTTCCAGCCTAAAGTGTGGGAAATATCTGTTGATACGGCAGAGTGTAGTGCTTTTGCCACTATTCTTAAATAGTAGCGGAATTTCGCAGAAACCAGAATGTTTTTGACCTTTCAAATATTAGCTTCTGCCGCCTGAGAAATCAAGACCTTGCTGCAGGTGCTTTGGCTTGTCCAACGCACTCCTCAGAACCACAGCACTGGTCTTTTTCCCTCTGGTGGCCACTGACTGCATCCTATCTGCAGTCTAGATCGGGATGTACCAGGCAACGCTCAGGATAGACTCTGGCTATTCGGACAAAGGACATTTGATCTTAGCAAGCGACACTTTTGCATAGAACATTGTAGCTCATTTTGTCTTTTATTTTTTAAAATACTTTTAATTAACACTTCCCGCTATCACAGCATTACATCTTGATCTCTTAACAGATTTATACAATACAGTTAGATCTTTCATGAATATTTATCAATACAATTGTAGTGCTAATCTTAAACAGTTAAAACCGCTGCTGCTGCACTCTGCTGGTCTTCGGTAACTGAATTATCTTAAGCATGAACAGATATTACCTACTGGCAATAGCCAGTAGGTATATATAGTTAGGATTGTTTTCCATAGGGAAATCGCAACATTCTATTGGGAATAACTTTGGCGCCGGTTGAGGAATCTTCCTGAAATTTTCCTTAACTTTGCCTCGCGGCGTTCCGCTCCTTCCCTGAAAGTTTGGGGGGATTCGTCAAGCGGGGGCCGAGATAAAAGGGGGGTCCCAAAACGTGTTTTCCCCATGTTAATTTCCATAGGGCGGTTGGACTCACTTTTAGCCCGAACGGCTGAATGGTTTTCCACCAAGCTTAGCAAAATTGTAGGGACTGGTAGCCCGATGTGCCTTTGCTATGTCTCAAGATATGTGCTCCAGTGTTTTTTACGAAAATTAACTTTGAAAAAATATATATTGGGCTACATTGGGCTATATATATGTTGGAGCCCAAATGTAGCCCAATGTAGCCCAAAGATGGCCACCAGAGACAAAAAAAAACAAATGTAGCCCAAATATCAGCCAGATGTAGCCCAACTATAGCCCAATGACAGAATGTCCCAGAGTGTTCTAAAGAACAACTAGAACGCTAACAGTCTTACTTGTGACAAAAGTATGGCACACCTGAAGTCATCTTGATTGGAATAAAGTGGTAACACTTAATACATTTAATTTGAAAAGGAACAAAATGAGGGGTTTCATTTTGCCATAGAAATTTTATATATATATATTCACTGATAAAACCATAGGTTACACACCAGTTATAGTTAGCAATTATCATTTAAAAAACCTTTGAAATTCACTGAAAAAACCATATGTTTCACACCAGTTATAGTTAGCTGGAAATTTTACTCGCATAAAACCATTGAAATACCCTCTTTATAGTTAGTTGGACTCACTATAACTTGCACGTCTGCAATGCACTGCTGATGACGTCACATATTACATCACTCATGCATATATTTAAATATTTAAACATTACTCGCTAATATATGTATTCACTAAGATACACTTAATAAGCCAGTTAACCAATCAATTTTTATTTAAAAAACACTGAAAAAACCATAGGTTTCAGGCCTTATATAGTTAGGAATTGGCATTTAAAAAAACCTTTGAAATTCACTGAAAAAACCATAGGTTTCAGGCCTTGTATAGTTAGGAATTAGCATTTAAAAAAACCTTTGAAATTCACTTAAAAAACCATAGTTTTCAGGAGTTATATAGTTAGGGATTAGTTTTTAAAAAACGTTTGAAATTCACTCAAAAAACTATAAGTTTTAGTGGTGTTATAGTTAGCTGGACATTTTACTCATATAATCAATGAAATTGCTCCTATATAGTTAGTTGTACTAACTATATTTCGTGCACCCGCAATCCACTGCTGATGATGTCACATATTAGATAATTCATGACATGGTCAGTGACATCACTGATGACATCTCAAATGACATCACTGATGACATCACTGATGACATCATCCACGTGACAATCACATACACCTTTTCATACACTATTACAATTTTTCATCACTGTTTGTAAAATACAGAGTATCATATTTAAATCCATTGTCACAGCAATAAAAGTATCTAAAAATCCACTCAGTGATTCATAGATGTATACACACATCTAATCACTTACCTATGGATTCACTCATACATGCTGTCAATGAACAATAGAACACTATCAAAAATACTTATACATCTATATCGACATTAAACAACAGCACGCATCCTATTCACATATGAAGTCATCCTACTCACTTATTCAAACAATGGATCATACTTACATATTTACTTAGCTACACACTTATGCAAACACAAATTCATCTATTCATTTAGATAGTAAGTCATACTTAGTGAATTATAAAATCATTATTACAAGTATACAGTTATCCATACAGTCACTCACACAATCATTGTGTCTTATGTATACTTATTTATATACAACAACTGACACATACACTGCCTTTTATTTTTCTAGTTTGTTGGACCTGTACCTTTGAGAAATATATTTGCTCACCACCACACCCATAAAGAGACTCCCTCACCCAAACTGTTAGAACATGTAGTTTTAACTTCATATATCTACTGAATCAACTATTCACACATCTTTGGACAGTCCCACACCCTCCACCGAACCACACACTTTCACACTCCCATATAAATACTCCGTTAACTAATCAATAACCAATATAGACTTTCACATAGATAGTAACCAACTGTAGAATCAGTTTACACAACAACGGACAAAGTGATACAGATATTCACACAGTTTAGTCACTATCCACTATATTTAGTGAGACATTATAAATTGGTCAAGTAAACAGTCAATTACACTGCTACTAAATCCTGCATCCAAATATTTATTTATATATATCCACTCAATCTTCAATGTAAATTGCTATATATATAATGCATATTTAAATAACGAAGCAAACCACATTCACTGGATGATGTCATCAGTGATGTCATCAGTGGTGTCATTTGAGATGTCATCAGTGATGTCACTGACCATGTCATGAATGATTTAATATGTGACATCATCAGCAGTGGATTGCGGGTGCGCGAAATATAGTTAGTACAACTAACTATATAGGAGCAATTTCATTGGTTTTATATGAGTAAAATGTCCAGCTAACTATAACACCACTAAAACTCATAGTTTTTTCAGTGAATTTCAAAGGTTTTTAAAAACTAATCCCTAACTATATAACTCCTGAAACCTATGGTTTTTTCAGTGTGTATATATATATATATATATATATATATATATATATATATATATATATATATATATATATATATATATATATATATATATATATATATATATATATATATATATATATATATATATATATATATATATATATATATATATATATATACACATACATACACACACATACATACACACACACAGGGAGGCCTTGCAGACTTTGGCAGCGTTCGGTGGGGACCCCCACCACCCTCTTGCACGATCCGGACTGAGCCATTTACCCACCACGAGGCACTTCTGTTGTGGAGGGAAGTTATGCGATGTTTTCTGCTCCAGCCAAGGGGGCAGTCAGGATGGCCCTACAGCACCAAGTGACCCGGACTTAATTTGGCAAACCGTCGTTGTTCACTCTGCGATTACATGGACTCGGGGGACCGAGATGTCCGGTGTCCGCCTCACTGACCAGGGGGTACCAGGCGGTAGGAGGCAAGTGCCTCCGTTAGGACGTTATGCCCGACGGCTGTCCCCGCCGATATTTCCTTCCTGGACGCCGAGGCAGCTGCGGACCGAGGGGACACAGGGAGGCCTTGCAGACTTTGGCAGCGCTCGGTGGGGACCCCCACCACCCTCTTGCACGATCCGGACTGAGCCATTTACCCACCACGAGGCACTACCCATACCGCCGACCCAGTTGCACACCCAGGGTGCATTCTGGGAGTTGGAGTCCACTGTTCCATTTCGGACACCAACAGGTGAGCAAAATTAGCCGGGGGAGGTGTTTCCGGACCTTTCATTACAGGGTTGCAGGATTGGGACATTGTGTGGAGGACTCACTGTGCATGGCAGGGCGCTGAGGAAGGCCAGGAGCCGAAATGCATTCGCCGCCAGCACTGAAGGCTGCCTAATAAAGCTTGACTTTACCTGTGAACCCCCTCTGGCCTCCTTTTCTTCTGTTGTGGAGGGAAGTTACACGATATTTTCTGCTCCAGCCAAGGGGGCAGTCAGGATGGCCCTGCAGCACCAAGTGACCCGGACTTAATTTGGCAAACCGTCGTTGTTCACTCAGCGATTACATGGACTCGGGGGACCGAGATGTCCTGTGTCCGCCTCTCTGACAAGGGGGTACCAGGCGGTAGGAGGCAAGTGCCTCCGTTAGGACGTTATGCCCGACGGCTGTCCCCGCCGATATTTCCTTCCTGGACGCCGAGGCAGCTGCGGACCGAGGGGACACAGGGAGGCCTTGCAGACTTTGGCAGCGCTCGGTGGGGACCCCCACCACCCTCTTGCACGATCCGGATTGAGCCGTTTACCCACCACGAGGCACTACCCATACCGCCGACCCAGTTGCACACCCAGGGTGCATTCTGGGAGTTGGAGTCCACTGTTCCATTTCGGACCCCAACAAATGAGCAAAATTAGACGGGGGAGGAGTTTCCGGACCTTTCATTACAGGGTTGCAGGATTGGGACATTGTGTGGAGGACTCACTGTGCATGGCAGGGCGCTGAGGAAGGCCAGGAGCCGAAATGCATTCGCCGCCAGCACTGAAGGCTGCCTAATAAACTTGACTTTACCTGTGAACCCCCTCTGGCCCCCTTTTCTTCTGTTGTGGAGGGAAGTTATGCGATATATATATATATATATATATATATATATCCTACTGGCGGTCGCCAGTAGGTATATATAGTTAGGATTTTTTCTCTATGGGATTTTTGAAAATTCTATGTCTAATAACTTTGGCGTTTGTGGACGGAATTGGCTGAAATTTTCAGGAAAATGGCACATTTTGTTTCTGAGCAGCCCTTGAAAATTTGGGGGGGGGTTCGTCAAGGGGGGGCCGAGAAAAAAGGGGGGTCCCAAAACGTGTTTTTAACATTGAGTTTTCCATAGGGCGGTTGGCCTCACTTTTAGCCCGAACGGCTGAATGGATTTGCACGAAACTTGGCAAAATTGTAGGGACTGGTAGCCCGATGTGCCTTTTGTAGGTCTCAATATATGTGCTCCAGTGGATTTTGAGAAATTAACGTTTAAAAAAAGATATATATCTGTAACAGCGGACCTGGCAGCGTCCCAGGACGCGTACTTTTCGCGCAACGGAGCTTTGTGAAGCGAAGCTGATTGGTTCTCTGGCATCTGTCAACATTCCAAAAAGTCCGTAGCGGCCGCCATCTTGTCTCTCGGTAGGATCGAGAGACAAGAGGAGGCCAAAATAAAGGGGGAAATAACCATAAGGGGGCATAGTAGATCCTCGCTGACCCCCTAGGTTTGATGTGGAGGTTTTAAAAGGGCCCCGTGGGGCAAAAAAAATAATAATAATAATAATCGAACGGCTGAATGGATTTGCACGAAACTTGGCAAAATATTAGGGACTGGTAGCCCGATGTGCCTTTGCTAGGTCTCAATATATGTGCTCCAGTGGATTTTGAGAAATTAACGTTCAAAAAAAGATATATATCTGTAACAGCGCTCCGCTTCCCGTAACGGAGGTTTGCGAAGCTGATTGGTCATTCTGTCACTGGGCTATAGTTGGGCTACATCTGGCTGATATTTGGGCTACATTTGTTTTTTTGTGTGTCTGGCGGCCATCTTTGGGCTACATTGGGCTACATTGGGCTTCATTGGGCTACATTGGGCTACATTTGGGCTCCAACATATATATAGGCCAATGTAGCCCAATATATATTTTTCAAAGTTAATTTTCGTAAAAACCACTGGAGCATATATCTTGAGACATAGCAAAGGCACATCGGGCTACCAGTCCCTACAATTTTGCCAAGTTTCGTGGAAATCCATTCAGCCGTTCGAGCTAAAAGTGAGTCCAACCGCCCTATGGAAATGAAGGAAATGAATGGGTAATTTGTAATTAGCAAATAGCTAATCGCAAACTAGGAATGGTAAAGAATCGCTATTTATTCCTTAAAGTTCGCTATTTAGGAAATGCAAAAAACTTTGATGATACATATGGCGGTTCATCTCTAACAAGATAAGAAGCATAGGGATACATTTATGATGACTGGCGCATCACCAGGGATGTGTTAGTCATTCTGTGCCGCTGTTCCGTCACCTATGGTGTGCTGCATTTACAATGCGGCGCATCATGGGGCAAAAACAGCACAGATGCGTGATGTATCTGTGCCGTAAAGGTGGCGCATTGCTGGAGTTGTATCGCAAGTGTGATGAAGCTCCAGCAAGGGTCGGGGGTGCCCCTGTCGCAGGGTTTCTGTTCTCACACAGAACTGTGGACAGAGGATTGGAACCTCGGCGAATTAGGGTGTCCCAAAACTCACGTTAGTAATCAAAAACTCCTTAGCAAGCTAGGTACAGTGTCACATTGGATATAACAAACTCTCAATGTTTAGACAATCCAGAATATGAACTTATAGTACCTCAGGATACGTGGAACTCATGAACAGTCGGTCGTTATATATTTCTTAGAAACCAGAACATGGAGTTAAGAAGAACACGTGTATTTGAAATGTTTATTTACTAATGCCGTCTTCTCAGGCGTAGTATCTTAGATAATACAAGTACACATATTATCAGTAGCAAAAATACCAGCATAGTTACTAGTACATAAAAAGCGAATGGTGATAGTATGTTAACATGCTGTAAATGAATAAGAGTTAGCAACACTTATAAGCAGCCGCGGGCCGTGGAGGGAGTTACGGTGAGGCAGGGAGGCGGGGAGGGGGAGAAGCAGGGTGGAGAATACAAGTACACATATTATCAGTAGCAAAATTACCAGCATAGTTACTAGTACATAAAAAGCGAATGGTGACAGTATGTTAACATGCTGTAAATGAATAAGAGTTAGCAACACTTATAAGCAGCCGCGGGCCGTGGAGGGAGTTACGGTGGGGCAGGGAGGCGGGGAGGGGGAGGGGCAGGGTAGAGAGGGCTCCACCCTGCTTCTCCCCCTCCCCGCCTCCCTGCCTCACCGTAACTCCCTCCACGGCCCGCGGCTGCTTATATCTCACCCTCCCTAATACACATATTATATTATTTGCTAAGAAGGTCTCTTTGTGTTGGTTTAGGGCGTGCCCATACTTTAGTGTCTTAGATTTGAAGGAATCACATCAGCATACACCAGCTCTCTCTTCATGTGAACCGCATCAACTGTTGTGTATGTGTGTTCGGCAAAGCAATATAAAACCCGCCTCATGCCCAGAATTGGCAGAAGTTGCACTTATGTTATGAGTATGAAGTCGTGGAGATCAGACCTCATAACAATTCTGTATCGTGTTGTTCTTGAAACTTTAGCACTCGCTGTACAGATATAGTTTAACAAGCAAAGCAGATAGTAGAGCAATAACATATTATTCTCATGTAAACCACGATGAACTACTAGGTGGAAAGCTAAAGCAACAACTAAGTGTCATGTGCAGAAGTTGCAAAAAAGGAAAAATGGCGTTTAAACCGGTAATGAGCCCATGCTAACTTAACACGGTGTAAAGATATCCAGGACCTAGATGACACCTCCCCATGATCCGGAAACGAACTGAATAAGATAATAGAAGTGCCATCTCATGAGAGCAGATTGCAAGTTTATATGTGGACGGTCCGCAAGGTAAAGCATTAAAAACTAGGAAAATTTAATGCTAAAGAAAAATAAAACAGCCAAGTACTTTATCGAGTCTTAAGCCAATAGGCAAGGTAAATAATAAAAACTTGACAAATAAGTCAATGAATTGTCAATGAAATGCTAGTACTCAGCATATCAAACATGAAAAAGGTCTATGACATAACTGTGTATGCAAAATAAGCTGCAACAGCCTCCAATAGGAAGTCACCGTCTTCATCCGAAAACAGTTCAGCCATCCAATTTAAAAGCGGAAAAGAACATACGTGCTCTCCCAGCACCGGATCCTCTATCACCATCAGAGGACAGCTCGGTGGGTTTTCAAGAAAGCTCTGTTCCAAGAAAGACTGTGCTGCCACCAGTAAATTCCAGGGACCAAGTAGTCCATGCATCAATGCCACAGCCATAATCCTTTCGCCAGGACAAACCAACTCGTGAGTAATGATAGGAGTCATCAGCTGTTTAAAGTCGACGTCAGGAGAAACCGGTCCGCAGAGACACAAATCAATGGCCCAATCGAAATCACAGGTCAGGCAGTGAAATACAGGCTGGACACAGGTGAAGTAGGAGAATCGAAAAGATAATCCATATGCCGTGCTTAATATCGCCAACGGCATTGTGCCATAATATTCTAGCATGCGATTGCGGAACAGTGTCAGCAGCTGCAGGGTGGGAGGTTGCATAGGAGGGACATCCATATTTAAAAATGTAAAAAAGCACAAGAGCGTCCGCTGGTAATGCAAGTAAAAATGCCAATCCACGAAGCAGAGTGGAGAAAATAGAATGAAAGAAAGCAGGGATGACTCCAAAGATTTTCTCAAATGAAGTCACGAGACCACTGGTAACAACTTTAAAAAAGTGCGCCAGGGCCTTTGTGGAGGATGCGTTAAAGATAGTCCGAACCATCTTGCTGAAATTGAAAGGCAAATCTGAATTGAAAAGGGTCTGCACCTCTGTACGGGTGTTCGCTATGTGAAGCACGAAAGTTTCACGGGCCGAACTCAAGGCCACCTCTCTCTGAGACAAAAGAGCTCTTATTCTTGCCATGCCGTTGAAATCTGTCCCAAGGTTGGTATTTGTGGCCAGATTGAAAACTCCCTATGTTCATGTGTGGGAGGAAATAGAACATTTCTGCAGCAAATAACCCGTTCACTTACTGTTACGATAAAAGGAATACTTTTAATTAACTCAGAACAATCTTCATTATTGAGCATCAAATAACTACCATTTTCCAACAACTTGAACGTGGGGATGATAGCAGGAACTGGCGTGCCTTGCAACACGCAAGCCATATTTGGTCGGTGTTTGTTGCATGAACCGTGTAACTGTATGTGCCTACACATTAGTGAATGATCTGGCGTCTCAGTGCATTCCTCTCCATTCAGATAAACTTCTTGATCATCTTTGAAACATCTGTATGTGTATGGAAGCGACCAGACCTCATGAAGAAAAGCACTACCTAAAGGTTCATAACGACCTATTGGTATATATTTCATACAATTTGAAAACTTATATAAAGCAAAAGGCAGCGTTATTAAACCGTGGATAAGGCACGTTGCCAAAAAACCCGCAATCCTCTGCTGATGATGTCACTGAGCATGTCATGAATGATGTAATATGTGACATCATCAGCAGTGGATTACGGGTAATAGTATCTCTAGTTTACTCCCCTATAGCTGTCTTTCTTTTAACATAAGTGTCTGTTTCCTTCCCTTATACTTACTGTTTTTGGTTCGCTTCCGGTTCGCGTACCGGCGAGCGAACTGGGAAGCGAACTAAGAGAAATAGAGGTTGGCACAGTTCCAAATATTGTACCAATTTTTTAATAACGGGGAGGTAGTTCTGAAAAGAACTTTTTTTTTATTGTTTTTGTTGTTTTATATTTTTTTTATTATTTTTCAGAACATTTTTTTACTTTTTTTGAATTTTTCTGAACAGTTTTATATTTTTGGGGGTTTTTCTTGGAGGGGGCAATAAACGATTCATTGTAAAGGGCTCAACAGGAGCAACAAAACAAAAAAAAAGTATTTATTATTTTGGGCGTTTCGTACAAACTTGCATATGATAGTCAATAGCTCTGTTGATCAGAGTGATGCTTCTTTCTCCGTAGCAAATGAATCCATCGCAAAATACGCAGATGTGTTTTACTTCACCAAATCTCATTTGTATATTTGGCACCATCTCCCTGCCCTCTGGTCCCGTTACTTCCGGTACAACAGATCTTCTGGCCATAATAGGGAGATTATCTAGGTCGTTCCGAAACTGTGCAGCACTGTAGTTGTTAGGATGCCACCTAGTCATATGGCGATGCATTGTGTAGTTTCCGAAACTGTATTTTTTCTCGGTTCCTCTGGACAGTCTATCTTGACATATAAGGCAAGTTACGTATCTTGCATTTACTTTTTTCTGACCTTTGGGAATTTTAAAAAATTGCCAAATGAAGTTTTCTTTCCGGTGAGACGTCCTGGGTTCCTCAGGCAAAAACTGCCTCTCTTCCTGCTCTTCCTCGTCTTCCTCTTCTTCCTCTTCTTGCTGAATTATAACTTGAGCAGGTGGTCCACTCTTCCTTGGATGTGGTGGAGGTGGTGGGGAAGCACCAGCTGAAGCTACTAAAGAAGCCATTGCTCAGTGATCACAAAGGGTCTTTCTCTCACAATGATGAAAGTCAGAGTGAGGAAAGAAGGAGGGATTTTCATCATTTGGGAAAAACAAGAGTTCTCAACCAATGAAAAGTGTTCATTTTAGATTATATGACCTAGTCTTACATCATTAGGAAACCAAAAGTTAAATGAACCAATGAAAAGTGTTATTACCAAGTCACATGACTTGCTGTGTTTACGTTAAGCGCTTTGCAGGGCCTCCCGGTTTGCTTCCAGAAACCTGCGCTTTGCGACTCGCTTCGCGTACCAGTTCGCTAACGTAGCACGTCATATGACGTATCACGCGACAACGTGAAACGTCATGCGGACGGGAGGCGTCACGATGTTGTTTTCTAACGCGGCACTTGTGGTAAAGAAACGTTTACCGGCTCGCGGTCTATTTCGCGGCATCAAGGTCAGCTAACGGGAAGCTTCCCGATTCGCGAAGCGGCAACGAAGAAAAAAAAATATTAAAAAAAAAAATTATTCAGAAACATATAAAATATATTTTTGGATTTAAAGAAGAATACATTTTACAGCTACAGATATTAGCTGTTAAAAAACCAATGAAATTCACTGAAAAAACCATAGGTTATAGACCATATATAGTTAGGAATTAGCATTTACAAAACCTTGAAAATTCACTGAAAAAACCATAGGTTATAGACCATATATAGTTAGGAATTAGCATTTAGAAAACCTTATTTTACTCACACAAAACCATTGAAATTCCATATATAGTTAGTTGCACTAACTATATATCGCGCACCCGCAATCCACTGCTGATGATGTCACATATTACATCATTCATGACATGGTCAGTGACATCACTGATGACATCACTGATGACATCTCAAATGACATCACTGATGACATCACTGATGACATCACTGATGACATCTCAAATGACATCTCAAATGACATCACTGATGACATCATGACACACCAATACCAGTTACTACATACGCACTCACTGATTCCTACGTCTACACACACATTCACTCATTCACCCATACAATGACTCATACATACAGTCACTTATTATTACAACACTATCATATGCACTCATACACCTATGCAGACAGTCACACATTGCCACTCATCCATGGAGTTACTCACACACCAAGTCAGTCCTGTAAAGAATCAATCACACTTCCATTTCTTCATCTATACAGTTAAACACAGAACACCATACTTCAGTGACATCACTGATGACATCACTAATGACATCTGAAATGACATCACTAATGACATCTGAAATGACATCACTGATGACATCTGAAATGACATCACTGATGACATCTCAAATGACATCACTGATGACATCATGACACACCAATACCAGTTACTACATACGCACTCACTGATTCGTACGTCTACACACACATTCACTCATTCACCCATACAATTACTCATACATACAGTCAGTTATTATTAGAACACTATCATATGCACTCATACACCTAGTCAGTCCTGTGAAGAATCAATCACACTTCGATTTCCTCATCTATAGTTAAACACAGAACACCATACTTTTCACACATATACTAACACATACTTACTCTCTTATACAATCACTGATACAAGTACACATTGATATGCACAGTCACACACCTCCCAGCCAGCCACACACACACTCAGTCTTCCATACATCCAGTCATTCTTCAATATGTAAAACGTATTTAAACTTTACAAAAACACACAGACACTAGATGATGTCATCAGTGATGTCATTTGAGATGTCATCAGTGATGTCATCAGTGATGTCACTGACCATGTCATGAATGATGTAATATGTGACATCATCAGCAGTGGATTGCGGGTGCGCGATATATAGTTAGTGCAACTAACTATATATGGAATTTCAATGGTTTTGTGTGAGTAAAATAAGGTTTTCTAAATGCTAATTCCTAACTATATATGGTCTATAACCTATGGTTTTTTCAGTGAATTTTCAAGGTTTTGTAAATGCTAATTCCTAACTATATATGGTCTATAACCTATGGTTTTTTCAGTGAATATATATATATATATATATACACACACATACATCACCAAAAAGCTCTTGCGCTTCAGAAGGTCACTCACGGCACCTCATGCCATCCAGCTTGTGTACCTCTTGCAGCTTTAATTACTGGAGTAAGGGCGTGAAAGCTGCAAGAGGTACACAAGCTGGATGGCATGGGGTGCCGTGAGTGACCTTCTGAAGCGCAAGAGCTTTTTGGTGATTAAGAATTTACACGGCTGCCCTTGGCCGTGAGAAGGAGCACCGCTCTGTTCACAGGTATGACACTGTGAAGCAGAGAAGCCTGAGAGAAGAACTGCTCTTCACCGTGTGGCACGACGTCCCGTTTTTAAAGCAGCATAACGACCCAAGTCTCCTTTCCTACTAAAGGTTTTAATATGGACTGTAAATGAAACATAGGAGCACTCGACCTACTTAAGGAAGATATAAACTCACCTCATGGACTACATATACCACCATGCTCGGTGGTGAATGCGATGAGCCACGCCCACTTAGGGCGGTATTTCCTGAATTTACAAATAAAGAAAGATGGAAACGGAGGTGTTGTTACCTGTTTGCTCCTGTGAAATGTCCCCTTGATGAAGAGGCGTAGTGGCCTCGAAACGCGTCGGGAATCATGTTAATTACTGGAGTAAGGGCGTGAAAGCTGCAAGAGGTACACAAGCTGGATGGCATGGGGTGCCGTGAGTGACCTTCTGAAGCGCAAGAGCTTTTTGGTGATATATATATACATACATACATACATACCAAAACACCTAACTCCCACAGAAGTTACATGGAAAGGCAGGCACGGACACGCAGTGGCGTTGGAATCGGCATTTATTTTTTAGTGCAGGACGCCCTCAAGCACGAGAAGAGACGCGTTTCAGCCTCCAAGAGGCCTTTGTCAATCAAGTTTGGCAATGCATAACTGATGAATTAAATTGCCCATCCCACTGGCTTAATTAGTAAACAAGGAAAACATACTATAGTGTGTGGATTCCCATTACAGCTTAAATGCAACATGCTTACATTGTCAGAGGCTCTTCAACAGCATCAATGCAGGTAAAATACAGCCTACTTATATATAGTGCCCAATGCAATTATCAAAGTGGCAATATTACCAGTAAAACAGACAAAATTGATATAGTGAGACATGTATAGCAAATAAAACACAAATCAGTGGGAAGCATACGGGCACTAGAACAGTTCTGCCAAACTCGCATCCTGTGTTGCCAGTATATAATAAAAATTATCACAAAATAATAATAAAATTCCTGCCGCGTATACTAGCAGGAGTCCCTAAAGACTGTCTCATATCCCCTTAGCTTGATGAAGCTCTTATTTGTCCCGCCACAACACTACATCCAACATAGTCCAGGAAGAAGTAATTTTTGCCTTGTCTTTACCAACAACAGCAGCTGCGTGGAGCCTCGGGACCGATAGGACAGACATAGCGCCGGAGGCAACAGTCACTGTATCGTCGGTATTGTCCCGCCTCAAAAGCCAACTCGAGCACACGCTGAGTCACCGCCCCATCAATGTCATTAGTTCTCAGCAGCTGTGGCTAATATATATATATCAGTATTATTTTAGTCTCTTGTTTCAGAGATTGTATAAGCCGGTTGTAAAGGAGGGTCGACAGCCCTTGAAAACGATATGCCATTGTTTTTTTGCATATTTCTACACTACATGTGTGTATTACAGTAAACCTTCGCAATTTGAGACACCGAAATAGTGGTTTTTTCAGCGTTGCATGACCTTTGTTTACGTGCCAAAGCTTGGACTATAACCTCGGTCTTCAGGTTCAAAGTGCAGCAATTTAATCACATATTTCTGTAATTATTAAGCATAGCAACTTTTGAGCTTTTTATTGACCTCAGAAAGATGAAAGGCTGAAACGTTCCAGACAGGCTTGTTACTGCACCCAGATATTTGAATCACTGCAGCGTTGTCACTAACCAACAAGACTTGTTTTTTATGTTCCACTCTTATGTTACTGAAGCAGATTTATGTGGTTAATAACAGACCCTAAATGACATTTCTAAAGGAACAAGAGTAAAACTAAACAAGATCACACCACAGTTTGACTATGAGATTAGAAAAGACACAGCAGCCCTGTTTGGCTTCTGGACAACATTATAATCTAAACATTGACTTAAATTGAATGCACTGATTAATCGGAATCCACTGAGATCGTTTTCTCGCAGGGGTAATATGTTCAAGTTAGTGTAGGCCTTGTGTAGGAGGCTGGCGTAGTATATGGTGCACACCTATTTAAATGATGCACCCTGCACTAATCCAGACAACCCCTATGGTGATTTTAGTGGTCCTAGACCACCATAGAAAGCTCTCTCAGTAGTAGCTGTGGAGAGCAGCGTTCAGGCTTAGTCCAGAAGGAGTGTAAAGCAGCTTGTTTTACCAGTACTAATCATACATTGTAGGTTAAGTGAAAAAGAACTGCACAGTGTAGTTATCAAAATATGTATTTATTATAAACACTCACTAACACATTGCAATATCTCCTCCCCGGAGATATAATCACAATACACTCAATACTTCAGAAATAGAACACGTAAGTAGCACAAATACACAGTGGTCACCAGTGGGAGGCCAAACCATATACTAAGAAAGTGGAATGCGACCCATGACCGAAGTCTAGACTGGACTCAGAAGAAGAATAATTTTTTATTGCTTACGTTCATTAAAACGACAACAATACATTTTCCAATAAATTAGTGAACTGTAGTAAACAATTATTATTCTATAAATCCTAAAACAGTCTAAAAAATATTTAGTTTGACCGTTATCAGCTCTCAACTCTATAGAAGTTATCATCAATCAATCAATCTCTCCGTAATATACTAAGGTTTTCTAATGTTCGTAACTAACAGCTAATTAGACCAAAGCATTAATTAACATCAAATCAGCTGCACAAGGGAGAATGTTTCTCCAGACGTTCTTGCTCAACTCTACATTATTTTAAAATAAAAATTCTGGGTCAGGACCAGTCAGTCTTATTTGATGTCAAGGCACAATGCTCAGGGTTAATCATTTAAAAAAAATGTGTTTTTAATATGTTCGCTTGTGCAGAGAGGAACTTTATTAGTTGACAGTTCAGTGGGGTGTCTATTGGATCTAAGCCTGCTATAATAGCTGATCAGCATGTCCTTATACCTCTGGTGTTCATAGCATGTTTTAAAAAGGTGGCTCGTGCTTGTGATAGTTTAGGACAAATGCAGACTAGGTGAACGAAATCCTCTTTGCTACTCCAGCATTGTCAGCATTCTTTCAGACCTTTGTGGGCCCATGTTGGCTGATCTGCGATGGACGGCAGTTTGCCTAGGCGCAGGGCCATTAGTTGTAACTTACGATAGGCCGAAAATTTGATGTTTAAGTACGCCTCTGGGGTAAGTGTCTTATAATTAGTAATTACCATTCATGAATAGGAAAAATTGGTTTCCAAGAGCTCACATGTACGGGTTTCTAATAATGCTTTGTTTAGGTAACGGTTTCTTTCTCCCACAACGCCTTGTTCAGTTCCGATTCTGCTGCGTTTTGCTTCAGGCTATACCATTGTTTTATGATTTCATACATTCTCCCCAGCGTTTCGTTACTTACTCCAATTTCTAGCATTACCTGCGCTGGAGATGCGCCCTGATGAATTTGATAAAATCTTATAAATTGAAACTTGAGATTTGTTTAGCAGGTCGGCATCTTTCCCGTGTAGTGCAATGCTGCCATATGATAGTGTTGGTAGCATTTTGGCTTTTATTACT
Source organism: Lissotriton helveticus (assembly GCF_964261635.1). NCBI lineage: Eukaryota > Metazoa > Chordata > Amphibia > Caudata > Salamandridae > Lissotriton > Lissotriton helveticus. Next base: position 447,498,123 of record NC_136061.1, read on the forward strand.
GTTAATAGGGGTTTAAATGATGGCCCCTTCAGTGTTTTTGCTAGTGACCTGAAAGCAAACAAGAAGGCGTGTGTCCTCTGTGTCATGTATGCTTTTTAATCCCGGTGACTATTTCTGTTGTCAATGAAACCCAAGTACTTGTAATTAGATGTGGCTACTAGTTTTTTGGCCTCTAGTTGAAATTGCTGATTGGCCGTCCGATGTCTACTGATCAACAGTGTTTTGCTTTTTGTGGTGTTTATCTCTAACCTGTTGTCGGCTATATATTCCAGCATTCCTACAAGTGATCTTTGTAGACCAATCTTAAATAGGCTCATCAGAACAACGTCGTCCACATATGATAAGTGTGACAATGGTAAGGAACCTAATTTAGGTGGATGAGATATGATCATGTTAAGTTTTGGTGCCAGTTCTGCCATGAAAAGGTTAAAAAGATGCGGGGCCAGAACACATCTTTGTTTCAGCACTTTGGTGGTTATAACCTTTCTTGAGAGCCTTGAGCCGTCTCCTAGCTTTACTCTCATCCATGTGTTAGAATATAGAAGCAGTATTATTCAGAGTATTTTTTCCGGGATGTTCCACTTACGCAGTTTTCCCCATAGGATGTGACTGTCCACGCTGTCAAATGCCACCTTTAAATCGTCAAAACAGAGGTGAAGCTTTTGTTTCCTCCGAATATATTTGTCGTTGATCAGCAAGAGCGACAGGTTATTTGTGATTGTCCCAAACCCTTTACTGAACCCTGTTTGAGTGGTATCAATTTTAAAGTGTCTGACCAGATCGCCAGTTCTTCCAGTAGTAGCAAGGCATAATACTTTGCGTCCACGTCCAAAAAGTGCTATTAATCTATAGTTGGACGCGGATGTTCTATTGCCTCCTTTGAAAATTGGTGTAATTACTGCGCCTTCCCAGCTTAAAGGAATTTGTTTTTCTTTCTCCCCCTCCTCAAATAGGTTTTTTAGTCTTCCACTCCAGAAGTCGGGGGCTGATTTGAAGATTATTGGGGGGATACCATTCGGATCTGGGGCTCCATTTCCACAAGCCTTCAAGGTTGCGTTTTTAACGTCTACAACACTGAAGCCTTGGTTCCAAGTGTGGACCATGAACCACAAGTTTCTTTCCATTGTGTGGCGTTTATGTTTTGCGTTTCTGTTAGATGGAAAGTTGGTGTGGTATTTGTTTTGTGGGATAATCCTGACATAGTCCATTTGTTCCTTGGTAATTACTTGCCCTGTCTCTCTCCATAGTCGGTGATTCGACAGTTCAATGTCTGTGAATCTCTTCACTAAATGTGAGACCCAATCTTTTTCTTGCACACTTGAGAAAGTTGGATTATCGGGCCGCCTTAGACCATTTATTATTCCCCAGAATGCGCTTGAGTTGATTTTCCTAGCGGTGTATAGTAATTTAGCCCAGAAGTTGTCCTCCTGTCGCTTTTATGTTCCCAAATTTTCTTTTTATATTCTTTCTTCAGCTTCCGTATTAATTCCCAGTCCTGGCGGGACATCTCAGTTCTTTTTTGGCTCCTTACGTTTCTCCTTATTTCTCGCTTAAGTTTAACAAGTTCAGTTGATGTTAAAATGGTATTTTCCGGCTCCGAAGCTTGTTTGGATAGAACAGCCATAATGTTTGTTAGTGAAATTTACCCACTCTTTTATTTATTTTATTGCAGTCACCAGTTTCACTCTCTGTTTTAATTCTCTGAACTTTTACGTGTAGTTCATCTAAATTCTCCGTTGACCATTTCAGTAGTTTCATGTCGGTTGTGAACGTGCTTTCTGCAATTATCACACTATTTTAAAGTGAATGTGTTGGTATGAATGGTCCCTTTTAATTGTGAATTAAATTGAAAACCGGGTGAGGAGGGGCAATAATGGTAGTGAAATTGCTATGTAATCAAGCCTTGATTGCGATGTACCTCCCAGGTGAGTATTCATTGATGGGTAGCCTTCTGGTGTTCTACCATGTATTATTCTCAACCCCAGATATTCCAAAGTTGTCACCAGTTGTTGTCCTACTATGTCGAGGCGATCCGACTTAAGCTGGTATTGAGATTGCACTTCCCAGAACTCGTTATCTGCTACTAGTATCTAGTCTCTTCCACTGTGTGAATTAAGTTTGAGTTGAAGTCGCCTGTTTAAGATGATTTCCCAAAAGGGATTGCTGTTTCATATGTCATTGATTATAGATTTTAACAAATGAATGTGGGCTTTCTTCTCTTTTGCCGATGCATGTATGTAGGTGTTGATTAGTAATATAGATGCTGCTTTATGTTGTAGAGAGTTTTATTAGTTGCACGTTTGGTTCATAAGGAGCTATTTGCTCTGATTTGGGATTAATTTTAGTCAAGATGTAGACTGCTAAGCCACCTTTTGGGCTACCATGCCTCTTATTTTTCTCTGCTAGAGTGCTAAAATGTGTAAATCTGACTAGCGCCAACTCCTCTAATGCCCAAGTGTCCTGTAGGGCGATGAGGTCGCATGACACCCAGTTTTGAAAAGGCTGGCCATCTTCTAGCGATTTCTTGGTTCCAGCTATGTTCCATGAGATGAGATGAGGTGTAGAGTGTCTTGGCTGTACGTTGTGTATTTCTGTAGAGGTCAGTTAGGTTTCATTTTGTTCAGCGTACCTGCAATCCAACTCCAGTGGTACATTGCGGGTTCCAAGATTGCTTTTTCTTCCGGCTGGTCCACATTGCAGCTTGTTGTTGGTGGGCTGTTCCCCCTTGCATTCTGTAGGATTCAATAAACCTGTTCCTTTTTTGCCATACTATGCCGTACATTGCCCTTCTCCGCAGATTTTTCTCTTAGTGGGCCTGGGTAACGTGGTTTGGCCGGTTTCAAAGGTTTTTTGCCCCATGTGTCAAATTGTTGTGTAAAGGTAATAATTAGTTGGGTGACTTCCTCCGTTTGCCAGGTTCTGAGTGTTTGCTCATTAGAGTCCTGGCAGAATTCCACTGAGAGTAAATGGTCCGACTTTAATTGTTTTAGCCCTGGGATACCTGATCTCAATTTGAGTATGTTACCCCTGTTTAGGATGTCATACCGCCCCAGGGACTCGTACTCTGGTGTTAGTAGTATTTGTTGCGATTGTTGCCCGCACTGCCCTGTGGAACTTGTAGTGCTGACTTCTTGATCTGTTCCCTCCAATGCAGATGTTTGTATTCTCCTGTTGACACCATTGGGCTTATTGCTATTTTCTATATCATGTATTTTAATTATTAGTGGTGACCTGCTAGTCTGATTGTTCTCTTTCCCAGTTAAGGTGAGGTCATTTCTCTGGGGGACCTGTTCCTTCCCGAAGGTAGCTAACCGTGGCTGGTTCACATATGCACTTTATACGGGGTCTGCTTCCACCTTGTTAACCCTAATTCTAAGGCTTCCATGTTGTGGGATTGTCTTTTTTGCCAGACTAGGAGATGATCTATTAATGTTCTTAAGTGAGGAGGTCTTACTGGCCTTACCTCGTGGGATAGTTTCCACAAGGTCATTAGACTCTTGTTTGTTGTTTGTATTTTCCACTTGTCTATTCCCAGTTTGTCCCAACTGGCTCAGGACATTTTTCCCGGTTCCCTTGCTTTGTTGTGGGTTTAATCCTTCTTTTCCAAGTGCCGTTCCTTTTGTCCTTTCTTTTAACTCCGCCTTTTTGGCACAGAGTTTGGGCATATGCGGTGTTGATTTTGTTACTTGCCCTTCTTTTTTCTCATGTTCCCTGTTCCCAGCTGGCTGTAATCCGTTGTGGTGTTCACTTTTTTGGTGATTTCTCGTGCTCCAAGTTGTTGGACTTGATTCATCATCACTCTCTGTTTGGGTGCTGTTCTGTGGGCTTGTTGTTGGCTTTTTCAGTGTTACAAGTTCTGTACACTTCACAGTCCTTACTGTTTTTTCCTTTTCCGTATTGACTGGTTCCACTGTTCTATTAGCGTTGTTATTTGTTCGGTTCTTGGGGTCTTGTTCTTCGCTTACCGATGTTGATGGAGACCACGCTTTTGGATCCTCAGTTGATGTGTCCGTTATTCCCTCCGAAGACCTTGTTGTGTTTAATATGTAGTTTATTTCTTTAGTTATACTGAATATTGGAAAGAATATGGGTTCTAGCTCCGTATTGCCAGCTAGTAATTTATTTCTTGCTTTCCTTTCCCATTTCTTTTGTCTTCTTGTTCTTTTGATTGGTTTTGGTGAAATAGGGTAGTTTAAGAAGGCGCCTACTTTTTCTCAGCTGACATTTTTTTGTTTGTTTATACTTGTCCACTTCTTTCTTGTCCACCTGTTTAAAGAAAGCTCGTTGTGTTTTACTTTCAGCTTTTTTGGACTTAGAGCATGACATACTTAGCTGTCTGGGTGCTAGTATTTGTTCTAAGAGGGATGGGAAGGAGGTTCAGCTTGTCAATGATTGGACTGCAGGGACTTGGTTCTAGCGTGTATTGTGATTGTGCCGCTGTTATTAGCTTGTTAAGTTTATCCAGTTCAGTATGTAGCGCTATAATATTCATTAAATCTATTTGGGTGTAAAGTTTGTCTGATTGCCAATTCAGTGCTTTTGTTGACGATTGTAGTGTTTCTATTACGGACTTAAGAAGTTCTGGGTGAATTGTAGAGGCGCTGGGTACTGTCTCTTGCTGCAGTAATTGATTAATACCCATATGCTTTTCTGGTTTAGGCAGGCGATTGCTGGATTCTATTTGGTTGGTATCTTGTACAGGGATTGTTGCTATTCCATTGTTGTCCAGATTTTTCCCCAAGTCGGTCTGCTTTCCTACATTTTGCTTTAAGGTTTTGTTGTCCTCGGGTGTCTCTCTTTTTGTTGAATCTTGATGTCTCCTTGCTCAATATGGGGTTTAGGAGCTTTAACCATCAGTTGTCTAGGTCTTCCAGGTCATTACCTTCGTCTGCGATTGTCCTGTGTTTCTGGGCTTCAGTTCTCAATGCATGTTTGTAGTCAGGTGACTTCATAGGTGTGAGGGAGGTTATAGATTTTGAGGTAAGACATGAAGCAATTTTCGGGGTTGCACACAGTTCTGAAATGCTGCTGCTTGCAATTTGTTTTCCACCTTCTTCACTCCAATTGCTTCCATTCAAATTGCTTCCTCCTTCGTAAGAGCACTCTGCTATTGCTTTGGACTTGTTCCCAGAAGTGCTACTTTTTTTTGGACCCACTATTGATGTCTCAGGCTGGTTTTCTGGTGTTGATATTTCCCCTCCGACCCCCGCTATCAAGATAGTGTCTTTTCTCGAGCTGTTCTCTTCTTTATGTAGCTGGCATTTGTTTTTGCGTGAGTCATGGTTTAGATCTGGACTACTTGGGACCATTTGGTCCACTATAGGGACAGTTAGTCCCAAGACTATCTGAGCAATAAGAGTGTTATCTGGTCCTTTTTTTGTGTCATCCTTTGAGGGGTTAATGGGGCAGGCTAATCAGGCAGGACACGGGGTGTCGAAAAAATTACAGCCCCTGGGTTTTTGAGGAAGAAGGCTTTGTTTGTTTCTAATGTGCCTCTAGCTTCCTGGTTCCTGAATAGAGTTGCAATTGGGGAGATTAATGGGCTCTGTAGAGGTGTAGCTGTTCCCTTTTTTTCTGGTTTGTGTTTTGCGCTTTCTGGGCCTTTTAAGCTTTTTGGGGCTGCTTTGGGGTCCGCCTGACTTTGCCTGAGCTCATCCTCCGTAGCTGACAGTCTCGTGTTCTGCTTTCACTGTAATTCACTATAATTGGTATTTGATTTCAAATTCTGAGCTGAGGCTGACAGTATGTGCTTATAGAGCGTCTCTATGCTGTGACTGCCTGTTACTGCAGTCTCTGCCTCAACCGTTCTGTGGGTTCTGTGATAGCGGACGAAGCAAGGGTGCGGAGTACACGTAGTAAAGGTGTGCAATTGGCTGCGGTGAGTCTGCCACCCCGCAGTGGGGCTCGGTCCAGGACAGCCTCACAAAACCTCACTGAGCTCCCTGCCCAAATGCAGCCTGCAGCCCTCAGGGCCGCTGGTAGCCACACCAGCCACTCTGACTTGCAAAGGAGCAGAGTGGGAGAAAACAGGGTGGAGAACAGAAAGCTGACTGGCTGGAGACCTGCAGACTGACCGTGCTGCCGGCGGCTGCAGTCCCGCTTACCTTCTGCCTCCCGCCTCCTATCGCTGCAATACAGATGTTGACCGGCCGCGCTGACTCACACCAGGGCAGAGGAGCATAGAGGAAGAGGACAGAGTGGAGGGCAGAAGCTGGCGTGCTGGAGACATGCTGCTTACCCACTGCGGATGCAGCCGTAGTCTTTAGAACGCAAGTCCTCTGTCAAATCCTTTGTCAGGATCCCTGGGCTCTCTTCGGTGCAACCAGCTGTCTCCGCGGTAAGTCCCGGTGTGTATTCCTTACTCGCAGCACGCTCGTTTGCTCCACACTGCTCAGGGCACACGGCTCGGAACTTGGCCGACTTCAAGGTCCTCGGAGATTCGGAATGCCCGGTCGGCGTTTTCAGAAAACTCAGACCCCTCAGACCGCTGCTGCTGCTCACACGGCTCACACCTCACTGTCGTGGCTCTCTAACTCTGAAGACGTAGAAGTGTTGGGGATCCAAAGAACCACCAAGGTAAGTGCCCAGGAATCCCACGTAGGCTGTGTGCATAGTGGGTACACGATCGCGTGATCAATCCAAGTGAATGGGGAAGTCACGGTTGCAGTTTTCAAAAAGTACCCTTCCCAGAGGACCCTGAAGAAACCCCTTGGAAGATGGAAGGTTGGACAGTCACCCCACCCGTGGATACCCTGGGAACCAGGATACCTACACCAGGGAAGCCTGGTTCACAGGTGCAAAGTGACGTCTGAAACTGCAGCAGACCACAAAGGAGGACTTCAGTAAAAATACCACTGGCGAAGAAGGTGAAATAGTACGGTGGAAACCAAGGGTGGATTCAGGATGAGAGGTACCTGCAAGCAGAGGGGACAGAGTCTATGCCACTCAGGAATGACAAGGAGGCACAGAAGTAAAATTCCCACCAATGTCGGAAGATGCAGGAGAGTTGGGCGAGACCATGGTGCTGCAGCTGTGTGGACCAGGTAATGATGTGAAAGACCAGGAGCTGTTCACTAGCTGTCCCACGTTGGATGTCAAGAGCCAGGGGGGTCGGTGTCCAGTGGGAGCACTACTAAGTCTTGGCATCGGCAGTAAACATGGCAGACGAAAATGGTGCAGTGTTGGTACCAGCAAGGTCCAAGGGGCTCACCAAATGCAGGTCAATCGGAGCAGGCCCGAGCAAACAGGCGAGCCGACTGGAACCAAAGACTACCCGCAGGCCTGAGGCACAGGAGTCACAAGAGGACCTCGAGCAGCTCACCAATGATGAAGGCCCTCAGTGCAGAGGATGCTGTGAGGATGAAGATCTTGGTAGCAAGAGATGCTTGAGGCTGGAGTTTCTTGGAGCCGGATGATCTCTGGAGAAGTGTCAACAAACCTGGGCAACGGCAAGTCTACACCGTGCACAGGGGTACTGCTCCAACGGTTCCGACGAGGGATACGTCTTCAAACTTGCTGTGAAGGCCAAGCACGCCTCAAGGGTGTTGCAGAACCACCACCTGTGTTGCTGCACCTTTCAGAGTCTGTGGGAGCTCAGGAAAGGCGCGGACCGGTCAGCTTTATTGCAGTGCCTGCAGATGCAGGGGAGTGACTCCTTCACTCCAAGGGAGATTCCTTTGAGTGTCTTGGATGTCCACAGGCCTGAAGAAGAATCTGTATGGAGCACAGGCACAGACGACAGGCAGGACGACGAGACCAGGAGCATCAGGAGTCTTCTTGGCACAGTCTTGGGTCCCAAAGCGAAGTCCATCGAAGTTCAAAATGCCCAGATTGTTGAAGATTAAGTGCTTTTGGATCTCAATCTTGTCCCACGATGAATATAAAGAACCACCCACAGGTAAGCCCTTAAGTACCCTAAAGAGAGGGTTGGGACGAAACAGGGGTCCCTCCCAGAGGAGGGGCTGGACAGTGGGGAGGATACTCTCATGTCCTTTGTCCAGTTATGCCACAGCTGGAGCCAACGGCTCCCTGAACAGGTTTCAACTAGAATTTGCAAGGAGGGCACCAAATGTGTCCTTCATAGCAGTCTAAATGCGCTAGCAAGCACCCCCACCCTGGCACAATACACTAAGTCCTATCTGGGAGGTGATCACACCTCCCTGTGACAGGAAACCTATTGTCCTACTTTCTGCTGCTTGAGCTTGGCTCAGCAGCAGGAGGGCAGAATAGTGTCTGTGGCCGGCACCAGCCATAGTTTGCTGTCAGACTCTGGGAGACTGGTACTGGGAGCACAGAGGGTTTCCCAGAGGGTCCCCACAGTGCATGGAATCATACCGCCAACACAGTTTACGGTGTTTGGGTATGATTCCAACATGTTTGATACCAAACATGTTTGGGTTTGTTACAGACAGTTTAGAGTTAGCCATTGGGTAATGACGCTTGGCCACTCTATGTATCATAATTGCTGATTCACTTAAAATGCCTAGAGAATGGACTCTTGTGTTTGTAGGGGTATCCTGCTCATGCAGGGGTACCCTCACTCTTATAACCAAGCACCCGGCCTTCAGGATTGAAAGGCCTGCTTTAGTAATGACTTGCAGGTTTTCAGTGTAGTGACGTTGATATAAGAAAACGTTTATTTGTCGGTGATGCTTACACAGGCTGCAATGGCAGGCCTGTGATAATTTGAGTGGTCTCTTATGGGTGGCATAATACATCTTCAGCCCATGGGGGGAAGGGGGGGTTCCCTGGTGTATCTATGCCCTGGGTACCTTAGTACCATATACTAGGCACTTACAATGGTACACCAGTAATCTGGGGGGTACCCAAGTATTTTTAATGGTCCATTTTAGGGAGGAAGCACAGAGAGTGGGGTTCTGACTAGCAGGATCACAGTCAGACTAGTCAGAAAACAGAATGACACATGCAAAAAGTGGTTTTAACCCTGAAAAGCAAATCCTACATTCCTACACGATGCAATAAACAACCTGCTCTGTTCTGTAAACGTTATAGTTTAGCCAACAGATTATTTCCTATTCCTAGATAGGCACATTTGGCAAAATCTAATAACGAAACCGTTTTTGCTAGAATAGCTTGAAGTTTTTGGGATAATAAATATTTCAAAACATTTTGCAGAATGTCACCGATATAAATCAAAGCTGGCCATTTAGGGGAGCTGATCCTTCATAGACAATAGTCCATTACTATAGTAAAGTTTTTCTCTTTGGTATCTGGCAGCAGTTTGGCATTTTATAAAATATATACTTGTCCGTGGCACAAGGTGCTTTAGAAATGCACGTGTCCTGAAAAATATATATATATTTTGTTCCCTTTGCAGTTTACAGTGAGGTGACAAATTATGGCAGCATCCCATTGTAACGTGAGTCTGCTAATAGCCTCATAATTATGCCAGGCTCATATTGTATCTTAGTTTGGATTCTAGAGGACAGTTTTCCAGTAATTAACACGATGGCTGGAAGCAGACAGAAAGCACTAGTTCCAGGAGTAGCTTGCCTTGTGAGTGTGTGTACTGTACACCTTCAAATGTATGTATGCGTTTATTAACCAACCCTCTCCAATCTCATCCCACTCTGGGTTAGGTTGAAAATGTATTCTCAACATGGGCCAGGAGTAAAACCTTTTCCATGGTTAGGAAAAGAGACTCTTCCGAACATTGGATTTTACCTACATCCTAAGTCTGCGGGTAGAAATCTTCACCTGGTCCAATGCCGAGCAACATCCGATTGACATTGATGGCTTTCTGGGTGTGAACTCCAGAAGTTTCCTGCTCTGAGCTTTTTCACGACTTTGTCGCCTACTTCACCCAGACCTCATCCATTGTCATCCTTTTGTCAATGAGCTAGCCTTCGGATCCAGCTTGCAGCATTGCTGCAAGCGCTGGGGACCCTACCCTCTCAGAAAATTTCTAAGACTGAAGCGAACTCTTTGAAATGTACCAGCCTGGTCCTTATATATGACCCATGCTCCATCGTGGTCTGCCTTGAAGCTTACGCCTGCCATAGTCTTTTTTAACCCGTTACCTGGGAGTAGCGCTTTGTGCGTTTTGCCGCTATTTTTTGTTGAACATTTTTTAGATGCATATCTCAGTTTCCCCATTTTGGGTTTTTATCGTTTTGGTGGGATTTTATTCGTTAAAATATCGTCTATTTTTATAAATTGGAGTAACATTTTTATTCTTTTGTTTCCAACTTTTTAAATGTTTTGGTACGACTAAATGGTTAACACGTTTCATAAGGCTGTCTGCTCTGTGGCATATCCAGCAGGGGTTGAGCTCGTTTAAATTACTGAAAGCTTTACTGGGCCCAACCAGAATAGTGACCTTGTTACTTGTGGTGTACTACCATCCACTCCAACTAATAATTGATTTCCTCAAATGCATTTATTGGTTTAGCTATTTGTAATCAAGCAAAATTAAAAAGGTTTCAGACCAATCTTGTGGTTAAATTAACTAACTAAAGAGATGGTAATCACGGGTGGTGAAATGTAGACCTAAGGCATTACCTGCAGTATCCCTGTGCCAGATCTCATTGAGATATTAATATTTCTCAGTCTTTTCTTTATTATTTTCCAATGTAAAAGATAGAATATACAACTGATTTTCTTAATGTACATAGTATCACGTGCTGTAAGACAAAACTCCACAGAGGTACTATAGTTTTAGAAACAATCAGTAAGTAGTACAGTATAAAACATACACATCGTACATCTGTCCATGTTTATGCAATAGGACAATTGAGAATTATATTCCAAAGAAAAGAGAAAGATGGAAGTGTATGAAAAAGGTCAGTCAAAAGGTAAAGTAAATAACGCCTGAATCTTATCTGAAAGCATTATCTCTGTGTATACATAAATATATGAATATAGCAATATCAATGCAGCAAAGGAGGAGGAATGTATTTTCTGCAATAGTGTCTAAAATGTAAGAATAATAACATTTAAAATATCAGCCCCGCAGTCTCAGTCCTGACATTAAGCATGTTTCAAAAATTGATTGTGTCTTTTTGTCACTAACCTAATCAGTTCACAGATTAAAATATACAGGATCTGGGTAACTAAGTTATGAAGAAGTGGTAAAATCTGGTAAAGTGTCCACAGAGTTTGTATCCACTTTATGGCAACTGTAAGTTAATTCAACATGTGCAAACTAATAGGGTATACTGAACAGTTATAGTGCTAACCTTTCAGTGGCACCTTGATTACATATAGGTAATTCCTTAACCTAATACTTGTCAAGCCTCTTCCTTATTTTCCTTAGGACTTTTGCAGCAAACATTTTAATCCTTTAGGTGTCAGGTGCTCTGAAAATGGGAGGACTAGTGTCATTCCACCAGTCTTAACCACTAACAAAAATAACCAACATTATATTCCAAAATAAAATCATTTAAGTTAAACTGATGTTTAACTGCTTACCAGGCACAATAGCCTATGCAAGCAATGCTGATTTCTGCTGTGTTGTGTTCTGTGGCAAGAGGTGCGCAAATAAAAGCAGGTGGATGAGCAGGATTGGCTACTACCCTACACTCCCCTAACCCACCTCAAGCTAGTAGAAGTGTGCTACAGTCTTTTTTAAAGTATATTTATTATAGGTCTGCTCTACCTTTTTTATATATTTAAAATATTTAGCTGATTAAATGGTTTATACTGTGCATTAGAGGTTTGGCACCAGTAAACCAAGAATGAATATCTGAAACATAGAGCTGAAAATCAAGTGCAACTGTAAATGGATGATTATTTCAAAATGAGTAGAACAAGCATCTACTGTAGAAATGTTGCATCAAAACCCCATGCTATGCCAGTCTTTCATTACAGTTTAACTGGAATGAATATGGTACACATCAGATTTTGATCGACTAGAAGTAGCAAATTGGTCATCAACTGACTGTAATGATGGTATCCTAAGAGAATATACTGGTCATTTTAGTGTTGTGTAGAGTGCAATTGTGCATGATGTTCCCATAACAGGTATATGTAAACCCATGCACAACATATACTATGCACACTAACAAATGCAATCTACACAGATTGTCAGTATAGGAAATTAAGCGCTAGATACATCATCTGAAATAAAAGTAATTAATTTTCCTTTCAAAGATATGCCATGTGGCAAGAAAGCAGCTAGCTATGTTCCATGCGCACATGGAAGAGAGAAGCAATACCCGGACAGAAACCGTAAGCACACTGTTCCTCCCATATTGTAGATGATTCTGCAATCTAATTGACTGCTCTTTTTGCTACTGATGGCAATCAACTGCACCTGTGGTTTCCATCTTGTCTGAGGCAGAGGAGAATTCCCAAGCCAGACAAATTACTCTATTCAGTTTTGCCATCTATCCCAATTCATTGATCTCTGAAACCAAATATTTCCCTTAATGTGGAGATGATTCTCGTAGCCTGCTTCTGCTATAGTTCAGTTTTTTTTCTTCAGGTGATCCCCACATATAACCATGAATAACCCAGATTCTTCAGTTTCTTGTTGTATGGCTCACCAGTAAAGGACGGTTCACAATTTCTTCCATACATTGCTAAGCTTGAGAGCTTCGTCCCTGAAAAATTTAGGGGCACACAACTTGGTTTGGGAGCTTTAAATAATGCAATCTTGTTCTTTCGAGAGACTTTGTTTGTATGAGAGTAAATGGCTTTGCTTTTGCCACTGGGGTCTCGGTTTTCTCCGAAGACTTTTCCAGGCTAATTTAGATTACGTCTACTTCTTCAAATATTACCTCTTCACTGTGGCCACCTTTTACTAAGGTGGAACTTAGATTACATTTTCATCGTCTAATTTGAGAACCCAATTCTCACTTTGAATTCAAGTTGATGCTCGACTTGGAAATGCTCATACCCCATAAGTATAATTTATCTTATGTCAGTGACTTAAGTGCAGAGCAACTTGGCAAGTTTCAGGATCTTTACACAGAATCTATGTTTCATTTTTCATAATCAAAATGTTGCTCTGAGAGCCTTTTATTGGTAGGTCTATGATGTAATTTCATTTTAACTAGAAAGTATCCTCCAGTTTTCCATCTAAGACCTCATGTTTCCTTGGCTTCAGAAAAAGCTGCACAATCTGGATAGGTTCAGGGTTGTAGTATTTGGGTTGTTATGGCCATCTACCATTCGAAAGTCACTTTGCTTTCATTGCTTTTGAGGGCTTTGCAAAAGGCAGCAAACTACCTTTTACTAAAATTTCATAATAATGCTCATGTGCATATTGATGGCCTATTGCACACCTGAATTTGAGACTTCATGCTGAGCTAACCTGAGCTGAACCCGCCTCATTGACTACTCAAGAGGTATCTTACCATTGTAGAAATTTACTGGCTTGTGTTGAGCTGCGGTGTGCACCTTTTGTAAGCATTTCTCACTGCACCCTTCTTTCCGCAGAGAAGCATCTTTTGACCAGGAAGCGCACTGCTGCCACTTTCTCATAGTCTGATATTGTTATGTTAAACAATTTATAGAGCGAATGGCAGCCCCACCAAGGGGCATCCCAGCGCTAAGCTCAGACTGAAGAAAGATGACAGGGCAGCAGAACGTCGCAGATGATTTAGTGAACAGATGAGTTTTTATGGCCTTGCGGAAAGCAGCATGATTTTGAATGCTTCTGATGCTCACTGGAACTCCAGCATTTCCAGCAGAAACCCGCGGTGTTCTGCCTCCCACAGCTCCTCACCAACTACGGAGAACCTGATACAGCCTGCAGGGGTCTTCAAGTGAATTTGTTGCCCCAGACCCCACTATGGCAACTTACACCTATTGGTCTATAATCCCCAATCCAAGCCCACGCCCACTGGCCCCCATACAACCTTCACATGGAAGCGTGGACACTTCTATGCCAGTACTTGCTATTGGATGCCCACACTATCATCCGGCACGTAGCTTATGTCCTTTTGTCTAGACTGATAGTTTACACTGTTATTTTATGCCTATTTGTTCTTTTGCTTATTTTACGTCAACACTGGTCTACTTTATCATTTTCTTATGTTATTCTATGCCTATATGCTTTCTTGCTCCTTTTACATCAACACTTCTAACTTATGCAGACACTGTTCCCTAAGTCGACACACCCTATCGTAATCTACCTCAGAACTATATCACCCACATATCCTACTGTCTGTCCATTGTATACCTCTGGTATACCTTGTTGCCATGTATCCTTGCCTACTCCATGTAAATGTATCTGCTCTATATGTAATTCGTACAACTGCAACCGTTTATTGTATACCTCTTTAATACTGTTACTCTGTATTTGTGCTTATCCCATGTAATGTGTTTGCCCTATATGTAACTCATGTAACTGCTACTTTGACAGCTACTTAAAGCGCTCTGATACTTTTGGGTCGATTTTGCGCTATAATAAACTCTATAAATAAATACAAATAAAATCTTACACCTTGAAAGGTGTATGCTTTGCGTCAGGCGAGTGCATCTCTGTCTAAAGTGAGAGAGGACCAAAGCAGAGGGAATGGAGAAAAATTCTCCCGGTAGCTTTAGCTTCGGGTGATTTATTAATTAGAACACGGAAAGGTTTAGAACTCCAATTGGTGGTACAGAACTTATGAACTAACATTCACACCCTTCTGTTTCTCCCCGTTTTAAAATAAACATTCTACCGCTGTTAGGTGATATGGTCTAATAGTATTATAACGCACCACTTCTCGCTATAATGGTTGTTAAAGACACTCCCTCTTTATAGACCCTAATCTGTGGCTTTGCCCTTCATCTCCGGAAGAATATTTTTAAGAGACACTCTAGCCCTCGGCAGCAGGCTATGATATTTTTGAAAAGAGGGATAACATGCTTGTTTGACATGTTTCAGTTAAAAAGTGAGGCAATGTGAAGTCCCTGACCCTATGTAACAAAAGATTGTAGCAAATGAATTGCAAGAATTTTGAAAAAATGTTCAGGTGGAGGTATCCTATATGTGAAAATGAGTTAAGTAATCACAGCCACTTCCTTTTTATTGAAAGTGTTTAGCTGCTGAGAAAAAATGTTTATTAGAAAATTACTTTAATCAAACATTCTTTTGTACAGGTTTTTTCATTTATAGTTGGTGATTGTCCAGTGTCCAGTCCTGGAGGGCTGGAACCATGCATGTATTTCAGAATAACGACTAGGAAAATTGTTTTCATATTAAATTTAGTGGATGCAGATGTAGTTCTTGTTGATATCCTGAAAATCCGATGTGTCTGGGCTCACTCGCCTGTGTTGAAACACTTGATTTAAGACAACTCACCTCCTCAGTCCGAATGCATTAAAATCGGGGTGTATCCCATGGTACAACTCATTGTACAAATTAAATCATAACTTCAAAGTAAATAAATGATTAGAAATAGAAATCATGACTGCATTTTACAACACCTATTGCAATTTAACTTTCACAGTGGGTCATTTCATGCATTAACTTGATCTTTCTCCCTGATTTTGAAATACGTCTATTTTTTGTTTTAGATTTAGCTCAAGAATCAAACCCATCTGACCACGCCAGAGCAAGCACAATTTTCCTGAGCAAGTCCCAAACAGATGGTGAGTGTTATTGAAAACATTGTTCTCCTTGTAGAAATATCTTTATGCAGATAACCATACAGGAATCAGTCTCACAGAAATAGTTGACACAATTACATATAATCAACTTTAATGTTCACTGCTGCTTTTGCTTTAGCTTTCTTTGTGCCATGCAAAGACCTATACATAAATACAGTACATACATAACTTAAAACACAGTTGCAGACATACTGTGAAGTATTATTTTCTCTACTGGTAATTTGCAGTTCTTTCATATTTCCTACAGTTTTCCTTTGAAATTTGATTGCCACATTTCTAAAATGCATGAGAATGATGGAACTCAAGAAGCACTGTGGGTGGTGACCTTGCCTGCTGCACATAATGAATCTATAAATTATCTTTGATTAACCGTTTTAAGAAGCAGCTTCCTGACTAGTGCTGGGCAAAGGTGGTTCTTTTTGTTTGGTGGAAGTTGCTCTAAAAATTACATAATAGCACAGTGCCCCCTTGATTGGCATCACTGCTAATATGGGGAGAGCGATGGATATGGAGTCCATATATACCATACATTTTGTTTAGCTGGGAACAAATTGTTTTGTTAATTTACTCCTTAAGATATGATGAAAGTAGACTCTATAAAAATTCGTGTCCGCATTTTGGTCCTTATTGCCAAGGAGCACAATGCTGACAGCGTGCTCTGTCCTGTGACTGCTCTCTGACCCACTCATCCTTTACAGAAATGGTTGAAATGTATTTTCAATTCCAGGTAAAGTGCACCATTACACTTTATTTACAAATCTGGTTACAGCTCATTGGTGTCTAGGCCTTGGGGAGGAGTGGCAAGGTATGTTAACTTTAGGTCTGTACTAGCATTAATTAATTTATACCTAGTTGGTAGGTAAGGATCAAGATGAAATGCAAAACAATCTGGAGACCTACTCTTCATCAAGAATTATGAACGCATCAAACTAGCTATATGAGAGTTTTGGTGTGAGGGAACTAGATCAGTTCAGGCATTCGAGCACTACACAGTAGACTTGTATAACAAATCTATAATGTACCAATTTTATGGAAAAAATAAGAGTGGAAAAGTGTGGGTATGAAAAATAGCCTTGATTTCATAAGGAGGGAAAATTGAAGTGGATCAAAAAGTTATCAGCATCTTGCAGGGACAGTTGTGCAAAGTTTGAGTATCTGATTATTCATAGACAAGATGATGATAGACTGCTATGGGTATACTGCAAGGTACAGATCTCAAAGTACAACAGAATTGGTGATTACAAGTTTGTATCTTGACTTACCACCCGTTATTTACGTTTTGATATAGAATACAAACAAGACTATCTAGTTAGTGTAAACTAAGGGTGGGCGATAAATTCCTCTCAGCCGGCGGAGTTTTGGCCACTACGTTCTGGCTAAATTTAGCCAACTGCTGTGGTTTTTCTCTCGCTAGGATCTCCAATAGTGAGGTGGTGAGCGTGATTAGTCATTCCCTAATGTGATTTTCGTCGCTAGGAAGGCATGCTGTGACATTTCGCCAATGCTGGCGGTCACGACCTTTTGCGGTCGGAAAGCTAGCCCTCAAGTAGAAAATCTACTCTAGCTGTGGCAAAATCATCTTGACATTATATGGCACGTCCGTGCCATATAATGCCGTTTGCGCTGAATTTTCAGCATGGAATGAGCTCCCAGCGCTTAAAATCATCGCAAGCAGCGCAATGTGTATTGTTCCCCCCTTTTGCGGAACTCCATGGAATCTCGCTGAGTTTTCATGTAACACTGTGAGTTCCGCCCATCCCTAGTTTAACCAGAACATGCATGCAGAAGTGTACATTACTTAGGTAAAGATTGGATCCAAACTTGGGACCTTACTGCCACAGTGAGGGGCAGTGTTTATTGGATTGAGTCATTTTTCGGAAAAAAGAATGAAGACATTATCTAGACAAGCTAATTCAAGTAAGTTTCTGAAAATTAGTTTAATGCAGTCAGCAGTTAGTGGGCATAACCGCACAGGAAAGGAATATTTGTGCCTACGGTAAGAAACACCTATTTAGGACATATCACCAGCTGTACAGGCTGAATTTGACTATAATGGTTTTCTTGCTTACGTTGGAGGCTACCATTCAAGGATTAGGACAGAGTGGTTTAGCAGTGTAAACAATCTGCATTATGGGCAAAGCGGGTAGCGTAGTTCAAATAGGAATAACCATAATCTGATTCAAAAGGAACTGTAAAAGTTCTTGTCTTTGTCAGTTAGTGCTGATCCGGAGAACGATTTACCCTTCTCTCATTTTTTGACCAACCTTTTTTGACGTTTTGATGAGTCTTTTTTGAGGAAAAACTTCCTCATGGTGTGTTGACTATGTCTTCTAGGAAGACAGGTTTTAAACCATGTGGCGACTGTCATCGTGCCATGTCTGCTACGGACCCACACCTTGTGCTCCAAGTTGTCGTCTTCCCATTGCCGGTCCTCTGGCCATTCGGGGGGAGAGGCATAAGAAACACAAGAAGTAGAAGCGCACTCCGACTTTCCCTTCTCCATCGGCTGACGTGACGAAGGGGCATGAGTGTTCGAGATACAGTTCTTCTGAATTGTTGCCTGGGCAAAATCCGAGCCTCCCACCTTTTCCAGGAGATGGAGAGGCCATGCGCCGAGTATTTGAGCACCCTGACCTCTCCAAAACCCCTTCAGGTCCTGCAGGTCAGAGGGGACACTTTCAGGTTCTACGCCAATAGCATAGAGACTTTGTCTATCATAGTAAATCTCCTTTCCCAATGGGCCGCCATCGAGGGAACGTGCCTCGTTCATGGAAGTGGTTCAGAGGCAGCTGAGGTACTAGATTTGAATTTGCCCTCCATTTAAATGTTCTGACAGTTTCTCCAACCTCAGCCAGTGACTTGGGAGTCTTTACTCCCATTCAGTGACCTCCTTATTGATAACTTAATTGGCATGTGGTCGAAACGATGTTCTTATCTGCTTGTTAGTTGACAATAACAAATTCTACAGGTTTGCCCTCATTACCCCGCATAACCTATGCTAAAACAAATGTAAATGAAAAGTGGTGTAATGCAGGGACGAATACACATGTGGTTAGTTATCTAATGATTACTAAGGTAAGGCATGGCTTGGTCACTTTTGGAATCGATTCCCTCACCCTTCTTTTTGACGTCGGACTATCTCAATCATGGACTGTGTATAAAGCAAAGAACACAGACATGTTCAATAAAAACAACTGGAAGACCAAAGAAAATAACTTCTCAGTTTGCACATTTGGTGTTGAAGTTTTTGATTTTCGATACATGTTTTATGTATGTGCATTTTAGTGTGTTGATTGTCCCTTATACATGTTTTGCTTATTTGGGTTGTGTGTATGTTTAATATTTTTAATATGTTTGACAACACTGAGAACCTAGGTATTCTCCCTCAGAAGTGAACGATTATAAGCTGAACAGAAATTATAAAATACATTTGCAAAAATTGTGCAGATCGCACCAGTGAATAATTTGTGTAATCATTGGATAACTAACCACAGGTTAATTAGTTCCTGCATTACACCACTTTTCATTTATATATGTTAGTTGACAAGTAGCGAAGGTGACTGCATCTAGTGATCGGGTTTTCCTTATCGGGCACCCTTCCCCGGAAAGTCTTAATGTGTTGGCTTCGACCAGTAACATTAACCCTAGCTCATTTTTGACCAAGCCCCCGAATAGAGAACACAAATAGATTGATGCTTTTGGCAAATTTATATTTTATTCTGCAAGCTTGATACTGCGGTCCATAAATGCAGTCTTTCTGTTTGGCGAGTGCTCGCATGCCTCCTAGACTTGGACAGTGAGATCTCATCTGCAGTTCTGTGAGACCTTAGGGCCTCGCTGGCTAGGACAGTCTTACATGAAGCATAATATGGCTTGGACATAATTGACTGCTTTGGCCGAGCAGTTTGCATGCCTGGATGTAGTTAAACAGTTTTTCTGGCTATGTGTAAGCACTGCTGATGGACATGGCCTATGATATGTCTAGACTCTTCTGAGAGAAGGCGGACTCCACACTGGGAAAGTTTAAAGACTGCATTGCCACAGCACACTTCCTGTGGTTGTGGACTTGAAATCATCGTGGGCCCAGCATAAAGTTTACTTCTTACTCTTACCTAGGTTTGCCCCAGTATTGGAACTTTCATAGATTCCCATGCTTTGTATCATTCCCCGTCGTCGGAATGGGAGCCTCGGTAGTATAACAACCATAGAAACAAAAGAGAAAAATAGGCCTAGGCCTCATCTCATTTTGTATCCTATCACCCTCTTTTTGTAAAAGAGACCAAACTTTTGCGAGGACCAATCAGAGCAGCCTCACCCCATAGAACCTTCCTGAGAGAGCTCAGAGCCTCAGATTTTTCTACCGCACGTTGTGCTAGGGAGTCTCCACTGAGCTCTGCTCAGTTTTTCTCAATCTTACTGGTTATTCTTCAAGTTTTCTACTGAAATCAAGACATGTCTGACAAGGAGTATAAGGCCTTATTCAGGTCCTGTGCCTCTTGTGGGGAAAAAACGACTTTTTGTGGAAGATCAGCATGAAAACTGTATATATTGCTTATACCCTGACCACAAGGCCACAGATTGCAAAATTTGTAGAACCTTCTCTACCAAGACTCTTCGTGACAGAGAGGGTCGACTTTTGACCTGGCTTCAAAAGATGAAGGAGGTGCTCTCATCGGATGAAGAGGATTCAACATCTTTTGCGTCCTCTCACAGATCCATGAAGAGGGGTAGGTCTCCCCCTGGTTCTTCAGCAGCTGAGCCCCCTCTTAAGATCTCTGACAGGTCTGAGAGGGCTGGTCCCCTTCAATCTCCTCACGGAAGTGAAAAGGAGAGGCAGGGACAGGCTGCTGTATTGGCTACAGCCTCAAAGGACAAAAAGGAGGTTACTATCACTTCTCCTCCGTCCAAAAAGGAAAAATCCGGTGACAAATACTCTTCTGTCATTCCAGGAACCGGGCCGGAGAAAAAACAGCGCTCGCCGACGACGAAAACACCAGGTACGTCGACGACGATTGCCTCTGTGAAAATTCCCGCTGTCTCCTTGGCTCCGTCGACGGGCTCGTCGTCGGTAGCGATCTCCACGTCGACGACTTCGTCGTCATTCAAGGTTCCAGGTTCGTCGACGATTACATCTTCCACGTCGACGACGATGAGCTCCGGTAAGGTGCTGTTGACGGCCTCGTCGACGACAACTTCGACGACAACTTCGACGCTGATGGTGATGACGACGAGTTCGTCTACGAAGCCAAGATTGCGTCGACGAAGGCTACTGTACCGTCGACGATTCCATTGACAATACCGTCGACGACTGCGTCGACGACGGCACCGTCGACGAGACCGTCGATGGGTCAAAAAAAATGCATTTTCCACTGCAGAAGATGAAAATTACACCGGAAATGACGTCTCCGCGGCGAATTTCGTCACATCCACCAACAATGCTTCTGGATGATGAGTCGGAGGAGGATGAGGAGGAGAGTTGCCATTATGGGGATGCCTATAGTCCCTCAGACTTGAATGTAAAGTTGCAGGAGACGGACACGGAGGAATATTACGAGCCTGGTTTAGGGCAGGACATGGTGGCCATGCCCGCCTCTCTCATCTCTGATCTTCAGATGATGCTGCAGGACTATCGAAACAGGTTTCCTTCGGAACCTCCAATGCAGTCTGCGCAACCTCCACCTCAGGTGTTGTCACAAGCACAGCCAGTTATCACTCTGCCTCCGTTGCCAGTGGTGCCCCTCACGCCACCACCAGTGATACCTATGATCCGTTCCCGGACACCGGAACTCGAACCAGCCAATACTGTCCAGCAGGATACCTCTTCGGACGATGAGGCTGTACAGGTGGATCCCTTGACTGATCCATTGCAAGACCCAGACTTGGATCAGGGTGACAGTGGGCTACAAGATCCAGACGCCACTGGTCGTGATACTTCTATCTCCCCTCCAGTTGTTATAGGGGGGTTCCATAACCTGATGGAGAGAGCGTCAAAGAGGTTTGGACTGCCGATTACGAGAGAAGAGTCTGAATGTTTCCTCTATGACTTCAAGGAACAATACAGAAGATCTGTCAAGTCCATTCCCATAATTGAACATGTGTGGGCGGAAGGTATGAAAATCATGCAAAATCCAGCCACGGTTATTCCGGTTCTCCCCAGACTGGAAAAGAAGTACAAGGCCCCAGAAGGCAGTCCGGCTTGCCTTCTTGGACAGCCGAAGCCTGATTCGGTGATCTCACAGGCCGCCCAAAGCAAGTCCAAAAACTCGTCAACACCTTTGACTACGCCTCCGGACAAGGACGGTAGGCGTCTGGATAACGTGGGGAAGAGGTTTTCTTCCATGGCCAGCTTGCTTGTTAGAGCGGCAAATGCTCTCGCCATTCTAGGCAGATACGACCGCCAGATGTGGTGCGACATGGAACCGTTTGTGGAACAACTACCAGACTCCACAAGGGATGAGGCCAAGAGAGTGCTGATGGAGGGAGAGAAATCCTCATCTGAAGTTATCGACTGTGCTATGGATATTGCTTCCACGGCTTTTCGGGCCTTAGTAGGGTCAGCAGTGCTGCGTCGCCAGGGCTGGTTGAGAGCCACCTGGTTTCGTCAGGAGGTCTAAAATAAGATCCTGGATCTCCCATTTGATGGAGAGATGCTTTTTGGTAAGCATGTTGATGATGCCCTGCAAAATATAACAAGCATTTGCAATGCAATAAGTCTCACAGTTACGAGAGTTTATGCCAATGACATTGCACATAACAATGCCTTTTATTTTTGTTTTCTTTTTAAAAACCTAAATAAAAGGCATTGTTCTTTACAATGCCATAGCTTAAACTCGCTTAACTGCGAGACCTATTGCATTGCAAATGCTTGCTCTATTAAGGCCTTTGGTCTGATACTGATCCGGCAACTGTAACAGTTTATCCAGTTTTCCCACTGTTCGTACGCTCAAACGTTCAAAAGGGCTCTGGAATTGGCTATAGCTACAGCTCTCTTCAAT
This sequence comes from Lissotriton helveticus, assembly GCF_964261635.1. NCBI lineage: Eukaryota > Metazoa > Chordata > Amphibia > Caudata > Salamandridae > Lissotriton > Lissotriton helveticus. The sequence goes on from NC_136061.1 coordinate 447,520,679, forward strand.
TTCAGGCCTACCTCTTACAGACACTTTCTTGCAGTAGTGACTGTAAGGGAGTCTGGTTCCACAGAAGCATAGCTGTATTGTGGGTTGTGTAGAAACGACTTAAATACTTTCTAAATTCTAGTACGACTGCTCTATAAAGTTGCTGATTTTGCTTTCCTACTTTGTAGTAAAACCTGTGGTAACATAGGTATCAGTTTCTCCAAGACATAAGACTTTACGTTTTTAACAGGTAACAAACCTTTCTGTTCTACGAATTTTGTAGAATATAATTCTGTATCATTCAGTGGGAAATGTACTTCTTTCTATGTGTTGTCAAATCTACGCTTCCTCATCTCTTACTGGTCATTTTCATTCTCACCCCCTAGTGAACGTGGTGGATGATTTTCACGGTCTTAAATATGTCAATCTTTCTGCGCCTTATAATCTAGAAGTAGTTGCTTTACTTTTTCCTTATGCTTTAATATTTCAATAACCACCCCCCTTGGTCTTTATGTCTAATGGTTTTAGTGACATGTGATAGCCCAAGGTTTTCTTAAACAGGTTCTCCCCTTACGAGAATTTGAGAAATAAGGGGGTGTAAAAGAAGTATTTTCAGTATATCTTTCAATAAAGCGTATGACCATTTTTTAAAAGAAGCACATAGACTCAGTTTTGCCGTTCTACCAGCTCTCAGACAGACATTACTCACCCTACATTCAGACAAGTCACCCCTCACTTTAGTTACAGACGCATGTTGTTTTGCTCACACACACTCACACGCATACTGCTCACCCAGCACTCACACATGCAAACCCTTCATCCTGTACTCATACAGTGTACACACACACCCACTGGACTCTCATTGCTCACTCAGCAGTCTTACAGGCACACCGCTTACCCTGCACTCACACAGGCACAACGCACACCCTGCACTCCCACAGCGTCCTCACTCACTCTGCACTCTTGAAAGCACATTACTCAACCTGCACTCACACAGTATCCCTACTCACACTGCACTCAAACTCGTGCAAGCTTCTCATTCAATGTCTTGGCATAGGTGCAGGGAGACCAGGACAGTTACTCACTTCAGACGGTAGGAGAGAACGACGAGAGTCTGTCCCTAACCAGCACTCATGCTTTCATTTTGTTTCAGTTCAAGAGGGAAGTGTGCCACTGGGCATCAGCATGGTCTATTTATCTTTCAAACTAATTAATGTATATTAATGGAATGGAATTTAATTTACTCTGCATATGTCCGTGAAAAGGGCATAGGCTAGTGTAATTGCTGCCTGATGTTTACTTCTCTCTGAAAGTCAATAACATTTTAACTGCTAGCCGGTGTTTTGTCGTCTGTTTAAAGAGCCTGCAATGGCACCAATCCAACAGATGTCCCTTGTGAAAGTTGCAAAGGAAACCTGTGCCGCTAGCTGTCCTTTCTTGATGAAGTAAAGCGCTGCAATACCAATTCACAAAAGAACTGAAAACAAAAAAACAAAATACCCTATTGATGTGTGTTCATGATATAGGGCCCGATGTAGGTGGCCCATTACCGGTCGGTAAACCCGAAATTCGGGAAATTTCAGGCTTACCGACCAGTATTGCGCCATTTCTGATGTAGGGGATGATTCGGTAAATACTTTTAAGAGTGCTTATGTGATGTAAGGATTCGTTATTTACCACCAACTATCAGTTGGTGGTAAATACCGAATACCTTTGAAAATGCAAATCTGTGCATTTTCAACAGTGCCATGTGGCAGACATACATGCCCTCAGGGCATGTATGTGTGCCGCATGTGCACACAAGCACTATTCAGGGGTGCAACAGGGTGTCAATGTGACACTCTGCCACCTTTGAATCTTTCCCTATTTTCCCGAATCAGTATTTACCGATTCGGTATTTCACATTCATTCCTATGGGCTCCCAGGCCCATAGGAAGGAATGGAAATTACCGAATCCCCGAATCGTACCGATTCGGTAATACTTACCGAATTTTTTGCTACATAACATTTACTGATTGTAAAATACAGAATCAGTAAAATTAGGTATTTTAGAATCATAACTGATATTTACCTACATCTGGCGCATAGTCCTAAATTGCAACACGTGCATGTCGTAACACCCTCTTGTCCCTAATTCCCCCGAGACGGCTGACTAAAGTTGTCGAACTGGAGCATCCTATCGGATGCACTCCAGCTCGACCTAAAAAAACATTAAGGATATAGATAATGAGATCATGCACTTTATAAGTGCCATTATTTGGAAGCTACTAGGACCCGTGCCTGCTGATGGCTAATTCCTAAACATACTCCCATGCATGCCATCAGCAACATATTAGCAAGATCCCAGCTACAGGAACCGAAGCAAAAATATTATATATTGATAAATCTCTGCACAGTCTTGTGCACAGAACAATGAACAGACTGCTTACCAGAATGTCAGCAAAGAAGTGCAGTACCCCTGATCTCCGAGAAATTAAAAGGTGTCCAATGGTGCTTGACTACTAAGACCTATCCATAATATTACTTCAACTCCAGAGGACATTTATGCCCATGGCAAAATACAACAGCAAATGGCTAAAAAAAGTTTACATACATGCTAAAAACACAAGAAAAACAATTCCTTCCTACCAATGGATAGCATTGTTCAGCTTCCCAAAAATCTGATTACATAGAGTATGCATTATATCTCCAGAGATGTGACCCAACGAAAAGTAGGACAGACCGTTTAAGATTTAACCACTGCCTCAGAGACCTGCCAGTTTAACAAGGGCTGCTGAAATACTCAAGAACCAGGTAGTCAAGTAAATCCCCAGTTGCTTAAGGCTGACAGATGGAAAGGAAATGTCTGTAAAATGTGTGCTTTCACTGAGGTACAAACACTACCTACAGCAAAATGGGAGGAGAAACATACAATTAACCCTTTCCTGGTTTATGAAAAATAAAGATTAGAAAACCTAAATAGGGCAGCCAAAAATGTATCATAAACCCAAAAACCTAAAGGGGTTATTCTAGGCAAAAAAACAAAAAAAAACCAGATATCCTAGCCACTAAAATTAACCGAATACATTTGATCAAACGGTTTACTTGATGGAAGGCGTGGGCAGTGACCCACCCCCTGACAATGCAACGCGCCGACACAGTCGTGCCCAACCCACTGCAGAGTTCGCCACCAAGATGTGTACCGTCAGAACCTTCGGACACACAAGAAAATTGAGAAACCGGTATATTTAATTATTTTCTAACACTACAAGGTGCTAAATTTAAGGTAAAGCCTGCAAGCAGCAGCAGACTGCTAAACCAGCGACCTCTTTTGTACCCCTGAGGCTGAGAACAGTTACTTTGACAATAGAACTCGGAAAGCTAGGTTGAGTTTGGTGCGTGGTAGAGCTTACACGTGGCTTTGGGGAGGGTATCCTCTAACGGACGAGTGCTGACAAGGCACATGTAAAGGCAGTAATTAACCCTATTAGCGAGTGCACCCGGAGGCAGGCCGATGGAAGGCAAAAAATTTGAGTAGTATTGGAACAGCAGAATTTAAGTATTACCTGCAGGACTGTCAGAGAAGGGTGGTAGCAACGGAAGCCTCAGAAACAGAGTCAGAAGAGCGAGGTAAGTGTAACCGTCTGGGTGATTACATGCATGATTTAACAATGTATCTACTGCATTGCGTAGCTGGTACACTTTGGAAAGGGGAAGACATTTAAGCTAAGCTTCATAGCCTCCAAGCCTCCCGTTGGAAACAACCAGTGGGCGTAAATATGCGCTTATACGGACTGAATCCAAAGACAGGAAGTATGGCCTCTACAAGATCCAAGACACCCAAGCACAAAATAAATGACAAACAAGGATGTAATGGGAAACTCACCAAGTGAGCTGAAGAAAAATCTCATAAAGAGCTCAACAATAATGGAGGCAGGGGGGACAATCGGTAACAAACATTTTGTGGACAAACATTTCAAATTTAAAAAGCGGGCATAAATAAGCAAGGAAATCAGCCCCCCTGAATCATTCACAGTTGGTATTCGCACTCTCAAAATGACCACACCTGATAGCTATATCAAACGAACCGAGGCTTGTGGGGTTCACTAATGACAGAGTAACAAGGAAACAAAAGTACTTCAGCCTTATTGATTACTCCGTGGTTCCTGTTAGGCGGGAGTCGGAACTGGGGCACAACACTGTCTGGCGTGCACAATCCCGGGCGGAAGTCAGGCAGGCCGGGGGCGGGACATCAAGACACACCGGAAGCCCAGGCAGGAGCCTACCCAGCACTGGGACGTGTGGGCAGGAGGAGAAGGGCGGCTGGCGCTAGCGGGGCTCCCGTGAGGTGAGAGAGCCCCGCACCGAAGGAAGAGACCGCCGCCGCCTGCAACGAGCCCTCGCCTGGAGAGCTGGAGACGAACCGGTGAGTAGGGGCCTTTGCTGAGCTGCGAGGGCGGAGGTGTGTGTGCGCGTGCGGTGGGGGGGGGGGCTCTGTATGTGTGTGAGCGTGCATGTGTGTATGTGTCTTGGAGTCTGTGTGTATGCGTGTGTGTGTATGCGTGTGTGTGTTTAAAAGAGACCGATGACTGTGGGGGGGGAGGGGGTGTGTGTGAGCGAGCGAGTGTCTGTCTGTGTGTGTAGATGCGCGCGCATGTGTGCCAACTCCAAGAAATCGGAGCCGGGGATGTGCGCGGCGCGGGGCTGGACGTGCGCGTTCGCGCACCCAAATCCAAAAGGAAATGCTCGTAACACCCTCTTGTCCCTAATTCCCCCGAGACGGCTGACTAAAGTTGTCGAACTGGAGCATCCTTTCGGATGCACTCCAGCTCGACCTAAAAAAGGATACAGACACGGCGAAGTCCTTGGGATCACTCAACTACCGCAAGGTCCCCTTTAAAGGCGCTCGTGGCACAGGATTCTCTTCGTATAGAGGCAACACCCAACAGAGATATTCCTCGCAATCTTCGCAGTCTTATAAGACCCAATACTCCAATCAACGGCAGGGACAATCGGCGTCTTAGTAAAATGAAGTACTAATTCAAAGACTGGATTATTTTGAATGCTGTTGTGAATTAATTCTACGAACGTCACAATGTGAATAAACGCAATTTGAATCTTCACCTAATTTGAACCGATTTCTTTGGAACTTTTTTGAATTTGTCAACCCAAGATTTGGGACACTGCTGTGACTAGGGGACGTCACTCAATTAAGGGTCACGCTTATCATTTGATTTACTAGTACCTCGAAGGAGGATACACTCTAGAGCACGCCACAACTGGTTGAACAGGCACAATAGAGTGCAAGTGCAACAAACCATTTTGAAGAAGACTATTTTGCCATAGTGGTGTTTTGCGAGTGAGGCGACCCCACCAGCCCATTCAACTTAGAGCTTGTCTCCATGTCATGACTACTACTTTTGCCGCCTAGGCGAGGTCCTTGGGGTCGGTCCTACTATAGATAAGAGAATATACTGAGGAATCTCCCATAAGCCATTGTTGCACTGTAAAAACTGGGTCTTCTCTGAACCCATGCCACCACTCATTATGTATCTGAAGGTGTGCCGCAGCGTGATATGATTGTGTATCAGCTGCGGCAATGCCGCCACAGTATGTGGACTGCATACAGGTGGTAGGGCGACCCCAGCGATGCTGCCCCCCCATAGGAAATGTGCCATGATGGCATTTATTTGACAGACCATGAGACTGGAATTAAATATAGATATGATTGGAGAGGATATAATAGGCGTGGTAGGGAGATCATCTTAAATATGGCTGATCTGCCGTAGAGGGATAGGGGGAGAGTCGATCATTTTCTCACGTTCATCTTCACTTTCTCGGTTGCGTCCTCAATGATATGATGCCAGGACGAGGTTTGATTATCTGATATATGTATGCCGAGGTAAGTGAAGCCACGTGTTACCACGGTAAGGCCATCTGCTGATTCCCATGGATCCTCCGAGAGGCCATAAAAGTGATTTAGATGCATTCATATAAAGACCGGACGTCTCGCCGAATATGCACATTTTTAGGAGTTCTCTGGGGCCTGATCTAAGGGGATCTGTTAGAAAGAAAAAGATATTGTTCGCATTTAATGCAATGCGATCTGAAATTTCGGGAGTCCATTTGAAACCTTGTATGAGTGAGTCTTTTCTAACCCATACCACTAGAGGCTTTATGGCCAAAGCAAATAGTTGGGGGGGATAAAGGGCACCCCTGTCGAATGCCACGTTTTATTGGGAACTGTGCCTACGAGACCCCTGCCATGCGAATAGAGGCGGTGATCTCCATATATAATAGTCTCAATGCAATATATCGGGGGCCCATATTAAGATGTCGTAATAATGTGAACATAAATGCCCAGCTTACAGTTGAAAGCTTTGTCCATATCGACAAGACAAGGGCTGCTGGCTTTTCCAGCCTGTCCACCGCTGCGATCGCATTATGTATGCGACTTATTATGCCTGGTAGCTCTATGGTACATTAAGCCCACCTGATCTGGGTGAATTAAGTCTAAAATGTGTGGTTTTAGCCTATTCGCTAATACTATTGTTAAGAATTTTGGCTTCGATATTTAAAAGTGAAATTAGTCGTTACAAGGAACATAATTCTGGTGGCGTCCATGTTTTAGGAGGACCACAATCTCTGCTTGTCTCCAACCTGGGGGCAAGCATTTATTCTCAAGGGCTTCATGAAAAGGAGTCAGATATCAAGGGCCCAGTATTGTACCGCTTTTGGCCGCCATAAGTGTGGCAGGGTATGCTCAGACGTGAGTCCCTTGCTCACTTTGCCACTGGATTCAAGCAAGCCGGGCTGAAGACGGCTGTAATGCCAGAAACCGGTCCTCGGAAGCTTGTTTCCGGTCCAGGGATGGCATGGCTTGGCAGTTCGGGCTGGACTGTTCCCATGAGACACAGGGTCCGACTGATTTGCATATAGCCATGTCTGAACTGGGGTGGCAGAGTGGGCTAAAGAACGGTGATGGATTAAATCCAGATCTTTTGACTGGGTGTGAGTGTTTGATTGGTTCGGATGCTCCGTCCATCACCACCCTCTTTTGTACCGCTTTTGGCCTCCATAAGTGTGGCAGGGTATGCTCAGACGTGAGTCCCTTGCTCACTTTGCCACTGGATTCAAGCAAGCCGGGCTGAAGACGGCTGTAATGCCAGAACCCGGTCCTCTGAAGCTTGTTTCCGGTCCAGGGAAGGCATGGCTTGGCAGTTCGGGCTGGACTGTTCCCATGAGGCACAGGGTCAGACTGATTTGCATATAGCCATGTCTGAACTGGGGTGGCAGAGTGGGCTAAAGAACGGTGATGGATTAAACCCAGATCTTTCGACTGGGTTTGAGTGTTTGATTGGTTCGGATGCTCCGTCCATCACCACCCCCTTTTGTACCCCAGTATTGTAACATGCATTGTGAAAAATTCAATGGGGAATCCATTAGTTCAAGGGGATTTACTCGATGCCATATCTGCTGTGGCCATGCCTAATTCCTCCTGCGTGATGGGCAATTCTAGCTCCCCTTGTGCGGCTGTGGGTACTGCGCTAGGTGGGATGTCTCTGAAGAAACCCTCCATTTGGGGCTCAGTGAGCGCTTCATTCTTCGTGTATAAAGTCCGATAGTATTCAGCAAAGACCTGCGCTATGCAGGTGGGATCAGTGATCACGTCTCCTGTCTGTGATGTAATGGTGGGTATGTGGACTGGTTTTATGCCGCTTTGACATAATCTTTGCAGGAGTTTTCCGGACTTCTTTCCCCATTGATGTATCCTTCTTTGCGTAGCTTCCCATATTCATTTTGCCTCATCTAGTTAAATGCTTTGGTATTGTCGTAATGCTCCTAGTTGTCGAAAGGGCACTGTCACCTGTTCGTTCTAGTGCCTGGGACTCCATGTGCATGATCTGGGCTTCAAGCTGTACTAATGTCTGCCATTTTTCCAGTTTGGCCACGTTGTGACTAATATATATATATTTTTTTAAACTTTATTTTTCAGTTTTACAAAAAACAAGATAAAAAACTTCCCTCCCAAGGCATTGTTAAAAAAATGTGTTTACAGCTCGAAGGACTCATTATGGCACATCACGAAGTAGGACAACATCTGTAAACACTTGAGCCCATGCGGTACAGCAGAATAACAAGCAGATAACAAATAACATTGTGAGGAAACCAGGCCAGTCCCAGCATCATACACTATTCATGCAACCCCTCAGTGGACTTCTCTTCCCTCCCCCTCATCCTCCGACTCTAGTGCTGAAAATAATTCGCCACAGGTCCCCTCAGAGTGACTGTGTGACGAGTTCCCTTCAGAAGCTAATCCTGTCATGCACATGGTACGCCACGCTAGCAGGTCTTCTTGCCGTTTTTTATCCCTTCTAGGGTGCTGCATGTGTGTTTCCTCTGCTAGCGACCATTCCCTCACATCTTTAAGCCATGTGTCTATATCGGGGGCCCTCTGTCCCATCCACGGGATGGCGACCCTACGTCTAGCCAGCACTAACATCAGTTGCAATAATTTATACGAGAGCTTCCGTTTCCGTGGTTTAGGGACCAAAGCCAGCAGGCAGTGCAGGGGCGTTAGTTCGATCCGAAGGCCAGTGGTGGCCGTTATGTGACTTACAACCCCTGTCCAAAAGCTGCCAACCAGCAGTCATTCCCAGGCCAGGTGCAAAAATCCCGCTTCCGCCGTGCTACATCTGGGGCAGTTATCCCCCCCTATCGTCCGGGAAGCGGGACAACGCCTTCCGAGTGAGGTAGGTACGGTGAAGGAAGTTGAAATGGTAAGCTTAAAGCACACATTACAGGACACACGCCGCGTCAAGACCCCTATACGCTTCCGCTGCCCATGATCCAAAGGCACTCCTGGGTCCACCTCCCAGGCCGCCCATGTCGGTGGCACCGGAGGGGCCGAATCGCATCTCATAGCTGATACAGCAAGGCAATCAACCTACGTCCTCTGTCGCAGTACAGTAGGATATGTAAAGTATGGGTCATCGGGGGTATCTCCGGGCACTGTGGCCAGATCGAGCGCACTGCAGAACGCAATCCTTGGTAATGCAAGTATTGCCCGCCACTAAGGCCAAATGACTCCACCTGCTCGTACGTCACGAAGCTCTCCGAGGGGTACAGATCTGCTATGATCTCACAGCCCCCATCTCTCCATTCGTGGAAGGACATATGGCGGTCTATTTCTACCATGGGGGCCAATATCCAGATCGGTGGATCCCTGTGAAATGGCGCAGTTCGTAGGATCCTTGCTACAAAGCGTTGCCATACGCCCGCTGTGTGTCTCACCACATAGGGTAGCTCGACGTCCGCTCCCGCCCCGCGCATCTATGCCTCCCGGAGCTCCTGCACTGTTACCCTCTCTGCCAGCAATCGCGTCTCCCATACATCCGGGTCTGCGAACCATCTGGCAGCTGGAAGTAGCTGCGCTGCATAATAGTAGAGATCGAAGCGCGGGGCTTCCAATCCCCCCTCTTCAAAGGAGGACACGACAGTACGAAGGGCCACTCTCCTTCGCCGACCTGCCCAAAGTTGGGATATAAGCAGCGTATTGAGGGTCCGGAAAATCCTAGGTGGAAGAGGGCACAACGTGTTCTGAAGGACATACAGTGTCCTTGGGAGCATCACCATCTTAGCGACAGCCAGTCGCCCCATTAGAGACCGCTGAGCCTGTTGCAGGAGTGACCGCTGAGCCTGTTGCAGGCGAGGTCACCCACACTCCGCTGCTCCTGCCCGCTGCTCTGCTGCCGCCTCCTGGTCCTGCCCCCCCCTGCTGCCTCGTGGCTGGCCCCAGGCCGCCTCTGTGTTTCCCCGTGATTGCCTTCTGTGGACTTCCCCGTGTTAGCCTCTGTATTGGCATTTAGCCTTTGCCCCCTGTGCCGCCTCTGTGTTTCCCCGTGATTGCCTTCTGTGGATTTCCCCGTGTTAGCCTCTGTATTGTTATTTAGCCTTTGCCCCCTGTGCCGCCTTTCCCTGTGTATAGCCCTGTCTTCTGCTTAGCCTTGCCACCTCTGCCCCCTGCTCCCCCCCCCCTCTGCTCCCCTCCCCCTTCCTCGGGTGCCGCTCCCTGCCGCCGAGCCGCCCCAGGCCCCCTTCCCGCCACAGTCCTCCGTCGACCCCGCCCCCCTCCGGCCCATTGGCCGCCCCGCTCCCGCCACCCAGCTGACCCGCCCTCCCGGCTCCTTCTTATGACGCCCCCAGAGCGACCGCGCAGCGCAGCGGGAGCACCGATTGAGCGCCGAAGGTGCGCCAAAGGTAAGCCCGTCTGCGCCCGTCCGCGCCTGGACCGCGCCCAGTGCCAGCACCCCTGGCCCCCGCAAAAACCAGCCCACCCGCCGGACCTACGACGCCACCGAACTCTACGCACTCAACGCCGGTAGATCCCCGGGCTGCTACCGAGCCACCCCGAGACACACTCATGGACCCTTCTGCTGCCACTCCTGCAAGTTCACCTGCATTCGGACCTGCACTTCTCTTGCACCGACCAAGACGAGCAACAGCAGCAGCCACCTGAAATGCATCCTGCTCAACACCCGCTCCGTCCACAGACACGCCGTCGAGCTCTGGAACCTGCTCGACACAACCTCACCAGACGTCGCCTTCCTCACGGAAACCTGGCTGAACGCCTCCTCAGCACCCGACATCGCCATCGCCATCCCAGACGGCTACAAGATCATCCGTAGGGACCGCATCAACCAGACCGGTGGAGGCATCTCTATCATCCACAAGAACACGATCCGCATCACGACCAACACCGAAGACTCCCTCGCACCCGCCGAGCACCTGCACTTCCAGGTCCACATCAACCCCAAGACCACCCTCAGAGGCACCCTCATCTACAGACCCCCGGGACCACGCACACAATTCAGCGAGGACATCGCCGACTTCATCAGCCCGCACGCCCTCCTCTGCGCTGACTACATCCTCCTCGGGGACCTCAACTTCCACCTGGAGAACAACAACGACCGCAACACCACCACCCTGCTGGACAACCTCGCCAACCTGGGACTCAAGCAGCTGGTGACCACCCCACCCACTACGCCGGACACACACTCGACCCCGTCTTCTCATCCAACAAGGACATCACCTTCAGCCACGCCACCGGACTCCACTGGACGGACCACAGCTGCGTCCACTTCAGCTTCAGAAGGACCACGATCCACCACCACCAGCAACAGGTCACACGCAGAAACTGGAACAAGATCACAGCTGACCAGCTCGCGGCTTCCCTGAGCAAGAACCCACCCACCAGCGCAACGAACCCCAGCCAAGCGGCCAACAACCTCACGCAGTGGATCAGCGACTGCGCAGACGACCTCGCCCCCCTGAGGACCCCGCCTAGCAGACCCGGCAGCAAGAAAGCCTCATGGTTCTCCGACGAACTCAAGAGCTCCAAGAAGAACTGCCGAGCCCTCGAGAGAACCTGGCGCAGAGACCCAACACCGGACAACATGACTGCCCTCAAGCTCGCCACCCGAAAACACCACCAGCTCATCCGCGCCACCAAGAAAACTGCTTTCAAGGAACGACTGAACAACAACGCACACAACAGCAAGGAACTCTTCAACATCGTTAAAGAGCTCTCCAACCCCAACGCCGGAAACAACGACATCACCCCTTCGCAAGACCTCTGCAACTCCCTCGCCTCCTACTTCCACAACAAGATCGCGGACATACACAACAGCTTCAGCACTCAACTGACGCATGCCACGACCGAACCACCGCCCCCCACTACCACCCTCCGCGCCTGGACCCCGATCAGCACCGAAGACACCGTCTGCACGATGAACTCCATCCACTCCGGATCTCCGACCGACCCCTGCCCTCACCACGTCTTCAACAAGGCCGACGCTGTCATTGCACCCCACCTGCGGGACATCATCAACACCTCCTTCAACACCGCTACCTTCCCGGAGAGCTGGAAGCACGCCGATCTCCGCGCTCTACTCAAGAAGCCATCAGCCGACCCCACCGACCTCAAGAACTACCGCCCCATCTCGCTGCTCCCGTTCCCTGCAAAAGTCATTGAGCAGACCGTCAACAAGCAGCTGGCCGCCTTCCTCGAGACGAACGGATCCCTCGACCTCTCGCAGTCTGGCTTCCGGGCCAACCACAGCACCGAGACCGCCCTGATCGCAGCCACCGATGACATCTGAGCACTGCTTGACAACGGAGAAACAGCAGCCCTCATCCTCCTAGACCTCTCCGCGGCCTTCGACACTGTCTGCCACCGTACACTAGTGCAGCGACTCAGCAACGTCGGAATCCAGGAGAAGGCCTTGGAGTGGATCACCTCCTTCCTCGCCGGAAGGACACAGTCCGCCTCCCCCCGTTCAGATCTGAAGCTACCGAAGTCATCTGCGGCGTTCCCCAAGGCTCCTCGCGCAGCCCAACCCTCTTCAACGTCTACATGAGCCCCCTCGCTGCCATCGCACGCCAGCACAACCTCAACATCATCTCCTACGCCGACGACACCCAGCTGATCCTCTCCCTCACCAACGACCCCGCCACCGCCAGAGCCAACCTTCACGAAGGGATGAAAGAGGTAGCCGAATGGATGAAGAACAGCCGCCTGAAACTGAACTCGGACAAGACGGAAGTCCTCATCCTGGGATCCTCACCCTCCGCCTGGGACGACTCCTGGTGGCCCCCCGCCCTAGGCAGCACACCCAAACCAACAGACCACGCACGCAACCTGGGATTCATCCTGGACTCCTCCCTCTCCATGACCAGACAAGTCAACGCCGTCTCCTCGCCGTGCTTCAACATCCTGCGCATGCTACGTAAGATCTTCCGGTGGATCCCCACCGAGACCAGGAAGACGGTCACCCAGGGCCTCGTCACCAGCCGCCTGGACTACGGCAGCTCCCTCTACGCCGGAACCACCGCCAAACTCCAGAAGAGACTCCAGCGGATCCAGAACGCCTCAGCACGACTCATCCTGGACATCCCCCGTCGCAGACACATCTCCGGACACCTGAGAGACCTGCACTGGCTCCCGGTCAACCAGAGAATCACCTTCCGTCTCCTCACCCACGCACACAAAGCCTTACACAACCAAGGCCCAGGGTACCTCAACAGTCGCCTCAACTTCTACGCTCCCAAACGCCAGCTCCGATCAACCGACCACGCCCTCGCCGCCGTCCCCCGCATCCGAAGAGCCACCACAGGGGGACGGTCCTTCACCTACCTCGCTGCCAAGACATGGAACTCCCTCCCGACCCACCTCCGCCTGACCCAGGACCACCTCGCCTTCAGGAAGCAACTCAAGACCTGGCTGTTCGAGCAGTAGCGGACCCCCCTCCCCTAGCGCCTTGAGACCCTCTGGGTGAGTAGTGCGCTATATAAATGCTTTGATTGATTGATTGATAGAGACAGTGGACATGCCAAAAGGACACGGACTGCTGGAGAGACGCAATCACTCGGTCCATATTACGGGCAAGGAACTGCTCCTCTGTCGAGGTCACATGGATGCCTAGGTATCGGAAACTGGTCCGTTCCCATCGCAGTCCAAGCTCTGGCAAGTCTTCAAGGGGGACCGTGTCAAACCCCAAGAGCGGAAAAATTAGGGACTTATTACGATTAAGCCGCAAGCCCGATACTGCGCCAAAGCGGTCCAGCTGTTGTAATAACATCGGAAGCGCCTCTCTTGGGGTTTTCAAGTAAAACAAAGCGTTGTCCGCATAAAGCGACAATATGTTGCACGTGTCACCCACCTGTATGCCTCAGTGCCTCATCTCGGCTTGAATCCTGACAGCAAACGGCTCGATGGCTAGGGCAAAAAGTAATGGTGAGAGAGGGCATCCTTGTCTCGTGCCCCGTCCCAGCTGCCACTCCTCCAATCTCGTGGCTCCCAGCCGCACCCTGGCGCGAGGGAGCTGTATAAGATACGAATCCAACGGCCGAAGTTGGGCCCTAGGCCCATCTTCCTGCGGACCTCCTACAGATAGCCCCAACCAACAGTATCAAAGGCCTTGGCCGGGTCTATGGAAACCAGTACCGTTTGCTCCTCTCTACCTTGCACCTCGTGTTGGATGTGATTCAAACGTCTCAGATTCATGGCCGTGTTCCGTCCAGGAATAAAACCGCATTGATCTTGGTGCACTAACTGCTCCTTATGGGGTGCTAGCCGGGTGGCCAATACTTTAGTCAGAATTTTGATTGGTAATCGGTCGATAGGACGAGGGGTCCCCCTGGTTTGAGGATCATGCATATTTCCCCCTGTGCCATGCTCTGTGAGTGATTTCCACTTTCAAACGCCTCTCAGTAACCCTGCAGCAGGAGTGGTGCCAATACGTCCAGATACTCATGATATAACTCCGGTGGGAACCCGTCACTCCCCTGTGCTTTTGCACGCGGGAAACGGGCTAGTGCCATACAAACCGCAGCCAATGTCAGGCCCGCATCTAGCTGCTCCCGGTCCGAATCTGAGAGGGTCGGCATCTGCAACCCCTGTAAGTAGGGGAGATAAGATACCTCAGAAATACCTGGGTCCGCTGCGTACACTAGTTGTAAATGGGATTGGAGAACCCTAAGGATGGCTCGCTCCGAATAGACCACGTCGCCATTCCGGTCCCGCAAGGCTACAATACGCTCGGGGCCTGTAGGAGAGAATCCTCCGCTTTCTGAAGGTCCTCGAGGAGCTGTTTTTAGACGCCATAGGTAAGCCCCATACAAGCGCCCCTTACTACCGCCCCTTACTACCGCCTTCAGGGCCTCCCGCTTGGTGGCCACGGATATGCTCTGCGCTCCCCAATTGAGTTCCACATAGTCCCCAATGGCCGTTTCTACGTGTGCTTTTCCCACTTGATCTCGGAGGATGTCCACTGGCAGCCTCCAAGGTATGAGGGCGGGCAACCGGGGGCCCCCACTGAATGACGCAGGCTACTGGAGAATGGTCTGATAAGAATCAAGTCTGGTGTGTGACATCCACGTTAAGCTTAGCATTAGCCACTAATACTCTATTGAGGCGACTATGTGTTGTGCGTGGGGGAGAAGCAGGTGTACACCTTATGTGCTGGATTCTTCAGGCGCCAAACATCCACCGCTCCTATGTTTTCCATGACCTCCCTGAGCTGTACAGTCTTACGGAGTTTTGTGCCCTCCCAAGGTGGTGACCTATCCAGTACCGGGTCAAGAATACAGTTAAAGTCCCCAAACCAAAGCATCGGGGTCCCCAGGTCGTGGACCAAGAAGTCTTGCAAGGCCCCAAAATGATGCCTAAAACATTCCCCTTCAACATCCCCCTCGAACAGCCCCCCTCCCACCCCACCCACGAGCAAGATACTAGCAACAACAACACAACATGCCAATATGCCCTTTTCCGGCTGGTGCCAGGACGTGCACAGCCACCCCATATGCCCGAATAGGCCAACTCCCTCAAGAAAGAACTAAACTCCCCCCTCCCACCCCGACTCCCAGGAAGGCCCATTCTCTCAATATCCAGACAGGGCTCAGATCAACCATTCCAAGGCGAGGCTCTCTGCGGCCACCGCCCCTCACCCTCCATCTCTCCCTCCCCATATATGCTACACTTAAGAGAAGGAGGCTCCTCTATGCATTATACTACATTCACATTCCGCGCTGGGGCAAATCCATTCAGGCCAGGCCAAATATAATTCCTCTATCGGCCCAACGCCTCCGTCTATTCTGTCACTTTGAAATGGAGCCACGGCCTCAGGTGTCCTGGCTCTCACCGTCTCAGGATTCGCAGAGGCAGTAAGCAAAGTGTCCCCCAACGTAATCTGTAAGGTATCCGGAACCAGTATGTCATTGGACCCAGGGTGCTTTGATGACGTTGATACCTCTCCACCTTCAGTCGGTTCCAGGCATAGGGCTCCATCTTCCCCCACAGTCACTCGTTGCCCCTCTTCACTCCCAGCTGTCTCAGACTTCCGCCGTCACCTGCTGGCGCGTCGTCGCGGAGGTCGGGTTCCCCAGTCTCTGTGGGGCCTCCGACGTTCTCCGGGTGGGAGGGCATCACCCCTGATCTCCAGCCATTCCCAAACCTCTTCTGGGTAGTCAAAGAAATGCGCCTTTCCTTGTAACAGTACCTTGAGCTTGGCAGAATAGAGTAACATGTACTGTAGATGCATCTCCCTGAGTTTCTGCTTGACACCCAGAAATGATTTCCTCTGCTCTTGCACCTGTTGGGTGTAATCTGGGTAAATTGAGACCCTATTGTTTTCAAAAGTGAGGTTCGCCGATTCCCTCGCGGCCCTCAGGATACAGTCCCTATTGCGGTAGTTGAGGATTTTGGCGATGAGGGCGCGTGGAGGAGCCCCTGGCCATGGGTGCGGGACCAAATCCCTATGGGCCCTCTCGATCACGAAGACCTCTGATAAACCCCTCAGGCAAAGCTCTGTCCGAATCCAGTTTCCAGGAAACGTTCTGCGTTCCCTGCCTTCGCACGTTCCGGGACTCCCAGGACCCTGATGTTACTGCGGCGCGTCTTCCGCTCTGCGCTCCAGGGCTCCTGTCATGGCCGTGAGTTGTGAGACTATCTTTTGGAGTGACGCAACCTCTCCCTGCAGCTGTGTGATGGTCCCCTCGGCGTCCGAGACTTTGTCGGCCACCTTACGGAGGTCTGTCCTGAGCAGGTTCACATCGATGGACACTGTCTCTATTTGTCTCTCCAATGCTGAATGTGAACCCTGAATCGCCTTCAGCATCTCCGCCCGAGAGAGTTTCCCGGGGGCCTCTGCTCCATCTTCCTGGCCCGACTGTTGCGTTATCCTCTGTGAGGCCAGCCTCTGGGTGGTATATTGTGTAATTGTGTTCGGCTGTGAGGAGCGAGACGTCCTATCTTTCCGCATCGCAGGTTCCCCCCGCGCACTCCCTCAGGGGATCTATGGCGTTCCCCTGCCGGTCCGCTCCCAGTCTCTCTTCGAGCGTCAGTCTACGGTTCTCCTCAGCGCCTATACCTCAAATGGCTGGCAGTTCAAGGCCGTCTACGCGGCCTCCACTCCACTCCGATGGGTCCTCAATACCTCCAGCAGTCATGCCTCACGGAGGGCCACAGCAGCCGCAGCCTCCCTCCAACCAGGACGCCCCACAGGGTGACTCGCTGGGGCATCTAACACACTCAGCCCTCCTCCTCCGCACCTCAGGCGCCGGCGCCATCCACAACTCGGGCACCTCTATGTCTAGGGGTCCGTTCGGTAGAGGTCCCTATACTACCTGCCCTCCAGAAGGTCGCGGAATCCCAGCCGGCAACAGTCGTCCCCAGGGCTGTCAGACCACCCACAGCAGAATCCAGGCATCCATCCACGCAGAAGCACAGGCCCCAGACCCCAGACCCCAGCCTGTCCTGATGTCGGCCCCGCCTCCGTACCTTCCTTATCTTCGTGCAGGGCCCGGCATGCCATCCCAGGTGGTTCCAGCAATATTTCCAGGGTCACCAGTCCACAGGGAGCCCACGAATTGTGTATGAGCCCTTTCCAGCCTTCAGACACGGGCCTCAGCACCAGTTCAAAGTAGGGGGGCCCCCAAGTACCGCCCCACCACTGTCCCAGCCAGCCGCTTCTACCTGCTCTGCGGGAAAACACGTCTCCAGTCCCCAGCGCATGCACAGGATGTCAGTGTTCCCAGTGGCCCTCAAGTACCATCGATCTCTTCAATCACAGTCCGCCTCCTCCCTGAGTAGACTCGCCGGGCCCGCCTCCTCACCTGCTTACCAAATCTTCTCTCGCCAATGCGGGCACCCCCCACTCCAGGCCTGGTCCTCCACGTCTCTCCTGTCTACCAGAGCCCCGATGGGAGCAGC
This sequence comes from Lissotriton helveticus, assembly GCF_964261635.1. Classification (NCBI taxonomy): domain Eukaryota; kingdom Metazoa; phylum Chordata; class Amphibia; order Caudata; family Salamandridae; genus Lissotriton; species Lissotriton helveticus. The sequence goes on from NC_136061.1 coordinate 447,538,407, forward strand.
TCCACCTCTCAGGCCAGGTCCCTGTAGGCTTCAGGGCCCGAGCCAGGCTCCACGCTCAGTGTCACCGGGAGAGCCCCACCAGGATTTTCAGGCCCACACCGCTGGTCGCGGGTCAACCTCCCTGGCCGTTCCAACACCACGCTAGAGTCCGCGGGGTATAGGGGTGGTCCGACGGCGATGGGCGCTTACTCGTTCGGGCGGGCCCGGCCAGGCCTCCATCCCAGGACCGCAGCAGCGCGGGCCGCACCAGGCCTCTCAGCACTCAAGGGCGTCAGGCCCTGGGGACCCACCGCTAAGCCAGGCGGCCCGTCAACAGTCTTCGGCACGCAGGAGGGGTCTATGGATGGCCTCGCGCCTCTCAGCTGTGGTAACGTCCCATCCGCTTCAGGATTCCAGCGGCCTTTGGCCAGGGGTCCGGCTCTCCTCGGCCTGGCCTCGCCAGGCCAGGCCTCACACCCCGGCCTCGCCGTACTTCAGCTCCCAGTCTCAGGTCACTCCGGGGGTGCCTGCGGGGGCTCCCGCAGGCACCCCCGGACTCCCGCCCCGTCACACGGCCCAGGCGCAAACAAGGGGGCCCGACACCAGCAGACACACTCTGGGGCCAGTAGCTTACTATCGGGAAGAGAGCCGCCCCCCCCCCCGCAGGGAGTCTGAGTCGGTAGCGATAGCGCCGGCCGGCGCGGCAGACCCCACGGACGTTCCTGTCCCCAGCAGCCGACTACCCAGCTGGCTCCAGGGATCCTCCGACCCAGGTCGCGGAAGGTCTTCTCACCGCCGCCGCTGCGCGGGATCCCCAACATGGCCTCTGTGGCAGGCAGGCCACCTCGCGCGAACACAGGCCCGGACCCCGGCCTCGCGTATTTCTAACTCAGCCTCCACAGGTCGCGATACGGACACTGCGCTCACCAGCGCGCCCCCAAGAGTCTTCAGGATGAGGTACAGGGTGTACGGGGCGCATACCTATCGCTGTTGTGAATCTATCTAGTACCCTAATCAAGATATCCCCGATTCATGCCCTTATATGGTTATAACAAAACACATCCTTATAAAGGCATAGGAATCATGTCCATATCTAGTCATAGCCCATGCAGTCCAAATACGGCAAGGCTACTCCCATATACTCCTAGAAAGTACAACTCGTTCTTAAAACAAACCAAGCCTCCAGCAGCCCGGGAATTCCCCCTGCTTTTGTTTTGATTTGCACAAGAACTCCTGGAGTCCAGAAAGAACTGTTAGTTCTTAGTGACGTCTTATGTCAAACCCGGCACCTTCCAGGTATAAATATACCAACGTTGCCTTAAGCAAACACACGGTGGTTTGGAGCAGAGCGGCTATCTACTTGCCCGACGCCCAGCTGAAGCGAGTGCCGAAGGAAGTCGACCCTCCCATTTGACGCACTGAAAGAGACGCTGTCTTTTCTCCTGCCGAGAAATTCCAGCTCCGGTGTTTCCAATCACCCTTGCGGGTTGCTGGGAGATCGAGTCCTGAGAGCGAGATACAAGACCTCCTACATTCTATTACCAAGGTACGGAGCTGACTAAATCCTTAAGAGAATTCTTGATTCAGATTCTTGGCAAAAAGCCAACTTAACTTAAACTGCAACTTACTTACTCCTTCCCACGTATTAGGCTTAGGTCAGGTACACCGGGGTAGGCGTATATTAGAAGCACCAGTTGAGTACGTTAGTCAGTGTTTTTATGTATGTATATATTTTATCCATTTTAAAGTATCATATGGCTAAGAAACCATATCAATACTTTTACAGTATTATTTCATAATACTACTTTTACTGTACGCGCTTTACTTCATGATAAGTATTGCAATTGTGGCAACTCATTTCTCTTGCATGAGAAAGAAGACTGCTCAATAAATAGCACCTTTTATTGAAAACGCCCGTCTCTCTATTTCTCTGCACTCTAGTGAAACTAAGTATGCACGATTGACTGAGTGAAATAACTGTCTATTGTTTTCACACGACTCTAGAGATATACTCTTTATTCTGAGGGAGCAAAGTTGTCATGTTTATGCTGTTGTCAGAAACTAATCCCTTCTTGTCTAAATCAGGAAAGTTAACTCCTTCTTGAACATTCAAGAAAGTTTCTAGTGACCTCTGAGCTAGCTGGCAAAACTAATTAAGTCTAACATAGTCAGTAGAGACCTAGATGACCTCAGTCCTACGTCTAAACTGCTGTTTGTTATTCCAATGCACAGAGCCTATTCGAATATAGGAACTACACTACATGGCGCCCATCGTTTGGTAAGGCGATAATCTAACGCAAGACATTAGAGTAACTCAGTCGTGCTTTTTCACACAGACCCCTTTTCCCGTAAAAACTCCAAAAGACGTCTGGAGTGGGTAAAAGGTTAATATCCGCCAGAGCTTAGTAGGAAGAGATTCCTATGTATTAGTTTTTGGTTTAGTCAACGTTGAAGGATACAGTGTTCCAAAATATTGTGCACCTAATCTTTGTTTCCTTGAAACCTGCTCAGCAACAAAAAACTTTGTCAGTAAAATGCCGATAAGTGACGAAGAAAGGGATAGAGCTAGAATAGCAGCTCAACTCCTAGCGGAAGACACAAGTCTCCAAGATGAAGACCCGAATGCTATAATCATTCCGGTTAATGTAAGAAGAACTATAACTATTAAACTTATAGAAAATGGACTATCATCGAGAGGTGGTACAGTCATATTTGTGGTAGAGGCCCATGAATATCGGCAGACAGAGGTATTCTATTCATGGATACATTTTCCAGCATCAAACGCTGTGACACAAGATTTCCACTATTACAAAATAGAGGAACCTCCGGATTAATACACTCCTTTCGAGGACGTTGAAATCCCACTAACTTACCAAGAGCACCTGCTCTGGTTTAATGGCGCCCTAAAACATCAAAATCACATCACCAGGCTCGGTCCACTAGGTAGACCAGGAGCCAAGTGGCCGGTTCTAGCCAGCTACACACCACATCCCAACATTGAAAAAATGTCAAGCGAAGAACTCTTAGTTAAACTAAAAGAATTAACAAAGGCATATAGAGAATTAGTTCAATTGGCAATTGACGATATAAAATACATCCAGAAATTGAAAGAAACAGATATAGCAGATCAACCATTTGAACTTGCCAGAATCATAGAAAAATCCTATGAAGAACTAGGTAGAGATAGTTTGGATGGGAAACCGGTAAAACCCCAACTAACTGAAAATCCTGAAAAAACATTTATTAAAAATAATCTGAACACTCCAAAAAAGAGTTGGGAGGGTAATAAACAATCCACTCCCAGAGAAAAACGTTTTCAGTCCAGAGGAAGGTCTCCTCAATGAAGAGATAGATAGGGAGCCCTCTGAGAAAAGATACAACTTTAGAGCTAGGGATAAATTGAGAAAACCTGACAGATATCAAGATATTGATACACGTCCCTCTCGGTCTTTTCAGACTTTCTCACAGAAATCCGAATGAAGAGGACGGTCAGAACACAAGGAAGAGCGCGTCAAGTCCAAAGACAAGGAACCTGCTCATCAAAGTAAAAAAATTACAATTTCCAAAGAAGGTAGCAAGTATTAAAATAAAACATGCCGAGGATTCTGAGGACACAACTGAAAAACGGAGAGTGGGCCCAGACAATGCTGGACAGCGCAGCAGAAGTAACTATAGCTTGCAAGATCCTGATGAATCTTCTGGAGAAGGTGGACACGAATGAATACATTCAAGTGGAAACTGCAGACACCAGAGTTAGCAAACCCCATAAATTATACGAAATAACATTGCGTATAGAGGGGGATAAAACTAGAAAAATAAAGGGTCTCTTTTGGGATAACCTTTCGAAAGGCTATGATATCCTGTTAGCTGAGAAAGACTGGCCACCAGAGTTTGTCAGGGAGTGCCCTCATGGCGATGAAATGATTATGCCTGCCTTCTCAAATCATATTCCAATTCATAAAAAATACACATTTGCAAGAAAATGGGCAGTGGCCCAAGCTCCTGCATTATATAAAAATCATGTAGGATGGGATGAGGATTCTCCTCTCCACAAAATCCAGTTAAAAAGTCAACCGACTGCACAAAGGCAGTATCCTGTTAAACAAGAAGCTAAAAAGCAAGTCAGGGAGATTTTAGATCAACTTGAATATCAGGGGGTGATTGAAACTTGCACCTCACAAATGAACAATCCTTTGTTTCCTGTCTCCAAGCCAGACGATTCATATTGTCTAGTTTTGGACTACAGACACCTAAACTCTTGCTGCAAAACATTTGCAGTACAAAACTCACACAGTGCAGCACTAATCAATAACATTGTGCGCAAAAAATATAAAACGACATTAGATATCTCTAATGGCTTCTTTTGTCAAAACATTGCACCTGAAAGCAGGTATTTGACCGCTTTCTCAACAAGTGCGTCGCAAAACAGGGATTCAAGAATAGCCCAGGATTATTCTCAGCAAGGGTAACAGAGTTATTACAAATATATGATGAGGCATTATCATATGTCGATGACATCTATCTTACAGATGATGACCTGGAGACACACTTGAAAAGAGTGAACAACATAATACTTGGGTTCGCAGCTGAAGGGTATAAATTCAACTTTAAAAAGTCACGAATTGCTCACCTAACTGTCCTGTTTTTAGGATATGAATTATCAAGTGAAGGCAAAAGCCTAGCAGTCAACTTGTTAGAGAAGTGTGCTGTACTCCAAGCTCCAAAAACGCTGAAGAACTTACAATCAATACTAGGTTTCCTGAATTTCGGAAGAACATACATTCTAAATTATGCAGAGAGGGTTAAACCTCTCTATGAATTAATAAAACCTGATTTCAAACCAATCAATTGGACTCAGAAACACACAGAAATTTTAAGATCATTACAAACAGACATGTTAACTAAAACAAAACTGCAAACACGCGCAAATGAACTCAACCTTGTAATCCGAGTCCTCCCAGGAAATGCGGATTCACATACCTGACCTCTAATGAGGGAGAAATGGTACCAATAGCTTACAAATCACATTTGCACACACAAGCTGAAATGAAATTCAGTTTTACTGAAAAAATTCTAACAGCGGTTCAAACTGCTGTAGCAAAGGAAAGAGCCCTAGCACAAGGTAAACGAATAATAATCGTTACACCAGTACCTGCCCTAGAAGCAGTAACAAGAGCGAGCATTCCAAATGCTAAAGCACTACATCCGAGATGGATACAATGGGTTAATTCTCTTGCTGCATCAGACGTAGTATACGAATTTGATCCTAATTTAAAAACACAAGAATTTCTCCAATATGAATATGAATGTCCTCTGCCAACCGAAATCCTGCCTCTGGAACATTACGACTGTATAATATACACAGACGGATCAGCACAACCCGTAGTTGGGGGTAAACAAGCATATAGTGCTACTTGCGCGATTGTTAAAGGTCGTTGGCACGAAGGAAAATTTAGACCACTGGTCACCAAAACTCAATCTCTAGGAGATTGTACAGCTCAGCGAGCTGAACTACTGGCTTTTAAGATGGCGCTTGAAAATACAGATCACGAATTCCCCACACTAATAGTGTGCGATTCATATTACTGCCTTCAGTCTTACAAAAAATACTTGCAGAACTGGGTTCAAAACTGCTTCAAAGATGCAAAAGGTGGCACAATCAAGCATAAAACGCTTTGGGAACAAGTAGTTCTTTTACAGAAAGAACTACAAAAGACTCACGTGATACATACACTGAGTCATCAACGTGATGGCGTTCACGTTGCGGGGAATTAATTGGCTGATGAGGCCGCGAAGGCAGCTGTGCAAACGGCTTCCGTAGCTGCCATCAACCGGTCAAAAACAAAAATAGACAGCGATATAATGCAAGCTGTCAGTGCTTCATTAAAAGATGATAGAAAAACACTCCCGAAAGGATTTCCAGTAAAGTACTCATACATAACTGATGCGAATAATGTTCTTTTGCTCGAATCCCTGGAGTGGGTGATAGGGCAATTTCAAACATGGAACACAGGTTAGGACTAATTTTAGCGGCACACGAAGGGCTCGCTTCTGCACATGCTGGTGTTTCCGCCACAGTAACATTATTAAAACAGAGATATTGGTGGCCGCGGATGAGAAAACAAACTAGGAACTATGTTCTAGAATGTGAAATCTGCCAAAGAATGAAAGTATCTACAGTGAAGCGACCAGCACAGACGCCCCTTCTGATCTCAGATAAACGATTAGCTTGTGTTTACCTGGACCACTGTGGTCCCTTACAAAGGGATGGCAACTATAAATATATCATGGTTGCAGTGGATTCCTGCACGAGATTCATTTGGATGTGGCCCCAGCGCTCGGCTGACGCCAGAACTGTTATGAAAGATTTGCGAGTCTTCATCTGCACATACGCAATTGGCATGCTACATTCTGACCAGGGTCCCGCGTTTATCTCTCGAGCTTACAAAGAGGCCATGACTAGTATGGGCATTGCATTGCGGTACTCTTCCCCCTTCCATCCTGAGGGTAATGCGGTAGTGGAAAGAAAAAAACGGGACCTAAAGCAATCTATAACGGCGAGGGTATTAGGTTCGGGTGATGGGTGGGTCAAACATTTAACAAGTGTCCAACGTAGTCTTAACAATCTGCCAAGAAATTCTCTAAAAGGTTTCACTCCATACGAACTATTGTTCGGTACTAGAATGAACATCCAGGACTTAGATTGTCAGACTTCAGTGGTAGAAGAAAAAGCCTTTGATATCAAAGATCGTTTGGCTGTTTTACAGGACTTAAATGAAACAAGAAGTCTGAGTATTATAAAGTTAAAGCTAACAGCCACTGAAGAGAAACCACCTGTCCCAGCAAGACCTGTCTGGATTCCAAAGATTGGGGATCTAGTCAGAGAGAAGATCGCGGTCAAGAAGGAATTTGGGCCTTCTTACAGAAAAGCAGTACCTGTCTTAGCTGTCAGCGGAACAAGATCAGTAGTACTACCGCCCCTTGCTGGTAAAAAGGAGAACAGAGTTGTATCCATTGACTTGGTAAAACCACAATCATGTGGCCAATAATAAGTAGTAGGCCCAGTGGACTCCCAAGAAGTAGCAGAAGACCAAACCTTGCTACAATCCAAGAGGTTCAAACTGAGAGACTAATCACTTTTGATAAACCTGCAGTGAATAAAGAAGGACTATGCAACAAAGCCATGGAACTTGTGCCTCTTGAAACCAAAATTGCAACAGTTCGTCAAGAAACACCGGTCTACAATGATGTAGCATCGGACTATACTAATGTACCAAAGAAAAATGCAAAGACAAATGAAAATCCGGAAGCAATTGCAACCATTGACAGAACTACATCTGGCTACTTCATCAATTTCGATGACTTTTCTGATGATCCAAGTGTACATGAAGAAACGCCAGCAACAAAAACTTTCAAAGACAAAGTAACTGAACTCTTTCATCAACTCAAAGAACCATATCTGATTTCTCCATGGATTGAATTTTGGACTGTTAGGTGTACTTTTCCTCCTGCTTTGGCTCATCATGGTTTTATGTTTGGGTAGAGTTATTGATGGAAAATATAGTACAATGGACACAGCAAGTCAGAACATCAACTTGGTCCTAAAGCCTCACACATCATCTCATATCGAAAAAAGAGAACTGTCATCAGTGAACATCACAGCCAATCCAATACCCGGTGGGGTGTAGCATGGGACAAAACGGAATATGAAATTCATGGCCCGATTGAGCTCTTGAAATATCCTCATCAGTTCAAGGTTTCATTAAGTGACTTTGTAAAACCAAGTACTTTCTCTGATGATTGGGACTTTGAAAATATTAATAATATGATGTCAGATTTAGTAATGTCAGCTAAACTCACAGAACATGATTATTTGCAGGGTTCATCAAACTATGAAGAAATGTACTGTTATAATCATTATGGTCATCACTATTTGCATAAATCTGCTCAACCTAGAAATGTTTTTAATTATAACCAATGGGAACATTGTGCAACACCGCCAAAAGGCAGCTCGAAAACATTTTATGAGAAATTCCCATACTTCTCAGGGTTTAACAACAGTGATCCAGAAGCGTTTTATTTCAAAATGTTAAATAAGACAGGAATGAAAACAATGTTGACAAATACTAAATTGATTTATTCTGAAACATTTTATGAAAAAATGACTACATTTGGTTTTGAATTTTGGAAAAACAACATTGAAACAAAAACCATCTGGGGTACAAAAGACTGCCAGGTACAAGGTCTAGAAGCATTATTTAGAGCCTGCATGATCCCAGAACAGATAATATTCCTGAATGACACCATTCAACAAACAACCTGTCTTGGTTTAGCAAAGATAAAAGACTTAAACAAACCGTCTATTCCGAAGCCCATACCTGATAGTAATAGCACTACAGATGTGGAGATAGACGTATCCCATATTTTACACCAAAACAGAACACATCCTGATTGGAAACAATGGTTGATCTGACCCACAGACACAAATAACTGTCAAGATAGATTCCTGAACAAAACACAGGGGTTAAAACAGAACTGGCCAGACCCAAGATATTCCCAGAGACAACATCCAGGGATAGTTACAACATACAGTGTAGGGAAACTATGCCTCGAATGGCTACAAAAATCCACACTGGCTGAAATTAAGCAACACATGACTTTACTTAAAGAAGGTGCTGACTTGCGTGATTTCATACTGGGACCACGCAAACAGCGTCAAAAACATTTCATATACGCCGGTATATACGCTGCTTACAACGAAGCTTATAAAGTGACGCAAATTGAAACTGCAGAAAAAATACGAGAAATTGATCGTATAAATTTGGAAAAATCCCTTTCTGTAGTGGACAATGAGTTAACGACTCTGTCCTCCAGAATATATTCACTGGACAGCATTGTATCATCTGCTATTGATATAATAGAGCAGGACTTGCTAATGTTACAACATGGTCAGTCCCAATTACGTTCTATTGTACAGCTAGGCTGGACGTTGCAAAACCTGCGTTCAGGCTACGTGCCATGGCGTTTAATCAACACAACGTCATTATTCTCTATCTTTAACCTTACTGATAAACAAATCAGTTTGGCACAAAAAGGAGCAGACTATACGATTCTGAGCATTGCAAAACTTGAGAGATTACCATTGACAATGTCAGAGAGACCTGTCATTGAATGGATAATACATGGAACGATTACAATCCCAATAACAACTTTCCAGTTTAAGTATTGCCAAAAATATATACCAGTAGGCCTGTATGAAAAGTTGGGTAAAGGATGCATCAAGTCAACATGGAATTTACCTTATGCACACAAATGTTCTAGTGAAGGGAAAAAGAGGTATTTCTTAGTGGTAACAATTGTAAAAAATCACTAAGCGGTACACTTCTGTGTCAAGGTATTAACTTGCAAGGAGCCTGCGAAGGTTCATCAAATAACCTTTCATGTCATCTGCACGGCACTCCTGCAACACAGATAGAGCCATTTTTTCAGACAGTTTTCCAACTGTATCTACGTTCTAATTAGTGACCTCAGCTGTTGTGGCATGGTGCCAGTAAAAGCCTATCTCGTGAGCGTTAATTCCATGGTCACTTGCTGTATGCAAGTATTTTATCCAAGCAACAATCCAGACATGGAGGCAGCAATATGGCCTTCTTTGAATATCTCTTCTATTCGAATTGATACTTTAAGCAGAATGAAGTCAATTATTTTACAGACAACTGTGCCTTTAACCTCGTCCAAAGAGACGTATGAACTGCAAGTTGCAAGGACAGCGGCAGAGATACATTCCCTATTATGAACAAATTGCCCCGTGCATTTCGTAGAAATGTTAGGTCAAATTTTAAACATGTCTGATACAGTGGCATCGCACATGTATTTAAGACAATTTTTTTGGGACTGTTCGCACCATTTGAAACAGTTCTGGGCATTTTCCCGAATTTTGTCCATTCCCTTTTCGGCGGCCTGCCTCTTCTTTTGGGACTCGTAGCAGGAATTTTATTTTTGATCCTTCTGCTCCGATATCGCAAGCCACAGACAAAACTCCAGCTACGATGGAAGAGACGATCCTAGCAATACGCTACCGAGACCGACTCACTAAAGTCCTCGGATTAGCCCGGCTAAGAGATCTGAGTGCAAGTTGGTTTCTTTCATTCAGACCAGATTGCATCTTACCTGTGCTTCGATGTCTGCTAAGCGGAGTAGAATGCGTGTTGGACGTCTGTCTTACACTACCATCAGCAGTACCAATGGATATCGATACTTTTCTAGGTCCGGTAACGACTCATGCACCGTGTTGTCCCCAGCGGCTACCTATTCTGATGACGGCATTCGTTGAGACTTCACCATAACAAGTAGGTGGCGGTGAAGTACGAGATGAAAGCAGCACCACACAGGTACAACCTTCTGTGAGCATTGCTGATCCCGATATCGATGATGGCAATGATTCCCACATATGCACTATTTCAGCTTTTTCAAACTTGGTCGAACTTTCAGCTGATGTTGTAGACCAATTTTTCGCAACCCTGTCTGATACGATGTTCTCCTCCAACAAGGAAAATAATTTTAAAACAACGAGCACCCAGCGTTCCCTGAACTCTGAATTTGGCCTTCAGTTTTTTGATAAACGAAAGTACTGAAAACGATTGGAACTATTTTTTCCCCTGAAAGTGAAAATTTTTTTTTCCACTTACAAAATATTTACCTGGCACATGGTACTCTGCTTAAAGTAGAACTATTCTTAGAGAACAGAGCTTCTATTTTTAGAGACACTAGAGACAATATTTTACCTCAGCCTCTAGCACATGTACAGTATTTTGTAAATATGTGATGAAATGGTCTCGACCTTCTTTTCTGTATTCAGTCATTTCATAAATGTAATGTTCGCAATTCATTCAGCCGATATTTATATATGCATTTTCTGAATGATATCATTGCTTGAAAAACGTACAGTACCAATACTCATTTTCGTGTATATACCATACACCATTTCAAATGCAATTTATGTATTTTTGGGTGGGTTGGAAAACACACATGCATCATTATATGTTTAGTATTGCTTAGTATTTAGTAATCATGGACATTAATACGTGGAGAGGGTGTTGTGAATCTATCTAGGACCCTAATCAAGATATCCCCGATTCATGCCCTTATATGGTTATAACAAAACATATCCTTATAAAAGCATAAGAATCATGTCCATATCTAGTCATAGCCCATGCAGTCCAAATACGGCAAGGCTACTCCCATAGACTCCTAGAAAGTACAATGCGTTCTTTAAACAAACCAAGCCTCCAGCAGCCCGGGAATTCCCCCTGCTTTTGTTTTGATTTGCACAAGAACTCCTGGAGTCCAGAAAGAACTGTTAGTTCTTAGTGACGTCTTATGTCCAACCTTACGTCAAACCCGGCACCTTCCAGGTATAAATATACCAACGTTACCTTAAGCAAACACACGGTGGTTTGGAGCAGAGCGGCTATCTACTTGCCCGACGCCCAGCTGATGCGAGCTGATGCGAGTCGAAGCCGACCCTCCCATTTGACGCACTGAGAGAGATGCTGTCTTTTCTCCTGCCGAGAAATTCCATCTCTGGTGTTTCCAGTCACCCTTGTGGGTTGCTGGGAGATCGAGTCCTGAGAGAGAGATACAAGACCTCCTACATTCTATTACCAAGGTACGGAGCTGACTAAATCCTTAAGAGAATTCTTGGCAAAAAACCAACTTAACTTAAACTGCAACTTACTCCTTCCCACGTATTAGGCTTAGGTCAGGTACACCGGGGTAGGCGTATATTAGAAGCACCAGTTGAGTACGTTAGTCAATGTTTTTATGTATGTATATATTTTATCCATTTTAAAGTATCATACGGCTAAGAAACCATATCAATGCTTTTACAGTATTATTTCATAATACTACTTTTACTGTACACACTTTACTTCATGATAAGTATTGCAATTGTGGCAACTCATTTCTCTTGCATGAGAACGAAGACTGCTCAATAAATAACACCTTTTATTGAAAATGCCTGTCTCTCTATTTCTCTGCACTCTGGTGAAACTAAGTATGCACGATTGACTGAGTGAAATAACTGTCTATTGTTTTCACACTACTCTAGAGATATACTCTTTATTCTGAGGGAGCAAAGTTGTCATGTTTATGCGGTTGTCAGAAACTAATCCCTTCTTGTCTAAATCAGGAAAGTTAACTCCTTCTTGAACATTCGAGAAAGTTTCTAGTGACCTCTGAGCTAGCTGGCAAAACTAATTAAGTCTAACATAGTCAGTAGAGACCTAGATGACCTCAGTCCTACGTCTAAACTGCTGTTTGTTATTCCAATGCGCAGAGCCTATTGGGAATATAGGAACTACACTACTGAATACTCGAATACTGAGCCCAAAAGGATCTTTTTGCACGATTTACAATGTCTGCCCCCCCGGAGGCGAAGGAGCCTACGTCCTGGCGGCCATGTTGCTTGGCCACTCCCCCTTTGTGACTAATATTAAAGCCCTGAATAGTGGGCTTCAGGGCCGCCCACAAAGTGGTAGCGGAGCCTGCTGTCACCTCATTTAACAGGAAATATTCTGTCAGCTTTATACAGGGAATTTTAATAGCTCGCATTATGTAGGTGCCAGTGTGAAAGGCGCCAGTGCATCAGGGATCATCAAGGGCCAATCTCGAGTTGTAGTTGGACAGGGGAATGATCAGATAAACCTCTAGGTAGGATGTCTGCTCTTGTCAGTCGATGTATTCACTAGTGATAAATATATCTATTCTGGAAACGACCCATGAACTCCAAATATCCAAAATTCTTTCAATGATAGTATGACTTAGTGGTGGGGGGGGCCACATACACTACCTAGAACTACTGGCTCTCCGTTAAGCACTACAAAAGGGGGTGGTGATGGACGGAGCATCTGAACCAATCAAACACTCACACCCAGTCAAAAGATCTGGGTTTGATCCATCACCATTCTTTAGCCCACTCTGCCACCCCAGTTCAGACATGGCTATATGCAAATCAGTCTGACCCTGTGCCTCATGGGAACAGTCCAGCCCGAACTGCCAAGCCATGCCTTCCTGGACCGGAAACAAGCTTCCGAGGACCGGTTTCTGGCATTCCAGCCGTCTTCAGTTCGGCTTGCTTGAATCCAGTGGCAAAGTGAGCAAGTGACTCACGTCTGAGCATACCCTGCCACACTTATGGCGGCCAAAGCGGTACAAAAGGGGGTGGTGATGGACAGAGCATCTGAACCAATCAAACACTCACATCCGTCCATCATCCTCCTTTTGTATCTCTCCGTTAAGCACGCCATGTATGAATAACAATCTGCCAACGGTGTCTGCCCATGTATGTATATGTGTAAAGGAAAGTCTGTGATGAATCAAGATAGCCACCCCCTCCTCGAGCCTCCTGTGAAACTGGCATGGAAAACATGTACATAGCCAAATCGGGCCAGGCATGGCGTCTTGGATCCTAGCAAATGTGTTTATTGTCGTAATAGGTGAAGAAGAGAAGACCGCTGCACTCCCACTAGTTATAGTAATCGAAAGTTAGGATAGATTTTATAAATCTTGTAGGTACTGCAGGTGTTCACCTCCTGGATCCCGAGGTGCTAGAAGTCAATGGTACTGAAAATCTTACGGGGAGTAAGAATAACCTGAAGTACTCTTGTGCATCAATATGCTAAATATTTATGTACCAAGGTAGTTGAAGCAAAACCATAAACATTTTTTACTCCATGATGTTTGCAATGATTTCCATTATTTATTCATTTATCTTCATATTTCACTCATATGATAGGATAATCACGAAGTTTTTTCCAAAATTAGTCATCAATAAACAACATGTTGAAAGATCACATGGTTTAAAGTCCCCAATGCATTTCGCACAGCAGTGCGCTTCCTCAGGGGGTCTGTAAAATCAAAAGAAATAAAGCTGCAATGTAATCACAATATGTAGTGGAGCACGGCAATACAGGTACATAACGTTAAGGTTAAAAACTAGTGTGACTTCAAAATAAAGTATCCCACGTGTGGTAGTCAACAAAAGGTGAAAAAATATTAGTGAGGATATAGTGAAAGATATATATCCGAAAAGCGGAAAGTAACAGCCTGAAAGAGTGACGAAATTGCAATTATAACCTCATCTAGAATTCTTAAAATCATTAACGTATTAAAGGACCGGTGAAATACTGATTAAAGGATGTGCAAGAATATAGAAAAACCGAAGGATCCCAAACATAGAATCTAAAGAAATAAAATGTAACATAGGAGCGTAAGATGGTCCCTTACCGCGTGTGCAGAATAGAAGAAGACTCAATGGGGGTAAGACGGCACAAAACCGTGTGTGGGAGAAAACCCGGCTCCTACACGGGAACCCGGAAGACGCCACGCATGCGCGTACGAGTGTTAAGAAGATGTGGGAAAGTAAACATAGAAAATAGACGTGCCCACGCCGATAGTGACGAGTGTAAACTAAAGGGAAACAACGGAACAATGCTCCAAAATTAGAAAAAATAAATGAAAATAGAACGTACTGAAATATGTGCCAAATGTGAAAATTAGAAGTGGGAACAAGGTATGACAAACACATAGGAATGTGGTTATCAACGTATAAAAAGCAGTGTAAACACCAGAAAAACAACCAATTCATATTGATGCACAAGAGTACTTCAGGTTATTCTTACTCCCCGTAAGATTTTCAGTACTATTGTAGTAATAGAACATCCGCCCCTAAGCGTTTCGCATGTATAAGCACCGCCCCACGCTTAATTTTGTCTAAAATTCCTCAAACATTCCAAGTGACCACGATAACAGTCACCATCTGGTTTGAATTATTAAAATGTGTTGTCATGTTGTGTGATGGCAAAGGGTGTGAGGTATGGAACACCCCAATATTTCACGAGCACAGCAGAACCATAACATATAACATTTAAAAACTGTATTTCCTTCTCCCCACGCTTCCCCCACCCCATTACTTCAAGAAACAATTAAGCATCTGTCGCAGAGAGTAAACAGCTCCCATCCCAACAGAGGGTGACGGCTGGAACAGTCCATAAAAAGCCCAAAGAATCCATACCAGAAAGACATCTAGGGAATCTGTAACAGTCTATTCCCACGTAAGTAGCTATACTTCGTGCCTGTGGAAGTTGATGCTAGTCGGACTCCATTTTGCATTCTGTGAAGTGGAGGGGCATGTATCCTTAACCTGTGTCTGTTTATCGCCACTGGATTGCAACCTGTGCCATTGACTGTCCTTTTTAGGTCGAGCTGGAGTTAGCATCCGAAGGATGCGTCCAGTCTCGACATCTTTAGTGATCAGTCTGGGGGGAATGAGGGACAAGAGGGTGTTATGAGCTTTTCTCCAGGATTTGGGTGCGTGAACGCGCACGTCGGCTCCGTCCACTCGTGCGCACACAGCCAGCCACCACACAGACTGAAACACACGCGCGCTGGTTACTTTCACTTTCCATCCCCCCACCAGTCATCGGCTCTTTTTACACACGCATACACAGCCACACGCATACACAGGTACACACACACACACCCCCGTCGCCGCCGCACCTACACACACACTAGCGCACCTACACGCACACACAGAGACCCCCCCACACACACACCAGCGCACCTACACACACGCACGCACACATACAAAGACCCCCCTCACCCCGCCATCGCACACATACACACACAAGCGCATCCCCCTCCCCCCTAGAACTAAGCCCCACTTACCGCCATTCAGGACTTCTGTAGCTGGGGCTCTCCCTCGGGCATGGGAGCCCCGCTCTCAGGCACTCCGTGGGCGCGTGCGCGGGACTGGCTCAAACGCGCATGCGCAGTGACCAGACGCTCCAGCCAAAGCAGCTCTGCGCCTCCTCGCACCTGGCCCACACGAAACTCCCCTTTGTTGTGTCTTTTACGCTAATGTTTTTGCACCTATCCTTGTAATACCGACTTTGCACCATTGATGATTCCAGGGTACGTACAGGTCCAACTACCAACTATTCCCCTAACTGCACGTCGCTTAGCCCCACCCGCAGGTAAAGCTTTTTGTGACGCTGTGCCCAGTACACTTGAGGAGTTAGGGCAGGGGCTTCCTCAATGCTTTCAGTTTGGGGATTCGTGGGTCTTATGATGGGGTCAGTTCGGGCATAGGGCACAATTCAACTGCCCCAAGTGAAAACAAACTGCATGCGCGACGTTCAGTGTGAGGCTCCCCCTCCTTTCAGCAAGACCTGCGGCTTCTCCTTCCTGCTAGCAGCTACAACAATCCCAGGACACACTGCGCCATTCCCACGCCAAGCATGGCAGTAGCGCATGCGCAAGGTAGTGTCTATCTTGTGAACTGCTTCCGGAGTCTGTGGGCGGATACCACTTTTCTCCGGGCCTGGTTTTAGAGTGGTCGCTCAAGCAAGCCCCGATCTAAGCCTCGTGTCTGAACAAACTTTTCCTGTGGAAATAAAGGTCCGACATTTCGCATCGTTTCTCAGTAAGTAGAAATCATGTGTTCCTAATGGGCGTGGATGTGAACATTAAGATTACATTCGAGCTCTAGAATATTTGGAGAAACCATACCCCCCAAATTACATACTACGTGCCAACATTTTACAATAGAAACGTCCGAGATTTTAATAAAATAATCTGGAGAATGGATTTCTTCCATTAATGTACAGGCAGTTTACAGCGGGAAACAGCCAAAATAAAGTCTATTTGGTTTTAAAAATCGTGAGTCTCCCGCCTGTATCCGGCATGTATGCAGATATTCCAGGAGGCTGTTTACCATTATAACTCCAGCCCTGAACTTCTTTTGAGGAAAAGGTATGAAATCGCCAAGTATTTTTTTTGGGGGGGGGGGTCGAAAAGTTTTGGAAAAGTATTTAATTTTGAGTAGGGTTACCCTGCCGCACTGAGCTATATGTAATTAGGTTAAAGCCCAGAACTGAATACTTTTATCCTCATGTCACGGAGCGGTGTAATGATGACAACATTTGTTTGTAGCAGTTTAAGGTGAGAGAAGGAAGGCTCCAGTAAAATATTTTTTTACAATTGTGGTACGTGCTGCGTTCGAAGCCTGTAACGTTGGCCGGAAATAGCAACATAAAGGAATCTTTAGTCTAGACCGTGGTACTCCTAATACAGGCCACCAGCGGGCCGTGGATATTGCAGGCAATGTTCTGTTTTATTTTTAATCGAGGGTCCTTAAACACTCCCGTTACATCCCTCAACGAAGTTCGTAAAATGTTGTAAATATGTAATCTATGCCTGTATCTCCTAATCCTGTTATGTTTTCGATTTTTGTGTGACTGCCACCTGTTAGAATACTTTTTGGACCTTGCAAGATAGCAGCTTCACTAGGTGTTCTCCAGCAGCCCTCTTTTGTGTTAGCTGACTGCCTCAGTGACGTCCCACATGGCACTGGCAAAAAGCAAAGGGCCTTCAAAAGTCGTCTGTTGCGGTTTCACAGCCGACTTTTGAGGTCCTTTTGGAAAGCTTCCTTTGTTGCTGACTAGTCTCTGCCCGCAGCTCTGACTCTGTCTGCAGCTTGCTCTCCTTCGCCATTACGACTGCAGCAGTCTGCTTCACTCCATGCAAAACCGATTGGTGGTCCATTCAAAGTAGGTTCTCTGAGTGCTTTCTGCTTGTTTTTAGGTCTCACTGAGCCAATGTGCTTGCGCATTGCTTCGGCTAGAATTATGTAGGGGCTCCAGGAAAGGCTTCCAAGAGGGCTTTGGAATGCGGATTATGGCAAGTGCATGTGCGCCGGGCGCGCGCTCACCATTTGCCCACCCACCCCCCCATCACACTTGAAAGGAAGCCGCTCGCACACCACCATTTGTCTGTGCCTCGGCATCAGACTTCAAAGGAATGCGCTCCCGCCACAGCAATGCCGAGAGCTTGTTTGCACTGTCCGACGGCCATGCTTCTCTGCAGTACCCACTCGCCCTTCACGCCATCATCTGCGCTGTCAGTTTATCCTCTTTGCACTATCAGTCTGTCTTGTAACTCATTCTGTGCGCTGTCTGTCCGTTCTGCAACTTATCCTCAGTGCTGTCAGTCGGCCCACAACTTTCCCTTAAACCGTCTGCCTGCCCTGCCCCTCCTTCTCTGCACTGCCAAGCTGCCCGACCTTGCCATGCAGTGTTAGCCCTGGGCTCTGTCCTGTATCTATTTCCCGCCGCTGCCTTTTTCCTCTGCATCACCCGCTTGCCCTGCACTTTCCGCTTTCACTTTAGTCTGCCTGCAGATTGGCATCAACTTTGACCAGCTACCCTGCCCCCATTAGTTTCTGGTGCATATCTCCACTGCACCTCTTCCCATCATACATACCCCTCACCTCTTTCCAGTCTGCCCTGTACTTTAACGAGTGCGTTGCTACCTCAATCCGCCTTCAGAGCCCCTCAAATTTTATTTTTTTTCAGACGAGCGCATGTATATATCTGCTCACGTGCTGCGTATTGTTTTCAATTCCCAAACCACAGCGCTTCCAGCCAACACCAGCCCTAATCTCTCACTGCTCCATGTTAAATCCATCCAGTGTCCTGCTAACTACGTGCCGCTCTGTCCTTTAGTGACTTCTGCCAACCCGAACCGCTTCCTGAAATCCTCTTCCGCTAACCATTTCCGGCTTCCTGCTAATCCCCCAGCCGCGTCCTGTTTTCTGCCAAACGCTGCTGCGTTTCCTGCTAACCGGCGAACGAGATCTTTAAAGCCCCCCACTTACACCTCGCCTATAATTCCTTCACTATACTGTCATTGCTACCGAGATATGCTGAGTTGAACACATTAAAAATGTTTCATAGTGCTGAGGTGTATGTGGTCTGCGTTGGGCCATGGGCAACACACCAAACAGTGTCAGGGTCACACCTGCGTCTTAGAGACCAGTGCACAGGCTTCCGGCCTCTCTGTTTTTTTATTTTTTTATTATTATATTTCGATTATCATGTGGATTATTTTATTGGGGGGGCGGGGGATTAGAGTTCTCCCACTTGCATCATTGGGAAAACTATTCGAGACTCTTCAACATTACGTTACCCCCCCCAAAGCAACACACATTTCTAAATAGCAACAATCTGCACCAAACCTTAAAGGATCATACAGGCCCACATTTTAAAATTAAAAAAAGGAGATTTTGAAAAGAAATCGGGGGACTTATTTTCTCCATTGACATACTTTGAAGCAAAACCGGACGGGTCACGGTGATAGCTAAAATAGACATTAAAAAAATCAGGAGTCTCCTGCCCGAATCAGGTCTGTTGGCACGTATAAAGGAGTGTCATCTCAATTCCACCATCCTCATCAATGCGAGATGGTGCAGACTAACCAAGCCAATTTAATTTCAAAAGGCTGCTTTATCGAGACAGGTATGCAGCTAAAACTTATATACTTTATAACTTATGTTAACTTACCTCACCTCACTAATAGTGTTCCAACGAATCCCTCCCACAAGCCCCCCCCCCCCCCTCCAAAATGAACAAACCCCAACAAACCTTTTCACTTCGGTTCTTGGATTTTCGTCACAATAAAATACTCTGGACATAATCTTCACAAAAGTTATTTACAAAAGTTTAAGCTATTGCCATTATAAATTACAATAACTTATTTAAGTATTAATTATTTGAAAAATTAACAGCCATTGTTATTTGTAATATCAATACATCTAAGTCACGTAAATACAACACATATTGCATTAGAAATGCTATAGGTGTTGCATTTGCGAAAGTTATAACTATTAGCATTGTAAATGCCATGGCTATTAATTTAGCTATTTTCAAAAACAAAACATAAATAAAAAATTTGTCATTTACAATACCAATAGCTCAAACTTTCCTAATGCGAGACCTATTGCATTGTAAATGCTTGTTAGTTGGGTCCTGGTTCAGGCATGGATACCCAGAGGAAGAATACGAGTATCGAGGCGATGGTGTGTGAGGTTTAACGGGTCGACATTCATCTGCCCATTGGAAGACTTCTCCGGAGTACTGAAAAATGTGGTGCTGTTTTTGTAACGGATTCTGAGTGGGCAAGAAAGAGTAGGATACAGGGGATTTCTAGTTCCCAAAGGCATGATTTGGTGGCTGTAAAGGATTGCCTCTGCTGCTGAACCAGTTTAGTGTAATTTGGAAAAGTCATGATTGGATGAGAGTCATAGGCAAGAGAATTCTGCACCTGGCACAAGATGACACCTCAGTCGTGATAATTTAGTATCCGTGCAATCACGGGCCAAGGACGGGAGCTCGGCGGAAGCTTGGAGGCGAGTGACCTGGAGGCGCGCTCCAGGGGGATAACATCCTGTCTGGGATCCAGAATTAATGCCATTGTCCCAGGAACTCACATATGTGGATACACTCACACCCCTCCGGAAATACCACAAAACTCAAGGTATTACGGCGGGCTCTCCCCTCCGCCTCCTCTACTTGAGAAGCAAGGCCTTTGTAGTGTAATATTATGTTCTGTTTCCGAAATCCGGGCCTCCGTCTGCGTCACACGTTACACAACATTGCACTGATCTTGTCGTAAGAGCATGACTTCCGCTCCTACCGCATTATTTTAGCATCAAGCGTATCTCGTGACTGCGTTATCGCGGCAAGGATTGCGGCAGTGCATGTTCCCACCTGGGGGTTGTCACTTGAGGCTACGGTACTCGCACTGGTAAATTGGTTCATGGTGCACGGTTTCTTTGCTGGACCGGTGGACGGGCCTTTGGACATGTAGAGTAGACCTGCTTACAGTGGATCGCGCAATGTTCCGTACCAAGGAAGCTGTAGTTCGCAATTTCTGAGCATGCTCGTTGTAGGGGTATTTGGCACTCTGGCGAGGGGGTCTCCCAAGCCCACACGCTGAACCGAGGCCTAGCCCGGCCGCCTCCACAGGCAAGGCACTCCCACCGCCCCACCCCCACCTCTAACAGGTGCTATCCTTGGTCTACTTATGCTTCACTGCAGAGCAGGGAGAGTTATGCTCAGCCAGCAACGTCTAGGCAATGATTCAGTGCCCAGCTGCAATGCCCTTAATAAGCGCTTCTGTCACACCAGTAGGTAAGTGGGCCCAGCAAAGCCACCGCACAGTCCCGTCTGGCTGTTAGGATCCTTTACAGGCACTCAAGGGACGATGGTCTCTAATCTGGTGTATGCTACCCCAATGCTTGATGTACTCTCTCACCTCGCCGTCTCACCCCACAGCAGGCCAGCCATATCCACTATCTGGGGTGCAGTCCTTGCCATACCCTACCTCAAGATGGCGTTTCGGGAAAGGGTAATGAGTTACCACCCAAGGGGCGACGTCCCTTGAATGCAGTCTGCAATCGAGAGCCGCAGGCTCGGGCCAGGCATAGGCTGCAGCGGCCTCCAGCACACAGCCGCGTTCATAGGGCCAAATGTGCGGCGCTCGCTTCCTTCCCGCCCTGGCGTAGGTCCAGTCGCAGCCCATCCTCCGCGCTGCCTTGTATATTGTGCCTTCTGGGCAGCAACTGCAGGACCGGATCTTGGTCCCCAGCCACGACAGCGTCCTCGGAGTCAGCAACCCTGGGCCCTGCCACGTCGTGCCTGACCCTAAAATTACGTTTCTGAGAGGGGTCGAGCCAGGGCCAGTGCAGCGTAGGCCCTCCAATCAGCCAGCTCCAGTCCCGTCCCCGTACCCCAGCGGCCCGGAGCCCTCAGGAAAGACTCGGGCCGCGGCGGCGATCTCAGACCTCAGTCCCGCTCATCAAGCCGCGGCGCTCGTGCCCTCTGTCAAATACAGCCCCCCCGCTGCCTGACGTTGGTGCAGCCGAACTTGTTACGTCGCCATCCTGGATGGTATTCTTTGGCAGTATCTTGTTCCCAGGCACTAGTGATGTCGGTTGAGACCTAGCCAGGAAGTTTTAATCTCCCGTAGCCGGCAGGATTATGCAGGATATGTAGCGGCTACAGGAGCCGGGCTAAGTCGCGTCTGCCATGATGGACCGCTTGGCCACGCCCTAGCAGTGCTAAATTTAAATTTCTTTTGTCATGGGTGAACCCAGATTATCCATGTGCGTCATGACCTAGGTCTGAGTCACGTATTCTGGCCTTGTTGTATTGGGAGGGGTGCCCAAAGCTCAACCCTCATAGTGGTGTAAGGCTTCTGCGTTGACAAGGAGTTAAGTAGCATGAGTGTGATGTGGCATTATACCATGTAGTGATCAGTAGGACTGAACAGGCATTTTAACCTGTGCACTGGAGTTAGGCCTCTTGGCCCACTCATGAAAAGATCTGCTGCTGTGTGCTTTACTCACCCTTGGTCTATGTCAAGTTAGTGTGTAGCACTGTGCAGCGTGGGCGTGGCTGCATGTGTGTGCTGGGTATATCTGTGCAATGTGAGAGGTACAATGCATGGAAGACTCTGGGTTCTGTTTTGGGAGATCCAGAGCTGACTGGAAGAGCATGGCGATTCATTCGTTCCAGAGGTAGAGGCAAGATAATCTCTAATAGCGTCTCCTCTCATCCTTCCTAGGTTTTTAATTTGCCTGCGGATGTTATTTCCTAGTCTGCCTTTTACAAAAAAAATTGTTGGATTTCTAGATCCACATAGTGGAGAACAATAGGCATAAGAATTACTTCGAATTCTTAACTGAAAATTATTCATACATTTTAACAGCAATGTAAAATAATTAAATAACATTTTTGATTTGTGTATTTCAGACAAACCCATTCCTATGCTGTGAAAATGATATACCAGAATTTAGCATTGTTGACAGCAATGGGATTGCAGAGTCACCTTGCTGTCAGCCTAGTGTCCTACGGTTGTAACTCACGACTCTAGTGTGGCTCTATGACTTTTTTCAAGACTGCGGAGTTTACTTCTCCTTCAGTCCTATTACAAAGTACATTAAACTGAATGTGTGCACTTAATTTAACTTTACATTTTAACTAACACACATCATTGTATCAGATGTGTTGCCACCCCAGCCACGGTTTCCCTCAAGAGCAGTGCCCTATTTAAAGATTAAATGCCATTGCCGTTTTGAACAGAGCATACTGGCACAGAAACACATTCAAACATCTCAGTTCCTAGTATTCCTAGTATTCACCCCTAAAAAATGTGATTATTTACTAGGGAAGACTACAGCGGATATACCACAGGCTCTAAAGTGGGGTTCAAGGAAATGCAGATAATTTGAAACTACTCTTGTTGGCTCATAGAAGGGACTTAAGTACCATATTGCAGTGGCGGGTCAGAATCGTACAGTGGAATTTAGAATAGTTGCTGTTTTAGATGGAAGCAACCATTACAACTACTCATTGACAATGAAGGACCGGATTATTAAGTTTAAAATTACCTTATAAGGCGAGTAGATGTCACGCTTGGATTGTATATGAGAGATGTATTACTATAAAATGGTGGCTGACCCTATTTTAGAGAGGGCTTTGTAGAGTGGATGTTTTTGTTTTTTTAACAAAATAAGTTTAGGAAATCATTTTGTAAAATAGTGTTCGTTATGTGAAAACGTGTTTGAATTTTGTTGTAAAGGCATGCTCTTAGTAAAATAAAATACATTAAAATGTAAGTGTTTCTATAATATATATGTATGTCTATGTGTGTGTATATATATATATATATATATATATATATATATATATATATATATATATATATAAAGACGAAGCTCCTCCTCAGCTCGCTCTGCGCTCGCAGACACCGCCTCCACGCCAGCAAAAGAATGAGGACCGGACCAACAGAGTCAGCAAGATGGTATTATTTATTTAAGAACAGAACCAGATATATATATCTAGGGTTGCAAGTGTATTTTTAAGGTTTTAGAGTGAGTATGGGTTTTTGGTTGGCAAGGGTATTTTTAGGGTTTAGAGTGTGTGGGTTATTGGGTGGCAGGGGTAATTTGAGAGTTTTGGGTGGGTGTGGTTTTTTGGGTGGCTGGGGCAATTATAGGGTTTAGCTTAGGTATGGGTTTTTGGGTGGCAGGGGTAATTTTTAGGGTGGGTATGGGTTTTTGGGTGGCAAGGGGAATTTTAGGGTTTAGGGTTGGGTGTGGGTTTTTGGGTGGCAAGTGTGATTTTCGGGTGGGTGTGGGATATATGTATATGTATATGTGTGTATATGTGTGTATATATATATATATATATATATGTATATGTATATGTATATGTATATATATATATATGTATGTATATGTATATATGTATGTATGTATATATATATGTATGTATATATATGTATGTATATATATATGTATATGTATATGTACATATATATATGTGTATATATATATATATACATACATATATATATATATTAATTACCTACTGGCGGTCGCCAGTAGGTAGTTATAGTTAGGATCGTTTTCCATAGGAAATCTGCAACATTCTATTGGGAATAACTTTGGCGCCGAATGAGGGATCTGCCTGTAATTTTCCTTAACTTTACCTCGCTCCTTCCCTGAAAGTTTCGGGGGGATCCGTCAAGCGGGGGCCGAGATAAAAGGGGGGTCCCAAAACGTGTTTTCCCCATGTTAATTTCCATAGGGCGGTTGGACTCCCTTTTAGCCCGAACGGCTGAATGGATTTCCACCAAACTTGGCAAAATTGTAGGGACTGGTACCCCGATGTGCCTTTGCTATATCTCAATATATATGCTTACGAAAATTAACTTTGAAAAAATATATATTGGGCTACATTGGGCTATATATATGTTGGAGCCCAAATGTAGCCCAATGTAGCCCAAAGATGGCCACCAGAGACAAAAAAAAACAAATGTAGCCCAAATATCAGCCAGATGTAGCCCAACTATAGCCCGATGACAGAATGTCCCAGAGTGTTCTAAAGAACAACGAGAGCGCTAACAGTCTTACTTATGACAAAAGTATGGCACACCTGAAGTCCTCTTGATTGGAATAAAGTGTTAACACTTAAAACATTTAATTTGCAAAGGAACAAAATGAGGGGTTCATTTTGCCATAGAAATTATGATTAGTGCTGAAGAAAGAAAAATTAGGGCACATTTTGAGTGACTTCTCAAATCCTCTTATATTTCATTAAAAAAATTCTGATATGCAGTCTCCCAAGATGGCCACCAGAGACAAAAGAGCCCAAATGTAGCCCAAATATCAGCCAGATGTAGCCCAACTATAGTCCAATGACAGAATGTCCCAGAGTGTCCTAAAGAACAACTAGAACGCTAACAGTCTTACTTATGACAAAAGTATGGCACACCTGAAGTCATCTTGATTGGAATAAAGTGGTAACAATTTAATTTGAAAAGGAACAAAATGAGGGGTTTCATTTTGCCATAGAAATTTTATATTTATATATATATATATATATATATATATATATATATATATTTATATATATTCACTGAAAAAACCATAGGTTTCACACCAGTTATAGTTAGGTGGAAATTTTACTCGCATAAAACCATTGAAATTCCCACGTTATAGTTAGTTGGACTCACTATAACTTGCGCGTGCAATGCACTGCTGATGACGTCACATATTACATCACTCATGACATGGTCAGTGACATCACTGATGACATCTCAAATGACATCCAGTGAATGTGTATCTTTCTGAAAAATAAATATTTTTTATATATGTATATCTAAAGGTTGATGGAAGAATAAATGGGTAAATAAATGTCTAAATGGATGTTTTTTTTTGTGTAAAATTGATTGGTTAACTGACTTATTAAATGTATCTTAGTGAATACATATATTAGCGAGTAATGTTTAAATATTCAAATATCTGTATCTGTGTCTCACTTTGTGTATAAGTGGCTGCATGGGTTGGTGAGTAGCTACATGAGTGTGTATATGGGTTATTAGTTGTTTTTTTGAGTATCAGTATCAGTGTCTCTATGGTTCGGTGGGGGATATTACTTAGAGCACAGATGCATGAATGAGTGACTACCTATTTTTATGTATTTTGAAGACCGCATGTGTGCAAGACTGTATGGGTGGATGATTGTGTGTATGGGTGGGTTAGTGAGTATGTGTTTTTATAATTGATTGTTTAAGAGTAAATATGTTTCCGTTTCTGTAGAAGTATGTGTAGTGGTGTGTATATAGCAGTATAATCAAGTAAATGTTTTTTTGATAGTTTATTTGCATGTGTGAATTTGTGTGTGAGTAACTATATGGATGAGTATTAGTGTGTAACAGGATGTATAGGTGTATGAGTACATATGATGAGTAAGTACATGCATGAGTGACTATATAGAACTGTTGGTGAATGAGTGGATGTGTATGTAGATGTTGGAATTACCTAATAAGTTGTTGTAATTGGTATTGGTTTCTCCTTTGTTAAGAAAATGTTAGTTTCTATTTTTGAATGTATGTGTCAAAGGTTATTTTATGCTGATAGGAGGTCTGCCACTTTGTCACAAGGATGTTGTCATCAGTGATGTCATTTGAGATGTCATGAGTGATGTCACTGACCATGTCATGAGTGATGTAATATGTGACGTCATCAGCAGTGCATTGCACGCGCAAGTTATAGTGAGTCCAACTAACTATAACGTGGGGATTTCAATGGTTTTATGCGAGTAAAATTTCCACCTAACTATTACTGGTGTGAAACCTATGGTTTTTTCAGTGAATATATATATATATATATATATATATATATATATATATATATACACTGAAAAAACCATAGGTTTCAGGCCTTAAACAGTTAGGAATTAGCATTTAAAAAACCTTGGAAATTCACTGAAAAAAACGTAGGCTTCAGGCCTTATATAGTTGGGAATTAGAATTTAAAAAACCTTGCAAATTGGCTGAAAAATCGCAGTGGTTTCTACAACTGTAAAATATGCAAAGGCTGTAAGCAAGGTGTAAACACCAAAACATATCTTTCACCTTTTGATCAAAAGGAACACAAAATTAAACAGCTGCTAACCTGTAAGACTGAATTCGCTGTTCACGTGTTGTCCTGCCCTTGTAACCTTTTGTACGTGGGAAGTACAAAGCTCCAGGTACATAAGCGTATTTTACAACACTTAAGAGCAATTTCCAACCAGGACAACACGTATCCTGTAGCCAGACATTTTAAATCTGTACACAAATCCAACAGCCGGGATCTTAGATTTTATGTAATTGACTCAGTACTAGCAAGTAGGAGGGGAGGCAATCGAGAAGAAAAACTACATCAATTAGAAACGAGATATATCCTGGAGCTTAACACCAAGCAACCTTTTGGTCTTAATATGACAGAGGATTTGTCTACATGTCTTTAGGTGGTATGGATTCCTCCCTCCAACCCCCGCTATACACAGTTGAAACCTCTAGACCCTCAGGTTAACATAAGATTCTTTCTGATACTAGTCATTTTTAATACAATTTTTACCTCGTCTATATGTTTCAGTCGTTGTAAATGAATGAATTTCAAATATGTGTATTTATTTATGTGGTGATGATCTTAATCGGTATTTACGATATATTTATGGTTATTTATATAAATATGTATGCATTTCTCCTATTTATATATTTATATTTAGGTTTAAAGCATTTTTATTCCAGTTTAAGAAACAGGGAGAAACAATACATACAATGAATACAGTCATCGTAATAACAAAATGCGCAATCTTTGCTCCAGAAGCGCCATCAGAATTCCATGCAGTATCATCTGAGCAATTGTAGAGCCTCAGTCTAGGTGGAAGCGCCATGATGACCAATTCCAAAACTAACTCCCCCCCTCAACTCCCCCCCCACCATGCCCTCCCCCCAGAATAACCCTCCCCTCCCCCTCCCTTGTGCCGAGCAAATGTCTTACCCAATCAGCACCATCGCAAAAGATCTACGCCTCCCATCGCGCCCTACCTCCATTTCAACTAGGCAATCGGGGACGTCAGTCTTAGCAGCCTAAGGTATCGGGGACAAGTAATTTCTTTAAATTCCGACTGTAGCAGAGTGTGGAAAGGTTGCCACAAGTCCTCAAATCTGTCCACCTCGCCCACCACCGTGAGGGACAGTTTCTCCATTCCCAGAACATGCCATAACCTGTGCAGCCAACCTATGGTGGTAGGGAGGGTGGTGGAGCGCCAATATATAAGTATGTTTTGGATCGCCGCGCCCAAAGCAATCGCTATCTGTCTGCCCCTCCTTGACCGTAAAGGGTACATCAAGCCATTAGGTAACCCTAGGAGGACATAGGCTGGGAAACGGGGTAATTCAATGTTAAAGCACTGGTCTATTTAGTCTAGAACCTCCTTCCAGTAAGGACTTAGCAGCGGACAATCCCACAAGATGTGTGTAAGCGTGCCAGGCTGTCCGCATTCGCGCCAACAAGTGTTTGGGATGTTATGGTTCATGTCATGCAACCTCTGAGGTGTGTAGTACCAGTATGTGGAGATTTTAGTAAAGGTTTCGGTGAGCCCAGTGTGGTATGCTGAATGACGTGCCCGGTAGGAAATATCGTCCCATTTCTTGTGACTCAGTTCCCTCCCCAACTCCCGCTCCCAGCGAACCCTCCCTGGGTTATGGATGTGGTAAGTGGGGGGTTGTAAGAGACGGTACAGGTCCGAGATGAGCTTGGCGTCCGATGAACGCGTCGCCAGCCACATCTCGTACGGGGTAAGTTTCCGGTCAGCCAAAACCCGTATTTGCGGTTGGAGCGCCCAATGGCGTACCTGTAGATACCGCATACGCTCAGTCTCGGGCAGGTGGTAGTCCCGGCGGAGGTCTTCAAACGACACGGCTCCCTCCGGGCCATATACGTGAAACAGAGCGCAGCATCTGGCTGTCTGCCAGAGCGCGAAAGCGCCAGGCTTCATCCCGGGTTGGAAGTCAGGGTTCCCAATCAGTGGTGTAAGCGGAGACGGGAAGGTGGTAAGTTCATGCGTAACATTCACGGCGTCCCACACACGAAGCGGGACCTGCGTGACAAAAGACGCATAGAGATTGGGGGGCGGTGATTTCTGCGCATGAAGGGTACCTCTTGTAAGGTCCTGCCCGCCACAGCCTGGTCCTGAAATAGCCAGTGTCTGTCTGATTCCCATTTGCTCCACTCCACCAGATACCGTAGCTGCGCCGCCTGAAAATATTTATGCAGGTCCGGAATGCCAAGTCCACCAGACTCGGGTGCCAGCGTGGACAAGGCCCTTCTGAGTCTGGGTTTGCGGCCCTGCCAGACAAAGCGGGCGATGTCGGACTGAGCCTGTCTTATCCACCCCTTCGGTGGTTGGAGCGGCAGGGCCCGGAACAAATATAGCACCTGCGGCAAGAGAGTCATCTTTACCGCAGCGACCCGTCCCAGCAACGACAGCGTGCCTTTGCTCCAGCGGGAGAGCTCCTCCTTAAGTTTCTTGCCCATGGCTGCGTAATTAGCGGTCACCATGGCAGGCAAAGAAGGTGCCAGGAGTATGCGTAGGTACGGGACCAGATCCCTAGACCATTGCATAGGGAATCGTCCTTGCAGCTCAAGTCTCGTGGCCGTGGTGAGCGAGACATCCAGGGCCGCCGACTTTCTTATATTCATCTTGAAGCCCACAACCGCGGCGAAGGCGTCCATCTCGGCAACGCAAGCGGGGAGCGCCTCCTTCGGATTGTCAAGCATCAGGAACACATCATCAGCATACAGACTAATGGCGTGGATGTGGCCCCCCATCCGGACGCCGGTCACAGCCGGGTTTCGGCGAATTCTCTGGGCAAACGGCTCCATGTATAGAGCGAAGAGTAGCGGGGACAATGGGCACCCCTGTCTGGTACCCCTCCCGATCACGAATTGGCCGGAGCTGCACCCGTTTACCCGTACCGTCGCGGCGGGAGATTTGTAGCAATTAAATATGAAGGTGCAAAATTTCTCTCCCACACCCAATTTGCAGAGCACTTTCTCAAGGTAAGGCCAGTGCACCCGATCAAACGCTTTCTCCACGTCAACCGAGAGCAGCATGCGTTCCCCGGGTATACGGGAGGCTTTTTCTAGGACATGGACCACCCTCTTAGTATTGTCTACCGTTTGGCGGCCTGGAACAAACCCGGCCTGATCTGGATCCACCAGGCCCGGCAAATATGGCGCCAAACGTGCCGCTAGGATCCCCGTATAAAGCTTGAGGTCGACATTCAGTAACGAGATCGGCCGGTAGGAGTGGCATTCAGTCCGGACCTTCCCCGGTGTGGGGATAACTGATACTGTCGCCCGTAGCAAGTCCGGGGGGATAGCTCCCGGCTCAGCAAAGGAGTTGAAGAGCCGCGTCAACAGTGGCGCTAGCTCCTGACAAAAAGTTTTGTAAAAAAGGGGGGTGTAACCGTCGGGTCCCGGGGCTTTTCCATGTTTGAGTCGCGAGATGGCCGCAATCACCTCCTCCGGCCTAATGTCACGTTCCATGTATTCCGCCTGTTCCGGGGTAAGGACAGGGAGGTCGACCGACGCTAGATAGTCATCCTCGGCCAAGGCCGAGGAGGGCGCGCCCGCATATAGGTTAGCGTAATAGCGACGGAACCCGTCCGCAATCTGGTGGTCCTCCGAGGCCAAAGTACCGTCAGGAAGGGACAGCTCTTTAACCCGTTGGAGTTGGTGTTTCACCCGGAGTTTGTTCGCGAGTAGCCGGCCGCATCTGTCGCCGCCAGTGTAATACGCGTGTTTCAGGCGCAGCGCCGCGTACACCGCCCTGTCCATATGGAGCGCGGAAAGAAGCTTCCAGGCTGCTTTGAGTTGCCTACAGACTCTGGGGGCCCCCGTCCTCTGATGCATCCGTTCCAGTTCTCGTACCATATTCGTAAGTTCGTCCCTTTTCTGTTGATGTTCCCTATTCTCCGCGGAGGAGATGGCGATAAACTCACCCCGTAGCACCGTCTTTAGGGCAGCCCATTGCGTTGCCCAAGAGGTATCCTCATTCTCATTATGTGTCCGGAACTCAGAAACCGCGTCATGTATCT
Source organism: Lissotriton helveticus (assembly GCF_964261635.1). Classification (NCBI taxonomy): domain Eukaryota; kingdom Metazoa; phylum Chordata; class Amphibia; order Caudata; family Salamandridae; genus Lissotriton; species Lissotriton helveticus. The sequence continues at coordinate 447,569,226 of NC_136061.1, forward strand.
GTTTCACGACCGTCTGTTTATGTAAGAGGGTATCCCGTAGACGCCAGACCCCTCGTGAGGGAGACATCGGCGGTATTTGGAAGGAGCCTGACACTGGGGCGTGGTCAGACAATGTAAGGACCCCCATATCGGACGCTGTCGCCAGCGCAGCGACCGGTCCTGTGACCAAGAGATAATCTAGTCTAGCGTATGTTCTGTGTGCGTGAGAGTAGTAAGAATAGGCCTGCGTGGTGGGGTGTAGGCGCCTCCACAAATCGTGCATATCAAGATCCCGTAAGCGAGAGGTACTCAGCTGTGAAAATTCCCCTGTGTGTGGACGTCGCTGCGCAGATCTATCTAAGGAAGAGTTAAAGACCATATTCAGGTCCCCCCCAATGATTATGTGCCTGTCCGGTGTAATCGCGATATCCTCCAGGGCTGATTGTAGAACCAAATCTTGGCGATCATTAGTGCTATATATTGAGCCCACCGTGAACAGCAGTCCCCCCAGCCTAACCCTGTAAGCTAGGAGCCTCCCCTTCTGTTCCGCCACTTTGCAGAGGACCTCCCCTCTAAACTGTCTAGACACCAAAATTGCAACCCCTGCCGTTTTAGTAGTCCCTGAGGAAAAAAGCTGTATCGGGAATTTGGGAGACCTCATCCGGAGACAATCTCGGGCCAAAAGATGAGTTTCTTGTAAGAGGCAGATGTCTGCCTGGGTGTTTTCTAGGAGGGACAACATTGCTCTACGCTTGATCGGGTTGTTTAACCCCTTCACATTAAGGGTAACAATCTTAAGGGCCATGAATATACCGTGAAGTATCGCTCAGTGAACCCAAATCAGTAGGGAAAGCGGGGCAGACAAGCAATACGGGTCGGAACAAATGCGTTAACCGCGCAGCATGCCATTCTGAATTCTGTACCTGTTGAGGAAGGACATGGCAAAAACAGCAGCAAGAAACGAAAGCACAGCACAAACCCCAGTTCCCTCCCCAAACAATCCTCAACCAACCCTGAGAAAGAGGTGCGAGGATAAAGCATGCACAGCAGCAAGACGATTCAGCCCAGCAGAAACCCTGTACCCCTCCCATCCCCACCCTCCAAACATCCCCTGAACTGCCCAACTCCCCGCAACCCCCCCCCCCCCCCCCCTCCCCCCTCAACCCCATCCCCAACTGCTCAAAAAACTCCATTGTCCCAGTCTGGTCCCTAACGGACTAGTCCGTGGAAAAGTATTCGAGTGGACGTCCAGCCACCACCTAAGCCCTCTCTGAGCCCCCCCTCCCCCCCCAGTACTCTCGCACCTGCAATGATGATGAAGCTACTATGATCTCCCCCCGGAGTCCGCTCAGGCCGTCAAGGCCACTTCACCAGACGACGTATCTCTGGACGCCTCCCGTATGGCGCTGTCCATCTCAGCCCTAATCGTAGGAGAATCCGGTCGCGGAGACGGGAGCGCAGGTCGCCGTCGTCGGACCGTCTGCCATCCCTCCCTGGAGGCGTCGAGGCGTTGAGACATCGTCGTCAGCCGCGGTGAGACCCAGCACTCCGCAAGTGTCCTGGAGGGACCGAAGCTGATGCAATGTTCCGTTCCAACGGAAGATAAGCCTGAAGGGGTGTCCCCATGAGTATTGCGTGTCGTGCTCCCGCAGAAAATCTGTGGCGATCTTGAAGGACTTGCGTTTCTGCAGTGTGATCGTCGATAAGTCCTGAAACAGGGCTATTTGATGACTCCGGAAGCTCACTGGTTGCTTCCGCCGTGCTTCGCGCAAGATTCGTTCTTTCAGGGGAAAATCCGGTAGATAGGCCAAAATGTCCGGGGGGGGGCGCCGAAGCCCGGCGTGGCGGGCCCACTCTGTGCGCCCTGTCAATTCTCACCGGGAAGTCCGCGGGCTCGCCTAAAATGGCACGGAACAGGTCCCCTAGGTAGGCTGCAGTGTCTTCTCCCTCCTCCTTAGATGGAACACCGCGAACTCTGATGTTGTTGCGCCTGGACCGGTTCTCGAGATCCTCGGCGTGGGACTGGAGGTCAATCTGCTGTTCTTGGAGCCGCAGGACCTCCTGCTGCAGATGCGCAATCTCCTCGTCCCGGGATTGATTAGCGTCTTCCACGGTGGATACTCTTTCCCCTAGCGCGTCGACCTCTCTCCGCACCTCCCGGACCTCCCCGGCCACCTCCTGCTTCAACGCCTGGAAGTCCTCTCTGAGGGTGCTGAACAGCGATTCCAGGAAGGACCTGGTGACCGGGGGCTCTCCCCCTTCCGCACCCCGGGAGCTAGTGGGGGGGCTCGGGGCTGGTTGACTCCGGTCCTGTTTCGGTGCCCCTCTGCCCAGCATTTCGGGTAGGGTGCGCTCTCCTTTCTTGCCCCCTCTGTTGTTCGACATCATAGGAGTGGGGGTGCGTCGCGGGGGGGGGGTGGGGTAAGGCGTCGGAGGGGGCGCCACGGTCCCCCCCAGCAGGTGCCCAGCCCAGCTGCGCGGGAAAGAGCAGAGTCCAGGAGTAGCAAGTGTTCCCCCGTTTGTCCAGGGCCGAGTGACCACGTCGGTATGGCCCGGTGCTGGACTACGGGCCGGTGTCGGAAGCGCCTCACCACGAGGGCTTATGAGAGGCACACTGCGCCACAGGGAAAGGCAACACGGGCCGGACCCTTCCTGGTCGAGCTCGCCGTCTCAGGCTGCTGGGGCAACGTGCGGTGGGTCCCAGGGCGCCCCTCGCACTTGGCGATGCGTCCGGTGGGGGACCGGCTCCACCATGCGGTCCCGACACCGGGAGTGGCCGGGGGGACGAGGGGCCGGGGGGACGAGGGCCCGACGCCAGTCAGGGCCACCGGCACGTAGGTCTGCTCCGCTGCGCAGGTCGGGCACTAGTACTCAGGTTCCGGGGAAGGCAGGCTCCCGCACCGCACGAGGGGGCAGCCGGGCCCCCCCCCCGCTGTCCTTTGCTATCGGCAGTCCCACCTCTGCACGGGGGCCTCTGGAGGAAGTGCAGGAGCGCCGCTGATGGGTAGGCCTCGCGGCCCGTTCAAGCCCCGGAGTTGCGTGGCGGCCTCTCGTCGGCTCCTCCCCCGCCGCAGTCCGGAGGGGAATCTTCGCTCCACTCGGAGCCTCCGCAGCAAGCCACGTCGGCGGCCTGGGAAAGGTGCGTCGTCAGGCCGCCGGTTCTCGTCAGCGCCACGGAATGCCTGTGGCTGCGTTCGCGGGTCGCAGTTTCCGGTCTTGGGCCCTCGCCGAGTCCGCAGCTCACGTCGGCCCCAGGGATGTCCGAGGCGGGGTGCCGCGCTGTATTTACGGGGCCACCAGGGGGTCCAAACCGCCCCGCCGCCTCCTCAGCCGCGCCGGGTCTCTCCGCCACTTGATCCGGGGGAGATCGGCGGTGTAGAACGGCTCAAGGGCTCCGGGGTCTCGGGAGCTCGAGACGAGAGCGTCCGTTCAGCCCTCCATCTTGGCCACGCTCCATATATATTTATATTTATATGAAATTTTAGGAGGTTTAATTAATATGAATTTTATCTCTCATTTGATATTTTTCTAAGGAACATTTTATTATGGTTTTGAAATGTCACATACATATTTATTGATACTTTGGTATTTAAATTGATTATGTCTGAGAATAACCACACATACCGTTTAATTTGAATTCAACACTACATAATAACGTCACTCCAATAATAATTGATCTAGTTGATCTAGGTGTACATTCTATTTACCATCATATGACCTCCCTTACGTTCTGAATCTCTGAGACTACCTCACATACTCTGCTGATCACTCTTTAGTTCATTCATATAGCCAACCGCATTGGGGCTCCAATCAACTATATGAGTATATAGACTCCACAAGACATGCTGAAGTCCATAGGTATTTAAACCGTTATTTTCTTTCTCTTGTTCATATAACACTATAAAATGCTTTGACCAAATGACACAAGTCACTAGATTGGGATCAATTCTTCTGACTGTTACGCTTTAGATAGAGAGAAAAATAAATAAAATAAAATAAACAAACATTAATTTTGCACATTGCACTTGCACTTTATCTTCGTTTTTATTTCCATTTCACTTAAACAATTTTAAACATTGGCTTACTTGGAAATATGATTAACAATTGGTTTATCATTGTTCAATGGGTTTTACTCTATTTAAATATACCTATTGTTGTGATGTGGTTGAAAGAAATCTTTCATGTCTATGAACGGTCTTGTACTACGTATTATTGACGTCACTCATCCCTGTATATAAACCAATGTAATTGGTCTCACTGTGTCATGTGATCAAGGCCCAAGGCGGGGCCGAAAGGCGTCATGATGTCTATGCACTGAATTAAAAGAAAGAAGCACTTATATTGTGGTCCGTGTTTTCAAAGACCAGGATTGGGTTGACGTTTTGGATACGGAAACTTCGTGATATATATATTCACTGAAAAAACCATAGGTTTCAGGCCTTATATAGTTGGGAATTAGCATTTAAAAAACCTTGGAAATTCACTGAAAAAAACATAGGTTTCAGGCCTTATATAGTTAGGAATTAGCATTTAAAAAACCTTGCAAATTCACTCATAAAAACCATAGGTTTCAGGCCATATATAGTTAGGAATTAGCATTTAAAAACCTTTGAAATTCACTCAAAAAACTATACATTTTAGGGGTGTTATAGTTAGCTGGACATTTCACTCATACAAAACCATTGAAATTGCTCCTATATAGTTAGTTGTACTAACTATATTTCGCGCACCCGCAATCCACTGCTGGTGTGTCTCCATGCAAGGGCGGGTTGAATAGCCGCCGGACTCCGCAGTACCTTTCACGGAGCCTTATCTTCTGGGAACCGGACCGACGCCTTGCGGCACCCGCTCTGCGGGCACCACTCGCCTTCTTGGGTCCCCCAGTGACTGTGCACACAGGACTGGAGCAACAATCCACCAAGGCTCGTTGCGGGACTGCGAGGACCAGCGGGCAGCGCGCCAACCTGCCACAGCTGGTCCTCTTCCCGCCGCCTCCTCCCTGTGCATTCAAATTGGGGGCTGGACATCGGCTCTGCGTGTGTCTCCATGCAAGGGCGGGTTGAATAGCCGCCGGACTCTGCAGTACCTTTCACGCAGCCTTATCTTCTGGGAACCGGACCGACACATCGCGGCACCCGCTCCGCGGGCACCACTTGCCTTCTTGGGTCCCCCAGTAACTGTGCACACAGGACTCGAGCAACAATCCACCAAGGCTCGTTGCGGGACTGCGAGGACCAGCGGGCAGCGCGCCAACCTGCCACAGCTGGTACTCTTCCCGCCGCCTCCTCCCTGTGCATTCAAATTGGGGGGGCGTGTTCCCTCCTTAAGGAACTATATAGTTGGACCACCTTATCCGGCCCGCGGGACGCGCGCGGGCGAAGCCCGGGCAAAGGGCGGGCCCTCTGTGGCCCTCAGAGGCCCGAGGACACGGGACTGGGCACAATCCCTTGACCAATTTTCATCCTTATATACGTTTTGAGTAAGACCACCCTGTTCTATTATTTATAGCCGGTTGTTTTTCGCAAATGTCATTGCCACCGTTAAGCACAGAACTAGTCATGTCGGACAAGTCAGGGGGTGTGTTTAACGGAACACTGGACAATTATTTTACAAAGACTGCAGTTGATGTCCCCAAGGAAATTGCTTTAGCAGAACGACGAGCGGAACGCCGCCGTTCTGTAGAAAGTATGAAGATTAAGTTAGTGACACAGTCACCCTTACCTGTTGCTTCCATTGATGAAGGGAGCCAAAATGGCAATGAAAGTGTACTTTTATTGGATAGCCTGCCTTTAGTATTTAGAGATTGCCCGTCGACACCCAGTACTTGCACGAAGTTAATTACGAATGGTCCTTCGCCCACCAATCACATTAGCACTCCTAGTATAACTAAGGCATTGATTACCCCTGCATCTATGCCATTTATAATTACACGAAACAGGGCGAAAAAAATCACGCCGCTGCCCAGAATTTATGGCCCACCCCCTAACAAAAAAAGGCGGAAAAGGGGGGAATCCCACCAACAAAAGCTGAGCCATACTGACTTTGGCAAAAGGGCAAAGATTGCCACTGGGAGTGATAAGGCCCCAATAGCTGCACATGAGGTTACAAATATAACGTTCCTACCCTCACCTACCATGCATATAGATAGGGAGGTTAGCACTGATATCCGCCCAGTAGATATTGTGCCTCAAGTAGCCCAAAACCTTGTTACATTGGACAGCATTGAAAGCTTAATTAGGAGCTATTCCCTAGTAATCATAGAGAGATTGAACAAGGTGGAAGAAAGACTAGGGGAAATCGAGCAGGCACTGGGAAGAAAGGAAGTCTCTATTGGGACAGCTGTAAATAATGCTACGCGAATCACTATGTCTACTCAACCCACTACATCTGTCCCGATTCCTGTTTCAAACATGAACTTAATTACCTCGAAACCCCCCGACAATAAAAATAACAAACAACAAAATCCACCTCTTAATTTGCCAAAAAGCAAACCTGACCAGATCCCGGCTACTTCAGCCAGTAGACCATCTAAGGGCCTGGGTAATACATCACTGGGGAGACCAACAAGGGAAGCGGAAAGTACTAGGCATACTTGGGGGAGACCAAATCGGGCCCCACTTCCAGAACTTCCACCGGAAGCAGTACCTTTCGTTGTAGTCCTTACAGGGGTGCCTGTGTTGGAAGAGAATAAGCGGAAGGGTTTTGCTCAACTGAAGAATAAGATCATGCACTGGCTGAGTTTATATAGGCCAATTGCAAGCAACATTAGCGGCGAAATTGTACACGTTCGCCGCCTTCAGTGGTTGGGGGGCAGACCCAAGGACACCGAGGGTGATGTTGTGGTAGTGAATTTTAGGGATCCAAATGCTGTTTATTTCATATTAAATTGGCCCCCAGGTAATGCCAACAATCGCATTATTCCCCGACCACTGACGTATTTCTACCCAAGATCAGTGGTGTTCCCATCTCAGCACCAACCTCCTCAACATATGAAAATACAAGCTCATCCTAATACTCACCCTCCGATCATACAAAATGTCAGGAATCCTCAATACGCGCCCTATTCTATGCTGGTCCCTGATCCTTATGTGTGGAACTTTGTACCAACTAGGTCCAATACTACCTCCAATAGGAGAATGGACCACTTAAAACCATTTACGCCATTGGAGACCACAAATAGGTTCGACATATTTAACGGCCTATATGACTGTGATTGATGCTTTGTGAGTCCAGGGGATGAGGGAAGTGGAATTCATACCCTCAGTATGGAGGGCATTGATGATGGAGCTGAAGTGATGGGGACTTCTGGGGTCAACCTCTTAACTACTGCAACAAACTTTAGTCTGATTGGAAGAACAGAAACGGTAGCGCTGAGACTGATTGACAATGTCCAGAGGCCCATGGGGTGCGATGAGCACTCAGGTCCCCTAACCTTACATGGGGAAGGTTGTTCACAATATAACCTGGCCCTAATGGTACCCCCCAACGGGTTTGGAGACCAGGGATCCTTGGGTTATTGCCATGATCAAGTCACAGGAGCTATCCCAGGGTGTTCAACTGCAGTAAATTCATCAATGGCCAATATGGTAGTGAGGGATGAAAGTGTTCAGGGGGAGAAGAGAAGAGGTCCTAATGCATTAGAAGAAGCAGAAGAAATGCCGATACGAATGTCGACAATTGAGGAAACAACATTGGTGGCCCAATCTGAGATCCTAGCCGAAATGAGGGAGCCACTAAAACTAGTCTCCTGGAATATAGCCAGAGTCTCAAAAATTCTAAGGGACCCTCTATGGGCAAGATTCATTGATACCAATGATTTTTGCCTGCTACAGGAGACCTGGGCGGTGGTTACACCACATAGACTAGGGTTTGTCTTTTGGATTAGACGCCATCCCATCCAAAAGTGGAAGGCCCTCGGGTGGCTTATTAATCTGGGTGAAAGTAAATCTGAGGATACAGATTGAGGTGGTAGACGCAAACTCTCCTGACATATTAGCGTTAAAAATTACCACATGTGAAGGGAAAAAATTCCTTCTAATAAATGTCTATAATAGACCATTATCCTCATCTAAAGAATCACCCACACTAGCCAAACTAGATTGTCTTCTAAGCAGATTGGATGGTAAAGAGGACTATGTTATTCTGGCCGGTGACTTAAATTGCAATTACGAACCAGTCCTGGGGCTCAGCGACATTTTCGAAGATGAGGACCAAGCTAACAAAATCCCAGCATTGGAGAATGCCAACCCGGTTAAATGTTCGGTCTTGGCAGTCCAAATAACAAAATTATGTGCGGAGCATTGTCTCAGGGCCTGTAATGGACGGCTCCCGTCTGATAGTCTGAAAAGACCAACTTTCAGTAGAAATAGTTTCAAAAGCAATTTAGATTTTGTGATTGTTTCCATTCCTATTTGGTCGAGTATCCTAGACTTCGAGGTAAGGGACAGGCTAGAAAGTGACCACTTTCCCTTGAGCCTTTTAATAGAAGCTTCTTTGTTTCAGGGAGTAGTGCGCCCGTTATCAGCAGATGCAAACAATGGAGATAACGCTGAGATACATATCAGTAACAGACGAGTACTCAAATGGCCATTTTATTGGACCATGGCGAGATTCTCGCTGATATATACACACTTTTTGCAGGGACCTTTGGTTCATACATAGGTTCCATAGTAGATGAGGAAAATCCTACTCATTTTATGTCACTCCACAACATTTTTTTTACAGATTTAAAAATGTTAGTTACTAAAATGCCCAAGAAAAACCAACAAAAGACACAGAATCTGTCCCATAGTAAACCATGGTATGATGGAATCTGTAGGGAATCTAAAAGGGCGCTTTTATCAGCTATTAAATCTAAGACACTATCTGACATAAAAAATAGCAAGGAATAATTATAAGACAGTACAAAAGGCTTCCAAAAAAGCCTGGGAGGAAGAAAAATGGGCTGACATGCTGCTAGCTGTTAAAATAAATGATAGTGTAGGCTTTTGGAGGTTAGTAGCCAATGGGAACCATGTAGGGAGAGTGGTTAAGGACGTCTACCTGGACGAGCTAAAATGGGTTAGCCACTTTACTAACCTCTATAAAAAGTATGATGATGCCCAACTCGATTTGGATGTCCCATGCTTCGAATACCCCACTGATTGCCTGGACTTTACACTAGACGAAACGGAGTTGGCAATCAACCTAGTTAAGACTGGCAAAGCTCCAGGCCTAGATAAGATCCCTGGGGACTTATACAAACATGATTTAAAAGTATGGGCACCGTATATAAACTACCTGTGTAATAGGTTATCCCTTAGCTTAGATTTCCCCGAAAGCTGGAGGGGAGCTGAAATTGTTTTAATTTTTAAAAAAGGGGGTCGGATGGACCACTCTAATTACCGGCCAATCAGCTTGATGGACATTCTCCAGAAAATCTACTCACGACATATCTTAACTCGTGTCAGTGACTGGATGCAGGAGAACGCAATCTTAACCAAATTCCAAGCTGGTTTCCGATGTAAAGTAAGCACAATAGATCAGATATTTAGATTCTGCTGCCTTTATTGGAAATACGTACATATTAAAAAGGGACATCTATACGTTGCTTTCGTTGATTTGAGAGCAGCGTTCGATCTAGTGCCACGCAATCTTTTATGGAAAACATTGAGTGTAGTAGGGCTGCCAAATAGTCTATTGGTTCAGATAAAAGAGCTGCACGAAGGAAACTTTGCGAAAATTCGATGGGGCCCAAGTGGGGAACTGACCCAAAAAATTCCTATTGAGCGTGGCGTTCGCCAAGGCTGTGTGATGGCCCCTACACTTTTTTCCCTTTTCGTGAATGACATCCCCACACATCTAGAGGGGTGCATAAATGATTCTCCAAAACTGATTGAGCTTTTTAAATTCAAGGTTCAACCAGCAGCGTTGTACGGTGCAGAAATTTGGAGACCAGGGTCAAAGGATACTTTTTGTGTCCTGGACAATAACTTTGAGAAGTCTGGTAAGGGTCCCAAGAGGCACTCCTTTATTGCCCCTTCAATTGGATTTAAATGTCAAAAGAACTGATCATTACACTATAATTCGCCCACTGATGCTATGGGTTAGACTGTGGCGGGTGCCTGAATTGCATGACTACAGAGATGGTCTAAAAGAAATCATGGGGTTGGATAATTCAAAACCCATCCCATGGCTAAAACATGTTAAAATTTGGCTCACCAAAATAGGTTTAAAGCATTTTTGGGAGAACCCAGAACATCTACCGTCTAACCCAAAACTAATTTTAAAAAGGGCCTTTTGGAGTTTTATGGTTAGCATGGCAACAAATGTTTCGGTTGCTGGAACTTTAGTAACAAACTTTCTTAGTTTCAAGGATGAGCCACTATTTGAGACTTTTCTTGATGAGATAGAGCCCCCACTTGCCAAAACCCTATTTTTAAAACTAAGATATGGGAATCTTCTGACCAAAACAACTTTGGCACGTTGGTCAAGGAGGCCTAATGCTCCACCCCTAGTGGCAGATGAAATTTGTTCTATGTGTGATTGCAGCCAGATTGAAAATGAGTTTCATATCTTCTTTTTCTGCCCTGCCTATGCATTGGCTAGAAAAAGATGGATCAAACCACTATGCCTATTGTTAGGCTTGAGATCATGTAACCAGGCCCTGAGAATACTTAAAACAAACACAAATCAAACAATAATATTTAGTGTTAGTCGATTCTTACACTCAATCTTTTTCCTAAGGAAAAAAAAGGGGCAACAGCTATAGAAGAAGTATATCCTTAAGAATAGAATGAGAATGTGTCCTAGTAAGTATAGGGGGATCTTTGGTATTTATAAACGGTTGTGCTTCGATTCATTTGTATTAAGAAATGTATTTTTTAATGAATTTAAATCCTTGCTGACAAAAAAGTTTATTTTAATGTAATGAATTGTGTTGTGACTCTTTTATGGCAATCATGCCGAAATAAAGAATTCAAATATCACTGCTGATGATGTCACATATTTCATCATTCATGACATGGTCAGTGACATCACTGATGACATCACTGATGACATCATCCAGTGAATGTGGTTTGCTTAGTTATTTAAATATGCATTATATATATAGCAATTTGCATTGAAGAATGAGTGGATATATAAAAATAAATATTTGGATTGAGGATTTAGTAGCAGTGTAATTGACTGTTTACTTGACCAATTTATAGTGTCTCACTAAATATAGTGGATAGTGACTAAACTGTGTGAATATCTGTATCACTTTGTCAGTTGTATTGTAAACTGGTTCTCCAGTTGGTTACTAGCTATGTGAAAGTCTATATTAGTTATTGATTAGTTAACTGAGTATTTGTATGGGAGAGTGGATGTGCGTGTGGTTCAGTGGGGGGTGTGCGACTGCCCAAAGATGTGTGAATAGTTGATTCACTAGATATATGAAGTTAAAACTACATGTTCTAACAGTTGTTTGGGTGAGTGAATATCTTTATGGGTGTGGGGATGAGCAAATATATTTCTCAATGGTACATGTCCAACAAACTAGAAAATAAAAGGCAGTGTATGTGTCAGTTGATGTCTATAAATAAGTATACATAAGACTCAATGATTGTGTGAGTGACTATGGATAACTGTATACTTGTAATAATGATTTTATAATTCACTAAGTATGACTTACTATCTAAATGAATAGATGAATTTGTGTTTGCATAAGTGTGTAGCTAAGTAAATATGTAAGTATGATCCATTGTTTGCATAAGTGAGTAGGATGACTTCATATGTGAATAGGATGTGTGCTGGTGTGTAATGTCAATATAGGTGTATAAGTATTTTTGATAGTGTTCTATTGTTCATTGACAACATGTATGAGTGAATTTACAGGTAACTGATTAGATGTGTGTATACATCTATGAATCACTGAGTGGGTTTTTAGATACTTGTATTGCTGTGTCAATGGATTCAAATATGATACTCTGTATTTTACAAAGAGTGATGAAAGATTTTACTAGTGTTTGAAAAGGTGTATGTGATTGTCACGTGGATGATGCCATCAGTGATGTCATCAGTGATGTCATTTGAGATGTCATCATTCATGTCACTGACCATGTCATGAATGATGTAATATGTGACATCATCAGCAGTGGATTGCCGGTGCGCGAAATATAGTTAGTACAACTAACTATATGGGAGCAATTTCAATAGTTTTGTATGAGTGAAATGTCCAGCTAACTACAACACCCCTAAAACTTATTGTTTTTCGAGTGAATTTCAAAGGTTTTTTAAATGCTAATTCCTAACTATATAAGGCCTGAAACCTATGGTTTTTTCAGTGAATTTGCAAGGTTTTTTAAATGCTAATTCCTAATTATATAAGGCCTGAAACCTATGGTTTTTTGATTGAATTTCAAAGGTTTTTTAAATGGTAATTCCTAACTATAACGTGGCTGAAATCTATGGTTTTTTCAGTGAATTTAAATGGTTTTGTAAATGATAATTTTTAAATGTATTAATTGTTATATTTTTTATACTGATTTACTACATTATTTTAAATGATTTATTTTTAGATATTTTATTTTTTAAATTCCATTACATATTTTTAATATAAATTGAAAAAAAAACGTTTTCGCACCTCTCTGCAACGCAGCCCCCTGGCGCTTTTGCAGAGGGGGAACTAATTCCCCTTGCATACTGGGGGTCCCTAGGGGCCAACTAGCCCACCTGGAACCTCCAGTATGCGCCAGGGGGCTGCATTGCAGAGAGGTGTGATGAGGCTATGCCCCTTTTTACACCTCTCTGCAATGCAGTCCCCTTGCACTTTTGCAGAGGGGGGAACTAATTCCCCTTGCATACTGGGTCCCTGGGGGCCAACTAGCCCACCAGGAGCCTCCTGTATGTGCCAGGGGGCTGCGTTGCTTTGCCCCGGGGGGCGGCGGTCCCCAGGGCAGTGTGGGTGGGATTGGAGACCCCCCACACTTCTTTATCACTATGCCCCCGCGATTTTGTCCCCGGGGGGTAATTTGAAAAAAACCAGACCGGGTTTTTAAAAAAAAAATTGGGGCCTTGGGGGTCCTTGTGGGACCACCTGGGCAGGCCTAGGGGGTCAGGGTGTGTCTACCCTGCCCCCTTTTTGTGTTCTACGCGTTTGTTTTTCTGCTTTCTTGTGCCTCGGTCTACCAAGCACTCGCTGGTTTGAAGTGTTGACAGCCAATGAGCATGCAGATTTCTCTGGAAGGCATGCTGATTGGCTGCCACTGTCTGTCAACACTCCAAAACAGAAATTGTTGGCAGCCATCTTGTGCCTCGGTAGACTGAGGCACAGAAAAGCAGAAAAACAAACGTGTAGAACTCAGAAAGGGGGCAGGGTAGAAGCACCCTGACTCTCTGACTGCTCAGGGTGTCGCACAAGGACCCCCAAGGCCCCAAAAAACGTTTTTTTTTTCTCAAAAAAATCGCGGGCTGCTCGCACGGTGCGTGCATGGGTGCGCGCACGGTGTGTGCTTATCAATATATACATTTTTTCAAATTCGATTTTCTCAACAACTACTGGAGGGATTTACACCATTTAAACAAAAGGCCGATCTGCGATTCAGTCTCTACCATTTTGCCAAATTTGGTGTAATTCCGTTCAGCCGTTCGGCTGTAACCGCGTCTAATCGTCCTATGGAAATTAACATGGGGAAAACACGTTTTGGGACCCCCCTTTTTTCTCAGCCCCCGCTTGACGAATCTACCCGAGACTTTCAGGGAAGAGCAAAGGCATAGTAGTTGAAAGAAACTGTTGTTGTTCAAGTGGTAGTTTTTCCATCATACAACCATTTAGTATCCGTAAGCAATGTAAATGTCACAGTGGTGTGGGCAAGTTCTATGCTAATATTCATGTTCCAGACCGAGTCACACAATGTTTGTTACCTGATAAGGCTATGTGGGGCCATGGTTTTAGCACCTCTGCTTTGGCACATGGTTATTCAAATGTAGCAAAGAACCACATGAACTGAAAGCAGAAATCTAAAGCTTCTGTTTAATTGTTGGTTAACGCCTTAACCACAGCGGTTTTTCCGCCACGGTGCGGGCGTTCTAAAGAGTGGGCGGGGCTTTGTCGCCCGTTGGCCGAAGGCATTACTGGGGAGCACGGAAGGGGTAAAAGAGTATTTTACAGTGTGCAATTTTTCTGTGTTTTAGTGTTCAAGCAGTCCTACATTTCTGTAATTGCAAATTTTCATTGATCTGTTTTTTTTTTATTGCTCTGTTACAGTGAGGGAAAAGAGAAAAAGTAATCACATCAATCATGTAAGTACATGCATCTTGATTATTTTTAAAGTTGGTGACCATCATATTTTTATTGCTCTTAGCTAAAACTTAGCAAAAAGTACGTAAAACCTAATCGAGAATTCATTTGCGCCTGCCATGGCCCTTTTTTTTGAACACATGGATAATTTGACTATACCACGTTGCATTTTATCTTCAGCCTAGTGGAGCAAGTGTCTAACCTACTACTTGCTTGGTGTTATTCTGATTTTGCCTATAAATCCATTCAGCTTTATTATTAGTACTCAATAGGTTGAATCAGGAAACATCCATTCTCTCCTCATCAGCTCGAAGAGTTATTTTAGGGGTATCTGTGCTAGATGTGGACGATACCGCTCAGAAATCTGCTACTACCCATTTTGAGGTTTTTACTTTGGAATGATGGTCTGAACCATGTCCTATGCGCCCTTTAGGGCTCGGCGTCCGAGGGCTCATCCTAATGCTGGTTGGTATTTCACCAGCTACAACAGCCAGCAGCTCCTAATTTGGCTTTGTTGTTCTCCTAATGAACTACACTCCCCTGATCAGGACTTTTTTCTGCTCCATTGCCAATGTCGAGGGAACAGCCTCTCATCAATATGGAACAGTTGATTCCACACGCATTCCCGGCAGTGCCCGCTAAACCAGTGGCGATAGTGATTAGTTTTTATTAATGCCCTCCCCTCTAAAAGAGATTTACGCCTGGGTTGTCTGTTACCAGGGCATTAGTTTGTCCACTATCACCATGAAATATTATGTATTCGGTCTGTATCACATGAAAAATGCTAGACTTAAATCAAGTGGCACTTTTCTAGATTTGGGGGGCATGGAACTCGGGCACTCCCAAGATGCTGGGCTGGACTGGCCACGAGAGGAAAACATACTAGCTAAAAAGTGCTGCCTTGTTGTGTCCTGGTGCAGGTACTCTGAAGGACACTTCATGCAAGACTCCAAATACTAACATGACCTAAGAACATCCTGCAATGCACTGTGACAAAGAAGGGGAAAATAATTCGAATGTATCCAGTTGCTGCTTCATACCCAAAGTTATTCAAGAGTTGGACTTGTTTAAAAAAATTACTTGCACAATTAAGTGCAGCACTGCACATCTTCTCAGTACAAATGCAACTGCAGTATATGTGGAAATTAGGCATGCCCCTCCTCCCCCCAGAAGAAAAGTTTGATGTGTAAGTTAACCCCACCTTGCAAGGTAATGCACACTTTCAGTTCATTCTACATACTGTTTAAACCTCATTGTACTAGCCCAGTGTTGTATGAGTATCACGAGAAAGGGATTAAAAAATACAGAACATTTTATTAATTTGCAAAAGCTGCGCTGCACAGGAAATACGTGGCCACTGTTGTGCTGCATCCTGCATAGTTGGTGCTGCAGGCAACTCCACCAATATAAATGTATCCTGAGCACATCTCCTCTTCTCCTGTATGCTGCCACACTCTGCTCTCCATGTGTACTAGACACAATGGCTCAGTCCTTCACAGGGATGCAGCTTTCAGGCTTTTGCAGCCCTAAATTGAACTGGCACATAATCAGGACGTCCTTCTTGGTCTTGCGAACAGAAACATCGGGCACCTAGCAGTCTCAAGCTTAGGGAATGGGACTGAATAGCTCTTTTCTTGGCTCTCGAACAGAGATTGCATTAACGAAAGGCTAATAGAAATGTACAAATCACAAAACATCATTGGGCCTACTTGATAGAAATAGGCTCTGGACAGTGAAGGACTGTTTTTTTTTGGGGTGGAGCGGTTCTTTGTTTAATTAAGGAGTATGTTTACATACTTTAAGGTGAAGCCTGGTCTGTTTCATTATCATTGAATGTGCCCATATAGTAGGAAAGGGTCAGGATTAAATCAAACCAATTAAAGTGCCTTTCTGATCTGGTCTGCGGCAGTATGTATTTCCCATCCTCATCCATGTGGTAGATGTTTTATTGGGGCCATATTTTTGAAGAAGATTGACCGTTAGAAAAACAAACTTTAGCATAGCCAACAGATCGCTTCTACGTGAGAGATTGGCTTTGAACATTTTTTTAGCCATGTTTTAAAGCAGCGGATTGCTGTGCAGTATGGCTGAATGTTTTTAAACAAATTGACATAGCTGCCAAGGTTTCAAATTGCCATGTGTGACATTTTCATAATTTCAGTGAAATTATGAGTGACATTTCAACCCCTATGAGTGACACTTTCTCGCGATAAAAAAATCATGCAATTAAGACGAGGGAAACATAAATAGCAGAAAATAACAGCCATCTGAGCAACAAGAAGCGCCAATAAGTTATTAAAACTGCTGCTCAAGTTAGTCAACACAGCTGTGCCAGTCAGTGTGTTGCCGGCCGGGCCGGTAGAAAAACATCACATCACATCAAAGTACAGAAGTTTATTGCCAGCCAGCAGAAGCCACCCCCTCCCCCACCCCACCCCGCTCAGTTCTGGCTGAAAAATCTGGCGGATGGGAGGACTCAAGGGCCTCTGAGAATGACGCCGGGCCCCCCAACCCCGCCCCCACAGAATGAGAGCGCACTGAGAGCCCTGGCAAAAACTACACGGATCACCACCGTCACTTCAGATCAATGAGGATGTCTGCTGTGTGACAAGGCAACAAGGTTAGGTAATAACAATTGATACACTACAATCACAGTGGCAGGCTGCCTCAGAGACGAAAGAAAGTAGTACTTACGGTTGTGAACAACTTCTGCAACTTCTGTAGTCTCGGACAGTGCCTTTTATGTTAGTGATCTGCTGCTGCCCACCCAGCCACGATGTGCACTGGCCACTCTGACTCTCTCTAAGTGCCTGCTTCATCCAGGCTGCTCTACTCGACGTGCCGACGACGGCGGGCCCCGATCCCCGGGCCCGGCGCGGCCACGCTCGCAGTCCTCCTCCTGGTGCCCCAGAGAGCAGAGTCTGCCGCCGGCTCTGCTGAGCTGCCAGCAGAGGTGGTCAAGGTGCGGCCTGCAGCTGCTCAGTTTAGCGTGGCGTGGGCGGCTGCGGCGGGTGGCCATGGTGCTTGAGAGAGACAGCGTCTCGTGCATATCTTGCACTCTCTAATCCCCCGCCGCTTCTGCACTTCCTAGTTCGGACGTGACGGCATTACGCGGCCGGCACATCCGGATTTAATCCCGGCCCCCCCAGTGCGCCACACGGTGATTGATTGGTAGGTCTCCTGACAGAGACTAAGATACATTGTAGAGCGCCGACGCTCTCAGCTACACAGAGCTGAGAGCTGCAGTACTGTCTCAGTTAACTGTTTAGGCGGGCACTCGGGCTGAGCAGCACCTCAGAACTGCAGAGAGAGCCCCGTGACAGGAGCGCCGCTGGCGCATGTCGAAAATGCGCGATTACCGCACAGAAATGCGTGAGCGTCACACCTGTTGCGTGACGCTTGGCAGGACTGAATTGAAAGCTCTATGACGTGGGAACAGTCATTCAAAACAGAGGGAGAAGTGAGGGGTAGAAGAAAAAAGCACATGGATGCAGTTAGTGATGTCCACATCATAGCACTTTTGTTTTTGTTAGGGCTGGCGGAAGGGCAACATGGACAACGAAGGGGGGGGGGCACATGAGTGAGAGGGGCAACACGGATATTGGTGGGAGGGAGAATGGGAAAAAGCACTATGACGCAGCCAACAGTAGCCGCTTCATTGCACCTTTTTTGTTATGGCAGGGGGTTACACACATGGCTGTTTGAACTCAGTGTGTTTGACAAAAGTTATTAAGTGTGTTTATCTGTTTATTTTTTAACTACATAGTTCTGGTGTGGGTGTGTGCTCGTGTAAATTGAACAATACTGCACTGGTCCATGTTTTATGGCACCTACAGACACTGTTTTGCTGTACTGAACTGAGAGAATTATTTCATACAATGACTTTTTAAATGAATGGGCCTGGAAGTAGGGTGAGTGCATGGCATTTGTTGCCTTAACAGGAAGTTTGAGGAAGTAGAAAGTCATTTCTCTTTCAGGGTTATTTTCATGTGCATTTAGCTTGTCGTTGGTTGACAACTATTATCATTTATTCAGCTTGGACACACAACTCGCCAGCCAAAAGCCAGATGTAACAGACCACTTCGCTATCATTTGCACCGCTTGTAGACTGACACATGACAAAAGTAAACATCAATCTTAAATGGCTTCCTCACATGTTAACATTTATGTATAAGCCCGAACAAAGAGCGGCTGCTGCAGTGGTGGCTGCCAACTTAAGTGAGTGGAGGGGCAGGCAAATGGGTGGTTATTTTCATAAAATCAAAACAATTGGGTATATAAAATAAAAAATGTTCTTACTGTGGTTTCTGCTGTGCTGTCCTCGCTCCTGTCTTCTTCCATGTAGCTCCAGGGCCTCAGCTAACTCTTTTAACCAATACTGGCACTGGTGTCACAGAGGAGCACCAGAATTGGTGGGTATCTGCCTTTAGCAGTGTGCACAACAGCACTGGAAGCTTTTGCTTTCCCTAAACCAGCTGTCTTAAGACAGCTTTGTTAGAGAGTTTTAAATGCACATGTGTGACTGGCCATCGTAAGACAGCCGACCAAAGAGACTTACACACTTCAAACAAAAAATAAAATAGTAATTGTCTTCATTACCATTTTATTTTTCCATCGCTGGGGTCATTTGAGTGGGGCGACGCTCCTCCGCTATAACTGAGGAGCTGCCCCTGCGCTGCTGGACTCTGCTATCAGGAGTAAAGTAGATGTGATGGCTCCCGCAGAGGCACGTCTTCAATATTTACAATATGCATGTGATGGTTTGGGGCTCACACATATCTGGCAGTGCTCTCATGAAGCAGACAGTGGCACACCCCACCGTGATGGTGGAGCAGGGAGCACGCAAAGATCTGTCAGTACCCTTGTGGACCAGACACACCGACAGAACTGACTGTACCCTCATGAAGCAGACTGGGGCACAGCTGACATCTGCTGGTGCCCTTGTGGTGCAAATGCAATTTGCACAGATCTATCAGTGCCCAGGTGGAGCAGGCATGTTCATACAAACACCTACGAGTGCCCCCCTTGAGCAGGAGCAGGCAGGTTTAATTTTTATTTATTTTAATGTTTTTTTATAGCGCAAGCATGACCTTTGCAGGTATCGGAGAACTTTACAGAATTACAGTGTGCCGAGTTGTAAACGCAGTAGTAACATATTCAATACAAGTTCACTAACATTCAATAGCATGGTTACATCATTAATAGCCACATAATGTGCTTGCACGCCTGTGTGCAAGTGATAAGGGGCCTCGCAAAGATCTGAGTGCAGCGGGATTAACCCTGACTTAACCTCCTTAAATGCTGAACATGGGCCTCTGCCATCTCATTACACAGAGCAGGAGTAAGTGTGGAGCAGTGGAAACTGTGTGTGGGCAGAAGGGGCTCCCTGGCAAGCTGCAACTGTGGGGGTTACCTTCTGAGATTGCAGCCTGTCCACTGCATCTGTGTGTTCAGAGACGCCATACTCTGCCCAGGGGCACACAGCCTGCTAAGCTCACCCACAAAACACTGGGGTGGAAGCAAGACAACACGGACAATAGCAGATAGCAGGTAGCAGAGAGGCTCTGGCGCCAGCAGTATGATTCTGAGGCCAAGGCAGTCTATAGGGCGGCCATTAAAGCCTATCATGTGGACATTCTGTCTGAAAAGAAGAATTATTTCTCTATGAGAATTGAGACTGTTTCGAGCTCCTGTAGGGAAATGTTCACTATTGTGAAGGAGTTTGTGACCCCTAATGCAAATGCGTCGCATCATGAGTTCTCTGAGACGTGGGTGATCTCGCTAGCTAACTTTTTAACCACTAAGATCAAGCGGATTCAGGACTCTTTTCTTTCTTTGGGCCCGAGTGATGTCATGAGCTCGGGAGACCAGCTGATTTTGACAGCTGGATCTGGACCCACTCTCTCGGAGTTTCCATCTCTCTCTGACTCCACATCTTGGGACTTCCGGATCAAGCTTAAATCGGGCTCACCTTTAGACCCTTGCCCGGCTAAATTTTTGGCTAGGGTGGCGGAGGTTATGAATCCTCTGATTAATCCCATCCTTAATTTGTCTTTGACTAGGGGTGTGGTGCCCGTGGTTTGGAAGCAGGCGATGGTTGTCCCATTACTTAAAAAGCCGGGTCTGGACCCTGAGCTACATGCCAATTATAGGCCGATTTCCCTCCTGCCTGCTCTCGCAAAGATAGTGGAGAAGCATGTGCACACTGTGCTCGCTACTTTCCTTGAAACCTACAGTTTGCTGCACTCCACCCAGTCTGGCTTCCAGACCAACCTAAGCACCGAGACGGTGATATTGGAAATCAATGAGGCCATCAAGGAAGTGCTGGATGCAGGAGGAAGAGCCATGTTGGTAATGTTAGACCTGTCGGCGGCCTTCGACACCGTCCCTCATGAGGGTCTCCTCATCAGGCTCCATGAGATCGGTCTGAGATGGACGGTGTTGAGCTGGTTTCGATCTTTTTTGGCTTGTCGCCGACAGGTGGTCTGGGCCCCTCCGTACTCGGCCGAAGTACCGAAGGAGGTCGGAGTCCCGCAGGGCTCGGTGCTGAGCCCGACTCTTTTTAATATCTTTATGACCCCTTTGGCGGTGCTGGCGGAGTCTTTTGGGGCTCAGATCCTGTCATACGCCGATGACACCCAGCTCCTTTTCACTTGTGGGCAGGGGGCTGAGTTTGACGAAGCGAGCATCCGTGGGTGTCTTGGGGCTGTTTTCGAATGGTTTCAGCGAAACAGCCTCAAGTGCAGCCCAGATAAATCGGAGGTGCTCTTCTTCGGGTGTCAGTCTGACCCGAGCTGGCAGGAGTGGTGGCCGGTGAATATGTTCCCTCCCATGTCATCGTCTCTGATTGCCAAGAACTTGGGGGTCAAGATTGATAACGGCTTGGCGCTTAAGTCCCAGATCCTTGGATAGGCCGGCACCTGTTATGGCCTCCTTAAAATGTTACGTAAGTTCCTTCCCCTGCTCCCGCTGGCGCATAGGAAGATTACGGTCCAGGCCCTCATTGGTTCGAGGCTGGACTATTCAAATGTCTTATATTTGGGTTTGCCCGAATACCTTCTCCAAAGACTACAGGTGGTCCAGAACTCGGCGGCTCGGACCATTTTTGGCCTGCATCGCCGAGCGAGAGCTTCTGACCTTTTACATTCTTTACATTGGCTGCCTATTCGGAAGCGGATTATTTTTAAAGCACTTACGCTGGCGCATAAGGCATTTCATGCTGTGGGAGCTGAATATATTCAGAACCGGCTTGCCTTCTACAAACCGGTTAGAGCCTTAAGATCGGAATCTCTCTGCCTTGCAGTTGTCCCTGTTGTCAGGAAAGCAAGGGTGGGGGGACGCTCCTTTAAACGTTTGGCCCCCCAGCTTTGGAATGCCCTGCCGTTGCCGCTTCGCAGTACATCTAATCTGCTGGCAGTCAGAAAGGTTCTGAAGACGTGGCTCTATGGTCAGTAATTTGTTCGCTCTCTTTCTCCTTCGTGCTTGCCCTGTGCAGTTTGTTGTGGGTTAGAAAGCGCCGGGACACTCTTCGGAGTAGCCGAGCGCTATATAAGACACCCATAACATAACATAACATAACATAACAATGGGAAGGAGGATGGGTGAAAGGCAACATGGAAAACGGAAGGAAGAAGGTTGAGTGGGCAGACAAGGGAAGCAGAAGTACAGGGAGGAACATAAGGCAGGAGACTTGTGTTAAGAATAGACTCCACACGATGTGAGGTGAGAGGGAGTTTATTGTGAACCGGATTCTTCAGTGCCAACCACTAGAGTGAGCTAGCCAACATTCTAAGGCGAGCTTCACTCCAACATTCTAAAGTAGATTAAACCAAACAGGAGGAAAGGAGGGGGTGGAGGGGCAAGGAGGGGCATACCAAGTTACAACACACCTCCCTATGTACAACAGCACAATTGAATAATAGTATTATAAGAGCAATAAAAAGGAGGAGGCAGAGGGATACAAAAGCAAAAACACAGGAGGTACCTTGCAAGGAAATACATTGAATAAGAGAATTAAGTGATCAAGAATAACATCACATATTGAACAAGCAGGCATAAGATGCAAATGGTACAACAGAGAGAACCAATGATGTATATCTAGACTTTACATACTGTAATCAGCTTGCCATGCCGGACACCTACGTTGACGTGCAACACTTCCCATAGTAGGATCCTCCGACACTTCTTCAGAGTCATCGTTGCTGGGAAGTTCGGAAACATGAACATTAGTGCAACGAGCCAATCTATCCATGCTCCATAAATTCCCATCTTCTAACAAAACAGAGTTATTATGGACCTTCCTGATTCTAATGGGTCTAGAGAAAACAGAAGATTTGGACTTTATCAGAGTGGGTTTTTTGACAACCACCCAATCCCCTACCATCTACTCTGTCAGTTGTGCCCCATTTAGTGTCATAACTATTTTTATACTTGACTTGATTTTCATTCACTTTCTATGATACAGTGTTCCTGTCTACCCACACAGGGGTCCCTCCATTCAACCAGTGGGTAGAGAGTTTTGAACCTGGGATTCTTGCTTTAAGAGAAGTAAACAGGGAGACTCCTGACACTGAATTAGGAGTGATGTGATATGACCACAACATTTTCCTTAAGCTGTCTACAACTGACTCTTTGTTTGACATAGCAAGTTGAATGGAGTCCTTAAGCATTCTGTTTGCCCTTTCCACTAATCCATTTGATTTGGGTGGAGTACAGTGGAGATTTGATATGAATGATAGATAAACTGTTCATGAAGTCCCTCATCTCATCAGAGGTGAATTGCACACCACCGTTATTAATTCACTGGGAATGCCTTCTTTAGAAAAGGTATCTTTAAGAAATTCAATGAGATATACTGTAGAAATGGAAAGAACAAACTTAGTCGTTATCCAATGAGAATGATGATCAATCAGGACGAACATACATTTTTGAGACTGACTTAAGTTCAAAGGACCAATAATGTCCATCCCCAGTTTTTCCCACGGTTTGGTGGGAACCGTGACAGGAATTAGAGGAGCCTTACGGACATTCTTAGACTTATCGCTGGTCCCACACGCAATACATTACTTTACAAGCTCTTCAATTAGTGTGTCCATTCTAGGAAACCAATAGCTTTGTCGAATTTTACTTTTGGTCAAGCTTCGTCGAGGGTGACTTTTATGTCCAATTTGTATGATGCGATCTCTCATTCCAGTCGGAGGAATTATTTTGTTACTTCTCCAGACCAGGTCTTCAATTATGGACAACTCATCCTTCACGCTCCAAAATTCCTGAAGATCCTCAGGCACATCATTTTTTTTCTCTGGCCAGCCATTAGTAATCATAGCTTTCAATTTGCACATTACATCATCTTCCTGGAGTGATTTCTCCCATTCGTCTTTCTTAATGGCCGGAATATCAATTGCCAGGATGGTTTCTTCCTCATTGTTTCCTTCTGGTTCATTTTCCAAAAGTGGCATACGTGAAAGGCAATCCGCCAAAGAATTTTTTGAGCCAGGGACATGCACAATAGAATAGTTGAAACCTTGCAGTCCTAAAACCCACTTGGAAATTCATAGAGTGGTATTTTCTAAAAGTTTCGTAGCGAACAACCGAACTAATGGTTTGTGATCCGTTTTCAAGCAGAACGGAATCCCCCACAGGAAATACTTGAAATGGTGTATAGCCCAGTAACACGCAAGCGCTTCCTTCTCAATTGTAGAGTAATTAACTTCAACAGTCTTCAAGGTTCTCGAAGCGAAGGCAATCACTCTCTCTTCGCCATTTATCATTTGAGTCAATGAGGCACCCAGGCCTTTATTACTTGCATCCGTAGAAAGTGTGGTCTTAGCATTGGGATCAAAAGTGTGCAAGATAGGGGCTTCCGAAATGGCTTCTCTGATGATTTGAAACGTTTGTTGATGTTCTACACTCCATTCAAATTTGGTACCCTGTTTGAGTAGCTCCCTGAGAGGTTGAACTTGGTCTGCGAAGTTCTTCACGAATTTCGACATGTACTCAACCAGGCCCAAAAAAGATTTCAGATCGTCTTTATTTGAGGGGGCCGGTGCGTGTTTTACTGCATCTACCAGGCTGGCCTTGGGTTTAATGCCTTCGCTTGAAATGGTGTGCCCCAGATACACCACCGTCTCCACACCTATCTTGCATTTATCTTTCTGAGTTGTGACACCAGCTTGGCTGAGTTTGGACAAAACTTCCTCCAAGATTTTGTTGTGCTCTTTTTAGGATGCTCCATAGAGTAAGATATCGTCTTGGAAACAGACTACTTTTTCAAGACCATGCAGGATGTTTTGCATAATTCGCTGAAAAACAGCGTCCGCAGATGCGAGCCCAAAAGGTAGTCTTGAGAATTGATATGTAAATGTAAATGTATTTGAGCTTGTAAAGCGCACTGCTACCCGTCCATAGGTTTCCTGGCGCTGTATAACTCTGGGAAACCCATCCTGGCTTTCCCTGTGGGATGGTCCCTGCTGGGAGTCCCCAAGGTGGAGCCAGGCATCCCCGGAATTGATAGGGCCGTTGTGGAGATTAGGCAAGCTATTGCCCAGAGTTGCCGAGTGGAACCCCTGATTAGAGTAATGCACCAAAAGGGGTTATAAAAGACGTGAGGTGCTTGTATTCAGGATGGAGAACGACCTGGTGGTAAGCCAAGGACAGATCAAAAACTGAGAAATACTTAGCACCTTGAATGGCCGTTAACATTTCATTAATGTTGGGGAGAGGGTGTCTATCCACCCAGATGTTGGCATTCAAATCCCCGAGGTCAACACAGAGGCGGATGCCCCCCCCCCCCTTTTGCTGCTACAACAATGGGGGCCAACCACTCAGAGCTTTCAATACGCTCTATTATCCTGTTTTCTTCCAGTCTGTTCAATTCATTTTGTAAGGGTTCTCTTAAAAGCAAAGGAATAGACGTGGCTTTGTGTACTACAGGCTTAGCATTTGACTTAAGCTTTATTTTGTGGAGGAACCCTTTAAGCTGCCCCAACTTATCTGAAAACACCTCTGGAAATTTCTCACACACATCCTTCCCAACAGTAGGCCTATCAATAAGTAATACAGGTTCTGGGGCATTTGGGTCTTATTTGATACCCAGGTCTTTTTGGTGCTTCCACCCTAACAAATTAGATCCCTTTTCTGTGATATACACTTTTCCCAGTGTTGATCTATCTTTAAAATTAATCTGCATCAACAACATACCAACCAGTGGAATGAGATTGTAATTGTATCCACCTGGTTTAAGGTCAGGAGGCAAAAGATTATAGTTTTTATGACCTGAATTTTGCTTGAAGGAAGTCTCATTTATCAGTGTGTAAGGTGAACATGAATCCGCAAAAACCTCATATGCAACATTGTCTAGAAATATTTCACATTCAGGATAACAATTCACATTCTGTTCACCAATGTTCAACACTTGGAAGATAATATCCCCTTGCAATGGTTGTTCAGAATCAAAGACCACCATGTGAGTAGTACTTTTCTTTTCATGGCATACTCTCGAAAAATGTCCCCTTTTTTTGCAATTACTGCAAGTGACACCCCTTGCTGGACACTTAACATCATTAGCTAAATGGTTTGGGTTACCACATCCATAGCATTTGGGCTTGTTAGACTGTGCGCTATGTTTATTTACTTCGAGTTGGGTAGATTTAGATTTGGCATCTTTCTGAACCACCTTGTTCACACAGTTGTCACTAACTTGTTTTACTTCATGGGCTTCCTTCATTTCATTCATACAGTAGCTTGTGTGCTCTATGCTAATAGCAATATCAATAGCTCTTTGTAGATCAGGAGCTTCTGCTAAAAGTCTCTCCTGAATTTTCTTTTCACACGTGCACCTGACTAATTGGTCCCTGATTAAAGACTCTGTGAGCAACCCAAAATCACACGTGGCTACCAAACCCCTCAAAACAGCAATGTAATTCTTCACTTTTCCATTTTTCCCTTGAACACGTAAGACAAATTTATGACGTTCCAGGACTATATTAATTCTGTCCCCAAATTGCTCCGCCAATTTTTTGACTGTAGCCTCATACACATCAGGTTGAACAACTCCATCTCCCCCCACATTGATGTTTGCACCTCCATCAACTACCTCAGGCAAATCATCAAACACATCCCTTCCATATTTACCTAAATTATGAAGTAAAATGTGTTGCTTCCTTAATGAAGAAAATCTGTTTCCACCAATTGCAATCAAATATGACTCAAACAAATGAAACCATTTTTTCCAAGAAATAAGAGGATCGCCAGCCTCATCCAAAAATGGCGGTGGTTGGGACATATTTAAAGCAGTCATATTGAGGAAAGAAAAGGAATAGAGGTTAGGAAGAAAGTATAAAAGAAGCTGGAGAGAATAGTAGAAGAATACAATGAGAAGAAAAGAAAACAGAGGGCAAAGCCGGGATACCTGACACAGTTTGTTCAACTCAAAATAAACAATAAATTCACTAAACTGAAAATAGGTCCTGGAGGTAACAATAATAAAGTTCAGAGAGGAGAAGGGAGACTGGAGCTGTGCCAGTCAGCGAAGGAAAACGCTTGATGGCACTGAGGAGAAATATCTTCAAATTACAATTTCATTGATAGTGCAATAACCTAAAAGCACCTATCTATACATTGAACCTGAATAAGATGTATTTCGATGACATTCCAAAATTAGACCTGAAAACGCTGGAAACGCCAAAAATAAACATGCACTACACTGCAGAAATACCTCTTCATGGAAAAATGAGAGGCAAAAAAGGAAAAGGAGAAATCCCCTTGTAGACAAAGTTAATTACTGTAGAAAAAAAATATGAGTCACTTTATCCTTCGACGTCAAACTGTGAAACGCTTCCTGTAGAAGTCGTGTGCTAGGTGTAGAACCAGATCGCAACTTCACTGACAGGAAAACGTGTGATCACAGTCATATAAAACATCCCTCGACGACAGGATAGGCAGCGACTCAATTTGTCGAGAGAAGAGAATTAGATAACGAAGTTTCCTACCTCATGTGCGCCAGTCAGCTTTTCAATCTGCACAGTCCCTTCAAGATACGAACTGCGCCGGCAGTCCCAGAAACTGCACCCCAGTCGGTCAACAATGACTGGAAAAGCGAGCTCCGCTCCTACCTCGTCACGTTTCTCCATAGAAGGCGGGCCATCCAAAGGAACTGACGGGAAAGCGCACACGGAGGGCGGAGCATCACACCGACGTGGATTTCTCCCTCAACAACCGGGCGGGGCTGAAAAGAGCGTCCAGTTGCCTAGAAACCTCGTTGAAAACTCCGCTGGTTGCCAGAAGCAGAACTGCTCAACTGCTTGTTCCCTTCAGCCGTAGACAGCAGGTTTCCTTCTCCTAATTATTTTTCCTTTTATTTTCGATGGTTCTTCCGCAAGACATAATCAGTAAAAGTCCACACCAGAGCGCTGATAAATATAAGGGCTGGTGGCTCGTTAGCAGATCAGCAACAGCAGCGTTAGAAAGTGCTTGCCAAACACCAGTGCTCTTCTAAACCTTCGCTTCACCAGTGGATAAAATGCCAGACGATAACACCAACAACCCGAAAATAAGGTTGCCAACTTCGTCCACTTGTCCACGGAAATCACTGTTTCACCATCTCAGGACTTACATTATTTTCACAGTTGGCAAAGATAACAGGGGAAAGAATCCAACCGTCTACAGTACGGTGATCGTCGCCAATTTGTTAAGAATAGACTCCACACGATGTGAGGTGATGGAGTTTATTGTGAACCGGATTCTTCAGTGCCAACCACTAGAGTGAGCTAGCCAACATTCTAAGGCGAGCTTCACTCCAACATTCTAAAGTAGATGAAACCAAACCGGAGGAAAGGAGGGGGTGGAGGGCCAAGGAAGGGGCATACCAAGTAACAACAACTTGCACAAAAGAGACAGATAAAAAGGACACACACTGGTAGAGTGCTTAAACACAAGGAAAACAGTAGCACCTATAAAAATGAGCAGTGGAAGGACACAAGTAATGTGTCTATGCTCCAAGGGAGGGACAAACGCACAAAGAGGAAGGAAGCCTACAGCAGCTGACTAAAGTGGTAAGCCATGTGCAGGCTTTAAGCCCTCCGATCAAAACCAAAATGTATCGAAGACGCTATCTGCGTGAGACTTAAAGATGGACAAACATTTACACTACAGTGAAATGCTGAGAAACACTAAACCACATCTCTCTCTGGCTTCAGAACAATAAGCGCCTGTAAGGTGAACTTCCACTCTTCTTGTAAATACACTTTGTAGCAGCAATAGATGTATGTCAGAAGGGGCACAAGAAAATCAAGGCACCTAAGGCATTAGCGTGCTGTCCAATAACAAAAGGAAACCCCGCCGAGCGTCCTTGGCCTGGGGGTAAAGGGAACAGCGCCCTCTTTCTAAAAATTTGTAAAGGTTGGGACTGTGTCCTGCGACCACCCCCCCACTTCCCCGACTTGTGCCTTACACTCGATCCTAAAAATCTTGAAGATGCAAACTATCCGCTTGATTTAAAGGGCGTGGTTCTAACATGGTTACAGCTGAGAGAACTCCTTTGCCCATGCATAGTCCGCGATGTCAGTCTTTCTGAACATAATGGACAAAACCCCCTTTTCCATTGGTCCTTGAATCCCGTATGCGCAGTGTGTGGAAAAAGCGTTTGCTTTTAATGTCTACACATAGCAATAGAATGCATACCCTGTTTTCAGTGAAAGGGGTTCATGAGGCGAGGAAAGCCCACATATAACCGCTTCTGAGTCGTGTGAAGTCTCTGCTGTCTGGCTCCAGTCCAAGTATTCCCTCTCAGGAATGAATTAATGTTGTTGGGTTGGAGGAAACACTGCAGAAACCTCCGTAATTGCATTTTTAAGAGCTACAACTCGTACAAACGTGGTGTTGCGTAGATGTGACACCTTCCGGTCGTCGACCTTATTGGGTGTGGGTGCATACACCTGTATTCTTTGTGATTTAAGTCTCGAATATCTAAAGGGGCTTTGATAATTGTGGTCTATTGTTTAAATATGCACCATTAACTAAAAGATACATGTCAATCGTAAAGAAAAGAACGCAAATGCAATGCTGATACAAAAAAAAACATACTGATCGGAAACAAAAAACGAGACCGAAAACAAAAAACATTGTTGATGTGAAACACAAAAAAAATGTTGCAGAAAAATAAAGTTCTCGTAAGCACAACACTAATAGCGGAAAGACACAAATAAAATACAATTAATTAGTACTTTGTCCATGCTCCAAAACATTAAAAGGCAGTAATACGTATAGTACCCAATTACAATCCAGTTAAAATGTCTGACAGTCAAGCCTGCAAATAGTAATTGATAGCTGTGCCCCAAGACCTTTACTGCATACAGTACCCTTTGCTCCAACCGCGCATGCGCGCTGTTTAGTCAAGACCTAATAAGGCAGAACCAAAAATGCAGAAAGGTAATATCTTTGCTTTGAAATTGGAGATTCTTTTTAAACCATAAACCGTTCTGTTCTTTAGTTTAGGTTCAACATGTCCAGGCTACATGTGGGCAAAAACAAAAAAAGGTTGAAATATAAAAAACAAAAAGTACTTATTATTCACTGGAGCAATGAAATTTCACACTAAGACAGGAGAAGTGTTTGGCAGGGGAGGGAGGTGGTTGGCACTGGTTTAGGAGTCCATGCTGCTCCGTGGAGAGGAAGCGAAGTCCCTCTATATCAAGAATACTGTACTGTTAGCAGCCAATGGTGGACCTCCCTGTTCATTACTGCACACATCCACCATTCCAAATTATGATTAGATAGGAAAGAAAGCACAGTATCATGGGGGAAAATATAGAGAACTTTAATGAAAAACTCAAAGACGCTGCTGAACAATATTCATGGTATATGCATGAAGGAAATTTTATGTTTTGCAGCATGAATCTTTTTCTGTATTCACATGCTGCGCATCTATCCGCCATCTAGTGGTTGGGTCTGGAATTGTCTTTTTTGTTGTTTTTTTCTCTTGTTTTCATCACTGTCGGCCACCATTTGGTGCCAGGTACGTCCCCTGTGTGACGTCAGACTGAATCCGGGAGGACGACGTGCATGGTGGCCATCTTCAGATTCTTTTTTTCGCTGTTGGGTCTGGAAGCAATACGGGAAGCGCCAAAGAAAGTTTTTAGTTACCCGAAAAAATCTCCAAAAAGAAGATTATCACCGAAAGATCATTTATCACCGACATCGTAGCAAGGGGCAAGAGCAGAGCGGCCGGTCAAACCCCAGAGGACCACCCGGTCCACAAATGGCGAGGTATGGGTCATGGAGAATACTCCTTTCAAATTCTGCCCCAAGTGCCACCACAAATATGCACAACGCAACCCACATGATGCAACCTTTTCCGGCCCGAAGTTCATCAGGACAAGGACTGTGAGGCCTGCGCAACGTTCCTGCCTAAGATGCTCAAGACACGCCGAAACCAAAGACAGGCCCACTACACCACAGTGTTGCAGTCGACGAAGAAACCTCTCATGAGGGACCTGGGTTTCTATAGCAATGAAGAAGAACTGTGAGCTCCAGCAGATTCGACACACGAATGATCCGACATTCAGATCCTAGAAAAGGACTCCGAAAAAATCCATGTCGGGAAGAAGGCAAGGGAGTCAAAAAAGAAGACAGTCAAGGTAAGACACCATAAAGATCCGTCTGACCCGAAGGGCTGCGAGCATAAGACGACCAAGGCAGCCCCGACGCCGAGCAAAAAAGCGATCAAGGGTCAGCCGCGATTAAAAGAATCCCACGGAACCCTACCAAAGGTTACAGAGGAGGTAAAATCGCCGAAGCCAAGGGTCGACAACTAACCCCAAAAAAGGGCACAACACCACCGAAGACTAAATTTGGTGCCGGGAAGAAGAGAAAATCTCCAGCCTCTGACGCCGAGAGGGCCCTTGAAGTCAAAAGGAGAAGACTCGGAGGAGATGGCTATGCTCATACAAAAGGAAAAAGATTTTGACGTCTCACTGTAGGATTTTCGAATCCCTAAGACAACAGTGGGCGAACCGGAGAGCATCGACGGCAAAGAGGCTGAATATGCCAAGGGAGAGGACGAATGTATCTTCGAATCCCCTCCAACACCAGAACCTAGAGGAATACGGGGACGTACCGGAGGAAGAGGAAAACTCTGAAAACTTTGAGGATACATGGAACGACCTCGACACTGAGAGCCCAGACAAAGAGATTTGCTGCTACCCCTCCAAAGCATCCCCCCCCCCCCAGATGACATTGCTTTCTACAATGACATTGTAAAGAGGGCAGCAAACCAGTTTGGTGTACCATTAGAGGAAGAAAAGGGGTACACATGCTTCTTACTGGAAACCCTGGTACCTGCCACAAAAGGAACTCCGTATCTACCTATGTTGCCCAGTATCCTGGATCAGGGCAAAGAAGCCTTCAAAGAACCAGCTTCAAACAGAGAGGAGTTTTGGGAGAGGAGTTGGCCTAACGGCTAAAGGCGCTCGACCTCGGACCTGGGGATCTGGGTTCGAGTCTCGGTAACGACGCCAAAACCTCCTGTGCTTCTGGGCAAATCACTTAATCTCCCGTGCCTAAAAATGAAAGTGTGTGTCCTCATGTAAAAATGTAACTTGTGCTATGTAAAGCGCTCTGATACCTGATTCGGTTCGGGTCTAGTTCGCGCTATATAAAACTCTACAAAAAAAACCTAAAAAAAAAACAAGGGGGTAACCCCCAGGGTGGAGAAAAAATAGAAAGCTTCCTCAAAGGACGCTAGATACATTCAAGAAAAGTACAGTACCTTGCTCCATCATTGTCACCACTGCCAGAAGGAGAGCAAACGCAGTATCCAACAATGGGCCTCCACCAGAAAAAGAAAGTAAAAGGATGGATATGGTGGGGAGAAGAATGGAAAAGAGGCAGCAACACAGTGGCTCATCGCTAACTCAAATGCACTGTTGAATAGATGTGGCCACCAGCAGTGGGATGAGATAGAAGAGTTGCTTAACAAACTCCCCGAGGAGGACTAAAAGAGGGCAACATCTATTTTCCAGGGACCAAACAAAATTTGCCTAACACCTGCCTAAAGTCTGCCCAAAATGCAGCAGATACTGCAAGTAGGCATATGTGCACAGGAACCATCCTCCGAAGACACGCCTGGCTCAGAATTTCTGGTTTCAAGCAGGAAGTTCAAACATCAGTCATTAACAATTCGTTCAATGGGGAAGCTCTATTTAGCAAGGAAGTGGATGAATCCCTTCAGAAAATTAAAAAACTGCAAGGGTAACGGGGGCCTTACAGCAAAGAGGTTCATTCAGAAGAGGAGGCTTCAGTGGCAGCCCACAGGTAGACTTCATATAATTGGGGTGTTGCACAGCTTTCAAAAGTTCTTATAAATTTTTCTGATTTGAGCTCACTGTCAGTATGGTTAGGTGCTCCTACAGGTGACGGGGCCGTCCTGCTCCGTTAGTTAATGAAATCAGAAGAAGTGCACACACTATCACAGTAGGTGCATCCCTGTGTTTGGGCACACGTATTATTGCGATCAGTGGTTTTCCTGTAGATATCTGTTTCGAAACCTGTGGGTGTTTTTGAGATCAATACATCCAGGAATGTGATGGTGTCTTCTTCTATTGACCACGTGAGTTCAATTCTGTCATCTTTGGTGTTAAGTTCAGTTAGGGCTGCTGTGAGACCTTCTTTCGTGTCCTTCCAAATGAAGAATAGGTCATCTATATACCTAGTATACATTTTCAGGTTGTTGGTCCATGTGTCGTTGTCATAGATATACTTCTCCTCGAACTCTTTCATGTATAGATTAGCATACGTCGGTGCTGCACAATTGCCCATCGACATTCCTGATAGCTGCCTGTACCATACCTTGTCGTGTTCAAAGTAGCTGTGGTATAACGTGAATACCATTAGCTCCATTAAGAATTGTTGCATTTCTGTTTCAATCTCACTGTTGACAATGGTTTTCTCAACGGCCTCCATTCCTCCCCCGTGGGGGATAGACGTGTATAGTGATTTGACGTCTGCTGTGCACATGAATATTTGTTCATTATCCTGTATGGTGACTTTAGATAACTTCAGTAGAAACTCTGTAGTGTCTTTTGTGTAACTTCTCATGTTTTGCACAAACGGTTGTAGATATTTATCTAAAAACTTTCCTATGGGTTCATGCAATGACCCCCTAGTTGAAACAATTGGCCTAATACTAACCTAAAAGTCAAACAGTATGTTTTCATTGAGTAACGTTGCATCACAAGAAATGTCCCGTTTGTTTTTTGCTCGCAGAGCTCCTGGAAAAAGGGCACTGGCCCGAAATGCATTGGAGCATTCAAATATAATTGTGGATACAAATATGAAAAGAAAAAGTTTGTTATAATGAATACATAACGTATATGAAATGAATATCAAGTGAATATAAGAAAATAAAGAGAAAACATTTGCATCAAGCATTGAGGAGTCTATGTTTGAACCTAAAAGTGTGCCCAAACACAGGGATGCACCTACTGTGATAGTGTGTGCACTTCTTCTGAGCCCACAGGTAGAGGCACCTCTTGTCAAGGGCAGCAAATACCACAACAATCCCAAGGACCAAACCAAAACGAACAAATGGG
Organism: Lissotriton helveticus; assembly: GCF_964261635.1. Classification (NCBI taxonomy): domain Eukaryota; kingdom Metazoa; phylum Chordata; class Amphibia; order Caudata; family Salamandridae; genus Lissotriton; species Lissotriton helveticus. The sequence goes on from NC_136061.1 coordinate 447,603,051, forward strand.
CCAACAGTCTAGCTACCAAGGTTGGCAGCAACAAAAGCAGCCCTTTCGAGGAAGAGGCAATGGCAGAGGAAGAGGCCAATCCTGAAGAGGAAATGGGTCTAACTGACATAATTCCAAAAAAGGACCCTCACAAAACACCGGTGTGGGGGGAAGGATATCCCTTTTCAAAAGACAATGGAAAAGGATCACAGCAGACAATTGGATATTGAATTTGATAAAATACGGATACTGCATCGAGCTCACAAGAACACCACCTGCAAATCCGCCAAAAACAAAAAGATTAACAAGAGCAGGACAAACACTGTTCAACGCACCTCAAACAGGCAATAGAAAAGGTACCGACACAAGAATGGTTCAAAGGAAATTACTCACCATACTTACTACAGGATGAAACTCCAAGACCAATAATGCAATTAAGATTCCTAAACGAATTCATACAAACACAACACTTCAAAATGTGTACCCTCCAGGAAATAATCCCACAAATTCAAAAAGGGGATTACTTCGCAACAATAGACCTCAAGGATGCCTACCTACATATCCCTATGAACCAAAGACTTAGAGTGTACCTAAGATTCCTGCCCAACGGAATACACCACCAATTCAAGGTACTCCCCTTCTGCATAAAATCTGCTCCACAGGTGTTCACAAAGTGTCTAGCCGCAGTGGCGGTACACCTGAGAGAAGAAGGAATCCCCGTCTACCCCTACTTAGACGACTGGCTAATAAGGGGACACGAAACAGACCTGTCACAATCATGTTTAAAAAACAATTCAAACGCTACAAGACCTGGGTTTCTCAATAAACCACAAGAAATATTCTACAGCACCAGAAAAACCCCAGACAGGCCAGGCTACAAGCTTTCCACAATGAAACAGCCCTCTACCAGAGGGATCAGTCTCTGACAGTGAGGAGAGTAATGAAACTAATGGGCATGATGGCATCCTGAATCCCACTTATCCCTCACGCTCGCCTACACATGTGCCCATTCCAAGAATGGATGACCAACAGCTGGTCTCAAGCCACAGGAATTTGGGAGGCTCTAGTGATTGTTACACAAAGGGTGCAGGCACAGACACAATGGGGTGGGCAACCAACAACCTAGCCCAGGGGAGACCTTTCAGGAACCCAAATCCATCTGTGACAATCACCACGGATGCATTTCTCAACAGATGGGGTGCACACTTCAACCAGCTAAAAATTAATGGTCAATGGAGTGAAACACATTAACTTCTTGGAGATAAACTGTTTTTCTGGCACTCAGGGCATTCCAGAAACATATTCAGGGGAAGAACATCTTAATCAGACAATACAACAATGTTTAACTAAAACAAACTGGGTGGGACAAAGTATTTTTCCGAAGGCAAACTTGCACAGGAAATCTGGCAATGGGCAATATTTCAAAAGATCAATCTACAGTCAGTACATCTACCAGGCATAGACAATATTACTGCAGACCAACTGAGCAGACAGAACAACTGCTCTCACAAATGGGAGTTGAAGCAGAGGACAATACAATATCTTTTCAACATCTGGGGAAAACCAGTGATAGATCTGTTCACAACAATGCAGAACAAGAAAGGCCAATGCTTTGCCTCGAGGTTTCCACACCACCTATCAAAGGGAAATGCACTTTCACTCAATTGGTCACAGACATTTTCTCACGCCTTTCCGCCAATACCCCTGATGCAAAGAGTGTTACAAAAAGTAAAAAGCCCAGGAACAAATATGATTCTCATTGCCCCTCAATGGCCAAGACAAACATGGTACTCCACCCTCGTAGAACTATCCAAGGGAGATATGGCCGGGATCAAAGCAGAAAAAGACCTGCTAACAATGCAGCAGGGCCAGATTTTCCACCCACAATCGGCGACACTACAGCTAGCAGCTTGGTGCCTGAGTACATAGAGTTTGGGCATTTTAACGTTCCTCCGCGAACTATGGAAGGTCTAAGGGAAGCAAGGAAACACCTAGCAAGAAAATGCTATACAGCAAAATGGAAACGATACACTATATGGTGCACCACTAACAACAAATTTGGTTCAATCAATACACAAAAAACAGTTATCACATGTCTTACTTACATCTTGGACAGCAACATCCACTTTTCCAGCCTTAAAGTGCACCTTGCGGCCATAGTGGCATACACAAGAGGAAAATCATGCAAAAGCTTTTTTACAAGACCAGTCATCAAAAGGTTCTTAGAAGGAGCAAAAAGAATAGCTCCACCAAGAGCTGCTCCCATACCCATATGGAGCTTAAATACAGCACTTTCTCAACTAATCTTAACAAGCATTGACATAGCCAATAGGTCTTGCCTTTGGGACCTTATAAGCATTTAGTTATGCAGCAGAATATCCTTGGTGCAACAACATCAAGTGTTGCATGGCTTAACACTTATACGGTCCAAAAGGTGAGACCTATTGGCTATGCCAATGCTTTTTTCTCCCGAAGCTAATACTACTATCGACAAAGGAGCCAGCATGGTGCCAATCTTTAAATTACTCTATAAGCACATTATGATTATATAATAAGAGTTTTTTTTAAGTTGACAAAATAAAAGAAAACCAAATATTCTAATGGGTGTGGTGTTATTACTCCCTGGATAATAGTTAATATGAATACAAGAATCTCAAATTGAAAGCATTTCACAGACTTCCGGCACCAGTGTTAGAAATGCACAACGTTAAATCAAATAGAACAAGATGAACGGAATCCCACAATGATACTGTCCACATAAATAATTACAGTCTGCAGTACACCGAAGTGCCAAAAATCACCAAGAAATTGCAGAAGCTGCATAAAAAAGACACAAGAGAGACACTCCCATCTAAACCCCAAGGCACACATCCAGCCAGCGTAGCCAACATTGCAAAGAGGACAAGCGCATCAACTGTGACAACTACTGGAAGACAATCCAGGTTTAGAAGATCAAAGTCCAAGAACAAGAGGTAATTTTGGACAAACGAGGAGTTGACGGAGAAAAGAAAGGAATCCTTAAGGATAGCCAAGCTTGTTTATGAATGCCCAGTAGAGGCGAAGTGTGTAAACTGTGTTCAACAGATGTATTTATAACAAACTGGTCCTGACAGCGTTCAACGGCTTGAGACAAGGAAGCCTGAAGGTAAACAAAGTTTTGCGTCTGCTTTGAGGGAAGAAGGTAAAGTTTATCTTCCGGAGCCTTCGAGGCGGCCCACAACCTTTGCGACTTGCGTAATAACCATTTTTCTGAATTTAGTTCCCCGCTGCACTGTGAAAAGGAATGGCTGATACAAACACATCCCAAGCGCAAAGGTGCCACAGCATCAACGGGCACTGAAACGTCTTCATACAATGCCACCAAGGAGCCAACAGGAAGCACCTGAGCCAACCCAACTGCCAAGGCTTGCCAACTCTTACAAAGAGCAGAGGAAGTGCCCTGGAAGGCGGCCTTCTCGAACACATGCGCATGTTTAACAACATCACAATGGCCACAGACTAAAACAAGGTCTTAAAAAATAGGGGGAGAGAGGTACATCCCTTACAGTGCTTTTTACAGAAAGGCCTGCGTTGTAGAAACAGCTCATCCTGAAAATACTGTGTTAAGTTGTAGCTGGTGCGTTGGAGATTATTTGGGCTGATTTTGGGTTTTCTGTAGTATGTGATGCGCTTTTAGTTAAAAAACGACATTTCTGTATTTTAAGTGAAGTACTCTGCCTATTTTAATCTGTATTCTTAGCAAAAACCTTTTTTGCAACTGCATAATAGAGAGAGTGGTTTTTGTAACATTCATTAAAGAGTTTGTCAGCTGCAATATATGTTTTTCTACATCAGTTTAGTGGTATGCATATGCAAAGCTGGTATCTGTCCGGCACATTTATTTATTTGAATAAGCATTCGCAGACAGCCTACATTTACTTGGACTCTGTTTCCAATGTTGGATGGTTAATGAATTCCACTAGGTACTGGCCTCGGACCAGTGACCCCACCACCCCTTTATGCAAAACATTTCACAACTAAAAGAAAGAACTATATGCCATTTTGTTGCGATACTATGAACAAATTAATAACTTATATTTCCCTACACTAAACCACTTCTAATCTTAAACGTCTAGCAGCCGAAAAGCACTATGGTGCCTCAGCAGGGGACGTGAGCGCTATATAAATACAATTACAGTAAAGTTGCGATGTCATTGCCAGTACTTTGCATCTCACCTTGTTCAGAAACGCGCCAAATGCCACTTTGCTTGTTCTGCACAAACATGAACTATGGATGAAACCCCAACTCATTAAACCTGTTGTGCTGATAAAAGGCAGAGTAGCTCCACATCTTTGGATGGCCACCACCTCGAACAAGTAACAGGTCATTGCTAACGTGCCTTTAACTGTCATTACAACAACCAAAATAACCCGAAATAACATCCATGCAATATGAGGTTTATAAACACAAGTCTGTTAAGTGTGCAGTTGGACCATATTTTATATGCAGTTCCCTGTAGGAAAAGGGCCAATAGAATAGCTAAAAGCCATTTTGCTCTTTTTAGCCACTCTGATGACTCTGGCCACACACACATAAAAGACCCCACTCACAGTCTCACTCACTCACAATACCAGTAGCTTTTATACATTCATGTAGCACCATACCATGCCTTATCCGGAGATGAACCTCGAGATCGAAGGCTCCCAGCTGGGGCAGGTGAGCCAAACAACAAACACCACATGACTAGGTCACCACTTAATTTAACTAAAGCGAACCACAACAACCACCAATATGCAGATTGTTCATCGAGATCTTAGGTCTGCTGCTTACTTATTTTCATTACCACACACATACACTACGTACCCCACTATGCTTCTTTTCCCCAATAGAGAGGGATAAGTTCCGAACAGACCTGTGCACAGACTAAGGGCACGCGCTCTGACTACAATATCTTTCGCATAACTACGGAAATTGTAAGCAGAACCCGCGAACCTGTCCGAGGAATCTTTCCTATAAAAAGTGGACACGCTGGAAGCAGTGGGGCGGGCGAGGGCAGTGATTCTAATGAGTCAGCAGTAAGAGTCTATCTGCCGATGACATCACCTGCAGATCCAGTCACAGTGTTGTTTTTTACTCAGTCTGGTGCAGTGATGTCACCAGGCAGCAAAACCATGTGCAGAAAGCAGACTGCTTGACCTTTGGGGTTACCTCCACCTCCAGGGGCCCTACGAGATGTACAGACTGGCGTGGGCACTGTAAAGAAGAACGAGTGGTACGTGCGCGTGCGTGCCACAGCGAGGCATCTGTTTTCTATTATCGCGCACACGTCTGTGCACGATAATTGCAAACAGATGTCGCCGTGCGGGTAACCGCATGCAATAGGCCGTGGGCAGAGCAAAGGCGGGAAATGCACTTACCTTTGCCCAATTGCGTGCTGTCTTTCTTAGAAAGACGCACGCAGAGCCAAATAGCCTGTGCGAAAAACAAAAACACACGCACGAGCGTGTGGTGAGCTTGGGGAGCTTTCTGAAGCCCCTTACTAAAGTCAAGCAAGCAGAGCATGCGCGCTGCTCTAGGCTCGACCTAAAAATCAATCCACAGTTCTTGCCAAAACTGGTATCTACGTATCACTTAAATCAAAACATTCTCCTGCCGGTTTTCTTCAAGGAGAGAGAAGCCTTCATACCCTGGATGTAAGGAGAGCTTTACTAGACTATTTGCAAAAAATGGAACAAATCAGGAAGACAAAGCAATTGTTTGTCGCCTATGCACACACCAACACAGTTTCAGCAGCGGTGACAAAAGAAACCATTGCAAGACGGATAGTACAAGCCTTTTAATTATGTTATTCCAATGCCAAAAAAGAACTAGCAATGCAACCAACTGCTCACTCCACTAGAATGAAAGGGTCCCCTTTTTTATTTAATTTGTACATTAATAACCTGGGTCACACATTGGCTAGTACGTGCATGGACTTGCCACAAGTTAAGCATCGGCCAATACCCGTTTTGCTGTACGTGGACGACGCAGTACTTAAGGCGCACACTCCTTTGGCCTTGCAGGGTCTTCTTGACAGAATTGTCCTGTTTATGGACGATCTGGGGTTATGTATTAACATAAGCAAGACTTTTGTTATGAAAATGGGTCGCAATGCAGCTAAGTGTCGTAACGTATACATAGTAAAAGATATTTTACCTCAAACCCCAACTTTTTTCTACTTGGGAAATTTATTTGATTGGGAAGGGACTTGGAAAAGTGGTATTAATTCTAGAAGATTGCAATTTGTACTATCGATCATGGCCCTTCGCAATTTCGCTAGGAAATTGGGGAATATCCAACTGAAAGAAATGTTAACCATATAGTATGCAAAATGTAGATCTATTGCAATGTACGGTTCTGAAATTTGGGGACATGTGAATGCTGAACCATTACAGGCGGTGTAAAATGCCTTTAAAAAGCTTTCATTACTTCCTTTTGGTTGTTCAAATCATGTATGTCACTCTGAACTGAACTGGGAGCAAATTATTATTTAATAGACTTGCTCAAAATTCAGCCAGTTCTGCTTTGGCACAAAATATGAACTTGAATCATGCCATAGTTAAGGACTGTTGTGATTCAGATCTGGCCTTAAAGGTTCCTTGGCTAAAGTTTATTAGGAACTTTATATTCGACATTGGCCGTCCGGAATTTTACCATCAACCCGAATCCTTGTCAAATATTTTGAGGAAAGGACTAAAATCAGAGTGTCTAAACCAACTGCAGGAGTCAAGACTGTGTGTGGAATTGGCCAAACCAACTGTGCAATATAATCAAATGGTCTTGACTACTCTTTCAATGCAACCGTTACCTTTTAATGCTCAACACAAAGTTGTTTTAACACGTTTTAGGTTAAACATATTCCACCGCTTAACAAGTTTCCCAACTGTTAATAATTGATCTAATGACCTACTGCTTTGCCCTTGCGATGTGTCTAACCAATCAACCATGCACATTGTTTTTCTGCAAATTTTATATGGACTTAAGAAGATTATTTGTAACACCTTTATTTAAATCCCTAAATTTTAAACAATGTAGGCCAGCATTTTTATATTTGCAACTTCTATCAAATCTTTACAAGTGTGTGGTGCTTGCAAGGTTTTTAAGGGCTACTCCAGTGAGCAGGAAGTCTTTACCTGCTGTACGCTAACATGTAATCTGTATTATAAAATATGACTTGTACTTCCTTAGTTTCGTTTTTTCCAGAATTTTAGCTGTTCTTTATCTTTTTTTTAATTAATTTTAATGTTCATGTTCTCTTTTATGATACACCCAGAGAGAATCGAATAATGATTAATTGAATTGAAAGGAGCGACGCTAGCCTTTATGGCAAATGTACACATTAATTCCATTTGCACAGCAGCAACATGGGCATTACCACACACCTTTACAAAACATTATTGTGTGGGCATACAAATGAATAAGGAAGCTCAAATTGGACAAAGGGTGCTTCAACACCTGTTTACAAGGTGTTCCTTATACCACAGCCTCAGGAGAAACCGCTACATAATCCGATGCACAGCATGTGAATCCAGAAAAGGATTCACACAGCAAAACAAAATGATTACTTACCAGTAGGAGTAGTTTTGCTGCTTGAAGAATTTTCTGGATTCACATACGACCTCCCCTATAAGGAAAACAAATAGGCGGGGAAGCAAAGGATTATATCAGTATTTCTCAAACCATCTCAGGATTACAATAACAGAAAAAAGTATTTGAAAACGGCCACAACGCACGTCAACCTCCAGGATACTGTCTGACGTCATACAAGGGGCATACCTGGCACCAAATGGTGTCCGACAGCAACCAAAACGAGAGAAAAACAAAACAAAAAACAAAGACTATTCCGGATCCAGCCACTAGATGGCGGAATGATTCACAGCATGTGAATGCAGAAAATTATTCAAGCTGCAAAACTACTCCTACTGGTAAGTAACCATTTCGTTATAAAGCACATTGGTACCGGCAGTAGATTTCTTCTGCCAAAAACAACCATGATGCAAAAAAGTGGTAACAGACTAGGACAACATTTATTAATTGATGTTACTAAAAATGTGGGGGTAGATTAGAGAATTACAGGCAAACCAAAAGAGGGGTAACTTACGTTTAAAAAAAAAAACAAAAAAACATAAATACTTAAAAATGTTCAACTCTGTTTTTGAACTCTGAATCTGCCCTAGATAATTTGAAGTGCATACAGTAGATTGGGTTTTGTGAATGATGTTTATATTTTTTACGCCCCAACATTGATACATTGTAGCTAAACAACTAAAAACTTGTAGAACCACATCTGCACAATAAGCGGCTTTTGACCCTGTTCTTTTTTTATGAGAAATAGAAAAAAAACGTGGTATGTATGGCTTTCTTCGTTCCTAGGTATCTCCTGGGCAGCTTACAAAGAAGTACAGCTCGTGCTCAACAATATTTCTAGATGACAGCACAGTCAGTCAGCCTAACCTTAGAAGCACAATCAAATGGTAAGTGTTTTGAATGACTTAAATTGACTAGCGTATATGTAAATGACATAATCTAATTAAATCAGCCCAATTCAAACTTCCAAATTGTAAGGAGTGGCTTATATTTAAGTGTGAAACAATTTTTTACATCCAACGTAATAGTTTTGTAGGTAAGTAATTAGCATTAGATAACGAAGCAAGTATAGATCATTCTGGTAAAATGTGCTCTGCATTTGTGATTTATACATTTGTTATCTGCCCCCCTGCCGTTTTGAGGCCTGGCTTAAAAGCGGGGCTTTCACTTGACGTTATGTGATCATCAGAAATTGAGCGTTAATATGCACTTCTAAGAGCGGGGTTTTTACGGCACCCACATGTTGATTACCTTGAGTACTGTATTTGACTGGGCAGAATTTGTGCTAGTCCTCTTGCAAATGATTTCAGTTCCCTTTGCTGTGTTATGCTATTTGGCTTTGTCTCATATATTCTTCTGACACTCAGACTCATTTATTGCAGCAGGCATGTTTGTTAAAATAAAAGGCAATTTACGAGATATTCGTGAAAATGGACAAAGTACACGTTAGAAGTTCCAATCTTGTGATCTCACAAATGAAATAAAGTGAAAGCCTGCCTCCCAAGACAGCGGTAAAGCATGCAGTTTCCAAAAACATAGCAAAATCAACGGACTTCAGATGGAGCACTCTCTGGAGCATCTTCCTCCCTACCCTATCCCTTTTTTTCATCTACATGAAAGTTGAAAAGAAACGTCTGTGCAGAACCAACACCACGACCATTCGTACCATTATCAATGCACATGTATAACCAGCAACTCTTTCACCAGAAGCACCAGCACCACCTCCAGTATCAACCGTACCACCATGGCCAATACGGGTACTAGGGTCAATGGCAGTATGATTACTACCAGTACAACACCCTCAAATAAAGCAATAGAGTCACCAGTACAACCTCCATCACCAGTACCACCGCCAAAGTCCCCATCACCTGTACTAGGACCGTTCTTATCAATATTACCACCATCTGCACCGCCATAACCACTAAAACTGACATCTGTGTGTTAGTTCAATGTAAGCAATGCAAGGCTACAATCTCAGAGCTCCTTTCACCCCTGCACAGCCAGTGGAGAATATAATATCACCCTTAATGGCAACACTCCCACCCCCCCCCCGTGCCACCACACACGTCCCGTGCAAGAATGAAGGCTGTGGGGTTGAGGTGAGTCTTGGGTCTGTCCCAACTGCTTATCGCTATTCTATGGTAATGCTAAATTGGATCTCCTGCCAGGGATGTAGTTAACATTGCTGCAATCAGTCACGTTGTAAGGGGCACAGTGCACCACCTTTAAAACTGTCTTTTACTGCCCAACCGAGAAAAAGGGTGGCCCATTTTCTTTGCGTGAGTTAGGGCTGTTGCACAATTTCAGTGCCACTGCCTCCTTTAAAAAATCCACTTAAGCAAATAGTCATAGGCCTGCTTCTGTGGTAGCGTTGTTTAATACATTTATACATAGTGTTTTACTTCCATGGGCTACATTCTCTGGAAGTCTGACAGTTCAGCAATATGTTTTTCACCCAATTCTGACATAATGTTAAAAGAGGCTTCAAGTGTCTCCACCACATTTGCTCAGTTAAACAACTCTACCAGGTTGTATCACATCTCACAGGTCAGGACAAATCTACTTCTATAGAGGCCTCTCAATCAATGTGTGATGCCTTGTCAACTTACTTTTAAGACAAAGTTTGTGACATTTATTCAAAATTGAATAATCTTAACCATGACATCACTATTTCCCATACCACCTCTGACCCTATTCTCACTAATTTACCCACTTTTTCTTTTGATCAAGTCTCACCAGAACTGGTTCACAAACTCATGATGACCATTAACTGTGGCTCTCCCAATGATCCTTGCCATCCCTCAATACTTAAACTGGCTCCTGTTATTCTATCCCAAACACTCTGACATTCATAACGCCATGCTCACCTCAGGTATTTATCCTTCTATATGGAAAAGAACAGTAATAAAACCTCTACTTAAAAAATCCACGTTAGATCCCTCTAAGGTAACGAACTACAGGCCAATAGCATGTCTCCTCTTTCCTTCCAAAATCATAGAAAAAATTATGAACAGTCAGATGTCTGAATTCATCGACAATAACAACTGTCTTGACGATTCCCAGTTTGGATTCAGAAAGGGTCACGGCACGGAGACGGCATTAATAAAAGCGTACAAGATCAGAATGATCTTGGATAAAGAAGGGGCAGCGGTACTTATTATGCTCGATCTTTCCGAAGCCTTTGACACGGTCAATCATTCCATTCTGATCGACCGTGTCAAAAAATCCGGAGTATCTGGGACCGCCATTTCCCTTCTTTCCTCATTTCTAGCTAATCGGGAACAATCGGTGACCATGGGCGGATACTCCTCCTGCTCCTTCTCTCTCCCCTGTCGTGTCCCCCAGGGATCCTCGCTGAGTCCAACACTTTTTAACATTTATGTGGCGGACTTAGCGAGGATCATTAAAGCTCATCACCTAGCAGTTACATCTTACGCTGACGATACGCAGATTGTCCTGGCCATTAATAACAACGGACTGGAAGTAGCCAATAACTTCCAACAGGGAATGCTTGCCATTAGTAACTGGATGAGTACAAATTGTTTAAAGCTCAATTCAGACAAAACCGAAGTCATGGTATTTGGTAAGCTCACCCCTAGTTGGTCCCCCACCTGGTGGCCTCAAGAACTTGGACCATCTCCCGTCCCTGTCACCAAGGTCAGGAACCTAGGAGTGATCTTTGATAACAAACTTTCCTACACACATCAAGCAAATGCCATAGTCTCTGCTTCATTCTTCACGCTAAAAATTATTAAAAAGCTACAACTTATCTTCCTGTAACTACCACCAATACCTTGATTTCCACGTTACTCATGTCTCGAGTTGATTATTGCAATGCTCTCTTGCTTAATGCACAAGAACAGGTGTTAAACAAACTCCAGCTGGTACAGAACGCAGCTGCCAGACTTGCCACCGGAACACCTAAGTTGAAACCCATTTCAAATGTCATCCGAAAACTTCACTGGTTACCTGTGAGGCAAAGAATTAAATTTAAGGCTCTGTGCATAGCCTTCAAATCCATCCATGAAAAAGGCCCAATTTTCTTAAAACACGCCCTCTGACCATATAGACCATGTCGCTCTCTCAGATCCGCAAAGGCAAATCTTCTGCAGATAGCTAAAACAAGAAAAGCTACATGGGGAGACAGATCCTTCTCAATTGCCACGGCCAAACTATGGAATTCCCTTCCTAATCAAATTAAGAGCACTTCCCCCCCCCCCAAACCCCCCCCCCAAATCTCTCTTCAGGAAACAGTTAAAAACCTGGTTATTTAACCAATAGTCTAAGCTAATTCACTTACAACCCTAGTTCTTTTTTGATCTTCTGTCCAGCGCCAAGACCCCCCCCCCGGGTAATCGCGCGTTCAACAAGTTGTATAAATAAATAAATTTCCCTAACAAAGGGGGTCTCTGAACTGGTATTCTTGTCGTTTTTAGGTCTCGGGCGCTTTCGTTTGCGAGTTTTTTCTGTTCAGCAATGAATGAGCTGGGAACCCGCCCATTGCTTATCATTCCTCTGCAGCGTTTTCACTCTACTTTGCTGCCATTTAAAGGGTCAGTGCTTGCACATGCGTCCCTTTCTTTTCTTTCAGTTGCGCACGGGCCAAGCACAGATGAATTAATTTAAGTTTAGTGTCCCTCGGCTGGCTATCTTATTCAGGCACTATTATAAGATATTGGAGAGCATTACAGGAACACCAGTTACATGATACAAGGTCAGGGTGTCTTTTTTTTTTTTTTTTTATTTTTTTTTTTTAGGCTCGGGAGATTATGTAATTTGTCCAGAATCACAGGATGTTGAGTTGATACCAGATTCGAACGTCAGTTTCCCACGTCAGTTTCCCAGTTCCAAAGCGGGCAGTATGGTCGTAACGTCACATCCTTTCCCTCTAGGGTTTACAGATTTCAAACTTTATAGTTAACCCTACTTTATTATATTGATTCTAACAACCAGATACTTTTAGCATCTTTAGATCCCATCCTATGAAGCTGCTCTGTCAACTGTCGAACGATTCCTGAATTACGCATACTACGGCAGCGGTACAAATCCAAAATCCGGACATTTCTATGATCCAAAGCGGTCCTTCAAGCGATTTCAATTCTTTGTGGGCAGCACCACCTTGTGGCTGTTTCAAACAACCAAACAATTTTCACGAATTGGCTAGAGAGGAAACGCGCATCAATGTATCCTTCTATTCTAAACAGGAACTGTTTTTAACTTCCACCACATACAAGCGTTTTTTCTCGTCTCGATATTTGTAAGTCCAGGCACCATTTTCAGGGCATAAAGTTTCCAAAACATGTGACCAAAATACTTACTTTACAGTGTTCTCCGAGGTGGAGTCAAAAGCTTGGAAGGATTCCACAAATGCAGCCATTGTTTACTTAGCACATATAAAACCCGTGACCCAGCCTACAGTCCATATCATGGATACTGGCCATTACACCCCATCCAATGCAGATTAGGGCGAAAGTGACAAGCACTCAGATAATGACACCAATACCTATTATGAGGATATCCAAGACCTTGAGTGGGAGTACTATATTCTTGCAAAATAGCCAAGTCCAGGGCAACTTGAAAGAAACTCTTCACCATATGACTACTATAGCTTCCATATGCTGATGGGTAGGTTGGCTTAGAAATGTAATTTACCATTGCCCACTGTTAAAAGGAAACCCCTTTTATTTGACTTCAAGTACAAAAACAAAAGGTCTGTCAGAACAATCTCTGGTCTGAATTACATATGGGAAGATGATCTTAGTTGAATGCGAAACCACACAGCTGAATCCACTTTGATTTCAATGCTGGAGAAGTATAAAGTGAATGAGACGGCACAAGCGTGCCTATTTGACCATTAAAACCACACTGTGATTTCAGCTGCAGCATAGGGAAAATCCAGCAACTCCATATGCAATCCCACAAACAAGTGAAGCAAGCAAACTGGATACAATTGCGAAGAGAGTAGGGCTCATATTACTAATAGGGCACGCTAATAGGGTACTAAAAAGGTGCTCTGGGCACAAACAGGAAAAGTGTGCCCTATTATGATGAATGAGCTGCCCTCAGGGTAGCCGTGAACTCCTGCTGCAATGGGGGCAGCGCATTCAAGTGAAATAGGGAGCGACTGCTTGAAAGCCGCTCAGTGTTTCATAGTGCAAGCAGCAACCTGATGTCACTTTTAGGAAGTGTCAGAGATCCCCTTGCGGATGCAGTGAGTGACTGCCCTCACTTGCAATGAGGTTCCTAGGAGAACGGAGGTGGAGGGGGAGGGGGGGCACGATACCAGCTTTCACACCACAAGAGGGCTGCCTTTAAGGGCATGTTTGTCTCTGCGCCCACATAATGGGGCGCAGATCAGAGGTAAAGTGATTCCCTCATTTTCATAAGGCCACTCCCCCATGAGCGAATGCCCTCACGATAACGTCTGTGTGCCAGCGCCATCAGTATTACAGGTGGGGTTGCACAAGCGTCTGCAGCCCCTTCTGTAATATCAAAGTGTCACGAGAGTGCAAAACACGAGAGCTCACGCCTGTTTTTTGGGCATCAAACAAGTTAGTAAAGATACAAACTTACAAAATGGTACTTTTACTGAATGTGTTACAGTCCATAACAGTAATGATTTCTCAGATTTGGAGGATGCATGTTAAAAGCATCAACATTTACCCCCTTTTTCATCGTAGATGGACATCATTACCAGTTCCCAGGATTCCCATTTGGTCTCAAGTCTGCAACCAGGGTGTTTACAAAATGTCTCGTTCAAGTAGCTGCGTACCGAAGTTTTTCAACGTGAAAGCGTACACCCTTACTACGACTGGTTTATCAAGAGTCCGTTGTCACTTAAGACATAGAGTGTCCCCTTCCAATCCAAGATGTCTTAAAGCAGATGGCCTTACACTCCACTTCAGACAAGCAATGGCAAGGCCAATAGGTTTCACCTTTTGGACCTATTGGCTTCGCCAGTTGATTTTGCCAGTGGTTTACAGTGTTGCACACAATGCAGCATCGTCAAAATTAAAATGGTGAAGGTGGCCAGGCCAGTGGAGTGATGGGGCTTGTATTTACCTTAATTTTCAAATTACTGGTCCAAAATGGCAGACCTGATAAGGACAGCTGCTCAAATATAGCTTTGATGCACAATTCTTTCAATGTTTAAAAACTTTTTTTTTTAAATATTCTTTAAAATGTTTCAGTGAGCATGTACTCTCTGTAGTTCTTATCAGCATTCTGAACTTTTCTTTTAATGTCTTGAAAAAGTATATTGAGTGTTCCTTTCTTTCAAAATGGCCAGGAAGGAAACCGTAATATGTGCATTTGCTAATCTATTTTATTTGATATATTTTTCTTTACTAGTGTCACATTAGCAATATACTACCATATCAAAAACCGGTAAGTCCATTTTATTGTGAAATGCAAACTCAACCTTTGTGATATTCGTAGCTATTATCTATTATTTTCCTGCCTCTCACTGGTATCCAACACTGAAAAATCCTCAATTTTTAAAGATTAATACTGTATGATGTCTTTTTAGGTTGTAATGTATGCGTTCACTTCTTTCCTTTTCCTGTTATACCTAAACAGCTTTTTGCCTCACTTAGTTTAAGCTCTAGATGTGCCACTGAAGCTGGTGTGTGTTGGGACTGTTTTAAATCAAAATGTTTTGAAGTCTGCCTTTTTTATTTGATTTTTTTCTTTGTTTCTCTTTTTGTGGTCTGAATCGATTCAGAGTAATTCACATAAACTGCATTAAAAAGACTATATGAATTGGTTGTTACAATATTTAAGCCGTATGTTAATTCTTGCCACGCTTACCTGTCTGACTTGCTAGAAGTCGGACCATGTTTCCTAATTAAGTTTGAAGTATTTTGTCACCCAACTTTTCTGTAACAGAATGTTTGTTTGTCTGACTTACTTGTGATCAGGCTTAGCAAGCTCAACCTAGTGATGAGAGGAGGAAGGCAATTCTTTGACCTGTGAAGCAACAGATTCCGGCTTCTTTGTAGGAAGGCCATATAGAAAATTACTGTGTATACTGGGTCTTCCATGTAGGTCTGTAGGTCAGATGTCACAAACCAATCTTCCAAAGTCTAATTTTACACTCAGGTTCCTGAATTCTTACAATATGAGGACCTAAACGTGCCAAAATTCTGTATTGAGTTTTACGTTTGGCCTATCACCAGACCATCATACTCTTTTAAGTCAAGGAGATTCTGCGCCTGGTTTATTCATAAAAAAAAACCGAGTACGCTATATGCCATGGAGAAGTGGTAATCTCTTACCTTCTTTATCTAGCAAACCCTGAACTTTGATTAACATCAATGAAGATGCACCTTAGCAGATCTCCTTCAGAGCACACGTTCTTTAAGATGCCTGTGGTAAAAGATTTCTTTGAGGCCATTAAAAAGGTGTTTCCTCCTACTAGAACCCCTTCCCTACATTAGGACCAGAAAAGGTTGATTAGTCCACTAATTTAACCAATAGACAAGACTATACTAAAGCATTTATCTTCGAGCACTGCTTTCTTAGTAGCGGTCACCTCCACTTGCAAGCCAGTGAAATGCCAGTGTTCACAATAACCTTACATGTTTTTTATAAGAACTTGTCTGAGTTTTTCCCTAAACTTATATCTGACTTCCATCAAAACCAGTACGCTTCTTTACCATTCTGTTAGAAACTTCTACTTCAGCTGAAAGAGCGCTTCACACATTTGGCATGAAGAGCATAACATTTCTGTCTTGACAGGCCAAAATATAATATACAATCCGATTACTTATTTGTACGTTATGGTTCTGTAAGAAGTGTTTTGCCAACAGCAAAGTAATCCATTTAAATTGGTTACCAATTGGCAAATAGAATCCTTCCTTGTACATCTGAAGCACATTCAGCAAGGTGAAGTAATGCTACTGTGGCATTTTAAGAAATGTCCATATTACTGATATGTAAAGTTGCTACCTGGAGTCCATACATCATTTACCAGACAATATTGTGTGGATTTGGACTCGAGACTTTAGATCCACAGGAGACAGGCTTCTTTGGGGAATGTTTGGTGAGGATGGAAGCGTCTTCTTTCATGTTTGCCTTTTCAACTGGGATGAGCTTACTACTCTATTAAGGGCTTATGAGTATTGCTGAGAATCCAGTGGCAGAGAAGTAAACATTACGTTTGAGGCATTTGACCTGTAGATCACATGCTTTGCATAGTCTGCCATCTAGTGTTGGGTCCAGTTGTGTGCACTATCTTTTCCTTCGAAGAAGTCTTTTCCAGTCACGAGGTAGGGTACTCCTCCTTTCGGTGATAGTGTGCATGGGCATCGACTCCATTGTTAGATTGTTTTTTTCCGCCATCGGGTTCTGATGAAAATTGCTGCGCTCTGGTTCGGTACAGATTCTCGGGTACTCCTCAACGCGCAATACCCTCGTCTGTATTGTTTCTTGATCGCGTTTCGCATTCTACGCGTATCGTTTCGAATCAAAGGACTTCACTCTATTTGATTGTGGCCCGTTGGGCCTACTCTCGCCGAGCTCGCTAGCAGTCGATGAAACAAACTCCATACATACTCTGTCCCGGGTGTCGCACTAAGTTTCTGCGTACCTCTTCCTATCCCCAGAACACGACAAAAAAGACTGCAATGCATGCCTATGGTTGCGATCGAAGAAGACGCTCCGTGACCATCGGGCTCGACATCACGAAATGTAACATCAGAGCGCCTCTGCACCGGACATCTTTGGCGAAGATTCCGACAGAGAAGAATTCCACTCTCAAGGAGCTGAAGAAGAAGCAGAGCATATCTCCGTGTCCGAGGCCGACTCAATCTTGGAAGAAGAGGAGCAAGTTACACCGGGTCAACGCACTGCGAGTACAGAACCCCCCTTGCCCCAGCACCACAAGAAGAAAAAGGCTCCGGTCCCTCCAATACCTTCCGGCTAAGGTCAGCACAGAAAAAAAAATTCGACATCCCCGCCCTTGGGCCCAGCACTGAAACACAAGGAAAAGCCTTCCGGCTCAGGCTTGAGCCACCCCCATGCCGGTGCCGGGCCAAAACCTTCGGCGTCCGAACCGAAGCATGTCATGGCAACCATTCTATTGTTACCAAATAGTAAATCTTCTGAGCTGAAAGGTTTGGAGCCTAAACTTTCTACGCCAAAAACAGCAGCCAAAGACAAAAAGACTCCACCAAAAGAGCCTTGGTCTGCCATTCCGCCTTCGGATCCGAAACATAGAGAACTGGTAATAAACCCAGACACTGGACATATTCATGCTAAATTACCAGAAAAGAGGAAATGGGCCTGAAGGATGCCTTTAAAGAGAATAAATGTGGGTACTAACCCTTCTACACCTTACATTCCACCTCCTTTGCCCACTGATCCCAATTTGCTCATCACACCCACAAATTCACTACCGCCACTATCAACTGACCCACAGGAGGAAGGGGATGGGGGCTGAGGAAAGGCCACAGCATACTGACCCATGGGAAGACTGACACTGATCAGGACACTAATAATTATCCGGATCTATATCCTTCCAAACCCTCACCACCCGACGACAACATAGGATACATTGAGCTACTTAACAGGGCTTCTCATTATCATGGGGTGGAGCTACATAAAGAGGCCCTAGAAGAGGATTTCTTATTCGAAACTCTTAAGTTCCGCTCAGAGAGCTACTCATACACTACCAATGCTCAAAGAGTTGCTTAATCATACAGATAAGATCTTTAAAGATCATGTGAGCAAGAATTATTACACCCAGGGTGGAGAAAAAGTATGAGCCAGCACCTACTGAACCCTCTTGTATCAAAGGTCAGCTGCCTTTTAGACTCTCTTGTAGTTTCCAGGGCCCCTTCTCCTGATAAGGAATCAAAATTAATTGATACCTCGGGCAAAAGGGTAGCGTTGCGTCACAAGCGGCCGATCATTGGCGCATTGCTAATGCACAAGCTTTGTTAGCTCACTATGACAGGGCTTATTATGATGAGCTAGAGAAACTAATGCAGTTCCTGCCTGATAAACACAAATTAAGAGCTAATGGCCTTATTCAGGAGGGTAAATAAATCACCAATACCTCCATCAGGTGCGCCTTAGACGCAGCAGACACAGCAGCCCGCAAAGTGTACACTAGCATACTGCTACGCAGGCATCCTTGGCTAAGAATCTCAGGGTTCAAACCTGAGGTTCTAGCCTCTATTCTCAACCAACCATTCGATAAAGAACACCTCTTCGGGCCAACAGTGGACACCACCTTGGAGAAAATGAAGAAAGACATTGAGGTTGTTAAGTTCATGGGGGCTTTGCAATTACCGTTTAATACGTGATCCTTTCATCGCTCATTTTAAAGGGTTGGCTCCAAAAACATTTCCCCAGAAAATCCCTCTTCCTCTTACAAGGGCAACAATCAGTCGCCCTCACTCAAGAGGTTACTTTAGAGGTGGATTTAGAGGTAACAATAGTAAGGGAAGAGACAGAGGCAACTCAACACGCACTTCCCCTGCAAACACCAAACAGTGACTTCCTTCCGCTACCCCCGATCATTCCACTCCTGTCGGGGGATGTCTCTCCCAATTTCTATTCATCTGGAATACAATCACATCAGACAGATAGGTTCTACAAATTATCCAATATGGTTACTGCCTCGAACTTACAGACACTCCCCAAACATTCGTCCAAGGGCACATGTGATGTCACAAGAACAGGTCAACCTTCTCAAACAAGACGTTATCTCTCTGATAGAAAAAGGATCTATAGAACCAATCCCATTACAATATCAAGGGGCCTGGGTATACTGCCTGTACTTCTTGATTCCCAGGAAAGGCCCTCTCCGGCCTATATTACACCTCAGAGACCTGAATCTATAAATTCAACCGGATCACTTTCATATTATGACACTCCAACAAGTGCTTTCGGTTCTTCAGCAAGGCAACTTCATGTCCACTCTGGACTTAAAGGACGCCTACTTCCACATCCCAATACACCCCACTAAACGCAAATACCCCAGGTTTGTGATAGTGGGCCTACATTATCAATTCAAAGTGCTCTCGTTTGGAGTCACTACCACACCCAGGGTTTTCACCAAATGCCTGGCAGTAGTCGCAGCTCATGTACGAAGACAACACATTCATGTCTACCCATACTTGGACGACTGGCTAATAAAAGCCAGCTGCATCACACATGTCTAAGACACACTTGCAAAACAGTACAGCTGCTCCATGATCTTGGATTCACAGTAAATTTGTCCAAGCCCCATCTCAAACCATCTAGCACACAAGAGTACTTGGGAGTCACTATAGATGCACAAAAGGCTCTGGCCTACCCCAGTCCGGCCAGAATCTGCAATTTGTAGACTCTACTCTCTGTTTCAGCCTCAACACTCATTGCCAGCTCGAGTGTTCATGCAGTTACTAGAAATGATGGCGTCTTGAATCCTAATAGTCCATTATGCAAGACTTCAAATGCGTTCCCTGGAAGAATACTTAGCACGTTTGTGAAACCAGTCTCGTGGTCAGTTATCAGATTAAGTGTTGGTGCACGGCCACACTCATCGCTCTCTGCAGTGCTGGAATCCACAAAGCTTTTTCAAAGGGCGGCCCTTCATCGACCCAGTTCCACAGACCGTGCTAACAGCAGACACATCGCTCATTGGTAGGGGAGCTCATCTCCAAACTCACTTAATTCAGGGCATGTGGGGCCTGCAGCAAAAACAGCTTCACATAAATCATCTAGAGCTTCTAGCCATATTTCTAGCGCTCAAAGCCTTTCAAATTCACCTGGTACTTAAAACTGTCCTGCTACGCGCAGACAACATGACAGCAATGTATTACATACAGAAACGGGGGGCACACTCTCTCCAACTGTTTCAGTTAGCACAGACCATCTGGAGGTGGGCCATATGTCACAAAATATATCTCCTCACAGAACACCTTCCAGGAGTAGACAATCAAATTGCGGATCGGCTCAGCAGACCGAGACAACAGATCCATGACTGCTACCTCCACCCTCCAGTTCTCCACCCCTTCTTTCTAATGTGGGGCTTCCCAGACATAGATCTGTTCGCCACATATCTAAACGCAAAATGCCCGAGCTTTGCCTCCAGGTATCGACACCCATTGTCCGGAGGCAATGAACTATGGATGAATTGGTCAGGGTATATTTACCTATGCTTTTCCGCCGATCCCACTCATTCCGCTAATCGTTCGGAAGCTCAGGCAGGCGTCCCTGACATGAATCCTAGTTGCTCCCACAAGGGCCCGTCAACTGTAGTTGGTGCTCTCAGTAGTTCCTCACCAAAAGCTACATCTTACACCCAATCTCCTCAAGCAGAGCCGTGGAGAGATAAGACATCCAGATCCCAGTTATCTCAAGCTTGCGATCTGGCACCTGAAGTCATAGAGTTTGGCTACCTCGCCCTCACGCTAGGCTGTATAAACATTATTATGAGGCTAGACTGCCTACTACAAGAGCTTGCTATGCAGCAAAATGAAAACGGTTTGTGATTTACTGTAATAACCACTAAATCCACCCGCTTGATGAGTCCATTCAAAACATCCTCTGCTACTTACTGCATCTCCAGCGTTCAAATTTAGTGTACACATCCACATGCTTTCATCTTGCTGCATACCTTCAAAATAGACATCTGTCTCTCTTCAGGGGGCCTGTTATTAAAGCATTTATGGAAGGACTCCAAAGAGTCATTCCCCCAAGACCTCCACCTGCCACAGTAAGGAATCTCAATATTCTCTTCACTAGACTCATGGGTCTACCCTTTGAACCATTGCACAAATGTGAGCTGCAATTTCTCACTTGGAAAGTCACTTTCCTCATAGCTATTACATCACTGAGAAGAGTAGGTGAGCTTCAAGCACTAACAATACAGGAACCATTTTTACAAGTACACCAAAACAAAGTGGTTCTTCGGATTAATCCTACATTTTTACCCAAAGTAATTTCTGTCTTCCATATCAACCAATCTGTTGAGTTGCCTATGTTCTTCCCTCAACCAGATTCTGTGGCAGCACGTGCTCTACATTCTTTAGACGTTAAAAGACCATTACTCTACTACATAGAAAGGACAAAACCTTTCCGTAAAACAAAACTACTCTTTGTGGCTTTTGCTCCATCTAATAAGGTCAACCCCATCTCAAAATCCGGTATTGCACGGTGGATAGTCAAATGCATTCGGACATGCTATGCAAAAGCAAAACTAGCATTTACAATTCCCCCTAGAGCGCACTCCAGTCGCCAACTAGGGGCTTCTTTGGCCTTCTTAGGAAATATTCCCATAGATGACATCTGTAAAGCTGCAACATGGTCACACATTCACAAAACACTATTGTGTAGATGTTTTAGCAAGACAGCAAGCAAGTGTGGGCCAAGCAGTTCTACGTACACTCTTTCAAACCACTACAACCGCTACAGGTTAGCCACGGCTTTGGGAGATTACTGCTATATACTCTATGCAAAGCAAAGCATGTGATCTACAGCTCACAAGCCTCGTACTGAAAATGCTACTTACCAAGTATGCATCTGTTCTTGGCATATAGAGCTGTAGATTAACATGCGCACTCCCGCCTCTCCGGGTACCCATACCTGTTGCAGTGATATCTTTCTTAGATACATACACATGGACATATGCATTCTACTACTCTTACTAATTCCATTATAGCCCTCTGTGGGGAAAACAATCTAACAATGGAGTTGATGCCATGCACACTATCACTGAAAGGAGGAGTCCCCTACCTTGTGACA
This sequence comes from Lissotriton helveticus, assembly GCF_964261635.1. Classification (NCBI taxonomy): domain Eukaryota; kingdom Metazoa; phylum Chordata; class Amphibia; order Caudata; family Salamandridae; genus Lissotriton; species Lissotriton helveticus. Next base: position 447,625,372 of record NC_136061.1, read on the forward strand.
GGAAAAGACTCCTTCGAAGAAAAACAAAGTGCAAACATCCGGACCCAACACTAGATGGCAGACTATGCAAAGCATGTGAATCTACAGCTCTACATGCAAAGAACAGATGCTTACTGGGTAAGTAGCATTTTCCTTCCCCGTAATCCTAATTCTCTCCAGGGGAATCCTCGTCAAAGTCCTAAGCAACTCTCCTACCACCCAGGATAGGAAAACATTTCACGTTTTTCCTTTTGCACCCAGGATCTGCAGGGCAACTGGGAATATGTTGAAGGGGAGAACAAAATTATGTGGCAGGGCTGGCTAAATTATGTGACTAGAAAACGTAAATTATGCGGCACATTTTGTGATAGTATTCATTATTTTGTCATTTTTACACATGGTAACACGGTCTAGGCAAATATTTCACCTTGTTGCTACCAATTTAACCCCAAATACAGAACCTGCAGTTGAAAGATGACCAATCAGCTGTGCAAAGAGCTTTCCACTTTACGAGTACATGTCGCTATGCTTTTAGTAACCTTTTAGTTTGAACTAGAAACAAAATGTTCGAGGCATATGGGCTGCAGATGGTACATTTATGAATAGATCGCCATCTGGTGTTGGGCTCGGATGATTGCACTTGTTTTTCTCTTGGAGAAGTCTTTTGTCGTCACGAGACCGCTGACTCCTCCTTTGGGTGTTAGTGCGCATGGGCATCGGCTCCATCCTTAGATTGTTTTTTTCCGCCATCGGGTTCGGATGAGGATCGAAGCGCTCCGGATCGACTTCGACAAAAAAGGTATATTTCGGCACGTATTCCCTTTCCAATTCGACGGTATTGTTATCGAGCGTGAGTACATTTCCATTTCGACGCGCTTCGACGTCAACAACAAGATTTCCAGCTTCTACGTCGAAAAGACCGGGAGGCCTATCTCGACGTAGTCCAGCCCAAAGTCCATGGAAAGGACTCCATTCAAAAAATGTCCAAAGTGTGGTGCTAAGTTCCCACACAAGGACCTACACGAGGTGTGCAACCTCTGCTTATCCCCTGAGCACGAATCCAGGGAATGTGAAGCCTGCGCGGCATTCTCCTCCAAGTCAACGATTAGAAACCGTCGAGCCCGAAGACACGAGGCGTCGAGAATGCAGTCAGAGGCAATCCCGGAGCTGTTCGAGGACCAGCACCCCAAAGAGGAAGAAGAAGATGAGGACGAGTCGGGGTCGGAAGCGGACGAGTCTGACGTCGAAGAAATCGACGTTCATCAAACCGTGAGTGACGATGTCCCTTTACCAAAAATCCGACCCCGCTCGGTGTCGACCCCGCCTTCGAGCCCGGTCAGACAACCGAAAAAAAGTTTCCGACGCCCCGCCTTCGGGCTCGGCACCGAAACCGAAACACTCGGCCTCCCACCATGTTGGATCCGAGAAACGGCCCACCTCGACATCGACACCGAAGCTCCATACAAAGGAAAGCTCGAAGTCGAAACATTCCATGTCGAAACCGAAACATGCTTCGACGTCGAAGACTTCCTCGACACCGAAAATATCGGATTCGAATAAACTCTCGGTGCCGAAAACACAAATTGACAGTCAGAAGCAAAAGCACCTTTCGGAACCAAAAACTTCGGTACCGACACAGGAGCATCAAACAGATCCAAAACAAAAGACTTTGTTTATTGATCCACAAACTGGCAAGGTGGTGACAAAACTACCTAAAAAGAGGAAGAATGAACAGTTGGACGACAAAACTCCTCCTCCTAAAAAGAGAACAATGGGGACAAATTTACGATTTATACAGCGCGACCAAATGCCCGTAGGCGTCTCGGCGCTAGACGCCGAGACGGAGTGACTCAAACAGTGTAAAGAGATAATCGTAGGAGTGGAGAATATGAGGATAAAACAGTAACGCACCGGCAAGGTAACACCAGCAGCTCACACCCTGATGAAGGACAACATTATCAATTCAAAGTCCTTCCATTTGGGGTCTCAACAGGGCCAAGGGTGCTCACAAAATGCCTAGCAGTGGTTGCAGCTCACCTAAGAAGACAACAAATACATGTCTTCCCTTACTTGGACGACTGGCTAATAAAGGCCAAGTCACAAGAAGAATGTCTTCAAAACATACAAAAGACAATTCAGTTGCTGCGCCAGCTAGGGTTTACGGTGAACTACACAAAATCCCACCTGCAACCAAACAAGGTTTAACAATATCTAGGGGCTACTATAGACACAGACAAAGCCAAAGTATACCCCAATCCAGTCAGGATTCAAACAATGCTTACATTGGTTCAAAGATTTCAGCCACAACACTCACTAACAGCGCGAGTGTTCATGCAGCTATTAGGGATGATGTCCTCCTGCATACTGCTAATACCATATGCCAGACTACAAATGCATCCGCTGCAAGAATGCTTAGCAACACAGTGGAATCAGGCTCAAGGGCAGATTACAGATCTGGTGTTGGTAGACGACCGCACACACCGCTCTCTGAAGTGGTGGAACATAACAAACATTTCCAAGGGGCGGTCGTTCCTGGAATCAATTCCACAAGTGATGCTAACAGCGGATGCATCGCTCACCGGATGGGGAGCGCATATGGAGAAATATACAGTACAGGGAAGATGGAGTCTACAGGAAAAAACACTGCCTATCAATCATCTAGAACTACTAGCAGTGTTTCTAGCATTAAAAGCCTTTCAAACGCACATTCTCAACAAAGCAGTCCTGATCAGAACAGACAACATGACAGCAATGTATTATATTCAAAAACAGGGGGGGATGTACTCTCTCCAACTATCCAGACTAGCGCAGGAAATTTGGAAATGGGCCATTCCTCAAAACATGTATCTATTAGCCGAACACCTACCAGGAGTTCAAAATCAGATAGCAGACATCTTAAGAAGACAGTCCGAACAAATACACGAATGGGAACTGCACGACCAAATACTGCAACCATTCTTCCAAAGATGGGGACAACCAGAGATAGATCTCTTTGCCACTCATCAGAACGCAAAATGCCAAAGCTTCGCATCCAGGTACCCACACCACCTGTCGCAGGGCAATGCGTTATGGATAAATTGGTTCAACAAATTTGCATACGCTTTTCCCCCTCTCCCACTAATTCAATTAGTGGTTCGAAAACTGCAACAACACTCAATGACCATGATACTAGTAGCACCCACGTGGGCACGACAGCCATGGTTCACCACGCTCCTGCAACTCTCACAGGTGCCACACCAAAAATTAAGAATTTTACCCATGCACCTTACACAGAACCATGGAGAAATAATGCACCCAGATCCCAAACAACTGAACCTAGCGATCTGGCTCCTGAGATCTTAGAATTTGGATACTTCGATTTACCTCCAAACTGTATGGAGATCATTAAGCAAGCAAGACGTCCCACCACCAGAGCATGCTATGCAGCAAAGTGGAAAAGGTTTGCTATATACTGTACTAGTAACAACATCAACCCTCTGGACGCATCAACAAAAAATATTATTTGCTACTTACTACACTTACAGCAATGTAACCTTGCTTACACATCCATTAGAGTACATCTTGCAGCTATAGCAGCGTACCTGCAAAACAGCCAACATCTATCCTTGTTTAGAGTGCCAGCAATTAAAGCCTTCATGGAAGGCCTCAAAAGAGTCATTCCACCAAGATTACCACCTTCCCCGGTCTGGAATCTCAACATAGTACTCACCAGACTAATGGGACCACCTTTCGAACCTATGCATAGGTGTGAAATACAATTCCTTACGTGGAAGTTGGCCTTCCTTATAGCCATTACCTCCCTCAGGAGAGTGAGTGAATTACAGGCATTGACAATACAAGAACCATTCCTACAGTTACACCAGAATAAAGTGGTTCTTAGAACAAACCCAAAGTTCTTGCCTAAAGTAATTTCAGCATTTCACATCAATCAACCAGTGGAACTACCAGTCTTTTTCCCAAAACCACAGACGGTAGCAGAAAGGGCCCAACATACATTAGATGTCAAAAGGGCAATATTGTACTACATAGAAAGAACACAAAATTTCAGGAAAACCAAACAACTATTTGTAGCGTTTTCCCCAACACATAAAGGCAATCCTATCTCTAAAGCAGGCATTTGCCAGATGGATTGTAAAATGTATACAAATATATTCCATAAAAGCAAAGAGAACATTAACTGTTCCTCCTAGAGCTCATTCTACACGCAAACTAGGGGCATCTATGTCATTCTTAGGAAACATTCCCCATGATCAGTGGTTCCCAAACTTTTGACTCTTGAGGATTCCCACTGAGTCACCACTGGAAGCCGGGGACCCCCAAGCAATTTGAATGATTTAAATTTCAAGCATTAAAACAGTAATTCAGAAAAAATAAACACGCGTGCACACAAAACAACTACTCTAATTACTAAGGATTTTAGGGGCATTTTTAGAAGCCCCTATCTCCATGGGAACATCACTTTTTGCAACGTTCCTGTGGCGATAGAGGCTTTGCCTTATTTACAAGGCAGCGCTAAGCCACTTAACATGGCCTAACGCTGCCTTGTAAATAAGGTCCCCTGTCACACAATGCCTAGCGTGAAAGGGGTGGGCAGTGGGTGTTGCGGTGGGCGTTCCACCGCAACACCCATTGATTTTTTACGCTGTCCCCTATTTACAAGGTCAGCATAAATAGGAGGTAGTGCCAAAATTAAGCCAGAGAAAACCAGGTCTTAACTTGGCAAAACGCGAAGAAATCCTTTATTTCTCTTCGTTTTTGCTTTTTCAATGTGTGCTGCTTTGTGCAGCACACATGGACAAAGCAAAACGCCTTGGGTTGTTTATGTTCAGGAAGGTGACCCTTCCTGCACTTAAACATCTTTAAAAAAAATGCCATTTTGTAACTTCCATGTGGGCTGCATTAAGCAGCACACATAGAAGTGACAAAACGGAATTTCAAGATTGAAGTGGGACCTTCCTGCACATAAACAATCTTCCACTGCATACACAAACCCTTGCACTATGGTGCAAGGATTTCCCGTTGGCGCTGCACTGCTAAGTGTAGCACCAGCACAGGGGGAAATGCAGGGCTGCACCATATTCTTGTAAATATGGTGCAGCCCGGTGTTTCCGAAGTGGCGGAGCGTGTCGTTAAGCCAAGGAGGCTAACGGCACGCTCTGCCACTTCTGTTGTAAATATCCCCCTTAGTATTTTATATTCAAAGAATTTGCAAAAAACAAAGCATTTTAATGGGAAAGTTGGTGCTGCATCTCCGTGACTAACTTTTAAATGGTTGGTTTTATATAGCAGTACAAGGCTCCTGCTCCTGCTAGGGCCAGACTGGAAACCCAAAGCAGCCCTGGCAAATGTTTTCAGATCAGTCGCCATACGGTGCACACCAAGTGCAGTGAGTGAGCCTGACAACTACAAAGGGGGCTTTAGGAGGCTCTCCCTCCAAGAAATTTAGGAAACATTGGCGCAGTCTAAAACGCATATATCATTATATATTAAATTGTATTGGCTTTTAACGAATAGTAAATGAAGACCTTACTATACACCAGGATACGACATTCTTTGTTGGGGTTCTTCAATGATTCCCTTATTATCATCCTTCAGCAGTGCCTCTCATCTCTCCATAGCCTCTCTGTCACATGTATTTCATTTGTATTACAGTATCTCTCATACCATTGTAGGATGTCGGAGCACTTTACATTACAAACATATAGAGACAGTGAATCATACGTGTAAATCAGTGTATAGAAAGTTATATAATGCAAAGGGTACTACAATGTGTAGGATTCACGTCATTCATACTAGTAGGCATTTTTAAAGAGTGCTTGATCCCGAGAAGCGCAAACTTGGGATTCAGAACATCAGCCAGTGGTTAGCATTGACTTTAAAAAATAAAAATTTATTTCCGCCCATATAACCCTTTTTAGCATCATCAGGATAATGAAAGACTGGGAAAAAATATAAGTTACTAACTTGTACCATGCAGTTTGCAAGCAGCTCTTTGATGACAGTTTATAGGTCACTGTGCTAGATTACGATTGTCACTTATGAACTGCAGAGTAACAAAAAAATCTGTGACAAAAGCAGCAACCCACTGACCAATGCACATAAAACACTGTTTTTTTAAAATGCATGGTACACATTCTTTGCACCCTCTGTTCTGTGCTACATTAGATAACTCAAAGCTGCAACTGGACACAACTCATCTCTCCAGCAGGTGCATTAATCACTGGCTTTATTTTGACAATTTTATTGTTGCTCTAAAACTGCTAAGAAGACAAGGAACTTTGGAGTGCTTTTAAAACTGCCTTTTGCGGACCCCCTGGGAATGTGTCACTGACCCCTGGGGGTCCGCGGACCACAGTTTGGGAAACACGGCCCTAGATGACATATGCAAAGCAGCAACTTGGTCTGCACCACATACCTTCACAAAACACTACTGTATTGATGTGCAGGCAACACAACAAGCCAGATTGGGCCAAGCTGTACTAAAAACTTTATTTCAAACTGTTGCAACAGACACTGATGACCACCGCTAGGGAGGTAACTGCTGTATAATCTACTCATAAATGTACCATCTGCAGCCCATATGCCTCGAACGGAATATGCTACTTACCAGTATGCATCTGTTCTTGGCATAGAGGGCTGCAGAGTGGTACATGCCCTCCCTGCCGCCCCGGAAACCTGTGTCTGCTCCAACATTATCTTATTTAGATACTTACATGGGCATCTCTTTCTGTATTCTATTATACTACTCCATCTAACCCTACTATGGCAAAACAATCTAAGGATGGAGCCGATGCCCATGCGCACTAACACCCAAAGGAGGAGTCATCGGTCTTGTGACGACAAAAGACTTCTCCAAGAGAAAGACAAGTGCAATCATCCGAGCCCAACACCAGATGGCGATCTATTCATAAATGTACCAATCTGCAGCCCTCTATGCCAAGAACAGATGCATACTGGTAAGTAGCATATTCCTTATTTTTGTTAAAATCTGAAGATTATGCAGCTGATGATGGATTATGGGGCAAATGTGGCAAATCCATAATTATGCATAAAACGGCATGGCTGCATATTCTCATAAGTGACCTAGCTCTAGGACACCCCCGCGCCGCACGGCCACCAGCTGCTGTGTGCGTGTTCCCTGCCTGCTGCCTCGCTAGCCGAGCTCCGCCGCGTGGCCACGCCCCCTGCCTTCTTGCAGCGTGGTCCGCGACCTGCCCCCGTCGTTTTGCTGTGATTACTGTTTGCTGTTATTGTTGCCTGTCTCCCTGTAATTTGGTGATTTTTCCTTCTGTTTTGCCTGTTGCGCCAACCCCTTCGTCCCCCCTCCCCGCTCCCCGCCACCGCCGCTAACCCCGCCCCTTTTGCCTTCTGTACCCTCCCCGCTCCCGCCTCCCAGCTGCTCCGCCCCCCCGCGCACTTGGCCATATATGGCGACCGTGCGACGCAGGTGAGTGTGACCTAGCTCTAGGACACCCCCGCGACGCACGGCCACCAGCTGCTGTGTGCGTGTTCCCTGCCTGCTGCCTCGCTAGCCGAGCTCCGCCGCGTGGCCACGCCCCCTGCCTTCTTGCAGCGTGGTCCGCGACCTGCCCCCGTCGTTTTGCTGTGATTACTGTTTGCTGTTATTGTTGCCTGTCTCCCTGTAATTTGGTGATTTTTCCTTCTGTTTTGCCTGTTGCGCCAGCCCCTTCGTCCCCCCTCCCCGCTTCCCGCCACCGCCGCTAACCCCGCCCCTTTTGCCTTCTGTACCCGCCCCCCCGCGCACTTCGCCATATATGGCGACCGTGCGAACGCGCAGCGTTGACGCGCAGCGGGCGCGCCGATTGTGCGCCGAAGGCGCGCCAAAGGTAAGCCCGTCTGCGCCCGTCCGCGCCTGGACCGCGCCCAGTGCCGGGACCCCTGGCCCCCACCGACGGAAGCCGACCCGACGAACCTACAACGCCGCCGACCTCATCGCACTCAACACCGGCGGCATCCCGGGATGCCACCGAGCCACCCCGAGGCACACCCACGGACCCTTCAGCTGCCACGCCTGCAAATTCACCTGCATCCGGAACTACCCTGCACCAGCACTCACCAAGCCGAACACCAGCAACAACCGGCGGCCGCTCTTTCAGTCTGCTGGCCCCACAGATGTGGAATTCGCTTCCACTCTCACTTCGGGGAGCGACCAGTCTCTCGGACTTTAGGAGAGATCTGAAAACCTGGCTGTTTACCCAGTAGGCCGCCCTAGCCGCTCCTCTTTGTTCTCTGTGTGTGTGGTGTTTTTCTTTTTTTAATTGTGTTATGTTATTCGGAATCTGTTCCCCTTACTCAAAGCGCCGGGACACTCTTTTTGAGTATCCGTTGCGCTATATAAAAAACATAAATAACATAACATAACATAACATAACCTGAAGTGCATCCTGCTCAACACCCGCTCCGTCCACAGACACGCCGTCGAACTTTGAAACCTCCTCGACACCACAGCCCCTGACGTCGCCTTCCTCACGGAGACCTGGATGAACGCCTCCTCAGTGCCCGACATCGCCATCGCCATCCCAGAGGGCTACAAGATCACCCGGAGGGACCGCACCGCCAACCAGATGGGAGGAGGCATCGCCATCATCCACAGGGACACCATCCGCATCACGACCAACACCGACGACACACTAACCACCGCCGAACACCTGCACTTCCAGATCCACACCGACCCGAAGACCACCCTCAGAGGCACCCTGATCTACCGACCCCCGGGTCCACGCACACGATTCAGCGAGGACATCGCCGACTTCATCAGCCCACACGCCCTCCCCTCCGCCGACTACATCCTCCTGGGGGACCTCAACTTCCACCTGGAGAACAACAGCGACCGCAACACCAGCACCCTGCTCGACAACCTGGCCAACCTCGGACTCAAGCAGCTGGTATCCACCCTCACCCACCTCGCCGGACACACACTCGACGCCGTCTTCTCATCCAGCAAAGACATCACCTTCAGCCACGCAACAGGACTCCACTGGACGGACCACAGCTGCGTCCACTTCACCTTCAAAAAAACGACGATCCACCACCACCAGCAACAGGTTGCCCGAAGAAGCTGGAACAAGATCACAGCCGACCAGCTCGCCGCCTCCCTGAGCCAGCACCCTCCGGCCGGCTCAACTAACCCCAGCCAGGCCGCCGACAACCTCACGAAGTGGATCAGCAACTGCGCGGACGAACTCGCCCCTCTGAGGACCCCGCCCAGCAGACCCGGCAGCAGAAAAGCCCCATGGTTCACCGACGAACTCAAGAGCTCCAAGAAGAACTGCCGAGCCCTCGAGAAAGTATGGAGAAGGGAACCAACAATGGACAACATGACCACCCTCAAGCTCGCCACCCGGAAACACCACCAACTGATCCGCGCCACCAAGAAAAATGCATACAAGGACCGGCTGGACAACAACGCACACAACTGCAAGGAACTCTTCAACATCGTGAAAGAGCTCTCCAACCCCAACGCCGGAAACAACGACATCACCCCATCGCAAGACCTCTGCAACTCCCTCGCCTCCTACTTCCACAACAAGATCGCGGACATACACAACAGCTTCAGCAGCCAACCGACGCACGCCACAACCGCAGCAACGCCACCCACCACCACCCTCCGCGCCTGGACTCCGATCAGCACCGAAGACACCATCCGCACGATGAACTCCATCCACTCCGGATCTCCGACCGACCCCTGCCCTCACCACGTCTTCAACAAGGCCGACGTTGTTATCGCACCCCACCTGCGGGACATTATCAACACCTCCTTCGACACCGCCACCTTCCCTGAGAGCTGGAAGCACGCCGAACTCAGCGCTCTACTCAAGAAACCTACAGCGGACCCCACCGAACTCAAGAATTACCGTCCCATCTCGCTCCTCCCGTTCCCAGCCAAAGTCATCGAAAAGACCGTCAACAAACAGCTGGCCGCCTTCCTCGAGACGAATGGATCCCTCGACCCCTCACAGTCTGGCTTCCGAGCCAACCACAGCACCGAGACCGCCCTCATCGCTGCCACCGATGACATCCGAACCCTGATGGACAACGGAGAAACAGCGGACCTCATCCTCCTGGACCTCTCCGCGGCATTCGACACTGTCTGCCACCGCACCCTAGTGCAGCGCCTTGGCAACATCGGAATCCAGGAGAAGGCACTGGAATGGATCACCTCCTTCCTCAACGGAAGAACACAGAGAGTCCGCCTACCACCGTACAAGTCAGAGGCCACCGAAGTCATCTGCGGCGTCCCTCAAGGATCCTCGCTGAGTCCCACCCTCTTCAACGTCTACATGAGCCCCCTCGCGGCCATCGCACACCAACACAACCTCAACATAATCTCCTACGCCGACGACACCCAACTGATCCTCTCCCTGACCAACGACCCCGCCGCCGCCAGAGCCAACCTGCACGAAGGGATGAGAGATGTAGCCAAGTGGATGACGACCAGCCGCCTGAAACTGAACTCAGACAAGACGGAGGTCCTCATCCTGGGCTCCTCGCCCTCCGCCTGGGACGACTCTTGGTGGCCCCCCGCCCTGGGCACCGCACCCAAACCAACGGACCACGCACGCAACCTGGGCTTCATCCTGGACTCCTCCCTCTCCATGACCAGACAAGTCAACGCCGTCTCCTCGTCGTGCTTCAACATCCTGCGCATGCTACGGAAGATCTTCTGGTGGATCCCCACCGAGACCAGGAAGACTGTCACCCAGGCCCTCGTCACCAGCCGACTGGACTACGGCAACGCCCTCTACGCCGGAACCACCGCCAAGCTCCAGAAGAGACTCCAGCGGATCCAGAACGCCTCAGCCAGACTCATCCTCGACATCCCACGAAACAGCCACATCTCCGGACACCTGAGAGACCTGCACTGGCTCCCCGTCAACAAAAGAATCACCTTCCGCCTCCTCACCCACGCACACAAAGCCCTACACGACCAAGGCCCGAGCTACCTCAACAACCGAATCAACTTCTACGCTCCCAAGCGCCACCTCAGATCAACCAGCCACGCCCTCGCCGCCGTCCCCCGCATCCAAAGAGCGACAACAGGAGGAAGGTCCTTCTCCTACCTGGCCGCCAAGACCTGGAACTCCCTCCCGATCGACCTGCGCCTGACCCAAGACCACCTCTCCTTCAGGAAGAAGCTCAAGACCTGGCTGTTCGAGCAGTAAAGGCACCCCCCCTCCTAGCGCCTTGAAACCCTACGGGTGAGTAGTGCGCTCTATAAATGTATTGATTGATTGATTGATAATTTCAGTCACTGTGCCTGTCACCCTTGGGACATGACAGAACACATGTCTTACAGCAAGCTTGAGATAACTGGGATCTGGATGTCTTACAGCCTAACATTGCCCTTCATTATAAATGGTTTGCAAAATGTGTCTAATCACATTTTGCTAATGTACGGATAAATGGTTTAATTTGATGTTTTTTAAAGTGAAAAATAATACATTTTGACCATTTTTAACCCTTCAACCATATTCAGAGACTGTATTTTTTCTATTTGCGCACACCTTTTTAATGAAATGCCTTGTGCATGTGTTTATGTACAATGTTTTAAAAAAAAATTGGTAAAGCACTCTAGGATCCTGCACGTGGGAAGGACAGTTCAGTGGTTAGAACTTTGATTAGTATTGGCCTATAAGAGAACTAGCTTTACCGATCAGTAACCTTTCTTTCCCTACTTTTGACCAAAATCAGGGCAACACATCTGAGTTCCTTTGAACTGTAGGAGTGCTAGACATCAACATGCTCTTGTACAGCTTCAAAGCAAACACAAGGAGATGGACGGAGTGCTGACACTTCTCAGACGCTCACCCCCTGTCACAGATCTGGGTTGAACCCATTGTTCTTTAGCTCACTTCGCCACCCCAGTTCAGACTCATCCATATGCATGTCAGTCTTGATCCTGTTCCTCATCGGAATGTTCCTCATGGGAACAGCCCAGCCCGAACTGCCAATCCAAGTCTTCCCTGATCCGGAAAACAAGCATCCTGGGACCGGTTTCGGGGTGTACAGCTTCAGGCACAAAACAGGGCAACTTCAGTGATCTTTTAACCCCTTCCATGCGCCCGTAGGCCAAAGGCCATCGCGTGCACTATCTCTAGTCCTGCGCACGTCTGTTGGCCGATGCGGTCCCACCCACCGCCGCGGTTAAGCGACTAAAGCTAAAACTCTTGAGAAATCCAAGCAATTGCGACTGCTAAGACGACATTGATACTGGTACCACTGGTAAAAACCCATACTCTAAGCACACCAGCTACTAGAATGTTTTGTTAAGGAGCTATCCTGTTTAGTTTGAGACCTTCAACTTGGAGTTATAAAAGATTGTTTAAATGATCGATTTTAAAACATTCACTCTTCATTTACCCTCTGGTGTCATCAGATCAAGAAGAGTCCTGCTCAAGTGATGTTTTTGTAGCACACATTTACTTGAATAAGCAATTGTAAGTGTTTTCTGCTGGCAACATTTTTGAGATATGTCTGTTGTGATCTGTGATATTTCCTTATCTAGTAGTAACTATTTAAACTTAAGTCCTTTGAGGTGGTACTTTTTAGTTGCTTCAAAACAGGAGCAATGTCAGTGCTTCAGAACAGCAGCACTGACAATTATCTATTATTAGTTCTTTGTTTTACGTTGCAACCCATTGGAATGTTATTGCTTTGGGAGTCAGTGAGAAGAAGTTTGTGTAACAGACCTATAATCCTTTGACTAACCATCTTTTTGAGAAGTACTTGCAGTATAGTAGTTTATAAATGGATATGGCCAGCTGTACTGGAAAGGGCTATTTATTTCGTTGTTTTGATCATGCAAAGGCTTCTCTATTTTCACTCAAGGCACCAGGGTGAAGAAGGAACTGTTGTTGAACGTCACTGCTTTCAGATCTGCCAATTGTGAATTTGCTCTCTTTTTAGATGAAACTTGGTGGACCGGTTAATGATGGGGGCACTTGAGAGATATATATATATATAACAAATTGCTTCAAGCTTGAAATACTGCCTATGAGGAGAAATGGAGAAAAATCAGGTGAATTAATAGTCAATTGGAAAGTTGGTTTCTGCGAATAATAAAAGGAAGAGTAAAGGATGTAAACAAAGTAATTTATTAGATAGTCCAATTGATTGTCGTAGACAGCGAGAAAGTACAAATTGGGATATCAAAGAGAGAGTATGTAGGACGGGAGGACCGGAAATATTTGAATGGTACAAAGGGCACAGTCTGTCCCGCTCATCTTGCTCAGATCTGCAGGCAGAATCGAGGCAAAAGTGAATGAAAATGGTATGGAGACGTATGCAGCGTGAAAGAGAATGACAGTGGTGCATAATGTGTTACTATCAGTGAATGAGGGTATTAACATGTTGCTTTGTCTTATGATCTGTGTGGTACCTTTTCACTGGTTGAGCCTGGTTTCATGGTTTAATCTAGGCCACCCTCTGTTCTCTGTCCTTCAAGTGAGTAGATTACATACATGTCATAATGGTGAAACTCTAGGCATATTGTCCATGTTCTGTGAGAGTGTGTTTTTGTATTGTTATAGGACATTTACATCAGCATGGAGTTACTACTGTGGTTGAGAAGGCGATTGAAGTTGTAGGCATTGAAAATAAAATCCAGACGTTGATCACTCTCAGGATTTGAACTTGGTGATCATGAATGCGGAAAGACTTCTCGTAATGTGCCACAGACATGAGTGGGTAGTTATGGGGGTATGAGGCTGTTATTTTGTTGCACCCGGTGCTGTCAAATGTGTAGTGTGGGAAACAAAATCGAGATTATGCTGCCATTAGTGGCTGAGGAACCTAATCACCTTCATGAGGTGGCATTTAGTAAAGATGAGATGCCCATAATTTGGTTTGTTCCCAACAGTCTTTACTTTAAATTTATAACATGTTGGAGGGAGGTATTTATGACTGTTTAGAGCTATGGGAGTGGATGCTGAGAAATGCCTAGGGGGAGTGTTCAGTTACTGAAAGCAATTAGCGTATTACGGGACCTACTGTCCTGTGTGGAAAGGATAGTGTTCCTTAAAATTTCCCCTTTTGTTTGTTTCTAGTTGTGCGGTGGTTGAATATTGGGAGATGTCGATGGTGTCAGGTCATTTGGTTGGTACTTTTAATTGATGGCTACACCTTTATGGTGCTGGGCCGTTCTAGCCGTTATGATCTCTTGTTTGGGCAGTGATTTTGTCGTCTAGGCATTGTCTGGTAATGGACAGAGTGGAGTGGGTCGCACTCAACACCTGTGTTCCAGCGGAAGCTGTGTACATTTTATAATCATTCACAAATATTCAATATACCATGAATCAAACTATATGATCATTTACTAAACCAAGAGTTTGGGCTCATAGAAACTCTACAACCATTTACAAAACTGAGGTCCTCCGAAAGGACTTTGTAAGAGCTAATAGGGACTCCGATAATTTGAGATGGATATTTCCTTAATGAGGACCTGTAATGAAGAAAATGCCTAACTAACAGCAATAATCAACAAATCGTATCATTGTTAAATATTTCTCGTCCGTAAAGACAAACTCAGAATATTTATCAAGATACTTTTATCTAAACTTCAAAATGAATGGTCAGTGCACAAAAAGTATTAGAATTACTAGTTCTCTGGTTATATTCAAATGTAGTACAAGTAGTATCACACTAAAGCACAGTGCAGGGCACACAAAAACATCATAAATCAATAGCTGGCAATGAGGGAAAAGAGATAGAAAGAAAAGGATATCGCATTGCAATTTCAGTATGCAATTCGAGGTTTTATACGAACCTAAGATCAATTAGCTAATGCACAGCATGGAATAGTCTGAATGGCCATCCCTTCGGCCGAAAAGGTACAACATCACCAGCTAATTAAGTGCAAGGAAAATTTAGGAAAGTTCAGTTCAGGGAAGGTCAGAGTTTTGACTGACAGCGTGTCACGTCCAAAAATTGCAAGGAAAAAATAACCAGCAGCTGTTCTTTTCTCACAGAGTAATTTATACCTCAGAAGTTCACATTCCAACCCCCAAATGCAGCCTCCTCAGAGAACACGCAGTGTCTGCAATACTGCGCGCTGGAGTTTTCAAGGCAGCTATCGCTCGGTGACTCCTTTCATTGTGAGTGGAGCCAAGGTCTGCTGTACGCCTTTCCGCTCATACCACTCCTGCCCAGGGTTCCGGAGAAAATCCGGATCGACCGGACCCAAGTCATTCTTGGGGCTCCAGAATGGGCGAGGAGAGTCTGGTATCCAGAGCTTCTGAAAATGAGCATTGATCCTCCAATCAGGCTGCCCCTTCAGGAGGATCTTCTGTCTGTCGCAGCAGCAAGGGGAGGTTCCTCACCCGAACCTGTCAACTCTTCGCCTCCACATGTGGAGATTGAGCTTTGGCAGTTGATGGCTTCTGACCTTCATCCTGAAGTATGCAAAGTTATTTTGGCGACCAGACTAAGACGGTATATGCCTACCATTGCCAGAAGTTTATATTTTAGTGTACAGAAAGGTCTATTGACCCATTTTGTGCTTCTCTTTCCACTGTTGTCCTATTCATTCTAACCCTTACCCAGCGTGGCTCTGCTTTGGGTACTCTTAAGGGTTATCTTTCTGCTCTAGCCGCTTGTGTTGCGGTTGCCAGACCACCCCTCTCTCTTTAGGTCTCAAATTGTAAATAGGTTTTTGAAGCCATTCACACCCTTTGTTATGCTGCAGTGGGACATTACTATGGTCCTCACTTTTCTTGTGTGTGCTCCTTTCGAGCCTCTGCACAGTTGTCCTCTTTGGCTGCTTACGATCAAGACGGCCTTTCTTGTGGCGATAACATCTGCCCGGAGAGTGAGTGAGTTGCAGGCACTATCTTGTATGCCCCTACATGATGTCTTCTCCAGACAAAGTGGTGCTTCATTTTTGCCGAAGGTGATGACCCCATTCCTTCTGGGTCAGTCTATTACACTGCCCATCCTCTTTTCACCCCCGCATCCCTCTAATGAAGAGCAGCATCTCCACCGTCTGGACCCAAAAAGTGCATTGCTGTTCTTCCTTAACAGCACAAAAGAGTTCCGGGTGGCAACCACCTCTCTGTGGGGTACGTGGGAGGTATGAAGGTCGGGCAGTGCAGAAAATGACCATCTCTCTCTATGTTTTTCTCTGCATTAAGATCTGCTATGCCCTGGCTAAGAAGCAGCCCCCTGATGTAGTAAGGGCCCATTCCACCAGGACAAAGGCTGCGACTATGGCCTTGGCTCGGGGTGTCCCAGTCCTGGACATCTGTCAGGCAGTAACGTGGGCATCTTTGCACACATTTGCCAAGCACTACTGTCTGGACATTCCGGTCCACAGGGATGGGCATTTTGTTTGTTCGGTCCTGTATGACTTCCTATTGTGAGGAATTGGTCCGCTACCCACCGCCCGGAGAGTATGGCTTGGGTATCTAATTCAAAGGTAAGGAATCTGCAGCTAGAAGCCTGTCATATGAACAAGTTACTCACCTGTGGTTACGCATTGTCTGGTAGACAATATCTAGCTGCAGATTCCTTACAGGTCCACCCATGTCTCCCCGCTTTGCGAACTGATTTTGTTAAGTCTAGTCGTACTCCATTTTTCAGAGCCCTAGTTTGCATATGTTTACGTCAGTTACTTTGTGGCTCTGTGCTTCTGATGTAGAAAAAACAAAAAGTACTGATATCCCATCCGGGCGTCTGGGTGACATCATAACCTTCTCTGACGGCGTTACGGGGAGCCAAATTGAGCCACCAGACGGCGTGCGCAAGGCGTATTGCTCGAGCAACAGTTTCCAGATCCAGCCTGAGGCCTGGGAAATGCAAAGGTAAGGAATCTGCGTTATTGAAGGTAAGTAACTTGTTCTTAGGGGAGTTAATGTTACAAATAAATGCAATTGATAATACACTGAAAACCTTTTAAAATTTGTGATCTGTGTGCTTTATTTTGTAGGGACTCTGAAAAATCACTGGAAATATTTGATGAAAAATTACACCCTCTAACGGTGAGTGTCTTCAGAACTACATTCTTGCTGATTGGAAGGTTTTCTTTTGAGGCGTTATCATATGTTTGCCACATTGTAAATAATTACAAATCCCCCGTATGTGGAGAGAAATATTTAAAATTAACTTTTTGTGGCACAGCCTTAGTTGATTTCAGAGCCTTCTAGAGTAATTGACTTGGCTCGCTATCGGAAATAGTTTATTTTATGTTTATTATCCAACTGTTAGTTTCAGATTTTTTGTCTTGCATGTAGTTTGATATTTGGAAAGCATCTGCATATCTTCCTTATTGTAGCGGTTTTCTGTTTGGGATAATATTTTGTTTCATTAAGTACAGCCTATTGTTCTTCATCATAGTTATTGCAATTTGTATTGCTTTTTAGCACTTGTACTTTGTCCTGGAGCTTTACTCAGATGCTGCCACTTTCGCTTTTCATTTCTTTCCTGAAGACATCCACTTTATTATTGAATCTTGCTACTCCCCCCACTCTGTTACGTATAAGTTTAAAGGGCCTGTTTTAGGTGAGATGAGCAGGACAGCTGGGGGAATCTGTTCTCCTCAATTCGACTGTCCATGGATCAGTGAAAACAAAAAAAGGACATTGATCTAATAAAGTATAAACCGCACTAGACCAGCTGCTGAACAAAGCCAATTTACAGAAATCTGGAAGATTGTGGAGTGCACAGCTGCAGCATACTCCAACATCTCAGTCACTTTTCTCAACTTTTGTTACAGGATTGAAATTGTCATCGATGAAAGGTTATAATTGATATCCCCATACACCCATTTGTAATGATAAATTGTAACAAAAATTGGCATGTTGCTGTACAGAGCATCTGTGTTCACCAGGAGTCTGTAAAGGCTTGCTCCTGTACTCGCTATTTGCTGGTGAATATACCTTCATGCAGTCACCACTTGAGGATGGATGTTTATGCCTGTACTTTCTTGTTGTTGATTGAGCGAAGCCTCTCCTCGGTCTCTTAAGCCTGTATTAAACTCAGCATACCACAACCTTTCTGGGGGGCCTAGTGTGATGCTGTGGGTTTACATTGGGAAGGGTTTGGCTTCTCCACCATCATAGACCGCTTTGGCCATGATTTTCTGTTATTGAGCAGTTTCCACCTACCTGAAGTAGACCACATTCAGACCTTTCTAAGACATTAGATGGCAAATGTAACCAGCCATAGAAACTATTCTACAAAGGGATGCCTACCTACCCAGTAATTTATTTGTGAATTTGTGAAGTGCAAACATTCAATCTTAAGCATCTTTTTTTAAGGAAATAATAATCTGAACTGTGTTTATAGTTTTCAGTGGTTAGAGTAGTTCGCCACTTTTCTGAATTATTAGTTGGCGGTGACTTATGAAGTGTAAAAGCCCAAACCTTGCGCTATTTTCACTACTGGACAAAGAATTATAATATGAGGAGTTCAAGAAAAGAAGCCATATGAGCCTGCTGCCCTTTTCATCAAGGAGATCAGTAGTCTTATTTAATCGTGTGTTGTAATCATAACTACAATTGGCCATCCTAATGAAACTAACTTTTTTTGCAGCAGTTAAAAGTTAGGAAGGAACTTTGCTGATACAATATGCAGAATAACCCCTTTCAGTCTGTATTTGTAAACCTGCTTTCGTGCCTTTGACCCTCATAATGAAGTACTGGTCTTGCCATTTGGTTGTGTAATGGATTTAGCTCTAAACATAAAGACTGAGCTTCTACTTGGTCATTCATGATTCCCCTTTAAAAATTAGCCTGAGTCCTTTCTGCAGATGTCAGTAGATTACACTAATAAATCTGGACCCTGCTTTATTAAGTTTATACGAAAAAGCAGTATTCTGTCTCCTTCAATCGGGCCCCACTGGTCCTTCTTTCCTATAATAACTGAATTAAGAATCTCAAAAAGAAATGGTCTGGCCGTGGATAGGTTTGCCTGGTAAGCCTTCAGTTATTGCATTCTAAATAAATTGCATGTGTATACTTCAACGTGTTGGTTAACTTCTGGTTTGAATACACACAACCTCCCCAGTCATCATCTGTCATTCATACGGGCACCACTAGTTTGTTAAAAATCAGATTGCAGTGATGGTTTTCTGAAACATGCTTTGCTCAATTGTTAATCTCCCCTGTGATTTTGATGATTAAAGGATTTGGTTTTATGGTACTAAGTCAAAGACGAGTTTGCTTGTGAATAGTGAATGATAACCAAAATTGCCCTGCACAATTATGACTAATGAAAACTTCAAGCTCCTCTTTTTAACACAAATTTGGCACCCCAATCTCTTTTGATTTCTTTATTATTATTTATACAAATAAAGAACAGAATGAATTCTGATTGTCTTCACAAGTTAGCTGTCAACCGTTTGGGGGTTTTCCAAGAAGTTTTTTTATTTTTATTTAAAAGCAATATACATTTTCTCTATTTAATTACACTAAATTCTTTATTTTTCAGCGAGAAGGCGTTCCTGAGGATTACTTCAAAAATGACCCCGACCACAAGCACATCTACCGTTTTGTACGAACATTGTTTAGTGCAGCTCAGCTGACCGCTGAGTGCGCAATAGTAACATTGGTAAGCAGAACGAAGCCTAAATTAAATTCATTGTTTGATATTCTGTAATCTCAGCGTTAGAATTCAACCGTGTACTGTGATAAATATGTATTAAAGAACTATTTTTCTTATGGTTGTTACCAATTTTTTTTTCTGTTTTTTGTATATTACTTTAGTTGTAATTTCAAGTGAAGGGCGAATTGTAGAGGGATACAAGCACATGCACTTCTACAGCAGTCTTTAAACCATAAAGTACGCCATATTGGATCTGGAAATATTTAGTGACCAGTACCCCTGTAAGCAGTAGGTGACGTTGTTCAGCTCTGTATGGTGTCATCGGAGTTGTCCACGCCAGAAATGACGTTCGTGGTGCCTATGTAGACGCCAATCCAGCATGCCGGTGCAGTCATTTTCTTTCCATGCCAGTCAGTGCAGAACCAGACGACGTGACGGTTTCCATCCTTGGTCGAGAGTAAAGTCTCCGGATTGGTCACGGAACCCAAGATTCTCATTGCACTGCAAGTCGTCTTCTGGTAAGTCCCGCAAGCAGAGTAAGAGGTCAAAGAGGTCTTAGACTTCTCCCTGTCCAACAAAGTCATACTAAAAGATACGTGAGGATCATCATTCGAGGCCTCACTCTGCAGTTGAGCCAGGGCTGGCTCCCCTCCTCTCGGAGTCTCCGGTAGCCGGAGCGACACCCACCAACCCGAGAGAGTTCTATGTGGCTATGCACCTCATATTTGAGCGGCAGTTCCCGCTGGTGCACCTCCAAGGACGGGTTCTCAGTCAGCAGTTCCACCTATGGCTCCAGTCGGGTCCCTTGGATGGATCCGGACCAGTGCCGGTTGTACCACGTAGACATTCGACTCCGTCCCCTTTCTCATCCTTCCCAGACTCTGACAAGGAGCTTAACGGGCGCCATCTGACTCAGTTTGGAGACATGCCTTCTAGGCCGGAGCCCAAGCCCTATTTTTATCGGTTGCGACTCAGGAGGGTTGGGCAGGGTCACTGGACCCTGAAGAATACCAGCCCCTAGACCCCCCCAACATGGACTGGTGTGAAGAATTTGCAGATGTCAGCGGACTGGACACCTCTCCAAATACTGGCATGCTCTCTTCTCCCACTGTGGCTATGTAGGAAAGGGGCTTCATTTGCTATGGTGGTGAGAGGGGTAGCCGATGTCCTGACCTTAACCTACTCTTAGTGGCAGTCAAGATTAGCGTCTTGACGAGGTGCGTCAACCAGTTGTGACCCCCTTAGAACTGCTTTTCCCATTCATTGAAGCTCTCCTGGATGACTTGTGGGTGGCTTAATCCAAACCCTGCACAGGGTCTCCTGTGAACAGGACCTCCCCACCACAGGAGACCCCAGCTTCATAACACCCTACCCCAGATAGCTTGGTGTTCCATGTCTCCACCTCCCGTGTAAATCCTGGCATATATTCTACCACTCCACCAGATAAGGAATCCAAGAGGCTGGACCCCTTACCAAAGACCGTGTTTTGTTCTACAATCCTGGCACTGCGGTCCGTAAACATTGCATGCTATTTGGACTGTTACTCCCATGCTCTGTGGTATTGGGTTGCGCATCTGCTGCCCTAGTCCTAAAGAAGCTCCAGGTATTAGTCTCCCAGGATATGTGATGGGACAGACTTGCGAAGTTTACGATTCGACATGGACCGACTCGTCTGACCGAGTCTGCCAAACGGGGGATGAGGTATTAGAAAACATTAAGACAGAACATAACCCAAAATCAATTTCAGTGCTTCACAGATTTTCTATCTAAATGGCATGATTCTCTCAGAGAAACATCTGACTCAAAAGTGAGCAATGCAGGTATTCTTCAGCCTATGGTCCTGGATTCTCAACTGCATGGAGCATTGAATAATAAGTCAGATCTTTTAGATGTGACCAAGTAAAAAGGACGTCTATGAAGGCAGTTTGTGGCGTGCGATTACGTCATTGAGAGCCTAGATAACCTTCTAGAGAATGCTCCCTTTATTGGTGACCGGTCATGTGGCATTACTTAAGATGGTGGCGCTCTCCTGTCTCCTTTACTATTTCACGACCTTTCCCCTCTGTCAATTCATCTTTTTTTCGATCATTCAAAGATGTGATGCAGGAATTCATCTGGAACAAGTCCTGATGTCGTGTAACATGGAGTGCCCAACTTTTGAACAATAATATCCAGCGGCAATGAGTGGCACGATGGCTCGCTGCTTCACAACTTTCAGATACAGCTAATCTACAATACCAGCCTGGAGCCACTTTGATTTATTGCCGCTCATTCATCCCTTGTGCTCGTCCCCCACCGCCACAACCTAAATTATTGCAATTTGCCTAACGCTGTTATTGGCGGAGCCTTTCTAGTACACGTCAGACTTCTCCCTTTGCCCTAGCGCTATCAATACTTATGCCTAGTATTAATAGTGCTAGGGCAAAGGTGGTAAAACATTCACCACCAGAGCGAAACTAACAGACAGGGATGCCGCTGGCATCCAGTCAAAGGGTGATCTCTACAGATGGTACTCTTACCCTATGACACCCTGGTGGAGGAGGATGGACTTCCTCCAGGACAGTTTTTACTACAGGCACTAATTCACAGTTGGGGAGATATAACCACAGAATTGCCTATGTGCTTAATTCATACAGTACCTACACATCTTAGGACGAAGCAAACACTTAATCTGTTGGTTGACGCGATCGCTGCTAATCTTGGCCAAACTTCTATTTACCTGCAGATAGAAATCTCTGATATTTCACCCCTCCTGTACCCCCCTTCCCCCACTGTGGCCTAGCTGAGCTCATTCCTTTATTGGGGGCAGGCAGAGAGCACAGCTCTATATAGGGAGGACAATTTGGCTCTCAGGAAATACCCTATTGCCACTCATTTGGACGCTCTAACGGCTGACTTGCACACTGGAGTGCTTGCTGACCCATTAGCTCACAGCACCCATTCTGATTGAGTTGACATAGTTGGGGACAGGGAACGTGGTGTGCCTACTGACCACGTGGACATCCTTTTGCACGCTATTCTTAATTTCATAGTTGTACCGAACCATCCATTGACATTTAAAGGACTGGTAGCAGCCTCTGGCATGAGAGCCTATACTCCCCTAGAAGAATACGCATAATACAGGAAGCATTGGCGAGATAAGTTTTGTTTTAACCTCAAGGATCACACACTTAGTTAACATTTGAAGATGGAAAGAAATATTACAAAGATAATATTCACTGATAGCGGAAAGCAGATTATCATTTGATACTGAAGTACATACTTAATCTTCCAAATGCTTGGGAGGCTCTCTGTGTCTTTGTAAAGCATTCTGGGAAACATTTAGACTCTAACACACTTTCCAATTTTGTCTAGACTGTCTCCATTCCAAGTTGGGCACTTAACTAATTTCCACATGTTCAACCGTTTTCCCTCCAGCAATGCTTTGTTTTCTTTCAGCGATGCTTTCTTTCCCTTCACATCAGTGATTACTTTAGGACGTGACAATTTGAAAATACCCTTCTTATGACCTTCCACATATGCCTATTCTCCCTTAAAATCACTTATCACTTATTCTTATCACTCTTTCTTTGTCTTTGTACATACATACTGCTCTTCATTTAATCCAAATATACTTCATTTGATTTTTCACATTAAAAATCATAAAAGTAGCATAGTTAAAAAAATAAAATACTTTCACACATATACATACTAATAGTTCCAAGTATACAGAGATCTCAATACTGCCAATCTATAGGAAAATAGAAGAAATAATATATTTTGGCCAACTTCCTATTTTAGGCAGTTATACTTTTCCTTTAACTCAATACGCTTTTCAGAAATCCAGCCATAATTCCCACACAGTAACCATTTTCCAATTTTGTAAATATAAAAAAGCAGGACGACATGGCTTCCACCCCCCTCTCTTCAACACTGGTAAATCCAGGTTACTCTTTCATAGTGATAAAGTTTACAAAATAAAATCACATGTATTGTTGATTGGGTAGACATCTCATTACATGGACATTGGCATAAATCTCTAGACCAGTCATTTGCCAGGGGAAACTCACTAATCGATGAAAATTATCAAACCTAAATCTGGTAAGGACATACCTGTTGTACCCTCCTGTGCACCAAGCCAAATATGGTTGTATACTAAAAGTTGTCAAGGTTAGCTGGTGCTGAATTACAGTACTTTTCTTACAACTCTTAAGAATTCTAAGTGCGTCAGGTATAACAATTTGGAGTCCTTCCTGGAAATAGAGCTCATAGTATCAGGATGAGTATAATAATCAAGTATATCCAAGTCTTTTAAAAATCTTCTTATATAGTTCAGCCAGGTAATCTTATTTGCATAACATAGACTCATGGCGTTTCCAATGATTTCCCTATTCAACCCTGTATTTGCGGACGTCCAGACTCTGTGCCATAATAGCAGTGGTTGCATTTTAATCATGTCTGAAATATAGGGGATCTGCGGAGCTGCTAAAATTAACCATAAGAATATATTTTCCACAATTTGTATTGGGGATACATCATGGTGACCCCAGACTCCTGACCCATACATCGCAATACTTCTACATTTAGCCTGGTAAATCTTAAGAAGGATCCCCGGAGGTCTTTTGCTCAGTTTTTTTGCAAAATTAATCTCGGCCCCAATTGATCTCTTAAAAAGGAGAGACCTACTTTTGACCGCCGGGTGCCAGGAGCCAGTGTGTTCCAATAAAACATCTAAATAGGAGAATGTTGCATCTATCCTGTCACTCCCCAGTACCAAACTTTTACATTTGTTTCCTCCCTTCCCACATGACATTACAAAGGTTTTCTTAATATTGAGTTTTAGCCCCCGACCATCCATGAAACCAATATATGACGCAAGAGCACTCTGTAAACCCTTTCTGGTCCTCGCCATCAGCACTAAGTCATCCGCATAGAGCAGGCACAATCAACTTGTTTTTATACTGTGGAGGATCTCTTGTCCTGGCCAGCAGTTCCTCCTCTAAGGCGTTACTATATAAGGAGAACAAAAATGGGGCCAGGACACAGCCCTGCCTCACTCCTCTCTCCATGGGGAAAGGCGCAGTGCATTCGCCCTTCAAACCATACTTCACCATAGCAGATGCCCCAGTATACATCGGTCTCAAAAATTGCACCAATAGTGGGTCAACATTTAGATCTGAGATTATTTCCCAAAGTCTATTATGTATAATACAGTCAAATGTGGCCGAAAGATCCACAAATGCTACATACAGTTTCCCCTCCTTGGCTTGAGTATACTTTCCCATTAAAATAGTGAAATTTAAAACCTGTTCGATAATCCCTAACCCCTGTCTGAAACCATATTGTACCGTGCTTAAAATATTATTGTCCTCAGCCCATTTTTGTAGTCTATTCAACACAATCCTGCCTGCTACCTTAACTATTAATAGGAATAATCACCGATTCTGACCAGGACTTTATGAAGCACCTCGCACAGCACACCTCTAGAACCCGAGTCAGGAGCGAGGACCACAGTGATGGGATGGTTTAAATAAGTCCATCAGTATACCAACTGGCCCTGGGGCTTTGCCTCCTTTACTAGCATTAATTGCCGCTGTTACTTCATCTAGTGATGTATATAACTCAAAAGGGGTAATGCCTACCGCACAGTCCTGTTCTATTCGTTCCACGTCAGTAGATAATTCTTCAATCCCCCTAACACTGTTAACATTTGAAAAAAAGTCACTACATGTTTTTTCGTCTATTGCAATTTTGACCCAGCACCATCATTATTAGAAAGAAATGGGCCATTAACTGCCTGCCAGAATGAAGTGCAATCCTTCCTCAGTAATGCTTCAGAGAGTGTATCCCATGCCTGGTCTTTCAGTTCTTTTTTCCAATTTTTTCAGGCTAAATTATACGCCTTCCTACACCCATTAATTTCTTCTTGATTTCTCTCTGTCTTATGTAATGCTTCTTTCAATTGGGTATAAGCTTTGGTACATTTTGAGTCGAAATTGAGTCAACCATTAATCCGAGCCAGGGGAACCTTGTTTTGGGCTCTTAGAGAGTTTTGTATTTCTAGCGTAGTATAGGAAAATGCCCTCAAGGTATCATAATAATCTATTCTATCTTGTAAGCATGCTACTATATGTTCATAAGTATTAACAACTATGCGTTTATTGACCTCCTCCCAGTTTATCTTGCCCCATCGCAGGGGCATTTTGGCGAGCTTGGGCAATCTTTTGCATCCATGCTATAGTATTTTTACAATGATTAACTTGTTTAGGAATAACTATATCAATGCTCAAGGGTAAGTGGTATCTCAGAACATTAGAATGTATTTTAAAACTGTCAATCCATGTTGCATAGCGATTGGGTACAATTATAAAATCAATTAATGATTAAAATCCCCTGCCAATAAATGTATGAGTGAAATTGACAGGCGGGGAGCACAACATATTTGCAAAGCCCAGATCGTGTAGAGCCATTAAGTCATTAAACTTCTCCCCCCTCTCAGAATGCACAAAATGTAACATAGGATCTTTTTCTTCCTCATGAACACCACACTGCCCACATTCAGCATGTGAACAAATACTAGCGTTAAAATCACCACCCCAAAGAGTAATCACATCAACACCATTTGACCTTTGTTTCACTTAAATCATCGCTGAGTGAATTTAGAATGTCACCCATGTGTCCCCTTTCAATGTTATAAAAATTAACTACCTTCACTGCTACATTTAAATTCAAAACGATGGCTACAATTTGATAATATATTGTAGTTTTTATAATTTCGATTTTTTTTTTTTTCACCTAACATATTTGAAATATATACGCAGATCCCACCGTTATGTCTCCCATGTACTGACTGTTCAGCTGGTGTGTGAAAAGTCTTATATCCATCTATACCTATTTTATCCAAAAGCCATGTCTCCTGGATACACAAAATATCAAAACTATATATAAAGTCGGTCCAGATGGTATTATTTACTTTTGATTGCAGCCAGGCAATATTCCAGAAAAGGGAACTAATTCTCCCTGGTACGTTTGAAATATCAACTACATGATCAATCCGAACCTGTACAAGCATCTTAGCCCCTTCTATAGCGTTGTATCTACTTGCATCACCAATTCCTACTGCTGGGGATTCCACTGTCTTGTCCCCTGTAACCATTATCTCACTTTGGGCCGGGTTAAGCTCCCCAGCAAGGGTCGGTAACGTATTCTCCCGGACATTGCGATGTACGCCACTATCTGCACAGATATTGTCAGCACTACCCAGGAGTCAAACGTTCTCATCTAGGGACTGGAGGGGTCTAAATCTATTTACCACCTCTACGTTGTGAGTCGTTTTATTAAAGGGCTGTAAAGGGGAATACAAACCCCTGTTCTGATTTTGAGAGTATGACTGATAAAAGTAAATCAGGGGCGCAAATCCTTTATACTGTCTCCCGTGTCGATGTTGTTGTCACCTATTCGGGGGAAAATTTCTTGAACCAGGGATGGCGACCTCAGGGAGAGGACTAAGCAATCACCTCAATAGGATTTTCTAGTGGTCCCCACCCATCTAATCATCTTAAAGGCTGAAAACATTTCTGGTACTAGCCCTGCGCTGGTCCCCAGGCAATGGATTGCCCTATTCCTCAAAGTATGCCACGTTTCCTTTTCTCCTCTGGAGACGGGGGGACATTTGCCAACACAACTGTATATGGTAACACGGCAGGAGGTAGATTTAAGATATGATGTTTTGACGAAGGTTCATAAGGATCATTGCGTGATCGTATATTGGGACACACTTCTCTTGATTGCAAGCGACCCTGTTGTTTTTTTAACCCTAGCATTTCCTTTCTCTACAGGTTCTTACCCCTTAGCCAGACCTCTGGTAGATGAAATTTCATGAGGCTTTCTATATCCTGCAACTGTTTTTATCTTGGCGCCCCTATTCGGCTTATCGCCAGAAGGAGTAGAATTAACTGCCACAATCT
Organism: Lissotriton helveticus; assembly: GCF_964261635.1. Taxonomy (NCBI): domain Eukaryota; kingdom Metazoa; phylum Chordata; class Amphibia; order Caudata; family Salamandridae; genus Lissotriton; species Lissotriton helveticus. Next base: position 447,652,854 of record NC_136061.1, read on the forward strand.
GGCTATGGGGATTAGATGCTTCACCAGCGCTACCTTCTCCTTTTTTAATGGTTTTTCCTTCCACTGTAAGATATCTATTTTGATTACCAACTTGTGTTTCTAATCCTGATTCTATCTTAATTAATCTTGTCTCTATGGCCCCAATAGATTGGTTAATGTATTTAGTTAGGTCAGTTTTTAGGCTTAATATTCTATTATTTTCACTTATGGCCGGTCCATTGGCCTTACTATTACTTCTTTTTGCCGTACCTTTAATATGTTTAGGCTTAGTCTCTTTTCCCTGTTTGCTATTAGCTATCGATTTCGAACTATCAGGCTCAGAGGGATCCTGGTGTATTAGTGGCAGCAAGTGTCCTAGGATAGCCTTAGGATTGGGTTACAATGTCTTTTGGATGGGGGAAGTGACTGCATCTTGGTCGCGAATAGAAATATCATCACAAATCACCTGTATGCAACCATTTTGGCGCTCAGCATCCGTGTTTGCTGTAAGTCCTAATTCCCCTATACCTGTTTCATATAAATCGGTGGCATTATTAGTTGTTAGGAAACCCTGTAGGTCCTTAATCAGTGATTCGTCTACCATGGATATCTGCCTTTCCAATGCACCAACCGCTCCTGTAAGATAATTAAGAAGCGTCATTTTCACTTGTTTTGATTTATTCCCTGGTTTCCCAGAATTAGTATTTTGTAGTTTTCTCTTGCCCATTATTGTTGCAGGGATCCTGCTTTTACACAGAACTGTGCATAGAGACTTAGAACCTCAGTGAATTAGGGTGTACCAAAACTCACCTCAGTATCCAAAATCCCCTACCAGACTAGCAATCAGTGTCTCATTGGTTCTTCCATACCCCCAATGATTAGACAACCCGGAACATGGACTTAGAACACCTCCGGTAACGTGGAACACATGAACACTCTTTCGTTATACCAACATACCAATCCAAAACAAGGAGTAAATGAGGACACGTGCAAGATTGAAATGTTTATTTCTAATGCCGTGTTCTCAGGCGCAGTATCTTAGCTAATACAAGCTAATCTATTATAAGAAACAAGGTTATCAGCATAGTTACTAGTCCATAAAATACAAAGGGAGAAAGCATGTTAAAATGCTAAAGGGAAGAAGGCTAAATAGCACCTAAGTCTTACCCTCCCTTGCTAGTATATTATATTATATCTAAAGAAGGTCTCTTTGGGTTTTAGAAGGGCGGCCCCATACCTTTGATCTTAGTGGAAAGGGATCACATCATCTTCCACCAGCTCTCTGCATGCGAATATTCATCAAGTGTGTGTGCATGCTCTGCACAGTGCATTATTAAACGCGCCTAAAGCCAGAGTTGGCCGCAGCTGCATATGTGTTATGTCTAGAACGTGCGTAGATCAGACCTAACAACAACCACTGTGTTGAAATAACCTTGAAGGCCTCGGCACTCACTGTTCAGACATAGCTAACCAAGCAAAGCTGATACAATAGGAAAACCTATTATTATTCTCGTGTGAAGCAAAATATTCTACTAGGCTCAATGCTCTAATAACAATATGTGCCGTGTGCAGAAGCAGCAGAAAGGTAAAATGATGTTTAAACTTCTAATAAGCTCATGCTAACTTAACACAGTGTGAAGGCAAAGCCTATCTATATGACACCCTCCCTTGATCCGAGCACGGATAAGATAAGATAAGGGGCACATTTTTGGAATGCAGAGTTCAAGAACGACAGTCAGCTCAAATTTGCACAAGGTAAAAAAAATAAAAAATAAAACAAATGTTTTCATTTAAAATTCTCATAGTCAAGTAAATTTAGTCATTGGCCATAGCAAAGTCAATAGGCTTGTGGCAGAGAAATTATTCATAGAGGCTAGAAAAAAATAATAATAAAAAAAAAAATGTTCGATGTCCAATAAATGACCTCGGTTATGGGAGAGCGAAGCGACGACACACCTCATCCTAACATTGAATATGCAAAATATGCAGCAACAGCCTCCAATAGGAAGTCAATGTTCTCATCCGAAAACAGTTCAGCCTTCCAATTCAACAGTGGGAAAGAACATACATGCTCTTCAATTACTGGAGCCTCTAGCACCATCAGAAATCAACTCAGTGGATTCTCAGTGAAGCTGTGTGCCAAGAAATCTTGCGCCGCTGCGAATACATTCCAACGACCCAGTATTCTATGCATTGCTGAAAAGGCCATAATCCCTCCGTCAGAAAAAAACAATTCATGAGCTACAAAGGGGCTCATAAGCTGATTATAATCCTAATTGGGAGACACCGTATTGCAGAGACACAAATCCAGGTTCCAGTCGAAATCGCAACTCAGGCAATGAAAGACAGGCTGGACACATGTAAAGTAGGAAAATCGAAATGATGATCCATAAGCTGCACTTAAGGTTGCAAGAGGCAGTGCTCCATAGTACTAAAGCATTCGGTTGCGAAACAGCACCAGACGTGACAGCTCGTCTCGAAACACAGGACGTGCATCCATTTTGAATTAAACAAAACCGCAAAAGAACGCCTGCAGCCAGAGCCAGTAGTAAGGGAAATCCACCAAATAGGCTGGAAAAGTTCGAATGAAAGAAAGCAGGGAAGACACCGAATATAGTTTGAAACGAAGTCACAAGGCCACTGCTTATAACTTTAAAAAAGTGGGCCAGCCCCGTTGTGGAGGAAGCATTAAAGATTGTGTGAATTAATTCACCGAAATGCAAAGGCAAGTCAGTATTTAATAAAGCATGCACCTCTGTGCGGGTGTTAGCCACGTGAAGGACGAATGTCTCACGAGCAGATGTGAAGGCAACTTCTTTCTGGGACAATAGAGCTCTTATGCAACTCATCTTGTTGAACTCTGCTTTCAAGGTCGGAATCGTGGGCCAGATGGAAACATCAAGCTTCCCATGCGGGGGTGGATACATTACATTCTTACATCAAACCACACGCTCACTGACGGTAACTACAAAAGCAATTCCTTTTAATAGCCCACAGCAATCGTCATTGTTTAAAAGTAAATAGCTCCCGTTTGCCAGTAATGTGAATGTGGGCACAATCGCAGGCACAGGTGTACCTTTCAAAATACAAGCCAATTTCTGGTTACAAGAGCCATGCAATTGGACATGTCTGCAAATCAATGAATGATCTGGTGTTTCAGTGCAATCTTCACCGTTCAAATAGATTTCTTTACCCTCCCTAAGGCATCTATAGGTAAATGGAAGCGACCAAGCTTCATGGAGATGAGCACTTCCAAGAGGTTCATATCAACCAATTGCAAAGTATTTCATACATCCATCGATCTTGAACAGAGGAACGGCAGAGTTATTAACCCGTGGATAAGCCACGTTGCTGAATTGGCATCTGCCACAGGAAACGGTAACGGTTCTAGCCTTTCAATGTGTAACATAGAAAAGGTGGCATCTTTCATTGACAGTAAACGCTGCTTGTCAATCAAATTAAACGGGCCAAACAAAGCGCCGGGACACTCTACTCGAGTAGCCGTGCGCTATAGAAATTAAATTTAACATAACATAACAGGACGTGTTCATAGAATGCCATGGCACTTTGCCAGCTTTTAAGGTTTGCAAAGTCCATGCAAACTGCATAATGGAACGCATTTGATTTTGACCATGGTACAAAACAGACACTTCATCCTGGACAATATGAACAACAGATGATACAATATTGTCTAATGTGTAAATGCGGGAAGAAAGCGTATTAATGCTGTTATCTACAACTGCTAGCACTTTCTCTAAATTAGCCTGATCGATAGCTCTAATGCGGGTAGCCGCCTCAATCTGGGAAGTTTTCCAGACTTCGTTGTAAATAGCATATATCCATCTTTTAGATCTGCCATTAGCCGGGCCCTTTATAAAATCATTTAGATCAACATCATCAGTCAGTTTAGATAAATGCAGCTTAACTGACGCCAAAGTGGAATGTTTGAGCCAATTCTGACGTAATTTGCCTACGGAATAGGTAGTAACAGAATGGCCACTTTCAAAATGGGAATCCACCCTGACCTGTGTAAAGCCTTGAGCTAAACCCAGAAAACGATGCTGGCAAGAAAGAGCACTTGTGTGCCAGAGCACCCAACCCTTAGGATCCAAACTGGATATGTTAAAGGAAGAATTTAGCAACAGAGTTTGTAACTCTCTGATCGAAAATTTAGTGGCATTATTCCAACCGGAATATTCTTGTAAATCAGGAAAAGAAGGAACATTTCATTTTTTAGTAGTAGCCAATCCAAAGCATGTTGTCTGTGAAATTGTAGAATTCAAGAACATGTGGTTCGGGATTAGGCATGCATGGTGCAAAACCTCAGTGCCTTGCGCTTGCTAGATTTTAGAACCCCAAACTGATTTAAGGTCAATTGTATACTTCCACAACTCGTAGCCACCTACAGCCAACTGATCGAGAAAGGTCTTAGAGTACAATAATTTAGTATCGGTAAGTCTAACTTTGGATGTGGACTTCTGTCATCTTAAAATGAAATGCATTGGGATTTGACTGATTAAAATCAGTAAAATAAGAGAACATTTAAAAAAAGGAAGCAGAACTGTCTTGTATAGGAGCTGGACAATGCTCCCATTGTGTATAATTTACAGTGTACCTCCTGTAATTAGTTTTATGCAGGTAGTGATTGCCAAAATTTTGATAACAATATAAATCACCCTAATTAGCAGATTCTAAATACAAATCTTCAGCATCAAAGGCAGCATAATATTTCAAATCAGAAAACAAGGCTTCAACGGCCTGAACATCCCAATCATCCGAACGTATATTTTGTTTAATTACATCCCCCATAGAAACTCTAAGCACATTAGGGACATTTATAGCCTCAGTGATCCCATGAATTTGAAAATGAACAGCATCCCATACAATCCCATCTAAAACAGGCCAAGCCGTGATGTTAACAAAAGCCAAGTCTCTCTTCAATCTGTGTGATGAGGAATGGGGAGCCAATGTTCCATTGATACGTCGAATGCATGTTCTCTCCTCGACATAGTGTCCATTGACAAGTCGAATAAAATACACTACAAAGCCAATTGACATAAAAAGGTTAATTGAAAAAAGCACCAACCAAATGTAGGTCCAAGGGGTAATCAAAAAATGTTTCTTAAACAATTTAGCCAAAACAGAGACCTTCAAAGGTTTCTGTGATGTTTCTGAATCAGTGTCAAAGGAAAATCTGGATTCTGTAGCCAAGCGAGTTTGCAAGTCAGGCATCGATAAGTCAGTTGGGTAAGTGTAGTCAGTTTCATCAAATTGAGTACCAGGCAGTGTACTCAATAAAGGACTAGAAATTGCAGGCATCTCGAGGGCAACATTAGGCACTGGATTAGAAGCCGGGGCCAAAACAGAATTTCTCAAAATCGAAGGACATGAGACTGCCGGTGCCATACTAAGAAGAATCGGCCACTCTGTGTATCTTGACATTGTGAATGGAGATATACCTGTTTTCCTTCCGACCTGGAAGTGGTGGGAAAATGACTGTTCTTGTGCCCTTCACTCCAAGCAGTGGAACTGGAGCTCGATAAGGGGGACCAAATTCTTTCTTGTTTTCGATCTTCTCTTGAACCAGTTCTCCAACTTGGGGTAGCCAGCCAACTACCGGGATCTGCAACGCATCATCCGAGGTGGAGGGCAAATATTCCTTTGCAAGACTGTCTCTCGTCTCTTGTAGATTCTGTAAAACATTGCAATGTTCATCTACGTCAAAGGAGGCAGCAACGGCTGCCTGGTCTAGACCGTCAAGGTCCGGTACAAACATCTTGATACCAAAGAGCATCTAGTTTGGGGTACACCCACCCAGAGACCTTCTAGGGAGATTATAAAGAGCACACTGCACGCTATTGAGGTGGGCCAGCCAGTTCCTGCCAGTGCCTATAACTCTAGCTGTCAAAGACTGCTTTAAATCTCGGTACATTCGTTCCACAACACTATTACCCTCGGGTCTGTATGGAGACGAAAACTTGACTTGGACCCCCAACGAAGTCATGGCATCCTTATACGCATCATTTTGTACAGAATTTGCCTTGCGTGTAACCTATGGCACGTATAATACAGGCAGGTTAACAGGATCTGGACCGGTCCTTTGGTAATCTGGTTACCGGCCTGATTGCGGCATGTCATATATGTCTCTGGCTTATCACAGGTGCATCTGCTGGTGTAGAGCACCGCTGATGCGAGTTTAGAATCTGGTTGAGCAAGTTAGTAACAATCACAACCACCATGGCCGATAAAAATCCTGTTTCTAGTTCACGAGCCATTCGTTATGCAGCTGGAGGTGAGATTTTGCTCGTCATTGAAGAGGGGAGTAAAGACGGTGACTTACACATTGAGAGGTAGGTGGTGCACATGATGGTACAAGTCAAGGCATTGTTTTTTATGTCGTAGGGAATGGAAAACATGGACTTCCCTTGTAGTCAGTTGGCAGGTGGGCTTTGATCCTGCATAAAGAGCGATTAAGGTTCTGTGTGTACTGCACCAGGAAATGGAGATAAGAATAGTCGTGGTGAAGTGAATTTCTGAGTTCGAGATGTGCATCCGGCTTAATGCTTTTAATTTATGCCCACCACCCAGGCCTTCAGTCAAACCTACACAGTCTGCCTATCAGCAGGGCTTACAGTGAAGAGGACTGATCATACCAGACCAGATAGCTGGGAGGCTTCCCTCTAATGGGGGTCACATGCAATAGCAGTGGGCAGGAGGAAGAGCTGCATCATGAGACTTGTGCAGCTGGGTAATAGTAATAGGAGCACTTCCAGGTTCCGACATAGACTCAGAAACATCTGCAGGAGTAGCCTGTGTAGAGGGTGCAGGAACTACTCAGCTGACTGAAATCAGCACAACATTTGCTTGGTCCACCATTCCGCAGTCACTTGGTTCAGTGGTCAGCTTGAAGTACGATGAATGGATCCAAACCTGCAGCACTTGACACTGTTGTTCTTTGTGAACAGGATCTGGTAGTGAGCATGCAATCTGGGGCACAATTTGAAAACAGTACTGCCAGGGGAGTGGTTTTTAGCTTTTGGGGCATCAGCTGGTGGTGGAAAATAAAAGCAGAAGACACCTGAACTTTGGTATATCTTCAAAAGAGAACTTGAACCCCGCTGTCTCTAGAAACAATTCCAAGTTTCTGGCATCCTGAACTCCCCTCGGACACTCGGGCCCCCAGCTTGTCCTTCGCAAGGAGCCTTTCGTCTCTGTTCTCAACTCCCTCGGAGTCCATCCTGGTGCAGAGAGCAATGGCCAGTGGAAGCAGAGTTGTAACCACAGGAGGTCAGATTTCTGTTCCAGTACGAGTTCCAGTTGATCCCAGTTACAACACTCTAGAGGCAGAGCCTTTATCAAGCAAACAATTTAAAATAGAGGACTTTGTCATTGGTCGCCCACTACATCCTGGCTCTTAAACGGCTCTTCAAGTCTGAACTGGAAATTGATGGTGTGGAGCACCAGCTTCGGCATAAGATAGAAATTCAGTTGCACCTCTAACACCCAAATATCCTTCAGTTCTATAATTATTTCCATGACAAGAAGCGAATCTACTTGATGCTGGAGTTTGCGGCCCGGGTGATCTGTACCAAGAGCTACAGAGGTGTGGCCGGTTTGATGAACAGAGGAGTGCCACATACATGGAGGAACTTGCAGATGCCCTAATATACTGTCACAACAAGAAAGTCATTCACAGAGACATAAAGCCTGAAAACCTGCTGATGGGGCTTACAAGGGCGATTTGAAAATTGCAGATTTTGGCTGGTCGGTCCATGCACCTTCACTTAGGAGAAAGATTATGTGCGGACCGCTGGACTATCTGACTCCTGAGATGATTGAAGGGCATACCTATGATGAGAAAGTGGACCTTTGTTGCATTAGAGTCCTCTGTTACGAGTTCCTTGTTGGACATCCGCCCTTTCAAAGTGCAAACCACACTGAGACCTACAAGCTTATAACAAAGGTGGATCTTAATTTTCCACCCTTTGTTTCAGAAGGTGCCAAAGATTTAATATCAAGACTGTTGCGCCAAAATCCTGCCCAGAGATCACTGCTGAAAAGTGTTCTCGAACACCCGTGGGCCAAGGCAAATTCCAACCTCATGCTGCCTCCCCTGTACACTGCCAAGCCATAAGAATGCACCATGCCTATTGTTGGCATGATTTGGAAATCAGCGGATGCCTTATGTGTTTTTTAAACCAATATTTAACTTCCTATATGTGTTGTCAGGTGTCTGTTTTGTGTCTGTTAGTCCATTTGTGAAAAATCTCATTTATATAATTGAGGCTATTAATAAACAATTTAATAAATGGTAGTGAGCTTGCAAAAGGTGCTGATTTGCACTGGTGTATCTTCCCATGAACCCATTATGCGGGCTGCAGAATGGGACTGGTTCCAGTTGGACAGATGAGCAAAGCATCTCAAACCTGAAGCTATTGTGACAACACATTAGTTTGCAATATTGCAAGTCACATCATTCATGTGCAAATCCACTAAAGGTGCAGCCATTGGAGGGGTAGAAGCAAGTGCATATCATTAGGCATCACATTACTATTTAATAGGGGCTCAGTTTGGTATTTTGACCAGGAGTGGCTTGAAGTGACCAAAGTACCAGTTAGAGTATCATGCCACTACAGCCCTCTTTCAACACAAATCTTAGCTATTTTATTTTATTTATGAGAGTTACCTTTAATTGCTCTACTTTCCATGGAGACTTGAGGTGGTAAGTCCAATGAAAGTTGTGTTTAATTCTTAGAGCGTTGCTTAGTTCTTGAACCACAAACAACACAAACGGAGTACATACTTCACTCCATAGCCGAAGGGGAACTCCAAGCCTGTCTATACAATCTTTCTTGCCTACAGTGATTGCATCAGCTCAAGCACGAGTGGGCTTCAATCCATTAAGGAAACGTATATTTTAGATTCCAAACATAAACGAACAACAAGATATTTGAATAAATTAAATTTAAAGTGGCCAAAAGGCCGCCATGGAGATGATTAGCAATTAGAGGTTATGACACCCTTCTTAGTTTTGTGGGTTTGACCAGTGTCACAGGAATTGAAATACTAGATGATTCTCAATTTTAGTGGTTGGTAACAATGCAACAAAAGCATGTAGTACAGTAACAGTAGGAGCTGACCGTACCTCAATATTTTTTAGACACTTCAACAAGATGGGCTGCAGCCGCCACAGTTCGTGTAAACATGGCGGAAGCCCTGCATTGAAAGCATCAAAAACAGATGAGTAACATGCAGTGAGTTTCTTTTTTTATCACCATCAAGTTGTGCCCAGACTAAAGTCCTCGCTCATATGCCAGTACAATATAAGAGGCTTGTTATAGTGGAGTAATCCCAAAGCAGATGTAGTGGACAGAGCTTGTTTCAATGTTAGAAAGACTTAAAACTTGAAACAGTAGTAATTTGTGGTAGCTTATGGATGACTTCAATGCTTCTGCCAGAGGTATCGCTTCCTGGCCGAGTTGTCATAGACTAAATATTGAACATGGGGTAAACAGAAGTTTATCTTCTTTTTAGATGTTTATTACCTTCTTTATCCAATTCAAAGAGCTTATACAGGAAAACAACCTTGCAGTGGTCCAGTGACCTAAATGCAACAAACAAATCAAAGTATATAACTAATGTAGATACTTTAAGGAAGTTGCAGATGTCCAAATCTATTTTTCATTCATGTATTCAAACCATCATTATCATTCTGAGACCATTATTATTGCATAGAACAGTGTAGGAAATGATCATGTTTTGCCCGATGTCCACCCAGATTTTTTCCATATCTGCTTTGTTGGCTTTCAAACTCTATGCACTTTACCCCTGCCAACCAGTGGTAAAGTGACTATGCTTCCTTTGCTATGAGGTAGGCAAAAGCTCCACTAAGATGCACAATATTTGCGTAGGGCAAGCTGTTATTCCACTTACTCCCACTTTTACATATCTGGGTATTTTATTTCATTGCGAGGGAAATTGTAAAAGCGCCATGAAGTCAAAAAAATTGCAATTTATTAGATAGATTACAGCCTTGTGTAATTTTGCAAGAAAAATAGGATGTAAACAGCCAAGAGAAATGTTGAAGATTTATAGTGCAAAATGCAGAATGATTGTCATATATAGCTCTGAGGCTACGTACATTTGGAACCACTACAGATGATTGAAAACGCTTTCTTCAAAAATCTTCTGGTGCTTCACCCTAGCTGTTGTAATTTTGTGTGCCATTCCGAACTGGGTACTACATATCTAACCGATTTGATAAGAATACAGCCAGTCCTCCTTTGGTACAAAATCTGGACGTCAGACTATCTGGAATTCAACCGCACTTTAGTTAAGGACTGTTGTGACTATGACCACTCATTAAATGTTTCCTGGCTAAAGTACATCAAGAACTTCATGGTAGATATTAGTCACCCTGAATTCTACGAAACTCCAGTTACTTTGAACAATATTACAAAGAAAGCACTTAAATTAGAATGTTAAAATCACCTAGAAGAACCAAGACTATCAGTGGAATTAACTAAACCTTCAGTCCAACATAATGAAATGGTTTTATCCACCTTTTTAATCCAACCGTATCTCTTTAATGTTTTAAATGCACAAGACAGATTTGTTTTAATGCGTTTTAGATGAGATATATTTTATCGTTTGACAACATTTCCAAGTACTAATAATTGGGCAAAGGATCTAATGTTATGTCCTTGTGACAATTTGTCCAAGCAATCAACTATTCACATTTAGTTTTTCTGTAAATTATATGCTGATTTAAGGAGACTTTTTATTGTTCCTATACTAAAATCACTAAATTTTAAGCAATGTATACCTGCATTTTTATATTTGCAATTGCTTCCCAATTTATATACATGTGTGGTACTAGTAAGGTTTCTTAGGTCTGTATTATCTAGAAGTCTTGCACCATTTTAAACTGTGATTGTTATGCACTTTATTTGTTGGGCACGATGTGCTCTATGAATTTTCATGCTGTTTATTGACATATGGTGATTCTAGACAGGCTCAAAAGGTTTTTATATGTATTGTATGTTGTTCATTCGGTATGGATTATATTAAGAACTAATGCCCCTTTGTGAATGCACTTTCAGCACGTTGGCACTTTGTTTTGCGATATCCTTTAAAACCAATGTGACTTGATCTTAATTACTGATAAGATTATTTATTATTTTATTGTATGTTCAATGCACTCTTTTGTGGCTATAGAAAAATGACCGATTAAAGAATATTTTGACTTGACTATGCTCCCCCTTTAAGCATGGCTGAATTTACTTATTCCTAACTGACTTATTAAAGTTGCCTATAAGTCCCAAATATATGGTGTAAAAAGTGCATCCAGGGCCTGGAAGTCAAATGCCACTTGTGGACTGCAGCACCTATTGCGCCATCCACTACAGTAGTAGGGCACACATTACTTCAGGCCAACCCTGTGCAGCCTGACTACTGCAGTAAAAAACCTACAATTCGGCCTGTCAAAATAAACCTTTTTGAAAGGAGAAAACTTCCTGTTAAATATTAATACGCCACTCCTACGTAAGCTTTTCACCCTAAAGGGCGGGTGCATGTTTTTTTTAAATAGTTCAATAGTTCAAGTAAACATGCCCTCACAGTGACTAGCACACAAACACTATATTCACTGTAGGAAGGCTCTGGATGGCCATAGTGTACAATGGGAAGCGGGATTAAATATCTATTCTGCTTTCACTGAATTTGGCCTAGCTGAAAATATGATTAAATCACTCCTTTAATTATTTATTAAAAATATAATTTAATGGTGAAGTCAGATTTTATATAAAATAAATATTAAGGTCAAGTAACTTTTCGAAAGTTAACTTTTCCCTGCCTAAAGCTTTTTGATTAATCTACAGTGGAAAGCTGCCCACAGAACTGGGTTTGAAGTGAACAAAGAAGAGGGGACTGCTCATTATCCTGGCCACTCCTGTGGGTGGGTACACAATCTCCACAAGGCAAGAAGGGTTTCTCCATCTTGCATTTTAGGAATGAGAGGGGCTGTGGGATTGCAGTAGGGAAGACAGGAACTGCTGCAAAAGTGGGTAGGGATATCCTGGGGACCTTTTGCCACATTGGTTAGGGATTTTTCTGCAGTCTTCCTACTTAATAGCTAGTGCCAGACATAAATGCATCATCGAAAGGCACCCTCCTCCGAATACTCTACCTGAGAAAGAAAAGAAGAGGACTGGACCTTCTGTCTGTCACCTGAAAGAAGGCCTGAACCTGCTCCTTCTTACACAGGACAATGAAGTCGACCCGAGTGGCAGTTGATTGACCTCCTGTGTAGCTAAAAGGCTTCAAAAACTGCAAGAGGCTTTTTTCTGAAGTTCCCTGTTGACCAGTACCAACTTGACCTGACCTGGACCCTACTGGTGCCCTCTACTGGAGTAAACCTTGACCCAGAGTTGCTTCTCAGGGCCTGGTACCCTTTCCTGTGTCTAACCAGACGTCTCCTACTACCCATGAACACATTGGACATTTTTGGACTTCCAGAGGTCCGTAGTTCCTGGACAAACCACTCCAGCTTATCTTACAATAGTGCAGCCTCATTGGGCTAAGAAATCAGTTTTCTCCCGTTAGGAGCTTCTCTGCAGCAGCTAATCCAGTGCAGCAGACCCTCTGCATGAAAGCATCTGGCATCATGGAAATTATTGTCTGATACTGCCACATCCTTGCCCCACTGAAGGATCCCATGCTCCAAAAAAAGAGACTAAGTCCAAAGGTAAAAATCTTGACCATGTGAAGGTGCCAAAAATATCTGACCAGTGAGAGGATTTATCTAGGCACGAAACTTACATTTTTCCTGCTTGGAGCTTTTTCCGCCCAAACCAGCGGCTTCAGCGGTATGTCCCCAAACATATATCCGAATTTGTGAGGACATCCTCGGATGCAGCCTGCTGCCTTGCACTGCTAAAGGATTTTGACTTCTGTCCGCCCGCCACCCTAGTGGTGCTGGGACCGACCGCCAGCGGTGTCATGGTCCAGCACCACTGATTAGGATGCGTCCACCACAATGGCGGTCGCATCTTGTATACCCAACATTGCGGAGGGTGCTGCTGTAAGCAGCACCTGCCGCAATTCAAAAATGGCATGTTGCACTTTGCCATGCACAATGTGGCAGGTACCGCGCGGTGCCTGCCACCTTGTGCATGGCAATGTAGGGGTGTAGCCCACCACCACCCCAGAGGCCCGCAACGGGCACCCAAAGCATTTTCCGCCTGCCTTTCCATGGCGGCATTGCTGCCATGGAAAGGCCTGTACCGCCAGCCAGCCTAATATGGATAGCGATGCCTTCCAGGCAACGCCACCATATTGTGCCCGATTTCTAACCGGCCGGCAATCCTGACGATTGCCGACCGGCAGAAAAGCTGAAGACAGTCTTTCCATCCGCAGCGGAACACTCCCCCCCCCACCCCATGTGGTTGAGATGGCGCCTGGGCGGTGACGATCCGCCCGCCATCATAATGGGGCCCATAGTCCCACGGTAAACCTCCTACTTGGTGTACCTGATCAGTTATCCATCGCGGTTCGCCTCAAATTACACAACCTTCCTGGTTTCCCGTGACCATTAACTACCATTGGTGATATGCACTTTCTGGTGCTATTTTTACTTACAACTATATACATTCAGTTCTCTGGTTCCCCATCTCCTCTCCTCCCCCCTCCCCACCCTTTGGCATTTTCATGTCCTTTTATTCATTAAGCTCTACTAAGTTTTTCTTTTTTTATTTCATCATGTTTTATAAAAATTTTATACGAAAACACATTAGCAATTCTGTTACAGGGTTTGCCACGACTCGTCCATTCGCTTATAGTGTGTGTGTATATGAATATATATATATATATATATAATATATATATATATATATATTATACATTCCCTACAAGTCATAACAGTCAAGAAGGACATGAAAATAGAAAAGAGAATGAAAGCAAGGGGTGAAAGAAGAGAAAGAGGATAGGCACTTGAGATTTATGTTGGTTATGCGTTACGTCTGACATTGGCTGGGACCATTAGGGCCCGATTACATTCTTGTGAGGGTGGAGCTTCACTTGGGCCTGCCCCGTTTTCCCGGGGGCTCAAAAGAGTCTAGAAACGTGTCCAGGGACCTCCACATCCTTATGGAGGCCGGTTTCCAGGGTGAGTTCTCTAGCGTCATGTTGTCTGCTCATCTAAGATGCGTGATACAGTTGAACCATCCTTTGTACAATGTCTTTGTAGTATGTTTCCAGTTTGTGAGGACCATTTTCACAACTGCTGTCAGTAGTAAGTCCAGTAGGTCCCTGTCATCTATTCACTTCAACTCAGTGCTCATAAATCCTGTGGTGATAGTGGAGAATTATTTTGTGAGAGTGCAGTCAAAGATTCTATTTAAGAACCTAAAGATTTCACACCAGAATGTTTTGAGAGCTGTTCAATACAGGATGAAGTGTGCTAGATTCCCTTTTTCTTTGTTACAGTTCCAACATACTGCCCCCTCCCTGAGGCGTAATGAGTGTAATCTTGCAGGCGTCCAGAAAGCCTTGTGAAGCAACCAAAACTTTGTTTGTGAGAGCACTGGGGAAATCTTATTACGTGAGGCCGATGTCCATAGTGTGACCCACTCTCGGTCATTGAAAATGGCTTTACTTTGATTATTCTCGTAGGCAACTGTCTTGTCGTTAAGCTTGGAGGATTTAGGGCGGAGGAGTTTGTAGAGGTGTGAGACCTGGTGTCCTAATTTATTGATTTTGGATACGAGCTGGAAGATTGATGGTTGCGAGATTAGAAATTTGGTTTTGGCCACAGCCGATGTGATTTTTAGGCAGTTATAAAATTCGATATCATTTAGTTTGTGTTTTGCCTTGAGGGCAGCAAAAGTGATGGGGTAGGTTTCGATTTCTAGTTGGAAGGGATAGTAGATCCCTTTCTCAATCCTAGATTCAAAGATTAGGCTTTTCCCCTTGTATGGAATCCTGCTATTGGCCCAGAGTGAATTGTTATTCGACCCTCTGATGCGGTTTCCTAGCTTCTTGTCTACCTTTACTAGGGCGATTTTAGTGTTTTTAAAAGATCGGTTTTGAGGTGTAGGTGTGTCTGTTTGCTGTTAGTAGAGGGCTCAGGTTTTTTAGGATGGCTTTCTCCACCTGCAACCATGCCGGTGTGTAGCCTTTCGGCGACGTTATCCAGTTAGAGCCTTGTTTTGATAGAAACGCTAACTGGAAAGTTTTGAAGTCTGCTAGGTTTACCCCTCCTAGATTTTTCTCCAGTCTTAATTTTATAATGCTTATCAGAGCTTTCTCTCCCCGACAAAGGAAATTTGTGATCATAATATCAACTTTTCGGTGGAAATCATCTGTGAGGAGGAGTGGGAGCATGCTGAACAGATAGTTAATCATTGGCGTGATCCTCATTTTGATCGTTTCTATTCTGCCCCACCATGTTATGAACTAATTCGTTTTTTATTTTTTTTTTGCTTGGTGTTTTGTCTTAATTACGGTTTTGATACTGATAAAATACTTTACCCATTGCCTTAGGATAAGCAGGTCTGCTCTGCCCCAAGGCTACCAATGGTTTGAGCTCAGATTAATTTTGTGACTGAGCGTTCACCCTGACAAGAAATTTGAATATTCCTTGTACTAGGCTATTCCCCAACCTAAATAAGAAATTTCTTACACATAGTCAGTATGACATTCTCCTTTCCACGTGGGATGATTAAATGGAAACAGGCGCTTGTCCAGAATACAATACGATTCAGTTAGAAGAGTGGATTCCTTTTGAGGAGTTTTGCAAGTGAGTTAGGGCTCAGAAGAAAGCCTTGTTGATCGTTTGATGGGACCCAAGGAAATACACATATAAACAGTAATATAATGAAGAACACCAATTAGAAATGCCACCTACATTAATAGTTTCGCCTGAAAGACGTACCAAGGAAATGCAGAGGTTTTTAGTTAAGATTGACTAACCCCAGTATCAATAAGGCAAGGGTGGACTTTCTGTTAGTAATACACCGACATACAGCCAGTTTTGATCTACAGAAGTCAAAGCATTCACAAAAGTGTTGTTTTCCCTCAGTCTGCCATAAAAGTTAGCATTGCTATTTTGGCCAAAGTGGCTGTACGAATGTGGTTTAGGCTGATTGAGTGTACTGTGGGGCAAGTAAGAAATCGCATTTCCTCCCCTCTGTAGCACGAGCAATACCCGATTAATGATCAAACACATCTTTCTTTTTCCTATCCCATTGGTTATGCAGGAAGCCTAAAATACCTGCACTGGGTTTGATATGGTAACTGCTTGCCACATTTGATATAGATTCATGTAACATTTTACACCACACCCTAAGGTTGTTTTGTGTACAAGATCGTGTTATTTTCTGTCTTTTAATTTAAAGTCAACAAAAGCTGCTACATTGCTAGCCAGAAGCAGCACATACCTTGAAAGTTCATATGACAAGCATTTACCACTGTCTGAGGTTCTGAAATAGAGCTGCTCCAGCGCTTCAACTACTTGAGACACCAGGCAGTCTAAAATTCTGGCAGAGGCTTGGTCTTACCTTAGCGCTCCCAGTGCTCACTTTGTGATGCCGACACTAATCATATGCTAAGTTTTTTTTGTAAATCTGTCCCATGGTTTTAGTTGTAGGTGTGAGTAAAGCTTCTTATGGGACGTAAAATGGGAAAGTTAGTCTTTTTCTGTTTTTATTTGATTATGTTAAGCGTGTACCAACTTTGGCGCAGATCTGTCAATGCTGGACAGTAATATAGGCATATTAAAAAATTCCTTTTTAATGGTAATGTGTAAGTACCATAACTGCACAGTGAAAACTGCCCCTATGGATCAATGAGTTTGGCGGTATCAGGGCAGAAGGAGTGTTGTCGGTGTAAAGAACGCAGATGAGATCAGACAACTGTTGAAGAGTTTTTCTTTTTCGTTGTTTCTTTTTAAAATGAATAATATATGACTGAGTTATTGAGCTTTTGGATATGAATTTGGAACTTTTGTTAAGTTTGTTACGGTGAGAAAATTGTGTACTGCTAGATTACACTATAGTAATAACATCAACATTTAATGTATTAAAAATCCCCTATATTTTATATTTAAGTTTTAAATTAAGACGTGCACTGTTTTTACAGGTATACCTAGAAAGGCTTCTTACATATGCCGAAATTGACATCTGTCCATGCAACTGGAAGCGGATCGTTCTGGGGGCCATTTTATTATCCTCTAAGGTTTGGGATGACCAGGCTGTATGGAATGTCGATTATTGTCAGATCCTGAAAGACATTACAGTGGAGGATATGTAAGTACAAAGCTGTATATATTATATTTAGGGTACATGATTTTATGGTATTTTTTTTTGACATTTCCGTCTGTATTTATTTTTTGCTAATGTTATCTGTACTTATTCATATTTATTTTGGTTTGAAACTAGTATGTATCCACATTTATGTACCCGATAAATATGTATTCAGGTTTGAACACCCGATCTTAATGATAGGAACACCTACAGATGATGAATCCATGCACGAATATAAAACATGAACATTTTAGTATTAAGGTTGTGCATATCTAGTGTTGTTTAAGAAAATTCCTTTCTGTTTTTCAATCTCTTACCTGTCAATCCGCACAGCTATTGGTCAAGCAGTCATAAGTGACAGCATTTATAATCAGACAAAAAAAATCCTATTTCCTTTTTTATCCACATTCAACAATAAACACAGACAAGAAAATAAATGTTTTTCTGTCTGTATTTATCTGTAAAAATCAGTAAGAACGGCAAAGAAGGAGCCTTAATTATATTCCATCCAGATAATTTTAAATACAATCATCTAAAACTTCAGAGCCCCTTAATACATGTGAGATGCAAAACCAAGGTAGGATCGACAGGATCAAATTAGTAACTACTCTTGTAATTGTGGCTCCTGAAACATTCTCTAATGGGATATAATAAAAGTATTCCCACATAGTAATGTGCTTCTTAAAGTCAAACGCTTAGGATTATATACTAGTTGGTAAATACATTGGAGCCCAACCTATTTTGAAGATTTTAAATGACAAAGTTGTCTGTTCACCTCAAACATATATCTTGATGTCAAGTTTATCGACAATGTTAAAGCAATGAAAGACTACTGGCTTTGCAGCAAATCGAATCTGTGATGTATGAATTACAAGCAGATTTCTACAGCACCACAAAGCGGGTTTATTGGCTTTTGTGTGCTATGATGTGTACTTAGTCATTGTCCTCTTCTGTCAGATACCGACATTCCATATTTTTCTTCTGAATTGAATAGCAGAGATGTGTCAAATGTTCCTTGTGTGTGGGGCTGATTAGAGGAAGTGTCATCTTCTGTAATTTTTTTTTTTTACAAAGTATTAGTTTTCTTGCAACATTAGTTCTTCTCTAAGAAACTTTGCACAAAAAAGGCAACCGCATGTGAAATTTCACAGCTATCCATGTAATGGCATGCAGTCCTAATCAGAGGGGTTTAAAGGATGGCCTATCAGATTGCTGAAAGAGCAGCAAACTGATTGACAACCCTCTGAACTGCTTACAATATGCCTTAGTACCTTTCATACAGCCGATCAGAATCACTGTGACTAGCTCACACCTCCCTGGACCAGGTTTATATGGTCTTCAGGACTTACTGACCATTCAACACAGTTGATTTTCTGCTACATCAGATCTCTCAACGGCCTAACAAATTCACTCAAGAAATCTGTTTTACATCCAAGTCAAAGTTTCAAATCCCATTGGATTTCTTCATTCTTCATCCTCCCCATATTGACCAAAAGAGTACCAATGAGTTGGGTTTCAATTAAAATCAGTTACTTGGCTCCAATATATCCCAAAGGGTTCACTTATGTTATTTTGTGTTATGTTATCCTCCATTTATAGCGTGCATGGCTACTCTGAATTGTCCTGGCGCGAAAGCCAAATGGTAGAAGGAGAGAGAGCCAGGTCAGATTAGGAGCTTACAGCATCGTTTTCAAGTGTTTTTTTAACAGTCTGAGGTCGCTGTTGTTCCGCAGTTCAAAGGGCAAGGCATTCCAGGCCACAGCCGCTCTGACAGAGAGGGGGCTACCTCTCATTCTAGCCAATTGATACCTGGGGACCACGGCCAGGCATTGGCCAGAAGAGCGTAGCTGTCGGGCGGCACGTAGAATGTGAACTGACTTCTAAGATACTGAGGGCCAGACTTGTAAAGTGCTCCATGGACCAACATGAGAGCCATAAACAGTATGCATTGGTCGACCGGAAGCCAGTGCACATCTGTGCTTTACAGATAAACCGGTTATGATGTGGTTTTTGGTGTACATCCTGTCTACCAATTTTTAGGCCGGATTAGAGACGTCTCTAGCTTGCAGGAGAGCTCATGTCATCAAGTCTTGAAAACTATGCAGTAAACTGAGAGAGACTTTGAGTCAGTCACTTTCAGCCATTTGTTTCCTGTATTTATGGCTTACCATTGCTTCAATGGTTTGATCATCAAGGCCATGACATTTCCTGGATGTTTGCATTGCCCTCAGGGCCTGCTTTAGTGCTGGTGGCAAATGGGGCAACAATGTTTGGTGGCATCTCCCAATTACCTCCTTCTCCATGGATTTGTTCACTACCACCTTTTAGCAGTGCCGCTCACGCTCACACCTTTCTGCATGCCGCTCTTTGATGACCGGTAACAGCTCCCTTTTCTATATTACGATTTTACCTTCTAACTTGCAAGTAACAAAAGAATCTTTCTGACAAATGCAGTAACCTACTGAACTATTTACATTATATGCACTTCTTTGATCTGAATGGTATACGTGCTTTGCAGCAGACATATTAACCAATCATAAGACCTCACTTATCAGTGGTAGCTCCAAAAGGATACCTGCAAATCTTATGTATCTCTACAATACAAATGTGTGGAAGGCCAAGATAATGAGATCCCAGTCCTACTATCTATTATGTGCTTTTTGGCAGAGAAGGCAAGGAATGCCAAAAACACAAGGTCAATGAAGTTATGGCTCCTGTTTATAAGTCCCCAATGTTTCCGTCCAAGCTGTAAATCGGTAGGTCAGATGGAGTCAAGACCAACTCAATTGGTCAGGTCAATAGCCCCAGAAGGAGCTCGAGACATGTTTGTGTTATAGAGATACACAAGATTTGCGTGCATCCTTTTGGAGCTGCCGTAGATAAGTTATGTTGAATGGTTGATTCCATTTGTTGCCCCATCCTGTCTTAATTATTACAGCTTTATTGCCAGTCTCTTGGCGCTTTATCAGCACTACATTATCTACATGCAGTTTTATCATGATGACCCTTAGTTATTGGGGTTGAAACATCATCGACACTTAAAGCTGCAACAATATTTTGGCTTCTTTACTTCTTACATGATAATATACCGTTTCGTTTCATCATCAAAGTTGTGTACTAAGATCTTATGTCATTTTCTTTATAAATATGCTGCTTCTGTTCTCTGTTATATAATGTGTTTTAGATGTGCCGTTCACAGACACTGGTTCACAAGCACTAAGTGTTCACTTTGCTATATTCACTGCACCTGTTGAGAAATGTTGATGCCGCTCTATTTTATCTTGTGTTCTGGAATGTATATATAAAAGTAGTAATATATTTGGTATTTCCTTTTGTGTTTTTATTATTTAAGAGTGTAATTAGTTGTTTATTAATACATGTGGAGACATTGTTGCAGACATAACTATTTACCACAGTCTCAACTGGGTCTACGGTTCCCCTGTGGTTTGTTTTACAATTCTTTGAATAGCACACAGTCGCACCCAATTAAGGCACCATCAGAGATTGTGATTTGCCCAGAACTGCACGATGTTAGGTCAATTTCCAAGCTGGATTCAAAACCAGATCCCCATGTTGACGTTGTCACTACACCTCATCTTCTACCTTAGTTGATGTATTAAAATATATTTTTAAAAAGCTTAACAGTTCAAAATGGTCCCAAAGTTCACCTTCACCAATCCTTGTGAACACTTATATTATTTGGATATTTCCCCACAGTCATGCTGTTTTCCTTTAGTCCCAGGGGAGTCTTCAGCCTCATGGAAGCCTGTGGGTAGAGAAGGATTTGCTGGACCACACTTTGTCTATTATTTTTCCCACCTGTGTTCCTGTTCAAGCTACAAAGAACCGCTTCAAAACCACACCTTCTCCAGTATTACATCTTTCATAGATTCACATGCTTGTATCTTCCCCGTCGTCATGGTGGGAGTCTCATGGTAACAGAATGACCAAGCAGTATCATAGAGAAGAAAAACTGCATAGAAAATCCCCATAGGGGCTGTATTATTTGGTAACCAGACCATATCTTTGTTTGGACCAAAAGCCAGCCAATCAGCATTGCTGCCCTGCCCTCACACTCCCCAGCAGAAGCTTCCTGCCTCAGATTTCCAACCGCCTTCGTGTGATAAGGAGTCTCCCTGAGCTCTGCTCAGTTTTCTTTCTGTTCCTGAGTGAACTTTTGACCCTTTGGAATCTTGTTTCCTGTCTACTACATTGAGGTATTGTGTGTACTTATTTCTCTTATAATGGCTGACGGCTCTAAAAAGAGGCTGTTCAGGCCATGCAGGTCCTGTGGGAAGGCCAGACTGTTCTCTGAGGACCCACATGAGGACTGCCTTTACTGTCTCTACCCTAAACACCTGGTGAAAGACTGTAAGCTTTGTAGAACATTTTCTGACAAAACTAAAAGAGACAGAGAGGCTAGACTACTGTTATGGCTTCAGAAAAAGAAGGCCACATCAGGCTCAGATTCTGAGGGGGAATCTTCTCATTCAACTCCCAAGAAAAGAAAGGCTTCTGTTTCTGTGGAGAGAGTGGAGTCTAAAAAGAGTAAGCCTAAGGAGAAATTAACCTCGTCTCTTCCTATTACTCCTGTGGTGAAACAGTCCAGTCTTAAGGAACCTGGGTCTGCACCCTCTACCAGCTCGCTGGCTTCTGCTCCAAGGCCTGTGGTGAAGACTTCGGCTCCGTCGACGACGACTTCGTCGATGACTGTGGCTTCGTCGACGATAAGGTCTAAAGCTACGTCGACGACTGCGACGTCTACGCTTACAACATCGACGAGTAAAATCTCAATGTCGACGAACAGGCCGTCGACGACGACCACGACGACTCCGTCGACGACAGGTTCGACGTCGAAGATGTCTACGGGGGCACCCTTGACGAAGGTCCCGTCGACGAAGGTCCCGTCGACGAAGGTCCCGTCGACGAAGGTCCCGTCGACGAAGGTCCCGTCGACGAAGGTCCCGTCGACGAAGGTCCCGTCGACGATGGTCCCGTCGACGAAGGTCCCGTCGACGAAGGTCCCGTCGACGAAGGTCCCGTCGACGATGGTCCCGTCGACGATGGTCCCGTCGACGATGGTTCCGTCGACGATGGTTCCGTCGACGATGGTTCCGTCGACGAAAGTCCCGTCGACGACGGTTCCGTCGACGAAAATCGTGCTATCGTCCGCAAAAGCATTCAAATCACCGCAGTCGAAGACCATGATCTCGATCCGGTCTTTTCAGTCTACAAGAGGTTCATCTACCATCAGTGAAGCTGCAGAGTTCACCTCATGGACAAAGATTTCACCTTTGCCGCCGTCCTCATTGCTAGAGCAGGACTCAGATGGCGAGGAGTCCTCAGGTGCCGCCTACAGTCCTTCTCAGCTGCAGATAAAGAGCCAAGACACGGATGAAGAGGAGGTTTATTCCTTCAAGGACAGACCACAATCTTCCAGATATGAGTCATTTCAGGAATCTGGTGATTACGATGAAGTAGAGGAGGAGCAGCATGAGGACTCGAGGGAGGAAGATCATCAGGAGACGATGTCTATACCCCTCAACCTTGTCTCTGATCTTAGGTTGATGTTGAACGACTACTACCGTCGCTTCCCAGAGGCGAATTCCTCGCAACCAGCTAGGCAGACGCCTTCCTCTCAGACACCTGAAGCACCTGCTCACCAAGAACAGGGGGTGAGATCGCCGCAGGTTGTTACTATAAGGGACGACCTAACGGAATCCGACGAGGATGAGCAGCCCGAAGAAGGAGAACTCGTTCAGGATGCTTCGGGACAGGAATGGGACGAATACATTTTACCATCGACTGCATCGCCTGAACCACTCAAATCTACCTCCCCTCCTCAAGATATCGGAGGTTTTCATGATCTCATGGAAAGGGCGGCCAAAAGATTCAATCTGGATGTGGAGGTACAACAGACGGATTGTTTCTTGTATGACTTCAAAGATGAAAACAAGAGGTCGCTTCGCTCTATTCCAATTATCCCTCACATCTGGGAGGAGGGACTGAAGATTTTGAAAACACCTGCGTCTATAGCGGTTTCAGTTCCCCGCATTGACAAGAAATACAGAGCCCCAGAGTCCACAAAAGCCTGCCTCATTGGGCACCCCAGGCCTGAATCAGTTGTGACGCAGGCGGCACAAAGAAATTCTAAGAACCCGGTGGCTACTTCCCTAGTGCCACCTGACAAGGAGGGAAGGAGAATGGATGGGGCAGGTAAGAGGTTTGCAGTCATGGCTGCCTCTACCATTAAAGCGGCAAATGCTATGGCACTGCTTGGACGATACAACAGGCAAATGTGGTCTGATATTGCACCCATACTTTCTGCTCTCCCAGAGGATAGAAAGGAGGAAGCGGCAGCCATACTTAAGGAAGGATCTAAATCTGCTGCCGAATCTATCGACATCGCCATGGATGTTTCGTCCATGGCCTTCAGGCAGATGGCTGGAGCGGTTTCGCTTCGCAGGCAGGGCTGGCTCAAGGCGACGTCTTTTCGTCCAGAGGTGCAGGCGAAAATCGTTGATATGCCTTTTGACGGTGAAAACTTATTTGGAAAGCATATCGATGAGGCGTTGCAAGGCATAAAGTCGGACACGGATACAGCTCGAGCGCTGGGATCGCTTCAGCAAGGAAGGTTTCAGTCCTTTCGGAAGAGAGGTTCAAGAGGTCAATTTAATCAAAGATCCTCTTTTCAATCCAACCGATATCAGCCGTATAATCAGCAAGGATATCGACAGTATAACACTAACAACCAATTCAGGTCCTCCAACTCCTCTTACCAACAACAGTCCAGAGGCAAATCTAACGCCAGGGGGAAACCTCAGCAGTCTAATAGACGTCAATGATTTCAGGCCGGCGCTCCCCACACAACGGATCCACGACAAAGACCACTATCTGTCTCAATTTTACAACAACTGGATGTCCATTACATCGGACAAATGGGTTTTAGATGTCATAAGCAGGGGCCACATTCTGGAATTTGTGGAAATACCTCCGGATCAACCCCCAGTACTCAGGCTCAACAAACATCGCCAGGAAATGCAGAAGGAAGTTCTCTCGCTTCTGCAAAAGGGAGCCATAGAGGAAGTGCCGCAACATCTCAGAGGGAGAGGCTTTTACTCGCATTTCTTCCTCATCAAAAAGAAACAAACCCGGAAATGGAGACAGGTATTGGACTTAAGGGATCTAAATCGATACATAAAAAAGATACCCTTCAGAATGTTATCGTTACAAGAAATTCTTCTACTGATAAAAGAAAACGACTACATGGCCTCCTTAGATCTCATGGATGCGTACTTCCATATTCCAATTCTTCGGAAGCACAGGAAGTATCTCAGATTTGTTGTGGAGAGTCGCCACTTCCAGTTCAAGGTCCTGCCATTCGGACTCAAGTCAGCCCCGAGGGTATTCACCAAATGCATGGCCCCGGTGGCAGCCCATTTACGACTGCAAGGGCATTACATTTACCCATATCTGGACGACTGGCTGGTGACAGGTCCATCTTTCAGGGATGCAGCAACATCTCTTCAGAGCTGCATCCGGCTGTTTCAGCGATTGGGCCTGAAGACCAACTTAGAGAAATCCTCGCTGACTCCGGCCAAGGGCATCCAGTTCCTGGGGGCATGGATATGCACCAGTGCAGGGAAAGCCTACCCTTCCGAAGAACGAATGGGAAAGATCATGAGGCTAACAGCAGCTCTTCAAGCAAAAAGGTCCACTTCCGTGAGGATATACAAATCCATGTTGGGGATGATGTCATCCTGCATCCCACTGGTGCCAAACTGTCGGCTTCGAATGAGGCCTTTGCAGGAACAACTGGACGAGCAGTGGGTCCAGGCCAAAGGTACCTTCGAGGATCGCATTACCATCACGAGCCATATGAAGGTGGCAATGTCATGGTGGAAGATTCGAAAGAACCTGGATCAAGGCTTGAACTTCATTCCTCTAGATCACGACTTCGTGATGACAACGGACGCTTCGCTGAAAGGATGGGGTGCGCATCTTCAGGAGCTGGAAATTCAGGGCCTTTGGTCAGACTGGGAAGCCCAGCTTCACATAAACATGTTGGAGCTCAAAGCGGTGTTCCTAGGCCTTCAAGCATTTCTTCCCAGAATACGCCAATCGTCAGTACTGATCCAAACGGACAGCACCACTACCATGTTTTACCTACTAAAGCAGGGCGGAACGAGATCCAAACAACTGTCGGCATTGGCGCAAAGAATCTGGAAATGGCTCATAACCAACGGAATTTCAATTCAGGTTCAGCATATTCAGGGAGTCCTCAACACACGGGCAGACGCCCTGAGCCGTACTACCAAGGCGACACACGAGTGGGAACTACACCACACTCAGATTCGCTTACTGTTTCAAAGGTGGGGCACTCCCACATTAGATTTGTTCGCAACGCAAAACAACTCAAAGTGCGTTCAATTTGCGTCCAGATACCATCAACAGGGCTCCAAGGGAAATGCATTCCACATGGATTGGACAGGAAGGTTTGCATACGCGTTCCCTCCCTTCCCGTTGATACCGCGAATACTGCGCAAGATGAGATTGGAACCGTGCCGGATCATATTGATAGCACCAGCCTGGCCGAGACAGGCGTGGTTTTCAGACCTACTTCTTTTGTCGAGGGGCGAAAAAATCCAGCTCCCGACATTTCAAGACCTCATCTCCATGAAAGAAGGGCAAATTCTGCATCCGAATCTGCAATCTCTAAAATTGTCAGCATGGAACCTCACGAGCGGGAGTTTCAAAATCTAGATATTTCGCAAGAATGCAGACATGTTCTCTCACAAGCTAGAGCTGTATCAACAAACAAAACATATGCAGCGAAATGGTCCCGTTTTTGCCATTGGTGCAGCAGACAAAACTTGCATCCGTTTGAAGTACAACCTGAAGGTATCCTTCCTTACCTGCTGTCGCTATCTAAGGCAGGTCTGTCGCATGCCTCGGTCAAGGTACACTTGGCAGCAATATCGCGCTTCCGGCGGAAGCCAAATGAACCATCTCTCTGGTCATCCAGAATAATAAAGGAGTTTATCAAGGGACTTTTTAGGGTTTATCCACCCATCCAACGCCCTCCTGTGCCGTGGCACCTCAACACAGTACTATCGCAGCTTATGAGGCCTCCTTTCGAGCCTATTCACAAGTCAGATTTGCAGTTACTGTCATGGAAAACGGCCCTCCTTCTCGCCTTAACATCAGCAAGGAGGGTTAGTGAAATCCAGGCCTTTTCAGTGGAGGAACCCTTCTTACAATTTCGTCAAGACAGGGTTATACTAAGGACAAATCCTACCTTTATTCCCAAGGTGGCAACATCTTTTCACCTCAATGAACCCATTATTTTGCCTACTTTTTTCAGCAATCCTTCATCGGAGGCAGAAAGAGCCTTACACTCTTTAGACATTTCCAGATGCCTAAAGTTCTACATTGAAAGGACAAAAACGTTCCGCAAGTCCAAGCAATTGTTCATTGCTTTTGAAGGGCAAAGGAAGGGTCTTCCTTTGTCAAGACTGAGTATTGCCAGATGGATCTCCTCAGCTATCCTGAAATGTCATGAAAAAGCGGGGAAGCCGCTAGATTCTAAGGTACATGCACATTCCACAAGGAAGATGGCAACTTCGATGGCCTTGTTTGCAGGAGTGGCGCTGCCTGACATCTGCAGAGCAGCAACGTGGAAGAGCGTGCACTCATTTACGAGACACTACTGTCTGGACACTGCGTGGAAAGAGGACACGGCAGTGGGACAAGCTGTTCTGAAACGTCTTTTTCAGTAAGGTATGACATAATGGCATGATTTGTTGTCTATGCAATACTTTGATTTATGTGTCAACATGCATTTATCGTATTTCTTATATACTGATGTGTATTGTTATACCTTTGTCTTACGGCAGAGCTTCCTTTTTTAGTTCTGTCCTGGAAACGCTACAAATTTGGTGAGCACTGCTTACTACTCTGATACAAGCATGTGAATCTATGAAAGATGTAATACTGGAGAAGGAATTAGTTACTTACCTGTACACTATAGTTCTCCAGTATTATCTTTCATAGATTCACATGCGCCCGCCCGCCTCCCCGTTTCTCAGGCAGATCCTGTTTCTCGGTATTTATCCATGTCTCTCACTCGGGGACGGAAATCTGAGGCAGGAAGCTTCTGCTGGGGAGTGTGAGGGCAGGGCAGCAATGCTGATTGGCTGGCTTTTGGTCCAAACAAAGATATGGTCTGGTTACCAAATAATACAGCCCCTATGGGGATTTTCTATGCAGTTTTTCTTCTCTATGATACTGCTTGGGCATTCTGTTACCGTGAGACTCCCACCATGACGACGGGGAAGATACAAGCATGTGAATCTATGAAAGATAATACTGGAGAACTATAGTGTACAGGTAAGTAACTAATTCCTTCAGACACGCCCATCTTTAACTATGGGCTACGTAATCAGTCACTAAGCGTGTCCGCGCGCAGCTGGCGCGCCTAGCGCAACCCCATCTGCGCCCAGACGGCGTCCAAGGCCCATCCGACTGGCTGTTTAATTTCTCAGCCCCTACAACGGCTGACTCATTCCAGGAGGGAACTGCATGCCTTTCAAGCAGGTAAACCAGTGAACAGTGTTGTATTAAATCCTTGTCTTGATTCAGATGCCAATTACTTCATGTGTGAACAGTGCGACCACAGATGTTTAAACCTTAAAGCACATGACCTCAACAGGCCAATTAACCCACAGGGTCCTGTTAGGCTCGCTTGTAAGGAGAGTAAGAGCTTCAGAATTCGCTGCACTCTGATCAATGCTAGGTCTCTGGTAAAGCATGTTGAATTTTAAGAATTCATAGATAGCCAACAGTTGGATCTGGCTTTCTTAATTGAACATGGGCGGATTCTAGCATCATCCCAGATTTGGTAATAACTCCTCCTGGCTATGTTATCTATAGACTGGAGAGAACACACAAGAGATGGAGGGCTAGCAATCATCCTTAAACACCTGTACCTCCTTCTCACCAGCTGCCTTTACAGAATGTGAAGCGCTTTTCTTTAATATTGTTATCTAAAAATAAATCCTTTAATTGGCTCCTTGTCTATCGCCCTTCTGTGCCAAGGGCCATGTTTTCCCAAGATACCATTCTTGTTCTGGAATCCTTCTATCTTAAAACCGATTTGACTGTATTAGCAGATTTTCATCATCATCTTGAGATAAATATAAATGTAGACCCAGAAGAGCAAGTAGATACCATGTCCTGCTGTGGGTTATTCCAGATCAGAAGGCCCCTCTCACTCTGCTGTTCATTCAGTTGATGGAGTTTTCATGAATAACTTGCTTCTGAAGAACTCAGATATCCTCAATCTGACTTGGTCGGATCACAAAGCGGTGATCTTTGAGCTAGAAATCTCCTCTAAAAATAAGTCAACACCCGCCCATTGCAACTGAAACAATTCACGCCCCTGGCATAAATTGCAAGATTTGGAGCTTAATTTCCCTTTATCAATAACTGAGTCAGCTCCGTCCTAAGAAGCAGATAAAGCATCAATGTATTATGATACTTGGCTGCAGTCCACAGTGAACAGATTTGCTCCTGCTATGCCAAAAATGTTGGAGATGCAAGCCTTTCACTCCTTGGTTCAGCAACAACCTAAGAGTTCTCAAACAAAGCTGCCACAGGCAGGAATGTGTGTAGAGGAAGGATTACAATATAGCAGAAAAAGAAAAATGTAAACCGTGTATCGCTGAATTAAACACACTAATCGTAAAAGCAAAGTCAGCATATTTGACCAAAAAGATCGAATCGGCTAAAAACTCGACTAGGAGCTCTTTCTTACGCTCACCAAACGTATCTCTACACGTGCCCCCAACTTAGTGAGTGGTAGCCAGTAATGTAATGCCCTTGCAAATTCTTTCCTGCTTAGAGTGCAAGAGATATTTGATGGCTTCTCCGCTAGCAGTTTGAATTGTGATTCGCTCATTGACACTGCTTTGCCAATTAGTGACAATTGAGTCACTTTCAGAAAATGTACCTATTTTTCTGTTGAGCAAGTCGGTCAGCTGATTCTTACTACCAATTCAGGTTCTCGAGCAGACCCCTGTCCACCTACAACAGTGCAGCTCATCCCTGACATCATTGCCAGAAACAAGACTAATATTTTTAACATCATGTTTAGTACAGGGCACTTCCCTATGCCATGGAAAAAGGCCTTCGTTCTGCCACTAAAAAGTAACCCAATTTAAGTCCTCAAGACACTAACAGCTACCGTCCCATATCAAGGCTTCCATTACTGGTTAAAGTAGCCAAAAAAGCAATGAACTCCCAGCTGACTTCATCTATCGACTCAAAAAACCTCCTGG
Organism: Lissotriton helveticus; assembly: GCF_964261635.1. Classification (NCBI taxonomy): domain Eukaryota; kingdom Metazoa; phylum Chordata; class Amphibia; order Caudata; family Salamandridae; genus Lissotriton; species Lissotriton helveticus. Next base: position 447,682,471 of record NC_136061.1, read on the forward strand.
ATGAGACTCAGTTTGATTTCCACTTCAGCCACAGTACGGAGACGGCACTCCTCGTGGCCACTAAGGAAATTAGATTAACGTTGGATATGGGCGACAGAGCCATTGTCTTCTTGGGCCTGTTACACAGCTTTCGACATGGCCAATGGCATTCATTTGACTGACTGTCTGCGGAAGATAGGGATCAAGGAAACCAACCTTTCCCTGCTCCTTTCCTTCCTTACAGAAACAGTGACTCTTAGGGAATTTATATCTAAGTCCTGTGTCCTCCCTCAGGGCTCATCGTTAGGTCCAACTCTTTTTAAAGTATATATCACCCTCCCTGAAAACGTAATCACATTTTTTTGTTTCTCATTGGTGACATATTCTGACGACACCCAGATTATGGTGTCTCTTTCCAATAGTACCCACAGCACAGGTGAGACCTATCATAACTGCATGATTACAGTTAGCAATTGGATAAAACATGATTATTGGAAACTATGTATCCTGTTGGTCCCCTTCTTGGTGGCCACAAGAAATAGTGACACTCCCTATACCTGCCAAAAAATCTTGGTGTCATTTTAGATGACAAACTTACCTATAAAAATCAGATTCTTGTGGTCATCTCTTCCTCCTTTTTATATCTCGAGGACTAACAAGAAAATGTCCCCATTCATTCCATTCGATTAATTAAAGACAGCCCCTCCCCCACCTCCACTCCCCCACCTCCACTCCCCCAATAAGCGAGTCTCCTAGGGAGGCAAAATCTTTATCAGATGTTCTGCTCAAGAATGGAATAGTCTTACTCAGTCTGTAAACTCTGGCCCAACCCTTTTGAGTTTTAGAAAGTCCTTGAAAACCTGGTTTTACTCCAACTAACTGGGCCTCTTTACTTGGGTCATAGGTAGCACCAAGACCCTCCAGACGTAAGAGTGCTTTATAAATACTTTCATCATCATCCCCATTGTGTCTAATGAATAGACACCATGCAAATGATTGTGGTGTATAGTTATTATACAAGGGTTACACCTTGATTGTGCTGTTTCTCTTTCAGGGTTCAGTTTTGTCTATGAGCATATACACTATGGTTAAAGTATAGAGTGATATATAACATAAATATTTACGTAGTTCTAAACAATGTAATTATTATTATTAATAGTGATGCATCTCCATTGTAACCATCAGTGTTAAACCGAGATCATGGTCCAAACAACAAGTACCTTTTTTACTGAGGTATTTGTAATCATTTAAAATAGTATACAAAGCGTTAATGAATTTTTTCAGTCCTTGGGACTACAATCCTTTCTTGAAATACCTATGCACTACTGTGACATGAAAGCCCCAATATTGTAAATTACACCTATGAAACCAGTATCTGTTTGAGAGCTGCAGTTTAAATATTTTTCACAAAAATACAGGTTATGTGCCAAGCCAAATTTGCACTCGGTCACATTTTCTTTTTCTCCGAATGAAAGAGCGTTGGCTAAAGATGTCAATGTTTAAATGTGTGCATGCTGCACCAGAAATTGACTTTGGTAAATAGTGTGAGGCATGTGTGCTGTAGATACACATGCTTTGCATACTCCTGTCATCTAGTATTGGGTCCGGATGTTTGCAAGTTGTTTTTCTTCAAAGAAGTCTGTCCTAGTCATGAGGCAAGGAGACTCCTACTTTCGGTGATATTGCACATGTGCATCAACCCCGTTGTTGGATTCTTTTCTTTCCACCATCGGGTTTGGACGTGGTTTGCAGCGATCCGGTTTGAAACAGTCCTTTGGGTTTGATTCTGTGCGCAATCCACTGTACCCTTGACGGCATTGTTATAGTACCGGTTTCACTATTTTCCTTGTATCAAATCGATCAGGAAACTCCATCTTCGGTCGAAGATATCGTGGGTGGCCTCAGGCCTAGCCACGGCGGTAGACTTTTACTCCGTTGCGTACTAGCCAGCCTTCCACCGATGGAACGGACTCCTTTTCAATTTTGACCTCTGTGCCACTCCAAGTAGTCTCGCATCGACCTACTTAAAGTCTGCAACTTGTGCCTCTCATCGGAGCACAAAGAAGAACATTGTGAGGCTTGTGGGTCATTCTGATCGAATAAGACTCTACGGGATTGTTGGGCTCGACGAAGAGAAATGCAGCGACCGGGCATACAACATACACCGGATATCTTTGGAGAAGAATCTGAACATGTAGAGGTCAAAGCGTGGGGTATTACCCCTTGTCAAGGAGGGAAAGCGCTATATAAATTAAATTACATACAGTCAGGGCCACAGGAATTGTGCGGCACGGTAGGGCCAAATTATGCTGCAAGGTTGAGTAAATTATGCAGCAGGAAAAGCCAAAATGAGGTGTAATGTGCCCCTTTTTGCGACACTATGACTTCATAATTTTGTCGTTTTTACACTTAACACTGTTTGGCACTAGTTGTACCTCGTTAGTGCCAATAGAACACCCAAATAAGGCAATAAGCAACAGATAGGTGACCAGTCAAGCTTTGCAAAGGGTATTCCACTGCAAGCATTCTTGCCTATGACCAAAACAAAAGTGCTATCTGAGGGCCTGTCACTTTATTGGGAGTTGCTTGGAGTCGCCCTTTATCAACCAGGCCAGTAATCGGGCAGATTTCTAGCTTTCCGAATGTGTGAAAGCAATGTAGGCCAAGTAGTCTAGGCATCACAGCCTTTCCAGTAGTAGATTTCCACTGAGCATACTAATCTGTTTAGGCAGACGTAGAAGTTGTGTACTGGAGATAAGTTTGAGTAAAGTTTGGTTCCCCGGTATAAATGTCCACTTATCCTGAAAGAACCACTGCTGAAGCCAGGAGGTGAGGCTGCGGGCATTGGTTACAGTGTGGGCTGACTGGAGTGGTGGATAAGGGAGATCTAGAGAGCCGTCCAGGACACAATTAAAGTTGCCCCTTGTTACCCACGGGATATGTGCCCACTTAGCGAGGAGGAGAGGAAGTGAAGAAAGGTGGTTTGATCGTAGTTGGGGGCATATATGTTACCGATCTGGCTTTGATAAATGTGAATCGGCCTTCAGTGTCCGCCTCGTGTCAGGACCTTAAGGGTAGTTCGTGCGCCGCACTCAGATAGTGTTCCTCGGGCATACTCTGAAGATACGGTGGGTTACACTTCACCCTGCCACTGTTTCTAGAGTCGAACTGCCTCTGAATGAACATTGTGACTCTTGTATCAGCGCTACGTGAACTTGTCTACCCTTTAGGGGGGAATGTTTTTTGAATCGATGTGCCAGTGTTTGCATGCCCATAATGTCCCATGGAAAAATATGAACTGTCTATGTGAGGGTCATCGGACCAAGAAAGTCCCCAGGTAGTGGAGGTCCCCAGGGAGGGAGGGTGGGTATGTGGTACAGATGAGGCACCAGCTCCAAAGCGAGAAGAACCAAGCAAACAATTAACTGATTAAAATGCAAGTGAAAAAAGCAGTCAACAAGTCCAAACCTTGTAGTATCATCGCCAGTGGGTAAGCACGTTGGGCTATATGGCATTGCAAGACAAGGTGAAGGATCTGTGAAATCGAAGACACTCAGTAGTTTCAGGATGCCTGTAGTGTGTTGTAGGGCTGCTGTGCCCCTTGGTAAAAACTGCCATTCTAGTTCTTCTGGAATAATGGGACAAAAAACAATATTGGTATTTCAAAAATCCTTCTTGAAATATTATTAAATCAGGCATATTTGGGAATGGCTTTTGTGTGTGCGGAAGTAAAGTTTGTTATTATTTACATTGTGTTTCTACTTACTTTCTTATCTTTCGGGCGAGAAATAGATCTAAAATATAAAACTGCATCATCAAGTTGCTTTCTTGTGTAAGCAGAACTATTTGGGTGCAATGTTTAACCGTTTGTGCTGGTTTTCCCTTTGTTTGCGGTTAATTGTGGGCATATGCCCGATTTCTCACACGGTGCCTGAGAAAGTCATACGGGGATTAGCTAATGATAGTCCCTTAATTGTTCTTTCTTATTACAGCCTGTTTAATGCAAGATTACTGGTATAAGTCATCATCTTTTTTCGCAATGCAAGGGATGCAACACATTTTTCAATTACTGTTTAATTAGGTTATGTGCCTCTATAGGAGATCATTTTCTATGATGTGTGATATTGAATGGATGAGCAACCTCATGTTTTAGATATGTTTCTCGGCACACTTTATTCCTTTTGTATGCAGTTTTCTTTTCAATAATGGAGGATTTTTATTCACTTTTGCCTCATCCTGTGTTTTTATTGTGATAGTTTGCCTTTTGAACTGTATTGTGTGCTTACTCTTCTCTCCCACAAGCGTCCCCTTTTGAATATTTGTGGTTGCTTTACATACAACGTGGAATCTAATGAATCTGTATTCTCTAACAAAACATTTTCTATGGTTTCTTTATTTACGCCTAAAATCCTATGTTTTTGTTCTGAAAAAAGTGGCTTGGCACTTGTCTCCTTTGCTAAGCAAAATGAACAGCTTTGTTGGTCATGCAACACATTGTTTTTTAAACAATTCAAACTGTATTGGAGTGGCTAGTCCAAGAGTCGTAGAGAAGACCATTTTATGTAGTGAACTGTTCATCATAATTTCATTTGCATCTCTATAGGTTTTTTAGTCACACAGACCGCCAGTGTAATGTGGCTGCTTGTTCAAAAGGACCCCCAGCTCAGCTGTTCATAAAGAAAGGAAGAAACTAGGTGTTTTAAACCGATTTAAGACGTTGGAGAATTTTCACTTTTTTCTACTGGGGTCGCTTATTAGTTGCAATAACACGCTGAACAATGTGGGCGCAGCTAAGTTTGCCTGCCATCACACTCATTAGCCGCAATCTCCTTTGAGATTGAAGCTGAGTGATATTCAACCATATTGCCGTTTCAGAATATTCTCGGTTTAATGATCAATGATCAGCGGCACAAAGTAAAACTCCCCAACCTGTGACCTTGGTCTGTACCAGATATTGAATTGTAAAAGAGTAAAAAATAAAAGGTTATGGGTAACTAACCATCATATATAGCATTTCAATATGTACAATACTATACTGTTTATGCTGTGTATGCCTCTTAGATAATATCTATTTCTAAGTAATGGATATGCATGTGAATTTTTTTTTTTGTTTGCCCTTTTGCCAATATAACTTTTAGAATACATGCTGTGGCATCCTAGGCCCACATGCATCATTGTGACATTTTGCACTTCCTAATTTGCGAAAAATAAGGTATCGCAAATTAAGAAGTGCAAAATGCTATGCATCATTATTTTCGGTATTCATTTGTGATTCAGTAAAAATCGCAATTTTTACCGAATCCCAAATGAATACCGAATTCTTAAGTTAATTTTCGCAATTCCCATTGATTCCTATGGGCCAAAAGGCCCATAGGAGTCAATGGGAAGGCATTGCCAAATTGCGAGTGGCACTTTGAAAATTTCATGGGTGCAGGGGGGGGTCCAAAGGACCCCCCATGCACCCCTGTAATTTATTTTTCACATCATGTTTCACACACACATGTCCTAAGGACATGTGTGTGTGAAACATGAATGTTGAAAAAAAAACATTTTCAGCATTTTAAACACTTTTTCCAAATTTACCGAGTGGTTCAACCACTCGGTAAATTTGGCACCCTAATTGCGAATTTACACTTTTAAAAGTAATGATGCATTGCTTTTAAGAAATCGCACATCTGCGACTTCTTAAAAGCACCCGCAATTTTAGAACTCGCAAAAATGTTATGAATTCTAAAATTGCTTCATGCATCCCAAAAAGCACTTTTGCATTCGCAAACGGCCGATTTTAAGGAATCGCACCGTTTGCGACTACAAAAATGCTTGATGCATGTGGGCCCTAGTGTATTAAATAAGCATTGACTAAAACAATAGTTCAGGCAATTTTTTAGGTAACGTCTTTCGTAAGAGTAGGGCGACTTAATGTACTTTGTACCTAGCTGTCCTAAAAATAAAATCCTGTATTGATGTTAACATCCTGGGCTGCAACAATATGGAAGCTGGTCCGGGAGCACATTTTCTGAACTAAATTCATTAGCCGAATTAAAACGTTCTCTCAAAGAAGAGTGTAATGAAAAGAAGTCAAACGATTACGTTTGCTTTTGTAAGTGGGGAACCTTAAAGGCCTGAATAGCAAAATATTGCATAGTAGATACTTTTGTCCCAGTGGCTGTTTTTTCTGGGCATCTTTAAGAAAGCGTGCATATTAACTTAGTGAACAAAAAGCTTTAACTCCAATAATATCTTATCATAGAAAAGTGAAACAAATGTACATGGAAGGGTGATTAGTGAATAGCACTGTGGCTGTCATAACAAGCATCGGCAAACCCAATAGGTCTCGCCTATCACAGCTCTTGGATTAGTTTGTCTTTCAGTCATATTGTACAGCAGTGCAATGTGAGTGCTTTGTAGGATGCCTGAAAGTTAGAAAAAAGAGTTCTATGGCGCGGCTCCCCTCTGGTCATACCATAGTGCTGTTTTTTTCTGGTGGGGCGGGGAAAGCACCATAATGCTAGAGGGGGACCAGGCAAACTATACAACACAGGAAGGTTTGAGACTGCTGGGAAAGCAACACAATACGGGAAATGGTCAGGGAGAACAGGTCTAGCTACACAACGCAGGAGGTGGTGTGGGTAGGAGGCACGCATCACAATGCACGACTTGGCAGCGCAACAAACACAACACAAGAGGGTTGCGGTGGGGCCAGGGAAAGCAACACCACGTGGGAAAGGGACGATGCAAAAAACGACGAGGGCGCAACAGCAACAATGAGGGAGGGCCTCATGGGGGAGTGATGGCCTGCAAACGCATGACTCTTATGGATTGTTGCAACTAAAAGAAAAATTTAGCTCTTAAAGCACAAGCAGTGTACGAATACTGGACAAGGAGAGGTACTCTGACCATGTTCCAATGGAGGGACAAACACACGAAAGGGAAATGATGCTGGCAAACGTTAATCGAAGTAAAGCAAGAAGAAGCGTGACAAAGGCAACCAGTGGTAAGTAATGGGCAGTCTTTAAGGCCGCTGTAAATAAACAGAATATCTTGCAAGCCACAGCACGCGCACTGTCTCAGACGAGTTCTAAAAAGGAGCGCCTGCAAAAGTGAGTAGTAAAATGGCAGTAATGTGGCCATGCTCCATTGAAGCGGGGCACACTAAAAAAGTAGAAAAGCCTACACACCCTAACAAAAAGGAAGCAAGAAAATGAGTGACAGTGAAGCCAACCAATGATAGGAGTAATTGCAGCTCATCTGCGGCAATCAGTAGTGCCAGAATTCTTTTAGCTGGACGACTGGCTGTCTTGGACCACCTCCTGAGTACGGTGGACCGCCTGCGCTTGCTGGGGTTCACTATCGACGTGCTAAAGTGACATCTGACTCACAGACTCTCCCTTTCATCTGAGCTGTTCTGGTCATGGTGCAGGTTTGAGCATACCTCCCAAATGGCCAGTCCAGAAGATTACAATATAATTAAATGTATAAAGTGCACAACTGCCTCATACGAGGCGTCCGGGTGCGAGCAGTACTGATGTGTGCTGATGGATTAGTCCACGCCGTAACAAGGATCCTATTTTTGAAACCGGTATGTTTTCAAAAATGTGTTGAAGGTAGTTTCAGAGGGTTAACAGTAGATGGTAAGGAATTCCACAGTTTGACAGTCAGGTACGTAAAGGACCGTTCACCTTTTCTTGTCTTGTTGCTCCTAAGGACAAAAAGGTTTTTGCTTGTAAAACCCGAGTGCTCTTGTCTGATGATAGGGAATTAATCTCTTCCTCAGATAGCCGGGGCCTTTATGATCATATGCTCTATAGTTGAGTGTTAGGGCTTTAAATTTAAAGCAGCTAGCAATAGACAGCCAATGAAGGTTGCACAGGGAGGCTGTGACAGAGCCTGGGGCAAGTAACTTGGGGATCAACCAGGCCGCTGCATTCTGGATGATTTGTAAGCGGTGGAGCAGGTACGCTGCAATCCCAAATAAAGGCTGTTTACGTAGTCCTGTTTTGATGTTACCAGTGTGTTAACAGATTTGTGACTCTCCTCCGGGATCAAACTAATCATTTTCTTAATTGATTTTAACACCATGAAACAGCTGGCAGACACGTATCTGGCCTGTGGTTCTAACGAAAAGTTGGAATCAAATTTGACCCCCAGGTGGGAGCGTGGTTTGGACGCCGGAGGAAATGGCGGCTTAGAGCTTCACCTCCTCTCGTGGCGACCAGATATGCATGATTTTGGAATGCATACACTGAAGCACCATCCAAATTAATGACAGATTCGGCGATTGGAAGATTGGGATTCACTCGTGGCTGATTTTCACAGCCCTACTGGGATCCAGGGCGGAGTAAGCTGGAGGAGCTCTGACGCCGGGAGGAGCACTGCTAGTAATGCGAGACCAGCGGGTCTTCTGCGGCGGCTGAGCCCGAGGGTCGGATCGTCTAACTGGGCCCACAGGCACCCACTGGCACCCGCTAAGCAGTGGATAATCTTTTAAAAACCGGGAAGTGGGAGACTGAGAAGCGCACCGCCTATTACTGCTGCTTTCCAACGCTCGCCCGGACTAACGTGGTCCGACATTACCCGCATTTGATTAACGCAAAATGGCGGGCGCTCTAAGAGGACAGGCAGGCCATCGGGCCTTATAGTACATATAAAGTACATATCAAGGATCCACAAACTGTTACCTAGCCAGCGCTAATGTTCAGGTTCCCACGCTGCCACCTGGCTCCACACTAAGACTTTCATGTTTCCCTGGGGCGTCTTCGTGACCACGTGTTTGGGGTCCCTATAAGCATCGGAAAATGGCGGCGCACTAACTGGCAGTAACCTGGCGCTGCAGACAGAATGCCGATGTTGGGCAGCAGCGCTTGAGGGGACACTTGCCTGTGACTTTCAAACAACCACAATAGCCCGCAGCACTCACCGGATTGTCAGACGCCTATTGCAGGCTTGTAGGATCGCAGTTTTTATGAAAGATCCAGTGACTCACAACAGCTCAGATCAAATCGCCTAGCATACGCTTATGACCAGGCCCCTGCGCTGCCATAGGGTATATAAAGGGCACACGCACTGCTCAAAACGAATTACATAGCCTGCGCTAATGGTGATGGATGGTAACGCTAGATAGCGCTTGGAACAGGGTACGCAAGTGCGATTTTCAGACACGGGACATGGAGTCTGATGGTACACATCCGCAATAACCTGAAGTACTGTCCTGTCTGGAAAACGTGCATTGCAGGCTCGATGGTGCTCTCCAGTACATGCAGTATGGAAGGGCAATCACATGTAATCCTATGAAGCGTATGGCACAGCGCAAAAGACAGAATTCAAGAGAAAACCGGAAAAGGGCAACAAGTAACAGGCAAAAGACACTCTAGCATGTTAATTGAGACATTTCTGTTTGATGATTGTATACACAGAAACACAAGACTAAGTATACAGGAATACAAACACAGGAGTACAAATGTCCAAGCTCGGATCTGAAGCTCATAAGCAAAACACGAAGACGATATAGCAAGCAGGTTTAAAAGCAGACTAACAGAAGGTCACAAGCAAGCGAACAATTCACCAGACGTAATACACAACTAAAGAAGTTAAGTGGAATGGCAAACAGACACAGAGGTACGAAAATGTTAAACTAGGCAAAATAAGCAACCCTAAGCTACACAGAACAATCTAAATAGTTCAACGCATTCAAGCACAGCAGGACACACAGACCAAACTACATCCTTGGATCACATGGTCCCTTAATCTAAGCTGCGGCAATTACCTGACACAGGTTTCCTGACGCCCATTGAAGCCGCTCGCAGGTGGCACCTAACTGGGAGTGTAGCCGTACTTGGGCCTTTTCTTAACTCATTGCTGGCTAATCACTCTTTTTATGTCGTGAGCTCTCAACAACATACGCCCTCAGTGTTTGCCCCGGAGCGCTGCCTCTCCTCCACGATCTCATCAGCCCTCGGGACTGCCTATTGGACATCCCTCTCAGAAAAGTGTAGTAGGAGACTCCTAATTTCGAGCACCTCGTCACAAGTGACATCATGAGTGAGAAGGAAACAAAAAACCTTAAGAGGCTTAAGGCCGAACAACCGACACCGGTTTCACCTATCAAGGGCAGGAAAGATATCAATGATACAATGGACATTATTCTAAATAAACTTGCGGAAGTGCATGACCTTGCGAAATCCACGAAGGAGGAAATCGTTGCCACTAGACAGGATATTCGAGACACCAATTCTAGACTTACGGAAACCCGGATCAGCCGCCTAGAAGACTGAGACAAAAATCTGCAAAACTCTTAAGAATCTTTCGGTTTCCTCCGATCAAATGACAAGGAGGCTATCCGAGTTGGAAGACAGGAATCGAAGGGGGAACCTCCGCATATTTGGCATACCGGAAGGCTCAGAGGAAGCCTTCAGCTCCTGTGTATCCTTCTTAGAGTCATGGTTCTTGCAGGCAACTAACCTCACCTTTCACCAGCCGCTTGAATTCGACAGGGCGCACGGAGATCCTGGCAGAATCACCTCGAACCAAAAAGGTCCCAGGCCCATCGTCTGTAAACCCCTAAGATATCAGCATGTGGAGCAAATTTTATCCTTTGTACGCAAAAACAACCACATTCTGTGGAAATCCAGCAAGGTCTTCATTTCACAGGATTATAGCAAGCAGACAGTTGATGTGAGGAAGGCCTTCCTTGCTCTGTGACCAAGGCTGCGGTTACTGGGCCACCAGTTCGGATTCATCGGACCGGCAAAATTTCGTGTGGTCATGCAAGGTACTCAAAAGACTCTTAGATGGCCCAGATGACCTTCATATGGACACGATGACGCCGGACTCCGCAGCTGCTCCTAAATGAGTATCCTTTTGCCTTGTACAGGTTTCTAATCTCATGTGTCAAAAGAGTTTCCCTATGCTCCTGCTGCATGCTGTCTGCGTTGTACTTCATATAATCACTATGAGCGCTACTCTGTTATTAAGTTTTTCTGTTGCAAATATCGGTCCTAAGTGCTGACGGTGGTGTGGGGAGGGGATGCCCTGCCTCACTGATATCCTGGTATTTCAGGCAGAATGTATTGGTCTGTGATCATTCCTTATTCTGTACTGAATGTTAATTGCGCAACCTATGCAGATGTTACTCTTGTTAGAATTGTTACTCTTGTTAGAATCCACTAACTGTTGATCACACCTTCAACTCTATCTAGAATAAATGTAACTGGCACACATACTGTCATTAGTCCTATTAGCCTATGTTCGGTTTTTAGAGATGAAATTATTGAGGTTTGTGGTTACGAAAGTACACTGTCTCCAGTTTGCCACGAAGTGCCGTGCTTACATCACGGCATATTTCAGAGATGAAATTATAGGGGTGTGTGGTAAAAAAAGCACACTGTCTCAAATGTGTCACGAAGTGCCGTGCTTACATCACGGGTGTATCTCCCCAAAGTTTGATGGTTTATGATTGCACTACTTCCGGCAACCAATGTTTTATGATGTTTCACTTGTTGATCTAGTTTCCAGTTACCATTATGGTTTCAGTGCCATGGGAAGGACGCCATTCCCCCTCGTCACCATGCCTACTGCTTTCATTCGGGATGGGTTGGGAGGGCAGGAGAGGGGGGCGGGGAAGGGTTGGGAGGTAGGGTAAGGCGGGGTAAGAGTTTGGATTTTCTTTTGTTTCTTATGTATGTCATCATTATTTGCTGCACACCAAGGTCCGTCTGTCCATACTGTCAGAACTCGAGAAGCGTTCTCTATTGCTCCACAAGCACAGCTGTTTTTATGCCTACTGATATTATGATTTTGCAGGTCCATGTGTTATTTCCATTGTTCAAACATAGCAACATTTTATTCTGTATTTGCCGCAGGTTCTATAATCACTCTGATTGTCCATCGCCATTGGGAGGGTCCTTAGCTGTAACCCACTGGGTCCCTGGTCTCCTGGTTGTCATGTCTTTACCCTGGACGCGTATTCTTATTGTGTCCGACATGCTGGGCAAGTTTTTGTGTATGACTGGATTTGATCTTCCGTTACTTCTCTATGCCACTCCCCACGATTGACACATCGCTTGGCATAGCAAAGGTGGACAACCTGAAAATGCTCACTTAATGTCAAAGGTCTTAATCAACCTGTTAAGCGTCAGAAAATCCTAGATTACCTCCGCAGACAAAGAGGTGATATTGTCCTATTGCCGGAAACTAAAATTGATGCTAAACAATTTAATACACTTAGGAACAAATTCTATGTCGAAGTGGCAGGGTCTGAGGCAATAGGCAAGAAAAATGTCGCCTTAACACTGATATCAAAAAAATCAAAAGTTGATTTGCTCTCCTCCACGGCTGACACTAATGGGAGGGGGGTCACGACTAAGTTGCTTAAAGATGATACTCAATTCTATGTCACGAATGTTTACGCTCCTAACACATGTGATTTAAGTTTCTGGTCAGGCCTCACTAAGCAAATTGATACTATTCCTGATTCAGCTGTGCATATTCTCGCAGGAGATTTCAATCTACCCTTTGACCTAACTCTTGATAGGGACTCCCGATGTGCTTTCGGCAGCAATAAGTCTCACAAAGCCTTTATTAACCTCTGTGCTCGGTTTAACTTAGTGGACTCATGAATGTTGCAAAACCCTGATGGGAGAGACTACACATTTTACTCCCCTCCACACGACTCGTACTCCTGTATTGATTATCTATTTATATAAAAAAATTGCATTCCCAGAGTAGAAGAGACAACAATAGAACCAAGGGTTTTATCTGACCATTCGTGCATCTCACTGTCCATTTCTAATGTGAAACCGTCTACCCGTCAATCTCTTTGGCGGCTTAACGAGGAGGTACTTGAGAAGGAGCAACATCGGACTGCCATTGAATCGGCCATCATAATGTACCTGGAGCATAGCAAGAGGGGGGATACCACTGACCTGACCCGTTGGGAAGCCTTAAAAAGTACTGTCAGAGGGGTTATTATTAAAATAAGATCGGCCATGAACAAGGATCATAACAAGGCCCTAGAAGAACTAGAAAGAGAAATATCGGCCCTAGAGAACAAACACCTGCTTGATAGGAATGGGGATACGCTGAATAAGTTGGCCAACAAGAAATACGAATACAATAAAATAATAAGTGAAAGAGCGGGGGTTTGGCTGAATAGGAGGAAACAATTTAAACTATGTGAATCTAACAAGGCGGGCAAGAGCCTAGCTGCATATCTCAAATCTAAGGTGCAGAAAAACACGATAAACTCCATTCAAGACCAAGCTGGGGCGGCCCACTCAGATCCTGTCAAGATTGCAGATATATCTAAAGACTTTTATGAGCGTCTTTATGAAAAGAATAAAGAGGTGGAGGAAACCAAAATCCAGGACTACTTGGGGGGGATGCGACCTGCCGTCTCTATCCTCTGCTGACCAAGCCGACCTTAATAATCCAATCTCGATCTTAGAGATCGAAAAAGCTATCAAATCATTAAAATGCGGAAAGGCCCCCGGCCCGGATGGGTTCAGTGCTGGATTCTACAAGTGCTTCTCTTCTCTCTTATCACATTCACTCCTACACCTGTTTCAGGAGCTCAACAACACAGGGGAAGTGAAAGGCACACTATCTGAAGCTATCATTGCCGTCCTGCCGAAGGATGGGAAAGACCCAACACTACCTAAAAACTATAGGGCTATTTCACTTATCAACCTAGATTGCAAGCTATTAGCCATGATCCTGGCCAACCGCCTCCAGAAAGTTCTGCCCAAACTTATCCACCCCTCTCAGGCAGGTTTCCTGAAATATAGATTATCCAGTGACAATACCAGGACATTAGCGCATGTCCTTGAGAAAGCGAAGCTCATTACCACCCCCACTGTGGCAATCGCGCTTGATTCCGAAAAGGCGTTCGATAAAGTAGACTGGAAATATCTGGAGGCAGTGTTAAATAAATGTAACCTAGGAACGTCCTTCACAAGGATGGTCATGTCTCTTTATTCCTGCCCCTCAGCCAGGGTTAGAGCAGGGGGCTCGTTCTCCACATCATTCCGATTACAGCAAGGAACCAGGCAAGGGTGCCCCCTCTCCCCTTCATTATTCCTATTGGCAATCGAACCATTCCTTCACCACATATGAAATAATGAGGGCATCGAATGAATGTACAGTAAAACTAACTTCCTATGCGGATGACGTTCTGGTTGTCTCGTAAAAAGCTGCGGAGGCTATACCTGCTCTCTCTGTCTACTATTAACAAGTTTTCGAAGGTATCGGGATATAAAATAAACAAGGATAAAACGGAGGTTAAATTGCTGAATAATCTGGGCAATAAAGAGGTCTTGGGGGACTCTGGTCTAACTTGGCAGCCGAACTGCTTCAAGTATCTGGGGTTGGACTTTGATAAGGACTTAATCTCTACATTTCGCATTAACGAAAATTTGACACTAAAGAAAATATCCAAACTGCTAAATGGGTGGTCTCCTAAGTACCTCTCTTGGTGGGGTAGGGCCGAAACCCTGAAAATGATGGTGACTCCACTGGTAAATTACCTGGCAAGTATGCTACCGATGACTTTCTCGGATGACTTTTTAACCGGGTTGACAAGCTTTTTGGTACCTTCCTGTGGCAGGGGAAGAAACCCAGGATATCAATGACGAAGCTGCAGCTGTCTAAAGAGAAAGGCGGCCTGGGTCTCCCCAGCTTCAGAAATTATCAAACTGCATTACTATACAAACAAGGTGCACAATGGCTAATTGAAGACTCGGGCTACACCCCGCTATGGTTGGGTATTGAGAAATCCCTCATTGATAATGTCGCCCTTCCTGCACTACTAACTATGGATCTCTCCCACCTTCCTCATTCTAAATACATTTTATTAAATACAAGACATGCTCTCTTAAGGCTTGATCAATCCCACAAAACCGACTTGAAAATCAAAAAGACTACATTGGTAGCCTTGTGGCGGAACCCCTTACTTGTATTGTATTGTATTGTATGGCGTTTTTGTAGAGCGCATGGTTACCAGAAGGCATCCCAGCGCTGTGATAGAGTAATACTCAAGGGGGGCGAGGAGAGCAGGGATCATTTCGGAAAGAGGAAGGTTTTCAGTGTCTTCCGAAAGCGAAGATGGCCAGGTTCGGTGCGTAATTCTAGTGGGAGGGAATTCCAATGTGAAGCCGCGTTCACCGAGAAGCGGCGGCCTCCGGTGCGTGCTTTCTTAACTCTGCACTGTTACCAGGAACCCTTTGTCTGAGCGCAGGGGTCTATTGGGTTTGTAGGGGGTGACTAGGCTTCTCATAATCGGGGGTCCTTTGCCTTGCAGGATTTTGTGAGTAATGCATAAGGACTTGAAGATAATCCTCTCCCGCACAGGAAGCCAATGAAGCGATTTGAGAGCAGGTTTGGCTGATGACCTGAGGGGGATACCCATTAAGAGCCTGGCAGCGGCATTTTGGGTTTGTTGAAGCTTGTTGATCGTGGCTTCAGGTGCTTCCAAGAAAATTGCATTACTGAAATCTAGTCTGGAGAGGACTAGACCCTGTATCAATAACCTCCTAGAGTGATGCGGGAGGAGGGAAAGACTTTACGGGCAGAACGGAGTAGACCAAAGCAGGTGCCTGCTGTCTTTTTCGCTTCTGTCTTGAGCGAGAGGTCCTGCTCCAGCCAGACCCCCAAGCTTTTGATTTCTTTTTTTGGGGTAGGTGGATCCCCTAGACAAGCCGGCCAGATGGAAGAGGGCATTGAGGCCGACTAGTGGCCTAACAACATGATTTCTGTTTTCGATACATTTAGCTTGAGTGAGGAGTCACACATCCAGGTATGGATCTTTGTCAGACACCGGTGGAAGTTGTCAGGGCATCGGTCGAGTTGGGAAAGTGAGACGACCAGTTGAGTGTCATCGGCGTAGCTCACTATTTTAATCCCAAAAGGGGCAACCACGTCCTCCAGGGGGGCCATGTACACATTAAACAATGTGGGGCTTAAAGATGAGCCCTGCGGCACCCCACACTGGAGTGGTATTAAGGCAGATCGTGAGTTGCCTTCCCAGACTTGAAAGGTGCGACTGGAGAGATAAGATGTTAGCCAGGTCAAAGCAGACCCTCGTATTCCTGCCTCGGCCAGGCGCTGGATAAGGATACGGTGATTCACCGTATCATAGGCTGCACTCAGGTCCAGGAGGATCACTGCCACTGATCCTCCTGAATCCAGAATGCGCCTAGCCTCCTCGATGACAGAGAGGAGGGCCCTATCCGTGCCCTGGCCTGGGCGGAATCCGGTTTGAGAGTTACGCAACCGATCATTGGACTCCAGAAAGTGGGAGAGTTGGTGTTTCACCACTTTTTCTGTGATCTTACTGAGTCCAGGGAGTAAGGAGATAGGTCTAAAGTTAGCAAGCTCTAGAGGGTCGAGATGAGGTTTCTTTAGAAGGGCCTTGACAATGGCCCCTTTCCAACTGGGCGGCACAATGCCCTGGGAGAGAGAGAGGTTGATGAGCTCCGTTGCCGGGATAGCGATGGAAGTGGCTATCTGTTTCAGGAATCGCAGCGGGACTGGGTCCCTAGGGGAGCCGCTTTTAATGCTGGGTAGGATTTTGAGAAAGTCCTCCACGGAAACCAGATTAAAAGCATTCAGTTGAGGGTCCGTGTCCCGAAGCAGATTCTCAGTACATGCCTGACTCTCCGTTTGGGGTAGGGTGGATATAATATTTTTAATTTTTTGATCAAAGTAGGTGGCTAGTTCGTTAAACTTGGACCCTGAAGGATCTTGGGGTAACGGGGGGTCGGGGATCTTCAAAAGTTCTTTAACGATCTTGTATGTTTCTCTCGTGGAGTTGGAGGCGTTTTTGATTCTCTGGTCATAGAATGTTATTTTGTCCTTTCTGAGGGCGACTTTGTACGCTCTGATTGAGTAGCGATAGGAGTCTTTGTTAGCAGTATCCCAGTTTCTTCTCCAGATGCGCTCAAGCTTCTTGCAGCCTTTCCTTAAAATTCTGAGCTCTGAAGTGAACCAGGGGGCAGAACCAGCTCTAGCCTGCTTTTTCCGCAGAATTTTTTTTGGTAGGACTAAGTCCAATGAGCTAGAGTGCCAGTTTTTGAAGTTGATGTCGGCTGCCACGGGATCCAGAGTGGGGGGAGGGGGAGGAGCGTTCAAGAGTGCTAATCCACTTCTCCACCGAGAGTTTCGCCCACGTTCTATCGTGAGTAGAGGTACTGAGCGTTTGTAAGGTTTTATGCTCGACCTGCCAGGTGAAGGTAAGGAGAAAGTGGTCTGTCCAGGGGAGGGGAGAAGGGGGGCTAGCCTGAAACGACCTGATATTGGAGAGTATCGGGTCAAGGAGATGTCCTTTATTGTGTGTGGCTCCTGAGTTCACAAGATGGATCTCGTAGGATGAGAGATCAAGAAGAAGGTCAGTGGCTACTTTATCTGAGGCGTCGTTGAAATGGAGATTCAAATCACCTAAAATGGTGAAATTGGGCGCGGAGGAGACCAAAACGGTGACCGTTTCTAGGAGAGAACTGGTAAAGTGGCCAGAGTTCCCTGGAGGGCGATAGACTAGGAGGCCTGTGAAGGACGTAGTAGGAGAGAGTTGAAAATGGAAGTGGCAATTTTCGGAATCCAAAATGCCACCGTCCTTCATCCTGCCGGTTAAATGGTTTTTGTACAGTATGGCAAAACCGCCTCCTTTACCAGAGGGTCTGATCTGCGAGTGGATGAGATATCCTGGGGGGAGAGCACGAACAATGTCGGCCTCGGAGTTGGGGGGATAGCCACGTTTCGGTTAGAAACAAGATATCCAGGTTGTGATGCTGTAGCATAAAGTTGAGCTCTAGAGTGTTTCGGGAGGGACCTACAGTTCAGCAAGGCCATGCGTAGGTCAGTAGTAGCTGGGGGGTTAATCCGCGATCCCAGTGAGTCTATGCTGCAGAGATCACAGTGCGTGTACGTGTGTTCATGTTTAAGCACGTAATGACAATGTCTATTCCTACGGGGTCTCAGGGAAATGAGCTCACTTCGGGAATAAGAGATAAGGCTATCGGTAAATAAGGGTATAGATTCACGCCCTAAGCCCGGCAGTGCCCGGACGGGCCCAGACGGGCTTGCCTCTGGCGCGCCTCCGTCGCGCCATCTGCGCGCCCGCCCGCTGCGCGGACGGGAAGTGTGATTCATTTTATAGTGCTCTGGCCCCCAAATTGGCCTAAGCACTAGAGCGCTGTCCTGCCCCTCACCTAAGATGGCGGCCGCTGTCTGCGCCTGGGGAGGAGGGGAGTATGATCCTGACGAGCCCGTGATTCGGCCCCAGGAAGAAGGCAGGAGACCCAAGAGGGGATCGATCCTGAGAGGAGTACAATAAAATATCGTTTCCAGTGCCCAGGGGAGTTTGAAGTGAAAGGTAAAATAAAAACGGCGAAAATCGATTTATAATTGCAGTGACAATACAGATAAAATTTTCAAGCTCCCGGCTTCCGCCTCAGGAGTAATTAAACTATCAACTACCTGACTGCCTTTTTCGCGCTCAATTTGTAGTGCTCTGGCCCCCAAATCGGCCTAAGCACTAGAGCGCTGTCCTGCCCCTCACCTAAGATGGCGGCCGCTGTCTGCGCCTGGGGAGGAGGGGAGTATGATCCTGACAAGCCTGTGATTCGGCACCAGGAAGAAGATTGAAGGGAAACCCCTCCAATGGGAATATTGGTCCAAGAAAGGCGTTAATCTAGTGAGTGACCTATATGATGGGATACACCCTCTACCGTTCTCCTCGCTCCAGTCCTTACATAACCTAGCACCGATAAATTTTTATGATTTTTTGAGATTGAAAGCCCTATTATCAACACGCTCTCTTAAGCCCTATGACCCCTGGCTTAAGACTCGTATACCACGTATCATGGCGGCTGGTCATTTTGTCTCGAAAGTATATAAACTCCTCCTCCCTTTACATAGGAAGGCACACAGGAAATGCGAGGCTAGGTGGGAGTCGGAACCCAATTCCACGGGATTGGTGTTTGACTGGGATACTATTCACACCACTGCTTTCTCAAACAAAGTCTCTCCGATATTGTCCCAAACCAAATACATGCTACTAAACAGAACGTACGGGACACCTGATGGGGCACTCTTTCAGGTGAAGCTTAAAAAGCCTAAGTGCTGGAACTGTGACTCAGCTGTAGGTGACCTGGCCCATATGCTTTTTAACTGTCCTTCCTTGAAAGTATACTGGGGGGAAATTTTTGATTGCATAGAGCATATTTTCGGTTTCAAACCTGCTATGGAATTAGTTTATGTCCTACTGGGTGTCCTAGACCCGAACCTAGTCAACGCACATGACCGCCAATTGCTTGACCTACTGCTCACCCTAGCCTGTAAGGTAGTTTTATGTAAATGGAAGAGCACCTCTGAGGTGTCCTTTAAGATGTGGGAGGAGTGGTTATCCTTTCTAAGGGGAGCTGACAACCCTGCGCTACATTACTCCCCATGGCGCGCATTCCATTCCAAGCTTTGGAAATCTCTTGCTGCATCATCATTTTCATTTGACCCTCCGTGATGTGCTATGGTTATGTGTAATATTCTGTAGTAAAGTGGTGCTTATGTACTATGTATTTTGGAGTGTAAATTGGTGTAACACGTGGGGGAACACCCTCTCCAACGGAAATCAATGTCGAATGAGTACACAGGATGTTGGATCCAACTGGTAATTCGAGACCCAAGGACCTGGACAAGGACATTGTATATGTGGCATTCGCTCTAGAATAAATTCGGACCTCATGGTATGAATTTTTATGTAACACGAAACTGTGCATTACCCTGCCTGTTATGATTTTGTTATGTTCTTGTATGTAACTCATTTCATGTATTGGAGATTTTGTGTCTTTTATTTGCTTTTTCTTTCTTTTATTTTCTCCTTTCTTCTATTTGTTTTTCAATAAAAATGATTTGAATAAAAAAAAAAAAATTGACCCCCAGGTTTCTTCCCACTACTGCAGGGGAGGTTGGGGAGCAAAGCTACAAGAGCAACCAGTTGAGTGCGTCAGGCTGATGCTTAGTTCCAAAGAAGATAATGTGGTTTATCAGAGTTTAACTTGGGACAACTCACATTTATGCATTCACCTACAGCCCTCAATCATACCTTAAACACCTTAAATGCTCCTAACTGTTTCTCTTTGAATGTAAGCAG
This sequence comes from Lissotriton helveticus, assembly GCF_964261635.1. Classification (NCBI taxonomy): domain Eukaryota; kingdom Metazoa; phylum Chordata; class Amphibia; order Caudata; family Salamandridae; genus Lissotriton; species Lissotriton helveticus. The sequence goes on from NC_136061.1 coordinate 447,702,587, forward strand.
CAGCTGTTTCGAATGCTGCTGATCAATCAAGAATGAAAACCATGGCAACTGAGCCCTGATCAAGATTGTCCTTGATGAATTCAGCGACCTCCAGAGGAATAGAATCTGTGCTGTGGCTCGCACGGAATCCGGACTATCATGAAGCAAGTTGTCTTCCAAGAAACTAGAGATTTTATGGTTAACCCTTTTCTCTAACATTTTGACAGCCGCTGGAAGCAAGTAAATAGGCCCAAAATTGCTGTGCACATAGGTGTCCGCGTGAGCTTTCTTCAGTAGAGGTAGAAGCATTAGCCTGCCTCCAATCCTGAGGCACTATCGCTGCCTCCAGTGAGGTGTTTAGCAGCTTTTGAAAAATGTGGCTGACGATTGGTGCTGCCTTTTTGAGGATGTGTGGAGGCCATGTGTCCCACGGAGACCCATACTTCTAGCTGGCCAGTAGAGTGGAAGTGTCCAAAAGTGAAAGGGCGCTAGATTGTTAAGTAAGGGTCCCAGGTGGATGTTCTTATCGACTAGGGAGTTGGGGCTTCTTGTGCAGGAAACTTTTGTTAAATCATTTAGATTTTATGATAAAAAAAGTCTACAACTTCTTAACACATTATGGCTGATGGAATCATAGTGTTTACCAAAGCACTGGGGGACAGGAAGTTTGCTAGGTTTATTCGCGCCTGCTTTACACACTGTGCTTCGTAAAGTATTTAGCACTTTCCTGTAAGTTAGTTTTGCAACCGGGTCGTAAGATTTCCTCCACCTGCATTCTAGGAGTTTACAGTGTGATCTCTCTATTTTATTAATGCATCTGTAAACTAGGGGGCAGACTGATTTGATCTCCCTCGGGATTCCACTTTCAAAGGTGCAATGCTATCCAGGGCTAGAGGTTCAAATACTTCTTTCCATGGCCTAGAAACTTTCTGCACGTGGAGTTCCTGTTTCTTTGGGCTGATCCTAACCAATTTAAAAGGTATTAGAAAATGATCAGGCCATGTTAATTTAAGATTGGACCCATCTGCATATTCAAACATTATGAGAAAACAAGGTTGAGTGTGTGACCCGCCTTATGGGTTGGCCCTGTGACGTGTTGAATATGGTTGAAACCCTCTAGTGACTCGAGAAAATATTATGCCACCAATAAATTTGGATCATCATTATGTAAATGAGTCGCCCAACAGCAAATAAAATTGGTACGCGTGGTGGAAAATTGACCAAGCAAATTCAGCGATTCGACGCCACGTTAGGTGGTCGATAGAGTAGTAGCCCTGCCACCGTGAAGGTGAGGATAGGGATGATTACAAAAGACAAAGTCTCAATATTCCCTATGTTAGAAAGTTGGGATATAGAAGATTGATACAACTTTCTATAAATTATTTCCACTAGTCTGCAGTGTTTCCCCTTCTATCTATATGCTGAATTTGAATGCCAAGGCTATGTCTAGTGCGGTAGAGTCAGAAAGCTATGTCTCTGTCTTTAAGTAGCTCACTAATTTCAAACAAATGTTTAGGGAGTTAGCCGCAATTAGAGCGGCTGACAGTGAGATTCCCTCCAAGGAGCTGCTGGAACCAAGGTTCTCTGCCTGGGGAGTATTAAAAACAGGCACCGTTGGCACTGTTGTGAGATTCAAGAAGAAGACACAAGAGGGTCTGGCTTTATTAGGAACTAAGCTCATCAGAGCTTCTAAATCAAATTTGGTAGCAGCATGGTTGGCGCTGGATATGATCTGGGCGCAGGCAGGCTTACCTTCAGTGCTCCAGGGGCGCAACCGTGGCACCGCTCTCAAATTTTGGGCTAGGGTCAAGAAACAACTAGAACGTGACACACACAAGATGGCGGCTTGCATCAGCACACTCACTAGTCATGAAGTAAGTGAAAAATGCACTTTTCAGACAATATGTGCGCTTTAGGAACAAGCCAAAAACAATATTTCAGCAGAGGGTATCACTATCTGCAAGTCAGCAATGCCAATAGTTAATTTTCACCCTCCCCGGCCCTCCTGACAGATCATGGCCGGATGCATCTCAATCAATCAATTAGGATTTATAAAGCGGGGCTAATAGCCAAAAGAGTATCCAGGCATCTTATCTAATCGCTGTCTGTGGCCTGATTGATTAAAGACATTTCCCCCATAGCGCCGATGTAAGAGAACATCTTTTTCCCCTCTACAAGAACATCTTTACTCCCTTAATACTCAGATTAATATCGAAATTAAAAACACAGTTAAAATCACACCAAAACAAGAGAACTAACAGGAGGCTCTTATAACTATGTTTCAGCCTCTATCCTGAATTTCGGTGAAACTGACTCTGAGGCTGCTGGGCCTCATTGCCTCTGCACCCTGCTTATGACACATGCCCTCTGGCATATGCGGGCTCTACAGTGGGACCTGAAGTTCCAGTGGACACAGCATCAGGGGAATCTCGCCAACCTGGTCCAGATTTCGAAGGGAAAAGCAAAAGATCTGCAGAGGTGGTTATCGAACTGCGATTTGGTCAGCGGCAGACCCCTTCTCTTCTCTTCCCCAACCAGATCTGACGATGGTGACAGATGCGTCACTCTTGAGATAGGGTGGCAATCTGGTAGAGGTGTAGATCAGAGGCCTACAGTATTCAGCCGAATCCAAACTCCACATCAACCCACTAAAATTCTGGGTGATCCACCTGCCATGAAAAGCATGTCTGCCCCCCATCAAGGGAAGGCTAGTGCAGGTGTTCACGGACAGCATCGCTACAATGTAATACTGCAACAGACAGGGCAGGGTGGGGTCCTGGACCTTGAGTCAAGAGGCCCTGCGTCTCTGCACATGGCTGGAGCATCCGGGCATATGCTTGATAGTTCAGCACCTGGTGGGCTCTCTGAACTGCGTGGCGGATGAACTGAAGATGCTTCGCGGATCGTGAGTGGTGTCTCCATCTGGATGTGGTGCAAGGTCTTTTTCAGCAGTGGGGACAGTCTTTGAGCGTTCTCTGCGATGGCTAACCGATCTAACAATGTCAGCGGTTTTGCGTGCTGTAGTTTTCAAGATCGCTCTCTCTGAGATGCTTTTCTTCTCGTGTGGATCTCAGGTCTCTTGTACATCTTTCTGCCAATACCACTCCTGCCCAGAGGTCTCAAGAAGATCATGAGCTACCGCGCCCAAGTCATCCTTGTGGCTCTGGATTGGGCTCGGGGAGTTCAGTATCCTGACCGGTTCAACATGGCCATCGGTCCTCCAATCAGGCTGCCCCTTCGGTAGGATCTTCTGCCGCAGCAGCAGGGAAAGGTTCTCCACTCGAACCTGTCAATGCCCCCCTTCATACTTGGAGATTGAGCAGTGATAGTTAACAGCTTTCGGCCTTCTGTCCACAGTCTGCAATGTAATTTTGGCAGGCAGGCGTCCCTCTACCAAGACCATATACTCGTGATGTTGGGGCAAGTTAGTGGCACGGTGTACAGAGAAACGTGTTGAACCTCTTTCTGTTCCCCTCTCTCAGGTCCTTCTCTTTATCCTTTCTCTTGCACAACAAGGCTCTGCTTTGGGCTCCTTAAAGGGCTATCTTTCTGCCATCTCAGCCTTTCTGCAATTGCCTGATCAGCCATCCCTCTTCAACCCCCCTGTGGCAAATATGTTTTTGAAATGTTTTCAACTCTTGTTTCCACCTTCGCCGGTCATTATGCCTCAATCATCATTATGATGTCAATCTCGCCCTTACATTTCAGATGGGCACTCCATTTGAGCCACTGCACAACTGTCCTCTCAGGCTCCTTACCATTAAGACAGTCTTCCTAGTCGCAATAACATCTGCCAGGAGGGTCCGTGCGCTTCAGCCTTTTGTCATTGAAGCCTCCTTTCTTGAACATCACTCCTTTCATGTAGGCCAGTGTATTACCCTACCAACATTTTATGCTATGCCACATCTATCTAAGGAAGAGGTACGACTCACTGACTGGACCGGAAAAGAGTATTGTTTCTCTACCCTGACCGCACAAAAGAGTTCCTGTGGACGACCACCTTTTCGTGGGATATGTCGGAGCAAAGAAGAGAAAGGCTGTGCAGAAACTGGACGTCTCCCAATGCTCTGCATTAAGATCTGCTACGCATTAGCCAAGAAGCAACTCCCCGAGGGTTTGTGTGCTCATTCCAACAGAGCTGAGGCTGCAACCACTGCTTTAGCACGCAAAGTTCCAGTCTTGGATATCTGCCAGGCAGCAACGTTCACCTATCATGTTCATGAAGCATTACTGCCTGGACAGTCCTGTCATTCGGGATCGGCATTTTGCTTATTCTTGTCTGCAGGACTTTCTAGTGTGAGACAGTTATGCAGACCCACCCGGGGAGGGTGTTGCTTGGGGTATCTATTCTAAGGTTAGAAGTCACTATCAGATGAACATGTAACTTAACTTCAGTACTGCCTTATCTGGTAGAGACTCTATCTACCTGTAAATTCCTTATCGACCCACCCATCCTCCCTGCTCTGCAAACTGGTTCCTAGGGACAGTCTTTTCCCCTTTCATGGCCTAATTTTCCACATCAGTGGTCTGTGTCAATAGCCCAGGTAGCTAGAGAAGTGTGGCCCATGTTTCCTGCAGAAGCCACTGACTTCAAGGTATTACAGAGTTTGATAATGATGGCCAGAGGGCACAGATTGATGTCACACTTATACCGAGCTATCCGGGACGACAGGGCGGTCCAGGCACTGCCCATCCAGGTAAAATGGGAGACACTGATGGGGGTCCCCATTACAGAGAAAGATTGTACTAAAATACACGAATGAGTTAAGCAGGTGAGCTAGAATACACTGTTCAAGCGGATTAATTTAATTATGTACACCTGACATATCTTACCTCCAGGATACACTGTATTTACCCGGAACGATCAGGGCAATGTCCCAGATGTGGGGAGGCGTAGGCTATAGTTATTCATATGGTCTGGTCGTGCCCAGAGCTTCAAGTATATTGGGCCGATGTCTTGGCTGCGGTGTGAGGAGCGACGGGTGGGAAATACAAAGGGAGGTTTGGGTGATCCTACTTGGTTTGATACCCTGACCCAAAAATAAGAATCATAGTAGGAAGTTTGTCCTTCTGGGATTGGTGTTGGTGAAACGCCAGATAGCTATTTCCTGGCTAAGTCGCAAACTGCCCAAAAAGATGCAATGGCTGCGGGACGTGAAGGAGTAGGCGGAGGTGATTCGGATGAAACAGGTCAGACATGACGAAAAGCTAGAGGACGATCTGAGGGCATGGAGGGCGATTTTAAGTGACCTCAAAAGCAAGGGAGGGGGCACGAGGAACCACGGGAGGAGGCCACTGGAACTGTATGGTCGGATAGTGGGCCAGAAGGCAACTGAGGGAAAGAGGAGAATGCCCATCCTACATAGGTTTTATATTATAGACATGCACGTCGGGCATTGGGGTGGGGGGTAGGGTACAGTTATGGGTGGGGGGATAGAGGTTGAGATTGTTATATAGGAATGTTTTTTAATGTAATTAAGACTTGGACCAAGAAATTTAGGCTTAATAGGAATGAGGATATATACCACAGAGTTCACGTTGTTGGGACTAAGCTGTTAACTGTGGGATTAATACACAGGCGTGTAACTTATTTGGTCCAGTTACCCTTGTGTCTACAAATCTATGATAACACTTAGTGTATAACTCCAAAAAATGCCCGAATGTCTTGTCATAATTGTTTCAAATGTTAATAAAGGTATATTCTAAAAAATACAAAAAAAAATCAGTGGTCAGTGTTCTTCGTGTCTTCGCACTCCTGATGTGGAAAGTTGCAACCTCAGCTCGCTGGGGGTGGCACCCATATAGGTACCGCACGCGTCACTTCCAGCGCTGATGATGCCACATACCGGTGCTCGGGGGTACTGCTCACAAACAAATTCAGGATCCTATCTGATGCCCGGTGATAATTCTAAGGTAAGGAATCTGCAGCTAGATAGTCTTTACCCGATAAGGCATTACCGAAGATAAGTAACTTGTTCTTCAGGTTCATTTTACTGCACTCTAATGCAGATACTTGAAAGATGGCGTGGAGTACAATCTTCTGACGTTACCAGATAAACAAAATAGCAAATTGAAATTAATCATACATGAAAAAATATCCTAATTATTGGAATCGGGCTCTTAAGTACTTACATTTTGAGGATGGATGGGCATCATGAAATGTGGCAACGTTTCTTATAAAATGGGAGAAATATTGTGATTTTTGTTTTTCAACTGATAAATATATCATGGTACTTCAGTTTCTCTGTGTCACAGCATAATGTGTGATCTGAGTTTTGGTATTTAGAAAAAGACTGGATTGAAGTAAAATGACCTTGAGAAATCTGGAATTGTGTATTGTTAATGTCAAGTGTTTGCCTTCTAACATCTAACTGCCATTAGTACTAAAATATTGAGTTATAGTACCTAGAACATCTTTAAAAATGGATGAAGATCTGTACTTAGTTGCAAAATTCTGTGTTCAGGAAAACATCTGTGCCTAAACGTCAGTGGACAAAAGTATTAAGTGAACCCATCCACGGAAATCAGTAGAATGCTATGATTCTTGAAGGTCCTGACAAGTTTGCAGCATTGTATTTGTTCAACTATGTCTGTTCTTGGTAGAGTGCACATGCATAATATGTGCTCAGTGTCTTGCTGGATTTCATTTGGCTAATTTTTTTAGATGATGGTTTGTTTTCTTCAAAATGTGCTACTTATGTTACAGAAAGATAAATATACAAATCGGGTTGTAATTTCCTTGCTTTGTTATGGCAGAGTTAGAATAGGCAATAGCTTCACCACTACAAACGTGGCTGGCTAGTTCTTGTGTACACCAATGCTTCATGCTGGTAGTCAAATCCTTCTATGCTCTTTGTTGCTATTAAGTCTCTGATTTATTTACTCATCAACACACACTTTATGATCAAGTAATTGCTTGTTGCTTTTCTGGCCTAACATGTCCACCTGACCTTCTGATTCAGATAATTTCACTTATCATATTTCTTCAGGAGAGCACTAACCTGCTAAACTTAAGATCTGCTTCCACCATGATCACTTTTAAACTTACTCAAAAAAGCATTTCCTCCAGCTCTATGGTTTATCCATTTCATAAACCTTTCTCCTTTAATTTCAAATGATAAGCCGCACCTGTGAATGAAACCATAAGATTTACATCGTCTTAATTTCATAATTTTAACTCTCATTCTAAAGTCCACAAATTATACAAATGTAAAATAAAATCTGATTTGCCCAAAGTAAATCTAGTGAGGTCCACTAAAGGCTTAATTTCGTAATACTCTGTATATTTTTCAGCGGTAATTGGAGCGCCTGTGTAAAGGAAATGAGTCCCAATTTTGGACCTATCCATAGTTTTCATATGTTCACGTGTATGAGGTGGGGTCATGCAAAACTTTCAATTTTGACCAGCCATGGTAAAAGTTCCTGGCCCTGCTAGTAGGAGTTGATATAGGTAGTGAGTACAGACTAACCCTAATTGAAAAACTATAAAGGTACTTTTTATTCTTTTATCTACTTTTCATCTTTTTTGTTAAAGTAGTGTCTAGAAACGCCTCTGTGACCATATCAATACAAATAGAGTAGACATTTTTACTTTGTTGAATTGATTCTTTCCTAAACATCGACTCTTGCCCTTCTAACCTAGTTTGTAATCATGCTCGCTATTGTCTTTGCCCAGAGGTCCCAAAAACAGTAGCCCCTTTTTTTATCGTTTGCCTAAGGCAGATTGTCAACCTGGATATAACACTTTAACTGAGGTTGTAGGTGCAGAGAAACTAGACATTCCTTGTCACTATTGGTACTGTGTTCCAGTCATGTGGCTTCATTTACTGCATAGTGATTTATGGGTATTATATTTTTGCTTGCTATCAAACAACCCATGTTGGCCTAAAATCCGACTGCACTGGCCTGAAAAAAGAATCCCAGATCTGGAACATGGTGTTCTGGTTATGTGTTGTCTCTGTGTAAGAGTAGTTTGTCCATTGCATAATAGAGCTGTAACTTTTGCCTCACTAAATCGTAAATGGGGATGAACATGTTAAGTTGTAATTGGGGTTGTTCAAGTTTGTGGTGTCTGAATAATCCACTTTGTTCTTCCTGTCCTCATGGCCCGGGGGAGGGGCAGGGCAGAGCGTTAGTAATGATGAACTGTATTTACATGTTCGAAATGAAACTTCCATTGAATGTTACTAATTTTTGCTGATGTTCCACCAGTAGTAGTACCTGTGCAGTACCACGTGTATCACGATCCACTGTTAAGGATAATAAATACAGCCTTTATCATTTTATTTCTCCTTCATGCTGTTTAGCCAAGTTATTTTTCGAGATTTGATGTAAACACTACAAATAGACTTCATCTGCCAAGTGGAGTATGAAACTCGAGCCCGCTGTAGTCTAATAACCGCTAATTCGAGTTCTTTGTCCAGTCGCATTCACCCTTCCCTTATAGCTTCCGATACATTTAATTTAACAGGGTATCACTGCTTTTTGGCATTTGAGCTTGTTATGCTATTAATATCGTGGAATAAAGGGTTGCGGGCGTAGGCAGCGAAAGGCAGTATAGAAGAAAATTCTTCCCTCCTTCGAGTGTTTGTTTATTTGCGATGAGACCATATTTCCTCAAGAGATCCTTTTCTTCAAGATAATAGCGTCAGCTCTCATGGATCCATTTGTTACCGTGGTGATGTGCCCACTTCTTTTGTTGGCGTGCCTCTGCTTCAATAAACCCTCTTCCTGTTATCAGCCTGGTGAACATGTCGCCGGGTTCTTCTGAGCTAATAAATAGCAAGCATCATCCCTTTCATCTGCTCCACGATAGCAGGGCCTTACAAATGAGGGTGAAAGGGAAAGTGCGCAATATGAATCGTACAGCTGCACTAATGGAGCGCACGTCCTGCTGAAACCAAAAAATTACATCTTGTCGATTTTCGAAGCAGCTGCCCAGCAGGTTTGATTCGCCGTCTCAGAGAGGGTAATGCATTTCCACTTTCGTCTTCTCTTTTCGTTCCCCAGACTTTGTGACAAAAAGAAAATGGGATTTTGGCGTAGTTTAGTTTTGTTTGTCTCTGCGTTCTTTATTTTGTTTAATTATTTAAACTAAGCAAGGAATGACCATCATTATTCTGTATTTTATTCCATGCTTTTTTTGAGTGTACATTCATTCTCTTTCATACGTCATCCTCCTGTGCTCCATAACCCACCCGCAGGGTCAGTTCATTTCTCAAACTTGTAACTTGTCATTCTGATTATGAGAAATTGTGTTATTAGTTTAGGGGGAAAACCCTACTCAAGCAACAATCACGATCGCCGTCAGGGTGAGCCACAAAAGTCACTAAATTAAACTGTGCTTAACGCGTTGGAAGCTTGGCACAGAAGCAGTCAGGCTTAACTTACAGGCAATGCGTGAAGTATTTATGCAGTAGACGGTGATAGGTTGAAACGAGAGAAATCCCAGACCAATTTAGAAAAAATAGGGAACATTTTAATAAATAACACCAAAACAAATCAAATCCAATGAGTAGAACCAGAGTTATGAATTTGAAAAAGATTTTTTGTGTAAAATGGCGTTTAAAATAACAACGCACCAATCCAGGGTAATCAGTTATGCGAGACCGGGCCAAAGTTAATGCCAATGCGTCAGATTCAGAAGGTGGCTTACGTTACCTTTGGGCTGAGATGAATTTTTAAAGAATAGTTCCTGAGAGTTCAGCAGGCAGTGTCCGAAAAGGCAATCGTCAACATTGGGGCCCTGTTGGACATAGTTACAGTGAAGATTTTTACCATAGGACTTTGACACTGTTTTGAAAGTCTGAAATCTCCAGCGTGACGCAGCTGCAGGCTATAGCTGACAAGGGCTCCAGTAGACCGGATACCTTCGCTAAGAGGTGAACAGGATTTGCTGCTGTGGAGAAGGGCATAAGTGAGCTAAACATAAGGGAGCTACTGCGGAGTCAGGCCGATTCACTTTGGCCAAATCAGCGTTGGTAGTCCTGAGTGTTCTGTTGGTACTTAGGGCACTTGGTGGAAAATTCTTCAAGTCCCATTTTTAAGGGTTAGACCGGATCAGAACCTCTAACACCACTTCCATGGATCCAGGAAACAGTGTGTGCCACTTGGAAGTGGGTTTAGGACTGCAGTGGAGGCCAGGTGCAGGTTGCAAGGTCTCTAGTGCTTTATGCCCCTGTAGCTCACACATAAGTCTAGTCAACTAGTCCTTTGAGCCATTTCTGTGGGTCTTGGGTTCAAGGAGATGGTCCAGTCCTCCGAGCAGCAAGGCAGGCCTCTAGCAGCAGGTTAGTCCTCTTTTAGCAGTAGGGTGGTCCTCTGGGGATACAGGCAGTCCTTCCGAAGTCTTCTACAGGTCATGGAATGTACTGAACTGTTGTTCTGAGGGTCCAATAATTATACCTGGTGCCAGCCTTTGAAGTGTGGAGACAACCTGAGCAACCCCTACATTTGGTTTTGGAAAGCTCTCCTTTCCCCCTGCCAAGGCTCCAAAACATCTGGGGTGACAAAAGGCTGGTTTCAGGTTTCTTTGTGGGTGCAAGGAACAGCTCTGCCCCAGCCATCCTAGCATGATGACCCATCCTGCCTCCTCCCAATCCCCTTTGGTCTCGCTGACTGGCAGGAATACACAACCCCAACAGCAGAGCCATTCGATCATGTGACCCAGGACACTAGCAGTAGGCACCAAATGGTTAGGGCAAGAAAATGCCTACTTTATAAAAGTGGGATTTTCAGAAGTGATTTTAAATCCAACATCATCATTAAAGAGTATTTTAAATTACAAATAATTTGATTCCAAACTTGACATTCCTGTCTGCTCCCAGTCAAAAGTTTGCACTTCACTAAATTTGATAACATAGCCCCATGTTAGTCAGAGATGGAGTGCTTCCAACAGCAAAATAAAAAATTAAAAAGAATTTAGAAGTTTTTCACTACCAGTACATGTAAAACTTAAATCCATATGTCCTACATTTTAACTAAAATCCACCCTGCCCTATGAGCCATTAGGGCCTACTCTTTGGGTGACTTATAGGTTGTAAAAAGAAAGATTTGGGCCTGGGAAAAATGTATTTTTCCAAGTTGAAATGACAGTTTAAACCTGCACTACAGGCTGCAGTGGAAGCCTGCTATATGTCTTAAAAGGCTACTTTAGTAGGTGGTACAATAGTGTTGCATGCTCACTACTAGCATTTAGTGTACAGGCCCTGGATACATGTAGTATCATTTAATACGGTCTTGTAAGTAAAATAAATGTGCTAATCCGGTAGGTGCCAAAATGACCGTGTTTCAGAGAGAGCGCACAAGCACGTTACCAAGGGTTAGCAGGGAAAAAGAGCACAGAGTCCTAATGGCAACAAAAAGGGGGTTTAGCAACAAAAGCCAAAATTCAGGGGGGAGAGGGGGAGTGAGGGGGTGGGGGAGTGAGGGGGGTGTAGACCCTGCAAAAAGGGCCAGGTTGAACACTGATGAATATCTCTAACTGCTGATTTCTCACCTTCTTAATTCCCCCAGGTCTAAGACTGAATCAGACTTTTTTTTTTTAGCAATTGCTCCTGCACACCTCTCGGTGGCACCGTAAGACATCCAGCAACATTGCACTCTCTCTGGTAGGCGCTGAGCCAAATATAGGTGGCAACCCTATTCGCTGACCACTTCCTTTCTTTCCACTACCATCTATGTGGATGTAGAGCCGTGCTCCAAAACATTTGTATGTCTCAGTGACCCTAAAGTTTTTGTTTTTGTTATGGGGTGCTAGGATATTGTTGCTCCTGTAGGCAACATAATTTAAACCATGCCACAACTGCAGGACACAATTATTTGTAAGGGACCCACACAGCATGTGTCTGTGGTGTGTAGGGTCCCAAATGACTCCTTCAAGAGATGCCCCGGAAGGCCATCAGGGAGCATGAGGGGAAGCTGTATGTCAGCGAGTACAAGAAATTAGGCAGATTGTGATTCAGGTCTCAGGTCTGTTCCTGCTCCATGTCACAATCCCACTTCATGTCCTAATCCCGCTTCGAGCCACCATAATTGTAAGAAGTTCGAACAGTTTGGTCTCCTTCCCATCACTCCAACTCCAGGATAAAGTCATTCAATCGGACCTCAAAAAACTGACCCTACCCCAATTGTTTAGCTTGGAAACCAATGCCTACTCTATTCCAGAAGCACCAAGAGTTTCCTGATCTGAGACGTAGGGCAGTTTCAGATCTGGAACAGTCTTACGCAGAGGTTAGCCAATGTCTCATTACAAAATAGCAAAAATATAGTGTCTGGTCTGGGAGGAGTCTTAGGCAGTGTCACTACTGTTGAAGTAAAGAGACTATATTTGGATTCGATTCAGACGCACATTTCATGTGATGATTACTCCCCCTTCATCATACTGATGATGTCTTGTAATTATAGTGACCTGATGCTTCCTGCGGAGACTAAATTGCACTCCACACTGGGGCCCCTGCAAAGAAAAATATCTCTTTTGCAGTGTTAATACGCAGAGCAGAAGTGCTGGCCCAGGTTTGAATTGAAGGTGAATCTACTGAGGTCTTGAGAACTACACTATGTGGTTCTTTTTCGTTCAACCTTCACTATATGATTATTTCTGGTAAAACGACGAGCTGCTTTAACTCTCATTCTGGACTAAGCCTGAAGGTCGCTCTCCACAGCTAACACTTAGAGAGCTTTCAATGGTTGTCTAAAAGCACAAAAATCACCATAAGTGTTGTCTAAATTAGTGCAAGGTGCTTCACTTAAATAAGTGTGCACCTATACTAAGCCAGCCTCCTACAAGGTCGCTCAATGTTTGTGTCTGTTAGGGTGCTATCCATGTATCCTGTGTGATATGACCAGCAAGATCTTGCCAGCTGTTCTGAAGAATGAAAAAAAAAATATGTACAATGCAATGGTCCTGATGCGTGTAAGTATGTATTGAGAGAGGAGACCGATTTCCTATGTCACTCACGGATGCGCCTCACAGCATCTTCTGGGAATGTGCAGCCATCCCTTATGGATATGCCTTTTATAGTGCCAGGCTTTTTTGGCGAAAAGTCAGATTCTGCCTCCGACCGCATTAAGGAAAGTCATGTCACGGCCCAATCTTTGGGCTTGTTGTCTCCAGCTCCTCCAATTAACTAGCAATAATGGAAACTCAAAAGGAACATTCAAGGCCTTGTTTACCACTAAATCAGCTCTTGCAGCCCATCCAACATCCCACACCTCCCTTTTGTTGTTCCTGGAGACATGGTGGCAGCAGATTCCATGCCACTAGCAAGGACAACATTTATTTTCTTCCACGTCCCCTACTACAACTGCAAGTAAACTGCTTTGATTTCTCATTCTATGGCCAGTAGCGGACATGTGTTTGCTTTTCCTCTACTGTTGGCCAAAGGAGCGATAGAGAGTCCTAGAGCAGGAGATCACAGAATACTGTTCCCGCTACTGTTTTGGGCCCAAATAGATGATGGCCCATTTCTAAATCTTTTCTTGAACACTTTCCTTAGATAGAACGAGTTCAAAATGGTTACTGACAGTAGTTCTCTCTGCCCTAGATCATGGGGACTGGATGGTGTCCTTGGACTTGCAGTATCTGTACTTTAATTTGCCCTTTCTGTAGCCTTACAGATGGTTTCTTCAATTTGGGTTGGCATCGGAACACTTTACGTTATGCGTCCTATCATGTAGCTTTATCTTGGCACTCCTAGGTGTTTAGGAATGTGATTTTGGTCCCTGGTCAAGTATGCACTTATTCCTGTTCCTCGGCAGTTAGCTGTTGATAGCAAGATCACCACAATCCGTTGCAGAGCACCTGAAGACAAGTCTCCCTGCTGTCCTCCATAGGGTTCTCCATCAACAATCCAAAGTACCTTCTCCCACCAATGTAGAGGATCCCATTCATTGGTGACACCTTGGTCATGGTGTCTTTCAAGGGCTTTCCAGGCACACAGAGTCTGGGATGTTCAGGTGATGATTTGGATATTTTGGGATCTACCCTTCCTTTGTTCCAGCACAGATGGTTTGGATGGTTTGGATGTTTTGTATTCTCTGGGCCACGTGCATTCTGTTGTTGGTAAGTGCTCTTGGCATACACAAGTTATTCATTAGAACCTCCACCTGCACTAGACTCATCACTGGGAATGCCTCTCGGTCTAGGCTGCGTAGCAGCTTTAGTGGTGGCTGACCTACCGCAGACCATTCTTCCTGCCTCACCCACAGCTCACATTAGTGACAGCTGCTGAATCTCTGGTCTCATGGACTAGGCGGTTACCAAGTCCCTTTATTCTCTGGTGGAGCAGAGACACTATAGCATCCTCTTAAGCTGCCTGCCATCTGGTTCACAGTAAAATCCTTTTCCAGTTCTGTCAAAGAGAAGTCAGTCCAGGTCCTGATGGACGACAAAATGACATTGTGTACTGCAACAAAGCAGGGCGGTGTAGGGTTGCCAGCGATATGCCAAGAAGCGCTGAGGCTCTTCTGGTCTGGTCCTGACCTTCAGGGGAGCTCTCTGACAGCCATTCATGTAGTATGCTCTCTCATTGTCAGGACAGACCAGTTCAGCAGATGCAATCTGGCGGACCCAAATGTGTCTGCACCCAGAGGTGATCCAAGGATTGTTCGCCCAGTAGGGGCATGCTTGGGTACGTTTTCAATTCAACGGAGAACATGCAGTGTGTCTACCTCAAAGCTCTGTGGGGGATGCGTATTGCGTATTGTGGGACTATGGTTTCCTCTATTCCTTCCCCCCATTGTCTCCTGTTCCCAGAAGGTCAGGAGAGTCTGAGCTCAGCTCATCTTGATAGCCCTGAATTGGGGGGGCTATAAGTGTGGTACTTAGACCTCCCGAGCTTGATAATTTGTCCTCTGCTCTGCCTTTTACTTTGAAAGTATCTTGTCTCCCAGCGCAGGACAGGGTACTTGAACTTCCGGCATCTTCACTGCTATGCATGGAGATTGATCAAAACTAGCTGGCTAGTTTTGGCCTGCACACGGAGGGTGCAGTCTCTATCTTGGCTGCTCAACACCAGTCAACCAAATTGATTTACCCTGGTTGCTGGGAGAAGTTTGTGGACTTGTGTGAAGACCCTTGGGTTGATTCCAGGCCAAATTACCTGATGTGCTATTTATTCTTTCGCTAGCCCTGCAAGAGTTTACTGTGGACACCATCCAAGATTATCTTTTAGCCGTTTTATTTGTCCCTTACCAACCTTTGTCCTTTAAGTCATCTATTGTCAGTTTCTTGAAAGGGCTCACACGCTTCCTCCTATGCACTTTATTATGCCACAATGGGACCTTCACTGAGTCCTTGCATTCTTGATTTGCACATCTTTTGAGCCTGTGCACAGCTGCCCTCTTGACTGTTGACCAGTGGGACCATTCATCATTGGCCTTACATCTGCATGCTGTCAGTGCAACCTTCATATACCTCCTCCTTCTGTCATAAATTGTGGTTTCAACTTGTGCTTCATTTTTAGTGAGTGGTGTCACCCTTCTACATGGACTGAGAGATACAGGCGCACTCCTAAAATAATCTACTATGTAAAATTAAAGTAATTCAACTGGTAATTTTATCTGTTTGGGGTGCTAAATTACTTACAAGTGTTGGCTAACACTGTTACAAAAAGAACTACAGGATGCAAAAAAAATCTACAAGTAATGTGCACTATTCCCTTGGAAAGAGAATTATTTCCACAATATTTAAAAACGGTACATAAAGTAAGTAACTTTTTAATCTAGGCGAATTGAAGCAGATTTCTAGACTGTGTTGGTGCATCCAAAGAATGCTTGATTTCATTATGACAGTAGAAATTTTATGATTGGCAGAATAAGTAAAGAAGCGTAGAATTGGTAGTTGACAATCACCATAACATGTTCACATTTATATTTGGCTGAAGAAATTCAACTTCATATTTCAAGTAAACAGTTCTGATACATAGTGGTTACATGTTTTTCTTTCAGTCATTGTTGAATAGGTACATGTACTTGCTGATTAAGAACGTATAGGTTTCTAAGACTTTTATTTTGATTTAAATAACATTTAAGTATTCTCTGTAAATACATCAATTATCCTATCAAAAAGAAGAGCAGTGCCGCTGTCAATGGCCATAACCAATGTTAAAGTTCTAAATAATACCAACTCACCCAGTGGCTAATTTTATTCCAAAACATGGATACTTCGAAAAATGGAAGTTGAATCGACAATGTACAACCTGGATCATCCATTTGTGGGTACCTATTCGGGTTACATGAACATTGGTGTCTTTAAAATCCCAACATTTACACTACAATTACTCCACATCTTTGCAGTCAGAATTAAAATGACCATGATATGCATTACCTCCTCATAAGTCTTCTTCGCCACCAGAGTTATTAAGTGAGCTTCAGCTCGACACCAGAACCCTCCAAAGCAATTTGCATTCTATGCCTCCCATCCCTCCCCAACATGGCCGACCACCATCACCCATGACCCTGTACAAGAAAAGAGACAACCCACCCCACTTCCTATTTTTATACTCTCCAGAACATGTTTACAGGTAAGTGGGGCGAGGTCGTGCCTTAGCTGGACCATATGCCCGAGACGGAGGCCCTGCTGAAGCGGTCTCGCTGTATTTGCCCCCCCCCCCACCGGTACCTTGTATGAAGCTTAAGTGGAGTGAGCTCATTTCAGGAATTGGAGGCCCTGCACAGCGGGCTCATTTTTATTCAGGATGAGGTCCGCCTGTCCTCTCCCGCCGTCCCGGAGCACTTGGCTGTTGAGAGGGGTTGCTCCTGGGGCCGTCTTGTGCGCAGGCGTGGCCTGGTGATTCTGCTGGCAGTAAATCCTGGCTATCCTGGGGTTCTATGGTGCAATCTCCTGTGGGGGGTCGATTGTTGACTTTTGTAAAGACTTTGGAAAAATCGGTCTTGGACCAGTGGGCTCTGCGAATTGTCCGGCAGGGTTATCCGATGGTCTTCGATTTCCCTCCTCCAGACATTCATTCATACTCCCTTGCCTTCAGCCGCACCAAAGAGGGTGGCGCTTTTAGCAGGCATTCAGGGTCTTCTTAGAAAAGGGGCCATTTGTCCATTGAATAAATGGATGAATGAATACGCACTTATATAGCGCATGGCTACCCATCGGGCATCCCAATGCATAAGGTAACCCCAATCATTCAACAGTGATCAGGCAAAAAGAAAGGTCTTCAACTGTTTCCTGAACCTAAGATGGTCAACTTCAAAGCGGATGGGTTCAGGATGCTGGTTCCAAAGCCTGGCGGCGTTATTGGAGAACACCCGTCCTCCGGTCCGGGACCGTTTAACCTTCGGGACTAGCAGCAGTTGTTTATTGCTAGATCTCAAAGTACTCTTGGTGTCATATAAATGCACCAGGGGCTGCAGCAAGGCTAGGCATTTCCCCAGGATGCACTTATGGACAATGCACATTGCCTTAAACCTGACCCTTTCTGCAATAGGAAGCCAATGCAGTTGTCTAAGTGCCAGCTTAACTGACTTATGCCTAGGGATACCCATCAAGAGGTGAGCCGCACAATTCTGTGCTATCTGAAGTTTCCAGATAGTTTCCAATGGCGCACCCAGGTAGACTACATTAGCGTAGTCCAACCGTGATGACACCAAAGATTGGACCGCCATGCGCCTAGCGTCAAATGGCAGAAGGGGAAGGATCTTCCGCATCATCCTGAGTAGGCCATAGCAATTTGCGGCTACTTTGCCTGCCTGAAACTTTAAGATTCAGTTTACTCTTAATGGCGCACCAAGGCAGGTTGGCCACAGAGAGTCCAGATTGTGAGGAGCCTCATGACCAAGAATCATGATCTCAGTCTTTGTGCCATTAAGTTTGAGAAAAGATGCATCCATCCATTCAGAGACCTTCGCAAGGCAGGCCCCCAGGCCTGAGTTTGAATTGTCTTGCCGGTTAAGACGCCCCACCAGCTGTGTGTCATCCGCATATGTAACAGTGTGAATCCCCCAGGGGAGTACCACCTCAGCCAATACCCTCATATAGATATTAAATTAAGTGGGACTCAACGAAGACCCCTGAGGGACTCCACACTGCAACGGCCTCTTGTCGGAGAGAACACCTCCTCAAGGACCACAAAAGACCTGTCAGAAAGAAAGGACTGTAACTATTCTAGTACAGTCCATCCAACACCCACCGCCCTGAGTCTTTGGATCATTATA
The DNA here is from genome assembly GCF_964261635.1 of Lissotriton helveticus. Lineage (NCBI taxonomy): Eukaryota > Metazoa > Chordata > Amphibia > Caudata > Salamandridae > Lissotriton > Lissotriton helveticus. Next base: position 447,720,734 of record NC_136061.1, read on the forward strand.
TGGTGGTTGACAGTATCGAAGGCTTCGCTGAGATCTAATAAAATATTTGCAGCGCAGCCTCCGCTATCCAAAATCTTCCTTGACTCTTCAAAACCGTAAGAAGAGCAGTCTCCGTGCCTTGGCACTGCCTAAAGCCAGTCTGGGTCGGGTGGAGGTGATTATGCTCCTCAATATAACTTGACAGAACTGAATTGACATGTCTTCCTGCCAGTTTACTCAGTCCGGGCAGCAGAGAGATAGGCCGATAATTGGACCAGTCATTGGGGTCTAGATTACTTTTCTTAAGCAAGGCTTTTACTCTGGCTTGTTTCCAAGGGCCAGGAACCTGTCCCGTTGAAAGGGATGCATTTATCACGTCTAGTATCGCTGGGCAGACTATCTCTGATACTGAGTGAAGGATAGCCGGAGGAGCTGGGTCTGCTGGTGATCCAGATTTTAATTGGTGCAAAGAGTCCTGCAGTGACGACAAAGTAAGGAGGGGAAAGATATCTTGCCTAACTTGTCGTACAGGTACGTTGACGATGCTGTCCATGGCCCTATCATGAAAACTAGCATAAAAACCATGAATTATCATTTATAGGAACAGGGGGAGTAATAAGCGATTTCACAATTTTAAAAATTTCAAAAGGGGAGTTAAAGGCTGAAGCGATCTTTTCCTGGTAATGCCTAGTTTGGGCAGCTTTAATTTCATTTTTGTAGAGCTTCATAGCTTTCCTATAATTGCTCTTACTAGACTCTGAGAAGTCCTTCCTCCATTTCCTCTCAGCTTGCTTACAGGTCTGTTTTAACTGTCTCAGAGTATGTGTGTACCAAGCTTTCTTATTAGGGCCTATCCGGTGACAGACCTCTTTTTTCCCTCCAACCAGTTGTTAAAATTCTCATTTGCTGCCCCCGGGTCTAAGTTGGAGGCAGGAGTAGTATTTCTGAGAATGGACACCCATTCCATGACCGGAAGTTTGGACCATGTACGACCACATTTTTTAGTTTTAACAGAAGGTTGAGGGGCCTCTTGGGGAGTTCAACTAAAAGATAGTAATAAATGGTCGGACCATGGAACCGCAATGGGTTCCACAAATATAATGTCTGAAAGATTGGGTCAAGCAAATGTCCCAGATTATGAGTGGGGACAGTCACTAATTGCTTGATTTGGAATGTTTCCGGACAATCTACGAGATCCTGCAGTACAACCCGATCAGGATCGTCAAAATGCAAATTCAGGTCGCCCAAGATGGAAAAATTAGAGGAACGGCTGGCCTCGTGAGCGACTACCTCTGGCAGATCTTTGCAAAAATTGCCTACTGGTCCAGGAGGACGGTAAATTATCATGCCTGAGAAGGTACAGATAGGAGAAAAACTTATACCAAATACTAAATTCTTACAGTCAGCTAATTGACTTGTGGTAGTTCTACATTTATACACATCTTTATATATAACAATTCCCCCACCCCTCCTGCCAACTCGATCTAGTCTAAGTACGGCATAATTAGAAGAGAGGGCCTGAACAATATCCGGATCAGAGTCCTTATTAGTCCAGGTTTCTGTGAGAAAAAGCACATCTGGGTTCCTTTCCTCCAAAAGTAGATGGATTTCCCTGGCATGTTTTGAAAGGGATCGACAGTTAAGTGCATGCAGGGAGATAGATTTTTCTTCCCCCCTGCTAGAATCCCCGGAGGGAGCAGCTTGTGATGACTTCCAGTTAAAGGCACACTGAGGACAGACAGAGTTCTCCTCTTCTAGTGGTAGGACATTTCCGGCCTGTCAAAGGGCTCTCCTCCATCCTTTTTCTGGTGAGAAATGTTTCTGGGGACTTCCGCCCAGTGATGGATTTGAAGAGGGTGAACTCATGTATCCCTCATGTTAAATTTAAGATGCTTTCTTTGCAGGAGATTCTTCCTTTCTTGGTTCAGGGGGATGTGGTGGTTTTCCTAGATCTGCTCAGTGCCTACCACCACAAGCCCATTCACCTGGCCTCTCACCAGTTTCTCCGGTCTTCTGTGGGAACTATACACTTTCAATTCCAGGTACTGCCCTTTTGTTTGTCTTCTGTTCTGTTCTGCCTTAGGCTAGTCTACAAGCTTAAGGCAAGAGTTGGTGAACCATCTCTTGTCCCATTAGTCCCCTTGCTCCACGGCTAACGATCTGCCGATGGTGGTGTCTCCTCAGATTTGGTCCGATCCGGGTTGGAGTTCAATCTGTCCAGGGTTCTGCCCTTTCTGCTGTCCCCCTTCTGGGTGGTGACGACTGATGCCAGCCAGCTGGGCTGCAGGGCAACATTGGATTCCCGATCTGTACAGGGTTTTTGGGATCGCCTGCAGGTTGGTTGCTTGTCCAACGTCTGGGAACTGAAGGCCGTTCAGATGGCTTGTCTGGAGTTTGCTTCGGCACTTCAGGGGCATCATGTTCTGTTCCAGACGGATAACCTGGTTGTGATGGGTTACCTCAATCAGCAGGTGGGCTGCAAGGTTCGCTTTCTGTGGCTCCTGGCTCAGGAGATTCTGACCTGGGCAAAGCTGTGTTATCTCTCCAGGCGGTCTATCTCCCAGCGTGGACCACCTGAGCAGGGTGTTCTCCCCCCCCCCCCCCTTCATGGCTTCCATCTCCCTGACAGGTGTTGCAGTCGAGGTTTGGATGCCGATGGTGGATTTGTTTGCTGACAGGGCTAATGTTCACCTGCCCTGCTTCTGCTTGATTCATCTCTGTCCGGAGGCATGGCGGGTGGATGCAATGTCATTCCAGTGGCCGGACACCCTGCTTTACGCATTTCCTCCTATTCCTTTGAATGCTCAGGTTCTGTGCAAGATTCGCCTGGTGTTTGTTCTGTTGGTTGTGCCCAGTTGTGTTCGCCTCCCTCTGAGGGAGATGGACTTCCAGGAGTGTTGGGTGATCCCCAATCTTCCTTACCCCTTGCAGGGTCCTCCTCTTCCTGTGGGGGTTCTGCGTCGACTCAATCTTCAGGCCTGGCTCTTGAGAGGGTGAGCCTTTTGTCTCGGGCTGCTCCGTGGAAGTGGTTGACTTGTTGCAGGGTTCCCATTGCCCGACGACTCTTCAATCTTATTCCCGCAATTGGGGGTCCTTCTCTCAGTGGTGTGTTTCAAGGCCCTGGACTCCGGTTCCCTGGCTTCTTCTACTTTCCGCAGTCCTCAGTGGGATGGTCTAGATCCTTTAGTGGCCCGGCTGCTTCTGCAACGTCCAAGAGCAATTTGTCTTGCCCCTTCCTGGGATCTTCCGTTGGTGTTGCAGGCCCTTCAGGGAGGTCCGTTTTAGCCCTTGGTTACTGTGGACATTATATTCTTAGCTATGAAAGTTGTGTTTCTGGTGGCCATTGTATCCGCTGGTCGGATTAGGGAACTGGGATCTTTTTTACAGTCTCCTTTGTGTGTCTTGCTGGACCGTATTGTTTTGCGCCCCGGTCCTAAGTTCCTGCCCAAGGTCCCATTTGTGGTGATTCTGCCTTCTTTCGCTCCGGTCATTGGGTTCGGGATGGATGCTGGTCTCTCTGCTGGATGTCTGGCAGACAGTGTTGGTGTATTTGGAACAGACTTTGCCCTTTTGCAACTGTGATGGTCTGTCACTTTTGGGTCATAAGCCTTCTCTCTCCACCCTGAGTAGGTGGATTAAGCAGACGATCTTGCAGGCCTATGGTTCCCAGGAGTCGGAGGTGTCTTCCAGGGTCCAGGGTCGATCTACCTGCAGTTTGGCTCCTGGGCATTTTTTAAGGGGGTCTCGACTGTAGGGCCGCTATGTGGTTCTCTCCTCACACGTAAATGGATCAATACCGAGTGGTGTTGGGTGGTCCTTCTGTGGGGGTTTTGCTGAGGCTATTCACCAGACTGGCTCTTTCTGTTTTTGATTGTTGCTACTTCTGTGTCTCCTTTTTTTTTTTTTTTTACATCTGTATTGGTTATTTGGATTAAACTTGGTGTTTGCATCATCCTGTGGTCTATGGTTTCTTATCAGTGTTCATGATGCCGCTGGCTTGGGTATGTGCTCTCTACGTAACTCCGGCTGGCGAGGAAGACTCACGAGAAGGTAATGCCTCGGTTACGTACCGGTAATCTTCATTACTCCTAGTATTGTCTTTCTCGCCACATGAATACCCTCCCTGTTTTGCTATCGGCTTCATGTGGTTGCTTTCGGGGCTTGGTAATTCTTCAGGAAGTGAGGTGGGTCATCCCTCCTCTTGTACTGGGTCAAGGGTGATGGTGGTCAGCCATGTTGGGAAGGGATGGGAAGCATAGAATGTAAATTGCTTTGGAGGTTTCTAGTGTGGAGCTGAATGTCACTTCGTAACTCATGTGGCGAGGAAGACAATACTCGGAGTAATGAAGATTATCCAGTATTAGGGTATCTTTCATAGATTTGCTTGCCTGAATCATTCCCTGTCGTCGGGATGGGAGTCCCCGGTACATAAATAAAGTAATAGGCCAAAGGCCTCACATTAGTAACATATCCAGGTCCTTTTGCAATAGGGACCAAATTCTAGAGAGCAATCAGTCAGCTGCTACCACCCTATGGAACCTTCCTGGAAGGAGCTCTAGTCCCTCAGATTTTCTACTGCACGTCGTGCTAAGGGAGTCTCCACTGAGCTCTGCTCAGGTTTCTTTCAATTCTTTGGATTTAATGTATTTTCTTCGGATATTACTCTATCTGAGTGTAGTCTTTGCTGTCTCATGTCGGATAGCCCTAAAAAAGGCCTTTTTAGGCTATATGAGACTTGCAAAAAGAAGAGATTGTATGTCGATAACCAGCACAAGGACTGCCTCTACTGTCTTTATCCAGACCATTCTCCTAAAGACTGACCCGACTTGCCTGACTACAAGATGGCAGCCAAGCTACACACCCTTTCCTATCCTGCCACCCTTGCCATCTCCACGCGCCCGTCTCTGAACTCAAGACTTTTGGTCTCTTCCTGATCCTCATTCTTACCCGGCAGAGTCCGAACCGCCTGACCGATTCCCGGTGGAGCTGCTCTGACAGCTATAGGAGAGACAGGCTCTGGCACACCGCTTTGGCCATCACCTACCCAGCCGGACTTCGGACATATGTCTCGTCTCTTTCTCCGCTGCTGTCTCCTTCATGTGGACTCCCTGGCCTTTTTGGATCCAGATTTTTGTGTTCACTAATAACTCCTGTATTGAATATGTAATCATTCTGTAATGAATGTGCATATTTCTGTAACTTGTAACACGCTATTTCCTTATGACTGCTTGTTTCCCCTGAAGTCCCCCATCCCCCCTTCTGGTTTGCATGACGCTCTCTGCATTCCTTTTCCCCTGTCTACCTTTCCACCTCTACCTTCCATTCCACATAAGACTATTGTCTGTGCTATCTAATGCGAAAATAACTTATGTTATCGTGCAATCTCATATTTTTCTACTGTCTGTTCTCACCGTGGATTCCGAGTAACCTTGGCCGATACCCGATGGAGCTGTCCAAGGCAGCTATAGAGGAGTCTAGCTATGGTTCACCCCCTCGGTCGTCACCTACCCAGCCGGACATCGGAAACTGTTTTTAACGGTGCTTCGCGGTCTTGTCTATCTTTCACTTTGACTGCTTGTTTCCCCTAAAGTCTCTTCCCCCTCTGGTCTTCCTGATGCTATATGCATTCTTTTCCCCTGTTTACCTTTCCCCCCTCGACTTTCCATTCTACATAAGATGTTTTTTCTTTGCTACGTAACGCGAATATAACTTTATTATCGTGTAATCGCATGTTTTTCCTACTGTCTGTTCTCACTGCGGAGTCCGAACAACCTTGGCTGATGCCCGGTGAAGCTGTTCTATGCAGCTATAGAGGAGTTTGGCCCTGGGTCACCCCCTCGGCCGCCATCCACCCAGCCGGACATCTAACATGGTTTTCCTCGCCTCACCGTTATGCTGCCTTCCCTCTATCTTTCTCCTATGTCAATACTTGGAATTTGTAACTGAAGTAATTATGTAATCTGTAACTTGCTGATCCTCATGTAAAGCGCTCTGATACCTCCGGGTCTAGCCAGCGCTATATAAAACTTTGCAAATAAATAAAATAAATATGTCTGACTTTTCCTACAAAAACTTTAAAAGATCGTGAGGGAAGGCTTTTGACTTGGCTGCAGAGACTTAAGGACAAAGAAGACCCCTAGCCTTCTGAGAGGAGTGAGAAGACATCATCAAAAATATTCTTCAAAAACTCCTCAGAAAAGGCCCAGAGAAGTTTCTCCAGGACCCTCTATGCAGCAACCTCAAAAGTAGACGAAAAAACAGTCTTCAGAGGCTCCAAAGCTTAAAGATGTGCATGCAAGAGAGTTTTCTCCCCTTCCAGGGTCAAGAAACCTGCTCCAGACCCTCTAACTCCACTGCAGAGGGTGAAGCACACTTTCAAAAAGCCTTCCTCAGCCCCGTCGACGATGGCATTGAGGATGACAAAATCTCCAAAGATTGCCATTGGAGTGCCTTCGTCGACGATGATGAGTTCGACACTATCAGTCTCGTCGGCGTTTCTTTTGTCGTCGACGTCTTCGTCGACAGCACGTTACCCCTATGTCGTTGACGATCAAGGTTAAGAAATCAACGACAGCGTCGACGACTCGCTCGACGATGAATGCTTCGTCGTTGACCAAGAGTGTGCCGTCGACGACCGCTTCGACAACGAGAAGTCCCCCGTCGTTAGCAGCGTCTGTTACACATCGATTCCTCGTCGACGACTGCCTCATCGACGACACCTACGTCCGGACTAAAGATTACATATTTTCACCATACAAAACGGAAGATGTCGCCTTCTCTAACATCACCCAGTACGGTTCAACCTTTGCCACCCTCGCACCTGTTGGATGAGTAGGAGGATTCAGATGAGGACAGCATGTTTAAGGCTGCAAGAAGTCCTTCCGAACTTAATGTTAAGTATCAGGAGGATTCTGATTATGATGATCAGGAGATGGATGAGCAGGAGTATTTTCATGAGGACACTCCTCAGCAGCAACCACAGATGGTTTGTCTTCCTTCAGCCTTGGTCTCTGATCTACAATTTATGATCTCTGACTGCAGAAAGAGGTTTCCGACCTCTGCGCCGTCTCCTGCTCCAGTGTTATCACCACCACAGACAGTGCACGTCTCATCTCCACCACCTCCACCACCGATTCCTATTGAGGTGCCAGTGCCACCCTTTCCATCTACAGACGATGTGGATGAAGGACATGTAGAGGGGGAGCTTCAGGATATGCACTCCCACCATGATGAATGGGACGACTACGTTATCCCTCTTCCTGCATAACCTTTACCTCCTCAAGCAGACTCTCCTCCTGAAGATATAGGAGGATTCCATATTCTCCTAAAGAGATCAGCCCAATGATTCAAACTACCAATGCCCTCTCACCAACAAGACTGTTTCCTTTACTATTTCAAGGAACCTTATAAAAAGTCTGTTAGGTCTATGCCCATCAAAGACTACATTTGGGATCAAGGCGTCAAGATCATGCAGAATCCCTCTACAGTTCCTCCAGTCCTGCCAAGATTGGACAAGTAATACAGGGCTCTGGACGATGCTCCAGCCTGTCTCATTGGACATCCAAAGCCTGATTCAGTGATCACTCAGGCAGCGCAACGCAGATCAAAAAACCCTTCTGTCCCACTTTCAGCTCCACCAGATAAAGAGGGCAGGCGCCTGGACAATATTGAGAAAAGGGTTTCCTCTATGATAGCGCTAACGGTGTGAGCGTCTAACTCACTGGCGTTATTGGGACGCTACAATAGACAAATGTGGTCGGATATTGCACCATACTTGGAGTCCTTGCTGCAAGAATCTAAAGAACAAGCAAGAAAGGTGCTTCTGGAAGGTGAAAGGTCGGCTTCTGAAATTATAGATTGCGCTATGGACATCACATCAACAGGTTACCGCCAACTGGCCGGTGCTGCAGTTCTGTGGCGAGAAGGGTGGCTTAAGGCAACAACTTTCTGACCCGAGTATCAAACTAAAATCCTTGATATGCCTTATGACGGTCCACTCCTTTTTGGTACCCATATTGATGAGATCCTCGAAGGTATTAAAAAAGACACGGATACGGCCAGAGCCCTGGGTACCCTTCAATATAGAAACACAACTTTTCGTGGCTCTAGGGGTAGAGGGCAATACTCTAATAGAGGAGGCTACCAACAAGTCTACATATTCCTCCTCTAACCAATATAAGCCTCAGTTTCAGTAGAGACAACAAGCGCAGACTTCATACAACAAGTCTTCTTTTCGCGGAAAAGCCTGACGGCAGAAGAATTCCGCGCAATTTCAATGACTTCTCTCTACCGCCAGTCTCTGTTTCTTTTCCACCTTCCAGAGTGGGAGGAAACATTTCCCACTATCTTCACAATTGGAGTCAAATCACAACGGATCGTTGGGTTCTTCAACTGGTGCAATTCGGCCACTCCCTGGAATTTGTCCAAACCCCACCGCCAACGCCTCCTCAACATATGAATCACAAGCGTGTGCATCTCTTACTCATGGAAATATCAGCGATGCTCCAGAAGGGTGCTATAGAACGAATACCCGTCCATCAAAGAGGACAAGGTTTTTACTCCCGGTTCTTCTTGATGCGAAAGAAGGAAAAGAAATGGAGAACGATCCTAGATTTGAGAAATCGAAACAAATACTTGAAAAAGCAATCATTTCGCATGGTCACTATTCAGGAAGTCCTACAGCTTCTCAATGCGAACGACTATATGGCATCCTTGCCACATAAGGCACAAAAAGTTTCTGAGGTTCGCTGTAGCGGCAGACATTACCGATTCCGGGTCATGCCTTTCGGGCTCAAGTCAGCCCCTCTCATCTTCACAAAATACCTTCCGCCAGTGGCTGCATTTCTCAGGCAACAGCATCACCAAATATTTCCATATCTGGACGACTGGCTCTTCCAGGCACCCTCTCGACCGCGCGAGGTGGTCTTCCAACACCTGTCTGCGACTTTTCAGAAGATTAGGTCTTACCCTCAACCCGGACAAGTTAGTTTTACAGCCTTCTCAGCGGATCACATTTCTGGGAGCTGTCCTAGATATGGTCCTAAACAAAGCGTATCCATCGCAGGAGTGGCAACAAAAACTCCTACAATTGGCAGAACGCATGCGCATAAGAAAGTCTCTTTCAGTGCGCCTATTCAAATCCCTCCTCAGAATGTCTTCCTGTAGCCTCCTGGTTCCATACTGTCGTCGTCGCATGGGTCCTCTTCAAGAGGCTCTCTCCACACAATGGATTCAAGTCAGCAGATCCTTCGACGACACCATACAGGTGACTCCTCGGATGTTCGCTGCTCTCGACTTGTGGATTCAGCCACACAATGTCTCGAGGCCTATCCTTCCAGACTCTAGCATCTCCTGAGGTTATAACCACGGATGCGTCGCTGGAAGGTTGGGGAGCCTTTCTTCAGGAGCTTCAGATCAGCGGGAAGTGGTCGCCTCCCGAGCAGAGACTTCACATAAACCTTCTAGAACTAAGAGCTGTCTACCTACCGCTTCTTGCTTTCCTTCCCAAAATAAAAGGTTCGCAAGTGCTTGTCAGGACGGACAATACTACAACAATGCACTACCTGAACAAGCAGGGAGGGACTCGTTCGCTCTCACTCTCTCAAGAATCGCAAAAAATCTGGAACTGGTCTCTTCGGAACAAAGTTTCTCTACGAGCAGAGTACGTTCCAGGTAAAGACAACGCGTTGGCAGATTCACTGAGCAGAATGCAGACCACCTGCCACGAGTGGGAGTTAAACGAACACACTCTCGACAGCATCTTCTCTCTGTGGTGTGAACCCCCTTTGGATCTTTTCGCCACTCGGCAAAACGCCAAATGCCAACACTTCACAAGCTGGCATCCCCAACAAGGATCTCTGGGGACTGCATTTTTAATAGCATGGTTCGGCGTATTCGCCTCTGCCTTTCCGCCGATTCCACTGATCCCCAGGATCCTCAGGAAGATGAAGGCAAAACCTTGCACGCTGATTCTAATAGCCCCACCATGGCCTCACCAACATTGGTTCACAGAGCTTCATCTCCTCTCCCTGCAAACACCAATTCCATTACCGCTGTTTCCATCCCTCCTCACAATGAACCAGGGACAAGTCCAGCACCTGGACCCAGCATCTCTCAAATTATCGGCCTGGCTCCTGAGTTTCACGAGTTCCAAGATTTGAACATTCCTCCGGAATGCAGAGATGTTCTATCCCCCGCTCGAGCAGATGGCACAAACAAGACTTATTCCTTTAAATGGAAGAGATTCTGTATCTGGTGCAGATCAGCTAAGGTCCATCCCTTCACATCCTCTCCAGAAGAGATGTTACCATACCTCCTTGATTTGGCTACTTTGGGCCTCGCCCACTCTTTCATCGAAGTTCCCGTTTCAGGAGATCTTATACTGGACCTTCTCTTTGGTCAAACAGATTAATAAAACAGTTCCTGTTAAGTCGCCACCTCCAACATGGCAGCTAAACAAAGTACTTTCTCAGCTGACGAAGCACCCTTTTGAGCCGATACACAGAGCTGACCTCAAGTTCCTATCTTGGAAGACTGCGCTCCTTTTAGCCCTTGCATCCGCAAGGCGAGTTAGTGACCTTTGCGCTTTCACGATACAAGATCCCTTTTTACAATTCAAAAATGACAGGGTAATTCTTTGGTCTAATCCAAAATGTATTCCAAAAGTACCATTGGACTTCCACCTAAATGAGCCTATTGTCTTAAATACTTTCTTCCAAATCCTTAAACGGCAGCAGAAAGAGCTCTCCATTCTCTGGATTTAAAACGCTTCCTTAAATTCTACCTTAACAGAACAAAAACTTTCCGCAAATCCAACCAACTTTTTGTGGCTTACAGCTTACCCAGGAAGTGTTTTCCTCTCACAAAGCAAAGCATTTCCAGATGGATCTCTGCTGCTATTGTCTTCTGTCACCAGCAGGCTGGTCCGCCTTTTCAATCACCGATTCGTGCTTATTCCACCAGGGCTGTTTCTACTAATACGGCACTATCTGCAGGTGTGCCCATCACAGAGATTTGCAGAGCGGCAACATGGAAGACGTTGCATACATTTATCAAACATTACTGTTTGGATACAGAACTCATGAAGGATGCTGCAGTGGGACAGGCGGTGCTGTGTCATCTATTTTGATAAAGGTGAGCCTTCCTTCCTTCCCACCAGCTTTTCTCTTGTTTTTCCACGTACATTTCCTTATCACTATTATAGTTTTTGATACACTTGTGTTAGAAATGGGGGTCTCTAGTTGGCAGGGGTAGGTACCACTGTCCAAATCGGGACCCTTGCTTCTAGTCAGGGTAAGGAGGAAACCCTCTGAGATAACCCCTGCTCACCCTCTAGGTAGCTTGGCACGAGCAGTCTAGGCTAACCAGAGGCAATGTGTAAAGTATTTGTACCAACAATCACAGTAACACAGTGACAACACCACAAATCGACTCCACAACAGTTTAGAAAAATAAAGGTATTTTAATCTAAACTACACAAGACCAAAACGACAAAAATCCAACATACACAGTTCAAGAATATGGTTTCAAAAGAGTTCTTAAGGTTTGCGATAGAATTCTCTAGGTTGCGATAGAATTCTCTACAGATGCGTGAAAAGTTCAGTTGCGTCATGTTTACTCACAGTACCTTTTAGTTGCAACAAAGTTCCAAAAGCAGAAGCTGGTGCGGGGAAAACAAGCGATGCGTTGCTCCTGAGACCCTGGGGAGGCGTTTGCGACAGCCCCGCTGCAGCAGCGGGCGTGTTGCGACGAATCCGGTCTGTATGGGGAGGAAGGCCACTTGTATGGATTCCGATGCGTAGGTTCCGTAGGAAGTTTGTTCTCGCAAAGGCACGATGCGACGATCTCGTAGGGGCTGTGACGATCTCCGGGGCGACGATGCGCGGTCCAGCGGTGATCCTCTCTCTCGCAGCTCCTCGATGCGATGATTCTGCGACGATGCTCGCAGCGACGTGATGCGGTCCGCAAGCAAATGGTGCGGCGATCTCACACAGTGACGACATGCTCTGCGCCGACCCTCGCAGCGATGTTCCCAGCACAGGTACAATTTCCAGAGGCCCCACAACTGGATCAAGCACTCTAGGAAGGACAGAACTCTCTCAGCAGAGTTCAGGGAAGCTGGGGGTGAAATCCTTTTGTTCCTGGGACTTCAGAACAAGGAGCCAGCTCTTCTCAGGCCCTTGGAGATTCCTTCAAGACAGGGGACACACCACACTAGCAAATTCCTTCCCCTCTCCTTGGCAGCAAAGCAACAGCAGGTCAGTCCAGTAGAGCAACAGCAGGACAGTCTTCCTTCTTCAGAGTCAGCTTTCTCCTTGGCAGAGGTTCCTTCTTGATTCCAGGATGATCTAATTTTCGGTTGTCAGGGGTCCTGTACTTATACCCCTAAAGTCTTTGTTCTCTCTGTGCATGTGGGCCCTGAGCCCGGTCTGAACCAGTTCTGGGTGTTTCCTGAGTACTTTGTTTTGCTGGCTTCTTCTTTCCTTTCAGAGTGAGGGGCAGGGTCGTCAGCCGCCCAGCAGGAGGTGGAGCAGCATTGTGGAAGGCAGGCACAGCCCTATTCAGGCCCAGGTGCTAACTCCTCCCACCACTCCAGTTGCAAATGCAGTCATTCAGCCTAGGGCTGACTCAGCCAGCCTCCTGGGGATTCCCCAGCCCCTGTCACTCTCAAACCAGACCGTCAATACACAAACAGGCCCAGGCACACACAAGGGTTAGACAAGAGAACAGCAACTTTCTAAAAGGGCTGTTCTCAAACACAGGATTTAAAAACAACCTTTCCTAAAAGATATGTTATTAAATTCTGAGTTCAGGGATACTAGATACTTATGTCCTATCTTGTTCCTATGGGAAGTAATGCTGTTAACCACTGTAGCCAGCATCCCCCATGTTAATCTATGGAGCAAGATAGCCTTACAATAGTGAAAACGAAAATGGCTGCCATTCACTACCAGAGCATGTCACCTGCACTAGTACATGCTCTACCTTTTACATACACTGCACCCTGCCCAGGGGGGTACCTTGGGTCTTCCATAGGGGTGACTGATGCGCACAAAAAGGGAAGGGTTAGGCCTGGTCCATGGGGACACTGACCAGGAGGACATGGCAGTTCTAAACTGCACACAGGCACTGCAGTGTCAGGCCTGAGGCATCTTTTTAGGGCTACTCCTGTGGGTGGCACAATCAGTGCTGCAGGCCCACTAGTAGCATTTGTCATCACCAGCCCTGGCACACCCAGTGCACTTTACTAGGGACTTCATGGTGATACAAATATGCCAAACATGTATATCCAATCAGAATAACAATTTACATAGGGAGCACTTACACTCTGGCACTGATCAGCAGTGGCAGAGTGTCCAAAGCATCTAAACCAGCAAAAACGAAATCCAGCACAGCATCAAAAATACAGGAGGTAGAGGCAAAAAGATAGGTAGAAACCACACCAAAGATGCCAGGTCTAACAACTTGCAACTTATTCCTTTGCATTTTAATGTTGTGATGTTTGCATATGTATATACATGGATATATATACATTTGTTTACCAGTGTTTCCTGCTCTCTATGCAAAAGGAAATGTGCTTTTCATTGCTTTCTACTTTGATTCAGGCATGTACATTTATGAAATATACCCTAATACTGGATAAGAAATGCATTACTTACCTGTAACTACAGTTATCCAGTACTGGTATCTTTCATAGATTCAGATGCAACCCACCCGCCTCCCTTGGAAGGGCTCACCTAATACTCTCAGTAGTTCCTCTATATAGCACTGTGCTTACGAAAATTTGAGGGACTAGAGCTCCTTCCAGGAAGGTTCCAGAGGGTGGTGGCAGCTGATTGGTTGCTCTCTAGAGTTTGGTCCTTATTGCAAGAGGACCTGGATATGTAACTAATGTGAGGCCTTTGGCCTATTACTCTATATTTATAATGGGACATTACTTTATTTATGTCACGGGGACACCTATCCCGACGACGGGGAATGATTCAGGCATGTGAATCTATGAAAGATACCAACACTGGATAACTGCAGTTACGGGTAAGTAACGCATTTCTTACCGGTAAGTAACCGGGGCATCTACTGTCATGCTACTTATGGTGTCCTTGTTTGCAAGGAAATTATCCACCAGTGTCCCCTCTTAACCATATTTACTTCTTACAAGATGCAACCCTTTTCAGCAAGAGAAACTCCATTACTTAAAATTTAAATTAGCATTTTTTTCTTCAAAGTATGCTCCTACTTTACATTCATGTTACTTGTCCCCAAAAAAAGGCTGTTTTTATGCCGTCTGACTTTGGACTTTAGTTCCTTTGAGATGTTGGGTGCATGCGCTGCACAAAGTATTGACATATACAGTACATCATTACGTTTCCATACATTCATCCGATGTAGTTTCCAGCACATCAAAATTAGCTGTGCATCAAGTAATTTAACTTAAGCCAAAAAAACAAAGTAACAGATAAATGGATGCCTAATGTGCACCTTCTATGTATACAGATCTTTGCTTTCAGAATCTTGTAAAGTAGTTATTGACACACATCTGCCTTTACATTAATACAATAATCATGCATCCTTACATGTCCATAGTCTTTTACCAGGCTTTAAAGTGCAAGCGGACATTAGTTGAACTTAACTTTATCTGCGTCTTCCATCACACAAACAATAACTAGAACGATGTCCTTTCCATTTTGCAGTACAACCAGTCATTGGGATTTATCCAAGTCCTAAACCTGAGGTATATTCCTCGTGAATAAGGTTGACCAAACTAGTATGAATACTATTATATTCTGTGAGCAGTTTGTGCTTAAAAATATGAGGGCCTAATACCGATCTCAAGATTGCTTGTGGGTTTCTTTTGATGGAAATGACCCAGTAACATGTTCTGTAACTGATCTGGTCTTTGCGATCTATTGCCTCACGATCTCACCACAAACATTTTGGGCGTAAACTAATTAAAGTCTCCTTTATGTGGTTCATTCAAAGAAGGTGAAAGGAATCACCACCGCTTCTAATTTCAGATTTAATTTCGGGACACAGCTAAACATCAATGGTTTGATGGTGGGTACACTTGAAATACTCCCGATCCAGCTTCTTCCCTCAACAACAAAGATGTTGACTTGGTAAGCTGGAAGATTTGTCAAATACAGTCGTTCCGAGCATTTGGTAGCAAATTTGTATTCACGTTTGCTTATTTGAGCTCCACTTACTTTTAGAAGTATACAATCTGTAATGTGTTTGCAGAGGGTGCCTAAACTACTTCTATCCGGACTTGCCAGTTCTATTTTTTTATTAAAATGTATGCCCTTGTAATCGACAGGCAAAACCACCTCGGATTTATCCTGCTTGGTTTGCCAGTAATAAACAATTTTACATTTCTGAGTCATTCACTTTAAGATTCTTTACATTCCAACATTATGAGCAATTTATGAAGTGCAATCTCTGTACACATGATAAAGGTTGTATGATCTACATGTTACAGTCTTATTGCAGGTGTCAAAGTGAGAGCTACAAAACACCCCTGACGTACGCCTTTATGGATTTCAAACTTTTGTTTGTGCATCTTTAATGCCATTATTTGTCTAGTTCCCTGACTATATATATATATATATATATATATATATATATATATATATATATATATATATATGCATATGCAAAGACACGTGGTGTCCGAAACGCGTCATTTTTTAAAGGAATAAATAAGACCTAAGCCATACCATCCATGTGGTCCGTGTCTCTCCATTCGCCGGATGGAAGTTGGAGAGTGAGAAACTTTGGATATATATGAGAGGGAGAGAGAATCAAACGGAGATGAAAAAATATTCATTATAGATAGATCAGCCTTCTGGTTCGCATGTCAGTATTTGTATTATGAAAAGCAATCTGTGTCCAAAAAGCTTTCCTTTTCAAGTGTTTCTTTTAGGGGAGAGGAGCTGGCCTAACGGCTAAGGCGCTCGGACCTCGGATCTGGGTTTGAGTCTCGGTAACGACGCCAAAACCTCCTGTGATTCTGGGCAAACCACTTAATCTCCCCGTGCCTAAAAAAAATGAAAGTGTGTCCTCATGTAAAAAAACGTAATTTGTGCTATGTAAAGCGCTCTGATACCTGATTCGGTTCGGGTCTAGTTCGCGCTATATAAAACTCCCCCCCCCCCCCCCCCCCCCCCCCCCCCCCCCAAAAAAAGTGTAACATGCTTGAATATATTGATCATGATTAACATCAGCATCAAATATTGTTTATATATCCAGTTGCCAATTTTAAACATGACTTAGATTCCTCACTTCTACCACTTCCCAAAAATTTTAAGATTGTCCGGTGTCTTCCCAAAACGTTTCCCTGTAGTACCGCTTCCTTATTGAGAATAGTGTGTGCACCAAAGGTAACCAGCTACAGTTAATTGAAGAAATGGCATTTCCAACCTAACTCATAGGGGGGAAATCCATGTCATCAATTCAGTCACATTTTCCTTTCCTTTATATTCCATGCATGAAAAGAAGAGTATACTTTTACATTTTGTGTCCTTTTTATTGTCCAACATGTCTTCACATAAAATACAAACAATGTTAAATAAAGCTAGGCTGATATCAGTGCTTTAAATGGGCCGGTACTGTCCGGTACGGAGTACCGGCATTTTTTTATTTTGAGGAGGAGAGTACCGTCACTTCTCAAGAGAAATGCCATACATTTAATTGGAGAGTAATGGCACTAATCAGAGACAAGCAGGTACTCTGGCACAGAGTACCTGCACTTCTATTTTTCCATTTCAAGCACTAGCTGAAAATTAACCATGAGCGACCATGCACACTATTGACTTTGTGCGCCATATTCACATTCTTTACATACCTCACAAGCCCCAAGGCAGGTAATTGTGTGCTTACGAAGGTCACTGTAAAGGGAGGAAGCTGGAGAGAAGTAGCACAGACTCTGCATCGAATTCTGACTTTTTCTAACACCCCCCCTCCCCCACCCCGATAAAAATCTTGTCTATTACTTGCACCAAGGCATTGAATGACGCACACTATTCACATTGGACGCTCGTATACAGGACTTAATTTTATCGCTGATGTAGATATTTGTGCAAAATTGAGTGTGCAAGTTTCGTATTAAAGCTGCAGTAAGGCACATTGCTCAGCACCGTGCAAATAAAGATAAATACATGTGGTTCTGCTTTTCTCTTGAATACTCTAGGAATGAGATGGAAAGACACTTTTTGGAGCTGCTGCAATTTAATATCAATGTACCTGCCAGTGTTTACGCCAAATACTATTTCGATCTTCGATCCCTTGCAGATGACAACAACCTGAACTTTCTGTTGGAACCATTAAGCAAGGACCGAGCACAAAAACTTGAGGTAATGACAGAATATTGAAATAATAGATATTGTTGCTTATACACCGCTTAACATTTGTTTCTATTTCCTGGCACTAAGCTGTACTCTAATCGAGGTTGTATGGAATGTAAAGCTTTTATCTAGCACTCTAACCCTGGGATAGCCACTCCCTTTAGCATGCACAGGTAAAACACATGGTGCTTAGGTGGCAGCAAAGGTTACTTGCATATTAACATTATGTTAATAAAAAAAGTTTGAAATTATTTGTTGGTGTCAGTCTAACAGTGAACATTTTATTAAGCTGCTGTTGGGGATTTTGTGTCCAGTTGGCGCATATATGGACATTTATTAGCTGTTTTGCCGTATACTAGCTTGTGGAAATAGATTTTGGGTGAAGCCAAAGTACTTAGTTTGAAACAGCCTGAGTTCTGTATAAAATATTACAAGAAATTGTAGCTATGGTTAAAAGGCCAAAGGAGATAAGGTCCAAGATTTGTATTAAAATGACAGTGCAAAAGATGGTTTGAACTGATCTCAATCGAATAAAGTGCTGAAAAAATTAAAGTTGTATCTCCTCTTCTAATATGTAACAGTGTTAATGGCGATAACACTGCAAAAGTTCGGTTGCTAGAGTCCCATTGGATAACTGGTGTGTGTATTATGTTATATTCAATTACAATAAATACAAATTATATAAGAGGTGACTTTATTTAGGGAGAGCCGCACCCATGAACCCTTCCTTCTGTTCCAGTGTTTCTGCTTCAAATGAAAACAAAGAGCTGTAAAAAACATCCGTCAACCGTATGAAGTCAAGGGGGTCTGGAATTAGGGAGACCCCAAACGACTACCCCCTCTAATTCCGATGTGTCCGAAGTAGAGAAAAAAATGACACCATGTCATGCGAGATGCTGAAACAACATTGATAAATAGTTTTTTTTCCTCAATATTCTCTAATGAATATATTAGAGAATGTAAGAAATAGTAAACATATCCTTTTGTTGCTCGCAGCTACACGAGCACACAGACTCCTTCCACAAAATCTTATCTTGAGGACTCACACATAGTAATTGTGATTCCAGCTGTAAAAGGAGCAATTACAAACAGCAGCCAGAAAGGATGCATCTATAGAATACTTCTGATCAATGAGCAGTGCAGCATTTTTCTTTCAGAGATGCAATAGGCATGGCCACGTTCAATCCCAAACACCATGTGTAGGACGCTTGCTCTGTATATATTATACCAAAAAGAGGTATATTGTGCACAGTCCAATGAGTCCCCAAAAGTATAGCAGAAGATAAAATAGATAATACCCCACTCTCAAGTTAGTGGTAGCTAGGCTGAGCAATTAGGCTTATCAGAGGGTAGTGTTAAGCATTTATTGTACACACTCAGGCACGAAATGATATCACACACACATACACAAGTTGTTACTTAGTTATTTTATTACTAGAACCAATTAGTGCAAGTAAGTCGTATTATACATATAGCAATTCTTTTCTAATAATGCAGTAATGTTTTACAAATGCAGTTGTATACTTTACAGTATTGACCCCTTGTGTGCACGTCAAAGTGGGCGTGTGCGGAGGATGGCCCGGGGCCGTCCGAACTCCACCCACGCAATAAAACGGCTGAAGGTTAAGAATGCTTTCTGCAAGTATCAAACAGATACAGTTGTACGATTTTGCAGTGATAATGTGAGACAGTTCAATGCAATAGATGGGACTTACAGAGCAGTCCTATGGAGGAAAACAAAGTAATACAATTTCCAGGTAAGTACTAGACTTACTTTCCCAGGCTTTGGGGCTTTAGGACAACACAAGGCAAGGTTCAAAACCAGGTGGGTAGTGCACCATCAGCAACACAGGAGTGACCGGGTGCACTGGGTCCAAAGTTATCCAATGGAACCTGTGGAGGTGGGGGGAGTGTATCTTGAAGAGGCACGTTTTGCAGGTAGGTACCCGCGCCGCGGTCTTGGGGCAAATGCCCCAGGGTTGAAGTGAGCACGGGGGCACAAAGCAGCACCAAAGTTACACCACCAGCAGCATTAGGGTGGCCAAGTGCAGGGTGCAAATCAGCGTTGGGCACCCAGTGGTTCTCAATGGAGATCGCCTGCTTTGGAGGGTGGTTGCAGGCTTAGACCAGGAGGCTGGACGAAGGCTGTGAATTATAGGAAATTTTTAAATTGACTTCTTTTTTACACATTGTCTTTCATTTGGAAGGCAGAAATGCATGGAAAGTCAGTAGGTAATAACAGTTGCTTTACAATTGTGTGTTACCATAAGTCTTCTGATAAAAATGGTACCACACTTGTGTGGGTAGGCCTAGTGCCCGCAACAGGAAACGGCACAAAAGGCAACATGGAGAACAAGGGGGGCAGAAAAGACAGTATATCCTGCAAGAGGATGTCCCAAGAAATTTCGGAAGATTTGGCAACCTTGCCTGAGATACTATTGGCTAGAGATAGATGATAGAGACACGGACATTATGCAACTGATTTTACTGGATTGTGTGGGTGCAGACCCCAGGGTCCCTGACCACGTATCTCTGAAGGGAGGTGTGTAAGGGCCAATAGGAAGAAGAGCACAGTATGAGAGACCGAAAGAAATGTAATGTGATATACTCTATATTCCTACCAACTGTAACCACTACCTGTTCCAAAGAAAAGGGAGATATGCCTGCTGACTATTGTTTTGTTATCTTTTGTATTCTTGTTATTTCAAATAAAATAAAAACAGTTTGGAAAAAAAAATAACGCAACCTCTACACACCACATTTTTACAGGGAAAACGGACCCCTTTTTTCGAAGTTGCTGGCTGTAGATTTGAACCCTAGCTCTGCCGGCACCTAGGGAAAACTAGCAAACCTATACACTTTTTTTTAAACTAGACACCCAGGGGAATCCAGAATGGGGTGACTTGTCTGGCTCTCACAAGGTTCTGTTACCTAGAATCCCTTGCAAACCTCAAACTTTGTAAAAAAAAAAAAAAAAAAACATTTTCCTCACATTTCTTTGATGTAAAGTTCTGGAATCTCCGTGGATCTGCAAAATTCCACCCACCCTGCATTCCCGAAAGTCTCTCGATAAAAATGGTACCTCACTCGTGTGGCTGGGCCAAGTGCCCATGACAAGAAACGGCCCAAAACGTATTGTGGAGACATCACAAAACAACCTGGTTTTGCATGGGGGGATCACCTGGGTTTTTGGCCCCGGGCTCGGCGACCATCAATGGATACCCAACAAACCCACACGTTTCTGAAAACTAGACACCCAGGGGAGTCCAGGTAGGTATAGCTTGCGTGGACCCCCCAACGTTTTCATACCCAGAATCCCTTGCAAAACTCAAATTTAGATGAAGAAATTAACTCTTTCTCAAATTTCTGTGTTTGGAAAGTTGTGGGATCACTGGACTGACAAATTTCCTGCCACCCAGCGTTCCCCCAGGTCTCCCGATAAAAATGGTACCTAACTCGTATGATTGGGCCAAGTACCAGCAACAGGCAAGAGCCCAAAACGTATTGAGGAGACATCAAAATTACCTATGACAAAACGACCCGGAATTCCCTGCAAACCTCAAATTTAGCTGGAAAAAACACATTTCCACATATTTGTGTGTGAAATCACCGTGCCAGCACCAATGTCTTACCCCACAACTTTCCCCTCAGTCTCCCGAGTAAAATGATACCTCACTTGTGTGACGTGTGCGCTGACGGTCATTTCGGAGAAATAAACAAAACAGTCTGGAGCTAGGAAAGCTCTTTCCCAGCTCCTGAGGGTGTTTTGACAAACAGGGAATCCCTCTAGAGGGATTTACTGTGCCATGTGCGTGGACGGCCAGGAGCCGTCTGACGCACATGCGCACTGTTGTGTCGCAAGGCTCCCGGACGTCCGACGCACCAATAAGGTTAAAGAATAAAAGTTGCTCTAACTGGATTTGGAGGTGGTATGTGACTAGAGAAATTAGCACAAATAAATATTAAGGGACTATGTACCTGATAGTAGGAACTAATTCATGTTCTACCTACTGAGAGTTGTGCGGTATCTATTCCTCCACTTCATCTCTCCTTTTCTTTAGTTAGATGTTGATGGCCAAGATGTGGCAGGAGGATTAGGGCAAACCCCATTGTTGTTCACCATACCTATATTTCAGCCTTTGACCAGGATCTCAGTGAGAGCAGCTCTGTGGTTTCTTGGCCTTTTGTTTTCCTGCATCCTCCTTGTTGACTAGAAGAAGTGGCGTTTGTGGGCTGTGCAATGGAACTTGGAGTTCTAGTAGTACCTGCACCAAGTAAAGCTTTCAGATACCATTCAGATCTGGAAGGAGACTCCTAATGATCTGCAGTGGGCTACTCAACAGTTGGACCAGCAGAAGGACCCTCTCCCATCATCGACCAGAGCTGAAGGTGGAGACTGGCAGGTCATTCTTGGGTTGGGGAGGTCAACTGGGGCAGGTGGAGATAGGAGGAACTCTGGTGGAAGCCCGACTCCATATCAAATTGATGGGGTAAAGAGCCATTCACTTGGACACAATGGGATCCTGGCCCTGTACCAGGAGGGTCTGTGTCTTTAGACTGGTTTGCCGCATCAGGACATCTTCATTATTGCAAACCATCTGGCAGGATCTTTGAGTGCCAGAGTGGACAAGTATAGCAGATGGCATCTGGTGAACCACAAATAGTGACTACTTTTTGAGCTGGCACAGGGCATCTTCAGGCAGCAGGCATCTAGCCTTACTAGATATTTTTGCCACCATCAAGAATGCATAATGTCATTCGTTTTCCACATTTTACTTTCTACAAGATATTTCCCTACGAAATGTGTTCCGATTAGAATTAAACTCTGGACTCCTGTATGCCTTCTTGCCACTGTATCTCATGCCCCAGGCTCTGAAAAAGGTTCAGAATGACCAGGTCCAAGTCAATCTAGTGGCTCAGGATTGGGCCAGGAAACTGTGATACCCCTAGCTTCTGGTCATGGGTACCTGTAATCTGACCCTGTTATTTTGGGAGGACATGTTGCAGCAACAGGGCAGGGTCCTCCACCAAAATCTAGGAAATCTACACCTCCATTGAGCAGCGGCAGTTGAGATGCAGCGGGAAGTGTTGAATGTCTTACTTGCCACCAGACACTTTTCCATAAACTCCATTTTGCTGGTCAATGGTACAAGTTTGTGTTTTTGTCTGGTATTCTCAAAATTAAACATTTGAATTCAAGCTATCGGACTCACTTCTTTTTTTTTTTTTTTTGGCCCACCAAGACCTTTGCCTGGCACTATTAAAGGTTATTTGCCATCCCTTTTGGCCTTTTAATGTTTGCCGGATCAACTGTGTTTGTTTTAATTACCTGTTGTGATGAGGTTATTAAAAGGCTTAACACATGTTATTTCCTATACCATTTGTGATGCCACAGTGAGACCTTAAATAGATCTTAATGTTTCTCATGTGCACGCCCATTGAGCCAATGCATGGCTGCTCGCTTCCTCTTTTGACTTTGAAAACGAACTTCCTCATTGCAATTACTTCAGCTCATCGCATAAGTGAGTTTTAGACACTGTTGGGGCATCAATCAATCAATCATATCATTTGTAAAGCGCACTACTCACCCGCGAGGGTCTCAAGGCCCTTGGGTGGGGAATGCTGCTACTGCTCAAAAAGCCAGGTCTTGAGGAGTTTTCTGAAGGTCAGCAGGTCTTGGGTCTGCTGTAGGTGGATGAGGAGGGTGTTCCAGGTCTTGGCAGCAAGGTCGGAGAACGATCTGCCGCCGGAGGTCGCTCTTCGGAAGAAGGGCACTGTGGCGAGGGCGGAACGGAGCTGGCGGGTGGGGGTGTAAAAGCGGAGTCGTCTGTTGAGGTACATTGGTCCTGTGTTTTGGAGTGCCTTATGTGCGTGGGTGAGGAGCTTGAAGGTTATCCTCTTGTTGACCAGGAGCCAGTGCAGGTCTATCAGGTGGGGTATGTTGTGGCTGCGGCGAGGGATGTCGAGGATCAGGCATTGGAGCCGTCTCAGGAGTTTGGCCAAGGCTCCTGCGTAGAGGGTGTTTCCGTAGTCCAACCTGCTGCTGAACAGGGCCTGGGTGACCGTTCTTCTCCTTTCAGTGGGGATCCACTTGTAGATCATGCAAGTAGGAGGAGGAGACGGCGTTGACCTGTTTAGTCATGGAGAGGGTGGAGCCGAGTATGACCCCTAGGTTGCGTGCGTGGTCGGTGGGTGTTTGGGTGGTTCCCAGTGCGGTCGGCCAGAAGGAGTCGTCCCAGGCCGAAGGGGTGGATCCGAGGATGAGGTCCTCCGTCTTGTCCGAGTTCAGCTTCAGTCGGCTGTTCCGCATACATTCAGCGACAGCCTTCATTCCTTCGTGAAGGTTTGTTTTGGCGGTGTGGGGTCCTTGATGAGGGAGAGGATCAGCTGGGTGTCATCTGCGTAGGAGATGATGTTGAGGTCGTGCCGACGGGCGACATGGGCGAGCGGTGCCATGTAGATGTTAAACAGAGCTGGGCTGAGGGATGAGCCCTGGGGTATGCCGCAGATGATCTCGGTGGCTTTGGAGTGGAAGGGGGGAAGGCGGCCGCTCTGTGTTCTGCCGGAGAGGAAGGAGGTGGTCCAGTCCAGGGCCTTCTCTAGGATCCCGTCGTTGTGGAGGCGTGTTCGTAGTGTGTGGTGGCAGACCGTGTTGAAGGCGGCTGACGGGTCCAGGAGGATGAGGGCCGCTGTTTCTCCATTGTCCAGCAGCGATTCGATGTCATTGGTGGCGGCGATGAGGGCAGTCTCGCTGCGGAACCCGGACTGGGAAGGGTCCAGGATGTTGTTCTCCTCGAGGTAGCGGGTCAGTTGTTCGTTGACTGTCTTCTCGATGACCTTTGCCGGGAACGGGAGCAGGGAGATGGGCCAGAAGTTCTTGAAGTCCGCCTTGGGTTTCTTGAGTAAGGCGTTAATCTCGGCATGCTTTCAGCTCTACGGGAAGGTTGCGGTCTCGAAGGAGGTGTTGATGACTTTCCGGACATGGTGTGCGATGGCTGTGCTGGCTTTGTTGAAGATGTGGTGTGGGCATGGGTCTGACGGAGATACGGAGTGGAAAGTGTTCATGATCTTGATGGTGTCGTCTTCGTTAATGTTAGTCCAGGAGACGGGGCGTGGCTTGCTTCCGAGTGGAATGGCCGCGCTGTAGAGCGGCTCCTCGGCCCTCGCTGCTGCTTTGCACATAGATCCTGTGCCTGTGTACTTATTTTTGCTCTGGTCGTGGTGACATTGTTCTGCTGAGCACTTGGGCTCCCTCATCCTGTCACCGCCGACCTCCGGGCTCGGAACACCGGGACTGGCCTCCGGAGTCCGACTCCCATTCGGCCCAAGATGGCAGCCGCGACCAAGAGCGGATTTGTGGCGAACTCCGGAGCCGCTACAGGAGTTTAGCGGCCACCGATTCACCTGTTCGTCCCAGTCGAGGCTTGAGGGGACGATTGCCTGCCATCCCGGCCTGTTTTCCACCTGGCTTGCCCCACTGGGGGCTCGATAACTGACCAAGTCCGGGCCCTCCCTGACGCCAGTGGCAGCTTCTACGCGAGTCCCCTGCTTTGGGCCTGTTGCCGGGGACCGCCTACCGGCTGCTCGGGACACCGGATCCTGCCTGGAAGGGTTGCGGCCTACTGACCTGGTGTGCCGCCTGCCTACACTGCCTCCCACCGCCTGGGCGTGCTGCTCCTGCCACAGGGGAAATTAGCAAGACTATCAGAGACCACTCTGCGAACATTGACCCGAGGGAAGTTGGGCCCTGAATGAGGACTGCGGAGGGCGGCACTTAACATTCCTCCTACAAAGCCTGGCTGTGTAATATCTGCGCCCGCTCCAGCATCTGGTGTCTGTTGGGGCTAAGGGGGCTCCCACAGTGGGGTTTACTGCCCTCCCTGAATCTGAGGTGCCGACTGATCGTTTTACCCCAGCGCTGACTGACTGCTGCTTTGGGCCGAGCCTTGGACTACATCAGGGGCCCGTCTTACCTTCCTATCGACCGACACTTCGGCTGGACCGCCCCCTCTGTAGTTCCTGGGCGCCTAACCAGAGAGTTGGCCCCTAGTGGCCCCCCCCTCACTCCTCCTGGTCGGACAGGTCGAATCTTTCCTGGTAGTGCTGAGAGCTGCAGAGTGTGACCCGGACGCCATAAACCGTAAGTAGAGCTCCTGTTATCCCCCTCCTCACGATTCTGGTGCTTAGCTTCGCCTCTCCCGGTCCCACGGGGCCCCTAGACTTTCTGGAGGTATTATCCCAGCTGGGCTGGAAATACCCGCATCCCGAGGCCACCGAAGGCCCCATCTCAATTTCATGTTCTTCGCCCTCCGCCATTGGGACGTTTCCCGCGAACCGGACTCCGTGATGGCCTCCAGTAAAGGAAATAGACCCTCCAACCAGCGACAGATCAACAAACTATTGTGGGGCTCTAAAGGAGAGTCTAAAAATGCTGGCCCCGATTCCGTATCCAGAAATGCGACCACCCCTCCTCATGCAGCGAAGCCCCCCACTCTGGAGGACGTGATGGAGGCTATCGCGGGGGTCCGTTCCTCGTTGGAGACCCGTATCGACTCCGTGAACATTGAAGTGACACTCCTACGTGCAGACCTTCGTAAAATGGACACTAAAGTGAAAGACATAGAACTCAAGACCACGACGCTTAGTGATGATACCTCCACCCTCCAGCAACAAGTGATCCAACTCCAAAAACAGATGCAAATGTGGGCGCTCCTTGACGACTATGAAGGGCGCGCGAGACGCAACAATCTCCACATCCTAGGAGTCCCGGAGCATTTGGAGGAGCCGGCTATGGATCTATTTGTGGAGAAATTAATACTGCAACATCTCCAACCGAAGCAGCTCTCCAACTATTTCTCAATTGAACGGGCGCACAGGGTCCCCGGGGGCAAGCCGAAGCCGGCCCCCTTCCCCCCCGTCCTATCATTGCCCGTGTATTTAACTTTCGCGACCGGGATGTTATCCTTCAGACAGCACGTGCGGGACCACTGCTACGAATAGACAATGCCCAGGTCACGATCTTCCCTGACTACACGAAGGTCCAGGCTCGTCGGTGCAGTTTTCTTGAGGGTAAGAAGGCACTCCGAGCCCAATCCATTAAATACTCCATGCTGTTCCCTACTAAACTGCGCATTGAATCTGATGGCGGGACTTGGTTTTTCGAGTCCCCTGCTGAGGTGTGGGACTGGCTTGAGGGGTGGCGTCAGCCCTCTACCACCCAAAATCACGGCAGAAGATCGGCAGACCACTCCGGTCCAGAAACACTACCAGAAAGCCAGGATTTATTCACGGAAACTGAACCCGGTGACCAATGATGCGTTCGATCGACTAGACTCACTCCATGAGTCAGCCCGAAAGAAACGCCCTATACCTCATGGCCGGCCACTCCACTTAGAGTGTTCCTACCTTGAACCTTTTTGGCCTCAATGCTGGGATCAGCTCAGGTTCTGTTTTACTGTGGTGCTATGAGACAGTTATGGTGGTCATTGTTGACTTCAGTCGAATTGGACTCCTCTTTGGGCGCACTCTAGGCGTGTCCTCTTGACTGCTTGCTCTATCTCAGCGGTCAATACAAGCCGCAGGCCTGGGGCTAGCCTGATGAGACTGAGACTTCCTACTCGTGATCGGACTGAGTCTATTTGCTAATGCCCACTCACGATCTACTCATATCCTTTTTGCTGGCCCTGATACTATGGAACATCCTGCTTATTTTACTGTTTTCTACTAGATGCGAATGTTGTTCTTGTTTACTCTGTTGTAAAAATGCACAAGGCTTGACAATCCTTTTCTCCTACAGCGAGGGCTCCCTTGGCTCTCCACGCACCCCATAGATGTTTGGGAGGGCGAAAGGCACTCTGCCGAGTTGGGGAGTGGATAGTTTCAAGTCCGCGGGCAGGGGGGCTGGGAGGGGGGTTGGGCGGGGTGGGAAGGGGGTTTTAAGGGTCCCTGTTTGGATTTCTATCCATCTTTCTTGGGCCTTTTTGTTGTTTTTGTTGTTTGTCGTTAATGCAAAGTCCTCCTTGCGAATAGGCATAGTAGACACAGCAGTCCAGCCTCCATTGCCTTCCTATCCTTTCCAGATATCTGTCCTTGGCCCTGGTTCCCGACTGTCATAATTTTTGGCTAAGATACTTCCCTCACTTCTTTCACTATACAACACAAAATGACGCACACCCATACTAGGACACTCACCCTCATGACGTGGAACGTCAATGGTCTTGGTAGTAAGATAAAAAGGGTGATGGTGTTGTAGTGTTTTATCTAGGACCCTGAATCGATATTCCTACTTTATGCCCTTGTCCGGTTATAATCAATACTATCCATACAACGGCATAATAATCATATCCATAATTCAGTCGTAGCACATGCTGTCACATTAAGCAGGGCTACTTCTCCGGCCCCCTAGTAAGCACACCGAGTTCTCTAAACAAAACAAAACCTCCAGCAACCTGGGAAATCCCCCTTGCTTTTGTTTTGATTTCGTCCTAGAACTCCTGTAAAGCACTGTAAGAACGACCAGTTCTTAGTGACATCTTTATTGACGTCTTATGTCAAACCCAGGCACCTTTCAGGTATAAATATACCAACGTTGCCTTAAGCAAACACACGGTGGTGATTCTGGAGCAGAGCAGCTATCTACTTGCCCGAGAGCCCAGCTGATGCGAGAGCCCACGGACGCTGCCCCTCCTCTTTGACGCACTGAGAGAGACGCTGTCTTTTCTCCTGCCGAGAAATCCAGCTCCGGTGTTTCCAGATACCTTCGCGGGTTACTGGGATATCGAGTCCTGAGAAAGAGATACAAGACCTCCTGCTTTCTATTACCCAGGTACGGAACTGACTAAACCCTTACAGAGAATTCTTGAGTCAGATTCTTGGCAAAACAAACTTAACTTAAACTGCTACTTACTTACTCCTTCCCACGTATTAGTCTTAGGTCAGGTACACCGGGGTAGGCGTATTTAGAAGCACCAGTTGAGTAAGATTAGTCAATGTATATATGTATGTATATATTTTATCTATTTTAAAGTATCATATGGCTAAGAAACCATATCAATGCTTTTACAGTATTATTTTATACTCCTCCTTTTACTGTACGCACTTTACTTTACCTTGAGTATTACAATCGTGGCAATTCATTTCTCTTGTATGAGGAAGAAGACTGCTCAATAAATACCACCTTTTATTGAAAACGCCAGTCTCTCTTTTCTCTGCATTGTGGTGAAACGAAGTACGCACATTTGACTGAGTGAAATAACTGTCTATTGTTTTCACACGACTCTAGAGATACACTCTTATTCAGGGAGAGCAAAGTTGTCATGTTTTATGGTTGTCAGAAGCTAATCCCTTCTGGTCTATCCAGGGAGGTTAAACTCCTCTTCGTTTATTCAAGAAAGTTAGAATGGTCCTACCTTTTTGAGGTCCTGCAACGTTTTGGCTTTGGCCCGGTTTTTATCCAGTGGGTCCGACTGCTATACACCGACTTGTTAGGCCAGGTGCGAGTTAACACTCATACATCCAGACAATTCCAACTGCATAGATGAACCAGGCAGGGATGTCCCCTCTCCCCCCTTTTATTTGTGCTTACATTGGAGCCTCTGGTTCATTGGATCCGTACGGATGCTTCAATTAAAGGACTGAATGGAATGAAGACACGACTGATAAAATTTCCCTGTTCGCGGATGACATTCTGGTATATGTCTCCTCTCCCAGATCCTCCATTAACAGTTTGTTCCATGTCCTTGGAAATTTTGGGAAATACTCTGGTTTTTCAATTATCTGGTCCAAGTCGGCCCTGTTTAGTCTCCACGGCCCTCCGCCCGTACTCCCGAGGGGGTTCACCATTACTGTGGCCAACGACGGTTTCAAGTACTTGAGCATTTTTGTAACTCCTGATCCCAAACTCTTTTACGAACATAATCTAAAGGGTCCGCTCCAGAGGCTCCATAGTGTCGTCTCTCACTGGCGTACGCTGCCCTTGTCCCTCCCCGGCAGAGCAGCTCTCTTCAAAATGCTAGCACTCTCACGTTTTTTGTATGTCCTCCAAAATTGTCCCTACCCAATTTCTGATTCCTTTTTTCGTGTTTTGGAGGGTGATATGAGACTCCTCCTATGGGATGGTAGGGCGCCTCGTATAGCCCTGAATAAACTAACTCAGGGATGGTATGATGGGGCTATTGCCCTGCCAAACATTCGCCTCTACTATAGGGCCTCCCAACTCATAGCCACCAACTCCTGGATCCATGGGTCACCTGCCAACCCAGCATTCCATCTAGAACGCTGTCAGACGGGACGGGAGGGTTACTTAGGCGCCTTATATGGCAAATTCCCCCGAAATCGATATGTGGGACCCATGACACAAACTGTGGCTATCTGGCACCGAGCCACTAAAAGCTTAGGTTGGTCTGACAAATATACTCGGGCCACCCCGCTTTAGGTGTCCCAAAGGCTGGGTTCCCTTTGTCACTTTAAGGGCTTTGACAGATGGGACACGATTGGCATTTCCACTCTAGGCGACTTGATTCATAAGGGGAAATTGTTGACCTTTGCCGAACTCCAACAGAAATATGACCTGGCCCAATCCGAGGCCTTCAGATACCTCCAGATTGCGCACGCTGTCACAACCACTGTACCAGACCTCTCCTCCCTTCAAGAGGCCTCTCCCCTAGAGGATACTTTCAGAGCCACTCCAGACGAAGGCAATGTCGTGCACGTATCGTAAACTATGCAATAATATGCCTGACTCTTTCCAGACCGTGCGGGACAAGTGAAGGGTGGGAGACTTAGACGACGAGGACTGGAGATCGGCACTAATGTCCCCTAGGGAAACGGCGATAAATCACCGCTTCAGATTGATCCAATTGAAAATTCTGCATAGAACATACATGTCAGCCCCCCTTCTAGCTAAACTGGGAAGACGCCCTGATGAGATGTGTCTCCGCGGCTGTGGCCGCCCCGGCACCTTTTACCACGTCCTCTGGGAATGTCCAATTATTCAATGGTTCTGGGACAGGGCGGTTCGTAAAATGTCTGATGCGTTGGGGAAGCCTATTCCTCTTTCCCCCAAGGAAGCGCTTCTTAATATGGGGTGCTACAGACCTCACTGAGATGGAGCTTCAATGGGTAGCCCTAGGTTTCCTGCTGGTGAAACGTGCAGTGGCAATGCACTGGGGTGCCCTCCAGAGGCCTCTCCTGGTGGGTTGGGTGGCGGAGATGGACATATGCATGCTGGCAGAAAAATCTATATTTAAAGTCAGAGGTTATCCCAAGAAGTGGAATAAAAAATGGGGACACTGGAATGTTTATAGAGGTGAGATTTGCGCCTCTCCCTCGGTGGAAATGGCAATGGATAGAGCTGGATCGAGACGATGTCATGATCTTTGAAGTGATTTTCTGTATATACTTGTTTCATTGATTACTGACTCTATAATTTGATGCCTAAATTTGCTGGATGATGACTCTGATTTGCTTTTTTTCTTTTCTTCAATAAAATATAAAAAAAAAAAAAAAAATGTTGGGACCAGGAGAGCAGGCGGTTGGTGCGGATGGTGGTCGTGGGGGCGGAGGTCTCATTGGTTGTCTGGGCATTCGTGGCATTTAAGCTGTTTTGGATGTCTGCGATCTTGCGGTGGAAGAAGGTGGCCAGCGAGTCGCACAGGTCTTGCGAGGGTGGGACGCCATTGGTGTTGGAGCTGGGGTTGGAGAGTTCCTTCAACCCAACTGACTGGCATCCGGCCTACACCACCTTTTTCCAGGCATACTGGTGCTGAGAACTCAGGTGACCTTCTTGCCTACAATTGTGACTCCTATCTACGTTGGGCAGTCTTCCTAACTAAGTTCTTCGCCCCTCTTTATCCCTCAAAAGGAGGAGAGGCTTCATCAGCTTGAAAAAAAAAATGTTGATTGTACCAAGGAACACAGTGCCAGATGTTCGCTTTTTTGGAGTTCTTCAGAGTGAAGAAAGGGAAGGTTATGTAGAAAAGTACCCTGAGGAGGTTGATTAACCTTTGCATGAAAATCTGCTACTCACTGGCCAAGAATCAACCACTTAAAGGTCTGAGAGCCCATTCCACCATGGCTAAGGCTGCCACCACTGTGATGACCTGCAGAGTGCCTGTACTGGTCATCTGTCAGACTGCATCTTGGGCTTCATTGTTGATTACACTACTACCTTGATTGGAAGACTGGAAATACATTGTGCCGCTCACTCTTAAGTCTTTTTGGTCTGAATCCACTCCACAAACCCTCCACCTCGGGGGGGGCAGGGGTGAGGTTGGGAGGGGCAAGTGAGGGGGGAGGGGTGGTGGGGTGAGACCGCTTTGATATCAACCCTAAGTTGAGGAATTTGCAGTTAGAAGTATCAGTCAGAACAGGCTACTTGCCTTTGTTAACTCTTTTTGGTGGATACTTTATCTGGCCACAGATTCCTCATTGCCTTCCAGCATTCCCATTCGGTGGAGTAACCTCTCTATCATTTAAGGGGGTCCCAAGTTAGTAAAGTGGTACTTCCAATTGTTCATGCTATGCCTCTGAGGGCGCTGAAAGAGACAATCTGAAACTGACATCAGCTTGCAGTGTGCTGCCTATATGTGTCTCTCCTATCTCACTTGCATGGCTATACGGAGTTAACGTGGAACTGCCGAGCAGTGCTCTGGAGCATTGCTATGGAAAGTTTACCAGACCCAGTCTGGTGCCAGGGTAGTATTCTAAGGTGAAGAACATGCAGTTAGATAGTGTATCCAGAACAAGATACATTATTTCCTATTCACCACTATGGAGCAAACTAGCAGTGGATCCTTTATGTAAAAAGAGGCTCACATTGAAAGAGGCTATTTAGGAGTAAATACATTTCCAGCCCCAAGATATTGGAGCAGTAATATCATTGACCCTCCAACACCACCACACACTCCAGAAGAGACACTCTGAGATGGAGTTAAAATGGGTGGGATCTTCCCTGCCCCAACAGGAGGATCATGATAGTGCATCGAAAAGATATTAAGGTTAATCTGATGATGAAACCTAAGAGCCATACCCTAATGAGAATTCCTCTTGTTTTGAAACCTCTTATTACGTTGTCAGCTTTTCATTATGGGGATACTCTAAGTCGATAATGAAGATTTTCTAATTCATTCTTTCTCCATGCAAAAAATAAATCTGCTCCTCCCAATGTTAACAACGGTTCTCATATCCACAGCAGCGGAGTTTAATATCCATGTTTATCATGCTTAGAGTGTAGCAGATGTACAAGGCTGCATTCCAGCGCCCTATTTATACTAGAGGATATGTACCCCTATACTCAATGGGGGTGCACACAGCACTTAAATGTTGAGTGCCACAAGGCACTTGGGAAGGTGGGTCTCCGGGCAAAGAACATAAACACAACAAGGCTGCAAGGAAAAGAGTAGCAGCAGATACAACATGACATGGGGCATAACGAAGTCTCAGTTTTTGGTTAGCAGGTAAGAATGCCGTTGATAGAAGCAAGTGAAGAAGCTAGCACAGTACATTTCAAAACTCAATTGCGAGTGCTGAGAAAATGATGAAAAGAGTAGGCAATTACTAGACAGTCTGAGAACTGTCCAGCAATACCACAGTTGAGGCAATGTCAGACCCTTAGTGGTATTCCATTGAACTGGGTTCAAGAAATGGCTTGAAGGCTTAACTTTAACTATGTTTTTTAATAGATGATATTCCGAAAGAGGGTGGAACCTAGTGCATTTTGTTTCTGCTTCACATGATATTAAAGTCCTTCTAGCCTGGGAGATAAAGTAGGTTGCAGGATCTGCAAATATGACGTCCGGAGAAGGATTTTTGTCTGCTTTGACTTGGTCAAAGAGCTGTTTCAGGTGGCCTTCTGGCTGACCATGGATTTTACTGGTCAGAAGGAGAGAGCAGTTGCTTACATTTGTTTACCAACTTTTGTAAGGATTTTGGGCCAGATGTACAAAGATTAAGAGCAATTTCCTAATTGAGATTTTCTGCGAATTGCCATTAAAAAATCGCTATTCCTTATGTATGAAAATCTTTTGAGCTTCATTAACGATTTCTAGTGGGTCGCAAATCGACCTACCTCATGCATATTTGTGCTAGGTCGTAATTTGAGACCCTCTAGGATTTGCTGCCATCACCGGGATGGTGACCTGCTGGGATCAGCAGACCACAATGTCTGTGATTGCTTTTAAATAAAGCATTTTTTTTTTTAATGCAGCCTGTGTTCCTTAAAGGAAAACTGTATTTGTTTAAAATGAAAAAAATGTAACTCAAGTTGCATTTCTTAAGAGTAGACCGAGTGGGCCTGCTCTTAAAAAATATTCATTCAACCAACCATTCCCAAAGAGAAAGGAGTTCCTGAGGACACCTTCCCATTCGCAAATGTGTTACCTCCAACTTTGAGTTGGCGGTAAATTGAGAATGTTTTTCCACCACATTTTGGTCATAAAACATTTGTACATAACACTGCGAATCAGTATTAAGAAGGGATGTCCTAAACACGCCCTTTCCAAACACGAATCGCAAAACTCAAATTGTGATTCGGTAACACGTTACTGAATTGTAACTTCGGTTTTGTACAACTGAAAAAGCATTTTTGCAGTCGCAGACAGGCTGTTTCTGCAACTGCAAAAATACTTTGTACATCTGGCCAATTGTTTCTTCAAATAAGTCTTTGCAAAACAGGAAGTAGAAGGTTTAGGCCTACTTACTTTGCTTCTAAGGGGCACTAGATCGTACAGAGCCTCTACTAAATATTGAATGAAGATAATCACTTCTAGAGGGTGTGGATATACTCTTTGTAGAGGAGGAAGCGTGCTTTCTAGTGGTGGTAGTCTGTTATTCCTTTAAATTGTTCTCCAGCTATTGTTTCGGAAGGGTTTCTAAGAGCAAAAAGTTGAACGAAGGCTCGACTGGTAACTTTCATACTAGTTAGGTCATCAAATTAATTTACCTATCAGTGTTGAGGAAGAGGTGTACTAGGAAGATGAGCTCTGTCCCATATTGGATGCCATTTCAGATGCGTCTAGATTGGTAATGGCATAGATTGATGTGGGGAGTCTCACTGAGATCGATCTCTTAGCATGCAGAGTTAGGACTGAAACCCTCTGTAACTGCTGTTGAGGCATAATGGCATAGATTGATGTGGGGGGTCTCACTGAGATCGATCTCTTAGCATGCAGAGTTAGGACTGAAACCCTCTGTAACTGCTGTTGAGGCAATGGACTAGGTCTAGTCTTGTCTGAGAGGTCTCATAGGAGTGCTCTAGAAACTGACGTCCACTCCATTTGATACAAGTTGGGTTTTTTAGTACCAGTGCTAGAGTTGACCAAGAGAATAAAAAGCAGGTGTGGCCTTGTCCGTGAAAGTTCATTTACCTTTGTTGCATGGAAAGTGGCAGAGGCCTTCAAATTCTTCTTGCTTACCAAGACCAACAGTTTGACTGAAATCTTAAAAGTTTCTTATGTGCAACAGAGCTCCTGCTACCTATCAACAAAGCACTCCTGGCGCTTGTTTTGGCTGTCTATGAAAAACTCATTTTCAGGAGTCCATGGGCTAATTGTATGACGACACAGACCATTACTCCAGGGCCAACATTTCTGTTGTACCCTTCTCTGGAGAGCATTGTAGTTCAAACCCCTTTCCCTTAACTGAACCCTCGTGCTCTGGCCAGGCCAGACTGAGTCTCAAAGGCTTAACTTTAATGGCTGAAAAGTCTTCACCTCTGTCAATTTAGTACCTTTGTGTGGCTGACGCTATGTTCAAGCCCTTTGGAATCTGGTGAAAATTACTGTTATTAATCTTCCCGACCACATGAAGTAGCAGTGTTAAAGCAATGGTAAAGATGGCCTGTATGCCTCAGATCAGATCCTGAAATGGTGGCTTTGAGCCCACTGACATGTTGGCTCGATATTGAATGTCCAAGCAACTAATGAATGGTGAATGTCTATGGTGAAAAAGTGGATTTCTCCTTGGAGTTCTGCAGAAACAGTCCTTTAGAAATAGGCTTGCTACGCTTAGCCTCCCCAGCAAAACAGTTTCACACCACCAGTGTAGTGAGTTTTGTGATTTTTCCTGGCACAGTAGTCACAACAGTAATAGCCATTCTGAGGGCCTGTGCTCCAAAAATACCACAGCAGATGTACCATTTGTTTCGGGGTAGGGTTGGATCGAGGCGTCTCCATCAATACCGCCATCTGTTGTCCACGCCATCCTGTGCTGGTACTGCTGCTCAAGCTTTGATTCTCCTCCCGTACCCCGCCACCACCACCACTACCGGCCTTCAGTGCAGTCTGACACTCCCATTTATCCACCAAATGAGGGATGATCTGACTGATCATTGGCTAGTCATCCAGTTTATCAGCAATGGATATCATTATGGGCTTCCCTTTGAAATCACCCTCCTTTCACCAGGATGTGTTCCTCGACACTTGGCTCAGTCTAGGTTTCCCTGCTGAACAAAGGGGCCAAGTAGTCATATTATGGTTTGTTTGTATTGGTATTTATATAGCGTCAACCTAGGTCTGAAGCAACAGAGAACTGCACATAAGATGAAGGGGTTGGGAAGTGATTCCAGATCATGCACATCAAGGGTGGGAATTACACAAATGCATTTTTACCTACATTTAGGCGCAGGAAGATTACGTGTGTTGTCCAGAATCACACAATTTAGATCTAGCTCTGAAGCCAGTAGTCAAAGCTGGGTTCCCAAGTTCTAAAGGTAGCCGCTTGAGACACTTCTCCCTGTGATGACCTTGGAGAAAAGCACCATGGCATTTTCCTCTTTAATTATTAAACAGAACTCTACATCTTAAATCTGTTCATTTAGCAGGATATCTTGATCAAGATATTGTCATCCTCTGAAGGGGATTCGCCGGTGTACTTGTACTTCCTCTATGCTTGCTGTCATCTGCCAATTCTCCCTGCGTGCTGGCACTACCCAAGGCTCCATGTGGGGGTGTAGCATTATAAGTTCACAGTTCTATCATTTGGTCTACCTGCTCTTCAGATGTTCAACAATGTGCTGGTGGTAGCTTCACTAAGGAGGAGAAGAGTCCACATATCTCCTTAATTAGATGACTGTCTTGTGAAGGCAGGCTCTCCTGCTCTGGTCGCAGAAAATCTTTAGCGCACTAGACCAGCATGTATGACTTGGACTTTACTATCAATGCCCAGAAGATGCACCTTGTCAAAGATGTCTCAAACACTTGTAAACCACCTTTAGATAACGACCAACTTGTTGCCATCATTGGGTTTTTCCATCAACATGCTGAATTCACTCCTGACTCGTTTACAAAGTCTGCCTGTCATTTGAGCCATCCTACACACGGTGCTCTTTAGAGCATTCCCACCACCTTAACGATTTCAGGACATTCAGGCTTGATCCTTATATTTCAACTGGGTCTCAGTGAGTGCAGCTCTGATGCTTCCTTGTCTCCTGCATCTTGCTTTTGAAT
This sequence comes from Lissotriton helveticus, assembly GCF_964261635.1. Lineage (NCBI taxonomy): Eukaryota > Metazoa > Chordata > Amphibia > Caudata > Salamandridae > Lissotriton > Lissotriton helveticus. The sequence goes on from NC_136061.1 coordinate 447,757,494, forward strand.
CGCACCAGGTGGCTCAAGGGGTCTCTGCACGGAGATCCGAAGTCTGTGGGCTGAGCACCGATGGATTCTTTCGGATTCCATCAAGGTTCTGGAGGAGACGATGAAAGACCAGCAGTGGTGATTGCTAGATTGCAATCTCCCTTCTCCATCAAGAGCTGAATTTTGTGATGGATGCATTGTTGCTGGTTTGGGGAGGCCATCTGGGAGAGGGGGAGATCAGAGGACCCTGTTTTTTTGCGAACGCCCGCTTCCATATCAACCTACTGAAAATTTGGGCAATTTGTTTGGAACTGAGTGTTTTTTGGCTGAATATCAAGGGAGAACAGGTACAAGTTCTCACTGACAACATGACAGTCATGTGGCACGGCAACAAACAAGGCAAAGTGGGGTTGTGGGTCGTGTGCCAGAAGGCTCAGCCTCTCTTGTAGTTGCTGAATCCCCAGGGCAGCGCCACCATCGCACAGCACCTGACAGGAAGTATAAACGCCACAGTGAATGAACTCGGCTGACATTGCTTAGCGGATCACAAATGATTCCAAGGTGGCACAGGACATATTCCACTAATGGAGCGAACCCTGGCTTGATCTTTTTGCTACCGGAGAGAATGTCGCAGCATCAGGGCAGGGTCCGGCACCTGAGCTTGCACAGCCTGCACATCCTACACCTACATGCGGGGAGATTGATTAGCAACAGTTGATGACTTTTGACCCTGCTCCCATAATAGCTGGTGTCATTTTGGCAGCCAGGTGTACCTCCACCAAAACCGTTCATACGGGACGCTGGTAGAAGATTGATGTATGGTGTTCCTCCTGCAGCATTCACACTTTACGGAAGTAGTTAGCTAACACTCTTGTTTTGTCTTTCTGTAGCCCAGGCAGGCCATGCTGTGGCACCAGTTAAACATTATTTTTCTGCCCTTTCAAATTTTTTTTTTACACCTACCTGATTAGCCATCTCTTTTCCTAACACTAGTTGCGATTTGTTTCTTGAAAGGGCTGTCATATGTTCTCATCAACACCATTTATGATCCTGCAGTGGGACCTGAATTTAGTTCCCACCTTTCTCATCATCATCATGAATCTTGATTTGGTTCAAATATCATAAACCATAAAAGATTATCAATAAAATAAATATTAGGATAGTGACGCTGCCAATAAAATATTTAACAGTAAAATATTACAGTAGGTTCGATTAGCACCAATAATGACTGTATTAAAATGTTTAAACTTTTCCTAATTCGAATTCCCGATGTCACATAAGAAGCCACTGCATTGCTTATTAAAACATCATCACATTTACACAAGGAAAAAAGGCAGCTTTATGGTTGCTAAATGAAAACCGTTTTAGAAAATATTTCCTTTGATTAGTATAACATTTGCAGAAAAGGGCATAGTTGCTTGAATTGACTTTCCATAACATGGACAGGGTGGCTTATCTTTAAACCATTGCCCCATTTTTGGAAATGCAACAATGTGATGAATAATCCCCTGACGAAAGTGCAGCAAGATATCTGTGAAATGTATTAGTGACTGTATTTAGGTATGATTGAATCCCCCCACTTTAATAAACAGATAAAGTTTGACCATATTTTTCTCCAGGTCCTTCCTAGCTCTCATCTTCTCTAATTCTCATCATGTCCAATTCCAGTCATTAAAGTTTTTAGTTCACAGTAACATATGATTTGCTCCGGGGACTTTAAATAATTAACATCTGTATCATTAATCAGCTTCAGGATATCCCTGATATTTGAAGACCATGGAATACTGAAGGTAGGATGCAAGGCCACATAAACGGCATTAGTAAGGTAGGATCTGAAAGGGAAACCTTAGTGATAGATTCCTTACCTTAGAATGTCCCCAGGCGTATCCCCAGGCGTCAGACTGGATCCGGAAAGTTTTTTGTCAGCAGTACCCCTGCGCGTCAGTAGGTGGCGTTCTGTGGCTCCCCGTGCGTCGCTGGCGTCCTAAGCGCTGAGCTGACGTCAGTTCTTTCTTTTTCCGTGCCAGCAGGCGCAGATCCGGTTAAAGCACGTACCCTAGTCACTTTTTTACTAACTTTTTTGAGACTTTTGTCTCTACTTCCTTTGAGTCCTGACTCCTGGTGCCACATAGGGATGCCTGGGTTTAAATCCTGCGGGGCCTGTCGCCGTACGATGTCGGTGGCCGACCCCCATGGCATCTGTCTCTACTGTCTGGAGCGCAACCATGACTCCTGGTCATGTTCCGACTGCCTGGCTGAAGGCTTTGCAGGAGCAGTCCCGAAAGCTGCTGGAAGCCAGGCAGTCATCTCCACGCCGTTCGAGATCCAGTGGTTGCTCGAGGGACCGACCGCAGAGCCATCACCATCACCATCACCATCACACCTCGGGGTCTAAGTCTTCACCCTCGGAAGCGGGTAAGATACGTCACCCGAAAACGTCAAAGAAGCGTGTTCGCTCTCTGACATCCCCCATCGGTCTCCGGACGAGGGGCCAGGGGTTCATCACCCGCGGCTCCGTTGGAGCCCAGGAGTCCTGCGGCTTACCCAACTTATCCAGATCCATTGGCGACTCCGGCCTAGGTGCAAGAGTTTTTTGCTGCCATGGACCGCCTTTTCAGGCCTAGGGCTCCCAACGGCGTGCCTTCGGGCCCCGCGGTCTCTTTTGAGGGCCCTTGCTTGCCACCGGCTCCGTTGTCAACACCGCTGGCGCTGCAAGGTCCTCCACCGCCGGCTTTGGCCCGGCGCCTCAGAGTCCTCCGCCAGCGTTTCTGGCCTCAGCTCCCCCTGCGGCTCCGTTCCCGGCGCTGCCATGAGTTCCGTTCTTTCCACCTCCGCCCTTGCCCGAATTCCTGGGGAGTTTTGCTCTGGCTTGGGACCCTAACTGGGACATTAAGCCGGATCGGCGCCGTTGGAGCACTTGTTTTCCCTTGTGCCTCCCCCGCCACTGCCACCTGTACCACGGGCTGTGGAGGAGGGGGGTGACTGGGAGGGGTCAGAAGACCCTCTTGCACGGCAGTGCGAGTCTGAAAATGAGTGGGTGGAGGACTTGGACGCAGGCGGCCTTGACCTCCCCTCCGAGCCTATGTCTCCTCCCGCAATGATGGAGGAGGGTGCCACGTATACTATAATGCTCCATAGAGCAGCTGAGGCCCTTGACCTTGATCTGCCTACTGTCACTCACAAGACCAACCTCTTAACTGAAGTGCTTCAGCCGGCAGCAAATACTATGGAACCTCTGCTCCCGTTTAAAGAGGCCTTGACGGATGTTTTGATGGGCACCACTTCGGAGAGCCTGGTCATTCAGGCTTCCACTTCCCAAAGTGCGTTCCCTACCGCCCCGCCCGATAAGGAATGAAAAAAGCAGGAGCAGTTTGGCAAGAGGTTATTTTCCTCTGCCAGCTTGTGGCTGCGGTCTGTCAACACTGCATGCCTTTTGAGCCACTACTCTCACGCTGTGTGGGACACAGTGGGACAGGCACTGCCCCAGTGCCCGGAAGAGGTTCGGGCTGTACTTTCCCAGGCTGTTGCGGAGGGAAAGGATGCCGCGAAGTTCGCCATTCGTTGTGGCCTGGATACCGCAGACTCTTTAGAGAGAGCGATCTTCACAACAGTGGCCCTGCGTCGTCATGCCTGGCTACAGTCCACTGGGTTTTCGGGGGATGTCCGGAGTTCCCTCATGGACATGCCTTTTGATGGTACTCGCCTGTTTGGCGATAAGGCAGACAGTGTGCTGGAGCGTTTTAAGGACTCTCGGTCTATGGCCAAGTCCTTGGGTCTCTCCACCACACGCCCGGCCATGTCTACCTTTCATTCCTTTAGTGGCCACGGAAGGGGGGCCCCTGCCCGCTCGTTCAGTCAGTAGCCTGCGCAGAACCAGACTCAGCGCGGCCTTGGGTGTGGAGGCCCCCGTGGCGGCGCATGGGGCTAGCGGGCGGATCAGTCCATCTCTGCTCCAGCAGCATCTGCCTCAAAGCCTTACTAGTCCGAGCTTTCGGGTGCACACCACGCCAGGGTGGCAAGATTCGACATCACCTCCCCCACTAGTGTTCTGTCACTTCAGACAGGTGGGTGCTGCAACGCATCCGGAGGGGTTACTCCCTCCCCTTCGAATCTACCCCCTCAGCCATGCCACATCAGTTCCACCGCATGTCGGGGGATCACTTTGCGCTTCTCCAACAGGAAGTCATGGCCCTCTTGGCCAAGGGGGCCATCGAGCGCGTTCCTGGGCCAGAAGTAGGACCTTGTTGTTATTCTCACTACTTTCTGGTACCCAAGAAGGACAAAGCTGCTCCCCATCTTGGGCCTCAGGAACATCAATCGCTTCCTCAGGAAGGAGAAGTTCAAGCTGTTGACTCTGGCTCAGGCCTGGAGACTGGATGGTAGCGTGGACTTGCAGGACGCATATTTTCACATCCCCGTCCTGCCGGCCCACCGGCGTTATCTGCGGTTCACGGTAGGCCAGGAGCATTTTCAGTTTGCCGTGCTCCCCTTCGGCCTTACCAGCGCCCCTCGGGTGTTCACGAAAGTGATGGCGGTGGTTGCAGCTCACCTGCGCAGGTCAGGGGTGTCAGTCTTCCCCTACCGCGACAACTGGTTGAAGGCGGGCTCGCTCCAGGCAGTTGTCACCCACCTTCAGACTACGGCCGACCTCCTGCATTTGTTGGGGTTCTCCATCAATGTGCCGAAGTCGCACCTTGAGTCCCTCTCAGAAGCTCCCCTTCATCGGAGCGGTTCTGGATTCGATGCGGTTTCAGGTTTATCCTCTCGAGCAGCGAGTCCGGGATATTCAGGCTATGATTCTGATCTTTCATCCTCTATCCCGGGTTTCGTCAGGATGACCCTCCGGCTCCTGGGCCTGATGGCCTCCTGCATGCTGCTAGTGCAACATGCCAGATGGCATATGGGGGCTCTGCAGTGGGACCTGAAGTTCCAGTGGGCGCAGCATAAGGGCAACTTGTTCGATCATGTCCAGATCTCGGAGGGCACTGCACGACAATTGCAGTGGTGGCTCACGAATAGCGATTGGGTCAATGGCAGATCCCTCTCCCTTCCCCAACCGGAGCACACAGTGGTGACGGATGTGTCCCTCCTGGGATCGGAATGCCACTTGGGAGAGGCAGAGATCAGAGGCCTCTGGTCTCCGGGGAGTTCCGGCTCCATATCAACCTTTTGGGGGTTCAGGCGATCCGACTCACACTGAAGGCATTCCTTCCCTCTGTCCGGGGAGGTGTAGTGCAGGTGTTTACGGACAACACCACTGCCATGTGGTATTGCAACAAACAGGGCGGTGTGGGGACCTGGACCCTATGTCAGGAGGCTCTGCGCCTCTGGACATGGCTGGAGCATCAAGGCATTAACCTTAGTGGTTCAACACCTGGCAGGTTCTTTGAACGCCAGTGCGGACAAACTCAGCCGCCGGTGCTTGATGGATCACGAGTGGCGTCTGAACTCGGACGTGACGCAGGGTCTCTTTCAGCAGTGGGGAAAGCCTTGGTTAGATCTATTCGCCACCGAAGAGAACGCGCAATGTCATCAGTTCTGTGCATTGGAATTTCCAAGGCTTCACTTGCTCAGCGACGCTTTTCGTCTCGAGTGAAGTTGCGGTCTATTGTACGCCTTTCCGCCCAAACCACTTCTGCCCAGAGTGCTGAAAAAGATTCGGTGCGACCGGGCCCAAGTCATCCTTGTGGCTTCGGATTGGGCACGAAGATACTGGTATCCTGAACTACTCAGCGTGGCGATTGTTCCCCCGATCCGACTGCCTCTTCAGGAGGTTCTTCTGTCGCAGCAGCAGGGGACAGTCCTCCACCCGAACCTGTCCAACCTCCACCTCCATGTGGAGTTTGAGCGGCGACCGTTGACAGCTTTCGATCTTCCTCCCGAAGTCTGTGATGTCATTCTGGCAGCCAGGTGTCCCTCCACTAAGACAGTATACACCTGCATTTCATTGCATGCTTTTATGATTTTTAAAGTGAAATCAAATACAGCTTATTTGACTGACTAATCTCCAATTTTCTTTAGATGAGGTGAATCGGCCAATATCTATGAGCAAGGGAGGAAAGACGCCAGGGCCGGACGGGGTCCCAGTTGATCCGTTTAAGTCTAACCTGACCTTATGGGGTCCACTGGTAACCCAGGTTATTAACACCAGTGTCTCGGCCCCCTTCCCCTCAACAACAGTGCCAATTTTCAAAAAGGGGAACTGCCAGGATCCCGGATGTTAGAGGCCCATCTCACTGTTGGATACTATTACAAAGGTAGTGGGGCGTATAGTCTTAGAACGTTTGCATGTTTGGGCAGAAGACAATAAAGTCCTCTCTATCCTTCAATATGGCTTCTGCGAAGGGCTGTCGACCGTAGAGCAGATTCTGAACTTGCTAATTCTGGTAGGAAAATCTTCAAGGGCAAAAAAGCAGCGTCTGTTTTTAGCCTTTGTGGACCTCACCACAGCTTTTGATTCAGTAATACATGCGAAGCTGTGGGAGATCCTCAAGGAAAGGGGAGTGGACCCACAAATCATTTACTTTCTCCAATGTTTTTATAATGATGCACAGACACGAGTTAGATTTGGTCTGGGGGGGCAAATGCACTGCCCCAGTCTCCCAAAGGAAGGGGGTCAGGCAAGGATGTGTGCTGGCCCCCTTTCTTTTCAATCTTTACATTAACGGTCTGGGTGATGCACTGCTTTAAGATAATCAAGATTTCCCCCTGATAGCTGGGCGCCCCATACCTGACCTTCTTTACGTGGACGATGCCGTTTTAATGTTGCGCACACAAGTAGATCTGTAAAGGGTCTTCTATGGGTTTATGAGCAATCTTGGCCTGAGGGTATTACTTCCAAGACCTTTATAATGCGGTGTGGTCGGGGCAGCCAGAGATGTAGGCACATGTATCTAGACGGACAGAAAATAGAGCCTACAAGGAGATTTTTTTACCTGGGGATACTCTTCGTCCAGGATGATTCTTAGACCCAGACCATATTAGGCAAGAAATTAGTTTTTTCAAGAACTATTACTGCGCTCACTCATTTTAGTCGAAAGCTAGGCAGAAGGCCTCAAGTGGAGTTCCTGCAGATGTTAAAAGCGAAAAGCGTTACAATAGTTTTGTATGGGGCAACGCTCTGGGGTTTTACAGACACACATTCCATACAAGTAGTGGAAAATGCGTTTCTGAAGTTTTTATTGTCTTATTTATTGAATTTTATTATTGAACTTCTAAAGCGCATCTGTCACCTTGCAGGCATCCTGGCGCTAAACCTTTCAGAAAGATGCACTACGAGGCCACACTACAACATGTAATTAAATCTTTGGGAAGAGCCGTGTTTTTAGCTTTTTCCTAAACGGCAGAATCTCATTAAGTTCCAGAGGCAGGGCATTCCAGAGCCTTGCTGCCGCCACCTCAAAAAATCTGCCACCTGATCCCACCTTCCTAAATTTAGGTACTTTTACCAGCTTTGCCCCTGAGGAGCGCAGGGTTCTCATAGGTACATACCAGGAAAATTTCTTTTTAAAGGAGACCGACCCCATCCCATTGAGGGCCTTAAACACCAGGCAGAGAGATTTAAATTGAACTCTTTGCCTTAGCGGCAGCCAGTGTAGTTCTTCTAAAGCCTGTGAGGAAGAAGACTTTCTAGGCCAACCCAGGGTCAATTTGGCTGCCATAGATTGTATTCTCTGTAACCTATCCAATAGGAAGTTGGGAGCTTCCAGCAATAGGGCGTTGCAGTAGTCTAATTTACTGAGAATAATACTACGCACTATCACTGTGCGAGCCATGGAGGGTAGCAGGGGAAAAATCTTCCTCAGTGACCTAATGATGGCCAGACAACAACCCACTATTTTTGTCACCTGCGCTTCTAGCGTTAGCTGACAGTCAAAGATAACGCCTAGATTACGGACTGTCTTTACAGGTTCCAATGGGGTCAAAGTGTCTAAAGGCCAAAAATTGCTAGGCAACCCACGAGGGACTCTTTCCGCGGTGTAATACAGCACCTCCGTTTTGTCACCATTAAATTGCAACGAGTTTTCTTTAAGCCACAATGCTGTGTCCCGCAAACACCTATGAAACCCTTCCAGTGAGGTAGATTGTTCTCCCTCCAGTGAAATAATCAACTGGGTGTCATCAGCATAATTTATAATGTTGATGTTATGTTTTCTGATTGCTGTCATTAGTGGTTTCATATAAATGTTTAAAAGTATAGGGCTGATGGCCGAGCCCTGCGGTACACCGTGCAAAATATTGGTAAAAGCAGATTGGAAGGGGGAAAGAGACACCGCTTGCTGTCTACCCTGTAGAAAGGACTGAAACCATTTCATGGTAAGCCCTGTCACCCCTATCTCCCTCAGCCTTCTCAACATGATTCCGTGGTTCACCGTATCGAAGGCGGCCGACAGGTCAAGCAGAATAAGTACTGCCGATTGACCTCTGTCCGACCGCCTTCTAAGTTCGTCCATTACGGCCACCAAGGCTGTCTCTGTACCATGAGCTGGTCTAAAACCAAACTGGACCTCCTCCAGTAAGCCATGTTGTTCAAGAAACTTGGAGAGAGTACTACTGACTACTCGTTCCACGATTTTTGCCGGGAAAGGCAAGAGGGATATGGGCCTGTAGTTCTTAGGACAGTTGGGATCCAAAGATGGCTTTTTAGGTCGCGCCTGCGATTGCAGGGGCAAAAGCCCCTGCTGTCGCAAAGCGATCTTTTGTAATCATTTCAGTCCTTTTCGCTTTAAAGGACTAGGCAGAGGAGACAACAGACTGTCACGCAGCCGGCCGGAATCGGATCAGGTCACGCGCTCTGATTCCGGCTGGCTGTTCACAACACATGAACACGCAGGCAGGCACAGGCAGGCACACACGCAGGCACACACAACACACACACACACACAGACAGACGCACGCACACACACACAGACGCACACACACGCGCACACATCCCCTCCCCCCCCCCCTCTCCAAACTCACCGGGCTCTTTTAGCGTGTTCCGTGTCTGTCTCTCGTCAGCCAGTGGGTCAGTCTCGATCCTCGATCTCCCTCCGCAGCGCTGGTCTTCACCCGGGCCCCCTCCTGGGACCCGGGACTTCAGATCCGCACTCAGCTTTGGCGCCGGGGCTCGGAGCTCGCATGCGCGGGCAGCCCCCGCCCTCACTCGCAGCCCGGCTGCTTTCGGTTTCGTAGATGAGTGATGTCATCGCTTTATTCTTAAAACTGAAGGGTGCATACGAAGACTGATCTGCTGTTTGCCTCTCTGGATTCCTACTCCCACAACGTTATTATGCAGTTTTATATGAAGTGAACTACTGGAGCGATTTACATGAGCCCCGAATTACATTACACAAGGTCAGAATTTTGTTTAACATACAGTGGGTTTACGTGATTTGCTCCAAATCACCAGGTGATGAGCAGACGCCGGCTCAAACCTGGGCCTCTAGTTCCAAAGTCTGCAGCTCTCTACCCCAACATCGTTCTGCCTGCAATACAAACGGACAGTGATTGTTCTTCGAGCAGGAGTCTGCCTACCACTTACTGCATGTGACACGCTGCAGCAGTTCACATAGGGCGCGTGCCTTTTATGAGACAGCAGTATCATAAGAAAAAAATGGTGCCTCATGCAAGTGACGCTGCTTAGTTAATCTCAGCCCTATTGATGTGATGTGTGTACACTAACTGTGCTGTCCTCGGTTTCGCTTTTGGCAGGCGCAAGTAGGAGGAGAGGTCATAAATGTTGCAGTAATTAACTCATTGCCAGAGGCAGCTTGGTCTTTGAATTAACATCTGCATTTGTGAAGAAATGTTGCTTTGTTGAGGTTTTTCATTTTCCAATTTCGAGACACATGCAGCTGTATTATTTCCAACAAGGTATCCTTTACAATGGCACCATTTTGTCTGATCCATGCATTCAGACATGGCTCTCACGGCAGACAAGGAGCCCAATGTCATGTGTGTTACTTTGCATGCTGTGAATTCTGAACCCCATACTTATAATTTTCAAAACGGAAACTACAAGCCCCAGAATGCAACATGCCTTTAGCTGAAGATACAGAACTGGTTGAAGTGGTCACACATGCAATGAGGGCATCTAGCAATTGCGCTTGTTCTTAATTTTATGAATGTTGCATTTCCCTGTGATGCCGCTCTGTTAGTCACTGCTTCTCATATGTTCACGGTTCCCCTTTCTGCTGTCAGTCGCTGGCTCCATCACACCCCCTCTCCGACGCCCACGCAAGTTCTTGTTTTTGAATGGCGGCGCCGTCTTCTCCGCAGAAATCTACATTTCTTGTCCAAAGCCTTCACCCGTGCCCTGGATGGTGACCTCCTGATGGCCGGAGGAGCTTCGAGGCAGGCTGGGCTTGGAGTGGCTTCAGGTCACCCACAGCCGAAGGGGGTGACATCTCTTTTCTTGGCAAGAGAACTTCGCCTTACTTTGAACGGGACATTCTGGTGGCCCCAGCCCCTCCGGCGGCTCTGAGTCTGAGGCATACGAGTGACGTCAGCAGAGCAGTGTGCGAAGCAGGTGGGGGTTAGTGCGAACAGGGATTAACAGGGATGGATTCTGAGAGGTTAGAGGGGTTGGGGGAGTGAGTGTTGTTCTGTTGACAGCACACCGTTGAAGAGGCCTCAAAGAAGGAGTAATTAGCCAAAGTCCCTCTGTTTCTTTCACATTTGCTTGTCCTGTAATGGCAGCAAATTTATTCAGGTGGGTGTTTTGGATTTTTTAAAGTGTGTTTATGTTTGAATATATCTGACCTTGTAAGCAACAGAGGCTTAGGGTACATTATATGTTTCAGTGTTTGCAGAAGAATACACGCATTGGCTTCATCCCCATGGAAAAATACACAAAGTTTGTCCGATAAATGCTTAAAGACGTGTGCAAAATATGAAACCCCCAAATGACTGACGGGACATATATTTATTATTTTACATGTTCCTCACCATTCAATAAAAAAAAATGACATCTATTTTCACAATGTTCTGAAAGCTTGTGAATAAAGTTTGTTTTACAGTTTATTATAGGAATGTAACAGCAGTGCGAAACAGGCAATCAAAATAGCGTCCTTAATAATTGCCAGTCATGCTTTTCTAACACAGAGGGACTTCCTTACGTCGATGCGTCATAGAATTCAAATTCATCCAGTGAATGCCTCATCGCATTTTCTCTGTAGACTCCCTAAATGAATATTACCCAATCGTCCACTTGGTAGGCTAAACTCTGCATTTTTAAACATTACTTTGCAGGTGCGTAACAGTGCAAGGAGGAGGACGGGGAGGGAGGGTTCGAGGAGGACGGGGAGGGAGGGAGCAAGGAGTGCGCTGGGACTCGGGGAGGGAAGCCCCACCGGAGGGAGGGCCATCGAAGCATCTGCGGGGCTCGGACAGAAGGACCGTCCGGAGGGGGCCCAGCCATGGTGGACCGGCCAGGGGGGGCTGCCTCTCCCTGCTTAAGACCCTCAGCGTCCTGTTCTGGGTGAGGTGCAGCGCCTGCGTGTCTCACAGGGAGGAGGGAAGGATTGGGGGTACTTCCAAGGTGTCACCTGCCCCGCTACCAGCACCTATGTTAACCTATTCTGCCACCCAGCGGCTCACCTACCGCCGACCCTAATGGCCCCACTGCCCTGCTTACAGCCGGCCTTATTACCAGTTCCTCCTGCATCCCGCCCCTCTCACCTGCCCTGCTTACAGCAATCTCCCCTCTCACCTGCCCCGCTTACACGTTGACCCTTTCACCTGCCATGCTTACAACCACCTCCTCTCCCCTGCCTACAACAATCGGCCCCTTTCCGCTGCCCTGCTTTGAACCACATCCTCTCACCTGTCCTGCTTACAACAATCAACCCCTCTCGCCAGCCCTGCTTCTAACCACCTTATCTTGCCTGCTCTGCTTATAATCGGCCCCTCTCCTCTGCGTACATCCACCCCCTTCCCTGTGTACAACAACCGGCCCCTCTCCTCTGCTTCCAACCACCTCATCTCCCCTGCTTCCAACCACCTCCTCTCCCCTGCCTTCAACAATGGACCTCTCTTCGCTACCCTGCTTACAACCACCACCTCTCACTTGTCACAGACTTTGCAAAAAATGTAATACAACACATTGTCATATACAATGGCAATAACTCAAACTTTAATGCTGCGAGACCTATTGCATTGCAAATGCTTGTTTAACAAGGGTGTCACTACTGCTTGCTTCCATTGAGATGGAACAATACCAGTAATAAGTGACTGATTGCAAATCTGGTGAAGTGTTGGAAATAATTCATCCTTAAACTCCTTCCAGATTTTGCAGGGCAGCGGGTCTAAAGGAGAACCCGAAGTAATCCTCTCTGCAATTCTATGTAAATGTAAATGTAAATGTATTTGAGCTTGTAAAGCGCACTGCTACCCGTCCGTAGGTTTCCTGGCGCTGTATAACTCTGGGGAACCCGTCCTGGCTTTCCCTGTGGGATGGTCCCTGCTGGGAGTCCCCAAGGTGGAGCCAGGCATCCCCGGAATGGATAGGGCCGTTGTGGAGATTAGGCAAGCTAATGCCCAGAGTTGCCGAGTGGAACCCCTGATTAGAGTAAGCACCGAAGCGAGAATTATCGAGTCCGCTGACCCAAGTCCACGACCCTATCTATAAATTCTATAAAACTCCACTGCATCAGGGGGCGGAAATTCAAATAAAGAGTGAGCCCCATCCCCCTCTAGACCAACCCCTGTCCCCTCCTGTACTGTTTCAACCGTGTCCTCCCTCAGGGCTTCTCCCAACTCAGATTGATGGGAGACCCCACCCTTGTTATCAAATTGAGTGGTGACCACGCCTAAATCGTCGATGATCTTTTTAATTTTATTATGAAAGAATCCCGCTAGGCTCTCACATAGTTCTTGAGAACAGGAAATTAAATTTTTAACACAATCTGGATTGGTCAAACTATTCAGGATATAAAAAATGCCTCTTGAGCTATTCGGAGCACTAAGGATTAAGGAAGAGAAATATTCCGCTGTGGCTATGTTGATTGCTTTCTTATATTCCCTGATCTTACTTTTCCAGGTATATTTGTCCTCCACATTATACCCGTTCCTCCATTTCCGTTCTGCATGCTTGCAATAATGTTTCATATTTTTCAGGTTATCATTGAACCATGGGGATGAGGGTCTGCCCCTCTTGCGATGTTTTTTTAGAGGGGCAAGCACGTCCAAGACCGACATGATTTTAACACCAAGCATCGAGTAATTCTCCTCCACTCGCAGATCAGAGGAGAAGCAATCTTCAGTCAAGAGCAATGGTTCCAACTCTTTTCTATGTATCAGGGTTCTCCAGTCTCTGCTCATGAATTCACCCCTTGAGTCAGTTGCGCGCGGCTCTTGCCTAACATGATTCATGAAAAATGTAACTAAAAAGTGATCTGTCCAGATCAAAGGTAGGACCTCCCCCAAAGACACATAGTTAGCCTCTGAAAAAATTAAGTCCAACATATGTCCACCATTATGAGTGACCTTGGATACTTGCTGCAGGAGACCAAGGCCTTCACAGGACTGCAGAACATTGGCGCATCCCCCATCTAGCTGGTCATTAAACCATAAATTAAAGTCCCCTAAAATCACCAGTTTGCGGTGGGAAGCAGCCATATTGGTAAAAGTCTCTAGCAGTATTTGCTGCTGTTGAGGACTAAAGGCCCCCGGGGGTCTGTAACATATATTCCCATTTAAAACCTGGGTGGAGGCATCCTCAATGCTAAAGCCTAAAAGTTCAAATCCTGGCACCCTATCCACATCTATCATAGTAATTTTTAGAGTATCCTTATAGATGAGCCCAACCCCCCTTACCTTAGCTCTTGGTTTGTGAAGAATCTTGTAGCCAGGGGGACATGCTGGGCCCAGGTCAACCTCACAGTCCAGGTCTCTGTCATAAACAGCACCTGAAAATCATGAGTTTCTACCAGCATTTCAATTTCAGCTTTACGCTTAGGTATTGATCTCACATTTAAAAGCCCACATGAGAGGAAACCCGTGTGCTGGAAATCGGACAAAGGCAGCGCCGATTCCTCAAAGTTGACAGTCCCCCTCCCCTTACCCACCGTATTAAGGCGATGAAGTCCAGACCTAGAATAGCAGAGCGACTGATGGCCAATCACGATGTTCACCTCCCCACGACAATGGGCAGCATGGCTGGCACTAGGCGCGTCCTTGGCGCGGACGGGTGCAGGCAGGCTTGCCTTCGGCGCGCCTTCGGCGCGCCCGCTCTACCATCCGTTTAAATGCCCTCCAGCCCCTAGCAACTAGAACGCTGACTCCAAAATGGCGTGACCGCTCGCACGGACGGCCCGACCAGTCAAGGAGAGTGAAATTCAGGAGGTACCCAGCAGGCGCAAAGAAGCCCCCACACTCAGGTATGTTGAGGGTTAGGGATAGAAATGTAAATTAAAAGTGCCGATTTTAAAACCCACAGGTACACAATACATTCATTTATAAAAACGGGTGACCACAAACGAGGTACCCCCTCTCAGCCGCCTGACAGCACAATATTTCACAAGGAAGGAGCAAATGCTGCGCGCTCGCTCTAACATCCGTTTAAATGCCCTCCAGCCCCTAGCAACTAGAACGCTGACTCCAAAATGGCGTGACCGCTCGCACGGACGGCCCGACCAGTCAAGGAGAGTGAAATTCAGGAGGTACCCAGCAGGCGCAAAGAAGCCCCCACACTCAGGTATGTTAAGAGTTAGGGATAGAAATGTAAATTAAAAGTGCCGATTTTAAAACCCACAGGTACACAATACATTCATTTATAAAAACGGGTGACCACAAACGAGGTACCCCCTCTCAGCTGCCTGACAGCACAATATTTCACAAGGAAGGAGCAACAAAAAAAAATGTCGGTTCCGAGTAGCTCTCCCAAATACGCCTGTCACGCCGAACTGGGCATACCCTATATCTCTGACCTAATAAAAGTGGAGCCAGTTTTACTACGGCACAAGATCTGGTCAACAGTGGAGCCCTTATTAAATAGGGATATCCTAACAGATTGTTTAAGAATGGAAGGGGCTTTAAAAATCCCATGGTTAAGGTACGTTCGAGATTTTATGAAGGATCTTGGCTATCTGGAATACTTCACCGAACCAAATATCATGTAATTTGTAAATGGAATAGACCTAAAGAAAGAGGGGCTTCTATTGCTGGACTCGTTAAGATTGTCTGGCGAGATTGTCAAGCCCAGTGTACAGCAAAATCAAATGATTTTAACTTCTTTTACCATCCAACCATACTTAACTGTTGTACCTGGAATTTATGGCAGGTTTTTATTGACACGATTTAGATTTAGATGGTTTCCAAAAATGCACGACTGGGACCGGGAACTGAATTTGTGCCCATATGATAACGTTTCGGGTCAACTCACCATTCATGTAGTTTTATTCTGTGAATTTTATAGCGATTTAAGAAAGACATGGATTGTCCCAATTTTAAAAACTCTGGGGATCAGACCGTGCTTCCCGACGCTTATTGTTTTACAATATCTAGATAACTAGAACTTCTCCTCGATCTGGAGAGTATCAATGTTTTTGAAAAAAAAGTTGTTCATCTAAGGAAAAGGCTAAGTATATCACAATGGACGTTTCTTTGATCTCTACATATGTTTGTCCCTTTTAATGATTGTATGAACTAACAGCTGTTTTATAGCTCGACTTATATCATGATCTCTTTTAAAAACAATTTTTATGTGATATCTGTATGTTTTTATCCGCTTTTATGATTGTTTGAATCATCAATCGAATAAAGCTATGAATGGATTGGACTGGCTATTTGACTTTAAGTGAAAATGTTAAGAATGCATAGTATTTTAGACCACCTTTTGAAGGAGGCTATTTGTGGCATACGATATACATCAGAAAACATGCTTTATTTTAAGATTAGAAACTGGCATACACTATTCATATTTTTTGGAGGAGAATAGATTCACAGAGGTTAATTTAAAATTACCAGTAGTTGTAAGTGTTCTTTTGTTAGTAGTCTGAAGCTACTTCTTGAATACACTGAACCATTGCGAGTTGATCTGTGCTCCTTAATTTAGTCATCTTTAAAAAAAACAATTGCTTTCAGTTGTGTACTTGCCTGTTCAGAGATGCACATTTCACCTAGCTGGACGGTAATGAATATTTAAGATCACAAATTGTACACTGAAATTTGGATCAAATGCACCAATGCAAATTCTTGTTTTTGCTCTGCCACTGGACATAGCTTCCTTATCATCCTTTTGGTTGGATGTGCTGTATGTTTCCACTTCTGTCATGAAGGAACTAATTTTTCATTTTTATTTTGGATTTTTTTTCTTCTTTTTGCTAATGCAAACAAACTTTGACAAAGCCAGTTAGCTCTGTGGTCCCCTTTTAAAAGCAAGATTATTGGCTTTGCCAGTGCTTGTTAAAAAAAACAACCCACAGTTTTCATGTTCAGATTGTAATAGGCACAGAACTTACTGTAGCCTGTGACGAACCGAGGAAGGTCTGCAGATGATCTACAACTCCCAAAAGTTGATTAGTGGTCCTTCACTTTTTCTTCATCTTGGACCTACTGTTGTATGTTATTGGTCTGAATTGTGCAAATGTTGTCTACGGAGTGTAAGAAATAATCAAAGAGCTCATTAAGTGAAGCCATTACATATGAAGGTCTGCCTTGATGCTGGTTTACCAATGTTCTTGTTATGCATTGTTTTAATGCTTTTCTATTTTTAATCGATTACAGGCTATCTCCAGGCTTTGTGAAGATAAATACAAAGACTTATCTAAAGTTGCTATGAGAAGATCATTCAGCGCTGATAACTTAGTGGGCATTCGCCGCTCTAATGCCATCATCTCCTGAATAGAGGTCCGCAACTACAGGGGTAGCACTCTGATCTAACTAAAGAACACTGCCACCTCCTGCATCACACAACCAGCCAGCTGTCACGGTGTCTTCCAGCAAGAGAAGGGGGCAATGGAAAAAATAAGGAGACCTGGCCTACAGACCGCTGGTCCGAAGGAGCACGCTTTGTCGGGGCAAATAAAGAACCTGTATTACAGCCTCAATTTCTCGTCCTTAACGTTTCCAGAACTGCAAAATAATTTATTTTTAAAAAAATCTACGCTCTTTAATCTACCCCATGACCTCCTTCGGATGTTTGCTTACTGTGTAGGCATATAGATGTGAACTATGTGAGTTTTTAATATGTAATAGTTTTACATTTTAGGACCTAAAACACTAATCATGTGATTGTAGTTCTATTTTTCTTTCCTCTTCATCCATTTTGTCTCTTCAGTTTTTATCTTTGTTTTAATTTATTTTTAATTTTACTGCATGCAACGAGTCTGTGCAGTTCTAACATTAAGGTATGAGGCTCGTCCGTATAGTAAGCCACGTTGAACCTGATAAAGTGTAAAATTGAAATACTTGATATTTTTTTCCCTTAAAAACAGTTGGGTGTGTTCTCGCCTGTCCTTTCAAAGACTACTAATAAAGCTGCTAAATGAAGCCGGTGCTCTAGTTGCAGCGTTGCGCCGGATTCCGAACGGCACTCAATGAAAATGTTTCTCCATGATGGATTTTGATTAATGGGAAAGAGTGGCAAGACATTTGATTGCTAGTATTGCTTGTGCATTTTCCTATAGGGTCCATTTGGTATTTCTGAAGGGATACAATGGTGCTGCTCGTGCTACTGCTTTGAGAGAGCTGCACCCTGTATGCTTTATAAGGCGCTCTCAAGTGAACGGTTACTGCGACTCTCAGCGACCGCTGCATTGAAACACACACATGGTTGTGTCATTCTTGTGATGAACATGGCTGAGTTTTTATAATGCCTCCCTGCAATACCCTGCCAGAAACTGCAATGTAATGTTCCACGCATCCAGTCTTGAATGGTTACCTGGTCTGTTTGCTAGGGTTTCATAGTGCAGTGCATTCCGAATATTCGAGACTACGGCACTGAGCCACTTGAAGCTTTCCTTGATACATAATTATGTTTGCTTGAAGATGGAATTCTGCACCAGAGAACAGAGCTCAGACATGAGTAAACTGGCAGAAGATTTAAGTCAGTGACGTCCAGTATGTTTTTTTTAGCAGTGGAAGAAGGCATGGTGCCTTTTAAATTTCTAGTGAAAGCGAGTTTGACTCTTACTTAATGGCAGGTATTTTCCTGCATGAGTCTCTAAAGAAAGACCCTTTACCTCAGTTATCATTGGTCGTAATGCGACAGATGGCTGTACCATAGGGGGTTGATGTGACACGGGAGGAGGATGTACGGGGGTACTTTCTAAAACGCTGCTTTCTGACTAATGGTCCTTCAAATGAAACCAGTCATGGAAAATGTGATTTAATCAATCAGCTAAAACTGTTCAAACCCAGAAGTGTGAGCTGCTGTTTATCTCGTATTGCCTTACATTTAGTATTAACAAAAGCTACGTTTATGTTACTAGTTAAATCACCTTTGTTCAGAGGCATGCTGCAAAGGTAACTCCTTGTTGGTGATGTGTAGAGGCTTAAAGGACATACTGACAACTACAGGCCGACCCTCTTTTACTTGGAAGTAGTGTTCTGGTTTTCCCATTAGATTTGGTGCATTGCAATGTTTCTTAACTAAAGCTCTGCCTGTTTTACAACTGACGTACCTCCATCCTCTACACAACTTTAACACGTGCATCCTTTGAAGCATCCCCTTTGACTAAAGTGATCGAAATCAAAGCATAAACATTACTAATTGGCGCCAAATATTACAAATGCCTTTTTGAATACAAATGCTGTTAATCCTTCATGTCAACCCCGAAAGTTTCAAACGTGGTGTTGGATCAACTAATTTGTCTTTTGGAAGCCCTCTTCTTTTGTTGATCACTTTCTTTCCAGCTATTTTACATTTAAGAAGTGTGTATGTAAAGTACGGAAGCCTCACGGCTCCTAATCTGTGGAGCCTTCAGTAACCGTTCTTGGATAACTGAAACAATGTAACGGGCATCGGGTTGTTTTCCTGTCATGTTTATATTAAAAGAAAAGCTAATAATAAACTCTATTTTAATTAAAGGGATATGTGTTTTTGTCCATTATTAACCATGTTCTCCTCTTTAGAAAGTGAACTTCTATCCGGGCATTGCATGAGAAAAATCTCGGACCACGTTTTACATGAATGCATTTACTTTACTAAAAACTTCTTTGTAAAGATAACATGCCCATAGGACGGTCCATTTGCCACTTCAAATAAATTAAGCGGGAAATGATGCTCAGATATACATATGCATTCTGCAGTTGCTAGTTTAAGCCTTCTAGCAGCAGCAACGTCCCATAATGTATCGCAGGGGCACTTCAAGTAGTTATTTTTTCTATTGTAGGGTATAGACTAATCGTTGACCTCTGTGTTAACTTCTTCAGTGCTTTTAAGTATAATGTAACATAAGAACGACAAGAAAACAGGTGATAATCACACCACTGGTATTAACCAGCAATCATCCACTGTCTCAAACTTTGTTATCCAATCCACCTCACCCATTCCAACACCACCTAATCACCTCATCACATTCCACAGTCATCCCCGTCCAATAGGTCTGCACATCCAGACGTACACATCTGCAACATTCAGACTAAGATACCAAACACATTCCTCCTTAAATATACAAAAACAATACTTTTTTAACCAAACAACTATACTAACTACTCTCAACTATTCGATAGCCAAAATGCCAGGAGCAACTTAGCAAGCCTAAACTAATAAAAATAGATCCAAATCACCACCAAATGCAAAATTAATATTAAAAGAAATCAGTGAGTCTGCTAGGTGTGCTTCTCATTCACAAACACCCTTGCAGCACTTTGAGGCAAATTCTCTTGACAATTGCCTACATCCTTGATTCAAACCTCTTCTCGCTCTCCTGCAGTCACTAGCTCATTCACAGTCTCATTTCACCATTTATTTCCTCGAAGGATTTACTATTCATCACTTACCTTCACTAATCACTAGATATTAATTCAGATAATTGATGTCAGCATCAGCTTAAGAATACATGTTCGTTCATTACACTTTATGACGGGTTCCCCAGCGGTATACAGCGCCAGGACACCACGTAACGAGGTAACAGTGCACTTTACAAGTATACATACATTACATTACATTACATTTATTTCGGTCAGTATGACCTCAAAAGTGCAATCACAATACATGCAAATACATTTAAAAATTGCATCAAAAGACAGTTACATACTATTAAAAGAGATACAAAATACATAGTATGTACATTGTTGGCGCACATGAAGAATAAGAAAATTCTACACACCGTTTGAAAAGGCCTACAATCCTGAATTGGGCCACAGCAAAGTGACGTAAGAGACGAAAATCACAGAGGGTTATGTTAGGCTGGAAACAAGGGTTCACCTTTGGAAAGTGCATAGTGCGAATAAATAAATAAGTAAGTTAGATAAAAAGAATTCATAAAAAGGATGACCAACGTTCTTACCATACAACAGATAATTTAGACCTGACACTGGAATTCCCCAAAACTACAGGTTACTTCTAAACGAGAGAGTTTTTACAAAGATTGTGGAAGTAAGCTAACAAATTCCCATTTCCCTGTAGCATGACTGTGGTGCCAGTGGATAAACTCACTTTGGTCTAATCAAAATGACAAGACTAAATTTAAAACTATCGGAGACAACCACGGGAGGATATTAATCCCGGCTGTTTAAAAACAAGATGGTTGCTTTTCCACTGTGAAGACATCTAACGCTTATTGGAGAGTTTTTATAAAAATCCTACGGGTACACCACATGGAAAATAAGAAACCAGCAACTGAGTAAACAATCTGGGTACTGGTGTCATGCTTCAGTATCCTGAACGCCTCAGAACAGCATCTGGTTCCAAGGTTCCTACAAACCTGCACCAGCCATCGTTTTCTTGCTTTCTAGTAGCCAGGGCAGGTAAAAAACACATGGAGTACTGACTCTTCGGGCCAATCACATGCCGGGCAGTTCAAAACTTGCAAACCCCTCCATTTATATGTAAAACAGCGGAGCGGCAGTACCCCATGCCTGAACTGGAGGTAAAGCTTTCAAGCGGCTGCTGGTTTGATAACATCTAGAGCCGGCTCGAAGCAAGACCTATCTTTTATTTCTAGAGATGCTGAGGTTAGTTTGCCTGTTCGGGGCAGCGATGAAGCTGTACCATTTTATGCTCCTCATAATGGGCCTTCAGTTGTTTCCTAGGTAGTGTGGAACAGGCAGACTCAGGATCAGCCCAACCCCATGCTGATTAGCGAGTGTTTGATATGCGCTAGCCACGGCAATTTAACAGCCCCCCGCAGGTTCATTACTTCTAATAGTTCCTCCCTGTATGATAAAAGTTCTGGGGTAACCCACAGGCGACGCCAGTACATTAAAGGTTTGAGGTTTGATACTTCTGCGATTGCCATGAGCCCCAAGTTTAATCGGAGCGGGGTTAGCGGGGTGCTCCGTGGGATATTTAACAGCTGTCTGAGAAAGTTATTCTCTACCTGCGATAAATTCTCGGGACTAGAGTGGCCTCATAGTTCAGCACCATATAACGCCCCTCCCCGGGCTTGAGCTTATAGATTTCAATAGCTGGACTGACTGGTTGTATACCATTAATTTGGTTTTCTGTAGGTTGATTTCTAATCCTCTTTCACTACAGAATACTTCAAATTTATCGAGAACCCTCTGTATCCCCATAGGTGATTTAGATAGTAATAAAGTATCATCGGCATACATCATTGCTGGAATCATACGGGAGGCTAACTTGTGTGCATCGAGGTCCTTTTCTGCTAGCAAAGAGTATTTCATGCCATTGATATATATAGGCCAAAAAGAGTGGGGGCAAGCACACAACCCTGGCGAACACCTCGCTTAATCGGAATGGATGCAGTTAACTTTCCATCCTTGCCAAACCTGATTTGCGCAAAATTGTCCTCATGAAGCTGTTTAATGAGATGGGTTAAATATACTGGAACCCCTATCTAATGTAGGACTGCCCACAGTTTTTCCCCTTGGGACCAAATCAAAGGTAGACCTCAGGTCTACAAATATTAAGAAGAGACTACCACCCTCCAGACACACGGTCTTCCAGCACAACAGTTGTAGTCTGAGTACTTGGTCCAGGGTAGATAATTGTTCCCTGAACTCAGCCTGTAGGGGGGATAATATCTTCTATTCTTCCATCCAGGTTTGAAGCCTGAGCAGCAATATACGCGCAAATTTTTTTTGTGAGATGTCGATCAGGCTAATTAGCCTATAGTTGGTTGGTAAGAGTGGTGAGCCTTTTTATAAATCGGAATTATTTCCGTACGAACCCAACTGGGGGGAATCTTCCTACCATGCAGTATGGCGATAAATAGCACCCAGAAGTATGGGGCCCAGACAGATGGTTTGCTACGGAAGAGATCTCCAGGGATCTTATCCAAGCCTGGTGCTTTGCCTGGGGCTATTTTCGCTAAAGCTCCCTTGTTTTCGTTTGGGCTTATACTTGTACTTAAGCTGTCGTCATAGGGAACATTAATTTCCCCAAGATTTGGTGGGAAATCAATCCCCAAAGGGCATCCTTCAGATAACACACCCAGCAGCGTTTTTTCCTTGGAATAAAGGGATTAAAAATGATCCCGCCAGACCTCTTCATCCAGATTCGGGTCTACCATTGTTTTGGCACCAGAACTACCAGTGTTGACAACACCCCAAAAGATCCACATATCCCTTTCCCCCTGGGCGGTTCTCAGAGCATCCCACTTTTCCATTTCCCACCCTTTTTTAGCTTCAGAAATTGCCACTTCATGTGCCTTCCTTGCAATTTTAATTTGCGGGCGATCATTAGCCTTAATAGATGCTACTAGTGATCTTTTGGCCCTACAGCAAAGATCATCATACCATGGGTGTGGGGGCCTCCTGCTTGGTCGGTTAATTTTTTGGGGATAGAAAAAGTTCAATGTGACTTCTCCTAATCTAGCATGGTTCATCTCAACCAGCTCTAGATCTATGCCGTCCCCAATAAGGGTTTTCTGAGATGGATGCCGTCAGAAGCACCGGGAGTAGGGCTTCATATAGAGTGCTCAATTTATCATTTGGTTTACTAAAATCAGTCCATCGCACTCTTCGCCTACAGTTGGAGAGTATCAACCTGGAGTCAATGGGATTATCCAAGATTGGGGCACTCCCTGAATTTAACGCTTTTAGTTCGAGTATTAGCGCATGGTGATCACTATCTAACCGTGGAACAATCTTCAAAACAATCAACCTGTCCCAGGATTTAGAGTCAATTATGATATAATATAATAAAGAACCGCAATCTTTTCTATGGAAGGTGTAATTCTTAGATGTGTCAGGCGAGGTTCTACCATTGCATGCTCTTAAAGAGTGTTTTTAAAGAAGACAATTCATCTGGATCACCAGAGGGGACCATTTTTTTAACTGATGGGCATCTGGTCTCCGGGATTTCCCAGAAGTTGTCCTCGTCATATGGGCTATCCAGGGACATTCCCTCCAGAGCCTCAAACTGACAGTTGAAGTCCTCTCCTAGGATCACCATATGATTGTCAGCAATGGTACCTAAGAACATAGTTAATTCTTCCAACGTGTTAGACTCTTTGCTCAGGGCTATAGGTCTAGAATATACATTTAAAAGAACTACAGAAGTCTTTAATGGAAACTGCAGTATGACACATAGTATATCGTTAGAACCTGTGTCAGTCTGCACGGCCGTGCATCCTATGTGGACTCCTCCCATGTACTAAGGCCTCCAGATGGTCTCCCTTTACCCCCGAATATTGCGGGAATGCTAAAAGAAGCAAAAGCTGACTTTGGAACCTCCCCTCTTGCCCCTGTTTCCTGAAACATGCATATCTCAAATTGACTAATAAAAGTATCCCAATCAGGGTCATCTATCTTGTTGTTCAGACCCGCAATGTTCCATTATTTTGGGACAATTGAGGGTATTCTGTTTGTTAGGTACTAAAGGGGGTGGATGTGGAAAAACCTTTGTTTTTTCATTATCATCCTTAAGATTTGGCCCTACGGATAAGCAGTATTTGGAATTATCAATCAGAGCCGAGTCACCGCCATCGTGGGTGCGACCTGGGGAGCCGCTCATGCCTCCATCGGTTGGACCCTCCCCAGGCGGAAGACAAGGCCCTGTAACGTTAACCTAGGTCGAAGTTTCTATTTGTGGAAAGCATGTTTGTGCCTTAATACTGGTGGGAATTTCCTTTAGTCAATCTACTCCATCTAGGCAGCTAAACCTGTTTCCAGTAGGAATTTTAACCCCTTCCGTGCAGGGTTAATTCCCCCACTGTGCAGGGGGGCGCGCGCAGCGCCCCCATGCTCATGAAGAGCTCAGCTCGTCATGAGGCACTGCGCTCGTGTGCTCATGACGAGGTGAGTTCGTCATGAGCTCACCCGTTCCCGTGGAATGCTCAGCACAGCAGGGGAATTATCCCCGCATGTGAGCGTTCCACGGCTCATGACGAGCTGAGCTCGTCATGAGCACCGGAGCGCTGTGCCTCATGACGAACTCAGCTTGTCATGAGCATCGATAGTGTTAAAAATAAATTGCTTTTGCCAATGCTGGCCTGGACGGGGGCGACACAGTTATTGGGGTCAGGTCTCCAACCCTGCTCCAGGTGTCATGCATGGAGGGGCCTATTGGGGGGTAGAAATAACCTAATGGAAGTAATTGAATACCACCCTTATTACTCCGATCCTCCGTAGCTAAAACTCTTTGGGTCATCTGCTGATTTCTAAAATTAATTACTATGCAGTCTCCGTGTATGTCCTTGTGTCGACTGCCTATCCAGCCCACCCTGTGTGCGGTTAAAGTCTCTTCCACGTGCTCGTAGCTAAAATGGCTATGGTTTAAAAGCCAATGGACACATTTGTTTTTTAATTCCTGTTGAGATTCAGATTGGCCCCTTCAAAGTTCAGGGATACCTGCAAGAATGAGTACATATGGGGTTGATGCAGGAGGTAATTTTATGACTAGGCGGGTGGAGGTAATTAGTAGCTTCTATAGTTGTGGGTGCACCCCCCCCCGCCTGCCTGGTGTTTATTTTTGATTCCCCTGTGGAATTATGTAACGTGGGTGGACGGTTTACTAAATTTGCTGAATTGGCAGTAACCGGAAGTGGCCTTACCACTCTTTTGGCCCCTGGTGCCAGTATCTCCCCATCTAATTTTGGTGGCTAGGCTTGTTCTATGGGGGTTAGGCGGGGGTTGTCCAATGCAGTGCTTGTGGTGGTCTGGACTCGTGTCCTGCTATCAGGACCAGCAGTACCATCAGTTGTCCCCCTAGTTCTTAACCAGTCATTAAAACGTGCAGTCAGCACATCAATCCTCTCTTGTAAGGGCCTAAGTTCATCCTTGACTATATCCCTCATTTGAATCTGAAGATCCACCACCAACTTTGTAACCCACACTGGCTGATCACTTATGTTTTCTATACTCTCTTCTGGATTCCACCTCTCAGAATTTCCATTATCGGAAGTTGAGCCCTGAGACTTTTTCCTTCTTGCAATCTCTTTCACCTTGGGTTTAGGTTTGGGTTTGTCTTTTCTGCCCAATTGGTTTGATATAATAACCCTAGCTGACTTGGGACTAGCTACTTCCGTAAATGAAGGTTGGTCACTAGAGAACTCAGTTACTGAAACCCCTGTAATTTGTGAGAGACTAGGGTCGGTCGGAGCTATTTCTAAATTTGGGGTCAAAGACAGTCGTCTCTTAGTCCGCTCTATTTCAGTAGCCACTGCTCCCAAAGCTTTTTCCAGCATCCTATCTATAGAAGTAGGTTTGGTGGTTGATTTGGACAAGACTAGGGTCTGTTTCTTCTCAACTCATGCCCGTTTCCCCATTTTGCAGTATCTTGGGTTAAGCTATCACATTAGTTTCTAGATTTGGATTTTGAGTGGACAGGGGGAGTAATTGGAATAAAACCACCACTACCAGGCTCAGTAGAATATACACGACTACATAAATGCCTAATAGGTGGACCAATACTAGATAGCACTATCTAAAGCAACCGAGTAAGCAAAGAGATTCTACACACACAAAGTTCCTCAGTGTTCTCAATGCAGTCATTTGTAGTACACAGTGCGCCAACTAGGTACCAATAAGGGAAGGGACTATTCCGAATAATTATCAGTCTGAATGATCAACAGTACCTTTGTTTCAGGTCCCAATGTTTAGGTGTTAGAGCCCTCGCCCAGCCCGGCCTCTGACGGGCGCGGGGTGGGCCCGGGCACGCCCGCGCGTGTCTCGCGCTGCAGAAGTGCCGCTGGTCTTTAAATGCGGCCCCGGGAGGGTGATTTCACCTTCCGTGCCGCGTGGATTCAGGGCCTGCTGGGGGACCGAGTCCCACCCCAGCGTCAAGAAACAAGCGCCCCGGTCCTGCCTCCTGCTGCCGCTGCTGACTTGTAAGCCCCCGTGGGGCGAGAGCAGATGAGGAATCTTGGTGGGCACACCAGCCCTGGAGTTGCTTCCCGTGCTGCGTAAGTGGCGCTGTCTTTAACCCCTTCGCTGCTAGGCCTTTTCCCTTCCTGTGCTAAGGCTTTTTTTGGCAATTTTGGGGTAGTGCGCGCTTAGACCCCTGTAACTTTTTGACCACATAAGGTATCCATGCCAATTTTGCGTCCTTTCTTCCAACATCATGGGGATTCTAAAGGTACCTAGGGTTTGTGGATTCCCTTGGAGGGGTCCCAGAAATTAGCCAAAATACAGCATTAGTTAGGTTTTTTTCAGAAAAATGGGGAAAACGGGCTACAAATAAGAGTCTGGGTTTTTCCCTGCAAATGTTATCAAAAAAGGGGTTGTGGTGCTGAAATCACCATATTTCCAGCTTTTAGGAAATGACCGTCTTTTGTCAGAAAACCAACATTTTTTACACAGTTTTGGCATTTTTCTGGGACATAGCCTATTTTTGCTATTTTTAGTGCTTTCAACCTCCTTCCAGTTAATGGTAAAACTGAGTATGAAAGCAATAATGGATCCTGGAAAGCTATACATTTTAGAAAAGTAGACAAAATTCTGAATTCAGAAAGGGGTCCTTTGTGTAGATCCATCAAGGTTTCTTTATAGAAACCAACAGTTAAATATTGGAAAAATTGAAAATTAGTTGAAAAAAAACGGTATTTTGTGTCAACGTTTTCGCCTGTAACTTCTTGTAATTATGATAGCTCTTTGAAAGCAATATACTGTTACATCCGCTGGACCTTCCTGGTTGTGGGGATATATAGGACTTGTAGGTTCACCAAGAAGCAGACGAACCCAGAGTAAAAAACTGAGTAGCCATTTGCAATGGCTTTTTATTATGTACCGGGTATATAGCAATGATTGTGTGAAAATGTATACATGGAAAAATCGGTATGAAAGACACCTATGTATTTCTGAAATGGGTACAAATTATAGAGTTTAGAAACAGTACATATTTGCACATTTTCAACATTGGGAATACTCATACTAGCATGAGAATTATTGGTCATTTTTCAAAATTACTTATTTTTTACACAATGTCTTTCATTTGGAAGGCAGAAATGCATCAAAACTCAATAGGTAATAACAGTTGCTTTACAAATCTGAATGACCCTAAGTCTCCCGATAAAAATGGTACCTCACTTGTGTGAGTGGGCCTAGTGTCCACCACTGGAAAGGGCTCAAAACTCAACGTGAACACACCACATTTTCACAATGAAAATTAACCCTTTTTTTGCTAAGTGTGTAGCTGTTGTTTTTTAACCCTAGCTCTGCCGGCACCTAGGGAAGCCCAGCAAACCTATACATTTTTTAAAACTGGACACTCAGGGGAATCCAAGATGGGGTGATATGACTGCCTGCCACCAGGTTCTGTTACCCAGAATCCCTTGCAAACCTAAAAAAAATAGTCAAAAAAGTCACATTTTCCCCACATATCTGCAGTGGAAAGTGTTGAAATCTGCGTGGATCCACACATTTCTACGCACCCGGCGTTCCCCAAAGTCTTTCGAGAAAAATTGTACCTCACTTGTGTGGGTCGGCCTAGTGCCTGCGACAGGAAACGGGGCAAATCGCAACGCGGTCACTCCTCAATTTCGCAGTGAAAAATTACCCTTTTTTTGCAAAGTGCCTAGCTGTAGTTTTTTAACCCTAGCTCTGACGGCACCTAGGGAAACCTAGCAAACCGATAAATTTTTGAAAACTAGACACCCAGGGGAATCCAAGATGGCGTGATATGACTGCCTCCCACCAGGTTCTGTTACCCAGAAACCCTTTCAAACCTAAAACATTGTCCAAAAAAAAACACATTTTCTCCACATTTCTGTGGTGGAAAGTTCTGGAATTTGTGTGTATCCACAAATTTCCTTCCACCCCGCATTCCCCAAAGTCTTCCGAGAAAAATGGTACCTCACTTGTGTAGGTCGGCCTAGTGCCTGCGACAAGAAACTGCGCAAAACGCAACGTGGTCACACCTCAATTTCGCAGTGAAAAATTACCCTTTTTTGCAAAGAGCCTAGCTGTAGTTTTTTAACCCTAGCTCTGCCGGCACCTAGGTACACCCGGGGGCTACCAAGGAGGTGGATCCCCCAACATTTCTTTACCCAGAATCCCTTGCAAACCTCAATTTTAGCTGAAAAAAATCATTTTTTTCACACATTTTTGTGTGGGAAAGTGTGGCATCACCGGGCTCTCACAAATTTCCTTCCACCCCGCGTTCCCCAAAGTCTTCTGAGAAAAATGGTACCTCACTTGTGTGGGTCGGCCTAGTGTCTGCAACAGGGAACGGCGCAAAACGCAACGTGGTCACACCTCAATTTCGCAATGAAAAATGACCTTTTTTTGCAAAGTGCCTAACTGTACTTTTTGAACCCTATCTCTGCCGGCACCTAGGGAAACCTAGCAAACCTATACATTTTTGAAAACTAGACACTCAGGGGAATCCAGGATGGGGTGACTTGGCTGCCCCCCACCAGGTTCTGTTACCCAGAATCCCTTGCAAACCTAAACAATTATCCAAAAAAAAGACCATTTACCCCACAGTTCTGTGGTGGAAAGTTCTGGAATCTGCATCGATCCCCAAATTTCCTTCCACCCTGTGTTTGTAAAATTGTAATTTGATACTTGTATAGCGCACTACTCACCCGCAAGGGTCTCAAGGCGCTTGTACGAATACCGCTGTGGAACCCATCCTGGCTTTCCCTGTGAGGTGTCCACTCCTGGGCCCCCCCAAGGTGGAGGCCAGGCATCCTTAGCGTTGTGGGGGCCGTTGTAGAGATTAAGCAAGCTATTGCCCAGAGTTGCAGAGTGGGACTCCATGATTGGAATAGGCACGAGGCGAGAATTATCAGGTCCGTGGAATTTTGAACCCAAGACCCGCCGAGACGGGGAATTGAACCCTGGTCCCGGGCTAGACATCTGCATCAGGGTCTGCCGCTCTAACCATTGAGCCACACTTCTCCAAAGTCTTCCGAGAAAAATGGTACCTCAAATGTAGCTGTCACGCAGCCCAATCCAGACATGTTTTGGAGACAGGTTTTCAGACGTAGTGAGGCAACATCAAAATTGCCTACTTCAAAACCACCTGCTTTTGCAAGGGGTTACCTGGGTTTTTGGCGGCCATCTAGGAAAACCTACCAAACCCACACATTTCTGGAAAGTAGACACCCGGGGGCTTCCAAGGAGGTATGGCTTGCGTAGATCCCCCAACGTTTTCTTACCCAGAATCCCTTGCAAACCTCAATTTTAGCTGAAAAATCTGTTTTTTTTACACATTTTTGTTTGGGAAAGAGTGGCATCACCGGGCTCACACAAATTTCCTACCACCCAGCATTCTCCCAGCATTCCCCCAGGTCTCCCAATAAAAATGGTGCCTCACTTGTGTGGGAGGCCCAAGTACCCCCAATGGGGGTAGGGAGGCTGTCATTTTTGTGGGGGAGGGGGTGGGGGCATCGGCATGCCCATTTTGGGCAGCCCCCACCCTTATTAAAATTTGCCCCAAAACAATCCCTGGCAACTAGTGAGCTATTCCCCCCTTCCCCCCGGGTTGCAGATTTGGGGTTAATGCCCCCCATCTGTCCATCGGGGGGGCAGAAAACCCACTAGACGCCAGGGATTTTTTTAGCGAATTTCAATTAGGGTCAATGCTGCCCAAAATTGGCATGCAAATGCCCCCACCCTAATTAAAATGTGCCCAAAAAAACGCTGGCGTCTAGTAGGCTTTTTTGCCCACTGGGGGGGGGGAGATTAGGGGCTACTGCCCCATCTGCCTCTCAGGGGGGGCAGGAAGGCTGTAATTTTTACGGGGAGGGGGTAGGGGCATGGGAATGCCCGTTTTGGGCAGCCCCCACCCTAATACAAATTTGCCCAAAAGAAATCACTGGTGTCAAGTCGATTAGGGGCCAATGCCCCATCTGTCCCCTGGGGGGTGCAGAAAGGCTGTAATGGTGGTGGGGTTGGGGGCATTGGCGAGCCTGTTTCGGGGAGCCCACCACCCTAAACATAATTGCGCCCAAAAAATTCCTTGGCGTCAAGTGGGTTTACTCCCCTCCGGGGGGGGCAGATTGGGGGATACTGCCCCCATTTACCCCCCAGGGGGGCAGAAAGGCTGTAATGGTGGCGGGTGGGTGGTGGCATTGGCGTTCCTGTTTCGGGCAGCCCCCACCCTGAAAAAACTTCCAAAAAGAAATCCCTGGTGTTTAGTGGGCTTTCTGACCCCCGAAGGGGCACATTAGGGGCCAATGCCACGGAGAAAATGGAGCGCGTGCTGTCCTTGACTTTGCCCTGTACACTGATAGCAGAGGAGCACGTCCTTGTCGTGAGCCACCCAACGCCTTCCTTCCTTACGTGACGCCAATTTGGGTTTCTACTGCAGTCCTGCACTTCAGTGATGCCGTCCGCTGTTGTTCTTTTGTCAGTGTGGCGTTGGCTCATTAAAGTAAAATTCAATGGTGCTCCCACGCAAAACCAAAGCGCCATTGGTACTCATACCAGTTTCCTGTCAATCTCCGAAGCTTTTCAAAGAAAGTACTTGGACTTAGGAAACGCTGCAATCTACCCATCATTCCGACTTTGGACACCGCATCGGTTAGTGTTAAGTGTGAATTTCTGGTGTAAGAAAGTTGGAAGTTTAGCAGCGCAGCTCCAACAATACACTTGCTTATTTGAAACTACTACATTCTGGACAAACTTACATCCCCTTCAACAATTGGACACTGTGCAGTCAAGTGAGAGAGAGTGTTGCAGTGAAGGATTTGCTTTCAATTATTATTTTTATTGCCTGCTTTGTTTCGATCTTACTGTGTGTCATGCATTTTTAAGTACTTGCTACCTTGATGCCTTATACTCTGTTACATCTTTTAATATCTCTATAGGTATATTTCAAGCTTTTACCACAGGCATATTTCATGTTCTTGCATAGGTGTTATTCCTTATATTATGTGTATCTTGTACTTAGCCATTCTTCTATGTTTTGGGAAGAGTGTTTCATGAAGTTGTTCTGTCTTTCTTCATGATGATACACATCTTGTTTCTTTGTTGTTCCATTGAGCATTTTCATATTGTATATTGACTGTTTGACATCTTTTGTCATCACATCTTTTGTCATTACTCGTTACCTGCTCTGTATACTTTTTGGGTCCTGAGTCTTTTTCTCTGTAGAGTATTTATGGTGTAGGAGCTGGTCTCCTCACACCTATTTTATTTCAGTGTGGGTTGTGCACAACCATTACCCTTGATATACCCTATATATTGATATGCCTTTGACACTATTCATACTAGTTTTAGTGCTAAATGAGCTGTGTACCCTATTCATACATGTTTAGTGCGTAAGAAGCAGTGTACCCCATTCTTATAAGTTTCAGGGTGTATGGGGTTGCAAACTCAATTTATTTTGGATGGTTTTTTTTAAGTGCAAAATGGGCAGTCAACCCTACACTTAAATTTTTAGTGCGCAATAGGCTGTGTTCCCTATACATTATATTTTTGGTGTGCAATGGGCAGTGTACCCTATACTTAAAATGTTTAGTGCTCAATGGTCCGTGTTCCCTATAAATTATATTGTTTTTTTGGTGCACAATGGGCATTGTACCCTATACTTTATTATGTACGCATTTATTTAAATGCAGTATGGGTTCCCTAGTGTCCCTAATATAGTTGTGGCGTGCAGAACGGTGTGAATGACCTAT
The DNA here is from genome assembly GCF_964261635.1 of Lissotriton helveticus. Classification (NCBI taxonomy): domain Eukaryota; kingdom Metazoa; phylum Chordata; class Amphibia; order Caudata; family Salamandridae; genus Lissotriton; species Lissotriton helveticus. The sequence continues at coordinate 447,789,593 of NC_136061.1, forward strand.
GCTTTGCCCTCTTTAGTGCGTGGTGTGTAGAAATGGGTGACTAGTTTGAGTTATACACCTCCTTGGTGTCAACTTTTCTCCCAACTCTGAATAGTATTTCCATGCTGAGTTGCTAAAGTTATTATTCATTTATTTATTCCTCTTTGACGCACATTCGCAGTTTCTTGCTTGTTCCATTTTCTGTATTTTCTTCTTTATGTTTCCAAGGGAATGGGATGTGCTATGTTATATTCGTATTTTCTCGTTTGCACTCTTTTCCTTACTGCGTACCTTCACTCTTTATTCCATTCTCTGTTCTTCTGCAATATGCATTTACCTTTCTGTATTTCCACTGTTCTCTTCCATTATTCATCTTTTCTTCACCTAGAATATTCATTTGTATGCAATGTTGTGACAAGCCTTCTGCATATATGTGTTACATTCATACATAGGCTTGCTTCTATTTTTAGTTATTTGTTTTCTCAAGGGAAGAGGATGTGTTTTACTTATATTTACTGCTGTTCAGCCAGTGTGCATTAGTGTGTGTTTGGAATGTTGGAATGCATGATGACTGGGTGGAATGTTGGTGTGCCTGGTGGACTGGTGGACTGGAGGAATGACAGTTGGAGAGAGTGGGCTGAGCAGCAAAGATGCAGCTTCTGGTAGGGCTACGAATTAGCCATGAACTAACTATACCATCTTAACTACCAACCTGTAACTTGCTTACTAAACCTCTACTTTGGTTTACCACTCGGCTACCATCCATCTTTTCAACAAGGTTCTCGTTCAGTGACCAAATAATGCTCTGTGACTCCCTGAAAGTTCTTGATTCATGAGTGCATCCATTTCCTTTTCTTATTTATGCATAAGAACTACACCAATCCCGCGATGGCTTTTCCCTAGTAAATGATTTCAAATATGGTGCAAGAACTCTTATAAGACTTAAGTTACACTTTGTCCTGTCCCTCACCCATACTTCGCACTCTTTGAGCAACTTCCTGCACGGTTCTGTTTCGCTCGCATAGTCTTCCACAAAATTAACATTAATCATAAAAATGAACAAAACTATTTGTTTTTTAAGATACACGCCCTTCATCCCTTTAGTGTCGTTCCGTTTCAGCCAGATACGGTCCGATAATATTTGTATTCCCTACTCATTCTCTAATTATTCTACCGTATGTACTACAACATGCTTTGCAGTGTCATGAACGCGGTTCGATCTTTGGACACGTGCCAATTCCAGGGGTGAAACGGGTGGTGCCTGCCTATGACGGCAATGGTCCATCAATGTTTGGAAGGTGATGCCAGGCAAGCCGTATTTACTTGTACAGGCTCTTCAAGTATCTGCTCAACCTCAGGTCTCCAGAGCTTTTCGAAGAAATCACCACTTTATCCACCCGTAAGGTAAATGTAACTGGGTCTATTATGCTTTCTTCCACAGGCCTTCGAGCATTTCTTACAGCTTGGCTGTACATGTTTAACATTACATTTTCCCCTCTGCTCAATAGAAACTCCCTCCTCACTAATCACTTAACTATATCTGTGTTTCAATGTATCCACATAATATTCGTACACACCATCATGTGGAATATTCGCTCCTTCACCACCTCCCTTCTTTACAATCAGTGACATGTACAGGAGTGTGCTCTAATTTTATCATCTCCGCTTGAGGCAGCCGAATATGGAATCTCCTCTCTCGGCCATGTGCACTTTCACTTTGGCTCTCCACCTCTAAGAATCTATTTCTGCCCCGAATTATCCCACAAGGTCGGGTACCAGGTATTATGCCCTGGTTTTCTTTCTGTTAATTATCTTTCTTAATTGGTAATGGTAAACTACGATGACTACACCTTTTACACTACTTTTATGGTACACTTGCTAATGTTTTACATCGACTCCAGAAAACATCCACACTCATTTCTACATTAGAATTCAAACTGAATACATCCTTTTCTTCCTCCTCTCCTTGCACTAAGCTGGCCTTATTCCCCATTAAAGCCTTTACATACCCAAATCGGACCTCTTTTCTTACACCTGTTGCAGATTTTATCAAAGGCTGGGTACGCTTTAGAATTTCCCAAATGGCTGTAACTCCACCGTTCTCCAAGTTTTTCTGACAACTCCCAAATTCATTATTCATCCTAAAGTTATCCGTATTATTCATTTTTTCCTATAACATTGAAATCACGTGTGCTGATTGCAAAGGCCTTGAACATAATATTCTGATTGGTTGATAGTTCTGACAGTATCAGTGCCAGATTTAAAACAAAATCGTGCTCGCCACATCCTCTCATGCACATTTTTATGATCATGAGCCGTATTATGTCTCAATTGCACAAAGCAGCGAAAACCTTAATATGGCAACATTGTGTTGCGGCTAGATAATCCAGTATTACCTCAATATGTACTCTCTCATGTTATTGATTCCTAACCAATTTGTAAAGAAATATTTCGAAAGCATTTCTACACAGAAAAGACAAGTTCTGTTATTGCAAACCCAAACTGTAGCTGACTGAAGTGTACACAGCATGTGAATCTACAGAATCACATGCTACAATTTCCAGGACTCAGATGTATATAACTACTCGAAAATTATAATGATCTTCTAGGAAACAGTAAAAAATCAGATGAGAGGGTCTCATTTTGCTAGCAAGATTTTATGTTTTCAAATGTGTTTATCAAAGAAAAAGACCACGGCCAGATACTACATCACATATGACTCTGCCTTATGCATTATCATCAGAGGCAAACTCCATCAAACGATGACCACAAAGTTCGAAACACAGAAAATATTTTTGTTTAGCACTGACAACCAGATCTGACCCCAGCAACAAAATCTTAGGGGCTCCTGTAAGTACCTAGTTGAAAGGGACCGCAAGCATAGTAACATAAGATCAGCAACAAACTAAAACCAGAAATTAGTCTTTCCTAATCCTATGAAAGCAATTCCTCCTCCTGCAATTGCGGGGGTGAGGAAAATGGCCTAACCCAGACGCCGCTCGAGCAGTCACTCAGTCCAATCGTCACCCGGCCACAACCCACATCTCAGCTGGACAGTTTGAAGGTCCGGTTTTTCACTTCCATGGTCGCCTCTGAATCTTTCTGGAAAACCCACCGATGCAGTGATACCCTTAATCACCAAAGGCTTTTTAATGTCTTTAAGAAATTAGAGTATTCGGTGAGGGGATTGAGAACCCTCTTCAAATAATAATCTAGGGCGTCCAGGAAAGCCACCAGAAAAACCTTGGCAGCTTGGCACAAAGCAGTTAGGCTTAATTTAAGAGGTAATGTGTAACGTATGTATGCTGTAATGAAACAAAAATAAAGTGAAAACAAGAAAAATCCCAAACTGATTTAATATATGTAATGACACTAAAATTGCATTAAGAAGAACCGGAAATAGGAATTTTTAAAGATTTTTTTTTTTTTAATTAGTGTCAACCGCGGTTATCTGGTTACGCTAGACCAAAGTCAAAAGTTAAGGCTGACTGCGAAGAATCACCAGTTGGATACAGGGACCAGGTTGGGGGTTAGGCCTCACTCCAACAGACTCAAGGAGCAGGTTTCCAGGGCAGGTTCAGTTGGAACTGGTTAGCTGGTTAGTTGCAGGGGGAGAGGCCTCTGGCATGCTTGGTGGGTCCATGTAGCCCAAAGATGAGGTCAGCCAAATGACCGTTGGAATCACCTCTGCAGTACTGGGTTCAAAGCAAGCTGGTCCAATCTTCCCTCAGCTTTCAGACAGCAGGGTAGTCCTGATCTTCATGGCTCCAGGATTGTTATGAAGATGGTTCTAGGATGCTACATTTATGCCCAGTACCAATCTGTTGGATGGAAAACCCCTACCCACTCCCTAACCAATAGGGTAAACGTTTCCTGTTGGACACTACCCATTTTTGCAGCACTTCCTGTGTGTTTTACTGGAAACTATCCCACAGTACATCTCTTTCCCTAAATCCAATGTGGCAGAATCTTTCTTCCACTAGTCTGGGCTCACTGTGCCCTCTGTGTGGTAGAAGAGGGTGTTGGGAGGTTTACCTGAAAGAACTATACCCAGCGGGGAGAGAAATTGAAGAGGAAGCGCAGGGGGACTGGAGAGGTCTAGTAGACGATCTAAAACCAGACTTCTCAGTGGAAAATGTATTTAATACGATAAAGACCCTTAACCTAACAAGAGCTGCTGGACCAGATAACCTGCCTGCCCAGATAATTAAGCTATGTACACCCTGGTGGGCTGAATTTTTCTCCAACATGTTTGTAGTAATCCTAGAACTAGGGATAATACCTAGTAATTGGAAGGGTGCGATAATTAGACCTATCCATAAAAAAGGGGATGTCAACGCACCAAGGAATTATAGATTAATCAATCTACTCGATATTGGAGAGAAAGTTTTTGCCAAGATAATTCTAGGTAGGTTAAAGATTTGGGCAGAAGAGAGAGCAATTATCCCAGTGGAACAAGGTGGCTTCAAAGAAGGCCACTCCACAATAGATCATTGCTTTGCCCTATGGGCCCTGGCTCGGAAATCGATAGAACAAAATGGGAAGCTACATTGCTGTTTTGTCGATTTTCGAGCAGCGTTCGATTCTGTGGATCGTAATAAACTTTGGGAAGATATGTTAATATATGGATTACCGGATGGCTTGTTGATGATCCTAAAAGAGCTTCATAGTGGGAATTGGGCCCAGGTCATTAGAGATACGCATGGGGCTTTAACTCATAAGATATTAGTAGGGAATGGTCTTAGACAGGGGTGCGTCTTAGCACCCCTGCTATTTTCAATCTTTTTGGCAGATCTTCCCGCGACACTTGAAGTGGAAAGAAGCGCAAGTCCAAGAATGAATGGGCATAAAGTGCCTTGCCTTTTATATGCTGACGATCTAGTGATCCTGGACCAAACTGAAATAGGACTCCAAAGGAAATTAACTGCTTTTAAACATTATTGTGATAGGAAAATACTGACTGTAAATATGGAAAAAAACTAAGGTTTTATGCTTTGGAAAGAGTAAGAAGAATTTTAATTGGTACTTGGTTGATGACAAACTAGAGGTAGTTAAGGAATATAGATACTTAGGCCTCTGGTTTGACAGTGCGCTAAAATGGTGTACCCATCTGGAGGCTCAAAAAGCTAAAGCCTTTTCATCCACATGTGGGCTAAAAAAGTTTAATAAAGAATATGGAGACATGACACACAAACCAATGATAAAGGCATTTGAAGCAATGATCCCCCCCAAGTATTGTATGGGGCGGAAGTGTTATACTTGAGCGGTAAACATGAGTGAGATCAGGAAGAGGGAACATTTTTTTTAAATGTTATTGTCTTTACCTAATTGTACAATGGTTCAAGCAATTAGAGTGGAACTAGGGTTAACTTCTTGGAGTGTACAATCCCAAATGGCCCTGGTAAGATTTTGGAAGCGCCAAGACCCAGGATTGACACCTAAGGTCTCACAATGGTGTGGAGAGGAAATCCAAATAAGTAATCTTGGCTGGGCAAAGGATGTGAGAAAAACACTCCAGAAAGTAGCTGGGCGCCTTAATGTGAGATTTACCCAGAATGCCCAGATAGGCGACTTTACAAAGAGAACACTTAGGGAACAAGGCCACACTTTCTCAAAGGCACAGGACCTAGATTACATGCTGGAGAAAAAATCGGTCCAGTGGTCAAAGAACTCTTGGGTAAATGAAGGCTGGTTCCCGTATCTGGATATATTGCCTAACCAAGGGTTAAGATATGAAATACTAAGGTTCCGGGTGGGGATTAACCCCTGGAAGATAGATGGGAAATTAAAGTCCGTACTGATTGGCCCAGAAGGTAACTGTAACTGTGGGCGGGGCCTAAGAAACGATATGTTGCACATATCGCTTGATTGCACATTTGTACATGATTTAAGGAAACTGTTTTTACGTCCTATATTCCTATCACATAAGATAATTTCACGGGCCCAGGCGATTTGCTTACTTACAGATATGCATTCGTTAGAAATCGCAATTGGATTGGGTAAATTCCTGAAGGCAATAAAAGATTTTGGAAGGGAGCTATTGAAGGAGGGACATTGATTTTAAGTCCTTTTAGGCCTTTTTATAAAATTTAAATCTGAAATTCTTCTAGATATGTGAGAACTCTGTAAAATTTGGGTTTAATGAATTGCGTGTCTGAGGGAGTCACCCTCTTTTAACCTTTCTTTTTAACCTGTATCGAATTTTAATTATTTATGATGTAGTAGAAATTTTGTCTATTCGTACTTTTTGGACTCTGATTGTGTGTGTTTTGTTTCGTTTTGTTTAAAAGACTATGGTCTAAATAAACAAGTTTTTTTCTCTCTCTCACACAGTTGTGTGGTTATGAGAAAGGGGAAACCCTCCCTGTTCACTCCAAACCAGTTCTGGGTTTGTGACTGTCTAAGACAATAGAAGGGAGGCAGTGAAGGTGAGAGCTGCACCTGCCAGGGACAGAGTAGACTGCCTTTGAAGCTCAGGAAGGGGCTGGACACAGGCTCAGGCCTTCGTGCTCAAGGAAGAAAAAGACCTCCCCACACTCGAGCCATTTATCCACTGTCTGGGAGCAATTCACGGCGCACGACATGGGAGCTATCATTAGTCATATGACACTGGAAACTGACAGTCCTTTTCTCCAAAATATTTATATAAAATCCGACAACCGTTAAGTTGGATTTAAAATTACTAAAAAGACGAGTCATTGATTCATCTTTCTATCTGCTCCCAACTGAAAGTAAGCAGTATAAGTTGCTAAAGTGTGACTTAGTGTTTTCCTATTGGCGACGCCAGCCTTGTGCTAGTTAAAAAAACAACTTTTGGGAGGGTTTTCACTGCCAGGACGTACAAAACATTAAATATACATGCTTTACTTATTAAATACCATCCCCCCTTCTCAATGGACACTTAGGCCTAACGTAGTGGCAACTTAGAAGTATTAAAAAGGAAGGTTTAATCCTGCCAAAAAGTTTGTTTTGCCATGCGGAAATGGCTGTTTACAACTGCGCACCCAAGCTGCAGTGGCAGGCCTGGAGACATGTTTTACAGTGCTACTTTAGTGAGTGGCACAGTGAGTTCTGCAGCTATTAATTGCATTTTATTTACAGGCCCAGAGTTCAAGTGATACCATATACTAGAGACTTGCAAGTAAATAATGTGCCAATTAGGGGTATGTCAGTTCTAAACTGTTTGGAGAGAAGAGCACAAGCACATTACCATTGGTTAGCAGGAGTAAAGTGTGCAGAGTCCTATAGCCAGGAAAATGGGTTCAGCAACAGAAGGCAAAAATATGGGGAATGCCACACAAAAGATGTCCATTTCCAACATGTGAAGCAGAACGCAGGGAAAATTACCCACCCTCATGGGTGTTCTCATTGCTAAGATGAAAAAACCCAGAAAGAGCATCAGCACTGGCGTGTTCCGTTCCTGGGCTTTGTTACACCACAAAGTCCATTCCCTATAGAGGGATGGACCACCTCAACAGTTTAGGATTATCACCGTGCATTTGCATCAACGATGTGAGATGTCTGTGATCTGTCTGAACCTGGAAGTTAATCTTGGGTACCAGTACCACTGGACTGGAGGGGACTACATGAGAGCTGAATCACTCCCAAATACAGAATCTTGAATACCTCATCCTTGATGCTGGCTCTCACTTTGTCAGACAGCCTGTAGATTCTGTTCTTGACAGGCATGCTGTCTCCCTGTTTCTTTGTCTTGGTTACGCTAATCAGTGAGCCCTGGAGTAAGTGAGAAAAGAGGCAAACTACCCCAACAAGTGGCAACAGTCTCTTTTGCTCCGGGGTTAGGGAAGATGACAGCTCCTTCCACTGACCCATTTAGCTCCTTGGAAAACAGGAGGTCTGTGAGGGGTTCACTTTCCTCCTCCCCACCATCATCTGTCGCCAAGAGCATAGTTACTCCAGACCTCTTAAAGTGGGATTTCAAGCAGTTCACATGTAGGACCCTTTAAGGGTTCCTAGTTGTGTTGAGACCCACCATGTAGGTTACCTCCACTTTATGCTCTTTAATCTCATAGGGCACTGGTCCACCAGTCCTTCAATGCCCAGAGCTTGACCTTCTTCATCACTCACACCTTTTGGCCAGGCTAATACTCCACCATAGAATCCTCCTGGTTGTACCAGTGGTTCATGACTTTCTGGCTGGTTCCAGAAGTGCTATCATGTAGCTCACCACATCTTGAGGGGTTTTTATGGAGATTTTCTCTCACACCTCCTTCACAGTACTGAAAGGTCCATGCAGAGGGTGGCCTAATAGACGTTCAGTTGGACTGAACTCCAGTCCTTTCTGAGGCAATTTCTTGGTTGTGAATAGCAGGCATGGGAAAAGGATGTCCCACCTCTGCCTTAAGGACTGTGATAGGCCCATAATCATGCCTTTTGGGGTCTGTTGAATCTTTCAACCAGCCCATTGGCATGGGGTTGTTATGCGGTGGAGCGCTTGTAGGTTACACTACATTGACTTCATGTAGACAGACATGAAGTTGGTGCCTCTATGAGACACAACCTCCTTGGGGAAACCCAAATGGTTAAAGATCTCCATCAGTGCCCTGGCCATTACTGGCACAGTCAGCATTCTTTGCGGAATGATCTCAGGACTCCTGGTGGCTTGATACACCAAGACCGTGATAAACATGTTGCCTAAGGCGCTCTTGGGGTGCAGAGGTCCAACATCAGTGTCTACCCTTTTTATAGGGGCTTCCCACTACAGGGAAAAGAAGCGGGGGCTTTTTGCTTTACCTCAGACTTCCCACTAGCCTGGCAGATTATGCAGGATCTGCAGAATGCATCTGACTGCATCCTCATCTGGGGCCAATGATAGTAGGTGACCAGTTGGTCAGAGGTTTTGGCCTGCTCCAGAAGCCCTGCCAGGAGAATATATCTGAGACAACTCCAGTGGGAAGGCTCAGTAGCACTGGGGGACCACTAATAAGTGGGCTGACCGCGTGGGGACCATAGGCTCACTATACAGGAGACCACTCTCCCAATAAATTAGGTGAACACCACAGGTGACGCCAGCTGCCATGCCCTTAGTTTACCACTGTAAGCCCTCAAGAGTAGGGCACTGATATTGCGCCTTGCGGAACATTGCCTGCCCTCCTTCAGTTTGCCACCTGGCTAACTCAGGTAGGTCTCCCAGGGCAGCAATTTCTTCTCTGTAGGTTCTAGGGCATCACCCTCAGGATCAGCCTCCTCACTGAATGTGGGAATTTGTGGAACTTGGTTTCCTGGTCCCCTTTCCTCTTGGGCGGCACCGGGAAAACGTTTCCAGGCTCCACCACCTTCTTACTCCCTGATGAGCTGCCATGGACCGTTTGGTCAGGCACACCCACTCAGGCAAAGCCATCATTGGGGTCCCGCTGAGGTACCTTCTTTGACATTGTGGTATTATTAAAGAGGTCAGCTTCCTTCGCAAGCTCTCTAGGCACAGTGAACTTTGACTCGATCAGGTGTTGGCACAGCTCTGCAAAGCAATCACTGAATATGTGCTCTCTCATGAATTGATTGTAACGCCCATCATAGTCACTCACTTTGCTGCCCTTTACCAATCCATATTGTGCCTTACTTAAGTAATCAGCAAAATTGATCCAGGTCTGGTTAGACAGTTTCTGGCAGTCCCTAAACTTTAAACAGTATTTCTCTGGGTTGAGACCACACCTGTCAATAAGTACTTCTTTCATAGGGGCTTACCTCATCCGGTCAGCATTATCTAAGGCCAGTGGGGTATGCCTCCTGGTGACTGGCATATCCTTCTAGAGACTATCCTCCCAATTCTACCCTGGGAGCATGCACAAAAGCTACCTCATAGGCTTCAAACCACTTGTCAATTACATTTCGTACAGTTTCCACTAATCAAGTAACACTGTGCGTTTGGACAACATATGCATCAGAATATGGGTCTTAGTCCACGCATATCATCAGAATATGTGGGCCCAATTCCTGGCTAGCTCAAGTGCACAAACTGGACCCCTAAACCTGACCGGGTATAGGATGGTGTCTGCAACCTTAGAACATGACCACTCTGCCCCAAAGAAATCGTGGAAACAGATCTACCCTTTTGTGGTTACCATAGGCATGTCCAAAGGAGGACACAAGAAGTACGCAAATTGGCATTTCAAACATTTATTGAAAAAATTGAATTTTTGTGTAAAATACACAAGCTGAAATTCATAGTAGAAGGAAGCAAAACATTGTTACCAGTGATCCAGCGCTCGGGAACGGATACATTTTCTAAAGACAAGCCCATTTTCCCTTACCCAACAAGCCCCTTCACGCTGGGTTAGTTGAATTCCTTGTAATTATACCAACCTACTAATATCTGTTATTATGTTTCCCTATTTTACCAAATATGGCAATGCAATCTTTATAAGTTGGTTAGGGTAGACAAATTAATACTCATGAATAAAAATATACTAATTAAGACACTCATTTATATATTTATAGTATTTATTTAACCCCTCCCATGCTCGTGACGGAACCGTTCCGTCACGAGCCTCGGGTGGGCTGTGCTGGTGACGGAACGGTTCCGTCACGGCCCCGCTGCGCGCCTGCGTGGCGCTGATGTCGCGCATGCGCGGCGCGTTCTATTGAGCCGGCGGGGCCGTGACGGAACCGTTCCGTCACAAGCACAGCTCAACCGCGTGCCGTGACGGAGCGGTTCCGTCACGAGCACGGGACCGCCGCGCCGCTGCCCCGCCCCCTTAGCGCTGCGGCGGAATAGCCGCCACAGCGAAGGGGTTAAATAATGTGAATGAATGCTCAAATACAGCACCAAACATGGATCATCCCAAAGCAAACAACATCAGAAGTAAAAAATGACAAATTCACAGTCACTGACTATGCTTTGAGGAGTGGATAGGAGAAGAGACAAAAGTTTCAGAGAGGAAATACATTTGCAAATAATTATGCAAATTAGATATCAGGCTAACACTAACCCAATAAGGAAACACTAACTCCTGGCCGGGAAGTCAGCCATGAACCCCTCAAGTAGATATGAAAAGCAAAGACTAAGATTCAGGATCCACAGGAGAAACAGCAAACCGATGACAAGCGACGATCTCACCCCAAGAGTCAGCAAAGATGTCTGTCCAACAAAAAAAAAACTAAGCCCCTCCCTCCAGGCACCTCAATTATACCCTAAACCCCAAAAGACCATCCCACAGAAGTATCTAGCTCGGGCTTTTCTCTACTTTTCTCTACTTTTGATTGGCTAGGAAAGGGGGTGCATGGTCACTCCACTCTCCACACACACACAGAAGCTTCTAAGAGTTTATTGTTCTTGTAACAGCAATGACATCAGTTTTGTGACCCAGGAAATATTCTCCATTCCACTATCACTTGTTTCATCCACTCCAGCAGCATGTAATACTTTGTATAACAATCTTCCGCGGAGCGCCTCTGTGTAGAGGAAGTTTCTCTCCTCGTTCATAGTAACGTCCTTTTGTTCAGATTTTGGCAGCTTTGCAAATCGCCGAAGGACAAATTCAGGCTCCTTCTTCTCTTCTGCTCTCACTTAATAATTGTAAATATTTTTCTTCAGTTTTAGTGTTTAACACTCAAACTGGCATGCAGAATGAAAACCTGCTTGCTTTCTACAGAGAATGAAACACAAACATTTATTACTTTCATGAAAATGTTTTCTGTACGCACCAACCCAAATGCTGCATTCATCCCTGCGCAACCTATTTTAATGTTTAATTTTATTTCAGCCAATATTAGTAATGTGCACTTGATGCAGCATTAGTCCTTTAATTTTTCATTAGCTAAAAAACAAGCTTGCGGCCTAATCCAGCAGTTTTTAGCTTTGCTTTTGCGCAGAACCATTTTCCCTCGTGTTAGGCCTTGCCATTAGGTTTTAACTGCACACGTTTAGTAAATATTACTGAGTGTTCAATTCGAGCAGGTTTTATTTTTACGCGAAAACCCTGCTTTATCACCAGCATTACAAGAATGGTGAAGAAGATGAACAGTCCACCCATTATAACGTTGTTGTGATTATATGAATGTATGAAGATATATCGTAATTATAACCCTACCAAACATTGACTCTACTCTAGTGAACGTAGTAAGAAGTGTGATCTGCCATATCGCAGATCAGCTTAACTCCCCACGTTTCCTGTATGTGTGATGTATCCGGAAGCCAGCCTGGTGTAGAACAGGTTCTGTCCTTTTAAGGATTTTGATGGAAGTTAGCAGGGCTGGCAATCATTCTCAGGTGAATTTCCAGGATAATCCATGGAAGGGCTCCTCTAACAGGCTATGTATCAGAAGCTGGGGTATTTAAAAAAAAAATTTATTTAAGTGTTGGGCCCGCCGTGTGCCCGGTGTGCGGCAGGCCCAGGTGGCATTGGGCCTGCCACACACAGGGCACACGGCAGGCCCTGGGGACATTTTGGTTTTAAGTATTGTGGTGTTGGGCCCACCGCGTGCCAACGTGGCATTGGGCCCGCCGCACACGGGGCATGCGGCGGCCCAGGTGGCATTTTTTTCCATTATTTAAATGTTGGGCCCGCCGCGTACCCTCTGTGCGGCAGGCCCAGGTGGTATTAGGCCCGCCGCACGTGGCGAGCCCTGGGGACATTTAAAAATTTACTTAAGTGTTGGGCCCGCTGCGTGCCCGGTGTGCGGCAGGTCCAGGTGGCATTGCGCCCCCCGCACACGGGGCACACGGCTGGCCCTGGGGGCATTTTTTCTAAATTATTGAAGTGTTGAGCCTGCTGCGTGCCCGGTGTGCGGCGGGCTCAGGTGGCATTGGCCCGCCGCACACGGGGCACGCAGCAGGCCCTGGGGGCATTAGTTTTTGTAATTATTGTACTGTTGGGCCCGCCACATGCCCGGTGTGCGGCGGGCCCAGATGGCATTGGGACCGCTGCACAAGGGGCATGCAGTGGGCCCTGGGGGCATTTAAAAAAAAATGATTGTACTGTTGGGCCCACCGCGTGCTCGGTGTGCGGCGGGCCTAGGTAGCATTGGGCCCGCCGCACACGGGGCACGCGGCGGGCCCTCGGGCATTTTATTTTTTTTACTATTTAAGTGTTGTGCCCGCTGTGCGGTGGGCCCAAGTGGCATTGGGACCACCGCACACGGGGCACGCGGCGGGCCCTCGGGGCATTTTTTATTTAATTATTTAAGTTTTGGGCTCACCGCATGCCTGGTGTGCGGCAGGCACAGATGGTATTGGGCCCACCGCATACATGGTGCGCGGCGGGCCCTGGGGGCATTTAAAAAAAATTATTGTACTGTTGGGCCCGCTGCGTGCCCGGTGTGCGACAGGCCCAGGTGGAATTGGAGCCACCGCACACGGGGCACGCGGCGGTCCCTGGGGGCATTACATTTTTTTTAATTTAAGTGTTGAGCCTGCCGCGTGCCCAGTGTGCGGCTGGGCCAGGTGGCATTGGCCCCACCGCACACTGGGCATGCGGCAGGCCCTGGGTGCATTTGTTTTTGTAATTATTGTACTGTTGGGCCCGTCGCAAGCCCTGTGTGCGGCGGGCCCTACTGGCATTGGGTTCGCTGCACACTGGGCACGTGGCGGGACCTGGGGGCATTTAAAAAAAATTATTCAAGTGTTGGGCCCGCCGCGTGCCCGGTGTGCGGCAGGCCCAGGTGGCATTGGGACCGCTGGGCACGGGGCGGGCCCTGGGGGCATTTAAAAAAAAAAAAAAATTGTACTGTTGGGCCCACCGGGTGCCCGGAGTGCAGCGGGCCCAGGTGGCATTGGGCCCGCCGCACAAAGGGCACGCGGCGGGCCCTCGGGGCATTTTTTTTTTTACTACTTAAGTGTTGTGCCTGCGGTGCGACGGGCCCAGGTGGCATTGGGACCACCGCACACGGGGCATTAAAAAAAAATTATTAAAGTGTTGGGCCCGCCGCGTGCCTGGTGTGCGGCAGGCCCAGGTGGCATTGGGCCGGCCGCACACATGGCACGCAGCCGGCCCTGGGGGCATTTTTTTTAGATTATTGTACTGTTGGGCCCGCTGCATGACCAGTGTGCAGCGGGCCCAGGTGGCATCGGGCCCGCCGCACACGGGGCACGCGGCGGGCCCTGGGGACATTTAAAAAAATATATATTTACATGCTGGGCCCGCATCGTGCTCGGTGTCTGGCGGGCCCAGGTGGCATTGGGCCCGCCGAACACGGGGCGCACGACGGGCCCTGGGGGCATTTAAGTGATCGCTATTGAAAAACAAAAAAAACACGCTCACTAGTGGTGCGCGCGCGCCACTGCAAGCAATATGTTTTCAATTATCGCGCCCGTGTCTGGGCGCGATAATTTAAAACATATGGGCTTTGGTGCGCGTAACAGACACCAATAGGCCATGGGCGGAGCAAAGCGACCGCCTATGGCCTATTACGTGTTCTGTTACAAAACAACACTCACTCCAATCCCAATCAGAGAGGACCATAGGAAATGAACACGCATAAGCGTGTTCATTTCCAGGGTCCATTTCTGAACCCCCAGCAAAACGACTCTCGCTGCGCAGTGTAACGCTAGATGCGAGACCTAAAAATGAATTGTAAGTTGGTTTGTCAAATGAAACGGGCGATTTCGAAAGCAGTTAGGATTGCTAGTTTTCTGGCTGTTAAGTCTTAAGCAGCAAGAAATTTCATTAGAGTTATATAGGTAATCTGGTTTAACACAATTGTGTTCAACCCTATCTCTTAATGCTGGCCTAACATAATGTATTGGAAGCAGGAGCAATGCAATTTTCGTAATATTCTCATTAAGAATCTTGATCGTGTTCTTTTTTTAGTGTCCTAATTTATTGACATTACGACAAAGTTTTATAAAACTCTGTGTCACTGAAGTATAGACTGCATACAGCAGGTGAAGCAAATAATTTTATTTTAGCACCACTTTCTTCTAGTTGCTACATAATTTTTACGTTTTAAAGTGTTTTTAAATATTTGTTAACCAAAACGTTTCATTTTGTGCACCTGTCATACTTTCAAGTGATATTTTGAAGGTCTCTTACAGAAATGATTATTGAGACCAGAATGTCACCTGAATATCTGAAAGCTTACACCCATGCTCTGAGTTTCCCAAGGAGTGAGACACTTGTTTTTTGGACCCGGTCTTTTGCCTCTGCAGACACAACTATCATGCATGTTTGGTGAGGATGCCAGGTATCTTGGATTGCGCCCCAGAGCATGGCTCTGTGGCCAGGAGGGGAACCTCCTTAATCGAGAATGACTACTGCCTCCTTGCTTCCTTTGCTCGCCTGCATGGCAGGCTGTGGTGATAGTGATATGTTAATATGGCAAGACATGCCTTCTCATATGTACTCACTACCACTCATATGTACTCACTACCATTCCTATGTGATTCTTAGAGTTTATCCATTTGTATCTCTTCCTTGAGTGACTTTACAACTTGTACATTTGCAATGTTCTCTGTTTGTATCTCTTCCTTGTGTGACTTTACAACTTGTACATTTGCTATTTTTTCTGTTTGTATCTTTTATGTAACTCATGTAATCCTACGTCCTTATGTATAGCAACGGGTTCTTTTGTAAAGTGTTCTGACACCTTCGAGTAATGTTCGCGCTATATAAAATCGCATTAAATAAATAAATAAATTGGGTTGCCAGTCCCCTGCAACCAGGTCCTTTGCTGCTCCAGTTGTGTGTGGATGTCATGAGTGTGTAGCTGAACGAATAAGGAGTGTATATACCATAATTGACTGACTGTTAACAGTGTCCTTTTTTTATTTTTTATTTATTTTTTGGGACGAGGTTGATATACAAAATGGAGGATTAAGATAGGAGTACAGACAATCCATGTATATTGCTGTGCTCCTTTAGTGCATTTCTGAAGCCTTTGGGATACGCCAGACTCTAGGGCAGTGGCCTTCAAACCTTTTAATGCCACACACCCATAAAAAAACACCACCACCACCTCAAAAAATGTCACCATTATTCTATTGAACTTGCAATAATTAAATATGTCTAGACTTGTTTAAGCATTTTAGTTAAGTTATGGTATTTTTAAAAATACAATCAAATACATAATTGCCATACATACTATTCTGGTCAGGCAGGACTTACTAATGTGTAAAAGTATCCACAGTGTGATGATTAGAAATGGGGTGGGGGTTTTGAAGAATATTTGCAGTCCCTTCCCTTTTGACACCTTCTTGAAGCCACAATATAAATGACAAAAGATGTTTGTAATGGCCCATTACTGAGTGCCTTACTGCATCTATTATTTCTTCCTGCTGAAAACAAAGCACTGTTATCAGTATAATGGTTCTTTTGGTCAGAGCCTGCCCTCCCCCTTCCCCCCTGCCCCTTGTGAATACTTGGGGTCCCACTCCTAGTTTGAAGACCCCTGCTCTAGGGTGTGGGAGAACAGTAGAAAGTGGTACACTCTGAAAAGCAGAGATGGTCTTTGCCCATGTCCTGCCCTTGTGTTCCTTCAGATAAATCCTCACGAAGTAAAGAGGAAGAGGATGGGTTAAAATTCTCTATATTTTATAATACAGGTCATAGATAGCTTTCAGTAAGAACAGCAGTCCCATTGTGTACCTGGGGGTTCTCAAGAGACTCAGTAGGTGTCTCTAAGTAGATTATCATTTTTCTCTTCTAAGATGTAGACAAGATGGTTACAGAAATCCATTGTTTTGAACTTAGTCTCTGCTGGTGATGTTTAAGTCAGTCAGCTAAACAATTTTTAAACAGGTTATTGGAATTGGGTTTTCTATCCAAAAAATACTTTAAAAGATTTTGTGATCATTGCTTTACAGGTTTTAGCAAATTCCCTACATTTGCATTGGGTCTCAGCATCATACATTTTGACCATTTATGCTGGTGCATTGTGGCGTCTACATTCTGAGATGATACAGTCTTCAATCAATGCAGTATGTCCTGTATAGGTTTATTTGTCAACTTGAAAAGTGCAGTGTCAGTAATTCTACATGTTTCCTCCAGAGCACTCATTAAGAGGCACATTTCTGCTGAAATGGAAGGCCTGGCTCCTGTCTACATTTCCACTGCTACATCTCCCCCTCGTGCCCTGAAGATCAAGACAGACTGTCTTCAAGTCATTCTCATCATCTTGTACTGGGCCAGGAGAGCGTGGTACCCAGAAGTCCTGGCCCTAAGTATTTGTCATCTGATCAGGCTTCCACGTTGGTTGGGACTCCTGTCTCCGAGTCTCCATAACCTACACTGCCATGTATGGAAATTAAGTGATGGCAACTAAATATGTTTGATGTGCCAGCCACGGTGGTTGTCGTCATCTGTGCAGCCAAACGCCTTCCCATATAGTCGATTTATCTTGGCCGCTGGAACAAATTTATTGGTTTGTTTGGTCCCCAATACACACCACTTAAAACTGTGCTTTTGGATGTTTTTTTGTTTCTTTCGTTAGTGCATCAAGACTTTTCGGTGTACAAAGTGAAAAGTTATTTGTCACTCATTTTAGCATTTCATTCGAGGGTTTTGTGCCCCGCTTCATCCATAGAAAGAGGAAGAAAGACTCCATTGACTTCACATTAAGATGACGCAAAAGTTTAGATTAACAGCATAAAGGACCATTGCGTGGATGGCCAACTCTTTGCGGTATTTTCTGGTGCAAAACACAGTGCAAAAAAGAACCCTATCAAGGTGGATAATCCTCTGCATAAAAGTATTAAATGCAGTAGCCAAAAGCAGGCCCATAAACGCCTGCAGCGTCATTCCACCAGGTTCACGCAGTTGCAATGGTTGTGTCAGGTCTAGATATTTGCCAGGCTATGACATGGGAGCTGGTGCATGCATTCACGAAACACTACTGCCTTGGCAGGTCTGATAGGATGGTCACTTCGCTGGCTAGGTTCAGCAGGACCTTTTGATCTGAATCCACTCCCCCGACCCTCCACTTTGGCACGTGCAGCTATTGTTTCAATTCTAAAAGTGAAGAGTCTTCATTTAGAAGTATCCATCAGAATGATGTTACCTTTCAGAACGCCCTTTGTGGTGAATTCTCTAACCACAGATGCCTCACTGACCTTCTGACTCCTATTTCATTGGAGTGGCCTCTTTACCATGTGAAAGGTCCCAAGATAGGAATCAGCTTGCCATCTCAGACTACTTGCTGAGAGCACAGAAGAGGAAAGACACAACAAAATGATATCAGCGTGGGTAACGCTTATATGTGGCTCTGCTTCATCATTTTTGGGGTGGTATGGAGTCTCTGCAGAGTCATACAGGCACACTGAAGCATTGATGGAAGAATTCTGTGGATTCCATATGACGCCTGGGGATATAATAAAGAAACGAAAAGCGATAAATATATAGTTAGAGTATTATCAGAAAGGGCTTCACCATCAGTAAGTAACTTGTTTATCTCTACTGGCTTAGGTGATTCCCAATCCTTTAAAGATTGCTTTCATGACACTTTGCTAATAAATGTAAATGTTAGGACTTCCAGAAGATCTATTAATTTCCAAATCCACACTATGGATACTCCTCTGAATGCTATCACTGGTGATATTAGCCCTTGATCTTGGTCATCCACCTCAATTAATTCACATACATTTGAGAACGAAGGTTTAGAACTGTTTTAACAAGTATTGATCAAATATGCTATTGGAACGTGGCTCAGCTGCTTACTACAAAGGAGGAAAAATACCTCCTGGGTACAGAAACTTCTGTTATAATCTGCCTTCAAGAAAGTGGGTATGTGATGGAGTTGTATTCAATACGTTTTATACGATGTCTTGACCCTCTACTGTTTGAGGCCATGCCCAGCGTAATCTGGCTGTTCTTTTAAATACTTCTATTAAATCGAACTAGGAGAAATTAAGTATAGATAGTAATATTGTTGCAGGAGTAAACAAAAAAAACACTTTGACTTACTTGGTCGAACCTTTGTTATTTAATGTATGTATTCTTCCAGGATATTCAAATAAGTATGTAAATTGTAATATTGCAATCGATACATTCACTAAGGGAATGCACTGATAATATGTTGATCTTTGGGGATTTTATTGCAAACTTTCAGCATCAACAATACATTTTTTTTAGAGATAAAGCTTTGAAATTCACTTGGATTTATCCCACAACCAGTATTTGATCACAAAATCTAAGGCAGAGGAATTTTATTACTAAGTGAAATGTTACAAATTTGCTGTATGTATGTGGGTTTGTAGGGGTGTGTGTGTGCATGTGGGAATGTGTAAATGGTCACATTGATGGGGATATACCAGTTAATACTACTTGGATTGTGATAAATTCTCAGTCATTGATGGATCATGATAGATCTACTTTTTGTTTATTTTCATAATTACTTAATCTTTGCTTTTATACCTCCTACCATGGTGATAATAAGTTAGTTTGTCATACTTCCGTCAATTTAATTCAAATGATCAACTATACTGTGCCTCTAACACAGGCATTCATTTAAAGGATCTCATTCTAACTCCAGCCCAATTTACTCCTCTAGCGTAAACATGCAATATACAGCTATCTTTTATTTGATTGTTTCAAGAATTGTTAATCCATTGTTTATTTATATCCTCTCAATTTTAGTGTATTAAGTAGTGGTATGTAGTGGCAACTATGTGCAGAGCTGAATAGAATAATACGTAAGCACTTTCTGTTTTTATTGTACAAATGATGTGCAATTGAAGACCAAGCTTAGTGTTCTGTTCAGGAAGCTACTAAATGAATGACCCGCACAAACACTGGTGTTTGTTCGCAAATTACTCATGGTCAAAATCATCACGGTCAACAATTTCTATTACTGAGCAAGAATACTCGTGCTTCCCTATTTTATGCTTGAAACATTGCTGACACAATAGATTGGGGCAAATTAAGTTTCTCTTATAAGTCACTTCATATAGCTTCATCTGGTCTCGTCTTCCCTCCTAAAAATAAAAATTTTAATTGTGTGAAAAAGGCCAGAAAGCCATACTGATGGTATTTCAGTTACAGTAATAAAAAATGATCCACTGAGTTGAGGGTACTTTTCTACATCCTAAATAAGGAATCTGATTTGTCAGGTTTAGTTCCAAATTCAAGGGGAGGGACTATTATAGTCTCTCTTCATAAAAAGGCCTTAGAGTCTTGTGGCAGAATTATAGCAAAATTGTGCTACTGGGTGCTAGCAGTGAGTTATTCAATCTGGCTTTTGACCCCAAAGCTCTGTTTTTAATTGCATAGCTGTGGTAAATACTATTTAAGAAAATATAATTTGTTTGAAACCAATCACTAGATGCTGATTTGATTGACTTTACAACAGCTTTTGTTACTCTTGTGTTTGATATTTAAGTCACAACATTTCTGCCGGACACTGTCTGCTGATTGCATAAAGGCTGTCCATTAGCTACCCTGATCTGTCATTTCCTCTCAGGTGTACATTTTTAAGAATGGCTGGTTGTTTTCAAAAGGTTTTGGTCTATTTAGTCCAAGCCTTCGCCATGCACTACTTATGACCTGACATATTACAACACCCATGACATGTTCTGTGACATTATTGATAACTTTACTGATAACAACTGAAGTGACATCATTGATGATAACACTGTGGATGGCAGGGGCTCATTTAATAGTTACTTGAAATATCTATAACTGTTAAATTTCTGTGTTTTTTTCTAGTTTTAAACGCTACATTTAAACTGACATTTTCACCTAACTATAACACCATTTTAACCTTAGTATTTATCAGTGAAATAAAAGTGCATGTACACACACACACACACACATATATGATATGCATATGTATGTATATGTATTTTTGAAAACAGAAAAATATGCATATATATGTGCATATGCATTTCATATGTACATGCATAGCAATTACACCTTATGTCCATATAATACCAAATAATTGTAGATTCTTAATATACAAAACCATTGAAATTCCCACGTTATAGTTATTTGTACTCACTATAACTGGCGCGCCCGCAATGCACTGCTAATGACGTCACATATTACATCACTCATGACATAGTCAGTAACATCACTCATGACATCTCAAATGACATCACTGATGACATCACTGATGGCATCATCCTGTGAATGTGTGTCTTTCTGAAAAAAAATGTTTTATATATGTGTACCTAAACGTCGATGGAAGAACAAACGGTTAAATAAGTGTCTAAATGGTTGGTTTTTTTTTGATTGATTGTATAACTGACTTATTAAGTGTATCTTACTAAATACATGTATTAGCAATTATTGTTTAAATTTGTAAATATCTGAATCACTGTCTCCCTTTATCTATGGACGGCTGCTTGGGTTGGTGAGTAGCTACATGAGTGTCTATATGGGTTATTAGTTAGTTTTTTGAGTATTAGTATGAGTGTCTGTATGGTTTGGTTGGGGGTATTACTTTGTGCATAGATGAATGAATGAGTGGTTTACTGTTTGTATATTGTAGGAGAGTAGGGTCTGCTATCCTATGGTCACCCCAAATGTTTGCTTTTTGCTTCACTGGTTTTCGACTTACTGAGGCTGTGGGCCTGCTAATCAGACCCTCAGCCTGCTGTTCTCTCTCTAAATTAGTAATACATGTGCTATAGGTACATACCACAATTGGAAATGGACTCCTTGTCAGCCCCTGTACCATGCACTATAGGCGCCCAGTGCATAGGTGCCACCAAGGCTTACCAGGGGCTGCAGCATATCTTTTGCCACCCCTGGCTGGTTCTTAAATTGACACAACTGGCTGATCACTCGGCTGTGGCAAGATGGTGTAATCACCTCTTGCTTAGGTATAGTATACCTATATCTAAACCTATATCTGGACACATATAAACCTGTGAGCCACTCCTATGGAAGGCCTCATCAATCCTGGAGGCAGAGTGCGTGGTTTAATGTGAGATGGAGCTCTAGCATGAGCTGAGCCTGTCTGCAGCTGTCGGGAACAACTCCCTAAGCTGGTCCGGGATAATGCCATACCATATACTATTAAGTGCATTATAATTCTCACGGTTATATAGCAACTTTGGTTTGGCTTTATCAAAACATGTCGTGTAAGGTGTCATACGATTTGGAATACTATCCCCTCACCAGTTCTGGCGACCGGGATAGCATTCCACCCCTCTAGAGGGAGAAGACATGTTACTTTACTGAAATGCGGTTAATTTCTAAAAGGGCCTCAGATCCACAAAATGGATGCTTCTGCCACAGACACAAGTCTGACCCCCTGTAGCTGACCGAAACTCAGCCAAGGGGGCCTGGACAAAGGATTTCCTGTCACAGGGAGGTGCCACACCACCCCAGACAGGAGATAGTGGATTGTAGCAGGGAGGTTTGAAAGAAACCAGACACTGCATGGGGAGCACAAGGCTGCCCCTTGCATAATCCGGTCAAACCGGTTCTGGGGCACACCAGCCCCAGTGCCAGCGCAGCCTGGATCAAAGGAAAGGGGTGTACCCACCCCCTTCCTGGGTCCCACCCATAGGAGGGGACCTAGCAGGTAATCCAGCCCCCCAGATTCGAATAAGAGTGGGAGCAGTGCCAAAGCACTTCAGATTATCCTGATGAAACCTAAGAAACAAAACTCTGGACCCTACGACATCCTACTCAACGTAGAAGACTGAAGAATCTCCCTTGTGGTCAAGGAGTGACCACCCTGTGCAAACAGGCACCATCCAGCACCTCAACGACTGCTTTGTTGCAGTTCCCGCCAGAACTCGAGCAACAGAGATCGACGAGATCAAGCTTGCCTGCCTTCTAACAGCCCGATCCACAGTCCCTGCAGAGCTGAGACCCGTGGAGGCGACCGGAAGCGTGGGGCACGCCATCTTGAAAAGACCACGAGACGCTGACCGTGCAGCCCACGAGTGACCCTTGAAGCTGTACACCGGGATTTGAGAAGCCCCAACCCTGAGCCACTCTTGCACCGAAGTTCAGCCCTCCACACTCGACGAGTGCTGCGTGGGGCCCTTCTGCTTCTTTTGGCTCAACGCGTTGGCCCGGTCACTTGCCAGCTGGCTTGTGGCCCCTGTGCCGACGAAAACCGAAATACGACTTGTGATTCTGGTTGCTCCAGATTTGCACCCTCTCCCCTGAAAAGGAGTACCCACTCTGATCCTGGTCCGAGTGAGAAGCAATCTTCCAGTTCCGCGTGGATTGCTTTTGCCAAGTGTTGTTTGCTCCAATCTTGAAGCCGACAACGCCGACGGTGAGAGCCTATGTGGGACAGCTCGTGACCCGCTCCTGGACGTCAGATACCCCGAGCCCACGTGGCAGCGGAGAGAAGCTCCTCGACAACCACCTGATTGCGCCCGACATTGCCTGGTTCCGTCCTGGTTCCACCCTGGTCACTGCTGAGTGACCCAGACTCTGTCCCCTCTGCTTTCAGGTATTTTTCTATCCGGATCCACCCTTGGATCCCACCGGACACTTCTCTTTCCCATCGCCTGCAGCATCTTCAGCTCCAAGCGCCCAGAACCTGCACGACGAAACCCGACGCCACTTCGACCCTATGCACCCGCTTCCTGTGGGTGAGGTAACATTGCAACGCCGGTGTTCCCACACTGGTACACACCTCTAGGGTCTGTGTCTAAAGTTTTGTCCTTCTAGGTTCAGCGGAAGTATCCTAAAACTCTATTTGTGTAACTTTTCCGCACCATTGACTTGCATTGGTGCATGCATGTGCTTTCAGCACTGCACCCGAATCCCGCGGGCTTTTCCCGACTTCAGCATTGCTTGTCCCGACTGCTCCCAGCGATTCCCTAGGCCCTAGGCCTAACCACTGTTCGATTGGTATCTCTTATACCACTTTCTTAATATATGGTTTGAGTGGCCACCCGCCCTCATCCATAACTGTGCAACTTTGTATGTTATACTGTGCTTTTGATTTAACGCTTGTGCCCCTTTGTTCATAAAGAATACTGGGGATTATTTGGAGAAATAAATACATATATTTTTATAATATATACTTGTGTGGTGTCCTTTCATTTGATATTACAGGACTGTGATTGGTAAAACAGCTCGCTTAACACGACCTCTTGAGTTAAGCCTTTAAGGCTGCTTAGTCTATGCTACCATTAAGATAGCTTGTCTACAAGGTTGACTTACAACCTGACACCATAAGGGATTGTTTGGACTGATACAAGGTGGTTCCAGAATTGGAAACATCATATATCAGGCCAACTTCTCACATTGGTGAGCAGCGGTGCGGATTTGAGCTTGCTGTTGTTTTACCATTGCAATCTTTTTATCAAATTGAAAGATCACATCAAGTACCTTAGGTACATATAAATCAAAAGCTTAGCATATTAAGTTCTACTGAACTTAGTAGTTGTAGATTAAAGGGATTAGCACACCCTGACTACAACTCACTAGCAAGGTACAGTAGGAAAACACTTAGTGTAGGTAAGTGCACCACTTACACCTCACTAGCAGTCATGTCTGGCACAGGTGAAGCTCCAAGCTCTCTGCCTGTGACAGTTGACCTTACCCAGGCAACTTCCAGCTATGACAAACTTATCCACAAAGACTTGTGTGCCTTGTGCATATCAAGAGGGCTAAAAAGGGGCAGAGGTCCCACCATTCCTACCCTGATAGCCATTCTAGAACAGGATGACTTAGCTAAGGCGAGTGAAGCTCCCCTAGATTCAGGAGATGGAGTGAACCCCACTGTAACTGATACCACTCCAGAGGAGGAAGAAGAAGAGGAGGTGGAGGAGGAGGATGACTCAGATGTAGAGGATCTTGAAGATCAGGATCAGAGGGGTAGCCAGGTTATAGTTGCCAGGCTTAACCAGGCCAACTTAAACCTACTTGGGAATGGAGAGGGCCAGCACCTCCCCAGATCCCAAAATATAATTCTCCCAGGCAACAGAAGAGTGAGATCTCCATCAGGGGACTCTCATATTTCTAGTGCCTCAAGAGAATCTCAGAGAGGGATGACTTCCTCTCAGAAAATAGAGCATAGGGCCAGGATGAGGGCTGTCAAACTCCAAATAGAGAGGGAGGAGGTAGCCCTGGCTCAAGCTAGACTTGCTTTGGCAAGAGAACAGAAGTTAAGTGGCTTAGATGCCACTGGTGGCAGCATAATTCCTAGAGAGAAAGACAGGAGCTATGATAATAGAAACCTGACAAAAATTGTGCCCCCCTACAAGGAAGGGGATGACATCCACAAATGGATGACTGCTCTTGAGAGAGCCTGCATGGTACAGCAGGTTCCTCAGGATCAGTGGGCTGCAATTGTATGGTACTCCTTTTCTGAGAAAGGGAGGGATAGGTTCCTCACAGTTAGACCTGAGGATGCCAAAAACTACTCTGTCCTGAAGAGTGCTCTTATTGAAGGGTTTGGCCTAACCACTGAGCAATACAGGTTGTTGTTCAGAGACACCCAAAAAGCACAGACTCAGGACTGGACTGATTTCGTTGATTGTGCCACTAAGGCTCAGGAGGGTTGGCTGCAGGGAAGTAAAGTCTCAGACTATACAGGATTGTACAATCTTATAATGAGAGAGCAGATCCTTAATAGCTGTCAGAACCAGCTGTTGCATCACTACCTTATTGACTCTGATCTGACCTCTCCCCAAGAATTGGGAAAGAAGGCAGACAAATGGGTCAGAACAAGGATTAAGCAGAAACCCCAGAACCAAGGTGGTGACCAGAAGAAAACAGACCAGAAGGGTGGGAATCAGAAAGATAAAGAAAAGGACCAGAAGTCTTCAGGCCCCCAAACTAATAATAAGGAGGGTGGTTCCCAAAATGGAAACAAGAAAAAGAAGAATGATGGCCCAAAGAAACCTTGGTGTAATACCTGCAAATCAGTTTCACACTGGGGCAGTGAATGCACCAAGAAAAATCCAGTCCCCACCACTGTAGCTCCTAAAGCACCTGCACCCCCTAGTACAGTTAACAGTGGTGGTACACAACCAAAGGGTATAGTAGGGTTAACCTTGGGTACTGAGATGGAATCTGGCCTAGTCAGAATCCATACTCAGGCAGTTCTCCTATATGATGTGGACTTAGCTTTGTCCACTATAGTGAGTCCCAGTAACCTGGGCAAATATAGGCAGACGCCTTTGATAAATGAGAAACTGGCTCAGGCCTACAGGGACACATGTGCCAGTGTCACTATGGTGACACCTGACTTTGTGGACCCTGGACAGATTGTACTAGGTGAAAGTTACCTAGTGACCAATGCAAGCAACTCCACTACTTCCCATAGTGTGGCTGTTGTGAACTTCTCCTGGGGAGGGGTAGATGGCCTAAAGAAAGTTGTTGTGAGTGCAGACCTCCCAGTAGACTGTCTGTTAGGCAATGATCTTGAAAGCTCAGTTTGGTCAGAAGTGGAGTACAGGACTCATGCAGAAATGCTAGGGATTTCAGCACATGTCCTTGCAGTGACAAGGACTCAGGCTAAGAAGTGCCTTCCTGAACCAGTGGTGGATCTTGGAACAATAGACCAACCACAACCCAAGAGAAGGAGCAAGAGGGTAAAGGCTATGTCTCCCCCCTTGCCCCAGGTTGAGGATCAGATTTCACAGGAAGCTGATTCTGCAGTCCAAGAGAAGACTGTCTCTGAGGAACTTGAACCTGACCAGGTTGAGTTTCTGGGGACAGGGGGACCCTCAAGGGCAGACCTGGGGCAGGCCCAATTAGATTGCCCTTCACTTGAACCCCTCAGACAGCAAGCTGCTGCTGAGGCTGCAGGGAATGCTCAAGGTGCCCATAAAGTATATTGGGATGATGGACTCCTTTACTCAGAGGCTAGAGACCCCAAGCCTGGTGCTACCAGGAGGTTGGTCATACCTTTGCAGTTTAGGGGGTTCCTTCTCACCTTGGCCCATGATATTCCCCTTGAAGGACACTTAGGCCAGAACAAGACTTAGGAAAGACTTGTACCACACTTTCACTGGCCTCATATGTCAGAAAATGTCAAGCAGTTTTGTCGCTCCTGTGTCACTTGCCAAGCCAGTGGTAAGTCAGTTGGCACAACAAAGGCCCCCCCTCATACCACTACCTGTGGTGGGGGTACCCTTTGAACGTGTTGGAATAGACATTGTGGGTCCCATGGATCCTCAAACAGCATCTGGGCACAGATTTATACTGGTGGTAGTGGATCATGCCACCAGGTACCCAGAGGCAATTCCCCCAAGGACCACCACAGCACCTGTGGTGGCAAAAGCCCTCATTGCAGTTTTCTCGAGTGGGCTTCCCAAAGGAGGTACTTTCAGATAGAGGTACTAACTTCATGTCTGGATATTTAAAAGCAATGTGGAAGGAGTGTGGAGTAAACTACAAGTTTACCACACCCTATCACCCACAGTGCAATGGGCTTGTGGAGAGATTCAACAAGATCCTCAAGGGAATGATAAAAGGTTTACCAGAGAAGCTTAGGCGGAAATGGGACATCCTTTTACCCTGCTTGCTCTTTGCTTACAGAAAGGTCCCACAGAAGGGGGTTGGCTACAGCCCTTTTGAACTTTTGTTTGGCCACCCTGTGAGGGGTCCACTATGTTTGGTGAAGGAAGGATGGGAGTTACCTCTCAAAAAGCCTAAGCTAGATGTTGTGGACTATGTACTTGGTCTCCGCTCCAGGATGGTTGAGTATATGGAGAGAGCATCCAAAAACCTGGAGGCAAGTCAAGAATTGCAGCAAGCTTGGCATGACCAAAAGGCTGTTCTGGTTGAGTTCCAGCCAGGGCAGAAGGTGTGGGTGTTGGAGCCAGTGGCCCCAGCAGCACTCCAGGACAAATGGACTGGACCCTACCCTATCATTGAGAAAAAGGGAGAAGTCACCTACTTGGTTGACTTTGGAACCCCTAGGAGCCCCCACAGGGTGCTTCATGTAAATCGTTTGAAAGCATTTGTGGACAGGGAGGACATGAGCTTGCTCATGGCCACAGATGGGGAACAGGAGGAAGAGAGTGACCCTCTCCCAGACCTGCTTTCCCAGAACCCTGATGATGGTTCAGTTGATGGAGTAGCCTTGGCAGGCAGCCTCACTGACCAGCAGCAGATGGACTGCAGACAAGTTTTGCAAGCCCACAGACACTTGTTTTCACTCACACCCAGTCAAACTAACTGGTGCACCCATGAGGTGGCCACTGGTGACAGTCTGCCTGTGAAGAATAAGATCTACAGGCAACCTGACCATGTCAGGGATTGTATAAAGGCTGAGGTGCAAAAGATGTTGGAGCTTGGAGTGATTGAGCCATCAGAGAGCCCATGGGCTAGCCCAGTGGTCCTTGTGCCAAAACCTCATACCAAAGATGGAAAGAGAGAAATTAGATTTTGTGTGGACTACAGAGGTCTCAATGCTGTCACTAGGACAGATGCACATCCCATTCCAAGAGCAGATGAGCTCATTGATAAATTGGCTTCTGCCAAGTTTCTGAGCACATTTGATTTGACAGCTGGCTACTGGCAGATCAGACTAGCTGAAGAGTCAAATGCCAAGACAGCATTCTCTACCCCTAGTGGACATTATCAGTTTGTGGTAATGCCCTTTGGTTTGAAGAATGCACCTGCCACTTTCCAAAGGTTGGTGAACCAAGTCCTTGCTGGGTTGGATGACTTTTGTGCAGCATATCTAGATGATATTGCTGTCTTTAGCTCCACCTGGGAGGATCACCTGATCCACCTGAAGAAAGTTCTGGAGGCCCTGCAAAAGGCAGGCCTGACTATCAAGGCTACCAAGTGCCAGATAGGGCAGAGCAAGGTTGTATACCTGGGCCACCTAGTAGGTGGGGGTCAGGTTCAGCCACTGGAGAGCAAGATCCAGACCATACAGGACTGGGCTCCTCCAACTACCCAGACACAAGTCAAAGCCTTCTTGGGCCTGACTGGGTATTACAGAAAGTTTGTGAAAAACTATGGGTCCATTGTGACACCATTAAATGACTTGACATCCAAGAAGATGCCAAAAAAGGTTCAGTGGACAGTTAGCGTCAAAAGGCATTTGATGACCTGAAGAAGGCCATGTGCTCTGCACCTATCCTGAAGAGTCCTGACTACTCCAAACAGTTCATTGTACAGACAGATGCTTCTGAGTTGGGGGTGGGAGCTGTGCTTTCACAACTTAATCAAGATGGTCAAGACCAGCCCATTGCTTTCATTAGCAGAAGGCTGTCCCCCAGGGAGAAACGTTGGTCAGCTATTGATAGGGAGGCCTTTGCTGTGGTTTGGGCCCTGAAGAAGTTGAGGCCATACTTGTTTGGAACTCACTTCCTAGTTCAGACAGACCATAAGCCCCTCTTGTGGCTAAATCAGATGAAGGGTGAAAATCCCAAACTGCTCAGGTGGTCCATTTCCTACAGGGGATGGACTTTACAGTGGAGCACCGCCCAGGGACTGACCATGGTAATGCAGATGGTCTCTCCAGGTACTTCCACTTAGAACATGAAGACTTATCTGGTCAAGGTTAGTTTAATGTCCCTGCGTTTGGGGGGGGGTTGTGTAGGATTGTAGGGTCTGCTATCCTATGGTCACCCCAAATTTTTGCTTTTTGCTTCACTGGTTTTCGACTTACTGAGGCTGTGGGCCTGCTAATCAGACCCCCAGCCTGCTGCTCTCTCTCTAAATTAGTAATACATGTGCTATAGGTACATACCACAATTGGAAATGGACTCCTTGTCAGCCCCTGTACCATGCACTATAGGTGCCCAGGGCATAGGTGCCACCAAGGCCTACCAGGGGCTGCAGCATGTCTTTTGCCACCCCTGGCTGGTTCTTAAATTGACACAACTGGCTGATCACTCAGCTGGGGCAAGATGGTGTAATCACCTCTTGCTTAGGTATAGTACACCTATATCTAAACCTATATCTGGACACATATAAACCTGTGAGCCACTCCTATGGAAGGCCTCATCAATCCTGGAAGCAGAGTGCGTGGTTTAATGTGAGATGGAGCTCTAGCACGAGCTGAGCCTGTCTGCAGCTGTCGGGAACAACTCCCTAAGCTGGTCCGGGATAATGCCATACCATATACTATTAAGTGCATTATAATTCTCGCGGTTATATAGCAACTTTGGTTTGGCTTTATCAAAACATGTCGTGTAAGGTGTCATACGATTTGGAATACTATCCCCTCGCCAGTTCTGGCGACGGGGATAGCATTCCACCCCTCTAGAGGGAGAAGGCATGTTACTTTACTGAAATGCGGTTAATTTCTAAAAGGGCCTCAGATCCACAAAATGAACGCTTCTGCCTCAGACACAAGTCTGACCCCCTGTAGCTGACCGAAACTCAGCCAAGGGGGCCTGGACAAAGGATTTCCTGTCACAGGGAGGTGTCACACCACCCCAGACAGGAGATAGTGGATTGTAGCAGGGAGGTTTGAAAGAAACCAGACACTGCATGGGGAGCACAAGGCTGCCCCTTGCCTAATCCGGTCAAACCGGTTCTGGGGCACGCCAGCCCCAGTCCCAGCACGGCCTGGATCAAAGGAAAGGGGTGTACCCACCCCCTTCCTGGGTCCCACCCATAGGAGGGGACCTAGCAGGTAATCCAGCCCCCCAGATACGAATAAGAGTGGGAGCAGTGCCAATGCACTTCAGATTATCCTGATGAAACATAAGAGACAAAACTCTGGACCCTTCGACATCCTACTCAACGTAGAACCCTGAAGAATCTCCCTTGTGGTCAAGAAGTGACCACCCTGTGCAAACAGGCACCATCCAGCACCTCAACATCTGTTTTGTTGCAGTTCCCGCCGGAACTCGAGCAACAGAGATCAACGAGATCAAGCTTGCCTGCCTTCTAACAGCCCGATCCACAGTCCCTGCAGAGCTGAGACCCGTGGAGGCGACCGGAAGCGTGGGGCACGCCATCTTGAAAAGACCACGAGACGCTGACCGTACAGCCCACGAGTGACCCTTGAAGCTGTACACCGGGGTTTGAGAAGCCTCAACCCTGAGCCACTCTTGCACCGAAGGTCAGCCCTCCACACTCGACGAGTGCTGCGTGGGGCCCTTCTGCTTCTTTTGGCTCAATGCGTTGGCCCGGTCACTTGCCAGCTGGCTTGTGGCCCCTGTGCCGACGAAAACCGAAATACAACTTGTGATTCTGGTTGCTCCAGATTTGCACCCACTCCCCTGAAAAGGAGTACCCACTCTGACCCTCCTGGTCCGAGTGAGAAGCAATCTTTCACTTTCGCATGGATTGCTTTTGCCAAGTGTTGTTTGCTCCAATCTTGAAGCGGACAGTGCCGACGGTGAGAGCCTATGTGGGACAGCTCGTGACCCGCTCCTGGACATCACAGATGCCCCAGAGCCCACGTGGCAGCAGAGAAAAGCTCCTCAACAACCACCTGATTGCGCCCGACATTGCCTGGTTCCGTCCTGGTTCCACCCTGGTCACTGCTGAGTGACCCAGACTCTGTCCCCTCTGCTTTCAGGTATTTTTCTATCCGGATCCACCCTTGGATCCCACCGGACACTTCTCTTTCCCATCGCCTGCAGCATCTTCAGCTCCAAGCGCCCAGAACCTGCACGACGAAACCCGACGCCACTTCGACCCTATGCACCCGCTTCCTGTGGGTGAGGTAACATTGCAACGCCGGTGTTCCCACACTGGTACACACCTCTAGGGTCTGTGTCTTAAGTTTTGTCCTTCTAGGTTCAGCGGAAGTATCCTAAAACTCCATTTGTGTAACTTTTACGCACCATTGACTTGCATTGGTGCATGCGTGTGCTTTCAGCACTGCACCCGAATCCCGCGGGCTTTTCCCGACTTCAGCATTGCTTGTCCCGACTGCTCCCAGGGATTCCCTAGGCCCTAGGCCTAACCACTGTTCGATTGGTATCTCTTATACCACTTTCTTAATATATGGTTTGAGTGGCCACCCGCCCTCATCCATAACTGTGCAACTTTGTATGTTATACTGTGCTTTTGATTTAACGCTTGTGCCCCTTTGTTCATAAAGAATACTGGGGATTATTTGGAGAAATAAATACATATATTTTTATAATATATACTTGTGTGGTGTCCTTTCATTTGATATTACAGGACTGTGATTGGTAAAACAGCTCGCTTAACACGACCTCTTGAGTTAAGCCTTTAAGGCTGCTTAGTCTATGCTACCATTAAGATAGCTTGTCTACAAGGTTGACTTACAACCTGACACCATAAGGGATTGTTTGGACTGATACAAGGTGGTTCCAGAATTGGAAACATCATATATCAGGCCAACTTCTCACATTGGTGAGCAGCGGTGCGGATTTGAGCTTGCTGTTGTTTTACCATTGCAATCTTTTTATCAAATTGAAAGATCACATCAAGTACCTTAGGTACATATAAATCAAAAGCTTAGCATATTAAGTTCTACTGAACTTAGTAGTTGTAGATTAAAGGGATTAGCACACCCTGACTACAACTCACTAGCAAGGTACAGTAGGAAAACACTTAGTGTAGGTAAGTGCACCACTTACACCTCACTAGCAGTCATGTCTGGCACAGGTGAAGCTCCAAGCTCTCTGCCTGTGACAGTTGACCTTACCCAGGCAACTTCCAGCTATGACAAACTTATCCACAAAGACGTGTGTGCCTTGTGCATATCAAGAGGGCTAAAAAGGGGCAGAGGTCCCACCATTCCTACCCTGATAGCCATTCTAGAACAGGATGACTTAGCTAAGGCGAGTGCAGCTCCCCTAGATTCAGGAGATGGAGTGAACCCCACTGTAACTGATACCACTCCAGAGGAGGAAGAAGAAGAGGAGGTGGAGGAGGAGGATGACTCAGATGTAGAGGATCTTGAAGATCAGGATCAGAGGGGTAGCCAGGTTATAGTTGCCAGGCTTAACCAGGCCAACTTAAACCTACTTGGGAATGGAGAGGGCCAGCACCTCCCCAGATCCCAAAATATAATTATCCCAGGCAACAGAAGAGTGAGATCTCCATCAGGGGACTCTCATATTTCTAGTGCCTCAAGAGAATCTCAGAGAGGGATGACTTCCTCTCAGAAAATAGAGCATAGGGCCAGGATGAGGGCTGTCAAAATCCAAATAGAGAGGGAGGAGGTAGCCCTGGCTCAAGCTAGACTTGCTTTGGCAAGAGAACAGAAGTTAAGTGGCTTAGATGCCACTGGTGGCAGCATAATTCCTAGAGAGAAAGACAGGAGCTATGATAATAGAAACCTGACAAAAATTGTGCCCCCCTACAAGGAAGGGGATGACATCCACAAATGGATGACTGCTCTTGAGAGAGCCTGCATGGTACAGCAGGTTCCTCAGGATCAGTGGGCTGCAATTGTATGGTACTCCTTTTCTGAGAAAGGGAGGGATAGGTTCCTCACAGTTAGACCTGAGGATGCCAAAAACTACTCTGTCCTGAAGAGTGCTCTTATTGAAGGGTTTGGCCTAACCACTGAGCAATACAGGTTGTTGTTCAGAGACACCCAAAAAGCACAGACTCAGGACTGGACTGATTTCGTTGATTGTGCCACTAAGGCTCAGGAGGGTTGGCTGCAGGGAAGTAAAGTCTCAGACTATACAGGATTGTACAATCTTATAATGAGAGAGCAGATCCTTAATAGCTGTCAGAACCAGCTGTTGCATCACTACCTTATTGACTCTGATCTGACCTCTCCCCAAGAATTGGGAAAGAAGGCAGACAAATGGGTCAGAACAAGGATTAAGCAGAAACCCCAGAACCAAGGTGGTGACCAGAAGAAAACAGACCAGAAGGGTGGGAATCAGAAAGATAAAGAAAAGGACCAGAAGTCTTCAGGCCCCCAAACTAATAATAAGGAGGGTGGTTCCCAAAATGGAAACAAGAAAAAGAAGAATGATGGCCCAAAGAAACCTTGGTGTAATACCTGCAAATCAGTTTCACACTGGGGCAGTGAATGCACCAAGAAAAATCCAGTCCCCACCACTGTAGCTCCTAAAGCACCTGCACCCCCTAGTACAGTTAACAGTGGTGGTACACAACCAAAGGGTATAGTAGGGTTAACCTTGGGTACTGAGATGGAATCTGGCCTAGTCAGAATCCATACTCAGGCAGTTCTCCTATATGATGTGGACTTAGCTTTGTCCACTACAGTGAGTCCCAGTAACCTGGGCAAATATAGGCAGACGCCTTTGATAAATGAGAAACTGGCTCAGGCCTACAGGGACACATGTGCCAGTGTCACTATGGTGACACCTGACTTTGTGGACCCTGGACAGATTGTACTAGGTGAAAGTTACCTAGTGACCAATGCAAGCAACTCCACTACTTCCCATAGTGTGGCTGTTGTGAACTTCTCCTGGGGAGGGGTAGATGGCCTAAAGAAAGTTGTTGTGAGTGCAGACCTCCCAGTAGACTGTCTGTTAGGCAATGATCTTGAAAGCTCAGTTTGGTCAGAAGTGGAGTACAGGACTCATGCAGAAATGCTAGGGATTTCAGCACATGTCCTTGCAGTGACAAGGACTCAGGCTAAGAAGTGCCTTCCTGAACCAGTGGTGGATCTTGGAACAATAGACCAACCACAACCCAAGAGAAGGAGCAAGAGGGTAAAGGCTATGTCTCCCCCCTTGCCCCAGGTTGAGGATCAGATTTCACAGGAAGCTGATTCTGCAGTCCAAGAGAAGACTGTCTCTGAGGAACTTGAACCTGACCAGGTTGAGTTTCTGGGGACAGGGGGACCCTCAAGGGCAGACCTGGGGCAGGCCCAATTAGATTGCCCTTCACTTGAACCCCTCAGACAGCAAGCTGCTGCTGAGGCTGCAGGGAATGCTCAAGGTGCCCATAAAGTATATTGGGATGATGGACTCCTTTACTCAGAGGCTAGAGACCCCAAGCCTGGTGCTACCAGGAGGTTGGTCATACCTTTGCAGTTTAGGGGGTTCCTTCTCACCTTGGCCCATGATATTCCCCTTGAAGGACACTTAGGCCAGAACAAGACTTAGGAAAGACTTGTACCACACTTTCACTGGCCTCATATGTCAGAAAATGTCAAGCAGTTTTGTCGCTCCTGTGTCACTTGCCAAGCCAGTGGTAAGTCAGTTGGCACAACAAAGGCCCCCCCTCATACCACTACCTGTGGTGGGGGTACCCTTTGAACGTGTTGGAATAGACATTGTGGGTCCCATGGATCCTCAAACAGCATCTGGGCACAGATTTATACTGGTGGTAGTGGATCATGCCACCAGGTACCCAGAGGCAATTCCCCCAAGGACCACCACAGCACCTGTGGTGGCAAAAGCCCTCATTGCAGTTTTCTCGAGTGGGCTTCCCAAAGGAGGTACTTTCAGATAGAGGTACTAACTTCATGTCTGGATATTTAAAAGCAATGTGGAAGGAGTGTGGA
The DNA here is from genome assembly GCF_964261635.1 of Lissotriton helveticus. NCBI lineage: Eukaryota > Metazoa > Chordata > Amphibia > Caudata > Salamandridae > Lissotriton > Lissotriton helveticus. Next base: position 447,824,774 of record NC_136061.1, read on the forward strand.
GTAAACTACAAGTTTACCACACCCTATCACCCACAGTGCAATGGGCTTGTGGAGAGATTCAACAAGATCCTCAAGGGAATGATAAAAGGTTTACCAGAGAAGCTTAGGCGGAAATGGGACATCCTTTTACCCTGCTTGCTCTTTGCTTACAGAAAGGTCCCACAGAAGGGGGTTGGCTACAGCCCTTTTGAACTTTTGTTTGGCCACCCTGTGAGGGGTCCACTATGTTTGGTGAAGGAAGGATGGGAGTTACCTCTCAAAAAGCCTAAGCTAGATGTTGTGGACTATGTACTTGGTCTCCGCTCCAGGATGGTTGAGTATATGGAGAGAGCATCCAAAAACCTGGAGGCAAGTCAAGAATTGCAGCAAGCTTGGCATGACCAAAAGGCTGTTCTGGTTGAGTTCCAGCCAGGGCAGAAGGTGTGGGTGTTGGAGCCAGTGGCCCCAGCAGCACTCCAGGACAAATGGACTGGACCCTACCCTATCATTGAGAAAAAGGGAGAAGTCACCTACTTGGTTGACTTTGGAACCCCTAGGAGCCCCCACAGGGTGCTTCATGTAAATCGTTTGAAAGCATTTGTGGACAGGGAGGACATGAGCTTGTTCATGGCCACAGATGGGGAACAGGAGGAAGAGAGTGACCCTCTCCCAGACCTGCTTTCCCAGAACCCTGATGATGGTTCAGTTGATGGAGTAGCCTTGGCAGGCAGCCTCACTGACCAGCAGCAGATGGACTGCAGACAAGTTTTGCAAGCCCACAGACACTTGTTTTCACTCACACCCAGTCAAACTAACTGGTGCACCCATGAGGTGGCCACTGGTGACAGTCTGCCTGTGAAGAATAAGATCTACAGGCAACCTGACCATGTCAGGGATTGTATAAAGGCTGAGGTGCAAAAGATGTTGGAGCTTGGAGTGATTGAGCCATCAGAGAGCCCATGGGTTAGCCCAGTGGTCCTTGTGCCAAAACCTCATACCAAAGATGGAAAGAGAGAAATTAGATTTTGTGTGGACTACAGAGGTCTCAATGCTGTCACTAGGACAGATGCACATCCCATTCCAAGAGCAGATGAGCTCATTGATAAATTGGCTTCTGCCAAGTTTCTGAGCACATTTGATTTGACAGCTGGCTACTGGCAGATCAGACTAGCTGAAGAGTCAAATGCCAAGACAGCATTCTCTACCCCTAGTGGACATTATCAGTTTGTGGTAATGCCCTTTGGTTTGAAGAATGCACCTGCCACTTTCCAAAGGTTGGTGAACCAAGTCCTTGCTGGGTTGGATGACTTTTGTGCAGCATATCTAGATGATATTGCTGTCTTTAGCTCCACCTGGGAGGATCACCTGATCCACCTGAAGAAAGTTCTGGAGGCCCTGCAAAAGGCAGGCCTGACTATCAAGGCTACCAAGTGCCAGATAGGGCAGAGCAAGGTTGTATACCTGGGCCACCTAGTAGGTGGGGGTCAGGTTCAGCCACTGGAGAGCAAGATCCAGACCATACAGGACTGGGCTCCTCCAACTACCCAGACACAAGTCAGAGCCTTCTTGGGCCTGACTGGGTATTACAGAAAGTTTGTGAAAAACTATGGGTCCATTGTGACACCATTAAATGACTTGACATCCAAGAAGATGCCAAAAAAGGTTCAGTGGACAGTTAGCGTCAAAAGGCATTTGATGACCTGAAGAAGGCCATGTGCTCTGCACCTATCCTGAAGAGTCCTGACTACTCCAAACAGTTCATTGTACAGACAGATGCTTCTGAGTTGGGGGTGGGAGCTGTGCTTTCACAACTTAATCAAGATGGTCAAGACCAGCCCATTGCTTTCATTAGCAGAAGGCTGTCCCCCAGGGAGAAACGTTGGTCAGCTATTGATAGGGAGGCCTTTGCTGTGGTTTGGGCCCTGAAGAAGTTGAGGCCATACTTGTTTGGAACTCACTTCCTAGTTCAGACAGACCATAAGCCCCTCTTGTGGCTAAATCAGATGAAGGGTGAAAATCCCAAACTGCTCAGGTGGTCCATTTCCTACAGGGGATGGACTTTACAGTGGAGCACCGCCCAGGGACTGACCATGGTAATGCAGATGGTCTCTCCAGGTACTTCCACTTAGAACATGAAGACTTATCTGGTCAAGGTTAGTTTAATGTCCCTGCGTTTGGGGGGGGGGGGTTGTGTAGGATTGTAGGGTCTGCTATCCTATGGTCACCCCAAATTTTTGCTTTTTGCTTCACTGGTTTTCGACTTACTGAGGCTGTGGGCCTGCTAATCAGACCCCCAGCCTGCTGCTCTCTCTCTAAATTAGTAATACATGTGCTATAGGTACATACCACAATTGGAAATGGACTCCTTGTCAGCCCCTGTACCATGCACTATAGGTGCCCAGGGCATAGGTGCCACCAAGGCCTACCAGGGGCTGCAGCATGTCTTTTGCCACCCCTGGCTGGTTCTTAAATCGACACAACTGGCTGATCACTCAGCTGGGGCAAGATGGTGTAATCACCTCTTGCTTAGGTATAGTACACCTATATCTAAACCTATATCTGGACACATATAAACCTGTGAGCCACTCCTATGGAAGGCCTCATCAATCCTGGAAGCAGAGTGCGTGGTTTAATGTGAGATGGAGCTCTAGCACGAGCTGAGCCTGTCTGCAGCTGTCGGGAACAACTCCCTAAGCTGGTCCGGGATAATGCCATACCATATACTATTAAGTGCATTATAATTCTCGCGGTTATATAGCAACTTTGGTTTGGCTTTATCAAAACATGTCGTGTAAGGTGTCATACGATTTGGAATACTATCCCCTCGCCAGTTCTGGCGACGGGGATAGCATTCCACCCCTCTAGAGGGAGAAGGCATGTTACTTTACTGAAATGCGGTTAATTTCTAAAAGGGCCTCAGATCCACAAAATGAACGCTTCTGCCTCAGACACAAGTCTGACCCCCTGTAGCTGACCGAAACTCAGCCAAGGGGGCCTGGACAAAGGATTTCCTGTCACAGGGAGGTGTCACACCACCCCAGACAGGAGATAGTGGATTGTAGCAGGGAGGTTTGAAAGAAACCAGACACTGCATGGGGAGCACAAGGCTGCCCCTTGCCTAATCCGGTCAAACCGGTTCTGGGGCACGCCAGCCCCAGTCCCAGCACGGCCTGGATCAAAGGAAAGGGGTGTACCCACCCCCTTCCTGGGTCCCACCCATAGGAGGGGACCTAGCAGGTAATCCAGCCCCCCAGATACGAATAAGAGTGGGAGCAGTGCCAATGCACTTCAGATTATCCTGATGAAACATAAGAGACAAAACTCTGGACCCTTCGACATCCTACTCAACGTAGAACCCTGAAGAATCTCCCTTGTGGTCAAGAAGTGACCACCCTGTGCAAACAGGCACCATCCAGCACCTCAACATCTGTTTTGTTGCAGTTCCCGCCGGAACTCGAGCAACAGAGATCAACGAGATCAAGCTTGCCTGCCTTCTAACAGCCCGATCCACAGTCCCTGCAGAGCTGAGACCCGTGGAGGCGACCGGAAGCGTGGGGCACGCCATCTTGAAAAGACCACGAGACGCTGACCGTACAGCCCACGAGTGACCCTTGAAGCTGTACACCGGGGTTTGAGAAGCCTCAACCCTGAGCCACTCTTGCACCGAAGGTCAGCCCTCCACACTCGACGAGTGCTGCGTGGGGCCCTTCTGCTTCTTTTGGCTCAATGCGTTGGCCCGGTCACTTGCCAGCTGGCTTGTGGCCCCTGTGCCGACGAAAACCGAAATACAACTTGTGATTCTGGTTGCTCCAGATTTGCACCCACTCCCCTTAAAAGGAGTACCCACTCTGACCCTCCTGGTCCGAGTGAGAAGCAATCTTTCACTTTCGCATGGATTGCTTTTGCCAAGTGTTGTTTGCTCCAATCTTGAAGCGGACAGTGCCGACGGTGAGAGCCTATGTGGGACAGCTCGTGACCCGCTCCTGGACATCACAGATGCCCCAGAGCCCACGTGGCAGCAGAGAAAAGCTCCTCAACAACCACCTGATTGCGCCCGACATTGCCTGGTTCCGTCCTGGTTCCACCCTGGTCACTGCTGAGTGACCCAGACTCTGTCCCCTCTGCTTTCAGGTATTTTTCTATCCGGATCCACCCTTGGATCCCACCGGACACTTCTCTTTCCCATCGCCTGCAGCATCTTCAGCTCCAAGCGCCCAGAACCTGCACGACGAAACCCGACGCCACTTCGACCCTATGCACCCGCTTCCTGTGGGTGAGGTAACATTGCAACGCCGGTGTTCCCACACTGGTACACACCTCTAGGGTCTGTGTCTTAAGTTTTGTCCTTCTAGGTTCAGCGGAAATATCCTAAAACTCCATTTGTGTAACTTTTACGCACCATTGACTTGCATTGGTGCATGCGTGTGCTTTCAGCACTGCACCCGAATCCCGCGGGCTTTTCCCGACTTCAGCATTGCTTGTCCCGACTGCTCCCAGGGATTCCCTAGGCCCTAGGCCTAACCACTGTTCGATTGGTATCTCTTATACCACTTTCTTAATATATGGTTTGAGTGGCCACCCGCCCTCATCCATAACTGTGCAACTTTGTATGTTATACTGTGCTTTTGATTTAACGCTTGTGCCCCTTTGTTCATAAAGAATACTGGGGATTATTTGGAGAAATAAATACATATATTTTTATAATATATACTTGTGTGGTGTCCTTTCATTTGATATTACAGGACTGTGATTGGTAAAACAGCTCGCTTAACACGACCTCTTGAGTTAAGCCTTTAAGGCTGCTTAGTCTATGCTACCATTAAGATAGCTTGTCTACAAGGTTGACTTACAACCTGACACCATAAGGGATTGTTTGGACTGATACAAGGTGGTTCCAGAATTGGAAACATCATATATCAGGCCAACTTCTCACATTGGTGAGCAGCGGTGCGGATTTGAGCTTGCTGTTGTTTTACCATTGCAATCTTTTTATCAAATTGAAAGATCACATCAAGTACCTTAGGTACATATAAATCAAAAGCTTAGCATATTAAGTTCTACTGAACTTAGTAGTTGTAGATTAAAGGGATTAGCACACCCTGACTACAACTCACTAGCAAGGTACAGTAGGAAAACACTTAGTGTAGGTAAGTGCACCACTTACACCTCACTAGCAGTCATGTCTGGCACAGGTGAAGCTCCAAGCTCTCTGCCTGTGACAGTTGACCTTACCCAGGCAACTTCCAGCTATGACAAACTTATCCACAAAGACGTGTGTGCCTTGTGCATATCAAGAGGGCTAAAAAGGGGCAGAGGTCCCACCATTCCTACCCTGATAGCCATTCTAGAACAGGATGACTTAGCTAAGGCGAGTGCAGCTCCCCTAGATTCAGGAGATGGAGTGAACCCCACTGTAACTGATACCACTCCAGAGGAGGAAGAAGAAGAGGAGGTGGAGGAGGAGGATGACTCAGATGTAGAGGATCTTGAAGATCAGGATCAGAGGGGTAGCCAGGTTATAGTTGCCAGGCTTAACCAGGCCAACTTAAACCTACTTGGGAATGGAGAGGGCCAGCACCTCCCCAGATCCCAAAATATAATTCTCCCAGGCAACAGAAGAGTGAGATCTCCATCAGGGGACTCTCATATTTCTAGTGCCTCAAGAGAATCTCAGAGAGGGATGACTTCCTCTCAGAAAATAGAGCATAGGGCCAGGATGAGGGCTGTCAAACTCCAAATAGAGAGGGAGGAGGTAGCCCTGGCTCAAGCTAGACTTGCTTTGGCAAGAGAACAGAAGTTAAGTGGCTTAGATGCCACTGGTGGCAGCATAATTCCTAGAGAGAAAGACAGGAGCTATGATAATAGCAACCTGACAAAAATTGTGCCCCCCTACAAGGAAGGGGATGACATCCACAAATGGATGACTGCTCTTGAGAGAGCCTGCATGGTACAGCAGGTTCCTCAGGATCAGTGGGCTGCAATTGTATGGTACTCCTTTTCTGAGAAAGGGAGGGATAGGTTCCTCACAGTTAGACCTGAGGATGCCAAAAACTACTCTGTCCTGAAGAGTGCTCTTATTGAAGGGTTTGGCCTAACCACTGAGCAATACAGGTTGTTGTTCAGAGACACCCAAAAAGCACAGACTCAGGACTGGACTGATTTCGTTGATTGTGCCACTAAGGCTCAGGAGGGTTGGCTGCAGGGAAGTAAAGTCTCAGACTATACAGGATTGTACAATCTTATAATGAGAGAGCAGATCCTTAATAGCTGTCAGAACCAGCTGTTGCATCACTACCTTATTGACTCTGATCTGACCTCTCCCCAAGAATTGGGAAAGAAGGCAGACAAATGGGTCAGAACAAGGATTAAGCAGAAACCCCAGAACCAAGGTGGTGACCAGAAGAAAACAGACCAGAAGGGTGGGAATCAGAAAGATAAAGAAAAGGACCAGAAGTCTTCAGGCCCCCAAACTAATAATAAGGAGGGTGGTTCCCAAAATGGAAACAAGAAAAAGAAGAATGATGGCCCAAAGAAACCTTGGTGTAATACCTGCAAATCAGTTTCACACTGGGGCAGTGAATGCACCAAGAAAAATCCAGTCCCCACCACTGTAGCTCCTAAAGCACCTGCACCCCCTAGTACAGTTAACAGTGGTGGTACACAACCAAAGGGTATAGTAGGGTTAACCTTGGGTACTGAGATGGAATCTGGCCTAGTCAGAATCCATACTCAGGCAGTTCTCCTATATGATGTGGACTTAGCTTTGTCCACTACAGTGAGTCCCAGTAACCTGGGCAAATATAGGCAGACGCCTTTGATAAATGAGAAACTGGCTCAGGCCTACAGGGACACATGTGCCAGTGTCACTATGGTGACACCTGACTTTGTGGACCCTGGACAGATTGTACTAGGTGAAAGTTACCTAGTGACCAATGCAAGCAACTCCACTACTTCCCATAGTGTGGCTGTTGTGAACTTCTCCTGGGGAGGGGTAGATGGCCTAAAGAAAGTTGTCGTGAGTGCAGACCTCCCAGTAGACTGTCTGTTAGGCAATGATCTTGAAAGCTCAGTTTGGTCAGAAGTGGAGTACAGGACTCATGCAGAAATGCTAGGGATTTCAGCACATGTCCTTGCAGTGACAAGGACTCAGGCTAAGAAGTGCCTTCCTGAACCAGTGGTGGATCTTGGAACAATAGACCAACCACAACCCAAGAGAAGGAGCAAGAGGGTAAAGGCTATGTCTCCCCCCTTGCCCCAGGTTGAGGATCAGATTTCACAGGAAGCTGATTCTGCAGTCCAAGAGAAGACTGTCTCTGAGGAACTTGAACCTGACCAGGTTGAGTTTCTGGGGACAGGGGGACCCTCAAGGGCAGACCTGGGGCAGGCCCAATTAGATTGCCCTTCACTTGAACCCCTCAGACAGCAAGCTGCTGCTGAGGCTGCAGGGAATGCTCAAGGTGCCCATAAAGTATATTGGGATGATGGACTCCTTTACTCAGAGGCTAGAGACCCCAAGCCTGGTGCTACCAGGAGGTTGGTCATACCTTTGCAGTTTAGGGGGTTCCTTCTCACCTTGGCCCATGATATTCCCCTTGAAGGACACTTAGGCCAGAACAAGACTTAGGAAAGACTTGTACCACACTTTCACTGGCCTCATATGTCAGAAAATGTCAAGCAGTTTTGTCGCTCCTGTGTCACTTGCCAAGCCAGTGGTAAGTCAGTTGGCACAACAAAGGCCCCCCCTCATACCACTACCTGTGGTGGGGGTACCCTTTGAACGTGTTGGAATAGACATTGTGGGTCCCATGGATCCTCAAACAGCATCTGGGCACAGATTTATACTGGTGGTAGTGGATCATGCCACCAGGTACCCAGAGGCAATTCCCCCAAGGACCACCACAGCACCTGTGGTGGCAAAAGCCCTCATTGCAGTTTTCTCGAGTGGGCTTCCCAAAGGAGGTACTTTCAGATAGAGGTACTAACTTCATGTCTGGATATTTAAAAGCAATGTGGAAGGAGTGTGGAGTAAACTACAAGTTTACCACACCCTATCACCCACAGTGCAATGGGCTTGTGGAGAGATTCAACAAGATCCTCAAGGGAATGATAAAAGGTTTACCAGAGAAGCTTAGGCGGAAATGGGACATCCTTTTACCCTGCTTGCTCTTTGCTTACAGAAAGGTCCCACAGAAGGGGGTTGGCTACAGCCCTTTTGAACTTTTGTTTGGCCACCCTGTGAGGGGTCCACTATGTTTGGTGAAGGAAGGATGGGAGTTACCTCTCAAAAAGCCTAAGCTAGATGTTGTGGACTATGTACTTGGTCTCCGCTCCAGGATGGTTGAGTATATGGAGAGAGCATCCAAAAACCTGGAGGCAAGTCAAGAATTGCAGCAAGCTTGGCATGACCAAAAGGCTGTTCTGGTTGAGTTCCAGCCAGGGCAGAAGGTGTGGGTGTTGGAGCCAGTGGCCCCAGCAGCACTCCAGGACAAATGGACTGGACCCTACCCTATCATTGAGAAAAAGGGAGAAGTCACCTACTTGGTTGACTTTGGAACCCCTAGGAGCCCCCACAGGGTGCTTCATGTAAATCGTTTGAAAGCATTTGTGGACAGGGAGGACATGAGCTTGCTCATGGCCACAGATGGGGAACAGGAGGAAGAGAGTGACCCTCTCCCAGACCTGCTTTCCCAGAACCCTGATGATGGTTCAGTTGATGGAGTAGCCTTGGCAGGCAGCCTCACTGACCAGCAGCAGATGGACTGCAGACAAGTTTTGCAAGCCCACAGACACTTGTTTTCACTCACACCCAGTCAAACTAACTGGTGCACCCATGAGGTGGCCACTGGTGACAGTCTGCCTGTGAAGAATAAGATCTACAGGCAACCTGACCATGTCAGGGATTGTATAAAGGCTGAGGTGCAAAAGATGTTGGAGCTTGGAGTGATTGAGCCATCAGAGAGCCCATGGGCTAGCCCAGTGGTCCTTGTGCCAAAACCTCATACCAAAGATGGAAAGAGAGAAATTAGATTTTGTGTGGACTACAGAGGTCTCAATGCTGTCACTAGGACAGATGCACATCCCATTCCAAGAGCAGATGAGCTCATTGATAAATTGGCTTCTGCCAAGTTTCTGAGCACATTTGATTTGACAGCTGGCTACTGGCAGATCAGACTAGCTGAAGAGTCAAATGCCAAGACAGCATTCTCTACCCCTAGTGGACATTATCAGTTTGTGGTAATGCCCTTTGGTTTGAAGAATGCACCTGCCACTTTCCAAAGGTTGGTGAACCAAGTCCTTGCTGGGTTGGATGACTTTTGTGCAGCATATCTAGATGATATTGCTGTCTTTAGCTCCACCTGGGAGGATCACCTGATCCACCTGAAGAAAGTTCTGGAGGCCCTGCAAAAGGCAGGCCTGACTATCAAGGCTACCAAGTGCCAGATAGGGCAGAGCAAGGTTGTATACCTGGGCCACCTAGTAGGTGGGGGTCAGGTTCAGCCACTGGAGAGCAAGATCCAGACCATACAGGACTGGGCTCCTCCAACTACCCAGACACAAGTCAGAGCCTTCTTGGGCCTGACTGGGTATTACAGAAAGTTTGTGAAAAACTATGGGTCCATTGTGACACCATTAAATGACTTGACATCCAAGAAGATGCCAAAAAAGGTTCAGTGGACAGTTAGCGTCAAAAGGCATTTGATGACCTGAAGAAGGCCATGTGCTCTGCACCTATCCTGAAGAGTCCTGACTACTCCAAACAGTTCATTGTACAGACAGATGCTTCTGAGTTGGGGGTGGGAGCTGTGCTTTCACAACTTAATCAAGATGGTCAAGACCAGCCCATTGCTTTCATTAGCAGAAGGCTGTCCCCCAGGGAGAAACGTTGGTCAGCTATTGATAGGGAGGCCTTTGCTGTGGTTTGGGCCCTGAAGAAGTTGAGGCCATACTTGTTTGGAACTCACTTCCTAGTTCAGACAGACCATAAGCCCCTCTTGTGGCTAAATCAGATGAAGGGTGAAAATCCCAAACTGCTCAGGTGGTCCATTTCCTACAGGGGATGGACTTTACAGTGGAGCACCGCCCAGGGACTGACCATGGTAATGCAGATGGTCTCTCCAGGTACTTCCACTTAGAACATGAAGACTTATCTGGTCAAGGTTAGTTTAATGTCCCTGCGTTTGGGGGGGGGGGTTGTGTAGGATTGTAGGGTCTGCTATCCTATGGTCACCCCAAATTTTTGCTTTTTGCTTCACTGGTTTTCGACTTACTGAGGCTGTGGGCCTGCTAATCAGACCCCCAGCCTGCTGCTCTCTCTCTAAATTAGTAATACATGTGCTATAGGTACATACCACAATTGGAAATGGACTCCTTGTCAGCCCCTGTACCATGCACTATAGGTGCCCAGGGCATAGGTGCCACCAAGGCCTACCAGGGGCTGCAGCATGTCTTTTGCCACCCCTGGCTGGTTCTTAAATTGACACAACTGGCTGATCACTCAGCTGGGGCAAGATGGTGTAATCACCTCTTGCTTAGGTATAGTATACCTATATCTAAACCTATATCTGGACACATATAAACCTGTGAGCCACTCCTATGGTAGGCCTCATCAATCCTGGAAGCAGAGTGCGTGGTTTAATGTGAGATGGAGCTCTAGCACGAGCTGAGCCTGTCTGCAGCTGTCGGGAACAACTCCCTAAGCTGGTCCGGGATAATGCCATACCATATACTATTAAGTGCATTATAATTCTCGCGGTTATATAGCAACTTTGGTTTGGCTTTATCAAAACATGTCGTGTAAGGTGTCATACGATTTGGAATACTATCCCCTCGCCAGTTCTGGCGACGGGGATAGCATTCCACCCCTCTAGAGGGAGAAGGCATGTTACTTTACTGAAATGCGGTTAATTTCTAAAAGGGCCTCAGATCCACAAAATGAACGCTTCTGCCTCAGACACAAGTCTGACCCCCTGTAGCTGACCGAAACTCAGCCAAGGGGGCCTGGACAAAGGATTTCCTGTCACAGGGAGGTGTCACACCACCCCAGACAGGAGATAGTGGATTGTAGCAGGGAGGTTTGAAAGAAACCAGACACTGCATGGGGAGCACAAGGCTGCCCCTTGCCTAATCCGGTCAAACCGGTTCTGGGGCACGCCAGCCCCAGTCCCAGCACGGCCTGGCTCAAAGGAAAGGGGTGTACCCACCCCCTTCCTGGGTCCCACCCATAGGAGGGGACCTAGCAGGTAATCCAGCCCCCCAGATACGAATAAGAGTGGGAGCAGTGCCAATGCACTTCAGATTATCCTGATGAAACATAAGAGACAAAACTCTGGACCCTTCGACATCCTACTCAACGTAGAACCCTGAAGAATCTCCCTTGTGGTCAAGAAGTGACCACCCTGTGCAAACAGGCACCATCCAGCACCTCAACATCTGTTTTGTTGCAGTTCCCGCCGGAACTCGAGCAACAGAGATCAACGAGATCAAGCTTGCCTGCCTTCTAACAGCCCGATCCACAGTCCCTGCAGAGCTGAGACCCGTGGAGGTGACCGGAAGTGTGGGGCACGCCATCTTGAAAAGACCACGAGACGCTGACCGTACAGCCCACGAGTGACCCTTGAAGCTGTACACCGGGGTTTGAGAAGCCTCAACCCTGAGCCACTCTTGCACCGAAGGTCAGCCCTCCACACTCGACGAGTGCTGCGTGGGGCCCTTCTGCTTCTTTTGGCTCAATGCGTTGGCCCGGTCACTTGCCAGCTGGCTTGTGGCCCCTGTGCCGACAAAAACCGAAATACAACTTGTGATTCTGGTTGCTCCAGATTTGCACCCACTCCCCTGAAAAGGAGTACCCACTCTGACCCTCCTGGTCCGAGTGAGAAGCAATCTTTCACTTTCGCATGGATTGCTTTTGCCAAGTGTTGTTTGCTCCAATCTTGAAGCGGACAGTGCCGACGGTGAGAGCCTATGTGGGACAGCTCGTGACCCGCTCCTGGACATCACAGATGCCCCAGAGCCCACGTGGCAGCAGAGAAAAGCTCCTCAACAACCACCTGATTGCGCCCGACATTGCCTGGTTCCGTCCTGGTTCCACCCTGGTCACTGCTGAGTGACCCAGACTCTGTCCCCTCTGCTTTCAGGTATTTTTCTATCCGGATCCACCCTTGGATCCCACCGGACACTTCTCTTTCCCATCGCCTGCAGCATCTTCAGCTCCAAGCGCCCAGAACCTGCACGACGAAACCCGACGCCACTTCGACCCTATGCACCCGCTTCCTGTGGGTGAGGTAACATTGCAACGCCGGTGTTCCCACACTGGTACACACCTCTAGGGTCTGTGTCTTAAGTTTTGTCCTTCTAGGTTCAGCGGAAGTATCCTAAAACTCCATTTGTGTAACTTTTACGCACCATTGACTTGCATTGGTGCATGCGTGTGCTTTCAGCACTGCACCCGAATCCCGCGGGCTTTTCCCGACTTCAGCATTGCTTGTCCCGACTGCTCCCAGGGATTCCCTAGGCCCTAGGCCTAACCACTGTTCGATTGGTATCTCTTATACCACTTTCTTAATATATGGTTTGAGTGGCCACCCGCCCTCATCCATAATTGTGCAACTTTGTATGTTATACTGTGCTTTTGATTTAACGCTTGTGTCCCTTTGTTCATAAAGAATACTGGGGATTGTTTGGAGAAATAAATACATATATTTTTATAATATATACTTGTGTGGTGTCTTTTCATTTGATATTACAGGACTGTGATTGGTAAAACAGCTCGCTTAACACGACCTCTTGAGTTAAGCCTTTAAGGCTGCTTAGTCTATGCTACCATTAAGATAGCTTGTCTACAAGGTTGACTTACAACCTGACACTATAAGGGATTGTTTGGACTGATACAAGGTGGTTCCAGAATTGGAAACATCATATATCAGGCCAACTTCTCACATATATGTTTTGAAGACAGCATGTGTGCAGGACTGTATGGGTGGATGAGTGTGTGTATGGGTGTGTTTTAAATTAGTATATATAATAATATCCACATTTGTAAAGCGCACAATCACCCGTTAGGGTCTCTAGGCGCTGGGGGCCGTCGGGAAGATTAAGCAAGCTATTGCCCAGAGTCACATGGTGCTGGGCTAATCTGCCGCCGGTGCCGGGGATCGAACCGTGATCCCCAGATTCCGCAGTCAGTCGCCCTGGCCGCGGCGCCACACCTCTTCCTCAATATGTGAGAATTGATGCATTTAGGTAAGTATGTGTGGGAGTGAGAGATTGTAACAGTTCCTGAATAAATAAGTTTTTGTTCCTATAAGTGATTGTTTTAGAAAAAAAGTATGTGTACGTTTCTGTAGAAGTAAGAGTAGTGGTGTATGTATAGCTATATAAGCAAGTGAATGGTTGTTTTATAATTTATTTGCATGTGTGAGTATGTGTGTGAGTAACTCTAAGGATGAGTGTCTGTGTGTAACAAAATGTAAAGGGTGAATGAGTACATATGATGATTATGTGTACGATTAACTATATAGAAATGTTGGTGAATGAGTGAATGTGTATGTAGATTTTGCAATTTCTGAATAGTTTGTTGTAACTGGAATTAGTTTCTCCATTGTTTTGAAATTTTTTGTGTCTATTTTTCAATGTGTGTATCAAAACTTATATTACACTGAGAGAGGGTCTGCCACTCTTTCACAAGGATGATGTCATCAGTGATGTCATTTGAGATGTTATCAGTGATGTCATGAGTGATGTCACTGACTATGTCATGAGTGATGTAATATGTGACGTCATTAGCAGTGCATTGCGGGCGTGCCAGTTATAGTGAGTACAACTAACTATAACGTGGGAATTTCAATGGTTTTGTATGAGTAAATTGTCCGGATAAATATAACTGGTGTAAAATCTATGGTTTTTTAGTGAATTTCTAAGGTTTTTTTAAATGCTAATTCCTAACTATAACAAGTGTTAAACCTATGGTTTTTTCAGTGAATTTCAAAGGTTTTTTAAAAGCTAATTCCTAACTATAACGAGATGGAAAACTACGTTTTTTTAAGTGAATTATTAAGTTTTTTTAATAGCTAATTTTTATAGCTATTAATTTTTATAATTTTTTCTAATTATTCCAATATTCTATATTTTTATAATATTATTTTTCGGATGTTTTTTCCTGTATATTTTTTTAAAAATATTTAAACTTCGGTGCGCTCAGGGTGCTTGCACCCATACACACACCCGTACACGTAGCGAGAGCGCAAATCCCACGAGCGAACAAAGATATATTTATGTATTTAAAGTAAATAATAATGCAAGACATTTAGTGGCATACTCATAAAAGTAGTATTTTAACTTTAAACACATTTCCAAAAATCGAGCAAAACGTCATTCATAAGCGCCGCGTAAGCGCCCCGTATGCGCCTCTGTAAGCGCCTATATATGTGCAGCGTAAGCGTCCCCGTAAGCACCTCGGAGCGCGCAGCGTAAGCGCGCGTCAAGCCTTGTGACCTTATAACAACACTTTTGATTGGTTCATAACAGTTTTCTTCACAACTATGGAAAGTCCCCACCCATTTCCCTCACTACCTCTTTGCAATTGCTGAGAGAACACCTCTTGCCTGTTTCTCAAAGTCATTTTTCAAGGATGTCTGCTTCCCAGGACCCCTCCTCAGATTCTGATCTGGAATTCCTGCCTGAGGAGCCCCCCCCCCAAAAAAAAATTAAAGAGCATTTTATTTGGAAGTTCTTTACTTTCCCAGAGGGGGAAAAGAAATGTAATGCTGCAAAGGTAACGTGCCAGATATGTGACACAACTCTGTCACGTGGGGATCCCACCCGAAAATACAGCTTTGGAAATGCCACCTTGATCCGGCATGTGGAGAGGAGACATCCTAACAACTTTGCCAGGGAGAGCACCAGGGACCTGGCACGCAATCCCCCTAGAGATGGCGCCACCACCTCTACCGGAGCATCTACATCATCTGGGAGAAGAACAACAACTTTAATCCCCAACATCCAGCCTGTGTTTGCAGATTTGAAAATCGTCTGCAAACAGTGTGATCAACTGCTCTGCTACGGGGAGCAGAGCATTGAACTAATTGTCCATAAGAAGGACAACCACCACTGCTCTTCCCAGCCCTAATTTTTCCCCTTTTTTTTGCTCCTGTTGAGCAGTTTTGGATTCCCTGGTTTTGTTTTTCTCCTGAAATAAATCAAAAAAATATATAAAATCGTTCTTAAAAAGTAGAATTGTTTTGTTTTTAAAAAAGTTCTTTTCAGAACTACCTTCAATTCTCCAAAAAGAGCTATATTCCTTATATATTGTGTCATTCTTTTTTTCAAAGAATGTATACTGAATAAATGAATGATTCAAATGAGTGAATGAAGGGGAGAAAGTGACGGAGGGAACAAGTGACAGAAGGGGAGTGAGGGAAGGTGAGTTGTGAATGGGAGTGAGTCGAAGTGGAGTGAATGAAGGAGAGTGACAGGGAGTGAGGGAAGGGAATGAGTAAAGGTGAAAAAAGGGGATTGATATTGAGGGTAAGAGGGTGAGGGAGGATAAAGTAATGGGAGTGAGAGTAAGGCAAGGGGAGTGAGGGAGAAGGAAGGGGGAGTGAGTGAGGGTGAGTTGACAGTGAGGGATGGAAGATGAGTGAGGGTCAGTGAAGGGAAGTAACAGAGTGAGGGGATGGAGGGATTGAGGGTAAGACAGAGGGAGTGAGGGAAGAGGAGTTAGGAAGTGAGAGGACAGAGGGAGTGAGGGAAGAGGAGTTAGGAAGTGAGAGGACAGAGGGAGTGTGAGAAGGAGTGAGTGAAGTGGAGTACGGTGAGTGAGGGAAGGAGAATGAGTGAGGGAGTGAAGGAAGTGAAGAGGGGAAGGGAAGTGAAGAAGGGGGACTGAAAGAAGCTGAGTGTGGGAGGGGAGTGAGGGGAAGGGGAGTGAACATGGGGAATGAGAATAAGTGAGGGAAGCGGAGTAAGGGAACGGGGTGAGGGAGGGTGAGAGAAGAGCAGTGAGGTTGAGGAAAAGAGTGATGAGAAACTAAATTTTAATGGTGAAACTTACCTTATAAGTAATGTAAACTTTATTACATATTTTTACTAAATATAATATCTGTGGAAGAGGATTTTTTTTAAATAATATTTATAATATATATTTCAAAATACAAGAGACAAGGCAGGAGATTAAAAGTCATATAAGGGTACTAAGAGATAAAGTAGGAGTGAAGGAAACAGAAAGGGAAACAAAGGAACGGTGAAGGACAGAGAGAGGGAAAGAGAAATAGAGGGCGAGCAAATTACTAAGAGGATAATGAGGCGGTTAGATTCAGTGACAGAGAGGAAGAGAGGGAGAGATAAATGAACTGAAGGTGAGTAAGGGACTAAAGGAATGTGAGTTAGCAAAACTAAATGAGGCAAGGGGAGTAAAGGAAGCGGAGTGAGGGAGAGGGAAGGGGGAGTGAGTGAGGGTGCGTTCACGGTAGTGAGGGATGGAAGGTGAGTGAGGGTGAGTGAAGGGGAGTGAGAGAGTGAGGGGACAGAGGGAGTGAGGGTAACAGAGAGGGAGTGAGGGAAGAGGAGTGAGGAAGTAAGAAGACAGAGGGAGTGAGAGAAGGAGTGAGTGAAGTGGAGTAAGGTGAGTGAGGGAAGGAGAATTACTGAGGGAGCAAAGGAAGGAAAGAAGGGGAAGGGGAGTGAAGCAGAGGGACTGGGAAAAGGTGAGTGGGGGAGGAGAGTGAGGGGAAGGGGAGTTAAGGATGGGGAATGAGGATAAGTGAGGGAAGTGGAGTAAGGGAACAGGGGTGAGGAAGGGTGAGAGAAGGGCAGTGAGGTTGAGGAAAGAGGGGTGATATAGGGTGGATAAAGGTGAGTGAGTGTAAGACAAGGGGAGTGAGGGAGTGAGGAGATAGAGGGAGTGAAGGAAGGAGTGAGAGAAGGGGACTGAGAGAGGGAGCAAAGAAAGGTAAGTGAGGGAGTATTGGTGAGTTAAAGGGAGTGAGCGTGAGGGAAGGGGGAGTGAGGGAAGGGGAGTGAAGATGTGAGAGGACAGAGTGAGTGAGAGAAGGAGTAAGTGAAGTGGAGTAAGGTGAGTGAGAGAAAGGGAATGAGTGAGGGACCAAAGGAAGGAAAGAGAGGGGAGGGGAGTGAAGCAGAGGGACTGAGAGCAGGAAAGTGGGGGAGAGGAGAGAGGGGAAGGGGAGTGAAGGAATGGGGAATGAGGGGTAGTGAGGGAAGCGGAGTAAGGGAACGGGGGTGAAGGAGGGTGAGAGAAGGGCAGTGAGGGTGAGTAAAGAGGGGTGATAGAGGGTGGATATAGGCGAGTGAGCGTGAGACAAGGGGAGTATAATATATATTTCACAATACAAAATACAAAATAACTTGTACAATATGTTATATGATTTATTTTGCTGTTCTCAGAATATATTGAATTTCACTAAAAACAGTGAGTTCAATACTACTCATCATATGACAGCGGGCAAAAAAAACACAATCAAAAAGATTGTGTTTAAAAAACCCATACAACGTTTCAATAAATAATGTAAAACTTAGAAAAAAACATATCTTAAATGTTTTCTTCCAAACAACAATTAGTTATGTACATTTCAACAATCACAAACTAATAAAACATTAGTATGTCATTATTATACTCTCAAAGTAAAGTAATATAAAAACATATATTAACAACATTTACCCGAAATACTCATTTTTGATTCACTTACTTTTCCACTAGGCCAAATAGTATATGAAAAGTCCTTTTTTGGGAAATTACTTAATAGTAATTTTAAACTTCCATTTACCCGACTTTCTGAATGAAAACTCCACCATCTATTCGATCATCTAACAATAGTTATATTTTCACCTCTGGCTCACTCATGATCAACATTTCCTATAATACTGATATCACTCACTATGTGATACACTTACACTACCTCTATGAGGACTACAAGTTTTTTATTATCTTGATCACTCTCACTCACAAAGTAATTTTGAACAGCAGACTAACTTTTATTAACTGCTCTAATCTTCCTAGGCCAATTAGTTTTTCTAAAATTTGGGTTGTAAGAACACTAGGTAAGAATTTTGTAAGTCAAAAGGCAAACGTTGTTTAAAAGTCAATTGAGTATCGTTACAATAAGTCCAGCCTTTTTGACGTTGAAGCTATGTAATATCCTGATGTTGTAGAAGGACCATCATGGAAAATAATTGGTGCAGTTGCAAAGATTCTTCCTGAAATTGATAATTGAGAAGCCACAATTGTTTTTATTAAAGTTGTCAATTTAGTTCCATCAGGTCTACATTGGGTACAGACCATGTTTTGATTTGCTTCTCTAACTAGATTATTAAAAGACGCTGATTTGCAGTCTGGTAAAGTCAAATATATAAATCTTTCAGTGTCTATTGTAGTACTACTTGAAAAGGAACAATTGTCGCAGTCATGCTGCCATTTATAAGAAAGGCCAAAAAGATTTTCAACATCTATACCTTCATCTTGCAATATAACAAGCATATACATTAGAAATTCCTGACAATCTAGCCGAATATTCTGTGAAAATTGATTTAGACCAGAACATATGTCTAAAACAATTCGAATATCAGAAACACTTTCTATTTTTGTTTTATCACTGCTACATTTCTAAAACACAGTATTCAACAAACAACAAAATGTTTGATCCCGATTTTCAGCAATCTGCTCTTGTAAAGTTTGGAGAGAAAAAACAACATTAACCACTACATTAGCATAGCAGTTGACACCAGAACTGTTTTCAAACTGAAAACCAACAACATCTTCAACAGAATCCTTTTCCTTTCTGCTTACAATTACTGGTTCATCTAGTTTTTTTCTTTTTGCAACAACCTCGCTACATTTTTTCTCATTTCTTCTTTTTCGGCCTACCACACTGTTATATTCTATAACCTGTAAATTGCACATTGTCACTTTAAGTGGAAGGTCTTTCCCAGCTGTCCTGCTCAGCTGACTCTATGCTTGTGATGTCATCTGCTTCATGTACAGTGTGGAATGTTTTGATTCAACACTGGGGAAACTGTACACTCTGGAGATGCTGGCAGATGATAAGCTGTGTAGATTTTGTCTAATAAACTTCTTCAACACAGTCACCTGACTCTTGGATTACTACATAATTTTGGCGACGCGGCTCTACACAGCTGAACCCACGCGTCTATCTTCAACCCTTCAAGGATTTTTTACATCCTTTTCAAACCATCTGCTTTCAAAGGAATTTCATTCAACTCAACTCTTCAAAGAACATTTATTCAATTTCACTTCAACTCAACTCTACTCAACTTCAACCTTCGACCCTCAAAATGAAATTCCACTCATCTCCAGATAAGTGACTCTTTTCATTTTATTTGTCTCAATCTCCATTCGACTCCTACGTTGTGCCTGTTGAACCCATCAAACTATACATAAACATTGCTGGAGTGAGACTGCTAGCGATTGCTTTGGTGTATAAACTTCTGCTTCAAGCATTTTTTTTGTCAAAGCTATCAAAGCACCTCCTGCTTTCCATTTTGGAGCCCTGACGTATCTGTTTCCAGCATCTATGAACAAGCACTGAGATTTGTATATTTCCAGCGTCCAAGTTAACCAGCGCTGAGTGACTCGAGCAGCATTCTCCCTAATGTGCTGTTTAATTACTTAACCAGCGCTGAGTGACTCGAGCAGCATTCTCCCTAATGTGCTGTTTAATTACTTAACCAGCGCTGAGTGACTCGAGCAGCATTCTCCCTAATGTGCTGTTTAATTACTTAACCAGCGCTGAGTGACTCGAGCAGCATTCTCCCTAATGTGCTGTTTAATTACATTTCCAGCGTCTAAAGTTAACTAGCGCTGTGTGGCTTGAGCAGCATTCTTCCTAATGTGCTGTTTATTTACATTTCCAGCGTCTAAAGTTAACTAACGCTGTGTGGCTCGAGCTGCATTCACGCTAATGTGCTGTTTATTTTGAAGTAATTGTCAGGGTCAAGCACGCGCTGTGGGATTTGAGCTGCATTTTCATTTCCATAACGTTGGAGCGACATTGGCTCGTTTGTGTCCTTGCGCGCACGCTGTCAGGCGCCAACAACTCTTCAGTTATTTATATTTAAAACGCTCAGCTCTGCATGAGCGCACGCACGAGGCTGCTATCTCGAGAACCATCACGAGAGGAAAGCAACGCGAGCTATTCAAAGTGCACACGAAGGGATTCTTCCTTGTCACCTAGCAACCTTCATTGTTTTGAACAATCCATTTCTTTTTCTTGTTTTTACAATCACTGGCTGGATAACCTGGATAACAATCCCACATTCTAGTATTCTTTTTGGTGTGTTCCATTCCATTCCATTCCCACAGCATCTGTTCAAGAAGACACTGTGACATCATTTTTTTTCTGTACTAACAGGAAGATAAAACTTTATCAAAAACAATACAGGAGTACACCTCTACAATGCATTATTTGTTTCTTCCTTCACAAAAAGTACATTATTAATTCAAGGCTACATTTGAAAGACTCCATTCTTTACAAAGGACTATTTTCTTGGTTCATTTACTCATAAAAAGTACTTTATTGATGCAAGGCTGCATTTGAAAAATCCCATTCTTTACAAAAGACAATTTTTTTTGGTTCATTTTTTCAAAAGCTCTATATTTTTTTAGTTTCTTTTTCTTCAAAATGTCTACGCTACAATCCATTAATGCTCCCCCTGCTTTCCTTGATACTCCAGGAGAACCTCCTGTGAAATGGGATATCTGGTTTGACGCATTTGAGACATATTTAGGCGCTATAGGTGCTTCGAGGTATCGTCCTGAAAGAAAAAAATGTCTTTTGTTACATTCCCTTGGTTTTGAGGGTAGATCCATTTTCAAGCACTTGCCTGATCCTCCCTTAGGCAATGAGGTGATAGATGAGTATCAAACTACTATTAATAAACTTAAACTAAGGTTTGATAAGAAGCCTAATTTAATTGTACTTAGGCATAAATTTTTTATGAGGAAACAGTCTGAATGTGAGGATGTTGATTCGTATTTTTCCACTCTTAGGAAATTAGCCTCTGTCTGTCTTTTTGAAAACTTTACTGAGCAGTTGATTCGTGATCAATTTGTTAGTCATTGTAGAGACAAACAGACTAGACAAAAGTTACTCACTATGGATAACCCTACTCTTGATGAGACTATCAAAATTGCAAAAAGTATCGAAACTTCTCACATTTCTCTTAAGGAATTGGAGGAGAAACCAGTGGATAGTATTAATTTTATTGGAAATTCTAAGAAGGGGAAAGGTAAATTTGTTAAAGCTTCTAGCAATTTTTCTTCAAAACCTAAGGATAATCCTTCTTCCAGATTTAAAGATACTGTATCTGTACCAAGCAATGTTTGTTTGCGTTGTGGTAGTGCTGTCCACAACAAAGGTTCAAAATGTCCTGCTACAAATTCTACGTGCAACTATTGCAAAAAAATAGGACATTATGCTACTGTTTGCTTAAAAAAAAAAAGTTTCAAAAGAAAACTATAGCTTGTGTTTTAGAATCAGATGATGAATCGGACTCTGAAACCATTTCTGTTGTCACTGATTCTGATAATACATCCATACCCCTCACTGGTGATCCTTCTACCTGTGTAGATCCTATTGTGGAAATACTCGTTGGTGATAAGAAACTCAATCTTTTAGCAGATTCGGGTGCAAGGATTACTATAATTACCAATGAATTGTTTAGTGAAACGTGGTGTGATAGGGCACTCTTCCCTCCGGACAGGAAACCCATTTCCTATCAAAAACGCAAAATTCCTCTTTTAGGATTTTTCGAAGATTACCTAGAGTTTAAGGGTAGGAGAATAAGAGGCAAGGTTTATGTAGCTGTAGATGGACTCAACATTCTAGGTTGGTTCCATCAGGGTCTTTTTGGGATGCAACTTAGACCAGGGATGAAAGAACAAGTCCTACTTGTCTCTTGTGAAGAAGAAAACACAAGGTGGGTTAATGAATTTCCTTCTGTGTTTAGTGATCAACTTGGGAAGATCATAGGTTTCAAACACAAGATAATTGTTAAGGACGGTGCTACTCCTATCAAGCACAAACTTAGGAGTGTTCCTTTTAGCATTAGGGAAGATCTCAATAGGGAAATCACCATGCTTTGCGAAAAAGGAATCATAGAACCCACGGAGTCTTCACTATGGTTATCCCCTTTGGTCGTTGCACGGAAGAGAGATGGAAAACTCAGAGTTTGTGTGGACCTTAGGTCTTTAAACAAAGAAATCTGGGTTGACTCCCATCCTCTACCCAAGATTACAGATCTTTTTTCCAACATCAAGGGCGCAAAGATTTTTTCAAAGTTAGATCTGGCTAGTGCCTACCATCAAATAGAACTTCACCCTGAATCACGTTCGCTAACAGCTTTTGTGTCACCCCTTGGTACCTTCCGCTACAAAAGAATGCCTTTTGGATTAGCCTCAGCAGCCTCTGTTTTTCAGAGGGTGATGCAAAATCTATTGAGGGATGTTGAGGGTGTTCTTGTTTTTCAAGACGATGTTTTGGTTTATGCCGTAGATGATGAAACCCATGATAACATTGTCAGGAAGGTTTTGGGAATTTTTAAGGAACATGGTGTTGTCTTAAAGACAGAGAAATGTAAATTTAATTCCAGTGAAATTGAATATCTTGGTCATTTACTTTCTTCTGAAGGGATCAAACCTAGACAAGGGTTAATTGAGGCTATTATGAGAGCACCAGTACCTAAGGATAGGTCTGGTGTTAAGTCTCTTCTTGGATTGTTGGAATATTATTCGAGGTTCGTGCCTGGGTATGCGTCAATTGTTAGACCCATTAGTAATTTGCTCAAGCTTTCCACAAAGTTTGCATGGACGCATGAATGTGACTGTGCTTTTATGGAAGTTAAGGACATTTTGAAGAAAGGTGATGCTCTTACTCCATTTCATCCAGATTTGCCATGTTACATTACCGTAGATGCGAGCAAGGTGGGTTTGGGAGCGATTCTTACTCAACGCTCTGGTGAAAAAGAATTCACTGTTGCTTTTGCTTCCAGAGTGCTTAGGAGTGCTGAAATTCAATACTCGGTCATAGAGAAAGAGTTACTAGCATGTGTATGGGCTATTGACAAGTATCGACCTTATGTATGGGGCAGGCATTTCAATTTGATTACTGATCACAAGCCATTAGTGTCTATTTTGTCTGCTGGTCCCAGCAAATGTTGTACACCCAGAATCACGAGAATGGTTACCAAATTACTTCAATATCAGTTTGATGTCACGCACATCTCAGGTGGCAAAAACACACGTGCAGATTTTTTGTCACGTTTTCCTCAGAGTGATGGTGTGAATGAAGGTACGGGTTTTATTGATTTGAATGATGAAGATGAGGAAGATTGTTTTGTGGCTTCAATAGATGTTCCTGTCCTAGCTGTGGGGTCTGAGGAAGATTGGAGAGAGTCTTTGTCTAAGGACAAGGTGTTACAAGATGTTTTCGATTTTGTCAAGAATGGCTGGCCCAAGGAGAAGTCTTTGCCTTCTGTGTTGCAACCTTATTGGAAGATTGAGTCTGAAATTTCAATTGAGGATGGTCTATTAGTCAGATGTGACAAACTTATTCCACCTCATAATCTCAGACTTGTCATCATGAAGGAAGCTCATGAGGGACACTTAGGTATCTCCTTAACTATACGTCGAGTGCGACAAGATTTTTGGTGGCCAAGCATGGACAATGAGATTCGCACTTTTGTTGAAAACTGTCCAGTGTGTTCAGTGTCAGAAAAGTCACTTAAAGTTGTCGTTCCTCCTTTGTCCCCTATTGAATGTCCCACCAGTCCCTGGACTAAAGTAGGTATTGACATCATGGGTCCTTATGAAGTTTTACCTCGAGGGATGAGGTTCATTATTGTTTTGATGGATTACACATCGAAGTGGCCTGAGGTAAAAGTTGTTAAGGAGGTCAGTACTACTACTGTAGTTGAGTTTCTCAAGGAAGTTTTTTTGAGAGAAGGGTTTCCTGAATTTATAGTTTCAGACAATGGGACTCAGTTTGTCAGTTTTGAGTTCAAATCCTTTCTTAAATCTTGTGGAATCAAGCACCTTAAAAGTTCACTTTATTACCCACAAACGAATGGTCTAGTTGAGAGGATGAATCGTGTTGTGGGTGAGTGCGTCAAGTGGGCAGTGGAGGGGAGGCGAGATGTTGCATCCCTTGAAAGTATGCTTTGGTCTTACAGGACGACACCGCACTCTTCCACGAAAGTTTCTCCTTTTGAGGTATTAAGGGGGAGAAAAGCCAATACCAGTTTTAGACCCAGTTGGATGTCTAAATGGTCTTGTCCCTTAGTTGATATTGAGTCTGTTTTAGAAACAGTCAAATCTAATTCCATCTTGACACAAAATAAGGAGAAAATTTGGTTTGATCGAAAGAAAAACGCCAAGATGGTCACATTGTGTGTGGGGGATTTGGTGAGGGTAAAGAATTCTACTCACACAAAGAAAGGAAGGAGTAAGTACAGTGAACCTATCAAAATAGTGAGAATTGGTGGGAATGCTGTTCAAGTTGAAGGGGGGTACTGGTGGAACATCTCAAAAATTGTAAAGGTTAAAACTAATCTTGGTGTCTCTAAAAAATGTGATATGCATGTCAACAATATGGATTCTTCTCGTAGGAAAAGTTTTAGATCTATTACTTTGCCTCATAGGTTTCGCGATTAGCGTTATTTCCAATGTTACATTATTTTCTTTTTTTTTTACTCTTGTCATATTGTTATCTTCTTGTGTTTTCTTTAGGATGCTTTAAATGAATTTATCACTTGTTATTGATTAATACTTAATGCCTGTTTATATTTTCTTTTACTTTATTTGGTTTATTTCGCTGGAAGAAAAGGAGGTATGTTATATTCTATAACCTGTAAATTGTACATTGTCACTTTAAGTGGAAGGTCTTTCCCAGCTGTCCTGCTCAGCTGACTCTATGCTTGTGATGTCATCTGCTTCATGTACAGTGTGGAATGTTTTGATTCAACACTGGGGAAACTGTACACTCTGGAGATGCTGGCAGATGATAAGCTGTGTAGATTTTGTCTAATAAACTTCTTCAACACAGTCACCTGACTCTTGGATTACTACACACACACTTTTCAAATATAGGATATTGAGGTAAATTTGGAGCATCTTCTCTTCTTAACCGATTATATTATTTTACACAATTTAGATCTGCACTAATCTTTGTCTCATCAAAATCAATCAAGTATAATCCAGATAAAGTTCTGACTCGAGATAAAGCAACATATGTCATACCCTCCTTGAACACAGAACTTCCAATATTCACCAAAGCACTTTCTACACTTAAACCTTGAGATTTATGAATAGTCACCGCATATGCCAAACAAACAGGAAACTGTTTTCGGCGGACATATAAATCTTTCACAAGCAAAAATCGAGCAGAACAACGACTCAATTGTTGTACATCTTCAATTCCATCAAATTTAATTTTCAAAAATTCAATTTCATCTCTATTTTGGTAATTCACAAAATCAACAACATGACCCATTGCTCCATTTACTAAACATCTTTCCACATGTAAATTCCGTCGTAAAATTATACGACAATTTAAACATGCATATAGACTCTTTTCAAAACCAGCAGTTTTAGATATTGTCTTCACTGAAGAATCCAATTTTGATTTCAACTTTTCTGACAAAATATTAGTAGCTCCTTCATGCTCTATTTTATCAATAGAGCATGAATCTCTTGATTTTCTAACTTTAACATTTTGTTGTTGAAGATTGAACATTCTTGCAGAGTTGGCATCAAGCATATCACAGATTTGTTTTCAGCAATTTTCCTATAAATATTCTCTGGGAGAATATTTTCGTTTGGAAACAAATTTGAAAATAATCGTGCCTGTAAAGCTTCTTTGTCATGTTCACATACTTTTCCAATTCTTATATCTTGAAGAATATTTTTATAATCTTCATCCTTTGCCTGATGTATATTTTGAAGCAGTTCTGCATATTTAAAATATAACCATATATTAACATTTCCAATGCTTCCTAGGCACTTTCTGGTATCTTCATGCTTAAGCATTTTAAACACTGGTTGTCCTTTCACAGGAGTTAGCTGCAGTAGATCTCCAAAGACAATGATGTGTTGATGTCCATGGCAGTGGCAGCTTCATTTTGGATAATTGGTCCTCCGAGTGGATCCTGACTCAACGAAGCAGAACTCTGACTGTCTTGAGAACTGTCTCTAGCAATCTCTGCTGCAATTGTAGCTTCTTGCTGTATTTCAACGTTCAACATTTGCAGATAATTAGTAAAAGCAGGACATTCTATAGTATTTTTGCTTGCATTGAAAGAATCTTCATAACTGAGAAAATCTCCAAGTAGTTCCTCTTCTGTACGCCATGGCTTAAAGAGTTGCAAAAGAGCTACATAGTAAAATTCCCTTTTGTCAGGAGATTCGCAACTCAATTTTCGATGATTAATCAAATGTCCTTTTCTTTGTTTCATCAGACATCCTTCACATCCAATTACTGCATATACTCCTTTATTGATATCTTCTGTAATATTCCTCTTGAAAGTATAGCTTTGCAGTACTTCATAGAGACAAACATTCTCAAGATGACTACTTCTATTTGGATAGTATGTATCCAACATGTTTGTCTTTAAAATATCTGTACTGTTTGGTTATTTCTCTGCCAAATACTCAATTTCTTGAACAGGTTTCAATACTCGGTTTCGTGTTGCAGCAAGACCTAGACACACCCAAATGATTGTTCTAGATTTGGCATATAGACTTGCTGATGATAACCGATCTGAACATTCATATGCTCCAATTTCTCGATGCGACAACATCTTCAGACTGTAACTGTACAATTTCTTACTTAGGCTCTTTTCATGAGAAATTTCCTCCCACATTTCCTTTAGTTCCGTCTTTTCTGGTTTTGTTATGTAAGACGTTACATATTGAGCCACAGCAATAGAGTTGTCAGCAACATATTGAATATCCATGTTAGCATTCCACATGGACAAAATTACTGGGTTATAGTCATTTATGTATTTTGACTTTTCATTTCTTTTTAAGTTGTATGTATTTTTGGGTGATTTTCTTGTCACAGTATGTTGCAAAGAAGACATAAAATTGTTCACTGTCAAAACGACATTTTGTGTAGAACTTGTCCTTGGATTTGAACTTTCGACGACAGAATTTTCCACAACAATGGGTTTGAAACCGTAAGACTTGATGTCTTAAATTGTTTCCTTCTGTACTTTTCGGAACAACACATGTAGAATACTGTTCAATAAAACTCATCACTGTGTCATCCGAATCTGTTCCAAATTTGGGAGCATCTTTGATCCATAGCAGCATATGTATGTGAGGAGCACCTCTTGCTTGATACTCCTTTCTCCAAAAGAAATCCAAAACCTCTCCAAGAGGAGGATTTTTTTTGTTTGTGATAAAAGACATCATAGCTTCAAATCTATGATTGAAATACCTGCATACATTAACTGGATCCAAAGAGCACAGTTATCCAGGTGTCTTGTATTCTATATTTTCTATGTTTGCATTTGCCTCTCGAAGAAATTGAAGTAAGTCTTCCCAAGCATACTCAGCACAGCTAAGAGTAAGGAACCATGTATGTTATGTTATGTTATTTATATTTTTAAAGCGCACTGATACCCCAGCAAAGGGGCGTCCAGGCGCTCAGACAGGTACTATAACATAACAGGCAGGAATAAAAAAGGGCTATTCAGAAGTGGAGAACAAGAGCGTTTTAATAGTGCGCCTAAAAGTGAACAGATCATTCAGAGCACGGGTGTGCGCTGGAAGCGAGTTCCATAATCCTGCAGCAAGCACCCAGAAAGAGCGTCCACCCATTCTGCTGAGTTTGAATCGAGGGCAGATCGCCAAATGCAAGGCCTCAGATCTAAGAGATCTCCGAGGGATATAAGCAGTCAATAGATTGGCCAGAGCTGGTGGGGAGGAAAGTTTCAAAATTTTGAACGCCAGGCAGAGTGCTTTAAACTTAATCCTCTGCCTGACCGGCAGCCAATGTAGAGAAGAGATAGTGCCGGAGACAGAGCAATGCTTGGGGAGACCAACAATGGCCCGTGCCGCAGCATTTTGCACCCTCTGAAGTCTGGCTACCTCAGCCTGGTTAGCCCCCAGCATCAGCGCACTTCCGTAGTCCAGCCGAGATAGTATAGAGGCTTGGACTACAAGCTGCCGAGTTGGAGGATCAAAGTATTTAAGGACCGGCCTTATGCCTCGCAGTATGCCATAGCATGTACCTGCAACCCTCTTTGAGTGCCCAATGAAGGTGAGCGCAGGATCTAACCAGATCCCTAGATTTTTCACCTCTGAGACCGGTATGGGAGTGACACCCAGTTCTGGAGGCCACCCTTGATCACCCCAAAGCTCAACATGTTTTCCAAAGACCATCACTTCAGTCTTAGTAGCATTCAATTGTAGGCAGTTGGTACAAAGCCAATTGGCTACCGCTACAAGTCCAGCTCGGAATCTGGGAGCCTCTACCTCACGGTCTCCACTCAGTGTCACCGCTAGCTGTGTGTCGTCAGCATATGAGGCCATTGTCAGACCCCACTGTTTGACGACTCCGGCCAGCGGTTTCACATACAAGTTGAACAGAGTAGGACTCAACGAGGAGCCCTGAGGGACTCCCAGATCCAAGGGATGGATAATGGACTGGCCAGGTGGTATAGCCACTTTAAAGGTTCGATCAGATAAGAAAGATCGAAACCACTGAAGAGCGATTCCCGTGACTCCGGCTTCCTCTAAGCGTTGAAACAAAATGCTATGGGACACAGTATCGAAGGCAGCGCTCAGATCTAATAAAAGGAGCGCTGCCGTACGCCCAGAATCAAGCACCAAACGTAGATGCTCGATAATATGGAGTAGGGCGGTCTCTGTACTGTGTCCAGAGCGAAAGCCATTTTGACTGGAGTCCAGAATCTGATGACGGGCCAGATGGTCAGATAGAATGGAGTTAACATGAGCCTCGGTCACCTTAGCGGTCCAGGGCAAGAGAGATATGGGGCGATAGTTCTCAGGCAAGAGTGGATCTGAGTAGGCCTTTTTCAGAACTGGGGTGACTACCGCCTGCTTCCAGAGGGAGGGAACAACTCCGGTTGTCAAAGACAAATTAATAAGGGTCAGTATCGGACCACGGCACAGCGGAGAGAGCAAACTAATGAGGGCTGGCTTCAGCGGGTCCAGGGAAGAACCTGACTTGATCTTAAGGCTAAGTTTGTTAAAACCCTCCAGAGACAATTCTGGTAGGGAAGCCAAAGTCTCATGATCCACGACAATAGGGTCAGCTAACACTAAATCCAGCCGACCTACATCAAAACCCCTGTATATATTCTGCACTTTCTCAAGAAAGAATACTGCCAGTTTCTCGCAGTGTGCGTCAGTGCAGATCTCAGCCGAAGTAGCTCTCTTGTTTGTAAGATCTTTTAAGACCTTAAATATTAGTTTGGAGGGGTTGGTACTAGCTTGGAATTCCCGAGCATAATAATCAGCCCGGGTTCTGCATATGGCTCGATGATAAGCTCTAAGTTGGACAAAATATGCAGTTTTCAAGGCTGGATCATAAGCTCTCCTCCAGTTCCTCTCCGCCCTCCGGCAAGATTTTTTTTTGCTCGGCAAGGGACTCGTTATACCATGGGCTAGGTGTTTTAACAAAGCCTTTCGACCAGCGCAAGGGTATGAGGAAGTCTAGAGCAGCCGTAATCCAAGAGGAAAACATCTGATAGCCCTGCTCCACACTCAAAAAAGGGCTCAAAGGGTTCTGCGCTAGTAGTCTATAAAAATCCTCCAACTGAAGCTTGTGCCAGTGCCTTTTAAGAACAAGCCTATCCACCGGTTTAAATGGCTTCTCGTGGATAGGACAGAACACCTCCACAAGCAGATGGTCGGTCCATCCCATCGATATCGGGTCAGACACCTTCATCCTCTCGATCGTAGTAAAAAAAGGATCAAGGATATGTCCTGCGTTGTGAGTGGCAAATGACACACGCTGAATCAATTGAAGAGCCTCCAAATCTGCAAGTAAGGTGTTAATGGCTCCGGATGACCTATTATCAAAGTGAATATTTAAGTCACCTAAGATGTTGAAATTGGCACATCTGGGCACCAAGAGGCTGACAATATCAGCAAGAGCGGCTCTGAAAGCTGTGTCATTACCAGGAGGGCGGTAAATGAGAATGCCACTAAAGGTAAAATGATGGCTAAAAGCTATTTTAAAAAGGGCACTCTCACAGGCAGGTAATTTAAGTGCCTTCCACTCAGCCGGGAAGCAAGATTTTACCGCCATAGCGATACCGCCACCTCTCGTAGTCCGATTCAGAGTAAAGATCGTATATACTGAAGGGAAAGAGAGGTTCAAGATGGCGGCATCAGAATCCTGAAGCCACGTCTCAGTCAGGAAAATTAAGTCGGGGTCTTCTTTTTCAATAAGGTCATATAGATACTGGTGGTGTTTAACCAGCGACCTGACGTTCAAACTCCAGATCCGGAGCCCACACTCTGGAATACGCTTGCGTATAACCGGAGTGGCAGCTTCCAAAGATCGGATAGAAGTTGGTCTAACTACTGACCAACCATTGCAAGCACAGGTGTAGGGACCGCATAGAGGGTACATCCGATCTCTATGACAAACCTTAGCCCCGTCCCTAATGGCAGACAGCTCAGCCCGATTGTACTGGAGCCTTAATGGAGCCTGCATGATGGTATAGCAGCTAGTGCCCAGAGCCCTACCACGTCTCGCGCTTCCTCGTCGCTGACGGGCGCAGACGGGCAGGACTCTGGCACGACTCCGGCTAAGCGATGGCGACCCACATGCGCGTCCCGCTGCGCGGTAGAGGAGAGCATTAAATAGGCACTCCCGGCCCAGCGCGAGCGCGATGACGCTCTAAAATGGCCGCCGTCCAAGTTGAAAGGAGCCCAATCCAAGATGGCACCTATACAGGGCAACCCCCGGGACCCGGACTCGCCAAAACGGCGATGAAGATTCCGTTAAGTGCGGTAAGAGGGAGGGAGGGGTGTGAAGCCCAGCCTAATGCCGCTAAAACCAAGGAAAAATGATCAAAAAATAAGTGAGGCAAATGTCCACACAGGACGAGTTAAAATATAAAAGCGCCAGCAGCAGCGCAAGCGCAGTCAAGGTAGTACCTGTCAAGGCGGATATGCTGGTGAAATTGCCTTAAATAGGCACTCCCGGCCCAGCGCGAGCGCGATGACGCTCTAAAATGGCCGCCGTCCAAGTTGAAAGGAGCCCAATCCAAGATGGCACCTATACAGGGCAACCCCCGGGACCCGGACTCGCCAAAACGGCGATGAAGATTCCGTTAAGTGCGGTAAGAGAGAGGGAGGGGTGTGAAGCCCAGCCTAATGCCGCTAAAACCAAGGAAAAATGATAAAAAAATAAGTGAGGCAAATGTCCACACAGGACGAGTTAAAATATAAAAGCGCCAGCAGCAGCGCAAGCGCAGTCAAGGTAGTACCTGTCAAGACGGATATGCTGGTGAAATTGCCTTAAATAGGCACTCCCGGCCCAGCGCGAGCGCGATGACGCTCTAAAATGGCTGCCGTCCAAGTTGAAAGGAGCCCAATCCAAGATGGCACCTATACAGGGCAACCCCCGGGACCCGGACTCGCCAAAACGGCGATGAAGATTCCGTTAAGTGCGGTAAGAGGGAGGGAGGGGTGTGAAGCCCAGCCTAATGCCGCTAAAACCAAGGAAAAATGATCAAAAAATAAGTGAGGCAAATGTCCACACAGGACGAGTTAAAATATAAAAGCGCCAGCAGCAGCGCAAGCGCAGTCAAGGTAGTACCTGTCAAGGCGGATATGCTGGTGAAATTGCCTTAAATAGGCACTCCCGGCCCAGCGCGAGCGCGATGACGCTCTAAAATGGCCGCCGTCCAAGTTGAAAGGAGCCCAATCCAAGATGGCACCTATACAGGGCAACCCCCGGGACCCGGACTCGCCAAAACGGCGATGAAGATTCCGTTAAGTGCGGTAAGAGGGAGGGAGGGGTGTGAAGCCCAGCCTAATGCCGCTAAAACCAAGGAAAAATGATCAAAAAATAAGTGAGGCAAATGTCCACACAGGACGAGTTAAAATATAAAAGCGCCAGCAGCAGCGCAAGCGCAGTCAAGGTAGTACCTGTCAAGTAGGAGTTCCATGTAGGAGTTCCTAAGTTTCTTAGCATACATTTTAGTTCCCCATGACGACGGTACCAATACTCGTTAGTACCACGCTGACATGCCATGAGATTAATTAGTTGAGACTCCAAAATAGTGTCTTGCTGTTGGACTTTATCCATAAAGTCCCTTGCCGAAACATTTTGCAGATGTTCTCCACTTTTCAGTATATGGTTTACTGCATAAGAAAGTCCAGACAAGTCACTCTCATACAGAAGATGAAACAAATATGGAATACATTGGCAAAACCTTGGATCTTCTGCATATAACCTTAAAGTCCGGTATTCAGATGCAGGAATTTGAACAGGTCAGTCATCATATCGACCACCTTGACCTGTTGGAAATAACTGAGGAAAACAACGAGCTTCCAAGCTTTCTTCCCATACACTAATGGGACTTCCTTTTGCTTATTTCATTTGGAACAACTCAATAGCATTCCCCATTACTTATTTGGAATGCAGAGGATGAACTCTATAATGTTCATAAATTTCTTCACTTCTAGACACATCTATTTTTTCAATTTGCCCAGCTGAGAAATCACTGTCCTCTTCTATAGTTGTTTCCTCTTCCCCTACATATTCATTTTTGTAGTACTGATTGTTTTTTACCAAATACAACATTGCCTTTTTGACTTTCCTAACATCCACTAATTCTTGCCAGATTTTCTTACTCTTTGTAGGAACGCCATTAACTAGAATAACCAGAGGTTCCTCTTTCACTTTTTCAACACCAATTGTATCAACATTTTTCTTTAAATCTGGAGGCAAATAAACAACTCTTCCCTTTAATCCTCTCTGTAAATCTGAAGGAGGCAATTTCCCTGTCTTAGGCTCCATGCGAACAATAGCCTGAAATGGATGCACACATTGAATCAGAATAGACTCATAAGTATTTAAATCCATCAATTCAGAAGGAATGGTTACCAACTCAAGATTATTATGTACAGCTCTAGCAGGCATTTTGTTTTCATTTAATTTATTATAACAATATTTACAAATACGCAGATCAAATCAAAGCAATTCTCTACCAACAAATAAGTTGCAAAATCCTTCCACTCATTATTTTCCTTTTCACTTTTTACATATAAATCAACTAACCTAGTCTGATTCTTATAATGAGTTCGTCGACAACACACACAAGAACAATTTGGCCTTTCACTTGAAATGACCTTAAACTTTGTAATTTCATGGTCAAAATTTCCTGTACTTAAATTCTGTACATTCTCTTCCACATTACCTTCTATTACTGTATCAGTTTCTGCACTGTCCTCTTTTTCACCAAAGTAACTAAACTCAATTTCGTCACAAATTTTCTTCACTTCTAATACAGATCTGCATGCACTGTTTAACTGTTTTAGCTTAAGTGCTGAACTTTTTGCATAATACAACCTTCTCACTAATTTTCTTTACCTCATATCATTGACCACTGGTGTCAACTTTATGCACCAAATCATTATCCTGAAAATAACTCTCTTCATTAAAAAATGGCTCACAACTTGAACTATTCTTCCATTCTCCATAAAAAACATCACAAAAATGAGTCCGATTAATTACTCTTTTCCACTTACTTTTTGATTTCAAAACATTGATTGCCTTGTGCTAGTGTACGAATTCTATTGATTACTAAAATATATACTTTTTTTTCATTTCAAAAGCCTGATCAACTATCCTCTCTATACTTTTCTTTTTCTTGTAAAAAGCTGTTTTTCTTTTACAATTTTTAACATTTTTTAGTAAATTTAAAACAATTCTGTTATAAAACATTCGCCTACGAATGTCAATGAACTGATTTTTATGTCTATTAACATAGACAATATCATCTCCATAAACTTTTTCAACATTTTTGCTGGGATTTTGCTTTTTCTTTGTAGTTGCAGAAACATTTTTTTTCTTTTGTGCATTATCTTGTCTTTTTTTTACATTGAGTTAATTTACTTAGAAAAACCTTTGTTGCCTTACCAGGAGCAATCTTCTTTTTCTCCGTTTTTTGTTTTTTACATACATCTTATAATTGCGTTTTCTTGGAAAAGTAAGATTTTTTATATTTTCTCCTTCAAACAGATTTAGTAGGCATATTGCTTCTTCTTTTTGTAGATAATTAAAATCTATTGTAAAGAAAAAAGAACATATTATAGACCACTACTAACATACTACATAGCAATTACAATAATTAAACAATATAAACACTAGTTTACAACATAAGTAAGTTTATAGCACAGCAACTGTGTTTCACCAGAGTAGGAAATCATGCAGTGAGTGCTGTTTCTCAGTTTATGGCAGTGCAGAACAGTTTCAACATTGTCACTCTCGGCCCGTACCATCTCTCTCTTTGTGTGTGTCATCTCACTCTCTGCCTGCGCCATCTCACCCTCTACCTGCATCATGTCTCCCTCCACCTGCGTCATCTCTTTCTTTGCATGTGTCATCTCACTCTCTGCCTGCACCATTTCTCTCTTTGCGTGTGTCATCTCACTCTTTGCCTGCGCCATCTCTCTCTTTGTGTGTGTCATCTCACAGAGAGAGATGTGACACAGGCACAGGGAGAGATGGTGCAGGCAAAGAGACATGGTGCAGACAGAGGGGAGAAATAATGCAGGCAGATAGCGCAGGCAGAGGGAGAGATGGCGCCCGCACAGGGTTACATGGTGCACAGGCAGAAGGAGAAATGATGCAAGAAGAGGGTGACACAGCAGAGGGTGAAATGGTACAGGCAGAGGGAGAGGGCTTGTGCAGTATGAAAATACATTTCCAATTTACAGCACTACTTCTATACGAGCATTGAATGAAAGCCTGAGAAACAATATAAAAAAAGAGTACCTTATAAGCAAAGAGATGCAAACTGTGAGGAGACACAGGTGACATTATAGAAAAAGGTGCAAATATAATTGTTTAATTTACACAGACACTCAGTGTGATCCTAGTCAAAAATGTTAAAGCCATACATTTTATCAAAAAACATTTAGCATAGTAAATTGTTTAAGACACAGAGCACAGCCCATACAAATGACCACTACATTACAATGCAGAAACCTGACTCATTTCCAAAATACATTTCCAATATGCACCATTCGTTTTTTGCCAGCATTACATACAAACATGAGACACAATGCATAAAGAAACAGTACCCTATAAGCAAACGGATGCAAGCTGTGAGGAGACATTATAAAATAAATGTGCAAATATAATTCTTTAATTTACACAGACACTCAGTGTGATCCTAGTTAAAAATGTTAAAAACAATCATTTTACCTAAAAACATGTACCACAATAAATCATTTAAAAGACAGAGCGCAGCCCATATAAATAAGGACTACATTACAGTGCAGAAACCTGACTCATTTCCAAAATACATTTCCAATATGCACCATTCATTTTTTTACCAGCCTTACAAAAAAACATGAGACACAATGCAAGAATAAATAAGCCTAATATGCTTGTTAATCTTCCCCATAGTGTATACAGCACTCTATCTATAATAAATTAATCATTACTCACCATTAAAAATGCTTGTGAAGATTTAGAACAGTGTCAGTCACACACACCAGATTTTCTTAAGCAGAATCTCTGAAATGCACTTCAGACACTGCAACCACAAAATGGCCCTGATTCCCTTTTACTTTTCACACATATGCCTGTGTATAACCAATCAAAGTTCTTCCCACACAAATTCAAAACCAAACTAACATTTTAATTGGTTGTGGGCATTGTGAACTTCAATATATATATATACACACATATATCCACAAAAGTCCAAGGTACGTGCGCTCTCAGGATGAAAGGGATCCGAGACAAGTAAACTTGCAAAAGTGTTTAATTTACACAACACGTTTCGACTACAGCCGTAGTCTTTGTCACATGTAAAGTGGAAAAACTCATGATTGGCTTAAATAACATCACATGGTACATGTACACAGACTTGATAGATTCTGGGATCACAGCAACATGATCCTGGACATGACAGAGTTCTGTCTGAAGAACAATATCTTTCTTTTTGATGGTGAGCTGTTTATTCAGACCACTGGTACTGCGATGGGATCATGCTTTGTCTCGGATCCCTTTTATCCCGAGAGCACACGTATCTTGGACTTTTTTGGATATTATTGTCGGAACGCTCTGCCGGCGGATGTGCCACTTCTCACGGGTCCTTGTGATACCGGAAGGAGCTACTTTGGGGAATTTATATATCTATGTATATATATATATATATATATATATATATATATATATATATATATATACACATACATATACATATATTCGCTACAATCTCTATTAAAAGAAATGAAAAACCTACCTCGAAGCACGTCTCCTTTTGAGGGCAACCTTTCTTGTGTATTTTTAACGGCTTTTCCAACCGTGGAGATGCACTGCTGCACGAGTAGCGGACCTGTGGCAAAACCAACTGGCAGTCATTATTCTGGGCGGCAGGTCTTAATGAATGACATGTTATGTGCAGCGATCTCCGGAGCGGGACATTTTAATCAACCCCGTGGGGTATTAATGACTTTTTATTGTTTGGAGCAACAACAAACTCACTTGAGCTAAATGACTGCAGAACTGCCTATATCATAATGCTTTGCACTTTCAGTGGGCCCACTGGAGAAGGCACTGTTTTCAAATGCATATCAGGAGACTGCAAATTGCTGTGAGAACTCCGACTTTGCCTGTGACAAGGGCATGTAGCCCAAAACGCGTCAGGCTGTTTTTGAATTGATTCAATACCTCCTGCTGATTTTGCTACAGTCTCCATTAAAAGAAATGAAAAACCTACCTGGGAGTGCGTCTCCATTCGAGGGCAACCTCTCTTGTGAATATATGCATATATATTTAGATGTATATATGTGTATATATATATATATATATATATATATATATATATATATATATATATATATATATGTGTATATATTACCTACTGGCGGTCGCCAGTAGGTATATATAGTTAGGATTTTTTCCCTATGGGATTTTTGAAAATTCTATGTCTAATAACTTTGGCGTTTGTGGACGGAATTGGATGAAATTTTCTGGAAAATGGAACATTATGTTTCTGAGCAGCCCCTGAAAATTTGGGGGGTGTTCGTCCAGGGGGGGCCGAGAAAAAAGGGGGGTCCCAAAACGTGTTTTTAACATTGAGTTTTCCATAGGGCGGTTGGCCTCACTTTTAGCCCGAACGGCTGAATGGATTTGCACGAAACTTGGCAAAATTGTAGGGACTGGTAGCCCGATGTGCCTTTTGTAGGTCTCAATATATGTGCTACAGTGGATTTTGAGAAATTAACGTTCAAAAAAAGATATATATCTAGAGCCGCGCCTGGAGCGCTCCCCGGTACACGTACCGGGGAGCGCTTCAGGCGCGCCACGCGACTTGCGCACGGCAAGCTGATTGGTTCTCGGGTGTCTGTAAACATTCGAAACAGTCCGCAGCGGCCGCCATCTTGTGTCTCGGTAGGATTGAGACACAAGAGGTGGCAAAAATCAAAGGGGGAAATGAGCAAGAGGGGGCAGGGTACACACCCCCTGACCCCCTAGGTTTCATGTGGGGGCCATAAAAGGCTCCCGCGGGTGAAAAAAAAAATTTAAAAAAAATTTGATTTTCGCGGGGGTGAGCGCCCGGTACGCGCACCGGGGAGCGTACGGGGGAGCGTACCATGGAGATTAAAAATGACAGACTTTTAAAAAAATAAAGCTTCTTTTTAAAAATTGGAGGTAGTTCTGAAAAGAACTTTTTTTTTGATTTTGTTGTTTTATATATTTTTTTTGTTTTTGTTGTTTTATATTTTTTTAGACTTTTTAAAACAATTTTATATTTTTTTTGGATTTTTTTCAAGGGAAAAACAAAAACAAGGATTCCAAAACTGCTCAACAGGAGCAAAAAAATTTGAAAATTTAGGGACTGGAAGAGCAGCGGTGTTGCTGTTTCTTTAGGGCAATCAGTTCAACACTCTGCTCCCCATAGCAGAGCAGTTCGTCACACTCTTTGCACAAAAATTTGATGCCCGCAAACACCGGCTGAATGTTAGGAACCATTCTTCCACAGGGTGGTCCCGAAGGTGTTGCTCCACCAGTGGAGGTGCTGCCGCCATCTGTGGGTACATTCCGTGCCAGCTCTCTGACACTCTCCCTGGCAAAGTTGTTAGGGTGTCTTCTTTTCACATGCCGGATCAAATTAGCATTCCCAAAACTATATTTTTTCAGAGGATTGCCTCTGGATAAACTACTCCCACATATTTTGCATGTTACTTTGGGAGCGTTGACTTTTTTTTTCGTAAAATTTCCAGATGAAATGGGTTTTTTTCTTTTGCTGAGGAGGGTCCTCATCTAAAAATCCCTCTGAATCACTGCTGGATGACTCTCTTGCAGCCATTGCTGGAGATCAGAAAAGTAGGAGATAGAGTAGACATAACAGCTCTTGCTCTCTCCAAGTACAAAGCAATAGTGAGAGAAATGGGTGGGTTTCACACAATTTGGAAAAAAAAAAGTTCTGAACCAATGAAAAGTGTTATTTTAAAGTCACATGGTTTGACGCGCTTACGCTACGCGCCCCGGGGCGCGTCCCGGGCGTGTATCGTAAGCGCATCGGGGCGCTTACGTTGCGCGATCGTATGCGCTTCCGGGTGCGCTTACGCGGTGCGTCATAAGACGCATCTCGCGGCTACGCGATACGTGTCTTATGACGCAAGGCGTGGCGGCTACGCGATACGTCACGATGTTGTTTTCGTTCTCGGCAATAGCGCTTCCGGGACGCGCATTAGTACGCGCCCCGGGGCGCGCCGCAAGATTGCGCTTACCCGTGCGTTCACCTGTCCGCGCCCCGGGAGCGCACTAAAAATAATATTAAAAAAAAATAAAAAAATTATAAAATATAAAATTAGATTTAAAATGTATTATTTTTATAAAGATTTGCTATTAAAAAACCTATGAAATTCACTGAAAAAACCATAGGTTATAGACCATATATAGTTAGGAATTAGCATTTACAAAACCTTGAAAATTCACTGAAAAAACCATAGGTTATAGACCATATATAGTTAGGAATTAGCATTTAAAAAACCTTATTTTACTCACACAAAACCATTGAAATTCCATATATAGTTAGTTGTACTAACTATATATCGCGCACCCGCAATCCACTGCTGATGATGTCACATATTACATCATTCATGACATGGTCAGTGACATCACTGATGACATCACTGATGACATCTCAAATGACATCACTGATGACATCTCATTTCACATTACTCATGACATCATTCATGTGATGATACGATGAACCTCTTCAGACTCTAATAAAAACGTAGATACAATCAGTGTAAACAGACACTCACAGACTGTCACTCATCCATGGAGTTACTCACACACCTAATCAGTCTTGCAAAGAATCAATCACACCTCCATTTCCGAAAACTATATAGTTAAACACACCTTACTTATTGAAACATATAATAACACATATTTACTCTGTTATACAATCCCTGATACAAGTTCACAATAATCCATACAGCCACTCACACATTCACTGGCTCTTATGCACAGTTATTTATATATGTCAACTACCACATGTACTGTGTTTTACATATGTACTTACTTTGACATGTAGCACTGAGATATCCATTCACTCACCAATACACTCATGCACACAGTAAACCGCCCATACAGCTGTTTCCACATGCACTTTTGAACCCATACATCTAGTGAATCAACTGCTCACACATCTATGCACAGAGTCATACACCTCCCAGCCACCCACACACACACTCAGTCTCCCATACAAATACTTGGCCAACTAATCAATAACCCATATAGTTAGTCATATAGCTAATGATCAACACATGCATCAGATTACAAAACAACAGACACAATGGTGCACAATTTAAAACAGTTTAGTCACTAACCCATGCACTCAGTGAGACACATTTAATCACTCACTTATACAGTCAGTCATGCACCTACTAAATACATCATCCAGACACTTGTACATCCACTCATTCTTCAATATATAAGACATATTTTAACTTTAAAGAAACATACAGTCACTGGATGTTGTCATCAGTGATGTCATCAGTGATGTCATTTGAGATGTCATCAGTGATGTCATCAGTGATGTCACTGACCATGTCATGAATGATGTAATATGTGACATCATCAGCAGTGGATTGCGGGTGCGCGATATATAGTTAGTACAACTAACTATATATGGAATTTCAATGGTTTTGTGTGAGTAAAATAAGGTTTTTTAAATGCTAATTCCTAACTATATATGGTCTATAACCTATGGTTTTTTCAGTGAATTTTCAAGGTTTTGTAAATGCTAATTCCTAACTATATATGGTCTATAACCTATGGTTTTTTCAGTGAATATATATATATATATATATGTGCATACCATATTTTCTGAAGTATAAGATGACTTTTTAACCCTTGAAAATCTGTTCAAAAGTTGGGGGTCGTCTTATACGTCGGTGTCATTTAATAAGCAAGCGAATATAGCCCAAACCCTATATTTTAAAAGGAAAACTAGGGGGTCGTCTTATACGACCAGTCGTCTTATACGCCAGAAAATACGGTATATATATATATATATATATATATATATATATATATATATATATATATATATATATATATATTTGCCATACGAAAGTCTCCAGCAATTCTGCGGGTAAATAGACAAGACGAACCCAAAGACGCGTTTCGGGCCAAACAAGCCCTTGATCACATGACCTATATATATATATTCACTGAAAAAACCATAGGTTTTAGGGGTGTTATAGTTAGCTATACATTTCACTCATACAAAACCATTGAAATTCCTCCGTTATAGTTAGTTGTACTAACTATAACTCGCATGCCCGCAATCCACTGCTGATGATGTCACATATTACATCATTCATGACATAGTGACTTCACTGATGACATCACTGATGACATCATCCAGTGAATGTGGTTTGGTTCGATATTTAAATAAGTATTATATATATATATAGCAATCTGCATTGAAGACTGAGTGGATGTATAAGTGTCTGGATGGAGGATTTAGTAGCATTGTGATTGACTAAGTGACTAATTTAAAGTGTCTCACTAAATTTATGGGATAGTGATTAATGTGTGTGAATATCTGTATCACTCTATCTCTTGTTGTGTAAACTACTACATAAGTTTGTTACTAGCTATGTGAAAGTCTATATTATTTATTAATTAGTTAACTGAGTATTTGTATGGGATAGTGAATGTGTGTGTGGTTGGGTGGGAGGTGTGTGACTGTCCAAAGATGTGTAAATAGTTGATTTAGTAGGTATATGAGGTTAAGACTGTACTTGGTTGTTTGGGTGAGTGAATCTCTTTATGGGTGTGGTGATGATTAAATATATTTCTCAATGATACTTGTCAAACAAAGTAGAAATATAAAAGGCAGTGTATGTGACAGTTGTATATAAATAAGTATTCATAAGACTCAGTGATTGCATAAGTGACTGTATCAAAAACTGTATACTTGTAATAGTGATTTTATAACACACTAAGTATGAGTTACTATCTATATGAATAAATAAAGTGGTGTTTGTATAAGTGTGTAGCTTTCTAAATGTAAGTATGATCAATTGTTGGCATAAGTGAGTAGGATGACTACATAAGTGAATAGGATGTGTGCTGGTGTGTAATGTTGATGTAGGTGTATAAGTATATTTAATAGCGTTCTATTGATCTTTGTTAGCATGTATGAGTGAATCTATAGGTAAGTGTTTAGATGTGTGTGTAGATATAGGAATCACTGAGTGGGTTTTTACAAACTTGTATTGGTGTGTTAATGGTTTCAAATATGGTACTCCATATTTTATGAGTGTTGAAAGGTTATACTAGTATATGATGAGATGTATCAGATTGTCACGTGGATGATGTCATCAGTGATGTCACTGACCATGTCATCAATGATGTAATGTGTGACATCATCAGCAGTGGATTGCGGGCACGCGAGTTATGGTTAGTACAACTAACTATACCAGAGGAATTTCAATGGTTTTGTACGAGTGAAATGTCCAGCTAAATATAACACCCCTAAAACCTATGGTTTTTTCAGTGACTTTCTAAGGTTTTTTACATGCTAATTCCTAACTATAACATGTCTGAAACCTATGGTTTTGTCCGTGAATTTCAAAGGTTTTTTAAATGCTCATTCCAAACTATAACATGTCTGAAACCTATGTTTTTTTCAGTGAATTTCGAAGGTTTTGTGAATGACAATTTTTAAATGTATTAATTGTTATATTTATTTTTTGGATACTGATTTACTACATTTTTTTAAACTATTTATTTTTAGATATTTTATTTTTTAAATTACAGTATATATTTTTAATATAAACTGAAAAAAAATGTTTTGAAAAATATTGAAATTCTAATATTGTTTATTTTATTTTATATTTTTTTAATATGTCTATATATATTTTATATAGCAGGCAATGTTAGCCTACGGAAGGAAATTCAGGTTACTGGTAAGTACGGTTAGAATTACTTTTCAGGATCCGTACTGGGCTCAAAAATGCAGCACTGAGGCCCCGCCTGATAACTGGTGAGTAAATCGGAATTCATAGTTCGGCTGATTTTAGAGGAATATTTGTAAGTTCCAAAACTTCACACTTAGAAAAACTTCCAAGTGAAACCAGTCAATGTCAGCCTATAGAAGGAAATTCAAGTTACTGGTAAGAACGGTTAGAATTACTTTTCAGGATCAGTACTGGGTTCAAAGATGCAGCACTGATGTCTCTCCTGATAACAGGTGAGTAAATCGGAATTCGTAGTTCGGCTGATTTTAGAGGAATATTTTAAAGTAAAAAGAGAAGGTTTCTCCTGGGTCTATTTAGAAACCCGCTAATCAATATTGGTCCCGGGTAATAATTCTAAAAAAACGCTCCTTTTTTTTATGTCAATCTTCCATTCCTCACACATACAGTTCCTCAAAGGTAATTTAGTGACATCAATTAAACAACAGAACTAGTTGGGAAAACCACAATTTATCTTTAATAATTAATAATGACATATAATACAACAACCAATCAATATAAATCACAGATAAAATTCCTATTGACCATCAGTTTTGGCTGAACATAGAATTAAAATACAAGTTATGTAAGAAAACAATATGTAAGACAAAAATTAGAGAGCTGACAACCAAGTAAAGTGCAACTCAAATTCTGTTACTCCACATTGAACTCAATGTATATTTTTATCCAGGTGTTCGTTAATCATTTCATCAACATAAACACACGTATAGTTCCTGGGATGTAACATTCAATGATGCGTCGACGCGTTTTGATGGCTCCTATGTTTCTCTATGCCACCTTCTTCTTCAGGACAATGTATGTATAAAATAGCTCTCTTCTCATAGCAGCATATGTATCCTTTTAAATTTTGAATAATATTCCAAGTTATCTTCTGGTTTATCACCAAAGAGTACCCGACCATGTACTTCAGATAGATCTTGGGGTCCTCTTTTCCTATGGTGAGGTTCCGATTATTCAAATAGCTGTTTTAGTTGTAGTTGGGTACTGTGGAATAGGCGGGGCTGACAGAGCTTCAAATGCTTCTCTCAGGACGGTTTCTATATTCTTGGATACACCAATCACAATAT
This sequence comes from Lissotriton helveticus, assembly GCF_964261635.1. Taxonomy (NCBI): domain Eukaryota; kingdom Metazoa; phylum Chordata; class Amphibia; order Caudata; family Salamandridae; genus Lissotriton; species Lissotriton helveticus. The sequence continues at coordinate 447,868,571 of NC_136061.1, forward strand.
GGTGATATCATTGGGATATACTTCTACTATTTATGTGGAGACGTTCCTTCGTCCCGTTTTCAATATTTGCAGATATTCGGATTTCTGTGCACGTTAGTTCCAAGCGTGTCACCCTTCTGCCGTTTTTCCAGGAAATGAGTGTTTTTATAGAATTATCACCCGGGACTAATATTGATTAGCGAGTTTCTAAATAGACCCAGGAGAAACCTTCTCTTTTTACTTACCAGTGGTACCCCTTCTTTTGGGTGTGGGGTCGCTCCCAGTTCATATTTTCAGAATATTTTAAAGTTCCAAAACTCCAAACTTAGAAACTTTTTCAGCAAAAATCAGGCAATGATATCCTATTGAAGGAAATCCAAGTTATTGGTAAGTACGGTTAGAATAACTTTTCAGGATCAGTACTGAGCTCAAAGATGCAGCACTGAAGTCTCTCCTGATAACAGGTGATTAAATCGGAATTTGTAGTTCGGCTGATTTTAGAGAAATATTTGTAAGTTTAAAAAATCGACACAGAAACTTTTTCAGCAAAAAGCAGGCAATGATATCCTATGGAAGGAAATTCAAGTTACTGGTAAGTACACTTAAAATTACTTTGCAGGATCAGTATTGGGCTCAAAGATGCAGACTGAGGTCTCTCCTGATAACAGGTGAGTAAATCGGAAATCGTAGTTCGGCTGATTTTACTTCGGTCCAGTATATATAGAGCCACTTTCCTACACCATCCCCTCCCTTCACCACTGTGCAAACACGCCCTGTGGCGCATTTTAATTTGGGAAATAATTCCCCTTCAATTCTGAGGGTCCCTAGGGTCCAACTAGCTCACTAGGTACCTCCAGTAAGCGCCACAGAGCTGCTTAGCAGAGAGATGTAAAAGGGGCACGGCCTGCACCACCTCTCTGCAACGCCGCGAAGTGGCGCTTCTTGGAAGCACCTGGTCGGCTACTTGTCCCCCATGGTCCCTCATGATTGAAGGGAAATTTTTTCCCCAACTTAAAACGCGCCACAGTGCGTGATTGCACACATCACCTCAGGCCCCGTCCCCGCCCATCACCACTGTGTAAACAAGCCCTATGGCCGTTGAGAGATGAAGTCCCCTTGAATCCTAAGGGTTCCTAGGGTCAAACTGGCCCACTAGGTACCTCCAATCAGCGCCACAGACTGAGTTGCAGAGAGGTGTAAAAACGGGCGAGGCCTCTGAACACCTGTCTGCAACGCAGCTCCCTGGCGCATACTGGAGATACCTGTTGGGCTATTCGGCCCTCAGGGACCCTCAGTATTGAAAGAGAATTAAATCCCCAACTTAAAATGCACCACAGGGCGTGTTTGCACAGTGGTGAAGGAAGGGGACATGGCCTGAGGTGACATGTCCGCAAATATGCCCTATGGCACTTTTTAAGTTAGAAAATGAATGCCTCCTCAATTGTGTGGGTCCCTGGAGGCCAGCTAGCCCACCAGGTACCTCCAGTATGCGCCATGGGGCTGCATTGCAGAGAAGTGTTTAGAGGCCACGCCCCTTTTTACAACACTCTGCATCGCAGCCCCGTGGCGCTTACTGGAGGTACCTGGTGGGCTAGTTGGCCCCAAGGGACCCTCCGGATTGACAAGAAATAAATTACCCAACTTAAATCGCGCCACAGGGTGTGTTTGTACACATGTGAACTCAGGCCCCGACCCCTCCCTTCACCACTGTGCAAACGCGCCCCCCTGGTGCATTTTAAGTTGGGGGATTAACTCCCCTTGAATCCTAAGGGTCCCTGGGGTACAACTAGCCCACCAGCTACCTCCACTAAGCGCCACAGAGCTGCATTGCAGAGAGGTGTGAAAGGGGCATGGCCTCAGAACACCTCTTGGCAATGCAGCCCCCTGGCGCATCCTGGAGGTTCCTGGGGGGCTAGTTGGCCCCCAGGGACCCGCAGTTTTCAAGGGGAATTCATTCCCCCTCTGCAAGCACGCCACACTAAACTACCCAGAGTTCTCTCCTTCTTTTTTGCATAATTTATGCATCACTCCGTGCCTGAAAGGGTTTTGTTTTGACTTATACTGGGTGCTCCCTTGTGTCTGGACAAAGCTATACCTCTCTGAAGAGCTCTAACTAGAGCGAAACACTATGTCAAGGGTTGCTTTTACTCATTTCAGGTTGGCTTGAGTAGGTATTTTACCAATTCAAAGCTTGTAATACTGTGCCTGGAGTGATAAATGGCTTTTGTCATTTTGCAGCTCGGCAAGGACAGCACTGTGCTAGTCCTATGCTTAACGACTTTGCTGTAGAAATGGCAAAATACTTTGTCCTTTTCTATCTCGGCGTGGATGGCACTCTGCTAATCCTATGCTTAAAGACTTTGATAGAAAAACAGACATTTGAGGTGAGCAGATCTAGACTGTCGCTGGTGTTGAGAGTGCTCTAACAGGAGCTGCTTTCCACCTAAACTTGAGAACTACCCAGAGTTCTCTCCTTCTTCTTTGCATAATTTATGTGTCACTCTATGCCTGAAAGGGTTTTGTTTTGACTTATACTGGGTGCTCCCTTGTGTCTGGACACAGCTATACCTCTCTGAAGCGCTCTAACTAGAGCGAAACACTGTGTCAGGGGTTGCTTTAACTCATATCAGGTTGGCTTGAGTTGGTATTTTACCAATTCAAAGCTGTAATACTGTGCCTGGAGTGATAAGTGGCTTTTGTCATTTTGCAGCTCGGCAAGGACTGCACTGTGCTAGTCCTATGCTTAAAGACTTTGCTGTAGAAATGGCAAAAGACTTTGTCCTTTTCTATCTCGGCATGGATGGCACTTTGCTAATCCTATGCTTAAAGACTTTGATAGAAAAACAGACATTTGAGGTGAGCAGATCTAGAGTGTCGCTGGTATTGAGAGTGCTCTAACAGGAGCTGCTTTCCACCTAAAGTTGAGAACTAACCAGAGTTCTTACCTTCTTTTTTGCATAATTTATGCGTCACTCTATGCCTGAAAGGGTTTTGTTTTGATATATATATATATATATATATAGATAGATCTGCTCACCTCAAATGTCTGTTTTTCTATCAAAGTCTTTAAGCATAGGATTAGCAAAGAGCCATCCATGCCGAGATAGAAAAGGACATATATATATATATATATATATATATATATACACAATTTGCTGTGTTAGCATCAGCAACCAACGATTCCCGCCTTGCTTCGACAAAAATCTCGGACACGGACCTTCAGGTAAGTGCAAATGTATTTAAATCCTTGCAGAATCAGTCGCATAACAGTTCGGCTCCGTAGATCCTTGATTACATGACAAAGTGTTCAATCACAGTGCTCATATTTAAAATGACAGTGCATAATTGGTTAGGACCCCGTGATTAACTGCAGCATAAACATAGAAGAAAGATTTGTGAGGTCAGTTGACTGATATTCTAACATTCTCAGATTTTTAAGATCATACATGACATATATACATTGTGCAAAAATCGCAAGTAATAAATGCTGATGTTGGTAATGATCTATTGATACCATTTAGTTGTGCCACCCTAGTTTGATTGTGCTGAGATTATATGGTAATCATCACATTGCCCTCGTCACCCACCAATAAACATATCATGTTACCAAAGATAGCAGCCACTTGTTTCACATGAAATTGATAAAAACAACTTCGGCATATTTATACGTGCAGTCTACTAACAACGTAATGTAATTCTGCATCCATTTTTGTATAATACTGTTTATTACGATCACGGCATAAATGCCTTTAATAATTGGCTGCTCTAATCAATGATAAATTAATGAATGACAGCCTGTAAAGTGCAAGCGTGTTATTTGTGCAAATAAGCAATGTAAACATACTGTTGAATGAAAATAACTGGGTGCCTTACTGCATCCCTATTGCACTCAGCCACAGTATATAAAATGCTCAGAGAGTGCTGCAATGTAAAATCGCGATGTAAACATAGTACATATAGACTGATATGACTGCCTAACCACATATATACTGCAGTTCCTATGGTTGACGGGTTAAATACCCATGAATGTTGGCTGCTCTAATCAAGTCCATCTGTACATTACATAGGTAAAGTGCAAAGATGCATAGGTGTGCAAATATGCAATGTAAACTTAATTCCAATCTCCCCTGATATTTTAAACATATTGGCTTACGACTTTCTCCTAATGATAACAGTTGTGTAATGCTTCAAGGTCTATACAAGTGAATTGATGGTGTCCTTAACTCTTATTCCAGCCGGGAATATCCTGAACACTCAAGAGATAGGCTATGAGATTAACTCATTTAATGATCCAAGAATGAATACCTAAAACAATAAATTATTGTTATATATATATATATATATATATTACCTACTGGCGGTCGCCAGTAGGTAGTTATAGTTAGGACCTAGTTTCCATAGGAAATCCTCAACATTCTATTTGGATTAACTTTGGCCCTGGTGGATGAATCTTTGCGAATTTCTCAAAGAAGATGGCTCGGTCCGCTGCGCTCCTTCCCTGAAAGTTTGGGGGGGATTGGTGAAGTGGGGGCTGAGATAAAAGGGGGGTCCCAAAACGTGTTTTCTCCATGTTATTTTCCATAGGACGTTTAGACACGGCTACAGGTCGAACGGCTGAATGGATTTATAAGAAATTTGGCAAAACTGTAGAGTCCGGCTCGCAGATTACGCTTTTTTTGGAATGGTGTAAATTCGTTCAGTAGTTGCTGAGAAAATTAAAGTTAAAGTCAATTATATATCTATACGCGTGCACGGGTGCGCGCACTCCAGCGGCTGTGCGCGAGCGGAATTTTTTTTTTGCTGCGTGACGTCTGTTAACGTTCGATTCGAAGGAAATCAGGAAGTGTTGACCGCCATTTTGTCACTGCGAGTAAATATATTGTTCATTTCAAAGCGTTGGAACATGGAAAGGGGAGAAGGTAGAGATTGTTTTGCTGCGTAGGTTTTCTCAGGGTGTGCAGTAAGGTCCTTAAAGGCGAAAATATATAGATATATTTTTTTGTAAGTTGCGGGGTGCGCGCACTCGGGCGCGCACACCTATTTACAAGAGTGTGAAAATGGAGATAAATCAGAAGTTTGAGTGCTTTGATATAAGGTGGCTCTGAAAAGAGCCCTTGTGTTAATTGAGTTTTATCTGCATTTATAAGTAAGTAGCGATGCAGAGCCGGATGTTGCAGAGGAAGATTCTGTTTCTGCCTTCCTTCTTACTTAGTTATGGTTTTTTCACTCCCACCCCAGGCTTTTAGTCTGTGGATGGAAATCCATGAACCTAGACTCACCTATGAAAATCATACTATTGATGCTTGACTGAGGCCAAGGAGATCAGAGTGCATGTGTGTGTAAGGTGATGTACCTCTGGGGAGATGATGTTACGTTTAAACGTAGCCCCTGAGTGCTTAGTTCGGTTCTGTTCTCTGTCACTGTTGTTGATTTAGAGCCCCAAATACAAAGGCTTGTTGTTGCTTGTGAATCCCCAAGTGTATATTTGCTCATACTGATCCATAACGCCCCGGCGTATCCATGTCGTAGGCCGCAAGAGTGGGCGAAACTCAGCTGGCCGAGCAAGACTTGGGGAGGGGGCAGGAGCCAAGAGGAAACAAGGAGGGGTTTTCATCATTTGGGACAAAAAATATTTCTCAACCAATGAAAAGTTTTATTAACAAGTCACATGACCTGTTATGCTTACGTTACGCGCTCCGCGCCGCGCCCCGGATTGCTTCCGGGAAGCTGCGCCTCGCGCACCGGAGCACTTCCGGGTGCGCTAACGCGGCGTGTCATATGACGCATTATGCAACAACGCGATACGTCGTTGGGGCTCCACCGGAACTGATTGAATTGGTAGTCTACAGTGTTTCTGGAAGTTTCAGACCGAAGCTGGCGTCAGCATGAGAGCACCCCGTGGCTACGTCGTGGCCATTCTGCGAGCAATCATGGCAGAAGCTCCCCACCGGAACTCTGCGGGAGTCGGGGGCCCCGGTGACTCTTGTAGAATCTTTAAGGCTGATGGGACGCTTTTGGGAATGGGGCCCATGCCGTAGCAGTCAAGCGTCCGAGTTCCAGGGTTGTCCAGAGCCATCCTTGCAGGCCAGGCCCAAGTCTGTGGAGCCGACCGCCATTTCCTGAGCTCCGTGGCAGCCGCCTGTCGCTGTACCGCAAGAGTGGGTGCAATTCAGCCGGATGGCGGGTGAGACGCTGTAATAGCAAGAGCAGGCGTAATTCAGCTGGCCGAGTGAGGCAATGTGCCGCAGGAGCGGGCGCAACTCATCTTGTCGAGTGAAGCGCTGGGGTGCAGCTGAGAAACCTCCACCTGGGGAGGTGGGGGAGGCTCGTTCACGCCGCCTCTCCCTTCCAGTGCACCCCACGCCGTCTCCTGGCGCAGGTATATGTGATGGTCGGACCAGGGCACCGCAGGACGTGTCTTCAGGTCAAACAGATTGTGGGACAAGGTCCAGAATGGAAGAGTCACCAAAAGGCTAAAAGTTCCGCCGGACCCCGGGAGCCGGCCGCCTATGTCGAGTGAAGTGCTGGGGTGCAGCTGAGAAACCTCCACCTGGGGAGGTGGGGGAGGCTCGTTCGCGGCGCCTCTCCCTTCTAGTGCACCCCACGCCGTCTCCTGGTGCAGGTATATGTGATGGTTGGACCAGGGCACCGCAGGACGTGTCTTTAGGGGTGTAGCTGAGAAACCTCCACCTGGGGAGGTGGGGGAGGCTCGTTCGCGCCACATCTCCCTTCCAGTGCACCCCACGCCGTCTCCTGGCGGAGGTATATGTGATGGTTGGACCAGGGCACCGCAGGACGTGTCTTTAGGTCAAACCCTCAAGTATGGCACCGAACATCCAGGACTTATGCCTCCCCGGGGTATTTGCACAACGGTCCTCCACCCCTAGGCCGCCAGCTATGCTACCTTGACAGGAACAGTGTCATGCATTTGGATCGATGTTGCAGCAGGCTGCCATGTAAATAGTTATTTAATGAAACGTTTTACCCTGTTACTTTGTTGGTGTGTTGTATATATTTATAATATTTGCATAGGGTTTGTCGTTATTTTGGGCGGGGTGGGCGGCGGAGCAAATTCACTGAAAAAACCATAGGTTATAGACCATATATAGTTAGGAATTAGCATTTACAAAACCTTGAAAAATCACTGAAAAAACCATAGGTTATAGACCATATATAGTTAAATATCTCAAGTCCATCTCTGCACTCGATGGAGATACAGGTCATCGATCAGAAAATGTGCTGGCCACCTCTAATGGTAATAGCGTGGCCAGGGCTTTTGTCGATGCCTCTGCAAATTGCACAGGGTGCACTTGTTTGACATGTCGCACCATGGTATGTATGGAAAAGGAATATTTTTTTGTTGGATTTCCTCTTGAGAGAAACGAGTCACATATCGTGCAGGTTACTTTTGGTGCATTTACTTTCTTTTGATCTTCAGGATAAGTGAAAAATTGCCAGATGAAAGATTCTTTTTTTCTTCTTTAAAGGTAGTCGATCATTTTGTTCAGATTCGGAAGATGAATGAGATACGGTAGCCATTTCACCAAAGTCTTCCGAAAAATGTAGGACGTTGTTCTCGCTTGAGAGTAGAAAAGATAGTGAGAGAAGTGGGTGGAGTGCTGCGTGTAAATACCAGAATAGAAACTAGTAAGAACCAATTGGAAGTGTTGTTTTCATGTTGCAGCAGGCTGCCATGTAAATAGTTATTTAATAAAACGTTTTACCCTGTTACTTTGCTGGTGTGTTGTATTTATTTATAATATTTGCATAGGATTTGTCGTTATTTTGGGCGGGGTGGGCGGCGGATATGATTGTAGCGTGGGTGTTTCACTTTTTTTATAGGTAATAGAATGCATTCTGCAAGCATGTAGTACTCCTCCTGCTACAGCGTAAATATTCTTCAGTGCTTATTTTCATTTCGTAAGTGGTATTGAGACCGACACAGAACTTCAATGGATCGGAGGGGCTGTTCCTGTGCATCTGGAGGACTGCCAAGCCGTTGCAGCAGTGGGAGTGAGGCCTCTTACAGGGGCGTAGCGCAGCTCCTTTTGATGTTCACAATTGCAGATAACAGGGTAGAGATGTCCGTGGAATTTATGGATGGTTAGTCACACTAGAGTGTGCGCGGCGCCCCTAGCACCTTATTACGGCACACAGGGGAGCCGCGTTGCACAGTTTGAGAATCAGAGACTTAGGAGATAAACCTTCATAATAGGAAGGCTTCTAAGTGATAAAAATCGCCGGTGCTCGGCGTTAAAAATATCACTGCTATCGGTGGAATTTTCCACGGTGTTAGTGCTTCAACAGAAATGGGAACACATATCTGATAGAAAATCCTGTAACAATCTCAGTATTTCACATTATCGCGTGAAAAGAAAGTCTTTCGAAAGATGTTGAACGTTGTTCTCTTTTGAGAGTAGAAAAGATAGTGAGAGAAGTGGGTGGAGTGCTCCGTGTATATTGCAGAATAGAAACTACTAAGAACCAATTGGAAGTGTTGTTTTCAAGTCACATGACTTCACATGCGCGTCTCAGGACGTGTACGCGGTGATAGTATCTGGTCACGTACGCCATTTGGAAGTAGCGGTCTAATTCAGCGAAGTTTCAAAACGTGAAAAGGAGTAAATCCAAACACATCCGGATTTAATATATCTTCTGAGCTCGATTCAAGCATACAATTGTTAAAGTATAAAACCTTTTATATATTTTTTTAAAATACCAAGGTGTGTACATTCAGTCACGCACGAAAGTTTAAAAAGACATTCGGCTCCATTTAATGAAAATTTTCATAATAATAAAAAAGAAGCCTAGGTTTAGTGTCTTTGACGTAGTATAAGTTCTTTGATGGGTGTATGAAGAAATTTAATAAGTTGCAATTGCAAAGTTTTCATGAAATATATAGGCAGGTGCGCGCACACGGTCGCGCACGAACGAAAGCCAAAAAAGCGGAGATAAACCCCCTTTATAATATGCTCCTGGAGCTCTTTTTGGTAGAATGAGTTAGTTCTGAAAATAACTTTTTTTTTATTTTTTTTAAAACAAGTGTTATGTTGTTTTTGATTTTTTTAACTTGCAACAACATTTTCATGTGTGACACAGGATCAAAATGAAATGAAGAAATGTATCTTTTCTCGGGGCATTTATGACTCTAAATTTTTAGTTTAGTAAGAATGAGGCTCTGCTCTCCGTACAGAAGAATTTCTCCACACTCGTTGCATTTCATGTGCACCTTTGCAAGATATGGTCTCAAGTCCATCACAGCACTCGATGGAGATACAGGTCGTCCACCAGAAGATGTGCTGGCCACCTCTGATGGTAATAGCGTGGCCAGGGCTCTTGTCGATGCCTTTGCAAATTCCACAGGGTGCACTTGTTTGACATGCCGCACCATGGTATGTATGGAAAAGGAATATTTTTTTCTTGGATTTCCTCTTGAGAGAACCGAATTGCATATCGTGCAGGTAACTTTTGGCGCATTTACTTTCTTTTGTTCTTCAGGATAAGTGAAAAATTGCCAAATAAAAGATTCCTTTTTTCTTTTTAAAGGTAGTCGCTCATTTCCTTCAGATTCGGAAGATGAATGCGGGGCGGCAGCCATTTCAGCAAAGTCTTCCGAAGGGTGTTGAACGTTGTTCTCTTTTGAGAGTAGAAAATATAGTGAGAGAAATGGGTGGAGTGTTCCGTGTAAATTGCAGAATAGAAACTACTAAGAACCAATTGGAAGTGTTGTTTTCAAGTCACATGACTTCACATGCGCGTCTCAGGACGTGTACGCGGTGATAGTATCTGGTCACGTACGCCATTTGGAAGTAGCGGTCTAATTCAGCGAAGTTTCAAAACGTGAAAAGGAGTAAATCCAAACATATCCGGATTTAATATATCTTCTGAGCTCGATTCAAGCATACAATTGTTAAAGTATAAAACCTTTTATATATTTTTTTAAAATACCAAGGTGTGTACATTCGGTCACACACGAAAGTTTAAAAAGACATTCGGCTCCATTTAATGAAAATTTTCATAATATTAAAAAAGAAGCCTAGGTTTAGTCTCTTTGACGTATTATAAGTTCTTTGATGGGTCTATGAAGAAATTCAATAAGTTCAGATTGCCAAGTTTTCACGAAATATATAGGCGGGTGCGCGCAGTCGGTCGCGCATGAAAGCCTGGAAATGCGCTATCCATTTTATTGAGAACTGTTGCCGAGAGTGCGCACACCAGGTCGTGCACGAAAGTTTAGAAAGGCTATTTTTATTTACAGACAAATTTTAATGCGTTGAAAAAAAGGCTAGGTACAGACTTTCTAATTCTGTATCGCTTTACAAGGAGTCTCTATGCAACTTGAACAGTGAAGAAAACGGCTTGTTTCCAAAAAAAATATTGCCAGAACTTTATTAACAAAAGTATAGGTTGTATACACGAGATATTTCTGAATTAGCATTTTAAAAACCAATGAAATTCACTGAAAAAACCATAGGTTTTACACACGTTATAGTTAGGAAGTAGCATTTACAAAACCTATGAAATTCACTGAAAAAACCATAAGTTTGACACCAGTTATAGTTAGCTGGAAATTTTACTGATATAAAACCAATGAAATTCCACGTTATAGTTAGTTGGACTCACTATAACTTGCGCGTGTAATGCACTGCTGATGATGTCACATATTACATCACTCATGACATCACTGATGACACCATCCTTGTGACACAGTGACAGACCTCCTTTCACTGTAATCTAACCCTTGAAACGCATATTCAAAAATAGAAACTAAAATTTTCAAAAAAATGGAGATACCCATACCAGTTACAACAACCAATTCAATAATTCCACCATCTATATACACATGCACTAATTCACCAACAGTTCTATATAGTCACTCATACATATATTCACTAATCATATGTAGTGATACACCTACACATCCTGTTACACACCGACAGTCATCCAAAAGTTATTCACACACATACACATGCAAATAAACTATTGAACATCCATTTATTTGCATAAACAGCTATACACACACTACCACTTTACTTCTAAGGAAACTTACACATACTTACTCTCTTAAAAAATCACTTATAGAAACACATACTAATTTAAACAGGAACTCTTACAATCCCTCACTCTCACATATAGTCACTTATATACATCAATATTCACATATACTACATTAAAACATATGTAGTTACTGATAAAGACACTAATAAGACAGTCATTCACTCACTAACACAGACATATGCACACTAATCCACCCATACAGTCCTGCACATATGCTGTCTTCAAAACACATACAAACAGAGACTCAGTCATTCTTGCATCTATGTAGTAAGTAATACCCCCACCAAACCATGCAAACACTCATACTGATACTAAGAAAAACATCTAATAACCTATATACATACACATGTACCTACTCATCAACCCATGCAGCCACTTATACACAAAGTGAAACACTAATATATATATTTAAATATTTAAGCATTACTCAGTAATATATGTATTCACTAAGATATTCAATAATATATACATATATAACACATATTTATTTTTCAGAAAGACACACATTCACTGGATGGTGTCATCAGTGATGTCATGAGTGATGTAATATGTGACGTCATCAGCAGTGCATTACACGCGCAAGTTATAGTGAGTCCAACTAACTATAACGTGGAATTTCATTGGTTTTATATCAGTAAAATTTCCAGCTAACTATAACTGGTGTCAAACCTATGGTTTTTTCAGTGAATTTCATAGGTTTTGTAAATGCTACTTCCTAACTATAACGTGTGTAAAACCTATGGTTTTTGCAGTGAATATATATATATATATATATATATATACATATATATATATATATACAAATATATAGATGCAAATATATACATATTTTTCTCTATTCAAAAATACTTCAAGATTAAATTAAGAATCTACAATTATTTGTTATTATGTGAACATAAGGTGTAATTGCTAAAAACAAATGCATGTAAATCATTATAGAGTGACTATGAGAAGTGTGAGAATGCTGGTAATTTGCCCTTCCTACAGGGTCGCCCAGTATTGTTGGTCTTTTTGTAACCCTAATTATGTTGGCTATAGAACTATTGTTGTGTAGTGTAATCGCCTTTATGTAGTGCTTACTACCCCTGACGAAGCGTCAAAGTGCTTTCTTGGCGAGTATCACCGTACTCCGGAACCCATAAAGGATTAATGATGAAATTATGAAATTAATTTGAGCTGTGGATATGTTGGTCTATATTTTGGATTAAGAAGGATAGTGGAGGGATAGAGGAGGGAAAAGGTTTGCATTTATATAGTGCTTGCCAGCACAGATGTGGCGTCAAATCGCTTCTAGGTGAGCAGCACGCTACTCCGGAACCAAAAAGCATTAGTGGTGAATTAGTCTGGGGGAATATGAAATGAATCTGGGTGGTGGACATGGTAGTCTGTTATATGGATTGAAAAGGATAGTGGATGAATGGAAGAGGGAAAGGTTTGCTTTTATATAGCGTACACTACCCCGGATGAGGTGTTGAAGCGCTTTTTGGCCGGTAGCACATTACTCCAGAACCCAAACAGTATTAGTGGGGAATTAGTATAGGGAGATTTGAAATTATCTAGATGGCTGGATATGTTATTCTGTTATTTGGCTTGATGAGGAATAGAAGAGGGTAGTGTCTAGAAAGTTTTTGTGTTTTTTTGAGGGGGAGTTCATAACAGTAGGAGGGGGTTTGGGATGAGTAAGTGGTGAATGAAAGAGTCAAAGGGAACGGTTTAGAAAAGCTCGTTTCGGAGATCTGAATAGTAAAAATGGTATGAGAAGATGCAAGGAGAGGTAGAGGAGGGTAGAAATCATTATTATGGGGATCATAGTAGTGGTATGGGGTTTGGGATGAATGAGTGAGTGGAGGTAGAAGATATATTGATAGAGGTATAGGGTGAGAAATAGGGTAGTATGTTGGAAAGAGTACTAGAATGAGGTTTGAGATTAGTTAGATAGTTGAGGTAGACGATATATTGAGAATGGTATAGGGCACAGATTTCCAAACTTTTCATGTTGGTGACACACTTTTCCGACATGCATCATTTCGTGACACTGTAATGCAGTGTAGCGGGCGAGCATGCCCAAACGAGAAAATTTAGAAAAAAGAGTGGGCAAATGGGGCATTTTCAAGCAAATTTGAGACAGGGATTCCGCAGACACGAGGGACTGACAAGAGGAGGCTGCTAGACAGAAGCACTGACAGTACGGGAGCAATCAGGGATGTGGCAGGAAGGAATGACAGGAGGGGGTGAGGGATTTTTAAAGCAGGAGGAGGCTGACTGACATGAGGGGTTCACGAATGTGACTAACAGGAGGAGGCTGACTGACAGGGGCAGTGACAGGAGGGGGGTCCAGGTCTCATTAGAGACAGGGGTGGGCAAGAGAGATGGGCAGGAGAGGTAGATTCTGACAGGAGGGGTATCCATGCTAGGAGTGGACGAGGGTCAGTCTTGCAGGAGTAATGACAGGCACGCAGAGGCGTACAGGCAGAGCAACTATTGCACATAACCAATACTACTAGAATGTGCAAATAAATTAAGCCATTTGTAAATGAAGATGAGCAATCATATTATGGCCTCTGCATTCTGACTTATTTTTTACATATTATTGCATCTGGCTGTGGAAAGTTTGGAAAGCATTGCACTGACCCGTTTTGTTTTACTGCACAAAGTCGACCAGGTAAATTAAAACTAGGCAAAATGAGTGTTGCGATAAAGGAAACATTTTGTTCTATCAGTATTGTACCAGAAAAACATGTCCATGGGAAGTGATGAGCAGCCCTTCAGCATGGGCTGACGTCAACTGACCTATGACCTTGGCAGTGCCAGTGATTTAAGTGCCCAGGCACACCTTTCATCCGGTACCTCCCAGTCAGTATATTACACGCACAACACGACATTCATGGCGCACAGAGCCCTGCATGTGTGTCCCTCGTCATTTCCAGAATACAAACAATATATTCTGTGTTACTTGGAGGCAACATGTCCATTGTGCCCTGGGGAACGAAGAAACTGAGGCGGTGCTCGAGTTTATAGTCCGGGCTAAGTACAGAGAGAGCCTGGCGCAGTGCGCAGTCTCGGAGGAAGCTGTGTGGGCCGGAGGAATCAGACACAGAGCAGGGGTGAGCTTGTTTTGATAATCTGAGGTGATAATATTACTACTCCATTCTTACCGCTAGCCTCCTGATCATTACCATTCTTCCTAAACGTGGTTCCATTTCCCAACCTGCCGCGATCAGAGAACGGCAGTCTTCGATCAATGCACTCATCGCCATCTAGTGGTGGGTGCATATTCCATTGTGTTGACGTTATCCCTCAGCAAAGAAGCATTCATTTGGCTAAAGTTACCCTGCCTTATGGAACAATCCGCCACCAACATAATTTACTCTGCAGACCAGACTGGGCATGTGTTGCGTGCAGCAAAGTGAACGAGGCCGCGCGCACACACACTCACGTAGCGGTCTCCCTTTCCTTTCTCTACGGTTGTACTGCCTCACTAACTATGAACAGACCGGGCGTCATCCCGCCACACACCCACACATGGCAAGCGACACAGTACCTTGTCGCGACACAGAGTTTGGAAAACTCTGGTATAGGGTGAGAAATAGGGTAGTGCATTGGATCTGCTGAATTTGAAGCAAGGTAATAAATAGAAAGATACTTAAACGGAAGATATATCATAGGTACATGGCAGGTATATATGCATAACGGGGGTCATATATTTACATTAAAGTAGTATTTAATAGACTCAGACTTTCAAGTGTTGCTGTACTTTAAATGAATGTATTTATTTTTGTAATTCAATAGTGAAGCAATTGTAGATAAATAGTTATGATAAAAGGTTTACGTATTTATGCAGTCACTTATATACATGTTAAACACAGAATAATGTAACTATAAGTAATATGTACATTTTTAAGCAGAAATAACTAATATTTATATCTTTAAAAACAACTATTAGACATGTTTATACAAAACAATACACATATATAGGTACACATCTGTAGTCCAAATAAATGCATATATACGTAGGGATATGCTGAATATTTATGTTTGAGCATGGTTGTTATTTGGGGAGAAGCCAATTCTTGAGTAGTCTTCTGGAGATAAGCTGGTTGTCTGTGGATCTTATATTCGGGGTTAAAGAGTTCCATAGTTTGGCTGCTCAAACAGATAAGGATGTGCGACCCATGGTTTTTTTTCTTGTACAATGGGATTTTGAGGCAAGGTGCCACTCTAGAGCAAAGGTTCTTTTGTTATATGTGTTTGGTGATTGTATTCCTGACGAAGAGGGGTCCGTTCCATGGATTGTTTTGTGGGTGATAAAAAACAGCTTGAAAGTGGACTTCTGGCAACCTGTAGCCAATCTCCGGCTTTCAAGGCAGAGGAGATGTTTGCTTGCGCCTTTATATTTAAGAGTAGTCTGGCAGAATGTTGTAGTCTTTTCAGCATTTTTAAAGGTGATCTGTGGTAGAGGCTAGTGACGTAACCGAGTTTGGTCAGAACAAGACAGGTGGTAGCCTTGGCCTCGTGTGAGAATCCCTAGTAGGGGAAGAGGCATGCAAAGTTTTTATAGTAACAAAGATTGATCTTGCAAGTTTGTCCCCTTGGGTATTCATTGATAGCTTGGAGTCCATGGTCATTCAGAGGTTTCTTACTTTCTTTGATACTTTAGGTGGTGTTCCAAGATTATCAGGCCATGTGGCCTGTGGATCACAAATTTTCCAGTCGCCACACATGAGTATTTCTGTTTTGGAAGCGTTGGGTTTGAGATGGCACCACATCATCCATTAATCCACGGCTCTGAGACAACTGCAAATCAGTGATTCTTTCAATGTCTTTGGGGCATTCCAGTTGAAGGAATATTTGTGTGTCATCTGCATAGTTATAGCACGTGATGTGAAATTGATCAGTGCAGGTAATGACTTTGTGTAGATGTTGAAAAGCATGGGTTAGATGATAGAGCCTGGAGGGACCCCTGCTTTTGTGAAGTACCTTTTGGAAGGGAAAGGTGGTGTATGGAAGACATTAGTTCTGTTGCAAAGGTAGGATGTGATACAGTCTTTGTATCAGAGTGTCATGGTCAACCGTGTCAAAGGAGGTCGAGAGGTCCAAGAGAAGTAGCGCAGCAACCCCGTTGCGGTCAACTGTGTTCTTCAGGTCATCCCAGATGGCAATGAGGGCAGATTTGGTGCCTCTTCCTGGACGGAATCCCATTCGAAAGTCTCAAAGTATGACATTATCCTCAATGAGTTGGGCAAATAATGCTCTTACTATCATTTTGCCCAGGCAAGGTCCATTTGTAAATACCTCTGTAGTTGTCAGGGTTCATTGGGCCGAGGTTTGTTTTCTTCAGTAATGGGCGTATGTATAACTTTTTTAGTTCTTCTAGAAATAGTCCCATAGTTAAGGAATTGTTGATTATTATTCTTACTGTTGTGGCAGCAGAAGTTGTTAGAAGAATTGCCTTGAAGGTTTGTGATGGACAGGGATCAGAAGGGCTGTCGGCAGGCCTGCTTGCTTTGACCAGGTCGATAAATTTATTGTGTGAAATTTGTTGGAAGGAATGGAGAGTCTGGGTTAGAGTGTTCTTGGATTGTTGTTTTGGAAAAGGGTTGGTGCTGGTGCCTAGTGTCTGTTCTAAATATGAGTAAAACGCGTCTACTTTGGCCGTGTAATGATTAGCTGGTGTGTCTGTGAAATCTTTAGTAATGGGATGAGCTCCTTCTAGGCAATTTGGTTTACGAAATTCAGTGGGAATTTTAAAGAAGTCTTTATTTGCACATTTCGTATTTTAAATTCTGTCCGAATAGTACCTTCTCTTAGCTTTTTGATGGCTGACTTATATATTCTGTTAAGTTTGTGTAGGTGAAGTTTCTGATGATTGGTGTTTGTTTTGAGACACGCACGTTGCAGCTTTCTGCTTTGCTATTTTATCTGTTTTATCTATGTATTTCTCAAAGGTGCCTGCTTTCTTTTGTTCTGTTGTGTCGTTGTTAGTGGTATTATTATAACAAAAGCTGAATTTAGCTCTCATAGTTTTTTAACAGAATGTATTGTGTCTAGATCTGTACTGGATATTAGCTGTGTTTATAAGTGTTCCAAATAGAGTTTGTTCCACTGTAGATAGATGGATGGAAGTAAGCTGGTTTTAGGTGCTTTGCTTTGTGTGGTTTTATGTTGTAAAGCAAGCAAATGGTGGTCTGACCATGTGACTGGAGTTATTGTTTGAAAGTTAACTAGTTCTGTACTTGCAAAAATGACATCTAGGTTTTGTCCAGCAATGTGGGTTTGTGGACGATCTGTTGAAGTTTCAGTGCGTCTTAACCCGTGATGATAGTTTTTGGATGGGGCATTTTGGGTTTGTCAAACCAAATGTTGAGGTCACCCAGAATGCATATTTTGGAGTATAGTGTTATCAGGTAAGCAACAGTGTCTAGAAGTTTGTCTGGGACTATAGCATTGCTAGGTGAAGGTCTGTAAAGAAGCAGGAAGTTACAGGAGGAAGATGGTGTAGGATTGCATTTGGTGAAAAGGGCCTCACAACCTTGTATGGAGACGTCATCAGCTTTAGTGATATGTTATGTTTGCTTGAATACAACAGCTAGGCTACCTCCTCTTTTGCCTATAAGATTTTGCGCGATAGTTTAATTGCCTAGAAGAACGGCTTCATGCAGGACTAGAGACATATCCTCTCCCAACAATGATTCCGTTATGAAGAGTATGTCTGGTTTGGTGTCAGTGAGAAGGTCGTAGATGTGATGCTTGTTTTTAGAGAGCGATTGAGCATTTATTAGCAGACAGTTTAGACAATACACTTTGGTGATAGCGTGACTTTGTTTTGTAGAAGAGTGAGCAGTATTTTGTGGGCTTGTTACAGGTGGGCCTTTAGTGTTGATATTAGCTGTATGAGGATAGCAATTGTGTAGCTGTTCTGTATTTTGTTCCTCTTTCAGTAGGCTAAGAAGGCATTTTGATCGGTTTGCATGTGTAGGTGGTGGGGATGGAGGTTGAAAGTGAGTTGGAGAGCTGTGTTATTTTTGTAGTGTAACACTATGAAGTAGACATGGAGAAGCAATGTTGGAGGGCAGGCTTGTTGCTTATTTTGTTTGCATCTGTTTAGGATGGAAAGTGTATGAGTTGGGGATGGTGGTAAAGTATGTGGGTCACATAGTAAGGTCTAAATTGTCCAATGAATAAATGTGGTTAAAAAGGAATTGCTGTGTTGCTGTGTGTGTGAGGGAAGAGAGAAAGACTGGCATTGGAGTTTGCTCATGGTGTGTATCATTTGTGTAGTCTTGAAGGTGGTAGTGGGTGTATGTTTTCATTTTGTGGTAGAAAGTATGATGAGGTGTTGTGTGTGAGAGATCATGTTGTGTTGATGTATGTGTCATGTTTTGTTTCTGAGGTGTAGTGAAAAGAGGTGGTGAGGTATTTGTATTCTGAGAAGAATTTGTATGTAAAGTATTTTTGGTGAGTGGAGGTTCCAAGGTAGAGGGGGTGGTGATGTGTTTTTGAAAAGTATGTATGTGGTATGTGAGAGGTTATAAACAAGAGTTAGTCCTTGTCAAGGTTAACAGCAGATAACGCACCCAGTAAGACATACCATTACCATGCCACTAACCTGTAATCTCTAACCAGCGGGGACCACAGCTTGAAGCTTATCTTCCCTATACCCTATAGCACTGACCCTCCCTGTGCGAACTCACACACCAGGGACAGGTAGCCCTCGGGGCAGGGGGAAGGAGGTTGATCGGGGAGGTAGCAGCGAAGACACCCTCTAGGTCTGGTCTGAGGAATAGGACGTCTTCCAGTGGTGCCACTTCTCTAGAATCACAAGAACAATAGTTGTATGAGAATCTGTATAATAAGGGCTTACGGCCAGAACAAATTAAGCTAGCAGATACGTACTGAAAACCTGCTCTCTGGCAGCTTGAGATCAGGATTATAGTCAGAAGCAAATACGTAGGACTCTGGGGAATACTAGCTCCTCCTCCTGATTCCCTGTGTTGAACCGCCTATAGTAGTTAAAGTCACTACTGGCTGCTCTCAAGCATCAAAGTAGGTAGTTCCTTTTGTCTCAAGAGTTAACGACTCTAGCGGTGAAAACAATGTCACAAAAAGTAAAAGATAGCACGGCCGTGCACAATGTTAAAGGCCCTACCTTTAATCTGAACCCGAACGAAAACAAAAATGTTCAAGACACAGCGACGTCCTCCTGCGGGAAGGAAAGCGTCCGCTCACGGTTTCTCTGGCGGCGTCCTCCTGCGGGAAGGAAAGCGTCCGCTCACGGTTTCTCTGGCGGTGTCCTCCTGCGGGAAGGAAAGCGTCCGCCCACGGTCTCACTGACGGCGTCCTCCTGCGGGAAGGAAAGCGTCCGCCCACGGTCTCACTGACGCCTTTCACCAAATGGTTTTCTCTGACGTCTCGCAATACAACTCGGCTCTGCTCCAACTCAATGATGTCGGGAAGGATTGACAAGCACCAGAGAAAGGGAAAGGAGGGTCTTTATGGACGCCGCCCAGAGGGCGCGGTCCTTTTCGCCTGGCCCCAAAGCTTTCTGGGAGTTGTAGTGCTGCAGCGGTATAGTCTTTTTCGACCTCTGTAACTAGCAATCGCTACAGTCCTTTTGTTAGATTTGATTGCTGAAAAAGGTATTATGTGTGGTGCAGTGGAGTGTAAGGGTTGTGTTATTGTGGTAAAACGAAGAGGAGGGTGTTGGAGGATGAAAAGATGGCAGGCTGAGTTTAGGTCTGTTGGTGACAAAAAAGGGTCTGTTAGGAGTAATTAGAGTAGAGAGTGTGTGTATGGATGGGATACAGTTAGGTATGGTTTGGCATTGGGTTGAGTTAGTGATGAGTGGGTTGCTTAGTGGTATACAATAGAGTTATGAATTGTTTTAAGTGATGATGCAAATGTGTGGTAGATGGGATAGAAGGGTGAAGAGGTATGGTTTATGTGGTTTTATAATAGGTGATTTTACATTGAAATTTGTGTAGGGTTTGTTTGTAGTAAATGAGTAGAGTACATGTGCTATGAGTGTATTAATCTTGTTGTGGATGGGGTAGACTAGGTGTTTGAATTTGGGCAGCATTTCTGGCCCTAGAACCGACCAGTCATGAACAGGCTCAGACAGGGTGCTGCCTCTGTCCTCTCAGCCCTTAGCCTCAATGCCTGGGCTGAGGCGCCCTGAGTCCTGGCCTTTAAATAGCCCTTGTGTTCAGGTGATCCCTTCGGCTAACGAGAACCCTAGTCCTAACCAATCACAATACTAGCCCTAGAACCAACAGGATACCAGCCTCATATAACCAATCACAGCCGTAGTCCCAGCAGCCAGTCATGCACGGAACCCTAAGCCCTACGTCCAATAGAAACTCCAGCCCCAACCTTAGTCCCAGCAGCCAATCATGCAGGAGACCCTACGTCCAATAAATACCATATAACCCTAGCATCCTCAAACAATCAACCAATGAGAACCCTAACCCATATCCAATAGAAAAACCATAGATATACCAGACACAGCCACCAATCAGTGCACACATGCAGCATCCAAAAGCAGCCTATATAAGGTGCCTGCGACCTCTGGCAATGTTTGCTGGCCAGGGGACTGGAAGCTGCTCCTCAATTCAGAATCTCCTGGGAGACAGACAGGCCCAATCCACACTCTGGAGGTCTGCAGGCAAGGGCCTAAAAAACTTTGCCTCTAACAACACTGATTTTCCAACACATAAACAACTCACTCTCCTAGCCAAAAAATGAGTGTTACAATCCACAGCTTAAACTAACATCAGATTACTGCAGTCTCAGAGCACCCTCTGTTCAGTCTCTGATGTATAATTGCTCAGTTTCTAAGATGGAGTGGGGGTTTTAATCTGGTTTCACTCACTTGCTACGACAAAATGGGAGCTGGGGGTGGATTGCTTAACACACAGGTCTGAGCACAGATCAAGGAAGAAACTAGTAGCGAAAATCAGGTAGTTACGGGCAATTTACAAATACAACAAATTTTTGACTGCAAAGCCCAAAATGCAACAGGTGAAATGAAACAGTAAAGGGCAAGTACAAATTTCTAATTTCTAAACAAAACATGTGAAGAATGATGCAGTCACAGGCAGGTAAAAACTTAAATTGTTAAACTGTAACAGCTACAAGCAAAACGGGTGAAAATTATGCAATCACAGGTAATTAATTTCAAGAAAGAGACAGCACAAGTCTGCCTTCTTACCACCTCCTGGTCAGGAAGAAGGTTATCCACACAGTAATGTTTTGTGAAAGTGTGGATTTGAACAGGTATCTGTGGCATACATGAGCTATAGGGATGATTTCTTGGAAGGCCATATAGGCTCTTTTCTTTCTAGTAGAGTGTGCTCTAGGAGGAGTGGACAGAGTCTTCTTGGCTTTAGCATAGCATGTCTGCTTGCATTTAACTATACATCTGGCAATGCCTGACTTCGATAGAGCCTTCCCTTTGTGGAGTTCAGAGAAAGCGACAAAATGTTGTTGTGTGTTTCTAAATGGCTTCCACCTATCAACGTAGTACATGAGTAACTATGTGTACTTAACCCCTCCTAACCAATGGTAAAGTGCTTGTGCTCCCCTGTTCAAACATGGTAAAATTGGTCTACCCCTATCCAGCACATTTATAAGTTCCCTTTATAGGGTACCACCTGTACGCAGGGCCCACAAATTAAATCATACTAGTGCACTGCTGCACTCATTGTGCACCCACTACAGTAGCACTGCAAAACATCTCTTCAGGCCTGCTACTGGAAATTCGGTGTGCAGTTTTGAACTGTTATTTCGACCTGGCAAGATAAACCTTTTATCAGACCTAAACTGCCCTTTTCAATACTCATAGATCACGCCAAAGGTAGGCCTTACAAGCCATAGGGCAGGGATCATGGTATTTAAAAAAGTAGGGCATCTATATTTAATGTTTTACACATCCTGGCAGTAGTATACCTCCAAAGTCATTTTGCACTGTGGAACGGCTGGCTCTCCCTTAAGTTAACACTATTACCTTTAATAAGTGCTACATTCAGTTTGGAAATTGCTAGTCAAATGGTTCAAGAACTCATTTTAATAGTAATTTATATAATGGTCAAGTCGAATTATATATTACTATTTTGAAACTTACACTTTTAGAGAGTTGTCAGCTTCCTGCCTAAAACTAAAAGACGTTCCTGCCTGTGTCTCGCTGTCACCTGATCCTTGATGGCTCCCCGTGGTGAGATGTGTATTGCTCCCTGTTGTAAAGTGTATTTTAATCTCCTTATATGTCATCTATCTTCTCATGCTTTCCAGCTTGCATGTATTTAGAATGTTACATATGTCATAGAATGCTTGCTAAGGAATGAGTCTTCACTTAGTGATGGAAGGCTGAGCATCCAGGAGGACAGCTCCTGGTGGGGCTTACTTAACTGCTTACTTAACTACTTAACTACCACCTTGGTTCACCTGTACCATCTGTAACTTCAACTACAATAAATATCAACTTGAAACTACACCTTGACTCCATGAAGATTACTACTTTATTACACTCCCAACCAGTGGAAAAAGGGCTCTGGTTTTGGAGAGGGGTAATCACCCTTTGATAGGATGGCCTGGCATCTGTGCCTAGCCCTTTACTGTGCTTTAAGGGTAGCCTACCTTGCCACTGGCAGATGAAGCTAACACCTAGGCCTGACTCCCCTTTGTCTTTCTAGTCAGACTGGGGCCAGACCCAGTGGGAGTAGAGGAACTAGCCAGAACTTGTTTAAGGGATGGATAAAGACTTGTCCTCCACCCATAGGCTGGCACTGGGCATAAAGTTGGACCCCACAGTCCTTCCCTCAGAGCACTCCTGGACCAGAGATCTGGAAAAATGTAGGTATAACTGAAAACCATACCAGGAGAAACAACTTAAGACATATTAAAATACCAGTGTAATCGGAAGGTAAAGACTTAAAGTGTTATGAGATTGTTCTCCTACAAGATGCACATGTATTAAGGATGATGAAATGGAGGAAATCGTTAACAGGGTACACCGAGACCCCTTTAACCCCTTGGGTGCTTTGGACTGCTCCCGGCTGTCCGCCATCACGGTGGGCATGTGCTGACGATGGCAGGGGGCTGTCTGAATCCCGCCCACTCAATAAAACCCCCGCACAGTGTGCAAATTCACGAAGCGCGTAAGTTGTTAAACTGTACCTAAAAAGGCAAAAATATGTAAAATTCTAATAAATGTTCAGACTCATGCTGTATATGAGTATATCCCAGGAATCGTATTAAAGTCTAATTCAATGGCGGCAAAAAGTACTACATTCTTAATAAAATCATACATACATCTTGTCAAGAAGGGGAAAAAATTGAGACTTAGGAGGAAAATGCAGGAGCTCTAGCAGCTAGGTATAATTGGACAAATGCACTTCCCAGCTATACTAAAAATTATGTAGCATAATAAAATGGAAAATGTATAAGGAAAAGGTAGATGCCCTCATCGTGGATATTAAAAGTTGAAAATAAAAGGCATAGATACTGAGTTGATATAACATCAAGCACCTAGACACAGTACATATGGTGGGTGGGTCAATTAGGCAAAACTAGTCTGTGTCAGACATGAAGGAGGAACGTTCTTCATGAAGGTTAAGCCCTGGGTTACATAAAGAGATGAGTACGGCTTGGGAAACATTGTGGGAAAAAGTAAAATAAAGACAATGATCCTCATTTCAGCCAAAAAAGGTGAAGTAAAAAACATAATTGAAAAACCTGGCTGATTAGTTCTCGGCATACAAAGCTGTTGCTCATTACATGGAGTTTAGTTGGCCTGAGAACCTCAAGAAAGTAAAGATTAGTGGTAGATATTTTGCAAAGATGTAAGGCACATATAATCGTTTTACAGGAAACACATTTAATAAGCAAGGAGTGTGAGAATTTTTTTAAAGGCCAACATTGGGTATAAGTCGTGATAAGTGTAGACCAGAACTGTTACACTAAAGGAGTGGCAGTCCACCTCAGGAAAAACCCTAGAACGTATACAATCTTAAGCTGATTAATCTGGACCCTGGGCTACAGAAAAAGATAAAAATGAATCAAAGAACGATGGTCTTTGCTGGGTACTATGGGCCATGCATAGATGATGATAATTTGAATTGTCTAATAATGAACTTGCTCGAATTACATGAACCACTAATCATAGAAGGAGATTTCAACACTTTATCGGATAAAGACCTAACTAGATCACAACTCGCACCTCAAATGTATGAAGATACCTATTAAGAATAATGTGACATATAGGATAAAGTAATATTGAGAGAGAAAATATGGGGTCCATTAGAAGATACAGCTTTTATTTAAATAGCTCGTCATGAGGCACAGTGGAGCTGTGCTCGTGACGAGCTTGGCTCGTGACGAGCTTGGCTCGTCACGACTCCGCCCACTGATTGATTTTCCCGCACAGGCGGGATATCAATTGCGCATGGGAGTGCCGCGGCCGTTATGACGAGTCCAGCTCGTCATGAACACAGCTCCACTGTGCCTCATGACGAGCTGGGCGCGTCATAAGCATGGAAGGGGTTAAAATTAAACCTTCTGAATGTTCACCTGTGCCCTAGATGGACTATGAACGACAAACTAATATTAGAAAGAAAGATAATAAAACAGATTAAAATCCGATCTACGGATGCATATTAAGCATACCTATGGGGGGCAATAAATAAACTTTTGAGACCTAAATCTAGTCAAAAGTAATTTATGTTTAGAATCTTCTATTTCATACTGTGAACCCTCTTTCCTTTCTTCTTTCTATCTTCTTTCTTTCCCATTTCTTTCCTTATTTTGTCCTTCTTTAATTCTTGTGTTCTTTCCTTTTATCTTTCTTTGTTGCCACTTTTCTTTACTTCTTTCTTTTTTGCCTTCCTTTCCCTCTTCTTTCATTCTTACTTTCTTTTTTCCTTTTATCCTTTTTCTTTTTTATCTCCTTTCCTTTTGTTTCCTTCTCATTCTTTTTTGCCTTTTTCCCTTCTTTCCAATTTTTTTAGCTTTTTCTTTCCAACTTGCTTTCTTTCCTTTTTCCCTACTTGCTTTCTAGCTTTCTTTTTTCTTTTTTTGTTTGTACCTTCTTCCTTTCCTTTTATTTTTGCTTTCTTACTACCCTTCTCTCTCTGTTATATCTTTCATTCTTTATTTCTCCTTCCTGCTTTCGTATTTCCCTCCTTCTTCTTTGCCTTCTTTCATTCACTCATTCCTTCTTTCTTTTTTCCTTCTTTCTTTCCTGCTGTCCTGCTTTCTTTTGTTTGCCTTTCCTCTTTTACTCTGTTTTTCTTTGTGCCTTTTTACTTTCTTTCTTCCCTTTTTGCCTTCTTTCCATTTTTTTCTTTGCCTTCTTACCTTCTTTGTTTCTTTTTTCTTGCTTTCTTTCATGTGTACTTTCCTTTCTTCCTTCTATTCTGCCTTCTTTTTTTAACTTGCCTTCCTTTTATGTTCTTCTGCCTTCCTTTTTTCCTGCCCTCCTTCCTTTTTTGCCACCTGCCTGCCGTCTTTCTTTCAATTCGTTCTTGCCTTTCTCTTTCTTACCATCTTTCTCAAATTAAAGAGGCTAGCAGCCAATACCAGACTGATTGGCTTTTTTAGGTCTCTGTTAGCCAAGACCTTTTGATTTTACTAAAAATAATGTACAACATAGTTACTTATAGGGTTTTCGGACAGACATCTTCCATTAGTCTGTGATTATGCCATTCCCATTTTTCTTCAACCAAAAATTTTAAGTGTGGCAATCATTAGTTCGCGTGCACTAAAACTTTAGCGCTTCTTTCCAACAAAGGTAGCTAATGGAGAATTCCCTGTTTTCTTTATCTATGTACATAGAAGGATATCCTCTACCTCGTTTGCCTGTGAACCTAAAATCAGGTTGTCAATATGCCGAGTGAAAACAATATAAACGGTAAGCTCAGCATTAGCTACACCGTATGCTCTGTAATTTTAGCCTACATCCTAAACACGAGTCAATTAATATACATAACTGCATAGAGGGACAACTTTCCCTTCACTCGCTGCACATATTACTTCATCATCATTATTACGGAGGTTAAGCCAGAAACCATCTGCACCAGGTAATCGATCAACTTAAAGCAGTGAGCATTATGTGTGTACTATAAACAATAGACATATTTATTTAAGTTATAGTGAGCCAAATCGTGACTTAGTCTTCAATTACTTGGACTAATATCTACAATCCGCCTGTGGATATCTTTGGGGCAGATGTAAGGAATCGTTATCAGGTATTCTAATATAACGTTACACAGGGTTATATTGTTAACAGCACATGCATTGATTCTGCTAATTTAACAAAATAGCAGATCAGAATTTAATATTTTCACTTATTATTTTATTATAGCGATCCACATCTTGGCTTTCCTTGTGCTATTTTAAACTGGATGAGTAGTGCGATCCGACGTGGCAGTTTGGTCATATAAATAAAAAGAGTGGAATATTGACCACGTTCTACCAAGTAAGCATACCACACCAGCTATCATCTCTTTGTTTAGCACAGGGTATCTATGCTTTAAGTATGAAACTGACGGTAATTATGAATCACATAGGCTTTAATGTAGATACCATAGTCGAAGATGTGTTTCATCAAATAAATATGGAATCATTCCCGTATAACACCCCCTTTTTTTATTTTTTTTATTTGTTTTTATTGTTGCATCAAGACACACACATTAGCAGGAGTATTCATTCGTCAGTGCAGCGTCAACATTCAGCTACATCCAACCGCTAGCGCAACTTTTCCATTTTTATTTGTAACTTTCAACTTTTAGGTTCATAGATTGGATCCTCAGCAGCATTCAATATATACATCGTCTTGCTTAGTTATAGTAGTATAGCGGTTAAGGCCTTGTACCCCACAGTTCACATACCTATTGTTCACGCCAGGAGAGCACGGGAATTCCTGGAACCTTTCCTGTCATCGCGCATCCCCACCTCTCCTTCCACACCTAATCTATTTCATCTTCCTCCCCTGAACTATCTACATCTTCCTCTTCTGGCAGTGGCTCACACAGATCCCCCCTATATGTGTTCCAAGGTGACCATATTTTATTCCATTTACGTGGGTTAGCTCTCTGTTGATACACCGCCCTCTCCACCATCATGAGCATATCCATGTTTCTGCACCACTGCGCTAAGGTTGGTGCATCTAATGCCCATAACACCCCCTTTTAAGAAAACAGTAGATATATAAGAAATATTAATGAAAAATCGAACTTACAATATTAATTTAAATCACTTTATCTCTAGGTGCCTCTTTGCATTTTCATTGACCTTGATCCATCTCAATAAGCTTCAATACTTCTATTAAGTACCCATCACTTAAGTAAGTATTACCTACATGTCTACCCGAACAGATAAAAGATGGCTTTCCCTATGCTAGTTTAGCATCAACTAAAATGTGAAAGGACTAAAGTATGTTTGAACTAGTAACATGCCAATGGATAGACAATGGGTTCAAGATCTAGTAGTACAAAGGCAGGGTTGGTCGGCCTGTAGTGAAAAATAGTGGTGCTTTATCTTTCTTTGTTTTATTCTGTTTGTTTGCTTGTTTCTTCTCTTTTTGCCTTCTTTCCTTCTTTGTTTCCTTCTTTCTTTGTTCCTGTCTTTTTTCCAGTTTTCTTTTCCTCTCTTGTATGCCTTCTTTCCTTTTTTACCTTCCTTCTTTCCTTTTTTACCTTTCTTCTTTCCTTTGTTTCCTGCCTTCCTTCCTTCCTTGTTCTACTTACTTACTTTTTGCCTGTCTTCCTTCCTTTTTTCCTGCTTGCCTCCCTTCCTTTAATTTGTTCTGGTCTTTTCACTTTCTTACCTTCTTTCTCAAATGAATCAGGCTAGCAGCCAGTACTAGACCGATTGGCTTTTTTTGGGTCTGTTTTAGCCAAGACCTTCTGATTTTACTAAAAGTAATGCACAACTTAGTTACTTATAGGAGTTTTCGGACAGACGTGATTGTTTCATTCATATTTTCCTTCCACCCACTTTAACATGCATCAGTGGGCAATGGCCAGCCCACCTCAGCCATTGACTGACTTCACTTTGAGTTACGGCATGCTGCCCTTTCTCAAGGAGAATACCCGCACACAAAGTATTTCCCTTCAGTGCTAGCGAGCACTATGACAATGCATACATTTTTTAGACCAAAAAACATTTTTGCATATAGCCAATTTGTTTTTTCCTTTAAGATTTGAAGAGGGCCGGGAAGCTTACTCAACAAAAAAGTTTTGACAAAACATTGAAAAAAACAAAACAATAATTGTCATAAGGCTGACAGCAAACAAGGGACCTCCTGGCTATTGCACTGTTTGTTTAAAATTGTGTGTTTTTCCAGGCTTTGTCGGCACGCCCAGTGGTGGTGTGCACTTATGCAAAGTGATGCAGTTTGACCAACCTTTACACTGATGCTTTTAGTAAACGAGATCAGAGCCGACGGCAAGTAGTACAATTCTCCTATTGATGAAGCGTATTAAGATGCTTAAGCAATATACTACACCATATGGGTTGGATTTCCAGCTCTCAAATGCCAGTTATTGGTATATTATGATATGACACTGACTTTTGGGTTAATGGGGTACGTTCTCACTAAGTTGCTGACTGATGTTCTCGTGCAAGTTCCACTATATGGATCTTCCTGTGAGCTCGGTTGTACTGATACATTAAAGGAAATGTCCTCACTAAAAGACGTTGGAACTGGTACGTACCTTGCAGATCAGGCACTTCAGAATTTGAAAGGACACCTTGACATATGCACACTTTTAGGCAATGACAACCTACATGCCATCTCTTACAATTTTCCCATCCTAGCTCTACCCCAGGTAACCAGACATCATTTTGCACAGTGTGCACAAACCGTCATGCTTGCTTTAGCTTATGCCTTGGTGAATGAACTTTGACTTCTGCTCTCTTATGGTATAAGCCTCTGACGGCTGACGAAGTGCTACTAATGGTGCAAATTTCTTTAGTGAATATGTGTTAATGTGTGGGGATGAATGTGCTGAGCATTGCCTTTTCTGGAGTAAGTAGTACAGAAGCAGGGTTGGAAGAATCTTGTTTTGCACACCCTTGTCAACAGTCATGATGGGGCCTTTTCTGTGGTGTCTAGAATGGCCTATCTGCACTGGCACTGTTGTGAAGTGCTTTCTGGGATGATATATCCACCAGATGTTGTTAATTCGCCAAAATGACGGGGTAGCGGAAGTGACATCACATACCCTTTTTGTTCAGAAAAAGAGGACAAAGTTCCTATACCAGGGTGCAAAAGTCACCCACGTATCTGAGTGCAAATAGTCACCCATACATTAAAAACAGGGAAGAATGGGGAAAAGTAATCCGAGGTAAAAAATACCCTGATGGGAGAGTGAAAGACATACTACATCCTCTGCTGCCCTCACACACCCCGGAGGATGTCATGCTTCATCATCGGGCAATTTTGCTCCTCGTAGGGCCGGCGCTGCAATTCCCTACGGGTCCCCGAAGGGTCACTTTATCGGAGATCTTTTAGAGGATTAGCCGGATGTTGCATGCAGGTGTGTGGGGAAGGGTAAGGGAGGGTAACTCAATTACGTGCAAACATGATAGTGTGATAAAATCAAGGGTATGGAAGCAGCGACAAGATTGTCTAGGTAACCCTTGGCAGTTAAAAGTACTGCTTAAAAATGACTGACCCCACAAGGCCCACTATGCCTGGGTGTCACTAGTCAAGGTCAACATGTTTCGCGCCTCTATCGCCCGTAGGTCATTGGCGCTTCGTCAGGACCAAAAACAAAGTGAAGTGCACGTGAGTGAAATACATAAAAGTTAAAATGAGAACCCTCTTATCTCATCCAGGGCGGATCAGGAGACCTGTGTCCCCACTATGTGGTTGTAGCTGTTATATTGAAGCTGCTCCTGGATGATACCTAGAAAGAGAAAAAGCAAAGTAAGCCGCATGTGAGCGTCAGTAACAACTTGATGCATCACAAAGTGTCACTTATGTGTACACAGCGCTTCAAATAGAAAGATTACGCGGGCACACAAGACTGGTCCACAGTAGATCGGGGGCTGCTAGTTCAAGGAGCCCTTAGGCTAAAAAAAACGCATATAATGGTGTTAAAAGGCAACTAACCTTTGGCTGTATAAGGTTGATTAAACGTATAACAACTATAGGGCAGAAATCTGCCAATGTTGAAAATTGATGAAAAGTACCAAACCGTGAGGTGGGTAGTTCACATCACAGTGCTTACCAAATATTAATTTAAGCTCTCCTCCAGTGGTCAAGGGAATGGACGCCCGCGAAAAGTCGGGCTGTGGAAGCAGTAGACACAAACCAGGTACATAAGCACAACGGAAAAAGTACCGGTGAAGTAAGATGGAATTAATTGAAATGGCACTTACTAAGTAATGTGGGTGTAGCCTCTAGTACACCTGCCCCTGTCCAAACGCTCACCGAGAATGAAATAAAGGCGGCGAAATGCAGAGTTTAAATAAATGGATCGGGTGGGGGGTGGAAAAAAGAGAGGCAGTAACTCTTTACGGTGAAGCCTCACAAGGAAGTGTTAAACTGCGCATGTGCGAAAACAACGCAGCAGCGGCGCATGCGTATTAACCGTGCACACTGCTCCCTCGCTTCTGCGCACTGGCTTCATAGTCAAGGAAAATAAAAATGCTGGTAATGTTTAAGAGTTCACACAAATCTACAAAATTAATCCGGTTTAAGTTACTCCTCACTAGTTCAGGTCTTCCCGTATGAGACAGGTCCTAGTATCATGATTGGACCACACCTCGAAAATTAACTTCAATCTATGTAGGAATTTCCCGTTTGTGACATGTCCTGATGTCGTGACTGGACCACTCCTTGAAAATTAACTTAAATCTATATGGATGTTTCCAAATTCACAACAATCAACATATAGTTGACGCTTAGGCCATAAAATGGGGACTAAGAGAATACAGCCAAATTGCCTAACCCCACGGACAGTAATGTAAGTCCTCCCGTATTTTAATGCAAAGAATTAATCCCCCGGAATTATCCGAAGTTACCAATTCAAGGCTTAACATAAAGTCAGCACCCAACGACCCCAAGGACCCGTCTCGTGTGCCCACTTGAAAAGGGAAGGAAATAGGGTAGGTCCCGCGGCCGTACAGCCGTGCATAATCAATTCAACAAAAGAGAGGGGGGACCAAGGAGCCAATAAAGGTCCAGTGTCCATGCTCCTAAACCAAATCTGTTCACAAAAAGAGGACAAAGTTCCACATACCCTTTGTCTGCATGACACCACAGGAAGTGACAACATATGTCATATTTTGATGCCTCTTCATGGCCTCTACTACCTGTCTCCCACCTCTGTCCTAATCCCTCATCTGTCTCTTTCTCCACTGCCTCTATATGATCTCTCTACTTCTCCCCTGTCTCCCCACCTCACAACTGTTGCAGTTTCTTTCCCACGTGTCTATTATCACTGCTTTCTCATCGATCTCACATTTTTTCTTATTTGTCTCATTAGATTCCCCCTTTCACCTCTCTCCCTAAGTTATAACCCACACCAGTCTGCATCTTCATCACCTCTCGTATCTACCCTTTTCTAGCTCTTTTAATTGTCTCTTTACGATCTGTCGGTCATATTGTTCTTTGCTGTCTCATCCATATCCAAGACGTTTTTCTTGCATCTGTCTTGCCCTCTCTTTCTGTGAGTTCAACTGTCTCTTAAACATCTGTTGTTTTAGCCTGTGTCTTTCCTCCACCTTTCTCAGTCTCCCTTTCAGGTGCTGATGTCTATTGCTATCACAATTGGTCTTTGTCAGCTGTCTCCTTACAGTCTCTTGCACATACAAAAACACAGAGATACCTGTCTTTGTCCTTCTGTTACTGATCTGCCACTCTGCAGTCCTCCTTCTGTCTTCTTTCTGCTTCCCTTAGTCATCTCCCCCTATTTAACACTCTCTCATTCTGTCTCTCACTTTCTTCTTTCTAGCATCTTTTTCATACACTGATTTTTCTCGCCACAAGTGCACCAGACAGCCAAAGACATGGAGACTCCCTTTTTACCTTGAACCTCTCCACTAGGAAAATTAATGAACTATGTTGCAAAATTAAAGCTTTCGGTCATGCGACTGTTTTTCATGCCTTCCTGAACTACATAGTTAGATAACATAACATGTGTATTTGTAAAGCGCACGTTCACCCTAGCAACGGGGCATCTTGGCGCTGAAATAACAGATGTATATTGTGACCCAACTCAATGGTACTCATTTTATCGACCTCAAATGGATGAAAGACTGAGTAGACCCGTCGGGATTTGAATCTGTGACCATGAGGTCGAACACAGGCCCCTGCAGTGGATGCATTAGTCCACTGAGCCACCAGACCCAGATATGGTGCACCTCCGAGTAGAAGGCCCAGCACCCAAATGATGGTGCTATTGTCAGGTTTCACATGGAAACATTTTGGTTCACAATAGCCGACTGGTCGCATTTATTCCCATAAGCAGTTTGTCTAAATAACTGCTAGCTACTCAAAGCATAAGTGACTCACAAAATTCCAGTGTCTAATTTGTGTTGTTGTCACTGCCTTTAGGATATCTGATGCCAGGGGTCGCAAAGGCAGTCACAGCGGTTGCAGGGGGCAAGTCAGGGGTCGCAGAGGACTATCACAGTCCCTGGGACCCGAAGAACGGTTCCCGGACGTGGGCGGACGATATATAGTGGTCAATGAAAAAAGGACTAGACCGCTCTCAAATAAAGGCGGAAGTGCATGTGTTTACTGCGAGGTAGACCCAAAGGACTCACCGCGAGCCTGGAAGAAAAAAGAATATAAAAGACACGTAACTTTCTAGCGCTCCTACACTTTCCTGTCTTCCAAGTGTGTTCTTGTGGTTTGAGAGTCTGCCTCTTATTGCAGTATTGTCCTTCTTCCTGTGTCTGGGACTCGTGGGTTACTTGCACCCGTCACTTTCTCCTGTAACACACTGTTTTCTACCTCCTACATTTGTTTGTTTCGACACCTGCACAAGTGCCACCAGTGCCTACGTAACGTTTGTTCTTGTGCTGGAGTGTCCTCCATATATTGCAGTATTTATTATACCTCTATATTTATTTTGTACGCTTTTTGTAACCTGCACACGTCACTTTTTCCTCCTGCAATGCACCGTTTGCTACCTCTTGTATTTTGTTGACTCACGATTGTCACTTTTGTAATGCACCGTTTACTACCTCTTATATTTTGTTGGCGCACAATTGTCATTTTGCTTCATTTAATGTAACGTTTGCTTTTGTATTTTGCTCACTTGTAATGTTCTCATGTATCAGTTCTGTTCCTATTGTGAAGCGCTCTGACACCTTCGGGTAAAGTCCGCGCTATATAAAAATGCATAAATAAAAAAAAATAAAAAAAAAATCCTGTTGTCTCCCTCCGTTCTCACATGACTACTTGTATATCACTAGTCCTGTCCTTTTGAATACAGTTTCCTCAAAATGTCGGCATTACCTATCTGTGTCTCCACCTATGGTTGTAATACGGATTTACTTTTGTGTAATTCCCACCTCTATTTTTCACCAGTTAGTTGGGCCAGTCACTGCTAAGCATCACCTCACATCTCCGTGTTGTTTACACACAATGATGTCACGTTTTTACCCACCTTGGGTGCTCACCGATTCACAGTTGTCACCATTTGAAAGTATCTTGAGATTACTGCCATATTCACGTGACTTAGACTTTGTTGCTTTTACTGCTTATCCTTATAGCCCTGATGAATTCTAGGGTTATTCACCCAGATGAAACACGTGTTGGCTGGGCAATCTTCCAAGAATAAAAGAAGAACACATTTAAATTTTGAACCTGTGATTGTTTTTTTTAAAGTGTATACCTGTACTGTATTGTCTGAATCTGATTCTGATAGACAGAGTACTTACTTTGCTTTACTTTTAAGACGTGTGCACAGGCTCATTTTCACATGTTTAAGAATTCTGCCCTCATTTACGAAAAGTGACGCATCATTGCGCAGGCGCAGGGATGCGCCACAATTCCTTACGACGCGCTGCGTCAGAAGTTTGCGACACGGATGCGTCACATTAATGGAATGGCGCATCATGTCGCAAGTGATGCCGTTAGCCGGAAAATAGACACGCAGACGCTGGCGTCCTGACGTACCGGAAAGTCACGCAAGTGCGGGAAAAGTGCCGTAAGTCGCAATCGCGGAACTGACGTAAGCTTACGCATCGCTGCGTCACATTTACGTTGCGTCACAATCCGGAAAACGCCAAAAATACACGCATCCATCTCCTAATTCTCCCGCAAATGGAATTTTTTTTTACCATGGAGCCTGAAGGACAGAGCAGCAGCCAAGGGAACCTTCCACATGGCAGCCAGGATGTCCAGCCACATGGCACCCAGGATGCGCAGCCTGAAACACAGGGAGAAACCCATGTCAAGAGGAAGAGGAAAATTAATTTTAGTGCTGAGGAGAACAACATACTCATAAATGAGGTCACAGACCACCAGCACCAGCTCTTTGCTAGTTCCAAGTTGCCACTATCAAAAAAAGAGGCAATTTGGCTGTCCATATTGGCAAAGGTCAACTGTGTGGCCCAATCTAAGAGGACAGTCATTGACCTGAAGAAACGGTGGAACGACATAAAGCGCCGGACTAAAGAGAAAATGGCAAAAAACCGCAAAGAAGCAGCGGCGACAGGAGGAGGCAGCCCATCACAACAGGAAGAGCTGGATGACCTTGAGGAGCGGGTTGCGGCGGTCATTCCAGACGAGTTGGTGGTTGGCATTCCAGGACAGGACAGTGCAGAGCATGAGGAACCGCAAGACACACAGGGTAAGTCCCTACAAGGGGAAATGTGCAAAGAAGGTAATGTTGTGCAGTCCATAAAGTAAGGTAGCCGGCTCAATTACAGACGTGTAGTGGAAAGAGTAGTCCTGCAATGTCATGAACTGTGAAGGGTCTACAAAAAGTAATGTACCAGGCACATGCACATGTCACATTTGGTAAACACCTACCCCTGTCAAAGTAATAACATATTTTCTAAGTGAAGTCCCAGCCCACTGCTGCACCTGACAAGTGCCACACGCAGGTGCAAATATCCAACTACCCTCATGAAATACCATGATGTCATTTTGATCATGTAGTGGTGTCACAATGTGCCACACCCACAATAATAGGCCACAGACAGCCATGTAACATAGTACAACATATCATGTCATTGCACCATTCCCACATTAAAGTGTGAGAAAGCGCAATTCCAGGGCTGTTGCTGGGGGTGTACCCACAAACATCCATGTCCAATTTGGAATGTCCAATAGCAAAGTCAAACTGTAACAATGACGCTGTGCCACAAATATATGCATCCACAGGGTCTGTGTAAGGCATGCACAACCTCAAGAAATACAAACTGTTCCCTCTCGGATATACCAAACATATAGCTTTTGCATGCAAGTGGACACATAGAAAGCGGAAAAATATGTAGATGACTGCATCATGCAGGAATGTGTCCCTTCCATGCACACAAACACTGATCCCCTGCACCGCTGGACCCCCTGCAACATGGTGCAAGTTTGCCTGGGTCGGCGCATGCCAAGCATTGTGCACCTGTGTCGTTGTGAAGGACAGGTGACACCAATAAAGAGACCCTACTCATAGTCACCCCATGCAGGCCCAAAATCTGTCATTGTACTACTTTGTGCATGATGGTTTCAGCCACATCATCTGCATATGTAAGGGAAAGTACTCATGAATGTTACTCAGCATGCGAAGCCCTGTGCCACATTACACAAGCATCATGTATAACGTATGCATGGTGGGTCTGCACATCCAAATAAAAATATCAGTAGTGGTGATGTGCAATCATTACAAATTTTTTTAATACATTAGCATCTCGCAATTGTGTCAGTACCTCACACCTGCATCATGGTAGGTATAGGGGTGAGGCAGTGCCAATGGGAGAGGCCTGCACCAAGGTAACATGTACTTGAATGATGCTCCTCACATGAATGCATGACTTAAGCACTGACCAGCTACGTCTGGATGAATGACGTATATAACATGAATAACAACATGTAGTGACATGCAGTGAATACAGCACATCTATGTTGTCATGACTTTGGGGAAAACATAAGTGTACCAATGGTGTTCTTGCAGTGAAAGAACATCCAACATCAATAGTTTGCAGGAATGTGCACCATCTCACCAAAGGCCTCCATTCATGATCTGTACCTATGCATGCACTGCAGCACACCTATATTGCAAGGTGCGCAGTGCAGATGATAAACATCCAGCAAATATGCACCATAGTTAATTATACAAATGGATCATCAGCGAGTCTGCAGCACTGTGGGCCTTATTGATGAAGGCCTTGCGCCTCCAGTGCGCCACTTTTAAAAATGGAAAAAGTGACGCACCGGCGGCACAAGTCCTTCAGAAATGAGGCCCCTGAAATGTAAAACACATACATGGACGCAATGAGGGAGTACCACAAAAAAATAGTCTACGATAATGCCAAGTCCTGCAAACTCGTCAAGGTCCTGCATGAATAAAACAACCTATGCTGCAAAGCTACAGACATCACCCTGGCACTACAGACCGGTGATAAGTGTCCAACAAAGTTCACCATAAAGTAAAAAATGTCACTACAACAACTTTGCTGTACACAGGAGATGCCACAGGCAGCACCACGCAAACCTCTTCCAACACAACAGCCATACTACCATACCCACCGGGACACCAGTCAAAGCTCAATGCACCCCCTCCAACATGAGATACAGCCACCTGTGGGATCACTACAGCCCTGTCCTCATCACATCAACAACAGCACCAAGATCACCCTATTCACAGCCACAGGTGACATCTGCACCCTCCGGGACCAAGAGCTGTGAGTGTGCTCCGACACAGACTAACACCACACAGATTTGCTACACTACATGAAGCAGGATTCCAAGGAACAATGCTTAACTGGGTCACTCATCCCAGCAAGAGGTCCAAGGATCCGACTGACAACCTTCGTCTTCATAATCATGTCATTCCAATGCAGAATGCAAGAGGGACCATCTATGTGTCTGACCCTTGTCAACATCAACAGGGCTGCCTCAGTGCCATTTGAAAACAAACACGGCCTCAACATTGTATCCATTGCTGATGACAGACAGGTCATACTCTCTCACACCTAAGACTACACCAACCAAACACTTGAAATACATTGTGGAATGCATTACGTTGCAGTCTGCAAGAACCACAGCTGCTTGAAAAATAATTCAGAGATTACAGAAGTCTGTGTCCTTGGAACAACTCTTTCTGCATGTAAAAACACCTGTTGGATCTCCCACTCTGATGGGAAGGGGCTGCGGCTACCGCTCAAAGAGACAGCTCTTGATGAGTCTTCTGAATGGGAGTAGGTCCTGGGTCTGCCGTAGGTGGGCCAGGAGGGTGTGCAAGGTTTTGGCGGCGAGGTAGGACAAGGATCTGCTGCTGGAGGTTGGTCATAGGATGCGGTGGACAGTGGTGAGGGGGAGGCTGGTGGAGTGGACCTGGCGTGTGGGGGTGTAGAAGCTGAGTCTGCTGTACAGGTAGGCTGCTCCGGGCCACTGGAGTGTATTGTGCGTCTGGGTCTGGAGCTTGAAGCTAATCTACTTGCTGATGGAGAACCAGTGTAGGTCTCACATTTGGGGGAAGATGTTGCTGCGGTGTGGGACGTTGACAATCAAAGAGCCGTAAGTGTATTGGATGCGTTGCAGTACTTGTAGGTGTTTGTCAGGGAATCCTCAGTACAGTGCGTTGCGGTAGTCCAGTCCGCTGCTGCTCAGCGCCTGCGTCACACTAATGTCAGTCTGGGGTGGGGATCCACTTGTAGATCAGCATAGCATGTGGAGGCAGTTGTAGCATGAGGAGGACATGGCGTCGACCTGCTCAGACATGGAGAGGGAGGAGTACTGGATGTATAGTTAGTAGCGTGCATGGTCAGTGGGTGTTGTTGCTGTTCCCAGTGTGGTTGCCCACCAGGAGTCGTCCCAGGCTCAGGGTGTGGGTCCAAGGATGAGGACCTGTGTCATGTCCAAGTACAGTTTCAGACTGCTGCTCTTCATCCACTTGGTGAGGGAATTCTGTCCCTCGTGGAGGTTTGTTGAGGGTGTGTGTGGGCCCCTGGTGATGGAGAGGATGAGCTGGGTGTTGTTGGTGTAGGAGATGATGTAGAGGCTGTGATGGCGGCCCACGTGTACGAGGGGGACATGTACATGTTGAACAGTGTTGTGCGGAGGGATGACCCCTGGGGTACGCCGCAGATGATGTTGATGGCGTCCCATTTGATGGATGGGATTTGGAGACTCTGGACGCTCTGGGTTCTGCGGGAGAGAAAGGACGTGGTTCAGTCTAGGGCCTTCAATTGGAATCATGATTCTCGGAGGTGTGTCTTCAGAGTGTGATGGCATACCGTGTCAAAGGCGGTTGACCGGTCCAGGAGGAAGAGGGCTGCTGACTTGGTGCTGGCTAGTTGGTGCATGATGTTGTCTGTGCCGGACATGTGGACTGTCTTGCTGCTGTATGTATGTATGAATCCGGACTGGGACGGGTGAAACATGTAGGGGTCTACCAGCCCGCGGCCCAATAGCATGTACATCATTACCTAGATGACCTTCGTTGGGAACGTGAGCAGGGAGATGGGCGGTGAGTCCCCGAGGGCCTTGGGGTGTGCCTTGTGCGTCTTGAGGAGGGCATTGCTTGTGGCGTGCCTCCATATTTCATGGAATGTTGCTGCATTGAAGAAGATGTAGATGAACTTGTGTGGTTGTGGTATGATCGCTTCCTCTACATTTTTACAATAAGTGGTGTGGTGATGGTACTGGTGGTGATCCAGAGTGTACGGAGTTCATGACCTTGTGTGTTGCGTCCTTGTCGACGTAGTACCAGGATGTGCTGCGGTTGGGGCTGGTGGTCCTCGCTGGGGAGGTGGAGTCTGGCATAGTTGTTGTGGATGTGGTGGTGAACCTGTCGTCGATGGCACTAAACGTGCGCTGTGAGAAGATGGACAGTGAGTCCCACACTTCTTGTGATGGTGGGATGTTGACAACGTTTGCGCATGGGTTTCTCTGTTCAATAACGATGCAGAAGACATCATTGCTGTTGTGTGCATTGGTATCCAGAAAGGTTTGGAAGGAGGAGCTCTTTGCCAATCTGTTGAGGTGGTGATGTATACACGTGGCGTCCTTGTGGACTGTGTGGTTGTACAGTGTGTGTCCATGGAGCCATGTTCACTCCATCTTCCGGCATGTGCGTTGGTAGGTCTGGAGGTAGTCGGTGAACCGGGTGGCTCTGCTGCAGGCGTGGCTGTTGGAGGGCAACGTGAGTGGGGCAAAGGTGTTGGTGCAGTCCTACATACACTGTCATAGTGTATTGGGCACTGGCGACTGGGTTGGTGGGGTTGTAGTTCGGGCCCTGGCTGAGGGGTGTGACCAGCTGGTCTACGTTTACTTCTACCCAGCACCAGCATTGGTGAGGCAGCAGTTGTCTGCAGTGGTGTGTGGTTGATGAATAGAAGGTAAAATTGATGCTGCGTTGGTCGGTCGAGTGCAGGTCAGTGGTGTGGTTGGAGGTGACGTGGGTGCCTGTTGAGAAGACGGGGTCCAGCTTGTGGCTGGCGGCGTGGGTTTGGTCCCGAGTAGTCTGCAGCCGGGTCTGGTGAGGTCGTTGATCAGTATGGTGGAGTTGTCGTCGTTGTTGTCCTTGAGGTGTAAGGTCAGGTCCCACAGGATGATGTGGTGCGTGGAGGGGAGTGTGTGGGTGCTGGGGAGGTCATTGATGGAGCAGCATAACTGAGCACAGGGTTGGTGTGCTGTACACGAGGGTCCTCTGAAGGTGGTGTTGGGTGTTGGTGTGGATGTGTATGTGCAGGTGGTTGGCGGTGTTGATGGTGTTGTCTGCATGGGTGCCGACCTTGAGGGTGGACTTGTGGTCGATGGTGACCCATACACAAAATCAGTCAGCGCAATCCCTGCGGTTCAACTTGTAGCTGTCTGGGATGTCTATGGTGATGTTGGTTGCAGAGGAGTAGTCCCACCAGGTCAAGTTTAATGATCACACATCTGGGGCGGAGGTGTCAAGCACATCCCAGAGCCACATGGGCTGTGTTCGTGTGGAGTGGGTGTTGTGGATAATGCATCAGAGGTGGTTGGGTCCACTCCATGGGGGTTTGGTGGTTCACTTGCATGTGAAGCTGCATGTGCGGCAGGAGAAGGGTCCCGTGTGTATGTTATTGTGGTGGCCTGGAAGCAACTGTTGTGTAGGATGGCATTGAGTGCATGGAGGGTACCGGCGTAGTACTTGAGTCTGGTGTAGTGGCGTTAGTGGCCACAAGGGGTCCTGGCACTGGGCATGGTCCAGGCGCAGATGGCTGCAGACTGGCTTGCTTAAGGTGTGTCTCTGGTGCGCAAGTAGCACAGTCGAGCACAGTTTGGGACATATGGGGATGTGGGAGGGAGGAGCAGCTGGTAGGCGGGAGCAGCAAGTGTGCATGGGGTGGTGGAACAGTGGCACTGAAACCAAAATGGTGTGCAAACAGGGTGTAAAATAGTTGTAATGAGGCCACTAATGGGACACTAATATGGTGGTACTGCACACCTTCCAGTGTGTACTCAGCAGCGGCAGCAGGGGCACACAGGGGGAGCTGGGTGTAGGTTGAGCAACATACCAGGAGCAATCTGTATTATCAAAATGTAACGTAATTAGCATGAAGACACAGGAAATGGTCCACACACAAACAACACAGCTGTGATGGCTATGACAGGTGGGATGATGGGAGATGGTAAGAAAGCCATGTCCCCAATCCTCAGTAATTGTGGCCTGATACCTGTTGCACATATATAGAGTGCAAAAAGCCACTTGGACTTGCTACTGTGCTGGAATGTGTCCCCAATATACACCAACAAAACAGACATCAGGACATGCACTCAAGTTGAATGTTGCAAGTGTGCAAGCACTGTGTGGCCATGTGCCATCTTTTTGGACAAACATTTTGAATCCATCAAATGATTCATGCCATGTCATTTTAGGTAACATGAGTGATGATGTGTAGCTTTAACTTTGACATGTTGACACACATCAAACTCAAAAAGGGTAGATGACTCAGAATTGTGCATCTGTACACCATATGTCAGACATGATCATAAACATACATCTATTTTTTATTTCAGAGCATGGCACACATCCTCATGAGCAGGAACAAATGTTTGAATCCGATGATGACGGCGTGGAAAGTGTACCAAGTGTGGACACAGACGTCATCCAGGACCTCTTACTATCAATACAAACTCCCTCTCCCCGCACCAGAAGGCAAACCAGCACAGTGGGATCTCCGCTTGCCCAACCTGGAAGCACTCCTACGCCACCTCCCACAACATCTCTGCCTCACCACTCGCCAAACACGCTGAATTCCTTTGAACAACGTGTCGTGGATGTACAGGGGCAGTTGGCACAGGAGGTGCGTAAAGGCATTGAGAGCATGGCAGGCACCCTAGAGGGAGTGCTCCGTTGCCTATCATCCAATAGTGGCAGTGCGGAAACTGGTAGCAGCAATGATGCACCACCACGTACTTTGTTTCACGCCATGAATGAGATATCAGAGGTCATGCAGCAGAGGCACAGACAAATGCCTAACACAAGTGGCAGTCTTGAAGTGGCCAACAGGCTGAGGGAAATTCAGGACACCCTTAAAGAAATGAATGCAAAACAGGATGCCTACCTGACCAAATTGGCTAACTACCAGCGTGATGTAACAGCTGTGCTTGAAAATCAACAACTCATGCTCAGTGCATTCATGCGGTACCTGATGGGCATTGAACATGATGCTGGTACAATCCCATCAACATCTGCAGCCTCTGATGTGTCTATGCCTCCCGTGTCAACTGCACCACTGATTCCACCATCAGCTGTGACAACAAACACATCTGATGAAGAAGAGTCTGAAGATTGTCCAGTCCTCCGCAGAACCATGCGTTAGCATGACATATTGTACATGGACAATACATATACATTGTCTGGTGCACATAATACTGACATTCTACCACAGTAATGATGAACAACAAATTACTGCTAGCCAATGGATGTACTATTAATTATCTGTGGCCTCCCTCCATGAGTTGAACATATGATGTTGACACTCCCGTCTCACACAATAAAAACACTACTCACTCATGCATGTCTCAAATGTCATGTTGATGTATGGACTGTGCATGTACAAACTCAACCCTACTGTATGTGTCCCTTGATCAGAATAGTCCTGTCATACCTTGCTAATTGCTAACTTGTGTCACTTACATAAATGTGCACCCACAACATGCAATGTCCAACTGGCAACGTTCATAAAGTGACTAGTAACGTGTGTACAACAGCATTGCTAATGTGCAACATTACGAATGATGACTTTAGTTCGAATGAGTAACAGTACAACTTTGTACAAGGAGGGGGTGACTGGGAACATCAGATATGCTTGCACGCTACCATGATTGTGGGTCAGTCCAAGGTGTATGTATGTGATGATGAAATATCTGACATACCACATGTATGTATGAAAGGAAAACATCAGCAGGTGGCTGGCATCAAAGGCACATCCTAACGTAAGATGAGTAGCACACAATTTTATTAACTTAAGCATGGGAATAGGGACATGCTTCACACCAGTGATTGAAACAACATCACTCAACACTCACATGGTGTCTCATGTATGAAGTCCTACAAAAAATTCAGTGCTGCTGCAAAGACTGTGGCCCTCATGCCTCAATGCCTTTGATACACACTTGGTACAGTCTCCTACCACTAGATCATCAAAGTGAATGTCAACTTAGATGAACATAAGCAAGGCATACAACACAACACCTTAGCCCAAGTAAGCCCACTACACACCATCCTCTGGTGTCCACATGTCTACATGTTTCACATCACAAACACCATGATGGACATACTTTAAGGAGCACCCACACACCCCTGCCCACAGCACATCTTCCACAGGGCTGCATCCCCCATAGCACACAAACAGTGACAGTACATGGCCTCCACCATTGGAACATGCACCTCCACAGTAATAGCAAATGCTGAGAGCTACATGACATTAGCAGTTACACCCCTGCTGACCAAACAGATGTCAAGACCCACAGGCACATCTTTCCACACACATATGCAGTCAAAATCATCAACCAGAGGGTCATCATGCACCCAGTGATGTTCATAGGAACATAGAACATCCCCAATCCTCCGCCATGACAAACAACAGCATCCAGAGGTCCCTCCTACATGCCACAACAACATCCACACAATCCTCAAAGTAGGTCACACTGGCACTCCATATACACAATACATCGCATCATTGCAAGAAACAATGTTCCACAACACACTAGCAGTTAGACTCCACTATGGCATGAGGCAAGGTAATACACCACACTGGAATGTCTCCACCCTTGCAGACCGGAGCAGATGATTCAGCCTAATACATTTCACAGCACAACACACGGAGTACTGATGCTGAGTTCCTCAGGGACTGTCCCTCAGTACCTTTGTCTGCTATGTCTACATGGCTCCGCTTGCTGAGGGCATCAGTGAACATGGACTCTGCATAGTACCCTACGCCTAATACACCCAGCTCTGCCTCTCCCTCACCAAGGTACCCAACATCACAGG
Organism: Lissotriton helveticus; assembly: GCF_964261635.1. Lineage (NCBI taxonomy): Eukaryota > Metazoa > Chordata > Amphibia > Caudata > Salamandridae > Lissotriton > Lissotriton helveticus. Next base: position 447,912,253 of record NC_136061.1, read on the forward strand.
ACACGACTAACCACAATGGATGCGAGATGTGCCAACAAGTATGTGCCTCAGCTGGACAAATCTCCATTTGTTGTCAAAAAAAGTCATCATAATCCCAAGAACTACTACCACATGGAACTATACCTGGGGGTACCCTGGGCTGGATAAACAGTTCTGCACTCATATGTGCCACACAAACTATACATTGTACAGAACACATCCCTCACCCCGTCATTACGGATAATAGCAGTATCCTCACCATACTTCTTCACCCTCTGCTAACTCTGCAAGTGCATCACAATTATTGCCAACTGATGCATTGATTGGATCTGCCACACACCCATCATCATCAGCCTGTGCAATGTGAAAGCCCTTAATAACATTATCAAAAATACCCTCAGTACAAAAAAGATGAATGTCCAGACAACCGTAGGTAGACGTTCCCTGTGGCTCACATGATAATACCACTTCCGCCTGCACATACAAGACCTCTACTGCATCCACACCCATACAGATATACTGACACTCAAGGAGCTCACACACACCTACACAGTCAGCCAGAACCCTGGGCCAGCAAACCTCTACCAATGAATCTGCTTCTAGGCCCACAAGACATACGTCTGCAATACAGACCTATCCATGGTCACATTTCCCTGCATCTACATAGCCAGGCTGTAAACCAGCTTTCTTTTCCACTTGCAGGAAAGACGTGGGTCATACTGGCCCTCAGCATTGGGAAACACTGCAAACATTGAGGTACAGTCTCAATACCAGGTGGTCCAATAAATGACGGCCCTTGTGCCATCTGACCCTCACTTGTTGTGACGCCTAACCCTGCCTAATAGTCATCATCCATCACCAAGATGTGATGAATGATTAACTGAGAGGTGTCCTTTCCTGTACAAGTCTGATGTTCACTGCAAGGCAGACACACTTGCCCCATTGTGCAAAGGTGACTGCGTTAGCGATGAACAGGACATTGTGCACCAGTGCTGGTGAGAACAACAGGACTGCGCAGTAACTAGCAGATACGGCACGGTCCTGCACTTAATCCTGCAAAAGGGTAGCGCTACAGGAAGGCCTGCTGTGCTCCACTACGGAAAAACGTCATGAAAGAGGTCCCAGTATCTTTACACATGATTGTTGATTACATGGCCTCACCTGAGACACATTACCTAAAGTCCCTCAAGGGTGAGTATTGGCCTGTATGATTTTGTGATAGTGTAATGAACATTTGGCTTACAATAGCTAACATGTAACGGTAATCTCAGATAAGAGATCATTGTTGACATTCCTTGGCCAGCAAGGGTAAGGCTCACCCAGAGCTGATTCTCTACTTCATATGCCTACAAGTACAACTTATTGTAATTGAAACAGATATTTTATTAACAAAAATTGTTCAGAGTGTTTAAATGTTATGCTAAACTACACTACACTATACAAAAATATTTATAAAATCCTACACTAATCTAATCTAATGCACTAACATCTACACTTATCTTGTCTAACTGTTCCTATACCTACCTCACACATACTACACAACACACAGATGACCCCCCACCCCCTATTCAACAATCACACATCAGGCATACATACACTTAATCTAAACACATACTAATTAACCTACCTAACTAAACAATGATATATATATATTTAAAAAAAAAAAATTATTTTTACATCTAAAAATACATTTAACATACACTATACATCAACCCCCACCCACTCCTAATAACTTAACACTTATCCTAACACTATTCCTAAGTACTACAACTATCCTAAATACTATCTAACTATTTTAAAAATGTAAACAATAACAACGTTCGTAACTTGACATGTCATGGACAACGACCACAGTTGTTAACTCTGTGTTCATTCCTGCTCGTCCATTTGTTCAATGGTGGCCTTCATGTCGGCAACCATGGACAGCAGGGTGGCCAGCTGCAGTTGCATGCCCGCAACCTTCAATGTCAGTTCTTTTTGGCCTTTTTCCAAAATTTCCATTTGGCCCTCAATCTTGTTAATTTTGGCCATCAGGAGCACACCGTCGATCTCAGGGGGAGCTGCTGTGGTGGGTTGCAATTTTGTAGCAGTGGTTATCACTGGGGTCATATCCGAGGGATGTCCAGAAGTGGATTGAGTAGCAGATCCTGAACCAAGACCAGCTGGGGGTGCAACCAAACCAGATGTTGATGGTGCTGATGTCTGAATGCCTGAGGGTCCACTCTGTGTAGGAGATACAGTGTCCATCTGGGGATGTTGATCTTCACATGATCCAGTTGGTTGTCCGGAGTGCACGCGTGAGGTTTTAGCCTTTTCCTTCCGGCTCCGCGTGTTGGATGGTGGAGTGGGAGTTGGTGATCTCCATGCTCCATCAGCACGTGAGTGCTCATGTCGGCGTCCCATCTGCCTGAAAGAACGACCAACATTCCGTATGTGGCGGTATCTCTCTAGACGGATGCGATATTGCCTCTCCTCATCTTGTGTCATGTTTTCTGTAATGGAGCAATGACATCCACATCAGTCTGCACTAACACAATGAAACCTGTACACATGCACATTCATGCAATCTTCAGTAAAAATTATCAATGGGCTATCGTTAACAGGGCATCAATTTAAAAGCATGGTGGCATCCTCATCGATGGTCATACACAGGGATGCTAAGTGATGTTGCGTACTACCTAACATGATAAATAATCTACATGACATGTAAGGCCTCAATACATATGAGATGGTGCATTCCAATGCATTTGTCCTGGCCATGTACCCAATGCTCGCCATTCACATATGCAGGCCCCTTCTCAAAATGATGCCAGTGCATCTGTGTGCAGGCAAGGTTTGTATAGGCATTGTAATTGTGCTCTTCATACGCAGATACATAGCAAGGTATATGGAACATCATCCCTGTATGCTGCACAAGCCTACACACATGTAAAATGCACCATGGAAACAAAACATGGCCAAATTAGGATTGTGTTTCAAGGAAAGACACAGGTGTGCACTGCTATTGATTTGTGCACCGCCTCCTATCATTTAACTCTTGTACATGGGGTGCTGCTTGGGAGTAAATATGTGCTGCATTTTCACACTACGCAACACAGACTGCACAACACTTTCATGGTAGACGCATCTTGACAGGGGACGTCATATCATGGCCAGCATCAAGGCCTGGTATGTGAGTTGACTATGCATGATAAAAGTTGCTATGGCCATTTATACACATGTACATCAATGCATATTTATTACTGATGTCAATAGTCAAATCTGCCGGTGGCCCTTTTAGTTGCATAGGTAACTGCATGATTATTGTGCTAATTGATGATGGACTTGCAGCACTGTTGCATCCCTCTAACAATGGCAAGTACTGACACACGTGGGGCACAAGGAAATCCTACTTGTAGGAGGTATGTCTATGTTGTACTACAATTAGCATGTGTCATGTAGCCATGGTCTACATACACTGACTGTCACGTACCCCAAGTCTCCTTGCTCAGCATGACACTCTTCGACATCTCCATGTGCACACTTGCCACCATTGCATGCACACACCACCACAACATACAAACCTATGCCAATGACACCCATCTGGTACGGTCCCTCACCCATGACCCAGCCACAAACAAAAACAACCTCCATTAAGGAAAGATAGACGCTGCAGAATGGAAGAAGGTCATTCAGCGGATACTGTAGACACACAATACAGAGGTTTTCATTCTTGGCAAATCAACATCCGCCAGGGACGACGCCTATTGGTCCACAACAATGGTCACTGCAAGAACACCCACGGAGCATACACCCCACTTGGGATTCTTCAATGTCTACTCACTCACAACTAACAAACAAGTGGACGTCATGTCATCCTTATGATTCTACACCCTGCACATGCTCGGATAGATATTCTGGTGGATCACCACCGGAACGTGTGAGACGGTCACCCAGGCCCTCATCAACAGCCAATTGTACAACGGGAAGGCCCTATACACAGGAACCACTGCCAGACTTCACTTACAATTACTACCCATAGTAAATCCATCGGCACGACTCATCCTCGACGGCCCTCACCACTGCACCATTTCTACAGGCCATATTGACCAACACTGGGTCACCGTCAACACATGGATCACGTTCTGCCTCCTCACCCACACACACACACAGACACATGACATGGGCCCAGAATGACTCCTCAACCGCCTCTCGTTCTCACATCCTACCCGCCACCTCGGCTCCACCAGCCTCCCACTGGCCACCATCCCAAGGATTGACTCATCCACCACTGGACCTAGATCATCCTCCTACCTGGCCACCAAGACATGAAAGTCCCTTGGTGCACAACTACGACTGACCAGGACCATCTTACCTTCATTAAAGAACTGAAGAGCTGCCTATTTCATCAGTAGTAGCACACCCCCTCCCTTCAGTGCCTTCAGACCCTCACACCTGAGTATGTTGCTCTATGGAGGTATAGATGTATTGTTTGATTGTGGTCTCATTTTATGTGATAGATACTTACAGCAGCACAAGATTTTTTACTGTGTCCCTTGCACACTGTAACACCTCATACATGTGACCCTTATCATTGAGTTTATGGTTTTCCACATGGTGCCATTGAGTCCTTCACACTTCCATGCACATGTGATGTGTAAACATGCTGCATGCAAGAATGATGATTTTGGCACTGTCTGCATACTTGACATGCATGAGGAGACATTTTAAGCATACAGACAAACATAGTAAGGATTTCACACTCACCAATGGCCTTAGGATCCTTGAAGGACTCCACCTCACCCCTTGTGTATGGTGGTGGACCACCTACAAGGGAAAGACAATAGTGCAGATTCTCAGCAAATGTTGCATATGAGAGTCAGTGGTATCTTCAACATTGGCTTACGATGCATCCCATGAGGCAACCTGATTCATACAACAGTCTCTGGCTAAGTACTTCACATGTGAAGCACACTCTTCCACTGCATGTATGACACACATGTGATCCTTTGTTTGTGGTGTCACATTGAGATGGCATTTGCCAAATACTTGCACACTTGTCCCATATCGATTATATGTTTGCATTGTGTAGATGTATGTGATTGTGCTTTTATGGGGGACTTCATTAATAATGCAGCACACCATGGTGAACAAACGGCACAGATGCGCGAGGCATCTGTGCGGGAATTGTGGGCCATTGCTGGAGTTGCATCGCAAGCGCAACGCAGCTCCAGCAAGGCTCGGGGATGCACCATCTGCACAATGCTGCGTCAAGACCTACGCCTGCTTCAAGCAGGCGCAGGGTTTTTACGCAGCATTGCCCAGAAAGTGACTGAGTGCAATTTCATAGATTTCACTCAGCCACTTTCATGAGGGGTTCCTGCGCAGGAAGCCCCCCCCCCTGCGCAGGAACGTCTTCTTATGGCGCAGTGCTTTACAATGTTGTAAATAGGGCGCTTTATTTGCGCGGCAGTTGGTCAAATGAAGTGACGCAATTGCGGTGCAAAGAGGCACAACTGCCTAATTAATCTGCCTTTATGTATGTTGCATTTTGGTGTAGCAAAATATGTTAGATATTTTGCAAATTAACACCAACCTGTAGTTGATGGTAAGGTGCATTTTGTTCCAAATATGCACAATTTTGCTTTTAGGAAGGTGGCAGGTGATGCACACACATGGCCATAGGGCATGTATGTGCACCATATGCACACACATATACTTTTGAGGGCTGCAGCAGTGTGTCTTTGAGACACCCCTGCACCCTTGTAATAATTCACAAATGTCGATTAGCAAATTGCTGATTTGCAATAAGTGTTTTTAATGCAAATAATTCATATGGCCCTCCTGGGCCATGGCAATGCATATGGAATTATCCCTTAATTGCAAAGTATAAACATGCTAAATTGCACATACGAAAGATTAATGATTTCCTAAAATAATAGCGATTTTTCTTAATACATACCATTTAGCAAATCTTAAATAGGGATTCCTTGATAATCTCAAGTTTAGATTAGCCAAAGGGTTTGTTGATGATAGATATGGCCCTATATCTGATGTCACAGCCGTGCAAGGGGATCATCAGTGAGGCCCCTGTAGTTTCACAATGGAATAGCTTCACCTTACAATACAGCTGTTAATACATGAAATAAATGTAATTTGACTTACCAATTGTTCCCTCGACCTCGATTCCAAGGTGGTCCAGGAGATCCTGCTCACGGTTGATGACATCAGCCCACCGATGCTTGTACTGTCTGAGGGTCCGGTCCACTCCAAATATTCGCAACATCTGGTACCGGACCCGCTCCCACCTCAGCTTCCTTTCTTGGGTTGGGTAACCCAGCAGTACCCTGCCTCCACTCCCAATCATGTTTGGGAGGTAGTGGACAATCAGCCACAGTAGCCCCTCATACTCCTGCTCAGTGAGGTTCCTAGACCTGGGTGACATTGTGACAAAGCACAAGCCACGCTGTGTGAATGCAACAAAAAAAATGGTGTCTTTCACAGGAATCCCCCTAATAGTATAAATCCACTAAACAGAACACTAATCCCCCTATTATCAACTTTGAAAACCCCTTAAAACAACACTAATCCCCCTAATAAATGAATATTAAAACCCCTAAACAGACAGACACCCCTTTACACACAACACACAGGTAGACAATACACAACACTACAGAGACTATTTGGACACAGTTAGCAAGACACACACTGTAAAACAACTGCAGGACAGGACAAAACTCTCAAGCACTTTGCAAACACACTCCTACACCTCTCTGAGACTACAAAGGAGTGAAAGAGAAAGCGAAAGTATTATATAACTTCCTGTTTGTGAGCAGGGCAGGCTGGTTACATCATTTCCTGTTGCGATGCGACTCGTTTCCGTCGATGCGTCATTATTGGCATGCAAATAAAACGTAATTATGTCGCATCGTTGACTTGAAGCATGGTACAGTTAAAATATTTCCCCTTACGGTGCGAGCAGTTCTGGTGGAAGCGTCATTATTGTCATGCGACACCATCTTTATTATGTCGCATCATTGATTTGAAGCATGGCTGACTGATGACATATTACCCTTACGGTGCGAACAGTTCTGGTGGCAGCGTCATTATTGTCATGCGACACCATCTTTATTATGTCGCATCATTGATTTGAAGCATGGCTGACTGATGACATATTTTCCCCTCAAGGTGCGAACTGTTCTGGTGGAAGCGTCATTATTGTCATGCGACACCATCTTTATTATGTCGCATCATTGATTTGAAGCATGGCTGACTGATGACATATTACCCTTACGGTGCGAACTGTTCTGGTGGAAGCGTCATTATTTTTCATGCGACACCATCTTTATTATGTCGCATCATTGATTTGAAGCATGGGTGACTGATGACATATTACCCTTACGGTGCGAACAGTTCTGGTGGAAGCGTCATTATTGTCATGCGACACCATCTTTATTATGTCGCATCATTGATTTGAAGCATGGGTGACTGATGACATATTACCCTTACGGTGCGAACTGTTCTGGTGGAAGCGTCATTATTGTCATGCGACACCATCTTTATTATGTCGCATCATTGATTTGAAGCATGGGTGACTGATGACATATTACCCTTACGGTGCGAACAGTTCTGGTGGAAGCGTCATTATTGTCATGTGACACCATCTTTATTATGTCGCATCATTGATTTGAAGCATGGGTGACTGATGACATATTACCCTTACGGTGCGAACTGTTCTGGTGGAAGCGTCATTATTGTCATGCGACACCATCTTTATTATGTCGCATCTTTGATTTGAAGCATGGCTGACTGATGACATATTACCCTTACGGTGCGAACAGTTCTGGTGGAAGCGTCATTATTGTCATGCGACACCATCTTTATTATGTCGCATCGTAAATTAGATGCATGGCTGACTGATGACAAATTTTCCCCCCAAGGTGCGACCAGTGTTAGTAGATGTGACTTTATTGGCATGCGTCACAATCTTCATTAAAGGCACATTGCAGTTATTATCTGACAATGTTGTTGCATATCTTAAGTGCTGTATGTTTTGACGCTGGCCAACAGATGCGTGTTTACGCTTAGCGTGAAAGTGTCTCAACAGGAACACAAAATGTTTGTGTGTAAATATTTCATGTTTCTATATTCAGCTGAGTCAGACTATGACATGTGTTGACCAAAGTCACTTTTGGTCCTTGTGTAACGTCACTTTTGTGCGTGGAGTCAGGAATGCATGGGTCAGATTGTGACGTATGCAGACCCAACGTCACTGTTGTGTGTAGAGTCATGAATGCATGGATGAGATTGTGAAGTATGATACACCTACTTCATTTATGTGCCTGCCACATTAGTTCTATAATGCAAACTTGTGTGAGCACTGAGGTCAACTTTTTCATGGATGGTCATATTTAGCCTCACATCCACTGTGTAACATAATAATGAATGTAATGTTTGTCCTATTATTGATTTACCTCCAACATGACTTAGCAACATACAAGAAATGTTTTATATTTTTACCTGCTGTGTGATTTCATAATGTGGACTCATCTTCACCTGTGCTTTTATCATTTTCTGCACCACTAAATGGGGATGGTAAATGTTGGTTTTTGACTATTGTGAATTTATACCCTAATTTATGATGTTTTTGTGTAGATTATTACAGCATGCATTCCTGCGGCACTTCCCTGCAGCAAGCTAATAGTGCAGGAAGGTGCTGTGTCTTTGCCATAGGGGAGATTCCTGTGCTTTTCATGTGCGCTGACTCACAATGGCCGGCCTGCCTACCTGCACTATGTATGCTGTGTTGCATGGAGGAATATTTTAGTACAGGAACGTTCACCTTCATACACATGTGCATTCATACCCTGCACACAGACACACATGCACTATGGTGCCAGGGTACCTGTGTTGAACATACACTGGTGAGTGTGGCCATTGCAGGTGAAATTGCAAGGCAGTACAATGTAAATGGATGTGTGGCCTGATGTATGTCTGATGTCAGCCTCCAGACATGAGAGTAAATGTCATGTATACCTGGTGACCTATCCTTAGGACACACCCGCGCCGCACGGCCACCAGCTGTCGCGTGTGCCCCCCGCCTGATTGCCACTGCTCTCAGCCTCGCTGAGCCGTCCTTCCTCTGGCCAGGCACCCCGCCGCTGCTCGTTCTCCCGCATTTTCTGCCTTTTGTTGTTTAGTTTGTAACTGTACAGCATTCCGTATTTTATTCCTGTTTTGCACTCTGCTTGTACTGGTGTCCCCCCCTGTGTATTTTGTCCCCCGCTCCCCGCCACCGGGAGTGTGGACACGCCCCCTCCCTTCTGTGCCCTCCCCGCTCCCGCCTCCCAGCTGCTCCTCCCTCCCTGCACTTGGCCATAAATGGCGACCGTGCGCACGCGCAGCGTTGACGCACAGCGGGAGCGCCGAATGTGTGCCGAAGGCGTGCCAAAGGTAAGCCCGTCTGCGCCCTTCCACGCCTGGACCGCGCCCAGTGCCAGGACCCCTGGCTCCCGCAGACACCAGCCCACCCGCCGGACCTACGCCAATGCCAAACTCTACGCACTCAACGCCGGCCGAAGCCCAGCCTGGTATTGAGCCACCCCGAGACGCACCCACGGACCCTTCTGCTGCCACTCCTGCAAGTTCACCTGCATCCAGACCTGCACTACACCAGCACCGACCAAGCCGAGCACCAGCAGCAACCACCTCAAGTGCATCCTGCTCAACACCCGCTCCATCCACAGATACGCCGTCCAACTCTGGAACCTGATCGACAACACATCTCCAGACGTTGCCTTCCTCACAGAAACCTAGATGAACGCCTCCTCAGTGCCCGACATCGCCATCGTCATCCCGGACGGCTACAAGATCATCCGGAGGGACCGCGTAAACCAGACAGGAGGTGGCATCACCATCATCCACAGGAACTCCATCCGCATCACGACCAACACCGACGACGCCCTCGCCCTCGCACACGCCAAACACCTGCACTTCCAGATCCACATCAACCCCGAGACCACCCTCAGAGGCACCCTCATCTACAGACCCCCGGGACCACGCACACAATTCAGCAAAGACATCACCAACTTCATTAGCCCGCACGCCCTCCTCTCCGCTGACTACATCCTCCTCGGGGACCTCAACTTCCACCTGGAGAACAAAGATCGCAACAGCACCACCCTGCTGGACAACCTCCCCAACCTCGGTCTCAAGCAGCTGGTGACCACCCCCACCCACTACGCCGGACACACACTCGACCCCGTGTTCTCATCCAGCATGGACATCACCTTCAGCCACGCCACCGGACTCCACTGGACAGACCACAGCTGCATCAACTTGAGCTTCAAAAGGACCACGATCCACCACCACCAGGAACAGCTAGCACGCAGAAGCTGGTACAAGATCACAGCCGACCATCTTGCGACTTCCCTGAGCATGAACCCTCCCACCAGCGCAACTAACCCAAGCCAGGCCGCCACCAACCTCGCAAAGTGGAGCATCAACTGCGCAGACGACCTCGCCCCTCTGCAGACCCCACCTAGCAGACCCCGCAGCAAGAAAGCCCCATGGTTCACCAACGAACTCGAGAGCTCAAAGAAGAACTGCCGAGCACTCGAGAAAGCCTGGCGCAGAGACCCAACACCAAACAACATGACTGCCCTCAAGCTCCCCACCCGAAAACACCACCAACTAATCCACGCCACCAAGAAACATGCATTCAAGGAACGACTGGACAGCAACGCACACAACAGCAAGGTACTCTTCAACATCGTTAAGGAGCTCTCCAACCTCAACGGCGGAAACAACGACATCACCCCTTCGCAAGACCTCTGCAAGTCCCTCGCCTCCTACTTCCACAACATGATCACGGACATACACTACAGCTTCAGCACTCAACCAACGCTCGCCACGACTGAACGAACGCCCACCACCACCACCCTCCGCGCCTGGACCCCGATCAGCACCAAAGACACCATCCGCACGATAAACTCCGGATCTCCAACCAACCCCTGCCCTCACCACGTATTCAACAAGGCCGACGCTGTAATCGCACCCCACCTGAGGGACATCATCAACGCCTCCTTCGACACCGCCACCTTCCCGGAGAGCTGGGAGCACGCCGCAATCAGCGCTCTACTAAAGGAGCCTTCATCCGACCCCACCGACCTCAAGAACTACCGCCCCATCTCGCTGCTCCCGTTTCCTGCTAAAGTCATCGAGAAGACCGTCAACAAGCAGCTGGCCGCCTTCCTCAAGACGAACGGATCCCTCGACCTCTCGCAGTCTGGCTTCCGGGCCAACCACAGCACCGAGAGGGCCCTGATCGCAGCCACCGATGACATCCGAGCCCTGCTAGACAGTGGAGAAACAGCGGCACTCATCCTCCTACACCTCTCCGCGGCCTTCGACACTGTCTGCCACCGTACCCTAGCGCAGCGCCTCAGCAACGTTGGACTCCAGGAGAAGGCACTGGAATGGATCACCTCGTTCCTTGCCGGAAGGACACAGAGAGTCCGCCTCTCCCCGTTCAGATCAGAAGCCACCACAGTCATCTGCGGCGTTCCCCAGGGCTCCTCGCTCAGCCCAACCCTCTTCAACATCTACATGAACCCCCTTGCAGCCATCGCACGCCAACACAACCTCTACATCATCTCCTACACCGACGACACACAGCTGATCCTCTCCCTTACCAACGACCCCGCCACCGCCAGAGCCAACCTACACGAAGGGATGACAGACGTAGCCATGTGGATGAAGAACAGCCGCCTGAAATTGAACTTGGACAAGACGGAAGTTCTCATCCTGGGATCCTCACCCTCCGCCTGGGACGACTCCTGGTGGCCCCCCGCCCTGGGCAGCGCACCCAAAACAACAGACCACGCACGCAACCTGGCCTTCATCCTGGACTCCTCCCTCTCCATGACCAGACAAGTCAACGCAGTCTCCTCGTCGTGCTTCAACATCCTGCGCATGCTACGTGAGATCTTCCGGTGGATCCCCACCCAGACCAGAAAGACTGTTACCCAGGCCCTCGTCACCAGCCGACTGGACTATGGCAACTCCCTCTACGCAGGAACCACTGCCAAACTCCACTAGACACTCCAGCGGATTCAGAACGCCTCAGCACGACTCATCTTGGACATTCCCCATCGCTGCCACATCTCCGGACACCTGAGAGATCTGCACTGGCTCCCGGTCAAGAAGAGAATCACCTTCCATCTCCTCACCCACGCACACAAAGCCCGACACAACCAAGGCCCAGGATACCTCAACAGCCGCCTCAACTTCTACGCTCCCACACACCAGCTTCAATCGACCGGCCACGCCATTGCCGGCGTCCCGCGCATCCAAAGAGCCACCACAGGAGGAAGGTCCTTCTCCTACCTGGCCACCAAGACTTGGAACTCCCTCCCGACCCACCTCCGCCTGACCCAGGACCACCTTGCCTTCAGGAAGTGGCTCAAGACCTGGCTGTTCGTGCAGTAGCGGACCCCCCCTCCCCTAGCGCCTTGAGACACTCCGGGTGAGTAGTGCGCTATATAATAGCTTTGATTGATTGATTGATGATGTACTCCACATATGAGATTGTCATGCAACTTGCAGTGTAAATTTTGGAAAAATAATCATGCACAAGGGAGTAAAGGTTGTATGATGTATTTTTATTAGTCCAAACAAAAATCAAAATGCATGATGAGGATGTTATTTTTCACATTCTTAAAAAAATTATGCACTATGTCAGCACGTCTGCGGATGCCTGCTGCTGTACTTTGGTTTACAGGAGCATGGCTGTCCTCCTGGTCATCCTCCGGCATTTGTGGATTTAAATCAGGTCCCTCATCCCAGGGGACTTTTGTGAGCACACATATGTTGTGCAGTATTGCACAAGCCAAAATTAATTTGCACACTGTCTCTGGTGAATACAGCATACGTCCACCAGACTTGTCCAGGCGCCGAAACCTGGCCTTGAGCAGACCAAATGTTCTTTCAACAATGTTCCTGGTCCTGCAATGTGCTTGGTTGTACGCTACTTCCTGTGGCGACTGTGGGTTTCCATAAGGTGTCATCACCCACGGCTGGATGCCATATCCCTGGTCAGCTGTAATGGAATAAATGAGAAGGTACAATGAAATGCTTGTAATGGTTCTGGTCGAGTACAGGCCATATGTTGTGTGTAATATTTCATTTGGCAGTGTCCATTGGCCATGGATGTTGCAGAGAACACACCCAGTGACTCACATGCAAGACACCTTTGGCACATAGTTATGCTGGGAAATGGACATAGATTTGGACGGACATGCATTGACTCCCTATATGCCTCTACATGACCTTGGCACTCATTTATGAAGGACTTGTGCCACTGGTGCGTGACTTTTTCCCATTTTTTAAGTTAGGCACCAGCAGCGCATGACCTTAATTAATTATGCCCCTTCTATTGCTGTATATGTATATGCTAGTGCAACATTATTCCATCCATGTCCTCATTTCAGCGTAATTGAAGCAATATTAACAGTATGGCAGCATGGATGGTGCATTGTATCATACTCTTTTGCTTACCTACAAGTAGGCCATTGCCATACTGGCCATTCTTGAAGCGGTCATTTATGATGCAGTTCCGGAATATGAAGGCATCATGTACACTGCCAGGGTATTTTGCCAGCACATTGGTAAATAGTCCACGGTGATCCACAATGGCCTGTACATTGATTGAATATGTATGTTTGCGATTTATGTACAAATGTGCTGTTGCTGCCGGAGGTACTAATTGCACATGTGTACAGTCAATGGCACCCAGCACATGGGGTAAGCCTGCTATGTCATAGAATCCTTGCTTGATCTCCATCTGCTGTTGTGGATTGTTGGGGAAACTGAGGTAGCGGGGTGTCAGTTGGATGATGGCATCCAGGACAGTTGGTAGGAATGATGAGAAAGCTGGCTGGGATATTCCTGCCACTTTGGCAACTGTTGTCTGGAAGGAGCCCGACGCTAGCATATGCAACACAGCCAGGAGCTTTGCCTGTGGCGGTATGTTGGTAGGCCTGTTGGTTCCTACCTCTAGCCTTGGTCCAATGAGTCGCAGTAGATGTAGTATGGTCTGCTTCTTGAGGCGAAATAGACTTATGACCTCCTCATTCCTGAGGCCTCTCAGGACGCTCCTTTGACGGAATAACCGCTCCTTTCTGCGGCGTTGCCTTGGGGGGGGGGGGGTTTGTGGGGCAGGGGGTTGTGGTTGGATTCCTGGTGCTAGTCGTCTCCGTCTGGCAGCTACTCGCAGCATTACCACCTCCATGGTGTGGGGATAGTTGCAGCAATGTCCACTGTGGCCTCTCCTCTTGATATGTGCAGATGTGTCATTTCCTGCGCGTCCGTTTTGTAGGCGCACCAATTCTGACGTAACCGCAACGATGCGCATTTTCCGCAACAGATGCGACAAAAGTGGATAAAGTCATTAATATGGATGCGTCACTTTTGCGCGTGTTTCTCCGTGGTAACGCCCACCTTGCATACATTAATACTTACGTGTCGCAGGGCATTTTGACGCAGTGGTTTTCCGTGCGCAGTGGGCTGAAAGTGGCGCATCGTCGGAGATGCGTTACTTCATTAATATGGCGCATGCGTTGCGCCGACGATGCGCCATTATTTTTGACGCACCGGCGGCGCAAGCTCTTCATAAATGAGGGCCCTGGTCTTTAAGGCAGGGGGTTCTGGGTTAACCCCTTCCTGGACGCACCATCCAACTATTTGAGACAAAGTGACTCGCGCTTCACCCTGGGCAGGCACCATTATCCTACCTACTCACCAAAACCCTGTTCCTTGCCATAGTGAATAGTGAGCAGCCCTGGCACTCATTAAATGTGCTCTCGGGGAAGGTTTTGCCCCTCCAAACTATTCTTAATTATACAAGGTGAAGTAAACACGTACGTATCGTTAATTCTTCATCAAAGAGTAATGTGGAAGTACCAGAATTACTTCAATTACTTTGACGCAATTCACATTCTGCCCAGAATCGTGAACAAACACGTTAGTAAAAGCATCCAGTCTTAAAGATCAACTAATAATCTTTTTCAAGCTTCTCTAATTAATTCCCTCTTTGACAATAAAGAAACAATAAGAGCCTTTCTCTTTGAACTGTACAGTTTCTGGTGGAAAGAACATTCGATTTCTCAATGGCTCATCACGTGAGGATATGCCAATAAATATTCTACATTCACTGGTTCCTCGTACCTGAGTGATCAAACAATGCTGTGGCTTGCTGGTAACTAAAAGAAAGAAAGGAAAAAAATCCTAAGCCAAAGTCTCCATACTAATGATGCAATGACCCATAAATCTGAATCGTGAAATAAAACACAATCTGCACGTTGACCAATGATATCTTCTTTTGTGGATGCCCAAGTGTAAACCCTCGGACAGGCGTGTGTAAGATGCACAATTCAAATCCTGAGTATTTTTAGCACTTCTGGGTTACCGTGGTTGCTGTAAAATAACTAATCTTGGTCTTTTCTTCTGCCTTCTAGGACCCAGGTTCAGCTCTGTGGAGTCGAAGAGAGAAGGTCCTTGATGCTGCTGATATTATAACTAAGATTGCCACCCCTGGACCAAAAATCAGTGAGTAACCAGGAGTTCAGGAAAGGACAGTCCTCTAGAATTATCTTGATAGCAAGCATGGGCGCTCTGCGCATCGAAAAATACCTAGCCGTGCTGAAAATGGCTTACTCTCTCACAGGATTAATAGGTCTCACAAGAGACCTTTTTTCCTGGTCGCAGCTACCGATGCTATACGTCTGATTGCAATTACTGTACCTGTAACTTGCTGTACCCTTGTATCATGCTACTGTTGTAAAGCGCTCTGATGCCTTGGGCCATATCCGCCCTATATAAAATTGCAAAACTAAATAAAATACAAATAGATAAATACAGCACATTCAATAAGCTCAAGGGGCAAAAGGGACCAGATCTAAAGGGTATGATTACAGATCCAGTTGCAACATAGAGAGACAAGTCCAGTCCTAAGCCACTGAACATGGTTATGCCCTAATGTGGAGATGAGGGCACAGATATAGCAATATCTCATTTCTGGAGGGCATCATTGTCTGTAACTTTAGCCCCTGGGCATCAGGCGATGATGGCACAGGTAAGAGTGGTGGGGCGGGGTGGTTGGTGGGGTAAGTCGACAGATAACTGGATAGGTAAAATTAAGTAAATAAATAAAACCACATACTGTGAGCTCGCCGCATCGCTGAGTTACTGCCTCACCACTATTACCTGTGCCGGCCGGGCCTGATGCCCAGAGGCTAAAGTCAAAGACTATGTCCAGCAGACAAGAGAAATTGATGTATCTGGGCACACTACTTTGTTTAATGTCTTGAAAGAACATCAATACTGTTCCAGCAGTGACACTATCTACAAACTTCACTTCAGAAAATTTGGAAAGATAATCAACTAGTTCAATGGCAAGACGTTTATCTGATGCAATGAATTAAAAGGCTTAGCTAAATCAAAGGCCAGTTTCTACCATAGATGCCGTGACCATTGGATGGGACGCATCAGTATGATCTTGATCCTGAGATTTCTGTCCCTGGATACTCATAGTTCACAAATTATAAAACACTTTTTAGGAATATCTGTTCACATCTGGCCACTAGGAAAGGTTCTTAATGGGGTTTTAAGGTCCTTGCATGCTCTGATGCTCCAAGCTGTTGTTCTTTGATAATATAATGACGGATCCCCTAAGGATATTCATTTGTCATTTCTCAGAAGGAGATCAGCCTTTCTACTCAACTAAAAATAGGATCAAAAATGTCCCTGTAAATCCCTCCTAAAAAGCATACACCTATTACACATTTTTCACTAATTGCTATCAACAATCTCCCACTGTATAATGCCATGTATAAAGGCACCAATACCGCTTTCTTTGCAATCTTCAGCTGTTTAACTATCTGAAATGTAAAGCAGCCAAACCATTTGTAGTACAGTTTACTTCCAAGTACAAATATCACAATGAGAAGGTATTCCTGTAACTTGGAGTCAAAGTGTGCAATCGGCGCTTGAAATTATAGCCCTGCACCAGGCAACAACTTGTCTATTCTTGGGCAAATAGGGCAGGGTACATAATTGCGCATGGGCTAATACTGCCCAACCCATTTTTTGCGCAAATGAGTTGGTCCCTTAGTTGTAAAGCGCTTCTTAGTGCGTTAGGGTATAGATATTTTTTAATGGATTAAAGATTTTTCCTTTGTTTCATGGTCTGTTTTGTCCACTGCTGGTTTCATTTACTTTCCCTTTTTTATTATTTAGTGTTCCATCGGAAGATGCCATCCACCCGGATTGAGCTGCTGGGCATGTGTTATAAGAGATGGAAAAGGGAGGTGTAATTCAGAAGCATATATCTTGCTACAATGGGAAAAAGAAGGCATTAGATGCCGTTTCAAGCAGCTCACATGTACATACTCTGGGCCATAGATTGCTACATAGAGCTTCAGTTTCGAGGGACCTAGAGGGAGATGTGGATAATCGCTAGGCTGTGATTACCTAGAGTTCTTCTCGTAAATAGTTCATTGTAATTATCTCCACGGTTTTTGGCTTCGTGTGGTGTGATTTACAAGGACAATTCGGAAGTTTATTTGCAGAAGAGTTTTCAAACCATGTATTCGTTTCTAAATATGTGAAGCACTCCAAAGCAAATCCAAAACTGCCCCACAATGACTTAATGCGTTTTAGTTCTGCCGAAGTTAAGTTAATTTACTGGATCTATGATCTTGGGACACAATCCACAACAAGTATTGCGATTTAATGTCATATTTTCATTGCCGTTCTCATTCCTTCAGGTTCAATTCTCTTGTTTGCATTACATTTGGTTTCAAGTATTTATTATTATTTATGCAATTATGTTGAAACATTATGTTCGAGTATCTTCTATTTTTCATTGATTCCTTTTTTCGATATTTATTTTCTATTCACCTTCGATGTTGGTTTTTATGGTGTAGACCTCAGTGTACCCCTTCCCTGTTGCCTCCCCTATCTGCCTCAGTTGCCAACCCCTTTCTCAGCATAGTAGGGATGAGGCCCCTTCCAGATTTCTATTCTCTCCCTTTACACTTTTCCCCAGACATTCCTTCCTTTTTTTTCCTCATTCCTTTTTGTGCGGATGTCTGACTCAGCCATCTTTTGCTCCACGTCTGCTCCCTCTCATTATTGTTGATTGTGCACTTTTCTTCCTGGTTATCAGTAGAGAAACTAGACCATTTTGATGATCTGCAAGAATGCTCAGTCCTACTCGGTCTTAGGCACTTCAAGCGCTAGACAATAGTGAAGGAGAAGGAGTACTCCTAGTGATTAGCTGTAGGAACACTAGATATTGGTGCAGGAATATGGAACGCCTACTCTTCCTCCGCTGCTTACCTTATTGATAATTTCGTGGGTGCTACATGACACTTTCAAGCTCTCTGGGAGCGGAGGGTGATTGCGGGCATGGCCACAAAACCAGAAAGTTGAGTTTGCCACTTGCAGTCGATGAGCTCACCTGTTTGCTCAGTTGGCACCTCTGTTGCATGAATTGCTAAGCACTATAGAAGGATCCGTGCTGATGAGGATTAGGATTTTTTTACCTGACGGAGGAGCGATGTGTACACAACTTTCTAAATGTTGTATTCGTGTTCAATTGTAATTGAAATCCGAGATTCTTTGTAAGTTGATTATGTTCTCCAATAGAACATGTTCTATTAATCACCTTGACTACGGAATGTGGAAAAGGCAACCTTTCGCCTTGAATGCTGTAGTAGTAGGACTCTGGAACCTTGACCCGCCCATCAAGAGGCTCCATCTTCTAGAAACTAAACAATGCTCAGTGAAGGCTGCAGTTTCTTTTGATTTTATCTATTTTGAGTTCCTCTTTGGGACTTGTCAAAAAAACTGGAGTTTGAGTATGGCAGTTCCGATTTGTGCGCTCTCATCTATGCTCTACTGCTTCATTTCTCCATGTATTGGCTAGAAAGCATGAGTGGATGCCCGGTCTTACCATCACCTTCAATCAATCAATCAGGGGTTGTTAAGCGCGCTACTCACCCGTGAGGGTCTCGAGGCGATAAAGGGGATGGGGGGAGGGGTGTTCGCAGGTCCGTTAGCCTAAGAGCCATGTCTTGAGAGCCTTCCTGAAGGCGTTCAAGGAGGGTGCGAGTCTGATTCTACCGGGAGCTCGTTCCAGGTTTTGACCGCATTGTGAGAGCAGGATCTTCCTCCTGCTCTGCGGATGCGTGAAGTTTCGGCCAGTATGAGGTTGGAAGATCGGAGGTTTCTTTTGGGCACATGGAAGTTGATTCTGTCGTTAAGGTATTCGGGTCCTGTGTTGTGCAGGCATTTGTAGGCTTCTTCAGAAGACTCTTCCCATTGGGAAACCTGATGAAAAAGTCCATCACAAAAGTGGCATGGATTACAGGCCGACCAGGGACCCTGCCAGTCACTGGGATCTTCTTTGAATCATGCCTTTGACTGACAAAGATGACAGGGTCATACCTACTCTTGATGGGTGTTTGGTCTGGTATTAAACTGTGCCAGAATTCACTCCCATTCCTGCCTCCTTGATGTGATGCTTCCAGGGGTTCCAAGAAAAGCAGTGTGATCAAAGTCCATGTCAAGAATATAGAGCCTTGCTGTAGTTTTCGTCTGATCGCTATTGTAAATGCTGCTCTTGGTGGTACCACCCAAGGTCCTTCCTCAGTAGCTTTTCATCATGAAACACTGAACAAAGATCAGATGGGGCAAATGAACAGTCTCAAAGAGATGTTCAGAATGCTCCAGACTCTAGACTAACTTCATGAATAAAGTGACTGCAGAATTTAGTCTGTGAGTGGTAAAATTTTACTGAGTAACCCTTTATTGTCCCTTCCCAACCCAAGTGATGTTGGCCAAGGAAAATGTCTTTAAAGTACGCAAGAGTCATCTGTTTACAACCAGCATATATTGATATACCTATCTAGAATAGACATATTTTAAAAATGTTATACTTTGTGCACTCATATGGTTGTATAGTTTTTATTAATTAAAAAAATACGTTTATTTATTTATTTATTTATTTATAGAGTGCAACATTCATCCATAATGGATATCAAAGCGCTAAGGAGAGCACATAAGTGAAGAGTTCGGAGGGGGGGGGGGAAATGCCTAGGTAACAAGTCGAGCCTTAGGGAACAGATGCGATTTTAGTTTTTTCCTAAATGCCATGTAGTTGTCGATGAGACAAAGTTCAAGTGGTAGTTCGTTCCAAAGTGTTGCTGCAAGATGAGAGAAGGAACGACCCCCCATTCTGAACTTTCTGATACGTTTGGTTATTGCCCGTGCCTGAAGGCGCAACCTCAGGGTCCAAGTGGGTATATATAATTTGACTCTGTCTTGTAGAATTCTGGGTCCCAGATGGTGTAAGACCTTATGTGCATGACTCAGCAACTTGAATTTGACCCTTTGTCTCACTGGGAGCCAGTGGAGTGTCCTCATGCACTCAAATGCTGGGCTGTACTTGCTCTTGTTGCATACCAATTGGGCAGCCGCATTCTGGACCAGCTGTAGTCGAGAGAAGAGATAGTCCTTCATGCCTACAAAAAGAGCATTCCCATAACCCAGCCTGCTAGTAAGCAGGGCTTGGACAATGATTGTTCTTACTCTATAAGGATCCATTGAAAGAGTCTTTTTAATAACTTTAGGGTCGCAAAGCTTTTCTCACAGAGTGCTTAATGAAACAATATTTTACCAGTGGCATGGCCAAAAGTTCCCATTTACTACAAGGTAAAGGCAAACAATTGCATAAAATTGTACACGAATATCAGCGCCCCCAATTATTTTATCCATTCACAGTTTCATATGGTTTTGAAAGCTCTTTGAATTGTATTGTATTGTATTGTAAAGGGTGCTTATAGAGCGCACTGACACCATGGGTTTCCTGGCGCTGGATGGATATAGAGAGTACAGAAGAACTAGCCAGATTGAGGGAAGAGCCAGGTTTTTAAAGACTTACGAAAAAGAGTCAGAGAATTAGAGACTTTAAGAGAAGAGGGAAAAGAATTCCAAAGCTTGGGGGCCAGGTATGCAAATCTCCGGCCTCCAGATCTACAAAGCTTGTAAGAGGGGACAGTGAGAAGGTGAAGATGAGAGGATCTCAGATTCCGGGGCGGGCAATAGGGTATAATCAGAGATTTCACTAACGCGGGACAAGGCCCGGTTAGTGATTTGAAAATAAGACAGCCGATCTTGAAAGTCGACCTGGCGGTGACGGGGAGCCAATGGAGTTTGACAAGGAGGGGCCTGGCGGATTGCCACTTCGGGATCCCTAGGGCCAATCTCGCCGCTTGATTTTGCACCACTTGCAGTCTGGCCACCGATGTTTTAGGCAGACCGTGGTAGATCGCGTTAGAAAAATCTAAGCGGGAGAGGACGAGAGCCATGATGACCTGCAGGAGGGCATCAGGTGTAAAGAGGGATGCCACTTTCCTGATCCTGCGCAGCTGGTAGATACAGGACGAGACCACCGTCCCCACCTGTGGCCCAAGGGATAGACCGGAGTCAATTGTGACCCCTAGGCTCTTCACCGAGGCCACGGGGGTGGGAGAGGGACCGAGTTCCGCCGGACAGAATTGTGGCCCCCAGGAGGTGGCGCTCCTACCGGGAAGGAGGAGCTCTGTCTTCCCGGGGTTCAATTTCAGCTGGTTGTGGCCCATCCACTGGAGAATGTGGGACATGACTGCCTGAAAGTTGGGAATAGCAGAAGGGGAATTAAGAGAAAAGATGAGTTGCAGGTCGTCCGCGTAATTAAACACAGTGACGTCCCACTGCCTCAAGGAAAGAAGGAGGGGGCGAAGATAGAGATTGAAAAGAAGAGGGGATAGAGAAGAGCCCTGGGGAACCCCACAGGGCGAGTGCTCCCTGGGAGCCCTGAAAGTACCCAGGCTAAGGGTCTGAGACCTGCCGGTCAGAAAGGATTTGACCCAGGCCAACGCCAGGCCCTGGATGCCAGCCTGCTCGACACGGTGGAAGAGGATGTTATGGTCCACCGTGTCGAAGGCGGCAGACAGATCTAATAGTACCAGGGCCTGGGGGGTACCCTTGTCAACCCCGTCTCTCAAGGCATCCAGCACCGCCAAGATCACAGTCTCCGTAGAGTGGCCAGGTCTGAAGCCAGCCTGATTGGCCTCGAGAAAGTTGGAACTCTCGATAAACTGGGAGAGACAGGTAGTGACGTGGGCCTCCAGGATTTTAGAAAAGAAAGGTAAGAGGGAGATGGGACGGTAATTTGCTGGAACGGCGGGATCCGCCCCTGGCTTCTTCAGGAGGGGTACCAGAACGGCTTCCTTGAAGGAGCCAGGCACCGTGCCAGAAGAAAGAGAAGAGTTTAACAGAGGGAGGATGCAGTTGGGTAGAGAGTGGCAGATGGCCCGAAGTATGGACGGGGGACAGCAGTCGTCAGGGGATCCAGACTTGATGCGGGTGGCAAGAGTGGCCAGAGAGGTGGGGTCTAAGAGAGGGAATTGTGTGAATGAGACAAGGTTGTGAGGGGAGGGGACAGAGCCAGCGCCAGGAAGAGTAGCTGGAATGGTGTCCTTGATCAATACAATTTTTTCAACAAAATAGGTGCTGAGAGCATTACATGCTTCCTGTGTGGCAACCTGAGTGGGGAGCGTCCTAGGATCTGAGGTAAATTCATTGAGGACTTTGAAGATTTCCTTAGATTGACATGGGGCCGATAAGATTTTTCCTGATGCGTACGTTTTTTTAGCTGTAAGAATGGCAAGTTTGTACCTATTACGGGCGGCCACATAGGCATCTCTGCTGAGGGGGTGGTAATCTCTCCTCCACTTGCGCTCCAGTTGACGGAGTTCCAGGTGGAGGGATTTGAGATGAGGGGTAAACCATTTGTGGGAATTGCTATGCCGGGATTGGGGGAACTTGGTTAGGGGGGCAAAGATGTCGCTGGCTGTCGTGAGCCAGTCTGCTACCGACCCGTAAAGCTTATCGGCGCCAGTATCATTAGGCAGCAAGGGATAGGTTTGAGACAAGTGGACTAGCAGTTTGGGGGGATCAACGGCCTTCCACTTGCGAGCCATGCCGCCCTCCCGCGGGGGGACCCTAATATGGCCAACCACCGATATTGTGGTGTCGATCATAAAGTGATCCGACCACACACAAGGTGTTATTAACGGGTGAGAGGACTTGACCCCATGGATCCAGATATGGTCGAGGATGTGGCCGCCCTTATGGGTGGCAGACCTGACCAGTTGAGTAAAATTCAGGCTCGAGAGACCCTCGAACAATTCGGAAGCATGCGGGCCAGCGTCCTCGTGCTGAAACCAATAATTAAAGTCACCAATGATGACAGTACGGGAAGAGGAGGTAGCAATGTTGGTAAATTGATCAATGAAAGTTGAAGGGAAAGACGGCATAGGGTGGGGGGGGGCGGTAGAGTAACACGAGGGTAACTGCCCCTGCCTCCGTCCCAAGGCTAAGAACCAGAGTGTCCACTTCCGGCAAGGTCAGAGCCGCAGAAGTAATGATCTTCAGATCCTTGCGTATGACCGCCGCCACCCCTCCCCCAGCGCGACCTCCTGAGCGGTTGGTGTTTAACAGGAAGTAGTCTGGGGGTAGTGCAGCTAAGATGTCAGGAAGCGAGTCATCAGTGAGCCAGGTCTCTGATAACAATAGGACTTCAGGGCTCTCGGTGAGAAGTAGGTGCAAGATGTCGGCTTGGTGCTTAACCATGGAGCGGGTGTTTAGGTATAAGACCCGTACCTGTGACTCGATGGGAGCCGGAGCCGCAGGTACTGGCAATGACCCAAGATGGGGGGATGAGGTACCAGCAATACCAAGGGATGTGATGTGAATCCAGGTGTCAGGGGGGAGAGGGCTGGCGAAGACATGTAGGCGCTTGAGAGCAGCGGGGGAGTAGGGTATAAAGGTAGCAGCATCCCTGGCCCCTGGGCCCGTCCGGCCACGGACGGGCGCAGACGGGCAGGACTCTGGCACGACTCCGGCGCGCCTCCGTCGCGCCCGCTGCGCTCGTCCGCTGCGCTGCCTCATGGTGTCCGTATAAATAGGGGCGGAGCTGCGGGGGAGTGGCAGGGCTATGGTGGAGAATACTGCCCAAGCCAAAATGGCGCCCGTTACCGCTGGGAGCCCAAAGGTGACATGTAAAGCTTTATAAAATTTCAAATTGAATACCAATATATGTATAGCAGTGCGAGAATGCACAGGAAGTGCTGCTGAAAGTTGCCTACCAGGGACTCAGTGTCACGGATATCTTAGCAACCCAAGGAAGGGGCTGACCCTGTTTCCCCCGGGCCACGTGCTTCAAAGCGCCTGACCATCTCCGGCATCGCAGGACGCGCCCAGGTGAAGCTGGGCTATGCCACCCTATTAACATCGATCTCTCAGTGTTAAGAAATATTTCCTCCTTCTGCTTTCTACAGCTACAGTTTAGTTACATGCTGTACGCTCCAAGGGGTGGGTTCCTATCTGCCAGGATACTCCTGCTCAGTAAGGAGGGGCCTACCAGCAAACATTCTTTGTTCCCTTCGGCCTCCTGAGGCTGGGCTGGCCATCTCTTCGAGGAGGTCCTTACTTTGCCCAAAGGACTTTCTGCTTTGTTTCCGGCATGTGAGTGCATTTACATTTAAATACCATGGGCAAGCGCAAAGTAACGGGTCATACCACACTACACTGCGGACTAAAAAGCATAGACACTATGCTTGAGCGAGCTATAGTGGTGGTATCAAACGAGGTAGCTCTAACTGAGCGTAGATTTATTATATTAGTGCGGGCACAAGCTCACCTAAATATTGAGACATCTAAACCAACTGTCCTTGTGGCCTATTTACACTTACGCCCGGAGAACTTCCCTACTAGTAATTTATGGAATGATGGAGGGAGATGGGAACGCTCGTTATTGCTTCGTTTTAGGACTGACACGATCAAATACCTGCTCTGTTTCCCATCAGGCTACCATCATAACTTGGAATCTAGAATGTGCCTCTGCAATGAGATCTACGGTCAATCAGTCAATCAATTAAATATTCAATCAATCAATCAGTCAATCAATCAGGCTTGGTAAAGCTTGACTACTTACCCGTGCCGGGTTCCAGGCACTGGGGGGAGGCTCAGTTGAGTGGTGGGATCACCAGTAAAGCCAGGTCTCGAGGTTCCTCCTGAACTTGGGCAATGTGGGAGATTGCCGGAGGGGGAGGTTGTCAATCCATATTACATTTTATTTTTTTCTGCGGTTTTTCAAAAGATCTACTAAAATCTTTTGAGTCCCTTTTATGACATCTAGTAACTTTAGACAGGCTGCTCAAGCGTCTCACCACCTCCAACAGTTAACTGATGGTGAGCCTTGCTTCTGTGTAAGTTCCTTCCTGGCGCTCAGTGCGTTCTAGGGTCGCAGTGCACTTTGACTAGCTCTCTATGGAAATCTTGAATAGTCTTATGTCCGTTTTTTCCGCACTTTAGCACTTTGTGATACATCAATACTGCATGAAGACTGCTGTGGAGAGGTTGGCCGCGTTCGTATGGTTTTACTTTACCTATGAACTTTTATGCTACATTGTCAGTGCTTTTAAATGCCAACGAGAAGTGGATATGTAGGCCTGTTTTTATTGTATTTATGCACTTTAATGGCTGCTCCCGCAAACGAATAAAGTTTCTTGATTCGGATTCATTGCAAGAATGTTGCGCTTCCATGGATTCAATGACCCACATGGTGTGATTCAGTGCTATTATGGGCCTCAGTTTTACAGTGTTGGAATGAATTATATCGACAATTCGCCTTTTTACAGCACTTTCTTTCTCATTCATCTACAAAATATTAT
Organism: Lissotriton helveticus; assembly: GCF_964261635.1. Taxonomy (NCBI): domain Eukaryota; kingdom Metazoa; phylum Chordata; class Amphibia; order Caudata; family Salamandridae; genus Lissotriton; species Lissotriton helveticus. Next base: position 447,938,052 of record NC_136061.1, read on the forward strand.
GCTGTTGGTACACAATTATCTTACAACCTAATAATATACGTTGACTTGCAGACTGTAGAAAATCTTTCTAATTGACTCTTCGACTGATGCTCTGTCCTGACCACCCGCACCTATCGGCGCCTGGAAACCCTCGCGGGTGATTAGTTCGTGCTTTACAAATCCTTTTTGCATTTACATCCTTTTTACTTTCACCCGGTAGCAGGTCATGTTGACCTATTGTCCCTGGGTGTTTTAGAACTAATGAAATATAAAAAAAACACCGTGCTGACAAAGTTCTGTGTTTTTTGCGCGGGATGTCCGGCCTTGCAGTCCACCCCCGCAGTCCACCCTTGTAGTAAACCCCCACACCCTGCAGGTCAGCCCAGCTTCCACTGGAGGCCTGCAAACCCAGGGCCAGGCGTCACACCTGCGCGCTCCCTTCCTACAGTGTGGCCGGGAGTCGAGGCGGGTAGCTCATAGACACACAGCCTTTCTCGCTATCACCAAAGTAAAGCCTTTCCATTCTGTAGCAGGCGGCTCGGTTTTGTTTCCAAGGCGATGGGCTTCATGGAAACACTCAAGATAGGTCGGTGAGAGAGCAGAGGGCTCTGTGAGAAAATACGTGTCAGGGGCACCTGCGTATACGTGAGGTGATTGCGAGAACGGGGCCAGACGCGACAGAGTGCTAGACACAAAGGAGGGGCGATATTAAGGCACTTGTTATGTAAATGTCACATAAGTACGTGTGAAAAGACCGGCAAGCAGTTGGCCTAGATAAGAAGATGGAGGGACCAATGTAGGCTCAAACCGAATTGGTTCAAATCCAGAGTGATCCTACTTCATTATCGGAGTTCCTCAGAGTACTTTTCATTGGCTGGTGCTCGCGTGTGCTGAGTACTGGCACATCTTATTTGTTATTCAAACAAAAAGATCTGGCAACAGCGGGCAGCACCCATTTATTCTAAGTAGGACTTGTATAGGGGGTTCTACCTCAACCCAACCACTGATACATCAGATATACAGTAAACCCCCTAATATGTTTCCCATTAACATGTCCTGACCTTTGCCGGTTAAGTGTACCCTGTCCCCTGCATAGTATTCTGGCATACTCTGGTATTCAAACTGTGCTTCACATACTCAAAACACAAGTTCTACAGAATCTGCTTTCTCCTATGTTTAGTTTGCACCGTGATCTCTCAACATGGCTGTTGGAGTCCACCCCCTCCATGTTATCCTTGGCACTATATTGGACCAGACAATCGTCCTGCCTAGCTGTCCTGACAGTAATACCAGTAATTGTTTAATCGTGCACAGCATCTCTCTCCTCCCGAGGGTTGCCAAGTAATTGCTTCCTAGATGAATGACCAGCATGTCCAGGGGTGAAGTTTCTGTTACCACCTCCTTGATCGTCTGGATAAACTGCCCTCACTTCATGCCTGGGACTCCAGGTATTTTGCAAACTGGTAATCCCGCTGTGGGAGCTCTGGGTCACCTACCTTTGTGCCCTGGGTATGTGCGAGGGCTGGTCAGCCAGACCCTCTATGGTCTGACCCGTCTGTCTCCTGCTAAGATAAACACAAAATATTAGATCACTGCCCTGCTATCGGCTGGTTGGAGGGAGCTGGGGGGAGAGGCAAACCCGGCTTCATTTACACTAACTGAGATCTTATGTAGCCCTTGTAGGCCCTGGACTACCATCTGCCCAATCTTATAAATCCGTCTTGCTGTATGCCCTTCTGCGCTGCCATGGTTGCAACCCAATGCAAAATGAATGTGACCTGAACTGGCATGCCAGCAAAGCTGCACGTCAGCACTTTACACATCACTGCCATGAATTACAATCTTCTGAGATTTGCCCCATCTGCATTCACAAACAGTGGTTTCCCTCCCTCAGAGCAAATTCCCATGTACCGCCTTAAAAAGCAGACTGGGCCCGTTGAGCTTCAGATAGGCAGGAGGCGACAACCATTCCATTGGCGCCTCTCGGTGTGGCACCTGCAAAATGATGAGTACGGAAAGCATATGCGTGGGGCGATCGCACACTATCTCACCATCAATGATGGGCCTGTCTCCAGTGCCGGAATATTATGGGAGGCTCTGAGGCCTACTCTGCGGGGGGTGGACATAGCCTGGTGCGTGGCGGCCTGAGGAAGGGCAGGGAAGAATTGATACGGGCAGAGGCAGAGGTAGAGGTGCTTGAACGCCTGAGCTGGGAAGCAGGAGACGGGAAGGCGGTGAGACAACTGCTCCTAGCGCAACAGTCATATGCTGCTCTCCTGCTGGACGAGGCTCGACAAGTTTGGCTGGCAACGCGTAGCAGGATATGCCAATGGGGGGACAAGTCCAGCAAGATGCTACATCGGCTCTGCCAAGGTCCTTTTCACTCCCAGGCCCTCCCGGGTGTACTGGACGAGGCAGGTGTGCCGATAACGGACCCTATGGCCATGGCGGAGAGTTTTGCATCTTATTATGTGGATCTCTATGCCCCCCAGGAGTGCTTGCTGGAATCTACAGTTGACAAATTTATAGCAGACCTGCCACCCAAAACGGTGTCGGACGAGGTACGTGATCGGTTGGAGCTCCCTCTGACGGATGAAGAACTGGGCGCGGCCCTGGGTGAGCTCAACTCTGGGAAGGCTCCTGGACCCAATGGGTTCCCTAGCGGAATCTTTAAACGGTACAATTTACAGCTGGCCCCTTACCATCGGGCGGCCTTGAAAGAGGCTAGGGAGGAGGGCTGGCTACCCCGGACTGGAGGCATGCAGAGGTGGTGGTGTTCCATAAGCCCGGACGGCCCCCAGAGCAGCACTCCTCCTACCGCCCCATTTCTCTCCTGAATGTGGAGGCCAAGGTCCTGGCCAAAGCATTGGCTAACCACCTCCTGCCTCACATTTCGGCGCTTGTGCATTCAGACCAGGCCAGGTTTATGCCTCAGAGGGCGACCAGGCATAAGGCAGACGCAAGTGGCGATGGTGGCTATCCGACGAACCGGAGAGCCGGCGGCACTCCTCTTAGCGGACATGGACAGGGCGTTTGACTCCCTGAGTTGGGTATATTTGTTCGCACTGCTGCACAGACTTAATTTTGTCCCACGTTTTATGTCATACCTGATGCTCCTATATACAGAACTGACGGTATTGGTACGGGTGGCAGGAGCGGTCTCCTCCAGCTTCTCTATCGGGCGCGGCACCAGGCAAGGGTGCCCCTGTTGACGTATTTATTCGCCCTTGCCATGGAGCCGTTGACGGCGTGGATGCGCATCGATGCACAGATCAGGGGCTTTGAGTGGGCTCTGGGTCTGTCTGATAGGGTCGCTCTGTATGCGGACGATATCCTCTTCTTCCTTACAGCTTTGGACAGAACAGAGCCACAGCTCCTGCGTATCATGCAGATCTTTGGGAAACGTTGGGGCTAAATATGAACCCTTGCAAATCTACGCTGTGGGTTCTGGGAGATGGGGTGAGGGTCGGCGCATGGGCATCCATGATTCAGGTGGCAGCAGGGGGCCTTAAATATCTGGGGGTGTTCTTATCGCAGGTGACGGCCATCTCCTGGGAGCGGAACCTGGGACCAATATGGGAGAGAGTCCGAGCAGATATAAAAATCTGGTTGTGCATGCCTTTGACACTGTACGGTAGATCAGCAATTTTTACGATGGTAGCGCATTCCTTGGTTACTGTACCAGCTACAGAATCATCCGTACCCGATTCCACCCAGATGGTTCAAGCTGGTGAATTCTGTGCTTGGGCAGTTCCTGTTGGAGGGGGGACAGTGCGGGTAGCTCTGCGCACATGTTTTCTATCCACCAACTGCGAAGGGTATTCTTTCATACTACCAGGCCTCGCATTTATTGGTCCTTAATGAGTGCTGTGTCGGCGACAGGGGGGACCCGGCATATGCGTTGGAACATCGACTTATGGGACTTCACACGTTCCACACTATTCTTTACTCGGCGTTGTTGCAGGTCGCACTGCCACCGGCCACGCAGGTAGTGTTCCAAATTTGGAGGCAGGCGTTAAGGCGCATGGGATGGTGGAATACCCTGACCCGAGAAACGTCCTATTGCATAATGGGCGCCTGCCCGAGGTGATTTTATGAGGGACACCTCACTTAAGCCCTTTCGTGATCTGCGGGAGTAATTCTGCATGCCCCGGTCCCAGTTTTATCGGTACCTTCAACTCCGCCATGCACTGTCCCCCAGCCTGGAGGGCCTGAAAGCTCTCCCTAAATTTAGTTCATTGGAGGTGAAGGTCTTCATTGGGATCTGGAGACAAAGAAGATCTCCCGGATTTATCAGTCCCTGGTTGCTCAATGCTCCCCCACACTTTAGAGGCTTCGGGGGGTCTGGGAGGAGGACGTGGGTACATTGGAGGAGGAGGATTGGAAGGAGGCCCTGGCCGCCCCGATGCGTCTCCGCCTCAATCAATTTAAAAACCTGCATAGGGCCTACTTCACCCAAGCTCGACTGTGGCGGGCGGGATTGATTGTCTCCCCGGAATGTCTTCGGTGTGACCGGGAGGAGGACACATTTATGCACACTGTCTGGCAGTGTCTATACCTTGACCGATTTTGGAGGGGGGTGTTTTCCTGCCTGTTGGAGGTTTTGGGGTGGGACCTCCCGCGTATGCCACAGTGTTCCCTGCTTCACGTCATGGAGGATATGGGGGGCAATGTTTATAAAAGACATCTTATGCAATCGGGCCTCACATTGGCGAAACGGGAGATAGCCAAGGCATGGAAGGATCCACGGGCCCCCTCGGTGGCAGCGTGGAAGAAAGGCCTAGACTTTTGTACGGGGCTGGAACAGCCAATTTTCGTAGCCAGGGGTTGCCCACATAAGCACTCCAAAATATGGAAACGATGGATGGAATATCGGGGACTGTGGCTGGAGCCTCCCATTGTTTTGGAAGATCTTCCAGTGGAGTAATTGCTGGTTCAGACGGGCTTGTTCTGGTGCAGTGTGGGGGGGGTCTAGGAGTTGTGTGTACCTATGCTAACATTCTTCTGCTCCATATATAATGAGCGTGTACTGGACTCTGTGGACATTGTGCGACACTGGGGGAGGTGAGGGAGGGGAGAGTTGGGGGGGGGTCCTTAGTATTCCTGATGGTATACTTAGACATGTATCTTAGTAGTTACTATAAAAAGTTGATTGCTTCCTTGCTAATGTAAAGTTTGATACTTCTGTTGTCTCGTGGATGCAGAGCCCTGCAACGTGTGTGCAATCTGACAATAAAATACGTTAAAAAAAAACCGCAGACTGGGCATTGTTTGTGGTCAGTGAGGCACATTAGAGTCACATCTTTCCCCATCTGTTTCATTTTAGATCACTTGAAAGTTTGGTCTGTTGTTCCCTCTCTGAATTCTATGTCATCACTTTCCATTTTTTGTCGGTGCTACCAGTTCACCTACTCTAAAAGCCACCAAAGAATGCGATGGTGAAGGTTGCTTTGACCAGTACAGCCTCAAACCCCAAGGCTGTTTGCCTCTCAATTGCTGTCAATAAGAATCCCAGTTTGTCAGAATCTATTGGGGGATGCTTATCTCTCTTCACTCTTTCCAGGCACCTCCAACCTCTCATAGCTGCTTTTGTGTAATGTGAACTGGTGGGATGGTGACCCGCTTCAAGTTATGAAATGTGGGCTAATGCAGTTAGGTGGGTTTGTGCTCAAAATGTGGATATTTCTACTGCAAGCGCCCACCCTACAAAGAGCTCAACTGATGCAATACTGCTTTGGGCGTCCTCAAACTCACCCATGTCTGTCATCCTCTTGAAACTGACCACAGAATTGCAGTATTTCTTTGCTAGTTTTGCTTCCAGTGCATGCTCGTTAACAGAGACAGGTTTGGTCTGCAAATTCCAAAGCTTTTCCGGGAATGGGGTCATCAACAGAAATGCCTGAGGGGCCAAACTTCTGAACTTGTCCATCTGGAAGCAAGACGGCGCATTAGCTCACGAGTTGCCCATCACGGTATGGTGGTCAACTGAAAGGAGATGATAACAGCGGTGTACTCATATAAAAGGTAAGTTTAATTAGTCTTAAGAAGCTACCACAGACACATATGGTCAGCGCCGACAGCTCCCAGCAACTGACAACGAACACAATGGTTTTCAAATAACAACCAAACTGAAAAACTAACCATTACATTACTTTTCCCTTTACCCAATAATAATACATCGCTTTAATACATTGACATTACACTACCCTTTCCCTTACAAAAAAAAAACAGATTAAAAAAATAAGAAAACAAATAAAATGAACAAATAAACCAAATAAACAACATTCTTCTCTGGACTGACCAAGGCAGTCTAAAGTTAAAACTGTGAAAATAGTACAGGACCAGTGACCCACTGTTCCTGGCATACAGGATAGTGCATGATGATAAAATGTAAATTACTTCCTGAACCTAAGAGGAAGACACCTAGAGCGGCTGCTCCTATGAACAGTGGGGCTGGTACTTGTTTCAGGAACGGACCCGCTCATGGAATATGGAGCTTCATCTGATACTACTGATTTGGCACACACCTCCTCAGGAGCCAAACATCCCTCTTGGTCAACCCTACTACCACACTTGACAACCCTTTCAAAGTTCCACCAGTTGGAACCGTTCACTCTGATTGTGTTTCCACACACTTTATCCACATCAACCGGATTACTAAACTTCGTACCACTTTTTTTGACATGGTCTCCTTTTTTTATATAAACTGTGGGGGATATTCTCAAGAACGTGTGATAATTACCGCAAAATTAGCTTAACGCAACCCTTCACATCGCAGTCTATTGTGGAAAAATAACGCAGTGTTAATGTTGTATTCTCAACATGGCGGTATCATACAATAGGCTCACGATAACGCATCAAATGTCTCCGATAAAGTCAACGTTACGCTGCAAAAATGTGAAACAGGAACGCAAAAAAAAGTTGCGATGAGGTCAATCGCGATACAAAAATCAGCGAAAACCAGAGACAGGCCTGCAATTCCCACGCGCCATGCGGGAAAATGCACTATAAAAGCACACACCAAAACCAAATCAAACTGCGTAGCACCATGGATGCACCCGGACCGAGTGCAGAGGCCAACTCGAACCACATAAGCCCCACAGACCACCAGCAAGGAACCTCAGGGTTGGGGAAGGGCAAGGAGAAGAGGAAGAGGAAGACAGGGTGCAGTCGGCAGGAAAACCAGATCAGCGTCACAGAGGTGACAGAACACTACCATCAACTGAATGCCAATTTAACAAACATGAATGCAGTCGGGGTGTCGAGGAGGTCAATGGAGGAGGCCAGGAGGCGCTGGTATGATGTGAAAAGCCAAACCAAGCACAAACCCGCTGCCAACAGGAAGGCAGCAACGGCGACAGGAGGTGGGAGTGCTGTGCCACAGGAAGAGCTGGGGGAAATGGAGGCCACAGTCATCAGTGTGGAGACGGTGCAAGGAGTTGGGAGTACGGACACAGTTCAATAGGACCTGACACAACATCAACAGGATGAGTAACCACCTACACCCCACAAAGGAGACCCACACTGCGACAGAGACACATGCATTTATACATTTCCTGTAATGAACCACATCCAGAGCCCGGAACTTTCATTCACACACCCACGCTGGACCTCCGTACAACGGCCCAGTCTACTCCTCTTACATATAGACAGGGTGACGACAAAGCTACATGTCCAAGGTCTTACCCGCTGCCAGCTGTGACATGGTTGCGTCCGCTGTACACAGCACAATGTAATGTTGTAGGGCCTGGGGCCCGCATGCATACATTATGACCACACAGACACACGCAGATAGTTAGTGGAACTGGCTACGGGCACGTGCTGCCGGCCCCATTATTGGAAGGGTCACATGTACAGTGACACCTGTGCTGGATGTGTGTGGGGTGAGTGTAAGCCAGCCCGCAAGGAGTGGTTAGTGCTGGCAAAAACTTGAACAGTGAACACTATTAAAACGGAAACAGAAAACACCAGCAACACAGAGACAGCTGCGTAGCATCATGGTGGTAGCCGGAGCAAGTACAGAGGTCACCCAATATGCAAACAGAAGTGTCAGTGAGTTGCAGTGCACTAGGGTAGGGTCACTAGAGCTGAGCGTGCTCATGTGAAGAAAATGTCTAGGATTGTGTCCCTTCTGGATATTCCTGATGCAGCAGCAGTGGGGTGTGTTACGCCTGCATCATCTTACTCATCGTCCCAGGTTTCCAACACTGCCTGAGGTGACATTGCTGTGTGAGCTCTCCATAGCACAAAACTCAATCAGAAATGGTCCATGAGTTGTGGTGCACTGAGTTAGTGGCACCTGCAGTGCTGAGCAGGGTATCAGGCAGATGATGGCATCCACAACAGGTGTGAGCAACTCCGTTAGTCTGCCAGTACAACTATTCAGACTCTGGCAGTTGGCGTTTGGAGGTGGTCCTGGTGGTGGTGGCGTGTGCCTCCTGCGGTGATGCGACGTCCGGGCTGGTCAGGACTTGATTTAATGTGTGAGCCCTGGTGGACCGCAGGTGAGGGCAGAGGCAGCGGACAGCGCAGGGCCACATACACATGGTGTTGATGACCCCAAGGCCAGCAGAGGCCATCCAATATCTCATCAGACAAGGACCCTGACTTGAGCTGCACAGGATGCACTGCAGCCGGCACAGGCACACCGCCACGTGACGGTGACTTGAGGTGCACTGAGGTAGGGCCACGCGGACTGAGCGGGTCCTCGTCGATGTCGAAGGTGAATGTGGCATGGAGTTGCAGGGGACAGTGGAAGGTGTCCTCCAGGGCATTATGCAGAGGGCAGAAGCCATCCGTAAGTGGCAAATTGAGGAGTGGAATGCTACTGCCTCGTTATTACAACCAAGTCGGTATCAGCTACATGAGGATGAAGACAACCCCCAGTCCATAGACTCAGATGCCACCAAAGTACCAAAGTTCAACCAGAGATTGTCCATAAATGTCAGGAAACAGACTTGGTGGCACCGGGGCTGAGAGGAGTTGCAATCTGCGATATGCATATCTACAATGATATGAACTCTGCCATTGCTAAATCAAGACTCAGTCCCAAATGTGTGACCTACTCGACCGCAGTGTAGGCCAGAGGCAGCGGTCAGCAGGGGCCCACAGCCACATGTCGTGGGCTCACAATGCGCAGGGTTAGTGACACCAGGGCAGTTGTTGGTAGTGTTCGATCACCTCCGTAACAATGATCCTTTTATCCTCCTGACTGACACGCATCTTCCTCTTACACCTCTCCTTGCTTGCAATGATATGAACTCTGCCATGAAGTAATCAAGACTCCGTTCCAAATGTGTGACCTACTCGAGCGCAGTGTGGCTGGAGGGAAGTAGTCCGTGTGGGCCCCCACACACGTGTGGTTGGAATGCTATACACAGACATTGTTCTACATTCTGTCCATCAACTGTGTTTTTTGCAATTTATACCCCGAGTGGGCTGGGTATGCTCAGACGTGAGTCCCAGGCTCTCCACACCACTGGAGTCAAGCTATCCAGGCTGAATGAAGGCTGATAGCCAGAAACCGGTCCTTGGATGCTTGATTCCGGTCTGGGAAAGACATGGCTTGGTAGTTCGGACTGGACTGTTCCCATGAGGCACAGGGTCAGAGCTGATTTGCATACAGCCAGTGTCTAACCCAGGGTGGTGTGGAGTGCAAACAACAATGGATTTAGGCCCAGATCCTTGTACTGGGGTGAATGTATGACATTGTTCTACATTCTGTCCATCAACTGTGCTTTTTGCAATTTTCACCCCGAGTGGGCTGGGTATGCTCAGACGTGAGTCCCAGGCTCTCCACACCACTGGAGTCAAGCTATCCAGGCTGAATGAAGGCTGATAGCCAGAAACCGGTCCTTGGATGCTTGATTCCGGTCTGGGAAAGACATGGCTTGGTAGTTCGGACTGGACTGTTCCCATGAGGCACAGGGTCAGAGCTGATTTGCATATAGCCAGTGTCTAACCCAGGGTGGTGTGGAGTGCAAAAAAACGATGGATTTAGGCCCAGATCCTTGTACTGGGGTGAATGTATGACATTGTTCTACATTCTGTCCATCAACTGTGTTTTTTGCAATTTTCACCCCGAGTGGGCTGGGTATGCTCAGACGTGAGTCCCAGGCTCTCCACACCACTGGAGTCAAGCTATCCAGGCTGAATGAAGGCTGATAGCCAGAAACCGGTCCTTGGATGCTTGATTCCGGTCTGGGAAAGACATGGCTTGGTAGTTCGGACTGGACTGTTACCATGAGGCACAGGGTCAGAGCTGATTTGCATATAGCCAGTGTCTAACCCAGGGTGGTGTGGAGTGCAAAAAAACGATGGATTTAGGCCCAGATCCTTGTACTGGGGTGAATGTATGACATTGTTCTACATTCTGTCCATCAACTGTGTTTTTTGCAATTTTCACCCCGAGTGGGCTGGGTATGCTCAGACGTGAGTCTCAGGCTCTCCACACCACTGGAGTCAAGCTATCCAGGCTGAATGAAGGCTGATAGCCAGAAACCGGTCCTTGGATGCTTGATTCCGGTCTGGGAAAGACATGGCTTGGTAGTTCGGACTGGACTGTTCCCATGAGGCACAGGGTCAGAGCTGATTTGCATATAGCCAGTGTCTAACCCAGGGTGGTGTGGAGTGCAAAAAAACGATGGATTTAGGCCCAGATCCTTGTACTGGGCTGAATGTATGACATTGTTCTACATTCTGTCCATCAACTGTGTTTTTTGCAATTTTCACCCCGAGTGGGCTGGGTATGCTCAGACGTGAGTCTCAGGCTCTCCACACCACTGGAGTCAAGCTATCCAGGCTGAATGAAGGCTGATAGCCAGAAACCGGTCCTTGGATGCTTGATTCCGGTCTGGGAAAGACATGGCTTGGTAGTTCGGACTGGACTGTTCCCATGAGGCACAGGGTCAGAGCTGATTTGCATATAGCCAGTGTCCAACCCAGGGTGGTGTGGAGTGCAAAAAAACGATGGCTTTAGGCCCAGATCCTTGTACTGGGGTGAATGTATGACATTGTTCTACATTCTGTCCAACAACTGTGTTTTTTGCAATTTTCACCCGAGTGGGCTGGGTATGCTCAGACGTGAGTCCCAGGCTCTCCACACCACTGGAGTCAAGCTATCCAGGCTGAATGAAGGCTGATAGCCAGAAACCGGTCCTTGGATGCTTGATTCCGGTCTGGGAAAGACATGGCTTGGTAGTTCGGACTGGACTGTTCCCATGAGGCACAGGGTCAGAGCTGATTTGCATATAGCCAGTGTCTAACCCAGGGTGGTGTGGAGTCCAAAAAACAATGGATTTAGGCCCAGATCCTTGTACTGGGGTGAATGTATGACATTGTTCTACATTCTGTCCATCAACTGTGTTTTTTGCAATTTTCACCCCGAGTGGGCTGGGTATGCTCAGACGTGAGTCCCAGGCTCTCCACACCACTGGAGTCAAGCTATCCAGGCTGAATGAAGGCTGATAGCCAGAAACCGGTCCTTAGATGCTTGATTCCGGTCTGGGAAAGACATGGCTTGGTAGTTCGGACTGGACTGTTCCAATGAGGCACAGGGTCAGAGCTGATTTGCATATAGCCAGTGTCTAACCGAGGGTGGTGTGGAGTGCAAAAAAACGACGGATTTAGGCCCAGATCCTTGTACTGGGGTGAATGTATGACATTGTTCTACATTCTGTCCATCAACTGTGTTGTTTGCAATACACAGACTTGGTGGCACCACATCGAAGGGAGTATAGTGATATACACTCTGCCATAAAAATGTACTCTGTCATAGTGTAATCAAGACTCCAAATGTGTGACCTACTAGTCCGCTGTGTATGCCGGTGGAGTATGTCAACGAGAAAGGAGTACTGCGGGCCTGTGTTGCATAGGCGGTGATGGTCTGAGGAGGCTGCCAGGGACACAGGCCTCGGGCTTGCAGCTTGCTGCGGCACATGGTGGGCCCTCTTTGACACACGCTGGTGTTGGCAGGTGAGCACTGAGGCCTGGGTGCGCAGGGTCGGGCAAGACGGGTTCGGGACCAGCTGCCCAGGGTGCAGGATCCCCAGGATCGCAGGCAACACCACTCTCGGCGATGGCATCGGCCTTGTGGCGGGGTGAGAGGCGTTGTCCTGGCAGAGATGTTGGGTATTCCAGATGAGAACCATGCCCAGAGTTACATGCTCTTTATTCACACCCCTACGATGGCCTGGCGTACACCGGGCCAGCCCACTCCGCTCATGCTCACGGGGGGGGGATGTAACAAGCTACATTTCCGCGATCCCCAGTGGCTGGGGTGACATGGTTGCATCCACTGTCAACTACACTCCATACACCAGCAGTGTATGTCAACATGGATATGTGTGTGGTCGTAAACTGAAGTGTGGTCATCACATCCATGCCACACTTGGCATTGTGTACATTCTCATTCATGGGCCACTTGCCTCCTTCGCACATGCCTTGTTCCCACTTCTCCCCATAATCTGCTATTGTGTGGCTGAGGTACCACGCCGATGATGGCTCATGTACATGGCTGGCCCAGGTTCCCACAGTAAGTTGTGCTGTCGTGTCTGGTGGGTGGGCATGTTGTTTGGCATCTTATATGTGAGTTTGTAACATGTGCATTCCCAGTGTTGTGAGTTGCATGGTTGTGGAGTTGAGGTGTTTGGTGTGTTTATTTGGTACTTGCCAACAAGCAGTGCATTTCCGTAGGTGCCATCCTGGTAGCACTAGTTGATGATGGACTGTCGGTAGATGTAGGAATCATGCACACTGCCTGGGTAGTTAGCAACGACGTTGGTGGAAATTCCCCTGTGGTCCACTATTGCCTGCACATTGATGGAATGCGTGTGCTTTCTGTTGCGGGTATTGTGTGCAGTGTTGCCATGGGGCAAAAGTAGGACATGTGAGCAGTCAATTGCCCCCTGAACATGTGCGGGAAGCCAGCTATGGCGTAGATGCCTTCCTTGGTATTCAGCTGTTCCTGTGCAGTGTGGGGGAAGTATATGTGTACCAAGCTGATGATGTCATCCAAGACTGTTGTGAGGAACCGGTTGTTGGTTGGAAGGTACCAGAGGCCAACAAGTGCAGCATGGCCAGCAGCTTTGTCTGAGGTGGGATGTTGGTTGTCCGCTGTATTGGTACCGTCAGCCGGTGGGCAATGTGGGTCGGGATGCGGAGGATGCTTAATCTTTTTTGCCTGTAGTGGGCAATGACATCCTCTGGTGTTGGGTCTGTGAGGTAGGTGCGTTTTCTGAAGGTCGCTGTCTTTGTTTGTGCTGCCTCTGTGGTGGTCCGGGGGGTGGGGGTGGGGCAGTGGGGTTCCGGGGTTGGTGGCGGTGGGTGTTATAGCCCTGTTGGGGCTCCGAGCTGCATGATCAATGGCTCCATGGCATCTGTTGATCTTCAGGTGTGGCACTGGACTGGGATCCCTTTTCTGGTGCAGGCTGTCGTCCGACTTTACACCAGGTCAGAGCAGGTGTTCATTTCCTGCTGCAAACGTGCCTTATCACCTGTTTTGGGTTCTTATCGCTGATCTGGCTGTTCGTAGAGAATGTTGCGGAGTGGTGTTGTTGCGGCTTTTTGCATGGGAACGCTTACTCTGCATCTCATTAGTGATAGTTGCCGGGCTCATCTGTGGCGATGTTTTTTGCAGATGTTATCACAGGTAAACTGGTGATATGGGCTGTTAGCACCAGCTTGTGAATGGGGCAATACATTTATCGCCATTTTGGCTTCGATAAAGTGCTGATAACTCTGTGATAAATCCTTGAGAATATGCTCCTACATCTCCAGTCGCTACTTTCACCTTGCTCATGCGGTTGCATTCATCGAAGCATTTCTTTTGTTTGAGTATAGCCTCAGCAACATTTCTCTTGTCCCTAGCATCATGTTCATCCAGCCAAACATCAAATTTGACCCATCTGTTCATCCAATTGGGATAGACTTTGATGGCTCGCTCCAACCTCTCAATAGTTCAAATGGGGAGACCTGAGAGGTAGAAATATGACTAGGGCTCCCGGTTTAAGGGTATTTTTTTTAAACATTTCCTTCTGTATTTATCCAGATTTATATTTTGGTCATTTTTTCAGTATTTATCCATATTTATTTTGTTGCGAGCAAAAAAAAGACGCTGTAGCTAGTATTTATTCACATTTATTTAAAAAGGCAATGAGCGCTTTGTTGTTATAGGTTCATATAGATTTATGCAGATGGGTAAATGGGTTACTGCTTTTAATAAAGAGAACCTTTTGTTACTTGCTGTTAATAAATTGCAAACCTTCTAATATAAGACAGTGAGCTATGAAGGGCCTTGGAAGCCTCGCTGTCTTATGTAACGCATCCTATGCATTGATTACACATGATTTATTGTATTGTACTGTAATTGCATTTATATAGCGCTTACTACCCTTTACGAGGCATTGAAGTGCTTTTTTATCCAGTAGCATGCTACTCAGGAACTAACTCACAAAATCAGAATAACCCCGCAGGACTAGCACAGGCATTAACCAGTAAAGGTTAACACTGTTCTGTCCCCACCGCTTCTTGCTCTGGTAGGAGCCTTCCCAGACCAAAAATGCTGCAGCACTCTGCAGTTAATAAATTACTGTGCACAGCTCCCTGTAAAAGTTGCACTGGTCCTGCAATCACCCACTACAGTCTTGAAGTGGACCTTAACAACGTTGCCAAATTATGAAAATGTCACACATAACAATGTGAAACCTTGGCAGCTATGTGTGCGCATTAACGTAAACAAAAAACTGTCCACAAAGAAAAAAACACAGGAAAGAAACACGGGGGCACACTCAACTCTCCCTCTCCCCTCTCCCCCGTATGTTGTAAAATTTGTAAGACACTGCATACACACTCTACTGACAACCTCTACTTACTACAGAGGCCATTAGACTGATATTGTGCACACTCAGAGGCATGAAGCAGGAATAAACAGCTGCGCTACAGGTCAAGCAAGCAGCTGGCTCAGAAGATCATTTCACACGAAAGTATAATGTGTGATCTAAAGCGCATGCATATCTCTTGAATCTAGGGGCTGAACAAAATCAAAAGCATGCCTCTCGTATCTGTGAAGTGATTAGCTTTGTGCATTTGTTTTAAGTCGATTTCTTTTAGGTGTGCATCCCGCCACACCTGTGCTCCCGCCAGGAATGCTCCAAGTCAGGACTCTTGACGCATAACAAATGGTATTCTCTACCTCATCATATAGCCTCATGTGCCAACCTAGTTGCTGCAAATACCAACCCATCGTCTTGAAAAGCGACTACCCTTTTACTTCCTTGCGTACTTGCTACGTTATGCTTTGGAACATGGATGCCATGGAGGCTAAAACGAATTGCATCCTAGAGTACTGGAAAGTACCTCTGTTAGAATTGAAAATGTATTATTGTGATATTACTTGTATTTTACCAGATGATATGTTAGCATTTATGTAGCTAATTCATAATGCATTCTTGCTGTATGCATACGCAGCTAATACGTTCAGATGTTACATGAGTTAGGTTGACATCTGCGCCGCCATTTTACCCCTCGAGGACGCCATTTTGTATTATAATCGAAACTGTTACTTTGTCATTTACGAGAAATGGTCCTTGGTGAATTTCATTTCTCTGATATTGAATCTTGCTTATTAACGCATGCCTTTCTCTCTGCGTAGAGGCTTCTCCCACCTGCCTAGTAAGGAGGATAAGCCAGATGACCTTGGGCAGTAGATAGCTTGTGCCAGGGTGCTGAATCGAAACTTATGTTCTGTAACCCCATTGTACTACAACAGCTACCAGTGTTTACATAATGTAACTTCATGCTTGTTGGAGTCAGTCCCTCATCAGCCACCATAGGAGGCTGGTAAGATTGGACTCTATTGCAGTGTACTTTGTGAATAAACTAGTTTGCTTGTATTCTCTACTGTGTCATTGACTCTTCATTTCTTGGAAGGCTATAGGAGGTCGAGAGTGACCCGGGATGCCTTAGTTGGGTCACTTCCTTCACCTCTAGGTGGCACAAAAGCTGTTAAGTGTCTAGACTATGGTTCTAAAACCACCTGATGATAGTAACGATAAGTGAAGCTTGGAAAATGATTTTGCACCCGTCCATGAAGCCGAAAGGTCAGTCATTTTTGGTAGAGGGTGAAAATCAAACCAATATGGACATGTTGAGCCTTCGTAAATCCACGCAAATCCTCAAATCACCATTTTCTTTTCCTGGAAACCACAAGAGGTGATAACCAAAATGATGATTCACATAACTTCAAAAGCTCTTTCTCGAGGTCTTCTCTTATAGAAAATGGGACAATCTACAATTTGTGCTTTATCAGATTAGACCCATCTTTAACCTTGATTTTGTGTTGAAACTTCTTTATGGTGCCCAGTTTATCTGAAAATACTTTAGGGAACCTGGTACTAATGTTTGAAACTAGACTTTCCCTAACAACAGACACCTGCTCTTTACTACCAGGCCTTGCCACTATTTTAAATAGACCTTGGAGGAACCAATGCAGGTGTTGGACCTGGCCCCTTTTCAAGGTTATCCCCAAATATTTTGACTTCCTCCTCCTTTTTTTCTGACTATCTTCTTTTGATTTTAGGATTCTGGGCACTTTACCACTTCTGATCAGTGCTAAAGTTAATGTGCCCTCCCCTCTAAAGATGTTATGATTGGGTTGTACCTGTTTGACATATTTATTTTACTTGTAAGTCCCTTGTACAGTGGTATTCTATATGACGAGGGCCCATTAATTAAATGCCTCTAGTGGGTTTGCAGTGCTGCTTTTGCCACCCACTGACGTAGCCCATCAAACCTGTCTCAGGCCTGCTACTGCAGGGCCTGCATTCACACTTTACTGCTATATTTACAGACAGCTATCACCAAGGAAGGGTTGGGTGTGGCAGGGTTACATCTGCATACTGATAGTCTTCCTGGGCTAAGAGAGAGGGAGGCGGGGCACACTAAGATTTGAATAGGCTGTGTACTCCCATCACACAAAGGCCTGATTTACCCCCTACTGATGTCTGGAGCCAGGGCTGGGGTTGAAAGGAGCTCTGACCCCATGTTGGCAGAGCACCTGAGGAACTGGGACTGAACTTCTGTCAGAAGAAATGCTGTACTACTCAAAGGTCTCATCTGAAATAACTCTCTGGATTGTTTTTCTTCTTGTTGACTTGCTGCCAGCTGCTCCCTGACTCTGTTCTACCCGAGGACTGCTGTTTTGCCAGGAGGAACTGCCATTTGGACTACCTACCTTATGTGCTGGCCTGGTGCTTGCTACCCCCCTCTGTGCACCAAATGTTCTCCAGGAGCTTGCTGGATGAGCCCTACTCCCTCAGAGTCCCTGTGCTAATGGGATTGCTGTGGGGTTCTGAGTTCGACAGATTGTATCTCTTTAAAATAGTGCATGGAGAGCGCTTTATATTTCCACTTAATTCGTGCAACCAGCGAGTAGGGTGTTTTATTTTCTGACCTCTCCCAAAATTTGTCCTTGACGAGTGTTGTTCATTGTCCCTGGGACCAGCGTATACCCTTGCCCGATTTATGCTCTTCTAATCGATTGCGCCGAGGTGCCGTGCTGGGAAGAAGAGTGGTGTATGGGGCTGCACCAACAAACTGGGCCTGAGCGGTGAAAGCCGCTTTTGTTTTGTGACAAGGGGCAGGCCAGCACTCCAAAGTCTCAAACTGGTTAGCCTCGCCCCCTGGCCTCAGCAAGGCCTGACACAAAGCTTTCAACACGCCTGCACTGCCAAGGGAAACCCAATGGCCTATAGAACGCCTCCCCCGGCCCGACAGGCATTGAGGGTGAGTGGGGCTGGGGAGGGAGAGTAGCCCAGCCTGTGGGTGTGAGCAGAGAGTAGGTGCTCGGACCTCTGAATCCTGGTGGCACCTCCCTGCGCCCCTCTGCTGATGAACACAGTACGGCACAGATTTCATTCTTCAGTTTTACACGTGGGGGACCGAGGTCACCCCACCCCACCGACAGTGGGTGTGTGCCCAAACTTGGGGGGCCCTGGTGCTTGTTGAGGATAGGTTTGCGAGCCAAGTCCTCCACTGGGGCCCCGCTCTGGGGCCCATTGTGGGGACAGTTCCCTCATATTGAATATTAGGCACACAGTGATTCCTGTGCCCTACATCTGGCTGATGAATACACTTCTAATCTTGAGACCTCTGATTTCCATAATAATCCTAATAGGAGTGCAAGTGGCTGAGTGCCCCATGATTGTTTTGGTCATTTGTGTGCCTTTAAAAGCCAAGAGACATTGCATACATGAATGTGGTAAATTTATGTACCCCTTTTCCATAACCTGAGGCATTTCATGCCCTAAAGATGTAATGATGTTATGATGCACAGAAAGAATACCAGTGCACATCCCTACTCGTTGCTTTTATCCAATTGGCATTCAGCCACAACAATCCAATAATTCCAATGTTCTTGTAGTCAACAGAAATATTAAATAAGTACAATGCCCATTTGTATTCAATATTCTTTATTATTGATTCCTTTCTTGCCACATCGTCACAGCCGACGCGCGTTTCGCCCTCCTCTGGCTTTTTCAAGGCAATAGAATGGTATGGTGAACGGTGTATATTCGCACGAGTCAATAATTAAAGCCGGGTCTTTAACCAATAATCCTTTAAGCCACTAGTGTTGTGAATCGAAGATTTGTCAATGTGATTTCTATGCGGATGATCCATTCAAGTGTCAGTTGAACACGTTATTAGGCGCTTTTTGGAGCCATGATAAGTTCCATCGCCAGAGCTAGATTGTTACGTCTTCGCAGGGCGTTTTTCCTCCGCGTTCAACTGACACTTGAATGGATCATCCGCATAGAAATCACATTGACATCACATTGCCTCTGATGATAAGCCTGACAGCTCTGCGCCAAGATACTAGAAGATGAGCACAGGTTATCTTTGGTGTGTAACTTACTTGCCCAGACTAGAGTGGTGGGTATACCTAGCTTAGATGAATACCCTAGCCCACTAATTAGCACTTGCCGCGAGGCTCCATCCAGTGCTTTTTTTAAAACTTGATTTTACTGTGTAAACACTGTTTCTCTCTGTGTGCACCTTAAATGTGTGCTTTTGACTTTACTTTGCACTTGTGCTTTCTAGCGCTGCTTGTATCCTGAGCATTGGAATTTAACCTGCCAAGCATGAACTTTAACTTTTAAGCTTGTCTTAATACCTGCTTACCTGGGCGTTGCCTTTGCTGTCCCCGGTCCGTCACGGCTCTTGGTGCCGACTGTACGGAGGGACACGGCTCCTCCCACTATCGAGTGGCCTCATTTCCGGCCAGTGGGTATTTCTGTAGGATGGGGGCTCGGCCGCACAGCGGACGCACACAGTGGGCGCGCGGCGCTGGCGTGCCGAATGCACGCCTAAGGCAAGCCCGTCTGGGCCCGTCCGTGCCAGGACGACGCCAGTCGCCAGTCACTGTGCCAGTTTTGAGCAAAACCCCTACTCCTACTCCCGCGGCAACCTCCTGGCTATCAGATCTCTAATGAGCCCGGTCTGCCATCCCCTGCCCAACACTCCCATGGGTCCTTTTTGCTGCAGGAGCTGTGGCTATAATTCTGAGACATCCTGTGACGCCCGCCTATACAACCGCTGGTCTCAGGACAGAACATTAAAATGCTCCGTCCTAACTGTCGATCACTGGTCAAACACTATCTAGATGTGTTCAACCTACTTCAAGACGAGTCTCCGGATGTCCTTTTTCTGACAGAAACCTGGTTGTCAGCCGACACGTTGGTTTAACCAGGTCTGGGACTTCCCATAGGCTACAGCATTTGTACTCTCAATCGAGAGTCAAGGGGGGCGGGTGGCAGTTGTCTGTAAATCACATCTCACCTGCTCACTGGTTGAAGAAGATGTGTCGGGTTGTGAGTGCGGCCGTTTTGGGATCTCTCTCAACCCTAATTATACCCTGACGGGACTAATAGTCTACCGCCCTCCGGTCCCTTCCAAGGAGGGGAGGATTGCACTGGTAGATCTAGTAGGCACCCTGGTTGTGAGGTATGCCAACTTTTTGGTTATTGGTGATTTAAATCTTCACCTTGATAATCTGCACGATTCTGAAGGGGGTCATTTTTCCGCTGACCTAGCGTCCTGCCAACTGTTTCAATTGGTTCTCGATCCTACGCACTCTGCGGGCCACTTACTTGACCCTGTTTTCTCTAACCTTTCAGATCTCTCTGTCTCAACCCCTACTCCGTTAGGCTGAACGGATCATTATTTGATCGCTATGAAGCTCCTTGGGGTGGTGTCATCCCGCAGGCCCCATCAGTACTGCAATCTCCGCCGTCCCTGGCATAAATTAAACTTTGAACAGCTCTGCACCTCTCTCTCAATAAGTATGCCCTGCTGGCCTGACAAGCCCAACTTGGCCAGTGATGTCTTTACTGACTGGCTAAAGCTTCCGCTGGATGCTCTGGTTCCGGCCAAATGGTCAAAGGGACGAAGTACCAAGTCTAACCCCTGGTACAATGGCATCCTTTCCACCATGCGTAAAGTGTGTAAACGGCTGAAACGGGAGTGGAGGCGAGATTTTGATATCACCCTGAAAGGCCACTACCAATCCGCCATAATAAAATACCACCGGGCTGTCCAGAAAGCATGGGCCTCCTACTTTTCGGAGGAGATCAGAAATAGTCAGAATCCAACCAAGAAGGTCTTCTCCATTATCACTAACCTGATAAACGTGGGGGCACCTATCGTACATCACGACCAGCTCCGACGACACCCTCACAACCGCCGAACACCTTCACTTCCAGATACACACCGACTCCAAGACCACACTCAGAGGCACCCTCATCTACCGACTCCCAGCACCCCGCACACAATTCAGCGAAGACATCGCAGACTTCATCGCTGACTACATTCTCCTAGGGGACCTCAACTTCCACCTGGAGAACAACAAGGACAACAACACCACCACCCTGCTGGACAACCTCGCCAACCTTGGACTCAAGCAACTGGTGAACACCCCCACCCACTACGCCGGACACACGCTCGACCCAATCTTCTCCTCCAGCAAGTACATCTCCTTCAGCCACTCCACCGGACTACACTGGACAGACCACAGCTGCGTACACTTCAGCTTCAGAAAGACCACTACTCACCACCACCCACAACAGGTTCCCCGCAGGAGCTGGAACAAGATCACCACCGACCAGCTCACAACATCACTGAACCAGAACCCTCCCACCAGATCAACGGACCCCAACCAAGCAGCCAACAACCTCACACAGTGGATCACCAACTGCGACGACGACCTCGCACCCCTGAAAAACCATCCCAGCAGGCCCGGAAGCAAGAAAGCCCCATGGTTCAACGACGACCTCAAGAACTCCAAGAAGAACTGCCGTACCCTCGAGAAAGCCTGGCGAAAAAACCCGACCACAGACAACATGACGGCCCTCAAGCACGCCACCCGCAAACACCACCAGCTGATCCACACCACCAAGAAGTCAGCATTCAAGCACCGACTAGACAACAACGCACACAACAGCAAGGAACTCTTCAGCATCGTCAAAGAGCTCTCCAACCCCAGCGCCGGTAACAACGACATCACTCCCTCACAAGACCTCTGCGACTCTCTCGCCTCGTTCTTCCACAGCAAGATCGCCGACATACACAACAGCTTCGGCGAACAGACCACGCACCCAACCACAGAACCAATGCCCCCCACCACCACCCTCCGCGCCTGGACCCCTGTCAACACCGAAGACACCATCCGCACGAATAACACCATCCACTCCGGATCGCCAACCGACCCATGCCCCCACTACATCTTCAACAAGGCCGACTCCGTCATCGCACCCCAACTCTGGGACATCATCAACTGCTCCTTCAACACCGCCACCTTCCCGGAAAGCTGGAAGCATGCCGAACTCAGCGCCCTCTTGAAGAAACCCTCAGCAGACCCCACCGACCTCAAGAGCTACCGCCCCATCTCGCTCCTCCCGTTCCCCGCCAAAGTCATTGAGAAGACCGTCAACAGTCAGCTTGCCGCCTTCCTCGAAACGAACGGATCCCTCGACCACTCACAGTCCGGCTTCCGAGCCAACCTCAGCACCGAGACCGCCCTCATCGCAGCCACTGACGACATCCGAACCCTGCTCGACAACGGGGAAACAGCGGCCCTCATCCTCCTGGACCTCTCCGCAGCATTCGATACTGTCTGCCACCGCACCCTAGTACAACGCCTTAGCAACATCGGAATCCAAGAGAAGGCACTGGAGTGGATCATCTCATTCCTCGCCGGAAGAACCCAGAGAGTCCGCCTCCCCCTGTTCAGATCCAAGGCCACCGAAGTCATCTGCGGCGTACCACAAGGATCATCACTCAGCCCCACCCTCTTCAACGTCTACATGAGCCCCCTCGCAGCCATCGCACACCAACACAACCTCAACATCATCTCCTACGCCGACGACACCCAGCTGATCCTCTCCCTCACCAACGACCCTGCCACCGCCAGAACCAACCTACACGAAGGGATGAAAGAAGTAGCCGAGTGGATGAAGAACAACCGTCTGAAACTGAACTCAGACAAGACGGAAGTCCTCATCCTTGGATCATCACCCTCTGACTGGGATGACTCCTGGTGGCCCCCGGCCCTAGGCAGCACACCCAAACCAACGGACCATGCACGAAACCTGGGCTTCATCCTGGACTACTCCCTCTCGATGACCAGACAAGTCTACGCCGTCTCATCATCGTGTTTCAACATCCTACGCATGCTCCGAAAGATTTTCCGATGGATCCCCACTGAAACCAGGAAGACGGTCACCCAAGCACTCGTCACCAGTCGACTGGACTACGGAAACACCCTCTACACCGGAACCACAACCAAACTGCAGAAAAGACTCCAACGCATCCAGAACGCCTCCGCACGACTCATCCTGGACATCCCCCGACACAGCCACATCTCCGGACACCTGAGAGACCTGCACTGGCTCCCCGTCAGCAGGAGAATCACGTTCCGTCTCCTTACCCATGCACACAAGGCCCTTCCCGACCTGGGCCCCAGGTACCTCAACAACCGCCTGACCTTCTACACTCCCACCCGCCAGCTACGATCGACCAACCACGCCCTCGCCATAGTTCCACGCATCCGAAGAGCCACCATGGGAGGAAGATCCTTCTCCTACCTGGCAACCAAGACTTGGAACTCCCTCCCCATCCACCTCCGTCGTACCCAAGACCACCTCTCCTTCAGGAAGCAACTCAAGACCTGGCTGTTCGAGCAGTAGCGGACCCCCCTCCCCCAAGCGCCTTGAGACCCTCTGGGTGAGTAGCGCGCTATACAAATTTCTTGATTGATTGATTGATTGATTGATTGATAGTCAAGTCTGGCGAGCATTGCGAGGACCTAGCTACCTTTTTCATAAACAAGGTGGAAAACATCTACAAAACCTTCCCTTTGACGGTTCGGGGTAGCGATTCTGAGGAACCACTCCCCTCTGCCCAAATGTTAGCCACCTTCCCACCCATTACTGAAGAAGAACTTACTACACTCTGCAGGAACGTTAAATCTGGTTTCCCTACTGACCCTATGAAGCCGGAACATCTGAGGAGATTACTATCGTTTTTACTTACACTGCTGGGCAAGGTCATTAACCTGTCCGTGGCCAGGGCCTTTGTCTCTAGGTCATGGAAGCAGGCCGTTGTCATGCCGCTTCTAACGAAGCCCACGTTAGACCCAACTAAATTGGAGAACTTCCGCCCTATCTCCTTGTTGCCTTGGATTTCTAAAAGCACCGAAGCACATGTCAATTCGATTCTTTCTAACTACCTGGAGGAAAATCACATTCTGGACTCCTCTCAGAGTGGCTTCCGTCGCGGTCTAAGTACTAAATCAGCCCTCCTAGCCTTATCTGAACATCTGAGAGCAGCATTGGATGAGGGACGGTCCTCGGCACTTATCCTATTGGATCTCAGTGCCGCTTTCGACAAGGTCTCGCACCAGATCCTGATTCAAAGACTGAAGGAGGCTGGCATTGTGAGCGCTGCCCTGACCTGGCTTACCTCTTTCCTCTCAGATAGGTTTTTCCAAGTTTTGGCTCCCCCTTTTTCATCTAGGATGTATTCCATCAAACAGGGGGTACCACAGGGCTCTGCACTGAGCCCTACACTCTTTAACTTATATGTTCAGCCGCTGGCCTTATTAGCCAAAAGGGGAGGGTTGACGATTGTGTCATATGGTAATGACACCCAACTTATAGTCGCCCTCTCCAATGATTGCCAAGATGATGTGGCCAAGTTTCAAAGGGGCTTGGCAGATGTAGCAGAGTGGCTGACTGCCAATTGCCTACCGCTCAACGCAAGCAAGACTGAGGTCCTGCTGGTCGGGAAGGATCATGACCTGTGGAGCGGGCATTGGTGGCCCTCCTCCCTGGGACCCCCCCTATTCCAAAAAAGGTGGGGAAATCCCCCACTTCTGGTATAATATCTGGCCTGCTCTTGTTTTACACCACCCTGCGTCATTTGCGCTCTGCAGGCAAACATTTGGTCTCTATACCACGTGTGAAGAGGCCCTGTGCTTGTGGTCGCTCGTTCCGCATTCTGGCTGCCAAGCTCTGGAATGATCTTCCATCTCACATCCGGAGCATGGATAACTATTTGACCTTTCGAAAAGCGTTAAAGACCCACCTGTTCCCGCACTAAGTCCCCCTCTTCTGACCCATCATCTTCTCTGGCCCTTCCTGTTTTTCTTCAGGAGGGATACTCGCTGTTTAAGTTCTATTTTGCTCAGCGCCGGGACACCCTGTTGCTGGGGCAGCTGTGCACTTTACAAGCTATCTTAACTCCAGTAACCCCAGTACTAACACTGGCTGTTACCTGGTGCTGCTCTCCTGTCTTCTCTTTGTTTAGATGCCAGTGACAGAACTACCCACTGATAGACTTCTGAGGCCTGCTATGCTACACCAATGCTTCTTCTTTGATGCTCCATGCCTCTCGAGATCCTGTTCCTCTGCCAACACCAACGCCTTGCCACGTGCTTCCAGATACCCAATAAGGAGCCCCCAAATTCACTTAAATCCACCTTCAATAGGTACAATTATTTGGCACCACTGTTTGTCATTGGTTATTGCTTTGTGCACCTTAATCGTAATTCACTCCAGAGGTGGCAATGTTGTATATGGTTGAATATGAGCATAAATTCTTATTTCATTACAACTCATACAGTAACAAGATTACTAAATGTTATCACTACATAGACGATGTACAGTGCATCTGAACAGGTACAAATGAAGATCTAAGACAATTCACCAGTTGGTTCAATGCAATATCACAACATATCAAATTTAATATGAGTAGTGAACTGAAGATCCACTTCCTGCTTACAGTTACATGGGATGAAGGATCTCTAGTAGCCAACCTGTATAATAAAGCTAGAGATAAAAATAGCCTGCTACAGTATAATAGCTTTCACCCAAGAAGCTTGAGCATTAGACTTCCATATTGACAATTTCTGAGGATGTGCCAAAATTGTTCCGCGGAAGGGGAATACTTTAGAAATGCAGAGGGAAATAATAGTATGAGGCTACCCAAAAGAACTGGTGAAACATGCACGCAAACAAGCCTGGTTCATACCATGGGAGGTATTACTGGAAAAAAGGAACAAGAAAAAATAGGAATCTATAGTCTGCATCAACCAATCAAAAGAAAAGATTGATCAATCAGGACTGCCATTTGATTTCGGGACTCAATAAGCACTACCTTACCCAATATTTTCACTTAAGAAAAGGAAGTGCATCAGAGATCATCTTCTAAGAGCCTACACAGACCCCAAACAGAGAAAGAGTAACGCACATCTGACAGTTTGGAATTTTAATCCTACATCAGGACACCACATATATCCAGCAGAACTAAAAAACACACATTTCCCAGCAGGCTGTAACTGCAGAAACTGATGAGAGGCTATGCAACATGTACTGCTGAGATAGTACAAAGACATGACGAGAAGGCACATGCAGAGAATGCAAAGGGAAGACATCATCTATCAAAGGAAGGAGTGGGGTGGTTAGAGGAACCAGCAGCACTTCAACAGATGAACGCTGCTTGCCACTTAACATGACTTGTCAGACAAAGCCTGTGCTGTTTGTACCCTATTGTTTTCTAGTTGGACAGGTGCTTGTACTCTGCTATGCACTTTATTAGGCATGCTATGTCCTTTAGTTTGAGTGCGCTTTTTCAAGTTCTGTTTAATTATGTGTAAATGCTTGGAATTTATATTTGAGCAAACATGTGGTACTGATTAGCTAAAAACCTCTGCTTCCTGTTAAACACAAAGTTGCCTGTTATGCTTGCTTGTTTTTATTTGTTTAACTGCACCATTAAATAGCTGCCCATTATTTCCTACCCCAGTTTCCTGCCAGAGACAGTCTTCTAATTGAGAGGAAACACTCTTTAATCTTCTAGAAGGATCCAGATAACACTTGCATGACAGTCTATCGAGACTTCTTTCAAACACAGCCCACTGCTTAGCCTCATTGCTCTCTCTGAATAAAGAGCTCTGTATCCTGCCAGTGCTCTCTTTAGGTTCTGAGACCCGCTGCCTGCAACAAGAGTATGCTGGACATCTTCACTTGGAAACTGGTGGCCAGCAACCCCTATTGGGACTTTGCCCCTTTGTGATAGCGTCCAACAATCTTGAATCCTAGAACCTGGTCAATCAGATGAAGCTGTTATGCTCCTGTTGCCTTGACTATAACCAACATTTCGCTGCATAACGCTCCAACTATTATGGCACATTACACAGACAGTCTCTTCTAGTTTTAGTATTCCCTTTTTCTTCAAGGATACCCTAGCAATTTTAGTTTGAGTAAGAAAGCCATGGCTAAAGAAAAGGACTAGTTGGGTGAAGTAACACAACGTGAAAGAGAGATAAAGATGTTGAATCATCTGAGCTGAGGCTAAAGGATACACATTCAGATCAGCGGTCATAACACAATTTATTAATCATTTCTAAAGTGCTTTTAGATTTGAAATTCAACCAAGAGACGATTCTAACTCTGTTTCAATAGAGCTGTAGAAAATTGTCATAATCTAGACCAAAAAAGAACTTTTATTTTCTAACTGGACCTTACCACAGAGAGTTCAGACCCTTTCCCCAAGGCTCTTGATCATCAGTTTTAGAAATATTCCAGGAAAATCATCTGCCATTGCTACCACCATGTATTCACTTCTTCCACATTGTCATTAGGTCCAAGGAAATGTCAGTTAAGCTTACTTTTCCAAAGATGGCAAAAATCCTTGATTTTTTTTAGAAAGGGCTCCCTCTTGGCTTCACTCACAATGTATTCAGTAACATTGCATTTCTGGAGTCCAATTCTAGAGTAGATATTTAGTTTGTCAGAACTTCCCCCATTTAACCTCCATCACCAGAGCTCAGTCCGTTTTAGTTCGTAATTTATTCCCGAATTTGACAAGTAAAGATCGGAAAGATACTTCTCAGCCTGTCAAGCTCCTGCTCCTAGTGCTCGCTTGGGCACGCCATTGTCGGCTCGAACATGGGTCACAGGACCATTTGACTTCAACTCTCAGGCATCGTGCTATATAAAACTTTAAAAAGAAATAAATTACCAATGGGACAGGTACACTCATTAATTCACTCCTTGCAACAATGTTAACAGCAATTTTATACAATGAGCAGTATTAAAAAATAAATGGAAGCCAGAACATCCACCAAACATTGTGGCATATTCACTTGATCTAGGTAGATGTAAGCATAGAAGCAGCAAGACTGTGTATTCATGTGAAGGAATATGCCAAGATGTCTGTGGGGTATGCTCACAACACATATTATCACCGCCATTCCTTCTTTCAGATTGTGCTCCAATGCTAGATGTTGCATCTTTCTTCTCCTACTTTCTTCAGTGACTTGTTATTATCATGGCCAGATTTGTTTTCTTTTATTGTGCCTCTTCCTTTAATCCTTCTTTGCTCTTAGGTTTATTTCTAGACCACTCAATAAAGTCTTACCATTTACCTTAAGAAACCTATGCTCATGTATTGATAATTGCGCAACACGACGGCAGCAACGCCATGGGCTGGCTTTCTCCAGTCTTTGCTCGCCCAGTCAGGGCTGTTCTGCATTACACATCCTGCCTTGTCTCTGCTCGGGCCACATCTTCCCAGTGCTACCGACGCTTCCAGGGACAAAGCGAGGTCTCCGGGGGGCTGATACCTTGCATTTGAAAACCCCAAAATTCAAAACGTCTCTTGTACCCAGACAATCTTTTGCGGGTGCTGCAACAAACATTTGAAGCATCGTTGTCCTTTGATGCGAATCCGGCTGGTACCTCTGCGCCTCATGCATCTCTCCCACCTCCCTCTGAAGTCATCCATTGCATGAGACCCCCTGCTCTATTCCTATGCTCTGTCTCTCACTGTTCCAGGTATTGCATTTGAAATACTCGTCCATGTTCAGTTTTTCATATTTTACTCTGCGGTCTGGACTGTTGCATGAAAATGACGCTGTTGTTTTCTCTGTGCAGCTGTGCTGCAGATAAAGCCTGATTTTATGATACTTATGGTTAGTCTATTGTAATTGGTCATTGTAAGATCCTCATTTGAGCGAAAGGATCACGCAGTAGGACAGGTTTACAGGAGAAATTCAGGTTTATTTCTCTAAAAGAAGAACTCATCCAGCGCTCCACATCCAGTCAAGGTAACAGTCCTGATCATTTAAACGAATACATTCCATCACCTGAAAGACATGGAGCAAGAACAGAATCCCTAGGTACCATGATATATTACATCATTAGGGAAACCTGCTTTTTGCCGTGGAATGC
Organism: Lissotriton helveticus; assembly: GCF_964261635.1. Classification (NCBI taxonomy): domain Eukaryota; kingdom Metazoa; phylum Chordata; class Amphibia; order Caudata; family Salamandridae; genus Lissotriton; species Lissotriton helveticus. Next base: position 447,966,815 of record NC_136061.1, read on the forward strand.
AAGATGCCACACACCTTCCCCCGTTGACCTAAAAAAACAACAAAACCAAAAAAAAAAGAAAATGAATCAATAGAAAAGGGGAAAGTAACAGTGAACAAAATATTCAGGATGCAACAATTTAAACTTATTATTTTATACATTTTCTAGAAAAGATGCATTAAGGACCAGGAACTGATCCAGTAAGGTTAAAGAGAACACTCAAGATACATAGTCTTTTAAATAGTATGGCAATTTAACATTCCTTGAAGAAAAGCGTGGAGGACCAGAAACAGTAACAGCATTTTTACTACTCACAGATTTATCAGAAGAATCCTGTCCATTATGCACACAGACTCTATTCGAATTCCAAATCCTGTGGTCTTCAGTTCTGACCGCATTTTTGAATATTTTTATAATCTGTATTGGTTTGATAAACTTGCCCTTGGTCCCAGGTTGCTAGATGGCTACCAAGTCACCTACCGATACCTTGGTTTCCTTAGTGGATTTCTTAGAGTCAAAATATGATTTTCTGTATAAACACTTAGCTTCGTCTCTTTTACGCCACTCTGGAGTAACTTTCTCAGCTGAAGAGAGAGAAGCAGAATCTTCAAAGTGTCTTACCCAAGGAGGCTCAACCAACGGAGACCCACCTTTAAACAGAGCAAAAGGTGTCTTTCCAGTCATGCTATGTTATGTTATCAGAAGCTTATAAAGAGCATGGTCACCAAAGGTTTCATGGCGCTGATGCTGTGTAATTGCGTTGTGTACGGGTTGTTAGTACGCTTGTTTAAACAACCACGTTTTCAAGGCCCTTCTGAAGCCCATCAGATTGTCACAGCTCCTGATTGACAATGGGAAAGAATTCCAAAATTTGGGGGCTAGGTAGGAGAACCTGCAGCCACCCTGTTGCTTGAGTTTGACGACTGGGGTAGACAGTAGGTGTAGGTGGGAAGAACGTAAGTTGCGTATGGGGACATGCTTAGTGACCATGTTGTTGATTAACTTAGGGCTCTTGCAATGCAACGCCTAGAAGGCAAGGCAGTCCGATTTAAATGCAGCCCGTTGCGCCACCGGCAACCAATGGAGTTTTTGCAGACAAGGCCTGGCCGATTGCCATCTCGGCTGTTTGTAAATTAGTCTTGCCGCCTGGTTCTGGACTATTTGTAGATGATTGAGCAGGCATAGTGGCAGACCCATGTAAAGAGTGTTTGAAAAATCATGGCGTGAGAGAACCAGTGCTAACACCGCCTGCACAAGGGCTGGGTGGGTCAGCAAGTGAGCGATCAGTTCTGATTTTTCGCAATTGGAAGAGGCTGGCGGATACCACTGAACCCACTTGGCCTCTAAGTGAGAGAACAGCATGTATGATGACCCCTACACTTTTCACAGAGGAGGAAGGGGTAGGGGGGACCATATTCACTTGGCCAGAAGTGCGGGACCCAGCTGATATCGCTTTTCCCAGGCAACACAAGTTCCGTCTTGCCCGGGTTAAGCTTCAGATGGTTAAGGTCCATCCAACGTTGGATATGGAGCATAGTGGTTTTAAATTCCGCAACCGAGTTAGGGGAGTCTACAGAAAAAAAACAGCTGGAGGTCGTCGGCGTAATTAAAGACGGTTACCTTCCTATCCTTTAATGAGTGGATCAGTGGCCTAAGGTAGAGATTAAACAACAAAGGGAAAAGGGAAGAACCCTGTGGCACCCCACAAGAGGTGGATACTTTGGGGGCCGTAAAGATGCCAAGGCGTACTGCTTGGGTTCTACCTGTAAGAAAGGACTTGATCCAGTTGTAAGCAGGGCCTTGTATGCCAGCTTGTTCGACACGGTTCAATAAGATGTTATGATCCACCGTGTCGAACGCGGCCGACAGATCCAGGAGCACCAGAGCCTGGGAAACCTATGTGGTGTCACCCTATAACTTTCAACCTTTTTCTAGAACTTCTTCCTTCCAATTGGAGTAAGAATTGAGACCAGCACCCTTCGCCCAAGAGATAGTTTCCTTCAATACACTATTGAACCTCTCCACCATTCCATTTGTCTCTGGGTGATAAAGAGAACATTTCTTGTGTTTGCCGCCATGACTTTTAAGAAAACTTTCCATTTCTCGTGAAACTAATTGAACTCCATTATTAGTAAGGATAGTTTTAGGATAACCCTCTTTGGCCATAAGAGACTCTAAGAATTTGATAACTTGCAAAGTCTCAATAATAGCAGTAAAGTGAATTTCAGGCTACCTGGAGAAAAGATCTATGAGCACCAAAATAAAAATGTGTTGACCATTAGAGTGAACTGGCCCAGGTATATCCAAAGCGACATCTTTCCAGGACCCAGAAGAAAGTTCTCTTACCACCATGGGCTGAACCTTGTAGATTTTGACTTATCGCTCATAGAACACACAAAACAATCCCTAACAACTCTCTCCACGTGTAGATCCATTCCTGGCCACCAGTAAGAAGAGCGAAGTCTTTCCTTAGTTCATGACATCCCAGAATGTGACTTGTGTGCTAACTCAATTAAAGTTTGACGGAGTTCAAGAGGAGGAACTAGTCTTGTACCACGAAGAAGAACACCATCACATGCAGACAATTCATCTCTCAGACCCCAAAACTTGCTAGCCTCTTCCGATGCTTGCTTCTTAGAGTGCCAACCATTTTGAATGAGGGGCACAAGTTCAGAAAGTACACAATCAGCAAATAACTCTAAACACCACTGATGTTCATTAATGATCCCATCCCCTGCAACACAAACTTGAAAATCATTATCATCAAAATCTTCATCTTGTACCTTATTTTCAACCTTTTCCACAAGTCTAGAAAGTGTATCAGCTATACCATTCTCTATGCCAGGAATGTCTCTTATGTCAGAGTCATACTCTTGAAGTGCTATGACCCATCTGGTTATTCTGCTAGACACCATATCAATTACTTTCTTCTAGAAAATTTCACAGAGGGGCTTGTGATCAGTCCTCATCATAAATTTGGTACTCCACAAAAACGTTTTAAGATTTTTTATAGCCCAGAATACTACCAAGGCCTCCCGCTCAATAACAGAATAGCGAGATTCAGCATCTTTAAGACAATGAGAGAGAAACATAATGGTTTGCATTACCCCTTCACCTTCCTGTTGAAGAACTCCTCCCAAACCTTTGAGACTTGCATCAGTAGTGATAAAGTAGGTCTTTAAGGGATCAAAACGTTTGCGTTTAGGAGCACTACTGAGTTTTTCTTTTAAAGTCTCAAACTCAAAACTGCACTCTTTAGACCACTTGAAATCTACCCCTTTCCTCTAGAGAGATCTCATGCAACTTCTTTTCTCAGCAAAGATCTCAATGAATTAATTATAATACTCATTCATTCCAAAGAACTTCATGAGTTCCTCCCTAGAGGTAAGAGCAGACATGCGAGTGATGATGTCCACAAGATTGGCCTTAGGAGCAGCACCCTCACCTGAGACGATATGTCCTAAATAGTGAATAGAGGAACTTCCAAACTGACATTTTTCAGCTTTAATTGTGAGATTTACTTTGCTCAATCTACCCAAAATGCTGAACAGAGGATTCTTGTGTTCTCTATGATCATTCCCAAACACTAGGATGTCGTCTTGGTAGATACACAGAACCTTGCAATCTTTAAGGAGCTTTTCCATTACAAGCTTAAAGATGGATGCCGCCAGCACAAGGCCAAACAGCATCCTTACAAGCCTAAATGTCCCAAAGGGTGTTATAAATTCTGTTTAGTCCCTTGAGGCTTCTGGGAGTTCAATTTGGTGGTAAGCTGAAACTAAGTCAATGGTGCTGAAAACCTTAGCTCTTTTTAACAATACTAACAGCTCTGAGATATTAGGCAAAGGAAAATTATCTAAAACCCACACATTTATTGAGTTGCCTCAAGTCTACACATAGACGGAGAGATCCATTGGCCTTGCGGGCTGCAAGTACCGGAGCCAACCAATCCAATTCAACTTCCTCAATTATTCCACCCTGCTTAAGTTTGTCCAATTCATCTCTCATGTCATCCCTCACTGACAAGGGAACATTTCTCACCTTGCAACTAGAGGATTGAGGGTTAGGAATGAGATGTATATTAAGCTTAAATCTCTTTAGGCACCCAAGTTCATCTCTAAAAACAGTAGGAAAACTTTGTTTAATGTTCCTTACAACATCAAAATCAGGTTGTTCACAAATTGTGTTAACACATTCCTTCAGTTTGATGCGACAACTGCTACCTGGACACAACATAACGCCTAAATCTCCTTGATGGAACCAGCTTATTATGCTGTCCCCTTTTTCTGACACATATTTTGCCAGAGATGCACCTGTCTTTGTACTCAATGAGTTCATTGAAGTAACCACGAAGTAGAATAGGTTCCCCACCATATGCCAAGGGGCATATATCAGGCTTCAGAAGAGAGATCTTGTGAGCCAATTTTTCTTGCTAGAAAACTCTTGAATCAATGGTGATCTTGGCACCAGAGTTGAACAAAACTCTGGTGGATTAACCTTCTACCATGATGTCATCCATTGGGAAAGACTTGCATTGTACATCAGAATCTACCTGAACAACTATCTGACCACAGACAAAGTCCTCTTCCAAGATTTCAGCCTCCACACATTTAACCGTAGAAAAAAAATATTGGTTTTACAAACCACAAAAAGATTTCCCTTTTTTTACATTTGGAACACATAACATTTAAAGCAGGGCATTTTTTGTCATTAGCTGAATGTCCAAACTTGTCACACTGAAAACATTTGTATACAACAGGTTTTCTTTTAGTCTTTGAGACAACATCAGGTTGAGACATGGTTTTTACTTCATCTTTAACCACATGAACAGTAGTTTTCTTTTCCAGTTTATCCTTCTTAATGGTGTCAACACACTTGATGGAATGTTCCACCCTTTTTGCCACTTGGATTACTTCCTCTAATGAGGGTTCATCTCTCAACCATAGCTCTTCACAAATCTTCTCAATATTGCACCCAAACATGAATAGGTCTCTGATTCTCTCATCAAGCAATCTTGCAAACTTACAAGAAGATGCGAGCTTTCTGAGTTGAGTGATGTATACCTCAACACTTTCATCTTTGTTTTGTGACCTTTTGGCAAATTGATACCTCTCTAATACAGTGCTAACTTTAGGCAAGTAGTGTTTGTCCAGTTTTTATGCATATCTCAAACTCATTCAAATCTTTCCTCTCTGCGTCACTAAGTTCAGGGAGATGATCAAAAACATCTTGCCCTTCCGATCCCAAACTGTGAAGAAGGAGAGAAGATCTGCGATCAGAGCTGAGACAAACACCACAAACCTTTGCATAGTGCTCAAATACCTTTTTCCATTTCTGCCACTTAATTGGTGGTTATCCAGGTGACATTTGGAAAAAAAGGAGGGACTGTAACATTTTGCAAAGTCACTGTAAAAGCTAAAAGGTGAAGTACTTGAAAAAAAAATGGAAAACACTTATTGAAGAGGCTTTGTATTTAACAACACTTTAAGTCTGTGTGAATAAAGACACCATTCAGGATGTGTGACTGTGAGACAAAAAAAAATAGTTTCAACTGTGTTATACACACTAACAATGCACAGATGTCAGAAGAAAGGGTATTTAAATTGTTAATCCAGAGCTGTGTTCATGTCAGAAGAGGCACGCTGAAAGAAAAATGATAAGCCGTAATTAAATAATTTCCAATGTGTGAATATCGCCACATAGTATTAAGAATCATGCTGGTATCGAACACCTGAAATAATAAGCATTTGATTACAAAAAAAATGTATGGGATGAAAATCTTCCAATTCTGTGTGCGTGTCACAGGGATGTCAAGCAAAAGCAAAATTAAATATAACAAAATAAATGTCAAGTATGTGCGTGTCACAGAAGTTGACACGCAGTGGTATTTCCAAGAAGACTAGAGCGATTGAATGCTTTCAAACGGAGGTGTGTGCTTATCACAGAAGAGCCAAGCAGCGTTTCAATTGAAGAAAATAAAATATGACAAATTAAATGTCAAGTGTGTGCATGTCACAGAAGTTGACATGCTGTGGTACTTGCAAGAAAACTTGAGCAATTGAATACTTTCAAACTACGGTGTGTGCTTGTCACAGTAGAGCCAAGCAGCATTTCAATAGAAGAGAGGACAACGAAAAGACAAATCCAAGATGGACTCCACGTAGGTCACGCAAGGTCAAGTACATGACAGAACGTTTCCCTGACGCTCAGAAGCGTTTCTTCATAATGCAGACAATGAAGGTGGAGAAATGCGAAGAAGAAGATTCCAGCATACTGAGAAGATTCAAAGTGCTCAAGAGGACTGCATGAGGTAAGGCTGATTTTGTTTGAAAAAAAACAGGAGCAGCGAAGCTCATTGACACGACACCAAGAGTCTCAAAAGTGACACCATTTTAAAAGCAAGCACTAGATTAAGCATTGCGGTAACATTTTTCAAGCAAGCAGGGACAAGCTTAACTGTGGCGGTGAGAGACTCAGAGGAGAAACCAAATCTTCATCTTTCACTAAAAATAAAGTCAGCCAAACAAACATCACACCTGGCTCGCCAGCTTAAAACAGGTGCATTTCAAGAGTGAAGCAAAGCAGTAAGCACAGTATCATCCTCCAAGTAGGAAAGGCAATAAAAAGGAAGGCAATCAAGACGATAAGATGCAACGAGCCAGTGCCTCAATGCGACAACCCTTCCAAAATGTCAAATGTTTCACAGGTTGCTCGTTTAAAATGCAGAGCAACAATGTAGGAAAGAAGAGAACAGTACCTGAAGTAAGGATACTACCCTTGAAATCAATTGAAATTCACACTGCGTTTGAGGGGTTTGTTGGGTTCTTCTTTCTTCTTTTCTTCCTTTCTTTGGAGAAGCTTGAAGGAGCCGACTACGCCAGTGTAAGATCCTGAGTTGAGCGAAAGGATCACACAGTAACACAGGTTTACAGGAGAAATTCAGGTTTATATCTCTAAAAGAAGAACCCATCCAAAGCTCCACATCCAGTCAATTATATTTAACAGGGTTAACCCAATAGAAGTCAATGGGACCTGGGTAGAACGTTATTACAAACAGAGGGGTCCCAGACTTGGGGGGGACAGAGAGAAGAAATTTATTGTAAAGATGAGCACATTTTGAGTTGGGTATTAATGTAGTTTATTACGCCCAACAGGGAGGCAAGTCGTACTCCTCATAGCCCATGTAACAACTGAATCTCTCAAATCATAATACATTCTAAACTATGACCTAGTTACAATTCTCGAAAAAGAATGTACTTAATTAAAGGTAAAGATACAACACATCTCCCTTATTATAATAACAAAAGAAGGAGAAATAAAAATAGGAAGGAAAGAGGAAGAGAATAAAATAAAGGAAAAGAAACGGTCAGAAAAACAAGGATCAAGAACAAGTAAATAATTCACTCTGGGTAATAATCTTGAAGATACAAAGGAGGTCTCCTAGTTCTGGTGCTTGTGCTGCGAAAAGGAACATTCTCATTTTGAGATAGTTGGTTAGAGCATTTCTTAGGGGCAGGTTCTACAATACATTTTCCAGATTTTCCAGAACTAGGTTTCACAACATCACCATCCCCTTCCGCACACCTTGACAAACGAGACATACTCCATACATCTCCCCCAGCAAGCATAACCACATTCTTCATGATCTTTACAATGCGTCTAGGTCCAAAATATTTTGATTCACCCTTAGGTGACAAAACAGCCTTTTTAATGAAAACAAAATCACCCACTTTCCAGGAAGCATTCTTCGCCCCTTTTAAGACATCGAATCTCCGTTTGTACTTTTCTTGATAGTTTACTAACTTTGAATCTTTGACCACACAACCTCTATCTTTCACTGACAGCCACAAAGGATTAAGTTTGGACCCAGCAACCCTACCTTTCAGCTTTTTAAAGGGTGATAAACCAGTCACGCTATTAGGAGTGTTTCTGTGTGCCCACAGTTTTTCTCTGAGAATAGGCTTCAGTGGAAGTCTTCTCTCTAAAGCGGTCTGGGCACACGCTCTAATCAACCTATTCATGCTCTCTACCAGACCATTGGCTTGTGGGGAGTAAAGAGCAGTCCTATGGTGAGTGATGGATAGATCCTTCAAAAAGTCAAACATTTCTTGAGAGGTGAATTGGACACCATTATCTGAAACTAATACGTCAGGTACCCCTTCACAAGTAAACGCATCCTTCAAAAATTCTATAACATTTCTGCTTAACACGAAACCCATACAAGAAGCAGACAACCACTTTGATGTGTAATCTACCAGAACAATGACAAATCTCTCAGAAGGAGCAAGGTTGTCAAAAGGTCCAATAATGTCAACAGCGACTTTAGACCAAGGACTTTCAGGTATGGCTACAGGGGAGAGAGGGGCTGTGTTCACTTTCCTAGACTTATCATTGCCAGCACAAATATAGCAGTCCCTCACAACAATCTCTACCTCACGGTCTAACTCAGGCCACCAATAGGATTCCTTGACCCTCGCTTTAGTGAGACTACTGCCAAGGTGTCCCTCATGTGCTAGATTTATTATTTTCTCCCTCATCCCAAAAGGGGGGATCAACCTGTCACCTCTGAACAATTCACCTTGAACAATGTTAAATTCTTCTCTGACATTCCAATAACCTTTAGCGGGATCAGAAACTTCTTTTAAAATAGGCCAACCATTGACCGTGGCTTCCAAAACAAAATTTATGGCCGGATCATTTGAAAAACTATCTTTCCATTCTGCCTCATTTAATGCTGATTCTCTCACCCAAGAGACAGCAGGAGACTCAGAATCACACACAACCGGTTTATCAAGAGGTGACCTGGAAAGAAAATCTGCAGGGACATTTTTAAGACCAGGTAAGTATTCTACACAGAAATTGTATTCCATGAGTCCTTCGACCCATCTCTTAATCCTTGGAGTGGTACATTCAACATTTCTACACGAAAACAACTGTACTAGGGGTTTGTGATCAGATCTAACTATAAAAGGTAGTCCCCACAAATAAAACCTGAAATGTTTGATGGCCCAATAACAAGCTAATGCTTCACGCTCAATAACCGAATAGCGTTCCTCAGCACCCTTTAAAGAACGTGAAGCGGAACCAATGACTTTTTCTGAACCATCCACCAATTGGGACAAAACAGCTCCCAAACCACGTATACTCGCATCCGTAGACAAAATGGTTTTCTTGTGTACATCAAAATGCCCTAAAGTAGGCATTTTTGCAATCTCAGAATTGACAGTTTCAAAAGCCTCTGAACACTCTTTGTTCCAGTTGAAAATTGCACCCTTTTTCAAAAGAAGTCTAATGGGCTGCATCACACAAGCAAAATTTGGAATAAATTTGGAATAATACTCGGATAACCCATTGAAAGATTTCACATGATCCTTGTTAGAAGGGAGTTGAGCTTGAATGATAGCCTCCGCCAGATCAATCTTGGGACTGATACCCTCGCCAGATATATTGTGTCCCAAATAAGACACAGATTTGACTCTGAATTTGCATTTCTCCCGTTTTAAGGTGAAACCAGATTTCTTGAGTCTAGATAAGACTCGAAATAAATTGTCATCATGCCTGCCAACATCGTTCCCATAGACCAAGATATCGTCCTGGAAGAAAAGAACGGAATCAATCCCAGATAAAACATTCTTCATGATCCTCTGAAAACAGGCAGCTGCGCTGGCTAAACCAAAAGGCATCCTAATAAACCTGTACGCGCCAATGGGAGTTACGAAAGATGTTAAATGTCTTGACTCCTCATGTAATAAAACTTGGTGGTACGCTGCTGACAAATCCATAACGCTAAACACAGTAGCACCACCTAACTTAGTTAAAATCTCATTTATATTAGGTAAAGGCTGCCTGTCAACCCAAATTGAACCATTTAAACTTCTGAGGTCCACACACATCCTAATTTTGGTACCCTTGTCCTTAGGTGCCAAAACAATTGGCGCAAGCCACTCAGAGGATTCTATCTCCTCAACTACACCCAGTTTCAACAGCTTATTTATTTCATCTTGAAGTGGTTTCAACATGAGATTGGGCACTTTCCGAACTCTATGTACAACAGGTTTTGCATTGCTTTTCAAGATAATCTTGTGTTTGAAACCTTTCAAAAGGCCCAAATCGTCATTAAAAACGTCAGGAAATTTTTCAAAAATGTCTAAAAATTCACCCAAATGAGAGACTAACATAACTTGTTCATGAGCATTGGGATTCAAAGTAATTCCTAAGTTCCTTTGATGACGCCAACCAAGAAGATTATCTCCCCTTTTTGCAACATACACATTTCCAACAGTTTCTCTACCCTTAAAAGTAATGGTCTGGATGGAGTATCCAATCAAATCAATCTTTTGTTTAGCATACCCAACTGGATTAATGTCAGGAGGTAAAAGTTTGATCTTATCTCTTTCAAAATTTGTAAACCAAAATTTATCACTGATAAGTGTGAAAAGTGAACCAGAATCAGCAAGTACAGGAACAACTTTGTTGGCAATTTGAATGTCACAAGAGGGCATAATTACTACATCATCGTCAACTTGACTCACACCATTAACAACATCATCATTATGTAAATTAGTGATACAATGAATTGAATCCTGAGAGAATTCTTCTTCATCGTCTACACAATTAACTTTGTTGTTTTTACACATTCTTGCATAATGGCCTTTCTTGCCACAGTTCCTGCAAACAGTACTTTTTGCAAAACAGTTCGGATAGTTCGGTCCATGTTTCTCACTTCCACATCTGGGACATCTAAATTTATTCTCTCTGTTAAAACTGTAGTTTTGTTTAGGTCTTTCAACTTTAGGTTTAAAGTATTTTATTACTTCATTGCAAAAAACAATACAAACAAATGAAAACAGTTGTCATAAAGGGGTAATGCAAAGCATCCGCTCCACGGGCGCCTCCCACGTGCAAGACACTACGATCAAGACATCCTTCAGAGCATGAATCCAGGTGGATATGCGGTGTCGACAAGTTCAATAGCTAACATCCCCCTCCCCAACTCCCCCCCTCCCCTCCCGTCCCCCAACTCCCTTCCCCCCTCCCTCCCGCGCTGTGTGAATGACCCACACCCCGAACACCTCTATAAAGCACCTGTTCCCTTTGTCGGGCAACCCTCTTGTACCAACTAGGTGGGCGGGGTAGTCAGGGACGTTAGTCGCAGTAGGCGGAGATATCGGGGACAAGTGATTTCTCTGAATTCTGACTGTAGTAAGGTATGGAAAGGCTGCCACAGCTCTTCAAACTTATCCACCTCCCCCGCCACCGTGAGTGACAACTTCTCCATCCCCAGAACGTGCCACAGCCTGTGCAACCAGCCCACAATGGTGGGGAGTGTGGTGGAGCGCCAGTAGATGAGTATGTTCTCAATCGCTGAACCCAGGGCAATCGCTATCTGTCTACCCTTTCTGGACCGCAGCGGGTACATCAGGCCATTGGGCAACCCCAACAGGACAAAGGCTGGGAAGCGAGGGAGTTCTATGTCAAAGCACTGGTCTATTTCATCTAGGACCTCCTTACAGTAGGGACTCAATAGAGGGCAATCCCATAAAACGTGTGTGAGTGTTCCAACCTGTCCGCATTCTCACCAACAGGTGTTTACTATGTTTCGATTCATTTCATGTAATCTCTCAGGGGTGTAGTACCAATACGTGGATATCTTAGTGTATGTTTCGGTGAGCCCGGTGTGGTATGCGGAGTGGCGCGCTCGGTAGGAAATGTGGTCCCAGTCCTTGTGGCTCAACTCCCTACCCAGCTCCCGTTCCCAGCGCACCCGCCCGGGGTTGTAAATGTGGAAAGAGGGCGGTTGCAAGAGCTTGTATAAGTCCGAGATGAGTTTGGAGTCCGAGGAGCGCGTCGCCAGCCACGTCTCATAGGGAGTACGTTTTCGGTCAGCCAGGGCACGCACCTGCGGCTGCAGCGCCCAGTGTCGTACCTGCAGATACCGCATCCGTTCAGTCTCCGGCAATCGGTATTCCTGGCTGAGATCCTGAAACAAAACGGCGCCCTCCGGGCCGTATATGTGAAACAGCGCGCAGCACCTGGCCCTCCGCCAGTTCGCGAAGGCTCCAGGTTCCATTCCCGGCTGAAAGTCCGGTATCTCGACCAGTGGCGTGAACGGAGACGGGAAGGTGGTGAGTTCGTGCTTAGTTTTCACAGCATCCCAAACTCGCAGTGGGACTCGTGTGATAAAAGACGCGTAGAGATTGGGGGGACGATAAGCCCTGTGCAGGAAGGGTATCTCCTGCAGGGTCCTACCCGCTACCGCCTGGTCCTGGAACAACCAGTGCTTGTCAGATTCCCACCTGCTCCACTCCACTAAATACCGCAGTTGCGCCGCCTGGAAGTACTTGTGCAGATCCGGTATGCCGAGTCCACCCGACTCCGGTGCCAGCGTGGATAAGGCTCTCTTGAGTCTGGGTTTGCGGCCCTGCCACACAAAGCGTGCGATGTCCGCCTGGGTTTGTCCAATCCATCCCTTCGGGGGCTGAAGAGGTAAGGCCCGGAAGAGATACAGCACCTGCGGTAAGAGCGTCATCTTCACCGCAGCCACTCTGCCCAGCAACGATAACGTTCCTTTGTTCCAGCGGGTCAGCTCCTCCTTAATTTTCCTGCCCAATGCTGCGTAATTTGCTGTCACCATAGCAGGTAAAGTGGGCGCTAGCAGAATGCCCAAGTAAGGAATCAGTTCCTTAGACCAGCGCATGGGAAAAAGGCCCTGTAACTCGAGTCTCTTGGCAATGGTTAGTGAGATGTCGAGGGCCGCCGATTTCCCCTAATTCATTTTAAAACCTGCCACCGCGGTGAAGGCCTCCAGCTCGGCGATGCAAGCCGGCAGCGCCCTACGCGGGTCATCAAGTGTGAAGATCACATCATCCGCGTACAAGCTAACGGTGTGGATATACCTCCCCATCCGGACCCCAGTCACCTCCGGGTTCTGCCGAATTCTCTGTGCAAATGGCTCCATATAGAGAGCGAAGAGTAGCGGCGATAACGGGCACCCCTGTCTGGTGCCCCGCTCTATCGCAAACGGTCGTGAGCTGTAGCCGTTGACTCGGACCACTGCGGACGGAAATCTATAACAATTGAATATCAACGTGCGAAATTTCTCTCCTATACCCAATTTACAGAGCACCTTCTCCAGGTAGGGCCAGTGCACACGGTCGAACGCCTTCTCCACGTCAACCGAGAGGAGCATTCGTTCTCCAGGAACTCGGGAGGCTTTTTCCAGAATATGGACCACCCTCTTGGTGTTGTCTACCGTTTGTCTGCCGGGGATAAACCCCGCCTGGTCCGGATCTACCAGGCCTGGCAGATGAGGAGCTAAACGTGCCGCCAGGATCCCCGTGTACAGCTTGAGGTCTACATTCAATAGCGAGATCGGCCGATAGGAGCCGCACACTGTCCGGTCTTTTCCCGGCTTGGGGATAACCGACACCGTTGCTCGAAGCAAGTCCGGAGGGATAGCTCCCGGTTCCGCAAAGGAGTTGAAGAGTCGTGTCAGCAGCGGCGCCAGTTCCTGACAAAAGGTTTTAGAGAAAAGCGGAGTATACCCATCAGGTCCCGGGGCCTTCCCGTGCTTGAGGCGGGAAATCGCCGTAATCACCTCCTCGATCCGTATGTCCCGCTCCAGGTGGGCAGCCTGTTCCGGGGCAAGGGTGGGGAGATCGACCGAGGCCAGGTAATCAGCCTCGGGTTGCGCCGCGGAGGGCTCGCCTGCATATAAATCTGAGTAGTACCGACGGAACCCGTCCGCTATCTGCTCATCGTCCGTGGCTATCGTTCCGCCGGGCACCGACAGCTCTTTCACCCGATGGTTTTGGTGTTTAACACGAAGCTTGCTCGCTAGGAGCCGACCGCATCTGTCACCTCTAGTATAGTACGCGTGTTTCAGTCGCAACGCTGCGTATTCCGCTCTATCCATGTCCAGGGCGGACAGCAGTTTACGGGCTGCTTTAAGCTGCCTCCAGACTCTGGGGGCACCCGTCCTCTGATGCACCTGCTCCAGCTCCCTTACTTTGCTCGTAAGTTCGTCCCTCTTTTGTTGTCGTTCCCTATTGTCCGCCGAGGAGAGGGCGATAAACTCACCGCGAAGCACAGCCTTCAAGGCGACCCATTGCGTCGCTTGGGTGGTGTCGCCATTATCATTGTGCCGTCGGTATTCGACAATTGACTCTCGTATTTGTTTCACAACAGATTGCCTATGCAACAGAGTGTCTCGGAGGCGCCAGACCCCCCTTGGGAGAGGCACCGGCGGTAGTTGAAAAGTACCCGACACTGGGGCGTGATCCGACAAAGTAAGAACTCCCATGTCAGAGGCCGTCGCCAATTCACAAAGTGGTCCCGTCACTAGTAGATGATCTAACCGCGCGTAAGACTTGTGTGCGTGTGAATAGTAGGAGTAGGCTCGGGCAGTAGGGTGGAGGCGTCGCCACAAATCGTGCAGGTCATGGTCGCCTAAGCAGGATTTGCTCCGCCGCGAGATCTCTCCCACCTGTGGGCGACGCTGCGCCGATCTATCTCGGGAGGAGTCAAAGACCACATTCAAATCCCCCCCGACAATTATGTGCCTATCCGGGGTAGTCGCTACTTCCTCTAAAGCAGATTGCAGAAACCTATCTTGGTGGTCATTGGGGCTGTATAACGAGCCTATCGTAAACCCCAGGCCTCCCACCCGGACCCTATAAACCAGGAGCCTTCCTTTCTGTTCCGCTACTTTGTGCAAGACCTCCCCCTTAAACTTCCTGGCCACCAAGATCGCCACCCCCGCTGTTTTGGTAGCCCCGGAGGAGAAGAACTGTACTGGGAATTTCGGAGATCGCAGCCTGTGGCAATGCCCGGCTAGGAGGTGTGTCTCCTGTAGGAGACAGATATCTGCCTGGGTGCTTTCAAGGAGAGACAGCACCGCCCTCCGCTTGACCGGGTTGTTCAGCCCCTTCACATTAAGGGTAACTATCTTAAGGGCCATCAGTGATAATCGTAAGGGAACGCTTAACAAGCCTGACGTGTCCACGGGGGCCGTCATCAGCGATGACCATGAGTAATATTGGTGTGGGGTGTGGCAAATGTAACAGCAGGACAGCGCGGATCCCGAAACTTCCGCAGAAATAAAGTGAAGTCAAAACAAATGCAACAACAATATTCAACAATGCAGCGCGTTACCCGGAACTTCTCCCCAACAACCCCAAGGACCCCCCCCTCACTCCTCCCCGCTCCCCCCCTTCTCTCCCCCAACCCTTCAAAAAACCTCATTGTCCCAGTCCGGTCCTTATCGGACAAGTCCGTGGAAAGTTACTGATGTGGACGTCCAGCCACAACCCACTCCCCCCGCCCCCTCCCGTCCCCGGAACCCCCGCACCTGCATTATTGAAGAGGCCAATGTGATCTCCCCCCGGAGTACTTTCAGGCCGTCAGGGCCACTTCTCCAGACGACGTGTCTCGGGCCACCTCCTGAATCGCACCGTCCCTCTCCACTCGCATCGTGGGTGAGTCGGGACGCAAAGGCGGGGACATGGATCGCCGCCTCCGGACCGACCGCCAACCGTCTCTGGTGCTGCGCCGACGACGAGGCGTGGGAGTATCTTCTTCCGTCGCCGTGAGGCCCAGCACTCCGCAGGCGTCCTGCAGGGACCGCAGCTGATGAAGAGACCCGTTCCAGGGAAAGATGAGTCTAAAGGGGTGACCCCAGGAGTACTGCGTGTCATGTTCTCGCAGAAAATCAGTGACTATTTTGAATGACTTGCGTTTCTGCAGTGTGATCGTTGATAAGTCCTGAAAGAGGGCCACCTGCTGACCTCGGAAATTCAGGGGTTGCTGTCTCCGTGCCTCGCGGAGAATCCGCTCCTTCAAAGGGAAGTCCGGCAGGAAGGCCAAAATATCCGGCGGTGGCGCTGAAGCCCGTCGGGGCGGGCCCACTCTATGTGCCCTATCAATCCTGACAGGGAAGTCGCCGGGTTCTCCCAGGATGTCCCGAAACAAGTCTCTCAGATAGGCGGTAATGTCCTCCCCTTCTTCTTTGGACGGAGCACCCGGATGTTATTGCGTCTGGACCTGTTCTCGAGGTCCTCATTGTGGGCTTGGAGATCGATTTGTTGGTCCCTGAGTCGCAAGACCTCCTGTTGTAGGTGTGCGATCTCTTCATCCCTGGAGTGGTTAGCTTCTTTGACGGCGGACACTCTCTCTCCCAGGGAGTCGACCTCTCTCCTCACCTCGCGAACCTCCCCGGCTACCTCCTGCTTCAGCGTCTGGAAATCGTCCCTGAGGGTGCCGAACAACAACTCCAGAAAGGATCTGGTCACAGGGGGTTCTCCTCCTTCTGCACCTCGGGCGCTAGTCGGGGGGCTTGGGGCAGTCTGACCTCTGTCATGCCGCGGGGCGCCTCTGCCCAGCATCTCGGGCAAGGTGCGGTCTCCTGTCTTTCCCCCTCTGTTGCCCGACATCGTGGAGCAATGGGCGCGCTGTAGTCGGAGAGGAACTCTCAAAGATCTGGGTGATAGGACGGTGCAGAGGCCAAGACGATCCCGAAGTTCCGAGCCCAACGACTCCCCCGCAGGAAATGCTGCACCATCCAACACCAGTTAACGGGCTCTCAGGACAGGCAGACTGCCAGTGTAGGGAAGGTCGCCGCGATCCGCGGGAGGTCACTCCAGCCGCGCCTCGGGCAAAAGGAAAGTCAGTGCGGAGGAGGTAGCAGATGTATCTTCCCCCTCTCCACAGGTGACCCACTGAACGATCAGGGCACCGAGCTCCGCTCCAGGCCGACCCCCAAGTTGCACCACTTCTGCCGGGATCCGGGCCGCACCTCACAACCAGCGAGGGAGAGTCGCCACCTGCCGGTCCGCCCACCGGCTCTCGTCAGCCACTGCAGTCCCCGTTCCGTGCTGCGTGGAGTTCCGGGGCGCTGAATGTCCTTGAGGGGCACTCCAGGGGCACGCCCGCCCCAACAGCCGGGCCCTGGCCACGCAGCACGAGGGTGAGGGGGCAAGGGCCTACTTCCGGTCCAGGCCTCGGGCTCTCTGAGCTGCCTCACGCTGCAGGCCCGGCGGAGAGGACCCCCTCCAGCGCCGGAGCAGGGCGGGGATTAAAACTCTTGTCCGTGGGGGTCGGGGCACTGCGAGGTCTTCCCTAGCTCCCGCCCGTCCTCACTTGCCTCGCGGGACGCTGAAATGGTGGGCCGGGGACCCGCGCGGAGGCACGGGCCTACTGGGCCTCCCGATCCCCGGGATGGCGTGGCTGCCCTCCGCCGGCACCGCCTTGCGTCACACCGGGCGGGGCACCGGCCGCCGCAGTCAAGGCCGCTGCGCTCCGACTTCACCGGCGGCCCTCGTAGGCAATGTCCACGAGCCGCCGGTCCCACAGCGTCGCCGAGGCCGGTCCCGAATCTACCGTCGGGCGGCGCCCGCCGTCCCCTCGGCCTCCGTCTGCTCTGTGGTCGGCCCCGCTCCACGGACTTTTGGTCCTCGCGTTCGCGGGCTGCGGGGCCACTGGAGATCCCAGACTGCGCCGCTGTGGACTCGGATGCACTAGGCGTCGCCTCCGCGTGATCCGGGGGAGATCAGCGGTGCGAAGCGGTGTAGGGGCTACGGGAACACGGGAGCCCACGGAGAGTGTGTCCTCCTAGCCCGCCATCTTGGCCACGCCCCGTCTTTCAACTTTAGAAGTAGCTTTCTCCTGCTTCGAAGGAAATTTACTTACAGCAGCAATACTTATCTCCGGTTGGAAAATTTGACGACTTTCATTACCTATACTGGAAATTGGATCAGTTTGAGAAGGGCCTTTCCTAATCTCTTTAACCCAAGTAGAGGTATGTTCAACACTCTCAACAATAAGTATGGCCTCTTTCAAATTTGGTTTTTTCGATAAAAGTTTTTCTTGGATCTTCTGGTCATTAGTGCAACGAACGAGTTGATCACGAATGAGAGAGTCAGTCAAAAGTTCAAATTCGCAAGTCTGTGCCAGGGATTTAAGTGCTGCCACATAGTTTCCAACTCTCTCACTCTTAGCTTGTGTACGCATAAAAAATGTGTGTCTTTCCATGACAACATTAATGCGTGCTCCAAAATGATTCTTCAAAAGAAGTACACTCATCTCATACACATCAGAAGGTTCACCAGCACCCCTACCAATAGGTATTGGATCTAAACTATCGTAGATATTTCTTCCTTCGATACCTAGATTGTTTAACAAAACAGCTTGTTTCCTAACGGCAGAAAAGTTCTCCCCACCAATAGCAAGTAAATAAGAGTCAAAAATTGGCTTCCATTTTTTCCGTGGTAAAATTGGTTCGCCTTGCTCACTCAAAAATTGAGGAGGTTGATTCATTCCACTCGCAGAAGATGACATACTGTAAGGAAAATTAACTAAATAAGCTAACACAACAAGTTAACTAAACAAGCTAACACAATAATCTAAAATAACAATCTAAAATAAAGAAGGAAAAATAACAATGAGAAAATAAGGAAGTGAAATCAGCATTAAATGAAAAATAATAATAGTTCCAAACTTCTCTGTTCATCAATGGGTAATTCTTTTCCTCTGTCTAAACGAATATCAAGTTCCTTCAATACATCGGGCATGAACTTCAGTTGATTTCGCTCATCTTATGGTCAATTCTTGCTTGAAAACGTTGAAAATGACTTGCCTCAATACATATCAATCTTTAAGAAATTCGTATATAAATGCGCGATATACGTATTAAAAAGCACAAATTTAAAGTCAATTACTGGAGCGAGTATCGGACGTACATGACAAATGTCAGAGCGCACTTCCGCAAGTTAATTGAAATCAAACCTGCGTGTCACAGTGCGTTGTGACGGCAAAGGACGTGGTTGCTAGACAACGCAGGAAGCACGCTCACACAGAGCTCGCACCAAATTCTCTCGTTGAGTTCTATGAGTGACGACAACACGTTCTTCAAGGTGGATGGCACGTTCAAGTTTAGCTCGCGCAAACAGATCGCATGCAGAATTCAAAACACGCAGTTCAACGAAGGTAGGCGTTTCTGCAGAAAGTACTTAAAATAATTATTTTTAAAGAATATACTTGCCGCATGTGAAATCGCCACTTTGGAAATCAGTGCAGTTTTAGAAAGTCACTCGAAAAAATCGGAAATCCAAAAATAAACTCACAGCCGCTGTGATACTGGAAATCCCAAAAGTCAAATCACGCAGGGTTCTTTATCGCCTGTTGGGCTCATCGTCGCCAGTATTGTAAAGATGAGCACATTTTGAGTTGAGTATTAATGTAGTTTATTACGCCCAACAGGGAGGCAAGTCGTACTCCTCATAGCCCATGTAACAACTGAATCTCTCAAATCATAATACATTCTAAACTATGACCTAGTTACATTCTCGAAAAGGAATGTACTTAATTAAAGGTAAAGATACAACAAAATTCATAGAAAATAGAATTAAATGTAAAAAAAGGAAAATGAAACAAATCCAGAGTACGATGTTTCATTCACAACGTACTGAAACTTTATTATTAGTTATAGAATCACATTAAAGGTTTTTCACATATTAACAATGCAGTTGTGCCCATATGCGCAAAAAGGAGGGAGAGGGGTAGTGCAGTGAGGGGATTCGTGAAAAATAGAGCAAAAGGGATTCCTCCTTCAAGTGACAAATAAATTCCGATTTAAATTATTCAATATAGAGGTGTGGCGCCGCGGCCAGGGCGACTGACGCTGGAATCTGGGGATCAGGGTTCGATCCCTGGCTCCGGCGGCAGGTTAACCCAGCACCATGCGACTCTGGGCAATAGCTTGCTTAATCTTCCCGACGGCCCCCAGCGCCTAGAGACCCTAACGGGTGATTGTGCGCTATACAAATGTGGATTATTATTATTATTATTATTATATATAAAATGTTGACGTGGCTCCCCAACACGGGGCCACAGAGATCAAGCCACAGGGGTCAAAGGATTCTCATAAACCAGGCTTCCATAACAGCTGTGTCAATCTTGCTAGTGGTAGAAGCTGGTGTCACGGGGGTAAGTAGTCTACGTTTCGACCCTATTCCATGTAGGGGGAGTATCCCTTACAAAACGGGTCTTCTTCAGGACAGGAGGGATGGGATGGGCAGACTTCCTAGGGGTAATTAAAAACATCATTCCGTTGAAGGGTCTACTAGAGATCCCAGGAGTACAGTAGTGTGTATAAGAAAAATATACAATCCGAGCCATTTTCTAAAGACCCACATACTGGACAGAGGATTACAGCGGGATATTGCTCAAAGGCATTAAAAACGGTGTGGCTGGATGCGACGGCAACTGAGATATCAACAGTCTAAACATAATTATGAATATAAACATCATTGCATGACTGTGCCATTAAACGGGCCCAACGGACGTGTCCAACATGGCTAAAAGGTGTGCAAGGTGGACGGACACTCCTCGCGGTTGTTGTTAGGACCGCGTAAAAGTATATTTAAAACCATTAAAAAAGATGTGGCTGGATTGTGACAGCAATTGAGATTGAGTCTGGGACCCCTCTGTTTGTAATAACCACATCCAGTCAAGGCAACAGTCCTGATCATTTAAACTATTACATTCCATCACCTGGGAGACCAGGAGCAAGTACAGAACCCCTAGTTGCCATAATATATTACATCATCAGAAGAACCTGCTATTTGCTGTGGAGTGCAGGATGCCACAGTCATACTCCTGTTTTATCTTGTGGAGAACAATTTATATCATTTATAACAAACAACATTTTTGTAGGTCATTCTGTGCCGCTGCTGACGTTTTACTGTATCCGTATTGTATGTGTAACTCGAATGCATTTTGATCATCAAAAGTTGAATAATTATATGAAGCCTAAAGTAAAGTTTGAGAGCAGTTCTAGTTGCTACCACCACAAGGCGCTAGTCACCCATGCTCTAATATAGAAAGCATATGTGCTACGACTCCGACTCACTGACATTCTTTTGCTCACACGGTGTCTCCGAGGCTCTCCTTCTTTCCAAGTTAACTTGCTTTCCAGGAACCAAAAATATTTCATTACGTATGTTTTAACCTTTAGGTGTGTCACGACAGGGTAGCAAACACGCTTACTTGGCTAATAGCTCCTATTTAAGGTTAGTGCTTCAGAATCACATCGGCATAAAGTATATACTAATGTAAACAACATGCATACTTGCAAGCTCTTCACCAGGGCTTACATTTTGCACTCGTTATGTGACATTGAAAAGACGGCGCTTAGAGACCCTGTGCTACATACACCGGAATTTGCAGGCAGAGCGGTTGTTGTGTGACCTGCATGGACATCTTTAAGGACTTTGGGTAAAAGAAGCGACTTCACGCGGGGGCGTAGACGCCAGTCGTGTTTTCCTGGCAGTTGTTGAACTCACGAGGCATTTCGGTTTGAATGTCGGCTCCCTGGTGCTCTGCACATCCTCTGTCGTTAACATGTTCTGTCAGACGTTCTTTAGTTTGTTTAAAAAATAAACCAAAGGCGATATTTGCTGTTGGGAGGCCCAAGATTTGGGAGCAGGTGCCTTGTCACAAAAAGAATGATCGACACTCCACATGTACACTTATTTTTGAATCAGAACGGTCTAATAATAATGTGTTAATGTATAGCGCGTCAGACTGCATTTCTGCTATTTCCAAGCGCTGTAAATAACAGGTGCTACTTCGCCCACCTTTAGTGGCATTCAAATTAACGATGGGTGACTGTCGTCATCCATTCGAACTTCTGACCTGCAGATTACTGCATGTTTCAGCAGGAAACATCGAAACCGCTGAAATAGCCTGCCAATCGTATGTAGCAAAATGTACTTCAACAGGACCACACCAGATGTCAGGATCTCAGGGTCATCCCGCACCTGTTCCCACATAGGCCCTTCTACAACCACACAAGGGATTTGCAAAGTCCTTTTTTAGGTGAACTATGGGATAAAATAAATGTGCAACTTTATATTTTGAAAAACACCTTTGTGAATCGAACATAAATTTAGAATATAGGATTCAAGAATACCTGCTTTAGCTCTAATGGTATAATACATTTTTTATTAAAAAAGCAACCTAACCTGTCAAAGCAGCACCAAAAATTGATAATCAAATGGCGGCCTCAAGTCTTCAAAAATCAATCTATTCGTTAGAAACAGGATAGCCTGAATATCCGATGTAAGCCACAACAGTTTAATCAAAATATATTTTGGACTATTGTTGAAACGTGGCGATATTTTTTTAATTTTAATTACAGAGGGTTGTACCCGACATGGAAGCTGTCGGAGGCCTGGGCAGCTCCGTGGTCCTTCTTTCCTTTCTTTCCCCACCCTGCACTCCCTTTATTGCTTTAGCTTGGTCAGCAATAGAGCAACCTAGTAACACAGACATTCATGTGCTTAACTGTTGATCTCAGACAGGCGTGGAGAGTGTTTACGTGGGGAAAAAACACTAACCTTGGGGTGAGGATTAAGGCAGCAGACAGCGGTTTCCGGTTTCCGCTGCCCTGAAGTGAATTGCTGGGTAACCTTGAGCCGGTCACCTGCGCTCCTCTGCTCTTCGTTTACCCAGCAGCCATTGACTAATAGTGACACCTGGCTGTAAAGTCTTCAGGGCAGCGATACTATTGTGCTGGGATTCTTTGCAGTGTGTAAGCCCAATGGGCTGTGTAGACAAAAGGATTAGCAAGAACTTCCCAAGCTGGGGAGCCCCAAATGAGAACCCCCCCCCCCCCCCACACACACACACAAGAATGCACTGGCCGCCCGAGGCTTGCCCCATGGTTTAGTGGCTGGTCAAGTCCTGACTCGCTTTAGGCCCTTGCTTCTTTCACACTGGATCGCCCTGCTGGGTGAGGTGAGGGGTTGAAAAGGTTGCAGGTAGCTAGCAGGTGCAGTGACACTGGAACCCAGAGGCCTGAGGGACCAACTGGACCTTAATTATTGCTGTAATTCTCAGTTCAAACATTGGCAGGGGACTCATTACCTTCCTTGCAGTAGGGCCCATGGCACACTGGCTACACCACTGAAAGGTTGTTTTCTTAAATGTAGGGAGCAGGGAAGTGCAGTAGTAGCTTCTTATGAAAGCAGCAACATTGTTATTCATTTGTAATGCTCTTGAGCACCTTTGTGTGACTCTGCACGTTACAAAGCAAGGTCAGTTTGAAAGAAAACAATATTTGCGCTGCAGTGATGTTCCGAAATATGCTCAGTAAACGAACAAGATAGATAGGTAAAGAGAGGTAAATATTTATAAGAGTTGTCAGGCCGTACTTCAGTAGGGCACTCAGAAAGTAGAGTACATTAGAAATTAGTAGTAATTAGGCAATATAAATATCGTGGTGATAAGTTTAGCACAGAAGCGTTAAAGATTCCAGCCGGCCACCTACCCTGCATTAGGAGTTACCAGGCCTAGATTGGGGAAATGATGCAGATCTTGGCATTACCAGATCCACTTCTGTAGGCGCCCCCTCTTCTGGACCCCTGCGCATGCATGTTTTCCTTCTGATTTGAAGAGGAGAAAAATTAACAAGCAACACATGTGGTTTTTCCCTGTGCCTTCCAACACCTGGTAAAAACTGTAATAGGGCGGCAGCCTCTCGCCCCAAGATTACCTCTGTCTGACTTGTAGTAGCCCCATAGTGTAAATAAAAGAGCTGTGCATTAAAGCTTAGGAGGACTACAAAAGACAGTAAGTAACCTCAACTGAGTAAGAATATCACCCTGACAAAAAGTGGACTATTTGGCCACATTTAGTAGGTCACATCTAAGCTTATGGGTGGAATGAGACAGGAGGCAACGCCTTGCAGGCCCAAGTACCGTTGCACAAAGGTAGAGAGCACATGAACAGCACACTGACAGGTCAGGTACACAGTAGAGATCGCCATGCAGATGGAATTGTAGGGTCAGACCTCTTGAGTTCAGGGCTCGTAGGTTGATATCCCAGCTCTGCGATGCTAAACTTTGATCACTGTGTGAACATTATAAACAGAGTCAGATGTCCAGTTAGCTCCTAAACTCAAGATAAAAAATTGCCTATTTGTTCTTACTTTCTGAAAGTATCAAAACATACCTTCTTGCTTCTGCTGCCTGTTCCTAACTACTTTTGAGAGGTACAGGTCAGAATCATGAAACACATTCTAATGCCATATTGATAGACCACCATGGTGTTTCACAGTGGACATATCTGCATATAAGTCAGCCCTGATTGTAATGGGCCGAAAAATTCTGACCTTGTGTCCAGGCTTCAGAATAATGAGTTGGTTGACACCACACACGATGTATGCGTTCAGAATATGGAATCGACTAGCTTCCTTTAACAAAGGGATTTCCTGCCATCCCTAGGCCTACACATTCAAGGCACTCTACAAGGTAACAGACAATAAAGTATTAATCCTTTAAGAATGGGGCAAGAGGACAACGTTTGGCAGAACAGACTAGAGTGGCCTCCCCTCAGTTTTAAAGTAATAGTGCACGAGCTGCAGTAAATGCAGGCCCTCCTCGCCATACGAAGAATTATCTCATAGTGATAGAAGAAAATTCCTGCAAAAAGGCTCTTGTGCAAGAACTGCCCCTTGTGTACTTACGAAACACCAGTCCTTGCTGATAGAGTACTTATGGTCTCAAGCATTGCTGGGAGAACCTTCAGTCCACCCATCGTGGTTGGGAGGCATTTCAGCATGCAATATTACTGAGAGAACTTCGCTAAAGCAATTGTTGCTGGGTTGCCCCCACCCTCCTACCAATAGCTGTTTACTTTAACTTGTCATGCTATAACTTGCCATTTTTACCGTGGCAGTTACCACTGCCACATCTAGCAGTGCATTGCATTCCATTAACATGTCTATGGGTGTAACATTAGGTCTAATGATAAGGCTAAGAAGAAAGGCTGAAGTATGGGTTTCGGCCTAGGTTATGGTGGCTGACTAACGAGAAAGGCTTAGATGGTGATTTGGTAAGGGTAGTTTAAATGTACATCAAACAATAGAATTGTACAGAGTTCCCCAGAGGGAGCTAAATAGTTTTAGCTCAGCCTCTCTTCTCTCTCACTAGATAAAAAAGTGGGGGGTTGAGTGCATGGTGTAGACCCTTTTCAGAATGTAAGGATACCTCACACAGGCTAACGGCAGGACCACAACTGTTGTCCCAGCCGATGACCGTCCAGCGTCATCATTGGTATCCTGCTCCTACGACAGGCTGGCGGTGCAATGCCCGTCGGGCAGCAAGATAAGCTGCACTTTGGCGGAGATCTTTTATTCCGAGCCAGCGGGTGTGTGGGTGTGAGGGGCCTATATAAGGTGCAATAGTGAGCGTGGTGGTGTGTGTTAAAAAAAGTCAGTAGAGTCCTAAAAAGAGAAGATTTTTATTGGTCAGGCTCACTGCTTTATTAAAAAAATATAAAGGGGTAACAAGGAGTGGTAAACAATGAGACCAAACCTTTATTCAACCCTTGTTTGTGGAAACGGTCAACATGTTTCTCGCCCTAAGGGCGATTCTTCAGGACCTTGTGCTCATATGATTGCTAACATCCCCCGAATAGCGGAGGACACTGGTATACGACCTGTATAGTGTCGTTCGGAGTTGATTCCTTATGATGGACCTCCTAAAGAAAAGAGATAAGTAACCAGACAATGATGTCAAGAGTATATATGGACCGTAGTTCATCATTATGGTGCCTATATCCCAGGTGTCAGAGGATACATGCCCAGTGGTTAACGTTCTGTTAAAGTAGTGACATAATGATGAACTACGGTCCATATATACTCTTGACATCATTGTCTGGTTACTTATCTCTTTTCTTTAGGAGGTCCATCATAAGGAATCAACTCCGAACGACACTATACAGGTCGTATACCAGTGTCCTCCGCTATTCGGGGGATGTTAGCAATCATATGAGCACAAGGTCCTGAAGAATCGCCCTTAGGGCGAGAAACATGTTGACCGTTTCCACAAACAAGGGTTGAATAAAGGTTTGGTCTCATTGTTTACCACTCCTTGTTACCCCTTTATATTTTTTTAATAAAGCAGTGAGCCTGACCAATAAAAATCTTCTCTTTTTAGGACTCTACTGACTTTTTTTAACACACACCACCACGCTCACTATTGCACCTTATATAGGCCCCTCACACCCACACACCCGCTGGCTCGGAATAAAAGATCTCCGCCAAAGTGCAGCTTATCTTGCTGCCCGACGGGCATTGCACCGCCAGCCTGTCGTAGGAGCAGGATACCAATGATGACGCTGGACGGTCATCGGCTGGGACAACAGTTGTGGTCCTGCCGTTAGCCTGTGTGAGGTATCCTTACATTCTGAAAAGGGTCTACACCATGCACTCAACCCCCCACTTTTTTATCTAGTGAGAGAGAAGAGAGGCTGAGCTAAAACTATTTAGCTCCCTCTGGGGAACTCTGTACAATTCTATTGTTTGCTGCTTCTCAGGACAAGTACATTGGACCCCAGTCAAAATATCGTCCACCCCCTATCCCCCTATTTGATACCAGTTTAAATGTACATAACAGCCTGACAGTGTAATGATATTTGAGGAGAACATGATAGGGAAATGGTATATGAGGAAGTAGTAAAACTGGCAATGGCAGATTTGGTGGGAGAACCGAAACAAGGCGAGCAAATAACAGAACAACATACAGGAGACCACCCATTACTATAGGAACTTTGTGAACATCAGTCATTGTTGTAAAAACATTGTTATAACCTGCTGTTAGCTGTAATGTATTCTCTCCATAGATTATCTGTTCCCTGCTGCTCAGCCAGTATGTGATGTCATGGAATGTTGATGTGTTCCTGTAAGAATGTCAGAGAGAGTGGACTGAGCAGTAGGATGCTACTCCTGGTGGGGTATTTGCCATGTAACTTGTAACCTACAACCTAAGCTGTAATTTCTTCAAGAAACATACAATTTATTAATCTACATGAACTGGCTGCCTGACACCTGTCTACCAAAAGGGTATCTTTTAAATACAAGAAACATTCATGATACCATCTCTATTGGAACCTTCAGGACACCAATCAGTATTTAGAGTAATTTTAGGGTCTCTATTGTTACAGAGAGAATCTTCAGGATAATATTGTTTTGCATGTGCTCTTGCATGATGTGAGTTAGAAAGCAATGGGGGGGGGGACCCAGACACGTCACTAGGACCTGGGTAAGATATGGTACAGAAAGGGAGTGGTCCCAGTGGAAACAAACTATGACAGTAATTACAATGAATGTTTATTCACATTTGAACAAATGTAATCATGTTGAACATGCAATTGCATGTTAAAAAAAATAGCACATTTGTCACTAGAATTGTGCATAGATGCCCCACAAAGAGGAGGGAAGGAACTCTTGCAGCAATATGCGAAAGTGAGGGTAAGTGAGAGAGGGAGGGCAGTGACCAATATATACATCCAAAACATAAATGGCTTATCCAGCCTTAACCAAGGCTAAACTATTTACACAATTAAAATGTTAAGAAAAGTGCGGTGAATCTATCAATGTCGTCTACATTTGGTAAAAAACGTTGATCTGTCGACGTTTCGACCCAGGGGTAGTGTAGGAAAATCTACTCCTTACAGTAGGGTATTCAACAGGACCGTGGGGGGCACCCTATGTCCACCAAGGCAAGCGGTGGAGAAACTGGCAGTGAGAGGCCCGCAGGCCACAGGGTCAGAGAGGGATGGATGTTTGTACAATGTTAACAGATTAGTTCATTTATTTAGTATTGTCAAAAGGGGATGATTAAATCAAGATGCTCCATGTATCTCCATGCAGTCGGTGATTGGACGTTATTTCAGCCTTAAGATACATGGAGCAATGGTTAAGCATTCATGCAGATGCCCGAGCCCCTCCAACACTCGTGCTATCCAGGGTACCAAAGCTATGCTCTTGCATCTGTTTTTACGTTCCACCGGAAGAAGGCTTGGCTTCCCAGTTTATAGCTCCAAAGGGTATTGCGCCACACTAGGTGTTGCAAACTGCAAGTTTTCTCCTGGGCACCTGCTCCTTTGTTTCGAAATTAGACTTTAGCACCGGGTAATTGCAAGCACATTATTTTACAGCTTTACTTAACTTGCTCTTATAATGGCTTAAAGAAAAAATACTAACTGTCTTGGTTTAAATTTGTGATTGCGTATTGCGCCATTCATCGAGGAATACATCTCTGAGGAGCCATCAAAATCTATTATTTTACTTGCCTTTACATTATGATTTTGCAAACCACATTTGAATTTACATGTGGAGTTCAACATTTTAAAAAGGTCTTAGTTTGCCTTGTGGCCTAGCATAGATTGGTGTCATGGGACATAGGGGTAAGTGGGAGGGTGGCGTAGATGCATCATTTTTACATCGCCTGCAAGAAATAGAAAAGGCCACATTATGAATCATTTGAACATCTGCCTGTAAAATGTGACGTACGCATTCTCCTCTTTCACCTACCGTGTATGCTACCCCTGTAAAAGGCCTCACTGAAACCTTCCAGTGTCCGGACTCGCATAGTTCAAAATGTCCGCGCCTAAATTCCCGTAAATCCCGAGTCGTGTTAGCACGTGGGCAGATGATCTGTAAAACGTCCGTGCGAAAGGAGCGGTCCTATTTAAGATGTTCCCAATTTGTTGACAATCAGACCCATGGTGCAGGTGTGCCGTTTTTTCAAACGTCCATCACGGATTACCACTTCAGTGCCAGGGCTGACCGTAGCTTCAGTCAGTTCAGCTCGCCTAAATACATCCATGCAAAGGTCATGCCCAAAGGTCAGGATGCCACAGTTTCCTGGGTGGAAATTTCAATAACATCTATCCTAATGACATCCGACAAACCTTTTCAAATATTATCTCAATGACCTCACGATACTGATCAGACATTTTGTTTCACAAGGACCGTTCTGCAAACCTTTCCGAATATGACATCACTCATCTCTTAAAACATTTTGGGCCATATTATCAAGAGGGGACGATAAAATTATCGCCTCTTTATCGGCAGGAAACTGCCGCTAAAGTGGCGATAAAGGGATTTATCTTTATATAAGATATATATATATATATAAGATAAATAGAATTCCCATAGAAGCCCAGGTTAGATGTCTAACCTGTGTTTCTATGGGAATTCTATAGAGCATATTATCAAGCCCTTTATCGCCACTTTATCGTTTTTGGGATAAATTCTTGGTCCCAAATACACAGAAGATATCAGCCTTCTGTGCTGTTGAAATAGCAAGGAGTGAATTACAGTGGGCGAACAAGGTAAAGAATAGATTGGATGGAATAGCAGGAAGCCTAAAATTACAACAAAAAATAGGTGAGGCCTCACTTTCTAAAGGAGAATTAAAAATAGCCTGTAAAAAAAAAACCAAGGTTGGCGAACTTGAAGTATGTAAGGAATAGACCCTCTGCAAAACATATGGTAGATTCATGGGAAAACATGAATATATACCCATATTTATCTGCACTTCCAGATGCCCCGTTACGATTAGTACTATTACAATTCCGGGTAGCATTAAATGTGCATTATGTAAGACTGAAACATTTGAAGTGTTTTTAGACTGAGAAAATAAGTGCACATGTGGACTGCCTTTTCAAAACTTTAATGTTCATGTTTTAATTGATTGTTGTCACTTTCATAGGCTCCGTTGCTTGATTTAAAAACCTATTATAAAAAGTAGAATATAAATTACCCTAATGACGCACTTGCACTATTGGTAAATATGGAATTCTTTGATGTGGCTTGGGCATTGGCTACATTTCTTAAAATATGTTTGAATTAGTGCCCTGATGCGTTTAGGTGGTAGGGGTCCAGCGATTTTAGTTTGAAGTGTGATTAATTGGTATTTACATAGTGTATTTATATATAATATGTTATTGTTTTTAAAAATGTATGTTTTAAAGACTTTGCCTAAACATTAATAAAGTATGAACTGAACCTAAAGGGTTAAATTTGAAAGGCTTTTCAAATTTCAAAATATCTACTGGGGAAATGGGCTTGCAAACTTAGAAAGTCTGGCACTAACTGCGCTCGACATTGTTACCTTTTGTCTTACAAAGTTAATATGATCACCACCATCTCCAATAAGATGAAGAAGCACAGTGGAAAAAAAACATACATTTCCCATGTAAGCTGTACCTAGCCTGTTGGTTTTCATGAAAGGCTTAAAAACAACCTTATTGAAGTACGATTTTTCCAAAACTCTGGCTCACTTTGAGACTACACCACACACCGCCTACACAAAGCCAGTAACTGAAATCATCAAAGGATCATTCCCACCACACTTGATACTCCTCAACCGCATTATTAAATGGATACATTCAACAGTCTTCCATCTTTGCATTACAAAGTAGCCTATTTGACATGTAACATGCAAAATTCATAACTAAACCAATTAGTTTCAGTCTCACGTTGCTGAAGGTGAAAACCTTATAAAGGAACTCTTATTTTTTTCAAGCAATGATCTCAACTACCTAAGAAGCACCCCACGTAAAATCATATCAATGATGGTGTGCTGACTTGATGGCTTTCTATACAACCACTATCACCCACGTCATTACCCCTCAAGATGCATTTTTCTGCATCTATACCCTTGCAAGGCTTTCACGGACAAGTTCCTCCCAGTCTCAGAGGATATCATTGTCAAGATCATCAATAGACTCAAATCCTCCACATTATCTTCAGATCTATGCAACCCTAAATCATCAAATTATTCTAGGTGATCATCAATTCAGTCAACACTTAAATTGCTACTGCCTCTCTCATCTTATGTGTAATGTCTGTAAAGTAAAGCATGCGATAATAACTCTATTATTAAAAAATGACCAGCAATACCGAGCTGTTGACTATTTTACACAAACTTCTCTCGTACACCCAACATTGCAAGCATTCTTGAAACTGTAGTCTCTTTCGAAAGTTTTCCATGTGAAATTCAGATTTAATGGGGAAAAGCTAACCAGTCTAATGAACCCTGTGGATACTGTTCATTCCTAGAGGCAAGGGTCAGAACTGCACAGTGATGCTTCTTGACCTCCCTGTGCCTTTTCACACCCAGACCATAATATCGCCCTGTCCTAGTTTGGGATCGCCTGCAAAATCGAGAGTTCAGCACCGTAGTGGTTCCAGCCATTCCTTTCAAATTCAGGATCCACAAAAGGGACATATGCCCCCTCCCCCCATGATCCTTCCTGTTATCAGTCCTATTCAGCATCTTTGTGGAACCAATTGCAATCCTCCTGAGTGATCCTAACATTGGTTAACACTTACACAAGATGTGATTCTCTGTCTAGCAAATCCCCAGAGGATGTGTATTGATTAGGGCTCCCGGTTTTATGTTTTTTTTCTTTTTTTACTTTTCCGTCTGTATTTATCCATATTTATTTTGTGCAAATTTTATCTGTATTTTTGAATTGTATTTTAGGTTTTGTTAAAAAATGGAGCTGAAACTAGTATATTTCCACATGTATTTAACCGATAAATGTTCACTCATGTTTAAATGCCTAAGATATTTCAATGATATGAAAGTCCAGAGACGATAAATCAATGCACTTATATGAAAACATATGCATATCAGTATCAACTGTGGGCATATCTACTGCTATTTGAGCAACTTTACTAAACTTCTTCTCTTTTTTAACACCTTGTCTGTCAATCCGCATAGCTTTATGATTGGCAGCATTTAGAATCACTCAAAAAACAACCCAATTTCTGTTTTTATCCACATTTAAAAATAAATACAGACAGGAAAATAAATGCGGTTTTGTCTCTATTTATCTGTAAAAAGCAGTGAAAACAGGGAGCCTTAGTTTTGATATGTCACTGTCATTTGTAGTTTTCTAGGGTGGGTATAAAGTCTTGACCGTACCTGCTTTTTGTTTTTATCCTTTTGGCTGGAACCCTCATCCCCGATTCCACTGCACTTAAATCTAATTCTCCATCACCAGGAGGAAGCAATTATCACTTGAGGTTCTATCTAGCCAGTTACTTGAAATTAGAACTTCCTCTCACACTGCTGACCCCAGTTTTCATATTTTTGTAGATGATTTTAAATCCTTTCATATATTGAAAAGCAGTTACTGATTACACCTTATAAAGGTTAGTGGGCCGTAATATCGCTAGCTGAGGTCTCAGGGTTGGGTTCCTGTCTGCTACTGAATATGGTGGAACTGAACGTAAGATTCCCTCCACTCAAAATTCAAAATGGCAACGGCCCCACCCGTCTTGATGCATGTCCCCATCATAGCCTTCTTGCCTTGGACTTGGCTGGTCTTGCCTTGGACTTCGCTGGTCGGAACCGTTGGTTCCCAGGCATGCAGCATCCCTGATCCCAGAGCAAAGGTTTGCTGGCCTGGCCAGCATCAAAGTGGCTGGCGACTAATTTGATGTGGCTTCTCACACTGGGCACTCCACTGAGCCTCTCACCTTCAGACCGCCCCACTAGCAGACGGCTGAGCAACTGCTAATGTCACCTCCTGGACGACTCAGCACGTCAGCTTCATCTAGACTACTATGAGCCTTCTCTACCTTACGTTATTTATCCAGATCCCACTTCAGATTAAGGCTGCAAATTCCTACTTATGGTCTTTTTGACAAGTACACACAATAACTATATCCACTATACATTAAAAAAACATAGTGAGGAGAGATTGTGGCTCTAAACAAATACAGCCTTACTGCCAACTGCCTGAATATTGCAAGGCTTGAGCCTTGCTGTTGTCATTTTCAAATAAAGCTTCTTCTGGAGAAAGTTGCAGTAGACGTCCCAATTATACATGGCTCACAAAACATTTTCATTTAATCTCAGTCCTTTTTATTCATGTAAAATCTCAAGATCAGTGATCTTTAGTCAGGAAAACAGAATCCGTCTAGACATACCATGATCATTTTTTATCATTTGATCAGGATTGCACGTGATTTGAGTACCTACTCCTTCCAAGACCTGTGCATGGTTTGAATGTCTTGGGTCTTAATACAATACATCTTAAACACATTTTTGCATGCCCTATGACAACTATATATTCCTTGGTAACTTCACTGTGGAGCCCAGCCAAACTCTTAATTCGCAAATGCACTCAAATTCCCAGTGAAGGCCAAGATATGGCACTATGACAATCACCTTTAGTTTACCACTTCTAGAACTGGTGAGGTGCCCTCATTTGAAGGATTGGATTCCCCACTCCAGCTTTATGCCCAGCACATGGGTTTTCACATCTTTATTATTCTTTCCCCGGAGAGAGGATCTCTGCCCAGTCTGGCCATCTGACCAGCTTGTTACGATCCTCAGAGGCCTTCACAGAGGATCAATCCACACACACATCCCAGTTTGGCAAGTGTGGAGAGACGATTGCTTCCACTATGGTCTGCATTTCTTTGGCACTAGTATTCCCAGAAAGCTTACTAGGCAAACACAGTGCCTGCTGTTTTGCTGATGCGCTGGAGGATTTGGGGGCATCTTTGCTTCTATTTAGCTCTCCCAGGAATTTGTGTCCACTGGCAAGCTTCAACTAGGCGCCTCATAACCTATTCCATCAATGGAGCCGTCACTGATGGGGAAGGCTAGACCGCAACATCACACATCTCCCCCTTAACAATAAGGCACACAAGAGTGTGCTGTACCCACAGGTGTGGGGAGAGAGGGGGGGAGAGAAAGGGAGAGAGGGAGAGGGAGAGATAAAGGGAGAGGGAGAGGGAGAGGGAGAGAGAGAGGGAAATGTTCACGTTCACAACTGAAAGTCCTTGAGGTGTTTTGGTAGTTTCACCGCACGGTCATTGCGGGTGTGCTTTCCGGTCCCTTGCTCTCCTCCTCTACAGGGTCTGTCTGAAGTCACGCTCTCCTCCTGGTCTCTCTGGGATGTATCGGATGCCTCGATCGGAATGCCTCCTTCATCTGCGTCTCGGCTAGGCTGACATTGCGTAGACTGTCCGGGTGAATGTACCCTGCACTGGCTGCTCGTACGGCCGCACTCACTTGCTCTTTAGCCGGTGTGGCTGCTCCCGCTGCGCTGGGGCTTTCTTCTAGCTTACTGTTGTTCATGCCCCAATGCTGGATCTTGTTGCACTTGGCCACTCTGGATTGGGACCACACCTTGCTGTCACTCAACAAAGCAGAGCGGGTGTATGCTTCTAACACCCGCAGGGGTTCACTTAATTTGCTGTCTCCTTTGAGTCCAAGGTGGCCCTTTTTGACTCGGACCCACTCACCCTCCGCCAACGAGGTTTCAGGCACACTGTTCCTTTTGTCGTAATTTGTATTAACCTCTACTGCGGGAGGCACTAAGAATAAATCACTGAGTTGTGGCAAAGGAAACGAGCTGGTGAAGGTGGGAGGAGGGGATCTTGCAGCATGCTTATGTACCAATGTAATACCAATTGTAGGGCCGGTAGCCCGACCAAAGGATTCCAATAAGTCAAGGCTAGAAATAATCAGTGGGGGAAATATAGCTCCCGTAGAGGCACAGGGTGATAGCCGTAGGTCCCATGGAGAACTACTGGGCCGATCTCAGACAGCTGTTCCAGTCCCGAGGAGGAATCCTATTGGAAATGAGGCAAAAAACGTATATCATCACCTAGATCTCCCCCCTGAGTGTTCACCATATGTTACTGTTCTGTCTGGCGTCCCAGAACTAGAACATGGTAAATTGGACTCTTATGAGCAATTAAAAAATAAGACAATACATTGGTTAAATAGCAATAGACCGCTCCCGCGAGAGGTACAGTCTAACATTTTATTTGTGAGAAGGGTGAGTTGGGTAGGCTGTAGATTAAAAAACATAGCAGGAGATTGTATTGTCATCAATTTTGAAGATCCAAGGGCCGTGGAGCATGTTTGTTGGGGCTCCTTGATAAACCCGCGATCTTCTTTTCAGGCTAGGGCCCTAAGTTATTTTTATATCCTCCCAGACTCTATGCCTAACCAGGGTATCCACGAGTTCTCAACGGGCAGGTTGGGCCGGCCAGCTACGATGACTGCGAGGGTAAATGGGGAGAATGGTGAGCGACCGCCAGCAGTACCGCTTAACAACAGGTTTAGTGTACTGGATCTGGTAGGTTGACTGACACCAATTGATATACACTAGGTTATAATCCCGGAAGAATATGTTATCCCAGGGGCAACAGGGAGTGCGGACCTAGACCAATATTCAAGACCATGGAGAAGGGGTCAATAAGGACACAGTGTTTAGCCTAGCCAAAAAACTGGGGGAATTGGAGACTGCTATCCCCTCAAATATAAGCAACCACGATATTGGTAAAGTTGATTATTTCCCAGCAGAATCTCTACCGACCTCTAACGGAATTTGGAGCATCGGGGTGGCTGACAGACCCCAACTGGAGAGACATGGTAGGTTGAGTGCACAATTGACTTCTGGTGCCCCTAAAATCTTATCTTGGAATATAGCAGGCCTCGCCTCCAAACTAGAAAAACTGGATTGGGGGAATAAATTGACTCTCACGAGATGAGATATGCCTGTTCCAGGACACTTGGGTGGTAGAGCCACAACATAGGGCAGGCTTCGCAGCATACTGTGAGGGTGCAGCGAAAGGCCCAAAGGGTAGACCGTCGGGGGGGCTATGCATATGGGTAGCCTCCCATCTAGGATGCAAGATCATACGAGTAGAGACAAAGTCCCCAGATATCACATGTATCCTCTTGTCATTCAAGAAGCTACCGAAACTTGCCATTATTAATATTTTCTCTTGACCAGTCCAGTGTGGTGGGATATCACTAACGTTAGATTGCATGCTAAACCTCCTGAATTCATTGGCAGTGAATCTAAACTTTATAATTTGTGGAGATCTCAATTGCCACTTTCAACCATTAAATGGAATTATGCAACCAATTACTAGTGAGGAGGACGTCACCTGGGCAATTCCGGCACCCAATATGTATTCCATCACTCGATGGACTCCTCTAGTTTTGCAGTTAACTTCTTTAACTTTGACTTTTTCTTTAAGGGCCTGCAATGGTCGGTTCCCTGGCGATAGCCCTGGGCGTCCGACCTTTAAGAGGTGTGGACAGGCCACGGTTATCGATTATATTCTGATTAGTGTAGGGATATGGCATATTGTGGTAGACTTCTCCGTAGAAGAACGTGGTGAAAGCGACCACAACCCCCTAGTTATGGAGTTGGATTTTCATTGGGGGTATTTAGGTAGAGTCCTTGAGGAACCGTACCAAAATAACCTGGTTGTTGTAGATGGAGGGAGACGGATTAGATGGTCTAAGGTAAACCAATCGGCGGAAATAATGTCAAAATTGTATGCAGGCATTATACCGTTGCTAGAGAGGGCAAGCGTTGCTGCAGAAAATTTAACCAAGCTTGGTGTTGCTAGTGATCTAGGCAAAATACACCAAGAAATGGCACTTGTTCTGGCGCACTTCTTTTTTACTAGTAGTCCTATTAAACGTAAATCTGGTCGTGATAAAAGATCTTGGTACTCGAAATCTTGAAAGGAAGCAAAATTAGCTTGGTTGACTTCACTAAAAGGGGCCAATACCCTTTGTATTTAGGAAGCTAGGGCGGCCTACAAGAAAATAATTGCAAATGCAAAGTCTGAGTGGAAAATAGACAGATGGCAGGAGATCAAGAAGGCTTTGGATTTAAAAGATAGTAGAAGCTTTTGGAACTTGGTTCATTCCGGGAAAGCGGAAGGTAGAACCACCCTTGACCCAAACATCGATGAGGATGCTTGGCACTCATATTACAAGGAATTATATTCTACTTCCCACGCTGACACAAGTGCGAACAAAATCTCAGACTGTAATTTTAATCCTGATATTTTATGTGAAACACCCCCATGTTCCATGGGAGAGGTGATATCTGCTTTGGCTAAGCTGCAATCTAATAAAGCCCCAGGACTGGAAAAAATCCCGGGTGATTTGTTTAAAAGTGAACAGGTAGTCTGGGCTCCTTATTTATTATTATTATTCAATGCAATCTTGTATGGCCTTCCTGCACCGCCTACGTGGGCTGGTGCTGAGATTGTCCCAATCTATAAAAAAGGATCCCCGCTTGAACCATCCAACTATAGGCCAATTAGTCTTATTGATGTTTCACAAAAACTTTTTGGGAGGATATTATTAGCGAGCCTAGAGGAGTGGATGGAAGACCGTAATATATTAACTCCACTTTAACCCCTTCCATGCTGATGACGAACCCCAGCCGTCATGCACTACGGTGCTCGTGTGCTGATGACGGCTGGGGTTCGTCACGGCCCCGCCCTGTTCGTTTGTGTACAGCACAGCGGGGGAATCGCGGCCGCATGGAAGGGGTTAAGCTGGCTTCAGAGCCAAGATTTAAACTGTAGACCAGCTTTTTAGGCTACAGTTGATATATTGGAAGCACGTGGTTTTGGAATGTGGGATTCTTTATCTTACCTTCGTGGACTTAAAATCCACGTTTGACATGGTTGATCGTGACCAGTTATGGAGTATCCTACTGGCCATGGGGGTACCACCCTATCTATGTTTTCAACTCAAACACCTCCAAGAGGGTACGTATGCCAGAGTAAGATATGGTAAAGGTGCTCGACTGACAGCCCCTTCCCTGTTGCCAAGGGGGTGAGGCAGGGCTGTGTGCTCGCGCCGACCCTCTTTTCACTCTTCCTAATTGAATATCTACTTGCCGTGAAGGATTTGGATTCCTCGAAAATATCATCCCGCAAATTTCCTGCACTAATGTTTGCGGATGACACCCTGATCCTCTCGAAGTCACCTATGGGGATGCAGCGCGTTTTAAAGGAATTCAGCCAGTTTTGCAAAAGGTGGAAACTTTTGGTTAATATTAACAAAACAAAATACATGGTCTTTAATGCCAAACCGACTACCTACCCGCACCCAATAATGGAATATAAAGCGCTTGAGTGAGTCCATATTTTTGAATGCTTGGGTATAACCCTGAACGATAAGATGGGCTGGGACCCACAAATTGATAAGGCTAATTTGAAGCTTACTCAGGCAATAGGCGGATTATTGAAAGTCCAGAAGAGCTGTTCTTCCAAGGCTATAAGCCCACCGCTAGAAATATGTAAAGTACAAGCACGGTCGGCTTCTCTCTATGGGGATGAACTTTGGGGTCACAGCTTAATAAATGCATTAATCCTCACTGAAAATAAGTTTATCAGACGCATTATGGCTTTGCCAATAAACACACCCCTGGTACTCCTTAGGATGGATTTGGGTATCCTCCCAATGGTGGACTTAATCTCGAGTCGACCATTGCTCTATTGGCAAAGGCTATGGAGTATACCCTAGTTGAGACACGGTCTTTGTTTGAAATAGTCAACGAAGCGTATCTATCCTTATATATGCCAATGCCACCATGAGATTTGATTGTATACTGTTATAGGAAATGTATTATTGTTGTTTTAACTTATATGTGCTTTTATGGCTGTAATAGTCACAATAAAGTAATTATGAATGAAAAAAATACCATAAGTGCCTTTCTGTTTTTAAGGGAAGATATTCTGAGGTCTTTACTGAGTGATACCAGGCCACAGTTTATCTCTGGTATGAGAGCTTATTAAGAGGGAATGGTATCCTAGGGATGAAAACCCCAGCCAACCATCCTGCTGGGAATTGCATTGTGGAATGCTTCAACAGGGTGGTGATGGGGAGTGTACAAGTATCCATTAATGCTGGTAAGGTTTGGGTGAAAGAATTATGAAGCACCATTTGGGCATACAGGATAACACCCACAGGGACTGGATACAGTCTGTTTAAAATTCTGAGAGGAAGGGAACCATTCATGAAGGACAATGTTGATTGGAGCAATATAAAAATTTGCAGCAAGTGGTCTCCGGCAGTGGTGAAATCCAATGTGTGGAGCATGCAAAAACTGTACAAAACATACTATGATAAGAAGTATGGTGTAAGGGGTGTATATTTGGTCCCTGGAGATTGTATATGAGTAAAAGACTAGGAAAGGCAATAGCAAGTTTTCAGAAAACTCTACAGGTTGAGGAAGTCTATTTAAAATAGGCCAGTTGAGTGACAAAAAAGTATGACATTTTAACAAGATGGCCAGGTGCAATAAAATTCTTGATTGGAAAATGTCTGGACCGTTTAAACTCCATCATCGATGGGTTGGCTGTGGGATGAGGTAACAAATACAAATGAGGAAATACCAGCTTCCCCCTTGAAAGAGGCAGGTGGAAGATTAAACCATAATTTAATTGCTAAGTCTTTGGTCCAGAG
Organism: Lissotriton helveticus; assembly: GCF_964261635.1. Classification (NCBI taxonomy): domain Eukaryota; kingdom Metazoa; phylum Chordata; class Amphibia; order Caudata; family Salamandridae; genus Lissotriton; species Lissotriton helveticus. The sequence goes on from NC_136061.1 coordinate 448,005,904, forward strand.
CAATAGCAACACAGAGACCCATGTAGGTAGACCAGTAGTAATACCTAAGACATTTTATAACTTCATAATATAATTGTATATAATAAGAAAAAAAAGTGACCTTGGGGTTAATCTCTGTTGATGCATAGGGAAAGATCGGGGGTACTGTTCTGTGATACTGCATGTAGCATATTCTGATTTTGTATGTTAACATGTATACTGCATTGATATGCCTAGTTTGATTATTTAGGATTTTAGACATTGCCTGCTATCACTGTTATTTTGGCAAATATTTATTTTTATTCTTACCTTAGATATTGAGGAATGTTGGGGATTCATTTTTTCTCTACCAGCTACACAAAAATACCTTACCACAATGTTAGTCTGTTAGTGCTAGTGTATATCGTATTACAATGCAAGTTTTGTTAGTTGTGTAAAGAAGGGAGATGTGGTATTCTGGTTATGTGTGCCTAGGTAATGGGATGCCACAGGTTCTGGAATGAAGGAAAGGAGAGGGTGGTGACAATGAGAGGAGTCACTGGTGCAGAGAGTCTGCCACCAGCTTGCTTTCCAAAAAATTTTGATCTTCCTACCTTCATTGTGTGTGCAGTTTTTACAAGCAGGCTGGCAATGAAATATCTAGCATCTCCATTAGCCAGTGTCTTTGGACTCCGTACTCAGTGCTGCTGGTGCAGTTGTCACAGTCAGAAGGACCAGTCTCTCTTCTTGAATTGTGGAGAAATTGATACTGATTAAATTGAACAAACACTACATGCCAAAAGAATATAGGGCCATATGTATCATAGTTCCGTTTTGCAAATTCTAAATAGCGATTTTTAAGGAATCCCTATTTAGAATTCGCAAAACGGTATGTATGTAAAAAATCGCTTCTTTTTAGCGATTCCTTAACATTCCTAATTTGCGATTAGCAAATTGCTAATCGCAAATTACCCATTCATTTCTATGGGCCAGGAGGCCCATAGGAATGAAGGGAAAATTTGCGATTAGCAATTTGCTAATCGCAAACTAGGAATATTTTCAAGGGTGCAGGGGTGTCTCAAGAACACCCTGCTGCACCCCTGAAAATGACATGTGGGGGCATATGGCGCACATACATGCCCTAAGGGCATGTACGAGCGTCATATGGCACCTTTGGTTTTTTTGAAAATTGCTTTTTTAAAAGAATTCGCAACTTACCACCAACTAGAAGTTGGTGGTAATTTACGAATCCTTATGGGCATTTTTGAAGTATTTTTTCTTTGATACATTGCATTTAAGGAATCGCAAAATTTGCGATTCCTTAAGTGCAATCGCAAAATAAGGAATAGCAAATTGTGCGATTCCTTATTTTGCAGCAAAAATGTTACATACATACCATTTAGCAAATTAGCATTCGCAAAGGCCGAAATTCTGCGAATTTCGGCCTTTGCGAATGCTAATTAGCTTGATACATATGGCCCATAATGTTCCTGAAAACAGAACCAGGGATTTGGGCAATTGGTCTAACTGTGTGGCGAGTGAACATCTTCCAGATGACTCCCCTGAGTTTGAAGACAAACTCTATTTTCCTGATTAAATAGTAACAATAACACAACAATAGATATGGCTGCTTTAAAAACAATTATATATATATTTGGTATGAGCTAGTGCAGCGTACTCCAGCTATCGTAGTTAAAATTAAATGGACCATTGTTCATGGCACAGATAGTCAATCAAGGAGATCACAGCCATTTTTTGCCTGGGTTTACTGAGCAATGGGAAGTAAGAAAGACTGATTCAATCTTCAGTTCAACAGTATACTTTGAAAAGAGCAATGGCATAGTTTGCAATGGAAGCCTTAATTTCATAAAAACAATTAGAAGATCTCACTCCATCTCTATTCTTTGTTCCATTTCGATGCTGGGCTGCCAATGAAGATTCAAAAGACTGCACTGCTTATATGTATTGTATATTGCGTCCATGGGAAACAAGAGAAATGGATACCACGTTTGGAACAGTTTACTTGTGTCAAGAAATACCAAATCATCATGATTTATGTGATCACTAGGATGGGTTGTACGAGTAAATTTAACTTGCTGTGTGTTTTTTGAGTGACCATTCTGGATCAACGATTGCCTTCCATATGTCACTGGGACTGTTACTTCACTTAATTTTCCTTTCGTTAACTTAATGTTTCTAGGTTCTGGTAAATGGGTGAGAGATACCTGGGGTGTAGAAGGACAAAAAGGGGGAATTTAAGTATTTTTGTCGAATGATAGTGCAATGGTTATTAAAAATGTTTTCAGAAGAACAGCAGGCATCCACACACCAGATGTCTATGGAACTACGCAAGTTATTCCATATTCCATATAAATGACTTTATTCATTAGTATCTATCTTGAGCAACATATGTAATAGTTGGAATGTAAACAGGATTAACTGCCCATGTTAATGACTACTATTAGCTTGTGAACTGCATAAGTATAATGCAGACATTATTGACCTGCAGGAGACTCATCTAACTTATAAGCGTTGAGTGTGGTTGAAATAAGTGGGTTTTCAACTAGTAATCTGTTCTAACCAAGCTGCTTCTATCTTAGGTGTCACAATTATAATGAACCCAAACAATGAGGTATAAATGTGGTTGCTGAGCAGTAGTTGCGATTTAGACAAAAACATGTTGTAATGTTTTCTGTATATTGACCCAACCAGGACAATCCAACAATATATGATTAACTAGCCTTCGCCCCATTATACTATGTGGATTCTGTAATGATGCCTAAGAAGGACACCACTTCCTAGTCAGCGAATTGTATGCAAAAAGTCCACATAGCTATAAACAGACAGATGGAAGTGTTTGACTTAGTTGATGCTTGTTAGGACTTCCATACAAACAGAACATGTTTTATTCTTACTCATAAAGGTTATGCTTGTATTGATTTCTTTTTAGTGTCCGCCAACATGATCTCTAATAATCACAATTTACATTTATCCTACAATTATATCTGATCACAATTATTTATGTACTTGAGTACCGTTTAATCTAATGAACAATGGCAGTCAGAACAGGATATTTGCTAGAGGGCTATTAAAAGAGAAAGAGATTCACCAACACGTTACCAAATTCTTAGAATGTGATCTTGGCACTGCAGCTCCATATTTTATTTGGGATTCATTACACGCATATATATGGGGACCACTATCAGGTATACAGTACACAAAAAAGCTGACAAAGTGTGGGAAGGAACGGCCCAAACAGTCAAGTTAATACTGCTTATTTCAAATCAGGCTGGGCCATCGGGATCCAGCAAGGAGGCAGAAATATTTTGTAACTAGAATCAGAGCATGCGGCTGCTTTAAGCCTGGGGGCCGCCATTTTGGGTGAAGGAAGGGAGGAAGAGCTAGCATACTAGCACTTAGCCCCTCCCGCCCTTTTGCAGATAAAAACCTCAGAAATAACCATTCCCCCACTGACTGCTAGTGTGTGTGTGATGGTAAACTGAGCTCTTGTTATTTGTTTTAAAAAACTGCTATTTGCACAAACTGTTTTGCACTTGAAAAAATCGTTTTTAATAATTATTCAGTGTCCTGAGGCGGAATGCCGGGACCTGTATTTAAACATTGACTGCTATTTTAAATCTGAATACTAGGTTTTAAAGGAACTTGCACTCTGTTTTACCTGATTACAGCCGAGTAGACGCTGATCGGGCCGCCATTTTGGGTGAGGAAAGGGAGGAAGAGCTAGCATACTAGCGCTTAGCCCCTCCCGCCCTCCCGCCCTTTTGCAGATAAAAACCTCAGAAATAACCATTCCCCCACTGACTGCTAGTGTGTGTGTGTGATGGTAAACTGAGCGCTTGTTATTTGTTTTAAAAAACTGCTATTTGCACAAACTGTTTTGCACTTGAAAAAATCGTTTTTAATAATTATCCAGTGTCCTGAGGCGGAATGCCGGGACCTGTATTTAAACATTGACTGCTATTTTAAAACAGAATACTAGGTTATAAAGGAACTTTCACTCTGTTTTACCTGATTACAGCCGAGTAGAGGCTGATCGGGGCAGCCATTTTGGGTGAGGAAAGGGAGGAAGAGCTAGCATACTAGCGCTTAGCACCTCCCGCCCTCCCGCCCTTTTGCAGATAAAAACCTCAGAAATAACCATTCCCCCACTGACTGCTAGTGTGTGTGTGATGGTAAACTCAGCGCTTGTTATTTGTTTTAAAAAACTGCTAGTTGCACAAACTGTTTTGCACTTGAGAAAATCGTTTTTTAATAATTATACAGTGTCCTGAGGCGGAATGCCGGGACCTGTATTTAAACATTGACTGCTATTTTAAAACTGAATACTAGGTTTTAAAGGAACTTGCACTCCGTTTTACCTGATTACAGCCGAGTAGAAGCTGATCGGGCCGCCATTTTGGGTGAGGAAAGGGAGGAAGAGCTAGCATACTAGCGCTTAGCCCCTCCCGCCCTCCCGCCCTTTTGTAGATAAAATGGCACCCTCATATAGGAGGCGCAGCGGACGGGCGCAGCGGGGGCGCCGGCGGGGCGCCGGCGGCGCGCCAAAGGCAAGCCCGTCTGCGCCCGTCCGCGACAGGCCAGGACCAGGGGCCACACTCCATGCCCAATTACTCACAAAAGATACTAACCACACTATCTCGTACTCCAGCGCGGAACTTAGGAGTCTGAACAACGAAGGGACCATATGATACCAAGGGCCCTTTCTGTTGTCGGCACTGTCAATGGGGAAGTGATACAGGGACAGAAGTCTGTATAAAAAATACCCCAACTCTGGCCCTTAAATGCATCTATCTAAATGCCAGATCCCTACCCAAGCATGTAATAGAGCTGTGGGACCTATTGACAGAAACCAAACCAGACTTGGTTTTTATAACTGAGACCTGGCTCGATACCCATAGCACCCCAGACATCGCGACAGCCCTTCCAGCGGATTATAAAATACTCAATCTGAATAGAGTGAAGAAAAGAGGCGTAGGGGTAGCCCTGCTATTTAGGGAATCCCTCACCTGTAGACAAGAACCGATCACACAGTCCAACAGCCATGAAGCAATGGCATTCTCAGTATCTGTAAACACCAATATTATATTTGGGGGAGTGATAGTTTATAACCCCCCTGCAAGCACTTTAGACTTTAGTGCCCAATTTTTTACCCAAATACTACCGATCTGTCTCAAAAACAAGAATATTCTTGTGATAGGAGATTTTAACGTACACTTTGATAGCAGCAGCAACCCGTTAACCAAACAGTTAGTGGAGGACATGGATATCCTACAGCTGACACAAATAATTAATCAGCCAACACATAGGGCTGGACATATTTTAGATCTCATCTTCTCCAGTATAGGTGCCATTGACATCAATGCGATTAAACCATTGATTTGGACTGACCACTCCATGATTGTGTTCACTATTAAAATACCTACCAAACACTCCAAATCCATGCCCCCAGCGACAGCATCAGCTAGGAGCTGGAAAAAAAAAATTGTGGAAAAATTCCAGAATCATTCTACACATGTATTCATAGGAAACACCAATATTAATAATGAAATAGAAGAGCTCCAGAATAATATCAAGGGTGCGTTGGAACACTGTTCAGCTCCACTCTCTAAACATAAACGGAGAGGCACAGTCTCAGAGAAGTGGTATGGACCTGAATTAAAATCTTTAAAAAGGAAATGTACATCTTGCGAACACAATTGGAGGCTCAATAAAACCCTAGAAACAAGAGCCATATACAAAAAGGAACTTGTGCTCTACAACAAAGCTATTAGGAAAGCAAAGAAAGACTATTTCTCACGGAGGATAACAGAAAGCAAAAATTCTTCAAAAGAACTATTCAAAATAGTCAAAGAGCTATGCAGCCCGGCTAATCTATCAGTGGATCTTACCCCTTCGCAAGAAGGCTGCAATAAAATTAATGAATATTTCTGTGAAAAAATCGATACGATCTATGCCTCTTTTTCCAACATTGAATCAAAGCAACCACAACCTCGTGTAACATCCCCAGTTCTGGCTAGCTGTCTTAGATTCGGCCCTTTTACAGAGGAGGAAGTGGGCAAAGCTATGTTGGAAGTAAAATCAGGCTCCCCACTGGACCCATGCCCGCATCATATTTTCTCTCAACTAACACCAATAATCTGCCCAGCTGTAACCAAGGTTTTTAATCAATCATTGAATTCTGCTGAATTCCCGAAGTATTGGAAAAATGCCATAGTCACTCCCTTACTAAAAAAAGCAGGATCTGATATTCACAACCCGGCAAACTATCGGCCTATTTCCCAACTTCCTTATTTGTCTAAAGTGATGGAGAAATTGGTCAACAGGCAGCTTTCCAAATTCCTAGAGACCAATGCTCTATTGGACAGCTCCCAAACAGGGTTCCGGACCAACAATTGCACCGAGACAACACTCCTGGCAGTGTCAGACAATATCAGAACCAAGGTAGATCAGGGAAAGACAGTCGCCTTGATTTTACTAGACCTCTCTGCGGCATTTGATACCGTCCCACACCACGACTCCTGGAAATCCTAGCAGCCAAGGGTATTCGGGAAAAGGCATTAGGGTGGCTGCAGTCTTTCATGCAAGACAGAACACAGTCAGTATGGATGGGTGATTTTGTTTCCCCTCCCCGGAACATCAAGTATGGGGTCCCACAAAGGGCCTCATTGAGCCCAACCCTATTTAACGTGTTTGTCTCATCACTAGCCGATATAGGGAGAAAGTGGGGTGTTGGGATCTGCTCTACGCAGACGACACCCAACTAATGATTTCATTAGATGAAGAAGACGACCCTAAGGATAGGCTATTGAACTGCCTGACCGAATTAGCCAATTGGATGCACAACCATTGTCTCAAATTAAACGCAGACAAGTCTGAGATTCTGCTGTTTGGTAGACATACACACCTATGGGACAATAGCTGGTGGCCCACCACTCTGGGCACCGCTTCTATACCAGCATCAATAGCCAAAAATGTAGGTGTGATTCTAGATAATACCCTGAGCATGAAAACCCACGTATCTACAATCTGTGGCAAAGGCTTTGTACTACTCAAGATGCTCCGGCGAGTTTTTCCATGGATCCCCACTGAGTGCAGGAAGATACTGGTCCAGTCTTTATTAATGAGCAGGCTGGATTACGGAAATTCCCTGTTTGTGGGAATGGCGGACTATCTGTTCGCCAAACTACAAGTCGTACAGAACGCTGCAGCAAAGGCAATTTGCAATAAAAGGAAGTACGACCCAGCCAAAAGCTGCCTGCGTGAGCTTCACTGGCTACCAATGAGACAGAGAGCTATCTTCAAGCTAATGTGCATAACGCATAAAGCATTGCACAACACGGGCCCTCGCATCCTAAAAAATAAAATCAGATTCTATGCTCCCACAAGGAACCTTCGTTCCTGTACGGCTGCTAGAGCAAGTAACACTCAGGTGAAAACAGCCAGGATGGGTGGACGGGCGTTCTCCCACCTGGCGCCATACAACTGGAACAAGCTGCCGCAAGAACTCAGACTAACAGACTGTTACTTGTCCTTCAGGAAGCAATTAAAAACATTTCTTTTCCCAAAATCTGACTAAACATAATCCTCACTCTGTTATCTGTTAACTACTCACTATTGTCAGGACAGCGCCGTGATATCCCATTGGGTATGATTGTTTGCGCTCTACAAATACCATTGACATTGACATTGACTTGGTGTTTTCTCTGCCATGGGTAAAATCAAATGATTGTTAGGTTACAGTCCTGTTTTCTTATCACATACTTGCTAACAATGTTTACTTCGATTTAATTTCTTCTATCTCTGTAAACAAAATGAAGAAGAGAAATGTATTTAAAAAGTGACTGCTCGAGAGCAGTCAATTTGTCACAAAAGAGAGGGTGAGATTAATGTAACCCTGTCTTCTAAACCCATAGTTTTTATCTTACTCATTATGCAACAACTGGGTGTGAGTGGTTCTGGTTAAGAGACTCAGAGAATACTCTCACCAAAGAAATATGATTGGCTATATGGTACACATGCTGTCCAAGGGCATATGGATCGACTGTGGCAGGTAGGGTACATTAAAGTCTTCGCACCTCCAGCCAGCATACTTTAAAGGATTCGACGCCTGATCACAGCGGGGCAAGAATCCTTCTAACTGGAAAGACCTCTTGAATTAAGCTACCCATCCAGTAGACAAGGGCCCATCTTGGTTCGTCTAAAAGTGTATTATCATCTTTCTTTTAGAACACTAGGCTTTGTCGAAGGTAGCTTCACGAGGGTTGCTTCTGTATGTGTAATACACATACACTGATTCTGCATTGCCTGGGAAAACGCACATATCTTCACTCCATCACAATGCGTTTTTAACAATATTGTTTGAAAATACCAACACATAATTAAGGGTTAATCAATATTGCTTCAGGTTGTCTAAAAAATGGATGATAGTACACGTTTATAAATTGAGATAATCATTCTACCGGGTGTAAAGCAGCGTTCTTAGGCACAGGCGTATTCAGACTTTGCTCTGCCGCATTTGTGAAATAAAGCAGCGCAAAGACTTGAAGAGGTATATACTTTCCAGCACAAAAGGTTTTGTTTTCTCTGGGAAAGTGCCCTTTTTGCAACAATAGTGCTTTGCAGAAATTCGTAAAGGGGGACTCACATAGATGGTTCATGTGTATTTCATTGCAAGCAACTATGATTTTTAAATGCAAAGCCCTAGCTTCTAAAATTGTTAGACTAGACTTTGCATCATAAAAATAACACCTCTTTGAGGCAAGTGCAAAGTTACTGAGATATACTTATTTCTTCAAACAGTTCACGTATTGCATGTGTGCTAAGCTATATAGCACACATCCCATGTGTGAAATATTTTCAAAACCGACTATGCAAAGACTTTTGTACTGGATATGCAAAACCAATTCTGCACACCATGCACAGACCTTAGCATGAAATTAATCAGGTTGAAACGCCGTTGACTACATAGCACAGAACTTTGGCGCTGTTGTGGTCAATCTATTTATCCCGAATCAAGAATACCGATATTGTATATATTTGCATTGTATTATTGACCACATTATTATTTGGTTTTACCCTTTCGCCGTTCACGCTGTAATTTTTCACCCGTGTGTCACTGCGCCCTTCACTGTCACTAGCATGTCCAGTGCACTTGTGTGGTATGGTCACTGTATATTGAATTGTACAGTAGTGCTGTTACAACTACCTACAAATAATATTTTTTTGCTTTACCTTTTCCGTTGTGGACTCCCTTCTTTTGTTCATACTAAAGGGAGCATTAGAACCACAGGGCACAGCCTTTCAACAAATCCAGCTGGTCTCAACTGGGTTACCTCCACCCCACCAGGCTAAAGCTTAACTCGCCTTCGTAGTACCTAATGTGCAATTTAGATTAATCCTGAAAAGATGTGTCACTAATATAAAAAAAACACCTGTGGTATTTGGCCAATTGATTGTGGTCCATAATAAAATGTGCAAGTTTTTTGGCGCCAATGTTAAAGTGTTGTTTAAACTGCAAAATCTGTAAGAACACATTCACAAAGAAACGCCGATTAATGCAGCTCTTTAAACAAAATCAATGTGATAACAGCATTGAGTGAGTCATAAAATGATTACGCCCAGGTGCTAAAGTCTGATTTTGAAACAGAGCAGGTGTTTCAGTCAAGGCTCGTTGTTTGTAAAAAATAAATTAAAAAAACACAGTGCGCCTCAGATGGTGATAATGGGCGGGCCATGGTGCTGTCACAGAGTTCTGGTGGAATGTGCAAGAGTGCGAGTGGCCGGGGATGTCCCCGAAAGTGGTCTAGGATTTGGGATCCATGGAATGAATACCGTGGCAATTTATGTGCTCCCCCCTGTAGCCCTGGTTGTGAGGACCCCCCTCCCCATGATTTCCAACCATTATCCTACTGTACCTGTATTTATCTTGATTTCGTTGTGCTACCTATTATTGATTTATGTGGAATTGTACCTTTATGTTGAGTATGTTTAATAAAAAGAGTCATAAAAATAACAAAAAGAGCGCGAGTGGCCATTGAGATTGAATCCGGCCGTTTGCTTGCCCTGGCTCCTGTCTCCAGGGGTAATAACCCCAGTAAGGTAAGATTACCCCCTAAACCTACGCTACAATCGATATGGTCTGCTTGGTCCTACTTGGGGGGCAGTCCATGAATTCCTTGCCTCAAAGGCTCTGAAAAGGAACATAGAGTGGTTTAATACATACACTGATTTCATTTAGGGGTGTGTGAAGCTGTACATTTAAACGTTTTGCAACCTTGAGCTGTATCATGATGTCTGTCTCTGGCACAGTGCGCAGCCTCAGGCCTGTTTTATGTGCCTGAAGGTCACGAAGTGACTTCATATTACCCAATATTTCTCAATATTGCTGCATTATTTTCAGAGGGCACAGCTCCAAAACAGAAAGAGGCAAACCATGGCCACTTTAAGCAACCTGTACTATCTGAAAATAAAGCATGACTAAAAGAAATATTAGCTTAATTGAATTCACTTTCCGCCTTGCAGGCGCATAAAACAGGCGCTCCTTTCTGAGCTTCGCCTTAAAGGCAACCATGATAGGGACCCTGGTGTCATTTTAAGAAAAAACGTTTCGAAATTTGCCAAGTGCAAAGCTAGCGAAGCATAAAAATTAAATGGCATAAATGTTAACCCTGTGAGATAGAGAGAACATTTTACTGCTGCTGGCGAGGGCTGCTTGGACTCCTCTCCCCAGCCACTCTCAAACCATCCACTCACAGCTTGTTGGAAGTACTCCTAGTTATGATGGGGCATCAGGCAGAAAAGGAATGGGCGGTGTAGGACTGCATTTGCAGGTATTTCAAGGTCGCCCTCAGCGACTTAGGGCTGAGGTTAGCCTCAGTGCTTAATTTGAGCAGGTGGTTGTCAGTGGGAGGCACTGGTACTAATTTTTCCGCATCAGCTATTTCCGAGACCAGGAGATGGAAAACACACACAAAAACGGTTACACAGGTGACGACCAAGTTGGAAAAAAACGTCAAAAAGGGAGAAGCAGGAACCTACAAGAGTTTAACGGGCAGAGAGCATTTGGTAGTAAATTATAAGAGGCACGAGGTGGTGTTAGGACTCCACAGTCTTTGGCAACATTTATTTGTACAGGCTGTGGGGCTCTGAGCAGAGCACTGGGTACCGGTACAATTTCTTTTACAAATTAAGCACTGGTTAGCCTCGATTTGTAGGGAGCAAATCTCAACCTACAGCGCGGCCACTTGCCTCTAAACCAGTAGTCTTAAAACTTTTTTACACTGGCCTCGCTTGAGCAAAATGTTTTGGAGCCAGGACCCCCTCAAACCTTTAAAGTGGTAGATCGAGATAAGGGTAAGCGCGCTACTGAACAGGGGTTAATTTATAGTTTCTGAAACCTTTCAAGCACAGGTAAAAGGGGAGTGGGGCAAGCAGCCGTGGTTGTTCAGACTCATATCTGCACAGGTAACATGGCAGCAAAATATTTGCTACTGGGATGTTGGTTTTCTATTGTTAGAACACTTAGCGTATGTGTGCTGTGATGTAAAATTGTATGTGGAAATAGTAAAGGCAAGCAGTAATTGCAGACAGTAGTATTACTTTAAAATGGAAATAGCAGTTTTCAAAAACTTTCGAAGTCTAAAACGATCTTCATTTACTTAAATAGAAGGGGCTTTGGATTGCCCGCCCCTTGTTTTGCACAGGTAGATAAGGCAACAAGTTGTTTCAGGATTGGAGTTGATGAGCGGCAGCTGAATGGTCATTCGGGAGGGAGGTAAAAACATTAAGGGCCATATGTAGGTAATCTCAATTTACCTATTCTTAAATACCAAATTTTACCGATTCGGTATTTAAGAATAGGTAAATGGGATGTAGATAATTATTCGGTACATTTTACCAAATCAGTAGGATTCGGTAATTAAGAATCGGTATTTACCGATTTGACAATTCCCATTCATTCCTATGGGCCTGAAGGCCCATAGGAATGAATGGGAAGCCATTCACGATTACCGATTCGGTAAACACCGAATCAGTAATAGGGGGAACATTTTCAAGGGTGGCAGGGAGTCACATTGACACCCTGTTGCACCCCTGAATAGTGCATGGGTGCACATGTGGCACACATACATGATGTATGTCTGCCACATCACACTGTTATAAAAGCAAAATAATTGCTTTTTCAAAGGTTTTCGATATTTACCACCAACTTGTAGTTGGTGGTAAATAACGAATTCTTAACTCAGGAATGCACTAACTTGAGTGCTCCCTACATTACGGGTTCGGTAATTTACCGAAACGGTATGTTAAGAATTTGGTAATTTACAGATTCCTTAAATTACCGATTCGGTAAAATACCGAATCCAGGAATCTTGCCACCTACATCTCAAAAGCCAAATACCGGTCACTAACGGCCGAAATTCGGTAATTTCGGCCGTTACCCCCCGGTATTGGGCGACCTACATCTGGCCCTAAAACATTTACAAATCACTTACCTTGGGGCTGCCCGGTCCAGCGTCGCTGCTCCTGCTCTCCTGCTTCCGAATTCAGGAACAGGAAGCAGGAACCCAGGCTCCCTCCCGAAAGCCAATCACAGCGCTGCAATTGCAGCATTGTGATTGATCTGACCGCCATTACACGGTGCTCAGCCAGGGGCTGGAGGGGTGGGCATGTTCTCCATGCAGGCCGTAATACAGCCTGCATGGAGAAGTGGGAAAGTGCGCATGACTGGTTGGGCCAGCCTAAGAAGGCCGACCAAACAGCCACTGTGCACTTTTAGGAGTGGGCAAACCACTCCTCCACTGCCCTGCTTGCAGAGCAGCGCAGCCCTGCCAACCCGCATGCCCACAAAGCAGCCAAACATAAAATGATAATATTCAATCAATCAATCCATCAGTGCATTTGTAAAGCGCACTACTCACCTGATAGGGTCTCAAGGCGCCGAGGGAGGAGGTGTGCTACTACTGCTCGAATAGCCAGGTCTTGAGGAGCCTCCTGAATGTTAGTAGGTCCCGGGTCTTCCATAGGAGGATGGGGAGGGTGTTTCAGGTCTTGATAGAGAGGTGGGAGAACAATCTGCCACCGGCGGTCGCTCTTCGGATGCGGGGGACGGTGGCAAGGGCAAGGTCGGTGGAGTGGAGCTGTCGTTTTGGGGTGTAGAAGGAGAGTCGTCTTTTGAGGTATGCCGGTCCGGTGTTGTGGAATGCCGTGTGTGCATGGGTGAGGAGCTTGAAGATGATCCTCTTGTTGATGGGAAGCCAGTGCAGGGCTCTCAGGTGTGGTGTGATGTGGCTGTGGTGCAGGATGTTGAGGATCAGGCAAGCGAGACGTTCTGTATGTGTTGTAGACGTTTCAGGAGTTTGGCTGAGGCTCCTGCATAGAGGGCGTTTCCGTAGTCCAGCCTGCTGCTGACGAGGGCCTGGGTGACTGTTCTTCTTGTTTCGGTGGGGATCCACCTGTAGATCTTGCGGAGCATGCGTAGGGCTTTGAAGCAGGAGGACGAGACGGCGTTGACTTGCTTGGTCATGGAGAGTGTTGAGTCGAGGATGAACCCCAGGTTGTGTGCGTGGTCGGTGGGTGTAGGTGTTGCTCCCAGTGTGGATGGCCACCAGGAGTCGTCCAAGAATGAGAGGGTTGAGGTTCTGTGAATTCTGAACCCGTGGGTTCCATTTTGTGTATGGCAGCCACTTTGTGGTTGCCCTCACATAGGTCATGATTGTGGCTGAAACTAGTCTTTTAAGGACATGTAGACCTTAGCTCGAGTTCATGCTGACTCCTGTTTGACCTGAGTGAACTGACCCTGTTGCCTGAAGCTGACCTTGTTAAACCAGTTCCTGCCCTTTAGCTGATCAAGATTGAGGATCAAAGCACAGGACATTGTAGAGTTTGGTATGCACACACACACCCCTTATCTGTTTTCTGTTCCTTCTTTTATGGTCTGTTTATGATATGGGTTGTGGTCCTTTTATTATGGGTTTGTCCGGCTTGTGTAAGAAGGAATGTTAGGCATTTTGCATGCTTGCAAAAGCAAGGACTGCCCCTTACTTTTATGCTGAGTTTTGTAACCCTGAGCATATATATAAGGCCTCTGTTCTCTGTGTTCCTCAGACTACCTCATTCAGTTGCTACGGCTTCTGTGTGACGTGGCCTCACTTATTAAATTTAATAAAGATGTCTTTTCATATTTTCAGCTTCTGTGCCAAGTTCTTTTTTATTAATAAGTATTCCCTGAGAATGAAGATTTCAGTTCTCCAAATGGCGCGGCCAACGTGGGCTTCATCAGAGAAGTGACTTTCTGAAGGAGTGATCTTGTCAGGAGACTGAAATCTACTGAGGAGGAGAGGATGGGACTCTGTTACTTTGTGCACAAGGATTCTGGAGATTCTCTGTCTTCGCAGCCCGGTATATTTCTGATCTTCCTGATTTTGATCCTCCACATGATGTCACTCCTGACTGAGAACCTTTTTGGCGTGAGTATTCTAAAAAAGACCGTTAGGTCATGTAGAACTTGACAGTTAGAATTTGGATAACCTTTTGATTAATAAGAATAAGAAGTACAAGTGGGTCGCTCCCACGACTTTGTTTGGTTTCTTGGTTTTGATTTGGTTATTGTAATTACCAAAGCCGAGGGTTTGGTTTCTTGGTTTTGATTTGGTTATTGCAATTACCAAAGCCTAGGGGCTCGTATATTTGCGAATGTATTGGTAGAGATAACCCCTTGAAGTTTGAAGCTAGATTAGTGAGCTATAAGATGCCTAATCTTAGCAAATTTGGGACTGTAGCTTTGGAACTTTGGAATTTGTGTTGGCCAACTTTTGATTTGTATAGGTTTGGATATGCGAATTGCAATTTGTGTAGGCAGGTAATGAGGAGATATTTCTTCATTTGGTTTAGTTGAACGGTGCACATACGAAAAGTACCTTAAGCACTACTTTTGATTACAATACTTGCGTATTCCGCAGTATTTTTGGCATGCCTGCTCTCAAGCTCACATGGAAAAATGTGTTGCTTTTTTGGAAGGTACCATAGTGTGATGTGAAGTAAATTAGCCACCCCCCCCTAGCGGGAAATATCTAAATAGGTTTAGATTTACAAACATATTTCTTCCTTGGTGATTCTGCATCCCCAGGGAATTAAAATATGGACATAATACATATAAGGATCCTTTGTTCTGCGCAGTGTTATGAATGAAGATATGCAGAACGATTTTGTTTGGTGTTCTGCTAGCCAAAGCTAGTGAATTGAGTGTATTTTCGCTTCTTGGACATACATCAGTCTGTTGGGCTGTTTTTGCAGTCTTTTTGAAACACAATTGAGAAGCGTTTCTTGTAAATATGACTTACAACTAATATTTACAAATGGTTTGGTTTAAGTACAGTCTGTGGGCTGTCCTTGGTTTCCGTCCTGAGTATTGATTTGTGGGTTAAATGTGTGTTTAAATGTCTATGTGGGTTTCCCTTTAGTGCAACTTCTGTAAGTACATAGCGATGGCGCTATTCACGAGATGCATGGCTAAAGCGCGCTGTATTGTGTGTCCTGAGCGTTTTGACCCCTTTCTGTTTATGTCTGAAATGAGCTCAATGTCTGTTCGTGGTTTTTCTTGATGTTTTCCGTCTATTAAGCAACATTTTGTAAGCGTATTCTTGGATCTGTTGCTAAATAAAATTATCCTTTTTAGAAAGAAAAAATGGCGCAAACATTTTGTCATATTTCAAGTTAGGCGTCTGTGCTTGGGCTTATAAATGAATGCGTCTAAAAATGATAGGCAAGGGATGCAGCTTGCTCTTATATGTGGAATTATCAAAAATAATTGGGTTTATTATTTTTTTTTTATTAATTATGAAAAATAATTATTAAAAATAAGTGCTACAAAATTCGTTTTTTACTATTCATGAAGCTTAATGCTCATACTATGACATCCTAGCATTAAAATTTAATTTAAGTTGTGCTATACCGCATAGAGAACATTAGCATATGGAATTTCACCTAGCGCAGGCGTATACAACTCATTTTTCTAAAGATTTACATGGGATATGTCTGATTAAAAATCTCTGTAATTTGTAAAGAACATTCTGAGGATGATTAATATGTATCACAAGTATTGGATATTTATTTGTAAGTACCCCAAACATCAAAGTCGAATTTGGGTAAAATAGACCATTTAAAACAGCATTCTTGCCATTTATGATAGCTTTAAAGTGCTTTAGGCTTCAGTAAATGCATACATTTAGGTGTAATACAAATTTGCAGACTGTCCCCATTTGGGGTTTACTTTTAAATGACCCAGTGAGATCCATTTAAGGTTGATGAAATGAGTACCATTGCAACAAGCATTTGTTCTAAAACTGGTATGGGTGTTATTAGATTTGGTGAATTATTCACAGTAACTGTTGTTTAATAATCTGGGAATAGAGATCATTTTTACCGCCTAAAAAGGAGAAATTATTTTTCAAAATAGAGTGAATTATTGCAGGTTAGGAGGAATTAGGAAGGCCTTTCGCCTTTGTCAGCCTCAGAATGAGCAGAAGCTGTGGGCTAGGAGAACAGGCTGCTCAAGTTGCGCTAAGATGCTATCTTTAGTTTTCCTGTAAACAATGGAAGAGGCTGTCATGTTGACATTTGTGACCTTTTAAATTAGGGCCTTGTCTCTGTGGAATGCAGAATGACCTTGCTAAACAGGCCTCTAAAAGGTGGGGTTTCTGGTCTCTAAATAAGAACATCAATAAAATTAAAGAACTTAATTCCAAAGGGAAAATATGAAAAAGGTTTCTTTGAAAGTCCCAACACATGCTAAATGCTCTGCAGAAATGATATATTTGTATCTCTGCCTCTAAAAAAATAATGTCTGCTAGTTGCTTTTATTTGACCGAAAATGAAGCATTGCATTAAGTCTTAGACAGAAAATAAGACAAAGCTTTTTATTGAAATTTTGAAGGCTACATGCCTAAGTGAGAACGAATTATGGCGCAAAGATAACATGGAGTGTCAGTGAAAGAAGTTTACTTTTGGAAAGTTAAAAGGGCTTCATGTTGCAAGGTGACTGACAAGATGGTAACAGTTAAGTAATGGAAATTTATTTTTGTGTCTCTTAATGTGTATTATGTTTTGTCTTCTGATTAAAAGTTATAATTGATGTCTGTTTGTTATGAGAAATGTCTCTCTTTTGTTTGTTGTGTATTTTTTGCTTTGCTTCTGCCCACAGATCATTCATGGATTGTTCTGGGTGATTTTAAGGCTGACAAGACACGTGAGTTTGGTTGGTTAAAAAGGGATGTGTTTTTGCGTAGCCTTTGGGAAGAAATGTTCACGTTTTTTTAAAATGTTTGTGTATTTGGTCCTATCATGAATTGTTCCTGCGGGTCCTGTGTGTCAGAAGAGACATAGTGGGTTGTATTTGACAGCCAAATGTCCACTAAATGGTGATTTGCTGTCAAAAGGAGGGTGAGGATTTTAAACCTGACAAATTAAGCAAGCCCAAATAGTGGGTTTTGGGTTGAAGGTTCACAGTGCATAAAGTACAGGACTTGAAGTGGGTGTGTCACCGCTCATTTACATATGTTATTGTCTTGTCTATGTTTTTTGTGCTTGATATACAGCGAGTATATCTGATGGCTTGACATGTCCGTTTTGTGCGTTTTGTTTTGCATGATTTTTGTTTTATGTTGCTGCTTATGATACTATTACAAGTTTACCTGTGTTGTGAAGGGATATACATGACGATGTGTATCCTGCAAACAGTTGGGTAGATTTGCTTTGACACTAAATTTCACAAAAAAACAGACAACACTTCATCAGTGTATGTCAAATTTGGCTTTAATGGTATTTGAAGGAAAATAAAAAAGAGATATACAGAATCAGAGTGTGCCACATGTTGTTAGTCACGTACTACCCCTCCCCTAAAGGAACAGGCAGCCCTAAAATTATGTATCCTGAATTGGACGTAAGGATAAATTATAGATCTGTGACTTTTGTGCATGGTGACCTAATTTTTATATTACATTAGTCAGTTTTGTTCTGCTTCCTAAATAGTGTATGGCCTTGTACCATAAAGGAAACAAGGTTTAATTTTTTTTTCCCTGAAAAAGGAACTGGAAGATTAGCTGAGCTTACCGTATATGGTGTAGCGGCCAGCGGTAGAGTTTAAATTTGTGTACTATTTTGACTTTTTGTGTATCACCCATACTCTTGCTATTGTGTCACAAACTTGACTATCACCTGAGTAATTTCTTGTTCTTCCTATAGATTTTTCTTTTGACATTTCTCCCCTGATTGATGTCACATTGTGCCTAGTAATTGGGGATTTTAGCTGTGTCCTAGTCCCATTTTCCCTTTTCCATATTCCTTTCACCAGTTAGCCTTCTTTTATTATTATTATTGTATTAGGTTCACACTTCCAGATTGCAGTAATGTACCAGAGACCCCCTATATTATGTATAATTCCCTTTTGTATGACTAGACTGTTTTTTAAGAATTTTCTTTAGGCCTAACTCGATGTTTTTCAGTCTAACCGTCATGGTAGTGATGGACTGGTTAACTGACTCAATGCTATTATAAGACAAGTTTCCACATTTTGATCATTAGCCTGTGTATTGCATAGTACACTTGATGCACAGTTATTAAAAGGGAGGTACCCACATGTCCCTGATAATCTGTATCATGTGATTTCTGTTTTGAGATGTTCTAGATAAGGAATTTAGGAACACCTAGACTTAATCATTGAGAGAAAAAAAATGTGTTTACCCCATTAGACGATGTCACTATGTGTGAGGACATCCATTTAGATAAAATTCTCATATAGTTATCTACCCTTAGATGGTAGAGGATATGTTCTCACATGGAAACCCAATTGAAGAAATTAGAGGCACTGTTTTGCTTATTGCCTTTGTCTTTGTATTCTATGAGAATGACAGTGTGTTCTAGACCAGAATTGTCTTATGGCGTATGGCCACTCCCTCGCAGATTGCAGGCCACCTGCTTGCAATCCTCTTGTTAAAAACAAACTGTTTTTGTACTAAATTGAAAGAAAATACCAAATGTGTCCCATTTCCTACGTCACTAGGTTCTGCGGGATTAAGTCATAATAACCTGCGGACCTTTGATGAAAAGCTAATTCCCATCAGTGTCAGCTACAGTCCCAGCACCCAGAAAGCAGTAAGGCTGGACAAGCAATCGCCAGCGCGCAATCAATGGTACCTCCAAAGCATCGAATTTGCTCCATCAGACGGCATTGGACATCACAGAACCAGAATTTCAGTGCAAAAGAGCAAAAGAGAAGGATATCTGTTGCTTTGAAGTTTCAGTTTTCTCACCTGTCATGTGCTGGTAACCTCTGACAGTAGGCAGTCCATTGAGCCCCTTGGCCTGAGTTTTGGCCACCCCCCCCCCTTTCCTTTGCTCCAATGGAAAGGCAGTGCACCAGAGGATCTAGGATTGGAAAAAGGCACTACATTGTGGTACCTATGATTAAATGGAAGAGCAGCCCGAGCATCCTCTGACACTGAAGAGCGAGTGTTGGAGTCTGAAAGAGTTGCTGAGTATGAAAGCCTGTTGCTCTTTCCTGATTAATAGTACTTGGGTCTGCATGAGATGATCTGTGCCCTTGATCAATGAAGAGCACACTATCTGTAGTGCCTGCCGCAGAGGAGAGATATTGGTGCACTGCCTTGAGACATTGAGACTGTCAAATAAGCTGTGAGTGTTTGCCAGGAGGGCACTCCAACGGATACTGAGAAGGACCATTTTCATGAAAGGCCTGAACTAAGAGGCCCATGCGGAAGAAAACAACACAAGAGGACTTGATGAACAATAGAAGCATGCCGGAGAGGCTTGGACGGACTCTGGGTATTTCCCATGCGATTGAATTAAAATGGGTGTTAGGAGACAGATTTTTGCTGTTTTGCTGGCATTGTTTTAAAGTAGTATTCTGTTTAGTAAAAGCAGAATAAATTCCATTCTCTGTGGAAGAGTATCCCTTTTCATCTGAGAGCATTAATAAGGATCACCACTGTTTCACCTGAACATATAATAAGTTACTCAAATGCATAGGAGCCATAAAACATGTTACTAGATCATTTTAGGATTTGCTTTCTGCTTAGAGTTGTGAAAAATTATAATTTTGTTTGTAATAGTGGTCATTACTTTCTCCTGTTGTC
Source organism: Lissotriton helveticus (assembly GCF_964261635.1). Lineage (NCBI taxonomy): Eukaryota > Metazoa > Chordata > Amphibia > Caudata > Salamandridae > Lissotriton > Lissotriton helveticus. Next base: position 448,026,030 of record NC_136061.1, read on the forward strand.
CATATGTTCTTAATAACATGTTTTCTAGTATTTTTAAGCATGACGTTGTCTTTTGTGGGTTGGATCGTTTTCACTACCCAATTGACTTCTGCACCCACCTCCCAACCTATGTCTTTTCCTACTACTACTTCTTTGCATTCTTTTCATATCTTACCTGAACACGGGCAGATTAGAAGGTCGGAATTTGTGAATAATTCCTTTGTACAGTTTCTGCATCAACACCAGTTAGTAATGAACACCACTAATTGTTGGGTGTGTGGTCTTATGCCACATACTACAGATAGAGGTATTCCCTATTTTGGTTCTGCCATTTAGTTACAATGGGTCTGTATGGGCATATCAGATGATGTTTATTTATGCCAACGAAGTCTATCCCTTGTGTTCCATGAAAGATAACTCGAGTAATAGTGCCTTAGTGAAGGGAATAACGGACAATATTGATATTGATTCAGACACAGACTGAGTGATTGCCTATGTAAAGGCAAAAGGAGGGGCTGACGTTCTGTTAATTCTGAACCCGTGGGTTCCATTTTGTGTATGGCAGCCTTTTGTGGTTGCCCTCACATAGGCCATGATTGTGGCTGAAACCAGTCTTTTAAGGACATGTAGACTTTAGCTCGAGTTCATGCTGACTCCTGTTTGACCTGAGTGAACTGACCCTGTTGCCTGAAGCTGACCTTGTTAAACCAGTTCCTGCCCTTTAGCTGATCAAGATTGAGGATCAAAGCACAGGACATTGTAGAGTTTGGTATGCACACACACACCCCTTATCTGTTTTTTGTTCCTTCTTTTATGGTCTGTTTATGATATGGGTTGTGGTCCTTTTATTATGGGTTTGTCCGGCTTGTGTAAGAAGGAATGTTAGGCATTTTGCATGCTTGCAAAAGCAAGGATTGCCCCTTACTTTTATGCTGAGTTTTGTAACCCTGAGCATATTTATAAGGCCTCTGTTCTCTGTATTCCTCAGACTATCTCATTCAGTTGCTACGGCTTCTGTGTGACGTGGCCTCACTTATTAAATTTAATAAAGATGTCTTTTCATATTTTCAGCTTCTGTGCCAAGTTCTTTTTTATTAGTAAGTATTCCCTGAGAATGAAGATTTCAGTTCTTCAGGGTGGAGCCGAGCATGAGGACCTCTGTCTTGTCCGAGTTCAGATTCAGGCAGCTGGTCTTCATTAATTCGGTGACGACTTTCATTCCTTCCTGGAGGTTGATTTTGGCGGCGAGGGGGTCTTTGGTGAGGGAGAGGCTCAGCTGGGTGTTGTTGGCGTAGGAGATGATGTTGAGGTCGTGCAGTCGAGCGACATGTGATAAAGATCAATTTAAAATGGTCAGGCGATTCAGTTGATGCTTCCTAAGTTAAATTTGCCCGGCGTAAAACGCCTCTAATACCATACGAAGTTATCCAATAAAGAGGCAGGCGCTGGAGACAGGAAGACAGGAAACAAGTTTTATTCCGACGGGTTAGAACACGTCAGATCGGACAACAAGGTATCGTCTCGAGGTGCTCTCTCAGCCTCTCTGGGGCCTGGTCTTTTATACACTGGTTTAAGACATGTGAACGTTCTTTATTACAACAAAGACGTTGTGAAGTATGAGGATGACATCCCCGGCACCCCCCCAGTTCCGGCCCATTCCAACACATGACAACAGTAGAGGCCCTTACCCCTCATACAATGGGAGGGGGCTATCACGCAGCTGAGTGTTCTGCCGATTCCTTTGGAATGTGTGCGCCTGATCGAATCTCAGGGGGTGGGGAGGTCATGATCAATAGTGGCTCCTTTCAAGAGAGGCGAGTGCATACAGTAGTGGGCAATAAACTGTATCCTCAGGCTAAGGGATGACCAGCGGTTCGTACAGGCAATCGGGCTCAGAGGAAGGGGTCATCAAAGGAGAGATATTCATGAAAGGAAGGATCGGTGTGGACAATCGAGCGTGGAGGAAGGGTTTATCCAAAGAGGGGTATTCATGGAAGGAGAGGTGGTGCTGGTCAGGCGCGGGGTGTGATTCATTCATGAAAGCATCATGCAGAAGGAGAAGGGTTCATGACTTGTGCATGTGAGAGCGGGGGCGGTCAGGGTGCATGGGGGATGCTTGCAGGGTCAGGGAAGTGTGCTGACGGGTGATCGTGAACAGGGAGACCATGGTACCTAAAATGGCTGTCGTGTATGTTCATACGTGAGTCTGCAAGATGGCGTAGATGATGTTCAATACACAAACTTAAAATTCCACAGTCCTCCCTTTTAACATGTCTCGCCAGCTTGTCAGTTCGGATCGATCCCCATGAGACCTCGCACCTCTATCTCGTATAGGGGACTCATGTGCTCAGTTTTAAAGTCCAAAGTCTTAGGGCACATACAGTTGGAAACGAGTGAACACAGAGGTGGCAAACATTGAATACCCAAGCAACACCCACATAGCATCATGATTGGTATCAATATAAACGTAAACAATCTCCATCCCCAGTCCTTTAAAGTGTCCCAGAACCAGCCTCCAAGCGACCATCCTTCCTGCTCCTGGTGAACCTCCGAGGACAGTCTGTGGAGGTGTTCGATTGCTTTGTAGACTGAAGGTGAGTTATCTGGCACGTAGGTGCAACAGCTGGAGCCGATGATGCGGCATGCTCCTCCACGGTCGGCCAGAATCACATCTAGAACAAGGCGGTTTTGGAGAGCCACCAGGCGGACTGCCTGGAGCTCAGCCGTGTTGTTAGCGAGGATGCCAGCCGTGATGTTAATGGTTGTTTCTATTGCCTGAGTTAGGTGTCGGATAGCGCGGCTGTTTGCCATTGGTCCCCACAGAGGAACAAGTCCCTTTGCTGCATCTAGGAACTGCGCTCCGGTGGAGTCGGCTTGTTCAACATCTCCGGTGCGCTTTTGCCGGTGGTGGTAGGCTGAGGCTACATACGTGGGAGGAAGAATGAAGGCGATGTAGCACGTACCCCTCCAACCTTTCGGGAGCCAGGTGTAAGCTTTGGTGCCACAAACAAAGTACATATTCGGAGAAGCAACAAAGGAAGGAGGATCAACTGAGACCAATGTTCTGGTGATGCGGCAGGAACTGTGACCCACCAGCTGCGTTCCCTGACCTTCAAGACACACAAGTCCTGTGACATTGATGACAGACAGAGCCACGGTCAGGGTGGCAGCTGTTTGCTTCCGCAGGTGGTAGAAGGTGGGTCTGGCTGGATTGTGGAGTACTTGCATCTCGACTCTTTCTTTGGCAGGAATGTTCATAAGGAAGGCGGAACCTGAGACCGCAGGACAAATAGGGGCAGACGTTCTTCCTGTTTTGTTCAGCCAGAACCCATAGTAGAAGTGTGACACTGTCTGACCAGAAGCGGCGTTGTCCTTGTTGCTCTCCTGCAAGAGGATCAACCAGGCGAGGCAGGAGCCGTGAACTGAGAAAGGAGAAGGGATGAAAGGTATAGAGTGTTCAGTGGCATGCGGGAGCAACCCGCAGATCCAGCAGTTCGTGGCATTTGTAGCAAGGTTGTGCTGGTGCAGCAGTTGCACGAAGGAATTGTTCCAGAACTCCTTACGCCTTTCTCGGAGCTGAGGTGAAAGGGTGATCAGGTGGTGCTCTTTCATGGTGGTTGGCTGTACAGTGGCCAGCAATGTCTGGTGAGCGGGTGTGCTGTCCTCCAAGATCCAGAAGGAAGTCATGAGGAGGAGGCAAAAGAGGAAGACAATGAAGAAAGCGATTGTCTTTGATTTGTGCAAATTATCAGTCTTTGGGTTCCTGTAGTGGGTATTTCCTGTTGCTTCCGACGTCTTCTTATCTGGCGCTTCCATCATCTTCTTATCTGGCGCTTCCATCATCTTCATCTTCAAGGTGCTCGGTAGTGGGCAGAACCACAGACTTTGTTTAGTTTCTCTCTGGGTAACCCTTGGTTGCTTTGGGTCACCGTTCTGAGATTTTTAACTTAGTCAGTGGCCTACTTAGCCGAAGCTCCCTCCTTTCGACGCAGGAAATACCCTTCTCGGGATGGCACAGTGGGATCAGAGTGTTTTGCAAGTTCAAGTGCCTCAGTATAAGGATAGCAGTTCAGTGATGGTCGGTCTTTGTTCAGGAGCTCCTCTTGGGTGCTGACGTTGTCTGTCGTGGCCAGGGTCGAGGAAACCTTCTTGCAGTGGTGTGCGTGCAGCCAGTGCTTCTTCCCCTCCACTCGAAGAGCCGTCCGAGTGGTGATCAGTACTTGCCAGGGGCCCGTCCACCGGGGTTCCAGACTCTTTGCCCGTTGAAAATTCCGGACTAGGACATACTCTCCCGGTTGGATATCGTGACCGGGACCCCTGGAAGCATTGGGGATGGCCTGCTGCACCTGTTGATGAATGACAGACAATGTTTTAGTTAACTTGTATAAATAATCTGACAGCAGGACGTCGGGGACGTCGTGAATGGAGGTCGGTTTTTGGGCAGTCCAGAGGTTCATTGGTCGCCCAAATACAACCTCGTAGGGGGTCAGGTGGTGCTTAGTGGGAGTGGAGCGCATCGATAGTAATGCCAGTGGGAGGGCATCTGGCCACTTAAGTCCTGTGGTGGCCACTATCTTTGACAGTTTCAGTTTCAGTGTAGCGTTGTGTCGCTCAACCAGGCCAGCGGATTGGGGGTGGAAGACTGCATGGAATCTCTGTTTTATCCCCAACCCCTTCAGGATCAGTTGGATAACTTCAGCTATGAAGTGGGGGCCATTGTCGCTCCATAAAATTCGACAAAGGCCGTAGCGAGGGAAAAACTCTTTCAGTAGTACTTTGGCAGTAGTCATGGCAGTGTTATCTCGGGTCGGATAGGCTTCCACCCATTTGCTGAAGGCACATACAATGACTAATACGTACTTCAAGCCTTGGCACCTCTCTAGCTGGATGTAATCCATCTGGAGGACCTCAAAGGGGTGGTCGGGGATCCCAAACCCTCCCCGGGGTACCACAGTTCCTTTCCCGGGGTTGTGTTGTAAGCAGATAAGGCACTGCTGCACTAGGCGTTTGGCTGAGTCGGGGATCTTGTTGTTGTGCCAGACTTTGGAAATGAGTTCAATCATGGGGGCAGAGCCTATGTGTGCAGGGGAGTGTGCCATTGTCAGTATGGGGATCAAGTATGCATCAGGCAGCAACCATTTGTTCGTGTCTTTTGTCCGCCAGCAGCCTTCATCGTCCCTTAGACCCACCCGTGCCCACTCAGTCAGTTCGTGAGGTGTGCTGGCCGACTGGATGTCCTTAATCGTTTCCCTAGCGTCAGTCAATTTTTCTGCTTGTGACCTAGTCACATACATGCGTGTCGTTGCCCTATTCTCAGCTGTGGTTCGGGCAGTGATGTCGGCCAGTGCGTTTCCCTGTCCAACTAAGTCCGTCACCTTCTTGTGTGCCTGGCATTTGATTACTGCTAATCGTTTGGGGAGGAGAACTGCTTCAATTAGGGCGGAGACTAGATCTCCATGAAGGATGGGCGTGCCGTGGGACGTCAGGAATCCCCTTTCCCTCCACAAGAGCCCAAAATGATGAACCACCCCGAAGGCATACTGGCTGTCCGTGTAAATGTTTGCCGTGGTTCCCGCCGCTAGGATACATGCTCGTGTGAGGGCAATTAGCTCTGCTGCCTGTGCGGATCGTTGTGTGATGCGAGCTGTTTCAACTACTGTTCGAGCTGTCGTCACCGCATTGGCAGCAGAAGTGGTGCCGTTTGGGAGTTTGATACAAGAGCCATCTACCCATAGTTCTCCATCAGGGTCTGTAAAAGCAACGTCTCGGAGGTCAATTCTACTCCTGGTCTGTTCGTCCGTGGGGGTCACACAGTCGTGTATAGGGGGCACATCGGGGTCATTTTCAGGCAAGGGCAACAGTGTAGCAGGATTCAATGTCGTGCATCTCTTTAGGGTGATGTGGGGTGCAAGTAGAGTCAATTCGTACCCTGTCAGTCGTGCACTAGTCAGGTGTTGAGTCTTGGTCTGGTTCAAAAGGGTGTCAACTGCATGGGGTACTAATACCGTGAGAGAGTTCGAAAGTACAATTCCCTCACTCTGGCGGATAGAGACAGCAGCAGCGGCTACTGCTCGAAGGCAGGCAGGTAGAGCTCTGGCGACTGGATCAAGAGTGGCAGAAAAATAGGCACAAGGGCGTTGTTTGGTGCCGATGGGCTGAGTTAGAACAGACAATGCGCATCCCTCCCTTTCGTGAGTGAAGAGGGAGAAGGGCTTGGAGTAATCTGGTGTTCCTAGAACGGGTGCCGAGCAAAGGGCATCCCGCAACTCCTTAAAGGATGCTTGGCATTCGGGAGTCCAAGGGAGTGGGAAAGGGACATCTTTGGCCAACAGGCAAAGTAGGGGTTTTATGATGAGACTGAAATTCGGTAACCATTGTCGGCAGAAAGAGGTAAGACCCACTAATGAACGGACTTGCTTCTGTGTTTTTGGAATGGGGGTGTCTAGGATGGTCTGGATTCGGTCGGGCGTAAGTTTCCTCCCTTCTTTGGACAGGAGATGGCCTAGGTATGTTACTTGGGGCTGGCAGAACTGCAGTTTCTTTTTGGAGACTTTGTGGCCATTCTCCGCAAGAAAGTGCAAGAGTTGGATAGTGGCTGTGATTGCAAGTGGAGTGGTGTCGGCCGCCAAAAGGATATCATCGACATATTGGATCAACACCACTCCATCTGGTAGCTGGACGGCGTCCAGCTGTCTTTTGAGGGCCTGGCTGTAAATGCTGGGACTTTCAGTGTAGCCCTGGGGAGCTCTACAAAATCGGTATGAACGGTTTTTTAAAGTGAAGCCGAAGAGATAGCGGCTGTCTGGATGGATGGGGATAGAGAAAAATGCATTTTTAAGATCAATAACGGTGAAGGTGGTGGCGGTGGACGGGATGAGAGTCAGAATGGTGGCGATGTCCGAGACTACGGGGTACTGTGGTACCACCACTTTGTTGACTTCTCGCAGATCGATGATGAAGCGGTATGCTTTCTCATCTCCCTCACCTTGCTTCTTAACAATGGGTAGGATAGGGCTATTGCAGACATTACTAACCACTTCCTCTACCACTCCTGCATCTACCAAGGACTGAATAATCGCTACCAATGCCTTCTCGCCTTCGGGCGATATCCGGTACTGTGGGAGTTTCGGGAGTATTGCATCTGGTCGAACAGTTATGTGTACGGGATCGATCATCATTCGTCCTACATCCGAGTCGTTTCTGGCCCATAGGTACAGGGGTAGGGTATCGAACGAGGATAAGTCAGCATCTGTTATGGTGTACATATGTCTTGCAGGGTAGGGTCTGGGCATGCTCGGGTTGTCGTACAGGATGACTCAGATTCCATCCGGGGAACACCTAATAGTAGCTCGGAAATGTTTCAGTAAATCAATACCCATAATGGCGTCAGGGGAGTTGGAGGAGAGCAAACATGCTGTGTCAGTGGGGTTGTCTCCTAGGTCAAAGGAGATAGGTACAGACAGGGGGTTGGTGGAGGGCGTTCCATCGAAACCTATCGATGTAATTTGTGAGCCAGACAAGGGTGCCCTTGGAATCAGTCGCTTTGATAATACACTACGTGTCGCTCCAGTGTCTACCAAGAATGGAGACTTTGTACCCAGGACCTTAGCAGTGACGTAAGGACCTTGCTGGTCAACACAGAGCTCGACTGGATCCCTCCCTTGCCCCTGGCAGTCCTATGCAGAGTCGTGAGCATTGTTGTAGTCGGACTGTTGGCACTGATTCTGTCGGGGGCGGTCAAATGTGTTTGGTCTGCCAGGTCGGTCATTGATGGTGTCGTGGGCCTGCCCTCGCCCCTGCCCTCCAGTTTTGGGGCTATTTGTCATATCCCTTGTCTCTTTATTTTTAATCATTTCCCGAAGGGCCAGGCATTGGGACTTCCAATGTCCAAATTCTTTGCAAAATGCACACTGGTTCTCATCGAGGTCAGTTCGTGGAGCACCGGGTGTGGGGTTGCGGTCTCTAGTGGGCGGATTCCTAGGGGCATTCGACTGGTAGTTTCCCCTATACCGTTCCCTTCCTGTAGTCACTCCATGTAATTGAGCAATCATCACTCGTTCCTTTAAGTCCTTTTTCTTTCTCTCAGTCGCCCTCTCGTTCTCGTTCTTTTGGTGTTCGTAATACTGAGCCATCTGAAGGATAGCTGCAGGTTTGGAGGTTCCCCAACTACTCTCACTCGTCTGTAACTTTTGGGAGACCTCTTGCGATAGCCCTTTTACGTAGTTTTGCACGAATAGGTGTTGTCCGGTTGCGGTGGTCATGTCTTGGCCACTGTAGTCGGAGAACACCGTTTCAAATCGGGAGAAATATTCTGATACGTCTTCCTGGGGTTTCTGACGGCAAGCCGTGACTACCGACCAGTCTACCTTCTTCTCTGGGATCAATGTCTTTAGTTTCTGCACTATTTTGTCCGGGAGTTCTAGTATGTCTTTTACAGGTTTCTTTCCGGGCTCTCGCTGCCCATCTAGTTCATTGAGTTGTTTCCAGGTGTGTCCGAACAGATCTGTGTGGTCGGCTTTCCGGATTTGCTTCCACACATCGGCCGGCAGACACAACCCGAAAAACAAATCAATGTCCGATAGAGTCATTATAGTTGAGCCCAAGGCTGTGCCTAGTTCGGTATAAAATGCTGTAGGGTTCTTCCTTAAATCGGGCAGGGTTTGCCTAAAAGTTAAAATGTCTTGCCGATCCCATGGTTGGTAAACCCAATTATACACAACCCTCCCCTTTGCATCTGCATGGTTGATATCATCGTTTGTTCCCTGACCTCTTGGGGGAACCCAGTAGGGGGCGGCTTCTCTGATAGGCATCATAGTGTTGGCTGCTTCTAATGAAGGCTCAATCGTCTCAGGGACTGTGATCTTGACTTCTGGTTTCTGTTCCGCGAGGTGGCGGAAGACCTCAAGCGTTTGCATGAAGAGGTCCGTCACATCACTCTCAGTCCCATCTCCAACATCGACCCTTCTATATAGAGTCGTCAGTTTTGCAGGACCCTTATTCTGGTACCTATCCTCATATGCGTTCAGGGTGTGGTAGCTGAACCGCAGAATGAAATGCCGCCTGTGACTACCGGCATGTGAGTTGTGCATATTCATCGTATATTCTTCGCTCTCCTTCAGTTCTACCAATGTTTTTGCTATCTTGTCGATTCCATCCCGCTCATCTTTGCTCAACCTATTTGGTCTGGCTGTTAGCTGTTTGCCAGTCTCGAGTTCATCTGGTGTTGTTACTAATGCGGCCGGTGTGAAGGCCTTAAGAGTCGGGGCACTAGCGCTAGGGTTACCCTCAACTGCACTCTGAACTGGTGAGTGTTGTGCTAGAGGCTGGCAAGGAGCATAAGGAGGGGGCATGTAGATAATTGGAGGACCGAGCAGTAACTCGTCATTTGCCCGCTGTTTGGAGGGCATCTCCGGGTAGAGCGTAGGGGGGGTCCTGACAGGGCATTGGCCTGCCAGTCCTGATTCTTGTGTTTGTTTAACTTCCTCTCTTCTTCTTATTTCTTCATCTATTTCTTTCGCGGCCAGATGGGCTGCTTTACGTAACTCTTTCACTATTTTTGCTTCTTCTCTTTTCCTTCGCTGTTCTGCTTCTTTGCGCCACATGCCAATACTATCGAGCATAGTGGGCGTTGCCTTATTTATTTTTACAGCTGCTTCTAACGTTTTTATTTTATTTTCATCAAAAGAACCTATCAGTGGCCACTGACTTTCGGGATTCTTTTTTGTATATTTATGCCATAACTTACTATAAGCTATAGCGACTAGTCCTTGCTTAGTAAACATGTCCTTATTAGGGGTGCCTTCCAATGGAGCTGGATGGTTCATCTCTAATAAGCGGTCCGGGTTGACCCAACTACTAACCAATGGGGAGAAGATAGGCATGACGGATTTCATTGGGGGGCAAAAGCCTGCACTACCTACCTTTTCACTACTTGCAAAGACTGGACAGAATATTCTATTCTACGCTGTTTGCAAACAGAGAATACCTCCAGAAGGAACCAATTCCAAACAGTCAATGTTTGGATAAACAATCAATCAATGAGGAAAGAAATAGGCACGACGGGTTACAATGGGGGCAAAAGCCTGCGTTACCTACCATTCACTTTCTACAAAGGGAGAGAGAATATTCCTATTCTTCCCCGTTTGTAAGCAGAGAAGATCCTTAAGAGAACCAACTTCGAACAGCTCAATGCTCGATTCAAACAATCAATCAATGGGGAGAAAAATAGGCACGGCAGATTACAATGGGGGACAAAAGTCCGTGTTACCTACCCTTCACTATCTGCAAAGACTAAACAGAGTATGGCGACTCTGTGCTTGTTTGCAAATAAAGAATCTCTCAGAGACAATAAAATGAGTAATACTAGTATTTTCAAACAATCAAACAATCAATGTCGCAATTTGTCGTGTGTCACGACCTTACCCGGACCGCGTGGACAGTTTCTCGTCTTCCGCTTCCAGCGCCCGATCGTTCTCTATTCTCTGTTGCTATCGCGGCACTCCTGGTGGTTCCCAGTCAGGACCGTAGATCACTCGGGAGAGGTCTGCTCGGAATCAGTGAAGTCCAGATGATCGGCTGTCAGACGAGGGTCTATCGGACAGGAGCTCTCCCGATCGTTGCAGTCGTTCACTCTGTCGTCGGGACCTCTCCCACTGGATCCACGTGTCGCTGATGGGCCCCGCGTTTGGGACGCCAATTGATAAAGATCAATTTAAAATGGTCAGGCGATTCAGTTGATGCTTCCTAAGTTAAATTTGCCCGGCGTAAAACGCCTCTAATACCATACGAAGTTATCCAATAAAGAGGCAGGCGCTGGAGACAGGAAGACAGGAAACAAGTTTTATTCCGACGGGTTAGAACACGTCAGATCGGACAACAAGGTATCGTCTCGAGGTGCTCTCTCAGCCTCTCTGGGGCCTGGTCTTTTATACACTGGTTTAAGACATGTGAACGTTCTTTATTACAACAAAGACGTTGTGAAGTATGAGGATGACATCCCCGGCACCCCCCCAGTTCCGGCCCATTCCAACACATGACAACAGTAGAGGCCCTTACCCCTCATACAATGGGAGGGGGCTATCACGCAGCTGAGTGTTCTGCCGATTCCTTTGGAATGTGTGCGCCTGATCGAATCTCAGGGGGTGGGGAGGTCATGATCAATAGTGGCTCCTTTCAAGAGAGGCGAGTGCATACAGTAGTGGGCAATAAACTGTATCCTCAGGCTAAGGGATGACCAGCGGTTCGTACAGGCAATCGGGCTCAAAGGAAGGGGTCATCAAAGGAGATATATTCATGAATGGAAGGATCGGTGTGGACAATCGAGCGTGGAGGAAGGGTTTATCCAAAGAGGGGTATTCATGGAAGGAGAGGAGGTGCTGGTCAGGCGCGGGGTGTGATTCATTCATGAAAGCGTCATGCAGAAGGAGAAGGGTTCATGACTTGTGCATGTGAGAGCGGGGGCGGTCAGGGTGCATGGGGGATGCTTGCAGGGTCAGGGAAGTGTGCTGACGGGTGATCGTGAACAGGGATACCATGGTACCTAAAATGGCTGTCGTATATGTTCATACGTGAGTCTGCAAGATGGCGTAGATGATGTTCAATACACAAACTAAAATTCCACTCATGGGCGAGCGGTGCCATGTAGACGTTGAACAGTGTCGGGCTGATCAAACTGAAAGTTATTATAATTTTATGTTTTTGCTTCTGCACTGCTTGAAAGCAGTGGGATGACACTCTTCTGTCATAGTGGAGGAGCCACCCTTGGACTCTATTTATTTATGAATTCAAAGGCCATGAAGAGGATGTCGGAGGTGAGAGGAGTTCATTGAAAATTTGTTTGGTGCATAATGCATAGTGCTTCAAAGGACCAATGATTGGCAATAGGAAGCAAAGAAGGGATCACAGCAGGGCCGGACTGGCCGTTGTGGGCACCGGCATTTCCCCAGTGGGCTGCCAGGGTGGGGGCCGGTTTGGGCCCCTGGGGGGCCGTTTCTGTTACCGGGTGTCAGCAATATTACCGCTGTCCATATTACGAGTTGGCTTTTCCACAAGCTGACTGCGGCAGTGGGACCACCAGCTTCAAGTCAGCGGTAACAAAGGATTTGGGGTGCATACTCGCCACTTTCTTGTTCTTTTGGTCAGAGTTTGACGTGGATCCCTTTCTTCAGGTACCCCCTTCACAGAAACATCTTCACTCCAAGGATTACGGTGCTGTTTGTGGCGCTGTACGGGCGAGTCATTTTTGTACCATATACTCATTGCCTGGACTGCCCACATATGGGCCAGACTAAGTTCTGTATTTGTGGATGAAATGTAGTAATGAAAACTTGTTGAAACAACGAGAGACCCTCTTTAAAGTCTCCTTGAATTGGATTTAGTATATTTTTTTCCCATCCAGTTCACTATGGCCTTGAGTACTAATTTTGTGTATATTTTGTAGTCAATGTCAATGAGGTTTGTATGATATTGGGTCATTTTCTGAGCCCTTCTTGTAAAAGGGAACGAAGATACTGCTGAGCCATGATATAGGACAGACTTTTAAAGATGAAGGGCCTTATTTATGAAGGCCTTGCGCCACCGATGCGTCACTTTTAAAATGGGAAAAAGTGACGTACCGGTGGCGCACGGCCTTCATAAATAAGGCCCTAGGGGCCAGATGTAGGTAACTCATTTTTACCGATTCTAAAATACCGAATTTTACCGAATCGGTATTTTAGAAAAGGGAAATGAGATGTAGGGAAAAAATCTGTAAAAAATACCGATTTGGTAAAATTCGGAATCCAGGAGTCGGTATTTACCGAATCGGTATTTACCGATTCGGCAAATACCGAATCGGCAAATCCCATTCATTCCTATGGGCCTGGATGCCCCTAGGAATGAATGGGATTTACCGAATTGGTAAATACCGATTCGGTAAATACCGACTCGGGGATACAAAAAAGCAGGCAGTTGAGCTAACAACCAATCACGTGCCTCCACCCCGCCCCTCAGCCAACCAAAAGAGCAATCAACCAATCCTGTGCATCCACCCCACCCCACAACCAGGAAGTGGCCACACCCATGCAGGTGCAGAGTAACTGATCTGAGGATCATTATCAAAAAGAAATTGGCAGCAAGAATGAAAGAGGCCAATGCTACATGTGGAGGAAAGAACAGGGCACCTGCTCTCACGGATCTGGAGGAGCTGGTGGAGTCCACACTGGAGCCAGAGTGTGTAGTAGGAATTGGTGATGCAGACAGCTCAGCCCGAGCTGCATCAAAGAAAGGTAAGGGACATGTCCATCATTCCTCACCCCTTTCCTGTCTCCCTCCCCCAATGTGGCTGTGTGTTGAGGAACTCCAGTACAGCCTTCTGTATCCACCTGCAATGCATTATGGGAGTGGTAGTCATGAGAATTCACATCAGAGCAGGCAACATGAAAAAAGTCAGGCATGCCACACAATACAATTAGAGACAGGGGAGCACCAGAAAATAGTGCAGATGCTATGTGATTTAATTTTGAAATACACGGTGAAAGCACCACTAAGCCCCTGTCCATATCTGTCCACAGGAGAGACTTCGCGCAAGACAATGCAGGAGAGGGAGAAGACACATCCCCAAAGGGAGAGGAGTGAGGAAGAAGCCAGGGATGCAGGGCCCAGCACTGCAACACCTCTAGCACCCTGCACACAAGCACCTGCCGCACCAGAGGCAGCCACCATGCAACTGCAAGCATCTCCTCTGCTCCTTCGCTCACCACAACATGGGTCACAACAACTTGCCACACCAGCATACTCAGAGGTGTCAGACATCTGCAGGGCCAGGAGGCATGATGTTCCCCCGCTAAGGATCTTACAAACATCCTCCGATGAGGAAAGGGAGGGTGAGATCCCAATGGAGTCAATGGCAGGAAATACAGCTGGTCTTCCGTCCACTCCTGTCACTTTATCCGGATGCACAAGACGTCGTAGGGTCCGGGAGGCAAGGTTGAGTGGCCATGATGAGGGTGTCTTCCGTGGCCTCGAGACCACAATGGTCAAGGTGCAGCGCCTGCAGGCAAAAGCAATTAGTGCAGTGCACAGACAAATGCGCCATATGAACAAAAACTTTGACACCATGAACCGGGGGATAACATCAATGGCGGAAAGCATGAGGGACATGGCCGATGGGTCAGGGACATGTGACAGTGTGAGATGTCACTTTGTGATGAACTACATGAGGACCGCGCACAAAGGCGCAGGGAGAGGCAGTGCATGCAACAGCAGACAAGGGGCATGCACCGTCTTGCAACAGCGACTTCACTGCTGTGTCGCCGTTCTGTTGCAATGCAGGAGGGGCTGGTGCACTGCTGCACAGATCTCACAAGGGGGATGGGGAGAGTCACTACAGCAATGGAAGTGCTGCTGACTAACCAGTCAACCACCACAGGAGGTGAAGGTTTAGGGGACACAGACATCACCAGTAGCAGAAGCAGCACCCCTATCCCGGAAATTCGGAGGAGCAGCAGACGCCAGAGTACCGGCGCTGGCACAGCAGACAAACAACAAAGCCAACCTCAGGCATCACGCAGTGCAGTGCAGTGCAGTGCATGGGCGCAGGCAGTGAGGCTGCCAAATTCGGTCGGACATGTGAGGGTGAGGTAACCTGCGTCCACCCAGTTGTGCTAGGCACACTTAGAATGTTACAATTGTGTCTTCAGACATTTAACGTAGTGCCAATTAAACTACGTTCATTGCATTTAAACCCTTGCTTTGTCTCTATACTTACTCAAAAGTAGTTGTGTGTGATCTCTGCCCGTCTCTGTCTGCCGTCTGTCGGTGTTGGTACTCCTACTGTGCTGCTGGTAGTGCCTGCTCATCGTCATGGTCTTCATAGTCCTCCAATTCCACCTCTGTGCCCTTCTTAGTTGCGAGGTTGTGCAACATTGCACAGGTTGCAATGATCTTACAGCATATTACTGGTGAGTACTGCCGTGCCCCACCACTTTTGTGGAGGCAGTGGAACCTGCTCTTCAGGAGGCCAAAGGTGCGCTCCACTATGTTACGGGTTGGCTTATGTGCCACATTGTATCGTTTCTGGCTGGGGGGTTGTGGGGTTGTGCTAGGGTGTCAGGACGAAGGAACGGAGGGCATATGCACAATCCCCTAATGTGAAAAGTGAAAACCATTACTCACGGGCACACATTAACATACGTCTGCATTATCTATCAAGGGAGTGTCACACAGTAATTTACCTAGCAGGTATCCTTCGCCAAATTCCCCCGCTGTCAGGCGGGTGTAGATCCCACTGTTTTGGAAGATGTAGGAGTCGTGGGTGCTTCCTGGGTACCTGGCCACTATATCTGTGATCATGTACTTGGCATCACAGATTACTAGTACATTTATTGTGTGTGATGACTTCCTGTTCCTGTATATGTACTCATTGGCAGCAGGTGGGCATATTGGGATGTGGGTGCCATCAATGCAGCCAATCACGTGTGGAAAATTTGCCATTAGGTAAAAGTCAGTCTTGGTCCTGAGCAGGTCCGCATCAGTATCTGGGAAGTGGATGTAATGCTCCATTCTTTGCATCATGGCATTCTGGAACTTTCTGAAGAAACGGGACAAGCAGCTCTGGGACACCCCACCTACCGCAGCAACAACACTCTGGTAACTCCCAGATGCAAGCAGGTGTATGCTACAGAGCACCTGCACATGGGGTGGGATGGCGTGGGCCCTTGGTGTTGGGTGCTCCAGGAGTGGGTGCAGGTCCCTGATCAGGTCCAAGATGGTTTGGGGGTGCAGTCTGTACCTTTGCAGTATCTCTGGCTCTGTCAGTTGGAAGAGTGCGATCCTCTGCCTGTAGACCTGCTCCTCCCTTCTCCATTCCCTCTCTCCTGCTGCCTGTAGCCGTAGCCGCCTTGCTATGACGTAGAATGCCACCATTCTGGTTACACTGTTGCATTTTGGGGCCCTATTTTATAGCCTGCACCTGGTTACCACCTGCTTTCAATCCATGCTAAATACCGACTCTTAAATACCGAATTTGCAGCGCAATCGGTATTTTAGGGGTCACCTACATCTCAAGGGTGTTACTTTTTCCATTTCTTATTTTCCGAATCGGTATATTTACCGATTCGGAACATTTACCGATTCGGAATATTTTCCGATTCGGTACATTTACCGATTCGGAACATTTACCGATTCGGAATACTTTCCGATTCGGTAAATCTACCGACTCGGAATTTTTACCGATTCGGGAGTTTTTGGAAGCCCTACATCTCAATGTCCAAATACCGGTCGGTAAAGGCCGAAATTCTGTAAATTCGTCCGTTACCGACCGGTATTTGGCTACCTACATGTGGCCCTAAGTCTTTTAAAAGGTTAAAGTTTGGATTTTTGCCCGCCATTCTAAAGAGAGTTGGAAAAACCTTTGGGAGGTCCATGTTTGGGCCCTGAATTTTTCACTTTGGGAGCTCTTTGATGGTTAACTGTATGTGTTCCCCCTGAAGCACTGGTTCATAATTGGAACTTAGGCCATCACCATTTGGTTCTTTTGAGGGGAAGGGAGATGTGGGAGTTGTGTTGTTTGACAGGTTACAGCTTATAGAATTGTCTTCTCTGAAGACGGTTTTGAAGTGGCTTATCCATGTTCCATACATGTTAGCTTCCAGAAGGAACATCCTCACACATCAATATGCGTGGTAAAGACATGCATCTGTCTTTACCATGCATTTTAGAAATAATTATTTGGGTTTGCGTTAAATTTATATTCCATTTAATGAGTCATACAATAATCATTTGAAATGAAAAATTGATTAATATGTGTCCGGATGTATGGGTTATAGGGATATTGAGTGGGGAAAGGTAATAATACTTAGATATTAACTATTAAAACCTGGCTATTAAGTGTTACGTTTTATTTATTATTAAACTAAAAGATTAAATGAATTGAAAACAATTAGGCTATGTTTTAGGCATGGAATGCAAGGGAAACAGGGATATTGGGTGGGGAAATGTATTAATAATAAGGTATTAACTAATAGTACCCGGAAAGTAATTTTTAATTTTAATTTAATCTTAAATACATTCAAAATAAAATGTTGGATACGTTTTAGACAAGAGTGATTCAAACGACACAGAGGTATTGGGTAGGGAAGTGTATTCATACTCTGGTATACTCAGGTATTAACTTTGAATACTTTCGTATTCATGTTGAAGTTTAATTTATTATTAAGTGTAATGATTAAATAAATTAAAATAAAATGTATGATACATTTAGGCATGGGATGCAAGGGACAAAGGTGTATAATACTCAGATATTAACTATTAATACCTGGTTATTTATTGTTTAAATAATACTGTTTAAAAGTGGACAAAATATATTTAATATAATCACCAAAAGGTAACATACCTTTATAATAATTATAACGTTAAAAAACATTAGCAAATTTTATTTACTTTTAATTATCTTAAATAAAAATTCAAACCAAATTGTTAGGGAAGTAATATAATTTTAATAACAGTAGAAACAATTTTAATAAACATCTAAATAATTCTGTATTAATATAAACATATATATTTATTAAACAAAATACATGGGTAATTTTATGCATTTTGTTTTACATTATAAAATGTATTCAAATATTTTCGCAGTTTCACTTTGATTTCAATTGTCATTTTTCAGCTTCAAATCTTGATTGTGCATCTGTTTCTACATTTGGTTGAGCGTCGCAGGCAAGATCGGAAGCACTGAGGAAATGCGGCCAGGTCAGATTAATCTACTTTAAAAAAAATAACATATAGGTTGGTCATTTTATTTTAGGGAGAGAGGAGGAGAGGTAGCTTGTAGTAAAATGATGTTTAGATTTATGATAAGTTACATTTAACCATTTTTACATTCTCATACAGGCAGTGTTTGTAAGAGTATGTCGCTAATATTAGATTAAAATAAAAACTTTACATTAGAAATACATCTTTATAAACCTAAATTAAAAATAACCATTTAAAAATGTTTGATGTTGCTTTTTTGAGAGGTGTTTAACTTTCAGTGAGGAAGACAGCAGAGACTTTCTAGTAAAATGAATTCAATCTAATTTTTTGGATTACTTAAAACATTTTTTTTTTTAATAACTTTATTTTTGGATTTTATCAATGCAAGTAGACAACATTACAGTACATCAGGGTATGACACCCATTGCCTCCCACCAGAGACCAACAGGCACATTCTAAAACCAAAGCATATAGCCCCAGCATGTGTATTTGATATTCCACCAGCAAACACCCAGGACAGAAGTGGAGTACCTGCCCCCGGTCTATGTATGCCCGTGGTGCTGTAGCCAACAATAAACATGTCTTCCCCCTAGCCGCACCTGTCTAACCACCCCTCCCAACCCGCCCACCCTAGCCCAACACCCCCCCAACCCCACCCCAAAACCTGGAACCGGTGTGCCATGCGCCATGGAAATACCATGGATTACCTATCTTGCGACCCTTCTGCGAGAGTCGCAGCCTCTGTGAGTCTGAGCAGTCGCAGATACTTAGGGCAAGTCACTTCATTAAATTCTTGCGCCAGCAGCAAGATGATCGGTCGCCATACCTCCCAGAAGGAGGCTGTCGAGGCCGTGAGGGTGGCTTGCATACGCTCAATGCCAGTAACGTACCACAACTTATGCAACCACCCCGTATGCGAGGGCCTTGTCTTGGAGCCCTAGAGAAATAAGATGTGATGTACAGCTGCACCCAGAGCTATCCCCATTTGTTTCCCCATACAGATTTAAGTGGAAAGGTGAGTGCGTTAGGTAATCCTAGGAGGGTGTAGGCAGTGAAGCGAGGAATCTCTGTTTCAAAATAGGAGTCTACATCTGTAAGAACTCAGTCCCAAAACCCCTGCACCTTCCTGCACTCCCAAAGTAGATGAGTCAAGGTACCAGTTTCCCCACAACCCCTCCAACACTCAGAGCTACGCTCTGGATTAATTTGGTGCAGACGAGCCGGCGTCAGATGCCAATAGGTGGCCACCTTGACCGCCACTTCCCTACTCCCAACGTTCCGTGCCGTGTGGTGAGCTCTGTAATAGATCTGTTGCCAGCCCTTTAGCAAAAGACTACGGCCCAGTTCCGCTTCCCTTCGGCGTTGGCCCGCCGACTTCTCCTGCAGCGCCGGGGGGAGCAGCATAGGGTACAGTTCAGAGATCATTTTGCAATCTGAGTGCTTGGTGCGATCTGAGTGCTTGGAGAGGAGCCATTTCTCGAAGGTCGTAAGTTTACGGCTAACCCCAGGGGAAGATCAAAAAGGTGACCCGCCGATCTGCAGGGCGATGCACGCCACTGAGGGAAAGCACGCAATCGGTGCCCGGAGGGAAGTCCGGATTATCAAAAAGAGGAGTAAGAGGTGAGGGGAAAGACGTGAGATTTCTTTGCAAGGCGAACGAGTCCCACACCTTCAGCGCTGATTGGGTTATCAGAGATTTCTGTATGTATGAGGGGCGGTTGGTTGACTTCAAGAAAGGAACGTTCCACAGGGGTCGGCGGGCCATAGCCCTATCCTGAAAGAGCCACAGTTTTTTTGATTCTGGTCTGCTCCATTCTACTAGATAGCGGAGTTGGGCAGCTTTGTAGTATGTCACAAGATGAGGGATCCCAAGACAACCCTCCCCCGGGGGACGGGAAGCAAAGTCACGGTGAAGCCTCGGTCGTTTCCCGCCCCATATAAAATGCTGGATCTCAGACTGTAGCACACGTATGTAGCGTAGGGGAGGCTTTACCGGTATCGTTTGTAAAACATACAGTATTTTGGGCAATATGGACATCTTTACTGCAGCTACCCTGCCCAACAGCAGTAAAGGGTACGTTCTCCAGGGCTGCAGAGCGGGGGTCACCTGAAGGGTGAATTTAGTGTAATTGCGGGTAAGCATGGAGCTACTAGACGGGGTTAATGTGATTCCAAGGTAGGGGATTTCACCCTGAATCCTCACTCCCCCCATCTCCTGGAAGACATCTGCTGGGGCACCCTCATGGAGGCCCAGGGGCAAAAGCATGGACTTCCCCACATTGACCTTAAAACCTGATACCCTGCCAAATTCTTCAAGCTCTCTCAAAAAAGCAGGAACAGACCGTCGGGGGGAGGTGAGCTTCGCCAAGATATCGTCGGCGTATAAGCTAACTGTGTGCTGTCCCCCCCCCCCGAAAGGGATGCAGAGTATTTGAGGGTTGTCCCTGATGCGCTGCGCTAAGGGTTCGACGTACAACGCAAAGAGCAGGCGGGAAAGGGGACACCCCTGTCTTGTGCCCCGCCGAATCTCAAAAGGTTTGGAGCACGATCCGTTAACCCGGATCGTCGCCCTAGGTCTGTCGTAACAGCTCGCCACCCAAGCCCGGAAGTGCTCTCCCACCCCAAAATGGGCTAATGTTTTATCCAGGAACCCCCAATCCACCCGATCGAATGCTTTCTCGGCATCGATCGAAAGCAATGTAGCGTCTAGTCCCACATAATAGGCCTTATCTATTAGATGCAGGATTCTTTTGGTGTTGTCGCTGCTTTGCCTGTTGGGAATAAAGCCCCGACTGGTCAGGCTCAATTATAACTGGGAGGAGCGGGCCCACTCTCGCTGCTAAAACTCCAGTGAATTATTTCAAATCGATGTTCAGGAGGGAGATCGGCCTATATGCCGTGCATTGGGTGGGATCCTTCCCAGGCTTAGGAAGGACAACGACGTCAGCTTCCAACATTTCTGCCGGAATCGAACCCGGCCCCATAAAGGAATTGAACAAGCGGGTCAACACAGGCGCCAAAGTCTGGCAAAAGGTCTTATAAGAGCCCGCGGAGAACGCGTCTGGGCCTCGAGATTTCAACGGTTTGAGGTGCGCTATTGCACTGATCACCTCTTCCACCCTAATGGGAGCATCCAGCGCCGCAGCTCCGGAAGCATTGAGAGCCATGATGGGGGCTCGGCCAAGGTATTCCTCCCCTGCTCCGTCAACGGTGGGGGTCACTGCTGTACACGGAGGCGTAGAACGCCCGGAAGGCTTCTGCAATCTGTTCATCCCCTTCGACCATAATCCCATCTGAGGTATGGACAGCCGCTACCCTGGAGCGCTCTGCTCGCGCCCTTCGTTTGCTGGCAAGGAGCTTCCCTGTCCTGTCACTGCCTATATAATAGGAGTGTTTAAGACGGAGGGCGGCATACTCCGCCCGGTCGAGATCCAAACTTGCCAACTGAGTTCTGGCTGCTTTGAGATGTCGCCACATACGTGGGGCCCCAGTCCTGCTGTGAACACGCTCCAGTTCCAGCACCTTGGCTGTCAGCTCCTCCCACTTTTCCTTATGCACGCGGTTGTCAGCTGCGGAGAGCACGATGAGCTCGCCCCTCACCACAGCTTTAAGGGCCCCCCAAAGTGCAGTCAATGGAGTGCCCTCGGTATCATTTGTCGCTAAGTAATCCATCAGGCATTTCCACATTTGCCGGCAGGCGTCCGGTCGCTGCAGCAGTGACTCCCGTAGACGTCACTTCCCTTTTCTCTGACTCACCGAGCGCCAGTCAATAGTCAGCTTAATCGCGTCATGATCTGACAGTGCCGCTGGGATGATGTCAACCAACCTGACTAGGGAATTGAGTTCAGATGACCCTATAAAGTGGTCAAGGCGAGCATAGGTATGGTGGACATGGGAATAAAAGGAGTATTGCGTGCTATGTGGATGGGCTACCCTCCAGACATCTACCAGCCCCCTATCACGGAGCCAATCAACCCCCTCCTTAGAAAGAACCCCGGTAGCCCCCTGCCTGTGCACTGACCTGTGCTTGTCTGGGTCCATGACTATGTTGAGGTCCCCTCCCAATAAGACCCGCCTATCGTGATGACGGAGGGTATCCGAGAGTGAGTCGACGAGAAATGGCTCTTGTCCAGAGTTAGGGGCATAGACGGAACCTATAACTACAGAAGTGTCCCCAACCCAAAGTCTGTATACCAAAAGCCTACCTTTCACGTCCGCCACCTTGTCCCCAACCTTCCCCTGAAAGTGTCATGCAAGGATTATGGCTACCCCCCTCGCTTGTCTGGCCCGGAGGAATAGAGCTGCTGGGAAAAAGGCTCGGGATCTCATTCTATGCCAGTCCTTAGGCAGTAAGTGTGTCTCCTGTAATAGGCAGATAGAGGCCTCTGAATTCTCTAGGTAGCTCAGGATCGCTCCCCCCTTAATTGGGTTCTTCAACCCCTTTACGTTAAGTGATAAAACCTGAGTCATCAGAAGGGATCTGGGTCTGGCTCTGATGTATAGCGTCTCCCTGGCAGGGAAAGAAACTGCAAGCTGCGCCTGTGTGGGTCTCTCCGATGCAGAAGCTCCATGGCACTCAATCTCCAACACCCACTCTCACCCCAGACTGCACACCGGTTCCACCCTCCCACCCACCAGCCCCATCCCAACCCCGCCCCATCCTCCCTCCTGCCCCGACCCCCCTGAAACAACAACCTGCCACCTCCCCCCTCCCTAACCCCAAAAAAGCTGCCCCAACCAGTCACCATTGTCCAATGCCTGAAGTCCACAAGTACCGGCATTTGGAATGTAGAAAGAATGAGGGTCAACGTGGGATCGTGGCAACCACGCTCCCCCTCATCCCCCCAGCCGGCTTAATCATCATGCTGTGCACACCCGGGTTGCTATAGTACAGTCCCTCAATAGGGTAAGTATCTCGCTTCACCGCCTCCAGAGCCGCTTCTCTTTCCTGAGTCGACTCCAGAGTGTCCAGCTTCATGACAGTTTTGGGAGGGCGCCGGCGTTCCACTGTCTGCCAGCCATCCCGCGACGGTCACTGTGTTGGAGTGGGGGAGGACTCGCGGCTCCGCCTTTCGATGCCCAGAAGGTCGCAGGTTTCTTGAAGGGATCTCAGCTGCTGTAACTTGCCATTCCACTTAAAAATAATGCGAAAGGGGTGTCCCCATGAGTATGGCACGCCTTTATCTCTCAAATAAGATGTCACTTCCTTAAAGACTTTTTGCTTTTGTAAAGTTATGGAGGCAAGGTCCTGATAGAGGGCTACAGGATGACCCTGATAGTCGAGAGGCTGTTTCTTCCTGGCTTCCTGCAGAATACGCTCTTTATTAGGAAGTCCGTAAAGAAAGCCAGAATGTCTGGAGGCGGGGCCGGCGCTCGCCTATCCAGGCCTACCCGGTGTGCCCGTTCAATGCGTATTTCGAAGTCGGCCGCCTCACTTAAAATGTCCCTGAAGAGGCCTTGGAGATAGCCCGCCATGTCCGACCCCTCTTCTCGTGACGGGATTCCACGTCCGCGAATGTTGTTGCACCAAGACCTGTTTTCCAGGTCCTCGGCGTGTGCTTGAAGGTCCAAGTGTTGATCCTTTAGTCAAATGATTTACTGTTGCAAAGACTCGATTTCCTCGCAGGTGGAATGTGCACTCTCTTCAACAGCGACGACACACTCCCCCAGACCATCAACGTCACTGCGGATTTCTTTGATCTCACCTGCTATGTCTTGCTTTAGTGACCTACAGTCTACCCGGAGGGTGTTGAACAGTGTCTCTAGGTACTCTCTCATGACCGGGTTCTCTGAGGGCGTCAGGACCTGCGATGGCCATGCTGTCATCGGGGACGAACACCTGTCTTCCCCTGTGGAGGGTGATTTGGTGAACATGTCCTTGAGGGATCGCTCCCCCTTCTTCCTTGTGTTAGTCATGAACCGCCCGTGCCTCGGCGAGTGGAGAGCACTTAGGCCTCTCTGCTGGGTGTCCTCTTGGTAGTGCTTCTATAGTGCTGGACACCCTAGTGCATGTGGGAGCACCGTTGACCTTTTGTGCCAGACGACGCTCATCTGCGGGCCCCCGGGCCCTTAGGCTAGCTCGATGGCCCTGCAAGAGAGAGGTCAGATGTTGCGTCGGAGTGCTACGGTGGGGGCAGGGTACCCCCTCCTGATCTATGGGTCCCAAGCGAAGTGTTTCAGCAGAAGTGGAGGACAGGCCCTCTGTGTCTCCCCGCCACTGGGCCTCCGGCCCCCGGCTCTCCCAATCCTCGGCCGGGAAAGCCGCTGCCTCTGCCTCTCAGGGCCCTCCCCTCTGACCCTCTGGCAATCACGGGCTGAAGAGTTGGAGCCCTTCTTCTCCTCTTCTGTGGGTGAACCGTCCTCACGTGGAAGCGGGGCCCCTGCCGTACCAGATCACAAGGGGGCCCAAGCTCAGCCAAAAGTCGGGGCTGCCCGAGGTCTCGAGCACCGTCCCAGTCCTGTACTATGGCCTCTCGGCTGCTCCCAGGCCTTGCAAAACACTCAGCCCCACTAGCGGTGCAGCGGGAGCAGGGCCGAGTCCCCCGATGGCCCCCGCCGATCGCTACTCACCTCAGAATGCAGAAATGCTTCCCGGGGCCGGACTCCGCCGCCGCCGCTGTCCTCCGAATCCAGGGCCGACAGGCCCAGGTGCCCCAGTGTCTGATTTCGCGCCTCCTCTAGCGGGGCTATCCGCCCGCCCCGCTCTCCGGCGCCGAGCTCTGCTCGCCTCTGTTTGGGTGCTGCTATCCGCTCACTGCGCTGTACCTTCTGCAGCCCCGGGGATGCAGTGCAGGGTCCAGCGCCCGTCCGCTTCCAGGGGGCACACCGGGGCCGCCGATCGGGCCCGGGTCCGAAGGCCCAGACCCCGGGGCTCGATTTTCACGACCCCTGCAGCGGGCCCCTCTCCTGCCATTAGTCGCGCTCCAGGACCGCCGCCACACCTCACTACTGCTGTTCCGCTCCTCAGGCATCTCCCGGCCAACAGCGACCGGCCGCGCCGACTTCTCCTCAGCCACAGGGCCCCCCGGGGGGACTAGGCGCACCGTCCCCGGCACCCAGCTCACGCAGCCGCCATTTCGCGGCGGCCGGCTTCGATCCGCCGGGTCTCTTCACCAAGTGTCTCGGGAGCCTCAGAACTTCTGGAAGTGCTCGTCTCCTGTTTCTGCGCAGCCCCCGGCTCGGTTTTCTGCAAAACCAGGGTATAATAGCACAAAAACGGCCGGAACGGGGAACTCAGAGCGGGGAGCATCGAGGGTTTTCTGCATCCTAGGTCGCCATCTTAGCCACGCCCCACTTAAAACATTTTTAAGGAAAATGTTTGGGTTTCCTTGGTTTTAAATGGATGTTTCTTTTTGGTGCAAAGAGGATGGATTTTGGAGTTCGGATTCTATTTACCTGTACTAAATTGTCAGATTATCAACGACTGTTGGTGAATGGATCATTAAATGTATCACAGACAGTTGAAAAAAGAAGACATCTGCAGGTAGTGCATTTTAAAATAAATGTAATGTACAATTTAAAAAATGCCAACTTCATTAAAAGATTCTGTAAAAGCAGGAGAATAATGCACTTGAAAACCTATTACAATTAATAGTTTAGGATGCGAACAATGCTTTCCAGTACTCTGTACCTCCCAACACAGAAAACTGTTGGATTTTGTCTAATAATCGTTTAGACGTTTCTTTACTTTTGTTTTTGTTTAGAAACCTGAAGAATCATACAACCAGTGAAAGATTATGCCCATCTCATATCCTGAAAATGTTGTTTTAAAAAAAAAAAAATCCAGGAAATGATACAGGTTATGTTGCTGTTTGCCAATTAAACTGTGAAAGAAGTTATGACAGCCCTTAATGGTATTATTTCTTTTTGCACCTACCACTAAGCAGATTGAGTAGCACTTCCACCTTTCAATATCGACTTGCTTAGATGACCAATTCATGAATTTTCTAAATAATTTAAAAGGGTATCCAATTTTTCCTCATTTTGAGTAAAGAATCAAAATTATACAATCACTCTGCAACACGTGATACACACATTCAGGAGGCACAAACACAAAGCTGTTAGTTTTCTATGTTCAAAATTTCATTTACAGTTAGATATGTATACTTAGCTAAGAAATCTTTTCATTTTTGTCCACTATGTCAGGGAAAAGTAAAAAACAAATCCTTAAATTTCGGCATTTGGAAACAGTTTAAATTGTGTTAATCATCTATAATTCAAAGTTAATTATTATTTTCCTAGGATGTTTGTTTATTGTTTTAGATTTAACAACTGACATAAATACAGCATAGTCAAAGAATTGCTTGTCAGGGAGTAAACCATAAATTAGTAGGACAGTAGTGTGATTAATGTTAGCATTTATTGTGTAATTTTTTTTGAGTTTTCAAAAAACCTTTATTACAAAAACTTGCACATCGAGTTACAATATATGCAGGTGGAAAGTCCGCATTCGAAAGGGAGAACCACATCTGTTACATACATTGTAGGGACAACCGTACTTAAGCATCGCCTTACATTACACAGAACAAAGTAGCGTGTAATGAAGCATGAAGGACAGTGGGGAGCACCCGTGAGAGGCAAAGTGCTGGTAGAAAGGGATGCAGGGTATCAGTAGGGTGTGCGGATGAAGAGGTTGCACCTCACGAGCCATCCGCGGCGGCCGCCACAGGCGAAGTGCCCACGGGGAGTGCGGGAGAGGCCGCGGAGGGCGCAGAAAGGGCGCAGAAAGTAGGAAACAAGAGGGGCCCAAATGTCTAGCAGACTGCTGGTTGCAGGCACCAAATCCCATAATTCTGATAAAAGTGTCTGACAATGCATAGCATCTTCCAGCCAAGCGCTAACCTTGGGCACAGACCCACGACCCCAATGCATGGAGACCCTGTGCCGCGCGAGAACAAGCAACATAGCAATCAGCCGGCGAAGGCATTTGGACAGTATTTCACCAAGCCAAGGAGGCAAAGCAGTGGGTCTGGCATGACAGGTGTGGAGGTGATCGCAGTGATAGCGGCGCACACATCGCACCAGTACTAGGTGAGAGAAGTCTGCAGCAGGAGCAGAGCACCGTAAACATCTGTCGCTGGGGATGAGGTCCATTTTGTGCAGCTGAGCAGGGGGGCGGTACAATCTATGCAAATATTTAAAATGTATGAGGAGCAGGCGGTAGTTAGGGGACAGACGTTTGGTTTGATTGCAGCAGTACAACCAGACCTCCTGAGTGAAATCGGCCCCCAGGTCCACACCCCAAGCTACGCAGGCGCGGTCAGCAGAGATCGGAGATGCTCGCAGCGTGAGGGCGTAAATCTTGGTGACCAGCTTACGAGGAGAGCTTCATGTGTATGCAAAGTCAAGGACAGCCATCATGGGTGGGGGCTGTGGAAACGTAGGGTGGAGCTCCCTGCAAGAGGCTCTGAGTTAGTAAAACAGCAGAGTGTCCATGTGGCCGGAGTCAGCAGCAAGGGAGAAGAAGGTGTTGTTAGGGCAAAGGTCCAACACCTTGGCCAGCCCCAAATGAGTCACGCGTTTAACCATTCCGACAGTCTACAAAGAGGGGAATAACAGATTTTGCTCAATAGGCATGGCGTTTGTGGAGAGCATGCTAGAGCCGGTGTATCTCCGGACTCCGTCCCAGGCCCAACGCAAGGTCTCCTCCATGTCGACTTCGACGCACGGGGGTTTTGCAGGGACAAAGAGAGCAGTCAGAAGCAGCCAGGGGGCAGCAAGTTCGGCCTTCACCGCCACATGGGGCTGGAAGGCATCAGGTGCAGCCAGAAGTGGAGGAAGCTGGCGTGGCTGCTAAGGGCGTATAGTTTGAAATCAGGAGCACCTAGGCTGCCGCGTGATAAGGGTAGTGTGAAAATATTGTATGCGATCCTGGGCTGATGCCTGGGCCAGACCAGGGTGATGAGTGAACGGAGTCTGCGAAAATAGTGAGCCATGAGAGGGATGGGGATATTCAAGACAAAGTACAAGAACTTCGGTAGCACCACCATCTTGGCGATGGCTATGTGTCCTGCCAGGGATAGGGGCAGTCGGCGCCAGAGGTGAATCTTGGACTCCAGCCAGTCCACTGCCTGGCTGAAATTCACCTTCCAAAGTTCGTCCACATCCCTGCTGAGCCAGATGCCCAGATATCTAGTGGGTCCCAACGCCCATACAAACGGGTAGTCCGGTGTGAAGGGGACAGAGTCTTACGTGAGGGGGAAAAGAATGGACTTGACCCGTTAACCTGGATGCCAGACAGGCCGCTGAAACGCACCACCCCACGGACCATGGAGCCGAGATTCTCCTGGGGTTGGCGGACATAGAGTGTGACATCGTCCGCATACATGGAGATGACCAAGGCACGAGCTGCGAAGCCGAGAACCCTCTGGGTATGATGTTGCCTGAGCCTGGCGGTGAGGGGCTCCATGGCGATAGCGAAGAGCATGGGTGAGAGTGGATACCCTTGCCTTGTGCCCCTGGCAATGGGATTGGGCTCTGTGATTTGACCATTGACTCGAAGGCGAACTGTGGGAAGAGTGTAGAGAAGCTGGACTTTACGCAGAAAAACTGGGCTAAAGCCCAAGCGAGGGAGAAGGTAAAAGAGGAAGGGCCACTCGAGAGTATCAAAAGCTTTAATGGCATCTAGAGGGGCAGCCAGGCCAGGAGAGCAGGGTTGATCTGATGGAGAACGGCAAATATAGTCCGGAGATTATGCGATGTGGCGCGGCAGGGAATGAAGCCGGATTGGTCTGGGAGAGCTATCAGGGGCATGAGAGGGAGAAGGCGGGTAGCCAGCAACTTGGCGACGATCTTGTTATCGGTGTTGATGAGAGACAGAAGGCGGTAAGAGTCAAGGAGCTCATGGGACTTGTCCGGCTTAAGGAGAAGCGTTAGAAGGGCCTCCCGAAGCGAAGGGGGAAAATGGCCGCACTCGAAAGATTTGTTGTACATAGCGGCGAGGTGCGGGACCAGGAGAGGCGAGAAAGCTGTATAAAAGGATGCAGGCAGACCGTCTGAGCCAGGAACCTTATCGCCCAGTAGGCTATTGATAGCCCCCAGGATCTCCTCCTTAGAAAAGGGTTCATCGAGATACTCCTGGTGGCTGTTGCCCAGCCAAAAGAGCTGAAGAGCATCAAAGTATTGATCAAGGATGTCGCGCGAGGGCACAGCCCCAGCGGTGTTGAGTTGAGGATAGAAGGCAGTGAATCAAGCCGCCACCTCCTTGGGAGAGGTTGTTCTTTCTGGGCCTCCATCCTGAAGCGCAGTGATATAAGTGGCAGCATAAGACTGTTGTAAAAGATTAACTAGAGTCTTGCCAGGGCCCTCACCAAAGCGACGTGCCCTTGCCTACCTGCCAAAAAAGAGAGCTCTCTGTTGGCCTCGTCATTAAAATCGGTAAGTTTGCTCCTGATCTGCGCGAGGGGGTCGGGCAGGGGTCGAGAGATTGCAAGGAGTCCAGAGATTTTATCTCCCCATCCAACCACTCAAGAGCACCGCGAATAGAGTGGAGTACGCCAGACTGCTTGCAGATACATTCGCCACGGATCACCACTTTAAACCCTCCCACAGCGTAGAAAGGGAGTCGACGGAGCTGGCGTTAAGGTCAAAGTATTTTGCGATGGTAGTTTGAATCTCATCGCCAAAGACAGATTCCCCCAGCAGATCGGGGGCAGCCGCCAGGCAAACATAGGGCGCGAGTAATGCGGGGGATATATGCAGAGGCGTACAGAGGCGTAATGAGAGAGGGTACACCCAATTTGCTCCACGGAGGTGACCCATGCAAAGGCGTCCTGAGTGGGGACCAACAGCCCAGAGAGCCCGTCACGCACGTGCCCTCGCGTGCTTCCGTGCAGGTGTGCCACCACGCATTGAGCAGTGAGTTGTTGGTTAGTAAGGAGTGCAGAAGAGAGGTAGCGCATGAGTGCAAAGTATGAGGTCTAGAGCGATCAAGGGTGGCGGAAGATGTGATGTTAATTTTGCCCCCCCAAAGCAGTACGGATGTGTTGCCACACCAGCGCGAAGAAGTCAGGGTCGTCAGAATTGGGAACATATATCGCTGCAAGGATAATAGGTTGGGCCGGGCATTTATTGTGTACATTTGGGTGATTTGATGGGGTATGGATTTAAAAGTGCCATCCATCATCCAAATTTTACTGTTTTCTAGTGTGACCTAGTGCCAGATGTAGGAGCCCAAATACCGGTCGGTAACGGCCGAATTCGGCCGTTACCGACCGGTATTTAGGATTTGGCATGTAGAGGGCATCTCATCTACAGAATCTGTAAATTTACTGATTCGGTAAATATACAGAATCGGTAAAATACCGAATCGGTAAATTTACCGATTCTGTAAATGAGATGTAGGTGGCACTTCACAGAGTGCCACAGGCCCTTAAGAGTCGGTATTTTACCACCCATTCCTATTGGGTGGTAAAATACCGAATACAGGTGTGCATGCACATCTGTGCATGCACACCTGTTCAATGTGACACACAGACATGCTCTTAGGGCATGTATGTGTGCCACATGTTACACGTGCCTGTATTTGGGGTGCTAGTGGGTGTCAAAGTGACACCCCCTGCACCCTTGCAGGATTCGGTATTTACCGATTCGGTAAATACCGAATCGGTATTGCCCATTGATTCCTATGGGCTTCAAGGCCCATAGGAATCAATGGGCAATACTGAATCGGTATTTACCGAATCGGTAAATACCGATTTTTACAGAATCGGTAATTCAAAAAAAGATTTTACCTACATCTCCCTCCTTCTAATTTACCGATTCATAAATACCGAATCGGTAAAATTCGGTATTTATGAGTCGGTAAATTGAAGTTACCTACATCTAGCCACTAGTTATGAAGGGTTGTAAAGATAAGAATATGTTTTCTGAGGGTGTTGGTTGTCATAAACAAAGAAAGGTTTGTGGTTGAAAGACTGATAATTCTTGGGGAATGTTAATGTTAGAGTCGGAATAAGGAGTTGTTAGTTGGGAATTGCTCACCTGTTTCTGACATTGCACCATTCTTCTAAGATTGGGAATTCGGGGCATACTACTAGCAACATGCATGGGGATATTCTGGGCTACCTCTCTCAATATTGAGCCACAGATTTCATTGGAGGTGGCACCAAGTGCTTTGTGCTGTACATTTTCTGTTGCAGAGCAGAGGGGTTATGTTCTGTTGCTCTTTAAACTGTGTCACCAAGTGTAGCATATTTGCCTTTACAGCAGGTTGAGATGTAATCCACACACCTTCAACGACTCTTGGGCTCAGTAAGTCTCTCCTTACAATAAAGATATCACAATATTTTTGGAGTTTATAGCCCCTCTTGAAGAGTACACATTCGGCTTGTTTTGAATGTTTTGAATATGAATCACCCTGTTCTGAAAAAAATGTTCAAAATATCTTATGAAAATATTTATTATCTGATCATTTTCATTGAAAAATGTTTTAAAATGTATTACTGGTTTTTAATCTCTGCTTCTGAAGGTAAAAAATGTTATTTGCTGTAAGTCTGTTCGTCAAGAGACTTTATGAAGTTTAATTGGTTTAAACATTTTTATTTATACTGTGAAAAGGAAATACAATCAATATTTTATCCATGTTGTCTTGTTGAAAGTAGATAACACGGTTCTGTGAAATCGTTTGGTAGAGAAAAAGAAGGTTATATTTTTGTTTGAAGGAAAAAATATTTTTTGTTTAAGGTTAACTTCTGAAGTGGAGTTTGGCTTGTAGTTGATTATTTATTTCTGAGGGCCTCCAAGGAAGTTGGTGGTAGGTTTTTCAGTTTTTCTGTTCAGGATGTAATTCTGAAATAATGCAAAATAGATAAAATGTTTGACATATGCTTTGAAAATGGTTCTTGCTTTCGGAGAACACCAAAAGTTATGCATTTGAAACTTTTTTTTACAAACAATCACTTTAAATGTTTGGCTTCCAATTTTGCTTATAGTATTTGATTCTTGTTTTTGTTACTTTAAAGTGTTTGGTAAAAAATGATTATTAGTCTTAGTAAAAATGTTGATATTCTTTTCTTATGGAGGATGGTTTGATTTTGATCTAGATTTTTAAAATAAAGATGAAGGAAAATGTTTAAACTCCTGAAATTAATATGTCTTTTTATTTTAGTTCATGACACCTTCCAAGTGTCTAGCACCATCCCCGAGTTGGAACAGGGCAGAGTTGGAATATTAATTAAGCCCCCCAGCCAGGATCCTGCACCTTCCCTGAGTTGGCATAGGGCAGAGTTGGAATAATAGATCTGCCCCCCCGTCAGTGCCCAGCACAATTCACCGAGTTGGCACTAGGCAGAGTTGAAATTGTAATTCTGCTCCCAGTACCTTCTCCGAATTGGTACAGGGTGCAGTTGGAATCGTGATTTGGTCCCCCACTCAGTGAAGTTAGCTTTTTTTAAAATAGGTTTGTTGTTGAGTTATGAATATGTATTTTTTGAAGAATTTCTGAAAGTGCTAGAAAATAATATTGAAAACTTATCAGAAATGATTTGTAGAAATTAACTTTAATTTGTCACTCATTATTGTGAGAAATAATACTTAAGTTTGGCAATAGTTTGCACTGTGAAAGTGAGGCTGTTGCTGCTGCTCGGTGTGGTGTGTGTGTAGTCACCTCAGTGATTTAATGACCCACTGATTACAAACTGTTGGAAAGGTTGAATTTTTCTCATTAAAAGCATGATTAAACCTATAATTTAAGTGGTGTATGAAATTTAAGATATTAAGTGCGACCTTGTCATGTTTAGTCATCCACCATCTTGGTAGGGGCATTTATACCTTATGTTTAAAAGAACGCAGTATACAACTAATTCATGAAAGAAATGTTATGTTACGTTGAAAAAGATTGATTAATGTGTAAAATAATTTTTATAGTTATCTATTTAAAATAAATGCATTGTAAGGGTATGCGTTGTAACAGGATGTGTTGTAAGGGTATGCATGATAAAGGGAGATTTAACATAAATGTATTGCAATGTGTAGTGAGAACATATGCGTAGTAAAGGCATGTGTGATAAAGAATGCGTGGTAAAGACATGATTGGTCAAGTTATGCATTGTAATGTTGTATATTCCTTCCTGGATGTTCGTTCTGCCACCAAGTCCTTCACCAATTTTCATTCAGAATCATTCATTGATGCTGTTTTCTCCAGATTATTTGAGGTGTTTTGAGTGCCTCTTCCTTTTTTCTGAGAAACATTTTGTAGTCTTTCCTGGCTGTTTAAATTTCCTCCAAAAGGGCCTTTGAGTTGGTTAATGTTTTCAGTTCCCTCTTAGTATATCTATAGACAACAGGACACAAAGTTCATTTTTTTTAAAGATCTCAGTCTGCTCCTGCTTAATTGTCTTGATGCTAATGGTGTTATTGTGTCCATGAGGTTTTGATAGCAGATCAGCCAATTGTCCTTTTACACTGTGTTAATTTAACTCAGGTTGTTTGGTCTTCTCGCCATTCTTCTAATTTAGGATGTACAGTCTAGTTCCAGTTCAGTCTCTCTTTGGTAAAAGAGAAAAATAGTCCCACATACTATTTAATTCTCGATGTTGTAGAATCTCATCGAGGGTAATAATCCTGGTTTCGAGGATGAAAGTGTTGTGGTTGCTTTCTATTCTCCATAATAACACGCAGTTAGCACATCTACTCCAGTCTTTGGCTTGCAAAATGATATAATCAATGACTTTTTGGGTCCTCAGGCATTGCAAATGGGGTTTAAAGGATGAGCCTTATATGATTTTGTATAGAGACAACCATTTCCTTCGTACTTGCCATTCTTTTATATCTAAAGCAATTATTCAGTTTCAACCAAAATAACTGCTGATTTGCCTGGCTTCTTTGTTAAATGTACAGCTCCCTACACACAAATCAATGCTTTTTAACAAGAGACATTCAAAATAATGGTTTGTATCAAATGACTATCTGGGAAGAGAAGTTGCTTTGTCTAAGCAAATCTTGGCATGGTGAATGGTAGTCTGCATTGGTTTCTGTTATCAATATATTAAGTGACCTTTCCAAGAAAACTGAGCAGAACAGTCTGCTAGTGCTGCTCCCTTGATTTTGGAGAACATTTGAATAAATAGAATGATAAGGTTACTTTATTTGGAAGAATTTCCATGGTGGTCCTAAATGGGCTCTGAGAGACCCCTCACATAATGTGGTGCCTCACCAACTTGACAAAGCTTTCTGCTACGATTCTACCAACCGTGCAATTCAAGAGTCAATTGTGATACCTTGTGTGTTGGAATGGTAGACTGAATAGGCAGTGTGTGGTGCAATGTAGAATGTGTTCGGATACAACTTAGAGGATAGAAAGTTGAGGAGGGATTAACGCCGACTGGCAACGCCTGGCATTAAGATGGCCGCCGCCTAGATCAATAAATGATCGATGTGAAGTTCGGCTTGGCTACCCCCACATATCGGAGCAAGCAGCGGGCTGTGGCAAGGCTCCCCCCCACCTGCTCCACAAGGTGGGTCCGTTTGGCTTCATTAAATCATTATAGGGAGCTGGGTTTAACCTGTTGAGTGACGCCTGGCCCTATGATGGCCGCCGCCCAAGACACTGAATGACTGAGCTTGATTTCACGAGGCTGTCCCTGCTCAAGCAGGGGCGCGGCCCGCCCTTCCTCGCCCCCACAACAAATACCTTGCTCTAACGGGAAAATCGAGCCACAAAGACCTGGAATTCCTTGTAGGTTTGGCTTGGCTGATGTTGCCTGGCCCCAAAATGGCCGTCGTTGGGGACCTGAACAACAACTGGAGACCACCTGAAGCCGTTCTCTCCCTTGTTCGACCCGTTCACTAAACCATAGTTGAAAGCATACCCAGGTTAGACACAAAGACAAGCGCGTCCGGGTCTTCATACTCTTTGTTCGAATGAAGAATCAGGCCAACCTCCTGAAGCCGAGTGATTCCCGGACCCCTGATGGTGACTAAGAAGGATTACCCTCCGCCTACTCCAACAACGTTAGCGACTCTGAGCCCACTTTAAGGTACCAGTCCTGTTTCATGTCGCTCTCTCCCCCCCTGCAGTAACCACTCCTACACCTCAGCCGGCTCTCTGTCCCCCACTACCCACTTCATGACGTTGTCTCCCACCTTCAACTAACACTTACATACCTGAGCCAACTCGGTGCTTCCTCAATCACGGCTCCCATAGTAGGGTAGAACCCTAAGTCCCCACCTAACATTCATCATGGGTAGTTCTCCCATAGTCAACACTACCCATCCAAAGGAGTCTCGTCTCCCTACCAACAGCTTGTCCTGTCCCTTCTCCACAACCTGCAACAATGTCACCAGGCACGACATTTGCCATCGAACCTCCCATTTCGATCCACATGAAACCACACGGCTCGAATGCCTTCGCGATTAGCTTCCCTCCTAACCTCTCTCCGAAAGCGAGAAGAAACCACAAACACAATCTAATCAGACAACACCCAGAAATGCAACAACGTGGAGAAGTGAATGAGATTAATTCTGATCACCCACTACAAAAAGTTTTGATTACTCAGACTTGTTTGTAATTGGTGATCTCTCTGCGCAGGTATTTTGGTTATGGTCTTGGGTGGCTGTTATATATGTGCTTGCCAGCTGGTCATTGCATCTAAAGCAGCAGATGCACGCTTAGCCATACTTAGTGAGGCATTTGCTGGTTTACACCATCACGTCATCATCATACTGATCTAAATTGTGTTAGTGTTCAATGTATACATTTTATGTTCTAATCTAAATTATTATATTGATAAAATGTGGTTAAGATTGGAATGTGAATATTAAATTCTCCCCAAGTCCAAAACTTTCCCCAATGTGTTTACATTTGCAGTGGGAATAGTAAATCTGACCCCTCAAAACTCCAACATAATTTCCAAAGTGGTTACGTTGGAATGGGAATAGTAAGTGTTGCCCCATTAAAAACCAACATTTTCCCCAATGTGGTTAAGTTCGGACTGGGCATAGTAAGTCTGACCCCTTCACCCCCAAAGTCCAACACTTTCTTCAGTGTGGGTAAGTTTAGAATGGGAATAGTAAATCTAACTCCCTCACCCCCAGACCTCCAAAGTTTAACACTTTCATCAATGTAGTTAGGTTTGGTGTGGAAATAGTAAATCTAAACGCTTAAAAGTCCAGCAGCTTTCCAAATATGGTTAAGTTTGGAGATGGAATGGCTAAGACAAGTTACATAAATAGTGTTTACTTTGGTTAAGTTGGTTAATACAGTTCTCTTGTATTTTGTATTGTTATAAACTTTATTTACAATTTTTTCACACTTCCTATTATTTTTTTTAAACAATTTTTATTGTGTCAAGTGTCAAATATACTGCAGGGCTCTGTAACCCAGATGCTAACTGCTACATTTTACAACACATATATTTCCTTGACTTTTAAAATATACATTCGGCAATAAAAGAAATAACAAAAAAAAGAAAACAAAAAATTTTAAGACCCCAACAAAACTCCCCCCAAATACACTGTCTTTGCACCACATATTAGACGTCACCTGCCCTCTCAACGCATCTGTAGCAAGTCGCTGTACAGTTCGACCTCTGTACCACAGTCCTACCCAATTAACCCAGTAGAGCACATCTCCCTCAGAGACCGGTTCCAAGTAGAGGCCTCTATAATCCGCCCATCTCTTCCAGATCTTAGGGTGCTTTTGCGGATAACCCCGGGCTTTAAAAATAGGAACCTCCAGACCCATATTATAATCCAGACCATTTTTCCATGCCGACAACGAGGGCGGGGGCTCTGCCTTCCACTTTCATGCAATGTCTCGCTTGGCTAATGTAAAGCCCAAGGTCATCAGGTGGCGCTTATAGATATTTCCCCCCACCTCCTCCATTATATACAGCAGCACCAATTTAGGCGAGAAGCGAAGCTCCCACCCCAAAACTTCTGCAAGGCAGGCCAATAACCCCGCCAGAACTTCACAATCGGTTTACCCTGCCAGACCGTATGAAATAGAGTACCATCCTCCCATCCACATTGCAGGCAAACCGGGGACGCCACCAGACCTGCCTTCCATAGCCTGACACGAGTATAATAAACCCGGTGTAGGAATTTTAATTGGATCAACCAGAGGCGCATTGCTATCGCCGCCTCCCGGGGGGAGGCCAGTGCCTCTGTCCAGTCATCCCCCTCCAAGGGCCCAAGGTCCCCCTCCCATGTCGCCCTAAGTTTATCCAGTGTGATGGGGCTATTCGTCAAATTTTATGGTCTTGTAGGTCGCCCATAAACAGTTTAGCTTCAATAGGACTAAACACTGGGAGGGACTCCAAATCTGCAGCACTGGGAAAAGGGTGTGCCTAAGCTGAAGATATTTATAAAATTGTGTTTTTGGCATCCAGAATTCGTGCTGAAGATACTGAAAAGACTTCAGGAAGGTGCCTTGCATCATGTCACCCAGGGTAGAGATCCCAATATTTTCCCAGTCCCAAAATCCCGCTAGGACAGCTAATTGTGGCAATCTTCCATTGAACCTAAGTGGAGTCTCTTTCGTCAACTTGCCCCACCACTTCATCTTTCATAGTGCCTGCCTCCACACTTGAAACACTGCCCTAGTAGCAGACGGCAGGACATTACGAACTGATGCCGAGTACAGAATAGTGTGGAGCGTGTTGTTCCCCATCAACCCCCGTTCCACCGCATCTGCAGGGTCAGACCTGTCTCCGTACCACCAATCATTTAATATCAACAGCTGCGAGGCCATGTAAAAGGAGTGAACATCCGAGGTGGCCAAACCCCCACAGTAGGTTAACTGAAAACATGTCCGCAGTGCCACTCTGGATGCCTTTCCCACCCAAAGAAACTGCCCTAAGGCGGTGTTAACTAGGCGAAACCCCGGAGGGGGGACAGGAAAAGGGTAATTCTGTAATTGGTAGATCAGTCGCGGTAGCCAAACCATCTTAAAGATGGCTGAGAGACCGGGGAGAGAGAGGGGATTATGAGACCAGGCCCTCAGCTCGTCTCGCACCAGCACCCAGACCGGCAGAATATTCCGTTCCTAGGACACCCTCAATGAGTCCGACAGAAAACCCCCCAAGTACTTTACGCCCACTGTAGTCACCTGCACTGCAGAAGACCAAGTACCAAGTGCCACCCGTTCCCCAAGTGTCCACAGAATAGAATTTGCGATTCCTTTGGGACAATTAGCAATTTTTTTTTGCATCACACATTGCATTTAAGGAATCGCAAATTTTGCGATTCCTTACATGCAATAGCAAAATAAGGAATCGCAAATGTGCGATTCCTTATTTTGCACTGAAATTTGCCACATACATACCATTTTGCTCAAATTTCGGCGTTTGCGAACCCATTGGAGCTTCATACATCTGGCCCTAGGTGTTTTAGAATAGTCAGTCAGTCATAAATCCTTTATTGCGTAATTAATTAAAATCATTTGCAATTGATGTACAAAAACATGAATATTGATCAAATAAGTTATGTACGTAAACTTAAAAAAGACTGATTTAAAAACAAATGTTTCAACCTAACTAAACCACATTCAATCAATTCCATAAAAGACAATACAAGCTTACAAATTCATAAGCAAAGTCAATGCTAAAACCATATCATTAATGTGCAAAAATGCTAGGGATGTGCAAACTGTGAATGTGCTGCATGTTAAAACTCTTGGATACTGGATAAATAAAGTTAAAATTAAATAAGTCCCCTAAGGCGCTGGAAAAAGTGTTTAAGAATAGACTGGTAAAGATGTATGCATACACTCAACTATCTAACTGTCTTGCATAGATGCACTTCCATTGACCTCTGAGTAACTTATTAAACTGAGACCTACTGACACCTGATGGGGAGACTTGTGCACGTACCTAGCCACATGTTTACTGCTCCATTACCAATAACTGATGAATTGGTACTAGAGTGTTACAGCAATATTGGAGGTTCCTGTTTATACCATCCAAAAGAAGCAGAGGCAGTAGAGAAAAGGAATGCTATTTTAAAAGCAAAACTGTCGAAGATTTGCACCAGACTTATTCTCAACTGGGTTGATGCCTTTCCCCTTGCATAAATGAGTACGAGGAACACCCCAGACAGGGTGACCAAGTCACTCCCCCATGATGTTTTAATGGGACACCTATGCCAATGCCTGGTAAGCCAGGCACCGTTCCAAACCTGACCATTACTGAAGCAGTGACCAGAGATTATTGCATCCAGCTAAAAGCTTGCGCTTTATCTACGATCATGTTGAGAACGCCGTGCCTTGCAATGCCAACAGGACCGGGGCACAACATGCAACCCACAGACTGGGTGCTTGTCAAAACTTCTGCCCAACTGCATTGCAGGAGCGTTGGAACTTCTAAGTATTGGTGAGGGGGACGGAGCTTGCCACAGCACAAGATGGCTGCGAGAACGAAGGGCTACGAGAGCCATCGTCACTATGCAGCAGGTATCCTCATATCCGAAGCTGCTCGCATCTTGTGGTCGCGTGGAGGTAGCGGTGCATATCCAGAGTTACCCTCCAGTACCGCGACTGACCTTGAAGCAGGCAGACGGGGGTGTTTGTGACCGCGCTGCTGACGATCTTGCTGCGCTACAGGCCTGGTCCTCTCCTGGAGCCGGCCAGGAGCTTGGTCCGACACGTAATGTAGATGCGGATGGGGGCTCCTTCTCTACAGCACCTTTGGGGCACACCTGTAGGTGGGGGGGGAAGCACTGACACAGACACCAACTTAGTGTGTTAAAGGCCGCTTTATTTGGAATCAGGTGCACCTACACAAACAAACCCCACCTGGCCTGTGCCGAACAAAACTAGTACTCTCTAAATAATAACCGCCTAACAGCCCCCCTACACCCCCACCCCTAATTGTATCCCCAACATTGCAACAAAGTGTCCACATCCGCTCAGCAACCTACCCCCAACTGCAAATGACCTTAGTGACCTTCCTGACCTCCGCTCCCCAACTGCCCCTACAGCCCCAGGCCTCCTGTGAATCCCCCCTTTTCTCATAGGGAAACGCCACCCATCCTGGCACCTGTTCCAGCGACAACCACTCTTGTACCCTAACTCAGGTGCACCCTCATCCAACAAAGCCCCTCGCAACCCCCCAGAGGCCCACCCTGGCCAAATCCACCCCACGGGACACAGGGAGGGAGGGAGGAACAACAATTCACCGAACAACACCCCCGGCTGCCGTGTCACTGCACCTGAAATGGTGCCGGACCCAACAAAATGGCCGTATTTATCGCGGCCAGCCCAAAAGCCGCCCAAAAGAGCCCAACCAGCCCAACCAGCCCAAGCTACGGGTGCCTGCCGAGTTCACCTATCCCCCCCCCTACTGCCCCAAAAATCCCCGGGTGTGCAAGCCTCCCTTTGGTCGGCTGCCCCCCCAAATCCCCCTTGGGGCACACCTGTAGGTGGGGGGGGGAAGCACTGACACAGACACCAACTTAGTGTGTTAAAGGCCGCTTTATTTGGAATCAGGTGCACCTACACAAACAAACCCCACCTGGCCTGTGCCGAACAAAACTAGTACTCTCTAAATAATAACCGCCTAACAGCCCCCCTCCACCCCCACCCCTAATTGTATCCCCAACATTGCAACAAAGTGTCCACATCCGCTCAGCAACCTACCCCCAACTGCAAATGACCTTAGTGACCTTCCTGACCTCCGCTCACCAACTGCCCCTACAGCCCCAGGCCTCCTGTGAATCCCCCCTTTTCTCATAGGGAAACGCCACTCGGAAGTCGTTTACTACTTCCAACCCCCTCCTTAGGACTCCTGCCTCCTAGGATACCTGAGTACCCCCAGCGCTCTATCCAGTGCCTCCTTCAACTGCACTATGTACAGTTCCATGCCATATCTAGAAAGGTGTACCCCATCCTCCCTGAAAAAATACACCGCTCCATATCGCAAGTCAGGATGAACCATTCTCCCCACCCCTTCCTTGGCACAGAAATCCCCCATCACCCGATTAATCTTCCGCCTGGCCCTGTCTATCGCGCCCGGGCGCTCAGCTCCCCTCCACACCCGCCTGGGGATCAATTCGGACCAGATCACATGGCACCCCGCCCAACGCTGCTTGATCTCCCTCAGGTCCCTCATCATCTGTTTTACCACAGCCAGTCCCTTGCACTGCACCAAGTCATTCTCCCCTAAATGAATCACTACCACATCCGGACACACTCCTGCTTTTACCACCGTATTCAACATAGGCAACAACTCATGCCACCGCATACCCCCTTTGCCCCTCCAGTGACACCTATACAGTCCAGTATCCAATCCCAAATTCAATGCACGATGCTTGTCCCACTCCGCTTGCTCAGCCCGCTTGACAAATGAGTGGCCCACCAAATACAAATTCAAAACTGCCACCTCCGGCCCCGCCACAGCACCTGCAAGGAAACACATATCAGGCTTCGAAATCACAAAGACGTCACCCCTTCTACCTCCCGCAGCCGCACGTACGTCCGGTAACAATCCGACTTCCACCGTCCCAGCCTCTGTATCTCCTCCTTCCCCCAACCCCTACGCGCCGCCTCTGTCGCCGCCCCGATCCTGAAGGAGTGGGTCCCAAAAGCCAAAGGGTCCTCACCCAAGCCCCGCAGGGCGCGCCGCAGAACCCACAACGCCTGCGCCGCCGACACTCTGCCCCCACTACTCCGGCCAAAAACCTGCCCCGCTTCCCGGCTCAGGATCGCCATCAGCCGCCTACCCCACGCCGCGGGACAAACTCCCTCCTGTACCCCCGGGCCCAGGACCACCCATGTTCCAACCCCCCTCTGGTCAGTTTTTGAATGCCGCAGCCGCACCGCCACTTCCCGAGCGCGCAGGTCCACGTCCTCCCACCCCACTCCTGGCACCCCCTTCGTCCCCAACAATTCAGACACTCGAAAAGCCCCATAAAAAAGCCAGGACATTAACGTGGAGAAACGTACCACCTCGCCCTCATCTCTGCACACCTCCGGCAGCGCGCCAATGAGTTTTCCCAACAACGCCACCGTGACCGGACGCCGCAAGCGAACCGCCGCGCCCCTTTCTCTCGACCAACCCTCCAGCAGCCGGGCCCCCAGCTCCCCCGCCGACGGGACGTAGCCCCACCACAGCTTACCCATGAACGCAACAGCTGACAACTTGCCCGCGATGGTGACCCGCGACAAACCCTTCTCCATGAGCCCCAACATGAAACGCACCACCTGCTCCTCGCGCTGCCACCGGTCCCCTCGCCTTACCGCGCCAGACCGCAAGAATTCCTCCCAGGATTGCTCGTAAGATCTCCACGTTGACGCTGCTACGGATCTCTTCACCAGCTGGAAGACCCGGGCTCGCCCACCGACCACATCTCTCCCGGCACCGGCGTCCTGACCTCCTCCGCCGCCGTGGCTAGCCCATGGAACCTCTCCCACTGCGAACGAGACAAAGCATCCGCAATGTCATTGTCCACACCCGGTACGTGCCGTGCCTGAAAGAGGATGTCATTCTCCAAGCAGCGCAACACAAACACCCTCATCAATTTCAACACTTGCGGGTCTCTGGCCGACTGCCTATTCACCACCTGCACGACCGCCATGTTGTCCACTCGAAACAACACGCGCTTGTGAGCCAGCTCCCCGGCCCACACCGTGACCGCCACCACCAACGGGAACAATTCCAAAAACGCAATGCTCCGGCCGCCCGCCTGCCAGTGTGCTGGCCACTGCTCCGCGCACCACCGACCATCCCAGTAGAGACCAAAACCGCCAACACCCGCCGCGTCCGAGTACATGGTGACATCCCACTCCCAATCTTCCGCCGGCGCCATGGGCACTCCGTTGAAACGCTCCAAAAACGCCTGCCACATGCGCAGGTCCTCCTTCACTCCCGCCGACAATCGCACATGGTGGTGAGGCAAAGACAACCCGGACAACGCCAGTCCCAACCGCCTGCAAAAAGTCCGTCCCGCCCGCACCACGCGACAAGCAAAGTTCAAGTGCCCCAACAGCACCTGTACCTCCCGCACCACCACCTTCCTGCATGCCAGCATGTCAGCCACCAGCCCTAACATAGCCGATTTCTTATCGTCCGGTAGGCGTGCTTCCATGGCGACCGAGTCGAGCTCGATACCGAGAAAGGACAACACCGTACTGGGACCGTATGTTTTCTCTGGCGCCAGGGGAACACCAAAGTCCTCCATCAACCCGGCCAAACCGTCCAGCTGCAGCTGGCAGTCCGTCGCGCCGGGTCGCCCCACCAGGAAAAAGTCATCCAGGTAGTGCGTCACTGACTCCGAGCCTGTGCGCCTGGAAAAAACCCACTGCAGGAACGAACTGAAACGCTCAAAGAGCGAGCACGAGATGGAACATCCCATCGGCAGTGCCTTGTCCACAAAAATGAGCCCTTCAAATTGAATCCCCAGCAGCTGGTGATCTGCCGGATGGACCGGGAGAAGCCGAAAGGCCGACTTGACGTCGCATTTCGCCATCAATGCGCCCTTCCCCGCCGCCGTGACGAGCCTCCGCGCCACGTCCAACGACGAGTAAGTCACCGACGCCAAGTCCGCCGAGATGTACGCGTTCACCGACTCCCCCTCCGGCCATGACAGATGTTGTATCAGCCGGAACTGCCCCTCCTCCCTCTTGGGCACCACCCCAATGGGGGAGATGATCAAGTCAGGCATCGGCGGCTCCGTGAACGGGCCCGCCATCCTCCCTTCCTTAACCTCCTTGAACAACTTCTCCCGCACGATACCTTTGTGGGCATTCACCGACTTCAGATCGTCCGCCCAGCGGGCAATCTGGGGGCCCTCATAGCCCAGGCGGAACCCCTCCCGAAAACCCTGACGCAGAACTGCAGCATCCTCCGCCCGCGGATACGCCGCCAACCAGGGTTCCATCCTCTCCAGCCTAACCGGCGTACGAGCCTTTGCCCAAAGCTCCCGCTCCCCCCCCTCGCACCCCACCCCTCTGCCCCCCCCTCCCTGGGGACCTCCATGCCCCTCCTGTTGGCCCGGCTGTCCAACGAGCCCCCAGCACCGCTGCGCCGGGTGCCGCTTTCCGCAATTCGAGCACTCATGCCTAAAACGGCAAGTTGCCTGCCCGCACGACCCTTTATTGAA
Source organism: Lissotriton helveticus (assembly GCF_964261635.1). Lineage (NCBI taxonomy): Eukaryota > Metazoa > Chordata > Amphibia > Caudata > Salamandridae > Lissotriton > Lissotriton helveticus. Next base: position 448,069,773 of record NC_136061.1, read on the forward strand.
ATCCCAACAGGCCCCAACCGCGGCCTGTCCGGTGGACTCACCCCGCCTCACCCCCCGGGTGGGGCACGCGGCAAAGGGGGGCGGTCCCACTGGCAAACCACTGGGCGTGTAAATGGTGTGGCCGAATTTGGCCCCGCCCATCGTCTGCTGGTACAAATCCGCGTCCAGCTCCCCCCACAACGCCTCCGGATCCGCCGCCATGCGCGCCCGAAACTCCTCGTCATAGTGCGACCATGCGAACCCGCCGTACGTCACCTGGGCCCTCCGCACCACATCCATGTATTTCATGAGCGCCACGGATCGGTCGGGAAACTTCTCGCAGTAAACACTTGCGTAGATAAGGAAAGCCGCCGACCAGTTGTCCAGTGTCAACGGCACTTTCGGACGCCTGGCCAACTCCTGTTCCTCCTCCTTCGACCCCTCCTTAGACGTCAACTCCCGGTGGAGAAGCTTCAGAATGTCGATGTACTCCCCCTTCCAAATTTTCTCTTTCGTAGCCAACGACAGGTGCGCTCCCAGTGGCTTCGTAATACCCATATATGGTAACTTACGCACCGGCACCACGCAGCTTTCCTTCCCACTCGCCGCCTCCTTCCCAGCAACCGCGCCCGACCCCTCTCGCGCGCCGGCGACCGCGTCCGACCCCTCTCGCGCGCCAGCCACCCCGTCCGCCGCGCCATCCGTGCCCACTCCGGTGTCCCGCACGTACCGTCCCCGCACCAGCCTCCAACCCTCCGCCCCCTCCCCCCAGTCCCCACTGAGACCTGCACACATCGCCGCTTGCCACTCCCCGCCCCGTCTCCCATCTTACCTGGCGTCAAGGTCGGCGTCCGAACCGGATCCCGCCGCCTAACCAGTTGAGCTGAGGGGGCCGTCACTCTCGGCACTTCTTGCCTCGCTGGCACCTGTAAAATACTGCCAACAACATTACTCTCCCCCCTGTCCTCCCAGATCTCCCCTTCCTCCGCGGACTCCTCCTGCGCCACTTCAACACAGTCCCGACCCCCCCCTGGGGGGTCCACCCTGCTCAAACCCGCTCTCTCCCGACACACTCTCATCAATTCACCCAAATCCACACTCCCACGTCGTTCCACTCCACTAACACCTGGTTCAACAATTTGTGCATCCATAACCACTCCCCCGCCCCCGGCGGCCGTAACAACCCTTCGGGGGGGGGCCGGCGGGGCTGACCCCCGCCGCCATCCACCATGCTCCAGTGACAGGTCCCTCGTTGGAGCACGGCCGCCCGCACTAGACAGAGCCGGCCCATCCTCTCGGTGGAGTAGAGCCGCATGCTGCTCACCCGAGCGCCTCGCAAGCAGCTCCTGCCAAGGAAAAAAGGTGGAGTCCAGCATACCGGGGTGAAAAAACCCGCCATCCCCTCCCCACTCACCCCCCCCACGCTCCCACCCCAACGGTGCCCCCCGTCCCCACCCCGCCGAGTGACCGCCGCGGCGCGAGGGAACCCCTCCGCTCCCCATGCCCCACCCACTCACACCGCCCCAGCCCCCCGGGCCACCCCACCCGGCTGACCCCCAACTGGGCCCCACACCCCCTCCATGCCCCCCGTCCCAGCCCCCCGCTGAGCCCACCCCCCCCACACCCCACCCCACCATCTCCCCCATACCACCCTACCTCCCTCGGCCCCCCCCCACCCCCCACGCACCCCCACCCCTTCCGCTCTCCATGCCCCCCCTCCCCCTGGCCCCCAGCCCCCCCCCCGCCGCGGGGACGGCACTCTCTCCTGGCCCCCCACGCCCCCACCCCCCTCCGACCCCGATGAGCTCCAATCCAGTTCTGTGTCCGCCCCCCCACCCATCTCCTCAACCTCAGTCTCCTCAATTAACTCAGGGGACCCCGCTCCCCCCACTCCCTCACCCCCTCCCCCCTGACCCCCTCCCTGCACTCCCTGGTTCGACCCCCCCCAGCACTCTCCTCCCCCGACCCCCCCGCCCCCCCAGCAGCCGACCCCGCCGGCACCGCAGATACCCCCTCCCCCCCTTGGCCTCCCACCCCCTCGTCACAGTCCGTGGCCGCCCGCCCCCCCTCCACCCCCTCCGCCACCGGAGCCTGTCCTCCCCCCCCTTCCACAAACTCCAGGGCCTTTTTCTGCGCGCCTCGCTGGCCGGCCTTCTTCGCGCCTTTTCCCCGCGCCTTCCGCGGCACCGCCGCACCACGCTGCTTCGCGGCCTTCGCGCCGCCGCCCCCCGCCCCGCCCCCCCTCCGCTCCACCTGAGCCGGCCGCGGTCGCAACCGCGGCGGCTCGCAGGCCCACACGGCCGCCGCGGCGCCGTTGGCAGCGCGCCGCGGCGGAGGCCTTACCTGAAAGTCCGGCCGCAGGACATCCAGCCGGCCCGCCTCCCCCAACAGCCGCAACGCCTCCGCTACTCTGGGGTCCCGCTCCGCCATCCTAGACCACCGCCTCCGACAATATCAACCGTGACCACCGACGCTCCACACCGCACCCGCTCACGCCGCCTGACACCACGCTCCCGCTCCGACAACAATTCACCGAACAACACCCCCGGCTGCCGTGTCACTGGACCTGAAATGGTGCCGGACCCAACAAAATGGCCGTATTTATCGCGGCCAGCCCAAAAGCCGCCCAAAAGAGCCCAACCAGCCCAACCAGCCCAAGCTACGGGTGCCTGCCGAGTTCACCTATCCCCCCCCCTACTGCCCCAAAAATCCCCGGGTGTGCAAGCCTCCCTTTGGTCGGCTGCCCCCCCAAATCCCCCTACTGCTATCTTGCGGGGGGCCGCAAGAGTCTGGGTGATCGGCTTCTTCCCGATATTCACCTCCCATGCTGGGGCCTTCTCTGACGGGCCAGGAGTCGGCCCAGGACCGGCTTATACTGTGAAAAGAGCCCACAGCAAAACGTTGTTCCCGTGCAGCCCGGCACACTGCGCAGCTTCCAAGACCCGGACGACGCAGTGAGTGCGACAAGCCGTGCCTCCTGTGTTTGGTGGAGGGGACACGGCCCGCATTGAGTGTGCTGGGACGGGCGATGAGCCGAGACCCATAAAACTAGCACTGATACCTCGCGGCCCTGGGGGGCCATTGAAATTTCAATCCACCGCCCGCTTTCTGGCATTTGCCCCTGAAATAGGGGGGCTGTCGGCCTCCAGAGGAAGGTGCCTCGATCTTTGCTGGCCCCCTCGGGCCAACGCACCACATTATCTGAGGGCCCCCGCCCCCACATAAGGGGACTTCTGCCCCCTACTTGGAAGTGTGGGTGAGATCTGCAGTGCGTGTGCTGATGCGGGCTGTGAGTTCGGGGCCCATTGAACTTTCCCTTCTGCGGCGCGGCCCTGGTGGGTCCTTAAATTTACACCATCGCTGGCTTTCCTGCTACTGCTCTGGGAGGAGGAGGGTCTGCCAACCTCTGGAGAAAGACGCCTCGGCCTCTGCAGGTCAACGTGAGTCAGCACACTATATATACAGAACGAGGTTGCCACTCCCAACACAGCACAGCTGGAGGTCGCCCTGGGGGATGGAGTAGCCCCCTGCCTCATATACCCGTCCTTCGCGCTGCAAACACGAGCATTTGGGGTGGGGGCCCCCCGGTTGGAGACCCTCCTCGAGACACTGGAGGAATGCTGGGCAGGGATCCCCGGCTAGAGACACCTGGAAGGTGAAGGCTTACTCCGGAGCGGCCGGATACACTGACAAACGCTGTGGTTGGCTCACAGCGACGAGGGCCTCAGGCTGGTTGAGTACCCCAAGCCACAGCACTTCAGCGATCTGGACAGGAGCTGCTCCCTAATAGGTGGCATCATGGGCGAAGTTGGTACGGCCAAACAAAACTGCTCTTCGACCAGGAGAAAACAAGGGCCAGAGAGGCGTGGGGCTCCCGCTCCTCGGAGGACCAGGCGGACGCCCCTGAGGATGAATGTGGAGAAGTAAAGCAGATGTTTGCAGCAGTGCAAAAGAGCTTACTGCTTACGGCATGATTGATTCACTGGTCTTCCGAATGGACAGAATGGCGGAACGTCTCAATAAACATGTGGAACGAATAGACATGACTGAGCGCCGGGCAACCGAGGTGGAGGAGGCGCAATCAGAGATGGACTCGATCCAGAAACAAATGGCAAAGGCGCTCTCGCGCTATAGGACAAGGCGGAAGATTTAGAGGCAAGGTCCAGAAGGAGCGATATTCGCATTACAGGCCTGCTAGAATCCACTTCGATGGGTACTATGGAACAGCTCACAAAAAAATACCTAGTAGCCCTGTTGGGCCATGAAACCTTCTCCTCCGTGTTTTTGGTGGAGAACGTCCATCGTTCGCTTGGCCATCGGCCGTCTCCTGGGACTCCTCCGTGTCTGATGATAGCGAAACTGTTGAACTACAGGGACAGGGATGCTGCTCTATGGCGATCCAGAGAAACAGGGGAGATACAGTATGAGGGCTTAGCTATCTCACTCTACCCAGACTTTACTGTGAAAGTCCAGGAAGCCAGGCGCCAATTCAACTCCTTGAAGTGACGTCTTTACAACCAAAACATAGAGTATGCCATGCTCTATCCTGCTAGACTAAGAGCCACCTAGAATGGCAAGTCACTTTCCTTCTGGGATCTTAAATTTGTTGCAAAACGCACTGAAGGACTTCTCTAAAAAGGTGGAGTGGGTGGCAGAGGCGGAGCGACTCGACAAGGTGACCGGGGGGGGGGGGGGGTCAGGCAGCTGCCTTGATGAGCAGGATTGAACTGTCTGCTGTGCGACAGGCCCCTTGGTCCTTTGACTGCCTTGCCTAGTTGGCGTTGTTCTCAATGACGGGGTGAGAGTGGTGGTGACCTTCTGCTGGCTGTGTTCACTCTAAGACTCCTTGAAGATTGATAAGGCTGGGGGATGCAACCCGAACTCTTGCAAGTATTGCTATTGTCTGTTCCTTTGGCTCGACAGTGGGCTACTGCGCTCCCTATTGTTACCATTGTTTTTCTCAGCTTCACTCTTATAGGAGTTGTCTTGATTACAGGGGAAGTGTAGCTATCCTCTCCCCCAGAGTGAATAAGTATTAATGATGGTTAGATAGTTTCAGATGTGTCATATTTGTGTATATGGCATGGCATTCCGCCAGCAGCCACTAGTAGTCCTTAGGTAACATCTGCCCCTGCGTGAAACACACTACATGGCTTGTTGCCTTCTTTACCTAAGGAGTAAGGGTTGGGGGAGGGGGGGATACCGACTGTTAGAATTGGGGGTCTCTGGTTGGCACAGTTAGGTACTTGTGACAAGCAGGGACCCTCTCCTCTAGTCAGGGCAAGGGAACTACTCTCTCAAAATAACCCCTGCTCACCCTCTAGGCGGCGTGGAGCGAGCAGTCAAGGCATATTTCAGAGGCGATGTAAGTTAAGCATTTGTGACCACATACAGTAACCCAGTGACAACACTACAAATGGACACCACACAGGTTTTATATCAAAAATAAGTTATACTTTATATAGAGTTACCACAAGACCAATAAACGACAAAAAGAATCCACAGTACTATCAAATGTCAAGAGTTCAGGTTTAAAAAGCTTAGTTCAAGGTTCTGTGCGAGTCGATAGCCTTGTCCGGCTTCAGCGTTGCTGAAAAGAACACAGAGTCTAACAAATCCAGCGGACCGCGGCTGTCTGGGCCTACTCAAATGTCGACAGACTCAATCACAGTACCTTTTCCTTGAGGCGGCCGGCACGGATGTGCGAGCCGGTTCCGGGGTTCATCGCGGTGTAGAAAAAGAAAGTGTTGCAGGTCACGGTGTTCTTCCAGTCGCGATGCAGGCTACGGCTCATTGGCGGAGTCGGTGAGCTCAGAGCTTGCGTTGTTCAAGGCGGACGTTGCTCGTTGGGGTGCTTCCAGCTTTACGGTGCGGCGAACGAGCCGGAGTTCGGGAGCTGGCGTCGATCAGTCTGGACAGAGGTGCGAGTCAGGCGGTGCTTCGCAAAACGTGCAAGGCGGTGCCCAACTCCGGTGCGGTCACAGGACTTGAAATCAGCAGCAGTGACCGCTTCGGTCAGACCAGTTCGTTTCAGTGTAGCGAGGCATTGCACGTCTCTGTGTCCTTCCAGTCGCGGTGCAGGCTACGGCTCATTGACGGCGTCGGCACGGAGTCGGTGAGCGCAGAGCTTGCGTTGTTCGAGGCGGACGTTGCTTGGTGCGGTGCCTACAGGACACCGGGCCGGTCGTGAGAGTCGGTCACAGCTCCCTGCCTCTAAAGCCACTGAAAAAGCAGCAATTCACAAAGGCTGGTGACGTCCACTGGTCCTGGGACTTCGGTCAGGGGGCAAGCTCTCTTCCAAGCCCTTGGAGATCTTTGCACAAGTTGAAAATTAAAGGTAAAGTCCACAAATTCCTTTCTCCTCTCTTTGGCAGTCAGGCAACCACTGCAGGCCAATCCCTAAAGCAGCACTTCAGCTTGGGAATAGTCTCTCCTCAGTTTTTTCAGGTTCCTTCTCCTCAGCAGAGGTTTTGTCTTGTCAGTTCCAGGAGTGATCTAATTTCTTGGGATCAGGGTCCCAATACTTATACCCCAAAATCCTTTGTTCTCTGAGGGGAGAGAGGCCTGTGCCCAGTTCAAGCCAGTTCTGAAGCACTCTGTTTACCAGACTTCTCCTTTCCTTTCACAGCGCAGGGCAGGCACATCAGACGTCCCACAGGAGGTGGAGCCAGCATTGTAGAAGGCAAGTACAGTCCAGGAGCACTTTGTTGACAGTCTTCCTTCTCTTCGTTCAGTGTGTAGGGTAGAGACATCAGACTCACCACAGGGGGTGGAGCCAGCATTGTAGAGGGAAGACACAGCCCTATTCAGGTCCCAGATCCAACTCCTCCCTCCCATCTAGATGCAGATCTCCCTATTCACCACCGGGCAGCCCCAGCCTGTCTCCTGGAATTCCCCCGTCCTGTCACACACAAACCCAGACAAGAAATACACAACCTAGCAGAGGCGGGCTCAAATGGTTAGGCAAGCAAATACCTACTTTCTAAATGTTGTATTTGCAAACACAGAATATTAAAATAAACTTTACTAAAAGATGTATTTGATTATTCTGAGTCCAGGCATACTAAACTCGAATTTCTACCATGTTCTCTGAGTCTGTTAGGATTATAGAATGAAACAATTCTAACAGCCCATTCTGGCCTATGGAGAACAGGTAGCCTTGCAATAGTGAAAAACGAAAATGGCTGTAATTCACTATTAGGACATGCCACACACATCAGGGCTTGTCCTACCTTATACTTACAATGCACCCGGCCTTTGGGCCTACCATAGGGGTGACTAATATGAAGACAAGGGAAAGTTTAGGGACTGGCAAGTTGGTGCACTTGCCCAGTCAGCATGACAGTACCAGACTGCACGCAGGTTCTGTAATGGGGGACCTTAGACACATTTTACAAGGCTGCTTCTGTGGGTGGCACAACTAGTGCTTCAAGCCCACTAGCAGCTTTTGGGTTACAAGCCCCGGGCACACTCAGTGCACTGTACTAGGGTCTGACAAGTAAACTAAACATGCAATCAGGGAACAACTAATCAAAACATCAATTTACAGTAGGGAGAGCAAATGCACTTTAGCACAGGTCAGCAGTGGTAAAGTGCCACGGTCATAAAATAGCCAACAACAGGTCAGAGAAAATATAGGAGGAAGGCAAAAAGTTCAGGGATGACCTGTAAAATGGGCCAAGTCCAACACAACCCCCTTCCAGCCAAAACGCAGGGTAGACCAATCACTACCTTGATGGGCTTCCCTGCTTTGGGCGGTAGAACATGGACCTGGCCCGTAACAGCAGGGACACATTCCAGTTCTACGCCAATCTGAACCCATTTCAATTCCTCTGGCCATAATCTCAGGGTCCGCCAAGCTAATCCATGGGGAACCCTTTTTCTCACCTGTGGACACCACCTGTGCAGCATCTAACCGTAGCTTGCTCACAGTTGTGTCCCAACAGACAGACAATAAGTCACAGTGTCCACTGACTAGTCAGGGATGAGACCCAGGCCTTATGACTCTCAGGGCTCTCAAACCTCTGTGGCGTCAGACAGCGGTGGGCAGTAACCCCAGGTGCTTGGCACCCTTTGTCCACTCTCCCTCCTGTCAGGTCAGGTATGACGTCCTGGCACTGACCCACCAGCCCCAGGCCTATACCTGGTGGCTGGACCAGAGACTGGGGTAGGCTCTCCCACACCCGGTCCTCCTCCTTGGGGCTCTCTACCCTCCCCCCTGGAGGGGTACTCCCTTCCAGAATTGTCAGGGCACCTGTGGCAGGTGGCCTGCACAATTCGCCCTCCAGTTCAGGGGTTTTATCCTGCAACTGGGCTTCCAGGTCAGGGGGGAAACCCTGAACCTGGCCCTCCAACCTAGGGTCTAAACCCTTGGGCTGCCCCGGTGTCAGAGGCGAGGACTCCCTCCCTCTGCACCCCCTGCCAGAGCACGGCACCCTCCCAGTTGGAGTGGTACGCCTGTAAGACCACCGGTCAGGACACTCTGTACAGTTGTCCCTCCCTCCAGGTCAGACAACACCTGAACCTGGCTCTCCAACCTAGGGTCTAAACCCTCAGGCTGCACCGGGGTCAGAGGCGAGGACTCTCTCCCTCTACACCCTCTTCCAGACGGCTGTACCCTCCCACCTGGAGTGGTACACCAAGAAGACACACTGGTAGGGACACTGATTACAGATGTCCCTCCCTCCAGGTCAGGTAACCCCTGTACTTGGCTTCCCAACTCAGGGACCCAACCCTGCAGTTGAACACTTGCCTGGTGCACCAGGACTTCCTTGGGAGCATGCATGCCCCCCCTGAGGGTAACACATAACTCCTGTGTTGTGTGATAGTCTGCCTGGCGCAGATCTTCCTTCCCCTGTCCACCTGACAGTGCGCAAAGGTCCCCCAGGACAGAAGTGGTGTCACCATGGTCATTCACTGGTGACGCAGCGCTTCTGGCTGGCCCCTGACCCACTGGTTCTTCCACTGGGGACTCTTTCCACCTCTCACCCCTCCATCTGGACTTCTGCACCCTCCCAACCGGAGCGGCACTGCCAGACACCAGAACTACTGGAGCTCTGCTTACAGAGTCTCCACGTTCTCTAGACACTGGGAGATACTCCTCAAATGGCCTACAAGTACAGCCTAGGCCCCGACTTGATGTTCCCTTAAGAAACCATCCAGGCCCTGAGACTGGGCTTCAGGTACCTTGGGACAGAACCCGCGCTCACTCCTTCTCCTCTGAGACAGGACGTGAGCCCCTACACCCCTCCCACTACACTGGGACCTAGCTGGGCTACACTGAACCTCTTCCATCACACAGGACTGGAAGATACCTGGGCCACTCTTGTTGGAATCACCACCCCATGCTTCTTCAGACCCTCTGGAATCCACCAAAAGGTCTGCCTCCAACGTGAGTTCCCTGGGGTCAGAGAACTCACTCTCCAACAGGTGTTGGCATAGCTCTGGAAAACAGGGACTTACAATATGCTCTCCCACAATTGGATCACACAGCTCCCTACAAGGGTTAACAAAACTATCCTTCACCTCACCATCCAGTGCCTCACACACGTACTCCACACCATTCTCCTGAGATTGGCAAGACAGTATCTGAATGTCTCTGTCACACAACCCACACTCTTCTGGGCGGTCTCCACACTCACATACCAGGACTTCAACTTTGGGGGAACCCCTCTCCCTGCACCTCTCATCTAGAGTCAGTAGAGTGTCCCTCCCACTACTAGGACCATGAACCCCTACGCCTGTTACCCTATTCCCTTCAGGGACACTGCGCACTACTGGAGCTACCTCACGTCCTTGAACCTCCTGGTGTATGTTAACCCCCTCCAAGTCAGGTGCCTCATCTCTGGGTTTGTATACTACTCCCTCGGCACTAGAAAATTCAATTTGGCTGCTTCCATCTGAGCTGGACTCCACCTCCAACTCAGCAAAGCTCAATCTCTAAGCTACACACATTTCTTGTTGCTGGGCTGAGACACTCTTGGCCTCAAACTCCTCGAGCTCTAAATCAAGCTTCCTCATTATCAAGTCATGCTCAAACTGCATTTTCTTTTCCTCTAGAGCCATCTTCTTGCTTTCTAGCTCCACCTGGAGAAGTGTGGCTCACTGGTTAGAGGCGGCAGACCCTGAAGCAGAGGTCAGACCCGGGACCAGGGTTCAATTCCCGACGCGGCAGGGTCTTGAGCCCAAAATATCCACGGACTCGATAATTCTCGTTTCGGTGCCTACTCGAGTCACAGGTTCACACTCTGCAGCTCTGGGCATTAGCTTGCTTAATCTCCACTGCGGCCCCCCCGCGGCGGGATGCCTGGCTTTCACCTTGGAGATGCCCAGTACGGGTATCTCACAGGGAAAAACCAGGACGGGTTCCCAAGGCAAGCGCCGAGATGCCTACGGGTAATCGAGCGCTATATAAGAACGCATAATAATAATAACCTCTAGAGCCATCTTCTTGCTTTCCAGCTCCAGTTGCCCATTCAATTTGAGCTTGGCCATCTCCATTTCATGCATCCTGTTTTCTTTCCTGTCTGCCAACTCTTCTGGGGACAGACCTCAGGCAGAACACTGCTACCCACTTGGGAGGGCGTACCCCTCCTCTCAGGACCCAGTGGCCCACCAAGCTGCTCCTCTGCATCCTCCTAATTCAATAACTCACCAGGGGCATTCCTTGCTTCCATCCAGGCCCTCAGCACCTTATGGTATTGCTCCTTTTTTGGAGATTCCAGCTACTGAAATTTTTTACTTTTTGCAGAAGCTCTTGAGCTGGGTGTTGGTGTAGCTTTCTAGTTTCTCTTCCTCCCAATCACAGTCAACAGATCCAATTGATGCTGCCTTTTCTATTCTGACTGGACCAGGCATGATTTTTAAAAAAAATTGAGATTTCTTGCCAAAACAAGTATCAGAAGTACGTGGTTGCGTTATGGTCTGCACTCACTAAGTAGTGTTCACCAATCACTGTACATGAGTCACGAATGCAAATTCGGAATCCTTTCCGCTTGACTTCCAATGTTAGAATTGGGGGTCTCTGGTTGGCACAGGTAGGTACTTGTGACAAGCAGGGACCCTCTCCTCTAGTCAGGGCAAGGGAATTACTCTCTCAAAATAACCCCTGCTCACCCTCTAGGCGGTGTGGCGCGAGCAGTCAAGGCTTATTTCAGAGGCGATGTAAGTTAAGCAGTTGTGACCACATACAGTAACCCAGTGACAACACTACAAATTGACACCACACAGGTTTTATATCAAAAATAAGTTATACTTTATATAGAGTTACCACAAGACCAATAAACGACAAAAAGAATCCACAGTGCTATCAAAATTCAAGAGTTCAGGTTTAAAAAGCTTAGCTCAAGGTTCTGTGCGAGTCGGTAGCCTTGTACGGCTACAGCGGTGCTGAAAAGAACACAGAGTCTAACAAATCCAGCGTACCGCGGCGGTCCGGGCCCACTCATATGTCGACAGACTCAGTCACAGTACCTTTTCCTTGAGGCGGCCAGCACGGATGTGCGAGCCGGTTCCGGGGTTCCTCACGGTGTAGAAAAAGGAAGCGTTGCATGTCACGGTGTCCTTCCAGTCGCGGTGCAGGCTACGGCTCGTTGACGTAGTCAGTAAGCTCAGAGTTTGCGTTGTTCGAGGCGGATGTTGCTCGTTGCAGTGCTTCCAGCTTTACAGTGCGGAAAATGTGTCGGAGTTCGGGAGCTGGCGTCGATCAGTCCGGACAGCGGTGCGAGTCGGGCGGTGCTCTGCAAAGCGTGCGAGGCGGTGCCCAACTCCGGTGCAGTCACCGGACTCGAAATCAGCAACAGTAACTGCGTCGGTCAGACCAGTTCGTTTCGGTGTAGCGAGGCATTGCATGTCGTGGTGTCCTTCCAGTCGCGGTGCAGGCTACGGCTTGTTGACGGCGTCGGGACGGAGACGGTGAGTGCAGAGCTTGCGTTGTTCGAGGCGGACGTTGCTTGGTGGGGTGCCTACAGGACACCGGGCCGGCTGTGAGAGTTGGTCACAGCTCCCTGCCTCTGTAGCCACCGGAACAGCAGCAATTCACAAAGGCTGGTGAAGTCCACTGGTCCTGGGACTTCGGTCAGGGAGCAAGCTCTCTTCCAAGCCCTTGGAGATCTTTGCACAAGTTGAAAATTAAAGGTAAAGTCCACAAAGTCCTTTCTCCTCTCTTTGGCAGTCAGGCAACCACTGCAGGCCAATCCCCCAAGCAGGACTTCAGCTTGGGAATAGTCTCTCCTCAGTTTCTTCAGGTTCCTTCTCCTCAGCAGAGGTTTCGTCTTGTCAGTTCCAGGAGTGATCTCATTTCTTGGGATCAGGGTCCTTATACTTATACCCCAAATTCCTTTGTACTCTGGGGGGAGAGGGGCCTGCGCCCAGTTCAAGCAAGTTCTGAAGCACTCTGTTTACCAGACTTCTCCTTTCCTTTCACAGCGCAGTGCAGGCACATCAGACGCCCCACAGGAGGTGGAGCCAGCATTGTGGAAGACAAGTACAGTCCAGGAGCACTTTGTTGACAGTCTTCCTTCTCTTCTTTCAGTGTGCAGGGCAGAGACATCAGACACACCGCAGGGGGTGGAGCCAGCATTGTAGAGGGAAGGCCCAGCCCTATTCAGGTCCCAGGTGCAACTCCTCCCTCCCATCTAGATGCAGATCTCCCTATTCACCACCGTCAGCCCCAGCCTGTCTCCTGGAATTCCCCAGTCCTGTCACACACAAACCCAGACAAGGAATACACAACCTAGCAGAGGCGGGCTCAAATGGTTAGGCAAGCAAATACCTACTTTCTAAAAGTGGTATTTGCAAACACAGAATATTAAAATAAACTTTACTAAAAGATGTATTTGATTATTCTGAGTCCAGGCATACTAAACTCGAATTTCTACCATGTTCTCTGAGTCTGTTAGGATTATAGAATGTAACAATTCTAACAGCCCATTCTGGCCTATGGAGAACAGGTAGCCTTGCAATAGTGAAAAACGAAAATGGCTGTAATTCACTATTAGGACATGCCACACACATCAGGGCTTGTACTACCTTATACTTACAATTCACCCTGCCCTTTGGCCTACCATAGGGGTGACTAATATGAAGACAAGGTAAGGTTTAGGGACTGGCAAGTGGGTGCACTTGCCTCGTTAGCATGACAGTACCAGACTGCACGCAGGTTCTGCAATGGCGGACCTTAGACACATTTTACAAGGCTGCTTCTGTGGGTGGCACAACCAGTGCTGCAAACCCACTAGCAGCATTTGGATTACAAGCCCCGGGCACACTCAGTGCACTGTACTAGGGTCTGACAAGTAAACCAAACATCCAATCAGGGAACCACTAATCAATACATCAATTTACAGTAGGGAGAGCATATGCACTTTAGCACTGGTCAGCAGTGGTAAAGTGCCCAGAGTCATAAAATAGCCAACAACAGGTCAGAAAAAATATAGGAGGAAGGCAAAAAGTTCAGGGATGACCCTGCAAAAAGGGCCTAGTCCAACACCGACTGTGTTGGGTTTAGTTCAGCATGGCGTGGGCGGGGGTGGGGTCTCTGTTTTGGAAATTGTTTTTGTCTGTATGTTTTTATTTTGTCACAGTGAGAGTTTTGTATCAAACATCTGCTGCAGGAGTAGTATGTGGTATAGCGCCGATAAGCGGCTGTTAGGCTAGAGGTCTCCTGAGAAACCTAGTTGGGAAATTCCTTCCCCCTTTCCTGATGCTGTGGGAGACAGGGTAAGATTGCTGACCTGGAATGTTGGAGGTCTGAATGACCAATGCAAAACCAGGAAAGTGATGGCTTACTTGACTAGGCACAATATAGACATAGCGCTACTACAGGAAACTCACCTCCCACTTCACTACCTATCACTGACCCGCAAGAGAATCCATGGCACTATTCACACTGCAGGCTTCTCCTCACACGCTCGGGGGTGCTCACCTGGATAAACCCTAGGGCTGGTTTCTGCCTGGAAGAACTATATAAAGACACTGAGGGCAGATGCACTATATTTAAATGTAAGGGTAAAGGCATGGAATGTGTTCTTATTAATGTATATGGCCCCAACTACGTTTGCTCACAGTTTTTTCGGAGCCTCTTAGATTTAGCACAACAATTGCCCTCTCTCCCGCAAATCTGGGGAGGGGATTTCAACTGTGTGTTAAACCCAGACATTGACTGCTCAGGGGCCCTGTTAGGCACCAGTCGTTGGCAGCCAAAGCGATTGTAGACGCAATAACTGAACTAGGGTTGATTGATGTTTGTCGTTCCCAATCAGGCAGCACAGGGGGTTTCACACATTACACCGCCTCTTATGACCTGCATATCAGGATAGACTACTGGTTCCTGACAGGCTCACTGAGGCATGCCATTCGAAGTTGTGAGGTGTGTCCTCGCTCGTACTCTGACCACTCGCCTGTACTGTTGGTCCTGGAGTGCCTTGCAATGCCCCACCTCCATTTACATGGAGATTCCCTCCAAATGCACTATTAGATGATGCCTTTAACGGGGAGCTGTCACAGGCCATACATGTTTCCTTTACTACCAACATTGACTCAGTCCCACAATTCGTCATAATTTGGTAAACCTTCATGGTTTATATCCAAGGAATAGCTATCTCTAACCACTCAGGGTTTTAAGATCTATCAGAGGGCACTTAGCTTTGCTGGAGCGAAATCTGGCGGCATTAGAGGAGGAAGCCCTCGAGAAAGGTAACAAGCAGGTCATGGACGAACTCAAGAACACATTAGAGGAATATCACAAAGAGGCCGACAGGGAGGTTAAAGTAATGGGTAAAGATGCAATAGCAAGGACATTCGGGGAGGGGGAATGTCCTGACGCCACTTTGGTGGCTACAGTGAGGGGAAGGCGGGAGAGTGTAGGCCCCATAGAGATTTACTTAGAGTCAGGTGAGAAGACTAGCGACCCTGACGAGGTAGCTGAGTGCTTTAGCGGTTATTACTCTGAATTATATCACTCTAAATCCCACAACACGGACACGAACATGCTGTCATACTAGACCACATAAAACTACCTTGGTTGTCAGATGAACATAGAGACTACCTGATGAGACCTCTAGAGTCCTGGGAAGCCCTTGATGCGCTGCAATCAATGAAATCCAACAGTGCTCCGGGACAAGACGGGCTCACAGTGGCCTCCTATAAAGAGTTCATGGAGCAACTGACCCCTCCCTTGATCTCTCTGTTCGAGGAAATGGGTGTAAGGGGATCCATGCCACCTATGATGCCACCTATGATGCGTGAGGCCTTACTAATCACTCTCCTAAAGCCGGGCAAACCACCACACGATTGCACTTCATACAGTCCCCTATCCCTTTTAAATGTGGACACCAAAACATTAGATCTACCTTCTCCTTCATGTAATTTACTGTTCTTTCCCCCGCAGATCTGCCTCACATCCTACCCCCGGGGGGCCCCTCACTTTGTGACTTAGTAGACACCAAAACCAAGATCCTCACGAACCGCTTGGTCCCTCTTGTCCCGTTTTTAGTCGGGCCTGAACAGGCAGGTTTCGCCCCTGGGCATACATTGACACACAACTTACGTACTGGGTTTGGCACCATTCAACACACCAAACCAGATAATAAAGTGGCTGCGATCTTCCTAGATGCTGAAAAAGTCTTCGATTCTGTGGAATGGAACTTTATGCTGCTAGTGCTTGAACTCATGGACTGGGGAGCCTTTTTATCCACCTGGTACAAGTCCTGTATACTATCCCAATGGCCCGAGTGAGGGTGGGTAACATCGTCACTTTCCAGCTGGTGATTTCCAAGGGTACCCACCAGGGATGCCTGCTATCCCCACTTCTCTGTGCGTTGGTTGCGGAGCCATTGGTGTGTGCCCTCAGTGAGTACCATAGCCACAGGGGCATCCGGTTTCCCAATTACAATCTAATAATCTCTTCGTACTTAGACGATAACACTCCTGTACATTCGTGATCCAAAATCGAACTTCTCTCCGGTGTTACGGGAAGTAGTGAAATTTTGAGAATTTTCGGGGCTTAGAATTAACTGGTCAAAGTCTACTATATTTCCCCTCGCCCCAGTGATGCTCCCTGTGTATTTGGACTTCCCCCTGGCTTGGTCTTCAGACCTGGTACAGTACCTGGGGATCCACATACACACATGCTCGGAAACAGTATTCAAGGAAAACTACGGCAGAGCGATTGCTAGACTGGAAGATTACGCCAATAGGTGGATTTCTCTTTCATTATCGCTCCTGGGAAGGATATCGATCATGAAGATGATTATGCTTCCCAGATTCCTCTTCTTGTTTTTAAATATACCTATCGTTCTCCCGGCACATTTTTTCCAAACCCTTAAGTTGTTGCAGGTCATACTGGCGTGGGCCAGGATACAGTCAAGAGCCAGATGGGACATTCTTACTTTTCCATACTCGATGTGGGGGCTGGGTACCCCGAATCTAGATCTCTATTACCGGACGGCTCAATGCTCACATGCTTTTTACTGGATACACCAACAGACCCGCCCCCCATCTTCACATAGAGAGGGTGGCAGTGACTCCTTCTCACTTGTCTTCGGTGATGTTCCGCGCAGCGATTCGACATACGTGGACCTTGGATTCTATAAATGCGACCACGCACGCCAAGCGATCTCCATCCTTTACTCCCCTCTCACCCCCATTTAATGGTGTGCTTGACTCCCAAACATCACAGAACCTGTAGTGCGGGCCATGCACACCCTAGATATATCAGTAATTGGAGACTTCTTTGCAGATGGGAGGGGGCGGGATTGGGAAGAGCTGGTTGCTAATAATGATTACCCCTTAACGTTATTCCATTACCACATAGTGAGACATGTACTCTGGGAGTTGCTCGGCGAAGAACTGTTGGCACCTCCATAAGTTTAGCCCCTCACTACAATGTTACGCACAGACTCCCTGAGTAGGCTAGTCTCGCACATATACCGTACAACACAAGATCCACCATCTCATATATTTCAAGTTTCTTAATAGAACATTCCATACTCCAGTCCGGTTAAATAAGTTTGGGTTACGTGATACCGACAAATGTGAGCATTGTGGTGAGGATTCGGCTGGCTTCTTACAAGTGGC
This sequence comes from Lissotriton helveticus, assembly GCF_964261635.1. Lineage (NCBI taxonomy): Eukaryota > Metazoa > Chordata > Amphibia > Caudata > Salamandridae > Lissotriton > Lissotriton helveticus. The sequence goes on from NC_136061.1 coordinate 448,086,828, forward strand.
ATGGTTATGCCCCTCAATTGCCAACTTTTGGATACTAATATTCTCAAAACTAAGCGAGATTTCTGGTGAAACCCTGAAGCCAGGTCCACTGCTAGCCCTACTGGGCTTCTCTAAATGGGTCTGTCAAGGTATTGGACGCTTAATAGACATGGGCCTCCTGATAGCAAAAAGTGTGGTTGCAATGCACTGGGCACGAGCCCCCCCCCCCAACATTGACGCACGGAGAGCTGCTATAACTGCTGAGTGACTCTGACAGGGTTACAGTAAAAGGTGGGCTATTAAATTGCAGATCTTTAAGCAAACACTGTCTTCAGCTATGGGATCTCCTACTTGATGAGGATTTGAACTTACTATTCCTAACGGAAACTTGGCTGGGTGAGCACTCTGATCCTGATATACTGAATGCAGTCCCTCCAGGATTTACCCTCCATAGACTTGACAGAGAAAAGGGAAGGGGTGGGGGTATTGCCATTATTGTCAAGCACCCCATTGAGTGCGCCCTGAGACCGGTAAAAATTGACAATAGCGAAGCTGGCGAATTCAACATTAAATTGAGTCAGCAGGAATCTATCTCGGGAATTTTAATCTATAGGCCTCCGGGGTCCTTGGGAAATTTTCGAAGTAGCTTAATGGAAGGGATTACTCAGACTGCTATTAAACACAGTAAAGTACTGGTGCTGGGGGATTTGAATTTACACTTGGAGGATCCTCTACAGAAGGAGGCAGCAGATGTTCGATTAGTCCTAAAAGAGCTGCAGCTTGACTTGTTAAGTGTGGCCGCTACCCATGAGCGGGGTCATTGTCTGGACCCTCTGTTCGCCAGCTGGGATATGATAAAGCCACTTACTCCCCTACAGCTCCCTTGGTCTGACCATTTTTTGGTCCCATTCCTTCTCTCGTATCAGTTACATAAGTCTACTAGGTCTGGGCCTAGCAATTTCCCGCGTCGTAAATGGAGACTTTATTCTCAAGAGGCTTTTGTTCTGGCCGTTCAGAGAGCGAGGCCACCGCTGGCCACAAACAGTGACTTGGCCAATAAGGAATTTAATCAGCTTGTGGCGACCACCTTGGATGAGCTCGCTCCTTTGAGTAAAGGCAAGGCCAAGGAGGGTAGACAACGCACTGCCCCTTGGTTCACACAGGAACTCCAGCACATTAAATCAAATTGTAAAAAACTTGAAAGGAGCTGGAGACGGTATCCGAGTGAACAGGGCAAAAGCAGCTGTAGCATAGCACATAGAAGCTATCAGTATGCAGTACGAAGAGCGAAAGCTAAATATTACCAGTCTCGTATTGAGGAAACCGAGAGCTCCTCACGGGAACTGTTTAAAATCTACAAGGAGATATCCTTGATTTCCAGCTCTAACTCCCCTGCATGCGACTCCATGGCAGAGTGCGATAGAGTAGCTGACTTTTTTTCCAACAAAGTCAAGTCCATTTATGCCTCCTTTTCGAAACAGCCAGGGAGGCGCAAAGACTTTAGAGCCACTGTATTGCCTTTGGATCCTTGCACTTCCTTGCAAATTTTTGAGGTCCCCTCAGCTGAGAGTCTAATTAAGATCTGTCAAAGTGTGAAGTCTGGTTCCCCTAATGATCCGGCCCCTCCAAGGGTTATTTCAGAGGGTCTGGTAGGTCTGGAACCGCACATAAGACATGTTCTACAGACTTCCTTTTCCTCCCAGCGGGTTCCAGAGGAGTGGAAGAAGGCAATAGTATTACCTATTAAGAAAAAGCCAAGTGTAAGCATAGAAGTGCTGGAGAACCTAAGGCCCATTTCTCTATTGCCTTACCTGGCGAAAGTGGCTGAGAAGGTGGTCAATGTTCAACTCACCGAGCACCTGGAGAGAGGGAATAGTTTTCATCCCTCCCAATCCGGATTCAGAGCAGGCTTCTCGACAGAGACAGCTCTATTACGGGCCACGGAGACCCTAAGAGCTGGAGCGGACGCAGGGCACACGATGGCCTTGATCATGCTCGACCTCAGCGCAGCGTTTGACACTGTAGCTCATTCCATCTTGCTACAGTGTCTTAGCGAGGCTGGGGTCGGAGGTGCCGCTTTGTACTGGCTGCAGTCGTTCCTGACAGGACGATGCTTCCAAGTACAACAAGGGGCCTGTCGATCTGTAGAGATGCCACTAGACCAGGGAGTGCCTCAGGGCTCAGCCTTGAGCCCCACTCTTTTTAATCTGTATATGGCCTCCCTGGCTAAAGTGGTTCAGGCATTTGGGGTGGAATTGGTATCCTATGCCGACGACACCCAGCTGCTGATCTCTTTATTGCAGAATCCAGCCACTGCTTCCTCCAACTTTAAGGCCTGTATGCAGGCCTTGGCTGGCTGGATGGACTTCCACTGCCTTAAGCTCAACGGTTCAAAAACAGAGGTTCTGGTAGTGGGGGGGAAGACCGACAGCTGGTCGGCAGAGTGGTGGCCTCCATGTCTAGGTCCCACCCCCACACCTTGTGAGGAAGCTAAGAACCTGGGAGTATGGGTTAACCCCACTCTCTCCTTTGAGGGCCACATAAGGCGCCTTGTGGGTAAGTGTTTCGGGGTACTGAAGACCCTTAATAAAACACTAGGGGCCAGATGTAGGTAGCCAAATACCGGTCGGTAACGGCCGAATTCGGCCGTTACCGACCGGTATTTGGCTACCGAGATGTAGGGGCAGGTAAACTGGGCAAATCGGTAATTTTACCGAATCTGTAAATATACCGGTCGGTAAATTTACCGACCGGTATTTTTACAGAATCGGTAAAATTGATATGTAGGTGGGACTCTTCTGAGTCCCACAAGGCCTAAGAAATCGGTATTTTACCATCAAATTCAATTTGATGGTGAAATACCGATTCAGGTGTGCATGCACATGTGTGCATGCACACCTGTGCCATATGACAGGCAGACCTGCCCTTAGGGCAGGTATGCCTGCCATATGGCCCCCGAACCTTTTTTGGGGGTGCTAGAGGGTGTCAAAGTGACACCCCCTGCACCCTTGCCAAAAATCGGTATTTACCGATCGGTAAATACCGACCAGTAATGCCCCATTCATTCCTATGGGCTTCAAAGCCCATAGGAATGAATGGAGCATTACCGGTCGGTATTTACCGAATCGGTAAATACCGATTCTTAACGATTCGGTAAATGGAACATCTGGATGTTCCTACATACCCCCACTTCTTATTTACCGATTCTTAATTACCGAATCGGTAAAATTCGGTAATTAAGAATCGGTAAATAAGTTTTACCTACATCTGGCCCCTAGATCTGTTACCTCTAGAGGCTAGAAGGACGATGACGCAGGCGCTGGTGACCTCTCGGTTGGACTATGGGAACATTTTGTTCCTCGGGTCCACCGAGGGATGCTTAGGTCGCCTGCAAGTCATCCAGAATGCCGCCGCCAGACTGGTGCTGAGGAGACCGAGGAGAGCAAACTCGCAGAAGGCGTTGGATGCCCTTCACTGGTTGCCAGTGAGGAAACGCGTGTTGTTCAAATGCCTTCTGTTCGTTCACCTTATTGTCTGGGGCAGGTCTCCCGCTTATCTCCGGGACTTAGTCAGCCGGTATGAGCCGCCAAGGGCCCTCCGTTCAGAGGGCATTGGGCTGCTGACAGTTCCGAGGGTAAGAAAGGCCAGAATGGGCGGGCGATCTTTCTCGCTTCAAGCCGCTCAGCAATGGAACAAACTTCCTCCTGCTATGAGACTGGAAAGCAGTGAGTTGGCGTTTCGGTCTAGGCTCAAAACCCTTCTGTACATTTTGTAGGGACGGGGGTTATGAATGAGGTCTGGGTCTGCTATTAGCTCCACCAGCGCGGGGACACGCCGTGATGGCGTTACTGTGCGCTTTATAAGCTCTTTATTATTATTATTATTATAACGATTGCCTCTTTTAAGTGATAACTGCTTACTGCTGGGCTAACGCTGCTATCAAAACTCTCTCCAGCTACGGCCAGGAGGACCACAACTACCAGCTGACATTGCGTGCGCGCACGCGCTACAAAGGTCGAATGCCAGCCCGCGGCGAGCTGTAATCGAGCTTACTGCTGGGCTGTGCTGGGCTAAAGTTACTGCCAAACAGTCTCTCCCGCTACCTTCCTTGATCATGAGTAAACGGAAGGGTCAAATTGAAAGACCAGGGAATGGGGTTGTAGGTACCTTAGATGCCTTTCTCACGAGGGCTAAATCCGTCCTAACACATGCGACAACTTTCCCTGGACTCCTGTACTACACAAAAACGCTCCTCCCTTAGTGCTTTTAGGACTGCACTCTCGCCCGTGAGGCCTCCAATACAGCTCACCCCAAGTCGGGGCATTGCTACACCGTCTGCCTCCTCTTCCCTCCATAGTGTATTACCAACCAGCAATTTAGTGACCCAAGTCGTTGCCAGTGCAAGCTCAACCTGATCCCAGTCACAGTGGACCCCTGGGCAAAAGAAGAAGGGGGGTGGACTCACTAAGCAAAAACTTGCTAAAGTGGCACATGCTAGGAAACGTATTGGGACCAATGAAATGGAAGTGGAAGTGGAAGCGGAACAATCAGAACCAGCCAGGCTTATGGACACAGAGACTGGCACTTTAAAGTCATACACGGCTGACGAGGACTTTCTGAAGAAGATGGAGACTATGGTCTCTATATTGCTGAATCCTCTCCTCTATAAATTATCTAGAATTAAGGAGAGGCTGTCATTAATGGAAATTGGTTGTTGTTTGCATCATACTTGAACCAATAGAACCCAATTAAATGGATTAGAGGGAACAATGGCCCAGACTCAGGCCCAGACTCCGGTCCCAGCTATAGCATCAAATGAGGAAATGGCCACCCACAATCCTCACCAGACTTCTGGGCCTGTAGCTTCATCAAGGGGGGCAGCCCCTTATCAGGGCTGCCTGATAAGAAGGTAGGGGACAGTGAATTGCACCAGCATCAGACCCGGGGCAGTTTCAATCAGGGTACTACCACAAATATTAATAGTAATAGTACCAACTTTCCGCAAGGTGATTGTAAAAGAACTATGAGGGTTCAGGATAATTTACATTCTGGATCTAGTCATCCAAATAATTTCCAATCGGCCTCAACGAGGAATGGTGACAAAGTAGCTAAATTAAGACAACCCCCCAACAAAGAGCACTACTCTCTCCATATTCCCCCAGCAACAATGCCCCTAGTGATAGTACTGAGAAATGTCCCTCCACTGAGGGAGGGCCATGTGGAAACCACTTCCCAGCTGATGGATAAGTCACTTCATTGGCTGAACCAATACGCAGTGAGCTCCGGTCGCGGGGGACCATACCTAGCCAATCAAATCATCCTGGCCAGAAGGATAGGGTGGTTGGGAGTGTCCCTGAAAATAACCCAGGGTGACTGTGTCATGATTCATTTTAATAATCCCTATGTAACAAAACTCATTTTAGACCACCTGCATATAATTCCTCCCGTAGACGCATATCACTGCCCTTTCACTGGGCTACTTCTTTAGACCCCTTCCACTGTTGATCGTGGGAAAGCCACTGTATACAAGAGAAAACTTAGGGAACTACAATCAGTTGGATAACCAGAGAATTCCCCTGGAGAACCGATTTGCCCCCCTCTCAGGGCTAGAATACTGTGATTGACTACCTAGGAACGGGCAGGTCTCTCCTCCTGTGGTGGTTCCCGCAAACAATACTGGTAGAGTACCGACTATTGCTCCTAGTAATATCGATAGGGGGTATTCAGATGTAATAGGATTAGCATCATGGTGTCGCAGGTATTTCTAATAAACTTGGGGATCCCCACTGGCTTAAACTATGGCAGGACCAAGATATCTCCTGCTTTCAGGAGACCTGGGCCACAGGGGAGATCTTCGTAAATTGTTATCGCTCCTATCGGACAAGAGCAATCCCATCCCCCGTAGGTAAAGCGAAAGGGGGCTTGTTAACTTTGATTCCAAATACCCTGGCAATAAAAGCAAAGACACTAGAAGGAACCTCCCCATATTATCACCTGATTATTTTAGAGTTTGCTAATAGAGCTCAGTGGCTTCTAATACATTTCTATATTAATAATTTTGGCCCAAACAAGCATAAAGTTTTGGATGAGGTGAACTGTGCCATTGATAAAGCTACCAATTGTGTTAAACAAAAGGCTCTCCTAAACCTCATCTGGCTGGGAGATTTTAATATACATCCTTGCAGCCATAACTTAGAGCGGGTTTGAGGAGTGGAGGATTTGAGGGACAACCCTGTCCACCATTTTTCACATAATACCTATGGAAACACTCTGAATATGTTAATCTCAACGAGAAATATGTTCATGGTCAATAACTTAACCACGGTTGGTAATGGTTTGGCTCCTACTTTTCACCGGGAACATCAGGAATCAACTATTGATATTATATTGGTCACAAATCCTTTAAACACCAGGTGCAGCAAAATCAATAATCAATTTAAGGTTTCTAGTGACCATGCGAATTTGCTCTGTGAGATTCAATTTATCCAGAAGGTGGCATCAACGTCTCAGGTAATTGGTCAGCCTATATTAGCCAGGCAGAATGGATACCAATTGAAGGGGCACAAAATTGATAAAGCAAAAGTGATACCTATTATAATTAGGAATGCCCTTCATAATATTAGTAACTGTTTAGACTGTGATAATGATCCCCAACTTGTGGTGTCTTCCTTTGTAGAATTCTTAGATCATATAAGGAATACAATTACTGGAAAAAACATGAACAACTCAAAAAAAGCCAAGGGCTGGTTTGACGCTATTTGTTAAAAAAAAAAAAAAAAGAAAGCCCTCACTAAAGCTTTAGGATGCAATCCTAGAAACATCTCTGAAATTGTCATTTTCCGTAAGGAATATAAAATAGCCAGGAAAAATAGGGAGAATTCGATAAAGGAAGAAACATGGGCCAAATTAGAGCAGGCCGCGGCTTCAGGCAACTCTAAGGTATTTTAGGGAATAATAAATGGCACCCACTTCAAAATGCCTAATGATCCATCACTCAATGTTAAGGTAGATGAGGAGGAGTGGGTGGCTCACTTTAAAGGTACCTTTGCTCCAACCGATTACCCAATACCACCAGTTTGTATTATCTCCGGGAATCCTCTCTTTTTTCTCACAACAGAAGTTAGGGATGGGATTAAGGCCTGCAGTACTGGGAAAGCCCCAGGTCCCGATGGTGTTCCAATGGACTTCTTCTTTGAGAACACGGAAATATGGGTCCCCCTTCTAACTAAAAATTTTTTTTAAATCTCTATAGTTGGTCCCCCGTGTCTTGGAAAATTAGCATAATCATCCCAGTCTACAAAAAGGGAGATAAAAGCAATCCTAAAAATTACCGGCCAATTTGGCTAATTGACACAACAGCTAAACTCATGGGCCGCCTTCTTCTAACAAAATTGGAGGCATGGGTGAGGAGTAAGAATACTTTAAGGGAGTCCCAATATGGCTTCCAGGAGGGTAAGGGTACGATAGACCAATGCCTGTACCTCTCATTGATCATGGATAGATATGTCAGTGCCAGGGGTGGGAAGACCTATCTTGCCTTTATGGACCTGTCTGCAGCTTTTGACTGCGTGTCTGACCCTAGACTCTGGCAGATAAGGAAGGAGATGGGAATCGATCAGGCATTGGTCGACTTCATCAGACAGCTGTACTCTGACGCCTCCTCGTCAGTCCGCTATGGAAAGAATGGGGAGTGTACCCGGTCATTTAAGATCTTAAGAGGGGTAAGGCAAGGCTGCGTCCTGGCACCATTTTTATTTTCCATCTATACCAACGGCGTGGGAAAACAACTTGAGGGCGCAACCTTGGATGCTCCCGTGCTCTCCAACCATCAGCGGGTACTGATCTTGGCATATGCTGATTACGTCGTTCTGATGGCCCGAACTGGGAGGGGGCTCCAGCATCTTATATCAGCCTATGCGGTTTTTATGAATTCACTAGATTTAAAGGTCAATCAGACCAAGGGTCAGATGTAGGTGTCTAAATACCGGTCGGTAACGGCCGAAATTCAGTAATTTTGGCCGTTACCGACCGTTATTTGGATTTTGAGATGTAGGTGCCAAAAAGTACCCGAATCGGTAAATAAGAGTCGGTATTATTCCGAATCAGTATTTTCCGAATCCTCATTTACCGAGTTCTTATTTACCGAATCGGTAAATAAGAAATGGTAAAAATGGCCCATCGAGATGTAGCAAAGGCAAAAAATACCGAATTCCATGAAATTCGGTATTTAAGAGTAGGTATTTACCATGGATTGAAAGCAGGTGGTAACCAGGTGCAGGCTATACAAAAGGGCCCAAAATGCAACAGTTTTGGAAGAATGGCGGCATTCTACGTCATTGCGAGGCGGCTACAGCTACAGGCAGCAGGAGAGAGGGTTTGGAGAAGGGAGGAGCAGGTCTACAGGCAGAGGATCACCCTATTCCAACTGACTGAGCCAGAGATACTGCAGAGGTACTGGCTACACCCCAGAACCATCCTGGACTTGATTAGGGACCTCCACCCATACCTGGATCACCCAACACCCAGGGCCCATGCCATCCCACCCCATGTGCAGGTGCTGTGTAGCCTACACCTGCTTGCCTCTGGGAGCTACCAGAGTGTGATTGCTGCATCTGGTGGTGTGTCCCAGAGCTGCCTGTCACGTTTCTTCCGGAAGGTCCTGGAGGCCATGACGCAGAGAATGGAACATTACATCCGGTTCCCTGACACACCTGTGGAACTTGCAAAAACAAAAACTGATTTCTATCAACTGGCACACTTCCTCCACGTGATAGTCTGCATCGATGGTACCCACATTCCACTCTGTCCACCTGCAGCCACTGAACACATCTACAGAAACCATAAGTCAACGTACTCCATCAATGTGCAGGTGATATGCAATGCTGGCAACATCATCACAGACATAGTGGCCAAATATCCTGGTAGCACCCACGACTCCTACATTTTCAAGAATAGTGGGATATACACACGGCTTGTTGCTGGAGAGTTTGGGGATGGATATCTGCTAGGTAAACAACTGGGATACACCCTGATAGTCATGGCAGATGTAGGTGTCATGCTTATGTAACTAATGGGCCTCCCTTTACCACCTAGGCGATAGTGCATATGCCCTGCGTTCCTTTGTGCTCACACCCTACCTCAATCCAACTACCAGGAGTGAGAGGCGTTATAATGTGGCTCACAGGTCTACTCGCAACGTAGTGGAGCGCACATTTGGACTCCTCAAGAGCAGATTCCGCTGCCTCCACAAGAGTGGAGATGCACGGCAGTACACCCCCATCCTGTGTTGCAAGATAATAGCGACCTGTGCCATGTTGCACAATCTTGCCACCAAAGAAGGCACAGAGGTGGAGGTAACACATCACGAGGACATTGATGATGATCAAGAACAGGCAGAGCCCCAAGCAACAGGAGCAGTAGCAACAGATGTTAGATTGAGACGGGCAGAGATCACACGTCAATATTTCTAGGTAATGAATGAGACACAGACAGGTGTAGTATGTGAAGTATGTAGTTTAATTTTCACTACATCATGCAAATGTTCAAACGCCATTGTCCTACAACGTCTGTGTCCATGACTGTGTGCTCACAGTTACCCTCACTGTGACCAGTCCTGTGGGGTGTGGGAAATCTTTAACGTTTTCGGCCACGCACTAAAGTGCGGGATGCACGAGGCTGGGTATCCACACTTTGGGTGGTGGCTGGGTCAGAAATGTTGTGCCTGACGCTCCTACGCTTCTCAGGTACAGGTGTGCTGGAGCCACTCCTGCTGGTGGACCTTTCTGTCTCATCCACACCTGTGTCACCAGCAGTGCCTGTCTGGTTAGGAGCATCTGCTCCATTGCAGAGATGACTCTCCCCATGCCCCTTGATAGGTCTGTGCAGCAGTGCACTAATGCATCCTTCATTGATATTGAACGCCGGCACAGCAGTGACGTTGCTGTGGCAAAGCGGTTCAGGGCCTTAGACTGCTGCCGCATACACTCTGTCCAACTTGTCAGACAGAGCACCCATGTACTGTGAGATGTCTGTCATCCCCTTAGCAATTGCCTCCATGCTCTCAGCAATGTTGCCTATTCCATGGTCAATGTGTGAAGGTTTGTAATTGATGCTGCGCACCTGCCTGTCCACTGCCAACATTGTCTTCGCCTGCTGGCGCTGCACCTTAACCATGGCGGCCTCCAGGCCGCAGAAGACCCCCTCTCCTGCCTGTCCTTCACCACTCTCCCGTGCCCTTCTGCCAAGGACACTGGCCCGCACAGCGCCTGCGGTACTCTGCTGCCTGGCCTTGTCAGCCACAGGTGGATTTCTCTGCATTTCACCCTCCTCATCCTCCTCATCTGATGTTTGCCGAATCCTCAGAGGGGGCACATCAGGCCTCCTTGCTCTTCCCTGCATGGATGACTGTGTTGTTGGTGTTGGCGAAAGTGCTGCTGGTTCCAACTCAGGTGCTCCAAACAATAGAGGGGAATGCGGCTGAGGTGTTGTGACTCGCTCAGGTGTTGTGGCTTCCTGGGATGTGGTTTTCTCTTTTTCAACAGCGCTGTGACCTGCACTTTGTCTTTCATTTTCCCTTCTTTTAGGTACTGGTGCCCTCTCCTCCCTTTCTGGTGCTGCACTGCGTGAGGACTCTCCTGTGAAAAATATGGACATAGGGTCAGTGGTTTCGTTCACCTGTGTGTCTTTATTAAATACATTTATATCTCACATTTGCCTAGTCTACATCAGCTGCTCGATGTTGTGTGTGGCATGCCTTGCTGGATTCTATGGTGTATGCATTGCATGTATGTACCTATGACTACGTCTCCCATGATACATTGCTGGCCATCAGTAAAAGCTGTTCTGGAGTGTTATGCTTACACACAGTGGGAAAGGGGGACAGGGTAATGGGTGGGGATTACTGTCCATGCATCTTACCTTGTTTCTTTGAAGCTCTGGCAGAGCTATCCATGTCCCCAATTCCATGGATGCTTTCTGGCTCCAGGGTGGATTCTACTAGCTCCTCAAGCTCTGTTAGTTTTGGAGCTCGGTTTTTTCCCCCACCTGTGACACCAGCTTCCTTTCTTTGGGCAGCAATTTTCTTCTTTGTGATGATGCGCAGGTCGTACCATCTTTTCTTTAGGTCGTCGATCTCCCTGTGCGTCACCCCAATGGCATTGACCTTTGTCTGGATGTCAAGCCATGTGTTTCTTTTTACAGACTCTGCAACATGCAGAGACTGTTTCCCAAAAATTTGGGTGTTGTGCTTTACCACTTCTTCCACAAGCACCTGCAGTTCTGCTGGGCTAAATTTTACTTTCCTTCTGCGCTCTCCTGCATCCCTCTGCCCTTCCTGAGACTCCATTCTGATGAACAGGTAAGCTCTGGAATGCCAGCTCCTCTCTGTTTCCTCTTGCTCTGCAAACTATTCAGTTGCTCTGCACCTGCATGGGTGTGGCCACTCCCAGGTACTGGGAGGGGTGCTTGATTCTGATTGGTTGGTTCCTCTGTGCCTTTGTTGTGGGGTGTGGTGGGTGTTCCTGATTGGTTTACAGGGTCACACATCATTTTTTTGATCTCCCGATTCGGTATTTACCGATTCGGTATTTACCGAATCGGTAATTACCGAATCGGTAAATGCCGAATCGGTAAATCCCATTCCTTCCTATAGGCCAGGAGGACCATAGGAATGAATGGGTATTTCCGAATCGGTATTTACCGATTCGGTAAATTCCAATTTGAGATTCCGAATGATACCGATTTTTTTTTTATCTACTTCCCATTTTCCGATTCTTAAATACCGATTCGGTATGAGTCGGTATTTAAGAGTCGGACAAAAAGATTTACCTACATCTGGCCCCAAATCTTTTATAATTATTGCGGCGGCAGGGAAACGTGAAAGACCACCATATTTTTTTATGGACTCTGGTAAAATTGAGGTGGTGGACTCGTTTCCCTATTTAGGCGTACTCTTTCATAAAAATCAATCATGGGCCAATTTACTAGAGGGCAGACCAATGGGTATGCAGAGAAGTCTAGTGGCATTGAAAACATTTTCCAAAAGATTGGGAGCCAAACCTCTAATTCCTATGAAAAAAATCTATAATGCAAAAACAAAGGCGGCAGCGGTGTATGGGGCAGCAGTATGGGGGATGGCTCCCAGCGATTTTCAGCCAGTCATATTTGAATTATGTGCTTCATATGGAATTGGTTCTACCATACATTATGGATTCTATCAAAATGGCAACACTCCTGTTGTGGCATTCTATATGGCGTAGGGACACAGTCCTCCTTACCCAAAACTTAGTGACAACTATTTTAAAATCAGACAACTACAGCAGGATCAGGTGGATAAAGTATGTGGAGTCAGAACTAATTGCAATCGGTCTAAGTCGCCTTTTTAAAGATCCATTCACCTGTAACTCCATTACAAAGTGGAAAGTAATTGAGATATTCACTCAGAGAGCTCAATACTTAAGAAGAGAAAAAAAATTCCACACTCAGTCAGCTCGTCTGTAGGAATTAACCCCAGTGCTGGAGGAGGGAAGCTACTTTTATTTGGCTGATGTTACATTGCCACATCCCAAATATATTTTAATATTATTTTGCCTAAATTTGATACCACTGATGGTAGGATATCCAGGGAAGAAATATAAACATTCAGATCTTTCCCTGTGTCCATATGACAAGTTATCCCGACAAAATGATCTTCATATTTTATTCTTTTGTGGTCTTTACCGCCAGGAAAGACATCATTTTATTGTACCGATTTGTAAGTGTTTCAATTTTAAATTCTGTTGCGCAGCACTGTTTTTTCTCAAATCCTTGTAGAATTCTTTTGTGTGTTTCTCGCTAGCATAATTTTTATGGGCATGTTTTAAAAAGCGGAAGCAGGTCGGCTCATAAGACGATTTAGGACTGGTTTTCAAACTCTTATTGTATTTGTATATGTATAAAGATTGATAAGCGTGGCTCAAATCCACCCGAGTGACTTACCGCACTCACCTATAGTTACCCAATAATAAGTCAGCCGGACAGTGGAGAAGAATAAACAAAACTATTTATTAGGCCACAAACTCCCATATGAGAGGGCCCTGTTCGACCTCACCCCTAAGAGTGCGCCGAGAAGGACTGACTCATATCATTACAGTAACACATTATAATACGAAAAGCAGAGTAAGGCACGCCCATTGTGGAAAAGTACTGGACCCCTGAGATGGTGAACAATAGTCTCATACAAGAGGCATCTGCACCTGGAATAGCAACATTTCGTTATCTGGCTCCAAGGACACGGAGCCAGGCCTTAGCATCTCCAGCACATGAGAACAGAGTGATAAGGAGTTTCGCTAGTAGTTTCAGTCACAGTGAGCCGAGAAACAAAACTGCTGACATGTGGAATATACCTATTCCTACGAGAGGGGGGAATGAGCAAGTGCAACTCACACATAGAGGGAAATGCTTCAAAATGGTGGCACACAGGCTAAGCTAAGAATAATTGTAATAATGTTGCACGCATAAATGAATAACTAATATTGGAATATAAACGAAAATGCATAAATGAATATATCAGTAGTTAGACACATTCTGCTAACTCATAAGCATAATATAGAAGTTGGTGGGGCATAGAAAACTGAAACCTATCAGACCCTCCTTTTAGCAGAGTGTGGCTAACATAGGCGGTACCTTTATTAACCAAAAGGAGGATCTTTACATCAAAATCTAAGGGTCGGCATAGCATATTAATCAAAAATATCATCATCAATAAGCATCAACCAGTGGGGGTCATGAAGCGCAAGATCATTGGAAACAGGATATTGTCGTGTTGATCGTTTAGAAACCCGTATGTTGCTGGCAGACATAGAACAGCAGGGGGGAAGGCAATATACACAAAGGCAACAAGTCAAAAGTACACCAACTATCCCCACAATGCCCATCAATAGTTTCCAGCCCCAGGAAGAGAAAATACCCCACAACCATGTCTGTAATGACCAGGTGCTGGTGTCCTAATGGAGTTCGGCCGCCAACCTATGGAGTTTCTGTACAGCTAAATTAACCGTCGGGGCGGAGTCAGGGATATATACACAACAAGAAGTCCAGATGACGCGACAAGCTCCACCCCTATCTGCAAGGATGACGTCAAGCATCATTCTGTTCTGGATCGTAAATAATCTCATAGCCTGCATCTCAAGAGACATATTGGCTGCAATATCAGCCTCCGTAGTCACTACCTTCTCCATTACCCTCGACAAACGCCTAATGGCTCTACTGTTAAAGATAGGACCCCAGAATGGTAATAAACCCTTCGAGAAATCTGTGAATTGCTGTCCAGAAGTGTCAGTCTGATCGACATCCTCAACCTGAAGGTCCCTCCTTTTACGCTGACCCTGCATGATGGTAAACCTTCGGTGAGTTTTATGACAATCGGAAGGCGCCACATAAACAGGTGGGAGTAAGTATGCTAAGTAACATGTTCCACCCCAACCCTCAGGCAACCACAAATACCCATTATTTCCACATACAAAATAAATATTCGGTGGAGTAACTAGTGAAGGACTAAGGGGCAGGCGAATCGAAGCAGTCACATTGCAAAGGCTGTCGCCCACTTTAATCAGACCTCTTCCCTGTATGCAAAAGTAAGGTGAAGGTCCTACTGTCGCAAGGGGTACCAGAGAATGACTACTACCGTTTGTGGCAGGAGGGTGTCTGTATGCTAAGGAAGAGTTCAACTGTAGGAAACTCTCCCGCACTTTGTCAGTGTCGTTGGGTGTCACAAATCGTTCTACCTTCTTCGAGCAAGTTTCTAAGAATGTTTGGTCAAAACGTCCGTCAGTAAATAACCGTCCAAGAGATGAAGGGGGCAGAGGGCGTACTCGCATCGTCAGTGTCGACCCAGTACCAGGGAGTCGGGGAGTCAGAGAATCAGGCTGCTGAAAGAACTTCACCATACCAATCAGAGTGTACCAGCCCACACAGCTATTCACGGGTGTCAAGGGAAGTACCAATAACCTGTCCTTCTTATATGCAGCAGAAGGAAGCAACCCACAGACCCAGCAATCTGTTACATTATACACAGCATGAGCATGATGTAAAGTTTTAATGAAAACATTATCACGATAGCCCTTCCTCATGCATTGTTCACCATAATCAACAGTAATCATATTATGCTCTGGCAAGGGAGAAGGAGTAGGGACAAGTTTGTGGACAGGGTAAGCTTCATCAAGGAAGAACAGTATCCCAAGAATGATCAAAAATATAATAATGAATACCACAATAACCACCATTTTTCCTTTTCGAGGCAGGGCATGCCATGGTGAATCTGGTTCTGATCTGCGGGGAGCAGCAAAAGGCTGTTCCTCCTCGGGAATAGGACGGCCAAAGGGATACATTTCACCTAATAAACGGACCAAGAGATACTCTAACAGTTCCAAACACTAAGGGGCACTTCTAAAAAGTTCCAGACACTCCAAAACCGGCCGGAGGGGTTCTTCACCCTTCAAAAGGGATCTTCTCCCTGTGTCCGTTAAAGCCTCACAGGCAGGCTTTCAGTCTCACAAACCCTAATCCCTCGATGGAGTCGCACAACTGCAGCAACTCAGGGGCACTGAACCTGGGCCCACACACAACTCTAGCGTCCCGTTCAACAGTGTCTCGATAGTGCACCAGGGCTCTTTCAGCAGTCCATCCCTAGTACTAGGCTAACCTGCTCAATATAGTCCACTTCTAATCCCTACCTCAGCCCTTCTTCCGGTGCTCAGTTCTTTTGCCTCTCTTTCCTGGGCCGCAAGTTATAACTGCATATATATATCGCACTTCAGGATCTGTGAACAGAATTTGGGACCCAGTCCCCTGGGTGTATGCCGTGTCCGGGCCCCTCAGGCAGCGGCTTCAGGGTGTCTGCTACCTGACAGATAATCTATCAACAAAGGGTATTCTATCTCTGAGAAACATTTAGGTCTAGGAACACCCCACACATTGGCGGGTCTGCCAAATATAACTTCGTGGGGAGAAACACCTGTCTTGGAATTCACTTTCACTCTTGTGGAAAGTAAAGCAAGGGGAAGTGCATCTGGCCAGCGCAGCCCTGTACTCTCCTGTATCTTGGCCATCTTGAGTTTCAATGTACCATTAAATCTTTCAACCAAACCCGCAGCCTGTGGGTGTTGGGCTGCATGGAATTTTTGAGATATTTGTAATCCCTTACAGATCTGTTTCATCAGTTCAGCATTAAAGGATCTGCCGTTGTCGCTCCAGATCACCCTAGGCAAGCCATACCTGCTGAAATACTCCTTAATCAGCATCTTAGCTGTCGATATGGCTGTACAATCCTTTGTTGGAAAAGCCTCCACCCACCTACTAAATGAGCATACCACCACAAGAACATACTTAAGGTTGTTCACCCTTTCCATTTCAATGTAGTCCATCTGTATCACTTCAAAGGGGTAGGATGGGGGTGCGAAATTACCTACAGGGACGGGTGTTCCCTTCCCAGGATTATGTCTTATGCAAACCATGCACTGCTGTACCAAATGTGTCGCCACCCTGGAAATGTTCTTATTGCTCCACACCGGATCTAATAATTTGCATATCCCCTTTGCACTTACATGAGCTGGTCCATGAGCCATCATCACTACTGGGAGGACATATGCATTCGGGAGCAACCATCGTCTTTTGTCTGACACATCCGTCCAACACTCATCCGAATCCAACCTCCCCCCTCCATCCTTCCATTGTTTCAACTCCTCCTCAGTCGCTTTCTCTTGTATGTTCCGCACACTCTGCACAGTGTTTGCAAACATGCTGACATCCGGTACCCACCTAGATGGTCCTGCCACAAACATTCGAGGGAGTTTTGTCCTAGCAGTTTCTTTAGCTATTTGGTCTGCAAATGCATTTCCTCGCCCTACATCATCCACCACTGCTTTGTGTGCACTACACTTAATCACAGCTAATCGTTTAGGAAGTGTCAGGGCTGTCAACAGTCGTAATATCAATGGGCCATTCTGAATCTTCTGTCCGTGTGATGTCAAACATCCCCTCTCTGCCCACAGTCTCCCATAACTATGAGCCACGCCAAAAGCGTATTGGCTGTCAGTGTAAATGTTCACGTCCAATCCTTCACTCAATTCACACGCTCGCATCAATGCTATTATCTCTGCAGCTTGAGCTGAGTTGTACGGGACTCTAGAAGTCTCCACCACTGTTTGTAAAGTCGTGACTGCATATGCTTCCGTTGTGGTACCATCTGCTAATTTAAAACAGGACCCATCAATATACAGCTCTCCATCAGCATTATCAAGAGGCTTGTCCGTCAAATCTACTCTTCCCTTTGTTTCCTCTTCTGTCCAAAACAAACAATCATGGATCTCATCGTCTTTGTCATCTGAAGGGAGAGGTAATAGCGTGGCTGGGTTCAGAGTGGCACATCTTTTTATCGTTACATGCGGTGCAAATAATGTCATCTCGTAACCGGTTAGACGAGCACTAGTTAAATGCTGCGTCTGTGTTCTGTTTAGTAAAATATCCACAGCATGTGGTACCATTACTGTAAGGGCTGAACCCAGTACGAGCCCTGCCGATTGTCTTATTGAGACCGCAGCAGCCGCTGTAGCCTTTAGACAGCTCGGCAATGCTCTTGCCACGTTGTCAAGCGTAGCAGAGAAGTAAGCACAAGGTCTCTGTTTCCCACCAAAACACTGAGTTAGGACAGACAGTGCGCAACCTTCCGCCTCGTGCACGTAAAGTACAAAGGGCTTCTGGTAATCAGGTGTTCCCAAAACAGGTGCAGAGCATAAAGCAGTTTTTAGTAACTCAAACGCTTCTTGACATGCTGGAGTCCAAGGTAAGGGTTCGCGCACTTCTTTAGTAGTCAGATACAGAAGGGGTTTTGTTAGTAAAGCGTAATTAGGTATCCACTGGCGACAGTACGATGTTATGCCTAAAAATGCGCGCACCTCTCGCTGCGTGTTAGGTACAGCCATGTTAGTTATCGCCTTGATGCGCTCCGGCGTCAGCCTTCTCCCCTCCTTCGATAGGAGATGACCGAGGTAGGTAACCTCCTGTCGGCAGTATTGAAATTTAGGGAGGGACACCTTGTGTCCCTTACGAGCCAAATGGTGTAACAACTTAACAGTAGACTCTCGGCATCCTTCCTCAGTGTCCGAGGCGATGAGAATATCATCCACATATTGCAATAAGACATTACCCTGAGAGAGTTCCAAATCATCCAACTGTGCTTTCAAAGCTTGACTGTAAATACTGGGACTTTCCGTATAACCTTGGGGAATTCTACAAAATCTAAAACTTCGGCCAGCCAATGAGAATCCGAAGAGATAACGGCTATCTGGATGCACAGGAATACTAAAGAAAGCGTTCTTAAGGTCCAGTACAGAAAAATACTTAGCCGAGAGAGGTATCATTGTCAAAATGGTAGTAATATCAGAAACCACTGGATACTGAGGCTCAACCACCTTGTTATGTGGCGTAAGTCAATCACAAAGCGATAGACATCAGGTGTATCCTCACTGGCATCACATGAGGGCCTCTTAAGGATCGGAAGAATAGGACTATTACAACTGTTAGAATCCGTTTCCTCTACCACCCCAGACCGGATCAGGTCCTGTATTATTTGCAACAGAGCCTTCTCTCCGTCCCTAGATATTTTATACTGCGGTATCCGAGGTAGCTTGGCTCCCACCTTAACCTTTATGGACACTGGGGCAATGTCCATTCGTCCCACATCAGTATCACTGCTAGCCCACAGACTCTCAGGAACCCCCTCCAACTCAACCGGGAGGGGATCATCTTTCGAGAAACACTGCTACGCACGCGCGACAGAAGGGCCCAACGTGAGGTACACACCGTCTGTAGAACAGTAAATGGTAGCATTCAATCTTTTCAACAAGTCTAAACCCAGTAAATTCTCACCACAATTTGAAGTTAAAAGGAAGGGAGAGTCAACAGTAAAAGGGCCAATCGTAAGTGCAAGAGGCTTAGAAATGGGGCTAACCACCGGGGTACCTGAAAACCCCACGGAGATATTAGTCTTGCCAGACAGAGCCGCCCCTGGGACCTGAGAACATGCCACTGAACTTTTCGTAGCACCCGTATCCACTAAAAATTTCTGACGGGATCCCGACAAGTCTGCCGTTACATAAGGCCCACGTTGATCAACATCCACAGAAACAGGTCCCGCGCTCTGCCCTACGCTGTCCTAGTTATAAGAAAATCCTGTCAGGTCATCCATAGCATATGCATCGTTGTAGTATTGCCGGTCTCTACAATCGTCACCCTCCTTCTGAAAGTGTTGCCTATCTCTTCCCCTGTCAAAGTAATTCCCTCCCTGTCTCCTGCCTTCATCGAACTGTCTACCATCCTTGCTCGTGTCTCCCCGACCTCGTCCTCTGCCTGGTCCGGTGGCGGACCGAAGCAGTGGGCAGTCTCTCCACCAGTGCCCCTCCTGCTTGCAGTTGGCACACTGGTTCTGCCCCAAACGCTCCCTTTTCTCTCCCCTTCCGTGACTACTTCCCCCTCGACCAGCCACCATGGGCGGGGCGCCACGTCCCCGACCCTTCGCCACTTGCTGCAGTAACACTCTGGTCTTTAAATCCTTTGCCTTCTTTTCTTGTCTGTCCTTATTCTCATTCTCTCTATGTTCGTAATACTGGGCCATACTTAAAATCCCAGAGGGAGTGGATGTCGTCCACGTACTCTCTGATGCCTGCAATCGGGCTGATATTTCTGGCAACAGATTCGTTACAAATCTGTTAACAAAAAGTCGCAACCCACCATCTTGAGAGATATCCTGACCGCTAAAATCCATGAACGTTTCCTCAAAACGAGTAAAGAAATCTGAAACTGCCTCATCCTTCTTCTGTCGGCAAGCTGTCAACTTATCCCAATCTACCTTCTTAGGTGGAATGAGTGAGTGCATGTATTTTATTATACGCCCTGGCAGCGCTAGAATCTCAGCCTTCGGCTTCTCTCCTGGCTTTCGTTCCTTGTCCCAATGCTTGAATGCGTCCCAAGTACCACCCAGCTCTTCTGTATGATCTGAACCCTTCACCTGTCTCCATACATCCACCGGAACCAGTAATCCGAAAAACAATTCAATGTCTGCTAAAGTCATGACCGTCGAGGAAGCTGCCTCTGTTAATTCTTTGTAATAAGCTGTCGGATTTTTCCTCGAGTCAGGTAACTGAGCCTTTAAGGCAAGTACCTCACTTCGTTTCCAGGGCGTATATACCCATTGTTCCTGGAAATGAGCATCAACATGAGCTCGGGTCACAACTTTTGTTGTCGGGTCTATCACTTCAGGTACCTCAGGGTGAAAAATAGGGTGCACTTCACGCATCGGGTGTACCCCAGGGAAATGGGGTTCTCCCGCTGCTGGTAACTCATTTCTATACTCTAACAAGAACTTCAGACTGCGGAACACATCCTTTATTCCAGTATGGGCCCTATAGGCATTATTCTTAATATCACGAAGAATCGCCGGTGCCTCCCCACCATATCCCTGTTCCCACAACGCTATCAATATCGTCGACATGTGCCACAAAGCATGTTGCTGCATCAAAGGCTCATAATCTTTCATGGTAGACCAAATGTCTTCCAATGAATAAATGTTATTCCTGGCCCATTGACAGGCTTGATTAGCTACCATTGTCTTCTCATCCAACCCAACAGCAGAACGTGTAAGTAACTTCCGTACCTGAGTAAACAGTCCGCCTCCCGCTCCTCTAGTGGGAGTTAGCAGCGCGCTCTGAGGGGTAGTGCTGGCTGAAACAGTGGGGATGGCGGGACCAGCGGAGGACACCGGGGAGAGCACAGCAGGCGCAATTGGGCTTGTCGCAGAGAAAGAGAGCAGGGGTGCAGTGACAGAGGAGGAATTCGTTCAGCCACAGAGGAAGCAGGTGTACCGGACAAGGGAGGGGCACTCATTTGGGGAACTGAAACCACCGCCGAGGAGGCGGAATCCACCAACATGGGGTACAAGGGCTGTGGGGCATATGGGGGAGGGGGTCGGGTGTTCAAAATGTCCTCCATCTCATCTTGGTCATCCTCTCTCGCCACATAGCTCTTATTATCCAATAACCTGAAACGCCTATCTGCGCGCTCAATCCGCAGCTCATTGTCTTTCTTAGTGTGTTCCCTGGCCTTTTGCGCCATGGTCTGTGCTGCTTTCTTCTGAGCCACCTTCTCCTCCCTCTTTGCCGTTCTCGTACCTCCTTCTGCCACATCCGTAAAGAATCAAACATGCTCTGGCGACTGCGCCTAGCAAACAGTCTATCTTGTAAGTAATCTAATTTTGCTCCATCGAAAGAGCCAAGCAAAGGCCACTGTAAATCTACATTATCTTTCGTATATTTATGCCACAAAGTAGAAAACTAAATCGGGGGTAAACCATGTTTGACATACATTTCAAAATTTGGAGAGCCCTCCACCGGGGCAGGTTGGCTCTCAGCCAATCTAACGTCTGAGACATCACCACAGCACCCTAAACACCGTAATTTACTGAAACACGGCATCCTGCTCTCACACAGTCACACACTAACAAAAAGACTCACACTTGCTCACTTACCGGTAGGCCACACTCACAACTTCAATATACACTACATCAAATCCGTACCAAAACACGTGTTACCAAAATGGGACAAGGCCCGTCGACCAAGTCCTGGGGAACCTGGACCCTACCGCAGACCGAACAGCACACCCGCTATTCCGAGACTGGGAAACACATCCGTCTCCTGGGCAACACTACAGATCGGCATGCGCTACGCCGCATGGGACTCGGCACTCATCCCCACGAACCGCCACCCTAGGTGTTCGGGTGAGTCCCGAAATCCTTCCGCAGCAAGCCACCCACCAACTGCAGTACTACCCAGTCGGATGACTACAAACCAACGTTCACCCAATCTCCGTCAAGTCTGTCAGAGCGCCACTTGCACTCTGAGTTCCCCAGAGCACACTAGCCCCAGGAGCACACCGGCTCCTCCAATCACCAGAGACGCACCGGTCTCTCGGAGCACTCTGGCTCCTCCAAACAACAGTCGGACCACTCACCTTCTATGCGCGGTACCGACCTCTACCATTCTCCACCTACGGCTGCCAGGACCAACACGGTCAACTCCAAAGTTCCGCCTTCCGGACTCCGGCCTAGGATCATGGACCGGGACCTCCTCCGATCAGCGGGGCGGGGCAGCGCTGCGAGAACCAAGCTCGGCATCAAGTGGGTACCCGGGCCCACCGCGCCGACCAGAGGGTCCCCGGCCTTCTGCTACCCCCTTACGGGTGAGAAAGGTCCTAATCGCGGAGTCCCTGTTTGGGCGCCATCTGATAAGCGTGGCTTAAATCCACCCGAGTGACTTACCGCACTCACCTATAGTTACCCAATAATAAGTCAGCCGGACAGTGGAGAAGAATAAACAAAACTATTTATTAGGCCACAAACTCCCATATGAGAGGGCCCTGTTCGACCTCACCCCTAAGAGTGCGCCGAGAAGGACTGACTCATATCATTACAGTAACACATTATAATACGAGAAGCAGAGTAAGGCACGCCCATTGTGGAAAAGTACTGGACCCCTGAGATGGTGAACAATAGTCTCATACAAGAGGCATCTGCACCTGGAATAGCAACATTTCGTTATCTGGCTCCAAGGACACGGAGCCAGGCCTTAGCATCTCCAGCACATGAGAACAGAGTGATAAGGAGTTTCGCTAGTAGTTTCAGTCACAGTGAGCCGAGAAACAAAACTGCTGACATGTGGAATATTCCTATTCCTACGAGAGGGGGGATGAGCAAGTGCAACTCACACATAGAGGGAAATGCTTCAAAATGGTGGCACACAGGCTAAGCTAAGAATAATTGTAATAATGTTGCACGCATAAATGAATAACTAATATTGGAATATAAACGAAAATGCATAAATGAATATATCAGTAGTTAGACACATTCTGCTAACTCATAAGCATAATATAGAAGTGGGCGGGGCATAGAAAACTGAAACCTATCAAGATGAAATGGATTTTAACCGAATTGGATGTTAGCAGATTTTAAAGTATCATGACTTATGCTATTTTTATCTATATCTTTTCTTAAACTGTGACTGGAAATACTTTTATGATCTTATGTGTAAGATCAAATAAAGGATTTGAATGAATGACTCAATGGTCCAGAGACACGCAGTTCTGCAATTCGCAATCTGAATCATACGGTGAACTGCTTTCCCATAGAAGCCGTTAAAAGAATTTCTGGAGCTTATACAAGAGTTACTTAGAAGGACAGAAATAAGAGAACTGTACAACAGGCGGCCTAGTGGGAAAACTAGACTCGTAGTATTAACAGGAGTCACTCTGTTCGTACGATCACTGTATTATGCAATACCCTACTAATAACGCAACTTGATGTACATTTAAGATCACTGTTACTAATTATGTTATTGTTTATTTCCTTTTCTATTTTGGTTGAATTGTATGTATTGTACCTTTTTTCTTTGTTTCTTGATCATAAAAACCAATAAAGAAAATACATTTAAAAAAACTTTAAAGTATTGGTGGTCACAACTGCAGTAAAGTGCACAGGATCACCTTCGGGGATTCTCAACTTGCATACAAAGGAACGTGCAGCTCCAGCAGAAAAAGTGACTAAGAAGACAGGTATAGTTACACCACCTCAACCTCACTGCATACTTCAAAACGAGTACAACCTAAGATGGTAGTATGCTCCTGGCCCTCAACAAACGATCCAGTAGGATTTGGGCTGGGACACTTAAGTGGTGGTAATCTGAGAGTGCTCTATAGTATAGCTTATGTGGTCACTGCCTAAAGGAAACAGTATGTCCAAAAACAATTAGTCCGCACAGCGTACAGTTCAATGCTCTGTTGCACTATCCCTTACTATTATCACAATGAACATACTTATCTTTTTGTTAACATAATATAGATGAGCCTGAGAAAAAAAGGGATCCAATGGAGTAATGGATTAAAGTAGCCCCTCAAGGAACATCCTCAGGAATACAATGATAATATTCTGGTACAAATGATGAGCTCCTATCATAAGACAAAAAAATGTTTCTAATTGTTCAATTTGCATGAAACTTCCAGCCATAGAGTTCGCACCTATTGAATTCTCTGGCCCATAATTGCAACCCTGTTATGGACAAATTCCTGCCTTTATCAAATCTCTGTACCTCTTTCATATAAATAAGGATTTAGGGGAACTCTATAGAGACAAATTAGGAGTACCTGCAAAGTGCAAGATAGGGGGTATTACCATATCTTCTGCAAATGTTTTATACAACATATATGAGGCTACATTCTGGAAATGTATTACTCAATTATACAATGAGACTATGAGGGGTAGTCTCAGTGGTCCCAGGCCAATAGAACTAGCATGCAGGGCAGATGGTGCTCTATGTCTGTTGAGTAACAGGAGTAAATTGATAGAATAGAATAAATGTAGCACTCACAAATGCATCCTGGCCTCACTATCCTATTCATCCAGGTGAAGGAATATTTTTGATATGTGAAGGTAACGTTTATGCATGATAAACTTTAGTTGGGTAGGATCCTCCTCCCTCACCCAAGTATGCCCCAGGATACTTCATCATCTTAAAGACTATGGGCCTGATTTAGAGTTTAGCTGATGAGCTACTCTGTCACAAACGTGAAGGATATCCCGTCCACCGTATTACAAGTGCCATAGGATATAATGGACTAGTAATACGGTGAACGGGATATCCGTCAGTTTTGAGATGGAGTAACCAGGTCCGCCAAACTCTAAATTAGGCCCTATCTGCTGTTAGCACCCACGTTTACAATGAGAAGACGCCACCTTGCGGGGCCGATTAGAAGGGGCATTTAGTTCTGAGGTAGGTCGAGCCTGGAATTGATATCAATAAGAGTGGATATTCTTGTCCAATTTTGCATCTTGATATTTGCCGTTCCCCCAATGTTGTGGCTTATGTTTCCAACAAATAACACTGCAGTGTAAATCTGCCTTCCCTCAACAGTATGCATTGGCACAAGCCATTTAAAAAAGTTATGATGATGCTCAGGTATCAGCACATGACGAAGCCTAAATTGATGGAAGCCGTTGTTATATGATCAAGGTAATAAAAAATATTCAAATAAAACAAGAAAACCCTATTGACAGTCATTAACTTCAAATGATAATGAATACGATGAAATAAAGGAGTTAATGATAATAAACATTAATTGAAGGTGATCCTGTAAACATCAAAGGGGGTATTAAGAGAGCATATTTATCTTATGATTAATGTTTTCCTTAATATTATTGATTGCCAAAATGTATTATGTGCTTGTAGTTTTAGGAGATGTAGCATTACAGGAAATAGAGAATCTGCTGAGCTTGCAGGAATTTAATGAGTCTGTTTTTGAGGTAACAACAGAATGTTCCACAAGATGTCTTTTTTAGTGGGGGGGTGCATGGAGAACATTGTGGGTGCATGTAACAATGTAAGAAAACAAGGTTAAACTGGCAACAGAGAATGAGTGCACCTGTTTAAGCAGAAATTGTAACTGCCACAGGCCATGCCTCAAAAGATACTTGTGGTAAACGACATTTAGTGTATTGGAGTTATCTACATACCTGCCAATTTGTAGAACAATCTCAGAGTATGAGGAGGGCGCAGAGCCTTTAAGAGGGCGGGCCTCGTGCCAAGTAGTACATACAAGGCACGTTTGAACCCCACCCGCCCCCAAGCCGCCTCTTGCCCTAAAAAATAGAAGCTTGCTGAGGCTGAGGCCAACGTCCTGGGGTGTTTCTCACCCCTTGCGCATGCCAACAGTTCAAAGCCTTGGTAAACGAGCTGGTAAACCACTATTTTCAGTGGCTTTCAGCTCATTTTCCCTGCCACTGTGTGATAGCCGCTCCTCACTGGGAGACTGTGTGATGGGAGCCGATATCATGTGTTACATGAAGGCATCAGTTGAGTTGGCAGGTATATATTTACATCCTGATCACGTCAGGGTATCCCCTTGATTTGGCTGTGTAGAGGTTTCGATTATGCAAATACTGTGGTTATTTGGGTGTAAAAAGAGTACATTGGAAATGTTCGGAGCGTCTCAGATAATGATTATCTGGGCTTCAAGGAGCTGTAATGGCTTGACAAATAAATGCTTTTGATTCTCATGGTGACTCGATTCTATTTTCAAAAGCGAATTTCTGCGCCATTACTTCTTTATGTTTTTTAAAGCTCTGTGGTGGAACAAATGCTGATTGTCCAATGGGGAAAGTGGCTGGGCGTAGCAAAGCAGGCTGGTTCTCTTACGATACTCCTTTGCCTTCCCCTTTCCGTGTGAGCAATAGCAGAGCAGCATGAATGCTTTGGAATGGAAGGGTGCAAACAGGTGTTGTTGGTGCACACTCATCCAGGTTTCAGGAGCCCTTTTTAGGTCTCGGCCTGCGAAGGCTGCGCTTGCGCAGTCTCGCTGGGCGAAAAATTATGTCTTAGAGTAGGGAGGTAAACGAGCCAGCTCTTCTCCATTGGCTGGCTTCCTAAACGGCGGCCAGCCATTGGAGAAGAGCTCTGTCTGTCCCTTTAAGCCCCATCCGTTTCGGATTGAGGGGCGTGTTTTTTGCTGTCCTTTTTCTCGTGACGTCTTCAGTCACTCAACAAAAAACACGCCCCCCAGTCTGAAAAGGACGGGGCTTACATCATCGGCATCATTTATTTATTTAAGGATTTCTAAAGCGCGTAGTCACCCAAAGGGTATCCCAGCGCTGAACCTTTTACTCACCAGGGGGAGATAGTCGGGAGTGGAGAAAATGGCTCAGGGAAAGAGTGGAGAAAATGGCTCAGGGAAAGAGTAGGGTTTTGAGGGACTTCCTGAACCGTAGAAGGTTTGGTTCTGTTCTAAGGCTCAGGGGGAGTGTGTTCCATTTTTTTCCCGTATTGACCGAAAAACGACGGCCACCGATCCGGGCCTTCTTCACCTTGGGGATCGTGATGAAGTTCCCATGTTCGGAACGGAGCGCTCTCGTGGGTCTGTAAGGTGTGATCCAATTACCAAGGATAGGGGGGCCAGCATTGTGCAGTACCTTGTGGGCCAGACAGAGGGCCTTGAAAGTTACTCTTTCCCTAATAGGGAGCCAATGCAGCGTCCTCAGTGCGGGCTTGGCAGATGTTCTGGCCGGTGTGTTCGTTAGGAGTCGGGCTGCGGCATTTTGGGCTTTTTGAAGAGTTTGGAACGTGGATTCTGGGGGTCCTATGTAAATGGCGTTACAGTAATCCAGCCTGGATAAAATTAGGCCTTGGATCAGCAGGAGACGCGATTGGAAAGGCAGTAGGGGAAGTACCTTCCTGCAGGATCTCAGTAGTCCGTAGCAAATGCCGGCAGTCTTTCTTGCCTGTGTCCTAAAGGTGAGGTCAGTCTCTAGCCATACTCCGAGACTCTTGACCTCAGTCTTGGGGGTGGGGGGTTCACCCATGCAGGCGGGCCAGATGTTAGGGGGGAGGTTCGTGGTGTTATGCCCTAGGAGCAGGATCTCTGTTTTGGAGCCGTTTAGTTTCAAGGCAGAGTCACTCATCCACTGATGAACATTGGCTAGGCAGTCGTGGAGATTGGAGGGCTCTAGCTTGGGGTGGGAGAGCGTTACCACCAGCTGTGTGTCGTCGGCGTAGCTAACTATAGAGATTCCAAAGGGTGACACCAGTTCCTCCAGTGGGGCCATATACACGTTGAACAGCGTGGGGCTCAGGGATGAGCCCTGAGGCACGCCACACTGGAGGGGAATGGAGGGAGAGCGGCTTTCACCTTCCCATACTTGGAAGGAGCGTCGGGAGAGAAAGGACGAGAGCCATTTTAGCGCCCTGTCTTTCACCCCGATATTATCGAGACGATGGATTAGGACCTGGTGACTGACCGTGTCAAAGGCCGCGCTCAGGTCCAGGAGGACCACTGCCACTGATCCTCCTGTGTCGATAATTTCCCTGGTCTTTTCTACTGCTGCTAGGAGGGCGGTGTCTGTACCCTGACCTGGTCTAAAGCCCGTCTGGGAGTCATTGAGGAGATGGTTCGACTCCAGGAAATGTGACAGTTTTTTATTTGCTAATTTTTCCGCCACCTTGCCTATCCAGGGGAGGAGTGAGATGGGTCTATAGTTGGATAGGTCTGCAGGGTCTAGGGAAGGTTTTTTGAGAAGCCCTTTGACGACGGCCTCTTTCCAGTTTGAAGGGACTTCTCCTATTGCCAGCGATATGTTAATGAGGGCAGTCAATTGAGGGACTATGGTTTGAGGGATGGTTTTGACGAACCGTACGGGAACTGGGTCACTGGGGGCTCCGCTCTTAGTTGAAATGAGTGTGGCCATCACTTCCTCTTCTGTGACTGGGCCGAGCGCCGCTAGATGTGGTTTATTGAGTGGCGACGTTGACTCCTTGGATCTCATTATGATGTCAGGATTAGCGGCAGGAAGGGAGGTGATGATTTTTTTAATTTTTTCGTCAAAAAAGGTGGCCAGATTGACGCATGTTTCCTCCGCTGCTTTGGGGTCCATGGGTTTCTGTGGGGGATCAGGGACATGGAGGAGCTCTTTAAGGATGGAGAAGGTCTCCTTGGCTGAACAAGAGGAACTTTTTATTTTTTCCTCGTAAAAGTCACTTTTTGCAACGTGAAGGGCTCGTTTGTATGCTTTCATGGAGGACTGATATGCGTTTTTCTCCGATGTGGACTTGTTTTTCCTCCAAGAGCGTTCTGACTTTTTGCACTCCTTCTTAAGGGCGTTGAGGGCGGGTGTGTACCAGGGAGCGGGAGTGATTCTTTTAACGTGTTTTAAGGTACTGGTAAGAGGAGCGAGACTGTCTAGGGGATGGGCTAGCCAATCATTAAATTCTCTGTCAGCGGAGTTAGGGTCCGTGGACAGAGGACCCGTGGTTTCACGTAATTTAGCTTCCCATTCCTCTGGTACTAGCTTATACCACCGTCTAGTGCGTATCCTTGTTTTCTGTTTAGGGGCAGTAGTGGATTTGAGTGACCAATGCATAGGGATCAGCATGTGGTCTGTCCAAGGCAGAGGGGTTGGATCCCGGGTATTCAGGTTCTTAATGTTGGTGAAAATTGGATCCAAGAGTTGGCCTTTCTCGTGGGTGGCTTTAGTATTTTGGAGATGGAGATCGGCTGTAATGAGATCAGCAAGTAAGTTAACTGCGGCATTATCCGCAGGGTCCAGGAAATGTAGGTTAAAGTCCCCTAGGAGGAGGAAGTTAGAGACTGAAATAGTCTTTAGTGAGATGTAATCCATCAGGGTACTGGTAAATTCTCCCAGTGCGCCAGGCAGACGGTACACTAAAACTCCAGAGAGGGAGATTGATGGAGAGATCTGAATAGTGAAATTGCAATTTTCACAGTCTTTGATGGTTCCACCTTCCATTCTACACTTAAGATGGTTTTTGTGGATTATGGCTAGGCCACCACCTCTCCCGATTGGTCTATTTAGGCCGCAAATTTGGTAACCGGGGGGTGTTGCATTGACCATGTCAAAGTCAGTGTGCGGGGTCAGCCATGTTTCAGTCAAAAACAGAATGTCTAGCATCAGGTCCTGGACGAGCAAGTTAGTTTCGTGGGCGTGTTTTGCTAAGGATCTGCAGTTCAGAAGGCCGAGGCGAAGTCCTTGGTGACCTTCCGTAACCTCGGGTTTGTTACAGAGGCTGCAACCTACAAAGGGAGTGTCTTCCTTGAGGATGTATTTGCACTGAGGATGTTTTATAGGGTTCTGGGCGAGCAGTGTATCTCGGGTGTAAGTGATACGTTCCTGTGAGTTGGACAGAGTGTCTAGGCCTGAGGCCGTCTGGGCCCAGACGGGCCCAGACGGGCTTGCCTTTGGCGCGCCTTCGGCGCGCTGACGGCGCGCCCGCTGCGCCCGTACGCTGCGCGTCCGGTGTAAGCACATGTTTATCAAGGGGATCGAGGCTTAGGGGGCGTGGCCTTGAGTGGGCGTGGCCTCGCGCCTCGCGGTCAATGGCGGCGAGAGTGGTCAGTGAAAGCGAAGTGCGGTGACAGCGATCAATCAGCTGTGCAGCGCTTGGACTTCTAAAGGTTCCCTGACTGCCAAGAGCGGCGTGCTTAAAAAGTACAGGTATTTGTGACAGTTTTTTTTTAAAATTGAAGAAAGCAAAGCTCCCGGCTATTTCGCCTCAGGAGAAAATGGTTCTCCCTCTAGCGCTTGTGTTTCAGCGCTTTTAAGAGCCAGGAGGGGGGCGTGGCCTTGAGTGGGCGTGGCCTCGCGCCTCACGGTCAATGGCGGCGAGAGTGGTCAGTGAAAGCGAAGTGCGGTGACAGCGATCAATCAGCTGTGCAGCGCTTGGACTTCTAAAGGTTCCCTGACTGCCAAGAGCGGCGTGCTTAAAAAGTACAGGTATTTGTGACAGTTTTTTTTTAAATTGAAGAAAGCAAAGCTCCCGGCTATTTCGCCTCAGGAGAAAATGGTTCTGCCTCTAGCGCTTGTGTTTCAGCGCTTTTAAGAGCCAGGGGGGGGGCGTGGCCTTGAGTGGGCGTGGCCTCGCGCCTCGCGGTCAATGGCGGCGAGAGTGGTCAGTGAAAGCGAAGTGCGGTGACAGCGATCAATCAGCTGTGCAGCGCTTGGACTTCTAAAGGTTCCCTGACTGCCAAGAGCGGCGTGCTTAAAAAGTACAGGTATTTGTGACAGTTTTTTTTAAAATTGAAGAAAGCAAAGCTCCCGGCTATTTCGCCTCAGGAGAAAATGGGGCCGCTGATACCACCGAAGAGGCTGCCCTGGGATTGGGCCACCATGGGAGGCTTGCCTGAGGAGCCGCGCAGTCATTGGCTGGCTGTGGGAGGCTCATCCTGTGAGGTCGCGCTGTGATTGGCCTAGCCGGGAGCAGTGCCGCGTCAGAGGGGGCTCGTCCAAGAGGCCGCGGTGGGATTGGCCCAGCGCTCGTGGAAGCCCAATGCTTGTCAGCCACCTTACGGGAAGCCGCCGTCGCGGGAGAACAACAGTCCGACATCAGAGGCTGGGGAACCTTGTAAGAGAGAAGCCTGCATCACCAGAGGCCGCCCCGGGAACCAAGGATTGCCAGAGAAGCCGCACTCCCCCAGATAACGCTCGGAGCGTAGTCCCGAGCCGTGCTGTGTGTGTATGCCTGGGGGTTGAGTGCGGAGGGCTGCCTCATTTCTGTAATCGCCTCGAGCCGTGCTGTGTGTCTCTGCCATTTAAAACGATTGCCGTGGTCAATGCCGGACCGCTTTCCCTCATTCCACTGACGGTAATCGTGATAAAAGAACATTAATTTCTGTTGAAGGGCGGTTGCATCTGCACGTCGGTCGTCGGTTCACGCACTGCAGCAAGAATAGACATATCTGGAGCGTTTCTGTGTCTTTTGTTGTTAACCCTACCCATAGTTTTCGATAACTTATTTGTGGCGTCTGCTCTGGGCTCCGGCCACAGATGAGAAGAGCCCGGGAGAGGACGAGAATGCCCTGTGTTTGGGGTGAGAGGGCCCTCTCTCTTTCTGGCTGCTGTTTGTGTCGTTCTGGCCCTGCGGTCGCGGAGAGAACCCCCGCCCCACCGCTACCCGTTGGACACCGGACATGAAAACTTGTTCATCAGAGGCTAAAAGCACATTTATTTTCTGTGTTTTTTTTTAAGTTATATGTCAAAGCCTGGACCTAGCGCCTAGGCGCAGCGATCACTTGACAGAGAAGCCGCAGCACCCCCTTCAAATGTTTGTTAATGTCACCAAAGTGCTCGGCAGGCATGAGGTGGTCATACAGGGGCAGTCGGGGGGAGCAGGCTTGCCCCTGGGGTACCTCAGCACCCACTCCCCTGAACCTGTGAATGAGAGGGCGTCCGCGGCTCGCGATGGGCACCTTGGAAGGAAGGCGCTGTACGAAGAGAGCGCACTTGTAACAGATCTTTGCTCAGGAAACTCGAGTTTTGTCTTAGAAAGTTATATGTGTAATATCTTCCGATGCTGAATGCTTTAGAAGTCTGAGGTAGAGAAAATAATGACAGCGAATGGGAACCTTTGATTCAGAGGCCTCGGGTATGCGACTGTTAAGACAAAGGGTCGAAGCAAGGTAGGAGGTGAAGAGAGACAAAGATAAGGCGCGGGTAGTCTCGGTCTGTTCAGTCAGGGGAAGAACATGAGATTTGAAGGATAGCGAGCGAGCCAGGAATGCACAGAAGAGCAGGGCAGGGGGCCCAACTCCTTTAGAGAGTGTTTTAGTCTTGGAGGTCCTTGGAGCATGCCAGGTGTGGCTCTGTCTGTGTGTGTGTGTGTGTGTGCGTGTGTGGCTCTGTGTGTGGTTCTGTCTGTGTGTGGCTCTGTCTGTGTGTGTGTGGCTCTGTCTGTGTCTGTGTGTCTCTGTCTATGTGTGGCTCTGTGTGTGTGTGTTTGGCTCTGTGTGTGTGTGTGTGGCTCTGTGTGTGTGTGTGTGTGTGTGGCTCTGTGTGTGTGTGTGTGGCTCTGTGTGTGTGTGTGTGGCTCTGTGTGGCTCTGTTTGTGTGGCTCTGTGTGTGTGGCTCTGTGTGTGGCTCTGTGTGTGTGGCTCTGTCTGTGTGTGTGTGTGTGTGTGTGTGGCTCTGTCTGTGTGTGTGTGTGTGTGGCTCTGTCTGTGTGTGTGTGTGTGTGTGGCTCTGCCTGTGTGTGTGTGTGGCTCTGCCTGTGTGTGTGTGGCTCTGTCTGTATGTGTGTGTGTGTGTGTGTGTGTGGCTCTGTCTGTGTGTGTGTGTGTGTGTGTGTGTGTGTGTGGCTCTGTCTGTGTGTGTGTGTGTGGGGTGCGTGTGGCTCTGTGTGTGTGGATGGGTGCTGGTTACTCTGTGTGTGTGGGTGGATGTGTGTGGCTCTGTGTGTGTGTGTGCAAATGCAATAGGTCTCGCATTTGCGAGAGATTAAGCTACTGGCATTGTGAATGACAATGCCATTTATTTATATCTTTTAAAAACAAAAATAATGTCATGAGCAATACCAATAGCTCTAACTTTAACAAAGACAAGACCATTGCTTTGTAAATGCTTGTTGATATGTTGGGTGAGGAGCATTGGATTACCATCCCACAGCAGGTCAAAGGATTAGATACACCTGAGCTGTTGTGCAGTTGCTTCTTTAATGGTTCATCCCTTACCTTTCTGTACTGCATTCAGGCACCTCAACGCTGCTCATCTTCGCCTCTTCTCCATGGGCTCCTGCCCGCACATGGCTCTTGTCTCAGGTCGCGGCAGTGTTCACATGAACTATGTTGTTGTACCTTGCACATCTGCCTGATTGAGCCCTCAAGGGATCCTGGCATTGGTATCCGGCATGTGGTAAGGATTTGTTTTAAATCTACTGCCCACAAGAGCACCATTATTAATGTATTATTTGGACATCATTTTATTTCTATCCCTGCAATATACTATAAGATATAATAGGAGTACTGAATGTCATTCATTATTTTATTTCCAATCCAAGATGGCCAAACTGCTGCCTGAAATTTGGCACTTCCTGCTTGACACTAACCCTGGGCGTAGTTCGCGTAGTAGCGCTACGTGTAGCTACGCGAAGTGCACTTCGCACTAGGCAAGCTACGCGAACTGCATAGTGTGGTAGGGAAAATGCTGTTCGCACTGATTGCACAGTGCCGGATGCTTGAGCGCACTGTGCAATCATTGCAAACGGCATCTTGCACAGTACAAGCGGTCGTTTTCTGCCGCTCAAGAAGATTTGTACTCGAGCGACAGCTTTCTCAACGCGGAGTGGTAGTTTCTCATTGTGAGAGGTTGATTGCATACGAGACCACTCACAATGAGAAACCTGACCTCCCCGTGTCGAGAATCTCGCTGGGAGGTTTATTTTCCACGCTCGCGATCGGCAACTTGATGTTGAAGACCGCGAGCAAGGAAAAAAGGCCTGCCACGCCACACTACGTGCTTTTGCACTGTGCTACGTGCAATTCGCAAACTACTCACGCTCCCTGAGTGTAGCGTAGTACTATGCCCAGGCCTACTTGACACTGCAAAAGGATGTCCATTTTGAGTCTAGTTGTGTCTCAATTGCTCCTGCTAGATTGCTTGTGGTCTGTGGATTCTCTGCCTTCTCCAGTTCCTGATTGTTGTTCTAGCTCTTTGCCTTGCTGCTTGGTCTGGACACCTGGAAGGCTTTTCCTAGTCTTGAGTTTTGTCCTTCCTGCTGGATATTTTAATTGGAGCCATACCAGGGCTAATTGACAATGATTCATGAAATGGTGTTGAAAACTGCATGTTTATTTTAGGCGTATAAGCTTTCCATGTGCATGTGTAATCCTCTTTTTCAGAAACTTTACAAAAATATAGCCTCAGCCATGGTCTCTATGTTTATATATCTAATCTGTTCTATTGTGGAGGAAGGGGAAAGGATGTTTTACTGTAGCAATCTTAAGGCCTCTTAGTCGAGCTCTGTAGCTAGTTGAACATACAATTGTATTCCGGTATTTCATAAGCTTGAGTTCATATCATTAATTAAATAGGTACATCTTTGACTAATAAGATACTAGAGGTAAATGGTATTTCCACTGATGTTGAACAGCTAATTGATTGTAATAACTGAAACATTTATGTTCCATCCCTTCTATGTAACATCATGTCATGAAATGTGTGTGCTTTCTGTTCCTGTTTAAAAGAACGTGCTATTTGAAGATGACTTCTTGCTAGCAGATTGTTTTCTTAACGATCTTTGCTTTGAGGTTTGTTGCCCTGCTCTGAGAGCTCTTTCAACTTTTCTTTGGAATACAGACGTTCTGTCAGTCTTTTGTTTATTTACTTGATTTACTAACTTATACGTAATAAAACTATTTTTGGATAAACCCACAAGATTGAAAACTGTAGTACTGGGTAAAGTTCAATTTTATTGATAGCCTGCTACTAAGTCCATGAGAGAATCAGATAGTCCAATTCCTGCTTAACGACCCTCTTGATTTATTGATTAGGGTGTCAACGGTGTATTTGGAAGAGCAAGTAAGGCTCTTGTCAGATAGACCTTGGGATGTCATCAGATCAGCACCTTTAGCTTGAAGAAATATCTAGATGAGAGACTGTAAAGCTGATACTGCTGAAAAATCATTAATTCAAAACATTCCTTTCGAAGGTGAGCAGCTGGACGTGATGGAAATAAACTCCTTCAAAGATAAGAAACGTGTTACCATAAAAATGCAAATATTCATGATCTTTGGATTGATAGAGCTGGGGGTTTTATAATTACAAGAAGAAGGTATCCAGTTCTTTTCAGCAAAATAGTTTTAAGACAAGAAAGTCAAAGAAAACATCAGATTCTTCCTCGCAATGTTAGGATCCTAAACAGAATTCCTGGCTATCAAAAAGAGGACTGCAGTCCAGATGATGGATGAAGACTCCAGAAGTTTCTGACAAGCTGAGAGAAAGATGTGTTGGATCACTGGGTTTGAACATTATCAGTAAAGGCTATCAAATAGTCTTTGGCTATTTTCTCCAGATTCGATAGTCTGACCCACTCCCATTCTCAGAAACAATTCTAAACTGCAACAATTGTGGGAAAGCATTTTTTTTGTCTGTTTATTCAAAGATGTTTTTAAATACAATACACGTATGCATTTCAATCAATTAAAAACAGGTTTTACATCCCCCCTTTCCCTCCCCCTGTGAACAATGGAACAAATGATCACTAGAAACATGTATCCCCCTTCATATTCTGCCTAGTCTAACCCCCAGTTTCTCGCTTCATACTGAAAGAACTGAGGAGTTCCCACTGTGTCCCCTGTATCCTTCCTACCCACCCCAAATCTTCGTCCATTTCCCTGGGCAGCCCTTACTCTGATATATATCAATCAATCAATCATGAAATTTGTAGAGCGTGCTACTCACCCGCTAGGGTCTCAAGGTGCTGGGGGGAGGGGGAGTCGCTACTGCTCGAACAGCCAGGTCTTGAGTTGTTTCCTGAAGGAGAGATGATCCTGGGTCAGCCATAGGTGGGTGGGGAGGGAGTTCCATGTCTTGGCCGCCAGGTAGGAGAAGGATCTTCATCCGGCGGTGGATCTGCGAATACGTGGGACGGTGGCGAGGGCGAGGCTGGCGGAACGGAGCTGGCGAGTGGGTGTGTAGAATGCGAGGCGGCTGTTGAGGTACTTGGGGCGTGGAGAGCCTTGAGTGTGTGGGTGGTGGAGT
Source organism: Lissotriton helveticus (assembly GCF_964261635.1). Taxonomy (NCBI): domain Eukaryota; kingdom Metazoa; phylum Chordata; class Amphibia; order Caudata; family Salamandridae; genus Lissotriton; species Lissotriton helveticus. The sequence goes on from NC_136061.1 coordinate 448,122,919, forward strand.
CTGAACGTGATCCTCTTGTTGACGGGGAGCCAGTGCAGGTCTCCCAGATGGGCAGAGATGTGGCTGTGACGAGGGATGTCAAGGATGAGTCGTGCAGAAGCATTCTGTATGCGCTGGAGTCTTTTCTGGAGTTTGGCTGTGGTTCCGGCGTAGAGGGCGTTCCCGTAGTATATAACCCTTTCCGCCTGGCTGCACTGAACTAGATATTGTGAGAAAGCATTTGGTCATTATTAAAGAAGGGAACTCTCATGCCAGTTTGTCTGGCACAACAAAGGAAAGGAATTATTCAATTCTATTCCTGGAACAAAATGCTTCATGAGGTTTTTGTTCCATTTTAGTTCTAAGGATTGTAAATTCGTGTGGTCTCAGTGGTTCTTCAAAGTTATTCCATATCTAATCACTCTGTATTTACAAGATGCCTACTTGCATGTTGCTATTCATTCCAACCATCAGAAATTCTTGAGGTTTACAGTGGGTCAACAGGATTTCCATTTCAGAGTCCTACCTTTCGAGTTGAAGGAGGTCCCAAGATTTTTTCACAACAGCTCTAGCTCCTCTATCAGTGCTACTCCACAGGGAAGGAATCTTACTTCATCCATATCAGGATGAATGGCTGCTACATTCTGTAATAAGAGATCAGCTGGTGAAAAGCACAGACACAGTGATCAAAGTGCTGTAAGACCAGATTTTTAATAAACTGGAAGAAGTCTCGTCAGGTACCAATAGAAGACTCAGAGCCCAGTTAGAGTTGAGCAGAGAGGGTACTCTGCCGCAGTGGTGACAGAGTACCCTCTCCGCCAAGGAAACTCAGTCTGTCCTCCTGAATTTGATTTGGGCAGACTACCAGGTTTACGCCAATGGAGTAAAATTTACTCCATCAGTATAATTCTTCCTCAGACAGCCTGATTCATAACACTACCCGGCCTGTTTAGGGTGGACATCGTTATGTGTTTTTTCCTTGTCCAACACTGCTAGGTATAACTTGGTGGTAAGAGACTAGAAAAAAAATAATGACCCTCAAAAGATGGGAGAAAACGCCCATGGTGCAGGGGCCGTTTGTTCTTTTTCCATCCAACTTTTCCAACATTGACCGGAACCACCATCACGGTAGTTCCTGCCAATATATTGAGGTGTCTGCGGGTTCAGCAGACATCTCTCAATTTGGCAGGTGTAGTGAAGGCCACCCATCTGACTTGATTCAGTCCGCCCAACCTTTAATCCGGCCCTTAGACTTTATCCTTGCAAGATTCAGAAAATATCTGGGTGTAGTGCCAGAAAAAAAAATTGTGTGGCTTCAGAATCACATCAGATATCTTATGTTACAATACTCTCCCCAAGCAAGGCCTTGGTTACAGATACAGGGTAATATGGCAGCAACACTGAATGTTGTTCCTTGGGCCAGATTTAACCTCCAAATGTTTGTTAACCACATAATTTATCAGTTTAATACTATGTGTCAAGACTTAGATCCAAGAGTCCCTCTACCATTGCAAATAAAGCAGAACCTGGGCTGGTGGTTGAATCCCTGGAACCTTCGGAGAGGAGTGTCTCGGTCTCCCCAAGAGTGGTCGATCATAGCAGTGGATGCCGGTGGCTAGGGCTGGGGAGTCTATACAGGGAATTATGATATTCAACAGAGGTGATCAGTTCCCCAGAAGTCCAGATATTTCAACAGGGATAATTACAGGCAACTCGTCTAGCTTTGATGGAATTCTCTGTCCATTTAGTGGGGAAATCAATATTTGTCAGAACCAACAATATCTCTGCAAAGGCTTACATATGCCAACAGCAGGGATACATTCAAAGAGTCTGTTAGAGATATCAAATCAGATTTTCGGTTGGAAAGAAAGAAATGTGATTTCCTTTGTAGCAGTTCACATTCAGGAGTGATGAATTTCTTTGTGGATACTCTGAGGATGAACATTCCATACTTCCAAGATTTGTGTCTGAATCTTCGGATTGTTGCATTTCTGTGCAAGGTGTGAGGAGATTCAGTGTTGGATCTTTTGGTGGGTCAGAAAGATTCCCTTCTACCAAATCTTTGCTTAAGGCCAAGAGGGAGAAATCTTGGGGGACAGATGCTTTCTCATGTGTTATGTTATGGGAATTGGCAGAGCGTGGCCAATCACCTTTGAGGGTATGCAGGCATCAAGTAGGGCAGACCTGAAGGGGGAGGAGAAGATCATGCCTATTTCGCCTGGAAGATCCATGTCTTGAGGTTTTTTGGCCTCAGGATCATCTCTATGCATTTTTCCCATTCCCTCTAATTTTGAAATTTGTAATTCGGTGAGGAAAAGGGGAGCATCAATAATTCTTATTGCTCCAGCATAACCCCTCTCATCCTGGTATCCTCTTCTGATTCTAATGATGTCCAGAGCAGAGATAATTCTACTATTGGTTCCATCTCCTCTGGCTTTTCCAAGCCTCGGGACAGAATCTTTAGATCATCTCCACTTAGTGGCCTAGAGATTGAGAGAGTAGGCTTGAGAAGCAAAGGTGTGTCTGAACAGTTTGCTTAGTAGTTCAGGATTCTAAGCAAGCTTACTATGAAGTCTGTTGTGGAATTGTGTTAACTAGGACTTGGTTCCATCTGGTTATTCCCAAACCAGACACAGTATGGAAGGTATTTGGTAGAATCTCGAAAGAAGCTATGTTCTGTCTTAACCACCTTCATGTATCTTTCTAAAGCCCTTTTATGCTTGTGTTGTCCTTCAGCTAACCTGTGTATTACATTTCCATCTTATATCAAGTGAAAATTATCTCACGGCTGACACTGCGTGTTGCAAAGGCATGGAATTGTGTTGACCAGGACTTAATACCAGCTAGTTATTTACAAACCAGACACAGTATGGAGGTCTTTTGTTTCCCCTTTCATTATAAGTTTCTCTTTGGCACTAGTCTTTTGTTTTTCTTAGAAAAGTATGAGTCCTGAATGTTTCATCCTGTTTCTGTTCCAAGTACTTGATGGTTTCTCTTTTATTTTCTGCTCAAAGGGATGAGTGGCGGTTTACCGGAGACCCTTGGAAAAAGAATGAACACAGGTGAGTAGCTAGTTCTCTCTTTCTAGCCTCCTTTCTATTAGGCCTCTCATTTTTCCTCCCTCAAGATTCAATCTTTCATTTCCTCTTTTCATATTTCAATTTTTTTTTATTTTTTCTTCAACCTCCTCTGCTATCTTCTCTCAAATCCATATGCTTGCATTCCCTCTCTCCCAAGGAAGAGTGTTCTATATTTTAATAGCCTCCTGTTGTAAATCTGGGCTCCAGTTCTAATCCTCCGCCTTCTTTCCAGTTTTTTTTTTTAATAGGACTGGCCATTGGCCTTTTCTCTTTGCCAGTGCAGAGCTATTTCTTTGGCTTAATAAAAAACATAAAACCTACTTCTAATGCCTAATCCTCCACTTGACCATCAGAAACCTCGAGACCGCAAAAACCACAAGTTGCCTGATATCAGACTATATGATGCTCAAGGCTTCTTTGAATTCTCTTACGACAAGGCTTCCACATAATGGAGCAACCCATTTGGTTCTTATACTATGTTAGGTTGGGTAAAGGAATAGCACGTTTGATTGCTTCAGAACATGAAGTGTAAAATGGTTGACCCCACCTAGTTGTGAAAACCTAAACGTTGCAGCTGCCCACTACTTGCTGGGCAGATGGGACATTGAACTGGAGGTCTAAACGCTGCAGCTGGCACTAAGTGCTGCGCAGCTGTGGAAGGTCAAGGTAGGGGTGAAGGATTGTGTCTCACTCCTGGGTTCACAAGCACCGGTCCCCTGAAAGAAAGAACCTAAACGGTGCAGCTGCCCACTACTTGCTGGGCAGCTGGGAATCAGCAAACTGCGGCATGGGCTCTCACTGGCCCTTTGAGCAAACTGCGCCAATCGTTGGAGCCCTCTAGGCTCTAGAACCACCAAGGCGCAAAACGTGGGAGCCATCTGGCTCTGGAAATAGCAGGTGTCCCCTTAAGAACTGGAGGGGACCGGACAAAAATGGGCCCTGGCACCACGGTGCCCTCTGAGCCCTGCTGGGGCTCTTTCAAAAAACATGGCCCCTGCTGGGGCCATCTGGCTCGGGACAACTCATTGGGGCGGGGGAGCTACCTCGGCACCTCGAACAAACATGCCCCCAAAACGTAGGAGCGTCCCGCTGACATCAGGGGCCGCGCTGAGAGTGAAAGGGCACCACTCTGGTGCCAGAGGGACCCCCACAGGGGCCCCTTCGCTCGGAGCAGTCCATCGCTAGGGCTACGCGGCTCTAAAAAAAAAAGAGGCCTCCGTCGGGCCGGCCCGCCACTTCGGGCCCTGGCACTCATGTGACCTTCCCCCCTCCCCAGCCATCTTAACTTACCGGCTCTCGGCGGGGGAAGGCTTTTCTCTGCAAATGCGGCAGAGGCAAGCACCGACAATGTGCCTCACGCCCCCTCCGCGGGACATCAGCTGCGGCGCGGGCGGGGCTCTCTCTCCCCATGGGAGCCCCACCTCCCTGCGCCTGTCTTCACCCGGTCCTCTCTCGCCGAGGACCGGGACTCGGAAAGGGGAACCTGCGAGGCTCCAGGCGTGCTTCCAAGCACCGGCCCCGCCCCCCACCTTCACTTCCAGGTCACGGTAGACAGCGGCCCGGAAATAGTTTCCTCACTCGGGCTGCGGCAGTGATTTCTCGGGGGACCATGAGGGGTAGGCTCCCTCGGTATGAAAAGTAAATAGCAGGGTGGGCTCCCGCGGTGATAAACAATTAAATAAGCGGGGTGGCACCTGTTTTTAGAGAAAGTCGGTAATCAGCCGTAAGCAGGGTGTGCACCCGCGCTGCAACAATGAATGCGGGCAAAGTCGCAGTCTAGGCACCTGCGCACAAATTAAATAAGCTGGGTGGGCACCCATGCTGTCATTAATAATTGCAGCAATGAGGGGTAGGCTCCCTCAATGACAGGGCATTTTAAAATAAAGCACTTCCCAGGTTCTAGGGCAAGTGAAAGGTCCCTAAAGATAAAGAAGGGATCCTGGGGCAAGGAACAATCCCCCAGTCATTCCAGACAAGGCAGAGGGGTCCCCAAGAAGTCTTACAGGCCATCCAGGGGCTGGGCAGGGCCCAGGGAGGCAAGCCTTCCCCTGGGCCCCAGCAGCAGCACGCCCCTGGTAGATTCGAGTTGGAAACAAGAACATTTACTTGGGGTCACAGCCCCTCTTTTATACACAGAAATCCTTTGTTGTCAAAGGTGCAGGCAAGGGGCGAACTAGACGCAGCTGGTTCTTGAGCACTTTGTTTTGCTCAGCCCCTCTCCCTATTCACAGGACAGGCCAGGGACATCAGACACACCACAGGGGGTGGAGCCAGCATTGTGGAGGGAAGGCCCAGCCCTATTCAGGTCCCAGGTGCACTCCTCCCTCCCATCAACATGCAGATCTCTCCATTCACCACCGGGGCAGACTCATCCTGACTCCTGAGCCAGGCACACCAGCCAGCTTCAGCCAATCACAAGCCAGACAGTCAATTCACATTTACTACACAGACATGCCAACTTCTAGATGTGGCACTTCCACACTAGACACATTAAATCTGCGCACACCATCGTGCAGCATTTAATCTCGTGAGTTCGCACATACCAAACTCACCCCTGCACTCCCCACACATCAGGAACTACCATGGACGCACACATTCCCCATGCATTCCTATGGGAGGGCAGGCAAATCTCACAACATGCACTCAGACTGCGCATGCACTTTACACTGGGACATAGTGTCAAAGTGCGCAAAGACTAGAAATCACTATAATTATGTAATATTAAAAAGCAAAAAGTTCAGGGGTGAACCTGCCAAAAGGGCCAAGTCCAACAATGACAAACACTGAGCGATGCATTGCACAAGTCGGCCACATTTCCTGGAATATGCATATATCGTAGGCATCAATAAAGGCACACCACTCGGGGCAAGACAACTTAGATGGTAGTCCAGCTACATTCCAGGATTTCAATCAATCAATCAATCAATCAATAAAGACAATTTGTAAAGCGCGCTACTCACCCGTGAGGGTCTCAAGGCGCTGAAGGGAAGGGGGGGTGCTTCTACTGCTCGAATAGCCAGGTCTTGAGGTGTTTCCTGAAGGTGAGATGGTCCTGGGTCAGTCGTAGGTGTGCAGGAGAACGATCTTCCTCCGGTGGTGGTTCTGCGAATCCGAGGGACGGTGGCGAGGGTGAGGCTGGTGGAGCGGAGCTGGCGGGTGGGACTGTAGAACGAGAGGCGGTTGTTGAGGTATTCGGGGCCGGTGTTGTGGAGCGCTTTGTGAGCGTGGGTGAGCAGCCTGAACGTGATCCTCTTGCTGAAGGGGAGCCAGTGCAGGTTTCTCAGGTGGGTAAATATGTGGCTGCGGCGAGGGATGTCGAGGATGAGTCTTGCAGAGGCGTTCTGTATACGTTGCAGGCGTTTATGAAGTTTGACTGTGGTTCCTGCGTACAGGGCGTTTCCATAGTCCAGTCGGCTGGTGACGAGGGCTTGGGTGACTGTCTTCCTGGTTTCGGTGGGGATCCACCGGAAGATCTTTCGGAGCATGCGCAGGGTGTTGAAGCATGAGGACGAGACTGCGTTGACTTGTTTGGTCATCGTGAGGGAGGAGTCCAGGATGAATCCCAGGTTGCGTGCGTGGTCCGTGGGTATCGGTGCGGTGCCCAGCGTCATGGGCCACCAAGAATCGTCCCAGGCGGACGGGGATTGTCCGAGGATGAGGACCTCTGTCTTGTCTGAGATGAGCTTCAGATGGCTGAGCTTCATCCATTCTGCGACATCTTTCATTTCGTCCTGGAAGTTGGCTTTGGCGGTGAGGGGGTCTGTGGTGAGGGAGAGTATCAGTTAGGTGTCGTCGGCGTAGGAGATGATGTTGATGTTGTGTTTGCGTGCGATGGCGGCGAGGGGGCTCATGTAGATGTTGAAGAGGGTAGGGCTGAGTGAGGAGCCCTGGGGTGCGCCGCAGATGATCTTGGTGGCCTCGGAGTGGAAGGGTGGGAGGCGGACTCTCTGGGTTCTGTCGGAGAGGAACGATGTGATCCAGTCCAGGGCCTTTCCTTGGATCCCTGTGTGTAGAGGCGGGTTATTAGGGTGCGGTGGCAGACGGTGTCAAAGGCTGCCGAGAGGTCAAGGAGGATGAGGGCGGCTGTCTCTCCGTTGTCCATCAGGGTCCTGATGTCATCGGTGGCTGCGATGAGGGCGGTCTCGGTGCTGTGGTTGGTTTGGAATCCGGACTGGGATGGGTCGAGCGAGTTGGTTTCTTCGATATCAGTCTGATGGTTGAGGTAGGAAGAGCCCTGTCCACACACACACCCTGAACACCAGCTCATCCCCATCGATACACATATTTTTCTTAGTAACATTATAATGTGATCCATGCCCCAACCTGGGATGCAACATTACTGTAAGGGCCATGGGGTAGGATCAGCTTGGACCCGTCCGGGCATCCACTTGTATGGTTGGCTGTCTCAGATAGACCAGGCCCTACCCTATTGTGTCCATTGTTGTCAGCTAGTACATTAAAGCGGTTATAGGTTGAGATACCACCCTGCGGAGCAATATCTGATCTGGGGCCCCTGTGCTGCACACATCTACTATCCTTACTGGCACATTATCCAAGCTTATGAAAGTATTCCAGGGGCAGAAGGGCAATGTTGCTGTGATCCTGCTAACTATTCATGCCCCCGAAAAGCATTTGTTTCACCAAGTGAGGTGATCTGAAATTCACAATAATACAATCCCCTTGCCTATCCTTTGGTCCCACACCAAGCCAACCCACCCTTATTGTCAGCTAGATGTCACTTTCCATATCCACTGGGATTATCTATGGCAACTCAACAAGTTCTGTGTCTTATTGAACAAATCAGCCTCGGAATCTCTTTCATCCAGTCTCAATGGGGGTACACCATCTAGGATTGCAACACAAAGGCATGAAGCTGGAGGTATGTTTATGACTGGCTGCTACGCCACTTTTGCGGATCCCTCTAACCGTTGCCATCCATATCCTAGGCTTTATTAACAGCGTTCCCATTAATTTCTGCATAACTATTGGGCTTAAAGATGCAATGGTCCCTGTTTTGCTTGGTATTCATGGCATTGCAAACCAGCTTTGGTGAACATAGTAGAACTCTGGGAGTTATGGGCGCCACTGAGCCAGGTTGGTGCCTTGCAAGGTCACTTTGATGTACTCCATCACCCCCCCATCTCGCCTATACTTGCAGCGGAGGGCCTACTGGGGCCCTGAGAAGAGCGTTCTCATGAGTGTTTTAGGTTCTTCAGTATGGACTCAATGACATCCAGCAAAGTAATATGGGGGATAATTCTGCCTGCAGTGCAGCCATTACTTTGTCCAAGCAACCCTCAATTGTACTCCTCACTCCCAAAGTTTCAGATAGGTGAGCCAACAGTGGTGGATTAATTAAGGCTACTATTTCCACTGGCTGTTGCTTAATAAGGCACTTTGAGCACTTAGACTCTGCAGATTGAAGCAGGCTGTCAGATGGGCAAGACGTTCAGGTAGGGAAGGTTATGTACGGCTAAAGGCAATGAAGTACAACCAACTATGCCTATGGAGGGACAAGGTAAAAAAACAGAGACTGGAGAAATGCTTGTAAGTCCTCTCCCGGCAGAGCAGCCAAGAGAAAGCCTATGTTCAGTAAGGTCAATTTTGGTACTTATTACACTCACTGCTTGTGGTATGATTTTATCTATTGATGTGGCTTTGGCCGGTGAAGTGGGGCTGGTCGGGCCTCCTACCAATTTTCTCATAACTATTTTGGCTGTGGCATCATGAATCAAATGTCAACTAACCTATATAAGAAGGTAGGTAAACGAAAAAACAAGACCCAAAAAAAATAGTATCAAAGGGGGTGGCCCAGCCCAGGCCAGCCTCCACCGGGCTTTTCTAATTTGAGGCAAATATGCAGTCCCTTATGAGCATTCGTACTTAATTTTAGAAGCGTTATTATTTGAACCTTTAGAGTATGTGAATTTCAATACTTTGATACTTTGATGGCCATGAATTCAACTAGACATTTGGGTGAATTAGATTCACTTTTATGGCGACATCCTTTCTTTAAGGTTTTTGTAGACAGGGTTAGTCTTAAACTAGGCCGATTATTTGCTCCTAAGATTTCATCTCAATTTCATTTGAAACAGCTGGTAATTTTACTGCATTTTTCCCGTCACTCTCTAATCCAGAAGAACTGAGATTACATAATATAGATGTTAAATTAAATAATCTAGAGGTAAAAAGACCAATACTCATCTCTTTGGAGCGGTTTCATGCTTCAGGAAGTCAAATTAAGTGGTTGAAAACTTTGTGCCTGCTAATAGAGAAGGCAAACCTTCTACACAGATCTTTGATTTCTTTAGCTTATAAAATTCAGGAGTCTCCTGCCTTCAGAGGTTATGGGAAAATCCACTAGGAACATCTACGTCTTGTGTGGTTTTTCAGTGTGCTTCTTTAGCTGAGATTTGTAGGGCAGCTACATGGGAAGCACCTTCTACATTTCAAAGTGTTACAGAGTTGGATTTACAAGAGGTGTTGGGTTCAGAAGTGTCCTGTACAATTGTGTAATATGTAGAGTGTTTTTCAGTATTAAGAATTTAATTTTAGCATTCTATCTTAAATTGTTCTGTCTTTGCTTTGGTACACCTCATTTTGTAAGGAAAGAAGGAAAGATGGGACATTGAGTTAATGTTTTAATTACTTTTAAGTAATTCCATTACTACTTGATTTGAGAGCGCCTAAGTGAATCATCACTCTGGCATCCTCCTTCTGTTCCATGGAGGTATAGTTGATGTTTCTTTTTTTAATTTATTTTATTTCTCCATAGCATCAAAAACAAGCATTACTGCAAGATTATTTCATACATTCATATAATCACAAAAAGGCCCCCAAATGCACATACCAATCTTGCGTTTCTTTGCCCCCTTTGCCGAATACAAACTAAATTCCAAACTGAATAAATTATGCATTTTGGCACGCCAACGCTCAAACGAAGGGGTCTCAGGTTGGAGCCAATCGGAAGCCATACACAATTGAGCGAAAGTTATAGCAAGAAAAATCAAAAAACGGTGTTTAAACATAGGGGTACTCATTTCAAGGTCTTGCCCAATCGCTATTACCATTATAGCAGGAGTCATTTAAACAATCATAGACAAAAAAAATTCAATATCCATCACAAAGCTAGACAATTTACTACAACTGAAAAAAATATGTCGACTGTCCGCATTATCCCCCTTGCATCGAAAACATTTGCCATCATGTCCACCCCCCCCCCCCCATTTGAGCATACGTGCAGGAGTGTAATACAAATTAAAGACAGTTTTAAAAAATGGTGCTTTCAAATTAGCAAATATGAGAGTTTCCCTAGATTTAGCAATGGCATTTTCTAAAGATATATTGTGTTCCCCCAAAATAATAGACCATTGGTCATTGTGTTTCGCCAAATCATCCATTCTAGAAGCTAGTATCACTTTATAAAGCACCCCAATTTTCACCTGCCGCCTTACAGCCTCAACCAATAGTTTTGATGTCACTACCAAATTTTTACGACTCAAAAAGACACGAATTTGAAGAAATGTAAAAAATTGGGATTTAGGCAGGTTATATTGTCGCAATAGATCTTTATACGTCGGAAACAGTCCCCCAGCTTCATAAAAATCTCCTATCTGCTGAATACCCATAATCCTGCACCCGAGTGCCACCCTATCCCAAAAAATGGGAGGAAGAATCTTCAAAGCGTTCGTGGGCGTATAATGAGTCAGCCCTTCCAGCAAAAATAGTTTGCGAAATTTTCTACCAAACTTTAAAAGCTGCTTCCAATACTTTAAACCTTGTCCTTTTAAAGTAACTACCATCGATTTCCTTGAACAGACATTGTCTTGCCACAGACCCCAACATCAACTGAAATATCGAAGGAGCCTCTGCTGAGTTACTAACATCCTCCCTGGTCAGTAATACTTGCATCTTTAAGAGAAAACAAACATAATATTAAAAAGTGTAAAATCTGGTATTCCCGCCCTCCTCTCTCAATTGGTAATGTCATGAATCTTGTAGCCCGCCTGGGTTTGCCTAGGGCCCAGAGGAATTCGGCGCACAGGGATTGTAAGTGCTGAAGCTGGGCCCGCGTCACTTCCAGGGGTATAGATCTAAATAAATATAGCACCCTTGGTAGAATGTTCATCTTTATAATATTACCTCTACCTACCAGTATAAAATATAATCGCCCCCATCTCTCTAATGACTCCCCTGTTCTGTGTAGCAAAGCCGCCCAATTGGCATCTACCAACTCTGACATCGATGTTCTCATTTTAATGCCCAAATATGTGACTTCCTGTACCGATCTAGCATCATTCAACACAATATTACCAGTACATAATACCATGCACCAAAAAAGGTTTGATCGAAGAATTATTTCCCAGCATATCAACAAGCGGATTTATATATAGAGCGAACAGCAGTGGCGAACATGGGCATCCTTGCTGAGTTCCTCTAGTAATTCTCACTGGTTCTGATACCAAGCCCCATTGCAGCGATCTTAGCAACTGGTGAAGTGTACAATACCTGTAAGGTAGTCATAAACCCCTTCCCAAAACCCGCCCGATACATCAAATTCCACAAATAATCCCACTCCACCCGGTCAAATGCTTTTTCAGCATCCAATAAAATTAACCCTAATTCCCGTTTCTCCGCTTGGGCTATATCAAAAAGCGTGACCACCTTGTTCACATGAATAACCATACCACAAACAGGTATAAACCCTGCTGACTTAATTAAACTAATGGGCTAATAATTTTTGACAAACGGTTAGCCAAAATTTTCGAATATATTTTGTGATCGCAGTTCAGCAAAGAAATCGGACGGTGCGATCCAGGCAATTCCGGGGCTTTACCCTTCTTGCTAAAGACCACAATGGTAGCTTCATCCCATGATTTGGGAGCTTTCCCGTCCTGTGCATCCCTAAAAGTAGCCAACATTTCACCCTTAAGTTGATTAAAAAATGTCTTATAAATCTCACCCGGGAGAATATCGGGTCCCGCATCTTTCCCAATCGCGAGGTTATTGACTGCCGTTTCTAACTCTTCCATAGAGATTGGACAATCCAGTTGTTCCATCTCACTTGGGTCTAGCAGTGGTATATCCCCCTCATAAAAAATGTATTGCCCGAATCCCCCACTTCCTGATGTGTATACAATTCCGTATAGAACTGGTGCAAAATTGCCAAAATCCCTTGTGGATCATGACACAGTACGCCTAAATTATCCTTTAGCGCCAAAATACGACGGGAGGCTTCTTTCATGCGCAAGCGTAATGTGAGACACCTACCAACTGCTTCCCCGTACTCATGATACTGCCTTGTATTAAACAAATATTTTCTCGCATTCTCCATGTTCCACACCCCATTGATTTTAGCCCGACATCTAGCAGTTGCTTTCTCTAGATCCGAAATATTCCCTCGCTGTGATATCCCATGAGTCAGTTTTTGCTCTGCCAGTCTTAAATCTGAATATAATTTCTGCGGGCCCGATTCACAGAACTAACTTAAGACAAAATCCTAAACTTACTACCATTTTGGTAGTCACAGAAGGCACTTACTCATTTTGGTATTCACAGAAGGCACTTACTCATTTCAGTATTCACAGAAGTTAGGAGTCCTAACGTTAGGACTCCTAAATGCCTTCTGTGAATACCGAAAGTCTTAAAGTTAGCATTTTCCTCAGTTTAGGAGTAGTAAAGTTTGGACTCCTAACTTTAAAACTCCTAAATGCCTTCTGTGAATACTGAAAGTCTAAAAAATAGGTTTTTTCTCAGTTTAGGAGTAGTAAAGTTAGGACTCCTAACTTCTCTGAATACCGAAATGAGTAAGTGCCTTCTGTGAATACCGAAATGAGTAAGTGCCTTCTGTGAATACCAAAATGAGTAAGTGCCTTCTGTGAATACCAAAATGGTAGTAAGTTAGGATTTTGTCTTAAATTAGTTCTGTGAATCGGCCCTGCATCTCTAATGTAATCTTTTTTTGATGAAATAGACCAATGCTTAGTACTTCACCCCTAAAACAGGCCTTAAAGGTATCCCAAATAATTGCTAGATGGGCAGTTTGTCTTTTATTATCAAAAAATTCCTTCATCCACGTGGACATATGCTCTCTAAAATCAGAGTTTCCGGTCAAAAGAAAAACCTCTAGGTTTGAAATTAAAACCTATTGACGCATCGTCTAAAACAATTGGGGCATGGTCGGATGAGATCCTAGGAAATATTTGGGCCGAGGCCCCGGCTAGGGAAGCAGTAGATAAAAAAAAATAATCCAACTGTACCAATTTTTTATGGGGAAAGGAATAAAACGTGTACCCCAGACCCATAGGGTATAAATTACCCCATGCATCAGCCAAGCCATGGTCATTCAAAAAATTATTTAGGGCCCTAAAGACCCGTGGTTTGTGTCCCTCGTATCCTCGTGGCCCCTCCAGCATCTCCTGAGTAGTTAAATTGATATTTATGTCCCCACAAACAATCAGCAGAGTTTCCCAGGATGCAAGTTCTAGATTTAAGTCCTCCAAGACTGCTGCTTCATCTAAGTTGGACCCGTAAATAGTACACACTGTATATTTACTACACCCAAACCCACACTCGGCTATAGGCCATCGGCCTAGCGTATCCGCCAGACATGGACCAGTTGTCTGCACATTTGATTTAGCTAAGATCGCGACGCCGCGATTCATTGAGATTTGCTGAGAAGCTTTGAGGCCTGAGACATTTAAAGAACAGATTTTAATCCCTTTGGAAACCATTATAAAACCAGAAGAAAACCCATGATAAAAACCATATCAGATATATTACATTCACTTGTAACACACACCAACTTCAAGGCTGTATCACAGCTTTATAAACATTTTTCCTTTTTGATACTGTGGATTTTTTCCCCTTTTTACCCCACCTAAGTGCCCCCCCACAAACTCCACCCACCCCAGTGCTCCTCATACCACCACCCCCCCTCCCCTTTAACGAGGCATTAGGACCCATGGTCCTGTAGATGCGAAGCTTCCGTACTTCCACTGCCTTTGCTCGCAAACCCCTCCAGTCAAGGCAGAGAGAAAAAGCTTCCTTACCCCCGAAACTGGAGGGGAACTCAGATGCATAACACTATATACATAAAATATAGAGGATAGAAGGAGTTTAGCCAACTGTTTGGCCTCAACAACACAAAGGGAAAAAAAATGGGCCACACCCCCACCGTTTGCGCCTGAACATTGCAAACAAAAAAAAAACCCTAATCCCTAAATAGAATTCAAGAACTCCTTGGCAGACCCCTCATTAGTAAAAAAACGGGGCGAGGCAAGATGGCGTACACACAAGTGGATGTGTGAGCTGACCACTCCAGCCCGAGCTCGGAAACTGATTGCTAAGGAAGGAGGGGTGACAGAGATTGTTCAAGTTTACGGTCACAGAAAATGCCTGCAGTTTCTTCTAAACTCGCAAAGTGAAATTTTTGGATACCTACGGAATCTGAAGGGCTGATTATGAGCCGCTGCTGTGCCGACGGTCAATGCTGAAAATCCTGCTAGCACTCGTGGAAGGGGTGAACAGGTGCCGACGGAGGCGGTGAGCGGTTGCTGCTCACTGGCTGCGAAATGCGGCGATTGACTTCACCTAGGGCCAGTCCTGCTATTGCGAGGGGGAGAGGATTTTTCACCAGGAATGACGCCGAAAGGAACGCGCCGGAGACCGCAAATCCAAGAAGGGGAAAACGTGGATGGCAACGCCGAGGTGAGAGACAAAACTCTGGGTAATCTGATCAAGAACATAAAGAATGACTCTAACGGCGTGAGAGCTAAAGGAGATACGGCCGGTAAAAAAACCATTCCGGAAATTTTCTCGGCAGCCAAAGAGAAGCAGAAAGGTAAAAAATCTGCGGCATGTCTGAAGGAGGATCTGACTCTACAGATATTATTGATGCTGGGGGATGTTGGTGAAGTCAATATGGCAGAAATGAATTCAGCAAACCCGGCAGTGGGTGAGGAAACTGTGTTAGGGAGTGTCAGATGTGATGTGGGCTCACTACAAAACCCCATTGAAAATGGAGGCTCCGGTGGTACAAGAATGATAACAGGAGGTACAGGTGGTACAGACTGCGGTGCAGTTGGGGCAGTCCGCTGACCAATATGCAATCTGTTAATCTCCAAGTGGATAATCAAACACAACTTCAGGATGCAGAATCTGGGATTTTTTCTCCTTATCAGAGCAGTCAGCATCATCATGCGAGGATTTGGCCTTACAATACTCTAGGCAGATGAATGTTGCCGGTGGCAGTGACCACAGTAGTATCTGCTTGGAGGACTCTGGTGATTTTCTGGATGGAAGCCCCCACACAGTACGGAAAAGACCTGAATTGGTTGCTAGTAAGGGGGAGATTGCGAACTGGCAACAGTCTGCTGATCAGCCGCGAAATACTCACCCGGCCGAAGAAGATATTTCTTTATCATTAATTTATCAATCTATTATGTCCTATCGGGACTAAACAAGAGAGGAGAGTCAGAGGGTTCAAAATTTGTGCCGTAAACTACAAAACTCGGTGCGGCGACTTGTTAAATCTCACGCGGATTTCACTTCGAGATTTAACGAAGCAGAAACGCAAATCTCTAATTTAGAGGATGAATTGGTTCAACAGAAGGCACTGACTGAGTCATTACGCTCTATCAAGGAGGATACACAATGGAAATTGGCTGACATTGAAAACAGGGCATGCAGGAACAATTTAAGAGTGTTGCAGATTCCGGAGGGAAAGGAAGGGCATGATCCGCGCAAGTTCATAGTGGAATTGTCCAAAAATGCCTTCCCCGAGCTGACCAGATGGGACTGGGACAGGGAGATTGAATGAGCTCATAGGTTTCCATTTAATATCTGCCTTCGAGCAGGTCAGGTTGATGAAAAACCTAGAGCTTTTCTAATCTCATTTAATAGCTCCTCTCGAGCTTTTTGGCTCGAGAGGAGGTTTTCCAGTTGCCACGTCCCGATAAGAAAAGACCTGGGAAAGACTGCATTTTTTGTAAGACCGGATTTTTTCTGATACACTGTTGAGAATCGCTGGCAGCTTCGGCAGCTTATCACACAGTTTCAAGTTAAAGGGGCACAAGCATATTTGATGAATCCGGCAAAGCTAAAAGTGATTTTCGTGCAATATAGCGTTACTTGCTGGTTGCATAGTATAGGGCTGCTTTGTATTGTCTTGTGTTACCTCTGACCCTAATGGAGTGAGGACTTGATGTTCTGTGACAAGCTATTTCTCGAACCATGGATGTTGACTTTTATTGTGGTGACATTGCATATTATTAAAAGTGCAGTGTTCTACATCAAACCTCAACCCTTCCCTTTTGGCAATATTGCAGTGCCTTAATGCCTCCCTTATGATTAAGATTATCATTAGTTTATTTGTATATCGTGAGTTCTCAGAAAGCTTAAAACAGCTGTGGCTGCTCCATTTCCAGCCTTCAACATATGCTGGCTTCTTGCCAACTCATTGAAATTAACCCAACATGCTTCATGTGAGAGAATGGCTTTGGGGAAAAAATAGAGGGTGGCTGATGAGGCTAGTTTTATTTACATATTTGTCCCTTTTCGATGGAGTGGAGCATCTTTAAAAGTGCCTGGTAGAGGTGCCAGAGCTGAAAGAAAAAATAAATGTCTGGAAGCTGTCTTTCTGGAAGGCTAGATAGATTGCGCCAACGTTTATCAAAATGAATAGAATTGATCCCAGAGATGTCCTCTTTTTACCCTACCCAGCACACCACTGGCTTACATATGCACAGAAATATCTCTCTTGTGAAATATATGTAGCTAGTGAAGAGGGAGAGAGATGAGGAACTATTTATTTAAACTATTTATTTCAAGTTATCTCTAAGATGGAGCAAAACATGTTGAGATCTCATTGGCCTATTAGGAGATATTAATATCAGGTGTGACTGCTCGATCTCAACTACTAATTAACTGGTCAGTTATTGAATTGTATTTTCTTTGAAAAATCAAATCTGCGAAGGGGCTATATCCTGCAGTCTTATGCTATGTTATGTTATGTTCAGGCCCGGCTCTGGGATTTGGAATCTGGGAGGCCATGAAAGAGCATGGGTGGGCCAGAGTCTCCTAGGTGTCTGTGAGCTGGGTCTGGGAATGCTGGGTGGTCTTATACAGTCTACTAGTGTTAACTGTGTTTTTCCAGAGATTTAAACCTATGGGCTTGATCTCTCCTGCTCTCTCCACCTTACCCTACTTTCTCTCCTGACTTCACCCTGCTGTCCCACTCACTTCCCCTCTACTTCCTCCCAGCTCACTCTCTTCACCTCATGCTAGTCTCTTACCAACCTTTCCACTTGCTTCCTTGCTGTGTCCTACTCTTTGTACCCTTCATCTCATATTTCTCTCACCCTCCACTTGTTCCGCCTTACCCAAGCATCACCTCTCTTCTGACCTCGTCATCCTCTCACTGTGTGCCATCTTACTCTCGCTACTTCACCCTTCCATTTCCACTTCAACCTTCACTCTTAATGCCACCCTTCTCTTGCCACCTCACCATTCTCTCTCTTTTCTGAGCCCTTCTCTCTTCCTAGTCCTTTTCTCTCTTCTTCACCCTACTTCCCCTACTTCACCCTCCTCTCCGGCTTGCTCAGACTTGTTTTTGACTTGCCGCCTTCTCTTTCCCTCACCATTCTCCTTTTTCCTCAATATTCCCCCTCTGCCACCACCACCCTATTACTCTCCTGTCTCTTTATTTCACCTTTTGCTCTCTTCACCTCGCCCTTCTCTTTCTCTCCACCTCACCCTTCTCTTTCTCTCCACCTCACCCTGTCCCACTCACCTTCCCTTTTGTGTAATTGAAGGATAAGGGAGAGCATGTGCTTGTGTGGGTTCATGAGTGTGCATGGAAGTTCTCTGTCTCCGGATCTGTTCTCCACTGGTAACTCTCCAAATTCTAAATAGTGACAGCACTAAGCTCTACATTGTATAGTGCACACACCTGAGCATACATGCAATCCGAAAATAACCTGGGGTTATGCATATTTTAACTAAATATGCATGGTAACAATTGGAAGAGTAATCAAAGGTGGCAACCTGAGCAAAAAAACAAAACCAGACATCAACTGTGGTCCTTTTTTAACCACTATCTGCCCACTGTGCCAAGAGTACATTTTCCGAGGGTGACGACTGGACTTGATGGCTATTTTTTCAACCACTATATTGTTGTCAGTCTTTTTAGCAGAATGTATCGTAAGAAGAACAAAGAGGAGACATAAAGCTCATGCCTCAATCTCTCACTAGACTCTCCCATTCTCATCACCCTTTTATTTACGCATCACCTTCCCTGTTCATCAAACTCATCTCTTCTTTGTTCTACTATTATCTTCCAGTCTCTTCACACTTCTTCTCTGCCCCCACCTCTTATCATTTGGTTATAACCCTCCTATGGGATCACCTTCCTTTCTCATCAACCCCATCCTACACAAGCCTCATCCTCTGCCTTCACTCTTTTTTTTTATTCCTCTCTCTCTACTCACCTCTTATAGGCCCGACTCATTGCATGCTTTCCCATACCCTGTTTGCATCACTAATTTTGCTCATCAATATCCTGCTCTATCCATCCCAATTCCTCAGATGCGTTTTTCATCCTCCTCCATTCACCTCTCACACCACCTTCTCTACTTTATGATGCTCATCACCCCTACTCCTCACTAATCAACCCTCTCTGTCATATTTCTTCTAGTCCTTTTCAATAAGTTCTGTACGCCTGTTTCATCTACTTGTTTGCTTACCATTCTTTTGTCTTATCCTTCCTTTTTTTACTCATCTTTCCTATCCTCTTGCTCGCCGCTATTCAACCACCATCTCTCATTTCTGTTTAGTATCACCTTTTCCCCTAGTAAACATTCTAGAATCTTTGGTCGTGTTTGTTACCAATTGTAGCCACAGTTCTAAATGCGGTTGTGGATTTTTCAGAAGTTCATCCAGTGAAAGGACACCACCACTGTTTCCATAGTTAATCTTTAGCTCATATCATTAGTATTATAAGTGAGTTCGCACTGTACCTTTCTAAATGCCCTAACATATCACATTTATATTAAGCTTAAATAAGTGTGTTGTTTATCCTGATCAGGAACACCTAGCAGTTCAGAATTTTCATATTGATAGTAGTATATCAATTTTTTTTTGTTACAGCGATTGTTGTCTTTAAGAAAGTTGATTATTATTTGGGATGGGCGACTTCCCGCCTCAGTGAATACTAACACTTCTTGTCAGGGTGAACCAACAAAGCCACTAAATTAACCTGAGCTCAGGCCCCTAGTAGCTGTGACACAGAGCAGACAGGCTTAGGGAACTGTGTAAATGTGTAAAGTATTTATGCAATACCGAACAGTAACAAAGTCAAAACACCAAATAAGAAAAAGATTACAAGTTAATAAACAAAATGACACCAAAATGACACAAATCCAACAAATAGGACCGGAGATATGACTTTTTAAAGTTTTAGGTGAAAAGTACACCATAATGCACCAAGCTCCAACGGTAATAATGGTCGCAGTAGACTGGCACCTAGTTGCAATTTTAGGCAAACTACAATGGAGTTCAGGTTGGATGTGTCAAGTGGATAGGTTCTGGTGAAAGTTTGAAACATTCGAAAATGTTTCTAAGTCTAACTTCAGAAAGGGACTTTGTCACATTTTTGGAAGAAAAATCATCTCCATGCTGGCAACGCACAGAACATTTTTTGCAAGAAATCTTAATAGCTTCAAAGTCCCACCTCAAAATGGGAGTTTGTTGTTTTTTCAAAGGCGCAGAGGTCTCTGCGGGGTTGAAGTTGAAATTCAATCTGAATCTGTGGAAGTGCCTGTTGGGGTCCCACTGATGCTCTGGAATGTTGGAGGAAACTTTTTCAAAAGATTCCAAATTGTTCTCGTCCCCAAACAACCACAGGCATACACTTCTAGAGCCACATGGACCTTAGGGTAAGGTACCTAGAGACTCTCATGGTGTCAGGCAGAGACCAACTGCCAAGTTCAGTCCAGGTCCAGTTGCCATTGGTCAGCTGGGCGTTTAGAGAAAAAGGCCTCTTCTAGCATTGTGTCCCTGAGGCCACATAGGTGGTCACACAGGAGGTCAGTCAACAGACCCTCTACTCCTTCAAGGTTATAGCCCTTCAAGGCTCCTCTAAGGTTACAGAGTCGTCTTATGATCTCTATCGGTCTAGACAGTGTTCTAAGGGGATATATGACGGTACAACGCGTACCGTCACAACGCATACCTTTACAACGCGGCCGTGACAACGCAAGTCGTTACCACGACTTGCGTTGGGGGGGCGCGGATTTCGAATAGTTTAATTTACTATTCTAACACCAGTCCCCGTGGACCCTAGGGAAGGTGTTAGGATAGTAAATTAACTATTTTTAGACCTTGAGCGCCCTCCAGCGCAAGTCGTGGTAACGACTTGCGTTGTCACAGCCGCGGTGTAAAGGTACCGCGTTGTGAAAACATCGTTGTAAACGATGTTTACCGTTCTAAGGTGGGTGCCCGGGGTGCCAAATTTATGATTGTCTCTAGCTCGTGGGAGAGGGTGTCTCTTGGGTGAGGTAAAAGTTGCCAGGCGCTGCCCTATCTACTTTTTTTTAGGAGTTCTAATTTTCCTTACTGCAAACAGGCCCAAAATTGCAATAATGTAATTCCAAGATGGTCAAAGTCTACAGAACATTACCCTTGTGCACTGATAGCTGAGGGTGTGTAAGGAAGTGTGCTATAGATATGACTATCTACTCCCACATCTAACACTAAACTCCAGTTTAAGGCAGGCCCTGGACCCGCAACAAAAAATGAGACAGAAGTCTGGTTAGACAAAGAATGGTCCTTCAGCAATCGGAGAGAGAAAACACAGGAATTATCATCTGATCCTGTTTGATCCCTTTCAAGGGTGTAAAATCTTGACATGTGCCTCAGATAGAGTTTTCAGGCACAATTTAACACTGTGTGCCATCAGAAGGAGCTGTAACTCTCACCCTGAATGTCCAGCTAAGCTCAGAGGAGTCACAATGGCCCATTAAGGTGGGCCAGTCTATCAAAGTGGGCTATTATGTGGCTCCTTGAAGGAATTAAACACCTCACTATAAGCTGGGTACCGGGTGGACAGCTCCTGGAGAGCTAATGCAAATTAGCTCATATGAGCTTCAGACTGTAAATGTAGCTTTCTAAAAGTTATCTTAATGCTTATTAAGAGTCCAACTTTATAGTTAGATTGTATTATTATTAACTTTCTATAATAGTAGTTTATTATTTACCTTGCTGATCCCGAGCTCTAGTTAGCAATGTTAATGTTTTAAACTTTTCTCTATTCTTCTGTACATGACAGCCAGGTCTGCCACAGTGAAAATAGCTTTTGGGGCCTTGTAAATGTAAGGACATGGTGACCTTAATTTTCTATGTGTCCCTCTTTCAAATTCCATGCACTCTACCTTGTGTGCTACAGGGCCTAAACAGAGGAGCCTTTCTTCATATTTAATGGGAGATCTTTGCCTGTCAAAAAGGGTTATTTTAATAAGTTGCATTGCAGGTTTACACTGCAGCAGTCATATTGTAATGGTAGGCCTGAAGCTATGTTTTGCAGACCCACTTTGTGGATTGCACAATAGGTGCTGCAGCCCACAAGTGACATTTAACTTTCAGACCCTAGGTACATTTTCTAGACCATATAGTAGGGACTTATATGAAAATTAAATATGCCAAATAGGAATAAGCTAATTTAGCATTGTTTAAAGGGAGAGCACAAGCCCTTAACTTCTGCCTAACAGGGGTAAAGTATACAGAGTTCAAAACCCAGCAAAATAATTTCCTGAACAACATGCAAAAATCTGGGGTGACCATGCAGAAAAGGCAGATTCTTTTTTTCCAGAAAAGAAAGGCTGAGAAGCAAGGTTTGACATTGTCAAGTCACAGATTGTACAAAATCTCCACAGCAACTGCATCAGCCCAGTATATTATCTTATCAGTTTTGGCCCGAGGGGTAGCAGCTGCACTATAATAATTAAAAAAAAAGAACAGAGAATGACGGACTCCTAAACAAATCAAACATTCACCTCCAGTGACAGATCTGGAATTAATCCATTGTTTTATTGCTCACCACGTCAATCCAGTTTGACCCAGCCATTAGCAAATCAGTATTTACCATGTTCCCCATGGGAACAGGCAAGCCTGACCTGCCAGGTCAGATCTTCCTTGGACAAGAAACAAGCATCCTGAGACCAGTTTTGGGGTGTCACTCCTCATCAGCCAGACTAGCTTGAATTCAGTGGCAAGGCGAGCAAGGGACTCACACCCTTGGCTACTTAGGGAGAACATAGCAAACACGATGATGGACAGAGTGCTGAAACGTTTTAAACATGCACCCCTAGTAAAGAGATCTGGGTTAAATCCATCTTTCTTTTGCTCATCATACCACTCCAGATTGGACCCAGCCATATGCAACAATCAGTCATGACTCTGCTCCCCAGGGGAACAGTCCAGCCTGAACTGCCAGGCTAGGTCCTGCCCGGAACGGTAACTAGCATCCTGGGACCGGTTTCGGGGTATCACCCCTCATCAGCCAAGCTAGCTTGAATCCAGTGGCACAGCGAACAAGGGAGCCACGTATGGGCATACCCTTGGCTACTTAGGGCGATCATAGCAAACACAACAAGATGAGGGATGGCATGGTGAAACCTTTCAAACACTCACCCCCATTCTAGAAATCTGGGTTAAATCCATCTTTTGTTTGCTCACCGTGCTTTCCCAGGTTGGACCCAGCCATATACAAATCAGTCTTGACCCTGCTCCCCGTGGGAAAAGTCCCGCCCACACTGCCAGGCCTGGTCCTCCCTGGAATGGAAACAAGCATCCTGGGACAGGTTTTGTGGGTATCACCATGGCATGGTTGTGAAAACATAACACAAGCCTTTCCACACACCAACCAAATTCCTAGCTGCAAAGAGTTTCATTGATGTGTGTGTTACCTTTAGCGAATTGTGGCTTTTAACTCAACTGCACTTTACTGCTGGGAGTTCTGGGCCCATAGCTGGAATGAGTAAATTTGCCAGTGAGTAAATTTGTCTTGATTGTTTCATTATTTAAAATCATTACAATTAGAAAATACTATATATATATATATATATATTCACTGAAAAAAACCATAGGTTTCAGGAGTTATATAGTTAGGAATTAGCTTTTACAAAACCTTTGAAATTCACTCAAATATATATATATATATATATATATAATGCATATTTAAATAACGAAGCAAACCACATTCACTGGATGATGTCATCAGTGATGTCATTTGAGATGTCATCAGTGATGTCACTGACCATGTCATGAATGATCTAATATGTGACATCATCAGCAGTGGATTGCGGGTGCGCGAAACATAGTTAGTACAACTAACTATATAGGAGCAATTTCAATGGTTTTGTATGAGTAAAATGTCCAGCTAACTATAACACCACTAAAACGTATAGTTTTTTGAGTGAATTTCAAAGGTTTTGTAAAAGCTAATTCCTAACTATATAACTCCTGAAACCTATGGTTTTTTCAGTGAATTTCAAAGGTTTTTTTAAATGCTAATTCCTAACTATATAAGGCCTGAAACCTATGGTTTTTTTCAGTGAATTTGCAAGGTTTTTTAAATGCTAATTCCTAACTATATAAGGCCTGAAACCTATGTTTTTTTGCAGTGAATTTGCAAGGTTTTTTAAATGCTAATTCCTAACTATATAAGGCCTGAAACCTA
This sequence comes from Lissotriton helveticus, assembly GCF_964261635.1. NCBI lineage: Eukaryota > Metazoa > Chordata > Amphibia > Caudata > Salamandridae > Lissotriton > Lissotriton helveticus. Next base: position 448,146,712 of record NC_136061.1, read on the forward strand.
TGGTTTTTTCAGTGAATGTGCAAGGTTTTTTAAATGCTAATTCCTAACTATATAAGGCCTGAAACCTATGGTTTTTTGCAGTGAATTTGCAAGGTTTTTTAAATGCTAATTCCTAACTATATAAGGCCTGAAACCTATGGTTTTTTCAGTGAATTTGCAAGGTTTTTTTAAATGCTAATTCCTAACTATATAAGGCCTGAAACCTATGGTTTTTTCAGTGAATTTCAAAGGTTTTTTAAATGCTAATTCCTAACTATATAAGGCCTGAAACCTATGGTTTTTTCAGTGAATTCGCAAGGTTTTTTAAATGCTAATTCCTAACTATATAAGGTCTGAAACCTATGGTTTTTTCAGTGAATTTCAAAGGTTTTTTAAATGCTAATTCCTAACTATATAAGGCCTGAAACCTATGGTTTTTCAGTGAATTTCAAAGGTTTTTTTAATGCTAATTCTATTAGCGGATAATGTTTAAATATATTAATATCCTAGTGGGACCACCTGAGCAGCCCTAAGGGGTCAGGGTGTTTCTACCCTGCCCCCTTTTTGTGTTCTACACGTTTGTTTTTCTGCTTTCTTGTGCCTCAGTCTACTAAGACCCAAGATGGATGCCAACACTTCCTGGTTAGAAGTGTTGACAGCCAATGAGCATGCAGCTTTCTCGGGAAGGCATGCTGATTGGCTGTCACTGTCTGTCAACACTAGCACAAGATGGATGCCAACACCTGGTTAGAAGTGTTGACAGCCAATGACCATGCAGCTTTCTCGGGAAGGCATGCTGATTGGCTGCCACTGTCTGTCAACACTCAAAACCAGGAAGTGTTGGCAGCCATCTTGTGCCTTGTTAGAACCAAGGCACAAGAAAGCAGTGAAACAAAGGTGTGAAACTCGCAAAGGGGCCAGAGTAGAAGCACCCTGACCCCCTAGGCCTGCTCAGGGGGTCCCACAAGGACCCCCAAGGCAAAAAAAAGAAGTTTAAAAAAAAAAGTCACGGGGTACGCGTACCGTGCGTGTACGGTACGCGTACGGTACGCGTACCCCGCGACTTTTAAAAAATATATATTTTTTTTGCCTTGGCGGTCCTTGTGGGACCCCCTGAGCAGGCCTAGGGGGTCAGGGTGCTTCTACCCTGCCCCTTTTTAAGTTCTACACTTTTGTTTTTCTGCTTTCCTGTGCCTCAGTCTACCGAGGCACAAGATGGCTGCCAACAGTTTCTGTTTTGGAGTGTTGACAGACATTGGCAGCCAATCAGAATGCAGCTCACGCACTAGAGGTACGCGTACGGTACGCGTACGTGCGCGTACGGTAAGCGTACCGTAAGCGTACGGGTAAGCTCACGGGTAAGCTGCTATAGATATATATATATTTTTTTTAACCTAAATTACTCAAAATCCACTGGAGCACATATCTTGAGACATAGCAAAGGCACATCGGGCTACCAGTCCCTACAATTTTGCCAAGTTTGGTGGAAAACCATTCAGCCGTTCGGGTTAAAAGTGAGTCCAACCGCCCTATGGAAATTAACATGGGGAAAACATGTTTTGGGACCCCCCTTTTATTTCGGCCCCCGCTTGACAAATCCCCCAGAAACTTTCAGGGAAGGAGCGAAGCGCAGCGAGGCAAAGTTAAGGAAAATTACAGGCAGATCCCTCAACCGGCGCCAAAGTTATTCCCAATAGAATGTTGCGATTTCCCTATGTAAAACAATCCTAACTATATATATATATATATATATATATATATCTATATCAACATTTCAAGTTTGCAAATAAGCAGAACCGCGCACTCGAGGATATTCAGTCAGAAAGTTTTATTCTCCGGATAACGCTTGTCTTGATTGTTTGATTGATTGCTTGATTATTATAGAGAGATTGAAGCTTTTATTCGATATGCAAGATATCTTGAAAGCGTACACAAAATACAGCATTTACAAAACTAGAAAAAACATTTTTAAGAAGCAATATTGAATGTACATTTAAGAAAGATAAAAAGACATGTGATGCCAGAATAAGTTAGTTAAAAAAGAATTAAACCGCTATTGACAATCTCTTGCAACGAATCAACCAGAAATGCTTTAAAAATTTGGCTATACCACAAACAATGGGAAGGGAAGTGTCCGTCATTAGGATGCGAAGGGCTACCAGATAACTACGCGTACCCATATTGCAACAAAGGGGTTTGAGCCAAAAACTCCTGGGTTTAGCATAGTCCGGACATTCAAACAGGATATGCGGTATAGACTCTATCCTAGTGGTACAACGGGCACAAAAGGGGGACTTGTGGGCACCTGATTTCCACTTTGACACCAGGGCCCCTACTGGAAGGGAGCCCACTCTGAATTTGAAGTATAGTGCTCGATCAGCTGGAAGGGTAATTAGGTCCAGGTAAGGTTCGTAAACTGCTACATCTTTTATTGTTAAAAAGGCAGCTGTAAATTTACAATGACTAGAATTTATAACTAACTGATCCGCAACCCAATTCCAGTATAATCTTTTCAGAACATCTTTTGGTGGAGCCGTTCTTGATGACCAACAGACCCACAGCCCAAGTTCCTCCAAAAGCTTTTTGGTGTCTCTCAACCACTTAATCTTCGCCCAACCGCCCAGGCTCATTATCTCAGCCAACCCTTCAGCGTATGATTTTAGCTCTTCACCCCTCCAAATACGTGCCCATAGAAGGAGTGGACGAAGCCGGGCTTGGTCTTTGATTTTCTTACAACCTGTGTCCAACAGCACAGGCACTGTTGGAGTGCTCGGAGGGAGGGCGATTAAAGATTTCAAAAGCTTGCTTTCTGCTGTCGCCAGGGAATCCAGGCAGCAATGCCCCCACAGCTCTGCCCCATACAAGGCTGATGTTACTCCCTTAGCCTTGTAAATGTCAATTACTGGGGCAAGCGACCTCCTCGGTGATGCCCGGAATTCCCTCAGAAGGGCACCTCCTACTCTCTTGTGGTTCAAGACCATCTTGGCAATGTGAGGTGACCAGTTCATGCTATCCGTAATCCGTATTCCAAGATAATCAAATTCGGATACTTTCTCCAAGGGAACAGAGTTGAGAATAGGTGGGCGGCCCAGTTTCCTTGGAGGGTTTAGAATTAAAAACTTAGTTTTATCCACGTTGATTAACAAGCCCCTTGAAACACAAAGTTCTGGAAACGGGTTAGCAACTTCTGGAGGCCTTGCGGAGTCTTAGAAATCAAGAGCGTATCGTCCGCAAAAAGTAGGGTTGGAATCCGCACTCCCCCGAGACAAGGAGCGTCGGCTGGTTCTTGCTGGAGATATTCCACCACCCCATTAACATATAATGAAAAGAGGGTGGGCGCTAGGACGCATCCCTGTCTCACATCCCTAGACACTGGAATTTTCTCAGTTAGCTCTCCATTTCTCCCCCAGCGAACCTGAGCAAAGGTATGGGCGTGAAGGCTAATAAGGAGGGACAAGATGTAGGGAGGCAATCCCAACCCATAAAGCACCCTCCATAACTCCTCCCGAGGAACTAGGTCAAAGGCAGTCCTCAGATCTATAAAGGCCAAGTATAGACTGCCCTTGCCTAGCTCCACCACCTTCCAGCCAAGGAGTGCTAGCCTAAACACCTGCTCTATCGTCCCTGTTCCTACCCGGAACCCTGCCTGGAAGTCTGATAGTATTTTGTTTTCCTCCACCCAATGAAGAATCCTACCAAGTATAGCTTTACCTGCTATCTTTTGGGTGGAGTCAATGAGGCTTATGGGCCGGTAGTTCCCCGGGATTTCTCTAGATCCTTTTTTGTAAATAGGGACCACCACCGCCCCTTTCCAGGAATCGGGCACTGGCCCCCCCTTCATAATATCATTGAGGAGTACTGCAATAACCCTACCCCAGGCCACTGGATATGCCCGCATGAGATCCCCCGGTAAGCCATCTGGGCCTGCTGCCTTCCGGGGGGCTACCCACCCAATTACCTTTTCAATCTCTAGAGCTGAAAAGAGATTGTAGCCGTGAGGTTCAGATACTCGTGGGGGGAGCACCCTGACATTTAGTGCCCCATCCGCCGGGAGGTATAAAGCCCCAAAATGTTTTACCCAGCTTTGTGGGGGGATATTACAGGGTCTCATAACTTCGTCGGGCCTATTCCGGGAGCCTACAAGGTTCCAAAAACCCCTTGAGTCTTTACTTTTGCTGGCAACAAGTAGGTCCTCCCAAAATTTCTCTTCCCACTCCTTCTTAGCAGATTTAAGGGATCTATTATAAGCCTTCCTTGCTTCCAATATATCAGGGTGGGATTTGAATTTCACTGCCTCTACAAGTCTTGATTTGTGTACCCTACATATTTGTGTGTACCAACCGTTACCTTGCTTTACACCTCCTTTCTTCCCTACCTTGCTCGAGGGGATGGTAAACACATTTGTCAGAGCCTCTGTTAGGGAGACAAAGACCCCGCAAGCCCTACCCACCCCTTCCGGGAGGGACCCCAGGTTTAACAGTGCCTGATCTAAAAGGGTTGATATTTCTCCAACCCTTTCCTCCGAGAGGACCAATTTAGCCCATTTTAGACGCCTTCCACAGAGTGAGACTACCGACTCATCAAGGGGAGCTAATGTGGGGTTAGTGGGACCCTTCTTAGAAAAACACCACCACTGGACCATGGTCAAGGAAAGTGGATTGTGATCGCTTTCCACCCTCGGGACCACAACCATGTCCCTCACCTGGCTCCACAGACATGTATCTAATAAGATATAGTCGATTCTAGAAGTGTGTCCTGGTCTATTATAGGTATGAGCCCCCCCCTATCTGAGTTTGTCCTCCCATTCACTGCCCTTAGATTTAATTCGATACTCAGGGTGTATAACTGTAACGCCACCTCTGACCATCTCCTAATGGGTGGAATCTCCAGGGCTGGGATCCCTATCTTAGCGTCCTCCTCATCCTGGTCTAAGGCAACATCCGAGCCCAAAGGCTCGAACGTACAATTCATGTCTCCCGCGACCAGGGTACACAACTTATGTAAAGTTGTACTAAGGAGACTCTCCAGAAGAGATAATACAGTGGACTTCCTCCCGCCCTTAGTCCCTCTGGCGTACACGTTATAAATATTCAATATTGTACGGCCCCTGGAATCTCTTAGAATAATATTTTGAATATCTGGACAGCCTGTCTGAGACTCCTCTATTCTGCAGTCTAGGGAAGCTGCCACCCATATGAGCAGGCCACCCAAAGGGCGTCCTCTCCCTGATTCCGAGATTAGTGCAGGCACAAAATAGGAGGAGAATCCCACCCTATGTATCGGCTCCAAACTCCAGGTCTCCTGGAAGATGCATATGGCATGCTCATCAACCAAAGCATTCCAGTCTGGGAGGGCCAACTTTCTCGCGATCCCTGCAACATTCCAGCTGAAAACCTTAAAAACACGGTCCGTCACAGCTGATGTGTCGCTGACCTCGAGAACACTCCTGTCCACAGGCCTCACAGGGGGAACAGGCAAATTACAGTCCAAAGAAATGGGCAGAGGGTCTACCAACCCACTGTCGCCTGTACTTATAGGTGAAACTATTCGAGGTGATGGTGCTGTCATTAAACCTGTTCTATTGCCAGTTACCCTGTCAGAAACTACAATTTCCCTCGTATCACCCCCCTCCAGTCAACAACTCCCTGGCCCCCACAGGGGGTTCAACCCGTTGTACCCAAGACCCCCAACCCAACATGGGTCCCGGTTTTGGCCTAAGCCAGATGTGCTAGGGCCCGCCCAGGGTGACATAACAATTGGCCTGGGGTAAAAAAAGGTTAGATCCACTAATTTAACCCCTACCACATCCATATTTTTTATAGGGCCACAGATGGAGCTCACCACTCTGGGATCTTGGAAGTTTATTATTACACAATCCCCCTCCTGTGTTTTTTTTCCTTGTCCTACCCACCCTACTCTGCGAACACTTAGAATTAGCCCATCCACACCACTCGGGATTGGCTTGTTTAACTTTAGCCAGTGGATACACTTATTCTTGAGAGCCTGGTGATTCTCCAACTGGTATTCCTTCAGTGGGGGAACATTTACTAGTACAGCAACAAAAGGATGACAATCTGGTGGGAGATTTATGGGGGGGGTCCTCCGTGGGAATTTGCGGGGGGCCACTGTGGTAGCAACTGGGGCTGCAGGTTGAGGGGCAGTTTTGGCGACCATCTCTGTCGCTGCTCCCTTGCCTTTGTCTTGTGTACCAGAGGCTTGGCTAACCTTTGCCGTCCCTCTACTTGTCGGGGGCTGCAATTGGGGTGTTAGTTTTGGTGTACTTTTGGCAACCTCAGAAGATGTTTCCATTCCCTTGTGTTGGGGCCCTCCTTTTGTTGGGGGAGGAATATCAGGTACTGGTACTTGCACTTTGCTAGTATCTACTTTATTTGCCCTAGTTGGAGGATTAGAATCTGCCTGTAGTGGCAAGGAAGCTACTGGGGGCACACTCCCCTTTAGTCCCATGGCCTGGTTCTCACTCACTCTTTCATGCTGTTTAATTGTAGATTTAAGTGAGAAAAAGCCGTCGAGGGTAGATTGCTCTAGTTTATCTATTCTAGCCCCCAAACCCTTAAACTGGGTCAACAGGGGCATCAAGAGACTGTTTACCCTCTCCATAATGCTGTCAATAATCTTGGGGTCAATAAATGTGGAGACATTAACAGCACTACTACTAGGGGACGAACAATTATTATTACCCGTGGATGTGTCCACAGAGCCCCCCTCCACCACTGCCTTGTCCTCTGGGACCGACCCCTTTACGTCCTTCCCGCCCTGCCCAAGAGGCTTCCTCGGTCGCTTGTAGAGCGCGGCCTGTCTCACCAGCCTACCCTTACTAGAGCTGGCTGCCCTTTTATTTTTGGCCCTTTTACTCTGCCCACTCGAGTCATACACAGATGGCACCCCAGCTAGGTTTACTTTTTTGGGAACAGGTTGAGTTGGCAATAATATTTGAGTTGTGCCTATGTTTGGGGGTGCAGGTGAATGCGATATACTTGCGCCACCCTCTTCCACAACGCCACTAGGTAGAAGCGCAACCAGATGTTCCAACCTTTCTATGTTTGTCCCTATTTCTACCATCTGGGGGGAATCTACAGAGCCATCCGGGACATCAGGGGAAACAGATTGGACCCGCTCACAGGCCGGTGACAAGGCCTGGGCTACAGCCCCCAGTGAGGAGCGTCTAGAAGGGAGATAGACCTCAGAGAGACAGCGTTCAGACATAGCGATCTCCTTATCAATGACCGCCGCCACTCTGGTTATAAAACGGTCCATGGTTCCAATCATTGGGCTCCCAACAGCACCTCCCCTTTCGCCCTCGCTCCTAAGTAATTTACCAGAACGGGTTGACATGGTAAGAGGTACGCCTTTAGGGAATGACACGCAACCCACCAGGGCTGGATGAAAAAGACGTGGCCCAGCCCAGCCTCTGTCTGCCCCTGACTGCCACAGACTGCCCGCCCTTTGCTCGGGCTTCGCTTGCGTCCCGCTTAGCGCCCTGTACGTTGGTAATAAGGGGCGTTGCAGGCGGGTGGGCGTGTCTGTCAGGGGGCGCGGCCGTGCACACCTGTGCAGAGCAGGGACTCCTGGTCTTACGAGTCCCTGCTGGCACGCTCCCTCTGACTGCTCTCAATGGATCTTCCTCCTCCGGGCGTCCGACTTGCAAACAGTTGAGACCTGCCCCTCACCGACTGCTGCGCAGCGGCACCCGCGGAGCGGGTGCTGCAAGTCGTGAACACAGGAGCAGCAGCGCGGTAGATCCCGGACCGGGCAAGGGCAGCTCCTCCAGCAACCAGGTGAAGTTCAAGGCGGCGTGTGTGAACCGGCAGGCAGCACCTCCCTCCACAAGGTTTAGCGGCGGTTCAGGGTATATATAGTATTTTCTAATTGTAATGATTTTAAATAATCAAACAATCAATCAAACAATCAAGACAAGCGTTATCCGGAGAATAAAACTTTCTGACTGAATATCCTCGAGTGCGCGGTTCTGCTTATTTGCAAACTTGAAATATATATATATATATATATATATATATATATATATATATATATATATATCAACACACTCCACCAGCGTCGTCTTTCTCGTACTCTCAGAAAGAAATAACACAGGAGCCGTGGCCTCAATAAACGGTGCAGATCACGTGACATATTTTTTTACTTTATAACAAACACTATTATGCACAAAGTTTGCCCGTGATGAAGGAGTAGGCTTACTCCGAAACGCGTAGGACGTTGTATCCGCATTAAATCTGCACCGTTTATTGAGGCCACGGCTCCTGTGTTATTTCTTTCTGAGAGTACGAGAAAGACGACGCTGGTGGAGTGTGTTGATTTTTGGGGGTGGCTACCCCTGCCGTGAGCCCGCCGACACAGAGGCAGAGGTTCAGCCAAAAGTCTGTGTTTATATATATATATATATATATATATAACGGTTTTAAAAAAGATGAGCCGTTAGTAAAAAGCTATAATGACTCTAATTTTCATTGAGGCATAGTGTCCCGGATGTTTAAAATGTGCACCATTTTCCAGCTGTGTATATTATCTGGTAAAGGGAGGAATCCAGCAGGGGCTAAAACTGCATTGTTAAGTTGAGGGGACAGTCTCGGCAAAGACAGGGGAAAGAGAAAAGGAAGAAGAAAAAAGAGGCTAATATAGCGCTTGACTCTAAAGAATCGAAAGTTCTGAGTGGTCTCCGCTATCGTCAAGAATGTTCAGGCTGGACCGGAGTTACTTGCGATCCTACTGCGCTAAAATCTTTGGCTGCTCTTGAAATTAATTTGGTGAACCGGATGTTAAGCATCGCATTTTCTGAATTCATAGCTGCTATGATGGCTTGTTGGTACGATCGAATACCAAGTTTGTTCTATTTGCCCCGCAGCCGTATCCTTCTGTCATTGAGTAAGATGGGGCAGACACATACCCAATGCTCAATCAATTCCGAGTGGCACCCGCAGCCCCTGCACTCGATGTTGGTACTTGAACGACGCCAGTCTGGAAGATGTTGCAAAAAAGTCCATTTACCCATCTACAGTGCCAAAACATTTTTTTCCATAGGACTGAGTAAGTGCTTGATAAATATGGTACCTCTACTCCGGGCTTAAACTTCGGAAGAACTGTCTAGGCATGGTTGTTTTGGCCAGTTGTGCCCTGTCTGAATGAAAAGACCAGAGTTGTACTAGTGCCTACTGGGGTGGGTTAGTTCCCCAGTATTCGAGCAGTTGCAGTGAATGTTCCAGGTTGTATCAATGTTTTTGTCCTACTTGGCTGGCTGATATTTCTTGCCAAAGCCTAGCCTCCGGACTTCCTTCCCGCGAATTAAGCAGTCTGTTACACAGCTTGACGAAGTTGGAATGTTAACATCACAACTTTAAGTTCCAGAATACAATGCGATGACTTTTGGAAGGTCAGGAGTGACTTAAACGGACATTTGCCAAGGGGACACTTGGAAGCTATGGATGTCTACACAACAGCAGCAGCACTGCCTTAATGTAGTCAGGCAAAGAGTGCAGGAAAGGAGTGGTGAGCATGCTTATGCCGTCATGTTTCAGGTGCCATGGATTGCATGGCTACAAATTAATCTGGTGCCATTTAAAATGGTAAAGGTTTAACAGAGTTTAACAGGATACTGTGCTAATTACAGGGTTGACCACTTATGGAATGTTATAATATTAAGTAAATAGTAGGTGAATCAATCACAATTGTGTCAAGGAATTAGTTTATTAAAACATTTGAATATAGCACTCTTCGTTTTTTAATCCATTAATTATCCTGTAAACCAGACTGAGACCCGACAGAGGGAGCGTGAGAGATACTGAGATATGAGAAAAGGTCATGAGATGTGAAGGTGAGAGAACAAAACACAGACTTTCTATGCTCAAAACAGTCTAACATAAGTCAATTTGGATACTGCTAGTCGGAAAACACTGCGTGCACTGCATAATTCTCTTTTAAATTAAGTATGTGCTTTATAAGAATCACTGCAAAGAAATCATGTTTTGTTTAAACTGGGAAAACAGAGTTTCTATCTATTTAAAAACGGGTGTGGTGAGCACCTGAGAGGTATATGCCATGACGAGCTGAGCTAGTCATGAGCACCGAAGGGGTTAGGAGTTAGGAAGCTGATAAGCATAGATAATCGCAGATTACAGAAGGTTTGGAAAACACAGAAAACGCCACTGAAATCCACAAAATAAACACTGAAAACAGGTAAGCCTAAAGAAACTATACACATCCTCTGCTGAAAAATCTCTCCTGAAACTTAAATGGAAGCACTCCAAAATAGGTGCTAAAGCAGGACAAATAATTGCCTTTCAGCTCAAATAGAGAGAGACGTGATTAGGCATTCCAGCAATTAGATCTTCTGTTGGGAAACTCCTTATGCTTCCAGAGGCAATTTTCATAGCATTTGAGAGTCTCTCTGAGTCAATATATGATTTAAATAGGACTAGCTTCTTGGAGAATGAGAACCGCTTTTTCGACTCTACCTGTGTCCCATCTCTCAGAGAGATTGTAAACTGTAAAATCTCTTTAGAGGAGCTTGACATGGCAATGGCTGATCTCCCCACCTGTAAGTCTCCGGATAAGGATGACTTCCGCAGCAGAGTTCTTCAAGGAATGCACAGCACAGGTGACCCCAATGCTCTATAAGGCCTTTAAAGGCTTAGAGGCAGAATCCTCAGGCTCCTGGGACCCATTTCTAACGAAGCGGGTAAATTTTTTTTTATAAGGAGTAGAAAAATTTATTGGAATGTGAAACTGTAAACCAATCTCTCTTATAAATGTTGATATTACTTTTTTTGCAAATGTGTTGGCCGATGTTCTCGGCATAGCCATCCCATCCATAATCCATTCATCACAGACAGGCTTTGTAGCAGACTGTTCTTCATGAAACACTATGTGAACACTGAATCATCATCTCTGGGACTCTAGGGATATGTGGGAAACGGCCATGGTGATCTCCCTGGATGTCAAAAATGCCTTTGACTCAGTGGCGGCTCGTCCATGGGGGCGTTTGGGCACCGCCCTACTGCTTTCTCGCCGTGCGAGAAGGCAGAAACACATGGTAGTTATTACCGTAATAACTACCATTTGTTTCTGTCTTCTCACACGGCGAGAAAGCAGAAGTTAGAGTGGGCGGTGTTACTCGAGGGCAGGGGGAGCGGCTTGCCCACTGTTGTTAATACTGTCTGTTTGGCTGCCAAACAGACAGTATTAAGAACAGTGGGCAAGCCGCTCCCCCCTGCCCTCGAGTAACCCCTCCCACTCTCCCTGCTCTCTGTATGCTGCAGCATACAGAGAGAAATGACGTAGGTAGGGCAGCCGGCCGAACCAATCACAGTGTTGGCTGCTGTGGAGGGGAGGGAGGCTGCCTGCAGCCTTCCTGTTGACGAGAGCCCAGTCTCGGGAGAAAAGCGGGAACTGAAGCCAAGGTAAGTTTTATTATATTTTATTATTTATTATCGGCTACGTCGCATGTAAAGTGCTCTGATGATACATGCTCCGTGTACCCGGTACATGTATCAAATGCAGCTGGTCCTCACACTGATTTATCTTTAAAGTTTTGTAGTTTAGGAAGGATAAGTAATGTGGCAATGTTGTGTTGTGTAGTTTTACAGTGGTTTAGTTGACTATGCATTTCTTTATTTCGATTTGTTACGTTTCTGTGTCTTTAATTAAATATACATCATATGGAATCTCGATTGTGATGATAGATTCTGGAGCTATCATCTGCCAAGCTTGTTGCTAGTGGCTCCAGAGCGAATGGGGACTTTGCCTTGTCGAGGGTCGTGTATCTTTATGCACAAACTCACCGACTCTGCAGCGTGATCTGGCTTTGTGATTGTTTCTCCTATGCTTGATGGTACACAGCCAGAACTGCAAACATTAAATAATTATTCGTTAACTTGCAGAGTGAGAAAACACACAGTACGTCATTCCTGGGGCAGTTAAAGTCTGTTCCTGGGCGTTACACAGAGTGTACGCATGCCGAGACAGACTCCACACTGGCTTCCCCGGTCTCCACATGGCGTGTACAAAGTCCACCCCCCGCGTGTTCACCCTCTTGGCCAGTCACGTGCCCCCTCCACGGTTGTTTTATTACTGCTGGGTATCGGATGGACCCGGCGGTCTGTGAATTATTCATCCTGCGCCTCTTCCTGCTCCCCCAGGTGCCCGCCGAGGAGCCAGGGAGCCGCTCCCCGCGCCCCAAGGCCCCCGAGATGGACGTCTTGTACAACTCCACGCTCAACATCACAAGGTGACAGACACCCGGGAACCGTGGCACGGGGAGGGACGGGGGGCTCGGCCCCATCTTCTTTCTCCCTCGAGAAGAACCTCGTCCTGGGGTGGCCCCCAACCACGTCTTCATGAGCTCCACCTTCGCCATCTGTAAGGCGAGATGTCAGGTGGACTGGGCACGGGAAGGTTGGGGGTTTTCTACTTTGCACCAGCCTCCCTCCCCCAGAGACCCATGCTTGTTGTGGTCCAAGCCTCAAGCAGCATGACTCACGGGGGCAGTTATGAGTGGGATAGCAGGTCGGGCAAGCGTAAAGCTGCTCCAGTGTGCATCAGACACCAGCTTATTGATAGAGACACAATACAAAATTGGTGACACTCATCCTGAACTTTTACGCCGCACTACTTTCAAATGTCACCAGCCGCCACTGCTTTGACTGTATTGATTAGTATTATTCATTCAAGATGCTAGGCAAGTTAGACCTAGGTCCGAAAAAATTCTCCAAGGTCAAATGGCTTTGCTAGGGACCTTCAGCATGAGTACACTGCAGAGAATATCTTTCACGCTAGATATTAGTAAAGCAGGGCACCGCATAGGGCTGCCTTTTATCCCCACAGCTCTTCCTTCTAGCTGTGGAGCCTTTTGCTTTTGCCATTTGTTCCTTCCAGCAGGTTCTGGGTATCCCCACCAGACAGAGATGGCCCAATAAACTTCTTCTTGTATGTTGATGACATCTTGAAGGTGGTGACCAGGCGAAGTTCTTGTATGCTGATACTCGTTTCCCTACTCAACATTTTTTGAGACTTCTCTGGTTGTAGAGAAAGCAGGGGGAAATGCAAAGTGATGCTTATGTCCTCAGCCATGATGACGGTCAGCATTGAGAACCTTTACCTGAAATGGGCTTCCAGGAGGAATGCATTATCTAGGCATTAAACTGAATGTAGGCCTAGCCAATATGATGCAGAACAATCTAATACCCTGATATCCAACCCTAAATTAGATTTTGCTAAGTGTTATTGTCCTCAATTATTCCTGAGGGGCCAGACACAGAACAAGAAGATGGTGACAGTGCCACACTAACATTGTTATTGGAATAAGGCCAAAAACTGTCCCCAGAGTGCTGATAACACATATGGCATTAGACAATAAATCATTCATATGGGCCTATCCGGACCTTGTCTGTATAGCAACAAACTACTCATGCCGAAGCAGGGGATTTTCGGTGATCGCATATGTATTTTGGCTACTTAGAGCATCATTTCTGCCAATTGGTGTACTGGAGGTCCACTGCTCATTAACCCATCAATGGGGATGGTCATTGAAATGACATTTTGTCCCATATCCCTAGCATCAATGCACTTTATGAATTTAAATCACTTACACCATAAATACAAAATCCAATAATTTACTATTTTACAAATGTGAAAGAGCGTAATGGGTGCATGACTGCCCCTCTTTGGGTTATCATAGACATCAGGGTGGATGGGTCAGGTTTGTCATAGGCTCTCTGGATGACAAAGTGTATACACTCTGTAGGTCAGTGTAGGAAATTACCATTTTTGGGTGGTGCACCCCCAGCATTTTGCCCCATCTGTGTTGGCTGTACTTTAACCTTGCTAACCAGTTGCAAAGTGCCTGTGCTACCCCTTTTGACGTGGTTGGATGTGTAAACTCCTAATTTACATATTTAACTTACCCATGAGTCTCTTGTGTATGGTCAAAGTTGTACCCAGGGCCTATAAATTAAATGCCACTAGAGGACTGCAGCATCTATTGGGCCATCCACTAGAGTAGCAAGGTAAACATGGCTACAGGTTTACCATTGTACCCTGACTGTAGCAGTGTTAAAACTGCAATTTTATCTGCCACAACAAACTCTTTTGAAAGGTCTAACCATTCTTTTTGAATATTAATAACACCCCCATACTCCTCCTAGCCCATAAGGGAGGGTGCATGGTATTTAAAAATAGGACATGTAAAGAACTAATGCTAAACATGTACTTACAGTAACTTGCACCTAAAAGCTAATTTTAATATAGCAAGGCTTGCTGTTCCATAGAGAAGCACTGTGATGCTCTATCATATTTAATGCTATATTTTGCTAGGAAACACTAGAAACATAATTCCAGGATTCTTTATTTGTAATATTTCTTAAAAGCTCAATGCAATGGTGAAGTCGGGTTTTTAATAAATATTAAGAAAAAGGGTACATGTAGAAAGTTACCTTTTCCCTGCCTAAAGCATCAGGAGACTTATTCAGACCCTCCAGGATTTTGCGATTTTGCGGTTTGCCACGAAATCAGCACTTTTGTAAAAATGCCGCGATTTTTACCAAAGTGCCCCCGAAATCGTCACTTTTCTAGAAATCGCGCCATTTTTACAAAAGCTAATCCATGCCGCTACATCCTGGGGGGTCTGATTAATGCAAAAACAATGTTAAGATGTTTCTTAGAAATGCTGTTTTTTCAGAGCATAGTCTCTGGAGATGTTGGCATGCTGCTAAACGCTGAGCAAGAAAGTGCCGGGGACAGAAGGAATGTTGAAGAAATTCAGCCAGCTCTTCTTTTGACATTTTATGATAAGGACCTCAGGCGCCACGAGAAACGCTACACCAGATAGGAAGAAAATGCGGTCAAGCGCGGTAACAAAAAAACAAGACATGTAAGCTTTAAAGTTAAATATGTCGTTGTGCATTTTTCTATTTATTTTTAAAATCTGCAGAGTTGTAAACTGCATAAATGTGAACATCCTGGGTTATTTTATCATAAAATGTATTTATCAGTTTGTGTGTGTGTGTTTTTTTAGCTTTATGAGCCATCTTTGACACTTCAGAGCTCGAACTGCTAGGTGCCCAGCGAGCAGGTGAAAGGTGGGGGTTGGGGCCGAACATTGGAGTCTTCTCAGCGACATACCCTAGACTAGCACCAAGACAGACATGTACTCACTGACTAGCCTAGTCAGAGTGCATGTCTGTCTTGGTGTTGTAGAACAATGTCGGGTTTCTTAGTATCGAACTGCAGCAGTATTGACTGAAGAATATCTACTACCACTATATCAAGGTGAGTATATATGACTAAGTGTGGTACCTCAGTATAGTTTGTTTTTTTTACTATCGAGCTGCATCAATATTGACTAAAGAATACTATCACTATATTGACATGGTAATTAAATATGTGTAGATGAGTAGATTTACAATGGCATTATAAATACGCCTGTAACGCTGTTTTGCTGCCTTGGGCTGCTGACGGGCAGTCTTTTGCTTTTCGAGGCAACCTGCTGCGCTCGCCGCATCGCCCTGGTGGGACTCGTGGTCCCAGGGTGCACCACCACTGAATTGGGATCAGCTGCTGCATTGGGGAGGCACTGAGACTGCGCTATAAAGCACCGCTTTGCCCCACACAGCGCGGGACGACTGTAACGCTGTTTTGCTGCTCTGAGCTGCTGACCGGCAGTCTTTTGCTTTTCGAGGGAACCTGCTACGCTCGCCGCATCGCACTGGTGGGACTCGTGGTCCCAGGGTGCACCACCACTGAATTGGCACTGGACACACTACCCTAAAGCCAGCCCTGACAACAAATGTTAATCTTGCATGCTGCCAATCAAAGACATCATTTAAACGTCTGCCCCTGATTACTACTGAATACTACTACCTCACTGTGTTTCTGCGTGCCCAGTGTGTGCCGGTCCCTGGGGAGCATTACTTTTGGGGCATTTATTCATTAACATGTTTATGTCCTATGTGTAGCTTTGAAGCCAAACAAAGTGTCTACATTGTAAATAAACCAAATATACATAGCTTCGTGTTGTTAAATAACTAAAAAAATGAAGATATCTGTGTTTGTTGTAGGAAATATGGCCAAATAAAATGCTGCAAAATTGCCGCTAAATTTCCATATTTGTGCCGCTAAACTTCCATTTTTGTGCCTCTAAATTTGCTAATCCATGCCGCTAAAGCCTGGGGGGTCTAAGATTTGCATTATCCTCCAGCTACAGTCCTCTGAGGGCTCAAGCCCTAAATAAGGTGTGAAAACTGCGCCCAGAAGGGAAACAAGAGCCTGTGTGTTGGGAGGTGATGTGTTCCTCTAGCAGAATAACCGCTTGAGTTGTGTCCAGGGGCTTAACTTACTTAAAAGATGCTTCTCCTGTCACAGACAGCTGTCATATGACACTTGGACAGGGCCTTCTTCTGTTCCCTCGGTCATGCAGGCACTAATCCCAATGGGAAGGAAGCTGCCCACTGAACTGGTTTAGAGTGACCACAGAGGAGGGGCTGCTCATTACCCTAGATGCACCTTTCGGGTGGGCACATATGCTCTCCACATGGGGAAAAGAGTTTCACCATTGCAGTTTTAGGCAGAGAGGGACACTGTGGGATTGTTTACATTAGGACACACTGGAAATGATGCAAAAGTGGATAGTGTAACCCCTGGGAACTTTTACTCCATTGGTTAGGGGGCAGTCAGGTGTCACCCCCACACACAAACTGGTATCAGGCATAAGTGTGGCATCTCCAGTACCCTCCCCAGAACAAGCAGGACCTGAGAAAGATCAGGAGAGGACCGAACCTGCTGTCTGTGACATGAGAAGAGCCCAGTATGACTGGACCTGTTCGCTCATGTTCCCAGGACATAGAAGTGCTCTCCAAGGGTTATAAAGTTGACTTCCTGTTCAAGCTACAGGGACACAGCAAGCTACAAGAGGCCATTTCTGCAACTGACCAGCTGAGCAGTTCCTACTGAACCTGACCTGGTCTCTGGCAGTGGCTTCTGTTTAAGTTGGTCTTGACTCCGAGTGCTGTTCCTGAGGTCGTGAACCCCTTGACTGTGGCTGGCTTCACTTCTCCAACCACACCAGAGAACCTGGGACTTTGAAACTTTCTGGCTCCAAAGACCTGTGAGGGACCAGGACAAACCTGCTAAGCACATCCAAACAAGTTGCGCTGCAGCTGGGCTGATGATAGAGGTTTCTCCTACATTGAGCTTTTTCGGGATGACAAATCCTCATTGGTGGACCTTGCGGAGATGGTATCTGGCCTCGTGGAGCCCTTTTCGGCTACAGCCTGCATTCTTGACCTGCTGGAGGAATCCAAACTCCAATTTGACTAAGTCCAAATTAAGAAACCTTGACCAGGCGAAGGCGCTAAAAGTATCTAGCCAGTGAGGGAGCTTTCCTGGATGTGAAATTCAAACTTCTCCCCCTCTGTGCTTTCCTATCAAAAACCAGCTGCTTCATCAAGACCTAGTCCAACAGCTATCCGGCCTCATGGAGTCCTCTTTGGCTACAGCCTGATGCTTAGGATTTTTGATTTCCATTAGTCTCAAGTTAAAACCTCTAACTGGGTTGAGCCTCGTTTCTGTATCAGACCCACGCTCCATTCAGGTCAGCCTCAAATCACGCCTTGAAGCGGTTGGTGCTTAACTCTATTTTGGTGCTGTTGTTTTTTTTTTATGTTAAAAACTCTTATCTCTACTTCCCCTTATTCAATTTTTGTAATTTTAGAGTCATTTAATTTATTTAAATATTTTCTCTTTTTCTAAATTGGTTTGGGATTTTTATTGTTTTGTGTTTTGACTTTAGCACTGTTTTGGTACTGCATAAATGCTTTACAAATTGCATCTAATTTAAACCTGTCTGCTCTGTGCCATAGTTACCTGGGTCTTTAGCTCAAGTTAATTTTGTGGCTCTGGTAGTTCACCCTGACAAGGACTGTGTTTATTACTTAAGCGGGGTATGCACCCCTTTAACTGATATTCAAGTTCTGATGATCAGTTGATAAATGATGAAACCCTAAATCCTTTCAGGGTCTCCGTTCAGAAACAGGGCTAAAACAGTGCTAACACTTGCGGTTTTTACAGTTATCCCATTGCATCAGAGACAGACTGCACAAGGCCTCTATACTCTTACATCCTTCCCAAATACATGCATATTTATTATAATGGGGTAAAGGTAGGCAGCATTGGCAAACACTCGTAGGGCCCAATTTTTCATCAGGGGATTTGTCTGCCCTAATGGAGTCGTATGATGCGCTCCTTAGGGAATCCAAATTGACATTTTTCAACTTTAAACTCTTACCTAATTGGCACTCATCACCTCTTAGGTTATATAGAGCAGGCCTATTACAACAAAGGAACTATTGGAGATGCAGAGATGAGGATTGTGACATAGCCCACATCTTGTGGCACAGTTCTAAACGTTCACAGTACTGATCTGGGATACGATCCACTGTATAGAATACCGACAACGTGGCTATCTCTCTTTCCATGTGGTTGGGATATTTTGGATGGTGTAGTGCACTCAAAACACGGGCAATGGTGGTTGACAACAGCACTAGCAGCTGCAAAATTATACATTCGCAGGCACTGGAGGAAACCTCCACTCCCATCTAGCTCAGACTGGTTGTCCCACCAAGCCAGAATTGCAGACTGTGAGCCAATAATTTATCAAAATTAATGAGCAGATGAATCTATTTTACTCAATATGGGAACTCTTTGTTGCCCCAGCCAGAGACACACCCTAAAGGGCTCTGTGGCTTCACTGGAAGCTGGTCTCTCCCGAAGCTTCCTTAGAGTCACGCCCCTCACTCATTGCTATTTCTTGGTGTGTAAATGGTAGTTGGTTCTGTCCTGTCATTGATAACAGTATTCGGTTGATTTGGGGATCTTTGTCTGCTCATGTATGATCTTTACAAACCTTAGGGATACAGGGAGAGGAGGTTGGGATTTTTTCTATTCGATGCACTATGCTACTACGCATTTCTCCACTCAATGGGGAAAATGTGACTAGCTGAGGGCGTATTGTAGTTGTGTTCTTTCTTTCAGCACAATTGATAAAGGTATTTATACAGGACACCTTCCTTTGTCCTTCTTCTCTACCAAAAATATACTTCTCTCAAAATATATTGGGCTTCATTCACAAACTATACTTTCGAGTAGATTTACTACTTTTTGGTATTCACAAACTGCACTTTGTAGTAACTTGCACATTTATAATAAGCCCAGCACTACACATGGCTAACAACTGGCACTGCAACACCTACCCATAGAAAATCATGACAGTAGGTACTAAAAGTAAAACCCCAGTGGTAAATTATGTTCAATTAAAACATTTTAAATCACTTAAAATTCAAATAAATACACATACATTTTTCAAAAAATATTACAAATAGTATATATTTATTTTGGAAGTATAAAGTATGTAATAACCTATTTTAAATTTAAAAAACATTGTCACAATAAATGTTATTCGCTTTTAATATTAATTTCAATATTAATTGAATGCTTTATAATTAAATATGTACTTTTTATGTATGTGTTCACATTAATTTGTAATTATGTATACCCATTTTCAATGATTTTATTTCATTTACATTATTTCCTACTGGGTTTTAGTTTAATCCATTCCTCTATTATTTTTCTATGGAAGGGTGTTGCAGAAGTCGTGGTTGCCCATGTGTAGTGCTGGACTTACTACAAAAGTGCAAGTTATTACAAAAGTGCAGTTTGTGAATACTGAAAAGTAGTAAACTTCCTCAAAAGTGTAAGTCATCTTTGTGAATGAGACCTATTTTTCTCACAAACACCTCGGCTGCAGTTTAAGACTTCCACAGTTGCTCTTTTCTCCCATAATTCCTTCATCTAGATATCTTCCAAGCACATATCCTTGCCTCTGAAAGCAATTTCCCTTTGTCATCTTTCTTGTTCTGTATGACCTATAAACTTTAGCATGAAACTTCTGATGGTCTCCAAAACCCGCGGATCCTGAGAAAGTTTCTGCTATTTGCCATAAAACTGGGTTCATTTGACTCCCATCTTTAATGGACTGGACGAAGGCATAGATCTAGACTCCCTTGTTGTACCTTATTGATGTTTCTCGTTTCTGCCTACTCAACTTCATGCTCTTTTTCTCTAAGAGAGGAAACTTGAATGCAGGCTGGAATCGAACTGTCCAAACCCATACTGGGATTTATAACCACAGAACCCTGCAGCTCGTGGTGGATATTATCACCTACCAGGAACCCCGATCCCAGCTAAAAACATAATCACCAAACACTTTCCTAATATATTTTTTGTGACATCTGAATGGGATTGAAGGCCCTCACAAACCCAACGTTTTGTTAACGAAATCTTCACCCAAAAGGAAATCCTGCGCTTAATCACCTCCATATCTGATAGCCAGGTCAATCAATTTCTGGTCAATCTTTAGAAGAATACTCTTCCTTCTTTCCATTGATAACGCAGTGTCAGCGTTCCCACTAAACATACTGCCCTCAGCACCCACTGATGCAGTCCCTCTGCATTCACTCCCCTCCCATTCACATGGGAATCCTCTGCTGTTACAAATATCTTTGTCAATGGGCCACGAGCAACTAGCAATATGGTCTAACAAGACCTCAGTACTCTGTCCAATCATTTTCTTTTGACCTTTCCTCCTTTACAACTAACCAGCAAAGCATTGGCATCAAGCTCATGAGTCATGATGATCTTATCAGCAACTGTTGGTCTAGAACATTCAGACATCAGCCTAGTTCTCACTTACATAGTAATCTCCTTGGGCAGACAATGATTTAGATACCGAGCTACATGATGGGAGAGAGACCATCAGGTGAAGGAGGATGCTGCATTAAGAAAGGGCAAACATATCGTACCCAAGAGCATCAATGAGAGGTTTGTTTGAGGCCATACCTGCCTCACCAGGTGCTTTATTGCGACTCGCCTGAACTGTTTCTTGATCACAATCAAACTCTGAAGAGTTTGAAAGCTTAATGTCCACATCTTTTGATAAATCTTAGGTTCTCTGAGTTATCCTTTCTGTTTGCCCAAAGTTTTAGTTGCATAAACACCCTCTGGGCCTTCTCTCTGCCCATCTGCAATGCCTTCAGTACAATCACTGCTCTTATTTGCATCATCATCCAGAGATATATCGTTGCCTTCTTACTCTTCTTTCCACCAACAAGAATAGAAGACCCAATTTTTCTTTTCTGTTGTATTTGCCCTACTCAACCACAACAACCTTTTTTTTCTGAAGTATTAATCACCTCAGCCCTTAAGAACGATAAATCATTGACCTGTTGTTCCAACACTAGCAGAAAGCTTTCCACTTTTCTCTTAATTGCCTTCTTGATTCTATCGATAAAATGTCCCTTTGTTTAATTAACTGAAGTTTCAGTTTTGCCATCTGCATTCTTCACATTATATTGCTCTGTCATGTTCCCAATGTATTCAATCTCTCACCATCAAATCTCTGAAGCCATGCTTGAATTGATAGTTGTATAAATACCCAAGCAATCAAAATTGTTACTTAATAAAAGCTATTGAAATCATCCCTGGGTTAAGATTTCTTGTAATGAGCCAGGGTTTCCAGTGAGGGGGCAGAACTTCTTGTAATGAGGTGAGAATACTTGTAGTAAGCCATGGGATTGCTATAATTGGGTGGAACATCTTCTAAGAACGTGTGATTTCCTGTAGGTGATAGAACTTTTTGTGATGAACTATGACTTCCTGAAAGTGGTCTACCTTCACCAATGTATAGAAATCACTCTTTCCTTTTTCCGCTTCAGCTTGTTCCTTTCACATACTTTTACTACTAAAGTGCAGGCTGACTTAGAGCAACAGTGACTCTTCTATGTCAGTATTAGAGGTCCAGCCTTCTTAATGATTTTATATTGTATCTTGCAACCTTTATCTTGTACGATTGAAATAGGGGAGAATGAACTTGGCGGCAGCACCAGTTGTCACCTAAATGTCCTCAAGCATGCCACTACTGCTGCTTGCAACCATTGCGGGAAGTCATCTGCAACATGCATCATGCAGTCTCTGGACCATGTTGACTCTGAGCTGTGGCTAGGTAGGCAGACTTTAGTATACCATCAGGATGATGGTTGCTGACAAACATTGGAGGGAAAAAAAACAACAAACATTCTGCTGCTGTCTAATTTCTTTTATTTGTAATGTTTTGTTTTGCTCTACATATCGGCAACAAAGAAACAAAACAAAAATAGACTTCCCTTTGTGCTCATATAAATAGCTAATCTTGATACAATGTTTTCTTTTGACTAGTTTCTGAATTCTTGTTTTCACAAAATATTATACATATATTTTTCTTTAGAAGAGAACATAGATTTCCAGCATCCTCCAACTCACACTTACTGTACATATCAATTACAAGTTGTCTGCAGTATACAAACAAAATAGAAACTACTTCGCGGGTAAATCGCTAATTTAAATGTGTTTTGGTGGGAAAAGTTCAAAGGTCATGGTTTTCAACCAACCTTTTATCATATGGAAGAGATCATGAACCTTGTTTTGAACTGTTTAACTATTATCACAAAGCAACAGTCACCTAAAAGTCACTTTTCACTTTGTATTCATTTGTGTGATTTGCACATCGGACTTCATGCTTTCCCAACAAGTACACAGACACTATCTCGCATGTGTCTTTTTGAAATGTAATATCCATAATCGAAGAACAATATCGCCAAAGAATATCGACTTTCAGTGGCAGAACAGTCAGCCATATTGCTTGTGACATCACTTCCTTCCTGCTTCCACATCGTTAGAGTAATTGCCGTGTACTTCATTTTCTGTAGTACACAAAGCAACTTGATAAGTTTGTTTAGTATGACTCATCTGGACTGCTGTTTCTGACCAAGAAAGGGAATGTATGGAATTATAAAAAATAATGTTGTTCTTTGATTATAAATATAACAACCTGTAACTCGCAGAAAACACTGGAACACACACTTTTTGAGGCACCATCACATCAGCTGGCCTAGTACATTTGGTGAAATTCTGGTGACACGCCCAGGGTACAGGGTGGCAGTGACTCATTCTGGCTCAACAGAAGCACATTTAGACTAGGTCTTGCCTTTTTTCTTATTTTATTGTTTTAATGATGTAGTTGGGTGATATGGCTTTCTTTCAGTCTGGCTAAATCAATATTTGCAATTCAAAAACCATTGATTTTCGGGGCAAGCTGTAATGAAGAAAGCTCTGCCTTTTCTGGGGCAGTAATACAGCAGCCCTCAGTCACGCTAGACCATGCCCGTTGGGAATGCCAAACCTCACGACGAGTGCAAGTTAAAGATGAATTGAAAATCATGCTATGTTAAACATTTTAAAGCTCAAACTAATCAAATTGAAGTGGAAATGTCCCAAAGGTGCAAGTTAAAAGAAAGCAGTTTGTACAGTGAGCATCCGTCCCAAAATAAGGAGTGTCTCGTTCAAAGTCAGAAACACTTGCCTTTAATTCAAGTCCAGTTTACATTAAAGCAAACGTGTCTACCTTTAAATCATGGGCACCTTTCTATAAATCATGAACACCTTTCGTTATGTGAGTCCCTTTTTATTTTAAATAACCAGCATCTCAGGGAATTACCTTGCAGACATGGAGTCATATTTCTAATTTTTGAATCACAAAACTACAACATTCAAATCCTGCAGGGAGTCCCTTGCTGTGGCAGGATTTTTAAAATATTGTGCGAGGGTAAACTATGAAAAGGTTATGGTGCTTACACAATTCAATCAGTTTCTATTCACTAGAGAATCTGCCTCATTGGACTTGCTGTTTGCCGCAGTGCATTGTGGGTATAGTCCTGAATGTGTGCATATACAGAATAACATTCTTCATGAGGCGTTGGGAAGAGAGGATGCTTAAAGTTAGATCTGGGAAGGAATGTATGTTGTGAGCAAAGGTTTCAATGTGCTCGTGACAGGGGTGAGTGGTCCAGGCTTTCTCTTTGCATTTACACTTGGAATGAATATGGTATTGAAGCAGATTTTTAAGAAAAACTAGAACAGTGGAAACTAATCACACCTGACATAGAGTATTCGGCGATCTATATTAGTGACCCATTGCATTCTCAAACATATGACTACATTTTCTGTACCACGTGAAGTGGGCTGTGGGGCTTCTGTAGCATGGATGGCACCTGCAGTTGTACCAAGTTCTGCCAATCAGATTTAATAAAAAGAATAAAAACAATCAATGTCATGAATGCCATGGACTAGATACAAAAGTTAAAGTTTACCCATTCCAAGTGTGGCTCATTTAGGAGTATATTACCTGCAATAAACATGTGTAACGTTTGCTAACTTATATATATATATTTATTTCATGTAGCTATTTACAGTATGTACAAAACATATGTACACAGTGATTAGTTACAGTTTGCAAAACGACATGGCGCAGTTTTGTCTGAAAGAAAGTCCTGCAGACACACACTTACACACACACACACTGTCCACACATGCACAGAGCCACACGCACACATCCACACACCTACATTTGCAGGTGCCAGAGTCTTGTGTTCCTGCAGTTTCAGTGCAGAGTCTGGCAAAGCTTTATGTCTAAATTCAAGATGGTCTCCTTGTGCTTTCTGAAATCAATGTCCATTGTGCTTCTTCCCTCCCCTTGTGTCACTCTGCTATGCCATTTAAAACCAGAGAAACGTATTCCAAGTGCAAACTCTTCAAATTACCCCATCCACCCTCTGAGCTATGGTTGACACTTGTTCTTCAAATTAGACTAAACAACCTATAACTGTCTCTTTCCAGACCCCCACACGATATAGGCCAAAAAAGTGCAGATGGGCTCTCCGACACCATCAATAAATTCATTCAGAATAGAATTTAATACATGACAGTAACTCATTGGATAATGTATTCCTTTTCAAAAATCGGACATGAGAAGTCCTACGATGGAAGATATTTTTCTAGGTAAAGTGATGACACTGTTCTAAAGGGAAAGATGTATCTGGTGGTGGGAACGAGGGAGTGGGGCAGACAAGAACTTCGTTTTTAGATCCAGTCTATGAAAACTGTGGAATCCGGAGACCAGCGTTCTAATTCCAACCTCCACCGAGACCAGTTTGTGTGACCTTGGGCAAATGACTTTACATGTGTGTGGCTCATATTCTTTACCATATAAAATCAAGACATGGCTACATAAGCCTACAAACCCACTGACCCAATGTATACAAAAGATTTCTAAAACACAACAGGTATTCGTACATGCTATATAGAGTCCTGCAGGCCGACTCTTGTCTGCTTTAGGAACATAGGTGAAAGCTGTTTTGTAATGAAAGCTCAAAATGACGGCCTTCAGCCCGAGTAAAATCTTCATATATGTTGACACATGAAAACAGGGTCATTGTATGTATTGTAAGGGGTCAATAATGTAGCTTTGTGGGTTGAGTGTCCCATATTGCGGTATGCCTACACATGCATGGTAAAGGAATGACTACCAGTTGGCCCGCCCAAGCTTTTAATTTTGATAATATATGTGTCACAAATTTGGAGATCATTATAAGTCATTCAATGTGGCTGGAGCTGCAGGCATTAACAACGAGCTCTGGATAAGTAACTCACTGACCTGGGAAACTTGAGAGCTCTTCTTTACAAGAATTATAATCATATGTGATACTTCAATTGAGCTGTACCAAAACTACAGTTCCCAGAGTGCATTAGGTTGCAAAATGAAGACCAGGGCTGCTCTCTTACGGGCATAAACGATCTGTCAGCTCTAAAGTAACCAAAAATAGCCTTCCTATCGTCGAATTTGGTGTAAGCAATTGTCAAAGCTTTCAGATGATTAACTATAAATAGCACGTGTTTAAAGATGAAGGGTCAGCAGAGAGGGATGGGGGCATAGTGGTTAAATTGCTGCCTTTTGAGCCCAGAAGCTGGGCACATATTACATAAACTCTGCACGAATGAAGTGCAATTCTGGGTCAATATTTTCACTATCAGTCCAAAAAACAAAATTTGCATTGGCCCAGCGGGGGTGAAAAGGAGCTGTAAGACTGGGGTAAATAGACCAGAAGTGCAGGGTGACAAAAGGAAGAGACATCACATACTATCAACACTAGGAACCCCTGGCTGTTGGCACCCCTGGCACTCAGCAGCTCCAGCGGTGGGCTCCCACAATACGCCCCTCCTCTGTGCTTCTTTTTATTCTATATTTATGCTTTTACAAATTAGCGCAGCCGGTGCCTTTGTTGCGTGGACTGCTGCCCCAATGTCAGCGAGGTAACCAGAGTGCATGCTGTGCTTTCCTCTATAGCCAGAAATACGAGTAGATGCAAGAAAAGTGTGTCTGCCTCCTGCAGAAACGCGGCGCACCCAGCCGATGGCCGTGTATGCCACGAGAAAACAGAATGCCCAGCGGATGCGTTCATTCCTTTCTGGTTAATGCACGAATAACAATTTACTCACTGCTTTAAAATCGACAAAATTAAGAAGTCCTGTTCCCACCTTTCTGTAGCCCCGTGGTGGTAGATGCGTTCACCCAAGTATTATCAAACATAGTTAGATTTTTAGAAAAAGAAAACTTAAAATACATATTTATTTAATTTATTTTATTTTATTTGAAGAGTTTTAAATAGCGCTGTTGTTCAACAATTTAAAATTCGCACTAAATGTCCAAGTGTTTAATATAAGTAAATTACCTTTTAAGACCTGCTCTCTGCTTTTGTCAGATGTGAAAACGAGGCACAGGAAAACATAGGGATCTGCCCAGGATCACACAGTAAGGTTAGGTATTAGAACTCGTGGTTCCTGGTTACACAGTCAATGGCTTAACTATCTTTGCGTGCAAAACTATCCGAATGATATACGCTTTCATACAGAAGCGTCACCGTGTGAGTTTCTCTTCTATTTGTCCAATGCCGCACCCCGTATGTTCGTAAATACAAGGAAGGACAGGGAACAGGTATTGAGCAACAAGGAAATCTCGATGCTTTCGGTCCCCGCACCTCTTTCTCCGGGCCTTGTAACCAGGCGTTGCTATGTTCTTCTAATTCTGTAACGAAAAGGCTCTAATTTGCTACCAACCACAGTGCACCCTCAGATTGGGTCTAGTCTAACCATTTCACAATAGAGGGACACATATTTGAGGGGACTTTTATAGTGGTTCCGTTCGTTGTATTAGCGAGAATGGGGAATTTCTTTCCGAAATACCCGTCAGTAGCATGGCATGTTTAGATGCTGTCGGTAGGGAGCGCCCTTTCTTGCTACCTTCGTGACAGACATCTAAAGATTGCCACGTAAAATAAATCCGTTTGGCCATTCACCGTGCAATACTGATACCCCTATAGGTAGCTCAGTGAGTTAAGGCGGTTGCTGCTGTGGATTGCGAGTAGCCTGCTGGCACCTGTACTGATAAAATCATAAAAATGAACACTTTAATCTAACAATGATACTTCTAATTAATAGTGTTTCGAAGTGCATTCATACATACTTCGTGGTGGTATTATAAGACGAAGCGGAGGGTAGTCTGGCTTTTTTGTTGCAGTTTTATAAAGCGCCAACTGGACTCGAAGGTATTGGAGCGCTGTATTTGAGCACAGTTACATTACACATGTTTTGGTAGGCGCAGAGAGATTGAATGATTTGCCTAGAATCACAGGGGGGTCAGTCGACGCTGAGACACGAACCTGGCTGTCCAGCTCCAAAGCCGTCAGCTCAGGCCGTTATACCACATCGTGCCCGGGGATTGAGATTCGGGGCTAATAAACCTAGACAGGGCACGTGCGAACCATGAATCTCTGGTTTGACAATGTTTCATCGGCATCAAACACATATGACACCAGAAGTGTTGCCATTTTAGGGTCTCGGTCGGGTGCACGCGAGCCACGCGATCAAATCCGGCCTTCAGTGGCCAGCGCGTCTGGCGGGACCAACCCACCCTCAGGCATGACAAGTGATGCCAAGCGCCCCCTCTCACACCCACACACAGTGGTCGTGTCATAGAACCTTCACTGCGAGAAGGTCTTTTCTTCTGATGTAGTTTTTGCAGGAGTACCACACACTTGCTAATAACCACGACGAGCACAACACAAGCAAACAACCCCAACTTGCCCCGTGCAAACCGTGCACTGTGCCGCCGGGGTCGCAGGAGGCTCACGCGTGCTCCTACCCCTCCCCCTCCCCGCCCTCCAACCGCGTAAATGCCCTCTTGCAAGCTATGTCAAGCAGAACTAATATTTGCCAAATTGGGCAACGAAGGTGGGGGCCAAGGACGTAAACATAACAAGTGCCGTTCATGAACGGGTCAATTGAAGAAGGTCCTGAAGAGGAAAAAGTGTTTTGCACTTCTGTAAATTGTATTTGTTTTTTTATATGTGCTGCAGCCTAGCGGCCTCCCAGCGCCTACACTTTGTTCTCAGGTGAGTAATTCCAGTGTTAGCTGACATTACATCTGCACTGGCGACCAGGGTATTAAATCAACGGGTGTATCAGGTGAACGCGTTTGTAGTTGTGCTTAGTTTGTAAGGTGCCAAGGTGGCACTCAGCCTGTCCAGTAATGATTTCCTCCTCTGGTGTCAGACAGGCGAGGTAAAGGTTTGTTTTACAACACGAAAAGAGGGTCATATTTGAAGAGCTTACAAACAGAGCTGCGAATTCACGCTGTGTGGGTGTTTTTCCTGCAAGTATGTTCATATCTTTAGGGACCTTGCCTTCCTTTTAACTGTATAAGGGTGGATTAACTACTGCTCTGAAAGCGGAGCCCGTTGCACACCTACAGCGCACCTACAGCGCCGCTGCTGCCTTCCATCATCTGCCCTGTCAGATCTGATTGTCACAAACATTTTCCACTGCCCATTCAAACCTTGATGTCTTTACTGTATTAAAAGCGCTCTTTTTGGGAAAGGGGGGACTCCAGCAACAGGAACTGCAGCAGCCACCCCCCCCCCCCCCCCCCCCCCCAGTGGCACTCCACGCAGGCCACTGGAAGAGACACGAGGCGCTTTACAAAAAGGTGCCTATTTTAAGTGCCATGTTAGGCTGCATTATACCGGCACAGCACCCACGAAGGAGCATTGCCAACGACCACACACTAAACACAGGGACACACAAGGCAGTCACACAACACACGCGGCTTGGGATGAGGTACGGGTGCTGCTGGCAGTAAACTCCTTTAAGAGGGGGTGGCCAACCCCCTTTCAGTGCCCTGTCCATGCATGAACGGCCCCTCCCTGGACTACTAACCAGGACCAGTCGTCAGCTCTGGTGTTGCCTGTCACCCCCTCACACACACTCTAAGAACACTGTAAATACTGTAGGGCAGAGTTCCTGCTCGAACTCAGGCCTGCCTCGGTGCGAGGACACCCTTGAGTGAGTACTGCACCCCTCTCTCCTGTCCAGATAGAGTACGGGCACCTGTGAACAGTACTGTCACTGTCAGACACGGCTCACGTGCCTTTAATGGGACCGTACCGCAGGCCTCCGCAGGGCTTCTGTGCGTCTAGCTGGCCAGTACCTGAGTTTGTCAGACGGGGGCAAACACCGGGGGGCAGAGACCCCACCCCCTCCAGTAGTTCCATGTCCAGCACCGCTCTCCAGCTGTCGGCGCACCCCTCTGCCCCGGTGGCTGTCGCCCTCACCATCATTCACTGTAAGAACCCCAGTGCAGGGGGGAGGGGTGGTTTCACCTCACTTCCACAGGTTAGACAGCATCGCCACACTCTTACACCTGCCCCGCGGGGTCTCCACCCTCTTCTGGGGGCCACTAATTAAGCTAAAGAGGAACATGAAATGAAGCGTCTCAAGAACCCAGGGTGGCAGGCGGGGTCACACGTGTGAGAGGGGCACCTGCTTGGGGTACAGGGCCAGGCTGCCCACGCCCGTCCTGGCTGCCAGCGCCCTGCTGGCCTCGCTGTACCCGCAAGCGTCCACGGACTTGCCCTCCCGGCAGCAGCGGCCCGTGAAGCGCCTCCAGGAGTCCAGAGTCTTGCCCGACCAGATCCAGACCCCGGAAGTGATGCCCACCACCAGGCACATGAAGTACTTGAGCATGAAGACGGCGTAGTCTGGCCTCAGCTTCCTCTTGTCCCCGGGGCACGAGCAGTTCTGCGCCTTCTCCCAGGCCTCGCGGAAGTGCTGCTCGTAGATGTAGCAGGCGACCACGATGGTGGCGGGCACCGTGTAGAGCACGGTGAAGATGCCAATGCGAATCATCAACTTCTCCAGTTTGTCCGTCTTGGTGCCCCCTTGCTTGATCACACTACGGATGCGGAACAAGGACACAAAGCCAGCCAGGAGGAACATGGTGCCGGTGAAGAGGTACACCACCAGAGGCGCCAGCACGAACCCGCGCAAGTTGTCCAAGTTCTGGTTGCCCACATAGCAGATGCCAGCCACCGGGTCCCCGTCCACAGAGCTCATGGCCAGAACAGCGATGGACTTGATGCTGGGGATGAGCCAGGCCGCCATGTGGAAATACTGAGAGTAGCTGGCGATGGCCTCGTTGCCCCACTTCATGCCAGCAGCCAGGAACCAGGTGAAGGACAAGATGACCCACCAGATGGAGCTGGCCATTCCAAAGAAGTAGATCAGGAGGAAGACCACCGTGCACAGCGCGGGTCCGGTGGTCTCATAATGGACATGGTTGTAGTCTTTGTTGCAAGCCACATTGGCATGGCCAACGATGAGCCGGACCATGTACCCGATGGACACCAGGAGGTAGCAGGCGGACAGGAAGATGATGGGGCGCTCTGGATATTTGAACCTCTCCATGTCAATGAAGAACGTGGCCACCGTGGTGAAGGTGGAGATGAAGCACAGGATGGACCACAGCCCTATCCAGAAGGTGGCGAAGGTCTTCTCGTCTTGGGTGAAGTAGGGTTGAAAGCATGGCACGGCGCAGTTGGACACCTGGCCGGTCTTGATCCTGTTGTACAAAGGGTGAGACTCTTTCAGGATGGGGATGAAGGGGTCTCGACACTTGCAAACCCCATCACATGCGCTGTTTGAGGGCCGTTGACCCTGCAACGGGTTGAGGTTGTTGTTGGGCCTCCTGGATGGGTGGGTAGGCTTTGCAAAGAAAGGTGGCAGTGTGGTGGTGGTCTCTGTCCTGTTGTAGTCCATACACAAGTTATCCGAGTCGCCAAGCACAGGCAGCATGTCGCAGTCCATCCTTTCTGGCCACACAAACCCATACTGCATCATCAGAGGAGAGCACCCAGATTTAGCCCTCTCGCACACCGACCGGCAGGGGGGCAGCGGCTTCATGTAGTCTGCCAGGCAGATTGGCGTGTACATGCTGCAGAGGAAGAACTTCAGGTCTGGGGAGCAGTGGATTTTCACCAGAGGCCAGAACTGGTGCACCTCCAGACCCGCCTCGTCCTGGGTGTCGTGGTTGAAGGGGTTGGGCATGTAGGTATTGTTGTAGCCGATGCCCTTGCACATGGGCACAGTTATCTCTTGGCAGACAAGGCCCTTTGAGGCTGCCGTAACAAGGGCAGGGAAGCCCAGTAGCAGAAGTGCTAGCACAAGACCCAAATGCGAGACTGTGGAGTCAGACCTTGCCATAGAGCCCATTTTCCACCCCATCCGTGTTCTGGAAGCAGGGGTCATTTCTGCACCAATCTCATGATGTCCTCCAGAGAGTGCATTCAGTCCATGGGCAGAGTCTCTACGACCTACAGCAAGTCCCCAGATGACATATGCAACCTTTCACGAGGAGGAGGGCATTCTCAGAGGGTTGATTGCCCCCATCAAAGGCATACTTGTCCAGCGTTTGCACAAAGGCCCAGTCGCTCTTCTTTCTCAGTTCAGAGTGTTCCTACACAAGCCATAGATCCATCGACGTAGGTACTTTAATGCGCACAACGCACTTATGCATGCACTGCCTCTGTGACCCATCTAGATGTATGCACTGACATTGGTTTCCTCCAGGCAGCGGGGTGTTTACCTGTAGAGGCACCCAGGCCCGGGGGTGCGGGGGCAGGTCCGTGAGGGAGACAGCGGGCAGAGGGATTCACGAAAGGACCTTTCCCCGCTCTCGGCTCCGACGTGCTGCACACACGAATCTTCATCAGATGAGCAATAGCAATTTTCCAAGCGATGACACCTTTGACAAAATTGAGTTTTTTCTCTTGCAATGAATTGTGCTATGTTTCACTCACAACCTTGTTTTTTTTCCAATTCCCAAGGGGATGGCCAGGACCGAACAAAGTCCTATTTGCAACGAAGAGGACGCATTAGTTGTTTTAAGAAAAGTTCTTCCCGATCCGTTCCGAGAAGTTCTTGGACTTTGTCTCGTGTTACAAAAAATACATCTTCGCTGAGCAGCGCGCGGTGAATAGTTCCGTTCCGAGCTGTTCAGATCTGCCTTGGGCTTCCAAACTATAAACTTTGCAAAGCTGGCGGGTTCCAGATTTATTTCGATCGTTCAGTGGGCGGGGCCCTCCTGTCGCTGCCAGTGCACATGGCTTGTCGTCCCGTAGCCTCCTCGCGACCTGTTGCAGAGATCGTGCGGACAGGCTCCGATGCACTCGTGGCCAGGACTTCACCCTGCAGTGGTCCTGCCCCTGGACTCTTGCCGGTGTCACCCGTCCTGCTGCTCGGATGCACAAGTGGCAGAGACGAACTCTGTCCCGGAGCAGCGGCGGCGCACTCACTCCGGCTCCAGTCTGGACTTTCTCCCTGTGGGCAGCTACCTGCACTCAAAGGGGCCGGGGAGGCCACGCCCATCTGTCAATCCACAGCCTCTTAATGCGCCCGCCAGGCAGCGCCCTTCTGCGCGGCCACGCCCCCGTGACCCGCCCCTTTCCCTTTCAGGCCTCTCCTTTCTAGTCCCTGTTTGTCACCAGCAGCAGCCCGTGTGTGATCAGCGGGGTGGGGATAAGGCCGAGGCGGTCCTTTCCGCAGCCCGTCGCCAAGACTCAGTTGGGGGGAAAAGTGTCTTCACTCACTCATTTATTAGTTTAGGTTTCTCAAATACCACGTTGAATTGGGTCTTGATACAGTGAAAATCGGAACACCTTTCCTTGTTTATTTATGCCCTAATAATAACAATGATATTTAATTAATCATTAATTAAATATCATTGTTATTATTAGGGCATAAATACACATTAATCAATTAACTTGGCATTAATTATTAATGCCAAGTTTACTTATACAGTACGTCTGTGCACTTGTATTTTATTTTCGGGGTGTATTTCAGTGTTAAATATCGTGCCAACCTCCAAATCCGAACCATACCTTTATAGGCATACATTAAGGACAAGCGGAAAACGTGTACATTCCTTAACTTAGATTAGAGCCCGCCATGCCTAAGTAATTTTTATATAAAAAACATTTTTGTTTAAATGTCCAGTTACGGGCATGGCCACCACCTCGACCTTACTCACCTGAAATCTATGTTTAATTGCCTCCCTGTTCGTTACTTTACTGTAGGGACCGTATGTAGTCCAGTTAAATGCTTAGCAACTTTGCATCAATTTTTTTAAAATTCGCCAGCTTCCCAGAGTGTTTAGATGGTGTAGGTAAAAACACAGAAAAGGGAGTGACGGAGGCTGTGATGCTCATGGCTTTTGCAGTAATTCCACGCTGCTGCTGATGCTTAAGGCAGCCTGGAGGGAAGTGGGAGCACTCTCACTCAGGGCCATGTGTCAGTCATCAGGCGCCCTGCTCATCTTGGGCGGGACATCCATCCTGCAGCGGGACATTGGGTCGGCTGGCATTAACTTGCCCTGAGTAGAAGTCAGGTAGATTCCCCTGCCTTTTCGAAGGAAGACGTTTTCCCTATTTTACGGGCGGGGATTTGACTAAACGTCGCAAACCCCATCCTTATGACTCTAATGGTGACAACGTCATAGGCCGATTTAAGGGATTTTGGAACATAACCATAATGTTTTTTAGTTTTTGTTTTTTTCGTCGAATTTTGGGGATTTAGCTTCTCAAAACACTTTTATTAGAATTTTTCCTCTTATGTTTTTTTTAACACCGTATCCTGTAAACTTTAATTTTCATTCTTGAAATGTAAATTTTGGTTTGAATATCAGCAGCGGTCAATAGAAATGTATGTGAACCTCTTATTGGCTCCCTGTATCTGTCTTGGGTTGGTCCGGGGTTGATGGCAGCATAGTGGTTGCAGTGTATATGATTTACTAATAGGTATGTAAATTGCCTCCACTGGGGGAGTGCTAAAGGGTGGAGCCGGCAGAGGTGAAGCGAAAACATGCCCTGCACGTTGCAATGCAAACACTCACAAATACTACATTACTTAGTAATTATGAAGGATTGGCAAATATTTGACACATTTATACAAGAAATTCATTTGTATCCAAATTAACCTAGATTATACTGTGTGCATAATGCAGTGAATTGTTCCATGCACCAGAACATGTGGCATGCTGAGAAAAAAGCACAATTGAATGTATTGATTGCCTCGGTTTCTACTTGCGACTATGCGCATGAGTAATATAGGCTTATTATGCATGAGTAATAAATGCACAGCATACATAAGGCAACCCTGCGGTTAGGGAAATGGTCATAAGTAGACAATGTATGCGAAAACCATACACAGGTGCACATCATGCATACAACGATTATCTTAAGCATGAGCCCTACTGAAATACATGCAAATTCAGGCAACGCGGCAGCAGATTTACTTAGTGCGGCCTCGCACCAGGCACGTTTTCATACGTAGAGTATATTTACTCTGCAAAGATGTGAGATGATGCAGGAGAGCAAAGAAAGCAGCGCAGAACACCCTCCGCGTCATTCAACATTTCGATTAGCCACCCTAATGTTTAAAAAGTCAGGTAAAGAGTGCAAAACACACCACCACTCTGCCAACATGGCAGGCCAGGAGGAGCACGAGGACACAAGATACGTCAGAGTTGCAGAATTTGCATGCCATCATCATCCCATGTGATTGCTTTCTCTTGTGAAGTGTTAACCAAAGGAACATGTTCATATGCCATTGTGGTATAGTAGGATTGTAACTTATAAACTGCAAGTAACAAAAGAATCAGTATGACAAAAGCAGAGACCCCACTGACCCTCTATGTTCTGCATGGTGCAAGTTATTTGCAGTAGGCACATTAATGCTCTGCTCTACTTTATGATGAGTCAAAACTGTCACTAGACATAAAACTCTGAGCTCTCTCCAGTGGGAACTTTAATCACTAGAGTTATTGTGACATTTTTATTGTAGCCTGAAAAATGCTGGCCACACAAGGGACACTGCAGTTCTTTTAAATCCATTATTTCTGAACATAGCGACCTCCCCTCGAACTCAGCTCCAGGTGCGGCTGCACCATGCGCACCGCCCTAAAGCCAGGCTTCGATATACACATGAGAATAGGTTTGAGGTTGACATTGTCTTCCTGCGCATTTGTGTCTCCCTAATGTGTTAAATTGTACCTGATCCCAATTTTGTGCATTAGGGTTGGCTCTAAAAGCCGCCTGCATGGCTGTCTGGTTAGAACCACCACAGCAGGGAGTTTCATGTGTCATGATTTTGTGTGTTTTGAAGTTCATGCAGATCGCTCGATAGCCTTTGCATTCCTTTCTGTACAGTGGTTTGTAAGTCCCTCGTGGGCCAATGCTTCACAGAGGATATATCATGAAATTCATATGTATGTGAGCTATGTAGCTCCTGATTTCTCTTTACACAACCATTAAGTCAGCCACAGCAACAACACAGGAAGTACAATACATTTTCTATGAGAGATTTACATTCTATGCCCACTTACTAAGGAGTGGCCCATCTACGTAGGTCCTCAAACCAGTAATTGTTGGGGGAGGGCTGGAAGATGTAGGCATTCTGTGCATTCCCAGGACACTTGGCCACAACATTCGTGAATTGTTACCATCTATCACAAACTGCTGGAGTGGGTGTGCTTGTGGTTCCGGTAGAGGTGAGCGGTGGCAGCTGGTGGGTGAAAACCCATTGCACCCAATGCAATTTGGAATTGGGCTGTTTGGTAGAAGCCTTGCTTTAAGTGGCAGGGATGCAGGCAGTGCACTCTGAAAGAAGCCTGCCACCTTGCCACTTGCTTTGGATTGACCCAAAGGCAAGTAGATGGAGGTTGGAATGAGTTAGTGCTGTGGCGGGCTTCCGGCTAGATACCATCTTTTCCAACAATGCCTTGATCATGTCCTGGCTGCAGTATGTACAACTTGACTATGTCTTCATCTCTGTGTTCGAGCAGTTTGATTCTCAGCATTAAGGCTCTCTCCTATTTCACTCTTCTTTTTCTAGGTGGTTGAAGTAGGAGCTCGCTTTGTCACAGAGTAGCAATCTCCATGGTTGTTTTCCAGTGTAAGGTATGTTGCCTTCTGCTCGTTATTGTAGTGCTGGTAAGGTTAGCCCTGAATTTTGCACCTAATCTAACCTTGCACTGTTTTTTTTAGCACAAATCAGCTTTTGCCCGACTTTACGTCAAATTGCCTGAGTATCATAGGTCGCTTTATGTCAGTTGTGCAATGTGTTTGCTCTGGTTTCACCTGAAATGCCCACATTGCATAAATTAAAAACACATTTTTGACATGGTGTAAGACAGTAACATGCTACATGATGCTGAAAAACATACCCAGTGCCCACAGGCCACAGCTACAGGGTATTTTCAACAGGCCCTGGGGATATCGTACTTGGCGTAGGATGCATCTGTAGGCCCTGCCTTCTGCTCAGCTCTAATGAATATGGCATAAAGGTATGCCCAGCTGGTCTTGTGTTATAAGGAACACAGGTCCCTAAACAGATATAGAACAACGTGTAATGCACTGGAGATATACATAATACACAGGGAACATCCAATCAACTTTTTCTGAAAATAAAATTTAAAGTACATAAAATTAAAAAGTGGTATGCAGGGGTGGTACTCCTGCGAGGCGCAATTATTCAGGCATCACAAGTGAAAAACAAACAGGCAAAGAAAAGTGACCAGGAATGCACAGTGCAAGTCACAACTCTGTATAACACATCAACACTGCGCCCAGTATTCAATTTAAATAATAAAAAAAACGAATATGCGAAGAGTCAATCATCATGCATGACTGACTCTTCGCATGTTTGTTTTATTTAATTAGTCTCTTCTTTTTCCTTTTTCATTTCCTTTCTCCTCTCCATTCTTTTGTTCCTACAGGTTTCATTTTGATTTAATTTTTCATGTATGGCTTATATAATCCAGGCAAATATTGTATTGTCCTGATGATGATCCCGAAAATTACGTGGATTGAAATGTCGTCGGCCTAATCACTCTCACCCGTCTGATTATTTAGATTGTGTACTGGGCGCAGTGTTGATGTGTTATAGAGAGTTGTGACTTGTATTATGTATTCCTGGTCACACATACTTTTCTTTGCCTGATTGTTTTTCTTTTTTGATACCTGTATAAGTGCGTTCCACAGGCGCACCACCACTGCATGTCACTTGTTAATATTATGAACTAATAAAATGTCTTTTCAGAAAAAGTTGATCGGATGTTCCCCGTGTATTATTTATATCCTTTTGCATTACACTTTGTTCTGTTTCTGTTTAGGGACCTGTGTTCCTTATGAAACAGTACTACTCTTGCTCCATATACATCCTTCGTTTTCCTCGTGTTATAAAACAGCTGGTATTGTGGGTAGTTGTACTGGGCATTGGATCTGAATAAAGACGGAGCTCTGCACCCACAGATTATACCCTGGGGGTTTTCAGGCTCTTGGTACACGCTGTGGCAGACTGTACCCCTGTGCCATATACCTCTCACATACATGGGCTGGGATCCTGGGTACTGGGAATGGTTGGAGGTCACATGCAGGTCCCAGTGCCCCCTCGGCATGACTATTGGGTACGCCCAGTGGGTGCTGGGGTACTGACAGGGCCTCAGGCTATGCCCAGTGGATAATGGGGGTACTGGGCTCAGTCGTGGGCCGAAGCCCACAGCTTGTGTCCAGTGCTGCCGGTGATGTCTCGCAAGTGTAGGGCACTGGGCACAGGATGTGACATTCGAACCCTGCTAAGTAGCTTTCCCCAAAATGAAATGGTACACAATCCACAGGCATGACGCCATCCCCGTGAAATAAGGGCCCTGAAACACGTTTTCTGGGCATGAAACACACATATATACAAATATATAATAAATGATTATTAAACTTTTGTTAACTTCGAGATTACTTTAGTAACCTCTGAAAGATGAAATGAGGAGCTATCATAACACAGCAGATTCATGTATATATATATATATATATATATATATATATATATATATATATATATATATATATATATATATATATATATATATATATATATATCAATCCAAAGGATTCCTCAGTAGAAGAAAACGTGCAACGACACACCAGGAATTGCTGTACTGCAAAGGTTTATTCGGCAGCAAAAAACAACAAACAACGCGTTTCACCTCTCGGCTTGTTCACGTTTGCCGTGGACCCAAAACAATAGTCCTTTTACATTCTCAATGGTTAGTTGTAAACATAAACAAAGGACTTTCTGTGCACACCCTTCAGTGACATAAGTGTAGCGGACATATTGGAAAGGAGATTTCAGCATATATCACGCAGTCCATTTAGCTAAATCTATGTGTGATCAGGAGCTTAAGTTGTGGCAACAAATATCTGAAGTATTTACATGTTCTATCTGATGAATAGCTTCTTCATAGCCAATCATTATTTACATATATTTACACAGATTGTATAGAAAATACATGAGACAACCAAACATAATAATAAATTAATATTATTCGGTGCTACCTTATTACAATAACTCTATTAATTCCATAGAGCATCTTTAAGCTTTTGCCCCAGTGGGCAGAATGTTAGTAGGCAGAAAGAGACTAATCACGTCTAGGGGGTGTCAAATTCCAAAGGTAGGCAGATTTCTGTTGGGTAGTTTAGGCCCAAGTGGGCATATAAACAACAAGAAGTATATATATAGATTTATAATCATCTACATATGATTATGTCTCTGAAATTTTAGTTTAGCCTCATTTCGTCCCAATGTCCATCTAGACTGTAGCATATCCATATTTGTTGGTTGTATTTTGGTCTGTAAAGATCATACCAAATAATAAGTGTCTTCTGTGCCACTTCAAATTGGTTTTCTAATGGAATTTCCTTGTTCTCATTCTCCAGTGTCCAAAAATTACAAAATCAGTTTCTGTGAATTAAAAACATAAATGTACATTTTGTTTAAAAAGACGACTTCAAGTTATGACAGCTAGTAATTTACATACAGGTTCTCGATAGTCCCACTCTAAACATTTTTCATTATTAGTTAAGATGAACTGACAATTCTTCATGGTTATTCAAACCCTGAGGGAACGTACATTCAAAGTCAATGATAAATCTAGATTCTAATTTGCGGAGGCATGATGTTCTATCCCCTCCACGTATTCCCATGTCTATTTTATCTAGCACCACCATTCTTAATAAATTTTCATTTTGGAAATGATATTCAAAGAAATGTCTGGCCACAGGATATTGTGTGTTATTGTTTTTGATTGCTCGAAGGTGTTGTAACACTCTCTCCTTGGCTTTTAGAGTGGTGCTCCCCACATACCACTTGTCGCAGGGGCATATGAGTAGATAGACACAGTACATGGTGTTACATGTTAAGGTCTTTTTTATTGTGAAAACTTTTCCTGTGCTAGGTACAGTTACCTCTTTGCAATTGCTGCTGTTACGGCATGCCTTACAGGACCTACAGCACCTAAAACCAGGTATGTCCTTAGGTTTAGTGGTGCTTGTTACAGAATTTGGACTCAGCTCGTCTCTAAGAGACCTGTTTTTTCTGAATGTAACTTGTGGAGTATGGTTTAGATGTGATTTCAAATGCTGGTCAGTTAACAATACATGCCAGTATTTATTTAGAATCTTTTTTACATCAGTTGCTTGGCCTGAGAAGGTTGTAATGAATCTAATTTTGGATTCTGTATCTTTATCCAAATTAGTATTCAATAGATCCTTCCTATCTTTGGTGTCAGCTCTTACAATGGCCCCTTGTATGGTCTTATTGTTGTAGCCCCGTTGTCTGAACCGCTTGATCATTGTTTCTTTCTCAATTTCAAACGCTTCAGGTGTGCTACAATTACGTTTGGCCCGTAGCAGTTCCCCATAGGGGATGCTGTCTATCAGGTTTCTTGGGTGTGCACTTCTTGCATTAAGCAGGCTGTTGCCAGCTGTGGCTTTTCTATACAAGCTGGTGATCATCTCTGTCCCTTTTATTTCGATGACAACATCTAGAAACTCAATCCTGGACCTTTGTATGTGTTCAGTGAAACCCAGATTGAGTGTGTTGTCATTCAGCTTATCCACGAATCTCCTTGCAGATTCCTCATCACCGTCCCAAATTAGGAAGATATCGTCGATATACCTAAGCCACAGGACAACCTGGTTGTTAAATTCGGCGATCTCGTTGGACACCTGCTCCTCCCACCAACCCATGAAGAGGTTGGCATAACTGGGAGCAAAGCAGGTGCCCATCGCCGTGCCCTGTGACTGTCGGTATATCAACTCATCAAAGATGAAAAAATTGTGGTTGAGACAGAAGTTGATCAGTTCTAACAACATCTCAGAATGTTCCAAGTGCACAATAGACCTAGATTTAAGGAAGTGTCTTACTGCGTGCAGACCCAAATTGTGCTTAATGCACATGTAGAGGCTGCTGACGTCCAAAGTAACCAAGATATAGGTTGGCTCCCAGACAATGCCCTCTATGCTTTTCAAAAAATGTGTTGTATCTTTGAGATACGTAGGCAGCGATATCACAAATGGTCTCAGGTAGTAATCGATATATTGGGAAGTTTTCTCCAGTAGTGCGCCTATAGAGGACACTATAGGTCTCCCTGGTGGATCAGTGGCGTTCTTATGTATTTTAGGGAGAAGATATAGGATAGGGGTTTTAGGATGTTCTCATTTAAGGAACAAATATTCCTCCCATGTGAGTAAGCCTCTATCTCTATAATCCTGTAGCTTGATGTCAAATGTGTTTTTGGTTAGTCTTAGATCGGAAAAGGAGCTTAGTTCATAACAGTTGCAATCTCCCAACTGCCTATGCCCTTCCGCCAAATAACTCTCCTTGTCTAGAATCACAACATTACCACCTTTGTCCGCATGGCGGATCACAATGTCATTATATTCTTTAAGATTTTTGATAGCTTTATGTTGTTCAAATGACAAGTTTTTCTTATTGTTAGGCATACGGGTTGATCTTAGCTTTTTGAGATCATGTAAAACCCCCTTCTCAAACACCTCCACTGCCTCACACACAATCTGAGTAATAAATCTCGATTTTTCTTTAAACTTACTCCCTGGGTTCAAATGAGTATCAACATCACACAAATATGACGGTAATAAATCTATCTACTAGATCTTTAACTGTTCATGAACATGATGTACTTTCTTTGGGATTATCATTTTGCCCCTCTAATGATTTAAATTACGCCCAAACAAGGATTGACTTGTTTTACTTTTCAAGAAAATTGAAACTAAAAAAGTGGTTTGAAACCCATCCCCCGAAACCTCCTCCTGTGAGGGAAACCATTCATGAAAATAATCTGGATTTGAATGATATTGAACTAATGGAAATTATTTCTTCTGGTACTATTGATGGTAATGAATATCTAATGGATGATGATGTTGATACTCATTTGAACCCAGGGAGTAAGTTTAAAGAAAAATCGAGATTTATTCCTCAGATTGTGTGTGAGGCAGTGGAGGTGTTTGAGAAGGGGGTTTTACATGATCTCAAAAAGCTAAGATCAACCCGTATGCCTAACAATAAGAAAAACTTGTCATTTGAACAACATAAAGCTATCAAAAATCTTAAAGAATATAATGACATTGTGATCCGCCATGCGGACAAAGGTGGTAATGTTGTGATTCTAGACAAGGAGAGTTATTTGGCGGAAGGGCATAGGCAGTTGGGAGATTGCAACTGTTATGAACTAAGCTCCTTTTCCGATCTAAGACTAACCAAAAACACATTTGACATCAAGCTACAGGATTATAGAGATAGAGGCTTACTCACATGGGAGGAATATTTGTTCCTTAAATGCGATCATCCTAAAACCCCTATCCTATATCTTCTCCCTAAAATACATAAGAACGCCACTGATCCACCAGGGAGACCTATAGTGTCCTCTATAGGCGCACTACTGGAGAAAACTTCCCAATATATCGATTACTACCTGAGACCATTTGTGATATCGCTGCCTACGTATCTCAAAGATACAACACATTTTTTGAAAAGCATAGAGGGCATTGTCTGGGAGCCAACCTATATCTTGGTTACTTTGGACGTCAGCAGCCTCTACACGTGCATTAAGCACAATTTGGGTCTGCACGCAGTAAGACACTTCCTTAAATCTAGGTCTATTGTGCACTTGGAACATTCTGAGATGTTGTTAGAACTGATCAACTTCTGTCTCAACCACAATTTTTTCATCTTTGATGAGTTGATATACCGACAGTCACAGGGCACGGCGATGGGCACCTGCTTTGCTCCCAGTTATGCCAACCTCTTCATGGGTTGGTGGGAGGAGCAGGTGTCCAACGAGATCGCCGAATTTAACAACCAGGTTGTCCTGTGGCTTAGGTATATCGACGATATCTTCCTAATTTGGGACGGTGATGAGGAATCTGCAAGGAGATTTGTGGATAAGCTGAATGACAACACACTCAATCTGGGTTTCACTGAACACATACAAAGGTCCAGGATTGAGTTTCTAGATGTTGTCATCGAAATAAAAGGGACAGAGATGATCACCAGCTTGTATAGAAAAGCCACAGCTGGCAACAGCCTGCTTAATGCAAGAAGTGCACACCCAAGAAACCTGATAGACAGCATCCCCTATGGGGAACTGCTACGGGCCAAACGTAATTGTAGCACACCTGAAGCATTTGAAATTGAGAAAGAAACAATGATCAAGCGGTTCAGACAACGGGGCTACAACAATAAGACCATACAAGGGGCCATTGTAAGAGCTGACACCAAA
Source organism: Lissotriton helveticus (assembly GCF_964261635.1). NCBI lineage: Eukaryota > Metazoa > Chordata > Amphibia > Caudata > Salamandridae > Lissotriton > Lissotriton helveticus. Next base: position 448,189,661 of record NC_136061.1, read on the forward strand.
GATAGGAAGGATCTATTGAATACTAATTTGGATAAAGATACAGAATCCAAAATTAGATTCATTACAACCTTCTCAGGCCAAGCAACTGATGTAAAAAAGATTCTAAATAAATACTGGCATGTATTGTTAACTGACCAGCATTTGAAATCACATCTAAACCATACTCCACAAGTTACATTCAGAAAAAACAGGTCTCTTAGAGACGAGCTGAGTCCAAATTCTGTAACAAGCACCACTAAACCTAAGGACATACCTGGTTTTAGGTGCTGTAGGTCCTGTAAGGCATGCCGTAACAGCAGCAATTGCAAAGAGGTAACTGTACCTAGCACAGGAAAAGTTTTCACAATAAAAAAGACCTTAACATGTAACACCATGTACTGTGTCTATCTACTCATATGCCCCTGCGACAAGTGGTATGTGGGGAGCACCACTCTAAAAGCCAAGGAGAGAGTGTTACAACACCTTCGAGCAATCAAAAACAATAACACACAATATCCTGTGGCCAGACATTTCTTTGAATATCATTTCCAAAATGAAAATTTATTAAGAATGGTGGTGCTAGATAAAATAGACATGGGAATACGTGGAGGGGATAGAACATCATGCCTCCGCAAATTAGAATCTAGATTTATCATTGACTTTGAATGTACGTTCCCTCAGGGTTTGAATAACCATGAAGAATTGTCAGTTCATCTTAACTAATAATGAAAAATGTTTAGAGTGGGACTATCGAGAACCTGTATGTAAATTACTAGCTGTCATAACTTGAAGTCGTCTTTTTAAACAAAATGTACATTTATGTTTTTAATTCACAGAAACTGATTTTGTAATTTTTGGACACTGGAGAATGAGAACAAGGAAATTCCATTAGAAAACCAATTTGAAGTGGCACAGAAGACACTTATTATTTGGTATGATCTTTACAGACCAAAATACAACCAACAAATATGGATATGCTACAGTCTAGATGGACATTGGGACGAAATGAGGCTAAACTAAAATTTCAGAGACATAATCATATGTAGATGATTATAAATCTATATATATACTTCTTGTTGTTTATATGCCCACTTGGGCCTAAACTACCCAACAGAAATCTGCCTACCTTTGGAATTTGACACCCCCTAGACGTTTTTAGTCTCTTTCTGCCTACTAACATTCTGCCCACTGGGGCAAAAGCTTAAAGATGCTCTATGGAATTAATAGAGTTATTGTAATAAGGTAGCACCGAATAATATTAATTTATTATTATGTTTGGTTGTCTCATGTATTTTCTATACAATCTGTGTAAATATATGTAAATAATGATTGGCTATGAAGAAGCTATTCATCAGATAGAACATGTAAATACTTCATATATTTGTTGCCACAACTTAAGCTCCTGATCACACATAGATTTAGCTAAATGGACTGCGTGATATATGCTGAAATCTCCTTTCCAATATGTCCGCTACACTTATGTCACTGAAGGGTGTGCACAGAAAGTCCTTTGTTTATGTTTACAACTAACCATTGAGAATGTAAAAGGACTATTGTTTTGGGTCCACGGCAAACGTGAACAAGCCGAGAGGTGAAACGCGTTGTTTGTTGTTTTTTGCTGCCGAATAAACCTTTGCAGTACAGCAATTCCTGGTGTGTCATTGCACGTTTTCTTCTACTGAGGAATCCTTTGGATTGAGATATTGGGTTTCCGGGACCCTGACTACGACCCTTTCGCGAGCGGGCACTGGTTGCAATACCGGAATCTGGTGCGTGTATATATATATATATATATATATATATATATATATATATATATATATATATATATATATATATATATATATATATATATATATATATATATATATATATATACTGGCATAGAGGCGGCGCCTGAAGGGCTGGTCTGGCAGGTAAGTGTGTTGGCCGTTTTTTTGGGCTGGATTTATACCCTGATGGACACGTTTTTACTGTTGATTTCTCTAATATTACTACAATCATTGGCTGCAACAGGCTCAAAGGCATACTGTCGCCCATACCTCGCAAAATATCTACAGAGCTTGTCTTACAATTTTAAAACTGCCCCGATTTGCAAATGTTTTAGGGGGGGGGAGCTTTTCATTTGATGCCCAGGTATTTACTGCCCCACTCCGACCCTATGAGGCAGCAGTACCCAACTTTAATGGTAATTTTTTTGTCAACATTCATATGTAAACACAATTTTGCCTTGTTTTCTCTTAGTTAAATCCTTATTTGATATCCAAAGGAAAACAAACATTTCCCTTTTATGGAGCAGGCAGTGCCACTTATCCTAACAAAGGCTGAAGAAGGTGCAGCTGTGCTGTGGGTGCCTGTCAGGAATGTGTCCTGACACCTGCCAGACGCTGCCACAATGCCAACTCCACGCAGACACGAAGAGCGGTCTAAGAGGGAAGATCTGATTTGAATGCAGGTGGTCTGACCACAATAGGAGACCGGTAGCTTTTATTACCAAACACTGCAACCTCCTGGGGAATAAAGAGCGCCTGGTTAAACATCGAGAGAACCACGAAATAGACAGATAGAACCACACTTCACTAAGCAGTTTGGGAAGTTTTATTTTTGGAGAGAACTACAATATCTATTTATGTATCTACAGAGCAGTTTACTAAAATAAATAAAGACGACTCAACAATTTCTAGTGTCTCTTTTTTCATGTCTATCTACACTTTTTGCTGTGCAAAAAAATAGTTCCACAATGTATATACATATAAAATCAATAAACATGCAGAACTTCTGGTTGAAAAACTAGTATCACGCTTAGTCGTTTTGGCGTGTGAGCCTAAACAGAACTAAAACGTTCAAATAACACATATTTAATAAATTCCAGAATACTTTCTCCTCAGCTCGATTTTAACACGTTTTGTACTTACGGCAAAGCCTTGCATTGCCATGCCTCTGTGGCGCTGTAAATGCAGACTTCATTATTGCTAAACAGCAAGCCATTGGATAAGCCTGGCACCTGAATCTGGCGTGGGGGTCAGACACAAATACCTACAGCAGATACATGAACACACCGAGCTATCTTGCCGTCCTATTTCACGCAGCGTGCACCTCACGTCTTCTCAGAAGTCCATTCATTCTAAGCAAACACAAGTCAATCTGCGGGAAACCTTGCCAGATGCAGTTTAAAGTTCAAACGAAGTACACAAATCCCAGTTGTAAACACAAGAATCGCTGTTTGCTCAACTCCAAGCCTGAAGCTAGAAATTACTGCAGCAGAAAAACTAATATGCGCCTTTCCATTTATTAGTTATATTTTGTTCTATTTTGAAATAAACCTCGCACCTGTATTTCTTTATGTAAGAGTTTTGCAATGTGACAAATGTATGGCCTTGAGGTCACAACAAAAAACTACAATGTTGACAAATGGCGCCATGTCTGCGTATTATGATATTTTGAATGGGCAAATACCTGTGAGTGGTTTGCTTTCTACAGATGGGTTCTAAGTAACATCAACTAGGCAGTGAGAGGAAAGCTTGAGATATCTGTAGTGTCATTTGCAATCCCAAGACCGAAAACACTGTTAACGATAAATAGGATAGGATAGAATTTGTAGAGCGCACTAATACCCATAGGTGTCATGGCGCTATCGCGGACCCATATTGAATTTGAAGTTGTGTTGGGCTACCCCAGATGCGCCTCTGTAAGATGATCCCAAGGAGAAGGTGTGTAGGAGAGAAAAATCAAAGGAGAGCCACAAAGAAAAACCCTACTCACTCCACCGTTCACATCGCTTTTCTACCTCTCATAGCAACACCCAAATGTTAAAAAAAGACACAGCTCATGTTCTACCGTGTTCCCTCACTACTTTCTGCAATGCTCTGCCCACCCCACAGAATAAATAAAAAAATACCTGTCACCTCCCACCCTTAGTGACCGCACTCCGCAACACTCCCCCTAGCACAAATGTTAAACAGTGATTGGCCACATCAATAGGACTGGCCTTTTAATGTGTACATTTGTAGATACTGTATATATGAACCTTTTGATCTGACAGTGGTTCTGTTTGTGCCTGTTTTTCAAATTTTTTTTGCTGATAAATGTATAAAAAAGAAAAATAAATTCGTTTGGAAAATTAAATCCAGTGGTCACATGGTACAGATTGACTGTGTGTCTGGGGAATTGTCTTGCGAATAATCCTGTCCAGCCACCTTGTTCTGTTTTTCCTTTTAAGTCAGCAGCAGAATTATAGAGTTTGATAGTGCTTGTTTGCTTTGGTATATTTAACACTTCTTTACCATTTTCCAATGGCCAATATGTTTAGAACCAGCATTTCAGCCAGGTTGGAAAGGTAGAGAAGAATAAAATATGCCCAAACCGTCTTAGATGCTCGGCCAGGCATGTTCACCCCTGCATATGCATGTACCACCACCTTGGATTTTGCTTGTCAAAGTATAAGACAAACCATTCAAAGAGGACTGCTTGTGCGTTCATCTGTGTGTGCATGCGTTCAGACACACAGGTGGCCATTTTGTGATGGTGTTTGCTATTCTTTCTGAGTTGCAACGAAGGGCAACAAGTCCTAAATAAAGAAGTGGGGGGACGCTGTCATTGGAAGTGACATCACGACGGGAAGACACGTCATGAAAGGTGGCTTGCACCATCGGGCTCATTGCCTCCCCTCGCTCACCCTTTAGAGGCGATTGCATCTGAAAGGTCAGCGCGTGAGCAGTGCTGTGAGCTCCGAGCTCCTCGTCCCAGAGAGGCCAAAGAGTGAAGTCGAGCTATTTGGCAGGGGGGACAGCGTCCACCCGGTAAAATAAGTGGGGGACGCCGTCCACCCGCGTGGTACCCCGACTCGAGCCCTGGTAAAAACCCTTTGAAGATGTTTGCTACTAGCAGTTCCCACTCTGGATGAAGCGAACTATCAGTAGCAGCAAGGGCTCAATAGCTAAGGCTGTCTCAAAGGCTAGACCCAAAAGTGGTGTTTTGCCTCACTCCCCACCATCCATGCTAACTCCGCCCCCTGAATATACCCAAATACTAAGTTGCAAAAAACAAATCCCTCTGGCCGGGCATCCTCTTCCATCTCCCGCTCATCCTTGCCTCCTGAACTAAAGGCCATGCTTTCTACTCTCAGTGCAATCAAGGCCAGGACAGACAATGCCTTGCTGATGGCAGTGCTGCCTGAGTTATGTCAGCATGGATTGAAATCTATCAGCCAAGACTCTTTGCAGACTGTGGGCTGAAGGGGAAACAGCATTTGGTGACACGAGTGCCACCGATAATCCCTTAGTACTGTAATCTGCAGATACACAAGGGAGTCTGACATGGGGCAGATCCTCATCGCTGTTCGCCACTTGATTTAGGCCTCTAGATCCTGAGGCTAGTCACAGCAGCACCAGGGGAGCGAGCACTCTCCCAAGCGCAGTCACAGCAGTGAAAAACAATGTTTGCTTTTCACTGTGATGTGCGAGCAGCAAATTCTGTGATTTCAGATTTGGTATTGACATTATTGATCTCTATTGGAAGTTAGATATGCCTGTGAAGCCTCAAATAAGATACCACTATTGCCCGTCGTAACTGCAATTGAACCCTGTAACTCCCACCACATTACTATGGCTCCTATGTTTAATATTTGTAGAAACCGTTTCAGTGACATAAAATAGTTGAAAACAATATCGATTCACCAAAAATATCTTAAAAAAACTATTAATTACAGAAATATCTCAACCCTACACTTAATTAACAACACAGACATTGATTACAAAAAAATCACAGGTAAACATATCCATCCCTACTAATATAGTCCCTCCATCCCTACAAATATTGTATACAAACATAAAGAAAGTCTAATTGGTCGCACACTGCTTGTCCTACCAGCATGTTGCCCCAAAGCATTGTGGTCCATGAAGTAAGCATCAGCGGGTGCGCCTCTGCCAAAGTCTTGAGCAAAAATCACTGTCGCGTTGGCCATCCCTGGACACGTGTTTCAAGGTTGTTACCTCTCGTCAGCAGGGAATAGGCATGTATGTAGGGGTGCTGCGTAGGCTGCCAAAAAATATTCTCAGGTCCGGTACCGCTCGTGGCACGCAGGTGCGTAACCCGGGCTCGTCAGCCCCACCAGCTCAAGGGAGCCTGAATATAAAAGAAAGTCCAATTGGTTGCACACTGCTTGTCCTACCAGCGTGTTGCCCCAAAGCATTGTGGTCCATGAAATAAGCATCAGCGGGTGCGCCTCTGCCAGAGTCTTGAGCAAAAATCACTGTCGCGTTGGCCAGCCCCACCAGCTCAAGGGAGCCAGAGAGGTAACAACCTCGAAACACGTGTCCAGGGATGGCCAACGCGACAGTGATTTTTGCTCAAGACCCTGGCAGAGGCGCACCCGCTGATGCTTACTTCATGGACCACAATGCTTTGGGGTAACACGCTGGTAGGAAAAGCAGTGTGCGACCAATTGGACTTTCTTTTATATTCAGGCTCCCTTGAGCTGGTGGGGCTGACGAGCCCGGGTTACGCACCTGCGTGCCACGAGCGGTACCGGACCTGAGAATATTTTTTGGCAGCCTACGCAGCACCCCTACATATATGCCTATTCCCTGCTGATGAGAGGTAACAACCTCCAAACACGTGTCCAGGGATGGCCAACGCGACAGTGATTTTTGCTCAAGACCCTGGCAGAGGCGCACCCGCCGATGCTTACTTCATGGACCACAATGCTTTGGGGTAACACGCTGGTAGGACAAGCAGTGTGCGACCAATTGGACTTCCTTTTTTTTTATTGTATGCAAACATATTGTAACCTATAAATATATAACTACATCAAAAGTACTCCTGCCAAACCTATATCTCTTATATCTGATGGCCTGCAAACGGCTCAAACTGGTATGTCCTACAATAATAAGTCTTGCAATACAAGGGTATACAAAATATAGTTATTTTTATTCATAAATCTTCATTTCTTTTTTTGTGAGATCTCCATTTATAAAAATATATACAAACTTATGATAGACATTTCATCTTGTATTTCATTGGATTGGCATGTGCAAAAATATAAGTTACAGATAAAATAACTGAAAAGACATATACAGACATATGGCAGGAGTACTTTTGATGTAGTTGTTGTTCTTCCCCCTGGCTCCTGGACCAAAAGTATCCATAGGGGGTACCTTTCTTGAGAAATTTACCTATAAATCTATATACACAATATCGACCACACTAATATTGCAAAAAATAAAGGCAAATATTATGAAATAATAATTGAATAACTATATTTTACTTTGAACAACAAATACAATTAAACTCTTCATAAATCAAGAAATTATCTAACTACATTATTTATATTTTGAAGAATAAATAACCTTTAAACGCATAAAAAATAAAAAACTTTCTACAATTAATGTAAACTTAAAAAAATAACCACTAATAAATGGAATTGAACACCAAAATTACATTCAAAACAACACAAAAAACTGAAATACATCTCACATTAAAACAGAAACACTAAGGGCCCGATTCCGATCTCGCTCTGAAGGGCTCCGAATATGATCCGGCCAGAAAACGTACGAGCCATACGCGTGTTCTCCGCCCAACTCGTACAGCTGTACGAGCGAGTAAGTACGATGCCGGGTCTGAATCGCTCCTTTCGCCTCGTCCGTAAGCAAACCGGGCCGTGCAATGGAGGCGATTTCCGACCAAGCCAGTACGATGCACGTGTCGGACAGCCGGATTGAGACGAAGTTTCTGGCTCGCAAAAAATCTGTGAAACTGCCTTTGGGGGTTCACGTCTGACCCCCCCGTCACCCGCAGCCTTACGACTCGGACACAGGGGGAGACCCAAGGTTTTCCCCAACCCAGGCATGTACGGTATGGATGGCACCGACACATACCCACTGTAGAGGACACCCTTGTGCGAGACGTACCCATTCAGTCAATGGGAGTCTATGTACATGTCGTACGACCGGCTCCCATTGACTTCTATGGGAGTCTGACCGAACCGAGTCTGGCAGCATGCGGCCACATCGTACTCGCTCGGTCGAACTGCAGGAGTCTGGCTCGGTCAGAAAACACTCCAGTTCCGGCTCAGTCAGAGAGCTTTCCAACCCAGATCAGAATCTGCCCCTAATTAGCAAAAACCATAAAAGGTAATAATTGACAAAAATATATCAAACTAATTGAAAACTAACCAATAAAAGCACGGGTAACACAAACTAACCAATAAACATAAGAAATTACTTAAAAATACAATATAAAAGGAGCTGAATATTGCAACACTTTCCACACCAAAAACTCTGAGGCCCTGATTACAAGTTTGGCAGACAGACCACCAGGCCACAGCATCAGCGGTTGGGAGAACGCCGCCAAGCCGGCATCCAGACTGCCACATTTAGAGTTTACCACTGGGCTGGCAGTGTGCTGCACCAGTGTTGGTACGGCAGAATGCTTTGGCTCACAGAGAGAGCCTGAAGGCAATGCCGGCGCAGAGCAGCACCTGCACTGTCATGCGTGCTCTGTTGCCATGCACCATGGGTGGGGTGCATGGTACACAGTGCACGCATGACAGAGCAGGCATAGGGGGCACAACATGTGCCCCTAGCCACAATACCCAATGGGCTAAAAAGCCAGAGGGCCCCATTTGGGGCTCCTTTCCTGCCTTTCTGCAAACCTTTACATGAAAATGTCAGCGGAAAGGTAGGTTGTATTCAACACGCCGGTTCCGGAATCGGCACCGCCTCCATGGCCTTCTAATTTTCCCACTGCTGCCACTGTAGGATCTGCTGGATTGCCAACAGAAAACCAAAAATAAAAAACTACCTTCACAAGTAAGTAAAACATTTCTTTTAAGATAGTGGAAAGTACCTTATTAAAAAAATAAAAATACAAATAACTAACCAAACTTTCTATTTTTATTTATCTACCAAACTTTAGATACTACAGAACAAGTACAACACCATCTACAACTTACATATCCACCAATATAATTCAACAATCAAACATCTGGAAAAAGGCACAAAAAAGTGAATACAATGAAACCACTTTTAAAAATCAGTTATACCGTAAGCTTAAAAAATAAAAATAAAAGCCCTCAACGCCTGCAAACTATCTACAAGTAAACATTTACAACATACCTAATACAACTCCCCCCCCCTGCAGCAAATAAACCACCTGGTCCACATTAGAGCACTTCCAACGGAAAACTGAAAAAAAGAACTGCAAATATAATCAACAACACATATGTAGGTATAAAATTCAAAATTACTGTCGTAATATTTTATGTACATTTGCAAAGCAAAATTAATATTATTACAATTTAACTGTATTATTAAACTATTTTCAACAGAATGACAGAAATAGCAAAATCTATCACCTCATCGAAAGGCAAACAATTACTCTTGTACGTGTGCTACACCAACAGCCAAGAAAGCACAAACAGCGAGAATGTTAATTGGAAATGTGCAAAATATTACTCTAATGCATGTTATGGGAGAACTTCTATGAAAAATTATGTTACTAACGTGAGAGTACACAATCACCCCCAAATGTCACCAAATCGAAGTAAGGCATGTTCTTCAAGGTTCAAAAGAGGCAAACAATAGTTTCCAAGAGAACATTACTAAAAATAAAAAAGATATACCTCCTAAAGTGCCTGAACATATCGCAGGACAACTACCAGCTATACCCACTTTAAATTGCTTAATGGCATAAACTAAAAAAGCCACCAGTGATACACCTGCTGCCCCTAGACGATACAAAGTCATCCAATTGCCTGAACACTTAATCCCCACATATAATGATGAACCCTTGCTCTTACATGAGAAGTTAAATAATGACACACATTATAATATTTGCTACAGCAGATAATTTAATAAGATTAACCCAATGTCAAACATGAATGATTGATGGAACATTCAAAGTGTGCCCTTAGCAATTCATGCAGATATACACCATACATAGTTCATATCAAAACACCAGTATACCACTTAACTTTGCCTTGCTACCTAATAAACAGTGTGCCTACAATGGATTTGTTTAGGCGTACTTAGACAATCCAAAATAGAGCGCAACTCCTCTGACAGTCCGCTGTGAATACAGTCAGCGTCCCTTGGAGAAAATGAGGCTGACCGTTGATACTTATGCCTGCGTACGTCAGACACAAGATAGAGCGCTACTTCTCTGTCAGCGGACAGTCAGAGGAGTTGCGCTCTATTTTGAATTTGAATTTTGCAAGCACAAATACCAAAGGCACTTTTACAGGGGACTCCACCAGAGCCTTATAATTGGACGCCGATTGCAGGGACAGCGGCATAGGAGTAGCGTCCCGCTCTTTGTTTGAAAGAGTTCTTCAATAGCTTTTTCTCAGTGTAATTAACCAGGAAGATTTTACTTACATAACAGATTCAGTCATGATTAGACATTCTCCATGAAATGTTCATATGGGTCATACAACAGTTCATTTGATCGTCCTGGAAATGGTTTAACGGATGCGAACACTAACAAGACCGAAACGTGGACAACTGCATCTATTTCCTTTTTGATTGGTTTTCTTTAGAAAGTGTTTTCTGTTTTGTTCAGATTCACGGTTCTATTTATATATTTATGTTTGGAATAGATGTTCGCATTAATGACTCAAGTGTTAGTATTACAGAATTCTTTTGTAAACCGTGGTCATTTTTGTACTGCTATAATTCTTTGTACCCTTTATATTTACATCACATACATTTGTTTTTTGAAGAATTCACACCCGTTTTATTAGTATCTTTTACAGATCTTTTTAGGAAGTATTTAACAATTGAACTGTAGATTGTTTAACTGTAGGTTACCGTCTGGAACCGTGACACATTACCATATGAATTGCCTAACTTAAGTACGCCTAAACAAATCCCTTGTAGGCACATTTACCTGTTAATAGTTTACTTTCCCGAGCCTCCAAGGTTTAATTGGTTACCCCACTTTCCTTTGCATAATAAATAAAGTGGTACTTACTACGAACTACTAAACTGCATTAACATTAAAATGAACAACTACTCCCCACATAAAATAATAATTGACTTGGAACAAGCAGTTATACAAACAAAACCGAAACTGTACCCACACACAGACATTCAAAGCTGTTACTATCACTTTAATCAAAGCATTTGGAGACCTCTCCAACATTCTACACTAATGGGCATATTACTATGTTGTTTGGAAACTGTTCCTAACGACTCGGCCTCAGATTAGTTTCCGAACTAATCGAGTCCTGTGAGTCTGAATGACCAATTATGATGCTTCAAAACATCGTTCGGGTGGTCTCTTATTGACTTCAACGGGAGCCTGTGTGCTGAATGAGAAAAAGGCCTCCCATTGAAAAAATGGGTGGTTGGGGAAAACCTTGGACCCTGTGGCGGGCACTCCATGGTGCCTGCCACATTGTGAATGGGTGGGAAGAGGGGTCCCTGGGGTACCCCCACGGGCCCCAATCGGACACTTCTGGGAGAAGGTGGGCCCATAACAGGCCCACACAGACAGATTCCGACAGCCGTTTTGTGTCGGGCAGACCGAATTGGAACGGCTGTCTGAATCAGTCATCGTAATTGCTCATTCGGAAACGTGTCCATAGAACTGTATGATTCGGCTCCGAAAGACTTGAGCTGTCCAAATGCCTTTCGGAACTGATTCGGACTGCCCGAACAGTTTCTGGCATCATATTCGGTCATTGGGAAATGTGTACGATTCGTACGGAAACAAGGGATCTGCAATACCGAATCCCATTCGGAACCTTTCGGAACGACATCGTAATCGGCCCCTAAATGTAGAATTTTCAATAAACAGCCAGTTTGCCTTCGAAATAAAAAAACAAATTTCACTAGTCTTTGTCCCTGTAACAGAGGTAGCTAACCACTCCAACTTACTTACAGAAAGCCCATTTTACCAACAAAACAAACACAAACTAAGTCCACTAATGGACTAGTTTGCAGACACTTGGGGTGGCAGACTGCGCCTCTCTGGACACAGATACTAACCCAAATGCCACATACCATGGTGGAATGTCTATGACAGCACCATGGATCAAGAAGCCAAAACCAACAACTCCGTAGAATGATGGCACAATGCCTTCCAAGTCACACTAAAGAGAATCCAACCTACACTCTACAAATTCATAGAAGCCTTACAGAAAGAACAAAGCTACCACCAACCAAGAATCGAGCAATCAGTAACCCAAGTTAAACATAAGATAAGTAAACAAACCAGTAGAATGTATGACATCCTACAATGTAAATTCAGAATCTTTATAAATAACAAAGGAGTGCCCTACTTACAATCAAAAGCAACATTATCGTTATAAAATTATCTTCCTACACATTATCCAAGGAACCTTATCAAAGGTACACACCACCATGAATTAGGGACTTTAAAATAAATATTAAAAATATATGGCATACAATGATTAAAAAACATAGAAAGACATACATGAAAATAATATGTTTAATAATGAATTAAATATCAGCACATCAACAATCACAAAGCAAAACATTGGAAATAAACACAAAATGTAACCAAGAAAATCCACACATAGAATTGTAAAATAACACATTTAAAACAGCAAATACAGAGACATATTAAACTATAACATTTCCCACCCATAAATAAATAAAACTTATAGTTGAATTTAGATCTCCATCCACATCCATGTTGTCAAAATGTAACCCACCAAAATAGAAAAAGGAAAGTCCAAAAAAAGCCCCATAAAATGCAAAAATGAAAAAATGTCCATGGTAAATCCATTGAAGTAGTCCAAAGTCATAAATAACCTTAAAAAAATTGGGAAAAAATGAAAAAGAAATGCTTCAGGAAACCTGAAAAATCTAACGAAAATAGAAAATAAAAAATAAAAATATTGGTTTGATAGAAACAAAAATAATTTCCATTAAAAAAAATTCAAAAACAGTCTCAGAGTCGAAGTGAAGGGCCGAGCGTGGTTCTTTGATCAACCGGAGGCGGTGATGGAGTGGCTCGAATATCAAGGAGCTCGGGCCCCAGCGGACCGAGGAGATGATGGCAAAGCAGACAGTCAGCCACCCTGAAGCTGAGGCATGTAGAACACTTGACCTGCCCATAATGAGGACTTTGGTTGTTGGGGGGACGGGGAGGATGAGACACTTTTGCTAGGGCAATAGGGGTGCAAGGTGTTTGATAGTTTGCTAATTCTACATACATAAGGACCAACTGTTGCATGGGTTGGGGACACGGGCCGGAGCTCAAGACCTGGTACCCCCTAAGTTTTATTCTTTCTTTGAATTTTCTGGGGCGACAGGCACTCTGCTTTTTTCAGGGAGCAGTTTGGAGCCAAGTGGGAAGGGCAGCAGGGTGTGGGGATTTTGGGGAGAGATGTTTGGTTCACCTGTTGAGTGGTTTGTTGGTTGCATCAGCACAGTACGTTTGTCCGATAGACAAAATGCTGAGGTTTGTCAACTGTACCATGTAGACGATGGGGGGTAGGGAAGTGAAGGTTTTGAGTTGGAACGTTAACGGGCTGGGGGACAAAATTAAATGGAGTGTGGTCCTTTAGTATATTAAAAGGCAGGCACCAGACATGGTGCTGCTTCAGGAGACGCATCTCGTTGGGAACTCATGCAAAGCTCTGCACAGAATGGGGTACAAATTGGTCGCACACTCAGGGTTCACGTCGGGTTCCAGGGGAGTGGGCATTTGATTCGCAATGCGTTTCCGTTGGCAGTGACTTCCACGTAGGAGGATGAGAGTGGCAGATACATTGGAGTTACGGGCATGTGGGAGGGTCAACACATAACCATCCTGTCTATTCTAATCGGGAGTTTATGGATAGCGCGCTAGCAGCTGACGAGATCGCCCAAGCCATCCATTCAAATTCTGGTAAGGCACTAGGCCCCCCAACGGGCTCCCTATCGAACTCTATAAACTCAAACCGGACAGACTGGCACCTTATTGAAAGAAATGTTTGTTGACTCTAGAGACAAAGGGGTTCTGCCTAGGGATCAGAGAGTGGCTACAGTGGTCGTGATTCATAAGGAGGGCAAGATTAAAGCGAACTGTGCCTCGTACAGGCCTATCTCTCTTTTAAATGTTGAACCAAAGATCCTGGCCAAGCTCCTGGCAAATAGACTGGTAAAAGTCATCAGCGGTCTGGTTCACCCCGAACAATCGGGCTTCATGCCCCATAGGAATGCGTCCCTAAACCTGCTTAGATTGCACGGGGTGGTAGCCAGAGTCCACATTCTGCGGGAGCCAGCTATAATCGCGTCGCTCGACGCAACAATGGCCTTTGACACGATTGAATGGCCCTATCTGTGGGCGGTCTTGGCCAAATTTGGGTTCGGTCCCGAATTCATCAGATGGGTACGTCTGCTATACACGGAACCGTTCACCCAAATAGTGGTAAACAAAAGAGTTTCAGCACAGTTCTTGCTTGGTCGGGGCACCCGTCAGCGCCGCCCGCTGTCCCCCCTTCTTTTCTCACTGGCCTTGGAGCCTCTTGCCGCCTGGATACTTTGGGAACCATCGATTAGGGGCATGCGGTGGTCCCACGGATGGGGCGATCGCATATCTTTATATGCAGATGATATTCTGCTTTACCAGACCTCTCCCCGTAAGTCCCTTATTCTGATCTTTGATATCCTGGGCTCCTTTGGGAGAAATTCAGGACTCTCAATCAACTGGGAGAAATCCTTGTTGTTTGCATTGAGGGGAGATCCCCCTGTCCCTCTGCGAAACTGTCCTATACAGGTAAACACAGAAGGGTTCAAGTATTTGGGAGTCTTTGTCTCTCTGGATCCCTCATTTAGATATGCCCGAAATCTCCGCCCCCCCTGCAGAGGCTTAAGAGTGATATTGCTAACTGGAGGAAGCTTTCTCTTTCATTGTTGGGTAGGGCAGCCCTTTTAAAATGATGGCTCTGCCTTGTTTTCTCTACACCTTGCAGAATACCTTGGATGTTGTGCCACCTAGTTATTTCTGTGAGATCGAGAGCCTGCAGCGGAGTCTACTATGGGAGGGCAGGCCCCGCATCGCTCTGAATAAACGAACACTTCCCTGGTATGATGGGGGCATCGCCCTCCCAGATATCAAAGATACTATTGGGCCTCCTAGCTGGCTGTGATTAACCACGGCACATATGGTTGAGTTGATGATCCTGGATATGCCATGGATAAATGGCTTCTTCCTGGGGATAGGTATAGCAGGGCCTTGTACTCCCGACCGAAGAAACTGGCATTAACGGGGCCAACTAAACATACACTTCGGATCTGGCATGACGCCACAGGTTCCCTGGGTTGGAGAGACAAACTAACCATGGCCACCCAGCTGTGGGACTCCGAGAGGCTAGGTAAGCTCTGGAGAACAAAAGGTTTCAATAAGTGGGACCTTATAGGAATCTCCACTTTCAAGGATATCTGGGGGAAGGGGAGGATTAAATCATTCGAGGAAATGCAGGTGGAATATGAACTAACAAATGCCAAATACTTCCGCTATGTACAGGTCCGACACTCGCTTCTCTCGGCGCTGCCCGGGGATACGGAACCCCCAGAAGCTTCACCTCTGGAGGATAGTATACTGGATGGCCACCTTCCTGAAAAAACGATCTCCTTGATATATAAAAAGCTAATCAACCACAAAGCTGATCCCCTTGAGGCGTTAAGGGACAAATGGGTGCAGGATGGGGTAGAGCTAGATGACGAAGATTGGCAGACAGCAGTCTCATCCCCAAGGGAGGTAGCCATCCCAGCTCGCCTGAGATTGGTTCAGCTTAAGATTCTGCATAGGGTCTGCGTCACGGGACCCCGACTGGTACGCATAGGACTGTCAGATATGGGAGTATGCAAACGGCAATGTGGTCTCACAGGTACCTTTATGCATATCATCTGGGAGTGTGTACCAACATATTGGCGCAAGATACATGACAGTCTACGTAGGGTACTGGGGGTCTCCCTGACACCGGAGGCGAGGAGGTGCCTCCTGAACATAGGGGAGCCTACCGACTTAAATACCTCACAGACGCAATGGGCTACTCTGGGCTTCATGTTAGCTAAAAGAAATGTAGCCCAGTTATGGGGAGCGGAGCAACCTCCCACCATGCCATGCAGGAACTGGTGTGCATGCACACCGGGGCACAAGTTGTGCCCCCCGTATGCATCCACAGGGCGCAGAGGCACGAGGGGGCCCTCCTGGAGGGCCCCCTTTGTTTTCCCTCTGCCAGGGTTTACATCGAGGGGGAACTGCCTTGTAAACCCAGGCAGAGCGGAAACTCCTAATATGCTTGGCGCGACTGCGGCAGTCCTGACAAGCATATGGATGCCTCCTGACTGCCGCAACACTGCCAGAGAACAGCGGTTTCCTGGTGGCTGTGGCGGGCTGTGTTTCCATGTCAGAAAGCCTGACATGGAAAGCTAGTTGGAAACCAACATCATAATCCTTATGGCAGAAACACGATCCATAGGGGTTACGGTCAAGTCTCTGACTGGCCGACGGGTTCCTTGAGTTTGGCGGAATCCATTCGGAATGACCGACCAGTTTCACTTTCGACCGCCAGTATCGTAATGCGGCGGTCGAAAGTTAAACCAGCGATGAAACTCAGAAAGCCTCCGACTTATGCAGGCTTTCCAAGTCTCAGCGCAACGAGGCCCTAAATATAACAGATTATATATTTAATACTCTAAAATTTCATATTAATAGCTAAGTAAAAATATATTAAAAAGCACATATATTTTATATTAAAAGAATTGTGAAATCTTAAAAAATTATATACAATAATATTAAATTATATCATAAACAGTACATTATTATTAAATAAATGTTATTAATAGATAATCATTTTGCATCACATATACTTAAATGCAAATAGTGCATTAAAAATACAACACATAATTAAATATACAACCATTCCACAGACAACTTAAAGGACATTTTTTTTCAGAGATATGAATAATACAAATTATGTATTCATATATATATATTTTTAAATGACATAACAGTAAAACAATATATTACACATAAAAATTGTATAATTGATTCTACATTTTTCTACAATACACTTTGAGGCAATATTAATCAAATAAACATACAATTTATATTTTACTAAACAAATATAAAACATTTATATTTAAAACATTATAAATAATGATAAAGCTATGCACTCATAACTATTTTAATATCGAAATAAGTTGTAATTAACCTAAACCATATATATGTATATATATATATATTTCTAAATAATATTTCAAATCTTTTAAATTTGTACAAAATTAACAATAAATTAAAACATTTAAACCAGTTTAAATGATATAAATTACTTCATAATAACATATGTAAATAAATATAATTTAGCATTAAACTGTAATTTAAAATCTCTACCAAAGTATATTAAAAATGTCACATTTAAAGATACATTTTGTAAAAAAATTAATTCAAATCAAAATTTAGCGTTTGCCAAAGTAATGCAAAATGTTATTTCTAATATTTTGTACTAAATTATGTATCAACTTTATAGACAAAATTAATACAAAAAGAAACAGTCTATATAACAACACATTAAAGAAATGTATCATTCAACAAAATATTTTTCTAAATTATCCCAAAAATATTTTCTCATTAATTAGAGAATATTACATTCAAAAAATTACTAATTAATTTTAAAACGTGCCAAATAATTACTGATACACCAAATTTTACATAAACTTTAATATAAACATATTTCACAAACTTCTCCACACTTTACCCACCCATGATCCTGCTCCTTTGACAGTAAAAAACCACAAAATTCCACTAATACTTAAAAAGTAAATATATCTTTATTGCAGTCAATAGACCATAAAAGTGCGAAATAAGCAACATGTTGATAAAAAAAGCATTCTCAGATAGAGTATTTAAAACACCAGAGGCCCAATAATTACAGCTCCAAATTACTGTAGTTATCCACTTCCCCAATAAAAAAAAGAGCAAAATTCATTACAGCTCGAAAATAAAGTAGAAAAACGGGGGGGACCAGGAGCCTTGTTTAGACAGGTCCTGCACACAGGCTCCAAAGAGAACTGTGTAATGAAGGGGTGTACATTTCCTAACAGGGAGACGAGGGGAGGTCTTTCTTCGTGATGCCCTCACACACCCCGAGGGATGTCCTGCTTCATCATTGTAATAAATAATACAGGGTTTGGCTTATGTGCAGCAAGGCCACGCCCAGGGCCAGACTGGCCGTAGCAGGCATCGGGCAATCCCCCGGTGCGCCGCACGGGTGTGAGGCCGGTTTGGGGCCCCTGGGGGCCATTTTTGTTACAGGGCCGTTTTTGCAAAATCAGCCCTGTAACAAATTTGGCCGAAAAAAACAGCCCTGGCAAAGAGCTCGGCGGCACCCACAACTACCCGGGGGGTGGTCAGGGGGGATTGCTGTGCACTTTGCCAGGGCCAGTTTTAGTTCCCAGTCTGGCCCTGGCCACGCCTCAATATCAATAAACACAACAAAATGCCAGTACTGTACCTTTCTTTGACCAATAGTTTGATGGGCAATGAATCAAACCTCTGCCCTTACAAAACCACTTTTTCCGTTCATCATTGGGCGATGCTCCTCGTCGGGCCTGCGCTGCAATGCCCAACGGGCTCCCGTAAACGGGGCTCTTTGCCGAAGATCTTTTGAAGAGGCTGTGAGGTGTGTGCGGGTGTGGGGGTAGGGTAGTGCACAGGAGGTGGTTTAAGATAAGTCTGGAGCAGTCCTCTTCAGAAATGATTTATGAACTGAGGTAGTTCCAGCTTAAGTAAAAGGAGTAGAAGGCCTACGTGGATGCAATGTTCCTAGAGGGCTATCGCAGTATAATGGGTCGAAATGTTTCGTGCCTGTACTGCCCCTTGCTGGTCATTCGGCACTTCATCAGGACCTAAGAGAGTGTATGGTGCACTACCACTGGTCTGGTACCCTGGTTATGACGTGGTATGCGTCCTACATTTTCCTCTGCCCACCATCCATTTCCCCCCACCATATGAGTAGGGTGGGGGTACCGTGGCGGACGGGAAGACTGTCCGCCACTATTCCTTGAGTCAACCGGGCGGAAAAGGGTTTAATATGGTGGAGGTGTCTAGCAGACAGGCAGGCGGAGAGCAGCCTTTCGCCGCCACAGAAAGGCATGCGGAGTTCACAATTGGGGGCCTGTTGCGGGCCCCCAGGAAGTTGAGGGGGTGGGGGCTGCACATGGGGAGTACCAATGGTAACCTCCTGCATTTGCATACACAATGCGGCAGGCACCGTGCGGTGCCTGCCACTTTGTGTATGCAAATGCACAACATGCATTTTTACCATTGCGGCGGATGCAGCTGAAAGCACTGCCTGCCGCAATGTTACAAATGCGTGATGCGCCCGCCAGTGTGGCGGGCGTATCCTAATCTCCCCCACGGGACCGCCGCACATAAGGCGAGCGGTCCCGTTTTCCATCCTAATTATGCCCCAAGTTTGGTTGTCCACGAAAACACCTGCGATTACAAGTGCCAAGCAAGCTGCAACCTAGATATGTGGGTCCCTTTTCTATCAAACAAATTATTAGCCCATTAGCTGTGAAATTAAAGTTGCCAGAAGATTTACCCATTCATCCAGTATTTCATGTGTCCCTATTGAAGCCCTATTGTGCCCAGACCCATCTTGCTCCCCCTCCTTCACCCATTACATTGGATGGTCTTTTTTCCTCTCCAAAGTTTTATATAGCGCAAACTCGACCCGAAGTTATCAGGTATCACATTGCTTTACATGGGCACCAGTTATGTTACAGACGGACATGTGGAAAAGTAAATTTTGCCATGTTCTGTGTCCCTACGTGTCATCCATCATATGTTATGTGTGCATGATTAAATATGCATATGCATTCCCCATGTTCGATTAATGACGCAATTACAGTTGTGTCCACCTCTAGTATGCCAGTTTCCAGTCCTCGTGAATACTACGTATATCAGGCCTATGTAAAGCTACGTTGCCACGTTTCTCAGTGTGCACGTTATTCCATTGTAAAGTTCCCGTTTCTAGGCCTCAAAAGGGCCTGGACACCAGATTCAGCTCCTGTCTCCTGAAGCCTCGCTGAGGAGCGATACAGCCCCCACCTGTATCCTCGACCCTTCACTTACTTCCTGCCTCGCAGTGCCCGGCCCAGCCTGGCTCAGTCTCTGAGTCTGCCAAGAATATGTTATGATTCCAGTTATCAGTTCAGTCCTCCTTCTCTGCATTCCTAAGCTACTGAACTGCATCAATAGTTTCCGTCATTGTCTAGCCTTCAGGGCTCCATGTTAGAGAAATACTGCATTTAATGGTCATTTAATATTCTTCATCACGCACTACATGTAGAATAATGCATGGTCCAGTCTCAGAATCACGTTAACTTTTCCCCTCCTAACTTCTAGTTTATATCAACATGTTCTCTAAACATCAGATACTAGATACTGTTTAGGTACATGTCGCCCTGACTCTCCAGACTTCAGTCTCTGCTCCTAGCACAGAGTTCATAGCCCCCAGCTTCTCCTAGTG
Organism: Lissotriton helveticus; assembly: GCF_964261635.1. NCBI lineage: Eukaryota > Metazoa > Chordata > Amphibia > Caudata > Salamandridae > Lissotriton > Lissotriton helveticus. The sequence goes on from NC_136061.1 coordinate 448,210,131, forward strand.
ATACGTCATTGCTAGTTTGCGCGCACCATCAGGTTAGAGGTCCCGGCTCCTTAGGTAGCCCCCTCCATGGTTTCCGCCCCATTCATGACATATTCTGTTACGTTTGCATCACATGTCTATGTATACGCCCAGTTACACCTACTTTCGCCCTTATCTTTCGCGACTGCTACGCGTCACACCTTCTGCTCCACCCACTGCTACGCCTACTGCAATGTAATGCTATGTGTTTGCGTTATGTATATATGCTCATGTATTGTTATTAAAAGTCAGCGCGCTCATCCCAGATCCAGCCCCAGCAGCTGCTGGGCCCTGTCATCCTATTCCTATGCAGGTTGTCCTGTTCCTGTCCTTATGCTGTATTAAACCTGCAAAACTCCTACTACCTCGAATCTTGACTCTTATTTATTGAGCTATCTGTTATGATATATGTCTAGTCAAAAAGAGAGGTATTATTTATTTATTTACCACATAATGGCGCCCGAACAGGGACTTGCCCTTTCCCCACGCGTCGGTGAAGCCACGCCGACCCCCTGACCCTCTGCAGTCGTGACGGAACTCTTCTGTGCACCGGCAGATATTTCTGCTTCAAGTATCCCTCAGGCCCACGGAGGAGACGGAGGAGGCGGTCCAGCATCCAAACGAGACGGTGGAGGAACGCGGCGAGTCCCGACCAGAGCCCAAGCCAAGAGTCCAAGGTCCGAGGTATCCGGAGGCCCACCCGTAACTGAAGTCCGAAGTTCGTCGTCCGTCGTCGTAGCAGTCCAGTCCAGTCCGAGGCTTTCCGTTCTTGCTGCCCGGTGAGTACCATTACTGGGGTAGTATCTAGACAGGGTCAATCTAAATTGACTCTGGTCCGTGGGTTGGTGGTACACAGACTCACAAACGAAGTGTTCACCTAGGTGGATACGGGTCTTGATGCGTCCCTTTATGGGACCGGTATGTTCCGTACTGTTTCAGCAGTGCATCCAGTAACTCTAGTCTGTTCCGTTCTCGAGAAATTCTTGTGTTTCTGTTCTCAGTATTCCAGGTAATATTCTGTCCGAACTGTTATGTTATGATGTTGTTCAATGTATTTCCAATGTCGTGATATGCCTGAATTGTTCTCCAAATTGTTATTGTTTCTCGTGTATTGTATTGTGTTGTGTTCCGATTCAAGTTTACAATGTCTCTCTTTTCGAGATTACGTCAGCTAAAAACTAGAAAGGGTTTGTTAGAAGAAGCAGTTCCTGTTCCGCCGAGGGACAGTCCAGGTCATTTTATGTATCAGAAGCATGGCATAAGCGCCATATTGTATCTAGATTTATGGGTAGAGTATACCAAACAGTTAGAAGAAAAGTATAGATGGCCCGTATCGGGTACATGGGATGCCGAGTGCATCATGCGAGTAGAAGAAGCATTATGGAAAAAGAAAGCCAGACAATCACAGAAAGATGCCATCGAGTTATGGCGCAAAGAAGCTCATAGAAGAACTGAAAAAGAAATCAGAAAGTCAGAATTAAGTAGAGAATCCTTAGAACGAGCACAAGAAAAAGAACTAATCGAGATAGGTGAACAAGTCAAAGCCGAACAGTCAGACAGACAGAGGCATGCCCTTATTAGGGGTATGTATCCTCTTCTTGCCGAGGGCTTGCCAAAAGCGACCCCAGAGGCATCCAGTAATTTCCCGCCACCATTAGTTCCGACCAAGCTACGTCACAAACAGACCGCAGCTGATATTTTCATTTCGTCCTATTTGGACGACACAGTCCCAGAATATGCAAATCCTGTTCGCGCTCCGCCAGTCCCTGTAAATCAGGCACTTCCCGCTCCTCCAGACACCGGAGTACCTGTCACGGTACCCCCGGTCCAGTCCGTCATACAAGTCCAGCCTACATTTCCATTTCCCACTCTGCCAGGACGAAGAGCCTCAGTAGACGACTCCAGTTTAGGGACCGCAGGGGGAGGCCCTCCTCAAACCCCGCCGCCACACAAGCGTTTAACGACAGCCGAATTACATGCACAAGCGTCACAGCGTACGCCCAGACATCAGACTGTAGCAGAAATAAGAAAATCCCTTGCCGAATGTGGCTATGATCCAGTCCCAGGCGAGGATAATATGGTTTTATATTCATTCCGCGTAAGAAAGGTGGCCGAGTATCTAGTCACCCTACCCAATATGAAAGAAGATCTAGACAGAATATATTGTTTCATCCGTACAGGGGATGATCCAGAAAGTATTAGCGAGGCCATGTCTCAAAGGAAAGCCGAGATCCAGCTCATGATATTAAAGTTTCTGATTAATTGTCTAATAAGAGAACAAGATTACCCGTCTAAAGATCAAGCCGAAATGAAAATCCTGACAAGGTGGAGTGATAATATAGCCGAGGGTAAGCACAAGACCGTCGGTGCTATGGAGAGTATGTACAAGAAAATCCGTAGAGAAATAATAAAGATACACGAACAACGTAAAGCAGCACAAGTAAGCGAGAAAGAAAGTAACTCTGATACTGAAGAGGTAGAGGACGAGAATCCCACCAGAATAGCGTATGTAGGAAAATCTAGATTTCCAGATCGCCATTTACGCCTAGAACACAAGTCTATTTCTCATTCTCCAGCACCAGAACAAGGTTCTCTAGAACAAGTATTCCAAGCTACCGATCACATTCTGAAATCACGAATCGGTTACAGTGAGTTAAGTACCATGCATGAACAAGAACTAGCCCGATCAGCAGTCCGATGGATTACTGATTCTATCACTTTTCCAGACGAAATAGTGGCACAAATGTTTCTGAAAATGCCCCCAGCCGAGCAACGACTGGTGGGTATGTATATGATTCAGCACCTCATTACATTGTATGAGGGTCAGCACTCTGATCCAGGCCCGTTACATGATATCCTGAACGAGTTACTCCAGTATAGATGGAAAGGTCTAGGTACCGATTTAATTAGTGTCATTCTAGAACAGCGTCACAAATATAGAACGTTTCTGAACCCACATTTTGTTCATGTCTCGCCCCCAGAAAGTAAACCATTTTACATGGAAAGACAGAACCCGTTACGAGAAGTGCATCCAGTTAAGACAGAGGACGGTGAAATGCAACGAGTGTTTGTTTACACCCCGATTACAAAGATGGAACTCCTCGAGATGAAGAAATTAATTCCCTGTCATGACAAAGATCCAGCAGGGTTCCATAGAGAATTAAAAGACATGCTCCGTATGGGAGAATACACATATCCAGATATAATCAAAATGCTAAAGGTTCTGCTGCCCGCAGGGGTGTATGAGAAGCTCAAGGAAAAAGAATGGGAGGTGGGAGAGAAAAAGATCGATTGGGCAGTCCTAGAAGCTGAAGATAAGGCACGAGTACCAGGTACCGGTCTTGGAGATAAATGTAAAGAATTACCAGAATTATTAATACAAGTTCTACCCAGATTATTGACAACGAGAAAAGAAGACTGGGATGCAATCTCAGCCTGTAAACAGAAGCAAGATGAGGATATTAGTGATTTTTATTCTAGATTTGAAAAATGTTTCAGCATCAACAGTGGCCTCAAGACAAGTAGTGAGTCATACCCTCACCTTTTTGTTACTAAATTAGTCGAGAATTCAAGCCCACAAATTAAAAATCGAGTTCTGAAAGTCGAAAGTACCTGGCAAGCTAATACCCCGTCCCAGATGTTGCAAATGCTTCAGTACCACCAGAATAGAATCAGAGAAGAGCAAGAACACGAAAGAAAACGTATGAAAGACACGAAAATGAAAGTACTAGTTGCACAATCTGTTCCTCAAGACAGTCAGAAGAGGGGTCCGAATCAAGCCAGTCATCCTGCAGCTCCCGTTAAAGGGAATTGCAATTATTGTAAACAGCCAGGTCATTTCATAAATGAGTGTGCAGTTCTGAAACACAACATAGCTACTGGTAAGACTAAAGAAAGACCACGTCCGCCTAGACAAGAACAAGTTTCACAGATTCCTCAGCCACAGAATGCACAACAGACAGTTCCAGCTCCGCAGCCTATTGCTGCAACACAGCATGTTACATCGCAGATGTACCAGTATGCACAGTCTGAGTATCCAGAGTACCAGCAGTATTCATGAAACAGCCTAGAGAGGGAGGTAGGCTTGCCTCTCATCGAGATACCTGTAGATCAAGAAGGTCCCTATGTTCATAGTCAAGTATTAGGGAAAGACAGAAAGTTTTTGATTGATACAGGGACAAGTAGGACCACAATTAGTCACGCCGAAGTTCCAGGGGCTCCGCTCTCAGGCTCAAGAAATGTTTCCCTTGGATTTTCAGGAAAGCCTATCGTAAATGAGATTTCAAAGCCAGTTACTCTAGAAGTAGGTCCATTGTCCCGCACTACTGATCTGTTACTTACTAAGTCATGTCCAGAAAACCTATTAGGCATTAAGACACTGAAAGAGTTAGGTGCAGTTATATGCTGCTCCCCAGAGGGAATACGATTGTTCCTACGTGACTTTAAGGGTCACTATGTATTACGAGATTTTGATTCAAGACTGTCTAATGTTCCACAGCATCTATGGGCGCAAGGTCCAACTGATGTAGGTTACATGCAAATCACACCCTATCGTGTGACTCTCAAGCCAGGTGTAGTGTTACCACGAATCAGACAGTACAGATTGCCACCTGAGGCTGTAGCAGCCTTATCCAAAATTATTGACGAGCTTATTGCTCAAGGAGTGGTTGTAGAAACTGACTCCAATGTATGTAATTCTCCGATCATTCCAGTCATGAAACGTACTGATCCAAATGCACCCCCAGTATATCGATTAGTGATTGACCTACGAGAGCTTAATAAATGTATTATTCCGCAGTACCCAGTTGTCCCAGATATCTCTTCCCTATTAACGGCCATTGATTCCGAAGCCACGTTCTTCACTGTCATAGACCTCAAGAACGCATTTTTCAGTGTTCCTATTCATCCAGACAGCCAGTTCCTTTTCGGATTTTGTTTAAATGGAAGGAGCTATATGTTTACACGAGCTCCTCAAGGTTTCACAGAAAGTCCTAGTATTTACAGTCAAGCACTCAAGAGACAACTAGACAACATTCACATGCCAACTGACACTGCCCTGCTCCAGTATGTCGATGATCTACTGATCACAGCCCGTTCTGAACGTGCTTGCGAGCAAGCATCCCTTACAGTTTTGTATTTCCTAGCCGAGATGGGGCACAAGGTATCCCCTTCTAAGCTTCAATTCTGTGTCCAGCAAGTGGTCTACTTAGGACACTTGCTGTCCAAGAGGGGTAGGCAGTTGACACCAGACCGTATCCAGTTAATAGCGAGTCTTCCTCAGCCCAAGACCCAGAAGGAGGTACGTGCTTTTATCGGCCTTACTTCTTACTGCAGACAATGGATTCCTCAGTATGCATTTCTAGCCAAGCCACTGATACAGTTAACGACACAGGAGGCAGCCGTATCGACTGTCCTCCCTTGGACATCTGAACATACACTTAGTTTCAATGAGTTAAAGAAAGCCCTATGCCAAGCTCCAGTTCTAGCGACACCGAACTACAGTAAGCCTTTTACACTTTTCGTTACTGAACGTGAAGGTACAGCATTATCTGTTCTCACACAAGATCAAGCAGGACAATACAAGCCTTGTGCTTATTTTTCGAGCACATTAGATCCTGTAGCCCAGGCTCTGCCTGTGTGCCTCAAGTCAGTTGCAGCCACAGCACTAGCTATCAGACAAAGTGATTCCATAGTCTTAGGACATACCTTGACAGTACAAGTTCCACACTCTGTGGAAGTTCTTTTAAACCGAACACAAACTCAGCACTTGACAATTGCACGTTTAACAGGTTATGAATTGACACTGTTCCAGCCTCACATAGAAATCAGACGCTGCAACGTTTTAAATCCTGCTACACTGTTACCATCAGTTAATTCAAATTCTGCCACACATGATTGCGTGGAAGTAGTTAACATTACGACAAAGCCAAGACAAGATCTGACAGATACTCCGTTACCAGACCCCGACCTGACACTTTATGTGGATGGTTCATGTATGAGAACTAGTACAGGAGAACTAGTCGCCGCGTATGCAGTGACTACTGACACCGAAGTTATTGAAACACACCGTATTGACACCCTGTCCGCTCAAGCAGCAGAGCTAGTTGCTCTGACACAAGCCTGTATACATGCCAAGAACCAGAAAGTTAATGTTTACACAGATTCACGTTACGCATTTGGAGTTGTACACGACTTCGGAGTGCTCTGGCAGGAGAGAGGTTTCATGACTTCTCATGGAACCAAGATTCAGCATGGTCTCCTTATTCAAGCTCTGTTAGATGCCATACATTTGCCGACATCTATCGCTATCATGAAGTGCAAAGCACATACGAAAGTTACTGACATTATTTCCCAAGGTAATGATCTAGCAGATCGCACAGCCAAGCTTACAGCACAGACTCTAGACATTCCAGTTAATCAGACACACACTCCAGATCCGACCACATGTATGACAGTTAAGGACCCTACACAAGATGTCATAGATATCCAGTTACATGCTACTCCCGAAGAAATCAAGAAATGGTCCGAACAAGGAGGGGTCCAGACAGATCAAGGATGGTTAACGAAGGGTAGAGCCACATGGTTTCTCCCCGACTCTATGGTTCAAGTCATTATTAATACCGCACATAGTCCAGCACATTTAGGAGAAAAAGCTATGTTAGACAGTATCCAGAACATTTGGTTTAACAAGCATTTACGAGCTGCAGCCAAGCAGAAAGTCCGTACCTGTATGATATGTTGTCAGTTTAATCCAGGTAAAAGTGTCCCGGTGGAACAAGGTGGATTCCAGCCCCCTGACCACCCTTTTGAAGTCCTCCAGATGGATTATATTCAGATGGAGCGATGTCGAGGTTTCAAGTATGTCCTTGTAGTTGTATGCGCTTTGTCCAGGTGGACAGAAGCATATCCAGTCCCAGATTACACAGCCGCGACCACTGCCAAGCAGTTGGTTCGTGAGTTTTTCCCTCGTTATGGACTCCCTAGAGTCGTATATTCTGACAACGGCCAGCCATTCTCATCTGAACTCATGAAGCATGTTTCCCTGTTATTAGGGTACCAGTGGAAGTTTCATTGTGTACGCCATCCTGAAGCAGCCGGTCTCGTAGAGAGACATAATCAGACTCTGAAAATCCGTATTGCAAAAGTGTGTAAAGAAAAAGGTGTGGACTGGCTAGTAGCTCTGCCAGTCGCTTTATTTTATATGCGCATGGTCGCACATTCCAGATCAGGTCTGTCCCCGTATGAGGTCGTATTCGGCCGCCCCCCTAATATGTGGGGTACTCCTAGACCCCGAAGTATTACCGATGTTTCAAGTAATATGCTGACAGATTACCTAGCTTCCTTGATGTCTGCCCTCAACTCATGTCGTTCACAGGTTGCCGCCGCATTTCCAGACAATACCGAGGTGGCACCGCATGAAATCATTCCATGATCCATGGTGATGGTCCGCAACTTTGACAGATCAAGTCCGCTGGAGCCTCGTTGGAAAGAGCCCCGACAGGTCCTCCTCACCACCCGTACAGCCGTGAAGTTGGAAGGACGCAAAGGCTGGGTGCACCTTTCTCATGTTAAACTTTTTAATGGACCGAAACCCGTCTTAAAGAACATTTCCCAGGATTTGAAGGATTGCCAAGGCATTGTTCTCAAGGACTGTCCCGCAAAAGACATTGCTACAACCCCTCCCCTGTTAGAGAAAACTCCGCAACAGGAGTACAAGCTAAAACTTCGGTCTAGTAAAATAAGTCAGTCAGTTTGATTGTCTAAGTCCTCCCCTAGGTGAAACGGTTAGACTGTTTCTGACATGTATAAAATAGACCCCCATAGTGAGAGAGTTAGTCAAAACTCAATCCGATGTATCGTTTTTCTATGTTTCATATTGTTTCTCAGCATTATGATTTCCTGCACGAGTTATGCATTCTACTTGTACTTCCCAGTTCTTCATGTAAATAAGTCTGCTAATGCTACAATAGAGCACACGTTTAGTGATCTGCCTCCTCATGAACTCTCTTACCGCCTCGCCATGCGTAATAACTAATTTATCCGCATGTTACATTACTCACACCAGACCAGCAATGCCACTAATTGTTGGGTGTGTGGTCGACTCCCCCCTTTCCAGACACCGAAGGGAGTTCTGCCACTTTTTCCTTATCCATTTTCACATAATGGTTCGTGTGGAGCATGGTCCACGTTAACGTCATCCTCAACAGATATGTCTTTTCTTAACAGTACATGTTTTCCAGACAAGCAAGGTCTCCCCCACAGAACAGGTTTAGATCTAGAAAATGAAGTGTATAATTTAGGTAATTATTCGTCGAATTTCATGGTCTTGAATGTTCAGTCTGATACTACTCCAGACTTACCTGCTATTTCAGTACTGCCAGTCAAAGGCGAATTATGTGTCCGAAATAATGGTTCCGTACATGTAGGACACAGTGATTGTACTACTATTGTCAAGTATAGTGACAGTGGGAAATCTATTTTTAAAGCTTCACGTCATTCTTATTTTATTTGTGGTCAAACTGCATATGTTCGTCTGCCCCTCGATTGGGAGGGAACCTGTTACATTGCCTTCCTACTGCCACCAGTTTTCCTAGCCCCACCTGATTATCATAGAAATACACATCTAGTACACATTAGACATAGAAGGGAGTCCCCAATTGTCGATTATACTGAAACTGCTCTAGAACAGTATACAGATTTCAACAGAGGGTTCTTTTTCTTTATAGGACCTATCCAGAATAGTAAACTGATCCGTAGGTTAACCAGAACCCTCGAAGCTGTAATAAATGAGACTGCCTCTGCTCTAGGTAACTTAACTGAAGAGCAATCTGCTATGAGATTTGTCGTTTTGCAAAATCGTCTCGTCCTTGACGTCATACTGGCCGATAGGGGCGGGGCTTGTAGAGTCATCGGATCTAGTTGCTGCATTTTCATTCCAAATAACGCGCCGTCTGTTTATTCAGCTATAACCAGACTCCATAAAATTGCCCATCTGATACACCAAGATCCAGGCACCTGGACATGGTCCGGTTGGTTCTGGAATATAATTTCCGCATGGGGATGGAAAATATTGTCCTTTCTAGGTATTGCAGTAGCGATCATATTCAGCTGCTGCCTCTGTATACAATGTGGCCCTGCGATTTGCGGCATTTGTGCTACCTCTTGTATTCCTAGTCCCAAGCCCCGTTCTAAATCCCGTTCCAGGATAATTCGAGACGAGCAAATGATACTGTATGAAATGATAGATGGTATCATGAATATTGATGTTTCCTGATGGAAACGTAGTGACAAGGAGGGAATGTGGAAAAGTAAATTTTGCCATGTTCTGTGTCCCTACGTGTCATCCATCATATGTTATGTGTGCATGATTAAATATGCATATGCATTCCCCATGTTCGATTAATGACGCAATTACAGTTGTGTCCACCTCTAGTATGCCAGTTTCCAGTCCTCGTGAATACTACGTATATCAGGCCTATGTAAAGCTACGTTGCCACGTTTCTCAGTGTGCACGTTATTCCATTGTAAAGTTCCCGTTTCTAGGCCTCAAAAGGGCCTGGACACCAGATTCAGCTCCTGTCTCCTGAAGCCTCGCTGAGGAGCGATACAGCCCCCACCTGTATCCTCGACCCTTCACTTACTTCCTGCCTCGCAGTGCCCGGCCCAGCCTGGCTCAGTCTCTGAGTCTGCCAAGAATATGTTATGATTCCAGTTATCAGTTCAGTCCTCCTTCTCTGCATTCCTAAGCTACTGAACTGCATCAATAGTTTCCGTCATTGTCTAGCCTTCAGGGCTCCATGTTAGAGAAATACTGCATTTAATGGTCATTTAATATTCTTCATCACGCACTACATGTAGAATAATGCATGGTCCAGTCTCAGAATCACGTTAACTTTTCCCCTCCTAACTTCTAGTTTATATCAACATGTTCTCTAAACATCAGATACTAGATACTGTTTAGGTACATGTCGCCCTGACTCTCCAGACTTCAGTCTCTGCTCCTAGCACAGAGTTCATAGCCCCCAGCTTCTCCTAGTGATACGTCATTGCTAGTTTGCGCGCACCATCAGGTTAGAGGTCCCGGCTCCTTAGGTAGCCCCCTCCATGGTTTCCGCCCCATTCATGACATATTCTGTTACGTTTGCATCACATGTCTATGTATACGCCCAGTTACACCTACTTTCGCCCTTATCTTTCGCGACTGCTACGCGTCACACCTTCTGCTCCACCCACTGCTACGCCTACTGCAATGTAATGCTATGTGTTTGCGTTATGTATATATGCTCATGTATTGTTATTAAAAGTCAGCGCGCTCATCCCAGATCCAGCCCCAGCAGCTGCTGGGCCCTGTCATCCTATTCCTATGCAGGTTGTCCTGTTCCTGTCCTTATGCTGTATTAAACCTGCAAAACTCCTACTACCTCGAATCTTGACTCTTATTTATTGAGCTATCTGTTATGATATATGTCTAGTCAAAAAGAGAGGTATTATTTATTTATTTACCACAGACACATTCTTTTTTGTTAGGCGCAGGGAAATTAAGTGATTTGCCCAGAATCACAGGATGATGAGCATCGTTGCTGAGACTCGAACCCGGTTCCCCAGATTCAAGGTCGACCACCCTAGCCACATCTCCTCCCCTCTCCCATTTGGAATTCAAAGTATAAAGAATCTTTGACCCTAGGCGTGAGAATAGACAATTGAAAAAGGTGTGGTCCTGAAGAACAGTCTTGGGAACCAGCCTGCAATGTTAATGCCCCTTGCCTGGTTCATTCCTTCCATGCCAATCACCCAGACAAATCGCAAACTGTAGGTCGTTCCTTGTGGAGGGAAACTGTCACGACCCTCTCATGTGCCCTCTGTGCAGTGGGCCTAGTGTGAAGAGCTCATGTGGCTTTACTCCATGGCAATTTATGGTCCGCTATGATATTTATTACTGACGTTTCCCCAGCACACTCATGTCCTGCTATTTGGTTCCGATCAACAAGCTGCACCTGCCTATTCTGTAAGGTCATAGAGAGTGTACTAACACGTGTTTTCTCAAAGGTTTGGGAACCTTCCAGATGGCCATGTGCCCCATGTACTGCCGGTTATTAGGCTACATCCATCGAGCCTTCAAGAGGGTATATAAACTCCACCCAAACCTGAATTGTGGCATGGCCTCACTCCCTGAAGAATGAGCTTCACCCTCCACACTCACCTAAAAAATCCTACCGGAACCAAAAAGTGATACAGTCTCCTTAAATTCCATCGAAACCCGTGGTTCCTGTGGCATCTGCTTTCACAATGTCTTCCTCCTTGCTCCTTCGTGCATAGTTACTCCGTAATACACATCTCCCTGAGTGAAGGCTTTGAGATCTTCTTTGAACTTCAGACAAGTTGAAGAACTAGGCTAAGTACTTGATATCGGTTAGTGTGCACTAAACGTACTACAGTAGTAAACAAGACCAAATAACCTTGTTTTCAAAGGCTATAGACTTTTCCTCCATTCCCTCTCTGTGATTTACTCCAACACTTCATGTGTATTTAATCTCCGGACTCTCCCTAGAATCTTGGCGCTAGAAATATATCGCGCACGGATAAGGACTTGAGCTCCGTGTTTCTCTGATGAACAGTAGTGCCTGGAGAAAGCCCTTCAGAGTCTTTGCTGTATGTATGGACCTTGTACCAAAATCGGTATTTCAAGTTATTCCTAGGAGTGACTCACTCCAATTTGTGATTATGATTATTCTGCTCTCATGCCGAACTGCTGCTGAAACCTGTAAGTTTGTGTCACTGAAGTTAATGCATTTTCATTTATGTAGAAACTTGTTAGGGTACAGATGGTGACTGCCTCCTTTTGTTATTTCCAGTGCATTGAGTCATTGCGAAAACAGAGGTTCTGGTCCCAGGCACAGCTACCTCACAAAATGTAGAAGGTCTCAGAAGTGACAGATCGTGTCACGTAGTGTCGCACAATCGTAGAGCAGATCCAACACCGCAAGTCTCTTGTTTCTTATGTTATCCCAAACCCTCTTCCCCTTTGGGACAATGTGTGCTCTAAGGTTTACATTCCTAGGCATTAGCTGTCTTTGGGAGAGATAGGAGGCCCAGCATTGGCTCCAGTGTCTTCCATGCAGTTGAGACCATCAGCCTGATTCATCATTCTCCTGTTTTGCGAGCCCCTAATAGCGATTCATAAGGAATCGCTATTAAGGACTTGCAAAACGGGATTCATGTAGGAATTGCAAAAAATATTGCGATTCCTACATGTTCCTTATTTGCGAGTAGCAAATTGCTAATCGCAAATAAGGAATAACTCCCCATGCATTCCTATGGGCCAAAAGGCCCATAGGATTGAATGGGGAGTATTCCTTATTTGCGATTAGCAATTAGCTAATCGCAAATAAGATAGCGATTTAAAGTGTGCCAGGGGTGTCCAAAGGACACCCTGTAGCACCCCTTAAATGCAAATTGAAACAGGTGTTGCGCACACACATGTCCAAAGGACATGTGTGTGTGCAACATGCAACTTAGAAAAATGCTTTTAAAAGCATTTTTCTAAGTTTTCGCTATTTACCACGAGGTTTGACCTCGCGGTAAATAGCGGGCCGAAATTGCGAATTCGCAATTTTTAAATGGATGATGAATTGCATTTAAGGAATCTCAAATAGAGATTCCTTAAATGTAATTCCTCACAAAATAGCGAAATCGCTATTACCGATTTTTGCATTTGGGATGATGAATCCCAAATGCAAAAATAGCGCTCGCAAAGGGCCAGATTCTCAGAATCTGGCCCTTTGCGAGCTGATTTCGGATTGATGAATCAGGCTGCATGTGAGTGCAGGACACATTTGAGGGCCTGCTTTGTGGAATCGTTATATTGAGATGAGGTGTGAGATGGTGTTGATAGGTGTAGAACAAGGAGGGCTGCCGTTCCCTATTGTCGGGTATCATCTGGATGTCTTCCATGGCTGCTATAAGGGTGGTTTCCGTGTTGTGGTTTTGGTTTGGTATCTGGTACTGCAAATACAATTAAGATTTAATAAGTGGGTAACACCAAACTATTTGATTGGATTATATGTAAAATGATGATATTACTGATGTGCTGCTATTATGTTGGTTGCAATAAAAAGATTTATAAATATATATATATATATTTAATAAGTAGGATATTGATATCTCCCTATAAATCTCTGGAGGTTACATTCTTGTTACAGGTGCATTCTAATGCTAGACTATGCCTTTAGCAAATTATTACAGGCATATATAAAAACCACTTACTTTTGTTCTGTTCGATTTGAGGTCTTCCTAACTACACCAGTCCTGACCTCATCTGCAGGAGAAGGGAGTCATTGTAGCTGGCAGTCACAAATTAACCAAAGAGTGAAACCTTGCACCTACCTAACTGTTTGCCATTCCTAGCCGATTGAGCCACAGTGCAGTTGTCCTGCTCTATCCGAGGAGTCTCCTATCTCCTCTCCAAGACCTCATCTATAGGAGGAAGAAGCCCTTCCAGATACCAAGGAGCGCAAATCACCCATAGTCTAAAAGCCGACATCATCTGTTGTGCCATCCTGCTGCTCGTTCCCTCCTGCCTGTTTCTAGACCTGTGGAATAAGCAGTATCTTTAGTCCTTTTTTGCATTTATTTCTTTTTTGCATTGTGTTCATTGTAGTCCTGCTTTTGTAAAGGGGAACACAAATCTACAAGTTCCAGAATGCAAACATACCTTAGGACCTCTGGATATGGTTAGGAAAATCCACTTATTATATGACATAAAATACCCCAACAGTATCCTTAAAAAGGATGGGCGGATTTTGCGGATCCACGATTCACGAATTTGCGAATTCACGGATCGTGGATCCGCAAAATCCGCGGATTTAGCGGATCGGCGGATTTGGGGGCGGGGCTTCCTCGAGTGTGTGGGCGGGGCCAAACGGACGGGGCTTCCATGCGAGCGCACATGCCTCTTGTGTGTATAAAAGGTCAGAGACCGATCAGAGCAGCAGATTAAGAGACAGAAGCCCCTGGTCACAGGAACAGCACGGGGATTGCGCTCGTGAAAGTCAAAGATGCAAATGCCTCTGGCCAGCATCACAGCGGATTTTCGATGGTATATTTGGGAAGAAGGCACATCTGCCCAGCCTCCCAACGCTCACGATTTTTTTTGGGCTGATGAATGAGTCACTGCATTTGCGCTTCAACTAGTTCCAGCGACCAAGTGTGTGTTACTATGCAATCGCGCCGAAGTGCGCAGGGGTCCCTTGAGTGAAATGTCCATCATAGTGGGTAAATGGCGGGAAGACGGTGCACACCTCGAGTGTGTGGGCGGGGCCAAACGGACGGGGCTTCCATGCGAGCGCACATGCCTCTTGTGTGTATAAAAGGTCAGAGACCAGCATCACAGCGGATTTTCGATGGTATATTTGGGAACAAGGCACACCTGCCAGAATGAACCCCGCCCTTCATATTTATTCAAGAAGACACCATGTAAATAATTTACGATGGCGCCGGCAAGCTGCCAGCGCCATCCTGCAAAAGTTACTTAATTAGCTTCAACAGGAAGCTCCAACTGATAAAATAAAGCAGGCGCTCGAGCCCCTGCTTTATCTTATCTGTTAGAGCTTCCTGTCGAAGCTAATTAAGTAACCATTTGAGGATGGCGCTGGCAGCTTGCCGGCGCCATCGTAAATTATGCAGGCTTGAACTTTTGACCGCAAAATCCGCTCCGATCGCGGATTGCGGATTCTCGGTAAATTCGCGAGAGTTCGCGGATCGCGGATTTACCGAAAATCCGCAAAATCCGCGATCGGAGCGGATTTTGCGCTCATGCTTAATTGCGGTTCACACTGGCATTTCATGCCCTAAAATGTTTTTGGCCTGTGTAGCTTGGCATGAGCAGGAAGGCTTATCTCAGAGGCAGTGTGTAAAGCATTTGTGAACACATACAGTAATACAGTGAAAACACTATAGATGTAAAGTCTGTATTTGTAAAGCACGAACTACTCACCCTTTCGGGTCTCAAGGCACTGGGGGCCATAGTAGAAATTAAGTGAGCTATTGCCCAGAGTCACATGGTGCTGAACTGAGCTGCCGCCAGAGTTGGGGATCGAACCGTGAACCCTGTGTTCCGAAGTCAGCTGCCCTGGCCGCTGCACCACACCTCTCCACTAAGATGGACACAACGCAGGTTCTATAAAAATAAGTATTCTTTATATAGACTTAACACAAGACCCAAACGACAAAAATCCTCAATACAGTATTAAGAAAATGACTTTAAGATGGTAGAAATAACTCAGTTCACTTTAGATGGTAAATGCGACATGTTTCTCACAAAGTACCTTTGGATGCGTCACGCAAGTTAAACAAAAAGTTCGCAGGGAGAACGATGCGTTGGTTCCTTCCTTCGGGTGAGGCGATGCGACTGTTCCTCAGTGCTTGCGCAAAGTAGCCGATGCGTCGGTTCCTTACCGGAGAGGAGGTGATGTCACGATCTTTTGGTGCGTCCCGGTTGCGATGTGATAAGATAGCACTTTGATGCAATACGACGATCCGGTGTGATGCGAGAAGATGGCGCCCTTGATGCAATACAACAACGTGAAGATGATGCGTGGTGCACGCCCGGCGGCCGTGTGGCGACTCTGTAACTTTGGAGCCACGACAGGCCCTGCGACATGCTTCTCCGGTGATGCGATGGCGACCCTTGAAGTAGCGCATGCTTCTCCGGTGATAGGACGGCACACAGCTGCGAGGCAGACATGGTTCTCTGGTGATGCAACGGCGACCCGTGTGGTGGCGACACGCTTCTCCGATGATGCAACGGCAACAGCTGCGGATGCGACACACTTCTTCTTGTTGAGTCACGCTTCCAGCTCCCAACAACACGCAGGCTTCTGCAGACAAAATTCCCAACAAGGAAATTCAGGGGGGAGCTGGTGGTGAAGTCTTGTATCCCTGAGACTTCAGCAGGAGAGTAGCACAGTTCAAGCCCTTGGAGATTCTTCTTCAAGATGATGAAAGTTGCAAATAAAAGTATTTCTCCTTTCCTTGGCAATAAAGAAACCACTGCAGGCCAGCCTCAGAAAGCAACAGTCAAAAAGTCCTGCAGATTCTCTGGTTCTTCTTGGCAAAAGATCTGTCTTGCTGTCCAGAAGTGATCTAAAGTTCTGGGGGCTGAGACCCCCTTTTTATACACACAAATCATTTGTCTTTGAGGGCAGAGAGTGTCTGTACCTAGTCCAAACCAGTTCTGGGTTCATTCTGCCAGTGCACAACTTCTTCCTTTGTTAGTGTGGACCAGGGTCATCAGACGCACCACAGGACGTGGAGCCAGCATTGTGGAAGGCAGGCACGACCCTATTCAGGCCCAGGTGCTACTCTCCTACCACTCCCAATGCAGATAGGTCTATTCAGTGCAGTGCTGACTCACCCTGCCTCCTGGAGTCCCCTCAGCCCCTGTCACTCACAAACCAGATATGCAATACACAACCTAGCAGAGGCAGGATGGATGGTTTAGGCAAGAAAATGCCTACTTTCTAAAAGTGGTATTTTCAACACAGAATGTTCAAACCAACTTCACTAAAAGATGTATTTTAGCATTCTGAGTTCAGGCGTACTAAATTTGTTTTTCTACCATGTTCCCTGGGTCAGTTAGGATTATAAGATGTTATTATCAAACTGCCCATTCTGACCAATGGGGACAGCTAGCCTTGCAATAGTGAAAAACGAAATTGGCTGTAATTCACTATCAGGACATGCCACACACATCAGGGCATGTTCTACATTTCACAAACAATGCACCATGCCCTTGGTCCTACCTTAGGGGTGGCTAACATGTAGAAAAGGGACGTTTAAGGACTGGTATATGGATGCACTTACCAAGTCACATGGCAGTACTAGACGGCCTCTTTTTCTGTTTTGCTGCAGCTCCTCGTTGAGTATGAGAGTTTGAGGGGCATGGTTGTGGGGAGTTGGAGGAGAGCTGTTGAAGTAGAATAGGCAAGATGAATGATGGTGTCAGAAGATAGGCAGTCATGAGTATATATAACGGATAAAAATGTGGTGTTGGTCAGCAGGGAAATGGTAATGGGAGGGTGATGCTGTCAGGGGGGTATTTGTAGGTGGCCAGGGTCATAGGGATGTGGTGTGGGGTAACGATTGTGCGGTTATATAGTGAAGAGGGTTTTAACATGCTGATGGGCAGTGATGATGGCAAGGTGTCAGGGAGAAAGTGGGCAGTGCTGGTGGGAGTGCGGTGAGGTATGATGAGGTTTTTCATCAGGAGGTTGACAGAATTAGATGTATGGTGTCTGGTGTGGGTGGAAATGTGGGTAAATTCAGGAGGTGTGCAGAGTTATGCCCTGAGTGAAGACTGGATAGAAGAGGTAGGCTGAGAAGGACAGATGAGGCTGTGGGTGGGGGTCTATAGTATCAGGAGGTGAACAGTAGGTCTTATGACGTTCGAGTGTTTGCCCGATAACATGT
The DNA here is from genome assembly GCF_964261635.1 of Lissotriton helveticus. Taxonomy (NCBI): domain Eukaryota; kingdom Metazoa; phylum Chordata; class Amphibia; order Caudata; family Salamandridae; genus Lissotriton; species Lissotriton helveticus. The sequence goes on from NC_136061.1 coordinate 448,227,615, forward strand.
GGTGAGAGAAAGGAAATGGGTGACCCCTTACACCCTCCACCCACACCTGTGCGTTTATGTCTCATCAGTATGTCTGTGGCTGGTTAGTGATTAGTCAATCTGAGAGTTTTGAGTAGGGTCGCTGGAGAGTGTTTTGAGGGATGGGATGGGTTTTCTGACCTGCCACTGAACCCTTTTGTGTTTGTATGATCAGTAGGTCTCTTTCTGCTGCTAAATAGTCCATCTGTGGATTGTGGTTTGTCCTAATGTGTGTATGTGATAACTCGAGTCTCTATTTGTGGCTGCCCAGGTGAAATCTGCTGTTTAACCTACACCCCTGATGAGCGATATTTTATTATTGTCTTAGTATTCTTATGAGTTTCCATACGTCCGTTTCTAAAACGTGTCTTAGAGTTAATCACGGCCATTTGTCTGTGGCCGCCCACCCGTGGCATCCCATCAACCTTTTGTATCTGTTTCTTTATCTTGTCCCTCAGCTTCTCAGGGCGCAACCCCGTTATTTTAATGTCTGGTCACTGCATTGTCTGCTCTACATTGGCACAGATGAGTTATATATAAAATACGTAAATGGTAAAAGGCTATTTCATTAAAAATTCAGGTGTTTCCCCCTTCCCACCTTTACATGATGTAAAGCCAAGCCTTGTTAGTGGAAGGGCAGGCAGTACAATACTTCCTTTCCCTGTCTCCTTATCTTGTGTCGTCCGCGTGGTCATGTCTTGGGTCGGGCGGGCGGCCATTTGTCTCAATGTCTAGAGAAGAGGGCAGGACAAGAGCAGAGAGAAGGGTGAAGGTGAAGGCTACGGGGGAAGAAGAGCGCCAAGAAGGGAATGGAGGACAGGAGGGTATTGTCTCTTAGGGAAAAGAAGGACGGAAGGGAGTGGCTGGAAAGGGATGACGTAGTTAGGAGAGACAGGAGGTTAGGAGAGTAAAAGGGGAGATGAGAGAGATGGGTAGGAGGTGAAGCCCTTAGAGGTGGCATCGAAGACGGCAGGAGGTGGTGTGAAGGGATGAGGAGGAGCGCAGGAGGGCAGGAGGGCTGTCGCACAAGTTTACTGGCTCCTGGTCAGAGCAGGCCACACACCTCAGCTTATCTTTGTCTAACTCTCTGGAACCTTTCCTCCTGGATGTATAACAAGGTGAACGTGACTCTACCTACCTTCATACACGTTTTAGAAGCATCCACATTCACGGATGTTTGCTAATATTTCAAACTGAAATTACAGCTTGGCACAAATGTGTTGCTTTGTGAACTTTTTTTATATGAAAGTCTGCACTGCAGCGTTGTAACTATTCCATCAATTCATGTTAGTGGAGTAAATTCCGGCTTATCCCGGGTCACAGTTCATGTTTTGAAATGATACATTTGTTCTAAGCACCCGAAGAACATTTCCCGATTTTTATCTGCACTTATGTGGTTTTTCACAGCCCAGTTTACAAATCGGACAAAGCGATTCATCGACCTAACATGAAGTACTTTTTTGGTGCAAGCTTTCTGCTAAGGTGCCACTTAATCAGAACTAATGGCAAAATGGGCGGAAAAGGGAGAATCTATTAGCCAGTGAGTGAAAATCGATGGCGTCAAGAGGGCAGATTGACTATTTATAATATAATGGCCCACTACTATCCATTTTACTTTCACCCTTTGATAACTCAACGTTTAATAACTTTTTATCTTGACTGTATTTATGGTTTTATTGTTGTGCCTGTATATATCTTATTGCACTTTTATGGTCTTTGACCGAAATAAAGTTATCAAATGTCAATGACTATTTATTACCTTGAGGTAGGTGGAATATGACCAAGAAATCTAGTGAAGGCAAGACCGGCCTCACGCCCTCCTTAGGACATTTCTAGGCAGATATCAGTGTCTTGGTGTCTAGAACAGCATCTCTGGTCACTGTGTTCACTAATTTTTCTAACTCCTCCTGCGCATCTCAGTTCTTCTTTTTGTAGATGACAGGCATGGTATTATAAATGAGATGATTCTTTTTCCGAGGGTTACAGGATATGGCCCAGGCACCAACACATGCACTAGGAATAAGGTCGTAGAAAATGGGAAGTAACTGAGAGCAAGAGATATCCATACTGCGAACCAATCTATCATCCTTTCACTATCTTGCCCCAGGAACTTGGGCACCAAGGAAGTCCATCGATGGCAGTGAGGAATCAGTAGACTCCAACCTCTCGCTTGTACTGCAGGGAAATCAAGTAAGCAAAGGGGCCTTCTACACTTTGCAAATCATATATCTTATCCGTCGAGATGTAGGATTGTCTTCCAGAATGCAGGCCATTATTGCACTATCCTGGGGCCTGTTTCTACTTATCCTGCAGCTCAGAATGTGGCTGCCAGAGAGTTCCTTTATCTATGCATGCTCCCCATAATTCCTACTCTACAAGCCTTACCCTGGATGCCTGAGGCCAGCCATATCACACGCCGGGTTCTCTACTTTTCCAACTCGACGATACATGGTGCCAGACCGATGTTTCTTCAATTTCCAGATGGCCAAGATTTTGGAACTCGCACCCTGCAACAGTAAAGATCATCAATGAAAATGTTGCATACTGGAATGTGATAAACACAAGGATGTTCCAAAACTTGTGACCGTCTAAAGTATAGTTCATACCAGCAGAAGATTAACTGCAAACCCAAATCTATCTATCCAGACCTGTCTTGCACTCTTTGCGTTAGTGCACCTAAAAGTCCACCACAACGCATCTGGAGCACCCATCGGAACCTCATACGTAAGAGTAACTTCCTGCAAACTCCACAATGCAAACTGGTATTCTATAAACCTTACCTCACAAATGGAGCAACCTCTTACTTGATCACCAAGATAATGGTATGTATCTATGCAGGAGGAACACTAGCCATGGTATGTATCTATGCAGGTGAAACGCTAGCTATGGTATCTATCTTTGCAGGTGGAACGCTAGCCATGGTATGTATTTAAATACAAAAAGGGGGTGGTGATGGACAGAGTAGCTGAGTTAATCAGAACACTCCTACCCAGTCAACAGATCAGGGCTTGATCCATCACCGTTTTTTAGCTCACTGCACCATCCCAGTTCAGAACCTGGCTATATGCAAATTAGTCTGTCCCTGGCCCAGTGCATCATGGGAACAGGGCAGACCAAACTACCAAGCCAATTCGTCACTGGAAAGGAAACAAGCTTCCGGGGACCGGTTTCTGGCATTACAGCCGTCTTCGGCCCGGCTTGCTTGAATCCTGATGGTGCAATGAGCAAGGGACTCATGTCTGAGCATACCCTTCCACACTCATGGTGGCCAAAATAATTACAAAAAGGGGGTGGTGATGGACAGAGTATCTGAGTTAATCAGAACACTCCTACCCAGTCAACAGATCAGGGCTTGATCCATCACCGTTTTTTAGCTCACTGCACCATCCCAGTTCAGAACCTGGCTATATGCAAATTAGTCTGTCCCTGGCCCAGTGCATCATGGGAACAGGGCAGACCAAACTACCAAGCCAATTCGTCACTGGAAAGGAAACAAGCTTCCGGGGACCGGTTTCTGGCATTACAGCCGTCTTCGGCCCGGCTTGCTTGAATCCTGATGGTGCAATGAGCAAGGGACTCATGTCTGAGCATACCCTTCCACACTCATGGTGGCCAAAATAATTACAAAAAGGGGGTGGTGATGGACAGAGTATCTGAGTTAATCAGAACACTCCTACCCAGTCAACAGATCAGGGCTTGATCCATCACCGTTTTTTAGCTCACTGCACCATCCCAGTTCAGAACCTGGCTATATGCAAATTAGTCTGTCCCTGGCCCAGTGCATCATGGGAACAGGGCAGACCAAACTACCAAGTCAATTCGTCACTGGAAAGGAAACAAGCTTCCGGGGACCGGTTTCTGGCATTACAGCCGTCTTCGGCCCGGCTTGCTTGAATCCTGATGGTGCAATGAGCAAGGGACTCATGTCTGAGCATACCCTTCCACACTCATGGTGGCCAAAATAATTACAAAAAGGGGGTGGTGATGGACAGAGTATCTGAGTTAATCAGAACACTCCTACCCAGTCAACAGATCAGGGCTTGATCCATCACCGTTTTTTAGCTCACTGCACCATCCCAGTTCAGAACCTGGCTATATGCAAATTAGTCTGTCCCTGGCCCAGTGCATCATGGGAACAGGGCAGACCAAGCTACCAAGCCAATTCGTCACTGGAAAGGAAACAAGCTTCCGGGGACCGGTTTCTGGCATTACAGCCGTCTTCGGCCCGGCTTGCTTGAATCCTGATGGTGCAATGAGCAAGGGACTCATGTCTGAGCATACCCTTCCACACTCATGGTGGCCAAAATAATTACAAAAAGGGGGTGGTGATGGACAGAGTATCTGAGTTAATCAGAACACTCCTACCCAGTCAACAGATCGGGGCTTGATCCATCACCGTTTTTTAGCTCACTGCACCATCCCAGTTCAGAACCTGGCTATATGCAAATTAGTCTGTCCCTGGCCCAGTGCATCATGGGAACAGGGCAGACCAAACTACCAAGCCAATTCGTCACTGGAAAGGAAACAAGCTTCCGGGGACCGGTTTCTGGCATTACAGCCGTCTTCGGCCCGGCTTGCTTGAATCCTGATGGTGCAATGAGCAAGGGACTCATGTCTGAGCATACCCTTCCACACTCATGGTGGCCAAAATAATTACAAAAAGGGCGTGGTGATGGACAGAGTATCTGAGTTAATCAGAACACTCCTACCCAGTCAACAGATCAGGGCTTGATCCATCACCGTTTTTTAGCTCACTGCACCATCCCAGTTCAGAACCTGGCTATATGCAAATTAGTCTGTCCCTGGCCCAGTGCATCATGGGAACAGGGCAGACCAAACTACCAAGCCAATTCATCACTGGAAAGGAAACAAGCTTCCGGGGACCGGTTTCTGGCATTACAGCCGTCTTCGGCCCGGCTTGCTTGAATCCTGATGGTGCAATGAGCAAGGGACTCATGTCTGAGCATACCCTTCCACACTCATGGTGGCCAAAATAATTACAAAAAGGGGGTGGTGATGGACAGAGTATCTGAGTTAATCAGAACACTCCTACCCAGTCAACAGATCAGGGCTTGATCCATCACCGTTTTTTAGCTCACTGCACCATCCCAGTTCAGAACCTGGCTATATGCAAATTAGTCTGTCCCTGGCCCAGTGCATCATGGGAACAGGGCAGACCAAACTACCAAGCCAAGTCGTCACTGGAAAGGAAACAAGCTTCCGGGGACCGGTTTCTGGCATTACAGCCGTCTTCGGCCCGGCTTGCTTGAATCCTGATGGTGCAATGAGCAAGGGACTCATGTCTGAGCATACCCTTCCACACTCATGGTGGCCAAAATAATTACAAAAAGGGGGTGGTGATGGACAGAGTATCTGAGTTAATCAGAACACTGGGTGAGAGTACTCTGCTTAATTCGGAGACTCTGTCCATCACCACCCCTTGTTGTAAATAATTTTGTCCACCCTAAGCGTGGAAGGGCATACTCAGATGTGAGTCCCTTGCTCATTGCACCATCAGGATTCAAGCAAGCCGGGCCGAAGACGGCTGTAATGCCAGAAACCGGTCCCCGGAAGCTTGTTTCCTTCCCAGTGTAAGAATTGGCTTTTGTAGTCTGGTCTGCCCTGTTCCCATGATGCACTGGGCCAGGGACAGACTAATTTGCATACAGCCAGGTTCTGAAACTGGGATGGTGCAATGAGCTAAAAAACGGTGTTGGATCTAGCCCTGATCTCTTGACTGGGTGAGAGTACTCTGCTTAATTCTGAGACTCTGTCCATCACCACCCCTTGTTGTAAATAATTTTGTCCACCCTAAGCGTGGAAGGGCATACTCAGATGTGAGTCCCTTGCTCATTGCACCATCAGGATTCAAGCAAGCCGGGCCGAAGACGGATGTAATGCCAGAAACCGGTCCCCGGAAGCTTGTTTCCTTCCCAGTGTAAGAATTGGCTTTTGTAGTCTGGTCTGCCCTGTTCCCATGATGCACTGGGCCAGGGACAGACTAATTTGCATACAGCCAGGTTCTGAAACTGGGATGGTGCAATGAGCTAAAAAACGGTGTTGGATCTAGCCCTGATCTCTTGACTGGGTGAGAGTACTCTGCTTAATTCGGAGACTCTGTCCATCACCACCCCTTGTTGTAAATAATTTTGTCCACCCTAAGCGTGGAAGGGCATACTCAGATGTGAGTCCCTTGCTCATTGCACCATCAGGATTCAAGCAAGCCGGGCCGAAGACGGCTGTAATGCCAGAAACCGGTCCCCGGAAGCTTGTTTCCTTCCCAGTGTAAGAATTGGCTTTTGTAGTCTGGTCTGCCCTGTTCCCATGATGCACTGGGCCAGGGACAGACTAATTTGCATACAGCCAGGTTCTGAAACTGGGATGGTGCAATGAGCTAAAAAAACGGTGTTGGATCTAGCCCTGATCTCTTGACTGGGTGAGAGTACTCTGCTTAATTCGGAGACTCTGTCCATCACCACCCCTTGTTGTAAATAATTTTGTCCACCCTAAGCGTGGAAGGGCATACTCAGATGTGAGTCCCTTTCTCATTGCACCATCAGGATTCAAGCAAGCCGGGCCGAAGACGGCTGTAATGCCAGAAACCGGTCCCCGGAAGCTTGTTTCCTTCCCAGTGTAAGAATTGGCTTTTGTAGTCTGGTCTGCCCTGTTCCCATGATGCACTGGGCCAGGGACAGACTAATTTGCATACAGCCAGGTTCTGAAACTGGGATGGTGCAATGAGCTAAAAAACGGTGTTGGATCTAGCCCTGATCTCTTGACTGGGTGAGAGTACTCTGCTTAATTCGGAGACTCTGTCCATCACCACCCCTTGTTGTATATAATTTTGTCCACCCTAAGCGTGGAAGGGCATACTCAGATGTGAGTCCCTTGCTCATTGCACCATCAGGATTCAAGCAAGCCGGGCCGAAGACGGCTGTAATGCCAGAAACCGGTCCCCGGAAGCTTGTTTCCTTCCCAGTGTAAGAATTGGCTTTTGTAGTCTGGTCTGCCCTGTTCCCATGATGCACTGGGCCAGGGACAGACTAATTTGCATACAGCCAGGTTCTGAAACTGGGATGGTGCAATGAGCTAAAAAACGGTGTTGGATCTAGCCCTGATCTCTTGACTGGGTGAGAGTACTCTGCTTAATTCGGAGACTCGGTCCATCACCACCCCTTGTTGTAAATAATTTTGTCCACCCTAAGCGTGGAAGGGCATACTCAGATGTGAGTCCCTTGCTCATTGCACCATCAGGATTCAAGCAAGCCGGGCCGAAGATGGCTGTAATGCCAGAAACCGGTCCCCGGAAGCTTGTTTCCTTCCCAGTGTAAGAATTGGCTTTTGTAGTCTGGTCTGCCCTGTTCCCATGATGCACTGGGCCAGGGACAGACTAATTTGCATACAGCCAGGTTCTGAAACTGGGATGGTGCAATGAGCTAAAAAACGGTGTTGGATCTAGCCCTGATCTCTTGACTGGGTGAGAGTACTCTGCTTAATTCGGAGACTCTGTCCATCACCACCCCTTGTTGTAAATAATTTTGTCCACCCTAAGCGTGGAAGGGCATACTCAGATGTGAGTCCCTTGCTCATTGCACCATCAGGATTCAAGCAAGCCGGGCCGAAGACGGCTGTAATGCCAGAAACCGGTCCCCGGAAGCTTGTTTCCTTCCCAGTGTAAGAATTGGCTTTTGTAGTCTGGTCTGCCCTGTTCCCATGATGCACTGGGCCAGGGACAGACTAATTTGCATACAGCCAGGTTCTGAAACTGGGATGGTGCAATGAGCTAAAAAACGGTGTTGGATCTAGCCCTGATCTCTTGACTGGGTGAGAGTACTCTGCTTAATTCGGAGACTCTGTCCATCACCACCCCTTGTTGTAAATAATTTTGTCCACCCTAAGCGTGGAAGGGCATACTCAGATGTGAGTCCCTTGCTCATTGCACCATCAGGATTCAAGCAAGCCGGGCCGAAGACGGCTGTAATGCCAGAAACCGGTCCCCGGAAGCTTGTTTCCTTCCCAGTGTAAGAATTGGCTTTTGTAGTCTGGTCTGCCCTGTTCCCATGATGCACTGGGCCAGGGACAGACTAATTTGCATACAGCCAGGTTCTGAAACTGGGATGGTGCAATGAGCTAAAAAACGGTGTTGGATCTAGCCCTGATCTCTTGACTGGGTGAGAGTACTCTGCTTAATTCGGAGACTCTGTCCATCACCACCCCTTGTTGTAAATAATTTTGTCCACCCTAAGCGTGGAAGGGCATACTCAGATGTGAGTCCCTTGCTCATTGCACCATCAGGATTCAAGCAAGCCGGGCCGAAGACGGCTGTAATGCCAGAAACCGGTCCCCGGAAGCTTGTTTCCTTCCCAGTGTATGAATTGGCTTTTGTAGTCTGGTCTGCCCTGTTCCCATGATGCACTGGGCCAGGGACAGACTAATTTGCATACAGCCAGGTTCTGAAACTGGGATGGTGCAATGAGCTAAAAAACGGTGTTGGATCTAGCCCTGATCTCTTGACTGGGTGAGAGTACTCTGCTTAATTCGGAGACTCTGTCCATCACCACCCCTTGTTATAAATAATTTTGTCCACCCTAAGCGTGGAAGGGCATATTCAGATGTGAGTCCCTTGCTCATTGCACCATCAGGATTCAAGCAAGCCGGGCCGAAGACGGCTGTAATGCCAGAAACCGGTCCCCGGAAGCTTGTTTCCTTCCCAGTGTAAGAATTGGCTTTTGTAGTCTGGTCTGCCCTGTTCCCATGATGCACTGGGCCAGGGAAAGACTAATTTGCATACAGCCAGGTTCTGAAACTGGGATGGTGCAATGAGCTAAAAAACGGTGTTGGATCTAGCCCTGATCTCTTGACTGGGTGAGAGTACTCTGCTTAATTCGGAGACTCTGTCCATCACCACCCCTTGTTGTAAATAATTTTGTCCACCCTAAGCGTGGAAGGGCATACTCAGATGTGAGTCCCTTGCTCATTGCACCATCAGGATTCAAGCAAGCCGGGCCGAAGACGGCTGTAATGCCAGAAACCGGTCCCCGGAAGCTTGTTTCCTTCCCAGTGTAAGAATTGGCTTTTGTAGTCTGGTCTGCCCTGTTCCCATGATGCACTGGGCCAGGGACAGACTAATTTGCATACAGCCAGGTTCTGAAACTGGGATGGTGCAATGAGCTAAAAAACGGTGTTGGATCTAGCCCTGATCTCTTGACTGGGTGAGAGTACTCTGCTTAATTCGGAGACTCTGTCCATCACCACCCCTTGTTGTAAATAATTTTGTCCACCCTAAGCGTGGAAGGGCATACTCAGATGTGAGTCCCTTGCTCATTGCACCATCGGGATTCAAGCAAGCCGGGCCGAAGACGGCTGTAATGCCAGAAACCGGTCCCCGGAAGCTTGTTTCCTTCCCAGTGTAAGAATTGGCTTTTGTAGTCTGGTCTGCCCTGTTCCCATGATGCACTGGGCCAGGGACAGACTAATTTGCATACAGCCAGGTTCTGAAACTGGGATGGTGCAATGAGCTAAAAAACAGTGTTGGATCTAGCCCTGATCTCCTGACTGGGTGAGAGTACTCTGCTTAATTCGGAGACTCTGTCCATCACCACCCCTTGTTGTAAATAATTTTGTCCACCCTAAGCGTGGAAGGGCATACTCAGATGTGAGTCCCTTGCTCATTGCACCATCAGGATTCAAGCAAGCCGGGCCGAAGACGGCTGTAATGCCAGAAACCGGTCCCCGGAAGCTTGTTTCCTTCCCAGTGTAAGAATTGGCTTTTGTAGTCTGGTCTGCCCTGTTCCCATGATGCACTGGGCCAGGGACAGACTAATTTGCATACAGCCAGGTTCTGAAACTGGGATGGTGCAATGAGCTAAAAAACGGTGTTGGATCTAGCCCTGATCTCTTGACTGGGTGAGAGTACTCTGCTTAATTCGGAGACTCTGTCCATCACCACCCCTTGTTGTAAATAATTTTGTCCACCCTAAGCGTGGAAGGGCATACTCAGATGTGAGTCCCTTGCTCATTGCACCATCAGGATTCAAGCAAGCCGGGCCGAAGACGGCTGTAATGCCAGAAACCGGTCCCCGGAAGCTTGTTTCCTTCCCAGTGTAAGAATTGGCTTTTGTAGTCTGGTCTGCCCTGTTCCCATGATGCACTGGGCCAGGGACAGACTAATTTGCATACAGCCAGGTTCTGAAACTGGGATGGTGCAATGAGCTAAAAAACGGTGTTGGATCTAGCCCTGATCTCTTGACTGGGTGAGAGTACTCTGCTTAATTCGGAGACTCTGTCCATCACCACCCCTTGTTGTAAATAATTTTTTCCACCCTAAGCGTGGAAGGGCATACTCAGATGTGAGTCCCTTGCTCATTGCACCATCAGGATTCAAGCAAGCCGGGCCGAAGACGGCTGTAATGCCAGAAACCGGTCCCCGGAAGCTTGTTTCCTTCCCAGTGTAAGAATTGGCTTTTGTAGTCTGGTCTGCCCTGTTCCCATGATGCACTGGGCCAGGGACAGACTAATTTGCATACAGCCAGGTTCTGAAACTGGGATGGTGCAATGAGCTAAAAAACAGTGTTGGATCTAGCCCTGATCTCTTGACTGGGTGAGAGTACTCTGCTTAATTCGGAGACTCTGTCCATCACCACCCCTTGTTGTAAATAATTTTGTCCACCCTAAGCGTGGAAGGGCATACTCAGATGTGAGTCCCTTGCTCATTGCACCATCAGGATTCAAGCAAGCCGGGCCGAAGACGGCTGTAATGCCAGAAACCGGTCCCCGGAAGCTTGTTTCCTTCCCAGTGTAAGAATTGGCTTTTGTAGTCTGGTCTGCCCTGTTCCCATGATGCACTGGGCCAGGGACAGACTAATTTGCATACAGCCAGGTTCTGAAACTGGGATGGTGCAATGAGCTAAAAAACGGTGTTGGATCTAGCCCTGATCTCTTGACTGGGTGAGAGTACTCTGCTTAATTCGGAGACTCTGTCCATCACCACCCCTTGTTGTAAATAATTTTGTCCACCCTAAGCGTAGGAAGGGCATACTCAGATGTGAGTCCCTTGCTCATTGCACCATCAGGATTCAAGCAAGCCGGGCCGAAGACGGCTGTAATGCCAGAAACCGGTCCCCGGAAGCTTGTTTCCTTCCCAGTGTAAGAATTGGCTTTTGTAGTCTGGTCTGCCCTGTTCCCATGATGCACTGGGCCAGGGACAGACTAATTTGCATATAGCCAGGTTCTGAAACTGGGATGGTGCAATGAGCTAAAAAACGGTGTTGGATCTAGCCCTGATCTCTTGACTGGGTGAGAGTACTCTGCTTAATTCGGAGACTCTGTCCATCACCACCCCTTGTTGTAAATAATTTTGTCCACCCTAAGCGTGGAAGGGCATACTCAGATGTGAGTCCCTTGCTCATTGCACCATCAGGATTCAAGCAAGCCGGGCCGAAGACGGCTGTAATGCCAGAAACCGGTCCCCGGAAGCTTGTTTCCTTCCCAGTGTAAGAATTGGCTTTTGTAGTCTGGTCTGCCCTGTTCCCATGATGCACTGGGCCAGGGACAGACTAATTTGCATACAGCCAGGTTCTGAAACTGGGATGGTGCAATGAGCTAAAAAACGGTGTTGGATCTAGCCCTGATCTCTTGACTGGGTGAGAGTACTCTGCTTAATTCGGAGACTCTGTCCATCACCATTCCTTGTTGTAAATAATTGTGTCCACCCTAAGCGTGGAAGGGCATACTCAGATGTGAGTCCCTTGCTCATTGCACCATCAGGATTCAAGCAAGCCGGGCCGAAGACGGCTGTAATGCCAGAAACCGGTCCCCGGAAGCTTGTTTCCTTCCCAGTGTAAGAATTGGCTTTTGTAGTCTGGTCTGCCCTGTTCCCATGATGCACTGGGCCAGGGACAGACTAATTTGCATACAGCCAGGTTCTGAAACTGGGATGGTGCAATGAGCTAAAAAACGGTGTTGGATCTAGCCCTGATCTCTTGACTGGGTGAGAGTACTCTGCTTAATTCGGAGACTCTGTCCATCACCACCCCTTGTTGTAAATAATTTTGTCCACCCTAAGCGTGGAAGGGCATACTCAGATGTGAGTCCCTTGCTCATTGCACCATCAGGATTCAAGCAAGCCGGGCCGAAGACGGCTGTAATGCCAGAAACCGGTCCCCGGAAGCTTGTTTCCTTCCCAGTGTAAGAATTGGCTTTTGTAGTCTGGTCTGCCCTGTTCCCATGATGCACTGGGCCAGGGACAGACTAATTTGCATACAGCCAGGTTCTGAAACTGGGATGGTGCAATGAGCTAAAAAACGGTGTTGGATCTAGCCCTGATCTCTTGACTGGGTGAGAGTACTCTGCTTAATTCGGAGACTCTGTCCATCACCACCCCTTGTTGTAAATAATTTTGTCCACCCTAAGCGTGGAAGGGCATACTCAGATGTGAGTCCCTTGCTCATTGCACCATCAGGATTCAAGCAAGCCGGGCCGAAGACGGCTGTAATGCCAGAAACCGGTCCCCGGAAGCTTGTTTCCTTCCCAGTGTAAGAATTGGCTTTTGTAGTCTGGTCTGCCCTGTTCCAATGATGCACTGGGCCAGGGACAGACTAATTTGCATACAGCCAGGTTCTGAAACTGGGATGGTGCAATGAGCTAAAAAACGGTGTTGGATCTAGCCCTGATCTCTTGACTGGGTGAGAGTACTCTGCTTAATTCGGAGACTCTGTCCATCACCACCCCTTGTTGTAAATAATTTTGTCCACCCTAAGCGTGGAAGGGCATACTCAGATGTGAGTCCCTTGCTCATTGCACCATCAGGATTCAAGCAAGCCGGGCCGAAGACGGCTGTAATGCCAGAAACCGGTCCCCGGAAGCTTGTTTCCTTCCCAGTGTATGAATTGGCTTTTGTAGTCTGGTCTGCCCTGTTCCCATGATGCACTGGGCCAGGGACAGACTAATTTGCATACAGCCAGGTTCTGAAACTGGGATGGTGCAATGAGCTAAAAAACGGTGTTGGATCTAGCCCTGATCTCTTGACTGGGTGAGAGTACTCTGCTTAATTCGGAGACTCTGTCCATCACCACCCCTTGTTATAAATAATTTTGTCCACCCTAAGCGTGGAAGGGCATATTCAGATGTGAGTCCCTTGCTCATTGCACCATCAGGATTCAAGCAAGCCGGGCCGAAGACGGCTGTAATGCCAGAAACCGGTCCCCGGAAGCTTGTTTCCTTCCCAGTGTAAGAATTGGCTTTTGTAGTCTGGTCTGCCCTGTTCCCATGATGCACTGGGCCAGGGAAAGACTAATTTGCATACAGCCAGGTTCTGAAACTGGGATGGTGCAATGAGCTAAAAAACGGTGTTGGATCTAGCCCTGATCTCTTGACTGGGTGAGAGTACTCTGCTTAATTCGGAGACTCTGTCCATCACCACCCCTTGTTGTAAATAATTTTGTCCACCCTAAGCGTGGAAGGGCATACTCAGATGTGAGTCCCTTGCTCATTGCACCATCAGGATTCAAGCAAGCCGGGCCGAAGACGGCTGTAATGCCAGAAACCGGTCCCCGGAAGCTTGTTTCCTTCCCAGTGTAAGAATTGGCTTTTGTAGTCTGGTCTGCCCTGTTCCCATGATGCACTGGGCCAGGGACAGACTAATTTGCATACAGCCAGGTTCTGAAACTGGGATGGTGCAATGAGCTAAAAAACGGTGTTGGATCTAGCCCTGATCTCTTGACTGGGTGAGAGTACTCTGCTTAATTCGGAGACTCTGTCCATCACCATTCCTTGTTGTAAATAATTGTGTCCACCCTAAGCGTGGAAGGGCATACTCAGATGTGAGTCCCTTGCTCATTGCACCATCAGGATTCAAGCAAGCCGGGCCGAAGACGGCTGTAATGCCAGAAACCGGTCCCCGGAAGCTTGTTTCCTTCCCAGTGTAAGAATTGGCTTTTGTAGTCTGGTCTGCCCTGTTCCCATGATGCACTGGGCCAGGGACAGACTAATTTGCATACAGCCAGGTTCTGAAACTGGGATGGTGCAATGAGCTAAAAAACGGTGTTGGATCTAGCCCTGATCTCTTGACTGGGTGAGAGTACTCTGCTTAATTCGGAGACTCTGTCCATCACCACCCCTTGTTGTAAATAATTTTGTCCACCCTAAGCGTGGAAGGGCATACTCAGATGTGAGTCCCTTGCTCATTGCACCATCAGGATTCAAGCAAGCCGGGCCGAAGACGGCTGTAATGCCAGAAACCGGTCCCCGGAAGCTTGTTTCCTTCCCAGTGTAAGAATTGGCTTTTGTAGTCTGGTCTGCCCTGTTCCCATGATGCACTGGGCCAGGGACAGACTAATTTGCATACAGCCAGGTTCTGAAACTGGGATGGTGCAATGAGCTAAAAAACGGTGTTGGATCTAGCCCTGATCTCTTGACTGGGTGAGAGTACTCTGCTTAATTCGGAGACTCTGTCCATCACCACCCCTTGTTGTAAATAATTTTGTCCACCCTAAGCGTGGAAGGGCATACTCAGATGTGAGTCCCTTGCTCATTGCACCATCAGGATTCAAGCAAGCCGGGCCGAAGACGGCTGTAATGCCAGAAACCGGTCCCCGGAAGCTTGTTTCCTTCCCAGTGTAAGAATTGGCTTTTGTAGTCTGGTCTGCCCTGTTCCAATGATGCACTGGGCCAGGGACAGACTAATTTGCATACAGCCAGGTTCTGAAACTGGGATGGTGCAATGAGCTAAAAAACGGTGTTGGATCTAGCCCTGATCTCTTGACTGGGTGAGAGTACTCTGCTTAATTCGGAGACTCTGTCCATCACCACCCCTTGTTGTAAATAATTTTGTCCACCCTAAGCGTGGAAGGGCATACTCAGATGTGAGTCCCTTGCTCATTGCACCATCAGGATTCAAGCAAGCCGGGCCGAAGACGGCTGTAATGCCAGAAACCGGTCCCCGGAAGCTTGTTTCCTTCCCAGTGTATGAATTGGCTTTTGTAGTCTGGTCTGCCCTGTTCCCATGATGCACTGGGCCAGGGACAGACTAATTTGCATACAGCCAGGTTCTGAAACTGGGATGGTGCAATGAGCTAAAAAACGGTGTTGGATCTAGCCCTGATCTCTTGACTGGGTGAGAGTACTCTGCTTAATTCGGAGACTCTGTCCATCACCACCCCTTGTTATAAATAATTTTGTCCACCCTAAGCGTGGAAGGGCATATTCAGATGTGAGTCCCTTGCTCATTGCACCATCAGGATTCAAGCAAGCCGGGCCGAAGACGGCTGTAATGCCAGAAACCGGTCCCCGGAAGCTTGTTTCCTTCCCAGTGTAAGAATTGGCTTTTGTAGTCTGGTCTGCCCTGTTCCCATGATGCACTGGGCCAGGGAAAGACTAATTTGCATACAGCCAGGTTCTGAAACTGGGATGGTGCAATGAGCTAAAAAACGGTGTTGGATCTAGCCCTGATCTCTTGACTGGGTGAGAGTACTCTGCTTAATTCGGAGACTCTGTCCATCACCACCCCTTGTTGTAAATAATTTTGTCCACCCTACGCGTGGAAGGGCATACTCAGATGTGAGTCCCTTGCTCATTGCACCATCAGGATTCAAGCAAGCCGGGCCGAAGACGGCTGTAATGCCAGAAACCGGTCCCCGGAAGCTTGTTTCCTTCCCAGTGTAAGAATTGGCTTTTGTAGTCTGGTCTGCCCTGTTCCCATGATGCACTGGGCCAGGGACAGACTAATTTGCATACAGCCAGGTTCTGAAACTGGGATGGTTGTGGAAAAGTAAATTTTGCCATGTTCTGTGTCCCTACGCCTCATCCATCATGTGTTATGTGTGCATGATCAATATGCATATGTTATTCCCCATTTCTGATTAATGACGCAATTCCAGCTGTGTCCACCTCTAATATGTTAGTTTCCAGTCCTCGTGAATACTACGAATATCAGGCCTATGTAAGTAATGTTGCCACGTTTCTCAGTGTGCACGTTATTCAATTATAAAGTCTCCGTTTCCAGGCCTCAAAAGGGCCCGGACCACAGATTCAGCTCCTGTCTCCTGAAAGCCTCGCTGAGGAGCGATACAGCCCCCACCTGTATCCTCGACCCTTCACTTACTTCCTGCCTTGCAGTGCCCGGTGCACCCCGGCTCTGCCTCTGAGTCTGCCAAAAGTATGTTATAGTTCCTGCTATCAGTTCAGTCCTCCTCCTCTGCATTCCTAAGCTACTGAACTGCATCAATAGTTTCCGTCATTGTCTAGCCTTCTCGTCTCCACGTTAGAGAAATACTGTATTTAATGGTCATTTAGTATTCTTCATCACGCACTACATGTAGAATAATGCATGGTCCAGTCTTAGAATCAGGTTAGCCTCTCCCCTCATGACTTCTAGTTCATATCAACATGTTCCCTAAACATTAGATACCAGATAGGGTTTAGGTACATGTCGCTCCGACCCTCCAGACTCTAGTCTCTGCTCCTAGCACAGAGTTCGTAGCCCCCAGCTTCTCCTAGTAACACGTCATTGCTAGTTTTCGCGCACCATTAGGTTAGAGGTCCCGGCTCCTTAGGTAGCCCCCTCCAATGTTTCCGCCCATTCATGACATATTCTGTTACGTTTTGCATCACATGTCTAAGTAAACTCCCAGTTACACCTCTTATTACTGTTATCTCTCGCGACTGCTACGCGTCACGCCTTCTACTCCACCCACTGCTACGCCTACTGCAATGTAATGCTATGTGTTTGCGCTATGTATATAAGTCAATGTCTTGTTATTAAATGTTAGCGCGCTCATCCCAGACCCAGTCCCAGCAGCTGCTGGGCCCCAGTTGTCCTGCCGGGCCTTATTGTCCTATTCCTATGCAGGTTGTCCTGATCCTGTCCTTATGCTGTAATAAACCTGCAGAAACTCCTACTACCTCGAATCTTGACTCTTATTTTATTGAGCTATCTGTTATGCTATAAGTCTAGTCAAAAATAGGGTATTATTTATTTATTTACCACATAATGGCGCCCGAATAGGGACTTGCCCTTTCCCCACGCGTCGGTGAAGCCACGCCGACCCCCTGACCCTCTGCAGTCGTGACGGAACTCTTCTGCGCAGTGGCAGATATTTCTGCTCAAGTATCCCTCAGGCCCACGGAGGAGACGGAGGAGGCGGTCCAGCATCCGAACGAGACGGTGGAGGAACGCGGCGAGTCCCGACCAGAGCCCAAGCCGAGAGTCCAAGGTCCGAGGTATCCGGAGGTCCACCCGTAATTGAAGTCCGAAGTCCGAAGTTCGTCGTCGTAGTCCAGTCCCGTCCGAGGCCTTCCGTTCCGTGCTGCCCGGTGAGTACCATTGCTGGGGTAGTGTCTAGACAGGGTCAGTCTAAATTGACTCCTGGTCCGTGGGTTGGTGGTACCCAAGCCCACAAACGAAGTGTTCACCTAGGTGGATACGGGTCTTGATGCGTTCCTTTATGGGACCGGTATGTTCCGTACTGTTACAGCAGTGCATCCAGTAACTCTAGTCTGTTCCGTTCTCGAGAATTCTGTTCTGTTTCTGTTTTCAGTATTTTCAGGTAGTATTCTGTTCGAACTGTTATGTTATGATATTGTTTAATGTATTTCCAATGTCGTGGTATGCCTGAATTGTTTTCCCAATTGTTATTGTTTTTCGTGTATTGTATTGTGTTCCGATTCAAGTTTAGAATGCCGCTCTTTTCCAAGTTACGTCAGTTAAAAACTAGAAAGGGTCTGCTGGAAGCAGCAGTTCCTGTTCCGCCTAGGGACAGTCCAGGTCACTTTATGTATCAGAAACATGGCATAAGCGCCATATTGTATCTAGATTTATGGGTAGAGTATACCAAACAGGTAGAAGAAAAGTATAGATGGCCCGTATCGGGTACATGGGATGCCGAATGTATCATGCGAGTAGAGGAAGCATTATGGAAAAAGAAAGCCAGACAGTCACAGAAAGATGCCATCGAGTTATGGCGTAAGGAAGCGCATAGAAGAACGGAAAAGGAAGTCAGAAAGTCAGAGTTAAGTAGAGAATCCCAAGAACGAGCCCAAGAAAGAGAATTAATCGAGATAGGTGAACAAGTCAAAGTCGAACAGTCAGACAGACAGAGGCATGCCCTTATTAAGGGTATGTATCCTCTCCTTGCCGAAGGCT
The DNA here is from genome assembly GCF_964261635.1 of Lissotriton helveticus. NCBI lineage: Eukaryota > Metazoa > Chordata > Amphibia > Caudata > Salamandridae > Lissotriton > Lissotriton helveticus. Next base: position 448,245,772 of record NC_136061.1, read on the forward strand.
TGCCAAAAGCGACCCCAGAGGCACCCAGTAATTTCCCGCCACCATTAGTTCCGACCAAGCTACGTCACAAACCGACCGCAGCTGATATTTTTATTTCGTCCTATTTGGACGACACAGTTCCAGAATATGCAAATCCAGTTCGCGCTCCGCCTGTCCCTGTAAATCAGGCACTTCCCGTTCCTCCAGACACCGGAGTACCTGTTACGGTACCCCCGGGTCAGCCTGCCATACAAGTTCAGCCCACGTTACAATTACCGACCCTGCAAGCACGAAGAATGTCAGTCGACGATTCTAGTCTAGGGGCCGCAGGAGGAGGTCCTCCTCAAACCCCGCCGCCACACAAGCGTCTATCAGCACTCGAATTACATGCTCAAGCATCACAGCGTACTCCAAAAAGTAATAAGTCGGTTACAGAAATCAGACAAGCCCTTGCCGAATGTGTCTATGACACAGTCCCAGGCGAGTATAATATGGTTTTATATTCCGTACGCGTAAGAAGGGTGACCGAGTATCTAGTCACCTTACCAAATATGAAAGAAGATCTAGACAGAATATATCGTTTCATCCGTACAGGGGATGATCCGGAAAGTATTGGCGAGATTATGTCTCAAAGAAAAGCCGAGATTCAGCTCATGGTATTAAAGTTCCTGATCAATTGTCTAATAAGAGAACAAGATTATCCGTCTAAAGATCCCGCCGAAATGAGAATCCTAACAAGGTGGAGTGATAATATAGCCGAGGGTAAGCACAAGACCATTAGTGCCATGGAAAGTATGTACAAGAAAATTCGTAAAGAAATAATAAGGTTACATGAACAGCGTAAAGCAGCACAAGTAAGCGAGAAAGAAAGTATCTCTGATCCTGAAGAGGAAGAGAACGAGAATCCCGCCAGAATAGCGTATGTAGGAAAATCCAGATTTCCAGATCGCCATTTACGTCCAGAACCTAAGTCTATTTTTCATCATCCAGCACCAGAACGAGGTTCCCTAGAACAAGTATTTCAAGCTACCGATCACATTCTGAAATCACGAGTCGGTTATAGCGAATTAAGTACCATGCATGAACAAGAACTAGCCCGATCAGCAGTCCGATGGATTACTGATTCTACCACTTTTCCAGACGAAATAGTGGCACAAATGTTTCTGAAACTGCCCCCAGCCGAGCAACGACTGGTGGGTATGTATATGATCCAGCACCTCATTACCCTGTATGAGGGTCAACATTCTGATCCAGGCCCGTTACATGATATCCTGAACGAGTTACTCCAGTACAGATGGAGAGGTCTAGGTACCGATTTAATTAGTGTCATTCTAGAACAGCGCCACAAGTATAGAACGTTCCTGAACCCGCATTTTGTTCATGTTTCACCCCCAGAAAGTAAACCATTCTACATAGACAGACAGAATCCGCTACGAGAAGTCCACCCAGTCCAAGGGGCGGGTGGCGTAATGCAACGAGTGTTTGTATACACTCCGATATCAAAGATGGAACTTCTTGAAATGAAGAAATTAATTCCCAGTCATGACAAAGATCCAGCAGGGTTCCATCGAGAATTAAAAGACATGCTCCGTATGGGAGAATACACTTACCCAGATATCATTAAAATGTTAAAGGTCCTGCTACCCGCAGGGGTGTATGAAAAGTTAAAAGAAAAAGAATGGGAGGTGGGAGAGAAAAAGATCGATTGGGCAGCTCTAGAAGCTGAAGACAAGGCACGAGTACCAGGTACCGGTCTTGGAGATAAATGTAAAGAATTACCAGAATTATTGATTCAAGTTTTACCCAGATTATTGACAACTAGGAAAGAAGACTGGGATGCAATCTCAGCCTGTAAACAGAAACAAGAAGAGGATATTAGTGATTTTTATTCTAGATTCGAAAAATGTTTTAGTATTAACAGTGGTCTCAAGACAAGTAGTGAGTCATACCCTCATCTTTTCGTTACCAAATTAGTCGAGAATTCAAGTCCACAAATTAAAAACCGAGTTTTGAAAGTCGAAAGCACCTGGCAAGCAAATACTCCGTCCCAGATGCTCCAGATGCTCCAGTATCACCAGAACAGAATTAGAGAAGAGCAAGAACACGAAAGAAAACGTATGAAAGACACAAAAATGAAAGTGCTAGTTGCACAATCTGTTCCTCAAGACAGTCAGAAGAGGGGTCCGAATCAAGCCAGTCATCCTGCAGCTCCCGTTAAAGGGAACTGCAATTATTGTAAACAGCCAGGTCATTTTATAAACGAGTGTGCAGTTCTGAAGCACAACATAGCTACTGGTAAGACTAAAGAAAGACCACGTCCGCCGAGACAAGAACAAGTTTCACAGATTCCTCAGTCACAGAATGCACCGCAGACAGTTACAGTACCGCAGCCTATTGCTGCAACACAGCACGTTACATCGCAGATGTACCAGTATGCACAGTCTGAGTATCCAGAGTACCAGTCATATTCATGAAACAGCCTAGAGAGGGAGGTAGGCTTGCCTCTCATCGAGATACCTGTAGATCAAGAAGGTCCCTATGTTCACAGTCAAGTATTAGGGAAAGACAGAAAGTTTTTGATCGATACAGGGGCAAGTAGGACCACAATTAGTCACGCCGAAGTTCCAGGGGCTCCGCTCTCAGGCTCAAGAAATGTTTCCCTTGGATTTTCAGGAAAACCCATAGTTAATGAAATATCTAAGCCAGTTACTCTAGAAGTAGGTCCATTGTCCCGTACTACTGATCTGTTACTTACTAAGTCATGTCCAGAAAATCTATTAGGCATTAAGACATTGAAAGAATTAGGTGCAGTTATTTGCTGTTCCCCAGAGGGAATACGTCTGTTCCTACGTGACTTTAAGGGTCACTATGTATTACGAGATTTTGATTCAAGATTGTCTAATGTTCCGCAGCATTTATGGGCGCAAGGTCCCACTGATGTAGGTTACATGCAAATCACACCCCATCGTGTGACTCTCAAGCCAGGTGTAGTGTTACCACGAATCAGACAGTACAGATTGCCACCTGAGGCTGTAGCAGCCTTATCCAAAATTATTGACGAGCTCATGGCTCAAGGAGTAGTTGTAGAAACTGACTCCAATGTATGCAATTCTCCGATCATTCCAGTCATGAAACGTACTGATCCAAATGCACCCCCAGTATATCGATTAGTGATTGATTTACGAGAGCTTAATAAATGTATTATTCCTCAGTACCCAGTTGTTCCAGATATTTCTTCCCTGTTAACAGCCATTGATTCCGAAGCCATGTTTTTCACTGTTATTGACCTCAAGAATGCATTTTTTAGTGTTCCAATTCATCCAGACAGCCAGTTTCTTTTCGGATTCTGTTTAAATGGAAGGAGCTATATGTTTACACGCGCTCCTCAAGGTTTCACAGAAAGCCCTAGTATTTACAGTCAAGCACTCAAGAGACAACTAGACAATATTCACATGCCAACTGACACTGCCCTGCTCCAGTATGTCGATGATCTACTGATCACAGCCCGTTCTGAACGTGACTGCGAGCGAGCATCACTTACAGTTCTGTATTTTCTAGCCGAGATGGGGCACAAGGTGTCACCTTCGAAGCTTCAATTCTGTGTCCAGCAAGTGGTATACTTAGGACACTTGCTGTCCAAGAGGGGTAGGCAGTTGACACCCGACCGTATCCAGTTAATAGCGAGTCTTCCCCAGCCCAGAACCCAGAAGGAGGTACGTGCTTTTATCGGCCTTACTTCTTATTGTAGACAATGGATTCCCCAGTATGCATTCCTAGCCAAGCCACTGATACAGTTAACGACACAGGAGGCAGCCGTATCGACTGTCCTCCCTTGGACATCTGACCATACACTTAGTTTTAACGAGTTAAAGAAAGCCCTATGTCAAGCTCCAGTTCTAGCTACACCGAACTACAGTAAGCCTTTTACACTTTTCGTTACTGAACGCGAAGGTACAGCATTATCTGTCCTCACACAAGATCAAGCAGGTCAATACAAGCCCTGTGCTTATTTCTCGAGCACATTAGATCCAGTCGCCCAGGCGTTGCCTGCGTGCCTCAAGTCAGTTGCAGCCACAGCACTAGCTATCAGACAAAGTGATTCCATAGTTTTAGGACATTCCCTGACAGTACAGGTCCCACATTCAGTAGAAGTTCTTTTAAACCGAACACAAACTCAGCACTTGACAATTGCACGTTTAACAGGTTATGAATTGACACTGTTCCAGCCACACATAGAAATTAGACGCTGCAACGTCCTGAATCCTGCTACACTGTTACCATCAGTTAATTTAAATCCAGACACACATGATTGTGTGGAAGTAGTTAACATTACGACAAAGCCAAGACAAGACCTGACAGATATTCCGTTACCAGATCCTGACCTGACACTTTATGTGGATGGTTCATGTATGAGAACTAGTACAGGAGAACTAGTCGCCGCGTATGCAGTGACTACTGACACTGAAGTTATTGAAACACACCGTATTGATACTCTGTCCGCTCAAGCAGCAGAGCTAGTCGCTCTGACACAAGCCTGTATACATGCCAAGAACCTGAAGGTTAATGTTTACACAGATTCACGTTACGCATTCGGAGTTGTACACGACTTCGGGGTGCTCTGGCAGGAGAGAGGTTTTATGACTTCTCATGGAACCAAGATTCAGCATGGTCTCCTTATTCAAGCCCTGTTAGATGCCATACATTTACCGACATCTATTGCTATCATGAAGTGCAAAGCACATACGAAAGTTACTGACATTATTTCCCAAGGTAATGATCTAGCAGACCGCACAGCCAAGCTTACAGCACAAACTCCAGACATTCCAGTTAATCAGACACATATTCCAGATCTGATTACATGCATGACAGTTAAGGACCCTACTCAAGATGTCATAGATATCCAGTTACATGCTACTCCCGATGAAATCAAGAAATGGTCTGTACAAGGAGGGGTCCAGACAGATCAAGGATGGTTAACGAAGGGTAGAGCCACATGGTTTCTCCCCGATTCTATGGTTCAAGTCATTATCAATACCGCACATAGTCCAGCACATTTAGGAGAAAAAGCTATGTTAGAAAGTATCCAGAACATTTGGTTCAACAAGCATTTACGAGCTGCAGCCAAGCAGAAAGTCCGTACCTGTATGATATGTTGTCAGTTTAACCCAGGTAAAAGTGTCCCGGTGGAACAAGGTGGTTTCCAGCCCCCTGACCACCCTTTTGAGGTCCTCCAGATGGATTATATTCAAATGGAGCGATGTCGAGGTTTCAAGTATGTCCTTGTAGTTGTATGCGCTTTGTCCAGATGGACAGAAGCATATCCAGTCCCAGATTATACAGCCGCGACCACTGCTAAGCAGTTGGTTCGTGAATTCTTCCCTAGATACGGACTCCCTAGAGTCGTATATTCTGATAACGGCCAGCCATTCTCATCCGAACTCATGAAACATGTTTCCCTTTTGTTAGGGTACCAGTGGAAGTTCCATTGTGTACGCCATCCAGAAGCAGCTGGACTAGTCGAAAGGCATAATCAGACTCTGAAAATCCGTATAGCAAAAGTTTGTAAAGACAAGGGTGTGGACTGGTTAGTAGCTTTGCCAGTCGCTCTGTTTTACATGCGTATGGTCGCACATTCCAGATCAGGTCTGTCCCCGTATGAGGTCGTTTTCGGCCGCCCCCCTAATATGTGGGGTACTCCTAGACCCCGAAGTATTACCGATGTTTCATGTAATATGCTGACAGATTACCTAGCTTCCTTGATGTCTGCCCTCAACTCATGTCGTTCACAGGTTGCCGCCGCATTTCCAGACAATACCGAGGTGGCACCGCACGAGATCGTTCCAGGCTCCCTTGTGATGATCAGAAATTTCGACAGATCAAGTCCGCTGGAACCACGTTGGAAAGAGCCACGCCAGGTCCTCTTGACCACCCGTACTGCCGTCAAGTTGGAAGGCAGGAAGGGGTGGGTCCACCTTTCTCATGTAAAACTTTTCAAAGGATCGAAACCAGTCTTCAAAAACATTTCCAAGAACATTTCCCAGGATTCGAAGGATTGCCAGAACATTGTTTTAAAGGACTGTCCCGCACAAGACATTATTACAACCCCTCCCTTGTTAGAGAAAACTCCGCAACAGGAGTATAAGTTAAAGCTCAGGTCTAATAAGTCAGCCAGTTTGATTGTATAAGTCCTCCCCTAGGTGAAACGGTTAGACTGTTTCTGACATGTATAAAATAGACCCCCATAGTGAGAGAGTCAGTCAAAGTTCAATCAAATGTATCGTTTTTCTGAGTTTCATATTATTCATCAGCATAATGATTTCCTGCACCAGCTACGCACTTTTCCTGTGTTTTCCAGTTCCTCATGTAAATCTGTCTGCTCATGCTACAGTAGAGCACACGTTTAGTGATCTGCCTCCTCACGAATATTCATACCGCCTCGCCATGCGTAATAACACATTTATCCGTATGTTACATTATTCACACCAGACCAGCAATGCCACTAATTGTTGGGTGTGTGGTCGACTCCCCCCTTTCCAGACACCGAAGGGAGTTCTGCCACTCTTTCCTTATCCATTTTCACACAATGGTTCGTGTGGAGCATGGTCCACGTTAACGTCATCCTCAACAGATATGTCTTTTCTTAACAGTACATGTTTCCCAGACAAGCAAGGTTTCCCCCACAGAACAGGTTTAGATTTAGAAAATGAAGTATATAATTTAGGAAATTATTCGTCGAATTTCATGGTTCTGAATGTTCAGTCTGATACTACTCCAGACTCACCCGCTATTTCAGTACTACCAGTCAAAGGCGAATTATGTGTCCGTAGTTATGGTTCTGTACACATAGGTCATAGTGAATGTACTACTGTTATCCAGTATAGTGACAGTAGGAAATCTATTTTTAAAGCTTCACGTCATTCTTATTTTGTTTGTGGTCAAACTGCATATGTCCGTCTGCCCCTCGATTGGGAGGGAACCTGTTACATTGCTTTCCTACTGCCACCTGTTTTTCTAGCCCCACCTGACTATCATAGGAATTCTTTCTTAGTACACACTAGACACAAGAGAAATCTCCCGATTGTCGATTATACTGAAACCGCCGCAGAGCAATTCATTGATATAGATAAAGGTGTTTTCCCTTATTTAGGTACAGTTGTAAATAGTAAGCTAATCCGTAGGTTAACAAGAACCCTTGAAACAGTAGTAGATGAGACTGCCTCCGCTCTAGGTAATTTAACTGAAGAGCAATCCTTTATGAGAATTGTCGTTTTACAGAATCGTCTCGTCCTTGACGTCATACTGGCCGATAGGGGCGGGGCCTGTAGAATTCTCGGATCCAGTTGTTGTATTTTCATTCCTAATAACGCGCCGTCTGTTTATTCAGCTATAACCAGACTCCATAAAATTGCCCATCTGTTACACCAAGATCCAGGCACCTGGACATGGTCCGGTTGGTTCTGGAATATAATTTCCGCATGGGGATGGAAAGTCCTGTCCTTTTTAGGTATTGCAGTAGCGATCATATTTAGCTGCTGCCTCTGTATACAATGTGGCCCTGCGATTTGCAGCATGTGTGCTACCTCTTGTATTCCCAGTCCCAAGCCCTGTTCTAAATCCCGTTCCAAGACAATTCGAGACGAGCAAATGGTACTGTATGAAATGATAGACGGTATCATGAATATTGATGTTTCCTGATGGAAACGTAGTGACAAGGAGGGAATGTGGAAAAGTAAATTTTGCCATGTTCTGTGTCCCTACGCCTCATCCATCATGTGTTATGTGTGCATGATCAATATGCATATGTTATTCCCCATTTCTGATTAATGACGCAATTCCAGCTGTGTCCACCTCTAATATGTTAGTTTCCAGTCCTCGTGAATACTACGAATATCAGGCCTATGTAAGTAATGTTGCCACGTTTCTCAGTGTGCACGTTATTCAATTATAAAGTCTCCGTTTCCAGGCCTCAAAAGGGCCCGGACCACAGATTCAGCTCCTGTCTCCTGAAAGCCTCGCTGAGGAGCGATACAGCCCCCACCTGTATCCTCGACCCTTCACTTACTTCCTGCCTTGCAGTGCCCGGTGCACCCCGGCTCTGCCTCTGAGTCTGCCAAAAGTATGTTATAGTTCCTGCTATCAGTTCAGTCCTCCTCCTCTGCATTCCTAAGCTACTGAACTGCATCAATAGTTTCCGTCATTGTCTAGCCTTCTCGTCTCCACGTTAGAGAAATACTGTATTTAATGGTCATTTAGTATTCTTCATCACGCACTACATGTAGAATAATGCATGGTCCAGTCTTAGAATCAGGTTAGCCTCTCCCCTCATGACTTCTAGTTCATATCAACATGTTCCCTAAACATTAGATACCAGATAGGGTTTAGGTACATGTCGCTCCGACCCTCCAGACTCTAGTCTCTGCTCCTAGCACAGAGTTCGTAGCCCCCAGCTTCTCCTAGTAACACGTCATTGCTAGTTTTCGCGCACCATTAGGTTAGAGGTCCCGGCTCCTTAGGTAGCCCCCTCCAATGTTTCCGCCCATTCATGACATATTCTGTTACGTTTTGCATCACATGTCTAAGTAAACTCCCAGTTACACCTCTTATTACTGTTATCTCTCGCGACTGCTACGCGTCACGCCTTCTACTCCACCCACTGCTACGCCTACTGCAATGTAATGCTATGTGTTTGCGCTATGTATATAAGTCAATGTCTTGTTATTAAATGTTAGCGCGCTCATCCCAGACCCAGTCCCAGCAGCTGCTGGGCCCCAGTTGTCCTGCCGGGCCTTATTGTCCTATTCCTATGCAGGTTGTCCTGATCCTGTCCTTATGCTGTAATAAACCTGCAGAAACTCCTACTACCTCGAATCTTGACTCTTATTTTATTGAGCTATCTGTTATGCTATAAGTCTAGTCAAAAATAGGGTATTATTTATTTATTTACCACATGGTGCAATGAGCTAAAAAACGGTGTTGGATCTAGCCCTGATCTCTTGACTGGGTGAGAGTACTCTGCTTAATTCGGAGACTCTGTCCATCACCACCCCTTGTTGTAAATAATTTTGTCCACCCTAAGCGTGGAAGGGCATACTCAGATGTGAGTCCCTTGCTCATTGCACCATCAGGATTCAAGCAAGCCGGGCCGAAGACGGCTGTAATGCCAGAAACCGGTCCCCGGAAGCTTGTTTCCTTCCCAGTGTAAGAATTGGCTTTTGTAGTCTGGTCTGCCCTGTTCCCATGATGCACTGGGCCAGGGACAGACTAATTTGCATACAGCCAGGTTCTGAAACTGGGATGGTGCAATGAGCTAAAAAACGGTGTTGGATCTAGCCCTGATCTCTTAACTGGGTGAGAGTACTCTGCTTAATTCGGAGACTCTGTCCATCACCACCGCTTGTTGTAAATAATTTTGTCCACCCTAAGCGTGGAAGGGCATACTCAGATGTGAGTCCCTTGCTCATTGCACCATCAGGATTCAAGCAAGCCGGGCCGAAGACGGCTGTAATGCCAGAAACCGGTCCCCGGAAGCTTGTTTCCTTCCCAGTGTAAGAATTGGCTTTTGTAGTCTGGTCTGCCCTGTTCCCATGATGCACTGGGCCAGGGACAGACTAATTTGCATACAGCCAGGTTCTGAAACTGGGATGGTGCAATGAGCTAAAAAACAGTGTTGGATCTAGCCCTGATCTCTTGACTGGGTGAGAGTACTCTGCTTAATTCGGAGACTCTGTCCATCACCACCCCTTGTTGTAAATAATTTTGTCCACCCTAAGCGTGGAAGGGCATACTCAGATGTGAGTCCCTTGCTCATTGCACCATCAGGATTCAAGCAAGCCGGGCCGAAGACGGCTGTAATGCCAGAAACCGGTCCCCGGAAGCTTGTTTCCTTCCCAGTGTAAGAATTGGCTTTTGTAGTCTGGTCTGCCCTGTTCCCATGATGCACTGGGCCAGGGACAGACTAATTTGCATACAGCCAGGTTCTGAAACTGGGATGGTGCAATGAGCTAAAAAACGGTGTTGGATCTAGCCCTGATCTCTTGACTGGGTGAGAGTACTCTGCTTAATTCGGAGACTCTGTCCATCACCACCCCTTGTTGTAAATAATTTTGTCCACCCTAAGCGTAGGAAGGGCATACTCAGATGTGAGTCCCTTGCTCATTGCACCATCAGGATTCAAGCAAGCCGGGCCGAAGACGGCTGTAATGCCAGAAACCGGTCCCCGGAAGCTTGTTTCCTTCCCAGTGTAAGAATTGGCTTTTGTAGTCTGGTCTGCCCTGTTCCCATGATGCACTGGGCCAGGGACAGACTAATTTGCATACAGCCAGGTTCTGAAACTGGGATGGTGCAATGAGCTAAAAAACGGTGTTGGATCTAGCCCTGATCTCTTGACTGGGTGAGAGTACTCTGCTTAATTCGGAGACTCTGTCCATCACCACCCCTTGTTGTAAATAATTTTGTCCACCCTAAGCGTGGAAGGGCATACTCAGATGTGAGTCCCTTGCTCATTGCACCATCAGGATTCAAGCAAGCCGGGCCGAAGACGGCTGTAATGCCAGAAACCGGTCCCCGGAAGCTTGTTTCCTTCCCAGTGTAAGAATTGGCTTTTGTAGTCTGGTCTGCCCTGTTCCCATGATGCACTGGGCCAGGGACAGACTAATTTGCATACAGCCAGGTTCTGAAACTGGGATGATGCAATGAGCTAAAAAACGGTGTTGGATCTAGCCCTGATCTCTTGACTGGGTGAGAGTACTCTGCTTAATTCGGAGACTCTGTCCATCACCACCCCTTGTTGTAAATAATTTTGTCCACCCTAAGCGTGGAAGGGCATACTCAGATGTGAGTCCCTTGCTCATTGCACCATCAGGATTCAAGCAAGCCGGGCCGAAGACGGCTGTAATGCCAGAAACCGGTCCCCGGAAGCTTGTTTCCTTCCCAGTGTAAGAATTGGCTTTTGTAGTCTGGTCTGCCCTGTTCCCATGATGCACTGGGCCAGGGACAGACTAATTTGCATACAGCCAGGTTCTGAAACTGGGATGGTGCAATGAGCTAAAAAACGGTGTTGGATCTAGCCCTGATCTCTTGACTGGGTGAGAGTACTCTGCTTAATTCGGAGACTCTGTCCATCACCACCCCTTGTTGTAAATAATTTTGTCCACCCTAAGCGTGGAAGGGCATACTCAGATGTGAGTCCCTTGCTCATTGCACCATCAGGATTCAAGCAAGCCGGGCCGAAGACGGCTGTAATGCCAGAAACCGGTCCCCGGAAGCTTGTTTCCTTCCCAGTGTAAGAATTGGCTTTTGTAGTCTGGTCTGCCCTGTTCCCATGATGCACTGGGCCAGGGACAGACTAATTTGCATACAGCCAGGTTCTGAAACTGGGATGGTGCAATGAGCTAAAAAACGGTGTTGGATCTAGCCCTGATCTCTTGACTGGGTGAGAGTACTCTGCTTAATTCGGAGACTCTGTCCATCACCACCCCTTGTTGTAAATAATGGTATGTATTTATGCAGGTGGAATGCTAGCCATGGTATGTATCTGTGCAGGTGCAGCGCCAACCATCTTACACCTCTCTGCTGCAGTCCATTGGTAAGCATGGTAACAGAATTGCCACAAGGCGACTGGGGTACCCTTTTAAACCTCCTGCACCACATACACACTGCTTCCCACACTAGGAACCACCACTCTATGAGCTTGTAAAACAAATTAGGTAGCCTCTTACTCGACTACTAGGAAGTGGTTTTAGCCTAAAAGAGGAAACTGAATGCTACACAAATGCTACTGACAATACATTACAGTCCCTACTGTTGCTGCTTCTTTGGGTTTGATCCAAGCAAGTTGAGTTTCGATTACCTGCTGGGTTCAAGGAACCCCCATCAGAACCCCTGGATAAACTTTGTTTGGGTCAAAGAGACAAAACCATGGTCATTTTGGGGGGCAGCCACGTGTGTTGGGTCTGGAAAAGTTGAATGTCTTTCGGTGTGACTTAAAAGACATAAAGACTAACATTCCTTACATAGCAAGGTCAGGAAGGGGGCATTAGTTCTGTAACCTAGCATTCACTCAGCGCTCCACTGCCTGAATGAGTGACATGCCACACCCTGCTGAAAACAGCTCCACTGCAAAAATACTCTCCCCGCTGTATCCTGTATTGTTCTCTGTTTATTTAAAATGTCTGCACCAATTCACCGCTGATGTGTAAACAGTTCGGGGAAAAAGGCTGAATGCTACATTAATCTACGTCTTATAAACATTCCGTGCATTAGGCCAGGAGGCGGCCTTAGAAGCACGAGAAGTAGAGAATAGACATACAAGTGTAATGGAGCGGAAAGGTTACCCTAATGTATGACCTCTTGACCTTTCAGCGTGTGCTTTGTCTAGGTGATGTTTCCACTCCGTCCCTACCTCTTCCCCCAGCAAAGTATATACATTTTTAGAAGGTTCTTTTTTTTAAATATATAATACGCACCTTCCTATTCCCTTGGGTCCTTATTTGGAATTTATGTTTTTTAAAGCTGCCTGCTTTTCTAGTACTGCAGCATTCTTTAACCCGATCGAACGCTGCAACGTGTGTTTCAACCAGGTGTATTTTTTTAATCTGTTTGTGTTTGCTTTTCTTTTGTCCAGGAAGGAAATAATCCCCCGTGGACACGTTCCCGGACATTTTGAATGAAAGTATTCCGCTCCTTCCATTAGAATCAGAGTGTGTGTTGCTCTTTAAGACGGTCTCTATTTTGCTATTCTTAGTACATTTGTATTACGTAGAGGAGTGACCGGGGTGGTTTTACCAGCACGCTGTGCATGTACCATACGCAGCCATTGATCGCTTACAAGCAAATGTATATTCATTTTTTTATTAGTGTGTATATGTGTAAAAGTGTCTAGATGGTTTACAGTTTGTTGAAATAATCCATGAATGCAATACCATGATTTTTTAGGTCTGTCTTGACAGTTGTCTGCATGACCAATTGTCACCACTTCAGTAATGAATACAATGGAACCGGCTTTGGTGCAATCGAGAGGAGAGTTTCTCTTGTTCTCACACATCATGTTATTGGCTACTGGGTGTATCATTCCGCCTTCAAAGAAGTGCTTTGAATGGAATGCAAGAGGGATTACTTCATATCTGAAAAGTACCATCAAACGTCTCACTGATTGTGTTAAGGGAAGAGCCAACTTCCACGGGAGCGAAGACAAATCCCCACACCTCCAAGACACAGCAGCAGGAATGCGCTAACAAGGTAGACCACACTCCTATCTGCTGTATCCTAAAAGTATGAGGGAATTTACCCAAGGAGTGTCCACCACTCTCCTCATACGTGGGGTAACAGAATAGTAGATAAGGCGTCTCCGGGAGGGGTGGTCCAGGCTAGGAAACAAAGATCAAGTTAGGAATAAACACAATCCCTATGCTTACATGAAACACCCTAAAACATTGACAAGTGTGATCACTCTTGGTTCTTACCCCAAATGTAGATCGGGCCAGCGTCAACGATGAGTCCAGGCAATCAGGGAGGGGTCCAACAGGACTCACGAAGGACTCAACACACCTCTGACGCAACGTAAATGGGAAGGGCAGGTGAGGTGAACTGGCCGGCTGACTAAAGAGGATCAGGCCAGCGGAGCAGTAACACCAAAACACCATACAAAACAAACACAAAACAGAAAAGGAGTGAGGGGCACCAACCGGCTGCACAGGGGGCGAGTACAGCGGAGCAGCACCCACTCAGGAGGTGAGACACCCGGCACCTAGGAGGATAGGGCGGAGCGCTCACTCTCAAGAGGAAAAAACCACTTAAGTAAAGGAGCAAACCAAAGAGGTAACAGTGGTAGCAAAACCAGTATATAGCAAAGAGTGAACCGATAACGCCCGCAAAATGCGTGAGGAATAGCAGGGCGTCGCGTTCACTGAAAACGAAGCGGAAAAGAATACCGCTTTCACAACCAGACACCACACGCACACTCACAGGGCAGAAAAGCGAGTAGCAGAGGGTCAGGAGAGTCTGGTATCAGGCGACTAGAAGACAGAGCCCAGCAGAGCTCTAGACGGCAGCACAACAACTCGAACAGGAACCAGGAAGTGGGAAGGGGGCGTGGTCACAGAAAGTAAGCCAAGCAATGATGGGAGGGCCCAGCTCCTCCTTATCCCCCTTAGGGAGCGTCAGGAAAGTACGGGTTTAGGCGCTAAGGGGTCAAATACAAATGCACAAACCGGAATGACGCACACTTGCCAATGTTAATTCCTAACAGATTGCCACAGTCAATTATTTTTCTCATATATGCATTCTCTACAGAAAGCATACCTTTTTTGCTTCTTTTCCCAGCATTGAGGTGAGAAGTGACATCATTTTTGTCGTGGTTCTTCCATTTTTGCCTGTGTGATTTTGCTCAATTTAGGACTGTGCTAAACAGTGGTAAAGTGCATATGCTTGTCCCCAAAAACAAGCTGCACATTACAACTCCCTGCAGATACTTTCAACTTCTCTATGAGTCCATTATAAATGGTGCCTAAAATTCACTTATAGCTCGGAGATTGAATGTCATAAGTAGGTTGCAATGTGTATTTCCATCACACGTATATATAGCTGGGCTAGGTTTAAATGCACTGCAGTGATACATGGTGGGGGAAAATGCCTCAGCCATGTAGGAAAAGCCTATTATACTAAATTTATGTCACCCGAAAGTGCGCATTGCATACCTGCAGGGCAGGGTGCTAATATATACATATACACCACACTACATATTGTGGGTTAGTGTACTCTCACAGTGAACTTTTTATTTGGCCATCGCCTCTCACTAATCTATCGTGATCAGGCGGGCAACTAGAGCCAAATTTCGAGGGGGGCTGACATTTTTTTCCGGGGGGGGGGGCTAATCCTTCCAACCATAGACAGAGTGACTGAAAGAAGGGGCGAAAACACACCAAACGCTTAATTTACACGTAAATGGTCTTTTAAAGACCTGGTAAGCACTCGGGTGCGGCTGCAATTAGATGGCCGCCAGCCTGCAAAGCTGTGTCAGCCCGGGCTGACACACACGACGGGGGGGGGGCTGAAGCCCTGTGAGCCCAATGGTGTTGCGTGCCTGATCGTGATGCCAGAGGCCTAGACCTGCCCCATACAATGTGAGGTCCAGAAACTGTTCTGTGACCTGAAGCAGCTTACCAATTGCAACCTCATTGAAAACAGCAGACTACAGTTCCTGTCATGGATACATCACTTAAAGTTGTGGTGGCAGCGTAGTATGTTTTATGTTTATTATGTGGATAGAGGTTTTTCTCTGTGTCAGCGAGAGCATCGTCTACTGATCTCTCTTGTGGCAGGTGTTACGGTTATATGACCAACACCAACTCAGCGCCCAACATCGCCATCACCATTCCCGACAGGTACAAGATCCTGCGGAAAGACCGCCCCACCAGCCCAGGAGGAGGCATCGCCATCATCCACAAAAGCACCCTCAACATGACAACCAACGGCCTGGACGACACTATGACCCTCACCTCCACTTCCAGATCCAGACCAACCCTAAAATGACTCTCCACAGAACCCTCATCTACTGCCCGCCCGGCCCTCACGCTCATTTCACTGACACCATCGCCGACCTCATCGCATCCCACGGCCTTACCTCAACTGACTACATCCTATTCGGAGACCTAAGCTTCCACCTGGACAGCCATGACGACCCCAACACCACCTCCCTTCTAGAGAACCTCACCAACATAGGACTGAAGCAACTGGTCACTGCCCCCACGCACACAGGGGGGCCACTCTCGACCCCATCTTTGCAAAAGCACGCCCACTGCCTCCCCCGCAGAAGCTGGAACAAAGTCACCTAAGACCAGTTCACCTCCGCTCTCATCGGCACTCCACAAACAACAACGCCAGATGCTAACATTGTGGCACGCAACCTCCACTGCTGGAACACGAACTGCGCCCCTCCTCCTCTAGAAAGCCACAGGACGACACATAAAGAAAGCAAGCTGGTTCACCCTGAACTCCAAGAAATCCAAGCACTCCTGCCGGCGACTCGAAAAGACATGGAGGAACAATGGAACCCAAGAAACACGCATCGCCTACAGAGCAGCCACCACAGCTCATCACCAACTCATCAAATCCACAAAGAAGAAATTCCTCCAAGACAGAATCCTCACCAATGCCCGCAACACCAAAGAACTCTTCTCTATCATCAAGGAGTTTGCCAACCCAAACAGCAAAACAACAGACGTCCCACCCTCTCAAGACCTCTGCAACAGACTCAGCACCTTTTTTCACCTCAAGATGAAGATGATCTACAACAACTTCGACAACCAAGCCCTCCACATCACTCCAGATTTCGCCCCCGGCGACACCACCTTACAGACCCTGCTCACCTGGACTCTACTTACGATATAAGACACCATAAAGACCACGAATGCCCTCCAGAGCACCCTTCGAACCCTGCCCACTCCACAACTTCCACAGAGCCACCACGGCCATCGCATCCGAACTACACTGGATGATCAACTATCCCCTCGAAACCTCCACAATCCCCAAAGACTGGAAACACGTCAAAATCAACCCCCTCCTGAAGAAATCCTCCATAGACCCGACAGACCTCAAGAACTACAGACCCATCTCCCTTCTTCCATTTTCAGCCAAGGTCATCAAAAGGCTGTCAACACCCAGCTAGCAAACTTGACCAAAGCCAACAACATCCTGGACATCTCCGATTCTGCATTCTGCAGCAACCACAGCACCGACACCGCCCTTTTCGTCGCCACAGGTGAGATCTGCTCTCTCCTGGACTAGGGCCAAACAGCCGCCCTCAGCCTCCAGGACCTCTCAGCTGCATTCGACACTGTCTCCCACCGCGCACTAGCCACCAGATGCCACAATGCCGGTATCTGCAGAAAGGCCCTTGACTGGGTATGCTCATATCTCACAGCCAAAACTCAGAGAGTTAGACTCCCCCTACCTCTCAGAACCAATAGAGACCAGATGTGTAGTGCCCCAGGGATCCTCCCTCATCCCCACCTTCTTCAACATCTACATGGCCCCCCTCGCAACCATCGCCAGAAACCACAGGATCATCGGCCACCAACTTGCCATCAGAACAAGACAAAAGGTAGCCCTTAATGAAATTCGGTTAATTCAAACTTCCTCAGGGGAAACTACGAGTGATCCCAATAAAATACTATCTGCCTTTCATGAATTCTATCAGAAATGATATACCCAAGAGGAAGCTGGACCTCAGGCGTTGAGCCTTGAGGAAACAGATAATTTTTTAGATACAGTCTCTTTAGCACAGCTTACTCCTGAGGGTTGTGAAGTTTTGGAAGATCCTCCTTCTCTGGAAGAAATCACCACGGCTTTGTTTAACTTGCCTGATGGGAAAGTGATGCCCTGACTGTATTCCGGTGGAATTTTATAAAATCGTCTTTCCACAAGTAAAAGATATTTTTGTGCACCTAATCAAGTTAATTTTTAATGGCGCTTCTCCATCTGCGACTTGGGCAATAGCAAAGTTTGTTATATTTCCTAAGAAAGATAAATCACCCCTACATATGGGTTCCTAGCACCCCATTACCCTCATAAATGGGGACTCTAAAATCTATGCTCAGATTTTTTCGACCAGACTCTATTCAATTATCGAGCATTTGGTTTCAAAGTGACGACACAGGTTTTTCCAAGGAAAAGGCACTATACACCATATACGTTGTACCATTACTTTGTTTGATGCGACTCAAACTACAGGGGACCCAATCGCGTTAATACTGCTCGACGCTGAAAAAGCATTTGATCGGGTCTCCTGGCAGTTTCTGTGGAAGGTTATGGAGAAGATGTGCTTTGGGCCCAAGGCTATTCAAGCCATGAAAGCCCTATATCATAGCCCTATAGCGAGGGTGTCGATAAATGGGCAGCCAACAGAGCCGGTTGTGATCTCACGTGGGACGCAGCAGGGTTGTCTCTGCTTCCCGCTGCGCTTTGCTCTATACATAGACCCCCTAATAACTAGGCTTCAAGACAATCCTGATATCAAAGCTATCAATTGATTTGGCTTAGAAACAAAGATTACGGCTTATGCCGATAACTTAGCCCTGATTACGCCTGACCCAGAAAAAGACATTGTTGCTTTGTTTTATTTTGCCAAAAACAATCAATAAATATTTACAAAAACTTTGTTTACACACAAAAAGCAAATCGGGAGGGATCACGATATATATATAATTGCAGTACTTTACACAAGAAAGCAAGAAGGTCGAAGGTCGTTACATATCCAAATCTGCCTAGCAACAAATCAAGCTCAATCAAGAGGGGGAAACAATATAATGCTCATATCTGATCACCAAGCCTTAGAAACACCCAAATCTTAAAACCAAGACATCCAAAATACAGACGTTAGGCTAAATCATGATTATTTTACATATACCGTAAGCGTCCCCCATATCTTTATGCCTAGCCTGCACCTATGAAGCCCCTTGAGTGCATACAGACTACATTCTAAATTATACATAGCATAAAATCTGCCCCTCCATATTTCAAAAGATGGTGGTTCTTTCTCCCTCCATAATGACACAATACATAATCTGGCCACTGCTACAGTGATAAAATTAAGATATCTAAATTGATAAATCCCCTGTTCCGCCAATGAATCATCCAGTACTCCCAACATCATCCCCTTCAGGGCAATCACAAACTGTCCCCTGTCACTTCTCTCAGAAAGACTTCCATTTTATGTATGAATTGCTTCAACTCTGGACATTCATAAAACATGTGAATACTATCATCTTGATCTTTCCCACATCGCGTGCATCTGCCCTCATTTAGCCCCTCCCCCCCTGCTATTTTGGCGGGCGTATAGTACAAATTGAATACCGTTTTGTAATATTGTGATTTAAGGCTGGAGGATACCAGAAGTGTATCAGCCATCGCAATTGATTCCTGTAGGATATCCCCTTCCTGTTCTAGTTTATTATTCCATTTAAGATTCTGTATTTCAAGGTCATCGCTTTGTAATTCAATAAAGCTTTGATATAAGTTAACAATCCTACCGTGCTTTCTCAAAAACTCCAGCAAATTACTTTTTCTAGCCAAATTCATTACATATACTCTTCTTGTTAAGTAGTCCCATATTTGTAAATATTTAAACAAGTCAGTTTGAGGGAGATCATATTCGGACACCAACGAGGAGTAGGCCTTGATAGCACCATTATTAATTAAATCCCTCAAGGTCATAAGACCCTTTCTCCGCCATCTAGCCGTGCCAACGTCGGAAAAGATTATGTGAGGTAGTGCTAGGGAGGAGGTAGGTGTGTAAAAATTGAGTTTACTAATCTTCAACATATTACAAATTTGTAACCATGCTTTATAGGAAGCTTGAAGCACCCTAAACCTTGTTTTTTGTAGTAACTGGGCTCTAAATTAAAAATAAAATCCTCTCTTTTTGAGCCCAACAAGATCTTATAGATATTCGGGGACTCTTCAACCTTTCCCTCAGCTTCTCCAATCAACAATATACCCATTTGTTGTAATAAGAATACCCAATAGTAAAACAAGAAATTGGGAACAGCCCATCCCCCTCGAGGTTGTGGTAAAGTCATGTACCTCATTGCACACCCGGGGCTTACCTTGTGCCCACAAGAAGCTTCTGCAAATAGATTGTAATTTCTGAAGTTTCTTCCGAGTAAGTTCCAGGGGGACACATCTAAAATAATACAACACTTTGGGCAAAACATCAGTTTTTAAAACGTTACATCTACCTACTAGGGATAAATGCAGGCCTTCGATTCTATCCAAGTCCTTCCTTATTTTGGATAACAAAGGTTGCCAATTAGATATTACCATCTTTTCCAAACATGCGTTCATTTTAATCCCCAAAGATGTAGCCTCTTCTATAACCCTGGCATTATTAATACGTACTTGGTCTGTGCAGAGTATTTGTGTTTTTGCGATATTTAACTTAAATGCAGATTTTCCCCAAATACAGCTGCTAATTGTTCAATCTCTATCATAGTTTTGGCTGGATCTGGTGAAATAACAGCAATATCATCTGCATATGCTAATATAGTAACTCCCATTCCAGGCCGCGCTCCTGATGCATTTATCCTAGTTTCCAATAGGTTCAAAAAGGGGTTAATATACAAGGCGAATAATAATGGAGAACAGGGACACCCTTGCCAGGTGCCTCTTGATATTACAACCGAATCAGACTCAAGACCCATGGCACATATTTTGGCCTTAGGTGCTTTATACATAATTCGCAAAGCTTGACTATACCCAGGTCCAAAGCCTTGCCACCTCATAGTAGCCCACAGGAACTCCCAAGAAACACGGTCAAACGCTTTCTCAGCATCAAGTCGCCCTACTCCACAAGGTGTTTTCTGTACATTAGCAATGTCCAACATAGTGACTACTCTGCTGACATGATTGACTGTGCCTCTTGCTGGGATGAAACCGTGCTGACGGACAGATACTATGGGGGCGTGTTGCCAGAATCTTTGCATAAATCTTACCATTGTAATTTAAAAACGAAATTGGTCAATAAGATCCAAGTAGCATAGATGGTTTGTCTTTTTTTAAAAAGATAACTATATCCGCCTCATCCGATGACGCCGGTGCATCCCCTTTCTGTGCCTCCCGAAAAACCGTTAGCACATCTAGTTGTATTTCCGTTATGAAGATCTTATAAATTTCAAGCGGAAGCTTATCAGGTCCTGCGGTTTTCCCTGTTGCTAAAGATCCAACCGCCTCCACTAATTCTTCCAAAGTTATAGTTTCTTCCAAATATGCAGAGTCTGCTACACTTAATGTTTTCCTATGTGGGTCTTCATAAAATGATCTTGATCTATCCTGGTTTTCATACTACTCTGTATATAACCCCTCATAGAAAACTCTAAAAACTGCTAAGATCTCCACCGGTGTTTGTACAGTTTTTCCATTAGCATCTTTAGTTGCGGTAATTGTGTCTTTTACCTACCTATTCCTGATTTTATTGGCCAGACACCTTCCCGTAGTCTCCCCATACTCATAGCATTCCCTTCGGTATGTTTTTTTTTTTTTGGCTTTATCTTTTGCCCATTCCTCTTTAACCTTAGTCTTATAACGTGCTACCTCGGCTTGTGCATGAGAGCTATCCATCTTTTCTATCACAGCACGAATTAACGCATATTCAGCTTGTTTGAGTTTGAGGCTGTCATACAATTCCTGAGTTCGCTGTCTCTGCTGCTTTTGAACGTATAATCCGAAACTCAAGGTTTCCCCTCTAAGTGCTGTCTTTAGAGCATCCCACAAAATGGCATTTTTAGTGGTGTTCCAGTTTCTGTCAAGAAATTGTTTCGGCCACTGTTTTATATGGTTGACATACTGATCATTTAGCAATAACTTTCAATCAAAAGGAAAAAAAAACAGGGTCAAACCACTCCTTGCATTTTCATTTTTAATAATATTGGGTTATGATCTGAGGTAATTCTTGGAAAGGCCTATATCTGAGCTTCGGCTAAAAGTATTTTAGTAACCAGAAAATAATCAAGAGTTTCTAATTTCTGATGTGGTAAGGAGTAATGCGTATATCCAGGGGCGAATTGCTTTAATATAAGCCAGGCATCATCCAACCCATGTTCATATATAAGCTGCCGTAATGCCTTATAAACCTTGGGTTTCCGACCATAATATTTATCCCCAGTAAAACCATGCGTGGTTTTTTCAAACCGAATATTAAGATCCCCACACAGAATCAGGGGAGATATCCAAGAAGTTAGTTTGGTATTTAAATAGTCTATTATCTGAGCTTTGTCATGATTTGATCCACACACCGAAGAAATTGTGAACTTTTTATTAGCAATACTGCATTCAACAATGACCCAGCAACCATATTTGTCCGCAAGACTTTTCCCTACCATTAAATTGCGTATTTTATCCAATATAGCCACTCCTCTAGTTGTAGTCCATGGGGAAGTGAAAGCCATTACTTTATGCCCTAGTTATTATAGTACCTTCCGTTTAGACCAAGGGACATGAGTTTTTTGGAGACAAATCACATCGGGGCTATATTTTTAATTTCTTGCGCTACCCTTTGCTGCTTAGCTCTCTCGTTCAAACCCCAAACATGAAATGAACAAACTGAAAACATGCTAATCATTGATCTTCTTCGTACTGAGAAAATAACCAGCTCCCTCTCTCCCAACATACCAGCTTACTTCATCTCCTTTGCATACAAACATTTATTGACTTTTTTACCCCATTTTCAATCCCTGTTCCCACATAGCAGCCACTCCCCTTGCGTCCCATACATCCCTTCCCTTCCCACCCCTTTGTCTCTTCTCCTAGAAGAGACCCCACTGCCCACCTAACCCTAGAGGCTGGAAGACCAATGGGTATTGGATGATGGAGAGCCCTGCCCTAGCACAGACCACCTCCCCTTTCCCCCAGAATCTTCCACACCAGTGTACTGCTAAGTGTAAGTACGCAAACTTGTTCCAATATACATTAATACAGATAAGCCAAATCAAAATGTAAAACATCATTGGAGAATAAAAGTCTCACAAAGAAAAGTGTGGCCAGGATAGAATTACTCTCATTTGTTTACTGTATTTATAAATACCATAAATAAAAAGATTTTTTTAAAAGGAAAAGAAAAAAAAAATACATCCTTAGATGGTGCAATAGTTTAGGTTTTAATATCATGTAGATATTCTTTGGCCTTTGTCGCTGCTGTAAAGAACTGGGGGCCAGATGTAGGTCGCCAAATACCGATCGGTAACGGCCGATTTCGGCCGTTACCGACCGGTATTTGGCTTTTGAGATGTAGGTGGGTCTGAATTTACAGAATCGGTATATTTACCGATTCGGTAAATTTACCACTTCGGTATTTTACCGAATCGGTAAATAAACCGATTCTGTAAATCCATATGTAGGTGACGCTCCTAAGAGTGCCACAGGCCCTTAAGAGTCGGTATTTTACCACCCAATTTAATTGGGTGGTAAAATACCGAATTCAGGTGTGATGCACATCTGTGCATGCACACCTGTGCCATGTGACACACAGACATGCCCTTAGGGCATGTCTGTGTGCCACATGGCACACATGCCTGTACTTGGGGTGCTAGAGGGTGTCAAAGTGACACCCCCTGCACCCTTGCAGGATTCGGTATTTACCGAATCTGTAAATACCGAATCGGTATTTCACATTGATTCCTATGGGCTTCAAGGCCCATAGGAATCAATGTGAAATACCGAATCGGTATTTACCGATTCGGTAAATACCGACTCTTACAGAATCAGTAATTTTTTACCTACATCTGCCTCCTTCCTATTTACCGACTCTTAAATACCGATTCGGTATGAGTCGGTATTTAAGAGTCGGTAAATAGGAATTACCTACATCTGGCCCTGGGTGTTATCCTTGTATATGATCTTAAGTTTGGCAGGGTTCAGAAGGAATGCTTGGGCCCCTTTGGCCTGAAACGGAGAGATTAACTGCCTAAATTGCCACCTTTTTTGTACCGTTTGATGGCAATAATCAGGGCGAACAAAGAATTCAAACCCATTCCCCCTTCTCTTCCTATCTGGCCTAGCCAGATCATACAAGGCTTGCCTAGATACAAAATTAGACAAACATATAAGGATTGCTCTTGGTTGCACAGACTTACTAGCCCCCTGATTATAGTTCTGTTGAAAGGGGAACCGATGGGCTTGTTGTACTTCATTGTCCCAAGCCCACTGCGTCAATTCGGGGAAGGCTTCGGTAAACAGTCCTACCACAAACTTCCGCAGGCCACTCCCTTCAATGTCTTCCGGAACTCCCAGGATTCTTAAGTTGTTAAGGCGAAGCCGATTTTCATGTCTTTAAGCTTCCATGCCATATCACTACGTAGCGTTGCCAAATCATCTGTCACCACCTTTTGAGCAGTCATTGCAACCTCAAGATTAGAGATCCGATTCTCGGCCTCTGTTATCAGCTCGGCAAATTCAGAACAGGATTTGGCCACTCGCCGAAGTGAATTTTGTAGTTTAAGACACACTCCCTGTGTTTTCATGCTCTCTGCCCGGGTCTCCCCTCTATGTGACATTATTGTCTCATAAATGACTGCCAGAGAGATTTCTTCTGTGTGATCCAATGAGTTATGATGCCCTCGTCGCATCGCCTCGAAAGGATCAGTTGGGCTTAGTGATGGTGATGCTTGATTATTTGAGTTCGCTAGGTTAGACCCCTCTCTCGGTGTTTCTATTGCTGGATTTATTTTCGTATATTTATTTTCCGTATATTTTCCGATTATTTTCCCTATATTCTGGGCCAGACATCCTAGACCCGTTCCCCGGAGTCTCATCTAAATGTATGCTACTGGTCTCACTCCACTGTACAGACTCATCTGATGATGAGTTAGAGTGCTCAGAAAATGAAAAAAAGTATTCACCTACATCACCTCTTGTGCCTTACTCTGGTTAGCCTGTTCTCCCAATAAAGGTGCTTGGCTCTTATCACTGGCACTGATACTTTTGTTCATCTCCGATCCCCCAGAAATTAATTCCGCTGTATTGATACCGGATTCTGGCCCCCCATAGAGTAGGTTGCAGCGCGCTGCTCCCTTGGCCCTTCACTGGCACCAGGAGTAAGTAAAGCAGAGTCAATATCGACCTGTCCTTCATGATTCCCCTTGTTTGTTACTATTTTCAGACCAGTATCATTGGCCCCTGTATTTTCACCGCTCACCTCATCGCGTTGCAGAGACACATCAGCCACCTACATCACAAGGCTATCCAGTTTACTACTCTTCCCTTTTCTATCAGCAAGAAAGATGGCAGGGGTTTTCTTCCCTGGCCCCACAGTCCCACAGTCCGACAGCTCCCAGTACGTGATTTGCTGCCTGTATCTTCTGTAGCCTCTCCCTGTCGTTGTGTCTCCTCCTGGGCATTTCCTGTTTGCTTTGCCGGCACGATCCCCGCCGGAGCTCCGCCACGTTCTTTGGATCCCCTGGTACTGTTGGGGGGCATCTTCACCCTCACCCCCTCACTCCAAGTTCTGAGTGCGTCGCGACAGGCTCCCGAGATGTACACTGCACCAGATGCAAAAGCAATGACCGGGAACCCGGTAAGGGATCTAGTCGTCTCATAATTATGCTTCAAGTCATTTTCTGGTTGCGACAATTATGTGCTGCTGCTTACTGTTCTTAACAGTCTACATTTAGAAGGTATGAGCTCGGGTTTAGTTAACCTTCAACCACATCTATTCCGCATTTCTGGGGGTTTACGGAGAGCAGTCCGTTGCAGTGCTCACTCGGCCATGGACAAGGACGCGGCCGCCATCTTGCCCTGTCTGGTGCCATTCACGTTGACGTCATCGTTGCTAGTGAACTAGACACACAAGCTTTTGGAAAAATCTCTGGATATGCTCTAAATAGAGACAAAACTCAGATTATGGTCAGCGAGAAAGTCAAATGGACTGATAGCAGAGTCGTACCTAGGGCAAAATATCGAGGTGTAAATATAGCCGCTGACACTGAATCAATTGTCTCAGAAAAATTGGTACCTCTGGTAGCTGAGACAAAAAGAGCATTAACTAGATTAAACAATCTGCACCTAACTATAATTGGGCAATGTAACGTACAAAAATGGTATTCTTTCCTTTTTTTAAATTTTTTTTATTCAAGCTTGACAAAATATAATCATAATACAGGGACATAATAAACCGTGGCAAAACATTGTACACAGCAAAAAAAAAGGAATACCAGCATTTGGTGAGAAACATAAAAAGAAGGGGGAATAAATACATAGATAATCCTAGGCAATGGGGCAGGCAAAGAAAAACGGGACAATAATGTACAGAAACTAAAATCAGAGGCACTAACGACATGGCAGACCAACATAATGCAGGGAGTGAATAATTACCCAACCTGAACAAAATAAAATTCTTTATTATTATCTAAGCCACTCCTCCAACCGGGCCCAAATCTTCTGGCCCATCTCACGCCTCCTTCTGCCCCACCTCTGAAAGACTGCTGACTCTAAATTATAAAGGGCCAAGATCCTCGCTCTCCAATTAGGAAAAGGGGGGGGATCTGAACTGATCAATCCTGATGTAATACAGAGCTGGACTAAAGACATAGCAATAAATAGAAAGGCAGAGGCATGTCTCGATCTCTCAGGCGGGCCATTACTTTAACATTCACGTATCACCATCTCTGGTGAAGGATCAACCAGGATACTAAGCGTGGAATTTATAAATCGCTCGACATCCAATAGAAAGACCCCCAATTTTGGGCAACCAAAGAACATATGTACATCATTGGCTGCTGAAAGGCCACATCTCGGACAACAACGACCCCCACTGCCCCCCCATTTTGAAATTATAGCTGGCGTGTAATAATTAAAATCAAGCAGAGCCATATAGCTTTGGGAGCGTAAACTTCCCGATACTAACACACTACTGGCCGACTCAAGAGCCTGACTAATGTCCACCCCTGTCTTACCCAGCTTAGTCTCTCACTTAGCATTTTGTAGTGACAGATCATCCGGAAGGCCAATTCTTGACCTCCTCTGAGTCAATCAATCAGTGTAATCTTATCAAACAAGGTGGTAGCTTGACCCTTCATTTTATCAACAAAACTTTGGATCTGCAGTTATTTAAAAAAATCATGTGTATTAAGATGGAATTTATCCTTTAGAAATGAAAAGGAGGCCATTTTCCCATCCAAGCCTAAATCACCAAGAGCTCCCAACCCTAGCGACAACCACCTAAAAGTGGTCTGATCTTGAAAAATTGATGGCAGGAGTCTAGCAGCGGTGAAAGATGTATTAAAATTATTATTGGGAATCGACCATTTACACCGAATCTTACGCCAAACAGAAAACATGGCCCGATGACCTTGAACTTAGTCTTCTTATAATAGCTGGGTTCGAGAATCCGCAATAAGATCCCCTTAGCATCCTCTCCAAGCCCTATTTCATAGATAGTAGGTCTACAGAACAAAGGAACCACCGCCCTGTCCTCGAGCAATGGCAGGCCAAAATGTTGGAGCAGTGCGTACCAGTGATAAAGCAGAAGATTTAGGACTGACCAGCCTCCCCTGTCTCTCGAGAGGCACATCCACTTAGCTGCCCTACGAGGGCGATGGTACCCCCAAAGAAATCTATTGCAAGTCCTTTCTGCTCAAGCAAAGCTTAATTGTGAGAACTCCAGTGGAATGGTTCTGAATAGGTATAGAAACTTAGGTAGAACCAACATTATAAGAACGTTACACCTACCATACAAAGAGAGATGTAAGTTGTCCAATCTTACTAGTGTAGAGTTAACAGATTCAATAACCGGCAACATATTCAGATCTGGAATATTAGCAACTAGGGCAGTGATTTTGACCCCTAGATATGTTGCAACTTGAACCACTGGGGCTTGAGAAGGACCCATAGTGGCAGTTTGAATAACCTGGGTTTTGGTGACATTGATCTTGTAACCAGAGAGCTGACCATACTGTTCTGCTAGGTTATTTAAGGCAGAAAAAGCAGATGCAACATCCGTGGTTAGAACTACAATATCATCAGCGTAAGCCAACGTCTTGTACTCTGTAACATTGACAAAATATTTTAATAGCATTCAATTTTACTTAAAAAAGGGTCAATGTACAAGGCAAAAAGCAGGGGCGAGCAGGGTAAGCCCTGCCTAGTGCCCCTGCTAATGCTAAATGATGTTGATACCAAACCAGAAACGCATAGAGTAGCCACTGGAGCAATATAAAGCGAATGAACCCCCTGGATAAACTTAGGACTAAAACCTTTCCAACAGAGAACTGCCCATAAAAACCTCCAGGCGACCCTTTCGAACGCCTTCTCGGCGTCCAACAGGATTGCTCCAAGGGGGGACTCAGTAACCTGAGCCCAATCCAGAAGTGCAATAACCCGGCGCACATGAACGGCCGTTTCCCTGCCCGGGATAAAGCTGTGCTGACGTAATGAGACTAGTAGAGAGATCACCAGGGCTAGTCTAGTGGACAACATTTTGGAATACATTTTACTGTCTGTATTTATAAGAGATATAGGGCAAAAGAAGGAAGGGTCGAGTTCGGGTTTATCTTTCTTCCTAAAGAGGATGATAGTAGTTAGGCGCCATGAGTCCGGTATGTTGCCTTCCTGTGCAGCTCTAAGAACTGAAAGAAAATCCAACCGAATATTCGAGCGAAACACACTATAAAATTCCAGAGGGATAGCATCTGGACCTGCAGTTTTACCATTCGCTAATAAGTTAATTGCTAACTCGACTTCTCCCCATTCTATGGGGGCAGAAAGAGCTTCGTTTTGTTGGGCCGTAACATGAAGGGTATTAATGTCCTGAAGGAAAGCCCCAGCTTCAGACTCTATCTCTAAACCAGTATTTTCCTCTGTATACAATGTACGATAAAACTGCTGAAAGACACCCATGACCCCCTCCTGTGTGTAATGAACATGGCCTTGATGTTCTTGAATCTTAGTGATACAATCGGCCAAGCTCTTCGTTTGGCCAGGACCCTGACAGATTTTTCCCCAAACTCAAACATCATTGTACGAAACTGTAAAAACTTAGCAGCCAGGTCCTGACCAAAGAACTCCAGCAGACCAGCCCTGGTTTTAGCAACCAGTAACTGACTTTGACCTGTGTCGCAACCCTCCTTAATTGCACCTATTAATTGGACCTCTGCAACCCTAAACTCCTCAATATGCCTTCTAGTTTGTTCTCGGTTTGTCCTCCATCAAAAGGCCGAAAAACTCTTCGTCTCCCCCCGGACTGCAGCCTTAAGTGTATCCGAGACTGTGGTACCAGAAGCTGTCCCCCTATTAATATTAAAATTGCAATCATCCAATTCCTCATATGTTCTAAATAAGACGGTTCCAATAATAGTTTTCTTTTGAATGTCCAGACCATTGGGACACTAGGCACGTGAAAAAGAGGACATCAACGATCAGGGGATTATGGTCTGACAAAATTCTTGGGGGGGCTGAAATAGAAGTAATCTCAGCAAGCTGACTCGACATAAAAAAATAGTCCCATCTAACCATTTTATGATGGGGGTAGAATAATATGTAAAACCATCTTGATTTCTATTGTGGCGAAACCAGAGGTCACTCAAACAATGCTCTTGAACCAGAGCTTGAAGTGCCCTAAAAACTCTAGGCTTCTTGCCCGCATATCTTTGACCACCCGCTAAATGGCAATCAGCAAACAAATTAATATTCATATCCCCACACAATCAAATAGGATGAGGCCATAATGCCAGCTCTACATTCAAAAAGTGTAATACTGCCGGGTCATCTAAATTTGAACCATACAGTGTGCAAACAGTTAAAGGTCTACTGTTGATTATCAACTCAGCGATTACCCATATCCCTGCGCTATCTTGTCTAGTTTTACTACATGAACCAACCCCCGTCTCAGTAAAATTGCCTCCCCTCTAATCATTGAGGTCTGGTGAGAACATCCAATTAAATCAAACTCCGGGATTCTCAAGTAATCACCATTACTCCAGGGGACATGCGTTTCTTGTAAACAGAGCACATCTATATTTCAGAGCCTGAACAATTCTCGAGAACAGGGCCCTTTTCTTACCATCATTCAGCCCACATATATTCCAAGAACCTAGGCGCAATTTACCCTGCGCCATTTACTTTCATAAGAGAGCCTGACCCAACCAATACAAACAAAACAATTTCAATCCACCCTTCTGGAAATGAACATACCCTAATGATATCAATACCAACAAAAGTGCCACGATTATACTTTAAATTCAAGCATTTTTCTGTTTTTGAACCCAACCCCCTGCCTCCCTCCCACTCCCCCCCCTTGACCACCCTCCAAACCCTTAACCACCCTAACCCCACCCACCCAGAACTCCCCTACCCCCACACCCCCCATGTAGGGCAACAGGACCAAGATCCTTGTGATGGAAGAACTGGTTTATCCCGATCTCCCCCGGTGTCATCGCCAAGCTATTAACAACAATGGGGGATACGGCCGTAGGGAAAAAAGAAAACAAAAAAAAAAGAGAATTTAAGACCCAAACTTTTCCCCAACAAATGGCCAATACCCCCACTTAAGGACGCTTAGGTTCTTAAAGAAAGAAAGATATAGGAAGACACAGTTTTAGAACCTAAAGTGAGTTCAAAAACTCCTTAGCCTGAACTTCAGAGACAAAAAATCTGGTCTGACCCTGATAGATAATTTTCAATTTAGAGGGAAAGAGCAGAAATACTTGGGCTCCGTTTGACTGGAAAGGTGCTATTAGCTGTCGGAGCTGCCACCTCCCCTCAACAATAGCTGGGCAAAAGTCAGGCCTGACAAAAAACTTGCATCCTTTCCCAGCCCGCCTCCTATCTGGCCTGGCTAAATCATACATTTTTTCCCTGGCTAGAAAGTTATTCAAACATATTAAAATAGCGCGAGGCTTATCATCAGTTTGGGCAGTCCGGTGCCTTCGCTTAAACGGAAACAGGTGTGCACGCTGGACTTCAAGTTGCCAATCCCACTGTTTAACCTCAGGAAATGCTTCAGTGAACAATTCTACCACGAACTGCCTGGTGTCTGACCCTTCCATCCCTTCTGGGACTCCCAAAACTCTCAAATTGTTCCTCCTTGCTCTGTTTTCACAGTCTGTGAGTTTCCACAGCATGTCATCCCTTTGAGTTTTAATGAGATCTGTAATGCCCTTCTGAGTGGCCATGTCACCTTCCAGAGTGGAGATCCTCTCTTCCGCCTCCACGATTCTGGAGGCAATATCAGAGCATGTTTTTGCTACTCTCCGAATAGAGTTTTGCACCCTACGGCACGCGCCCTGAGTTTGCACACTTTCTTGCCGAGTTTCTTCGCGGTGAGCCATTATGGTCTGGTAAATAATCGCAAGTGTCATCTCCCCTGGGGGTGGATGAGAGGGATTGGCCCCGTTACCACTCCCCACATTAGTAGAATTACCCTCCAGACCAAACTGTGTCGAAAAAGAATAGTCCCAGACTAATGAACCTGTATTCGGGCAAGATGATGGGAGCCCCTGATCTCTAGCTGCTTTCTGGACTGTGCGAGAACCATAGGATGAGGCTGCTAAGCTTAACACTTCGTTGGCTCGCCAATCACCCAGTTCACTGTCGTCATCAGTCCAATCTTTATCAAAACTGGCATCCACTTTAGATGACCCAATATGCTCATATAGAGAATAACATTTATCACCGCCTTCTATGTCTCTAGTATCTCCATTTATATTGGACATAGCATTCTGTGAGGCCGCTTGGCCCGCCTCGCCTGACATAGTCTTATTTTGCTGTGGCAGTTCCACAACCTTTTGGTCAGAGGGGGTTCCATGAACAACCGTAGGCACCATTGAAACTATAACTTTCAGAGTTCCACTGGGCTGGTTCGACTGATTTACACTGTTAAAGGGAGCTTCAGGATTATTATCAGCACTCTTGCCCCCTACCTTCGGGTGCCCAGCCTCGCTTGTGGGGTCAAACCCCTATGCCACCCCATCTAGGGGAACTTTACTGCCATCCGATACTGTTGACCCCAAAGGAGACAGAGAAAGAGTGACATCCGCCTTACCAGTGATAGAAGCTGCCAAAACTTTTAGAGATGCAAGTGCCGGCTGACCACATTTGTTCTTAGTAGGTTGCTGCGGCATCTTGTTCTTGTTAGCCTGTGGTTTAAACATAGCGGGAGGGTGTGTCTTGATTTCACCGGGACCACTGTCTCCACAGGAGCCGGCTGGCCGCCCACCACGTCTCCGCCAACTCCGGCTCCTGATATTTCAGCTGCTGGGTTCCACCACACCGGCCAACCTCGAAGAGCCGCCCCCCCGGGCCGTCGAAGCACGTCCTGCGGTGGCAGAAATCAGATTCTTCACCTGAGCTTTAGGAGGCATGACAAAGCGCGGAAAACCAGACAGCCGGAGCACGGAGCCAGAGCCAGAGCAGCAAGCGGAGGAGCCCGTCTGCAGAGAGAGGATCCAGCTGGTAAGTCGATTCCAAGAAATCAAGGGCTCCCACAGCATAGCGTTTTATATTTTGACTGAAGTTATTGAATCCGTTTGCAAAAGTCCTGCATAATTTCAGTCTTTAAGAGCCATAGTACACCGTAGATCGGCGAGTCGACCGGGAGAGAGCGTTTCACCCAGCTCACTCAGCCGAGTTACCGGCCGCCATCTTGCCACTATTCTTTCCTAAGTTACTTTATTTCTTCAGAGCCATTCCTTTGGAGTTCCCAAACATACTACTGCAGGAGTTTGAACACCTATATTCTCAATGTGTTTGGCCGTACTCCCAGCCTGGGAGAGCGTTTACGTTTTTATCCCTTCCTCGAGAAAGAGGGGGCTGGGCACTCCCCAACATAAGATTATACAATTGGGCTTCGGTCCTGCAGAATTGTTCAATATTGCTACAAGAACAATCTCTGACCATAGCAACTACACTCCCATCTCTGATCGAATTATTACTTGGACCAGAGACCTGGGGCTGCCTGTGCATCAGGTGGAATATGGTTACTACTTAATCAAATCCAGGATTTTTTTAAAAAGGTTCTAAAACAAGACATTCTACTATCTCCCACAACTATTCTGCTGTGCATTCAAGATACTGTTAGCAGAAAAAATGGTGGGGCTTTGATATTTGTTGTCATGACAATTTACCGGCTATGTATTACAGCTTGGATAGACCCTAGCCCTCTTGCTTTTTCTCAATGGCTAGCTAGACTTCTTGCCATTTGTAATCTTGAGAAAGGCATTTATTCCAAAAAAGGCAGACAGGCCAAAAAGAAAGGTCTCATAATTTGGGAGCCCTTATCCAGGCGGCTCAGTCAGTGTAATGATCAATGAACCTTTGGCCTGAAAAGGAACCATATATGAATGCTAACCTGACATTTTTTCAAGCTCCTAGTACTGTGTCCCCTTTTGATTTGGTTAAAAAATGTATCTCCGGAACGAATGATTTATGAAGCGAATTGTATAAATAATAATTATAATGTGCGTAGATTATAATGTATGCAGACCAGCTGTAATTCTTTAAAATCTATTGCCAATATGGACACTATATTGCTGTGCTATACCATCAGTAGCAAAGAATGATGTGCTCCAGTTGTTGTAAAAATCTTACTGTTTGACTGAAGTTAGGTTATGCTGGTCCTGGTGATGCTCCAGCAAGCCATTCGATATATCTCTGTTTCTCTTTTTATTGCACTTGACACTTTTGCACATGACACCTTAATATGGATATGAACTCTGAGTTGAGGACGGCTCTAACTCCTCCAATGTCTTGGCATTTCATGGTTAACTTGGGTTGGCTGGGATAAATTGCTTAACTTGCACATTTTATTTGTTTTTTTTAGATAGTAGCACAAGCCACTTTTCACTGCCGCACTTTGCGATGGTGTGCACTATGACTATGGTGTTACAATAGTTGTACTGGTACTTTATGGATCTATTTGCCTCAGATCCAAACTTTGTTTACATGCTGCAGGCCTTCAATTGAGTGTTAGGCGAAACACTATAATTGTGCTATAACATGTATTTATTTTTGGATTATGGATTATTCTTTCCATGTTTTATCCCTTTGTGTTTTTTCTTTTTCCCTGGTTTTCTTCTTCATGAGTTGCAAAGATAATCATTGTTTGATTGAAGTGGGGGTTGGGGGCGCGCCAAGCTATTTGGAATTGTAACACTGGTTGTTCGTACTGCAAAATTAAATAAAAAAAAAAAAGGAAAAAAAAAAAAAAAGAAACCACGGGATCAACATTGTCTCCTCTGCCAAAGACACCCAGGTCATCCTCTCCCTCACCAAAGAACCCAACATCAGAAGGCACAATTTCCAAGAAGGGATGAAAAGCATCGTCACCTGGATGAAGAAGAGCTGCATGAAACTCAACTCAGAGAAAACAAAAGTCCTCATCATTAGCTCCACCCCTTCTGCATGGAATGACACTTGGTGGCCCTCCACCCTCAGAAACCCCCCACTCTGACGGACCATGCACGAAACCTCAGGATCATTCTTGACTCATCGCTCACGATGAATCACCAGATCAATGCTGTATCCTCGACCTGCTTCAACACCCTCCGCATACTCTGAAAAACGTTCAGACGAATCCAGATAAACGGTCACGCACACCCTCATTAGTAGCAGACTGGACTACGGCAATGCCTCCTCTACGCGGGAATCAACAAGAAACTACTCCGCAAACTCCAGACCGTCCAGATCGTTGCAACCAGACTGATCCTAGACATCCCATGTGACAACCGCATCACCCAACACCTACGCGAGCTCCACTGGCTCCCTATCAAAAGAACAATAACCTTCAAGCTCCTCACTCACGCATACAAGGCCCTCCACAACATCGGACCAGCATATCTAAACAACCGCCTCTCCTTCCATGGACCTAAGAGACACCTCCGATCAGCTGACCTCTCTCTGGCCACAATCCCACACTTCTACAAGACCAGAATGGGAGGAAAGTCCTTCTCCAACCTCGCAGCCACGGGCTGAAACAACCTCCTCCTCCACCACCGGCAAGTCCCTACACTGCTCCAGTTCAGGAAGGACCTCAAGACCTGGCTCTTTGGATGACCCCAGCACTCAATGGAGCCCCCCTCTACCCTAGCGCCTTGAGACACTCGTGGGTGTGTAGCTGCACTTTACAAACCTCTGATTTATTGATTGGGTTGATATGAAGACTCAGTACCTTGCGCTGACATCCTGTGTGCATGTCAAGTGTATGCAAGGAGCTGCTGATTAGTTCTTTCTGAGCACTGTCATTTAATGAATTGCAGAGGTGAATGGTGAGACTACAGTTTTAGTTGTTCAAGATGAAGAAGTTTCAGTCCAGACCTGCCATTTTGTTTGTTCCTGATTTCTGCTTCTTTAAGTCTGATGACAACTGAATGCAGAGATATCACACTTTATTTATTTGGGTACTGGTGCTTGGTGGAAGCCCCACTGCTACATGCTGTGGGAAGCACCACTTTCCTAAAAGGCTGTGCTTGGGGATCAGCTTGTGAAAGACACCTGAACCAGAACCACCTCAATTCAGTTCTGAAGTGTAAGGCAGTGGATCCGCATGTATAAAAGAGGGATCCAAACCACCCCGCATTTCTCCAGGCCCAATTTCTTCATGATCAAAGGAAAGGAGTGCTCATAGAACACTTGAAGAGCTCCTTTGTAACTAGGGCTGGTGTCTGCCTGACACCCAATCACAAAGTGTGAGGGGCATCACCTGAAATCTGTTCTTTCTGTTGGGAGAGCTGAGAGTCTGCCTTGTACCTACAAGCCGTCTGCCTGTCTGCTGAGAGAAGGAAGAAGTATGCTTGGCTCTGCTGGAGGAGAGACTATTCAGGAGGAGAAGCCCAGCATGTACATGGTGCGATCGACACCTTGGGATAGCAGCCTACATTAAAGAACAAAACCATGAGTGACCTGTAATATGAGTGAGTCTCCTTATCTCAGTTCCTGCTAAAAGCTCCCCCAAACTGATCATTAATTCAAAGGGGCATATTTACTATCACTAAAGTTGCTGTGCTACGTTGCGTTAGAGGGAGAAAATAAGACAGTACTGTATCTACTAGGATATAGCACTGCTGCTCTATTTCCTAATGCCGGTGCACACACCTCTGCAACAGAGGCCAAGATTTTCAAAGATTGGGGTCACTTTTTTGACTTAGTACAGATGCAAAATCTATTTTGGTATTTAGAAAGTAGTGGAAATGTCAATGTATATTGCTTTACAAAAAAAAAAAAAGAAAAGTAACACAATGCTTCGTATTGTGCTGCCTTGCATTGCTTGGTGTCAGGGAGGCATTCCTTGGGTGGTGCATAGGCGGGTAGACATCATTTACCACGCATGCGATACAACGCATGCCATTACAACACGTTCATTACAGCAACCGCATTGTTACATTGCAGACCATTACAACGCAAGTCGGAACAACGACTTGATGTAGGGGGCAGAAGGTGCTGGCTTTAAAATCCAACACCTTCCCTACTGTTGCACTGATTGGAGTTGGAAAAGTAAACTATACTATTCCAAAATCCAGCGCACCCCTCCCCCATCCCACAGCAATTCGTTGTTCAGACTTGTGTTGTAATGGTATGCGAGGTAACAACTCAGTTGTTGTAATGATCACATTGTAATGGCATGCGTTGTAAACGCATGCGATGTAACGTGGCCTATTTGCATGGGCGTCCCCGTACATCCACCGGTAGATTCTGATGCAAACTCATATTTACCAAGAGTTGTACTCATAGGTTTTCTCCAAAATAATGCGTCTGCCTGAGGCTGACATAATAAGGAGAAATAGCCTTATTTTTCCTCGTTATTTCCTCTTTGCATTTACGCTGCAATCTGCAGCACACATGCAAGGAGGAAAAAGCCTCCAAGGTTTATTTTTGTACAGGAAGTTTTTGTGCAGGAAGCTATCCCTTCCTGCAAAAAAACTATCCTGACCTTACGCATGCACCCTTGTGCAGCCACCAGGGGCGGCTCCTCTATAATGGCGGAAGAGCGTCACGCCACAGCCCATACCAGCAGATGATTAAAAAAATGATATTAACACAAAGTTATTATTTTATTTATGCTGTCTGTCTGAGCCCCACAATAAGTATAGGGCAGGGCGGGGCCAGGCATGTGAGGGAGGAGGAGTAGTGTGCACATATAAGTGATCATGTGTGTTTGGCCAGCCGCGCTAGGCTGCACTTATTTTCTCCTACCTAGCTGTGTTGCACAGTCGGATTGGAGAAAAGCCACATGCTCCAATTAACTCTCTGAGCGGCAAACAAGGACGCTCAGACCAATCCTGGCACTGCTCTCATGCGCCTGGATTGGTTGTGGAGCCTGTGCCTTGATGGCCCATCCCCTTCCGGCCTGACAAAAGGAGCAGCAAGGTGGCCGTCAGCGGGAGCGGAGCAGAGCGGCAGGTAAGTCTTTCATTTTTCTATGTTTATATTATTTCTTCTCCTTTGTTCCAGTACAAAGTGTTGATTAATCTGGCCCAACTCTGGCTGTGTGCTTTGACAGCCAATGTGGGCCCTGAGCTTGTGCTGCTGCTGCTGACGACAGAAGGAAAGAAACTGTGTCACTTTTAAGTGGAGCCTCCTCCGCCTGGCAGGCTGCAACTGCACATCACCACCGATTGGAGCCAAACTGGAGCAGTTGTGGCCTGGGAGGCCTGAAGGAGCTGTTTTGTGGCATCTGGACTCGCTGAGCTGCATATGTAGGACAAGTCAAGGCCTTGCATTGTTGTAACTGTATGCCAGATAACAGTCCCAGGCAAGCCATCATCTAAGCAATCTTGGCTTGAGTCTGCAGAGGGGCAAAGGAGCTTGAGCCAGGTTTAAGACACATATGATTGGTATAATAGGTAGTAGAGCTGACGACACTGCCAGGAGGGCCAGTGGTGGGTCATCAGTATGGTGCCCAGGCTGAGGGTCAGTGACTTCATGGTCACCAAGCCTTGTAGTTCCTGAGATGGTGGATGTCATTGTGAAAGCCATTCAGGCTTGTGATTTCGTGGGAAAATTTACATTTTATCTCCTGTGCAGCTATTTGTGTACACTTCAGAAACATGATTGCAGTTTTTAAAAATTATTTGCTTTGCTTATTGCTGTTCTTGACGTTGGTGCACAGTTATTGTGTCTGGCTTTTGTGTGAACGTGCTTGAATTGTGTCAGCAGAGGATGGCTCTCCACTGTTTGCCTACCCCCAATGCATATTCCACAGTATGTTTGGGGTATCTGCAACTTGCAGCTTCTACTGGGTTTCCTTCGATGATTCAAGGCCCTGTGAGCACTTTGACTGGTCTACCCTTTGAGCGGGAACTTTTTCTTTCCCTTATTGCCAGAGGGCCTGATGTATTACAGTTACCAAACATTGCTGTTCATGGATTTCAAGTTTTGGTTCCCAGCAGCAGCATAATTCCCATGTTTTCAACACCGAAACAATATTGTCCCACTGATTCAGCAGACCCAGCCATGAAACAGGTGATGTACAAATAAATATTCAGTCCTGAAAGGAAGAAGCTATTAGATGGCAAGGTGAGTAGACAACGAATAATGTTCAGCAAAAGTACCCTGATCGGTGGCTTTCCAAGTGTCCATTGACAAGCTCCTTGACATGGAACACCCTAGCTCTTTTACTATTCAGAGGCAACATTGCTCCCCTTACCTCATGCCAGCAAATAATCGTCTCCCTTGGAATTCACAAGCAGGAGAAGCACCATCATCTCAATATATCCCCGCACTGCCGAATACATTCCAATTATAATCAGATGCTGTATTATTAAATATAAATGTATAAAAATATAATAAAGCTCCCGTGGGACCTCAATCTGATATAAACAATGCAGTGCAGTAATAAAAGTTGCTCTGCTGTGTTGCGTCACAGCGAGACAGCAGGACAGTGCCATATCTACTAAAATAAGGTGCAGCTTCTCTCTCCCACTGCACTGGTGCTCCATAGGCACCCTTGCATTATAGTGTAGATGTGTGTGCATGATGTCTAGCATAGGGTTTGTATTGGAAGGGTACCGTCCCAGTACAAAAAACTATGCTTCGATATAGTTTAGAACTTTTCCAAGTTTGTATGTGTGCTGTACGCCACAGCACACAATGCAAAGCTGAAATAGTCTTGAGAAAAGAAAACCTTTATCCAATATTACACCTGACTCGATGAGACATACAATTTTGGTGCAAAGTCCTATCACACTTTTTAGTAGCTATGGCTTTACATCAAAAACCAGGGGTCGTTGCATGGGAATGCCCATATACTACCCACGGTGCAACACCTTGGTGCAAAGTAGTAGCGACTAGCAGCGCATCACACTACTTTGATTTACTTCAGAGCTACTTTCGAGGGAAAATTGTAAATCACACTTCAACACTCAGCTCCAGTTTGTGTCACTTTTGTGACACAAACATGGTACAACGTGTTAGTGAATCTGCCTCCTGGGAGTGGTTGTTTAACATTAGTTGGTAGGCTCATAGTAACTCTGTGTTTGTGGCAAAACAGCATGGGGATACATTGTGACATTCCTAAAATGTTGAGCTACATTGTACGAAATCCATTTCACGTTCCAGTAAAAAAGGGCAGGCTACACCAACATCAAGAGTTACCAGTTTCACAGGTCTCACAGAAGTCTAGCAAAAGAACACAAGGCCTGGGGCCTCATTTATGAGGCCTTGCGTCAGTTTTGCGCTTCCGATGCGTCACTTTTTGTGACGTATCGGCGGCGTAAAACATGCCTCCTGTTGCGCACTATTTACAAAGTGACGCCTCTAAGCAGATGCGGCACTTTGTAACCCCCTGCGCTACATTATACCTGCGTCAGGTATAATGTATGCAGGGGGCATTCCCCTGCAAAAAGCCTCGTAGAAGTGACGCAGTGACATCTATGAGATTTCACTGTGTCACTTCTAGCACGCCGTTGCATCAAAATCTTGCGCCTGCCTCACAGCAGGCGTAAGACTGACGCAAGCCCTTTCACATGGGCTTGCCCCATGTGAAAGGACGCATTGCTGGAGTTGCGTCACTTTTGTAACACACTCCGGCAATGCGTCACTTTTGCGCTTACAGATACGTCAGGAATACTGACATATCTGTAACTCCTTGCGACATGATGCGTCATACATTGAATATGACGTATCAGGTATGTCGCAAGGAGTGTGCACTGAGAAGTGACGCATCGCTGTTTTCACGCAGCGATGCGTCATTTCTCATAAATGAGGCCCCTGGTCCTTGGAAAAGAGTGAAGAGAGCGTACAGATTGACAGCATGAGTTTATCCACGGCAGACGGATCTTGAAGGCTTTCTGCTTTTCATTTTCTCTTTTTCTGGTTCTATGTTCCGTGTGAGGCTTCCCTTCTGTCTTTCCTAGAAGGATTGGCTCAGTCTTGCATCCTTGTGAAGAGTATTAATCATTACTGCCTAGACACTTCTTATCAAAGCACCAAAAGACGGTTGGGCCAGCGCTATATTCATGATCAATAATATTGCTGTTAAAACGAAGGCCCTCATTACGATGGAGTACAGATCCGCCCGTCATCTAGGGCATCGATCCGACCTCTGCATTGCAATGTAGCTAGTCGTACCGCAGTGGTGGGGGGTAGGACCGGCACCTCTGACAGGATCAGGGCGGTCATATTCCTAATTCCTGCAATGGGGCGATGCCTGTGTAGGCACCGCCGTAGGGCTTAGGGTATCCCTTTCCGATTGCCTGTTCATGGCGGTCCCACTGCCATGAACAGGCAGCTCGAAAGGGACTTTGGGGACTCCTAGCAGGGCCCCATTTCCCTCTCGCCTTCGCCATGTGGTGCCACCCAAACATCCATGCACTGTGTAGTGCCTGGATGTTTAAAAACATGGCTTTTCCAAATAAGGCTTGTGCTGCGCATCTTTTCCGGGCCGCAGCAGAAGCCGCAATTGGAAAAGGCATGTTTCGGCCACCTTCATGGCCATCGGATTGTAATATGGCGGGTGGGGCAGCCGCCTACCTGTCAGCTGACCTCCATACCGACACAAAGGTCAGACTCTTGACAACATCTCGGAACCCTCTCTAACTGCTCTCTGATACAACACTACTTTCAAAATGTCTACACTAGAAGTCCTGATTTCTGACCCATTGCCTGTGGTACGGCTTCCAGCTTCTTTGTACCCTGAGATCATTAGGAAGCTGTGACCTATAACCCTTGGTACTAATACATTTATACTATGTTATTTTGAAGGCATATAGGGGCTGTCAATTTTTATAGAGCGAGCACAGATTAACAAAGCTCATTTATTTTTAATGAGATTAAATCATATCCCATGAAAAATCTATAATGCACCCTCAGTGGCCTTCGAAGGGACTGCATACCATAATCATGGCACAGCCCAAGCTTTTGGCTTGGAAGATCCCAATTATGGCTAAACATGCCTCAGAATAAGATCATAAATCGCAGAGGCTCTTTAAACGTGATTCTTGTAGCCAAAGGCGGACTCTAAGGTCCTGATCTGGAGTAGAATGTTTTTATTGTGAAGTAATTTCCCCCAAGGAAAATCCGTTGCCACGTCTTACTATATGTCGCTGGGTTGAGGTTACCACACAATTCTGAGTATTCCTGCTTGGAATGTAGGATAACTTGCAGAATCAGAGTTATTATACACAAATTCCTTTCTTATCAATTTTCCCCATGCAGATTTGTCTAGGTATTGTATGGAGAAATTTGAGCGTGTTAAAATTGGTGGTCTGTGGTACTACCGCGACACCTGAAATACTGTAATCGGTTTCAAATATCATTTGTGCCATTATCAGCATTTCTGGGCTCACTTAGAGCAAGATCTAAGATGCACAATCACTTGTACAATTTTGCGTGTTTTAAGTTCATCAGTGTGATGTAATTGGCAGATTTGAGAGTTGAAACGAGGTGAATGGTTAATATCAAATGATTAGCATGTTATGATGTGTTAACAAACATGGAGAAGAATATTCACTGTTAAATACAATGAAAATAAACATTTCCCAATATTCTGTTAGCTAGAGAATTTGCACCACAGCAAA
Organism: Lissotriton helveticus; assembly: GCF_964261635.1. Taxonomy (NCBI): domain Eukaryota; kingdom Metazoa; phylum Chordata; class Amphibia; order Caudata; family Salamandridae; genus Lissotriton; species Lissotriton helveticus. The sequence continues at coordinate 448,287,240 of NC_136061.1, forward strand.
AGGAGCAGCTGTGTACAATAGTTCCTGTTCCTTTTGGAGCGGTGCCCTTAGTGTATCTAGCCGGGGCTGATTGTAAACATTTGGCTCATCTGCCACACCTGTGTGGCTATTCAGGACTCACGGGCTCCATGAGGCACCTCCAAGCCCCACACATACTCTTGACTGTATCTGCTACTGGAATCAAAAAGCTTTGCCAGAAGTAAGAAGAGAAAACTATAGTTGCTCCATGACTCGCATTATTGACCAAACCTCCACTGGCTGCATAGAATGACAGTGATGTTTACCATTAGTGAGTGACGGGGCAGGACTTGCTTGTTTGCGTCATGCCCCAATGCTAATGAATTCAGGCCAGCACTGAGGTGTGATTGTGGTGCATACACTGGCAGTAGAGGAGAGTCGTGAAGAGGTGCTCCTCGCTCACCACCACCTCTGCCATAATGTGTGCTTTGGCACCCCCAATGGTAAGACTCTGCACTTGGTCACTTACTGCTCTTTGTGTAATGCGGCCCAGATGCCATGCAACTCATTTCAGTATATCAAATTAATGTTTGTCAAAAATTAACAAAACAGGAAGAAAATGGTGTCCCTTTGAAGAAATAATGGATGGTTAATAGGTTATGGCAGACTGACCATTTAATGTTTCCGGGGAGAAAATGTAGTACGTTTGATTGTAAATATAAGTAAAAGGGAAATGTTAAAGCACAGCAAATTAGTCAACACCAATTTCTTTTTCGAAACCAGCAGTTGCTTTTGGCATGCACTTGAGCGCCAGCCTGCATATGTGACAGTGTCAGACTGACATTCAAAGCATTTGTTGAAGGCGTTGTAGTGTTGCCGAGTTTGGACCCAACCACTTACTGTACACTACCGAGATAGCCCCTATGCTCCGCTCCCCCCACCCCCCACGGGCGTGGAGTATTTGGTTTGGCCCGACGTTTGCACGGAGGGCACGCAGAGAAGTTAATAAAGAGCCCAGGACCCTGGGCGTGGCAGGCAGAGTACTGACCACTAATCCTAAGCAACGTGTGGTCCCCAATCTTTCCTAGGCCTTTAGCTAGGACTTTACATTGGCGACGAGGTGGTCTCGCCAACCCATCGCGTGCCACGCACCATCGCGCTCTTGCTCAAGGAGCGGACGGCTGTAGCCCCTGCAGTCTCCTCCACGGCGGAACCATCGCGCCCCTGCACGAGGAGTGGACGGCGGCAGCCCGACGAGCCGACTTACCGGAGAGCGGCCCAGCCGCGCAGCGCCAGAGTGCGCATCCGTTTGGACTCGCCGTTGCCCCCCAGGGCGGTCCGGACGTGCTGGTGCATCCCACAGAGGTGGCCCCACCTTTCCAGCCTGGCAGGGAACCTCGCTTTCCAAAGGAGTGTGTTTGTGTGCCCCGGCGCCCTGGCTGCCTCCTCCGCCTGCCCGTGCTCATCCCCGGCCAAGCGCCTGCCTCCTACGCTGCTGGTCCCACCACGTGCGCCGAGCGTACATTTCCTCATGCATCCCGGGTGCAACGCTGCGGACCCTGCCAATCCTCACGCATCTCGCGTGAGACGCTACGGACCCTGCCAATCCTCACGCATCTCGCGTGAGACGCTGTTTGGACTATCCCGGGGCCCTACTGGGTTTCCCCCGCGTGCTCTAGTGCTCCTGGTCATCTGAGTAGCGGACGGGACCTGCTAGCAAATCCTGCACCTGCCCTCAACGGCCATGGCCAACGTGCCCCCCCTGGAGCCATTCACAGTCACCGGCAGGCATCCGTCGCAGGCGGCACGGTGGAGGAAATGGGTGGAACGCCTAGAGAACTACTTCGTGGCGGCGGAAATCACGGTTGAGCGGCGGCGTGCCATGCTGCTGCACCTCGGAGGTGAGGCGATCCACCACATATCGAAGGACGTAGCGGAGGGAGGCCCACCCCGAAACTACGCCACGTTACGCGACGCCATAACGGCGTATTTTGAACCCTTCGCCAGCGCAGATTATGAAAGATTCCTGCTCCGCCAGGCCCGCCAGCTCCCGGAAGAGTCTGTGGACGTCTTTAACGCTAGACTGAAGAAGCTGGCCAGCACGTTCACCCTCCCCGATGTAGACGACGAGATCCGCGCTCAGTTCATTCAAGGCTGCGCGTCTTTGAAACTGCGCAAAAGGGTTCTGGAAACGGACAACATGCCCATGCGCGACATCCTGGCTTTAGAGCGGTCCAAGGAGTTGTCTAAGGCCAGAGCCGCGCACATGGAGCCGAAGCCAGCGGTCGCAGTCAAAACAGAGACGGTGTGCGTCATCAAGACCAGTGCCACCGAGAACCGCACGAAACAACCCCGGCGAGGAAGACCAAGGCCGGCTCATTCCTCCCACGACCACGCCTGTGCATGGTGCGGAGGAGCAACGCCCCACAACGGAGCATGTTCGGCACATGGCAAGATCTGCAGCGCCTGTGGAAAAGCCAACCACTTCGCAAGTGTGTGTCTGTCGACACAGAGGAAGAAGCAAGGTGGCCCGCCCAGAAGAGTGAGACAGCTAGAGCCACTGCCAAACACCTCTACCAGCAGTGACATGGACAATGACGAGGCAGACGCGGCCTCCGTCCACGTGGTGCGGATGCTCAACACCCTGGCAGCCACGCCATCCGCAGAACCCATGTGCACTGTCAACGTGCAGGACCAAGCAGTGGCGGCCCTAATCGACACCGGTGCGACGATCAATCTAATGGCGGCCAGTGTGTACAGGACATTAGAGAATGCACCGGTGTTCCATCCCACGAGAGTGCAAGTATACGCCTACGGCACCAGTCGCCCACTACGCCTGTGTGGGGTGTTCCGGACGGCCCTGTCACACGACTCTACTCACTTGCAAACCAAAATCTACGTGTCGCAAGAGGGATCCGGGTTCCTACTTGGGTGCAGAACATCCCAAAACCTCGGGCTGATACATTTCGCACTCACAGTCCAAGCCCACAGCCTCGACCATCTCGTACTAGAACACACCTCGCTGTTTGAGGGGATCGGCTGTTTGAAGGGACCCGCCATCCATCTCCACATAGACCAATCGGTCGCCCCAGTGGCCCTCCGGCACCGACGTATCGCGTTCCACCTGCGACCCAAGGTAGAAGCGGAACTGCGGGTACTCGAGCGAGCTGGAATCATCGAAAGGGTAAGCGGGCCCACTCCATGGGTGTCGCCCATCGTGGTAGCCAAAAAACCGAAGCAACTCGACGCCGTGCGGATCTGCGTTGACATGCGCATCCCCAACCTCGCTATCAAGCGTGAGCGCCACCTGACGCCAACCATAGATGACATCATTGGAGAGTTATCAGGCTCGAAGTGGTTCTCGAAGATGGACCTGAGGTCTGGGTACCACCAAATTCCCCTACACCCAGACTCACGATTACCACCTTCTCCACTCACGCAGGCCTTTGGCGGTATACCCGGCTCAACTTTGGGATATCAAGCGCAGCAGAGGTGTTTCAAAACATCATTCAGAACGTCCTGCAAGGGCTAGACAGCGTGCTAAACGTAAGTGACGACATTTTGGTCCACGCGCCGACCCTGGATGAGCACATCCGGTGCCTCCAAGCAGTGTTTACCCGACTGCAAGAGCGAGGTCTAACCCTCCATAGGGAAAAGTGCGAGTTCCTATGAAAATACATTAGCTTCTTTGGCTACAGATTTTCCGACCAGGGAGTAGGACCAGACTCAGAAAAAGTCAAAGACATCCACGAAGCTCCCGCCCCAACATCGGTGACCGCCGTCCGCAGTTTTCTCGGAATGGTCACGTACTGCGGGCGGTTCATCAAAGATCTGTCGGACCTCACCGGCCCTCTCCGCGACCTCACGAAGTCCACGACTACTTGGGAGTGGGGGCCGGAACAGCAAGAATCATTCCAGAAAACCAAGGCGGCACTCTCAGCTGACACGACCCTAGCCTACTTCGACCCTCACAACGAATCACAACTCGTGGTGGACGCCAGCCCGACAGGCCTAGGGGCTGTGCTAACTCAACAACAGGCATGTGGAGAATGGGCCCCCGTCGCGTATGCGAGTAGAACCCTCACGCCAACAGAACAACGGTACTCGCAGATCAAAAGGGAGGCCATCTCCATCTTGTGGGGATGCCGGCATTTCCACATCTATTTGTACGGACACCCGTTTGTCGTAATTACAGATCACAAACCCCTTGTCCCACTATTCCAGGGGTCATCCTCACGCCCCCCACATCAAATTGAGAAGTGGGTGCTCCAGCTCCAGGAATTCCAATTCACAGTGGAGTATCGGCCAGGCACCCGAAACCCTGCCGACTACCTATCGAGGCACGCCCGCCCGGTCACTGACGCGGAAGCTGCGGAAGCCGCCGCCACCGAGGAATATTTCAGGATGATCGTGGAAAGGTCCAAGCCCCTGCCGATCTCCCTGGAGGACGTGGCGCAAGCCACCAAGGACGATGACTGCCTACAGATCGCCATCCAGGCTATCACGTCGGGAAACTGGAAGCCACTCCAAAGTCCAGCATCCTTCCGCACACCGGATGCCCAAACAACGCTGAGGGCACTCCACCAAGTCCGAAGCGAACTGTCTATATCTCCGGAAGGATGTCTCCTGAGGGGCCCTCGCCTAGTACTGCCCGACAGTCTCACCCAGCAGGCAGCCCTCCTGGCCCATGGCGCACACCAGGGCATCGTAAAATCAAAAAACCGCCTTCGAAGCAAACTCTGGTTCCCTGGCCTCGACAGGGTAGTGGAAGAAATTGTCCAGCGATGCCCCGTGTGCTTAGCGACTAGCCTGCCCAACCCTCCGGCGCCGGTGATTACGGAGGAAGGACCGACATCTCCATGGGTGCGTGCCAGTGCAGACTTTGGCAGCCTCCCCGGAGGGAAGTACATGTTTGTAGTAGTGGACGATTTCTCACGATACCCCAAAATAGAGATCCTGCCCTCCACAGCAGCATCCGAGGTAATTCCCAAGCTTGAGAAGATAATTGCCACCCATGGCCTCATTGAGGAGCTACGCACAGATAATGGCCCCCCTTCAACAGCAGTGAACTAGCTGAGTACCTGCAGTCACACCGCATCAAACACCGCAGGGTAACCCCGAGATGGCCTCAAGCCAACGGGGAAGTCGAGAGGGTAATGAGGACTCTGAACAAGACCATTCAAATCGCATTGGCAGTCGGCCAAAGCCTGGAGCTGGCCCTCTACCAGTTCCTACCTGAATACAGGCTGACACCCCACTGCACCACTGGGGTTCCTCCAAGCCGCCTGTGTTTCCACAGGGCGGTCATGGACACTATCCCACACCACCCCACGTGGGCGTCATCATCAACTCCTTATAACCGAGCCATGGAGCAGCGAACAAAGACCAACTGTGAGGCGTCCCGAAGGAGAAGAGCTGCCGACAGCCCCATTCAAGTTGGTGACCGAGTGCTCGTGAAAGACCGCCACCCAGGCGGAAAGTTCCGCCTACCGTTCGAGCTAGAACCATGGACTGTTACCAACATCAAAGGCACCATGGTCACGGCGACCAGGGGTGGAGAGAAGGTCACAAGGAACGTGTCATTCTTTAAGAAGGTCCCGAGCGGAGAGGAGGACGAGTTCTCCGAACCAGGAGAACCGTGCTCAGTGCCGTCCCAAGGCCCACGGGAAGCAGCGGAAGGAGAAAACCCCAGCGAAGAGGAATGCTCAGGAAATGATTTGGCCACACCAACCCAAAGCGAGTTTGGGTCGCAAGGGGCCCAGAGCTACCCAGGTGTTGTCGAGGCAGATGGCTCTGAGGACTTGTTTCAGACCCCCTCAGGCGGGCGCAGCCAAAGCAGGTACCATCTACGCCCTTGCCCGAAGCCATCCCAGAGGTACCGCGACTTTGTGGCCCGATGCAGACGCTGAAGAAGTTTGGGCTGTACCTCTGCCAACACTAAAGTAAGACTGTTCCTTTTTGTGTCTGTTGCAACTTCCAGAGACTATATTCTGAAATGTTGATAGGTTATGTTATGTTTGTTTGTTTTTCACTTCGGGGTAAAGGAGGAATGTAGTGTTGCCGAGTTTGGACCCAACCACTTACTGTACACTACCGAGATAGCCCCTATGCTCCGCCCCCCCCACGGGCGTGGAGTATTTGGTTTGGCCCGACGTTTGCACGGAGGGCACGCAGAGAAGTTAATAAAGAGCCCAGGACCCTGGGCGTGGCAGGCAGAGTACTGACCACTAATCCTAAGCAACGTGTGGTCCCCAATCTTTCCTAGGCCTTTAGCTAGGACTTTACAGGCACTATGCTGAGGTTAATTCTCCAAAACGTTTTGGGAAAAAAGCTGAACGATAACATTTCTCGTGCTTCTAACCCCTTCGTTTTAGAAGCGTGTTTGTAACTGGGGTTTCCTCGATATTTTTGTAAAAAAAAATCAAAGTAAGTCATTTTCATATCATTTATGTGGAAAACTTACCAAATGGCATCAAAACACTTCATGAAAGTCCCCCACACCAGAGTGAAATTGATGTGAACTCGACATGGACTTACTCCTACAAATCAACTAAAAATTCCCCGCAAATCTTATATTAGTTCTACAAGTAAAAGATGATGCATGCTAATGAGAAGATTTTGCGCCTTTTTGACGCTTGCAAATGGGAGATCGGCCCAATTGAGACCACAAAAAAAGGGTCCAGTCATGTACAAACGCTATTTTGCAAATCACTGACTCGCAAAATAGCGTTTTCAAATCTCGCTATTAGGAAGGGACGTCTCTTCCTAATAGCGAGTCTCAATGCCATGTACTATTGTTTTGCGACCGCAAAACACTTGCAGTTACAACCTACTTCCAGTTGGTGGTAAACCACTTGCAAATGAGAAGGGGACCCCAGGGGACGCCTTTCTCTTTGTGAGTGTGTGTGAAAATATTTTTTAAGAGCAGGCAGTGGTCCCAGAGACCACTGCATGTCCTTTAAAAAATGAAACTGAAAAGTTTATTTTTTCTTTTTCAAATACATCCCGTTTTCCTTTAAGGAAAATGGGTTGCGTTTAGAAATAAACCCTGCTTTATGGAAAAAGCAGTCACAGACATGGTGGTCTGCTGACCCCAGCAGGCCACCATCCCTGGGAGTGCTAGCCATTCCCAATGGGGTTGCAAATTGACTTGCCTAATAAATATTAATGAGGCATGCAAGTTGCGACCCCATTGGGAATCGCAAACAGTGTCTGAGACACTGTTGTACATTCACGTGTGCGAGTTGCAAATTGCGAGTCGCAATTCGACACGATTTGTGACTCACAAAAGTGAACGGTCGTACATCTGGCCCTTAGTGGCTTATTGTCTCAATATTGTTGGAACTCCCCCTGAGATGCTTCTCTCTTTCTCTTGTGATTCTCCCACCGTATTGGTTATTATGATTGTTATTTGGCATTTGTATAGCACACAAAATAACATTAGCATGGCATCACAGTGCTTTTGGTAAACAAAGTATAACTTTCTGCTTATTCCATCAACATCCGGAGGCCCTACATCATTCTTTCATCCAAAACAAGGTTAATCAGTTCTGTAATCTGCTCCTCACATACATGAATAGAACAATTCCCTTTCGTTTATATCTCACTGATTCTCCCCTCCTTCCCCCAAAGGGAAAAAAGCCTCTTCCTTGGAGTAAGCTATGCCGTCTCACTTTCAGTCCTAACTTTTACTTACAAAATGTACGTTTTTTGGGGGGTTACGCACAAACTATAAAAGCTGCATGTGGAATTAATTAAGATAACATAGACAGACATCTGGCATGCTCATCATACTATATGATTGATACTGTGCTCGAGTTTCATAAACAATTTGCTAATCTTACAATACATATTATTACCCACTGCTTCACTAAGATATATGTTTGCTCCTCACCGTGAATGCTTTTTTCCTCTCCCTATTGACCACAGCAGCTTCAGCCACTGTGCCTCCAGTCCAAGAGCGCCTGATAGTCCCCACTTCCACTTCATGGTCATCATGATGAAGACCCTTTAAGACTAGCAAGTCATGCAAGGAGAGATCATAATTTATTCTAATAAAACAAAATATGTACTTTATATCAGGCAATGAAGTTCCGATATGGAGGCAGATATCAGAATTCGTAACATACTCCATCAATAATTTATTAACTAAAATATTATTATTGTTAGCAACTCTAGCCCAATCAATCGCCACTTTATAACTTCTACCCTATTATTTGATTTTGAGGGATATCCTATATATGTCTTCCTGATCTCATAAACTGCCCTTTCAAACTGCGTCACATTATAGCGTCTATGGTTGCTCCTTAATTTCAAAGAAGGACGTACCACCAAAGTTTTAACCAAAATAATCCTGATCTCTAGCCGTATGTCAATCTCTGGAATTGAGTTATGGACTCTTAGTACAGGATACCACACTGACACTCGGCGGGCTAGAAAAGGGGCTATTGTTGGCCAATATGCAGGACACAGGAGCAACTGCGGTTCCTCCACATACTGTGTAAGTGTGCCATAGTCAGTACTAACTTTGTGCTGCACCACCTGTTCTTATGTCTGTGTACTAGGACTCTTTACCACCTCCAGCTCTGTCCTGGCTCAACTTGATGCCTTATTGACAGAGCAGCGGTAGACCTCAGATTTAGTACTCTTTTGTTTCCACTCAAGTTCTTAGAAACAGAAGAAGTACAGCCAATACTGTGATCTGTTACCATTTAAAGAACATTGGCAGCCCTTCTTCTATGTCCACAAAGCACAAAGGAAATACAAAAGACTCTTGTTCACCCTCCCTGACAAGGTGCTTGCTGCATAGCAAGGCTTACAATACAACTGGAAGTGTGGTTAGCTGGAAGAGGCAGTCGTGGGCTCCAGGCCACTACAGGCACCGCAGCTGCTGTCGGGCCATGTCCACATTGTGAGGAAGGTAAGACCTCCTTTCCTTGCTCATCCCTTCAGCTCTAAACAGTGTGCTTCTCCTCTTGGAGCTTAGAGGCCAAATAGCATGTCGGCTTCTTCAGAAACATGTAAGCATTGGCTGTTGTCCATCGCTGGAGACATTAGCAGATTGCTTTTTGGCTTTCAACAGAAGGCTCTAATGAAGGTGATCATAGATGACTATTTCGAAATAGTTACAATATTTACTTTCTCTAGCTTCCAACCATCTATAAAGGGGTGCAGTGTATTCTTTGTTGTCCAAACAGCTGAACATTCAAAGTTCTCTGTTTTACCACTTTTGGTTCCCAACTATTATAGAGTGCTTCCAAAGAACAAATGGGGATCCAGCACATAAGGACCTCTCTTTCATTTACTAGATGATATATTACAGGTTCTTTACAATTGGTCAATTAAAGAGGTTAATTTCCAGACAGTTCTTGAATGTCAACCACATTAGCTGGAGGGTTATAGTCCCAGGAACTCTTTGTGACAATGGCCAATCACATCCTAGACTCAGTCTGAGCTTCCATGGGCCTAACCTGAAACCTACTGCTAGCTTTATGTCTCTTGTTCACCTACAAGAGAGGAAAATGAGGTTGTTCTAAAAGGGTTCCTGTCTAACAATAGTTCTGGCGACAGATGTAGATTATACAATCATTAATATACAATTATTGCCTAGAAAATGCATTTAAACTTGAAAACCACACAGATAAGAGTGAATACCTTCCCTCATTCTATTACATGCTAATGTATAGTGAATTATTAGCTTTCTGGTAATATTCCACATCTTTAAGTCTGCTCTATTGTAGCTTCCAAAACTAAAAGCAGGTGCTACAGCTGTAGTGGTGGAGTAAAGAAGAGCAAGTGCAGTTCCAGGTGATACAATTGAAGGCATGAAGTAGTCTTATCATTTAGGCCAGTAAACCACACCACAGTGGCGGGGAAATGAATGGAAAGAAATTAATGAAACATGTAGAAAATTAGGAGGATATAGGGTTAGAGGTACAGTTGTGAAAAGAAGAGAAAACAAGGTTTGTGGAGAAGCTCTTTTTTATTCGTCTAGATGCATGGCTCTCTCGGCAGCAACTGCCGACCTCTCCAAAAGAATACATTCCATCCAGAACATGTAAAGATAAGATAAGATGCCATATTCCAGAAAACATACTGCCCATTTGTTTATGTTGAACTATTCTGGAATGGGTAGAAGGTGGTAGATTAATACAATTTGTGTACAAACATAGGAATTCTTTTTTATCATGAGGATTATCTCTCTATTTGATTGAATAATCTTTAAGGAAAATAATATTAGGCAGCCCCCAAATAACTTATATTCAATTTCTTTATGTGTTTGATGTTTTGAGTTTATATTTCAACAAAGAAAAATACCAGTTTTCACAGATTTTCCTATTTTTGTTTTATAACCTTGACCTTAAAAATCCTGGTCAGGCTTGTAGAATGCCAGTGGTGGCAGCCCTCGTTATTGGATGCACGGCAGCATGATTTCACTAGGGGTTAATCATATCTAACAAATTTACCTTCTTTTTCGATGGCTGGCTTGACAGTGCAGCAAGGCCTATGTTTACGAACAGCATTACAGATTATTAGCAAGCTGGGGTGAGCAGAGCGGGCTCACACATTGCCTTTGCATGGTACATGTCAAACTCAAGACACTTAGACACCCAGTCATAGCTCTTCTCCATTCCCTGGAACAGAAACACAAATATACCAAGGGGTCTGGAGCGAAGAGTGGGTGGCTGAGATACTGGAATTACAATAGAGTTATGGTGAGGAACGATATGTGGGAAAGGGACAGATACCTTGATTCCAGGACAAAAAATGGCTTTAGGGAACATATGTACTATGTTATGAGAACTCTTTCTTGCTATACAAACTGGTTGGTTATAGTTCAGACCATGATTCCATAGTAAAAGCAGTTTTTGGTTAGCTTATAACTCTGGCATTGTTTGATGAATCTTCACAAAACTTTCCCGAAGCGGCGGGGTGGGGGGGTGAGTTATAGTTACTTTAGGGCTCTAGTTATAGTTACTTGATACAACTATAATTGGTGAATTTCAGTGATTTTGCTTGTTTCAATTTCAGCTATCTGCAACATCCCTTTAGCCTTTGGTTTTTTCAGTGACTATGCATATTGACTACATGCATACTCATAGAAAAAACAAAAGATTAAAAGGACGTTGTCGGAAAGTAGGCTCACCCTCTGGCGCAAAACTGGACAAAGGACATGGGAGTAACCTCCCCTCTGTCCAGACCCTCCCCTGGGAGGGTCCTCTGAATCTTCCCAACCCTCTCCCTAGGGTACTTAAGGACTTACCTGGGTGTAGGTCCCTAGATTTGTCATGGGATAAGATTCAGACCTGAAACCACTGCACTTCAACCGTCTGGGCACTCTGTACTTCGGTGGACTTCGTTTGGGCCTGACTGTCTCTCTTCCAGTCTGCTGCATTGTCTGTGCCTCTGCATCATACAGAAACCTTCCAAGGCCTGTGAAGCATCAAGGACAACCAAAGTAATCTCTCCTCGGGTGAAGGAGTCACTCCCCTACATTCATAGGCACCTCAACACTACTGACCAGTCTGAGGATCCCAGGCTCCTGAGGACTACAAAGGGTTCAACAACACAGGTGGTGGTTATCTATGTCTCCCAAGGACCGAGTTGCCCTTTAACCATGTTTGAGGACAGAACCCCTTTTGGGGGCTGCATTAAGCAAACCCCTGTGCACCATGTACTTTTGCAAGTGCATATGCTTGTTGGCAACTCTGCTACAAGTGCTTTGGGCTCCAGGTAGCCCCAACCTTAAGCAACTTCATCCACCAAGATCTTTATCTACATCACCTGGTGGGCACCGTGGCCAGCTCCTTTACGTGAGCTGCTGGAGTTCCTCTCATGACCCCTGTGCCTTCAGCCTGGGGGTCCATTTGAGGGTTACCTTTGTTTTACTTGGGCTTCCCTGATTGCTCGGGTCCTGCCCTGACTTCCCTGCTTGTGTTGAGTCTCCTGGACCATGCTGGTCCCAACCGTACACATTCTTCACTTCCTGCATAGGTTGCATTTGCCAAGGCTTGTATGTACTCTCACCGGACACCGACCCCTCAGCACTCGACACCCTTTGTGGGACAGCTTTTATCTGGATCCTGGTGTCTTCAGCATTGCCTGGTCCTCGCAGCTGCAGAGTCAAGATCATCGTCATCTAACCTGAAGCACCTGACATCGGAGGGCATTCGTCTTCCAAGTCTCCTGGTCCCTCCCGAATGACATACACTCTGTGCCCTCTGCTTTCAGGTACTCCTCTTCAAGAATCCACATTTGGATTCCCACGGGCACTTTCTCCTCTTACAACAGCGACTCTTTCCTGAAGTCCTCCTTTGGGTCCTCTGGCGGTTTCCGTGCCTCTTCGCACCTATGTACCCGGCTTCCCTGGGATAGGTAACTTGGGTACCACAGTATCCATGGGTGGGGTGGCTCTCCAACCTTCTCTGTTCCACAGGGTTTCTTCAGGGTCCACTGGGAAGGGTCCCAATCTTTAAAATTCCAACTGCAACTTGCACATAGACTTGTACAGAGCACGCAGTTGTGTTCCCAAACTGCACACGCTCTCCGTGGGGCCCCTGTCTACTTACCTTGGGTCCCCAGCAATTCTACGTCCTCTTGACATTGTCCTGAATCAAATCTTGGTTCTTATACCACTCTTAGTGTGTAGTTTGGTCCCCATCCTTGGGGCCCGCTGTGTATTGGTGCTATTTACTGTGATTTCTTTGCTTAAGTATTGTGTGCTTTGTGTCTATCTCCGTGTGGGAGATACTGTAACGTACTAGGAAGTGTTATATAATAAATACATATTTTTTTATACCTACTGTGTGGTTCTCTTTTCATTTAATCTATACTATAAGATTGCATTCTGGTAAAACAAGCTGCTTTACACTCTTTTAAGACTAAGCCTGAAGGCTGCTCTCCACGGCTACCACTTGGATAGCTTTCTAACGTTGTCTGAGACCTCTTAAATCACCATGAGGGTTGTCTGGACTGGTGCAAAGTGCCCATTTACATTAGTGTACATCATATACCAGGCCAGCTTCTCACAGACGTTATGCAAAGGTATAGTAAAAATATCTTACTTTACATTTAAAAAACCTCAGAAATTCACAGAACAAAAGAAAGGCTAAAGTGACATATTCAGGTGAAAATGTAAGTTAAAATGTACTATTTTAAACAAAAAAAAACACAGAAATTTATGAAGTAACATCACTAGAACTACTTTAACTCACTATTAGATAGACCTTGTTTTTGTTAATCAATTTGATTTGCTCACAGGACCACTATATCCTAGATAAGCATCACATTTTTTAATTAGGGTAGTGAGTCCAACCAATAAATGTTTTTGAAACGGAACATCACTAGACCTATTTTAACTCACTGTTAGATACACCACCCTACTCACACCACAATAGCCCAGACACCCCCACTTCATCATTCGGCAAGCAAGAAATCTCAAGAGCCCCCTAGTGGGTGAACATCGGGCATTACAGTGCCGCCCCAACGGGAAGCAAGTCCAATGATGAATCATGACACTCTCTGGGGTGTGTGAGGGCACTTACACGTATTGGAGCATATTCCTCAAATCTGGGACCTATACCCCCGCCCCGTTTGTCTTAACCTTGAGGAACTGCTCACCATTGTTTATTAGAACATTGGAATGTTGGGAGCTCCATTGCAGACAATGGAGTGCTCCCTGCTTCTACGGGCTGATAAAGGCATGCAGAGCAACATTCCAATGTTTTACAAAGGCTTTTCGAAGCTCAAGGGGATATAAATGCCCTCGAGCTTCGAGAAGCCTTTGTATTATTTGTTAGAGCATTCTGCCCTTTAGTGGCAGAATGTTCTAATAGCCTTATAGCCCTTCGTAGCAGGGTTATACCGGCTATTAAAGTCCAGTCCCTTGTTAAAGTCCCTCACCTTTGGCTCGGGCCTTTAACGCAGGAGCGGGCCTTTAATAGCCAGTATAGTCCGCTATGTTGGGCTGTAAGGCCACATTATGTAACTATAACTTGCACAATCACCCTGCACATTGATGTCATTAATAATGTAATTTCAGATGTAATCAGTAATATCAATGATATCATAGGACATGTCATGAGTAATGGGGGTGCAAGGGAGGTAAAGAGAAAAGGGGGAGAAAGCAAGCAAAAGAAGAAGATATGAAGAATATGCAGGAGAAGATGGTAAGGGGAGAAGAAAGGAGGGATGAAAGAAGAATGGAATTATGTTAGGTAGATATTAAGGTTGAAGAGAAAAATGACTAAAGGAAGAAAAGAGTGGGCAAGCATTGGCAATGACAATTTGTTTAGCTTAATGTGCTGTCCCCAACAATCACACAGGCACATCCATTCCCCTGCACTTACACCTCTTCTGCTCACACGCACAAGCTCCTTGTGCACTCGCACAGGCACTCCCTGCACTAATACACTGATCCTCGACATATACACTCTGCACTCCACCCTCACAGGCACCTGCTGCACTGACCACCTACGTGCACCCTCTCCTTGCACCCCAACAGACACCGCAGGTATGTTCCTGAGACAGACACTCTTGCACTCACCCCTGCTCTCACACTGGCATCCTGTGAACTCACCCTCATTACTCACTGCCTAAAGGCACCCACTCTCTTGTACTACTCAGTCGCTCGCCTACTCGCACCATCTAAATAAGCAGGATTATGTGCAAGAAGTGCCTATTGGGGTGCACAGTAGGTGCCAAAAGATGTTTATGTTGGGGGTGAGTGCAGAGAGTGAGTGTAGGAATACATGGATAGGGAGTGCAGGAATGCCTATGTGTAAGAGCAAGGGTTACCTGAGTGAGTGCAAGTGGTGTTGGCGTGTGAGTACCTGTATAGTGGGTACCTGCATAGGAGTTGTACAAACAGGCACCCACTAAACACATGCAGGCAAATAGCCTCCCTGCACTGACACTCCGTTTATCTCACAGGCAACCTGCACACATTACTAATGCAGACCCTGCACACACTGGTTGGCATGCCCTTCCCTCGCCTGCTACCGCACCCCCTGAACTCGCCCCTTACAGGCAGGCCCACATTCACCCTCTAGAGCCCCTCTCAGATTCACCCCCAGCTCACACAAGCATTCAGCCTGTGCAGGCACCCCCTACATTCATTCTCTATAAACGTAAGCTGCACACCACACATCCTGTGCTCAACCCCTACAGACAACCCCCTGCTTCCACCTCCTACAGGCACCAATGCATTCACACTCAAGAGGCGCACTCTACATTAATACAGGCACCCTCTCCATTCACTCTGGTATACTCTGCAGTCACACCAGCACCTTCTTCACTCACCCCTTCCACCCAAGCAGGCACACCCTGTCACTCTCCCACCTTCCTCTTACATAGGCACAGCACCAACCCCACACAAAAACAGGCACATCCTGCATTCACACAGGCCCACCACTCCCACTGCACTCACAGGTACATTCTGCATGCTCACTTGTCACCCGATGCTCACCTTCACACAGAAGCTTTTCAAGAGCATGGCCTGATTGCTGGGAAGTAGCTGCACCCATGACAGGGCCAGTGTTATGTGGGAAAGGATTTGGTTCCACTAGGGCATTGATAGTTTGTGCAAGTGGCTCCAACTCCAAGGAATGACTGAGGCACATAGTATGAGACTCATGAATACAGAGATTCAAGGCCTGGAAATGACCTTGGCCCATACACCAGCCCCAGGGAGTCACTACCAGAACAGAGACTGACCCATAACAGGCCAAAGCCGCTTGCAAGGAAAGTCCAGGTATGGAGTGCACTGGGACCCAGGGGACACCGCCAGCTATACTTCAAGCCTGGGGGTGCATTGCTTTAGGTATGGGAAGTGCCTCTTGGCCAGGCTGAAGTACAGCTCATGGGATATATCTTGGTAGGGAGGCAGTTTAAAGCCAGGCCTTGGTGTAGCATTCACTTGGTAGGTCCCGGGCCAGGTGACAATTCTGGGAAACGTCTTGCAGCGGTAAGAGAAGCACCTGGGTTTCACTCTTAAGTTCACAACCTAGCCTTCCAGCATGTATTATGGAACTCCAGGCAAGGGCTCTATGGATCACTGTATACAGGGTTACCCACCAATGTATAAACACAAGAAGATCCGACTAACTCAGAACAGTTAACAGTATGTATGAGACAAACGGGGTGTTTTCAATCATAAAACTTCCCTCACAGGTTAGATTCACCGCCACCAGCCTGTTAGTCCCACTGTTCAATTTCAACATAAGACGTCAATGTACCACATTCCATACAAGCTTTAAGAGGAAATGTATACCCACAAAGAATTGCGACCTTATGTGGAAAAAGTGTGAGAAAGGTCAGAAAGTACCTCAGGTTAGTATCTCCAAGGGGGGCTGCTGGTAGGTGCTAACCAGTTTGCCCACATTATCATCATCGGTAACTTTCTTGACCGGAGAAAGAAAAAAAGTGTGTAGAATCAAATTCCTCAGAGGTGAGAAATCAAAGAAAGAAAATCAGTGAAGGTGAAAGGGAAGTTTTATGTTTGAAAACACTCCCTCTGTCTCATAAATACAGTTAACTGTTCTAAGTTAGTTGGGTCTTCTTGTGTTTACATTGTTATACATTGCTGAGTGGGGGGCGACCTGACTACTTACCCCCTGGTGCTCTCTTTTGTGATTGTGGTACAGGATTACCCACACCAAAGAGGTCAGTGCTTCGACCTGCTAGGACCAAAGTTGGTGGGCAGAGGGTATGGGCCCTGCAGAAGGACATACAGCAGCCTGTTGCCTTTACTGAAATCCATAACGCATGTGATAGCATTGTGAACCATCTTTTTCTGTAGACTATGCATAATATAATAGAAAGACAATAGACTATTGCCTGACGTATTCTACAACATTTGTTAATAACAAGTTTTGATAATTTCTCAATGTCATAACATAACTACAAGAGGGAGGAAGAAAGATATGGGTTGGCTACATCAGTCACCTTCTTATCCTAAATTTGCATAGATGCACTGATGCAATATGCAAATGGCCCCTACTGAAGACAAAGAGGTCTTTAAAAGGGGCTTCATCCACATAATCTTTGTGGCATGCTTCGTCATCGAGTCCTTCATCCAAAATTACAATGCATCTGGATGTGCTCAACCTAGAAGAGAGCTGTTGTTATTGTAAATTCAGTACCTTCACCATTTTCCCGCTTGCTAAACCTTTTCTGGCACTTGTAATTTCACAAGGTAACAATCAGAAAAATTTGAAAAGTTTTCTGAAAACTTTTGTGGCACCTTAGGGCTAAGGAAGGGGTTTGAACATACTATTGTGCTGAAGAGGAATGCCAATCTAGTTGTCTATGAAGTGAGAGAAGTACCCTAACTGATGTTGACTCCACTTCTGGAACTCTTGAGCAGATCAACTTCTCACCTGGATAAAACCTACCATCACAGATCCCCTAATTTCGCCCTAACATTTAAAGAAAACGTTTTCATCCTCAGAGAACCAATACAAAACAGGCCATCCTTGCACCAGATAATCTTTAACAGCCCCAACGCTGTGTCACTCTCTTCAGCTTAGGACCACTCAAGTGACGCCTAAAAGTTCTCTCTTATCCATGAAATTATCACCTTTTCTGGATTCACATGTACATCATCAACTCCACTCTTTAAAGGCAACCTTGAAAGTGGTCTGTCACACATCTTTTTAACTGAGGATGATATGTCAAATAGAAATTGAACTTTCCTAATCCTTCAATCCATCTACTAATAATTTGGAGTGGCTTGTAAATAAGCCCCCTGGGAGTGTAGTGGAGTTTTTGAAAGATGATTGTGCATGTGAAGGTGTGCCTGATGTTCTTATCATCACAGACAACACAGTGCAAATTCTCTCAAGCAAAATGCAGGGGATCCTGAAGAGCAAGTAAGTCAAACACCACAAAAAATGTTGTATGCCCCAAATGAATGGGTTGCCGAAAACATCAATACATTTGCTAAGTCATGTATTAGAGAGCAAGAGAAACCGGTTGTCCTTTCAAAGATGTTCTGCTAGAGAAAATTTGGACACATCATAACACATCAAATAGTGTTATACAAGTCTAAATTTTTGTGTGCTGGAGAGTTTTTATTGCAGGTTCAAGGGTGAATCCATTGTGGCAAAAGTGGGAAACTAGTCACGTGACTCTTCAGCAGAAGGAGTCAGCTAGGAGGAGAGTTGGGTATCAAAGACAGTTTGATAACAAGAAAGGATTTTTAAGAAGGAAAGGAATGAAGGTGAGTGGGTCTATGTTAGGGATCCAAATGCTGTGAAGAAACGGAATTCAAAGCATTTGGGCCTTTACAAGTTGTCTGACGTGAGGCGGTGTGTAGTGGTGTTAGAAACTGTTAATGAGAGAAACATGTCTAGGTAGGCTAAGTGTGTGGAGGATGGAAGTACATCTATTGATATGGGATGAGATATGTGTTGCAAATAGAAGTGGCAAGGTGTTGGGCAAAATCAATATGGAAAGACCAGGTTGGTGGAGAGACTTCATGATGAAGTGATAGATGGGAATATAGCATGTCACTTTGTGTATCTCTTTACACTTTTAATACATGTTCTTGACATTAGTGATTTTGTTCTGTTTCAAGTTTACATATTCATTTATTTACCCTCTTACTGTAATTGATTTTGTTCTCCTATATCATTTGTTTATTCCTTACTTCTTGATTTGTGCTCTCTGTTTTATTTGTTTTAAAGTGGAAGACGCGCTGTGGTATATGTTTCTTTAACAGTGAGTGTCACAGGGTGGAATGCTGTTCGTGTTACATTCCAAGAATGCTAAGAAGTCTGGATCAGAGGGTTGACAGCATCCTGGTGGTGTTCACTGGATTGAATAATTAAGGGACATATGTATCATTCAGATGTGTCCCTCTTGCTCCACGGAAGGGGGCGCAAGGGTGCCACAACTACTAAGCTATATTTATCAAGCCATGTAAGACCACCTTGCGTGGCCCTGAGTGGCTTGCTAAAGCCAGAGGAACACAACAGTGCAAATCGCATTACTCTGCCCCAGCGAGGTGCTGCTTGGGTGGAATGTGGGTGTTCCCAAGCATCAACCCATGGATTTTGATGCATACCATTACTGGTAGACTTGGGAATGCATCAAAATGCTACTACACCTTCCCAGATGATGCATAACGAGGAGAACTATATTTATTTCTCCTCATTTTCCTCTTTCTGTGTGAACGGCATTCTGCAGTACACGTAGCAAGAGGAAAATACCTCAGATTATTTTTTTTGAGTAGGAAGGCATCCCTTCCGGCAAAAAAATTATCTTTCTGACAACACAAGCACCCATGTAACACAGTGCAAGGGTGCCTGCGTTGGCGCTAGGCAGCACATTGTGCACCAGTGCAAGAAAAAGACAGAAATGCACTGCATAAATACAGCGCATTCCTGCCCTCTCCCTTTCATGCAACACAGCAAGGTGGTTTGTTGTGCTGCGTGATTTCTTGATAAATGTTCCCCCACATCTCTGTAGAAACTAACTACATTGTGTGGAGATTTAATATCAACACTCTCACTCAGCTATCACACAACAAATGTGTTCAATATTTTTAAAAATGTAAATGTCTCTTGAAACTGCACAAGACCTTGGAGTAGCATTTTTAATAAAATTGAAAAATAATATAGTTTATAGTATTAACATGTAACTAAAGAAAAATTAAATGCATTTAAATACATAATTTGTAGTAGGCCACTATACATACTCACTAGACCTGAAAAGCTAAAATGGAATTGCTTGATCTAATATGACATGACTAAAGAATGTTGACATAACCCAAAATTTCTTGACCTTTCCATGAATATGTAGAAAAAAAATTATTGTTTTTTTATAACTGTTTTCATATATTTCAGCAGAATGTTTCTACTCACACAAAGATCACTGTTAACAATGATTAGAAATGCATTTTAATAGGGAAATGATGGGTTCATATATGTAGATTCAGCATTTAAACTTGATCTTGACCCTGTTAACTAACATTTTCTATTAAATAAATGGTTCCTGCTAAATATTTTCTTTTCATATATTGCTGTTGCAACTTCTACATAGACCTTTGTTAATATACTCGATAGATAGGAAGGTAAGAAATGTAGTTTATGCATGGGGAAGTAGTCCTGATTGACAGAAGAACCCACAAGAACATAGAAGAGATACAATTTAGCAGCAAAGTAAGCATTGTCATCTGTGGCCTATTGCATTCCAGTGAGGAGACAAGGAATGATCCTGTTTCCAGGGGAGCATTGAAAGCTGATTGGCTTACTGAAGACGGAAGAAGCATAAGGTTGCAAAGCTTCATCAATCAATACGTTGATTTGTGGAGCAGTTCTTGTCACTCATGAGGGTATCCAGCTGCTGGCAGGGTCCAGTTTATCAGCCTAATAGCCAGGTCTTCATGGACTTTCAGAAATCTGAAAGAGATGGGGAAGGCCGTAGATGAAAGCGTAGCGCATTCCATGTGTTAGGTAGAAAGATCAACCTTCGCATCTGCTAGGTCGGATGCAGGGGTGAGGATTAGAGAAAGGGTTGTGGAGATGAGGTGTCTGGAGAGCTTATGGAAGTTTGAGCAGTGGTTCAAGTTGGTGGGTCCGCTGTTGTGTAGGGTCTTGTATGCATGGGTCAGAAGCTTGAACTGGCATCGCTTCTATACAGGAAGAATGCAAACATTCACCCCCGGTCACAAGGATCTGGGTTTAATCCAAACTGGAATGGCATGGTGCGCAAAAAAACAAAGGATTTACACCCATATCTCTGTACTGGGGTGAATGTATGACATTGTTCTGCGTTCTGTCTATCAATTGTTCTTTTTGCATTTGTCACCCAGAGTGGGACGGGTATGTCCAAATGTGGGTCCTGTACTCTCCATGCCACTGGAGTCAAGCTATCCTGGCTGATGAGGGCTGAAAGCCCAAAACCGGTCCTAGGATGCTTTTTTCCAGTCCAGAGAAGACCTGGCCTGGCAGTTCGGACTGGACTGTTCCCATTGGGAACAGGGTCAAGACTGATTTGCATATGGCTGGGTCCAAACTGGAATGGCATGGTGAGCAAACAAACTATGGATTTAGGCCCAGATCTCTATACTGGGGTAAATGTATTACATTGTCCATCTGTCCATCAATTGTTCTTTTTACTTTCTAAAAGTGGCATTTTCAAACAACCATCTCCAAAAAGATGTTATTAAACCATCCCCAAAAAGATGTGTTGTTAAATTCTGAGTTCAGAGAGCCTAAACTCCATTTCTCTATCTTGTCCCAAATTGAAGATATACTTGTAAGATGTTACAAAGCAACCCTCATGTTAGCCTATGTGACAGATAGTTTTGCAGTAGTTAAAAAATAAATTGGCAGTATTTCACTATCAGGGTATGTAAAACACATACCAGTACATGTCGTACCTTTTACATACACTGCACCCTGCCCATGAGGATGCCTTGAGTCTACCAAAGGAGTGTCTTACATGTAAGAGCAGGAAAGGTGGCGGCCAGGCAAGTGGGTGCCCTTGCCAGGTCAACATGACAGTTTAAAACTGCACGTGCAGACATTACAGAGGTAGGTCTCAGATAGATTTACAGGGCTACTCATTTGGGTGGCATTAGCAGGATGGACCTCTCAGCATCCGTCGATGCAGTCTCTCATCGTACCCTAGCCTGCACACTCCATGACTTGGGAATCTGAAACAAGGCCCCCGTCTGGATCTGCTCCTTCCTCTCCGGCTGAACACAACGGGGCAGACTCCCTCCTTTCATCTCGGTACCCACACCGACCACCTGCGGAGTCCCCCAAGGTTCCTCCATCAGTCCGACTCTGTTCAGCGTCTACATGGCCCCGCTCACATCCATTGGCAGATCACACAAACTCAACATCTTATCGTACCCATATGACACTCAACTCATCCTCTCGCTGTCCAACAAACCCAACCTCTCCAAACATAACTTTCAATATGGAATGGGTGCAGTTGTCAGGTGGATGAAGAACAGTTGTCTACAACTCGACACGGACAAAACCGAGGTGCTCATCATGGGCCCACACCCCGACGCCTGGGACGTCACCTGGTGACCCTCGGGAACCCTCCCTCCCCCACGCACCTCGCACACAACCTCGGAATCATCCTGGACTCCAGACTCAAAACGGACAACCAGATCAACGCCGTCACCTTTTCCTGCTACCACACCCTACACCTACTCTGAAAGACCTTCAACAGGATTCAATTAGAACACATTAAAAATTCTCTCCCGTGCCCTCATCAGCAGCAGACGGGACTACGGAAACACACTCTATGCTGGAATCAACAAGAACCTCACCCGCAAACTCCAGAACATCCAGAACGCCACCGCCAGACTAGTCCTCAACCTAATGCGCCACTGCCACATCACCTAACACTTGCGAACACTACACTGGCTCCCTGTTGAGAAGAGAATCACCTTCAAACTACTAACCCACGCCCACAAAACCCTCCAAAACACCGAACCTGTCTACATGAACCCCGGCATCACTTTCTACGCACCCCAAAGGTCCCTCTGTTCGGCCCAGCTCTCCCTTGCGACGGTACCATGCATCAAGAAGACCAGATAGGGAGGACGCTCCTTCATCCCTCCTCGCAGCCAAGGCATGGAACTCCCTCCCTCTCCACCTCCACCTCTGACAGACACCAACGCTCCCCAGATTCCTGAAGGACCTCGATGACCTGGCTCTTCGACGGAGCTCGGTGATCCTCTGGGAGCTGCGCATCCCCCCCTCAGCACCTGGAGACCCCTTGGTGAGGAGCTGCGCTTTATAAAGATGATTGATTGATTGATTGATTGAATGAGCAGTGCTGCAGACCCAGTAGTAAATCAAATATGCCAATTATGGATAACCAACCATATTTACATTGTACACAAGGAGCACTTCACTTTGACACCGATCAGCAGCGGCAAAGTGCCCAAAGCATCTAAGCCAGAAAAAACAAAATCTATCACGTAGTCCAAAAATGTAGGAGGGTGAGGCAAAAAGTCAGGGGAAACCACATCAAGGATGCCAAGCCTAACACGGGTCATTGTGTTGCTTCAAGAAGTCGGTGGTCTTGGGATGGAAATGAAAGTTTCTGTAGATATTGGCCAACTTGTCATTGAAGAAGTTTGCAAGGTTGTCGCAGAGTTCCTGTGAGGGATTATGTTGTTTATTGCAGCTGAGGGGTTGGAGAACTAATTGATGGTGTTCAAGAGTTCTTTGCTGTTATTGGAGCTTGATTTGATGCATGAGGCTAAGGCCTTTTTCTTCAATTCTCTCAACTGTCTGTGGCAGAGGTTGAGGGCTGTTTTGAAGATGGTTCTGTTGGTCGTGCACTTACTGAAACGCCATCTCCTTTCCAGTTATTTACAGTGTTGTTTAGTGGTTCTGAGGTCTTCAGTTCACCAGCTGGTCTGCTTGGTGGACATTCTGTGGGTTTTTTTGCCAATGGGAGTGACACTGCCGGTGCAGTTGGTGAGCCAATTGTTGAAGTTTCCTTCTTTCTTGTCTAGGTTTTTGGATGGAATGAGTGGTATTGATGGCGTTGATCCATGTGTCCTTTAAGACTTTGCTCCAGCTGTGGTGGGGGCCTTGGGCAGACTGGGGATGTGGGTCCGTGAGCTAATGATGTTGAAGTGGACGATGGAGTGGTCAGTCCAGGTGAGTGTCGTTGTCTGGCTGTACCTGATGTGGTGAAGATGGGTTCTAGTGTGTGGCCTGGGGTGTGCGTGGGGTCATGGACGAATTGGTCTAGTCTGATGTTGTTTCTGCTGTCGAGGAGTTTGGTAGTGTTAATGTCATTGTGATCGTCGAGATGGAAGTTTTGGTCACTGAGGAAAATGTAGTTGTTAGAGTCAATAGCAAGGGGGGGCGATGAAGTCGGCGATGAAGTTGCAGAAGGCTGGAGGTGGTCCTAGAGGACGGTAGGTGAGGGTGCCCTGATGGTGGCAATGCTGTTAGTTTGGAGTCGGAAGTTGAGGTGTTCCATGGCTGAGGTGATGTCATTTGTGGTGGTGCACTGGATGGATTCCTTGTGTATGATGGTGATCCCTCCACCACGCTTGTTAAAGCGGTCACAGTGCGTTATCTTGTAGGCTTCGGGTATTGTGGTGGCGATGTCTGGAGTGGAGGTGGATTTGAGCCAGGCCTCAATGAGAGAGAGGTTGCTGTCTGTGAGGGTGGAGATTAGATCCCAAATGTTGGTGGTGTGTTTGCATAGTAAGCGTGTGCTGAGAAGGGCGCATGCGAGTTTGTGTTTTTTGTTCTGGTGATGTCTGTGGAGTGTTTGGGGTGAGCCTCGTCAGTGGGCCGGTGTGTGTGCTGTAGCGAGTGAACTGGCAGTGGGTGCAGGTGAAAGGTAATACCATGGAGCATGGGTCAGCACAGTGGCAGTGTTTGTTGCTGCATCCTTGGTCGAGGATGTAGAGATCGGTGATGGTGTATCTGCTGGGGGCGGGAGGGGCAGGGGGGGTGGTGTTGGGCACAGACCATGCATGGGTTGGTGCAGACGGGCATCCCTTTGGCTTCACTTTGGCATGCCAGTGGCGCACTCATTGAGCGTGGTCAAGCTGCTGCCTGCATTCCGTAAGTCCTGGGGTGGACGGGGCTTCTATTGGCGGGAAGAATGATGTATGGGGAAAAGCCAGTTGAGGATACCTGGGTGGGAAAACCAGGTGGAAAAACCTGGGCAATGGCGGTGTCACTGGATCAGACTGTAACAAGCAGGACCTGGAGGCCTCAGGAAAGTGGCAAGCTGGGTGCCCTCTGCCCTGGTGCCTACTAAAATGCCTACATGAAATGTGTAGACTATAATAGTGCGTGTTCCTAGAATAGGTTATCTCTTTCCACACCAATTTCCAAGCCATTATCCAGTCCAACGTTCACACTGCTTTGAGACCTCTTTATCAGAAGTTCTGCTTTGAATTATTTTTTTAACTAATGCTGAAGCGTTATGATTTTCTCTCAATCTCTTGAACTAGAACTCTTTATGGGTTTTGACTGATACCTTTCTCCCAATTTTTAGAACAGGGATTTTTTCCTTTATGGAACACGCGTGATGCATTTTATTATGATT
The DNA here is from genome assembly GCF_964261635.1 of Lissotriton helveticus. Lineage (NCBI taxonomy): Eukaryota > Metazoa > Chordata > Amphibia > Caudata > Salamandridae > Lissotriton > Lissotriton helveticus. The sequence goes on from NC_136061.1 coordinate 448,312,251, forward strand.
TTCATTAACTAATATTGATCTTGATTTCTATATCATTGAAATTAATACAAAGTAACTTGTTATCTTAATAAAGATGATCTATTAAAAGATTTGCTTAATGAAACCCTTCAAGTCACACCAAATTCTCTTTATTGACAGCAAATAGATTACTGATTATGATTAAAATTTATGTGATGCAGAGCTCCTGATCTTCTCTAAAACAATGGAAAAGATCACACAGGCACAGGGTCAAGACTGATTTGCATATGGCCATGTCTGAACAAGGGTGGCTTGGTGAGCAAGATAACGATGGATTAAACCCAGATCTGTGACTGGGGTTGAATGTTTTGCCATTGTGCCACATTCCGTCCATCATCTTGTGTGTTTTGCTGTTCACCCTATGTGGGAAGGGTATGCCCAGACGTGGGTCCCGTGCTCACTACGCCACTGGAGTCAAGCTATCCTGGCTGAAGACGGCTGATAGCCAGAAACTGGTCCTAGGATGCTTGATTCCGGACCAGGGAAGACATGGCTTGGCAGTTCGGGCTGGACTGTTCCCATGAGGCACAGGGTCAAGACTGATTTGCATATGGCCATGTCTGAACTGGGGTGGCTTGGTGAGCAAAATAACGATGGATTAAACCCAGATCTGTGACTGGGGGTGAATGTTTTGCCATTGTGCAACATTCCGTCCATCATCTTGTGTGTTTTGCTGTTCAGAAAGGGACCTAGCATCTAAGTTCTCACATTATATTACTACAAGGTTATTAGGGTTTTGGCAGACCAGGGAATTACTGTGTTGAGGAAAAAGGGCTCACTGTGAAGAAGAATAGTGTGTGCAGTAGCGCCTGCCAGCAAGTGTACACAAATATAGTGCAAGATACTATTTTGCTCTGAGCACAAAGAATACTGCTGTACATTGGCTCAAAGTACATTTTCAATCACACACACGGGCGCCTACTCCTGTGCAGTTACATTTGGTGTCGAGGAACACCCCCTGTCAGGCTTACGGCCCTTACCTATTCCAGCCACCATCTAGCCAATGATTGACACTCAATATTAATGGTGTAGGCACACGCTACTTACCTTCTGCATCTGACTGACATGGTATAGCGCTGCAGATGAAAACAGGGATGAAGTGACTGAAAACCACTCTTACTTTTATTGAACTCATCACCACAGTGGCCTAAATAAACTTGAGCCCCCCGCAAAGATATTGGTGGGGGGGGGGGCATGCTCTGGACCTAGACATGCGCTCTGAGTCCTTGGGCCAGCCGCCCATACACGGTGTCAGAGGGGGCCCCTGAGCTCCGCCCCACTACCCCCACACCGGGGGGCTGCGGGGGTTAGTGTTGCATCGCCACCTGTTCACCTCAGAATAATCCTGCCCTGTTTTCTGTATTCCGCATGTATAGTCTATGCATAGATAATGAAGGACAGACGTTAATATACCTCTAAGGGAGCAGCAATTATTTTCTTATTAAAGGCGTGCTCCGAATCATAGAGTGCACATAATAAAAAACGCCATTAGTTGCTTATAGCAACTTACTATCCGCAATATTTTATCAAAAATCCCCTTTACTTATTTTTTGAAGTATGTCATTACACATCTGAGTATGACCTAAAGACTTATTTACAAATATGTAATGTATTGAAGCTCTCTGTACATTTTGATTCATATTATCAGTGATTACTGACTGGATTTAACTATCAAGAGTGCAGCAGGTGCAGCCGCACAGGGGCTTAAGGGACTCATTTGGTCTAAATTATAGCAGGTTTTTTTAAACTACCAAATTAAATTTCTAAAGGGCCCATTTACATTTCTTCTAATAGGCCCACAGCATCCTTGTTATGCCACTATTTACTGTGAGTGGTAGTAAGTACTATGCCCTGAAATACCTCAGATGTGTTTCTGTTGTGATTTCCCTTCAGGACCCACTTTGGTTCTCCCTTAGTTTGGCATCTAAGATGTTTTAGGCTGCCTCTGCTCACTCTGCATAGCCAGATATAATATATTTATTTTTGCAACATCATTCTGGGGCACCCTGTACATGCTGTTTGTTGTTCAGGGACTACAAACAGCAGGTATGAGGTTTTAGGCCAATCCCAAAGATTACAACTATATCCCTGTGCTCACACAGTTAGGGTAGATCTAGACAGATATATAATTTGTCATGGTTGGGATGTTTGTCCTATACACCCTGTTAGTAATGTAAATGTCTTTGTTTAGTTGCACCGGCCTATTGATCGCAGAAAATGTGCTTCATTATGAACTATGATGGTATCAATAAATGTATTGTAAACTTTCTTTGTGTCTTTCTTATGTTTACTAAGTGCATGCATGAGTGAGTAACAAAAGGAGATGGTCTGTTTCCATGGTTACCGTGGGGACTCGAGGGTCATGTTTGAGGTTGCTGAATTAACCTGTTACTCTGGGAAGGTTAAAAGTCCAGATGAGACACTGTGAGCTAGCCACGATTAGGCCGGCAGTTACTGACATTGTACAGAGACTTGAGCCTCATTTAGAAGACCATTGTGCCACGGGTGAGTCACTTTTTCTGATGCCTGCCCATATGTACAAGGCCACATAAAGCCACCATGCATGACTCTTCAGGTCTTGTAAATATTGGCCCCTTTCACGCGTTACTCTGCGTGAAAGGGATGTTCCATGGGTGTTCCCAGGCAGCATCCATGGAACCTGACACATTCTTAGATTTACAAAGTTGCGTAAAGCAAGGAATGCGTCAGAATCCTATGCCTCACCAGGGAAGGCGTTTGAGTGGTGCAATGAGGAGAAATGCTTTCATTTCTCCTCATTTTTCCTCTTTGCTAGATTTGGGGATCTCTAGTTGGCAGAGGTAGGTACCTTTGACCAGATAGGGACCCATGCGTCTAGTCAGGGTAAGGGGGTGCATTCCTAAAATAACCAATGCTCACCCTCTTGGTAGCTTGGCACGAGCAGACAGGCTTATCTCAGAGGCAGTGTGGATAGCATTTGTGAACACATACAGTAATCCAGTGAAAACACTACATATGGATATCACACAAATTGTAGTATAAAAATAAGTATTTTTATATAGACTTAACACAAGACTACAAACGACAAAAATCCACAATACTGTACTTTAAAAATGGTAGCATTGCTTAGTTCTCTTAAGATGTGAAATGTGACACTTTGAGTTCAATGTATCTTTGGATGCGTAACGCTACACAACAAAAGTGTTGCAGGGAAGGTGACGCGTCGGTTCCTTACACGCAAGAACGGTGATGCGTCAGGTCCCTACTGAAGCGTAGGGGATGCGTCGGTTCTTCTCGGCATGGGGATGTGATGCGTTGGTTTCTTACTGCGCTTCCGTGGCGATGCGATCAGCAGTACTGTGATGCGATGAAGATTCGGGGTAATGAAACAAAAATGGCATCTTCTCCTTGTTGCGACACGATGCGTGCATGCCCAACGGCCGTGCGGCGACTCAACGATTCTTCTGAGCCGCGACAGGCCCTGTGACATGCTTTCTGGTGATGCGGCGGCATCTGATGAGACGTCGATCCTCTTCTCCGGCGATGGAGGCGCTTTGGCGATGCGACAGCTGCAGCGGCGACACCCTTCTTCAGTGATGCGACAACAGCGGCTGCGGCGGCGACATGTTTCCCGATGATGCGAAGGCGTCTGATGCGATGACGCCACTCTTCTCCGGCGAGGCGCTTCTGCGATGCGAAATGACAACGGCAGCGGCGACACCCTTCTTCAGTGATGCAATGACAGCGGCTGCAGCGGCGAAATGCTTCTTCTTCGTGAGTCGCGCTTCCAGCTCCTTGCGACATGCAGCCCCTCAAAAAGCCCAACACAACTGCAGGCACTTCCAAAGAACTCTTGGAGAGTTGGTGGGTGAAGTCTGTTGTCCCTGAGACATCAGCAGGAGGCAAGCTCTATCTCAAGCCGTTAGAGATCCTTTCTCCTTTATTTGGCAGTCAGGCAACCACTGCAGGCTAATCCCCCAGACAGCACTCAGCTAAGGGATAGTCTCTTCCTCAGTTCCTCTGGTTCTTCTCCTCAGCAAAGGTTTCTTCTTGTTTCCCAAAAGTGATCTAAAGTTCTGGGGTCTGGGTCCCCATATTTATACTAGCAAATCCTTTGTCCTCTGAAGGCAGAGGGTCCTGTACCCAGTTCAAACTAGTTCTGTGCAGTCCTGGAGCACTTTGTTGACAAGACTCCTTCTTTCCTTTGACAGTGTGGGCCAAGGATATCAGACGAACCACAGGAGGTGGAGCCAGCATTGTCGAAGGCAGGCACAGCCCTATTCAGTTCCCAGGTGCACTCCTCCCACCCATCTACATGCAGATAGCTCTATTTAGCCCTGTGCTGACTCACCCTGTCTCCTGGAATACCCCAGCCCCTGTCACTCAAACTCCAGACAAGGAATACACAACCTAGCAGAGGCAGGCTTGGATAGTTAGGCAAGAAAATACCTACTTTCTAAAAGTGGTATTTTTAAACACAGAATGTTAAAACCAACTTCACTAAAATATGTCTTTTATCATTCTGAGTTCAGCCATACTAAACTTGAATTTCTAACTAGTTCCATGAGTCAGTTAGGATTATGAGATGTTATAATCAAACTGCCCATTCTGGCCTATGGGGAACAGGTAGCCTTGCAATAGTGAAAAATGAAAATTGCTGTAATTCACTATTCGGACAGGCCACACACATCAGGGCATGTCCTGCCTTTTACCTACAATGCACCCTGCCCTAGGGCCTACCATAGGGGTGACTAATATGCAGAAAAGGGAAGGTTTAGGGACTGGCAAGTGGGTGCACTTGCCCAGCCAACATGGCAGTACCAGACTGCACACAGGCTCTGCAATGGCAGACCCGAGACACACTTTACAGGTGCTTCTGTGGGTGGCACAAACAGTGATGCATGCCCACCAGCAGCATTTGATTTACCAGCACTTGGGCACACTCAGTGCACTGTACTAGGGTCTGACAAGTAAACCAAACCAGCAAATCATGGAGTCACTAATCCATACATCAATTTACAATAGGGAGAGCATATGCACTTTAGCACTGATCAGCAGTGGTAAAGTGCCCAGAGTCATAAAACAGCCAACAACAGGTCAGAAAAAATACAGGAGGAAGGCAAAACGTTCAGGGATGACCCTCCAAAAAGGGCCAAGTTCAACACTCTTTCTATGTGTGCTGCATTTTGCAGCCTGCATGGAAAGAGGAAAATGCCGTCAATGTTTGTTTTGTAGAGGAAGATGTCCCTTCCTGCACAAAAACAATCCTGCATGCAGCACTGGCACCCTTATACCATGACGCAAGGCTGCCTGCATTGGTGCTAGGCTGCTAAAAGGGCACCAGTGCAGAGGAAAGCACACTGATGCGTCGTATTGTTGTTATTACGATGCATCCCTGTGCTTTTAAATAAATGCAGCTCGGCGCAACAAAATGACTTGCGGCATTGCGCTGCATCATGCTTTTGTAAATGAGGCCCTCAGTCCCTACGTTCTGACGTCCTGGCGTCCTAACACACAGTTCTGCAGAATTTGTGCAACATTTCTTGTTTATCTGCTTATTAACCCATGTTTGAACACACACTCCTTGAAAAACATGCCATGTGCCTAACTTGCAAATGTCAGACACTGCAGCTCTAAAAGTGGAATCAATCTTTTTTTTTTTTACCAAGGCCTATATTTTAAGTATATATGGTACGCAACTTTTACACTTCAGACACTCTGTGCATTTCAACAAGTCCTCTAATAACGTATTTTACAAGTATGGCCGTCATGCTGACATTAAATGTATGAAACCAAAACAGATCTGGCATTGCTTCTAAGTGCAATTGTACTGTGCTGAGTAAAAACAGTAAAATGAAGTGGTGTTAAAATGAATAGAGGTGCACTTACCACTGCTACATGGATGAGGGTTCAAACAAGTTGCGAGAGTTCGGAAGATACCCCGCCAAATGCCTTGTTTTGTGTAGAGTTGTCTCATAGATGTAAGACTTTCCTTCAGCCATGACCCATGCACACCCAAAACAAATTTTAAAATGGAAAAAATGTGCCCAGGACAAGCTAGTTAAGCGTGCACATGCCGGGTAAGACACGGAATTAGCATTGGCTATCAAGGGCAAACCTAGCTAGGAGATCACTGGGTGGTTAGGATTAAATATGGCAATGCTATTGATACATGGCCCATCACAGGACGAGGCGTACCAGCTTAGAGAGCTACCTGGTCCATCCCTGACAATCCTGGTCGGGCTCGGTATGCCAGGTGCAAAGGTTACTATGTCCCCGTGGCCTATCTTTGACATGCCTTGTCCAGTGGGATAATACGATCCAGGGCTTAAAGTGGGTCAGGTCCAGGGTTGGATAGGGATTAAAAATTGTCCCGGGTGGCTAAAAAAAGTGGCCCACATTTGCATATTGACTTTCCGCAAAACACTGTTTCGGCTCAGTTTAATAAAAAAGAAGGGGGGGTCTCTGACAGAAGCATGTTTTCTTAACTTTACTTAGATTTTTTTAAATGCACGGATTCGTTCACACTGGTGTGACACACCTGAAAACAAGTGAGGCCACTTCTGCTCAGGCCCCCTGGCCCCACTCAATATGCCTACATTAATGGGCCGGCCCAGGGAGAGAAAGGGAGTGACACCTCTGCCCGTTGATAAAAGGGAGGTAATGGATGCCCATCTGCCTCCAGAAAGGCCACTCAGGCACCCACTGGGCCACTGGCGGCATCCGAACAACACAGACACCGCCCAGATCGGCCCCCCAGGCTACCCAAAAAAGAAGCCCACAGCCGTAACTCGGATACCGGCCCCTCGACCATTGCCCGAGTGCCCGCCATACCAATCCGACCCTGGCCAAGTTTCACTGGTGCTGAGCGCTGGCAATTTTTTAAACAGGTCTCCATCCGGCTCTGTTTTGTGCCCTGGCACAAGCGGTCCGTATTTCCCAGACTGCAGTGCCAGCCGGCACCTCGATGTGTGCGTGCTCACACTGCTCACTTCTCCCTAGTGGAGAAGTTATGGCATGACGTCATGCCAGGTGAGCGTGGTAGGGGAAGGGAAATCCTTTTAAGAGAGTCATATTATCTCTCTGAATTTCCCTTCTCTTTTTGAAACTCAAGAGCAGTTACATTGTCGTGGTGGCACCAGGGCTTTAAGTGGAAGCTTTTTCAATATTATTTACAAGCCATAGTTGCTGCTTATTTATCTTTTACAACCAACAACCAACAACCATTGATAAAGCCAATAGTCCTGACTAGTTGTAGGTACGATGTTACTTGTTCTATCATATATCTGGATGCAGTAACAGCAACAGCAAAATACAAGTCGGGTGGCACACTATGCTAAACACAGATTTTTAGCTTGCCTGTTTTCAAGCCACGTCCTTAATTACGTTGGCCACGCCCCTTTGAGAGACCCCCCACTCCAGTTTTTTCATCCCACTTACAGCCCCGAGATGATCCATGACAGACGAGGCTGTGGACTCGAGTACACTACTGTGGTGCTGTAGCAAATTATGTTGCTCCGTGGTGATCTTCAGAAATCAGTGAACAGTTTTAATCTGAATACAGGGTCAGCCCATTTGAACAGCGAAAATCTGATAAAGTCAAAGTGAATATAGCGTATTTTTGTTGTCTCCTGATAGCCCTATTAATTCTATGCTGGTATGAAGCAGCTCAAAGGAGTGGGATAAATAAAGTTTAATGCGCAGATAACGCCGGGCCTAGTATTGCCACCAGAGCCCTGATAACTGCTGTATCTTACAACTCAACAGCAGTTAAAGGGGACATTCTCCAGCAGGGCTCATGCACCCTTGCTATGCTACTGACTGCCATGCACGCCTGCCCCCTCAGGAATCTCCCCTGCCCGGCAGGGCTCGGCCACAATGAGAGGTTTCGATTCCACGTGTGCGGCGTGTCTGGCTCACTGGGCAGATGTGTTTTTGCTTCTAGTGGAGCGTGTACAGACCAGGTGGTCTCTACCCCTGGGACTATGGATGCGGCCACCCCAGCCCTGCACATGTCAGCAGCGGTCGGCGGCCCCCGAGTAGATGCCCAACAGAGCCGACACCGCACACTTCCGGAAGGACCCTTTCGCCTGAGGACATGCTATATTAAGGCGTCATGCTCTGAATAGTGAACGTGACAACCCCACACTTCCTGTTTTGGCGGGGTTATTTTTAGACATTTGAGATCTACAACTAGTTGATCGAAATGCATAGCGCCCAACTGACCAGCAAAGCATTTCATGCTAGTTATTGTAGTGTGCTATACAAGTGCAGTAATTCAATCCTTCAAACTGGGCAGCCTGCATTTCAAGCGTTTAAGTAGAATTACAAATGGGCAATTGGCTTGCATTCTTTCCAAAGCACTAAAAAATCAATCAGGCATTCAGAATCCTATTGGGCTTTATGAATGTAAACAGGACAATTGGAAACACAAATCAGAATCTCGGAAGAGACTGTGGCTCAGATTTACCAACACTCAGCACAGAGATAGCATCAAACTGTATTGAGATTTACTTTCCAATGCAAATCATGAATTGCACTGGGAAGAGGTCTAAAGCGCTACTTTCACTCTGCGGACCTCGGGCGGTACATGGCCCTTCCCATGCAATCACATGGGTTTTGATGCAATTTCCTGTCTACTAACATTTGTAATTCACACAGAGTATAGGGTAGCAGGGTACTCAAGAACGAAAAAGCTGTGGCTAATGGGAGCACAACAGGTGTTTGGACGAAAACCCTCACTCACTAGTGAATATGTATACTTTGCCCGCACAAGTTTATGTACCTTATGAATATAGTACCACAGGGATTCTGCTGTTTCTGTGGGAGAAGAAAGTTGGAGTGAGAGCCATTTGCTATGAAATTGCACAACTTGTTACCGGACTGAATGATAAAGTCAATAGAAATGGGTAGGAGACCAGAACCTAGCGAGACCATGGACAACTACATTGCTGAAGCCACTGTACAGACATTACTCTATACAAGTATTATCAGTAGGTTCACCATAACATTTAGAAACGCTGTGAATTAGGATAATGTGTGGTTTAATGCTAACTTTAATGCCAGATTTGAAGGATGCAGCTGAGCATAAGGCAGACAGGAGTGAAGAGTTACGTTTTGCGCTGTTAAAAAGAAACCAAACACAGGAATAAACTCAAAAACAACTGAAACAGGCACACAGCCAACCAGTCTACTTACACACAATACATTGGTGTCTTTCATCCTTCACTCAGGCCATAATAGCCATCTTGTGAATACACAATGGGTATCTTTCCACCCTCATTCATTCCATAACAGGGCATCTTGTGAATTATACAACAGATGTCTTTCAATCCTCAATCTTGCAATATGCAACATATATATTTCAACTCTCACTCATCCTACTTTAGCATAGTCCCTTGTGCTTGGTTACCAGTCTGGGCTTTGTAGTACCACCACGGGCCCTATTATGTAAAGGGCGCACTTCCCTGTTTGTGCCCAGTGCACCTTAAAACAGGTGCTCCCGTCACAAAAAGGTAAAGCACGCCCTATCACATAGATTGCACTGCCGTAAGGGCAGTGCATCCTGGTGAAAAATGGAGCGCCGTTGAAGCAGCTGGAATGTGTTTAACTGTGCAGGTGGCAACCCACCTGCACTTTTAAAAGGGATTTGAGATCCCCTTGCAGGCGGGTGCAGTGAATGCACCCACCGGCAAGGGGATGTCTGGGGGTCCATAGGACCCCCTTTACCCTCTCCAGAGTGCTATCAGGGGGCGTACTGACAGTGCATCACCTTTTAGGTGGCTAACTGTCAGTGGCCCCCTTGCAGGTTCTTTGCCTCTGCATTAGCATCTACAATAATGCGCAGGTACAGAGGCAAAGGGATTCCCTCATTTGCATGGGGCCACGCCCCCATGCAAATAAGGGAATGCCCTCTTGAGAAAACGCAGGTGCTGTATGTGTGCCAGCATTTTCAGTGTTATAGAAGGGGCTGCACAAGCATCTGCGGCCCCTTCTGTAATACCAAAGTGCCCGGGAGCACGCAAAGCGGGCGCAAATGCCCGTTGCGCCACTGAAGCACTTTGTATTTTGGCCCCAGGTAGCTTTTTTACAAGTATGTCTAGGTAGGTTCAGGAAACATCCTGTTCAGTTGAAGGTTACAAATATACATCAACAGGATGCTACACCAAGAAATGTCTCTTCCCTGCTCAGTCCCCCAGTCTCAAATGGTGTAACTATTAGGGGAGGGTGAACAATTTCGCTGAGTTTTACCCACTCTGCATTCTGCTTGGACCGCAGAGTCCTGGCAAAACTCCGCCAACTGTTGTATAGGTTTTTTGTATGTGGCTTGGCTATGTTACGTAGGCGAACGAGAATTTGCATCCCCTACCTCGATATTCGGTGCCAGAATGCCTCTCCTGAGTGCCTCTCCTGAGATTGCTCAACGTAGGCGCCCATGGCAGGTACTGACTGTTTGCGTTGACAAAGCTGCCACTCGAGTAGAAAATATACTCGAACGGATGAAAAAATGTAGCGCCCTCTGGGACGCCATGTGGTGCCATCTGTGCTGATTTTACAGGATGGAACAAGCTCTCGACTCTGAAAATCAGCGCGAGCAGTGCGACGTTAAATTCCGCCCGCTCGCTGAACTCTGCGGATTCTCGCTGAGTTTTTATGTAACCCCACAGATTTCTGCGAAGTTAAACACAGAGAGTTCCGCCCACCCCTAGCAACTATGAGACCAACACTGCACGTCACATGAAATGGAGCATCAAACTCATAGTAAAGCAGAGACAAATAGAACACAGGCACAGCAAGATTAAGCAATTACTTATTATGAACATTGGTTTACTTTAAAAAAAATTAAGTCTCTCAGTTAAGCTCTTGGTGTTATGATAATGACCTTACTGCAGAAAGCTGTAGAACAAAAAACGACTGTGCCTTTTAAATGTGTGGGTACAGCATACATAGATGAAAATGATCCATTTATTTACCTATCTTGGAAACTATTCTCTAAGAACTATGCTAAATTATAAGTTAGATAAGGAAGCTTGTATTGACTCTTGCTTGTCTAGCAAATAAAATAAAATAATACAAATACCTTTTGACTTGATGGCTAAACCTCCCTCACAATTCAGACTAAATATTGAGGCAGTTACAAGTCCCTTTTACCAATAAGAATTCTAAATGACAAATTAGATTTCCAAATGGCTACTGATTTAATAGTCAAAAAGCATTCAGAGCTTCGATGGAACAATCCAAAGTAAATTAGCTGGAAATTTGGAATTTGTACTCACCAACAGGAATTCCGGAGTCTCTGCAATTCCGGAGTCTCTGGTTCCGGAGTCTCTGCACATGTAACTATAGATGTTAGTGGTAAATGTGGGACGGATACCGGGAAGTGGGTGGGAAAAGGGTCACACTTACTACTGAAGGGTATGGTGTAAAGGATGAGTAAGTGGGATTTAGGGACAACCAAGGAGAGGTCTAGAGAGGGATATCACCCACACACACAAGAGTAAGCCAATTACATTACTCTGGGGATGAAGACATGTCATTTACACTTTTGTAGTAAGTTTATACTTGGAGATTGTGAATGCCAAAGATAGTAAATTTACTAGAAAAATTTAAACTTACTCAGAAGTGTAATTTAGTGTAACTTACTTTTGTGAATCAGGCCCTCAGAATACTGAATGCCCTTTGACAATGTGATGATAATGAAACCAGAACTGTGTCTGAACCAATGGGAGTGTGTCATTTGTCTCTGGGAAATAGAACAGAGAGCCTGTTTAATATGGTCTCAATATTAGAGAACTACTGTAATGCACTGGAAATATCTGTTTCTAAATTATCTTCCCAATTTCCAAAAATAGGTAGGAAAACTTCAAAAGAAAACTATGGAACCAGCAGAATATAGTGAGGAAGGTACCCTATTAACTACCCTTTGCCCCTCTCCTTCAACCTGTTTTTGAAAGCCGAAATAAAAAAAGTCCTACAATTTTAATTTCTTCATTCACAACTCTCACACACCAATACTACTCATTTATAGGTTCTAATCCCACCTTGAACTATTTGGTGCTGGTGAAGGAGACCACTATGATGGTGAGGCATGCCACTTAGTATGGTTGAAGGGATCCGTCCTTTTTTGAAGGAAATTCTGGTCAGTGATAAAAAAATGACAGAAATCCCGAGAGTCCCGCCTTCATCGCCCTGAGGGTGTCCCTCCCTGCCGGGTGAAGACAACGCCATCAACGTGAAGGGCATGACACCACAGAACACATTACTCGTCTCACCATCTAACAGCTGCTCATGCAGGCCTTGGCATAGTGCATATCGCTGTCCTAGCCTAGATCGGACGTCTGGCAGACAGTCTTGCTATGAATGGCAGTCACTGGGCCTATTGCTATGCCTAGCCACTGCTATAAATTTCCTTTCAATGAGGAAAAACAGGTTTAGGAAGATTCTTACCCAGAGCGCCGGATTGAAGGACACCCCTGTGGCTTCATCAGTTGTCCCACATACATCACTCCAAGCAACTTTGGACTTGGACCCTGATGTAAGCAAATTAGACTATATTCCGGAGGCAATAGAGGGTTCCCTGCCAATCCTAGGAGCAAACATCGACACAGTGGCTGCCAACCTCACCCTACTTTGCGATGACCAGCGCAAGTTTATGGACAAAGTCTACACCAAGGACACAGCAAAAACTGTGCTGACTCCCCAACTGAAGGACATGGCTGATCAAGTGCAAGTGCTAATAGAACAAATTCTCATTCTGGAAAGCTAGGCTGACGATGCAGTGGGACGCTCTAGAAGCAACAATCTCAGTACAATTGGTCGCCCGAGCGCACCGAGGGATCAGACCCTTTGAATGAATGAATGAATGAATGACCGGTACTTATAATGCACAGCTACTCCAGCAGGGGTGTCCCGGCGCTAACAGTTCACATATGGCTGCCCTACTAGAAGGCTTAGCTCTGAAAAAGCCATGTTTTCAGCTCTTTTTTGAAGTGGGTAAGATCTGTTGATGTTCTCAGAGCCACCTGTAGTTTATTCCATGCTTGGGATCCTAAGAAGCCAAAGGACCTATCACCTTTATGCACCAGGCGTGTCTTGTTGATGCATGACAAATCGGCAGAGGATGATCTATTTCTCTGGTAGGTGTGTACCGGCTGGCTTGCTTCCTGAGGTAGCCGGGGCCCATGCCATGGAAGGCTTTGAAGAAAATTACAATGGCCTTGAATTTTATCAGCTCTCACTGGAATCCAATGTAAGGTCTTGAGATGAGGGGTCATATGCGACCTAGGTTTCTGTCTGAGAATTGCCCTGGCTGAAGAATTTTGCACTACTTGAAGGAGCTGAAGAAGGTAGTCCGGTAGTTCCAGGTAGAGGGCATTGGCATAGTCCAATCTGGACGTGACCAGCGCCTGTACCACTGTCTTCCTGGAATCCGGAGGGAAATGCGGAAGGAGTTTCTTCAACATCCATAGTAAACAAAAACAGGTTCCTACTAGGGCCTGAACTTGGGACCACGTCGAGAGCTCATTATCATGTAGATACCCAGGTTCTTAATAGTAGATTGGGCAGCACAGGGAGGGGAGAGTTCTGCGGGCCACCATTGGCTCCAATTGTTCACAACGGGCTGGCCGAAGAAGATAATCTTGGTTTTATCAGGATTGCAAAAGAGTTTGTCCGCCTTCAGCCATCTAAAAACGTTTGTGAGGCAGGATCTAATTGCATCCCCATTGAGGTCTGTGCTTTTATTGCATGTGAACATCAGCTAAGTGCCATCAGCATAAGAAATTACTGTATTCAACAAACATTGGTTAAAGTCTACCCAGTCACCAGTGGGCCTATCCGCATGCTTTGTGGTGGAGCAGGCCCACAGAATACCCACACGGTGATTTCCTACGGGAGCACCATTGCAGCTTATTCTAGGTAGGATCAAGAACTACTGCGACTGCGATCACTTGCTGCAAGCCTCTCACTCCAAGGGTACCATCACAGTTGATAACTCTAAGGTGATGATATTTCCTGATTTCATCCTAGCGGTGCAGAAACGCAGAACCACCTTTACCCCTATCAAGCAACGGTTACATGATTTGGAACTTAAGTCTGCACTGATGTTCCCAGCCAAGCAAAACATTTTGACAGCATAGCACCAACTTTCTTCACTGACCCTGGGGAGGCGGCGGACTCACTAGACCACTCTCAGTGAGACTCAGGCGCTAGCCTGAACCTGCCCACAGATGATGGGACACAGAGTAAGCCTAGGCGGCAGCGCCCTGGACGCTGTGGGTGGGGCATTTACACAACTGCACCACCCTCCAGGGACCTAGCCAGACAGGCCATAGGATCAGCAATGAATGAATGGAAGATGAGTCTTTAAGCAGGCTTTAAACGAAGCATCTGACGAGATGCTCCAAAGGTGATCAGGATGTGAATTACCCACAGTTTAGACACCAGAAAGGAGAAGGTCCTACCTCCAGCTGTGGATCCGGACAGCGACTTCCCTATGGGGAGATCGAGAGTCCTAATGTACTATCACTTAAGAAGATAGCAGGGAAGACACTGAAGCAATTGTATCTTGGGATCGACTACCTAGCGTGACCCTACAAACCGCATATGAACTGCTCTAATGAGACCCTATATTGAGAAGATGGCGGCTCATCTCCCACCTCCCCCCTCAGTTTGGCTATGGAATTCCACTCCTGCGGCTGGCCTGAGGCTGTGCCCGCCAACTCCTGGCTGGAAGATCTACAGCATAAGAAAGAGAGTGACTGCTATCGCTGCCATTTCCGTAGTCCTTCCCTCCCCCATGAGCGTTGCTTGTTGGTCGAGATTCTTCGTACTCTAAAGGCTCAGACTTGGATACCATTGGATACCACGACTATAAGGCATGCTTGTTATGACACCCCTAATGCATGTGCCTGTTCACTCATTGTTTTGCTTGGAACACCTATGTTCCAAAGGTGTAAATTGTTTAGGTCAGCACATGTTTCTGTGCTCAACCGCGAGTTTTGGGGAGGGAGTTCTAATTCCAATGAAAGCAGTAAAACCACATCTAACCGCGAGTTTACAGCATACATACCTAGCACTTGTTTTCCCTTACTCGAGCAAGGCTACCCCCATGAGGTCAAGCACCCATGCTCCTAAGAACATATATATATATATCTATATATATATAGAGAGAGAGAGAGAAGAGAGTGCTGTTTTCAACAGAGTACAGTGCTGAAGTATTCATTTCAGAGCCTTCTTATTTAGGCAGACCTGTGATAGAATTTTCATAATTTCTACTTCACAGGTTGGATCCCCCCCCCTTGCACTACAGTAGATGCAGGTGAATTAATATGGATTGGCGACCCGCAAGTATATTCTGGTCTTGATCCTTTGTCAGGGAAGGTATATTTACCTGGTCCTGAAGAAATGCCATTGACCCTCCTGGCATGTAGGCATGAAACATGTTGACCTTTTGAGCTATCTCAGGACATTATTTTCATAGAAAGCCTCACTGTTTTTACTGTGTCAAGGGGATCATTAGAATAAACACCTGCCTTGATCCCCTTGGACTCTTTTAACTCACCCGAGTACCAACCTACCCCCACCCCCTCACTTGTATTCGCCATGAGAGTAGATTAAAAGATCTCCACTAAAGAGTCCCATTGAGGGGCCCGTCGAGCATTGCAGCACTTGCTCGATGAGGAGTGCCCTATGATGAAGCATGACACCACTTAGGTGTGTTAGGGCATTTAGATCTGACCATTGGGACTCTCCCCAAATTCTTCTGTTTGGTTCTGTAAATCCACTGCTTGTCGGGCGTTTGCTTCCCTTCCCTCCGATTTCTGTTGGGAACAGCACTCTCTTCTTTATAGATATATTTTGCCACATGGAATAATAGAGGGATGGGTAATCCAATCAAACGCTATAAATTAGATGTACAGCTGAAGCAGCGATGGTTTCTATAGCGTTCCTGCAAGAGCCCACCTTAATGAGATTGAGGGCTGTAGGGTTGAAGATAAATGGAAAGGTCAATTCTACCACACGTCTTATTCTGCGTACGCCACTGGAGCAGCGATCTGGATGAGTTTTAGAACGCCCTTTGCAATTACTGACAAATAGATTGATCCTGGAGGGGGCAATATTCTTCTCTGTAGTCACTTAGATGGCCAACTACTAGTCCTGAGTAGCCTATACTTCCCTAATATAGATCAATCCTAATTTTGGGATCCCTTGTCGAGAGTGCTGGCTGACTAGGCAAATGCCTCTTGGATGTTGGGGGTGACCACAAGTGTGTGCTCGATATAAACCTTGACTGCTCACACCTGCCCTTACCAGGAGTCCTTACTGTTCACAATGCAAAGGCCCTGAAATACTGGCTTAACCATTGGCTCCTGATGGATGCCTGGTGCGCTCAGAACTCTGGAGCTCTTGAGTAGTCGTGCCATTTCCCCATGCAAAACCTACATGTTTAACTGGATCGTATACTTTGGTCCTCACACCTACAGTGGGCCGTTTACGTGCCTTAATACGCTGGAAAAGTGACCTTGGACCATTGCCCATTAGAGATGGGGCTTTATTGGGCCACAATACCTACACCAATCCATACCTGGAGGCTGCAGCCCTCATGGCTGGAGGATCCAGTAGTTCGGGATTACCTACGATGGGAGATAGTGAATTATTTTTAGAACAATGAGGCTTCCGCCAACTTAGTCCTCACTGAATGGGAGGCCTTTAAAGATGGGCTACTTACAGACATTTATGCCACTTACACAGCATTACTGGCCCCCAAACTGCTCACACTAATCAACTCGACCAAGAGAGCTGGCTCCCTCCCTGCTACCACCTGAGAGGGGCTGGTCTCCTCTATTTTGAAGCCCAGCAGAGACCCCACAGCACTCAGGGCCATATTATCAAGAACGGCGTTAAAATTATCGGCGCTTTAGCAGCAGGAAACCGCCGCTAAAGCGGCGATAATGGGCTTGATAATATGCCCTTGTGAATTCCCATAGAAGCCGAGGTTCACAACAGAACTTGGGCTTCTATGAGAATTCACAAGGGCGTATTATCAAGCCCATTATCGCCGCTTTAGCTGCAGCTTCCTGCCGCTAAAGCGGCGATAATTTTAACACCGTTCTTGATAATATGCCCCACAGTTCCTACAGATCATTATCTATATTGATCAAAGACTACAAGACCCCGAGTAAGCTATTAGCAAACTGACTACTGCCACTTCTTCCTGAACTGGCCCATACAGACCAGAGTGGATTCATTACATCTCGCAATATGTCCTTGAATTTGGGGCAGCTATACCAAATCATAGACCAATCCCCTGCGACCTTGCCCCATGCAGCCTGTTTTGCTATAGACATAGAACAAGCCTTCAACACAATATGCTTGGACTATATCTATTCTGCATTGACCCAGTTTGGCTTGCGAACTAACATAATAGGCTAGACACACCTGCTTTACTTAGCGATTACTGCGCAAACACAGACAGGGAGACACACTTGGGAGAAATATACTATTGCCAGGGTCACCAGGCAGGGTTATCCATTGTCATCCATCCTTTTAGCACTGGCCCTCGAACCCTTGGCTGCAAAACTGAGAGCCCTGGTGTTGAGTTGGGGATCTGTGTAAATGGAGAGACATATATCGTCTCGTTATATACCAAGATAGTCGAACCAACCTGACGAAAATCAGCAAATTATTGCCCCGTTTTCACAAGGCTTATGGACTTTTGATTAATTATACTAAATTATGTTTATTTCTATTCCAATCCGCTGAGCTGCAATGTCCGTTAATCCTGGGAGGCCAGAGCTCAGATGGAAGAGCCACACATTCAAATATTTAGGTGTCAACATATATCATGTAGAATAAGACACAATAGAAGGTAACTTACACCGAGCCATAAAGTCTCTGCACTCTCAATTATTCTTTTGGATCAAATTGGCCCTATCGGTGGCCGCTGGCATAGCACTTTCCAAAATGGTAATGCTCCCATACCACCTCCACTATTTTGCCAACCTCCCCTTTGTATTACCCGCGAGTGTGTTCAAAGAACTTGATATGCAGTTAGGGCAGCTGTTCTGGGCATCGGGTACATTCAGGATAGCATTTAGCAAACTGAGGCTACCCAGGGACAGGGATGACTAGGAGCACCAGACTACCAGAACTATTACAACGCTGCTCATTTACAATGGGTGGCCTGTTGGCTGGAGGTAGGCATCAAACTGATGACAACTTGATGAAGAGGGCTTACAGACGTTGTTCTTCCCAGGCTAGTCTCTTCGTCCTTTACTTCCACTGCTCCCTACCGCTGCATTGTGCTGTTGGTAATTACCTTTAGAATGTTCACGAGGCGCTGTCCTCCTATGCTCCAGAAAATCCTCTTAAGGGACTGGGGATGAGCAATGCTTCACTGACCAGCCGCTCACTACAATCTTGAGAAAATGTAGGTATAGACACACTGGAGGACATGTACCCCTAAATATCCCTGATAACATTTCCCACTTTAGTGGAGCAACGGGACCTCCTACATGGCCAATTCTTTCTCTATAATAGAATTTAAAAAAAACTATAATATTACGGGCAAGGGGCTACCACTGAACCTCCCACACATACAGTAGTTCAAACACTTTACAAGATAGGATCTGGACGATGCATGATAACATGGTGGAGTACAGCTGGGTTGAGCCTACAGCCCCTCAGGGATAAATGGGGCACAGGTCTGGGATGGTACTTAAATGATAAAGAGTTGGGAAAAGTCTTAGCTTGAAGTATCATGCAGAGCTTGATTAAATTCATACAATTTAATATCCTACATAGAGCATTTCTTACCCCCAGTACACTCAGCTGGATGTTCCCTTCCACACTTGCACATTGCCCCCATTTCCAGGTGGAACTAGATGACTTCCTACACATGATGTTGACTTCCGCCAAAATATGAGCTTACTGGATTGCAGTATCAGGAGAATTGACACAGGTTACTGGTCAAGATGACTTCCACTAGGAGGATGGCAGCCTATTAGGCGATTACCTTGGGAGGGTGTGGCTTATATGGCAAAGATGGCAGCCACGTTTTAGTAAGGCTCGGCGCCAATTGCCCTGGCATCCTTCGTTAGTCCTTCTCCCTCATGCCATCTGCTAATGACACGATGTTAATGCACCTGCCCACACCTCTGTGATCCCAGTCTGGCCATTTGGTTGCAACAGTCGGATGATGGGGGGCGGTTTGAGGGGGCCGGAGCCCTCAGGTGCGGTCTGTGCTGAGACATGACCAAACGGAACAGACAGATAAACACTGAGGTGCCTGCCTTCCGCCATGCTTTTGGGTGAACCATCTGGGGCATCGTCCCTGCGAAGTGATGGATTTCTCCCTCCTGTTGCCAATGGTGGAGTTCTCTGCAACCAGATGGTGTGCTTCGTCGGGACTCCCTCCAGGGACCCCATGCCTGATGCTGTTGCCTGGCCCACCCTTGCGGACAGCCGGTACACTTAACAGGCCTGGACAGGACCATAGACACCCACCTGCACCACCTTTCAGGTGGACGCATACTCGGCCTCCCACTGTGGGGGGCCCTGGAGGCTGCAACCTCTCGTTGCTCTCTGCCTCTGCTGTCTGGAGGTATGACTGAGCTGGTTCAGCTGATGCAGACTGCCCGGGCTTACTGCAAGGCTGCTGCTTCTTACTACAGAGCTCTCTGGGACACTACGTCTCAGGCAAACACAAGACGGGCCCTGGTCGGTGGTGATGTGAATCAAAGTGCGGGTGGCCCATATGCCTCGGGGACCGCACCGTGCTTGCTGGGCACGTGTCCCAGGACTGGGGGATGACACAGGTAGGCCACATTGTATAAATCTGCTATTACCCTGTACATGAACGCTTCAATCTCACCGGGGTGGTTAGACACGACTACAGCCCGAACGGAATTACACCAAATTTGGCAGAAGGCTAGATCTAGGTCCAGAAAAAGTGCTTTTTTGCAACTTTATGTGACTCATTTCAGTAGTTTTGGAGTTAATAAAGTAAAAATATTTATGTATATCTAGAGACATGGATCCCAGGAGGATCCGTGCAGATTTGCGGGTCCGCGCACCAACAGCAGTGCCATGATTGGCTGGATGTAACCTGAAAGGAAAGTTGCGCCCTTCATTTTGTTATTGGGAATCGGTTTCCAGTGGGGAAAATTAAATTTAAAAGTGATAAAAGGTTCAGGGTAGAGGTATCCTGAACCCAAGGGACTGATATAGGGGGCTGTGAGAGACCCCTCATGGGCAAGCAAATGTCCAAAAGCAATTAGTTTTTTAGTGTGCAGTGATCTGTGTAATAAGCTAGATCCTTGGATCCAGAACCCAATTGAAAAAGAACACATCCACCCACTCTCAGGCCGACACACCTACTCACACATTCACTCACACACCCACCTACACACCAACACAACCACTCAAAGAGCCAAACAGCACTCATAACCACACACCCACCCACTCACACACCCATACAGCCACTCTCATTCATAAACCCACAAAACCACTCCCACATCCACTCACAGGCCCACACAGCACTCCCACACAACCATTTACACACCCACAAAGCCATTCACACACTCACCCACACACTTACATAGCCACTCACACACTTACTAACAAACCCACAGAACCACTCACAATACACCCACACAACCCTTTACACACCACACATCCACTCACACACCCACTCACACACCAATACAGCCACTCACAAACCCACTACCACGCCTACTCACAGACCACATAGCTAGTCACACATGCACTCACACACCCACCACACACTCACACATCCACTTACACATCCACAAAACCACTCACAGACCCAGGTTATATGGATGTTATTGTTAGCAAATACAATTTAAAAAACCTTAGAAATTCACTGAATAACATAAAGGATACAGGGAGGTTATAGTTATTTCAGATTTTACACACACAAAACCATCAAAATTCAGCAGTTATAATTACAGTTATGTTGAGTAATTATAACTCATGCTTTAGGTAACTATAACTCATGCCCTCACCATGTACTGCTAATTACCTCACATATTATTACAGTGATGACTTCTAAGACATAATTGATTATATCACTACAACATTTGCTGTGAAATTATTGATGAGAATACTGTGCATGGCGGGGGCGCGAGTTGTAGTTACTTGAGAACTTGAGATAACTATAACTGCTAAATGTCTGTGGTTTTGTGTGTATAGCACCTGAACCTAACTATACTAAGCCTGGTCAGAGTTCGCGGAGTTCCGCCAAGCAGAACTCCACGAAGTGGCAAAAATACTCAGCCAAGCTATGGGTAGTTCTGGCGAGCAGTAAGTGCATTGCCTCTTGCTGTTCGTGCTGATTTTTAGCGCTGGGTGTTTGTCCCGCGCAGTAAAATCAGTGCGAATGGCATCACGCACAGCGCAAGAGGGCATTGCTTCTTTCTGCTGCTCAAGTTCTAATCGAGCTGCACTTTCCTCAACGCAAACTGAAATTTTCTCAATACGAGCAGAAGCGACCATCCACAACCACCTGCATTGAGAAATCTCACTGGGAAGCAGTCTTGCCTTGGATTTTTCTTACTTGTGCTCGCCAACTTACCGTTTTTCCAAACTCCACGAGCTCCACGGAGCGTGGAGTGGAAAAAACTCCACGAACACAGTGAGTTCACCGCCCAGGCCTAATAACGACCCTGTCACCTTTGTTTTTTCATTGAATATATATGCTACGCTGTAGTGGTAGCCCCTGTGGGGCATACTTACACGCTGGTTTGCGTCACTCTTGCACCACACACCATGGTGCAAGAGCAATGCAAACCATAAGTCAGGTTTAGGAAGCCACACAGGAAAAATCCATAAATTTGGAGTAAGGCAATGCAACACAGATCCCTGCGTTGCCTTACTTTGCCCAGGGAAGGCTTTCCATTGGCATTGCTTGGGTGTTCCCATGCAACTCCTATGTTTTTTGAGGCAGTCCCAGATTTACCAGTACTGGTAAAACTGGGAATGCTGCAAAAAGATACGCCTTCCCAGGAGAGGCATAATGAGGAGAAATATCTTTATTTTTCCTCATTACTTCCTCTTTCTATGTGTGCTGCATACTGCAGCACATATAGAACGAGGAATATGTCTCTCAGGATTGTGTTTGTGCAGGAAGGTGCACCTTCCTGCACCAAAACAATTCCGCATGCAACAAAGGCACCCTTGCACCATGGTTCAAGAATACCTGTGTTGGCCCTAGGCTGCCGAAAGGGCACCAGCATAGAGGAAAGGGGAGGATTACGCTGTATTCACTTAAATACAGTACTTCCCTGTCCTTCCCCTGTCATGCAGCGCAGAACAGCAAGGTGACTTGCTGTGTTGCACTGCATGACAAGTTTGTCATTTGATAAATCTTTACCAAACTTTCCACAAAAAAGGTTAAGCCAACTCAGCTCCTTCATGAAAAGTTTCAGGTTAGTCCCTCTAGCAGGGGCTGACAAAAAGGGGGGAGGTTCCAAAGCTTGTTTTCCTCATGCGGTTTTCCATAAGAAAATTGAACAGCACTTTGTCAAATCGACTAAACAGAATTACACCAGTTTGGCCGAAAGCTAGATGTTTACTTTTTTGTGAGTTGGTCTCAATCTGTTCAGTAGTTTTTGAGAAATGAAGGTTCAAAATATGTATATCTAGAGCATCACAGTGCTTCCATGGAGAACATGGGGACTTGAAGCTGAAAACACACAATCTAATTGGTTGTCTGCAACATGAAGAGAAAGTTGTGGTTGTCATGTTATGACTGGGACTTAGAAATTCACAGAAAAAAACCAAAGGTTGAAGTGACGTTATAGTTATGTATGGTTACAATATCTTACTTTACGTCAAATAAAACAGACACATTTACTGAGAAAACCAACCAAGGTCTATGTGTATGGCTTTTAACCATTTGAAGATGCCAGCCTGTGCTTGCTCATGCATACACACAGACGGCCATCTTTAAATAGGATTCCAAGATTACCCCTGTTTCTGTGCACATGCTAGGCACGCAAAGGTGGCCAACCTTCAAAAGTTTGTAAAACGTAATTACAAAAACATCCAAAGAAGGCTGGTTGTGCACGCACATGCTTGCGAAAGCAGAGGTGCCCATTATTTATTTATTTATTTTTCTAATAGAAATTTACAAAAACTTTAAAAAGAAGCAGCACTGGCCAACACCAGCCTTATTGGCTTTGCCAAAACTTTTTAAGTAATCCCGCCAATCCCGAGAGCAACCTGTCCAACAGGATCAACTGAAATACTGAGCTCAATTTATCTTGCACTAATCTTGACTTTGAAAACTGATGTAAAGACTGACTGAGCTTAGTTTTCTTAAGTTCAACTAACAGCTGTGCTTACAAAAAGCACCTTTGCTTTGGGTGCCAAGAGAAAATTAATCTTTCTTTGACCACCTAGCGCATCCCTCTCTTTCTTGCTTCTGCTGTCATAATGTCCTCTGCTAGAGACAATAAAAGGCGAGGCGGATACGGTGAGAGGTTTCATACAAAACTTGCAATGTTTGCCCATATTTCCGCATGCATTCCTCCTCCCCTGTTCCTCTTGTGTTTTTGCGATGGTGCAAGGTGGTATCTACATTCCAAGACGCAACGCCTTTTTTTCTTTCTGCACCCTTGCGGCCACCTACCTCAAGCATTTAGAAATATAACATAGGCACATTTTGAACAAAAGATGCATATTAACCAATTTATCCACGGAATTGCATAGCACACAGCGATTTTTTTTAATGTGGCCAAGCCCGGATTGGGAACCAAAAGCAGCCCTAGCTAAAGTGTTCAAACCAGCCCTGCTCCTTTCCTCCTCACTCTCTTTTCTCTCTTTCTCCTTCACTCTATTCTCTCTCTCCTCGCTTCTCTCCCTCGTCTCTGGAACTCCCTCCCCCCTGCCCACTGGCCTGAGGAATTTGGAGAAAGTGAGAGAGGTGCCAGCAGTGGTCCTAAAAACCGTCTTGCAAATGCTCCAGCCCACCGGGGAAATACCCAGTGTGAAAAACGGACAGTCCGGGCCTATGCGACGAATCAGGACATTGCCTACAAATTGGCATGTTTTAATCATACAGAATGACTGGTACTCCTGAAGAGGGACGAATGAGACTTGTTGCAGCAACCACTGCCCCGGCTACACTGGAGGCAGTAAACAGAATGTCACTGCTTCATACTGTGTACAAGTAAAAGTGTGAATTGAAACAGTAGGTTTGTTTTAGCAGACTTCCTGACAGGCCCCACCTACAGAGCCCTTATGATTGGGCAGTGATCACAACTGATCTTCCCTAAATGTACTGGCCTTTCAGAGACACTGGCCTGCGCAAAACGTCCCTTCACTTCAGGCCCAGTGCTAGGAGTTCGGCTCACTTGGTAAACTAACCTTCATCAGCCTGCGGTGATGCCAGGGCAATTGTAGGCCTGCCCAGAAGATGTTCGGCCAGAGCCACCATTCAGAGGCTCCATTGGCTGCCCATAGAAGCTCGCATCCAGTTCAAGGCTCTTATCATCGCCTTTAAAATCCTTAGAACGGATGGCCCTGATTTACTCCGATCGTTGCTTACTCCTTATAACCCCCAACGCAATCTTCGTTCCAGGGGTCAACATCTAGTGGTGGTCCCTAGAATGAGGTTCTGCCGTATCGGAGACCGCTCCTTTAGAGCAAAGGGAGCGAAATTATGGAATTCCCTGCCCCTCCACATTCGTCACCTCACCAATCTGTCTGCCTTCCGCAAAGCAGTAAAAACGCACCTCTTTCCTTCTCTGTAGTTCCCCCCTTCCCCTCCTCCCCTTTTTCCTCAGCTGGTTATGCTTCGGTTCTTAGCGCCGGGACGCCCCGTTGCGGGGGCAGCTGTCGCGCTCAACAAAACTGATAACATAACATGCAGCATTTTCTGCAGATAGGGGCAAATGTATTAGGCATACAGAAGAAGAATCTGCCGCATTTCAGTGAGATGCTGCAGGGGAATCTAACAAGGCCCTTTGCACCTGCGTTGAACCCCCAGCACTATGGTGATACTGGGAGCCAAGTTCAGGTAGTTCAGGCATATGTAGGTCCCAGGCCCTCTGGCAGCTCGCGCGCCTCTTCATACCTTCTCTCAGAAAGCTTTTTAAAAGAGGTCATGGAAAGCGACAGAGAGAGAGAACGAGGATGTGTACCTGGCCGTGTGTGTGTGTGTCTGCGTGTCTTCCTCTCTCCTTTCTCCATTTCTATTTTAAGGCCTTGCTCATTAGGAAAGTGGCGTCCCCTCCACGCACCCCCTCCCCAACCTCGGTATTGTCGTCGCCAATTAGTGCATTGTCGGGACGCACAGTGCAGTTACTGTAGCCAGTGGATGGGTCGCTTTTGTGCGTCTCCACTCGGCCGTGGGGGCAGTCAAGATTCATTTAAGGCCTCACGCAACATGGACCAAAAATGCCATCAAAAAAAGCACAAAAAAGATTTCAGGAAAAAAAGTTTGGGAAGGCGCAGCGCTGTGAGGGGAACGGAGAACAAAAATTATATACTATTCAGGAGTTTGCCTCAACCCATGAAAGGCCCAGTTGCCAGCGTGTCGTATTGAAGCCTCTTTCTTAGAACACAAAACGCAGCCAGAGCTTAACAGTAATTAGTGGTCTAACTGTGCAAAGACCACGGTGCCTCTCCAGTGGATTGTTCAAACTTCTGCGTTTCCCCCCTTAAGAAATGAGGGGAGGAAAAAGGGCCCTCCTTTCCCCCTCCAGCAGTCTGCAGAAATGCATTCAGCTGTTCTCTTTTGACCGGCAAATTGGATTTTATTCTCCAAAGCTTGTAGCCAATTATAGAGAGCATTTCGCTGAAAGAACGTGCCATATGTGTAGATTTTGAGTCAAAGTTTTGCTTGTTTCCCATTGCTTGAAAGAAGCAATGGCAGTGTGTCACTGGTATAGACTTTTGTTGCTAAATTGTTTCACTTGGGTGTTGTAAATCGCGGTTTCTTTTGTTTGTTTTACTTTTTAGCATTCTTTCACTTTTTTCCAACAGGAAAGTTGGGTCTTTTGAGGAGTCACCAGTCGCTGGGATGGCTGTATTAATCAGATGGGAGGGACGAGGCGGGAGGTGTTGTGTTGGAAGAGAGATGTGTGCCTGCCAGTTTTGCTTTTGCAAGATGCAACATCAAAGAGCTGTCAAGTTCTGTGCCACAGGCTGTCTTTAGTGCGGCTAATGCTTCGTTAGTGCTCGACCCCGGTTGTACAGCTCCAGGGGTAGCCATGTCCTCCTCAACAATGAAAGACAATGAGGCAATGCCATAAAATGGACTGAGCGTTGGCACATTTATAAAAATAAAAAAAACATTGCTGGCAGGAAAGCATACGCTGGACATCCCAGTTCTAAGGAAAGTCATGGAAAACAAAGATAATCTGCTAGTTATAAACTGGTTGTGGTGGGATAGTTGTTCATGACGGGTGTTATCAATTATACTATGGAACAACTGGAAGAGTTGGTTGGTTGAAAAGAAATATCAATAGTCATGCAGAAGACCATTTAGAAAAATCTAGTAGACTGAAACTCGCCTATGAATAAATTATGATCTGCCTTTATATATGAGCTGTTTTGCTGGTGTGCTGAAACATGCACACCAGGCATACTTAATTGGGCTAATTTTGTGATACATGATCTGCACAGTTCACATATATTTTCATTAAGATTAAACACGTTTTACTTTCATGGCACACTAAAGGATGGATGCAAATATTTCTAGTTTTGAGGGGTAATAATGTACATGAAGGTTCAGGGATGTTGGCCGTGGATGCTATTGGAAGAAGCTCACCCTTGGTCCCACAATGCTAATGTGTATCATTGAGTAGCATTTAAGGAATTGGGAAATGAAAGAGAAAGCAGATAACACAGAGGTTCTACGAGAACACGATTCTTACAGCAGTAAAGGGTTAGAGAAGTACAGAGCCACCAGACCATGAGAAGCAAGCACAGCAAATGGAACAATAGTGGTGAGAAGCTGAGGAGAGCAGAGTAGTCCCAGAGGGAGGTATGAAATAAGGCAAGTATCAGCAGCAGTTTGGTAAGTATTATACCAAGTATCAGTAGGCCTATGGTATGTGCTTAAGAGGTAGGTTCCTCGACATTAGTTGCTCTGTGAGGTTACTCGAGCACAAAGACGCGATAGTAGGTGAATTATAGGAAAGAAGAATGGAACACAAGCAGTGAAGTAGGAGGTCTGACAAACATGACTGAAGTCTTCTCAGACTAATACAAGAAGAATGCAGAGATAATAAAAAGAACAAGGTTATGCTGGCAGCTAGTGAAAGAGTTGATTGAATTGTCGAAGTTGGTAAATAAGGAGTGAAATCTCTAGATAGAAAGAAGTAGTGTGAGAACTTGCTAAGAAGAACATGATGCTGATAATCATGAAGAACTGGATTTATGCTTTTAAATATATGCCAAAAAACACACAGATGATGGACGAAATGCAGAGCAAATCAAACATTCACCCCTAGTCAATAGATCTGGGTTAAATCCATCTTTCTTTTGCTCACCATTCCACCCGAGTTTAGACCCAGCCATATGCAAATCAGTCTTGACCCTGTGCCTCATCAGAACAGTCCAGCCAAAACTGCCAAGCCAGGTCCTCCATGGACCGGAAACAAGCATCATGGGACCGGTTTCGGGGCATCAGCCCTCATCAACCAGGCTAGCTTGAATCCAGTGACACAGTGAGCCCAGGACCCACCTCTGGGAATACCCAGCGAACTTAGGGAAAGAAAACAAAAAAAAACACAGATGATGGCCGGCATGCAGAGCATATCAAACATTCACCCCCAGTCAATAGATCTGAGTTAAATCCACTGTTCTTTTGTCCATCATGCCACCCCAGTTTAGGCCCAGCCATATGCAAATCAGTCTTGACCTTGTGACTCATATGAACAGTCCAGACCGAACTGCCCAGCCAGGTTTTCCCTGGACCGGAAACAAGCATCCTGGGACCGGTTTCGGGGTATCACCCCATATCAGCCAGGCTAGTTTGAATCCAGCGACACAGTGAGCCTGGGACCCACGTCTGAGCATGCCCGGCGCACATAGGGAAAGAAAGCAAAAAACAATACACAGATAATAGACGGAATGCAGAGCAAATCAAACATTCACCCTCAGTCATGCCAGCATAGACCTAGAACATGTTCCCAAACTAGAGTAATATTGGTAAAAATAAATGGACAGCTGTGTGCTGATATGTCAAGTCAAGTCAAGTGAAATAACTTTATTCGGTTATTTAAAATAACAACCATAAAAGCATTACATACAAAACATATAATGACGCATATTTACATAAAAAAGTTAAAAAACGACTTGATTGAATTCATTATAAATGATTACGAAAAAAGTTACAGGCAAGATATACACTCAAATATTAAAGAAGAATTACTCAGCAGACATAAAAGAAGTTAATATTTTTCTAAAAATATGTCTGTTACAAGCACAGTTAGCCTTCCATACTTTTCCTAAATTTGAGTGCTAATTTAAAAAAACTACACACAAATATGGTACAATCCCAGCTTAACATCTGAAGATAACAAAGTGCTGGTCTAAATTGGGAAAAATTCAATTTTTTAAGACAGGGTTTTAGATATAGCCTCCGTGGTATAATGTAAAATGGACAAAAGAATAAAAAGTGTGCCAGGTCTTGCGGAGACTTTTCGTCGCAGCCGCAAGCCGGCAACACTTGTCCACGGTAGGCTCCCTTTGGCACGGCCAGCAATAAATGGAATAAGTCCAGCCTAAATCTTGTCAACAGGAAGCGGTCATAACTTGTCATTGGCCATGACAAGTACGGTACCATGTACATGTTTACGTACGCTTCCTTTCATTATTTCGCCGGCCTCCCTGTCTAAGTACCTGGAGGAAATAAAAGCCTTCTTCACAAGAATAACATCTAGTTTCGTGATGGAATTCGGGTCTAAGAAGAGGTCGGGCGCCCAATTTCCCTGAAACAGTTACTTATTTATTTTTTATTTATTTAATTTATATAGCGCGTTATAACCACCGGGGTGTCTAAGCGCTGATTGTCCAGATTACATAGTGAGATTTGGCATATTACTTGATATTAGCAGTGCACCTAAAGGCTACTCCATGCTTGCTTAAACAAAACAGTTTTCAATTTTTTTCTGAAGGCTAGCAAATTGCATTCCTTCCTTAGTTCCGGGGCCAGTTTATTCCACAGAGCTGGGAGTGTATTGGAAAAAGCACGTCCCCCCACCGTAGCCAATTTAAAACGGGATTGAGATAGGAAGGTAGCATCCGACGAGCGCAAAGTCCTGCTCGGCGTGTAAGGGGATAGGCGAGATTTCAAATATTTTGGTGCCTTACCATACAATGCCTTGTGTACAATACACAATCCTTTGAATACCACCCTCTGCCGAATCGGGAGCCAATGTAGCTCCTGCATCAGAGGGGACGAATGGGCCGTCCTGGGTTTCTTGTAGATCAACCTGGCTGCGTCATTCAGAACCCCCTGTAACTTATCCAGCAGCCGCTGGGGTAGCCCTATGTACACGGAGTTTCCGTAGTCCAGCCTAGCCAGGATTGTGGCTGAAACCACATGTCTCAAAGTGGAGAATGAGAATAGTGCTGAAATGTTTCTCAGTTGTCGCATCAGGCCAATACAGATACCCACAACCGTAGTGACTTGTTTTTCCATGGAGAGTTTCTCATCCACGTACAAGCCCAGACTTTTAACTGCGGTCGCCGGTTTCGGTGGCACACCCAGCTCCACCGGCCAGAATTTCTCGTTCCAGGGGTTGCCCGTGATGGAAATGGGCAACACTTCCGTCTTGTCCGGGTTAATTTTTAAGGAGTTTTTAGACATCCAGTTAACCGTGGCTTTAAGTATGTCCTGCAGCCTGGAAGACGCTCCTGGACCGTCATCCAGCCGGATGATTATCTGGGTGTCATCGGCGTAGTTATATACTAGGCAGTCCATCCTATTCAGGAGTGCAATTAATGGCTGTAGGTAGATATTAAAGAGTAGGGGTGACAAGGCAGAGCCCTGTGGGACCCCGCAGGTGATGGGCGCGGAGGTGGAAAGCATGTCCCCCAGCTGTACTCTTTGTGTCCTGCCCTGCAGGAAAGATGTAAGCCATGCGAGAGCTGTGCCCCTGATACCAGAAGACCTCAACCACGACAAAAGTTGGTCATGACACACGGTATCAAAAGCCGCGGAGAGATCTAATAGTACCAGGGCACTCGGTGTTTTTTTATCAGCCCGACTCCTCAATTCATCTAGGATTGATAGCATAACTAGTTCCGTGCTATGATTAGCACGGAACCCTGCCTGATTGGCCTCCAGCAGGTTGTTGCTCTCTAGATGTTTTGAGAGCAATGCCAACACATGCTGTTCGATCACCTTAGCCAGAAACAGCAGCTGGGAGATGGGACGGAAGTTCTTCAAACACTTTGTGTCCGATCCAGATTTTTTTAATAGAGGAATCAGGCGAGCCTCTTTAAAAACTAGAGGAACCTGTCCTGTGTACAGGGAGGTGTTCAACAGGTGCAAAACTTCTTCCTCGATGCCTGGTAGTGCCAACCTGAACACTTCGGGAGGGCATGGATCCACCAGGGAGCCAGATTTGACTCGGTCCGTGATCGTGGATAATTCCTGTTTAGAAATTGAGGAGAGCTCAGCTAACGGTATGATGTCCGACGGGACAGTGTGGTCAGGTGGGCAAGGACACTCGAGGGATGTAGTTGCAGCAATGTCTCCCAGAATATCGGAGATCTTATTCACGAAGAAGTCCTGGAACCTCTGGCAATCCTCCTGAGTGAACTCAGTGCTTTGCTCTTTGTTTATCCTGAGCTCCGCCAGAACCCGAAAGATTTCCTTCTGCGGATTCCTAGCTGCAACTATTCTTTCCTCGAAGAAAGCAGCCTTCCTAGTTTGGATGGCTAGTTTATAGGTCGCTAAAGATGACATATATTCTTTCTTAGCGATGGCGTCATACTCTTTCCGCCATGCACGTTCTTTCCTCCTCACCCCACGTTTCATGTCACGTAGGGAGTCATTGTACCAAGGAGCCCCAGCTCCTCTCTCCACCTTCTTTACCCTACGGAGTGGTGCCACCAAGTCAATGGCTCTCCCCAGTTTATGGTAGAGATGTCCACAAAGGGCATCAATGTTGGCGTCCTGCTCCTCTACTGGAGGAGACTGTTCTAAGGAAGACACCAATTTTTCCCCATCAAGGTTTCTCCACTTCCGGGCCATTTTCCAACCATCCCCCGACTTGGACAGGTGGCTATTCAACAGAATTTTGCCCTTTATTAGGAAGTGGTCAGACCAGGCACATGGCAGGATCTCTATAGCGCCCTGGACTGGCATGGTGGTCCAGACTAAATCCAGCATATGTCCCTTCTCATGTGTCGGTCCCTTCACGTGTTGAGTAAAGTCCAGGGAAAAAATTGCCTCCTCAATCTGAAGTGCTTGCCCCTCTTTAGGGGATTTTTCCCAATGATAATTGAAGTCCCCAACAACAATCATTTTATCATATCTAGAGCGCAAATCCTGAATCAGTCTAGTAAAAAGAACCGGGAACTCTGGCGAAGCCCAAGGCGGGCGATATACCACCAGGAACACCAAACAAGCCGCCCCCTGCCTGACCTTTACCCCCATAATCTCTGCGCCCCCCAGAGTTTCGGATAGAAACTTTTCGGCGCGGAGACGGGCCTGGAAGAGGAGGGCTACTCCCCCTCCTTTTTTGCCTCCCTCCCTATTGAAGTGGAGTGCCAGATAATTATCTGGTAGGGCCGCCACTAAATCCGGCGCCGAACAGTCCTCCAGCCAAGTTTCAGTAAGTGCAAATGCATCTAACTCCCCGTCTTCCAGTAATGAAAAGACCTCCAGCTTATGGCCCTGCAGTGAGCGTGTATTCAGCAGACCAAAATTTAAGGTGCAAACATTAAGGTTACGCTGCCGCGTTCTTGTGCTCTTAGGTGATATCAGCAGGCCCTCCCGAGCCAACAGGCATATACAATCCTGGTCCAGTTGGAACTTACCCGAGTTAAGCTCCAAAAGTTCACCTCTAGAATAGGGCAAAAACAGACCAGGGGTTCTGGCCCCGGGTCCCGGATGGTCACTGATGGGCAAAGATGGGCTCGCCTCTGGCGCGCCTATGGCGCGCCCGCTGCGCGTCACCGCTGCGCGTCATCGGAGGGACGTTTAAATAGCAGCCAATCGTGCTATGTCTTATCAAGAACTATAACGCCAACAAAGATGGCGTCCCTTGCCGGCACTTCCCCTCCCAAGATGGCGCCTAGCCCCCAGTCCAGCTACCGGGCCGCCGAACAGCGGTGCAGATTCCAAAATTATATGCAGGTATGTCCTACCAAGCCCCACTAGTCGCAACACAATCAGCAAAACTATCCCTTTAAAATGCGCGATAAAAACGCACAAGACCGCGCTTCAAGCGCCGAACATGTGGCTCAGTTTAAAAATGGAATTTCAGATCCCCAAATTAAGTTAAGTGTACACGGGGTCAGTGGCAATTGTTGCAGTTAATTTAGCCAGCAAGCGCAGTTGCAGAGTCTCAAATAATACCTCGCCTACACTAGCGCTTACCTGGACAGGGCGAGCGTCCGCTCTGATCCACTTAAATAGCAGCCAATCGTGCTATGTCTTATCAAGAACTATAACGCCAACAAAGATGGCGTCCCTTGCCGGCACTTCCCCTCTCAAGATGGCGCCTAGCCCCCAGTCCAGCTACCGGGCCGCCGAACAGCGGTGCAGATTCCAAAATTATATGCAGGTATGTCCTACCAAGCCCCACTAGTCGCAACACAATCAGCAAAACTATCCCTTTAAAATGCGCGATAAAAACGCACAAGACCGCGCTTCAAGCGCCGAACATGTGGCTCAGTTTAAAAATGGAATTTCAGATCCCCAAATTAAGTTAAGTGTACACGGGGTCAGTGGCAATTGTTGCAGTTAATTTAGCCAGCAAGCGCAGTTGCAGAGTCTCAAATAATACCTCGCCTACACTAGCGCTTACCTGGACAGCTTAGGTACTTTATCCAAGGAACCTTAAGCCTGTTTTCCCATGTTAGCGCTTCCCTCAGTATTAGCTGGGTAAGAGGAATATCATTGTTTATCCAACAGTTTAGCCAGCATACTAAGGGGTTTACTGCTATTTTGTCACATAGGAATGGTACACCTAGCTCTTCATGTACGGAGAAGTTTGCTGTTCCACCAGGGACCCTTAATATCTTTTTGAGAAAGTTATTTTGAACTATCTCCAGGGCTCCTAGTGGGACAAGTCCCCATATCTCGCTACCATAGCATGCTATAGCAACACTCTTGGCCTGGTAAAGATGGAGTAATGCTGCCACTGGGCTGTTGCCCATTTTTCTTGCAAAGTTAAGTATTGCAGCATTTGCCCTAATTACCTCTCCCTTTTTTTTCTGAACTACGGGTCCCCAGTTCAGTTGGTGATCGAACAGGACTCCTAGGTAGGAGAATGTTTTTGTTGTAGGGATTATAACCCCATTAACATTTAAGCGATTTGTTTTTTTGCTACCTTGGCCAACCTTCATTACGAAACATTTAGAGTTGTTTATACTCAAATCTCGAGATTTCATGAATGTAAAAAAGGAGTTTAATAATGTTTGAAGACCATTGGCGGTTCTGGACAAAAGGACTGCGTCATCCGCATAAAGCAGAACTGGCAGTTCTTTACGTCCAATGTAAGGGTAATCAGCTCCTGTACTTAAAAGATACTCTTCCAGATCGTTTATATATAAGTTGAAAAGGAAAGGGGCTAAAATGCACCCTTGTCGAACGCCCCGGTGCACACCGAAGTCTTTTGTCACATTTAAATCCTGTGTGTACCGGACGTTTGCCCTTGTATCAGAATGCATATCTGCTAGTAAATTAATTAAATTCTGCTCTACACCCATTTTCATCATGGCGATCCAAAGCTTTCTACGGCTCACACAGTCGAAAGCCGACGACAGATCCATGAACGCCATGTGAATTGTAACCTGTCGGGCCTTGGTGTACTTCCCTATAATTAGGTACAAGTTCAAACACTGGGTAATTGTAGAGTGACCGGGCCTGAATCCGTATTGGATTGGGGATATTACTTTATTTTCATCTGCCCATGCGACCAATCTATTTAAAATTACACCCCCCACTACTTTGACGATAGAATTAATTAAAGATATTGGTCTATAGCACAGGGGGCTATTACG
Source organism: Lissotriton helveticus (assembly GCF_964261635.1). Classification (NCBI taxonomy): domain Eukaryota; kingdom Metazoa; phylum Chordata; class Amphibia; order Caudata; family Salamandridae; genus Lissotriton; species Lissotriton helveticus. The sequence goes on from NC_136061.1 coordinate 448,346,463, forward strand.
GTCTCCTTTCTTGAACACGGGTACGATGGTCGATACCCCCCAAGACTTTGGGCAACCGGAGACCACGGCCGCATTAAGTACTGCGGTGAGGACTGGTGCCCATAGTGACCTACAGGATTTAAAGAGGTCCGGAGGAAGATTGTCCGGTCCTGGGGCCTTGTTACTAGTAAGCCCTTCAATTCCCCTTTCAACCTCATTTATTGTGAAAAGCAATGATTTCTCTTTAGGTACAACCTGGAGACATTCTGCCTGCAACTCATTACTTTTAAAAATAGAGCTAAAGTGGTTAACCCACTCTTCCTCTGGGATATTTGTGCCCATACTAGAATTATTTGGGTGATCAAATAAGGGTTTGTTTATAATGTCCCAGAACTTGGCACTGTTTATCAGTATTTCGGGATCTAAAAGAGACTCCCATACATTTGTCTTTACTCCTTTTTTACGATTGGCAAGGGACTTTTTGTACCTAGCACGTATAACTTTAATATGCACCGGATCTCTAGGTTTGTTTTTCAATGCCGTCTTAAGCTCACGGCTGGCCTTAGAGCAAGCATTATCAAACCATTTTGGGTTACTGCTTGCGTTCCCTCTGGTTGTCACCGTTAACATCGATCCTACTATTTGTGCGACACCCTCAAAGGATGCCAAGATTTGTTGCGATGTTGATTCGGGTGATATACATAGCAAGAATTCAGAGCTACAAGAGTTATTAATGGAGTTATACAGATTTTCATGGTTCACCATTGACCATTTTAAGCGACGCTTCCCGTTTATACATTTTGTGGACCCACGATCCACTCGTGGCTTTCGCTGTTCAAAAATTCCCCCACCCATTTTGATACATATAGGATTATGATCACTATAAATACTCAATTGGATGTAGAAGTCCAGAACAGTATTGGCAAGGTCGGCAGACAATAAAATATGGTCTATGTATGATCCAGTAATGTGGCCTTTAAACGTGGGAATGGAAAAAAGAGTTTGGTCCGCCACTGTAGACATTGCTGTAATTAAATTATTTTCATTCATTAATAAATTTAGGTCTGTTCCACGCCGCGAGTGATCAAAGTGGAAACCTTCCTGACTATTACATCCTAGTTGGTTAATGGCAGTCACTCCGGGGTTTCCACATGGGTGTGTATTAAAATCACCTACGAGCAGCAATTGACGGGACAATCTCTCAACATTTTCTCTCAAAAAGTCACATAAAGGCTGTATATTACAATCACCTGTCTGATTAATTGCATTATAAAAGTTGATCAGAGTGTAGGTAGTTTTGCCCCTCTTTAGCTCCAAAACCTGAATGTTTCGATTACCAGAATGGTACTCGGCTTTAGAGCATGTAAGAGCCAGGTTAACATAAATTGCCAGGCCCCCTTTTGCTCTACCGCTAGGTGAGGGTTCTGCTGGGATAAAAAAGCTCTGAAAACACTCGATATGTACATTTTTCCCCACCAGCCATGTTTCCTGTAGACATATTACCGCATGTTTTTTAACTAAGGACAGCCAACCAATATCATTAGATTTATCATAAAGCCCTGCTATATTCCATGATATCAGGTTTTCATTACAGGGTGATGGTAAGCACAAGATTTTGGTAGCTGTGTCTGTGTCGGCCTTTTCAGCTAAAGCAACATGCGTTTGACTTATTCGTCTGTCTGCCTGTTCTACCAAAGAATTATATGTTGTGTCTACGTATATAGGATTATACATGTCTGATGGGTTGGTAGATTGATTTATCTGGGCTGGTAAAGCAGTCAGCTCTGGAGTAGATCCACGCGTCACAGTTAGATAATCCTCATACCCTTGTTCTACACCTTGTTGACTACAGTTACTATGAACGGGGGAAAGGAGTGTATCAGATAGTCATTCTTGACCCTGTGCCTCATCAGAACAGTCCAGCCAAAACTGCCAAGCCAGGTCCTCCATGGACCGGAAACAAGCATCCTGGGACCGGTTTCGGGGCATCAGCCCTCATCAACCAGGCTAGCTTGAATCCAGTGACACAGTGAGCCCAGGACCCACCTCTGGGAATACCCAGCGAACATAGGGAAAGAAAACAAAAAAAAACACAGATGATGGCCGGCATGCAGAGCATATCAAACATTCACCCCCAGTCAATAGATCTGAGTTAAATCCACTGTTCTTTTGTCCATCATGCCACCCCAGTTTAGGCCCAGCCATATGCAAATCAGTCTTGACCTTGTGACTCATATGAACAGTCCAGGTCCAGACCGAACTGCCCAGCCAGGTTTTCCCTGGACCGGAAACAAGCATCCTGGGACCGGTTTCGGGGTATCACCCCATATCAGCCAGGCTAGTTTGAATCCAGCGACACAGTGAGCCTGGGACCCACGTCTGAGCATGCCCGGCGCACATAGGGAAAGAAAGCAAAAACAATACACAGATAATAGACGGAATGCAGAGCAAATCAAACATTCACCCTCAGTCATGCCAGCATAGACCTAGAACATTTTCCCAAACTAGAGTAATATTGGTAAAAATAAATGGACAGCTGTGTGCTGATATGGCTAGGAATTAATGGTCAGAGTGGGAAATTATGCCTCTCTGGCAATGGAGTAGCCAGGCATGTATTTGTGATGACTGGATAATCCCTATTGACTATTCAGATTTTTTGCAGTTGCAAGCTTTGGGTTGCTGTTACTGTAAATATTCAAAGGAGGCGTGAAGCATACAATGCCCAGCTAGAGATGTGTTTAAGGTTTTTATTCAAGTGGTTATGGTACTAGCAATAAAAATTAGTAAAGAACCAGACATCTGAAACAGGAAGTATTATTTCAGCCATATTAGAAGAAGAATAAATAAGCACAGGAGTAGCTTCATACATAGAAATTTCACAATATCGATGGGATACGGGCAGTGCCCCACTCTAAAAATATATTTCTCACATAAGCACTCCAACCTTCCGCCACAACCAATTAATAATCCTGTTGACAAAGTAATACTTGAAATGGTATAAAAGATGGAAAACAAGCAGAATACCACGCTGAAGGGGAGGGCTGGGGATTAACATTTATGTATATAGGTTATTATTTTTAATGTTTTGGGTGGCTATTTTTTTAGGAGGTTGTGAGTATTTATGTTATTTATTCTTTAGAAGTTTAGAGTTGAGGTAGTTTTTTTAACTTTATAATACGTATAACATGCTATACATGTTATACTATATATTTCCATATTGTGCATTTTTAATTAATTGTACAAATAAATGCTCCATTTTAATGATCATAAATATATTTATTAACATTAATAATAAAAAATACTTTCTTTGATGTTTTTAGAACTTAATTTGTTATTAAGTATATTAATAAAAACGTGCAAACGATGCTTAAATAATTGTGAAAATGTTTTCCACAATTTCAATCACATTTTTCTATCATTTTTAAGTTGTTTACGGGTTTCAATACGTTTTTATAGCAGAAATGAACCTTTTTTTGATTTTCCCAGCATTATTCTTTTAAACATTTTCCTGTTGATGAGTCTGTTTCTTTAGTTGGTGGAGCGTTATTGTTGAAGATGGAGGGGCTGGCTGCTGCGATCAGCTAAGAATTTTTTTAGAAACAATTACTGGTTAATAGGGATAACTTTATTGCATTGTAGGGGTAAGGGAGGTTAGAATTGTTAGGAAATGTAGTTTTTGTTATCATAGTTTGTGGCTGCCTGGTAACGTGTTATTCTGTAGCATTTTTCAAAGAAACTAAATGGTACCTGTAAAGTATAGGGTAATTTTACCGTACAATACTACTATATTCTTTATGTTTTTCAGGCTTTTCATGTGTTTTCTGTGTTTTAGTGTCTCAGTGTTTAGCACATCTTCGGTACGCTTAATGGTGCTTTGCCTTCAATTGTAAAGTGGTTTCAAGTGTAAAATCTGACTTAATTTCTCTCTGCTTTCCTTTCTCCATTTGTATTGGAGCATTTTTTATAGTATGTAAAGACCATACTTATTTTTGGTTTTATTAATGGCATCAACAGTGAATTCTATTTTGAAGGCATGCGTATTTTCGTTTTCTTAAACAGAAGTAAGTTTGTGATTCATTTAAGCTTGACTTGTTTACTTTAGGCTTTCCAGGAGTGATTTATTAAAAATAAAAACTATCACATTTTGGATGGTTTACACCTTTTACAATGTGGATTACTAATATGAATTACTATGGATTCATATAGGATTTGGTTTTATGTTTATTATCTGAATTATGTTTTCAAATTTGAACAGTGTTATGTTCGTTTTTAATGTTGGGTGGATAAGAGAAGATAGGGTATGATCACAATCAATTTGTATTTTTAAAGAAAAGGCAAGCAAGTAAGGTCATTGTTAGAAAGAAATCAGTAATGTGGGATGGTGTATCTTTGTAGATGGAGCAGAAGTGCTATGCCAAACCTCATGGCATTGTTAGTTTTTGGACCTCCCTCTAAGCATGTTGGGTATCAATTCCACTACCAATTTAGAATCGTTGATTTCTCTTGCAACCCAACCTGCGAAGATGGTCAATCCATGTGTCCTTGAAATAATTTAGCACAGAAGCTGATTTTTGTTCATTGCTTGAAAAGTAATCAGATTGAACTATTGCAGTGTATAAATCATCTACTTGTTCCAGCGGTACGAAATCTAAGGCAATTTATTTTATTTAAATCGCTATTTGCCTTTGGTCATGTATTCTTCGACTAGGGATTCTTATTTTTATTTTTCTGCAGATATCATAGGTATAGTGGTAGAAACATCCCCGAAGTTGGGTGCACTATAAACATTTGTAATCATTGAAATCATTTATAAGTCGGAGTCAATCCGAATTTCACTGTTTTGAAGTGTTACAAGATTAAGCAGAGTAGCAAAATAAAGAATACATTTTTTAGAGTTATTTTTATTATATAGATGAAAAGGTTAATTTGAAATGGTCACGGTTAGTTCCTTAGGAATTGTTATATCAGTGTAGGTTTTGGCCTGGGGAGGAGATTCTTACTTGTTTTCCTGTTGATAATTCTCTTTAAATTTGGAATGTAAGGCATTTTCCTGGCAACATGCATGGGGACATTTTGTGTAGCCTTCTTTAACTCTGAAACAGAAGGGTCATTTGGAGTTTGGCTAGTACTTTGATTTGCTGAACTGTTCCTCTGACCATAGGGTCAATAGCAGAGTGGGTTTGCTCTGATGTTCTTTCAAAAAAGTCCCCAGAGTAACCACTCAGCCCCTGCAGCGGCCAGAGAAATAGTTGCCATGCTTCCAATGAGAACTTGGTTCATTAAGTCTTTTTTCACAGAAAAAGTAACCCATATGTTTTGGTTATTGGTTCCCCCTCTTCAGCATGACATAGGCTGCTGGGGACATGTGCTCTGTTTTTTTAATCTTTTGTTTGAATAGATAATAATAGAAATACATTTGTTTAATGCTATGTCCTATATGAGTAAATATTTAGTGTTTAAATGTTTTGAGTATGCACATTTTTGTTTAGATTTTTGGTTTGAAGGCTGCACTCAAGTTAAGAGGTTTTTCTTTTCAAACAGACTGCTCTTCAGTTGGTTGTTCTTATGTGATACTGTCTAGTTTCTCTTTTCTGAGGGCACTAGTTTGCAGCGAACAAAAAATTAACATAAGTGTCATATTTCATTTTCCTGAATTTTTATTTTTTCCCATAAAGAAAATTTATTTTTTATTATTTGAGATATTTAAAATTTTATTTTTTATTATTTGTGATATTTGTACTTTTTTAGTGCTTTAATAGCATTTTTTTCTTCATAATAGTTTGCAGAAAGCATATATCTTAGTTAAATCAAAATTAAGGTGACCAGTGTTTCTCGGCGCCACCGAGCACCTTCACTTCCAGATACACACCGACCCCAAAACCACCCTCAAAGGTACTCTCATCTACAGACCCCCGGGATCACGCACACAGTTCAGCGAAGCCATTGCAGACTTCATCAGCCCGCTTGCCCTCACCTCCTCAGACTACATCCTCCTAGGGGACCTCAACTTCCACCTGGAAAACAACAATGACAACAACACCACCACCCTGCTAGACAACCTCGCCAACCTCGGACTCAAGCAACTAGTGAACACCCCCACCCACTACGCCGGCCACACGCTTGACCCCGTCTTCTCCTCCAGCAACCACATCTCCTTCAGCCATTCCACCAGACCACACTGGACAGATCACAGTTACGTCCACTTCAACTTCAGGAAAACCACGACCCACCACCACCCACAACAGGCTCCCCGAAGATGCTGGAGCAAGATCACCACGACCAGCTCACCACTTCCTTGAGCCAAAATCCTCCCGCCAACACTATGGACTCCAACGAAGCAGCCCATAACCTCACACACTGGCTCACCAACTGCGCCGATGCCCTTGCACCACTGAAGAATCCTCCCAGCAGACCCGGCAGCAAGAAAACCTCGTGGTTCACCAACGACCTCAAAGATTCCAAGAAATCCTGCGGTACCCTCGAGAAAGCCTGGCACCATGCCCAGTCAACAGAAAACATGACAGCCCTCAAGAACGCCATCCGCAAACACCATCAGCTGATCCGCACCACCAAAAGGAGAGCATTCAGAGAACGACTAAACAACAACTCCCACAACAGCAAGGAACTCTTCAGCATCGTTAAAGAGCTCTCCAACCCCAGCACCAGCAAAAACGACATCACGCCCTCGCAAGACCTGTGCTACGCACTCGCCTCATTCTTCCACCGCAAGATCACCGACATACACAACAGCTTCGGCGCCCAGACCACGCACCCAACCACCGAACCAACGCCCCCCACCACCACCCTCTGTACATGGACCCCCGTCAGCACTGAAGACACTACCCACGTGATGAACACCATTCACTCCGGCTCCCCAGCTGATCCCTGTCCACACCACATCTTTAACAAAGCCGACTCCATCATCGCACCCCAACTCCGGAACATCATTAACAACTCCTTCGCATCTGCCACCTTTCCGGGGAGCTTGAAGCATGTGGAGGTCAGCGCCCTCCTAAAGAAACCCACCGCCGATCCCACGGACCTGAAGAACTTCCGCCCCATCTCGCTCCTCCCTTTCTCCGCTAAAGTCATCGAGAAGACCGTCAACAAGCAGCTAACCGCCTTCCTCGAGACAAACGGCTCCCTCGACCCATCACAGTCCGGATTCCGAGCAAACCACAGCACCGAGACCGCCCTCACCGCAGCCACCGATGACATCAGGTCCCTGCTCGACAACAGGGAAACCACTGCCTTCATCCTCCTCGACCTATCGGCTGCATTCGACACAGTCTGCCACCGCACCCTAACAAATCGCCTCCACCACGCCGGGATTCAAGGAATGACCCTGGAATGGATCACCTCCTTCCTCTCCAACAGAACTCAGAGAGTCCGCCTACCTCCCTTCCGCTCAGCGGCCACCAAGATAATCTGCGGCGTACCTCAAGGCTCCTCGCTCAGCCCCACCCTCTTCAACATCTACATGAGCCCCCTCGCAGCCATCGCACGCCAACACAACCTGAACATAATTTCCTACGCTGAAGACACCCAGCTGATCCTCTCCCTCACCAACGACCCCACCACCGCCAGAGCCAGCCTCCAGGACGGAATGAAAGACGTCGCGGAATGGATGAAGCTCAGCCGCCTGAAACTGAACTCGGACAAGACGAAAGTCCTCATCCTCGGACCATCCCCCTCCACCTGGGACGACTCCTGGTGGCCCCCTGCTCTGGGCAACGCCCCCAAGCCCACGGACCACTCACGCAACCTGGGTTTCATCCTGGACTCCTCCCTCACGATGACCAAGCAAGTCAACGTCGTCTCGTCATCATGTTTCAACACCCTGCGCATGCTCCGAAAGAGCCCCACTGAAACTAGAAAGACGGTCACCCAGGCCCTCGTCACCAGCCGACTGGACTCGGGGAACGCCCTCTACGCTGGAACCACAGCCAAACTACAGAAAAGACTCCAGCGCATACAGAACGCTTCGGCACGACTCATCCTGGACATCCCCTGACACAGCCACATCTCTGCCCACCTGAGAGACCTACACTGGCTCCCCGTCAGCAAAAGGATCACGTTCAGGCTCCTCACCCACGCTCACAAGGCTCTCCACGACATGAGCCACATATACCTCAACAGCCGCCTCACGTTCTACACACCCACCAGACAGCTCCGATCCACTGGCCTCGCCCTCGCCACCGTCCCACGGATTCGCGGAACCACCACTGGAGGAAGATCCTTCTCATACCTGGCTGCCAAGATGTGGAACTCCCTCCCCACCCACCTCCGACTGACCCAGGACCATCTCTCCTTCAGGAAGCAACTCAAGACCTGGCTCTTTGAGCAGTAGCACACCCACACCCCCCCCTCCCAGCGCCTTGAGACCCTTGCGGGTGAGTAGCGCGCTCCATAAATGTGTTTGATTGATTGATTGTAGGTACTCCATCTGACCCTGGTGTCTTACCCTTAGCCAATTGCTGTATGGTCTTTTTTATTTCTTGTTCTGTGAGTGACTTAATTAAATCTCTTTTTTGGTCAGGAGATATTTGAGGGAGGGTAAGGTCTGCTAAGAATTTCTCCGCTCTCAGCTGGTCCATAGGGAGGGTAGGGACATATAAACTCTTGTAGTGCTCTTTCAAAGCGAAGTTGATTTCACTTTGTATTTGAACCTGTTGCCTACTGAGATAAATGATGTTGTTATCTGAAGGTGGCAGTTTGATGAGTAAGGCTAATAGTCTCCCTGCCTTATTACCTTCTGTATGTTGTAATTCAGCGAACCTCATGTAGTCAAGGCACTGATACATTCTGTCAGGCATGAGTTTTACACATCCCACTCAGTTCCCCACTTTAGAGAGGTCAGCACTATGCTCCCTTTCACGCATGTGTATGCCGCTCTACTATTTGATGTTCCAAATCGAGTATTTTCTGCACCACTATAGTCAAACGGAGACAAGCTCCTCTCATAACGAATTTAACGCCTTGCATTTAGTGAGGTCTGCTATCTCCTGTTGTAGGTTGCCCTGAACTACAAGATCCTCCAGCCATGACGGCTGCAGTGTCTAGGTAGGGATTGGTGTAGGTATTGTGCCCCATCTCGAATGGGCTATGGTCCAAGGTAATTTTTCCAGTGTTTTAAGTCATGTGAAAGAGCCTCTGTAGGTGTGAGAAGGAAGAATACGATCTAGTCAAAAATGTAGGTTGCGCATGGGGGAATAGTACAAGTACTCAAGAGCTCTAGGGTTCTGAGCACGCCAAGCGTCCATCAGGAGCCAAAGGGTTAGCCAGTCTTTCAGGGTCTTCACTTTCTGAACAGTAGGAGCTCCTTGTAAGGGCGGATGTGAGCAGTCAGGGTTTAAGTCAAGCACGCACTTGTAGTTATCCCCAAGATCCAAGAGACATCTGTCCAGTCAGCCAGCACTCTCGATAAATCATCTCAAAATTAGGATTGATCCATATCAGGGAAGTATAAGCTACCCAGGACTAATAGTAGGCCATCTAAATGACTACGGAGAAGAACATACCGCCCTCCAGGACCAATCAGTTTGTCAGTAATCGCAAAGGGTGCACCAAGACTCGTCCAGATCGCTGCGCCAATGGCATAGACAGAATAAGACGTGTGGTACAATTTACCTTTCCATTTATTTGCAACCTTTCTGCTCTCATTCTCATCAAGGTGGGTCTCTTGCAGGAACGCTGTAGTAACACGCTGCCCCTTAACCCAAGCGTCTATTTTATAGCGTTTGACTGGATTACTCATCCCCCTAATATTCCATGTGGCAAATATATATCTACCTACTGACCTCATAAACTACAATGGTGTTCCTCAAGGCAATGGGAGGGGAAACATCCTTTACAACAAAACTTTTTCCACGCAGTACCTTTACAACGCAGGTATTACAATGCAAGTCGTTACAACGACTTGCGCTGGAGGGCGCTGAAGGATAGGGAATAGCTTAATTTACTATCCAAAACCTTCCCTACTATCCACAGGGACTGGAGTTGGAATAGTAAATTGAACTATTCCACTATCCAGCGCCCCCCAACGCAAGTTGTTGTAACGACTTGCGTTGTAAAACCTGCGTTGTAAAGGCATGCGTGGAAAAAGCATGCGTTGTAACGACATACATCCCAATGGGAGTAGCCTTGCTCAGGTAAGGGAAAACAAGTGCTAGGTATTTATGCTGTAAGCTTGTGTGATGTGTGGTTGAAGTGCTCTCATTGAAATTAGAACTCCTTCCCCAAAAACTCATGGTTGAGCACAGAAACATGTGCCGACCTAAACAACTTAGAAAAAAGAGTATTATATATGGGGTGACATGTAGGACCACTGGACCCGGGTAGACAATGGTACAAGAAAAATGGTCACAGTGGCTGACAGCTTATAAATTTATGTACATAGAACTAAATTCAAAGTCATTAAATATTTCAAAACGTCACAGCACAGAATGATGATTTACTGTGATTTAATATCGCATCACAGAAAAAGAATCAATCAAAACACATGAATACGAAATTAATCAAACATTGGTACACATCGGTGCTCAGAAAGAGAGGGAGGGAGTAAGTGCTCAGGGAGAGTTGAGTGATTGTGCGAAGGAATGGAAAGGCAATGTGGTTCAAGTACATCCAAATAATTTAGAACCGATCCGGTCTTCAACTTTACAAAACAATATACAAAATAAACATAACAATCTTGGCACAGATAAACATGTCTCTGTTGCCCACTTTGATATAGATACAGATGTGTACACGTTTCGACCACTATTATTATAAAGGCTGCTTCATCCTTATTATGGAGTCTTCATCTGAACTCAAAGGAATAGTGTGGGAGGGGAAGGAGCACCTAAAAACAAATAGTCTGAAATTAGGTGACGTTAAATAGGGAAACAATGTTATAGTGAAAACATTTTTTAGTGGTAATTACCATTAGGAACAGCAAGAGAAATACGGCTGTATTTTCAAAATGTGGGCCTGGTTGGCTCCTAAGTAAGAAATCAGAGACGGAGAGAAAGTCAGAGAAAGGGTCACATAATGGCTCGTAGTTGTGACCATATAGTGATGTAAATTAATCAAGGCTCACTTGTAAACGGAAATCAATTCCTGTAGAAATTGAGAAAAGGGTGCCAAAAGTACACCTAATTGTCCGGAAACGGTTGATGAGTAACCTACAGAATACAAAAAGTTGGTATCAAGCCAAAACCTAGTGTGCAAAGCGAAATCTCAATGAAAGACATAGATTGAAAGTGGCGTTAACACTAAAGTTAGTGAGTTGGGCGCTTGGTGTATTCACTTTGAAAGGTCAAATGAAACAGGGTCAAAGATACCTGTGCACTTATGTTAAAATGAAATTCCACCACCTGTCTGGAGTACTGGTCACAAAAACCACAACAAATGGTTAAAAGTGCCCACAATCACACAGCATTAATGCAAATCTGTTAAGACAGTGTTTTGGAAAAATGGCCAGGATGGCCCATTATGTGTCAGTGCAGGGGAAAAGGATTGGAATGTGCCGTATCTGATAGATTCAGCGCATTCCTGCCTTTTTCTTTTGCCAAGGGGCAACGCCTACGGCAAAACTCATAAATGAGGCCCCTACCATTTATGTATCTCAAACAGGGCTTGGGAATAAGCTCACAAACCACAAACATATTTTATTTGACCTCCCTAAGGTATGCTCGCTCTACTCTTTGTAAGTAGTGCTTCCTCAAAGCTCTCAACTCATTTGAACACTCCAAGCCACTTGTGATTTTCTTTCAGGTTATGGCATGCCTGGTTACATCTGCTGATGCTAACAACGGAGTATTGCCTATGAAGGACGGTACAGAAGCCTTCAATGACTGCTCAGACTCTTTGCTCAGACCCAGAATACATGACGTAGACAGTACTGTCAGCAGCAGTACGACACAGCTCTAATATGGGGCTTGTAGAACCTTATGGCCTGGCTGGAAAAATGATATCCTCTGGGGTGGACATGGTTCTGAACTTCTGACCATTAACAGTATATGAGCGGGCTGTGGACCAACTGGAAAACACAGTGCAGTGAGTCAGTCTGGAGCATGGTTTATCCATGAGATGACAATCCCGGCATGGTCGCTAAAGGGTACCGCAGCATCAGGGGGACTAGACATCTATATCAGATGATGCAAACATAAAATCACATGTGGGATGTGGGTAAAAAAACAGGCACAAGCTGTATTTTAGACAGTAACAAATAGTCATATCAGCCAAAAGTACAGACAATGAACGTGCTGCGGTTTCAGTCACATTTGTGAACTCAAACTTAATTAACAGCATCTATTCTTTTCTGGGTGATTACAATTTTCCTGACGGATTTTCTTGGCATACAAAGAAGAGCATATACAACGCGTTCAGTCTCCATCAGTCTTTCATATTGTGTCAGATTTTATCAAGGCAATACAATGTATAATAATGACTCAAAGTAAATAACGGAGAACATGGATAACGATTAAAAGGAGCTCACCACATTATTTCCTGATTTAAAACAAAAAACAATATTGGCTATTCAATTCTGCATTCTGATATTTGATGATTTTCTGGAAACACCAGAGCAATCAATTCATCCCAAATTAGTCATATTACTTTTTTGACGCTTTCCCTCTAAACACTTAATAAGCATCCTCTCAAAACATACACATGCTTCTCTGTCACAGAAAGCAGGCGGTGAATCATAGACACGTCAATTAACATTTTTTTACTAACTGGGTCCAGACTAAAGGGCCAATTAGGATTGCGGTTTTTCCACATCCTCTGGGCCGGCGGAAGTGTCCGCCGGTCCGGAGGATGCGGAAAAACCGCTGCGGAGCCTTCAAAGATCCCCCGCCAGATTAGGATGGCCGGGGGGTCTGGAAGACCGTCTGCCACTTTTCCGCCGCGGTCGCCTTCCGACCGTGGCGGAAAAGCTCTAACATGTCTGGCGGTGTCTATCAGACACCGCCAGGCATATTAGGATATCTGCATTTCTATGCCTTTCCATGGCGGCATTTCCGCCATGGAAAGGCATACGGACTTTTGTTTGTGGGCCCGTTGCGGGCCCCCAGGGGTGAAGGGGGGTGGGGGGTGCACATGGGGGGTACCTATGGTACCCCCCTGCCTTTGCGTGCACGAAGCGGCAGGCACCACGCAGTGCCTGACGCTTCGTGCATGCAAAGTTAAACATGCATTTTTTTAACCTCTGCGGTGGGCGCTGCTTCAAGCAGCACTCACCGCAATGTTAAAAATACAGGATGTGACCGCCAGGGTGGTGCTCACATCCTAATTTGCACGGAGGGACCGCCGCTGTCCCTGCGGACGGTCCCTCCACCTCTGGGGTGGCGGACAGACGCAGGTCCGTCCGCCATCCTAATAGGGCCCTAAGTAAGTGAAACACCATCTCTTCATGCAATAACTTGGCACAGGGACACCACCCGGATGCTGGACCATCCCCGCCAATTTCCTATTCCCGCCTCACCCTCTTTCTCATCCATGGTTCCACTTCATATTCCTCCTGTGAGACTCACCTTAGCAACTCCAATATATTGATGCTGTATCCCCCACTATTTCTGCCTACCCTTCTGATCTACCTACTATAATACCCACAGAATGCTCCCCCCTTTGTAACTGAGCCAGTACAATGTAAGTCACATACATATCTGTACATCTAATTGTAGGGGGCGGTGAGGGCTACTAGTAAAGGACTAGAAAAGAGCCATAGTCCGTGATTACAAGTTCAGAGCTAAATTCTGATCCCTGTGCAAACAGACCTTTTCACAGGGATTGAAATTGCACGTTTGTGATAATCACACCCAGCTATTTCCCATCGTTTTCAGAAGCCTGTTTGGTGCTATTTTATTAAGCCATTATCTGTTGCCCATTGTCATAGAAATTTCAAAACAGTTTTAGCAAATATTTTTCTTTTATCATCTAAAAGGGAAATCAAGCAGTATCCTTTAGATTCCTGCCTTGGGCTCCTCTTGTAAATAGGTTGTAAGATTGAACCCTTCCAAGAAATAGTAATGTTGCCAGATTGATTTATGCTTTTGAAAAGTACCATTAAGATTTTGCTCCATCTGTGCATGTCTCTTTTCATAATGATGATATGCCGTTAGGAACAGGTGTGCAAGATGACTTGCCGCCTATTATTAATTTGGCTGTATCATCTTCAGTAAGGCCATAATAAGAGATACCATTCAGTTTTTGAGGATTACTAAACACTACTTCATAACAACTATTTAATGCACTGATAAAAACTTTAGGGCAGATTTACAAGGACTGGCACATCCCTGCATATTAGCAGGGATGCACCTGTACCGATGCAACATGCAATTCTACCCTTGTGTCACCACGGATGCATCGCATTTACAATGTGGCGCACTATGGGGCAGGGATAGACAGATGCGTGTCACATCTGATGGCATAAGGGCGGCGCATTGCTGGAGTCAGGCGCGGCGCAACTCCAGCAATGTTCAGGGACCGCCCATACCTAACGTGTTGCGCCACTCCTTACGCTTGCTTCAAGCAGGCGTAAGGTTTCGTCGCAGCGGCCTCTGAAAAGTGACTCAGTGAAATCTTGTAGATTTCACTGTGTCACTTTTACGAGGCCTTTTCCGATGGAATGCCCACCCTGCATACATTAAACCCAACGCAGGTTTAATGTGGCGGAGGGCTTTACAACGTGATGCATCTCCCTAGATGTATCACGTTATAAATGTGTCACAATATGGGGCATGGTTTACGCCACCGTCTCGTCGCAGAAGTGACGCAAGAGCGGCGTAAATGTGACAAAAGGGACTTGTAAATCTGCCCCTTTCTTTCATAAGTGATATAATGATCATCTTTTTTCTAGTAGGTTTTTGTACCACACCTGGTCAGGGACTGGAACTTACAAAAAAAATGTTTAATTTGATTTCTTCCTGAAGGTCTAGCCAGAGTTCTTGTTGTTTTTGAATTTTTTTAATTCATTGTTTAGCGGTTTAATTACATTATCGCCTTGTTTTTGTGAAGAGAGATGTAATGCTTGTCTTAGCCCATTTCGGTACATGCGCTTATGACTCTTTATTGTAAAATCTACTGATGCTTGTGACTTACATTTTGTCAAAATTGTGCGAGATGTAGATGATAAGAAATTAAATATTTCTAATGTTAGCAATATCCATCGTTTGACCCAGAGAATTTCACTTTTTTTCAGATGTGATGTTCAAGATATCTTTCCCAAAATTTTCGTTTCCATAATGTATTAACTTGGTAAGAAAGACTGCAGTCCCACCTGATATATTTTGTATTTATTATAGTCATGCCCCTTACTCAAAAGTGTTTCTGGAGCTTAGCCAATGATGGGGCTATTTCAGAGTTATGACTAGTGGTTGGTGTCATTTTCTGCTCTGGAGTCAAAGTTAAAATTGATGCATTTACAACATTCTGAGGTATGAATGAAGGTATAATAATAACCAACATTGCTTCTTTTCCCAGAAGATTGGTAGGTGAAGCATGCCAGAATTCAGATTGACTGAAAGAACATTGGACGATCTTTGGGTGCTTGTGTATTTCTCACCAAAAACAACAGATGCTAAAGAGATTCGATCATTCCTAGAGTTTAGACCGCAGAACAACAAGCGCATTAAATATTTAACATAAAATATTTGTACAAACTTTTTCCAAGTTTAATAAACTTTTTTGTTTTTCCCTATAGTATACCATATACCATAGGGAAACTCCACAGCCCAAGCAGAAATCTGCGTTTGTTAAACAATAAGGGAAAAGTTCTCTATTTTTCACCATGGGGAGATCTCCTCAGTCGTGGCGGAAATACACTGGAAATTAATTAGGCTTTGGCTCCTTTCGTCCACTTGTCTCTGTGTGTTTAACTTGTCTCTAGCATACAGCTCATTAGGCTTTTCCAATATTTAGCTCTTTAGGAAACTTTGGAAAATCTGTATCCATAGTGAGGAGTCAGATTGCTACTCTCGTCAGTCTGGCTGGAATTATTCTAAGGTTCTCCTAAAGCTCTACTCGCCTGTACTGCTGCTGTTGCTACTTTTGCACAGCATGTCCCCCAAGAAGTCCTTCATGTTGTCTAAACTTACTGTATTTACTACCATGAGACAGAGATAGGCTGAAAAGAATTCAACTTTGTGGGGCATAGGCGTTGGCAAACATCTGTTGAGTTCCTTGAACCCTGAATCATCAACAGAGACAAGACAGACCTTACATGTGTAGCAAGATAATAATAATAATAATAATAATGACCCGGTATTTGTAAAGCACAAACTAACCACTGCTAAGCGTCTCAAAGCACTGAGGGCCATCTAGAAGATTAAGCGAGCTATTGCCCAGAGTCACATGGTGCTGGGCTGAGCTGCCGCCTGCGATCGAACCATGAGCCCCGTGCTCCGGAGTCAGGTGCCCTGGACGCTGCAACACACCTCTCCCAGATGGTCTTGAATCAGCCTGGTCAACCCACCCGTTTGCAGCACCTTTTATTATTTGTTTCAACTTTACCTGCTCCATTTGACCTGCCCTTTGTTGGAGCCTAGTAGTCAGTTGGCTAGCCATATAACTTGACTCAGGGGCCTTTGTGGTACTCTCTGGACTCCATGTGCTCTTGGGCAGCGGCTAAGAAACAGCTAGCCCCAGATCTCTGGATCCAGTTCCAAGGAGCAGTGTCAAACATGCAGCTGTATGTCTAGTTCAAGTTGAAACAATAATGTTCAAAATCTTTTTACTGATGTTCCTTTGGAATTCTTTTTAAATATTCTACATGGTATGTGCATACATATTGCGTATCAATCCATCAACAATTGTATACGTTTTTGTCCAACCCCGATTCTTCAAAGCTGATGTGTTGTTAGCCATGGTTGAACGTTCATAAATTATAAGCCTCAGTGCATTTTTAGGTCACTGGGACCCTTTGCAGGGGAAAGCTATAAACAAACAAAATGAAATGCACAATTATTCGACTTAAAAACTATTGTCCTCATGGAAAACTCACAAAACGAGGGTAGTACCCCCACAGAAAAAACTCTAATTACCCTTGTTGTGACTCTTAAGAAATAGGCTCACTGAACTTAGAAAAGTGAGAACACATCCGTAATGTGCATGTCATGCCACCACATCTTATGAAAAACAAAGCAACCAGACTGTGAATATGGTGAATTACTGAAAAGACTGAAACTGGCCCCACCGTGAATCAAAATCCATTACATAAGCCAGTGTTTCGGTCACTGAGTGAACAAGTGATGGATATAAAACAAGCAATGCACTTGATGAAAATGAGCATCCCAGAGAACGGATTCAATCTCGCTAACGTCGTGAAACGAATAATTCCGTTCCCAAAGAGTGCCATGTAGGCGGCACATAATTGGATGAATACCCTATGCCTGAGTTCACCTGTAGAAGTTAATCCCGCAAATTCATACAGTGAGCAGGCATGTGTACTGGCGGAGCCACACGGCCCGTCCACTCAAGCACGCACGCACGCACACAGCCTTGGGGCGGGGCAGCCCTCGGGTATAAATAAACGGGCGCGAGACCGCTCGTGGTCTTCGGCCCCTAATCTATAGCCAGTCTCTGTGTCTCATTGCGAATCAGATTTAGGTAGGCCCCACTCTGCGGCCTAGGTCACCCTTGCCCTTTGCAAGCATTACACTGCCGCGAGGTGGGTACTTTGCCCATGCCTCGCCCCCGCGGACGCGCCTGCCATTTCCCGCGGTGCCGCCTGAGCCGCGCTCGCGCTGCCTGCGCTGGAGCCTGCGGCCGGCGCCGTGATCTCTCGCGGGTGCCACCCCGCTGGGCAGTCTGACCCGGCCTTATCAGCGGCCGGTGGCTGTTTCGGGCCTGTCGCGGCACGTGAGGTAAGCCCCCTTCCAGGAGGGAGAACTGTGTCCGCTGTGGGCCCGCGCTGCAGCGTCCCCGCCGTGGAGGCCCAGCACTGCCTTGCCGCTGTCCCAGCGCTCAGGCCTGCTAGCGCGTGGGAGGGGAGACGTGTTTGGCGCGGATCGGGGGGACTGATTCGGCCCTCGCCATTCCCCTACGGCTGCTCACGCAACTCGCGGAAGCGGGAAGTTTGCCCTGCCAAAGCTCACGCATCTCGTGGATCTCCGTTTTTGGCCGTTTTGGAGGGTGAAGCACGACCAGTAATACACACACTGGCTGTCAAGGTCCCAGGCTGTTGGGAGAAGCTGGGTAGTGTCATACACAACGCAGAGCTGCCCCAGTAAGAAGACGAGGGACCAGCATCGCACCACCGCAGCGAGTCCCCTAGTACCACCGTCGCTACCTCACTGCTAGTACGCAGCCCACGCGCCACGACAAAGCCAAACATGAGCCAGCTAGCAATGGGAGGGGCAGCGGCCCAGCGAGTTCCTACCCCACCACCTTTGCCGCCACAGAATGCCGGACCTGTACAAGCAGGACCACCACCTCAAGTCCCTGCTATCAACGTCGCAACTGCCACGCCGGGTCATGCCATGGCGGCCCCGATTCCGCCGTTCAGCGAACTATCTGAACCCGCCACAGCAGCCGCGCGATGGCGCCTCTGGCTTGGACGTCTAGAACATTACTTTGTGGGCATCAGGGAAACCGATAGTAAAGTCAAACGCTCGCTCCTGATGTGTTATGGGGGCGACGAGCTCTATGAACTGTTCGAAACACTGCCGGACAGCGGGGACGACAATGACTACACGGCTGCAGTCACGGCTCTTAACCGCCATTTTGACCCGCCAACCCGGATTTTGAGTGGTTCAAGCTGCGCCAGGCCCGCCAGGCGGAGGGCGAGTCGATCGACGTCTTCTACGCGAGGCTGCGCAAGCTAGCGACGTCATGCGAGCTGCCGGACAGGACGCTGGAGATCAGAGCACAACTGATACAAGGATGTCGGTCAGTTCAACTGCGATGCCTAATCCTACGACAGCCACGAATCAGCCTGTTCGAGATCCTCGTGCTGGCGAGGTCACACGAGCTCTCTAACGCGAGGGCGGAAGCGATGCAGGCCGCGCTGGACGGACCCATGGCGCCGGTGAAACACGTGTCTTTTAAAGAGGAACACGTGGATGTGATTCGGAGAAGACCTCCGCTCTCTACACAGAAAGGTCAGCCGGCGGCAACCTCTCCATCTGCGTGTGGAAACTGTGGGATGGAGCATCCCCCAAACGGACGATGTTTTGCACGTGGGAAGGCGTGCTCCAACTGTGGCAAGATGAACCATTTCGCGAAAGTATGCCGCAGCAGCCGCCGTGCCTGTCCTGGTGGAAGGAGCGCCACTCAAGGAGTACGTCAAATCTCTCTCGAGGACCCTGGGCCATGCAGCGACACACATCAGTCAGCATTCCGGCTGGAAGACTACGAGGACGATGACGTTTTCTTCGTCTCCTTCGTTGGTCGGGATGGATCCGCCGCCGATGTGCGAAGTCGAAATTGGGGGTTCCCCAGTGAAGGCACTGATAGACACAGGGGCGTCGGTGAATGTAATGGACAGCACGCAATACGAACAGTTACACCCTCGCCCACCGCTCCTGCCCTCAAAAGCCAGAATTTACACATACGACAGTGATGAACCCCTGCCTCTGCGTGGGGTAATCGATGTGACTGTGTCGTGCAATGATCAAAAAGTGAACACGAAATTTCACGTGACCGGGGGTAAACGAGGCATGCTGCTCACCGCAGAGGACCTCCAACTCGTATTCTTTGCCAACCAAGTACACGAACGACACACTGATGCCATGTTGAGAGACTTCCCGACGCTCTTCCGAGGCCTGTGCTGCCTGAGAGGAAAAGTGTTCAAGCTGCACATTGACCGCACAGTGAGGCCAACAGCGCTGCGACACCGGAGGGTGCCGTTCCACCTGCGGCCGCAGGTGGAAGAGGAGCTAACGAAGCTCGAGAAACTGGGGGTGATTGAGAAGGTATCAGGGCCCACCCCATGGGTGTCACCCCTCGTCGTAGCGCCCAAACCCAAACAACCTGGCGCAATAAGACTATGTGTGGACATGCGCCTCCCAAACAAGGCAGTCAAAAGGGAACGTCACCTCACGCCAACTATGGACGATATAGTAGCTGATTTAAACAGGGCCAAATGGTTCTTCAAATTGGACTTAAACGCGGGCTACCACCAGCTGGAGCTCCATCCGGACAGCCGTAATATCACGACATTTTCGACCCATGTCGGCCTCCGCAGGTTCAAACGCCTGAGCTTCGGCGTGTCCTCGGCCGCCAAAGTGTTCCAAAATGCAATTAGGGAGACGCTGTCGGGACTGCCAGGAGTCATCAATCTAAGTGATGATATTCTAGTCTTCTCCAAGACCCTAGAGGAGCACCATGGACACCTGAGAGCCGCGCTTCAGTGCCTAGCAGACCACAGACTCACGTTGCACCGAGAAAAGTGTTCGTTCTACAACAAATCAGTTGAATTCTTTGAATAAATTTTCTCTCGTGATGGACTGAGAGTAGACCCAAAGAAAGCCGAGGCCATCCGGTCAGCACCCAAGCCGACGTCCGCAACCGAAGTCCGCAGTTTCCTGGGGATGGCCACATATTGTGGCCGGTTCATCCCTAATCTGGCGTCCCTATCTAAACCCCTGCGCGCACTCACCAAAGCTGGACAGCCATGGACATGGTCCGTGAAGGAGGACGATGCGTTTCGAGCCGTGAAAGAGTCCCTGATAGATGACAAGGTCATGGCGTACTTCAGGCCACATCGACAGACGGAGGTCATCGTGGACGCCAGCCCGGTAGGGCTAGGGGCGGTCCTGTTGCAGAAGATGGAAGATCACGCGTGGGTACCCACGGCATACGCCAGCCGGGCGCTGACGGCCACGGAAATTCGCTACGCACAGATCGAAAGAGAGGCTCTCGCTATAAAGTGGGCATGTCAGTACTTTCACCTAGTACCATACTTTAACAACTTTGAAGTGGACAATAGGGATGAGAGTGACCACAGGCCACTGAGGAAGACCCTGCAGCTAAGTGGGGAACCTGCAACACAACTGAAAACACTAGGGGTTTCAACCGGGGAAGAACGCTATGAAATCCTGAGGAAAATAAAATGGACAATCAACCTTGGCCCCAAAATTCTGGAGTGGATACTCACAAAGAATCACATTCCAGAGTCACGAGTCTAGTCTTGCCCCAGGTCCACTTGGAAACACTCTT
Source organism: Lissotriton helveticus (assembly GCF_964261635.1). Taxonomy (NCBI): domain Eukaryota; kingdom Metazoa; phylum Chordata; class Amphibia; order Caudata; family Salamandridae; genus Lissotriton; species Lissotriton helveticus. Next base: position 448,367,583 of record NC_136061.1, read on the forward strand.
AGCAGTATTAAAACTAGCCCGAGGGGTACAAATTGGAGGCACCCAAGTGCAGGATACGCACTCCCAGGGACCTCCGGTAACTATCAAATCAAGAGACCTAATCCACACAAAACGCATTCTTACAAGGGCCTTGAAGGCAAGAAGGAAAGGCACCAAAAACATCAAACCTCAGGAAATAACAGCTCTCCGTGCAGCGCACAGGAAGAAAATCTGGGAAATACGCTCCAAGAAAATTGAGTCAGAATGGGTCAAAACTTTTACCTTCCTCAAAGAAAGGGGACACATACAACTCTGGAAATATATTAAGCAATTTACCAACACCGGCCAGACAAAAGAAAATGGAGTGGCCGCCATGGAGTGGGTTAAATATGCAACTCAGCTGTACTCAATCCAACAGGATATTACCCAAACTTACTCCCATCAACAATCTCCAACAAAAGATAAAGTCATTAAAACTTCTAACATCACAGTGGCAGAGGTAATCACCCTAATCAAAAACATGAGGTCAGATGGAGCTCCAGGACCCAATGGAGTTCCCGCATCTGTGTTTAATGCCTCGCAGGGATTCTGGGCAGAGCAGTTAACAACACTTTTCAAGCACAATTTTGCCACCTCTACTGTTCCATTATTGTGGAAAGGTTCAATACTTTCCCCAATTTATAAAAAAGGGGACAGCACAAAACCCAGAAATTACCGGCTAATTGCTTTATTGGACGTTGAAGCTAAAGCATACACCAGAATACTTTTGAAAGAAATGGAAGCCTGGGTAACAGATAATAACATTCTTCCCCTATTTCAAACAGGATTCAGGGCCCAAAGCTCTCCCACAGACAACATCTTAGTACTGGGCCACCTGTCTAACCACGCTACCCAGACATCTCAGTTACCACTTTTCTGTTGCTATGTGGATTATAGTGCAGCTTTTGATAGGGTTGATTGCGGGAAGCTGTGGGAAATACTACACACTTGGGTAATCCCCCAACAGCTGCTAAAACCCATAATTTCCCTATATCAGGGGACCTGGGTCCGCATTGAAATCAGTCAAACATTAGTCACCGCTAAGGTACCAACTAATACCGGCTTAAAACAAGGGTGCGTACTTGCCCCTATACTTTATAATCTGTACACAGCTGATCTGAGAAAAATGCGGAGGAGGGGGCCTATTGCCTATTGCCCCGAGACTGGGAAAAACGCGGCTTCAAATACTCCTGTATGCGGATGACGTGATTATGGACCACACGAGGACTGGCTTACAGAAGGCCCTAAAAGCTTTGCATGGATATAACCAACAGAACAAACTCTTGGTGAACCAGAAGAAGACTAGAGTACTTATATTCGGGAAGTACCTCGTAAGAAGACCACACATTGGCAACTTGGAGCCCAGCAAATTAAAACAAGTATGAGCTACAAATATTTGGACTTATGGCTATCGGAAGGGGCAAAACCTACAGCCCATCTGAAACATCTGAAAAGGAAAGCGGCTGGCATCGTTTTCTCTTTAAAAAGCCTTAATCAGCGACTTCACAGTCCAACTGCTGAACCCATTTTGAAAGTTCTTAAGGCAAAGCTAATGCCCTCTCTTAACTATGGCCATTTAGTTTTCCCCGGTGCCTTCAATAACTTCCTCGCGAACCATCAAATTTTGGCTTACAAAAAGGTCCTAGCTCTCCCTAGACAGGCCAGGAGAGCTAGAGTAAGGCTGGAGCTGGGTCTCACCAGTCCGGACATTACTTGCTCAGGTGATTTAATAAAATATTATATCAGGACCACACGAGCACCAGAATGGTCATTAAAAAGACAAATTAAAAGGCTCTTTGAAGAGGAGGGTCCCCCATGGCAGGTGCATTTGGCAGGAGGCATTAGATTATTGGACATCAACATCCAAAATCTGCATAACCCTGACATCCTGCTAACAGCTTGGAGGAAAACAGTGAATACTCAGGCCAAGAGAATATCTTTTGAAAGGGACTTGGAAAGCCTGCATCACCAATTGAATCTCTCCTCGCTGGACTCCTCATACACCATGGGAAAACCGCAGCCCTACCTGGAGCAAGCTCTGACAGTCCTGGCCCAGGGAAGAATCTCTTACATGAGACTGCTCGCTTTGCCCATCATGGATTTTAATTCAACTTGGGCCCGGCAGGATAATTCAGTGGCTTGCCGACTCTGCAATTACCACCGTGAATCTTGGCTCCATCTGTTGTGCTGTTGCCCAAAGCTAGTCAGTGAGTGGCAGCGCTTGGTTCTCCCCATTTGCAGGTTGCTTGGCCTACAAAGTTGCAGGGAAGTTTCCGACCTGTGCTTCTCTATTAAAATACCTCAAATTGTGCCCCAACTAGGGAAATTCACAGACGCAATCAGAGCCAAACTGAAACTGAAAACTGAACTATAACAGTACTTAGTCGGCCATCAAGCAAGAGAGACTATGATAAAAACGTTGTCTTAAATCCTACGCACAACACTTCATTGCTAGATAAGACAATAATTATAATAACAGTCATTTTAATTATTTTAATTCTTTTTAAACGACTACTTCATTCTTAACTAATTGTGTGAGTTCTTAAATAAATTCTTGTTTTATTGACAGAATATTATAAGAATTTTAATTAATTGAACAATAAAGATTCATTTGATTTCATTTTCCTTTCAGAGCCCTTCTGCTATCTATCACATATGTTGCTCTTGTGTTATCCGTGTTTTAATCCATTGTTTTAATTTTCATTTCAGTTTTACTTACCTATAGTAAACCACATGGACACTTCAAAGTCTAAAGGCAGTTTTGGTATTCCAAGTGCCAGACTGTTTCAGATGAATATTGAATCCTTTGTGAACATGAGTCACAGAATCAATTGCTACTGATTACATTGTTACAGATCACATAATTATTGCATTTCACTGTACCATGATGCTTTCCCAGTGATTTATTGTCTTTCAATTAGAGGATCTCCTTAATATTGAGCAAACGCTGGCGAGAAAAATAAGGTCTTTCTTTGAATAAATCACCAGAATCTGTTTCAGATTGTAATAGTTCCCATCTCTTGTTGATTGTCTTCTTAATTGGATTACACTTAGCAGAAAACTTTGAAATAACAGTTATTCTAGTAGTTTCCTTTACAGGTTTTTTCAGTAGTGAGTCCTCGTTAGTTTCACTCAAACGTTCAATGGACTGGGACAGAATAATGTCTGGACCATGTAAGATTCTTGTATTTCTTCATATTCAATTGTGTTAAATGTTATTCACTTTAAATTGGTATACTGAGAAAATGAAAGTGCCTTTTCAATGATACAGGATGGAAACCCGGGTAAATGACTCCACTATTTCTGTCCATCAGTTTTCTGTCCACCCTGGCACTTTCTTCTGTTCCTGAGAGGGTGACCACATGTCAAGTAGAGCAATGTGAGATTTTTCAATCTGATACGAAAACTGGATATTGTGATTCCTCGAGTTTAACTCTTTAATGCTCTTTTCAAGAATAGTAGCTGGACCCATCCAATTAATGAAGATATCATCAATAAATCTTAGATATTACAGAAAATGCCTGGTTACCTACCAGTAATCGTCATTACTGCAAGTGTGGTCTTACTCGCCACATGAGCGACATAGTGAGCAGCAGCTCACTATGTCGCTCATGTGGCGAAGAACACTTACGAGGAGGTAATGTTGTTTCCATGATTTCTGCTTGAACATGTAATGAACTTCAAATTTTGGCATGAAAATATTTGCATACCTGTTGGCCCCTGTAAAACTCAATGATGATCAATTCTTTCGTAGAAATTGTATTCTTCCATTGAAAGTAGTATGGTGTAAGGTGAAGTGTAATAGTTCCCCCCCAAAAATATGTTGCCACCAATTTCTCAACATGTGAAATTGAGGTATAAAGAGAGTTGACATCTATAGTATAAAGCCAAATCACTTGAAAAGTATATATATGCCCTAGTTTATAAAATAAAAGGCAGTAGTACCTTCAAAGTAGAGCTTCATTTCCTGCACTATGAGCTGTCTAAAACTGTCCAAATACATGACTAAAGGTTCACATATGGAACCACAAGCTGAAACGATTGGCCTGAATGATTGATTAGTATTTATGCTTATCATGCATAAAATCTATCTGCAAGAATTTCTTGACATTTTTTAATGATCTTCTACAAACCTACTGCTTTGTTCAAGATTTGAGGGCAGATTTAGGAGGCAGCCATGCAGTGCAGTGTAGCGCAGCAAGTCGCCTTGCTACATTGTGTGGCAGGGAAAGGGCAGGCATTACCCATATATAAAAGAATACAGCGCATTCTTGCCTTTTCCTTTGCTCAGGCGTCCTTTTGTCAGCCTACCGCCAATGAAGGTACCATTGTACCATGGTGCAAGGGTGCCTCTGTTGCATGCAGGATTGTTTTTGTGGAGGAAGGGGCACCTTCCTGCACAAAAACAATTCCCAGAGGCTTATTTCTCTATCTATGCATGCTGCAAAATGTATCACACATAGAAAGAGGAAGTAACAATGAGAAATAAGGCATTTCTCCTCGTTACGCTTCTCTTGGGAAGGTATATCTTTTTTCGCACATTCCCAGGTTCTCAGTTCAAAAACCATGGGAGGAACACCCACGCAACACCCATGGAATGCCTCACTAGCACAGAGTAGAGCAAAGCAGTGATTTGTGCTTCGTTGCTTTACGTCAGGTTTATGGAACCACTCAGGGCTACGAAAAGTGGCTGTTGCTTGGCTTCATAAATCGCATTTAAGGTTTGCATTGCGCATGTACCATGCTGCGCTGTGCAAACATGACGCAAACTGACTCATAAATATGCCACTTGAGCCAGAATTGTTTTAAAAGTACTGATAGGGTCTTCATCAAGTAGCATGCATAGTTTTTTTTTCTTCAACATGGGTATTCACCTTTGCCCCATAAAAATCCATGTCCATAATGACGATCCACTGCCTTTATCCTCATCTCATCTCTTTTTTATTAGCTAATGTTCTTAACTGTCCCCACTCCTTACTAGTCAGGTTGCTATTCTCTTCCGATCATAATTCAAATGCTGTAAACCATTATTGGCTAAAGACTGAAAAGTATCTTATGTTTTGTCGGAATAGGAGCTATGAAATCACTTTTAGGTCTGAGTTTCTTGAAAAAAAGTGTTTCCTCATCTTCATAAGTTTTATCCATGCTACTGAAAAAATATTTCAATCGTAAACTCCAAATGAACTTAAAAACGACAATTTCCATTTCCAATGAGTTAATCCTTTAGGTGGGAACAAAGGAAGTATCTTTTATTCAATACAGCCAGCTGTTATTGTGGTTAATGGAAAAGAGGAGATGTTGATCACTACATTTCCGTGTGGCTGCGTAGATTCATTTTTTTTTCTACTTGACCTTTTTCTTCTCTTTTTCTTTTTCCTTGCCCCTCCTTGTTTTCCGTCGGTAAATGTTTCAGGTCTGTTGTTGGTCTGCGGCTTTCTAAAAAAAAAGTTGCTTTTTATAGGAAAACCAATTACACAGCTAAGAACTATTCCACCTCACTGCCAATTAATTTCCTTACTATTTTCATAAAGCAGATTGCTCTTCTACCTCGGTCAGCTGTCTAACACACAAGTTCTTGAAAAATTACAATAAATGGAAGGGCAACATCTCAAAAATCAATTCAATATTCCCACGTTAATTCAATGAGTCCAGAATTAAAGCTTCAAATGTCTTGAGAAGGTGTTATGAAAACTCTTTTCTTTACTGTTCTGTTTTCTTGATGCAGATATTAAAAGAATACTGGACAGTTAGAGGTAAGACCTGTTCCTACCTTAATGCATGGACATGCATTCAGGACAGACTGTAAGTGCTCTGTTTTTGTCCTGAAGAATGCCCTGGATCCCCCCTTCTTTTACAGGGGTATCCTTTTTAGTGGCCTAAACATGTTGGCAATTGATGACTTTGAAGGGATGTTTAAGACATTAACTCACATTAACAACCACTATTCATTTTTTAATCCTACCCTACGTATCCACTTAATAAAGTGAATCTCTTGGGTAAACACAAAGGTAGTCTTAGAATGAAAACCTGGACCCCTCGACTAACCAGAAGCTATTTATTTTGTTCTCCCTTTTAGTAAGGATAAGATCACTGTGCTGGCACGGTCCTAGCACTGTGGAACTGGCAGATGATGAAGCATGCCATGAAAATTTGTGCGATGCCTTTCAAGCTATCATTTTTGGATTTTGGATTCCTAGCGCTGTGACTTTCTGTAGGGTGAGAAATTTAGATGCCATACCTTTTGTGTGTTTGCATATTAGTTGTGGAGGGTGTAGAGCAGTTATTTTGAGAGAATCCTCTATCTTTTTCCTCTTGTGTGAGACTAACGATTGATTCCCCTCCTAATACACTGCTTTCATCTAAAGAGATTAATGATGACTACTTAAAGGTATGTTTTTGTGAGTCAACTTCACCCTGTGTATAAACTTCATCCAGTTTTGCCAGTTTGTAGTCTTTGGTACCCCATTTGAATTTTTTGATTTTTCTATCAATGATCTCCTTTGCATAGTTTTCTAGGGGTTTTCTCTTGCTCTTTTGCAAAGATTTTTGTAATTCATCCTGTTCAAGTATTTTGCTGATCTCCTGTTTAACCAATGTGATTTCTTCTTCTAGGTTAGTTAAGACTTTTGATAATTCCTCGATGATGAGAAGACTCAAATCTAATGAGCACTTATTTATAATAGGATACCAGCGTTCAAAAAAATCTTTTACCCCCGTTTCAGAGCATTTGGTCAGAGCCACTCGTATGCCACGGGTATTGTTTTAGCATTGTGATATTGTATTAAGGTGGTGGATTGTAAATGCTCAGACAATTTTCTCTGCTTCGAATTCTCCATGTGTCGGCTCTGTTGTGCCACAATTCCTGTGAATGATTCATTTTCCTAATGAGGGTATACATTTCAATGTCCTTTTCAGAAGTATATGCCAAAGTATTTGCTCTGTTTTTAGTTAAGTGAACTATCTCTTCAAACGACATCTTTCTGATGGAGTAAAAGAACTCCGTGGACAGTACCAATGGAACTCAATGCGCTAGAAGTCCTGTAGTTGCACTCAATAATATGTGGAATGTAAACCAATTAGTATCATCAAAAACCCCAAAATTGGGTTACATGCCATGTATTGTTGAGTGCAACCACAGGACTTCACACAAAGTTCTCTTGGGCAGCTGCCTCTTGTGTGCTCGTTGGCACTCTTTTGGTCAGTGCACATCCACAGTACCCCCCATCAACGTAAATGAATTTGCTTCTGCAGGAGATTTATGCTTCTCTATTTAGTTTAACAGTTGCTTTGTCATTTCTCCATGTCGGTTGTTCTAGGTACATTGCAATTATTCATGCTTTTCACTCATAGAACAGTGTATTTAGCATTGGGGTGAAGGTTTTATACCTGTATTGTGTACTGTAGCTTCCATGATTGTGCAGAGTGACCTAGCTCAGCTGCGGCTCCACCACTATGGTGGAGGAGCATTCTCAGGCCAGCCAAGCCATCATGCGCACTGAAGCTGTCTCCAATCCAGCTGCGTTGCTGGGTTGGAGACTGCAGGCACAGGCTCCCAGTCTCTCTGGGAGAGCAAATCCTCTGCACTCAGACCAATCCTGATGCTGCTCTCATGAAATGGTGCAGTGCAGTCCGGGAGCCTGTTCCTGTGAGAATGTGAGTAGAGGAGCAGAAGAGCATGACGCAGCGGTCTGCAAGTACATGTAAAAAAAAATGTTGTCCCCTGCTTGACCCCTTAAGCACCCCCCGCCTGCCACTCTTCCACAGCACCGACCACCACTGACATAGCTAGAGATTTTTATTTATTGTTCCTAGCCATAGATGCAAAGTCCCTGGCACCAGCATATTATTGGTAATGTCTTTCCAATGTTGCATGCTTTATCACTGAAATATCAGCTCTAAATATTGTTTGGAAATGTTGCCATTTTTCTTCATACAGCTGCTTTGAGTTTTGAAAATACACACTTTTATGTCTCGAATCTTGGCATATGTATATTGTTAGAAATGGGGGTCTCTAGTTGGCAATGGTTTGCACCTTTGTCCAAGTTGGAAACCTTCTTCCTAGTCAGGGTAAGGGGGATATACCTCTCAAATAACCCCTTCTCACCCCCTTGGTAGCTTGGCACGAGCAGACAGGCAGTGTGTAAAGTATTTATGCATGCATACAGTAACACAGTGAAAAAACTACAAATGGACACCACACCAGTTTAGAAAAATGAGCACATTTTTATCTAAACCAACAAGCCCAAAAACAACAAAAATCGAACATTCAATACTGTAAAAATAGCTACTGTGCAAAATAACCTTTAAATTGCAGGAATAACATGAAAATACAGTTCCTCTGACTCGGTACCTTCGTTCGGGGCTACAGCGTTACTGAACACGACAGAGTCTAACAATTCCAGCCAACCGCATAGGTACGGGTCAGCTAAAACGTTAGCAAATTCGGAGACAGTACCTTTCTTGTTACAGCCAATGTGCCGGTGCAGGCAGTGGCTTGACGGCAGAGTCAGTGAGACCAAGGCTTGCGTTGCAGGGTGAGACGGTGCTCGATGCAGTGCTGGTAGTTCACAGTGCAGCGACAGGGCCGTTGATGTTTGAGTCGGCAGTGACGGAGGCAGTGATGTCTCTTTAGCATGTAGCGAAGCGCTGCAGAGTATGGTGCCCACAGGACGCGGTGCAAGCAGCGGCGCGTTGACGGAGTCAGTGAGACCAGGGTTGCCTTGCGAAGCGAGGCAGAGCTCTCTGCAGTGGCAGACTTGGTGATGAAGTCGGCTGCTCTTTTCTTCTGAGGTGACTGGAACCAGCGGACCAGAGACAGTGCCCAAAAGGATGGTGAGGCCTTTGCTGTTCCTGAGACCTCTTGAAGAGGGTGCAAGCTCCACTTCACATCCTTGAATACACCTTGCAAGTAGGATACTCACACAGTTCCTCTCCTTGGCAGAAACAGCCACTGCAGGCCAACGCCAGACAGCACACAGCAAAGGGACAGTAGCGCTCCTCCAGTTTCTTCCAGCTCTTCTCCTTGGCAGAGGTTCCTCTTGATTTCCAGAAGTAGTCTAAAGTTCTGGGGTCCGGACCCCAATAGCAATATCCTTTGTACTCTGGTGGCAGAGAAGCCCTGTGCCCAGTCAAAACCAGTTCTTTCCTCTCTGGGGCAGGTTCCTCGCAGGAAGAGAAGACATCATTGTGTAAGGCAGACCAGGCCAATTCAGGTGAAAGGAAACCTTCCCCCCACTCTAAATGCAGCCCAGGCTATTTAGCCCAGCCCTGACTCACCCTGGAAAGGCCGGATACACCTAACCCTCCCTCCAAGTGGCTTTCTGAACAGAATGCACATCCCCAGCCCCTGTTACCCCAAAATCAGACATTCAATACACAACTTAGCAGAGGCACACTGGATGGCGAAGCAAGAAAATACATATGTTCTAAAGAATGTAAAAATCACCCTCACTAAAAGATGCATATTAACATTCTGATTTCAGGCATACTAAACTTTATTTTCCTATCTTGTTCCCATGGGCAGTTATGCTTATAAGATGTTATAAGCAATCTCCCCATTCTATCCTATAGGACAGATAGGCTTACAATTGTGAAAAACGAATTTGGCAGTGTTTCACTATCAGGACATGCCACACACATCTGGGCACGTCATACCTTTCACATACACTGCACCCTGCCCACAGGGGTACCCTGGACTTACCTTAGGCGTGACGAACATGTAAGCAAATGGAAGTTAAGGGCCTGGCAAGTGGGTGCACTTGCCAAGTCGACATGGCAGTACCAGACTGCACACAGGCTCTGTAATGGAAGGCCTGAGTTACATTTACAGGCTGCGTTTGTGGGTAGCACAACCAGTGCTGCAGGCCCACTAGCAGAATTTGATTTACAGGCCCTGGGCACACACAGTGCACTGTACTAGGGACTGACTAGTAAATCAAATATGCCAACCATGGAATCACCAATCCATAACAATAACATGCAAAGGAGCACTTGCATTTTGGCACTCAACAGCATTTGCAAAGTGCCCAAAGCAACTAGACCAGCAAAACGAAGTCCAACACACAGCAAAAACAGAGGAGGCAAAGGCAAAAATACAGGGGAAAACCACGCCAATGATGCCATGTCTAACATATATCAATTAAACCAAGCATAATCTTCTAATTTAGCATGTTGGGCTGCACAAAGGAGAGCTACTTCTGTGTAGCTAGAAAGCTACCAGCAGCTCGCAAGCTACTCATTGCAGAAGGTTGATCTATTCTGACCAGGCACATTCTCTCTTGACCCAAGCCTTAGACTTCTTGCTCACTTTTATCTGAGGAGTCAAATATGCTTAAATGACTAGCACCATCCCGAGATCCTTAAAAGCTCATTGCTGGGCAATAGAAACCTTCTTTGGAGCCCTCTAATTACCCACTGTGAAGAACATACCCACTGAAGATCCTTCCCCAGCCTCACATTTTTCAAAGGATAGGAACTATGTCAGCATCATGCTAATGTGGCACAGATGAAACTGGGAGAATACCTACATTTTAGGCCACCTGGCATGTCGCTTGGCATCATGTATTCATAACACTCTGATACCCTAGAGAGGTATATATGCTGCAGGTGTGTTTATCCCAACTCTACGACCGAGGCCACAAAGGATGCGCCTAGCTCTGTTTTTTAATTAGACAGGAAATTAAAGTTAGTTCTTCCAGGTTTGAAGTTCAGTGCTAAATTGTGCTGCTTCTGTATTATCACTTCCTGTTCTATCAAGGGGCTCTTGAAGGGAAAGCATGACTTTACCAAAGATTCTGTCAAGAAGTTTCGTTTTCTGCCCCTTTCAAGTGACCATAAGCCTATAGAAGGTTCATTTAAAAATCTCGGGATACCTGTGCTACGTATCGGCATTTCCTGGTGATATCAGCACCCAAGTCTAAGAAAATGGCGTCCTTGTTTGTACCTTACTTTTTTTCGTTGGTTGAGTGTTTTTTTAGCACTCCCGAAGGTGAGAATGCAGGTCAGTACACGAACAAAACATGAGGTCAGCAAAGCATCCCCCCTCATCCTACCCTCCCTCTGAGCACCGCCACGACAAACCCGCAAATGAGTTTACCTTTGGTGTATGCACACATAAACATATGGCGCTGTCAGCGGTCATTTATCACAGAAGGCTGCAAAAAGACCACATGCAAGGCAGATGGTGCCAGCAAAATGTCAGGTTCTGGCTGTGCAGAATACCAGCGTTAATGATTCTTTATCCCTGAGCACAGATAATAAATGAGAAATCTATTTTCATTTCACAGACTCTGTCGTTCTTTGCTCCTGAACAGTTGCCAAGCCTATTGCGAGTGAAACTCCAGATTTACTGTTGCCTTTCAATTTACCTAAATGAAGGACCTAGTCCGAAATCTATGAGGCCATGCTGTTGATTTGATTTGGATCGGCTGTGTTCTATTACATTATAACTCGGATAACTCTGTGGGTTCACACACCTTAGCTTGATTTGCTCACATTTGAAGCAAAACAGGGCAGCAACCAAATGTGCTGCCCTACCTTGCATCAAAGGAAAAGAGAATAAATGCGCCATATCTACTAAGATTTACCAGATTTTGCTCTCCTCGTGTGCTGGGGCACTTTTGGCTGCCACGCATCAACGCACACACCCTGGTGCCAAAGTGCAAGGGTGTTTGCGTTCTATAAAACCGAGGGCCATATTTATGACCCAGTTTGCGTTACTCTTGTACCACGCAATGTGATGCAAGAGAGACACAAACCTTAAGACAGAATTTTGAAGCCACGCAAAGTCACTTTGCGTGGCTCTGAGTGGCTCCAAAAATCTGGAGTAACGCCACGCAGCGCAAATCACTGCGTTGTGATACTCTACCTTGTGAAGGCATTCCAAGAGGTTTGCATGAGCTTTCCCATGCAACTCCAATGGTTTTTGACACATTCCTAGATTTTCAATACCTTTTCACCCTGGGAATGCGCCGAAATCTTACACCTTCCCAGGGAAGGCGTAACTAGGAGAAACATCTCTATTTCTCCTAGTTTCTTACTCTTTCTATATGTGCGGCATTCTGCATAGAAAGGTGCCCCTTCCTACCCATAACAATCCTGCGTGCAATGCGGGTACCCTTGCACCATGGTGCAAGGTGTCTGTGTGTAGTGGTGCTGTGAGCTAAAAGGGCGCCAGCACAGGGGAAAGGACAGGAATACGCACAAATTAGTCATAATACTTTTTTGATGCTGGCCCCAAAACACACTGGGCCATAGTTATGAAGGGGCTTGCATCACACTTGCTCCGTGTAACATGGTGCTGGACCAATGCAACCCCAAATGCGATTTATGAAGCCACACAAAGCCACTTTGAGTGGCTTCATAAACCGAGGGCCAGTTTGCATCACTCTTGCACCACACAACATGGTGCAAAGAGGTGCAAACCTTAAGTCAGAATTTTGAAGCCATGCAAAGCAAATTTGCGTGGCCCCCAGTGGCTTCACACATCAGGAGTAACGCAATGCAGCGCAAATCGCTGCGTTGCATTACTCTGCCCTGGGAAAGCGTTCCATGGGCATTACGTGGGTGTTCCCAAACAACTCCCATGGTTTTTGACACATTACCAGATTTACCAGCACTGGGAAACCATGGGGAATGCCCAAAAATGTACAGGTTCCCTGGGAAGGATTAACAAGGAGAAATATCTATATTTTTCCCAATTTCTTCCTCTTTCTATGTGTGCTGCATTATGCAGCACACATTGAAAGAGGAATATGTCTGCCAGGATTGTTTTTGTACAGGTAGGTGCCTTTTTCTGCACAAAAACAGTCCTGCAAGCAACAGAGGCACCCTTGCACAATGGTGGAAGGATGCCTGCGTTGCTGCTAGGCTGCCAAAAGGGCGACAGCGCCGGGGAAAGGACAGTAATGTGCTGTATCGTCTTAACTATCGTGTATTCCTGCCCTTTCCCTGTCGGGCAGTGCAGCATAGGTGTCTTGCTGTGCTGCACTGAGTGACTTGGCCATAAATATGGCCCCTAGGTTTTATACTGGCATGCAACACTTCAATTACAAAACAATCCTTTAAGACTTTTACCACTGTCAGTGTGTGTTGTAAACAATAAAAAGAAATGAGAAATTTATTTTCGCTATGCCTGTCTCAAGGAGGCATAAGGTTTGGACACAGTTCCCTGGCTATGAATATTTTTAATAGGATTTGCACCAAAATCCAACTGTGGTTGCATGGGAATGCTTATTACTACCCATGGAATACCATCTTGAGGCAAAGCTGAATGGTATCTATTTTTTCATCAGAAAATTAGGATCTTTGATTACATAAAGTTTGAGAAGGTGGAATGTCCCTGATCATTGCTTAAGGTTGTAAAAATGCTTTGGCAATTTAAAAAATGCAGGACAAGCTTTAGGGCAGTGTGACTGGGTGCTGACCTGTGGAGGGGGCGCTGACCTCAGGGCGAGGTGCTGTGTTTAGCAATAACTAATCATTGGAGACATGTGGGGCACTTTTGCCCAGTGGTAGTGAGAGAATTCAAGTAGGTGGTCTTGGGGGCACCAAAAAGGATTGTCGCACTGGGCGACACTAGCACTAAAGCCGGACATGTAAAAATGTTTTTGGTTGCATTGGGCTTCATCAATTTGGGTGGAGAAAAAGGCCTTTTTTGCAGTCTTAATCTGACCGTGGTAATTATGATAGCCCATCTGAATTGAAGCATGTCATCTGAATTATAAGCTCTATGCCATTTCCGTTCCAGTTGAATACCGCGGACCTGAGGGTTGAGAGCTCTGTTTATTCTTAAAGGAATTGGCATGATCCAGTTCTAAAAGCTCCAGGAATCCTCTGCTACATTTCCTGACAAAGTGAGGGTAGAGATTGGGATCAGGCAGTAACCGTCCCCTTTGCTGAACGTTTTGGGGACCTGGCCCTGGCGGATGTGAGGGTAAACTACTGACTCAATCCGAAGTCTAAAAGGGGTCAGCATATGGTCAGACCAGACCTGCCCGATGGGGGGTTCCATTACCAAACTGGGGTTATTGGAACAGACTCCAACCAGGATATAACCTGTGAGTGAGATGACCAATTGGTGAAGATCAAAAGTACTTATCTATAAAATTGTCCATCACCGATTTGTTACTGCATTCCAAATGGAGGTTGAAATCTGCCAGAATTGTAAAATTTGCATAGGGAAGTACAGGAGGAGCAAGAGCTTCTCCTAGTGAAGTTAGAAAGTTAGAACAAGAGCAAGCAAGATAGGTAAACCCTCCCCCAAAAGATGAGGAGGGACTCATTTTAAGTCAAAAGTCTGGGCTTTCTGCCCCTTTCAGAGGGCCTAAATCAAACGTTTGATACTGAAAAGCCTCATGAAAAATCTTGGGCCACCCCATAGGGATTCTGTTCTGTCCTGTATGAGAATCGTGTAACCCAGGGGTAGCACATGTACAATCTCGCGGTTGCACCAGTCTTTGAGCCACAAATCTGTGATGAGAAGGAAGTCAAGCTGGAGATCAATGAGCAGGTCGAAAGTTTCTTGAGCATGTTTATTCCGAGAACATGCTTTAATAAGCCCCCCAATAGTGACCTCTCAGCTGAAGCCTGGAATATAACAGGTGGTGGACCAGAGGAGGCTCCGAACACAGCTGTACACTTCAGGTATGACAACGGGCCTTCAATGTTATTTGAAGAAAACAGAAGGTCACAATGCGTAGTAGAAATATTAAGTGATTTTAGGAAATCTGATGACATAGGCATACCTCATGACAAACGGGTGTGTCATGGTCCCGCCACGGAAGGGGCACACACAGGCTTGGCTTCAGCACACAAGTGGCATGCCCACTGCATGCGTCTGCTGCACGCCCAACACATCCACCCCCAACACATCCACCCACTTAAATAGATATTGCACATGAAAAAAACTAGTGTGCCGACAACCAAAAATTAACGCTCTGAGCAGAACTCGATAGCCCAGGAAGTAGAGTTCACAGTAAGTGTGAGGTACAATGTGCCAAGGTAAAAGTAATTCAATAATTTAAAAAATGTAGATCTCACAGTAAAAGGCCCCCCAATTTAGTATTGAACACAGGTAAAACAAATGAGAATACAATGCATGTCTGTGGTGTCCAGCCACTTAAATAGCTATTAGACATGAAAAGAACTAGAGCGCTGACAACCAAAAATGGCTGTTCTGAGTGGAAGTCGGATAGCCCAGGAAGTGGGGTTCTCATAAACTGCAAGGTGCAGTGGGCCACAGTAAAATTAATTAAATAATTACAACATCCCCTTCAGAAAAAACAGATTTTAGATTGCATAGTAAAAGGTTTCCTGGGAGAGTCACCCTCTGCTTTTCTTCTTACTGATGGCATTTTGATTCTGCTGCATGTTGTGTTTCAGTCTTTTTCCTGGCTTCCTGGTCTTCTGCTGGGCTTTTGACTATGGTTGGCTGATAAAGTACGCTCCCTTGCCTCCCTGCTGAGGTTTTTTGTGTCTGGTTGGTTTTACTGTGCTTGGGACAGGGGTTGATATTTCTCTACTTGATAACGCTACAGGCTTCCATTGATGGATGAAGAGTACCCCTGTTTGGCCTTTGGGGGTTTGATGTGTAGTCACGATGCGGGAGCACTCTTCACTGGTGGACAAAGGACTGTCCCGCTTCTTTTAACTGTGGTGTGGGTTAGACTTGGGATTCACCATGTGGTGCCTATGTGGCTTGGAATTTGTGAGCTGTGTGCCCTGGCCTCCCTGCAAAGCTTATTGTGGACTGTGTGGTACTGTTCAATGTTCAGGATACCCTTACTGGGCTTCATTCTGGGTGTGTGGATGGTAGGTGCCTGCTTCATGTGGTTCTGTAACCAACTTTACTGGAAGAAAGGTTATCACCCCCTGGTTTTTTAGGTGCAGGCACCTTGTACTTACTCTGAGCTTACTACTGTGCTTGGGATTTGTGAAGAGTCCGTCCTGTTTTGCAACCTTTTTGTGACCCCGCATCCCTGCTGGGCTTGTGGTAAATGTAATTAAGGTTACGCTCTTTGGTCAGGTCTTTCCTGACACCTACTGGGCTTGGCCTTATGTTTTTGTTTTGCCTTATGGGATAGCCTGGTACTTATGGGGAAGGGGTGTGTGGCTCCCTATTCCCATCCATGGCCCTTTCTATGCCCCTTTAAATTTTTTGTAGGGGTTTGTTGTGGGTTGCCACCTGTACTTCTTGCTTGTGTGTGTGACCAAGTTGGGCTTACTCTTTGTTGGGTGCCTGATGGAGCAAGGTTTCACACATAAGAAACTTGCTTGAATTCAAGCCTCTCGAATACATGTAATAATGTAACCATCATGTTTGTATTTACTAAAAACTGCATTACATGACATTTATTTCACCTTGGAGAAGCTTACCTATGTGCTTTACTAACCTGTAACCCGAGTGTCTTAATATGGCTGCCGAAAACGCGGGAAACTCTTTGCGCATGTGTCTACTGCATCTACGTAGTATCACGTCCTTTGCTTTTGGTGGGAATTCTTTGCAGCTGCACAGTAATAACTAAAATGGCCGCTTTGAACCTCACATGCTAATGCATATGCTTTTGCTTAAACTAAACCTTGCATGTCTCGTTAATCTGTTAATGCAATAGTTAAAGTAAAATGATGAGATTAGGGTAGAAATAAGTGGGTATACAGTGCATTAATTTATTTTCGTATTCTAACATGTTCTTCTTTGACTTTATTATTAGCTCGAATTTGGGCCTGAAGGGTGACTGAAATCTCCAGCTTGTCTGAACTCTACACATGCGCACAAAAATCCTGGACCTCCTGTAACAGTGACATTGAACTACAGCTAAAAATTGTCTCACAAGCAATGCGCCTGAGAACTTTACCTCTTGACCGGGAGAGGGGAAGAAGAGTTGCATAAAATTATACACATTGTACATGAAATAACGTGAAAGTTGATGGGAGGAAGAAAGCATGGGAACGTAAAATTAAGGGCGGGAACATAGAACAATTAAACCAAAGAAGATGACTTCACATTAGTATAGTGTGATGTCCTCTCCCCATTCCATTGACCAATCGAAGGAAGGGAATACACAAATATTGAAACATTGGGGGTGGCACATACACTGAGAATTGTATAACTAAAGTAGGCTCAGTCAGTTAGATTGTCCGATTTGTCACAGACCTGTCACTGACCCAACGCTGCAGAAGAAGACGGTGGATGCCACGGAGCTCAGAGGGCTGATCGAGCACTCTGAAAGAAAAATTGGGAGATAGCTGACAGAGAAGAATCTGTCCATCTAGAAGGGAACAAGAGTAGCCCCAGAGAGGGGTGTAACGCTGGTGTTGCACTTAGAGGAGGTTACCTGTCCTGATCTGTTGGCTCCTGATTAGTCGGGAGCCCCTTCTTTTAGCTACCCTTGGCCAGGGGTTGGTCCTCGTACCATTCTAGGTAAATATAAATCTGTGTGGTATGTCCTTGTACCGTTTCCCTTTTCCACCCTTCCCAGGTACCAATGTCTAGAGATTTTACTAAGTCTTTGAAGATTTTTTACTTTGATCATTATTTTCATACTTGAGAAGTTGAAGATTGACCTGTATTGGTATTTGACTCTCCAAATATTGCATAGATAAAGATTTTAAAACTCTCCTGAGTCTGTGGTCATTCAAAAAATAAGAATACATTTTATTTATGCCTACTATGCTAACAACCTGATCTATCGACCTGAGTACATTTGAGAAATAAGGTGACAAAGGACTGGTAAGAAATGGTGCATAAGTACAAGTCATTATAAGGTAAAATAAACCCTGATCGGCAGCAGAGATTATCAGTTTATTGTATGAATGTTTATGGGCCCAGGTGAGTATGGTGTTTTAGAAATAACTCAAGCTGGTAATCCCGCGCCATCATGCCTCCTGCAGACGGTGGAAAATGGTAGTAGTATGCTCCCTGTCTACCTTGGTGTGGCTCAGAGTTTCTTGGCAGGAGGCTTTGCCTCGCTTTTCCAACCTACCTCCCTTTTTCCCCATTCCCTTTTTTTTTTGGTGTAGTGGGTTGTGTGGACCGGCACATTTACTCTCTTCTATTATAGCATGCTCTGCGTGAGCTGCACGTCTGCCATATTTTGTGCCTCGTTTGGTCTCCCAAGCTGTTTGCTGGGTGTGGTCTTCTCTACCTGGGGTTCCTGCTTAGGTTCCCTTTTTTTCTTTGGATGTGTTCTGGTGCTAGGCTACTCCTTGTGTTTTCCGCTTAATTGTTGTTGGGATTGGGCTTGTGTGTTGCTTCTCTGATTTTCTCATATGATTTCTGCTTTGTGTTTTCTCCCATGCCTCACTGCTAGTGAACGAGTGGTGTATCTTTGTGCCTGGGCATCTGTTTCATCCAGTTTTAGTGCTTGTGATCTGTACATGCGCGCAATGCCCATTGGGCTCAAAGGGCTTCAGCCCCCCCGTTGTGTGAGTCAGCCTGTCTGAGACAGCTTCTCGGGCATACACACAGCCGCGCCAGAGTACTTCACAGGTTTTTAAAAGACCATTTACTTGCTAACAAGGCTTTGTTGTGTTTTCACCCCTTGCATCTCCACTCTGCATATTGCTGGAAGAATCAACCCCCCCCCCCGAAATTTTTAGTAGCCTCCCAAAATGTGGCTCTAGTTGCACATCTAGATCTGTAGGTTGAGAGCTGAAAGCCCTCAGAAAAATCAGAAACCAATATAACAAAAAGATAATCAATTCCAAAAAAGAATTTATAAGAGAAGAACTTGACAATGCCAAAAACAGACCACGAAAACTCTTCGAGATCTTAAAGCAACAGTCAGATAAACTAGCCAAATCGGCCCAAGAGAACTCAAAAACGCCCTTAAGCTGCGAAGAATTCTCCACATTTTTCACGGAGAAGACCAAATCGCTAGAGGTAGAGCTCTCAAACGCTGTGGCTATCCTCCCAACCCAACCGTTGCTGACCAGCGAGGCTACCATGACAACAGAGAATATTAAGACAAAAAATAAAGCAAATTGGGACACATTTGAATTATATGACCAGGACAAGATCGCCAAAACGCTGTCTGAAATCAGACCGAACAACCACTATCAGGACCCTCTACCTGCAAAGTGTGTTAAAGAAATCAGCCACATCGTGGTCCCGATCTGGACCAAAATAATAAACGCGTCACTTGCACAAGGGATCCTCCCTGACTGCCTAAAAACAGGACAAGTTGTGCCAATAATCAAAAAACCGACAGCGGATACAACAGATCCGAATAACTACCGACCAGTAACCAACATCCCTCTACTGGCCAAACTAATTGAGAAATGCGTGCAGAGCCAACTGAATCAACACATCACCAAGTTCTCCTTACTAGACGAATGCCAATCAGGATTCAGAGCAGGACATAGCACGGAAACAGCGATCCTGCATATTGTCGATGACGCGCTACAAGCCCTAGACCAAAATCAAGCATGCCTATTGATTCTACTAGACCTATCATCTGCATTTGACACGGTAAATCATGAAGCATTATTGTCCAGGCTACAGGACAGGATGGGACTGTCCGGAAATGTGCTGAAATGGTTCAATTCTTTCCTACGGAACAGAACACAACGGTTCCTGGTTAACCAAGCAATCTCACCCCTTGTCCTAATACAATTGGGGTCCCGCAAGGTTCAACGCTATTCAACCTGTATGTCGAACCTCTTACAGACATTCTTCGGAATTCTCAGATATCCTACCACATGTACGCAGATGACACGCAAATATACTTGAAGATCGCCTCCCTTGATGACATTGATCTAATGAATGAGACATTAAAGATGTCTTTACAATGGTTAACTACTAATCATCTGAAACTAAATGCCCATAAAACAGAATTCTTGCTAATTTCACCTCCAAGGAGCCATTCTGAAATAAAGCAATGGACCAAATTGGTGACTGCGCTTAACTGCACCCCAACCCTAGTCAACTCAGCTAAATCACTAGGAATCACATTGGATGAGAACCTTGACATGAAAGCCCACCTTAATTCAATGGCGAAAAGTGCCCGCTTCCATTTGAGCTACCTAAGAAAATTAAAACCATTCATCTCAGAGGCAGATCTAAAACTGGCTATACAATCCCTAGTTATATCGAGGATCGAATATGGTTGCTCCACATTAGCCGGCCTACCTAAAACATCCACAGCACCACTAAAAGCTTGTCTCAACGCAGCGGCAAGACTCATCACTGGATCTAGGAAATTTGATCATATATCTCCTCACTTGAAAGCACTAAACTGGCTTCCTTATGAGGCCAGAATTCAAATGAAGTTAGCATGTATTACCCACAAAGCGGTGCACTATAACACGCCAAGATACCTAGCCAAGAAAATCAAGCTATCGGGAGGAAACAGACCAACTAGAAGCGCCAAGGAGCTGCTGTTGCGGCCAGCCATCTTCCGAAAGAAAAAGTCTTATGACCGAACATTCTCTGGAGCTGCCCCCAGAGTCTGGAATGCACTCCCTCCAAGTGTTAGGAAGATTCAAAATATTGTAACATTCAAACGGGAATTGAAGAGCCTTATGTTGAGGAAATACCTTGCATAGGGAAGCTGGCGGATCGCTGGTTCGAATACTTATGTCAGCTGAAGAGTGGCCCTTTCAAGAATATTATTCAAGAATGTTATCATTGATAAGGGACTAACTCCTCACACAAGCCCTGACTGTGTCCTGAACGCTACCACAGTCCTATGCGAACTTATAATTGTTTTTTAAAGCCAAAACTATATAACCTCTACCTCACTTTATTTGTCGATATAGACAGGGATATAAGCTAAGCCTCACCTACCTTTTAATGCAAATTGCACATGTGTTTGGAATAGTTAGATTTAGGCACCCCCTCATAGCCACAGTTTCCTCTACCTCATATCTGTTTGTTTGTATAAATGATACTGTATTGCCAATGTGTCACCTACCTCGATGTTAAGCGCTCTGATACCCACGGGTCTTGTTCGCGCTATACAAAATACTATAATAAATAAATAAATAAAATAAATAGGTGAAATGCACTGCTCTGCCTCGTGTGCTTCATTTTGCATGTTCTGGCGCATAGTTGAGTTTTGCTTCTGGCACGTGTTGTGTTTTGTGTGGATTTCTCTGTACCTGCTTGGTACCATGTGGGTGTGTTTTCCTTACTACTTGGTGAATTCCCTGTGACTTGCTGGCCCTGTGTTCCTTGATACCTCTTACTGCACCACCATCTCAATGTTATGTTGGTTATTAGGATACTCTGTCTTTGTGAGAATGCTGCTTTTTAACAGATGGCCTTAACCCTTTCTTGTTTGTTTTGGTGAACCGTGTGTCACTGCTGTCCCTTCCGGTTGCCAGAAACGTTTGATTGCTGGTCCTGTGGACCTCTGACTGCTTTTGTTGCCCCCATTCCCTTTCATTGCATGCATCCTCACTTTGCGTTGCTTACCAATGGGGAGCAGTTGTTTGTTGGCACTGTATGGATCTCGGCAATGTAGACTGTGCTTCGTCTTCCTCCTTTATTCTCTGCAGGTTTGAGGCTGGGTTTTCTAGATCCAAAGGTTGAGCACTCCTGTCTATTTAGCGTTAGATGTTTTGCATCTCCTTTGCCTTGCTCAATGTTGAGCTTTAGTTCTTTTTTGTTTGGTGCAGTGTCCATGGTCGTAGCCCTATGGTATCCATACCACAACTATTTTGGCAAGGGTGTACAAGTCCTGTAGGTTGTCGCAGTGGTTTTGGAGCATGCACTATGTCCCCTGCAGTGTACTGAAATAAAGGGGAAATATGCCATTTGTAATGGTAATACCCCTCCTGGTCCTAGCTTGGTTTTGTTGCAAAAGGTGGCTTCTCCTGCTGGTCAGATCTACTGATCTTGAGTTGGGTCCTTGACTCTGGAGCCTCTGCTAGTTCCTCTAGGTTAAGTAGTTCTAACTGCCTATTTTACTTTCGGAAGTGGGTTTGAGGTCTGGGTTTTAAATACATTCTGTGCTCCTATTAGTTTGAGGTTTAGTCGGGCCTGGTTGTGCTTTAAAGTTGTATGAACTTGTGGAGTTGGAACTTTGTGAACCATCTCTTTCTTACCTACTTCTTGTAGTGTCTGGTTACAAACTAACCTTTGTGCACTCTGCTGGACATAGGCTGCCCCTGCTCATAAGTGAGGTGGTTAGTCACTTGCTTTGGGTTCTCAAGTGTTTATCAGCTATGTTGGATCCTGAACTTGGCTGCTTTTGCTGCACTCTGGTGTACATAGGGTCGTCTGTCTGCCAGTCACTGCTTGGCCTTGGATCCTTTTTTAGCTTGCAGTATTCTCAGCCGTGGCCCGTGCCGGTAAGAGCGGTGGGACGTGGTGCCGAAATTGGGGGGGGGAGGCGGGGGATATTTCGACAAACAACCCAGATGGAAAATTAAATAATCAATTAATTTTCCCTCATGGTCGTTTGTCAAAATCCTCCCTAACCCATCCCCACCGCCCCACCGCTCTTACCTGCATGGGCCGCGGCTGAGTATTCTGGCCTTTTAGTGAGGGGCAATGGGGTCCAGGTGAGGATAGGATTTTTCTCTGGTGCATTCTAGGGATTTTTTCCCTGGTGTACCTGATCCACTGAGCTGGTCCTTACCCTTTTGCAGGACTTGGATCTGTGCTGCTGCAGTCTGGTCCTATGGTGCTTGGAGTTTAATTGTGTGCCTTGATCTCATGTTCCCGACTGCCTTCTGATCTTCTCATCCGGCTTTCTTGTACCTGACCCACCTTCTCAAGGATAGGGTTGAGAGGGGAGGTGATAGTTTCTTTGCTGATGGGTGTTTGTGGCTTCTGTACTTGGTATTTGTGCTGGTGCCTTATTATGTCTTCTGGCATTCTTACCCACATCACTCTTTGCTTGATAGGTTCCTTGGACGGATGCTGGTTTGGACTTCCTTCGCTGGCCCGTTTGCCCCCTTTTCTTTTAGAGGCAAGCTCCTCAATTCCATGATGAAGTACGGCAGCAGTAGGCTCACCAATCTTTTTATAGCCTATGTGGTAGACTCAGTCTTGGCTCTACTCAATAGCTTTACTATGATTATGTGAAGTATTTTTTTCTGACAAAGTTCACATAATTTATGAAAAATGCTATGTTTCTTACATGTAGTTCGGAAAGTTTCCTTCATTTTTATTTTTTTTATTTTTCATTTTTAAAAGACCTTTATTGTTCGAAGAATAAAGAAATACAATTGTACATGGCACATAACCTGCGATCCGCAGGAGCCGGCATCTGAAAAAAAACAAAGGATATTCAAAAGAAATGCTGATAGGTTAACACAGCCAATTAGCCGGCAACCCTGGGGTCCGGCGGCGCAGCTCAGGAAAAATACGGAAACAACATGGAACATACTGTACAATGACAATCAGGCCTGTGTTTTTTGAGTTTTGTTATGTTCCTCTGCTTAAACCTATCGTTGCATTATTGGCATCTGCAGCATATGAGCTGTGATCTAAGTCCACAATACAATACAATCAAAAGGTAGCAACAAGTTCCAGGTAAGGTGTGGACTCGGAATAGAGACCCTAAAGATCTTGTGTCTGTGATGCCATCATGCTGTGGGCAGGTGCTCAGTTGTATAGCTCACCAATGCAAAGTAGTAGGTACTTGTGGTCGACAACGCTCTGTTGCGGCCGCCTCAGCGGGGTCCCAGGCGTCTGTTGGTCTAGCGCGAGTTGAACCCACCAGTGTCCACGACCCATATATGGATGTTAGAGGTGAGGGTTCGCTTGTAGGTGCCTTCGCCCGGTGTCAGTTGATAGTTATCCCGAGCATGGCCCGCATCCCTTGTGTGTGGTGTGCTGTGGCCTGTCATGGCAACGAAGGTGTAATGTGTCTATAGGTATATGTCATTCCGCGACTTGTCACGGCGTGTAGGCTGTCTCCGTTAATAACAATAGCGGACTCGGGCAAAGAACGTGACCAGTTAATAAACAGTTACAAATATCAACACAGTGGCGAAGGAACCAGGGAAGGGAGGGGAAAGAGTTTGCATGTCCATTGGCGTAGTAGGGGAGGGGTGATAGCAGTTCCGGCGAGGGGTCCTCGGCTCTGGGGCAGGGTGTGGCAGGACGGTTACTGAGGTGTGGAGAGGGTCCGGGCGGAGGCGCATATGCTATGTCTCCAGATTATAGCTATCGGAGGGATCGTTCTCCAAACGACATGGTTTGGATCTGTCATGTGGGAGATATCATGTGGCATGTCAGATACATCGGTTCGTCGACTGCAGCAGGGCGTGCACTGTGAACGGGTAGGAACAAATGTTTGGAAGCAGTTCGATGTTGTATAGGATTGCTCAAGTTATTCCTTGCTCCTGACAGGCTTGTTGAAAGGACACAAGGAGATCGCCCCAGAGCTGCGCAATGGGGAATTTCCGAAGTCCAACTGTTTCCTCTCGGAGGAGCACCGTGCCCTCTGCCCGTGCCCAATTAATGAAGGATGTGTGCCAATGTGAGGTGTGGGGGGGGGCGCTGGCCTTCCAATGTTTAGTGAGTAAGCGCTTAGCTGTGATGAGGCCCATGTCCCAGAATCTTGTTTGTACCCTGTTGAGCTTCGTGCGCTTGTAAAGCCCTAAAATACAGGCTTCCCACGTCCTCGGTACTTGTTCTTCAGTGCACTGCGTGAGTAGTGTCGTGACCTCATCCCTGTATGTTTGTATGGCAGGGCAGTGCCAAAGCATGTGCAGGAGATCCGCCCCTATCAAAGAGCATCTTTGGCAGGCAGTGTCAGTGGCCGAGAAGTATCTGTTTATCTTGCCGGGTGTGAGGTAGGCTCGGTGTAAAATATAGAATTGGATAAGTTTGAAACAGGGGTTGCGTGGAATATTAGTCGGCCCAACTAGTATCATTGCCCATTCCTTGTCCGTCCAGTCCCTCCCTCTGTCGGCCGCCCATTTCTCTCTGAGTGGCAGTGTGGAAGGCTGCGTGTGCAATAGTAGGGCCTGCGCTAGCCAATGTATGATGTGCGAGCCGTTGCCCATGACATGCAAGTACTGCATGAAATGGTGCATCGGCAGTTCTTCCGAGACATCGCCCCAAGAGGTGGTTAGTGCGTGGGTAAGGGAGGCATGTAATAGAAACTGTCCAGCAGGGAGATCTGTGTTGGTGGCGAGATCTGCAAAGGAAAGTAGCGCACCATCCGCATATAGGTCGCCCAGTGTTTCCACCCCAGCGCGTGTCCAGCTAGTCCAAGTGGGCTTCTGTCAGTGTTCCCGCCGTTCCAGGGGTGCCCAAGAGTGGGAGTATCGGGGCATACGGCTTCGTGGCGTGGGTAAGCCGCAGGCAACGCAAAAAACATCGTCGTGCCACCGCCAGGTGTGATTGTGAAGGGCAGGGGGTGCGGGCCATAGGGTGAAATAATGTTTATATTTGTGTCTGGGCCCAGATAGTTGTGTCCGAGGCAGTGTCCCCCAGATTCTTGCCGCAGAGCCATCCCGACACCCATTGCAGCTGCGCCGCTAAATAGTATAGCTACATGTTGGGAACCGCCAGGCCTCCCGATTCAGTGGTCATGTACAGCTTAGTCAATGCCACTCTGGGTCAACCCGCATTCCAGACTAGGCCACGAAGCAGGACCTCCAGCTCCCGAAACACTTTGTTAGGTACGTATGTCTGGATGTTGGCGAAGTAGTATAGTAGCCTCGGCAGGACTATCATCTTGGTCAGCGCCACCCGACTAGGCACATTCAGGGGCAGGGTCTTCCAGAAACTTATTTGGGCGCGGATGGAGGCGATCGCCCGTAGCAGATTCCCCTATAGGATGTCTGCCGGGGCCCGGTAAATATGAATTCCCAGATACCGAAACATGGTGGGGTACCACTGCATCCTCTCCCCGCCGATGTGGATTTCACTTTCAGGCATATCTGTGCTGAAGGAATAGGCTCCCGACTTGGACCAATTGACCCGCAGTCCCGACATGTTTTCGAAGGTCCGGAAGATTTCCGTAAGAGATGCCCGGTACAATAGTCAGATCTTTGACATATAACAGCAGATCGTCTGCATACAGCGAGATCACATGTAGTCCATCAGCCATCCGGATTCCCCACTCCTGCCCTTGGTCCCTGAGGATCATGGCCAGGGGTTCCATGGCCAATGAGAACAGTAGGGGCGACAGGGGGCAGCCCTGTCTGGTACCCCTCCGCACACGGATGGCGTCAGATAGGAATGGACCGGTGCGGACTCGGACCGTGGGCCTGCAGTATAGCAGATTGACCATAGTCTCGTAACCGTCACCCAGGTGGTACTTCTCCATCACTGCCTTCAGATACGGCCACTCTACCGAGTCGAATACCTTCTCGAGGTCTAGCACCAGGCACCCCGCTCGCGGCCAGTGCCGGACAGCATATTCCTGTATCCGAAACAATCTACGGATATTGTATGAGGTGTGGCGCCACTTTTGGTCATGGTGCACCAGAAGGGGAACCAGGGGGGCCAGTCTCCGAGCCAGAGTGGAGGCCAATATTTTATAATCTGTATTCAGGAGGGCTAGGGGGCGATAAGAGCCCACTCGTGTGGCGTCTCTGCCGGGCTTGGGGATGGAGATCAGATTGGCTTTGTTTAGTGTGGGAGGGAGGTAGGAGTCTTCTGCAGCCGCAGTGTACATTTTTAGAAGTTCTGGAATGAGGATGTCCGAACCAGCCTTGTAAAATTCGGCCGGTAGGCCATCTGGGCCAGGGGATTTACCATTGGATAGGTTGAATATGGCATCACGTAGCTCTTATGACGTGAGCAAGGCCCCTAGGTCGTCCTGTTGCGCAACGGTAAGGTGCGGCATCTGGAGGGGGGAGAGGTATTCCATTACGTCGGGGCGGGGATCGCGAAGTCGGGAGCAATAAAGGGCATCATAGTGGGACGAGAAAGCCTCATGGATGTGGCGTTGGGAGTATATTAGTCCCCTCCCGTCAACATGCAACGCTGCCACCGGAGCCGCTCGGTCCTCCTGTGAAATCAACCAAGCCAATAATTTGCCGGGCCTATCGCTTAGGTGATGCGTTCGCGCCGAGTGTCCAGCGTAGTTGAGGTTGCGTAGCTGCTCTAGGAGGCGCACATGTTCCGTGCGTGCCTCCGTTAGTGGGTCATCAGTGCCATAAATCGCCTCCCGTTCCCGATTAAGTAGGTCAGTCTCCAGTTGCATTAAGTCGCCCTCCAGCTGACGCCTCATGTGTCCCTGTGTCCCCAAGCAATGGCCCCGTATCACAACTTTAAAGGCATCCCACTCAACCTGGGTAGAGGAGGCTGTGCCAGAGTTTTCCTCAAAGTATTGGGCAGTTTGTGCGAGAAGGGAGTCGTGAAAAGCAGCGTCTAGCAGCAGCGCCGGTTGAAGTCGCCAGGTGGGGATGGGCAGGTGTGGGAGTTCCCAGGCTATGGTTAGGAAGTGCGGGTTGTGGTCTGAGTGTGTGCGCCCCATGTATCGTGCGTCCGTAACCATTGGGAGAAGCTCGGCAGACACCATAAATCTGTCCAAACGTACGTGTAGGTTATGTGCGCCCGAGTAATAGGAATACACTCGTGCTGCAGGGTTGTGTGATCGCCACGCGTCATGAAGATCCCATTGTGCGGCCCATCCAAGCAGCGCCTTCATGGCACCGTGTGTTGGTGCACCCGTTGGGGGTGGGAAAGAGCGGTCTAGTGTTGTGTCTAATACGCAATTGTAGTCACCCCCCAGTACCCACGGGACTGCGTGCCAGGTCGCCATTGTCGCCGAGAGGCACGCCAGGAAGCCACCCTGGTCAGTGTTTGGTGAGTAAAGGGAGGCCAATACCACCTGTTGCCCATCCAATCTACCCTGCGCTGCCACGAATCTACCCTCAGGGTCTAAATGTGTATCCGTGGCTGTCCAAGGGGTCCTAGGGCGGACTCATATTAGGGCGCCACGCGCATATGAAGAATATTCTGTGGCATAAAGCTGCCCGCGCCATCTGCGATGCAGCGCTCGCACCTCTATTCTGTTCAGATGTGTCTCTTGAAGCAGCGCTACATTGATCTTATGGCGTTTTAAATATGAGTATATCTGGTACCTCCTAGTCGGTGTGTGCATGCCCCTAACATTCCAGGTACATATCCGGATTTCAGCCATAATCTTTGCCCATGAATGTCCTACATATGTCCGCCAGGGCCCGTCCCCCAGACCCGGTTCCCTGCCAGTTCCTCAACCCCCCCCCCCTTAGGTTATTCATAGCTGATGGTACATTATGCAACAATTCATCCTGAAATAAAAGGGTAGGAAAGAAAGGGAACCCAAAAAAAGGCCAAAAAAGGCCAACATGGTAAATAATGCCAAAAGGTCGGCTACACAACATTTCGCCGTCCAAACACTCAAGTGAGCTAAAGTAAACTATACAGTTCTAGGGGGAGATAAGTGGCTTATGCAACAAGAGTCCGTATATCAGTTTTGTTGTTGAGAGAGGTATCACCTCTTCCGGGCCGGCAAGGAGCGGCCGTGTGTGTCCGGTGGGCCCATCAGTCCGCCCTCCCTGTGCGTCTCAGGTGAGGCCCTTCGGTGCCAAAAAAAATGGGGGAGGAAGGGCTCCCACAGGGTCCCCGTCCCCGGAGAGTCCAGTACAGAGGTTGCTGGTAGGTCCATGTTGACAGTCCAGGCGTCGAATCCATCAGGGTGGCAGACAGATTCGGGTGTGTATAAGAAAATGTTACTCACTGCGTTCCGATAGGTCTCGACTCTCCAGGGCAGGGAGATCCCTGCACTAGGCAGTTCTGCATTTCGCTCACCTCAGGGCAAGTCAGGGTGACAGTTGCGTAGTCATACCAGCCCCGCATCGCGGGGGAGAAAGTCTTTCAGGGCCCCCTCAGCCGAGAAGGTCCACTGTTTGCGGTGTGACATCAGGGAGGTCCGCAGAGTGTTGGGAATCCGGCAGGCTGTAGATTGCCTCATCGTCACTCGGGAGAGTGGTCGGGCTGGCATTCGGGGCGGAGGATGGGGCCGGAGAGTTGCTGATCTCTGTAACCCTGCGGAGTGCATCCTGTTGTTCCTGTAGGATCAGATCCGTGGGTGTCGAGCGGTGTGGCATTTCCTTGGCGCGGGTGGGCGTAGGCGTCCTGCGCCTGCGGCGTCGTCTCGGCCCGCGCGTGCGCGAGGTCGTAGTGGTTCCGTGTGCCTTTCTAGGTGTCTTAGATACTCCTCCGTCTAGCCAGGCCTCTACTTCTTCAGGGCTGGTGAAAAAGTGTGTTTTGTCCTGTGCCACCACCCTCAGTTTTGCAGGGAAGAGCAATGAGTATTTAAGGTCCGCTTGCCGCAGCCTTCTCTTCACTGCCAGGAAGGAGTGGCGTTGTCTCTGCACCTGTACGGTGTAGTCCGGGAAAAACATCACTGTGGCGTTGTCTATTTGGACGTCACCAAGCTTCCTGGCTTCTCGCAGGATCGCGTCGCGGTCTCTGTAGTTCAGGACACGGAAGATGAGAGGTCTGGGGTTAGAGCCAGGGGAAGGGGCCTTGTGGGCACTCGGTGAGCACGTTCCACCACAAAGTGAGGCGACAGTGTGTCTTCGGGCAGCAGGTCGCGTAGCCATTCTTCTACTTGCCGAGTAGGGTCCACCACTTCCCATTTCTCCGGTATGCCCACGAGTCGAATGTTATTTCTCCGTGCCCTTCCTTCCGCATCCTTTGTGCATTCTTCTAAAAAGTCCACTCTGTTAAGCAGATCTCGGATGTGTTTGTCCGCTTGGGTCACTGTGAGTTCCAGCGCCGCCACCGCCCCCTCCAATGTTGTAGTGCGATCTTGAAGTTTCTTGTGATCGGCTTTGAGATGTGTCAGGTCGATCGCCACACTGTCTATCTTTGTCTCAAGGGAGGTGCGAGTCTGCTGCATTGATTCCTCTAGCCGTTCCATAACGGCTAGCACATGATCGAGCTTGGAGGTCACCAGTTCCGCATCCATCTTGGACGCCGTTTTCGTAAGCTTCCCCTTCGGTATCGTGCCTCCGGTCCCGGTCCGTGTCTTCACACCCCCAGACATGGGCCAGGTGTGGCAATTGCGCTCGGCGTGAACGCCAGTGGGATTGCCCCAAGCCTCTCTTCAATCGTGAAGTGTGTAATTTACCTGGAAGTCAGCGTTCTCCTACGCAGTTCCGACTGTGAGGGGGGACAGCTGCAATGACACTGCTTAGCTTGTGTAGTGTCGCGACTGCGTAGTCGTCCCAAGTATCAGCAGGCACTCGCAGACGGTCCGGTGAGCGGGGCAGGTGGCGAGGGTGTCTTGGAGTGGCCGCAAGGGGGTCCAGGTAGTAGGTCCAAGAGCAGATGGTTGCAACAGGGCACACAGCCAGGCAAAGCAGTCGACGAGGGGGACCCCCCTGAAACGGGCAGTGCTAGGCAGGTGTTTCAGCGTGTGGCAGCCGTTTCTATGCAGCAACTCCCAGGGCTGCCGCAGCCGTTAAGGTGTCAGGTCGCAGAGTGGTGCCCACTCCCTGGGGGGCTCCACGGGTCACTGCTTGTTGGTCCCACCAGTCCGTTGTCAAGGCTGTCCCTCTGGGCGCTGTTAGGCGCAATGTCTCCGCAAGCGTGAGGGCAACAAGGGCGCCAGTTCCCCGCAACGCTATACGGTGATGGCGGGATGTGGGCAGGAGACCCCTTTATGATTACGGCCCCTCTCGCATCCCAGATCACTGCATCTAGTACCACATGGTTCGGCTTGTCTCTGTGTCGGCCCAGGTGGTGGAGAGAGGGGCACGCGACACCGTCTCACAGAAATTTCACGGTTCGGGCGGCCCTCCGATGCAGGAGCACACTGATTGTCTCTGATGTTGCCGCGTGGCGGCCTCGGCCAGGGCTCAGCACCTTTACCGTGCCTCTAGAGGGAGACGCTGCAGCAGGTGTGGTTCAGCAGAGGTGATGGGGGGGGGTGTATCTCACAGCCTCAGCCCCCAAGTCGTCTGGGCCCAGCCAGGATGTAATTGGGCCGTGTTTCCAGGTTTAGTGTCCCAATCAATTGTCCCCAGGCGATATTGT
Organism: Lissotriton helveticus; assembly: GCF_964261635.1. Lineage (NCBI taxonomy): Eukaryota > Metazoa > Chordata > Amphibia > Caudata > Salamandridae > Lissotriton > Lissotriton helveticus. The sequence continues at coordinate 448,398,544 of NC_136061.1, forward strand.
CCATGTGGGGGGGCCGCCTCCCGTGTGTGGGTCGCGTCTCTGCACAGTCACTCACCAGCGGAGTCCAGGTAATGTCTCAGTGCGGTCAAATACTGCCTCCAGGGGGCCACCGATGCAGCCGCGTTGTTCCCCGCCTTCTACGTTGTCTCTGCGCTCAGCTTCCAGGCGGCGGCCCCGCTCAGGTCCCCAGCCCCCTCCGGCCTCTCACCTCAGTTGTCGGCGGGGGCGCAGGCGGGGAGGGCTCAGCGGCGTGGCAGGGCCCAGTCAGCAGCGCAGTTGACCTCACAGCCGCCGCTCGTATCTCTCGCAAGGTCCGGTCAGGCAGCACACAGGCCGCAAAGTCAGTCCCAGCCCGAGCCCCGGCCTCGCGTAATCGATGACCCCAGGGGGCGCCACGACAGTGCCGGCCACCGCCCCTCAGCGTGCTCCGATGCGGGCCCCGGCACCCGATCCGTCTCGCAGCCGGTCAGTGGGTGGGCGGGGGTCTGGTGCAGGTCCGCCAGTAGTTTGTGGCCGAGATAGGATAATTATGCCGGAGAAGCGGCCCGGGAGAGGGGAGCTCAAGCAGGAGCTCTACTCGTGTACGTCTTCCTCCATCACGCTTCAAGCCACGCCCCCCCTCGGAAAGTATTCTTCATGGTGCTACATCTCGGTCTTCCATGACCCTTCTAGTTTGTTTCGAGAGTAAATGATCACCAATTTCAATCGAGGTTTCAAAGTAACATAGTTTTTAAGTCCACTCCTGAGAAAATGGCACATTAATTCCCAAGTGCTAACTACCCCTCACATGTAATTATTAATATGGAGCCACAATGCTGCCAATTTTTGGGTAAAACTACAGCTGTGCGAAGTTGTAAGAAAATAGAAAGCTCTGTAAACAATGGGAAGGCCAATAACTGGAATCCACAGTAGACTCTGCTTGCGTCTTAATGACAATGACACCAACAACTAATGTGAGTGTTGTACCTTTTAAGGCATGGCAAAGAAGGAGCCAAATCCAATATACCCAGTAAGAATTCCTTGCTCAACCATAGATCAGTTTTTACTCTAATCATTCTCCACATGGACTTAATTCTAGTCGAAAATTATAATCACCTATTATTTTAAAGAAAATGATATTCAGCATATCTCACTTCAGTCCATGAAAAGAAACATGTTTAGGTTAGAATGACAGTCAAATTTTTTTTTACATTTCTTATGAAAACGTTTAAAAAATCAAGGTGAATTCTGCACCTTTCTACAATATGTTTATCAGGGGGTATCTGTACAAACAAATATCTTTAAAATAATTCCTGATAAAGTTTTTTGATATTTCTGCCACAACAAATAACTTGGATCTAATAGATAGAAAAAACTGTTTTCCTTCTAAAGAGTCTCCATCTGCACATCTTTTCTTTGTTCCCTCTGAGGGAGATGTGGCCATTGTTTACTTTCTTACTCGGACAGGTCAACTAAGATTTGAGAGTGTAAATCATCAAAAAGTCACTAAATTGATTCACTTCTTAGTACTGCTTTGTAAAGTAGTTCAAACTCTATTGCAGGAAATATTACGTTTACGAGATCTTCATCATGAATGGTGATATGTGAGCACTGATAGAAGAAAGAAGCATCAATCCCATATTTAAACCTAATTTTTCAAGAAATCCTAACACTAATGCTAAGAGTTGAGTCGTGTAGCAAATTAAAAGATTGATAAAAGGACCTTATACTTATTAAAGTTATCTACATCACTCAAATTATATAAGGTTGAGATAAAACTGTAAAGTAGATCATGTACCAGTGAACTGATTACCTGGCACCTTTATATTATCGAAATATACACTCAAGGTTCACCATTCCTGGTGAAGACCTTATACAAGTAATTGATGGCTATGACACACTATATAGCGAGTTAATAAAACTTACTGTGGATGCAACATAACAATCATTTGGTCAGTTTTGTGAAAAATCAGTTTCAGAGTCCGGGTTCTCCAGGTCTCAGGTCCACAGAAATCCATTCCTACCCAGTTAGGACGTTGTTTTTCAAGGGTCCTAACAAGTTACAACAGTAGCTCAAACGAACATAGTTCGGAAAGCTCTGGAGAACGGGTGGATAGATCCATTGGAGGGCCTTTTGGCCGGGGCTGTGAAGTTCAGGCCTGAGGAGTCAGCTATTGGTTTCACTACTGAGTTGGAGAGGCAGTGCCAGCTAAGGACAGCAAGCATGGAAAACGGTGCTTGGTAACAGTGGTTTTTGGGCCTTCTTTGCCTCTGACTCAGTTCACACCTATTTGGCATTCCAACAAGTTTATTGTGTTTTCCCTTTCCTTGAATCCCTTGGTAGTTAGCTCCTTTTGAGGCAGGGCCCTACCGGTTCCCTCTGATCCCTACTGTGCTGCGATACTCTTCATGTGGCATTCATCCATTGCTTTTGGCTTGCTTACCAAAATTCCAAGATTAAAGCTCCACTGGGTCGATGCTCCTTATCCTTTTGGTTCTCTGGCTGTATCCTGGTGGCAGTGGGACTAGTTAAAGAGGGGCATATTTATGAGAGTCTTTCTCCACGTTTGCAGCAAGCAAAGTGGTACATGAGTGCTGCAATGATCCGAGTCAGATTTATGTAGCCACACAAAGCCACTTTGGGTGGCTTTGAGTGGCCTCATAAATCTTAAGAAAGGCAACTCAGTGCAAATCGCTGCACCACCTTACTCTGCCCGTTCCATGGGTGTTCCGGTGGGTGGGTTTTGAAACATTTTCAGATTTCAAGGACCTGTAAACTTGGGAATGCGTTCAAATCTTATGCTTCCCCAGGGCAGGTGTAACAAGGAGAAATATCTTTGTTCCCCTATTTCTATGTGCGGAGGTAAATGCCTCTATGGATTGTTTACATGCAGGAAGGTGCCCATTCCTGCTCTCAAACAATCCTGCCGACAACACAGGTACCCTTGCACCATGTTGAAAGTGTGCCTGAATTGGTGTTAGGCTGCTGAAAGGGCACCGGCCTAGGGGGAAAGGACAGGAATGCACCATACTGGATAAATACGGTACATTCCTACCCTTTCACTTTGATGTAGGGCAGCTCAGCAATGTGAGTTGCTAAGCTGCCGTACGCCAAATCCCCATAAATGAGGCCCAGAGTTTCCCCAACACAATCCGTGTAAGCACCATAGTGGGTCTAGGCATTTTGGAGTAATTTATGGTTGTTATAAATCTGTTCTAATGTGCGGTGTGCTTTTGTTATAGAAACCCAAAGGTCTAGCGGGTCCTAGTAAATTCTTGTGACCTACTACGTCACCCTAAAATCAAGACCTCACCTGTCTCTCTCTCTCTCCTTATCACTCTTTTCGCTAGGGAAAGTGTTATCTTCCTGTGTGTTACTTGTCACGGGGAGGGTTCACTGTCGTAAATTTATCTGTGCACTTGAGAAACTATGAACAGTCTCAAGTCCTAACAGTCTGAGTTTGCCAAATTATAGGGGCTCTCATGGAGTTGAGAGTAAATCTGCTACAGGCGATGGCTCAAGATTTCACAAAAATCCACGATGATTTAAGCACGGTCTTAAGAAATGGTGCTTTTTTTCAGATTGCATTAACAAGATGGTATCTTGAACTACCACAAGTTCCCCAAATAGTAGCACCACCGTCCCCCCACAGCTTCAGGAAATATCATTGCACTGAGCAGTGGGGTGCGGAGATTAGCAGCAGTACCGGAATGACCCCCTCCAAAGAAATATTCTGGTGATACTCACACCTTCTCTGCATTCCTGAGCCAGTGTAAACTTCAATTCCATTCTTGCCCACGAGCATTTGCAACTGATCAAGCCAAAGTATCTTTCACTTTGTTTTTATTTATCAAAGGGTGTATTGGCATGAGTTATCCCCACAGATCCCAAATAAACGTTCCTGACTATAGAATTGTAGCTTGTTTCTGAAAGATTTCCTAACTATATTCAGCAATAGATAAACCAAGCAAAATGCTCATGTGAGGGTTATTAACCATTAAACAGGGCCACAAAACTTGGCTTCGTATATCAGTCTCTTAAAACAATTGTTAGCTGAGATTGTCTGCACAGATGATGCAGCGGCTACTGCCTTCTACCATGGCCTTTGAGAAAAAACAAAAGATCCCCTAGGTTTGGTGGTAAATCGGCCTGCATTTCTGAATGACTTGATTGAATTAGTATCTCAAATTGAATCACAACACAAAAGAGAAACTAAGAACACCTCGATTTTTTCAGGCTAATTCAACAGAGTCTACTCCTTTGTCTCCTCCTGAGGGTTATGGTTAGGAACCCATGCAGATTGGTAATATGTGAAATCCACTGACATCTGAGACACAGAAAATAACACAAGGACTGTGTCTCTTTATGGGGGAGCAAAACACGTGTTATGTAACTGCCCAAAGAAGCTAAGAATCTCTCGGGATCGACTATGACTAGCAAGCCCAGGTAGAGCTCTAATACACAGGAGGTATTTGCCTCTTCAAAGACTCATGATTACATGGCAGTAGCATAGACAACGCCAGCTAGCCCTTTAAATTGGGGGGGGGGGGGGAGGGTCTTACTTGATTGTGGTACCTCTGGATGCTTCAGGTATACTGCAGTACATTCTATGTAACAAGAGAGCAGTAACTGAGATGTCCTCGGTGTAGGTTGCACCTCCTTAACATCAGGAAATGTGGAGTGAGACACTGCTCCTTTAGTAATGCCCATTAAAACTGGACACCTTGAAACCATAATTTTGATCTGATTGAGGGCCCTGCTTTCACTGTGATTTTGTAAACTAATTAGCTGTGTACAAATAACCCCCAGATTAACTAGGTTGCAGGCAGGATTAATTTCACACATCCACTTTGTGAGAGTCCCTGTTTCCAGAGGGATGGCATGCCTAAGGTACAACCTATGTCATTTTTTACTGTGACTATAGACTCCAACCTCTTAAAAGTTCCAGAGCCTTATAAAGATTATGAAGATGTTTTCACAAAGAAAGGAGAGGATCCATTACCTTAACACGGACCCTACATTTGTGCCATTTACAATTACAGACTGATGCAAAGATTCACCATGGAAGTATTTACACTTTGAATCCCAAAGTAGATCAGGTCGTGATAGAATATTTTGATGAAAAACGTAAAGGAATGTATTCGCGTTTCCACATTCCCTGCAGGAGCTCTTGCCATTTTCTTCCCAAAACCTGGAAGAGATTACCGGCCTTGCATAGACTATTGTGAATTGAATCAGATCACCATAAGAAATAAAAAACTGTTGCCATTAATTTTTGCTTAGGTAGAACAACTACAAGGGACCAATATTTTTAAAATACATTATTTGGGAGGAGCATATCATCCTGTTTGTGTCTGAGAAGGAGGAAATGAATTGAAACCCTCCTTTATGACATGTTAAGGGCATTTTAAGTATCTGGTGATACCTTTTGCCTGTGCAACATGTTAGAAATGGGCGTCTCCAGTTTGCAATGGCTTGCACCATGTCCAAGTAGGGCACTTATTCTAGTCAGGGTAGGGGAGTTATACACCCAAGATAACCCCTACTCTCACCCCCTTGGTAGCTTTGCACTTGCAGTAAGGCTTATCTCAGAGGCAATGTGGAAAGCATTTGTACATAAACACACACAGTTATATAGTGAAAACACTATAAAAGAACACCAAACCAGTTTAGAAGAATAACCAATATGTATCTGAAGAAAACAAGACCAAAACAACAAAAATCCTACATACACTAGCAAAGATATCAGTTTTAAAAAGGTTCAAACTAGTTCAGTCCATAGGAAACTAAGGATACGTAGAAGAACTTTTACAGCCATGAAGCAGGTGTTGCGTCAATTTCTTCAGACGCACAGCAGGGTCTGAATCGGATTCGGAGCGGGTGCCTCGCACATCAGAGACACTGTGCTCGGGACTCAGGCTGTGGCGATCTTTTACCTGCAAGGCAGGTGCTGCATCGATTCTTCAGCCGCACAGTGGCGATGCAATGGTTTTTCAACTGCATGGTTTTGCTGCAGTAGGAAAAGCAGGCGCTGAAGGTCAATGCACGAATTTTCTTCAGTTCTTTGCAGAACTGGAATTGGCACCACTTGCAGGTCAGAACTCCCAGCAGAAGAGTTCAGGGGCTGCAGGTGAAGTCTTTGATGGCCCTGAGACTTCTTAACCGAAGGCAAGCACATACAATCCATTGGAGAACCTTGGCAAGCAGGATACAGAAAGCAAACCCTGTCCTTTCACTGCCCAAGACAGAAGCAGCAAGCTGTAGGCCAGGCCAACACAGCAACAAACAGAGTGGCAGTTCCCCTCCTACAGATTCTCCAGCTCTAATTCCTGGTAGAATCTCCTCTTAGTTCAGAAGTGTTCTGAAGTTTTGGTGTCACAGTTCCAGTACTTATACCAGTTTCTGTTTTTGAGTTAGGCAAACTGCAAAGGAAAGTCTTCGTAGTGCACAAGACCCTGCCTTTCCCTGACCTGGCTTCAGAAACACTACATCGGGGTGGAGACAGCTTTGTGTGACAACAGGCACAGCCCTATTCAGGTATTAGTGACAACTCCTCCCACCATTCTAAGTCAGGAAGACCCATCAGCCTGCAGCCATCAGGATATGCAGGGCACACCTCAGCTCCCTTTGTGTGAGTGTTTAGAATCAATGAACAAATAGCCTAACTTTTACCCTCCCACAGATGTGGATTCTAGAGGCAGACAGAGGCACAGAAGGGTAAAGCTACTAAAAAGTAGCATTTTCAAACATGCAATTTAAAAACCAACTTCACTATAAGAAGTATTTTTAAATTGTGAGTTCAGGGACCCCAGGCTCTAAATCTCTATCTCTTCCCAATTGGAAGTTACACTTCTAAGAGTTTACAAGGCAGCCCCAATGATAACCTATGAGAGAGATAGGCTTTTCAATGGTGAAAAATGAAATTAGAAGTACTTCACTATCAGGACATACACAACACCCCACCATTGTTCCTGCCTTTTAAGTACTCTGTACCCTGTCCATGGGGCTGGCTCCCCTGGGCCTACCTTAGGGGTGCCTTAAATGTAGTAAAAAGGAAGGTTTGGGCCTGGCAAATGGGTGCCCTTGCCAGGTCGACATGGCAGTTTAAACTTCAGACACTGCAGTGGCAGGCCTAAGATATGGTTGCAGGGTTACTCATGTGGGTAGCACAATAAGTGCTGCAGGCCCACTGTTAGCATTTGATTTACAGGCCCTTGGCACACACAGTGCACTTTACTCGGTACTTACCAGTAAATCAAATATGCCAGTCATGGATAAAGCAATCACTATTATGATTTAGACAAAGAGCATATGCACTTTAACACTAGTTAGCCGTGGTAAAGTGCCCAGAGTTCCATAGCCAACAAATACAGGTCAGAAGAAATAGGAGGGGAAGGCAAAAATGACGGCGATAACCCTGCAAAAAGTGCCCGGTTCAACACACATCCTGCAGCTTTCCAATCTTTTACTAATGATACTTTTGGGGATTTACTAGACTCCTTTTTCATCATTTATCTGGAGGACATACTCATCATCTCCAATTCTCAAGAGGTGCATAGGGCTCCTGCGAGAACAGTACTGGAATATCTAATGGCCAATTCTCTGTACGCTATAGGAGGCGTGTATATTGGAAAACAAGGAAGGCATCTTATTGGAGTTCCATATTTTTGACAAAAGTGTCCTCATGGATGATGGCAAGGCTAAAACTTTCAGAGACTGGCCTTCCCCATCTTCAGTTAAATAAATTCTGAAGTACTTAGGCTTTGCAAATGCCTACCAACAGTTCATTAAAGACGTTTTCAGGATTTTCCTCCCTGTTACTTAGATCACCAAAAAGTATTGATGAAGAAAGAGCTTTTTTACAGCTCATAGGCCTTTACAACAGTTCCCATATTAAGATTCCCTTATCATACCTTACCCTTTATAGTCAAAACAGTAACCACCTCATATCAGGGGAGGCTGGTACCCGTTGAAAGTGGTGGGGCGAGTGAGGTGCCCCACCACTTCCCAAAAACCCCAAAGTAAAACACCCTTCCTTCCAAAAGCCCAAATTAAAAAATCCCCTCCCTGCAAAAGTCCAAAATAAATCAACCACCTCCCTATATATGTAAAAAATAACAACTAGAATACCATTTTAAATAAATAAAATAAATGGGACTTACCACCAACTGCATGTCCTCCTCAATTCCACTTCTGAATCTGCAGTCGTGCTCACCAAATCAATCCAGACACCACTCTCATGCTGTTACCCAGCATGAGAGAAGCACCTGGATTGAATGGGGTGGGCTTACTGGACACTCCTTTAGGCCCTGTAGGCCTGTGCTAGGTCTCCACCCAGCAGTCTAAGAAAGCTGAGTGGAGGGCTTCAAAGAGCGCATGTCACTTTGGCTGGCACAAGACAGCTGGCCAAAGTGAAATGTGTACTTTGAAGCATCCTTCAGCCACTGCTGCTATACTCTGCTGGCAGAGGACACCCCCCGCATGACCCTGGGCTCCGGTAGGCTGGCTGTTGCAGTGCTCTATTTGGAAAAATAAAATGGCAATGAATACTTTTCATTGCCATTTTATTTTTTCCTGCATGGCTCTCAGAGGGTGGGGGGGGGGGGGGTGGAGTGAGGGCGATGCTGCCCCGCCCTCTTAAAGAAACTGCGGTTGCCTCATATACTGTTGGGGCAATATTGTCTAAGAGTCATCTTAGGACTCAAAAGGTTCACTGAGTTACTTATGTTTCACACAATTTAAATGCAGCAGAAACTACACTATTTATGACAGTGAATTGTTGGCCATTTTTGTAACATTCTGTCACTGAGGATATTTGGGGAAGAAGCAACTTTCCTATGATGATCTGGAGTGAATATAAACATCTTGGGTATCTAAAATCAAAAAAGTGTATGAACCCTGAACACACACATTGTTCTTTCTTCTTTAAATAGTTCCAAAATATTATTTCATATCTGTGAGAAAGTGGATTATCAGCTGAAGTGGGTGGTGGTCTTCTTCAAGTAATAATGGCACTATTCATTAATAGGTCCAGTTAGGTCTCAATAATTTAATCTTGAGCTCAACCCTGTAGCATAGAATGAAGATGCTTAATTTGGGAGTAATGAGTATCAAAACATTTGAAAGGTAAATAATATAAGGCAACAAAAATCACACTCCAATTTATAAAAGTAGAGAAACATTAAATGAGCAAATAGGTACCAAAATGACAGAAATATGTTGTATGGAACTGGAGAAATGATTTTTCAAAGTTTTAGATGTTTATATAATCCCACAAAGCACAAAGTTCCAACAGGGTATATGGTTGCACTAGACCGGGTCAAAGTCAAAAGAGAGGTTGACCGCGTCGGAGCGCGGGTCGGATACAGGCGCCAGGTTTGGTCTGGTGAGGAGTTATACCTTTTGACTTCATCTCTGTAATGGAAGTAAAAAATCCTCAGCTGGGCAAGGCAGCAGGCTGTGGCCGAGACGAGTTCCATGAGGCCGGATAGCTGTCGGATGAAGTCCCGGTGAGGGAGTTGGTTTTCGGAGGGAAACTTGAATTTTGGCCTTGAAAGGGAAACATTTGAGATTCACACCCCAGAAAGGTTTCTTGCTGGCTGGATACTTTTGTGGGAATTCTACCTTCAGTAAGTTAGCATCCTTTCTGCTGGGGAAACAAATAGGTTGAGTCCGACCGGCAGTTCGATGTTGGCAACCGTCTGGTGGTAGTCTCTGGTTCTTTTGGCAAAAATCCATGAAAACATTTTTTAAGTCCAAGCTTTTATGGTTAGGCAGGGGAGGTGTACATGCTGACACTTATCCAAAGCCCCAAGACCTCAGGGACACCATTTGGGGGTCCAGACCCACTCCAGGAGAAGCCACCAGGGCATGTCCAATTACGCTTGTCAGCAGAGCTCTTCAGGGAGGTGGGGTTTTGCAGCTTTTGTGTCCCTGTAGTTTAATTAGCCCTTGGATTCCACTCTTCTGTACTGGGTTCAAGTGGGAACAAGACCCTCCCTTGGGGTTTCTCGCCACTCATTAAAGTAGGTGTTGTCCATTTTTTGAAGTCCAAAGGGATCAGCAGGTGCAGGCCATCTTCTGTTTTCCTTAGGTCCAATAATGGTCTGAAGGATACAGGGGTTCCTCTTTTATGTAGGCACAAGCTTCTGGGTGGGGGAAATTCATTGTCCAATAGGATAAGAAAAAAGTTCACAAGGACAACCCTTCCTACATTTACATAATTGTCTGGGAGGTTTTCCCAAACAATCCTACAGTGTCCTGTTCTGCCAAAATCCAACATGACAAAATATTATTTCCCTAGATCAGAGCTAAGCTCACACCTTGAGGTGAACTTAGGGAAATTAGACATTCCTTATGCAAACCCCTCTCCCCCACTGGGATTGGTGCCACTAGCTACGTGGACCCTGGAAAGCCTAGTTACATCTGCTTGTAACAGGAGGGGCCCTTCTGAAGCTTGTTTACAGTTCGTGGGCATAGGCCATCCTCTCACAAGGAAGTCACACCTCTTCCCAGCCAAGGCACTTTTGTTCCTTTTCCTGGGAGCCATTCACACTTCCCAGTAGATTGCCAAGTGACAGCTGATGATTAACTCTGAAAAGGCTACTAGAGACTTTAGGCAGGAAAATGCCAACTTTCTTAAGTGGCATTTTCAAAATAGTAATTTAAAATCTGACTGAGATTGGATGTTTAAATCCTATTAATCTGAGTCCTTGAAACATGGTTCTACCTACTGCCAAACTGAAGCTATGCATTACAAGGAGATATAATGTAACCCACTGCTTTCCTATGGGAGAGCCTTGTCACAGTGAAAAACGATTTTTGAGGTTTTTTCCTGCCAGGACATGTCCTACTTTATAATACCATTCAAGCTCCCCTCGGAGCATTTAGGGCCTACCTTAGGGGTACTTACAAGTATTATATAGGAAGGTTTAGGCCTGGCAAACAGTTTTTTAAAAACTGTAGAATAAGGCTGCAGGCCTGAAGACATGCTTTGTTTTGGTACTTTAGTGGTGGCAAAATAGGTGCTGCAATCCACTAGTAACATTTAACTTACAGACCCCGGGTACACCACAGAGTGTCATATAGTAGGGACTTAGAGGTAAGTTAAATAAGGCAATCAGGGTTTAGTCTATTTTACACATGTTTTAATGGACAGAACGTATGCACTGGGGCCAAGTTAGCTGGGCCCCAGTACAACAGAGTCAAAACAAGCAGTATCAGGCCAAACATTGGTGGGAGGCAGGGGGGCAGGATGACGAAGCAAAAAGAGGGATTTCCTTATTATATATTCCTGGGGATACCCATGGAAATAGAGACCAACTCTCTACCTGACTCACCTACTATTATTCCTCTTTTAAAAGTGACGCTAAATGGGAAGTTGATACACTTTTTTCAGAAATTCAAATCCAACAGAGACCTGGCCACAATAAATAGTGGATTCAAGAACTACCAGAAAGCGAGAAGTATCATCATAGATATTTAATCCATGACAGTATACCTTCTGAACCTGATGTTGCTTCCAAACAAAATATTTCACAATAGTGCTATGAGTATCCAGTAGCAAATCACTCTGGTTTCTGTAAAACCCAAGAACTGGTCAAGCGACCATTTAGGGGGCCCAATATAAATGAACACATCAAGACTTATGTAATATTTTGTACAATTGTCATTAATGCCAAGAATGTGCACAGTAAAATAGCAGGGCTGTTACAACGGTTGTCCAAGCCAACACAGCCCTGGACACAAATATCTGTGGACTTTATAGTGGCACTCCCAGAATCTTAGGGATGAAAACGAATTCTGGTGGTTGTTGACTATTTAACTAAGGCCGTTCATTTGATCCTTTAAGCAAGCTTCCCAGGGTCCCTGAGTTTACAAATATTTTCTTTCACAAGATCTTTAGGCTTCATGAGTTCCCTGAGGTCATCATCTCAGATATAGGGGACTGATCATTTGGAAAAGTAATTAATGAAGAGGTTGGGAATTTGTCCATTTACATCTGCTAGTTACCATACGCAGACAGATTGTCAGACCAAGAGACTTAATGAAATGTTATAACAATAGTTAAGAGGTTCTGTCATACAACATCAAACAGAATGGGTATATTGGTTGCATTTAGGCGAGTTTGCATATAATAACTCTTTCCACTCAGCATTAGGATACTCCCCAGGTTACTGCTCTTATGGTTTACACAGTCACAGTTGTCAGACAGTTATTGCCTCCTCAAAGAATCTCATCATGCAGTGTCTGTTGAACAAACTTTCACCTCACCCTGAAATGGCCATTACAACTGCTTTGGAAAGCAATGTCTGCTATGAAGAATTTGCAATGGCTACTGACATCATCCTCAGTATACTGTAAGGTGAACTAGTTTGAGTATCCTTGAAGAATCTCTCTATCCCAGGGTCCAATCCCAAGTTCAGTCCTCAGTTTGTCAGTCCCTACAAAACCATGTATTTAGTCGGTTTCAGAGCAATCAGATTAGCACTTCCCTCACACTGGCGTATTCATCCGGTGGTTCATGTCTTCAGGGTCCACAAAGCGAATACGTCAGCCACCACACAACCACCATCAGTAGTGACTGATGGGTCCCCTGAATATTAGGAATTGCTGGGCGGGTGAGGTGACTTACAATATTTAGCGGCATGGAAGAGCTATGTTTCTTCAGAACAATCTGGGGCACCTGTTCAATTATAAAGAGCCCCTAAGCTGGTCAAAGCATTTCCAAAGAATAATGGGGGTGGGGATCTTTTGGGATGGTTTGGTCAGGAATCAGTCTCAGACACACAGTTCTTCAGGGTCACGGAAATCCATCCGCAGCCAGTTACATTGTTTTCAAAGGGTCCTAAAATGTTACTTCACATGACAAACATACACAGGCCTGGAAGCTCTGGGCAATAGGTAAATGGAATCAGGAATGGCCCTTTATGGTCAACGGTGCAAAGCTCAGTCCTAAGGGGTCAGCTATTGGTTACAGTTATGGGTTATGGGAGGCAGTGCCTAATAAAAGGAGAGCACGCATGCAGCACTGTGCTTGGGAACAGCGGTTATTGGGCTTTCTCCGCTTCTGACTCAGTTTGCACTCGCTTTCTTACACATTTTTGGTGTCTTCTCTTTTCCTCACTTCCCTCCCTAATTATGCCACTTAAAAGCAGGGACCAACAAGTTTTCCTCTTTCCTCTTATTCCTACAGTCCTGTGATACTAACAAGGTGTTGCTCGGTGTTGCTCGCTGCTGGAAAGTGTATTATTGGTAATGGTAAATATGCATCTACCACTGGCAATAAGGCCACTAACATGATATAGGGATCAGAATAGGTCTCAGAAAATGATTCCCATGCTCACCACTCGGTAGCTTGGTTGCGAGCATGCAGCCTTAACTTCAAAGACAGGTATGTCAAGAATTTAAAAACACCAATTCAGTGAATAATTAAGACAAAACACACAATAAAAACCCATCACCAACTTATACAAATAGGAAAGATTTCTTACTTTAAAATGACAGCCAAAGGAAAAAAAATTCAATGTAGGGAACCGGAGATAATTTAAACAAAAGATTTAGCACTATTTAGCACATACAAACCTATAGAGCCTATTGGGACATCTGGTCGCACTAGACCGAGATAAATTCAAAGTTTCAGGCCAACCCTGATGGAACCCTGCGCAGATACACCTCGAGGTAGGCCTCAGTCAAAGTTTTTTCCTTCTGACTTAGAAGCGTTTCAGGAGCTTTTCTTCCTGGGGTCCTTCGAAGCTTTCAGCCAGTCTGGAGTCAGTAAGGGTTGGCCAGCTTGCCTTGTGACAAGCTCCTGGTCAAACGTATGGGAGTCAGGCCTCTGAAGCTTTCCAGCGGGACAAACCGGCTCATGGTTGAAGGTGGGCGGCTTGACTCTCGTGGTTAGTCCCAGTCTTGTTTCCTATGTTTGGACTTAATAACTTTTAAGGAGCTTTTTCTCCCGGTGTCCCATGATGCTCTTCAACAGGCTGGATTTGGTGAGGGTTCGCTGGCTTGTGTTTTGACTGGCTCCTAGTGAAACTCTGGAGTTGCACCTCCACAGCTTTTTAGCGGGACGAACATGGAGGGCAGGCCGGCTCAGGGTTGAGATTCTCTGGCTTGGCTGGCCAGATCGTGTTGGTCCACATATGGAGCTTTTTTTCAAAGTTGCTCCTAAGTTCTCCAAACTTCTGGAACTTCTTCCTGAAGTTGCTTTGAGGGTCCCAACTTGTCCAGAACTTACTCCAAGGGTCTGGAAGCTCCAAGACAGTCCTTGAAAGTTTGGAACTTCAAATCCCACAATTCACTTGGACAAAACCCTTACAAATCCACTGGTAGTACTACGGGCTGGGGATCCTTGGTGGTGATGGTCCAGGTCAGGTCTGTTAACCTATAGCTTGCAGACAGTCCACTATTTAGTCCATTTGAAACAGGCTTGATCCACTGGGCTGTAGTTCCAGAATGTGCAGCAGGCACAGTCAGTCAGAGTGCAGGGCCTGGTTGGTGCAACTCAAACTTCTCAGCATGGATCCTTCTTCTTCCCTTTGTTTCAAGCAGCAGATCTGAGAGGTACTGCCCCTCTCTGATGCTTATTCAGTGTTCTCTGTTTTTTTTAATTTTTTTATTTGTTTATTAAAAAGTTTTGTATAGCGCGAACAAGACCCATGGGTATCAGAGCGCTTTACATAGAAGTAGGATAAAGATTAACAAGATAATAACCATTAAACAACATATAGATATTAGGTAGATAATTATATGGCTTTCGGGGGGTGCTTATGTATCTACGTTCCATTCAAGTTAGACTTTTACAATATGAAGTACTATAAAGCATGAAATTATATCATTTGCCATTTTCGCCATACATATGAGGTAGGAGGTTATATGGTTTCAGGATGTGAGATAAATATATGAGTTCACATTGACATGAGGTAGCAATTGATATATAGCTTAATCACAAAGCGTGGCGTCAGTCTCGAACCATCATTTATCTTACATCTAATTCACGTCGAGCCTTTCCTTTCTGATGACGTAAGTGTTCTGTTTGAGGGTAGCATTAGATCACACTAATGATCCATAAACTTCTCTATGTGAGGTATTTACTCATCAAGAAGCCCTTCACTTCTCGCTTAAATGTTGCAGTATTAGGAGTCTTCCTAATGCTTGGAGGGAGTGAGTTCCAGATTCTGGGGGCAGCTCCTGAGAACGCTCTGTCATAAGTTTTTTTCTTTCTGAAGATGGCTGGACGCAGCACCAACTCCTTGGCACTCCTAGCTGGTCTGTTGCCTCCTGATAGCTCAATTTTCTTGGATAGGTATCCAGGAGTATTGTGGTGGAGCGCTTTATGGGTGATACATGCTATCTTTAGTTGAATTCTGGCCTCATAGGGTAGCCAGTTTAATGCTTTCAGGTGAGGAGATATGTGGTCAAATTTCCTTGATCCAGAGATGAGTCTCGCCGCAGCGTTGAGGCAAGCTTTTAGTGGTGCTGTGGATGTTTTTGGTAAACCCACTAAGGTGGTGCAACCATATTCAATCCTAGAGATGACTAAAGATTGGATTGCCAGTTTCAGGTCTGCTTCAGAGATGAATAGTTTCAATTTTCTTAGGTAGTTCAGGTGGAAGCGGGCGCTTTTAGCCATTGAATTAATGTGAGCTTTCATGTCAAGATTCTCGTCCAAAGTAATTCCTAGCGACTTAGCTGAGTTGACTAGAGTTGGAGTGCAGTTGAGCGCAGTCACCAACTTGGTCCATTCTTTTATTTCCGTAACGCTCCTTGGTGGAGAAATTAGTAAGAACTCTGTTTTGTGAGCATTTAGCTTCAGATGATTGGTCGTTAACCATTGCAATGCCATTTTTAAAGTTTCATTCATTAGCTCAATGTCTTCAAAGGAGGCGATCTTTATATATATTTGCGTGCCATCTGCATACATATGATAGGATATCTGTGAGTTTCTGAGAATTTCTGTAAGAGGTTCGACATACAAGTTAAACAGATCAGGGGATAGTGTCGATCCTTGTGGGACTGGAAATTGATTGATTGACCAGGAATCGTTGTGTTCTGTTCCGTAGGAAAGAGTCGAACCATTTCAGCACATTTCCAGACAATCCCATCCTGTCCTGTAGCCTAGCCAGTAATGCTTCATGATTTACTGTGTCAAATGCCGATGACAGGTCCAGGAGAATCAGTAAGCATGCTTTATTTTGGTCAAGAGCCTGTAGCGCGTCATCAACAATATGGAGGATCGCTGTTTCCGTGCTATGCCCTGATCTGAATCCTGATTGGCATTAATCTAGTAGGGAGAACTTAGTGATGTGTTGGCTCAGTTGGCCCTGCACGCATTTCTCAATTAGTTTGGCCAATAAAGGGATGTTGGTCACTGGGCGAAAGTTATTCGGATCTGTAGCGTCCGCAGTCGTTTTTTTGATCAAAGGCACAACTTGACCTGTTTTTAGGCAGTCTGGGAGGATCCCTTGTGATAATGATGCGTTTATTATTTTGGTCCAGATTGGCACCACAATATGGCTGATTTCTCTTAAGCATTTCGCGGGTAGAGGATCTTGGTAGTGGTTGTTAGGTTTGATTTTCGAGAGCGTTTTGGCGATCGTGTCCTGATCATATAATTCGAATATGTCCCAATTTGCCATGTTTTTTTGTCTTGCTACACACTGTAGTCAGGTTGGGATCGCTCGTAGTCAGTGGTTGGATGGGGAGGTTAACCGCTGCACTTAAGAACTCTGTTTCAAGCGAATTGGCCTTCTTCGTGAAAAATGTTGAAAATTCCACGCTGCTTAGAGATGTTTTTGAGTTTTCATGAGCGGTTTTGGCTAGTTTGTTTGATTGTTGCTTCAGGATTTCAAAGAGTTTCCGTGGTCTGTTTTTGGCATTATCCAATTCTGATCTTATAAATTCCTTTTTGGAGTTGATGATCTTTTTGTTATATTGGTTTCTAATTTTTCTGAGGGCTTTCAGCTCAGGGGATGATGGGTGTTGTCTCCATTTTCTTTCGGCCATTCTCAGTTTGCGCCTGTCTTCGTCTTCAGGTCTCTCTCACAACTTTCTACGAGTAGCTCAATATTAGCCTCTTGTGTCTCGGATCCATCTTTTGAAATTGGCAGGTTGAACGGTCTTGCCCTTTTTCAATATGGGTATCAGGAATGTTATTGCATAGTGATCCGACCAATCACACGGGGCTATTGAGAGGATTGATGTATTTTTGTTACCCGAGATAATCCAGTCAAGTGTTGCTCCTTTAGAGTGTGTGGGTTGCGTGCATGCTTGGTTGAGGTTTAGCTCAGCAAGGAAATCCTTAAGCGTGTTAACTAGTTTGTCGTTGCAGTCATCCCAATGTAAGTTGAAATCACCCAAGAATATGTTATTGGCATCCGTGTTAGAGTTGGCCGTAATGATCTCCATTAACTGCTCTGTGAACTTAGCGTTCTCTCCTGGTGGGTGGTAAAACGCATGTAAATTGCATCTTTGATTGGTTGCTGATCTTATATTAAGACCTAAGTATTCGCAAGAATCTAGAGGGTCGGATCGAATTTGTTTGACCTCTATATCCGATCTGTGAATGCAGGCAATTCCCCCTCCTGACTTTTTTGGTCTATCTAGTCTCACAATGTTATATTGAGGTGGTACTAAGAGATCCATGGTTGGAGATGATGATTCCGATAGCCACGTTTCTGTAAGGATTGCCAGATCAATTTCCTTGTTAATGATGAGGTCTGCTATGTCTGACGCATGTTTGGGAGCCGATCGACAATTGAGTAGGAGGCAAGTCAGTTGTTTCCCAGAGTTATTACTGTTCAGATTTTCGTATTCAGAATTAAGCTGGACTTGTTGTAAATTGTTATGGTTGAGTTTCCTATCCTTCTTTCTTGGTGTTCTATTAGAATCGATCGGAACTGTTTTGATGTTCTCCTCTTTCTCACGGTCTGATGATTCATAAGTTCGGAGTAAGGTAAGGGCTTCCTCCTTCGACAAGGCCTTCGTCCTATTTGGTCGGTTGAACCTATTCGTTAGTGGCATGTCCATCTCGTTGCTCTTTCTATGTGAGGAGTGTACGAGATTTTGTATATGCGTGACCTTGGAATGGGTGCTTGCCGTCAATTCCAGTATCTTTTCAATCGCTTGTAGGGTACTAATTGTGACTTGTGTCATGTTACAAACTAGTTTCTGAAGATCTTTAATATCCTTCTGGTTTCGGGGTGATTTCTTAGGGATGGTTAACCTGTGTGTCCGGGGGTTGTATATTGCTCTTCTCTGTTTTTGATCTTTTCTTAGTGCCTCAGCCATCTTCTTTATATCCTCTGTTTGGTTGTCGGTTCCGTTCCTTCTTGAGATGTTGAGTGAGTTATCTATGTTTGGTGAAGCTAGAAGTGTTTTTGTGGGTGAGGTACTACATGGCTTTAGTATAGTATTAGAAGTAGGTAGGGAAAAGTTGATATCTCCTATCTTATTTATTTCCCGATTGACATTGAGTGATTCACTCGGCACCACTGTACGTTCTGCGTGGGAAGGCTCGGTATTTGGAAGTGGTGTCGACTCTTCCCTTTGGAGCTGGTCTTGTTCTTTGTTCTCATGACTCGTAGACCTCTCTATCCATTCTGTCTCATTTTCCGATATTGTCACTCCTGTTTCAATTTTCTCTCCGGATTTAGTAGCTAGCTCCTGGCAGCCTCCAGTTCGATTGGCGTCTCTGATAGTAATATTGTCAGGAGTGAATTCTGGTGGGGTCAGGTGTAGTTGGTGTCTTAAGCCCTCTAGTGATTCTTTTACGGTAGGGAATACCTTGTCGAACTTCATTAGTTCACTGTTCGCTGCCTGTATCAACACTATTCCAGTTTTATATATGGTGATGCATAATTCTGCTCTGCATCTTCTTGATGGTGAGGTCATTATTTTTGTGCCATGTGGGATGTTTTTCATATCTTTTATGTTGAGCATTCTTGTGAAGGCATTGCGCCATTTAGCCGTTTTAATAGTGTAGAATATCAGGTCATTAGTTATAGTGCCTTTATCTGAATTAAAGTATGGGTCGGACAACAGTGTGTCCGGGTTTTTCCTCAGGGTATTATGTTTGAACTTTTTGGCTCCGTTTTTAGATAACTTAGATGGATATTTTATGACCTGGGCGTTCGAGCCATCCGTATCTTTCGCCCATGTTTTGCTCCGCGTTATAGGTCTTATGGTGGCTCTTCTCTGTTTGTCTCTTAATTGTTCCAAAATTAATGTTGAATAGTGATAGGTATAGATATCTTTTTAAGTAATTTTCTTCTATGGTAGTGATATATATAAGTTTCTCTGTTAAGTAATTTCCTTCTATGGTAGTGATAGATGTCAATTTCTCTTCCAAGTGATTTCCTTCTATGGTCCCTTATTAGTTGTGATTCCAGTTAGCAGTAATTAAACTGGCCCTTGTTGTGTTCTTATGGTTTAAAACTGGATATTACAAGATGTCCGCCGCTTTGGTAATTCTACTATGGGCAGAGGACTTTCTCTCTTTCCACTCATTCGATTAGTCCACTTTCCCTTTCTTGCCTCAGATTAGAATCTGTTGTTGGCTCCTTTCTCTTTTCTAGTACTTGTTTGTCCCCTTTCCATTTCCTGCCTCTTAATTGTTGCCTTTCTGCTGGCAGTAGAAGATGGACTAAATGTCTCAAGCGGCCGCCATTTTAGAGTCAGGTGCGCCGCTTCGAATGCTTCCTCGATTGCTTTATTTCCATTATATTCATTCCCTTTATGTTTTATCCTGCTATTGCTCTCACCCGCGGGTCCTCTCAGTATCTTACTCTCGTCGTCGTTCTTCCTCCGCTCCCACTCCTCGCCTCAGTTCCCAGCCGCGTTGGTAGTGCTCTCTCTCCGCTCCTCGGCCAACTCCTGTCTCCGGTCTCACCGGTGGGCTGCAATCAGCATCGGCGCTGGGGACACCCGGCGATCAGCGTGGCAGCACCTCCTAGGGGTCAAAGAGTTGCCAGTTACATCGAGCAGTCGTGGCAACGTGGATTGAGCTTCCCTCTTTTCGTGGTGATCATCAGTGCGCGAGGATCAGCCGGTGCCTGGATGTCCAGTCTGTCGTCACCTTCCCTCTCGTGCCCTCCGGATAAAAACACCGCAGTCGATCTTCTGGGCAGTCTTGGAAGTCAGGTCCAGTGAGGAGCAGTCGCGCTAGACTCTCGTTTCTCCCGTTCAAGGTATGTAGTCGTAGATCCACACTTTTTCCGATAGTCTCCTTGTGTCAGGAGGGGGGGGGGCGAAGATGGGTTTTTGTCAGGGTTTAATCTGGGATTTAAACTAGATATTAGTTATCCCGAACTCAAGAGCTCTCACAGAGAGCTCCTATGGTGCGGCCATCTTGCCCCCCTCAAATGAAAAAGCAGGGGGGTTACACAGGAGGGCACTCCTGTCCAATTAGATGCAGGACAACACTCTAGAGCATGACATTTTTTCCTAAAGTGTGGCACCGTGGTCCACCAGAAAGCACTATTTCTCCAAAATTCAATATGGCTGAAGTCTCAGCAGAGAGGCAAGCACTGGCTAAACCAACCTCCAGGGTGGCTCTTCCCCGTGGCATCTGCACATTCCTTACTTAAGCTTGCCATCTTGCTGGGTTTAGAGGATAGGGGTGTAAATGAAGCTGGTTTCTTCTGCCTGGCTCCTCCTTCTTTTGAAGATCATAGTTTATGACCCCTTCCCCTTGCATTCCTATGCAGCAGAGCCCTGTCCTCCCGGCATTGCTGTTTCACCACAGGGGCTAATTATCACCTCATCAAAGCAGCCTGACTACCCCACTTAACTCTGACCAATCAGAGCAGATCACTGGAAGGCTGAATTTTGGCTTACAGACAAGAAAGTCTTATAACTTCTTGTCTGTATGTTTTACGATAAGCTCAACAATAGCAGATTGTTGTATTTATCAATACCATTCTACTGAGTCCTTGAATGGTAGTTTTTGGTGTTTCCTGGCGGGAGTTATCAATTAATAACTTCTTGCCATGTTAACCTATGTGGCTGGGGATCTGCAATTGGGAAACTAAACTGGGCAGTTCCTCCAACACCAGGGTTTATTAAACATTTTTTATAAGAACTCTGCCTCTATCTACAGAACCTCCCCAACCCTGGAACACCTAGGGGAGACTTTAGGGTTGATGAAAATGTACGCACATTGAAGATCCTCACTCCACAGTGCTCCTAGCACAAAAGTCTATTTTGGGAAGCACTTTACTAAATTGGGGGCAGTCAAATGTGCAGTTTTCCTAAACCCAGGCTTATAAAACCTATTTTCTAAGAGTCCTCCTTATTACCTGACCCGCCACCAATGGGACACCTAGGGGAGACCCTGGGAGTACATACTATGCCAAAATATTGTAGTTTATTAATTTCTAAGTACCCCAAATACCAGAGTCTAGTTTGGGCACAATTTACATGTTCAAAGCAGTCCTGCAACACAGGGCTGATTTGAACTCACCCCAGCAGTGCACATATGCAAGTGCAGAAAGGGCTGCTGGTCTCTAGACTTCCATGCCCTATTATATACTAGGCGCTTAAGGTAGTTTTGATCCCCTTGCCCTATTGTGTAGCAGGGCCTTATAGGGGAGTCATGCCAATTATAGGGGTACCCTAACCAACAGTGTACCCTACTATATGTAGGTGTTTTCACTGTACTCTAAGTGTGTTTTAAGCATAGCATAGGCCCTGGCCTGGTTAGGCAGAGCCCAGGGACAGTCAGAGTCAGTTACCACCAGTACTAGTCAGCAAAGAATGGGGGTGCCCAGGGCACAAGATGACTTTGCAACACTTGCTTACCGAATCCTCCAAAACTGAAGCACTGCTGGATCGATGCTCCCTACCCTTTCAGTTCTCTGACTGTATCTGGGGTTCTATAGCAAAAACAATCAACACATTAGAAACAGATCTATAAGAACCATTAATTACCGCAAAGCCCAAACACACTATGGTGCCTCCCGGGGGTCGAGTTGGGGAAACTCTGTAACAAGCCCTTCAGCTAACAGGATACAAACACAGAACTGAAAGGGTAGGAAGCATTGATCCAGCAGTCTTCGGTTTTGGACGATTCAGTAAGTGAGCAAAAAGCAATGGAGGAATCCCAACTGGAGAGTATCACAGGACTGTAGGGATTAGAAAGAAGAAAAAATGTTTAGGTCATTGCTTTAAAGGGAGATAATTGTGGAGGGATTATCTCCATTTAAAGTAGGGACCTAAAAGTTTTCCTCTTGCCTCTGATCCGTCCAGTCTGGTAACACTCACCAGTTGGCATTCCTCCATTGCTTTTTGCTCGCTTACCGAAACCTCCAAAACCGCAGACATGCTGGATCGATGCTTCCTACCCTTACAGTTCTCTGGCAGTATCCGGATAGCCGAGTGGGTTGTTCCAGAGTTGTTCAACCCAGGTAGGCACAAAAGAGTGTTTGGGCTTTCCAGTATTTAATAGTTCTTATACGTCTGTTTCTAATGTGTGTTTTATTTTGCTATTGAGACTCAAAGGGTTAGCCAATCGTAGTAAATTCCTGAGATGTTCTGAACCACTGTAGCATCAATACTCACCTGCTTCTCTCTCTCTCCCCATACCTCTCTATTCCCTGGGAAACCGTTATCTTCCTGCATGTGACCTGTGATGCGGCGGGTGCGCTGTTTTAGAGAGAGGCAGATTATCTCCGCTCCTGATAAACCAGGACCAACAGTGCCGTAGCTAGCCCTATGGGCGTCAGTGGTGGTGTCCGGGTCAGGCACAGTGAAGAGCAGGGTGCTGGTGAATATGTTCTTCATTTGGAACCCCCTCGTCGAAAAAACGCATTGAGAAGTGGGGTGGGGGCTGTAGCTGCCCGAGACGGCCGCCGCTCCCAAAACTCAAGCCGCCCGGTGTGGACCAGCCCCCCGCCCCTCCCTAGCTACACCACTGAGGACCAATCTCATAACCTCCCTGTTAACCGTTAAAGTCATGCCCTTATTGAAAAGATTTATAAAACTGATATGAAATTATGCAACTGGGGGGGTCACTGCATCGACGTCTAGGAACAAATATGTAGAGGTAATGCTCAGCAAATCACTGGAGAACAGCGTTTTTATCCTAACAATTAGTTGAACTCAAGGTTCAGATCTTACGTACAAGACCCCAATCTTGTACCCATACATTCAACAGGAACGCTACACTGTGGGGCATTTGGAGTATTTCTTTTTCCTATACATGTTTGTCTTTTGTGACCTCTGGTCTCTAGGTGCACCGCAGAGAAGCATGGCATTACTGTGCATGTTTACTTGGTCATGTAAAAAACACAGTATCAAAAGAAGACAGAGCTCATTTTTGTATAGGTTTTTATTCAGTCAAACTCAAGTGGTGAATGCCAGATACTTGAGCATCTACACAGGTATCACAACTACTTCCACAGGCATCAGCAGACTGTAATTTGCAATGTATAGTATTGAAATATCTTCCTTTTCTTATTTTATATCCTAGCACCCATTAATCCACTCTCTTAAATCAGAACGTTAAATGCCAAAGTAGAGTTGAGCATTTCAAGGTTACCACATTGAATCTCTAACAGAGCAAGGATTGTACCTCCACACGCGTGGGAAGAGTTTTTACGCAGCTGTGTCTCCAACAGATCTGAGGTATCTGGTCAGAGGAAATCCAGAACCTTTTTCAATTCCAATGGATCTTGTCTTTTTGATTTAGCACAGTGCATAGCTGTTTTTTACCCCAAAGGGACACATTTCACCAGCAGTGTACTATATCTAGTGTAAGTGGATTGCCCGTTTCTAATGCCCTTCCCGAAAGATTGTTTTAACTTGGTCCTCGAGGGGCACAGTCCAGCTACATTTTTAGGATACACACATGATACATTTTCATTAATTTAAATGTGGTCATTTATATCTTCGGTGGCTATCCTGCAAATCTTTCCTGGATCCGCTCTTTGTATACCTACGTTATTCAAACCCTGCCTTATAAGTAATGTTAAAGTGAAAAGGAGCACAATTTCTATCCTGGATACCTTCCTCGCCTAATGCAGGGCTAGAGATCCAAATGTCCGAAACAGGTTGATGGAGGTAATCTCTTCTTACCTCACACTCGCCACTTAACTCGGAATCTCTCGGATATTTGCACATTTTTTTTAACCCTAGCTCTACCCTTTCAGAATGGCAGTCTTCCAGAAGAAATGGACAAACAGTATGTGGCTTTACAGTGTATTATCAGATTGAAATTTTTCTCAATATGGACACCAGGTAATCTGCATGTCCAGATTTGTTACATAAAATATTATTTTGTTAATGAAAATACTTATTTTAGTAGTTATATAAAGTTGAGCCCTAGGCTACTTAAATTTAGTACTGGGATTTTTTTTTAGTTTTAGTTTGTTTTTTGTCTGTTATCCATCTTGCTATCAATATGTTTTGTTTCCATTGTGTAATGTATTTGTTTCTTTTGATATTTGTAATCAGTTTGTCTCCATTTATTTCTTACAGTCTCATCATTTACAAATATGAACAGTTTCCAAGGTCTTCCACTGATTTTCAACAGTGATTAGAAAAGTTGTCTTCCTGATGGGACCTCACGTTACGATTCGCGGTAAGATGATGTCACATTAAAGAGTGGCTTTATTGAGAATTGTGAGGAGATGCAATGTAAAAGATTAGCAAAAGAAAATGTATGTTTTTAGATAAAAAAGTTGCATGAAATAAAGAGACTGGCCCACATCGGCACAATATGTGACAACAGGTCCTATACCGGACATATCTAGAAATTATGTCTACACAAGAAAATCCCTAAATGTCACTTCGAATTATACGGCACAATTCCTATAAACAGCAGAAGCCAGATGTGATCATAGGAAAGGTGTTTTCCTGAAATATGCAAATGAAATACAGAAAATCCATTTTCTTTCGCATTAAATAAGAGGTTTCAATTGCCACGAATTCATGATTCAGGAGTTCTGAAGCCAGGATAGGAAGTAAATAAAATTTACAAGAAAGGAGGTCAATGCCGCCCTAAACGAGGTCTAATGAGAATGTAAGCAGAATGAGGGCCAGTCCATGGTTTAGCTAATTACTCGTTTTCAGAATTATAATGAATTGGTAAACTATTGTGATTAGAAATAAAATTGGTGACATGATGCCAATATGTATTTTCGCAATATATATATATATATATATATATATATATATATATATATATATATATATATATATACGAACACACAAATAATAATGAGAAGTCATTAGATGAAAAACTCATGTATAAAACTGTCATTTTGCACATGTATCAGACCATGCTTCAAATGATTACTGAAGCCATCTCAGTCAGTTTTAAGTGTTGAGGGAGTAAAATCACATCAGTGATTACGCGAAAGGCTGCCAATGAATGTCTAAAATGCAGAATTTTCAAATTATTTAAATAGTATAATGGGCACTTGTATTTTTAGGTTTCCAGCCTCGGAAATCCCTTCATAATTATAAAATCCAATACCAAGCAATTTGAACGAAATGACACACCACTGGTGCATTGCAATTTGATGTGTTCGCCTATTCCACAAATACATAGTAAATTATATGGTGCATGTGTCGACTCTGTAAACATTCCATTTCTAGAGCAGAGGTTTTCAAGAACAAGCACAAACCTAAGCCAAAAGTTATATTTGCTATATGTACAACAGTCGCGTCTTCATATTTGTTTCCCTCCGGCATCCTGTGCACTCACTGCCTGCAGTGTGGGAACATCTCTCAGCCTCCCTCTCCACAGTGGGACGGTTTTCTCTCTCCAGCTACTGCCAGTCACTGAGGTGTTTCTGCAGGGGCTTGTTGACTAGTGACCCAAGACTACTCGTTGCACAGGGCAAATGGCACACCCCTGCATCAGATGAGTGACGTTCATGCGCAGGCACGTTTTCCACAGAAAGACATGTCAATCAGCGAAATGCTCCTTGAGTATATTTCGCAAAGGGGAAATGATACTACCAAGATACATTTGTCTTTTGAGATGGAGGAACCATCCACATTTATGAGGGTGAGCTACCTCACTTATTAGCGCAATACAATGTTTTTTTTTTTTTAAATAAAAATATTAATGGAGATCTTACATTGAGTGGAGATATGCTTTTGTAGCCGACGTACTATGGAAATGAAGCAGAATTTGGGCCAAAGTCCTATTCTGTCTGTTGTACAGCACTATAACTTCTGTGAGGTGGGACATGCGCGGAGGAGTTTCGGATGGTTTTAAACTGTGGCTGGAAACATTTGATGAATATGTCAATGCCTTTCCATTGGCCATGGGAGAAGACATGATCTTATTTGCTCATCTATTAGTCTGAAAAATATTGAAAGTGCCTGAGGACAAAAAAAAGTTTTTTTATTATGGTAGGCAAATATTGGTACGTGTCTCTCTCTATTTATCCACTGAAAATGGTTATACCAGGATATTTCTCGCCCACATTCTCCGAGTTCGCCTGTGTTCACACTCAAGAAAGAAATTAGCAAAGCACTATTAGGCACTACTACTTCCATTAAATATCTTAAGAAACAGGGCCCTCGCCCTTTAGTCACTCCCTGAACCCCAATGCCGACCGTCAGATGACAAACGTCAGGCAATGAACTAAAAATCACTTTGTCACGAGTTTGCACATTTCAAGGATCGTTCCTCAAAAGCTATGGCGGAGAACAGGGGAGGAAGGTGCACAGTCTTGTACAAGTAAAGTGCTGCTCTTAAAACTTTATATTAGAAAGAGGAGGAAGCCGTACGGTACAATGCTACATAATGCGTCTGGGAGGCATGCCTTCTCGTAGTGGTTTCTGTAAATGCTGCTCTGGAGCACACTAAGAATAGATAAGTTACATAAATAAGTTGTTGAGGGATTGCTGATGGTGCAAAAAAAGGCAAATGTCTTCTACAGCGAAGTTTCTGTGGTCAACCAAAGTAATATGGACTGGAAACGCGGGCCACAGGGAATGGAAGCAGTGCAACTGAGACACATTTTTCATGGGCGGGCAGTGGTCGCTGATGTCCACTGCCAAGTATAACTCAGCTGGCCCTCAAGGGAAGCCACCCAGGCTTCCCTGTCCGAAAGGAAAGAGAAGGCAGGTCAGACTCCAGTGTAACCGACTGGATTATTTTCCCAACTAAGATCTCAGCTTAGCCCACTAACTAAGAAGCAGTCGGTGGAAAAGTGAAGAGCTGGGAGCTTTCAAGAAGCAGGTGATTGGGAGGAGGACCCAAAGTCAGGTGTTGTGGTAAGGCAGCTCAAACATGCTGCACGCCTCCTCAAAGCTTTCGTCCATGTCCAGCCGCTTCCAGAAGGACTTCTGCTTCTTCTGCAGCTCCCGTCGAACGCACTTCGGGCAAGGGACGGTCTTCGACTTGCACTCGGCGTGAAAGACAGCTCCACAACATTCACATCTACAAAATGAAAAAGTTGAGAAAGTCATAAAAAGCAGGCAAAGTTTATCTGTACTGTTACACAACTAATGTGACAGCGAACTGGTGAAGCTACACAACGCCGTGAAGTACTTGGCCATCAACTTCGAGAGAGAACACCCATACAACCACCCACTTCAGCAGAGGTCTGAAATTAGAAGGAAATTCTAGAGAATTTAAACTTTGAGGGATGTTTAATTTTGCCATGCCTATATTCCAGATTTTGAGAATGTTCACCAATAGACTGGTTGAGGGTCATCGGTGAAGAATGAGGGTTTTGAATCCCTAATTTCGAAAAGGACCAATGGCTTCTGGGTTTACAACAGCACATTACATTTCCAGTCTTAAAATGGAACTTGAGCCCTCATCCCTCCAATAAACAGAAAACAAGCATAGGCATAACAATTGGTCTGGCCTTGGCAGAATGGTGTTGGCATATGCCACACAAATAAAAAAGAGAAGAAAATATGTGACCACTTAAACATAACCATCATATGCTTGCAAAAATAATTAAATAAACAAAACCCTGATTTACTATTGAAGTTTGTTTTAAAAATAAGAAGCCTTTCAGTTGCGCCATACATTTTTTCCTATTATTTGTGTAGGAAATGAGAATAAACCACCACTTAACCAAGAACTGAAATTGCAGGTATTTGCAATGTCACTTGAACATTTTATAAGACGCATATGGAATATAAATCACCATCTAACTGGGCACCCAAAGTGAAGACAAAAATCAATAGCTGGCATTTAAAGTTGATGCTAAAATACAATGAAAACCAAGCTTCGGACCAGACTTATCGTGAGGAAAAAGAACACTATTTCTAGGCGGATATGAAAGATGTGCACATGCTTTGTGCACTCACTCAAAGTGAAGGGAGCCAGTGGGTAAAGGGGGCTGACCCATTTCGTTAAGCGATTTGCTGTAGAGGAGGAAGGCAAAATATGAATGACAATTTAACTGACCAATTGCTGAAGTCCGCTGACCAAAAGTCCCTCTATGTATGTATTTTATATATGATTTAAAAAAAATAGACTGGCGCAAAAGCTAGAGCCATCTCAAAGGCCACACCCAATAATAATTTCAGATCCATGGGTAAATCACACCCTAAAGAAATCATCCAATCAGTGCGTACCAGATGTAAATGTCAGAATCCTGAATAATTAGCAGGGGCACAAGACAGGGATGCCCCCTGTCACCCCGATATGTGAAACAGCAGCTAAACCATTTGCATGCTGAGTACACAACATGGGGACAGATTGAGGAATAGAGTTACAGGGGATACAACACATAATATCACTGTAGGTGGACAGCCTCTTGATATACCTGAGATGTCAGCACAAGCATTGGACATTTTGTGTTGGAACTAGTGGGACATGAATGGGCCTTGCACTTAAGAGTGAACTGTGGGAAATATTGCATCTTCCTGATACACTGAGGTGAAATTAGAGAAACTATGCCAAGACGCCATGGTCAAATAAGATAGGAATAGACAATATTTAGGTATCTAATGGAACAAATTTCTAGAACAAAGCATGCGGTGGTAGATGGCAACTTAGCTAAGGTGATTTCAGCCTTAAGACTAACCTAAAATTCTGCACGTGTCTCCCATTATCAATGATGGACTACAAAAATGGTGATGTTTCCTAGATTATCATATTTCTTGTGAATTTGCTGGTATTCTTGACAGCCCGCGTGTCCACAGAACTCAGTGGGATGCTCACAGATCATATATGGAAGGAGGGGAGCTGTAGGGTAGCACTAAAAAAACGATATTCCCAGCAATTGAGGGTGGACTAGGAGTTCTTGATTTTGAGCTCTATTACTGTGCACCTCAACTACAGTGGATCTCAAAATGGTGTACAGCACCTGAAGCACAAGACACAAAGATTACACTGAACCAGATACCACAGGGAGCGTTGGAAAGAAGGACACTCTGGTCCATTTAGAGGTGGCAGGTACGGGTGGAAGCAATGTATGAAAGAAGGCAAATCAGCTATACACACACCTGCAATTCCAATTCTGAGTCTCCTGGGACTGAGAGATGCTGGAAATTAACATATCTTATAAATATGGGACTAAGTAGGATTAACTAAATTCAGAGAAAATAAGGTGAAGAGAGACTTTCTGGAGGACTTATTCCATCACAATGGTTTGCCTGGAGTCCAGTTCCTGACATAGGCCAAAATCACATATGCTCTGATGCAATTTACTAGAAAGACAGGAAGGTAAGCCAAAACTATTTACAGTATTGGAGTTACTTCAATAGGAGGTGGCAAGCGACTGATTATATCACTATATAAAGCGCACCTAATGGAGACCAAACTGGACTGGACTCCCCTCAGAGACAAAAAGTCCCAGAATCCTGCCAGAGTTCCGGAAAACACTAACTGGACTCAAATAAAGTCTAATGGACCATGAACGCCAGGTTCAAACTGTTATAGGTCAACATCTTACATGGGACCGATTTCCCCCTAGCAAACTACGTACGATATACAATCTCCCATTAGCTTACCTAGATGTAGGTCAGATGTTACCCAGAGATGAGGGAGTATTGGACTAAAATAAGCAATATCATAAATGAGGCTACTGGGAGGCCAAGTCTCCTCAAAGTGGAACAGTATCTGCCAAGTTTAATGCCTAGATCTCAGTAAACTAAAAACACTACCAAGTTCATGGGATTGGCATCACTAATAGCCAACCATTTGGTAATGCAGTGGAAATCAGTGAAGGCACCCACAAAATATATGTGTAGGTCTGTGGTGAAAAGATGGGCACAATGTGAAGCAGAAGCCTTACGAATAGAAAGGAGGAGAGTAATGATAAATGCTGAGAAAGCCCAGGCCAAGGAAACTCGATTTTACACAACCTGACAAAGACAATGAATTAAAAGCAGAAGATAACTCAAAACACTGCACCAGAACATATGAGACCTGGACACAGCAGACACTGCTCCCTCTTCTCTCTACTCACCTCACTATTTCTTCCACCCTTGACCCCTCCAGGGTTGCGCCATGGACCCACAGTTTTTTTTTTTAGTAACACATTTAATTAAGGTTTTGAAATAGTTTGCACTTGTGCTGCAGGGAAAAGAACAAGGAAACAACCACTGCGGTGCCAAAGTGAGCTAATAGGACACATCCAAAGAGTGCAGGAGAAATGAGGTTGGGGGGTGGTTTGGGGCTGGGATTGCGAGGAAATGTCAGTGCTCCTCCGTTACAGGAATGATGTATCAGAGCACGGCAAATTGCGGGGGGCAGGGCACTGCCTAAGGGGTCCAACCACTCATTCATCGTTCAAGGATTCTTTGCTTGATGTGGAAAGCAGTCAACCAGCATCATCTATGAGTGGGTAGTTCTGCATTATCTGGTCCTAGGCCTCTGTGTAGTCTGGCCTGCGCTGGCACCTTTGAGCATCAAGCTTCAAGAGGGTGTCTTCACATTCAGACCACTTGTAGAGTTCACATCTCCAACCCTGTATGGGACGACCAGTGGAGGACTTCCAAAACATGGAGAAAGCAGTGCAGGCCAGGGAGAGAGCAAGATAAGCAAATTTAGTGGTAATTGCTTGCTTTGGAGCTGGGTTTAAGGAACAACCTGAGCAAACAGACAGCCTAGTTCCCATGTAGGTTTTCGCCAGTTGCAGCATTAATGAGGCATATAACTGTGGGCCAGTATAAGGTGAGTGAGTGAAGAGGCATTTCTAGAGCGCATGGCTACCTGGGGGCATCCCAGCGCTAGTAGCCGGCAGCTTCAACTTCCAGCTGTGTTAATGAAACAGATACATTTTAAGTTGCTTTCGAAAGGTCAAGTAATTTGGTTCCAGGCGGATACCAATAGGCAAAAGATTCCACAGTTTTGCAGCATTGTACAAGAAGCGACGTCCTCCGCTTCATGTTTTTCTTAATTTTGGGACTACCGCCAGATGTTTCTTATCTGACCTTAAATACCTCTTGGAGCGATAAGGTTGAATAATGGCTCTGATAGTGGGAGGGCCTCCACCTGAGAGAGCTTTGTGCATGATACTATTAGCCTTAAACTGGACACTCTCTTGAATGGGCAGCCAGTGAAGTGATGCAAGCGCAGGCTTGGCTGAAAGGCGCTTGGATGTATTCGTAAACAGACGTGCCGCACAATTTTGCACTATCTGCAATTTTTTGATGGTGGTGAGTGGGGCTCCCAGATATAGAGCATTAGCATAATCCAGGTGTGATAGAATCAATGCTTGAACCAGCAGTCTTCTAGCCGAGAAAGGTAGCAGGGAAAGAATCTTTCTTAACATTCTTAAGATCCCAAAGCAATAGGCTGCCACCTTACATGCTTGCTCTTCAAAATCCTGCTTAAGGTCTAGCCATACACCCAGACTCTTGATTTTCTCCTTTGGGGAGGGTGGTGTCCCAAGACAGCTAGGCCAGAGGGATCCTATACTCAGCAAGATGGAGTTACCCAAGAGCATCAGCTCGGTCTTAGCTCCATTCAATTTTAGATAGGAGTTGTCCATCCAACTCGACACCTTTTCAAGGCATAAGGCTAGTCCTGTTGATTAAGTGAAACCACCAACTGGGTATCATCAGCGTAGGTGATGATCTGAATGCCAAAAGGTGTAACTACTTTTGCCAGGGAACTCATATAGACATTAAATTGGGCGGGGAAGATCCCTGAGGGACCCCACATCTAAGGGGCATTCACTTAGAGGTGATTTCCTCTTCAAAAACAACTTAAGATCTATCTTCTAAAAGTACTGTAGCCATTTTAGCACTGTTCCAGACACTCCTGACTTCCTAAGTCTTTGGACTAACAAATGGTGGTTCATCGTGTCGAAGGCTGCGCTGAGATCTAACAGAATCAGCGCAGCACAATCCAATATTTTCCTTAATTCTTCCACAACTGTCAGGAGTGCTGTTTCTGTGCCTTGCTGTGGTCTGAGCCCAGTCTGTGAGGAGTGAAGACGATTGTTGTTTTCAACGAAGAGAGAGTCTGATTTAAGTGCTGGTGATAGGGCGATAGTTGGCCAGC
Source organism: Lissotriton helveticus (assembly GCF_964261635.1). Lineage (NCBI taxonomy): Eukaryota > Metazoa > Chordata > Amphibia > Caudata > Salamandridae > Lissotriton > Lissotriton helveticus. Next base: position 448,430,958 of record NC_136061.1, read on the forward strand.
ACGCCAGGATCAAGGTTAGGTCATTTTAAGAGTGCTCTAATCATAGCTTGTTTCCATCGAGGGGGTACTATTCCCGTTGCCAACAAAGCATTCATCACGTTTAGAATAACCAGAGATACAGTTTCAGCAATTAAGTTTAAAATGTTAGGGGAGCAGCGTCTGACGGTGCTCCCGACTTGAGCTGACTAAGAAGTAATGTAATGTAAGGAGATTCTTATATAGCACGGCTGTCACCCAACGGGTATCCTGGCGCTGAGATTACCAAACAGCACTGTGTGGAACTGAGCTAGAGCACAGAACTAGATTTAGTCTCTAGGAAAGAGCTTGGAGGGAGGTCAAACTTGGGGGTGGGATGACCTCCAACAGATAGTCTTCATCTTGGGCTGTCTCGTCAGGTGGCAATAGGGTTTGTGGAGCCGTCACCAGGGGAAAAGAGTTATAAATAGTTTGTATTTTATCAGAAAATAATTCTGCAATTCGATTGCTGTAATAAGGGATTTCTACAAAGGTAATGGGAGGCGCATTGTAGGTTAGTAGAGACTTTGCGATCTGGAACATTTTGTGTGGACTATTTGCAGCCAAAGTGATTTTTTCCTCATAATAGAGAGCTTTGGCAGCCTTTAGTTCCGATTTATAGATCTTTATAGCCTCTCTATATTTTATTTTATTAATTACAGAGGAATATTTTCTCCAGGTTCTTTCCAGCTTTTTGCTGGATTGTCTAAACTCCCAAAGTTTAGGCGTATACCAGGCATTTTGGTTGGATCCTGCTCTGTCATGGTAGAATGGTATCAAGTGACGACTCTAACCAACTAACTAAATCCTCATTCACGGTGACTGGGTTAGTTTCAAAATTGGGAACGGAGTCTTCCACGATAGTCACCCAGGATTTTGTAGGCAGTTTCGACTGTTTGCTGGTTTTCTCAGCCGGAGTGATACCACCTGTGCTGTCCAAAAAAATTGAATTAGATAATGGTCCGTGCAGGGCACTAAAATAGGGTCCTTAACCAAAAGGTTGGGAATATTTGAAAAAAATAGGGTCCAGTAAATGGCCTTTACAGTGAGTGGGACCTTCAACTAATTGTGCCAATCGAAGCGTCTCCAGTCCCTCTACTAGTTCCAGTCTAGGTGGAATTAAAATGTCTTCAAAATGAAGATAAAAAATTTGGGGAGGGAGCTAGCTAAATTTGCTACAGTATCTGGAAGCTCCATACAAAAATTACCTAAAGGGCGTGGAGGCCGGTATACTAAAATCCCTGAGAAGGTCCTGACGTGAGAGATACCTAAGGTAAAGTAGATGGTTTCGCAATCTGGTAGAGGGTTTATAGTTAAGCGGCAATTAAATGTATTCTTATAATTTATGGCTAGTCCACCTCCTCTCCCTGTATCTCGATCCAGCCTCTGAATCACATAGCCTGGGGGGAGGGCTTGGACAATAATAGGGGCAGCATCTTCATTCAACCAAGTCTCTGTTAGGAAGAGAACATCAGGGCTCTCTTCTTATAGTAGAAGGTAGATTTCCAATGAGTGTTTAGACAATGAACGGCAGTTCAGTAAAAACATTTTAATAGCCTCCATGGTAAGGGGGACTAAAGGTGTTTCAAACATGGGGCAGAATTTAAAATGACAGGTGCGACAGTGCTCACTGAAGCTATCCGGTGACACTGTGTGTAGGCACTTACTTCTTAGCTCTCCTGTGTAGGAGTTGAGCTGATCCGCAGTATAAACGTGATTTTCCCTGGCCAAACCAGCAGGGGTTCTGGCCCTTGAGCCTGGTCTGGCGCAGATGGGCTTGTCTTAGGCGCGCCTTAGGAATGCCAGCACGTGCCCGCTGCGCACGTCTGCTGTGCGGACGCATCATCAGCCCTTTTTAAAGACAGAGAGAGCGTGCGAGCATTAGCAGTCTCGAGCGCTGACCTAAGACTCTCCCGTCTGCTAATTAAAGGCCTGCCGGAGAATTGAACACAGCTCCTTTCAGTGCGAGGATGAAGTTAAAATCACAGTAAATTTTATATTTAAAAACACACTCAAGGTCACAGTATTAAATAGCAGACTAAGGCTTAACACTCTCTCGGAGCATTAAACACAGTTCCAGTTAGTGCAAAACATGCAGCTAGCAGCGTAATGTTACCTAGCTGTGTAACTGATCGTAATTAGAAGTCCATAGCATCTGGTAAAAGTCTGCCCCACTAATTGACATCAGGGCAAAAAGCTCGCACTCCTGGAATATTTTGCTAATGCGGCTAATGGTCAGATATACTCTGTGTAGGTAATAATACTGAATGAGATTAAAGCGGGCATTGCGAGCAATGTGAGGGGTGTTGGTTAGGACAGTAATGCAATGTAATGTAATCCATATTTGTAAAGCGCGAACATATAATTTCTTAAGGTTTCAAGGCACAGGGGGCCGTCAGGGAGATTAAGTAAGCTATTGCCCAGAGTCACATACTGTAGAGCTGAGCTGCCACTGGCGATTGTACCGCGAGCCCCGAACTCCGAAGTCAGCTGCTGTAGCCGCTGGGCCACACCTCTTCTAGACCAGCATCCGTAAGCTTTACAGCCATTTACAGTGCATTGCTCGCGAAGGGGCGGGGGAGAGCTCACATTTGGATTGTTAAAGAAGGGATCTGTAAAGGAGGGTGATCGCTCGCACCAGTCAAGATGTTGTATGATGTCCTTCAAACAATTATTTTCAATGGGTTCCAGTATCTCTTTGCCCTACGCTTGAAGAGCTGCTGCTACTGCACCTGAAAAGAGAAAATGTCAAGGAGGTAGGGCTTATTCGTCTATCAGGTCTTGAAAACTCTACAGCTGTTGATTCATTCAGTAGTCGGCCAGGGAAGCCATGCCCCTCCGTTCCCAGTCATGCAGGCCGGTCCAGTTACCCTGGTGCAGCAAGTACAGTAAAGTTGTCAAAGGCAAATCCTCTGCATATGGAAGTTTAGTCCTTGTGCGCTAGAGTGCCCAGGTCTGTGCAATCCTAAGGGTCGGAATCTCAGGGGCCTCGGCTCATGGTCGCTTCAACTGGCGTGGTGGGCTTAGTAAGGCAAATAGGATAGCATGGGTTGGAATAAATCTCAACCCGTCAGTCATTCCACACCAATGCCTGTCCCACCAGTAGGCGCCCATTTCAATTGGGTGGCAAGATAGTAGAGCTCCATGTCTGGGACCGCTAACGTTCCGCACTGCAAATGAGCTTAGTCAGTAGGCTATTCATCTTGTCAAAGAGGGATTTAGTGAGGCGAACCGGAAGAGTAGTAAAGTAATAGAGAAGACGGGAGGGGTAGGTAGGGGGGAAATATTATTTTGCACAAGGTAACCCTACCCCTGCAAGATATTGGCAGGGAGACCTAAAAATGTACGGTTTAGTGCATTGAAGCCAACACCTTCCTAATGTTACCCTCTATTAATTCAGTCTCAGTGTGGTATAAGTGGACTCTGCGGTACTGTAATGTAATAGCCGTCCAATATCAGGGGGAGGGGCCCAAGAAATCAGGACGCAAATTGGGAATGTATTAACTCAGAGATATGAGCAGGCAGCAAAACGTTCCAGGGTTCCGATCGCGCTCTCCACATTGCAGTGTTATTCTCGCATATAGGGGAGGAGATCGTCGGCATATAATGAGATATAGGGAGTGAGACAAAAGTCTGTTGCGAGTGGTAATGAAGATGAATGCGGAGTAAGGGGAACGGCTCCATTGCCAAGTGAATAGCAATGGCAAGAGGGGCCAGCCCCTTTGTGCACCTCTATCTAAGAGACACAGTGCTGTAATAGTGGGACCAGTCCTCACACAAGCGAACAGGTTCATGCACAACAGTGGTTCCAGGCAAGAAACCTCCTGGATAACCCCATGCTTTCCATTGTGAGGTAGAGACAAGCCAAACAAAAGGATTCGAAGGCTTTCTCAATATCCTCTGCAATTACTAGAGCCTTAGTGTTGTCAGTAATCAACGTGATTGTAAAACGAGCATCAGTTGTAGAATATTCTGCACTGTGCTACAGGTATGGATAAAGCCTGACTGATCCTCATGGAGGAGGTCACCGACATGTGGAAGCAGCCTGTTTAAGGGCCTGAATACGAGTGTAGCAGTGTGGAAGCGGGCTGCCACACCAGTGCCCCGCTCCCACACTGTCAAACTCGTTCGCCGACTGCCCGCCAGATTAGGAGTTTTCCCCTGGTCTGGCGGGCAGCGCTGTGGTGGTCCCAGGTGGTGAGCCTTAGAAATGCACCACAATGGAATTGGTGATGTATACAGACATGGCGGCGGAACACGTGCCCCTCTGCATGCATCCCCTCGCCCAGAGGCAACAGAGGCCCTGAGGGCCCCCTTATTTTCCTCATTCCCACCCTTTTTATGGTGAGCTCAGCGCCATGAAAACTGTGGTGGTGAGGAAACTCGTAATATGCTTGGCGGTGCCGCAGCAGCACCAGCAGCATATTGCAGGCCTCTGAATGCTGCAAGATTGCCTGGGATGGCAGATCCCTGCTGGTGGCAGCTGTCGTATGGCAGTCCGACTGCCAAAATCATAATACAGTGGTCGGACTGCCAGTGCGGTGGTTCCTGCACTGCCACCGTGGCTGTGGCTGTCCATTAGGCCACCGTAGTCATAATTAGGCCCTAAGATTTTACGTAATAATTTATAGTAAAAATAAAGGCGGACGCACGATTACTTGAAAACGGTGACTGTTGGATTCTATGCTCTATTTTGAACATTTTTACAAATCTCGTGTTGCTAATATTGACTTTTTAAAATATCATTGCTGCTCACCTTCTCTGACCTGCATTCGACTCCCCCAGTCTACCGCACGCGCTGCTCGTTTGTAGTGGAGGGAGGTTCCTAAACTTTGAATTTTGTACATTCATACTCCCTTCCGGTGCGAGGAGGTTGGTGCTCTAGTGCCCAAGCACCTCTATTTAAACTGAATGCCACAAGCGACGCACAGTAGACGCGCCAGTGGCATGCCGAAGGCGCGCTAAAGGCAAGCCCGTCTGCGCCCGTCCGCGCCAGGACAGTGCCAGAAGCCAGGACCCCTGGTCAAGCCACCCCAGACCTGGGCATTGCAAGTAAGACCAAACAATACACTAGACAAGAGCTGCTTGATCTTTGAATCAATAACATTTTCCACAGCCAACATGATCTCCTGCCACTAGTTGAAGGTCATTTTCCGTGTCGACTATGTCAGTATCAGAGTAATGCTGACGAAGCAGGGCCGACCTGTGTAACTTCAGATTATTCTCTATTAAATAAGGTTCCTCCCTGCACAAAGCATGCCCCTTTCCATGTGGTATGTATTCCATAAATGGAAGCCAGAGGACATGGAAAAACATGGTATGTAATGTTCGCTCTTTGCCTAGACATTCAATTGAAATTTGAGACTTACTTTCCTCTATACAGCCTGAGCTTGGGTTTTTAACTGAAACTTGGCTAAAGCCCTACTCCACACCCTCTGTCACTCTTTCTATACCGGAAGGCTATAAGCTTATTAGGTTAGACAGACCAATTAAGATGGGGGGAGGGATTGCTATCGCTCATAAAGACAGCATTAATGTTTCTGTTTTGGATGAGTGTTGTAGTATAAAGATGGAGGTTCTTATTTTTCGAATTGATCTGTCGCCCCAAGTCAGTTGGAAGGGGGCCTTAGTTTATCGCCCGCCAGGTCCTTTAGCAAATTTTTCACTTTTACTTATTGAATTAATAGCTACTCATGTACTTGCAAGTAATAATTTCCTACTACTAGGCGATTTTAACATTCATAGTGAATGTACCACCAATGTGGAGTCACTAGCCTTTCTGAATAACCTTGCACTCTTAGGCCTAAATAACCAGAATGAAGGTCTCACCCATATGGCTGGCCATACGCTAGACATTATTTTGTCTAACTCCCCCAATGTATGGTGTGAGTCACAATAACAACTAACATGGACCGACCATGCTTTAATTGAATTTTCCATTAAGAGCCATAAAGAAGAACATAGGGGTCAACATTCGGATAGCTTTACGACTTGTAGGCAATGGAAAAAGGTCTCTCCAGAGAATTTTCAAGCCTCGCTGGAAGTACCACGAAATAAACCCTCAGACAATTTAGTAGAAGCCTTAACCAACTACAATCTGGCATTAACCCGGACCACTGACCACCTTGCACCTCTGAAATGTTCTCCCACTCTCTCGACATGCCCGCAAGCTGCCTGGTTTTCCCCCAGTTGCATATACAAAAGAAACTGTGTAGGAAATACGAGAGGAAATGGCGTGTTACCCATAAGGAAAGTGACAAAACTCAGTTTTTAACTTCTTTGTGAAGTTACCATAGTAGCATTAAGACTGCACGAAAAAAAACACATTTCCACTCAAATCATACTGGCTAGTAATGCTCCGAAGGTTTTATACAACATTCTTCAGTCATTTATAAACCTAAGGCCTGTGAGAATGTTGAAGCACCTTTGCAAACATTATGCAATGATATTGTATAACATTTGTCACAAAAAATAGAATTAATTTATGAAAAAATTGTCTCTTCGGGAAACCCACCTCAGATGCTTGTGACCACAGAAATTTCAGAATCAATTTCTTCCATGCTGCTCGAAAATTTTCCCCCACTAACCACAGCAGACATAGAGGTCCTAATGCATCAAGTGCAGTCTGGCTCGCCTTGCGATCGGATTCCTGATAGAATAGCCAGTACCCTAATCCCTCAACTATCTCTATTGATTGAACATCTTCTTAATTTGTCAATAAAGGAAGGTTTTGTTTGATCGGAATAGAAAGCTGCACAGATAATGCCGATTTGCAAGAACACTAAGGCCCCTCTGACTGATCTGACCAATCTTCATCCCATTTCGCTCTTACCATTTCTGAGTAAATTAATAGAGAGATACGTCAACAAACATCTCTCGAACCACGTCGAACTTCTCAGGCTGTCTAGACTCCTCTCAGTCAGGCTTTAGCCCAAATATAGCACCGAATCAGCCCTGCTAGTAGTCACGGATAACATCAGAATGACTCTAGATAAGGGCCACTCTATGATTCTGGTGCTATTGGACCTATCCGCCGCGTTCAATACGCTTTCCCATCAAATATTGCTCAGAAGGTTAAGGGAAATTGGACTAAGAGACTCCACCTTTCAGTGGATGTCAAGCTTTTTATCTGGTCGATCTCAGACGGTTAACCTAGGCCCATATCGTTCGGCACCCAAGGGAGTTCCACAGGGCTCTTGCTTGAGTCCTACTTTATTCAACATCTATGTGTCTCCCTTGGCCAATGTTCTAAGAAAATATGGGTTTATTCCAATATCATATGCCGACGATACGCAGCTACTCTTACCTTTCGATGAATCCACTCCCACTGCACATTCTGCGGTTGATAAAATTATGTGAATGTAAGAAATTTCCTAATATGCTGAAATCAATAAAATATTTTAAAATAATTTAATGTATGTATTTTTCTATTTATGCATTTTGTGATTACATGAGGGTGTGATTACATATGTAATCACAAAATGTATAAATATAAGAACACAAAACAAAGAAATTAACGATTCAGCCTCCCTCTGAGGGTAACCTATGTGGAACGAGCTTATTAACCTCTCCAGTTAGGTACTATATGCAAAAATAGGCCAGAAATATCTTTTATTAAAACTGCACACATAAAGTACGTCTCTTAAACAGGCATCAAATCTCATTTGTATTCCGAGCTCCACTATGGCCGCAGTCTTAGCAATAGTACCTTTAATGGAAAACGACATTTACATCCTTTTTTAAAGTAAATGATGAGAGGTAATAATTCCTTTTGATCCTGATTCTGAAACCCTTCTCCTATTATCTACATTTATAGCCTCTTCTGAAAGTAGTCCCAGAGGCAATTCACATAATTGAGTATAAGTATTCACAAAGCTCGAAACGAAATATGGCACCTATGTGCAGTCAATTTACGAAATAATATAGAGGGAGAACTGGAAGACAGGTAGAAACATAAAATGAAGGCATGTAAGGAATACACAGCAGTTTAGCAGAAATGATCACCATCAACAGAACTAAACTACCAAATCAAAAATATTTTCGTCTTATTTTAAATAATGTCAACAATTTCCCGAAAAAACAAAGCAGTTGGAATATGTTGAGAACCAAAAAGATGGATAGGTACATTCGGGCTGCTCATCTGGAAGCAAATACAATTTCAGATTTTGGAACCTGAAAAACTATTTCCCCTAAAAATGAAATGTAAGATATAACAGAAAACAAATTCTGTGTGCCGGAGCCTGTTGTGTTTGAAATACATAAGAATTTTCTTTTGTTATAGGTAACACAAAATATGGGGCCAGATGCATGAAGAAACCATATTGCGATTTCCTAATTGCGAATCCTTGCACTTTTTGCGTTTCCTAGGGGATTGCAAATGACCTACCTCATGAATATTAATGATGTAGGTCGCAATCATAGGGATAGTGGCCTGCTGGGTCAGCAGACCACCATGTCTGTTATTGCTTTTAAATAAAGCAATTTTATTTTTGAAATGCAGCCCGTTTTCCTTTAAGGAAAACGGAATTTGTTTCTAAAACAAAAATGAAAAGTTTTCTTTTCATTTTTTAAGAGTAGGAAGTGGTCCGTGGGACCACTGCCTGCTCTTAAAAAACGCTGTAACGAACATTCACGAATGGTAAGGGACCCCTTCCCATTTATGAATGGGTTACCACCTACTTAAAGTAGGTGGTAAAATGCGAATGTTTTGCGACAGCATTTCGGTCATAAAACATTCCTACATACTGATGTGATTTACTATTAGGAAGGGACGCCCTAAACATACCCCTTCCTAATAGCGAATCGAAATCCCATTTTGCAATTCGGTAACTGGTTACCGTATCGCAAAATAGGGTTTGCTACATCTGAAAAGCATTTTTTGCGTCCGTAAATGGGCCGACTTGCGAAGACAAAAATGCGTGATGCATGTGCCCCACAGTTCCCTGGGGCTGTGAGATACTTAGAAGTGGTAGCATAGAAGGAATGTATTAGAGCAGTGAAGGACTGGCTTGTATGGTGGTAGTGCATTGATTGTAGTACAAAGAAAAAACAAAAGTGATGGGTGGAATAGTTGAATTACTCTTAGCCACTGTTAATTATCCCAGTCCATCATGTTTTGGCCCACCACGCTACCTCAGACAGAAACCAGCCATATGCAAATCAACCTTGGTCCTGCTTCAATATAAAGAGTCCAAACCAACCTGCCAGGCCAGGTGTCCTTTGACGAGAACATAAGCAACTCCAACCAGTTTTAGATTAATTAGGTCTTTTCAGTGAAGTATAGCTTGTGTCCTATGAACCAGTGAGCACGGGACTCATGTCTGGGCTTATCCATTGCACTTAGGGCATCATAGTGAGGAAAACAAAATCATGATGGGTGGAAGGCTTGAATAGTTCTCAGCCACAGACAATTACTCGGTGGTAATACAACACAGTTCAGTGGTAGTGCTTTAATAGGAATTTGAAGTCGGGTGTTATTGCAGCTGCTTTGGTTGGAAGTGTTCTGAGATGATAGTGCAATAGTGTAGAGGTCGAGCACTGGTAGAGTAGATAATATGGTAAGTTGACAAACTTTAAATGGAGTAGTGTGGCATGGATAGTTGTTATAGGTGGTATTAATGCAGTTGTGATGGTTGTAGTATAGTGTTAAGGCCACAGGACTGGAAGGTGGAAGTGCAGTAGTGTGGGGTGGTAGCGCATTGCTGGCAACGCATAAGGAATGGTATTCATACAATGGGAATAGTAGTGTGATGCTGTGAAGCTGAACTAATAGAAGTGAGAGTGGATTGTTTGAGTTTTTTCATGGTAGTATTGTAATTGGGAAGTGTAGCTGGAGGTGAAAGTTAAGTGCTGGCAATGGTAGTGCAATGTGTTGGAGTGGTAGCATGGTGGTATCACATTGATAGTAGTGCAGTGGTAGAGAGTCAAATACCAGTGATGGTAGGTGGCAAAGTGGCAGAGGGTGTGGCAGTTCAATTTTACATTGGCAATACAATGATGGTAGTGGTAGTAATGTGGTGCTAGGAAGTGGCAATGCTAGGGTGGAGTTGATAGAGTGGCTACCATGATCTGGTAGTGCAATGCCGTGGAAGGAAAACAGTACTTGAATGGTAGAGTGCCGTTGGAGGGTGGTAGTGTAGTGTGGTATAAGAGTATGGATGTGTGAGGTGGCAGGGGTGTGTTGTTGAGAGGAAGTCCATTGTTGGTGTTACTAGTCCAATGGTATGTTGGTAGTGCAGTTGTTGTAGGTGGTGTTTGGAACTGTTGCCCTGGGTTGGAAGTGCAGTAATGGGGTGTAGTACTGGCAAATTCCAACATGGCCAGTGCACTGAACATGGATGGAATTTTGGTTGATGTAGGTACGGTGCAGCACTCAGTTCCACCAATCAGAACGCCGCAATGCAACGAACCAACAAAAAACCTGACAAGCCCCACTGAACATTAGAGTTGTAATAAGACGTTAGTAGATTAATAAGCTTTTCAAGAGATCTAAAGCTTTTTTCTGATGAGCCTACACTTGAATTACATCAACCAAAGTGTTTTACAAACGCTGCAATCACGCTCGATTGTAACAGCCTCTGTTATAGAGTGCAAGATCCTCTTTTACAAGACATGCAGTTTGAGACACAAAGCAGGAAAAGAGATAATTACATTCTTGCTCTTTCTTTTCCTTTTCTCATTTCACTTCTGTCTTTGTTCCCATCACAACCACACTTAGGTGAACTGTACACTTAGTAAATAATAATTTGAATGTGCACTATCTCAACTAAGCACAGAATGGGGCAATTTATTCCTATGACAGTTGTTATTGTGTGTAATTGAACACTTTGGCACACAATCTACTGAGCATAATTCCTAGAATGTGAAGAAATATGCATAACCGACTGTTCTGACAGAAATAAATCAAAGCACAATCTATAAAGATAGAGTATAATGGTCACTATATTGACACGGATAAGAGGATTATTCTAAAAGCATAGACAAAAGTGGTATCTCAGATGACGTAGGTGGCACAACCAAGAGGTTAGTTTTTAGCGCCATTCTGAATGAGAAATGAGCTTTTATACATGGTATGCTGACCACTAGGGCATCCGAAGCTCGGCCACCTGGGTGGCGAAAGCTTATCCACCTGACCGGTTGTTCTGAAATTTTGGGATGCTGTGTTTGTGTATTAATACTGACAACGTTGTCCTAGTAGAAGGAGGTTCTTCTGTAACAGACAAGATGGTCCGAAATGTTATGTTGCCGTGTACAGCTCTGAGAGACGAGAAAAACATTCTTATTTACTGTTCAATGCAGCAACATCTCTGATAGCTGATGTGTTCAATGCCCTGGCAATATCTGTGGTAGATATTGCATAATGCACAGTTATGCACTACCAGCATACTGTATTTACGCAAGTACTACAGGCATCACAGTTGTAGTGCGCTGAGGGAAACTCAAATCCAAATGGAAGGAGTTCCCTTTTAGAGATGTGAACTCTGGGGTGCCAGGACTAGGTTTGTGTTCATTATAACACCCAGAATATAAACGTTGGTCATAGTGGTTGGTCTAGTTCCTCACTGCAGCGGTCAGATATCAATGGACTTGGGGTTTTCAATGGGTCGATGCAACAATGTTCCCGTCTTGTTGGGTACGATGAGGAGGAGAGTTACCACAGTGTACGCATTCCTGCTCACCTGTTCTTTGTGCGGAGCAGACAGATGCTCTGCACCGTGAAACAGGTCAGTGTGAATTTATGAGGACACTGTCTGTCATCTAACTAAAGAAATTGTTCTCAAACAAGTGGATCAATTTCATGACACCTCTAGTACCAGAGGAGATCCATGTAGCATGCCACGTCATCATTGGAGGGGGACTAAATGATAATCTATGACTTAGTCGAGTGCTGGACTTGCGGAGAAGCTACAAATGCAATGAAGTGGATGCTGTTAAGTTGCTCCATTTCAGTCACACATTACATTTCGCAGCATTTACAGACATCTCTATTTGTTCATGGCGGATGTGAGTAGGTGTTTCAACTCTTGCTGCCTGTTGGAAAACAAAATCCCCTGCACGTCTCCAGAGAACTGTGGTCCCCTGCCCTGTTTCCCTGATTGAGCATGACAATCACACAAGCCCACAGAGGGATCTCTGTTAAGTGGCTTTAGACCCCGTAGGTGTGCTCTGATGTCGAGGTGACACCAACACTCCTTTTAGGCCAAAGCGTGCCAGACAGCACAGCTGTCTGACTGTGAATGACTTATTGGGAACAAGTTCATAGCTGACCTGGAAAGCAGCTATGCCAATTGCTTTGCATTTGTCTTTTTATTTTGTTACTCTTATTTTCTTGCTTTTTTCAATGGTTTTATCTATTTTAGCTCATCCATCTAGTCTTTGTCTCCCTCATGGAACATAGCCTGTTTACTACCTCTCTTGTTGGCTCCTTTTATCCATCCACAAGTGTCTGCTTTTTTGTAACTTTTTTCTTTTTCTAAAAGCACTCAGTGAGAATGCATATGTTTCCCTGCCCTGAGAGTGCATATGTTTCCCTGCCCTGAGAGTGCATGTGTTTCCCTGCCCTGAGAGTGCATGTGTTTCCCTGCCCTGAGAGTGCATGTGTTTTTACCATTCAGCGAGTTTGCCCGCTCCTCTCAGCATATTTATTTTCATATTATAAAAATTACATTTTTGCACAACTTTGACATTCAAGCTGCACTTATGTATGCTTTATTTTTATACAGCTTCGCCCTCTGAGCTGCTCCCCGTGAACGTTAACTCAATGTTGCTCTCTCTAGTTTTTTCACTTCCACACCCTTCCATGTTTCTCGGTCTCTGTTAATTTCCAGCCCAGTGCTCCATGCTGCTTCCTTCAACCGTGCTGTCTATGTTGCTTCCTCTCCGAGACACATGTGTCTCTTCCACATGCCCTCTATGGTGCTTCTCCCACCCTCCTGTTGCTTCGCCATGCTCCGTGGTAACACCTGCCGTGTTGTTTCCCCACATCTGCGTTTTTTCCTCCCCACTTCCTTTTTGTTTGCCTATCTAGCTCGGATCAGTAAAGATAAAAATTAAAAACACTGGTGTCATTTTTCAGGCATTTGCATATTTGGTGCGTGAGCCTATGAAATGATGTAGCTGCCTGTATAGGCTTGTTTTGCTTGTTTTTAGGGCTCGGGCCTACGTCACACAAAGTGGGGCGGGGCTTCCGAGCTCTAATGTTATAAAAAAAAAAGTTCAGAAAGGGCTGTGGGCTGCCGCATTCCAGAAAGCGCGCGGTTTTTGCGTGTGGTATTCTACCATGTGAATGGTAATTGGTGCAGGCAAGGCTGTGTTTAAGTAAGGCAGCACGCCATAGGGCTTTGGAATTTTTTCAATGTCCACTTCCTGCATAAAGTGTTCGGACACGCGCAGAAGAATACATAAATCCTCAATTACCAGCTGTCCGAGGTGCCGGTAATTGAAGGCAGATGGTGCTGGGAGCGTGTGCACTGCTGTGTTTTTTTTCCCTTGAGCTCTGTGTGCGCGCCGGCAAACCCGCGCCTGCTCTTTGACTGAGGTAGGCTAAACAAGCATTGGCAAAGCAAATAGGACTCTCCTATACAAAATCTGTTGGTTTTGTCAGGGATATGTTTAGCCATGTTGTACAGCAGCCTGGCTGCTATGCAGCACAGCTGAAAGTAAAAAAACAAACAAAGTGCTTTGATAAGCACTCGTGCCCACTCACCCGAACTCAAACTTTTAATGTCAAAATAGAAGATCACTTTAATTTACTGCCCTCATAACAGACCCCTTGCAGTAGCTCTCGTTGTCCTCTTACCAGATCCCTTGCATCTTCCCAGCTATTGCCAGATTCCTCACTCGCTCCCTGTCTCGTCACCATGACTCACTCTCTCCACCCTTTCATAAAAAAAACACTCCACCTCGCTTTCCTCTCACTGGGAGCCTCACATTTACTCTCACAGTCCGGTTATCAGATTCCTACTGCCGTTGTACCAGATCACTCATTGTACTATCATTCAGTGTCCTATCATTAGAGACTTGCTTCGGGCAGAGTAGGGAGGGCAGAGTAGGGAGGGCAGAGTAGGGAGGGCAGAGTAGGGAGTGCAGAGTAGGGAGAGGAGAAGTGAGTAGTGAGTAGAGTAGTAGAGTAGTGAGTAGTGAGTAGAGTAGTGAGTAGAGTAGTGAGTAGAGTAGTGAGTAGTGAGTAGAGTAGTGAGTAGTGAGTGCAGAGTAGTGAGTAGTGAGTAGAGTAGTGAGTAGAGTAGTGAGTAGAGTAGTAAGTAGAGTAGTGAGTAGAGTAGTGTGCAGAGTAGTGAGTAGTGTGCAGAGTAGTGAGTAGTGAGTAGAGTAGTGAGTAGTGAGTAGAGTAGTGAGTAGTGAGTAGAGTAGTGAGTAGTGAGTAGAGTAGTGAGTAGAGTAGTGAGTAGAGTAGTGAGTAGTGAGTAGAGTAGTGAGTAGAGTAGTGAGTAGAGTAGTGAGTAGAGTAGTGAGTGCAGAGTAGTGAGTAGTGAGTGCAGAGTAGTGAGTAGTGAGTAGAGTAGTGAGTAGTTAGTGCAGAGTAGTGAGTAGAGTAGTGAGTAGAGTAGTGAGTAGAGTAGTGAGTAGAGTAGTGAGTAGAGTAGTGAGTAGAGTAGTGAGTGCAGAGTAGTGAGTAGAGTAGTGAGTAGAGTAGTGAGTAGTGAGTGCAGAGTAGTGAGTAGAGAGTAGAGTAGTGAGGTGAGTAGAGTAGTGAGTAGTGAGTGCAGAGTAGTGAGTAGTGAGTAGAGTAGTGAGTAGTGAGTAGAGTAGTGAGTAGAGTAGTGAGTAGAGTAGAGTAGTGAGGTGAGTAGTGAGTAGAGTAGTGAGTAGAGTAGTGAGTAGAGTGTAGAGTAGTGAGTAGTGAGTAGAGTAGTGAGTAGAGTAGTGAGTAGAGTAGTGAGTAGAGTAGTGAGTAGAGTAGTGAGTAGTGAGTGCAGAGTAGTGAGTAGTGAGTAGTGAGTAGAGTAGTGAGTAGAGTAGTGAGTGCAGAGTAGTGAGTAGAGTAGTGAGTAGAGTAGTGAGTGCAGAGTAGTGAGTAGAGTAGTGAGTAGAGTAGTGAGTAGTGAGTAGAGTAGTGAGTAGTGAGTAGAGTAGTGAGTAGTGAGTAGAGTAGTGAGTAGAGTAGTGAGTAGAGTAGTGAGTAGTGAGTAGAGTAGTGAGTAGAGTAGTGAGTAGAGTAGTGAGTAGAGTAGTGAGTGCAGAGTAGTGAGTAGTGAGTGCAGAGTAGTGAGTAGTGAGTAGAGTAGTGAGTAGTTAGTGCAGAGTAGTGAGTAGAGTAGTGAGTAGAGTAGTGAGTAGAGTAGTGAGTAGAGTAGTGAGTAGAGTAGTGAGTAGAGTAGTGAGTAGAGTAGTGAGTGCAGAGTAGTGAGTAGAGTAGTGAGTAGAGTAGTGAGTAGTGAGTGCAGAGTAGTGAGTAGAGAGTAGAGTAGTGAGGTGAGTAGAGTAGTGAGTAGTGAGTGCAGAGTAGTGAGTAGTGAGTAGAGTAGTGAGTAGTGAGTAGAGTAGTGAGTAGAGTAGAGTAGTGAGGTGAGTAGTGAGTAGAGTAGTGAGTAGAGTAGTGAGTAGAGTAGTGAGTAGTGAGTAGAGTAGTGAGTAGAGTAGTGAGTAGAGTAGTGAGTAGAGTAGTGAGTAGTGAGTGCAGAGTAGTGAGTAGTGAGTAGTGAGTAGAGTAGTGAGTAGAGTAGTGAGTGCAGAGTAGTGAGTAGAGTAGTGAGTAGAGTAGTGAGTGCAGAGTAGTGAGTAGAGTAGTGAGTAGAGTAGTGAGTAGTGAGTGCAGAGTAGTGAGTAGAGTAGTGAGTAGAGTAGTGAGTAGAAAGTAGTGAGTAGAGTAGTGAGTAGAGTAGTGAGTAGAGTAGTGAGTAGTGAGTAGAGTAGTGAGTAGAGTAGTGAGTAGAGTAGTGAGTAGAGTAGTGAGTAGAGTAGTGAGTAGTGAGTGCAGAGTAGTGAGTAGTGAGTAGTGAGTAGAGTAGTGAGTAGTGAGTAGAGTAGTGAGTAGTGAGTAGAGTAGTGAGTAGAGTAGTGAGTGCAGAGTAGTGAGTAGAGTAGTGAGTAGAGTAGTGAGTAGTGAGTGCGGAGTAGTGAGTAGAGTAGTGAGTAGAGTAGTGAGTAGTGAGTGCAGAGTAGTGAGTGCAGAGTAGTGAGTAGAATAGTGAGTAGAGTAGTGAGTAGTGAGTAGAGTAGTGAGTGCAGAGTAGTGAGTAGAGTAGTGAGTAGTGAGTAGAGTAGTGAGTAGTGAGTAGAGTAGTGAGTAGAGTAGTGAGTAGAGTAGTGAGTAGAGTAGTGAGTAGAGTAGTGTGCAGAGTAGTGTGCAGAGTAGTGAGTAGTGAGTGCAGAGTAGTGAGTAGTGAGTGCAGAGTAGTGAGTAGTGAGTAGAGTAGTAAGTAGTGAGTAGAGTAGTGAGTAGAGTAGTGAGTGCAGAGTAGTGAGTAGAGTAGTGAGTAGAGTAGTGAGTAGTGAGTGCAGAGTAGTGAGTAGAGTAGTGAGTAGAGTAGTGAGTAGTGAGTGCCGAGTAGTGAGTGCAGAGTAGTGAGTAGAATAGTGAGTAGAGTAGTGAGTAGTGAGTAGAGTAGTGAGTGCAGAGTAGTGAGTAGAGTAGTGAGTTGTGAGTGCAGAGTAGTGAGTAGAGTAGTGAGTAGTGAGTAGAGTAGTGAGTAGTGAGTAGAGTAGTGAGTACAGTAGTGAGTAGAGTAGTGAGTAGTGAGTGCAGAGTAGTGAGTAGAGTAGTGAGTAGAGTAGTGAGTAGAGTAGTGAGTAGAGTAGTGAGTATGGAGTGCAGAGTAGTGAGTAGTGAGTAGAGTAGTGAGTAGAGTAGTGAGTAGTGAGTGCAGAGTAGTGAGTAGAGTAGTGAGTAGTGAGTAATGAGTAGAGTAGTGAGTAGAGTAGTGAGTAGAGTAGTGAGGTGAGTAGTGAGTATAGTGAGTAGAGTAGTGAGTAGAGTAGTGAGTAGTGAGTATAGTGAGTTGAGTAGTGAGTAGAGTAGTGAGTAGAGTAGTGAGTGCAGAGTAGTGAGTAGTGAGTGCAGAGTAGTGAGTGCAGAGTAGTGAGTAGAGTAGTGAGAGAAGTAGTGAGTAGAGTAGTGAGGTGAGTAGTGAGTGCAGAGTAGTGAGTAGAGTAGTCATTAGTGAGTGCAGAGTAGTGAGTAGAGTAGTCATTAGTGAGTAGAGTAGTGAGTAGAGTAGTGAGGTGAGTAGAGTAGTGAGTAGAGTAGTGAGTGCAGAGTAGTGAGTAGAGAAGTGAGTAGTGAGTAGAGTAGTGAGTAGAGTAGTGAGTAGTGAGTAGTGAGTAGTGAGTAGAAAGTAGTGAGTAGAGTAGTGAGTAGAGTAGTGAGGTGATTAGTGAGTAGAGTAGTGAGCAGAGTAGTGAGTAGTGAGTGCAGAGTAGTGAGTAGAGTAGTGAGTAGTGAGTAGAAAGTAGTGAGTAGAGTAGTGAGTAGAGTAGTGAGTAGTGAGTAGAGTAGTGAGTGGAGAGTAGTGAGTAGTGAGTAGAGTAGTGAGTAGTGAGCAGAGTAGTGAGTAGTGAGCAGAGTAGTGAGTAGTGAGCAGAGTAGTGAGTAGTGAGTAGAGTAGTGAGTAGAGTAGTGAGTAGAGTAGTGAGTAGAGTAGTGAGTAGTGAGGTGAGTAGTGAGGTGAGTAGTGAGTAGAGTAGTGAGTAGTGAGCAGAGTAGTGAGTAGTGAGTGCAGAGTAGTGAGTAGAGTAGTGAGTAGTGAGTAGAAAGTAGTGAGTAGAGTAGTGAGTAGAGTAGTGAGTAGAGTAGTGAGTAGAGTAGTGAGTAGTGAGTAGAGTAGTGAGTAGAGTAGTGGGTAGAGTAGTGGGTAGAGTAGTGAGTAGAGTAGTGAGTAGAGTAGTGAGTAGAGTAGTGAGTAGAGTAGTGAGTAGAGTAGTGAGTAGTGAGTGCAGAGTAGTGAGTAGAGTAGTGAGTAGTGAGTAGAGTAGTGAGTAGAGTAGAGTAGTGAGTAAAGTAGTGAGTGCAGAGAAGTGAGTAGTGAGTAGAGAAGTGAGTAGTGAGTAGAGTAGTGAGTAGAGTAGTGAGGTGAGTAGTGAGTGCAGAGTAGTGAGTAGAGTAGTGAGTAGAGTAGTGAGTAGAGTAGTGAGT
Organism: Lissotriton helveticus; assembly: GCF_964261635.1. Lineage (NCBI taxonomy): Eukaryota > Metazoa > Chordata > Amphibia > Caudata > Salamandridae > Lissotriton > Lissotriton helveticus. Next base: position 448,449,064 of record NC_136061.1, read on the forward strand.
AGAGTAGTGAGTAGAGTAGTGAGGTGAGTAGAGTAGTGAGTAAAGTAGTGAGTGCAGAGTAGTGAGTAGTGAGTAGAGTAGTGAGTAGAGTAGTGAGTAGTGAGTAGAGTAGTGAGTAGAGTAGTGAGTAGAGAGTAAAGTAGTGAGTGCAGAGTAGTGAGTAGAGAAGTGAGTAGTGAGTAGAGTAGTGAGTAGTGAGTGCAGAGTAGGCGGTGGAGAGTAGTGAGTAGAGTAGTGAGTAGTGAGCAGAGTAGTGAGTAGTGAGTGCAGAGTAATGAGTAGAGTAGTGAGTAGAGTAGTGAGTAGTGAGTAGAGTAGTGAGTAGTGAGTGCAGAGTAGTGAGTAGAGTAGAGTAGTGAGTAGGACATCACAGGCAGCAGCTGTGCAAGCTTCTTACACTCACAAGGAGACCACAGGCAGCTGAGTTGCAAACTTCTCCCACTCACAAGAAGGATATCACAGACAGCAGCGGTGGAAGCTTCTCACACTCACAAGAAGGACATCACAAACAGCAGCGGTGCAAGCTTCTCACACTAACAAGGAGACCACAGGCAGCTGAGGTGCAAGCTTCTCCCACTCACAAGAAGGACATCACAAGCAGCAGCGGTGCAAGCTTCTCACACTCACAAGAACGACATCACAGGCAGCAGCAGTGCAAGCTACTTACACTCACAAGGAGACGACAGGCAGCAGAGGTGCAAGCTTCTCACACTCGCAAGAACGACATCACAAGCAGCAGTGGTACAAGCTTCCCTTACACACTCACAGCAGGTACTGTGCAAAGGCAGCAGCAGCAACAGAGCAAGAGTCCCTTACAAAGAACAGGCACAGCACAGAGATGCACAATGCAATCTTCTCATACTCACAGGCAGCAGCGGTGCAAGCTTCTCACACTCACACTAAGGACATCACAGGCAGCAGCTGTGCAAGCTTGTTACACTCACAAGGATACCACAGGCAGCTGAGGTGCAAGCTTCTCCCACTCACAAGAAGGACATCACAAGCAGCAGCGGTGCAAGCTTCCCTCACACACTCACAGCAGGTACTGTGCCAAGGCAGCAGCAGCAACAGAGCAAGAGTCCCTTATAAAGAACAGGCACAGCACAGAGATGCACAATGCAATCTTCTCATACTCACAGGCAGCAGCTGTGCAAGGTTCTCACACTCACAAGAACGACATCACAGGCAGCAGCTGTGCAAGCTTCTCACACTCACAAGAACGACATCACAGGCAGCAGCAGTGCAAGCTTCTTACACTCACAAGAAGGACATCACAGGCAGCAGCAGTGCAAGCTTATTACACTCACAAGGAGACCACAGGCAGCAGAGGTGCAAGTTTCTCACACTCACAAGAAGGACAACACAGGCAGTAACGGTGCAATATTCTCACACTCACAAGGAGATCACTGGCAGTACACACCACATGAACACACTCCATAACACATAGCAACAGTACATTGGCATTTACAATGCCATTAGCTCAAACTCAAATAAATCCGAGCCCGATTGCATTTCTAATGCTTGTTTAGCTATGCTGCACACCATCAAGGATGCTGAGCAGCATGGCTAAAGGCTTGGCAAAGCCAATAAGTCCCAAGGCGAGATCTGATGCCTTCGCCAATGCTTGTTTAGAGAGTGGTTACTGTCATCTCTCTACCTGGGCTTTGAGAGACTTGCAATTGTTGCAGCATGATTAATAGTAAAGAGGCAGGTCTTTTTATTAGTACCTTTCAGTGGGAACTGCTTACCAGCCTCCCTAATGAAAGATCCAATGTATCTCCCTTATCTTAGACGCTAACTCTACATTGTGTGTGTCTGTACCCGCCTAAGCATGGAGAAGTGTGAGGTTCTTGAGTGTGATTAGCAGTGTACAGGCTGATGTTCAATGGACCTCACAAATCTGTGGCACTTCAAATGGTGGCTGACTTTGTGGTAAGGCTGCCCAGGTCTCAGCTGACCTGGCATGAGTGCCTGCACAGGCGTTTCTCACACCCTTTAGTACTGCTGTTCCTGAGGGTAGTAGTGACAGGTCATCAAGCATCTGGATCACCCACGGTACTGTTCCCTGCACCTCCCCCTCTTCCTGTCTCAATCTATATACATGAAGTATCCCCCCCCCCCCATTTGGAATCGACATACACACTCCATAGACCAGCAGAAACCAATGCTGTTCATGAGCCGTAGATTTGCAGATCATGCAATGTCCATGCTCCCTGGGATCTGAGAAGCCACCCAGAATTCAGAGTTGCAGGAGAGTTGACTGTTTAGCCTGGTTATAAATACTGGATCTGTGACCAGTACCTTGCTCCAGGATTGTATCTACATCCAAGGAGGAGCAGTACACAAATGTAGCGACTGTTTTGAAAGTTGCATATTCTGGTGTCTATATTTCTTTCAATATGGGGATAAACCTTACCCCAAGACCAAAGGGGTAACACTGCTCTAACCATCCTGCGTGAAGAGAGACTGCATTCCACCTGCTGCCTGAGAAGCAAAATGTGGACTGTGGGCTTCAGAAAGAGAGCCCCTGCCAGTAAGGCCCAGAAGCCAGATGAACTGTACAGGATCTGTGTAAGTCACTGGGAGACTGCACCAGCTCCAGTACATGAGATCCCTCACCAGTCAGCGGCTTGAGTTAGTCATCATTCTGAAGCACACCGAAACTGGGGCAGAAGGGAAAGAGTTGGAGCCTTTTGCAGCTATGCATTAAAGCCTGCTTCACCCCTGGCCCTATCTGTGCAGCAGGAAACCCTGTGTGTGACTTCCAGTTACCTCCAGAGATCTTAAGGAATAACTTGAGACTTCATCTGCTGGCTTGGGGAATCAAAGAGGTAGCTGAAGGGGGGTGTCTTGACCATGGAACCTCACTGTGCAGTACATTGTCTGCCGCTATGTCTTTGCTTCAGTCGGTCATTGTTACTGCCAGGGACCTGTGGGCAACCAGGGGATGGAATTTCATCAAAGCAACCACTGGGCATTATATATAGACCTGAAGAGTTTGTGAGCCATCTACACAGGTATTCTGGCAATGGAGAAAACTAAGCCCAAAATGAATCAGCCTCGTCGGCTGGCAGTACCCAAACAGATACTGTCTCTTTCTTATGGGCAAAGACCCCCTTACTTTACCCACTTTAGGAATTGCTGGAGTATGCCAAGACTGGGTGACCATTTTGCTCTTTTTGGGTGATGGTTTCACTGCTGTATGAGGTCCGACGAGGTCTAACAGGTGCGTAAACATTCCCTCAAAACCTCATTAATGTTGTACAATCACCATCAGAAGCTGGAATTTAAGCACTGCAAACAAAAAGAGTGTATTCCATCTTTGAAAAGTAAGGAGTTTAACCTCTACTGCTTTGAAGGGCATCGTGCCTGATATTTGAGCTACTGTTTTTGGGCATGCCTTCATTTGGATCATCTGAAGTCGCTGAATCACGAACATGCCCATGAACCTGTTCTCTGTGAAACTCAGAAGGCCATGTTAACTGTGCTTATACCGTTTAGCCCATTGACATTCATAGCACTTGGGGTCATATCTCTGGACAGGAATCTAGGGTCATCAGGTTTCCTTGCCTATCATTGTTTTTGTGTAATATACTTGTATTTTGTGTATTGAGGTTCTTTTTACAAAATAAATATCTGATTGTACAACATGCTATTAGACAGAAGAGCTACATTCAATCAATCTGGATTTGTATTGCGTGGCTTACCGCCCAAGAGGGTATCCAGGCGCTGATTTACATTGCATACTGTTGCCCCATGATCCCAGTGGTAAACCATTTCAAATACTGCACATGGTGTCCAGTAATCTCCGACTTTCCTGGGACTGCAAGGTTCTTGAAAACTGTTTAATCACTAATATAGATTCTGGATCCATTCCAACCATATAGAAATAAGTATTTGTCCTACCTTAAGCCGGCAGTATATCCACTCTCTTATGGTACATACTCTCTTAACAGAAACACAAGCAAGTCCAGAGCATGACAGCCTCATTTGGGCTGACTGAAAGAGTGCAGCTTGAGTTTCTACAGCACAGTGACGTTGAGGCCCAGGCCTAGGCATACCATTGCCACACAGGGCACCTCACTTAAAACAGCTAAAGAATGGTGGATGTAAATGGAAGAATCGGACTGGTCCACTGGAAAGCAATCACAATGCCTTGCATTCTATCGAGTCGGTGCCATTACACAGACCCACCGTATGAAAATCACTCTTGGCCTGTCCCAAAAAAGAACAGCCTCGCCCCAATTTCTAATGTTAAGCATGTACATCACTGCCCATGCAAGTGGAACGGCAATGATTGCAAAAGACAGGCGCTTGGGTTCCTGAATTGCATTCGTTTTGGACTAGAAAAAGTCAGAGCTGACATGTTACGCTACCAGAATCTTTCTAGGCATATGATTGTGTTTGCAGAGCATTGATTGATGCTAGTTGGAGGCCTACAGTGTGCTCTGCCTACATCATCGAGTCACAAATGCAGTTAACTGTTCTGCATTCAAGGGGCATTCATCTGGCGCCCTCAACTCCATGCAGGGACAATAACCAACTGCAAGGACTGCTAACACACCACACTGCTCCTAATCCTAGAGACACTAATTACATTGCACCTTAGGGAAAAAAACGCCACACTCTATGGCATACATGGGGCTCTCACTCCATCCCGCTGTGCTGTACCGCAAAGGCAATCTCCTACTACAATGCGCTGCATCTTGTCTACACAAAACGATTGATACACACAGTATGAGAAGGAGAGCAGCACATTATTACATTGGACTTTCATAACCATGGGACACCAGCCCGCTACACTGCATTCTTTCCGACTAACACTGCCCCACTAAATAGCACTACATTGTGGGACACAATACACCAGACCACCTGAATGATATCAACACAACACAACGCACTGCACCATAAGATCACCAACTCTACACACATAGTGAATCATAGAAGTACTGCCCACCATAGTGAAAAAGTGTTATGGACAATTCACTGCATTCTAGGGACACTAAACAAGGGCCGGCTTTAGGGCATTGCGACAGGTGCAGCTGACTGGGCGCTGACCTGAGGAGGGGGTGCTGACCTCAGAGGGGTTGTGGCGAAAAAGGGTTAGTTTGGGTAGATATGAATTCTTATTAGTAAATCCAACCTTTACCAGTGCTTTTAAACAAATTAAATGTATGTGAGATTGGGGCGATGGAGAGATAAGGCACTTTTGCCCAGAGGTTGTAATGGGGGAAGGGGAGTGGGTGCCAAAGCGGATTGTCGCACCATGCGCCACCAGCGCTAAAGCCGGCTCTGCACTAACCTAAACACTGCATCCTACAGACATTGATTTACCCATCAGGCTGCATTGGTACCTGGGGCTACCAAACAATTGTTTTTCTTTACAATAAATTAAGAAACATGACTTTCCCAGGGGTAAGCACTGCTGCGCTGCTGTGCCATGGAAAGAGTGCTTGGTCTTTCCACTGCAGAGCAGCGCAGCAGCAAACAGTGCACTTCAGGAAAGAATACGCATTGGTTCTTGAAAAGAAATTTGTACAATTGGGCCTCCTAAGCCAAGGTCTCCTTGGCTGCCCACCTAGCATCAGGAGTGACAACTCTGCCCACCCAGTCTTGGAATCTGTAACGTGAGGAAGGGAGGTAAAACAAACAGAGACGGTGCACTGACTACAGGAATCCATACTCCAGCAGCCATTTGTTTCTGCCTTAGGCAAACAGTGACAGAAACAACGATAATTTGGACTGAAAGACAGCCAATCAGGCAGGATGATGAGTAGGTGTGTAACAGCATGTCTAGAAAACGTTAAATCACTTTGAGCTGACACTAATGTTGCAATTACCGCGTTAGTACCTCCTGTTAATCAGTGATCTGCGTGTTTCTGAAGGTAGCTGCAAGGAAATGATTGATGGCAGGAACAGTTTTGTGTGCCTTCCCTGACACTCCCTCGTGTCTGCTGATAACTTCGTGCCGGGCCCTGCTGAATGCCAACACGGTTAGGAGTTGGTGACGCTGCCTCCCGTAAACTGGCAGCCTCAGCCAACCGTAGCGGCGGGTGCGAGCCAAAGGTCGCTGCGCGGGAAAGAAACCAGCAGATAAAGGTGAACAACTGAAAAACAATAACAACAATAAATCACTGCCCTAGGCACTGATTAACTCAGGTGCGGCCAGAAATGCTTATTCCATAACTTGAAGACTCGCACCACCCTAGAGAAGTATTTTTTCGAGGATGGGACCGGTCCTGCAGCTGCCTCTTGGGTTAACACTCGCGAGATTGTACGGGAATCTCGTTTGATAGCATCACAATCACATTTTCCAGGACCTGCGACTTACTGGTTAATACACAATGGTTAAGCAAACTCACTGTGGCATAATTATAGCAGATTTTGTTCGGACAGTGTCATGCAAAATCCAGGAAATTTTCAAGTGCTTGCATAGCCTAATATGATCGTTTTACACCGCTAGAGACTTGCCCAGTCCAGCAGTGCTAGAATCTTCTACCCAAACAGTCAGCATGGAATACTGAGGTTGTAGTCCAACCTTAGTAAAAATACATTTTCTCCACAAAAGAGAGAATTCGACAAGAGGCAATGGTGTTACCCGGGTTTACAGGAGAATAATGTGGCTTACTCCAGCTTGAGCAATCCAAATGTGGGGCGCAACATACTTGTTCGCTCCTGGGAGTGGGGATAGCCAGTGGTATGTAAAACAGAGTTGTTACCAAACGATCACTGGGTATCTCTGAAAGTCTGTTGTCTAGTTCCGAAGGAGTTACACAGCATGAGGTGTGCCTGGGCCAATATAAAGTAATGAGTGCTGAAGCCTTTCAGAGACACTCACTGGCCACTCCATACTGTCTTGGGAAAGGAGTGGTTTAGTAGTGAGTTAGGAATGAGAAATGGAAGGTGTTTGCTCTTTAGAGCAAACACTCTGGGAAGAAAGCATTCTCTAGCTCCAAATTTGGTGCCACCCATCCATGGTTGGACAAATAAAGTGTACATTAGAGACATGACTTCTACCTCCTAGGTGGGAGATTGTACCTCTACAAGGTAACTGGCAATGACCTAACACATCTTTCGTTCTGGCAACACTTTTGTGGAGGCACTTATGCAGCGTGCTTCAAACTTAAAATATATAACAAACGACTAGTACTCACGTAAAAGTTAGCAGTCCTCAGAGATATTTTAGAAGTTATTCTGCTTGTGTAAATCAAACTTTGGCCTTGAACAGATGTGATACTTGTGTTCATCAGCAGTAAAACAGTCGAAAACACTCAGTTATCTCTAAACACAAAGGTTTAATTGCAATTAAATGTGGTGCCTCCCAGTTCTGTTCACAATATCCATTGAGTAATAAAGTGAGTAATGGGTAACAGGAAGAGTTTTCGTCCTTGTAGGATATTGCACTTTTGCCAAATGCTGTAAGATCTTATTATATTTGGGGCACTACCACATTTTGATGTTGATTTTTTTCATTGTACTACACACATGTTACGGCTCTCCTTGTCTGTTGAATTTCAGCAAATTTTGCCTTCAAAGAAACCAGCCCACGGCCAGTGCTAAAGTTCTGTGCCACCTCCACAGGAAGTACTTGGCAAAGCCTGCTCTTGTTGGAGGGAAACTCCTCAGTCTGAGTCTTTGTGCACATCTCCGGAAAGAAAGTGGACACTCTGCGAGGGCTCATTGCGGATTTTCACAGGTACAAAAACAGCTGCCTGAACTGGAAGACCAATAGTATGTTACAATCTTTTCATCTGTGTTCGTCCAATTTTAGGTGTTCAGAATTCCCCTCAAATACATTTCCTGATTCACTTGAGATCGCAAAATACCACAACCATTACTAAAAACACTAAGGGCCCAATTTAGATATTGGAGGAGAGGTCTCTCCATCATTTATAGACGGGTGGACCTAACATTTTGTATCGATCTAGCCCCATTTGGTCCTGCCAATAAAAACTTCCTTCAACCACCCAACGCAGTAGGCACTGTTGGAGGAAGCACATTACACTGCTCGCTTTATTTAAGATGGATGATGTAATGTCTTTTTTCTCCTACTCGAGGGACAGAAAAAAATAATGAGCCCTACCACACCCACCCCCCATACAGACCATGGGAAAAAATCCCCAAGGAGTAGAGGTCATTAATAGTTTGTTTTTCTGAAACAAACTCCCAATTTTGGGAGTTAGTTTCAGAAGAACAAGAAACGTTTGAAAAGTTTGGTGAACGGCAGTCAAAACTGAAGTCAGTCATGCACCAAACATTTTGTACATTAAAAATAAAACCACTGTGATAGCCAGAGATGACTGCTGGGAAACTTGGCATAGTTTTCCAAGTTTCCCATCAATCACCAATAGTTATATTTGATGGACCCTGGTTTGCTAGGATGGCAGTGGTAATGTCCTCCCCCACCCTGATGGACGTAGTATTATCCGTCAAATCCTAAATCAGGGCTACGGTACAAGCAGTGAAAACAAAAAAGGTGCAACTACGTTAGGACTTGTACTCAGTGCACTTACTACTGACTGGAGAATAAGTTAATATTACATCTCTGAACCAGCAACACAAAGCGCCCTCTGTGGAATGGAATTGTCATTTGCATCAGGTAGTACCTAACTCAAGTGCTGTGACAGGGACTCCAGATAACTCTGGTCTCTCTTTAATTGAATTCTCCATTCTGACCTGTAAGTCCTTTGAAAAACTCTGATGCAGAACAATAAGTTATCAATACCGCAGCTATACACGAAGCTCCATCAAGCAGATGCACTGGGAGGAACTTTAGAAAAACCGACGGACCACAGAACAGAACGTAATTACGGTCCTTATAATGCGTAGCATGGAAAATGGCCAGGATTTTCAACACCCATGAGATATTGATACCCGGGGTACTAGTAACTTTGAGAGAGGGTAAAATCTGATCCATCACAAGATGAATTACCAGGGAATCAGTAATTCTGGTCCTATTCTCCAGTTAATCCTAATTTCTTCTTTGGTTTTCACACATAGATTTTGACTACTTTCAGCAGCTGAAATCTCTTTAAAAAAGCGAACAGATCAGTGAAAACATTGCGGATCTCATAATTCTGATGCAGCCTACTGTCATCTTCCCAAACAAATTAAGAGGCCACTCCTAATGAGAGCCAAAATGTCTCCTTGAGACTTTGGAAGCTTCAAAGCTTTTATCAGCCAGGTGAGGTTCCCTAGGGTTTCCTCTGCTCTAATGATAAACTATTTACCCCATAGATACAATTAAAGGCTCGGGTTCTATATCCTATACAGATCAATGCTTGGGTGGTTGTATATCCAGATTGGTGCTACCTCGTGGAGCTCATCCACTTTTCCCTAAGAGTGCATGAGGTGACGGCAACAGGAGTCCCCTTGAAGGCACAACACGATCAGCTCTCAGATAAGTGTCAATAAACACTAAAACACAACCAGGGAAGCGTGAAATAAAAAAATGACCCGACATTTTGAACAACAGCAAATGATTTGCAGATCAAAAGACGACAAGAAGAAAAAAAGGCTGGCGTGGTCTGGTATGTGTCAGAAGCAGCAGTTAGTGACACACAGAATGAAGTAATACACAACAGAAATACAGGATCTGGCGGCTGAGTAATTGACAAATCACCAGAGACAGAATAATGATCAGGCAAGGAAACATGACAACCGTCGCAGGTGATTAATCACCCTCCGTGTGAGGCTGTCAAGGCAAGGTTGGCAGTGTCCCACCATTTGTTTAGCATGTTTTATGCTCATTTGTGTTCTTGTGGATTTCCCAAGTTTCCTGTTAATTCCCTGAAAAGTGGCAGAGCTGTGAAACATTAACTAATCATTAATTTGACAATTTTAGTACAATAATATCTCTTTCAGACAAACACAGAGACGGCAAACAAGGTCTGCCAGTCTCCCCTCTTCGCCACCTGTCCCACTTGGGCGTATATGTTTGCCGCCCGCTCTGCAGATTTGAATACAAAAAGGGTAATAATTTAGCGCCAGTGCCAAATAATTATGTAATTTCGAGCTCGGCCTAGCTGGAACTTACGAATGCGAGTCCGCCTGCAACTTTTGTTTTGTTACACATAAACCATGTCGTCACATATAGCTTAGGGTTGATTTGTCAGGTACTGGGTCTCAAACAGTTTAACCTAACAGCTCATCTTATCTGGTCACAGTGAGTGTCTGTCCTGCAGGAAACTATGCTGTGGATATTTGTATGGGGTTGGGAAAATACCCCTCACTTTTGGGAATATTAAGTCCAATGGTTTCAAGAGGACCTAACATTACGTTGAAAGTGTTTGGTTTGAATAACACTTGGCAACTTTATGTAGCGACCATTCACGGATTCTATCTTTACTGTTGTCTAGGCAATTATACATAACCAGAGAACAAGGACCTGTCTGATTTAACCCACCACACAATTTCTTTAGGTTTTACCAGCACTTTAGTAACATCGACTTAGAATCTGTAGCATTGGATTGCTATCATAGGAATGGGCCATGGGTGACAAAATGACAATATAGTTCGTATGTCCTGGCCCCACAAATGAGGATGCCCATTACTATGTAAGATACCTCACTGCACAGAGAAGTGGGCATAGCAGGTAGACACGCCTCCAGCTTTCATTGCCCCATTAACTGCACAGTTCTGTGCCAGCTAAGTACTCGTGCACGGAAAGTGCAGCTGGTGGAGGGCTCAGGTCCCGGTGCTTCCCTCTGTGAATGAGGGATGAATTTGGCTCTCATCCTGTGGCCACTTTAATCCAACCGCCAGGCACAAAATGTAGCACATGCCTGCACTGAACATCATCACTGAGGTTGTGCACGTTTAAATGAATGTTAACGACTACAGACTATTTCTGTGAATTTAGTGATGTGCAAAATTTACTTTTCCTCAATCTGTAAATTGGTACCAAAATCCACATGTATATATGTATGTATGGTTGTGGTATTTCTAAAGCGCACATCTAGGTGAAAGGCCTAGTTCTGCGCTTGAGACAGTGGAGCACCGTAGGGCGCTCTATGGTGTCAAAGATGCAGTCAATGAGTGATTGGATGGGTAGTTGGGTTTTAAGATTGGAGGTGGATCTTATTGTGTTGTTTTGCAATGTGTAGTAAAAACACACTTTGTTACATGTGAAAACATGGACTAGAAATTATTATAGTGATTCAAAAAGCCATTTACAGCCATAAACCTATGTTTACAACCACAAATGGAGCCATTTACAGCTGTCAGCCATCCACAAAGAGATGAGCAATATGAGTAAAAACAGTGCGGTGTGGGGTGGGACAAGCAACACTAGGGCGGGGGACATGGGTGTGGGGAAACAACAGAGATAGAGGAGGGTGGGGTAGGTGGGAACTATGGACAGCAGGGGAAGGGCAAGGATGGGGAAACAAGCAACGGACAGCGTGAGGAGAGTGGAAGTTTAAACGAACAACAGACAGCAGGAGGAGGGCGTGGGAACAAGCAACGGACAGCAAGATAAGGGCAGTGGGTGGAATGGTTAAACAAAAATGGGCAGTAGGAGGAGAGCAGAGGTTTGGGAGAATAGACAGCAGCAGGAGAGCAAGGCCAGCAACACAAGCGTGCTGCAGGTGAGAAGGGAGAGACAAGGGGGAGAGGCGGGCTGACCGTACAGTGCTACGCACTCTTATGGAGTGCATGGAAAAAAGTTTAAAAAAAGTATATGGGGCTGAGCGTGGGCAGTGGAAGGACAATGGCCGCATACAGTAAGCTGTGCTGGGTCCATGCTCCACTTTACAAAATATAGACACAACTGTGTCATTACTTTCTCTGCAGTATCAAATACAGTCCGCAAAACAATTAGAAAAAACTGGCCCATTCTGAATGCCGGTACTCTTAACTTGGAGTTGCCCATGTTTGCGTTTAAAAAGAGTAAAAATATAAAAGACCAAGTAGTAAGGGCAGCTCTCCCCACTGCCAATAATCCCAATTCTACTCTGCATGATTTGTGGTCCTTACCTCCTCTCAGGGGCCACTCGAAGTGTGGGAACTGTGTTGTGTGTGACTATACCATCGAATGTAAAGAATTTGAGTTTAAAGATGTAAAAAATACACTCAAGACATTCACCAATTGTAACACGTGTAATATCATATATGCTATCTTCTGCCCATGCAACATGCTTTACGTGGGACAAACTAAACAGAAAATCAAGTTACGCATCTCACAGCATCGAAGCAGGATTCGGTGTAAGACAGCAAATGCCCCCCTCGTTGAGCACTTTATTGATAAAGGACACACGGAAAATGACATTCGTTGGACCGTGATCTGTCAAGTGATTTTACTCTCTAGGGGTGGCGACCTGTCCAGGATCCTAAACAAAGAAGAACTCAAATGGATTCTTAAAACAGATAGCTTGAACTCTGGCCTCAACCTTTTGGAAGATTGGACCTCCCTTATATAAACTTTGAGCTATATCTTCTTGGTCTAAAGAATCGTGGTTGCTGCAGTTTACTGGAACTATTGATTTCTTGATAGTTCCATGTGCTTCTTTATTTTAATAATGTTTGTATTGGTTCTTGTATTGTCTTGTAAAAAGTATGTTCTTACTCCTTTTTGTGTAACTTTCCCTTGAAACTCTATCACCATGACCATCCGAAGATGGCCGCTATCCTTCCCTATACTCCACACCCCTCTTTCATTTCCATCATAAACACGTGACTTCCTTAGCCAATCGGGATACATATCTCGTCATAAGGAGGCTTGTTCGAACATTGCCGACACACCATTCCATCGTGACTGACATTCCATCGCCACCCAGCTGCTCCTCCCTCCCGGCTCCTTACTTATGACGCCCCCAGAGCGACCGCGCAGCGGACGCGCGCAGCGGGAGCACCGATTGAGCGCCGAAGGTGCGCCAAAGGTAAGCCGTCTGCGCCCGTCCGTGCCTGGCCCGCGCCCTGCGCCAGGACCCCTGGCCCTCTCCGCCGAGGCAAGACGACCCGACTGACCTACGACGCCGCCACTCTCAACGCACTCAATGCCGGCCGGACCCACGCCTGCTGCCGAGCCACCCCGAGACGCACCCACGGACCCTTCACCTGCTGCACCTGCAAGTTCACCTGCCTCCGAACCTGCCCCGTACCCGCCAACACAAACACCAGCAGCAACCACCTCAAGTGCATCCTGATCAACACCCGCTCCGTCCACAGACACGCCGTGGAACTCTGGAACCTCCTCGACGCTACATCACCGGACATCGCCTTCCTCACGGAAACCTGGATGAACGCCTCCTCTGGACCAGACATCGCCATTGCCATCCCGGACGGGTACAAGATCACCAGGAGGGACCGCATCAACCAGACCGGAGGTGGCATCGCCATCGTCCACAGGAACACCATCCGCATCACGACCGACGCCAACGACTCCTTCGCCGCAGCCGAACATCTCCACTTCCAGATTCACACCGACCCTAAGACGACCCTCAGAGGCACCCTCGTCTACAGACCCCCGGGACCACGCACACAATTCAGCGAAGACATCACAGACTTCATCAGCCCTCACGCCCTCCCCTCCACCAACTACATCCTCCTCGGGGACCTCAACTTCCACCTGGAGAACAACAAGGACCGCAACACCACCGCCCTGCTGGAAAACCTCGCCAACCTCGGACTCAAGCAACTGGTCAACACCCCCACCCACTACGCCGGCCACACGCTTGATCCCGTCTTCTCTTCCAGCAAGTACATCACCTTCAGCCACGCCACCGGACTTCACTGGACCGACCACAGCTGCGTCCACGTCAGCTACAAAAGATCCACGACCCACCACCACCCGCAACAGGTACCTCACAGGAATTGGAGCAAGATCACCGCAGACCAGCTCACCACCTCCCTCAGCCAGAGCCCACCCGCCAACACAACGGACCCCAACGAAGCAGCCCGCAACTTCACACAGTGGCTGACCGCCTGCGCCGATGACTTTGCGCCACTAAAGAACCCTCCCAGCAGACCCAGAAGCAAGAAGGCATCCTGGTTCACCGACGACCTCAAGGACTCCAAGAAGACCTGCCGCACCCTCGAGAAAGCCTGGCTCCTCGACCGGACCACCGACAACATGACCGCCCTCAAACACGCTACCCGCAAGCACCACCAGCTCATCCGCACCACCAAGAAGAAATCCCTGAAGGAACGACTGGACAACAACGCCCATGACAGCAAAGAGCTCTTCACTATCGTCAAGGAGTTCTCCAGCACCGGCACCAACAACATCACTCCGTCACAAGACCTCTGCGACTCCCTCGCCTCGTTCTTCCACCGCATGATCGCCGACATCCACTACAGCTTCGGCGCCCCACCCACGCACCCAACCGTCGAACTAACGCCCTCCACCGCCACCCTTCGCACCTGGACCACGGTGACCACCGAAGACACAGCCCGCACGATGAACACCATCCACTCCGGATCACCGACCGACCCCTGCCCACACCACGTCTTCAACAAGGCCGACTCCACCATCGCACCCCAACTCCGGAACATTATCAACGCCTCCTTCAACACCGCCACTTTCCCGGAGAGCTGGAGGCACGCCGAGATCAGCGCCCTCCTGAAGAAACCTACAGCGGACCCCACCGATCTCAAAAACTTCCGCCCCATCTCGCTCCTCCCTTTTCCTGCTAAAGTCATCGAGAAGATCGTCAACAGACAGCTGACCGCCTTCCTCGAGACGAACGGATCCCTCGACCCCTCGCAGTCCGGCTTCAGAGCCAACCACAGCACCGAGACCGCCCTCATCGCAGCCACCGACGACATCCGGACCCTACTCGACAAGGGGGAAACAGTGGCCCTCATCCTCCTGGACCTCTCCGCTGCGTTCGACACGGTCTGCCACCGCACCCTAGTCCAGCGCCTCAGCAACATCGGTATCCAAGAGAAGGCACTGGAGTGGATCATCTCGTTCCTCGCCGGAAGAACACAAAGAGTCCGCCTCCCCCCGTTTCGCTCCGAGGCCACTGAAGTCATCTGCGGCGTCCCGCAAGGATCTTCACTCAGCCCCTCCCTCTTCAACATCTACATGAAACCTCTCGCAGCCATCGCACGCCAGCACAACCTCAACATCATCTCTTACGCCGACGACACCCAGCTGATCCTCTCCCTCACCAGAGACCCCGACACCGCCAGAACCTGCCTACACGAAGGGATGAAAGACGTCGCCGAGTGGATGAAGGACAGCCGCCTGAAACTGAACTCGGACAAGACGGAAGTCCTCATCCTGGGATCTTCGCCCTCCGCCTGGGACGACTCCTGGTGGCCCCCAGCCCTGGGCACCGCACCCAAGCCAACCGACCACGCACGCAACCTGGGCTTCATCCTGGACCCCTCCCTCTCGATGACCAGACAAGTCAACGCCGTCTCCTCATCGTGCTTCAACACCCTGCGTATGCTTCGCAAGATCTTCCGCTGGATCCCGACTGAGACCAGGAAGACTGTCACCCAGGCACTCGTCACCAGCCGACTGGACTACGGAAACGCCCTCTACGCCGGAACCACAGCCAAGCTACAGAAAAGACTCCAGCGCATCCAGAACGCCTCCGCCCGACTCATCCTGGATGTCCCCCGACGCAGCCACATCTCCAGCCACCTGAGGAACCTGCACTGGCTCCCCGTCGACAAGAGGATCACGTTCCGGCTCCTCACCCACGCACACAAGTCTCTCCACGACCTGGGCCCCAAGTATCTCAACGACCGCCTGACCTTCTACACGCCCACCCCCCAGCTACGGTCCACCAGCCTCGCCCTCGCAGCCGTACCACGCATCCGAAGAGCCACCGCCGGAGGAAGATCCTTCTCTTACCTGGCTGCCAAGACTTGGAACTCCCTCCCCATCCACCTTCGGCTGACCCAGGACCATCTCGCCTTCAGGAAACAACTCAAGACCTGGCTGTTCGAGCAGTAGCATAACCTTCCCCCCAAGCGCCTTGAGACCCTCCCGGGTGAGTAGTGCGCTATACAAATGGCATGATTGATTGATTGATTGACTGATTGACACTGCATGACTCTCTCGGTAAGTGTACACACGCTGGCTAAATCGATTCTCTTAATGCGAGATAGAGGCCTGCTTTGATCCGGTCCTGTTCACCTTTTCCCCAGGCGATTTTGCGTAAACCTGAAGCGATCGCTCGTATTGCCCGACTTGACTTGACGCTTCACATAGGACCCCGATTCTGGTAAGCATTGAGGCTTTACACTTCTACACCGTTGTCTAGCCCTGTTACGATTCCTGATAGTCTCACTCTTCCGACCTCTGCAAGATTAACTGCACAATACCGGTTCTAGAGCCTTGTTCCTCCCTGGCTCGTCCACGGTAAGCGTTTTCCATACCACCGAGTTCTTTTCACCGATACCATGCCGCAATTCTAATCGCCACCAATCACTTCTAGATTCTCACATCTATTCACAGACACCAAACCGCTTTCCTATTCGCCGGTAATCACTTTTAGACTCCCACATCATTTTGCTCCCGTTTTTGCTACAGTTATTTCACAACCACCGTGCCGGAGTTTTTATCGCCGCTAATCACTTCGAGATTGTCACACTAATTTAAGATCATCCGAATTACTCCCGTTCTACCCGTGATTCTTACTCTTAGTGCAGTCCTCTACCAGCACTATTCACGGCACGTAATTCACGATAGTCCGGATTAGCCTCAGTTATTTAAATACTGGCAACCCGCACATCTCCACCTTTCACCTTTAGTGCGTTAATTACCACTACTTCACTCTGTGCCTTAGGCTACCAGCCTGACTGTCAACAAACCTTTTTAGCATGAAACAATGGCTCACTCCACTCGCCAAAGCCGAATTCTTGAGGAACTGCCTGCCTGTTTCACCTTGTTTTGTTACAAACTGCATGCCCTCACACTGGCAATTGAACAGATTTGACACTCGTTTGAAATAACTGCCTTCTTAATTAATTACCTCATTGTTCTTTACTGTCCCTTCCTTCCCTTTCTTTTCCCCTAGGCAAACGAGGCTTGTATCTATTAGGCATTCATTACATGTCCTGATGATGATGATCCCCATAACAATGTAGTGGGATCGAAACGCCGTCGACTTTATTGCGCACCTTATACGTTTATGAACCTTGTGTCATTTAATATGTAAAGGTGTATGTTTCTTCTGTTTTACCATTGAAATTGTGAAAATTACAGAACCATAAGCTTTTGCCTAAAAGCCCTTTGTGTTTCACGTTTTCCAACTGTACGTTTCATGAATGCTAAGTAGGGTACAGGCTTGTGCCCCACCTTGTAAATTGCTGCTATTACTAAAAAGTAAATATTAGACCTCTGTCCGGCTGGACATGTCACACCAATATAGAAACGACTGTGTCTATATTTATTAAATTGCATTCCTTTTCTTGTAAGGACTACTGCTGTTTAAAAATAATCTATCCCCAAGGTCCCTTGAGACTTTATTGGGTGCCCTTGTTATTTTCAAACATATAGGTCCATGCTCCACGGCAGCAACAGAAGCCCTGGAAAGAATACAGCAGGAGGAGTTGAGCAGCCAGCAGGAAGGGTGGCCAGTAAGAAGCTAGGAAACAAGAGTGACGTGGAAGGCAACCAGTGGTAACGAATGGACGGTTCTAAGCTAGATTTCAGGCTTTTTAAAAATTAAACAATAGTTTTCGGTGACAGCCCATGGGTGCTGTATATGAAACCTAAAAAGCACCTCACATCAGGCTGCAGTTACCGAATGCAGTGTTACATTGTGTATAGTTCAGTTTTGGGCAAAATTCAGCTGTCGTGTGATATCTCTACTACTACACGTGGAAAAGCTATGACAGGTCAACTTTCCGAATGTACACCATAAGTCACACATTTACCCTTGTTCATGGAAGTACGTCATGTAAGTGTTGGAACTATGTAAATGTGAGTGTTTTTGTTTTTATGAAACGACTCCTATGTTTTCCAGGCCGATAGAGACAGATATAAATCTAGTTCATATATGAGACAAAATCATAAGTTCTCAAATAAGTAAAAATTATTAAGAACTTCGGAAAAGGAATCATTAATGTCCAGTATATGGGATCTCAACGTCAAAAGACACTGTTTCTGTTCTCTGACGTAAAGGGGGCATGAAAAGACCACAGTGAGCATGCACTCACATTTCTGCAAGCGTGAAATACTAAGAAGGCGAAACCTCTTTCCCTCTTCAGTGCTAACAGCACAAAAGCACACTTGGCAAATGGACAGTGCGGGCCCGCTGCCAGCGGCTTATGGTTTCCTGCGTGGGACTTCGTGGCACAGTGTTTACTTACAGATCTCTACAATGTGCACGATTGCATCACACTTCTGTACACACTTAAGGAAGCCGATCTGTACACATTTGTTTTGTGTATATAAACGATAATATACACCATGGATACTTAACTCAAACGTACAGCAACACACTGAAGAACTGCAGTAAGATGTTGACATTCTTTGAATCGGGCCACACCTAGGCTAGGTTAGAAAAGAGTTGGCTGCAAGAGAGCCCGGCCCAGAGCAGGCTTGTCATGGGCCCACATGGCATGAGTGACACCTTCAACTAGTCTGGCTTTTTAGAAGGCAGCAGTTTGCATTCTGGGAACTGTAGTTTCGACTTGTCCACTTTACCTGGGAGCCTAGATTTCCCAAAATAACAAGGTCAGTGTCATATATTATCTCAGAGTTATACCAAAGAAGTGAAATGAACATCACAGTTAAGTTGTGTGGAGGTAAGCGTTGAGAGGAGTGGGAGGGACTGACACAGGCACAGTGATTAAATGGGATGCCACTTGATGGGAGGGAGTGAGCGTGGGATTTTTATCCAGTTTACATGCTATTCTTGCAACTTCAGGCTTGGTTTGTTAGATGCACCGCACCGTAAACGCCTACTTTTTTAGGCAAAAATAGCATGAAAACTTGCTCCACAAAGCCTTAACCCGATGCCACTGCCCTCCTCGTGTGTCCTGTGCAAGTGACTGACAAACAGCAAGGTGGAGTGTAGGTTCAGTTATTATTACAGAGGTGTACAGAGGTGCATTAGGCTTTCCCATGGAGGCAGGTACGGATTCCCAAAAAGTAGGATAAATGGGGTCTCTTTTCCTCAAAGAGCAGTAGGGGAATAGGGGTAATCGGCTTCGAGGGGTTAAGAGAAGGGCCTTATAGACATTACTCTCTTCTAAGTAGCTTAGGGCAACATTCAGAAAACAGATTTGTTTGAGAAGTTTCAAACTTTACCACTAATCAGCTTTTTGCTTCAGATTAACCCCCACTGTGACATTTTTTCACGGGTATTTGCAATTTCACATTCAATAGTTGAAATGAAAACTGCCCTGAATGCCCTGTAGTTCAGACTTACAACACAAACTACATTTAATTTAAAGCAGCTTGGGGTTTTATTGGTACTACTCAAGTGCCCCTCTTGCCCTTTGGCGTGCAAACATACAACAGATACTTAAGATTGACGTCTCTGTGTTGATCGTGTCTGGACAGATCATTAATAACTTTGAACTGCATGTTCAACAACGTGGTCTGCATTAGCATGAGCCTTGAATGTTTGCCAGCTGGTCCCAACTCTTTCGACCACAATATAATTGCCATATTGAACAGGGAAACATTTTAGGAGAAGGTTGGACAACAATGTGCTCCGATATCAGTATATCTTTGAGTGACTATATTGTTGCAAATTTGCTCAATGACCCTTAATGGCGTGCTGTAGCTTCAGCATAAAATCCCTGCGTTCACTCTGTTACATCTTGAAGCGATTACCTTGCTTGCATTTCGCCTTTCACACCAGGTCAGAAGATGGAAATGCCATTCAATGCAACTGAAGGTAACAACAGAGAAAGGACCACTTACCCAACCCTGGAAGGGTGGTGGAGAGCAATAGGCTTGTCTGGACTTATTCTGTGGTCATGGAGAGGGGTGGGGGGGGAACAATACACATTCAGTGCTTAAGGCAACAGAGCAATTGGCATTCAAGATGTAACATACAAATACTTGAATTTACCTTGTTGGGGCACTTCACTAAAAAGTTAACATATAGGTGCTAAATGTGATCAGCTACAGGTGTACGAACGTTGGTTGTAAAATGCCGATGCTTGCTGACTCCTAAACATTTCTATCTACATAATGTATATGGAATAAACCAGACACGCCAAACCTTCTTATTAAAAAGGGACACGTTTGAATTTTGTTCCCCAAAGTATTGCTCTATTTTTACTACACCTCTCATAAGGCAATACCCATTTAAATGCAAGTCAATGGACAACAAAAAATCTCCCACTTTCTGTCATACAATCTTCCTATGGTGTTACCATATTATGGTATGCATGTACAATAATGTTAACCAAACAGGGTAGGAGTGGTGCAGAGTGCCTTATTACGATGGGGGTCGGACAGACCGCCCTCGTATCGGGCATTAGACTGTCCGATAATGAGTCGGCGATTCCGCCAGCCCAATTAAGATGAGGCCACCAGCACAGCGGTCAGAATGTGCTTTTTACCACTGTGGCATGTGCTCCAGCCCAGGAAAAGGGGTGAAGCACAAGGCACCGTGGTAAAAAGCACTTTGTGCACATCCATGCACAGTGTGCCAGGCACCCCATGGTGCCTGGCACATGGTGTATGGATGCGTCGGGGGCACTACATGTGTCCCCCAGGCCACTTAGCAGTGGGCCATGGGAGGACGGGTGTGCTGCTTGCGGCTCAAATTCCATTTCCATCTGCCTTTTCATGGCGGTCGGGCTACCATGAAAAGGCAGTCCCTATGGCGGTATCTGCGCAGGCACCACCTCCATTGTAGGGATAGGATTCCAATTGCAGTACCGATGGGATCTTGGATCCTGTCAGAGGTGGCAGTCTTTACCCCCAACCTCTGCTCACCAACTGCCGGCATTATGCCCTAGATGTAGGTAGGACCGCTGGTGAGGGCCTGACGATGGCAGTCCGCCTGCCATCGTAATGAGGCCCTTAGTGTTATCAGGTAGTGACTCTGATATGTCCTCCCCATCACAAGATATATACCACCTCACCTCAATCTTTCTTGACATATGAGTCACCCATTGGGTATTGAAAGCATCAATGGCAACATTCTGGCACTGGTATACTGCCAGTATTTTTGGGCATAGAGGAGGAGCATCTATGGATATCTGGGGCACTCATGACAAAATGCTAGCATTGGCACAAAGGAGGTAATAATTGTCATGTGGGTGCCACCACAATGGGCATTTTGAAAAATATGGAGTCTACTAAAAAAGAAGCATCAGGTTTCAAAGCCTTGGCATACCATGAAAGTACTCCAATATTCAAGGAGTACCATTCCAGAGCCAATGGTTTTTTAACAAATGTATGAAGGAATTCTGATTTAAAATGCACAATTTAATCCCACTGATTTAGCATTTTTCTTTTGGTGAGGGGGAGGCAGAAGCCCACTCACTGGAATTCAGTCAGGGCAAGTATTATGCCGCACCACTTTCAAAGATCACCTGGTCTACCCAGAAATTCTACAGGAAATTTGGTCTAGTCAACCAGAACAAACGTTTAAAGGAATATTTATTATTGTGGATGTTGGAACAGGCCCTTCTTGCAGGGTCCAGCTTGATCCAGTTGTGGGGCCTCTGGAAGTTGTACCTGTGCTGGGAAGCTTGAAACTAAGCTTGAGAGACTTTTGCAACTGAAAAGTGTCGCATCGCTCGCTTGCGGAGCGCATCCCCGACAGTGCGAGAAGTTTCCCGCCGCTGCGAAGGCCGAGATCGTCGCAGCGCCTGACGCCTCTGCCAGAGCCGTCGCATCCTACGTTTGCGGGACGCACCAGACCGGTGCGGGAAAATCGAACATCGCTGCGAGTGTCGTCGCAGAGCCTGTCGTCACTGGGTGAGATCGCCGCACCGCTTGCTTGCGGACCGCATCACGTCGCTGCGAGCATCGTCACAGAACCATCGCATCGAGGAGCTGCGAGAGAGAAGATCACCGCTGGACCGCGCATCGTCGCCCCGGAGATCGTCGCAGCCCCTACGAGATCGTCGCATTGTGCCTTTGCGAGAACAAACTTCCTACGGAACCTACGCACCGGAATCCATACAAGTGGCCTTCCTCCCCATACAGACCGGATTCGTCGCAACACGCCCGCTGCTGCAGCGGGGCTGTCGCAAACGCCTCCCCAGGGTCTCAGGAGCAACGCATCGCTTGTTTTCCACCGCACCAGCTTCTGCTTTTGGAACTTTGTTGCAACTAAAAGGTACTGTGAGTAAACGTGACGCAACTGTGAACTTTTCACGCATCTGTAGAGAATTCGATCGCAACGTAGAGAATTCTATCGCAACCTAAAGAATTTTAACGCAACCTTAAGAACTCTTTTGACACCATATTCTTGAACTGTGTATGTTGGATTTTTGTCGTTATGGTCTTGTGTAGTTTAGATTAAAATACCTTTATTTTTCTAAACTGTTGTGGAGTCAGTTTGTGGTGTTTTCACTTTGTTACTGTGAGTGTTGGTACAAATACTTTCCGCATTGCCTCTGGTTAGCCTAGACTGCTCGTGCCAAGCTACCTAGAGGGTGAGCATGGGTTATCTCAGAGGGTTATCTCCTTGCCCTGACTAGAAGCAAGGGTCCCTATTTGGACAGTGGTACCTACCTCTGCCAACTAGAGACCCCCAGTTCTAACAGTGGAGATAACTTCTTGTCCTTGGACTAAATCTAAATAAAAACATGCTATATTATTTATTTTTAAAAAGCTATTATGGGGCTAATATTGAATGATGGACTGTGTTATTTGTCAAAACTCCCCTGAGTAAATGTTGTCAAGTAAAGCTTTGCTTTAATGTGCGACTACTGTAGCTCATTTTCACTAGGCCCAGCCGAAATTTCACTTACTCCAGCATAATCTCAGGCATTTCATGGTAAACTTGTTATTTGAAATTCCCAAAATTACACAATTACACAGGTGGAATAGTTACACCACATTTGTAGCAAAGTTTTAGCATGGGAGCACAGGAACAATGCGAACAACCAAAACGTTAGCGTCTGTGGTTCACCCACGTTATTTGCACTATTTTTTAGCTCCAAATGCACCCTTACATCCAAAATAAATTGACTCAATGACATATTTCAGACTAAAATACACCAGTAAATGCCAGTTTCGAATTTCAAATCATTTCGTTTAAGGTTTGCAGAATAATACATAATGAAGCAAAAACAAATTAGACCAATTTCACACAACCCTAATTTTCAGATGATCAGTAGGCAAAAACACAGTCTAGTGAGAATGAGAGGTATTATTCTAAGCAAGTTTGCCATTCCCCTGGCTTTTCACAAATAAATTGCATGTACCCGTACACTTGTAAGAAATATGTCCTCTCTGGAGATTGTGTATTTTACTACTTACTAAATTATGAAATGCTGAAACTTTGAAACTATATAGCACCAGCTACACATCTTAACCTAAGACAACACAGGTGAAAACCCAGTAGCAACCATCCATTCACCATGTTCCTTTGAATGATACACTCAGATCGGAGCACACACACTGAGAAATAACCATCCTTGAGACGATATATGGCAGTTTTTCTTTATCCCCTCAAGAAGAGTTCCTCACTTCAAACCTCATTTAACCCTTCTCTGATGATTATCTTCTACTGACTCTGTGCTTTTCTTTCTTTACTTTCCCAAGCATGCATTCTTTCTTACATGCTTGCTTTGTCGCACTGCTATTATATACTTTGATACTCCCTTTAGTTACTAAGCACTATTTACCTTTGTCACACACTTCCTGGAATTTCATGGGTAGTACAGTGATTTTAAGGTGCCCAATTCATATGCTCTTCAACTGGGTAGTGTGGCCCTGTTAGAAATGGGGTTTCTAGTTGGCTAGGGTATGCACCAGAGCCAGACAGAGCCCATCGCTCCAATCAGGGTAAGTGATACTCATGTGGGTGGCAAAACCAGTGCAGAAAGCCCACTAGTAGCATTTGATTTACAGGCCCTGGCACACACTGTGCATTTTACTAGGGATTTACCAGTACATCAAATATGCCAATCATTGATAACCAATCAGATTTATAATTTACAGAGAACATATGCACTTTAGCACTGATCAACAGTGGTAAAGTTCCCAGATTTCTATAGCGAACGAAAACTAGGGTCAGTAAAATAGGAGGCAAAAGGCAAGGCAATAAACCTGCAAAAAGGGCCAGATCTAACAAGCCCTTAAAGGAAATACGCAAGTCTAAACAAATTAGCTTATTTGCAGATTTTTGTGGTGCTCTATTTGGGAGGTTGCCACTCCATATCAGAAAAGGAGATTGAAATAAAATTAATTTCGTCACAAACCTAAGGATTGTCAACCTGCATTCCATCCAAACCCACACGGGGTAAATGAGAGCAGCGCACACTATCCTCAGAAAGAATACTCAAGGAAGTCACTGAGAACAATGTGTGTGCCTTTCCAAGTCCCAAGAACATATATATCTGGCAGACTACTTATGCTTTAAGTTTTCAGTGGGAAGAGGTACTCACAGAAATATGTTATTCTACAATTTCATGAGAAGCAAGAAGGCCAATAACAAATATCTGAGAAAGAATGTTGAGTGCTAGAGTGCAGCCCGACAGACAAGAAAACAGCCTGAATCATGAAAGAGTTTTTTAATATGAACAAGGGCATCCATTTTCGCTAGTTTTATAGCTGTTATTGTTATTTAGTATTTGTATAGAACAGTTTGCCTTGGTTGTCTGGGGTCCGACTTTCCAAGTGTTTCCCTTACAGGACAGTGCTTGACTTGGATTTGTGGAGTTGTGCGGTTAATAAGGTGAGTATATCAGTTGTAATACATTGGAAGGTTTTTGGTTGGTGAGACTGGAGGGTTGAACCAAATTGCGCATTTAGTTCCTTGGCTGATGACCACTACTCTACAAACATATAAATGTGATGAGTAGTGGACAGTAGCAAGGGCCCTTGGTAAGCAAAAACTTTGTTGGAAACAGTTGATGAGTTACACCTTTGATTCTTCTTTTAAAAAGATCTTATTACCAACATGTTGGCCAACGAGTTGTAAAGTATGCTTTTCCCGCAGGTAGAACAGACTGACAACTCTGACAGGATTTTTATACTGATGTGGAGTATTAGAAGGCTTAATAATGATATGGAAACATGCTGAATGGCCCTTGGTTGAAACAGATACAGTCAACAACGAAATTCTACTTCACATCTAACAGGGAAAGCACTATGATATTCACTGATATGCCTTAGTGTATTTTTGCAACACTTTCAACAAGTATCAAGTAAAGAACACCAATTCTATTATCTGTGGTTGTTCATAGTATAGACACCCAACCCAATGATTAGTCTTATTTTGTGGTATGAAGTTACTAAATAGTTAAAATATCGAGGAGTTTTAATAGCTAATATGACTAAGCATTTCCATTGGATTTGATGTATTCATAGTTTTCTATCACAGGGGTCAGAACGCTTTAAGTGTTAAAGAAATGTATAGGAAAAAAAATTCTGTACGGGAGGCAAACACAGTCAGTTGTTGACATTGAGGGGCAAGTAAAGTACCCCTCTCAAGCATTTTGGCATGTAAGAACCCTGTCAAAGGTGCTATTGGTTGATACCTTTTATCAGACCCCATTCCGGGGGTTAGAGTGTAACCTGGGGCTACTGGGCTTTAAACGTTGCGTTGAAGTTTTGGCAATGTGTCTTAGGGTTCTGTCCTACTATGGCTCTGCAAACTGGACTAAGTACAACCTTTACTGCACTTGACTCTCAAGGAAGTGAGGGCAAAGACGAATACCATTTTAGGGAGAAAGGCGGCCCAGACCCTTTGCAGCAATTGGAAAAGAAAGTGAGGTATCAAGGTTTCACTAACAGTGCCAGCAGCTCAGCGACACGGGGTGCACAAGTGATTGCAATAAGGAAATTTGTCTTAATGGTCAAATACCACAATGATCGATTATGATATGTATGGGCATGACAGAGGTGAGGACCAAGTTAAGGCTGAAGCATGATAAATGGTTTCAGGCAAATCAAGTGCTAAGGAATTGAGAAAAAGCATCACAAAAGGTGACTGAAAGATGGAAGGCTAGTCTTGAAAAGTGCAATAGGGCCGACTTGTGAATTTTAACTTGCCCATTGCAAATCTTTCTCTTTCAATGACAAAACCATAACACATCTGAAAATGTATCCTTCAAGGAATCGAGATGGTCCCTTCAAAAAGCCATAAACTTCTTCCAATATCCTAAATAGGTGGACTTCATCAATGGATGTCTGGCTGCCAGAGGCACATCAACCACATCAGACAGCAAGTAAAACTGTTCAGTTGCCACTGTTTAATCTCTTTGCATGGAGGATTAGGTTGTAGAGATTCAGATGCAGGACTCTGCCCTGCTGCTGAGATTAGAGGTCCTTTTGAAGAGCCAACCAGACGAGAGAGCAAATGTTTATGTTCAAGTGATACGGGTAGCACACTTTCCTGGCTCTATCCGGTGATATCAAGGTCACTTAGGTTCTGTCTGTCCTCAATTTATTTTAAACTGAAGGCACGATGGGTAATGGTGGGAACTTGTATATGAGACCAGTGTCCCATTACAGATAAAATGCATCTCCTAAGGGCCTACCTGGTGGGAACTCCAGGGCCCAGTAGTCGTGACACTGCAGATTCTCATTGGTGGCAAAAAAGATCCAGCCATGGTAGACCCCACTGGATGAAGCTGTCTTAAGCCGCCCTGTGCGGAAGACTCAATTTTTGATCCGCCAGACGATGTCTGCTGAGTCAATCCTCTCTGGCAATCAGAGGCCATGCCAGGAGATGCGTCGCGAGAAAAATCCCATACTATTCAAGCCGGCACCAAAAGCACAGGGCCTCCTGGTTCAGGTCCAAGACTACACTGTGCCCTGCTTATTACAGTATTTACTACATGGTAGCAGTGTTGCTTGTGAGAACCTGCACCAGCCTTCCTTTGATTGTCTGTAGAAAGGCTTTCAAGACAAATGACTAGAAGATCCAACAGATTGAAGTGGGGCTGGTGCTCATTAGGAGACTTCAGACCTCTAGTTTCACCTCTCCCAGGTGGTGACCATCCAACAAGGAGACAATGTATCAGTCACTACTGTGAGTTTGGGGTGGTGATAGGGTGAGCGGTCCTCACAAGCCAGGTTGGTGTCTGCTTGCCACCGCTGAAGAACCCAGGCCATCTCCTCTGGGTTATGAATGGTGTTGAACCAACTACCGCAATGCTGAGCCCACTTACCCATAAAGGTTCTGCTATAGGGCCCACAAGCTACCACTGGAAATGAAGACATCTGGGTCAATTGGTATCAACACAACAGATTTCTATGGACCAAATTAATATCATGATTTCAGTCAAGCTCCTTGAGGTTATTCAGTTTGCACTTAGCGCTATACGTCAAAAGGCACTCACGCTTGTGAAGTGCTGGGCACATGATCAACTCATTCTTAACAAGCACTGGTAAAGCCAATAGCTCTTGCCTATTAGACATACTAGCTTTGCCAATCTTTTTTAGCAATGCTGTGCAGCATTGTGGCTGCTGTGCAGCATAGCTACATAATGCAATGCGCATACATAATGGCATGCTTTTTTGTTTGTTTTATTTACTGATCTGGGATGGATCAGTAACTAAAAGAGAATGGAAATTCGCTGTTTTGTAACGCAGAGCAATTGGGGGCATAGGTGAAGGGAAGCAACACAGTGGGTGAGGGGAGAAGCTACGTGGCGGGAGGGAAGGGAAGCAACATGAGTGAAAGAGAGCAACATAAACCAGGAAGAGGGAGGAAAACACACATTGGCAATAGAACGCCACATGAGTGTGGGTGGGTGGAGAGAAACACATGAGCAAGAGAGAGTAACATGGGGGGGAGAAAAGCACATGGGGGAAATAGCTGGAAAACACCTGCACTTTCATTGAGTGGTTAAACAAAAAAAAAGTTCCTTTAAGCAGACAGTGGAAGCATAGAAACCAGGGATTATATTCATCAACGTTTTGTGCCACCCTTGTGCAAGATAACGCAAAAGCAACGCAAAAAAACCTAGATGAGATTTACCAAGCCACACACAAGCTCACCTAGCGTGGCCCTGTCATTCTTGGTAAAACTTGAGTTAACATGGCAGCGATAATCACTGCCTTTCGTTACTCTGTCCCAGTTATGGGTTCCATGGGTGGAGCGTGGGTGTTCCCATGCATCCACCCATGGATTTTGGTGCGTTCCCAGATTAACCATGAGTGGTAGACCTGGGAATGCATCAAAATGTTACGCCTTCCCAGGTGAGGTGAGGAGAAATGTTTTTATTTTATCCTCGTTTTTAACTTTCTACATATGCTGCATTCTACAGCACATGTAGAAAGAGGAAAAAGCCTCAATGATAGTTTTTGTGCACAAAAACAATCTTGCCTGCAATGCAGGCACCCTTGCAGCCAAAATTGCGCCAGCGCAAGGAGAGCGCAGGGATGCGCCAAATCACAACAGATCTGGCGAATTCCTGCTCTCTCCCTTTCACGCAGCAATGTGTATTGCAGTGTTGCGAGAAAAAAGTATAAATTTGCCCCTAGGAATCAGAGAGATGGTAAAGAGGCTATGCTCCATGGGAGGGACAAACAAAAGATTCGCATGTTGGGACACAATAATAAGCAGGAAAAAGAGAGTGACAGTGAAGTCAACCAATGACAGGCAATGGCTGGTCTCCAAGTCCTTCTATGTTCTTATCAAGCCTACAATATGTCTTTCTCAACCAGACAGTACTAGCTGTACTCGACCTAGAAATAGACCCGACCAACGATGGCCTTGTTACTTGTTCTGTGTAATGCACTGAGGTTAACACGCACAAAAATGGCTACCTGTTGAATACAGAACAGCAGTGAAAACATTTTGTTTTCCTGAATTACACGCTTGTGTGAATACTCCACCCAATCGGTTTTGCATGGCAATCTGATGCCTTCCCCACTGTGGGGCAGGATGCAACAGGACTGCCAAGCAAGACCTACAAAACCGGCTAATTAGCGGCGCTGATTGTGTTTGTTTTGGAACCATTTACTGACAAAAGAATGTGTCACACTGATTAGTGAGGGAAGGGTAGGTAATGTTTGTGTATTCAAAGCCAGGTGAGTGCATAATCCAGGTATTCAACGCGTTTGCTTAAGGACTGACACAAATGAACACCGTGCAAACAACCTGGCCCAAGGAAACTGCCAGCCCTTTCAGGAGGGTCGACTGGTGCCTCGCATTGTCCCGGAAAGAAAACCCGAGTGAAAAAGAAAAATCACCTTTCAAAACCTGGGCCATCCTTCACAAGCTAAAGAGCAACTGCAAACAACCCTCAGATGGCTGGGACGTTTCTGTGAAAGGGCTTTTCCACTCAATCAGGTGACGTGGGGAGAGCGCGGCTCTGGGAGCCGCTGAGACTGTGTGTTTACTGCAGCCCTTCACGCTCCAGAAATGACGAGCTAGAAAAAGTACAAGGATGAGGTAAAGACAACACGACCTTCAAGCGGTCACTTTAATCAATGGAGTGGGGGCAGTGCCGTGCGTGGCGGGGCTCCGGGGCCTCTGGGGAGAAACAAAGTACCACTGCCCTTAAAACCAGGTCGCCTGGTTGTTCGCACATCTTTCCAGTGACCCAGAACCAGATTTAAGGCCAAGGGCAGTTACTGATTGTGAGACTGCAAAACAAAAGCAAATGTCACCTTTAACACAGAAAACCCCCAATATTAACTACACATTGTGACAAAGATTAACCAGTGTGGCATTGACCCTTTAGAAGATTATATTTATTGTAGATTTTAAAGCACTGGTGACAACAAGAACGAGCCCTCGGTTTCCCATATTTATACGCAGAGAGTGCTTTAAATGGAAAAAATAAGTGCAGGTACTCAGCAAAGGGAGCAGTGGACTGCGGTGGAGTTTAGTGTGGGCTTAAGGGCAGTGCTAAGAGCAGGAAAGGACTAGGCTTTCGACCTTAAGCTCATTATGGAAGAAATGTGCATGCATTTTAAGAATGTTTGATGTATCCGCCCATGAGTGAATTACTCTATTAACCATGGGAATCCTTTTTCAGCAATGTTAGACTAACAAAATACTGAGGGAAAACAGCAAGGTTCTAAATGTGTGCCTTGCTTGCATTTCCTTGATGCAGGATCATATGTCACTAAGCCTATATGACCAGGATGTGACCTGCAGGTAACACCAGGATCTCTGCAACAAAAACAATAACCAACTGAGCTATCTACATATCATACATAATATGCATGTTTTATACTGTGAGTTCAGAAGGCACACTGGCCCGCCATGCAATTTTATGCTGAGTTGAACCTTTGAATAGAATGCACAGAGAACTTTCCAGCAAGTACATTCACTACCCGAGTTATTAAAAGGGCAATGTTCCCTGGACTAGGTGATATTTGAACTTCAGCCTGTTGGGAAGAGTTAAGCAAGCCAGAATAGAGTTATCACATCTGTCTTGTTATCAAAGAAAAGCAAAGCAAACCAGGCAACCTGAGCAAAACTTACAATACACATTAAAGGCCCAAAAATTCCTTCACTCCTAGTCCAAAAAAGGTAACATTCTAAGCAGAAGTTCGGCCTATTAACTCTCATGCTACATAATGCCCCAGAAGGTGGATGATCATCAGTCAAGCCAAGGCTCAGGCCCTAAAACAACTGGAACTCTGCACGTGTGGGTGAAACACAAATTACAAGGTAGTGTCCTCAAAGAACAAGAGCAATACAACACACCCATTACCATTCTGTCTTTACCCCTCCATGTGAGCAGTATTGTTTCTTTTAGATCCCAGAGTCCTATGCTATTTCTTGTTAACGTGCGGTGACATCTTCCTTCCTCCTCCCAAACAGTTTCTCTTCTTTTTAGTAATGAATGAGATTTAAGGCAATGTGACTTTCTGCAATGCAAACATCTGAATACAAAACTAATTGTGTTTTTTAATGTAACTAAATACGAGTCAAAAATCATATACCTCCAATCTTTGTTCAAATTCGATGCATGTTTGTACAGCCAAGAGACAAATTCTTAACCTCTTTGGTACAGCTGTATTTAGCAAGGTCTAGAGGGTGATTAGTGACAGATAAATGTTTCAAATGTGGTTTTCAATTTGGCAGTCATTAACTAACACATGCTACTGACCCAAATCCATGTTAGGATTAATTCTAGCAGTGACATTGCCTGGCTCAAGAACTATCTCTCTATCGTCCATAAGCTTAAATGTGCAAGGCCTACCTCAAGATGAACAAAATGAAGTTAGAGTTTGTACATGAGCTCGCACTTCACCCAGAAAGCAACACTAGGGTCCAGTACTGTCTCAATGAAATGAAAGTAGACTGCTTCGTACCTCAACAACACAGACAAGTTCCTGTGATTCCAAATCAACACCTTCTCTAGCATCATGGAAATATATCTCACACTAGACCAAAACCGTCTGGTATCAATTGTGTCTACTCTGCAAAGTGGAACTTTTCCTCTCAGAAGACAGCATTAGAACAGATGTTCAGATGCTGTTCTTGACACCGCTAAGAAATGGTCTTGATTGTGCAGCATTTCTAAAGACAGTTTCAGGAAGACTGACAGAATAACATATCTCCACCTGCAACATCTTAAAGACGTGTTGTATTACCTGCAAAGACACCAAAGATGGCACCCACATTAACGTGTCACCAAAATCAGAACATCAGAAGGAAGGCACAAGGACCATGGTAAAAGAATCACCTGATTAGACACCAAGAAATTAAATTAAAGCATACTAACTCATTTTATATTGTGCATTAATTACAATTATGTGACCCCCTGAGCACTTAGCCAGTAGAAAGAAAAGAGAAAACACCAGGTCTTTGCTTGCTAAACTCCACTGGTGTGTAAGACTGGTGTGTAAGACAAAATCTGCAAATGGTCATTTCTCCTCTGCTTCAGAAAAAACCTCAGACTCAAATTTCTAACAAAATCTTTTTGATGTGGTGTACTCATTGTTACGTCTATATGACAGGTGTCCCCTCAACTGTCTAGATTAATGTGCGAGAATACCTTCCCTAAACAGCACTTTCTCCCTGGAGTGGCTCCTACTGGTTGGGGGTGATGGGGCGGAGAGGGTAATATGAAGGTCAAATGAAGAAGAAAAAAAAACACTCAGCTAGCTACGGCTGGCCGCCGCCTCTCCTCCGTCCTCTTCTAAACTTCTTCCTGCCTGGGGTTGCGCAGCAGGAAGCACCCGGGCTCCCAGGCTACCCTGAACCATTCACAATGCTGCAATGCAGCATTATAATTGTTCTGAGGGCTGTGGTTCAGCGCTCAGATGGGGAATAGGAGCCTGGGCATTTTCTCCACCCAGGCTTTAATGCATCCTGGCTGGCAAACATGCAAAGTGCACATGAATGTTTGGCTGGCCTGAGACTTTGAGTGTGCATACCACTACTCTCCCTGGCCACTGATTTGCCAGCAGAGCAGCTCCACCCACACCAGGAAACGAAAAGCTAAAATGATATTGACGTTGGTTATTATCATTTTAGTTTTCCTTTAACTACTGCTCGCAGAGCAGTGGGGTGACGCTCCTCCGTCTTAGCGGAGGAACCGCCGTTGCTTCCTCCATCCTCACACCTTCCATCCCACTCAGACCGCACCCCTGCCTGATGTACGCAGCTCCATTGCTTTTATGGAGATTTTCGCAGGGGGATTGTGCAAACAATGGGGACATTACAAACATTTGTCTGCAGATTCAGAGAATAACCAGGTTCTGAGGAACACAGGTTTACCCCACTGACATTTAGCATTGATTTAGAAAATATGGCATAGTCAACAGAGTACAGCACTACAGACAGACTGAAAACGCTATGCAGAGGGAACTGCCAGTCATCCCTGATATGGTACTCTATCTCCTGTAACTTTACATCTTTACCAATCTCACAAGTCATCATCCTGCCTCTACTTCTATATTCATTCATCACCTTCCATCCTGTGACCAAGGAGGAGCTGTCCCCTTTGCTTAGTTACTGGTGTTAAACAGCCCTGGTCAATATCTGACAAAATGTTAAATATCCATGGTGGAAAATAAAAATTGTGTCTTGTTGGCAGACGCATCATTCTGAGTGCGTATTTGTGATGCCGTGTGCATGCATACTTCATGAACGTCTGCAGAATGACCCGGACACCCCTTTTTAAATTAAAAAAACCAAGTTGGAGGATGCTACTTGGTTCTGTAAATAATGAAAAAGAAAATGTAATTAGCGCAAAAGTGTCTTCTAGAAAAGCAAAGCGGTCTGCCAGCAAATGGCAGCGGCCAGGCCTTCCATAATGGACAGGGAGGGTGGCCGGTGATAGTGGGTGGGTGGCGGGTAGGGGACAAGCAATGGGGTGGGGGTAGGTGGGGCGAGGGAGCAAAAGAAGCAGACAAAAGGGCTTTGTAGTAAGCTGTGGATAAGCAGCAAATGACAGCCGCCGGGCTGCCAAAAACATTTTAATTGAAAGACTTATTTTTAAGGGTGACAAGGGGTGGGCATAGGGAATACTGGAGTGAGTGGCAGGCAGGTGAAGGAGAAGCAACGTGAAATAACTGTGAGGAGCAGCAGGAACACATGCGCTCTCATTGAAATCTAAATGAAAAAGATAAACGTAGTTACCTAAATGTGAGCAGAGGAAGGCTACAAAGTCAGCCAATCGAAATGATGGTAAAGATGATATGCTCCAGTGGAGGGACAAACACAAGAAGAGGAAGGCAAGGCATCTAATAAGAAGCAAGCAAATTAGAGTGACAATAAAGCCAACCAGTTGTAAGGAATGGGCAGGCACGAAGACCACTATAGGTTCTTAGTATGGTCCAGAAGAGGCTGTCACCTGATTACAGCAGGAAGCAGTCTGTAGGCCATACCAAAAAATCCTTGTGATCCAGAAGAACAAGACATATGATTGGGCTTTCGACAAGGACAGAATAGAGGGAGGAAAAGCTTGGTTCAGTAAAACATTGCATAGGAATATCATCACCTATTTAGTGATTGGCAAGAATCCATCCAATATAAAGGCAATTTGGGGCACAATGAAATACACCTAGCTAACCCGCTGGTCTCCTAAAACAGTAATGTATGGCACCATGAATTACAATTTATTGCGATTATTAATTTGCTATTTGCAAGAAAGCACAAACATATCGGTTTAGGATCACATGCCATATTTACAAACGTCCATCTTTAATACCACACCTGCTTGTGGACGTGTCCTCAAAGGGGTAAAGAATTTCGCCGTTGTTGCAAATCTCACAGATGAAACCCTTTTGGCTACAAAGGCTGCAGTTGTACACATGCGAGGTGGCAAACTTGATCGCCTTCCCCAGGAAAGGAGCCAATTTACCGTCAACTACCTGGAAAAGACAAGGAAGAGAACGAACAAAGTGTCAACATTCCTGTGGGAGATTGCGTGGATTAAGGACTTGGCAAAGACTCAGGAAGCCATTCTTTCTCAGCCCGGTGTTCTTAGTTCAAATCCGGCTCAGAATACAAATTATTATTTTTATTATTATTACAATTTTCTACAAATATTTAAAATCTTTAGGTTTCGCTTAAAAGAATGGAAGAAATGAGAAATATAGTTCTGGAGAAATTAATGAGAGCCAATTCTTTATAATGAGGCAGGTGACGTCAGGAGAGATTCTATGACATTACAGGATAGAGGCAGCATGTCTACAGTTTTCCCTAAGCACAGAGAGAAGTTGTAGAGCTGAAAGTGGCATTTATTTTATAACACGTTTTGCATAATCTGTGTCTGAAAACACTTTTTCTATCACTAACGATTTTACACAGATAAAGATGTTTTTCAATTTTCTCTAGAAATTCGACTACCACCTCTTTACCTGAACCCGTAAACCGTGCTGCTGGTTTAGTTTATTCCATTATCCAATATTGTTCCAGAATCAGAGAAATATAGGATTTATCTCACATGTGTGCAAAAAAAATGTAAGGAATAGTCCACAAATAGGCTCGATCGGGCACGACATAGGGGATTTAGCACGTGAAACAAAGAAAAAGCTCAGGGCATGACTATCCTGGTACATTTTGAGATGACGCCTGGATTGCAAACGATTCATACAATGTTGTCTGGGACAGTACTTGTCTACTCGTAGCAGTGACCCTGAAGGAGAAATCTAAATATGTGGAGCATTCAAGAAGGTATGTATCGAGCTAAACCATGGTTACCACTGGGACTTATTACACCCAGCTGTCACACCACAATTATGTGATATTAGGAATACTAAATAGTGAATTTTATTGGGGCATGATCGTCTCCTTGTAATTCTGACATGCCACTAAACAAACGACCAAACTAAACAATAAGAAAATATATATGACAAGGAATCTATGCCTTATATGGCGCCTTACAGTCAGCAGATGTAATATTTGCAGCCCGCGGTTTACCATGGCAGGCGCTTTGAAAGCAGTCCTACAGCAAACATCAGTATGAAGGGAGTTCAGCCAGGAATTTCTTTCATTTCAGCTGGAATGACAGCTCCAGAGCTCCGAGGGACAGGTTACCTTTATCATAAGAGGATTAGTTATAAAGAAGGATTGTGTTTGTGCTCTGGTGGTGAACCTGGTAGCCACAAATAACAGTGGTTATATTGTGAAGTAATTTACAGAATAAGATTACGCCATCTT
The DNA here is from genome assembly GCF_964261635.1 of Lissotriton helveticus. Classification (NCBI taxonomy): domain Eukaryota; kingdom Metazoa; phylum Chordata; class Amphibia; order Caudata; family Salamandridae; genus Lissotriton; species Lissotriton helveticus. Next base: position 448,484,697 of record NC_136061.1, read on the forward strand.
CAGCGCGCATTAGAGGTGAGCTGGGGTGCTACACCTTGTTTCACAGAGAACTGGCAAAGCAGGACAGCTACAGCGATCAGCTCCTAAGCACAAGAAGAGTTTCAATAGGTGTCTGGGGACCTCTATGCGCTTGCTGTGTCCATCCAAGGGGTTGAGATTAGTGTGATGAATGTGCGTGCTTGTATAATCACACAGAGCAGTGGAATCTAGGCACGGCGGAGAGGAACACCAGAATATTTAAAAAAATATAAATCTCAGGGTTCCATGAAATTGGACGCCTGCCAAGCTATTCTTTCACTTACACCATTTGAACTCTGCCAGGCTCCCCAGGAATATGGGAAAAGCCAACATTGTGCCTTATTCATTTATGAATATTCCCCTGGGTGGTAATGGTGAAAATGTACTATTCAACGTTTGACCATTAGATATATGTATGTTTGTATCTATGTATGTAGTATTTCTACAGCGCAAATCCAGCCAAAAAGCAGCGGAGACAAAGATATCTTGCTGCAACAGGATTAATTACATCAACATAACCTTTTCAGCACACTGTCGCTGAACGCATTCATCAATCATACAAGACATGAATAGATCAAAACCTGTTAAATAACCGATTCATCTTTTCATTCCATTCCTTTACAACAAACTCTGGAACCCATTTTAAAAAAAGTATTGTGCATACCGGCTAAAACACACAAATCTCTCTTACGTCATTGCACTTTATTATTCTTAAAGATCACTTACGTGGGTTGTCCATACACTAAAAAAATCCATCTTATTTGTATCGTTACAATAAATCCTCTCACAGGATCAGTTAAACAGCTGATTTGTATCCACAGTAGTTTCAAAGCAGGAAGGTTGATACAGCATCAAGTGGCATCGATATTCCAGAAGTTAGAATAACATAATCTGTAAGCACGTCTACGATGCAATACAGACTTTTCAAAGGCCTATTTAGTAATACGTTGGCCTTTTCACTAACTTACTCTTAAAGTGATCATGGTGAAAGTTGGTTTCAAACGTGTTATAGTTTGAGAGGTCCGTAGTACTTTGGGTGATTTCACTAGTAGTATAGTTCAAAAAGTCAATTTCTGTAAAAGCCTGTGTGCATATCACTGCATGTTATGGCTGGACTACTTCATCACATATCATTAAAATCAATCTACAATAAAAGCTCATAAAAAAAGGTTAGAGTATTACACAGGGCAAAATGATTTGGGTAGCAAGTTTGCTTTTTTTTCCATTTATGCTTTTGGAAAACTACATAGAAAACACATTTATTTCATTTGAAAGACGAAAAATAAAAATAAGTTAAGCGATCAAATTCATAAGCACAGAGGGCCTCCCCACTGGTGGTGGAGGCCCCGCAGTTATGGCGGGACCTCAGTACTGCAGTTACCCACTGCGGGGGCCCCGTCACCAGTGTGGCCGCTCCCCACCATGACTGTGGGGTCTCCGCCATGAGAGCAGAGGCCCTTTGTGAATTGGGCCCAAATGTATGTTTGCATACATAATTTAGGATGGCAAAATTAATGCATAAAGACTGGAGTCTGTTAGTGTGTAAAATTGGTCCGTTCTGTGTTTTGACCTTGAAGTGGTGTGGCTCACTGGTTAGAGGCGGCAGACCCGGAAGCAGAAGACGGTCAGGGACCAGGGTTCTATCCCCGACGCGGCAGGGTCGTGGACCAGGGTCAGCGGACTCGATAATTCTCGCCTCGGTGCCTACTCTAACCAGGGATCACACTCGGAAACTCTGGGCATTAGCTTGCCTCGTCTCCACAACGGCCCCCCACATACGCCGGGGATGCCTGGTTTCACCTTGGAGATACCCAGTAGGGACCTTCTCACAGGGAAAGCCAGGACGGGTTCCCCAGCGCAGAGATACTCCTTCGGGAGTCGATTCTAGCGCTTTAGAAACCCACAATAAATAAATAAATAAATAAAGTGTGGCCATGAGGAAATAAAGGGGGCCCTACAGGGGCCCTTGTTGGCTCTGTGCCAGGGAATGCATGCGGGGGGGCATGGACGAGGACACCAGCAAGATCATGAACTCCATCCACTCTGGATCACCATTAGACCCATGCCCTCACCACATCTTCAACAAAGCCAGCACAGCCATCGCACCCCATCTCCGGAGAGCAGTCAACATCTTTTTCGAAACAGCAACCTTCCCGGAAAGCTGGAAGCACGCCGAGATCAACGCCTTACTCAAGAAACCCAAGGCGGACCCCAAGGACCTCAAGAACTTCCGACCCATCTCCCTGCTTCCGTTCCTGGCGAAGGTTACCGTGAAAATCATCAACAAACAACTGACCCACTACATCAAGGAGAACAACATCCTGGACCCATCCCAGTCCGGTTTCCGCAGCAACCACAGCACTGAAACCGCCCTAATCACCGCCACCGATGACATCAGGACCCTGCTTGACAACGGAGAAACAGCGGCCCTCATCCTCCTGGACCTGTGAGCCGCCTTCGACACGGTCTGCCACAACACACTAGGAACACGCTTACACGACGCCGGAATCCGAGGGAAAGTCCTGGACTGGATCACATCCTTCCTCTCCGACAGAACTCTGAGAGTCCGCCTCCCCCTCTTCCGCTCCAAGACCACCGAGATCATCTGCGGCATACCCCAGGGCTCATCCCTCAACCCGACGCTGTTCAACATCTACATGGCACCCCTCGCCCACGTCGCCCGACAGCAAGACCATAACATCATCTCCTACGTCAACGACACCCAGCTGATCATCTCCCTCACTAAAGACCCTCACACCGCCAGAACCAACCACCACGAAGGAATGAAGGACGTCGCCGAATGAATGAAGAACATCCGACTGAAGCTGAACTCAGACAAGACAGAGGTCCCCATCCTCGGCCCCACCCCCTCAGCCTGGGAAGACTCCTGGTGGGCGACAGCACTGTGAACAGCACCGATACCCACCAACCACGAACGCAACCTAGGGGTTATTCTTGACACCACCCTCTCCATGACCAAGCAGGTCAATGCCGTTTCCTCATCCTGTTTCAACACCCTCCAAATACTCCGCAGCATCTTCAAGTGAATCCCCACCGAAACAAGGAAAACAGTCCCCCAAGCCCTCATCACCAGCAGGCTGGACTATGGAAACGCCCTTTACGCAGGAACGTCGGCCAAGCCCCTGAGACGGCTGCAACAAATCCAGAAGGCCTCGGCACGCCTTATCCTCAACATCCCCCGCCGCAACCACATCACACCCCACCTGAGAGACCTGAACTGGCTCCCCATCAACAAGAGGATAACCTTCAAGCTCCTCCTCCACACGCACAAAGCTCTCCACAACACCGGCCCAGCTTACCTCAACAGACGACTCAGCTTCTACACCCCCCCCCCAGCTCTGATCCACCAGCCTCGCCCTCGCCACAGTCCCCCGCATCCAAAGAATGACCACCGGTGGCAGATCCTTCTCCCACCTCGCTGACAAGACCTAGAACATGCTATCCACCAACCTACTGCAGACCCAAGACCTACCGGCCTTCAGAAGACTCCTCAAGACCTGGCTCTTCGACCAGTAGCAGCACCCTCCTCCCCAGCGCCTTGAGACCCTAATGTATGCAGTGCTCTTTACAAGTGTCCTGATTGATTGATTGGTGTGCCCCCCTGTATGTATGCATGCACCCCCAGTTCCTGCATGGCATGGACTTAAAAGTCCATGCCGTGCAGGAACGTGCAATTGCATACCCATTGCGGCCCCTTGCTAAGACTCACAAAAGATCCTTAGCAAGTTACTGCCGTGAGAACAGCAGGACCGCCCGACCTGGATTCCAGTCAGAATCCGGCAGGCGGGTACAGTATGGATTTGACGCTCTTGGAGCGGGGCGCTGGCGTGGCAGAACGCTCCAAGACCGCCAAACACATAATAAGGCCCTAAACCAGACTTCTTTTCCTAACACATCATCCCACAGAAACATCACATGAATCCAATTTCACCTGTGGGCTTGCATATGCACCTTGTACTTTTTTCTGACATCAGTAGCCTTGGATAAATGAGACACATTTATTTCTGAACTATCTATGCAATCTCAGTTCATTTTTTAACCCGGTACCCAACCTCTCAATAGGACAAAAGGTGATACACTAGTGGAACTATTAGGCGTTGTCCTATAAGCCACAACATGTATTCCACAACCATTTTCCAATCCATCTTCCCAATACGAATAGTAACTGAGCTTTTAATGTTCACCTGAATCGCTCCATCAAACCATTACTTCTGTGAGGCTACAGCGAACTGGTGACATGCTTGATACCATGGTTTCTCAAAAGTCTTTTCATGTCAGAGGATACCAATTGGGTACCATTGTCCATTACCATTTTCTTTGAAAAAGTCTCCCTGGAAATAATTTTCTGCATAAACTGAATGACTGCTGAAACATCGTTTGTTTTAGCGACCTGTTTTAGACTCCGCATGATTAATTTTCAGTTGCCCTTTCCCAGTGGAAAATCAGCTGATCCACTACCCTGTAGATGTGACTATGTTTATGGACACCAGAGGCGCAACTAGAGCCACCTTTCGGGGGGGCTAAGAAAAAATTTCGGGTGGGGGGCTGAAACTTTAAGCAATAGGCAGAGTGAAGCTGCAGGGGCTCTTGGAAGGGATGACACAACATCAAAGCCCCATTAACATGCACACAGTCTTTTAAAGACCTGTGAAGTGCTCGGGTGCGGCTGTGTGTGTGCCCGGAGGGCCGTCTGAGCCCGGGCTGCCACGCACGACGGGGGAGGGATGGGGGAGTGGGTTGTGAAGCCCTTTGATTTTGATTCCAAAGGGTGTTGCGCGCCTGATGGACACTATGCACTCTGTAATGTTTTGCTTTTTTTAATAAAAGTCTGTAGAAGCCTTTTTCCTTTCCTTGCTGACAAACATTTTAAACACATACAGCCTGCTTTGATGTACCTGCAGCTATTCTTTCACAAACATACCTGTTTTTATGTGGCTTGTTTTTTTGTCAGCGGCAGCAAGTCACTACAATGTGATTGATGTGCTGTTTTTTTTGTCATTGCACCCTGTAGACGTAATTGAGTTTTGATTCATAACATTTTGTACTTTGTAATGCTTCACTATTTTTTTAAGTCTGCGGAAGTCCTCTATCTTGTATTGTTATCTTTTGAAGGTTTTAACTTGCGGACATCAAATAAAGAAATTAAAATAGGAAAAAATATAAATGTCTGAGTTCATATTAAAGCTGTTTGCAAAGCTCTCTTCTGGCCACTCAGACATGTAATCAATTGGGGGGCGTGGCTTGGCTGCCGAGCGGAATGGCTGCCTGAGTGGTGAGCTCCGCCGATCGAGTTAATTAATCCGCCGACAATCCGCTCATACCTGCCTCTGGTGCTCGGGAGTTGTGCCCTGTGTGCGTGTGAGGCTTCCCCGCCCTGCCAAGTGAAAGTCCGACGATCCTGAAACCAGGTCCGCGGCGGAGCCGCCTTCCCGATCTGTCAGCGCGGTGGGGCCTGAAGCGGCGTGTGACGCCGGGAGCTTGAGTGGACGCGAGCCGACCGGAAGTGCGGGGGTGCCCGGCTCGGCCCATCCTGCGGGAGCCGCCAGGGTCGGAGACTGGCTGGCCAAGCCTAACTGCTGTGAGCGCTGCCGGGCACAAGAGATTACACAGCGCACGCCCGCTCCATAGGTGAGGATACGGACGCCCGTGCGCATATCTGTGGGAGGCCGCGCTACGCGGGCTGGACGACGCGCAGGCATAGCGGAGGACGCGGTGAGGGCGCCAAGACACCGCCGGAGAGACAGAGTCCCACCTGGTGAGAGGATTATGAGCGGCTGACCTGCTGTGTGGTGAGAGGCCCCTACAGAGTCTGATACTCTGGGTACTGCATCAGTGGACATTGTTTGGGCATACTGGTGATTGCCGGAGGCCGCCATTTTGTCCTATCACGGCTGAAGCGGCTGGTGGTGTCTCGCTGCACTACACTACTGTTCCTTTCGTGTGGGGGGTGCCGACTGGTATGGACCTACTGCCCTGGAGGCACTGTGATAGAACAACGCAGTGCCGGAGGGTGCTATTGCGGTGCGCCTACTTACTGGCATAGGAGCTTGACCCCCACACAGGACCAAGTTACGGACGCCTGGCAAAGAAACTAGACAAGTGCCTTACGGACCCTGTATCTGCCGCCACTCAACTTGCCAGAATTGGTTACACGGCCTTCCTGGACAGTGGTTGGACACCCGTCGGAACTAGTCGAAGCCATGGGCAAGCCAGACACGAGGCAGCCCAAAATCGCCTTTGAAAAATCGACCAAGAAGCCCACGTGCAATGAGACGCGGGATCAGGAGCTATCGGAAGATGCCCGACCAGTACTGCCGGCGGACGACATCAAGGCCATGTCCCAAGACCTCAAGTCGAGTCTGCAAGGCATCGATGGGAAGATGGACGCCCTGGCTGCCAGGATGGACAGTATGACTAGAAGAATGGACAAGCAGGAAGGAGTGGTCGGGGTGCTAGAAACGCGTGTGACGGACACAGAGGAGTGCCAATCGGACCTTGACAAGAAGCTGCGAGGAATGGACAAAGTGCTCTCCCTGATCCAAATGAAGAATGAGGATTTGGAAGCTAGGTCCAGAAGAAACAACGTACGAATCACGGGCGTGGCGGAATCGACGGATATTGCAAATATGGAGCGATACGTTGAACAGATGCTGAAAGATCTATTTGGAGCGGAACTGTCCCCGATGTTCCTGGTGGAAAGGGCGCACCGCACGCTAGGACCAGTGCCCAAGCCGGGAACTCCACCACGGACAATCCTTGCACGTATCCTGAACTATAGGGACAGGGACACAATACTACGGATGGCGCGCAACGTGGCAGATTTGCAATACAAGGGGAACCGGATTGCTATGTACCCTGACTTCACGCTCCAGGTTCAATCTGCCCGGCGGGAATTTTTGCCCGCAAAGAAGGTGTTCCAACAGACTGGCACAAAGTACTCCTTGATCTACCCGGCGAAGCTGAGGGTACAGGGGCCAGGTAAACCCACTTTCTTCACGGACGCCAAAGCGGCGCTGAAATTTGCCAAACAACTCGCCAAGGATCAGAGGGGGCAGACCGAGTCGGACAAGCAAGGGGACGCTGACCAGCTAAGTGATGTTGAACAGTGTCATGTTTTCTGTATTAAAGCGCTGCTGGGACCCCTGGGATAGAGTGGGACAAAGTATTCTTGCCACTGTGGGTGGTGGGGCGCTACGCACCTCTGCGGGGCATTGCTATCATTACTATTGACTGGTCCAGTTCTTAATCACTAGATGCTCGTTGCTCCGCCGACCCTGGGGCGCAATAGGCCCTGTAGCATACGGAGGCAGAGTCGCACTCGATCGCCCTGTCAAAAGCACAGGGTTAGTAGGCAGACACCTGCGTACCCCGAGGGATGTATCCCAAACTATGGTTCGACCATATATTGTTGTTGATATTTGGTTCTGTTGGGTTGGTACTGGGGGAAATGACTGCACGACCTGTTTGGGGGGTTGGAGCGGGTGGGGTGGGAGGGATGGGAATTGGGTATGTTTGGTTTGCACTGTTACTTCGGAAAAGCTATGTGTATAATGAGTCACTGGAGATGTTATGCTTGATAGTCACTGATAAGATAAAGATGGACTGCGAGCCTTGGTACTATGACGATATTATGTCGTGTGCTCTGCCGAGCCGATTTCACTTTCGCATTTTAATGTCATTATGGCTGATAGAGAGTGCTTGACGTTTGGTGAAACCACTGCCTTGGGAGGGAAGCCTGGGTCACTGTCCATAGCATGCATGTCTTGGAACGTGAGGGGGATGAATGATAGGCGGAAGGCGAGATTGGTCCATGCCTACCTGTCACGGAAAACGATGGATATTTGCATGCTCCAGGAAACACATCTGAGTTCCATGGACGCCCCACAACTAAAACACTCTAGATGGGGGGAAGTGGTGCATGCCCCATACTCGAACTATGCCAGAGGGGTGGCTATCTTGATCCGGCGAGGCCTACACTGGGTGACACAACGAGTGCTGAGAGATGCGGATGGCAGATACGTTTTGATTTTGGGCGTGTTGTGTGGAACACGGGTATTGCTGGTGAATGTCTATGGCCCGAATGATGATAACCCTGTCTTCTATGAAACTCTCTGGGACAAAATCCGTACGTTTGGTGAGGCAGCAATACTATGGGCGGGTGATTTCAATGTAGTGCTATCTGACGCGATAGATCGACAGGGCGCAGCCCGGGAACATCACCCGAAGGCGGCTGAGGCGCTGGGGGGCATTATCCTAGAGGCGTCCCTGGTGGATTCATGGCGGTATTTACACCCCCAGGCACGAGAGGGCACTTGCATTACGGCACACAGGGCCGCCTGGTCGCGGCTGGACTACTGGTTGATGTCCAGGGACTTGCATGCCTCGGTCCTGGCGGCGGTACATCTGCCGAGATCATTGTCGGACCACGCTCCGGTGGTGGTGACATTGGCCACACCTGCACAATACGCACAGCCCTTCAGCTGGCGATTTCCGTCGCAGGCCCTCCTGGATCAGGTATTCAGGGAAGAGCTGAGGATTAAATTAGAGGAATTTTTTGAATTCAATGAAGGGACTGTGGAATCGCCTGGTACACTGTGGGAGGCGTGCAAGGCGGTGACAAGGGGACACTGCATGGCACTGAAAATAGGAGTACTGCGGTCCATTAGGAACACACTAGACGCACTAGAAAAGGAATTGGCGACTCTGGAGGTTGAGCTCACCAGATTGACTACTGCCCAGACCCAGGCGACATTCAGAGCGACACTCACTAAGTATCAGGAAGAGGCAGACAGAGAGGTGAAGTTCTTAGGAAAGTACGCCCAGGCTCTGAGGTAAGGGGAGGGTGACCGCCCGGGCAGGACACTGGCTGCGCTGCTTCGAAAGCCGAGGGGTGCGGAATACATTTTGGAACTTACGGATGCGACTGGCGAGCCTATCAGGGCACCAAATGATATATTAAAAACTATGGCGGCCTATTATGAGGACCTCTACGCCTCTAAATTGCAGCCGGGGGACGAAGTGATAACGGAATACCTGGACACGATTGCACTGGCGTGGTTTAACAACGGGGCACGTGAATACATGGACCTGCCGATAACGCAGGATGACATACGGACGATCATAGCTGGTATGCCGTCGGGTAAAGCGCCGGGACCGGATGGTCTTACAGCGTCCTTCTATAAAGAGTTCGCTGATATCCTGGTCCCCCGGTTACATAAGTTGTACATGGAAGCGATCGAAACGGGGATCCTCCCCCCGTCGCTCCGTGAGGCCATGATAATCACGCTACTAAAACCGGACAAGGACCCCACGAGCCCTGATTCATACAGACCGCTCTCGCTGATAAACTTGGATGCCAAGATCTACGCTAAATTACTGGCAGAACGTTTGAAACCGATGCTGCCCCAAATAGCGCTGTCGGATCAATCGGGATTCGTGACAGGTAGATCGACCTCGCAAAATCTGCGCACACTGTTTGGTCTGCTCCATTACTTAGATCCGAGGGTCCAAGCGGCCGCTGCCTTGCTAGACGCCACCAAGGCGTTTGATTTGCTCGAATGGAAATTTTTACAAGCGCTGTTTACGAGAATGGGCTTTAGTAGACTTTTTATTCAGAAAATTTGCCTATTATACAATGGCCCTGTGGCGCGGGTGAAGGTCAACGGACAGATTTCACGGACGATAAGTATTTCTAGGGGAACCAGGCAAGGCTGCCCCCTATCGCCGCTGCTCTTCGCCATCGCCACAGAGCCCCTTGCGGCGAGACTGAGACAACACCATACCCAGCGTAGTATTGGGTTCACTTCGAGGGGACTACTGGTGTCCCTATATGCCGATGACATGACAATTTTTGTACGGAACCCGGCCGATAATCTGGACCCCCTCATGCGCGAACTGGTGCGGTATGGTGGTTTGACGGGCATTACCATCAACTGGTCTAAATCTACGATACTGCCGTTGACGGACGGTACGGTGCAATGCAGTACTGAGTTCCCCATAACCTGGGTGTCAGAGGAGGTGAAATACCTGGGGATCCATATCAGCCGCTCAATACAGGAACTATGGCTATTGAACTACGGGCGAGCAGTGGAATGGCTCGAGACGAAGGTGAAAAAATGGGTCACTTTGCCACTGTCGATGATAGGCCGGATAGCCATAACAAAAATGGTTATACTCCCGAAATTTTTATATTTATTTGCCAACATACCGCTGCCACTTACCATGTCTTTTTTTCAGCGTATACGCTCCGCGGTTTTGGACTTAGTATGGGCGGACAAACAGCCCAGAATCCAGTGGAAGGTACTGACTCTTCCCTTTAAACAAGGTGGACTGGCGGCTCCGGACTTTGAGCTGTACGCATACTGTGCTCAGGCTCAATATCTGCATTATTGGCAGCACCCGATCCCATACCAGCCTCATGTGGCGATCGAGAAGGACGTGTCGGCACCCATCCCCTTGGCCATGACAGTCTACCAAAAATACAAACGCTCGCCGGAAGATGTGAACACAGTTGAAACAACACGATGGGCCTGGCAAAACATAGCGAAACGGGCGGGCGTTGCTGAACTGTATGCTCCATCAATGCCGATTGGTGGTAATCCGTTACTGAGTCCCCTGCTGGATGCGGCGATATCTGAAAGGGCACGCAAATGCGGGCTTAAGGTCGCTAGTGATCTATACCCAGACTACACTTTCGTAGAGCTGGGAAACATCTGCGATTCAGCGGCCCCTACAGCATCTGAGATGCTCCTATATTATCAGCTCAGAGCGGCATGCAGGGCCAGGTACCCGATGTTCCCGATGGTGCCGCCAACGGTTTCGGCGTTGGAAAACATATTAGCGATCAAATCTCCACGTAAATTGATCACTAGGATCTACAGAGTAACGCAAGATACGGCACCATGGATACGTCCCGATTCAAAAGCAAAATGGGAGGTTGAGACGGGACTCAGCATAACGGACAAACAATGGGCATTCAGCTGCACTCAGTTGGAGAACCTGTCTCCCAACTACAGACTGAGGTTAATCCACTTTAATTTTCTACATAGGCTGTACCGCACACCGGCTCAGCTATTTAAACTTGGATTAATCGCTGACTCTCGCTGCTGGCGTTGTGGGGCCGTGGAAGCGGACTTCTTCCACCTAACTTGGACATGCACTCCTATACAGCAATATTGGGCTGCGGTGTTCTCAAAATTGGGGCGAATCCTAGGAGAGCAGTTGACTCCAGATCCCCTGATGGCGCTTCTGGGAATGGTAGCTGATATACCCTGTGCCTCAAGGAAACTGATAGCTATGTTGCTGCTACTGGCGAAGAGACAGATTGCACTACATTGGAAACAAAAGGGCGCTCCTGGGGTACAGGGTTGGATTAACTCGGCACTATACTGTCGGGATCAACTGACTACATACTGGGAACTACTCCCGCTGAGGTCCAGACCGGCTGATATATGGCAACCCCTGACGAGCCTGCTGGATGGCACCATGCCGGATGAATGAGAGTGGACTGTGTGTGGAGGGGAATGGATGGAAGATTAAAATAGCAGGAATGCGAGGGTCTGGATGAAGTGGCGTTGTGGCTGATGCCGCTGATGCGTCGGATGTGGTGATAGAGGATAGCTGGCCGCTAGCCCCACACCTGAGACTGATTGGATGAGTGAACTACCCGGGACGAGACGCCTGACATGTCATTGCCCCTCCCTCCCCCCCCCTCCCTCCCTTTGCTATTAGGCCGGGGACTTAAGTGCCCGCCCAAGAGATGGTGACATGGTACTCCGTGTGTAGACAAGATTGACATTACGACACACAGAAGCTTTAGGTTTAGTTCCAAAAGGTTTGTTTCTTTGTTTTCTTCCTTAGATATACCACATTCATCATGTTGAAGACTGTAAGCAAGTATACCAGAAATGTGCCCGCAAAGAGAGATCTAATTGTGCCTATTGATGCTGCCTGCCTCCGGGTTGTTGGCTGAATAGCAGTGTACTACTTTGCAACTCTTAATAAAAGTCTTTAACCCAAAAAAAAAAAAAAAAGACATGTAATCAATTAATACTTTGGCATACTTTAAACCATCTCCTAACAAATTTATTGGACCAGTGATATCTAAAGCAACCTTTGACCATGGACTCATGGCACCATCCAAGGCTGGACTGGCTGTAGTGGACACCAGGCATTTCCCCGGTGGGCTACCAGCATGGGAGCCGGTTTTGGGCCCCTGGGGGCCTGTTTTGTTACTTGGGACAGGCAATATCGCCCCCCCGGTAACAAAATTGGCCGAAACCGGCCCTAGCAAACAGCTCAGCCGCAACCCTTCTTCCCCCAGGGGGGCTGCCGAGCAGTTTCCCAGGGCCGGTTTCGGTTCCCAGTCCGACCCTGGGACCATCTACAAGTACGATGAGAGTTGAGACAGTGACCTGCGATTTATCACTCAATATACATGGTTCGCCATCCCCAAAACATTCTCCAAAAACCCTCCCACACTCTTCTTTTCATAACTCGAATGCCAATGTGCCACTCATGAGCCTATTCTAGAACTCTTCTCAATGATGTAGGAACAATCAAATGGACTGGTCTACGTAAGAAACCATTTTAACATGTTAGCTCATCTAATATTTGAGCATATGTTTTAGTGTCCTGTGACAGATCTTTGATGCCAGGCCAACATAATGCTACCTACGTCATAATGTTTTTTAACAGTAGTCCTCGTGCAAACTGTATCTCCATTCCTTCTCTGATAGGGCTCCAGGTAACCCATCACCCCACTCATTATTTTAGCATACTTTCTCACTATCATCCTATACCCAGTCATGTGGTTCATTAAAGGCATTCTGAATAGAAAGTAGGCAGTCACATTCCTTTTCTCAGGGACATATTCATTACTATACACATACTCCTAAAAGCAATATTATCATTTAGTAATTCTGGGAGTGGCTCTCACAGCCCCCTTCTTACTAAAAAGAACAATTAGAGGCTTACTGTCAGTACTAAGAGTAAAGGGTGCTCTCCATATATACACTTGAAAATAGTATACTCCACCACAAAGCCAAAACTTCCTTTTCAATTGTGGATTATGTGTGATCATCACCACAAATAATTTGCGATGCAAATGCTATTACCTAAACCTACCCAAAACAAAAATTGCTGGTTTCAGTTATAATTATACTTGACTCCTTAGTGTTAACTGGTTTCAAACGGTTTAGCATCAACAATATTTTTATTGATATTATCAAAAGCATTCTGACATGCTTCACCCCACTCAAACGACACACCTTTTTGAAAAAAGTCCCTCAATGGGTTAGTAATATCCTAAAAATGAGGAACAAATTTTGAATAAAATTCATCCAATCCCAGGAATGATCTAAGCTGTACTTTATTAATCAGAGTAGGAGCATTATTGATTACCTTGAAGAAATTCAATTTGGGCTCTATACCTTTAGTAGAAATGTGATAACCCAAATAATCCACACCAGGGACAGCAACTTTGTACTTGTCGCTGCGACAAGTTAATCCCTTCATTTGAAAGATCTTGATACTCTCAGAAGTCAGGAATCATGTTGCTCTTTACTACATGCATATACTAATATACCGTTCTGAACGTTTGAGGCCCTATCACAACCCTTAAACATCACTTTTACCTATCTCTTACATACCAAAGAGGCTGATGCTAACCCAAAGGGCATGCATTTCAGCGATATGCCTCTACTGGAGTAACACAGGAAGTGAGATGTTTAAGTCATCAAGGCCACTTGATGACTTGCAGCAGACATATCCACGGCAGTGAAAACTGAAGCACCCTCAAGGGTGGACAGAATTTCTGAAATATTTGGTAGTGATTCTCAGTCCACCCAGATATTCTGATTGAGGTCCCTTAAATCTACATACAACCTCAATGAATTATCCCCTTTATGTGCTAATACAATTGGAGCAAGCTACTCTGATCCCCTAATTGGTTCAATAACATTGAGTTTGATTAATTTTTCTATCTCCTTACGTAAATCACATCTCAAGGATAAAGGCACTCCACGTACCTTGTGCCCGACTGGTGTAGCACCTCTTTTTAGAATGATTCTGAGTTGAAATCCAGTTCCTTTATCCAGATAACTTATGAAGACTGAAGGAAACCTGTCCACTCAATAATTCTCAGGTATCACAATCATGCATATCAATTTACTTTTAGATATCATACAGTCAAGGTGATTTGGGTCCAAAATAATATCAAGATCTCCTTGATCATTCCATCCCAAAATATTTGAGCCTTCTTTTGCAACATTAACAATGCACATTGCTGTCTTGCCTTCAAATTCAAGAATAGCTTAAAGTCTCCTTGAACCTCAATTGTTTCCCACCATAAGCAAATATTTTGATGGTAGAGGTCCTTAACACTTGTGGGCTGACCTTTCTCAATACTTCTGGTCCAAACAGTATAAAGGGTGAACCCAAATCAGCCATAAGTTGCACATTAACATCATTCATGAGAATAAGCAGGATTTCTTCTGGCGGATTTCAATGTCAATACACATATGTAATTCAACGTATTACCTTCCTCACCACATCGATCCTGGGTAATGGTTAAAGCCACATCACAGTTATCATTATATACTGTGGGAGCGCAGGTTTGATATACAAGCGAGGAGGCTGTATGTATTTACGAACAGAATGAGTTTTATTGTCAGGAGTAACAATTGTTCGAGAATCAAAACTGTGTTCTTCGGTTTCCTCTTCTAATGGTGTTCTTACGGTAGGTGTTGAGGGCGATGGTTCTTGCTCCTCGTTTTCAGAGTCAAAGGGGTCTCCCCGGAGGCTCATAAAAGAGGAAAAGAAGGAGCCGTCAGACTATAAGTTCTGAAGTATTTCAAAAAGGTTTGTCCCGTCACCACACCATATAGTGCTCCAAAAATAAACAAATATCCTTTTTAGACAGGTAGGTTGTGAAAAAGGGCTGATAGGGTAAAGGAATAGGCTTAGTTGGAAAAAAGGGTGGGGAAAACAAGTAAACTGAATTAAAGCAGTCGGTCAACACCTGTTAGCCCATAAACCAAATAATGGGTCCAAAAGCGCACCCTACTTCTGACTATGGCCACACGATAAGCACGGGTCAGTTTGTGAGGTAACTCAAGGAACAAGGAAAAAAATAAACACCTTAGACCTTTTTAAATCTGTTAAGGGTCGCACTGTCAAACACACCCAGGGGAAAGAATACTGGCGTCCTGTATGATACACAAGTCGATAGGAAACAATGCCCCGCTTTTTACTTAATCAAAGTATTCAGCTTTTACTGGCCCCCTAGTTCCCTACCCACCTCCCTCTCCCTCGTTCCTCCCTCTACCACCCGTGGGACGCTTTCACTCACCGGCTCTGCCGCAACTCTTGCAGCCGCTCTACAGCATCCTCCAGAGGACTCCACCACTCCTCACACCAACGGTCGTCCGGTTCTGCGTCTCGGCGTCTTCTCTCCTGGGTTCTTTCTCCGTCAGCTTCTCTGCAGGATTCCTCCTCTTCAGACATCTTCACTCCTACTCCCACGCTGCAAGGTTCAACCCCCTCTTGCTTCTGGTCAGCCCTTTTCATTTGTCCGGCCCAAGTGCTTCCGGGGTTAGGCCCGCCCCCTTCCTGGTTACTGCTGTCGGCTCTCTGCGGAGAGACAGGAGAGTGGCATGGATTGCGCCATTTCATTGGATCCTGGGTTTTCCGACTGGAGGAGCCATGTGTGTAACGGGGACCCTCTGCCCAGGGCGAAACACCAGTGAGTCCCTCCTCACATATACATTTGAGTCACCCTCATCAAGTTGAGCTACGGTCATTTTGTATATGGAGTGGCACATCCTAGAAAAATAACCTTTACGATCACATTTAAAACATATTTGAGTCACAGTCGAATATGACTAAGAGGAAACCAAGTGTGATTGATCTGTTGCCACGTCTGAAGCAAATTGGATTGTTGAAATCTCTTCCAAAATCATGTGTGGATTTTGGTTTAAACTCTTGATTATTTCTCATGTCCTTCTGTTCATCTTAACATTCATCTTTGCCTTGTATTGTATTTACTTTCTTGATAGCTGATATATCCAAAGAAGTTGATAGTTCCTTAAAAAAGGCATCTGCATTATCCATAGCTCTAGCTGTAGTTATTGCAGATTCAAAACCTGGATCCTCTGTAGATAATAGTCTCTCTTGTATTTTCTTGTTATTAGTTTTCTCAATCAACTGATCATGCATGATCTCATCTATGAATTCATGATAGTAACAGTTTACAGCCATTTTCCTCAATACCGATAAATAAGCATCAATCGATCCCCCCTGTTCCCTACTTTGAAGAAATGTATCTGTATCCAGGAATACATTCTTACGAGGCGGGAATCTTTTATTCAAGGTTTTGATGACAGAGGCATACTCATCAACCATCTCAATGGGTATCAGATCCCCCAAAGCATCTTCTTGGTGTACTTGAACTTTAACTAATATTGGGGGTAGGATTATTAATACAGATTGGCCTTTAGGACCCACATTTTGGATAAGTAGGGACTTTTTCATTTTTGTTCGTAAAAGTATCCCAATCAGTAGCCTCAAATATGCCTCAAATGCATTCTTTCAACGCAACCAACCCAAAGGAGGTCTGAAAGGTTCTGTTAGTAAGGGGCGGAAATTCCATCCATACTAAATCCAAAAGATTATTGCAAACACAACAAGACCTCTGCAATCCACTAATGACGATAAGAGCAAAGAAACTTGTGCTAAAGATGATGGGAGGCCAAATCGGTGACAAGTGGACACAAAGGTAGGAGTACATTTTTTTTTACAAGTAACCAGATGTACAAGTTTCATCTGACAATTTCCATGAGAAAGACTGCCCAATCCAAAATGGCATTGCTATCCCCAGGAAATGTTTGATGGCATAGTAAAATGAGCTCATTTCAAAACTTTGCCCATATAAAAACCTGTAGAGGACAACTAAGACAATGCCAAATGGTGCTTGATGAAGTCCAAGTAGAAAAAGAGGAGGTTACCTCTTCAAAGCAGGAAACATAAAGGAAACTTTGAGGAACAAGAGGCAGCCACGCCCATTGTACAGTTTGTAATGCAGGTACAACTGGGGCCCCACCTCCAACCAGTAATGAGGCCAGCGACAACTATGCAGATATGAGGTACAAAAAGCCAGTGGTAAAGGGTCTGCAAGCCCACTCATCTCCACTATAAGGAAGGCGACAACGCACTAGGCTGGCAGAAACTCACTCTTTACTAGGTGAGTGCACAACGAGTCTGACCACTGGTACCTCGCTCGCCGACTGCCTTTTAGAATCTGGAAAGTGTGTGCCTGTTAACTGCGTGAGGCACAAGAACAGTGTGTGAGGCACGAACACAGACCCCATACTCAACCCCGCAAAGGATGCTGCAAAATTACTATGCCATTGCATCAACATTAGACCACATTTGTGTTCTCTTGCAGTTTTTGGAGGTACATACTGATGGGACCCCAGACATCTAAGGGCATAGATCTTACATCAGCTCCCAGTAGACCTCCAGTTAAGTAACCATTCCGAAATCATGGGTAAGACCCCATCCCTAGTGCATTGCCACTTTCCTCAGTCATGAGCAGCATCATAGCCATGAACTTACGTACCCCCATTTGCACTCCCTTTGCATACCCTAATAATGTTATGCGTGGCCTCTCCGGTACCTCAAACCCAATCGTTATGGATACAATCTGGAGTGCCCCTGTCCAAAAGTAGGCCACCTACGGGCAAAGCCATGCAAAGTGAAGGAATGTAGCATTCTGGGCCCCTCATATGGTGCAATTCGAATTGTCTGTTTGCCCAACTTTGCAAAAAGATACTAGAGTGTAATGGATCCTGTGGAAGAATTTCAGTTTGTAGTTAGGCGAAAGCGCTGGATTAGGTACAGCAGGACGTCCACTGTTCGTCTGTGACAGGAATGTTTAATGCAGTATTCCATTTGTCTCTTGCACCAAGGTGCACATTGGTACTGCGCTCTACATTGCAGTGTATAACCGAAATCCTAATCCCTTTGAGGAGGAGGAGACCATTATAACCATTAGTGTAGCAAGCATTGCTGGGTGAAAGGGAAATGCACTGCAAATGCACTATTAGTCTCTTTATAAGTTTCCCAATTCTAAAATATAAGAAGATGCCCAGTGGAGTGCAGCTATCTGCAATTTGGATCACTGCAAGAGTGGTGAATTTGTCTCTGGTACACAAAGCACTTAATTTTGGCAACTGTAGGTGTTCTAGGTGTTTGCTCACTTTAAAGTCTGACATGAGAGGCAGCTTTGGGTTATAAGTGAGAGAGATCCTCGAAGCATACACCTGGTCTAGTTCAGCTCTTGACTTAAGCTTATCCCAGGCCCAAACAGTACATTTGATTGTGTCTGGTTTGCATTGGGATGCTATGCATAGGAGCAGTGAACTGTGTCTAGAGGGCCTAGGTGTGCTGTGGCCGCTTCAACAGTAATATGTGGAAGGAAAGCAAAGAGTAATACCAGTAAAGTGATTACTGTGCATGAGCACACAAATAGCATAATTCAAAATTGGGCAACAAGAGACTGTTTTGTTTAAAGGTAAGAGTCAGCACCTCCCATTTTAATATCGGCTGTTTACAAGCCTATGTCCGCCTAATCATGCATGATCTCAGTCTATTAAAAAAACTGCCTGGTGAGACAGAGGGGTATATTGTTAAATACAAATAGGAATGTAGGCAGTACAATCATTTTGGCTAGAGCTACTCTGCCTGCCAGGGCGAGGAGCACCCTGATCCAGATAGTTATCTGATCCTCTAACAATCTGATTGTTCTGCCATATTTTCCCACCAACGATTCTATATGTCTCTGATCACCCAGATTCCCAAGTACTTCACCACGGATGGTCTCCTTGCCAGGGGAAACTGTAGGGTACATTCCTGCGAGGCAGGAGTCAGGGGGGATACTACTAATTTAGACCAGTTAATAGAAATGCTGGTCAAGCGACCAAACTGTAAAAATTCTCTAATAATGGTAGCAGGGTTGCAGACTTCTGAGTTATATTGTTCTCCTGAACCAGATAAGTTCTGATGCTGAGAGTTATGCTACTGAAGCCAGTGAGAGACTCCTACGTAAGGAAAAGATTCTTGAGGTTATCAAAGCTAAAAATTAAGATTTAGAAGCTCGCTCTTGCCTCAACAACCAGTGCATAATATGTAGTCAGTATTGATCACTGTTTCGTCACCAGAGATATTGGAACATGGATACACAGATGAAGCATTTGCCTGAAACTCTCTCATGATGATCCATTCCTCTTAGAACTTGCCCTTCCTGGCCCTCAACATAAGACCTTCTCCTGTATGCTGCCACCTCATGCTTTGAGAACTTCAGTATTTTGTGCAGAAATGTTCACTGCCATTCAGGAGTATTTCACCTGCAATGCACAAACAGTCGACAGTCGTAGTACACTATGGGATGCGTTCAAAGTAGTTGTCCATGGAGCATGCATGTCCCAACATTCCGTAGGCTTAAAGGCCCTAAGACCTCAACTTGTGCAATTTAAGAATGAAATCCAGGCACTCAAGAAACAGCATTGTGCTCCGGGTGGTGAATGGGTGCCGTGCGATATTAACATTAAACTAGAATTGTACAAAGAAGCAGCTGACAGGCAGGATAACTACCTGGGTATGGAGATGACAGCCAGGCTATTTGGCTAGGGAAATAGCCAGTAGAAAATGTTGTGTAATTTCGCTAGATGCCCTTGAACTAGTGTGGATATTAATAAGCTTTGTTCTGGTGTTGACGCATTGGCTTACGGAGCAGAGAATGTCCTTCAGGTATTCACTAATTTCATCTCCAACCTTTAGGAGGTTACTACCAAGCCAGCACTAGAGGATATGAACTCCTTCCTCGACTCTGTGGAACTGGCATGACTTGATAATCGGCACCGTCAACATCTGGATGTGCCAAGAACCACAGAAGAAATACTTCAAGGTATTCCAAGCCAAAACTCCTTGACAAGATGGAACCCTAGATTAGTTACACAGGTATAAAAGAACATACACATAACCATAATACTAATTCAGAAGCACTTTTCCATTCAGTTCTAGCTTTGGTTG
Organism: Lissotriton helveticus; assembly: GCF_964261635.1. Classification (NCBI taxonomy): domain Eukaryota; kingdom Metazoa; phylum Chordata; class Amphibia; order Caudata; family Salamandridae; genus Lissotriton; species Lissotriton helveticus. The sequence goes on from NC_136061.1 coordinate 448,504,824, forward strand.
ATAGTATACATTGCACTGCCCGGAAAGTTGCACAGCCTCGTCGGAAATGTCATAGCACAAATCCAAGCGTAGAGCAACGCTGCATTATAATGTATACCAGAACAGCTTCTGTCTTTCTTAGCAAGACTATCTTTTGAACACGAAATTGAATACTGTTGGAAAAAAAAAATTATGTTCAATCTGTGTAACCTGTGAGGCTGCCACTGTCGGAGACAATCTTATCTGCTGGCCCCACCCAAAAACAAGATCCTAAAATGATTCTTTTATCTGAGCTTTATTGTACAGAGATAAGCGAAATTGTCTGCATTGCTTTTAAATGAGATCTCACCATTGCTGCTTGCTGAACTTTCTGATGACTCATATGATTAGAAAATACAGTTGGTATAAAAAAAAGACCCCTCCCAGGGTTTTATACCTTCACTAGTCAAGGAAGTTTCCCTCATTTTCCTCATATCTCAAGCAATCTAACACAATGCCGCCTTGTTTTTCCTTTCCAGGCTGCCCAAGCCCAATGCCAACTCCCAAATCAATGCTACTTGAATGGACTCAACGTCTTCAACTGTGCCATTTGCGTTTAAAACTGCTAAATACATGTTTACTTATTATAAGTTTCATGGGACCAAAATCAAGAACCAACAAGCAATGGCAAAGCCAATAGGTCTGGTATTGAGTGTGAGGCTCTTGGCTTTGTTAATACTTGTTTTTCTGATGTCATGGTTTTTGCAAAACATAATTGTTGGGGAAGTTGCTGTGCCCTTGTCAACATAAATAAGAAAGAAATGCTGACAGTGAAAATATTTTTGGGACTTCGAAAGAAAGCACATATTGCCATTTTAGTCCTTGGCACTAAAGGAAGCTACTTTGTGAGAGTGTGCTTCTCGTGAAAGGGAAGAATGCCATCACTCACCGTGAAGTTAGCCAATGGCTGAAGAAGACTGACCCACTGCCCCCATGCGGAATGATGTATTAGGCTGAAGAATGACACAATAACAACAGTATATCAAGCGAACTGGCTGAAAGTCCCCTCAAGTAATTATATTATATACTCAAAAAGTCTTGGCTAATGCCAGACCTAAAGATGGCAAACACATCAATAGGTTTGATAATCTATCATTTCTTCTACCTATATCCAGAATAGATGAGGCTGGAAGCCCAACGAGGGCCCACAACATGCAAGGGTAGTGATTCACAAAGAAACACCCATAAAACTACATCGGTATAGTACTCTTCTGCACCAGTGTAGCATTACAAATTTCAGCAATTCACACCAGGGAAGCTGTGCCAGTCTCAGTTGTCCAGGAGTGCTAACTACTGGGAATGTTTTAGGACATCAGTGTCGGTCAGGCCTGTCAGGCACTGGGGCTAGGCCAGATGAGCCATGTGAAAGAAGTAGGGTGCGGGACAGTTCTTGTAGTCCAGTGGGCAGTGAGGGGTCACGTACTGGCACTTTTAAGCTGGCCAATCTCACAGGACAAGAGAGCCCGTCAGGCCAGACACGGCATGACATTACAACTCCACATTGGGAAATGGCTGCCGCTCTGCAAATGCATATTTTTTTCACTTTCTTTTCAGAACGAAAAAAGCATATTTTCTCATAAAGCAACCCATTCTGATCAAAGAACTTGTATCCACAAGATTCTGGGGTAAGTTGAGCTAGAACAATACCAGTCAGTACACTTTTTCACGATTTGTGTCGCTAAATGCTGAACTTTTACTGCTAAAAATAATACAGTTAAAGAAAAGAGGAAATCCAACAATATTTGCTAATCGTGCGTATGCATAAAGCACGAACTGTGAACATTACCCACACATGTAATAAAAAAAGGGTATAAATGAATACTGTAAGTAAATGTTTGACGTAAACACGCATACAATCCGACATGCACACTGTAAGTCGACACACGATAACAGACTAACACTTGTAAACTACGCACGTTACACATTGTAAAGTATACAAGTCTACAACCATACTTTTGTTATTCGCTACACATATGCAAAGATGGTCTCTCATACCTTATTGCATAGGAAATCCACGACAACCGTCTCATGTCTAGTGTGGGTGGGGGATGGAGTTGGTCATGTCAAGTCTCCGGGTCCACATATATTGTTAGTTTCTAATCCAGTTCTACCTGATCACTGACAGACTAACAAAATGGCTCTCAAGGCTACCAACCCTGGATGTGTCTCGCACTAGTTATGTTATGTTATGTTAATGATGTTTTCTAAAGCGCATGAATCACCGAGGGGCATCTCCGCGCTACCTAATCCAAATTTCCAAGAGAAGTGACAGAAACCCAGAGTGGATCATCAGTATAGAAAGGCTTTCAGATGTTTCCTGAAGATCAGATATGAGGGGGACTTTCGCAGCCCCTCCGGGAGGGAATTCCAATATTTGGGGCCTACATATAAAAAAGGCTTTGCCACCCAGACGATTCCGGTAAATGCGTGGAATCGCTAAGAGGGCTTTACCATTCGATCTAAGATTACATGCTGATGTCAGTTTGCATATTTTAGCTTGTAGGTATTTTGGGCCTGTTTCCCTCATGGCTTTAAAGACCAGACAGCAAGTCTTAAAAAAAGCTCTCTTCCTTACCGGCAACCAATGCAATTCCTTCAATAGAGGGAGGGATGGGGTACCAGGAGGACGATTTCGGACCATCCGGGCTGCGTATTTTAAATCACTTGAAGCTTTGCTAGCTGCGTAATTCCTACTTCGGCCAGCAAAGCATTCCCATAATCCATCCTACTAATTACTAGGGCTTGGACTACCGTTCTGCGATGACTCAGAGGGAGATAGGGGATAATTTTCCTCAGCATACGTAAGCTGTAATAGCATGAGCTCATGATGTTACGAACATAGGCTTTGCTGAGACTAATAAGTACACATTGCATGTACATGTATGCACATAAATGAACATGCATGCATCACTCGAACTTGAATGTATCGCAAATTCAGTGGAACAGACAGACTGTCGCTAGCCCTTACTGAAGGAGGCGACATGGCAGCCCTACACTAAACTGGGTACAACCCATCCATCCTGAGGGTGCTGAGGGCCCCTCACACACCGGGACCCGGTGCCAGTGCACCTGCTGCTCTTTGATAGCTAAACTCATGCTGCAATGACCACTTTACGGTGTAACCTGGCATCATACTGCACAATATATGTATGGGTATAATTAGGAACAGTACATGGGAGCTAAAAAGCCTTCCATCAGACGTTTTATATCTAAGAACTAGAGTTCTGTACTGCAACAGTTCAAGTATAACTCGCCCAACCAGGTCTGGGCTGTTACAAAGACGACCAGAGAGGATTCTCAAGTTCTAGTTTCCTTTAATTAGAAGTGTTTTTAATTATTGTAAATATAGGTGCTATGGAAGCAGTAGGGCTTGGAGCCTGTAAACTGGGATATATCTATTTAATCACCCTGCCAACCGGTATGAACAATGAATTGTATTCATTAGAGTTATTGCAAGATGAATCTTTTTCGATGTGAATTTAGCGCAGATAATTTCTTGCCTGCCTATTCCCGGCGCAGGCTGCCTCCACCGGTAAATACACCACATACAAGCTAGGAGCGTCATCAAAAGGCCTCTGAATCCAGAGCTTCTCACTGGCCATCAAAGGCCCCCGCGGAGGATGCGCCCCTTTATGAAAGGTGTGAAAGTGGCGCATGAAAGCGGGTAAACAGCCCACTTCACTCGCAGCGAAGACGACCTATTAGCATATGCCTCTTGTCACAAACACACAGAACATATTTTTCATTCAGGAAAAAAGATGTTTTAATTGCTATAAGCAATCCTTAAATCACACAAGGCCTCTACATGCCGAACAATGAGCTGCGCAGACACGCTGGTCAAGCACCTCTTCCCCCGGGCTCCCCATTGTGCGCTGCTCCAGGTGCCGGCAGGACGGCCGTTCCCAAGCTGTGGAGCCGTGGGAGAAGTCTCCAAGTACCGGAGGCCATCAAAGGCACCGACGGAGATAAAAGGGTTCTGCGCCGGGAACACGTTTTAAAGAGATAGCTGCGCAAGCATCAATGATGCAGCGGCCGAATCGCCAGGAAGACTCCCATTGGCTGAGATCAAGACTAGCAGGATAACAAAAGGCCCTTATTGGGCACAGTCATGCGGTGCGTCAAGAAATCATTTTGAGCTGTTGGTCCGGTTAGGTAGTCTCAATGACGCCACACGCCAGCATTCTGAAGATTGCACTCTAATGCGTATTTGGCCAAACACGGAAGGACACATGACTGAATTCTTCTGTAAGGGTGACTAGTTCTTTTTTGCCAGTCGCTCATACCCACATTGTCTGATATATGGCGGTTGCTGGGGTAAACACTCCAACGTGGGTTTGGGATTTTTTTTTAGGTAAACACGATTTTGTGGTGCGAGAATGTGTATGTAGTTAATAAGTTAGTGGAATTCAAGTGGAAATATTCTCTGCTGGCTGAGTTTGTGTGGTAGTCACTCGTTCTCAAGCTCATAGGCGAGCAATTGTTAATTGGGGAAAGGAAGCTTGTGAACCCAGAAACATATAACCCAAGAAAGCTTTCTGTTATTGAAGCTCGCCAAAAGAAGTGCAAGGTATAATGGTAAGATATAATAAAATATTGTTGAAGTTGGAGGTGGTGCGTTCTTTCTAGTGGTTGTAGTGTTGCCCGAGATTGGGCTAGCCCATGTTGAAGTGTCCTGGGGGATGCCTAGCCACACCCCCTACAAGCGTGGCCGAAGTGGGCTGACCCTGCGTCCGCGCGGGCCGTCACGCAAGGTAGTGAATAAATAGCCCAGACTCTGGGCGTGGTTCTGTTTGCATCTGGCCACCAGTACCAGCTACTTGTGTGCGTGTCCAGTTATTTCACCAGGGCACACCCACGATATTACAGTGGTCTGCAGCACAGGGGTATACTGAATTCAGTGATCGGCCCCTTTGATATGGCATTTCTGTAAAGTCTTTCTTCAGATAGCTCCGAAGTTTGGGTCATGTAGGGTCCCTATCAAACTGAAAGTGCAGATGACAGCCACACTGCTGGGAAAGGAACGTGCTTGGATGGTAAACAGGTATGTCCCCCTGTCCTAAGTGCCCGACTGCATGGGAAACTGTTATACTGACTTTATTTTGACCCTTTATTTACCGTGTGCACAGAGGCTTAGGAGTAAAGCGAAGTCCATGACCTGTCCAATGGCCTGGAGAAGAGCACCAAGTGTGCCCTCATACAGGGTCGGACTGGGATCACAATTTGGCTCGGGCACTGATGAAAAAAGTGGCCCACATTTGCGGGCGTGGCCCACATTGTCGGGCGTGCCCTTTCACGAAACACGCAAGGAATGTAGTGGGAAGATATTGTTCTTGGGAAGGACACAGGGCCAAGGTGACAATGTTCTACAAGCTGAGCGTCTGAAAACAGCGAGACCCCTTTCAATTACAAAATTATTCCTCAGCCCTCCAGCGCAGGAGTACCTGAAACATTTCTCTTAAAAAATTATTCCCCAGCCCTCCAGCGCCGGAGCACCTGAAAACAGCGAGGCCCCTTTCTCTTAAAAAATTATTCCCCAGCCCTACAGCGCAGGAGCACCTGAAAACAGCGAGGCCCCTTTCTCTTAAAAAATTATTCCCCAACCCTTCAGTGCAGGAGCACCTGAAAACAGCAAGGCCCCAGCTATTTGTAAATTACTCCGCCCTCCCCAGCCATTCACAGCCTCAGGGCAATGAATGACGTGGCAGGAGAGGTGCTAAAGCAAAAATACAGCTTCTGGGCCATCCATGGGGGTGGGGAGAGGCTGAGGTGAAGATGGTGGGAGTTCCCCACATCACCTGGATCCCATAGTGAGACCCATTCTTCCTCACCACTATGCCCTGAATGACAAGGGCTGTGGGCAAGGACTAATGCAAGCACTGTTTCTGGGCTGCGTTGGCCCCATGGGGGCCGAGGTGAAAATGGCTCATAGGCCTGAGCAACACCTGGCCCCCTGGGAGGCCGATTCTGGCACACAATCACCCCTCCCCAGCCCACCATCAGCATGATTGCTTGGCAGGGCAGGGGGTCAAGGAGAGGCCCAAGTTCATCATCGCTGAACGGCCGGCCGCACAGCGAAGCTGCTTTCCTCTCCCTGTCAGTGCTCTCTGTGGACTGGTAAAGGGAGAGAAAAACGTCCCACAGAGTGCACTGAGACACCGGCCTTTCCACCCTTGCCCGAGTGCCCACAGTGCCAATCCGCCCCTGCCCTCATAGTGGGCAGCAGACTCTACCTGACGAGCCTTGATGCCTGCCTTCCTCCTGAGAGAGGTAAGGAGTGGACCTGGCCCTGTGCGCAAAGAGGCTGTCTATGAGAATCCCAGCATGTTCCATGCGTGAGAAGCACCCAGACAGAACTGATTACGTCAGAGCGCAACGTCTACATGGCTCCCCTCGCTCGCATCGCCAGACTACACAACCTCAACATAATCTCCTACGCCGATGACACCCAGCTGATCCTCTCCCTCACCAAGGACCCCATCACCGCCAGATCCAACCTGCACCTGGGTATGAAGGCCGTCGCCGACTGGATGGAGGCAAGCCGGCTCAAGCTGAACACGGATAAGACGGAGATCCTCATCCTCATCCTCGGGCCCAACCCCTCGGCGTGGGACGACTCCTGGTGGCCTCAATCCCTGGGAACCCCCCCGGCACCAACCAACCACGCACGCAACCTGGGGATCATCCTCGACTCCAAGCTCAGCATGACCAACCAAGTAAACGCAGTCTCCTCTTCATGCTTCCACACCCTCCGTATGCTCCGCAAGATCTACAGATGGATCCCAACTAACACGCGGAAAACAGTCACTCACGCCCTCATCAGCAGCTGACTCGACTACGGAAACGCCCTCTACGCCGGAGCCCCGTCCAAATTCATCAGCAGACTCCAAAGAATCCAGAACGCCTCCGCACGCCTGGTCCTAGACGTCCCACGCAGAGACCACATCACCCCGCACCTGAGAGACCTGCACTGGCTCCCCGTCGACAAAAGAATCACTTTCAAACTCATGATCCACGCACACAAAGCACTCCACAAGACCGGCCCAGCCTACCTCAACAGCAGACTCTCCCTATACGTACCCAACAGGAGGCTCCGCTCCGCCGACCTATCCCTGGCCGCCGTCCCACGCATCCACAGAGCCACCTCCGGGGGCAGATCCTTCTTCCACCGTGCCGCTGTGACCTGGAACGCTCTCCCCCTACACCTATGACAGACCACAGACCTCCCGGCCTTCAGGACACTACTCAAGACCTGGCTCTTCGACCACTAGCTGCAGCTCTCTCCCCCCCCCCCCAGCGCCTTGAGACCATAACGGGTGAGTAACGCGCTTTACAAATTGACTGTTTGATTGATTGAAAGCCAGGAGTGACCAGTGTCATCAATGCTAAATGAATGGGGAGATTAGTCAGACTCCTGTGGGACTCCACACTCGAATCCAGGACAGGTGGTACTACCACTTCATTGCAGAATTGTACTAACACAAACGTAACTACAAAATGGGCTTCCTTCGAACGAGAGGGGATGTTACCTTCGTGGTAGATGCCAACTCATGGAAATTTCACACAAACACTGGAGTAGCAGTACCTAATCAATACAGAGCATATAAGGATTTAGAAATCCCACTCGCTTATCCGGAACAAATGAACTGGTTCCTTGGTGCCCTACCACATACATTGGAAAACGTTTGACTATGTCCTCTCAGTAATGAGAGAGCAACATGGTGAGTCTTAGCCTTTTACACACCAAATCCAGATATAGCAAACATTATAGACATAGAGCTTGGAGTACAATACAGGGATTTAGTTACACTCTATAGACGTCTAGTACAATTTGTTCTGCGAACCATAACAGCTATCCCACAAAGGGCTGCTCAAGCTGCACAACCACAACTGGCTATACCTGGAATTAGCCCAGTAACCATTAATGCAATAATGGGTAAAGTTCCCAGCAGATGTGATGATATGCCGTTCGGGATTGCATAAAAAACAAATCAGCTGGAAGCAGTGTTTTGACATACAGGACCCCAAGAAAAACATAGAATTCTCACACAATGCCTTCCAATAGTGATGGCTCACCTGGTGGAAGACTGTGCCCCTTGGGGAACAGTCTTTGCTGGATTTATATCAGAACGCATGGCACACCATCCTTAGCTGTTTTGCCTGGGGTGCTTAAACAGATTCAAAATGATTACGGGGCAGACACTGCCCTGCATTTGGGGATGAAATTAATGGACAATTTTGCTGCAGTATCCTAAATCATACTAAGTAATAGAAAAGGGGAAGCAGTAGTGTTGGCTATACACCAGTGACTCATGCAGGTTGCTCCATTAGATCAGGAGCTCAAACTACCTAAAATTATTGAAGAAACCTATACATCAATGGGTTGAGATAATTTGAGAGCCAAACCTATTAAACCACAAATTAGGAATAATTGTGAAAAGGATAACTTGAAGCAGGCACCTGAGTCTTCTTAAAAACAGTGGAATAATAAGAAAAATAAAGAAAAAATTAAAACACTGGGTGGATCTCCTCCATAGGAGTCCATAGAAAAGAGCTATAATTTGTGTAACAGGGATTCAATTAAACAGCGTGATAGGTATCTAGATACTGATACACGTCCTTATCGTTCCCTTCAGGAATCATCAGATAAATGCTCAGAGAGAGGAGGACGATTGGAGCGCAGATCAGAGGAGGAAGTGAAACCGAAGGACTCACAACGCTCTTCTGAATTTATAATAAAAGAGAAGACAAACCTATGCAGGCAACGGCTCAATTTAAAAAGAAAAAAGTGCTGGGATTAAAGCCAAACATGCCACAGATATTGAGGACTCTGCTTCTGAACGGGGAGTGGGCTGTGACCATACTGGACACAGCGGGAGAAGCCATAATAGTTCACTGGAATCTTATGAAGTGTCTGGCGGCAGTAACAACAAGTGACTATGTCCAGGGATGCTAGTGACCCGGTGGCAGTGGGTTCGCGTCTGCTGATGCTGTGCGCGAAGGCCCTCTTCATTTCGCCACTTTGAGTACAAAAGCGGCACTTTTAAATTGGTTGTTTTAATACTTGTATTTTGCACTTACTTTTACTCCGCTGGTCCCTGCTCCCCGAGTCCCGATCCGGCATGGCTGAGTGCCGCTTGATCAGGCGGGCTGACGGGGTAGCGGGCACCATCTTGGATCGGGGCACAGAGGCTACCCAGGTCAGCGCTGAAGTCCTCGCGCTCCTCCCCTATTTAGGAGCTCCCTTTGCGCGCGCACTGTGGATGCTAGTGACCCGGTGGCAGTGGGTTCGCGTCTGCTGATGCTGTGCGCGAAGGCCCTCTTCATTTCGCCACTTTGAGTACAAAAGCGGCACTTTTAAATGGGTTGTTTTAATACTTGTATTTTGCACTTACTTTTACTCCGCTGGTCCCTGCTCCCCGAGTCCCGATCCGGCACGGCTGAGTGCCGCTTGAACCGGCGGGCTGACTGGGTAGCGGGCGCCATCTTTGATCGGGGCACAGAGGCTGCCCAGGTCAGCACTGCAGTCCTCGCGCTCCTCCCCTATTTAGGAGCTCCCTTTGCGCGCGCACAGTGGATGCTAGTGACCCGGTGGCAGTGGGTCCGCGTCTGCTGATGCTGTGCGCGAAGGCCCTCTTCATTTCGCCACTTTGAGTACAAAAGCGGCACTTTTAAATTGGTTGTTTTAATACTTGTATTTTGCACTTACTTTTACTCCGCTGGTCCCTGCTTCCCGAGTCCCGATCCGGCACTGCTGAGTGCCACTTGAACCGGCGGGCTGACACGGTAGCGGGCGTCATCTTGGATCGGGGGACAGAGGATGCCCAGGTCAGCGCTGCAGTCCTCGCGCTCCTCCCCTATTTAAAGACCTCCCCATGCGCACGCCCAGCGGACGGGCGCAGCGGATGCGCCGGCGGCACGCCAAAGGCAAGCCCGTCTGCGCCCGTCCGTGGCCGGCCGGGGCTAGGGGCACTCCACTATGCCCATTTTTTAATTTATCCGTCAGCCCAGCTCCGATCCTTACAAGGTTCGTGGCCACTGGCAGGTTCCACCATTGCCAACATTTCCAAACTCGACCTTAGGCTGATTTCTCCCACTCCCTGTCCCACTCCCTGCACTTTGCCTCCGCCCCCTCCCCCACTTATTCCACCAGAGCCGCCTCTCTCACCTTGTGCGGCCCCTGCAATCTCGGTTTTTCTTTTGAACACTAGATCCGCGGTCAAGCATCATCATGAACTATTCGTTCTGCTTGACACGCATAAGCCTGATCTTCTGTTTCTCACAGAGACTCGGTTTTGCCCGGATTCCCTTCCAATCCAATTAGCCGCCCTCCCCTCCTCTTACTATGCCCTCCGCGCCGACCGACCGGCTGGGAAGGCTGGCGGTGGCGTTGCCTTGATTGTCCGCTCTGGACTCCACTTTCAGCAACTATCAGCTCCCCCCATCACAGCGGTCGACTATTTAGTCGTTCGCTCTGCCTCCTTCCTAACACCTCTGACGTGCCTGCTCATGTATCGCCCTCCACAACAAATCCCGCACTTTCTTCCCGCTGTCCAGGACCTGCTGGTGAATAATTCCTCTATCCTTGTGCTAGGTGATTTTAACGTTTGGCCCTCCGACCCTGCTGAGGACCTCTTATCCAAAGAGTTCTCGGAATCTCTTTGTTCCTTTAATTTTCTGTCCCATGTTCACACCCCTACCCATATTCACAGTCACACCCTGGACCAGGTTTGGTCACTCAATTATCCTGTTTCTTCCCCTGTTGTCTCCCCATGTGCCTGGTCTGATTACTTCTTAATTTCTTTTTTCTTGCACCCCAGTCTCGCTAAGAAACCTCCTCTCCCCAGGAATACCTGGGCACGCAATTGGAACCACGTTGACATGACATCCCTCTGCTCCTCTCTCTCTGCCTCTAGTCCCAACCTTCCCAAGCAGACACTCTAAACAAATGGCTCGCCAGAGGCTGTGATCAAGTGGCCCCCCTAAGACAAGTTACTGCCAGGCGCGCCAACAACGGCAATAGGTGGTTTAACGCCGAACTCAAGGAGAAAAAATTGGCCGTACGGCCGGCAGAGCGCGCTTGGAGACGCGCCTACTGTCCTACTCTCAAGCTTCAATACACCACACTTCTTAATCAATCCAAGAAGTCCATTCTCTCTGCCAAGACCGATTATTTCTCCTCAAATATTTTGTCCGCTGAAAATCAATCGAGAGAAATCTTTACTATCGTGTAGGACCTGGCTTTCTCGGACAGAGTTCCCCTCAAACCCTCCCCTTCTCAGGCCCTCTGCGATTCTCTCAATAACTATTTCATGGAGAAAATCATAACTAATAAGTCCAACATCCCTCCTCCCTCTCTCTCTTTTTCGGATCCTCAGCCCTCGCCTGCCCGGTCGTATCTTGACCACTTTCCCCCTTTGACCAGAGAGACAGTCCTGTCCCTCCTTTTAACGGTAAAGTCAGGCTCTCCCTCTGACATTTGCCCTGCACATATCCTGAGACAAATCTATCTGGCTTGTCCTCCCCCCCTCTCACTTTACTCAATAACTCCCTTGCCCAAGGCATTGTTCCACAATCTCACAAATCCGCAACAATAATTCCCATTCTAAAGAAGCCCGGTGCAGATCCCTCTTCACTTGCAAACTATCGCCCTATCTTTCTCCTACCTTTCCTAGGAAAAATATTGGAATGCCACGTCACCAGAGTACTCAGCGCCTTCGCTGAGGAGAATGGCTGTTTAGCCTCTCGCCAGGCTGGTTTCCGCCCTGCGCACTCCACGGAGTCCGTAGTCCTCTCTGTTATGGACAACCTCAGAGAGGGTATGGACACAAACCAACCCCAAGCTCTTCTTGATTTATCCGCCGCCTTTGACACGGTTGACCACTCCATCCTCCTTTCCCGCGTCGGGGCGGCTGGCATCAGGGGAACCGCTTTGGTCTGGCTTTCCTCCTTCTTGAGGGATCGCACTCAGGCCGTCCACCTGGCTGATTTCTCTGCTCCCTCTTGTAAGGTTCAGTGCGGGGTTCCACAAGGGTCTTCTCTGTCCCCCCTTTTGTTTAATCTGTACATTTCCCCTCTTATTTTTGCACTACAGCAGATGGAGGTCATGATCTACAACTACGCTGATGACCTCCAGCTTATTTTTAATGTATCCTCCTCCCCAGAGTCCATTCACAATTTTCAATCTGTTATGTTTTTCATCAGGGACTGGATGAACTACAACCATTTGAAGCTAAACCCTGAGAAAACCGAGCTGGTTTTGACAGGTGGTTCCTCCAGTCCCTGGAATTCTTTGTTTTGGCCTTCCTCTTTGGGCTCTCCTCCTTCCCCCTCCTTTTCTGTCAAGACCCTAGGGATAAAATTAAACGCTCACCTCACCTTGCACTCCCAGATTAGCTCAGTTGTTTCATCCTGTTTCCTCACTCTCCGCACTATTCGAAAGATTTCACGCTTCTTTTCTTTTTCCGCTCTTAAACTTATCCTTTCAGCTATGGTCATCTCCCGCCTAGACTAGGGCAATGCTTTGTATACCGGCGTCCCCGCATACAATCTGCGGCGACTTTAACTGGTTCAAAACCAGGCCGCTCGACTTGTTTACAATCTTTCCAAGTCTCATCACGTCACCCCTCTGCTCAAAGCTTTGCATTGGCTGCCCATCTGGGAGCGCGCCCTGTTCAAGATGGGCTGCATTACTTTCCAGGCCCGGGCAGGGACGGCCCCTGGCATTATCACCTCTGAAATTAAGGCCTACCTCCCCAGTAGAGAGCTGTGCTCCTCTTCGCAATCTCTTCTGTTTGTCCCTCGCTTCAGGAAGAAGAAGTTGGGAGGCGTTACATTTTCCACTCTAGCCCCCGCCTTTTGGAACACCCTTCCCCCACCCCTCAGGTCTTCCTCTCATTACCTGGAGTTCCGAAAAGCATTGAAAACATTTCTTTTCGCTCAAGCTTTTCCACACTAGCGGCCTACCCCTCCCTCTGTCCCCTGGTTCGCATCCCTAGTGCCAAGAAACCGCCTGGTAGTCGTGCGCTTTATAAATATTTTAATTTCAATTTCAATTTCAGGGAGGAATACCAGACCAGAGACTGAATGTTCCAAGTCAATTATAAGAATTGCAAATCTAGATGGAGGGAGATATTCCACGTATTATCAATGTTGTCTTTTGGGAGAACTTGTCATTCAGCTAGGACACTCTCTTGACTGAAAAAGATTGACCACCTGAGTTTGTTAGGGATTGCCCACTAGGAGAAACAGTAATTGTACCAGCTTTTTCAGACCACATTTCAGAATCAGTAAAACAGACATATGCCAAGAAGTGGCCTTAGCACAAGCTCCAATGTTATACCATAATCCTCTTACCATATTGTACCTGCGCAGTCCAGCCCACAACCACAAAGACAATACCCCATTAAACATGAGGCTAAAAACAACTTAGAGAGATACTCACAAAACATAATATCAGGATGTAATAGAAAGTTGCACCTCACCAATGAATAATCCCTAGTTTCCAGTAATGAAACAGGACCATTCATATTGTTTAGTCTTAGATTACAGACACTTGAACACTGCTGCATGCACATTTGCTCTACAAAATGCACATAGCGTGGCATTAATGAACAATATAGAGCGCAAAAAATATAAAACGCCATCAGACATTTCAGATGGGTGTTTCTGCCAAAACATAGCAACTGAAAGCAGGTCCTGGACACCTACGAGGGTTCCACGCCCTCCCATTCATCACGTGTGGTAGTCTGCAGTGGTTTGCACTGACAGTGCATTTGCATGCCATGTTATAAGTACACGTATCAAGTATATGTTATTGTAGGAAAGCCGTCTCTGTTTTTCAAAATCTTTTGTGATTCATCTCTTGTCAATCCCTTCTGAATAGGTTTGTGTACTTACACAGATCCAGTATCTGGTAGGATTCACCTGGGATATTGGTAGCCTATACGTACTAATGATAATTGTCTATGTGGCTGTTAGAGGCACTTAAGCTAGATAAGGGATGCTCAAGCCCCGAAGAATGCCCCAGATCTGTTACACTATAATTTGTGGGCAGAAACATGTTGGCAGATAAGAGATGCGTCTAAGTCATTGTCCTCTGTGTTCGTGCTCATCTTTGTTTTTAGGTATACCAGGGGTCCTCACCAACAAAGGTGAAATACCAAGGAGCACCAAGGTATTTTTAGTTAGTCTGGATCCTGCCTTTTCAACAAGTTTGCATCTAAGAAATGCCTCCTTCCTTAAAGTCTTTGAGGTGGTTGCCCTGGTGGCACTGACCTACCAGGGTGGGGAGAGGATGCTGATGATGAAGCATAAAACTAATATAAATGAGGTTTCCTCATTCATAAAGATGGCATTCCTAATAAACTTCGCAGAAGTCCTGAGACTTCCAAACTTTGGACTCTCAATTGTTTCTGAAGGATTGGAAACAATCTATCTTCTAACTCTCATTTCTCGTCCCTTGTGCTACCGTACTCATTTTTGAGATTACATTGTTATTTCGGGGTGACGGACAGTGGCCTACCCCTCACCTCTCTGCTTACGTGTTAAAGGTAGCAGATAATTGACCACATTTAGCACTCTAAGCCTTCAAATGCAATTCTGTCGATTGACCCATGGGTATAAGAATAGCCCCAGGCTGTTTTGAGCTTGTATAACAAAACTATTATAAGATTTTGATGACCAAGCATTGGCCTATGTCAATGACATATACCTAACAGAGGATGACTTAAAAACACACTCAACCAGAGTAGATTGCATAATTCTAGTATTTGATCACATGGGTAATACATTGAACATCAAAAAACAAAAGATTGCCTATCTCAGTTTCCTGTTCTTGGGATACGAGTTGTTAAGTGAAGGCAAAAGAAGGGTGCGATTTTAAACTTCCAATCAATATTGGGTTTTCTAAATTTTGGCAGAGAGTACATACCAGATTATGCACAATGGGTGAAACCGTATTATGACTCTATTCGTCCAGACTTTTCAAGGGCACATTGGATATCTGGATACACACAGATTTTACGTTCAGTGCTAGCTGACATGTTAGCTTCAAAACACTAACGCACACGTGTTAACACCACACATTTGGTGATTTGCATAACTACAGGTACATCAGGATACACATATGTCACATTTAATGATGGAGACACTGTACCAATTGAATATAAATCATATTCATATACAAATAAAGAGATGCATTTGCAACAACAGAAAAAGATCCTGGCAGCAGTACAGGCAGCTGTAGAGAAAGAAAGATCATTGGCCACTGGAAAACAAGCAATTGTTGTGACCCCGATTCCAACCTTAGAGGCTGTTACGAAGGCCAGAGTACCCAACGTGAAAGCTTTACATCCAAGTTGGATACAATGGGCCATATCACTAACTGCAACAGAAGTAGTCTTTGATTCTACAATACAAACACAAGCAGACCTTCAATATGAACATGAATATTCCCTGCCCAATGCAATAATGCCTTTAGATCAGTAGAATTCTATAATCTACACTTATGGTTTTTGCCCAGGCCACAGTAGGGAAAACACTACTACTCTTCCTCTTGCACAGAAGTCAAGGGTAAAATGAGGGGTGGAGAACTCCAGCCTCATAAAACATACAAGCAGTCATTTGGTGAGTGCACTGCACAGCTGGCTGAACGGAAAGCTCTAATTCTAGCACTTGAAAATAAAATACAGATCCTGTGTTCCCTACACTTATATTAAGTGATGTGTATTATTGTGTCCAGTCTTACAATGAGTATTTACATTACTGGAGCCAGAATGGATTCAGAGACTCTGAAGGGTACATGATCAGGCATAAGATGCTTTGGGGACAGGTGGATAAACTTAAAGCAAGTTTGCCACAAGCTCATGTCATTTACACACTGAGCTACCAACATGTAGGAATATATGTTGCACGGAATTTAATGGCTGATGAAGCCACAAAAGCAACAATGCAAACTGTGGCAGTTGCTGCAATAATTAGTTCCAGTACGAGAACAGATGAAGACATCATGACAGCTGTAGTCGTTTCGGCCAAACTCCTGAAACGACTACAACGCTTTCAGAACGCCTCTGCAAGCCTCATCCTCGACATCCCTCGCTGCAGCCACATCACACCCTACCTGAGAGACTGGCACTGGCTTACCGTCAACAAGAGGATCACCTTCAAGCTCCACACCCACCCACAGAAGGCACTCTACAACACCGGACCGGCATACCTCAACAGACGACTCACCTTCTACACCCCAAACTGCCAGCTCTGATCCGCCGACCTCGCCACCGCCCCCCCACATCCTAAGAGTGACCACCGGGCGCAGATCGTTCTCCCACCTCGCCGCCAATACCTGGAACACCCTTCCCATCCTCCTACGGCAGACCCATGACCTACTAACCTTCAGGAGGATACTCAAGACCTGGCTGTTCGAGCAGTAGCAGCACCCCAAACCCCCACTCCCCCTGCACCTGGAGACCCTCACAGGTGAGTGGTGCGCTTTACAAATGTTCTGATTGATTGATTGAATGGCACCCTCTAACTGAAAAGATTTCCACTAGAATACTCCTACCAGTTAAGTTTGGAAAACATTCCATTTGCTCATATTCCCAGAGTGGGGAATAGAGTAATACCTAATTCAAACAAGAGGTAAGGACTGATCCTAGCAACACATGAGGGTCGTGTATCTGCTTACGCAGGTGTAGCGGCTACAATTTCACTATTGCAGCAATGCTATTGGTGGCCAGGTCTTTACCAACAGGTTAATGATTATGTCCTTAAATGTGTCATTTGCCATCAGATAAAAGTTTCCACCACAGACACCTCTTTTGATCTCAAACAAGTATGAGGCTTGTGTCTACCTGGACCATTGCAGATCCTTACACTCAGATGGGTCTTACAAATACATCATGTTAGCAGTGGACTCCTGCTCTCGATTCCTATGGGTATGACTACAGCAATCTGCTGACACTAACTGCTACAAAGGACTTGCAAGTCTTTATCGATACATGTGCTGTATCCGCATTTCATTCAGGCCAGGGTCCAGCGTTTACCTCTAGGGCTTACTAAGACCCCATGGGAACACTCGGTGTGACTGTGCATTATTCCTGACCATACCATCCCGAGGGAAACGCGGTCACGGAAACGAAATATTGTGACTTAAAGCAGTCTTTAGCAGTTAGAGTGTAAGATTCAGATCACAATTGGGTTCACCACCTGTATGGGGTACATATAGCCTTAAACAATCTGCCTAGAAGACCTTTGGGTGGTCAGACTGCCTACGAAGTCCTGTTTGTGGTTAAAATGTGGATTCCAGACCGTGACAGTCCCAGTAGAGAGGTGGGCGGAAACGCCTTTTGATATCAGTGAATGTTTAGATGTTTTGCAGCGCCTGAACAACTTCAGAGACACTCAAAGCAAGGTCCAAAAGAAACTTTCCTCCACTGGTGAAGTGAAGGAAGCACTGGGAACTCCTGGTTGGATTCCAAAGATTGGGGATCTAGTATGGGAGAAATTAATCAACCAGAAGGTAATCAAGCTATCTTACAGACTTCCTGTGCCTGTCCTAGCTGTTGAAGGAATCAAAATTGTACTTTTACACCCCCTTGCTGGTGGCAAACACAAGAGATTTGTGTCTATTGATTTTATCAAAGCACATCATGTGGTCAGTTCTACATAGTAGGCCTCGAGGGCTCTTGAGTAGTTACCTGCCGCCTTTCACTACGTTAGAGGAAGTCCTGTTACAAGCTTTAATCAATAACAAAGTTTCTCCTACCCAGTTTGGGACAGCTAACACTGAAGTGTCACTATTTCTAGTAACATCTGCAAATACTATGCAATCATCACATCTGACCATACAAAGTTCAACTCTACAAGCAGACAATGATGGAGTCTATAACATCCTACCATTGGAGACATCTAGCACTTCTACACGCGTCCATAAGCCTCCCACATTTGTACAAACATCCTCTAGCTATTTTGTTGACTTTGAGGATTTTTCGGATTCGTTAGATCCACTGCCATAGAGAGGACCACATGAACTTTTCATTTGGCTCTAAAAGGCATACCATATCCCATCATGGATATACCGTTGGATTACAATTACATTACGTTTCCTCTTCCTTTGGATTGGTTTTGTGACAGTTTTGTTCTTGCTTCTGAATAGAAACCATCTCCTTGAATGCGCTGCTGTTGAACTGGTAAATTAATTTTGAAACCCCATTCGTTATCAAACAAAGTGCGCAGGGAATTTTCTCTGATTTCAGCGGTTCTGCTTCCTGATGGAATTGTTTGGGATAAGGTACGATATGATATATTTGTGCCAACAGACAGTCCCCAGTGTTTTCTTTATTTCCTTACAGGATTTCATCACTCCAGGACCTATCACTGACTATTGGGACATTCAAACAGCCCAAGAAATGCTTGCTGATTTAAAGCATTATAGTATATTTAAAAGTGTAGAAACATATTACTGTACATCTAATTAAGATGCCATTTTTTGTTTTCACAATTATGATCACTATTATTTACATTAAGCAAGTACTTCATGTGCAGTATTTAATGGGAACACTGCCCTACACCACCCCTGGGTAGCTCAAAGACATTTGCACAGAAGTTTGCATATTTTTCAGGTCACAATCCAGCAGTCCCAGAGTCCTATTATTATAAACGTACCCCTTCATCGGGAAATAAATATATGATAACTGACCAAATGTATTCTGCGCCTTTCATTTCCCAGTTGATGACACAAAGGTATGACTTTTTGAAAGACAATATTCATTTGAACTCTATGGGGGGAATTAGAGATTGGCAGGTTCAGGGGAATGAGGCTTTATTTAGAGCATGCCTCATAGCGAAACAACACATTTTCATGAATAGAACTGTACAACAGATGTCCCATCTCAGCCTAGCCAAGATAAATGATCCGAATAACCCAAAAATTAGCACTTTGCATGGTTTGAGAATTAGCAGCAATTCACAAATTACACAGAGAACACATTCCACAGCATGCTTAGAAATGGGACATACAATTCTTCACTTTCCAGTGCAGAGGGATGGTTAGTGTGGCCGTTAGATACAAAGGGATGTCAGGCATGTTTTCTTGATAACAAGAAAGGCTTTAGGATCAGTAGGCCAGCCCCATATTATATGCAGACAAAACACACAGAAGTTGTCACAACATACAGCATTGGTAAGTTGTGCCTAGAGAGGCTCAAACATTCAATGCTGACTGATGACATGGATCTACAGAATTATTTCTGAGGTCCTTGAAAGCCAAGACAAATGCGCTTTCTGTATGCAATATACGATGAAGTGTGGAAAGTTTCACAGCACAAAGCTGCTGAGAGAATATCTGAAATGGAGCATATTTAGAGAAGGCTCTAGCAGTGTTTGACAATGGTATAACTACATCATCCATAGGAAATATTCTGTGGGTAACATTGTGCCATCTGTTATTGACGTCCTGTTTGCAACATGGGCAATCGCAGCTGAGGTCTATCATGCTACTAAGCTGGACTCTACAGACTTTATGCACTAGTCACTCTCCATGGAAGTACTTAAATACCACTAGTTTGTTTCTACAATACAACTTAAAAGAACAGACCACCATGGTCAGGAAAGATGCTGCATACACTATGCTGCACATAGAAAAGTTAGAAAGTTACCATTTACTGTTGCAGAGGTACCATCAGCAGGGTGGATGAGATACAGGTTTTTTCTCTGTCAATTTCAACTTTTACCTTTAAATACTGCTTGCAACACCATCAAGTAGGCAGATATGCAGCGCTAGGGGAAGGTTTTGTATATAAGGCATGGGTCCTACCTTTCACTTATCGCTGTAGGAATGGTGCAACTGAGGTTTTTCTTAGCTCTAAAGACCGCAAAAACACTTTAGGACATTCTCTAGTTTGCAGGGAGGTTACACTCCATGGTGCCTTCAATGCATCCAAGGCGAACTTGTCATGTTATCTGAAAAATTTGCCAGCTTCTGCAATTCGTCCAGTGTACAGATTGCTTTGCAATGGGAGCTTTTAGATGTTGAATGATCAGGGTTGTTGTGGGTTGAAACCACGAATACCATATCTGGTGACGGTTTCAGTGGTTGTGGCCTGTTGTGCACAAGTGCTTTTTCCACCTGCCCATATGGTTAGGGATGCAACCCTTTGGCCTTTGAATACAATTTTGAATCTGAACTTTGATGCTCTAAGCTTACTGAAAGCCTTATTGTTGCAGAAGAAAGTGGCCTTAACATCTGCATGAGAGATGTTTGATCTTCAAGTTGCAAGGTCTTCCTCTGAAATACAGTCACTAATTTGTACCAATCTCCCACACAACTTTGAGGAGCTGGTGCACTGCATTTGTAGCATCCCAAATACAGCGGGGGTAGCACATCTTTTTAAAACAATTGGCTCTGGGTTGGTTAGTAACTTCCAGATGGTCCTTGGGGTTACTGCACATTTCATACACTGAACACTTGTCCTGTTCCTGGATGTCTCAACACTGGATTTGTTTGTTTTGCTCCGCAATGAGTTTTCATCTAATGGCCAAATGGGGATGGCACCACCATATTTGCAACTGTGTTGTGAGAGAATAATGCAGTATTTTGGCACACCCTTGCTTTGAGAAGTGAATGACATCTGGCTCTTGTCCTTTAGGTCTGTTTGGCTACACTGCGTGCCGCCTGTTTTACGCTGTCAACTGGGCACTTTCTAATGCGCCCTGGATATATGCCTTGGAATTCAACCGGTCGAATCTAGAGACCTAGAGCTGCTGGCGGATCCATTAAAGATCACTTGCACAGATGCCCTGCGTGATTGCCATTGCTTCAAAACACATTTTATGAACTTTGCTGAGATGCTTCAGCTCCTGGTGTTTTGGATCCAGGGTCGTACTCTGCGGATGCACTACTGGTCATCACACGGCTGCTGAGGGTAGGGGTGAATTTTGAACATGTTTGTTCATTGGAACCGTTGAGAGTGCTGCCAATGGAAACAACATCTGCAGTAGCTGGGAACAGCAATGATTTGTCTACTCCTTGAAACATTTAAACAATCTGGCAGTTTCAAGCGGTGAAGATATTTTTAATTCGTTTTTTTTACTCACTAAATTGCTTTTAAATTGGAGTTTCTTATATACCTTGTTCTATTGACTTTTAATACAATTTGGCTTTCTCTATTCTTTTATTATTAAAGAGCGCAACACTTTTATGATTTTAGGTTTTAATTCATGATTAAATCTATATTTTAGCATAGTTTTTAGGGAGCCTTTTAGTCACCTTACGTCCAAGTAGTGGGTGCTATGTGGTCACATTAGTCCCGGGCCTGGAACATGTTACATGCTCATGTTTAAAGTTGACATCTTTCTTGAATTTTGACATTTGACACACGTTTGCTTGCATGCTAGTATGGGATACTATTCTCTGCAAAGACTTTGCTCACATTCACACTTCTTCGCATATTAACAGAACCTTCTGTACGAGACATAAAGTTCAATATTATTATTTGTTATTGTTTGCTCAGCGATAGCTCTGTCGGGATAAAATTAATAATGGTGGCATGACTGGGGCTTCGGTATGACAACATGGATGAAGTTGGCCATATGAACAACATCACTCCTTTGTCGAGGGAGAGGAGCAATTCGCTGACACTGTTGAGGTTGCTGCATGCCGGAATTCCAGCTCAGCTGAACCCTGTTTACCTCCTGCGCAGGAAGGTACCCAGCTCTACACCAAGACAGGCTTACAGATGAAACATATACACAGGTAACTGGGGAGTTAGATCGCTCTCAGGTATTCCGGCAGATTCACCCACCTTAGGCACACTAGGATAGGGAACGCGAAGCAGGATCATAATTATAACTGTACTCATATGCAAACATATATTCTGTGTAACATCACAATGGTTGAATTGTTCATTTTCTTTACCATTCTTGTAATGCTGATTACTCTGTTTTGTTTCTTTATATTAATAATTGCAGCACACATATTTTCCACAAGATTCCTATTGCTTCAATAAATATTTGCAATGCCAAATCGAGAATTTCTTGTATTTCCCTTTTGTCATGCATGAGTTACCAAATGAAATGGCTTTAGATCTGTTTCCACGATTCCCTGGTGAGTCAGGGTTGTCATCAGCACTAGGACTAACATATCCTGATGGTGTGCATGGACTTAGACTTGCACAGTTTTGACGTTTAAGTTGTTCAAAAATGCACAGTTGTAATGAGAAAGTGTGAACCCTACAACAACATAGGTACAGGTCAAACAAAGGGGAGTGATTCAGTTTTGGATCCGACAGAGGCTAGAATCCTAATTATATACTAAAACAAAAATGCCTCTGACACCATGGATCAAACAACCATTATTCTGTCCCAAAAGATTTTTTAATTATCCTTGGGGTATGCTCATTTATACTTTCCGATTTCTTACATTTATTTTACAAAACATTCATACCGATCACTAGGCAACCTAGACAGGATTATCTTGCCTTCTCTTATCACTTTACTATATGTACACATCAAAAAGCAACAAAAACAATGTGCCCAATTATTTATTTATTTATTTTATTTATTTAAAATATTTATAAAGCGCGACTGTCACCTGGCAGGTATCCTGGCGCTGATAACTACTCCTGTGGTTTATTGACGGGGGGGGGAGCTGGAAAAGGCCAGTTAATTTTTGTTATAGGGACAGGGGAAAGAGCCAAGTTTTGATACGTTTCCTGAATGGGAGGAGATGAGGGATATGGCGAATTTCGGCGGGTAGACTGTTCCATAACTTGGCTGCAGCTACTCTGAACGATCTTCCTCCCATCCTGGCCTTCTTACATCTGGGCACTCTCGCGAGGCAAGCAGTAGTGGACCTAAGTGTTCTGGTGGGGGTATACCAGGAGAATAGACGTTGGAGAGGTCTGGGTCCTGTTCCATGCAGTGCCTTGAAGACCAAACAAAGGGCCTTGAAGGCAATGCGTTGCCTCAAAGGCAGCCAGTGTAACTCGGCCAGTGCGGCAGTGGCCGAGGATCTCCTGGTCCATCCTAGAGCCAGTTTGGCTGCTGCTGACTGGACTCGTTGGAGTCTGTCCAGTAGTGTCGCCGGTGATTCAAGCAGCAGGGCGTTGCAGTAGTCAAGGCGACTAAGAATAGTACACCTGACTACTAGTGCTCTGGCGGAGGATGGGAGCAGAGGCAAGACTTTGCGCAGTGAGCGCATAAGGCCGGTGCAGGTTGCGACTGTTCTTGAGACCTGAGTCTCCATGCTCAATTGATGGTTGAGCATGACGCCCAGGTTACGGATGGTGGTAACTGGTGGGGGGTTGTTGGAGTTCTCCGGGGGCCAGAACTCAGCGGGCAGAGGGCGGGGTATGCGACTCGCAGGGCAGTACATCACCTCAGTCTTCGAGGAGTTGAACTGAAGAGAGTTCTGGTGCAACCAGCGTGCCGTGTCTCGTAGGCAGTCATGGAAGGCTTGTAAGGAGATGGAGTCTTCGCCTTCCCACGAGAGAAGGAGCTGTGTATCGTCCGCATAGTTTACTGTGGTCATGTTGTGTGACTTGATTAACGTGACCAGAGGTTTTAAGTAAACATTAAAAAGAATCGGACTGATAGAGGAACCCTGGGGGACACCGTGTGGGACCGGGGAAAAGACCGATTGAAAAGGGGGAAGGGAGACAGCTTGTTTTCTGTCGCTGAGGTAGGAGTGAAACCAGATAAGGGCCGTGCCGTCAATCCCTGCCGCTCTCAACCGCTGGAGCAGGATTCTGTGATTGACGGTATCGAATGCGGCAGACAAGTCAAGTAAAATGAGGGCCACAGCTTGGCCCCTGTCTGCGCGCATTCGGAGCTCCTCCATGGCCGTGAGCACCGCGGTTTCAGTGCCATGGGCTGGGCGAAACCCAAATTGGAATTCGTCCAAAAAATGGTGCTGCTCAAGGTGGGTAGAGAGGCATTTACTGACCCAGCGTTCGAGCACCTTCACTGGGAAGGGCAAGAGTGATATGGGACGGAAGTTGGACAAACAGTCTGGATTGAGCGTGGGTTTCTTTAGCAGCGGGGTAATAAGCGCTTGCTTCCAAGAGCGGGGAACGACGCCACAGCTCAGGGATTGGTTGCATATCAACCGAAGGGTGTGAAATAGTTGGGGCCCACAGGCTTTCCATATTTTCGGTGGCAGAGGGTCAAGGGGGGATCCGGAAGTAATGCCCTGTGCAACTGTTTCAAATTCTACTTGAGAAATAAGAGGGAAAGCCAGCAATTTGTTCGTGGAAAAACAGGTTGGCCTCAGAGAAACAGGGTTAGTGGAGATGATTTCGGGGAGGGTGAAGAGAGTGGAAGGCGGGGGTGTTGCCAGGTTATTAATGATGGTCTCAATTTTATCAGTGAAAAACTGAGCAAGATTGTCACAAAGGGACTGAGAGGGGGGGATGGAGTTTTTGACGCAGTCAGGGTGTAAGATATTGTCCAAAATCTGGAATATGCTTTTTGGACTGTTGGCTGCATTAGTAATGGTGGAGCAATAGTAGTTCGCTTTACTTTCTGCAATAGCGAACTTGTAGTCACGGAGTGCCTTCTTCCAAAGGATTTTATTGTTGTTATAGTATCCGTGTCTCCACTTTCTCTCAGCTTGTTTGCAGGCTGATTTAAGGGATTTCAAAGAATCGTTGTACCATGGCGCCAGGGCTCTACCTTTCGGTTTACAGAGCTTAAGAGGGGCAGCAGCGTCCGCAAGAGAAGTGATTCTTGAGCTAAAGGACCTATAGTTGTCTTCCACTGAGCTGGTAATAGCGAAACTGTCTTCCACCTCAAAGGTTCCGGTGGAGGTACTGAGTTTTTCAAGCGCTTTCCAGTTTCGGTACGAGAATTGTGGGGGTGGGTGGGATGTGATTTTACTTGTTGTGGCATTCTTAATGTAGAGTTTGAGAATGATTATATACAGTGCAAACAACCTTTAAAACATGCAGTGCAGTATTCAAAAAGATATATAATAAATCAAACAATGATACTGAGGTACATGTAACATCCTAAAACATTACATCAGTTGAAGGCTGATCCTACTACAATCTATCACCATGGGATGCAGCAAAGGCAAGTTACTACTTTTCTTATCCTTGAGTTGTAATCTTTTTGTGGCCAAAGGAAAGGTCAAAGATGGAAAACAGAACTCAAGAATAGAGCCCTCTTGACTGGTTCTATTTTGTCTCATTTTGGGAACCTGTTGCACCTTGGTTGTATTAGGAACCTCTCTTGGGTAACACCAACGCGTTTCGACCTTCTGAATGGCAGTGCTTTATGCGAAGGTCTTTATCAAGGATAGAAAGTCTTTCCAAAGGAGGACTTGTGTCCCCATAAGTAAAGGTAGAGCCTTCCATCGTGCTTGCACATGATGAGCAATTTCCACACCGTTTGTGTCCTTTAACCCCTTCGACGCTCATGACGAGCTGGGCTCGTCATGCAGTAGCCTCCCAGCACGCTCATGACGAGCCCAGCTCGTCATGAATAATGGGTTTTTGTAAATCCCAGCGCAGCAGCAGAATATGATGAGCTTCCAAGTGGTTAATGGGTGGAAGTGCCAGAAGATTTCGAATTTGTTGACTGCTCTTGATTTTCATGGTATTAGCTCTCATCAGTCTGTCCCTTAAACTCCTGTTTTTTTTAGTGCAAAATCGGGGTTTCAGCCAGTGGTTTCAATGCTTTGACTGTATTCTAATTTCTCCATACAATTTTCTTTGCCTCATTGGTACTTCCAGAAAAGGTGGTCACACATACCAAAGGTGAACGGTCATTCTTCTTCTTTGGTATAAGCAGAGACTCCCTCGGAGTATACCAATCTCTCTTCATCGCTCGTTTGAGAAGTTTTCTTGGATACTGGTGCTCTGCAAGTTTTTCCACAAGTATTTTGACATTGGTGAAATAATCATCTTTTAGAGTACAGTTTCTTCATGTTCTCAAAAATTGACTAAATAGTAGGTCTTCACGCAAATTCCTTTGGTGTAAACTCAAAAAATGAAGTAGAGTGTTTTTATCCATTTTATTTGTATACAGAGTTGTATACAAGATGCCCTTGTCATGCTAGATTAGGAGGTCCAAAAAATTCATTTCCACATAACTGACAGTAATTGTAAATTGAATGTCTTTATTCCTATTGTTAAGCCAGGTTTGGAAATCCAATAGCTGTTCCATTGACCCTCTTCACAGCATAAAAATATCATCTATATAACGTTACCACATTTTTATGTGGCGTCATATGGATTATCACGGTAGATCCAATTGTCTTCAAAGAGAGCCATGAACATAATTGCCATTTCAGGTGCGAACGGACAACCCATGGCTACTCCCTTGACTTGTGAAAATTGGGATTAGTTGAACTTAAAAAAGTTGTACTTCAAACAAATCTCAGCCAATTGCAGTAGGAATGAGGTTGGTACGTTATGTGGTCTCTCCCTCTTGTCTAACACTTCCATCGCTTCCAGACCTGCCTCCTGGGGGATGTTGGTATATAGGCTGGTGATATCCAATGTTACTAGATATTCTTCATCTTTATCAAAACTTTGGCCCTCCAGTAAAGTGATTGCCTACATGGTGTCTTTTATATAACTCGCTGTTAACCCTACTAGTGGTTTTAGGAAAATATCCACATATTTAGCTGGTCTTTCCAGAATAGAATTCACTCCTGAAATGATTGGTCTTCCGGGAGGATTTTGTGTATCTTTGTGGATTTTTGGTAGGGTATACAGGAGCCGCGTCCTGGGGTTGTTATTAATCATGAATTCTGCTTCCTTCTTTGATAGCCATCCTTCTGTTTCTCCGAGTGATGTTAAGTGAAATAATTTATCTTTGATCAGTTTGGTGAAATCTTCATCTGATCTTCGATAATGTTCCTCATTGGACAACTGATGTTTCACTTCTGACTCATATTTGTCTCGCTGTAAGATGACAATGGCCCTGCCTTTGTCCGCAGGCTTTATTATGATCTCATCGTTCTTCATAAGTTGTTGTAATGCTCCATTTTCCTCTTTGGTCAGATTCCATTTTGTATAGGTTTTTTTGTTTTCTAATGTATTGAGATCTCTTATTACATTCTTCTCGAAAGTCAACAGTTCAATTGGCATTAATTCACTGGCTGGAAAGAAGGTGGACGGATTTTTTAGGCCTGAGTAATTTTTTGATGGTATTTCCATTCTGTCAGCGAAAAACACCTTAAGCCGCATTTTTCTTTACATGGAGAAGTCCTACTTGAACATCTAAGGGCTGGAACAATACCAGTCGGGTTACAGGTGAAAAATGTACCCGTGATCTTCACAGATCAGCCAGAATCCTTAGATGGATTTAGCCATATAGAAACAAACTGCTCCAGGGACTGGATGTTCCACTCCATTAAGACAGCGGAACGACTGTGTCAAATTGAACTGGATTTGATAAAAGAATTGGAAGAGGAATTTCTGAACAACACAGCCATACAGAATGCACAAGCACTCCTGACGGCTCTGTTGGGCACCTTGACCTCTGCCGCCGCCTCTTCCACCGGTGGCTGTTAACGATGCAAAGAGCGAGGAGAACATTGTTCAGGAACCTCTAATCTATCAGGTGACTTAATAGTACTGCGGTCGCTCAACTCATATATAAGCTCAGCAGGTGTAGGTGAAGCAGGAGGGGACCCCTGTTTCTGTTGCTATTTCCCCTGTTTTTTGTTCTTACTCCAATTCTGTTTCTGTACTTTTGGGCGATCATCTTTATTAGATGACGCTTGTTGAGTTTGCAGCTACTTTTCTTTCTTAGCGAAAGGCTTAACACCCAAACTATTACGGCCAACGGTCTTATAAGCCTCCGTAATAATTTTCGATTAACTGACGGGGTTTGTCTGCGTCGGGGACATCGCGCAAAGGATTAGAGAGCTGGAAACTTACCGCATCCCCCTTGACATTAGCAAGGACGAGATCGCATACCATGTCAAACGCTCTCACGAGTCGCATTCCCAATTCCACAGCCGCCTCTGGTCCGTGTTCATCCTGAACACGCTTGATCACAGAGGGCAGAACAGTCATTGATGGGGTGCCAAAGCACCTAGTATAGACTGCCGCAAAAATCACATCCCAAGTTGTACATTCATTTATGTCTGGCACTAAGTCTTTCTGCAAACTAACTGTGAGGATCCTGTGTTTCTCCACAGGACTAGGATAAGGGAATACTGCTTCCAGTTGGTCGAATTTCTCGGCAAGCCAAAAAGGCATCTCCTCTTTATCCTGGGGACGCTTGCCCATGACCACATTGACCATGACCGGACTGAGCTTAAGCCCGCCACCTCCAACTGGATGCCCAGCACAGCCCGGGGCCCCATCCAGGAGGTTATGTAAATGTAAATGTAAATGTCATGGTACTTATAGAGCGCACTGTCACCAGACGGTCACCTTGCGGTGTCGCCTATGCGGTTTCCTGGCACTGATACTCATACCGCTGTGGAACCCCTCCTGGCTTTCCCTGTGAAGTGTCCACTCCTGGGCACCCCCAGGGTGAAGCCAGGCATCCTTAGCGCTGTTGGGGCCGGTGTGGAGGCTAAGCAAGCTATTGCCCAGAGTTGCACGTGGGGCCCGTGATTAGAATAGGCACCGAGGCGAGAATTAACAGGTCCGAGGAAATTGAGCCCGAGACCCCGCCGAGGCGGGAATCGAACCCTGGTCCCTGGCCAGAACTCTGCATCAGGGTCTGCCGCTCTAACCATTGAGCCACACTCCTCCACATTGCGGGAAATGTAATGAACCAGACCCCTAATAACTGATACTGCAGAATCATAAAGGGGTCATAGTTGAGGAGCTGTTAACTGTCCCGCCCTCGGATGCGGGGTGTTAGCAGCTAAAACAGGCCAAGTAGCGCCTGGGATCGACAAAGGCCCTTGTCTGAACGCTGTGATAACGTTTAGGAGGGCGCCATTAAACCAAACGGCATGCTGCCAAGCAGATATTGGAATTTCCACTGTCCGATATGGAGCGTAAGCTGCAGGAGCATCAGCAGGGGTGTAAGTGTGCATCACATAAACGGCAGTGGGGACCGAAAGAGAAGCCCGAAAACTGCAGTGAAAGCTGCCATACTGATAACCGATACTCTGTTTACAACCTGTGGAACACATCGTCACGAACAAAAGTCCCCTAACGGAACCCCTTTGAGGGTTGGAATTATCACCTCAACGTAGAAAAAGAGAAAAGATTTCAGAAAATAGCCTTGAAAAAGTCGAGGGTTACATTCCCATGAGTAATATAACTCAAACGGGTACGCCGCCTCAGCTGAGACTACAGAAACCACTGCCTGTCCCTGTAACGAAACAAGGTATTCCTGCAAATGATTCCGTACAGCAACACGACTGTGTGCTGGGATATCAATCGCAGCCATATCGACACAGTAATAGAAAAATATATTGCAATACAATAAGGCACAACTGGGTAGTAATTCAAATAGAAAACCGTTTTATATTATCAAGCTTGAAGTAACCTATGTAGCTGTAGGTAGGTTTTAACCGTCACTATTGTCAACCGGAAACAATAGGGAGGGAGTCGTAGACAGATATAAGCACTACTCAAGTGTCTCACAATAAGACCACACTCGTTGGCGGCGCCATGTTGCAAGGATTTCTGCTCATACACAGAACTGTGCATTGAGACCTAGGAGATTAGTGAATTTTGGTGTACCAGAAACTCACCGTAGTACCTAGAAAACCCCAACCAGCTAGCAACAGTGTCACATTAGCTCTTCGTCCTATAGCAAAGTAACCAATGATTAGACAACCTAGAAGATATGACTTAGGACCATCTCAGGAATGGTGGGAAGTGAGAACACTCTTTTGTTATACTCTCATACCAGTCCACAACAGGAATAAAAAAAGAGACATGGTAAGGTTAAAATATCTATTTTAATGACATGGTCTCATGCGCAGTATTTCAGTCTACATAAGCAGACATATGATTAAAATTAATATGGTCAGCATGGTTACAACTCCATAAAATACAAAAGGAGGAATAATATTACAATGATAGTGCAAACAGGTGATATAGCGCATAGTTTATGCCTTTTTTGATTAAAGCTACAGAACACCTGACTATTACTTATGACCTATAAAAATGTGGTCACAATAAACTGGTAGGTTGGTTAGTGAGAACTAAGTCATGAGACGTGCTGTGCCTGATGACTTCTCTTCCTCTGGGATAGCGGGTGATGTATATATGGGTTTCTCACATTTGTTACATATGAGAACACATTGTTCTAGTCCTGTGCATGCATTGTTTTGACTCAAACAACTGATTTTAATTAACCCCTTACCTGCAGGGCTAATTCCCCGCTGTGCTGGGGGGCGGAGGGGCGCACACAGCGCCCCGGTGATCATGATGAGCTTAGCTCGTCATGAGCCGCGGTGGCTGTGTGCTCATGACGAGCTGAGCTTGTCACTGCCACACCCGTTTCTTTAGAATGCTCAGCACAGCGGGGGAATTAGCACCGCGTGCGAGCGTTGCGGCCGTTATGACGAGCTCAGCTCATCATGAGCACACGGCCACTGTGGCTCATGACGAGCCGAGCTCGTCATGAGCTTGGGAGGGGTTAATAGTAATGTCTGTCCTCTGTGTGACTTCCTTGGGGGGCATGCCTTAGGCGGAAGTAAATATGTTCTGCTGGGGAGGCCAAGAGCAATATATCTGTCTTAGGGGCTTATTTGGGGTTTAGAGAATATTGATACTGGCCCTGGTCTTTCTTCTCCATGATTTGTGGAACATTCACTCTAGGGCCTTGAGAGAACCCTATTTGATGTGTAGGGTAACTATCAATGTGGCTAAGATTGCAGGTAAGACTTTTTACATCTCTGTAAGTTAGCAGTTACAGTTCTGCTGGATGTCCTTGAAGGAACTGTATCTGGGGTATTCATTTCATCTGTCACTGATAAGAACTGCTAACGCCTTTATCGATTACAGACACCAGTACATGCATCTTTTCAATTTTTAAGTGAGTTGTTTCTCTGGATTTTGGAAAGGTCAGCGCTCATTTGGAAGTCATGTTTTACAGGATGTGTGTTGTTCATGTGTTCATTTCCCTGGTGGTGACTTTCCACTCTTCATACTGGCTAGGCAACCGTCTGGTTGCTGTTTCCTCTCCTATCATACTTTTTGTGGGTTGGCAGGCTCGGTTTTCCCTCTCTGTGTTTGGGTCTTTTTGAGCAAGGACTGTGAAGATCATTGCTAACTTCAACTGTGGCCAAGTACACCCTTTTGAGAAAGTATTAGCATTGGAGGAACATGTTTTACCTTTTCTTTGTGAAAAATTGGACAACTGTGTAAAGGCTATGACTTGGAGAAACGAAGATTATAGATACATAAACAGGTCTTTTATATGGCACACAACGCATACTGAACTGCCTAAAGCATTTCGTGCTCCATAAGTAACTATACATGTTTATTTAATTTTTTTGATTTTTGTTTTCTCGAATTAGTGTAAAACCTTAATGTAGCTAACTGCTTGTGGTATTCAGTCAAACCCAAGCCTCATGCAGGTACATTTTTTGAATGAAGTAGAATTAAATTGATTAAAAGAACGTTCTTTCCTTTTGATGGAAATCGTGAGCCAGGTCTGGAACATGCTCACGTAGACACAAATGCCCTTAAGGTTCTCACACAGTATGAGACAGGAAGTTTACTCTTGACCTTAAGTCAGCTTGCAGGAAGACAAGGTTTCATAAGTACAATAGGGTCCAAAGTGTTTTAGACATAAGTGCTTGGCGAACAGCAGCCATGCAGATCAACGGGATCATCAAAATCTCCAACTTAGAACTAGATCCATTTGAAAACAGGGAGGCGGGGGAGTGGAAGAGAGAAAAGGATATGCATGGAAAATCCACAGATTATAGAAATCATCTGCTTTTCTGTAATTTCATTAAATGCATATTTCATGAACTGGCAGGGATAGTTTACAATTGCAGACATATCAGCTGGGTTTAAGGCTTCCCTGGAAAAAACAAGATTGATCCAAGTAACCCTGAAAATACATAAGATTGATTTCAGCTCAGTGTGAATGCTCCTGTTCCTTGCTTCTCTTCCAAAACCTCTACCCTCACATTAATTGGATTCTATTTTCCTCATCTGTTTTTCCTCTCTCCTAAGTTTTGTGGCTTATACTGGCTGCCTTGTGCATAATTTGCTGACATACCCTGATATTTTCTGAAAGCTGTACAGGGATGAGAAATTAGAGGTTACGTTAAGAAGCAGACCTCATGAGCTGCCATTCAGTGCAGAAACATTGAAATGCTGAAACGTTTGACACCAGTGCCACATGACACTATTAGACACCCCAAAAATAGACAACAGGAAATTAGGATTGTCATTGCTGCCACCAACGTTTCAGCACTGTTCAGCAATTATAGTTTCCATCTGCAAGCATGTTTTGTGACTGCGGTAGTGAAGATTTATAGAAATTCCTTTGTGATAGTTCTTTTGCAGATGTCTTGAAATAGCCAGGCTGGTATATTTTTTATTTTATTGTATGTTTTATGTGCAGTGTATCAGCCTTACATGTGTGTTACCTATTTTAGTCAAAATTAATATTTGTGTTACTGTTTTGAGGTCAAATATAGGCAGTATGTTGCTTTGCACTGAATGTTTAATGCCAGGGATCCAAGGCAATGACTATGTTTAATTTTTGTAAACAATTTTTCAAATTTTTCTTAGACAAATTCGAACAGAACCAACAACAATCGGTCACATTTAACATATTTGTAAGGGGTCAGCTGCATGTTCATGTGAACCGATCTGGGTGAGGGAATGTTTTGGCATGTATATGTGACATGAGGCCAATGCAATTATCTTGTAATGGTGCCTTCTGTAATGGTGACTTTTGTTTCACTAATCTTGACTTGGCAGGTATTTCCTCCTCTGCTCAGTGGCACCCGAAACCGGATTATCGCCAAAGAACTTAAAGCATAGCCAAGTGGTGTCATTTGTGAGTGTTCCCAAGGTTTACCTTCTCAGTAACTATTTCTTTGTTTTTCTCATGTCAATTATTTTCATCATGCTCTTGTTGAACATTAGGAATGAATATTCTGAGGCTGCCCACCCACAGACCTCCTTTTTCCATTCAGCAATTTCGAGTCCCTGAGCAAACTTTGGATGAATGAATATTGAATTATTTTGCTATAAATAAAAGCATGTCTATAAATCTGCATTCCATCTTCGCTATACACAGTTGGCTAAATAGTCTCTGCAAATAGCATTTGGCAGTATAAAACCTGTTATCTTGGCCGTCATTTAAATAACGTTTGCACAGAATTTCTTGCAATTGAATTCCATATAAGTGAAGTCTGTCTGATCTTTGCGACAACATGGACTGCGACCTGGGTAAAACCTCTAAATCTTTCGCACTCAATTACAGGTTAGGTATGAGTGGGTAAGATATCTGAAGTGGATAAGTTAAAATTCTGCAGTCCTTTAGAACCATTTCAGTTTTTAATCTTGGCTAATGAGGATAACATACTCTATAGAATGACAGGTTTCCTTTGGAGTCCAATATTGAGCAGAGGTTTGTCAAGCACTGCAGTGAGAGCTAATTTTGTTTTAGAAACCGGATTAAAGACAATGTTAAATCATTTGATCATCTAAAATGAATGTCAATTATTTTGTTACTACTTGTTGGACTTGGCCCTTTTGGCAGGTTCACCCCGAAACTTTTTGCGTTCTCCTAGCCTGTTTCTGTTACCTGGTGTTGGTGATTTTGTGCCTCTGCGCACTTTTTCACTATGGTCCAGTGTAAAGTGCATGCGCTCTCTGTGTATGTGTGGTGAGACTGGCCTGCCCTTCCATAGGAATGCATGGGGATATGTGTGCTCATGGTAGTTCCTGATATGTGGGGAGTGCAGAGGCGAGTTTGGCATGTGCCAACTCATGAGGATAAATGCTGCGCATTGGTGTGTGCAGATTGATTGTGGCTAGTGGAGAAGTGCCACTTATAGAAGGTAATTTCAAAAAGGGGGTGGTGATGGACAGAGTATGGAATGCCAGAAACCGGTCCTCGGAAGCTTGTTTCCGGTCCAGGGAAGGCATGGCTTGGCAGTTCGGGCTGGACTGTTCCCATGAGGCACAGGGTCAGACTGATTTGCATATAGCCATGTCTGAACTGGGGTGGCAGAGTGGGCTAAAGAACGGTGATGGATTAAACCCAGATCTTTTGACTGGGTGTGAGTGTTTGATTGATTCAGATGCTCCGTCCATCACCACCCCCTTTTGTACCACTTTTGGCCGCCATAAGTGTGGCAGGGGGATATATGACGGTACAACGCGTACCGTCACAACGCATACCTTTACAACGCGGCCGTGACAACGCAAGTCGTTACCACGACTTGCGTTGGGGGGGCGCGGATTTCGAATAGTTTAATTTACTATTCTAACACCAGTCCCCGTGGACCCTAGGGAAGGTGTTAGGAAAGTAAATTAACTATATTTAGACCTTGAGCGCCCTCCAGCGCAAGTCGTGGTAACGACTTGCGTTGTCACAGCCGCGGTGTAAAGGTACCGCGTTGTGAAAACATCGTTGTAAACGATGTTTACCGTGGCAGGGTATGCTCAGACGTGAGTCCCTTGCTCACTTTGCCACTGGATTCAAGCAAGCCGGGCTGAAGACGGCTGGAATGCCAGAAACCGGTCCTCGGAAGCTTGTTTCCGGTCCAGGGAAGGCATGGCTTGGCAGTTCGGGCTGGACTGTTCCCATGAGGCACAGGGTCAGACTGATTTGCATATAGCCATGTCTGAACTGGGGTGGCAGAGTGGGCTAAAGAACGGTGATGGATTAAACCCAGATCTTTTGACTGGGTGTGAGTGTTTGATTGATTCAGATGCTCCGTCCATCACCACCCCCTTTTGTACCGCTTTTAGCCGCCATAAGTGTGGCAGGGTATGCTCAGACGTGAGTCCCTTGCTCACTTTGCCACTGGATTCAAGCAAGCCGGGCTGAAGACGGCTGGAATGCTAGAAACCGGTCCTCGGAAGCTTGTTTCCGGTCCAGGGAAGGCATGGCTTGGCAGTTCGGGCTGGACTGTTCCCATGAGGCACAGGGTCAGACTGATTTGCATATAGCCATGTCTGAACTGGGGTGGCAGAGTGGGCTAAAGAACGGTGATGGATTAAACCCAGATCTTTTGACTGGGTGTGAGTGTTTGATTGATTCAGATGCTCCGTCCATCACCACCCCCTTTTGTACCACTTATAGAAGGTGGCATTTCTGTGTGCAGTGTGATGTGAATTGCCTGTCTGGCTTGTGAATGACAGGTGCTGGGTGGTGTTGCTGGCTCCAGGAGCCAGAATGGGTCCGTCCGGTGGTGAATGGAGAGATCTGCATGTAGATGGGAGGGAGGAGTTGCACCTGGGACATTAATAGGGCTGTGCCTTCCCTCCACAATGCTGGCTCCACCCCTTGTGGTGCGTCTGATGTCCCTGGCCTGTCCTGTGAATGGAAGAGGGGAGCTGAGCAAAACAAAGTGCTCAGCAGCTCCCCTGAACCAGTTGTCTCTGGTTCCCCTATTGCCTATACCATGCTGTATAAAAGGAGGGGCTGTGACCCCATGAATTGGTTCTGCCTTGGATCCTGACCCTGCGGGGCGTGTTGCTGCTGGGGCCCAGGGGGGGGGGTGCCATGAGAGCTTGCCTCCCTGGGCCCAGCATGGCCCCTGGATGCTCTAAGGATTTCTTGGACCTTTTTGCTCTTTTCTGTTTACTTGGCCAAGGCTTGATGCAGCCTTCCAGCGCCTGGGGAGCGCTTTATTCTAATTCCCCCAGAGGAGGAGCAAGCAGGAATGGCAGCGCGGCACTACGGGAAGGGAAAGAGAGGGAATCCCCACCTGAGGAATTCCCCCATGATGCCCACCCCGCTTACTTTTAATATCTAATTGCAGGTGCCCACCCTGCATTATGGCCGCTTGTTTGGATTTAATACAGCAGGTGCCCACCCTGCATCTGCGTTTTTGATGGCTCTCCTGCTGCTCTTAGGGTGGGTGCCCACCCTGCGGTTTTCCCAGAGGAAGAAGCCTGCTCCTGGCCGCTACAGCGTGACCAGGAAGTCAGGCACATTTGCGAGGGACATGGGCGGGGCCCCGTGGGCGTCACTTCCGCCTTCCTTCCCGTGAGCTAAGGGAAGCCCTGCTGAGGCCCGCAGAAGTCCAGGGTCCCAGGAGGGGGCCCAGGTGAAGAGGAAGAGGCAGCAGCGGCCACAGATGGTGGTGCGGGGCCTCCAAGAGTGGAAGGGAAGCTCCGCACCGCAAGATGAGTGTTGACGGTCCCGCAGTATAGAGAGGCTGGACAGAGCCTCCACCTGTGGGGAAGAGAGCCCCGCTGCACGGAAGAGATGTCCCCCCTGCGCAGGAGCCCGGTGAGTGAGGGCTGGGCAGGGGACATGGCGGCATCATTTCCTGAGTGGCCCCCGCGTGGTAGGGGGTTGCTCCGACAAGGGGCACCATGATTTCCAGAGCCTAGATGGCTCCAATCCGGGGCAAAGATTCTTTTGTAGGTTCCGTCGGGGCCAGATGGCATCGTGGTGCCAGGCCCTAGTCCCCCAGCTGCCCCGCTCACAGAGGGCAGCTGCAACACTTGGGGGGCAAGTTATTTTAGTGCACATTTCATTTTAGAGCGCTAGTGCGCTCCATAAGGGCATTATTTGTTTCAGAGCCAGAGGGCTCCAACGATGGGCACAATTATTTCCGAGAGGGCCCGAGGGGCCAGGTTTTCCCCTGTGGTGTGGCCCAGTGGTGCCCACATTTGTACAGTTCTGGAGAGAGTCCCTGAGAGGGACAGAAGCGGCACAGTGGTGCCAGTCCTCATCTGGAGATCCCCAGCTGCCCAGCAAGTAGTGGGCAGCTGCACCGTTTAGGCGCAATTCTTTGGGGGACATGGATTGTGAGTTAGGAGTGAGATGCACTCCTTTGCCCCATCCCTGCACACCTGTGCAGCACTTAGTGCCAGCTACACCGTTTAGGTTTGCGCAGTGACGCAATTGGATTTCGCTGCAATGGCAGCGCTCCCTGACTTTGGGGACACAGGGCATTTGAGCCCCCTTTCTGAGATGGCCAGTTGGCCAGGGGGGCTGTGGGAATTGTAGGGCACAAGGCCCTAATGTTAGTGATGTGCTCATGCAATGTGGTGCTAGGAAATGTAATGTATTTAGTATGTTTTATGCACCCTGATTTGATGCCTCTACATATGGTTTATGCCTATGAGGTTATTTTGCATTTCATGTGGTTATGCTAGTGAGATTATGTTTCACTGTGCGAGGTCCGCCCCTAACGTGAGTTATACTTAGGAGGTAGGGTCTAATGTGTTTAGACTAGCGAGGAGATTGCATAATGAGTTTATGCTGGTGAGGTTGGCGCAGAATGTAATTCGTGCCTGATGTGATTGTGCATAATGTAGTTTATGTTACAGGTTAAGGTGGAGCACAGTGATTACCAGTGGTTATTGGTTGTATGTTTATGATCTACTTTACTTTTACCAATTTCTGCTAAGTGCTGATCCTGACAGTGGCCCAGTCACGTGTAAATAATCCCGTGTGAATATTGCCCGTGCCAGTTGGCACAGTGTATGTTATGTGTTTCCTATTCTAATGTGTTATGAGAATACAAAGGTAATTTTTACATAACCTTGTGTGGAGTTCCTTTTGTAGTGTGCCTGGGATGTTGCTGCTGTGTGCGTGCGCAAATGCTTTACACATTGCCTCTGGGATAAGCCGGACTGCTCGTGCCAAGCTACCAAGGGGGTGAGCCGGGGTTATCTTTGGCGTGTAACTCCCTTGGCCTGACTAGGGTGGTGGTTTCTGCCTGGCATTGGCGCAAGCCTTAGCCAACAAGAATTCCCATTTCTAACACTGCTACTACAACATTCACACAAAAATTAAATCTGCTACCGTAATGAAGGGTATCTTAATATCCAGATTGGGTTTTTTAAGTAGTGGGTTTCATGGGAGTGTTTAAGGAAATTAAATGTGATGATATTTAAAGCTGGCTTTTAGGAATCAAGTAGTGAGGTAGGGGGCCGAGGACCACTGAGGGTCCAGGTAGCTTGAGCTCTGTGCCTTGTTTTAAAAAAACATTTAGAAGCACTGTAACTGAGACAGAGAATTGACCATCAAATTCATGTACTATCTGAATAGTGAAAATTAGCTTACGGTTTTACTCCACTTAACAATGAGTGTTCCCATTACCTTATCCACGCCAAACTAGGGTATGCAACCCTCAATCATAATGTGTTTTTAACAACGTGTAAATACACCCTCTTTGATTCTTTTATACTGAGAATATTGTTACCTTCTTGGGAGCTGAACAGTTTTCTGCTTACTATGATCGACTGCTTCAATCAAAAATTCCGGATTAGCCTTACTAGACAAACGTTTTCCTGTTATGATCCTGCACCCCTGTCTTTTGTCAGTGGAGTAAAAAGATTTCTCTTCTTGACATTTCTGCAGTTTTTTACATAGCGGATCTTGATATATTGAAGTGGTGAAGGTGTGAAATGCCTCAGCGTAATACATCCAATACTTTGTTCTCATCATTTTATAGTAGATTCCAGTTTCATGTGTTATTCCTTCTCTCAAATATGTTGGGAGCTATTCACAAAGATACATTTACATGTGAGTAAATCTACAGTTGTAAATTTACTCTTACACTTTGTTGTACATTTATTACTTTTCGATATACATAATTTATGAATAGATTTACTACAAAGTGTATATTTACATGTCTCCATCTGTCTGAACTCAGGGGATGGAACCTAATGTAGGAGTGCAAAGTTACTACTTGGATATTTTCACAAGTATGGGAAGATATCCGCCACCGGGGCACAGATCTCTCTATTGTAAAGTATAGGGGAAAGTAAAAAGAGTCTATTGAACTTAAAACAAATAATACAATATTTTTATGATAAATAGGAATGTAAATTCATTTTATACATGTATTTTAAATGTGAAACAAAACATGATGTTACAACCCTATTAACTTAATTTTGAATTCAATAATTAATCAATTTAAATATATTAAACTAAATAAAAATTATTTACTAAACCTTTATTTCAACATATCCCACCGAAAGTAAAATATTATATTTACTCATTATGAATTAAAAAAATATTGAGTAATGGTAGAAGGGCACTATGAAGGCAGGCTGCATGAGATGGAGGCAGCGGTAGGTAACCACTGTGTGTCTGGAAGCGGACCCGTTAAGCAAAAGCTGTCACCCTGATTCGTTGTGCCAAGGAAACTGCTGGAAAATTTTACAGATCGTTGGAGGAGCTGACTGGGAATGTTCAACATCAACATGGGCATCCACAGAATAAGATGACGATGCGAGATCGAGAAAAGATCACTGACTCTCACATTGTGGAAACTTAAGTCTGCCAAGGAGTGCTCTGTTTCTCCTGAGTTGCCAGCTGCCCATGGGTTAGGTAAGACTGTTGGAGGCGATCAGACCTACAGAAAACCTGCACGAACTTAGCAGCCAGGTGAGGCTCACGGAACTCTTAAGGCCAAATGAATACTTTATTTGCCTGGGAATACCGTGGGATGCATATGGGTATCGCCTCTCGGGTATTCCACCCAGGACAACACTATAATGCTGATCGTAAGAAGCTGAGGAGGTAATTTCAGTGTGCTCATGCCATGCTTTGTGAGTTACATGAAAATACTCCTTTTTCATTAAAGAAAGATTTTGGATTGGACAATCAACTTATTGTTCTTACTGTTTGAACTTTGAATTGTATGCCTGTGTATGTGTTGAACCTCAAAGAGCCTTGAACTGCTCGACTCGAGTTACCACTGGGAGTCAAGTCTGGACAGGGTAGTACTTGGCCCAGTTACTCAGAACCCACAGTAGGTCAGACCCTGGGACATTAGGAGTAAAAGGTCTCCTCAGCCCCCATGGTATGGGACCAGTAGCTCATGCTTGTCCCATATCCTTAGCAGTCTGGAAGGGGTTCTGACAGTTATTCATTCATCCTATAGGTTTGAAGTACTCCCTTAAGCGTCCCAAAAGAGAGCTATTACTATCCATGGAGATAAATGGATGGCTCCTGCAGAACCTGTGTAGCTCAAAAGCTGAGTTTTGCCATTAATTAGTCATACTTTATGTTTGGGCAGTATGTCCCGTACATGGCCTCTGGTAAGCAAGCACTGTACCTTGAGTTTCCCTTCTAGCGAGTCTCTAAATTCTTTCATTTTTGGTCTCAGAGCACATAATAATCATGTTGAAATGGAGCCTTTGAGCTGGGCTATGTGGTGTGGAGGGGCACAACATGTGCACTGCTCTTTTCATGTGTGTAACTATCATCAACACACCGGGTGGAAGAGGACTGACAGTGGTAACAGTGACAGATTATACCTGCGGGACAGGCTTTTGTAACTGTTGCCTGGACAGGGACGGTTGCCTACTGACTCCTGGTTAAAATGGTCTGGCAATTCCCGGCAACCAGATTCTTCATACCATCTGTGTGGAACATGGATGTTGCATACATTTTACATGTATATATAGCAGGGTGAGCATGGGGAATGTATGTTGTGTTTGAATGTTAAAGCAGAGGAATCCATTCTGGATCTCCTATGTGTGGATGGTACTCACAATGAAGATTAGAGGACTTCTGCCAGAGAGCAGGACTTCTCGAAAGTATTCCTGAGGGCTTTTGAGGCATGGGAAT
Organism: Lissotriton helveticus; assembly: GCF_964261635.1. Taxonomy (NCBI): domain Eukaryota; kingdom Metazoa; phylum Chordata; class Amphibia; order Caudata; family Salamandridae; genus Lissotriton; species Lissotriton helveticus. Next base: position 448,545,507 of record NC_136061.1, read on the forward strand.
AGGTGTTAGACTCTGTTTGGGGGCGCAGGATCTAGCAGGGGCAACTGGGTTCACCTGTGGGGGCTTGCGTCATTTGTCTCTGATGACCCGGGATCTGTCCTATTATGGTTCGAGAAATTGGGCCATCTACAACGCCTTCAGCCCTTAACTCTCAGTGGTAGCAATAGAGAGCAGTCACAAGCTTCTGAGGAAGGTAGTGTGGGGGTGATTCACACTCAGAACTCAACAATCACCTAGTAGCACAATAACTGATTGTCCAACCTAACGTTTGTCTTTTGTAAAAAGGAAATATTTTAATATACTTAGAAATCATAATACAGCAACTACAACATTCAGGTACACATATCTCACTGAAGTGTGCCACTGTACCCCAGGGTCAGTAATCTCTCCTTCCATCCCCTCTCCTTTCTCCTTCTCCAGGTTCATACCTGGTACGGGCAGGTGGAGGTTTTCAGGCACAGGTGCATCCATCACAGTTGAGTATTCTCACAGAAAGGTTCAATAAAGCGTAGCACCCTTCCGTTTTTCGTGCGGATTTTGAATCGGGCTGTCGGCGGGTCGAGAGACTCGGCTTCCTACGGGGGCCTTTTTGAGGAGAGATTGTTCATACTTAATGTTGCATATCATAGCGTACACTGGCATCTTTTGAAGAACGTCGAAACTTGTTAAACGTGGAGTCGTTAAGTAAACCGGTACCATTTTGTGCGAAGCGTGCTACGCTTTATTGAACCTTTCAGTGACAATACTCACCTGTGACGGGAGGGATACCTTTTATGAAAAGCTTACACTTTATTGACCTGTTATATCGAAAATCATTGTTACTTCGGTGGACTGGTTTATATATGCCCTGAGGAAGCCCAATCTGGGCAAAACGCATTGGCTGTTGTGTATGATCATCTTGCATCAAGAACATTTCAAGGATGTATTAAAGAGATCGTTTTTTTCGCATCATTGAAGGACACTCTTATTCTTCAGTGTATTGAAGCACTTTGAAAAATACTTGCTTTGTTGCCTCTCTATGTGCTTGGTTTTGTATTAAATGTTTATGGTCTCATGGCAGTGGACCAAAGAGGTGGGCAACTGTAATGGGGTAATCTATTGGGATTTTCGTGTATTGCGAGGTGGTGTAACTTCTATTTTCCCTACTGCCAATTTGCTGAGTATTATATGGATACACTACAGTATCATAGCCAGTCAGCACAGCTTGCTGTCTTTACAATACTACCGTAGAGCATTACCTTGTCAGACCGTTATGAATATGGTCTCTAAGTCGAATATCTAGCTGTGTGATCATAAGGACGTACTTTTTCTTACCCTAAGACCTAAAACAATAGGAGCGAGGCTTGGATTGCTCTGTCCCACTACTTTAAAGGTCAAGTGCTAAACTAGTGTGTACGGTGTTCAGGCTCTGTTCTCACAGCAGTAAGGCCCCAAGACATAAGAGGTAAAAAGACTCGGTGGCCACTGAGCAGGTTCCAACCTGATTTCTCTGGCAGAAAAGATAAAAGTAAAAAAAAAACACGGATGCCAAAACCCATGAGAGAAATACTTACACTCTTTTGTAAAGTGTTATGTTTGGTCTAAGGAATGATACAATTGTTGAAAGTAATTTCATGTAATGTGAATGGCTTTTTGAACGCACAAAAAAGAGGAGCAATGTTAAAATGGCTAGAATCTTTCTCCCCTCAGTTGATTTTTTTTATTGGAGTCGCATCTTAAATCTAACTCCCCCAACTTTACTGTTCCCAAAAAATATGCCAAAGCATACTTTGCTTCGGCCCAGGTGGCAGTGCGAGGAGTGGGTATTCTTTTATCTTTGGAGTTGGATTGGGAGGTGAGTAAGGTGATTCAGGATGAGGGAGCTGGATGGTTGTGGATAGAAGTCTTAGTTAGCAGGAACAGCCGTCGTCCTGCTTAAAATCAATTAAAACCTAAAACAGACAGACTCTTAAAAATTATTAAAGAGGATTTCGCCTTATTGGATCCATGGAGGGTAGATCATCCAGGCACCACTGAGTTTACGTGTTACTCAGCGAGATTTAAAACAGCATCTCGTCTGGATTTCTTCTTGATATGTAATCTGTTCACAAGGGGGGAAACCTTGATTCTCTCTAACCCATTCTCGGATCACTCTTTGGTATCCTTGGTATTACACTTGCCCGCCCCCAGGAGAAAAAGTAACAGGTGGCATTTTGATAAAGCACTGTTATCAGATCAAAAATGGATTGATGATACCCGTGATTTTATAGGGTGGTTTTTCAAGCAAAATGTGAATATGGCACCAGGTTTTATGGTGTGGGGGGCTTTTAAGGCCACATTTATGGGACGGGTGGTGGCATGCAGGGCTTATCTTCACAAGTTAAGGAAACTTAAGATTGCTGGATTCTAGGGGGCGGTGGAGTGGGCAAGGAGAGAACGTTCGGGAAGGCGAACTGGGGAACTGGAGGAAGAGGTACTTCAGCAGGAACTATTAAGGGCAAAGGAGGAGCTGAAAAGTTTTTTATGCTCAAGAAAATTGCTGGAAGTAAAGCTGCTCGTCAAAAGGCGTACGAGGAGAGCCAGCATATCGGGACATTTTTAGCCTGGTCCACAAAAACGCAACAGAGCAAACAGTCTATTCCACAAATTAGAAACCCTACTACTAGGTGTCTGGTGAATGATAAAGACGGAATTGCCAAAGTTTTTATATCACATTTCAGCAAGATATACGCGGAAGTTCAGACAGTTGGCCCTCGAGCTCTTGCAGATTATTTTATGACAGTCCACCTGCCTATGGTCGGCGAGGAGTACTGAATGTTTTTGAGTGAACCGATTACAATCCCAGAACTAAGTGAAATCGTAAAGAAAAATGGCAAATGGGAAGGCGAGTTGAACTGATGGGATCCCTACTGAAGTATATGAATTGTTTTTAAATGAATTCGCCCCATTCTTGGTATTACTATATAACCAAACTATGGCGGGAATAGTGGTTTCAGAAAGATTTAAGGAATCAGTTGTGATCTCAATTTTAAAGAAGGATAAGGACCCTAAAGATCCAAGTTCTTATCGCCCAATAAGTCTACAAAATGTAGACTATAAACTTCTCATGAAAATCTGGGCAAACAGAATTGCGGGCTGCAAGCCTTTCTTGGTACATGCAGATCAAACAGGGTTTTTTCCTGGGAGATCTATGGCCGCAAATACTTTCTATTTGATTAAAATCCATCATCTATTTTTTGCTAGTAAGGAGGCGGCAGACGTTTTAATGATGGATGCAGAAAAAGCATTCGACCTGGTGGATTGGCAGGCCCTATTCTTTATTTTGGGAGAGTTTGGCTTTCCGTGCCATCTGATCAAGATGCTAGAGAGAATTTATAGGGGAGCCATCGCAAAAATAATTATAAACTCTGAGGAGCCGGGAGAGGTAGTAATAAGGCGGGGTACTAGGCAGGGATGCCCCCTCTCCCCCCCTGTTTTCACTCTTTATAGAGCCACTAGCGATAAAAATCCGTTCCAACACACTAATCAAAGCCCCCCTCTTAGAAATGGCCAAAATAAAGTTGTTTGTTGATGATTTGATCTTGTACCTGAACCCAGAGAAATCAAACTTCAGTGGACTTCCTTCAACTCTTTCACCTGAATTATAGTAGAACACTTGATCAAATAAAAAGTCTGTTAGAAAGATGGGCATTATTGCCGCTGTCAATAATAGATTGAGTCTCTCTGATAATAATGGCAATTCTCCCTTTGTTGTTATTTTTACTCTTAAATCTTCCTTTAACCCCTTGGGTGCAGCCGCGATTCTGCGCCTGTACGGCACTTTTAAACAGTGGGCGGGTTCATGATGGCCCCCAGCCGTCATCAGCACACGCCCACCGTGATGCATGATGGCCGGGGGCCGTCATCAGCATGGAAGGGGTTAAAGTTCCAGTCTCGTACTTTAATGAAGTTGATAAGGTGTTTCTGGAATTTATCTGGGCTAAGAAAACATTTCGAATTCAGCTATCTATTTTACAATTGGATGTAGAACAAAGAGTTCTTCATGTACCTCTTTTAGCTACTTATTACCAAGCTACATTACTTAGCTTAACAACTCAGCCCCTATTTCGAAGTTTGATCATTTTTTATTTAATCTTATGTTGAGGGAGAGTGCTATTAAGTTACCAGCATTCTTGCACACTGCAAAGCTACCAAAAACAACAAGATACAAGGTTGTGAATGTATGAGAGTAGGGTCTGCTTACTATTGTTACCGCCACTTTTTGCTGTGATTCTCTGGTTTTTCGACTTTAGTGTGGCTGAGGGCCTGCCAATCAGACGCACAACCCAGCTGTTCTCTCTCTAAATTGATACCATGTACTTTAGGTACCTACCAGATTGGTTACCGGGTCACCCTTGTGAGCCCCTGTAAAGTTTACTATAGGTATCCAGGGGATAGGTGCACCGTAGGCCTACCAGGGGCTGTAGCATGTATTGTGCCACCCCTGGCTTGCCTTCAAAACTGACACCACAGGTCTGTTCACACAGCCTGGGTAAGGTGGTGTAATCACCCCTTACTTAGATATAGTATACCTATATCTATATATACATATAGACACATATTCACCTATAAGTCACTCCTATGGCAGGCCTTAACAATCCTGGAGGCAGAGTGCTTGGTTTTATGTGAGAGGGTGCCCTAGCATGAGCTGAGCCCCTCTGCAGCTTTCGGAACCAGCTCCTTACAGCTGTTCTATGATATAGCTATACCATATACTCTTAAGTGCATTATAATCCTCGCGGTTAATGCTAACTTTGGTTTGGCTTTATCAAAACATGTCGTGTAAGGTGTCAAACACTTTGGAATACTACCATTTCAGCTCAACGTAACTTCCTGGTTCCTAGTCTGTTGGCTAGTGAGCCCCTGGAAGACTCCATCTTGAATCTTACTTGCTTTTCTGGTTGCTCCAGACTTGCTCCAGCTTCCCTACAAAGGAGAAGCGCCACAGACCTTGCTGGTCTGCACCAAAGCCAATCTCGACATCCTGCGTGGGTTGCATTTGCCAAGGCTTGTTGGGTCCAGTCTGGATACCGACACCGCAGTCAACTAGATCCTTTGTGGGACCACTCGAATCCAGCTCCTGGTCATCATCGACGCCTCCTGGTCCTCGTGGCTGAAGAGACAAACTTCACTTCTTCATCTGAAATCACCAGACATCTGGTGGCATCTTTCTATCGCCGCCCTGGTCACTGGCAAGTGACCCAGACTCTGTCTCTTCTGCTTTCAGGTTCTTCAGACTTTCGATCCACCCTTGGATCCACCCGGACACTTTTCCCCTGGTCGCCTGCAGCACTTCTTTGCCGCTCTCCATTGAAAACGACCACGAAACCTGACACGAAAAGACACCTATGCACCCGGCTTCCCTGGGTGAGGTAACACGAGTACTCCGGTGCTCCCATGGGTCTTGACTTTCGAAGTGTCCTAGTTTAAAAGGGTTCCATCGTAGTCCATCCAGAAGTGTCCTTAAATTGTATATTTGTAACTTCTACGCTCTCCATAGAAAGTCAATGGTAACCCGAGGCTGTGTCTAGACACTGCATGCGTCTCTCGTGGGCCTCCTACTTCCTAACCTTTGGTTGTGTAGAATAGCCCCAGCGATTCCACAGGCCCCAGGCCTGCTTTCTAATTCTCTTGTGGTTCTTATACCACTATTTTAGTATATGGTTTGTGAGGCCCCTAAGGCATAACGTATACTGTGCAACTTATCGTATATTAACTCAGTGACTTGTATTGTATTTTTACCTCTGACCTCATAAAGAGGGCAGAGGGGTTGTGTTTAGAATAAATACATAAATATTTGATATATACCTTGTGTGGTGTCTTTTCATTTGGTATTCAAGGGATTGTAATTGGTAGAACAACTTGCTTAATACGCTCTCTGAAGTCTTAGCCTGATGACTGCTGGCCCATGCTACCACTAGAATAGCTTTCTATAAGGTTGACTTTACAACCACCATCAATAAGGGTCGATTAGATGGTGCAAGGTGCTCACTAGAACTAGTGGACATCATATGCCAGGCTAACTTCTCACAGTGAATATAATATTAAGCAGTATACAGCGATTCAATACAAATTATAATATTCCATCATGTCATGCATATTCCTCTCTTTACGACTGTAAGATATGGGGCCTTAGACTCCCACAAAAGGGATTTTTTGTACATTGGGCGACTTTTATAATGGTACTAATCAGATGACATGGGAGGCTTGTGTAACACAATTTGAAGAGCAGAGCTGTGATCTCTGGCTAAGCTTTAGGCATATTTCATGCTTTTTCCGGACTAACTTTTGAGGAATCAGTGAGAGAGCTATAGTATTTTTAAAAGCTGCCTTTGAGTCAAACTTAGCGGGCATTGGCAATTGGTATAAGTTACTACGTCAAGAGAAGAATAAGAACCTTATTGAAATAATGCTCCCAAAAATCGCTCAGGAAACAAACTGTTGGTTCAGTAGACAGGAATGGCTACGAGTCTGTGAGCTTGGCCACAGGGTATTGAGGGCGTCCAATTTTCAAAGAATGTCCTACCTTTCTAGATGGGTGGCCTACTACAATCCCTCCAGGCTCGATAAATGGTTTCCTATGTTACCGAATGATTGTTTTAGATGTAATCTGCCAGAGGCAGGGGACTCGACACATATATTTTTCACTTGTCCGAGATTACAATACTTTTGGGAAGAGGTTTTTAGGTTTATTAGTAAATGCGTCAATAGATGTGCATCGTTGGCGCTATTCGGTTTCTCCTATGTAGCTGATCAGCTCTCATTATACGTGCAATTTTTCGTTTCCCTAGTCATAGCAGTAGCCAGACCTTTGATTTTACAGAATTGGAGAGCTCAGAAAATACCTACAATGGACCAGTGACTACACAAGATGGAGAGGACTTACAAATTTGAGGAGGCCTACTAGAAGAGGATAGCGGCGGTGCAGAGATATGGGATGACATGGGAGGGCTATGTTGCAAGCACGCACATAAATGATACTATATCTATGTAGAATCTCGAGGCGAAGACTGTAATCAGTTGTCTGGAAAAGATTCCCCTGGGAAACCAATCTAGCATGCCAATATGTAACACCACTCACACTTAGACCCCAGAAGGGTGTCTGTACACACTCTCAGGTCTATTCTCACATCAGAGTGAACCAGAAAACCAAATCACTGGCAACCAACTAAAAAGTAAGATACACAAACAGTTTACTTAAAAAACCTATTGAATCAACAATAGACATAAAGTTTAAAAATTCATAGTACAATATGAATGCAGATAAAAAACATTACATAGAAATACAATATCCTAACAGTGGGACAGAGCTACAGCAAGAAACAATATAAGTCAAATCAGGGAAATACCACGGTACTTAGACAATTCAATGAATGTTTTTAGATGCAGAGAGGCTCCAATTAAAGAATATTTAATGCTATGGGCCAAATACTCAAGGATGCATCCGTCATACATCCGTGGAATATTCCAAGACTAAAAGAGCATCGATGCGTTTCGGCGGGTCCAAAGTAGATAACTGCCCGCCTTCTTCAGGACAACAATTTTAATCTTCCCACATTTCAATATATATCTTTTGCCTTGCGGAGAGTTCTCTCACAAGTATATCTTCAGAGGGAGCGAGTTCCAGAATATATAGTAACCGGCCGGCACTCTCAGACAAAGTTAAAAAGATGCTAATGATCTATCCACTTCTTCCTCTTGGTAATTCGACTTATAAAATGTCACAAGACAGTCTTTTGCACCCCGCTCACAGAAGCTATTCTTCGATGCCTATTGTTTCTGGCTTGATGCAGCGTGTAAATAAAACGGAGACGACGAGAAATAACCGTGCCTCACTCCAAACGGGAGTCCAAATGAACCAACGAAGGGTTTCTGACGCGGGGTAGTATACCTCCAAGGACGTCTAAAAAAGAAGACTGTAATGATACAGGTCATCAAGCTAGGGGTCATATGTTATCACAGATTTGATGTTTAGAATGCTGGTATTGTATATCATGTAAAATGGGATATGAATTTGCGCTTTCTTTTACTGTACATTTTAAATGTGAGACTCAATATTCATTAAGTTTTATCTTCTTTGCTTTTCAGTATATTTTGTGTATCATATTTATCATGTATTAATGGATTATAGATTATGGAATTTGTTATACTTATTGTCTATTTATTATATGTAATTGGAGAGTCTGCAAATTTGTCTGCTTTATGTATGTTTTCTACGCTCAAATAAAAAGAAATAAAAAAAGAGAGAAATACTTACATTCCTGATGAAAAGAACTGATGCTATATTAAGAAAACGATCAAGATCTGCATGCTCCCAGTAAGATAAAGTGTTGCTGTAATGAGACAGATGACCATCAACATTGTCAAAATGTAGTAGTAGAAGCAACTCTTCCTATTATTACGTGCAACCTTTACTTACAAGGTTCGGTCTGGAAACTGTTGTGGGGTTCCCATAGCATATGCCATGTACAGCAGACAGGTGTCTAAAGGAACATCAGTATTTTAGCCGCATCAGGGAATCAAAACAGTCACAGAAGCTGCACATTTCTCAATAGAGGTTGTCAATGTTTTTGAGAATGGCTGGCAATGTGCTCTTTTTGGTTCCATCTTTTGTTGCCCCTACTGTTAAAGGGGCTTGTGGGCATAGCATGGGTAAAAAACTATGTAGTGTGACACTGCAGTGGTGCAATCATCTTGGATAGCTCAAGGAACTATCATATTTGAAGTTTAGAATCAAACAGGGCAGGGGTGGTTTTCCATCTACTTGCTTCTTTACAAAAAATAGGGCCAATAGTCATAGTCATAGGATTTTGTTGAGTGCACATAACACCCGGGGGTCTCAAAGCTCTTGCCTAAACCTGGAGAAACGTGAAGGGAAAGAAAGGTGAAAGGAGTGACAGTAAAGGGAGAGAAAAAATTATAACAAATTAGAGGAGCCAGGTTTTTAGAGCTTTTCGAAATAGTCTATGATTAGTTTCCATGAGCAACTGTAATGGAAGAGAGTTCCGTGAAAAGGGGGCAAGATATGAGAAAGATCTGCCTCCGGTCCTGGTGGTACGGATGTTAAGAGGGGTGAGAAGATACTTGCTACAGGACCTTAGTGTTCTGGCCGGTTGGTACCAGATGAGTTTTTTTTAGCAATATAACAAGGTCCGTTCACATGGATAGTCTTGTGGACCAGGCAAATGATCTTGAAATGGATGTGTCTCCTGATGGGCAACCAATGGAGAGCTCTCAAACTTGGTGCCGTCCTGGTCCAAGAAGGTAGGTTTAGTATAGTTATAGTTGTCAGATTATGATATTAAGCAGTATAAACAGGATGCTTTCATCTTAGTGACATGTCCCCTCGTGCAGTTCCCTTATTTCAGGAATAGACAAACTGTCCCTTTGTCAAATAACTAATAACTTAGCCCTTATTTCCTGGGTACACCTGGATTAAACTTGCCTTTGTAGCAAGCCATAGAAGGATCAGGTCGTCCATGATGCCTTATCTATTGAACATGTAGGTTAGTCCTGCCGACGAATTAGGAGGGTCTCTCATAACCAATTTTCCATTTGTTTTTGTCTCTCAGAATTCCTGCAACATTGTTATTGGAACAGTCCTTGCATGTAGAAGTGAGTTTCCCCTTTTTATGTCTCAGAATTGCCTTTGACAGGAACAGACAAAGAAAATGGAAGGGGAAGCAATGTACTATTTTACTTATCACACACACTTATACACAGGAATGTTTCTCTGTTTTCTGTTGTGTGAGATGCTGATTAATGCTGAGTGGAATGGAAGAAGCTTTGAAGGTGGGGTGTGTGTGTGTGTGTTGCATAAGAGATGACAAATGTTTATAGTGAATTGCTGTTGGTTGAGGCTAGATCCCTTGTAGGACCTATGCTGTTTATGATGCTTCTTTTGATCTCTTAGCTAAATATATAGAGACATAGATGGGTAACAGTGAATAATGCAGATGTTTCTCACCAAGGTGTTGTGAGTGATGCCAATTAAACAACCAGAACAAAGCTAAAATGATGTATGATATAAGTCAGAACCCCGAGCTGAAAAGCATACCCATTATTTAATTACCCATCTACAATTTAATATCATGTATGCCCCTCCTCACCCCAAATAATTTGACCCGGCTTTCAACAGCTATGTAGGGGTAATGGAGTCAAGGGGAAGGCTTACATAACATAACCACACCTGCCTCAGCCCTCTGTACGGTGTTACACTTGCTTTCCTGCTACCTACCCCCACCACTCTCTGTAACATCCCTCCCCTCCACCAGCAAAATATCTGAAAAGAATATTGAGCACCCTCCCATCTTTCCATATCCTACCACACTCCATCACACTGAGCATTTCCTTCTGGTCACCTTCCCAAATATTAAAATTAAAACGCAGCTGGTGCTGTGTCTCACACTTTCGCCAACCTCTCTTTAATCACTTGCCCAAATAGCAAAAATACATGGTCTCCGGCCATTCCCCCACTCCATCTTCTCCCTATCCAGAGTTGGATTGTCAACTGGCTCTGAGTTCCATCCATGAATAACAGCGAGAATCATAGATGGGTAACATGGATTTTTTCAGCAAGGAGTTCTGAGTGATTTCAGACAATGAGAGCAGAGCTCTCCTGCTGCTTTGTGATTTTAACTCACAACCCCAAGGTGAAAAACATCCTCTGTGTTCACTGTTGCTAGTCTACATTTCATCTAATGTATGCCACCCAAAAAATCTGCCCCTGCTTTTGAAAGCTGCAAGGGAGTAGAGGAGTAATGAGAAGCCCTACAGAACGCGGCCTCACCAGCATCGGCCCCTGCTCTGTGGAGCACCTGGTGTCTTGACACCCAAACTCACCACCCTCTGGCCATCCCTCCTGACATCATCCAAACTGCAAAAAGGAATCATGACATGCTACCACCCTAACCCACCACCCTCAGCATTAACTCTTCTCTCCCTCTCCCAAATATATATAAAAAATATCTGGTCTCCTTCCACACACTCCAACTCTCTCTACTTATACGCCCCTTTGCAATTAAAAATAAATATCTGGTCTACTGCCACCCATCCCCATTACCATCTATGCCTTCCCTGCCTCCCCAAAGTAATGCTCTTCTCTCTTACGCTGAGGATGGAGAGCAGCCTTTGTGATGGCATCTGTGAGATCTGCTCATTAGTGCCGCATGTAGTTCCTTGTGTACATGGTTAAACAGACTGAATGTGACTTTTGGGGCTGGTAGCTCTGGTCGTTTCCAGTTTGGAGCACCCACGAAAGAGGCACTCCCGCACTCTCCAGTCACTCTTGGATCTGTGGAGACCTGAGAAAGTCAGAAGATGGTGGCTGAACTTACTAGCTGCCTCACTTGGGTCTCTGGAGACCTGGGTGAGGTGGTATAACACAGGGGAAGCAAGATCTGCCCCATATGACAGCAACAGTGAGAAACAGCCTTTGTAGTAGTTGTTTCCACTGTTGATACGTCATAGTAATTAATAACGATTTCAAATCAAGTTAATCAAGCAAATAGCTCTAAATGATAGTCCGGCATAAAATACAGAATTATAGAAGGGTAGCTGTCAATAACAGGATTGTTTCCACATAGGCATCAAAAGCGACAGCAAATAGACTATGAGGCATTTTCAGCTAGCGTTATGGTGGGGTGCGATGGTGCACCACTCACCATATTACGGAGCGGGAGCACGACTGGTACGGCACTTCTGTGCCAGGATCCTGGTTGCCCACGAGCAGGAACTGGAAGGACTTCCATTCCTTCTCAGCAGAATGTGATCCAACCAATCCTGGAGCTACTCTCATCAGCATTAGAGTAGCTCCAGGACCGTTTGGAGCAGGCTTGCCCAGCACTCATTTTGAAGCTGGAGGCCTGTGCCAGTAATCTCCAAGCTATTTCACAGACTTTGGATTGCTGGGTCTACAGAACGCATGTCAGCCTGGTAGTTGCAAGACAGCCAACCAATCTGACATGCGCACTGTAGACCAGTGCAATCATCATGCGTCTTCAGGATTCAGCCCTGCCCCCACCCTTGCGCTGTACACAGCACTAGAAGGTGCGGTGGCAAATAAATAAAATGGCATTCACATGCCATTTTAATTATTTGTGTTTTCCTGCTGCGCTCGCAGCAGGCGGGGCAACGCTCCTTTGCTCTTGAGGAGGAGCCACCCCTGCTCCGAGGGCTGAGTTGGAGTTGTCTATGATGTCACTCGGTAGCCTATGGTGGAAAACTTGACATTTATAGACACCCAAGCAGGGTGCCAAATGCACCCATCATTTGGCCAAATGTTTCTAAAACTATACTTGGTGTTCTGCCAATCTCCTTGTGGTTTAGATCTCCCTCTCCCCAAATAAAATAAAAAAAATGCCTGGCATACTGCTATCCCCCTGATTGATCTCGGTTAATTCTAACCCACAACCACAAATTAAAAAATACATATCTGGCATCCAGCTTCCCCTCCCACTCTCTGGAGCTTGCCTCACACTCCTCACAAGAGTCCCATGCTAAGTTAACTGTTGCTCTGTCTATGTTGTTGTCAACACAGACAGAGATTACCTGTCAACTGGTGAACTATACAGAGAACCACCTGTTATTCTGCCCAAGTTGTGTCTAAATAAATGTGACAGAAATGGCTGACGATCAATCACCATTCCACCAGTTTCTTTTGACGTTATAACAGTGAAAAATAATGTTTGGTTTTTTACTGCTGTCTCATAAGAGCAGTCAATACCAAGTGGCCTAATGTATAAATCAATGTTGAAGTTGCAAAGCTTGCAATTCACAAAATCACAAGGTTTTTGAATGAAAAATGGCTTTTTGTGATGCAATAAACCGAATTTGAGATTTGGTAACAGGTTACTGAATCAAAAAATGGGTTTAGACATACATATAAGTAATCACTATTTGAAAAGGACATATTTTAGGGCATCCCTTCGGGACAGCGATTCATTAAGGTATGTGACAGTGTTTTGCAACCGAAATCCAGTTTCAAAGCATTGAAATTTTACAAACAATTGAAAGGACGTGGCGTACTGACCCAATCAGGCAACCATCCATGTGATGGCATCATATCCTAGTGAGTTGCAATTTGCAAGCCACCTAATAAATATTGATGAGATAGGTTGGATTGTGACCCACTGCTATTTGGAATTTTGTGAACCTACCTTTTCGTACTTAACTCGGTTTTCAAAATTCCTTTGCAAAAAAATGTGGGAGCATTTTACAACCACTTTTAGCGAATGGGAATTTCATACATTAGGCCCCAAATTCCTAATCCGGACTATATGCTAAACCCCTACACGACAAAGGAGTTACGTTCTACACTATTGCATTCTGTGAATCCTTCCAATGAAGACCTCCAAAACTAGACTCACCATTCACCCTTTATTTACCTACAGCCCATTTCAATAGAGAGGATGGATTACCAATGACAGAAATGGAATCTTCGATTGTCTAAATCGCATCATTAATAAAGTAAGAAATGTGGGCCGAAAACAAAAAGAATGGCTTTAGAATGGTAAACTATTGGCCCAGGTTCTGATCAAAATTTGCTGTTTTCACTGCTGTGTCAAAACACAGCACACAGGACATGCAACTTATTGTGCACTAAATTCAGGCCTACGATAAACTAAGAAAAGAAAATCCAAAGTAAAAAATAGAAAAAGAAGCTTAAAAAATCTCCCAGCTAGTTGTGTTCTTGGCTAAGTTCTGCTGCTGCTATTTTTACCTCCTACGCTGTCCACAAACCTCCCTGTAGAGCAGAAGGCTTCATGAGCACTGGCTACTGTGCACGTGTGGGCTGTAACTTTAATATATAATTAACCTTCCTTTTCAGAGTGGTTAGGGGAGGCTGGCAAGGCATGTGGCCACTAAATATCAGCTGAGCTGTCGACAATTTCGTAAATTATATACACACCTAAAATATGATCTGCATGTGGGGGTTTCTGCTCAGCATCATGAGGTGGGAGCCCTTCGGAGGGAAACTAATTTGCTACCAGCCAGCAGTTTAGTGTACTATGATTGGTACTGCTGCTCCTTGGAAAAACTCATTTTAACAGGAATATTTCTTCCTCGTGTTTCCACAATCTAAAATTCCATGTGTAATAATAAATAACGTTTTATATTTGTGTGTAGCCTTCCATTCTTAGACTGTGAATCTCTCTGCGGGAGGGTATAGGAGGATGTGCATATTACTTTGAGTGTGCCTTTATGTGACTTTATTTTATTTAAAACTCACTCACGTACTTCCAATTTACAGAAGTTAAAAGGATAAAAAGTCTTAAAAATGTCAGTAGCCTATCGCAAATATTAACAGTGTCAGCTATATACCATTAACGTATGTGTCAGATACCATGCACACATTAGGGTCCTTAATAATGGAGAAGGAAACTCTCTCTGGAGTCGACAAATCCAGGACAGGTAAATAAAATATTTATAATGTTTTTCTAAGGACAGGTAAATCATTTACAGGGGTTATCACTACTGGAAAGCCCCCTCCACTTGAAGTTCATGTTACACCTCCTAAAATCTGTCTCTAAGGGTCTGATTTAGAGCTTGGTGGACATGGTAATCTATCGCAAATATTCCATCACAAATGTGGAGGGGCACCCTGCCTGCCAAACCCAAGGTCCGCCCACCTCCTCATTCAGAGATAGGCAGACTTTAAGCATTCCGTTGACGGAGCCGTCACTGACTGAGTCGACAGAATACTTCCTCTGATTGCCCGATGGACTAGAGGCTATCAGAGGAAGGGTATAACACCATCTGCCCTATTTAGGCAGGATGGTGTAATGTCTTTTTTGTCCTGCGGGTCATGGCTAGGAAAAAAACTTTGTGTTGAAGGACCAAAAAAACCCTAATTTAACCCCTATACCCTGGAAGAAATCTTCCAGGGACCAGTGAGTGGAGGTGGATGGTGCATTAGTTGTTTTTTTGTTTTTTCCATACTCTCACTTAGGTACTTTGTTTTTGAAAAATGAAAAATTTGAAAAAGGTTTGACAGACGACCATCATGACTGATGGTACTGTCCGTCAAGCTTTTCCTACATTAAGTTAAGTGTAACATAAAAGTGTATTTGTCGAGGTAAAGCAGTATGGCACAGAGGAAGAAAGCGCAGAAAGACAGTACAATCATTTTAGTCATGTGCAAAGCTACACATCTGCAGAGCTTTATTCAATCAGAGCTTCAACTCCAAACAGGATTCTTTTTGAATGGCTTTTTAGATCTAGCTGTGAAACAACATGTTGTTCCATTTTGCAAAACACATATAACTCATTTCCATCTGTTGTTAGCTCCTGTATAAAGGACCGTGCGTGGTATTAGGTGCAGCTAGACAAAATACACACGTATAAAGATTTGTGCATCTTTCTCTTTGTGTTGGTCTTTGACATTCTGCCGGTATCGCTTTGCTTATCTTGTCTCCATGCACTTCTCATGATCTCCCAAATTGTATTCTATTATATTTGTATTTATATAGCGCTTCCACCAACTGACAAGTTGATGCTATGCATTAGTGGACTGGAAGCAGTCAGAGCCGTTTTAAGGCATGGGAAGCATGGGCCACATGGCCCAGAGGTGCCACCTTTCAAGGGGCTCTCTGGGAAAGTGGTCTGTGTCACCTAGGTGTATTATTTTATCAGAACTCCTCTCCCTCTCTCTACCTGCCTGTACCTCTCACTTGTTCTCTCTCTATCCTGTATCGTCCTAAGGATTTTTGAGACGCCGTGTTACACATATTAGATCTATTTTTGGGTCACACCATTTCTGAAAAACTAAGCATACTTGAATATTATTTGGCATCATACAGAAATTTTTTAATAATATTCAAAGTTGTTCCGAACAGGGGGTACCAAAATATGCTATTCCCGGGGCAAAAAATACCTTAACATGACACTATACAGCATGGTGAGGAACGTAGTTGGAAGAGTGTTGGATTGCAGTATGGCTCCTTTTTAGGAAATGCTTTTGTGTTGTTTGTGAGTAAGAGTGGTGCTATTATTTTGTATTGGGTTGATTCACCGACACATGTGAGGATGAGAACAGGAGAGAGAGAAAGGACACATGCAGTTTACATTGATTAATTATTGTGCCTCATTGAGAGGGTCTTTATCGAATCCACCTGCAAGTGATAGAAGCAGTAGCCATGGGCATGTAATGAATACAGATAGTCATGGCAAATAGTCTATAATTATAAATTACCCTGGTGAGACAGGTGATTGGCCCACAGGCACACATTGAATGCAGTCAGCCACTGTAGAAAACCTGAGTCCATTCCAGGATGATCAATAAGGACAATACCATGAAAATGAATGGGAGGAACAGTACCATAGTTATACTCTTTAGACGCTACCCAGCAGAAACCTAAAGGAATGAAGCGATTACAGGCAGCGAGTCGATGCTCCATAGGGTCTACTGAACTTGACAGGAGAACAACCCACAGACATGCCCTGGATACAGTTAGAGATTATGAAAGATATCAAGAGTTTCCTCAGGGGTATTGAAGATTAATTTACAGGCATACAGCCATAGGGAATGCGCTCTAGAAGCTTACCATGAGTGAAAGTGTGGAAATCCGCAGCCATGAATTGTTTACAAAGAGCCAGGGACCCAAAGACACAGCCATGCATGAAAGGCTACAAATTAGCTAAATTAACAAGATAAACAAATGTGACGAGTCACAAATCAAGGAGACCATGGCATAAAGGCCAACTCTTACAAAAACCATTCACCCCTTAGGAGTCTGTGCAGGAGCAATCAAGGCAAGACCAAGGAATGCAAAGGTGCCTAAGCAGAGTGTCACTGGAGAACATAAAGTTAAACAGCTACTTTAGTAAAGATTCTCTAAGTTCCACACAGAGGTGGGGGAGCCACAACCCATGGAAATTCACTGGAGTCTTAGTTGAGGGTCACTAGTGACCATCCATAAAAGGTCAATGTGCTAACCAAGGAATTCACAGGTACCACAGTAGAGGGTCAGTGTTTTGTCACACAAGGCGGTGGAGGTACACCCAAAAGACTATCACATACACCTCACTAGAGGATGAATAGGGTCCATCTGGAAGCAGTGAAGGTGTACCTCACTGGTATGGTGATATTCGGGAAACCAATGGATGGAATGTATGTGGATTAATGAGAAAGGGAGAGGCAGAGGACAAGTTTAAGGGAGGATGAGGACCAAACAGAGCAGGATTCCTGGTCTGAGGCACATTCCAGGCCCTAATAGGACCAAACAGGGAAGGCGTAACAGGAATGCACCCTTAACCTCTTTGCCCTACTTTGGCAAATGAGCTGTATGCCCAGAGAGGAGAGGTAAAAAGGCCTGGAACAGGAAGAGAGAAGCAACGATCTCAAGATGGTGGGTCTGGTGCGATAGAGCCCGAAGATATTGGTGGGGCAAGTGCCCGAAGCAATGCACATCACAAGTGGATCCAAGATGGGCATCAGGAAAAGTGCAAATACCCACAGTGAATTAACAGGACATATATTTCCACCCTCAAGAGACCTTTCATCTTAAATGATTTGTCAGACATATCTGAGACACTGTATACAAGGCTTGGTATTGTGGGCCTTCCTCTTGGTGTCTCAGTCTCCATGCCCATCTCAAGATGGCCACATTTGCTAGATTCCAACTGAAAACTTTAAAAAAACGTAAACAAATTCGCTTTGGAAAAGAATTCAAACTACCATTGAGGCATGGGAATCTCCCAACCCGACTATGATGGCAGACCCATCCTAAATGAAACTTGACTTGCCCTGTCAATGGCTGCTCTAAGGCTACTTAAAACACACAATAGGTGATGGGAGGCTGCTTGCAATAAATCTAACCAATGGCAATCGCTTGTGGTAGCACTCTAACCCATCGTTCTTTTGCTCACCATTCCAACTCAGTTTGGACACAGTCATATGAAAATCAAACTTGACCCAGATCCTCATGGGAACAGTCCAGCCTGAACTGTCAAGCCAGGTCTTTCCTGAACTAGAACACAAGCAAAACAGGACCAGTTTTGCCCTAGGTGTAGGTTCATCAGCCAGGTACGGCTTGGGCATGGCACAGTGAGCATGGGACCCATGTTTTTGCACATGCACGAGTCCAAACTGAGGTGGCATGGGGAGCAAAAGAACAATGGGTTGGAGTGCTACCTGGAGCAATTGCCAGTGGGTAGACTTGTCGCAGGCAGCCTCCCATCACCTTTTGTGTGTTTCATGTAGCGCCCTATGTGGGATGGGTATGTCCAAACATGGATCCCATGTTCACTGTGTCACTGGAACAAAGCTGTACCCTGCTGAGGAGGCAAAACGGGTCCTGGGTTGCTTGTGTTCCGGTTCAGGGAGGACCTGGCTTGCAGTTCTGGCTAGACTGCTCCCATGAGTACCAGGGTCAAGACTGATTTGCATATAGATGGGTCCAAACTGAAGAGGCATGGTGAGCAAAAGAACAATGAACTGGATTGCTACCCCGAGCGACTGCCAGTGGTTATTTGTATTTGTATTTGTAGGGTGCTTCATTCGCCCCAAGGGACATCACGGTGCTAGGACGGATTAGAGTATACTGAGATGATCGAGGGTGGGATCAGTGTCTAGGAAACAGGATGGTTTTCAAGTTTTTTTCTGAACAGATGATAGTCGTCAGGAGGGGGGTGGGTGCACACTGCCTCACACTCCAGCACTTAGTTTGCCCTGATGCATCATAATAAATGCAGTGGATCATAACACTTTCTTTGGTGTCAGGCTTTAGTTTTTCACCCTTGTTGGTGCAGCCAGTGCTGTGTATCTCTTTCAAGATAAGTGTCCTTCTTCAGTAGAGAGCAATACTTTTTTGGGGGTGCTGGAGATGCTGCCCAAACTCTTCTCAGGTCTCAGTACCACTCGCTGGGCGCAGGTGCATCAACCAGAGCTCGTCAGCTCGTTGGCTCAAGGGAGCCTTTTCAAATAGGAGGGGGGTGGGCGCACACTGCCTCACACTCCAGCATTCAGTTTGCCCCGATGCATCATAATAAATGCAGTGCATGATAAAAATACAAGACTGTATTCTTTACTGATGACGGTTAATAAACCAGAAACATGTGTCTTGAGATCAGCACTATCTGCGCCAACCTTGGCGAAACACTCGAAAATATCGGAGCGAGCTACAAGAGACTGCATTTACCAGAATGTCAGGGGCGAACCTTGCCTGAGAGGTCAGCGGTGTGCTCCCAATCCTGTTTTCTATTTAAAGTACTCCCGTGAGTCATTGAGCTGACGAGCTCGTGGATGAAGCACCTGCGCGCCAGTGAGAGGTACCGGACCTGATATAATATTTGGCAACCTTCTCAGCAAACCCCAAAATACAAGACTGTATTCTCTACTGATGACGGTTAATAAACCAGAAACACGTGTCTAGAGATCAGCACTATCTGCGCCAACCTTGGCGAAACACTCGAAAATATCGGAACGAGCTACAAGAGACTGCATTTACCAGAATGTCAGGGGCGAACCTTGCCTGAGGCAAGGGCTTGGTGGCATGATCTAAGGTTTCGCGAGGGGATATGAAAGTGTAGTTCTTCTTGTAGGAGGTGTGGTCCTTTTTTATGTAGGGTTCTATGCGCAAAACACAGGAGCTTGAAGTTAGATCTCTGATGGACTGGTAGCCAATGTAATTTCTTCAAGCAGTGTGATGCTGAACTGTATTTTCTTTTATTACATATTAATTTGACAGCGGCACTCTGGACTACCTGAAGTCTGGAAAATAGTCGGCCATGACAAAATAAAGGGCGTTGCTGTAATCTAGTCTGCTCATAAGCAGAGCCTGTGGGACCATTTGTCTGCAATTATGTGGAATCCAGGGGAAGAGTCGTCTAAAAAGTTTTAGTATAGAATAGGCTTTTCCGTACAGCGTGCGTATTTGGTCCTGCATAGATTGAGTGTCATCGAATATGATGCCCAAGTTCTTTGCCGCTCGTTTGGGTTCTGGGGTGGTGCCTGGTGCCCGAGGCCACCAGCTATTGTCCCAAATACCCTGGGCACCCCCGAAAAGTAGGATTTCCGATTTCCCAGGATTAAGTTTTAGACAGTATTGGGACATCCAGCCTGCGAGTTCAGTGAGACCATTTATTACGTTGTCCTTAGTCTCAGTGTTGGTCAGCCTGTCTATCAGGGAAATCGCCAATTGTGTGTCATCAGCATATGCGCAGATGTCAAATCCCCATTTCCTATTAATATCAGCCAGATATGAAACATATGCATTAAACAGGGTGGGGCTTGGGTAGCTCCCTGCAGAACTCTGTATTTAATGCTCTTTGAAGTGGAAGTGCAGGATCCCATGTGAATTGTTTGGGTCCGATCTTTCAAAAAGGAGGCGAACCATGACAAGGCTTTAGTACTGATCCATTTTTTATGCACGATTTGGAGAAGTTTGGTATGTGATACAGTGTCGAAGGCCATAGTAAGATCCAGAAGGATGAGTGCTACTGCTCTACCTTAATCAACTAGTGATCTAATATTATCAGACACTGCAAATAAAGTGGCTTTGGTACTATTGTTGGCTCTAAAGCCCATCTGCGAGGGGTCAAGTAAGATGTTAGATTCAAGGAAGGTGGTAAGTTGCTTATTGAATGAATGCTTCAGGACTTTAGATAGATAGGGAAGTTGAGAGATGGGGGGGGTAGTTAGCTGGGTCATATATTCCGAGTCCTGCTTTTTTTAGAAGTGGAAATACCACTGTTTTCTTCCAGATGTCTGGGAATGAAGCTTGCTCCAGAGATTGGTTAAATATTTTGGTGATGTGAGGGGATAGAACAGACGCTAGTCTGGCAAATGAGGGCAGGGGTATAATGGAGATCCAGCTTTGACGTCAGTCATGGCTTTAGACACTTCTTCATCTGAAAAAGGAGTTAAAGTGTTAAGATGAATTTGTGCAGAGGGATGAGAGGCCACGTTTTCCCAGTCTGTAATGTCTTCTTTGAGGGGGATTGTCGAAGGATGCATACATTTTTGTCACCTTGTCGGTGAAAAAATTATTGATTAGTTCACAGTTCTCTGTTGTGGGAGCCATAGTTTGAGATAAGCTGTTGGGTTTACAAAGTACGCAGATCACTTGGACGAGCTGCCATTGTCTTCAAACCTTTTTGTATAGTAGTTTGTTTTGGCGTTTATGGCGTGATGATAATTTTTTTGTTCAGCTAAGAAGTTTTGTCTATCAGTGTCGTCCTTTGACAGTCTCCGTTTATGCTCCAAAATGCGGCACTTTTGTTGATCTATTTTCAGTTCGGGAGTATACCATCTTTCGATCTTGGAATTGGTGGCTGGTTTCTTATTAAGTTTGAGGGCGCATTTGTCAAGCGACTTCTCAATTTCTTGTTGTAAGTGAGTGGCGGAGGCACTAGCAGAGCAGGAGTGAAGTGCGTCTGGGTCATGATCCGCGAAATGCATAGTGAAGGCTTCCTGAGTAATTAGGTTCATGTGTCCGTGATTGATGTGTAATTTCAATCTTAGATGGTTTAGTTGGTAACGTAAGGGAAAAGGAGATTAAAAAGTGATCTGTCCAATGAAGTGGTTTAATCTCATGAATGTTGGTGGATGTTATGTTCGAGAAGAGTAGGTCCAAGGTATGTCCAGCCACATGGGTTAGTTCCGATATCCTCTGAGTTAGTTGCATAATGGACATATCATTTTCCAAGTGTTTAACACCTGGATTAGTGGTTTTTTGAAAGTGGAGATTAAAATCGCCGACAATTAAGAATTGATTCTGTTTTAAACAGAGAGGAAAACGTTAAACAAGTAGGTTGGCACTTAATCCAGCATAGTGGCCGGTGGGGTTGTATATGACGGGTCCTCCCAAAAATACTTGGGCACCCTTCAAAACTGAGAAAGCTAGTATCTCATGGGTGCCTACTTGGGAGATTGTGGAGGGAATGCAGGAGAGATGGTCTTTGAAGAGAATGGCTATGCCACCACCTCTCTTGCCTTTCCTATCCTGTTTTAATATTTTATAGCCAAGTGAGAGGGCATCTAGAGTGTCCAAATCTCTATGCTATGTTTGGGAAAAGATCTGGCATTGAAGTAGATACATTTAAAGGACAGGTTTTTATGCTGTTGGTTTCTATCTATCTCAGTAGTCTGGGTGTTAATATCTCGGCTCACCCATTTGCAGTCGAGACAGGAAAATAGTCCTTCAACCACAGCTGGAGAATCTTTGATATAGCAAATATTAGATTTTTGTTTCTCAGCCAGATTCAAAAGCTTATCTCGAGCGTATGTGAGAGGTGGAGGTCTTTCTGAGGTGTGGGGGCAGCATTTCTGGCCCCTGGTCCCGGTCGGGCACGGATTGGCGCAGACGGGCTTGCCTTCGGGGCGCCAGCGGTGCGCCCGCTGCGCTTCTAGGCAGGCACCTGTTTTTATGATGCCGGTTTATCAGCTAGACTCCTAACCACAGTGGTGCTTTTTGCCGGTAGTAGGACACTTCCGGTTTGCGTCATATTCCCTCCACACAAGCGGAACAATCTGTGGTGGAACGGGGAAGACGCAGGAGGGGCAAAGTGCAACAAAATTAAAAATGAAGAAAGTAATCAATTTTAAAGGAAGGTGCAAAAGACGATCTGATGCGGCAGGGCACCCTTTACCAGGCGTTCCGAGCAATGGGGGCAAAGTGCAGTGTGCAGGTAAGCGAGCTCTTGTGAAAATAAGCAGAGTTAAAAAACGAAGTGATCAATTTAAAAGCAAAGGTGTTTAACAGCGTTTTAGTGCGCAGGGAACCCTTTACCAGCAACTGTTCTGAATCTGGATCCTAGTAGCCTCTAGCACGTCCGCTGCGCGTCGAGGCAGGCATCTGTTTTTATGGTGTCGGTTTGTCAGCTAGACTGCTAACCGCAGTGGTGCTTCCTGCCTGGGGTAGGACACTTCCGGTTTGCGTTGTATTCCCTCCACACAAGCGGAACAATCAGCGGTGGACCAGGGAAGACACAGTGTGGGCAAAGTGCAACAAAATTATAAATGAAGAAAGTAATCAATTTTAAAGGAAGGTGCAAAAGACGATCTGATGCGGCAGGGAACCCTTTACCAGGCGGTCCTAGCAATGGGGGTAAAGAGCAGTATGCAGGTAAGCGAGCTCTTTTGCAAATAAGCAGAGTTAACAAGCATTTGCAATGCAATAGGTCTCGCATTCGTGAGAGTTTAAGCTATTGGCATTGTAAATGACAATGCCCTTTATTTATCTGTTTTGATAATTAACACGTAAATAAAAGGCATTGCCATTTACAATGCCAAAAGCTCAAACTCTTGTAAATGTGAGACCTCGACTGCCACGGGCTGCTGGGAACGGGACGGGATGCTTGGAAAGTGCAAGCCTGCATGGCACCCTGAATGTTGGAGGAAAGTGTGTCGTGCCAGCAGTAGGTAAAACTCATTAAAGAAAAAGTGCTGAAAGACTAAATAAGACATGCCATGTAATAAACGAAATAAAAGGGCCAGTCGTCTTGGGAGGTTACAAATGAAGACAAGGCGGTACTAAGGAGGGACTAAGAATCCTATTAACCAATCAGAAGCCAGCATTTAGGAAGGACAATGACACAAGCCAATGACAAATATGGGCGGAGAGTGGGTGGGGCTTCAAATCCATACTTCAATACAGCATTCCTCGCAGCGCATGCAGCGCCCAGGCTCGACCTAAAAAAGCCACCCATGTCCTGGGGAGGTTTTACACCCCGGAATGGACTGTCGCTGAGCAAACGCCACACAATGAGGTGAAAGCCTGCTCTCTGCAGGGGATCCTAGCTCATTGTGTGCGCACCATGTGATATCAGCTTCTCAGCAGATGACCGTATGAAGGGAGCTGATATTGTGTAACACATGATGGCACCTTGTGAGCTGGAAGTACTGCCGTTGGCTTCCAAGCAGGAGAGCTTATGAAGTGGGCATCTTCAGAGAGGAATATAGATCTCTAAAGCAAAGGAAAGCTAAGCCGCTCCATATCATATTTTAAGTGTGTGTGTGAGAGAGACAGAGAAATTGA
The DNA here is from genome assembly GCF_964261635.1 of Lissotriton helveticus. Classification (NCBI taxonomy): domain Eukaryota; kingdom Metazoa; phylum Chordata; class Amphibia; order Caudata; family Salamandridae; genus Lissotriton; species Lissotriton helveticus. The sequence continues at coordinate 448,569,503 of NC_136061.1, forward strand.
GCTACTATCTTTATCATACCCTTCTGTCACTGCTACAACACGTGCCACATTTAACGCTTCTATACCAAGCCCGGTAAGCACCTCTGGGCGAATATGGAACCCTGCATACCCAGCACAGTATAAGAGGGGATCCCAGTGTTGTGAAACAATATACACTGCACTCAAATTATGGTGTGACATAGGATTGACCATCTAAACTAAGGCATCAAGCATCTACCCAGACCTAGAAACAGCTGAATAATTGCTTTTTTGTGGAAAACCCCACATCCGATGAACAAACTTTAGATAAGCAATTAAAAAAGCTCTCATAAATGTAGGCGTGCACATTTCTTGCATTTATCTTTTTCATGATCACACCCTGTGCAAATAATATAACAATAATGATGATGATAACAACAATAAAGCAACAAAACAATGCATTTATCAGTCATCACTTGTATCGTTGTAAAATGCAGAATTCTACACTTGAGTGGCATTTTGTACCTGATTCAGTCAATGTCGCCTGTCACCTGCGGCAACGAACATGTGTCTGCTGGACAAGCACACCGCGGTCTGCAGAGGCAGGCATGAATGAAGGCACGCACGTGAGCCGTGACAGAAGCAACGGCGCCCCAGTGCCACCCCGGTACCCTCTGCAGCGCCAGCGGCCACCTTCCGCAGGTCACCGCGCGCTCAAGGAAACCCTCTCCCTCCTCCCACCCGGACCTCCATGCACCCCCCCCCGCGTTCCTTCCCACCACTAATAACATAGTCGTATATTACCTGCCCCACCTCACTCAGCACGGCAGCCCCATGTCCTCAGTCGTCAGGCCAAGAATGCGGCAGCCGCAGCCTGGAAATTCCCATTGTCTTTTCGCTGAAGCCATCCGCACAAAAAACAAGTTAAGAGAACATTTGAAACGAAACTTTCACCTCGGTACATTAGACTTCTGCAACAAGCACTACTCTATTTGTTTTAAAACTGAGTGCATGCTCAAAATGAGCCGCACTGTTTAAGCTGAAGAAGCAGTGTTGCCGGCAGAGGCGAAACCAGAAGTCAGGCATCCTTGCCCGTGACATGGGCAGGGCCTGTGACGCGGCTGGAAGAGGCCGGTGTGTCTCGTTGATGCGGGGCTCCCATCATGGAGGGAGAGCCCCACGGTAGCGTGAAAATCCAGAGAAGTGCCCCGCATGTGGAGATGCACGGGAGAAAACGAGCGCAGCGACAAAAGAGCACGGTGAGTGGAGGGGGGGATATGTGTGTCTGTGTGCATCTGTGTGTGCGCGCGTGTGTGTGCGCGTGAGCGGTGGTGGGGGAGGGGGATGCGTGCGTGTGTGTGTGTCTGTGTGTATGCCTGCATGCGTGTGTGTGTGTGTGTCTGTGTGTGTGTTTGCGGGGAATCTGAGGCAGGGGACGGGCACAGCGCAGGCCTGGGCGTGGGCGCCCACGAGGTGAAGTCGACGCTCGTGCCCGGCCCCTGTCTCAGATTCCCAAGAGACGGCTGACTATAGTTGTCGAGCTAGACATGCTTCGCATGTGTTCTAGCTCGACCTAAAAAACGAAGTAATCAATTTAAAAGCAAATATGTTTAAAAGCGTTTTTAGTGCGCAGGAAACCCTTTACCAGGCTTTCTACTTACTATTGGGGAAAGCAACTCCCCAATAGTAAGCGGAACGCCTCGTTAGACTTATTGCGAGCGGTCTCCCATCATTAAATTCGTGAAGTGATCAGTCGTCATACTATTTCTGCCTAGAATTGTCTCAGTTATTACAGTTATCTACCCTTGGGACACATATTTACAATGCACTATTTTAATTGTCTATCACCATGTTGGCACTAATAAATACTTGTTCTTATGTTTTCCGATTGTCAGTCAGTAACCACATTTCAACAAACCCTAGTGAGTTATTCAGCAATGTATTTTTAATGTACTCCCTAGCTTTAATCTCTAATCAGCTTAATGATATAATATTGTGATTTCATGTTCTCTAAGGCCAGTTCAAGAATCACTCTCGATTCCTCCCACTTTCTGTGCAAGGCTCCTTTACCCAAGCGATTCTGGTTTCTCAGAGCTACTCCTCCTCACAGTGGTCTCCCTAAAAATACAATAGGTCTGGTACTCTGCATGTTTGTTCTTATATTTCAGTTATTCTGTTCACATCTCCTCTTTTCTCTTACATGACTTTTGTGCATACCAGTCTGATGTAGTTATGAACAACTCGTGTTATTCTATGACAAAAACACACTTCTTTCCCTCTATGTTTTGTAATTACCATTCTGGTGTAACATCACTGTTGACCCCTAAAATGACATCACCAATGACATCGCTGATATGTACAAGGATAATGTGTGATGTCAAATATCTGCTCAATAAGGGAGCACAAACAGTTGAAGACACAGTCTATACGTCTAAGGAACTGAACATAACCCAGTGCTAAACGCATTCTTTAAAACTGTTCAACAATAATAGACAGCCCGGTACTGCAAACATGCATGCTCCGAGGTCGATATCTCTGCAAAGGGCTTGTTCCAAATGGCCACCCACCATGCCCTGTGGCTGCTGTAAGCAGTATACGGAGGGGCAAGGTCTTTAGTGCGTGAATCGGCTGCCCACATGCATGTTCATCAGTCAAGGGTGTACCGTATAAAGCAAGGACGCAGACCATGATCTGTGGGTTCTGCTTATAGGTAAAGATTGCAAGGCATGGCCAAAACGTCATTACTTGCGGCCGGTAATTGCAGGGCATAGCACTGTGGAAAAGGGTAGGGAGCTTGACTGCAGGGCAGGTCCAGACAAGCTCTTGGAGCAGCGGTGGACCATGTGTGTAGCTGAAACAACTCATGAAATTCACAAAAAACATTGTTGAAGCAACATGATGGTCCTCTTCTGAAATCACATAGGCTGTAAAACACTTTATACATTCCATGAAAATACTTCAGCTGAAGGGACGGCACGTACAAAGGAAAACCCAGAAACAACTGAATTCGCCAGGTACGGTTAACAGTCATCATCAGTGCTTTAAAGGGGAAATAAAGTACTTCGGTGCTTTATTCCGTGTGGCCTTCCGCTATATGCAGAAGATGAATAGAATGACTGCTAGCTAGGCCCTGCGCCCCGACATACAGGGACATTCATGGTATGGTCTGCTGCCAAGTCCTGTATGTAATCTGCACACGGCATTGCCTTTTGGCATGCACTTGTAACAGGGTGTTTACAGCAGCCATACTCTGGGTGGCTCAACACAATGGCAGAAGGCGCACGTGCAGCATGCAGTAAAGTCATCTGTGTTGAGTGAAATGGATAAGGTATTTGCCTTTCTATGTGCGCACAGCACACAGGCGTACAAGGTACAATGCCCAATGCCTGTAGTGCACACATGAGCACAGGGTACGGAAAGTATGGCATGTGCCACTATTTCATTGATGATGTCATTTGGGATATCATGTATGACGTCTTGAGCAGTGGTACGGTTAAAATACCCAGTGCATTTCAACAGTGCTTACTTTTAGAACAATCTCCAGCAATTCCCGAAGCTGAAATCTCAGAGACGTTGAAAGGATTATTTTAAACAAGAACATTGGATCTTAGCAGAGATCAGTAGCATCCATAAGCATATTTGTCAAAGAGGCATATATGTGTAGTTATGATTAATATTCACTGAAAGTTTTTTGGTTGGTTAATATTGACTTTAGCACTAATTGGCGAATCTGTATGAAACGTGCCAAACATTACCGAAAGTGATTCTGTTGTGGAATGTCAAGATTAATACAGATCGACCCTTAGAAGGAAATGTTAAAAGGGAGTGTGGGGTTCAAAAAGTTGCATTTCCTATTCAAAATCAATATTCTTACACATTTTTGGTCTCATCTACCAAAACTACTGCACGAACTGCTGGTCGCATATGTATAATGGCATTTCATTAGCAAACAGTGAAATGTAGACCTGGGCTTGAAATTTCGCACCACTCGTGGAGTTTTTCCCACTGCGCGCTCCGTGTAGAGTGCGGAGTACCGAAAAACTCCACAGAGTGTAGCAGAGTATTTTTACTTTCTTGCACTCGCCAGGTTAAGTAGGTGAGTTCGAGCGAAGAAAATCTTACTCCAGACCACCTCACGGCAAGATTTATCAGAGCGGGCGGTTGAGGATGTTCGCTACCGCTCGCATTGAGAACCTTCCATTGACGTTGAAAAAGGTGCCGCTCAAGTAGAATATCAATTCGAGTGGCAGAAAGAAGCGGTGCCCTCTTGCGCTGCACTTGGTGCCATATGCGCGGACAAACAACCGACCCTAAAAATCAGCACGAATGGTGCAACATAATGAATGAATGAATGAAATGACTTTTATATAGCGCATGGCTACGCGGGAGCATCCCAGCGCTGCAACCGTAACTAGAGTGGACAGACCTCCTAGGGGAAGAGCCATGTTTTTAACTGTGTTCAGAAGGCAGAATGGTTGGGATCTTTGCGAAGATACAGCGGTAGGGTATTCCAGAGTCTGGTAGCGTTGTATGAAAAAAGCAGTCCGCAACTTCTGGCCTTCTTAATCCTAGGGACCGCTGCTAGATGAAGTTAATCTGAGCGGAGTTTTCTGTTCGCTCTATAGGGGCGAATCATAGTTTTATTGATGGGAGGTCTGTTCCCTTCCAGAGCTTTATGGACAACGCACAGGGTCTTAAAGTTGATTCTCTCCTGCACCGGGAGACAGTGGTGGGAGCGTAGCACATATCTTGCTGAGCAGTGATTGGGGGTCCCTGTGAGCAGTCTTGCAGCACAATTTTGCACGATCTGCAGTTTCGTGACTACTGAGTTCAGGCCCCTAAATAAAGGGCAATGCCCTAAATAAAGGGCATTGCCGTAATCTATCCTTGAGAGGATTAGTGCCTGGATCAGCAGTTTTTTTCGCCTGAAAGGGTAAAAGGGGGAAGACTTTGAGGGACATTCTAAGCAAGCCATAAGAAGAGGCAGCAGTCTTCCTCGCCTGTGATTTAAAAGTAAGATCCTGGTCTAGGCAGATTCCCAGGCTTTTTATCTCTGTCTTTGGGACCGGCACTGGACCCATACAAGCTGGCCACACAGTACTTGCTTTGAAGCTTAGAGGGTTACCGAGAATCATAAGCACCGTTTTTTCGGTGTTAAGTTTTAGGTGGGACAAACTCATCCACTTGGCGACTTCCTCCAAACAAGGGTGGAGGTCACTGGACATCTGGTCAGGTTGGTTCAGTGCTACAACCAGCTGTGTGTCATCGGCGTATGTTACTATCTGAATCCCTAAGGTGGAAACCATATCTGCCAATGGGGCCATATGGACATTAAAAAGTGTGGGGCTCAAGGATGAACTCTGTGGGACTCCACACTGTAAGGGGACGGGATTTGAGGTGTTGTCGTCTTGGACATAACAGACTACGCCACTTGCAAAACTCTGTGTAGCGTGGCAGAGTTTTTGCGAACTTCGCTAACTCTGCCCTGGCCTAGTGAAATGAGAATATCACATGATGCAAATCTGAGTGTTGACTCAGGTTTTGTGACGAGCCACTCCAGCACCAGTGCAAAGATTATAGGGGATAATAGGCATCTCTGTATGGTAACTCCTGAAATATTTAAAGTTGGCAAAATTAGGCCATTAATTCTAAGTATTGCTATTGGGCTTTTATAAAATGGCCTACTCCTGTCGACAAAAGAAAGCAGCATTCCTATGCAATGTAGTATATTGAATAGATGAGCCAATTCCAGGGAATAAAAGCTTTAGGGTGTCTGAATACATTGCTGACTGGTCTATGTCAGGGTTACTCTTTGCATCAGGGTAAAAAGTGCTTGTAGATTAGATGGACTGTCCGATTATGAATCCCGCTCAGTCTGACAGACCCAGGTTCAGTAGAAGTGGCAGTAACCTGATCAGTTTAGGAAAACGTTTTTTGTGGCAATTGTTTTTAAAAAAGTGTCCTATAGGAGTCATATTTATTGGGTGGTTTCCCTGGCTTAACTTGAGCAATAAGCAGCTCCTCTCTCATTAAGGGGGATAGAATTATCTTAGAGGCTGGTACTTGGAATATAGCTATTAAACGAGGGGGTGCTAAATCGGCAAACTATTTAAGCAATTTGTCTAGGACAATCAGGGCCAAAAAGCTTTCCCTGCAGGCAATTCCCCGTTTACCTCCAATATCTTACCTGTGGGAAACTGCTGGCTCAGGAATTCTCTGTGCGAATCACCTAAGCCAGGGAAGTGTTGTGTAGGTATTCATTTATTTGCGATGGAGCGCTCTACACCTTAGAGGAGTATAGATCAAAACAAAAGTTCACAAAACCTTCCAAAATGTCTTCAGAATAGTAAAGATTCTTCCCACCATCACTAATGATACCGATAATGCCACTGGCTGCCAAGGACTGTCTGATCAAAGCGCTGCGAGGCCTCCGGGTAGTTACGTGCTATACAAGTGCAATTTTTCATTTCATTAAGTTGGAGTTTGATTTGCTAGGGCGGTCACTCTCCACATATCTAAGGGCAGTAGCATGTTTACACAGAAAGCTAATCTCCCCGTTTTAGACCTCATTAAATTCAGTCATTTTGGCCCTGATATTGGCCAATAATTATGAATCCCCAGCTTGCATCTGCTCAGGTTATAGTGCCTTAAACAAATTCAACCCTAGTCATGTGTGCTCCAAGGGATTTAAGTACTCCCCTCAGCTTGGCTATACAAAGACTGCAGACCAGCACCTTAAGACATAGTGCTCATATCCGCACTGAACCTAGATTATTGCTCAAGTAGTCAGCTATTTTTTTCCTCAGTTCTTCTCAAAACACTCTAACTAAAAAAGCCTCCAATTTGCGCTACTTTGTACTACTAGCGGGCCATGCGGTTCTTCTTGAAAACGGCCAGTGTTGAGGATAATTTTTCTGACAGAATTGCAGTTTAAACGCATTACTTTTCAGTGGTTCCCCTCAAACATGTATCTCTGACCCCACTAAGATGGCATGAAGCGAGACATATCCTTAGCACTAATATACAATTGCCAACAGCCTTGTGAGCCCTTAAATTCTTGAGAAAATGCACACCTTTCCAGCAGTAAGTAGGTCTTGCAGTACAATGTTCTACTAAAATATGCATGATGTTTGAAAACACTGCTGTGTTGGCTTACCCCATCTCAATTTTCTTAGAAGCCATTACAAAACAGATGCAGCCTCTATGCACCTAGGTAATCTAAGAGAATAGTTCCTTTCAGAAGACAATAACTCTCTCGGAACAAATCGAAAAGCGTTAAAGATCTCTACAGAACTGTTCTCCTGCACTATTTTTTGCATGCACACACCAATTACACTACTGCTTACTGAATGGTTGATTTGTCTTTCTTTGAAAATGCAATAAAATATTTCCCAGCTCTTGCCAGGGAATCAATTGGCCCTTCGATAGTAGGGAATCAATAGGCCCTTTGATAGTAAAAAAAAAAAAGAGTGGCTAGAAAGTCCCTGCAAGGTGGAGGCTAATTTCACAAGACACCACCTGACCCCTTCCTGAAACCCATTAATGCAAAGACGATAGATTAAGGAGAGTGCTATATTGTAGGATGATCTAACTAATGGGCCGAACTAACTGATACAGAATTGTTCGTGTTTTTTTAATCTGACCTTACCAAAGTTTCTTGTATTTTATTTTTTGTTGGTGCAGGGGCAATTATTTATTTGATTGGGATTAACTTGATGGCTGACTTTTGTTAGGTATACCGCATATCTTGACTTACTTATACATTGTAATGGGGACATTTTTAGATGAGTTTTTCTTTTCTGCCTGGTAGCCAAGTTGTTTGTTAACAAAATGAAGGGGTCTGGACTGTGCCTATTGGAGCAAGTACAAGACTGTTTTGTATATGGCTGGGTCCAAACTGAGGTGGCTAGATGGAGAAAAAGACCATGGGTTGAAATGCTACCAGATTGAGGTTCCGTGAATTCTGAACCCGTTTCATAAAGGTCATGGTTTCGTTACGAATTTGATATTAGCGAACCGTAACTAGTTAGTGCGGCAAGTATGAGTGCTTTCATCACGTTAGACCGATGGATTCACTACGTATTTAGGGATTTCGTTTTGAACCCTTGGGTTCCATTTTGTGTATGGCAGCCATTTTGTGGTTGCCCTCACATAGGCCGATGACTGTGGCTGAACTAGTCTTTTTCAGGACATGTACACCTTAGCTCCAGTTCGTGCTGACTTCTGTTTGACCTGAGTGAACTGACCCTGTTGCCTGAAGCTGAGCTTGTTAAACTAGTTCCTGCCCTTTAGCTGATCAAGATTAAGGATCAGAGCACAGGACATCATAAAGTTTTACTGCACACAAATATGCCTTATCCTACTCTCACCTGTTTCTGCTCTTTTTGTTTATGGTCTATTTATGATTGGGTTGTGGCCTTTTTTATTATGGGTTCGTTCGACCTGTCTAAAGAAGAATGTTGGGTTTGACCGATGATTGATCATGGGCTGGGCAACTGAAAAATGGGTTTTATCGTCATGCAATACTTTTGTTGTAGAAACATGTGATTGGTTAAACTGTAAACAAGGAATGTTTGCCTGAAACATAATGTTTGGCATAAAAAGGGATGACTTGCTTTGTAAAATTGAGCAGTCTCCTGAGAACTCATACCGTGATGATTTCTAGGACTTCTGTTACTGGCTGCAGCCAATAAATTTGATCTTTGACGCCACTCAGAAGTATCTCGTGTCTCTGTATTCTATGACAGGTGAACCCGAAGACTTTGGGCGTGCCCCTGGCGCCGCTGGGTTCTAAAAACCTGGTTCTTCAAGATGGTTGACAGGGGTTAGACTTATTACAAGCATCCTCTCATCAGACGTTGAGTGTTCGGTCTAGTTGTTTAATCACACATGAGCATCTTCTGGAGGTCACTTCTCTATATTGACACAGAAGTGGTGTGAAGTGGATTCATGCAGTGTGTCTGCCATGGGCAATTCTGTCAGTAACGCCCAGCGCTAATCACTATGCCCATTTAACAACAGCCATACTCCACAGACAGCAAACTCAGCAAGACCTTCTGAATCTTAATCCAACAATATATGCATCAGAATCCAGTTTTACAACCGATATTGATTTTTAAAAAAGTCTTCTCAGCAGGCGCAAAACATCACTTTTACTTGGGGCCATGTAAATATGTCATTCAGCAAATCCACTGCTTTTATGAAGATACATTTCATTTGTTGGCCCCGTCTGAAAGCCCTGTCTTTACCTAAGCACACTACTGAGATATATGAATTAATTCTGAACTACAACTTGGGTGCTCTGTTTTTAACAGAAACTTGGTTTAGTGTCGGGTCAGATCCGAATTTGGCATATGTTATTCCTGATTGCTATAAAGACTTAAACATAGAAAGACTCCAGAAAAAAGTTGGGTGGGCAAGTAGTGATTGTCAGAGACTCTCTTTCATTTATACAGGTAAATCTTGAAGCCCCCCCAGCAGGAATTCTGGGATTTAAACTGGGTCTGACCCCCTCTATTAGATACAACAGTCTTCTACAGTGACCACCAGCGGCGAATGCCAGGTTCAGGTCTGATGTTTTTAATTATCTGCTTGCTCATTTTCTTCGATCTGCCAAACTCTTCAGACTGGGGGCGTTAAACATCAGGATGAACTGCCCCGAGTGGCCTGATGAATCAAGTCTCATCGACAACACTTAAAAAAAATTGTCCCCCCTTGGACTCACTCAGTTTGCAGACTGTTACATCCGTGAGGGAGGGCACACTATCAAAGGAATGTTCTGCTTTGGCAATAACATTCTCTGCAAGGAGTCCATGCCTGTCCGACGTAAAATAATTTTCTTTGATTTGGTCTAGGAAAAGCCTACAAGTTACCATTTTGGTCGAGTTTGGAAGAAAATAATGTTGGATAAACTCGAGCAGACTCCTTCACCAAAACAATCCTTCAATGAAGTCTTCAACATGCACATCAGGAGTGTCGAGTCTCAGAAAAACTGGATATGTCAGACTCTCTGAAGCGCTTTACCTTCGGCTGCAAAAGACCATCAGCGTGAACCTGGAGGATAGATGCCAAGCTGTGGGACTGCCTCCCAACAGGGGCGGACTGGCTACCGGGCAGTTTTGTGTGCTGCCGAGCTGGGGGCTAATTTCTCTGTGGTGGGGGCTTATTTCGTTGATGGGGACCTGCGTGCGCATTGAAATAAAAAAAAGCAAAACAAATTTCGTTTTTCACACGCAGGTCCCTATCAACGAAATCAGCCCCCAGCTCGGCAGCACACACAACTGCCCGGTAGCCAGTCCAGCCCTGCCTCCCAATCAGTCGTCATTAAGAGCAGTGGAGCAGGGGGCTGCATTGGGATCCTCAGTGAGCCCTTCATTATTCAACATCTATGTAACTCCCCTTACCCGCCTCACTAGATGTTTATGTTTATGTTTGTGGGATTTATAAAGCGCGTGACCACCCTTGGGCATCTCAGCGCTATCATATGGCTTTGCATGTATGTCCTACATAGATGCGCCCTCGCTGGCCCTTCGGCTTGAGGATCCACCTGGCCCTACTAAAGAATGGTTTAAGTCATATCTGATAGCGGTGGCATCCTGGATGTCGGAGAATGTGATGAAGTTAAATTCAGATTTATTCTATTTGTTGCTAGCCAGAAATGAGTGGATCAAGCCACAGTTCCCTCTAGGTTGGCTACAGCAGCACTTTATTCCAAATGTCTGCAGTGCTTGAGATTTTCATTGGATCCTAACTATTAGAAAAGTCCTTTTTACAAGTTTAAAAACATTCAGTGGGCCCTATTAGGGCCGGGCAGATTTTGTCACAACTGTCCACACTGCAGCCTTCTGTGCTGTGCATGTGGTCTCAGTTCCTCGCTTCAAGAAGCGTAGGGCAGGAGGCCTTCTTTCTGTATGTTGGCTGCAATTAATGGAATACATTGCCTTTTTTTGTGCAATTTTATATAGCACAAATTCAACCCAACGGTATCAGAGCGCTTCACATGAGCACCAGTTGCATTAGAGACAGACACATTCATTTTTAGGAACGGGGAGATAAAGTTATTTGTCCAGAATCACAGGATGTTTGAGCCTCCAGACAGACTCCAACCTGGTGCCCTAGTGTCAAAGTCAGTCGCTCTAGCTGTTAAGCCGCATCCTAAGAAGGGAGACAAACTATCTTATTCTGGCTTCATTATTTCCTTCCTGCATTTTTTTTATTACTCACTTTGGATCTGAAGGTGAGGGTTCTAGAGTGGGGTGAGGCTTTTAGCCCATTTCCATCTGGCCAGCCATGCAGGGGGTGGGGCTTAGACCCCAGCACTGCCGAGCCATTTCTCCCTCCCACAAAAACAAATAACTAAGACATCTGAGGCTTCCATCAACATCCTGGGTCCCCCCTGTCCCCGGTTGTCAAAACAGTGATGGACGTCGGCTGCCCAGAGCCTCCAAACATCAGCTGGAAACCCGCTCACTGCAGAAGTTTCGAACTCTCTTTGTGGCACCGTGTGATATCGGGCCGATATCATGTAAAACATAGTGGCACATCTGCCTCTATGCTATCCACTCATATTGAGAAATGATGCTTTACACATATGCCAAAGCACAAGATGACCGTCCTTGATTGCCAAACACTAGAGACACAATCCTATCAGCACCTGCACTTATTTTTGCAATCAGAAAACGTTTTTTTTTAAAACAAATTTTATTGACAGATCACATACATTTCGCAGAGCTCTGTACCCCAGAGGTATCTGCAGGTCAAATATGTCACAGCAATAAAATCGCAATCCGCTTTTTGCAATAAACAAGAAAACATAAACTATGCTATAACCACCCCCCTTGCCCCCAAACTCCCCCCCCCCACCATCCACCCCCTCCCGGTTTCCCCCCTCCCCCGCCGCATGGTATCCATCTCACTTCTCCTGCTCACCATACACACAGCTGACAGTATGCATACACACGTTATCATGGCCTCCTTAAATATCCAGTGAGGAGTCCTGTTCCACCGAAGGTTCAAGCCATAGACCCCTATAATCAGCCCAACGCTTCCAGATTTTATAATGCTTTCTTGGGCATCCCCGGGCAAAAAAAAAATCGGCCGCTCCATACCCATGCAGAAGTCAAGCCCTCTCTTCCGTTCTACCACAGAGGGGGCCTGCGCATCTTTCCATGCTCTAGCCACATCCCTTTTCGCCAATGTGAGTCCCAGCAGTAATAGGCATCTCTTATAAATGTTACCCCCCCACCCCGTCCATTACATGCAATAGACCCAGCTGTGGTGTATGGGGATGCACCCACCCCAGGGCCTCAGACAGACCATCCCACACCCCCTTCCAGAACCTGTCCAGAGAGCTACAGCTCCACACTTTGTGCAAAAATGTCCACACCTCCTGACCACATCTGAGACAGTCCGGTGAAGCTATGAGTCCTGCCCGCCACAGTCGCTGTCTGGTGAAATACACCCTGTGAAGGTACTTAAATTGGATGAGTCGCAAGCGGATTGCAATGGCAGCACCCCTGGGGGCGGCCAACACCTCTCTCCAATCCTCCTCCTCTAATGTTCCGATATCATTTTCCCAGGTTTCCCGTAATTTCTGTAATGAAGAGGAACAGTGTATGACTAAGGACTGGTAGATGCGTGAAACTCGGGAAGGGAATCCAGGCCCTCAAGACTCAGGGCAAGAGTGTGGCGGAACTGAAGATACTTAAAGAATTGGGATGGGGGCATACCATATTCGCTACTCAGGTCCTGAAAGGACTTAAGGGTCACTCCTGACAATACGTCCCCCAGTGTTGATATCCCTTTACTATCCTATCCCGGAAGCACTGCAACATCACCAGTCCAGGCAGCCATCCATTATGCCAAAGGGGAGTTCCCCTGTCAGGGTGTTCCACCACCCCATTCGATGTAGAGCTTATTTCCAGATCTCAAAAACTACCTGCGTGGCTGGCGGTAGTGCCCTCCGCGTACGTGCCGCATATAAGATTGTATGCAGTGTGTGATGTCTCATTAGTAAGTGCTCCAGGGCGTAAGCTGGGTCCCCCCTGTCCCCATACCACCACTCATTTAAAACTAGAAGGTGAGAAGCTTGATAGTAGGACAGGACGTCCGAGGTCGCCAGACCACCACAATAAGTGGACAAAAAACAAGTGCGCAACGCCACTCGGACCGCACCTCCCGCCCAGAGGAATTGCCCTAGCACTGAGTCCACCTGCCGGAACCAATGGGGTGGGATATGAAAGGGGTGATTCTGCAATTGATAGAGCAGCCTGTGAAGGGCCACCATTTTAAAAATGGCCGACCGACCATAAATCATCAGGGGCATGCATGACCATGTCTTGATATCCGCCCGGATCCGCTCCCAGACCGGCGCTATGCTCCGCTCCCACGAAACCGTTGGAACTTCAGACAAGAACACCCCCAGATATTTAACGCCCCCCACCGCTACCTGAAGTGCTGAAGCCCAGCTCCCCACTCTTGATCCCTCCCCCAATACCCATAAAGTGGATTTGCGTGGGTTCATGTACAGCCCTGAGGTCTCTCCAAAGATCTGTAGAATGCGTAAAAGGTGTGGCCCCGACCTATTGAGGTCCATAAGAAAGAACAGAACATCATCGGCGTATAACGCAATTCTATGCGAGGGCCCCTGATCCCATTCAAAGCCTCGCATCTGCGCATCTATGCGCACCCACGCGGCCAGCGGCTCCATAGCTAGAGCAAATAGGTATGGCGAGAGGGAGCAACCCTGCCGGGTACCCCGCCCGATGGAGAAGCTCGAGGATATCGCCCCAGGAACTCTAACCGAGGCTGTCAAATCTGTATACAATAGTCGCAGATATGACATGAAGCGGGGTCCAAGGATGATCCGAGGCAGGAGTGCGAACAGGTAGACCCAGCTCGGCGAGTCAAACGCCCTGTCCATATCGGCTAACAAAAGTGCCGCTGTCACCCCCGCGGTCCGAACCGCCGCCACTGCCACATTAGCTCGCCGAATATTGTGTCTGGTCGCCCTCTCTGGCATAAAACCCGCTTGGTCGGGGTGGATGAGATCTGTGATATAAGGCAGTAACCAATTGGCCAAAGTCTTGGCCAGAATCTTAGCTTACAAATTTAACAGGGAGATCGCGCGATATGATGCATGCTCTTCCGGGGGCCGGCCCGGTTTGTGAAATACCACAACTTCTGCATGTCTCCAATCTGGAGGGAGGCTGCCTCGTTCCCTGGCCTCCTCCACGACCGCTCTGTAGTGGGCACCAAGCTGTAGATCTTATTTCATATAAAATTCACTAGGAAACCCATTGGGTCCGGGGGTTTTCCGGTGTTGAGTTCACCCAGGGCAGTGCCCAACTCTTCTTCCGTCAGCGGACGCTCAAGGCGGTCTCGCACCTCATCTGGGACCGCCCGTGGCGGTAAGTCTGCGAGGAACTTTTCTACCACGTCCACAGGAAGATATTCCTTCGGGGCGTATAGATTTGCGTAATAGGCTGCGAAGCCCTCGGCCAACTCTGTAGGGTCCGTGACAGGGGATCCCGCACAATCCCGTAACCCCAGCACGGTTTGTGACTGGAAGACGCCCTGGCATAGCCGGTGTAGCATCGTCCCTGACTTGTTCCCCCACTGGTATATTCTGCTGCGCGTCGCTAGCCATATCTGCCGCGCCTCATCTAGCAACAAAGAGGCATAAGACAGTTGCGCCAATAGCAACTGCCCTACTACTGGGCCCTCACCCTCTGCTATTACCTGACGCTCCAGCGCCTCAATCTCAGCCTCGGCCTGAATTAAGGCAGCCCTACGCTTCCTCCGGCAGCCACGCACCAGGCTATGTCCACTCCGTGCAATGTAGGTTTCATGGCCTCCCATAACGCCCCAGTATCCGCAACTGACCCCACATTCTCTGTCAAGAAGTGAGCTATGGCTTCACTCATATGCTTCTGGTAGTCCGGCATCTGCAGGTGCCAAACTGAGAGGCGCCAGTGAAACGGCTGTCGTTTCCTGTCTAAACAAACGTCAATGGCGGTGGGGGAATGGTCCGAGAGTCCACGTGGTAGTATGTCTGCTGACTCCACCCTGCCAATCGCTGCCCTGATGACAAACATGTAATCCAGCCTGGAGAAGGATTTGTGTACAGCTGACAGGAACGTGTACTCCCGCTTGTTACCGTGTAGGTGCCTCCATGTATCCACCCAGTCTAATCTCCTAACCATATCGCTCAATTTGGTGGGAGTGTCCGCCCCCTGGCCGGCCCCCGGTCTGTGCCCGTCTCTTATGCTATCCATGACGTCATTCCAGTCCCCCCCCACCACCGCCAATATGTCCGGAACATCTGCCCATACCGCAATTAGCTTCTCCACCAGTGACCACTGAAAAGGGGGTGGGGCATAAACACATCCCAGCACAAGAGGCTCCTCCCCGACCTTACCCTTAATAAAGATATAGCGACCCTGTGTATAAATCCAGTGAGTGGAGTGTACATAGGGGACCCTGCGGTGCACCAAAATGGCCACCCCCCTGGAGCCCCTAGTGAAACCCGCATGAAATACTTGGTGGTAGCCATACCGCTGCAGGCATAATGTTTTAGTACCTAACAAGTGGGTTTCCTGTAGCATCACCACATCAGCTCCTGCCCTATTCGCCTGCCGCAATAGAGCCCCCCCTCTTGATCTTGTCGAGGATTCCCCGCACATTCCTGCTAAGGACACAAATGGAGCCCCTGGGCCCACGTGCCCCAACCTCAGGGTTCACCATCAAGGAACATCCAGCGCAAACATCCACAAACTGGGCCATGTAGGTGCACACACAACTCCAACCCCGGTGGTGTATGTACTCTCACTGTGACAGTTTCATCAGTCCATCAAAACACCTCCTCTCGAGTATCAAAGAAATGGGTGCGGGACTGGAATACGACCCGCAGGCGGGCCGGATAGAGCAAAGCATAGGGGAGCTTGAGGTCCCTAAGACGAGCCTTAGCCGCTGTAAATGGTTTGCCGCTGCTGCTGCACCAACCGGGTATAGTCTGGAAAGATCAATATGCGATGGTTTTTGAAGAGTAGTGGTTCTTTCGCCCTGGCCTGTCGCAATTTAGTGTCCCGATCGTGGTAATTCAAAAGTTTGGCTATCACTGGCCGCAGACGAGCCCCCACCGGCGGCTTTTGCATGAGGGCCCTGTGCGCCCGCTTGATCACAAAGCATCTAGAGAGGGAGTCAGGGGGAGCCAGCCCTCCAACCACTGTGTCAAGAAGCCCTCCATATTACCCTTCTCGCAGCCTTCTGGGAGCCCAACGAAGCGCAGGTTGTTCCGCCTGGCCCACTCCTCCGCATCCTCAGCACGGAGTGACAGACCTTTCTGAATGCTTTCCAAACTGGCCATTTTCCGCTTCAGGGTCGCAACGTCATCCTCTACCCCGGATATGTGCGTTTCTGCCACAGTAATGCGGGATACAGCATTTCTCAAATCCTGGTGCAGAAATGTTACTTCTGATCCCACTGCACCTATCTTTGCGTCCAACATATCCCGGGACTGGGTTATGGCTGCCATCAGTGCCGCTTTATCGGGTCCGGGGTCCTTCTGGCCGCCCGCCGCCCCTGCACCGCCACCTGGCCCAGTGAACTTATCAATAGGCCCCTGCTTCATGGTCCCTCCACCACCTGCGCCTCGCGTCATGTCTACTAGGTGCAGGTTCCTGCCCCGGGGGAGGCCGGCCGCCGCGCTCACCCGCTGGGCAACCCAACTCCCACTAGGGCCACGTGCGCGTGTCCAGGTCGCTCCCCTCCGGAGAATGGGCACCCGCAGGCCCGGGCTCACCGTCTGGGTCCGGCCTCCTCGTCTCGTTCAGCTGGCCAATGTCCTAGAGGGCTCCAGCACTCCACCAGCCCTGTACCACAGTCCACACCCTCACGTTGCCTTGTCTATCGCCGCGGCCCGATCCAGCTGCCGTATGTTATGTCATTGGCCACCGTTCCCCTGACGGCAGCAGCGACCCAGGCCCTCGGGCTCAGGACCAGGCAGACACCACTCCGGCCCCACACCGCTCTCACTCCTGTCGCGGCCCGATCCAACTGCCGCGGGTGGAGCCGCTGACATCTCTCGGCCCGCAGTCCAGCAATGCCCAGGGCCGCGCCGCCCGTGAGCGTCCCCCGCTGTCTGGCTCCGTTCCAAAGGGCCGCTATGCCCCCCAACTGTCCTCTGCTAGGCCAGCCGCCAGATCCCGCTGCCGGGGGTACACACCAAGCCCAAGCCCCGGGCTCCTCCTCTCGGGTCCAGGCCCCACCGCAGCGTATGGTAGATCTAGGATGGGCCCCATCCCTGGAGCCCACTGTCAGCAGGTGTCCTGAGGGGGCCTAGCTGCGCCACTGGGCTGCGCCGCGGGCCCGCCGGACCGGGACTTGCCCCTCGTACCACAGGCTGCGGCGCCGCCTCCGCAACGACTACCTCGAAAATGGAGGTCCCCGGCTTCACTCCTCAGTCTAGGCCGCACTCTTCCACAGCCTTGGTCACCGGCCCCCAGCGCTCCGAATCTCACAGGAATTGGCCGGGTGCCTGCTGCCGGGCTCCGACACCGGATCCGCTCCACTGAGGCGCTCGGGAGCAGGGGGAGACAGGATAATTGGTTGCCTCGATATTCGGCGGGACGGAACTCTGTTAAGCTGCGTCCGCCATGATGGCTCTTTTGGCCACGCTCCCCGCAATCAGAAAACGTTTTTAAAAAAATCTTGAGTTGTTCTTTTTGGGGGAAAAACACTAAGGCCGCCCTAAGGTAAGCAGCCTGAAGAGGCACCAAGACATGTTGTTCTCTCCCAAAAGCATTCCAAGTTGCCACACATGCAGGGTTGACTGAGGGGATAATCGAAAGGGTCGCAATCCACTCACATGAAAATATGATATTCTAATAAGGGGTTAAAGAAAATTATGATGCCTCAATGCGAGAGCAAGGAAGAGATAACATCAGTCACTGGGATGTTTAAAAGAATTTCGAGCATTTCCAATGAAAAATCAGAGACCCCTGGGAGTAATGGAGGAGATGAAAGAAAACACTGGCATGGCAGAGGGAATTGAATCATTTTAATGCTGGAAGTGCAAGACTTTGGAAAGTTTGGCGGCAGAAAGCACGTTGTCTTCTTTGGCGTCAGCAGTACAGAGATACATCATCCAATCAAATGAGTGAGAGACCGAAATGTTCGTGGGCGGGACAATCACATGAATGGGGAGGAAAGACATTGAATCAGAATCAGAGAAGTGAGACAGGAAACAAAACCGTCTAATCATGAGAGGACTGCGCAATATATGTAATGTGTTTGTGCAATTTTATTTGCTTGTATAACCAAACATATACCAAGAACACAATACATTCAAGTACGAAATGTGTGGTAAATGTTTCCCTAGATTGGACAACGGATCTGCCCAGAGGCCCAGAGCAAATTTCTATCTTGTGTAGTCAACATATGACCATCATTTCCCATGGGAGCTGAGTGGACGGACGGGTCCTCTTCCTCCTCATTAAGCTCATGTCATTTCTCACCATTCCCGGGTATCGTAAGGGAGCCTTTCATCTTTTCTCACCATAGACTTTCGAATCTCCTCAGCTACCAACCATTTATTGGCAGGCTTTCTCCGCAAGTTAGGGGGGGGCTGATGTTTGCAATCAGTGAATCACTATTCTTTTGGTTAACAGTGATGCCCAAGCTACACATCAATAACGATTTTCCTTTTTTTTGAGTTTGGGCTAAAGATCCATTAAGCAAATTTGTTAGGAGTCGAGTTACTCAGTGACCTAGTGCTCCACTCAGTGAAGCCACTGCAGAGAAACCTGTTTTCACAATTCTTGCTACCATACATGTTAGACAAGCCATACCATCATGATGGCCCCTCTAGCATTCTTGTGAGCTAGTCAGATATATTTATATATTGTTGTTTATTTCATTTGATTTGGGATGTCTGGGTAAGTGGCCACAGAACCTTTTATCCTGATGGTAATATGTCTAATTACAACTCTGATGACTTGGATTAATTGGTGCAGTGTTCTGCCTTTCTTTTCTATTTGACATGGTTCTGGTCTTACAAGACCATTAGTTTCTGTCCTTGCCTCAAGGTGCCTGCCCAGCAGGGCTGCACTTTGGCCAGCATGCGGCACAGTGAGCACTATATTGCGGATGCAGTTGGACTGTGCCAGTCTGGCCTCTGTCCCTGGCTTTCAGCATGGCAGTCAGTACCATTGGCCGTGTGCCATTTCTGGATCAGTGTTGGGGTCAATAACTTGTAGGTATGTTTTAGCACCTTACAGGGATGCTGCCTGTCCTGCTGGAATTTCGTTAGACAGCTATCAAGGGTAAAAACATTGCACAGTTGGTGTTTTACAGTTATCTCTGGCCACCAGAAGTGCAGGGAGGTATTCTCCATGTTTCATATTCACTCTTTATTGTCTGGTGTATCTCTCCTCCTAGAGTAGTCAGTCAGGGGTTTACATACTCCATATGTTGAAGGCATGCCCAGTACCCTCATCCTCAGGCCCTGTTTCATGGATCTGTGAGATGCAGGCATGCCTATGGAGTGGTGATAACAGGTTTGGTGCAGACATGAGAACCTTATGTGCCTCGGTATGGCATTAGTACTGCCTGCTGTTGCAGGTTGGGCCGTGCGCCTTCTAGTGTATCCGTTTTGGCCGTAGCCATTAAGGTTTCCAATCCCTGGCCATGAACTATAGCTTGTCAGCTCCAAATTGTGGTTATAGTTTTGTTTTTATGTTAGGAGATCCTTTTCAGATGGATGCTGGGCACACGCTGCCACAGGTTCTTTGGCACCCAGGTACTCCAAAGATATTTGCATCATGTGTCTAATGACCATTTCCATAATTCTCTTTTTAGGCTGTTTGGGATTCCCAGCTGTCGACAGGAGCAACCTCCCAGAGATTAGCTTCATCCAGTTTCAGCAACCAGGGTATTGTCCCAGCTGCAGCACCTCACTAATCACTTTCTGCAGAAGGATATATTTCAGCTTATTCTATATTGAAGCTGGCACTCTGAACGTGAGTGCCGGGGGCTTTCCATGTGCGATTTAGTGTTCACTCCCCACTATACGTCCTACATCTGCCTGAGAGTTCATGTGGGGTTTCAATCCAACTGAGTGACATTTCAGTTGTTTGTGTTTCTTCACCATAACCCTTTTGAAGACGCTGGTATTGCTGGTACCCAACACTGTCTGGCACTCAGCTTACATGTCTCTGCAGCTTTGCATTCCTGCACTTTGTTGTGCAACTTCTATGAAGTTACAAGTTCTTCGCTTTGGGCTAGCTGTAGGAGAGTAGGGTCTGCTATCCTATGGTCACCCCAATTTTTGCTTTTTGCTTCACTGGTTTTCGACTTAATGTGGCTGTGGGCCTGCTAATCAGACCCCCAGCCTGCTGTCCTCTCTCTAAATTCACAGACATGTACTATAGGTACATAACTAATTTGGTACTGGACACCTTGTCAGCCCCTATCCAGTGCACACTAGGTGCCAAGGGCATAGGTGCATCCAAGGCCTACCAGGGGCTGCAGCATATCTTTTGCCACCCCTGGCTGGTACTTAAATCGACACAACTGGCTGTTCCCACAGCTGGGGCAAGGTGGTGTACTCACCCCTTGCTTAGATATAGTATACCTATGTCTAAACCTATATCTGGACACATCTATATCTATCAGTCACTCCTATGGCAGGCCTCTACAGTCCTGGAGGCAGAGTGCCTGGTTTTATGTGAGATGGTGCTCTAGCATGAGCTGAGCCTGTCTGCAGTGTTGGGACCAATTCCTTAATGCTGTTCCAGTGATACTGCCATACCATATACTCTTAAGTGCATTATAATCCTCGCGGTTATTGCAACTCTGGTTTGGCTTTATCAAAACATGTCGTGTTTGGTGTCACACACATTGGAATACTATCCCCTTGCCAGTCCTGGTGATGGGGATAGCATCCCACCCTTCTAGAGGGAGAAGACATGTTACTTTACTGAAAACACAGTTAATCCTAACCAGAGCCCCAGCATCACAAAATGGATGCTGCTGCCACAGACACCTGTCTGGCCTCCTGCTGCTGACCGAAACTTGGCAGAGGACGCCTGGACAAAGGGTTTCCTGTCACAGGGAGGTGTCACACCAGCCCAGACAGGAGATAGTGGATTGTAGCAGGGAGGGTTGAAAGAAACTAGACACTGCCTGGGGCGCACAAGGTGTCCCTGGGCAGATTCCAGTCAAACCGGTTCTGGGGCCATCCAGCCCCAGTCCTGGCGCGAAACTGGACAAAGGGAAAGGGGTGTAACCACCCCCTTCCTGGGTCCCACCCATAGGAGGGACCTAGCAGGTAATCCAGCCCCTTGATTTGACTTAAAAGTAGGAGCTGTGCAGATGCACATCAGATTATCCTGCCTGAAACTTATGAAATGAAACTCTGGACCCTTCGACATCCCACTAGACGTGGAAGACTGAAGAATCTCCTTTGTGGTCAAGGAGTGACCACCCTGTGCAAACAGGCACCATCCAGCACCTCGACGTTTGCTTTGTTGCAGTTCCCGCCAGAACTCGAGCGACAGAGATCGACAAGACCCAGCGTGCCTGCCTTCTAACAGCCCGATCCACAGTCCCTGCAGAGCTGAGACCCGTGGAGGCGACCTGAAGCGTGGGGCCGGCCATCTTGGAAAAACTACGAAGCGCTGACCGTGCAGCATCCGAGGCTCCCTCGAAACTGTGCATTGGAGTCTGAGAAGCTCCAGCCCTGCGCAGCTTGTGCACCGAAGCTCACCCCTCCACACTCGACGAGTGCTGCGTGGGGCCCTTTTGCATTTTCCTGCTCGACGCGTTGGTCCGGTCGCTTGCCCGTTAGCTAGAGGCCCCAGAACCAACGAACCTTTGAATTTGCTCAGCTAGTCTGGTTGCTCCAGACTGGCCCTCGCTCCCCTAAAAAGGAGCACCCGCTCAGACCTTGCTGGTCTGAGTATTAAGCCATCTTCAAATCCTGCGTGGGTTGCATTTGCCAGGGCCTGTTGACTCCGATCTTGAAGCCGACACCGCCGACAGCTAGAGCCTTTGTGGGACAGCTCGTGATTCACTCCAGGACATCCTCGGTGCCCCGGAGACCACGTGGCAGCGGAGACAAGCTCCACGACATCGACCTGATTGCGCCCGACATTGCCTGGTTCCTTCCTGGTCACTGGCTAGTGACCCAGACTCTGTCCCCTCTGCTTTCAGGTACTCTACAACTTCGATCCACCCTTGGATCGCACCAGACACTTCTCTTCTGGACGCCTGCAGCATCTTCATCTCGAGGCACCCTAGATCTTCGTGACGAAACCCGACACACCTTTGCACCTGCACACCCGCTTCCTGTGGGTGAGGTAATTCTTGAAAACCGGTGCTCCTGTAGTGGTTTACACCTCTAGTGTCTAACTCTAAAGTTTTGTCCTTCTAGTCCAGTCGGAAGACTCTTAAAACTGTAACTCGATAACTTTTACGCACCATTGACTTTGCATTGGTGCATGCGTGTGCTTTAGGCACTGCACCCGAATCCCGCGGGCTACTCCCGTCCTAACTGCTGTTAGTCCAGTGTAGTCCCAGCGATTCACAAGGCCCTAGGCCTTACCCCTGATCGATTAGTGATTGTTATACCACTTTTTTGATATATGGTTTGAGTGGCCACCGACCTCATCCATAACTGTGCAACTTGTGTATGTTATACTGTGCTTTTATTTAAACGCTTGTGCTTCATTGCTCATAAAGAGTAGTGGGGATTATTCTAAGAATAAATACATATATTTTGATAATATATAACTTGTGTGGTGTCCTTTCATTTGATATTACAGGATTGCATATGGTAAAACAGCTGGCTTCACATGTTCTCTTGAGTTAAGCCTTTAGGCTGCTTAGTCCATGCTACCTCTAGGATAGCTTGTCTATAAGGTTGACTTACAACCACCACCATAAGGGATTGTTTGGACTGATACAGGGTGCCCACAGAACTGTGGACATCATACATCAGGCCAACTTCTCACACTAGCTTATTGTCAATCTGGCACATGCATCAACAATGCCATTTGCGATTCCTTATTAGCGAAAAATAAGGATTCGCTAATAAGGAATAGCAAAATGCTATGCATGTAGAAATCGCTTAAAAAATAGCGATTTCTGAACATTCCTTAATTGTGAGTCGCAATTAAGGAATACCTCCCCATTCATTCCTATAGGCCTTGAGGCCCATACAACAGAATGGGAAGAAAGCCTCAATTTGCGATTCTCAATTAGAGAATCGCAAACTGAGAATGCAATTTCAAGGGTGCCAGGGTGTCAAAAGGACACCCTGTTGCACCCCTGAAATCTGCATATGAGTACATCTTGCATATGTGTGTGTGTGTAAAATGAAGCTTTGAAAAATTCACTTTTTTGCAAATTACCATGAAGTTCAACTTCATGGTAATTTGCTCCCCCTATTAGCGAAATCGCTATTTTTTTTTTACTTTAATGCATTACATTTAAGGAATCTCAATTTGAGATTCCTTAAATGCAATCGCAATTTAAGTATATTGCAATTTAGAGATTACTTAGATTGATGCATCCCAAATGCGAGAATACCGGTCGCATAGGGGCAGATTCTGAGAATCTGCCCGTTTGCGACCAGGTTTTGCTTTAATGCATGTGGCCCTAAGTGTTTTACTGTGGATGAAGAGTTGGATCTAGTGATGTAGGTCTGATTCTTCGGCTTCAAGTTCCTTGTCTCGTCAGACCTGGTGGCTCATCTGTATTAATGTATGTTCAGGCGCAGTTCTATTGATAGTTCCTTCTAACTTCACCTGCTATTATGGCACACCATCCTGCCCACTTAGTTTTAGAAAATGAAAAAAGGACTAAACAAATAAAATAGAGTGAACAAATTTCCCTGTTTGAATGCCTGGCTGTTTTTTGCCTCGCATTCCATACTGCGGCTTCTTTAAATGAGGTCTGCCTGGTACTTGGTCCTTGACTTCCTCACAGCCTTAACCAGCCTTATTATTCCCTGATTCGATTGTGACTGTTATTGACCTTCACTGCTCGTAGTAGCATCAATTATTTTGCTTCAGTGCAAACTGGTTTGGCTGCCTCTCCAACCTAGATGTATTGCTAGTCCTGAGGGGCTACCTAAAGTCAGGGCTTGTGGGATTGTGTTTGGTGGGGGGGCAAGTTCCTTGTGTCTTTTGGTTTATACACACCTGGCAGATCTGCACTTCTTCTTTCAGGTCTGGTTCACATGGATGGGTGGTTGTCCAGGTGTTTTTTATTTCTGTACACAAGAAGGGGCTCAATCTTCCTCACTGGTTTGTATTACACAGTGTTCTTGCCCCTACAGTGCTTCGCCCCCTTTGTCTTACAGGCAATTCAGCTGAGAGTGATGCTGGGGCTACCAGACCTCACATCTGTCTGTTCCAATCTCTTGTTCAATTTTCTCTTCAATTGTGTGTGTTCAGGCCGATTGTTGCATGAAGAGGGCTAGATGAATAAGCCTTTTTCTGATACCAGAGGTAGTTCTGCTTCTTGTTTTTGGAACATGTACCTGTGGGCACCAGGTCTGTTCAGCATCTATGCCTTCGTGCTTGGAGGCTGCTCGAGCAAGGCTCCGTGGATGACCTATGGATCAGTATCGTTTTTCCATCCAGCCTATGTTCTACTCTGTGCAGTCCCTTGTAGCTATTGGACTCTGGCATGCTGGCTACATTTTTGGCATCTTATAGGTTTGCCATTCGTCTATCTGTGGACTGTTTTTCACATCTCTGTGGCTTCTGACATCACTCCTTCATGCCCTGCTGGCATCTTCTGTTGGTTCCATCTCCGTCTTGGTGGCCTTAGATTGGTTGGATGGGTGACTGTGTAGCCTGGTTGTGCTATGGACTTTAATTTAGATTTTCCCAGCCACGATAGTTCTTTTTTCCAATGCCACTTTCAGCTCCTGTGGACTCATGCTTCTTTTAGACTGCTCCATTCTTTATCCCATTTTTAGGTGTTACCTGTGGGCTTCCTCTTGTGAGGCATTTTGCTACCTTACAACAGGCTTTGAACAGGCCCATTTTTTACTATTGCTTCTTCCTCAACCATTTTCATTCCACTTACCCTCTGTCAGTCTGCCTCTCCAGCCCCTCCTGCCAACTCTCTGTTGGACATGTGCTTCTCCCAGCACCTTCCACCCACCCTTTGTTGTATATGTGCTAGCCCCAGCCCTCTCCGCCCACTCTGGCTAAAAGTTAGTGGCATAGAGGAGAGTAGTGTGGCGTGTTTAAGAGTGGAATGGCAAAGAGTGATGTAGCGTGGAGTGGCAGAGAGTGTTGTGTATTGAAGTGGCATAGTGTGGAGTTGCATAGAGTTACATACACTGGAGTGGCATAGAGTAGAGTGGACTGGTGTAGAGTGTATTGGTGTAGAGTGTTGCAGAGTATTGTGGCATAGAGTGCAGTTGCATTGAATGCAGCGGCATACAATGCAGCGTTGTAGATTGCGGTGGGGTAGATTAGAGTGCAGTGGTGCAGAGTGGAGTGGCGCAGACTGGAGTAGTGCACACAGGGCATAGAGTAAAAGGTTGTGGAGTGGGGCAGTGTTTAGTGGCGTAGAGTTGAGTGATGTAGAGGTACAGAGGCATAGAGTTGAGTGGCATAGAGTGCAATGGAGTAGAGTAGCATAGAGTGGCGTAGAGTATAGTGCCGTAGAGCACAGTGGTATACAGTGCAATGGTGTAGTGTAGATTAGAGTAACAACACAAAAGGACTGTCAATGGTCTGTACAACTTATGGGGGCAAAGAAAAATGTACCGGACTCTGTGTCTACCTGTAAAGTGTGTACAACAAAAGGGAAATGAATCCCATTTTTGGTATGATCCATCACTGGTGGTTCCTTGGGTTTGGAGAAGCACATGATTCCAACAGGTGTGTGGCTCCCTAACCGGACCATCTTTGGTTCTATCCCAGATGATGAAGCTCTGCCATATGGGTGGGCTGATTGGATTAATTTCCTTTTTGTTGTACACACTTTACAGGTAGACACAGAGTCCGGCACATTTTTCTTTGCCCCCATAAGTTGTACAGACCATTGACAGTCCTTTTGTGTTGTTATACTGTGAATAATGGGTTTGTCTGGCCTTTGGTCTTTAAATAATTTTCCCCTTAGACCCTCCACCAACCTTGTTTTTGACGTGTAGATTAGAGTGCCATACAGTGGATTAGCATGGAGTTTAGGCGCATATAGCTGAGTGCTACAAAGTTAAGTGCTCTGGAATGCAGTGTATTGGCATAGAGTGTTGTTGCGTAGAGTACAGTGTTGTAGAGTGGCATAGAGTGCTGTGGCGCACAGTGGAGTTGTGGAGAGTAGACTGGTGTGGCCTAGACTGGAGTGTTGTAGAATGCAGTGGCGAAGAGTGCAGTGGCGAAGATTGGCGGAGAGTGAATTGGTATAGCGTAAAGTGGTAAAGTGTAGAGTAGAGAGGCTTAGCGTAAAGTGGCATAGAGTGCTGTGGCGTAGAGTTGAGTGGTGCAGAGTGCAGTAGCGTGTAGTGGTGCAAAGTGGAGTGATGAAAAGTAGAGTGCAGTGGTGTGGAGTGTTGCAGCATAAAGTGGAGTATGAATGGCATGGTATGGTAGCGCACTGCCATTACAGACAATACATTTTCAATTGAAATTACCATTACATTTGCCCAGACATACAGTTTTACTAATAAATCTATACAGTGCACAAACGAAAATGTGTGTCAAGTCAAGTCAAGTCAATAAATTTGTATAGCGCGCTACATACCCAGAGGGTCTCAAGGCGCTTGAAGAAGGGTGGGGACTTACTTGTCAAATATCCACGTTTTAAGTTGCTTTCTGAATGCTAGGTGGTTCTGGGTAAGGCGAAGGTGAGCGGGCAGTGAGTTCCAGGTTTTAGCTGCCAGGTAGGAGAAGGATCTACCTCCCATGGTTGTTTTGTTGATGCGAGGTACAGTGGCGAGGGCCTGGTTGGAGGATCGTAGCTGGCGGGGGGGGGGGGTGTAGAAGGACAGTCGTGTGTTGAGGCATTCGGGTCCGATTTCGTATAGTGCTTTGTGTGCGTGGGTTAGGAGCCGGAAAGTAATCCTCTTATTGACGGGGAGCCAATGGAGGTTTTTCAGGTGACCGGAGATGTGTTCTTTGCGCGGGATGTCTAATATGAGCCTGGCTGAAGCGTTCTGGATGCGTTGGAGTTTTTTCTGGAGTTTTGCGGTGGTACCGGCGTAGAGGGTGTTTCCGTAGTCCAGTCGGCTCGTTGGGTGACTGTTTTTCTAGTTTCGGTGGGGATCCAGCGAAATGTTTTTTTGAGCAAGCGAAGAATGTTGAAGCAAGATGAAGAAACGGCGTTGACTTGTCTGTTCATCGAGAGTGAGGAATCCAGGATGACGCCCAGGTTCCGTGCGTGGTCCGTCGGGATGGGTGCTTTTCCAAGTGCCTCTGGCCACCAAGAGTCATCCCAGGCGGAGGGGGAGGTGCCTAGGATGAGGACTTCTGTTTTGTCTGAGTTCAGTTTCAAACGGCTGTGCTTCATCCATTCGGCTACTTCTTTCATTCCTTCATGCAGGTTGGTTTTGGCAGTGTTAGGTTCTCTGGTGAGTGATAGGATCAGTTGAGTGTCGTCGGCGTAGGAGATGATGTTGAGGTTGTGTTGGCGTGCGATGACCGCGAGGGGGCTCATGTATACGTTGAAGAGGGTGGGGCTGAGTGAAGATCCTTGTGGTACGCCGCAGATGACTTCAGTGGCCTCGGACTTGAATGGTGGAAGGCGGACTCTCTGGGTTCTTCCGGTGAGGAACGAGGTGATCCATTCCAGTGCTTTTCCTTGGATTCGTTTCTGAGGCGTTGTAAAAGGGTGCTATGGCAGACCGTGTCAAAGGCTGCGGAGAGGTCGAGGAGGATGAGGGCGACTGTGTCTCCATTGTCCAGTAGAGTTCGAATGTCGTCTGTTGCTGCGATGAGGGCGGTTTCAGTGCTGTGCTTGGCTCGGAAGCCGGATTGTGAGGAGTCGAGGGATTTGTTGGTTTCGAGGAATGCGGCGAGCTGGTTGTTGACCGCTTTCTCGATGACTTTGGCCGGGAAAGGAAGGAGCGAGATGGGGCGGTAGTTTTTGAGTTCGGTGGGGTCAGCTGTGGGTTTTTTCAGAAGGGCGCTTAGTTCGGCGTGTTTCCAGCTTTCCGGGAAGGTTGCGGAGTTGAGGGAGCAGTTGATGACGTCTCGAAGGTGTGGTCCTATGATGGAGTCTGCTTTGTTGAAGATGTGGTGAGGGCATGGGTCTGTGGGGGATCCTGAGTGGATAGAGTTCATCAGACGGATGGTGTCCTCAGTGGAGATTGGCTTCCAGTCATTGAGGATATTCAGGGGGGGTGGGGGTCCTGCAGGGGGTTGGGTGGGTTGGTCTTTGGGTCGGTTGTCGAAGCTGTTGTGGATGTCTGCAATTTTGTTGTGGAAGAATGAGGCTAGGGAGTCGCAGAGGTCTTGAGAGGGGGTGATGTCGTTGGAGTTGGCTGAGGGGTTGGTAAATTCCTTGACGATGTTGAATAATTCTTTGCTGTTGTGGGCGTTGTTATCTAGTCGGTCCTTGAAAGCGGCTTTCTTGGCAGTCCGGATCAGTTGGTGGTGTATGCGGGTGGCGTTTTTGAAGGCGTCCTTGGTGCTGGTGGTTGGGTCTTTTTTCCAGGCCTTCTCAAGGGAGCGACAGAGTTTCTTGGATTTCTTAAGATCCTCGTTGAACCAGGAGGCCTTCTTGCAGCCTAGTTTGATTTGTCGTTTTTTCAGTGGTGCTAGGATGTCGGCGCTGTTGGATAACCATTGAGTGAGGTTGGTGGCTGCTTGGTCTGGGTTTGAGGAGTGGGCTGGGGGGTTTTGAAGAAGCGATGAGGAGATCTGGTCGATGGTGATTTTGTTCCAATTTCTTTGCAGAGAGGGTTGGGGGTGGTTGTTGGATGTGGGCTTGTTGTAGGTAAAGTGAACGCAGCTGTGGTCAGTCCAGAGGAGAGCTGTGGTGTGGTTGAAGGAGACATGTTTGCTGGAGGTGAAGATAGGGTCGAGTGTGTGACCTGCGATGTGGGTGGGGGAAGTAACAAGTTGTTTAAGTCCGAGGGTGGCGAGGTTGTCCAAAAGGGAGGTTGTGTTGCGGTCGTTGTTCTTTTCAAGATGAAAGTTGAGGTCTCCCAAAAGGATGTAATCCTCGGAGGGGAGCGCGTGTGGAGTGATGAAGTCCGTGATGTCTTCACTAAATTGTGAGCGGGGTCCTGGTGGTCTGTAAAGGAGGGTGCCTCTGAGTGTGGTCTTGGGGTCGGTGTGGATCTGGAAGTGAAGGTGTTCAGAGTTGGCGAGATTGACGTCTGAACTGGTTGAGATGCGGATGCATTTCTTATGGACGATAGCGATGCCTCCTCCTGTGTGTCCGGTACGGTCCTTGCGAATGATCTTATAGCCTTCCGGGATGGCAATGGTGATGTCAGGGGCTGATGTGGCGTTCATCCATGTTTCTGTTAGGAAGGCGACGTCCGGAGAGATGGTGTCTAGTAGATTCCAGAGGTCAATGGCGTGCCTGTGGACCGAGCGGGTGTTGAGCAGGATGCATTGTAGGTGGTTGGGGTCGGATATCTGTTGTGAGTTCGTAGATGAGGAGTTGTTATTGGTGCCGTCGAACTTGCAGGAGTTGCAGGAAAAGGGTCCATGGGTGTGTCCAGGGGCGGCTTGCGCGCAGTTGGGGGAACGGCCGGGGTTAAGGGCTAGGAGGGTGGTGGCATCGTAAATAATGCGGGAGGGGTGGACATTACGAGGACCAGGGGCTCTGGCGCTGGGCGCGGTCCAGGAGCGGACGGGCGTAGACGGGCTTACCTTTGGCGCACCTTCGGCGCGGCCGCAGCGCGTGGACGCTGCGCGTGGGACCATCTGACATAAATGGACAGAGGAGGGGGCGGAGCGTGGGAGGGGCAGCAGGGAGGCGGCAGTGTGGCTGAGGGGCGGGCCTGGGGAGATCAACAACAACAAAATGGAGGGTCCGAGGGCAAGGCACACAGGGGTATCAAACACAGAAATACAGCGAGTGAGCAGTAAGCACAATGTGTACAAAAGCGCTGATAAAATTATATACCACAACAAGCTATCGAGTGAGCAGCAATCCTGACAACAAATGCGCAGACAAGCAATAATGATCCCAATAGCGCTGAAAGAGGCTGATAATCAACAGAAGCGCTACGCGTGTGAGGCGCCAAAATACAAAGGCAGCAGCAGTTCAGCGCGTTACAACGATACCAGGGAGCGTCACAGCACAAGCACAGGAGGAGCGTGGTGGAGCGACCGCACCGAAGCAGGTCCAGGTGGTCACAGCTAGGCTGGGAGAGAGGAAGGCTCGATGAACGTGGGTGGGAGGGGCAGCAGGGAGGCGGCAGTGTGGCTGAGGGGCGGGCCTGGGGAGATCAACAACAACAAAATGGAGGGTCCGAGGGCAAGGCACACAGGGGTATCAAACACAGAAATACAGCGAGTGTAAATTGCTTCACCTGGTGTAATGATTTGTTTTGATCATATTAAAGTATTTGTTTTGAACACACTTCGGAAATGACAACAAATGTGCTTCATTTGTGTTCCTAATTCTGATATATTCTGAAATACTTACACAGTACATTTAAATGCTGTGTGCAGGGAAAAACCTCTTTCCACCCCCCAGTATCCAGCAAGATAATCACATAAGTCCTCTCACTTTGAAGTCAAAGAAAGAAAAGTAAACAAGCGCCCTTGGATGACAGCGCCTGACATTTGACCATGGTCTTTGAATGCACAGCAAATGTGAAAAGATAAGAACAAGATTTAAAGGCCTGCTTACAGAAAGTGAGTTTCTGGAACAATACAATAAACACACTTTAGGCAACAGGATGGACAAACTGAACCGGGAGAGACTAATGCAAATAAAGTCGGCAAACAGAAAGCCAGAAAATGTGAGTTACAAGCCAATGGTAATCAACAGGCAGAATGCATTCCTAGGTCAACTTTCTGAAAGTTCCCAAAATGTCTTTAGCAAACCAGACACCTACGCTGTCTGGTTGGCTAAGGCCTATAAATTGTTATTTGAGGTAAATGAAAAGCCATATTGTCAGTTTACAGTAGGGTTAGAGCCAGCCCATTGCTTACCATCGGTTGGCTT
The DNA here is from genome assembly GCF_964261635.1 of Lissotriton helveticus. Classification (NCBI taxonomy): domain Eukaryota; kingdom Metazoa; phylum Chordata; class Amphibia; order Caudata; family Salamandridae; genus Lissotriton; species Lissotriton helveticus. Next base: position 448,600,613 of record NC_136061.1, read on the forward strand.
TATTATCTCTACAAATTGCTTTCTATTTATTCATCAGCTCATCTGGGCTTTACTTCCTCTGCTTAAGTGTGTCCCTATCCAGGAGCATGGAACCATTACTTGCATCCTTCCTTTACTCACTTTTGAAGCACTACTTTACTTTGGGTTAAGCATTACATGAGAGTACATGTCTTTTCCAGCTGTTTCCCCTGTGTACCACTCTTCCCCTTGCCCTCTATCACCTGTGTGCATCTCCCAACCTTCTCCTTATTGTGCTCCCTCTCTCGTGCTTCTCCACCATTCATTAGTTTCTTGTCTGTGTGCTTCCACGTTCCTCTCTCTAGCTTCTCTACACAGCGTTCCACCTTCCTCCCTTGCCTGTGCTGCTTCCCACCTGTCCTTTGAATTGCCCCCCCCCCCCCCGAGCAGCACCCTCCATGTTGCTTCTTGCCACCCGTGCCTGAAAGAAAAAAAGTTTTTTCTGCAACTTTTTAAACAATTTATTATATTTACTGATCCAACTCAGATCGATAAATTAAAAAGTGCCCATATCATTTTGTTGGCGTATGCAGAATTAGGCGGGTGGACTAGTCATAGTGACTTCTTTGTTTACTCTTTAGCCATGATACACAACAGCGCTAAAAAACAGTTAGGAAAAGCAGTAGGTCCCAAAGGTTAGACCTATTGCCTTCACCAGTGCTTGTTTCTTGGTAAATATTTGCTTTTGCGCATCTTAACAGCACATTGTCTAACCCGCTAATTGGTCGGAAAAGCCGAGGATAAAGTGCTGTAGCTAACAGAGGTTTAGTGGTGTTATAGTGGCCTAATTCCAAGTCACAGCTGATTACTCCTGGGGCTGGTGACGGCTGGGGTAAAACAAAACTGAGGTAACTGGGATACCGAGTACAAGAGCTGTCACGCTCTGTTTTTCTGCCTGTTAACTTTGAATGCTCCTAATGACTCATCTGTCCTCTTAGGGGCTTTGATGAACAATGGCGGCACGTCGGGGGTTGGGGGAGGAGCTAAGGATACGCACGGCGAAGGCGCGCGAAGCTTCCATAAACTTGGGCCCCGTGCGTTCGAACCGTAAGTGTGGGAGTAGGTGGGCGGCACGAGAGGGAGTTGGGGGCGTCTGTCTGTTTTTCTTCAGGCCCTGATTCAAGAGTGGGCGCGGGCTTCCCGTCCACAGCCAGTGACCTGCTGTGAGCTGCCAATCAAGAACAAATTGTCCCCGTGCGACCAAAAGACATCACCTGTTGATCAACAGGTTCCTGGGTGAAAGGGCAGCGTTGCTGTAGAGAGGCCAGTGCGTATCTTTTGTGCAACCGGGGTCTTTGCCTCGCCTCAACTGCAGAGCATCGTAATGATATAACAATAAGAGCATGGCGGGAGGGGGGCAGGAAGAGACTGGGGGAAGGGAGGAGAATATGAGAGGAACAATTGGGGGATGCATCATTATAAGTTATCATAATGGATGTTGACTGCAGTGGGGGGGAAGGCGCATTTCACTGCGATCTTTATGTAGTAGCCATTTGATGCAGTGGCCTAATGTGAAGTGATGGGCTCCCGATCTGTACGCAGAACTTAGTGAAGGACCCATGAAATTCCCAGCACCCAAGGTGCAATCGCCCAGCTGCCAGCGTTAGGCTTGGATGCAATGGCCCAGCTGCCAGCATTAGGGCTGGTCGGCGCTCCCCCACGGAGCCCCACTCTCCTGGTTAGGGTCCCTCCTGAATGGAGCCTCCGTGCAATGCAGGGCACACAGGGACTACTCCACCACTGTCTTGTTAGTAAGCTGTGCTGTCTTGAAATTTCCCCCTGTGTCAGCCACACTTCCAAAGACAAGGGCTCAGGTCCGCAGAAACTATGGACAATTTAATGGAAATTGTAGAATTCCAAATAAAGGCATTACATAAAGCTGTATATTGCCTTCTCTCTGTTCTAACATTGATAATAAAAACCCTAACCAGGAGAGTGGGGCTCCGTGGGGGAGCGCCGACCGGTTCTTTTGTTTAGATTGCTGCCTCTGTTTTATGGTTTTTGCTTACTTGAGGCAGCACCCAAACACTAACCTGTTTCCACACCACCATTTTCTCCTCTCAAGAAAAAATCAAGGGTGCAGTGTCCAAGCTGCTGCTTTTGACATCAATAGTTTATGATCACAGCGGGGTTCAGGTACCTTCCACTGATTAAAGGGAGAGGAGAAGAAAGGGGGTAGTTTTAGCTTTTAGACTGGAAGACACGGAAACAATTCATATAACATGTACAAAAACGGAATCACCACTAATCTGATAGACCTAGGAAGCACTCCCTTCCTTGTAAGAGAGGAGAAGACAAGAGCCATCACAGACCGGCCAGAAATCTGGTGTACCTAAAATTTGCTTTTCAAAGCACAACTAGTACTTCTGTGATTAGGGATATTGGGGGAACGATCCCTTAAAGGTGCGGGCCAAGGATAGGCACACAATGAGCATGAAGTATAGATTGGCTTCAAGACCATCCAGAGCAATCGTGATGCACATTTGTGTACAGCACAAGGAACCCCACCCTACACTGAAGGTGTGAGATATAAGCGAGTGGGTGTTTTTAAGTTAAATTATTTTCACTATATATACAGATAACTTAGAACTACACGTGTTGCCGGACTGCAGCGGGCCTCCTCTGTCATTCGCTTAAAGAGAAACGAGTTTAATAAAAAGCCAAGCATGAAACGAGTTTAAAAAAGCCAAGCAAACAACAACACACTGTGCAGCCTGGGACAGGGATTAATCCGCGCTACCAGAAAGTGCGAGGAAATTAACACACTTAGTAATACTGTCAAAGTAATCTACCCTTCATTGCCCCTACAAGCCCCCGTTTTAGGAAGTCACATTCATATGTTTGAGTAGGTGCGTGGTGATCTTTTTGATGTGATAAAATGTGACCTCTGGGCTGATGCTCCAGTTCAGAAACAAGGTCCCAGCAAATTCAGTTGTTGGCCGGACTGTATGATTTTCGATTACAAAGGAAAATGGATTTCAAAGTTATTCCCAAAAGAATTAAAGGATTTTGAGCAGAGTTCGGAAATCAAACCTTTTTACCCAGATCTAATGTAGGCCATTCTGGCCGTTGGCCACATCTATTCCAATGCTTTGCTTCAGCAACAAATAACCACGAAAAATATGGACACCACATGGTCATATCCCACCAGATCGTAGCATGTGCTCCTTCCAACGTCGATGAATAAATACAGTTAAGAGTAGGAATAGCACCATCTGTTATCACCGCTTTCAGATCAGTTATTACACAATAAACGTATTAAACAAGAACCCAGCGAATTCCATGCCTTCTTTTGTTCAATACTTCCTGAATTCTTATCAGGGTTTTCCTGCGTCAAAGCCTGAATCTTTAAATTACATTTGCCAGGAAAGCCTCCACCTTTTCAACTGCGTTTTCATTAAGCTGCAATTTAAATTGAATTTCCTTCATTTAAATTGATTTAGCTCAAGTGGGCAACGTCTCGGGCGCCTCTTGTTAGCTCTTTCTGTGGTGGGAAGTGCCTCCAGGCTTCCTCCAAATTTGTATTTTTCATCTGTCTGGGGGCTAAAGCTCATTTAATTCTCTCACCTGGTCAGGTAGATTAACTGATTTCCAATTTCAACGAAAAAGTGGCGTCCACCATTGGAAGGTGGTCTCCTTCACCAAGGCTGTTTGCTATGCCACGCTTCAATTTTGTGAGAAGGGAGTCTCCTGCTTTGCCATGTGCTTTTCTTGTGCGTGCATTCAAAGAACCACTCTGTCTTAAACATTCGTGCCAGCCTTCTAGTTGACATAAATATCATGCAGTGGAGTGGTTGCAGTCAAGGCCTGGTATGCTGTATATATTACGTTGTCTCATCAAACAAGTGGTTCAGTAGGACTAACACAAAATAACCCATGAGGTCAAAGTACAAGCCCATCTTGATCATGTACACAGATCACAATTTTATTGTTGTTTAAAATAAGGTGCTTAGAAAATCGAATTAAAAAAAGTGCAGACAATGCAGTACTCATCGGTGCAATGGAGAAACAGTTAAAATATGATACATAGTATGTATATACTTCAAAATTGTTAGTCCAGCACAATTATTTTGTAATTTTGGTATGTCTAAATCCTTTACGCTTGATCATTTGTTTAAGCCTGACTGCTCAAATCCACAGCTACAGAGGGTTGGGCTAAGGTTTACCAAACGATTCTTACTGGACCCAAGCAGGTATCGTGAGCGTATTACAAGGTGAGGTCACACAAGCACACCATATAATATGCCACTTTCCTTACAGCAGGTAATTAGGGGTGCAGTTTCTGATGACCTCATGGATGATGTATCTGGTCTTAAAAGTCATGCTGGCTTGGAGGGAAGTCAATGTAGTTCCCTCACTGTTTGGGTGCTGTAGCTGAACGTCTTCAAGCCATCTTTGAGACATGAATGCTTTAGAGTGTAAAATGCCATTCATAGATGACAAAGTAATTAAGTGTCTCCGGGAGGCCACTTAGAAGAGCGCTGTCTCTATCAGTTTGAGATGGGATCAAAGCCTACACTGCCATCCTGAAGGTACAGTTTACATTTATTCTGTAGACAGAGCCGATACCTTTGCAATTTTTAAAATAATTTGTTCTTTGAAGGAGAGGTCTGGCTGAGTGAGACACTGGCAATAACGAGGATTTGGTAGAAGTGCATCTTGATGGAATGTATTCAAGATGGGCGATAGTAGGATGTCAGAGGCAGTAGTCTTCAGGGAACGGAGGATGGCATTAAGTTCAGCTTGCAAGATGATGTCAAATGCTGATCTCTTGAGGGTGGAATGATAGGGCCATGAGCCAGAGCGGATGTCTCTTTGTTGTTGTGTACATGGTTTCTAATTTTGCCTATTTTCTTGTTGAAGAAGTAGTTGATAGTGTTGCACTTGTTTTCTGAATTAGGACTCGGTTGGCTGGCAATTTGACAGATGCAGTGCTTAACTGTCACTGCATCCTTCTGCCTAATGCTTAGATTGAGAAGGCCACTTTGAAGTTGCAGTTTGCTCCCCTAAACCAGTACCACTGGAAGAGGAGTGGCCATTTGTATTTAAACTGTTGCAGATGTCAATCTCCAAAGCATGGTAATGCCATTGGCAACAATCAGACATAGGTGCAAGTTCACTGAGCGGCAACCATGTTAGGAATCCCACAAGGTAGTTTTTCAGATCTTGAGCAAAAGAATTCATATTGTCAAACATTAACTTTCCCAACGGCAGTCTTATCTTTATGAGTGCAAGATACAGTATTTCAGCCTTTTGTTCTCTAGCCCTAATTTACCTGTCCCGTGGGGATGCAGCTTGGTGTGGCAATGGATTTTGCGCTTGTCATGATCGCATCAACAGCATCTATGTTGGTGGCACATGATTGCATGCATCAGTTTCAAACCTCTCTCAGGCCGCTGGGTCAAATAAAGCAGCAGGCCTGGTTAGCATGTATTCCTCTTTGGTAGTTGCAACCACCACGCTGGAGGCAGGTTCGTGCTTGAGGTTTTGTACATTTTTATATTTTTGTGTATTATTAACAACGTGGAGAGCACATATTTATTCTCAATTTTATATGTGCACATAGGCATGATATTGTTGCACTCAAAATAAGTTTGCTATGACATATAGAAGTGTGTTTTCTAGGTTCTTGCTAACTAGGCCTCAATGTAGGCCTAAATATCATCTTGTTCAAGATGGATATCTACTTCTGCATGTGCACTATTTATAATTTCTGCAGCACACAGTAGAGTCATGTTTATTTCCATTGACGTTTTTCTTGCTGTTTTCGATGAAAACCTTTGAGCATGGTCACAATATTCTTCTTTTCACAAGGACCTTCTGCTATCTGATGGTAACCAATTCATTCAAAATAGTTTACTGTTGTTCATGTAAGTAGTTCTTCCTGCCATCTTCAGATGACATTAGCATAGAATGAGCAGAATCAATATTTATTTAGTGGGATAGTGCTTAGGTGCTAAGGCAATATGACTTTTTTTTATTTGAAACTGTACTCTGTTTTGCAAAGAATGTAATTCTTTTCCTTACACTGTGATAAGTTCACATTTTAAATGTTAGTCTATGAGAAGATTTCTGTAGGAAATTGGGTTACTGCTTGAGGGGGGTGAAACCTTACTGAAGCTACAACCACAATTTCTGTTAGAGTGAAGTCACAAGCAAACCCCACCTTAACCTGTGCTAAATCCTCTGATAGCATGGCAAAAGGAGTCAGGCGTAAATTAGAGGCAATGTGTGAAGTATTTATGCAGCACTTCAAACAGAAATAAAGTGAAAACACAAGAAAAATCCCACACCAATTTAGAACAATAAAGAATCAAATTCAATAAATTAGTTGAGACCAAAATAACAAAACTCCAATAAGAATAACTGGAGATATGCAATTTTAAAGATTTAAGTGAAAATAGTGTAAAGCACAAAGTGCAAACTTTGGTTAACTGATCGTGCAGGACTGGGACAAAGTCAAAAGGTCAGGCCGACTGTGATGGAAAGCAGGCCGGATACAGAAACAAAGTTAGGCCCGATGACATTAAATCCCGGTTTGCGTAGTGTTGTGAGATCCCACATTGAAGATGCATCACACAGCGGTTTTGAGAAGCGGGGGGATAGTGGTGCGAAGACTTGAGTTGAGATGCGCCATGCAGCGGCGGTTCCGAGGAGTTGTGGAAGTCCTGCATAGAGGATGCGTAGGGTAGCGGTTCCAGTGCGGGGTTGCGCCTCGATGCACCATGATGCATCAGTTCTACTAGGACCACAGGTGGGCTGGCAGAGCACCTTCAGACCCACTTCCAAAATTCCAGAACAGGAGTGGCAAGACTCACAGCAGACAGAGTTCGGGTACGTGGTTCAAGATGGTTGGAACCTTTTCTGTACTTGAGGCTCTGACCAGGAGGGCAGCCAACTAGCCCTTGGAGTCACTTATGCTTTTTGGTTTTATGAGCTTTACAAATTCCAAATTACTCTGGTTGTCCTGGGATCAAGATGCAGGTCCAGTCCTCTTCACTCAGGCAGCATTCATCAGAGTAGCATTCCTTCTTGCAGAGTAGCACAGAAGTTCTTCCACAGGTCTAGAGGTGTACTGAAGAGTTGAGCCAGAGGGTCCATTATTTACACCTGGTTCCCACTTTGAAGTAGGAGAAACTTCTGGCGGTTTCCACCCCAGAGATGCTTGGAATTTCCTGCCTCTCTGCCCTGGTCCTAGCTTGTCTGGAGTAACAAAAGACTAGTGTCAAAACCTTTTGTGAGTGTGCTGGGCAGAGCCTTTGAGATGTGCACGTGTGGTAGGTGACAGTTCCTCCCCCACATCAAGTTAGAGAAGGCCCATCCCGCCAACACCTATTTCCCCTTTGTCTGAGAGCAATACACAAAGACCAACTGGCACCTACACCTAGTCATGTGATGCAGGAACAGACTGCAGGCACCAAATGGCTGCAGGACAAGAACATGCCAACTTTTTTAAAGTGGCATTTCCAGAATTGTGACTTAAAATTCAACTGTATTATTAAAGAGGGCTTTAAATTCTAATTCTTGGACACCAAACTCAACATTCCTACTTCACACAATTGAAAGTATCAATTATTGAATCTAATAAGCAAACCTAATGTTATCCTATGGACAGGTAGGCTTTGCAGTAGTAAAAAACAATGTTTTCACTACCAGGACATTCAAAACGTAAAAGTGCTTGTCCAACCTATGAAATATACTACACCCTGCCCTCTTGACTGTTAAGGGTCTACCCTAAGGGTGACTTATATGTTTTAGAAAAGATTGTTTGGGCCTGGCAAAATGTTTTTTTTTGTCAAGTCGAAATTAAAGTTGAAAACTGCATACACAGGCTGCAATGGAAGGCCTGAGACATGTTTAAAACGCTACTTAAGTGGGTGACACAATCAGTGCTGCAAGCCCACTAGGAGTAATTATTTGCAGGCCCTGGCTACATGTAATACCACTTTACTAGGGACTTATAAGAAAATTAAATGTGCCAATTTTGATTAAGCCAATTTTACTATGGTTAAAAGAGAGAGCATAAGCACTTTAGCGCTGGATAGCAGGGGTAAAGTGCGTAGAGTCCTAAAGCCAACAAAAATGAGATCAGCGGGGGGCGTGGCTAGCAGCCGAGCTTGATGGCTGCCTAGTGGAAGAGCTCCAGTGAATCCTCGGCCCTCTAAACAATCCGTTTAGCCATCCGGCAAAATTTAGTACTCCTGGGGCTGGGACGGGGTCCGACAGCGGGCGGCAACAGCAGAAAGCAAATCCGACGCCGATCGGTTGCCGGGCGGAGAAGATCCGTGTGCCTGCGCAGATGCGGCCTACGCCAGTAAGGAAGCCATTTCGAGTCGGAGGCGGGCGGGAGGCGGAGCAACGGAGTGCCGGTAAGCCAGAGGGCACAAGCAGATTTCTACAGCGAAGCCCGCAAATGCCCAACGGAGAACCCCCCCCCCGCTCGCGCACATGGCCTGTATGCAGCGCTGCCTAATTAGGGAAACATGGCGGCCTGGTCGGAGCGGAGGACACGGCAGCGACGGACGGCGGGGAAGGGGATCGAGGGCTGGCAGGGCAGTGGGAGGTGCAGAATCGTCCCCAGCACCCTGGCGGACGACCCCAGAGCTCACCAGAATACAGGTTGGGCCCCGGAACCCACGACATATGGCGACTTATGAGCTCTAGTGGAAACGTGAGTGGGAAAGTGGCCTTGGTCCAGGGGCGCCTACAGTTGCCCCCCGCCCCCCCTCCCCTCTGCTGGCTGATTCATTGAAGCTCACGCGGGCGCACTGGCTACTCGGCAGTGACAAGTGAGGACAGGGGACCAACGCAACGCACTGGCGGCTGGTGAGTCAGGGGCGCCCAGTGATCCAGAAGCTGCTCCGCCCAGCTCTGCCTTAAGGACACAGCCCATGGTCATCACGGGATCCTAGGGGAATACACTATCGAAGCCGGCCTTTGAGGCGAAGGTGACGCTCTGCCCGACGCTTCACTCATGGTGGGACTAGGGCGCACGTCCATAGGAAAAAGCCAAGAAGGAGACTGTGCAGGGGGGAAAAAAATCACGATGGAAGATATTATGAAGGCGCTAACCAGCGTACAAACCACAGTGGGTTCTATCTCCACCGACGTCTCTCTGATTCGAGCCGACCTACACAAAATGACGGACAGGGTAAAGGAAGTTGAAATTGTGACAAAATCACTAGTAACGGACACGTCGGAGCTACAATCAGCTGTCGCCCTCCTCCAGAAAGAAAACAAACTGTTAACAGAAAAACTTGATGAACAGGAAGGAAGGGCGAGACGGAGCAACGTATGTATAGTTGGCATTCCAGAGACGGAAGGTAAACAAGCGATGGACCTATACGTAGAGGAACTGATAAAGACCAGGCTCCAACCCAAGGGACTCTCAAACTTCTTCTCCATCGAGCGAGCACATCGCGTACCGGGTGGTAGGCCGAAACTAGGGGCCCCCCCGAGACCGGTACTCGCAAAGCTATTTAAATTTAGAGACAGAGATGCCATTCTCCAGGCGGCAAGAATCGCTCCACCCATACGTGTACATAACTCTACAGTAACCTTCTTCCCGGACTACACTGCGGCAGTATCCCGACGCCGAAGGAGCTTCCAGGAGGTGAAACAACAACTAAGGACCCGAAAATTACCGTACTCCATGATCTTCCCGCGAGGCTTCGGGTGGTCACAGATGGCCAACGTGGTTCTTCGAAACGCCGGAAGCGGCCCAAGACTGGATTGACGGTTGGCGAACAATGGGTCCCCAGAATCGCGGAAGCAGGCATCGACAGCGTCGGGAGGAGGAAGAGGAAAATTCGGAACCGCCAGAAACACAACACTCCGGTTCGGAGCAGACACTGTGCCAAGGGAATGAATAAGGAGAATGACACGGCAATTACCACTGGATACTCCGCCGGTGGACTGGTCGGCAAACACACATAACTTGTACCACATTCGAGGCTGGGCCGGCCGAACTGGTGGGCAAAGGTGGGCCCCGGAGGCTACGGAGGGCTGAGGTCTCCACTGGACCTCTTACCCCGGACAAGCAAGTACTATGTTATGGGGAGGGAAGAAGCACTCTGCTAAGCTGGGGGGGCGGGTAGTTGTGAGTCCGCTGAGCAGGGAGGCAGGGAGGGTGGGGAAGGGAAGGGGGGGAACAATTGTTAGTTGTTGTTATTGGTTAGTAATGTTAAATGGTAACGTTCAAATGGCAGCACAGCGTTTGCAAGATAAGCCTTCAGCTAAGGCAATATACAATTGGTCAATAAGGATTAGCGGCAGGGATCAGGGGGAGCACAGCACGCAACAGATAGACCCTCGGTTCAGGAGTCACGACACACACCAGAGGGTTGGCAGTTCCACGCATATGAAGAGCTAGGGCTTAGGGCACTAACTCAGGCCACGTCCACTCACTCGATAGAACACCAATCGACACCCCGGGGAATGGGACCCCAGCTACAGTCAAAAGTTTTAGATGGCGGCGATTACAGTCCCTAATGACCCGGGAGAGACGATACAGACCACGTCGACCTCCCCCTCACACTATTATCCTGGAACGTCAGGGGACTAGGGGACAAAATAAAGAGAGGATTGGTGCTGCATGCACTAAAGCGGCACAGCCCGACACTAGCGCTTCTTCAAGAAACACATTTGACCGGAACAGCATGTAAGGCATTAGATAGGTGGGGATACAAGATGATTGCACACTCGGAATTTTCCTCAGGGTCCAGGGGAACGGGAATCCTGATTAGGAAGACCTCACCGTTCATGGTCTTGCAGACTAGGATAGACGATCAAGGACGATTTGCGGCAGTACAAGGCCAGTGGGAGGGCAGACTCCTTAACATAATATCAGTATATATACCGCCAGCACTCCACTCAGTGACCTTACCAGCGCTTGGCGACTTCCTGCTCACACTCCCAGAAGGGGACCTCATCATAGGTGGAGATTTCAATACTACCACGGAGGCTGCACTGGATAGATACCCCACGCAACAACAGGCACCTACCCCCTCTCGCTTTCAGGGCTTTGTAGAATCAATGGGTCTCGTCGACATATGGCGTCACACCCACCCTAATTCTCGTCAATACACATATCACTCAGCGGTACATAATAGCCTTTCCCGGATAGACTATTTTTTAACATTGGGCCCCAGTGTCCAAACGGTAGAAGACGTAGACATAAAACCTAGAGGCGTCTCGAACCACTCCCCGATAGTGCTGAAGCTCGTAGGTCAGGGAAAAACGAGACGAAGGCTCTATCCCATCAATCCGGGATATCTTAAGGTTCCGACCAATAAGAAGGAACTTTGCGCAGTAACAAAACACTATTTCGAAGAAAACACGGCCTCAGTAGATTCAGCAGTAATACTATGGGAAGCGTATAAAACGGTCCTTAGAGGACAGGCCATTGCATCCATAACTGGATACAAGCGGCTACGGCAAAAAGAGCTGTCAGACCTGGAACTGGCTCTAGCAGAGGCGAATAAAACCCATGCACACCACCCAACTCAGAAAGCAGCGCATACTTTGAAACTTTGCCAACGGCAATACAAAGATTATCTCGAACAACAGACCAAAACCAACATCACATTGACTACACACAAAATTTATGATGTAGGGGACAAAGCAGGTAAAATGCTGGCATGGCTGGATAGGACGGGAGAAGGCATGAAGGGCATAAGTCAATTACGTTCACGGGAGGGGTCCATACACTCACACCCGGAAGACATAGTACGTCTCCTAGCCGAACACTTCAAAGAGGTTTACACTCCAACAACACTACTGACAGAAGAAGAGATACAGGACGCCCTAGAACAGATTGAGATGCTGACTCTGTCGCCGGAGACGGCATTGGAACTAGAAGGGGAGCTAACTCTTGAGGAGCTACACACAGCGATTACGGCAGTGAAGTCAGGGAAGGCTATGGGGCCCAATGGGATACCCATAGAGTGGTTCAAGCTGAGGTCGGACACGCTAGGCCCTCCCCTGTTGGCAATGTACAAGGAAAGTGTCGAGACAGCCGACCTTCCGTTGGACCAGCGTGTCGCAACAATAGTGGCAATCCCAAAACCCGAGAAACCACTGACGGAATGTGCATCATACCGCCCAATTTCTCTGCTGAACGCGGAAGCAAAGATATTGGCGAAGCTTTTGGCAAACAGGTTGATAGTTCATCTACCACACTTAATTCACCCAGACCAGTCAGGCTTTATGCCCCACAGAAATACGGCACGCAATTTAAGACGAGTGCAGGGGGCGCTGGCAAGGGCTCCGCGGCTCACGGATCCAACGGCGATACTATCATTAGATGCGAGAATGGCATTCGACATGGTAGAATGGAAATATTTGTTCGGAGTGCTAAGACGAGTAGGTTTTGGCCCCAAATTCAGTGCTTGGGTACGACTCCTGTATACCAAACCTGTGGCCCGAGTAACGGCCAATGGCAACTTATCAGAAGTAATACAACTAGCACAAGGTACGAGGCAGGGGTGCCCCCTGTCCCCGCTACTTTTTGCATTAGTACTGGAACCACTGGCAACGCTGATCAGAACGACCCCGTTGCTTAGAGGCATTGACTGGAAGGAGGGTTGGGAAGACTGACTGTCACTCTATGCCGACGACATGTTGATATATCTCAAAGACCCAGAAAGCGAGATTCTGGAACTTCTTAATATTTGTAACTCCCATGGGAGACTCTCGGGATACACAATTAACTGGACTAAATCAGTAATCTTCATCCTGAAAGGGCTTGCTCCGATACTCCCTGCGGATTCCCCATTACTGATAACGGAAGATTCCTTTAAGTACCTAGGAATACACATTACCAGAACCCAAGCAGACTTTTTTGTTAAAAATCTGGCCCCACCGGTAGAAAGACTGAAACGAGACGTGACACATTGGGTACACTTAATATGTTAGAAGTACTTTATAACAAAGGCTCAGTCTCAAAGTTGAGGGGTCCGACTAAACACACGGCCCAGATCTGGCACGCAGCACAAACTAAATTGGGATGGAGAGGGGTGACTTAAGACGTAGTAAAGGATTCACACACTGGGACAATATAGGCATCTCCACGGTGGGAGACCTATGGGAAAGAGGAACGGTGGTGCCCTTTGAAAAATTACAGCAACAATACCAACTAGGCGCGAATGAAAAATTTAGATATGTACAAATACGGCATGCCTTGTTAAAAGTGATACCACCAGAGACAGACTTACCGGAGGCCTCCCCGTTGGAAGACCGGCTACTCACAGAGTTCATGGAAGAGAGGGCCACCTCATTTACATATCGGAAACTACTAAATAACTTGCCAGACCCCACAGCCGCACTTAGAACTAAATGGGCAACAGAAGTGGGAGAGTTTGATGATCAGGAATGGGGTGGGAATATCTAGCAGGCTCAGGCTGGTGCAATTAAAGGCCCTCCACCGCATATACTACACGAGAACCACCCTACACAAACTACAAAGAGCAACACATCCATACACATCCATACTGTCTCAGAGGGTGCGGGGAGGCGGGAACCTTCTTACATACTATTAGGGACTGTCCGGTGTTGGTAGGCTATTGGCGCCAGGTGATGCGTACCATGTCGCAAACAACGGAAGTGTCCCTGTTGCCAGACCCGAGGAGGTGTTTGCTGAATGTGTGGGAGTCAAACGACCTCTCACATTATATGCAGATTTGGGTAACGTTGGGAATGCTACTGGCTAAACGAGACATTGCCCAGAGGTGGCGGCCAGCAGAGACTCCAACTCTGGCAGCATGGTGTAGAAATATGGAATTAATAATGGTCACAGAACGGACTGTATATGCTGCCAGGGGCAGCCCATGGAAATGGAATAAAATCTGGACAATGTGGAACCACTTTCGTGGAGACATTTGTGACCCACTGCCGGAGTCCGAAGGGGAGAGCTCAGATGAGGAGGAGGAGGGGTGAAAGATTAGCTGGAGGCTTTAGGGAGGGGAAATAGGGGATCGAGGAGAGTCGCACGCAGTCTACACAAGCTGTTGTACAATGTATGTTGTGATTTCATTACCTTTAAAAACTGCCTGATTAATGCCATAAGATGTACTGCTACTTGGTTATGCTTTAATAAAAACAATGAAAAAAAAAAAATGAGATCAGCAAAAATGGTGGATTAAGGCAAAGTGTTTGAGGGAAGTCTCCCTTAAGGCTGACAGCTCTAACAATTTCCTATGTAAACCTCTGATTTGGGTGGAGGCAGAAGATTTTCCTACGCTAGTAGGGATGCTGTTCGTCCCACAGCTGTTTATGGTGCTCACATGGGACTTAATTTTTTTTTATTTGCACATTATTCTGTATGCCCTATTTTGAGAGCCTTCATGGCATTGACTCCATGCTTTTTTGCATTTATGATCTCTGTACCGCACCTTTTGGATTTTTGTAATATAGCTTTTAATCTAGAACTCAATTCTGGAGCGAGCTCTTACTTATTTGGCTGTATTTTAATATTCTGTGGAGTGCCGTATTTCAGGCACATATTACTTCATGAAATGGAGGTTTAACACCATTTCAGATTCATCAACTGTGGGCGAGTTATTGAAGTAAATATTGTGGAATGTACAGATTTAAACGTACCCTGTGCCTAGAATGCTTAGGTAGCAGAGGATGGCTGCGAGATAAGAACACCTCCTTTCCAGTCTAGGGAACTCTTTTTGCTTGGTGCTTGGTCTTAGCCGATATTCTAGAATGGATTTTCCCAGTGGATGACTTACCGAGTTCCCGAGCAAAGGGATTGAAAGTATGAATAAGACAGAATTATTCATGTGTTTAAGAGTGCTCTGGTGTGTTATTGAGCTACTGTGGTTGTATTATTATTATTATTATTATTATTATTATGCAATTTATATCGCGCAAACTAAACCCGAAGGTGTCAAGGCGCCTATCAAAAAATCTGAAATGCAAAGCACCACTACAGGTATGCACGTACAAAGAGGTGGGTCTTTAGGGCAGATCTAAAAGCTTGTAAAGTGGGAAGAGACCTTACTTCAAGAGGAAGAGCATTCCACCATTTAGGAGCGAGATTGGAGAAAGCTTTACCCCCCCATCTGGTCTTCCGAATACGAGGAACGGAAAGCAGAAGTCTATTGGAGGAACGCAGATTCCTGCCAGGAGTATAAAGTGACAGAATAGCTCCAATGCCAGTGAGGCTTGTTTTAGCTAGAGCCTTGTAGACCATACACAGGATCTTAAAACAGATACGGTCCACAACGGGGAGCCAATGAAGCTGCTTCCGGGCAGCGGTGGCAGAGGCACGTCGGGGTAGATCGAGAACAAATCTGGCTGCTGCATTCTGGACAACCTGCAAGCGCTGCAGCTGACTTTTATTCAGTCCTGCATACAGCGCATTGCAGTAGTCCAGACGAGAGCCCAAGAGTGCAACGGCGGGTTGCTTTCTTGCCTGCAAAGAGAGGTAGTGCCTGATTTTCCTCAGTATGTGGATAATACCCCAACAGGTCGATACAGTCCTGTTGACCTGTTGGCACATACTAAGGGTGGGATCAATCAAAACCCCCAGATTTTTAGCCAGGGAGGTAGGATCAGGGCAGGCACCCAATGAATCCGGCCACCACTCAGTAGACCAGATCTCTTCCTTTCATCCGAACACCATCATCTCAGTCTTCTCCTCGTTCAGTTTCAATGAATTGTGAATCATCCATTGGCCGACTGCCTCCATACAAGATCTAAAATTGGAGGCAGTCGACGTAACTGACTGGGAGAGAGAGACGAGGATCTGGGTGTCATCCGCATAAGAGACTACCTCCATCCCAAAAGATCTAATAAGTCTGGCAAGGGGGGTCACATAGATGTTAAAAAGGGTAGGACTAAGCGCTGACCCTTGCGGGACCCCACATTGCACAGACAGGGATGGAGATAGAAACTGGCCCAGCATCACTCTTTGCTCTCTATGGTCAAGAAAAGAGGAAAGGAGCCCCAGGGCCGCCCCCCGAACCCCGATCTCCCTCAGTCGGGATGTAAGTACCGAGGGAGAAAGGGTGTCGAAAGCGGCCGTGAGGTCTAGAAGGATCAGGAGGGAGGTCTGTCCCCCATCAACCCGCGTGCGGATGTTATCAAGCACTATGGTGAGGGCAGACTCGGTGCTATGTTCCCTCCTGAATCCATGCTGGGATAGATCCAGACAGCCCGAACTCTCCACGAAGGCAGTCAGATGTTTATTTAAGTGGGCTTCTAGCATCTTCGCGGGAGCCAGGAGCAGTGAGATGGGGCGAACATTTTTTAATACCCCAGGGTCAAGAGAAGGCTTCTTGAGCAGTGGTTTGACCACAGCATTTTTCCACTGCTGGGGAAAAATGCCCTCCTTCATCGCCCGATTCATGATGTCAACCAAAGGGGGAAGGAGGGATTCTCTACACTGCTTAAGGATCTTTAGCGGGCAGACATCCTGCGGAGAGCCAGATTTAGTTTTGTTAAGAAGGATCTCAAGATCCTGGCAAGAGAGAGAAGGAAAGGATTCCAGACCCACGTGCTGAGATAATTCTACAGAATTAGAGCCCAGAACAGCGAGCACCGGAGGCTCAGCGGTAGAGGATCTTTGCGACTCCAAGGCAACATAGATGTCCGATATTTTGGACTGAAAGAAGGAGGCTATCTTGTTACAAAGCTCCTGAGATGCAACAACAGGATCTGGGATCTGGAGAGAAGTAAGAGAGTCAACAATCCTGAAAAGCTCTCTAGGAGATGAGAGTGAGGAAGTGAGGACCGTGAAGTATTCTTGTTTGGTCTTAATCACTTCCAACTTGTATCTTTTTAGCAGGATCTTGTGGACTTCTCTATCCTTTAGGTCCCAGCTAGTATGCCATAAGCGCTCCTGTCTCCTTACTTCTTGTCTAAGGAGCCTTAGTTGTTCTGAGAACCAGGGAGCTGAAGGTCTTTTCCTGGCTGAATAGCAGGTCCTAGCAGGAGCCAGTTCATCCAAGGCCTCCGAGATGGTCTTTTAATAATGCGAAACCGCTGAGGGAACATCCATCCCCTGAGTAGCGGACAGACTAAACGTCCACGTATGAAAAGAGTTTTCCCTGATATTTTTATAGTTCCTTCGTACTTCCATTGTGCTCGGGACCTTTCTAATAGTGTCCTGGGCCGGATAGATCAAATTAAAAGGAACGGCCAGATGGTCCGACCATGAAAGATGGAAGGGGTCGGTTACAGTCAGCCTCTGGTCGTTAGAAAAAATTCCATCGAGCGTATGGCCCGCTCGATGGGTGGGTCCTTCCACCAATTGGGTGAATCCACAGGCTGACATAACTTCCAGCAGGGAAATGGTGTCATGGGCCTTCAACAACTCTAAGTGAAAATTAAAATCACCAAGAATAGTGAGATTTTGGCGGCCAAAATAAGGTTCCAGAACCTGAAACAACTTCAGCCCAAAATCTGTTCTGGGGCCAGGGGGACGATAAAGCAGAATCCCATTAAACGCGGGATTAGAAGAGTCAGACAGGGAAAAGTATAGCGCTTGAAACACATCCTTGGGATCAGAGACAGGTATAGTGTGGCATTGGAACCTGTCTTTATACAAAATAGCCAGCCCACCGCCAACTCGACCCATTCTATCCTGCCGTGCTAAGCAGTAACCCTTAGGAACCGCTTCAACAAGGTCTGGACCTGAAGAGTCTTTGGCCCATGTTTCGGTGATAAAAGCCCAAGAGGGTTTCCTTTCTAATATGAGCTCCTTAAAGACCATATTGTTTTTAATAAGTGAGCGGGCGTTGATTAATAGACAATTTTCGCTCAACGCACTAAAACCAGAGCAGGGCTCCAAGGGAGAGGGGGGGCAAGGGAGGTTAGAACCTCCCGACTCAACCTGAAAGCAGCCACATCCGATGGTTGTATTGCATGATTGGCTGTTATGCTGCATGTGCGGTTTTTGGTTATGCAAGGCTGATTCTTGGTTCAGTTGGTGGTTTGATCACTGTGATACTGATGTACTTTTCTTATTTGTGATTTGCGTCAAAGAAGTCTTAGTTTGATTATTGGTTGGTTTAGTAACCAAATTCATCGGGATCAAACACCTCAATATATTGTTGTTGAACTTGTCTGCAGAAAAGGTAGTGTGTTTTTTGAAGCACTGCATTCACACAGATAGGGATTTCTTTCTAAGGAGTTTCCTTCCTAGGGTTTGCATGTCTAATTACGTTGGTGATATTTGCTCTTCGATACACGGAATGATTACACTAGTCAGAGGTGGACTGCCGCTGGATGGGGTCTGGTTTAGTTTGAATTGAGTTTGACAGGTGCTACGGAGGTACTGGTCTTGTCTCATACACTGATGGAATGCAGAGATAGTTGCAGGTTTTCATGGCTGCAGCACAACAGGGTAAGAGTGTATAGGCCCAAGGATTGACAGGACTTGCAGTAGTGAGTGCATCCGCAGGTGCCCACCTGAAAATACATTGATAACTCTGCCATCACCCAGCAGATGTACTACTGTAGTCTCTTCTGTTTTAAAAATTTAATTTTGAGACATTTTACCTGATCAGTAGATTTAAATTGATTGATGCCTTCGTTGAAATGTAATATTTGATCAACAAGGCAGTGAGTTGTGCAAATCAAGCACATGATAAGCTTGACGTGTTAGCTGATGAATTCAAGGTTGACATTAGTAGAATAAGGAATGTACAAAGAAATGATCATCTGGATTTGAATAAAGAGGACATACAAGAATTGGGCTTGGTTATTTTTCAAGCTCATACTCGGAATCTAGTTGAGAAAATGAAAGACGCGAGAGATTTGAAAACATACTGTGAAATGTGGAAGAAGAAAGTTACTACTAAGTAGAAAGCTACAGAATCAGGAAAGAATACAAAGATCTGTTAGTGAATTAGATTTGGAGACAATGTCAGAATTTCATCTGAGAGAAGTGAATGGAGGGAATTATGTGCATGTGCCTTGGACTAAAGGGGATTAATATGCATTTTCCAAAATTATGACAGGAACCTAAATGGTGGTACAAAAAAGGTCATAGATTAATGACAATTTAAAAAATGTGTTGTTTATTGGGATACATTATTTGAGATTGTTATTCCTAGTGATCTAGGGTCTGAGTGTAAACTGCTGTTGCTTGGCCAACTGAGGAACCCGTTAAGAGTTGCATCCAACAATGTTCCTGCTGGTATAGTTGCCGACAAACAAAAGTGCAGTGATAGAAAATTTGAAAAAGAAGGTGTCAGAAAAGGAAGTGAACTGAGTAAAGATGTTGAGAGCCACTCAAGAGCCAAAAGAGTCGGTGCAAACTTAAAATGAGAGGCGTACGCAGATTAATAAAAAACACAACAGAGTTGAAGTTGCATGTCAGCTTTCGTTATGGGTTATTCAGCCGAGTGGGATGTGTTGGCAGAATAAGGGTACTGATGAAATTCTGGAGTATGTTAAGTGCAGTAGTGAATGGTTTGATGCAAAGCAGAATACGATTAAAAAGAAGTTGATGGTTGCCCAGACAAAGCAGACTCAGAGAAGTGTCAAGAATAGGATGATGAGCTCTAAGTTTGACTTTGTGCCGCCTTACAATTTTTGAATGAATGGAGTGAATCTGATGCAAGGCGCGACAATGGGAAATAAGTTGGTGGGGATGCAAATATTAATTTGCTGAAGAAGAGCACTGCTTGTCATTTTTGCAGTAAAATCGGCCACTGGAAGCAGGAGTGTAGGTAGACAGAATCCAGACCGAATTCAGAATTACTTTTTTCCCCAACTGCAGCGAAATGTAAACCAAAAGCAGACCCAGTTAGTGACCCAAGCCTAACTAGCTCCTGTTCAAAATGCCCAAAATCAAGGGCACATCCATACAAATATGCCCGTAGCTCCAGTAATGTGGCTAAACATGAGAAATAAAATGCCTTAATGTGCAGGGTACCGGCAGAATCCATTGATTTGGAGCAATTATTACCTCTGTTTTCCCCAGAAATTAATTCCCAGTGATTATGCCCTCGGAGGGGAGGAGAATGAATGCTTGGTGTAGTCCTGGAGGAAGACCAGAGTGGCCGATATGTAGCTGGTGAGGTGAATGGCTTCCCGTGCCATTTTGGTAGACACAGATAGTACCTGCTCTATGGTTCATTCTGTGGTGGTTGCAAACCTACCCCTCTCTGGAAGAGTTGTACGCATTTGCAATAAACAGATTATTTACCAGGTTACAACACATGTTCCTGTTAAAATAGGAGTAATGGAGAAAAATCATCCGTTCATATTATGAGATTGAAGACCTGTTCATTTGTTGGGAAGAGACTTGCTTTGCAAAATGCACTGTATGATTTACTGCACCCCGATGGTGTTGCAAATTAAATTCAGTGTTTTAAAATTAAATCACAGGATTAAGAATTCTGTTGTTTCTAGATCTTACAAAAGATGACCTATCTCAGGATTTAGGACAAAGGATGAAGTATGGTATTTCCCAGGTAAAAAGAAAGGATTCATAAAAAGTGCAAAAATCCTAGTAGAATTACTGTAAAACTCAAGGTGACCTTCCCTAGAATTAGGGAATATAGGCTTTCAAAAGAGGAAGAAGATGGCATGAACGCCTTTATTAAACAAATGATAGAACAAGGCATTCTGCAAGAGGAGCTTGGTAGTCCTTGCAACTTACGATAATGGGCAAAAAGAAAACAAGTGTTTTCACCTTGCTGCGTTTTGTGTGCGAGTACAAGTGTGTCTGCGCAAATGTTTCAGTGTGTGTGCGTGTGCTAGTGTTAGTGTGTGTTGATGGGTTTGCACCTCAGACGTGGCAGTGGGCATTTGTGCCAATATGTGTGTATGTTATGTGCTCCTGAGTGCGCTTGTGTATGCAAAAGAAAGCCAGATCTAGAGGTTCTTTCTGTCAATGCTTGTTAATATCGCATGAAAACAACTGGGGCACTCCCAAGACATCTGTACGTGAACACTTAATGATGACGGGATTACGTTCTTTAAGGGCATCAGATCGGGACACGAAATTCTTGCCCTCAGTGAGTCACGCTTGCTCAGTGAAACAAATATTGGCAAAGCCAATAGGTCTCGCTTACACAACAGCTATAGGTTCGGCCAATGTTTTGTTTAGCCAAGTTGTACAGAAGCACAACTGCCATGCAGCACGGCTGAAAGCAAAGTAAAAAGTCCTATGATGCGTTTAGTTCTGGACACATTTTAGCTATGCTGCACAGGAACCACTCTTCTGTACAACGTGGCTAATAACAATTGATAAAGCCAATAGCTGTTGCATAGGCAAGACCCCCTGGCTTCGGCAATGCTTGTAACTATTTAGATATATTCAAATCGTGATTGTTTATGCACTGTAGCTATAGCAGTAATTTTGCAGGCCTTCTGGCTGTATTTTTACATGTGATGTACACTGGAAGATTTATTAATTTCCTAAATATTCAGGGTACAGACGGCTTATTGCACTATTGAGCAAAACATACATTATTCACAATGTGTTTCATATTGAAATCTTTTGATTAAGTATTACCCTGTCTCCTAGAAATACAGGCCATCCTCTTGTTGTAATAGTTGGCACAATATGTCCGACCGTGATATAGCTACAAGTCTCGGATCAAACGGAAGAATCTAGATCCTCAAAAGGGGAGAATTATCAAGGGCAGCAAAATGAGGGTACTCAAAGATCTTCCTCGTGGATGAACATTAAACTAACTGACCGTTTATTAAACAAAGAAGGTGCTTCATTCATCATTCACAAAATATTTCATGTTAAACTAGGCAAATGGCGGAGTAAATAATAGATACAAATTCAAGTAAGATTGAAAACGCTTATGGAGGTTTCCCTAAAGCATTATAAGTACTGCATATCCATGAGCATTAGGTGCAATTAAATCCACCTTGGTAATATTGCTATTGATGCGTTTGCTGAAAAAAATGAACTATTGTCCTTATTATAGAATCGCCGATCTGAACTCGACATCTACCTCGACACGCAAGTACGTGGTGAAGCAGGCTCTGCGACCTAGGCACGGGGTTTCTGATTGATAGGTCACAGGGAGGAGGGTGTGTAACTGGCAGGCAAAAACTCGGGCAGGAAACTCTTGATCAATTCCACAGATAGGAGCAGCGACATTACAATGTTCAGTGGAGATTGCCCCAATAAAACACACATGGTTGGTGGGGGTACGTGCTCCTCAGAACACCATCAATTCAGATGCCACATGAGTTAGGAACACTTAGCCAATCAGGGCTAAGCACATGTAGCTCTCTATGCCAGACATCTGGACACACCTACCACTGGCCACACTGTAACCACACAGGTCAAGACCCACCATTGACCATTAATTTAGGACCTTAAAGCCAGGAACCAACATTCCTCACCATATATGGTACTCCGGAAATCTTTTATGGCTGCTTTAAAAGTGTATTTAAAGACGCTTCAAACTCGATGTTAATGAAGACAGTCCTCAGACCTAGTACCTGTAACTGTTCTCCCGGCCACAATGTTTAATTAAACAAACTGTTCCTGTTTTGCCAAATGTCTCTCGTCTTCTGTTTAAGGAAATCAGATTCAAACAACAACCTAGTGCCTTAAAGATCTGTAATAAATAGGTGGCTTACCTGTTGCAGATCTGCAAGGGAATACAGGTGGATCTGCTGGAGAAGATATTCCCGGGGGAAAATTCTGCAAATATCAAGGTAAATGCTTGTGATTATTGAGATATGGAGAACACAGCTTTGCCCTAAAGATATGAAGAAATAGGAAACAATAAACTGGTCAAAGTAGTGGACAAAGATTCACACAAAAGACACCAGGACATCGTGTTAGATGCACTGATTGTTTGAATTACTTCAATTTAAACAAAAAGGTTTCCTAACTGAAGATTTTCACTTTGCAGAATAAGGGGATCAACGAAACCGGTAAAGTAATGATACACTGTAGGACCACATTTGAAAAGGGATGAGGGAGGTCACCAGAGGACACTTCGGGCTTTAGAAAACACAATACATCTGTGGCATGCAGACGTTTATTAACAAAAAATAAGGCAGCTCTGGTTTTTCACTGAGTTGAACCTCAATTCAAAATACTTAATAACATTGTTATGCCTGCAATTGGCCTCAATAAACTGCAGCCTTTCGAAACACCATTGGAAAACCTGTATCTCAAGAAGATGAGAGGTGGCATCTCTCTTCAATTCTGTCCCTCTGCTGAGGTGGTATTTTGGAGTTCAGCTCATCTGTACCACTGATGTAAGTAAAGCATACAGCAAAGTGACTGAAATAGCTCCTCTGAACTGATGTTCAGGCCTTAGTGGACTGGAGAATGATGTGGCCCGTTTCAAAGATATCATGAAGTTTGCCTACGGCAGGTCGCATTCGTAGCACAACTCCTGACCTCCCTGCATATTACCAACTAGTACACTAATCTTCAAGTAGAAGTCTATGCACTGCCGCAGCAGGCATTTTAGAGGTCAGCAAAACAATTTGAATTCCTTTTGACTGCAATAAGAAATTCTTGCCCCATATCAGTCAGTCTAAAAGCGTGAAGATGTGCCACTAAGAATGTTGGAGGATCTAGTTCCATGGGGAATGAAGATCTTTGGCTGCTCCATGCTGTATCTGGTGGATTTGCTTGACTAATATATTCATGTGGCGTGCTTTTAACCTGGAAAAAGTTAGCAAGTTGTAATATTCACACCTATGCCAGTCAACAAAAAACATACAGCAGACAGATTCTTATTTGCACTCATCCCACAACTTTGCAACTACAGCACCTTTCCTCATTATACATCTAGCAGATGGAGCATCCTACAAACTCAGGAAAGACCACAACACCACACAAGACTTTTTCAATAATATCAGCGCTCTTGGCATCTTAATTCTGCCATCTCACCTGCCTGGGGTTATTTTAGCAGCACGTGGTGCACCATGCTAATTCTTCAACGTCTCCAGCGAAGCTCTGCA
This sequence comes from Lissotriton helveticus, assembly GCF_964261635.1. NCBI lineage: Eukaryota > Metazoa > Chordata > Amphibia > Caudata > Salamandridae > Lissotriton > Lissotriton helveticus. The sequence continues at coordinate 448,624,544 of NC_136061.1, forward strand.
TAGAAACCAGCCAGTGTGTAGACATACCACCAAGAGATGCACTCCATAGTACCTCTCCCGCTCATTCAAGGCTTCTCCCCATTCTCCCCTCACTTGATAACAATATGCTATACTTTTCCTTAGTGACTACTATTGCTTCTGTGCCCCTATTTTGCCACTTTTAGAATTACAACTGGTGCAAACTTGCATCACTGTTTGTAGCTCTTGCTTAGAGTCCCAAGAGCACATTATTTTAAAGAAGGGATCTCACCTGTAGCAAAGAGCAACCACCAGAAGTGGCTTCAAGCAACTATATGGACTTGTTTTTATGTAGCGCTTCATACCCCAACTCTTCTGCCGTTTCTAAGCATGTTAAACAACAGGCATCACTATACACAGATTTAATGACACTAAATTCTCTAGCTTCAGAAGGTTGGAAGGCTCATTACCGCCATTTGAACTTGTGAGCAGCAGAGCACAGAAGATGCTAGCGGTGGGCCTTAAATCACAGAGCGGTTTAAATGGGGAAGGAAGCAGCACAATCTAGGCCATTACTTAGGCACAGGGCGGAGGTAAGGGTGAAGTATCATCTTGTGCCACTTTTCCACTGGCCATTGGGCACCATTCTAGGGTTGTAGCTTACTGATTCGCAGATCACATGTTTATGGGGCAGGCCATCATGCATTGGTGTTATGGTGCCATCATCAACAGTGCTGATGGGGCCTTTTGTTGATTCCTGTATTGAGATGCCTGTGTGTGTTGAGTGGGAGGAAGTAGAATCCACAGCCTCCAAGTAGGGGCTACGGGCAGGAAGTCATAGCAAGCATCAGCTTTAATGTCTTCTCCAGTAGGGAGACATTTTCTTCTGTAATTCATAAAAGTACCAAGCCACAAAGGGAGGCTACTATTGTCTATAGCGGGGCCCTAAGGACATTGGGGCATATGTATCAAGCCCTTTTCCCATTCGCAAATGGGCCGATTCTGAGATGTATCCCAAATGTATCATCTCAAAAGGGCATTGCAAAATAGGGAATCACACAATTTGTGATTCCCTATTTTGCGATTGCATTTAAGGAATCGCAAACTGTGATTCCTTAAATGCGATGCATGAAGCACCCAAGTTGTGTGATTTTGGATTGTGAAATTGCAAATTACCACCAACTTCAAGTTGGTGGTAATTTGCGATTTCTTTGAAAAATGCAGTTTATTGCATTTTCAAAGTGCCATGTGGCACACATATACTAGGGCACATATGCGCGCCACATGTGCACACATACATATTTCAGGGGTGCATTAGGGTGTCCTTTTGACACCCTAGCACCCTTGAAATTGCATGCACAATTAGTGAGTACCTAATGGGTGCTCGCAAATTGCGAATGTCTTCCCATTTATTCCTACAGGCCTAGTAGGAATGAATGGGAAACTATTCCTTAATTACGAATCACAATTTGCGATCCGCAGTTAAGGAATATTAAGAAATCGCAATTAATATTCCGATTCCTACATACATTCCATGTTGCAAGCCCTTAAGAACGATTCGCAAAAAATCGCTATTAAGGACTTTCAAAACAGGTTTTTAATACATATGCCCCCTTATGAGGGTTCAGTCCGATCTACTTGTTTGCCTTCAAGTGTAAGTTTGATGTTCAATAAAAAGCAGAGTCGAGAGCTTGTGTGGCACTGGGAGGGGTTCAGTTTAAAAAAAAACTCAATATTGAACCTTCATGAAACTAAATACTTTGTCTAATTTCAATCTAAAGCCTATATGCAATTTAGTGTGAACCAAACAGGCAAGAAGTTAACTGTGTTCCAGGGCTGGTTGCCTCTGTTAGCTGACTTTGTCAGTCTTATCAGGAGGATCCAACACATAGAAACTTGTAGTGACGGTCTAGTCTACGCACGTCACGTCGGCGACGTGACGTGCCGGCGGCCATCATTGGCTGCGCGCGCAACCAGCGCGAGAGGCGCGAAACGCTAGAGCAGAGCCGGCAGGCAACAGAGACTCGGCGCTCTTTAGGGCAAATATAGAAATAAACGCAGTTACTCTAAACTGGCTCCAGTGTCATGATTGGCGGTCCTAGCATCACTACAATGGCGACGAGGGTGGGATGATGACCCCCCAGCAAGAAAGAACCACAACAAGGAGAGCACCAGTGACACCAGGACCAGCAAACAAGAACACAAAGGGTGACAAGTTAAGAAAACCTTCGTGCACAACAACAGGTACCCTAAAGAGCGCGGCAGAGCCCAGGAACACCCGAGGGGGCAGCACAGAGAAGCGAAAATAAGGGGGACAGACCCCAGGGACAAGCAGGAAGTGCGCCAATCCACACTGCGGCCCGCAAGACAGGGGAACCCGCGCTGGATAACTCACTGGAGACCAAGGGGGCTGACGCAGGTGTTCCCAAACAAGCGAGGAAGAGCAGGACGACGCACCAGGGAGTCCCAGAAGCCAAGGGAGTGCACCACCAAAGGTCAAGAAAGAGAAAATGAGCGCGCAAACAGGATACGCGATGGCGCCAGTACAGTTTTTGCCTCGCCCCGGGAAACCCCTCATGAAGTGGGAGGACTGGAGAGAATATATAGACAATTTCATAGGAGTCCTGAAAGATGAGAATGAGGAAGTAAAGAAACGCATCTTACTACTGAACCTTGGCCCGGAAGATCTCAGGATTTACAAGAGCCTAGTTCCGAAACAGAGAACAGCCACGGACGATGATGTATATACGCACGCACTTGACGACCTAAATGAACACTTCAGACCAGCCGTGTGTGTGTCGGTGGACAGGTTCAATTTCCAACAGAGGAAGCAGCGCCAAGGAGAAACGGTGGAGGAATACGTGGCGGCACTGAAGCGGTTGGCGTCCACGTGTAAGTACGACAACTGGGAAGAGGAGTTCATCAAAGACCAGGTGGTGATGCACACCACATGCACGACAGTGCAGGACAAACTATGGGCCAGCGGAGACACCACACCGAAAGAGGTGTTGGTCATCGTCAAAAGGGCTGAATTGGCACGACGATGTGCCGATGTAACGAGGAAAGAAACAGCGTCCAACGCTATGGTAAACAAGGTAGACGACGAAGGACCTCGCAGAGAGTATCAGAACAAGAAGCCGATGGAGAGGGGACCCAACAAGTGGCACAGCAACGCAAGTACAGCAGGGAAACAAGCAGGGAGCAACAAGAAGCCATGCTACAGGTGCGGGAGCTGGTCGCATGAAGCGCACGACAGGAAGTGCCCCGCATTTCGCGCCAAGTGCATGTACTGCGGAATAATTGGCCACTACGAGAAGGTCTGTCGGAAGAAGGCCTCCAAAGGCACAGTGAGATACGTGGGTCAAGGCGACGAAGACCAAGACGACGATACAGAGGAGGATGTCGTCACAGTGATCTACATCGAAGACCAGGTGCTAAGCATGAACGGCCAAGTCCTGGGCAGAGACGGCAGACGGACAATGAAACGGTCCTAAAAATGACAATAGGAGGAGTCTTGATCAGCGTGGTGGCAGACACAGGATCGCCCTTCACAATCATCCAGAGGGCAGTGTGGGAGGAGAAATTCGCACCACGATTAGGCCCCGAGCTAGAAAAACTAGACATCCGCCCCGTCACGTACAACGGAGACCGCATACCAATGGCGGGATTCAGACCTTTGAACTTTGAATTTCGAGGCCGGTCAGCATACTGCAAGCTCTATGTATCGGAGAGAGGCCCGTCGGTCTTGGGATGGCTAGATCAAGGCGACCTGGGCATCAAGCTGGATCCGGGAGGTAAGGAACAGATACTACTGACTGACCAGGAGGCGTCGCCCGATCTTGACAAATGGAGGAGTGAATACCCCAAGGTGTTCGGGGGCACAGTAGGAAGACTGGAAAAGTTCGCCCACAAAATCATCCTGAAGGAAGATGCCGTACCAGTGGCCCACAAGGCAAGAAATGTCCCGTTAGCGGTGAAAGAAGCAGTGCGGGAGGAACTCCAAGACTTGGAAAGGAAGGGGATCATCGAGCCCATCACATGCGCCGAGTGGCTGGCGCCCTTGGTCGTAGTTAAGAAACCCAGTGGTAAGGTCCGGCTGTGTGTCGATTTGCGGGAACTTAATAAGAACATTGTGGTGGAAAGGTTCCCCTTACCCAGAATAGAAGAGATGCTTGCTAGCACCAGGGGAATCAAGTGGTACTCCACTATAGACTTGACATCCGCTTACCATCAAATAGCTCTGCACCCGGAGAGCCGGAAACTAACGTTGTTCATCACCCCGTTTGGGTGCTATCAGTTCCGCCGGATGCCATTCGGACTGGCCTCGGCAGCGGCGGTGTTTCAGAAACTGATGCACCAATTGTTCAAGGATATCACCGACGTTCAATACTTCCAGGACGACATCCTGGTGATGGGAAGAGACAGACCAGACCACGACGTAAAGCTTGGGAAAGTATTGAAGATCTTGGAAGGAAAAGGACTCACGGCAGAATGGTCCAAGTGCCGGATAGGGATGAACTCGGTGACCTACCTAGGGCATGAGATAGGAGTGCAAGGGGTGACTCCGAAAGCAGAAAACGTAAGGGCGATCTGCGAAGCGCCGCCCCCCACCAACAAGGAAGAGGTCAGGTCATTCCTGGGAATGGCAGAGTACTATGGCAAGTTTGTGCAGCACTTTGCCTCCAAGACTCACCACATGAGACAGCTGACAAAAGAGAACATGGAATTCTGCTGGTCAGAAGATACACAGAGGGAATTTGAAGTCATCAAAAAGGAAGTGGCTGGAGCAATACCGTTCCAAGGGTACGACCCTCAAGGAAAGACCGTACTAACCACTGACGCCAGCGATAAAGGATTGGGTGCCGTCCTCATGCAAGACCGAGGACAGGGAAGACTGGAAACATTAAGTTTCGCTTCACGCACATTGAGCGAAACAGAAAAGAAGTACAGCGTGATAGAGAAAGAGATGCTGGCAGTGGTGTGGGCCACCACGAGATTCAGACAATTCCTGTGGGGCACACGGTTCCAATTACGGACGCATCACAAACCGTTACTGAAGGTGCTAACGTCGAGCGGGCACGCGGAGGCCACGCCCCGAATATCCAAAATGTCACTGAAACTACTGGAATTCAGGTATGATGTGGAACATATATCAGGCAGCAAGAACAAAGTCGCCGACTACTTGAGCAGAGCGGCGGCTATGGAACCCAGTGAGGAAGATAAGGCGGGGACAGAAGAGTGGGTAGCACTCATGGAGGATCACGAAAAGGTCATCAGCCTTCAAGAGTGGGAACAGGCGTATGCGGAAGACCAGACCTTAGAAGAAGTGAAGTTATACATCACCTAAGGCTGGCCTGACAAGAGACACACCCGGGGGGAACTCAACCCCTACTTCGAAGTCAGGGAAGAACTGTCCATGGACGACCAAGGAATATTCATGTATAGAGGTGAAAAGGTCATTTCCCCCAACAAGTATCATCCCCAGACTGCTGGACATGCTACACGAAGGACACCTGGGTATTGGTAAACTCAAGCTGAGGTCCAAGCAAGACTATTGGTGGCCAGGAATGGACATAAGAGCAGAACGGCATGTAAGAGATTGTGCAAGGTGCCAGGGTGCAGACAAGACACTCAAACCACTATGCCCGGCGCTGGGTACGTTCGAACCTCCAAAAAATCCGTGGGAGGAGCTGTCGGTAGACTTCCTAGGCCTGATCCTAGACACACAAGGAGTCCAAAAGTATGTGTGTGTCCTAGTAGACAAATATTCGAAGTGGCCAGAAGTGAAGATAGAGGAAACAATGGACACAGAAACCATCGTAACATTTTTGGTAGACACCTTTGTAAGGGAAGGCATCCCAAAGTCCATCCTCAGCGACAATGGGCCCCAGTTCAGATCGGAAAGGTGGAACAACTTCATGCAACGAAATGGCATCCTAGCGAAGCACACATCCATATACCACCCAGCGGGGAATGGCCAAGTAGAACGCTTCAACAGAGTAGTGATGGGGTCGATCCAGGCAGCCATCGCGGACAACAAAGATTGGTAGAAGGACATATGGCATATGTTGTGGGCATACAGGATCACTCCCACAGGCACTGGCTACAGCCCCTTCCAAGTATTGCGCGGCCGGGAACCGTTCACCCAAGACAATCGGGTGTAGAAAGAGAAGACTATAGTAAGCGAATGGTCCCCTGCAGTGGTGCGTGCTAACATAGAGAAAGCACAAGCGATCTACACGAAACATTACAATGAGCGGAAGAATGTGAAAGACACTGAACTGAAAGAAGGGGAATGGGTGAGAGTAAAGTTGCCCATACTACAAAGGAAGGGAGAGAGCAAATACAGCAAGCCCATGCAAGTGAAGGAAATAAAGGGTAGAGCGGCCAGATTGAGTGATGGAAATGTATGGTCACAGGACCGCATGGCAAGATGCAATAAGATCCTAACGTGGGACTATGGAGAAGCAGATGAAGAGGATGGAGAGAACGAACTCGACCAACAAGGACAGCAGGAGGCTGAACCTGGAACGGGAGGAAAAGAACAGCGACAGGCGAAGGCGGGAAGCATCGAGCAAGAGCAGAGGTTCGGAGAGAACCGGAGTGAGGTGAATGGACAAGTAGAGGCACGAGGAAGCAGAAGGAGCGGCGAGGAAGAGAACCACACCACCCCGGTAAGACTGACCCGGAGTGGCAGGGCGGTGGTCAAGCCCATGAGATTCAGAGACTATGATTTGAGCGACGGACTGTAAGTTATAAATGTTATGTGTTGGAAAAAGGGGAGATATGTAGTGACGGTCTAGTCTACGCACTTCACGTCGGCGACGTGACGTGCCGGCGGCCATCATTGGCTGCGCGCGCAACCAGCGCGAGAGGCGCGAAACGCTAGAGCAGAGCCGGCAGGCAACAGAGACTCGGCGCTCTTTAGGGCAAATATAGAAATAAACGCAGTTACTCTAAACTGGCTCCAGTGTCATGATTGGCGGTCCTAGCATCACTACAAAACTGAAGGGACAGGAGGACTGAGTTCAGCCTGCGGGTGTTCAGCAAGGACTATTTTGGACTCCTAAAATCACACGACGTTATGTCCCGTGGCTCAGCTCAGTTACCCTCTTTTCCTTAAACGACTGATTGCTAGATATCATTTGATCAAAATGTATCATGTTATAACTCGTGTGCTATTCACATTTCAACTATCTCTGGCACATTTCAGTCACTTTTGAGCACTGCACCGCCGCCGATTCCTTGTCTGTGCAACCTTGGGGCATAATTTGACGTGACTGCAAAAAATACACGATCGCCTTCAAATGTATCTTGCTCTGGCAGTTTTATCATTTTTATACTTACGAGAAACTCGGATGTATTAGCAGATCATTAATTTGCTAGTTCATTATTTTGATAGGCGAACGTCTATTCGGGTACTTGAACATTATAAAGGACACAAACATTTCGCTTAAGTGTATCTCGAAACAGACCTACAGGATAAAAGGCCCATGGTCCCAGGTATAGAAGGAAGACCATTCACATGAACATCACTACAATACAAACCGTATAAAAACGTCACAGTCTCGACTAAAATCAACAGATTATGTGCATGTGCAGTTTGTTTTGCAACAATTGACTGGGTTATCTAGCTAAATACGGCATCGAATTTAGAAAGAAATTAATCATAAGTAGTAATTTCTATAGATCATGGAAATGAACAAACATGTAGCAAACTATGCTTGTTATAACCATTCTCTACCATGATGTCTTTTGAAACTTTTCGAAGTTTAATTATGTGAAAATTATATACGTTCTGGTATACTGCTTTTCCTAAAATCTGTAAGGCCCAGCCCTAGTCGATATATCATTCCTTGAGAGCTGCTTGGGTTCCACTAGGGTCTCTCAGCAGTGGCCCCTGGGGCTTACGCCGCTCCTCAGGAAAGGACTGCACTTTGCTGCAGAATGGCTCCCGTGGTAAAGGCATTCACCCAGCGAAGAGCACGTTTCAGGTTTTTTTCTACATGCAAAATTAATTTTCCTTATTCAGTATAAACATGGTATGCAAACGGTAGCATGCTCTTTATTTTCTTCTTCAGCGTTCAGAATAAGTCATGTGGTAGCGATCAGCACAGTTATCCCAAGTACGGGTTAAGTCTTATTACTTTAGGCCTACATGTTTTCATTTAGGTTTCTTTTCATTAATTTCTCAGACCCACTACTCCAGCTCTGATTCAAACCATAGGTTGCTCACCTAGTGGTTCCCTGGGCGTTCTTTCAGTAATAGGTTTTCCTACAGGGTTTCTTTCTCCACCTGCTGTTGGCAGCAGAGGATTTACTTGTGTTGCCTTACAGAGTCCCTCTTCTCATTGCCGATGATAAACAGTAGGGCTCACGTAATGTTCAAAGTTCAAAATAAGCTTTATTCGATATTCAAAAGAAATATCATATAAGCATACATAGGAATAAATTAAAAAATATCAATAATTTTAAGGAACATACCAGTACAATCTAAAACCCTCAATTTGTCAGCTAAAAAATACAATAAGCAAAATAAGGAACATTTAAGAATGTCATCAGTATATACAGCATTACAAACAACCAAATACAGATGGTAACATAGGGGTTAAAGTTAGTTATTACAAGTCCAAGTGTTTCCCAGGAAGGTCCTGATGTATTTTATGAGTTCGACCATGTAAGGTGTGATTTCTGAAAAAGGGGAAAACAAGGAATTGAGGGATAAAAGTCATATAAGTCCCATATAGATATTGGGCCGTCTCTCTCTTGAGGCGGCCAGGTTTTCAGGTAAGGGACAATGTTTGTGGCTCTAAATCTCACGAGTACCAGGTCCCCAGGAATATCCTTAGGAAGGGAACCCAGCCAGTCCACCCTCCTAACGCTCCTTATTGTTCCATATAAGTGACGTGGCAGTGGCCTATTTTTTGACAGCCAAAATTTGGTTTTATTAACTAAGTCATGTTGACTCTCAGTTTTTCCAGGTGGAAGAGTAGGGACCCCCGCAGGAATGCACACATATGGGGCCGCCTCCGGTGGTAAATGGATAGAGTTAGCCTTGTTATGAACTACTCTAGGTGCGGTCAACTGGGGAGAGGAGACTTTGGGAGGATGTTTAATTACTTTTTGCCCTACTGTACTAGGGCCAGTTAATTGTATTTGGCAGCTTCTATCCCGCAGAGATGGTTTAGAGCCTTGATGAGTGGGAGGTGACTTTAGGCGGTTGTGTGTGTCACTGCATTTGTCAGCCAACAGGTTTGACTTGATGGCTGACTCTATTCCAATGAGCCTCTCCCCTAACAAGTTAATTTTTTCCAACAACGGGGCTATCAGAGAACTAAGCAGTTGTTCAATGAGCGGAAGTATATGCAGGTGTGGAGGGGGGGTTAAGGCATCTGGGAGCTCAACAGTCGGTGAAATCATTGGGGAGTTAACAGTGAGTGAGCTTGGGCACGGGGTATGATTACCTGGATTGTTCAGACTGCAAGTTTTGTTGGATGAAGTGGGGTACTCTATGAGTGTGAGCTTATCCGATTGTATATTATCGCTTTTAGGCGGAAGGGGAGTTTCTGATATAGCGTAGGTGGTTTGACATAAGGTGTTTAACTCGTCTAACCAAGAGAACTTTTGGTCTGTACCTGCTACGCTGGCTAAGTAATCCACTTTAGAAGTCATGATGATAAAGGGATGTAAGGCAGCGATATGTCAGCAAGACCATAAATATAGAGACAGATGGGTGAGTAAAGGTCTTTACCTTCTTAATGACCTACAATGTAGCAGCCAAGTGGGGTGGCCCGTCCCGTCCTTATCCGGCCTTTGAGGGCCGTAGAGGGCCCGCCCTTGTCCCGGGCTTCTCCCGGCACGTCCCGCGCGCTGTCCCGTGGGACAGGAGGCGTTTCGGTGTTTGTAGGCGCCTCCGGGCGCAGCCTGCAACGTCCCAGGTGCGCCTCTGCCACCGGGGCACCTGGGAAATGGAGTCCTGTGAGCTGGGAGCTGTGGTTGCCTGCCCGGCCGTTCCCCTCACGGCGCTCGGTGGGCTGAAGGATGGCGGTAAGGCTGGGAGTATGGGGCTGTGCAGCTCTCCTCACGAGCTGCCAGGCAAAGTTTTGTCCCCCACGGAGCTATCGGCGCTCCGGTGTTTGTAGGCGCCTCCGGGCGCAGCCTGCAACGTCCCAGGTGCGCCTCTGCCACCGGGGCACCTGGGAAATGGAGTCCTGTGAGCTGGGAGCTGTGGTTGCCTGCCCGGCCGTTCCCCTCACGGCGCTCGGTGGGCTGAAGGATGGCGGTAAGGCTGGGAGTATGGGGCTGTGCAGCTCTCCTCACGAGCTGCCAGGCAAAGTTTTGTCCCCCACGTAATGTATAGATTATCTTTAGAGTAACCTAATGGCACCAAGAGGTTGAGGTTACATGCCATCATACATTTCCTTGAAGGAAACAGGTGATTTACTTATGTTACGGGCAACTTTACAAGGGACCTATCTTATTGTGGATGGCAAAAGAGAGTCCCTATGTCAGTGTGAATGGCAAAAAAAAAATTCACATATATTAGACTTTACCTTATTTATTTCGCTTAAGGTAACAGAGAATTAATTAATTATGCATGTGACCTTACAGTTCTCATGTCAACATATGATTTATCTATCTCACAAGTCACCTTGAAGCGATCCCATGAGGTAAAAGATGAGTCACCCATTTTGCAGGTTATCTTACAGGGTTTCTTTCTCACACCAAGAGGCAATAGAGAAGGTATTTATCTTACAGTTTACCTTACAAATATTTCTTATGGTAACAGGCCATCGACTTATGTTACAAGTTACCCTGTTCAGCATCTAATCCATGATGGTATGATGTGTCACAGCTCGTACCTTACTTCAGTTATCTCCACAAGTTCTTTCTTAATCTTCAGCCGGTCACCACACAAACAGGAGCTTCTCATTTGGTGCCTTCTTGAGCACCAGGGCCTTTGTTGTCTCTTGACCAACTTCTGGCCCACTCCCTGTCCACCAACCGATGTTCTCCCTTCACTTTAGTTAGACTTTGCCTGCTTATCTTACCTTGATTTTTCTACATGTATTCCACAAGTATAGACTATGGTCCCACCAAGTGCTGGAGCGCTACACATCCACACCAGGCTTTTCACTCAGAACTAACTAAAACACATTCCTTCTCCTGACACCCTCCTTCTAGAGGACTCTTCCTGTAGTGCAGATTGATCCTCCAAATCTAATAGGTTCAACTGCTGCATTTAACCTCCTCTCTTACATTTAGTATCTGCACACACTAATGGATGCCTACATTTGAACTCATTAGCACACCTCACTGTCAACCCTCAACACACAGCTGTGCCTGATCTTACATCACCACCTTTACAGATCTGACATCTTGTGCCCTGTTAGTCTTTTTGTGGTAGGACAGAATCTATCTGAATTATCCAAACCTTTGTTGTGCCTCAAGACCCTTTTCCAGTCTACAAATACAGTTAGTGACATTTAAATTTGTGCACTTGATTTAATGATGCTGTGTTATGCCACATGTGATTTTTACATGGCGTCATACCATGAGATCACCCTCTTCAGAGTCCTTGGCAAAAGTGTTAGTCTGCAGAACTTTAAGGTACCAGCAGAGCCTTCTTATATGACAAAGGCTCCTCTAAATAACAGCAAACAGACTCAACAGTACACTACCATCCCTGCAGGAAGGTCGAGTGACATTCTATGGCCAGGCCTTGTTTGCAAGCACCCATGAAACATATCTCCCCGAGAGCTGCCCAAGCAAAAGAGGGGCTGACGTGAAAAATATTCCCACAGTACACCTTGAAGTAAAAAGATGGTGATGCAAATATTTTCTTAACTGGTCTGATAAACCTTTTTCCTGATGAAGACGTTGTGGATTATGTGAGCGAGGAGCATTGCTTACTATAACATTAAAACATAAATTGCCAACAGCCTCTTTCAGGTTAACCAGAATAGTCCGTTTTTATTGCATATTAATCAGGTTTCTGTGGATTTCTCGTTTTGGCACCTAAGGACATTAAGGAACTGGTGAATAACATTAGTTTTTCATGAATATAACATTTTGTTCAGAGCTCCTAGTTTCCAAGTCGACACCATAACATTTTCAAAAGGGCTGCCAGTTAGTCCCCGGGATTTGGATCGAGAAAAATAATTGCCAAGCAGAGTGTAAGTACAAGCATAAGCAATTTTTATTGCAATTTTTACTTTACCTACCTATTTTAGCTCGATTGCAAATTGCGTTTGCTTCTTCCGTTTTGCACAACAATGCCCACCAGCCATAAGAAAGGTTACAAGGAAGGAAGAAAACGCATCTGTGCCTCTTACTGTCCTATAGCGCTGCAAAACAAGAAATCTGGTTGCAGAGAATGGTACAAGCCTGGTGCAATTAGAAACTGCGCCGGTAGGTTTCAACGCCTGATTTAGTAAAAATGGCAGATGTGGTGTTTTCACTGGCTAACCAAGGAACCACCAAATGACTCCATTCTTTCCACCTGAGTTCATCAACCAGAAACTCTGCAGGACCTCTGATCACCAGAGCATGTTGCTAATGCCCAAGTCTGAGGGGAGCCATTTCCCATTGTTGCAACACCAGGCTTATAACAATATTTTTTTCTGCTCCCAAGAGTGTTCTTAAAAAAGGCAGCTACCGTGGAAAGAATGTGGCTGTGCAGTCCTGATGCACTCTCCAGCCTCCTGCAGGATGAGCACGAGGCCTGCACACAAAGCGGTCTGCAGTGGAGAGGCACTCAGAGAGAACCCGGCACAGGTCACCTTGGAAACAGCTAAGCGCGAGAGCCTCGGAGGAAGGAAAAAAACATATCAAAAGCTTGTTCAAGATCATATTTTGTGCGGACCCAATTTAAAAAGCACACCGTTGAACAGTGGTAAAGACGAACAGCTGTTAAAAGCTTTTAGGGCACACTGTAAATCTCGGCCTCTGCTGGATCCGTATCTTGTCAACAAATTGCATTAATTTGGAAAAACAGGGCCTGGCAGAAGTGGAGAGGAAAACTCTACCTCTCCCTGTGAGAGGTTATAATTACACTGCATTTATCACTAACGTTTAGTTCACGTGGGCCTCTCTTCTTAGTTCCGAATTATCTGATTTAGCAGGCGAACGGGCGTGTTCTCAGGCGGCGCGAGACGGAGCAGAGGGCAAATGGAAATTCACTGCGTGATCGGTATCTGAGAACTCTGTCGCGTGCTGTCATGAGACTACAAAGGCGCATGCGCCTGGGACTAACGGGCAAGTCAGTAACAGGAAATTCTTACTTTCAAACCAAATGTTTCCCAGTTAAACCCTCTTTCGAATAAATGCTGTTAAAGGCAGGCACCAACCCAGAAGGACTCGATGGAGTGAGCCGAAGCCTCAGGGAATGATGACCCCTGTGACAAGCCTCTACAGGAAAACTCAACCACAGAAACATGAGGGGGAGGAATGGGGAAGGTTGTGTCAATGTTCAATAAAGCAGAAATATAAAAAGGACTTCAACACCATAGCAAGTGGCCATTGACCCAGAGAAGGAAATGAGTCCTGTCCACTGGTTAGGTAGTAAGCGACAGCACAGTGGCGTAGGAAGGGGGGTAAAGTGGGTGCGGGCCACCCCGGGTGTCATCACTGAGGGGGCTGACAAAATGGCAAAGATATGTGTTTTAAACACATATTTTTGCCATTTTGTCACCACCCTCAGTGATGACACTTGTATTTTTGCCATTTTGTCAAGCCGGGGGGTGACAAGAAATTTCCCGCACCGGGTACCACCTGACCTTGCTACACCACTGCGACAGCACTAATTTTGGTGCATGGAGCCCTTTACACTCCAGTGCCAATGCACTTGTGCTCTAAGGATAGTTACAACCCTGAAAGATTGTCAAAGGGAGTACCCCACAACACAAATAGGAATAGCCGGTTATGATTCATAGAGTGCCACTCAGTCACAGTCATACTCAACCCAGCTGCTTACCAAATATGCCTTCTCTGTCACCCGCTGATCGTTTCCTTCCTTCATAGCGTCTCCTCACTCACACTATCCTAAAAATCTCACAACCATTAACATTTGTGGGCCCAAATTCAGGGATAATTAGAGTTATGCTAAAATTAGGGAATAGAGAGGTGACTGGATAGTGTGAAAAATATGGAATTGTAACAGATGATTTCTGCCATTGGCCCAAATTAACAAAGAGGCTTGTAAAAGGCATGCTTCTATTCCTCACAGGACTCTTTCTACGATTTCAGAAGATTTATAACTGAGATTCACAAAATCCCAACGCATGCTTATCTAATATAAGAAAATCCTTGATTCATGTATGTATACTTAAACCTAAACTAACGGAAATGCACCTGTGTTTGGTATAGGCCCCTTCACTTATTTGCGTTTATTTTCACCAAAGGGAAAATAGGTTTCATCGTGTGACATTTTCTTCCCTGCCCCTTCTGTAAATCTGAGGGCCTTTGAGTCTTTAACATCTCTTTCCATTTTTACACTTTCTCTAGGTTTCAGTGTGTAAATGCGGTGGAGAGTTTCATTGAAAATATGTGTTAACATCCTCAAATTTATAACCTTGTGGGGATTATCACTTTCACAGCAGTCACCCCTGCCCTTCCCCTGTAACACAACGTCTGATCCTTAACACTAAATTTATGATGGCAGAAAATCTGCCATAAAGGCTGATTTTACACAATATTGATGCATTTTGTACTCATAATAATTGTTAATTAGTATTGTTACCTGCCGTTTGTTAATTTTTAATTGATAATTGTGGCATATGTGATCATAAAAATATTTTTTGCAAGTGACACATAGGTGTGAAAAAACAGCTGTAGATAGGAAGCAGTGTCTATAAGTGACACAGTAGAGCTGCATTGTTGTTATTATTGAGCAGGTTAGCAACAAAGCATCTATCAGCTCAACAATACCAAATGTAACTAACAATGACAGCCTTTGGTAAACAAAGGCATGGAATTGAAAACCCTCAACCTAAAAAGTGATGTTGAGAATGATACGGAGCATTCATCTCCATGCAAACAAAATGAGGAACGGAGAAGAGAGATAATCTTTATGTTTGAAGCATGAAAACTGGAGTGTTCAGTCACAGTTGGGAAGAAACCGGAACCAGGAACCCAGGTCGTGTGTAAGGATATTGGGTGGCTCAGACAAAAATTGTATTTACTTTAGGGATGCTCCTTTTGGGTTCACCAATAAAATATCATTTGACATATTTGTTTGCCTTTTTTTGGCCATTTGTGGGAAGTTGAGTACAGTCGCTCTCACATAATGAAATAGGATTGCCTAATCAATTTAGAAATAAACTTTTTAATTTAATCACTTCAAATAACAATAGACAAACATTAGCAATAACCAGAATATTGGCCAAATGTAATTGTAGGTTGATATTTTAACCATTCAAATTAATATGAACATAGAAGCTTGGCATGGTGGTGATTTTCTGTGTATTTGGAACTTTTCATTCTAGGACAGTGTTAGACCTGGCATTTCTTGGCGTGATTACCCCTGACTATTTGCCTTTACCTCCTCTATTTTTAGGTTTCGCCCTGGCGTTGCAACTGCATAGCAGTTGCTCCGCCCAGGGCGAAATCTCATGATCCTACATATGGGGCTTTGGTCCCGCCTCTGTCTCCCATTGGCTAACTCCATAAATGGAGGCTAGCTATTGGAAGACAGAGGCTGTCAATCACGCTTTCCCGTGAAAACGCGATTCGGGGATGTTTCTCGGTCTTTTTTAAGTCCCGCCCCTTTGTCCTGGGCCGCGCTGTCATTGGCTGCCGGCCCGGGACACCCCCGTGACGTCAATCCCCGGGCCGCGCTGTGATTGGCTGCCGGCCCGGGACACCCCCGTGACGTCATTCCCGGGCCGCGCTGTGATTGGCTGCCGGCCCGGGACCTGACTTGTTTTTTCACGCATGTAACCCTAAGTCCTTATGTTTTCAACTGCGGTGGCCGAGGGTGCGTGTCCCTCGCACTCTGTGTGCGTTAAAGTACTTGTGAGAAAGAATGTCACTTATGCCACTGTGTGCACAGAGAATGCATCACTCTAGTGCGGGGCCGGCGCCAGTCTCTGAGCCGTCTGAGCCCTGCCAGTGATAAAGTGCTTTGCACAACTGTTGTATCATTTCTGTCGCTTTGTGTGTACAGAGTGCATCATTCTAATGGGGGTCGGCTCCAGTCTCTTGGCCGTGTGAACACTACATGTGATAAAGGGCTTTGCACAACTGCCTGATAAGCAACCTCGCGTGCAGAGGTAGGGTAGCCGCTACGACAACTTCAAACTCCAATCAGCAGCAACGTTGTTTGTCCAAAATCACTCACTGCGTCTGGTGTATGAGCTGAGACCCAACCCTCTCCCTCCAGAGCAAGGAATAAACGCGTGGGGGTGTAGGGGTGTGTGTAGGTCAAAGGGGGGCGTTCCGTGTCTGTGCGGTACACTTGGCCTCCTCGTGGGGTGAACCTGAGCGCGTGAATGTAATATTATCGGCCTTGAACGGATGAAACGCAGAGTAGAGTGCGCAGGACATGCACCAGTGAGAGTGGTGGTGATACCCAGCTCCCCGGAAGGGCTGCATTACCCCCACGACGTCATCTGTTCCATGCTGTGCAGGAACTGGGAAACAACATACTACAGGAGCTCAACCATTGGATGTCAGGGTGTGAGGGTGAAAGGGGGCGGAGTCACGAGGCGGCGTCATGAAAAGCAGAGTCTCACAGTCCACATTTACAATTTTTTAAAAATAATTAGCGTCACGAAGAAACATGAGAGTAAATTATACATTTTTAATTGGCCACAAAGAGGCTGCATTTTAAACTCTCCTGGGCCTGAGGTCCCGGCTGCGGTGATTTGTGAGTGCGCAGCAATTTTGAGGGGATAAAAACAACAGTAAGATATCTTTGGTCATTAATGCCCTTGCTGGAGGGATCTGTGTTTTGGTTAGTCAGAGTTTTGACTTTTAAAGTAGTGTAGCAGGTTAATGTACGTGCTGCAAAGCAAGAGGCGTAAGATGCAGATCACAGATTTGATGTTATGGGGATAGGTAGGCGGGTCACTGATCGTGACACTGACCCTCTGGTTACTTCCGGTTCATAAGTTGCAGTGCTTCTAAGATAGCTCAGTGAGCTACGAACCAGCATCAAGGAGCTGCATGAAAGTTGCAACGCTTGGGTTTAAAACCATATTGTTTTTCTCAATCTGTCATTTTTCACAGGCTGCTAAAAGGCGTTCCTTTGGTAGTAATAAAGACTCATCCTTACCACTGTGTCACGTTGTAAATCTCACTTTGTGTTGCTCCCGAACTTGCACTCTTACCTATAATGCCTGCGCGTAGCAGTTGCATGTCGTCCTGGCTTGTAGGCAATATATGGCGTAACCCTCATTGACTCATGTAACACATTGTGTACATTGATGTACACCTTTGTATGATATATTGTCTTTGTAAAATGTATGCGTGGTGTAAACCGCTCTGACATCCAACATGGGGATGATACCTCTCCAGCAGTCAGCGGGGTTGAGGCTGGAACTCACTCACCGTGTGACCTCCGGCGCCGGCTGCACGTGCTGCCCGGTGCTTTGGTGCAGAGCCCGAGTCCCTCTCCTTACCGGAGCGTTTGGGGGCGTGGCCTTCGCGGTCGGGCCCCCGTGAGGGCCACACTCCCCAGGTTTAGGAGCGCCGTGCGTCTGTACACATACAGATACGGGTCACATTTCCTATGATGATTAAAGATCGAATAACCATGTTTTCAGAAGTGTCTTGAAGGAGATGGGGTCTTAGCAGAAGCGAATGGGCGAGGGTGGCTGATGCCAGGGTCTGGGAGTCAGGAGAGGGAAAGAGCGGCCGCCACATCTGGCTGCACGGATCCCTGTGGGGTATAGCAGACATCATAGTGGAGAAGTGTGGGTGTGGAGAAGTGTGGCTCACTGGTTAGAGGAGGCAGACCTGGAAGCAGAGGTCAGCCCGGGACCAGGGTTCAATTCCCGGCCCGGCGGGGTCTTGAGTCCCAAAATGTCCATGGACTCAACAATTCTCGATCCGGTGCCTACTCGATTCACGGGTTCACACTCTGCGACTCTGGGCAATAGCTTGCTTAATCTCCACAACGGCCCCTCGCGGCGGGATGCCTGGCTTTCACCTTGCGGATACCCTGCCGGGGTTATCTCACAGGGGAATACCAGGACGGGTTCCCTAAGCAAGCGCTTAGAAACCGCTTGGTGATTTGCGCTATATAAATTCCTGTACATTTTACATTTACATAGCTCAGTCACTGGACCTGAGCCTGGGTACCGGATATAAGGTTGCAGTTTATTTTTAAGATCGCGCGTTCCCCTTCCGTGCAGTGATTTAAAGACCAAACACATACGTTTGAAGAGCGCACACTTTTTTTATGGGAAACCAATGAAGGGAGCGTGATAAAGGTTCAGATGGGATCGCGGAGGAAGATTACAGACGGGACGCGCTGCTGTATTCTGTATATCACCTGAAGTATAGAAAAGGTCTTCACCGTGACTATAAAGTCTCTAACACATTTCCATGTCAGTAATAGAATCGCTATTAACATTTCACATTTTGCTTCAGCTGGCATTGCATAAGAGATTTAGTTTTTTCTCCATGTTGCGTTTCTACAGCTTTTCTCATGGAACATGTGACTTTAGTATAGTGCATACATGAAGTCGTCTCTAGGTGTGAGTGTGCTGAGGTTGCACGTGGGTGTTATATGATGGAGAGGTATTGAATGCTCTGAAACGAGGCTGAAGGCCGTGCACGTTTCTCACATTAACTGTCAGCGGGTCAAAACGTGTGTATATGCACACCAAGTCCTTAGCATCTCTGCATGTCATAAGGATGCAGACTATGTGCACATCCAGTCCTTGGCCTCTCTGCGGGTCATAAGGTGTGCAGACTACGTGAACATCCAGTCCTTGGCCTCACTGCAGAGTGCACAGAATGATGGTCACGTGTGTCAGCTCTAATTGTGGGGATGAGTGAGATGATGGAGTTCAGAAAGGTCTCACTCTTGAGGGGCCCCGTGCACTTTTTCACTCTTGAAGGACCTCAATTTCGTTCCGTGTCATTCTTGAGGGAGCCACTGTCCCTTCTGTCTCCCTCTTGTAGGAGCCCCCAATCCATTTCTCTCACTCTTGAGGGAGCCCACCATTCCTTTTTTCACAGTCTCGAGGGAGTCCCCCTCCTCTCTCTCATTCGCCACCCTCCCCCACTATTGAGGGAGCCTTAGTGGGTCTCTCTCTTTCTCTCCCAACACATAAATAAAAATGTTGTCATTTACAATGCCAATAGCTTTAACTTTTTCAAAGGCGAAACCGTTGCATTGTAAATGCTTGTTTATGCTGTGATGGATTTTGTGGACTCAGGAACACAAAAGTTTCCAGGAGAGTCTCAGTGACGCTGTGTGCGTGTGCTTCGTGCAGCCTGAGACCTTCGTGAGGATTGCCCTGTGACCGTAAACACCCGGAGCTCAAGTGAGTCCCATCGACGCTGTGTGCGTGTGCCCTGTTGCAGCCGGAGATCTTCGTCATTGCCATCGGCTCGGACTGGGATCCCCAAAGGAGTTGTGCCGCCGGCCCGAGCCTGCCTTTTCCAAGGAGGGAGTTTGAACCATCCCCATCGGGCGATGGGGATCCCGAGTTCCACCGCCCAAAATCAACGAAGTTGCATCGGAGGCCCAAGTCAAGAGGAGAGGAGAGCGAGGTCGCACCCCCCAGGTAACGCTCAGCGAGCATACGTGTGTCGCCGCCTGGGGCGGGGTGCGGGCTCGGGGAGAAACGCTCTAGGCCTTTCCTATTCTCGCGGCGCGAGCCTCTGCTGAAGCTCGTAGGGCAGCCCGTACTTGCAGAGGTGTGGCAGTACCGGGTCCGGAGTGTGGAGCTGCACTTTGTTTTCCACCATACCTGTGTTAGGGGCACATTTTGGCAGAAGCTGACCGCAAGTTAGTAAGAGTGGCATAGAGACCATCCAGAGCACCGTGATCAGTGCCAGAGTACATTATTTTTGCATTGCATTATTTCTGCATTATGAACTTCCTGATTGTTGCATTACGCATTGTATTATTTCTGCATTATGTACTGCCTGATTGTTGCATTACGCATTGCATTATTTTTGCATTACGAACTGCCTGATTGTTGCATTACGCATGGTATTATTGTTACATTACGAACTGCCTGATTCTTGCATTACACATTGCATTATTTTTGCATTACGAACTGCCTGATAGTTGCATTACGAATAGCATTATTTTGGCATTACAAACTGCCTGATTGTTGCCTAATGCATTGCATTAAGCCTTCGTTGAAGAGATTCTGCGTACTTCCGGTGGAAGAGAACTCCATATCTTTGGTGCAGCGCCGGAGAAAGCTTGGTGACAGGTTCTTTTTTTGTTAAGGATGAGTGGTTTCAAGAGGAAGGTAGTGGCACTTCTTAAGGGTCTTAAACCACAGGGTAGTTCAAGTTTTTTTGCAAGGTACCTGAGAGTATTGAAGTGAAGGGCTTTGTGCGCCAGAACAGCAATCTTTAACTGAATTAGTGCTTCGTAGGGCAACCAATTGAGAGATTTTAGGACTAGGGATATATGTTCGTATCATTTGGTGCCTGTGACCAGTCTAGCCGCCGCGTTTAGTGATGACCTTAGTGGAGCCAGGGCATATTTGGGAAGGCCACAAAGGGTAGCACTGCTGTAGTCTAGCCTCGGCAAGACAAGTGCTTGGACCACCTGCTTGAAATCATTAAGTGGAAGGAAAGGTTTGATATTTCTGAGAGAACTCAGCAAATAGTTTGCTCCCTTACATACATTGCTGATATGATTTTTCATATTCAGGTGCTTGTCCATGGTGACTCCGAGAGATTTGGCTGAGTCTATGATGAGAGGAGTACAATTGAAAGCAGTGAGGTGACTCAGCCATAGGTCTTGCGTGGGGATGTGATTCGGAGGGGAGATGAGCAGGAATTCTGTTTTGGAAGTGACAAGCAGGAGATGGTTCTCTGTTAACCAGTTTTGAGTAGACGTTAGGTTAGTGTTGAGGGAAATGATGTTTTCCAGGGATGAGATTTTCAACTAGAGTTGCATGTCATCCGCATACATGTGGAAGAGAATGTTCATGGAGTTTAATGAGTTAGCGAGAGGTTCCAGGAAAAGGTTGAAGAGGATAGGAGATAGAGCAGACCATTTGGGGACCCCCATGAGTACAGGAGAGAGCTGGAAGAGAGAGTAGTTTGCCTTGACTCTTTGTGATCTGTGATGTAGGAAAGACGAGAACCATTGTAGCACCTGGTCAGCAAAACCCATTCTGTTTTGCTGGATGGATAGGAGGTTGTCATGATTAACCGTGTCGAATGCGGAGGAAAGGTCAAAGAGAATCAGGAGGCAGGATTAGTTTTTGTCAAGCATTTTTAAAATGTCATCCATAACGTGAGTGAGAGCCAATTCGGTGCTGTGCCTCTTCCTAAAACCAGATTAATGCTGGTCTAAGAGTTGCTAATTCTCTATGTGAGAACAAAGTCGAGATTGAACACAATTTTCGAGAAGTTTCGCTAGGGTTGGGATGTTAGAAATGGGGCGGAAATTATTGAGATCAGATTTGTCAGCATTATGTTTTTTTTTAGAATAGGTGATACCTGAGCTGCTTTTAGGCAATTGTGGATCGTGCCTTGTGAACGAGAAGTGTTTACTTTCCTTGTCCAGGTGGGGATGAGTGCATTCTTGATTTCTTTGAAGATGGCCGGGGCAACGGGTCACTGAAGTGATTGGAAGGGTTGATATTCTGAAGAATCTTGTGGATGTCATTTTCACTAAATGGGTTAAAGGTGCCCCATGACGCATTGTTCTTGGTGTTTACCTTTTTCAAAGGGCTCAAGGGGGGAGGCGGTACTTGAATAAGGCAATAGAGCCTTCTTAGAGGCGAGGTCAGCAGAGATGAGTCTTGATTTCTGCAAGAAGAAAGCGGCAAGTTTGTTGCATGAGGGTGGGCTGCCACCCGATTCAGAGTGGTTTGGACCAACAACTGATTGCTGTTTGACCAATTCGAACAGTTTCTTGGGGCGGTTTGCCGCTTGATCCAGTTGGTGTCTGAAGTACTCAACCTTGGCACTCTTGATTTGTTTGTTGTAGAGGCTCCTGACATCTCTAAGAAGTTTTAGTTGGTCTGAGGAGGGATTACATTGCCAGGAACTTCAGCTGCCCTAAGGGTGCGTCATTCAGTGTTTAAGTTGTCATTATACCACGGTTTAGATATTTTTGTTGAAGCATTTTTATGTTGGAGTGGAGCAATGTCATCCATGATGTTGGTGATTTTCGAATTGTAGGCGTCAGTGAGTAATTGCACCTCGACCAAGTCAGCTTGGGTGAGAGGGCAGATTTACATTGTGCAGCTAGATTTATTGATCTGAGGACTCTTTTCCATATCTTTGCTTTCAATGGTTTCAACACCTCCCTATTAATGTAAAAGAGGATGCTATGGTGGTCGGACCAATCACAAGGGGTAATGGAATCTAGGGTGATGGTCTGCCCTTTAGAGATGATGAGGTCTAGAGTGTCTCCTTTAATATGAGTTGGTTAGTCGCAGCGCTGAATCAGATCTTGATCATTTATGAATGATTTAAGGCAAGATACAGCGGAGTCGTTGGGGTTAGACCAGTGAAGGTTGAAATCACCAAGGAAGATTTGGGCCACCACTGAGTCGACATTGCTAGTGATGATTTCCATTAGTTGCTCAATGAAGTGGAGATTGTCACCCAGGGGGTGGTAAAATGTGTACTTGAGATGCTGAAACACAGGTATTCACTGGAGGAAGGTGCAGAGGACTCCAAGTGAGAAATCGAAAGTGTGTTCCTGTAAATACAGGCTAGGCCACCACCCAAGTTCAAAGCTCTATCTAGCCTAATTATGCCATGAGTAGGAGGTACTAGGAGGTCTATAATAGGAGTGGAAGCAGGATTTAAACAAGTTCAGTGAGGATGATAATGTCTAAGTCACTGTGGTGGATGAGGTCGAAGATAACGGAGGCGTGTTTACTGGCTGACCTGCAATTAAGTAGTACACATTTAAGTCGTAGTGGATTAGGGGGTGAAGGAGTCTGGGTGATGTTCACACGGGTGAGGTTGTCGGAATTGCTGCATCTAGGATTGCGAGGAAGTTCTCTGTTCGGGTTAGAAAGGTTGGAATGTATTTGTTTTGGCTGGACCATGTTAGATTTGATCCAGGAGATCAGTGGATGCCGGGTGTGTCTCACATCCTCTGGGGTTGGTGGAGGCATTGGGTAGGGGAATGGATTTCGAGAAGGAAGGGGTTAGAGCTGATCCATGTGGTCGCTATCCCTGGTGGACGCTCTGGGCCAATTCAAAGAAGTGAGGATAGAGCTGATCACGGGGAAAAGATCATTTGAGAGGGCTTTCAGGTCATGTACCTCAGAAGTGAGAAGGTGCAACTGTTGAGATATCTCGTCAAGGCGCGCAGCCAAGTCTGAGTGTTGGTCTAGGGGTGGAGGCTGTGGGAGAAAAACGAGGGGTGAAGTTGTGCATCTGTTTAAGCCAGTTGAGTCCTGTGTCTACACATTTGCCTTGAAGATAAGCCTGTCTGCTCGTGCCAAGCTACCAAGGGGGTGAGCAGGGGCTATTTGAGAAGGTGTCCTTCCTTTCCCTGACTTAGAAGCAAGGGTCATCTCTTTGGACTAAGGTACCTACTTCAGCCAACTAGAGACCCCCAGATCTAACAGACGGTGTTTCCAGCTGTTGGACACTTGAGTGTTTGTCATGGCGCCCCTCCTTTTTTCTCCACCCCATGTCCTCATCCCAGTCATTAGTTCATGAGATAAATCACACCTCCAGAGACACGAAAACTCCAGTACAAGTTGGAAATGCAAGCCCCATCCACCCTAAGTTGGGTGCCATAAAATGGCTGGCATTGCCAGAAGCCTCCTTTCTTTCTTTCTTTCTTTCGTAGATTTATATAGCACAAACTTGACCCGAAGGTATCCGGTATCAGAGCGCTTTACATGAGAACCTGCTGCCTTATAGTAGGCACAGGGAGATTAAGTGATTTTCCCAGAATCACAAGATGTAAAGATTCATTGCCGAGACTCAAACCAGATTCCCTAGTCGTTAGGCTACATGCTCTCCTGTTTGTTTCCTACATCGAACAAGAAAGGACTCCAGGAGTAGAGGTCCCCGCGGGGCTAAGACCTCCACCTCTGCTACTAAATGCCCTTTCGGTACTGGCCTCTGAAGAAGCCCTTTCTCGTTTCCTGGCCAGGCTCATTTTCCCAAGATGTAGGATGCACAAACTAAATATCATACAAATACCATACACTTGTTATGTCACAGACCACACTGATGATGTTGCTACACTCCATAAAAACAACAGTCATAAACTAGGGAAGGAGGATGAGGTTAAAGGCAGGTGTAGGACAGTGCGGGTAGATGATCACAGAGATGAGTGAAAGCCTGAGAATGGATCTTCATTGTCCTATACACCGGGATGAGCACAGCTTGCTGTAAAGGGCAGTGAGATGGGCAGCTGGTAGGCGGGGGGTTGTTATGAGTTGTACCTAGCTGTACTTGCTCAGACAGTTTTCTCTAAACAGATGGATTTTTATTAATGTCTGAAAGTCAAAAGATCCACTGTGCCAGTTATGCGTTTATGGTGTCCCAGAGGTGAGGGGTAGCAAGTATGAAGTATTGTGTGCTGTGGCTGTAGTTTGTGTTTGAGAACAACCAACACCATGGCAGTGCTACATCTGGCAGACCTAAAGAGACTGGAATTGTAGAACATATTTGATTGCTAAATACGTAGTTTGTTAGTGTGTAGGGTTTCATGAGTGATACA
Organism: Lissotriton helveticus; assembly: GCF_964261635.1. Taxonomy (NCBI): domain Eukaryota; kingdom Metazoa; phylum Chordata; class Amphibia; order Caudata; family Salamandridae; genus Lissotriton; species Lissotriton helveticus. The sequence continues at coordinate 448,649,352 of NC_136061.1, forward strand.
GACACTATTTAATTGTACACACTAGACAAGGAATTAAATGGAGAGCAAGTAGAGTTACAGTAATGTTCGTTTCATGATGGCTACCAAATCAGCTGGCTCCTGTGATCCGGTCCAGCTGGAGCACAAGCAAGTCCGCTTCACAAAGGCCACGAAACGGTGAGTAACAATATTCAAAGGCAACTAAAGCTAGTGATATTTCTAAGAGGAACATTTGGACACAGCACATATTCACAGAAAAGTGTAAACTCAGGATATCTTTATTTTGTATGACTTATTAATTAAACTAGTCTGGAAGGGTGATAAAACAGCTGTAGTTCAAGACCATCACTCAATAAACTCTTGAGATCTTATTAAGATTTTGAAAAGAAACCCTCATTCTGCCTGGCAGGCAATGATCCTCCCCACGCGTTTGTCAATATATTTTCAATTATGCTTACGATGATTTGCGCCTTCTGTTGTGTTGCACCCTGACTCTACAAACTAGGCATTTGGCAAGCTGTAGTTCAATCAAGTCATAGAAATGACAACCATTACTGGCACAGATGTCCCTGGCAAGGCCTGCTCCTGCGATGGAGCAGCTAGCGACCAGTTGTATTCCCAGAGACCTCCTGTATTGCACTGGATTATTTTGTATTAGCAGTGAGTTCGAAGTGTTTATGCCATTCATACCTGATGTTCATATTGAACATTGTTTCTAACAAGGACACTCAGTTTGTACTAAGGTGCTGTATTGACTCAATGGCCTGGTAAAAAAATCTTCATTATATTTCTTTTTATTTTATTTTAAAGCATGCTTGACTATTATAAGGGCTTGTGGTGCTTGTTAACCAGCAGAGCAAATGAAGAAGTGCTAATTACCACTGACAGGTGATGGGTGAAGAGCCAGGAATCCAATTGCTTGCAAAATCAATGCTTTATAGCATGATTAGAAAATCCTCCATTTTGTGGAGGAAACTCTTAATACGAAGTAGAATTACAGGCTCAATTTCGGCTACAAATCTTCATTATTAATGGAAGAAATTCAGCAAGTAGACAATTCTCACTCCTCCTATTTGGATCATCTTTGTTCAACTATAAACAGAAATAGGTCTAGCTTTCATCCTTATGTCCCACTTGGACTCGAGCTCTTTAAAGTACTTTTGGAATCATGATCAGTTATAGGATATCATTGTTAATCCGCTTATCATTCACTACTATTACAGCAACGCTTAAGTTACTTTTAAATAACTGTATCTTTAAATTCAGGCTTTTTTTTTAAACAAATTGCAACTTTCGAAAAGCATGTCAATTTGCTCATCACCAACTCGAACTTCAAGCGCCTCCTTTCAGAAAAGATGCTCTATAAGAAAACGTGCACTGATGTAACACTTAGCTCTACCCAAAGGGAGCTTCCTTTCAAAACTGTGCATTTTTTAGTCCCATAAGTGGGATAGTAGGTACGGGTTTTGTGCCAGATAGCAAACAGGTTCTGGAACTCACACTGAATAATTCCAGTCAGGGTAGCAAACATGAACAACAAAACTACTCTTCCACCAATTGGTAAGCACAGTGTTCAGCCATCCCTTCCAGACATTTCTCATTTCTGTCCCAGGTCGTGGTTCCCCCACCAACACTTACACCGTGAGCCTCATTCCTGATTCCTCCAGTGGCGTCCACAGTTTACACCATGGCTCGAAATGTACCTATTTAGGGCAGGCATTATAAATAATTCTTCCATTAAAGAGCTCCCAGGGTCTTCAACTAAACGGGACTGCAGCCATCTGGATTTTCTCAGAAACAAGGACCCCTCAACCCAAGTAAACCTTTTAGTCACACAGGGGATACAAGCATTTCCAGATAAATTACGTGTCAAATAGTTCAAAATCAGTTTCAAGAGTAAGGAATGCATAATAATTTCGAATGTATAATTTGTGCACAAACACATGCCACCCTCTTAACGTTGGACCCATGATTGTGCGGCGTGCGTATATGTGTGTCTTTATAGATTTATATTTTCAGGGGGAATGCCACTAAAACTGATTATCAGCAAAGTTAAAGCCCCAAACAGAGCAGAGTTGCCAATACAATTAATCATCTGCGTTTTTGGGGAATCGCTGACAGGAATATTAACAGATTGTTTCAGTTTGTTTATATGGACTGACAGGCACTGGATGCCCGTGTTCACCTTCTGTGGATTAATGCTTCTCCTTGCTGGAGTGAAGCAAAAGGAAGAATGGAAAATGCCTTTTAGAAGGGGATAGGCATACCGGGCCTGCTTTCTGTCTGCCCTTCAAGGAGCAGCACACAGTTTAGAATGACTGTTTCACCGTACCTTTTTTGGAACATTCTTATGTAAGTCGAAATGGAAATACTACATATGAATCTAGAAACCGTGTACTTCGCTGTACAGATTTCCTGGCAATAAGAGATACGTGTTAAGAGTTGTATGCCATGCCAGCCAATTTGGAAGCTCTGGTGCATGGCAGTGTGTCCCCTGAAATCACTGAGAGAGACATTTATTTCCACTCACAGCGTTTGTGGGGGGTGGGAGGGGGGTTGGGGGTCGGTGGAGTCTCAACGCATCACATGGAGGGGAATTTTGTGTTTTTTTCTCAAGGGATGAGCCTCAGATTTAGATACACTTTTTATTAAACGTGTTATCAGGTGGTGCTAATGTTCGTTAAAGGATAGAACAGTGCTCGAAAACTTAAGCAATAGGCGCCTAAGCAGGTGATTGGCAGTCCTACAAGGCATCTTTAAGGTCATTGAAACAGTAGGAAAAGGCCTTTTGCAGTTCAAAACCCTATGATTTTGCGAATCGCAAGGTTTTTGACTAGCAAAAGGGCTTTGCACAATAGGCCCATGGTTCGGCGTCAACATGCTCACAACAGCATTTTCTTCCAAGTCAGACTATACACATCCTTACAACGGCACACATTAAGAAAGAACGCTGATACAAACTGTACAGCCTGAATATGCAAATATGTCTATCAAGGCACCAAACAGTGCTTGCTGCTATGACATACAGGCACATTTGCCAGTCAATGGGCACATGTGCCAAGAGAGGAAATGCTAACCAGCTTGGAACAGCCCTCTGGTTTCATTCACCTTAAAAAAAAAAAAAAAAAAAAAAAAAAAAAAATCACACATAAGAGTGACATGTTAACTCTACTAACCAAACACCTTCGCAAAAATGAATTAGACTCTGGTCTGTGATAGAAAAGTGTGAACATCCATACTCTAGTCTATCGAAAGGTGCTGCTATACTATGAGCTATAAAACTACTGATAACTAATAGATTAATGGGAAAGGAACACACAGTAGTAGATTCAGGGACTTTGTTTGGGGTGTAACACTCCCACATCCAAATGAATGAATTCTTGGCAGAAATTTGGGTCCGAGGATCATTGATTTTGGTCTGTTATCACTCTGTAATTTTTTTTGTTGTGAATCAAGAATGAAAATTAATACAGTGAAATTTGAAGGAAATAATAGATGGCTGAATTCTGGATTCAAGCTTGTCTGGCTGATGAGGGGTGTTACAACAAAACCGCTCCCAGGATGCTTGTTTCCGGTCCAGGGAAGACATGGTTTGGAAGTTCGGGCTGGACTGTTCCTATGAGGCACAGGGCCAAGACTGATTTGCATATAGCGGTGTCTGAACTGGGGTGGCAAAGTGAGCTAAAGAACGATGATGGATTCAATCCAGATCTGTGACTGGGGTTGAGTGTCTGAAAAGTTTCAGCACTCCAACCATCATCTCCTTGTGTTTGCTTTGTTTGCCCTAAGTTGGCAGGGAATGCCCAGACGTGGGTCCCTTGCTCACTTTCCCACTAGATTCAAGCTAGTCTGGCTGATGAGGGGTGTGACCCCAAAACCAGTCCCAGAATGCTTGTTTCCGGTCCAGGGAAGACATGGATTGGCAGTTTGGGCTAGACTGTTCCCAGGAGGCACAGGGCCAAGACTGATTTGCATATAGCTGTGTCTGAACTGGGGTGGCTAAAGAACAATGATGGATTCAATCCAGATCTGTGACTCGGGGTCACTGTCTGAAAAGTTTCTGCACTCCGTCCATCATCTGCTTGTGTTTGCTTTGTACTTAACTCATTACTCCTGGAGGATTAAGGGATTACTATGAGGAGGAGGCAAACATGTCATATTTCATGGTCACAGATGTAGTGGATGCCTCCATAATTAAGGCAGTGTAAGATGCAATGGTCCCTCTGGAGAAGAGACTGATGGATATTGCATAGCAGTGCTTACAACCCCTTGCACCAAGAGAAGACCTTCCAGGGCCTTCTGCCCCAAAACCTCCAGAGCCAGCCTTGTCCCCCCTTCTGAGAACCTGCATAAACAACCGCAATCCTCTTTGGTGGATGTGGATGCGTTTGCCAGGTTGAAGAAGGTGGTTTTAGACACCATCCCCCCTGCGCTCCCCAACCCGCCCACCCTGGTGGCCCCTCGCAACTGTGCGAGACCGCACCCAATTCACCTCCCCTTGCGTCTGATGACTTCTCCACAGGCCTGGAGGGCAAATCTGACCACAATCGGTCCTGGAGACCCTCCCCAAACCCCCTGTAGACCCTCAGCCCTCTCTGGAGGATCCTGGTGACTCCCAGTCAGATCTCCTGGATCTGGAGCAACTGATGCCCCTTCGTTCCTTGGAATGTTCAGCAAGTGACAAGGTGGGCAAGTATGTGAACAGGAGGCTCTAGAAACACCTTAATCAGGAGTTCATGACCCGCCTACGGGTGGAGTGCCCCCTCCCGTCTTTGGATGAGAAAGTGGCGGTCACCCTGGAGACAGACGCACAGATGGCTACTTTCCTAGCCAAATATATAAGAAACCAGAAGAAAGGCATTGCCTGCTCCTGGCTGTAATATCAGGACAAGCTCCTGGACATAACAGGTCTTTTTGTACAGATCTTCGATATGGCGGAGGATGCCAAGGCATTCAGGGCCCTAATCACTTGGTAGGTCCTGTCCAGCTGGGCCCAACGGACGATAATATTCCTCGACAACATCACCTGTGCCATCTCTATGGAGAGGATCAGGTCTTTGCTCATAAAAATCAACCCCAAACTCAGGGAGTTGGTGACATCAGAGGCAGGCCATGTGGCACAAGGTGGGCGCTTTGGCAACCCGTTTGTCATAGAGCTTGGGAAATTCGTTTTGAGCTTTAATTCTCTGAATAAGGCATAATCTAATGTTAAGCGCATCTTCAATGTGCGTGGTTTCTATGGGGCTAGCAGTGGCATTGAGCGCTCAGCTGGCCATTCCCAGTACTCCTCATCCGGCAGAGGACCACCTTCTCATCGAGGCCAATAGCAGGACTTCTCACACTTCCAGGGGTTTTTACCCCACAAGAGGGCGCTCACACCACACAGGCTACCGTAATGGAACCAGGGGAGGAGGATCCAGCTCCAGTTCTAATAATGAGCCTTTCGCTGACTGCATGCAGTTGTTTGGGGGGTCTACTTGGCAAACTTTATAAACCATTTGCGGGCTCTCACGTCCGACGCCTGGGTACTCCAGACAGTTCAGGGGTTCTACGAGTCCACCTTTCAACCCCTATCACCCTGTTACATCTGTTTCTCAGGTCAGGAGGCTGCTCTTATTCAACAGGAGGTTCTCGAACTCTTCTCCAAAGGGGCTATTTGCTCTTCAAATCCTCACCCCTCTGTTTTTCCAAGCAATCGGTTTCTGGTCTAAAAACAAGAAGGGGGTTAGAGCCAGGTGATCAATCTTCAGCAATTTAATGAGTGGTTGGTTTACCACCACTTAAAGATGTAGGGTATTCAACACCTTTGCAAACTCCTCCAGCCTAATAACTGGATGGTCCGCCTGGACCTCAAGGACGCCTACCTTACAGTCCCGCTATTTCCTCTTCATCGCCGGTTTCTTCAATTCTAATGGCAGGGTCAAACTTTCAAGTTTACCTCTCTACCTTTTCGCCTGTCATAGGTTCCTTGGTGTTTCACCAGGGTTCTAAAGACAGTGGTGGAACGCTTGAGGGCTTCTGGGGTATGCAATAAAAGTGTACCTCGATCACATGCTGCTGATGGATCAATGCCCACATGCTTTGTCCCATCATCTGCGGATGACGGTGGATTTACTACAGTTGCTGGGGTTCGTGATCAATCAAGCGAAGTCAAGCTTCTCCCCATTGCGCTCAATTTTGGGGTTTGTGATCGATTCAGTGGAGACCACGCTCAGCCTTCCTGCAAGGAAAATGTCCAAAATATGTCACAAGGGGAGGAGGACACTGGTGATACCTCATACCTCCCTTGTCCGATACCCGGGGTGGTAGGCCAGTTGTCATCCTCCATTCAGGCCATCTTTCCGGAACACCTACACTTTTGGGCCCTTCAGCGCTTGAAGGTATCCCACCTGCGCGGCGGTCTTACTTATTCCCAGTACGTTCCCTTGTCTGACCAAGCCAAGGAGGAGCTAGAAAGGTGGCTCTCTCACATGAGGCATGGAACGGTTGCACCACTTTCCACTCAGACCGGGATCGCACATTCAAGTCTGATGCCCGCAGTTTAGGCTGGGGCTCTCATTGTGGGGAGTTCACCACTGGCGGAGGATGGTCCACCATAGAACAGTCCTTCCATATCAACTGCCTGGAGTTGCTGGCGGGTTCCTTTGCTGTAAAGTTGTGGACCTGAAATTGGTGCAATCATGCGTCCTTCTCAAGAAGGACAATGGAGCGGCAGTCCACTACATCAATCATTTAGAAAATATGCGGTCTGGGACCCTGTCGGACCTGGCCAAGACTTTTTTAGAGTTCTGCCTGGACCATCATGTGTCAGCCACGGCCGAGCATCTCCTGGGGTCAGCCATCCAAGTGGCGGATTGGAAGTACTGCCATCTCCAAGACTCTAGTCTGTGGAAACTTCTCCTGACAATGTTCAAAGCTTTTGCCTCCCTGTGGGGCCCTTTCATGATTGAAATACTTGTGTCCCGGCTTGATCCTCAACTTCCCTCTTACTTCAGCTGGATGGTGATTGACAGCGCAGGTGCGCAGGCAGAGGGTGGATCTGGTAGTGATAACTCCGGTTTGGAAGTCGCAAGTTTGGTTTCCAGTTCTGATGGAACTTTTTTGGGCTTCTCCAGTCAGTTGACACCATTATCCTCATATCCAGAGTGATCCCTCAGGGAATCCCCAACACCTGGTAGCAGGACACAGCCTGCAGCTCATCGTGTGGAGGATTACAATTGCAAGTCCCGAGCCGATCGAAAGTTGCTGCAGACCTCCTCTCTCAAGCTTGGGCAGACTATACAGTCACAAGGTACCAGTGGACCAGGTCTCTATGGATGGATTGGTGTCTGCCACGAAGTCTGGATCCCGTGGTGGCAGACATTGTTTACATCCTAAACGTCTCCAAGACATCCGGGGGATGTCAATAAATTTTTTTACCTTTTGTTCTCATGGCCTAGCAACACGTATCTCTCCCAGAAACAGCTGTTGGCCAATCTGGACATTCTTTTGTGTCTTATTTCCTGCAGGAGAGTGTTGGATGTTAGGGCCCTCAATATTATGGGAAGGTCCTTTACTCCGGAGGGGGTCACATTTAATTTTGCCCAAAGAACCAAGGGCCATTCCCGGGTAATTTCTTACCCAGTCTTTCCTGATGTTCCCAAGTTGTGCGTTGTCAGATGCATCAAGGCACATGAAACTCATGTGGAGAAGCAATTGTTGACTGCTTTGAGGAAAGCTTTATGAGCATTCTATTTTGCAACCACTGCGAGATGGGTTAGGTGGATAATGCAGGAAGTGGGATTGACACCAAGATTTTCGGTGTGCACTCAGCTCGTTGCGCCACTGCCTCAAAAGATTTTGCTTTAGGAGCCCGCTTGGAGGATATTCTGAATGCAACAGACTGACCCTCAGATTCAACAATCCAAGAGGTTTTATTTCAAACCAGTCTCCTCCATTGCGGCTCTGGTGGTGGACAAGCTTTAAACTAGCATAATAGTTGCCTCTGGGTCCTGCCTTAGAATGAAAAATGTCCTAGATATCGGAAGGGAAAGTTTCAATTCTATTAAGGACTCGGAGGCGAGGATTAGTCCACCCTTCTATGAATTATGACACACCCGGGTTATTGGATCAGCTTATGGATGTATGTTAGGCATTTTCCTTTCACTGGTTGTACTTTGATGTTTTTTCTGGAGGTTGCAAGTGTTAATCATTTCCTCCTGTCTGTGGTTATGCGGTTGTGATACTTGATGAAGTTCTTCCTCAGGTTGATAACTCTCTCCCTCTCACTCATAGAGACGGAGTCTTCCAAACAAGAATGAAATCTTCCACTGGCAGCTTTGTTCCAGGAAGAAAGAGGAAGGTCGAGGAGGGGCAACACCTTTCGCTGATGTTGTAGGTGCCTGAATGGACACTGACTGTGCTTGTTTTAAACTTAATTGCTTCCCTGGGGATATGGGAAATGACGTTTTCTGGTTGTTCATGGTTATTGTAATATAAATGTAAATGTAGTATACTTGTAAAGCGCACAGCTGCCCCAGCAACGGGGCGTCCCGGCGCTGTATAACTCTGGGGAACCCGTCCTGGCTTTCCCTGTGGGATGGTCCCTTGCTGGGAGTCCCCAAGGTGGAGTCAGGCATCCCCGGAATTGGTGGGGCCGTTGTGGAGATTAGGCAAGCTAATGCCCAGAGTTGCTGAGTGGAACCCCTGATTAGAGTAAGCACCGAAGCGAGAATTATCAAGTCCGCTGACCAAGGTCCACGACCCTGCCGCGTCGGGAATTGAACCCTGGTCCCGGGCTGACTTCTGCTCTCAGGCCTGCTGCCTCTAACCAGTGAGCCACACTACTCCACAATATGGATGCTATTTGACTAAAATGAAGAAAGTAGAGCATAATCCTCACCTCCAAGTCATTAATAGAATTGCAACTTACAAGCAGCTTGGACATTTTTAATTCTCTGGCCCTGACTGAGAAATTCACAAGTATTCTCTTAGATGCCTGCCATTATCTGTGGGTGAGTACATACAATGAAACACTGCATTTATATTCTCACAAAAGCCATTAAAGTGTTAAGATGGCTGTTTTCTCTGTGTAATTGAGGCTTTTAATAAAACAAGCATTGTCAAAGCCAATAGAGCTCGTCTTTGAGACCTACTGACACTGCTAGTGCCTTTTGTTTCTACTGTACAGCATGGGGATTGCAATGATTTTTAGCCATGATGTACAGAAGTTTGGCTTCTGTGCAGCATGGATGGCTAAAAATCACTTTTTAAAAAGTGCTGTAATGCAGCAGGTGCTAATGTGTTTAAGAAAATGTTTTGCCCTTTTAGTGGCTGCTACATAGTGGTTCCCTCCCTCCCGGCTCCCTTCTTATGACGCCCCCAGAGCGACCGCGCAGCGGACGCGCGCAGCGGGAGCGTCGACTGAGCGCCAAAGGCGCGCCAAAGGCAAGCCCGTCTGCGCCCGTCCGCGCCTGGACCGCGCACAGTGCCAGGACCCCTGGCCCCCACCAACGGAAGACGACCCGACTGTACTACGACGCCACCGAACTCATCGCACTCAACGCCGGTAGAATCCCGGGCTGCTATCGAGCCGCCCCGAGACGCACCCACGGACCCTTCTGCTGCCACTCCTGCAAGTTCACCTGCATTCGGACCTGCACCACACCAGCACCGACCAAGCCGAACTCCAGCAGCAACCACCTCAAGTGCATCCTGCTCAACACCCGCTCCGTCCACAGACACGCCGTCGTGCTCTGGAACCTGCTCGACACCACAGCCCCAGACGTCGCCTTCCTCACGGAAACCTGGATGGACGCCTCCTCAGCGCCTGACATCGCCATCGCCATACCGGACGGCTACAAGATCATCCGGAGGGACCGCGTCAACCAGACAGGAGGAGGCATCGCCATCATTCACAGGAACTCCATCCGCATCACGACCAACACCGACAACACCCTCACACCCGCCGAACACCTGCACTTCCAGATCCACATCAACCCCAAGACCACCCTCAGAGGCACCCTCATCTACAGACCCCCGGGACCACGCACACAATTCAGCGAAGACATCGCCGACTTCATCAGCCCGCACGCCCTCCCCTCCGCTGACTACATCCTCCTCGGGGACCTCAACTTCCACCTGCAGAACAACAACGACCGCAACACCACCACCCTGCTGGACAACCTCGCCAACCTCGGTCTCAAGCAGCTGGTAACCACCCCCACCCACTACGCCAGACACACACTCGACCCCGTCTTCTCATCCAGCAAGGACATCGCCTTCAGCCACGCCACCGGACTCCACTGGACGGACCACAGCTGCGTCTACTTCAGCTTCAGAAGGACCACGATCCACCACCACCAGCAACAGGTTGCACGCAGAAGCTGGAACAAGATCACAGCCGACCAGCTCGCGACTTCCCTGAGCATGAACCCTCCCACCAGCGCAACAAACCCAAGCCAGGCGGCCACCAACCTCACGAAGTGGATCAGCAACTGCGCAGACGACCTCGCCCCTCTGAAGACCCCGCCTAGCAGACCCGGCAGCAAGAAAGCCCCATGGTTCACCGACGAACTCAAGAGCTCCAAGAAGAACTGCCGAGCCCTCGAGAAAGCCCTGCGCAGAGACCCAACACCGAACAACATGACTGCCCTCAAACTCGCCACCCGAAAACACCACCAACTGATCCACGCCACCAAGAAAACTGCATTCAAGGAACGACTGGACAACAACGCACACAACAGCAAGGAACTCTTCAACATCGTTAAAGAGCTCTCCAACCCCAACGCCGGAAACAACGACATCACCCCTTCGCAAGACCTCTGCAACTCCCTCGCCTCCTACTTCCACAATAAGATCGCGGACATACACAACAGCTTCAGCTCCCAACCGACGCACGCCACGACCGAACCACCGCCCCCCACCATCACCCTCCGCGCCTGGACCCCGATCAGCACCGAAGACACCATCCGCACGATGAACTCCATCCACTCCGGATCTCCGACCGACCCCTGCCCTCACCACGTCTTCAACAAGGCCGACGCCGTCATCGCACCCCACCTGCGGGACATCATCAACACCTCCTTCGACACCGCTACCTTCCCGGAGAGCTGGAAGCACGCCGAACTCAGCGCTCTACTAAAGAAGCCATCAGCCGACCCCACCGACCTCAAGAACTACCGCCCCTTTTCGCTGCTCCCGTTTCCTGCAAAAGTCATCGAGAAGACCGTCAACAAGCAGCTGGCCGCCTTCCTCGAGACGAACGGATCCCTCGACCTCTCGCAGTCTGGCTTCCGGGCCAACCACAGCACCGAGACCGCCCTGATCGCAGCTACCGATGACATCCGAGCCCTGCTCGACAACGGAGAAACAGCGGCCCTCATCCTCCTAGACCTCTCCGCGGCCTTCGACACTGTCTGCCACCGTACCCTAGTGCAGCGCCTCAGCAACGTCGGAATCCAGGAGAAGGCACTGGAATGGATCACCTCGTTCCTCGCCGGAAGGACACAGAGAGTCCGCCTCCCCCCGTTCAGATCAGAAGCCACTGAAGTCATCTGCGGCGTTCCTCAAGGCTCCTCGCTCAGCCCAACCCTCTTCATCGTCTACATGAGCCCCCTCGCAGCCATCGCACGCCAACACAACCTCAACATCATCTCCTACGCCGACGACACCCAGCTGATCCTCTCCCTCACCAACGACCCCGCCACCGCCAGAGCCAACCTACACGAAGGGATGACAGACGTAGCGAAGTGGATGATGAGCAGCCGCCTGAAACTGAACTCGGACAAGACGGAAGTCCTCATCCTGGGATCCTCACCCTCCGCCTGGGACGACTCCTGGTGGCCCCCGCCCTGGGCAGCGCACCCAAACCAACAGACCACGCACGCAACCTGGGCTTCATCCTGGACTCCTCCCTCTCCATGACCAGACAAGTCAACGCCGTCTCCTCGTCATGCTTCAACATCCTGCGCATGCTACGTAAGATCTTCCGGTGGATCCCCACCGAGACCAGGAAGACGGTCACCCAGGCCCTCGTCACCAGCCGCCTGGACTACGGCAACTCCCTCTACGCCGGAACCACCGCCAAACTCCAGAAGAGACTCCAGCGGATCCAGAACGCCTCAGCACGACTCATCCTGGACATCCCCCGTCGCAGCCACATCTCCGGACACCTGAGAGATCTGCACTGGCTACCGGTCAACAAGAGAATCACCTTCCGTCTCCTCACCCACGCACACAAGGCCCTACACAACTAAGCCCCAACAGCCGCCTCAACTTCTACGCTCCCACACGCCAACTTCGATCGACCGGCCACGCCCTCACCGCCGTCCCCCGCATCCGAAGAGCCACCACAGGAGGAAGGTCCTTCTCCTACCTGGCCGCCAAGACTTGGAACTCCCTCCCGAACCACCTCCGCCGGACCCAGGACCACCTCGCCTTCAGGAAACAGCTCAAGACCTGGCTGTTCGAGCCGTAGCGGACCCCCCCTCCCCTAGCGCCTTGAGACCCTCCGGGTGAGTAGTGCGCTATATAAATGCTGTGATTGATTGATTGATTGATTGGTTCTCGCCACCCATGAATTGTCCCGAACCCACTCCCCAAACAAATGGGGGAGTGGTTTGGGGGATGAGGCAACATGGAGGGAGGGAGGGGAGAGAAGGATGTGGGTGGGGAGAGAAAAGGCGAGAGGGTGTGGGGTGGCACATGGCAATAGAAGGTGGGTGGGAGGGGCTAGGGCATGAACACAGACCAGAACTATGGAGGGTGTTGTGAGGGGCACGCACATGGGACAACGGAAGGTGGGTGAAAGGGATGAAAGGGGCTGGGGCAAGTTCACAGGCAACAGAGTGGACAGGAGGGGCTGGGAAAGTACATCGAGAAGCTCACAGATAAAGGGTAGGCTGCTGGGGCAGGGGTAGAATGCAGACAACAAATGGCATGTACAAGGGTAGATGTGAGCACACATGCAAAGGAGGGTGGACAGGAGGGGAATGGGGAGGAAACACAGAGGGTGGAGAAATACATGAGAGAGACAGCTGACAAACACACTCACTCTTACAATAAGAAAAAAGAAGCGCATAAAAACGTGAGCAGTGGAAGGACACAAAAATGTTTCCATTTAGACGAATATAAGAAGAGGAAGGAACGCCTACAGAAACGGACTATTAAAAGAAAGCAAACGAGAGCGACAAAGCAATGGGAAGTAATGGGTGAGCTCTAAACCCTCTCTAAGGTGACACAAAATGTCTCACAACAGAAAGCGTATGTGTTGTCTGAGGTAAGACCTAAAACGCCAGAAGTCCATCTGTGCTATATGCCAAATGGTGCAAAGACAAAGATAAAAAATTCAAAACCTTGGTGTTATTCCATTGTGGAAGGGCAGCAATATGGATTGTTTTAACAGTACAGAAGATGCTACCATAGTTCTATTAGGACATTTTTACTCGCTCATGAATGTTCATAACAAAGATTTTCAAATCTTAAAGTGATGTTATCTCATTTTCCTTCACTGATCTATGTTTGTCCATTTTTGCATTTTTATGACACTCCCTACCCTCCCCCCAAACTTCATTTGCACAATTACTAAACTGATCATGATTGACTGTTATGGCTTCACAAAGCATGCCCAATTTACACTTTCACTGACCCAGTTGGGGCCATGAAGGTTAAGAGAATGAAGGCCCAGCAAAGGTTAAAAACAGCCTTTCAAAGAGTCTTTTTCCTGCATGCAGCTCATTCAAGGCGCTTGCAAATCTGGATAAATGAAATTTTAGTAGAAGAATAAATTGGTTCCTTTTTCCAAGTGCTGGATTTTGAGAAGGTTGACATTTTAACATATTTTTGTTATGTTTGATATCACACCCAAGTTCAATAACAAAAATGAGAGTGTAATCAAAGCATGTCTCTAACTAAGCTGATGGATGCCCACAACATCTCCAGTGTGCCATATCACCATTGCTAACCAGTTTAATGGAAAACATTATTGGGAATAGGATAAAGAAGCCACCTTGTCCGCACCTCTGACAATGGCTAGCCACCACCAAAAACAGCACCTGTTGTGCAGAATTATGATGTTGGAGTGCACTGACCAGAAGCTTCTCATCGTCAGCAGCAGTTCTGGCCACTGTAACAACTTCTGGCCACTGTAACAACTTCTGCACGATGAAGGTGGAAAAATCAGTGGCAGTCTTGGGAAAGAAGTCACACACGTGCAAAAGGAATCTGAGGACACTCTTGTTGAAAAGACCCACGAGCAAGTGAGTGCAAGAGAAAAATCAATCACCATCCAGGCACATAAACCAGCCAACAATAAAAATCATCAAGGTGCCTTCACACTGAATGCTATAAGGGCATTTATTTTGGAAAGACAGTTAATATGAGAAACTTGTAACAAAAAATGATTTACAAGAAGGCAAACATAAAGAAAAATCAGAAATAGAAAGAAAACACCGCATCCGAACAAGCAACCACCTGGCAAACAAATCCCAGAAAGCTGAAAAAATACCTGACCAAAGGGGTTGACTAAACTATGCTGGGCTTATTAACTACTGAACCTTGCTTCTTGCTCTGAAATGTATACGTCAAGCACACAACCTTGCGCAATGAAAGAAACTCAGCAGTGGTATTCTGAGGCCAGCCCAGGGCCTTATTGTGTCTACACTTAGATATGCTACAGGAGACTTGAGACTTCTCTGAAAGAGCTGTGCACTAGTACTACATCCTCAACAATCAGTGCCAACGGAAAATTCCCACAGTTGAATGCTGCACCTACAACTGGCAGGTACACAGTTAAGTGTCCAGCAAATGTTGATCCTCTTATTTGGTAATGAGACATGGGGTGGATTGCTTTTCCTAAGAAATTGGTTAAAAAGCCAATGGTTTTTCAAATAGTTCAGAAGGGGTATTGATAAAACATTCAATATTTCATACTCTTCCAGGCAAGCCAACAGTTCCCCATTTTGCTACGAACGTTTGTGCAAGGTGGCTAATGCCAGCAATATTTTGAAATTGGAGCAAACAGTGCATTGAACGGCAGAATATTCCACTTTGCCATACATTTTAAGGCATTTAAAAAAAACTCATGATTTTTTTTAATTGCAAAACATCTCCTTTCACTCCTAAGTTACACTTAACCATCCTAACGTTTCAGGTACATTTTCAGCAATTTAGTATACGAGAGAAGGAGTGCAACACTAGAGTCATGATCACTGTTAGTTATAACCTGAGGAAGACTAAACGGAAACATTTTAAATCATAATGCCAAACGAGAAACTCATGAGCCCTCGTTGCATAACAATTAATGACAGCAGCACATTATAATTCTGCTGAGATGACTTCTCTACCCGGATTACAAACTGCTGTGTGATACAGTTGTGCATTACATTTGGAAATATTGTCAAGAACATTTACCCTCAGTTTTAAAAATTAAAGCCATCTGGACCACATATTTCCAAAATCAGATGCGTTATCAATGATGAAACTGGCCAAACATGCATTGTAAATAATTCAGCAGCTACGCAAACACTGGAATTGGTAGACCTTTAGCTGGTAAATTAATACCACTGACCACAAACACATATAATTTAGGAGCATGGATATGTCCCTTTCAGGACTGGTCTCTCTTGCTGGTCCACTGACAACACATAGTAATAGCTTCACAAGGCAACAATGGATCATGCTGTGTACACATTTTAAGATCTAATGTAAATTGGGGTTGCAACATTTCAAGGTCATAAATGATCTTCTATAAAAAGTACTAGCAAAATGTAGGAAATAATTAAAAAAGGTGAATTCTAATGCTGTTCGGAGTATGATCAACCCACCTTCTTCGGAGGTCTTCTGCCACCACTGCTCTGCAGCTGAACAGGTACGCCCGCAGAGACTTCAGCTGCTGCCTCAGACGTAGAACAACTGCAAGCGGCTCAACGTGCCTGTACAGCATTGGATTTTCTTGTTGTATATCGATTAACGGCTCCTCGTGTACGTACTCCAAAAACTCCTTTGCTTGCTTGGACACCTAAAAGATATAGATAGGATTTTAGGATGTTAGATATGCTACCAGTTTCACAGCCCTTTTCTTACTCTACAGAAAATCATGGAGGTTTTAGACATGAGTTTCTCAGGCAAATCTATCTTTTCTGTTCTTGACACAACATTCTGTCATAGGCAAACATTGCAAGTTTATGATTTTCTCTTTTACAGTAGGTGCCACAAATTATTCAGCAATATCCATTGATTCAATGGAAATGTGTTTCATTGAAATTTTGCAGTTGAAGTTTAAAACAATAAACATATTTGTTAAACCACCCTACTGGTCTCAACACCTACTGTTAAGGTAGTATACTGTAAATTTAAAGGGATCAATACTCCCATTAAGCAGTCTAGGTTTTCTATATTTCTATCAAATACACGGTACGGTTATGTTATAAAATGTGTGCCCCCGCTGCAGAATGTAAAGCATCTCCTGAGTGTCCCACGTCTCACAGAAATTCATTGGCTTTGGGCGGAACAGGATTTGGGGTACCCTTATGGGTTAGGGGCCTCCTACACAGAAGGGCCTGCATTTCGCCCCAGTCTCTACCACAAAGAAACATAAGAAAAGTAAGTTATATCATTCTTTGGTAGGGGATTTAAAAATCTCCCTGGATACTTGAATCGTTAGATTGGTAAGTAACCATATCCTCGATAATACCAATGTCTGGCCACATCTTAGTAACTATGTCTGACTCTTTGACTATATGCTGGAGGTCTAAACATTCTTTAAAGAAATTTAAATTCAATGCGTATTTAGACAGGGAAATTACTCAGTTCCTTGAGTTGAGCAGGCTAAGCGTATGTCTTCTTAGGTGCTCTGAAACCACAGCTTTGGTATAAAACAGCTATTGTGCTGCAAGGAAAAAGCATTAGTCCTGAAGTCCAAAAAGCTTAAGAAACAACCTAAAATGCAGGAATGTAAATGTGCCTGCTTTTAGCCACCCCATGATTTACGTACAAAGGGCTAGGCATATATTCAGTGATTTTATCAATCTGAAACCTGAGCAAGTTTTACAAAAGATAAACATAATTATTGGAGCTGGAAAGATAATAATCTGCTCTCCAATAGTAGACTCAGAAAGGGTGAGGTGTTGTGGTAATTAATTCTACCAGAAGAATGGACAGACTAAATTAATTAGGCCATGACAATATTAGTTGGACATTTGTAGACTTTGATAGGCTAGTTACAGAATAATACTCAGAAGACATTACTTCTATTGATGTTTCTACTTTTTTTGCTAGTCTATCTTTGCCAGTGCTACTACAGGAACACAAGGGCCTTCTTTCTACGTACAGTGCAGATAAAGAAGTCTCATCAGCAGCGGTGGCAGCCCAACCTAATGGGCTGAGGGGCCACGCCGCTTCACCTTTTGCCCAAAAAGAAGTGTCAGGCTGAGCAAAGGTCAGCCTGGCAGACACTCTTTATTTTCAGGTCAGGAAGCCAGGAGCTAGCCATGTGCAGGCTCCTGGCTGCATGAGCAGAACCTTGTTGGGCTGATGATGTCACAGTCCCTGTGGGCGGGACCTCTTCAGCCTGGCAAAGCACCTCAAGGCCCTCCTCCTCGTGACAAGTGGGAGCATCACTGATTGCCTCAGACCTGGGCGCTTCATATCTGAGCCCTGAAGTGCACAGGGCCGAGTGGCAATCAGTGACTCTTCATCACAGAGTGGGGTGGGGTCAGCAGTCTCAGGACCTCATCTCACTCTGTGACGAGTGAGGGCTGCTGCCTTTCCTTATTGGCAGAGGCAGCAGTCCCAACCCTCCTGGGACCTCCGAAACAGAGCTGCGCAGGTACGTTGATTTCTCTTTTAATGTTTGCGGCGTGAATGAATATTTGGGAGTGAGTGTTGTGAATGTATATGTGTGTGTGCATGCATGTGTGAATGCATGGGTGTGAGTTAGTGTTTGTGTGTGTTTGTGTCTTGTCCGCACACCCTCCCTGCTTAAAGTACCGGACACTACTGCTCACCAGCAATTAAGCATCCTAAACTTGATAAAGCATGTGGTTTAGATAGCTTCCCCCCTGAATTTTATAATACATTCTTACACCCTTTCCTCATTATTGGTGCAAGTGTTTCTGAAATTTCTTAGTAGTGGTGTGTAACCTACTTAAATAAGCTCAGCTTTCAGCAATGTTGGCTTTCAAAAGTCCTAATAATGCTGAATTTCGCAAAACATCACTGCAGCTGAGAGAAGCTATATGGAAGTAAAAATAGGTAAAGTCCTATTGAGAACCATACCATTGAAGATTAGCACATAGGGCCGGAAAATGATTGCAAAAAAAGCATTGGAAAAGTCAGTAGATCGAAAAAGCCAATAGGTCTTGCATTTTTAATCTAATGGCTTTGCCACTGTTTTTGCATTATCATCAAAGATTAAAAAAAGTTTTTAAAAACCTAGTGCAATGAAGTGTGCATGCGATTACCTGTCAAGATGATATGGCTTTCTAGCGTGATGACATAGACATGTGCATGCTTGTTCGCATATGGCATGACGAGGGCGCCCTTTTGTTTAGTTTTTATTTATCGTTCCAAAATGGTGGCCCCACTTGGAACAGTAAATAAAAAAATATATATATTTAAATGTGTGCCAAAGTACCTTAAAAAACAGAGTGGCCCAGCAGCAAACTGAAAAACGAAAATTTAAAACAATTTCTTTTTATGGAGAGCAATGGGAAAGGTGGGAGAAATGGGGGAGAAGGCGAGGGAATAGTCAACAGAGGAGCAATGGGGAGTGGGCGGAGGAACCTGAGTCATGGGAGGAATAAAAAAATAAAAAGTGAAAAAAGACAAATCGGGGGAGGCAACAGATGAACTGAGACTTGTTGGAGAAGAAGCAATACAGAGCATGTGCGCACAGTATTTTAGGAGGGAAGTAGTTCCATGAATGTGAGCAGTGGAAGAATGCAAGTCATCAAATCAAAATGATTGTAAAGTAGCTTTGCTTCAGGGATGGATAAACACGTGAAGAGAAAGGAAAGCAATAAATAAGAAGCAAGCAAATTAAAGTGTCAAGAAAGTCAAACAATTGAAAGCAATGGGCTTCTCTAACCCGCTTACGTTTTTGGTATGGTCTACCAGAGGTCTTTCGAAAACAGATAGCTAAAACCTGTCTATACACCAAGGTAAACAGCTTACTAGACTAAATGATCAGAGAGGGATTGTCCGAGTTAGGACCTTTTTATGACAAACACAAAGTTACAGAAGAGGTAGCTAATAAAACCTAATAAACACATAAATAAAAGACAACATGCATTTGGGTGCATTTTCATTCTCTACCTGGAGATCACTTCAGTTTGGGGAAGGACATCCCTGCATAAGGAGATAGCTTTGGAATGGGAGACCCCCATGAAGTAAAAGCTGCAAGCTCACAATTGGACCCCGGCATGACCGCATCTGAGGTTTTTGCATGCATTCCAAAGAACATGAAAATCTGTCTTCATTCAAAATTACATATTGATTTCTGCATCAAAAGGCAACCAACTGCAGGATCTTCAGCACTGAGACAGAACAAGTTATTAGAATTTAAAAAGAATTTTTAGATCGAGTCATTTGCGAAAGACATTTTGTGGGCTTACCAAGAACTTACAGGCACTTACAGCTCACCCATTGCTTATCACTGGTTGACCTTATGTCACTCATTTGCCTGCTTCTTATTCAACGGATTTCCTTATTGTAGCTCGTCCATCTTGTGTTTGTCCCGCCCATGGTACACATCCATTTTGACATCTCTTTCATTGGCTGGCTTCTATGCTTCCTCTGTTCACTTTTAGGGAGCTACTTAATTATTTTTGTTTAAGCACTTAATGCGAGGGTATGTGTTACCCAGCTGTGTCCCTGGTGTACTTTTCTCCCTTCCACACTGCTCTCCCTTGCCCATGTTGCTCTCTCTCGCTTGTTTGTTTCTCCATGTTGCTCACTTTTCCCCACGTGTTTCTCCTGTTAACCATGTTCTCTCGCTCCTGTTGCTTCTTCTCCCACCCACCATGTTGCATCACCCCATACTCTGCTCCTACCCGCTTATCCATTTAATTTATTTTTCGAAAGTGCTTTTGCGTTATGTTTTTAAAAAGTGCTCCTTTTCTAAAATAATTTACCGATCCATCTCGGATCACAAAAGAAAAGAAAACACACACCTTTGTATATGAGCAATCTCACATTGTGTGTTCTAACCTATGCTACACAGCAGCATGGCTAGAAAACTGGCAAAGCCAATAGGTCTCTAAAGCGAGACCTATTGGCTCTGCCAATGCTTGTTACGTTTTGGAAAGTGTACAAAATCGCTAAAGCTAGACAGACATGAATAATTATACAGATCTTGTAGTAATGCCATCAAACATTCAAACATTAAAGAAAACTAAAGATCTTATAATTAAAGCTGCAACTTCTTGATTAATAAATGTGTTTTTTAAGGATACAAAAATTCTGTTATAAAAAATATAAAATAAGTAAAAATAAAAAATACTGGTATAAAAACTGAGAGAGCGCAAACTGATATAAATATATGAGTACATCACACTTACCTATAGAGAGCATAATTCATGAAGAGAAATGCCATGAGTGCTAATAGTATCTGAAATTATATTCTAAATGTATAGCTAATATAGAGATTTAAGTAGAAGTGGAACTAATACAGAAATGTGTGACATTATATGATTTTATTAGACGTGATTATTTTGAATCTATGTCGTGTAGCTGTTAACATATAAGATGGTCTGTGGTAAAACGCAGAACGTGGTAGGCCTCAGGGCCAGAGCTGGAGGTAAAAGGGAAGGTGTTTCTTTTCACGACACAGATTGTTTAACGTTTTTGGTCATTGCATTAATGGGCCATGATTTAGAGTAATGTTTTCTAAATAATAGAATAAGAGTTTAACATGCTTTAATTAAATGAAGAAATTGAATGCTATAATCATAATGTGAAATATTGTAGGCCTGAAATGCTTTAGCATTGATTTACAAGTACATGTCTGGGCTGAGAAATGTTGCAAGCCTTTTTTTAGAAGTCTATGAGAGTTGGGTTCTTGGCGGCAGATATCTGTCTGCAACAGGAAAGGGGGGATCCAATTATAAGTGAATGAATAGAGGTCTGTTCAGTAGACGGCCCAGACATGGAGGAGGGTTCTGGAATATTTAAGGGGTATCAGCGGGCCGGAGAAGAGACTGAGAAGCAAGGTCAACTCTAACGTCTGAGGCCCAATACAAAGCATCATGGAAAAAGCCTGAAGTTGCACCACGTGAGAGGCGTTTCGCAAGGGGCGTCTCAAATGTTGTTGACTGTTTTGTATTAGGGACAGCACCCCTGGGTGGAGTTAGAGCAGAGACCTGAGGACCCTTTAGAGAGCGGATGGGTAGGCAGTGAGGGGTCATGACTGGAGAACTTTAGGTTTTCACCAAGAGAATTAGAGTGGGTGACTTCCCTTGGGGGTCATTCATTGCTGACACCTTTGTTAGGTTGGGATTTGGTTAAGTAGGGATACCATCTAGAACAGGGTAGGGACGCCTAACCTGTGTTTGTTTTCCTCCAACCTAAATGAAGGAGAGATATGCGTCTATGCTGATAGCTTTGCTATTTTTAGAACTTGTGTTAGTGATTTCTGTTGCTCGTCTGAGGGCTTTTCGAGAGCACATGTATGTAATTGGACCTGTGTATCTCGTGAATCTCATTCTGAGATGCTTGTATTTGCAGCTCATTATATCTTTACAATAAACTTTTGAAACCTAGAAGTTGTCCGTGATCTTTGAGAGTAGAGTCCTTTCTTGGGTGAACTAATTTGCAGATAGGTGTACTGTTTCCTTCCAAGACAGGCAATAAAGGTTCAGTCGACCAGATCGAGGTTTGGATCAATAGATATAAGGTATCGATCAAAATCTCGCCCTTTCAGTTGGTAGCTATAGAGGATGGTTGCCTTCTTGAGGACGGTGACCTAGGCCAGGTTAGCTTACCCCAAGGCCCCTAGAAATCGATGATCGGAAGAACAGCCCGCAGATGAAGATCCGGATGACGTGAGACAGAAAAAGCAGCAGTATCGGTCGAGAGTGAGTATAAAGGGTTATGCGTGTTAGATTGCGGTGTTTTTGTATTGTATCTATGTTGTAATGTCTGGCGGAGTTGAATGTCTGTAGAGTGACTGTGGAACAGGTTGTGAGCGCGCGCAACCGGTGGAAATCTTAAGTTCAAGGAGAGCTTAAGTGGTTCGGGTGTATCGGACACCCAGAGTAATTGTCAACTAGTGTGAAGGGGGTCATGAGGTACCATTGATCACCCGAGAGACCGAGATAGGGGGAACGTAAGAGTGAGTGCGTGAGTAACGGACGCTGGTCGGAAGTTACTGTGTGTGTAAGTAACCTATCAGAGAGACGATAGACATCTCGTCAGTTGTGTTGACAATTACAGATAGACTGTGGACGTACAGTCGAGAGAAGTGACCGCTTGGTCGGAAGTAGTCATTTTTCAGTGTATGAATGGGACGCATGCATAACCGGGAGACGAGTTGAGAAAGGAGGGGTGCTGCTGCGAAGCGGAGAAAAGAGACGTCAGGTGGTGTCGCGCAGTGATTGGCCAACAGGAGAAAGACCGCGCTGTGATAGGCCAAGCTAGCAAAGCCGCGACAGGATTGGTGGATTGTCATCAGGAAGTAAACAGAGTAGCGAGGCTGAATTTTGTGCGCATAATTATGAAGTGTTTTAAATGGTTGAAAGCGCTGTTTAAGAAAGAGAGGCGAGGATCGTATGAAGGGGAAGAAGCCCCGCCGGAGGGTACGCCAGCTCGTTATATGGCAGTAAATGTTGGGTTGCATACGATCCTTTGGATATCAGAGTGGAGTAAGATTACTGAAGGAAACGAGGAACTGACGTTCCCGAAGTACGGGACGTTCAGATTAGAGGTGTTACATCGATTGAAATCAGTCATGACCTCAAAGAGACCCTTGCCTAGACCAACCCAGTTTGAAGCCCTTGATGCATGGCTTAGGGCAGCGCATGAAAGGAATATGAACAGACGACAAGAAAGGGTGAAACGCTCGGTAAGGGCAGTACAGGATGCCAGGTGGGATGCGGATGCTAAAAGATGGAGAGTGCATAATTTGGAAATAAATAAACTGTACCCAGTGTTAGAGGCGCCAGTAAATAAAAGCCCCCTAGAAGAAGATGATGAGAGCGAAACAGAGGACAGCCTGATAAACAGATTACTGACAGACAGGCCACCCCCGTATAATAGAGCAGGGGGAGAGGTCGAGAATACTGAAGGAGAAAAGGGGGGCAATGCAGGAGAGCATAGACCGCTTCCCAGTTCAGAGTGGGATCCTGAGCCAAAGAAAGAGTTGCTCCAGCCTAGTCAGGTGCAACAGGTAGTCGGTAGGTTTGTGGTACAAAGAGCGCCGGAAACGGAAAGCGCCACATCCTACCCATTACCAGATGCACTACAGGTACCTGTTACCATAGGTCCTATAATATCGATATATGACCAAGAGAGAGCAAAAGGGGAAGAACGGAAACGGAAAGACAGAGAAAGAGCAGAGCAGGCAAGGAGGAACGATACCACTAATTCCCCAAGTCAGATGCCGATGCCCAGAGAGTGGAGCACCCCGATGCACACAGCAGGGGACCCAGGAGGAGATCCTGGGGGCCCTAGATGGCCAATGGATCTGAGGGGATCTGGACGAAAATCCTTTCAAGAGCTAAATGAGTACATGAAGCAGTGGGATGAGGCAGTGAAGGCTCAAAAGTGCATCAATGCTGCAGAAGCAGAAAGGGAAAGTCAGGACAGCAGAGCACGGACTCACTGCGGGGCTGGGGAGAGTAGCCCGGAGTGGGACTGTAGAGGGAGTAGGGGAGTCACCCATTGGGCCCGGAATGGAGGTAGAACAGACCTGGAAAACGGGGGCCCCGGGAGTGGAGGGGTGGCGTGCCCAATACTCAGTGAAGGGGAGAGGAGAGCGCAAGAGTACAGGAACAGCTTTAAGTGTCCACACTGTGTGCCTGCCACCAGAGAACAGAATGGGAGTTGTGAGAGGTCGCACCATAGTCCCTGTGATGACAGAAATGAGCGCAGCCCAGGGAATATGGGGAACCAGGAAGGATCGTATCGGATACTGAGCGATACGAGGCAAAGGGAGTGTAGCGACCAGAGGGAAAATAACAGAGAGATGTGCGGTGAGAGGAGAGAAGAAGACGAGAGTGGGCAGAGAGAGAGTAGGGATAAAAGGCCCGTGTTCCATCACCTTCCAAGATCGGATGGCCGAGCATGGGACCTGGAGAGATGGGAGCAAGGGAGGCCACCCATTAATTCTCCTGAGCCCAAACGCAGAGCTCGAAGTTGGGATGGTAGGGAGACCAGTGAGCCCCCTTCAAAAGACATATTGCGAGCTGAGATAAAAGCCAAGAGACTTGATGTCTCCAGCTTAAGGTCAGATCTGGATGACATGGTAGATGGTACCCTGCCTTTAGAAAGAATGGAAATGTATGAACAGGATGAAATACTGTATATGGCAAAGGACATCACACGAAAGGCGAGAGCAGTCCATGAGAAGTTAGTCGAACTAGCAGGCAAATATATGGTGGACTTGTCAAGAACCAAAGCATTACAGGGTAACCACAGGCTACATTACTCAGATCGAGACCTAGATGAGAGGAGAACGATTGGGCTAAAAACACACATAAGGGAACTGATTACTGGAATAAGGACATGGAGGGCACTAGATAAATGGGAAGAGAGGTGGTCCAAGAAAGGGACCGGCAGAAGAAGCATGATTGGTATAACACCAGGACAGCAGGGAATAGAAGCTTACCCTTTGCGTGAAGTTGCCAATGGGAGCTATGTACATGTCCCTTGGAGTAGGGGAGATTTAGCTGCTTTTACCACATCTTTCCCCAAGTTACGAGAGAGCCCCGTGGAGTGGTACAAGCAAGTCGAGAGGTTTGTAAAGATCTCAAAAGTCCTATGGATAGATCTGAACACGCTGTTTGACATTGTAGTACCAGGAGATCTGTGGACGGCATGCAAGGTTAGCGCTGAGTGGCCCACAACGGAGCCAGAGAGAGATGCTAGGACTAATGGGCCGTCCGAGATCGTGATGGCAAAATTCGAGAGAGTGATGACTTGGCTGAAAGAAAAAGTGCCAATGCAAGACATAGATTGGGTCAGAATAGACAGAACGAGACAGGAACCCAAAGAGACAGTCCATGAATATTACGAGAGATTGCTGAAGGCGTTTAAACAGTATAGCGGCTTGGATGTAATGGATCCAAAGGACATAGGGCAATTCGTGTCCAAGTTCGTCCTGGGACTGAGACCGGATATTAGTTTAATGATTCAGCAACACTCGATTTGTTGGCAAAGTAAACCCCTAGATGAAATACTGAGATATGCCAGGTACTGCTGTGATGAGGTAGACTCCAAGGCTAAGAAACTAAAAGAGAAGCTGATGGTGGTACAATTGCAGACAGCAGGAAAGGGGGGACCGCAACAACAGCAGCAAGGGACAGGTACAGGAGGTAAGAAGCAGTACAGTCAGAACAAGGGTAATGAGGAGAGTACTACCTTTAGACCCAGAGTAGACATAGCTACCTTGAAGAAAACGACTAGGTGCCACCAGTGCAACGAGTTGGGGCATTGGAAACGCGAGTGCCCTTACACTGTAGAGATCGGAGAGCAAGAGATAGAGGAGGAAGAGGTCCAGAGCGCACCTATGAGAGGGGCGACGCCATACCAAGGAAAGGTGCTCAAAGGGGGGGGGGCTCCTCCCCGAGCCCCGTTCCCGCAACCTCCTCGAGTAGGGAGTATGGGTAAGACCTATAGGCAAATGCCCCTGTTTATGGAAGGGGAAGAATGCTATTATGTGGACCCAATAACCGGACAGAGAGTGGAAAGAGAAGACTGCACCCTTGGGGCAGCCTTAGAGGTAGATCAGAGGGGACCCTATGTGGAAGCAGAAGTAGCAGGGTGCCCTACGACATTTCTGGTGGACACAGGAGCCACTAGATCCACGATCAGATCAGCTGCAGTTCCAGACCTGCCCATGTCTGGAGAGACCATACAGGTGGTAGGGGTCGCAAACAGGAGAATAACCAGCCAATTGACAGAACCGGTACAGGTGAAAATAGGGAAGTACAGCGATGAGCACCAATTTGTGGTTTGCGATTCAAGCCCTGTGTGTCTGCTAGGAAGAGACCTGTTGTGCAAATTGAATTGTACTATATATTGTACACCCCAGGGAGTGGAGGTATTGACTAATGATGATGATGCAGATTTCAAAGTTGCAAACTCAAGAATATGTGTGGAGCTGTACCCTACTTTGACAGTAGACGAGCTTCCCTGGGATTTGAGAGAGACAGTGGCATCAGAGGTATGGGATTTCACTGGGGAAGAGATTGGATTGGTCAAAGGGGTGGACCCAGTGAAAATTGTAGTGAAACCGCATGCTGAGTTCCCAAGAACACCCCAGTATAAATTGACTCCAGAAACGATTGCAGGCATAAAACCCGTGATCGAGTCCATGATTAAACAGGGAATACTGAAAGAAATTGTGGGTAGTCCATGTAACTCCCCGATTATGGGTCTGCAGAAACCAAATGGGAAATTTCGGATAGTGCAGGACCTTCGAAAGATTAATAACATAGTCGTTTCATGTTGTCCAGTGGTACCGAATCCATCAGTGATACTGTTTCAGATTCCATTCCAAGCTGAGTGGTTCACTGTGATAGATCTTTGTCAGGCTTTCTTTTCGATCCCTTTGGACGAAGATAGCCATTTTCTTTTCGCATTTAAGCTGGAAAATCGCGTCCTAACATGGTGTCGTATCCCTCAGGGGTATACAGAGAGTCCATCGATCTTTAACCAGCTTCTGAAGAAAAATCTTGAAAGTCTAGTGCTGCCCCAGAAGTCAGTTCTGGTCCAGTACATAGACGACCTCCTTGTGGCGTCAGACACAGAAGAAGCTTGCAGGGAAGACTCCATTGCTTTGTTAAATCACCTAGCTGCCAATGGGCATAAGGTATCCCCGGGAAAATTGCAGTACTGCCTGACAGAAGTGCAGTACTTGGGACACAGAATTGAGAAAGGCAAACGAAAAGTGTCACCAGATAGGATAGAGGCGATCATGAAAATGAATGCGCCTCAGACCCAGAGAGAGGTCAGGATGTTCCTAGGGATGGTGGGTTATTGCCGACAGTGGATCGTGAACTTTTCACTGAAAGCAAAACCTTTGCAAAAACTGACGCACAAGGAGGTGAGTGATCCGGTACCATGGGACAAAGACTGTTTGATGGCATTCTTACAGCTGAGAGAGGACCTGTGTCGTGCTCCGGCATTGGGAATGCCTGATTACAATAAACAATTCTTTCTTTACTGTTGTGAGAGAGAAGGTTGTGCGTTGTCTGTGTTGGTCCAAATCCATGGGAATGCCCGTAGACCAGTTGCTTATTTCTCAGCTACTTTAGACCCAGTAGCCGCAGCGTTGCCCGGATGTCTCAAATCCGTTGCTGCAACGGGTGTCAGCATTGAGAGATGTGAAAATATCGTCATGGGGCACCCGTTAGAGGTGTGCGTGCCACATTCTGTTGAACTGTTGATGACCAGGACCAAAACACAGCATCTGACCAATAGCA
Organism: Lissotriton helveticus; assembly: GCF_964261635.1. Classification (NCBI taxonomy): domain Eukaryota; kingdom Metazoa; phylum Chordata; class Amphibia; order Caudata; family Salamandridae; genus Lissotriton; species Lissotriton helveticus. The sequence continues at coordinate 448,676,951 of NC_136061.1, forward strand.
GGCTCACGCGCTATGAGCAAGTTATTCTTGCTGCAGAGAACGTGACCCTCAAGAGATGCTCTGTTTTGAACCCTGCTACCTTAATGCCACTTCCAAATGATATTGATGAGGATGATGAATATACAGACCATGACTGTCTCGATGTGACTGAACTATGCACCAAACCCAGACCCGACATCGTAGATGAGCCACTGACCGACCCAGACGAAGTTTTCTTTGTCGATGGCTCATGTGTAAGAGACGAAGTTGGGCAGTTGAGAGCAGCTTATGCTGTTTGTACAATTGAAGGAGTTGTGGAAGCAGGGTGCCTGGAAGGAGTAAACTCCGCTCAGGTAGCCGAGATTATTGCCCTAACACGTGCTTGCTTAGCAGGCAATCAAATTCGAGTCACCATCTACACCGACAGCCAATACGGGTTTGGGGTAGTTCATGATTACGGGCAGTTATGGTCTCAAAGAGGGTTCATGACTTCTTCAGGCTCTCCCATTCGCAATGGAGAGTTTGTGCGCTTGTTGTTAGAAGCATTGCAATGTCCAGCAAGTATCGCAGTTGTAAAGTGCATCGCACATACCAAAAATGAGGACTTTGTTTCGAAAGGCAATAGATATGCTGATGAAGTTGCGCGGTATTGCGCAGAACAAGGTTACTCTTTCACAGAGGTGGATGTGGGTGGAATAAATGTAAGAACTGAATTAGCCATGATACTGGAAACTGTTGATACTTGGGATGAATTGTCAACCATGCAAGAAAATGCTCCTGATTCAGAAAAGGAAACATGGGTAAAGGCAGGATGTGTAATGGGTGAGACTCATTTTTGGGTCTCAGCAGACGGCAGAGCAGTGTTGCCCAATGAGATGGTGAGTCCAATGGCTAGACTCATACATGGTCCCGTACACTTAGGGAGAGATGCTATGCTGAGAGTGTTTAGACAGACTTGGTACAATCCTAAGTTTAGAATAGCAGCAGAAGCAGTGTGCCAGCGTTGTGTGACCTGCCAGCAGCTGAATGTAGGGAAAAGAACACCAGTTGCACTAAGTCACATAGGAAGGTCTGGAGGTCCATTCAACAGAATGCAGATAGATTTCATTGAAATGCCAAGATGCAACCGCCTCCGCTATGTCCTGGTGGTTGTTTGTGTGTTCTCCAGATGGGTTGAGGCATACCCTACACGTAGGTGCGACACCCTCACAGTGGCTAAGTTACTGCTTAGAGAACTTATCCCTCGTTTCGGGGTGCCGGCCTTTTTGGAATCGGATAGGGGAACACATTTTAACAGCGAGCTTGTGAAGATGATTTGTGTTGCACTGAATATAGACCAAAAGCTCCATTGCAGTTACCGACCAGAAGCCTCAGGAATTGTGGAACAAATTAATGGCACGATCAAGTCCAGAATAGCGAAAGTTTGCTCCTCAACGACCCTGAGTTGGCCTGACGCCCTGCCATTAGTACTCATGAGCCTTCGTAGTACCCCAGACAGAAGAACAGGGTTGTCACCACATGAGGTGTTAATGGGGAGAGCAATGAGACTGCCATCTATTCCAGCTACTGCACTGTTAAATATCACAGATGATATGATCCTGGACTATTGTAAGGGGCTGTCTGACGCCATGCGTTCTGTGTCCCTTCAGGTGCAGGCTGCAGAGGTTCCAGCGTGCCAGGGCCCTTGCCATGACCTGTATCCTGGGGACTGGGTCCTGGTGAAGAAACAAGTGAGAAGAAGCTGCTTGGATATTCGTTGGCGTGGGCCCTACCAGGTCATCCTGATCACAAGTACAGCTGTAAAGGTGGGAGGCCTGCCCAACTGGATACACGCGTCGCATACGAAAAGGGTTCCAGCACCTCTGGAAACAGCTCCTCTCTCGGATGGACGTCCAGCTGAGGACCAAGAAGCCATAGAGGGGGCTAGCCAAGCTGAAGAGGTGCCAGTGGAAGCAGGGAACGAGTCTGACCAAGCTGAGGACGGTCAGTACAACAGCGAAACAGAAGACGCTACAGAAGGAGAAGACAGCTGGGAGTACGAGTCTGACCCTGACAGGTCTGAAAGAGAGCGAGAACAGACCAGAAGGAGAAGGAGTAGAAGGGCACGTGGAGAAGCAAATTGGCCGCAAAGGAGAAGTTCTAGCCTGAGGTCAACTCCAGAAGCAACCCTTCCTCCGATATCAGAAGACTCAGACCCAGAAGAAGGTGCTCAGGGCGCTGAGGCACCGAACCGAAGGAGGTCAAGAAGAGTGCGTGTGCCTAACAGAAGATACTCCACACCTGAGTGGACATATCTGGCGACAAATGTCTGTGAAACCGGAGACAGGGAGGATCCGAGCGGTGGTGGTGTCCAGTTCTGAGCCCATTATCACCGTGGAAATACAACTGTTGGTACCCGGTGTCGAACAAGAAGGGTCACTAACATTCGTGCTCCCCAGACCTCCCCGCCTCAGCAAGTTAAAACACATGTTTCTTACAGAATTGAAATTCCCCGACTTTGGTACCACGATAACAGCACATGAAGAGCATACTCTTCGCATGGAAATATTGAACTATGCTATTGAAGCTGCAACCACAAATCTAATAGTCGATTGTTAAAGGACTTTGTAAATAAAGCAAGCAGAAGAAAAGAAGATTACCTAGCGCCCAGGAAGCAGAGAATTTTAGGGAACCCCTTGAGTGGATGGAGAAGGGCTAGGGTTGTCTTTTTGAACTGTGAAAGGACTTTTTTGCGAAAAAGGCTGTCAGCCTCCAGCTGTGTGGATTCTAAAGACAAAAAAAGGATTGAAAGAGACTGTAAAGGAACGAGAGGAAAAGAACTTTTTTCGCAAAGAGAAAGGGAAAAGCTAGATTGTCTGACGAAATGGAGGCCGGCACCCCGAACCGCAGAGCTAAATGTATAATAGGTACACTAATAGTAGGAGTGATAATATTAATAGCTTTAGTGGTAACAATTTCTTATGTAAAGGGACATGAGGAAGAGGTAAAGGTAACTGATGCGAATTCTGTAGTAACACTTACACCCACTGTTGCAGGTGAGAAAAGGGAAAACACTCAAGAGAAAGCGTTATTGGCTGCAGAAGCCCGCAGGTTACATGTAGACGAGTCCCAAGGAGACTTTAGGTCAAATGCTTATGCTAAACTTTTGTATGAATACGTGGATGCCATGGAGGTTAAGGATTGCTACGTCTGCATGCAGTTGCCTGCGTCTGTAGATGAAGGAATTCGATATCATCACCTCCCTCTGACATATGGCATTACATGTAGCTTATTGCTTAGTATATTTTATGAGAGAGATAGTTTTGAATACTATTTCTCCAATTATGATTCTGTGTTGCCAGAAGTCCCGAATTATAAGCAGATGAATAAATGGGATTACTGGAAGAGTGAAGACAGATTGGCCAAGTTCTTCATTCCTTGGATTACCTTAGATACTTCACATGCCCGTAGAAATAATCTGACATGCAAGGTGTCAGAAGTCGAGAAAAAGTTCATAGGGCAGGTGGATGATCGTTACAGGAGACAAAAGATTTTGAAAAAATCAGGACAAGGGAAATTAGATTGGACCGAGGAAGAGAAGTCACACAAGAGAAAGGGTAGTAGTGGTCCAATAGCTTTAGATAAAGCGCAGAGAGGAAAGTTATGTCTTCACCGAGCCAAAACGTATTATGAAAATGTATACGTGGGTGAAGTTGACTGTGAACATGCTTTTAATTTAGAGTACTACACTAAGGATTTCCTGAAGGGAATGCAAGTGATTCCAAATGTGTATTTTGTATGTGGAAGAAATGCTTACGTGAGACTACCTGACAACTGGTATGGATCATGTTACTTGGCAATTGTCTTCCCCAAAATATATCATGCACAAGACTTATTGATCATTGAGGGCCAGACATCATCGAGGGGAAGGAGAGATTTAGGCGATGCAGAAATGGTTGGAGATGTCTTTGGAGCTATGTTCCCTCTTTTGGGAATAATCCTTAATGATGTTAAAATTAGACGACTGGCAACAGTTGTCGACAGGTTGTCTGCCAGCACTGCTCAGTCCTTAATGCTGGTAGAAGGAGAGATGCAATCGATAAGGGCTATGGTTCTTCAAAATCGGCTTGCATTAGATGTCTTATTAGCAAAAGAGGGCGGAGTCTGTAAGGCTTTGAAGGTTCAGGAATGTTGCACTTACATTCCAGACCTTTCAAAACCCCTTGAGAAAGTTATTAAGAACATAACTAATATACACAAAGAGATCGAAGACTTGAGTAGAGAAAATGTCTGGGAAAAGGTGGGCCACGGAATGAGTACAGTTGGAGGGTGGTTTTCCACCTTAGGCAAAAGCTTTATTTGGTATATCCTAAAGCCTATCATCATAATATTGATCTGTGGGATAATATTGTGGGGATTGGTGAGGGTATTCAAATGGTACAGAGCAAGAAGGTCAGAAAGGGCCCAAAGAGAACAGTTGCAGAGATTGGCTGCCATACAAGATAATCAGTACAGGAGCCTGAGAGCTCTGGAAGCGCAGAGAATGCCAGCAATAACTGCAGTTTAAATGTTAGTGATGACCCCGAGAGGTCATCAAAGGGGGGAACTGAGAGAGCGCAAACTGATATAAATATATGAGTACATCACACTTACCTATAGAGAGCATAATTCATGAAGAGAAATGCCATGAGTGCTAATAGTATCTGAAATTATATTCTAAATGTATAGCTAATATAGAGATTTAAGTAGAAGTGGAACTAATACAGAAATGTGTGACATTATATGATTTTATTAGACGTGATTATTTTGAATCTATGTCGTGTAGCTGTTAACATATAAGATGGTCTGTGGTAAAACGCAGAACGTGGTAGGCCTCAGGGCCAGAGCTGGAGGTAAAAGGGAAGGTGTTTCTTTTCACGACACAGATTGTTTAACGTTTTTGGTCATTGCATTAATGGGCCATGATTTAGAGTAATGTTTTCTAAATAATAGAATAAGAGTTTAACATGCTTTAATTAAATGAAGAAATTGAATGCTATAATCATAATGTGAAATATTGTAGGCCTGAAATGCTTTAGCATTGATTTACAAGTACATGTCTGGGCTGAGAAATGTTGCAAGCCTTTTTTTAGAAGTCTATGAGAGTTGGGTTCTTGGCGGCAGATATCTGTCTGCAACAGGAAAGGGGGGATCCAATTATAAGTGAATGAATAGAGGTCTGTTCAGTAGACGGCCCAGACATGGAGGAGGGTTCTGGAATATTTAAGGGGTATCAGCGGGCCGGAGAAGAGACTGAGAAGCAAGGTCAACTCTAACGTCTGAGGCCCAATACAAAGCATCATGGAAAAAGCCTGAAGTTGCACCACGTGAGAGGCGTTTCGCAAGGGGCGTCTCAAATGTTGTTGACTGTTTTGTATTAGGGACAGCACCCCTGGGTGGAGTTAGAGCAGAGACCTGAGGACCCTTTAGAGAGCGGATGGGTAGGCAGTGAGGGGTCATGACTGGAGAACTTTAGGTTTTCACCAAGAGAATTAGAGTGGGTGACTTCCCTTGGGGGTCATTCATTGCTGACACCTTTGTTAGGTTGGGATTTGGTTAAGTAGGGATACCATCTAGAACAGGGTAGGGACGCCTAACCTGTGTTTGTTTTCCTCCAACCTAAATGAAGGAGAGATATGCGTCTATGCTGATAGCTTTGCTATTTTTAGAACTTGTGTTAGTGATTTCTGTTGCTCGTCTGAGGGCTTTTCGAGAGCACATGTATGTAATTGGACCTGTGTATCTCGTGAATCTCATTCTGAGATGCTTGTATTTGCAGCTCATTATATCTTTACAATAAACTTTTGAAACCTAGAAGTTGTCCGTGATCTTTGAGAGTAGAGTCCTTTCTTGGGTGAACTAATTTGCAGATAGGTGTACTGTTTCCTTCCAAGACAGGCAATAAAGGTTCAGTCGACCAGATCGAGGTTTGGATCAATAGATATAAGGTATCGATCAAAATCTCGCCCTTTCAATGCCTCCTAACTAGCTTTAGAGAATCTATTCTATTACCTTGTGTTTACTCGTGTCCCAGTTGTGCACGAGGCGGGCTGGTATGAGGAAGCAGTCGTCCACGTGGCATGTAGTGCAGTAGTACCACGCGCTGTAGCTGCACACCTTGGCTTTTCCGTTGTTCAGGCCGATGGGTCTCTGGCAGCCTATGACGGGCAGAAAATAAGTTAGTAAAAGAAGTTCTCTGGACACCTCTGTGTAGAAGGACTCTCAATGAATTAGTTGATGACTGGCAGCCAGAAAGCAATGACCGGGAAAGCTGGCGATAATACGCACAGGGGGGCACTCCCGACTCCTGCCTGACAACTAGGGTAGAAAATATTGCACAATACAATTTTGCACTTGTATGTAATGTTGCTGACAGCACTGCACGTGCGCCATTTGTTGTAAATACATTGCATGCAACCAACCCACTGCCTTGGAACTAAGCCTACGATACTAAGTAAACGAAAAGGAAGAACCAGAGAAGAACGAGCTTTTAAGAAAACACCACAAAAACGGTCTAAGAGAAGCGATTATAAACACTGTCAAACACTGTGCAGCTGGACTCTCAGCTGCATTACTACTGATATTTCTGAAACAAACTGCCTCTGTATATTAGTTAAATAAGTCCTGTGCATAGGAAGTCCGAATCACCTTTCTTAAGCCTTGCAGTAAAAAAAAGTGATGCGATCTTGTGGCCTGTGTTCTAACCATTCGAGCTTTCACGTCTGTCTGTGTCCCCATGGGGTGACTGCCTGCATTTCAATCCTCCTCTTGAAACTCGGAGGGAAAGCACAGAATATCCCTAAAATGTTCGAGGAGATCATTTATTACCACTCTAACTCCAGTCGGCGAATATTTGGGGTAATGGTTTTTGTGAGCACTGCCATCATATATAAGCGAAAGGAGAGATTAAAATTTCATGTCAGTTTTTGCCATGCATGAAATGCTCTCACATGCGCACCGAAGACTAAGGCGCATAGACCTGTGCTTAATTTGAGCCAGTGATTTTTGATGCTGGGACCAGCACTTAATTGGCAACACCAGCACTTGACAATCTGGCACATGGTGGCGCTGTTTGTCTAATTTAGGCAGTAGCATAACAACACTTGTTTATCAATTCAATATATTTAAAAGTGACTCACACCTGCCGCCCAAGCTTTTCTTATAACTCTGGGGGCCAGGAGTAGTCTGAATTGTCACACTTGTAAGTGTGTGATGGTTAGTAGTTGTGCTGGTACTCTCATTGGATATGCTGGTAGATGCAATGGGTGGTGCAAGCTACAGTTGCATACTGATGAGATCCAAGGCACTTTTTTCCTTTTTACAAATTAAGTACTGCCATACACAGATGGAGAGCTTAAACAGACAGAACAATGAATGTACAAAAATGATGGATGGAAATGCTTGAATCAATCGAAACCACTTGCACCTACTCTAGGCACATTTCCGTTCCTTCTTATTTGAGCTCCTCTGTGCCTTTACAGACAGAGACCACCCACAGGCCATAAAAAATGCTGGTCACGCAACAGGATGAGGCAGACTCACAGCTCCTAAGATAGTGCCAATGGAAATACATGCTGACCAGTTACACACTGTTTCGACTGGAACCAATTGCTGGCACAAACCCATTTGGCATTGACGTCCATCATTGACTCCACCAGTGTACACACTCACTGGCTTTGCCAATGCTTATTATTATGTGTGTAATGGGCCCTCAGCTATGGGCCATGCTGGTCTACATCGTGTACTGGTTCTTCATAGCAGAAACATTTAGAATGGCACAATAGGCGTTCAGGTCCACTTCATCATGTCCTTTTAATAGGCAATGCCTCCTTGTTTAGCCTAACTGCAATGTGAGCTAATCTATTGCTCTAAACTTGATTATGAGTTTGTTTATTTGAAAGTGATTCTGAAGACAAGCTACAGAGGACCTGTAGTCATTGGAAATTATTCTCTGGTTCGACCATTCAATGATCATAAACCTCTTTTAATCTGGTTTGAGGTATGCACATTTTAACTAGATAAACTGTGTACACCCCTATTATGAATTAAACCGGAAGTTGGGATCGACATTTATGCCATGTTTAAAAGGCATAACTGTAGTACAGTGGAGCTGCACAGATGATTACTCTGCTTCTTCTCATACTCATGGTTTTCCCATGTGAATATAAATAACTCACGAGTACAAACGTTAATAAATTAGGCAAAATAAAAAAGGAAAGCGACTCTTATATTTTGTAAAATTGAAAGCCACATAATGAACGTACGTACACATTTTGTTATTTAAAAATAGCAATGCGGTATGAACTAGTTGTTGAAACCAAGTTAAGGATAGGTTTGGCTTTATAGTAAGGTAGAGATTGGTGCAGCACGAGGGTTAGTACTAGGAAGCGTGCTTTGGTCAGACCTCTACGAAAGAACAACTCTATTCCGTGGTCAGACTTAACAAACCTAAGACCCATCTCCCTCCTCCCTTTCTTGGGGAAGCTCACTGAGAAATTTGTCAACCGACACTTATCCAAATACATCGAAAGTGTAGGGGGGCTCGATCCATCCCAGTCGGGGTTTAGACCCCGGCATAGCACTGAGACCGCCTTGCTGTCCGTCGCTGACGATCTTCGTATGCTCCAGGATAGGGGTTTCTCCGTTGTCCTGGTGCTTTTAGATTTGTCAGCGGCGTTTGACACGGTGTCACATGACATCATGACCTCCAGACTCACTGACATCGGTCTGGGTGGCAAGGCGCTGGCCTGGCTAAGGAGCTTTTTCACCAATCGCACTCAGAGAGTCACACTGGGTCCTTATCAGTCAGAGGAGGTTGAGATCTCAAAGGGGGTGCCACAGGGCTCGTGTTTGAGCCCAACGCTTTTTAACATCTATGTGGCACCCCTAGCGAACATCATGAGATCGCATGGGTTTATTCCTGTATCGTATGCAGACGATACCCAACTTCTCTTCCCGTTTAAAATCATGACTCCTGAGGTGCGTAACTCCTTTGCACAGGGAATGAAAGAGGTGGCATATTGGATGGCTGCTAATTTCCTTCAGTGCAACGTCTCCAAGACGGAGGTGATGCTTTTTGGGGAAGCCAAACGACTATGGACTCCTGACTGGTGGCCTCAAGATCTTGGCCCAGTCCCTACTCCCAAAGTGGTAGTGAAAGATCTAGGAGTTAAGTTGGATCAGGAGCTTGCCCTTAAACATCATGCTAATCAAGTAGTAAGCTCCTGCTTCCATGTCATCGGCCTTCTACGACGGGTATTTCCCCTCTTGCCTGATTCCACTAGGAAAACACTAATTCAGTCGCTCGTGCTGAGCAGACTGGATTATTGTAATGGTCTGCTGTTAGCCGCCAATGAGGGGGTTATTGCCAGATTACAGGTCGTGCAGAATACTGCTGCACGACTTGTCTGCAATGCCCCAGCCCGCACTTCCTCTATCCCATTACTAAGTAAACTTCACTGGCTCACTGTGAAACAGAGGGTGTCGTTTAAAATATGCTGCACCATTCACAAATGCCTTACTGGTAAAGGCCCTGACTATCTAACCAGGAGGTTCATTCCCTATGCTCCTTCAAAGTCTTTGAGATCGGGGGACCAAGAACTGCTTTGTGTCCCTAGGTTCTGGAAATCCCGACAAGGGGGTAGAGCCTTGTCAGTTGCTGGTCCAAGGCTCTGGAATAATCTCCCTTATGACATCAGAACCTGTAAAGAACATTTTCCTTTTAGGAAAAAATAAAAAACTTTCCTGTTTAATTAATCCTGATTGGGAATTTGTTATACATTGGATAGGGTCTCTGCTCATTGATGTTACCAAAGGCGCGGAGATACTCCTTAGGGAGTCGAGTTCCTAGCGCGGTATAAGTCAGTAAATAAATAAATAAATAAATAGGGGTTATGGTTAGTGCATAGTTTAGAGATGTTGTCAAGCATTCACCATTATGAGTCTGTCTTTACAGTTCACATACAATTAGTTTAAAAAAACGTATTTCTGCGGTCAACTTAAGTGTATCATTTGTGTATTTCTTTAATATGGTATTCTTTGTTTTCACATACATCAATTCCACATATATATCAAATTGATATATATTTAATAGCTATAAAATATAGAACACATGTTTCGGTTGTGAAAAAGTAAGATAATATTGTGAAAATGGTCTTTAGTGCGTTACCACAAAGTCAATAAATGTATTGATCTATATTTTCACTTTCCACTCAATTTGCAACTGTGAGGCCGATTTTGTTTATTTGATTGTCTAGGCAAAGTGAGAAAGTTTCTTTATGTCCAGGATAGTATCTGGGCGGTTTAAAGAATACGAGAAGCACATTAATGTATGAGTACACAGTCTGGTCACACACCTCTACTGAGTGCAAGAGTCAGTAAGACTGATCCTACAGTGTAGGGTGACCAGAATTTTAAAGTCAAAAACTGGGACATTTCACAAAAATAGAAGAAGTACTACAATTTTACTTCAAGCGATGAGAGCGCTCCTCAGCAGAGAATTACAGAACAGGCAGTAAGAACATACATAAAATGCAATTTTTAAGCCCAGTAGCTTGCCTGTTATTTAAATTGCTTTCTTGAAACAACTGCTAACTATCCCTGCTGTGTAAAACATAAAAAACACCTCCCACCGTTTTCAGTCGTCCCTCTCCAAAAACGGGGACATGAGCAAAATTTCTTGAAATTTGCTGGGACAGCTGGTTAAAAACAGGGACCGTCCTGGTAAAACGGGGACGCCTGGTCACCCTACTACAGTGGGGTGGTATAGTTGAGACGGGGAGTAGACTCAAACTTTAAACCTTCATTGGAAAGCTTAGCTGTATCACCTTTTCATTGGCATCCAGGTGTTTTACTAGGACATCTCAGGGTCCCCGCTGCAGTCTGCTATCATCTTGTCATGTAGTCTGATGACCATGCGCAGCAGGAGACATCTGTCAGCTGACGTGGGGGCCAAGAGGAGGCCTGACAGCGGATACTTTCTCAACCGTCATAATACACATCAATACTATCCAGATGTACAACAAAAATATCACATGAAAGAAACAGGGACCAAGCAGCAGCAATCAGGAGAATAACACAGGCCTTCAGCCCCTTTGGTGCAAGGGGGATTGGGCAACCATTCAGAGACCCTCAAACCTTGAGAGGGCTCTCATTTAGCCCAAGGCCAATGAAAGTCTATGCGATATGGGACCCTCAGGGGCCCCTCTTCAATTTCTGCAGGGGAGCCCCATCATTTTGCATTATGCCGCAGGTAGCCATGAGATTGTTTCTTTGAGTTGGTGGAGGTCTTACACTTTGTGGAGCTTCCTGTAAGATTTGACATGGACACCTACAGAAGGAGAGGCGGAAGCAGCCAGCACTTAGAGGAAATGGCCTGAAAATCGGCAGCGCCAGTCTTGGTACAACAAGTACTGTCTTCGCTGTCCATTCACTGAGCTTTGTAGAGTTTGAAGTCAGTTGTTGCCATTTTTAATCCCCACAAACACCTTTGCCACTGGAGATGACTGCAAAACCATTCTATACCATGGAAACAATGTAGTCTCTGTCAGTCTGACTTAGAAAATTAGTTCCTTTCTCATTGATCTATGTTAAAGCCCACGAACAAGTCTTTCCTCTCACTTATGTCAGTTTATAAATATAGATTGGTTGCTCACGTGATGCGCATTGATTTGTCCAAGGTAACACTATCTCCTTGCATCGTACAAACCAGCATTTTAAAATCCTTGGTAAAATCTACTCCCTCCTTCAAATACAGATCAACAACTAGAAATTAAACATTGACTGTGTGCTGGCAGAATGCCTACGGGCATAGGTTAAAGTTGTTGTAACTGGTTTATGATATATGTTGAACACTCGTTTCAGTGAGTGATTTAGCACGACTGAGTAAATAGTTAAAATTATCTCACTGAACATGAATGATACATTTTAACGATAATGGTTGTAGACTACCTTTGCAGACAGACTATTACGCTTTAAAAAACATCAGATTTTTTAAAGATGTAAGAGCTTGTAATCTCCAAACATCTTCTCACATTTTCTTAGAATGGTTGGACAATGGAGTGGGCATATGTTTTCATGATTCCTAAATGCATTCTTATGAATTGGTTTGCTATTAATACAAAGCATTTTCTTCTTTGAAATATTTGACAACATTTGTTGGGAATTTCATCAGTGAGGTCTGGAGATGTGTATGCATGTATGACTTTGTGAGTAACACAGCCATTTTATTGTTTGAATCAGTGGGTAGCCAGTTGAGCTTTTGTAATTTGGTGTCATGTGATCAAACTATCAAGGATATTATTCAAGCCATTCCAAGATCGCACAAGTGTTATGTTTTTAAGACTTTTATAAAAATATATTTATATTGAGATACCAAAAATTGCATTAAAATGCACCCTTTCATGATATTTGTACACCAGCTATAAATACACCAATAAAACACATTTCAGGACAGAATTCATCCAGGAACATAACAATCTTCAGAACATGAAACTCCACGTAAGCTTAATACAAATAACAGATCCGAAACAGCTGACTTTTTGGTTAAGCTTCCAAAAGTGCATAGAGTGCTAAATGTGCAAAAAAGCAAAAATGGTGCGCTTCAGACTTCTAGATCGACCCAGCGGCTTCGTCCATAAACCGATCCCAGAGTTTTTCATATTTCCAAATCCCCCATTACGCATTGCGTATAGCTGTTCATTATTTCATACATGGTTCATTTTTCCTAACAATTCCCCTCCATTGTAGGGATCAGCAGTGTCTGCCATTTCTAGAGTAGCAGGGATTTGGCCACTGCCGTCGCTACATATAATAGTTTTACCAGTTGCATGGTTAGGACAGCCACAGGATCATACCCCAGGACTCTCCACCACAAAATGGAAGCTAGTGTAGCATGCCATTCATTCTCCAAATATTGAAATATTGCATTCCAGAATTCCTGAATAAGAGGGCACAGGCCAATAGCATGCACCCAATTGGCCACAGACCCCGAAGTACGTCGGAAGCAGTGTGCAGACATGCTGGGATTGACATGTGAAATAAATTGTGGGGTTCTATATAGCAGCCATTTACTAAAAAATAACATTCAACGACAATTATCTTTAAGACTTGTAGCCTCATTATGATGTCTGGCGAAAAGCCTCTGACTGACTGATGGATTCTTTTGGACCGCGTCGGAGCCCTTTCGACAGACTCGGTCGGGTTGCATTCTGACCAACTGACCAATTACGATGTTTGCGGTCTTGGTGCAACCCACGCAGTCTTTCCAAATCGGTTCTGACAGGCTCTCAGAGAAGTCCTGTGGGTCAGAACCGCATCGTACACCTCTACAGGCAGCGTTTCCATTAGAACAATTACAATGTCGGTTTCAGACAGTCTTTCCTAGTCAGACTGTGGACACAAAAAGGCTATCAGAAAGTGACTTTGGGGGCCCCTGGCAGGCATCCGGTTGGAGGCCGAGAGGGTACCCAAGGGACCCCCCTGTAAAATCCTGCACTGTGTGGCAGGCAACGTGGGGTGCCTGCGACAGGGTGCAGGGTTTTCTGAAAACACCCCATTTCCCCATAGGAGCCTGTGTTGTTGGGCAAAACACAGGCTCCCATAGGGATCAATGGGACTCCGACCGAATCCTGTTCGGTTGCATCGTAATCTGTCTGGGGCAACCGCTGACTGTGAGTCGGTCAGCTCTGAGACGGTGTCGGGCAGAAAGTTTCCGCCCGACATCGTAATGTTGCCCTTGATGTGGAATGCTATGTGCTGGATGTTCTCTTGTTTACTCCAAAAGAGTGGTATTCCATGCTTGTCAGTTACAGCTTATGCTGTTAATTTCACGCCAGGACAGGCTGTATTAAACTCATCTTGTTTAACTTACAAGTGGTCCAGATCAGTCATTTAATAGATTTTTTGTAAGAAGCTGCTGGCCCTATTGCCCGCAAGGTAATGAATAAAGCTGTCTGCTCTCAGATCCTCTGTCCAAGGCAGCGCCTGCCATCCCTCTGCATGGAATCAGGCTTGGCGTGAGCTATGTTTGATAGCTGCAACCCTGAAGATTAAGGCATGCCTATGCCTTCCAGGAATTTTGTCTGCATGCTACAGAAATCAAGGCATTGGGAGAGCTTAGTTCACAGCGCGTACCTTAACCGCACTCATGACCAATGTGCTGGAGGAATTAAGACATTGAGCGCGAGCCTCAGCCGTGCACGTAATCTGGAGCACTCGTGATCTCTACTGTGATATCCTTTTGTGCAGCACCTGAAAACCCCATCTGTGTGCCAACATGCTAGGATTTCCTCGTGCCTGGCACTTGCCCAGGGATACTCGCAATGTGACGGCGCTTTCCTGAGGAAGAAAAGAGTAAAAAGGAAAAAAAGCGAAAAAATCAATCAATCAATCAATCATAGCATTTGTATAGTGCGCTACTCACCCGGAGGGGTTTCAAGGCGCTGGGGGTGGGGGGTCTGCTACTGCTCGAAGAGCCAGGTCTTGAGTTGCTTCCTGAAGGAAAGGTGGTCCTGGGTCAGCCGGAGGTGGATGGGGAGGGAGTTCCATGTCTTGGCTGCCAGGTAGGAGAAGAATCTTCCTCCGGTGGTGGCTCTGCGGATGCGTGGAACGGCGGCGAGGGCCAGGCTGGTGGAACGTAGCTGGCGGGTGGGAGTGTAGAAGGTCAGGCGGTTGTTGAGGTACCTGGGTCCCAGGTCGTGGAGGGCCTTGTGTGCGTGGGTGAGGAGTCTGAACATGATCCTCTTGCTGACGGGGAGCCAGTGCAGGTCTCTCAGGTGTCCGGAGATGTGGCTGTGTCGGGGGATGTCCAGGATGAGTCGTGCGGAGGCGTTCTGGATGCGTTGGAGTCTTTTCTGAAGTTTGCCTGTGGTTCCGGCATAGAGGGTGTTTCCGTAGTCCAGTCGGCTGGTGACGAGTGCCTGGGTGACCGTCTTCCTGGTTTCGGTGGGGATCCACCGGAAGATCTTTCGGAGCATACGCAGGGTGTTGAAGCACAATGACGAGACGGCGTTGACTTGTCTGGTCATCGAGAGGGAGGAGTCCAGGATGAAGCCCAGGTTGCATGCGTGGTCCGTTGGCTTGGGAGCGGTGCCCAGGGCAGGGGGCCACCAGGAATCGTCCCAGACGGAGGGCGATGATCGCAGGATGAGGACTTCCGTCTTGTCTGAGTTCAGTTTCAGGCGGCTGTTCTTCATCCACTCGGCGACGTCTTTCATCCCTTCGTGTAGGCTGGTTCTGGCGGTGGTGGGGTCGTTTGTGAGGGAGAGGATCAGCTGGGTGTCGTCGGCGTAGGAGATGATGTTGAGGTTGTGTTGGCGTGCAATGGCTGCGAGGGGGCTCATGTAGACATTGAAGAGGGTGGGGCTGAGTGATGATCCTTATGGTACTCCGCAGATGACTTCGAAGGCCCTGGATCTGAACGGGGGAGGCGGACTCTCTGCGTTCTTCCGGAGAGGTACGAGATGATCCATTCCAGTGCCTTCTCTTGGATTCCGATGTTGCTGAGGCGCTGTACTAGGATGCGGTGGCAGACAGTGTCGAACGCTGCAGAGAGGTCCAGGAGGATGAGGGCCGCAGTTGCCCCGATGTCGAGCAGGGATCTGATGTCGTCTGTGGCTGCGATGAGGGCGGTCTCGGTGCTGTGGTTGGCTCGGAAGCCGGACTGCGAGTGTTCGAGGGATCCGTTTGTCTCGAGGAAGGCGGCAAGCTGTCTGTTGATGGTCTTCTCGATGACCTTGGCAGGAAAAGGGAGGAGCGAGATGGGACGAAAGTTCTTGAGGTCGGTGCGGTCCGCCGTTGGTTTCTTCAGGAGGGCGCTGAGCTCAGCGTGCCGCCAGCTCTCCGGGAAGGTGGCGGTGTTGAAGGAGGTGTTGATGATGTCCCGGAGTTGGGGTGCGATGATGGAGTCGCCTTTGTTGAAGACGTTGCGGGGGCAGGGGTCGGTTGGTGATCCGGAGTGGATGGTGTTCATCATGCGGGTGGTGTCTTCGGTGCTGACCGGTGTCCAGGCGCGGAGGGTGGTGGTGGGGGGCGTTGGTTCGGTGGTTGGGTGCGTGGTCTGTGCACCGAAGCTGTTGTGTATGTCGGCGATCTTGCTGTGAAAGAACGAGGCGAGTGAGTCGCAGAGGTCCTGCGAGGGGTTGATGTCGTTGTTTCCGGCGCTGGGATTCGAGAGCTCTTTGACGATGCTGAAGAGTTCCTTGCTCTTGTGGGCATTGTTGTCCAGTCGATTCTTGAATGCTATCTTCTTGGTGGTGCGGATCAGCTGGTGGTGTTTGCGGGTGGCGTGCTTGAGGGCAGTCATGTTGTCTGTGGTCTGTTTGTTGCTCCAGGCTTTCTCAAGGGTACGGCAGTTCTTCTTGGAGTTCTTGAGTTCGTCGGTGAACCAGGAGGCTTTCTTTCTGCCGGGTCTGCTGGGAGGGGTCTTCAGTGGTGCGAGGTCGTCGGCGCAGGCGGTCAGCCACTGTGTGAGGTTGCTGGCTGCTTTGTTGGGGTCCGTTGTGCTGGCGGGAGGGTTCTGGTTGAGGGAGGTGGTGAGCTGCTCGGCGGTGATCTTGCTCCAGCTCGGGCGGGGAACCTGTTGCGGGTGGTGGTGGGTCGTGGTTCTTCTGAAGCTGAAGTGGACGCAGCTGTGGTCCGTCCAACGAAGTCCGGTGGAGTGGCTGAAGGAGATGTGCTTGCTGGAGGTGAAGACGGGGTCAAGCGTGTGGCCGGCGCAGTGGGTGGGGGTGTTAACCAGTTGCTTGAGTCCGAGGTTGGCGAGGTTGTCCAGCAGGGTGGTGGTGTCATTGTTGTTCTCCAGGTGGAAGTTGAAGTCCCCTAGGAGGATGTAGTCAGCGGAGGGGAGGGCGTGCGGGCTGATGAAGTCTGTGATGTCTTCGCTAATCGTGTGCGTGGTCCCGGGGGTCTGTAGATGAGGGTGCCTCTGAGGGTCATCTTGGGGTCGGTGTGTATCAGGAAGTGGAGGTGTTCGGCGGCGGTGAGGGTGTCGTCGGAGTTCATCGTGATGCGGATGATGTTCTTGTGTACGATGGCGATGCCTCCTCCGGTCTGGTTGACGCGGTACCTCATGGTGATCTTGTATCCGTCCGGGATGGCGATGTCGGGGTCTGAGGCGGCGTTCAACCAGGTTTCCGTGAGGAAGGGGATGTCTGGTGAAGTAGTGTCGAGGCGGTTCCAGAGTTCCACGGCGTGTCTGTGGACGGAGCGGGTGTTGAGCAAGATGCACTTGAGGTGGTTGTTGTTGGTGTTCTGCTTGGCAGGTGCGGTGCAGGTTCGGAGGCAGGTGAACTTGCAGGCTTGGCAGGTAAAGGGTCCGTGGGGTGGCTCGGTAGCAGGCGTGGTTACGGCCGGCATTGAGTGCGTTGAGGGTGGCGGCGTCGTAGGTCCGTCGGGTGGTCTTGCATCCGCGGGGGCCAGGGGTCCTGGCGCTGGGCGCAGGCGGGTTTGCCTTTGGCGCACCTTCGGCGCACAATCGGCGTGACCGCTGCGCGTACGCATGGGCGTCATAAGTAAGGAACCGGGAGGGAGGAGCAGCTGGGTGGCGGGAGCGGGGCGGCGAATGGGCTGGAGGGGGGCGGGGCCGCAGGGAGGCAGCGGCGGGAAAGTAGGCGGCGGGAAAGTAGGCGGCTCAGCGGCAGCTGGGGCGTCCGGTGGCAAAGCGAGGCAGGAGCGGCAAAAAGTCAGGCAGGAAGCAGCGGTGTGTGGGGGCGACCTCGCCTGGTTGCAGGCTCAGCGGTCGCTCCCTGCACCACTACGCGGTCCCCTTAAGTAAGGAGCCGGGAGGGAGGAGCAGCTGGGTGGCGGGAGCGGGGCGGCGAATGGGCTGGAGGGGGGCGGGGCCGCAGGGAGGCAGCGGCAGGAAAGTAGGCGGCGGGAAAGTAGGCGGCTCAGCGGCGGCTGGGGTGTCCGACGGCAAAGCGAGGCAGGAGCGGCAAAAAGTCAGGAAGGAAGCAGCGGTGTGTGGGGGCGACCTCGCCTGGTAACAGGCTCAGCGGTCACTCCCTGCACCACTACGCGGTCCCCTTAAGTAAGGAGCCGGGAGGGAGGAGCAGCTGGGTGGCGGGAGCGGGGTGGCGAATGGGCTGGAGGGGGGCAGGGCCGCAGGGAGGCAGCGGCGGGAAAGTAGGCGGCGGGAAAGTAGGCGGCTCAGCGGCGGCTGGGGCGTCCGGCGGCAAAGCGAGGCAGGGGCGGCAAAAAGTCAGGCAGGAACAGGCGGTGTGTGGGGGCGACCTCGCCTGGTTACAGGCTCAGCGGTCGCTCCCTGCACCACTACGCGGTCCCCTTATGTAAGGAGCCGGGAGGGAGGAGCAGCTGGGTGGTGGGAGCGGGGCGGCGAATGGGCTGGAGGGGGGCGGGGCCGCAGGGAGGCAGCGGTGGGAAAGTAGGCGGCGGGAAAGTAGACGGTGGGAAAGTAGGCGGCTCAGCGGCGGCTGGGGCGGCTGGCGGCAAAGCGAGGCAGGAGCGGCAAAAAGTCAGGCAGGAAGCAGCGGTGTGTGGGGGCGACCTTGCCTGGTTATAGTGAGATCATACATCCCCTCAACTCCTCTGACACTCAGTCTACTGCTGATTTATCTTCCTCTGCTGCTGAAATCAATTAGTTTTTATTAGGGGAAAGTACCTACTGCTGTGAACACTAGTTGAAAAAAAGCCAAACGACTGCTACCTACGACCTTTCCTCTACAGTGTTTGGAAAGAGGCTGGATCTACATTTGTAATGACTGCTGCACTGTTGATCAGGGTAATATGATAATTCTCAAAAAGTAATTCATGCATCTTCTTTATCAAAATAAAGGGGGCAACATGGAATCATCACCTTTGGTTGCTCATCCACCAATTCTTGAACATCTGGGGACTCTACCTATTTAATTGGAAGATTGGATAGACATGTTTTACAATTACTTGTTAGCACTTAATTGTCAAGACTTCAGACCTGAGGGGAAGAAAGCTATTCTTTTTAATTCATTGGGGTTTGAGGGAAACACTCAAATATCTTCCTGAAGTATTGGATTATGATGGGCAGAGAATACCTTATGTGTATAGGGAATATAACCTGAGACTGGAGCATAGGTATGCTAAGGAAACAAATGTCGCAATTATAAGATATAAGTTCAATATGCAGCGACAAATGCTGGAAGAGTCCATTGGTGTGTTTGTAGCAAGGGTACAAGAAGTACCAGAAAAATGCCAATTTCGCAACATGACCGCAGAACTGATTCATGATCAGTTAATTGTTCAATGTGAAAGTAGAAAAATTCAAGAAAGGTTCAGAGGCGTAGCTAGAGCTTCTGGCGCCCGGGGCTATCCCCCAGATTGCCACCCATGGCAGGTAGCGGCGGGGAGGGTGAATCTGGGGAAAAATATTGGCGAGCAGCAGGGGTGGATTGGCAGGGTTTAAGTTACAACGCCACTCTATACTCCACTGCATAAGAAAGGGTGTGAAACTGTGGCGTAAGCCTAGAGCAAACCTCGAAGGTCAAGTCTCAATTGATGAAGGCTCACCAGCACTAAAATGGTAGCTAAATGCATAAGTAAATGTATCCCTTCCTTCCCTTTATCCTCTAACACCTCTCCATACTGAACTGCTGCTACAAAACCACAGCAATAAAAGCACCCGCTAGACATCAAGCACAACACCAAAACAACTCCCACATAGGTCACACTCTACACCCACACTCTACCAAACAGCGACAGTATTTAGAAACATAAGCAAAGCAATAGAACAGTTTCATTATATCTTCCATCCATGCATCTATCTATTCATTCTTTCACCCTTCCATCCACTTACTGGCATCCACTATTTCACCTTTAGATTCTGTCATCCATTCATTCTTTCATCCATCATTCAATATTTCCCCATTGTATCCATTTATCTATCTATCCATCCATCCAATTTGCCATCCATCTATTATGCCATCCATCTGCCCATCCATACAGTCTAAAAACCAACCATCCACTCTGCCACCCATTGATCTATTCACTCTGCCATCCATTCTCTTTGCATCCGTCCTCCACTCTTTTATCTTACCATCACCTCTGCCATTCATCGATCAACTGACATCCTTTCATCAATTCATTAACTCTTCCATTCATCCACTCAGCCATCCATCAGCCTACTCTGCCGTCCATCCATCCTCCTATCCTCTCTTACATCCATCCATCAATCCACTCTGTCATTTACCCTCTCTGCCATCCACTCTGCCATCCATTCACCATCCATCCACTCTGCCACCCATCCATTCATCAACTCTTCTATCTATTCATTTAACCACCCATTCACTCTGCCATTCATTCATCCATCAATCCACCCACTCTGCTATTCAACCACCCATTCATCCACTCTGCCATGCATCAATCCCCTCCACCATCCTTCCATTCTGCCATCCATCTGCTCATCCATCCATCCATCTACTCTGCCATCCATCCTGCCATTCATTCATCAATCCATCCACTCTGCTATCCATCATCATTCACTTCTTCTTTCACCTACTCATTCATCCACATATCCATTCATCCTCCTACTCCATCATCCCTACTTCCTTTTTTTCACCATTTTCTTCCAACATTCCTTCTTTCTTTCCCTGTTCTATTTACCCAGCAGTCAGTTTTCCTCTGTGGCTGTGGGAGTGCTTCTGGTTTCCACGTGAGACATGTTTGGGGTCCTTCTTGCTAGTCCACAAAATGTAATGAACTGATTTTTTGCTTATTGCGGCGCTGGGAGTGAGCCTCGCATAGTGTGCAGACATGAGTTTATTAACCAAAGGCACCCCATCCCGTAGTGTGTCTCTCTCAGCCCCACTACCAAAATATCTGATAATAAATAACCAGAGACAACCTCGTCTTTCGCATCGACTCAGAAGCAGGCCTGTGCAAACGCTACCCACAATGCTCAGTTCATAGGAACGTTGCCAAACATGATTTAGTAGATTTTTGCCTGCAGTTGGCTGGCTTGAGCAGAAAATGTCTGCTGAGAGACAGCATTTCCGCAAAAAGACATTTTCTTCTCGAACCTGTTTCCTGCCGGTTGCAGGCGTAAGTTTTGTGTGTAAACTATACACTTGCTGAGAAATGTATTTTATGTAAGATGTGTGATTACACAAGAATTAAGCATATTTTGCAATAAGGCTTGCAAATTGTATATTTGCGGATGTTTCACGTGAGTCTACCTGTCTGAATACACCTGACTATTCATTACCTTCAGCCTGCTGGGAGGTTTGCCCGGCCTGCTTTCCCGGAGTTTAATCAGAGCCATCTCGAGTGAAATGTGGGGCCCTACAGGCGCATTCCTGCACGTGCCAAGGACCCTCACGGAGTTGTGCATCGCGGGTCATCTGCTCGGCCTTTCACATTCCTCCGCACGCACAGTATGCTGGCTTGCCGCCTCCAAAACAGTTCCACCTGAGGCGGTCCGACCCCCCCCCCCCACCCCCCTAGCTACGCGGGTGGAAAGGTTGTGTGCTGCTAAAAAATCTTACTTTGAAGGACGCTATTGACATTGCAAAGGTGGTCGAAGAGTCTAAACTTTGTAGGAGGGAAATTAGGGAAAGAGGCGGAGTGGGTGGCAGTGAATGTGGCAAGAAGAGGTAATGGCTGCTGGCAATGTGAAGACACAAAAAAATACTGTGGGTTTGGTGTCTAAAGGTTCAACCAAAATTCTAAAACGTAATGAGAAAAAACAATTTAACAGAGTTTGCCACAGGTGTGGGAGTAATTTACATGGAGATGCCTAGAAGGCTTTTTATACTATTGGTAAGAAATGTGGCCGCAAAAGTCAGTTATTGCGTATGTGTAAATTATTTTACCAAACTGAAAGTAGCAGTAACAGAGAAATTACAAGAAGATAAGTTGAGTAATCAGTTCTGAGTTTGGGTCATGATGAAAGTGGTGAATGGAGAAAAAGAGGCCAAAAGCATTGTTTGAAGTGTTGGGAAGGGACATCAAACTGATGGTTGATACTAGGTCAATCTACATCACTTCACACCAATAAATGTTTGAGAGAGAGTGGCCCAAAGTGACACTGCTACCCAAAGACATTTGCCTGGGAAGGATTCAATTAGTACAGATTGATATTCTTGGCTCTTTTAAGGCTACCTTAAGATTTCTGACTAGAGAGATTGAAAGGAAAGTTTATGTTGCGGAGAGGACACCACAAATTATAGGTTTGATGCATTAATCTGACTTGCATATTATCATTAATCGAAGGGCTTTCAACCAAGTGATGGTGGGAGGGAAAATGGGTGTCGATGACATACTGGATAGTGTCAAGGGTGTGTTTATAGAGGAACTTGGAGAGCTCAGGGATATGTGTATAAGATAGTTGTCAAACCAGGGGCAGTGGCGGTTAAACACAATTTGAGGGAGGTCCCAATAGTGGTCAGGGTCGAAGTCAGGAAGATGTTGAATGATATAGCATGGAAGAGAGTTATAGAACATGTGGAAGGTTTCAATTGGGCCTCACCAGTTATGATAATACAGAAGGCTGGTGGCCGGTTGAGATTCTGTGTAGACTTGAGGAGTGTTAATCAGAACACTATCACTGACAATTTTCCCCAACTCAATAGAAATGAATTGATTTTTCTATTGAGTGGTTGCAAATTCTTTTGGATTTCAAGAATGCACGTCATAGATGTTTACATAAAGACTCCAAGACTTTAACTGCATTCCTAACCATGGCACTGCATTCTTAAACATGAATGCATTTAGGATTGTTATAGGCAGCAAATGTCTTTCAACTTATGATGTCTCAGGGGTTCAATGGTTTATCCATCGTCATCTTTTTTCAAGATGGTATTCTCATCTTTGGAGCGAAAAAGGGACAGCACAATCAAGTACTAAGGCAAGCCTTGGACAGCCTGCTTGAGGAAGACCTCATCCTACTTAAAGATAAATGTGTTGTTTTGGTCAAGGGGATCGATTATTTAAGGCTCACAATTTCAGGTGAAGGAGATCTTCTTGAAGCCTCAAGACAAAGATCAATTAAGGTTCCTTATGGGCTGATTAAAAACTATTTAATGTTTTTGGAGAACATTGCTGCAAAGACTGAGAAGTTAAGAGTTTTGTTGAGGAACCAGTGTATGTTCAACGGGGATGTAGAACTACAGAGTTGTTTTGAATGGATCAAAAACGAAATATGTTTTGTGGGAATTTTAGTGCCATTTGACACAAAAGTGCAAACTGCATTGACTGCAAACGCCATTGGTGTGGGCATTGGAGCAGTTTTATCCAAATTGCACAATGCTGCAAGGAAAATTGTGGCTTTTGCATCACATTCTTTGACTGAAATTAAACATCATTATTCTGTGATTGAGCATGAGCTGATGGTGGTGGCTTGGAGTGCTGAATATTTTATAACATATTTGAGGGGTGTGAGCTTTAAACTACATATTGACCACAAACCGCATATCAAAGTGCTAACACCAGGTGGAGTGGGTGTGGTATCAGCCAGATTAACAAAACCTGTGGTTTGTTACAGGAGTATCGTTATGATATTGAACATATCCTGGCTGGCGAAATGCCAAGGCAGATGGCATGTCTCATGTGCTTATGAATTGGCGGCCAGAGGATGAAGATGCTGTGATAGCTAAAGAAAAGTGCTGGGGCAGTGGCATGGTTGGATGAAGTGGTCATTGAGTCAGTGGTATGTTGTATTGAAAGAAGTGAATTTAATGATTGATAGAGGAGAGCGTAGAGAGAGTGCTGTAGCTCCGGCTGTCATCCTGTTTATCAAAATCTTGCATTAACTGTCTTTATATATTTACCATTTAAAAAAGATATCTTGCTACAGGACTGGAAAAGGAGCCGAGAGTTTTGATCTGCGGAGACCAATTAGTATATAACATACAGACAATTAGGAGCTAAGTCAATGCCAATGCACCCTTTGTGGATACTGAAGGTTAGCGTGATTAACAGTGTAGAAGGCAGCACATAAATCGAGAAGAACAAATAGAGATGAATTTCCAGTATAAAAAATGCAAAGGATATCATCTACAACCTATAACGAGGCATCTCAGTACTACAACCTGGCCTGAAACTTTATTGAAATTCAACTACGTTTATTGTCAATGATGTCACACACTGTTAAATGAACTCTGCGAAGACAGAATGCCTGAGACAGACTGAACATTATGAAGGTCTTTAAAATCAGCTGAAGGTTTCTATAATAGAGCCAATCTTCAGGTGATATGTGAGAACACTTAGCTAAAGGGATGATTTCACTACATTAGCTCAAAATGTCAAGAACCGGCAAGCAATGCTTTTACAGATAATCATTGGAATTAAATCTGGGAAACGGTTAGATTGTTTTATTTCAGCACTGACTAAAAAAATCCAGCCTACTAGCCCTGGATTTACTGCTGAAATTCTAATTGTAATTTATCAGACGATTATGATGGTGAAGTAACAAGAGCTTAAAAGTTTTTACTCCAACTTCCAAGAACTGACCACATTCTTTGCATTTGGCATCAAAATCTGTAACTGTGAGAGAATTATTTTCTGATTTGATGAATAGTTGTCTAGGTCGATTGTTCAAAGTGTCAAGAAATGTATTTGTTCCATCTCTTCCACAGCTTTTGGCAGACCAAAGATTATCTAGATTGGAGATAGGTGGTGACTATCTCCATGTATACTTCATCGCTCTCAAACATTTCTTTCTTCGTAACACGCTCTGGAGAACGATGGTTTACTTTGAAGTGGTTGTAGTTTGTCAAGACGTCCATTCATGCATTCAGTATACTTAATAGTGGAGGTGCTGACACCATGATTGGGTTAGAAGGGAAGAGTGGGATAACCGTAGCCATTTAAAGACTCACATCTTGCATGCTTGCTATATTTGCTGCTGGTAGGGCAAATCTTTCAACTCCTGCTGGTAGCATCCTATATTGCCACATAGTCTGGCCTACCACTAAAATTGTACCTTGGTTCTGGAATGACAGACACCTCTCTCATTTCCTAGCCTTGCTCAAAGTCATTTCATTTAATATATATTCACGTTGGAAATTCAGATCACCTGTTTGTAGCTTTCAGGCTGCTGTATTCTCTGTTTGGCTTCACAATGGCCTCGGTTCCGATAGTCTTGATAATCAAGTAATGACAAATGCTGATTCCTTTGAAGTTGCATGGTTCAAAGGGACACGCAGCTTTCAGTGTCAGGCACCAATGGCGACATTTGCTTAAAATGAAGCAAGGAGGGGCTCGGAGACAAAAGAGGCGAATGGCGGGATCAATACTGTGAAATCCTCAGACACCAATGGGTTAAACGCGGTGCTGATGCAGCGGTGGATGTGGCTTTTGATGGCGAGGATGAGACTTGCAGCCAGCTGCGGACACACTGTTCTCATCATGAAAAACAACTTTCGCCTCCCATCAAAGGAGCTCTTATCTGAAAATCAAATGACGCGGGCTGTGTTTGAACGCAGAAGCGAAGGATGGGGAATCGAGGCTGTAATATTAGTCCTAATTTAGAGGCGAACTCGACAAAATAAGGATTATTTTCTCCACTTTGCGTAATTCGGCGGTCCCGAAGAGTCTGCTTGCATCACCAGGCTTCTCTAGTTCCAGGCAGAGCACAAATGGAGAGACAACATTCAAAGAGGTGGTTTATTTTCAGTAGAGCAATTTAAACCCACTAATGTAATGGAGAACAGTAATTCGTGCACTCGTAGAGAGTGGCACTGTGCACTAGAATTCTTATTAACAACTAATCAGATGCCATACTGAATTATAAATGATTGCGAAAAAACAATTACCAGTTTGAAGAACTCACGTGGAACAAGCTAAATGTAAAGACAACTGTTTGCTTACGTAGACATAGATACGTGTGTCAATGAAGAATCGATCAATAGTTATGGCATTAGGCGAATGTTGGTTTTCTATTTACGTGATCATATATTTCTCTTTGGGTTTTGTAGTATGCAGCGTTCCACTTATGTATCATGAATAAAGCATTTCACTGTGGAATATATGTAGTTTATTGCACTGTATGCATTTTTTAAAGAATTATTACATCAAATGGAAAATAGAATTCAATATGAGCGGATACAATTAAAAATAATGTTTACTGCTTGCTGCTAAATTCGCAGACATACTTTTATCTATCATATTTCCCTGTCAACTGCAGTGCTTAATTTGAGCCAGTGGCTGCCAGTGGGGACCTCCGTACATAGCGTTGGGGACAGGTACCTGATTTTTCCACATTGGATATTGACTGCGAGCGAGAGAGGGAAAAACACGAAGGGGGAAGAAAAAAGACAGAAACCCTGTCACCATGGGAGAAAGCAGAGACAGCAAGAGTAAGATAATGGGGGCAGCAGTTTCTGGTAGTGGATTAAAGAGGCCAGAGGTGAATAAAAAACTATACGACCTCTCTATTCGATACGCCGACGATGAATTGCACCGGCTTCTGAGGTGAGCTTCTGGCACCAGCATTCTTTTTATTTTACAGATTAAAAAGTGGTCTACTATAGTGTTTCACAGTCACATTTATAATCTCATTATCTGTAACATCTAATATCAAAGCAAGGTAGAGCCATCTACCATGTTGTTAGTATATGAAAATGAGGGGTGATGCATCGATGTGCCCACTTTATTCACTGCTACGATGATGGTTTAAAGTCATTCTAGGTAAACTGCTTGAAGACTGTGCTGCTCCTCGAGCCCAATACTGCTTCATCCATGATTGAATTAAAGATGAACAGATGTAAAACCAGCCTGTAAACATCTCTGTTCCAGCTGCCGAAGAACAGAGCCCAGCATTAGATCCCTCAGCCAAGCACAGTGTGGAGTGGCAGAAGTATATTGAGATTACTCTTGCTATTTTCAAAGTCATGCAGATCCACCAATGGGAAGCCACCATTCCATGGTGTACGTCTGACGTAACAAGGGGAGGGACATACCACCAAATGGCGCTCCATGACACCCACTCAAACAAACGAACGCCACAAAACATCATTCGAAGCCCAATCACTAGAGTGCAGAATAATGCACATGTGAATTCAGAAAGATTCACACTGCAGAATCCAAAATCATAAGATGCTCTTTACATCAAATGATGCTTTCTGTTCATGCTTCAGACACATTTTCGAAATATGCTTTGCTTAACTAATACTGGTTGAATTTCCATGGCTCCGGGGACCTTAGATGACAGCCAACGCCTTCTAGTTGAGAACCAAGATGTGAGCACAACTGATTAAAACCATGAATTACTTTCCAATTTAACACAGAACATCAGTAATATTTTAGTCACACATTAGCATGAGCACAATACCACTTTATACATAAAGTTTATTCTATAATATCTTCACCACACTATTTTGGAGGATTGTCATCAGGGTCGGGGTAAGATTTAAAGAGGGGGATACAAGAAATGTTCATTTGCTAATCACTTTGTCACTGTTTGATGAATTCACATCACATTTGTTAGACCTTTAGTAGGCTTATCCTTCTCTTGGTTATGTCAAGATTTGAGAAGATTTTTCTAGGTGACAAATATAAATGGGGTTAATAAAAGTTTCTTTTAGTTATAACTTTGGTGCTGTTTGATGAAACTTTGTGAATTTGGCAGCAAATTAAGCCCAAAGCAAGTCCAGACCGGCCTGCCTCATGGCTGTGCACATCACAATATGGGTACATGGCGGGTGAATGCAGGGCATAATAAAAAGCCATGAACTTTCCTGAAAAACACAGTTAAAAAACACAGGACGTTTTCTGTGTACGCAAAACAGAAAAAGTCCTGACATTTATGATCAATGGTGTGCAACCCACCATCCACACCATAATTCATACCCCCCAGCAACTCAGTACACCCCTTGCAAAATGTCATGTGAAATAAAGTTATCTACAAAGAGCAAACATGGTGGCTGTAGGACTTATGGTGTGCATTCGGCGTTACACACCATAACCGGTGAATGTCAGGACCTGAGAGAGAGAAAGAGAGATTAAAAATGTGCGTTCATTTTGTAGTGACTCCCATTATAGAGGCTGAGATGAAGTATCTCTCTATGTAGTTATCCAGCAATATATTGATAATCCTACCTACCTCGCATGCTCCTTTATCAACATAAAATACCAATGAAGCCCCTCATGTGCCATTAGTTTCTACTACTAGCTATAGTAAGATTTTATCTAAAATGACAACCCCTTGTGAAGGATGGCAGCTGCCCCATTTCACTACGAGCAACTACAATTATGCCAAGAATGCCTGCTCTATGTAAAAAATGAACTGCATTATGGCAGGATGTCACTATGCCAGGATTAGCTCCAGCAGTGCCAAGAATAATCTCAATGTGTCAAGGATAGGCACGATTAGCCTCTGCCCAAGGCACCATTATACAAAGACACAATTATGCCAGGAAAGTCACAATTATGTCTACATTGCCATAATACACCAAAGATGATCTCTGCTAGCTGCTAACCTGGACCACAGTAATGCCATGGACCATTCTGGCAGGACAGTCACAATTTTGTCCTGAATGCCCCACAATATGTAAACAATGGTCCCCCCTAGTCCATGGCCATAATTACTCCAGGCCTCTATGCTGCCGGGACAGCCACAATCATATAAAGAATGATGCCCACAAAACAACAAGATGTTCAACATGAACTGCTTGCTAGTGCCACCACTCTAGTCCGGGTTGTCATAGGAAAGGGGGAAAAAGAGGCAGGTCTCACCTTAGAAAAGTTAGATGACCTGCTCCTCTACCTGCATACCCATCAAACAGAACCCACATGCAAAGCAAGTGAACACTTCCAGACAGGTTACAGCTCTCATGTCGCGTTTAAATATATGATCAAGAAAGATTGTTCTTTCATATAACTGCAACATGTTGCGCAACCATCTGAATGTACATGTGCCTTCACACACCACAAGGGCCAGCCGCCACCAGTCACTTGTAAAAAGTTATTAGAGGTAACAAGTGACATTATTATCATATTACAGATGGATTATACAGTCAGAACACACGTGTAGTGAGAAAACAATTTAAGGTTGCTTATATAAAAAGTATATACTTCCATATATTATAGGACCATATTATATAGTTACCGTTATGTATCACTATCTATTTGTAAATGTATATTTTTTCAACATGGTGCTCCCTCAGAAATCAAAACAGAATTGTTATCAGCATGAACATATTTGTTGGGGGCTCATTGGTGAATATTGCATCTTTTTGTTGTGACTTGTCCATGTTACATGGGGGGCAATCTTATCTGTCATAATAGAGGCCCGTTGTTGACATATTGGGACATTCTTGTAAACAATCTAGAATAACAGTGAGCTATCAACAAGTTTGCAGCATTCCTAACAATATTCTTAGTGTACTTGGCATGATAGCTGCCGGTCCTGAAAGCACTGGGGCATTTTGACAACATTGTGGCTGATATCTGCTATAATAGTGGCCACCACATGACATTTTGTGGACATGCCTAACAACATTTTGGCACTCCCTGGTATAACAGTTTCCGATCCTTGATATATTATGGGCATTTATTACTACATTTAGGTTTTCCCCTTGACATGTGAACATTTGTTACATGCTTTTTGAGATCCCTGGCCTAATAATAGTGGGAAGCCCTGTCCAAATTGGTGTAACTCACTATCAGATGATGGACATCCCTGGGGTTTGAATGTGGCGAATGGGTGTGAAAGTCAGAATCTATGCACATGTGGCAGAAAATACCTGATGGGCGTGAGACACTAATGTTTGGGGCGAAGGGGGGGGGGGGGCAAGCATGTTTTTAATAAAAATGAAAAGTTGTTACTTTAGGACATAAATCATGCTTTGTTCAAGTAAAAGGACACATTTTTGTCTGTGGGATGTGAACATCTTATTAAAAACGAAACCTGTATTTGATTGGAGGTAGAACAGTTGCTCCTCTGTTGCTCATGGGTAGCCCTCCATATTTATTTTTTATTTTTATTTAGAGGTAGAACAGTTGCTCCTCTATTGCTCATGGGTAGCCCTCCATATTTATTTTTTATTTATTTGAAAGGTTTTATATAGCGCTGGCTAGACCCGAACGTATCAGAGCGCTTCACATGAGTATCAAACCATAGTTGAAGCTTACATCATTACAAGATTATACAGTTTCAAAGCATAGTTACATAGTTTCATTTTAGGTCAATAAAAACAATAAGGATATATACTTAAGGGAAAGAGCAGGCATGGGGGAGATTCAGGGTAGAGGGGTAGGAGCAGGAGAGGTAGACAAAGAATGAAGGAGGGAAAGAGGTGGGGAAGGTTGAGAGACAGAGTATGAAAGAGGAGGGGTGGTTGATGGGGGCACAAACCGGTGGACGAGTAAAAGCTGCGCCCAAAGTCCAGTAAGCTGTGATACCAGGGGAAGTGGAATCATTCCCACATCTCCCTTGATGCAGTGGACTATCTCAGAGGCCTAACTATTGGATCCTTCCCAAACAAGGGGAGAAGGAGTGCTTTGGCAAGGGGGGGCCATACCATTACCTCAACTGTGAGTGGCGCCCTTGACGCTGGGGACTCTCTCAGAGGGGTCACTGAGACTCCAGGGTATGAATATTGGATCTATTCCCAACAAGGGGAGAAGGAGTGCTTAGACAAAGGGAACAATTGACAGGGGGCTAGGCGGCGTAGATACATGTTATGTCGAGAAACAAATTAAGAAATATATGTAAGGAAAAAAAGCAGGCAAGGGGAGAGATTAAGGGGAGAGGGGCTAGGGGCAGGGGAAGTGGACAAAGAATGAAAGAGGTAGAGGAGGATTTATTTATTTATTTATGTGAGACAAAGCATGAAGGAGGAGGGAGAGGATGGAGGGGGCACAAACCGGTAGACGAGTAAAACCGCGTCCAAGGTCCGGTAAGCGGTGATCCCAGGGGAAATGGTATGAATCCCACATTTCCGTTGCGAAAGGTTCCCTTTATGTAGTTGACTCTCTCAGAGGGGTCTCAGTGACTCCAAGGCCTACCTACTGGATCCTTCCCCAACAAGGGGAGAGGGAGTGCTTTGGCAAGGGGTGCCATACCATACTTTAACTGTGAGTGGCTCCCTTGGCACTGTGGACTCTCTCAAAGGGGTCACAGACTCCAGGGTATGAATATTGGATCTGTCCCCAACAAGGGGAGAAGGAGTGCTTATTCAAAGGGCACCAGGAACAGGGGGTTAGGAGGAGGGTCGGAACTGGCAGGTCAACAGAGGGGGGACATAAGACAGAAAAAGAAAGGGTCCTCAAAAGGCAAAGGGCAGGGAGAAACGGGAGACAAAGGGAGGGAGACAGAAAGAGATACATATAGAAGAAAAGGAAATGTATAAGTTGTGGAGTCACTCACAAAATAGTGAAAGTATGTACAACGAACTACTACATATATTGGTGGTTAGAGTTGTGTCTCTGCAGATAGAAAATTCACCCAGAATTCCATTATCACAACGATTAGGCTAAAAATGATTATATAATATTTATCTAAAGAGTGAACAGAGAAAAAAGACATCCAAGGGGGCAGAGAGAGGGAGGGAGGGGGAGATGAGCTAGGTGATAGAAGAGACAGTATCTACAGAGTGAACGGAGAAATTAGACATCCAAGGGAGTAGAGAGAGGGAGGGAGGGGGAGATGAGATAGGTGATAGAAGAGACGGGGGCCTGGGGTGAGAGAAAGAGATAAGGCAGTCTAGCCGAGGGGCAATGTCTGAGGGTCAGCAGGATGAGGTCCAATGGACCGTGGGAGAGGGAGCCCCGTATGTTCACTCTTTGACACATTGTCAATCAATCAATCAATCATGCCATTTGTATAGCGCACTACTCACCCGGGAGGGTCTCAAGGCGCTTGGGGGGAGGGGTATGCTACTGCTCGAACAGCCAGGTCTTGAGTTGTTTCCTGAAGGCGAGATGGTCCTGGGTCAGCTGAAGGTGGATGGGGAGGGAGTTCCAAGTCTTGGCAGCCAGGTAAGAGAAGGATCTACCTCCGGCGGTGGCTCTTCGGATGCGTGGTACGGCTGCGAGGGCGAGGCTGGTGGACCGTAGCTGGCGGGTGGGCGTGTAGAAGGTCAGGCTGTTGTTGAGGTACTCGGGGCCCAGGTCGTGGAGAGACTTGTGTGCGTGGGTGAGGAGCCGGAACGTGATCCTCTTGTCGACGGGGAGCCAGTGCAGGTTCCTCAGGTGGCTGGAGATGTGGCTGCGTCGGGGGACATCCAGGATGAGTCGGGCGGAGGCGTTCTGGATGCGCTGGAGTCTTTTCTGTAGCTTGGTTGTGGTTCCGGCGTAGAGGGCGTTTCCGTAGTCCAGTCGGCTGGTGACGAGTGCCTGGGTGACAGTCTTCCTGGTCTCGGTCGGAATCCAGCGTGGCACTTTACTAATGCCTCTGACTGGGGAGTGTCCTCTATTTAGCAACTCTGATCTTCTGTGAGGGGGGCCTCCTTGGTCCTTTGCATTTCCCTTCACTGCTGTTTGGGCCACAGCCTCTCTGCTTTGTGTCTCTGTGCCCCCTGAATTACGCGTCTCTAAACAGGGTCTCTCAATCCTCCCGCTCTCTCCTTTAAGGGTCTGTGGCAGTACAACTGGTGCCTGCTGCCTTCGGAGCCGGTAATTGCAGCGCTGTCCCTGGGGGCCAATATGTCTTCTTTCTGCTCCGTCAGACCTTCTCCTTCTTGGGGAAATTGCAGCGCTCCTCCCGTCCTCCTCAGCCAATTACTTCGTGGGCCAGGAGCCCAGGGTACCTCAGTGCCTCTTGCTCCCTCCTCCATCACGTCGCTGTCTCTAGTGGCCTCTCCAGGGCCGGCCTTCCACTTTCTGCTTCCCCAAATAGAGTGTGGCCCGATCTCACTCCTTCCGCTCCCAACATATATCACCCCCCCCCCGGTCTGTTGCGATCGAGCGCTTCTTCACCGCTCCTCACCTTGATGCCTTAAGCCCCAGTGTTGGCAACTCAGGGCTTCACTTCACTCTCCTTTCCACCATTGGCCGTCCACTTTCTGCAGACTGCCAATTTCCTGCACGGTGTTCCTCTCCTTCTCCTCTCGGCGCTCACACTCGGTCCGTAGAGCTTAACGCCATTTTGAGATTTCGCAATCCTCAGCTCGGCGTTCCCGTTCTGCCAAATCCGGGCATCAAAATTACTTTTCAAGGATACCTTGAAAGTCACGCTGCTTTCTGCCAAATTCGTGCAAAGGCTGCCCCTCGTCCGCTACGCAGTTTTAGTAGTACCTCCAATGGGATACTCTGCTGTCGCTCATGCGTAGGCATCCATACAATACTCATTGTATGTATGCTTAAAACTACCACCAATAAGTTACTCCTTTGTAGCTCTTGGGTGGACTGCCATATGCTACTCTTCGAGGTTTAACAGTGCCTTCTAATAGGTAATTTTTCTGTTGATTTCCTGTCACTCAGGGACAATGTCAATATAATATACCTTGGCAGCTTCACAGTGCCTCCTTTTGGTTGCTCCTCTGTCTCTCCTGGCTACACTCCTTCTAATACACCCTGGAGGGTTAATAGATGCTTCAAAGGTTTGGCTCTCTGGTGCTGCTGTGCGAGTTCCATATACCACAACGGACTCCAAAGATGCACATCAATAGTGGTTTCTACATGTGATACTGCCCACCCAAAAGAAAGCATCTACCTGAATGTGTTGCTGGTTCTCCTCTCACTTTCTGCACAACACATGTGCTTATGTGCAGCCACACATACACACTGTACACCCACCATGTCATCATGTGTTGCGCACCCCACTCACATGTTCCTTGTGTAGACAAACCTCAAACAAAAGCAAACACATAGAGGGTTAATCATTTGCAAAGGAGTAAACCTGATTAGGTCTCAACAACTGAAAAATAGAGACCAACATTCACTAGAAATATGCTTGGTTTTAAGGCAGAAAGCACCTGGAAAAAAGGGATGTAATAATGCTCAGTTTGTGTTTGACCAGGGCCTTTGTGAGATTTAATGCTGACTGCAATGGAGTGGAGGCCGGGCAAGCCAAGCATGTTATAATGTCCATAAGAGTTTTTACTGTGGGGCTTTGATGTTAGAACTGTGCAGTTACCTGAGCCAAGAGCTTACTAGAGGTCCTGTGGGTCAACGATGAAGCAGTGGTGCTCGCTCTGCCAGCCAGCATGTTCTGAGACACCCAGAGCACTTGAACTACCTTAAATGCTCCAATGACTTTGCCCTCGAAGCCACCTAGAGGGAGGACAGCGTGTGGATGGCAGCAGAGAGATCACAATGTTGAACAGTTTGAAAGATGTCTAATGTAATGATGCTTATGCATTTTTTATCTGTAGTGTTTCCTCTATGCCCATATTTGCAGGCGACAAACATATTGTTTGGTTCTATGTTGGCATGAGCTGATCATAAACTGTTTAGTACTGAATGTGTCAGCTCGTGCGGCAGTTTCTCTTTAGCGAGTTCAGAATGCTTCTACCTTCAGATGCAGTCTGATCTTCACCGAGGAGGGATGCACTGCAGAGACTACGGCTAATACTTGCAATAAAGTATTTCTTGAAAACTCAGGACCTCGTTCAGCTTCTTCTTTGCAGCAAAGCATACTTTACATTTGGCGATGACTGGCAAACTACTAATTTGCAGAATTTTCACCAATTTGTGCTCTCTACTCAAATCGTTATGGATTAAACAGACATTAATTACCTTTCTCAGTTCACGGATTTACTCATCGTTTTCCTACTTTGAAGGTACTGTGGATTATTCTTTGTTTCTGATTGCATTTGTGCTGATTTTCTTCCCGAAACTGCTTGTGGCCTGCTCGTCTCGCGTCTTGGCTGCATTATTCAATTAACGCGGAGAGGCTACATTTACGTGATGTCATCTCGTAAACGACGTATGACGGCAATCTTAAATTAGGCACATTTCACAAAAACATGCCATCAGCAAGACATTGAATTCAATACTGATATACGACATTTGGATTGATTCTTCAACACAATTGCTCCATCCGCATGACGTTTTTCACATTGGTTTTTCCTCAATCTTCATCAGCAACTTGAAACAATGAATGGATCGGTTTGTTTGTGCACTTCTTCCGCATTCACTCATTTCACGCAATGAATTCTCCTCATTTCTAAAAAGTGGTGAGATTTTATTTTGCAAACGTCTTGGTATTACTAAAATATGGCTTCAAACAAGCAAGTAGTAAAATTAAATAATTTTTTACCCTTGCCTGGTAAACCAAAAATTCCTTGGAAAATATTGTTTTGCTCTTTTGAGAACTACCTAGTGGCCATCGATGCTGAGGATTACTCTGCTAGGAGAAAAGCTGCAATTCTCTTTAGCTATTTAGGTAGTGAAGGTCCACATATTTATGACAATTTACCAGTATCTATACTATCTGCAGTTGATGGGGATGGATGGAATGTTTATACAGAGGCCATACAAAGACTAGAAAAGACATATTTAAAGCAGCCAAGTGGCATTCTTGAAAGATTAAACTTCATGAAGGGAAAACAAGATCCCAATGAGTCTGTTGAGGAGTACATTTCCGCACTGGGGAATTTAGCAGCTAATTGTAACTTTGGCTCTGCTCTGGATACTTACCTCTTGGTTCAATTTGTTCATAGTTGTTTCTATAAAAAAAGCCAAGAATGCAAATAAAGCTGCAGAGACCCTTCACTCGCAGTAGTCAGTGATATCGCAAAATGCACTGAAAGAGCCATCATTTCATCAAAATGCATTTCTGTTGACAATTCTTCCATGATCATCTCTATCCAGGAAGATTCTTCAATTAATACTGTTTCGGTTAAAAACAAAAATTTAGTGTGAAATGTAACAAGAATGGTAATTTCCAGTCTGTGTGTAGAGGTGACAATGTGGCTCAGATTAGCACAATACAAGCTCAGAATTATAAAGAATCCAATTCTACTGAAGATATGTTCTTACAAAAGGATATGCAAAAAATTATTTTTATCTGTTGATACCCCTGTTTCAGACCAGCACATTTATACAGCCAAATATCCTGTTTGTCAAGTCACCCTGGATGGTCTTATGCTCGACATGATTGAACATTCCGGGGCTCCTGTAACAATAATTTCTGACAATCATTCACAACCAATTGGGGTTCAAATGTTACCCTTGAACATACAGACATTATGCCAAAAGATTATGGTGATAAAGAAGTTTACATGCTAGGCTTCTTTTTTGAAAATGTAACCTGCCTTGGCAGAAATTTTTACACCAAAGTATATATAGCTGTTAAAGTAAAGAATATTGTGGGATCGCAGGATTTGGCCAAAATGGGCCTCAAATTGGTACCTGGGTCGGATAACCCTGTATGTAGTGATGAAAATTTACAAAAAATATTCATGGAATTTCCAGATGTTTTTGGTGATAGCATAGGCAAAATTACTAGATTTGAATTTCTGATAAAACTTAAACCAAATGCTATTCCAATTTCCCATCAGCCTTGATCTATTGTAGAGTGTAAGGGACGATCTCAAAAAATTACTTTGTCAAATTGGTATCTGAAGGCATTATTAAATCTACTAACTCACCAGAATGGGTCCGAAAATAGGGTGGTGACATTTGCCTGTGTGCGGATTTAAGCACTTTAAATAAAAATATATTGGTGGACTGTCATCCATTACCTAAAATCCAGGATCTTATGGCAAGCATCGGTGGTCCCATGTTCTTCACTTAATTAGATTTACGCTCTGCCTACCATCAAATCCCACTGTCTCACTCATCTACTGATTTAACAATCTTTTCCAACACCTTTTGGAGCGTATACATTTTTGAGATTACCCTTTGGTTTTACCTCTGCAGCCAGTGTATTTCAAAAATGTATAGAACACATGGGGAAATCAATGGTGTGCAAGCATACCAAGAGGATGTTCTTATTTTTTCTAAGTATAAATCATTAACATTCTCAAAAAGGTTTTGAGCATAATCAAAGATGCTGGTGTGACTTCAGGAAGTGAGAAATGCATATTTTTTTACCCCGTTCCTGGACTACCTTGGGCATACCATCTCTGCTTCCGTTATTAAACCAAAATGTACTCTCACACAGGCTATTCACAGGTACCCATTCCCAAGGACAAAGATACATTAAAATAATTTCGAAGCATGACAGAATATTATTCAAGATTCATTTTTTTTTTTTCATTTCAATAACTTTTATTCGATTTTCAATTGTATAATCATGAAAAGTACAAAAAAAAGAAGACAAGGTTAAAAAAGATACTTAACAGATGCTTATGTTTTAGGTGTTTCTGATCAGTTTGAAAGTTTTTGGCGTAATATGATAGTGGCTTTAAGAAAAGACACAATAGACTTGGCTTCATGTGGGGAGTCCAAGCATTGCAGAAAAAGGAATGCAGAATAACACTGTCTATGACCACTAGATCGGAGGAATGGAATAATCCAAGATTTGCGTGGAGCTTTGTAGTATTTGCAAAACAAAGTAACATGGATCGTTGACTGTGGAGAAATTCCATCGCATGGACAGTTCATCAGCTTACGCGACCAATTGTGGGTTTCAGGAAAGGAAACTAAACGAAAAAATGTATTAAAACGAAATCTTGTTAATAAAAATTTCTCATGATTTGACAGAAGGTAAGACAAGTAGCGTTGCATGCCTTTCAGAGGTTGTATTGCACAAATTTGTGCATTTGAAGATTTTGAGATCTCAGCCTGATTGCGCAGTTCTCTCAGATGTGCCAAGCACATTGTTTTTAGCTGTTTCCTGGAAATGTCTTCAATAGTTGCAGGATCTTCAAAGTAGGACTTGGAGCCAAGGTCATTAAAAAAGTTCCGTACATAAACCAACCGTGGGATCTTATGCCAGTTGGATAGAGCTAAACAGTCTGCGATGAGGGAACGGGTTAAATGGCACTCAGGTTTAGTCCATATACGCTGCCACAGTAAGATGGGTTGGGAACGGATAGTGTCTGTAATAAATTCCATGCCAAGCTCGCTGTGCGATGCAAAGTTCGGAGAGCTTTGCAGGAGGGCTAGGACATACTTGATGAAACCGTTCTCTGTTATTTGTAGGTGGTCTATATGGCCATACCCCCAGATGCCTGCTCCATATGTAGCCACGCTGTGGCACTTGGCGTAATAGATTTTCAAAAGTTCAGGTGGGGCAGGTTTCCCTAATTTCCTCGAAAAAGAAATCAGGGCCGATGTTGCACGTCGAAAGAGGAGGTTTCTAGTGGTTGTAGCTTGTCGCCAGTTTAAAGCATCATCCACAAGAATTCCTAGATAGGGGTAAACTGAGGTTTTTTCCAGCTTTGTGTTATCCACCAATATCGATTTATGGTTTTTAACCCTTGGACCAATGTGCATAGTAAAAGTTTTCTTTATGTTTATTTTCAGGCCAAGTGAGTCCATAAAACTGCTATATTTGTTGATTTGTTTCTGAAGTTGATTTAAAGTACGGGCCAGTATCACTGAATCATCAGCATATAGCAATGTCGGTATCGGACGGTGGTTTATCTGGGGTAGATCCTGGCTCCCTTCCAGCATAGCCTGCTCTAGTCCATTGGTGTAAAGATTGAACAGGAAGGGAGCCAGGACACAGCCCTGCCTTCCTCCCTTAGTTATTGGGAATGAGCGGGACAACTCACCGTTGGTACCGAATCTAACTCGCCCTGAGGCATTAGAATAGAGTTCACGTAGGAAGACTATTAAGGGGGGTCCACTCCAAGGTCACTGAGTATTTCCCAGAGTTTTACGTGTTGGACGCAGTCAAATGCCGCACTGAGGTCGACATAGACGAGGAAGATGTTACCTCCTTTGGCGCCAACATATTTCCCGGTCAGGAGGGCAAGGTTAAGAGCCTGTTCCACGGTCCCAAGCCCCTTCTGGAAGCCGTATTGCAGGTCGGTCATGATGTTGTTGTCCTTGGCCCAAGATTGTAAACGGTCCAGGAGCACTCGACCTGCAATTTTACCCATGGAATCCAGAAGGGAGATTGGCCTGTAGCAGGCTGGGTCGTTACGGTCGCCTTTTTTGAAAATGGGTAAAAGGGTTGACGTCGACCATGACTTGAAAAGCCCAACCGATGTTACTGCAGCCATGACCCGGGTAATTATCGGTGACCAGAATTCTATATTGTGGAGGAAGATGTCCATTAGAACTCCATCAGGGCCCGGAGCCTTGCCTGGTTTCGATGCCTTAAGTGCTTTAATGATTTCGCCATATAGAAAACGAATGTTTATCGGGTAGATGTTGTTCTTCGATATATGGGCTTTGCTTTGTACTGGTCCTGTATCTGTTGCATTTTGAGAGGATGGACCAAAAATTTTGGAGAAGTGCATAACCCAGGCTTCCTCAGTTACTGCCACATCTAGGTGCTGGCCTTCAGATCTATCGGCCAAAAAAGGAGATCTTATAACTTGCCAGAATAGGGCACTATCCTTCCTTTGACTGCTGTCATGAAGTTGTGACCATAGATCTTGCTTGATTTCTTTTTTACGTTCCAGTCTGGCTAAATTGTATAATTTTCTTAGATTGGAGATTTCCACTTGGTCTCTTATAGGTCTGTGTAAGGCTTCTTTCAAGCTTGAGAGGGCCTTTCGACAAGCTGTGTTAAACCATCTCGTGGTAGGGGGCTTAGTGTTCTTTAGCTTGACAAAGAGTTTGTTACCGATTGTTTCCTGGATATTCTGAAAGCTATTAACGATTGCTCGAGGTGTAGTCTCTGATGATAAGCATTCAAGTATCCATGGCTTGGATTTTTCTAGAATTCTCTCTGTCATCTCCACCGGGTCAGTCTTGGCCCATTTGACTGTGTAGCCATTCAGTTTTTTCATGGATAGTGAGTGCTGGTTTAAGAGACTCGGTTTTGCAAGGTGTACTTTGACCATTTTTGGGGTGATTCTCACACTGAGTGGATAGTGATCACTCATTACATTTGTCCCAATTACAAAGTTAGTTAATTGCCCCATGAGTGATTGGGAGGACAGTATATAGTCTATGGTTGTTAGGAAGCCTCTTCCATGGAAAGTTGGCAAAAAATCTTGCTGTGGGTCTACTAGTTCATTTACAAACTCCAAGTCTAGAGAGAATATAATCTCGTTTAGTTTGTTTCCGCAGGTCGAGTGGGCGAAGTGGGGCATAGGATTGTCGAGTTCATTTTGCAACCCACAATTACCGCTTTTATGGTTAGGACACAGTGGAAGGTTAAAATCACCGCCCCATATTAGGTGTGATATATTATGATTAGAATTGTTTTGCAGGGCTGTTAAGAAAGTAACGATCTCTACTAGAATTATCAGACAGTCCAGGGTAGTTAGGTTATTGTAATAATTGATAAGAATATAAGTGCAATCATTTGTAAGATTTATTTGCATGATTTGGTAGGTCAAGGATTCTTTTAACATTTTTGCGGATATACAGGGGAGAGTATTGGCAACGTAAATCACGAGACCCCCCTTAGGCCTGCCCATAGGTCCCTGCACTGCTGGGGTGGAAAAAGTTTTGTATCCCGTTAGATGTTTTGGGGTTGTACACCATGTTTCTTGAAAACAGAGTACCTGGTGTTCCCTTACTATTTCAGACCATGGCTCTAACATTATTTTGGAAGACAGTCCTGCAACGTTCCAATACATGATGGAAAAGTTCATTTTATTGGTATCGAGTAATACATATGGGATAGAAGGTTCCCTCAAAGAACTTTCTGTCGAATTTTCTGTCAAAATCAGCGGACGGTTAGTAGTGTCTCTCGAGTCGTTTAATTGATGAGAATGTGGATCTATCCTAACCATAGGGATAACCGAGACTCTGGACGTCGCTTCATTAGTGGAAGTATGGCAGATGTCTACCAGAGTCCCAAGCTTAGAGTCTATATTGATAGGCAAAATTTGTCTTGCTTGGCTTCCGGATTTGGGAGGGGATAGCTGGTGTCTAGGGTATGCTGGAGAGAGCGTGGGGTGGATGTTCTTACTCTTTACTTGAGACCTTAACGGTCAATCCACCATCTCTAGACAGTCAAAACGATTTCTTGTTGGGAAACCCTGCCAGCTCTCCAGTGGATGATACGGTCTGCCTTGCCAT
This sequence comes from Lissotriton helveticus, assembly GCF_964261635.1. Classification (NCBI taxonomy): domain Eukaryota; kingdom Metazoa; phylum Chordata; class Amphibia; order Caudata; family Salamandridae; genus Lissotriton; species Lissotriton helveticus. The sequence continues at coordinate 448,717,916 of NC_136061.1, forward strand.
GGCTGCCTATGCCATAGTCTAGTTCTATTTCTACTCCCGTGGCCAGAGATATATCCCACCTGTTTCCATTGATCTTCTTGGGGGTGGTGCCAGTTCCAGGAGGGGATATATTGATGTGCGTTCAATGGTGGATAGAAGAAAGAAAGGTGTTGGGCATCTATTCCACCTTTTTTCTCCAAAGAGGGCCAGGAGCAAATGTGATCCACGGTAGAAGGATCTCTGCATGTTACTACAATACAATCTCCGTGGATCGACTTAGGTTCTTCACCTACCCATGTTACTCTGCGGACTGTGGAGATCCCTCCAGTATGATGAGGTTCTAGTGGTCTATTAATACTTAGCCACTGCATAACCTTGTTCTTAAGTGACCAGGCAGTTTCTGTCATACCTTCCGTTATTTCAGGTACACCGGTAAGAATGATTGTAAATGCAGTGGCCTCTGGCGGCAGGTGGACTGGGCGCCTAACTCCTGGTGGCTTTTTTGGAGTTTTTTTGAAAATCGACTGGGGTAAAACCGTTGATTTGGAGGGTATCGGTGTCGATTTATTTGTAGTATGATTTGTGGTTACTTTTCCTGTTGTTTTTACCGTTGATCCTGTTTTTAGCGGGCCTATACTGGGCATGTGTTGAGGCAATTCCATATTGGTTTTGGGCTTTTGTGCACTGGGCGTTGAATTTTGCGGGTTTTGTGTAGAAACACTATGTTGCGGTTTTTGAGGAGGTGGGATGTTCGGGACAGATTGTTTTATTGCTATGGCTGATTGGGGATGATGGGGTACTTTTGTGGAGTGGGTAGCATTTCCTGTAACTTGCTTGGGTGGGTATCTGTATGCTAACTCACCCTTGAGGCGGAAGCCGGGGGTTCTTTGCGCTCCCTTGCGCGCTGTACATTTATTGATGGTGATTGGGTGATATTTGACTGAAAATACACTTGTTTTTTAAAGATTGTAAAAATTTTAAACTGGAGCTTTTTTAGCAGCCCCCACCTGGAGCGAGACTCACATCGCCCCAGGGCCCCCTCTCTTGTCCGGCAGCGCCACTGTTGCTAGGCGCCAGGCACCACTTGACAATCTTCAGGCGCCATCTTGGCCTGGGGAAGGATCGCGGGACAGATCTCCGCCCCTCCGCCCTCCGAGGAGATTTAAGGGCTGATATCACCGATCCTCGTGGTATCTGTATGCTAACTCACCCTTGAGGCGGAAGCCGGGGGTTCTTTGCGCTCCCTTGCGCGCTGTACATTTATTGATGGTGATTGGGTGATATTTGACTGAAAATACACTCGTTTTTTAAAGATTGTAAACATTTTAAACTGGAGCTTTTTTAGCAGCCCCCACCTGGAGCGAGACTCACATCGCCCCAGGGCCCCCTCTCGTGTCCGGCAGCGCCACTGTTGCTAGGCGCCAGGCACCACTTGACAATCTTCAGGCGCCATCTTGGCCTGGGGAAGGATCGCGGGACAGATCTCCGCCCCTCCGCGGAGATTTAAGGGCTGATATCACCGATCCTCGTGGTATCTGTATGCTAACTCACCCTTGAGGCGGAAGCCGGGGGTTCTTTGCGCTCCCTTGCGCGCTGTACATTTATTGATGGTGATTGGGTGATATTTGACTGAAAATACACTCGTTTTTTAAAGATTGTAAAAATTTTAAACTGGAGCTTTTTTAGCAGCCCCCACCTGGAGCGAGACTCACATCGCCCCAGGGCCCCCTCTCGTGTCCGGCAGCGCCACTGTTGCTAGGCGCCAGGCACCACTTGACAATCTTCAGGCGCCATCTTGGCCTGGGGAAGGATCGCGGGACAGATCTCCGCCCCTCCACCCTCCTCCTTCTTTCTTGGATGGATAAAAACAGACTACTTTCCCGTCCGCGCAGCGGGCGGGCGCAGCGGGCGCGCCGGCGGCGCGCCAAAGGCAAGCCCGTCTGCGCCCGTCCGCGCCGGACACGGGCCTAGGGCCACCCCCCCTGGCCAGAATACACGCGTAAGCACCATATCTTACCCACGCTCTGCGCTGATCGATCTCCGCCCACAAGCTATGGAAAAATGCATAAGGTATAGCCCTGATTCCATATCATCTAAAACTGTAATGGACTGTAATCACTGTCAAATGTCCATTCCCCTATTAAATGAAAGAGCAGGTAGTGAAAATTCGATCCAGACAAACCAAGTGGTCACGATAGCCCTCATTAATGTGCGCTCATTAGCCAAACATAGGCAAGAGGTAGCCGATGTACTTATCGACAGGAACATAGATATAATGTTCCTGACAGAGACTTGGCTGGATAAAGCCTCTGACCCGGACCTCATAATAGCCGTTCCACAAGGTTTCAAGTCCTACAGGCTAGATAGAATTGGTAAAAGAGGCGGTGGGGTTGCTATAATCGCCCGTGATTCTTTTAAAATTCGTACCACTGCCATTCCTTCTACGGCATGTGAGGCGCTTCAATTTGACATCTATCTGTCCCCCTCACACAATTTTAAAGGTGTATTACTATACAGAAGACCAGAATCACGGTCGGAATTCCTCACAGAAATACTCACTATCCTAGAAACTACAGCTATTGATAAATCTGTGACTCTGTTAGGTGATTTTAATTTCCATTTGGAATGTAGCGAAGATAAGGATACTACTTCATTGCTATCCGAAATGGAGGTTTTTGGTCTAGCTCAGTTGGTGAAAGGACCCACTCATAATGCAGGCCATACCTTAGATGGTATTTTTACCAATCTGGAGAATATACTAGTGACTGATGTCCTGCCAATGACTTGGTCCGATCATCACCTGATACTGGCCACAATATTAATTAATAAAACATCAACGGCCACCTTACTCCCCCCCAAACGAGAAGTGTTCAAGGTCTGGAAAGACGTCAATATCCCCAGTTTTAAGGAGGCGTTACAGAACTCTACACCCACATGGGCTACTGATCCAGAAACCGCTATTGAACAATATCACATATGGGTGGGCCAGGCGGCTAATAAACTGGTACCTGAAAAAAGAATGTCCAGGAATAGAAGATTCCCCTCAGCACCATGGTACACCGAGGAGCTTAAAAAACTAAAACAACAATGCAGAAACAAAGAGAGAACTTGGAGGAAAAAGTATGATAATGAGGATAAGATAGTGTACAAGGAACTGTTAACCCAATATAAACTTCTGATTACAGAGACAAAAAAGAAGTTTTACACTGAGCAAATTGAAAGCGCAAAAAATTCGAATAAAAAGCTCTTTGAAATAACTAAACATCTTGCGGGATGCGCCCCAGACCTTAACCCCCCTGCTCACAAGATTTCTGTGATTCTCTGGCATCATTCTTTTTTATCAAAGTGAATGACATATTTTCAGCCTTCAACCAAGGTGATAACCAATGCTTTGAAAAAATAAATACTCCATCTCCAAGAAATAATTTTTCTTGTTTTGCAGAGGTCACAGAAGTTCACATTCAGGACATTATCAAAACAATTAAATCTGGATCAGCCTTGGATCCCTGTCCTTTAAATACTCTTCGTTCAATATTGGATACGGTTATTCCAGTTATTACCCAAATAATTAATCTCATGTTTCGCACAGGCATCTTTCCAAACCAGTTAAAAAAAACTTTACTTAAACCCCTCCTGAAAAAACCCGGATTGGACAAAACAGAACTTAAAAACTATAGGCCTATAGCGAACTTACCTTTCCTTGCCAAGATAGTTGAAAAAGCCATGAATAATCAACTTGCGGAATTCATCGAGCAACACCATCTGCTCGATGAAACACAATTTGGATTCCGCAAATATCATGGAACGGAAACAGCACTCATCAAAGCAGCAGATGACATCCGACTTATCAGAGACCAAGGTGGTTCAGCACCGTTGGTGCTCTTAGATTTATCGGCTGCTTTCGACACGGTTGACCATAAGATCCTGGTCAACCGTGTCGAAAAGTTTGAATCCGCTGAGCTATCGCTGCCATGTGGGGTACCTCAAGGTTCATCCCTTAGTCCGACACTATTTAATATATATGTGTCGGACCTCGCTAACACCATCAAATCGCACGGGATGAACCTTACCTCATATGCGGATGATACACAGCTGATACTGGCTGTCAGAAACGATGGGGAAACAGTGGCGGAAAATTTCAAGACAGGTATGCTGGCCATTGGAAAATGGATGTCAGCAAACTGTCTGAAATTAAATTCTGACAAAACTGAGGTGGTCACCTTTGGCCACCTCAGCCCTAGCTGGTCCCCAACTTGGTGGCCATCATCTTTTGGAGCCGTACCCAAACCAGTCACGAAAGTGAGAAATCTGGGGGTCATCTTTGATGACAAGCTAAATTTCATGGCTCACACCAATCAGACGGCCTCTACGGCGTTTTACAAGTTACGTCTGGTTAGGAAGATCCTTCCTTTTCTTCCTACCAATGTGGGTAAGACACTGGTTAGCGCTTTGATCTATCAGCATTGGATTATTGCAATGGCTTGTTTGCAAATGCACAAGTCAGGATAATTAAGAAAATGCAATCAATCCAAAATGCGGCAGCCAGACTTCTCCTTAACATCCCCAAATTTAAGCCAATACAAGAATCTCTGAGGAGTCTTCACTGGCTTCCTGTCAGGAATCGAATTAAATTCAAGACGTTATGTATCGTCTACAAGGCATTACACCATCAAGCACCTCAATTCCTGCGCGACCATCTTGTCCCATACACTCCCACTCGAATGCTACGATCAGCAGGACAGAATGACTTGGTAGTGCCACGGACTAGGCTGGTCAACTGGGGAGACAGACGTTTCCTAGTTGCCGCCCCAAGACTGTGGAATTCCCTCCCACAAACCATAAGATCAAGTCCAAATCTAATGTCCTTCAGGAAGAAACTGAAAACTTGGCTATTTAACCTCTGAAAACATCCCCAATATCATATAGGTGAGTAATACAGTACAGCGCCGAGACGCCTGCGGGCAATTGTTTGCGCTTAATAAATCCTAAAAATAAATAAATAAATAAATACTGGGAAGTGAACGTGATAAAATTGCTAATTGAGCTTCCAGATTCCTTATGCTAATTTGTATGGGTTTCAACTGATGAGAGAGAAGGTCTTTAATTGAGGTCAATATTTGGAACGTAGTTTTACATATTTTACAGTGATTATCAGTGTCCTCAATAGGTATAGGAGGAAATGAGAAATTGTTTTCCGTTGACGTAATTGTCGTGGGTTGTGCAAATTGCGTTAACTGTTCGGGTCGATCCCCCCCAAATTCCCTCTCAATTCCCGTGTTGATGACAGGAGCTTGCACGTTATCGAAGCAGTTCATGCTACCTTGTTTAGGGATAGCTCCTTCCCTTATTCCTCTAAGGTGGTTGTCTATTGTTGAGTCTGTTCTTTCAAGTATTTGACAGGCTAGTAGGTCCGGAGTGGCCTCTAGGTCCTCTGATGGTAGTGATTCAGACTCTGATTGTGTTACTGACAGATCAACTATACATGGGACTGTGTTGATATCAGATGCAGACCCAGGTAAGGGAAGGGAAAAGGTATGTGATGTTTGTTTGATGGGGGATACTGCAGTTGCTAGGAGACCCAAGGACGAGCGTTTTGCATTCATTAGGTCCAGAGAAACTCTATGTTCGAGAAGAGAGATACTGTGGTCAATTATCTCGTTGGTCCGCGAGATGAACTGATCAATCGGGCCGGTGATTTGAGCTACAGCCAGGGCAGTTTTAGTTTTGGTTTTACTTCTAGTTCTACCCGGCATGGTTGACATATGGGAAACACCCTGTGTGCTGTAGAAGAGGACAAGTTGATAAAAAATAAATAAATAAATAAATAAATAAATAAAAAAAAGAGCCTAGTGGAGTGGCCCGGTCCGGTCTCTACCGGGCACTAACGGGCAACAACGGGCCCGCCCTTGGCCCGGGCTTCGCCCCGGGCTGCGACCCACGCGCGTCCCGCGATGCGCGCTCCTGGGCTTGCTTAAAAACTATTCGAGAGCGAGGAGGCGTGGCACTGGGAGGGGGCGCGGCTCACACGGGAAGAGGACCCAGCTGTAGATGGTGAATGCTGGTCCTCGCAGTCCCGGGTGCCGCGCCTCTCGCCTCCACTGCGGCCACGAAGCTGGTCTTTACCTCGCTGGAGTCAGAAGGGCGGCAAACAGTCTTTGGAGCTACTCCTGTATCTAAGGGCAGGACTCACGAGCAAAAACCTCTGAGCGAGCGGCTCCCGCGTAGCGGGGGCCGCGAGAGGTAAAGAATGTTTCACTAGAGGCGTGGCACTGGGAGGGGGCGCGGCTCATGCGGGAAGAGGACCCAGCTGTAGATGGTGAATGCTGGTCCTCGCAGTCCCGGGTGCCGCGCCTCTCGCCTCCACTGCGGCCACGAAGCTGGTCTTTACCTCGCTGGAGTCAGAAGGGCGGCAAACAGTCTTTGGAGCTACTCCTGTAGCTAAGGGCAGGACTCACAAGCAAAAACCTCTGAGCGAGCGGCACCCGCTTAGCGGGGGCCGCGAGAGGTAAAGAATGTTTCACTAGAGGCGTGGCACTGGGAGGGGGCGCGGCTCACGCGGGAAGAGGACCCAGCTGTAGATGGTGAATGCTGGTCCTCGCAGTCCCGGGTGCCGCGCCTCTCGCCTCCACTGCGGCCACGAAGCTGGTCTTTACCTCGCTGGAGTCAGAAGGGCGGCAAACAGTCTTTGGAGCTACTCCTGTAGCTAAGGGCAGGACTCACGAGCAAAAACCTCTGAGCGAGCGGCACCCCTGTTGATACCCCTGTTTCAGACCAGCACATTTATACAGCCAAATATCCTGTTTGTCAAGTCACCCTGGATGGTCTTATGCTCGACATGATTGAACATTCCGGGGCTCCTGTAAAAATCATTTCTGACAATCATTCACAACCAATTGGGGTTCAAATGTTACCCTTGAACATACAGACATTATGCCAAAAGATTATGGTGATAAAGAAGTTTACATGCTAGGCTTCTTTTTTGAAAATGTAACCTGCCTTGGCAGAAATTTTTACACCAAAGTATATATAGCTGTTAAAGTAAAGAATATTGTGGGATCGCAGGATTTGGCCAAAATGGGCCTCAAATTGGTACCTGGGTCGGATAACCCTGTATGTAGTGATGAAAATTTACAAAAATATTGATGGAATTTCCAGATGTTTTTGGTGATAGCATAGGCAAAATTACTAGATTTGAATTTCTGATAAAACTTAAACCAAATGCTATTCCAATTTCCCATCAGCCTTGATCTATTGTAGAGCGTAAGGGACGATCTCAAAAAATTACTTTGTCAAATTGGTATCTGAAGGCATTATTAAATCTACTAACTCACCAGAATGGGTCCGAAAATAGGGTGGTGACATTTGCCTGTGTGCGGATTTAAGCACTTTAAATAAAAATATATTGGTGGACTGTCATCCATTACCTAAAATCCAGGATCTTATGGCAAGCATCGGTGGTCCCATGTTCTTCACTTAATTAGATTTACGCTCTGCCTACCATCAAATCCCACTGTCTCACTCATCTACTGATTTAACAACCTTTTCTAACACCTTTTGGAGCGTATACATTTTTGAGATTACCCTTTGGTTTTACCTCTGCAGCCAGTGTATTTCAAAAATGTATAGACCACATGGGGAAATCAATGGTGTGCAAGCATACCAAGAGGATGTTCTTATTTTTTCTAAGTATAAATCATTAACATTCTCAAAAAGGTTTTGAGCATAATCAAAGATGCTGGTGTGACTTCAGGAAGTGAGAAATGCAGATTTGTTTACCCCGTTCCTGGACTACCTTGGGCATACCATCTCTGCTTCCTTTATTAAACCAAAATGTACTCTCACACAGGCTATTCACAGGTACCCATTCCCAAGGACAAAGATACATTAAAATAATTTCTAAGCATGACAGAATATTATTCAAGATTCATTGATGGATATGCCTAGGTGGTTTAAGCCAATACATGTTACTTAAGAAGAATTCTGTTTATAAGTAGAACCAAGAAGCTGATAATGCATGTTGCAAAATTGAGAAATTAATTATTGATGTACCTTAACTTTCTTCATTTTCTTCTGATAATAGGTGTTTTATATCAGTTGATGCCATCCAACATGGTTTTCGCCCAGTCTTATATCAATGGGTTGGTGGTAAAGGGCACAGTATGTGCTGTACATTGAGATCTTCAAGTGATGCTGAATCACATTGAAGCACCATAGAGAGGGGGGACCTAGCTTGCTCTTGGGCGGAAGAAAAATTCAAAACCTTTCTATGGGGTTCCCCTTCTGACATTTACATTGACCATAAACCATTATTGCATCTTCTGAATGGTAATGGTGCAGGAAAAGCCTCTGCGAGGTTAGGTCGCATTTTGTCTCGTTTGCACAAATATAATTTTGGGATTAAGTCTATCCCAGGTGGTCGTAACATTAGAGCAGACTGTCTCTCCAGGCTACCACTTAATGACTTTGCTACAGAAGGTTACATTTGATGATGTTGAATGTGTTGTGGCTAACATTGAAGACATTTTTGTTACAGGAACCTGTTTTTCTCACAGGGATTGGCTTGAGGCACATGAGAAAGACAAAGTTCTCCAATCAGCTAAATCGTTGGCTCAAATTTCAGAAGAACTTTGCATTGTAAATAATATACTCATGTTGGGAGACCTATGTGTTTTTCTATGGTAAAATACATATAATATTGGTTAAGCATTTTTCCAGGCAGAGATATAAAATAATAATTTCATTTCTCCTAGGTATGTCCATGAAAAAGAGCATCTTTCCATACTCAGTCAAAAGAACATTTGCACAATTGCTCACTGTGAGGTCATACTGTTCTCAATATTTATTATGCCTAATTTTTGTATGTAAACACTCAGCCCCTGGGCTCACAAGGCCCCCTTTAGGGGTGACTTTTTATTTATATATTTTATTTTCATACAATGTAAAGGCACTTTTCTTTGCCTTCTAAAGTGCAGCCTAGCCACACAACAATTGTACTACCTGTATCCATTCATTTTGTCATATATGTGGGTTGTGGTGTGGTATAAATACACACTGCAGACCAGTTAGGCCATTTAACATCCATAACTGATTTTCTTGCGCTATTTATTGTGGTCTTATGTGGAACTTAAGCAAGCTAATAGATGAAGCCAATGCACAATAAATATTTTATGGGAAAAAAATCGCTGTGCCACTGTTTAGCAGTGATATAACGAGTCTTCTGTCAACAAATATCTGGCAGGAAAAAAAGATATGCCACACCAAAAATGATGTCCTTTTTTACAACACTCTTTTTAGACTATGCACTCCTAAACACCCAGGAACTCGATGCATATCCGAGTGCTTCATACCCTAACCAGGCAGACGTATGAAGTGTGAGACAGATAACGTAACCAGGCCAGCCAGAAAATTGCTTTAGAGCTTATAAGGAAATTGGATTATTATTTGGGGTGGATGATTACCCACATGAAGGAATAATCCCAACACTTATTGAGGACTCTAAGTATTTAATTTAACTTGACCTCAAACTGCGGTAGCTATGGCACAGAACAGACAGGCCCAAATTAGGGCTCTGTAAAAAGGTATTTATGTAGTAACAAAACAGTAATAAAATCCAAATGCTAAACAAAAAAAAATACCAAATCAAATTAGAAAAATTGAATTCAATTTAATAAATAAAATGACACCAAATGGCAAAAATCCAATATGGGGAACCGGACATATACCATTTTTAAAGATGTAATGGAAAATAGTGCTAAACAAGAAAAAAGAACCAATGGCAGTCTACGGTCGCAGTAGATCGCCACCTAGGCACAATTTCAGGGTGACCGCGATGGAGCACAGGTCGATACACCAACCAGAGTTTTGTCCTGTGTCCCAGCCAAAGATGTTACCTTCTACTGTAGTCTTTTAAGTCTCAATCAACCATAGTAATATGTTTCTAAAAACCCCAGGGCCCTCATGAGACACTCGAGGTGTCAGGCAGAAGAAAACGACATTGTTCAGTCCAGGAGCGACAGGCTAGCTGGGTACGTCCAAGAAAAGGCCTTTTGCAGCTTGTTGTCTCCATGTAGCCACACAGGAGGTCAGTAAAGTGACCCTTGTAGTCCACTTCTTTGTCCTGGTACAAGAAGGAACAGGTGCAGTCCTTTAGAGGTCCAGTCCTCTTCTGATCTTCTTCAGGTCCAGAAAGTGCTGTGAAGAGGGTACGTGGGGATGCTACATTAAGCCAGGCCCTAGCTAGTGGGTGCGGGTGGCTCCAGGCCCTGGCCTACCTATGTCAGTAGTACTTCCCATTTGCCTTACTGCAAACAGGTGAAAAGGCAGAGTGTCAGGGAAAATCCAAGATGGGGAAAGTCTTTGGCAACACTAGACTTATGCCGGAGGGCTGTGTGTGTGGGCAGTGTACTATGGTAATCATATTGCCCTTCCATATCTAAAACTTATATTAGATGTGGCTCTGTACCCAGAACAAACCCAGACGCAGTGGCTTGGAAGGACAAAGGCAGGGTCCTTCACTAACCAGATATGGATGTGCAACAATTGTCTTGGTACCTGTACGCTCCCTTTGAAGTATGCTCTGTTACATGTGGCTCAACAAACCTCTCAAGCAGGATTTGAGCATGTTATGTTAAAAAGGCTGCTCACAGCCCCACCCTTCTACTGAGCTCAAAGGAATCATCCCTGCCCCATTTGTTTGATCTGTCAACCACAGTGATCTATTGTGTAGCTCGTTGGGGGCATTTTACACTTTTTTCATACCTATTCAAATGCTAATCTCTGGCTGGGAGAAGTTGGAGAGCAAATGAAAATGAGTCTTTAGGAACTCCAGACAAGGAAAACATAACTTTCTAAAAGCGACTTTTCCCTAATAAATATTACAGTTCTGATACCTAATAAAAATAGCTGTTATGTTATTTTTCTAGCTAGCCCCATTCCTGAGATACAACATTAGTGTTTTATACTATACGCTTGTTTCCTAGATAGGATGCTAGGCGTGCAGTAGTGAAAATTGCTTTTGGGTGCTAGTCACTGTAAGGCCATGTTAACTTTACATTTCTTTAAGTCCTACTTTACAATACCATGCACCCTGATTTGTGGGTAGCATGACCTACATAGGGGTAACTTATTAATACTTCAAAGGGAGGATTTGACCTGTCAAAAGGCTTTACTTATTTAAGTCATACAGCAGGATTTACACTGCAAGAGTCAGGCTACATAGGGTAGGCATAAATCATGCTTGCCCTGCCTCTGTAGTGGATGGCACAAGATGTGGAAGTGGAGTAGTGTGGCTCACTGGTTAGAGGCGGCAGGCCTGAGAGCAGAAGTCAGCCCGGGACCAGGGTTCAATTCCCGACGCGGCAGGGTCGTGGACCTTGGTCAGCGGACTCGATAATTCTCGCTTCGGTGCTTACTATAATCAGGGGTTCCACTCGGCAACTCTGGGCATTAGCTTGCCTAATCTCCACAATGGCCCCACCAATTCCGGGGATGCCTGGCTCCACCTTGGGGACTCCCAGCAAGGGACCATCCCACAGGGAAAGCCAGGACGGGTTCCCCAGAGTTATACAGCGCCGGGACGCCCCGTTGCTGGGGCAGCTGTGCGCTTTACAAGTATACTACATTTACATTTACATTTATGTGCCGTTCAGTGGTGGTATTTAATTTCCAGGACCTGTGTGCAATTTCTACACTATCTGTAGGAACCTATTTTCAAGTTACATGTGTGAAATAGGAATACGCCAATTCATTCATGTTTAAAAGGGAGCACAGTTATACCACTGGCTAACAGGGGTAAAGTACAGAGAGTTCAAAAGCCAGCAAAATACACGGCAAAGTAAAAATCTGTGGCGTCTAAGCATGCGGATTTCCTACAAGGTGTATGGAAAGTGCTACATAAAAAATATTATAAGCCAATACCAAAATCTGCAGACTTTCACTAAAGTACCAAGCTGGTGCTAAGGGATAAAAGAATTATGTGTCTGAAAACAATAATTTGTACTGTGTTAATGAGGTTTATTGCTGGTCTTAGTTCCTTAGAACAATGCTATTGTTTTTTATTTGAGTACCTGGATTTCATCATCTAAATTGAGAATTGTATTTTTATTTTATGATCAAAGCTGTGTGAGGCCTGAGGATGTTAACATGGGTTAGTCTGTCTGATTTCCAGTCTGCAAGGCTTTGTAAGCAGACTGCTAGCAATGCAGCATATATCTGTAAAACGTGTATAGCTCTGGCCTGTGATTGTGAGTTGGAACAATATTTGATTTTCCCACCTGCTCCTTCCAAATAGAGTCTCCGTCATAAAACTATGACTGAGAATCTACATGGAAGGGGAATGTAAATAAAAATAAAGTGGAATGAAGAAGTGACGAATTAATACATGCATGTTTTGAAAAAAAAATGCTAAGTGCATTTAGCCAATGTTTAGTGAAATAGTGCTGATAAATCCACTGATTCGCCACAAAGTGTTTAATAATCTTTTTTTATTAGTTTTATCATGCAAACAAAGTAAACATTGCACAGTAAAGAAGCAAACATACTCCACAACACTGCAGGGTAAATGCATATAATGGTTAGCAAACAGAGAACATTAGTATAGGCACTCAGCATGTGGTCAGGGAAACAAATGTAAAGGGCTACTACATGTCACTCTTTTGAGCATAATCCCAAACGTGCCCTATATCTTTGCATATTTTTAGACATCCTCGAGCCTTACAAACCACTGCACAATATTCCATCCCTGTAAGCCAATCTGCAACTGTGAGTGTATTCGGGGCATGCTGGTGCTTTGCAATATCTCTTTAGGACACTTTTAAACCCAGACCTACTGTTTACCCATCTTCCATAACCTTTCAGGACAATAACACTTTGAAAGTATCTGAATTGCATCAGAAGCAGGCAGGAGGAAATTACTGGTGTTTGAATTGACCTCTTTGCCTCTGCCAAGTCATCATCATCTGGAGGACCCACATCTGCCTCCCATTTTTGAATCAAGGTCAATAATGTGTCTGGAGAATTAACCAAAAACTGTATAGCTGTGAGACTCTCCTGGTACATAGTTCCTCTATAACCAGTTTCACCTCTTGCAGATTTTAGTCAGGGGTATCCTAGAACTTGCCCATGCAGTGTTCCAGGGTATGTGGCACATGCAGGTAAAGAAAAGACAGTTATTTGTGTCACTGGAACTCACTTGACAGCTATGTGTATGACTTCATGTTACCTTGGGACCAAACATCCCCCAGGCCAAATTCATTATAGCAATTAAGTCCCATCCATGGAACTCTTCTGATTTAGTTGTTTGCTCTAACTATATGCCCTGATTTAGGGGTGTGGTTTTCATTAATCTGCTGTGCCACTTTCCATGTTTAAAGGCATCGTGCCAGTAAAAAACCAGGAGCTTAGTGACTGCAGGCACTTCAAAAGGGGTGGACTTACTGTATAGTTTGGACAATAGATAATATTTACTTATAATGTCTACTTCTAGCTTATTAATTGGGTTTTGTCGTTGTCCATTTAATAAATCATTAATGGCATTGAGTTGTGTGGCTCAGTAGTATAGCCTCAAGTCTGCCCAGTTTAAACCTGCGTCATACATCCCTTGGCTATATTTGACATATGCAGCCCTCGTACTTGTTATCCCATAGGAACACTGCAACCTAGTATTGGAGAGTTCTAAAAAAAGTGTGCAGGAGCATCTTGGATAATAGGAGATGTAGAAAATGGGGAAGTGCAATATTTTATGTGGGGGTCCTCTCCCCATCAAAGATATCGGTAGGAAAGCCTATGTCTTTATTTCTAATGTCAGTCTTGCAAGTAAAATAATTACATCTATCTCCCACCCCCTGTCTGATTGCATGATTTACATGACCAAATAGTAGACGTGGTCTTGTGTCCTGCCTGTTGATTACACACCAGTGACAAGGAGTGGAAATGAGAAGGTCCCCGAGTGTGGTAGACCTTTTGATGAATTTACGACTACTAAGAACACCACCCCCTCCCTGGCCAGCCTACCGGTATCCCCTAAAGTCTAGGGTTGACTTCTTGAGTCAGCTCGAAGAAAACTCAGGTAAGATTCACCTGGGCGTTTGCATTCCCATTCCCATGTACACCAGTAGTAGCAATGCCTTGTATGATAGATTGAGTCTATTGTCTAGATTTGGGAATCCTAGAGAACTGATGAATGCCCCAAACCAGATAGGCTAGTTATTGTGGGCAGAAACAAGATGGCAATTATAATACTTGTTTGAGTAATTGTTCTCCATTTACCCGTCCGATACAGTGTTTTTAGACATACCCAGAGTCCTCACTGATAAAGGTGATACACAAGGAACTCTAAGGTATTTTTAGATTTTCTGGATCCCACTTTGTCCAGTAGTTTTGTTCAAGAACTCCCTTCTATGCCAAGTCTTCGAGGAGGTCGAGTTCGCCCTGGTGGTACTATCTTACCAGGGTGTGGAGAGGATGCCGATGATGAAGTAAGACACCATCATGTGTGTGAGGCATCCTCTTCCATAAAGGAAGGCTTTCCCATATAATCAGAATTCTGTTATATGTAATTCTAAAAAGACTGACCACTTTCTTAAAGTCTAGAACTTTGTCCTCCTTGTGAGACATCAGTTCATCTTATAAGCACCGTACCTTGCTGTGATATACTAGCAAACACAACATACCCACCCCCTCCCATGTGCACATAGGAGTTTTTCTCCAATTAACTCTCATACCTGATGCCTCTCCATAAATCTTCAGTACAAGAAAGGGAGTTTGCCCTAATAATCCGCCTAAACCTGGGCAACAAGAAAACATCAAGGAAAAAAAGTTGGATGTGGCGGAATAGATATGATCAACAATTTATAAATCTGATGGAAACCTGAATTTATCCATCAGTGAGAAAGTATTCTCATACAAGACGTTTATCTTCTTCATAGAGGCACTCACACTAGGCTGTAAGTCCGATGTATATCGCTATACATTCAATTTTTTATATATATATGTACATTTTTTTATCCAACACATCAAAAAGACAACGATTATATACAGGGTACTCATACATTTCACCCTGTTAATACTATTCACTGGTGTTATAATTTTTTTGTGTATAAATCAAAGTAATACGGGCTTCTTTCTATCTTGGGAAAGTCTCTTTGCTAAATCTAACGCTGGCGAATTCTCTGTCTCTGCCGGCTTTTGGCGCGGAGCAGTTGTCACTCCGCCCCAAAAGCCGTCAGACAGAGAATTCACCAGCATTAGATTCCGCAAAGAGACTTTCCCGTAGTCTTTACCCGGGAGTAGCGTCATGAGCCGAGAGAGGCAGAGTCGGCCTCGATAGAGGATTTACGAATAGAGGTTTCCACTTAGAGAACTTCCCGTAGTAATTTTTTTGAGAAAAGAGAGCCCTGCCATTGAAAAAAACGGACCCTTTAGTGACCATAGACAGCTTGTCTATTTTTCTGCATATTCGCTGACCCTTTTACATTTTACTGAGCATATTGGTTTAGCTCAAAACCAGTCCCATTTGCGAGGTGTCCCGTGCTCTCAATGCCACTGGAATCAAGCTATCCAGGCTGATGAGGGCTGAAAGCCCGAAACCGGTCCTTGGATGTTTGTTTCCAGTCCAGGGAGGACCTGGCTTGGCAGTTCGGGCTGGACTGTTCCCATGGGGCACAGGGTCAAGACTGATTTGCTTATGGCTGGGTTCAAACTGGAATGGCATGGTGAGCAAAAAAACGATGGATTTAGGCCCAGATCTCTGTACTGGGGGGAATGTATGACATTGTTCTGCATTCTGTCCATCAACTGTTGTTTTTGCATTTGTGCAGACAAATTAGTCTGATTGGAGTTTAATATAGGAGACTAGGTGGGATATGTATTGCTTTCTGGCGAGCCAATACAGTAATTTTCCCGATGTAAACTCTGCTCAAGGATTATAGACAGGCAGTGCAGGTCTCTCCAAATAATTTTCTTTTAGTTGGACACCATGGAAGTCTAGCCATCTCTGAATTGTCTGATCATCAGTATTAGGTAGCTGCTTTTCCAGCTGAGAAATACGAGCCTTGAGCTCCTATATCTCGAAGGACTTCCTTGAACGCCTCCCACGGACTAAGCCGGGAGGAAACAGAGTCCAGGTTAATTTCAAAGTACTCTAATGTTTTCTCCCAGAAAAAGTCAGTCAATTCAACAATCAGCAGGTATTTTGTTGCCAGTTGCCTCGATAACTCGGAGGTGTGTAAGACGTTGTTAGCTTTACTTCAGAGTAATCTGACAAACCTCAAGATCCACACTGAATACATTTGACGTGCATTTGTAGTCGGAAAAAATAAGTAATCAATTCTGGAGTGCGAGGCCTGAGAAGGGGAAATATGTGTATAGTGTTTGTCCTCTGGGTGTTTCGTAAGCCATATGTCTATCAAGCCTAGTTAAGTTACCAGTGCCTCACTTGTGTAGGTCTTCTGGATGTGTTGGAATTATTAATATCCAGAGAGGGGTCCATCACCGAGTTAAAATATCCCACATTCACTATGCAGCCTGAGATTTTGTCAATGCTAGTGTGGTGGCCCAGAGAGTATGCTCAATCAATGTGGGGAGTACATAAACACGTCAATTTCCTTGCTTCACTGTCAAGCACTCCAATCATTTCTTTAAACCTACCCAGGAGTGGATTGTCTTTACCACCAATGGGAAGAATTTCTTTAGGAGGATTGTAACCCCACGGGAGCCGTGGGTAAATCCTGAGTAGTACACTCATTGTAACCATTCTGGCACAAAAAAGGTGCTGTTGGTACCTAGCAAATGAGTTTCCTGCAATAGCACTACATATGGGGACTTTTTCTTATTGTTCAACAGTACTGCTGCTCTTTTAATTTGGCTATTAAGCCCATTAACATTATAAAAAATTTGTATCAGTCCAGTGTGGGCTTAAGTCTCCCCAGGGACATCCTGTACCAATATCAGGTGTAGTATGAAACCTGGATACTTGTTGCTTCCCATGTAAAAAAAAACAGTGCGACCACAAAACTTCCCAATATCCCCAGTCCTTCCCAAGTCCCCCCTACTCACACTTCTACCTCAGAAATATCGGTCACCCCAAATCATAGTACCAATAAATAGAAAACCAAACAGTGTTCAAAATAAATTAACACAGTGATCATAGCATTGACACATCCTGCCACCCTCAAGTCTTCTGAGAGGGTGCAGTTACACTCGAATGTCCGAGTCCGATGTTGCCTGAGAAGAAATCAGGTGGTGCTTCATGTGGTCAGATTGTATTGCTGACTGGGAAGCCTTCCAGCGAGGTCACATCCTTCTCCTGTTCCTGCAACTATTGCCCCATCTCTATCCCATGCAGTCATCTGGGTCAGCGGTATGCCCAGATTGTGATACCACAAACATAAGGTTTAATTGGATGGTGGCGAAACTCACCCCAAACACCCATGAAAGGGTCAAACTTGGTTGACATACTAAGTATTGGAATGCTTAATCAGTCCCCATTTAGAACCTCTATGCTTATGCAATTTATATTAAAATTGCACCATTAAAAATGTTTACCCCCGCTACTGGAAGTCTGGCACGCATGCACACGCTGTACATCTAGGGCCAGTATTTTCAGCCCATTAGCCACCACTGGGTTTTACTCCCTTTTGCATAGTTCTGTTTCTAATAGTAGTTTACTCTTTTTCAGAGAGTTACGTTTTTATTAGTAAAAAAGTATGCACTTGCTCGCTCAATATTTATAAAGAGAAACTTTGGATTTCTCTGAGACAATAGCCTTGTAGGTCCTACAAAGTTGTTGAAACCTTTTTGCCAGAAGTATAAAAAATAATGCAACATCAGTCTAGAAACAGAAGGCCATTAACCATAGAATCAATTTTCTCTACACGTAAATACTTGAAGAAATATAATATATGTCACTTAAAAGTAACCTCACACTTTAAGGAAGGTAAAGTAAAATGTAAAAAACTACTAATATGACAGGAGAAAATTGAGCACACAAAACCTTTTCACCACAGATGTGCTCTTTAAAGGTGCAACTAAGCTAAGCATAAAAAATCTAGGGGTGTATGTACAAAACATTAAGGGCCTGATTCTGATGTGGGTTGGAAAGCTTCCCGACTGAATCGGTTTGGAAATGGTTTCCAACCCACTCGGATCGGGAGAGTCCGACCGACGGAGTACAATGCATCCGGATGCTTCTAGATACGATTTGGTTGGACTCCCATTGACTTCAATGGGAGCATATGTTCCTAACTGCATCATAATTGGGCCCTGGGTAGTTCCCGATCCGATTTGGAAGGAGCAAATGCCATTAGGAGGCCTTCCTAACCTCATCAGAATCAGGCTCTAGGTGGGAATGCTTTCCTAACCGCATCAGAATCAGGCCAATAGAATAGCAATTTCCAACTTGTGATTCTTAACAAATCACAATTATGAAATCACAATTCCAAATGTACTAAAAAATATATTTTAAAATAGCGATTCCTAGTGGGGTCGCAAATTGACCTACCTCATGTATATTAACAATGTAGGTCACAATTTGTGACTCACTAAGAATCACAGCAATTACAAAAATGGTGGGCTGCTGAAGTCAGCAGACGCCATGCATGTGATCGCTTTTAAAGCAAACTTTTTTCTTTAAAATGCAGTCCATTATCCTTAAAGGAAAACGGGATGCGTTTCAAAAGAAAAATGAAACTTAAGTTTCATTCAGTTTCATTTTAAGTTTAATTTTTCAAGAGCGGGCAGTGGTCCCACTAAAATGTACTTTTTTGAAATTTTCAAAAGGGAAGTGGTCCCATGGGGAACCCTTCCTATTTGCGAATGGCTGCTACTACCTTTTGGTAGTCAGTAAAAAAATAATGTTTTAACACTAATTCAGTCACACTACATTAATACATACTACTGTGAATTTGTATTACTTAGGGATGCCCTAAAGGACGCCCTTTACAAATACCAAATTGCAAACCAAAATTGCGATTTCGTAACAGGTTACTAATTGCAATTTGGTATTTTTACATTTAAAATTTAATTTTTGCAGTTACAAAAGGTAATTGGGCCGTTTGCGAACACCAGGGCCGGACTAGCCGTAGCGGGCACCGAGCATTTCCCCAGTGTGCCGCCAAGGCGGGGGCCGGTTTAGGCCCCTGGGGGGCCGTATTTGTTACAGGGCCGTTTTTGCAGCATAGCTGCAATATCGGCCCCTGTAACAAAATCGGCCCAAACCGACCCTGGCAAATAGCGTGGCTGCACCTCCCAACCACTGGGGTTTTTGGTTCGCAGTCCTGCCCTGGCGACCACCAAAAATGCTTAGTACATATGCCCAATACTAACCAAATAACCTCATACACTGCAAAAGGGGGGAGAAGTTGATTTACAATCTCAAAACCTAGGGCGTCTAAGCAATAGTCAATTACCTCAATTACTTAAGCCTGGCTTTTCATCAGTCTGCTACTAACGCGCGCCGTTTGTTTCAGTACAGTACATTTATGGAACAAAGAACCGACGCCGTGTGTAATTAAATAAAGTTGAATTAAGTTAAGAACAGCTGAAAGGCTTGAGGACGCTGGCGAGACAAAAGTGGACAGCACCTGCTTCCGCCTGGAGCCGGATTCTGGGAACCATCTTATCTTCAGACACAGTCACAGCCCCCTAAGTTTTCCTCAATTACAAAACAAGTCTCGACAGGTTGAGAACAAGTTCGCTCAAAATCATAAAATAGAATAAAACGTAAAAGAGAACGACTTGTAAGAGGATGGAAAGATGCATATTATTGCCCTTCAAGCGGGAAATGCCAGATACTTCAAGCATGAGGCATAACAGAAACATTTGGGAGCTTCCTAGATACCCTTAAGTGGAGGAGATATTTGTAAACACAGTGAGGCGCTGCTATGTCGTGCCGGAGGTTGCAGGTGGTGAGCACTAGCACTTACTTTTGGGAACCAGGACCTATTTTGTCATCATCAGACCTAGAACAAGCGAGAGAAAACCAGAAAAGGGAGAAAGAAGGAAAAGGATAAAAGCTAGAATATTAATGACAATAGGAGAGTTGGGATGAAAAAGAAGCGGCAATAGTGAAGTAAAGAGACAGGAACTGTAGAGTGGTAGAGGAAAGTGGCATAAAATGGAATCAAGACTGGGCAACGTTGGTACTCAGCAACCCTGGCATTCTGCATTAGGCTCCAAACTAAATCTTTGGGCTCATGCATTTATTATTCATATTTTTTTATTTATTTATCAATTAAGCACAAACTGAGGTGCTAGAGGATATGAAGAGACTTGCCTCAAATCGTATGTTCGGTGGAGCAAGGCGAACTAAAGGGACAAGTCAAGACTCCGGGATCTTTAATTACACTGCGACATCTAATTAAAATGACAAACGCAGTATGCTAGATGCACGCACAACTAATGGTCTCAACCTAAGTTTAGAAGCCGTAATTTGGTATTAAATTCTAAGTTTGAATGTTTATGGATGCCAAAGTTTAAAATTGTGTTGGTTAAAGCAATTCCTTCAGCAGCCATAGTGATGAAATCGAGGATCTAAATTAAGTAAAATACACACTTGTCCACTGCAGTGCTTTGTGTATATGCCTATCTTGTGTGACATTTAGTCAGTGTGTTTCAATCTTGCGGCAGGCCAACACAACAATACAGTAATACTGAAAAAAGAGTAGTAGTATGTGCTTTACTTTGTACTATGGCAGGAACGGCAACAAGACCCAATATTTCAGGAGCGTGGACAACAGGAGCAATTTTTGGGCAATGTTGGGGTTTTAACTGAACCCCTGACCCGAGGATGAATACCAATGAGTCCAAACCTTGGGAGAGGCTACTTTCTATCCACGGACAGACAAAACAGATCAAGGAATATAATGAAAGCGCTAATGAAGATCTAATCAAGATATAATGAAAGAATTGAAAGATCAGTACCGGTGATCAGGGGATGCCGAAGCAAGGTAAATCTTTATTCCTATCATGAATGCTGTAATTTCTATTGGGTGCCAGGGTGAAGTAGATATTTGATAACTCTCTGGTCTATTAGATCATCAATTTGGCTAGTATCAAGACACTGAAATAGGGAAATGGTAGTGGCTAAGTTTCAGTAAACCACTAACTAGTTTGGGAGTCACCCAGAACCTCTTTGAGAGGCGGCACTTACACATATACATTCATAAGAGAACACAATATTTTTTACAGATGGTTTAAAAACAAAGGCCTTAAAACGTCTAGTTCTGAAGCACTACAAGGACAGTCCAGGATCAGTGGCCCAGTGTGGAAAACACAAATGTCAATATTTTCATACTGTGCTTTTTTGACTTTGGGCACTTTTCAGAATAGTAGTTATAGAGTCCATACTATGTACATTACCTGTGATTTGATTTTTTTTTTGCATCTGCATCTCACCAGGAGGTATTCCTCTTAGTGTGTTTCTGTGAGCAGTTTGTACATGATAGCTGTGGACTAGCTAATCTCGGTCTATCATTACTAAAATATAGAGTGAAGGCTGCCTGATTTGAGTGAAAGCAGAGACAACAGAATTTCTGCTCCATTGCCTTAACCAGTGAAGCCATCTGGTTTTGTCAGTGAAATACCCAACCGAGACTGAAACTCTGTGACCACATAGCTCTATATGTACTGACCAAGAACAGCGGTAAAGTATAACAGAATAATTGCAAAACGAATGAGGGATGTGAAAGTAGCCTGAAGGTCAAGATGTATGGCTACTTTTGATAAATGATCGCAGTCTCCTTTCAGAACAATTATCCGCTAAAGATGTAGTGCTTTGTAGCACTGAACTACCCTCCTAGAGAGTTTAATTATGACTTGTTTGGAGGTTTGTGTAAACCTTCCAAATCAGAAGCAGCTCCACTTCTAAAATGTAGGTTTTATATTTCAGATGCTGCACCAGTTCTCAAAATCTCCCTGTAAATCAGGATAACTAAATGAAATGCTTAACATATCATGGCTTTTTTCCAAACACTAAAGGTGGAAATTTCTGGTACTATTTCTGAGCACCAAAAAGTTGATAACAGTGTTCTACAAAAGTATACACTATAGGTTCCATACATTTCTAATTTTCCTCATTGTGATAGAACAGAAACAACATTTAAGAGAAGGTAATCTACAGACTGATATTTCTTTAGAACCTTGAGAAATGCAGGGCACAAGGAAAGGAATTCTAGATGACCTTAAATGCAGCTGCAGTCAAATGACACATGTATTCCAGGTTGTCAATTTTAATCAAGACTATATTTATCCAGTCGTACAGGAATAGTCCATGCTTAAACTTCAACAATATAATATAGGACATCCAAAATGTATACCACATTCTGTTAATAAATTATCCATGTCATGTGTGAGAAGGGAAATCTTCTTGTTTATTCATTCATAATACATGACCCTTGCATAGTACACACTGGTGCTTAAAAGGATCAAAGGGGTGCTACAAAATCTAACAATAAGTAAAGATGAAATTAAAGGAGTTCACCAAATTAAAACCTCAACAGTGTTGTCCAGAAAAAAACAGTGGTGAAAGAAAATGATAACTGGTTAGGAAAATATCTAGATGCGCTGGTAAAATATTTAAATTTTTCCTAATTGCAGTTAAGCCATTTACAACTTCACTGCAACCTCCAACATCCACTCAGATATTGGACTCCAAGAGGGTGCCTGGTGGATCCAGTTCATTTGTGGATAGCTCTGTTGAATGCTTAATGCCAAACAGGCATGCAATAGAGTGTACTGGCCATTCTTTTTATGACCTATTATTAAATGTTTTGGGATGGGTTAAATTATTTATTCAACAGTTTAAGACATTGTGCTCACTTCTGGATAACTAAGGCCTACATCAATATAAGAGTGACACAGCAAATATCCATTACACCGATTATCTTTGTATTATCCATCAGTTCTATATAGCAGCAGAAGTAAATTGAGATGCCCCACACATTTCACAAGAGGACTTTGCAGATCAAGTCACTAATATTTCTTTATTAGATGCATTAGTATCTGAAGTAGTTAACTTTAGGTTTGGTACATCTTCACTATTACAGCATAGCAGCCTTTGGGTGCATTACACTGGCATAGACAGTAGCTAAATGCTTTAAAAATCAAATTCTTAGTGTCTCGCAGACAGGTAGGAGAGTTTCCAAGAGACACAACTTGAGCAAAATATCAGTGGATCTGTGGTTGGATGCGACTCAAACCTAAACCTCAGGAACCAAAGCTGATACCATGTTCCTGGGATATGAAGCCCAAAGATGTGAGATAGTCAGAAACACAACCAAAAAATGTCCACGACCCAAAGCACCACCTTCCTGGGTTATACTGCAAAGACAGCAAAAGTAGAATTTTGGTAGACAGTGCTTATTACTGCCCTTGTTGGTGAAGACACTGCTCTTGGTCGGGCTTAGCAGCATATCATATCAAGCATTTGCATAGCCAATAGGTCTCGCCTTTGGGACCGTATACGTGTTTAGCCATGCAACAGTTGATATGGTTGTACCAAGGATATTATGCTGCATAACTCAATACTTATAAGGTCCCAAAGGTGAGACCTATTAGCTATGCCAGTGCTTGTTTGTTTTTGTTTCCTTGGCTGTATGAATGGTAGTGTCAGTGTTTGATGTTGTGTTGTGGTACTTATTGGTGTAGTTTGGTGGTAGTCATAATTGATGTTGGGGAATGCTAAAGTTATGAGGGGGCCCTGGAGGGCGGTCGAGTCAGACAGACCGGGGCCGAGCATCCACCAACATCTGCTCATGGTTGGGTCATTTATGTACCCATGCAATTTACCATAAAACTGCTCTTAATCTACTGACATTGACTGCACATTTCTACATTCCAACGTGCAACACCAATGGTGGGGTGTTCTCTACAGGTGGTCTAGTGGGTGTGTTCTCTCAAATTAATACAGTATGGCTTGCCCTATCCTGGCTGGAGAGCAAAGGTGTGCTGCAACTTAATAATATAATGAGTGCTCCATCCCCAAAATATAGTTGGATTTCTTTCCGTCTCTGAGACATAACGGGATTGATCTTTCAATGGTTCTTAAGCAAGGAATTATCTGTTGAAGGGAAAGTGTGGTATATTCTGTCCTGCTGGCAGAGTAGGATTTCCTCTCTCCTGGTGCTAAAGTGGAGTGCTGCTCCTCGCTCTAGTTTCTTTAACTTGTACATTGGGAAGTTCTTTTCGGGCAGTATAATGAAGAGTTTTGTCTTGGTGGTAGCGAGGGAGGTTTAACCTGGTCAAATAGCAGGGGTCTGCTAACTATGGTAAGGTGGGATTCTCATTCAGTTGCATAGGGAGATTTCCTCCCCCACACCATGAATGTGGGGTGTTCCCTCATGGGGCCAAAGCAGGAGTGGGTTCACCATAGTAGGGTTGCAGGGACTTACTTATTTGCTAGCAGTATACCAAGGGGGAGGGGTTATCAGTTAGTGGCTCAGTAAGGATGGTGTGGTACAGAGAATGCTTATCGTTTGGTGGGATAGAAGAGCTGGCTTGGTGGAGTGGTTCTCTGTAGGTGGGACGGAAGTGGGGGGTATGCCCCCGCGATACTGCTAGCAGGATTCATTCACGGAGGGGTGGATTCAAGGGGGGGGTCTAACCTTGTATTATACCGGTTACATTCTCTCCTAAAGACATGAGTTTTTCTTCTAGAGGTTTAGCAAACCTGGGCAGTTCTCTCTCAGATGTATAGTGGGTCGATGTGGACAAGGGCATTGTTTCCTAGTGGCAAAGCAATAGAGTCCTCTCCTGAATTATGGCATTTGCTATCCAAGTACTTTAGATAGTAGTCCAGTAAGAGTTTGATAGCCATCCATTTCCCTGACCCGGCCCAGGTGCCGCTGTGGTATTGGTAGCCGGTTAATGGCCAGACTAACTGTGGCAGAAACGGGCAGAGGCCATTATATTGAGATGGAGAGAAGGGGAGAAAATTGAGGTAGGCAGACATAAAAAAGTACAGAAGACAGACTTATTGTCAAGTGGTCCCGTTTCACTTTCTTCAGTCACACTCCTAGCTTCAGTTCATTATCCATTCCAGGGTTTAATTAGTCACACTAGAAGTTTGGACATAAAACTCCCAGCAACCAGAGTGCTATTGCCCGCACAGCTAGAACTAAAACACACATAAGGGATCAAGTGTAAGTACTAAGAGAGTACTGTTAGGATGAGAATCCACATAAATTGAAGAATAAAGAGACAAGACAGAGTGAAGCGCACACTGTCAGATCATGAAGTATTGGAATTACGGTCTTCTTGCCGTCGCCGCTGACTTTGAGGGCGCAGGATGACTTCTCGCTCTGTGGGTGGTGCTGTAACAACCTCGACTGACACCTCAGCTCCGTTCTGCGCTTCTCACTAGCTGGTCCAGTAGTTGCAGAGACAGGGGGCTGGAGTCTTGGAGCTGTCCCTGGGTAGGTGAGCGCACTGTGGTGGAGTAAGTATTCAACGGAGAGGCTACCGGGAGGCGCGCGCGAGTGATCCCTACCACAAGTTTGCAACGGCTTAAGGTGGGGGGCAAATTGCAGAACTTGGTTTTCACGCTTTCTTAAACTAATTTAGCTTGACAGTGTGTCTTCATTCAGGCTGCTATCAGAGAGCTGCTATAGGATAGAGAGGATGTTGGAATCTAAAAACAGATAGACAAAAGGAGAGACATAAATGGGAGAGAGAAAACAGCGAAGGGCAAGCGAAAGTCCGGCAAAGCGAAGGGTAAGCGAAAGTCTAGCAAAGGGTTCTATGGCTAGGGCACAGATGGAGGGTAGAGTCCGGGAATGTACTGCATGTCACAATAAGGAGGGGCCCTATGGGGGGTGAGGGAGGGAAAGCAAAAGTAGGCCACAATGCAATCGCATACGGACAAAAAAATGCGCACGCGAGGACACATCCCTTCGCTAAGTAAAGTAAACAAAGATGGCTTTGGGCTGTCCACGTCTAGTTCTGAAGCACTACAAGGACAGTCCAGGATCAGTGGCCCAGTGTGGAAAACACAAATGTCAATATTTTCATACTGTGCTTTTTTGACTTTGGGCACTTTTCAGAATAGTAGTTATAGAGTCCATACTATGTACATTACCTGTGATTTGATTTTTTTTTTGCATCTGCATCTCACCAGGAGGTATTCCTCTTAGTGTGTTTCTGTGAGCAGTTTGTACATGATAGCTGTGGACTAGCTAATCTCGGTCTATCATTACTAAAATATAGAGTGAAGGCTGCCTGATTTGAGTGAAAGCAGAGACAACAGAATTTCTGCTCCATTGCCTGAGCCAGTGGAGCCATCTCCTTTTGTCAGTGAAATACCCAACCGAGACTGAAACTCTGTGACCACATAGCTCTATATGTACTGACCAAGAACAGCGGTAAAGTATAACAGAATAATTGCAAAACGAATGAGGGATGTGAAAGTAGCCTGAAGGTCAAGATGTATGGCTACTTTTGATAAATGATCGCAGTCTCCTTTCAGAACAATTATCCGCTAAAGATGTAGTGCTCTGTAGCACTGAACTACCCTCCTAGAGAGTTTAATTATGACTTGTTTGGAGGTTTGTGTAAACCTTCCAAATCAGAAGCAGCTCCACTTCTAAAATGTAGGTTTTATATTTCAGATGCTGCACCAGTTCTCAAAATCTCCCTGTAAATCAGGATAACTAAATGAAATGCTTAACATATCATGGCTTTTTTCCAAACACTAAAGGTGGAAATTTCTGGTACTATTTCTGAGCACCAAAAAGTTGATAACAGTGTTCTACAAAAGTATACACTATAGGTTCCATACATTTCTAATTTTCCTCATAGTGATAGAACAGAAACAACATTTAAGAGAAGGTAATCTACAGACTGATATTTCTTTAGAACCTTGAGAAATGCAGGGCACAAGGAAAGGAATTCTAGATGACCTTAAATGCAGCTGCAGTCAAATGACACATGTATTCCAGGTTGTCAATTTTAATCAAGACTATATTTATCTAGTCGTACAGGAATAGTCCATGCTTAAACTTCAACAATATAATATAGGACATCCAAAATGTATACCACATTCTGTTAATAAATTATCCATGTCATGTGTGAGAAGGGAAATCTTCTTGTTTATTCATTCATAATACATGACCCTTGCATAGTACACACTGGTGCTTAAAAGGATCAAAGGGGTGCTACAAAATCCAACAATAAGTAAAGATGAAATTAAAGGAGTTCACCAAATTAAAACCTCAACAGTGTTGTCCAGAAAAAAACAGTGGTGAAAGAAAATGATAACTGGTTAGGAAAATATCCAGATGCGCTGGTAAAATATTTAAATTTTTCCTAATTGCAGTTAAGCCATTTACAACTTCACTGCAACCTCCAACATCCACTCAGATATTGGACTCCAAGAGGGTGCCTGGTGGATCCAGTTCATTTGTGGATAGCTCTGTTGAATGCTTAATGCCAAACAGGCATGCAATAGAGTGTACTGGCCATTCTTTTTATGACCTATTATTAAATGTTTTGGGATGGGTTAAATTATTTATTCAACAGTTTAAGACATTGTGTTCACTTCTGGATAACTAAGGCCTACATCAATATAAGAGTGACACAGCAAATATCCATTACACCGATTATCTTTGTATTATCCATCAGTTCTATATAGCAGCAGAAGTAAATTGAGATGCCCCACAAATTTCACAAGAGGACTTTACAGATCAAGTCACTAATATTTCTTTATTAGATGCATTAGTATCTGAAGTAGTTAACTTTAGGTTTGGTACATCTTCACTATTACAGCATAGCAGCCTTTGGGTGCATTACACTGGCATAGACAGTAGCTAAATGCTTTAAAAATCAAATTCTTAGTGTCTCGAAGACAGGTAGGAGAGTTCACAAGAGACACAACTTGAGCAAAATATCAGTGGATCTGTGGTTGGATGCGACTCAAACCTAAACCTCAGGAACCAAAGCTGATACCATGTTCCTGGGATATGAAGCCCAAAGATGTGAGATAGTCAGAAACACAACCAAAAAATGTCCACGACCCAAAGCACCACCTTCCTGGGTTATACTGCAAAGACAGCAAAAGTAGAATTTTGGTAGACAGTGCTTATTACTGCCCTTGTTGGTGAAGACACTGCTCTTGGTCGGGCTTAGCAGCATATCATATCAAGCATTTGCATAGCCAATAGGTCTCGCCTTTGGGACCGTATACGTGTTTAGCCATGCAACAGTTGATATGGTTGTACCAAGGATATTATGCTGCATAACTCAATACTTATAAGGTCCCAAAGGTGAGACCTATTAGCTATGCCAGTGCTTGTTTGTTTTTGTTTCCTTGGCTGTATGAATGGTAGTGTCAGTGTTTGATGTTGTGTTGTGGTACTTATTGGTGTAGTTTGGTGGTAGTCATAATTGATGTTGGGGAATGCCAAAGTTATGAGGGGGCCCTGGAGGGCGGTCGAGTCAGACAGACCGGGGCCGAGCATCCACCAACATCTGCTCATGGTTGGGTCATTTATGTACCCATGCAATTTACCATAAAACTGCTCTTAATCTACTGACATTGACTGCACATTTCTACATTCCAACGTGCAACACCAATGGTGGGGTGTTCTCTACAGGTGGTCTAGTGGGTGTGTTCTCTCAAATTAATACAGTATGGCTTGCCCTATCCTGGCTGGAGAGCAAAGGTGTGCTGCAACTTAATAATATAATGAGTGCTCCATCCCCAAAATATAGTTGGATTTCTTTCCGTCTCTGAGACATAACGGGATTGATCTTTCAATGGTTCTTAAGCAAGGAATTATCTGTTGAAGGGAAAGTGTGGTATATTCTGTCCTGCTGGCAGAGTAGGATTTCCTCTCTCCTGGTGCTAAAGTGGAGTGCTGCTCCTCGCTCTAGTTTCTTTAACTTGTACATTGGGAAGTTCTTTTCGGGCAGTATAATGAAGAGTTTTGTCTTGGTGGTAGCGAGGGAGGTTTAACCTGGTCAAATAGCAGGGGTCTGCTAAATATGGTAAGGTGGGATTCTCATTCAGTTGCATAGGGAGATTTCCTCCCCCACACCATGAATGTGGGGTGTTCCCTCATGGGGCCAAAGCAGGAGTGGGTTCACCATAGTAGGGTTGCAGGGACTTACTTATTTGCTAGCAGTATACCAAGGGGGAGGGGTTATCAGTTAGTGGCTCAGTAAGGATGGTGTGGTACAGAGAATGCTTATCGTTTGGTGGGATAGAAGAGCTGGCTTGGTGGAGTGGTTCTCTGTAGGTGGGACGGAAGTGGGGGGTATGCCCCCGCGATACTGCTAGCAGGATTCATTCACAGAGGGGTGGATTCAAGGGGGGGGTCTAACCTTGTATTATACCGGTTACATTCTCTCCTAAAGACATGAGTTTTTCTTCTAGAGGTTTAGCAAACCTGGGCAGTTCTCTCTCAGATGTATAGTGGGTCGATGTGGACAAGGGCATTGTTTCCTAGTGGCAAAGCAATAGAGTCCTCTCCTGAATTATGGCATTTGCTATCCAAGTACTTTAGATAGTAGTCCAGTAAGAGTTTGATAGCCATCCATTTCCCTGACCCGGCCCAGGTGCCGCTGTGGTATTGGTAGCCGGTTAATGGCCAGACTAACTGTGGCAGAAACGGGCAGAGGCCATTATATTGAGATGGAGAGAAGGGGAGAAAATTGAGGTAGGCAGACATAAAAAAGTACAGAAGACAGACTTATTGTCAAGTGGTCCCGTTTCACTTTCTTCAGTCACACTCCTAGCTTCAGTTCATTATCCATTCCAGGGTTTAATTAGTCACACTAGAAGTTTGGACATAAAACTCCCAGCAACCAGAGTGCTATTGCCCGCACAGCTAGAACTAAAACACACATAAGGGATCAAGTGTAAGTACTAAGAGAGTACTGTTAGGATGAGAATCCACATAAATTGAAGAATAAAGAGACAAGACAGAGTGAAGCGCACACTGTCAGATCATGAAGTATTGGAATTACGGTCTTCTTGCCGTCGCCGCTGACTTTGAGGGCGCAGGATGACTTCTCGCTCTGTGGGTGGTGCTGTAACAACCTCGACTGACACCTCAGCTCCGTTCTGCGCTTCTCACTAGCTGGTCCAGTAGTTGCAGAGACAGGGGGCTGGAGTCTTGGAGCTGTCCCTGGGTAGGTGAGCGCACTGTGGTGGAGTAAGTATTCAACGGAGAGGCTACCGGGAGGCGCGCGCGAGTGATCCCTACCACAAGTTTGCAACGGCTTAAGGTGGGGGGCAAATTTCAGAACTTGGTTTTCACGCTTTCTTAAACTAATTTAGCTTGACAGTGTGTCTTCATTCAGGCTGCTATCAGAGCTGCTATAGGATAGAGAGGATGTTGGAATCTAAAAACAGATAGACAAAAGGAGAGACATAAATGGGAGAGAGAAAACAGCGAAGGGCAAGCGAAAGTCCGGCAAAGCGAAGGGTAAGCGAAAGTCTAGCAAAGGGTTCTATGGCTAGGGCACAGATGGAGGGTAGAGTCCGGGAATGTACTGCATGTCACAATAAGGAGGGGCCCTATGGGGGGTGAGGGAGGGAAAGCAAAAGTAGGCCACAATGCAATCGCATACGGACAAAAAAATGCGCACGCGAGGACACATCCCTTCGCTAAGTAAAGTAAACAAAGATGGCTTTGGGCTTTCCACATGCGCGTGCATTTTTCTGTCCCTATGCATACATGTTTAGCTTTGTGGATGGCGAGAGCAGCCATCTTTGTTCATCTGTACGCGCGTGCATTCAGCTTTGGCTGAATTGATCGCAAAAGGCTGTCGCATGGCGAGAGAAGCGCATGCGCTGCTTTCGCAAGGCGAGACCTAAAAAGGGATATCTTAAATGCTAATGCAGATTTATGATGGGTCTTGGGGTCACCCATCACAGCGTGAAGACCCCAGGAAACATCACAGGGCAAGGTTCAGAGAGAGTAGCCAAAGGGACAGTTAGGAATGTAGAAATATTGCCCAAAGAAGTGGGGCTGGTATTTACCCATGTTTTGTGCTTGAGAAGAAGGACAATCCAAGGACACGCATAAAAACTGTGCTGGTGAAGAAGGCTGTACTGAGAGCTTAGAAGAGTTTATACCCATCCCGGAGAAGAAGCGTTCATCCTACTGACAGACAGCATATTCCCAGATACAGCATTATCACATGGATAATTGTCTTCGAGGGCAATACCACTCTGGCATCTCTGCGCTTGTGGTCACCTGGAGGGCAGATGTTGGACTACAGAATTCTCCATGTGACAATCAAACATCTTGAATTTCAGTAAAGGGGTGTGGCTAAGCTTTAAATTCTGCCATTTTCAAGATTACCTGTCCATAAAAAACTATCTGAGAGTTTTATCCAAAGACGTCAGTTCACGTTTGAATCGTGTAGAAAGATGCTTTTCCTGGAGATTAATCCATCACAATGAATTTGTTCCCCTTTTTGTCTGCACATTCTTCGCCTCCTTGTTACTATTTTGTCCCTGATGTTTGCTTATAGCAGTTAGCACTTGTGGATATTTCAGTAACTTACCATTTCTTCAGTATTCATTTTCATATTAATCAGGAACTCCAAGATTGCCAAGAGAGTATAGCTCCCTTTGTGATTTTTTTCCTTCGGTATGGAACCCTTTTAAGGAGGCCCTTATCTTTCACGTGCACTGTTCTGTGCTGGGTGGCACCATGATTACTGGAATCAGTCACCCTTTTCTTGGGCAATAAAGAAAAGGACTGAACAGACCTTCATAGGGGCCGATTCCGATCCTGGAAAAACGCTGTACAAATCGTGGTATGGAGCGTTTTCCTCATACAACTCGTACTTGTAAGGAGGCCCCTACAACCTAGGAAGTACGATCCGTACAAATAGACGCACTCCATAAAAATTGTAAAAAAGACCATACAACTCTTATATACAAGCGATTCCGATTCGGATTGCTCTGTACGCGACGTTCCCATGTAATCTGGGCAGCAGTTTACAACCCGGCAAATACGATTCGTACAAACGGCACTCAGTACGGCTCTTTTTTTACAAGAGCCAAAAAGTGCCGGAAAAACCTTGTACGCCCCGAAAACAGTACGAGACAGACCCCCCCATGTATGCGTCGTACACCCCATGAATACAGGGGTACGGTGCGTATGTACGGTGCATACGGATGACACGGAAAGTGGGGTACCGTGCGTACATACACGATGAAGGGGTGCTGGTCCTGTACGCACCGTACAAGCACCGTACCCCAAAATCGCCTGTGTACGCACTGTACCCCAAAGTCGCCTGTGTACGCACCGTACCCCAAAATCGCCTGTGTACGCACCATACCCCGAAATCGCCTGTGTACGCACCGCACCCCAAAATCGCCTGTGTACGCACCCTACCCCTAAATCGCGTACGTACGCACTGTACCGCAAAATCGCCTGTGTACGCACCGTACCCCAAAATCGCGTACGTACGGTACATACCCCAAAATAGCATACATACGGTGCGTACATGCGCGATGTTGGGGTACGCACCATACACACACCTCGCATGTGGGGGGACCCCTGTATGCCTCATACCACTATACGACCCGTACCCCGGTATGAGTCGTACTCCCAGAACGAGTCATACCAGGGTACGAGGCGTATAGGAGTTCGCTTCGTTGCCCGGTACGAGTCATTCCCCGTATACAGGCCATTTTCCATACAAATCATATGCTGACAACCCGGTACGAATCGTACTTGACGGGTTGGACAGCCTTTTTACAAATTGTATGGTCTTTTTTACAAGTCCGTGTCGTACAGCTTTTCCCGATCCGATTTGTAAGGATCGGGCCGATCTGTATGTATTTTTCCCGTACGAATCGTACTACACAGGTTGGAAGGGACTTTTACAATGTGTATGGAAAAAAATACAAATCCTATTTGTATGGAAAATGAAAATCCAGGATCAGAATCGGCCCCATAGTGTGCAGTCATTCACCGTTAAACATTATTCTTCTGTAACTCTTCCCAGGGATGGTCCGATGCTTGGTGGCCCTATGATCTGGCTCCTCACCTTTGCCAGCCATTCGTGCTCATAATCTGGAAGTTATGTTTGACAGTGACTCAAATTTTAAGGCAAATACCAATCAGTTGATGATGATGCGTTTTCTTTTATTAAAGGTACCGACTCGGGTCCCTTATTCCCTCTTTCGTACACATTTGCAACAAGTCAAGGCATGACCACTGGAACTACTTGTTATTTGGCATTGTGGGTCATTCAAAATTCTGAAGCCGATTCTTGTCTCGAATAAAAAAAAAATCACATCTCATTATTACCTTAAATTGGTTGCCATCAGTATTGGTACTAATTCACAAAAGCATTTATATGTACCTTCAGTAGTGGACTTTATGTTTGAGTCATCATCTATATTACAGTGCAAGAACCCTCAGATCCTCGTTCAGCTTCTTGCATTTCACTCCATGTAGCCTTATGGAAAAAACGAACAATTGTTCTTTTTCTGGCCTAACCTTGCAAATCTTGAATGTGCTCTCTCGTGACATTAGAATTACACTCAATCATCTAAGTTTTTATGAGAAACTTCAGATTTTTCGTTTCAGCACTGCTATTTAGTTTAACTTTGTTCACTGCTGTCAGTTTCCAGTTCCACTAGTTATGCCCTGTTCCAGGGCATGTGTAGAGCAATATAAACTGATAAGAAGGAAAAAAGTGGTAATAAGTTAAAGTCCTTCCCTGAGATAATTTATTTATCGCATTTCTGCGTGAGAATCTTATACTTAAAATATCACACTCTTCAGACTGTTAGTGTACAGTGTGCAACTTAAATTGTTGCTTTTGATGTAGAATATGGACAAACTTCTGGTTGCATCCAATTATCTGTTTAATCACTATTACATTATTGTCAATATCACTTACAGAGCTAGGAAACATATGGATCAGGATATTAAAAGGAATCACGGTGCCCCAGGTGTGGCCAACTTGTTTGTTCTATGTGTGGTCATACTACAATTTGTAAAGCACAAACCAATTCACTATAAAAGCTTTAAGGTGGGGGACAAATAACACAAACAAAATAAATAAATATGAAACAAACGCAAACCAGAAGCAAATTAAAAGTGGTTTATCAGGGTCTGAGAATGTAAGTAACTCTTAAAGAAAAGCAAATCATTCAGTGATTAAATATATGAAACCGTTTAGCTTTCAATAATTTGCTGCCATTCTTTTCACACCTAGGGCATGGGATAATTCATTTAGGAAAATACTAGATTGTAGACATCCATTGGAAGCAATACATTGTGTTACATGTGCCAAGCAAGAAGGCAATGTATTTTGGATCATCTCCACACGGATTTATGATAGAATATTGAGAACAACATATGCTAACACCAGAATATTGTGTCATCAATATTGTCCACAAAAATATTGAGTTTACATACTTTGTATGTAATCTACCAATATATTAAGTAAAACATATGCGGACAGAATATCTACCAAAAAGTATATAGAACTACACACAGCTATACCATTATATGTAATTTGTTGAACATGATAACATACAAAATAATAATACATGTAAAAATAAAACATTTCAATCAGTAATGTAAATAAATATAGTCTCTAAATAAATTATATAATTAAACAATTTCTAAAAAAATTGCATTAAAAACATTGCCAATTACTTTAAAATAAAAAATAACAAACATGTATAAGTAAAACATATAAACATATTTAAAGTTAATATAAACATGGTTTAATTAATGTGAACTAAATACATAAGTAACATATTTAGATAGATACATACACACACACCCTTTACAGAATATAAAAACAATATTGAAATATTTTCTAAAATTACATTATAAATATTAACAATATCTTAACCATTACAATTAACATTCACTAACAAAAACATACACCAACCTTAATTTAAAAAAACAGTAAAAAAATAAAAATAAAATGTAAATAAAAAATTATTTGAATTTGAATTTGAATTTATAATTCTTTTTTATAAAAAATATAAACAGTAACGGAAAAATAAAAGAAATAAAAAATAACAATCGAAAATGACACTAGCAAAAGTGTTGGTCTTTAAATGAGCAAAATTACTACTCTGACTCCAATTTAAGCAAAAGTAGGGAAATTGTTGGGCTTTGGAGGGGTTAGATTTACTATTCCCACTCCAACGTAAGCAACAGTAGGGAAAGTGTTGGAATTTGAAAGGGTTAGATTTATTATCCCAACTCCAATATAAAGAACAGTAGGAGCAGCATTGAGTTTTGTAGGGGTTAGATTTACTATTCCCACTCCAGCATAGGCAAAATCAGAGAATGTCTTGAACTTTGGAGGGGTTAGATTTTCTAATCCAACTCCAATCCAAGCAAAAGTAGGGAAACTGTTGGACCTTGGATGGGTTCGATCTATTAGTTCCATTCCAACTTAAGCAAAATACTTGAAAATATTGGACTATGGAGGGGTGAGATATAGTATTCCCTCTCCAATCTAAACAACATTTAGAGAAGTGATGACATTTTAGGAGATAGATATACCTTTCAAATTCTTAATCATTTAAAAAAATATATTTATAAACCTAACATAAAATAATTAAAATAAAAACAAAAATAGAAAAAAATGATTTCAATAACTTTCTAGCCTAAACCCCTACAGCCCAACAACCCACTACTCAATTATAAATTACTGTTAAAAAACACATTAAAACTTGCAAACTTCTAAACATTTGTATAAAACTAATACATGAAACATTATGATAACTTAAGTATGATAAATTAATTAAAAACAAAATGTAATACAACTATATTAAACAAAATTATATACAACACTATTTAAAAACACAATATAATTAACATAAAAACCAATATTCTGCCCTGCAATAATTCTGACTAATCAACACATTGCTTCACGATAATATTGTGCCACAATATTTTTGATACACTATTTTGGTCATTCACCCTCCTTAGCAGGCTAAAAAGTCTTACCTCTATTAATACATATTTTATCTTTTTAACAATAGTATGCCCATTTATCAGAGCCACAAATCTCTACTTTAAAGGAGATAACACTGTTCAAGGTCATACCCATATTTGTGGAAGAGTTTGGAATGCTTCCAAAACTTGTTAACCAATAGAAGGCAAGAGCGCTGGAATTAGCACAGTATAGGAGCAGGCCCTCTGTCTTATATCTTTAGAGGTACAACCTCACACCAAGACAGTCAGTTACCCGGTTACATTGTTTTCACTTTGGAAATCAATAGAAGACCGTGAGTCTGATTGACTGAAGAGTGGCAGAATAGAGATTTAAAAAAAGAGAACCCAACTAGATGTTTGGAGAGACCATCAGGATAGGGATAGTGCATCGACTAAGGATTCCTAGTGAGATCTGCTGATCCCCCATCAATGAGAAAGGACAAGATGTGTTGGACTTGGCTCTTTCTGTAGAGTCATCCCCAAACGTTTTGCATTCACTCTTCTTATTTTTGTTGGAGTGCTTGTACTCTCTCCTTACAAACCTTCCTTTTTAATAACTACAAGCTACCCCTTAGGGTAGGCCCTGGACAGCCCCAGAAGGCAGGCTGCAATTTTTTTTTTTTAATTAGGACATTTACTTTTAGGTTTTGCATGTCTTAAATTCGTTTTTCACTATTGCAAGGTCTATCTCTCCAATATGATAACATTTAAGTTGCCTTATTACATTTTATAAGTGTCATTTCCAAATGGGAAGAGATAACTAGATCATGTTGGTGTTTTTGGTATGAGGTGAAAAGCCCTATTTAGTGGTGAAGTCAGGCTTTAGATCACAGCTTTAAAAATGTAACATTTAGAAAGTTGGCAGTTTTCTGCTCTTAGTACTTTTGTACCTATATCCTGTCTTGGGTCACATGACTGGGTGTAACTGTCAGTTAGACTTTGTGAATTCCTTCCAAAAAGTCACACAATAGAGTGATTAAATGTGCCTGCGTGGGACATCTGCTGGCAGGATTGGGTGGTGGAGCGGACCACAGCCCCACTTACACCTGAATAGACT
Source organism: Lissotriton helveticus (assembly GCF_964261635.1). NCBI lineage: Eukaryota > Metazoa > Chordata > Amphibia > Caudata > Salamandridae > Lissotriton > Lissotriton helveticus. The sequence goes on from NC_136061.1 coordinate 448,754,879, forward strand.
GTACTCTGTCTTCACACAAAGGGCCTAACAACCCTGCATTGCCACTTCAGCCAGCTTGGTGCCAGGGCAGGCATGACATTCCATGTACTTGAAAGCCACTCTCTAGAAGCTTCACCCACCTTCCAGAAAGAACCAGGGCACCAGGGTATAAAAGAAGGACCTCAGACACCAACCTTTCAGTACACTTCTGGAGCTGTGGATACTCTGCCAGGAAGAAGGACTGCTGTGCTGCTACAAGGACTGCCACTCTGCTGGACTGCTGCTCTAAAGGAACTTCTGCCCTGCTGTGCAGACCTGCTTCTTTCTTCTCTGGTGAGGAAAACTGGACCTGCAACTTCATATTGAACCCAGGACCCTGGAGTGACTCAAGGAGATAGTCTGCTGAGTTCCTGATCTGAGCCTTAGGGACATAAAGGGCTCCTCAACCAGTACCTGGACCATCTGCTGCGAGTTCCTGACCCCCAACTGGTGGCTCTCAGATCCTGGATCCTTGGTGTGGCTCATGGGCTCTTGAAATCGAGCTTTTAGGCTCTTCGTGGGTACAAACGGGCCCATTCACATTGGCACTACGCCGCTCGCACCGAAATTCAAAGTGAGCCCCTGCCAGCCTGTCTCTTCACACAGCAAGCATCAATTGCCTGCGGAGGACTGCCACCACTAAGCTGCAGTCCACCGGTCCACGACACCCGGACTACTCTTCGCGTCACACTGACCACCACCCGCATTGCTCTCCTTGCTTCCCTAGACTCTCTACAGAGTGAATAGGACTCCTGGCACACAACTTAAACCTTCAGCGGGACTAATCTGGGACAGTATCTGACCCATGTTCCATCGCTTTTCGGCCTGACCTTTAGACTATGACCCGGCCCAACACAACCAGATAGCCTCGGTTGGCACTTTTTGGCACAGTTTTACCGTTTTTTCTTTACAAAATTCATAACTCTGGTTCTACTCATTATATTTTTTATGTTTTAGTCTGGTTTGATTTATTCAATTAAGCTCTAGTTTTCTACCTGGCGTGGGATCTTTTTGTGTGGTGTTTTCCACTGTTTCACTGTTTGAAGATTTGCACAAATACTTTACACATTGCCTCTAAGCTAAGTCAGACTGCTCTGTACCAAGCTACCAAGGGGGAGCACAGGTTAATTTGGGGTTTGCTTGTGCCTTACCAAGACTAGAATTGTGGTTGCTACATGACCAGGGCTCACATAACAGTGAACTCGTAACCCATTGTCTAACAAGATCCAAATCAGAGTCTTTCCCCTAATGACCATCCTCTGGGTCCAGGTGATCAATGACAATCTCATGGTCCCATAGTGCCAAAAGACAGCAACAATAATAATGCAGCGGGTGTCCATCTGGTCTTTTGGCTAAGTAACTCTTCTGTAAACTAGAACTATTATTTCACAACAATGGGCGAGTTATGGCTAAAAGCAGGCGAGCAGTGAGTAGTTTACTAAATTTCTATCAGTTGGGGAGTAACTTTGGCTTCCTTCGTTTTTCCTATATAAGGTATTGCAGAATGGGTTTATAATGCATAGGCTTCATAGAAATACATTTACCTTTTTTCACAATGGTTTTTATTGAGCAACTAAAGCATACAATACACAACATGGGCATAAAATATATACCGTCTCGAGATACTAACAAAGTCATCTCAAACAAATAGACATTTAGATGGTTCTAATCTAGTCCACATTAAAAAACTGCAAAGTAAAATATGGGATAGGAACTGGGTAAAGAGGGGGAGAAACAGATGGATCTATATCACTGGCACTCTATGCATCTAGACCTCTCCTTGTAGGTATGAACCCTTTGTATTGTGGTAGTTGTAGTCTTGGTTCACTTTTTTTTGTTTAAGTCGCTTTTATTAACCTTTTTTTGTTGTTTGTTTTGCACATTGATCAGTAAAACATTACAGTCAAAGCAGCACTCATGTAATAAACGGGAAAGAAAGGGTGGGGGAGAGAATGAATTGCCAGTAGTAAGGTGCACTTTGGTTAGCAATTACATGTCAATGCCAATTCCGGGTGTGCTAATACAACCAAGCGAGCTTTTGGTAATCTCTCGAGAAGGGACAAAGCGGTGCTGCTAATTCTATACATCAGGTGGTACGTAGGTAGTACAGGAACAGTGCAGTTCAAACATAAGCTGAGACATAGGGTACAACTAAATGAGGACAACAAAAGCGAAGGAAGGGTAGGGAAGAATCTCGTAAGACCTGCCGCCATATCTAAGTTCGCTAGGGGCCTCAGACACCTCCAAGATACAGTAGTAGCAGGAATCCATAGCACAGAGGAGGTGACTTCTCCGAGTATCGGCGGTATTCCATATTTACGCCAATGGGGGCAAAGGGGGGAAAAAGGGGGGAGTTACCCTGTGTGATGCTCCTCTCTGACGCAATTGGAGATCCCGTGCCCGTGTCTGCCCGCAAAAGTTTGGAAACCATCGCATCCCATTGAGGCATCAGGGGGAACGTACGAATGCCAAGCAAGTCCTCCCTGCGCAGTACTGCTCCCTCCGCCCTCGCCCCTTTGAGTAGGGATCTGCGCCAAGCAAGGGGATGCGGCGGCAGGAGGGACTTCCACCGCCTGGTAAGCAAGTGTTTGGCCGTTATCATACCAAGGTCTAAAAACCGTGTGGTCGCTCTGTATTTCTTGTTTCTGCTGAAGAGATGTAACACATGAGCTTCCCAGGTTGGGGGAATGGTGCGGGAGGTGCAGCTAATGAGAGTAGTGGTCACAGTACTCCAATAGTCAGTCAGGACTGGGCACCCCCAAAGCATATGTATTAGGTCACCATCTGATTGACGGCAGCGGGGACAAGCCACATCTACGCGGAGGAAATACCTATTGATGCGGGCTAGGGTAAGGTAGGCCTGATGGAGTATGAAAAATTGTATCTGTCGAAATCGTTGATTCCGGGGGATGCGGGTCGGACCGCCATGAGCAGCCAGCCATTCCCTATCTGTAAATGCCCTTCCCAATGCCCCCTCCCAGTGAAGTCGAAGTCTAGTGAGATCTGCTTCCGTGTGTTGCCGAAGTGAAGATGTGAACCAGAGCGTAAGATGTTTCCCTCTTCCCATCACATGAAAATACTGCAGTGTGTGGTGTATGGGAGGTTCCTGAGCCAGCGCAGCCCATTTGGCCGTTAACGCGGCTATGAGTGTCCTGTGTAGCAAGAACTGCCCAAGAGGCATATTCTACCCTGCTACAAGTTCCTGGAATAGAATGAGAGCGCCCTCTTGAAAGAGGTCCCCCACATCCTGTATCTCCTTCAAGTGATGTAACTCTGCTGCTGTCGTGTAGGTGTCCCGCCATGGAGTTCCCAATAGCGGAATGGTGGGTGCGTATGGGATGGTGGTCCTAGTGAGGAAAAGACACATATCGGAAACATTTGTGCGCTACAGCGTGGAGGAAAGTATCTGGGTGTCTAAATGTGAAGCAAGGGTGAAAAATCTGGAGAAGTGTTTTCAGTGATAGTGGCAGTTGCATAGAGGCCATATCTAGCAGTTAACGGGAGGACATCCACCTGGCAATCCATTGCAGCTGGAAGTCCAGGTAGTAGTGTTCGAAATTGGGCACCGCACCCAACTCAATAGGCAGGTAAAGTTTTCCCATGGATACTCTATGGAGTGAGGTTCACCATATAAAATCCCGCACTACACTTTCCCATTGCTTAAAGAAGGGTGTGAGATGATGAGGGGCAGGGTGGCAAAGAAGTAGAGGAGGTGGGGGAAAACCACCATCTTAACCAAGGGATGTCTTGGTTCACTTTGATGAAATTTAATGGACTAACAAAGGAGCCAATTTTTAAAGTAATACCCAAGACTGTAAACTTGATGGCATGTGACATGGGATTACATTGGAACCATAAATGTGATTTATCAATGGGTACAAGTACATAAAATGCTTAAATAATGACACAAAAGAAGTAGATTCTGAGCCACAATTTTTGTATTTTATGACGAAAAATGTGCTATCCATTGCAGCACTATCCTGGAGAGGGGGCTGGTGCACGCAATCACACGTGGGATATCAAATGAAACCAAACTGAAAGAGGTCTTTGCTGAGAGTAAGTGAAGCACGTCTGCACTGCCATGGCCACTGTTGCTCTCAGTGTAGGCCCCACATCAAGAATATGACATACATGCTGCTACTGCCAAGTAATTTTTAAGGGTCTGTATGCAGCACACTTCCATACCAACTATGACAGTAACATATAAGGACATCAGAGCAGAGAAATAATTTCGATGTTTTAAGCCTGTTCTTACCAGCACATCATACCTTAGCACTCACACTTTGGCAATCAATGATTATGACAGTGATGGTACGAGCAAATCACCTGGCTTTAAAAATCCCTTATAAACTGAGCTGGAAAAACTAGAAAGAAGTCATAGATATGAATGAATCCATTAAACTTGCCAGTGTACTCCCACAAATCTTAAAGTGGACATGTTTCCCATGAAAAGCAGTTCTGGCAGTGTGTCGAACTAGCTGCTCTATCTTTCCTTGGCTTTGTGCACTCTGCCTTGCCCTACCCCTCACTTTCTCATCATGTGCCGCCTCTCCCACACAGACTGGAGTTATAGCGGAGGATGGAGCTGTGAGAGTCAGACAAAGAACATAGGGCATTAGCTCCCCCACCAACATACATATGTAGTCTAGTTACTCCATAACTCTAATGATGTGGTTAGGAGCCTTGATTCATTGCTTGGGTCAGGGGGAGTAGCTCACAGGCAAAGAAAATGAAGTGGTGGGCTCAGAGAACAGATCAGATGGCAAAGCTAGAGAGGTGGAAAGAATTGCCGTTGCTGTTGGGAAATTTATGCAAAGAGTGAAGGCACTCCTTTTTACCCTTTGTAATGAGTTTTAGTAATAATTCAGCTCCAATCAGAGTTATTGGAGGGTTTTATATTGAATGTATTTTAAGATATGTTTTAGTGTGTTAATGAAGTGTATGTTTTAGATGAATTTTAACAATATATGTATTGTTTGTGGACCAACAGTCCAAATAAACGTGATTTTAAACGGAAAAAAACTGAAAGAATGAGAAGAGAGAGGATCAAGAACTGGGGATAGGGAGGCTGGTGAGGCCAATTTGGCAGTGGGTCATTGTATTTGCGTCATAAATTCAGATTAGGGACCATGACTTCTTTACAGTCATCACCGGCAAGGGACAACTCTTCGGCCGGTGACATATTCACAGGGGTCACTGTACAGAGTTCTACAATAGGAAGGGTTGCCTTAATGGTGTGATCATCTTTCTAGGCTGTGGTAATTAGCCCTTTGATGTTGGAGATCGTGTACAATTTGAGGCCCATAATAAGGGTCATCCTTGATACTGTTCCAAGCTCAGATTAGCACAAGTCCTACTTGGATTATACATAAAGATTGAGTTTAATGTTGTGCATCAGCAGAGCACTTTATCTTGTTTTTCTGAGGAGCATCTCAAGCTTGAACCCCCTGTTGTAACAAGCAGCCAAGCCCATCAAAATGAGTGATCTTCGTATACACCGTTCCGCCAAACATGTGTTTAGGTAGTGTTTCAGAAATGGGGCAGCAGGTGATTTTTGTCACTTGTCATGTCTTTTTGAGGGTGACTATAAAACACTTTACTATGCCATTAGCTAGAGGGCACAGAGGCATTATTTTCCAATGTTTACAACTCAGCTTAATTGTAATTGATGGATTCCTAGTGACAAGGCACCCCAGGACAGGTGTCCTAGTGCTAGGAATGTGAATACAGCAAAAGTCAGAATGAATGATATACTGTGAAAAAGTAGGTTTTCAGGTGTTTCCTTCGGATTGTATACAAAGGAACGGTAAGAAGAGTGGAGTGGAAGATGATAAAAACGAAATTGCAGTAGTGCAGTCAGGCCACAATAGTGACTTGGCCAATTGTTTTACACAGATTTCATGGGATAAGAGGGAGGTGTGGAGTTTGAGTGAGTTGCAGTTCATCCAATCAGCAATGGATGACGTGCAGTAGTGACATCTGGACTGAAGAGATGGAAGGTCCCCATCTAATCTTTGTATTATCTGGGTATCATTCACATAAAAAAATTAATTAAACCAAAAAAGCAAACAATAGCAGTCAGTGAAGTTACAGACAAATTAAATAGAGTGGAGGTAATGGCTGAGTCTTGGGATATCCCACATAGGATATTTTTGATTTTGAAACAGAGTAAGGAAAACTGCCTGAGGACAGTGAGGTCAGGTAGATCATTTAAGGGCATGACTCTCGTGTCGGGCTCTATAAGTTGCTGAACCAGGATGGCATGGGAGGCGGCATCAAAAGTGGTGGATAGGTCCAGAAGGATCAGAATTGCACTGAGAATGCCAACCATAACTGATTCTATACTAAACCTTGGGCGAAAGCCAGATTTGACAAGAATCATAGTACTGGGTCAATTTGAATTGAGTGAAAAGCTAGCTGTTCAGATAAGATTCAAGAACTTTTAATGAGGCAGAAACTGTATTTAGATAACAAGTTAAGGTCCATGGAAGACTTTTTCAATAGTGGGAGAACACGCTCTTGTTTCCACAAATTGGGAAATTGTCCGGGAGCCAAGAGATAGATTAAGGAGTCCAGTGAGTTGTGAAGCAATAATAGGAATCCATAACTTAAGATATTCAGCAGAGCAAAGATTGAGAATTGACCCAGAAGTAAGGAGCAAGATTTACGCAAGTACATAACTTTCCCCTCTGGGTGGGAAGCAGAAAAACATGAGTGTCACTGTCTGCAAGATTGCCTTCAAGACAAGGAGGGGTTACCAGACTTGACTTGGGAGTCTGTAAGATGTCTATAATTTTGTTATGAAGGTAATAAGACAAGTCATATCATTGGGTCTGCAAAGGCACACACAGGGATTTACATCATTTTTGAGACTCTGCGCTATAAAAAATGTTAAAAAATTAAACTATTCAGTACCGCTTGGATGCAAGTTCCATAAGAACTAATCATTGTAGTGTTTTCAGGTGTTTTGTATTCACCGAGAGCTTTCAGGTAATTATCTTTGTTGGTGTGGGACTAAAATGATCTTTATTTGTGTTTAGGCATTTACAGTATTGTTTCATTTCTTTAACAGAATTGGAAAACCAAGTGGAGGAATTGTGAGAGCAATATTGTTTAATAGGTTTAATAGCAACAGATGTATCCAGGGCAGCTGTGATCCAGCTGTTAAGGGCTACCATGGGGTTGGTTATATTAGAATGTGGACTGGAGGAGCATCTCAGAGGACTACTGCCAATTCAGTGACAGATCTTCATCATGGTCTGCTGAAAAATGTTGGTTGAGTAATCAATCCATGCTAGTGGGAGACATGCAATTATTGACCAGGTTAGGTTACATAAAAAGCAGGTCAAATATGTGGCCATATGGGTGGGCCTTTGTACTACCTATTTAGGATTACAGTTGGGACCACCAGTGAGAAGAGCGCAGACTTTTTTGTTGGTTGAGAGTCAGCAAGCAGATTAAACTCGCCAAGATCAGATTTTTGGCACTAACTGAAAGTGATACCGTAAGTCCAAAAAAAGCATGACTGAAGTTTATAATATTGGGGGAGGGGCAATAACCTAGAATAATTTTACTGTAAATTCAGGAGATACGAAGCGTAATATACAAGAGGTCAGCTTCATTAAAAAGTAAGTAATCTAATGTCCAAATAGAAAGCATGTTTTTACAAATAACCTCTATATCACCACCTTTTGGGGAGGCGTGGTCAGATAAGGGAAGGCAGGTCGTATGCATATCCACAAAAAGGGGCTTGAGGCGATTTAAAAGACCAATGACGGCAAACTCACCAATCAAGTAATTCAGTACAGACAGGGCCCTCGGGTCTGGTGAGATGCAAAACTACAAAAACACAGGGATTGCCTCAAAGGGGGAGTTTCCCCTTTAACTGTGGTTTCCCTCACCCACCAATGGTGGCATGCTTCATCATCCGGAATCCTCCTCGCACCATGAAGCCTAGTCAAGGTGCAGGCTACAACCCCCTCACTGCGAGGGAGGAGCTCAGGGCTGTTTTAACAGAGCGGTTCTTACTAAAACCTAACGTGAGCTACCAGGTTTTTCTTGATATGTGCTGTGCAAGTAAAAAGGCAAATCAAAACAGGAGGTCAGCCACTATGGACAAGGCGGGATCAGTCATGTTTGGACAATGTCAATAGAGCGATGATACCCTTCAGCTACTGACTACTTGGCTGGCAACCTAGTGAGAGGGCATCTGAAGAGCAAGCTAGAAAGGTGTGGTCTTTGCCAGGAAGGTGTAGGATTTTGAATGTCTAATCCTACCAATGAAGACCTGCTCTTTCTGTCTGTGGTGGCATCATCGCCTTGGGATTTTCAAATATGGAGTACAGAGCCTGATGCTCAGTTTTAACGGTAAAAGATTTTCCATATATGAACAAGTAGAATTGTTCCTACACCCACACTACAGCAAAGATCCCCTTCCCTGCCTGCGAGTGAGCCTTCTCTGGGTCTGAGAGACTCCGACTACCAAAGGCAACAACCCGCTGAGGGGCTTCAGAATCTATGCCTTTTTGAGAAAGGAAGGCCGCTCAAGCAAAGGGCTTGCATTGATTACTAGTTCCGTGTGCGCTGAAAGGTCAAAGCTTGTGAGATTTTTTGTTTAAGTCATTCTATGACAGATAGTCTCAAATGCCGAATGGCACAGGGGTAACCATTTTAAAACATGCCTCTTCTCTGAGTTCATGTGTAGCGGTGCCTTGATTGACAGAACATCAGGTATATAGTGTTAACAGTAGCTGGCCAGTGCCAGAAAAGATTGAAGAGCTAGGATGTGTTCTGGTGTAGGAGCCAGCATGAGTGCTGAGACATTTTTGAGGAATCCAAGTGCATACCTTCCTGAGATAAACTGTAGCTATAACATTTTAGTGAGTATTCTCCATAGTGGCACTTTGCTTTGATGAGTGTGAGATAAGCATCCTGAAGAGCTTGTCAAACCTTAATCAGTGTTTCATCATATTCTTGCTTGGATTTGCCAAAGACTAATACATATTCACTGTAGTTTACTCAGTTGGGTATTACTTGACTAACCCATTGTAGTTCTTCCACAAAAATAAAATCCCTAATAAAAAAAGCCAGTGCTGGGGTACTTATATCAAAACCAACCGCAGAAAGTTGCAAAGCTGTTATGTGGCAGGAACCTTCCTCTAGTTCAAGCTATGGTAGCCTGTATTTAAGTCTAGATTAGAGAACACACAGGTTCCATTTAACTGGTGAATCATTACTCGGATTCTTGGTGATGAATTGTCTTTCATGTTATACAGTCGAATTTGGTTGGTGCATGTCAACAGAGATGCATATCTTCCCTTCTGCTGGTCTTTGACCTTGCTACAGGTTTAGTAATATCTTGTACTAGAATGTTCGGAAATTCCACCTCAACTTGTTTTTGAATACTGAAAGGGATACATCTAAAGTGTGAGCCACTGGTTTAACTGTTTCATCCGGGCAGAAGAGGTAGATTTGTCTTTCTTTTCATTTGCCTATGACCTGAAACAGAGTTGGAAAAAAAATATCCATATCAATTTGACCTCTGCCTGACACCTCATTGAGGCCCGGTTTGATGGCCTTCTTAAAGCCCAAAAGACATTCAGTACCTACATGTCCATAACAATAGCATGACAGACCTTTGTAAATTGAGGGTGAAAGATACAGAGACACTTGTGAGGATATTTGTAGCCAGAAGTGCAAACAAACATCCGTCAGCAGAATGTCAGGCTTGAGGGGTAACTTGGAGAAGGCAATGTCAGCATCACATTGATGTTAGCCCTTTTCTTCTAAGAAAGGGACCAGTGATCCTTCCACATCAATGTTGCGCACTAGTTCGGATAGACCAGTATTGTCTTCAAACTGAATGCTTCCTTGGTGATGGAATCTTTTGCATTTTTGTCACGCATCTGACAATGTCAACCCAGACAATGATCTGTGGTGAATCGTGGCCTCTCTGGCTTGGTGTTGGGGCGAGTTGTGTGCTTTTATTTTCAGTAAGGCGATGATATAGTCTTCATAGCAGGAGAATTGTTGATTGAAGGTCTTCGTATGCTTTCGCTTCTGTAGACACACACTATGAAATGGTCTAATTTACCATAGCTATGGCATTTTTCTTGTGAAACTGGGCACATGCCGCATTGCAGTAGATAGAAAACTCAGCAAGGGCATGTGTGTTAAAGTTTTTGCTATGCTAGGAATATGCCCTTAATATGGTTGATTGATTCCTCTATTAAATGGGTGAACTTGTATCAACTCTTGACTTGTGCTTGGTATTTGATTCTGCAAAATGTCCTGCCGTGGCAAGAATGTTCTCCAGTTTCCTTGTTTTTTGTACTAGCTTCTGGGAGAAAGCATCAGATTTGCAGCCCACAACTATCTGCCAGTGAAACGCCTCTTCACAACAGTAATTATCATAACGACAGTGGTGAACGCGTCCTTTCAGCATTTTTAACATAAGAGGAAATTGTTTGACGAGGTTTTCGCAAAGTTGAGTGGAATTGCTAGTGATCGTAGTCCAAGTTTTTCTTTGGAAGGAAATATATCACATTGTGCTCCAAACCATCTTATGATGCTCTCATCCTTGCCAAAGTGAAAGATCTCATCACGGGTGTCTGCGCCTTTGCAATGCACCATAGGTAAATAAGGTGCCTTTCATTTTCAATGCCCAGTGCACCAGTATACATTTGACAAAGTCTGTGGTTCAGCTACATCACCTGGGCTGTAGGTTGTTAGTACCATTTAGGCTGAACGGTGGCAGCCGGCAGTCCCGGAAATGATGAGTCAGAGACTGGAGCATGGACCAAGGCTACGGGTGTACACATCTGCAGAGGCACTACGTTGGAGGTTTATGGTTCACCTTTATGATAATTTCTCTTCTGAGGGTGACAATGACATTGTCCAGACTGACGAAGTAGAGAAAATTGAGGCAGTAAATACAGCACACATGGAGTACAGACCACCTTGGTCTCCAGTGTTGTGATGAGTCCTTGTATTAAAGAGAAACTTCTTAGTGAAAGAGTCTTCTTTTATTATAGTTTACATTTTGCAGAGGTCAAAGATATGAAAGGGCTAGTACGTTTGCCATTCTAATAGTAGGTGTCAGAACTCAGAAGTGCACAGGCTTTGCATACCGTGCAGTTGCGGCAGAGTGCACAGTGAAACATTTGATCTTTCCTTGGGTCTGCTCACTCTGCCTTCCCACCGCAAGTCTCCTCTCCTGCTCCTACTGGAATAATGTCACTGTGCAGGAGAAAGGGGATGCAACATTCAGATGAAGAGTACATGAGTTTACACCAACCACGTTACTCCAATACAGTTTAAAACTGTACGTCTCCTCCATGTGGTTATCACTCGTGTCTCTCCTTACCTTTCTTCCATTTTGCTTCTGTAGAGGGAGAGCTTCCCCTTGCCTTGCTACTAAGCAGTGGTATAACATGCCTTTATCTCTTCGAACTCAAGATGATTTATTTTTCTTCCTAATCATCTCAAAATGAAGCCATTCACTACTTCAATATGTTTACAGGTGATATTTAGAGCAGCACCAACACATGCTGTGAGCAAAGGTTGTGCTCTGTTAATGTATTAAAATCAAAACAAATCACGGATGACACACTTTTTGCCAGCTTTAAAAAACAATAAAATATTAAAAAACAGTTTTGTCATTTTGCAAAATACTGCATCCATACTTCACAAGGAGCACCGTTAATGGTGACACAAATGTAAGCAAGCTGGCATTTCTGGAAGTGCATATTTTCCCACCAGGAAAATAATAAGACTTATAAGACTTTGAGGCGCACTTCTACCCATAGAAAATCTAGTTCTGCTCTTTTTCAGTATACCGCTCTATAGAAAATCTGGCCACAAATGTTGCATACGACTTGTGCATTCAGACAGCAAGACCACGGGATGGTTATGTACCGATAAACTTTTTGCAGAAAACAGATCCTTCTGACATGCACCCGAGACCTGCACAGTGGTACAAATAAAAAAGTACACAACATTACAAATTACAATGCCTAATTTATATTCCCGGTTTTTCAGACTACTACTAATATTCTTTTTTGCCAAAATCCAGCTAAATCTCTTTACCAAAGAGTGAAGAGCAAGCCAAAACAACCAGCAAATGAATCCTATAAAAAAAAGAAAAAAACCCTTCCCCAGATGCAACCGACATACTGCTTTAGCAGTGATTGATTCATTGTCCGTCAATTAGCCAGCGCAGCACGGCTCCAGGGGGTAGGAAGAGCAGGGGGGACAATGGCTGCCCATTTCTATTGCAATTTAATCACTTTTACTAAATAAATAAAGCAGCCCCGAGGTGCTGTCATGTCAAGGGAATTTATAACAAAAAAACCCTCAATTTTTTGATTGAACATTACTTTTTTCCCTCCACTCCAGAGGACAAGAGAGAGTTTTTTGCTGCAGACTTAAGTTCTATTTAGGAGTTTTTCAGCTTTGATTCCCACTCGGTCCCTGCCACTTTCTGGCACTTATTTGTCATGCCAAACAAAGAGGGGATTTGTACCTCCTGTACGGTCTCAATTAGGAATGGCTTCTGCTGTATTATGTGGCATTCAGACAAGACACAATGACGATAATTATAGGAATTTGCACTAAATGGCTGAAAAATTCACAGCAAAACTTCGCCTCCCTCCAGTTCCCGTTTCCAAGTTAACCCCTCCTCGCAGGACAAAAAAACACAGAGAGGCTTTGAATGGCTGCAAAACGTAATTACCGACTGCCATCCCATTAGGTTAAACAGCAGCTTATGAATCAAAACAACCAAAACCTCCTGTGGTGAACAATGCTTTTTGGGATCCGCCAGGTTGAGGGTTTATTCTGTGCAGTCTGCTTCGTGTGACTCAAACCCCAACCCCATTCCTGATCCCTCTCCAACCCCAAATCTCTCATACAAACAGGAAGGAATTTTCTCTTCTAATGAATTGAGTATTCATGGAAATGACACCCAGAAGCCAAAAGCGACTGAGACGCGAATCAGAATTGCAGAATGGCCCACTGCTCTTCAACGACTCACAAAATAAAGTTGACGGGCCCACCCCTGCAGTCATCTCTTATGCCAAAGACCGGGTCTTAAAGCTACTAGTAGGGCCGAATAGGTGGACCTTCTTGAGTCCTATTCACATCTTGATCATCCGAAGGCGATTTTTTTCATGATTAAGTGTTTTATATTCATATCACAGTAACATGTTCAGATGGAAACATATTTACTGTGTGTTATTCACAGTGAGATTGACTATAGCTAATTGGGCCTGTATTTTAAAATTGCTGACGTCTGGTTGCCATCTTGCTTCACATGTCTGTCAGTATTTCAGGAGCAGCCTACTCTGCATTTACAACCTGAACGTGGCCTTAGTCTTGTCCTCATGTGAAATGTCCTTCTTTTGAACAGTAACTGCAGAATGTCCTAATTAGTTGCTAGTGTGCATCTGTAGAGTACAACTTGGCACAATGAATCTCATTATGTTGCAGATAACTGTCAGCTTGAAAGACATTTAGAGAAGCATTATAAGTGTAGTAGATTGAGAAAATAATTAGCTTAGTTATCTGCTTGCGCCTTAAGCAGATTGGATATGGGAACCATGAGTAGGTGTCACGCCTTAGCCTGCCCAAATCAGACACAGGACACAGAGCTCGGCTAGGGGTAACCTTCTTTATTCCCTGCCAGGAAGCTACTGGCTTACAAACTACATGCTCCTCCTCTTCCTGTCCGTCACTTCCTTTTCCTCCTTGCCTGACCTGTCTCTCTCTGAGGTCAGGCATTCGACACGACATCTCCCCCTTTTGTACAAAGAAGTGGTGCTACATTTCTTCAACGAGTCGCCGTGGTTTCCTCACCTGGCGTCTGGGGCGAGCTTCTCGTGCTGGCGTGTGACTGCGTCGATCAGGACCACTGATCATTCTTGGAGATTGATGGTGGTGGACATCGTTGCTGTCACTTTGACTGGCGGGGTCACTTGAAGTTTGACCTGAGGATGTTTCTTGCCTGTTCACAGGATTGTGTCTTTTGAAGTGAGATATATTTCTCGTTATTTGCTTATGATCAGCTTTGGCTGTAATCATGGTTCCTTTCCTCTTGTGGACCTGTAGGGGAAGATTCAGGTATCGGCTGTCTGCTTTCGTTCGCCGGTCTCCTCTTACTATGACCCAGTCTCCTTCACGGATGTCGGTCTCTTTGGCGTGTTCTTTCTGTCAATGTCGACTAATGTTTCGTGGTCAACGGTGACAGTCCGTGATTGAGGCGTCGTGCTTATCATGGGTACTCTCGTTCTGGGTGTTCTCCCCAGCATTATTGTGGCCGGGCACTGATTCGTGGTGTTGTGGGGAGTGGTCCGGTAAGCCCTCAGTACCTCGTTCAAGGTTTGCTGGACATCTCGGCGTGTCACCTCCGCTTGTTGGATGGCTTTCTTTAATGTTCCCATGAATCTTTCCACCATGCCATTGGCTTGTGGCCACAGTGGTGTTATTTTGTGATGTTTAAAGTCAAGGTGTTTCGCGAATTCCGCGAACTCATGACCATTGAACGGGGGTCCGTTGTCGGACTTGACTCTTGAGGGGACGCCCCACGCTGCGAAGATGTCATCCAATACAGGAATGACGGCTGTTGCTCTGGTGGATGCTATCATGTGTGCAAAAGGAAATCTTGAATATTCGTCCATGACAACCATGATGTATTGTCCAGATTGTAGTGGTCCAAAGAAATCAACTGTGACTTGTTTCCACACTCCGTCTGGCAGTTCGGACATTTGAAGTGGTGCTGGGGGTTCTTCGCGACTCACTAGTTGACACGTCATGCAGTCTTTTAGGGTTGTCTCTACCATGGAGTCGAGGGAGGGGAACCAGACTCGTTCTCTCAGGGTCTTCTTTGTAGCGTTCATGCCTCTGTGGCCTTCGTGGGCTAGGTTGACAATGCCTTGGCGTAGTTTGTGGGGAATCACAATCCTCCCCCCTCTCAAGAGAAGGCCGTTGTCACTGATGGACAGTTCCTCATGAACATGGTGAAATGCCGTGAGGTCGTGCAGGGGTGGATCTGAACCAGGAGTGGTGTTCATGGCATGTCGCCAGGAGTTGTTGCGCACGTGGGTCATGACGGTTTGAATCAGTGGGTCTGAAGTAGATGCATTCTGGATGGTTTCCAAGGGGACTGCAGGAGGGCACGCAGCATCAATGACGAAATGAATGTAGTCGTCTGCTAGAGATTCGGCATTCGCGACACTCGGCAGGGGGTGTCGGGACATATAGTCTGCTGGGTTTTCAGCCTTGCCTGGTTTGTGGACAATCGTGTACACGTAGTCTTGGAGTCTCAGACCCCAGCGTTCGATGCGAGGTGGCATCTTGGCGTTGGGATTGCCAAATATGGTGAGTAGGGCCTGATGATCCGTAACAATGGTAAAGTGTTTTCCATACACGAATAAGTGGAAGTGTTCACACGCCCATACTACGGCTAAGCTTTCCTTCTCCGGCTGGGAGTATGCTTTTTCCGTGTCCATGAGGCTGCGACTAGCGTATGCAATGATGTGTCGCTGGTCGGAGTGTTCACGATATTGGGCTAGAATGGCACCCAGGCCCACCGGACTGGCGTCGACGGTGATCTCTGTCCTTTTATTCGTGTCAAAGTACGCTAGGTTGATGGCAGAACCAACCGCTTGTTTGATTTCCGTGAAGGCTTTGGCGCACGCACGTGACCACTCGAAAGGTTGCCCTTGACGTGTCAGTTCTCGAAGCGGGTAACTGATGGTGGCGTAGTCCCGAATGTACCGCGCGCAGTAGCTCGCCATTCCCAGGAAGGAGCGGAGGTCACTCACATCCCTGGGTGTCGGAGTGTCAGCAAGCGCGGCCACCTTGTCGGGGTCTGGCGTCATTCCTTCACTTGAGAAAGTGTGTCCATAGAATTTGAGGGTGTTTTTGTGGAACTCGCATTTATCGGCATTCAGCGTCAGATTTGCCTTCAGTAATGCATGGCACACTCTGTCCAGCGCAGTGTCGTGCTCAACTTGATCCTTGTCGAAGACCAGCAGGTCGTCGCTGTAGTTGAAGGAGTTCGGGATCCCATGGATGATCTTTCGGATTGTTTCCTGGAAGATTTCGGCGGCTGATGAAATGCCGAAATTTAAACGCTTGTAGCGGAATAGGCCTTGATGCGTGGTAAATGTTGTGATATATCGCGACTGTTCGTGGAGCTCTAATTGGTGGTATCCTTTGTTCAGGTCGAGTTTTGAGAACATTGTGGCACCATTCAATTTCGTGATCATATCACTGATGTGTGGCCCTGGGTGGCGTTCACGCTCAATGGCGGTGTTGGGCGCTCTCATGTCCACGCATAGCCGGACTTTGTTGTCTTGCCCTTTCTTTGGGACTACCACGACCGGGGATACCCATGGGGTGGGTCCGGACGTGCGTTCTATGATGTCCGATTGCAAGAGGTCTTGTAACTCATCATCAACGGCTTGTTGCAGGTGGAAGGGCACTTTCCTGTGGTGTTGGGCAACAGGTGTGATGTTTTCGTTGATGTGGAGCTTTACTTTGAAATGATTCAGCTTGCCCAAGCCTTTGAAGAGTTTCGGAAATTTTGCCACGATGTCAGGGGCATCTTCAGTCATGTACAACAGCTCTACCAGCTTCAGTCGTTCCGCTGTTGGCAGACTGAGCAGGCAGTCGGCGAAGTCGGGTCCTTCCACGACGTGGACATATGCTGGAATTTTCCTGTTTTTGAAAGTCAGTGTGGTATGAAACCGACCGAGGCATGGCAGTGGTTTCCGGCACATTCACGTGAAGATGCGAACCGCCGCTGGCTCTAGTTTGGGCCGGGCCTTCATTTTCTGATACTCTAGCGCACAAATATAGTTCAACGAGGCGCCTGAGTCCAGGACGAACATTGCTGGGTGATCTCCTATCAGAATGTCTAGCTTTGGATATCGTTTTAGGCGGTCCGGGTCAGCCACCATGCAGATATATTCATCACTGTCCTGTAGCATTGTTGACGAATCAAACACCCTACAGACGTACTCATCACTATCTTGTGACAGTGTGGTGAGTGACGACGAGCTGTTGGACGAGGAGCGGTTGTTGAAAGTTGGGCTGAAACCGTCAACATTATCGGCGCCCTCTTGCTCTCCTTAAACCTTTTGTGCGCGTAAAACAGCCGCCATTTTGGGCACCATGGCTTCCCTGCTCTCGCCGAGAGCCAGCGTGCCTCTCTCTCCCTCCTAGCTTCGCTGACAACCCCCCTGCCTGCACCTGCCGCGAATCATAAAACCCCTCTTCGGCGCTGCTCTGCCCCAGGCCCTCGTCCTGTTCCCAGCGCAACACCTCCCTTCTTCCCATTTATGATCCCCGGCCCTTTGATGCAAACCCCTTTTCCCCGTGTGCCCGTTTGTCTTCCCCGTTCCCAGGCCGACACCCAGCTCTGCCGATACCAATCCTTGCCCCTCCCCGTACGATAGAAAGTTTCCCCCCAGCAAGGGATCCCCGGGATGATCAAAGCCCCCCGCCCTACGAGATCCGATCGAACCCCACACACTCCGTGAATCGGCGGAATATCCAGCTGCGCGATGATCATCACCTGTTGTGAACGGGGCAGGGACTTCCACTGTAACCTTGCGTGGGAACGGGCTGGGAAGGGGGATTCTGAGGATGTCTTTCCGTACATCAAAGTATCGACGAGAATGTGTTACATGCAATAAAGAGATAAACTTGTGTATAAGAGGCCAGGCCTCAGGGATGCAGTTAGAGCACCTCAGAACGATACCTTCTGTCCGTTTCGTTGTGTTCTCCTCCGGAGAGAATAAAAACCTTGTTTCCTGCCTTCCAGTCTCCAGCGCCTGCCTCTTCAATAGTTTAACTTCTTTGTGGGTTCAAGAGGCGACACCGCCGGGCAATACTTAAGGATCTTATATTCTGGTTGGTAGTGTCACCCTTATTTTCAACAATTGGCGACCCAAGCGTGGGGCCCATCAGCGACCCATGGATCCAGTGGGAGAGGTCCTGACGACAAAGTGAACGACTGCAACGATCGGGAACGCGTCTGTCCGATAGACCCTCGTCTGACAGCCGATCATCCGAACTTCACTGGTTCCGAACAGACCTCTCTCGAGTGATCTACGGTCCTGACTGGGAACCATCAGGAGTGCCGCGAGGATAACGGAGAAGAGAGGACGATCGGGCGCTGGATTCGGAAGACAAGAAACTGTCCATGCGGTCCGGGTAAGGTCGTGTAATCACGACAAGTTGCGAAATGATTGCTTGATTGCTTGTTTGTTTAAAAATACTAGTATTGCTCTCTTTTATTTATTTGGAGATTCACTGTCTGCAAACGGAGAAACAACGGGCTCTCTCTTTTGCAAGCAGTGGAGGATAGGTAGGGCAGCAGCCGTGCTTATTTTTTCTCCCCCACTCAATAATCACTTGAAACTGAACTGTTGTTCGCAAAACTATTGTTTCCTGGAGATTCCCTGTCTGCAAACAGGGAAGAGACCACCCTTTTTGCAGACAGTGAAAAGGGTAGGTAACGCAGATCTTTGCGGACCTACTCATTCTCCCCATTGTTATTTATTGGTCTTTTGTTATTTTGATCCATGAGGTATTCACTGCCTGCAAACAACGTAGAATAGAAATATTCTGTCCAGTCTTTGCACCTAGTGATAAGATAGGCAGTGCTGACTTTTTAGTCCCTCGTTACGAGCCGTCATGTCTGTCTTCTCCCCACTGATTAGTAGCCTGTTTAGCCCGGACCGCCTATTAGAGATGGACCATCCAGCCCCACTGGAAGGCACCCCTAATAAGGACATGTTCATGAAGCATGGATTGACCGCTATAGCCTATAGTAAACTATGGCATAAATATACAAAAAAGGGTCAAGAAAGTCAATGGCCCCTGATAGGATCCTTCGATGATGATAAAATAAAAACGCTAGAAACTGCCCTGGGTAAAAACAAGACAACACCTACTATGCTTGACAGCTTCGGCATGTGGCGAAAAGAAACTGAACAACGTAAAAAGAAAACTGAGAGTAGGTTGGAAAAAGAGCTGCGAAAAGCAGCCCACCTAGCTGCTCAGAAACTAGAAAAAGAGATAAAGGAAAGAGAGAAAGCTAAACAGAAACTAGAAATGGAAACGCCAAGCCAGTGTCCGGTTAGAACCCCCTCCATGCTCTACCCTGATTTACCCTCGAAACAACGAGCCAATGAGGACCTGCTGTTAGGTCCTCCTATCATCTACATGCCCCCTCCATATGCCCCTTCTCAACCCTTGGCGCAGCACGCGCCACCCCCAGGTACAAACGAAGGTACCGCCACAGCGTCGGCCCCAATGGCCTCTGTGCCAGCCGAACCCCTTGTATTAAAACCCGCATCAACAACAACGTTAGACGACCATGAGACTCGAGGGGCTGGCCCTGCAAGAACAAACAGACTAGACAAAGATGAGCGAGCGGGGATCGACAAAATAGCAAGGACACTGGTAGAAAGAAAGGATGATGAAGAGTACATCACAGATATGTTCAGCTCGTATACAGGGAGTCACAGACGACATTTTACCGTACGACTGTGTTATCATGTCTTGAATGCATACGAGGACCGATATCGAGACAAAGGTCCCGAGAGCCTAAGGACTCTGTACCGGAAGGTCGATATCGGGGATGAGGGCGAGTGTGATGTGTCGGACCTCCTTACGCGTACGCTTGAGGTTTTCCGCCACCTCACTGAACGAAAGCCGGGAGCTAAATCCGCAGCCTCCGTAGTGACCGAACCACCAACCGAGCAATCTAACACCATGATGCCGATACGTGAGGCTGCCCCTTACTGGGTTCCTCCTCGGGGTACAGGGACTCACGATGATGCAAACAACCAAGATGCGAAGGGAAGGGTAGTGTACAACTGGGTCTACCAGCCATGGGACCGGCAAGAGATACTGACATTCCGGAAATCTCTACCCGACCTACGTAAAAACCCCACTGCCTTCTATACTGAATTGGGTACAGCCCTGGGCTCAACGATTATGACCCTGGCTGACATCGACTTGTTCTTCGGGTTATGTCTACCAGCTGATGTGTGGAAGCAAATCCGGAAAGTCGACCACCTTGAGCTGTTTGGACATACCTGGTCACAACTCGATGACCTGGACAAACAACGGGGACCAGGACAAAAGCCGTTGAAATCCATTCTAGACCTCCCAGATAAAATCGTAGAGAAATTAAAAACCCTAATCCCAGAAAAGAAAGTGGACTGGTCGATAGTAACAGCCTGTCGCCAAAAACCACAGGAGGATGTATCGGAATACTTCTCCCGGTTTGAAACGGTGTTCTCCGATTACAGCGGCCAGGACATGACCACTGCAACCGGACACCATCTGTTTGTCCAGAATTATGTTAAGGGCCTATCATCGGAAATCTCCCAGAAACTACAGGCCAGCGAGAGTAGTTGGGCAGCCTCCAAACCTACAGCGATTCTCCAAATGGCCCAATATTATGGGCATCAGAAAAATGAAAACGATAGGGCGACAGAGAAAAAGAAGAAGGACTTAAAAGAGAGGGTGATGATTGCCAAACTGCAAGGGGTGACTATAGGACGAGACCAATACCGGGGAAACTACCAGACAAACGTCCCTAGGACTACATTTCCCCAGGACCGCACTCTGACTTCCTACAGTGGACGCACAGACCTTAGAGAAGACCAGTGCGCTTTCTGCAAAGGGACTGGCCATTGGAAATCCCAGTGCCCAGTTCTTCTGGAAATGATCAGAAACAAAGACCCCAGGGATGTAGCAAACGGACCGAGACCTAAGGGACAACAACGAGGGCCCCCAAATGACGCGACTAATGACAGATCAAGCAGACCAAATACGTTCGATCGACCCAGGCAGAACCAATATCAACAATCTGACTATGACGACACTCACACCTTCGCATAGGACAGCCAAGGGCGAGGGAGGGATCCAGTCGAGCTCTATGTTGACCAGCAGGGCCCTTATGTCACTGCTAAGGTCCTGGGTACCAAGTCTCCATTTCTGGTAGACACTGGCGCAACACGTAGTGCGTTATCTAAACGACTGATTCCAAGGGCACCCTTGTCTGGCTCACTCATAACATCGACAGGTTTCGATGGAACGCCCTCCACCAACCCTTTGTCTGCCCCGATTCTCTTTGACGTAGAAAACAACACCACCGACACCACGTTCTTGCTTTCCTCCAATAGCCCTGACGCCATTATGGGACTTGACTTACTGAAACACTTCCGAGCGACGATCAGGTGTTCTCAAGATGGAGTTCGAGTGTTTCTTTACGACAACCCCGTTCTGCTTAGACATTGCTCCCCCCGACACATGTTTTCCATCACCGACGTTGACGCGTCCCTGCTTGACACTCTACCTCCGTATCTGTGGGCCAAAGCGGATTCGGACGTAGGGCGTATGTTAATTGACCCAGTGCACATTACTGTCCGACCAGACGCAACACTCCCAAAACTCCCACAATATCGGATATCGTCAGAGGGCGAGAAGGCATTGGTAATGATTATCCAGTCACTGATAGACGCAGGAGTGGTAGAGGAAGTGGTTAGCAACGTTTGCAACAGCCCTATCTTGCCCATTATCAAGAAGCAGGGAGAGGGAGATGAGAAAGCATACCGTTTCATCATCGACCTCCGAGAGATCAACAAAGTGGTGGTACCCCAGTACCCTGTGGTCTCAGACATCACCACCATCCTGACCTTGATTCCATCCACTGCCACCACCTTTTCCGTCATCGACCTCAAGAACGCATTCTTCTCCATCCCCATCCACCCAGACAGCCGATATCTCTTCGGCTTTACCCTAAAAGCCCGCTCATATAGGTTTTGCCGAGCGCCTCAAGGCTACACGGAAAGCCCTAGCATCTACAGCCAGGCCCTCAAAAGACAACTAGACCAAGTCCAGTTACCCGACGGAGTGGTGTTGGTACAATATGTCGATGACATCCTTTTGGCAGCCGACACCACCCCTCTAGCGGTTACCGCCACCATTCAACTCTTGCACTTCCTTGCGGAAAATGGCCACAAGGTCTCCAAGAAGAAGTTGCAATTCTGCCTACCCCAGGTCACTTACCTAGGCCACCTTTTGTCCAAAGATGGAAGAAAACTCACCCCTGATCGAATCCAAACCATTCTAGATACCCCTGTCCCTAAGACCCAGAAGCAGGTTCGCTCCCTATTAGGCCTCACCTCCTTCTGCCGGCAATGGTTACCAAACTTCAGCCTCGTTGTAAAACCACTGCTTTCTCTGCTAAACAAAGACGTCCCTTTCCCACTCCCTTGGACTCCTGAGTGTCAAACTTCCTTCACAGAACTGCGAGATGCCCTTTGCTCAGCCCCTGTCCTGGGTACCCCTGATTACAAAAAGCCCTTCTCCCTTTACACTCACGAAAGGGAGGGGTGCGCTTTATCTGTCCTGACCCAGGCCATCGGCCCTAAGCAACGACCGTGCGCTTACTTCTCTGCCACTCTTGACCCTGTCGCCAGAGCCTTGCCTGCCTGCCTTCGAGCTGTAGCTGCTGCTGCAGTCTCTATCCGACAGAGTGAGGGGATTGTACTCTCGAATTCCCTCACGGTACTGGTACCCCATGCAGTCGACACCCTCCTGAACCAAACCAAGACGCAACATCTGACGAGTGCACGACTGACTGGATACGAACTGACCTTGCTTGCCCCCCATATCACCCTGAAAAGATGCACCACACTGAACCCAGCAACTCTGTTACCCTTGCCAGAGAACGATCCCAATGTGCACCCCGTACATGACTGCGTGACTCTTACGGACGAACAGACCAGGAGTAGGGTCGATCTCAGAGACACAGCTTTCCCTGACCCCGACGGGGAGTTGTGGGTGGACGGTTCTTGCATCAAACTCTCCGATGGTACCACTTCCGCTGCCTATGCAGTCACCACGGCTCGAACTGTAGTAGAAACAGCCCGCATCACCCAGCGATCTGCCCAGGCAGCGGAACTGATTGCTTTGACGCGAGCCTGCATCCTGGCAACAGGAACCACAGTGAACATTTACACCGACAGCCAGTATGCCTTCGGGGTGGTTCACCATTTTGGGCTCCTCTGGAGGGAGAGAGGATACTTGACCTCACACGGCACACCCATTTTGCACGGGGATTTAGTCTCCGCCTTAATCGAAGCTGTCCTCCTCCCCAACAAACTTGCCGTTATCAAATGCCAGGCACACAAGAAAGTGACAGACATTATTGGACAGGGAAATGCACTAGCCGACATCACCGCCCGAACGACAGCTGAAAATAGAACGACAACACATATGTACGTGACCAGGTCACAAGCAGAAAACTGGACTGACGCCAAGGACACAATTAGAGACATACAAACGGCTAGCACACAACACGAATTGACTGAATGGACACGGGTGGGATTGAAAGACGATGAAGGCTGCTGGCGGACAAAAGACACGAACAGATGGTTGCTACCTGATTCGTACTTGATTCCCATATTAACCATGGCACACTCCCCTGCCCACATAGGATCAGCCCCCATGATCGAACTTGTCTCCAGGGTTTGGCACAATGACAAGATCCCAGATTCCGCCAAACGCCTGGTCCAACAATGCTTAATATGCCTGCAACACAACCCCGGGAAAGGAACTGTAGTACCCCGGGGGGGATTTGGGGTCCCAAACCACCCATTTGAAGTCCTGCAGATGGACTACATCCAGCTAGACAGATGCCAAGGCCTGAAATATGTACTCGTCGTGGTGTGCGCATTTAGCAAGTGGGTGGAAGCATATCCAACCCGTGACAACACCGCTATGGCCACTGCAAAGGTTCTGTTAAAGGAGTTTTTCCCCCGTTATGGCCTCTGTCGTGTTTTATGGAGTGATAATGGCCCCCACTTTGTAGCCAAAGTTATCCAGCTCATCCTAAATGGGCTGGGTATTAAACAGAAATTCCACGCAGTCTTCCACCCTCAATCTGCTGGGCTTGTCGAACGACACAATGCCACACTAAAGCTTAAACTGGCCAAAATAGTGGCTACGACGGGCCTGAAATGGCCAGACGCCCTCCCATTGGCATTGCTATCGATGCGCTCTACCCCCACCCGACATCACTTGACCCCTTATGAAGTTGTCTTCGGTCGACCCATGAGCGTCTGGTCTGCCCCGAAACCAACTTCCATTCATGACGTTCCGGACGTCCTAATGTCTGATTATCTGTACAAATTGACTGAAACTTTGTCTGTCCTTCATCAGCAGGTGCAGCAGGCCATCCCCGATGCTTCCAGGGGTCCGGGTCACGCCATCCAGCCGGGGGACTTCGTGCTGATCCGAAATTTTCAGCGATCAAAGAGTTTGGAACCCCGGTGGACGGGCCCCTGGCAAGTGCTGATCACCACTCGGACCGCACTTCGAGTGGAGGGGAAGAAACACTGGCTGCACGCTCATCACTGCAAAAAGGTCTCTCCAGCCCTGGCCACGACAGACACCGTCAACACCCAAGAAGAGCTCCTGAACCAGGACCGACCATCGTTGAACTGCTACCCTGATACTGAGACACTTGAACTTTCAAAACATCCTGACCCCACTGTGCCATCTCGAGAAGGGTATTTCCTGCGTCGAAAGGAGGGAGCTTCGGCTAAGTAGGCCACGGACTAGGTTAAAGGATCTCAGAACGGTGACCCAAACTACCAAGGGTTACCTGGAGAGAAGCTAAAACTAAGTCTGTGGTCCTGCCCACTACCGAGCACCTTGAAGACGAAGATGATGGAAGCGCCAGATAAGAAGATGATGGAAGCGCCAAATAAGAAGCCGACGGAGACAGCAGGAAATACCCACTACAGAAATCCGAGAACAGACAGACTCCATAGCTCAAAGACAATTGCACTCTTCATCGTAATCCTCCTCTGTTTTCTCCTCATGACTACGCTCTGGATTATGGAAGAACACGCACCTGCTCACGAAACATTCCTAACCACTGCTCAGCCTACCACCATGAAGGAACATTATCTAATTTCGCTCTCTCCTCAACTAAGAGAGAGGCGAAAGGAGTTTTGGAACAACTCTTTCGTGCAGCTACTTCACCAGCACAATCTTGCCACCAATACCACCAACTGCTGGATCTGTGGGTTGCTACCCCATGCCACTGGACATTCAATACCATTCATCCCTTCACCCTTCTCTGTCCACGGCTCCTGCCTTGCCTGGCTGATCCTCCTGCAAGAGAGCTATACGGGCAATGCCACCTCCAGCAGACAAAGACACACTTCTGCCCGCTGACCCCCAGCGACTCGATCCAAATGGACATCCCGGCTAAAGAACGAATCGAAATGCAGGTGTTCAACAATCCAACCAGACCCACCTTCTCCTATCTGCGGAAACGAACGGCTGCCACTCTGACTGTGGCCCTGTCGGTCATCAACGTCACAGGCCACATGTGTGTAGAAGGACTTGGGACACAGCTGGTGGGTCGCAGCGCTTGCCGCTTTACCAGCACTCTGGATTCCACGGATCCACCTTCCTTTGTGTCATCCCCAAACATGTATTTCATCTGCGGCACGAAGGCCTACACCTGGCTCCCCAAAGGCTGGGGGGGCACTTGCTACATCTCCTTCGTCCTTCCTCCAACTTATGTGGCCCCAGCGAATCACCACAGGCAAAAACGAGCCAAAGACGTTGAGCAAGCCGACTCAACAGGGGCGCAGTTCCTCGATGCTATGAAAGGACTCGTCCCCCTCTGGGGCCCGATGGCAAACAGCCGTGCCATCCGACATTTGACTCAGGCAGTCGAGACAACCATGAACATCACAGCGGGCATCTTTGCCAACAACACTGCCGAGCTCCAAGCGGTCCGTTTGGTGGCTCTTCAGAACCGCCTCGTTCTAGATGTGGTTCTGGCGGACCGTGGAGGAGCATGCCGCATTATTGGGTCCAGCTGTTGTACATACATACCGGACAACTCACCCTCAGTGTACAAAGCCATCGAACATCTTCACAGACTCTCTTCGGAAGTTCACCAAGAGCAAGAAGAATGGTCGCTTGGTGGTTGGTTCTGGGACACCGTCAAAAGCTGGGGCTGGAGACTGCTCACCATTATCCTGATTCCCGTAGTTGTAATATGTGGCCTATGCTTAGGAATTCAATGTCTGCCACCTATGTGTTCTTTATGTGCGAGTTGTATTTTTCCCAAAACTGTGGACATTGGAAGCGAACATATGAGAGCATTGTATGATACCGAAGTTAGGAATTTGATGAAAATTGACATTGAGTAAAGCAAGGTGGCTAGATATGTTGAAAAGGGGGGACTGTTGAAAGTTGGGCTGAAACCGTCAACATTATCGGCGCCCTCTTGCTCTCCTTAAACCTTTTGTGCGCGTAAAACAGCCGCCATTTTGGGCACCATGGCTTCCCTGCTCTCGCCGAGAGCCAGCGCGCCTCTCTCTCCCTCCTAGCTTCGCTGACAACCCCCCTGCCTGCACCTGCCGCGAATCATAAAACCCCTCTTCGGCGCTGCTCTGCCCCAGGCCCTCGTCCTGTTCCCAGCGCAACACCTCCCTTCTTCCCATTTATGATCCCCGGCCCTTTGATGCAAACCCCTTTTCCCCGTGTGCCCGTTTGTCTTCCCCGTTCCCAGGCCGACACCCAGCTCTGCCGATACCAATCCTTGCCCCTCCCCGTACGATAGAAAGTTTCCCCCCAGCAAGGGATCCCCGGGTTGATCAAAGCCCCCCGCCCTACGAGATCCGATCGAACCCCACACACTCCGTGAATCGGCGGAATATCCAGCTGCGCGATGATCATCACCTGTTGTGAACGGGGCAGGGACTTCCACTGTAACCTTGCGTGGGAACGGGCTGGGAAGGGGGATTCTGAGGATGTCTTTCCGTACATCAAAGTATCGACGAGAATGTGTTACATGCAATAAAGAGATAAACTTGTGTATAAGAGGCCAGGCCTCAGGGATGCAGTTAGAGCACCTCAGAACGATACCTTCTGTCCGTTTCGTTGTGTTCTCCTCCGGAGAGAATAAAAACCTTGTTTCCTGCCTTCCAGTCTCCAGCGCCTGCCTCTTCAATAGTTTAACTTCTTTGTGGGTTCAAGAGGCGACACCGCCGGGCAATACTTAAGGATCTTATATTCTGGTTGGTAGTGTCACCCTTATTTTCAACACGGTGAGCATGTCGTGACCTCGTGGAGTGCTGACGAGGGCGAGGCATACTTGTGGATCGGCTTCGCCGTTGGTGAGAGTGTGTCGAGAGGGTACTGGAGCTTGATGAGTCGGATGAGTGGCTCTCTCTTCTCGTCACGGCTCGGGCATGATGTCGGGTGTCAGATCGTGGAGTGGGAGACCTCCGGGTAGATTGTCTGGCTTGGCAAGCAATCTCAAAGTGGTTGTCCTTCCCGCACCGGTGACATCGTTGGCCGATGGCTGGACATTGTCCCGAGTGGGGATAATCTTGACCACATCGATAACAGGCAGGCGCAGGTTTGGTGTGCTTTGTATGTCGTGATTCCCGTCGGGGTGACACTTTCCGGGAGCTGTGGTGATGCTTGCTTGTCCTATGCGCGCTCATCCCAGGGCGGATGTTTTTGCGCGTCTGTACCCGAAGGGCATGCTCTTTGTGTTCTTTGTGGTCAGGCTTGTGTGTTTCTATTCTCTTGGCATGGTCTTCTGCTTGGTCGTTAATCCTTGTGAGTTCTTCGATCTGTTCTAGTGTGTACGATTTCTTTAGGAGGCGTCTGCGTAGTGATTCCGAGCGGCAGCCGTCGATGATGCGGAGCCGCAATGCGTCTTCCGTCTTGAAATTTTCGAAATCGCAGTGACGTGTCATCCTCTTGATGCGTGTAATGAAGTCACCCATGCACTCTCCTTTCTCTTGAGAAGCTAGGTTGAACACACAGCGTTCGTAATCTACATTGTGCTTGTGCAGGAATCGCCGATCAAGGGCCGCCTTCACTTCGTCATAAGTGGCAGTGGCAGCGTCGGGCATTTCTTTGATTATTTGTGCTATTTCTTGGCCTGCTAGATTTCGTAGTGCCACCAGTTTGCGCTTTGAGTCTTGTACCAGGGACCCTTCCATGTAGTCTTCGAAGTCCTCACTCCAGGTTTTCCAGGCAGGCCCCATGGTGTTGCCAGGCGTCAGCACCAGCGGCTGTGGTTGTCGCATGAAGGGTGCTCCTATGGACGCTGCTTGAGGCACCATCGTTGTGCTGGGTTGCGTAGGTGCGCCTCCATTTGTGGAAGTGCTTTGAGCGTCGGTATCAGACATGGTGTCTGTGTTATATATTTTTATTTCTTTGTAATGGCTTGTAGTTATTCACTTGCTTGTCTTACTTTTGCTTGGTATTTGCAGTCTTTTACTTGTTACTGCCCCTCTCTTGCTCATGGGTGAGGTTAGTGGCAAGTTTCCCGCTTGTTCGTGGTCATCGCCTGACTCTAAGATGGCCGCCGTAGGGGAAGCGTGGGTTTGCTAGGGGCTGGCGCCTGACTTAAAGATGGCCGCAGTGTTCTCTGGCCCCGGCAGTCTCTGCCATGCGTGCAGACCACGCTTTTGCTTGTCTGGCGGTCGCGTACGCTGCGGGACTCACCCTCGTGGTCCTCGGGCCTCGGAGGGGGTGGAGCACTCGCGCTCACCTCAGCGCCGCTCTGCAGGGCTCTCCGCGTCTTCTGTCACGCGATCCCGTGGCAGCGCCGCTCAGCAGGCTCTCTGCGTCTTCTGCGACCAGGCAATGTCGCGCGAGCACTTTCTTGTGTGCTCCTCTTCACTCCGCTCCGTCTGTGAGCCAGGGTAGTGATGCAGGCGTCGGTCCGTTTCGCGCTCTTTCTTGCGGAGCGGCGCTTCTGGAGCTGCTGGCTTGTCGTTGGGGCCGTTCCTCAGCTGGGCTGCGCGACGTTGTGTGTGGGGTCTGCTTATCCCACCCTCGTCGCCATTGTCACGCCTTAGCCCGCCCAAATCAGACACAGGACACAGAGCTCGGCTAGGGGTAACCTTCTTTGTTCCCTGCCAGGAAGCTACTGGCTTACAAACTACATGCTCCTCCTCTTCCTGTCCGTCACTTCCTTTTCCTCCTTGCCTGACCTGTCTCTCTCTGAGGTCAGGCATTCGACACGACAGTAGGTGTATCAAGTGCTAGAATTGTGTGATTTAAGCTAACGCGATGTAGACGAGATTTCAGAAGATTCTCTGCCAGATTCTGTTCCTGACTCTTAGGGAGAATGCGTTTTTTTCCTGACTAATTGGCAGATGCCTTTCCTCACTAAATTGTTTATATTTGAAATTATTTTCTATTAATCTGCTTCTAGTTTATATTTGAATGTCATAATGATTGATTTGCATTCATGTACTGATTATCGATTAACTACAAATGTTAAAGATTTGAATTTGTAAACTTGTTAATCCTTTAATTAACCTTTATGGTTTAAAACAATAACCACACTCTGTCTTCTTGTGGAGCCTAATGTGCTTCACATTATTGAAATGTATTTGATTTGATCTCTAGAAATAGCCATTAATCAGAATTTTCACCGGAAAATCGCTCCATCATCTGTATCAGGGCATTCACTGAAATAAAATTAGTTAGCTACAATAACATAGAACCCCAAGATCATAAACCTTTGTTCGGGGCCGTCAAGAACCATGTACACTTGAAAATTCAATAGTTCAGAGTGGCGTTGCACGTCACACTATTGGGATTGAGAATTTTCTTTACATTATTGTCATATTGTCTTGCACAACTACTTGTCATACCTGTGCCCAGTGCAGAAAATTCATTTTGACAGTAGGAATTCAAAAGTCTTGGGAATAAAGCATACAGCTGACTGCGGGTGAAGAAAGTATCTGTTCGGAAATACTAGCCAAACTTGCCCCTAAAACCTGAACAATAGGCCCTCAGGGGGAAGAGAGTTCAAACAGTACGGTTCCCAGAAAGTGCTGCACCAGGATGGGTGGGAGAAGCAATAGCATCCAATAAGTTACTGGAAGCTACAGATGAAAAATCAAGACAGAAATGCAATAACTCCTCAGTGAAGATGAGTACCCATACATTCTGCTAGGCAGAACATATGCAGTCGCCTGTTTAAGACATTGCAAAGGGCCCTCCTGCCAAATCTGGAAACAATGCACAACGGTGTACAGTAACAAAGTGCTCATCTTAAAGGGCACAAGATGCAGAATCTCATGAAACAGGGAAGTACATTTAAATAGGTCTTCAGCAATACATTTTTGAGATTTCCAGAGCTTGCTGTGGTTGAGGCAGGTGTCTTATTAGGTCATTGAGGGAGTCGGCTCACTGATATAACCCTGTACATCTGATACCTTTACGATCCAGGGAGGACAAGATGTACTGGAAGAATGATGCCAGCTAATCTCCCTGACAAGAATGGGGTACGAGGGGGTAGGGTGGGTGGGAAGGCACAGGAAGGAACAGAACCACAGAGGACCTATGGTAAAAAGGGAAGGGCATGATAGGGTGTGCTTCAGGGAGGTATATACTACATAGGCTGCCCTAACCTGTCAGTGAGAGATACATTTTTCATCAGAAAAGAGGTGTATTTACCAGGTCTTTCTCATTTCAAGAAGCAAGAGGGGGCTGCTCCAGGGAAAGCCTGGGAAATTAACGAGGCAGTTCAGAGGAGGCTAAGGTGCTGGGCAGAAAGGGGGGGCATCTTTCTCTGTGGATGACAACAGCCTTCTTGGTAAAGAAGAAGGAACCTCGAACTACTACTCTCATCCCTCATTCGCCAAATTTCAGGAACACAGAACTATACTGTACTATCAACCAAAACACTGCATATTCATCCCTGACATATGAGCATGAAGAATTGTTCAGCAAAGACGAATTTAATTGACTCGAAATTAGACACCTTTAACATATTGCATCTATCTTCACATCATAGTGGGAGATGAAATATGTAACACCGTCCATTACTGAACTTTAGATTCACTCAAACATTTATTTTACATTTGTGATCTCCTGTATCTCTGGCAACTCAGTTCAGAGTTTCAATAGAGTTCATACACCTGTAGGTCTCTTAAAATCTGATGGAAAATGTTTGATGGCCACACCTTAAGGAAAACTATGAAAGCAGTTATTTTCATAGTAAAACGTACCTATTACCTTGACGTAAAGCGCTGACAATACAAATGTATATTTTTAAAAACTCTGAAAACTCAAACAACAATAGGATAATGGTAAAACCATAACTGTAATTCTAGTCACATTAATTTGGAATAGTGGTAAACCCTAGTAATAACTTGTCTGAAGTCCAGCACCCTAGTGCTGAGATAATTATTTTATAAAAAAAATATTGATCACATATCTGTATGAAGGCTCACCTATTCACACTGGATTTAAAGTGTTGATTTGGCATGTAAAAAAGACACACATTCTTGCTTACCAGTACATTTGAAACTCTGAGCAGTGAGTCCTCGCTCCAAGGCCAATGTTGTCATGATACTAAGGAAGCTTGTGGTAACTGACTGACGCTTGCTCTTTCCACGCATAATATTTCTAGGCTGGTCTTTGGGTTTGGGTCTAAGTGTGACCTGCAAGTTTTGATCCAAACGTCTTGCAATACTAGCAGCAGATGCTAAGGCTTCCATCCATTCCTGGGCTTTTTGATGAGTCTCGGCTCTGAGGCGTAGAGTATCCTGAGGAAAAACAACCTGAAAACAGGAGTCGCAGCCATCGAGAACATCCATTCGGACAGCCAGGCACACATCGGTGTTATAACTCAGTAGGGGATCTTCATCCAGTCTACTGGGCTTGTATGCCATCAGGTGGGACCTGGTTAGAACAAATGTAAAGGCTTTCCAGTTATTTTGAACCGTTAATCTGTAGAGAGTACCCAATTTGAAAATATTCTTTGGATACTCTTTTGGCCGGTTGGTCAAGAATGCGGACTGAAGAATGCTATTGGACTCCTTTTGCAGATCATGAACTTCAGTAAAGTCACTGTTATGACCTAACATTTGGGAACTGTCCATTGCTTTTTGCTCATGATTGACATAATCTGGCACCACAGCCAAAGAGCATACTCCTTCCCAAAGTTTCTGACCCCAGTCTAATGCCTCCCACGGGGAATCCGCCTTTAGCTGCAATTGAGTGTTATCCAGCAAGACAGCATCCACCAACTTTGTTTCATGGCTACCTGTGACAGTGATGCTTTGGAAATGTGAAAGCGGGAACTCAGTGAAGAGATTCTGGTTGCCACTGCTGTCGAGGCAGTAGAGGTATAATTTATAAGGCGAAAGCTCAGCATAACAATTTTGCCAGTGGTTGTCATGGTTCTTTCTGGTTTCCACATGCCCCTTCTTCAGAATATTTGGGAACGTAGGCTTGTCTTGTTCTGAAACGAATTGAAATAATTAGTGCATACAGTACCTGAAATTAGTGTATACAGTGACCTGAAATCAAATATATGTTGGAGACAAATGTTTTATTAAGTATAGACAAGTTACACCCTTCGACTGACATTGACAAATATTAACCATCTTGTTGGAATTCATTTGGGTAGGCCTCAGCCAAAAGAACCACAATGCATTCTCGAATTCATTTATTGCATTTAATCACTAATGTCTGACACTCGAAAACCCCATCCTCCTCCCCACTCAAGGAAACCGGCAGCACTATAAACTACTCTTGACCCTTGTTTCAGGTGCTTTCATGTAATGCCCTGCTAACTGTTCTCCCTTTTCTCTCTTTCCCCCCTCTTACCTCTCTCGCCCCACACCTGCTTCCACCTCACAATTTATGAATGCTGTAATCTACTCAGATTCCACTGCAAATGCCTTTTATTATCTTTGTACAACATGTTGATGAGACCTTATAATCAAGTGAATAAACATTGTTACCATTACAAATGCAGTTTTTTATAAGAAATCACAATGCCAATAAAAATACCCCAATAACCTTTATAAAAATACATTTGTAAAATATAAATAGTACTGTGTGGAATAATGCATACATGAAAATATAAATATGACCACGTGGAAGAATGCATACATGAATACTTATGAAAGAAATTCCTCTCCATTCTGTTTGTCAAAGATTTTACATTTTTGAGGTTGGACGAAGGAGGTCTTCGCCTTCACATTCACCTTCAAAGTTAGTAGTTAATCGTTTTCTATCCTATCACATAAGCTGTCTTGGTCAGTCAGCTCAGATGTAGCAAGCAACTAAATATTTAGGTATTGTCTGATGGAGCATTTCGTTCTCACTGTGCTTTGACTGGTTGACTTGTATCCTTCCCCTGCTGGCGTCAGACCTTGCATTACAGTCCAAGAGGGAGTATTTGCTCTCTCTCCCTGTCTCTCTCTCTCTCTCATATCCCCCCCCCCCCACTCCTTTTCTCCCTCTGCTCTCTATTAAACAAGCATTATCTAAGCCAATAGGTCTACCAACAAGAGGCATGGGCTATGTCAATCTTTTTTAGACATTTTGTCCAGCAGCTACAATGGGTTGGTGGCACCACCGTGAGAATGGAGGGAAAGGGGGTAGGGTGAGCAGCATGGAGAGCGAATAAAAGATGGGTGAAGCGTCAACCAGGACAACAGGGGACGTTTTTGGAGAGACCTTCAAATAAGCCTTCAAATGCCAGATTGCTTATCCAAATCCCTTCAGCTTCAACCCTGCCTGTTGCTTTATTAGCAGGTGACCATCTTAAATGCTGCTAGAGCCATCTGAAGCCAGCCATCCTTGCATGCATCCAGCCATATTAAAACTTTTTTTATTGCTTTCAAAGATAAAAAAAGCACTGCGAAAGTCTTAAATTCTCGTTTGGCACAGAGTCTCAATTACAGTTAATCATCTTAACTCCCTGAACTTGCAGTTAGTCTAAATAACAGTACAACAGGTGATCCAAGGTACAAGATCCTGTTAAAGAGTAGGAAAGTGAGATGTTGTAACATATAGCATTCTGACCTTCAATTACTGCTTGCCAATAACGCAAGTATAAAATAATTTCCTGGACCCACGTCCTGACGACACTCTTGCAATTCCCACTTGAGCTATGGCCCCAAAAGAAACAACTAGCTCATCAATTGATGAGGCATATGCAAGTATCTTGGTGATAAAATTGGTATCATTGAATCAAAGGAGAGAGTGAGGACTAGGTAAGCTAGTCCGGATCCCCACTTTTATATGTCAAAATCAAAGAGGACTAGCTAAGTTACAAAGGGAAGGACTCAATGGAGTACGTGTGTCAAGGAAACCAGTAGGTTTTTCAGAAAGCCCTCACCCACCAACCTAGTTGGTGGCATGCTTCATCATCGGGCCCACCACAGTGGCACCTAGCGTGCCCCGGGTGTGCTTCGACGCCAGATTACTGCGGAGCTGGTATACTTGCTGAGTGTGCAGTGTAGTGAGTGTGAAGGTGAAAATTAAAAAACCATACAGATGGTCCCAGTACCCGAGGGTAAAACAATATTTTAATTTACTGGGCCTCTGTTGGTGTATTAAAAGGCAGACGGACGCGTTGGAGTATGGATTATGACCTCCAGTGTCCTGTGTGGTCTACATGTTTCAGCCTGGCCTTTCTTAATTTAAAACAGGCTTTCCTCAGGACCAAGTGAGTATGTGTAAAAAGTGAATTAAATAAATAAACTAAATTATAGTGAGTGTGTTTATTTACTATGTGTAGCACTCCCTAAGGTGCTATATGGGTGAGAGGGGGGATCCCTCTCGCTTTGCTACATATAACATAAAGGGGGACACAGACAGACGTACAAGGTAGAGTCACATTAGCATTATATTGCAAGTTTAGCCGTCATTCAACCGTCTTATAAGGTGATTGAACGAACTATGTATGGCTAAAGTGTGGTCTTGTCAGTGACAAGACTCATGTGGTTTTTATCTAGAAGCCGGTTGTTGTGGTGAGCTAGAAAACGGAAAATACCAATGTGAGGTTCAGGTAAGTAAAAGAGCATTATCCTCACACAGTATTTTTCTGTACAAAGCCTCCTTGGGTCGCCTGGCAGAGAAAAAGACCCTAAAAGAAGGTTGTAACAGCTTTTAAAATCATCCGACCTGTAAGGGAAGACCTCAACACCTTACCCCAGTAGTAGCTGTAGTGCGCTGTCTCGTTACTCACGAAATTGTCGGCCTGGTTCCTCCTTGGACCTGTCGTCCTTCTGCGGCGCCCGGTTGTGTAAGGAGGGCCTGGCCGGTCATGTTTATAAAGCCTCCGTTATTGCTTGCACCTGTGTAAGTGTAGAAACAAAGGGAGGGGTGCAATTGCGCGAAGCGCCATGTCATTGTAGCTGTGCGCATGCGCGAAGGAGTAGTGGCCCTCGCCGGGCGCATGCGCATTAGTATATTGCTCTCCGCGCATGCGCGAGGGAGCAATGAGAGCGTCCGACTACCGCGCATGAGCGGGGGAGCTAAGGGAGCGCCCGCTGGTCCGGCCAATGCGCTAGGGGGCTTGAAATTGCACGTTTATATTGCACGTGTAGAGTGAACAAACTTAAGGATGCTTGTGGGTTATGAAAAGTTAAAAGATTACAGTTTGAAGGGGCACTACTGATGAGTAATGGTTAAGTATTAGATTACAATGGCAGCACACTCAGATGCACAGTGGTACACGTTTGTTGAGAAGGGAGAAGACAAAGGGACATATTGTTTAGGCTAATTCTTAGTTCAGTTTGTTAATGAATTCCAGGGTATGGAATCATTCAGCCCCCCAGTATGTGTGGACAATCTGTATATCCAACGTTGTTCCTTTTGGAGGAGGTGCCTGTCGTTGTTTTCTGTTATGTCAAACTGTTCAATGACAGTCCAAGTAAAATCATTGGGGGTGTGGTGTTGGGACAAGAAATGGTCTGTCAATTTACTTATGTTTTTGCCACATCGGATGGTGCTCCGGTGTTCCGTCATTCTGGTTCGTACCTTGCGGGTAGTCATCCCAACATATCGTAGGCCACATCTGCATGTTATTAGATACACCAGGTTGGAAGAATTGCAATTGGTGAACTGACGTTGTGTCCATGTTTTTCCTGGTTCCAGGTCCAGGGTTTTGGATGGAGATGTTAAGTGGCATACACTGCAGTTATTGCACGGCTGGTGTCCTGTAAGTTTTGGTAAGCCCCATGCGTTGAGAACGGTGTTGTCTCTCGGGGCATTGTTGGGTCGGGGTCTAGTGTGGACTAGGGAGTCTTTTAGATTTTTTGCTCTTTTGTAGGCAAACCTCGGTTTTTCCCAATTTCTGCTGCCTGAGTTTATGATCCTCCAATTCCTGTTGATTATGTTGGAGACCTGGTTTGATACAGTGTTGTACGTGGTAACACAGGTCAGGGTGGGTTCCTCAGGTGGTCTTGTTGTTGCCTCGAGTAGGGCCTCCCTATTTTGACTCCGTGCCCTTTTGCAGGTGGTATTCAAAATCCTGGTGGGATATCCCCTGTCTTCCAGTTTGTGGATTAGGGTGGTTGATTGTTGTTTGAAATCCTGGATCCGGCTGCAATTGCGTCTGAGTCGCAAGAATTGACCATAAGGGAGGTTTTCCCTTAGAGGTCTGGGGTGGAAGCTATCAAACCTCAGGAGGGAGTTTCTTGATGTTGGTTTATAAAAAGTTGTGGTCGTTAAGCCATTCTGGTCTGCTTTTATATTGAGATCTAGGAAGGCTAGTTCAGAGGCACTGCTGGTGCTTGTAAATCTCAGGTGGTCGTCACAGCTGTTGATCCACAAGAGGAAATTATCCAAGGTTTCTTGACTCCCTTCCCAGATGATCAGGATGTCGTTGATGTAGCGACGCCATATTTTGATGTTTGCTGTGTAGGGGTTGGTGATGGTTTGTATGTAGGTTTTTTCAAAGTGGGCTACATAAAGACCGGCTATGCTGGGAGCGAAAACGCTCCCCATGCTTGTCCCATTGGTCTGTAGGTACAGTTTTCCCTCATATTCAAAGTAGTTGTCCTTTAGCGCAAGAGTTGCGCATTCCATGATGAAACTACGGGGAGTGTGATGGTTCCAAGTGGTACCCATAAGGACTTCATGCAGTACTTCCAATGTGGCGTCCTGTGGCAAGCTGGTGTATAAACTCTCAATGTCTAATCCGACAAGGAGTTGAGTTTCTGGGTTGAAATTAGTTTCCTTGATCACGTTGAGGAGATGTTTCGTGTCTTTTATGTATGATGGTGTCTGTTGGACCAAAGGGTTCAGGAAGAAGTCACAGAAGCGGGACAGGGGCTCTAGGAGTGATTGGATTCCAGACACAATTGGTCTGCCCGGTGGGGGGGTTACCCCTTTGTGCATCTTAGGTACTGTATAGAAGTACGGGGTCTTGGCACTTTTAGTGCACAGGTAATCCGCCTCCTGTTTGGAGATGTGTTCAGCATCTCGGGCATTCTTTACCAGGGTCAGTATCCTGTTGCGTAATTCCTCGGTGGGATCTTTCTTGAGTGGCCTGTAGTTTCTGGTGTCGCTAAGGAGTCTACGGCATTCGGTATCATAATCCGTTTTATCCATTAGCACGATACCTCCACCCTTGTCAGCAGGTTTTATGACAAGTGTTGGGTTAGTCTGTAGGCGTTTTATCGTTTCACGCTCTTGATGGGACAGGTTGTTGAAGGTGTCTTTCTCTTGTATATTTTCCACCTCCGTATAGACCGCCTGTTCGAAAGCAGCAATCTCTACTGGTATGCTGGCGGGTGGTGGGACGAAGGTGGATTTGAGTCTGAGACCTGTCTCATTGGGGATCTCCTCTTGGCTGTTGTCAGTCTCCGTTTTCTTTTCAAAGAAGGCCTTTAGCTTCAATTTCCTAAAGAACTCCGCTAGTTCCACATGTAATTTGAAATGGTCCAGTTTGGCTGTGGGGACAAAGGAGAGGCCTTTGTTCAAGACTGCTATTTCTTCCTCTGTTAGTTGTGTGCTAGAAATGTTGAACACTAGTTGGTTGGTTGTTCTCGGCGGTGCTGCTATTTGCTTGGTCCCGCCTGTTCCTTGGATTTGTTCCTCGTGTTCGAACTCACTGGTCCGCCTCCGGTGCCCAGTGGACCTGTGGTGCATTTCTTCTCTTTCCGCGGTTCCTTCGGCCCTGTGATAAAAAAGGATATCTTTGATTCTG
Organism: Lissotriton helveticus; assembly: GCF_964261635.1. Lineage (NCBI taxonomy): Eukaryota > Metazoa > Chordata > Amphibia > Caudata > Salamandridae > Lissotriton > Lissotriton helveticus. Next base: position 448,792,947 of record NC_136061.1, read on the forward strand.
ATTCCCTTGGAAAAAGGGCATGTGTCCTGGTGCGTACATTGGTGGGAAACCATAGTATGGGGGTGGTATTGGTCCAAATTGTGGTGGCCCGAAATTGTGGTTCTGTTGTGGTCCCTGCCATGGTTGCTGCCAGTGTTGACCTCGTCGGCCTCTCCCTCTAGATTGGTTTGATTCGGTACTGGAATTGCTCGAGACCGAGCTGTTGTCCCCGGAGCTATCAGAGTCTTTTTTGGCGGGAGCGTAGTCATCATCCGCGTAAGGGTATGTTTTTGTGAAACTGAATCTCTTCAGATCCTTTTCGAAGTTCTTAACTTTTGTCTGGGTTAGATACTCTTTATAGTCCGCCATCTCGCGATTCTGGTCCTCTAACTTCTTTTTAAACCCAGTTAGAGTGGTTTTGAAGTGGGTCTCTGTTGCTTGTATTTCGATCATGATGGCGTCTGAGATTCGTTTGGCGGTTTTTATGATCAAGATCAGCCAGTCCCTGGTGCAGTGCCAGGCGATCTGGGCCCAGTCCTTTCTAAAGGTCGCACCATCCAGGAAAATTCTGGGAGCGTTGGTAACTATGAGACCTTTTGGGGCAGTGTTGGTGCGTAAGTATTGTGCTAGAATTACGCCATGTAAGATGGTTCGTATTCTGTTCCTTTTCTTCTCAGTTAGTGTGTCCCAATCAGTTGTCTGTGCAATGGTTGTGGAGATGTTGAAGTCTGCCAGGAGGGATGGGTCGGATAGAATTTCACTGACATCATCTTCAGTGAAAGTGAGGCCGATGTTTTCTGCCATGTTGCCGTTAGAGATAGAACTCTCGCCGCTGTGCGCTGCCTAGTATCATTGAATCAAAGGAGAGAGTGAGGACTAGGTAAGCTAGTCCGGATCCCCACTTTTATATGTCAAAATCAAAGAGGACTAGCTAAGTTACAAAGGGAAGGACTCAATGGAGTACGTGTGTCAAGGAAACCAGTAGGTTTTTCAGAAAGCCCTCACCCACCAACCTAGTTGGTGGCATGCTTCATCATCGGGCCCACCACACTGGCACCTAGCGTGCCCCGGGTGTGCTTCGACGCCAGATTACTGCGGAGCTGGTATACTTGCTGAGTGTGCAGTGTAGTGAGTGTGAAGGTGAAAATTAAAAAACCATACAGATGGTCCCAGTACCCGAGGGTAAAACAATATTTTAATTTACTGGGCCTCTGTTGGTGTATTAAAAGGCAGACGGACGCGTTGGAGTATGGATTATGACCTCCAGTGTCCTGTGTGGTCTACATGTTTCAGCCTGGCCTTTCTTAATTTAAAACAGGATTTCCTCAGGACCAAGTGAGTATGTGTAAAAAGTGAATTAAATAAATAAACTAAATTATAGTGAGTGTGTTTATTTACTATGTGTAGCACTCCCTAAGGTGCAATATGGGTGAGAGGGGGGATCCCTCTCGCTTTGCTACATATAACATAAAGGGGGACACAGACAGACGTACAAGGTAGAGTCACATTAGCATTATATTGCAAGTTTATCCGTCATTCAACCGTCTTATAAGGTGAGTGAACGAACTATGTATGGCTAAAGTGTGGTCTTGTCAGTGACAAGACTCATGTGGTTTTTATCTAGAAGCCGGTTGTTGTGGTGAGCTAGAAAACGGAAAATACCAATGTGAGGTTCAGGTAAGTAAAAGAGCATTATCCTCACACAGTATTTTTCTGTACAAAGCCTCCTTGGGTCGCCTGGCAGAGAAAAAGACCCTAAAAGAAGGTTGTAACAGCTTTTAAAATCATCCGACCTGTAAGGGAAGACCTCAACACCTTACCCCAGTAGTAGCTGTAGTGCGCTGTCTCGTTACTCACGAAATTGTCGGCCTGGTTCCTCCTTGGACCTGTCGTCCTTCTGCGGCGCCCGGTTGTGTAAGGAGGGCCTGGCCGGTCATGTTTATAAAGCCTCCGTTATTGCTTGCACCTGTGTAAGTGTAGAAACAAAGGGAGGGGTGCAATTGCGCGAAGCGCCATGTCATTGTAGCTGTGCGCATGCGCGAAGGAGTAGTGGCCCTCGCCGGGCGCATGCACATTAGTATATTGCTCTCCGCGCATGCGCGAGGGAGCAATGAGAGCGTCCGACTACCGCGCATGCGCGGGGGAGCTAAGGGAGCGCCCGCTGGTCCGGCCAATGCGCTAGGGGGCTTGAAATTGCACGTTTATATTGCACGTGTAGAGTGAACAAGCTTAAGGATGCTTGTGGGTTATGAAAAGTTAAAAGATTACAGTTTGAAGGGGCACTACTGATGAGTAATGGTTAAGTATTAGATTACAATGGCAGCACACTCAGATGCACAGTGGTACACGTTTGTTGAGAAGGGAGAAGACAAAGGGACATATTGTTTAGGCTAATTCTTAGTTCAGTTTGTTAATGAATTCCAGGGTATGGAATCATTCAGCCCCCCAGTATGTGTGGACAATCTGTATATCCAACGTTGTTCCTTTCGGAGGAGGTGCCTGTCGTTGTTTTCTGTTATGTCAAACTGTTCAATGACAGTCCAAGTAAAATCATTGGGGGTGTGGTGTTGGGACAAGAAATGGTCTGTCAATTTACTTATGTTTTTGCCACATTGGATGGTGCTCCGGTGTTCCGTCATTCTGGTTCGTACCTTGCGGGTAGTCATCCCAACATATCGTAGGCCACATCTGCATGTTATTAGATACACCAGGTTGGAAGAATTGCAATTGGTGAACTGACGTTGTGTCCATGTTTTTCATGGTTCCAAGTCCAGGGTTTTGGATGGAGATGTTAAGTGGCATACACTGCAGTTATTGCACGGCTGGTGTCCTGTAAGTTTTGGTAAGCCCCATGCGTTGAGAACGGTGTTGTCTCTCGGGGCATTGTTGGGTCGGGGTCTAGTGTGGACTAGGGAGTCTTTTAGATTTTTTGCTCTTTTGTAGGCAAACCTCGGTTTTTCCCAATTTCTGCTGCCTGAGTTTATGATCCTCCAATTCCTGTTGATTATGTTGGAGACCTGGTTTGATACAGTGTTGTACGTGGTAACACAGGTCAGGGTGGGTTCCTCAGGTGGTCTTGTTGTTGCCTCGAGTAGGGCCTCCCTATTTTGATTCCGTGCCCTTTTGCAGGTGGTATTCAAAATCCTGGTGGGATATCCCCTGTCTTCCAGTTTGTGGATTAGGGTGGTTGATTGTTGTTTGAAATCCTGGATCCGGCTGCAATTGCGTCTGAGTCGCAAGAATTGACCATAAGGGAGGTTTTCCCTTAGAGGTCTGGGGTGGAAGCTATCAAACCTCAGGAGGGAGTTTCTTGATGTTGGTTTATAAAAAGTTGTGGTCGTTAAGCCATTCTGGTCTGCTTTTATATTGAGATCTAGGAAGGCTAGTTCAGAGGCACTGCTGGTGCTTGTAAATCTCAGGTAGTCGTCACAGCTGTTGATCCACAAGAGGAAATTATCCAAGGTTTCTTGACTCCCTTCCCAGATGATCAGGATGTCGTCGATGTAGCGACGCCATATTTTGATGTTTGCTGTGTAGGGGTTGGTGATGGCTTGTATGTAGGTTTTTTCAAAGTGGGCTACATAAAGACCGGCTATGCTGGGAGCGAAAACGCTCCCCATGCTTGTCCCATTGGTCTGTAGGTACAGTTTGCCCTCATATTCAAAGTAGTTGTCCTTTAGCGCAAGAGTTGCGCATTCCATGATGAAACTACGGGGAGTGTGATGGTTCCAAGTGGTACCCATAAGGACTTCGTGCAGTACTTCCAATGTGGCGTCCTGTGGCAAGCTGGTGTATAAACTCTCAATGTCTAATCCGACAAGGAGTTGAGTTTCTGGGTTGAAATTAGTTTCCTTGATCACGTTGAGGAGATGTTTCGTGTCTTTTATGTATGATGGTGTCTGTTGGACCAAAGGGTTCAGGAAGAAGTCACAGAAGCGGGCCGACGAGGTCAACACTGGCAGCAACCATGGCAGGGACCACAACAGAACCACAATTTCGGGCCACCACAATTGGACCACCACAATTTGGACCAATACCACCCCCATACTATGGTTTCCCACCAATGTACGCACCAGGACACATGCCCTTTTTCCAAGGGAATCAGAATCAAAGATATCCTTTTTTATCACAGGGCCGAAGGAACCGCGGAAAGAGAAGAAATGCACCACAGGTCCACTGGGCACCAGAGGCGGAACCAGTGAGTTCGAACACGAGGAACAAATCCAAGGAACAGGCGGGACCAAGCAAATAGCAGCACCGCCGAGAACAACCAACCAACTAGTGTTCAACATTTCTAGCACACAACTAACAGAGGAAGAAATAGCAGTCTTGAACAAAGGCCTCTCCTTTGTCCCCACAGCCAAACTGGACCATTTCAAATTACATGTGGAACTAGCGGAGTTCTTTAGGAAATTGAAGCTAAAGGCCTTCTTTGAAAAGAAAACGGAGACTGACAACAGCCAAGAGGAGATCCCCAATGAGACAGGTCTCAGACTCAAATCCACCTTCGTCCCACCACCCGCCAGCATACCAGTAGAGATTGCTGCTTTCGAACAGGCAGTCTATACGGAGGTGGAAAATATACAAGAGAAAGACACCTTCAACAACCTGTCCCATCAAGAGCGTGAAACGATAAAACGCCTACAGACTAACCCAACACTTGTCATAAAACCTGCTGACAAGGGTGGAGGTATCGTGCTAATGGATAAAACGGATTATGATACCGAATGCCGTAGACTCCTAAGCGACACCAGAAACTACAGGCCACTCAAGAAAGATCCCACCGAGGAATTACGCAACAGGATACTGACCCTGGTAAAGAATGCCCGAGATGCTGAACACATCTCCAAACAGGAGGCGGACTACCTGTGCACTAAAAGTGCCAAGACCCCGTACTTCTATACAGTACCTAAGATACACAAAGGGGTAAACCCCCCACCGGGCAGACCAATTGTGTCTGGAATCCAATCACTCCTAGAGCCCCTGTCCCGCTTCTTTGACTTCTTCCTGAACCCTTTGGTCCAACAGACACCATCATACATAAAAGACACGAAACATCTCCTCAACGTGATCAAGGAAACTAATTTCAACCCAGAAACTCAACTCCTTGTCGGATTAGACATTGAGAGTTTATACACCAGCTTGCCATAGGACGCCACATTGGAAGTACTGCACGAAGTCCTTATGGGTACCACTTGGAACCATCACACTCCCCGTAGTTTCATCATGGAATGCGCAACTCTTGCGCTAAAGGACAACTACTTTGAATATGAGGGCAAACTGTACCTACAGACCAATGGGACAAGCATGGGGAGCGTTTTCGCTCCCAGCATAGCCGGTCTTTATGTAGCCCACTTTGAAAAAACCTACATACAAACCATCACCAACCCCTACACAGCAAACATCAAAATATGGCGTCGCTACATCGACGACATCCTGATCATCTGGGAAGGGAGTCAAGAAACCTTGGATAATTTCCTCTTGTGGATCAACAGCTGTGACGACTACCTGAGATTTACAAGCACCAGCAGTGCCTCTGAACTAGCCTTCCTAGATCTCAATATAAAAGCAGACCAGAATGGCTTAACGACCACAACTTTTTATAAACCAACATCAAGAAACTCCCTCCTGAGGTTTGATAGCTTCCACCCCAGACCTCTAAGGGAAAACCTCCCTTATGGTCAATTCTTGCGACTCAGACGCAATTGCAGCCGGATCCAGGATTTCAAACAACAATCAACCACCCTAATCCACAAACTGGAAGACAGGGGATATCCCACCAGGATTTTGAATACCACCTGCAAAAGGGCACGGAATCAAAATAGGGAGGCCCTACTCGAGGCAACAACAAGACCACCTGAGGAACCCACCCTGACCTGTGTTACCACGTACAACACTGTATCAAACCAGGTCTCCAACATAATCAACAGGAATTGGAGGATCATAAACTCAGGCAGCAGAAATTGGGAAAAACCGAGGTTTGCCTACAAAAGAGCAAAAAATCTAAAAGACTCCCTAGTCCACACTAGACCCTGACCCAACAATGCCCCGAGAGACAACACCGTTCTCAACGCATGGGGCTTACCAAAACTTACAGGACACCAGCCGTGCAATAACTGCAGTGTATGCCACTTAACATCTCCATCCAAAACCCTGGACCTGGAACCAGGAAAAACATGGACACAACGTCAGTTCACCAATTGCAATTCTTCCAACCTGGTGTATCTAATAACATGCAGATGTGGCCTACGATATGTTGGGATGACTACCCGCAAGGTACGAACCAGAATGACGGAACACCGGAGCACCATCCGATGTGGCAAAAACATAAGTAAATTGACAGACCATTTCTTGTCCCAACACCACACCCCCAATGATTTTACTTGGACTGTCATTGAACAGTTTGACATAACAGAAAACAACGACAGGCACCTCCTCCAAAAGGAACAACGTTGGATATACAGATTGTCCACACATACTGGGGGGCTGAATGATTCCATACCCTGGAATTCGTTAACAAACTGAACTAAGAATTAGCCTAAACAATATGTCCCTTTGTCTTCTCCCTTCTCAACAAACGTGTACCACTGTGCATCTGAGTGTGCTGCCATTGTAATCTAATACTTAACCATTACTCATCAGTAGTGCCCCTTCAAACTGTAATCTTTTAACTTTTCATAACCCACAAGCATCCTTAAGCTTGTTCACTCTACACGTGCAATATAAACGTGCAATTTCAAGCCCCCTAGCGCATTGGCCGGACCAGCGGGCGCTCCCTTAGCTCCCCCGCGCATGCGCGGTAGTCGGACGCTCTCATTGCTCCCTCGCGCATGCGCGGAGAGCAATATACTAATGCGCATGCGCCCGGCGAGGGCCACTACTCCTTCGCGCATGCGCACAGCTACAATGACATGGCGCTTCGCGCAATTGCACCCCTCCCTTTGTTTCTACACTTACACAGGTGCAAGCAATAACGGAGGCTTTATAAACATGACCGGCCAGGCCCTCCTTACACAACCGGGCGCCGCAGAAGGACGACAGGTCCAAGGAGGAACCAGGCCGACAATTTCGTGAGTAACGAGACAGCGCACTACAGCTACTACTGGGGTAAGGTGTTGAGGTCTTCCCTTACAGGTCGGATGATTTTAAAAGCTGTTACAACCTTCTTTTAGGGTCTTTTTCTCTGCCAGGCGACCCAAGGAGGCTTTGTACAGAAAAATACTGTGTGAGGATAATGCTCTTTTACTTACCTGAACCTCACATTGGTATTTTCCGTTTTCTAGCTCACCACAACAACCGGCTTCTAGATAAAAACCACATGAGTCTTGTCACTGACAAGACCACACTTTAGCCATACATAGTTCGTTCACTCACCTTATAAGACGGTTGAATGACGGCTAAACTTGCAATATAATGCTAATGTGACTCTACCTTGTACGTCTGTCTGTGTCCCCCTTTATGTTATATGTAGCAAAGCGAGAGGGATCCCCCCTCTCACCCATATAGCACCTTAGGGAGTGCTACACATAGTAAATAAACACACTCACTATAACTTAGTTTATTTATTTAATTCACTTTTTACACATACTCACTTGGTCCTGAGGAAAGCCTGTTTTAAATTAAGAAAGGCCAGGCTGAAACATGTAGACCACACAGGACACTGGAGGTCATAATCCATACTCCAACGCGTCCGTCTGCCTTTTAATACACCAACAGAGGCCCAGTAAATTAAAATATTGTTTTACCCTCGGGTACTGGGACCATCTGTATGGTTTTTTAATTTTCACCTTCACACTCACTACACTGCACACTCAGCAAGTATACCAGCTCCGCAGTAATCTGGCGTCGAAGGACACCCGGGGCACGCTAGGTGCCACTGTGGTGGGCCCGATGATGAAGCATGCCACCAACTAGGTTGGTGGGTGAGGGCTTTCTGAAAAACCTACTGGTTTCCTTGACACACGTACTCCATTGAGTCCTTCCCTTTGTAACTTAGCTAGTCCTCTTTGATAAAATTGGTATAACATGTTCTCCAGGTCTCCCCAAACTGTAAAACAGGCAGCCAAAAAGAAATGTATTCGGCTTAAGGTTTATGAGGCAGCTTTTCTGGAAATCCTTTGTCATACCTTGACACCCCAAAACTGTTCACAAGTAGCATCCTTGATGACAAGCATATCCGTAGAAGTGTCTAACCCTCTTAACACTACAGAGGTCCAATCAAAGCTAATAAAGATGGATAAAATTGGTAATCTTGCCTTGGATATAATTAAAGTAACATTAAACAGACAGATGGCCTCAGAGGACTAAACAGAAATATACATGACCCTGCCAGCAGCAGTAGAAACATCGAAAGTAAGATCATTTTCAGATTTTAAATTTTCATTACAGGAACAATTTCCAAGGTAGACTTTACAGAGCTGTGGTTAGTGTGGGGGTGTTCATGACAGCAAGATAAGTTATTTCCTTAATGACAGCTATTTTATAGGTCTGCATGGCAGTTAAAGAGATACAGCAGAATCATATATTCAAACATATTTATCTGATTTATTCATATCTGTTATTTACCATTTTTCACATAATAGATACCGGAGGGTAGCAAGAGAGGTATGTAGTAATTCCAACCTAGAGAAGGTAGAGGAGAGATCATCAAGGGTTTTTAATATCAGTAGGGTAAAGAAGAATTTTATAGCAAAGCTCAATGTTAAAAGTGAATACTCATACTATTTATGCACTATATGTGAAAAATGTGATATTATATTTACTACCTTGTTGAGTATGGAGAGGGGCCACGACTCATGAAAGGTTAAGCATCACATGGGTCACGATATGCCTTCCCTTCGATATATAATTGCAGTGTGTAGCAAAGTACCCTGTGTGCATCTGCATATATTATTTATGTCATGGCATATTTCATAAGATTTGTTTTTCGAAAAAAGGCATTTAAACCAAAACAGGGATGCAACTGGTTACATTTGTGTAGTGATGTAAAATCCATTGCATAGGTCTGTTGTCTATAATCAGGAATGTCTCTGTGGAAAGTCAATGTCACATGCAATGTGTTCCAGTGGTGGCGGCTGCCCACTCTAAATGGTGAGGTAGTGCAGGGGCAGCGGTGGGAAAAATAAATAAAAAATAAACATACACCTACCTTCTGCTCCCATCCTGCGCAGCTTCTCTGTTCCCAGAACTGCAGTTGTTCCCATGAGAAAAGGCTTCCAGCTTCCCAAGCAATACCAGCACTTCTCTCACGCTATTACTCCCAGCATGAGGGAAGCGTTGAGATTGGACAGAGCGGGGAGTTTTCATGCTTCAGCAGGGACTGGGAGCCTGTACTCCAGAGCCCAACAGATATCTCAGAAGAATAGCCTGCAGATATCCAGGTGCGCATGCCGGTTTGGCCAGCCACAGACAGCCGGCCCAACCGACATGCGCACTTTCAGTGGCCACTACTCCTCCCCCTGCTGGTGACTGCGATCTGGCTCTGCCCCGTCCCAGACTTGCCGACTCCACCAACTCGCCAGAGTCAATGAAAAATAAAATGAAAATATGTGTTTTGTAATCATTTCATTTTATTTTTCATTTTCTTCCTTTAAGCAGCGAGTCGGCGCTCCTCCATCATAGCGAAGGAGCCACCTCTAATGTGCTCTGTAAAGCAGTTTAGCATCTTTTTCTCCTGTCAGGTTTGCTATATTGTCGATATGTTCACTGGAAAAAACACAATGGCTAAAGGGACGTTATAGTTAGGTCTGGTAATAATATAATAACTTACTTAATGGTTAAAAAAACATAGAAATTCACTAATCAACTAATTTTAAATGATAGAGTTAGGTGAAATTTTCACTTAAAACATACCTTTTAAACCACTGAAATTCACCAGTTATAGTTATCTGAGCTCGCTATAATTGCACCTAGTTATGCACTGCTTCTGACCTCACCTATTAATTTACTCGTGACATGTTCAATGATATCATTGATGACATCACTAATGACATCTCAAATGAACTCATTGAGGTCAAAGGCAGGGCGCGATGGGAGGTTGGCCAGGACCTACAGCCAACCACACAGCACAGCACAGTAAAATGGACATTTTCCTTTACGTCAGACAATCACAGAAATTCACAGAAAAAAAAGGTTAAAGTGACAACATTTAGTTAGAAATTGTCATAATGTCTTACTTTACCTTAAAAAACCTTAGAAATACACTGAAGAAACAGAAGGTAAAGTGTCATTATAGTTAGGTGAAATTGTCAGTTACAAATATAATGGTTTAAATAACAATACCACCTAAATTCACTCAGTAGAGTTATCTCAAGTTACTATCACCTGTGCCCTAAAGTAATTATAACTCACATCTTCGCCATGAACAGTGTTGTCATTATTTATGTAATTTCAGATGCTGCAGTGATTGTGTCAATAATGTCACAGAATGCCATGAGTAATGCAATATTTGAGGTCATAAGCAGTGCATGGCAAGAGTGTGAGTTATAGTTACTTCAGTTAATTATAACTGGTGAATTTCAGTGATTCTTAGAATTTATGTTTCACCTAACTATAACATCACTAACGTTTTTCTGACGATTTCTGAGTGTTTTCTTTTTACTAAGTAAATTGTTAGCAGGTCTAACTATAACATCACTTTAACCTCTGTTTTTTTCAGTGAATTTCTAATGTTTTTTTTAACCTAAAGTAACAGTATAAAGGGGTGTCATTTGAAGTAAGGCAGACCTAGTGGCTTTGTCAAAGGGTCAGAACACCAACATTTAAAGGGTAGGCATCATGGCATTATTCAGGGGGTGAGCACATCAACCAATGTAAAAACGTACCTATTGACTTTGTCAAGTGGTCCACAATAACTATAATAAAATTAATATTTCATAAATACATACATTTCAATATTTAATATTTATTATTAAAAAAAGTTTTTTAACAACAATATTTTTATAGCATTTTTGAGGACACTAAATGCAGCTACCTAACCAACCACTGAGGGTCCCTACACTCCAGCTGAAGAGCATACAGCACCAGCTCAAAGTGCTCTAAAAATAATAGAAAGCTCGTCTGGGGTCATGGATTCAACGACTAAAGGGCCTTACTGCAATTTCTTTTAAGTGTAGCTGGGGGATGCTGCATTTTCTGCAGGCTCCACAACATAAAGAAAATGATTGATGTTGCTCTTTCCACTTTTAGGAGCACCAGCAGGATCCAAAAATATCATTAAAAAGTCCTGGCAGGGCATTATGGGATGATTTGTCCCTAGGAGCAGTGAATAATAATCGAATTTTTTTTGGGGGTGTTCCAGTCCTACCCGGGGCACTCACAGGTTGGTGTTGTTTTGTGGGTCGCACGGGAGACCTACAACCCCCGCTGGCTCCCGATCCTGGGATGCAGCCAGGAGCAGGTAAAATATTTTGTTTGGTAATTTCTTTTTTTATATGGGCGCCAGATTCCCACCTAGTCGCCCACAACAGTCCTGGCCTTTGGGACCATGAGGGAGGCTCATGACAACCCAAAGAATCCATTTCCTGTGGAAACGTGGTACTAGCTATAACTACTGTGTTGCCCACCTCCCTGAGACTTAATAAGCCTTGGGGACCCCATCCCCCAGGGCAACTACATAATATAAAGAGGCCACGTGGCACATGTCCCAGAGCCTCATTAGGCCCTGGGGACCCCATTCCTCAGAGCACTTCTGAAAATAAAGGGGAGGAGTGCCATACAGCCCCTCTCCTACAGCTATTTTCATCCCCAGGGACCAATCCCCGGGGCCCGCATTTCGTAAAGGTGGGTGCCCACCCAGGGTACCCATCATATACTCGTTGGGGCTGTGGGGGGAGCCCCAAGGCCCTAGCCGGCTCCCCACATACAGCGAAAGCTGGCATTGCTCCCATCTACAGGGAGCAGCTACTTGTGCTGCTCCCTATGGGCAGGACCAACATTTCGAACTGTTTTCCTGCCTGCATTACTGTGGGCAGAGATACAGATCAAAAGTCTGCTCCCAAGCGGCGGGAGAATTTCCAAACCTCCCATTTGCTTGGAACAGACTTTGTGCTTGCTTTGTGGGAGTTTTCAAAATGTCCCATCAGTGGGAGCAAACACAGGTTTCCCTGCCTGTGCCGCTGCAGGCATGAAAACTGCTATGTTCTGGGGGTGGGCTCTCCGGGACATAGGTAGTGAGAAGGCCCCGGGTAATGAGGTTCCAGGGCAATTAATAGCTCAAGGAGGGCGGCCCCATTTCCTGGGGGATGGGATCCTTGGAGTCTTTAGAGGCTCGGGGAGGGGGGCCATGTGCCCCCTCTCTTTTAAACATACAGTGGGACCAGGGGATGGGGTCCCCGGGTCTAATACGGCATGGTCTCCTCAAACTCACTTCGAGCCCTGAGCAATGGGATCAGGGAAGGGGGGTCCCCTCTCCTCAAAAACAATATAGCCCCAGGGGATTGCATCTCCGGTGGCGAAAACGGTCTTGGGACACCTAAAAAAAGGATACTGGTGCCAGGGGACGTATTCCTCGGGCTGAAATCAGCCTGGGAGATGTGGTCCGCAGAGCTGTAATCAGCCTGGGTAGTGGGGCCGTGTGCAACTTCCTCCCCCAAAACAATAAGCGCCTCATTCCCCTGGGCCATGACCAACCCTGGTGGGTTTGCAATACATGCAGTTGTTTTTGTTTTTAATTTTGCAGCGGATCTTCCATGAATTCACATTAAAATTTTAAATAGATCTTTGTGGACCTAGGCAACCCCACCACCAGGCCTAGGGGTCAGAAGGGCCCTATCCTGCCCCCTTATGTCTTTTTTTAAAAACTTTTTAGAATTCGAGACTGAGTTCCGAGTCCTAAGATGGCCGGCACCACTTTCTGGTTGAGATGGTGGTAGACAATCACATCTTAGCTGAAGATCGGTCGGAATCTGCAGAGGCTCCGCATCACTAGATATACAAAGAACATTAATTGTTCTAAAACTACTGAACAGATTTATACCACATCACAAAAAGTGCTCTTGTTCGGCCAACATCTAGTTTTTTGACAAATTTGGTGCAAACCTGTTCGGCGGTTCAGGTTGTAACTGTGTCTATTATCCTATGGAAAAATCAGTGGGGAATATCCATGTTGGTACTCCTCTTTTTTTCTCAGCCTCCCGCTTGACAGATCACTCCAAAACTTTCTATGTGAAAACTGATAAAAAAGTAGCAGTTTTTTGGAAAGTTTAGTGAAGATTCGTCAACCAGCACCATAGTTATTTGCAACACAAAAAATGCATTTCCTATGGAAACACGATCTTAACTATAACAAACAAGTGCCAGCCACCACTTGGGGATATGGAGATATAGATATAGATATATATATATATATATATGTATATATGTATATATGTGTATATATATATATATATATATATATGTGTGTGTATATTACCTACTGGCGATAGCCAGTAGGTATATATAGTTAGGATTGTTTTCCATAGGGAAATCGCAACATTTTATTGGGAATAACTTTGGCGCCGGTTGAGGAATCTTCCTGAAATTTTCCTTAACTTTGCCTCGCGGCGCTCCGCTCCTTCCCTGAAAGTTTGGGGGGGATTAGTCAAGCGGGGGCCGAGATAAAAGGGGGGTCCCAAAACGTGTTTTCCCCATGTTAATTTCCACAGGGCGGTTGGACTCACTTTTAGCCCGAACGGCTGAATGGTTTTCCACCAAACTTGGCAAAATTGTAGGGACTGGTAGCCCGATGTGCCTTTGCTATGTCTCAAGATATGTGCTCCAGTGGTTTTTACGAAAATTACCTTTGAAAAAATATATATTGGGCTACATTGGGCTATATATATGTTAGAGCACAAATGTAGCCCAATGTAGCCCAATGTAGCCCAAAGATGGCCACCAGAGACAAAAAAAGCCAAATGTAGCCCAAATATCAGCCAGATGTAGCCCAACTATAGCCCAATGACAGAATGTCCCAGAGTGTTCTAAAGAACAACTAGAACGCTAACAGTCTAACTTATGACAAAAGTATGGCACACCTGAAGTCATCTTGATTGGAATAAAGTGGTAACACTTAATACATTTAATTTGAAAAGGAACAAAATGAGGGGTTTTATTTTGCTATAGAAATGTTATATATATATATATATATATTCACTGAAAAAACCATAGGTTACACACCAGTTATAGTTAGGAATTAGCATTTAAAAAACCTTTGAAATTCACTGAAAAAAACATAGGTTTCACACCAGTTATAGTTAGCTGGAAATTTTACTCGCATAAAACCATTGAAATTCCCACGTTATAGTTAGTTGGACTCACTATAACTTGCACGTCTGCAATGCACTGCTGATGACGTCACATATTGCATCACTCATGCATATATTTAAATATTTAAACATTACTTGCTAATATATGTATTCACTAAGATACACTTAATAAGCCAGTTAACCAATCAATTTTTTTTTAAAAAACACTGAAAAAACCATAGGTTTCAGGCCTTATATAGCTAGGAATTAGCATTTAAAAAACCTTTGAAATTCACTGAAAAAACCATAGGTTTCAGGCCTTACATAGTTAGGAATTAGCATTTAAAAAACCTTTGAAATTCACTGAAAAAACCATAGGTTTCAGGCATTATATAGTTAGGAATCAGCATTTAAAAAACCTTTGAAATTCACTGAAAAAAACATAGTTTTCAGGCCTTACATAGTTAGGAATTAGCATTTAAAAAAACCTTTGAAATTCACTGAAAAAACCATAGGTTTCAGGAGTTATATAGTTAGGAATTCGTTTTTAAAAAAGCTTTGAAATTCACTCAAAAAACTATAAGTTTTAGTGGTGTTATAGTAAGCTGGACATTTTACTCATACAAAACCAATGAAATTGCTCCTATATAGTTAGTTGTACTAACTATATTTCGCGCACCCGCAATCCACTGCTGATGATGTCACATATTAGATCATTCATGACATGGTCAGTGACATCACTGATGACATCTCAAATGACATCACTGATGACATCACTGATGACATCATCCAGTGAATGTGGTGCTTCGGTATTACTCAAGTGAGTCCGTAGTGCATCCCTGGTCATACATTACAAACAGTTAAAACCACAGTAGGTTGTTGTGCCATCTTCGATCATTTCATTCACATCCTAAAACCTCCAGAATGGCCCCTGTCCCTCACTGGTTCACCACAAATACCAGCAGGCTGAGCGGCCGGCCATGCCTACTGAGGCAGGTATTTACGGAGAGCCCAGGTGCTTTGAAAATCATGTGTGCACGCCAGGTCCAGCCAAGCCCAGGAAGAAGTGCAGTACCACGAAACGCGTTGGTTAAAGGCTGAATTCATTTGTATGTGCTACAGCTTTGACTTTTACTCGTGAACCCCCATTAAAGATTTGAAGGCAGATCTACCTGATGTCGGCTCCTTCGGTTTTGGGTAACTTTTGGTGGAATAATAACGGCTTGCCTACGCCGTGGAAGGAGCCCGCTGCAGGGAAGATGACCCTGGATGACGCCATCAGGCGGAACCAGTGAGGGACAGGGGTCATTCTGGAGGTTTTAAGATGCAAGTGAAATGATTGAAGATGTCACAACAACCCACTGTGGTTTTAACTGTTTGTAATGTATGACCAGAGATGCACTACGGACTCACTTGAGTAACACCGAAGCACCAAAAATACCAGCAGCCGGAGCGGCCGGCCACGCCCACTGAGGCAGGTATTTAGGAAGAACCCAGGTGCTTTGAAAATCTTGTGTGTACGCTAGGTCCAGCCAAGCCCAGGAAGAAGTGAAGTAGCATGAAACGCATCGGTTAAAGGCTGAATTCATTTGTATGTGCTACAGCTTTGACTTTTACTCGTGAACCTTGAAGACAGATCTACCTGATGTCGGCTCCTTCCATTTTGGGTAACTTTTGTTGGAATATAACGGCTTGCCTACGCCGTGGAAGGAGCCCGCTGCAGTGAAGCAGACCCTGGATGACGCCATCAGGCGGAACCAGTGAGGGACAGGGGCCATTCTGGAGGTTTTAAGATGCAAGTGAAATGATCGAAGATGGCACAACAACCCACTGTGGTTTTAACTGTTTGTAATGTATGACCAGGGATGCACTACGAACTCACTTGAGTAACATCGAAGCACCTCAAATACCAGCAGACTGAGCGGCCGGCCACGCCCACTGAGGCAGGTATTTAGGGAGAACCCAGGTGCTTTGAAAATCTTTTGTGCACGCCAGGTCCAGCCAAGCCCAGGTAGAATTGCAGTAGCACGGAACGCATCGGTTAAAGGCTGTATTCATTTGTATGTACTACAACTTTGACTTTTACTCGTGAACCCCCATTAAAGATTTGAAGGCAGATCTACCTGTTGTTGGCTCCTTCCGTTTTGGGTAACTTTTGTTGGAATATATATATATATAGATATATATATATATATAGATATATATCTATATATATATTCACTGAAAAAACCATAGGTTATAGACCATATATAGTTAGGAATTAGCATTTAAAAAACCTTATTTTACTCACACAAAACCATTGAAATTCCATATATAGTTAGTTGCACTAACTATATATCGCGCACCCGCAATCCACTGCTGATCATGTCACATATTACATCATTCATGACATGGTCAGTGACATCACTGATGACATCACTGATGACATCTCAAATGACATCACTGATGACATCACTGATGACAACATCCAGTGACTGTATGTTTCTGTAAAGTTAAAATATGTCTTACATATTGAAGAATGAGTGGATGTATAAGTGTCTGGATGAAGGATTTAGTAGGTGCGTGACTGACTGTATGAGTGAGTGATTAAATGTGTCTCACTGAATGCATGGGTTAGTGACTAAACTGTCTTAATTTGTGCATCATAATGTCTGTTGTGATGTAAACTGCTGCATGTGTTGATCATTAGCTATACGAGAGGCTATATGTGTTATTGATTGGTTGCCCAAATATTTGTATGGGAGATTGAGTTTGTGTAGGGGTGGCTGGGAGGTGTGTGACTCTGTGCATAGATGTGTGAGCAGTTGATTCACTAGGTGTATGTGTTCAAGAGTGCATGTGGAAACAGCTACATGGGCAGTTGACTGTGTGCATGAGTGTATTGATGAGTGAATGGATATCTCAATGCTACATGTCATAGTAAGTACATATGTAAAACACAGTACATGTGAGAGTTGGCATATATAAATAACTGTGCATGAGAGCCACTGAATGTGTGAGTGGTTGTATGGATCATTGTGAACTTATATCAGGGATTGTATAAGAGAGTAAATATGTGTTAGTATATGTTTGAATAAGTAAGGTGTGTATAACTGTATAGTTGAAGAAATGGAGGTGAGATTGTTTATTTGCATGACTGACTAGGTGTGTGAGTAACTCCATGGATGAGTGACAGTGTGTGAGTGTCTCTATACACTGAGTGTATCTAAGGTTATATTAGAGTCTGAAGAGGTTTATCGTATTAGCACAAGAATGATGTCAAATGAGATGTCATCATTGATGTCATCAGTGATGTCATTTGAGATGTCATCAGTGATGTCACTGACCATGTCATGAATGATGTAATATGTGACATGATCAGCAGTGGATTGCGGGTGCGCGATATATAGTTAGTGCAACTAACTATATATGGAATTTCAATGGTTTTGTGTGAGTAAAATAAGGTTTTTTAAATGCTAATTCCTAACTATATATGGTCTATAACCTATGGTTTTTTCAGTGAATTTTCAAGGTTTTGTAAATGCTAATTCCTAACTATATATGGTCTATAACCTATGGTTTTTTCAGTGAATTTTCAAGGTTTTGTAAATGCTAATTCCTAACTATATATGGTCTATAACCTATGGTTTTTTCAGTGAATTTCATTGTTTTTTTAACAGCTAATATCTGTAGCTGTAAAATGTATTCTTCTTTAAATCCAAAAATATATTTTATATGTTTATTAATAACTTTTTTTTTTTTTATATATTTTTTTCTTCGTTCCCGCTTCGCGAATCGGGAAGCTTCCCGTTAGCTGACCTTGATGCCGCGAAATAGACCGCGAGCCGGTAAACGTTTCTTTACCGCAACTGCCGCGTTAGAAAACAACATCATCACGCCTCCCGTCCGCATGACGTTTCGCGTTGTCGCGTGATACGTCATATGACGTGCTACGTTAGCGAACTGGTACGCTTACCGAGTCGCAAAGCACAGGTTTCTGGAAGCAAACCGGGAGGCCCTGCAAAGCGCGTAACGTAAACACAGCAGGTCATGTGACTTGGTAATAACACTTTTCATTGGTTCATTTCACTTTTGGTTTCCTAATGATGTAAGACTAGGTCATATAATATAAAATGAACACTTTTCATTGGTTGAGAACTATTGTTTTTCCCAAATGATGAAAATCCCTCCTTCTTTCCTCACTCTGACTTTCATCATTGTGAGAGAAAGACCCTTTGTTACCAGTGAGCAATGGCTTCTTTAGTAGCTTCAGCTGGTGCTTCCCCACCACCTCCACCACATCCAAGGAAGAGTGGACCACCTGCTCAAGTTATAATTCAGCAAGAAGAGGAAGAAGAGGAACAGGACGACGAGCATGAAGAGAGGCACTTTTTGCCTGAGGAGCCCAGGACGTCTCACCGGAAAGAAAACTTCATTTGGCAATTTTTTAAAATTCCCAAAGGTCAGAAAAAAGTAAATGCAAGATACGTAACTTGCCTTATATGTCAAGATAGACTGTCCAGAGGGACCGACAAAAAATACAGTTTCGGAAACTACACAATGCATCGCCATATGACTAGGTGGCATCCTAACAACTACAGTGCTGCACAGTTTCGTAACGACCTAGATAATCTCCCTATTATGGCCAGAAGATCTGTTGTACCGGAAGTAACTGGACCAGAGGGCAGGGAGATGGTGCCAAATATACAAACAAGATTTCGTGAAGTAAAACAAGTCTGCGTACATTGCAGTGGATTCATTTGCTACGGAGAAAGAAGCATCACTCTGATCAACAGAGCTATTGACTATCATATGCAAGTTTGTACGAAACGCCCCAAATAATAAATTCTTTTTTTTTGTTTTGTTGCTCCTGTTGAGCCCTTTACAATGAATCGTTTTCGTTGCCCCCTCCGAAAAAAACCCCCAAAAAATATAAAACTGTTCAGAAAAATTCAAAAAAAGTAAAAAAATGTTCAGAAAAATAATAAAAAAAATATAAAACAACAAAAACAATTTAAAAAAAGTTCTTTTCAGAACTACCTCCCCGTTATTAAAAAATTGGTACAATATTTGGAACTGTGCCAACCTCTATTTCTCTTAGTTCGCTTCCCAGTTCGCTCCCCGGTACGCGAACCGGAAGCGAACCCAAAAATTTTTTTTAACAAAAAGAACAGTAAGTATAAGGGAAGGAAACAGACAGTTATGTTAAAAGAAAGACAGCTATAGGGGAGTAAACTAGAGATACTATTACCCGTAATCCACTGCTGATGATGTCACATATTACATCATTCATGACATGCTCAATGACATCATCAGCAGAGGATTGCGGGTAACAGTATCCCTAGTTTATTCCCTATAGCTGTGTTTCTTTTAACATAACTGTCTGTTTCCTTCCCTTATACTTACTGTTCTTTTTAAAAAAATTTTTTTAGATCAGTCAGAAACAGTGAAAGTAATGAAATATAAAAGACTACGTACAATATAAGCACTGTATGCAACAACTTTGACACTTACAGAAGCCTCACCTTCTCCATGCCTCCTACACAGTTCTACATGTACATCATAAATGCAAACAGAACAGAATTAATTATACATGTTAAATGGTTTATTTTTGCTGTTCTCAGAATGTATCAAATTTCACTAAAACAGTGACTTGAAGGTATTCATCATATAACAGCGGGGAAAAAAAACCACAATCAAAATGATTGTGTTTAAAAAACCCATACAACATAACGAATCAGAATTCAGAACTCCTTAAAGTTAACTTACTTTCCATGACGGCCAAGGATGTCCTATGAACAGCTTACACTCTGTTGTGCTGTTATTACTTTCAACCCGCCACTTTCTGAAAGAAAACCTCCATCGTTTTCAAAAACATGTTACATACAATAAATGACTTCTCGCTCTCTACCACACGTTTCCACAAGGCCAAATCGTGTCTGAGCCATTTATAACTCTTAGAATTCTTTTAAACCAATCCCGTCATGTTGTATTTCCGCAACTTTCACAATTAAAATGTTGAAGATCATTTTCACAATCCTGGACTAGTAATATCTTCCCCTTCTTGCTCAATCATGTTCTACATTTCCTATCACACTGATACTGCTTACTATGAAGCAGACTTACACTACCTTTATGACTAGTACAATTATTTAATTCTCTACATCACTTTTAATCACAAAGCAATGTAAAACAGTAGACAGCATTGCAGACTTACATTCCCTCTACTCCATGTTTTGATTGGCTGCTTCAATTAGCTTATAAAAAGAAACAGTTTTTCTGATCTCATTCAAAGTGCACGTATTTCTCCATGACGTCCAGTGTTATGATAAGAAGTTATGTCTCTATACTACACTTATCCTCAAGGCCAAATCGTGTAGGAGCCATTAGAACTTCTTGAAATTCCTCAGAGCACATCCCGAGATTCTTTCCCTAAAAGTTTGGTTTTAAAAACACCAGGTAAGAGTTTTTAAGGTCATACGGCAATTTATTTTTGAAAATTAAAACAGAATCATTGCAGAATGACCAGCCATTTCTACACTTTAAATAAGCTGTATAATGTCCTGATGTTATTGAAGGACCATCATGATATATAATTGCTACAGTTACAAAAGTCCTTCCTGATATTGACAACTGTGAAGCCACAAAATTTTTAATTAAAGTTGTCAATTTTGTTCCATCAGGCCTACATCGTTGGAACATTAAAATGACATACTGGCCATATGTTCGTATAAATAATGTGGACATCATTTCAGATTTACATTGGCTACACTCCATGTTGTGATCAGCTGCTTTTACTAGCTTATTAAAAGAGACTGATTTACTGTCTGGCAAAGTTAAATATATAAATCTTTCTGAGTCTACACTAGTAGTACTTGATACCCTACAGTTCTCGCAGTCATGCTGCCATTGATAAGAAAGCCCAAACAGGTGATCTACATCTACACCTTCATCATGCAATACATCAAGCATATACATTAAAAACTCCTGACAATCTTGCTGACTATTTTGAGAGAATTGTGTTTGGCCTGAACATCTGTCTAACAGATTTCGAATTTCAGACACACTTTCTATGTTTGTTCTATCAGTGCTACATTTCTCTAACACAGAATGTAACAAACTGCAAAATCTTTGATCAGAATTGACCACAATCTCTTCTTTTACATTTTCTAGAGAAAACAAAACATTAACCACTACATTAGCATAGCAGTTGACACCAGAACTGTTTTCAAATTGAAAACCAACAACATCTTCAACAGAATCTTTTTTGTTTCTGCTTATAATTTCAGGTTCATCAACTTTTCGTCTTTTTGCTACAACCTCCCCAGTATTGGTCACATTTCTTCGTTTCCGGCCTACCACACGTTTCTCAAACAAAGGATACTGAGGCAAATGTGGTGCATACTCTCTTCTTAACCTATTGTATTCCTTAACACAATCTAGATCCGCACAAATGTTTGTGACATCACACTCAATCAAGTACAATCCCGATAAAGTTCTAACTCGTGACAATGCCACATATGCCATACCCTCCTTGAACACAGAACTGCCAATATTCACCAATGCACAGTCTACACTTAAACCTTGCGATTTATGGATTGTCACCGCATATGCCAAGCAAACAGGAAACTGCTTACGACGAACATATAAGTCTTTTACAAGCAAAAATCTAGCAGAACAACGACCAATTAGCTGTACTTCCTCAATGCCATCAAATTTAATTTTTAAAAATTCAATTCCATCTCTATTTCTGTATTTCACAAAATCAACAACATTACCCATTGATCCATTTACCAGACCTCTTTCAACATGTAAATTCCTTCTTAAAATTATACGGCAGTTCAAGCACACATTCAGAGTCTTTTCAAAACCCGCAGTTTTAGATATACTCTTCTCTAATGAATCCAATTTTGTTTTCAAATTCTCAGACAAAATAATTGTTGATCCCATATGCTCTACTCTGTCAATAGCTTCCAGTTTCACAATCTCTTGCTTTTCTAAATGCAACATTTTGTTATTGAATTTGGCACATTCTGCAAGAGTTGGCATCAAACATATTCCAGATTTTTTCTCAGTAACTTTCTGAAAAATATTCTCAGGCACAACATCTTCGTCTGGATATAAATTTGTCAGTAATCGTGCATGTAAAGCTTCTTTCCCATGCTCGGTCACTTTTCCAATTCTAACATCTTGTAGAATAGTCTTGTAAACTTCATCCTTTGCCTGACGCATATTTTCATGCAGTTCAGCATAATTGAAGTTTAACCATATATTGACGTTGCCAATGCTCCCTAAGCACTTCCTGGTATCTTCATGCGTGAGCATTTTGAACACAGGTTGCCCTTTCACTGGTGTCAGCTGCAGAAGATCTCCGAAAACAATGATGTGTTTGCCACCAAATAACACATCATACTCTGTTTTGAGAACTTCTTGCATTCTCAAATGCACAAAGGCAAGCATGACATTGGAAACCATGCTTACTTCGTCAATGATAAGAAGTTTCATTTTCCTCAAGACTCTTGAAACTTCAAAACAAGCATCTCCAGATAGCTTGTGATATTCTAATTTGTTGTCATGCTCCACTGGCAGCATCAGTAAACGATGTAAAGTAATCCCTTTAATGTTATGTGCTGCCAGTCCAGTTGGAGCGGTGACAACACAAGACAGCGATGACTCTGTCCTTTCCTGCAAATAACATGAAATTGCTTTAATAAGGAAACTTTTTCCAGTTCCCGCTTCTCCACTCACGTACAGTCGGGCAGGCTTCAACGACGTACATGAGCACTCTTTCTTGTCATGACTTAATCCATGATCAATTTGCATGGTAATCTCGTCATATATTTTCCTCTGCTCAACGTTGAGTTGTCTTTCCAACTCTTCTAAGTTAACCGCATCCTCCTGAGCATGTGCCATGGCTCTTTCCACTTCATTCATAGCAGTGGCAGCTTCATTTTCAATAAGAGGTCCTCCTAGTGGATCCTGACTCAATGAAGCAGAACTCTGACTGTCCTGAGAACTGTCTCTGGCAATCTCGGCTGCAATCGTTGCTTCCTGCTCAATTTCCACATTCAACATTTCTACATATTTGGGAAAAGCAGGACATTCTATGGTCTCCTTGGCAGCATTGAATGAGTCTTCGTAACAAAGGAAATGTCCAAGCAGTTCCTCTTCTGCACGCCAAAGCTTAAAAAGTTGCAAAAGTGCTAAATAGAAAAACTCCTTTTTTTCAGGAGATTCACCACTCAATTTTCGATGGTTTATCAAGTGGCATTTTCTTTGCTTGACCAGACATCCCTCACTTCCTATTACAGCATACACTCCTTTCTCAGTATCTTCTTTGATGTTCCTCTTGAATATGTAATTTTGCAGAACCTCATACAGACAAACATTCTCGAGGTGACTGCTTCGATTTGGGTAATATGTATCCAACATGTTGCTCTTCAAAATGTCGGTACTGTTTGGCTCCTTTTCCGCCAAATACTCAATTTCCCGCACAGGTTTCAGAACTCGATTACGCGTTGCAGCAAGACCAACACTCGCCCAAACGATACTCCTGGACTTGGCATAGAGACTTGCTGAAGACAACCGGTCAGAACATTCATAAGCTCCGATTTCTCGATGCGACAACATCTTCAGACTGAAACTGTACAACTTCTTGCTGAGGCTCTTTTCATGGGAACTGTCCTCCCACATATCCTTCAATTCTGTCTTCTCTTTTTTGGTGATGTAAGATGTCACATACCGAGCCACAGCCATACAGTTATCAGCCACAAACTGTATATCCATGTTAGCATTCCACATGGACAAAATCACCGGGTTGTAGTCGTTGATGTACTTAGACTCTTCGTTCCTCTTCAAATTGTATGTGTTTTTAGGTGATTTCTTCATCACATTATGTCGCAGCGAAGACATCAAACTGTTCACTCTTCCTTTAGAAATCACCGGTCGTGGAAAGCCGAAACGACATTTGGTGTAGAACTTGTCTTTGTTCCGGAATTTACGACGACAGTACTTTCCACATCGATGGCTTTGGAAACGTAGAACTTTTTCTCTTAGGCTTTTTTTCTCCTGTGCGTTTGGAACAGCACACGTAGAATACTGTTCTATGAAACTCATCACTGAGTCTTCTGCATCTGTTCCAAATTTAGGTGCATCCTTGATCCACAGCAACATATGTATATGAGGAGCACCTCTTGCTTGGTACTCCTTCCTCCAGAAGAAATCCAACACCTCTCCAAGAGGTGGATTCTTCTTATTCATGATGAAAGACATCATACCTTCAAATCTATGATTGAAGTACCTACATTGACTGGATCCAAAGAGCACAGTTCTCCGGGTGTCTTGAATTCGATGTTTTCTACGTTAGCATTTGCCTCTCGTAGAAATTCAAGTAAGTCTTCCCAGCCATACTCAGCACAGCTCAAAGTGAGGAACCATGTGGGAGTTCCTAAGTTCCTCAGCATACATTTTAAATCACCATGACGACGGTACCAGTACTCATTAGTACCACGCTGACACGCCATGAGATTAATCAGGTGAGAATCCAAAATACTGTCTTGGACATTGACTTTATCCATAAAGTCACTTGCCGAGATGTTTTGCATGTGTATACCACTTTTCAAGATGTGGTTCACTGCATATGACAGTCCAGACAGATCGCTTTCAAACAGGAGATGAAACAAATAAGGAATGCATTGTCGAAACCTAGGATCTCCTGCATACAATCGCAAAGTCCGGTATTCAGAAGCAGGAATTTGATGAGGTCGCTCATCATATCTTCCTCCCTGACCTGTTGGAAAAAGCTGTGGGAAACACCGAGCTTCCAAACTTTCCTCCCAAACACTAATGGGACTCCCTTTCGCTTGTTTCATTTGAAACAACTCAATAGCATTCCCCATGACTTCCTTGGAATGCAAAGGATGAACACTATAATGTTCATATATTTCTTCACTAGTACAGGGTTCTACTTTCTCAATTTGACCAGCACACAAATCGCTATCCTCTTCCTCACTTACTTCCTCTTCTGCAACATATACATTTTTATAGTATTTATTATATTTTTTCAAATACAATGTTGCCCTTTTGACTTTCCTAACATCTACTAAATCTTGCCATATTTTCTTATTCTTTGTCGGAACCCCATTAACTAAGATAACAAGAGGTTCCTCTTCCACTTTTTCTACTCCAATTGTGTTAATGTTTTTCTTCAAATCTAGAGGCAAATAAACAACTCTTCCCTTTAATCCTCTCTGTAAATCTGATGGAGGCAATTTCCCTGTCTGTGGCTCCATTCTTACAATAGCCTGAAAGGGATGGATACTTTGAATCAAAATAGATTCATAAGTATTTAAATCCTTCAATTCAGAAGGAATCTCAACCAATTCCAGATTATTATGAACTGCTCTAGCAGGCATCTGGTTTTGATTTAATTTGTTACAACAATAAGTACACACACGTTGATCCAATCCCAAATCAAAACAATTTTCTACCATCAAGTATGTTGTAAAATCCTTCCATTCACTATTACTTTCCCTTTCACTTTTTACATATAAATCCACTAACTTAGTCTGATTCTTATAATAAGTGCGTCGACAACACACACAAGTGAAATTTGGCCTCTCACTTGATTTCACCTCAAACGTCGCAATTTCCCTCTGGAAATTATCTGTACTGGAAACCTGTACACTATCTTCCACATTACTCTCTTCTTCTTGGTCAATTTCAACATTCTCCTCTTTACTTCCAAAGTAACAAAACTCAATTTCTTCACATATATTCTTCACATCTATTTCAGAACCATGCAAAAGAGCAGCGCATAATTGTTTAAGCATAATTGCTGGACTCTTAGCATAATACAACATTCTAACTAATTTCCTCACTTTATTATGATGCACTGCTAGCATCCTGAAATGATGAAAAACACTCTGGCATATTCTCCTGGAAAGACAAGCCAGTGAATGACCATGCAAACCTATCCCTTCTCTCACTCTGCAAGGATCTAATTCTTGCAACAACTTCATTTTCTGCTTCAAACTTTTCTTATTAAATGACCGTATAAAATCACAAAGCAAATTGATGGAATCCTGTCGTACACTGCAAATACTACTACACTTCCAGGTGTACACAGGACCCTTAGGACGTCTCCCTAAAACCTCATTACCTAACACCTCTTCTATCTCTGTTGTCACAAGTTTTTCTTTTTCAACTGGACAACCATCTTTCACTTCATAACCTCGACCACTGGTGTCAACTGCATGCACCAAATCATTATCCTGGAAATAACTCTCCTCATTAAAAAATGCCTCAGAGCTTGAACTATGCATCCATTCTCCAGAAAAAACTTCACAAAAATTACTACGATTAACTATTCTCTTCCATCTACTATTTCTTTTGAAATCATAAATTGCCTTGTTTAGTGTAGTGTATGAAATGATGAATAGTCAGTAGATCCTTGAAGCTCTTTATTTCAAGAAAGATGTACAGGAGGAAAACCCCACCAGGAACAGGATGGTCACTGCTCAGCCCTCTCTCATCAATTGTCATTCCACATCCACACCAGGCACACTAACGTTCTATTCACTCTGTCATCCATCATTCAACATTCCATACTGACATCACATACATACTGGCTGAGCAGGAAGCAAGGAGATAATATAAAGCACAACATATCTCCTTTTCTTCAACGAAAAATAAACAGAATAATATAATACATAGCGAAAGATAAAATTTGCAATATATATGCATATTTAAATTAAGACTAGAATGAAATAGACTAAGTAAATATAGGTAAACACAACCTAAGCAAATAATATATATGTACATTTAAATTAAAACTAAAATGAAATAGACTAAGTAAATATAGCTAAGTATATCCTAAGCAAATATAGCTAAACACATCCCCTTCCCTTGGGAACATTATAATTGTTAATTGCAACAATACCAATGTATGTATAGAATAACCACTGCAAAGAAGGCACAGCTGAAGCTAAGTAAAAAGATTATGTAGGGTATAAACAGTAGGAAGGGCGCGCGCACACCCCACACTGAATAAGTATAGAGACCAGCTCTGAATAACCCTAGGAAGTAAATAACCTCTAAACTTAAAGTATCAGCAAAATAAGAAGCATCAAACATGAAGCTAAAATTTGCAGCACTAAATTCGTAATATGTAAATAACAACAATCAATTAAATCATAAAAGCAATACAGACTAACTGCTGTATCAAGCATTGAAAGTAATACAGATTCATTCGAATTGCTGTACCTAGCATTGAAAGTAATCATAAAAGCAATACAGACTAACTGCTGTATCAAGCATTGAAAGCAATACAGATTCATTCGAATTGCTGTACCAAGCATTGAAAGTAAAACCGGCTTGAAGCACTGTACAAAGTATATAACGAAACATAGGCATACCTGAATTATTGTATGAAGCATAAACATATAACAGACTTATAAAAATTAGTGTAAAAAGCATTGAAAGTAACACATATTCGAAATACTGTATGAATAGCATTGGAAGCAATACAGACTTATAAGAATAGCTGTAAAAACACCTTGCATAAAATTTTGTAAAATAATAATGAATGCAGAACAACAGACCTACTAGATGGTTGGAAGAATTATTTTAAATAAAGCACCAACGTAAATATCAGTATAAATTATTTAAACATAGCTGTATAAATTATTTAAACATCACTGCAACTCTATTAACTGAAAAGCAGCTTAAAAAGAATTGGTGTATGAATCATAAACATTGCAGTCTTAGTGATATAACTGTATCAGTTACTATAGCCTTACAGTGTTATGTAAATTGCTGAAATATGCTGAAATATCTATAACATAACCTTTAAGTAGTAAGCAAATGAGCCCCCATGTATAAATTAGAGCTCTATGAAGCAACGACAAGTAGAGTACCGATTTTATCCAGCAGATGGTAGTAAGATGATGAATAAAGTAACTGAAACTTAGTAGAAAGAATGAAGAATGAATATTACTCTGTCAGTATTTCATCTGTTGCGTCACCTCAAGGCTTGACAGGTCCACGTAAAAAGAAAAGGACAGAATGATAATATTTGAAGACTTCCGATAGCACTTCTCTCACTAAGTCCCAAATGTATCTGTTCTTCCTCATTTACCTCGCTCTGTCACAGCAAAGTATTAGTTGAACTGGGAAATTAAATACGGCGTCAGCGTTCGTTTTCTCCACTTGCCTCCTCCTGTGTCAGCAAAATTGTAATTGAAATGGAGAGTCAAACTTGACCTCGTGTGTGAAGACGAGTTGATATGCACAAGGAGAAAGGCGCTGTGACTTATGAAATACCAGCGCGGGCAGAGTGTCAGAGGAATGCGCTCCGCAAGATGGATGGCGTAGCATTGTTTCCGGTTACCACGGAAACGAATATGCAGATGGCTGGGAAAGATCGTCATGACGTGACACGCACTCTTGCAAAGATTCTCAAACGTCATCATAAGCAGGATGGCTTCACCGTGGAAGGAGCTCTCCGTGTGAAAGGCAGTTGGCAGTTGGAATAACGTAAGATGCCACATCATTTGTTACTGAAATAAGTTCAGAAGATCAGACTCTCACACGATAGAATTTTAAAGGAAATAACCCGTTTTCCAACAGAAACCACTCGTTTTCCTGTTTGTAGCAGTCTTTTAAATTTCTTGCTCTCAGACTTCCACACAACTGAATTTTAAATGAAAACCACTCGTTTTTTCCCTTCTTCTTGGTAGTAAGTAAGCGAGTGTCAGAGCAGTACTTGACATTTAATAGTCTTTTACTCGTTAGGGATTCTTCTTAACAGTATTTTTAATTTAAAGGTCAAACAATTCTCAATGGGTTTGTGACCTTGAGCTAGATCTGGCACTTGAGAGTTTAGGGCGACCGATTTCGGGGTCACTGGTGGGGTTTTGGAGTGCCAGGTAGCTTGGAGAAAACCTTAGTAATTTAAAAGTCCTTTACCTTAATTGAATTCTTCTCTTTAGGGTAGTATTGCTTGGAGGTACCTTGTAAATAGGATGTAGCACGCTGTGAGTTCTTCAATCGTCGCCAAAATGTAGTGTATGAAATGATGAATAGTCAGTAGATCCTTGAAGCTCTTTATTTCAAGAAAGATGTACAGGAGGAAAACCCCACCAGGAACAGGATGGTCACTGCTCAGCCCTCTCTCATCAATTGTCATTCCACATCCACACCAGGCACACTAACGTTCTATTCACTCTGTCATCCATCATTCAACATTCCATACTGACATCACATACATACTGGCTGAGCAGGAAGCAAGGAGATAATATAAAGCACAACATTTAGCTTCCTAATTCTATTGATTGTCAAAATAAATAACTTACGTTTAATTTCAAATGCCTGATCAATAACTTTCTCAACTATTTTTTTCTCTTATAAAAAACCACTTTCTGTTGACCTTTCTTAATATTTTTTAACAAATTGCCAATTATCCTGTTGCGGAACATTCGTTTACGAATGTCCCTAAACTGTTGTTTCCTTCTACTTTCATGCATAGAGTTATCTCTTACTCTAGCAGTAACATTTCTCATTGGCCTTTCCTTACCGTTTGAATTGCTTCTCCTTTTCTGGACTGAAACATTTTCTGTAGTAATATTTTTTTTACTAGATATATTTCTTATGAATGTTTTTGTACTCTTACCCGGTGCTTTCTTGGTGACTTGACAAATCTTTTTGTTAGAGGACTGCTGCTTTTTTTCATTCACCTGCTGTCTTTGACGTTTTGCAGCCTTTCTCACTCTTTCTTTGCTTGGCATCCTAAAATCTTGAAATAATCTGCAGTTGAATCTGTGGTAAAATAGAATAAAAAATGTTATTAACCACTATTACCCAACAGTAAATTAATAACAGTCATCAAAAACTTAACACACTACTTAACATTTTTACATAGAAGAATTTTTTGTACATGGCAAATTTAAAATACAGAAATAGCAGAAAATAAATGGAATTTATATTCATTTTACCTGTCCTGTTTTATATATGAATCTGATCTAATTTTATGACCATATTTTAATATTTTATTGAAGACACTACACATAACCTGTTTTTGAAGGTGTCTTTATTTTTAAATTAAACGGTTTACATATTTACTTTTTATTTATTATAAATTTATAAAATAAATGTTTATAGTTCCATAGGCTCAAGCAAGTCAGCTTCCCATCCTATGTCATACAATTCTGACAAATCTGCATCCTCATCACGTTCTTCTTCATCCTCAGGATTGAAATCATCCAAGGGATCAACATCCACTGATGTTTCAATTACGAGTTCAATGATGAGGTCGAAATCAACTGATTGCTGATTGTCGCTCATGTTGATGTTGTCTTTATCTTTAAAGAAAGATAACAACAATGAGATGTTGCACAGTAAGAGACAAATCTCAGAGATTATAATAGTAAAATTGTTTAACAAGAGTAACATTTTGCAGCTATTATTTAACCATGTCCAACGATGCTGAGGAGCAGAGGAGGTGAAGCCTATCTCCAATTTTTCACTGAACAGGACTCATCTCTTCTTAACCTTGGATAAACCTCACCGACTCTGTGTCCCCTGCACATAATTAAATGTAAAGGGGCAGATTTATATTAACTAGCACATCCCCAGGGATGCACCAGTTAACATGCACCGCTGCTCTGCCACCCACAGTGTGCCGCATTTACAATCAGATAGGACAAAGCTACATCAAAACCCTGCTTGAAGCAGGCATAGATCTTGACGCAGGTAGGCTGAAAGCTAAAGCAACAACTAAGTGTCGTGTGCAGAAGTTGCAAAAAAGGAAAAATGGCGTTTAAACCAGTAATGAGCCCATGCTAACTTAACACAGAGTAAAGATATCCAGGATCTACATCAGTTTGGGGTTCACGAACCTGGCAGGTACAAGGCACTGAGGCTTTGCACCGTGCATGTCTCATCCCAAATCATATGTTGTTTGTGAATGAAACAATTTCCCAGACCAAATGCTTTGGATTGGCTACTTCTAAAAAATTAAACACCCCTACTATCCCGGAGTTACAGGAATATGATGCTTGGAGTAATTTTACTCGTTGTCCATTAAAGATTTACAGGCCCTACTCCGTAATTCTTCCTTTAACATTTCCAGTATAAATCCAAAAGGTTGACTGCTTTGGCAACGTGCCTTATCCATGGTTTAATAACGCTGCCTTTTGCTTTATATAAGTTTTCAAATTGTATGAAATATATACCAATAGGTCGTTATTAACCTTTAGGTAGTGGTTTTCTTCATGAGGTCTGGTCGCTTCCATACACATACAGATTTTCAAAGATGATCAAGAAGTTTATCTGAATGGAGAGGAATGCACTGAGACGCCAGATCATTCACTAATGTGTAGGCACATACAGTTACACGGTTCATGCAACAAACACAGACCAAATATGGCTTGCGTGTTGCAAGGAACGCCAGTTCCTGCTATCATCCCCACGTTCAAGTTGTTGGAAAATGGTAGTTATTTGATGCTCAATAATGAAGATTGTTCTGGGTTAATTAAAAGTATTCCTTTTATCGTAACAGTAAGTGAACGGGTTATTTGCTGCAGAAATGTTCTATTTCCTCCCACACATGAACATAGGGAGTTTTCAATCTGGCCACAAATACCAACCTTGGGAGCACATTTCAACGGCATGGCAAGAATAAGAGCTCTTTTGTCTCAGAGAGAGGTGGCCTTGACTTCGGCCCGTGAAACTTTCGTGCTTCACATAGCGAACACCCGTACAGAGGTGCAGACCCTTTTAAATACAGATTCGTCTTTCCATTTCAGCAAGATGGTTCAGACTATCTCTAACGCGTCCTCTACAAAGGGCCTGGCACACTTTTTTAAAGTTGTTACCAGTGGTCTCGTGACTTCATTTGAGAAAATCTTTGGAATCATCCCTGCTTTCTTTCATTCTATTTTTTCCACTGTGCTTGGTGGATTCCCATTTTTACTTGCATTACCAGCGGACGCTCTTGTGCTTTTTTACATTTTTAAATATGGATGTCCCTCCTGTGCAAGCTCCCGCCCTGCAGCTGCTCACGCTGTTCCGCAATCGCATGCTTGAATATTATGGCACAATGCCGTTGGCGATATTAAGCACGGCATATGGATTATCTTTTCGATTCTCCTACTTCACCTGTGTCCAGCCTGTATTTCACTGCCTGACCTGTGATTTCGATTGGGCCATTGATTTGTGTCTCTGCGGACCGGTTTCTCCTGACGTCGACTTTAATCAGCTGATGAGTCCTATCATTACTCACGAGTTGGTTTGTCCTGGCGAAAGTATTATGGCTGTGGCATTGATCCATGGACTAATTGGTCCCTGGAATTTACTGGCGGCAACACAGTCTTTCTTGGAACAGAGCTTTCTTGAAAACCCACCGAGCTGTCCTCTGATGGTGA
Organism: Lissotriton helveticus; assembly: GCF_964261635.1. Classification (NCBI taxonomy): domain Eukaryota; kingdom Metazoa; phylum Chordata; class Amphibia; order Caudata; family Salamandridae; genus Lissotriton; species Lissotriton helveticus. The sequence continues at coordinate 448,825,549 of NC_136061.1, forward strand.
TAGAGGATCCGGTGCTGGAAGAGCACGTATGTTCTTTTCCGCTTTTAAATTGGATGGCTGAACTCTGTTCGGATGAAGACGGTGACTTCCTATTAGAGGGTGTTGCAGCTTATTTTGCATACACAGTTATATCATAGACCTTTTTCATGTTTGATATGCTGAGTACTAGCATTTCATTGACAATTCATTGACTTATTTGTCAAGTTTTTATTATTTAGCTTGCCTATTGGCTTAAGCCTCGATAAAGTAGTTGGCTGTTTTATTTTTCTTTAGCATTAAATTTTCCTAGTTTTTAATGTTTTACCTTGCGGACCGTCCACATATAAAGTTGCAATCTGCTCTCATGAGATGGCACTTCTATTATCTTATTCAGTTCGTTTCCGGATCATGGGGAGGTGTCATGTAGATCCTATATATCTTTACACCGTGTTAAGTTAGCATGGACTCATTACCGGTTTAAACGCCATTTTTCCTTTTTTGCAACTTCTGCACACGACACTTAGTTGTTGCTTTAGCTTTCAACCTAATAGTTCATCGTGATTTACATGAGAATAATATGTTATTGCTCTACTATCTGCTTTACTTGTTAAACTATATCTGTACAGCGAGTGCTGAAGTTTCAAGAACAACACGATACAGAATTGTTATGAGGTCTGATCTCCACGACTTCATACTCATAACATAAGTGCAGCTTCTGCCAATTCTGGGCATGAGGCGGGTTTTATATTGCTTTGCCGAACACACATACACAACACTTGATGCGGTTCACATGAAGAGAGAGCTGGTGTATGCTGATGTGATTCCTTCAAATCTAAGACACTAAAGTATGGGCACGCCCTAAACCAACACAAAGAGACCTTCTTAGCAAATAATATAATATGTGTATTAGGGAGGGTGAGATATAAGCAGCCGCAGGCCGTGGAGGGAGTTACGGTGGGGCAGGGAGGCGGGGAGGGGGAGGGGCAGGGTGGAGTCCTCTCCACCCTGCCCCTCCCCCTCCCCGCCTCCCTGCCCCACCGTAACTCCCTCCACGGCCCGCGGCTGCTTATAAGTGTTGCTAACTCTTATTCATTTACAGCATGTTAACATACTGTCACCATTCGCTTTTTATGTACTAGTAACTATGCTGGTAATTTTGCTACTGATAATATGTGTACTTGTATTATCTAAGATACTACGCCTGAGAAGACGGCATTAGTAAATAAACATTTCAAATACACATGTGTTCTTCTTAACTCCATGTTCTGGTTTCTAAGAAATATATAACGACCGACTGTTCATGAGTTCCACGTATCCTGAGGTACTATAAGTTCATATTCTGGATTGTCTAAACATTGAGAGTTTGTTATATCCAATGTGACACTGTACCTAGCTTGCTAAGGGGTTTTTGATTACTAAGGTGAGTTTTGGGGCACCCTAATTCGCCGAGGTTCCAATCCTCTGTCCACAGTTCTGTGTGAGAACAGAAACCCTGCGACAGGGGCACCCCTGAGCCTTGCTGGAGCTTCATCACACTTGCGATACAACTCCAGCAATGCGCCACCTTTACGGCACAGATACGTCACGCATCTGTGCTGTTTTTGCCCCATGATGCGCCGCATTGTAAATGCAGCACACCATAGGTGACGGAACAGCGGTACAGAATGACTAACACATCCCTGGTGATGCGCCAGTCATCATAAATCTATCCCTATGCTTCTTATCTTGTTAGACATGAACCGCCATATGTATCATCAAAGTTTTTTGCATTTCCTAAATAGCGAACTTTAAGGAATAAATAGCGATTCTTTACCATTCCTAGTTTGCGATGAGCTATTTGCTAATTACAAATTACCCATTCATTTCCATGCAGCAGGAGGCCCATAGGAATGAAGGTGCAATTTGCGATTAGCAATTACCTCATCGCAAATTACGAATTTTTCCGAGGGTGCAGGAGTGTCTCAAGAACACCCTGCTGCACCCCTGAAAAAGAAATTTGGGGGCATATGGCGCACATAAATTTTGAAAACATTCCTTTACCTCAAAAACGATTTTCAACTCATAATTTGAAAACACTGCACATGGGGAAATGACTTAAAATGTCCTTAAGACACATAAAAGCGTTTTTTGATTGCCTTTGCAGCATGTTTCAGTCACCTTTAACATGCCTATGTAACGCAAACATTCAAAATCTAAATTTGCCATGCACAGGTGGGAGCATATTTACAAGCAATTTGCTCCACAGACAAACTTCTTACATTGAAATGGGAAAAATAACATCAGAGACTCTCAATTACCTTATAAAGAAGCAGACACCATTATGTCCTTCTCATCAATATTAAAACCATTGCTTTTTCTCAAAAACGATTTACAAGTCATAATTTGAAAACACTCCACAGCTCCTATGCACATAAAAACCCTGTCAGTACTAATACTTCACATTTTCTCCAATTAAAATTTCTCAAAGAAACAAAATCTATTTGTAAAACACTTGAGACAAAGCAACATTTGAAAAACACAACTTTCTTCATAATTTTCTCCTTAAAGCACACTATTTTCTATCTAAATTAAAGAAATCTTTTCTCACCTTAGCAAATACTTTGAGTTTCAAAACAGTCTCAGAAACACACCAATTTGTCTTCAGCAGAGCAAAAGGTATGCACTCCAGAGTCTGCAGCTATCAAAAGCACAGAAATGCTGTAATTCCTCACACATATCTCTCATGTCACCCAATCAAAACTCTTCCCTCACTTTTTTTCAAAGCAAAACCCTTCCCCCCTCTGCCCCCTCTCTGCTTTTTCTGCATAGCAACCACCTCTTGCAAGACCTCTGGTGTTTCCAAGTTCACACAACAAAGTTGCAATTGAACTCTGAACTCTCAGTGCACCTGCATATCCAGTGCAATCTTTCATTTAATGATTTTTTCTTCGCCACTCAAAATACATCTTTCAACGAACTCATCCATGCACCCTAACTTTCTGTTTTCAGCAATCAAAATCCACCAATCACTCTTACTGCTTCATTAACACAGAAACTCCTCAGTTTTTTTTATTTTACACTCTCATTTTTTCAACTGCCATTTCATTGCCACACTTCATCTGACTGCAGGAGAACCTTCTCTCGCCATGTTTTCTGTCTGGATTGTTGGACATAGTTACATCTATTGGGCTCAGAGGTACGCTGAAAACAGGAATTTACCTAACCTCAATTTACAAGATGTGGAAATTAAGTGGTTTGGCCACAGAGGATTAAAATGTCACCAATTGATACCATTGGTGAAAACCTTTATGCATTTGCCAAAACCTGACCTGTTAATTGTGCACTGTGGAGGTAATGATTTGGGCACTTTGACTGGGGTAGGTCTGGAAATGCTTTTAAAGGACACCTTTGAGCAATTGATGGCACTTTTTCCTCAGACTGCCTTGGTATATTCAAATATATGCCAAAGACAAAAATGGAGGTGGTCGAACCAATTTTGTCCACAAATTGAGAAATCGAGGAAGCATGTAAACAAATCTGTTTCAGCTTACATGAGAGACCATGGAATGGGCTCCCTGTACAACAATAACTTGCGTTACTACATGCAAGATATCTACAGAGGAGATGGAGTTCACTTCTCAGATGAGGGCAACAGAATTTTCACTCTGAATTTAAGACTGTGCATTGGTACCTACTTATAAGTACCTAAATGTACCATAAACCCAAAAGCTCTTCTCAGAGCTACCCTACATCTGATCACTCACAATTATTATTTTACTCTAACTTTTTTCACTAATTTTCAAGAAAGTACGCTCCCCAGAACGCTTCCCGGTTCGCGAACCGGGCGCACTCCACGCAAAAAAACTAAAAAAACTGTATATTTTTTTTTTGCCCTGCGAGACCCTTTTAAAGCCTCCACATCAAACCTAGGGGGTCAGGGACGATCTACTATGCCCCCTTATGGTCATTTGCCCCTTAGCTTTGGCCTCCTCTTGTCTCTCGATCCTACCGAGAGACAAGATGGCGGCCGCTACGGACTGTTTGGAATGTTTACAGACGCCGAAGAACCAATCAGCTTCGCAAACCTCCGTAACGCGAAAAGTACGTGAAGCGGAGCGCTGTTACAGATATATATTTTTTTTGAACGTTAATTTCTCAAAATCCACTGGAGCACATATATTGAGACCTAGCAAAGGCACATCGGGCTACCAGTCCCTACAATTTTGCCAAGTTTCGTGCAAATCCATTCAGCCGTTCGATTATTATTAATTTTTTTTTTTTTGCCCCGCTGGGCCCTTTTAAAACCTCCACATCAAACCTAGGGGGTCAGCGAGAATCTACTATGCCCCCTTATGGTCATTTGCTCCTTCGCTTTGGCCTCCTCTTGTCTCTCGATCCTACCGAGAGACAAGATGGCGGCCGCTACGGACTGTTTGGAATGTTTACAGACGCCGGAGAACCAATCAGCTTCGCTTCACAAAGCTCCGTTGCGCGAAAAGTACGCGAACCGGAGCGCTGCCCGGTCCGCTGTTACAGATATATATCTTTTTTTAAACGTTAATTTCTCAAAATCCACTGGAGCACATATATTGAGACCTACAAAAGGCATATCGGGCTACCAGTCCCTACAATTTTGCCAAGTTTCGTGCAAATCCATTCAGCTGTTCGGGCTAAAAGTGAGGCCAACCGCCCTATGGAAAACTCAATGTTAAAAACACGTTTTGGGACCCCCCTTTTTTCTCGACCCCCCCTGGACGAACCCCCCCCCCCAATTTTCAGGGGCTGCTCAGAAACAAAATGTGCCATTTTCCTGAAAATTTCAACCAATTCCGTCCACAAACGCCAAAGTTATTAGACATAGAATTTTCAAAAATCCCATAGAGAAAAAATCCTAACTATATATACCTACTGGCGACCGCCAGTAGGTAATATATATATAGATATATATATAGATATATATATAGATATATATCTATATATACATATATAGTTAAAGTAATGGTATAATTAGGTGAATATGTCAGTGACAACATTAACGTTTCGAACTTAAAAAAAACACAAAAATTCAAATCATCCGAGCTTCTTTTTTTACACATTACTCTATAAACTAGTATGACATTAGAGGCCTGAAAGTAAGTCCAAAATAGCTCAGAATAAGATGAGGCATCATTAATGTCATTCCAGATACAACTCCCATAGGTGTAGCAAGTATGTGTTATGTGCATGGGAAGCCCAGTTCACATTAACAATCAACCACTGATATATGGGAAAAACTCATTACGCACGGTGTTCAATATTTATACATCTGTTGAGAGAAAGCCAAGTTCCTCAAGGCGTGTGGCCCCACCTCCCCTTTTTGGGACATTATAGCCCAAGGGGTTGGGACCCCAGGCCTCTAATGGCTCAGGGAGGGGGCAGCATGCCTTCCTCCCTTTATGGAATGCATTAAACAATGCGGCACTGAGCCACCATTTTTTATTTCGATCGCGCAGACGTTCCTTGAGATAGCGACAAAAATTGCTGATTTATTTTGTATTGTAGACCTAGGGGGCATCCTTCTGGGTTCTCTCACACTTAGACCTAGGGGGACAGGGCATCCCCATCCTGCCCTCTTATGTTTTGTTTTTAGGTCTCGGGCCTAGCGTCACACTGCGTAAGCAGTGTGGGCGGAGCCCGGGATTTTATGACTTCAATGTGGGGCTTTATTCTAACTCTCTCTTCCATTGGCTAGCTTCCTAAATGGAGGCTAGCCATTGGAAGAGATGTGTGTCAATTACTATTTTCCCCGCCTTGATGCGATCCGTGGGCGTTTGTCTCTTTTTTTAAGTCCCGCCCCCCACACCCTCCCTCTCGCCGAGGTCCCAGTCTAATCCTCCTGTAATGTATCGTTTGCTACCTCTTGTATTTTGTTTGCTCACAATTGTCACTTTTGCCTCATGTAACTTTAAGTCTGCTTTTGTGACGTGTTCACTCATATTGTAATGTTCTCATGGATCATTTCAGTGACCTGAAGGGGCTGCCGCGCTGCCCGCGGCGACCCGGAAGTGCTTCTGTGCTCTTTTTAGGACTTGTGCCCTGAGAGTAAGAGATGTTGGTGCACTGAGCGAGCAGCCACTTTAGGAGCGGTGGGACGAGGTCGTGTAAAGTATTCGTCTAGGATCTAATAACCTCTCGTTGCAGCTGAAGAACAGTTATGTGTCACTCCTGAGTCTCATCAAGGTAAAGGCCATAATGACCGCGCATGCACAGAAGAGCGTGAGCCCCACCATCGATCCGCCTCGCAGGCAGACTCAGAAGTGCTGGGTTGTGTTTTTCAAATGCTGCTCGCGATGACAGCCCCGTTAATGGCTCCCTTTTGAGTGCTGACGTCACTGCAGTATGCGGCTCCTTCAGACCACCCGGTGTTTTAATGAGCCCGAAGCGCTCGAGCCGCGGCAGTAATTGGCTAGAGGCATGTTGACGATGCCGCAGTGGCACTTACAGCATTTAAAGGATTACAGGGTTATTTTAGCATTTTCGCAATTGTGCATTTCATCAAAGTACAAAACATCCCCGCTTCAAAGTGCATCGGGTACAGGACGAGCCCCCGCCGCCTGCAAAGACCCCACGGAGGAAGGAAGCGAGTCTGCGGGGGGAGCTGGATTCACTACCGAGGCTTCCAAGCGCTAGCGCTGGGAGGAGATGTATTTATTTATAGCTCAAAGAGGGAATCACCAGGGAATTGGATCAAAAATTACTAACTTCAACTCTGAGCAAAATAAGGAATGACCAGAGGCTATGACTGTCTCGCAGCTTTATTCAGTAATATTTCATTTCTCTGGGGACGCTCTGGGTTCGAGCTGGAACCCTCTGGGAACGCAGAATTAACACCCAGCGTCCGCGCAGCGGTAACGAGGCTCTATGTAAGCGGAATGATGAAAAGCGCAAAGAGAGTGTAACAGCCAAATAGAGTGAGAATGGGAAAGCAGAGAGGAAAAAGAATGGAAAGAAGGAAATACAAAACAGGAGGGAAAGTAGGTTGGAGGGAACTAAAGAAAAACGGAAAAGAGAAAGGAAGGAAAGGAGCTTTTCTTTAAGTGAACATTCTCCGGGGAGCTTCCTAAAAATACGGGAATCGCTCGCCTCCCTCACTCAGTGGTAGATTTATAGATGAAAGTGGGGGTTAGAAGGTATTTTATTTTCTTGGTGCTCCCCTGCGGTCTGGGCACCTTAGCAAGGCTTTTAGATGCAAGTCTGCAAGTTGAGTTGGCGGTTCTGTCATATTGATTTATGCAATGTTAAATGACGTGGCAACGCGTACCTCATTGTTAGTATGAGACCCCTGTGTTCGTGTTTTTGTTTGTACTAAATGTGAGCTAAAATATTTTCACAAACTTGTGATCTGGATATTGTTTTGGCGGGAGGGGGGCAATGCCGCATTATTGTTAATCCCACCGCCTGCACGAAACGTTACTTCTGCTGACAACATCGGCAGCTGATGACGCCCTTCTTCGGATGTGTGTCCAAAAAAAGGTAAAGTGTAAAAAGTAGGAGAAAGCTGCTATCTCTAAGTACAAGGGTGCCCTGGGAGGTGATAAACTCGGCTACAGACTGACGGTTTCAGTGAAAGCATCTGCTGGGATCACTTTGGAGACGACAGATGTTGCCTGGAAATGACACACGATCTCTTTAATTGCTTTCCCACGCATAGGGAAGAATGAAGTGCGACTCGATTTCGGATTGAGGAAGAAGTTATATTAGTGTATTTTTGGTCAACAGTTTCCCTGGTTTATTATAGTAGCATATTCATTTTACCCTATCCCTCCGCTTTTTGAAACATTCCGAAGCTGGCAATGCATCTGCTATAGAATGTTGGTGGAGGATTCTCTGAACAGCTGGGATCTGGGCTCTGCCATCTTTTAACAGGACTGTGGTTGGCCAATGTTTGAGGGCGTGTCTGACCCTAAACCAGCCTCCCTTCCCAGGGACTGGCCCCACTTCTTCCGCTGCACCCCTGAGGGCACGAGGAAAGACTAGAGCTGCGTGCCAGTTGTATGCTGTTTTTGTTGGACTTTGTGATGTTTATACAGCGCAAACGGTTTAAGTCTCTGCCGATGCCCCCCCTCCCCATAGGGTGGTTGTCAGTGATAGAGCGCGCGAGGCCACCCGACCAACAGTTTTCGCCGTTTCCGGCTTCAGGGCCCATATACTTTTCAAATCACCATATACATCGATCAGGTGACTTCACGAGCTCTATCAGGTTGGTGTGTGTGTTTTCCCTGCTACCAATTTTCGGTGCACCCGACTTACCATCCACCGATGCGGGTGCCTAATGACCACAATGAATCAGGGAGCTAGCTGTAAAAGAAAGGCATCAAAATACAAACCCAACCAATAACCTTCAAATACTGTTTAAATGACCACGGACAACTGGAAGTTTTAAAATGTTTATCTAAAGTTCAATATTTTCTTGCATGAGGTACAGTAAAATAAGGCAATCAATAACCAGGATAACGTAAATCACATAAGCATGAAGAAATAATGACAGAGTAATCATCAAGGTACTAATAAATGTAGCGAGAAAATACTATGTAAGTCAGTAATATCTAAACAGGGATAGGCTAAGTGTGTGTGACTATAGGAGAGCTTATAATGAATAACACGCTTCACTTAAGGTGAAGGGGCCTTTGAACAATCTAGGCAAACGAAGTTCTAGACCATATCAGAAAATGACACACTGCTATGCAAAATATAATTTCTAACAAATGAGAAGACATAGGAATAAACTTTAGGGAAAATATAAATGACTTTCAGTAGTTGCGAAAAGGCATGGAAAATATCACATATGCAATGTTGAACTTTATTAAAGCAAAAGTTAGAAATTCAGAAGGTGCAAGAATTTCAAGAGGTTCAGAGCAATATTTACCTAGAAAGGTGTGGAAACCAAACCCTGGCCACGGGTCGGTTAAGGACAGGAAACCCTCACGGAAGGATACCCCTCAAAGGACAGCAGGTGCAGAATGGGCACCCAGGACAGGACAGGATACCCTCGGAATAGGAATCAGGACAGGACCCTCAGGACAGGACAGCAAACCCTCAGGACAGGACCCTCTTCAGGACAGGACCCTCTTCAGAACAGGACCGGAACCCACAGTTCGGAAGCAACGCCTGCGCTCCACCCGCTCTGCAGCTATCGATCAAGACCCCGATTGGGTCAGCGAACTCCCAGCTAAGTGCTTTGCCAGCACTTTAAGGTTCAGTAGAACCTTAGTCTATGGTCAAATTCGGACAGAGTGCTCCGCAGCGCTCTGTATCTTCAGTCACCTATTGAGTGCGTTGGGTCAGTGACAGGTCAGCTAAACCAGACAAGTCGGACGGTTCACTAGGTGAACCCAGGGTAGATATACAGTTTGGGGACAGTGTACCACCCCTCAATGTTGCAAAGTGTCAGAATCCCTCAATTTCGATTGGTCCTAAGGTAGGGTTTGGGTAACACACCAATCACAATACGCGAATTGAAGCCTTCATTAACATATTTGGGTACCGCCTAGCAGGTTTGGGGTTCCCATGAGCTAACAGTAGCGCAATATTACAATGTATCACATAAGGAGCCACATTCGCTGTTCTCGCAGGGCAGAGGTGACTTTCTCAGGAGTATCTCGCCCATCACTGCCAGCTGGCTATGTTCCATCAGCCAAGGTCCCTCGTGCTGCCGAATGTCGCACAGGCGCAGAAGGGACCTCCAATATGGCTCTCCTCTCACTCAGACCCCCATTTCCCGCGGTACATGAAAAGTAAGCGAAAACAAATTAATACATAATAATGTCATTAGGAAAACACATCACAGGGTTTGTACTTTTAACTCATCATCAAGAAATAAACTTATGCATTTAAATGTTAGCTACATTGAGACGGACACAAGAGCAGTGGCACGAGCAGTACCACATGATAAGCACAGCTATGAATTACGCATGCGCATAACTTTCCCTCCACTTCTGCAGATGCGTCAGGACACGTGAGTGTGGCTGACGCATGCGCAGTAACTAAAATACAAGCGACGGCCATTTTTAAAAGGACACGGATTAATTTCATTAGAAATACACATAGGCAAGCTTCGAGAACTTTGTTTTAAACAAAATAAGTGTTAGTAAAACATACTTTGTTACCTTATTACACATAAATGAGGTTCTTGATTTCGGCAAGCCGCAAAATATGCGAAGCTTTGCTTCATCAATCCCCTCTTTGATGATATCTACTATCATCACAAATTATAATGGAACCAGATGCCAACTTTCTTTCACACTTTATAAAGTTCTATTTCTTCCAGCAACCGCTCTAACTTTTCTCTTTCAGTTTTAGCAGGGTGAGAAGTTTTCACCTTTTTGTATATCTGATCATTCACTTCCTCTAATTCAATATCATCCACACTTCGTTTCACTCCTCTTGCATTTACCTCGTGCTTTTTGGTGCGCTTGCGGTATTTACAGCATAAGAAAATGGAAAGTATAATAAGACCTATAATACCAATTGGCATCAGAATTTTGAATAATAAGCTTTTACCTATGCTAGCAAGCCAATGACCTACATTTGAGAGACCATCTACCAGTCTCTTCCAGGCACTATCAACCTCGAGTGGTTTGAGTTCCTTTGCCAAATTAGTAATGTTTTTCACATATCTTTTGATCTGTACACTTTTGTCCGGAATATAAGTGCAACAATGTTGCGCCTTCAACATCCGGCAGACTCCGCCCTCTTTCGCTAATAAGGTGTCAAGAGCAAGTCGATTTTGTAAAACCATTGATCTGATCGCAACCATTTCGGTATTGACCAGCAGAAATCCATGAGCTGTTTCAGTAGACAGCACATCTACTATAGTAGACAATTTGCAAATTCTGTGAGTGTTCAGAACCACTCCCACTCCAGGTATCAGTGCACTGAAAATACTACCCATAATTTCACCTATACTCTCTCTTTTACTACGCACTAAGCCATTAGTATCTTCATTGCTTCCAGCTTTTCCATTCACATGGTATATTTTTGGGAAAACAATGCCAAAGTAGCAGCTCCCATACCAGTGATCCGGCAATTTGAAATAAGCCTTGTCCCCACAAATATAATAAATTCCAGGAAACACAGGCTCTGACCCATTTTTGAAACCCCAACCTCCAATTACCTTGTAATTATGTTCGCATTCACTGGAACCAATGAAAACATTATTATAATAGCTAGTCTTCTCGCGGTGAAGACATAGCTTGCCTTTCTTTTCAAAATCCAGCAACAGAGCAGGACCCGCTCCACCAGATGAGGTGCCTTCCATGTTTTCTGCCCACTTTGGCTTTTTCTGACTTTCGTCATTAGCCTTCTTCTGAATTTTAATTCTCCTTTTCTCTGCCATGTTCAGGAACATCTTTTCCTGCTCACGCAAAGAACAAGTCAAGTTATCTCTGTGTGCATCTGCTATGTCAATGTTCCCTATAGTCAGAAAATAGTCTCCCATATATCTTATGGTGTCAGTTTTGGTATGTACAGGATTCAAGTTCCCACGTATAGGAAGTTCAGAAAAGATCACGTCATTGTTAGAGTAATAATACTGTAACGGTCCCCTTTTGTAAAATAAACTAGCTAAAATGCTACAGGAAATTCCATATGTCAATGGCAGATGATGGTATGTCACGCCTTCAGCCACCGAAGTAGGTAGCTTCATGCAGACATAGCAATCTTCAATTTCCATAGTCTCTACATAGTGTATTAACAAGTTTGCGAAAACATTCAAATGTGTCCTGTTTTTCATTCCATGATAATGTAGTCCTTTCTCATCTGATGCTTCTAAGTCTCGTTTAGTTTGTCTCAATGCTCTCTCATGTCTTTCTACACTCTGTGTTGTCAGCTCCTCATTGTCAGTATTTACAACTTCAGTAGGGACAATGTTAGTATCTTTACTTACAGCAAAGGGAATGAAAATTGTTAATCCTATCCAGATAACTATCAGTACTACTACACTACATATACACACCTTGCAACACGTCTTAAACCGGCTGCAACTAGGACTACCATTCACTGTTGAATCAGACATTTTAGCTCAGTAGGAGTGTTCTCACCCCTCTTTTTTACTTTTTACACAACTAGCTTACTTTGTGCAAATTCACGGTGGCTCGTCTTCCTCTTCAGCTGAGTCCTCTGGGACAGGTTCTCCGTCGCTCACGTCAGTTATATCAAGATCTTCAAGTTCTTCCAAAACCAGTGTCCATTCAGGAGACTTGTACTTTTTGTTTTGTCTTTTTATTCGCTCACTCCTTCTTTTGGAAGAATCTTCTTCTTGCTCTGCTATTCGAGCACTTCTTCTTGCTTCTGCACGTTTTTCTTCCACTGTCTTTATCCTTAGTCTCAGTCTTTTTACAAACCTAGGCTCAAGGTTGTTTCTTTTCTTTAGTCTCTTAGTCGGTACTTGGACTTCACTTTCTTTTCTTCTTCTCTTGTTCTCTTTATCTTGTGGTAATTCTTCTCCACTTTCTTCTCCTACTTCCCTTATCTGACTAGTTCCAGGGCTAGCATCAAATTCTTCTGCCTGGTTGCTAATCTGGCCTTGTTCAGGAATATTTTGTTTTTGGCTTTCAATTGTCTCTGTTTCTGTTTCTGTTTCTGTTTCCTGAACCCGTTTTTCTAACCCTATCTGATCCTGTTCAAGCACTTCGATCTCTTGATTTTCTTCTGCTCGAACTATTACTCTATGTCTAGTCTGACCCTTATCCACATCAGGAGTTAGTGGAGGCGTATCAAACACTTGTTCTGTATCCTGCACGTGTTCAGTATCGGGCACTTGTTCAGTCTTATTCACTTGTTCTGTATCAATCACGTGCTCTGTCCCTGTCTGACCTTCTCCTTCCTCAGTTTTGATTTGAATCTCAATCGGCTGAGGATCTTCGCCTGTGCCTTGCTTTTCCTGACTAGTCCACTCTCTACCTTCACTAAGTCGTTCTCTTGTTCTGATAGGATCTTCGGTCAGATCAATCATCGGTATCCATTCTTCTGGCCATATGCTTGGCAGCTCGTCTTCAGCTACTCCTGGCTCAGTTTCCTGGACCTCTTCAGCAGGCTGGATTCTTGGCAGTTCGTAGTCAACTACTCCTGGGCCAACGTCTGCTGTTCCTGCAACCTGACTGGTGCTGGGCTGCTCGTTGTCAGTTGCTTCTGGTCTGGCTCCTTCAGGGTCCTCTGCTGGTTGCCCTGGTTCTTCAAATCCTTTGTCTGGCAATACCTTCTGGGTGTGTCCGGCGTGGATCCACTGGGGAACACCTGCGACTTTCACTGCAGTGGTTGTCACCAGGATTACTTGGCGTTTCTTTCCCCACCTTGGTGCCAGACAGCTTGAGCGAGTGTGCTTCTTTATTTTGACCCAGTCTCCTGGAACCAAGCTGTGGAGAGGAGTCGTTGGATTGAGGATGCCGTCGTCTCCAATCTGGCGAGAGATAGAACGCACTTGGTCACCCAATCTTCTGCAGTATTCAAGCACCAAATCATCAGTAATACTCAACAGTTTGCTTCCTGGCACCCATGCTTGTCTCATCACTCTTCCCATAATGATTTCATGGGGACTTAGGCCTGTCTTGCGGTCTGGAACACTTCTCAGTCCCATCAGGACCAGGGGCAGGGCCTTCACCCAGGTCATGCCAGTAGCATCTGTCAGCTTTGCTAGTCTGTTTTTGATAGTTCCATTTACTTGTTCCACTATTCCAGAAGCCTCTGGGTGGTATGCACAATGGAGTTTCTGCCTTATTCCAAAGGCCTTACAAAGTTCAGCCAGTATGTCATTCTGGAAATGTCCACCCTTATCTGATTCAATAATGCATGGTATTCCGAACCTAGGTATCAGTTCTTTTAGTAAACACTTCGCTACTGTCAGTGCGTCACTTTGAGGAGTAGGGTAAGCTTCTACCCATTTTGAAAATACGCAAACAATGACAAGGACATATCGTTTCCCTTCACAACGGGGCATGGTGATGAAATCAATCTGTATCTTTATAAAGGGACCCCCTGATCTCCCAATCTTGCTCAGCTCAACCATTGTCCTTTTGCCTGGGTTCATCTGTTGACATGACAGGCACCTCTGGCAGAGGGACTCTGCTACCTTCCTGAACTTTTTGCTGTACCAAGTCTGTTGAAATACCAAAATCATGGCATCCCTACCAATGTGTGATCCTTCATGTATCAATCTTGCCATTGTGCCAAGCAAGTGTCGGGGTAACACAGGCATACCAGTTGGGCCCAAAATCACACCATCCACACGTCTCGGTCTACACCCATCCTCCTTCCATTTCTCTCTTTCTTGCCAAGGAGCCGACTCCTGCCACTCTCTCACCTCATCCCATGTAGGCACTTCCTCAAACACCTGAAGCTGGCAGCTGGTTCCTGGCCCCCCTCGTTTTGGATTTACAATATACCGATCTTTGGCACACCATTGAGCCACTCGATCAGCATAATCGTTTCCCAGTGATACTCTGTCCATGCTCCTTTGATGAGCGGTGCATTTTACCACTGCCAGTTCTTTGGGCAACTGAATGGCCTCTAAAAGGTCATGAACAACTTTTGCATTCCGAATGGGAGTACCGGAGGAAGTCATGAATTCCCTCTGTAGCCATAATTGGCCAAAGTCATGCACAACGCCATAACAGTACTGACTGTCAGTATACACTGTTATGCGTAAGTCCTTCCCAATTTTGCAAGCCATTATCATGGCTATCAATTCGGCTACTTGTGCAGACTTGATGTTATATAGGTAACCTGCTTGTTCAATTTTTGTGAAAGACACTACTGCATAAGCAGCACTCAAGCCTCCTAATTCATGTCTTAGACAGGAACCATCCACAAATAGTTCTTTATCATGTTCAGGCAATGGTACTTCTTTTATGTCTGGGCGTGGCTTGGTACTGAACTCTGTCAGATCAATACAATCATGTTCATCATCATCCCCACCTTCCATTTCCAAGGGGTCGGGGAGTAAGGTGGCAGGGTTCAGAATACCGCACCTAACAATGCTCACATTTGCTGCACCCACAAGAATCCTCTCGTATTTAGTCAGCCGACTAGGGGTGAGATACTGTGTTTTAGTTCTGGTCAATAGAATTACCACTCCATGTGAAACATACACGGTCACAGGATGTCCCATGACAATGGACTCACTCTGTTCCAAACTTGCACAGGTAGCAGCTACTGCTTTCAGACAGCCTGGTAACCCAGCAGCTACTGGGTCCAGTGTGGCAGAGAAATAGGCCACAGGCCTTCTGGTCGTGCCATGTTCTTGAGTCAGGACAGACAATGCGCAATTATCGCGAGTGTCACAGAAAAGGGCAAACTCTTTGGAATAATCTGGCATTCCCAACGCAGGAGCTGTACACAGACAGTTTTTCAATCTTGTGAAAGCCATTAGACTTTCATCGTCCCACTGTACAACATCTGGCATTCCTCTCGTGGTCATTTTTATCAAGGGCCTGGCTAAGGCTGCAAATCCCAGAATCCACTGTCTGCAGTACCCTAATACCCCCAGGAACATTCTGACATCCTTTTGAGTACGGGGCAACTGCATCTTTTGAATTATTCTCACTCTTTCTGAAGTGACTTTTCTGATACCCTTTTCTATCTGGTGTCCTAGATATTTTACTGATTTTGCACAGAACTGTAGTTTGTCAGGGGCCACTTTATGCCCTTTCTCGCACAGGTGATTTAGGAGGGCAATGGTGTCAACTACACAGTCCCGGTGACTTTTAGACGCCAGTAGAAGGTCGTCTATGTACTGGACTAACACAGAGTTCCCAGGTAAGATCAAAGTCTCTAGACATTTTTTCAAGATCTGATTAAAAATAGAGGGACTCTCTGTATACCCTTGAGGGACCCTGTTCAAACAATACACGTGACCCTCGAAGGCAAATGAGAAAAGAAATTTGCTGTCGGGGTGCAGGGGTATCGAAAAGAATGCATGACACAAATCAATCACAGTGAACCATTCAGCATCCCAAGGAATCTGATATAATATCACTGCCGGGTTTGGGACAATAGGGCAGCAAGGAACTACAATTTTGTTAACCTTTCTCAGGTCCTGCACTACCCTATACTTGCCACTAGGCTTTTTGATGCCCATAATCGGTGAGTTGCATGGGCTGCTCATCACTTCCTGTATGATGTTTCCTTCCAATAATTTTTGTATTTCCAGAGTGACACCTGCTTTCACCTCAGCATTCATTCGGTAGGGCCTAGTGTTAGGATATACTGCATTGTCCTTGATGGCTATTTGTATGGGGTCCACATCTTTCATCAACCCCACATCCTTTCCAGTGAAATCCCACACCTCTGGCTTTACGGCTTCCTGTAGTTCTTGGGGCAAGTCCTGCAGGGTCAATCTTTTAATTTCTGAGTCAGGTCTAAGCAACAATAATTTATAAATGCCGTCTTCATCTGGGGTCTGTATTTCAACACCTTTTGGTGTGCAAAAGATGGTACAGTTCATTTTGCACAGCAAATCACGTCCCAGTAAATTTACTGGACTGGTGTCACAGACGACAAATCTATGCATCTGTTTAAAATTTCCAATTGAAATCTCCATTGGTTCGGTAACAGGAGTACTAATCAATTGATTAGATACACCTACTACTTGGATATTTTCTCCCGAGAGGGGTAGGTTTGGAACGTCCACTGTTCTTACAGTAGAACGGGTAGCGCCAGTGTCCAACAGAAAGGTGACATCATTTCCGTCAACCTTTCCTTCAATATATGGTCCAGACTGGTCTACCGGCAAGGAAGCGCCAAGTACGCACTCCTCGTCCTCCCCTCTCAGGCCCCGTCAGTCCTGATCATTACAAAGGAAGGTATCATTCAGCAGATACTGCGAAGTTGCTGTATTTCTGTTCTCCCCGCTTTCCCAAACCTCTATTTCTTCATTTTCTGCCTGTCTTCCCCTGTATACCTGCTTGGGTGCTCGAGGCACCTGAACTGTTTTTACCTGGGGTTGAGTCTTTCTTGGTCTTTCTTTCTGCGTCTGTGGAATTAAATCAGGAGTTTTCTCATTAACATCGACTAATTGGGGACACTCGTTTCGCCAGTGTCCAATTTCGCCGCACTGATGGCAGGGAAATTTTTTCATAGCCTCTTCCCTGCTAAATTTGGGCCGGGGCTTTCCTCCACCCCCTCCCCCAGGACTTTTGTTCTCAGCATTTTTAACCATGTTACTCAATTGTTTTTCCTGTTGTTCTGCGAGCTTCACCTGAGCCCACATAACCTTCTCCTTAAGGGCCTTTTTCTTTTCTGCCATCTCGTCCTCGCAGTACTTAGCGTACCGCAGGACCTCATCCATTTTCTTAGTATGCCAACAGATTTTATTGTCTTTTATCCACTGACAAATTTCAGGTCTTAAACCATTTACAAACCTGTAAATAAAGTGCGTCATATCCTTCAGGTCGATGTTGTCAATACCACTGTATGTTTTAAATACCTGCAATAACCTCTCATAGAAGGAGTGCACTGTCTCGTCCCTTTCCTGTGTTGTTCTATCTATTTTTGTCCAATCAGTTTCCTTAGCGGGCACCTTTTCTTTCAAGTGCTGAATTACCTGCTCATATTTTCGCATGACTTCCTTTGATGGCTCCCCTGTTTCCTTGTTTCTGGGATACTCTTCACTGGGCCAATCTATGTTTATCTTACACTGGGTCCATAAATCTACTGGAACCACAATGTCGAAAAACCCATCCAGGTCTTTCCACAGACATTTCTGTACCTTCACGAACCTCTCCACTTGCCGGTACCAGTCAACTGGTTTCTCTCGTAATTTTGGAAAATCGTTCGTGAAGGACACAATATCCTGCCTAGACCAAGGAACATGCACATATTTCCCTCCTGGAACTTCGCGCATGGGGCATAACTGCTCAGGGTTTTCTACCTCTCTTAAAGCAAACTCGGGAGTCACTTGTCGGGAGCGAACCTCTTCCCTCTTTTTCGCCCACCTGCTTCTCCATTTTTCCACATCTCCCCATTTCTGCAGTACCCCCATTAATTCTTTAATCTGCAACTTCTTCCCTGCCACATTCAAGTGTTCTATATCTTTGTCTGAGAAGTCTGCTCTGTACGGTTTCTGTAAGGGCTTGGATTTTGAGATATCTACCCCCATACTAACTGCTGTTTCGGTCAGTTTTTCGTGGAGCACTCTGGTGTTCCTTGTAAAGCTTTTACATATGAACGACAATTCTTCCTCAGAGTAGGTATTCAATCGATCCAACCCCACATTTCCTGCCATTAATTCTTCTATTTCAACCCTCAGCTTGTAGAGGTCTAAAGGCTTTGTTTGCGGAGTCTGCTTCTCTAATTCACGACTCCAACTCTCAATTTCATCCGGAGTTACCAGAGAGACATTCCTAGTACCTGTTGCTGTCTCTAATTTAATTTCTTTTGTATTAAAAGGGTTATACCTCTGCTGTGTTCCCTTTCCAGTCTGTTTGTTTGGCAATTCCAAGAACGCAACTTCAGACTCGCACTCACTGGACTGATCATCTATAATGATCGGTTCCTGTCTCGGGGTTGCCATGACTGGGGTCATAACTGGAGTAATCGGATTTCCCTGACCATTTCCGTATAACGGGACCACCGGTCCAATAGTTACTGGAATAGTCAATGCCTCAGGACTGGTATTTATCTGAGAAATTTTCTGAATTATTTCTGTTCTTTGTCTAGCTAGAGCCTCTTGCTCCTTTTCCACTAGTACCCTTCTTAGAGTTGTGTCATGTAATATCTGGGGGGTCAATGGAGGAGTAAAACTCGGGGCAGTAGGATGCGTTTCACTTGGTCCTCCCCCATAATTTGGTTTCGGGAATAAAGTTCCAGTATTAAAGGACCTGCGCTCTTCCCCATATGGAGGTTGAACAAAAGGCAGTCCCGAATTCGAGGGTTTCTCATCGCTTTCATACAAGGGTCTGGGGAAAAAAGTTTTCGTACGTGGATATTTTTCTTCCTGACTTGCGGGCACTTTGGGATATATATCCCTTGTTTCCGCCAGTTCGGGTTTCTCAGGATAGGGTAATACTTGACCACCCCCTCCCAGTCCCAGGGACCTGTCTTCTTCCTTTAGGAAGTGGCGTCGGGGAACATCTCCTACACTGGAAGGTCGGGTTCCCTCATTGTAAGGTGGAGGACTTCTGGTACAGATGTCATCTATTAGTTCGTCATCTGAATCCCCCAGGGCCCCCCAATGCTTACATTTTTCAGTACTTTTCTCACCCGCTCCAATGTTATGACATGCCGGCATCATGGGAAACAGACCTTCAACAATCATGCTCTGTCTCCATTGTTTCATCCTTTTATCCCTGGACTCTTGTTTCTGCCTGGGGTACCACTTGGTCAAACCCTTATCCATTCGGGGTCTTTCTCTTTCAAAAGCCTCAATCTCCCATTCCTCTAATGCCTCATACTGCGTTAGTCTCGGTCTGGGATGCAGTTCATTCATTCGGGTTCTTAAATTAAATAAGATCCTACCATTGAAAGTACCATCTAACGGAAAAGCCAATACTCCGTCATCTTTTGTGTACTTCACCCAATTCTCCAGCCACACACAGGTATTGTACCCTCGGTCAAACATCATGAATGAGGCAGGAGTATTGGGTGCTGGGACAAGAACACCTTCCCTAGATTTAATCGGTTTGTCCGTTTTAAAATAATTTTTCACTTTATTTACAAGGGACATTTTTCTCTTGGTTCCGTACATGATATCGTATCTATTAGTCTTCCACTGATCCCTTTCAAACCCTAGGTGCCTTGGATCAGGTCGAGTTCCTGTAGTCTGCGAGTGCCACATACGACTTCTGCGCTAACTTTGTTTACAAACTACCTCCAATCAGAACGCGCTTCAGAAATTCGTGCAACCAATGGGTGCGCGACACAAAATAAGCTCCGCCAATGGGTGCGCGGCCCCTTCGTGAGACAGTTCCCACGCTCCGGCGCTCACCCCTCCTTTACAATATCAGCTCCGCTACCCGCCCGCTGCTTCTACCAATCCCAGCGCGGCACAGAGTGACGTCAGAGGCGCTTCGCGACTGACTCCCTCCTTTCACAAGGTAACGGAAACTTTCTTACTTTTAAAGTGCTCAGTGCTTGGTTATTTTACAACAAATACACATTCGCCACAGTGCTCAAGTGTCTAGACAGAGAAAGAATTCTTTTACAGCAAGTAAACTACTTCTATTTACTTTTCACTCGCTGCGGGCAGATCTCTTCCGCCTACCCTTCACTCTAGCATCGGTGAACCTGTTATTCCCCTAAACTCATCCACTTCTTTCCAGGATATATTTCGAGTTTAAGGTTTCTCAGCGGACCCCTCTGCTTTCACGCTAGCTCCGAGGAACCTGCTACTCTTCCGATGTGACCCTTACTAGGTTACGCCACTATGGGAATTTTGCCAATGAACCCCGTTACTGTCATTTATTCACACATATATTCAGAAAACCCTAGTTAGTGCTTCCCGGTTATCCTAACCTGCACCTAACTTTCCTCGAACCTGTGACCTCAGGACAATGGATTCTATTCACCACTTGCCCTTTCAATTCCCCGGGGAGTTCGGACAACAAGAAACAAGACGGTTGACAATTGCATGGATTAGTACATATAACAATATAAGAACAAGAATAATAACAATACAGTAATTCATGAATTATTTTTACAAGATATTATTCGTGCGTATTCACAAGAGATTGATCAGGTCTCTTAGAACAGCCACTCTTATAGCAGCATTAATATAATAGCAGCTTCCGACTTAACTAGTCCAACTAATCCTGCCTAACCTTTAGCTAGTCCCTAACCATCCTCTAGCTACCAGAAAACTGATAGAGCGCGCGAGGCCACCCGACCAACAGTTTTCGCCGTTTCCGGCTTCAGGGCCCATATACTTTTCAAATCACCATATACATCGATCAGGTGACTTCACGAGCTCTATCAGGTTGGTGTGTGTGTTTTCCCTGCTACCAATTTTCGGTGCACCCGACTTACCATCCACCGATGCGGGTGCCTAATGACCACAATGAATCAGGGAGCTAGCTGTAAAAGAAAGGCATCAAAATACAAACCCAACCAATAACCTTCAAATACTGTTTAAATGACCACGGACAACTGGAAGTTTTAAAATGTTTATCTAAAGTTCAATATTTTCTTGCATGAGGTACAGTAAAATAAGGCAATCAATAACCAGGATAACGTAAATCACATAAGCATGAAGAAATAATGACAGAGTAATCATCAAGGTACTAATAAATGTAGCGAGAAAATACTATGTAAGTCAGTAATATCTAAACAGGGATAGGCTAAGTGTGTGTGACTATAGGAGAGCTTATAATGAATAACACGCTTCACTTAAGGTGAAGGGGCCTTTGAACAATCTAGGCAAACGAAGTTCTAGACCATATCAGAAAATGACACACTGC
The DNA here is from genome assembly GCF_964261635.1 of Lissotriton helveticus. Lineage (NCBI taxonomy): Eukaryota > Metazoa > Chordata > Amphibia > Caudata > Salamandridae > Lissotriton > Lissotriton helveticus. The sequence goes on from NC_136061.1 coordinate 448,846,932, forward strand.
TATGCAAAATATAATTTCTAACAAATGAGAAGACATAGGAATAAACTTTAGGGAAAATATAAATGACTTTCAGTAGTTGCGAAAAGGCATGGAAAATATCACATATGCAATGTTGAACTTTATTAAAGCAAAAGTTAGAAATTCAGAAGGTGCAAGAATTTCAAGAGGTTCAGAGCAATATTTACCTAGAAAGGTGTGGAAACCAAACCCTGGCCACGGGTCGGTTAAGGACAGGAAACCCTCACGGAAGGATACCCCTCAAAGGACAGCAGGTGCAGAATGGGCACCCAGGACAGGACAGGATACCCTCGGAATAGGAATCAGGACAGGACCCTCAGGACAGGACAGCAAACCCTCAGGACAGGACCCTCTTCAGGACAGGACCCTCTTCAGAACAGGACCGGAACCCACAGTTCGGAAGCAACGCCTGCGCTCCACCCGCTCTGCAGCTATCGATCAAGACCCCGATTGGGTCAGCGAACTCCCAGCTAAGTGCTTTGCCAGCACTTTAAGGTTCAGTAGAACCTTAGTCTATGGTCAAATTCGGACAGAGTGCTCCGCAGCGCTCTGTATCTTCAGTCACCTATTGAGTGCGTTGGGTCAGTGACAGGTCAGCTAAACCAGACAAGTCGGACGGTTCACTAGGTGAACCCAGGGTAGATATACAGTTTGGGGACAGTGTACCACCCCTCAATGTTGCAAAGTGTCAGAATCCCTCAATTTCGATTGGTCCTAAGGTAGGGTTTGGGTAACACACCAATCACAATACGCGAATTGAAGCCTTCATTAACATATTTGGGTACCGCCTAGCAGGTTTGGGGTTCCCATGAGCTAACAGTAGCGCAATATTACAATGTATCACATAAGGAGCCACATTCGCTGTTCTCGCAGGGCAGAGGTGACTTTCTCAGGAGCATCTCGCCCATCACTGCCAGCTGGCTATGTTCCATCAGCCAAGGTCCCTCGTGCTGCCGAATGTCGCACAGGCGCAGAAGGGACCTCCAATATGGCTCTCCTCTCACTCAGACCCCCATTTCCCGCGGTACATGAAAAGTAAGCGAAAACAAATTAATACATAATAATGTCATTAGGAAAACACATCACAGGGTTTGTACTTTTAACTCATCATCAAGAAATAAACTTATGCATTTAAATGTTAGCTACATTGAGACGGACACAAGAGCAGTGGCACGAGCAGTACCACATGATAAGCACAGCTATGAATTACGCATGCGCATAACTTTCCCTCCACTTCTGCAGATGCGTCAGGACACGTGAGTGTGGCTGACGCATGCGCAGTAACTAAAATACAAGCGACGGCCATTTTTAAAAGGACACAGATTAATTTCATTAGAAATACACATAGGCAAGCTTCGAGAACTTTGTTTTAAACAAAATAAGTGTTAGTAAAACATACTTTGTTACCTTATTACACATAAATGAGGTTCTTGATTTCGGCAAGCCGCAAAATATGCGAAGCTTTGCTTCATCATCAGTGCCTGATCCTCCTCTTCCATCAGCAGCAGACATGCAGCCAGCGCCCCTCCCTGAGGCCGGGTGACACCGCAGGCAGGGCTGCTCGGGCGGTTGCATGCCTCTGTTTTCCTCCCGGACTCATTTGCTCTGTACTGTCTACTGTTGCTCCTGCAGCGTTTGCTATGTAACAACAACATGGGGCTAGACTTCTACTCTGCCGCCGCGATTCCACGCACCAAGAAGACGCGCTGCGGAGACACAGCCCCCCCCCCAGAGCAGACGATTCAACTGTTGGTGTAAGTTGATATGCGTTAAAGTGCTTTTTTTTTTTTCCAGTAAAGAACGGATGACAATCCAGTCAAAGAGGCACTGCTTTGTTTTTCAGTTGCCTAAGTGTGTACGCCTCATCACTTCCTTCATTACACACACGGACACGCACACACGGACACCACCACTGCCATGCACACACAGACACCACCACACCACCACTGCCATGCACACACGGACACCACCACTGCCATGCACACACGGACACCACCACTGCCATGCACACACGGACACCACCACTGCCATGCACACACAGACACCACCACTGCCATGCACACACAGACACCACCACTGCCATGCTCACACAGACACCACCACACCACCACTGCCATGCACACACGGACACCACCACTGCCATGCACACACGGACACCACCACTGCCATGCACACACGGACACCACCACTGCCATACACACACGGACACCACCACTGCCATACACACACGGACACCACCACTGCCATGCACACACGGACACCACCACTGCCATGCAGACACGGACACCACCCGTGCTTAATTTGTAAAAAAAAAAAGTGCCAGGGCTTTCATTTGTAAAAAATTAAGTGAAAGGGCACTCGTCAGGAGGCTACTGTAGTTTGCCATACACATTAGGCGACTTTGAGCTATTGGCATTGTAAATGACAATGACTTTTATTTATGTTTTGGTTTTTAAAACATAAATAAAAGACCTTGTCATTTACAATGTCAAGACCTTAAACTCGCGTTCATTTACAATGCTAATAGCTCTAACTTTTGCAATGCCGAGACCGTTGCATTGTAAATGCTTGTTTTAAACGTCAGGACAGGGCAATTTTACAATGTTGCTGGCAGGTAATCAGAGTGCTTTGTACCATGGGAGTCACACTCCCGTAAAAGTGAGATGGCCTAAGGGAAAAAGAAGCTCCCAGGACCAAACAGAATGCTCTAATTTTAATCTGGCGCTCCTGCAAAACTCTCTTGAGCCTAAAGCTGACCATCTGTACAGATATACAATTATGGTTTAACCTTAATATCTCAAAAACTTCTGAGCGAATTTACAGCAAATCACAAAAAAACACAATCTGTGGAGGAAGATCTAGCTTTCAGCCACATTTGGTGTAATTCCCTTCAGCAGTTTTTGCAGTAGCACTTCTTAAAGACTTCTATGGAACATGCATGGGGATTTTGCATTTTGGGACCCTTCTTTTCTCAACCCCAGCTTGACGGATCACCCCGAAACTTTCCATGTACAAACTAGGCAAAAGTACACTTTTTTGGAAAGTTTCGCAGAAACTCATTAAATGGTGCCGAGGTTATTAGCAACACAAAAAATGCATTTCTTATGGAAACGGTGACCTAACTATAATTACCCAGTGACGACTGTCGCTGGGAAATTAAAATAAATATATATACTTTGAGTAAGCCTGGGATCAGCCAAAATGCATCAGGGAACTGAAACGCTGTAAATAATAGTAAAATAATTAATTCTTACCTCGTCTGGAATGCCCACTCTTTCTTGTGTGTCGAGAGACTTGGAATGGGGATATAAATATATTTTTATATATTTATTGCATTACCAGCAACAAGAATGCGTTCCGGCTCACTCTTGAGCCTTCTTCACATACTGTATAAGGTGTGCATATATACATTCAGCCTTTGTGTGCAATATTAAGGTAAATCAGGCACACTCCACGCAGCCTATTTAACATACATATTAAGCCTTGGCATTCATCATCTCTGTGCCAAATCAAAAGCTATTAAATTGTTTGAAATTCACATCCATCTCTTAAAAGTGGCCATCTTTTCTCTCACTTAATCCAATAATGTGGGTGAGATGGGAAGGCGAAATGCGCAGCTACAGGGCAGACCCGGCCGTAATCTTGCCCTCATCTACTGCAGATGGCATTTTAAAATTTGCCGAGCAATAAACCAAACCCCAAACCGCCGGTTACGCCATTTTTCGCCTGTGGTTTTTCTCCAGGTGCCCCCTCTCTCGCCCCCACCGAGACAGAGGCTCTTAAGTACAGTGTTCTGAGAAATAGAAAGAAAGCACGTTGGCCTCTTTGACCCACAGCCTTGAGCAGCTTTCACTCGCTCCCAAATTAATTGTGTTACAAATGTTCGTCCTAAACATCATGCAAGGGCTTTAGATGGCCGAGTAAAATATTCCATTAGCACCCCTCCTCTCCGCACCAGCACCTATTTCTTTCCTCCCTAATGTGCAGTGACACAGGCCATGTACATTTCCACTTAGAGCCTCCCACTCACACGACATACGAGGAAAAATGTAATTAGAATGATAACAAACATCCGTGATGTTCTCTCTCCACTAATTTTGCACAAATACGGGTTAAGGCATCATCTTCAGAGAATCAGTGACATTTTATTTAACAGATATCAAATTTACATCCAGTCTACTAAATTGTAAAAAAAACCTTCCTACTTCCAGCAGTCGAGAGGCGTCCCTCATCCTGCCAGAAAAAGGTACATACTTAAAACATATGCACACACATTCTCCTTGCCTTAGCCCTCCTCTCCTGTCCACCTTTCTCGCCTAAGATAAGGCTCAAATGCCTATATTCATGAAAGCACAGAGCAGTCCGAAATGACCCTTGCAGTCATAAAACACAAGAGATGTAGGTGTCACCTCTGAAGCAACGCTCTCAGAATTTGTAATGGCCCCATGGTAGGTGAAAACAATGGAGATTTATGTTGAAGTGAAGTTCTCTCTCAATCACACACAATTCTCTCTCTCCAGGTGCATGTATAATGGTTAGGGCTCCCAGTTTTATGGAATTTAATTTTCTGACATTTATCCATATTTGCTTTCTGTATTTATCCATTTTTATTTTGTGTTTACAATATAAAGGAAGCTGCAGTTGGTATTTTCCCACTTATAAATGAGAAATGTATACTTGCATTTGAATGTCCAAAAGGTTTTAGGAGTATATAGTGCAATTAGTGTCATCTAAAAAGACTTGCATTGTAGAATGGCCTAAATAATAATTGGAGATCTGCACTTATTAAGCTTAATAAGGAAATCTATTGTCTTTTTTCATCTCCCCAACCTCTTAGTCTGTATACTTACAGACCTGGCACTTATGATTGAAAGTAGAAAAAAATCATCCAAAGAAGGCCTATTTTCTGTATTTTTCTGTATTTAGAAATAAATCGAGTCAGGAAAATAAATAGTTTTCTGTCTGTACCTGTAAGAATCAGTAAAAACGGAAAACTGGGAGCCCTAATAATGGTATAAAGAGGGGTGAAGAGGGTTAAGCGACTAAAAACCTGAAGCAAGAGGAGTGGGTGGAGCCGCCAGCAAAGGTAATGCACCCATTGGCAAGATTTATCCAGGTTCAACTGAGGTAGGACATGATTTTATGTACTTTCCGGTCTGTTACATAAACAGATGGTTTCAGTTAAAAAAAAAAACCCGTGGCAATTCTACCTACTTTGTGTGGATGACAAGATTTTTTATTTTTTACAAAAAAGAAATACCTGCCGATAATCACACTAATGATGGCAAGGGTGCAATATTCATCCATAACTAAAGAAAGGAAAGACAAGAGCCATTGGGGTTAAGAAGGAAAAGGAAGGACTTTCTTCCAAGTGAGTGTGGGACACTGGAGTTCATAATTTAGCCCCATGAACAGCTGTTGTCACTAGCTTTGCTTAATACATTGCCAAGGCAATCAGCACTGATGGACTGGTAAATTGACTACTAGACTGCAAAAGAGATCTCATCTTTATATTTTTGGTCTGGCTCAATGGAGGACAGGATGTCACATAACTAGATTTAATTCAGACCCAAGTTGCAGGTCCTACTAGTGTGAAATTACTTTACTTATATAATGTTTTCCTTGTGCACCTCGTGGTTGAAACATCCATTCTGCTTGTGTTAATGATATAGTTTCACTTTTTGGTGGCCTTTTCCCCGCACCAGGTGCATCTCACAAAATTACATGCAGAAAACTCACCACATATGGCGACCCGAGACTGAGCGGCAGTCAAACCAGCTCACTTTAGGAACGGACTAACCAGATAGTAAGTCATGAACACCAGCATGTTCGCTGGGCTCAATGAAAACCAGATGTGCCGTGTCACCTACACTTTCAGGGTAATCAAATAAGCAATTATGAATCCATGTAAATGAGGATTTGCAACTTTACAAATAATCAAAACACCTAAGGAGAGGGGGAGTGTACGCCACCACAAGGCCTCCCAAAGTAAAGGCTCAAACCACAAAGGTATGGTGGCTTCTGCAACACTATTTTTATCAGTGTTATGGTACAACTCACTGACATATAAATTACCAAGATTCTGGTGTGGATAGGGGAAAGCACCAGAGGAGAAGAAAGACCAATCTTATTGGAAGAGGAAGCCTCACTTATATAGTGTGACATGCTTCATCATAGGCAACCTCTGTCTTGATTGGGCAATACCACCAGGGCGAACTCGACCTCCTAGCATACCCAATGGAGGGAATTCTTAAATAAGATAATTTCATGGAAAAAAACAGTGGGATCCAGATAAAAGAAAAGTACCTAGAGATAACTGGGTTTCACCTTTATTAGTGGTGACCTCTGTTGCTTACCCCTATTCACACCAGAATCTTGGTAATTTAGGCATCAGTGATTTGTGCCAAAACATTGACAAAAATAGTATTACAGAAGCCTCCATACATGTATGTGTTTTTGCACTTTACAAAAACACCACACATTTTGCACACCTACCAATGAGTAACGTCTGTTTAGTGTGTATGTTATTAAGTTTTATACTAATAAATGTTAATGCATGATGTACACTTTGCGAGGGAGTATGGATGAGACCGTCCTGGGGGATTATCTTTCCGATATAGCCTGCGCCTGGCTGTCGGATGGACAGCGGTAATACCCGAGTTTACCAATTGACGAGGCCGATGTAAAAGCAGCGATCAGCTCCCTACCTAATAAAAAGGCACCGGGTCCGGACGGACTCACAGCGGAATTTCATAAGGAATATGCTGACCTGTTAACACCCTATGTATTAGCGACATATGCGGAGGCCCATGAAAGTGGCATACTGCCTCCATCACTGAGGCAGGCCCTAATTATTACATTACTTAAAAAAGACAACCTCCCTCTCACTGCGACTCTTACCGTCCCTTATCAATATTGATGCCAAAATATTAGCTAAAATACTTGCTACTAAGCTCCAACCTTGCGTTACCCGATCAGTCCGGTTTTATACCGGAGCGGTCTACATCTCACAATTTAAGAACTCTGTTTGCAATGTTTCATATCCCATCCCCTGATCTCCCAGCAGATGCGGTCATGTTGGATGCGGCTAAAGCGTTATATGTTTTCCATCTTAAGGCGCATGGGGTTCCCTAATGTCTTTCTAGGCTGGGTGCAGCTTCTGTACACTGACCCATCGGCAAGGGTTGGGGGTCTTACCTCACAGCCTTTCTCCATACATCGGGGCACCCGACAGGGATGTCCCCTGTCGCCGCTTCTATTTGCCATAATGCTGGAGCCATTGGCGTGCGTGATCAGACAACGTCATAGGGCGGCTGTGCTCAACTTTAATCATCGTCCCATTGGCATCTCTTTATATGCAGACGATATGGTGCTTTTCATTCGTGAACCCCAAACCTATACCGGAGGGAATATATTAGATTTGGCTTGTTTTCTGGGCTGCTAATAAATTGGGATGCATCGGTAGTAGTCCTGCTGACACCGATCACTAAACCCCCAGAGATGGAATACCCGCTAATATGGTCAGAAGATCCAGTGAAATATCTGGGGGTTTGGGTACATCGCGATCCGGAGACTGTGGTGAGGGAAAATTATGGTAGGGCGTGCGTAGATTTGGAACGTCAAGTTGACAGATGGGCCTCCCTACTGCTCTCCCTGGCCGATCGCATTGCTATTATAAAAATGATAGTACTGCCGAGATTCCTCTATCTGTTTAACAATGTCCCATCAAATTATCGATGTCGTTTTTTCGCACACTCCGCACTCACCTCCTTCGACTTATTTGGAATGGCAAACAACCTAGAATTGGATGGCACACCCTCAAGTTGGATTATGTTCAAGGCGGCTTCTGTGCACCAGATCTCTATTTGTACTACCTGTGTGCGCAGGCGCAATATGCTTATTACTGGTTCAAACCGCACGCTTTTACACCGCACGTTGCTGTGGAAGACGGGGAATAGCATCCCACCCCCTTGACCGGAATCATCACGCATGTGCGTAGGGGCACGCCACAGACAGAGATCAACACTGTAGACACCACTATAGCTGTTTGGGAAACTATAGGTAAGCTAACAGCCAAGCTTCCGCTCTATGCTCCAGCTCTGCCTATTGCGCATCATGCCGCCTTATCAGTCGCACAAGAAACGGGGCCAATCCGCTTGCTTCAGACAGTGGGTATTCAATACATGCAGGACCTTTTTGTAGAGGAGCACTTTCTCACACCTAATGATTTGCAGTACGTTACTATCCAGACACCGCTATTCCGATTCACATTGCACTGCTTAAAACGTACGCTCAGAACGCACGTTTCCTGAAGAACCACCACAATTGCAAGCTCTGCAGCTTCTGCTGGTACCAACCTCAAAGCAAAAAAAGTAGTAACAAAACCATACAGGGCGGTGCGGGCTGAACGAGTGCAGGGGGAAGACCGTAGTCTGGCATGATGGAATAGCAAACTAGATCCACCACTTACCCCCCCAGACTGGGAACATATATGCGCGTTAACTGGCAGGCTAACCCCTAACGGTACTCTCCGGATAATCCATTTTAAATACATTCACCAGACATATCACACCCCGGCTAGACTACACAAACTAGGTCTCCGAGACACCGAGACACCGGTAATTGTAAAAGGTGTGGTGCATACAATGCAGATTTCTGGCACCTAGCCCGGGATTGTACTCCAGTTGCAAAATACTGGGTGGAGGTCATTAATTGTATGAAAGAGATGTCTGGTCAGGCTCTGCAGTGCACGTCTGCTGTATGTTTGTTATGCTTCGTTCCTCATGTTTGGGGCACACAGGGGAAGTTTCTGCGAATTGCCCTATTACTTGCTAAAGGCGTGTGTCGCTGACCTGGGAGAGTTCACTAGTCCCTAAAGTAGAGCACTGGATAAAGGACATGGTATACTGCAAAGAGACTCTGGAGTTGTATGCTGAAGAACTGCCGTCCTCTTCTAAACCCAAAGACATCTGAGGGCCTTTACGGCAATATCTGTTGGCGAAGAGTTAAGATGACATAACGCGGGATAGCTAATGGGTATACCTTTGCGACATATGTGTTCTGTTTGCTGCTGTAAATGACAAGTGGTATTTGATATGTGGTATGTAAATATCCGACACATGCAATCACAATTTGTTTTATTTTGTGTTTCTTTTTGTTATCGTTGGCAGTACACTGCCCTGCGTGTCAGTTTTGTGCACTATTTGCTCTTCAAAATCAATAAACAGATTTAAAAAAAATAATAAATGTAAATGCATTTTTTGTAAAAAAAAGACTCCGATCAGGGTCTTAACCATGATGTTAATGGCAGCACGCATGTGTCTTGTGAGATTCTGTCTATGATATACAAATAAAGTATCTACGTTGACAATTTGTTTAGCCATCTAAAATTCAATATGGATTAAAACAAGCTTGTGACTAATCAGGTAAGCATTAGCAACATATATTAGATGTGTATTGTTTTTATTTTTTTTGTACCAGGGAGAGAGAGCATCTCGTCATCTCTATGATACATCTATGGCAAGTCTTTTTTATACTTTTATAAACAGGGATCTAAATATTTAAGCACAAAAAACTAAGACAAGCTGGAGTCCTGTCATGGTAATACCTTGAAATACAAACATTTATTTTAAGCTTTAGTGCTCAGACTGGGATGGAAATCTGTCCTCAATGCAACAACGCTATTCAAGATTAAGAGAACATAACCAGTATGGAAGCAGATGGCCATGAGGTCATTATCAATATCATGCCTTTTATAGTGTTAATCCACCCTCACTTAAGGGTCATTAGAATCCTTCAGGGTTTAATGATAAAACATTATAAAAGCACAGCCGCTGCATAAAAACACAATGTACGGTGCATTTTCAGATAGTAAAATCAATTTCTGAAAGCAGCGCAGTCAAGCTGCAGTTGAACAGTGCCTGCAGGGTACACAATGTGGACTAGGGCTGCAGCCTAATGCTATTAATGAGCTAGAGACTGGCCATTAAACTCAACTTAATTTCCAGCCTAATTTCAAAATGAAGGCCATAAAACTGGATAACACGGATAGATTCTGTGATGTGTCTAATGTAATTGTGGCTGACTGATTCCATGTCACCGCATTGCTGCTACTGAACGTGTTTGCATTCAAGCATCTGCCGACAGGAAACTGCTCGCGACCAGTTGATACTGCAGCTCAAAAATCTTGAAAGGCTACCTTGCCTAAAAGGATTTAAAATCCTGGATCTGTCAGACTATCTCATGATCAAACTCAAACTCCTTAGGCACTGCTTTTTTCTTCCACTCAGGAAATTAATCTTTCATGGTGTAGACAGGGGTGTAGCTGTCACAGGAGCAGTAATTTCACCTGCCCTAAGGATTTGAGGTCCCCCCTGCACCCCAATATTGACTTTCGTTCACTTTCAACATCAAGGCAAAAACCCCATTTTCCTTCGGTGCATTAAGGCATATAGCACTCTTGCTACAGCACTTGGGGTACGTTTTTCTTATAAGATCCCTCCGCTTTCCCTGCAAAGTAAATGAGGAGGAAGATGTTTTTAACACCGGATCCACCTGCCTGTAGGAAGAAAGCATATCTTGTGGAGGACATTTGGAAGTTGTTATCAGTAGCACAGTTAAAACTAAATTATCGGTGGTATATATTGGACAAGCAAGTTGAAGTGACAAGATGAGTTCCGTGTAGAGTAGCAGAGGGTTGGTAATCCAGCGTTGCCTCATGTGAGCCCCTCAGGATCAGTCACGAGGAAGCATCACTACTGGTATCATGGACCCCATGATATAAATCATCACCCTCTGATGTGTTTGTTGTTGCTACTGTATAGAACCGTTTACTACAGTGAGTGAAGGAGAACGTTACTAAGACTGGGTGTCATTGGTATTGTAATTCCTTATCTTTGTGCCATTTTCCACCGATATATTGCCAGCCTTTTCTTGATGTAATGAGTGTCAGAATGCAGAGTGTTTTACTTGCTGTTCTTGGAAATCCCGATTTAGTCAACTTACTCCCACTCAGTGTGATAACACCTGGCCTGATGTTGCTTTCCTCGTTTTCTGCCAAATTTAAGTCAGAAGAGTAGAGGTTAGCCTTTAATAAGGCTAACCTCTACTAAAGAAGATAGTGGAACCTTGTGGGAGATCATCTCAAATGATGCGGATGGATCTAGGCAGCAGGGATGTCTTGATTCTGCAACATTCAAATGTCATCCATTACTGACAGTAACACTGTCTTCAAGCTGAGAGCTGGCTAAAGTCTGACTGCACAGACATCCAGAAGGTTGTTGGTTTTCAGGAACTTGGACATTTGTCTGTTGATTGCTTCCTCCAATAACATAGCAGGAAAGGTAGTAGCAAGATTGGTTGGATATTATTAAGGATTTTAGGGCTGACCGAAGGTTTTTTCATAAGGGCGGTGCATGTGCCCATTTCCATCGAAGAGTCAGGCATTATGCCTGAACAGAGAAAATAACTGCATAGCTCTTAGAGAATGGGGACTAAGATATCAGAACCTCATACAAATATGTTCATAGGGAATGGGTCAAGCGAGGATCCAGATTTTATGGAATCTATCACCCACTGGATTCTGTGTATGGTTAGCTCAGAAAAATAGGGAAAGCTAAGGCTATTCAATAAAGCATCCACAACTGGAAAAGCTTCTGGCGGATGTTGCAGCAACAATGCTATATACAAAGAAGAGATTTCATTCAGGAAAAAGAAGGAAAGGTTATTGCAGAACTCCAAAGACTGCAGGACAGAATTGTTACAAGTCTCAGTATGCAGCTGGCTTTTCACGATGGAGGTATGGTGAGCTGTAACTTTGCAGAAGTCATGATTTTTTTGGGCCAGGAATTTGGCATTTGTTTGTACAAATGAGGCTTTGCTACTTTTTGATGGCTGCTCTGTAAATGAATATTTGTGTCCTACGTTAAACGCTATTGGTGTTCAAGATGCTTACGTTCTCACTTTTACAGATGTAGGTTGTTGGTATACCAAGAAGCAGACATAGGCGCTGGAAGTAGGGATGTGGCGGGTGGAGCAGCAGCCCCTGAATTGCCCAAGTTGAAGTTCAGAATGCGAATAAGCAATAAAGATGCATTTACATTTTGTATTAGCCTTGTTACATTTACTATGTGTTCAAAGACAGAGTCAAATGTCAGGCTATGTTTTCTGACAAATTACTGCTTATTGATTTAACTTGGAGATTGGTATTTACTTTTCTTTCTCCGACTACAAAGTAAGAGGAGTAAACTATGCTGGAGTACAAGGAGTGTGACAAGAAAAGCTGTAGGATGTCTTTTTTTTGTCTAACAGAACAAAACGTAAATACCTGTAAATGGACAGTCTACATATTTCAGTATATTTGAACAGTTAAAAAACAAATCACAAATGAAATTCTTTTTTTGTAATTCTGAAGTGTGATGGAAACAAATATTTTTTTTAATAGAATCAAAACAAATCGAGACACTTTTACTTAGTGATGTGCCAGTGATAATTATTTACTAAAACCCTATTTCCACAGTGACTGGGTCACGAGCCTCCAAGAATCCGAGTTTAAATTGCTGGGCTGTCCTGGAGGGATCATGAGATGCAATAGGGGGAAGGGAGGCAAGTGCTTTCACAAATGTATCTTGCCTAACTTTAATCCAGGATCCCTTTACGTCAACAGGTATGTGAGGAGCTTGGCTGAAAGAGTTGGTTGGATCAGGAATAGTAAAAGGAACTGCATAGTGATATGTCAAGGTTAATGGAAATGTATCCATCAGTGTCATAAGACTGTGGCTGGTGAAAATAGGGTTTAAAGGGTGCCTAGCCTTGGGGGCGGGGGAAGCGGAGACCCTTTGAGCGAGTTCTAAACTATTGAGTGAGTTTAGGAGAGTAGTAGTTTCTCCACTTCTAGATCATGGCAGTAAAACTTACGATCTCCTAGGACAAAAACATTTACATAATTTCTGATATCTTACTAAATGATGATCATGGGCAGACAGAGGGGCCATACGGGAAAGCTTCAGGGAAATAATTTACAGTGCTCAGAGTAAATGCAAAGACCATACACTCTGCCTAGCCAAAACTCAGGGTCTCAATGAGTACAAGAGTAAGTGGATTTGAAAACAATCAGCCAATCCTCTGCCAGGTTTACCTTAGTATTTTTTTCAGAAACCATGGAGTAGCAAGGTGGAATGGCTGAGGCGAGGCGATATTGGGGGATGAAGTATCTTTAAACCAGGTTTCAATGGGGAAAAAGATGTCCGGTTAGTGGGATTGATGAAATTAGATTTATCCAGATGTTGCTTGGGAAAGACCGAAAGTTGATCAGAAAGCATTTCACTGCTGTGTCTGACGCATTAGTAGCTAATAATAAATGAGTTGCAGTATATGTATGTGACGGAGGTTAAGTAGGAATAGAGGAGAAGCCAAAGTAATAACAAGAAAAAGCGACTGTTATCAGTTATTTATTTATTTATAAAGTTTTGTATAGTGCGATCAAGACCCAGGAAGGTATGAGAACGCTCCACAGGTGAGGTAGGTATAATAACCAAGTGTGACAAGAACAAACATTACAAATAGGTTCAAGACAAACGTTACCAATAGGTTCAAGGTGAGAGCATGACAGCAACATGATTCAGAGCATTTAAAAACAAAACCGGACAGATCCGATAAGAAGAGGCCATATACACAGTACCAGTAGGATTATAGCCTGCCAATCCTTTTAAACACCGGATTACACAAAAGTAAAAGATAGCGAACAACCTTCCATAAATTACATACAAAGTTGTGGAGTGGCCTGTTCACACTGTTAAACCTAGAAGTGTAACTGTGAACTGGACAGTCATAGCATTAGAAAGAGAGCAGAATTGAGGCAGATGAATCAGGACTTTAAGGCAGGAATTTCAGCATTAGGATTTTTTTCACTTCTTTTTTGAAGGAAGCAGTGGATGGGATTCCACGAACTTCTGGTGGAAGGGAATTCCAAATCTTTGGGGCCATGCCTGAGAATGCTCTGTTACTCGTTCTCTTTTTGTGGAAGATTTGAGGTTTCAAGAGATGTGAATTTGCACTTCGAGACGGATGGCCATCCCCTGATAATTCAAGTTTGTGAGTCAGATAGATGGGGGTCTTGAAGTGCAGTGCTTTGTGAGTCAAGAAGCGATCTTTATTTGAATTCTAGCTTCATAAAGTAACCAGTTTAGGGATTTTAAGGCTGGGACATGTGAGCATTTCTTTTTGTACCAGTAATCAGTCTGGCTGTTGCATTAATGGAAGCCGTAAGTGGGACCAAGCTTTATTTGGGGAGACCGCAAAGAGTAGAGCTGCCATAATCAAGACTTGGCAATACTAAAGCTTTAACCACCCATTTGAAGTCATGCTGATAAAAGATGTAGGTAACACTGCTGAGGTGTATGCTAGGAGTCCCTTGTGAGCGAAGTACGATGGCCAGGATTGCTTTTAATGCAAAGCACAGACAGATGACGAGTCTGCCTTTGGTGAGCCGCCAGCACACTCGCTCCACACAGCCACATAATAGTTGTTCATTGCAATATGTGTCATGGCCAATGAATAGGTTCAATCTCTAGAGGTGCAGGGTGTAAAAAATAGGGTGAGATGGGGATAAAAGGGGAATGGCAGCAACTCCTTGGTCGACCTCCAAGCTTCCTCAACGGTTGAGCCTACTGGGAACTAAAAGCAAAATGAAAATAATATGAACGATAAATGGATAAAATAACAAAATGTTAGTGTGTGGAACAGTTGTGGAGTCAGACACCTCAATTGCTAAGACATTATAAAAAATTCAAAACCTTGACTAAAACTCCCAGAAACCTCAAGGCAGCAGTAGGAGTCCAGGCAGCAGCACAGAGAAATCCAGTCTGGGCAACAAGCTGTGTCCGCTAAATGGTTGTTCATGGCAAGAACAGGCGTTCTCTGAAGTTTCAAGATATCTTGGTGCCAAGGCTATGTGAACTGTCATTGCCATCATGGAAAGAGTCCACAATTGTGCTTATATTGAAACCAGGGAAGGACCTCCTTAAGGCAGACTCTTTTAGGCCTATCTCCCTGCTAAATGCAGATTATAAGATCTTTACCAGCGTTTTGGCAGGGAGATTGTCTAAGCTGGCCCCACAACTCATCAATTCTGACCAGAAAGGCTTTATACCTGGAAGATACATCCACGAGTTGACCTTGCAATTGATCGGTAGTATGGATTTAGCGGAGGCACGGTCGGAGCCCTTGGCGGTGGCTGCATATGACGCTGCGAAGGCCTTCAACCGTGTCAACTGGGGCTTCCTGTGGGATGTATTGAGTACCATGGGGTTTGGTGTAACCTTTATCCAAACATTGAGAGGGTGTTATGAGGGGGCCTCGGCTGCGATAATATTAAACGGCTTCTTGACATTGCGTTTCAAAACAAAGAGGGGAACTAGGCAGGGGTGCCCCATCTCGCCCCTCCTGTTCGACCTCTATATCGAGCCTCTGGTGCAGGCCTTGTGGACTGGTGATTTGATTACACCCTTTAGAGTCAAGAATTACAGCTCTAAGTTGGCCCTATACGCTGATGATTTGCTAGTCTATACCAGCAACCCGGCCAAAGTGTTCCCTAGAGTGGAGGAGGTAATGACCGATTTCGGCCCCTATTCTGGTTATTTGATCAATAATTCAAAAAACGAAATAATGTGCTGGGGAGTTGACAACTGGGAGGGAGTTCGAAGTAGCCAGTTTAGGTATTTGGGCATTATAATAACATCAGATCTCAATACTATAGCGCAGACAAACATTAAGAAGGTATCAAAGGATATTGATCATCTGTTTAAGAGATGGCAGAACCTCCCTTTGACTATTTATGGCCGTGTCAACTTGGTCAAGATGGTAATTTTGCCTAAATTAACATACTTGTTTAATATGATACCTCTGTCTTTTCCTGATAAAATTCTGGGGAAAATTCAGGGGGAAATAGGCAGCTTTATCTGGGCAAATAAAAATTCCAGATTATCCGGGAACACAGGCCCCCCCATTATATCAAATCTAGAACTCTTCTAGGCTGGAGGATGCCTCAGTTACCCTCTACGATACATCTCTTCAAATTTTGTATAGGTATGTTAGGTCTGCCTCTCTTAAGAAAAATCATTTTTTTACTATCAACAGGCTATACTACACGCCGAAAAAAAATTGCAAAGTTTGTGAAACCGTCCCCTCTGTGCCCTAGATGTGGACTCGCTGAGGCAGATGATATCCATGTCTTCTATGATTGTTCTATCTTGGGTCCTTTTTGGGTTACTGTGGAGAAGGCCTTGGAGAGTATTTTTAAAACTAGACTGAGTTTGAATGTAGTTAGAGTTTCGTTTGGTTTGGACACTGATCTTATTAGTGGATTAAGGGGGGTACAAGTGGCTTTATTCTTTAGCCTTATTCTCATTGTCCATAGAGAGATCTGCAAGCTATGGAAAGATGCTAGTCCTCCTTTATATGAAAACTGGCTTCGAGCAGCACTGAGAATTGCATGTTTAGAATCTGATATGACACATAATGTAAATAGCACGGTTTGGGAACCTCTGATAGAATGGGGAAGAGAAATGAGGCTGGTCTAAAGCCCCAAAAAGGTCCTATGATTACACCATGCCTCGGAACGAAGGGGCAGGCCGGGTCGGCTCCAGGCGAAAGCAAGAACATCAGCCCTGGGTGCCCAGGACGGAATGGGGTTGTAAGTATTTATTTGCACTAGCCAATGGTGAAATGAGGACAAAAAAAAAAAAAGAACAGGCGTGGCTAGTGAATGGAATGGAGTGTTGGAGCAATAACCCAGGAGTGTAGGAAAATAGGGGAGAGAACTAAGGGCTCGATTTAGATTTTGACAGACGGGTTAATCTGCCAAAACAGTGACAGATATCCCATCCGCCAAAATTTAAATCCTATTATGTCCTATAGAATTTGTATTTCGGCGGATGGGATATTCATCTCCGTTGTGAAGGTGTAACCCATCCGCCAAAATCTAAATCAGGCTCTTAAATCACCAAAGTGGATCCAAGCCACTCCTTGAGCGACTTCGTGGTCGAATGAGCCTAATGCAAACTAAAAACAAAATGCAAGTAACAGTATGAACAATAAATATATTAAATAAGTAAAATATTCTGCAAGTGACTATCGTTCATTCCGTTGTGGAGCCAGACGCCTCGAATTCTTGGAGAGTACAATGGAATCAAATCAGTGACTGCAGAATCCTCCAGGGAGTAGTCAGAGTCCAGGAAACAGTGGACCTAAATCTGCTCTGCAGCAGATTCCAAAAGTACTTAGGGTCAAATATATTAAAGCAGAATGTGGTAGCAACCCCTGTGATTCACAAAACATGCTTTTTTTAATTGAATGATTCAAACCTCTGCTGTGATTCGATAAAGCCTTTTTGAATCACAAAAGCAAGGGGCGCGAAAGGCTCATCCCCTCCTGGTCGTGATTCATAATGAAATATGCATCAGTGAACTGGGACCTTAATTATCATTGGAAACAATTTAAAAGTTACTGACTCCTCAAAGGAGGGTCAAAAGAGAAGCAGACCATGTTGGACATTATTCCATTTGCGAATTGTGTCAGACATCCTTGGGCGGGACATAGTGGTTCAGAGGATGACTGCTTGCTTCCATAGACTTGTTCTCAAATCGATGGATTTTTTAAATCTGCACCTGTACCTTTATGGAACACTGACTGTTTTAAAAACATGTTTTCCTTGCGGGGTGGGTTGATGGTCTGCTGTTTCTGTCAAGCTACAGTCCCTGTTGTCCTCGCCAACTGTAGGAGGGTCACAAAGAGTGAAATGGCTAATTAATATTAATTAGTCAAGTTGTTCTGTGACCCTCCAGCAAAATGGAATTTTGAGATGCAACCTATTAGTACCTGGATTGAATCATCCATTATTTGTGACCTGCCTTTCATTAAATCTACCACTTAATGTAGTAAACTGCATTGCTTATTACCCAGTTGAAAAAGGCACTTTGTTGGCACTCTTTTTCCCCCTCATAGGACAGTTTACTAGGCGCAATAAACGGAAAGACAGAGCAGTTGCCAAATCTATTCTGCCCAATGCTTGCTGCTGAACCTCAGACATGGATACTAGAGTTGTGGATGTTCGGGAATACTTTACGGTGCTCCCGGACCAATCTTTCCTCTCTTTGAGGTAAATATTGATCAACAGAGTTTAAAAGTACCTGTCGTAAGCATGTATATCATCTGGCTAATACTTTCCTTTTTTGATAGTCAGTGGGTTCAAGGAAACTGATTGCTATCTTATCACGTCATACTGACCTTCAGGTAAGCACTGAGTGAGTTATGTCACTGTTGAAACTCATTCAGACATTCAACATAGCAGCTAAATGTGATGTGGAAGGGGTTTTTTGTGACCAAAATTGTAAAATCAATTGATTGCATCCATTTTACTTAAGGTGCAATAAGAACTAACAATTAGGTAACCCAACTCGGGTCGCTCCCCACTACTTGAGGAATTCACATGGGGCACATCTTGAAGCCACCCATGGAAAAGCAGGAGCACATCCAAGAACCCCCCCAAGAGCATTTCTATGCTCCTATGCTGATCTGGTCCTCTGATGTCAATGATCACCTGACCACCATCTTTAAAAGAGCATATGATAGCCTCAGCCATCCCTATGAAGGTGGATACAGCCAAGCTCGGACCATGTCCTCTAGTCCCTGATCTGGCACTGGATTGGCAGTGAGGCTCATCCTCTCCTTCACCTGAACTTGTGGCTACAAACAGCACCTCCACTAATGCTCACACCTAATTCTTAACAGTGAAATCTACCACACGACTCTGGAATAAATTCATGGAATGGTCTCCTTGAGAGCCTAAGACTACCCCAATAACCATAACCAACAGCAAACACTGGATTTACCACTGATCTTGAATTCCGAAGCAGCGTGTGCTCGTCGTAAAGCGATTCAAGGGCTAGTCTGGGGTAGTAACTACTACACAAGTGCAATTACAATACAATGCAAAGAAATATCATTTATCAAAGGAGGCCCAATTATGTGCCTCTCCCGTCTGCAGAGGAGGCAGCGGAGGGGTAGGAAGGTGCAGTATTGTGGGCCCTGGACCCACATGCTACTAAACATGGACACAGACACACCGTAGTTGGGTCCTGGAACTGGCCCAGGGCACGTGCGCCTGGCCCCTTTTATTTGCAGGGTCCCTGATTGGTGTGGCACTGCATTTGGCCACTAGATGGCGCAAATGCTCTTAATGTGGCAGCCTTTCTCATGCTGCATGCCGAGCCCCCCGCGGGCGTTGTGGCTGTGGGCGTGGCTGCACTTCGTGTAGTGATCCGCTGGTGGCAAGGTAGGTGCTCTTTGTAGGCAGGAGGGTTGCTGACAGGAAGGGAGGTATTGTGGGAGGCAGCCGTCTGGCAGTCTTGCACGGTGCATTGCTGATGGCCCGCTATTGCGCTGCAGGTGGTTCTTGATAAAATGGGTGATCGTCAAGTCAAAAAAAGCACAGGTCGTCTGCGTTTCTTCACTTGCTTACCACAGCTGTAACTACAGGTACTCTCCTATTTTGGACCTTGGCCATGACTCAACTTTTGGCACACCCGTGGGGCAGCCATCCGGTTCTTTATGGAGACTTTTGTTCCTTGTTAAAAATGGCAGGTCAACCATTTTGGACTAGATTGCAAGACACACTACATTGGGGTTTTACTTTTCTAGGATGAAGTCACTCCGCAACAGTTTATCGGAATATGACAGCTACTTGCAGCTTTTGGGCAGGGATTTCTCTTTGGGTGATGACCTCGGGTGAGAGACGGCTCACCGGAGTTTGAGACTTTCTTTTTATTATATTGCTGGCCATTATAATGCATGTTTGATTTTAGTCTGTGTGTGCTCTGGGTCGTAGTTTGTGCTTAGGGTCCATATCAGTTGTGGAGCAACCCTCCTTCCAGTTTTTACTGCACTGTGTACCCATCTTTGGGGAGGTCATGGGGGTGGTGTTCTCTGTCGCGAGTAGGTTTTGTGTGTGGTCGCTGCCTCCTTTTCAGTCTATGGTGCTCTTTGTACCAATCTTTTCACCGGTTATGAATGTAGTGAGGTTGTGGGGGCAGTCAGTGACTTAATTCCGTTTTTGCGGTGACGCTCACCCTGCTGTGTACCCTGTCATGGGGAGGTGGTATGGAGCAGTATGTGTTCAAGCCAAGTTTTGGTTTAGTGTAGAGTGTACCGGTTTTGGTAGGTTGTGGGGCCAGTCAGATGCTCCAATCTAGTTTTTAGGGTGATGTTTACCCTATGGTGTACCCTTCTTTGGGGAGGTTGTGGAGTTAGTCAAATGCTTCAATTTTAGTTTTTTGGGGGAGGTTGTGGGGCCAGTCAATGCCCAATTCGGTTTTGTAGGGTGATGTTTTACCCTACAGTGTACCCTTCATTGGGGAGGTTGTGGAGCCAGTCAAATGCTCCAATTTAGTTTCCTAGATTGATGTTTACTTTACGGTGTACCCGTAATGGGGAGGTTAATGTTCCTTTTCTTTAGGTTGTGGGGGCAATTAGCGCCTCAGTTATTTTCTCTAGCATAAAAGTTTACTCTTTTATGGGGAGGCTGTGGGTCAGTGTGTATCCCACAGTCATACCCTCGCAATTTTGTTCTTCCCCAAGTGGGGAATGACATTTCCACTATTGCACTCCTTTGTTGTTTTATTCCCTAAGGAAAGAGGATGTGTCATAAACTAATTCTTGTCTCTTCCCTACTGCTCAGCTGGAATGTGTGATGACCTCATAGAATGTTTGGATGCCTGGATGTGTGTGGCGTGTCAGTTGGTGAATGCAGGCTGAGCAGCAGGGAGGCTGCTCCTGGTGGGGCTACGCTTTATCTACTCATCTTCTCCTTCTCATCTACCTGGAACCAAGCCTAAATAAAGTAACCGTGTTTGTACATCTAGTCTATGGATCTTCCATTTACAACACACTGCGATGCCGGTATGGGCTGTCTTCAACGCTTGTGCGGCAGGGGAAATTGTTTTTCCCCCACCGCTCACCCAGTCGATGCCGATCAGTGTTTTTCTGCCGCTTCAGACATGGGCTGCTGCTGCTTTCTTTCAGTTGCTGGCCGTGTCTTCCTTGTGGGCGCCTCTCCTCATAGCTGCAGGGGTAGATGCGCGATTTCAGCCCACGGTGAGTGGCATTCGCGCTGTACTGTGGTTTGCCTGGAGGCGTCACTACCATCTATGTGTTTATTTATTTATTTTTTCCAGGGAATGCCGCTGCTTGCCAAGCTGCCTGTTCACAGCCCCCTCACACAGTGGGCGATCGACGCAACCTTTCCTCTGGTGGGTGCCATCTCTTCACCCACGCGGGTCTCATATGCAGGAGTGGGGCCTTATTTAATGTTGGCGCGGCACGCCTCAAACATCGAGGGAGGCATGTGTCAGCCGTCGCACTCTTGCCAGCAGATGCGGGGTACCTTATGTTCTGGCCATTACTCTCCTTACGACAAGACAGGCAACGGATGTCAGTTCACACGCGGGAATCGACAAGCTCGTCGCCATTGTACTGTTGTGGGCCCTGGGCCAACGTGCTACTAAACATGGACACAGACACACCGTAGCTGGGTACTGGAACTCGCCCAGGGCACATGCGCCCTGCCCCTTTTATTTTCAGGGTCACCTGACTGGTGACGCCTGCAATGGGTGGGTGTGAAGTGTAGTACATCACACTCTTCAACACTAGAACGTGTCGTGCTATACACTACAGAAGGCTCATGGCCTTTATCGAGTTGTCCATAATTTGATTAACAAACTCCGTACCTGGTGATTAGCAAAAAAAGTGACGTGGTAATGACTGATTCAGAATTTTGGGCCTCGGAAATGTTAAACGATGGAGATTTGCTAGTCATCAAGAGGCCCTGATAGTTTCAACTATTTGCCGGGTGGGTTGTGGTAGCTTTTCAGGAGGAGTTTCCACTTGTATGTGTTTGTGAAAGAGTATGAAACATTTGGCTTAAACTGTTATCTGCAGCACCCGGTCACCATTGTCGCTTCTGCCTGTCGTAATGTCAGCTGTGTTTACTGTCCTGCGAATTGAATAAACTGTCTGTATCGAAAATCAACAGAAACATCTTCTTTTTAGGGTTGGGTAAACATCAGACGTAACAATAACCACAATTCGCCTTGCAGATGCATACCGCGAGCCAATTCGGAAGGCATCCAAGGGGGTCCAATTACAGGCAGGACTAAAAGATTATTGTAAGCGGTCACCTGCATGTCAATAATGGGTTTTAGCAGAGCTAGTGCGCTTCTTAATTCAGTGTTGCAACTTAGTAGTTACAAAACGGGTTCTGATAAAGTTAGATTCAACTATGTTCCCAAAAACATAAAATAATTTCGGTAACATTTGCATTAATTTAGTGGTTGTGAAAACACATTTTATGGCCATTTACCTACCACTGTCCGAAATTCTTCCCTTTTCAGGAAGCAGCATTTGTAGATTTTCTTACATCCTGACAACTCAGACATTTCACATAGTTGCTTTTCAGGCACTACTGAAGGTGACAATCCAAAACGTTTAAAACGTTTACAAATGTAGCTTTTTTTTGTTTAAAGAAGCTTTATTAAAGTATTTTCAGCACGAGGTACAGCATAGCTACCATGTCTATAATATGATTACTACGTAAATATGTAAGACAGACATAAGGTAAATAAATAGAAAGATAATGCACTGTGTAACAATTAAACCAATAACCGAAGCTATGTAAAAGAGTATTTTATGAAAACAGAAATTTGTATTTTGTAATTTATGAGAAGTAGAAGAGGGAGAGAAAAAGAGGAAGGAAATAGGAAGAGAGAGAGAGAAAAAGAGGAAAACTAGAATTATATAACCTTACATGTATCATTAATTCATCTAGTTGTCAAGTACATTGTCATAAATTACAGTGTTGTAAGCGATAACAAAGAAACTCATGGCAGCTGAAATACAGTAATACTATCCTGGATCCAAGCGAGTTTCTAGATAATAAATGTAGCTTTTAATGGTAAAATATGAGCTCCCACCCATGTTAGGGTATAAATTCCACCCGCTAAGGTGAGTGGTCTTGATAAGGGCTACAGAAACGTTGTCCTGCTGGAAGGGTGATGGCAGTGTCGATACTGTCTGCCAGGCCATACTGCAGCCATGTTACTCTGGTGTCCCTCTTCAATGGAGGGGTCCTCTTAGGCTAGCTCCTCTGCAGAAAGCAGGTTTAGAGCTACACTCCATTACTGTTAGGATCACTAACTAGATAACACCCCGAGGACCCACGGCACTGCGATAACACCAGCAACACCAAACACAGTGGTGATACTCATTCCACCATTGTATCTCACGGCCAGTAGTGCACACGTTTCCCATGCAAAGGAGTTTGGTCTCATTTGCAAAGAAACACTCCATGCTAATGTGGTCAACTCAAATGAGCAGACACTTGGCCGAGTGTTCTTTCAGCTTAGCATTAAGACCTGCTAAGTACTCCACAAGGTATTGCCCATGTTCACATAACAAGCAATGGTTACCTCTGGTCATTAGCCATAATGATGTTACCACCGAGCCATGTGATACAGCGATTTACAGAATGTGGGTGCTTGAAAAATGTAGAAAGTCAAACATGGTAACTTGTTTCTCCGAGAGACCTCTGATTCCACTTCTACTCTCAAAGAAAATACTGTATGCCACTTAGAGGAAATAATGCGTGCCACTATGATGGTCCAATACTTAATTACTGTGATACTAGACTAATTAGGGAACTATAAATATGCTCATTTGGTTACCTTTTTTAGATGTCGGCAGTTGTAACTGTCTTTTGTGAGGTGGACTCACTTAAAAATATTGTCTATGTGTGTGAATATGTTGTTCCTTTCATACATGACTACCAGTGCCCCAGAAGCATGAAGTTGCTGCGCCAGATATCAAAAGTAAATTGAGAGAGTCTCATTTTGGGACGTACTTTATGGGCTGATCTGCCTAATTTAATTGTTAAAACAGATGAAGGGCATTGGAGGGCTACGTGCTGGTAAGAGGCACCCTTTGGGAAAGCTCTCTCACCACTGTTGCCTCCACTGGCCATGAAATCTTTGTGGAAATGGCTCGTGGACTGGGGTATCCAAGTAGGGGCAGAACACACGCAGTATTGAAGAGCACAGGCAACACTACTATAGCCAATCCTACTTAAAGAATTGGGTGACTCAGGCACAACCTCAGCCATACGCATGGTCTGGAACAATTCTATATTCTTCAGTTAAATATACTACTAGGCCAAATCATGGATGTGATGGAACCATATGGATGGGTGAAGAAATGAGGAGTGCATATTAAAGTCCAGATGAGGAATCAAGGGCTAGTGGCCAGCGGGAGAGGGAGGCCATTGGATAACATCAGAATCCGCAATTGCTTAGAAATGGCAGTAGTGCAGTTTGAAGCATGCTATAAAAACAAGTTATTCCTTTCCTTGGTGCTAATAAAAACTGCCATTCGGATGCAGAAAGGCACAACGCATGTCTGAAATTCATTATGCGCATACTGGCTGACAGAACAAGCAATGGGAAAAGCAAATATGTCAGGGTTTAATGTGATAGCCCATGCAGTCTGGAGCACATTAAAGCCACACCAGGCAAGAAACAAAAGTCAGATTCTATTGAACATTTCCTTGCCTTCCATACAGTCCTGTTTTTGTTTCTTTGTCAAATTGAACATGGATGGCAAGTGAGCCTGCCTCATAATCCTGCAGTTTCTTCAACATTGAAAGAAAATAAGGACATTAATGAAGAAAATGAACCATTTTTTCCATAGTGACAACCACTACATAGAACTTGGCCTTGCATCCTACAGCACACATGCTGAACTCAGTTTCCATTCTAGTTGTTGTCTCGTTCTATCACAGTTTATTGTGCTTCCCCTCAAAACTGTAGAGAAGGCACACTGAGGAGGTTCCATGTGAGAGCTTAACTGGTTATTTATATGCATTTTGATATTCCTATCTGTGGAATGCTGAAGTAGAATTGGGTCTTTGGGAGAGAGAAGAATTTAAAATAAAAAACATTTTCAGTAGCTGTTGTGGTAAGGATTTCATCTTGTAAAAGTAGACTGTTAATAGGATACACTATTATCATGTAACCCATACAGCGATTTTCTTGCCTCTTGGTGAGTGCCCTTCCAACATTCTGCGAAGACTTAACTAAACTCACCACATAGACTTACCCTCTAATTTAGACTTTCATGCTAGCTTTCCTTACTTACTATAATACACTGACATGGAGGTTTAGAAAGCTTGCCCATTTGTTAGTTCCCCATTGTGGCCATGTTGTGACAAATGATGGATCAACACCATTCTACCCAATTGATTAAGTTATCAAACTTTTGCTGCACCCCAAAAATACTGGCACTCACCTGTATTTCCTTCAGCATCTACAGAGGCAATCTCCTTGTTGCGAGGTGATGTTACAGATAGGCTGTTGCGATGCGTACCCTGGCTTGAGGAGCGCTGCAGAGGTGCTGGCTTGATGACCATATCCCAGTTCACATGGCTAGCATCTGAACGCGATCGGTTGTGCCCTCTCTTAAATTTTGAGGGTTCCTTTGTATTTGCTAGTGTATCATTCACAGAATGAGGCCGGTCCCTCCGGCGCTGACACAAGTTGAAGACATTAAAAGAAGAAGGCTCTCTTTGTTCCGCGAAGGCAATGTTATCTGGGATTGCGTTCCTAGGTGAGACAAACTGATCTTTGGTAGGAAAGCCATTCTGTGTTTTGGTGTCCAGAAAGCTACTCTTACAGTGTTCCCAAACAGTACTACCTCTGCCCAGAGAAGAGCTGTCATTCCGTGCATTGTTGCGATCTGCCAACGTTGTCAATACTTCATGTCCCAAGAGTTCCGGGACCTCCTGGATCCCAAAAACATCGGTTTGCTGCCCAGGTTTTTCCAGTTTGTTATCAAATGAACTAAAGAAGTCTTCAGTAGCCTCCAAGGCCGGGCTAATGTCGTCAACTTCGAGAGCCTCCATTTCACTCCCTGCCAACAGATTTGGCTTTCTTCTATTGAAAAGTTTCAAGTAGGAACCAGAAGGTGAATGGATGTGTTTGAAAGGGCCCTGCCCACCAGAATTTCTTTATTCTTGAATTTGTTGAATGGGTGCTCACAGCTTGCATGAGCACCAGTAGAGTGGATGGCCATTTCCTATCTTAAGCATGTGGTTTTATTTGCATAGTTAAGTTTTAATGTGCAACTCTTCCAAGCTTTCACCATTTTTATTTTATTGTCAATGGCTTTTGGTGGTGAAACTGCGAGCAAGGCAACATCTTGTGGACTCTATACCGACTCTATCTTGATTTCCTGTGAAATAAAGCACATTACACTTTATTGAAACATGAGCAAAGTACCATTGTGACCGCTTAATCATTCTTTTCCCACACTTTCAGTCACCTCTTTCCTAGCCCTGGACAAAGGGCTATGATTGTATTCCAGCCTACAGATTACACATGTATTTGCTTTGCTGAATCAGAGCCCAGTCAGAGAAGGGTGTGGTACCAGATAAGAAGGAGCGAAGGAAATCATTTTTATTGCTGGAGATAAAAGTCTGAGAGCAAAGAATGTGTGCACTGATATCGCTGCTAGCAATTCACATGAAGTTGTAAATAATTTAACACAAGGAGCCTGATTTCTGATGTTCATGTTTAAAACAAAATAAAGCAAACAAGTAATTGCACAAAATAGGAACCAGGTAATATCAAAATATGGACATTTGGGGAGATCTAGGGTAGGTTGCCTACTGGCCTAAAGGGTACCGTATACTGCCTTTTGTTTATGGATTTCTTTACTTACAGTATATAAAAAAGTGGCATAAGTGAGTAAATAATGCATCCTTGAATTTGATGCGACAGTTTTAAGGCTGCAGTGAACAAGAGAAGTCATAGCATTTCACGAAGACAAATCAGTGACATTATTAGAAGTCTGCAAGTACAATTAAAGTCAATTCAATTTGTTTATTTGGTTTGGAACTCCTACGAGGTCCACAAAAACACATCAATAAATTAAAAAAAAGACACATTTAACATACAATACAAAATTCTTTCTTTATACATCGCTACCTCCCAAGGGTAAATCTTATATTGAGCGTGCTGTATAATAAGCAAATAGTACAATAAATACATAAAACAATCAAGTATCCAACCAGCTCACATATCATAACATTGGAATAAAACTACTATAAAAAATATCCTAATAAAAAAAAAATGCTTAAAAAAATTGATATATATCTTATGACAAACCATTTCATTCGGGGGGAGACAGAACCAAAGATCATGCTTCCTGGGCAGAGTGAATATAACATTTGATAAAAGAACAAAACAACTGATAGTAGAAGTGAGAGAGTGAGTGAGATGTAATAAAAAAATAGCACTGCTTATCCAGTAATATATTTTACAGCTTATGCGATAAATGAAAATCCTGTTAACAAAAAGTAATAGTACTGGCACATATTATAGGTTAACTCAATAAAAACACTAGTAGCTGCGTGTACCATTGAAAAAAGCTGTGTCGGCTAAGCACTGGAATATTTACGGGGAAGGGCGTGTGGAGCCACTGCCAGAATCTCAAAGACCAGGACCAATGGACTTGCCCTGGCTCAGGAAGGTTGCTCAGGAAGGTTGCCGGTAAAAGCACTATTGGGCCGATGGAGGGGAATAGTCAAGAAAAAAAACACCCAACCCTCAATGGGTATAACTGAAGAGGACCATCCCTCGAGCCACAATGAGGTGGATCAACACTGCTTGGACTGGTAATGGAGATAGGCAAAGTTTGTCATGTCAACCGGACTGCCAAGGGGGACTGAGGTAGACTAGTAAGAATTGAATAGCTGGCACAAAAAGGCTCCTTCCCATATTTGAAAGAGAATTTGAGAGGAATGTTTAGCAGTAGTGTCTGTGGTCCAGGCCTTTATCACGGGCGAAGGCTAAGGCTGAGCAACATGTGTCAATAATATTTGAAAGGAACTCGTTAAAAACTTGTCTAGGCAGAAAATCAGGCTATGAAAAGGGGATGATTTAGAGTTCAGAGTATACGCACTCCGAATTTAGAGATGTCCGCCGCCCCAGGGGATATCACTCATCATTAGCAGCAGTCATAGAGGTATCTGTCAAACATGGAAATCATTTAGCGGCCACCAGGGGTCGCAGGTGCGGCCCCTGGCTTGTCTCTTGTGACCACTAGTACTGACTGTCCTTGCAACCCCTTGCCTAAGAGTTGGCAACATGAGTGTCAAGAAGACAGTGGTGGCCCTGCATCCCTTATTTTCTGCCAGTTTTTCATGACCATAATAGTGAATAACGTTCTACTATTCATTTTTATTGTAATAAAAAATAGAGTAAGCTTAGCTGGTACTGGATTTTTGATAGCAGCTGTGGTAAGTAAAAAGTGTTTTAAATGTATGTTGTGTGCATACTTGCTGGTGAGAACATATTTATGTGAGAGTGTGTGTATGTGTGAGCATGTTTCTGTAAGTATGTGTGTGTAAGTAAGTGTCAGTGACAGGCCAAAAGTAAAGTTGTGCAAGTCTGAGGCCCAGGTTTACAATTGTGTGATGCAAGGCAACTCTGAACCAAAGTTGCTGCTCTGCCTTGTGTCAAAGTGAGAGAGAAAACATGTACCATACCTATTAAGCTATGGTGCATTTTTCTCTTGCTGGTGCACTTTTGGCAGCTATGTGCCATCACATACACCCTTGTGCCATAGTGCAATGGTGTGTGTATTCTCCAAAGCATAGGCTTTGGGGACCACCCATGCACCACCCATGGATTGCCCCCTTGATGCAAAATAACACAAAGAAGCACACAGAACAATTTTGAGTTACTTTGTGGTACTATGTTATGGTATTGGTTATTTATAAAGCGCATGACTCACCCGGGGGCATCTCCGCGCTAACTAGACAGATACCTGAAAGGCGAATTGTGACGAGAAACTGACATCAATATAAGAAAGCCTTCAGATATTTCCTAAAGGCCAGGTAAGGCGAAGACTTGCACAAGGCTTCCGGTAGGGAGTTCCAATATTTGGGGGCAACATAAGAGAAGGCTTTACCTCCCAAGCGTGTCCGCTGAATACGTGGGGTCGATAGTAGGGCCTTTCCATTCGATCTTAGATTGCAACAGGACGTCAGATTGCGGAGTTTATTTTGTAGATACTTAGGACCTAGTCCGTTCGTTGCTCTAAAGGTCAAACAGCATGTCTTAAAAAAAGATCTCTTTTTCACTGGAAGCCAGTGTAGTTCCCTCAGTAGAGGAAGAGATTGCATACCCGGGGGATGATTTAAAACCATCCGGGCATCTGTATTTTGGATGACTTGGAGTTTTGCTATCAGAGTCTCCCATACCTCTGCCAGCAAAGCATTTCCATAATCCAGCCGGCTAACTACCAGCGCCTGGACCACCGTTCTGCGGTGTTTCAGTGGTAGGTATGGGATGATTTTCCGCAGCAGCCGGAGGCTATGATAGCACGAACTCATGATGTTTCTGACATTGTCCTTTATAGTCAGTTTGTCATCCAATTGTATTCCAAGGCTTTTTACTGCTTTTGAGGGAATAGGGGCTATGCCCAACTCGGCCGGCCACCAATCAGCTAAATTAAGATCCTGTCTTTTCCCCAGGAACATCAGCTCTATTTTCTCTGGGTTTAATTGGAGGCTGGAATCTGCCATCCAATTAGCGATAGCCAGCATTCCCTTCGAGAATCGCACTTTCTCCTCTTCTAGGTTGATCCCAATGGGGAAGATCAGTTGAGTGTCGTCTGCATATGAGACGACCTCAAACCCATAGCGACGCACAATCTTGGCTAATGGGGCCATAAAAACATTGAAGAGGGTGGGGCTTAAACATGAGCCCTGAGGGACCCCCCTCTCCAGCTGAAACTTATTTGACCTGAGAGGGCCCATCATGACCTGTTGTTTCCTATCGGCCAAAAAATTAGCCAGCTATTTCAGAGTAAGATCCCTAACCCCACAGTCCTGTAGCCTCTCCGCAAGCAGTCGATGCAAAACAGTATTGAATGCTGCGGAGAGGTCCAAATGGATGAGTATTGCCGATCCCCCTCTGTCCAGGGTCCATCTAATGGAGTCTGTGACAGCCAGAATGGCAGTCTCAGTGCTAAAGCCCGGCCGAAAGCCGGATTGCGATAGGTCCAATATGTTATTGGCCTCCAAGTAGTGGCTCAGTTGTGTATTAATGTGAGTTTCCAGTATTTTCCCTAGCAGAGGGAGTAAGGATATCAGTCTATAATTGTTCAGGACCGTGGGATCTGCTGATGGTTTTTTAAGAATAGGGCGGACGTGGGCTTCCTTCCACGCCATTGGGATGTAGACGAGTTGAAAATCTCCTGAATAAAAGGAGCACAGTTCGTTGCAATTAAAGCCATGATGTATGGCGGGCATATATGCGTAGGGGACCCTGATTTAGATGCTTGAAGATGACGAATTACGTCTTCCCGTGAAATGGGCTCAAAATGGTTGAGAAAATTCCCTGACGTAGACTTAGAAACATCAGGTTTATCTGTGTGGGTGTTTTTGTTGGAGACGTTCTCATATATTAGAGAGATTTTATCCTGAAAATAAGATGCTAGTGCTTTACAGAGTTCCTGCGTTTCTACAGGTGATTGTTTACAGGCCTGAGGGGAAGCAAAACCCTTAACAATATCAAACAGTGCCTTTGAAGAGTTGCCCGCCTGTTCTATTTGCAGCTGAATGTAACCACATCTGGCAGTTTTGATATTATGATGGTAGCCTGCCAAGGCCTTTTTATAGATCAGTTTGTCCGTCTCCTCTTTAGATCGTCTCCACCGTCTCTCCAAGGTTTTGCAAGAGGATTTTTCGATTTTTAAGGCCCCTGAATACCGTGGGGCTAAATTCCGTTGGGGTCCAGGCTTCTTATTATTCTCAGGGATGACCATGTCCAAGGTCTGCGTCATGGCCAGATTAAAGTTGGCCAGTAGGGGACGTGGCCAAGATAGCGGCATGATCAGACGCGCCTTCCCGGAGCTCCCGCTGACAGCGAATCTTAGCACGGGCCCACATCCGGCATAGCGACTGTCGGTGCCCGGCGGTGGTTGCCCTGACCCCTGGGAGCCTCGGGAGTGACCAGCTATCCCTTTGGACTTCTGGACAGCGGACTGCGGCTGAGAGACGGCCGCCGGGCGGGAGCGGCAGCCGCTGGGAGTGGAGAGCGGTGGGACGGCTGCGCCGGAGGGTCCGCGCGGTCCAACCCCGGTTGATGCGACGTCCCCTCGGGGGCACCGGAGGTGGTGTGCGGCCGTCCGCGAGTAGTTGGCGGAGTGACGAGCGGTGTCCAGCACCGAGAGTGAGGAGGCGGAGACAGTGCTCCGGCGGCCCGCCATTTTGAGGAGAATCGGCGGCGGCGGTCTGCGGGGGTCCGCACCGGTGCCGTGTGGAGAGCGTCCGGTCCACAGAAGAGACGGGACCGCGGACGGAGTGGCGGAGAGCTGGACGGCCGGGGTCAGCAGCGGATTGAGGTGGGCCCCTGGCCAACTAGCAAGGGCGACGAGGGGTGCCGCCATTTTGTGGATAGGACTGTGCGCCTTGGCAGCAGTGACTCTCCAGAGGGGCGTATTGCAGGGGACGCCAGCAGCTTCAACGGGGGGAGATAACCCCGCACCGTGACCACGGGGGAGCATCCCCAGCAGAGGACAGAGTGAGCCGGTCTCGCACCCTCAAGCACACAGTGGTCGACACGGAGATTGGGCCTTGCGGCGCCATTTTAGCCCGGCCAGGGGGTGCCCAGAAAGCAACGAGACTGTGGGCTGGCCCCGTGCTTGTGGTGAGGACCCCAGCTTGATCGGGACAGCGGCGGCGGTGCGTGGCGCCGGCACCTGGCTCTGCCCCGGGACATTGGGGGTTTGACCTGCCGGTAGTGCCCTAAAACAAGCCATAGGAGCGTGGACCGTCCGGAGGAGGGCGGTCGCTCGTCAGGATATTGGAGGAGCGGGCAGCGCTCGAAGGCCAGCAGGGAGTGGCTGTCGCGACTACCAGAGGCAGAGAGGTCCTTCTCCTTGGGTGGGGCGACAACGGCTGCAGGTGTTGGAGGACCACGGAGGCAGTCCCCAGGGTGGCTGGAGGGCCGGGAGGAGCCTAGTCCATAGTGCACACACAGGGAGGACCCTATCAGGCCCACGATGTCCACGGGTAGAGGCCGGAAGGAGAAGACGGTCAAAGACCTTTTTGCGTCAGCCCAGGTGAAGCCTCTGGCCAAGGAAATAGCGACCAAATCCCCACAATCCGCGGCGGAGATGACGGAAGGCAAAGACTTGATAACGAAGGCCTTCCTAGAATCCCTCTTCTCCGCCTTACGTGAGGACATCCATTCCCTGAAGAAGGAGCTCACGGACGAGATTAAGGAGGTTCATAGAGACATGGACGGTATTGGGGAAAGGGTTGCGGACCTCGAAACTAAAAGCGACTCCAGGGACTTGGAGATAGAGGGACTGCGCCAAGAGGTGGTCTTTCATGACCAACATGTGGATTTGCAGGCCCACATGGAAGACCTTGAGAACCGCTCCCGGCGCCATAATGTTGGCATTCGGGGAGTGACCATGGCAGACGACACCAAAGATCTTCTGGGCTTTACTAATGGTCTCGTCAATCACATCTTGGGGCGCTCGCCGGAGGAAGAGATACGCATTGACCGAGTACATAGAGTGGGCCCGCCGCGTTCTCCCAAGGCTCCCCCGCCTGATATCCTGGCATGTGTACAGGACTTCCGCACTAAGGAGGAGATCCTGCAAAAGGCGAGGCATCTGCACCCTCTTTCATACAAGGCACAAGCTCCAGTCTTGTACCAAGACCTGTCCGCCATTACATTGCAGAAGCGGCGACTCTTTCGGCCAGTCACGGCCTTCCTGCAGCAGCACAAAATTCCCTATAGCTGGGGTCATCCCTTTCGCCTGATGTTCAAGAAGGACAATAAGTTGTTTCAGTTGAGATCCCTGACGGAAGCTTGCCGATTGCTGGGAATTGACCCACCTGAGGAGACGGACGGAGAGGCGGATCCCACACCGGACCGAGACGATGGAAGGCCCGATGGCAGCAGCAAACCAGAAGACACCGGTTCAACAGGCCTCCGGCGGTGGCGATCGAGGAGGGACAGTGTGCCGCGGTAGCAGCGGTGTCCTCTGGGCAGGAGGGGGCCCAGCACAGTTGAGAGCCGAATCGTGCCCTACATTGATTGGGTGGATTCAGTAGTGATGGCCCCCGCTGTCGGCGGGAGTCCGGGACTCATGAGTGTGGTGCAGTCGATCTTCCCTGAGGTGACACTTTACCATTCATCCTAGGATGATGGACATTGACTATGGGTTATTGGGGGGGGGGAGGGTAGTTGTAACTGTTTTATTTTGTGGTTGGACGGGTAGTTTTGGTGGGATGGAGGAGGTTCCGGATCCGAGTGCGGCTGGGGATGTATGAGTGTGGTGGGGTCTGGGATGTTGGTGAGAGGCTGGGGAGAAGAGGTCACTGGTGGTCTGAACGACTGCGGAACATGATGCGGCCTGCGAGTAGGCCGGCGGTCTATGTTTCAGAGCGGGTGGGGGGGATGATTACCCATGCCTGTGACTGAGTTGTGCCTACTCGCGCTGAATGTACGTGGGCTCAACAACCCCGTGAAGCACCGGGCTGAACTGTACCTGCTGGAGAATTCCAAAGCGGACATCTGTCTTCTCCAGGAGACGCATTTGCTACCCAAAGATTGCCACAGGCTCAAATCCCGTCATTTCCCAATACAATTCTTTTCTTCCGCACACACGAAGATGGCAGGGGTGGCAATCCTGGTGTCCCAACGGTTTAAGGGGAGAGTGTTACACAAGGGAGCCGAGCTTAAAGGGCGTTTACTGTCCAGCAGATTCTCACTAGGAACAGACACCTTCACGGTTATTTCAGTATATGCACCGAATGAGGGGCAAGAGAAGTTTTTCCACCAAGCGCTCAGTGAGGCAGCCTCTGCGCCTGACAGACACATCTTAGTGGGGGGGACCTTAATCTAGTATTTGACAACCTTCTTGACAGATCAGCGCAGCGGTCCAAACAGGCGGGCACTCTCTCAGAGGGGGGGCGGAGCAGATTGGAAGAACTGGGGATGACTGACCTATGGCGAAGCTTTCACCCAGGAGTCCGGGACTATACATACTATTCCAACGCCCACAAGACCTATGCACGACTTGACTATTTCCTAGCATTTACCTCGCTTCGGGCGCTAGCGACTAGCGTAGAAATAGGGGCTGCGGCGCTCTCTGACCACGCACCACTCTCTGCAGTGTTCTCCTTTTCCCCCCTCAAGCACAGTGCGCGGTGCTGGAGATTGCGCGATACACTCTTACATAGGAAGGACCTGGTGGCCAAAATTAAAGGGGCTATAACCGACTACTTAACGCACAATCGGCTGTCAGACACCTCTCCAGCGACCCACTGGGCGGCTCTCAAGTCGGTCCTGCGGGGCGAGTTCATAGCGCTCTCGGCGGCGGAGAACGCGGAGCGGGCACCCCAGAGGGAGGAGCTTTCATCCCACACAAGGGAATTGGAACAGATACATTAACGGATGGGAGCGCCGCGGGTCTGGAGACAGCTGCGCCTGGCGCATCAACAGCTGGCAGCTCTGGATCAGGACCGAGCAGAATACGCGACGCTGCGAGTGCGGCACGCGTATTACACAGGGGGTGACAGGTGCGGGCGGCTGTTAGGGCGCACCCTCCGTGAGCTACAGCAGCGACACACGGTGCAGGAGGTCCACACACAGGGAGGGGACAGAGTGACTGAAGACAGAGCCATAGCAAAAGCCTTTAGCGACTTTTACACCACGTTACATGCTGGGGCTCGGCTTGAGCCCGCAGAAGGCACGACCTTTCTGGACTCGGTGTCTCTCCCGTCCTTATCGTCAGATCAGTCGGAGCTACTGGAGAGGGCGATCCGCCCTGAAGAGGTTATATCGGCAATTTCACGCCTCAAACTTGCTAAGGCGCCGGGCCCGGACGGTTTCACTGCCATCTTCTACAAGACTTTCTGTTCCCAGATAGCCCCGTTATTGACGGCCCTTTTTAATTCCTTTTCCGACACCGGTGCTATCCCGAAGGATCTGATAAATGCCACGATATCGGTCATCCCTAAACCTGGGAAGGACCGAACACAATGTGGAGCCTACCGGCCTATATTACTCCTTAATGTAGATCTCAAACTCTATACTAGTATACTGGCGACGCGGCTAGGTCCGTTCATGCAGGGATTGGTCGACCCGGATCAGGCTGGCTTTATCCCGGAGCGACAGACTGTCGATAACACGAAAAGGGCACGCCACCTGGTCGAACGGGCCACGAGACTGCCAGGTGAATACATGATGTTGGCAATAGACGCAGAGAAGGCGTTTGACCGTGTTCACTGGCCGTACCTGGAACAAGTGCCTATTAGGGCAGGACTGGGGGTTACATTTCACACATGGGTCCTGAATTGCTACACCTTCCCCACGGCGTCAGTGCGAGTTAACGGCTGTTCATCGCCCACGTTCCCCATCGAGCGCGGAACCCGACAGGGGTGTCCGCTTTCCCCCTTACTCTTCGCGCTGAACATGGAACCTCTGGCACAGGCTATGTGAATGGACTCAAAGGTGCTAGGGATCAAATTCGGGGCGTATGTCCACACGATCAGCTTATACGCCGACGATGTCCTTCTCTCTTTGGCCTCCCCTGCAACATTGTTGCCGGCCAGCGTGGCGTCCTAGAGGCGTTTGCAAAGGCTTCCGGCTTTAAAGTTAATATGGCAAAATCATTGGCCCTTGAGCTTTCCCTGGAGACACGGACACGTGCTTCGTTGGAGGCGCAGTTCCCCTTCCGCTGGGCGGATGGTGCAGTTCCCTACGTGGGGATAAAGCTGGCGGCCACGCTGCGTATTAACTACACCAACCTCAGTCGCACCATCCGCACGGAATTGGGACGATGGCAACATCTCCCGCTTTCCTGGCTGGGGCGGGATGGCAGCTGTGAAGATGACGGTCCTCCGACAGATCTTGTACATCTTCTGGGCTATTCCGCTCCGTCCCCCTGAGGGCTGGATCCGTCGAACGCAGTCGGAGATGGCGCAGTTTGTTTGGAATGGGAAACGGCCCAGGTTAAAGCTGAGGTTGGCAATGCTTCCCCCGGAGAGGGGTGGCTTGGGTCTGCCGGACTTACAACTCTATTATCAAGCGACTCAACTCCGGACCCTTGTGGAATGGAGCAAATGGAAATCAGAACGGCACTGGCTTTTCCAGGATCAGGCGGTGGCGGGGCGTCCGCTGCAGGAGGTGCCCTTCCTCCGTCGACACCACCGACCCCCCAACCTGTACGCTTCTTTTATCACAAGGGTTCCGCTTGAGGTGTGGGATCAAACTTGTACCCGGCACGGCTTCCTTCCCCCCTCACGCCCTTGCTAGAGAACCCTGATTTTGGCCCGGGTAGAGATGTTCTTGCACTCTGACACCCCGCAGGCTGCAGATGTCTTATTCACATCTATTCGGGTGAGGGCATGACACCCTTCGAGGATCTGCGGAAGGTCTATGGTTTACCGGAAACAGAGCGCCTTCGTTATCTCCAGGTGCGACACTGGGCGCTCCATCCCCTAATCCGTGGGGAGGCAGACCGCAAGCTTAGTCAATACGAATATTGGCTTATTACGCGCATTGCAGTCAAACGACTCATTTCGGACATCTATCGGCTACTCTTGTACAGGTACTCACATGTTTATAACGCAGGACGGGTGAGGTGGGAGAGAGTATTGGGGCGGAACTTGAGTAATAAGGAATGGGACGACATTTACTATCGCGCCCGACATTCGGCTTACCACATGGGGTTGACAGACACCTTTACTAAGCTGGTAACCTACTGGTACTATACGCCTGAACGGCTGCATGAGATGGATCGTACTAGGGATGCTTCCTGCTGGTGGGGTTGCGGGGAAAGGGGCACGTTGACACACCTCCTGTGGGATTGTAAGCATATCCAGGGATACTGGAAAGCAATCCTTGACGAGGTGGACACACACTTTGATACGGAAAGCCCGCGATTCCCGGCCTATGTCCTTTTGGGGATTCCCAATGCCATTACCTTCCCTTTGAGAGCACGCAGGGGCCGACTGATTGCGATAGTGCTGGGTTCTGCCGTTCAGACTCTTTTGGCTCTGTGGCGCACTACGCATGTCCCTACTTTCCAAGGTTGGCTGGGTCGGCTCTGGTCTGTCCTGGGTATGGAAAAACTATCCCTGGTGAAAGCAGGAGAGGGGGCTAAATATGCGGAGCTGTGGCAGCCCTTTCTATCCCTGTTGGCCACTGAATTTAGAGAGGTGACTTGCCCCAGGTATCTACGACTGCTCCGTTTATCGCACACGGATGACTGAATTGCGTAGGTATGTATGGCTGTATGCTGGGTGCGGGACTTTGGATCCGAAACGAGGATGGGGGGTGGGTAGGACGGGGATCAGTTCTGAGAGGGGTGGGATGGGGGTGGGATTGTTTCCTGTTGTGGCTCTGTGGACAATGGGCCTGCTCCGACTAATGGCCCCGCAATTTCCGGGGATTATTGGACTGGGTGGGTGTACCCTACAGTGGTGTTTCGCTATGAAAGTTGGCAGCTTGCTACATGCTTTGTACAACGATACTTTTCTGCTTTGTGAAAGAGCCTTTCTTTTTGCAATAAAAAGATACAATACTAAAGTTGGCCAGTAGAACATCCGTGTTCTGATAATTCAGATCGTCGGCACGCTTTTCTTGGAGCGAGAACTTTTCTTTGAATGCCTCCAAGGGGAGCTTCTGCCAAGATCTAGCTCTTTGTTGTCTTATTAGTATGGGCGGCTGTCTATTGGGAGACTTATTGGAGACTATCCA
This sequence comes from Lissotriton helveticus, assembly GCF_964261635.1. Taxonomy (NCBI): domain Eukaryota; kingdom Metazoa; phylum Chordata; class Amphibia; order Caudata; family Salamandridae; genus Lissotriton; species Lissotriton helveticus. Next base: position 448,884,839 of record NC_136061.1, read on the forward strand.
ACGCAAATAAGGATTGGCATTGCTTAATATATCTGACCGTAACATTTTGCGCCAGGTTTACATCACAAAAGTGACACAAACCTCTTGCCAAGCATTAGCAAACCTAGGCCTGACAAAATACTGGCCCTGACATCCTGAGGTTATTTTTGACATAAGGGTCACCTACGGTATATGGGCAGCATAAGTTGCAGAATTCTCACATGTGCATATTTAATGTCATTTTTGATAAAAAGGGCACCCATGCAATATGGGGAAGGCCATAACAAAATGCAGGTCTTGGCACAATGGAGATCATTTTTGACCAATGGGGCAACCCATGTCACATTTTGAAAAAAATGGGGCAACTCTCTGGGAATGTCATTTTTCATTGCCTTGGCACACCATCAAAGGATTTGAATATTTGATGAGTGCCCTTTCAGTGCCTTTGACATTTTAGCAGATTTATGTGAATATTGACTTTTAAAATGCATGATTTCACCCTGTTCTTTTCAAATATTTTTTTTGAGGAAAAACCCCCTAGAAGAGGTCTGGCTTACTGGTTTTGCTTGCTCACTACAATTCAGGCTACGTATTGTGCCCCAGAACTTTTAAAACTCGTCAGCACCATAATATCTAAAATAGACCTGTGTCTGTCTTATGCTGTTATACTAATTATGCAGTTATTATGGAACTTCAGAGATATCAATTGTGATGTTAAGGTGACATGCCTTCTTTGAAAACAATCAGAGACAAGGGTCATATAATGTCACTTTCTGTGATGTCATTAAGGTCAAGGAGTATGCGATGTGGGTTGTCATCTTGACTAGTACATAGTAATAGGGTATTTGTTGATAACTTTAGCAACAGATGTCAATGTGTGGAGCTCTAGGTGCTTCTCTGCGGTCAGTGTTCCATCATGACCGACTCATCCCTTGGAGTGACAGGACCAAATTTGAACAACCACATTTTCTGCCAAAGAGATAGATAGCACCCCATTGGAATCAAGCCATCTTTTTCCCTCAGGGGTAAGACATCATACCAACCCACAATTTCCCACTGAGCGATAGGACCCTATGAAGACCAATTCACCTTTAGAGGGACCAGTCTCTATTTGGTAGGAGTCTACATTGTCCTCAAGAACTCATTCAGCCCCAAGAGCAATGGTGGAATTTAGTCTGTGAAGTGGCCATTGAGTGGCCATTGAGCAACATGACAGTGCAATACAACACACCCTACAAAAGAAATAAACACCATCCTCCCTCCCCCTAAAAATTTCACGCTACGGTACGAATAACAAAAAATATGTTTCTGAGTAGATCACTCTCAAGATCCTCCATTGTGCCTTGTATTACTCGTTTCCACCTACCAATCATATCCTGAAATTTGTAATCTGGACCGCATATAAGTCTGTGTGTTGCTTTCCATTTTCCAGATGCCCATACTGCATAAAGATATTACCTTTAAAATACTTCATCCCTTCTTGCTGGATCTAAAATAATTAAAATATACATGGACTGTATTTTATATAATAATGTAATGTTTAATTCTCACACTCCAGTTTGGCCAGGGACCCCCTTGGATTACTGTTTTACCTACGCCTGTGCCTCTGCCCCACATATGTTCCAGCTTGTCCTGCCCCAACCCTATGCCTCAGATTGGCCACTATTCATCATCCATCACCTTATATCACCCTTACACGCCAAACTAGCCTATGTCCTCCTTACTTTTCAGTCTTACCTTTACCCTTGTGAATGGCTAAAGGAGTAGTCTGTCCCACGGTTGTCCATTCTATTTCAATGGGTGCTATCAGGTGAGACCCAGCTGTTTAAATGGGAAATTCCTAACCCTTTTAGACCAAGTTCCATGAAAATTGGTGAAGGACAGAGTTGAGTAGCTGGGTAATTTTTCCCTGCTACCCAGCTCTGTCTTTCATCCATTTTCATATTACTCTTACCCTTGCTTGTGCCACCCTGGACCCCGGTCTGGTGTTTGTGACCTCTTCCACTCCAATCTGGCCTGTGTCCCCCCCACCACTTATGCCACAGTGTGGCTTGGACTGCCCTTACACTCCAGCCTGGCCTGCCTCTACTGATCAAAGCACCGCTTCTTTTTTCATTAAGGTGGTCCCTGAAATATCAAAGTGTTAAATCTGACCATGACTGAAACGCTACGGTCGCTGTAACCATTAGGAGCCCAAGCTAAGGTTAAAGTATCCCCACTCCTCCCACCCTTCCCCCAAACACACAGCTAGGAGGTTAGGGGACCTGCGTTCCCACTCGACTAGTAAAGTCACGCAACAGTGACACTTTTCACAGTGAACAGTGTCAAAATAACGTTCATTCCAATGAAGTCATAATCAGATTTTTTTTAAATGAGATTAGCTCAGGTACAGCAAAGGGAAATACACTCACAATAGTCCTATGGTTTGTAGCTCCCATGGCTTTCTAGTGGTTATATATATCATATACAGCAATAGTACTTTAATTCTTTTGGAAATGGGAGGGACATGTGGGATTGCATCACTGCAGGGCTGGAAGTTGGAGCATACAACTGTGCAGTGTGCTGAAAACAATGTACATGCAACAGGAAGAGATGTTTTAATCCATGGGCAAAGTCGGCTCTGGCCCAGGGTCCCAGCCTTTCAGGGGGGCCCCTGACAGAGTCAGCTCCGTTTGCCAGAGTTTTGCCCTAATGACCTTGAATATTTCTTAAACAGATTAATTTAAATACTGTTTTCCTTTCATTTATTTTATATGTATCTGATGTGTGAGTCTAGTACAGCCATTTTGCAGAGAAATGTTGTGTTTATGTTTCATTCAATACACATAAAAAAGTTTCTTTTAGATCAAAACAAGGCCTAACATATAAGAAATGGGAGGGCGTCACAGAGATTATTTGCAGTAATATTGGTGAGCTGAGGCTGTGTTGCCATTTTGAAAACACACGACTATCTCCGAATATTAGATGTAAACACATTTAGGGCCTTATTTATGAGAAGTGCTGCATCGCTGTGTGAAAACAGGGATGTGTCACTTCTTAGTGTGCTCTTCTTGCGACATGATGGATACGTCATATTTACAAAAAGTGACATGCCGGCGGCATAAAAGTGAAGCTAGGCCTCATAAAGAAGGCCCTTTGAATTTGGACGAGTATTCCTTTTGCACTGTCAGGGGCCTAATGAAATGAAATACTGTATTTAATAAAGCTCGCAGCTACTCAGACTAGAGTGTCCTGGAGCGTGACAGCAGGAGGAAAACATGCGTAAAAGACCCATCAGGTATTAAAAAGCCAGGGTTTTAAGTTCTTCCTGAAAGAGAGTAGGTCTGTGGTTAGTCTCAGAGACTCAGGGAGGATATTCCACAATTTTGCGCCTAGAAAGTCGAGGGATCTGCCTCCAGTGCGGACAAATGCATATTTTAGGCACAATGGTCATTGTGGATTTGGTAGATCTTAGGGGTCTAGATGGTGTGTAGCTACTAACACGCTTATTTAGGTAGCCGGCTCCTAAGCCCTGGAAAGCTTTGAAGAAGATGGTGATCGGTTTGAGGTTGATTCGTTCATTTATGCGGAGCCAGTGTAGAGACTGAAGAATGGGGGTCATACTTGAACTGGGTTTAGGTCTCAGGATGGCTCCGGCCACCATGTTTTGTACCACTTGTAGGCGCTGGATAAGGGATTTGGGAAGAACGAGGTACAAGCTGTTGTAATATTCAAGCTTTGAGGCCACAGAGCCTGTACCACGATGTTTCTGCTCTCAAGCGGTAACAGTGGCATGAATTTTGTTAGCATCCGGAGTACGCCAAAGCAAGAGCCAGTTAGAGTTTGGATTTGAAAGCGCATTGAAAGTTTTTGACTTTCTCCTTTTCCACGGGTGGGGGCGGCAGATCTTTTGGCCACCAAGAGCTCCAGAGAGGCGTTTCTGGATTACCAAAGAAAACAACTTCAGTTTTGTCAGGATTGCACTTCAGCTGATTGATCTTAAGCCAGTTAAAAACCTTTGTGAGGCAAGACCTAATCATTGCCCGTCAAAGTCCGTTCCTTTTTCACAAGTAAAAATCAGCTGAGTGTCTTCAGCACAGGAAACAATTTTGGCGCCCTCTTCCTCTACCAGAAATGCAAGATGGGATAGATATATATTAAAAAGGATAGGTCTGAGAATGGAGCCCTGAGGGACACCTACATTCATGGCCGGAACCGGGAATGAGAAAGGGGGAGCCAGATGTTCTGAGATCTATTTGCCAAGAAGGATGACATCCATGTTAAGGCGGTCCCCCCCTCAGGCCGATGTTAGCAAGTCTCTCCAAGAGCCTCTCACGTGGGACCGTATCGAAGGCCGCCAACAGATCGAGCAGTAACAGAACAGCTTAGCCTCCCTGGTCCAGCTTACCCTTGGGAAATTCAGTCATTTCCATCAGAGCAGACTCCGTATTGTAGTTAGCCCTAAATCTGAATTGGGACTCATGAAGGAGCTTCCCATCTTCAATGTGTTTTTGGAGGGCCTTGTTTACATGCTTCTCTAATACTATGGAGAGGGCCAGAAGAAGGGAGATTGACCTGTAGTTATCAGTGGAAGAATCTTAGCGTTCTTCCATAATTTCGGCATGTTGCCTGAGGAGAGGGAAGCATTAAAGAGCTGGTTTAGCATGGGGTTTATGATGGGAGCTAATAGGTTCAGGATATTCGCTGGACATGGGTCGGTAGGAGAGCCAGACTTAATGATTTGGAGAAGGGTCAGTGACTCTTCGAGCTGAAATGCAGGGAAAGCTAGTAAAGATGGAGGATCCAAGAGGTGAAATTTGCTGTTAGAACTAAGATGGAAGGTCAGTTCTTCCTCTGAGATTTTAGTGAAGGCTTGTTGGATCACGGAGCTCTTTTTTGAAAGAATTGTGCTATTTGCTTAGACCATTCCTCCGTGCATGGCCCTTCCTTTGTGCCGGCTTTCGGGCAGTAAGGGATTTAACTTTGCTAAAGATTTCTTTACTCCTATTTTGGGCATTTTCTATCTTGGTTTGAAAGACGTTTTTCTTGGCTGCCTTCACAAGAATGTAATGAGCTTTTAAGGTGTCTTTATACACCTTCCTGTCCTCGGGTAGATAGGATTATGCCATTTCCATTCAATTTTTCTACAATTTCTTTTGCTAGATCTGAGGGAATCGTTAAACCATGGAGCTGGTGGGGCCGACCTCTTTGAGGAGCAGGAAACAACGGGTACCGCTGCACCAATGTTGGTTTGGAGCCATGAATCTATTGAGAAGGCGTCCGAGTCAGGGCAGCCAGACAGCTCCAGTGAAGAACGACTGAGGGCGTCTGCTAACATCGGGATGGATATTTTATGGAACGTCCTGTGATTAGGGACCCTCTGCCCTGTGTTAACCCAAGGGGCTGTGGCAGAGTTGGGAATTACAAATTTTAATAGGAGGTGGTCAGACCAGGTAATGGAAAGAGGTAGGCTTACTGATATGTCAAAGTAGTGAAAGGTTTGGTCTAGGGCAGTGTTTCCCAAACTCTGGTCCAAGGTCCCCCAGGGGTCCTTGACACATTCCCAGGGGTCCACAGGCAGCAGTCTTAAAAGCACTGCAAAGTTTCCTGTATCATTAGCAGTTTTAGAGCAACAATAAAAGTGTCAAGATAACACCAGTGATTAATGTACCTGCAGGAGAGAGATGAGAGTTTTGTCTAGTGGCAGCTTTAACTTATCTAATGTAGCACAGAGGGTTAATATGCCGACTGCAAAGAATGTGTACCATGCATTTAAAACATTTTTTATTTCATGTGCAGAGGTCAGTGGGTTACTCCTTTTGTCAGTAACTCATGTTTCTTCCCAGATTGTCGTACCCTGGTGCATAGTAAGGTTTTCATTTACTATTCTTTAACCCCTCCCATGCGCCCGCGATTTTGCGGAAGTGCGGCACTTCCGCAAAACGGGCGGGGCCGCGTCGGCCATTGGCCGACGGCAGCACCAGCAAGGTAGTGTTGGCTGACGGCAGCATGGAAGGGGTTAAAAGCTAATAAAATTCAATACGTAATGATAAATGTGTTGTAGACTGCACCATTGTTTCCCAAAATCTTTTGGGGGAGAGCCTTACAAAGCCCCCTCTGTAGTGGCCAGGCTCACTCACTGCACTTGGGCATGCACCGTATGGGGACTGGTCTGAAAACATTTTCTAGGGCTGCTTTTGGTTTCCAGTCTGGCCCTGGCAGGAGCAGGAGCCTCATACTGCAAAATAAAACCAGCCATTTACAAGTTAGTCACTGGGATGCAGCACCAATCTTCCAATTAAATTATTTAGTTTTTTGCAAATTCTTTCCATATAAAATATTAAAAGGGATATTTACAACAGAATTGGAGGAGCGTGTCGTTAGCCTCCTTGGCTTAACGACACGCTCTGTCACTTCTGAAATGCAGGGCTGCACCATATTTACAAGAATATGGTGCAGCCCTGCATTTCCCCCTGCGCTGGTGCTACATTTAGCAGGGTAGCGCTAATGCAGGCACCCTTGCACCATAGTGCAAGTGATGAAGCAAGATTTCGCATATTACGCGACTTGCTTGACATCAAGAACCTCGAATAACATTTAATCCTATAATTCAACCTGTACGTCTTACTAATTTTCCGTTATCTTTATATTTGAGTGTCGTAGTGACGCTTGCCTATGTGTTTACTAATACAAATAACCCGTGTCCTTAAAAATGGCCGCCGCTTGATGGGTTTCTTCTGCGCATGCGTTAGTCACACTCACGTGACGTGGCGTAGTTGCAGTTCTGGTGGGAAAATGAGCGCATGCGTACTTGCGTCTAAAATGGTTGTCTGTGTCCTAACGTGGTGAAGCTTGCGCAAATGCTTTCGTGTTGTTGTCTGTTGCACTAACTATAATGCCATAGTATAATTTTCAATTTAAGGAGTATAAAGTAGCTACTCATAGTATGCAGTGAAATCATTTATATTCTATGTTTTAATTTGTTTTCGCTTACTTTCCATGTACCGTGGTATTGAGGGTCTGATGCAAGGCTCAAGACTCCATATTAAGATGATGTTCTGCGCATGACTGTATTCTGCCGGTGGCATTGACCGGGTGCCAACTGAAGGTCCCTGCCAAGACGTGCCTGGGAAGATGCACCTTCACCCAGCCGGAGAAGCTAAAAAATGTTACATTCGAAACAAATGTAATTTTTCCTATTGTATTCTGTAGAATCGGTCATGGGAAACCCAAATTCAATAGGCGGTTCCAAAATATGTAAAACTCGGCTTGTAGACGTAAATTGTGATTGGTGTGTTAGCCTATCCTACTTAGGGACCAATCGAAATTGGGGATTCTGACACTTGCAACATTTGGGGGGTGGTACACTGACCCGAAAACAGTATAACTAGCCTAGGTTTAGCTAGAGAAATTGTCCGACTTGTCTGAATAGCTGACCTGTCACTGACCCAACGCACTCAATAGGTGACTGAATACAGAGCGCTGCGGAGCACTCTGTCCAAATTTGACCATAGACTCTAAGGTTTTACTAAACCTTAAGTGCTGGCGGAGCACTGTGCTGGGGAGTTCGCTAACCCAATCGGGGTTCTGACTGATAGCTGCAGAGAGGGTGGAGCGCAGGCGTTGCTTCCAAACTGCGGGTGCTGGTCGTGCCTTGGTGGTCCTGTCCTGATCCTAATCTGGTTTTCCTGTCCTGTCCTGGGGTGTCCAATCTGCACCTGCTGTCCCATAGATGACTGTCCTTCCTTGGGTTATTTCCTGTCCTTGACTGATCCGTGGCCAGGGTTGGTCTGCACACCATTCTAGGTAATTATATAGGGCTAAGAACTTTATACTGCACTCTCTATTTTCTGCCTTTGCTTTAATAAAGACATTTCTTTGCATACGTTAATTTTCCATGCTTTTCCGCAACCTACTATAAAAGTCATACCGTATATTTTCCTTAGCATGACCCTATGTTTCCCTACCTTTTAGAACACATTTTCTCCACACTGTTTATGAATCATAAATGTGGTATATAATTTTCTCCTCCAATCTGATTTGGACGTAATAATGCTAGAACTATAGCGTGTTCCACTTTTTCCCCCTCCTATAGATGTATAGGATTTCCAATCTTTTTACTTTGAAGTATTTTCTAAACAGTAAAATTCTAGTTTGTGATCTATTTCCGAAATCTATTTTAGCATATCGCTTTGTTATTACTTTCCTATAGACTCCTAAATGGTTGCCTTAGATTTCTTTTTATATGGTTATGTGCTCTTCATTATTCTGATTATAGATTGTCTTCTCGTTGTAAATTGCATACTCTCAGAATCTGATTTCTAAGATAAACTTTTAAAACTTCCCAGTAGTCTGTGGTTATTTGATGAATACAGAGAAATAAAAGTCGGTATTGTATTTTTGCCTGCCTTTTCTTTTACAGCTAGCTCCCTGATCCATTGTGGTCATAGGTACCCGTAACGGTGGATTGGTAAGTCGGGTACAATAGAAATAAATAAGAAGGAACCAGGGTTACTGGTAGTAGAGTGTTAGGTCACCCGATTAATGAATATGATAAATTGGAAAAATATGGGCCTGGTACGTGTATGGTGAAATTATTGGCAGGGTGACCTGCGATCTCTATCACAAGGGTATCTGTGTGCAGGGGAAGATAGTTTATGTACATGAGGTCCTCCTTCCTGCACATAAAAAATCTTGAAATGCTGTTTTGTCACTTCTATGTGTTCTGCTTAATGCAGCACACATGGAAGTTACAAAATGTAATTTTTTTTAAAGATTGTCTATGTGCAGGAAGGGTCACCTTCCTGAACATAAACAAACGAAGGTGTGTTGCTTTTTCCATGTGTACTGCATAAGGCAGCACACATGGAAAAGCAAAATCGAGGAGAAATAAAGCATTTCTTCTCGTTTCGCCAAGTTAAGACCAGGTGTTTCCTGGTTTTAATTTTGGCGCAGTCTCCTTGTAAATAGGAGGCAGCGTAAAAATCAATGGGTGTTGTAGTGGAATGCCCACCGCAACACCCACCTCTTTCACGCTAAGTATTGCATCAAAGGGGGCATTATTTGCAAGGCAGCGTTAAGCCACGGTAAGTACCTCGACGCTGTAAATAAGGCGAAGCCCCTATCGCCATGGGAACATCACAAAAAGTGACATTCCCTTGGGGATAGGGGCTTGTAAATATGTGTGCACATGTGTGTTTATTTTGTTCGAATTAATGTTTGAAATTTAAATCCTACAAATTGCTTGGCGGTCCCCGGCTTCCAGTGGTGACTTAATGGGGATCCACAGGCGTCAAAAGTTTGGGAACCACTGGTCTAGGGTATGGCCCTTCTCATGGGTGGCCAAAGAAATAAATGGAAACATTTATTTCTTGCAGGCCTGCAGCATCTCCAACAAGGAAATTGTTTGAGGGTCTTTTCCATTGTCCATATGTATATTGAAATCTCACAGAATGAGGCAGTTGTTGTATTTTAAGGCCAGGGAGGTGGTGGCTGTATTAAGCGTAGTAATAAAATTTCCATTTGCACTGGGAGGTCTGTAAATCAGAAAAACAGTTATGCTATGATGGGGGGATAAGGTACAGCAGAAGCCTAAGGACTCTGCGCCCTCGATGTTTTCCATCGGGATTGGAGAGCAGTCTAGTTGTTGATTGTAAATTATGGTGACACTGCCCCTCTTCCCACTCGGTCGGTCCCTCCTAAGGATTTTATAACCCGTAGGGAAGGCTGAGGTGATAGTAGGGTTGGAGGCTTCAGACAGCCAGACCTCAGTGAGAAATAAAAGATCAGGCTGTTTGTCTAAAAGTAGGCCATAAATGTGTGGTTCATGATTTTGCATTGAGCGACAATTTAAAAGTGGTGGCCTTTAAGTCTTTTGTTTTCTAATTGTTTTATGCTAATTGTTGCGTGGGAGGATCTTGGGTCCGAGTATCCTGGACTGGAGGGGAGACCAGTTACACTTATTGCATCCCAGAGTCTACCTCCAATCTCGGATTAGCCGCCGTACACTAACATAATGGAAGCCGCCTAAGGCTAGGCAGTTTTTCCCTATTGTGATATAGTGGAAGAAATTCACAGAAGGGTCTTAAAATCTTAGTTGCAGGGCAGGAAACACTAAATCCTACACTGTAAGCTATGCACGTCCGTTTGTATCAGGAATATATAGGCTAATGCTATAATGCAACGTGGATTGCTAACGCAGCTGAGGAAGTGGAAACTGCATAGGCAGAAGTGAGGAGCCCGATAGTCGTATCGGCCACGGTGGACCAGGATTGGAAGAAAAGCGAGACACGAATCGGAGCAGCTAAGGAGGTGTAGGAAAGCAGAATCTAGTAAAGTTCAAGCGCACGTAGGTAGGAGAGATTGTTAAAAAGCACAGAGTTATTCAGCCACACATATACAATTTAAAAAATATTAAAAACCTAGTAGCAGGGCAGGAAACACTAAATCCTACCCCTGTCAGCTGTGCGCATCCATTTACATCAGGAATATAAAGGCCAATGCCTATGATGCAAACTGGAACCCTGACGCAGCTGAGGAAGCGGAAACTGTGTGGGAAACAGGGGCTCAATTTGGATCATAAATTCAAAGCTGTTCTGAACAGGGGCCCTCAAAATATATTTGGCCAGGGGCCCACAAAATCCTTAAGATGTCAGTTTACAACCCAAATGAGAAATACAAATGGATGCCTCTGACAAGCAAACAAACACATGTGTAAGCATCAGAAAAGAAAGCATCATTATACGGGCAGGGATGGAGAAACTGACAGAGACACAGAGAGAGCTAAAGAACTAAGTAGGGAGTGTAAGTGAGAAAGAATCAGAGAACCGGAGAATGAGACAAAGACTGAGAGTGTGTCAGAACTTTACCAACAGGTCCACTGTACTGACCAGGAACTGGCGCGTCCCAAAGGATGATGGCCCAAGGCACATAAATAAAACCGTCACAAGACAACATTCAAAGTTCAAACCATGTAGGTTTATTATAAAATTAGGACTCATTACAGAAAACAAAAGGGCAAAGGGCACTTAGTTTGTCATTTAGAATCATCATCAACAGAATTCATGATAAGCAAGAGGTTTATCCTAAGGTTGACAGCCAGAATAAATCTAGGTATGACCTAAATATATTACAAAATCAAATAACAAAACTGTCAGAGTATGAGTTTATTAAAATGAGCGAAAGGTTTGGCACACATTCCACAAATAAACATTTTATAGGTTTTCAGTCAGTGAACAACACCCTCATGACATGGTGTGAAATGAAGTAATAATGACCCTAACCAATAGATTTTCATAAATATATGGTACATTATCTACACCATTGCTAGAGACGCCCTCATAATGTACAATTAATGCTAGATGTTAACCTAAGAACAACATTACACATGTTAAATACAATTATTCTTCAGAATCATCTGCAGGAACAGGAAAATGCTTTGAGTGGTTATAAATTTGCTCAGTTAAAAAACAGCTTCAGAGGAAGTTTCAAAATAAATTATATTTCGTTGCCCCGCTGCACTACAGAAGAAATCCCATTTCCACTATTTTGAGAACGGACATGCATGCACATAGAAATCTTTCCATTTCAGTTTTAAAAACCAGATTGTCTTCGGCCCGTAAATTTGAAAATGAGAAAGGCCCAGTACATTTGTTTTTCTGGCCTGCTTATGCACACACAAATGAACATTGAAAGTTTTATTAATAAACACGGGTGACAATGAGACAAAGCTAAGAGTGAGAAAAAAAAGACGCAGGGAAAATTATTCCTACCATTATAACTTTAAATATTCTAAGAGCAATTATATACATTATTATATTTGGATTGCCTCTAATTATTATATAATATAGGCATTAAAATTCAATGAGCAGTGTTAGTCAAAGCACCCGGAAAAATACATCACTCTTTTCCTGGCCCAACAGTTCAATTCAGGCCCACACATTTCACAATTCTCACCTCATATTCCTTCAAGCAACTTATAATGTCGACATTCTACACTATATCATCCAACATCCTGGAATGTTTTGTAAATAACCTGCAAGAGAAGTGTGAGAAGAAAGTGCAGTGATGAGCTAACAGAAAAAGAGCAACCAAACATTGCACCACGTTTTAACCTTTTATCACGCCGTCTTATATTGTTTGTAATTTTACATTTCACACACAGATAGTTTGTACACAAATATTTCATATTTCAGTTCTAGTGTGTGTAATTGGCTATCCAAAGAGACTGTTTGACATGAAAGCCTTTGGCGTGGTCCTTTCCCCTCTTGTTTGCATTAGGACTCTGTGCACTTTACCACAGCTAACCAAGTGCTTGTTCTCTCCTTTAAACACAGTAAAATTAGATTACAAGCAATTGGCACATTTCATTTATGTATATGTCCTTAGTAAAGTGGTACTGCAAGTACCCAGAGCCTGTAAAATAAATCCCACTAGTGAGCCTGCAGCACATATTGTCCTCCCACTTAAGTAGCCCTTTGAAACATGTCTTCGGACTGCAATTGCAGCCTGTGTGCAGTTTTAAACTGCCAATTCCACCTGCCAAAATAAACCTTTTGCTAGGCCCAAACCTCTCTTTTTAATACATATGTCACTCCTATGGTAGGCACTTTACAGCCCATAGAGCAGAGTGCATTGTATTTAAATGGTAGGATATGAGATTTTTAGTTTTACATGTCCTGGTACTAAAAAACTCCCAAATTAACTGTTCACTAAATGTGAAGCCTACTTCTCTTACAGAATACCATTGGGTTGCTTTATTACATTTAATATGTGCTAACATTTTATTGGGAATAGGTAGAAATGTCCCACTGGGTTCTTTCCATTTCCAAAACAGAAACAGATTATGAATGTAGAAATCTTCACTGCAACTTTGTCTAGTGGCTCCCCATGACACCTTCTCCTGCCGGGACACCGCCTGCTGCCTTTCCTTACTGAACTTTACCTTCTAGGGAGCTTTCCTTTAAAATGTCTTCTAAGCCTGAAGGTCATAGCCGGCCTTAACTTTTGACTTTTCCCCAGTCTTATGTGCACTTATTACAGCAGTTGGTATTTTGATCTTTTAGGCACTATCAGGGCCGGCCTAAGGCATGTGCAAGCTGTGCACCTGCACAGGGCCGCCAAACCCCAGGGGCCGCCACGCCAATATATATCCTTAGATACATATTTGCGTGGCGGCCACTGGCAGGGATTTGGCGGCCTCGGGCCCCCTACCTACACTCCCTGCTCAGGGCCTCCGTGAGCCTAGAGCCGGCCCCGGCACTATTTTTCATTTAAAGCATCAGAAAGGAGTAATTCGGGTTCTATGGATTGGACTTCATTTTTTTCGCTGTCATTTTATTTATTATATTTTGTATATGTTTCAAAATTGATTTGGGATTATTCTTGTGTTGTGTCTTCACTTTATTCATGTTTGTATGTTGCATGAGGTATATGGTATATAGGCATGGCTTTACGAGCAATAAAAAAATAAACAAGAATTTGCAATGCAATAGGTCTCGCAATTACGCGAGTTAGAGCTATTGACATTGCAAATGACAATGCCTTTTATTTTTGTTTTCGTTTTTAAAACATAAATTAAAGGCATTGTCATTTACAATGCCAATAGCTTAAACTCGCGTAAATGCGAGACCTACAGCATTGCAAATGCTTGTTTTGGGGTTGGTCTCCCGCACACACCCTAGTACTGAGCATGTTTGATAGTCATCTGCATCAGGATTTTAAGGCTGTTTCGGGATTTTAAGGTGATGGGATCCAGCACTAACAGGAGCTTGGAATGATGCCAACTTGTCCGGCACCTATGCCACGCCTCCTGAACCTGAGCTCTCTTGACTGCTGTGTTCTGCTTTGACTTCATATTTTTTCAGATTTGTGATATCTTGGCTTGGATTGCTCCTGCCTCCTTGAATCAGGAAGAACCAGTCTTTAACTTCATTCCTTTCTGGGCTTCAGATGGTACTGTGTACTTCTGAACTTGGCTGGTGAAGAGTTCCAGCGCTTTGTCACTGTTTCGAGAATGCTGTACCACCAGCCGTTGTTTCCACCACACTTGAGTGGTTATGTGGTGCTAGACTTGAGAAGAATCTTCTGTCTGGGAGCACCATTGAACTATAGCCTATAGGAACCGCAGGCCTTTCCTTTATATGGCTCGATGGACAATGCAAAGTGCCTTAAAGGAGGGGCTGCAGTTGGTAAGTACAATACAGGAACCACCCGTGCCTTGTGCTCCTTTGAATGGAGGTGTCGTATCAATCTAGCTCCGGTGTTTTGAATATTTTGACATTTGTGCAGTATAGCGTGTAACTTCTAGGGGTATATCTGTAGAGGAAATATGCGTCAGTGTATGCATTGTATATAATGCACTGCTCTTGACTTCTTTCTCTCGTGGTTAAATCGACTTGTTAAATACAATGAATATTGCGCATGAGAGCTAAACTCTTTGGAAGATTGTCAATCATTTATCCAAGGGGAGTTTTAGTAATGGCTTCATGGGGGAGGGTATAGTTGGTATACTAAACAGTTTAGGAATATTCACTCTTTGCATCTTAAACACACAATATTTCAGGTTAACTTGGAATATGAGGACCGACTGAAGATCTATTCGTTAATATTAGTGATTTCTATGCTATTGAAAACAAACCATAGTGTTAATAGTGGAGGTTTTAAAATGTTTATATTCTTGCTCCAGTGAATAAGTAATAGTAATACAACAATGTTTTGTTTTCCTAGCATAAAAATGTGCTTTTAAAATAAATCACTTGCTTTCTACACACGGTAAGGCTTCCTACATTTAAACATTAAAGCCTCCCTTTTTCTCTATGGAACATAATGTGCTATTCTTCCTCGTGTTTAGAGTAGGCGAAGGTGCAATCATTCACCCGGCATTCAAAATGTCCGGTGTACGTGCATGCACGATCTCGGTGACAACTGAATGTAGTCTTTAAACAAGTAATCCACCAGCAAAACAGAAACCAGCTCCACATCTGGGCCGGGGAGGAGCGCTGGGAGGGCGAGGGCTGCCCATGCATGAACGGTACCTGGAACTTTTGCGTGTTCTGTGGCTCGTGCCCAGTGGCGCCGCGTGCGAACTTCAAAAGCAGCCGGATTTTAATGAGTGCTGCGCAGCTCGTGCGGCCCAGTGAGGGGGCTGCCAAAGTGCCCAAGACAAAAAAAACAGTACAGGAAGTCCGGCGGGACCCCACCCCGCCTTCGTGAATGCTGCATGGTGTGGCCAAAGCAGGATTTCAGGCGGGACTCCTGTGAGCAAGACGGAGCCCCACGTGTTGCTGCAGTGGCCGGCTGACGACGCGAGACCAGCCGAGGAGCAGCGCAGAGTCCCCACAAAAGCCGGTAAGTGGGGCATGCTGTACGTGTAAAGCACGCCGTGCTTGGAGTGCGCATGCGCATTTAAAAAAAATTAAATTGCATGAGGCTGCTGAGGACGGAAGGGAGACAGGAGATGTGCACATTGCGTGTCTGTACGTGCATGTTCATGGGCGGATTCACAATTCCAGTCTGTCCTGCGCATGCACATGTCCTGTCTCCCTTCCAAAGCAAGTCAGTAACAATAGATCTTGCTAATGACAGCCCTTTGCGCTGCATCGCTAGGCGAGACCTAAAAAGGAACACCAAAGTAATATACGTTATAAAAGATCCAGCACAAAGATGAATACACACTGTTTCACTGTAGGCCACTCTTCAAATGACATCTGCTGGACAGTGTTGGAGGCACACCTACACATGGGCAAACATGCATTGTTAAAAAAAAGAACAGTATTGGATGATTTTCTACCTGTCATACACATCACTAGTCTCAATGAACAAAATCCATGGAGTGAATTGAACTGTTATAAGACATTTACTTTGATTCATATAACGTTTATGAGCTAAGATGACATTAACTATCTCTTCTACCCACTTACTACAGTTGACTACCATTTAGTGGAATGACACACACCCTGGTTTATTTAAGTGATCTCTACTTGATTCTCCCCTTGTATTTAACTCTCTACAGGTTTACATTGGTATGAGATTTCTCTAGCGACTCTGTGTTGTGTAATAACTTAATTGGGTGCTCACATGAATGTTTGCGCCTTATGTATATTGAGGGCATGCGGTTACTGGTGGCTTCTAAATCATATTAATTGACTTAAGACAGCCCAAATAGCACATTGCTGTATGAGACTAGCTGTCTTTACTGTTTTCAATACCAGCTCTCTGCTTCCATCGTGGCACTTGAATTTCCCACCACCCCGTCCCATTGAAACATGGCCAAATCAATATAGGCACTCAGCGGTGTAGGTCCTCCTCCGAGGAGAAGTTTACATTGGTAGAGTGCTATTATAAGATTGTACTAACAACCCTGTGATGTGCAGAAACCCTATCAGGCACAGACATGATTTTTGCATCTTACACAAATCTGTGTCAAATGCTTATTGGCGACTTTTACTCCATATGTATTACTATATTTTACATCCTCTTGGGTGTCAGATAGCCCGACTAGCACATTGCTGCCTTCACTGATTTCAATACGTGCTTCCTACTTCCAACATGGCACTCATATTTTCGGTATCTTGCACTGCTTCCCTGCTTCAGTGAATCATGTCTGAACCAATACCAGCACTTTGCGGTCAATATATTGAGAACCGCCCCCCGTGTATTCCTCCTCCAAGGAAACAGTCGGGTTAGGTCTCATGGTAGACACCATCACGCGCCCTTGTACGTATCAACTCTATTTCGAGATGGACTTGAGCCTTCACTTACAGAATAAAACGCGCACCCTTAACAACTCCTCTGTTTTTCTCACCCACAGTACGCTCATTAGTGTTTCCTCTGCCATCTATTGTGGGTGCGACCATGACCCTAATTAGGTGAGTTCCCAAAACCATTTCACTGAGGTGATAATTTCACAGTGGAAGGGTCCCTGTCGGGCTCTCACAAATATCTCCCCTTTGTGTGTGTAGGTGTTGTTTTGTTGATTCACTATGTTTGTTGCACGCACGTTTCTCAGGCGCATGATCTCAGCACTGCACCTCATGCCTCAGAGACAAATGTGTGATTCATATTGAGTATTCATATGTTTGCTCTTTATATGTTCAAGGATGGTTTTTACTGACAAACAGGTACAAATCTACCACAATTTGGTAATTTGACGGTAATCTCCTTTGAATGTGCGCACCAGAGATGCCTTTCACTGTGTAGATTAGGGTTTATTAGGTCCTGAAGAATAGCCACTTGATCCGTTTGACAAATATAGGCGAGAAACATGTCGACCCATTAACAATTCACTAGGCTATCTAGGATCATTGTATCCTCCGGTAGCAAAACCACCAATTTTAATTAGACATATGAAACCATTCATTACAATTTCTTGCCCTAGAGTCTCTTTTACTCTGTTTTAACACACGTTTAGCTTTTTCACATCTATTGCCACCAATCTACACCACTAGCCCACACACCCTCACTTCCTTAAATGGCAGCCTGTGTAAAGATCTCTGGCAAAGTGCCCCTTCGCAGGTGCCAGTCAGGGTTTGCAGAGCCGGCCCGCTATCCCGATGATGAAGTATGACACCCATTTGAGTGTGTGAGGGCTTTTGTTCCAATTGGAGCACTCTCCCGAACCTCTACACAGTGTCCTTATCTACCTCAAAAGGAACTGCATACTCTTGTTGGACAATGGCATAAATATTTTACATATTGCCTCTAATTTAAGCCTCATTGCTTTTGTGCCAAGCCCTCAGAGGGAAAAGAGTTGGTGAATTTAATCACTTTTGTAGTTCACTCTGACAAGGATTGTGATTGTTGCCAGAGTGTCGCTTCCACCCCTCTCAACTAATAACCCAATTTCTTACAGCAAATAATTACATATAACTGCCAGAACAGAGGTGGGGAATGGGTAGGCAATTCGAGGAAAAATGTTTCCACGAACAAAAAATGTATGTAAATAAATATTTTTGCAAGACACTATTTCCCAAGCCCTATTTATTTGTAATATCTGGACAGGGCATACCCTTGAAAAGTAAGTTAGTGGAAAAGAGATGTCTACAAGGAAAGGTGTGGGAATTATATAGTACCTTCATGCACACCTGGAGGTTTTATGAACCAGGAAAAAGGCATTTGCTATTGCATCCCTACATTAATAATGTTTTTAATAAATGGAAAATTTTAATTAGATGTTTAATTGTCATCTTAGTTGAAATTTGCATCACAGATGAAAACCCGAGGTAAAGGGTAGTGATATGAGTCGTCGTGGCAAATGATTATTTTCTACAGCGTGTGAATTAGAAGTGAAAGTGTGGAGTAAGGTGGCAGCTAGGACAAAATCCCACTAATCAAAACGCTGTACAAATAAAATAAACAGAACATTCTCAATCAGTTCCTCATGAACGTAGGACATCATAAAATATTACATGAAGTTTGACTGAGTAGAATGGAGCCTGTTCAGGCTGAAGTATTTGCGATTGTAACTTTAGTGAAATGCAACCGATTTACCTCTTTTATATGTGTGTTTTTGTATTGGCATATACAGTGGTCAAATTGTAAAAGTTAGAGTGACAGTTTCCAGAATCTCTGTTCAAGTGGCCAAATACTAATGCTCTATAGCTTTAAATCAACTTCATACTTCTTTAATCTTCTACAAGACCTCTCCTTCTCCTTTATCTCACTCTTGCAAGTTTCTGCCTCCTCCCTTTATGAGTGGCAACCTCTGGTTTAAATTAAATACTGGGCATGTCCCTTCCCGAACCCCTCCTTAATTTTCCCTTTCCTCTCCCTTGCCACTCCTACATTTACACCAACATTGTAGATGTAAGGTGTAGGAATCTCTGCAGTTGTGGTAGAGAACTTCTGCACATGATTAATCCTAGAGATATAGGTTGAGATGTTAACCAGTGCCTGGGTAAAGTGCATTTATTATTATGTAAATAGCAATACATGAGTATTAACTTATTTATTGCTAGGACTTTTTCCCTCTGTTCTAAGCCTCATTTTTGGCTATTTGGGGTAGTTCGTGTTTAGGCCCCTGTAACTTTTTATCCACATAAGGTATCCACGAGAAATTTATATCCTTTTCTTCCAACATGTTGAGGATTCTAAGGGTACCCAGGGTTTGTGGATTCCCCTGGAGGGAACCAAGACATTGCCAAAATACAGCCAATTTTGTTTTTATTTTAAGGTAAAGAGGAAAAAAGTGCTGCAGAAGAAAGCATCTGTTTTTTTCCACACAAAAGGTATCAACACAGGGTTTGTGGTACTAAAATCACCATCTTCCCAGCTTTCAGGAACAGGTAAACATTTGTCAGGAAACCAAAATGTTCTACACCGTTTTGGAATTTTACTGGGGCATTGCCTATTTTTCATATTTTTTGTGCTTTCAACCTCCTTCTGGTTAGTGATAGAAATGGGTGTGAAAGCAGTAATGGATCCACAGAACTATACATTTCTGAAAAGAAGACAAAAATCTGAATTCAGCAAGGGGTCATTGGTGTAGATTCTTCAACGTTTTTCTATAGAAACTAACAGCTGAAATAAGAAACATACTGACATTGAGTTAGAGAAAAACTGCCATTTGTGCCAACATTTTCAACTATAACTTCTTCTACTTATGGTGGATTGTTTAAAGCAATATACCGTTATGTCCGCTGGACCCTT
Organism: Lissotriton helveticus; assembly: GCF_964261635.1. NCBI lineage: Eukaryota > Metazoa > Chordata > Amphibia > Caudata > Salamandridae > Lissotriton > Lissotriton helveticus. The sequence continues at coordinate 448,904,444 of NC_136061.1, forward strand.
CTGGTTGCAGGGGCATATAGGACTTGTAGGTTCACCAAGAACCTGAGGTACCCAGAGCCAATAATTGAGTTGTGTCTTGCAATGGTTTTTTATTGTGTACCAGGAATACATTTTGGGTTTGGTATGTTTCCCTAGGGGGCACCTGCGTTTTAGGTACCGTGTTCAGCGCCCATCTAGAGAATCCTTTAATCCTAGACATTTCTGAAAACTAAACACCCGGGGGAGTCCAGGGAGGTGCGGCTTGCATGGATCCCCACCGTTTTCCTACCCAGAATCCACAGCTTATACTGTACTGTATTAAATTAACTGTGCATAATAAGTGACGTTGTATATTATATGTATCAAGTCTGACGTTATACACTTACTTTGAGGACTCACTATAGAAGTCTCCTGCTGTCTGTCGTGGGACAGCATTGTATACCATAGTCCACAGAGACAACCCCTGCTCAAGATGGGATGGCTTTTGTGCCTTTCTTAGAATCTTTTGTTGACGTGGGACTACTGTCGGTGTCCTTCGTTACTGAGTTGAAGTGGTGCTATTGCAGATTTTTGCAAATTAATAATCATGAACAGTTATTTTTTTCTATGTCAAAGAGGAGTGCGGCCTACCAGCCCTACTCAGGCTAAGGTTTCACTTGATAATGGTACGCATACCACTGTACTGACAGTCTGCCTGTCAAGTGTGTGCATGAACTGTGCATGTGTGATTCATACAGGACAGTGGCACTCTGTGTGGAATGTGACTATGTTTGCCGGGACCATTGGGATCCATTTTGGATGGCCCCTGGTTTAGCATGACAAAAAATGAAGAAGGATACAGCTTCCAGGCAGAGCAACGTTTTACTTTCATTCTTGTGGCGGGAGGTTGGGGACCCTTATACTTATGTGAGTTAATATGGAAAAGACCTCTAGCAATGGATTCCTAATTAATTTTTTTTACCACTGCCATTTGGTGGATGGTAGGAGAAGTTTTGTAAGTCCTAAAACACTTGTTTTTGAGGACGTGTAGGGATCCATAAGCGAGATGAAGCTGAAATTCAATACAACTTTGTGGAACAGCAAGTCGGATACGTATTTCAGTGGCTCCCACTATAGACCCAGCACTCCGTAGAAAAGGTTTATTGAAAAGTTATCACACTTTCTTCTAGTGCCTAAATAACCACAGGAGCATTGTTCTAAGACTCCCAGGAACTCAGGGGAGGGCATGTACTGACTATCAGAATGCCAGGCAGATGTCAACAGGAAAGACTAGACTGGTTACCTGGGCACCTCATGGTAACCACACGAGAGGTCAGCCAACAAAATCTCAGAGTCCACTTATTTGCCCTGATTACAAGATGGAGCAAGTCCAGTCCTTTTGGACTGGTTTCATGTCACAGACAACAGGTCTAATCTTCTAATCTTCTGCAGATCCAAAAAGTGTCCTACGGAGGGTGCCTTGGGGTGCCACATATATGCCTGACATAAGCTAGTGGATGACAGTCCCTCCTGGCTGTTCCCTAATCAATGGAGTAAAAGATGCAAGGGGGAAACCCTATGCCCTTTTGCAGCAGTTCCTGTTTGGTCTACTGCAACAATCCCACAGTGCACCTTATTCCCCAAAATCTATTTGGGTAACCCTTTTCCTCTTGTATAGAAATGTGTGCCCACCTAGACATGTAGCCAGCATAATAAGCAGTTCCCTCATGAGTAGCCACTGAAAACCAGTTCTGGGTGTAGGTTTCCTCCCCCTGGATTTTGTGCAAGCATGACAATGGGGATAAAGGCTGATCTTCCTGACAGGGGGAAAATGCCTCCCTCCTGCTTGACTGGGAACAGTTTACACACTTCTTTCTCACCTCATTCAGGTCAAGTGCAGGCTGGGCAGTGACTATACAGCAAATGAAAATTAGCCTGCAGTAGCTTCACACAGGTTGGAAGTGACCTTCAAATATTACATTTCTAACATATTTATCAGACATGAGATTGGATGTTTATTAAATATAAAAATAAGTTTCCAAATGAGGTTTGTGGGTGGTACAGGTCAAAAATTATAGATTAAAGTGTATAATCTATACTTTGACTTTTCCTGTGTGCCAGTTACAGGCTGACCAGTGCCAATGTTGCTTTCAGAATAGTCAATAGGGGAACACACCATTTCTAATGTAACACATGCTCCACTCTTAAATATTATGCACCCTACCTTGCGGACAGTAAGATGTACTTAGGGATGACTGATTTAATATTTAAAAGCAGGCTTTCCAACCTGTGAAAAGGATGTTTTTCACAGTTCAGTGCAGCAGGGCTCAAGCTGCTGTTTTTGGGCTAAACATAGTAGACCTGAAGCCATATTTTTCAGGCCCACTATGCGGATGGCACAAAAGGCACTGCATTTCACACATGGCGTTTAACTTTTAGGCCCTGGGTATATTTTCTATATTCTATACTAGGGACCCATAGGCAAGTTAAGTATGTCTATTGGGGATAAGCCAATTTAACCATGTTTAACCCCTTCCGTGCTCCCGTCGGACGTTGGCCGTCGTGAGCACTACCTGGCAGGTGCTGCGAACGGCCAACGTACGACGCGTCCCCACCCACTCTTAAGAACGCCCGCACTGCGCCAAAATAACAGCAGCGGTAAACGGGTTAAAGGGGGAGCACAGGCACTCTACTCCTGCTTAGCAGGGGTAACAGTGCACAGAGTTTTAAGTCCAGAAAAACTAGGGCACAGAGAAAGTAAAAATATCTGGGGTGACCATATAGAAAAGAAGGATTTCCCACAGACACCAAACTCGGATCCTAAGACAATGTATGTATTAGGACTTAATGTGGAGAACTACACACAACTTTCTATGTAAATGCCAAGTAATTTTGCAATAGATAGTGGTTTTAAAGATTTACACTCTTTTATTTAATGCTTTCCTAGCCAGCGTCAGAAATATCTGCCTAACATTCAAAAGCCAGTATAGAAGAACATAGTTATATGAGTGAATGTGACTGGTCAAATAAAGGAGAGTGCAGATAGTTGGCACCGGGCAACACAAGAGTCTTATTTACATTTTAAACAAGCATTTTCAATGCAATAGGTCTTGCATTTGGGAGAGTTTGAGCTATTGGCATTATAAATGACAATGCGTGTTATTTAAGTGTTTTGAAAACCTGCAAGCGGTACGTAAATAGAAGCAAGGCTGGCAGTAACTGTGCTTCTTTTACTGCCAGCCTTGCTTCTGGTAAGCAAGGACTATAAGTACAAAGAGTGTGTTTACGCACTGCTTGCCGGTTTTCAAAACATATAAATGAAAGGCATTGTCATTTACAATGCCAATAGGTCAAACTCTCGCAAATGCGAGATCTATTGCATTGCATGGTATGTGATAAGTGTCAGGGGACGTAATGAGTGTGCCCGTTTGTGATTTTGGGGTAATGGTACCTGGTGTATATGATGCACAATGGAGTCATGTTTCTGCAAGGGCAGAGCTGTGGTGTTCCTGTGAGTACGTGTGATGGGGAGTGAGAGGAGAAAGCAGGTGCTTCTGTTAGGGTGAGAGCTCATTGTGTGTGTGTGTGTGTGGGATGGGAAGAGAAAAGGAGGGGTGTGTGTAATAGGAAGAGGAGGAAATGGTGGGTGTGCTCGCAATGGGAAGAGGAGGGCTGGTGTGTGTGTGTGAGAGAGAAAGAGAAATGTAGTGTGTAGACACAATGGCAGCGATGTACAGACGACCAAGCACAAATATATATGTAGTGAGAGTGAGGAAAAAGGAGAAAAACAATTTGATAGAGAAGTGACCCGAGTGCTTGGGAGGGTGCATGGGGGGAGCACGTATGTGTGATGGAGAGTGGTAGAGCCGGGTGTGTCTGATGTCCTGGTCTGTGTTTTGTGATGGAGAGTAAGTCACGATGGCATGTGTGTGTGTGTTTCTTTGGGGGGATGAGAGGCAGACTATGTGTGTGGAGGCAGGTTGTGGTGGTAAATATACTTTGTTACCAAATTAGTAGTGTTTTAAGTAATTCTGAGACTGAGGTCCTGAGAGGACCAGATTCATTCATGCCACAAGGGCTGATGATATGGAGGGGTGGTTGGTGGAAAAGAAGGCCTGAGAGAAGGCAGCATCCTTCAGGTGACAAGGGTTTAGGAGGCAGGGGCACGCGGTTGGGTTGAGGTAAAAAGAGAAAAGGTAGGGTAACAATATTCTGTATGTAGGGTAGACGATGTGGAAGCAGGGAGTCTGACTGGGACAGGCAGCTTCTTAATTTATTGAGGGCTGAGGAAGGCGTGGGGTAGAGGGGTCACGATAGAGAGGCAGAAGCTGACACCATGGCAGGGCAACATCCGCAAGGCAATGGGAGCAGAGGGGGCTGCGTGGGCTGGACAAAGGTACAGAGGAGAGCTTAAGGCTGACGCCCTTACATGAACTGCTTCCTTAGGGTAACTAGAGACAGGTATCAGAGAGGGGTGTTTATGAGGGAGAGATGGAGGAGCAGTTGTGTGAGAGGATGGGGCCGTTCTGGATTAAAACGCTCTTTCAATCTTCCAGTTGATAAGGAGCGCAAGGAATGTGTAGAGCAGAGTGCAGCTGCAGGGTTATGAGGGGGACACAAGAGCAGTGCTTAATGAGTATAAAAAGCAAGCATCCTGCTGGGGGTCAGAGGCTGTGTGCCTGGGGCTGGGGGGGTTGAACACTGGACTGTGGGGGTGGCATGGATGCCACTCTCCTTGGCAGGCTGACAAGGCAGGACAGGAGACTGATGGGGCATTGTTGCTGCAGCCGGCGGAGGCTAAGCTGGCAAACCCCAGGGCAGGAACAGCCCAGGATTAGCCCGGGGCCCACTTGGCGGTATGGTGAGGTTCGGAGTGTTATCCATCAGTGCAGACTCCACTGTAGCACAAAGGGAATCTCCCTGCACCTACAGATGAAAATTAAAGCAGACTGGAAGGGCGCTTGTTGCTCCTCCTCCTCCTCCTCTCGGTCCCCTCTCCCCACCAAAGCAGAGATGTTGGCATAGAGTTGGGCGAGCCGGGATTACATGCGGCATTAGTAGTTAAAAATATATATATATATATATATATATATATATTACCAGTAATTAACCACAAAAAATAGAAAAATGGGCGCCTGCTAAAATATTACATGTGGCGCCCGTGTTGTTAATGCTCAAAGTTTAGCGCAAAGTGCGGTGCCTGTGTTGTGAACATAAAAGAGGAGCTGTTGACAGAGTTCAGCGAGCCATGCAGCCGCCATTGTTTGCTTAGTTTCCCGGTCAGCTGCCATTATATACGGAGCTGCGTACTGTAAAAAAGGCTCATCAAAACAGTGGCATTCAAACACTCATTCCTACTTCAAGGGTACTGCATGCACTGAGCACACACGAGAGAATTTCAGCTTTTTGTACAGCTGCCACAGACACTTAAAGACAAAACAAATGCATGAAAAAATACTTCCTACCAATGGCAATTATACTGTGGCATCGCTGAGAAGTTACGAATTACCTTAAGTGAACAGATCGTTTTTCCTGTTTTAAATTAGATTTCCTTTTTTTCCACGTCACATAAAACAAGCATGGATTTTAAACTTGTGGTATGCGTGCACCACAGAGGAGCCGAACGCGGGAATCGAAACCAGTGGTGCGCGCACACCACAGAGGAGCGGGGGCGAGGGAGCCTGGTGTCTGTGCCGTGCGCTGATGCGCACCCTAGACACGGACGGGAATGGGCGGAGCAAAGGCGGGACATGCGTCTGCCTTTGCCCAATTGCTTGCTGCATTTTTTGTTAAAAAGCACACGAAAGCCAATGGCAGACGGGGAAAGCAAAACCACACGCACGAGCGTGTGGTCCGCTTTCAGAACCCCATACAAGAGGTCTCGTGCTGCGCAGGCACTGCTGCGCACTGCAACGCTGGGCGCGAGACCTAAAAAGTGCTATATGTTGCATGTTTGCTGAATGGACAGCATCTTACCGGTTTAGAATGCAATAGCCGAACAGCCCTTGTGACAAAATAATGTGCTGAAAGGCTTTACTTGGGTGACTATAATGTTGAATGTATTCGTTGATGCCAGGTTAGTCGCATAACCAGTTAAAAATGTTGTTCCTACACCTCATCCAAAAAAATAAAAAATTCACCACGTGATCCCAGCACACAAGGCAACTAATGTTCAAAGGTCGGTCTTTTCATCACCATTCATGGTAATCACCTCTCTCTATTAGTTATGCTCTTCAGAAGGAGGAAATGGATGGAGAGGATGGAAAACTTGTTATTTTTCTGTAAGGGTGCAGTGTGGGATGTCCCAGGTCTCCCCTGTGCTCCCTCCCCATAAAAACAATATCAGTAATAATAATACTCTATTACAAGCTTGACAATTCCCTCCCTTGAAAGAGCTGGTTTTTAACTCAGTTTAAATGCTTTCTGGAGATTTAGTTCCCATCTTACTAAATAAAAAAATACCATAAAGAAATAATGAGATGTAAACCCTAGATTTATTGCCAATTTGGGTTGCTTCCCAGTTTCTGCACCCTCTGGGTACTAGATTTATTTGGACTAGTAATTTTGAATTAAGCAATTCATGTAGGAATAGGGATGTATGCCAGTGATGCAGTGTTGGACTTGGGCCTTAGGGCAGGTTCACCCCTAATCTTTTTGCTTTTATTTTGTGACCCTGTGTAGTGATTTTTGGGTCTGTGCGCACTTTTTCCCTGTGCCCCAGAGTAAAGTGCGTGCGTGTAGTATGCCTAGCCTGCTCTCCCATAGGAATGCATGGGGAATGTGTGTGTCCATGTTAGTTCCTGATGCGTGGGGAGTGCAGGCTCGAGTTTAGTATGTGTGAACTCGTGAGAGTGAATGCTGCAAGATGGTATGTGCGGCATGTATGTGTCTAGAAGGGAAGTGCTACTTCTGGACATTGATGTATGTGTGCAGTGAGGATACTGGAGCGTGATTGGCTGGAGCTGGCCGGCATGCCAGGCTCCAGGAAGTCTGGATGGGTCTGCCCGGTGGTGAGTGTGAGATCAGCATGAGTGATGTGTGGGAGGAGTGCACCTGGGTCCTGGATGGGCTGGGTTTTTCCCCACACAATGCTGGCTCCGCCCCCCTGTGGTTTGTCTAACGACCCAAGCCTCCCCAGTGAATGAAAGGGGTGGTTGGGCCATCAAGGGTACTCCCAAGCCAGCTGCAATTGGTTTCCCCCCACCCTGCACCCTGAAGACAAAGGATTTTGTAGTATAAGAAGGGGCTGTGTCCCCTTGCAATTGGTTCCCTGTTCTACTTTTGGATCCTTGCCAGAGGGGGCTGTTGCTGCTGCTGGGGCCAAGAGGACCGCCACTTGGCTTGTCTCCCTGCCTGGAGACCCAGTGTGCTGGCTCTGGCCCTGCCTTGCCCCCCCTGCCTGCCTCCAGACCCTGCTGGATCTTTACCTTATGCCAGAGCGCCTGAAAGCGCTTTTATTTGACTTATAGCGCTGGGAGCGCTTTAGTTTTACCCCAGCGCTCAATAGCGCTTTGCTTTGCCTTCTAGCGCTCCAAGCGCTTTATTTTGACTCTAGCCGGTGCCACCCGGCATCTGCCCGAATTTGCGGCGCATCGCGAGTGCCTACCTCGCTTTATATTTCTTTTGGACGCCGGTGCCCACCTGGCATTGCCCCGGTTTATTTAATTATTGAAAAGCCGGTGCCCACCCGGCATTGCCCAAGATCACCGCCGCAGCCCAGGAGTGGTTGCAGCCCCCGCCGGGCCGCCACGCTGCCTACCGCGACCCGGAAGTACTGGGTCGGCCGGCCAATCGCTGCGCGGCCTGGGAGAGGCGAACCGGAAGTCCCGCCCCCGCAGCCGAGCAGCGCGAAGGGAAGCAGCCGGCCGTGTCCCCGAGGCTCCCCGAGTGGAGAGAGGAGCCCCGCGCTACTGCGAGGAGGTCTGGTGAGTGGGGCCGGGAAGACGAGTGCAGGGAGGAGGGCGTCGGGGCCAGTGCCGGTGCCCGCCCCTCCCCTGCAGTGCACGGCCCTGAGAGCGGCCCAAGTGTGTAGAGCCGATTGAGGCTCTGGGGCCATTACCTGATCCCGAGTCCCCGTGAGGGACTCCAACGAAGCCTACAATTTAGATTGGAGCCCCAAGGCTCCTGGGGGCAATTTTTTTAGTAATAGCCCGAGAGGCTCCCTCCCTAATAGTATCTACGAGCCCCGATGCTCAAGGGGGCATTTTATCGTTGGAGAGCGCTGAAGCTCTCAAGGCTCCAGCCCATATTCATTTTGCGAGCCCAGAGAGGCTCGAGTGCACATTCGTGTTTGAGAGCCTGAGAGAGGCTCAGGGCGCCTGTTCTTGCCCAGAGCCCAGAGAGGCTCTTTGTCCACATTTGTTCTAAGAGCCCCCGAGCTCCAACGTTGCCCAGCATTATTTACAACTGTCCAGCACTTAGTGGACAGTTGCTACGTTTAGGCTTTGTGTTCTGGCTGCCTGCGCAGCCTTCCCTGACATTGAGACTCAGGGTATTTCAACCCTTGCGAGGCCAGTTGGCCTGAGGGACAATTCTAGTGTTGTGCTACAAGCACCCTGCGCAATTTATGAATACTGCTTATGTGATTTCTGCGCAAATGTTCTACCTGCACCTCTGAATGTGTTTTAATGTTTCATGTGCAATTGTCTATGTTATTACCTTTGCTAAAAGTGACCTGCTTAGGTGATTCTTTATGTTTTATTCCCCTTTGCTAAAAGTGACCTGCTTAGAGGAATGTTCGTTGTTACCTTTGCTAAAAGTGACCTGCTTAGGTAATTGTTTATGTTTTATCCCCTTTGCTAAAAGTGACCTGCTTAGAGGATTGTTTGATATTACCTGTGCTAAAAGTGACCTGCTTAGGTAATTGTTTATGGTTTATTTCCCTTTGCTAAAAGTGACCTGCTTAGAGGAATGTTTGTTGTTACCTTTGCTAAAAGTGACCTGCTTAGGTAATTGTTTATGTTTTATCCCCTTTGCTAAAAGTGACCTGCTTAGAGGATTGTTTGATATTACCTGTGCTAAAAGTGACCTGCTTAGGTAATTGTTTATGGTTTATTTCCCTTTGCTAAAAGTGACCTGCTTAGAGGAATGTTTGTTGTTACCTTTGCTAAAAGTGACCTGCTTAGGTAATTGTTTATGTTTTATTCCCTTTGCTAAAAGTGACCTGCTTAGGTAATTGTTTATGTTTTATTACCTTTGCTAAAAGTGACCTGCTTATGTAATTGTTTATGGTTTATTTCCCTTTGCTAAAAGTGACCTGCTTAGAGGAATGTTGATGTTTTATTGCCCTTGCTAAATGTGACTTGCTTAGGTGATTATTTTAGGTTTCCTTCCCTTTGCTAAATGTGACTTGCTTAGGTGATGGTTTTCCTTCCATAGGTCCTGACGATAAGGTCCTAGTTCCCTGCGTGATTTCCCTACAGTGTTTAGGGTGGCGTAGGAGGTATTTTCCCTTTACCTTTACTGGTTGTATGCTACATTTACTATTTCTGTGTTACAGTCATTATATGTTTATGTGCTAAGTGTTATACCTACAAGTATTATTTCTAAAAAGTGCATACCCCTGACAGTGGTCCAGGTGGCCCTGTCCTGTACATAATCCCTTGTAAATCTTGCCCGTGCCTGTTGGCACATTGTAAAGTGTGTGTCTTATCTAATGTGTTTTGATTATAATACAAAGGCTATTTTTATATAACCTTGTGTGGAGTTTCCTTTGTGGTGGGCCTAGGGTGTTGTCGCTGGGGTGCGCGCGCAAACGCTTTACACATCGCCTCCGAGATCAGCCTTGCTGCTCGCGTCCCGTTACCTAGAGGGTGAGCAGGGGTTATCTTGGTGTGTAACTCCCTTGCCCTGACCTTAGAAATGGTGATCCCTGACTGACCTTGGCGTGAGCGTTGGCCGGCCGGGTGTCCCGTTTCTAACATTGGTGGCTAGCGGTGCGGATTGGACTTGCGTTTGCGCTGTACCACAGTGGCGACAGGCCACACTACAAAACTCTGCAATTTTAGATAACCACATTTTGGGGATTATTGTTTTTTAGGGAAGTTCAGTTTTGCTTCTCCTGAAAGGTGTCATTTTGTAATTTCTGTCCAGTACATTTGTTCCCCGCCCTGCTTCCAGAGTTTGGTACCTGTGTCACTTGTGGTCAGGTTGAGAAAATCAGGGGTGGTAGAAACTGCCTTACCAGTCCGAGGGGAGGGTGTGTGTGAATGAGTGGTGTGTTACACTGGGCAGAGGAGTGCAAGTTCTCTGAGATAGGAATCTTGCTGAATTTTGTAACTGTGTACTCCTGTGTAAGCTCAGACCCCAGGTTCCCTGTGTCAAACTCTTCTTGAGAACGTCCGCCAAAATGGAGCCTACTTTTGATTTCTGTGATCTGTTTAGATACAGTATGTTGGAGTTGGTCAGATTCTGTGAAGAGAGAGACATATGGGTGGATGAGTCAGATACTCAGTCAGAACTTAGGAGCAGCCTGATCCTATGGCAAAAGGGTCAGTGGGATCTTGAGCGCAGTGAGAGAGATAGGGCCCGGGCCGCACGCCATGAGGGTGGTGAGTCTATGGAGAGCCCTGAAGAATGTGAGTTGTATGATGATGACAGTGGATGGATATCAGCAGATAGTGAGGACCCCATAGGTAGGGAGTCCCTTGCTGAGCCCAGTGTCAGTACCAGCGCCCCATCCCTTGTCCTGTCCCCAGAGGAGTGGTTAGATAGGAGGGAAGAGCGGGAGCATCAGCTAGCGATGGAACAGCTCAGGTTGGAGCACGCCAAGCTAGAGGCTGAAAGGGCCTTGTTCAGGGAGAAGGTAACCCTAGAGGGTAGGTTATCCCCTGAGTGCAGTTATGGTTTTCTGGATTCCCCAGGGAGGGTTGAATCCAGTGGTGGCAGCTATTTAAATGTTAGTGTAGACAGTCCCACTCCCAGTTCCCCGAGTATGGTACCTGTTTCTCGAGAAGAGGAGTGTAGGTTGAAGTTCCGGAACCTTAGGAAACCACCTCACCAGTCTTGGGAAGATTTTCAGGATGACTGTTGTGTAGCACAGTGTGATTGGTTACGGGGTCCCACAAAATGTGATTGGGACATCTTGTTTGATGTGATTGCCAAAGAGCAGTTGCTCAGTGTTGTTTATCCAGAATTGCGCCAACACCTGTTAGGGTGTGGATTGTCTGAACCATATGAGCTGGCAGAGGAAGCCGACCGATGGGAAAGTGCGAGAGGTTCTTTAGAGTCACTAGTGAGTGATTCCAACAGTAGTGGGTCAGGTGTCCTCCAGCCCAGTGTGGTGGAGGAGGGTGAGAGTAGCCCAGCTAGGTCCCAGGTTAGTGAGGAGGGTGTAGGGGCTGACTGCCTGTCTCAGTGGAGCGGGAGTGAGTGTGTGACCGAGAGTCCCCAGAGGCCCGAAGCCCTGTCACAGAGCCTGGATGGTTTCTTTAGGGAACACCAGGATGGGAACCTAAGCTTGCCTGTTAGTTCACTTGAGGGAGATCTCCTAGTGTGTAGAGGACCTGGAGCATCTGTAAGCGGAGATTCTATGGTTCTAGAGTCTGGCAGTACCGCTCCAGTGGGGAGGGTACAGGAGTCCAGCTAAAGGAGTGATTGGGGAATAGTATGTGAGTCCCCAGAAGTCCTGGAGTGCCAGGCATTGGTTCCACCAAAGGTTCTAGACCGGAGGTTGGAAGGCCAGGTTCAGGATCTGCCTGACCTGAAGGGTGGGACTACTGTAATCAGTGTCCTGACCAGTTCTTTTTCCAGAGGCACCGCCCCGGTTGGGAGGGAGCAGGACTCTGGAAGGGGGTGCAGAGGATGGGAGAGCCCACCTCTGACCCCGGTGCAACCTGAGGGGTTAAACCCTAGGTTGGGAGGATGGTGTTTAGAGGGTACCCCTCGCAGGAGGAGGAGGAACCCGAGAAGAAGAGGTAGGGGGAGGAGAGCCTTCCCTGAGACTTTTGGTCCACCTAAGGTTGTAGACCCTAGGCTGGAGAACCAGTGGCAGTCTAGCCCTGTCTTGCAGACAGGAAGGGTGGAGAATGGCTATTATGTGCCAGGGGTTACTACCCCCCACTTTGTGAGTAGGCAGGATCCAGTGGTACCTGGGTGGCCTAGGGCCTGGTCCTGGCCGAGGGCAGCTGGAGAGTACCAGTGGGGTACCCCAGTTAGTCCCTACAGTAGTTTTAGAAGGAACCCTAGGGGTTCACCGTGGCGTAAAACAGGAGGGTGTCCCTGCAGTTGCGGGCCCGCGTCCGTGTTTTATCGCCCCAAGCAGGGAAGTCCATCACGGTGGTGATTGGTCTGCCCTGCGTTTTGGCTGGAAAGGGGTTGTGTTGGACTTGGGCCTTAGGGCAGGTTCACCCCTAATCTTTTTGCTTTTATTTTGTGACCCTGTGTAGTGATTTTTGGGTCTGTGCGCACTTTTTCCCTGTGCCCCAGAGTAAAGTGCGTGCGTGTAGTATGCCTGGCCTGCTCTCCCATAGGAATGCATGGGGAATGTGTGTGTCCATGTTAGTTCCTGATGCGTGGGGAGTGCAGGCTCGAGTTTAGTATGTGTGAACTCGTGAGAGTGAATGCTGCAAGATGGTATGTGGTCTGCCCTGTTCCCATGATGCACTGGGCCAGGGACAGACTAATTTGCATACAGCCAGGTTCTGAAACTGGGATGGTGCAATGAGCTAAAAAACGGTGTTGGATCTAGCCCTGATCTCTTGACTGGGTGAGAGTATTCTGCTTAATTCAGAGACTCTGTCCATCACCACCCCTTGTTGTAAATATTTTTGTCCACCCTAAGCGTGGAAGGGTATACTCAGATGTGAGTCCCTTGCTCGTTGCACCATCAGGATTCAAGCAAGCCGGGCCGAAGACGGCTGAAATGCCAGAAACCGGTCCCCGGAAGCTTGTTTCCTTCCCAGTGTAAGAATTGGCTTTTGTAGTCTGGTCTGCCCTGTTCCCATGATGCACTGGGCCAGGGACAGACTAATTTGCATACAGCCAGGTTCTGAAACTGGGATGGTGCAATGAGCTAAAAAACGGTGTTGGATCTAGCCCTGATCTCTTGACTGGGTGAGAGTATTCTGCTTAATTCAGAGACTCTGTCCATCACCACCCCTTGTTGTAAATATTTTTGTCCACCCTAAGCGTGGAAGGGTATACTCAGATGTGAGTCCCTTGCTCATTGCACCATCAGGATTCAAGCAAGCCGGGCCGAAGACGGCTGAAATGCCAGAAACCGGTCCCCGGAAGCTTGTTTCCTTCCCAGTGTAAGAATTGGCTTTTGTAGTCTGGTCTGCCCTGTTCCCATGATGCACTGGGCCAGGGACAGACTAATTTGCATACAGCCAGGTTCTGAAACTGGGATGGTGCAATGAGCTAAAAACGGTGTTGGATCTAGCCCTGATCTCTTGACTGGGTGAGAGTATTCTGCTTAATTCAGAGACTCTGTCCATCACCACCCCTTGTTGTAAATATTTTTGTCCACCCTAAGCGTGGAAGGGTATACTCAGATGTGAGTCCCTTGCTCATTGCACCACCAGGATTCAAGCAAGCCGGGCCGAAGACGGCTGAAATGCCAGAAACCGGTCCCCGGAAGCTTGTTTCCTTCCCAGTGTAAGAATTGGCTTTTGTAGTCTGGTCTGCCCTGTTCCCATGATGCACTGGGCCAGGGACAGACTAATTTGCATACAGCCAGGTTCTGAAACTGGGATGGTGCAATGAGCTAAAAAACGGTGTTGGATCTAGCCCTGATCTCTTGACTGGGTGAGAGTATTCTGCTTAATTCAGAGACTCTGTCCATCACCACCCCTTGTTGTAAATATTTTTGTCCACCCTAAGCGTGGAAGGGTATACTCAGATGTGAGTCCCTTGCTCATTGCACCATCAGGATTCAAGCAAGCCGGGCCGAAGACGGCTGAAATGCCAGAAACCGGTCCCCGGAAGCTTGTTTCCTTCCCAGTGTAAGAATTGGCTTTTGTAGTCTGGTCTGCCCTGTTCCCATGATGCACTGGGCCAGGGACAGACTAATTTGCATACAGCCAGGTTCTGAAACTGGGATGGTGCAATGAGCTAAAAAACGGTGTTGGATCTAGCCCTGATCTCTTGACTGGGTGAGAGTATTCTGCTTAATTCAGAGACTCTGTCCATCACCACCCCTTGTTGTAAATAGTCTCTGAATTAAGCAGAATACTCTCACCCAGTCAAGAGATCAGGGCTAAATCCAACACCGTTTTTTAGCTCATTGCACCATCCCAGTTTCAGAACCTGGCTGTATGCAAATTAGTCTGTCCCTGGCCCAGTGCATCATGGGAACAGGGCAGACCAGACTACAAAAGCCAATTCTTACACTGGGAAGGAAACAAGCTTCCGGGGACCGGTTTCTGGCATTTCAGCCGTCTTCGGCCCGGCTTGCTTGAATCCTGATGGTGCAATGAGCAAGGGACTCACATCTGAGTATACCCTTCCACGCTTAGGGTGGACAAAAATATTTACAACAAGGGGTGGTGATGGACAGAGTATGTGTCTAGAAGGGAAGTGCTACTTCTGGACATTGATGTATGTGTGCAGTGAGGATACTGGAGCGTGATTGGCTGGAGCTGGCCGGCATGCCAGGCTCCAGGAAGTCTGGATGGGTCTGCCCGGTGGTGAGTGTGAGATCAGCATGAGTGATGTGTGGGAGGAGTGCACCTGGGTCCTGGATGGGCTGGGTTTTTCCCCACACAATGCTGGCTCCGCCCCCCTGTGGTTTGTCTAACGACCCAAGCCTCCCCAGTGAATGAAAGGGGTGGTTGGGCCATCAAGGGTACTCCCAAGCCAGCTGCAACTGGTTTCCCCCCACCCTGCACCCTGAAGACAAAGGATTTTGTAGTATAAGAAGGGGCTGTGTCCCCTTGCAATTGGTTCTCTGTTCTACTTTTGGATCCTTGCCAGAGGGGGCTGTTGCTGCTGCTGGGGCCAAGAGGACCGCCACTTGGCTTGTCTCCCTGCCTGGAGACCCATTGTGCTGGCTCTGGCCCTGCCTTGCCCCCCCTGCCTGCCTCCAGACCCTGCTGGATCTTTACCTTATGCCAGAGCGCCTGAAAGCGCTTTTATTTGACTTATAGCGCTGGGAGCGCTTTAGTTTTACCCCAGCGCTCAATAGCGCTTTGCTTTGCCTTCTAGCGCTCCAAGCGCTTTATTTTGACTCTAGCCGGTGCCACCCGGCATCTGCCCGAATTTGCGGCGCATCGCGAGTGCCTACCTCGCTTTATATTTCTTTTGGATGCCGGTGCCCACCTGGCATTGCCCCGGTTTATTTAATTATTGAAAAGCCGGTGCCCACCCGGCATTGCCCAAGATCACCGCCGCAGCCCAGGAGTGGTTGCAGCCCCCGCCGGGCCGCCGCGCTGCCTACAGCGACCCGGAAGTACTGGGTCGGCCGGCCAATCGCTGCGCGGCCCGGGAGAGGCGAACCGGAAGTCCCGCCCCCGCAGCCGAGCAGCGCGAAGGGAAGCAGCCGGCCGTGTCCCGAGGCTCCCCGAGTGGAGAGAGGAGCCCCGCGCTACTGCGAGGAGGTCTGGTGAGTGGGGCCGGGAAGACGAGTGCAGGGAGGAGGGCGTCGGGCCAGTGCCGGTGCCCGCCCCTCCCCTGCAGTGCACGGCCCTGAGAGCGGCCCAAGTGTGTAGAGCCGATTGAGGCTCTGGGGCCATTACCTGATCCCGAGTCCCCGTGAGGGACTCCAACGAAGCCTACAATTTAGATTGGAGCCCCGAGGCTCCTGGGGCCAATTTGTTTAGTAATAGCCCGAGAGGCTCCCGCCCTAATAGTATCTACGAGCCCCGAGGCTCAATGGGGCATTTTATCGTTGGAGAGCGCTGAAGCACTCAAGGCTCCAGCCCATATTCATTTTGCGAGCCCAGAGAGGCTCGAGTGCCCATTCGTGTTTGAGAGCCTGAGAGAGGCTCAGGGCGCCTGTTCTTGCCCAGAGCCCAGAGAGGCTCTTTGTCCACATTTGTTCTAAGAGCCCCCGAGGCTCCAACGTTGCCCAGCATTATTTACAACTGTCCAGCACTTAGTGGACAGTTGCTACGTTTAGGCTTTGTGTTCTGGCTGCCTGCGCAGCCTTCCCTGACATTGAGACTCAGGGTATTTCAACCCTTGCGAGGCCAATTGGCCTGAGGGACAATTCTAGTGTTGTGCTACAAGCACCCTGCGCAATTTACGAGTACTGCTTATGTGATTTCTGCGCAAATGTTCTACCTGCACCTCTGAATGTGTTTTATTGTTTCATGTGCAACTGTCTATGTTAATACCTTTGCTAAAAGTGACCTGCTTAGGTGATTATTTATGTTTTATCCCCTTTGCTAAAAGTGACCTGCTTAGAGGATTGTTTGATATTACCTGTGCTAAAAGTGACCTGCTTAGGTAATTGTTTATGGTTTATTTCCCTTTGCTAAAAGTGACCTGCTTAGAGGATTGTTTGATATTACCTTTGCTAAAAGTGACCTGCTTAGGTAATTGTTTATGGTTTATTTCCCTTTGCTAAAAGTGACCTGCTTAGAGGAATGTTGATGTTTTATTGCCCTTGCTAAATGTGATTAGCTTAGGTGATTATTTTAGGTTTCCTTCCCTTTGCTAAATGTGACTTGCTTAGGTGATGGTTTTCCTTCCATAGGTCCTGACGATAAGGTCCTAGTTCCCTGCGTGATTTCCCTACAGTGTTTAGGGTGGCGTAGGAGGTATTTTCCCTTTACCTTTACTGGTTGTATGCTACATTTACTATTTCTGTGTTACAGTCATTATATGTTTATGTGCTAAGTGTTATACCTACAAGTATTATTTCTAGAAAGTGCATACCCCTGACAGTGGTCCAGGTGGCCCTGTCCTGTACATAATCCCTTGTAAATCTTGCCCGTGCCTGTTGGCACATTGTAAAGTGTGTGTCTTATCTAATGTGTTTTGATTATAATACAAAGGCTATTTTTATATAACCTTGTGTGGAGTTTCCTTTGTGGTGGGCCTAGGGTGTTGTCGCTGGGGTGCGCGCGCAAACGCTTTACACATCGCCTCCGAGATCAGCCTTGCTGCTCGCGTCACGTTACCTAGAGGGTGAGCAGGGGTTATCTTGGTGTGTAACTCCCTTGCCCTGACCTTAGAAATGGTGATCCCTGACTGACCTTGGCGTGAGCGTTGGCCGGCCGCCGGGGGTCCCGTTTCTAACATGCAGGAATACATCAACAAAGCCACGGCAAAGTGCAGAAATTCAATCCTGCAGTCACTGAAAAGCAAAAGCACCCTTAAAAGTTAATTCATTTTGGACACTTCTAAATATTTTGGATCAGTTGCGCTAGAGAGGCCAGTGCCAGCCTAAGTGCAATATTTCAGCATTTTTTACTGTTTCATTCTTCCTTGCCTTACAGCCATTACAGTATAAATGTCATTCAGTATACGCAGATTGGTCTTTAAACCTTGATACAATTATGCTTATATGTGTATAAAGGAATAGGACAGTTTGCAAGAGTTTAAAGCGGGGAATCTTCAAGAGCGAAAGCAGCCCCCAATCATACATAATACAACAAAAATAGTGAACAATACTTTAAAATGAAGTAAATGAAATTCCCCAAAATTATGTACTGCTTGTAGTAAAATTAGAGTAAAAACCATTTATATGTCTGGAGTCAGGGCCAGGAAGGGCATTGTCTTGTCCACTACAAAGACTTTTCTTTGAAGTCTGCCAACTTCAAAAGCTGAAATGGCTAAAACTACTCGACCTCCGACACCATATACTCAGAACACTTCGGGATTGAAGACATTCTGCCAGGAAGAAGACGTGTGTTGCTGTCAGGAGGGACTACCACTTTTATGTATCCTTTGTGGTGCTGGCCTGCTGCGTGCTGCTTCCGTTCTGGGAGTGAAAGGACTGGATTTTGCCTTCTACATCCTGCTTTACAAGTTTCTCCAAGGGCTTGAGTTGAATTGCCTCATGTTGGAAGTCTCAGGGCCATCAAAGACTTCCTCTGCCAGCACCTGGGCTCCTCTGCTGACAGCCTTGCTCTGCCAGGTGCTGCAAATACCAGTTCCGGGCCCTTGGTAGTGAGTTCTGGTGCTAAAAGAAGAAAATCGTGTATCAACTTGAAGCTTCACTTTGGAATCGGCGCGCCTTTGTAATAATCGCCGCATCACCGCTGCCTGCACCAAAGCTGTGGTCCCCACTTGCAGATTGTGTGATGCACCGGCTTCTGTTTACAACGTAAGTTCCGGTGCGTGAGTCTCGAGCATCGCATCACTGAAGTCTGTGATGCATCGCTCTGACTCTGACACATCGCCTGTGGTTTGACATTGATGCCGTAGAATTGACGCATCTTGCTGTGATGTTGACGCATCATTGACACCACGTGGTCTTCTGGAGCCGAGGTATCACACTCGCAATCAGAGCATCACCTCCCCTGCGCCTCGCATTGTAACCAGGTGTTAGCGGCACAATGAGCCCGCACTGCCTCCAGGAACTGAGGCATCACTTACTACAAGTGACGCATGACCTCCTTTGTGCAAAGCACCATCTCCAAGCACCAATGACCTGCATAGCAGTAAGGAACTGATGCATCATCTGCTTTAATGACGCCTCCCCTGCGCCACGCATCATCTTTAACGCATCAAAGGTTCTGTGTCGTGGTCAAGCCCAACCATTCATTTCTAAGAGCTAGAACTTTATTTAACTTTGAAAATTCGTATCTTGACTGGTGTATGCTGGATTTTTGTCTTGTTTTAATTAGATAAATATTAGCTATTTTCCTAAACTGGTGCGGAGTACTTTTGTTTTCACTCTGTTACTGTGTGTGTGTGTGTGTGTGTGTGTACAAATAATTTACACATTTCCTCTGAGGATAAGCCTCACTGCTCTTGCCAAGCTACCAAGGGGGTGAGCACGGGTTATTCTGAGGCTGCAATTTACTTACCCTGACACGAGTGAGGGTCCCTACTTGGACAAGGTGCAAACCACTGCCAACTGGAGACTCAATTTCTAGCAATGTGCACTTATATAAAGAAGGAGTCCCCTCTAGTGCCTGGGACTACAGGCCCACACATTTTATGAAACAACAAGTATGTTAAATGCAACATAAATGTTTTTGTAATAAGGTTTTACAAAACAAAAGAAAGCATTGGCAAAATCAAAAGTTTAGCAGCCAAAGCAAGACCTATTGGCTTTGTCAATACTTGTTTAGGATTGTTGCCGGCACCTGAGCAAAAGTTTTTTCCTTTTAACAGAATTAATTACACGTCGCCTGAGGCAGAAATATAGGCCTCAAACTTAAGTGGCGATTAAAGATGAGGCATAGTAAAAGCAACCTGTTTTAAGACTTTACAAAACGCAGATGGTATTTTCTACAATATGCAAGGTATCTAATAAACGGCTAATACCTTCACTTTGAAGTACTGGACTATTCTGCACGATTTTCAGGCACTATCTCCAGTTAATAATATGAAAAGGCCCCGTTTATCATGTTCATTTTCTTGAGACCTGGCCTTCAATTGTGGACGTACATCAATGTTTTCCATTCAAAGTACCACAAGAATATTTGTTAAATAATTCCCGTTTTCCTTGGTCTACTTCAGCGCACATTTCCCCTTTTCCTTCTGTTCCTACAGTTCCACTCTCGTAATATCTTCTGCCACAAAGATATACAACTTGGTTGCCACTATATTTGACCATTAATGCTATTTTCCCTTTGCTCTGCTCTCCCTTCATTGTTTCCATTTTTACTGTTTCTGATCTTCTTGTAGGACATAAGAGGACTTAAGTGGGTGCTTTAAGTTTGTTTACAATTATCTTCCATATTTTCATTTTTTTTTTGTTCAATATACCTTATTCTTCACAATGCAGTTGAGCCATGCACTGCGTGCATGGCTCTCACTTCATTGATTCTATTTTTACTGATTCTGATCTTCCTACTGATTAGATTAAAAAAACAAGTTTCTCCCTTACCTTTTCTGCGACATATACTCCCTGCCCTTTAAGATTCGTTCGGAGCCTAACATTCTGCACTTTAGGAAACTCCTGAAGACGTATTTGTTTCCTGTGTAGTGACTGAGTCTGAGCTTTCTCTTCCTTGTTCTGTTCTGCGCCGGGATGCCCCTGGGTAACTGAGCGCGCTACAAATTTCATATAATAATAATACTGCAAACTACTTTTATTTTTCTTGAAGGACATACGAGGACTTAAGTGGGTGCTTTAAGTTTGTTTACTATTATCTTCCATATTTTCATTTTTTTTTTAGTTCAATATACCTTATTCTTCACAATGCAGTTGAGCCATGCACTGCGTGTAGTTAGACCTCTAGATTCATCAGATCATAAAGAGGATGAAGATATCTCCTGGGCGGTTTGGTGACTTGTTGATAGGCCTGGAGTACAACGCCCTATTAAGCCTTTTATTTCATTTTATTTATTAATTTTTCATTATAGAAAACAATTGCCACAAATGAGTTCTGCAGCTAAATAACGCTCCTCAAGGATCAAGTAACAATGCCTCTTTATAAACATAAAAGTCCAAGTTGTAGACTTGTTCCTAAATGTAAGGTAAAGATATGTTTTTGGGAGATCCTGGTGATGGGCATAGCCTTATTAGCTGTTACCGAGGGCTATATTGGTTGTTAAAGGCCCTTAACTTGAGTGATGCGCCACAGAAGTAGGCAAGGGCCTAAATCCAGGGAGAGGGCCTTTAACAACAAGTTTGGCACAAAGCAGAAGGACTATAAGGCTAACAAAACATGTGACCCACTGAGGGTAGAATGTTCTATATTAAAAAGAGAGAAACAGAAAGACGAATATTTCAATGATGGAGCAGACGTTGTATATGAGCAAATATTAGCCCTGAACCACTTAATTGTCTTCAATGGAGCACCCAACATTCCAATATTCTAATATAGCCTTATAGCTCGTCGTAGTGGGCTATTCGGCGAGGGCCTTTAACAAGGCATGGGCCTTTAATAGCGATATAGCCCAGCTACGGTGGCTATAAGGCTATTAGAACATTCCGCCACTAGATGGCAGAATGTTCTAACAAATAAAACAAAGGAGTAAGTGAGCCCAAGGGGATTTAAATCCCTTGGTTTCCATGAGGCCTTTGATCACAGCAACACCAGTGAATGACAAACATTGGAATGTTGATGCTCCGGGCTTCCACCAGCCATTAGACGCCCAGAACCCTCCATTGTCTTCAATGGAGCGCTCAACATTCCAATGTTCTAGTACATTATGGAAGCGAAATAATCCAAGATGTGGGTCAGAACGTTCAGTGTACTTTCTTGTTGCTGATGGCACCGGCCAAAGAACCCCTACTTTACAATGTCACAGGAGCACGCACTGGAACCTTTAATACACTGAAGACTGCCCTACGATTACTCCTTTGCACTGGGCATTTCAAATACAGTAGTTATGAACATTGAGATTGAGCCAAAGACTGACATCATGTATGATCTTCTTCCAACAGATTATCTCTATCACAGTGACTTTGTGGAGACGAACACCGACTCGTATCACGTAAATCATGAGGGAACAGGACATCCAGCAGCAAATATGGAGTCAAAGGACCATGTTATTTTACATAAGTGACACAGCTCAGGAAGCTGCTTTGTGCAGACTC
This sequence comes from Lissotriton helveticus, assembly GCF_964261635.1. Lineage (NCBI taxonomy): Eukaryota > Metazoa > Chordata > Amphibia > Caudata > Salamandridae > Lissotriton > Lissotriton helveticus. The sequence goes on from NC_136061.1 coordinate 448,926,006, forward strand.
CTCCTGGGCTGCAGCTCCTCCTCCCAGCCTCCTACAAGCACCTTGTTTACAGCTCATATGGGGCTGAAGGTGTGAGAATTGTTTGGGAGCTGAGAGTTAAAACTGTGGGGGCGCTAAATGCTGCGCAGTGTCTCTGAATGGTCTCCTTGCAATTGGGACAAGAGGAAGGGTCTCCCTCCCCTAGGCCTCCCGACACCATCCCTGTGAGGCCCGGGGATGTGGCCCCTCCCATGGACCCTAATTGCAAGGTGATACCTTAGTTGGATCAGCAGGGAAACAAGAGGACACGCCACCAGTTCAAGGCCCCATGCTGGTGGGCTGAGTGCGAGGCCCTGGGCAGCTGCCCACACTGCCCATGCCTAGCACTGGCCCTGGTTACAACCCTACCACAGCTCGGGGGCTGTGAGAACTGCGAATTAGAGAATGAGACCAACACTTGCAGGGAACACTTCAGACCGCATGGTAAAGCGCACCGAAGGAACGTCCTGCAGGCGTCTCGTGGAGTATATTAGAATGGAAAAGAACCTCATTAGAGGTGTAATCATGGTTGAGGAGACTCTTCACACGCGGCCGATACTATCCACTTAGGAGGCTGCGTTCATGTGTCTCAAGGCCGCTCGGTCAGTTCTTACCGCTAGCCCTTGTCCCGTGCCTCGCGCTCATAGGGAGATTGATTATTCTGCAGAGCGTGCCCGGAGCACGTGCCTGATGTCCGATAATATGGGCATTACGTCAGCCCCTGCCCATCCTAGACCATCAAGGCGCGCGCCAGGGAACGTGCCCTGACGGGGAAGGCTGAGATCGGCGCAGCCCGGTGGGTGGATATGCTGAACAGTCAAGAAGGTTATTTTGACTCGGAGAAATATGTACGTGCTCTGCGTACACAATGAGCGCGAGCTGCTCTCCGGCCCTGCTGTATTCTGCAGGCACTTGCCCTGGCAGGAGTCAGACAGCGCGAATGTCGTGGGATGCAAGCTGGGGCGCGCTGGGAGAGGCTGTCAGCAGAAAATATGTTGTTTACTACACCAGGCATGCTACCGAAGGGACCTGGTTCAGGACTGGTGGCCTGTTCTGAAGGTCGTGTCTCGAGGAGGAGAATGAGTGACTATTGACAGCCCAGAGAAGGGCTACCGAGGTAGTAAGCGTGAGGCTATGGGAGATTCAAAGTTCAAAATGCGTAAAGAGTGGAGCAAATGCGCAGGTATCACCTACTAAGTCAATAGGCAACTTTAGTTAAGATAAGGTAATAGAAATATATTCTATATAGACGAAGAGTAACACAAACTTGCACATTTTTGTAAACAAAATGTAAACATCGTTTAGCTTCCTTGTCACTGCCTTGAGCACATACGTAGTGGGATACCTGGCTGTGTTTTGCTAGCACAATTAGCGAATGTCTGCCTGAACACTTTATGAAGCAAGGCAGTTCACCTTCCCGAGAGGGCGTCCCTTACCTGCATCTTCCCACCAATTACAAAGGGACATTTCAGGCTTCTAGATTCAGCCAAAAAATTAGTTATAAAAAACTAAACGAAATGATGCAATCCTTAATGTCAAGATAGCTAACACATTCAAGAATATCTCAGAAAACTATTGTGAACTTTAACACCATCAGCTCTAGATATAGAACAGTAACTAAAATAACAAACGTGATTTTATTGAAAGAATAAAAATGCTCAAAATAGGACAAAAACCCCAAAACTTTCTCAGAAACAAAATTACCCTAAATCCCGGTAAAGAGACAATGTATATAGATGTCCATATTAAATGTGGCAGTAATGATCACATCAACTTTTTATGTTAGGACTCCTGCATGAAGACGATCTCATTCATTTCCCGTTAATATATGTGGAGAGCTCTACAAAAGCACTCTTGATTTGCATGTCTCCAGCGATTTCATTTAGACAAATATCAAAATGGGATAAGGTGGCCCTGATTAACTTGGTTAAAAACCCCTCTGAGTTCACACTTTCCTACCTTTAACACAGCCATTGGTTCCATCATCTTAATGCTGTCTACTAGTTCTATGTTTCTGGGCGACTCCCCCCATTTTTGTAGGTAAGAGCGCAATGCTCTGCGACTGCTGTAGCATTAACAACGGATATTAAAATTGGAAACAAAAGGTCTCAGATTTTCCGATACTAAGATAGAATTTATTGTGCTCCCTTACACTCTGCCTATAAATGTGTGTCCAAATGGGGTGGGGTTGCTAACCTCATTCCCAAAGACAGAGTTATATTTGGCGAGTAAATAATTTATCGAATCCCCATAGGCATCATGCATAGAGTGGGTCTGTTCATTTTATTCTATGTCAAGGTATTCACATACTTCCCTTGCTGATAAAGGACAAAGACCGGTGTTCACCCCCCAATCTGAGGAAATATGTTTCCTGGCCACTCTTAAAACGCTGTTTTTTAAAATCTTTATCCAGCCAGTGTAACACCTTGGTTTTGTTAGACTTAAAAATGTTACTATAGAATTTCACTATAACCAGACAAGTACCCTTCAACTGCTCTATGTCTATCATTTGGTAGAAAGAGGCACCAACCAGATACTTGGTTAGCCTCTTAGGTGCCAAGGTAGAAATATGTATAGAAAGGCCGATTTAGGAAGTATGCCGTTACGAGAGGGATTGATGTGGTTTTCAGGTGTGCATAAAGTCTTCGTCACAAATCTGTAAAGGAAACTATTTATATTTAGAGGTCTAAATTACATGGAGCCTGAGTTTGGGGTTATATTAACGCCTCTCCAATACAAAGGAATGAAAACAGATTTTTACATCGTTTGCTGTTAGTGCACAAGAGTACAACCAACATAATCTGTCATGATCAAACAGGAATGAATTATTTACTGGAATTGATAGTCATCGCCCCTCTCGCGTTATGGCATCAAATTTGCCATTCTTTGGATGCTGGACTCTCAAGACTAATGCTTATGCATTGTTTATAGTTTGACAATGTGGCCCAAAATCCATGGTTTACCTATCTGAAAAGTACTTTCATTGAAATGGGTGTCCCAGATTATAAAAATGTTCCAGAACCGCTACAACTAGTATCCAAAGATGCTATGAAAAAGTATATTTCAGTTATAAAGATAGGTTGCGTAACCCAAAGGCCCACTCCATGCAGACGGCTGTCATCTTGCACACTTTATAGTTCTCCCAGTAGGCTTTTTCTAGTCTCTTCTTTACATGCTGGTAATATCAGGCAACATCATACTGCTTTACTGTACCTATAAAAACTGGACTCCCCTTAGATTTGCTATGCTGTCCTAAATTATATTAAAGCAGCTATGACTATTAGTACACAGTAGATCACTCTTGACACACTGTAAGTTTGTATATGCGGTTTTGATTTCATGTATGGAAAGCTATATCAGATTGTGACAATTTTGTGCTATATAATTTTATTTTATGATTGAATTGATCTATTTATCTGTCTTTGTTTATATGTTTGAATGACTTTTAGCTAAATAAAGAATTGCATAGAAAGGCCTCCTTTGGCACTGCCAGAATTAGAATGTGTAGTTGGCAAATGGAAAGAGATGTATACTTTCGATGACCTACGTTTCTTGTAAACGGAGGATTGAACACCCTGTAATAAAGGTTGACCAATCTTTGATCTTTATTTTACCTTTAAGCCCGCCACATTCCAGAATAAAAAAGTTCTTTCTGGTAACAAAGTGATTGACATCAACCACAGCCCGCTTGTTTAGTTTCAAACTGGCCTCTTCTACGATTTGCTGCATGGGCATGGAAAGATGACATAAGGGGTCCGAGGGGACCCCTTAGGCACTACTGAGCGCTACTCTGAATCAAGAGGAGGCACTGTCAATCAGTCACTAAGAGGGGTTGCCATCAGCTCCGTGCCTTTCACATAGTCAAAATTAGATGTATCCTTTAGTTGACAATAAGAAAGTCAGCCTAGACCGCCCAAGTCCCTCAACAGAAGGAAGGGATTTGAAGTGGGGATGGTATACCCTTGCAGAGAATAGTTACTTAAAGCTATTGTGTTTGATCCTCTAAAGGTCGGGCATAAACATGTGTCATTTAAAAAAAAGCCTAGGTGGACAGCTGTGATCTGTGAGAGGAGGGAAACATTAGGTGTTGCTCTCAACAGTATCATCTCTACTAACGTTGATCCAAAATTCAAGACAACACAGTCACCCACGCATGTTTTTCTACCTCCTCTCACCCATTTTACTGTGAAAATTTCATTTAAAAGTTCATTGGTGAGTCGAAACTTTTTCACCATCCAGCAAATCACCTCATTCTCAAGCTCCATCCACCTCTCACTCGGAGTCTATTCCAGTGGGGGGGGCACATTGGTCAGGGCAATACATAGGGTGTGGAATCAGGGGGTAGGTCCATAATGTTCTGCTGGTGTGTGATGGAGTTCAATCCCCGGCTGGGGTCTTGTGGGATTGAGCTTGTTTTGGCCACGCTGTGAGGCTTTTTCGGTGCCACTCTGTTATCTTGGGGGGGGAGGAGAGGGGGAGAAGTAGAATATCTAACCCACTTTTATTAGATACGAATCTAAACGTAACATCACCTATGAGGTGGTTCATTGAGACCACAAGTTACGTTGTTATCATGTGAGCATGAAATTACCAATTTAAGATCTTTAACAATCTCAAGACAGTTTGCCACATTAACTTCTACCTCCCTTAAGCAACTACTAATGGCATCCAAAGTGTCTCTCACCTAAGCTGCATGGCTCGAGGAGTGTATTCGGAATGACATACCAACTTGGAAGGAAAAAGATCTGCTTTTAGTAGTTTGCCTCCCTTGGGCCCTAACCGGGGGCATTTGAGGCCATTAGGTTGGTTTAAGAGGAGAGGCGTGGCACGCTAACCACCACTGTGCTCTTTTTAGGCAAAAGGCGACGGTCAGGGGATAGAGCAATGATTAATAATCGGCAGTGGGATACAAAAGGGTTTTCCGTGTCCCTTCTCCTGCCCCCTCTCGCAGTATAAGCCCCTATTCCGAACTTTGTTTACAGAACGCTGAGTGACCTCAAACCTTTCCTCAGTGCTTCTGATTTCCTTATTGGTGCCCCCCTGGAGGCGGAAGGAAAGTTAGCTATGGTGAAGTTCCTGCCTTTCCCATGGAGAGGGTTATTCATTTCCTTTTGCCCACTTGTCCCTCTGAAAGAGGAGCCGAGAGATGCTGCCTAGCCAACCTCTTCCGGGCGCAGACGGATGCAGGGGGGGCCACGCTTGGCTCTGGCGTGTCCTGCGATGCGAAAATAATTAATGCGCATTATATCCCTGCGTCACTGCCATACTCCGCCTCCTAGAGCCACCACAACAAGAAGTACTGGAAGAAGAAGTGTCCGGGGCTCGGACAGCTACACAGTCTTCCATCCCCAAAAAGAATTTAGTCATAGACAACTCCTACCTGTAACGTTCTCACAGGCTGAACAGAGAGACAAAGAATATTTTATTCTAGATTCCTTTGCAGAATTAAGCAAACCTCGACAATTAACTGTACCCAATGCCGCAGTGTCCCCAATGCACTCTCCTTTTGACTGCAGCGAGGTAAGGAGGTCATTCATTACCTTGCATTGTACAACATATGATTTTAAACAATCTGGTATAATCAACAGCATTCTAAAACTAGCTGATTCTACATGTTATTACACAGAGTATCATGTTTGCAACTTGTAGTTAAAAAAAGACAATGTGAGTGGAGTCATATTAGCTTCAAATCTTTAAGGGATTGTAAATAATTGGGAAACTGCATTTTTGTGTTCACAGTAAGATAAATAACCAATGACACTTATCTTATATGGTGTCAATGACTGTCTAAATTATTATTGCTATCGTTTCACCAGGCAATAGATTATAATGTTGCCAAGGCCATGAGTCAATTATGGGCCCTTTATTGAACTGAACATTATTGCTGAATGATTCATTTGCTAATACCTAAACTGCTGAGAAAATAAACATGGTGTGGTTTCATTCTGTGACTATCTGCCTAGAAGGCGAAAAGCAACATATCAGTTCCATACACTGGGTAAGTGAATAGAATGAATGATTATAATTACATTTCTGTAATTTTTTTGGCGTACTAACAAAGACCCACAACAGACCCTGCATGATCACAGTCAAAAATACTGATTTATTCCTGGTAATGGAAGGTTTATGCATCATCGACTTTAATTCATGATGCTATGACCAACCTCTTATAATAATGTGTAACCGACAGATATCCAAGCAGCTGGAATCATGATGAGCGTGAGGCTCCAAGACCATATTCCCCTGGTCCTGTAGGTGGTTCCACAGATGCCCTCTAAGCAACGAGTGCAGTTCCAATTATTGTGTAGCATACTGTACATCATCATATACCACACCCATGAGGCTAATCAACACTAACATGATCTAGGACAGTGATTAACTTGTGGTCCAGGGACCCCCGGAGGGTTGTAGTGTAGCTCCTATTTTCCCAATAGGCTCTGCGCATTGGAATAGTACCTACAGCAGTAAAGGCCTAGGCCAGACGTTAACTAGGTCTACTACTGTCGATACTAGACTTAATTTTTGGGTTTGCCAGCTAAGCTCAGAGTTCGCTAGAAACTTTCTCGAATGTTCAAGGAAGGAATTAACTCCCCTGATTAGACAAGAAGGGATTTAGTTTCTGACAACCATAGAACATGACAACTTTGCTCTCCCCTAATCAAGAGTCAATCTCGAGAGTCGTGTGAGCACAAGGCAATTATTTTACTCAGTCAGTACGTGCATTCTTAGTCTCATCAGAATGTAGAGAAAAGGAAGAGACGGGCGTGTTCAATAAAAGATGTTATTTATTGATCAGTCTCTTTTCTCGTACAAGAGAATTGGATCGATATTATTGCAATACTTATAGTTAAGTAAAGTGCATACATTAAAAGCAATAGTATAAAATAATACTGTAAAAACATTGATATGGTTTCTGAGCCATATGATGTTTAAAATGATTAAAATATATTTACATACACATATACATTTGACTAAACGTACTCAACTGGTGTTTCTAAATACGCCTACCCCGTGTACCTGACCTAAGTCTAATGCGTGGGCGGGAATAGAAAGTTACAGTTTTAAGTTAAGTTTGTTTTTGCCAAGTGAATAACTAAAGAATTCTCTGTGAGGGGTTATTCAGTTCTGTACCTGGAATTTAGGATGGATGAGGAATGGTATCTCTTTCTCTGGTCTCGATATTCCAGGCTGCCTGCGAGGGCTGCCCAGAAGCGCCGGTGCTGGGTCTCTCGGCTTGAGATAGCAGCGCGTCTCTCAGCGCGTCAGGAAGGCGGGGCTGCGCCAGCGGGGTCTGCTTCTGCTCTCGGCTTCGGCAAGTATGGCTGCTCCGTCTTGTCACCACGCGTGTGTTTGCATAGGGCAAGGTCGGCAATATTTATACCTTAAAGGTGCCGAGATTGACGTAAGGATGGACATAGGTACGTCAATAAAGATGTCATACGACTTGCTCGTTAGCACATTCTTTACTAAAGTTCTCTGTGAAATCAAAACAATGGCCGCACGGATTGTCCAGGTTGTCATAGGTTTGATTTGTTATGAGAACGTCGTATGCCTTATCAGGGGCTGGAGGAATGTCGCTTGTCTAATTAGATCTCAAGCGTTATGACCTAATCAGATAACACGTTCCTGTGCCGTAGTGTGACTGCGTCAGATAACGGTATCTGCATCATGGGGGTTTTCTTGCCTCATGGGCTGACTGTTAGTTAACTTGATAGTTAGTTTAACCAGAATAGGGGGACTGATTCAGAACCTATAGAAATACACGACACCCACTCCACGCTAACTATGGTCATATCTACTAATCTATGCATAGTATAACATAGTACAACATACTATAGAGTATAGTGTATACCTTACCACCCCAAAATACATAAATGCATTTCGAAATTTTCAAATATACTGAAAAATTGCAGTCATATATATTGTATGCACTTAAGCTATGAATTAAATGCAAAAGTAAACACGCATTGTTATGCATTATTGGTAATTGGTATATGAGAAATACACATGAAATGGCTCTTAATATTGCTATACAGAAAGGAAGTTCGAGACCATTTCATCACATAATAAAATATTTGTGAACATCCCAGTGGGCAGCTAAAGTCTATAAAGTATCTAAAAATAGAAATTTTAGTTCTCTAGGAATAGTTTCTTACTTTAAGCAGAAGATCAGTGTCCCGGGAAAAAATATGTAGAAAAATATTTTAAGGGGCTTGCTGAAAAAAATTGCTGTCCGTGAACTGGAGTGAAATTGTTCATGTGACTTTATTTTTAAAGTTGAAGGCCGAATTCGGGGAACGCCGTGTGCGAGTTTACTCAAAAGTCTCTATTTCTGTTCCGGAGAGAACATCATATCATTCAGGCTTTCGAAAAAACTGTCAACAGCTTCATGGGAAAGTTCCACTAAGTCGGAAATAGGGGTAACCATGCATTCGTGCGCATGATTGTCTGCATTGACATTCTGATTCGCATTGCTGACAGAAGGTCGTACCTGTTCGATGTTGCTTTCATCTTGAACTTCACTACTCTTCAATCGTAGTGGTGAAGATTCCAGGAATGCCGTCATCAGGATTGGCAGCCTTTGAGGGCAGCACAAAGCGTGAACCTTGGTAGGAACCAACAGTGTATCTGCATCCACTGGCGCATCCGATTGTAGCGTCAGACAGGTGTCTAACACGCATTCTTCTCCGCATAGCAGACACCTTAGTACAGGTAAAACACACCTTTGCCACATTGGTCGAAATGATAGAAACCAAGTCATGTTTAGGTCTCTAAGCCGGGAGAGTCCCAGGATTTTTGATATCCGGTCCCGGTATCCAATGGCTAGGATCGTATCTTCCATTGTCGCGAGAGTTTGATCTGTGACATGGGTTGCCATAACGAAAAATAAGGACTAGGAATAGGATTCCTGCAATTAGTCCCAGGATCAGGGGAAGTCCGCCAAAAATCGAATGGACGAAATCTGGAAAAATACCCAGTATGGCTTTGAATGGTGTTAATGCCATCGAAAATACTGTCTTAAATACTTTTGAGACCCCAGTGGTATCAGAAATATTTAAGATTTCGCTTAGGATTTCCGCGAAATGTACGGGGGAATTAGTTGATAATAATGTATGTATCTCTGCAGTCGTCCTTGCGACTTGTAGATCATACGTTTCTTTTGATGACGTGAGCCTTGTAGGCGTCTGAAGAAGCACTGTTTTCATTCTGCTTAAAGTGTCTATTCAAATAGAAGTAATTTTCAAACTGGGCCATGCCCTTGCCTCCCTGTCTGGAAAGGAGCTGGGGAATAAAGAACGTCCACAGCACTTGACCTTCGCCGTTGTAGTGACTAGATAAGGAGTCCCGGGCATAAGACTACAACATCTGCGGTCTACAATAAGAATGTAACTCCCATTATAGAGTCTTTGAAAGAATGGTTCTATTTCAGTTGCAGGTGCGCCTTGCTGGTGACATGAAAGGTTGTATGAATTCCCTTCACAGGCTCCGTGCAAACTAATACCGTTACACAGAAGCGTGCCGCTTAGTGACATAGCACAATTGTTGCCACTAAGAAACACTTTCTGTCCTTTATTACTGACACATGCATGTGAATAGGGCAGGTTCCAAGTTGTTTTAAGGTACCCCTTTCCCAATTTCTCGTACATGCCAGCCTGTATATATTTTTGGCAGTATTGAAACCTGAAGGTTGAGATTGGAATATTTATGATTCCGTGTATTATCCATTCACTGACAGGTCGTTCTGACATTGTCATTGGTAATCTTTCTAGTTTTTCAATGCTCAAGATTGTATAATCAGCACCCTTTTGCGCCATACCGATTTGTCTATCAGTAAGGTTAAAGATTTGGAATAGTGACGTTGTGTTGATTAAACGCCAAGGCACGTAGCCTGAACGCAGATTTTGTAACGTCCAGCCAAGCTGTACAATAGAACGCAATTGTGACTGACCATGTTGTAATAACAGTAAGTCATGCGATAGTATATCGATTGCTGAAGACACAATGCTGTCCAATGAAAAAATTCTGGAGGACAGAGTCATTAACCCATTGTCCACTACAGAAAGTGATTTTTCCAAATTAATACGGTCAATTTCCCGTATTCTTTCTGCTGTCTCAATTTGAGTAACCTTCCAGGCCTCATTGTATGCTGCATATACAGAGGCTGCTATGAAACGCTTTTGACGCTGTTTGCGTGGTCCCAGTATGAAATCACGCAAGTCAGCACCATCAGTAAGTAAAGTTAGGTGTTGCTTAATTTCAGGCAGTGTGGAAGTCTGTAGCCATTGAAGGCATAATTTGCCCACACTGTAGGTTGTTATTATCCCTGGGTGATGTCTTTGGGGATATCTAGGGTCTGGCCTGGTCATTTTGAAACCCTGTGTTTTATTCAGGAATCTATCTTGACAGTAATTTGTATCTGTGGGCCAGATCAACCATTGTTTCCAATCAGGATGTGTTCTGTTTTGGTTTAATATATGGTTTACGTCTATCTCTTCATCTGTATCAGAGCTATTGCTAAACATTGTTGGCTTTGGAATAGACGGTTTAATTAAATCTTTGATTTTGGCTAAGCCAAGACAGGTGGTTTGTTGAACAGTGTCATTTAAAAATATCATTTGTTCTGGGATCATGCAGGCTCTAAACAAAGCTTCTATACCCTGTACTTGCCATTCTTTTGTACCCCAAACACTTTTTAAATCAACATTTTTGTCCCAATAATCAAATCCAAAAGTATTCATTTTTTCAAAGAATGAATCTGAATATATCAATTTTGTGTTGGTTATCATGGTTTTCATCCCTGTCTTGTTTGACAATTTAAAATAAAATGTTTCAGCATTACTTGTGTTAAAACCTGAAAAATATGAATATTTGTCATACACGGTTCTAGAGCTCCCTTTTGGAGGTGTAGCACAATGTTCCCATTGATTATAATTTAAAACATTTCTAGGTTGTGCAGATTTATGCAAAAAATGGTTACCATAATGGTTATAGCAATACATACTATCATAATTTGTAGAACCTTGCAAATAATCATGTTTTGTAAATTTAGCAGACATTACTAAGTCAGATATCATATTGTTGATGCTTTCGAAGTCCCAATCATCAGCAAATGAGTTTGGTTTTGCAAAATCACTCAAGGAGATCTTGATTTGGTGTGGATATTTCAGGATCTCGACCGGACCATAAATTTCATAGTCAGTGTTGTCCCAGGCTACCCCACCAGGTATAGGATTGGCTGTGAAGTTGGCTGAAGAAAGTTCTCTTTTCTCGACGTGTGAAGATGTGTGTGGTTTGAGGACCAAGTTGATGTTCTGGCTTGCTGTGTCCATTTTAGCATATTTTCCCTCAATGAAGCGTCCCAAAGTAAATACCATGATGAGCCAAAGTATGAGGATAAATGCACCAAAACCCACCCAAAATTCAATCCATGGAGAAATCAGATATGTTTCTTTCAGTTGGTTCAAAAGTTCCTTAGCTTTGTCTTTAAAGGATTTTGATGATGGCTGTGTCTTTGATTCACTGAAGCCGTCAGAGGAATCATCGAAGTTGATGAAGTACCCGGATGCAGTTCTGTCAATTGTTCCAATTGCTTCAGGATTTTTGTTTCTTGCATTGTCACTTGGTACTTCATTGTAGATTGGTGTGTCTCTGCTAAATGTTTTTATTTGGGTTTTCAGAGGTCTTAGTTCTATTGCATTGTTGCATAGTCCTTCTTGTTCTTCTTTAGGCATTTCGAATGTGATGAGCCTCTTTGTTAGGACCTCTGTACTGGTAGCAAACCTTGGTGTTCTGCTACTTATTGGGAGTCCACTTGGCCTACTGTTTGTTATCGGCCACATGTTGTGGTTTTACCAGGTCGATGGATACAACTCGGTTCTCCTTTTTTCCAGCAAGTGGCGGTAGTACAACTGATCTTGTCCCGTTGACCGACAAGACAGGAACTGCTTTTCTGTAAGAAGGCCCAAATTCCTTCTTTACCGCGATCTTCTCCCTGACTAGATCCCCGACTTTTGGAATCCAGACAGGTCTTGCTGGGACAGGTGGTGATTCTTCAGTGGTTGTTGGCTGTTGTTTCAACTGTATGTTGCTCAGGTCTTTTCTTGTTTTGTTTAAGTCCTGCAAAATAGCCAAACGGTCTTTGACATCAAAGGTTTTTTCTATTACCACTGAAGTCTGACTATCAAGGTCAGAGATCAACATCCTAGTTCCGAATAATAATTCGTACGGACTGAATCCCTTCAGAGAATTTCTTGGCAAGTTATTTAGACTACGTTGGACACTTATTAGATGTTTGACCCACCCAGCTCCCGAACCTAATATCCTTTCTATTATAGATTGCTTTCTGCCTTGGGTTTTTCTTTACACCATCCCGTACCCTCAGGAAGGAAGTGAGAAGATTCCCGCTGGGCTGTGCTCATTCGGCCATGTTTCCCCCCCAGGCTGGATTGCCTGAGTGAAAACAATGGTCGAACGTAGCATGCTCTTAGCGTATATGCCATTTAGACTCGCAAATCTTGTATAATAGTCCGGACGTCAGCCGAGTGCTGTGGATCTACATTATAAGTGGAAACTAGCCTGTATATGTTAATCGCAAGCCCTTCTTTTTGCTGGTAATATTATCTGCCTTGATACGACGAGGTATTAAACTGCTTCTCTCCCCACTGCGATCTCTGTTGCAGTTTGGGCACTTTTTTACAAACATGGTGTAGTGCAGGCTCATGCCTGGCCACCAGTATCGTGATTGTAATTCTTCCAGAGAATCTTTTAATTTAAGGTGTCTGTGACCCTCGCCCATGTGTGCGTCTGCGATTAACAAGTTTCTCCTGTCCATGTTTGGAATCACTCTATCCCCCACTCCAGGGATTCGAGCAAAAGGGACGGAGTTTGCATCGATTATGTATGTATAATTGAGTGGATAGTTGATCGGTAACGCTGAGCAGTCGCCTCTTGATGACGTTTTCACCGCCAGCAATGTTTCACCGTCAATGTATTTTAATGTACGCTTTTTTCGATCTACGGGAGCCGATTTAGTGGCTGCCGCAGGGGCTGTTTCAGCCAATGAATTCCCTACAACGTGAACGCCATCACGTTGATGACTCAGTGAGTGAGTCACGTGAGTCTTTGGTAGTTCTTTTTGTAAAAGAGCTATTTGTTCCCAGAGCAGTCTCTGCTTTATTGGTGCATCTGTGTCATCCTTGTAACCGTTCTGAATCCATGTCTGCAAATCTTTGTTATATGCTTTGACGCAGTAATATGAATCTGACACTATAAGTGTCGGGAATTCGCGATCCGCATTATCTAGCGCCATTTTCAAAGCTATTATTTCAGTTTGTTGTTCTGAATTAGTTTCTACTGAGTGTGATTTTGTTAATAGAGGTCTTAGTTTACCCCCGCGCCACACTTCTTTTGTAATCTCACATGTGGGATTGTATGCATGTTCTCCCCAAACGGAGGGTTGAGCATGTCCGTCTGTATAGATTACACAGGCGTAATGTCGTAGAGGCAGAATATCGATTGGCAGAGGATACGTCTATTCATATTTTAGATTTTTAGAAAATTGTCAACCATGCTATGCTTGATAATTCATATCCTACGTACAAGACTGTCAGATGGGCAATTCTGGACTTTTTGAAGTTGAATTTGTAACCCTCTGCAGCGAACCCAAGTATTATGGTGTTCACTCTTTTCAAGTGAGTCTCCAAGTCATCATCTGTTAAGTAAATGTCATCGACATAAGATAATGCTTCATCATCATATAGTTGTAGTAATTCTGTTACTCTCGCTGAGAATACCCCCGGGCTGTTCTTGTACCCCTGGGCTAACCGACAGAATTGTTTTTGAGTGCCATTTACTGAGAATGCAGTTAAATATCTGCTCTCTGGTGCTATGTTTTGACAAAAGAATCCATTGGAGATGTCCAAGGTTGTTTTGTATTTTTTGCGCACTATGTTATTCATTAGTGCAGCACTGTGTGAGTTTTGCACTGCAAAGGTTTTGCAACATGTGTTAAGGTGTCGGTAATCCAAAACTAGACGATATGAATTGTCTGGTTTGGAGACCGGAAACAAAGGATTGTTCATTTGTGAGGTGCAAGTTTCAATCACCCCCTGGTATTCTAGTTGATCTAGTATTTCATTTACTTGTTTTTTAGCTTCTTGCTTAATTGGGTACTGCCTTTGTGCAGTAGGTTGTGATTTTAACTGGATTTTGTGAGGAGGAGAATCCTCATCCCATCCTGCATGATTTTTATATAAAGCAGGTGCTAAGGCCACTGCCCACTTTCTAGCAAGTGTGTATTTTTTATGAATCGGTATTTGATTCGAGAAGGCAGGCATAATTACTTCTTCGCCATGAGGGCACTCCCTGACAAACTCTGGTGGCCAGTCTTTTTCAGCTAGAAGGATATCATAGCCCTTGGAGAGGTTATCCCAAAATAGTCCCCTTATTTTCCTAGTCTTATCTCCCTCTATACGTAATGTTATCTCGTATATCTTGTGGGGCTTGCTAACTCTGGTGTCTGCAGTTTCCACTTGAAGGTATTCATTCGTGTCCACTGTCTCCAGATGATTCATAAGGACTTTGCGAGCTATGCTCACCTCTGCTGCGCTGTCTAGCATTGTCTGAGCCCATTCTCCGTTTTTCAGTTGTGTCCTCAGTATTCTCGGCATTTTTAACTACCTTGATACTGGCTACCTTCTTTTTTGGAAATTGTAATTTCTTTTTTAGTTGAGCAGGTTCCTTGTCTTTGGACTTGGCGTGCTCTTCTGATCGTCCTCTTCTTTCCGATTTCTGCGAGGAAGTCTGAAAAGATTGAGAGGGACGTGTATCAATGTCTTGATATCTATCAGGTTTTTTAATATTATCCCTATTTCTAAGGTTATATCTATTCCCAGAGGGGTCACTCTGCGGTGACCTTTGTCTTTGGTTTGGAGATTTCTCTCTTCGCCTAGGAGACCTTCCTCGGGACTGGAATTTCTTTTCTTTAGGATTGGATTGTTTGTTTCCATCCCAGTTCTTTTTTGGTGAATTATTATTATTAAAAAATATTTTTTCTGGACTTGTAGTCAGTTGCGGTTTTACTGGTATTCCACCTAGACTATCTCTGCCTAGTTCTTCATAGGATCGCCACGTTTGCTGCTTCACCTTTTATGTTGGCTAGTAATATAGCCGAGACCTGCTTGAAGTCTTTCAGTAATTTCATACCAAGAGTTAAAGCAGGTTCTGGACCGTATTCATCTTGAATTTGTTTTAGCACATCTGGTATTACCGAAATGGATGGAACACCGTGCGTTTTTGTGTAGATGGAAGCAAAGACTGTACCCCAAGTGTCACAGTCCTCAATGTGTGGTGCGATTCCCATTGGGAGACATATAGTCAGAATCCTGTGTTTTTCTAATGGGGTGGTGTCAGGAAACACCGCCTCTATTTGGGTAATTTTCTGTGCCAACCAGAATGGTATCTGTTCCCGTTTAGCTGGAACTTTACCTAGGCAGGATTGGATGTTCTGTGGTGTAATTTTATTTGTGTTCCCCTGGTGAGGGGTCAGCTGTGGAAGTTTAATCGCTGGCTGAATTGTTGAAGTCCGCATTACATACTGAACTAATTGTCTATGAATTTTTAGTAGTTGTTTTAGCTGTATTAACAGCTCTGCTGTAGACATTCCTTCGATGTCTGGGTGTGGTGTGTATCCGGCTAAGACCGGCCACGTTGCTCCTGGTCTACCTAAAGGACCGAGCCTTGTAATGTGATTATTATGTTTTAGGGCGCCATCAAATAAGAGCAAATGCTCTTGGAATTTGAGTGGTACTTCCACCTCCTCGAAAGGAGTGTACGTTTCAGGAGGTTCCTCTACTTTGTAATAGTGGAAGTACTTTGTTACAGCATTTGCTGCTGGAAAATGTATCCATGAATAGTATACCTCTGTCTGCCGATATTCGTGTGCCTCGATTACGAATATGACTGTGCCACCTCTAGGTGTCAGTCCATTTTCTATAAGTTTTAGAGTTATAGATCTCCTTTTGATGACCGGAATGAGTATTATTTCCGCGTCTGCTGCTTGCATGGTAGCATCAGCATCTGCGAGTTCAGTTGCTAATCTAACTGCCTCTCTTTCATCATCACTCTCTGCCATTTTACAGACAGGATGGTATTATGTTTATTTGCAGATCAGGTTTCTTTATGGAACAAAGATTAGATGCACAATATTTTGGAACTGTTTATCCTTCAACGTTGACTTGACCAAGAACCATACATAGGAGTTCCCTCCTGCGTGGTTTTGGAGGATATAACCTTTCACCCACTCCAGACGTGTTTGGAGTATAATGGGAAAAGGGGTCGGAGTGAGAAAGCACGACTGAGTTACTCTAAATGTCTTACGTTAGTTTTATCGCCCTTTCCAAACACGTTGGGCGCCATGTAGTGTAGCTCCTATTTTCCCAATAGGCTCTGCGCATTGGAATAGTACCTACAGCAGTAAAGGCCTAGGCCAGACGTTAACTAGGTCTACTACTGTCGATACTAGACTTAATTTTTGGGTTTGCCAGCTAAGCTCAGAGTTCGCTAGAAACTTTCTCGAATGTTCGAGGAAGGAATTAACTCCCCTGATTAGACAAGAAGGGATTTAGTTTCTGACAACCATAGAACATGACAACTTTGCTCTCCCCTAATCAAGAGTCAATCTCGAGAGTCGTGTGAGCACAAGGCAATTATTTTACTCAGTCAGTACGTGCATTCTTAGTCTCATCAGAATGTAGAGAAAAGGAAGAGACGGGCGTGTTCAATAAAAGATGTTATTTATTGATCAGTCTCTTTTCTCGTACAAGAGAAATGGATCGATATTATTGCAATACTTATAGTTAAGTAAAGTGCATACATTAAAAGCAATAGTATAAAATAATACTGTAAAAACATTGATATGGTTTCTGAGCCATATGATGTTTAAAATGATTAAAATATATTTACATACACATATACATTTGACTAAACGTACTCAACTGGTGTTTCTAAATACGCCTACCCCGTGTACCTGACCTAAGTCTAATGCGTGGGCGGGAATAGAAAGTTACAGTTTTAAGTTAAGTTTGTTTTTGCCAAGTGAATAACTAAAGAATTCTCTGTGAGGGGTTATTCAGTTCTGTACCTGGAATTTAGGATGGATGAGGAATGGTATCTCTTTCTCTGGTCTCGATATTCCAGGCTGCCTGCGAGGGCTGCCCAGAAGCGCCGGTGCTGGGTCTCTCGGCTTGAGATAGCAGCGCGTCTCTCAGCGAGTCAGGAAGGCGGGGCTGCGCCAGCGGGGTCTGCTTCTGCTCTCGGCTTCGGCAAGTATGGCTGCTCCGTCTTGTCACCACGCGTGTGTTTGCATAGGGCAAGGTCGGCAATATTTATACCTTAAAGGTGCCGAGATTGACGTAAGGATGGACATAGGTACGTCAATAAAGATGTCATACGACTTGCTCGTTAGCACATTCTTTACTAAAGTTCTCTGTGAAATCAAAACAATGGCCGCACGGATTGTCCAGGTTGTCATAGGTTTGATTTGTTATGAGAACGTCGTATGCCTTATCAGGGGCTGGAGGAATGTCGCTTGTCTAATTAGATCTCAAGCGTTATGACCTAATCAGATAACACGTTCCTGTGCCGTAGTGTGACTGCGTCAGATAACGGTATCTGCATCATGGGGGTTTTCTTGCCTCATGGGCTGACTGTTAGTTAACTTGATAGTTAGTTTAACCAGAATAGGGTCAGGAATAGGGGGACTGATTCAGAACCTATAGAAATACACGACAGGGTCAACAAAGCCCACTCAAGGGGTCTGTGACTGCTTAGAAAATTAAATATTATCAGCAGATTAATAAAGGCTATATAAATAAATAAATAGTCTAATTTTAAAGGGTCTATGCATGTGAATGAATTTGAAATAGAGGGCTAAAAATTAGGTTAGTATCAAAGGATTGTCTTGTTGGAACAGTGCAAGTGCATCAAACAGAATATAGTGTGGCAGATGAGTGACATTAATTGAATTAAGAAAAGCTCCAACCGTCCCATTTAAATTTAAACATAAATATTTATTTGTGAATTAAATGACAAATTTCATCATTTGTGTATTTGTTTGATGAATGCTTGTTTCTGCTTTTGTGTGTATCAGTGCTTAATTTGAGCCAGTAGTTTCCGGTGCTCAGCACTTATTTGTCAGCACCGGCACTATGACAGCCGGCGCTGCTCGTTTCATTTGGGGGCAAGTACAACAATTGCTTATTAATTAAATATACATTACAGGTGACTAATACCTGCTGCCAAATCCATTCTTTCAGCTTTTTTATCCTGTAATTGTCACAACTGTCACACTTGTAGGAGTGTGATGGTTATTAGTTGTGTTGTTACTGTAACTGGCAGCACTGACAGTGGCACTTGGTGGTGCAGGCTGAAGTGGCCTCCTGACTAGGGCCCAGATACTAATGTCTTTACAAATTAAGCACTGGTGCATTAGTTTGCGGTAGAAATCATTGAACATGCTGGGGCTGAGGTCCTCGGCTTCGAGTAATCAGGGCCGGACTGGCAGTACACAGGGCATTTTTCCGACGGGCCTGTTTTCAAGCAGTGGAGGCCGGCTTTGCAGCAGTGCTGCAATATCACCCCTAACAAAACCGGCAGCAGTGCTAAAGTGGAAGCCCCGTCTTTGTCATAACTCAAACACTGGTATTCCCTTTTCTCAGCAGCGCACATCACTTTAACTGCATAAGAGAAAAGGGAAAAACCCCTGTAGGAACACAATGATAGGAGCACCCAGCCCAGCAAAAAAATAAAAATCACACAGCAAGCACATTGAGTTCCACGGATGAGGAGCAAACATGCAACTCTAAAAGAGGGTCAAGGTGCAAGAAACAGACTGTACCTCTCCCTCTAAATCTAACTGTACACCTTACATTACTGGGCCTCAGTGGCACTGCACCTGCTGCACTACTGATGCATGCATTGGCACATGAAAGCCAATAGATCTGTATAATACCTGAAAATGCATGTTAAGCACAGTATGTTATATTTAGTGCCCTCCCTGGCTCCTCGTCCTGCTTTCCACCCCTCTCACTACTTTTTTAATTTAATTTGAAAAAAACAAAAAACTTCAAGATGGCCAGACATGCGCATTCACCACGACGCACTTCTGACCATTTTGGCATAACATTTTCTTTGAAAAAAGCATTGGCAAAGCCAATAGCTCGGACCTTTAGAGCCGATAACTACTGGCCTGGTCAATGCTTGTTTCTATTTATGTGCACTTGATGTAGAGATCACATTGCACCTGACTCCCTATGTGTTTAACTTGGGCAAGTTTGGAACCATCAAATTACCCCTGTAATATTAAAAAACAACAGTCTTCTTTGGGAACCATCCTTTAACACCTGGATTAATTTTTGTTCGCATGCTGCAGGTGGTTGAGTGCTTAATTTGAGCCAGTGGTTTCCAGTGCTCAGCACTGGTATTTAATTGTCAACGCCGGTGCTTATGTTGGTGCTGTTTGTTTAATTTAGAGATGAGCACAACAAAAGTTTTTTGTCTAATAAATATACATTTAAAAGGACTAACACCTGACCCAAAGCCCTTCTTATAACTTTGGGGGCCTGGAATAGTCTGAACTGTCACACTTGGAATGTAATAGTTAGTAGTTGTGTTGGTACTGTCATTGGCAGCACTGGCAAGGGCAATGGGTGGTGTAAGCTGCAGTGGCCTTCAGACCAGACCTGCGACAATTTTTTGTGCAAATTAAGCACTGTGCATGCATACATTGTTTAGTCAGTCAGTCAGATTCTTACGTGGATTGCAACGTTTGTTTGCATCACACCCCACTACACTGGCATGTGGTTCCACAATGGAAATACAGATGCTTGCGGTTGTGTGTTCGCGAAGGAGGATACTGTGGGAAACTTAGATGCTTGGTCTTGTGTAGATCCTGAGAGGTTTTGGCCAGCAAGGTTTCCATTACATAGTAATGAAGTAAGTATGAAGTATATGACATTGTCAGTATAGATAAAATAATATATGTATAAGAGCTAAAAGGCATAAAAGCAACCTTAGTAAGCTCCATAGCACCACTGTAGGTCTCAAGAGGAGGCGCACAAGTACAAGGGTGTAGGCGTGCCTGAAGTTATGAAGCTGTCCTCAACTTGGCCTGCGTAGGGTAAGGGTGTTTATCCAGGCGCCAGCGGCTGAATGAAGAAGACAGTCTCCATGGCTGAAGCCGAAGCCCTGCCAAGCATTAATACACATTTGAAGGCGCAGATGATGGTTTTATGGGCGTGTGGTTTACCACAATAGCTATCTTTATCGTTGTGCCTCTGTAATAAATAATATAATGTGATGCTAGCACCACTCAGCAGCACACATGATAGGTGTGTATTTATTCTATTTTTATTTCCAACTGGGAGATTTCAATAATACAGATAAACATTTCTAATGGATAGTTAAGTGTATTGGTTCAAGTCTGTGAGCATAACAACAGGAATTACTGGTGAGCTTCTAGTATATGCTCTATCATTTCTTAAGGCACGGACGGAAGATGGGGTCTTTTTGGTCCATATGTACACTCAGAAATTTGCAGAGATGTTGCACTCATGCCAGAGAGGATGACTACACATTTAAGAAGCCGATCAATACATGTTTTTTTTTTAACTGATGAGATATGCTAGCTGCTCTGAGGTCATTTGTGTTTTCTCTGTTGCATAACAACATCAACTGTTCACCTATGTGCACTGGATATGTTACATAACCAAACACACCACATACTTAAATTTTTTTTAAAAATGTTTTTATTTTACTTGTTCTTCCGCTAATCATCACAGTATGTTACAATCATAATTCCCACACCTATAAAAACAAATCGTCTCAATACATAGATCAAGAACCATATGATACAGTTTCTCTAAGTAGGAACAGCAACTATCAGATGCTGTGTACTATACACCTCCAGAAATAATGGGATCCGAAAGAACAGCATCTAAAACACATACAATTAAACGAAGAACTCACTCCCCCCACCAGGGTCAACCAGATGCACCCCTCCCATTGAACACACACTGCATGCTGCTATACTAGGGTACTGTACAGCACCAAAAAGTATGTGGCCAATATCCAGGGGTCTGTTGTTCAGTAGACATAGGATTAATTGAACAGCTAAGTTTAATCGTGTAGAAAAGTTTTTTCCAGCCTCTTAATGCCCATTATCTATGCTCTGACAATATTGCTTGGTACATTTCAGGACCACCGGTATACTTGGCTTTTCAGTGACTGTAAAGATTCCTTCCGTGAAGTTTAGGGAAAGGCCCCACACAGACACCAGTTAAAGGAAAGCTTTCTACATATCTTTTGCAAGCTTGCCAGCTGGTCACACAAGGAGCGAACGCCAGACGGGCTGCCTAGTTTATTTATCAATGTCATAGCCAATTATCGTGTCTTGAATTTCTAAACTAGATTATGATAATCAAATTTAGAGATGTAGTTAAATCAGTGAGAGTTGGCAATGGATCCAATATGCCCTACTGAAAGTCACTGCGGTGCTGTTTTTAATGAATTTCGAGAAGCCATGAAGCTCAAACCCACTTTAAAACCAGATACAGACATCTCCTTATTAAAGCTGTACATTTACTGATATGACCATTGCGACACCCCCTATCCGTGGCCCCCACAAGTCCTCCAGAGTGTCACAATGATGGCAGCTGCCAGTAACATTAGCAGGATGTTGATGCAGTGGCCACAAAGTCTTTGTAGCAAAGCGTTCAAACTGTCTGGATGACCCAGAGGTTGAGCATGTGAAAGAAGTTGCAACATCTGAGAAGATGTCCCGCTGTGGCCAGTTGACAGAGTAAGAAGTGACTACAGCCACTGCAGTAAATGGAGTGGCCTAAATAGTAATTTTGCACTCTAAGTCAAGTCAAGGGAGTTGAAAGAAATCATAGCAAGAAGGATGAAACCTTCCTACTGCTGCAGATTGAATTGTGGTTGAATGAACGTTGCTTCTGGGAGGCTTGCTACAAAGGGTTATGCTTGGGTCCCACTGACGTAGTACAAAATGTGCTACATTCATTGATCGTCTGGGAAGGATGAGACTGGGGGCTCGGGACACAAACAAGCTTCGGGAGCAGTAGAAGTGAATATTAGCATTTAGCAGATATTTGAGAAAGAATGCCTCTCTTACCACTGCTCTTAGCAAAAAATAAGCTAAATGGCAGCCCGAAGTAAATAATAAATTGGTTACGTACCAGGTTTGCATGGTAGGTAGGTGGCGTTAGTCTAGCGATAAGCAACCCACCCATCAAATAGGGAGGAACTTAATTTGCCTAGCCACTCTTTCTATGTCCACCCCCTTTCTTATTTACTTCACTCATTATTATTTGATTGCTCAATTGCATAGATTCTAAGGTCAAACAAATTAATGATACCACTTTTAAAGAAAGCTAAAACAGATTCTTATTGTCCCACCATAATATGGTCATTGAAAACTCGGACATGGGTATAGAAGCAACACCCAGAGCTGGCAGAGGGGAAATTTCATGCTAATTCTATGATCAACACTCAAGATAAATTATTGTATGGTAGGGTTAATGACACTGAGGATACTCAATAGCAACTCAATAGCAACTGTAATCCACAACCTCAAAGAGGGCTTTGACGTGATAGCTATTAATCCACCAGCCTGGAGTATAATAATCAAGGAAGGTGTTGGAGGTCCAAAAAAACTCAACCCCTGCTATATGGCTCTCTCAATGCCTACAATTCAAACAGTGTTGTGAAGCATGTAGAGTTAGTGGTGTCACCTTTAATGAGAGATAGTTGGGTTGTCCTGCTGGCTGATTTTTCCTCGTTTGGGCTGCTCTCCCCCACCGGGGCTCCCAGGGTCCTTTCCCCGAGGCCGGGCTTGGCTCTGCCCCTCCTGCACACTGGACGACCGGCCGGGCTTGGCTCCGCCGGTCTAGCTGCATACTACATCCCCCAGCATCCTTAGGGGCGCGACGACGACGAGAGCAGGAGTGCACCAGGAGGCGCATAAAGACTGGACAGGGGCCAAGTCCCCTGGTGTCCTGCTGGCTGATTTTTCCTCGTTTGGGCTGCTCTCCCCCACCGGGGCTCCCAGGGTCCTTTCCACGAGGCCGGGCTTGGCTCCAACCCTCCTGCACACTGGACGACCGGCCGGGCTTGGCTCTGCCGGTCTAGCTGCATACTACATCCCCCAGCATCCTTAGGGGCGCGACGACGACGAGAGCAGGAGCGCGCCAGGAGGCGCATAAAGACTGGACAGGTCCCTCGTCCCGCGAGGACGCGCCCGGGCGCGCCGGGCGAAGCCCGGGCAGAGGGCGGGCCCTCCACGGCCCTCAGAGGCCGAAGGAGGACGGGACGGGCCACCCCCCCTTCACCTCGTCACATCAATGAGGTAATGACTTTTTGATCCCTTCTTACATACTCGCCAAGGGACATCCCCACTGGACACTAGTCGAAAATCTACTAATACCACCAGACTGTATTGTTTTCTTGTAATAACTCTTCACTAGTAAACTCCATCATGATTTGTAAGGGGGTGCCCCAGAACCCTACCAGCCAAAGAGACTTACGTCCTAGGTCACAAGATCATGGAAGGATATCTCCGTCTACTGGCAACACAATTGTATTTGGTCAGAATATAGATAGCACACCTATCAAACATTCCCCTGAACAATCTATTACTACAGTGCAAAACTTTTCACTACTGGACGAGCTAAACTTTCTTTGCAATACCAGGTACGTTACTGTAGAAGATAGATATGGTCTTAAAATCCCCCCACCTTGCCCCACTAAAAGAACCAGTATATCAACCTTAATCGACAGCCCACTGGAACACCCTTCTTCATCCAATAATGTACTTACGCAAAATATAGTGCCTCCCCAGCTCCTACCCAGTAAAAGGAAGTGGGATGGGGTTAATCCTATCGGGAACGAATCCAAACTACAAAAAATGTGTTCTAGTCCCCCATTGACCGTAGCTAAACCCCCCCTAAATTTGGAGGAAAAATTAGATCAACCAGTACCTCATTTAAACCTGATTTTTCTGTCCCAGATTGAACAAATGGTTAGATAAATTATCTCTCCGTTGATGGAAAAAATTATCACCCTAGAGGACAGGCTGATGGGAATAGAGAACAGTATCAGGACTAACTCAACTCCCATTGAAAAAATTGTAACACCTAATTGTTCCCACTCACTTGGTTCAATCGAAGTCCCAACGCCACCTGTAAAAAACAGTATTAATCAAACTAACCCTCTAGCAACTAAATCAGTACCTTCAATTGCCCCTAAAGTCTACTCCAAACCTGGTTTACCACAAAATACTGCCATTGGAGAAAAGCCCTGTAAACCAACTCACATCCAGTTACCTCCGGAGGCTGCTCCTTTCGTGTGTGTTCTCGCAGGAGTTCCCCCAATCAAATATGGAAAAACCGAATGGGAACAAGCCCTACTAAATAAAGTCACGCATTGGCTAACTAAAAACAGACCCTTGCCACTAGACCTTGATGGTACAATCACGGCTGTTAGAAGGGTGGCCTGGTTAGGTCCCCTACAAAAAGACATTGCCGGCGACCTGGTTTTAATAAGATTTAGAAGTAGACTAATCGTTCCCTACCTCCGAACTTTGCATCCCCAAGAAGGTGACGGCACTATTTCCATCTGGGACCTACACGATTTCTATCCAAGTATGGCAGTCACCTCTCGATCAAGACTAAAGTCAGAGACAATTTACACAAGGGGTAGAAGCATAGGCGCATTGAGTGGCAGCGACTTTTCCGTTTTTAATCATCCCGTAATAATGGAAATTGGCCACAGACCTGGGAAATTATGAATTCTCATATGGATCTAGGGAACTTACTCCCAAAGTTTGGACACATGTTTTAATGTATGTAAATTTTTATGATTGTATTTTAACTGTACGCTTTTATGATTTTTAATCAAAATCGAATAAAGCTAAAGAATTGAATTGAGAGATAGTTGAGGGTTATCTTGATCCACTGGAGCACTATATGCAAAGCTTGTCATTAGTTCACAACAGGAAATAAGCAATGCCTATGAAAACCAGAGGTATTTTTAGTACTGAAGCATTGTTTTTTAGGGCTGGGGTATCCCAGGTGGAAACCTGTAAGATCACTGAGAGATAGGACAAGCAGGGATATACTGTAACACACGGCAACTGCGTAGTAAGAAATTTCAAAGCCACTTCCAGTAGAATAGTGTCACCAGTTTTAGAAGTCTATAGGGTAACAGCCCTTGGCAGGTAAACTCATGGAGCAGCAATAGGGTAAGAGCTAACATTACTCTCTTGTCTCAGCAGAAAATAAATTCATTAGGACAATGTTTAACCTACCAATGAGAACTCCCTTGCTACCCATCCACTTTGACTTAGTGCTAAATAGAGTGGATCTAGTGGTGATTTTAAAAACATTAAAATACTGGGTACGATTATGAACAAAAGTGGAACTGGCTCCTTATCGTGAACATATTGAGCTAGACAAAAGTGTAGTGACTCCATGGCTCAGCTTGATCAAATACCTCTGTGCACCCATTAAAATGGAGAAACTATGGCAGACACCAGCGACAATGTGAAAAGCCAGATCCACTAGGGTAAACAACATCTACTGGGACTACATGTTATACAAGTTATGGAATGATCAACGAGACACGGGCCTTACTGCAAAATTCCTTCTCCATAATGCATGCCAAGTTTTCAGCCATATCTGGACAGAATCATGCCAAGTCACATAAAAAAAGATGGGTTAAGGATACCATCTTGCTAGCCTATTGTCCCTTCTACCTTTAGGTACTGGAGACAGAAGAACATTTTTAAATTTTCTACCACGGCTAGCTGACTCCGAGATGGTGGATTGCCTCCTTATGCTGGCTGCTAGGCATTCGACATTTCTGGGAGGCACACAGGCTCTTGCGATGAAATACAATGAAGAAAGTTGTCTTTGCTACATTCAGGTACTTTAACTGGGCGTGGCGAGTGCGACCTAGGCAACTTGATAAAAGGCAAGATAACTAGTCCAAGTTGAATTAACACACTTGTCTTTTCCGTTCCCTAAACCAGCTTTAGACGAGCCTACACCACATTTATTAAACTCAAAATTCCTAGGAAATGGTTTACCCAACTTCATCATTGATTTACACAGCAGACCCCTGTTGAAAGTTTCTGTAATCAATTTTTAGAGGACAGAGTATCCATGTTATAAATATGTAACCCGAAGATTAGTGGCAGCTAGGGACAACGCCAATCTTTGTTATATTCGCTCAAGCTCATAGCTAGGGTAAAAAAAGTGCGTAAATACCCCGCCCCAAGTTTAGGCATCTCACACTGTGAGCCTCACATGCTCTAGATTAAAAACCTCAAATGCTATATATGTATTCTATGCCTCATGTGGATGAACGTGCACTTAAAAAAACTGACTATTTGTAACTTGTAATTTAGAAATACTTTGAGTAAGCATGACCAACAGCTGATTGTTCTCAATCGCGATTACCCTTAATTTTGTATTGTAAATAGGGATGCATTTTTCCCCATGTTTTTTATTGTATAAGCTACTGATTTTCGCACAGTTTTATTGTACATTTTATCATTATTTATTTGTGCTGCACTTTTATGGATTCTTTTATAAAATGAAATAAAGTAAATACTTGAACAACGAAGAGGTGAAAGATGATAAAACAATGTGTCCTGAGTGCAGAAAACCTGTTAGTATAGTGAACAACATTTTTGCTCAAACTGAAGTCTGTAGAAGAGATATTCGCTGTCAGTGCAAAACGTGTTTATTGATTCACAAAAGGTTTGGTGGTAACTGGAAGGATTCAGTCTTAACAAACAGTTTTTTCTATACAGCTAAGAAGTGAACCAGTTTAAAACAGTTTTAGAGATGAACCTTGAGCATTTCTTGGAGGCTCTGGTTTGTGTCCTGGAAACACTCGGCCACGTTTTGGTATGCAGGTATATCTTCCTCTCTCCCAAGAAGAGTGCCCATGCCTACTAGTCTGAGGGGGGGGGGTCTAAAGGCCTGGGCAGCGGGAGGTTGTGCGGATTGGACCTACCCTCCCGGACTCCTTGCCGCAGAGCTGCTTTTGGGCTAGTGGGCCAGGACCCATCAGCTTTTACACAGGTCTTCAGACAAATGGGCAAGCCTGGTCCCAACTGCAGGCTACCCACCCAAAGGGAGAGGTTGAATCAGGGGGCTATCAGTTTTCCTGTGGTAGAGGTACTGGGGAACTCGATCCTGGCTGCACGTGCTGCTCATGGGACAAGCATTGCACCTTCACTTGGCCAGTCTCAATGCCTGGCGTCTGCTGACGATCATAGGGAGAGACAAGCCACCACTACATGCATAGACACAAACTAAGATTGATAGATATACCTCCATGGCGCTAGGTGTTGCAAAGTCCAGAGGACCCGCGCCTCCACTCACGGCTTTAGAGAATCTTGAGAGTCCATGTTCGACCAAGGAGATGCAGTTGGAGGTTGCCAATCTGAATGGACTGCAGATGCGGCGGAGTCAGGAATTCCTCGAAATGACTCTACTTCTGCCCTACTGTGACAAAACATCCCCACACTGTTGTTTGGGGGATGGTAAACTACTTCTGGGGGACAAATGAGCAAACCTTCAATGAAGCTCAACAATCTGATTTGAAGCAAATTAGAAGCCGAAACTGGAGGAAGCTCCCCTACACTGAATACAAGTTTCTTTTTGTTGTTTACACTGTCTGGGGTGTTGAAGGGAGAGCATACGTTGAGTGTATGATGGGGAGGTGGAGTGGGTGACAGACATTTCACAAGTTCGGGAAGTGGGTAGTTAAAAATCCATGTAAGGAAAATGTGGGGAGGGGCTACAGTGGGGATTTTCATCCAGGTTGTCAGAGTTGAATTTAATAGTGCACAGAATAACTTGACACCACCTGGGCAGGCACAGAGACGGAAACCCCAAGTGGGACACCCACAGCACGCAGAGCAATGGGAGGACAATAACACAGCAGATGGCCCCAACAGTTACGCATTGATGGTCCTCTCAATGAACATCAATGGATAAGGTTGCAAAATTAAATGAGGAGTGGTTATGCAGTACATATGACAAGAAGCTCCAGACCTGGTGCTCCTCCAGGAAACACAGTAAATGGGTAACACTTATAATTAATGTATAGGCCACGCAGAGACTCCAGAAGTGTGTATTGGAAGTCCTGAACCCCATCCTTTTAGACACACCTGGTAATATGCGTTATTGGAGGAGGTACTTTAATGAGGCCATGGATTGGGAAATAGATAGGAACCCAACCTGCCCGCTACAAGTTAGAATGCCAACTGCACTAGCACGATTTACTCGCACACTGGGCCTGGGAGACATTTGGAGTTACCGCTACCCTGTCAAGCATACAATGCTCTTACACACACAAATGCACAAGAATGTCGTAGTGATGGTAGTAGAGGTGATGTTGGTGGTGGTAGTAATGGTGAATAATCGGGGTGATGGTGGTAATAATAATAGTAATAATAATTCCATTGGTGTTAATCAAGTTAGGAAACTCCACTGGTTACCAATAACAAGCCGCATCAACTTCAAAGCACTGTGCATCGCCTTTAAGGCCATTCATAAAACAGGCCCTCATTTCCTAAAGAAGGCATTCTGCATCTACACTCCCAATAGAGCCCTGCGCTCTTTAACGGCCAACCCATTGAAGGTCCCCCGAACAAAGAAGGTTTCCTGGGGGGACAGAAGATTTGTTGTTGCCACTGCCAAACTATGGAACACCCTTCCCAAGCACATCACAACTTGTCAAAATCTGCTATCCTTCAGGAAACTGTTAAAGACATGGCTTTTCGACCAATAAACGTCCATCACTGGTCTCATCCACTAGACACTCCATAGCGCCGAGACACCCACGGGTATTTGCGTGCTCTATAAATATGAATAAAATAAAATAAACAAAGTTGGTTGAAATAGTGGTAATGGCAATTGCTGTGGTAGAAATGAGGCATTACATTAAGATCATAAAAAGGCTACACATTGGCCCTGCACATCTTTTGATAACTCATAAGGGTGGTTGTCAGGTACCTTGTTTCCAAACCTGTGTCATGGAAGCGGGGGAGGGGCACAATGTGGTGTGGGGAAGCAAAGCAAAAGCTAATATATCTGTGAGCTTGCAGCCGTTTTCACTTCAGGAGATCAACACCTATAATCTTTTAACAACATCTGATTGAGGCTCATTAACAATAGCTCAGGCCCTGGATTTTCAAAGTATATAATGGAGCAAACACTATATTAGAATTTTGCTTCATATTTTGTGAGCAGCATGTGGCATTATGCAGTCACAGGTGTTTTTAAAATATTATTTTCCCAAATGGAGACCTGCGGGTCTGTACTTGCCACACTGGTGTGGTAAAACATGTTGATCTTTGTGTATATGTAGGAAGCAAGTGGTGTTACAGTTCTGTACTGTATCGTCTGCTGAGAATATAAATCAATCACCTTTTATGAATCTCTGTGCTGCGTTTCTCTTTTGTACTCAAATATGGGTTTAAGTTATTTAGTAAGCAAATAAAATATTATTTTGAGCGCTCTTTGTGTAATTGTGATGTTTTTACACTTCTGTCAGTATGTTTGTGCGACTGATAATGAACTTGCGGATGATATTTATGGCACTGAAACTATTACAAACAAGCATTTGCAATGTAATAGGTTTCGCATTATTGAAAGGTTGAGCTAATGGCGTTTGCAAATGTTAATGTTTGTTAGGTATTTTCTTGTTAAGAAATAGCCTAGCAGTAACACAAGTGAACAAATTAAATCCATGAAGCAAGAAAAGGGTGCAGTACCACATTCTGTTGCTAGGTGCCCCTGTGGAGTTCCAAAGGGACCTCTATTAACAGCACAAGTTGCTGCCCCCTTACTTATGCTACTGCTGGGTTATTTTTTAGCAAAAAAAACAAATCTAACATGCATTATTATTTGCAACACCAATTGCTCAAACTTTCAGTAATATGAGACCTATGACAGAGCAAATGCTTGTCTTTACGTTATATCCAAGGCAGAGGAATGCTGAGGTATGTTCAATGAATCAGCAATCAAAAGAAAGTTCCATGCATCAAACAAATATGTCTGTAACATTTGCACTAACACAAATAAAGTTAACAAGTTAGCAATGTTTTAAATCAAGGAAAAGCCAGATTCTTTATACTGGTCCCAGCAACGCACTTGTCTCACAGAGGATAATGTTTCCAATTGAACTGAAACTTCACTGTGTATCTGCTGATTTTGTTACACTGTTCACACAGACATGAGTAGGATTTCTATTTCTCTGGAACCTTCCAGTTTACTAAATAGTGTCATATACACAATTAAATGTTGTTACCAAACTATTACTGGTATATTCCAGTACATCAGCGTTCTGCCAATGGATGAGGATACCTCCATAATTTAAATGGGATTAAAAGGGAATTATAGATACTTTCTCTTAGCCAACAATACCTTAGTCTCAAGGGCTCAGTAGTACTGTTTATGAATATTTTCAATACATTAGTACATTTTGCACCAGTATTGTCATTTTTGTGCCTATAGTTTGATACGTTTATCTATTTACCCAAAGTTTAACTACTGAAAATCACTTCTTTTGGACTTCACTTAGGGTTAAGATACACCTAACAACTCTTTATTGATCCCATTCAGTTTCCTCAGGGCACAAGCGATAACGTACAAGGCGATGGGCTAATATATCTGTGATCCGAGAAGATGACTGCAATCTGGACAACTCAATCACTTCGATAATAATTTATTAGGTTGTAACAACTATATCCAAAAGTCAGTTGCTTGTGCCCTAAAGGAGTCCATCTTCTTGGACGAAAAGCATTTGCTGGTCTACCTTATATGTAGTTTGATACTACTGATTAATGAAAGACGATCTGAAGAACAAATTCGGAATACAGATTTTATACTCGTTAAAGTATTATTGTGTTGGTGCACCAATTGCTCTTTATGTGGAATATGTTAGGTCCATTAGGACCGCACCTTGACAGTGGGTGCTTGGTTTGAGTGCACACACTTTGGGGTACATTCTCCCTCATTCTAAAAGTGATATATTGGGGACATTTGGCTAGGTGCGAGCCAGCATAGGGTTTCACTGTCAATATTTGTATGAAGTGGTACAAAAGGGGGTGGTGATGGACGGAGCATCGGAGCCAATCAAACACTCACATCCAGTCAATAGATCTGGGTTTAAATCCATCACCGTTCTTAAGCCCACTCTGCCACCCCAGTTCAGACATGGCCATATGCAAATCAGTCTGACCCTGTGCCTCATGGGAACAGTCCAGCCCGAACTGCCAAGCCATGCCTTCCCTGGACCGGAAACAAGCTTCCTAGGACCGGTTTCTGGCATTACAGCCGTCTTCAGCCAGGCTTGCTTGAATCCAGTGGCAAAGTGAGCAAGGGACTCACGTCTGAGCACACCCAGCCAACTTATGGCGAACAAAGCGGTACAAAAGGGGGTGGTGATGGACGGAGCATCTGAACCAATCAAACACTCACACCCAGTCAACAGATCTGGGTTTAATCCATCACCGTTCTTCAGCCCACTCTGCCACCCCAGTTCAGACATGGCCATATGCAAATCAGTCTGACCCTGTGCCTCATGGGAACAGTCCAGCCTGAACTGCCAAGCCATGCCTTCACTGGACCGGAAACAAGCTTCCTAGGACAGGTTTCTGGCATTACAGCCGTCTTCAGCCAGGCGTGCTTGAATATTTGTATGAACCCTTTCAGTTTCCAGTTTGAATTCTTGAGATTGTCTCCTATATTTGTTACTGTGCTGCTCATTGAAGGGCTCTGTTAAACTGCATTCACCTTGTTTGTAATTTCTACCACTAACCTACTTTCTTGAAAAACACCTCCCTGACTCAGAGTTACTTGAAGCAGAGACGTTTGGCACTGGTTTTCGGCTCTAGATCTGGCACTCGACCAGATGTGCAATAGTGAATGCTTTGTGTTGAATAAATGGCTACACATCAGAGGGTGATGATCCTTGCAGTAACATGCTGTTTGATAAACAGTTGAGAAGACACTGGTCTTTAAATGTTATGCTGCAAACACGTTTGTCACTCACTAGCTGCTGTGCTCCACTAAATCGTTCATGGCGAGTGAACACGTCTAAAGCTATGAAAACGAAATATTAGATGACATTAATATTGATCAAACTTGAAGAAGATCTGCAACTCTGGAAAGATTAACCACATTAGCCACAATGCACTAGGAGGTCTACTGAGTCGTGTTTCATTTGAAGCATACATCTGAGGGCCAGTAGTGTTGAGTGCCAGTCCTGTTTTGAGTGCAGCAGCCACATGGATGTTGTTTTGAGTATAAGCAGTACATTCACCTGGCGCTAGTATTGTGTATGAGATGTTGCTGTTATTTGCAAACTAGACATATACATTGCACTAAGGTAGGAGATGATATATAAACTGTAATGCGCTCTGATATCCTTCGGGATCTTGTTCGCGCTATATAAAACTTTATAAATAAATAAGATAAATAAAGTGGTTGCAGTGAGAAACTATATAAAACAATGCTCTGGCATCCATACTTGGTTTAGTACAAACAACATTACCAACAAGGTTACACTCTGCTATTTCAAATGTGGACTGGGAAGCACGCAGGCACCCATTCCAGCTGTGGTACAGTCTGTAACTAAACCTCTAAAGAAATTCATGGACATAAAAAGGAAAGAGTGCTTAGTAGGAAGCTGACCTACATCCCATTTTCAGAACCAAAATTGTGCTAACTTCTGTACTAGGAAAGGAACAACAATAATAATCTATTACTTATATATTCCTTTATCCAAAGTACCTTACATAGAACAGTTTAAGAAATGACTTATCAAATTGAAATTAGCACTGAATTTAATATCCCGAAATGATAGAAGGTTTAGTCGACCAAACTTGACTTGAATCGAACGTCCACCCAGTACATTACACAGACCTCAACGGCAAGCAGTTAACTTGCTGAGCTAGCTTAACTGTTTTAGTGGAAAGTGTATTTACAGCAGCCAGAAATATCAAAGGTGCAATGTGCCAGGCACCCACACAAAGGGACCAGTCTGCTCGAATGATAAGAATGGAGCTGAACCAAGAATAAAACAAATGTACCCTTTATTCAGCAAGTACATACCAACTTTAATACCTAAAAGTCAAATTTAGAAAGTGCGGATAGGAGGAGGTCAACGTGTAAAATAACACAATGACACTTTCAAAGACAAGGAAAATGCTTATTCTGCAGTTGTCTGAAGTGCCACACAACATTGGTGTTAGGCAAATTTGTAGGGTTTTAAGTGGGATGAAAAAAGTGTGCGGGTCTAAAAGAGGCCTGGCCTATGTAGATATAGGCGTGCCTTAAACACAAACTAAATTTCGGTGATTCCCATAGTGTGCCATTCTACTAGTATTTTGGTGTCTCTGTGAGCTTTTTGTTATTGCATTTAGATTTATAAGACAACTGACATGCGCCCAAAAACACACTGGAATGTTGGCTTTGTCAATGGTTGTCTGTGTGTGTTCAGTAGAGAAGCCAAGGATTGGATGAGCATGTATCTGGAACACCTTTCTGAAAGGCACTGGGATAAACTTGCACTGCCTTCAGCCTAAGATCTCTATGGTAGACTATTATAATACATGAGATTCTGTAATTCTTATATAAATGGCAGTATTAGTTTCTTTGTAATCGGCGACTTGTGACGCACCAAGTCGCAATTATAAAGAAAAAGCGTAAGAACTCCACTATTATAAGGTTATTACATTTGAGTTCTGAGTCACAATGCCTGATGCCAGAGCCAGTTAAAGGCAGGCTGGGTCATGGATCGTAATTAAAGCAACTGTTTAAAGCAACAAACTGAATATTGCTTTTCTTTCTTCGGCTGCGTTTTAGTTTACATTGACAAGCAGATAGAATATGTTTATTTTGTGCACTCATTCGATAGAGAAAAGCTAGAATCTTTCTGAATGTTTCTACACATTTCGAGATACTACTGTCCACAAATGCAAAGGGCACCGCAAAAGAGAATTTCTGTAGCCAATCAGTCCAATCCAAAACAATCTTGTTTCCGAAGTGTCCTGATTTGTCATACAGAATCCTCAAATGTATCGAACAATTGATGTCTTCCAACATGTATTATCCGGATTGGTGATCCGTACCTATTTTACATAGGGCCCTCACATATCCAGATATTTAACTCCAAGCAACCGCATCTCCCTGCAATCGCAGGGAGACGCGGTCTCATGATTTGATATCGATGCTTACCAAGCTACCATCCCTTCATTGATACATGTATTCATAGAAGGGTACTCGTTTTGCCCTGGATATGAATTAATCATGACGCCCTGATGAAGTCCACAGGCAGTGGATGAAATATGTTGGCTGTTTTTGTGTCAATCCTGTGAAAAATAAAGGACACTTGGGAAACAAGATTGTTTTGGATTGGACTCATTGGCTAAGGAAATTCTCTTTTGTGTTGCACTTCGCATTTGTGGACAGAATTGTTTTGATTCTTGGGTCGCTCTCTGGAAAGAACGGATGCAGTGAATGTGAACACTATGTTGTTCTAAACCTATGCACTTTGGACTTATTGTGGGCTATTAAGAGGGTGGTGGGGTTGCCACATAGGTTCGCTGTTTCATTCCTTTTTACGTTTTGAGATATTTTCCTTTATTGACTTGCTTTGAACAGTTTCCAGTGCTTAATTTGAGACAGTGGTTTCTGGTGCTCGGCACTTACTTTTCAATACCCGTACTTGTGACAATCTGTCACATTGTGGCTCTGTCTGTCTAATTTAGAGATGAACCCAACAACAGTTGTTTATTAATTCAATATAGATTGAATATGATTATTACCTGCCATCCAAGCCTATAGCGTCGTGGGCCTGGAATAGTCTGATTTGTCACACTTATAGTAGTCTGATAGTTAGTAATTGTGTTGGTCAGTGGCGTCGTGATCCCCCTGCTTTCACAGCTAAAGCGGGGTAATGTTGACAATTATAGATATTTATGAGCCTGTCCTGCTGGAAGCACTGTAGACAAAAGCTCTTAAAAAATGAAAAGTAAAGAAAAACGATAACAGAGATCAGGGGTTAACCACAGCAAAGGAAGTAAGAGGAATGAGAGGGTTGGAAGGAAGAGCGAAAGGAAACATATATGAAAATAAGAAAGAATCTGTGGATGAAAGGATGGATGCAAAGGAAAAAGGACTAATGGATGCAGTGCCGTTCTAACGCAAGGGCCCGCTAGGAACTTGCCCAGGGGCCCCACGAGCACAGGGGCCCCATGCTGTCCAGAATTTAACACTAATTTTCTGTTAAACACTTTTATTGTTGTGGGTGGTAGTTTTGGCAGGGCCTAGTGCGCTGCTTTGCCCGGGAGCCTATAATGCTGTTAAAACGGCCCTGGATGGATGGAAGGGTAAAACAAGATTTGCATTGGTTGGTGAAAAAGTGGCTGGAATAATGGAAGGCTGAATGAATGGGTAGGTGGATGGATGGATGAATGGGTGGCTGGATTGGTGGCTGGATGAATGGGAGGGCAAAAGAGTAGATTGGTTGGCTGATAAAAATAGGTGAATTGATGGACGGATGGATGGGAAATATATGGATGAATGGTTGGACGTGTGAGTGGAAGGACGGATGGATGCAAGACTGTAATATTTATAATTAATGATTGATAATTAATGATTTTTATTAAAATATTTTTATGAAAGTGTAGATGGCAGTTGCGTAACGAACGTTGAGGGGTCCCCCCCTGCAAGGTACACAGAGGGCCCTCCAATCTGGATTTAATCCAGAGCTCTCTAACCTGAGGCTGCGGGGGCTTGTGTTATGCCCCTGGTAGACAGATGGAATGGTGAAAGGATGGGTGGACATATGAAAAGAAGGATGGATGCATGAAAGACATAAAGGATGGAGAGATAGATTGGTAGAAGGCAGGATGAAGGGACCTCATCTAGAGTGGGTAGAGTTTGCTCGCTTCACTCACTTGCTTCAGAGGGATGGATCAAAGAGAGGGGCATTTACATTTTCTGGCTACTCTCTTGGTGTTGGCACTATTATTGGCAGTGCTAGCAAGGACAAAGTATGATGCACGCTGCAGTGGTCTCCTGATGAGGGATCTGTTTTTTTCTTTTTTTACTAATTAAAAACGGACTGTTTCTAATATCTGTTTGCAACACATATCTAAGAGGTATTTTAACTGCACTAGAGGTTTCATTCTTTCTTATTCTTCGTGTTTGCAAACATGCTTGCTCTTTCCTATGAAAGAACTGCGCACCAAGGTGTTAAATGGTTTATGGGAAAGGTGATGTTGTGATCATGTATTATATGAGATAAAATGCCCCCTGGTCTATATGATAAGGATATTGCAAATTACCTAGCAGTTCATTAACCTTATGAAGGAACTCAGCCTTTGGCCTCGTTTCTCTATATGGATATGGAACTCCTTTGTGACTTGCAATATTCGTATAATGTACGGTGGGGGTACTTTATCCCTTACATAAACACCTAGATGTAGCTCAGCTGAAAGCATGCACTATACAAGATTGATATGCTGAACGAAAAAAATGCAGAAACACAACATCCTGGGAATAACTAACACTCTAATGAAGTGCAAGATTCAGTAAATCACGTACATTATAAACAGGAACAAAATCACTGACATGGATTACTTGAACATTTATTACATGACATGTTCTGGATTCATCAGTGTTTTTCAGTAAAGATAAGGACATGAATATAGGGCTCAATAGGGACCTGATTCAAAGTCTGTACTAAATTACTAATGGGTCTTAAACCCGAAGTGACTCGACCACTTAAAGCCCTATGAATTCGTATTTAGAGCCACACTGCATTAGTAGGAAACACCTTTGGACAGTGGAGTTTAAAAACGGCAGGGGTTTGGTGTCCTCAGTTTAAGGATTTCGGCAATCTGTAAACAGTAGAGATGCGATTACCCATCTGTGACCACTGGGAGTTCTTGCTGTTCCCTATCGGATTACATCATCAGATTCTCGGCATCCCTTGGGACGTAACCAGGACACGCCTCAGAATCTCTGATCTCAGTAATGCAGCATCATTTAAAGGACCATGGGAAACAGGATCCGTATCCCTTCATTGCATCTGTTCGCCTCACATCCTCCCCACCCAGTCCAAGAAGCAAAACTATACGAAACGAAACACGGAGGCTCGGACCTTAAAGAGCAGGTGCTTGTGGGCGGTGTTTCGGAAAAACTGGGGTCATTTCAAAAGACTGACACAGCCCCCACTGGAATACATGGGTGTTTCTAGTTATATAGCTCAAAGTGCAGATATTGCAAACGCACTGTCAAACAGGAACTACCCCTCCCAGGTGGAGACCCAGCAAGACAAAACTGTCACACCTGTCTGTGTACGTATAACGAAAAAAACAAAACATAACCAGAGAGGCTGGCATTCCCAATTGAGTAAGCAGACCACACATACAGAGGTTCGTTTTATCACAAATAATAACATGACCAGATGACTCTACACGAGGGTAAATGGAAACAACATTTCAGACAACAATGCAAGACGCAGCCTTTACTATTATCCAAACGCAGCACCAGAAAGCAATTTCTACCCGCAGGCAATGATGGATATATTTACCTGAATGCCGCAGCTTCCACAGGGTGTGGTTTGTTACTGGTTTCTGAGTTCGGTTTGTGTTGCAGCGTTTAAATCCGTATTTAGGACCGTGAGCCCCTGGTCTGCAAGGGCGAGCATTGCTACGGTCTATTGATATGTTGCTGCTGTCATTGTTGGGGTCAGATGGTGCCTGCCTGTGTCGGCTTCGTTTGCATCTCTCTTTTCCGTCCGTTGCTCAAAGGCTCCCGGGTGGAAACCAGAGCTGTGCAGAAAAAAGGTTCCGGGTTGTCAGCGTGCGCTCAGCCTATCTCTGGAAGCGGATTCAGACTCTCCTGCTGGTCGCTACCTATGTGGAAACGCCTTTCTATCTTTTAGAGTCGATTTCACCGTGCTTTAATTTTCAGACTGTAATCTATATGAACGTTCTTCTGTTTCAAGCCCAACCATGACTGGGAATTCTCCATGTTCTTTTTTAGAAGAAAGATAAATCTCCTTTGTTCCTTAAGTTAGGGTACTTCTTCTGGCTTTTTGAATTCTTAAACTGTAGTCTTGCATTTATAATAGAAAAAGAAAAATTGCACATTTTAGAATGCAAAAGTTAAAACCAAGACAGGATTACAACCCACCCCTGACATGGGCCAATCCGAGAGCTCAGAAAAAATTGGGGCTGTTTTTAAGCCAATTTGCAGGTTCCTCAAATATGTAAATGTGTGTATACTTGTAAAGCGCACTATCACCTGAAAGGTATCTTGGCGCTGTATACTGCTGTGGAACCCTTCCTGGCCTTCCCTGTGAGATGCCTCCTTACTGGGCACCTCCAAGGTGAGGCCAGGCATCCTAGCGCTTTCAGGGCCATTGTGGAGATTAAGCAAGCTATTGCCCAGTGGGACCTGATTAGAGTAGGCACCTAGGCGAGAATTATCAAGTCCATGTACATTGAGTCCAAGACCCTGCTGTGTCGGGAATTGAACCCTGGTCCCGGGCCAGACCTCTGCCTCAGGATCTGCCGCTCTAATCGGTGAGCCACACTTCCCACAATATCACAGTCAAAGGCAAATTAATAGGTCAATTGTATTCTCCTTCTACCCATTACCAGAGTACAACTCAATACACAGATTTCAATTCTGCTCCTGAAAGAGGGAAGCATTTAGTAGCCGCAACAAAGACATACCCCCATAGTATAAATAGGGCAGCCCATAAATAATTTTCTCTGATCTTGATATGCCCAAAAAGTTAATTGTCAGTGTGAAAAACAAAACAATAAAAACAGGTGAAAACTTAAAGTAAACCACATGAATTAATCTCTTCCTTGGCATATGTCCATGTTAGATTTGTCCATTGTTCCAAAGGACTAATCTTCTCCATGCCATCCAAACTCTGATATGAGAAATGGGTTAGGAGCAATCAAAATACATCCATTAAGATCAATCGTGGAGTGAGCAACCTCAAAGATGGAATAATATTCACTTCCTGTAATAAAATCAGGACTCTGCGTCACCAACTGGCTTGGAGAATCTACAAATTACAAGACCGAAGGCTTAAAAAATGCATGTTCAAAGCATATTCACCACTCTCATTGCTGCATACTTGACAGGCTTATAGTAAACAGATTTAAAAGTTGAAACCCAGGACCAGACTGTGGAATTGAAAATGTCCTCCAAACTAGCCCTAGCCCAGAGTGCTTTAGAAGCAATAGCCCCTCTACCTGTGTGCGTCCCAAAGTGACGTGTGTGCACACCTGCTAAAGACATCTCCCTTCTACCCTATGATATGGAGCACACGGCTTGCATAACGCTATGAGCAACTGCAGGGCAAATGGCCTTAGTTTCTTTGTTACATGAGGTATCTTACCACACACAATGTGGACTGTAAAGGGAAAGAAGGGAATTTCACATGTGGGCAAGTATTCATAGTACATCTTGTGATATTAAAATTAACCCCAAAACTCCAATGGGAAAAAAATGCATCTCAGTAATGTCCAATCCCCCAACATCCAAAACACTCCTAAAGGACACCACGAATAACAGTGACCCCAATTTTGTGGAAAATACCTTAAAAGATAATCTGTTATTATCTGCCCACACTTGGAACAACTACAACACCAAGTTCACATCCCATATAGTGGAATACCTAGGCTTAGGTGTGTTCATATATCTAATCCTCTTTAGCAATCTACAAATTAATGAGTACTCACCAACTTTTTTAGCATCAGCATACTGAGATCCCTTAGGGTTATCACTTGCCTAAACCTCTTGCTTTTCTTCTGCACCAGGCAAATATTGTAGGCAAGCCCTCTGGGATTCCTGCACTATAGTTCTGTTGTACACTTTGAGAGCAAATCCTTTACATCCACCGAGATTAAATCTGCACCATATCGTCAGACCTGCTTCAGAGAGGGAAGTCTGAACTGGCCTGTGAGTCATAGAGATCTATATTTAACACTTGAACTATGTGATGGATTCCACACTCCTCGGAAGTTAATACCCCTCCTGCACAAAAGTGCTAATCTGCCTCCTCCTTTTATGATAGTGGAAGAAAGAGCTGTTAGCTTATACTCTCGCCCCCGGTTCTCATATATCAGTGCCAAAATGTCTGCCCCTTCTCCGTTGCTGAAGAACGTCGACTGTGAATATTGGTATTGGTTACCTAAGTAGGGCCTGTAGTAGTTTGAACATCCTGCAAAATGGCCTTGTATCCACCAGCCCTGAAGGAAACCCGACCAAACATACTAATCAGTGTGGTATGGGCTGTGTTCAGTAATGTTAAAGCTTGCACATATTGACCAATTTCTCTTTTTAAATCATCTCCAAAGAGAATTTTGAGAATTCAGACTGACCTCTGACCCTGCCAGTTCCCCCATATTAGGGTCTATTCTCAACAGAATCCCCTTCTGTCATTCATATGGCAATCCAGAAATTGCACTATCCAAATAACAGACTGTCACCCGGGCCCATCTAGAAATTACTTCCAGACCTAGATGCTCCCCCAAAGTTTTTGCTTTGTCTTCGACAATACGATTTGTTCAAGGGGTCAATAATGTCTAACAATTTATCCTGGCAGGAGGCCCAGGCACTGCCCATACCCCTTCTGTGGTCTCTTCTGCCTTTGCCTAAAAGTTTGTAATTTTATATCAATTGCTGGAGTTAACATTGCTTTATCTGAAATCTGAAATGAATGGCCTTGGACACTCCACCCTGATTTGAGCGCTGGTAGCACGGTCAATAGGATTTTTAACCCTTGCTTTCACATGGTCATCCACAAAGTGTGAGATAAACCAATCCACAGACATTGGGTGTTGTAGCAACCCTTGGTCAAATATTGGATTGGCCTCTGAAACCAGAGTCACTGCTTGTGGTTTATCAGCATTTGCCATCTTAGCCACAGAGGGGGCAG
Source organism: Lissotriton helveticus (assembly GCF_964261635.1). Lineage (NCBI taxonomy): Eukaryota > Metazoa > Chordata > Amphibia > Caudata > Salamandridae > Lissotriton > Lissotriton helveticus. Next base: position 448,967,094 of record NC_136061.1, read on the forward strand.
GGGGATTATTATCATCATAATAAGTGTCATTATCATATAAATCATTCAGGTATATATAATTTACATTTAAATCCCCTAATGATCTCTTATTGAGGCCACCAACCATGTATGTATTTGAAACTTTGAGTTCATGTCCTCTCGTGAAATTTAGCCACAACCAATTTCATAATTTTCATATCCCAATGAATTGCCAAGCAATGCCATGTGATTATTTTTCATACATTTTGCCCCCTCACCACCCCTGGATGTGGCCAAAGGACTTTAAACTGCAGTTGAAAACAAATACTGATGTCCATGGCGTCATTCTTCAGTGATGAAGATACTACCTTCACAATAGAATTTGACACATATTTGTCCAGATATTTGGAGAGGACTTCCTTAAAAATCTCCTCCTCTGCAACATTAGCATTTTCCATACGGTCTGCAGTATTATTACTATTATTATTCATAATGACTGTGTTGGACTTGGCCGTTTTTTGCAGAACGACCTCCAGATGTTTGCCTTCTGTTGCTTAACCCATTTTTGTTGGCATTAGGATTCTTTACACTTTTTCCCTGTTAACTAGTGGTAAAGTGCTTATGCTCGCTCCATAAACCTGATACAAATTGCATATATTTGATTGGCACATTAAATGAACTTGCAAGTTTCTAGTAGTCGCTGGTAAATAGTACTACTTGAACCCATGGCCTGTAAATTCAATGCTATTAGTGGACAACAGCACTCATTGTACCTCCCACAAAAAAAGCAGTGTAGGCCTGCCACTGCAGTCTGTGTGGTGAGTGTTAATCAGTCATTTTGACCTGGCAAAGGAAACCTATTGTCAGACCTACATCATTCTTTTTAATACTTTTAAGTTACTTCCAAGGTAGGCCTTAAAGGCTCATAGGGCAAGATGCATTATACTTAAAATGTATGACATGTGTTTTAAAGTTTTACATGTCCTGACAGTGAAAAACTGTGAAGTCATTTTTCACTGTTGTAAAGCCTATCTCTGTCTCCCATTGATTAACACAAGTTTACCCTTATACAGTATTTCATCGACAACACACATATAAGAAACTTATATCAGGCCTGCCCTGCCTTTTGTCACCCTAAGCCAGTTTGGAGCCTTGGCCAGGTGAAGAACTTTCTAGACCCAATTGTGGTGGCAGGATAGAGAGTCCCCACACACAACAGCTGGCACCAGGTATAACTATTGGACCTCCTCATCCACTCATCAGAACACTGTTGAACCTGTGGAAGATTCATAAGAAGGACTGCCCTGCTGCTTGAAGGACTGCTTTGCTTTCTGAGAAGGAAGACTGGACCTGCTTGTCTTCATCTCAGGCTTACCAGAGTGACTCCAAGGGTCAACTGGCTGACCTCCTGTGTGAGCCACAGGGACACAATAAGCTTCAGAGCTGACCTGCTGCAATTGACTTGCCTGGATGTGCAATAGGACTGGCCTGAGGCCTGTTACTGACCTCTGCTGGAGTGAGTCCTGATCCCCAAGATGTACCCCCCAGATCTTGGACATTTGGCTGGTATCATTGAAATCTCCTCTGAGAAGCAAAGGTGAGAATCCTGAAGTTTGTGTTCTGCACGACCACAAACAGGCCAGTTTGCGCCGTAACTCTGTTTCCCACAATGACGACCAATGTGAAGCTCTGGTAAGACCTTCTCTATCCATCGACAGAGACCATCTGTCATGACCAACAATGCAAGACCTTCACTTAGGACTAAAGTAATGGCAGGCTGAGATGACCGCCAACGCGAAGCTCCTGAGATGACTAGATCTTCGTGCTATAGGAAAGACATTCTGTGACGCTCGAACGGCCCTTTTTTGTGCAGAAAGCCTCCTTCTTGCAACCTCGTCAGCCTGAACTTGTGCCTTTCCCCTGGGCTAGCACAACTGATGACTGCAAGTGGTGCCTTGTGCTCTTCGAGGGGAATTTCATAAAAATTTAAGAAATGAATATCTCCGGTTCTACTGATTGGATTTCTGTTATTCTGGCATCATTGTTTTTATTAAAAATTTACTCTAGACCGTCGTGAGACAGGTTAGTTTTACCCTACTGATGATGTGTTGTTGCAATAGTAATCCTGCTCAGTACGAGAGGAACCGCAGGTTCAGACATTTGGTGTATGTGCTTGGCTGAGGAGCCAATGGGGCGAAGCTACCATCTGTGGGATTATCACTGAACGCCTCTAAGTCAGAATCCCCCCTAAACCGTAACGATACCGCAGTGCCGTGGAGCCTCGGTTGGCCTGGGATAGCCGGCCTCTCTCGGGGGGGCGGTGCGTAGAGCCGCTCGCTTGGGGACCGGAGCGCGGACGGAAGGGGGCCGCCTCCATCGCCCTTAGTGCACCGCATGTTCGTGGGGCACCCGGTGCTAAATCATTCGTAGACGACCTGATTCTGGGTCAGGGTTTCGTAAGTAGCAGAGCAGCTACCTCGCTGCGATCTATTGAAAGTCATCCTCTGAGCCAAGCTTAAAAAAAAAAAAATAAAAATAAAAAAATAAAATTTACTCTATTTTCCTAAATTGGTTTGGCATTGTTCTTGTGTTGTGTTTTCACTTTATTGCTGTAGTGTGCTGCATAAATACTCTACGCATTGCCTTTATGCTAAGCCTGACTGCTTTTGTGTTAAACTACTAGAGGGATAAGCACGGTTCATATAGTGACTTTTTGCTGTTCATCCTTGCAATGATTGTAGGTGTTGCCTGAGTGGGGCTTCCAACCTCCTTAAACAATAAGCCAATTTCTTACAGACTGTTTAGTCAAACATTAGGGAATTGAACCCTCGCAGTGTTCTTTTTTAGCAATTTCAGTTTTACTAATACAAAATATAATACAATGCCCCCACCCAAAAACACGAGCAGCTTAGTTATAAATACATAGAAATGTAACATTGTAATGCGCGTAATTTTTGTAAATAGGAAAAAAATACATTGTACATTTTCACTAACGACCCAGGCTAGAACTCCAAACACCAGCCTGAAAGCTCAGCACTATGCAGCTAGGCCAACACTCACTTTCAGTAATTATAAAAACAATAGTTTTGCTGTCTACAACAGACTCAAGGAGAAAAGTTACACTAACACAGCTGAGCATGCTTGTCTCCAGCCTGCTCTACAAATACTATGTATCAAGCCGTTCACATTGCCAGCCCCTGAATCTGAATGATACAAAGTAGCCTGGAAGCCCTGCTAAGGTTCAACCAGTAACATTGTAACTACAGTGCTCTTTTCTGCTCAATTCAAACCACAAACAAGCTTAAATTCAGCAGTTAAGCACACTAGGCACACACGTAACTTTTTTTTACCTGTATCAAGAAAGAGAAAATGGCTTATGGACGGTCCTATTTATACAATGAGGAATGTGTCTTCGCGATGGTTACTTGCTGCCTAGGGAAGCAGGATTAGGGGAGTCATAGCAGCTTTAAAAATGCTGTAAAACGTAAACAAGAAAAGAGACTGTATAATATGACCCTCCCACTGGTGTTGTAATAAAATTGATTGAGGACTGAAAGAAAAAAAACAAGCAAGCAAAATCAAACATTTTTGCCAAAAAAGAAGTTCTTCTTCTTAAATAGGGAGTTTAGCATATTATATTCCAATCGACCTCCTTGCTGGACTAACTACAGTGGCCAGGTATTAGTCTTTCCCGGACAAAGAGGCAGCAAGAATAGATCACCATTCATCAAAAGGCCAGGTGACAGTGCTACACCACCAATAGCCTCCAATTTTCTGGTAAGGGAAGTGCACAAAGATTGCATTACAAAAAGTATGCATGCTTTATGGAGCCCTGTTTACTGTCTACTCCTGCCACTACTCTTGCCCTTGCTATTGCCTTAAAATGTCTTGAGGGGCAGTGTTGCAAGAGTAGGACTAGAGCAGAGGACTTCAAACTTTTTTTAAAAACTCTTTTTATTGCAAATAGCATAGTATGATACAGGTACAAACAAATGGTGTATCAACGGATCACGATAAACAATACAGTCATGGTATTAAACATCCCACATAACACATTCCCCGCCCCCACCCAACTCTGGTTCACTGGACAGTTATGCCATTAACTCGCTCACCCATGTTGATGGAGAGGTACAAATATTCAATCTATACATATTCCAGTTCCCCCAGACTTTATCCCATTTCTTGGGGCATCCTCTATTGATATAAACTGCTCGCTCTGCCAGCATACACCTGTCAACGACATGTTCCCACTCTATTATCGTTAGTAGTTCTGGGACTCCTCATTTTAGGTGGAATATTGCTTTTGGCAATCATGTAACCCACTGCCGCCCATAATTGGTTTATGCGACTGAAGTCTGTGGCCTCCCAAATATTAAGTAAACAGGTCTTATGGGACATGGGCTGGGTACTTCCACACACTTCCTCAATCACACCATGCGCAGAGACCCAAAACTCCTGAACACAGGGACAGTCCCAGATCGTGTGGAAAAATTAGCCCCTCTCCCCACACCTCCACATACAGTCAGTCTCAGTCATGCGACCCATCTTAAATTGAGTGATACTTAATATGGGCACGGTAGAGTTTTTTGAGATGCACCAGTCACAGTCCCGACGGTATGGCCTCCTCCCATGGGGATGAGAGGTCTTCAAACTTTTTGATGCCAAGACCCCCCTGTCAAAATTATTTAGGCGTAAGGACTCCCTCCTGACACAAATTTCTAGCACCAGGTACTTCTCATCCTCGACAACCATAAATGTTCCCAATTACCACAGCAAATCATTTTTATGGTGGGGAAACAATATTGTGTTTAGCAAACCAAAAGTTTGTGGGTGACTGTGGTTTGGAATCAGAGGCTTACCACACAGTGCAAACAAAAAGTCTCCAAAAAGTATTACCCAAGAATTCACAGTGGTACTTTTTCACAAATAAAACATATTTTGTCAAAACTTATTTGGATGATAAAAACCTTTCTGAACTAATGTGATGGGTGTGCTTGTTTTTCTCCAGAGACACGGTCAATCTCTAAGTTGCACCGCATAAATACCAGTTTAACACCAGCAATAAGCAACAAAGTCCAGCTTTGCAAAAGGCCCTCTACTGCGCAGCAACATGTGTTGCTGCTTTTTAGTAACTTGTGAACCGGTTGAGCTATAAACACATTTATTTTGTTAAAATCAGCAGTTTATGTGGCAGATGATTGACTATGTGTCAAATGTATAATTATGTGAAAATCGCTGCGATTGCACAATCGCATAATCCCAGTGACCCAGGTATAAATACTGTAATGTATCCAAACAGAAGAGGGGGGGCCAGGAGCCAATTATGGTCCAGTGCCTGTGCTCCTAATGTGAAATGTCTTAGTCAAAACAGAGGGAACTGTTCCAAAGGAGGGATACAAGTAGTCACCCACTCGATGTGGAGTTAGGAAAAGAAAAGAAAGTAACAGGTATAGATAGTCCTAGGCTTCTTGGAGCCCATGTGTGAGAGGAAAGAGCATGTCTTATCTCCTAATGCCCTCATACATCCCGAGGGATGTCATGCTTCATCATTGGGTGTTTTGCTCCTCGTTGGTCCAGAGGTTTTGCTCGGGTGCTCGCTCTTGTGTACCTACCCCAACCGTACTCCTGCCTGCATCTTGAGATGCAGGCAGGAGTACGGTTGGTGTAGGTGCACAAGAGCCAGCAGCTTAGCAAAACTCTTGGTAAGGTGCAGCCACTCGACTCCTACTAGCCTATGGAGCAACTCTCCTCTCATTTGTAGTTGGTATCCAGGCGCGGCCAATATCTACCTAGTAGTAGCAGTTGACTGCAGGGTTCAGTGTGACCGTGCACGCCCGGATACCCAATCAGGGCAGTGACCCTGTTCTTCACGTACTATCACTTGCACCATACTGCACTTTAGTTTGTTGTTTTGGTCCTGAAGAAGCGCCACGTATCTATGTAGACCACACAGGCGAGATACATGTCGACCTCTTGAGTTACCTAGAGCACATTGAGCCTCTATAGATAACACCAAACCTATGGGTTTTTTAGTCTGCCAAGGGTGCCCCTTTTCATAAAAAAATTATATTCGGACAACCCTTAGGCAGTTTTAGACTCACACACACACACCACTTCACCCACTCACCACACACCCGCATGCACCTTTGTCTCAAAATATCTCCGCAAAATTGATCCTTTGGGGGACCTGTAGGGCATTGCAGCACCGGCCCGACGAGGAGCAAAATGCCCAATGATGAGGTATGACATCCCTTGGGATGTGGGAGGGCATTAGGAGACAAGACATGCTCTTCCCTCTCACACGTGGGCCCCAAGAAGCCTAGGACTATCTATACCTGTTACTTTCTTTTCTTTTCCTGACCCCACATCGAGTGGGTGACTACTTGTACCCCTCCTTTGGATCAGTGTCCTCTGTTTTGACTAAGACATAAATACTGTAATGCATTGGCTGTAACTTGAGTGCACAGCATCGGAGGCGAGCCGTACTATATTTTATGGGCTGATGACGGCCTAGCTTTTACAGCTGGATGAACTGGAGGTTACTGAACATCATTCAACATAATCAAAACATACCATTTACAATCATTAATGATGAACGGTGATGCCTAAGTAGGATGCTTTCCTTCATTTCAGGGGAGTAAGTGGTCCCTTTATCATCTTTCACACAGTTTTTTTAAAAAGGTTTTATTTTTAACATTGTGAAAACAGACGCTCCTATTTTAGCAAAAACTGACTGGTTATTTTAGTTTGCTGCTGTTGTTGACTTCAGTCATGTTTGGGGGGCGGCTGGATGGCCTTGAGAGTGTTGAGCACAAGGTTGTTTTGGGATGTATCCCCTTGATATTAGAAAAAAGCTTTTATATTGTTGTTGTCATATTGATGGCAAATCATGAATATAATGGTATCATTACACTTTGTTTGGGTTGCAGCCCTGAGGAAGTCGTTGGTCTAATTCGACCAGACGAAACACGTGTTGGCTGCATTTGAGCTGAAAATTGTATTGAAGATTGTTTTCAATGAAGATGAGAATTGGAACATTTCAAGATTAAAAAAATGTAATTACTTTATTTTGAAAAATTCTATTTGGACTTTGAGTGCTTGATGAAAATAATTGTCTAACTCGTAGGGCATATTTTCATTCCTTTCAGGTAAGCAGGCATCCTGGAACGAAACCTTGTTTAGCTGTTTGATCAGCTTCGGTTTCACAGAACAAGAGGACATTCACTCCCTGAATGGCACTGCAGCTTTAAGTATTTTAACTTTCATTTTGAATCGCTTGGGGACGTTTTTCTTTTTTGGAGAGTCCAGGCAGAAGTGTGGCCGGGTAATGCACGAACCCCTTGTGATGACTCTGCGGCCACCGTGGGGGTCACGCCCCACAGATTGAAGACCTCTGGACTAGAGGCACCAAAAAGGCTAGCTCAAGGCACCAGCTGCTCCACGTGGCAACTATTAACATCCATGGTGAAGGTAGTGAATGTAGGTTGTACAGGATTATGCAAGTTCTTCACTAAAAAATATATATATATATATATATATATATATATATTTTTTTGTTGCCAAAAACCTTTATTGCACCATCAATTTCACACCGCTGTTGGCCTACAACCCATCGGGCCAGCCGCCATCACAATCATAATAGCAAAATGCGGTGATATCAGACCGGGTTTAGCCGGACGGTCAATGCCTCATTACTTAATTGCTTCTTTTAGAAGGTACAGTACTGTCAATATTCGTGCATTAGTACATGTTCTTGGTTTTCTAATTTAAACAACAACAACAAAAACACTTCGAGGAATCACAGTATGGTCATACATCTTGTATCAATTAATATATAGAGGTCTCTCCCCAGAGTCCTACATCTGGTGCCCTCAACCCCCCAGTAGAGCTCGCACGTGAGACTGGCTAGGCTTCTGTGGTCCCAACACTCCCGGTCCCCCATTCTCCATCCCTCGAACCCACCCTATATTGGTGGTGCATCCCGTGCTCGAGCTACCCCTGTCGCTGCATTCCATGACGTGTTCTACACCATTTCCCCCTCTTCATCCGATAGTTCCTGTTCGTCCACTGGTAGGGGATCACAAATGTCTCCCCTATACTCGTTCCACTTAGTCCAGTTTTTGTTCCACTTCCCCGGACATGCCCTGCCAGAGTATACCGCTCTTTCCGTCACCATAACTCTATCCATGTTAAGGCACCATTGTGTGTTTGTCGGTACGTCCGCCGCCCCCCACTTCTGTGCTATGTCTCGTTTCGCCATAATCAGGCCCACCGTGACCCAAAGACGACCATGCCTAGACAAGTCAGTAGGTTCCCACACGTTCAGTAGGCACCTTCATGGTTCGGGCAGCAATGAGATCTCCAGTGCCTGTGACAATGTTCGCATTATTTGCCTCCAGAACTCTTGGATGAGAGGGCAGTCCCATATAGTGTGGTAAAATGTACCCTCCTCCCCGCACCCGCGCAGGCAGTAAGGGTGTTGTGCTCTTGTAATACGGTGAAGCATTGTCCTGGTGTAGTATGTCCTATGCAGAACTTTTAATTGCACTAGCCTCAGTCTAGCGGAGATGCCTACTTCTTTGGGCGATGCCAGTGCTTCGTTCCATTCCTGTTCGTCCATCTCACAGGTGTCACCCTCCCATTTCTCCTTCAGTGTGGCCATTGGGTCTGGGAGGTTGTTAAGTAATTTACGATATGTAAGTGAAGTCGCACGATCGGTCATAAACTCCGTGAGAAGGCGGTCCTCGAGCGGGGAGGATTCCGGCAACTCAGTGTCGGGGGGTATGACTGCGAGTAATGCATGTTGTATCTGTATGTACCTGTACAACTCCCTCTCTCCCATGTCGTACAACTCTCTCAATCTATCAAAGGGAATCACACCTCCCCTTTCCCAGAGGTCCCCCACCACGGATATTCCTATGGTATCCCAGTGCGCAAAACCCTTGCTGTTCCTCATGTTGCCCAGGACTCGAGAGTCCCACAGTGGAGTAAGTTTGGTCAGTCTGCCCTTCCAACCCAGCGCTGTCGTCGCCGTGTGCCACAGCGTCGCCGTCAGTCTAGTAGGCCCCACCAATTTGCGCAGTTTGGTCCGGTCATATAACGGGCCCAGCATACTAGCCAAACCCAGTTGAGCCCTGTCAGCGTGAAACGCTGGTTCAGTTTGTGGAGTATGCAACCACTGATTGATGGGTTTCAGTTGCGCCGCCCAATAATACAATTTCAAATTGGGCAGTGCGATACCCCCCTCATACCAGCCCCTATGGAGCTTGGTCTGCGCAATTCGTGCCGGGAGGTTCCCCCCCAGCAGGGTTGACACCAATGCTGCCACTTTCTGGAAGAATCTCGGATGCACCGGGTAGGGAGTATTTTCAAGTATATACAAAAAACGGGGCAGGGACATCATTTTGTATAACGCTGCTCTCCCCAGTCCCCATTCCCGCCCAAAACTGAACATCTTGTTTGAGACGTGCCATAGGAGGTCCCAGATTTTTATCCATAAATTCCGCTGGGTCCTTAGTAACATGAATACCTAAGTATTTAAAGGAAGAGCCGGCAGTCCTTAGGGGGCACTCCAACGGGAGCGTGGGAGTCGGACCCTTCAGGACATACATTTCTGACTTGCTGCAGTTTAGGGTATAACCGGACACCGCACCATGGTTGTCACAGAGTTGCAGGAGCGCCGGTATCCCTTGTACGGGGTTCGTTAAGTACACAAGCATGTCATCTGCATAGAGGGAAAGCCGGTCTTCCCAGCCCTCCTTCCAACGTATCCCTGTCAGTAGCGGGGAGGTCCTTATTAAAGTGGCCAGTGGCTCCAAGGAAAGTGCAAAGAGTAGTGGCGAGAGGGGGCAGCCCTGTTGAGTGCCTCTTCCTAGAGGGAACGATCGCGAGATATGGCCATTCGCCACCACCTGTGCCTCCGGGTACGCATATAGCAATTTAATCCAAGCAATGAACTTGGGGCCGAACCCCAAACGAGACAGGACCTCAAACAGGTAATTCCACTCTACAAGGTCAAAGGCCATCCTGGCGTCCAGGCTCAGGATCACCGCCTGTGTTGATAACGAATCCGCCCTAGCCAGCGCCCCATGTAGCCTGCGCAGATTCAGCGCCGTGTTCCTATGTGGCATAAAGCCGGATTGATCCGGATGTATGAGGTCAGACAAGTGCGGCAAAATTCTGGTCGCCAAGAGCTTGGCGAGGATTTTGGTTTCTGCATTAAGCAGCGAGATGGGCCGGTACGAGGAGCATTCTTCCGGTGGCTTCCCTGGCTTGGGGATAGCTACTATCGTGGCCAATCTCTGATCTGGTGGAAGTAGCCCCTTCGCTAAACATTCCTTGAACATTACTAGGAGATGCGCGCTTAGGCTCTCAGATGCCGAATGATACCATTCTATAGGTATACAGTTCGGTCCGAGTGCCTTGCCCGGGTGTAGGGCACTTATAGCCCGCTGGATCTCATCCTCAGTGATATCTGCGTCTAATTCCGTTGCCGCTGCCGAGGATAGCGCCTGGACCTCGATACCCACTAAAGCTGCTCTGGCCGTTTCAGGTGTTATCACTTGCTCAGGGGTGTAAACCCCATTCGAAGTGGGTTGCAAGCGCCTCTACTATTTGTTCCGGGTTCGTGTGTAACACCCCCCGGCTATCTCTCACTTGTTGGATTCCCCTGGAGCCACCTCCCCTCTTGTCGAGCCATGCCAACATTTTGCCCGCTTTATCCCCAACCTCGTATATGCTATTCTGAGTGTCAGCTATATGTCCCTTAACCTGGGCCCGCAGATGGTCTATATAAAGCTGTTGTTGGAGGTTAAGTGTATGTAGTGAGGTCGGGGTGGGATGTAGGTCATGCGCCGTTGTCAGTTCCTGTAGTGTTAATTCCAATTTGGCCAGTTCCTGAGCCTGTTCCCGCTTATAGCCTGTAATTGAATTCATAGCTTGGCCCCTTAGCACTGTCTTGTATGCCTCCCATAAGATTTCTGAGGAGCTTACCGAACCCGTGTTTTCGGTGAAGTACAGTCTCGTCACCTGTTTGAGTGCTTTGCGGACTTGGAGAATCTTGAGGTATGTGGCGTGTATGGGGTACATCCGTTTACGCGCCTTCTCCTGTGTGGAGATCGTCAGTGTGATCGGGGAGTGGTGAAATGCCCCTAGGGTGAATATCTATAGTGTCTACGTGTTGGATGATATTTCCCAGCACCAGGAGGTGGTCAATTCTCGACATGCTGCCGTGTACTGCAGAGTGAAACGTGTAGTGCCTAGTTTGAGGGTGGGTGTGTCTCCATATATCGATTAGGCCCATAGCCGTCAGAAAGCGCTGAAAGTGGGAGGGGCCTCCTGCCTGAGGCATCTCCGGGAACCTGTCTAATTGAGTGTCTATGATGGCGTCAAAGTCTCCCCCCAGAATAACCTCCCCTTCAGGAAGGGTTAGTAAAAAGTCTGCCAGTTTCGGCAGCTGTACAGAGTGGAGTGCGGGAGGAATGTATACCGAAACTAAATTAAGGAGCTGTCCCTCCCATTGTCCCTGCAGCGCAGCGAAGCATCCCTGGTCATCCGTCTTAGTTTGTAGGGGAATGAACTGGGAGGACTTGTGCAGTAGGATACCTGTACCCCTAGAGCCGGACGTGAATTCGGAGTGTATTACCATTTTATATCCCTTCCTATCCATTGCCTTGGACGTCCCCCCTGTCAAGTGTGTTTCCTGCAACAGTGCTATCATGGGTTTCTGACGTTTCAGCGCGGTAAGGACCAGTCCCCTCTTCACCTTGTCACCCAGCCCTCGCACATTCCACGTCAGTATTTTAAGGGACAGGTCTCGTGTGCCCGGGTTAGTCCCTTCGGTAGGTGGTAGTGTGTCTTCCGCCATGTATGAGAATGGAGGTGTTAGTATAGCCGACCTGGGACCGAGCACCAAATCTATCCGTACAATCATTTATCAATTTGCATAGGGTCCTCAGAGAGGAGTTAGACCTTCTTCGCGTATATCCAGGCAGTGTTAAATCGTCCATGTGCTGCATAATGTTCCTCGACCAAACTTGTGCATTCCAAACAACCTTAAAACATTCCCCTCCCCTATTCCCCCTCCCTGCCTCCCTGCTAAACGGACTTCCAACTGCCCGCCTCCCCAACTGAGCAGAGTGCTTATCCCATCCCAGAACCAGAGTACTTGCGTGTAGGGGGGAGATTATCTCCCCGAGCAGGCGGCATCCCTGCCCGTCACCAGGGCTACTCAGGCCAGCGTCCAACTGCAGCCATAAAACTGTAGGTCCAGTAACACAAGACAGCGACCGCGCTCATCCGATCCATTCACGGTCATTCTGCTACTCCAGGGTCCGTGAGTCCAAGGGTCGGTTTGGCGAGCCTCCTGCTCCCCCTCTATCCGATGATTGCGATCCCGTCTGACTGCCGTCTCGGAGTCCATGATGTGTTCTGTGGGTTTTGCGGGGCCGGTCTACAGTGTGCCAACCCTCCAGCCAGTCTCTGGCCGCATCTGGGGAGTCGAAGAACCATACCTTTTTATCAGCCACCACTCGGAGCCGGGCGGGGAAAAGCATTGAGTACGGCAGTTCTTTTTCCCTCAGCGTCTTTTTAACTTCAAGGAAGGTTCGTCTTCTCCGTGAGACCTCCGCCGTGTAATCTGGGAAGAAGGACACTCTAGAGTTCTGAATCTGGATGGCTGGAGCAACTCTGGCTGCCTGTAAAATGGCGTCCCGGTCTCTAAAGTTGAAGAGTCTTGCCAGAATCGGTCTCGGTGGGCCTCCAGTCCTTGGTTTTCCCCCTGGAACCCGGTGCGCCCTTTCCACCGAAAAGAAATGGGAAAGTCCTTTGGGCTGAAGCTGGTTCTTTATCAAATCCTCCACATATAGGTCCATCGCCCCTGTGGTGTCCGACTCCGGAACCCCTAGGATTCGGACGTTGTTCCTGCGGGAGCGTCCTTCCTGGTCGTCAAGCTTGTCTTTAAGTAGTTTGTTGTCCGCCTGTAGTTTACTCATTGCGATTTGCAGCTCCGAGACGTCCTCCACCAAGGACTTGGCCACTACTTCAACTTGTTTCACCCTCTCATTCATCTTCTGGAGGTCCGCACGTATCAAAGTGACTTCCGTCGCCGTCGTCCCTACTGTTTCCTGCACCCGAGCCAAGGCCGCTAGTACATCATCCAGGGTAGCCTTCTTCATCCCTTCCGTATCCGCCATCTTCCCCATAGGCTTGCGCTAGTCTTGGGGGGGGGGGTTTGTTTTTCAAAGGCGAATTTGTCCAACTTAGCCTGAGTTGAGGCGTGTCTGGGGCCCCTGTTCGACATGCTGTCCCACCCGCGATCGAGCCGTTGCGCCAGCCGGGGCGTATCACCCGGTCAGCGGAGGAGTATCACTCGTGAGTCTCGTGTGGGAGCTGTGGGTGGCAAGTGAACCAGCTGGGAGCAATACCAGTCCGTGCCGGCGCCGTGCAGTTTATTCGTGATAGGGGTGATTTCCCGCCCTCCTCCAGATAGTAAGCGTGGTGCTATGCGTAGTCCTACGCCACCCCCAGGCCTCGTTGTCGCGTGTAGACCCCGCGAAGAGTTATCAAAGAATGGCTGGTGTAGAGTGGGTGCCTGGTGCCCGCTGCCAGTGTTTCCCGGCACGTAAACTTATCAATGTCCCAGAGCGTGCCCCGCAATTCCGCTGTGTGTTACACCTGCTTCTGGAGTAGTTAGTTAATGCAGCCGTACTGGGACGGGGAGGTGGGGGGGAGGGGGGGCTTTCGCCCCTCGCGGTGTACTGGTTCAGAGGTCCCCGCACCCCGTAGAGGGAGGGTTTCGCTGGGTTCACCGCTAGTCCTTCATTCCCCCTGCGTTTCTCCTCCCCGCCGCCGCGGGTGTACCTGTACCGCTGGTTAGTGTCCGAATCCTCAGGAGCGGGCCGCGGTCCAAGATGGCGGCTCCACCTCCCCAGCTGCGGCGCCGCCCGCGGCTCTCTGAGCTCGATGTCCTCGGTCGCACCCTCCGACACCGTCCCCCGCTGATCTGCTTCGCTGGTCGCGTCGGCCGCTCTGGTCTTGCCGGAGGTGCGGACGGGTGTCCTACACTTCCGGTGTACGCCTCCCACCGGCGCTCCACTTCCGCCCGGGCAGTGACAGACGACCACACCGCTGCTTCAAGGAGGAGAGTAGGCCTCTCTACTGAGCGTCAATCGCGGAGCCGTCGCCGTCTCCAAACTGCTTCGGAGAGTGCCGCCTGGTCGTCCAAGCCTTTCCGCCCCAGCAGAACGACAAATTTAGCGGATAATTAGTACGGATTAATGGGGGATGCCGCCTTACTGCGGGAGCTCTCCTAAGCTGCGACCGCCATCGTTGGCTACTAGCCACGCCCCCCACTAAAAAATATATTTAAGTTTTTGTGTATGTTGTGTGAGTGTCAGTGTGTGAGATGTAACTCTATTGCTCCTACCACATACTAATGCCTACACTATGTTAATGGGACCTGGTAGTTCATAGCAAGGTGGGCCCAGTGTGTAGGGGAAGGGACCGCCCTCTCCACACGAGGAGTTTGGGGAGGCCATAGGAGCACAGTGTGGAGATTAAGTCGGTGTCATATGGCTCCTGCGTCTTTACAACCACCAGCGCATGCAAGTGAGAGAAGCAGCATGTCCCTCCAAGGATGGCTGCAAAAAACTCTGACTCGAGAGCAGGCACGGGTCACCAGAGGGTCCAAGAAAGCAGAGGATATCCTTCTGTTTGTAGGCAGTGGGGCCGCCACAACACAGAGTGCAAAGCCCAAAAGAGATGAATCAGCAACAGTGCAAGTTGTTGTGGTGGCATGCATGATGCCCCCTAGGAGCGGCAGTAGAGGGGGAACTCCAGAGCAAATGAGGGGGGAGACTAGAAAGGACAGCATGTCAGACCCCAAAGAAGCCGGGCCACAGCCTTCAAGAGTAAGAAGGTGGGAAAAGTGCGGACTGCGCCTGGGATTTGGCAGGCCACAGTATCCAGTCTTCACAAAAGAAGTCACTGCGGATTCAGCACATAAATTGACTCCCAGATGGTCCGGGTAACCCCCAAGTGTGCCTGAAGCTGGCAGTTGAGCCGGCAGACTGCCACGGGTAACAGCAGGTGGGACAGGTGAGATGAGAGGGTGTGGCAAAAGGTATCCAGAATGATGGAAAGAAAGGCTGATAGAATACATGATGGGAGCGAACACTGTAGGTGGGAAGGGTTCAGAAGGGGAGAGAGCATCCACCCCGTTGCAGCAGAAGAGGTGGCAAAGAACCTGGTGTTAATTTGCGGCATGGCAAAGAAGTAGGGGGTTCTGCCACTTGTATCATAAGTGCAGTGACAGAAGTAGGCATTGAGGAGCCTTCAGACCTATCATTGGATGAAGGCAGCATGAGCAATGGCAAAGTAGTGCCGGCCATATGGTGGCAAGCAAGAGGCCAAAGAAAGATTGGCAGCGTGTAGAAGTAAGGGAGATGATAACAAAATGCAGAGGTGGTCAGTGCCTCGTGGGGAAAGCTAATACTCTGCAAATGAATATGTCGGCATGGAGGGGAATGATGATTTGGAGTCAGGAGGTCTTACGGACCCTTGTCCACCTAAGGTCCTCCGTATGTTCCCAGAGCTACTCAGTAATCAACTCCAGCTACTTTTTGATAAAATTAAACAGACAAATTGCTTCCCGGATGCTTGGAAAAATGCCTCAGTGACACAGCTGCTGAAAAAGCCTAATCTGGATCCATTAGTTCCAGCTAACTGCAGGCCGATTTGAAGAATACCTTTTCCTGCGAAAGTGCTGGAAAAGATTCTGAACCTACAGCTGGCAGGGTTCGTTAGATCTGCCCATGCCTTAGACCAATCTCAGTATGGGTTCAGGGAAGAACATGGGACAGAGACAAAACTGATCATGGCAGCGGAGGAGCTCAGGAGTGTTCTGGACGCCGGAGAGAAGGCTGCCTTGATTCTTCTAGACCTATCGGCAGCATTCGATACGTTAACCATGATATACTCCTGACCAGTCTTGCGGATCAGGGAGTCCTTGTTTCAACCTTGGCACTGGTCGCATCATTTCTGAAAGATAGGACGTTCATATGGGATTACACATCTAAATCCTTCAAGTCCCCGTGGGGGGTACCTCAGGGCTCCGCCTTAAACCCCACCCTTTTCAACCTATATGTAGCCCGACAAGCAGCTATTATTAGAAACTATGGGTTTCTTCCAGTTTCCTATGCTGACGACACCCAAATAGTTGTGTCCATTACCAACAACGTAGACGAAACAGCAGATAGGTTTAGGAGATGCATAGAACAGGTCAATCACTGGCTGCAAGAAAACTGTTTAAAGTTGAACGGTGACAAACCGAGGTCTTGCTATTAGGGATTAAGCCCAACATCTGGTCACAGAAGTGGTGGCCTGGCAGCCTGGGCGAATGCCCACTACCAGTGGATAAAGTTAAGAACTTGGGCTTTGTTTTTGGCGATAAATTACCATTTTTAGCCCAGACAAACAAACTTTCCTCCTCGGTGTGGTACATCTTGAAGCTGATAAAAAAAGCTACTGCCATTTATCACTGTAGAAACCCCCAAAACCCTGGTAACCATGCTGGCTCTTTCACGGCTGGACTACGGGAATGCGCTGTACGCAGGGCTTCAAAACCAACTGATGCTAAAACTCCAATGACTGCAAAACGCTGCAGCTAGGCTAGTTTTGGACATTCCCAAATTCGAACCAGTAACCCACAGACTTAGGAGCCTGCATTGGCTTACAATGGAAAAAAGGATGCGATTCAAGTTAGCTTTCCTGGCATACAAGGCTCTCCACGGGATCGGCTACCAATTCTAAAAAACCAACTTAAAACAATATGAATCAAAAAGGAATCATAGATCTAGCAACGCGAGGCTGATCGCGACCCCCAGATTTAAACAACTAAGATGGGGGGAGAAGTTTCCTGTTGCATACAGCCAAGACCTGGAACCAGCTCCCACTATCTATAAAAAACAGCCCATCACTTTTAGTATTCCGGGAAGCCATAAATACCTGGCTCTTCTTAGCTTAGCCCAATTACCAACTCGGGCAGTCCAGGACTCTTGCATCTAACTTAGCACCAAGACGCCTTAGGACATTTGTGCGCTTTACAATTTTTTTTAATCAAAACAAATCAAATCAATCAAGCTGCTTTCAGCTGCCACTACCAGACATGTTTCTGGACCCCTGGGTCAAGATCCTGTTGCTCTCTGGGGGCTGAAACAATGCACATCCTGGGATGAGGTGCCAATCCTCGTCCCCCATGATGGGCAGGGTACACGAAGGGGGAGCTTCAAAGACTTGCCACCTTTGTGAGCTTCCCCAGGCCACTTGCTGCACTCAGCAACTGGTCCCCACTTGTTCTAACCCCCACTTTGTGCGGCAAAACCAACAGGAAAAACAAGTGCGGAAGGGAGGTGTGCCCACCTCTGACAACTTCACCCCTCAGGTGGGGGAGGCGAGGTGAAGATCAACTCTCAATCCACGCCATCTTGAAGATGGGGGGACTCAGCCAACCAGGGACAGGCTCATGCCCCCCCTCCCACTGGAGGGTGGCATAATAGGGGGTGTACCCACCCCAGGGAAGGGACCCATTGCCCCTACCTTTTACCTACCTGTAACACCCCTACATCTAGTATTTAGGGGCACCCCTGAACCTTGCTTCTTCAAACAAGAGGAAACTACAGGAAGAAGAAGGACTGAACATCCGTGCAGAAGCGAACAAGAGGAAGATGCCCACTGACTTGGCCCCAGCTCTACTGGCCTGTCTCCACCTCGAACCTGCTTCTACGAAATCTTGGTGTGTCCTGCAGCCAGCAACCTCGAACACCCCGGAGGACCCACCTGCCTTCAACCACAAAGACTTTGTCTCCTGTGAACACTGGATTTGTTCATCTGCAACCTCTGGCCCTGACCGTAAACCATGAATCTGCACGACTCGGCACCCGCCATCCACGGCCCGATCTCGAGTGGGCAAACACCACGAGGAAGTCACCCCAGTGATCCTTATCCACGATCCGGTGACCCCTGACCTGCTTCAGCCTCCAGCCGACGTCTGCAGCCTAAAACCAGAAAGTCCCCCTACTACGACCAGGAGCTGGTAAAAAGATCCAACCCTAAATAGCACCCCTGCACCCGATGCACCACGGCCTTGGGTGGCCAAACCAACGGTGCCTAACCAACCCCCAACTTCCCAACTTAACTCTCAAAGTGGTGGTCACACCTAGAAGACCTTCGTCCCCAATCCTGCAGTGCCTTTTCAAACCGGAGGTTCCCCATCGAAAACAACAGGGCGCCCAACGTCGAAACAGTACCCTGCACACGGCCGCCCTAGTGCCGCTGAGGGTGCATCTTTGGTGCTACTTTGTTTCCCCATTTGCCCTGAGCTAAAGTCCAGGAGCTTTGCTCTCACTCCAAAGTGGCCTGCTCGTCAGCCACCAACCGGATGCCCCCTATTCCACTTTGGATAACATTAGGCCTTAGCACTCTGCACCCGGATACACTCTTGTTAAACACTGAGGGTTTAACAAGAGTGTATCCTTGACCATGGGGGACCCCTGACTCTACACCCAGAACCTCAACTCCCACTACCAAATACTTACCTTTAAACCGATATCACTATTTTCCTCCATAGGATAAAATTGACTGTTTTTCTTGGAGAAGTTTCAGTGTGGAGTTTAAAAACCTAAAGAAATTCTTTAAAATTGCACTAACTAACAAAAACGATTTTACTTACCTGTTGGAAATGTCCCAGAGCAGTATCCAGGTATAATACTCTGAGTAAGAAAAGTAATCTCAAACGTAACTTACCTGCAATTTTACTGAAAAGCCCATTCAAGTCTATGTACTGTATTTACAAAGTATTTCTCTGAAACCATACTGTAAGTCAAAACAAAGTGCATTTACTATTACAAATCCAAATTGTATTACAACTGTATATATACTGCAAAGTACTTATCACTTACCTGTGCCAGGCTTGCTTGGTTCTAAAAAATAAAATAACTAAAATAATATATTTTTTTTACAAAACCAATTGCTCTGAAGTTCAGTTTTTGAGTGTGTGAATTCATTTGTTTACTGAGTGTGTTAAACAAATGCTTAACACTGTCCTCTGATACTGCCGTACTCCTAGACCACACTACCACAAATAGAGAGTGAGGTGCTATCTAACTTTAACTCTGCCTACCTTTGGGGTTCCACTGGACTCTGTGCACACTATACCTAACTTTGGTATAGTATATACAGAGCCAGCTTCCTACACTTACCAATACTCAACTTGATGATTTCCCCAATGGGCTAGTGCTGGAAAATGTTACAGGAGAGTTGAGACTGGTTCCTCACCGGTCCTGGCCAGACGCTGGGTGTATAAATGATTTAATTGATAAGAAGGAGTGAGCCGTCAGTTACAAGTGCCTGGAGGAAGTGGTGAAGATGGTGCAGAGTTATGGAACAGGAGTAGATATGGGAAAACCTGACAAATAGTCTGCTCTTAGGCTGGTATTAGTGCATTTCAAGATTTCCCTCAGCTGGGAATATAGTTTGGTGGCCAATTCGTTGCTGATAAAGCAATGCCCATGGTGTGTTTGGTGGCTTATGCAGCATTTGAGTGTTTCAGCACATTTCTGGAATGGGTGCTGAAGTCAGTGGCGGTCTCGAAACAGTTGATCCATTACTTGGTTGAATTCTAATTTGTTTGGAGGGCAGGAGGCCCAGGGGAGTGTGCAAGGTTGATGGCAGCGTTTAGGCATGTGACCAGTGATCTAGGTGTCTCACTGGCAGAAGGAAAGGCAAAGGGCCTGGCAACAACCTTGACATTCCTGGGGATTGAGCTGGACTCGCTGGCTATGGTTTCCAAACAGCCTGTGGAAAAACTGGCAACTTTGTAGGATCTTTTGAGAGAGGTGCTGGTGAAGGACAAATGTAAACTGATGAAAGTACGACAAGTTTTGTGTTACCTTAATTTGCCTGCACAGTAGTGCTTCCTGGCAGGGCTTTCTGCAGACATATGCCTTTGTCCATGAAGAAGGCCTCAAACCTCCATCAACATACCATAAGTATTTGTAAAGCGCACATTTACCTAAGGGTATCGTATTACTGAATACCAGATGCTTATTGTTACTGAACTCACTGGTACTCATTTTATCAACCTCACAAGGATGAAAGGCTGGGTGTACCTGCCGGGATTTGAACCTGTGACCATGAGCTCGAACACAGGCCCCTACAATGGATGCATTAGCAATCACACCAAACTGGGTACATATCATAGAAGGAGTGAGATATCAGAATTTTCTTTGGTGCCTTGGTGGTAGGGGGTTTGGAGTGTACTGGAGTGGGAGATGGTGTGAAGAAAAGTGGTTGGCTGATTGGAAAGTGCAATGCCACAGCATCACGCTTTTGAGATTTTTTTTCCAGTACTATTGGCTTTGGAGCTTTCGGGGACAGAGTTGGCCAACAGATGTGCGATGTTCATGATTGACAACTAGGCTGTAGTGAGCATGTTCAGCAAGTTGTCAGCATCAGACTGGTGGGTTTTGAAACTACTAAGAGAAAGGATGTTGAGATGCCTGAGAGTTAATGTATTGTTCTGAGCATGGCACATACCAACTTTCATTTGGAAAATGAGATAGAAGATGATCTGTCTTGATATTACTGGTTGAGGTTCAGTGGTTTGGCACTAGAAGTAAAAAGCTGGAGGCATCAGGTGCTGGGTTAGCTGCGGAAGCTAGGGAGATTAGAGTCAGATGTTTGGCTGAAGGCTCACTGGCAACATCCATGAGGACTGCATTTAGTAGGCATGGATAGAATTTGTGAAGAGGTGGGCAAGAATGATGAATAAGGACAGGACGGACTTGGAATGGCAACAGGAGGATGTGTTGCACTTTGTAATGACATTGGTGGAAAAAGAGCTGTCCCTAGTAATGAATGTTGGGAAGCTGGCAGGTGTGACTTTTTGCTGAGAATGCTTTTTGGGAATAAGAGCTGCAGATGGGTAATTTATGTGGAGAATTTTGGAAGGTTGGTAGGAAGGCAGTTTTGATGGGGATGTTGCGGGACATCTTGAGCCAGGCAAAAATTGTGTGCACGTTCCCCTCTGATGGAGATATTTTGAGCATTTGACAGTTATTTATTTACCCATCAAGGGTACTGTAAGTGGAGGGAGTAAAGATGCATGAAAAGGGGTAACATGTCTAACAGGCAGGTGTTGGGGAATCTGAGGAAGTAATAAGACCAACTGGGGAGGTACTGCTCCTGTTAAAAGAAATAAAGAGGGAGACGAAACGGTGGCCGAACCTTGGAAATGGAATGTTACGGACAATTTCTTATTGCATTCACACATCCCTTTGGATGTCATGCTTCATCATTGGGTGTTGCTCCTCGTAGGGCCAGTGCTGCAATGCCCTACGGGTCCCATGAAGGGTCGCTTTGATGGAGACCTTTTGCTGTTTATGCCGTATGATGAAGGGTGCAAGTATGAGGGTGTCCTAAATGTGTGGCGTGATTGTGTATGTGTATGTACGAGTGCGGAAAATCCCAACTGTCCTCCTGCTCACTGGTGGTATCAAGTATGTGAGTAGGGCCTGAGAGAATGGGGTGCTCAATCTGGTTTCTAGCAGCTGCAAAGAAATCTCCGTCCCTGGCTAATGTGCTCAAATAGAGATGATTTTTTACATCTTCAGTTAGCATAGACTATTGAGAATCAGCAGGCATGTTCAATGTATGGCAGTAGTCCCAGTAAAGTGAAGATGTTAGTAGATGCAACCCCAAGCATAAGGAGCCTCACATAAGTGCAGACATCTGAAGCCAGCCACATTGATGGCCCCTAGTATATCAAGTCTTATGCATATCCACCATAGACTGAGAACATTTAAAAAGGGAGGGGGTCACTAAATCTTTCAGAAGGTAATATCTTTGGTGTCTTAACCCAGATCGGATAGAAATTTGGCCAAACCATATTATGTTCAACTTACTCTTAACCCCTTCGGCGCTCATGACAAGGTCAGCTCGTCATGGGCGTAATCTGCGCTACGCGGATGACGAGCTGACCTTGTTACGTAACGCGGGATTTTTGAAATCGCAGCGCGCAGCGGGAAAACCGCTAGCGCGCATGCGGTTAATGTTTTGAGTTTCATGCAACTCCATCAAGGCATAGCAGAGTTAGAAAGGTGGTTCTCTTAGTGTTTATTTGAAATAACTTTGGTTTGGTGCCAGTTGACAAACGGATATAATATTTGATAGACTGTTAGCAAGTTGAGCCCAGAACAGGAGTTTTAAGTTTCTGACAGATCTGATGAAGGGCAAGTTAAAGAGTTGATAAAAAACACCTTTTTTGATAATACCTGTGGTGCTGTACCAGGGACTGCTTTGAGATTTGGCAGAATCTTGGTATGTTTGCCATGCCTTCACCATAAGGAGTTTTGTGCAAGTCCATCAACAAGAGGCGCAGCTCTAGGGCAGGGGGCACAAAAGTGCTCATTTGCTAATAATTTATTAGGATGCAGCAGACTGCCTACTGCCGATGAGGCATTTTATTCATAGACCCTATTTTAATGGTCTGGCAGGTCACACATTGGTACCATCAATTCGAAATGGACAACAAGAGCTGAAAGGTTCTTTGTCCAGTGAGGGCTTTTATTTTTAAATTTTGCTACATGGAAAGTCTGCAAAACTGTGTTCAAGGACGGTCTAAACACTAACGGTCCCGCTACCCTTTCAAGCCTGCTGACACATTATTGTAATGCTAATTTCTTGAAATATATTTAACTGCTCCAAATCAAGCAACTGCACTTCTCTGAGTAATTTTACTCTAATTCCAAGACTGCTATAATTCCCTTCAGTGATTCTTTTGGTAGCACAGAGCAAAGATTCTTATGTGAGTTAAAATGGGAACTGTTGCTTTTCCAACGCCCCTTTAAGCGTACCAACAGTAATGGCTTCGCATGAAACTAAAAATATCACAAGTAAACTAACATATTGTAACATGTGTGTCTGTAAAGCGCACGTTCACCAAATGGTATCTTGACTATAAATAATAGATGTTAACTGTTCCCCAACTTAATGGTACTCATTTTATCGACCTCAGAAGGATAAAAGGCTGAGTGGACCGCCGAGATTTGAAACTTTGACCATGAGGTTGAGCACAGGCCCCTACAGTGGACCATGTGTAATGTAGTCCACCAGTCTTTAGCTTTGGGTTTTCATAGAATTTCCAGGTTTTTGTTTTAACATGAAGTAAGACGTTATTACCATACTTAACTATAACAGTAGTTTAACCATCGGCTAGGTCATGCGGCCAGCCCCAATGGCAGGCGGCCAACCCTACCTACTACACGGGCAAAGGTCATGAGAGCAGGGGGCTGGCAACAGTAACCACACACCTCCTCCCCAAAAAACAAAGATGTGCTGACTCCTCTTGGGGTCTCACCTGGCTGAGAATGGACAGAAAGTTTCTCCTGAGAAATTACCGTGCTGTCAGAAGGAAGTCATATATCTGGGACATCAGATAGAAAAGAGAGTGAAGCAAATATCCCATGAACGCATAGAGTTATTAAGTTCTGAATCTCAGAGAAGTGTGAATGTTCTTGGGCATGGTTAGCTAGTGCTGACAATAGATCCCAAACCTATCCTTTGTGGCAAAGCCTTTGCTGAAGTTGATGCACACTTATGCCAATGACCTTGTCCCTAAGGATAACAAAAGCATGGAAGCCTTCCAGAAGCATACACATTTGCTTACCAGCACACCCACTCGTGGAATGCTCCACAATAGTAAAGAATTACTACTCTTTTGCCATGAAAAAGATGGTGGTGCATTATCAGTACTAACTCAAGCCCAGTGGGAGGCTACCCCACCACCCCCCTTTGAGTACTTCTCAGCTACACTTGAACAGGTGCAAAAGAAACAATTGATGGACAGAATGCTGGACAATGCAAACATTCACCCCCAGTCACAAGGATCTGGGTTTAATCTATCATTATTTTGCTCACTACAGCACCCAAGTTTGGACCCAGCCATATGCAAATCAGTTTTGACCCTGTTCCCTTGTAGGAAAAGTCCAGCCCGAACTGCCAAGCCAGGTCCTCCCTGGACCGGAAATTAGCATCCTGGGACCGGTTCAGTGCATCACCCTTCATCAGCCATGCTAGCTTGAATCCAGTGGTGTAGTGAGCACGGGACCCACGTCTGGTATACCTTTCCCACTTAGGGCGACATATGCAAAAGAAACAATTGATGGACGGAAGGCTGGACAATGAAAACATTTACCCCCAGTCACAAAGATCTGGGTTTAATCAATCATTCTTTTGCTCACCACACCACCAAGACTGATTTGCATATGGCTGGGTCCAAACTGGAATGGCATGGTGAGCAAAAAAACGATGGATTTAGGCCCAGTTCTCTGTACTGGGATTTAGGCCCATATCGCTGTACTGGGGTGAATGTATGACATTGTTCTGCATTCTGTCCATCAATTGTTCTTTTTGCATTTGTCACCCTGAGTGGGACGGGCATGCCCAGACGTGGGTCCCGTGCTCTCAATGCCACTGTAGTCAAGCTATCCTGGCTGATGAGGGCTGAAAGCCCGAAACCGGTCCTAGGATGCTCGTATCCAGTCCAGGGTGGACCTGGCCTGGCAGTTTGGGCTGGACTGTTCCCATTGGTTGCAGGATCCAGACTGATTTGCATATGGCTGGGTCCAAACTGGAATGGCATGGTGAGCAAAAAAACAATGGATTTAGGCCCAGATCTCTGTACTGGGATGAATGTATGACATTGTTCTGCATTATGTCCATCAATTGTTCTTTTTGCATTTGTCACCCCAAGTGGGGACGGGTAGGCCCAGACATGGGTCCTGTGCTCTCCATGCCAGTGGAGTCAAGCTATCCTGGCTCATAAGGACTGAAAACCCGAAACCAGTCCTAGGATGCTTGTTTCCAGTCCAGGGAGAACCTGGCCTGGCAGTTTGGACTGGACTGTTCCCATTGGTCGCAGGATCCAGACTGATATGCATATGGCTGGGTCCAAACTGGAATGGCATGGTGAGCAAAAAAAGATGGATTAGGCCCAGATCTCTGTACTGGGGTGAATGTATGACATTGTTCTGCATTCTGTCCATCAATTGTTCTTTTTGCATTTGTCACCCCGAGTGGGACGGGTATGCCCAGACGTGGGTCCCGTGCTCTCAATGCAACTGTAGTCAAGCTATCCTGGCTGATGAGGGCTGAAAGCCCGAAACCGGTCCTAGGATGCTCGTTTCCAGTCCAGGAAGGACCTGGCCTGGCAGTTCGGACTGGACTGTTCCCATTGGTCGCAGATTCAGACTGATTTGCATATAGCTGGGTCCAAACTGGAATGGCATGGTGAGCAAAAAAACAATGGATTTAGGCCCAGATCTCTGTACTGGGATGAATGTATGACATTGTTCTGCATTATGTCTATCAATTGTTCTTTTTGCATTTGTCACCCTGAGTGGGACGGATATGCCCAGATGCGGGTTCCGTGCTCTCTGAAGAACCGGGTTATTTAGAACCCAGCGGCGCCAGGGGAACGCCCAAAGTCTTCGGGTTCACCTGTCTTACAATACAGAGACACAGGATACTTCTGAGTGGTGTCAAAGATCAAATTTATTGGCTGCAGCCAGTAACAGAAGTCCTAGAAATCATCACGGTATGAGTTCTCAGGAGACTGCTCAATTTTACACAGCAAATCGTCCCTTTTTATGCCAAAAATCACATTCCAGACAAATACCTAATATTTACAAACTGTCCAATCACATGTATTCACAGCAAAGGTATCGCATGACAGTAAAACCCACTTTTCATTTGCGCAGCCCATGATCAATCATCGGTCAAACCCAACATTCTTCTTTAGACAGGTCGAACGAACCCATAATAAAAAAGACCACAACCCAATCATAAATAGACCGTAAAGAAAGGAGCAGAAACAGGTGAGAGTAGGATAAGGCATATTTGTGTGCAATAAAACTTTACGATGTCCTGTGCTCTGATCCTTAATCTTGATCAGCTAAAGGGCAGGAACTGGTTTAACAAGGTCAGCTTCAGGCAACAGGGTCAGTTCACTCAGGTCAAACAGGAGTCAGCACGAACTGGAGCTAAGGTGTACATGTCCTTAAAAAGACTAGTTAAGCCACAGTCATCGGCCTATGTGAGTGCAACCACAAAATGGCTGCCATACACAAAATGGAACCCAAGGGTTCAGAACGAAATCCCTAAATACGTAGTGAATCCATCGGTCTAACATGATGAAAACACTCATACTTGCCGCACTAACTAGTTACGGTTCGCTAATATCAAATTCGTAACGAAACCATGACCTTTATGGAACGGGTTCAGAATTCACGGAACCTCAGACCCTCCTTTTGCCCTTACATAGGCAATAACCTAAACTCACGTCAATCTGAGTCCAGGTCTATATTCATCAGATCATCAAGATGTTGCTGGAGCATAATCCTATTACTTAGTACCTCTCTTGGGACAGGTCTCCTTGCACACGTAGTAGCACAGAGGCCACATATAGCAGGAGCGCACTGCACACAAAGACAGAACAGGAAAATAATCGCTAAAGCCATCTCAATGATCATCAGAATCTTACATCCCCAGGTCGATAACAGTTCCCAAAACCATCCAATCAACGACCAATCTCCTTTATCCACTCAGAGATCTTATGTAACTTAGAAATGGCCTGGTATACTGTAGGAGCATTGTCTGGTATGAAAACGCAGCAACTCGATTGGATCACTTTACATACCCCACCTCGGTCCGCAAGTATGACGTCCAAAACCATTCGATTCTGTAATGTCATAAGGCGATCCTCTTGAAGCTCAGCGGTCAGATTACTAAGGGCACCGGCAGTTTCATTTATGGTGGATTCAACCACTCTCGTTAATTGCCGTAGATTTCTACTGTTTGCCATAGGTCCCCAAAATGGTAGGAAACCCTTGAAAAAGTCTCACACTTCTTGACCCGTAGTATCTTCCTTACTGAAGACACCCCTAACAACTCTCGTTCTGTGGTAATCTACAGCAGCAGTATATGTAGGAGGCAACAAATATGCAACATAACATGTTCCCGAAAAATCAGGGGGCAACCATGTATATGCTCTATCATAGCAGACAAAATACGTGCCCTTAGCTGCTAAAAACGGTGGGGAAGTTTGAGACGCAAAGGCATATGTCTGAATACAAACACTCTTCCCTAACTGAGCTCTCGGATTCTTGCCTTTCCCTTGCAGACAGAAATGACCACGATGGGGTACGATCCAAATCGGAGGTGACCTTTTTCGTCTCTGCTTTTCACTCAGACGAACACTATATCCAGTCACGTTCCATCCGATAGAAGCTAACACCTCATCTTTGGGAATAGTCTCATATGTATCGATATTTCTAATCATATCTGTTATTCCCTTCACTAGGGCACTATTGCTCGAATTGTCTCTCATGGAACGCAGGGGATAGACTTCGATGGCATAAATAAACATCGTCTGATATGCCCATATGGACCCATTGTAACTGAATGGCAGAACCAGATAAGGAATACCTCTATCCATAGTATGTGGCATAAGACCACACACCCAACAATTAGTGGTGTTCACTACTAACTGGTGTTGATGGAGAAGTTACACAAAGGAATTATTCACAAATTCTGACCTTCTAATTTGCTCGTGTTCAGGTAAAATATGAAAAGAATGTAAAGAAACAGTAGTAGGAAAAGACATAGGTTGGGAAGTAGGTGCAAACGGCTGTTGTGTGGCATAGAAAACCAAACCCACACAAGCTAATGCAATATTCAAAAGCATTAAAAAACACATTATTAAAAAACATTTGCTACGAACCAATATACATATTCGGACATTAGAGTCCATTTTCCTAACATTCTGAGCAGCGTCAAAAAACTCCATCCTCTAACCGTGCTGTTCGCGGCAGTTGGTTCTCTTCCGCTAAGGAATGCGCCTTTCAGTCTAGGGAACGCCCTTGGACCAACCAGAACCGTCGACCTTGTGTCTACACGGCTTGCAATCCCAAGTCTTTATACCGCGACCCTACAGGTGAACCCGGATGGTGGTTCGAAAAAGAAAAAGACAAAAAAGTTTCTTGATCTGCCAAAGTGTAAATTCACTACATAAAAAAGAAAATATTTATTTGCCCATATGTGCAATCTTTCTTGGTCTCAAATCGTAGCGTTCTTTGTCAGGCACAGTCTGATCTTTGAATAGAAGATCCGGATTGGTGGTGTCAATCTTCAGATGAGGAGGCACAGCAGCTTGTAGAACATCATCATCCTCACGTTCATACCGTGTCCATGTCAAATGAGCATCACTAAATGGAATGATTCTAGGGACCTTCTCACAATCAGAATCGGCTATACCATCCCTTACCCACTGATCATATGGTAAAGGCAAAGGAACTTTCTTACAGTGGGTGGCATGCACCCAGTTCTTTTTGCCTGCTACTCTAACAGCAGTTCTAGTAACCAACAAAATCAGATAGGGGCCGGTCCATCTAGGTTGCAAGTTCTTGGTGCGCTGAAAATTCTTCACAAGAACGTACTGTCCAGGTTCAAGTATGTGGCCTGGATCTGTAGTAGCTGTCAGCAAACTATCATAGACCTGTTGGTGAAGAACACGTAATTTAGCAGTCAAGTCATGTAAGTAATCCACCAACATAGGGTATTCAATACTGCTGTATTCTTTCGGACGAGGCACTCCCCAAACATTCGCTGGACGACCAAACACAATCTCATACGGACTAAGTCCCACTTGAGAATGCACAGTCGTCCTTGTTGACAAAAGAGCCAACGGCAAGGCATCTGGCCATGTAAGACCAGTGCTCGCTTGTACCTTAGCTAATTTCAGCTTAAGCGTACCATTGTAACATTCAACAAGTCCAGCAGACTGGGGGTGATTCGCTGCATGGAACTTTTGATTAATTCCCAATCCAGTACACACTTTCTTCATAATCTGACCCACAAATTCACTCCCATTGTCTGACCACACAATTCTCGGCAATCCATACCTAAGGAAATACTCTCTCAACAAAACCTTGGCTGCAGACAAGGCAGTATTATCTTTTAGGGGGTAAGCCTCTATCCATCTTGAAAAGGCGCAAACAACCACAAGAACATATTTTAAATTGTTGCATCTCTCCATATGAATATAGTCTAACTGTATCACCTCAAACGGATACGTTGGTGGAGCAAAATGGCCAGCTGGAGTTGGAATTCCCTTACCAGGACTATATTGCAGACAAATCATACAATATTTCACCACGTTCTCTGCACATTTCGGGATTCCAGCATTCTGCCAAACTGGAGCCAACAACTTACATATTCCTTTCGAACTTATATGAGCCAATCCATGAGCCATTGTAACCACTGGGAGCACATACGCGTCTGGCAACAACCATCACTGGTGTTCCGACAACTCAATCCAACAACCTGTAGAAGCCAACATACCCGTACTCTCTCTCCAAACATTCATTTCCTTTTCTGTAGCTTCAGCCTGAATCATCTTCACACTTTCTATCGTGTCTTCACACATTCCACCAGCCATAACCCATCTTGCTGGTCCTGCAACATACATACGGCTCATTATATCCTTCGCTGTTTCCTTCGCAACTTCATCCGCAAACGCATTCCCTCGACCAACATCGTCCACAACTCTCTTATGCGCACTACATTTCACAATTGCAATCTGCTTTGGGAGAGTGAGAGATTCCAAGTTCATTCACTAACTGCCCATGCTGGATTTTAGTTCCATGGGAAGTAAGGAACCCACGCTCTCTCCACAAATGCCCAAAACTATGAGCAACACCAAACGCATACTGACTATCTGTATAAACATTCACTCGCTTTCCTTCAGACAACACACACGCTCTAGTCAGTGCAATCAACTCTGCTGCTTGCGCAGAATTCTGTGGTATACGTGCTGTCTCAACAACTGTATTTAAAGTTGTGATAGCATACGCTGCAGTCGTCTCACCATTCGGAAGCTTAAAACACGAACCATCAACCCACAGCGCACCATCCACATTCTCAAAAGGAGTGTCTTTTAGGTCCACTCTAGCTTTTGTTTCTTCCTCTGTACGAAGTAAACAATCATGCTGTTCTTGAGCATCCGTCTCTGTAGAGATCGGCAACAACGTAGCTGGATTCAACACATTACATCTTTTAATGTGAACATGGCTAGCCAACAGTATCAACTCGTAACTGGAAAGACATGCACTAGTAAGGTGATGTGTCTTAGTCCTATTTAGTAAAGTATCCACTGCATGCGGAACCATCACAATCAGCTTATTATCCAATACCAAACCAGCAGACTGTCGAATAGAAACGGCAGTTGCGGCTGTAGCTCTCAAACAACTCGGCAATGCTTTAGCAACTGGGTCTAACGTTGCTGAGAGATACGCACATGGACTCTGCTTGTCCCCAAAAGATTGTGTCAACACTGACAATGCACATACCTCTCTCTCGTGGACATACAACGTGAAAGGCTTGCTATAGTCTGGAGTACCCAACATAGGAGCCGAACACAATGCATCACGTAATTCCGAAAAACTTCTCTGACATTCATCAGGCCAAGGAAGAGGATACGGAGTATCTTTCACAGTCAATGCTAACAGAGGCTTCGCTAACAAAGAAAAATTAGGGATCCATTGCCTACAATACGATGTAATACCCAAAAAGGCACAAACTTCTCTCTCTTTGTCGTTGGCACACTCATTTGCGCAATTGCTTGAATTCTTTCTGGGGTCAATTTCCTTCCCTCCTTCGACAAGAGATGACCTAAGTAGGCTACCTCTTGGCGGCAATATTGCAACTTCGAAGGCGATACTTTATGATGAAGGTCAGACAAATATTGCAACAACGAAAAAGTAGCCTCTTTACAAATCTTTTCGTCATCAGCCGTAATCAACAAATCATCGACATACTGAATAAGAGTAGAACCAACTGGTAACACAAACCCGTCAAGCTGAGTTTTCAACACTTGACTATAGATTGAGGGACTTTCACAATACCCTTGTGGAGCTCCCTTAAACCGGAAGCTTCATCCTCCTAATGAGAAGCCAAAAATATCCCTACTCTCCTCAGCAATAGGGATAATGAAGAAAGCATTCTTCAAGTCGATGACAGAAAACCAGGCTGCCGAAGCAGGAATCAAAGTCAACAATGCAGTGATATCAGGTACCACAGGGAACTGTGGCACGACGATCTTGTTGACCTCTCTAAGGTCGATCGCAAACCGGTACACAGGTGGCTGAGAAGCATCTGTACGCTTAAGAACAGGCAAAACCGGACTATTGCACACGTTACCTCTCGTTTCCTCAACCATACCCTTCTCAACCAGATCATAGACAATCGCTAAAAGAGCTCTCTCACCATCGCTCGATATTTTATATTGCGGGATATGGGGCAACTTAACATTCGATTTTAGCATAACAACATACGGTGGAATCTGCAAAAGACCAACATCATTCGGACCTGTAGCCCAAAGTGTTTCAGGAAGCGAACTCAATTCCAGTGGCAAACAATCTTTAGACAAATACATTGGAGAAATCACTTTCTTACCAAGAGTAAGTTGTACTCCCGAAGGAGAACAATACAATGTCGCATACAATCTTTTCAGCAAGTCCAATCCTAACAAATTCTCACCACAACCAGTCGTTAGAATAAGTGGAGCTTCCAATTCACAAGGGCCAATAGAAAGGGACAAAGGACTAGAAACCGGATTACAAACTGGGGCGTCTGTAAATCCTACGGAAACATTGGTCAAGCCAGACAAAGGTGCGCCAGGGAGTTTAGAATGCATAATAGAACTCTTTGTCGCACCAGTATCCAAAAGAAAAGGTTCTACTACACCTGATGTAATCACTTCAACATACGGTCCACTCTGATCTACTGGAACTGACACTACTCCCTTACTTTGTCCATGGCTGTCCTAGCTATCATTATAGCCAACACTCTCACCTTCAACATAGTAATCCCCAACATAATACTGGGCAGACTGACCACTCGGAACATTTTGTCTGTCAAAATAATTAGCAGAACTCTGTAGGGAAGAGGAACGCTCATTCTGGGGGATCACACCACGACCTCTTCCTCTGGGCGCTTGCTGGAAACCACCACGTCCTCTCTGACCTGGTGCACCATTCGCACGCTGTAAGAAAGTCGGACAATTATTCTTGAAATGACCTTCCTCTCTACAGTAAGCACACTGATTAGGGCCTGGAAAGAATCGCTGAACATAGGGCTCAGGCTTCTGTAACAATCTCTGAAATGGCGGAAGTTGCTGAAACTGAGGCTGATTCTGACGAGGCGGATAAGCTTGCTGCAAAATAACTTTCGTCTTTAAATCCTTCGTTTTCTTCTCTACTTTATCCTTCTCATCTTTATCCCTATTCTCGTAATATTGAGTAGTAGCCAATATCTGGGCCGACGAAGAAACGGTCCATGAACTCTCAGAATCCTTCAACTTATTAGAAAGTTCGGGAAGCAAATTAAAGACAAATTTATCCACGAACAACCTTTGACCACCTTCCGTACTCATATCCTGACCACTGTGATCGATAAACGTCTCTTCAAACCTAGTGAAGAAGTCAGACACACTCTCATCTTTCTACTGCTTGCATGCTGCTAACTTATCCCAATTCACTCGTAAAGCAGGCATCATCGTCTTCATCAAAGTAATAATTCTACCAGGTAATTCTGCAACTAAAGGTTCAGGTTTAGCACCTCCTACTTGTCGACCATCTGCAGCAACAATATTCGCCCAAGTATCACCTAACTCTGCTGCATGATTCTCATGACGAATCTTCGCCCACAAAGACTGAGGAACTACATTAACCATCAACATATCGATGTCGGCTAAATTCATAATACATGCATCTACTGTCTGGGACAACTCTTTGTAATAATCAGCAGGATTCTTACGAGGATCAGGTAAGGTCTGCTTAAGAGCCAAGACCTCTGCTCTCTTCCAAGAGACATGTACCCATATTCGCTGAAAATGTAGCAAAACAGGCGGATTAGCATTTGCGTCTCCTTCTTTCCAAAGGGGAGGAACCTCTCTCATTGGATACTGTCTCAATTTCCTCCTAACAGAGGAATCAGGTTCGTACAACGTCTGAGGCGGAAGTCTAGATCTAAAAGCCAGTATCGTCTCTACGGCATCCGTAACATCTGATTCCACTATCATCCCTTTAGCAAAATCCGACTGAACATCAAGTAGTTCCTGTGGGATCAAACCCAAATCATTATCTTCCCATTCCTGACGCAGAAACATACACATCACATTAAAAAGATACCTTTGCTTGGGCGGTTCCCACTGAAAGAAAACATCCATAACCGCTGGCAAATTATACCTTGAAGCATTTAAAATCCATCTACGAGCCAACAAATCCAACACTGTCCGTTCCTCGGAACTAGGAAGCTGACTACGACTCTGCTTACGTCCCAAAACAGGGGTCATATTCAGTGACCCAAACAATGGAGACAATAAACTATAAACAGTTTCTGTCATTCGTTTTCGAACAGAAGGAGAAGAAGCAGTCATAAGAACAGGAGAATAAGTGTTCTGAGGCAAAGAAGGTGTTGAACAGTCGGATGCGAAGAAACAGAAGCAGAAGGCAAAGGAGCTTGAGGCAAAGCTGGTAGCAAAGATGGCGACCCTAGAGCGGGTTGCGCAGGAGGAGGTAAAACCACCTGTGGAGTACCAGGTGGCTGAGCAACAGCAGGAGGTTGAACAACAAAGGGTTGAACAACCGGGGGTTGCGGAGGTGCCGTAGCACTCTGTGCATAAGGGGGTGGTAATCTCAACAAATGTGACATCAAAGGATCCTTCTCAGGGTCCTTCGTTGCATTCTCAAGAAGAGATGGCAAAGCTGGATGACATTTATCAATAGCCATATTATGTTGCCTATCTGACACCTCAATTGCTTTATCTTCTTCGTTTTCTTTAAACTGCCTAGCAGCTTGCATTATTGATACATCCTTTTCTTTTTTCTCTTTTTTAGCTTGTTTAATTTCTCGTTGTCTGGCTTCTTTACGCCAAAGGCGAAAGGAGTCAAACATTGCTGGCCGGGCTTTCTTCCTAAATAATTTAGTTTCTAAATTGTCTAAAATCTCTGTATTAAAGCTACCATGTTGGGGCCATTGTAAGACACCATCTTTTCTAGTGTAGTGGACCATACTTCATTGAACGTAATGGGGCCCACGCCGTGTTTAGAATAGAGCTCATAAGTCGGAGTTCCAACCGGAGGTATCGGACACGAATCTTCCAATCGGGTATCCCTGTTGCAACCACAATCAAACCAAGTACCAAATTTGCTACGATTAGGCATCTTCGCTCACTAATAGAGCTTCAAACTTCAAGGGATTATCTCTACTGATACACTCGTAAATATACAAGACCCTCGGCTTTGGAAATTGCAATTTTCAAATCAAAACTAAGGACCAAACAAACTAAGAACCAAAGGACCAAAAACTAAGGATTGGGAGCGACCCACTTATACTTAACTGAGGTATCAGTCACGCCACCAGAAGACCCGTCTATCGTCTCGCCATACAAAGCATCACAAATGGGTCCAAGACAGGGCGACAGTCAGGGCAGCAGTCCTTCGTAGCCGTCAGGAAAGCGGGAAGCCTCGCAGAAAAGACCTTCAGTCCACATTCGACATGCCGGGTTCGATGAAGTGGTGGCCGTCCTCCAGAATTTTCTCACGAAGCTCCTCACGATCTTCAGGCTTGGACCGGTACCACTGAAGTCGCCCTACGTTGGGCGCCAACTGAAGAACCGGGTTATTTAGAACCCAGCGGCGCCAGGGGAACGCCCAAAGTCTTCGGGTTCACCTGCCTTAGAATACAGAGACACGGGATACTTCTGAGTGGCGTCAAAGATCAAATTTATTGGCTGCAGCCAGTAACAGAAGTTCCAGAAATCATCACGGTATGAGTTCTCAGGAGACTGCTCAATTTTACACAGCAAGTCGTCCCTTTTCATGCCAAAAATCACATTCCAGACAAATACCTAATATTTACAAACTGTCCAATCACATGTATTCACACCAAAGGTATCGCATGACAGTAAAACCCACTTTTCAGTTGCCCAGCCCATGATCAATCATCGGTCAAACCCAACATTTTTCTTTAGACAGGTCGAACAAACCCATAAAAAAAAAGTCCACAACCCAATCATAAATAGACCGTAAAGAAAGGAGCAGAAACAGGTGAGAGTAGGATAAGGCATATTTGTGTGCAATAAAACTTTACGATGTCCTGTGCTCTGATCCTTAATCTTGATCAGCTAAAGGGCAGGAACTGGTTTAACAAGGTCAGCTTCAGGCAACAGGGTCAGTTCACTCAGGTCAAACAGGAGTCAGCACGAACTAGAGCTAAGGTGTACATGTCCTCAAAAAGACTAGTTAAGCCACAGTCATCGGCCTATGTGAGGGCAACCACAAAATGGCTGCCACACGCAAAATGGAACCCAAGGGTTCAGAACAAAATCCCTAAATACGTAGTGAATCCATCGGTCTAACATGATGAAAACACTCATACTTGCCGCACTAACTAGTTACGGTTCGCTAATATCAAATTCGTAACAAAACCATGACCTTTATGGAACGGGTTCAGAATTCACGGAACCTCATCTCCATGCCACTGGAGTCAAGCTATCCTGGCTGATGAGGGCTGAAAGCCCAAAATTGGTCCAGGATGCTTGTTTCCAGCCCAGGGAGTACCTGGCCTGGCAGTTTGGGCTGGACTGTTCCCATTGGGCGCAGGATCCAGACTGATTTGCACATGGCTGGGTCCAAACTGAAATGGAATGGTGAGCAAAAAAACAATGGATTTAGGCCCAGATCTCTGCACTGTGGTGAATGTATGGTAATGTTCTGCATTCTGTCCATCAATTGTTCTTTTTGCATTTGTCACCCCAAGTGGGACGGGTAGGCGCAGACATGAGTCCTGTACTCCATGACAGTGGAGTCAAGCTATCCTGGCTCATAAGGACTGAAAGCCCGAAACCCGTTCTAGGATGCTTGTTTCCAGTCCAGGGAGGACCTGGCCTGGCAGTTTGGACTGGACTGTTCCCATTGGACACAGGATCCAGACTGATTTGCATATGACTGGGTCCAAACTGGAATGGCATGGTGAGCAAAAAAAGATGGATTAGGCGGGACTAAACACCAAAGTCCTTTGCCGCCATTACTGGCAAGCCCACTGGCCACGCCCCCTCCCAGAGGCCACGCCCCCCGGTAACACTATTTAGGACGCTGACCTGCTAGCGTCTCCAGATGCTCTGAACTCCTGAGGCGGAAAGCCGGGAGCCTGACTACATTAGCGCTTTTTAACTCACTTTAAGTGTCACTAATATATTGCTTTGTTTTACCTGCACTTCGTCTTTTGAGGCTCTGCCACTCTCCTGAGACACCCGCGCAGCGGATTTGAGCGCTGCCGCGGGACTAAACATCAAAGTCCTTTGCCGCCATTACTGGCGAGCCCACGGGCCACGCCCCCTCCCGGAGGCCACGCCCCTTCCGCCCCTTCTCCCTACGAGATAAAAATGTGCATCTTCCGTCTGCGCCCGTCCGCGCCTGGACGGGCCCAGGGCCCTTAAACTCTGCAGGAGTGATTACCTACACGCCCGACTTATTACGATCACTACGTCCCCATGTCAACCATACCTGCGAAATACTATCTAACCACAGGAACAGCAGTACCGCATGCTGTGCATGCAACTTTTATCTTGACATCCCGCAACTCTGTCGGCCCAGACCTAATTGCCACAAGCCAGCTCGCTCATGGCTTCTTGGCAGTCTCAACTGCAGATCACTCTGCAAACATAAAAGGGACATTTTTGACCTTCTGTCTGACAACTTCCTAGATGCCCTCTTTCTTACTGAGACATGGCTCCATGCTAGTTCCGGCCCAGACATCGCCGAAGCCCTACCGACCAATTATGCCATTATTCGACAAGACCGAACCACTGGAATCGGAGGTGGGATAGCAGTCATCTTTAAGAAATCGCTGCAGTGTATTTTGGAACCCATTCCTTTACCTACCTGTGAGGTGGCCCTTTTCAAACTCCAACTACACCCGTCCTTCTCCTTCACAGGTCTCCTGATTTACCGTCCGCCTGGTCCCACACTTCCTTGGGCTACCCAACTAGTGGACTGGATCGCCTCGGTAAGGGTGAATTACAACAATCTGTCCATTGTAGGTGATCTGAACATTCATTTCGATGACCCTACAAACAAACCTGGCATAAATTTAGTTCACGACCTGGCTGCCATGAACCTCACTCTATGGAACTCAGGCCCAACTCACAAAAGGGGACACCTTTTAGATCCCATCTTTTCCAGCCTTCCCCACCTACAGTGCCAACAGGCTACGCCCTTAGATTGGTCAGACCATTTTCTAACAAAATTCCATCTGTGGGACCACATGGCCGTCAGCCCTCTTAGCGGGACTAGCAAGTCCCTCAAAAGAAATTGGAAAAAGCTGGACATTAACCACCTCACGTCCATCCTAAGCTCAACCCCACCGGAGGAATTATTAGACACCAGAAACATTGAAATTACAGCCACCAATATCAATAACTGGCTCCTAGGTGCTTTAGACATTTGCCTGCCCCTAGTCCACAAAAAAACCACCTCCCATAACTCTCCTGCCTTATGGTATAATGAACAACTGAAGGCCTCTAAATCCAAATGTAAACGACTAGAACGCCTATGGAGGAAAGACTATTCCCCGGCTGCCAGCTCGCACTATAAAAGCAAACTCAAGCTCTATCATAAAGCCTGTAACAAAGCAAGAGCTAGCTATGAAGCCAAATCCATATCTGAAGCTACCAGCAAGTCTAAAACACTTTTTAACCTTGTAAAAGAACTAGCAGGCGCAAATACATCCTCCAAACCTCTTCCTCTCAACAGCCTCCAATGCGAGGAACTAGCGAAATATTTTACATCTAAGATTGAGACAATTTACCAGGATATAGCAACTCAACACCAGGCTCAATCCAATAGTGCGCAAAACCCCGGCCCCAATACAGATAACATCTATGTCCGACCTCAAGCGTCCTACGAGCCACTTACTTCCTGGCCCGAGATCGATGTCCAAGGTCTGCGGCACATCTTAGGGAAGGTTAAATCTGGATCACCTGCTGACCCCCTCCCGATTTCTATACTCAGACCCCTGGACTCTCCTCTTCTCGCCGTGTTATGTCAAACCTTAAATCTATCTCTTTCCACGGCCACGGTCCCGCCATCCTGGAAACATACCATGGTCTCGCCTCTTCTTAAGAAACCATCGGCTGACCCCAAAGTCCTGGCTAACTTTCGTCCCATATCCCTCCTGCCTGTTCTCTCCAAAATCTTCGAGAAGCATGTCCACGAACACCTAGCCAGATTTATGGAAGCAAACAGCATCTTACACCCTTCCCAATCGGGCAATTCCGCCGCGCTGATTCTACTCGACCTCAGCGCGGCGTTTGACACCATCTCCCACGATATACTGCTCGCTTCCCTCTCCAACATGGGAATAAAAGGAACGGCACTAGACTGGATTGCATCCTTCCTGACTCTCAGGACATTTCAAATCTCTTCCAGTAATGCGGCATCCAATGTCCATTTCTCCCCCTACGGAGTTCCACAGGGCTCAGTATTAAGCCCCCTGCTTTTTAACCTCTATGCAGCCCCGCTGGCCCAAATCGCCGAATCAGCTGGTCTTAACATGTTTACATACGCTGACGACTTTCAAATCGTCTTCTCACTTTCAAACGAGAACCCTGACTACCCCTCGCGTCTACAGACAGGCCTTAGGAACATTTCTTCCTGGATGAACAAAAACATGCTCAAGCTTAATGGAAGTAAAACCGAGGTCTTGATAGTAGGTCCCAATCAAAACCTCTGGAATTCCAGACACTGGCCATCCGAAATGGGCCCCTTGCCAACTCCATCACATCAAGTTTGTAAACTAGGCATTACTATTGACAAGGGCCTAACCATGGAGCCCCAGGTGAACAATCTCACAGCTACCTGCTTTACTATCCTGAGATGGCTCAGAAAAATCATATGGATGCTCCCGGATGACACTCAAAAGACAGTGATTAACGCACTAATTACCTCTCGCTTAGACTACGGGAACGTCCTTTATTTAGGGGCATCTCAGACAGTCATGAGGCGCCTCCAATTGGTACAGAATGCCGCTGCCAGACTGCTCTGCAAATGCAACAGGAGAGAGCGTATGTCCAGTCACCTAAAGGCGCTCCACTGGCTAAAAATTGACAACAGGATCATATTCAAGACCCTCAGCCTCATGCATAGGATAAAGTGGGGCAACGCACCCTGATATCTTCAAATCCTTGTACAGGCTTACATGCCTGTCCGCAGCCTGAGATCTGCCACTCAAGGTCTTTTCTGTGTCCCTAAAACACACCGGGCGAGGTTGGGAGGTAGATCCTTCTCTCTCCTAGGCCCGAAGCTCTGGAACTCCCTCCCGCAATCTCTCCGTCTAGAAACTCGGTACACTCACTTCCGCAAAGCCATTAAGACCTGGCTTTTCAACCAGTAACATGTTTCAGGTCTCTTTTTTTTTTTAACTCCTTCCTGTCTCTCTGGTTCAGTATTCTGCTATAGCGCCGGGAAGCCCTTTTTGGGTATCTGTCGCGCTCAATAAGCCCAATAAATAAATAAATAAATAAATAATTAGGCCCAGATCTCTGTACTGGGGTGAATGTATGACATTGTTCTGCATTCTGTCCATCAATTGTTCTTTTTGCATTTGTCACCCCGAGTGGGACGGGTATGCCCAGACATGAGTCCCGTGCTCTCCATGCCACTGGAGTCAAGCTATCCTGGCTGTTGAGGGCTGAAAGCCCGAAACCGGTCCAGGATGCTTGTTTTCAGTCCGGTGAGGACCTGGCCTGGCAGTTTGGGCTGGACTGTTCCCATTCGACGCAAGGTCAAGACTGATTTGCATATGACTGGGTCCAAACTGGAATGGCATGGTGAGCAAAAAAACTATGGATTTATGCCCAGATCTTTGTACTGGTGTGATTATTTGACACTGTTCTGCATTCTGTCTATCAATTGTTCTTTTATACTTGATTAGGTGGCATTGCCTGTTTGTCTGAAAGCAGTTGCAGCGGTGAGCCTTACTCAACATTCAGCAAACCAAGGGGATAGTGATGGGTTACCCCTAATTTAATGGTCACTCACTCAATCGATAGTGAATTTGATCATGACTGTGGTAGTGTTACCTAATTGTGCACAAAACGAAAACCAGACATACTGGATGTACTCCTTCCTGAATCTGGTCATACTGTTTTTGTTGAGTCTTGTTTGAGAGACTGACGTGGTATTTTAAGAGCTGCCTCTGCTAAATGCACTTTAAGTGGGAATGTGGAAGCATCCTAACTATGCATGTAACATCTGTACAAGTAGCTGAATTGATTGCCTTCACCAGAGTCTGTTGAACTTCAGAAGGCTCACAAGTCACCATTTACACTAATAGCCAGTATGGGTTTCGAGTGGTGCACGATTTTCAGCAGTTGTGGTCACAGCGATGTTTCATGACATCTGCAGGATCCCCCATTCATAATGTACTGTATGTTTTCAAATCTGTTGGAAGCTTTGTGATTTCTTTCCTGCAGAAATTGCCATGATGAAGAGTGGTACACACAGGAGTGGCAATGATTTTTGACACCAGAGGCAATCAATATGCAGACGAAGTTGCCCGATACTGTGCTCTTGAGTTTAGCAATTTTCACAAGGATGAACCATGAAATGCAGAGGGAGAGACTATCTCCAATAAGTTGCTAAATACAGTACATATGTTTAATGAACTGAGAGAATTGAAACATACTGGTTCAGAAATGGAGAAGGCCAAATGAGAAAATTTGAGATGTGTGAAGGATGTCATGCATCTCGTTGTATTCACAAGTATACATTTCATGATATCATCACGGTTTAATAAATGCACTCAAACTATCCCAATGCATTTCGGCATTTAAATCATGCCTTCTTCTGGGGACATGTTCGGTTAACAAAAAGAGAAAGTGATTGTACTCTAAGTATTGACTGAATGAGAAGAAGGCTAATCACATGTATCAAACGTCATGGTGAAGTGGTCGTGCAGTTTGAGTTAGAAGTCGGTGAACGTGGTTCAACGTGATTTAAAACGGTTACGAGTGGATTAGTAGTTGGACGGGGTGCTCAAGCATGCCTTTGACTTCAACGAAAAACCATTACTGACAATTACCGCGCTACAATACGTGGCTGACTCGGGGAAGGATGGTGCGGTGCGCAGCGGCTGTCCGCAATTAAGTGAAAGGTGAGGTGAAAAAAGTATTGCATCCGCAGTGCTTTTGGTTAAAGTGCACTTTTAAGAGTAGAGAAGTAAGTGTGTGGCTTACCGTGAACGTGCAAACAAGTTCCGACTCGCGGGTACAAAGCTTCTCGACCGGGCTTTTGGAAGTCTTGACCCCGGAAGTGTATTAAGGAGAAGTTGTGGAGACACGTAAGGCACGTTTCTTAAAGGTGCAGTGTATGAATTATCGAACGTGACGTGAAAACAGGATCAAAGGAATAAGTAAAAATTAATGACGTGCTTAATCACGGTGATATTACTCAATAAAATAGGAGTGAATAGGAGTGTGTATGAGGGTAACCACACGGTGTATGGAACCGAATGGCTAACGTTCAATCAGATAATAATTGCTCATAACGTAAAACAAAGGCAACTACATGCGTCGTGATCTCATTTTCAATGCTATTGACAACTATGTACGAATTAGAAACAGAGTTGCTTATAACAATGAGATGATCAATACTAGTACAATACGATGTGGTGATGAAGGTGGCTGAGCTAATCACATAGCGCATTGTGGGAGCTACGGGCTGAAAAAACAGTCTGTTATAGATAACATAAAAATTCCACACGATCATTTAGACCATGCGGTTTCATGCTGCACAATGTAAAAATCCAGTCATTCTCTCTTCTAAGCAGTTCAATGTGGTTATCTCTGCCTTCTTTTTTTATAACTGTTTCCAAGGCACAGTATCGTAATTGGCTGATTCCATGTCCGGCTTCTAGGAAATGTTGTGCCACAGTGGATTTGAGTTGTTTGGTTCTGATGTTGGACTTATGTTCATTGAGTCGTGTTTTTAGTTTCCTCTCGGTCTGTCCAACGTAAATCTTCCCACAGGGGCATTTTAACATATAGATAGCGTTGGAGGTATCGCAAGTCGCTGTGGCTCTAACCTTGATTTTGTTGCCCTTCATAGGGTGGTTAATAGTAGTTCCTTGAATAACACTATTACAGTGATTGCAATTTCTGCATGGAATTGTTCCTTTGAACTGGGTGATGGTAGATTTGGGAGTCTTAAGGAGTTCTCCTAAATTTTTGGCTCTGGTATAGGCAAAGATCGGTTGATTGTCAAAAATCTTATTGAAGTCAGGTTCTATCCTGAGGATCTCCCAATGTTTTTTGATGATCTGCTTGAATTTGTTACTGGCTGTGGAATATTTAGACACGACGGTGATTGAATCTCTTTTGGGTATGCTTATGCTGGATAGTAAATCATTTCTAGATTTGGTCTCACATCGTTGTTTGGCCTGCTCGAGGACTGGGTCTGGGTACCCTCGAGATTTGAACCTCTGTATGGTAGTTTGAACTTCCTTCTCGAATTGATCAATGTCCGAGGTAATCCTTTTTGCCCTAATAAGTTGGCTGTATGGTAAGTGGTTTTTCAAAGGTTGTGGGTGAAAGCTTGAGTAATGTAGTGTGTTATTCCTGTCGGTTGACTTGCGGAATAAACTGGTCTTGAATTCTGTGGTGGTGTTGGTGACTTTAACATCCAGGAATGTTATGGATTCAGTTTGGATCTCATAGGTGAATTCGATCCGTTGATCAATGGTGTTGAGTTTAGAAAGTTGTTGCTGCAGGATGTTACGTGGACCATGCCAGACTAGAAAAATGTCATCAATGAATCTTACAAACATTTTTAAATGGTCAGTCCATTCTGTCTTGTTGAGGATGTGGTCTTCTTCAAATCTATGCATGAAAATATTAG
Source organism: Lissotriton helveticus (assembly GCF_964261635.1). NCBI lineage: Eukaryota > Metazoa > Chordata > Amphibia > Caudata > Salamandridae > Lissotriton > Lissotriton helveticus. The sequence goes on from NC_136061.1 coordinate 449,010,122, forward strand.
CATATGCTGGTGCTGCTGAATTGCCCATGGACGTTCCGGTCATTTGTTGGTACCAATTGTCTTTCCATGTAAAATAACTGTGGAACAGTGTAAATTGTAGAAGTTCCATTAAGAAAAGTTTTAAATCGTTGTCCAATTCAGTTCTCAACAAGCAATATTCAATGGCTTCTATGCCCATAGAGTGGGGGATGGAGGTGTATAACGATGATACATTTACTGTACACAATAACAGCTGGCTATAGTCCTCTATTTGCACTTGACTGAGTTTTTTGAGAAAGTCTGTGGTGTCTCTGATGAAAGTGGGTAAGGTGATGACAATGGGCTGTAAGTATTTCTCTAGAAATTTTCCCACAGGATCGTGGATGCTGCCACATGTAGAGACTATAGGTCTGCATGGAGGTGTTTGAAGATTTTTATGTATTTTGGGAACCAAAAAGAATTTGGGACTTTTAGGATATTTCGTGACTAAGTATTTGGTGTTTTATCAGAAATTACTTCATTTTCAAGGGCTGAGTTGAGTATGTTGTCGAGTCTTTCCTTGAACTGAACGGTGGGATTGTTTTGTAACTTCTGGTATGTGTTGGTATCTGAGAGGTGAAGGGATGCCTGTTGTTCGTAATATGATGTGTTGAGGATAACGATAGCTCCACCTTTATCTGCCTTGACGCAGGTTATCTCATTGTTGTTCGAAATGGATTTAAGGGTTTCGATCTCTTTGATGGTATAGTTCTTGTTTTTGAATCGACCGTTGCAGTTGAGTTTGGATAAGTCATTCCTGACAAGAGTCTCATACGTATCAAGGGTCTTGTGTGAGACAGGTGCTAGAAAGTTGCTTTTGGGGCGTAAGCCTCTGAGTTGATCAGGCTGAAGATCTACAGATGTTTGTATTACGTTTTGAAAAAAATGCTTTAGGCGTAATTTCCTCATGAGTTTGTAAAATGCAATTTCCAACTCGAGTCTGTTGGTCTGAGCCGTAGGAATGAATGACGTGCCTTTTTGTAAAATCCTTGTTTGAATTTTGCTGAAGTTGAAATCAGAGATGTTAATAACCAAATTGTCAGTTACTTCACTTTGGGTTTGTCTTTCTTGCTCGTTACTGTTCTTGTTTGGGGGGGTTCTTTGGTTTTTTCTTTTGGCCCTCCTGGATCTTCGCGTGGGTCCTGACCTAATTCTAAAAAAGGCTTGGCCGATGTTGAGGCGGTTTCAGTGTTTGTTAAGGTGCCTTGAACATTAGATATTGGTTTCTGTGTTATGAACCTGGGTCTTCTCCCTTGTTGGTTGGTTGTATCCTCTTCTGAGGATGAGGTCTCAGTGTTGGCGGTATAAGGTTTGTTCTGTCGCCGTTTAGCATAGATGTCTGCCCAAGTGTACACCTCTCCCATTTTGTAGTCTATAGTGTCTCTCCTTAGTTTTCTGATTTTACGTTCACTGACTTTAGCGGTGTGTCTGGCTAGTTGTACGTTGATATATTCCATGATTTTGTTGAGCTCTTCTGTGGTGTAGCTGTTTTCCAGTTCTACCTTGACTCGCGATATATCGGTCGATAATTCTTCGAGAATGGTGGACAGTTCCTCAATTATCAATAGTATAAGGTCTAAGCTGCACTTGTTAAGGATGGCGTACCATCGGTCTTTGAATTTCTGAACGTTTTTGCATAAAGACGGTTTTAGTGGTATCCTTAAACCCCTCGGAATTCTTTGGGCTTTGTGGTACTTGACCATGGTGCTCGCATGCAGGCGTTGGTTGATTAACTTCTTTGATAAGTACAACAATTGTCTAATATTCTGCTCCTTCGTGCGGTTCGTGGTTAGCTCAGTGGTCTCCTCGTTGATGAGTGCATAGATTCTGCTGGCTTCATCATTGGAATACGCAAAGGTTTCTGCTCTTGTTTCCGTAAGGTGGAATATTTCATCCATTTTGTGTGCGTGCTGTCCAGTAGTTGCAGAAAAGTAGACGTATACAAAAGGGTTGTTACTGGGCGCACAGCTATTTAGATTGGTTTTTCTCCAGAGTATCGCCTTGTGACAGGAGGTGTGGGAAATGTCGGGGGTAGCACTCTCAATGTTGAGAAATGTCCTCCGGGCTCCTCAAATGTCCTTATAAGAAGGTTTCTTGCAAAGTTAAATACAAAATAAACTGGAAAGTTCAAACGGCAGTGATGCTCTGATTTTTAATCAAATTTTCTTCATGCATCTCGTTGTATTCACAAGTATACATTTCATGATGTCATCACGGTTTAATAAATGCACTCAAACTATCCCAATGCATTTCGGCATTTAAATCATGCCTTCTTCTGGGGACATGTTCGGTTAACAAAAAGAGAAAGTGATTGTACTCTAAGTATTGACTGAATGAGAAGAAGGCTAATCACATGTATCAAACGTCATGGTGAAGTGGTCGTGCAGTTTGAGTTAGAAGTCGGTGAATGTGGTTCAACGTGATTTAAAACGGTTACGAGTGGATTAGTAGTTGGACGGGGTGCTCAAGCATGCCTTTGACTTCAACGAAAAACCATTACTGACAATTACCGCGCTACAATACGTGGCTGACTCGGGGAAGGATGGTGCGGTGCGCAGCGGCTGTCCGCAATTAAGTGAAAGGTGAGGTGAAAAAAGTATTGCATCCGCAGTGCTTTTGGTTAAAGTGCACTTTTAAGAGTAGAGAAGTAAGTGCGTGGCTTACCGTGAACGTGCAAACAAGTTCTGACTCGCGGGTACAAAGCTTCTCGACCGGGCTTTTGGAAGTCTTGACCCCGGAAGTGTATTAGGGGGAAGTTGTGGAGACGCGTAAGGCACGTTTCTTAAAGGTGCAGTGTATGAATTATCGAACGTGACGTGAAAACATCATTATCATTCATAATGTACTGTATGTTTTCAAATCTGTTGGAAGCTTTGTGATTTCTTTCCTGCAGAAATTGCCATGATGAAGAGTGGTACACACAGGAGTGGCAATGATTTTTGACACCAGAGGCAATCAATATGCAGACGAAGTTGCCCGATACTGTGCTCTTGAGTTTAGCAATTTTCACAAGGATGAACCATGAAATGCAGAGGGAGAGACTATCTCCAATAAGTTGCTAAATACAGTACATATGTTTAATGAACTGAGAGAATTGAAACATACTGGTTCAGAAATGGAGAAGGCCAAATGAGAAAATTTGAGATGTGTGAAGGATGTCTGTCACATATGGGTGTCTAATGATAGTTCACCCATTCTCCCTGATTCCATGCTTCCTTTTATGGTACGGCGCATGCATGACCCCATGCATGTGGGTAGAGATAAAATGGTGTCTACCTTAAAATCATATTGGTATAACTCTCATTCTAGATTGATGGCAAAGACTAGATGTCAGCGTTGTGCCACATGTCTGAGGCACAATGTTGGCAAAAAGGTTGTAGTGACCATGAGCCACATTGGAAAGTCTGATAGTCTCTTCAATCGTCTCCAAATTGACTTTGTGGAGATGCCCAGATGCAATCAATTGAGATATATCCTAATCATTGTGAGCATATTTTCATGTTATGTTGAGACATATCCCTCTAGGAAATGTGGCAGTCAAACAGTTGCTAAATTATTACTGTAGGAGTGAATACTGTGGGATGTCAGTTCATCTTGAATTGGATCAAGGAACTCACTTCAAAAGCGAGGTGAGGCAGTTGTTGTGCACAGCATTAGGAATTGATCAGAAATTCCATTGTAGCTACAGACCTGAGGCTTCTGGTATATTAGAAAGATTAAACGGGATGCTCAAAGCTAAATTGGCCAGGCACTGTGACTCCATGTCACTAAAGTGGTCTGATGGTCTCCCCTGATGAGTATCTGAAGGTCCCCCTGTAAATGAACAGGATTGTCTCCTCGTAAGATATTGATGGGAGAGCCATGCAAATTCCTTCTGTTCCTGCAGCTGCTCTTGTGAATATCACAGATGACCTGGTTCCCGAATACTGCAAAGGACTGACTTACAAGGTGTGTTCTACCTCTCATCAGGTTGATACTGCGACTCCTGCAATCAGAGACTCCCCAGGACATGATTTGATCTCCGGCGATTGTGTTCACAGAAAGAAACATGTACGCAAGCCTTGTCCTGAGGAGCGCTAGAGACGGCCCTTTCAGGCTATCCTGGTCACCAACTCTGAAGTTAAGCATGCTGGTCTGCTGAACTGGATACATGCCTCCCACACAAAGAGGGTAAGACAGGAAGAGGAAGAAGTGGAGCCAACATCCACTAACTCCTTGAGTCACGAAGTTTCAGAGACTTTTGAAGAAGAAGACCAGTCTGAGGACCATAGTCTCTATCAGCAGAGCATCATCTGAACAGCAGCCAGGTGGAGGTATTGTTACTCCAGCAACTACTGTAATACCAAACACTCGATTGCAGATACGTATTCATTGGGACAGTGAAAACCCATGGATAGCTGAAGCAAGCCTGCCAAAGACAAGATTATAAGAGGGAGAGAGTAGCATGCAACAATAAAGTTCCACCTCTGAGAGAGAATCAGCTTCATGAGAACCACAAATCTGAAGTACCTCTATGGATCTAGGCTCGACTGAGGGAGGCTGGCCAAGGACTACAACAAGCTGAAACTATTGACTACTAGAGAAATATCAGAGACAATAAGGGAAGTTAGTTAGAAGAACCAGAGCATAGCTGATCAACCTGACGTTGTGAATGAAAACCTAGACTTGACTTCTTCCAAATAGTCCAAAAGAGAGAAAAAGGCAACTGAAAGTATTCAGGCCTGGATTGGACAAACCTTGCCAAAATCAATTTTGAATCTGATGATTGCCTGACCGACATTGACAAACCTCCGTGAAACAAAGGCAAGTCACACAAAAAGCTTATTTATGTTGATTACAAACAAATGATGAAAAGGATGGCCAGAGAGTTAGGGTAACGGTCAGAGGTTAGTAGCTCCTTAGGCCTCCGGCTGACCAGGAATAAAAATCCCTATTGCTTTTGAGATATTGTAGTGATGGTAGGGTGGAACCAAGAGGACTAACCACCACAATCTGAAATTCTGAAATTTCCTTGATCTGATTTAAGCTAACATGGCGCAGCAGCACTGCAAAATTTTGCTTGTAGTTTAGAGGGTTGCTATTTCTGTTTCTATACTTTGTTGGCTGTTAGATGTTTATCTGTTGGGAGGTGATATCTCTTGTGCTCCAGTAAACAATTCTGTTAAGTTTGTTGTTTGATAAACTAGTACAGTAGAGTAAGTTTTCACACATTGCACAACATGAAAGTGTGTATAGTTGCTCCCTGAGAGGCTTATAGTGTCAGCTCTCTATCTTCGAGGTCAAACGTTGAGACGCTCCGTTGCTGGGGCAGCTATGTGCTCTATAAAATGTATGTGGAAGTTATGGAGGTAGAAAACTGTTATGTGTGTTCTTACCTTCCAGCTTCTGAGGCTGAGGGGAAGCATATTTTCATTTACTCCTATCTTATTCATTTTCATTTTCTTCTTTCTTAAATCTCTTTTATCTGCAAAATTCCTTTAATCTATTTTATTCTGACTATGACAAGCCGTTAGGAGACATGCCAATCGTGAAAGATGCTAATATGCATTTTAGGGATTTGAAAGTTTATCATTTTTACAAGGGTTTTAAGTCAAGGGATCAGCATGAGTATATGATGAAATTCTTTACTCTTGTGACTCACATGAGCACTACTAATCAAAACATTCATGATGTAACCTGTAGAATTAGTAAAGATGAAAGGATATTTGTGGATGAACTGAATGAAAGGATAAGAATAGATTAAGAGAAGGAAGAAAAAAGGATGAGTGCAGAAGGTGTTACTAGGAGAGGCAAGGAGATTTTAAAGGAACTACTTACAAAATTGAGTATTGGCATTGCCCAGAAGGGAGCCTTATGTGTGATAAGGAATCAAGATTGAAAGGAGACTGTTGAGAATTTGGGATGGAGCGAATGTGAGCATAAATGGTTTGTTACAGGCATAACATTTGCTGCATTAGAGGCAACTGCCAATTGAATCTATTATGTGTGGGAAGCAGGCTCTCTATATCATTTAACAAGAAGAGGTATGCTGTCTAAAGAGTGCAGGTATCCCTTATAAGTGGACAGGGGCTTGTTTTAACAATCCCAAGGTGCTCTATTTGTGGTAGTGTGGTCGAGCAGCCTTAGGCTTATCAGAGGGGAGTGTTAGGCCTTTGTGGCATACGCAGTCAGTAAATGATACACACACTCAAGAAGGAGATCCACACCAATATGGAAAAATAACTCATCTTTTTAAATATATTTCAACATTAAAAACTTTGTTATTTGGGAAAGTACTTTCCAAGTTATCGCTTTTACAGTTTTTAGCGAAGTTAGCAAACAGTGCGCTTTTACGTGGTCATGCTTTTCCTATGGAGAGAAGAACATGTACTGCATACCGGTGTTTGTAATAGGATTGTAAGGGTCCCCTTTAGGTCCTAAGTTTCTCCAGAGGTTCAGTTTTACTTGCCTGATGTGTCTGGGTGCAGAGGTACTTGATGGGTTGGTAGCCTTGCGAGCTACATGTTGGCAAAGAGGGGGTCACCCAGCAATAAGCTGCAATGGGGGCAGTTGAGACAGTCCGGGAGCTCCTAACAGTCATTCAGTTTGTGAGGGATCTGGGAGCAAGGGGGAGCAGTGGGTGTTCATGGATCCGGGCCGGGAAGCTCGGGTGGAGAGGATTTTGGTTGACTGGCCCTTGGCCACTTGGCTCTTGGTCTGTACCAGAAAAGGGGGGACAAAATAGGACAGTTGGGCCACTCTCAGTGCTGGCCTCTGCGTAGCTGATGTCCCAGATTGGCTGGTAAGTCATGGAATTATTAGAGCCCAGATTGGATTATAAACAAGGGGACCTGTACCACAGGTATTGGCGCAGAGAGGCTTGTAGGGGTGCTGGCATCTCAAAACTTGGGAGGGAGATGGATCTGATCTCTATGAGGGCACTGACTTCATCTTGGGTGGCTCCAGCAGTGATAGACCCAGTGGTCAGCAGTTTTCTTGAACCAGACGTCTCGGTCATTGCTTGGAGGATGCAGGTGAGTGCTCCTTCACTCCAAGGGAGGTGCGGGCTGGTTTTTGAAGTACTGGCAACCTTCCAAGGCTTTTGGAGGATGCACAGCTGCAGGATTAGTTGGGTATTTGCAATTGTTGAGTCTGGAGCAGCAGGCAGTGTTTTGCGCTAAAAGTTCACAGCAGTCTTCAGTTCTCAGGTTGATCAGCTTTTCAGTGTCTTCTTCCTTAATCAGGTCAATCTAAAGAACTATTGTCAGGGGGCCATCTTAATACTCAATTTAGGGGGGTTAGGGGAGTGTAGATTAGTAGCCAATGGGCTGTTTACCCTTGGGATAACTACACCCCCTATATGACCACTTTCGGTTTGTAGTGGACATAGCCCAGTCTTAGTGTTCCTAATTCTGCCATAATCAAGTTGGAGGAATTTTCCTAGAGTGGGGTACATCATGAAGCTCACCATTTTGGTGCGTCTGACTTGGGTGTGCTCCACACCTCTGTGCATAACTAATTTCCCACCTGTCTTGGTGTCAAATGGGCCTCGGGCCGGGGTGGCCTCTGCCAGGTCTGGGGGAAGCCAGGTTCGCATATCAAAGGTGGCAGAGTCTTTGAAGCCTCTGGCCTTGGTATGCTATTTTAGTAGCCTTCCTGCTGGAAGAGATGTAAACACCTCCTGCCAGAGCAGGCATTGTTCCTGACCTCTGAGATTGGGGGTGGGTGGGGGTCAGAAGTGCGTCTGTGGTGATAGGCTGGACTGTACCAATCAGCCAGCAAACTAGAGTACTAGTAGCTTTCTGGGGGACCTCTAAGGTACCCTCTAAGTGCATGTATTAATACATCCATCACTGGAATCACTGTGGATTTTTTAATGCGAGGTGTTTGATATCAACACCTTTGGTTTCAGCAAAGCCATCATGTAGCTGTGGAACATATATTCACCAGTGGCCAGTACATATACTTAAGATGGCTTCCCTGTTCACTAGCAATGTCTAAGAATCAACTTAAATCTAACAGAGGCATATCTACTCATGCATGTATGTCCACACATGTAATATAATTAATCTTGCCTTATGGCTGTAAGGGCCTGCTGTAGGGTGACTTACATTTATTGCATGCAGTGTCTGCAGGCATGGCACACAGGCTGTGTGCCATGTCATGTTTTCACCTTTGTCTGCACTATTTCACGCCGCCTGCAATGGCAGCCTGCATGAGTGTGATGTGATGTCCCTTAGGGTGGCACAATAACTGCTACAGCTCTTAGATACCTTCTTTGTTACCTATGCCCTAGGTACCAGGGGTATGATTTACTAGGTACTTTAAGGGGTGCTAAATGTCTTGACAATTGGAAAACAATTACACAGTTTTAGAGAAAAATATCTGGCATTTGAGACCTGGATAGCAGGAACCCAGTACACGTCTGTCAAAACTGCTTCAGATCCCATACAAAAAGAAAAGTGTGGGGGGGGGGCTGACTATTTAAAAAAGGGGCACTTTCCTACAGTAAGTAAGCTAATTTTCAGTTGCCACACAACTGGGTTGGTAGTTGCTATGCAGCTCTAGTTTACACTAGAATTGATCACACTAACCAGCAATATTCATCTCTTGATCGATACATAAAGTTCAGTAAGCAGAGTTTTAAACAGATCCTTAGTGGTATATTTGGAGGAAAGAGACCTTCTTTTGGAGTAGCATTAAATTATGTCAAGATTGGAAAGCTGCCCACATTAGTAGACCGACTAGCTACTAACATTGCAGGAATGCTAACCGTCATAAATGAAGAATTGCTTGCTATGAGAGCTATGACTGTGCAAAAGCGCCTGATGTTGGATATTTGCTCTGACCAAGGGAGGGCAGGATTTCCCAAGTCATTCAAGCTCGTGAATGCTGCGCTTATATACCACGCATAGATAAGCAGCTTGACAGCTACATTACTAACATTGCGAACATAACCAGGAATTACCGAACTAGAAGACCCAGGTGCCTGGGAAGAAATAGGTTCTTTCTTCGGATCTAATGGAAGATTTTTTGCTAAGATAGGGGAGTAGCTTAGCAGCATAGGTGGAGGAATACTAAAGTTGTGTTTTTTACTCCTCTTTGGTTATAATAATTGCAATTGTATGTAGGCTTATTTTCCTGACATTTTGCAAGAGAATTTTCTATAAGAAGCTGTCAGCAATGAGAGGAAGAAAAAGAAAGGAAAAGTGATCTCTACAACACCTTGAAGAACTTGAGAGAATCAAAGGAGAAGAACCTGAAGCAAATTAATGATTTGTTGTAATAAATAGGTAAAGTAATGATTTGGAAACCATCAGAGGGGGTTGTGAGAACTGTTTTCCTTTTCTGTCGCTTTAAATGTATTAGAAACTGAGTTTACTCTATCATAAATTGTGTTACAATGTCCTCCATCTTTAATCACTATCTGAACACACAAACGCGATGACCAGTACTGTTGTTTCTTATTCAAAATAAAGAATTGCAAGTTTATATTAATGAACAAAGAGCATTCTAAGCGACTTCTCCCAGTACTATACCTAGGACATAGAAACTGTCCCAGGCTATTGATGTACAATGTATCAATGAGCATGCTTAAATAAACTGCGAAAACAACTGCGTCCAATGCAATACGACTATAAGAGAATCATCAAATGTTTTCTGTAGTAAAGTGTTTCCTCTTGCTTGTTCCTCATTGGTGTATATCCTAAGAGCCATGTACTTATGTAGAATTGTAGGAAAGTCTTTGTCTAAAGTCCTATAAAAGGAAAGGCCTTTTTCTGTACCCCATCATAAACCTAAGGTACTTGGTGCTGCAGGAATCAATACAATTTTGTCCTATATTTAAAAGTAGCAGCCTAAGCTATCATAATAAAATATTTGAGAGGTTGCTTCACCCATAACTTATCATGGCATGCTTCATCATGGACAACCTGTCACACTGGAGTAGGACAGTGCCACTTCCAGTGGACTAAACCAAAGTTAGGAGTTTTTAGATATATTTTTACAGGACAAATTTACAGGTCCAGATCAAAAGCTAAAAATAGCTAGGAGCATACCCAAAAAGGAGATTTCTTTAATTATGAGTACCCCCGGTAAAGGTTAAAATCAGAGTTGTGGTATATGGGTAGAAAATTATGGTTTACCTAACCACTCTGCAATATCAATATGTTTCGACCTAATATTAGTGCAACACCTTGTCAAAGGACTTCCTCTGAAGATCTCCCTATCCACATGGCACATGCATTGCATGCAAAACAAGCATTGGCATAGCCAATAGGTCTCGCTTTTGGGAACTTATAAGTATTTAGTTATGCAGCACGATATCCTCGGTGCAACAACATCAACTGTTGCATGGCTAAACACTTATATGGTCCCAAAAGTGAGACCTATTGGCTATGCCAATGCTTGTTGGCGTTGTGATGGGCCCATATTTAGTTAGACGCCTGGGGATATTCACAGGTAAGGAAACTGCAGTCGGAGGTATCCAATAGATTTTCCATGACTAATATGTTGTGTTTATTTGAGTCTTAACCAGTGCTTATGGACATATGTAATGTGTTCAGCAGTGTAGAAGCTCAGCCAACCCTCTCTACAAAACCTCAGTTTTGGAGAAACCTACTGCATTTATAAATGTTTGTAAAATCCCTGTAGCTTTGCCTCCTCATCACTGGTATGTATGCCTACACTATTCCTTAGTATTGTTTCATCAACACTTACCCACTTTGGTACGGTGTTCATCATTTTAATAATGCTCAACCAATGATGCAGTGCCATCCCCATCCCAAACTACAGCTGGTCCCTGTGCAGTTACAAATGCAACTTGTAGGTGGTTTCTAATGGAAATGATTTTGTGCAAGAAAATATAGCTGCTTCACTCATCAACATTTGCCAAGGCTCAAAACAATACACATCTCAAAAAAGAAGCCAGTTCAGCCTTTGGAATGAGTTCTTGAAGATAACTATATTTGTCTGACTTTTGTTTAGCACAGCATGTAGCAGGTACAAGGCTGTTTCAGATCATAGTGCATGCAAGATAATGAGCAGGTGGCAGAAAACGAGGACAGAAGATTAGGGAAAAGACAGGAAAGGCTTAATCTCAGACATCAAAAGGCAAGGATATGTACTTATACTTTTTTGCATAGTGCGCTGCACACAAGCCGTAAATGAGTGGTTCAGAGCAAGCGGTTTCCAACATGGTGGGCAGATGGCAGAAAAAGAAGAGCCATGACAGAAGAAGCTGGAGAGGGATCAAAATGCAGAATTTCTTCTCTCACAGAATGCTCCTGGAGGTTTGATGGTCTTCAAACATTTTTGATGCAGGCTATTATGAGCAGAACACTGTAATTATTTAAGCCACTACGATTACTTGGCAGTTGTGGTTGGGGGAAACTGACAAAGACATTTACCTGACTGGAGTTGATCGGCATCCCGCTCGGGTGGTACTGTTTAAAGTGTGAGCTGAGCTAGCTGGAGTCCTTTTCCAAATTTCCTTGTCACTGGTATAGACTGTCTTAAAATATATGCATACTGAGGCTGGTAACCGTTAGGTACATTTCATGGGTGCCTGAATGTTGTTCTGAATTTTAAGACTGAAGGTTTTCCAGCTGCTCATACTTTGAAAGTGCGACATTTTTTATACATTCTGATGGAAGTCGAATTTACATCAGTTACTGTGGTCGTAGCAGCACAGGATGGTGGCTCTGACGAGCAACATTTGGTATTATACGATATAGCCATATTGGTTCCATCAAAAAAAAGGAAACATCAGTCCTACTCAATTGTTTTCCATAAAATCTAGGTAAAATTAATACAAGGGATGTAGACTGCATTTTTATGACATTACTTCTTTTCGCTTGAAGGTGTGCTTCGATAAAAAAAAATTGTGCTTGATTTTACACCAAATGAGAAAAAAAGCGCTGGCAAAGATTTAGTTCCACCCTCGCCTTTACAATGCAAGCCACAGACTTTACCAATGTTTGTTGGTAAAAATGTTTAAATAAGCAAAAGAGAAAAAAATGAAAATATCTGATGGAAAGCACATACACTCCTTAAAATATATCGAAACTAGACACTAAATTCAATTCTTTCAACCTACATAAAATGCCAACGTTTATTTTTCAAAGTTCATTAAGGAAACTTGGTAGAGAATTTAGAAAACATTTTTGCATGTACTTAAAAGTATAGAATAGCTGTCTGAGCAATTGTCACAATTTAAAAGGACAATGCATTCCACGACTTTCCACACACCTTAAAACTTGAACAAATGCTCTGGTCATTTGGTCTCTGCAGCAACCAGGAACGAGATTTATGGGCGTCCGGGAGAAGAGACATCTCCTAGATAGTCTCGCTAAGTAAACATTCTGCCTCAAAAAGAAGCATGAGCGCAGCAACCTGACAGAACCATAAATGCTGCCTTTGAGGGCAAAAGCCTGTGCTTTCCTCAACACATGGAGAGCAGCACAAGCTCGCGCCTTGCGCAGCAGCAGGGAGAGGGGGCCTGCGCGATTCCCTTGCGGGAGTGTGCAGCAAGGCGCGAAGATTGCGACCATATGGTGCCACCATATGGTGCCGCGTGCTTCTGCAAGGGAATTGCCAGATGTGCACGCGTTGCCATTGTAAGCAATGCAACGCGTGCACGTTTTTGACCCCAAAGCTGTGCCGATCGCTAAAGGTCTCTCTCCTATGTAGCGCATGTGCGCTGCGTAGTCGAGACCTAAAAACGGAGTCTATGCTCTCATACAAATAAGGTGTCAGTTGTGACATAAACCCAATTTGGGGATTATATGGGCTTCATCGATCAGAATGAGGGGCATCTCCTCTGTAGTCACACATTCGTCTAGAGGTGGACGCTGTCTATTGGCCCTACATTACCCCCATCTTGCCTTATGTCAGAGGAGACATTGTAAGGGATGCAGACCAGAAGATACCTTATATTCAGGAGGCAGTTCTTCCTTCTACAGTCTACAGCTCTCATTGAATGCATCTTGCGCAAGTTGTCCCTACTCAATAAGGAAGTCAGCAATCAAAGATTTTGTCTCTGGCACTCATGGAACTCCCACGTATACTGGTGTGTGAGTCCTGTCATTGGTCACAGAGATTCCTGCCACACTGACCTTATGGTTTCCTAGTATGAATTCTAGTTTGGGGGACACAGAAGTGGATTCTAGGGATGCTGGTTTCAGACTATTCCTGACATGTTGACCATTAGCCCCAGACTGGTCCAACAAATGTCTTATCTATACTATTCCATTAGAAATGGAGACTCAGGTGTTTTCTGATAGAGGAATGTGAGACAAAGACACAAAAGAGAGAGATAGGAGTATTTCCACTCACCTAGTATACATATCTGTGTGCAGTAAAATCTCTTGTGAAAAATGAAGCAGGAAGGGACAGGACCTGACCTACACTATAAAGGACCACTGCGTTTCTTTAACACAATGCCCCCTGCAACCTATCCAGCTCAAGCTAGCTGTTTGCAGGCAACTGGCCTTACAAGAAAACGTGGATATTATAGGCTGAAGCTCATAGTCCAGTTTTAACAGAGCGAACAGACTGTGAGGCTCAACTAAGGAGATTCACACCACAGTAGAGATCCAAATACCAGAGGTCAAGGAGAAAATAACAGGGAGTTTTACCAGGTTAAAACATATTTTCCGAACAACGAGAGGGTGAAATGTCAGCACTGTACACCAATCACAGAATGACAGTGAGTAAGGAGAGCCTCTATCCAGTTCACATTTAATGACACATCCAAAGGATGAGTGGATGTCAGTACAAACACTACAGCCGCATGGTAAAACTCATTTGTGTCTACAGTGGGTGCCTTTACATTCACTAGGCACACTGGTACCCCCTCTAGAAAATCAGGTATCTACCCCCAGTATGTGGGTGTAAAATATACAGCCTCTCTATCTTATGGGGAGTTTATCTCCTCTGCCCAGGACAGGTCCGAACTCTTGTAGGAGTGCTGTGTGGACATTGTGTCATTTCAGATTTGACTACACCCTGTGGCGCTTGCCAGGCCCCATCATACTACTAACAGTTCACAATACTAACTGTGTGTGTTCCTCTTCATGAGTCTAGTCCTCGAATATCATCAGGCCTCCATGCTCAACCATTTGCTTCACTATGGGCCACATACTGCAAACTGTGGACTCATGCATGTGGGTAAATGGTATCAGTGCAAGGGTATCAGTGCAAGGGTACCAGTGCAAGGGTATCAGTTCAAGGGTATCAGTCCAAGGGAGCTAAATAATCTACAACAATCTACTAAGCAATATGGTGTGATCACAAGACGATCTGGCATGTATGGTTCTACAAGCCTCAACATTAGCATTTCAAGGACAAGACGTGAACCAGAGAGAAGAAATACAGACTTTGTGGTAAACAAACCTCATATCTCCTCAACCTGGGCTGGTATCTATACGCCCCTGCCTGGAAACATACTTTGGTATAAAACAAGTACTGTTCTTACGTCCCCCCGCAGGTTCAATGAATAACTGGAGGATGAACAAAGCGTAGAAAAATAGCTTCAGTGAGTGTGCACTTCGATAACATATGTCCCTACTCCGAGGGAAAGGATTTTCATCACTGTAACCACACATAGTAATGACAAAGACACACCAGCATGAGCATTCTCGTGCAGTAGGTTTCCCAGTTTCCCATGACCTGCTCCAGTTCTGCAGAGTTTGCGCTTTGAGAGACAGGTGTATAAAGCAATTTTGATTGCAAATACAATTTACAGAATCATAGGTTTTCCAACTTGAAAAATCTCAAAGGAATCTGGGAGTATAGTGGGTGTTCCACTCCCCTTTGCATTTCGCTATGCAGTCACAGTCCATTTTTCTATTACTAACTCCTGACATGGGAGCCCTTCTCAAAGCAGAAGATATTTCCCAGGGGCAAATTCCATCTAGTGAATGGTGCCAGTGGCAGCCACTGGGGGAGAGAGGACAGAAAGCTGTTCTTTCAATGACATTTATTGAAAGCCAACATGTATTTCCGATAGTTTATATTTGCAAAATATTTGCGAAAGGGAATTTTGGTCTGCGGCTAAATAGTGGATCAGTTGCAGCGCTAAGTGAAGGTGGCGTCACAAAGCAGTCGGTGTGCAAAAACACCACTATTTTTCGACCCTTCCGTTGTAGGTCAGCTTCTAATTCCCTGATTCCGGGGCAGTGCCTTACACAGTCAGTTCAGGGAGGTTTTTGGAGATCCGAACGCCTTAAATTCATAAAACATTGAAATATTGATTTTAGGTTGATTGAAAACACATTTCCTTTTCATTCTTAACAGAACAGTGTAACAATCTCTCCTTCGAGATGCAGCCTTCACACTGCAGGAACAGGGCGGGGCGTTTTTCTGAAGCACTTCGGCTAGGGGCTACTTCAGTGGGGATGGTTGTTTTGGGGGTTAGAGGTACAGCCGAGCATTCCCTCAAAAGAAGTCATGTTTAACTGTTTATTATGTCTGCTTTTGGTGAACAGGAGGCAAAAAAGATTCCCAGTGCAAGCGTCCGCAAAGTGCACATGTGCCCCCGACACACACCCAGTCACATCAACACATGCGCGCAGGAATACCCGGCCATTCTTCTGCTAATGGGATTGGCAGCGCTTAAAGCAGACGGCCAGGCTATTGTCTACAACCGGAGCAAGAGAAACATTATTCAAAGGCCATTCAAGCCCCAAAGAAGCGGCCCGGCCGAGTAATTATCAGGGGCACTCTATGAACTAAGGAATCTTCCCTCTTTGTCCGTGTTGTTTTAATAAGACCCACTAATGGGTGCCTGGGGGAGGGAGGGCCACTAATGGCTCCAAACAGGCCTTGTTTGCCCCCCCTTGTTGTGAGAGTTGCCTTTATTGGGAGTGACAGCTGAGCCATACGTTGTCATATTGCAAACCGACGCTGTGGAGCACTTGAGGTGACCCCTGGATGTTTCTAGGCCTGTCGCTTCAATTCATGCATGTATTATTTATTTAACAGGTCGTCCATGTTCATCCACTGTTTGCCATATTTCCCATCCGCCCCACAACCTCATTACTGCGGGACAATGCCGAAAACATCATGCAGCATTAAGCAGCAGAGGAATGACAACACCAAGCCATCCTCGAAATGTTTTATCCTGTGGTTACGCCTGTTCCACAACTTGTTCATGCTAAATGCTTGGATTAATTACTATTACTCAGATTGGGAATTTCTCATTTTACTCTTTAATAGGGAGTTGTATTCTACTCGCTGGACAGACACCTCATTGCCCCAAAGGAAAACATCACCACAGCTCTTGCCCGAGATTTCAGGTAGAGGCAGGACAAGCAGTGCCCTGCCTCTGCCCTATGACTGTGCAAACGACCCAAACTACCTCTGATGGAGCTGTAGTCTAGCACAGGTGGAGTGAGAGATGCTTCTCAAGGAGGGCAATGAATAATGGCCTTTTACAGTGAATAGCCACAGTATTACCTCTTCAAGTGTCTTCTCGTCAACGTCACCAATAGTGAGGATTTATCCAAGCGCACCAACAAAATGCCTTTTCTTAGCATCATACTGCACACATTACTAGCAAAACCTTGCACCAAACTCCATGGCAAAGAAGTTTTAGTTTTTGATGAAGTGCTTAAAAGCTACAAGGTTCACAATGCTTTGGAGTATAACAAGATGAAGGGCGGCTTACATTGACATATTGGAGGGCCTACGTTTGAATAGAATTTTACACGCTGATCAAGTGTAGACAAACCCCAGTGCTCTGGCAGCCCTCACTGTAGTGTAGTTCCTATATTCCCAATAGGCTCTGCGCATTGGAATAATATATCCTATAGATGTGATGTAGGACTTATGTCTACTAGGTCTCTATCGGATATATTAGACTTAATTGTGAGTGCCAGCTAGCTCAGAGGTCACAAGAAACTTTCTAGAGTTCACAAGAAGGGATTTAGTTTCTGACAACCGCATAAACATGACAACTGTGTTTCCCCAAGATAAAACTGTTCTTCAGAGTTGTGGAAACAATAGATAGATATTTCACCCAGTCAATCGTGCATGCTTCATTTCACCAGAGGTGCAGAGAAATAGAGAGACGGGCGTTTTCAATAAAAGGATTTATTGAAAAGTCTTCTTTCTCAAGCATAAGAAATGAACTGCTACAATCGTAAAACTGGTTGCAAAATATAATGCATACAGTAAAAAGAGTAGGATAAAATAATATTGTAAGCGGATTGTATGGTTCCTAAACCATAGAGAAACACTACATAAATAACAGAGGCTAAAAGTACTCAACTGGTGCTTCTAAAATACGCCTACCCCGATGTACCTAACCTAAGCTTAGTACGAGGGGAGTGAGGTGTGGCATAAATGTAGTATTCTTTGCCAAGAATCTGTCCAAGATTTCTCTAAGGGTCTAATCAGCTCCGTACCTTGATTTGGAATGAAGAAGGTCAGGCTCAGGCTCAGGACAGGACTCGATTTCCCAACAACCCGCAAGGATCGTTTGGGAACACTGGAGCTGGATTTCTCGGCAGGAGAAAAGACAGCGTCTCTCTCAGTGCGTCTGCTGGAGGGTCGGCTTCCTTCGGCACTTGCTTCAGCAAGATGCGTCGGGGAAGTAGATAGTCGAACTGCTCCAAACCACCGTGTGTTTGCTATGGCAAGTATGGCCATATTTATACCTTGAAGGTATCGAGTTTGACGTAAAGGTGGATATAATAACGTCATCAAAGAGTCTCAAGTCTTTGAAAACTCCATGAGTTCTTGGACAAGTCAGTTTTCGAGCAAGGGGAAGTCCCTAGCTGCTGAAGCAGAGTTTTCCAAGAAATCGTTGTAGATTTTCGGAACTAGTGGAAGTAGCTCTGCCGTATTTGGACTGCATGAGCTATGTCTAAATATGGTTATGATTCTTATGCCTATATAAGGATATGGTGATTTAGACCTCTATAAGGGCATGAATCGGGAAAATTACAATAGGGTCCTAAAATGTTATACAACATCACGTCGAGCCTTGTCTCGCATAACATTATTATCTTACTTTTCCCCTAGTTTAGCTTTCCTCATCATGCTGAAATTACTGACCCACCCTCTGTCCTCATAAAGAAATATTTTGACTGTAAGACCTGGCATCTTTTGGCATGTTTCCCCTCTCTTTTTGTTTTCTGACCTCCTTTTTTGAAAGTATGCTGGACTTTGTTTTTGCTATTTTAGTGTTCACTGCTAACCAGGGCTAAAGTGTAACTGCTCCTACTGTAAATTGTGTTTTAATTGGCTTTCCATGATTAGTATATTTAATTTACTGGTAAGTGCCTAGGACTGTGCACTGTGGGTGCCCAGGGCCTGTAACTCAAATGCTACTATTTCATGAGCGCAAACGCTGTTTGCAAGGGCCCTTTTGTCAAAAAGTGGTTGTATGATTGATTAAGCGATCAGTTATCTGACATCATTATAATTTGAAAATACTTGTGAATAAATCCTCAAGGATTCTTGTTCTATGATTACTAGTGAGCTTACAGCACTGGTTGTGCCACCCACATAAAAAGTGTCTCAGCCCTGCCACTGCAGTGTCTGCGTGCAGTTTTTACTGCCATGTCGACTTAGTAAGTGCACACACTTGCCAGGTCCTAACCTTCCCTTTTTATCACATATAAATCACTCTTAATGAAGGCCCAAGGGAGCCCCATGGTCAGGGTGCAGTGTATGTGAAAGGTAGGACATGAAGTAGTGTGTTGTACATGTCCTGATAGTGAAATACTGTGCATTATAAGGCTGCCTGTCCCATAGGTTAACAAGGGAGCTGCTTTGTAACATCTTACAAGTGTAACTTCCCTTTGGCGACGAGATGGAGAACTGGTGTTCTGGCTCTCTGAACTCAGAATTTAATGACACATCTTTTAGTAAAGGTGGTTTTTAAATTGTGTGTTTGAAAATGTCACTTTTAGAAAGTTGGCATTTCCTTACTTAACCATCCTGTATACCTCTGCCTGTTCACTGTCTGTTTTTTGAGTGACAGGAGCTGGGATGTGCAGACACTCTAGACACTCACAAGGGGGTTGAGGTGTGTCCTGCCTTTCTTGGGTGACTCATAGCCAGGCTGAATAGACCTTTTCACCATTTAGAGTGGTGGGAGGAGTTTTCGCTAGCAACTGAATAGGCTGTGTCTGCTCTGCATAATGCAGTCTCTAACTGCTCCTGTGAAACTGGACCAAGGAGGAAACAACTGGTTTTCATTGAACTCAGAGACTTCCTGTCTAAACCTTCAAAGTTAAAAGTAGTGTAATTATCGGGCCCCTGACTCCAGAACTTTAGAGCTTGTTTAGACTATGGAACCTGCCAAGGAGAGGAGCTGGAGATGCTATATGCTTTGCTACAGAAGTGGCCGGCATGACTCGCAGGCAGGGTGGGGCGGAGGGGTCATACAGGGAGGAGGGTGGCGGTGGGGGTCAATTTAATAATAACAAAAATTAAACTTACCTTACCGCCTGCCAGGATCCACTTTTTCTCTGCTCCTCTCCTGCAAGAACCGGAAGCAGGCAGCCAGGCTCCCACCCCTATGCCAATCACAACGCTGCAATCGGTGTTGAAATTGGTCAGGACGCTGCCAAGCCAGGGGCTAATGGCCCAGCCATGTTCTCCATGCAGCCTGCATGCAGCCAGCATGAGTGACCTCTGACCCTCTGGGCCGGTCACCCCACGCACCGAGCTCACTCCTCCGGGTGTGAGTCCAGTGTGCCCCCGCTGCCGCCAAGTGCCACCACTGCCCGTTTGCTGTGCCCCTGGTTCCAGGCGAGTGCGGCCGCTGCCCGCAGCGGTGCCCCTGGTCCCCGGCCGCTGCTTCTGGTTGTGCCCCGCCTGCGCTGCCCGCTCCTTCTTCTCCCTGCTAACTTTTGCTCCGCCGTAGTTACTGTTTGTAGCCTGTATTTCTGCCTGTGTTTTTCTCACCTACGTTGTCAGTTTTTCCGCCTTATCCCGCTGTTGTCCCCTGTCTCCCCTTATTGAGCCCAGCCCCTGCCGCGTTTTCCCGCCACCTCCCCGCCGCTGCCCCCCTGCGACCCCGCCCACTCCCCTGTGTCGCCCTTCCCATTCGCCGCCCCACTCCCGCCTCCCAGCTGCTCCTCCCACGCTCCACCCCCCCACTCTCCTCATATGGCAGAGTGGCCAACGCGCAGCGTTGACGCGCAGTGGGCGCGGCCTAAGCACACCGAAGGCGCGCCAAAGATAAGCCCGTCTGCGCCCGTCCGCGCCTGGACCGCGCCCAGCGCCGGAACCCCTGGCCCCGCGGACCCCAGCACACCCGCCGGACGTACGACACCGCCACCCTCAATGCACTCAACACCGGCCGAGTCCCGGGATGCTACCGAGCCACCCCGAGACGCACCCACGGAGCCTTCAGCTGCCACTCCTGCAAGTTCACCTGCATCCGGAACTGCAATGTACCCGCACCCACCAAGCCGAACACCAGCAGCAACCACCTGCAGTGCATCCTGCTCAACGCCCGCTCCATCCACAGACACGCCATCGAACTCTGGAACCTCCTCGACACCACATCCCCAGACGTCGCCTTCCTCACGGAAACATGGATGAACGCCTCCTCAGCGCCCGACATCGCCATCGCCATCCCGGAGGGCTACAAGATCCCCCGGAGAGACCGCGCCAACCAGACCGGAGGGGGCATCGCCATCATCCACAGGAACACCATCCGCATCACGACCAACACCAACGACACCCTGACTACCGCCGAACACCTGCACTTCCAGATCCACATCAACCCTAAGACCACCCTCAGAGGCACCCTCATCTACGGACCCCCGGGACCACGCACACAATTCAGCGATGACATCGCCGACTTCATCAGCCCACACGCCCTCCCCTCCGCAGACTACATCCTCCTCGGGGACCTCAACTTCCACCTGGAGAACAACAACGACCGCAACACCACCGCCCTGCTTGACAACCTCGCCAACCTCGGACTCAAGCAGCTGGTGACCACCCCCACCCACCTCGCCGGACACACACTCGACGCCGTCTTCTCATCCAGCAAAGACATCGCCTTCAGCCACGCCACCGGGCTCCACTGGACGGACCACAGCTGCGTCCACTTCAGCTTCAGAAGGACCACGATCCACCACCACCAGCAACAGGTTGCACGAAGAAGCTGGAACAAGATCACAGCCGACCAGCTCGCCGCGTCCCTGAGCCAGCACCCTCCCGCCAGCTCTGCGAACCCCAGCCAGGCCGCCGACAACCTCACGAAGTGGATCAGCAGCTGCGCAGACGACCTCGCCCCTCTGAGGACCCTGCCCAGCAGACCCGGCAGCAAGAAGGCCCCATGGTTCACCGACGAACTCAAGAGCTCCAAGAAGAACTGCCGAACCCTCGAGAAAGCATGGAGAAGAGACCCTACACCGGACAACATGACCACCCTCAAGCTCGCCACCCGAAAGCACCATCAACTGATCCGCGCCACCAAGAAAACAGCATTCAAGGAGCGGCAGGACAACAACGCACACAACAGCAAGGAACTCTTCAACATCGTGAAAGAGCTCTCCAACCCCAACGCCGGAAACAACGACATCACCCCATCGCAAGACCTCTGCAACTCCCTCGCCTCCTACTTCCACAACAAGATCGCGGACATACACAACAGCTTCAGCACACAACCAACGCTCCCCACGACCGCACCAACGCCCCCCACCACCACCCTCAGCGCCTGGACCCCGATCAGCACCGAAGACACCATCCGCACGATGAACTCCATCCACTCCGGATCTCCGACCGACCCCTGCCCTCACCACGTCTTCAACAAGGCCGACGCCGTCATCGCATCCCACCTGCGGGACATCATCAACACCTCCTTCGACACTGCCACCTTCCCCGAGAGCTGGAAGCACGCCGAACTCAGCGCTCTACTAAAGAAACCTACTGCGGACCCCACCGACCTCAAGAATTACCGTCCCATCTCGCTCCTCCCGTTTCCAGCCAAAGTCATCGAGAAGACAGTCAACAAGCAACTGGCCGCCTTCCTCGAGACGAACGGATCCCTCGACCCCTCACAGTCGGGCTCAGGGCCAACCACAGCACCGAGACCGCCCTCATCGCCGCCACCGATGACATCCGAGCCCTGCTTGACAACGGAGAAACAGCGGCCCTCATCCTCCTAGACCTCTCCTTGGCATTCGACACTGTCTGCCACCGCACCCTAGTGCAGCGCCTCTGCAACGTCGGAATCCAGGAGAAGGCACTGGAATGGACCATCTCCTTCCTCGCTGGAAGGACACAGAGAGTCCGCCTACCACCGTTCAAATCAGAAGCCACCGAAGTCATCTGCGGCGTCCCTCAGGGCTCCTCGCTCAGCCCCACCCTCTTCAATGTCTACATGAGCCCCCTTGCGGCCATCGCACGCAAACACAACCTCAACATCATCTCCTACGCCGACGACACTCAGCTGATCCTCTCCCTGACCAACGACCCCGCCACCGCCAGAGTCAACCTACACGAAGGGATGAAAGAGGTAGCCGAGTGGATGATGACCAGCCGCCTGAAACTGAACTCAGACAAGACGGAAGTCCTCATCCTGGGCTCCTCACCCTCCGCCTGGGACGACTCCTGGTGGCCCCCCGTCCTGGGCACCGCACCCAAACCGACAGACCACGCACGCAACCTGGGCTTGATCCTGGACTCTTCCCTCTCCATGACCAGACAAGTCAACGCCGTCTCCTCGTCTTGTTTCAACATCCTGCACATGCTACGCAAGATCTTCCGGTGGATCCCCACCGAGACCAGGAAGACGGTCACCCAGGCCCTCATCACCAGCCGACTGGACTACGGCAACGCCCTCTACGCCGGAACAACCGCCAAGCTCCAGAAGAGACTCCAGCGAATCCAGAACGCCTCAGCGAGACTCATCCTTGACATCCCCAGACATGGCCACATCTCCAGGCACCTGAGAGACCTGCACTGGCTCCCGGTCAACAAGAGAATCACCTTCCGTCTCCTCACCCACGCACACAAAGCCCTACACAACCAAGGCCCGAGCTACCTCAACAGCCGCCTCAACTTCTACACTCCCACACGCCATCTCCGATCGACCAGCCACGCCCTCGCCGCCGTCCCCCGCATCCGAAGATCCACTACAGGAGGAAGGTCCTTCTCCTACCTGGCCGCCAAGACCTGGAACTCCCTCCCGACCCACCTCCGCCTGACCCAAGACCACCTCGCCTTCAGGAAGCAGCTCAAGACCTGGCTGTTCGAGCAGTAGCGGACCCCCCCCCAAGCGCCTTGAGACCCTCCGGGTGAGTAGTGCGCGATATAAATGTCTTGATTGATTGATTGATTGAGAAGGGCAAAGTGTGCATGACTGGTTTGGTCGGCCCCAGCGGGCCTATGGAGGGGGGGGGCAATCGGCAAGGTTGGATAAAACAGAAAGCCCGCACAATTCTTTGGAAGATATCTTTCAGGCCCTCAGATCTGAAATAATTAAAACAGTTGGGATATCCAAGAGCAATCAGAAGGAAATTCAAGAATCATGCTGTGCTTTGGAGAAAAAGTTTGATGGTCTTGCCAAGCAAACATGCGCTTTGGAGGAGAGTATGGAAAAAGTTAGCTTCACTCTCGTAGCCAATATTCTTGTGATAGGTGAGCTAAATAAACAAAACAAATTGTAAATCGAGGACCTTGAAATGTTATTAAAACATTCAAGGTGTAACACCCTAAAATTGCAGAGTATTTCTGAGGGGATAGAGAAAGTGGATCTAAAGAGTTTTGTGATTAAACTCTTAAAAGGAGGAATTCTACAGGACAGATTGGATGTCAATCTGGACTTGGAAATCCAAAGAGTTCATAGGCATCCTTTTAAGGGAAACCCACATCATAAATCTGCCCTCCTCCACCCCCCAGAAGAATTTTTGTAAACATCCATACCTGTAAAGGAGTTCAGTCTAACTCACGCGTCAAGACAGTATTCCTTGACCTATGATGGGTGTTCAGATTAAGTATGGTCAGAGCTCTGAGGCAGAATAGAATAAGTAGAGCGACTAGGGGGCATGGTTCATATGAAATTTCCCGCAATGTTGTGGATCATGTGGAAGAATGAGATGTATAATCTTAGAGATACTGCAGAAATAGATACATTATTAGAGGAAATGAAAATGGTTTCTTAAGGATTAGATTGGATGAATTGGGGGATAGGGCATTTATTACCTACTGGCGGTCGCCAGTAGGTATATATAGTTAGGATTTTTTCTCTATGGGATTTTTGAAAATTCTATGTCTAATAACTTTGGCGTTTGTGGACGGAATTGGCAGAAATTTTCAGGAAAATGGAACATTTTGTTTCTGAGCAGCCCCTGGAAATTTGGGGGGGGTTCGTCAAGGGGGGGCCGAGAAAAAAGGGGGGTCCCAAAACGCGTTTTTCCAATGTTAATTTCCATAGGGCGGTTGGCCTCACTTTTAGCCCGAACGGCTGAATGGATTTGCACGAAACTTGGCAAAATTGTAGGTACTGGTAGCCCGATGTGCCTTTGCTAGGTCTCAATATATGTGCTCCAGTGGATTTTGAGAAATTAACGTTCAAAAAAAGATATATATCTGTGACAGCGGACCGGGCAGCGCTCCGCTTCGCGTACTTTTCGCGTTACGGAGCTTTGTGAAGCGAAGCTGATTGGTTCTCCGGCGTCTGTAAACATTCCAAACAGTCCGTAGCGGCTGCCATCTTGTCTCTCGGTAGGATCGAGAGACAAGAGGAGGCCAAAGCGAAGGGGCAAATGACCATAAGGGGGCATAGTAGATCCTCCCTGACCCCCTAGGTTTGATGTGGAGGTTTTAAAAGGGCCCCGCGGGCCTGGGGAGCGTACTACAAGGAAACAAGAATGATTGACTTTTAACTTATTGTATGTTTATAGACTTTTTTTTTTCTTTTTTTTCTGCTGAGTGACGTCTCGGCCTATCTCCACGGGATGCAGTCCCTACCATCTCGGCGTTTAAGCCCAGGGGGACCGGTAGTGTGGTAGAGATAACGTCTGTTAACGTTCGATTAGAAGGAAATCAGGAAGTGTTGATAAACATTGTCTGCGCCATCTTGCCTTTTTTCAAATGCCACACTTTTGTCGTGCACGGCAGCCATTTTAGATGCCTTGACCAGACCCACTCTCTGCACGCTGTCGATCCTTAGCATGGCTCCCCACCCTCGCAAGCATCTCCCCCAGGCACTGGTCACCCCCGCTCTCTGTCTTACGCATGGGCAATAAACCTCCCCCCATCTGCGCTGCTCTTCCCTGAGAATCACAATCTGTGCCTGTCCGACACCTCCCTTTCGCCCTATTCACTACCGCACCCTCTGACACTCCTCTTCCTCTGTGTCCGATTGTCCAGGCCGGTCCCAGGCTATCAGCTAGCCCTGCAGATGTAGTTTATGGCCCCAGCTGTAAAGAATCACCCCTCTTCAAAGGAGTTATAGTAGATCAAGGCCCACACCCGATGAGATCCGTCACACCACACGCGTTCCTACTATCTGAAAACCATTCTGTATTGTGATTGGGGAGGGGACCGAGCCTGAAGCGGAAGATTCCATGGATGCCTCTTTGTACATCAAAGTTTTTAGAATTAAGTGTCACGTTAAAAATATATAGCACTCCAACAAAGTAGTAGGATTATAAAACTTTAATAACTTATAAATATATACAACAAAACAAAAACAGTAAAAACATTTAAACATTTTAAGGGAAAAAGAAGGAAGTAGCGGTCGGTTGTGCGAATAGTCCCAACGCAGCACAACGTCCAGATTTCTGGACGGCACCCAGGTGATGTTGCCTGGGTGCCGCACTGATTTCGGTATCCGGCGTGGGGCGTCGCGGGGGGTGGGTCATCAGTAGCGGTCTGTTGTGCGAATAGTTCCAAGGCAGCAGAACGATGGCACCAAGGTGATGTCCAGTAAGTTGCCGCCCTCCGAATAATGGCGTGGGGCGCCCCGGGGGGGGGGGTGAGGCGGCGTGAACGGGCCTCCCCAGGTGGAGGCTCGTCTGCTGTAGTGGGGCGCCCCTTTACCGTTTCCGTTGCCATTCCGTCCGCTTTTGGTCCACTGTGTCAAAATCCGCCATTCAGCTGAGTTGCGCCCACTCTTGCGGTGCAGCGATAGGCGGCTGCCACAGGACTCTCAAAATGGCGGCAGGCTCTTTCCTTTTTGGGCCTGGTCCACTGAAATGGCCCTGGGACACCTTGGAAATCGGACGCTAGTCTGCTAGGTCTTGGACCCCATTCTCGAAAGCGTTCCCTCAGCCTTGAGGATTGTACAAAAGTCTTGGGGGCCCCCGACTCCTGCAGGCTTCCGGTGGGGAGCGGCTGCCATGATTGCTCGCGGAATGACCACGACGGAGCCACGAGATGGTGGTGCTTTCATGCTGACGCCAGCTTCAGTCTGAAACATCCAGAAACAAGGTGGGGCTTTCATCGTTTGGGAAAAAAAAAAGTTTTCATCCAATGAAAAGTGTTATTTTTAGGTCATATGATCAAGCCTTCCATCATTAGGAAACCAAAAGTAAAATGAACCAATGAAAAGTTTTATAAACAAGTCACATGACCTGTTATGCGGCATAGGGTATAAAAAGCGTAGAAAATCCGTTGGCACGTGAGGCAGCGTCAGTAGCGGACCGATGTGCGAATAGGCCGAAGGCAGCACAACGCGCCAAGATCCGGATGGCACCGAGGTTGTGTTTAGCAAGTTGCCGCACTGGTGTGGCCATCGTACAATTCTGAAAGTGGGCATGGGGCGCCCCGTTGGCCTGTGAGGTGGCGTCAGTAGCGGACTGATGTGCGAATGGGGCCAAAGGCAGCGCAACGCGCCAAGATCCGGATGGCACCGAGGTGGTGTCATAGTTGAGAGTTCTGAGCAGCGGTTGTAACACTGTCTGAAGCTTATTTGCAGCTGCTGCAGCTTCACTACGCGCCAAGATTCGGATGGCACCGAGGTGGTGTCTAGCAAGTTGCCGCACTGGTGTGGCCATCCTATAATGCTGAAAGTCGGCATGGGGCGCCTCGTTTGCCTGTGAGTTCGTGTCAGTAGCGGACTGATGTGCGAATAGGCCGAAGGCAGCACAACGCGCCAAGATCCGGATGGCACCGAGGTGGTGTCTAGCAAGTTGCCGCACTGGTGTGGCATCCTACAATGCTGAAAGTCGGCGTGGGGCGCCCCGTTGGCCTGTGAGGTGGCGTCAGTAGCGGACCGATGTGCGAATGGGGCCAAAGGCAGCGCAACGCGCCAAGATCCGGATGGCACCGAGGTGGTGTCTAGCAAGCTATGCAGCTGAGTTGCGTGCGCACTTGCGGCGAATAGGTCGAAGGCAGCACAACAATGTTTTCTGAATAGAAGACACCACAAGGCGCTGAGATTCGGTTGGCACCGAGGTGGTGTCTAGTAAGTTGCCGCATTGGTGTGGCCATCCTACAATCCTGCTCCGAATAACGGCGTGGGGTGCCCGGAGGGGGGGGGGAGGCGGCGTGAACGGGCCTTGCCAGGTGGAGGCTCGTCTGCTGTAGTGGGGCGCCCCTTTACCGTTTCAGTTGCCATTCAGCTGAGTTTCGGCCGCTCTTGATGCTACAGCGACAGGCGGCTGCAACAGGACTCTCAAAATGGCGGCCTGTCCTTTGGATTTGGGCCTGGTCCACTAAAATGGCCCTGGGACACCTTAGAACTCGGACGCTCGAATTTTTTTTCCTTTCCTCTACATGCAAAAAAGGTAAATTCCCGGTACGTTACACGCTTCATCTGCCACGATGTACTCTCCAGAGGAACCGAAAAAAAATATAGTTATGGTAACTATACCATGCATCGTCATATGGAGAGGTGGCACCGATTAATTATAGTGCTGCATAAAAGAGAGATTTGGAGGAGAACCCCCGACCTGCCAGTACATTCATCAAAGAACTGGCACTGACAGCATCAGAGGCAAGGGAAACGGTCCCAAATATTTAGAAGAACTTTGGAAAGATTAAAATGACATGTTTAGATTGTGGCAAATTAATTTCATGTGGACAGATGAGTGTTATAATAAATACAGCATATGAACATCATCATAGTCGATGGTTGGTAGAGACATTTTGACTATATCCTGGACCTGCCCGTCCTCGCCCAAAATGGCGCCGGAATAAATGGGACTCGTAACTCGTTTTTGTGTACTGGTTGCAGAACCTTGAAATCACGAGATACGTATGCAGTTTTGAAGCACATGGCGGGCGGGGACGAGAATTGATTGAATATTTCGACATCCCTATTGATATTAAGTTCTGATGTGTTATTGATTACTGTACTATTGAAAGTTCGAATTAACGCCACCCATGGTACTTGCCCGCAAATGTATATCTAGATAATTTTATTGTAACTGGCCCTGTCGTATTTTAATTATAAAATGTACGTCCACCGATTCCGCAACTGTTAGACACCTTAGTTCTTGCAACCTAATGGCCCGCCCGTTACGTTCCTCTACAGTGTAAATGTCTACTCATCATATACGATTACAGTTTGCTCCGTGGCCGGCCCACGTGGTTATAGGCCCGTATTTGTATACTGACATTTTCACAATAAAGGTTTTTAAAAGAAAACATGGTAGTAGTATTTACATTGGTAAAGTTTTTAATAATAGTCACTGTTTTAGAATCAGTAAAAGGCAAGTGAAATAAAGCATTCGAATTACATGAAGGGTAAAAGGTATAATACGCAGGAACGCAGTAAAGATAAATGGTCAAGGGTTGTTGTGTTTTCTACTCCTGCAACATAAAGTGATCGATAAGAATCTGATATTCTGGCGTATCGGCGACTAAGACAGCAGGCCGACCCTCTTTTGCTCAACGGCTCCGTCATGGGACGAAGAAACGCCCTTTTTCTCGAAAAAGGAATATATTTTACTTGCAGGACAGTTGTAAATTTTCCGGGAAAGTACATTAGCCTGGAACATTATAACATATGTTTAAGAAAAAATAATGTTCGAAAGTAATAAAAAGCGTAATTTTTAGGTCATATGACCAAGCCTTTCATCATTAGAATAAGAAAAGTAAAATGAACCAATGAAAAGTTTTATT
Organism: Lissotriton helveticus; assembly: GCF_964261635.1. Lineage (NCBI taxonomy): Eukaryota > Metazoa > Chordata > Amphibia > Caudata > Salamandridae > Lissotriton > Lissotriton helveticus. Next base: position 449,039,165 of record NC_136061.1, read on the forward strand.
AACAAGTTACATGATCTGTTATGCTTACGTTACGCGCTGCGCGCCGGATCACTTCCGGATGCGCTAACGCGGCACGTCATATGACGCATTACGCGACAACGCAGGTCCAGAATATAGTCAAAATGTCTCCACCAACCAGCGGTCGGAACACAACCCCTTTCAGCAGGCTAAATAGTTCTGTTAAATGACAACAGAAGGGACAGGCAACAAGAACCATTAGTCAAAGAGGGGAGGGCAAGTTCTTCTCTACCGGGTCACGTTGGGGCACTACCGGAACTGATCGAATTGGTAGTCTACAGAGTTTCTGGATGTTTCAGACTGAAGCTGGCGTTAGCATGAGAGCACCACCATTTCGTAGCTCCGTCGTGGCCATTCCACGAGCAATCATGCTAGCCGCTCCCCACCAGAAGCCTGCGGGAGTCGGGGGCCCCCAAGACTTTTGTAGAATCTTCAAGGCTGAGGGGACGCTTTCGAGAATGGAGCCCAAGCTCTAGCAGACAAGCGTCCGAGTTCCAAGGTGTCGCAGGGCCATTTTAGTGGACCACGCCCAAATCTGAAGAGCCGGCCGCCATTTTGAGAGTCCTGTGGCAGCCGCCTATCGCTGCACCGCAAGAGCGGGAGCAACTCAACTACATGGTGAGCGAGACGTTGTAGTCGAAAGAGCGGGCGGTAAACAGCTGAATAGCGGAAGGCACAGTGTAGCAAAAGCGGGCGGAATGGCAACTGAAATGGTAAAGGGGCGCCCCACTACAGCGTGTCTTTAGGTGAAACGGATTGTGGGACAAGGTCAAGAATGGAAGAGTTACCAAAAGGCAAAAAGTTCCGCTTGATCCCGGGAGCCGGCCACCTATGTCGGGGGCGATCTCAGGCCGCACCAGGAGAACACGACTTGGGGAGGGGGCCGGAGCCAAGCGCCCCCTCCGAGTCCGCGCCATCACACCGTCCCTCAGGGGCCTCCGTTAAGCGGTTCAGGGTGGCACCGCATCACATTGTTTACAAATGCAGTAACGTACTCAAACAGCCCCCGCTTACTTTTAGAATAGTGAAGATGAAGCAAGTGCAAATAGGCTTCAGACAGTGTTACAAGCACTCTTCAAAACTTTGAATCATCAGAGTGCATGAGTTTCATGCTCGATCGATTGAGCTAGCCGGATCGGGCAACAAAAAGTTTAAAATAGTTATGTAAATAGTTGTTTAATAAAATGTTTTACCCTGTTACTTTGCTGGTGTGTTGTATATATTTGCATAGAGTTTATCGTTATTTTGGGCGGGGTGGGTGGCGGAGCCGAGCTGTCTTGCAGCCATCATGGTGTGGAGTTCAGTTCATCTCACTAGTTTCGTATTTGTCATGAGGGGTTGTTCCTAATGTTTCTATTTTAGTGAGGTCAAAAAGAGATCCCATTAGTGGCCTACTGATTTTGCTCGATTCCTTTTGTTTTTTTACACGATTTTTCGCTATCTGCAAAGACTAAACAGAGTATTGCGACTCTGTGCTTGTTTGTAAATAGAGAATGAACCAAAGAGAACCAATTCTAAAACAGTAAATGCTTGGATAACAATCAATCAAATGGAGAGAGAAGCAGGCACGACGGATTACAACGGGGGCAAAGGTGTTAGGAATTAACATTGACTTGTGTGCTTCATTCTGGTTCTTGCACTTTAATGCGACCCCTTAGCGTCAAAACCCGTACTTTCCTGACGCTCCCTAAGCGGAATAAGGAGGAGCAGAGCCCTCCCATCTTTGCTTGGCTTACTTTCCGGTGACCACGCCCCCTTCCCACTTCCTGGTTCCTGTTCGAGTTGTTTGCTGGCGTCTGAGGGCTCTGCTGGAGCTCTGTCTTCTTGACGCTCTGCTACCTGATTCCTGACCCTCTGCCACTTGTATTCTACTCTGTGAGTGTGCGTGTGGAGTCTGATGGTAAAGCGGTATTCTTCGCCGCTTCTTTTTTCAGTGAACGCGACGCCCTGCTATTCCTCACGCATTTTGCGGGCGTATTTCGGTTCACTCTCTGTTATAACCTGGTTTTACAGCCACTGGTACCTCCTTTGGTTTTTCCTTTCTTTATTGGGCTTCCTCTTGAGAGTGAGCGCTCCGCCCTATCCTCCTAGGGGCCGGGTGTCTCACCTCCTGAGTGGGTGCTGCTCCGCTGTACTCGCCCCCTGTGCAGCCGGTCGGTGCCCCTCACTCCTGTTCTGTTTGTTGTTAGTTTTTGTTTGGTGTTTGGTGTAACTGCTCCGCTGGTCTGGGCCCCCCTTTAGTTAGCCGGCCGGTTCACCTCACCTACCCTTGCCTCTTGGAGTGCGTCCGAAGGGTGTTGAGTCCTTCGTGAGTCCTTCCTTGGACCCCTCCCTGGCTCCTGGACTCATCGTTGACGCTTGCCCGATCTACAATTGGGGTAAGATCCATGATTGATCACACTTGTCAATGTTTTATGGTGTCTACAGTAAGCATAGGGATTGTGTCTATTCATAACCTGCTCTTTGTTTCCTAGCCTGGACCATCCCCGGAGACGCCTTTTCTACTATTCTGTTACCCCTCGTATGAGGAGAGTGGTGGACACTCCTTGGGTAAATTCCCTCATACTTTTAGGAGACAGTAGATAGGAGTGTCGTATAACTTGTTAGCGCATTCCTGCTGCTGTGTCTTGGAGGTGTGGGGATTCTTCTTCGCTCCCGTGGAAGTTGGCCCTTCTCCTAACAAAAGGCCTGCGTTAACTACCCTTCACTATCTGCAAAGAGAGAGTACTCCTAATAGAAATGAGGGGGGGGGGCAGCATTCAAAGCAGATCAGTGTGCATAAACACGAAAATGTTTTTTCTTACCACGTACTTGACATTCGACAGCTTATGATATTTGCTATTAAAAAACCATTGAAATTCACTGAAAAAACCATAGGTTATAGACCATATATAGTTAGGAATTAGAATTTACAAAACCTTGAAAATTCACTGAAAAAACCATAGGTTATAGACCATATATAGTTAGGAATTAGCATTTACAAAACCTTGAAAATTCACTGAAAAAACCATAGGTTATAGACCATATATAGTTAGGAATTAGCATTTACAAAACCTTGAAAATTCACTGAAAAAACCATAGGTTATAGACCATATATAGTTAGGAATTAGCATTTAAAAAACCTTTTTTTACTCACACAAAACCATTGAAATTCCATATATAGTTAGTAGTACTAACTATATATCGCGCACCCGCAATCCACGGCTGATCATGTCACATATTACATCATTCATGACATGGTCAGTGACTTCACTGATGACATCACTGATGACATCTCAAATGACATCACTGATGACATCACTGATGACATCTCAAATGACATCACTGATGACATCACTGATGACATCTCAAATGACATCACTGATGACATCACTGATGACATCTCATTTGACATTACTGATCACATCACTGATGACATCATTCATGTGATAATACGATGAACCTCTTCAGACTCTAATATAACCTTAGATACACTCAGTGTAAACAGACACTCACAGACTGTCACTCATCCATGGAGTTACTTACACACCTAGTCAGTCATGCAAAGAATCAATCACACCTCCATTTCCTCAACTATACAGTTATACACACCTTACTTATTCAAACATATACTAACACATATTTACTCTCTTTTACAATCCCTGATACAAGTTCACAATCATCCATACAGCCACTCACACATTCACTGGCTCTTATGCACAGTTATTTATATATGCCAACTCTCACATGTACTGTGTTTTACATATGTACTTACTTTGACATGTAGCACTGAGATATCCATTCACTCACCAATGCACAGAGTCATACACCTCCCAGCCACCCACACACACACTCAGTCTCCCATACAAATACTTGAGCAACCAATCAATAACCCATATACTTACTCATATAGCTACTGATGAACACATGCAGCAGTTTACAGAACAACAAACATAATGATGCACAAATTAACACAGTTCAGTCACTAACCCATGCACTCAGTGAGACACATTTAACCACTCACTCATACAGTCAGTCATGCACCTACTAAATCCTTCATCCAGACACTTCTACATCCACTCATTCTTCAATATGTAAGACATATTTTAACTTTACAGAAATACACAGTCACTGGATGTTGTCATCAGTGATGTCATCAGTGATGTCATTTGAGATGTCATCAGTGATGTCATCAGTGATGTCATTTGAGATGTCATCAGTGATGTCATCAGTGATGTCATTTGAGATGTCATCAGTGATGTCATCAGTGATGTCACTGACCATGTCATGAATGATGTAATATGTGACATGATCAGCAGTGGATTGAGGGTGCGCGATATATAGTTAGTACTACTAACTATATATGGAATTTCAATGGTTTTGTGTGAGTAAAAAAAGGTTTTTAAATGCTAATTCCTAACTATATATGGTCTATAACCTATGGTTTTTTCAGTGAATATATATATATATATCTTGAGTGACCATTCCCAGCACAGGCTCTCAGCATGGCAAAGGTTGAGGGAAGGGATCCTCAGGGGATGAAAGGGGGCACAATGGGAGGGGAGCATTCGGGGAGGGGGGAATGAGTCCTCATATCACACATCAGTAATTTCTGGCAGAGCTGCAACTTTTGGAAAGAGTTAGCTTTCAGGCCCAATATATGTTGGGTTATAGGGGGTGAGAGGCTACAATCTGATATTTTGAGCCTGGAGATCACTATTATTTATTTTATTTATTTTGAAAGTTTTATATAGCGCGGACAAGATCTTTGCAGATATCAGAGCGCTTTACAAAGAAGGGGTGGATGAGGGAGCATAGTCAAACAGGTAAGTCAGTAACGCTAGCAGTACAAATAGGTGGGGGAAAGCCAATCATATACATATGTAACAACAATACATATCAATAATACAGTTCATACAAATAAGCAAAGCGGTCGAACAAGTAGTACAGATCGGTCCAGAGTCCTTAAAGCGTTCGAAATAGTCTTTCATGTGTATTTAGCCATGAGGATAGCTTTTACTTCTTTCTTAAAGAGTGTAGTGCGGGAGGGAGTGAGTTCCAGATCCTAGGTGCCATTCCTGAGAAGGAGCGTTTGTAGGTTTTTTCCTTCCGGAATCTTCGAGGCTTCAGCAGAAGATTGTTTGTGCCTCTAGTGTTTCTAGAGCCGCCAGAGATTGTCAGCTTCTGAGTGAAGTAGCCAGGTGAGTTCAGGTGTACTGCCTTGTGTGTCAAGCAGGCTATTTTCAGATGTATTCTAGCTTCAAAAGGCAGCCAGTTCAGGATTATTATCTGGAATGTGAATGGGCTGAAGTCTAGGAAAAACAGAATGTGGTGGCAGAACGTTTAAAAAACAGCATGTCCAGGTCACAATGTTGCAGGAAACCCATTTAGAGAGAGCAGAGTGTAAAACTCTTTTTAGCAAATTTAGCTGGATACAAGATGTTTTGTGTTGTCAGCAGCGGGGCAGCACGAGAAGGGTAGCTATTGTTGTAAAGAAGTATTCAGGGTTAAAGCTCTTAATGTAGTATGCCGATTACACAGGGAGGTGGCTAGTGGCTATCTTGCAGATTGGTAGTATAAAGGGGCCTTGTGCAGTATACTGTTGCCCCAACTATGATGATACTATATATTTTGGTATTTTAGAACAGCATCTTCTAAATGCTCCTGCACCCTTACTAATAGGAGGGGATTTTAATATTGTCCTGAATAAATAGTTGGATAGCATGTCAAAAATACATTTATCGACTCCCCCAAAATGTAAGGTAAGATGAGGGAAATGAGGAGAGATCTAAACTTGGTATACATCTGGCATACAATGTTCAGGACTCGTAAAGGGTTCACCCTTTATAGCAAAAAATATGAGCATCATTCTGGGATTGACTATTTCCTCTGTAATCAAGCCTTAAACAACTTGGTAGAGATGGGTGCCCATCTTCCAGCTCTGTTGCCAGACCACTCATCCATAATCTTAAGACTACACTTCCCAGCTAGGTTGAGGCTGAGGCGATGGACACCGAATAGGGTCCTGCTTATTGAGGAGAGCTTATGTTCAGAAATGATAGATAAGACTATTGAGTGTTTGCACAAAACATGGGTACAATCCATCACCTGGGATGTGTATAAGGCCTACCTCAGAGAAATCATAAGTAAACTCTCAAGCAGGCACATGTTAGGGCTACCTAAGCAGGAGGTGATGTTAAGGGTGAGTATTGGAACAAAAGAGATGGAAATTCAAGGCTCTTCAATTATTGACCCTTCTAGAATAGCAGTTCTCTGATTAGAATTAGAGGCAATTCAAGCAGAATATGATGGTAGGTTAGTAAGGAAGGTACAGGATAGACGAGAGCCAATAAGATCTAGTACTTTGCATATGGGAAACATTGTAGTGCTCTTTTAGCCTAGAAGACCAAGGTGGACAGAGCTAGAAACTTTATACATATGTTAGTTGCTTCTAACACAGGAAAGGCCTTAAACACTACTACTAGCAGATCTCACATTCAATGTGAACTAGGGGTCGACTCCTTATTTCTTTTTGATTTTGAGAGGGATGTGTTTTGTGGGGCCAGCCATTGAGAATATTGAGCAGCTGCTATATAGATATTGTCAGAAAAATGAGATGAGAGTCTGTTAGATGGGAGGTTAAATTACCCGCACCAACATTGTGCCAGACCCGAATGACAATTGGGTTATTAGTAACCCTGGGCATAGTTTGCGTAGTAGCGCTACGCGTAGCTACGCGAAGTGCACTTCTCCCTACGTGAGATACTCGTTGACGTTGGGGACCGCGAGCGTGCAAAAAATGCCAACTACTCTATGCGATTTTGCACTGTGCTACATGCAATTCACGTAGCACGACGTAGCACAAACTACGCAAACTTGACGAGCGTAGCGTAGTTGTCCGCCCAGGTTTAGTTATTAGTGTCTAGAGGAGAATATGAAGGCAGACTACTGGGGATGTGAAACAGGATAGCACTGTGATCCAACCAGACTAATGGGAGTGCGCATATAAAGCGAATGGAAGGGTTATTAGCAAAAATGCCATCTAGTTTATGCCCAGCTGCGTGAGTAGGACCCATAACCAATTGCTTTAGGCCCCTAACGGTCATATTCGTGAGAAGAGCAAAAGGGTCTGGATCATCTAGAGTCTCAAGGTGAAAGTTAAAGTCACCAAGTACTGCATAATTGTTACAGAGAATGTTTGCGTCTAAAAGGTTGTTCAACTCATTTACACTGGGCCAAGTGGTCTATACACCAGCGTGCCTTTGCAATAATGTGAGTTGGAGATCGTGATATGAAAGCAGAGGGCCTCACAGTAAGGAGTTGATGTAGGATCACAATGCAGTGTTAGAATAGATCTGTAAATCACTGCTTGGCCGCCTCCTCTTTTGAGTGCTCTGTCTAGCCATAATACATTGTAGTTCTTTGGGATAACTTCTAAAATATCTGGGTTAGATGATGAGTCTGCTCATGTTTCTGTGATAAACGCTATAGAGAATTCTTGCGTTTCCATAAAAGGATGAAACTCAATGATAGGTTTAGTCAGAGATCTTGCAATTAAAAGTCAACTGAGCGCTATCATTATTATGGGGGGGTCACTAATAGGATGACCACTGGTAAGCATTAGAGATGTTAGACAGTAACCACAGGTGGGACAGGTATAATTATAATTGAGGGAAAAACTATCTGTGTCAGCTGAACAGATACCGATGGGGCAGAGCGATAAAAGATCCTTCCGGGAATAGCAGATGAATGGCCTGGTGTCTGGGTTCAAAAGACCAGGGGGACTGGTGCTTGGCGCGGTCCGTGTGCGGATGGGCATTGACAAGCTAGACTTTGGTGAACCTTTACACGCGTAACTGCATGGACGCGCTAACTGATGTAATTAAATGGCCTGTAATGGGCAACGGGCATGTCCGTGGGCATGGGCATGGCTAGTGTGGCACGCAGCGTGAGGCTGGAAGGAGAGGGGGAAAAGCAAAAGCCAAACTGGGATCTAGCATCCCCCAGATTTGTCTGCATGCTCCCCTGCAGACGGACTCTACTAGTAAAGAAAATTAAAACTGAAAGAAAAGTGTGAACATTTGAAACATAAAATCAATAAAAAAGGGCTGCTGCCCTTCTAACGATAGTGCCATCGCTATCATGAACCTCTAGCACAGGAGCCAGCGCCTCCCAAAGATAGTTGATGAGTCTGCCTACAAGGAAAGAAAAGTCTTGGTTTAAGGGCAGTTCCATTTTGAATCACTTTCGCACACAGCTGCACGGACGCGCTAGTGATGAGATGAAATGGTGTGTCATGGCCAGAAGGCGTGTTCATGGGTGTGGCTAGTGTGGACCACAGCTCATAGCTAGAAAGAGAGGGGGAAAGCAAAAACCAAACGGGTCTAGCAACCCCTGAGACATGCCTGCAGGCTCCCCAGCAGACTGTCTCTACTAGTAAAGTAAATTAAAACTAAAAGAAATGTGTGAACATTTTTAAAACCTAAAATCAATAAATAAGGGCTGCCACCCTTCTGACGATAGTGTGATCGCTATCAGGATCCTCTAGCATGGGAGCTAGGCACCACCCACAAATGGCAGAAGATTCTGCCTACAAGGAAAGAAAACTCGTGGTTGCAGCTCGGTTCCATTTTGAATCACTTTCGCAGTGAGTGTGTATGTGTATAGACATACATAGAACTTTAATGTAGGAAACTAGGGTATAAGTTGAGAAGTGTGAGATCCAATATTAAACACAATTCTTGTCAGGGTGATCCATAAAAGTCACTAAATAAACCTTTTCTCATCCTCAGCTTTGCATGCAACAACCCGGCTTAACTTACAGGCAATGTAAAGTATTTATGCAGCACTCAAACAGTAATATACAAGAAAAATCCCAAACAAAATTCGAAAAATAGAGTACATTTTAATAAATAAGATGACATCAAAGCATCAAAAATAAAATTAGTAATCTGGAAGACTAATACTATGTTTTTAAACTGTAAGGGGGACAATGGTCATGGCACTGTGATGATGATAGGACTGGGATTAGTTCTTCATGATTGTTCTCATATGTACTGTAACATTCTATTCTGCTGGGACACAAAATGTATGATTTATCATTGCAATATTTTTGGAAATAATAAAAATGTAAGAAAAAAATAATAATAAAAATTAGTAGAGGCAGTTATACATTTTTTAAGTTTTCAGTAAAAATAGCACCAAGAAGCACAAAGCTCCTCTTGCAGGTAACTGTTTGCACTGGAGCATGCTAAAGTCACAAGTTCAGGCTGACTGCGAGGGAGTGCAGGTGGGATACAGGAGCCTGGTTCTTCTAGGTAAAGAGTTTACCTTCTCATACAGTCCAAGTTCACTCGAGGAGCCACATCGGGAGATTGCGTCGGCAGGAGCTACAAAGAGCTCGTTGCTGACACAAACAGCAGGACGCCATTGGATTCTAGTGTTGGCTGGGGAAGCGGCGATCATTGCTTTCGCAGAGTGCAAATCGCCATCATAACTTCACATTTGCGTATGATGCAGGTGACCATTTGCCATTGCGAAGAGCCCACATCTTTTCACCTGGAGTTCAGTTCTTGCAGATTTGAGGTTGGAGGAATACACTCTGATAGCAGCCAAGGGTCCAGGGCCTGGGGAGGCACCTATTGGGGGTCAGGACTCACTCCAGCAGAGGCCAGCAGCAGGGCTCAGACAGGTCCAGTTGGTGCTGGTCAGCTGGGCAGTTGTAGTGAAGACCTCTGGAAGCTTGCTGCCTCCCTGTAGCTCAAACAGGGGGTCAGTCAAGTGACCCATGGAGTCACTTCTGGGGATGCCGGATTCAAGCCAAGCAGGTCCAGTCTTCCTTCTTCAGACAGCAGTGCAGTCCTTCTTTTCTTCTGTCTCTTCCAGGGGGCCAGGAGTGCTCTGATCAGAGAATCTGAGGGTGACACTATTATACCAAGTGCCAGTCTGTGTGTGGGGGCCCCTCTGTTTGTCTACCTCTAAACTGGATCTGGTTAGTTATGTCCCTTCCCCTGGGTCTGGTTTCAAATTGTATACGGTAAAAAAGAGCTGACAGGCCCAGGTGTCAGCTGCATTTGGCAGTGACAGGGCAGGCAGCTGCAGAAGTCAGCAATGGGTGGGCACAGCCCTTGGGCTACACTTTGAAGCCCAGGAAGGGCTGAGTATAACCCCCATCCTATACTGATCAGGAGAGGAACTCGCTCCCCACACCGAAGGGCCTTTTGTCCATTGTCCTGAAGGGATACACATCACACCACACTAGAGCCAAGAACTGTCATGTGACCCTGGACACTGGCAGAAAGGCACATTTGGTTGGGCAGAACGATTCCAACTTTCTTAAAGTGGCCTTTTCAGAAAAGTAACCTAAAATTTGAATCTATCATGAAAGAGGATTTTAGATTACCATTCAAAGGAGTGGAAGAGGATTTTTCTATCTGGTCCAAAACTGAATTTATCACTGTAACACTTAGGTGTAATAAGGTAACCCAGTGTTAGTCTATTGGATAGGTAGCCTTGCTGCAAGGAAAATTGCCGTGGGGAGTTTTTCACTGTAAGGACAGGCAAAACATGTCCTACTTCTTACATATCATGCACCCTATCAGCTTTTAGGGCCTAACTTGTGGGTGACATATAAGTATTTAAAAAAAAAAAAAGCTTTGAACCTGGCAAAATGTCAGTTTAAAGCAGCACTACAGGCTGCAGTGGTAGGCCTAAGTGATGTTCTAAGGTGCCACTTTAGTGGGTGAAACAATGAGTGCTGCTGCCCACCAGTAGTAAATAATTTACAGGCACTTGAAACATGTAAAAGCATATACCAGGGACTTATAAGTAAATTGCATGTGCCAATAAGATGTATACCAATTTTATAATGTTTAGAAGGGAGAGCACAAGCTCTTTAACACTGCTTTTTAACAGTTCACCGAGGCCTAAAAGACAACAGAAATGGACTCAGCAAACATTTGGGTTGACCTTGCAGAACAGGCAAGGTCCAACATATATGTAATTTAAGTAGTTATGTTTCTACTTAACATATATATGTATGCCAAATTGTATAGATAGCACATACATAGATGACTGTATGATTATGGGTTTGCATTATCTTCTTTGATAAGAATGTAAATATAAGTATATGCAAGGCATGTGTAAGTGTTTAACATTGTATTTAGATTTTGTATTTAGATTTAAAAAAAAACATTTGTTTATACATAACACACATTAGAATATCTGAGCATGTAACATAATGTGTTTATGTGTGTATGCATGTATACATTCATATATATATATATATATATATATATATATATATATATATATATATATATATATATATACTAGCAGCCCGTCCCGACGTTGTCCGGGTATGAATTGCTGCCGGCCAGTAGTATATTGTTTTGTAGGATTTCGATTTGATAGCATTTCTTATCTGTGAAAGGCCTGTGAAACGCTCCGATTCACAGTGCACTGCTGATGCACTGTGCGCGTTCAGTAGTGTGTGAACTCGAGTTTCCCTACTTTATTTTTCCTTGCAATATTATATAGCGCAAACTCGACAACATGGCATGAGCACAATTTACATTACAGAAGAACACATTCCTTTGTGGTAGGCACGGGGAGACAAAGCGATTTGCCTGGAATCACAGGACGTTGAGCTGATGCCGAGATTCGAACGTAGCTCCCCAGCTCTAAAGTTCGCAATTCTAGAACTTGTGGCGGGAGGTGTGTCTAAAAGTGTATGTCGGTGCTGGCCATCAATGAGAGAGACCTGTGCATTTTTCGAATCGGTGGTGAAAAAATATGAGTATGTTGCTGGAGATGTGGGCCTCCGTGCCACTTACCGGGGGGAGGGTAAACACCCATTATTCCGCAACTTTCTTTCCGCATACCATCACTCCGCATACTTTCATTACGAAAGTACCATGACTCCGCAATGCCATTTTAACGCATGGCATTACATTTTATATGCTTTTACCACGCATATATTAACAACGAAATTCGTTGTAAATGCATGAATGGGAAAAACATTTTTTAAAAATTTTTGGATAAGGTAAATATGGGTATTTGGGTATATGTTCTGGGGCACTGAGGTATATGATTTGGAGTATTTGGGTATTTTAAGGGTTCAGATATAGTTTTGGGTGATGGGGTACAGGGGTATTTTAGGGTTTAGGGATAGGTATGGGTTTTGGGGTACAGGGGTATTTTAGGGTTCCATCATGAGTGATGTAATATGTGACGTCATCAGCAGTGCATTGCACGCGCAAGTTATAGTGAGTCCAACTAACTATAACGTGGGAATTTCAATGGTTTTATGCGAGTAAAACTTCCAGCTAACTATAACTGGTGTGAAACCTATGGTTTTTTCAGTGAATTTAATAGGTTTTTTAAATGCTAATTCCTAAGTATAACTGGTGTGAAACCTATGGTTTTTTCAGTGAATATATATATATATAAAATTTCTATGGCAAAATTAAACCCCTCATTTTGTTCCTTTTCAAATTAAATGTATTAAGTGTTACCACTTTATTCCAATCAAAATGACTTCAGGTGTGCCATACTTTTGTCATAAGTAAGACTGTTAGCGTTCTAGTTGTTCTTTAGAACACTCTGGGACATTCTGTCATTGGGCTATAGTTGGGCTACATCTGGCTGATATTTGGGCTACATTTGGGCTCTTTTGTTTCTGGTGGCCATCTTGGGAGACTGCATATCAGAATTTTTTTAATGAAATATAAGAGGATTTGAGAAGTCACTCAAAATGTGCCCTAATTTTTCTTTCTTCAGCACTAATCATAATTTCTATGGCAAAATGAACCCCCTCATTTTGTTCCTTTGCAAATTAAATGTTTTAAGTGCTAACACTTTATTCCAATCAAGATGACTTCAGGTGTGCCATACTTTTGTCATAAGTAAGACTGTTAGCGCTCTAGTTGTTCTTTAGAACACTCTGGGACATTCTGTCATTGGGCTATAGTTGGGCTACATCTGGCTGATATTTGGGCTACATTTGTTTTTTTTGTCTCTGGTGGCCATCTTTGGGCTACATTGGGCTACATTGGGCTACATTTGGGCTCTAACATATATATAGCCCAATGTAGCCCAATATATATTTTTTCAAAGTTAATTTTCGTAAAAACCACTGGAGCATATATCTTGAGACATAGCAAAGGCACATCGGGGTACCAGTCCCTACAATTTTGCCAAGTTTGGTGGAAATCCATTCAGCCGTTCGGGCTAAAAGTGAGTCCAACTGCCCTATGGAAATTAACATGGGGAAAACACGTTTTGGGACCCCCCCTTTTATCTCGGCCCCCGCTTGACGGATCCCCCCCGAAACTTCTAGGGAAGGAGCGGAGCGCAGCGAGGCAAAGTTAAGGAAAATTACAGGCAGATCCCTCATTCGGCGCCAAAGTTATTCCCAATAGAATGTTGCGGATTTCCCAATAGAATGTTGCGGATTTCCTATGGAAAACGATCCTAACTATAACTACCTACTGGCAACCGCCAGTAGGTAATATATATATATATATATATATATATATATAATATATATAGTATATATATATATTATATATATATAATAATATATATAATATATATATAGATGTAATAATTTACAACATATATATATATATATATATATATATATATATATATATATATATATATATATATATGTTGTAAATTACAATTTATATATATATATATGTAAATTACAACATATATATATATATATATATATATATATATATATATATGTTGTAAATTATTACATCTCTTAACATGGCCGCTTTTCATTACATTTTCCTTTCTAGTTGTTTTTAGGGCTCGGACTCCTCCCCAGTGAAACTGGGAGGAGTTTCGAGAACTAATGTTAAAGGAGAAAAAAAAGAAGAAGTATCTCCTAGGGCCTTGGTGAGAGGAATTCCACACATTCCTTAGCGTTTTCTGTCATCTGGTCAGTGATTCGTCTTCCCTGTGCTGTGTATGTAGTAGCCTTGAAGTGATAGGCTGTAAGTAATGTACGCGTGCCCGATGTGGCATTTTGTGTGCGAGAACGAGCATGGCAGAGTGATTAATCTTAATTACGAGCTGTCAGAGTGCCCGTGTAATGCAAGCCAGATGGTGCGAGCGCGTACACCATTGCATGCAACAGAACAGTGACACGGTAAGCTCGCAGATGTCCTCCCTCTCTCCTCAGCGCCCCTCCCACCCCCTCTGAGTCGGGAAGCATGGCCTGTGTGTACTGGGTGTACGCAGGGGCGACATCACAGGCAGCACCAGTGCAAAGTTCTTACACTCACAAGGAGACATGCCAGCAGAGGTGCAAGCTTCTCACACTCAGAAGAAGGACATCACAGGCAGTAACGGTGCAATATTCTCACACTCACAAGGAGATCACTGGCAGTACACACCACATGAACACACTCCACAACACATAGCAACAATACATTGGCATTTATAATGCCATTAGCTCAAACTCAAATAAATCCGAGCCTGATTGCATTTCTAATGCTTGTTTCCATTGCTACCTTCCAGAATACTTGTATAACATACTATTTCAGAATACCTGTGTGTATTCTTCATTCTGGTTTATGATTCTATGTAATGACAGTTGGTGGTTGGTCAGCGGGCGATGTGCTTGCTGTGTGTTGCTTTCCTGATTAAACTACACTTGTTCATCTCAAGAAGTCCACAGAGTATTCTTCACAATATGAGGATGGGATGTAAAACTAGTGCGATGATGTGTAATGCCACAACTAGATAAAAATGAACACATGTCATGGGAAACAAGTTGTGTACCATTATCTGTGATTAAAATGGGTGGATAGCCTTCTTCATTAAACAGTTTCTTTAAGAAACTAATGGTACAAGCAGTAGTAATGTCTTTAACAAACTCAACTGTAAGCCATTTTGAGAATACATCAATAGTTACAATGGCAAAACGTTGATTAAGGGGTAGTTCCTCCATTGGTCCACCTCTTTACATGCTGAACATTTTTCAATCCATGAAGCAACCTTTCCATCCATGCTAGGCCACCAGAAATTAACTTTGTGCCTGCGTTGAGTTAGTGTTTGACCCAAATGGCCTTCATGAGCTATGTTGATTAACTTTTGTCTTAAATGCCTCTTTTTCGATCACAGAATAATTCTGTTCAGATGACATGAGGGTACGAGAGGCAAAAGCAATTGCACGCTCACCTCCAGGATATTTCTGTAATAGAATTGCACCCAAACCCGTGGCACTAGCATCCCCCATGAACACAGAAATACGTTTTGTGTCAAAAGGAGCTAAGATATTGGCTTCACAAATGTCACTTTTGATGAGATTAAAGCTAGCATTTTGATCATTTCCCCATACAAACTTTGCACCTTTCTTTAACCCCTTAACTGCGGGGCTTATTCCCCCACTGTGCTGGGGGGCGGGGGCGCGAACAGCGCCCCGGTGCTCACGACGAGCACAGCTCGTCATGAGCCACGGTGCTCGAGTGCTCATGACGAGCTGAGCTCGTCATGGCCACACCCATTTCCTTAGAATGCTCAGCACAGCAGGGGAATTAGCCCCGCCTGTGAGCATTCTAAAGGTCACGGGAACTGTGGCTTATGACGAACTGAGCTCGTCATAAGCATGGGAGGGGTTAAAAGTGCTCTCAACTGCCATGTTTTGTCAAAGAAATTCCTAAGAAATTTGGAGTAATACTCTTTTAACCCCATAAACGACCTAAGCTGATCTTTATCAGTGGGACACAAGGAGCCAAATGAATAGCTTCCAGGAGATTTTTCTTTGGTTTTATTCCCATTGTGATATTTCATAACAGAGATACTCAATTTGTTGTACCAGTAAGGAACATTTCTCCTTACGTAGCGTAAGGCCAGATTCTAAAATTCTGCGTACAAGATTATGATCAGCAACAGAATCACCAAACACTAGTATGTCATCCTGGAAAAAGACTACCTTTTGAATACCTTTGAAGATTTCAGTAACCTTCCTTTGGAAAACGCTGGCTGCTGAAATCAATCCAAAAGGAAGTAGTGTGAACTGAAAGATTCCTTCAGTGGTTATAAAAGCATTTAGTTGTTTTGAATCATCATGTAATCTGACCTGATGATACGCACTCTTTAAATCCAACTTGGAAAAATAGTTAGCTCCCTGCAAAGTAGATACCAACTCACCAATATTTGATAAAGGAAAAGTATCAGCTACAACACATTTGTTTAGGGGTCTTAGACCCACACATACCTTAATTTTCCGTCTGATTTCTTCGTAATTACAATCGGAGACACCCATGAGATAGCCTCAACAGGTTCAATTACACCATTTTGTAACATTTCATTTATCAAAGATTTGACATCATCTCTTACAGACAAGGGAATTCTCCTTAGTTTATGCTGAATGGGTAGACTGTTCTCTTTTAATCGGAAAAATGTGAGTACCCTTTCAATTCACCCAATTCACTTTTAAATACCTCTTTAGATTGTTGCAATATATCCTCCAAGGAATCATCATCCACCACCATGACTTGAGAGGGTGCTCATGGGTTTATAATGATATGATCATATTGATGAACCCATCCTAATATGGGAGGCCCATCAACTGACACATAAATCTTACCATTAGTAGACCTGTTCTTAAAAATAATGGCAGATTTAAAATAACCTACAATATCAATAGTTTCACCCTGATATCCCGTTGGAGAAATGTCACTTTTGGATAGTGGTTTATCACTCCAATGACTTCCAAAAATAGCTTCTGCAATAATGGTGTACCTGGAACCTGTATCAACCATGAGAGATACATCCCGTCCATCTATGGTAAAAATAGCTTTTGGTCTATTTTGTCTCTTGTCATCATCACAAACACTGTCAACATCACCAACAACCAAGAGTCTCTCTCTCATATTTGAGATTTCGCCCGAAGAGACTTGTACAACTGCTATCTTCGCACGATTTTTAGTTTTACACATTTTGTAGAAATTTCCAAGTCATCCACATTTCAAACACTCTTTGTTAGAGGCAAAACAAAATCTGAAGTCATACAGGTGACTGTTACTGCCACACCGCGAACAAAACGCATTAGTAGACTTTGTGGTAATGTTTTTCTTGTTACCAGGCCTCATTTTGTTTTTTACTGCAGCAACTGATTCTTCTTCATCCAAAACGCTTTCATCAACTGGATTTTTCTGTGAAATCTCAAATACTTCTTGTTGAGAGCTGTTTTTCTTTAAAAGTTCCTTCATACAACTCTCTGACTCTTCTATAACGTTAGCTAAGTCAATAGCTACTTTTAAAGTTGGATTTTTATCTGCCCAAAGTCTTTCTTGGATCTTTCTATTGTTGCATTGAACGATCAATTGATCCCTAATCATTTTATCATTCATCTGGCCAAATTTACACTTCACAGATAGTTCTCTTAGCCGAGCAACAAAATCATCAATAGATTCCTCACTTCTTAGACAATGGGTATAAAATTTATAACGATTCATGACTAAAATTGCCTCTTTTGAGAATCTAACCTCTAGTCTACAGATTGCTTCTTTGTATTCATCTGGAATTGGCTGTCCATTAGCTTGAAGTGCTTGTAGCAAAAACCTGAAAATCCTGTGTCCTTCTTTACCTAAGGTGCTTAGGAGTAGTGCTTTTTTTCTTTTCCCTGAAAATTCCTGACGATCTAGCACATCTAAATAGTTATTAAAGATTATAATCCAATCTTCCCACGGTATAATAGGAGGACCACATTTATTTAGAAAAGGAGGTGGCAAGGTGACATTAATAGCCTGCAACATGACAGAAATGTATCTATAAAATATTGTGGTTTACTTTTAAACAGCTAAATATCTCGTTTTCCCAACGAGAATTATGCTGCATATTTTATTTTTCCATAAAGGAGGAAGATGTGTTGTACATTATTACTTCTCTTAACATGGCCGCTTTTCATTACATTTTCCTTTCTAGTTGTTTGTTCCATTACTACCTTCCAGAATACTTGTATAACATACTATTTCAGAATACCTGTGTGTATTCTTCATTCTGGTTTATGATTCTATGTAATGACAGTTGGTGGTTGGTCAGCATGCTGTGTGTTGCTGTCCTGATTAAACTACACTTGTTCATCTCAAGAAGTCCACAGAGTATTCTTCAACAATAACCTCAACTCCAGACGCATCCCAAACCTCTCTGACTGCTATAGAGTCCCACACACCCTTTCCAAACTCTTCCCCCATGTATCCAGTTCATTCAACTAACAGGTACACATGTCCACTACTCATCATGATAATTCACATATTCCCTTGACTAATCCACTTCACTGAATGCATCTCTTTGAAAACAATGCAAGAAATTTTAATGAACTCTAACTTAACACACTTCTCACAACTAATACACAGCGAAAAAAACTTTGTATTATTCTACCAACATCAGCTGTAACCTTGAGTTTCAGAGCAACGTGTTACTCGCCATAAGCACTTAAACATGTTGTCAGGATTAGGAAGCATTAAATACACAATTACAGTTACAATTTAGAGGAAAAAGGGTGATCACGTTGTAGAGCAAAACTATCT
The DNA here is from genome assembly GCF_964261635.1 of Lissotriton helveticus. Lineage (NCBI taxonomy): Eukaryota > Metazoa > Chordata > Amphibia > Caudata > Salamandridae > Lissotriton > Lissotriton helveticus. The sequence continues at coordinate 449,057,716 of NC_136061.1, forward strand.
TTATTGTTCACCAGAGTCAGTGCTACTGTCGTATTCTTTTCTACCTAACAGCATCATAGTTTCTTCTACAGCTGATCCTCTACTCTTTCCAACATGATGAATGCACTTCATAGAAGTCTGCACTCTATTGTGAGACTGTTGACGAATCAGACGTAAGATCAGTTAAAGTGTTCTCAACCCTATTGCAATTTGTAAGGACACATATTGATGACCTGAACTTAAATCCAGAGCCTTCAAATTACCACAAAGCTTAAAAAATCAATTTAAGAACATACAGATGCTCAAGTAAGTTGCAAACTTCTACTAAATGAAAGCAAGCGTTCAGAAGGAAAAAAGGGAGGAGAGGAAATAATGGGGCAGAGGATTGGCAAATGCAACACACACCCAAAAAGATTCTATGAATAGCAAATAATCAGTAATGCCAATTAGTGAAAAAAGTCTAACAACGTGGTGTTCCTGCATCATGTACGTATGGAAAAGTGTGTACCTTGTCTCATACACCTTGTCTCATGCACCTTGTGGGCCTGTTAGAGCCTCGTTCTAACTGTCCTTGAGTTAAGAGGGAGTCGTGTAGATACTAAGGCCAGAATGACCAAACCTCCAAAATCGTCACCAATGCCTTGGACATTCTGACTTCAAATCCCCAAATGGTAAGTTACCAGATTGATCCAGAATTGCAAGTCAACTCACACAATTTCCTTGATTCTCGGGGTTTTTCTGCTCCCATGTATCACCTTCACTGACCAGGTTTTCTATGTGGAAGTAGAGAGGGTAGTGGATAGCTGTGTGGTGGCCATGGAGGGGGGAAGGTATTGGGGACAGGATTCAGAGCAGCTGAGGTAGTGTAGCATGGCCGCTTGTACTCTGGGAGGGGTCGAATGGGGGACGGCATCAGCCTTTGTTTACTACCTCTACCCTTGAGTAGCAGGAGTTTTCTTTCCTGGTGCTTTCTTGCATTTGGCAAAATCGAACCTGGTTGTCCCCACACACCGCAGTTCTGGGTGTTGTAACATTGAGCAACTTGGAATGGCGAGCAGCAGTATCTGCTCTCCCCATAACCCCCGGGCATGCCAGCCACGAGCCCGCTGACTACCAAGGCATACCACTCATCCCTACTTGAATGAGAGCTTTAGAGAGGTATTGTATTATAATTGCATTCATATTATTAACGAATTTTGTACCGCGCACGGTTACCCGGAGGCATCCCAGCGCTTATAGAGAATCAGAGCGAGTTGCCTATGTGAAACAGAACAGATTTAGAATTATTCTGGAAATAGATAAGTTTTCAAATGTTTCCTGAACCTGAGCAGGTTTGGTTCAGAGCGTAGTGAGAGTGGGAGGGAGTTCCAGGCGTGTGCAGTATGAATAGAAAAGCTCCTGCCACCTGAACGGGCTCTCCTAATTCTCTTTATCTGAAGGAGGTGTTTATTATTGGAGCGTAAGGCTCTGGTGGGCTTATATGGCTGAATCATGTCCTTCAGAATAGCAGGTCCTTTCCCCTGCATGCTCTTGTGAGCAATACAGAGGGCTTTGAAGGTCACTCTCTCTTTGACCGGGAGCCAATGGAGTGCCTTTAGAGCGGGCCTGGCTGATTGCCTGGCCGGAACGTTCCGCAGCAGCCTGGCTGCCGCGTTCTGCACTTGTTGCAGGATTTTGAACGTTGATTCCGGTGCTCCGAGAAAGAGTGCATTACTGTAGTCCAGGCGTGAGATGATTAGACCTTGGACTAACAGCTTCCGGGAGAGTTCAGGTAAGAGGGGGAGAACCTTACGGGCCGAACGGAGCAGTCCATAACACACGCCAGCGATCTTCTTGGCGTGTGTCCTAAAGGACAGATCAGGCTCCAGCCAGACCCCCAGGCTCTTAATCTCCTTCTTTGGGTCAGGCGGAGTGCCCATACAGTTGGGCCAGCTGCTCGGCGAGAGGGCAAAGCTTGAGTGGCCCAAGATCATCAGCTCAGTTTTTGAGCCATTCAATTTGAGCGATGACCTGGTCATCCAGTCAAACACCTCTCTTAGGCATGAATGGAGCGTTTCAGGCTGTTTCTCCAGCTGTGTCAGACCCACCACTAGCTGAGTGTCGTCCGCATAGCTTATGGTCTTAAAGCCAAACGGAGACACCACACCCTCCAGGGGTGCCATATACACGTTAAATAACGTCGGGCTCAGGGATGAGCCCTGAGGCACCCCACAGTGAAGTGGAAGGGGAGGAGATTTTGCGTTGCCTTCCCAAACCTCGAAGGTACGCCCCTCCAGAAAAGAGGCCAGCCATTCCAGGGCCGCTCCTGTGACTCCTGTCTCTGCTAGGCGTTGTGTCAACACTCCATGGTTGACAGTATCGAAGGCCGCACTTAGGTCCAGGAGGATCACTGCCACTGACCCCCCTGTATCCAAAGTGCTTCTGGCCTCCTCTACAACTGCTAGCAGAGCCGTGTCGGTTCCATGACCCGGTCGGAATCCCGTCTGGGAGTCTCTCAACCGACCATTCTCCTCGAGAAAGTTGGACAGTTGGCGGTTAACCAGTTTCTCGGCAACCTTACTAATCCCTGGTAGCAAGGAGATGGGCCTGAAATTGGCCAAGTTCTGTGGATCTAAGCCAGGCTTCTTCAGAAGCGCTTTAACGACTGCGCTCTTCCAGTCTGGCGGTACCGTGCCGTGAGCGAAGGAGAGATTGACCAAATCGGTCAAAGGCTCTCCTATCGATGGGGCAGCCTGCTTTAAATACCGCATTGGGACTGGATCTCGAGGCGAGCCACTCTTCAAGCTCCCGAGGACCTTCAGTACTTCGCCTGAGGTTACGGGGCCAAAAGACGTCAATAAATTTTCCGACATGCTTAAGTCCTCAGACGGAGTCGGGGTTCCCATCACCGGAGGGAGAGAACTAATAATGGTGTCAATTTTATCTTTGAAGTAAGTGGCCAATTCCAGACATTTTTCCTGTGGTCTGTCGTGGACAAGAATGGGATCCTGTGGTTTAAGAAGCTCCTTCATCACTAGAAAGGCTTCCCTGGATGAGGACGCAGCATGACTCACTCTCTCCCCAAAAAAGGAGGCCTTTGCTGCGCGTATAGCAAGTTTGTACGTCCTTAATTCCCTACGGTATTTTTCCCTACTCTCTGTCTCTGGGTTCTTCCTCCATGATCTCTCCGCCCGTTTACAGTTCTTTCTCAGGGTTCTAAGCTCTGGGGAGTACCATGGGGCAGACCCCACTCTCTTATCCCTAATAAGCATCTTCTTGAGTGGAAGCACATGGTCCACTGCGTTGGTCAGCCAGTTCCTCATCGTAGCGTCTGCAGTCACTGGATCCTGACCTTTCTCAGGCTGGGAGCCCTCCAACCGGGCATTCCAGGCCTCTACTGGGAGCCTTGATTATGCCCTGTCTATTCTAAATTTCCTGGATGGGAGGGTATCATCTTCCTTTACCTCCCAGTTTGCCATGATCAGTGAATGGTCAGACCAGGGAAGAACAAGAGGGGGCATAGCTAATAAACCCCTCATGTTCGTAAAAAGGGGGTCCAAAAGGTGCCCTTTAACATGTGTGGGCCCGGTGTTTATCAAATTCATCTCCAGGGCGGTCAGCTCGCTCATTAAATTAGTTGCCATTGGGTCAGTAGCCTCATCAAAATGGCAGTTGAGATCTCCCAACAGAATAAAGTTGGACGAAGCTGAGGCCAGGAGAGTGGTAGTTTCCATAAGCGAAGATATAAACTCCCCCACACTTCCAGGTGAACGATAAACTAGGAGGCCTGTCAGCGTGCAGGTAGGGGAGAATTTAAGGGAAAATTGGCAGCTCTCACAATCTTTCACCCCTGCCTCCCAGGCTTTACAGCCCAGTGAATCCCTATAGATAATGGCCAAGCCCCCCCCCCTCCTCCCTGCGCCTCTGTCAAGATGGTAGATCAAATATCCCGGCGCTAGCGCTGTAACCACATCCGGACCCGAGGCGTCAGATAGCCAAGTCTCAGTGAGAAACAAGGCATCAACCTTGTGGTCCAGGAGTAGGGAATTAATCTCCGTAGCGTGGCAGGGAAGGGATCTGCAATTCAGCAGGGCAAGACGACGCAGGGTAGTGGGGGTAGTTACTCCTAAATCCGATTGGCAGACTCTACACCCCCGGAAACATTTTCCCCCTTTAGCGGTATAGCAACATGTGGCATGCTTTGGTGTTCTATAGGATAAAAGCTCCTCCTTCGTGTATCTGACCGAAGAGGCTTGATGGGGGCTCGAGTCGGGCATAACCAATGGCCCTGGTCCCGTCTGGGCCCGGACGGGCACAGACGGGCTTGACTCTGGCGAAACTCCGGCGCAAGTCCGGCGCGCCCACTGCACGCGTCCGCTGCGCGGAGCCATAAGGGACTATTTTTATAGGGCAACTAGACCGGTCGTCCAATGTGACCCCACCTAAGATGGCCGCCAAAACGGGATCGAGCCCTGGCCCTGGTCTAAACAAGCACCCAGGGATCAGGGACCAAGAGAAATGAATTCACAGCCCAAACGAGGGTAGGAGCGTTCAGTAGGATAATTCTAAAATTGATTTTAAAATAATTCCGTTTTTGTGAAGATTCCTAAAATTATTCTAAAAATGTGGTGCAGGTGCAGGGGGGGATCGGACACAAGGGAAAAATCAAATGCAGCTAAAATAAGCACTGAGCGCTCGACTAGCAGCCTCTCAAGAATGCTCTATCTCCGGTCTGGTAGCTAAGCCCTCCTTTTATAGGGCAACTAGACCGGTCGTCCAATGTGACCCCACCTAAGATGGCCGCCAAAACGGGATCGAGCCCTGGCCCTGGTCTAAACAAGCACCCAGGGATCAGGGACCAAGAGAAATGAATTCACAGCCCAAACGAGGGTAGGAGCGTTCAGTAGGATAATTCTAAAATTGATTTTAAAATAATTCCGTTTTTGTGAAGATTCCTAAAATTATTCTAAAAATGTGGTGCAGGTGCAGGGGGGGATCGGACACAAGGGAAAAATCAAATGCTGCTAAAATAAGCACTGAGCGCTCGACTAGCAGCCTCTCAAGAATGCTCTATCTCCGGTCTGGTAGCTAAGCCCTCCTTTTATAGGGCAACTAGACCGGTCGTCCAATGTGACCCCACCTAAGATGGCCGCCAAAACGGGATCGAGCCCTGGCCCTGGTCTAAACAAGCACCCAGGGATCAGGGACCAAGAGAAATGAATTCACAGCCCAAACGAGGGTAGGAGCGTTCAGTAGGATAATTCTAAAATTGATTTTAAAATAATTCCGTTTTTGTGAAGATTCCTAAAATTATTCTAAAAATGTGGTGCAGGTGCAGGGGGGGATCGGACACAAGGGAAAAATCAAATGCAGCTAAAATAAGCACTGAGCGCTCGACTAGCAGCCTCTCAAGAATGCTCTATTCATATAGCACTTGCTACCCCCGACGAAACATAAAAGTGCTTTTTCGGCAAGTAGAATGCTACTCCGGAACCCATAAGTGTTGAATTAGTATAGTGAAATACGAAAGTAATTTGAGTGGTGGATAGGTTAGTCAGTTATTTTGATTCATAAAGACAGCAGAGGGATAGACGAGGGAAAAAGGTTTGAATCTATAAAGCGCTTGTTACTCCTGATGGGGTGCTGAATAGCTTTTTTGGCGAGTAGCACGCTACTACGGAACTCATAAAGGATTAGTGGTGAATTAGTATAGAGAAATATAAAAGTAATCTGAGTGGTGGATATTAGTCAGTTATTTGGATTGAGAAGGATAGCAGAGGGATAGAAGAGAGAAAAAGGTTTGCATTTATATAGCGCTTGTTACCGCTGATGGGGTGTTGAAGTGTTTTTTGGGCGAGTAGCACACTACTCTATAACCCATTAAGAATTTGTTGTGAATCAGTATAGTGAAATATGAAATTTGAGAAGTGGACATGTTAGTCTTATTTTGATTGAAAAGGATAGTGGATGGGTAAAAGACTGAAGGAATTATACTTTTTGTTTGTATGTTTTGGAGGTCATAGCAGGTTTTGGATGAGTAAAAAGGATGTGGAGGGGAAGAGTCAGAGGACAAAGTTTAGAAAGGCTTGTTTTGGGGGATCGGTATAGTAAAAGAGGTGTCAGAAATTGCAAGGAGGGGTAAAGGAGGGGAGAGACTACAAAGGGTTATTTTCAGGATCATAGTAGTGGTATGGGGTTTGGGATGAATGAAAGAGTGAATGTAGAGGCACCCGCAACTGCTGCAGGTAAGAGTAGTGGGGCGGTGGGGCCACGTGAGGGGGATTTCAAGAGATGACCACAAGGGAAAATGTATTATTTATTTAATTTTCCCTCGTGGTCATCTCTCAAAATCCCCCCTCACCTAGCCCCACCACCCACTGCTCCTACCTGCAGTGGCCGTGGCTGTGTAGAGGATATATTGATAGAGGTACAGGGTGAGAAATATGGTAGTGCATTGGAAAGAGTAGTAGAAAGAAGTTTGAGATGAGTCAGAGAGTTGAGGTAGAAGATATATTGTGAGAGGTTTAGGGTGAGAAATAGGGTAGTGCATTGGATATGCTGAATTAGAAGAAGTTAAAAGTGAGACAGAGTAACAGTCTTGCTGGATAGCACCTCACTTTATTGTTGCTAATAGTTTTCCTAGAGTCACGCACAACTTCTCCTGCACTTGTCACCCTTCAGTGCCACTGAGTACAGATTAAAATTTGTATACAAGAAGGAGGTACACCGAAAAGATTAGTCAATAGTGTTTTCTTCAAAATTGTTCCTTATTTTAAATCACAAAACCAGCCAATGTGTTTTGTTCCCAAACATAAAACTGTAGAACTTCATCAGGGCTTAATGAGGTAATGGGAATACATCACAAAAAGTGGAAATTTCATCTTCCGATAGTAGTATACTTAAATTATAACGGTTTGACACCTTGATTACCTTGATGACTAGTGTGGTGTACTTGATGTGATACCATCACCTGACAAGTAAATGTTGTTCTCTTGTGTCTTTCTAGGTCCCTTCAGCCTCTCAATGCCTCAAACCAATCAGAGCTTCTGGTACATTTGAATAAGAGTCAATATTGTACATTCTATGATAAACATGGAGCTGACATAAAAACATAGGTGAGTAAAGAGTGTTTATTCCCAAAGAGTGTTTGTGACAGACAAGTGATGTTGAAAAAATGGTGCAAAGTGAATCAATGAGTTGTCAGGGATGGTAAACAAGACAATAGAGTAGTGTGCTGACACAGTCCAACAGACACCTGCCATCAACATGGCAGTATGGGTAGGGATAGTCAACAAAGTCAATGTCAAGATGAACAGAGGTGCCATCATGCCTGGCTCTTTGACTTGCGTTTGGCTGGTGCTTTGCAACGTGATCCTCCCGTGGTGTTGAAGGCCCCTTTTGAGCTTTCCAGGGGGGGGCACTGCTGCGGGCTCAACGGCGTCTGGGGAGGCATCCTGTTGCAGCTCACCCCTCTCTGTGCCGCAGCTGAGGTGGTTGGAGTATCATCCTGTGGGCCACTGGAGGGAGGTTGAGCTGTCCTTCGTGCCACATGACTGTCCCTCAGAACACCCAGAACTGGCCCATGAGGTCCACGATCTGGCCCATACGCGTGTCCATGGACCTCAGTAGCAGGCAGAGCTCACGCACTTCTTCCAGAACCTGGTCCATGTGCCCCTGGGTTTGTTCGTATGCCCCAAGGACTCTGGCGATGTTGGCCAGGGCTTCGGTCCCAGTGTCCTCTTGATTTTGTCCCCCAGTTGCCCTCCCACCTGCCCTGCTGTCCTAGACCTGTGGCGTTGCCACTCGACGCACCCACAGACCCTCCCTGTCCTCCTCTGATTGTGTGATGTGTTGGTGTTGGTATCCACTGAGGCAGGGAGAGTGTTGCATATGGTGCTTATGTGGCAAAGAGCCAATTGTTGAGCAGCTATCTGAAGATAAGGTGGTTGTCCATGGATCCTAGGTTGGGGGGGTGTGAAGAGTCACAACTTTGGGACACTGCATAGTGCCCCGAACCATGGCACAATAGTTGCTGCTTGTGCAGTTATTATCCTTCATAAATCGTAATTTTAAACCTTTTCATTCCATATTTTCACATTTTCATCCCCTTTCTTGATAAACCTTTTTAAGTCCACATGCAAGGAAATGCCAATTTCCATTGTTTCTCATATTTCTGATGGGTCATCAGAACCTCTTCTATCAAAAATACGTGCTGAAGCAGATTTCATCAAGTAGCAGTTTATTGACAACCCAATGCATTTCGGGCCTCGGTGGGCCCTTCGTCAGGGGTAACTAGAAAATCAATTAAACAGGTATTCAAATACATTGCGTCAATGTGCATATAAATTTTACATGTTCATCAGTTATTTACTTATTAATTACAATGATCAAACAAGTCAATGACGCACGGTGCTGTAACTGGACATATAAATTGTTCTTATCATAATTAGCTTACATTAATAAATGTGATTCTGGTCGGGTCTTATCAATTTATATATACATTCCCCAATTCACCACTTAACCCTTGACTATACGTGTACTGTGTTTTCACCCCGCTTTTTTAAGTTGTGGGCCCTTGTGCTAAATTCTGTACACCCCTCTTTGTGAGACACTCTTCCCTAAACATTCGGTACATTAAAACAATTCGTAACTGGCTACCCGCCCTGTAATTAATAAGTAAATAACTGATGAGCATGTAAAATTTATATGCACATTGGCGCAATGTATTTGAATACCTGTTTAATTGATTTTCTAGTTACCCCTGACGAAGGGCCCACCGAGGCCCGAAATGCATTGGGTTGTCAATAAACTGCTACTTGATGAAATCTGCTTCAGCACGTATTTTTGATAGAAGAGGTTCGGATGGCCAATCAGAAATATGAGAAACAATGGAAATTGGCATTTCCTTGCATGTGGACTTAAAAAGGTTTATCAAGAAAAGGGATGAAAATGTGAAAATATGGAATGAAAAGGTTTAAAATTACGATTTATGAATGACTAGCAGCCCGTCCCGACGTTGTCCGGGTATGAATTGCTGCCGGCCAGTAGTATATTGTTTTGTAGGATTTCGTTTTGATAGCATTTCTTATCTGTGAAAGGCCTGTGAAACACTCCGATTCACAGTGCACTGCTGATGCACTGTGCGCATTCAGTAGTGTGTGAACTCGAGTTTCCCTACTTTATTTTTCCTTGCAATATTGTATAGCGCGAACTCGACAACATGGCATGAGCACAATTTACATTACAGAAGAACACATTCATTTGTGGTAGGCACGGGGAGACAAAGCGATTTGCCTGGAATCACAGGACGTTGAGCTGATGCCGAGATTCGAACGTAGCTCCCCAGCTCTAAAGTTCGCAATTCTAGAACTTGTGGCGGGAGGTGTGTCTAAAAGTGTATGTCGGTGCTGGCCATCAATGAGAGAGACCTGTGCATTTTTCAAATCGGTGGTGAAAAAATATGAGTATGTTGCTGGAGATGTGGGCCTCCGTGCCACCAATGTACTTACCGGGGGGAAGGTAAACACCCATTATTCCGCAACTTTCTTTCCGCATACCATCACTCCGCATACTTTCATTACGAAAGTACCATGACTCTGCAATGCCATTATAACGCATGGCATTACATTTTATATGCTTTTACCACGCATACATTAACAACGAAATTCGTTGTAAATGCATGAATGGTAAAAGCATGTTTTTTTTTAAATGTTTGGATAAGGTAAATATGGGTATTTGGGTATATGTTCTGGGGCACTGAGGTATATGTTTTGGGGTATTTGGGTATTTTAAGAGTTCAGATATAGTTTTGGGTTATGGGGTACAGGGGTATTTTAGGGTTTAGGGATAGGTATGGGTTTTGGGGTACAGGGGTATTTTTAGGGTTCAGGGCTAGGTTTGGGTTTTGGGGTATAGGGGTATTTTTAGGGTTCAGGGGTAGGTTTGGGTTACAGGAGTATTTTAAGGATTCAGGGCTAGGTTTGGGTTTTGGGGTACAGGGGTATTTTTAGGGTTCAAGGTTAGGTTTGGGTTTTGGGGTACATGGGTATATTAGTGTTCAGGCGTAGGTTTGGGTTTTGTGGTACAGGGTTATTTTATGGTTCAGGGCTAGGTTTGGGTTTTGGTGTACAGGGGTATTTTTAGGGTTCAGGGGTAGGTTTGGGAGTACAGGGGTATTTTAAGGGTTCAGGGCTAGGTTTGGGTTTTGGGGTACAGGTGTATTTTAGGGTTCAGGGGTAGGTTTGGGGTTTGGGGTACAGGGGTATTTTAAGGGTTCAGGGCTAGGTTTGGGTTTTGGGGTACAGGGGTATTTTAGGGTTCAGGGGTAGGTTTGGGTTTTGGGATACAGGGGTATTTTTAGGGTTCAGAGTTAGGTTTGGGTTTTGGGGTACAGGGGTATTTTTAGGGTTCAGGGGTAGGTTTGGGTTTTGAGGTACAGGGGTATTTTTAGGGTTTAGGGATAGGTTTGCGTTTTGGGGTACAGGGTATATTTATAGGGTTAAGATGGGTTAGTGTTTAAGGGTGTTGGGGTATTTTAAGGAGTAAGGGTGGGTTATGATTATGGGGTGCAGGGGTATTTAAAGGAAGCAGGGTGGACACCCGTAGCTGGGATGTAACAAAACAATGAAATATTGGGCACAACGCTCGCTTTTTTTTTCCGTAATCCCGCGCCCCGCACACACCCACAGCACACGCCCACAGCACACGATATGAGACATGGCATGAAGGGCCGAATGTACCACACGCCCCCAGCGTTTGTCACGCCCCCAGCACACGCCCACAGCACAACGCAGACACGCCCACAAGGGACTACTTTGCTGGCACGGTTCTTTTACCTTTTAAATGTATATGGTGGGCATCTGCATAGCCTATGTCCTTCTGCTGCAACTGCCCTTTCCAACGCTGTATTGGGTGTTTTGATTGGTGCTGTGGTTCCTGAGATTACCCGCCTCAAAGGCTTGGGCTCTCTCTTTATTATATTAGTATAGATAATTGCACAAGCAGCAGCTATTGTGCCATGGTTCGGGGCACTATGCAGTGTCCCAAAGTTGTGACGTATTATATCACGTGCCACTGGGGCTGGGCACGTTACCATTGAGCACGCATTGTGATACTTTGATGATGAAAACGAATATTCTGAAATAGATAAGGTGTGCAACCCATCCACAAACGGGGTGTAAAGAGTTCCATATTTTACTTCTGACGGTAATCCTGCATGCATATTTCTAGAACCAAAGGGTTTATTCGAATAGCTCTCAGGCTGCCAGAGAGTTCATTGGCTACCTATAAAAACAAAGGGGCCTATTAGCATGGTGGGCAGATCGCCACAGCCCTACTGGAGGTGGCGATACGCCCACCAAAACACCCCACCCGACGGCCATTTACCCGCCATATTAGCATGGTGGGGGGAACCACGGTAGACGGATAGACCGTCCGCTGCTTTTCCGCTGGCAGGCTATCGTCACACTTGCCTGCGGGCGGAAAAGGCCCATAATATGGTAGTGGTGCCTTGCAAGCACCGCCAATCATACCATGATGTGTGCAGACTCCGCCATGGAAAGGCATGCAGAGTTTGCTTTGGGGGCCCGTTGTGGGCCCCCAGGGGGTGGGGGGCTGGACTTTGGGGGGTACCCATGGTACCCCCCTACTTTGGCATTCACAAGGTGGCAGGTACCACGCGGTGCCTGTCATGTTGTTCATGCCAATGCACAAAATGCATTTTCAACATTGTGGCGGGTGCTGCTTACTGTTATGTTGGCGGGCGGACTATGTCTGCCCGCCATCATAATGAACCCCTAAGTGTCAGATTTACCTTCAAAGATTTTCATTTAAAAACTTATTTTGATTCCTCCCAGAACCTGGAGATTTCAGGAAATGATTGCAATTATTCACTGGTATGTCTTGTTACTGTTGAGATTAAATATAAAAATAGGCATTGATAAATCCAACAGATATGCCGTTGGCAGCCAGTCTTTTGCCTTTTTCAGCGTATGTTTTCTGTAGCACTGTTTTGGGAAAACTTTATAGTTGTGAAAGTTGCTGGGACTTCATCAGTCAAATCAAAGGGTCTTGGCTAATGCCAGACCTAAAAACTCTGAAGCACTGAAATTATTTTAGTATCTCATTTTTATAATTACTTGAGATAATATTCTTCTGGAATGTTTAAGTTCTAGCGATAACTGGAAGACTTATTTTATTGTAATGTTTACTTGTATTTATTGAAATTGTTTATACAGCTCATTTATTTTTTGGGCCACATTTTGTACATAAGGTAAACTAATGCTTTTCAGAATGCTAAAATCACATGAGGAACAGGTGTAAGCAAATGCACTTGCAATGATGACCTTCACCCAACAGTTGTGAATACCCACATGTGCCATAAGTATGCACTTTCAATGGAATCTAAAATACTGTAGGAAATGGGGGTCTCTAATTGGCACAGGTATGTGCCTTTGTATAAGTAGAGACCCTTGCTTCTAGTCAGGGTAAGGGAGTTATGCCCTAAGACAACCCCTGCTCACCCCCTGGGTAGCTTGGCACAAGCAGTCCGGCTTATCTCAGAGGCAATGTGTAAAGCATTTGTGCACACATACAGTAATACAGTGAAAACAATACAAATGGACACCACACCAGTTTAGAGAAGTAGGACATTTTTATCTAAACCAAACAAGACCAAAAGGACAAAATCTACGAGACGCATGCCAAGATATCATCAAAATAGGTTATTCTCAAAAATTAAAGCTTGAATAGACTGAGAGAATTATACGAACTCAGCGAGAGGGAGCTCTACAGGTACATCCAAATACGACATGCATTACTAGCGGCTCTGCCCATAGACACTGACCTGCCCGAGTCTTCCCCGCTGGAAGATCGCCTCCTCACTGAATTTATGGTAGAACGCGCGACATCTCTTACCTACCGCAAAATACTCAACAACTTACCAGACCCAACACTGTCCTTAAAGGCGAAATGGGAGGGGGACACTAGTGAAATGGACGAACATGAGTGGAATGAGGCACTGGCGTCACCTAAGGAAGTGGGCATCTCTGCACGGCTACGGCTAGTGTAACTGAAAATACTACACAGGGTGTACTACACAAGGACAATGCTACATCGTATTCACAAGATAGAACACCCTTACTGCCTTCATGGGTGCGGGGAGGAGGGCACGTTCTTTCACACCATATGGGACTGCTCCCGGATTCAGGAATATTGGAAGCAAATATTGCGAACAATCTCACAAACACTAGAAATAACGCTGTTGCCTGAACCGAAGAGGTGCCTTCTGAATGAATGGGAACCTACGGATCTCTCTAGACACGGGAGACTCTGGGTTACAGTAGGATTGATGGTAGCAAAACGTGATGTCGCACAACGCTGGGGAGTGGCAGAAGTGTCGACCAAGTCACAATGGTGTTTAAATATGGATAGGGTAATGATGACGGAGAGGGCGGTGTACTCTAGCCGTGCCTGCCCGGGGAAGTGGAATAAAATCTGGACCAAATGGAATATATACAGAGGGGAGATTTGCGACTCCTTGCCGGAGGACGTCCAGGATGAATCGGATGAGGAAGAGGAAGAGGGCTAGTGGAGTGGGCGTTATGTGAGTGGGGGAGACTAGGGATTAGGATAGTGGCCTTCTACTACGATGCCACGCAGGATTGACAGGGGGGGGATTACATGAAGCGCCAGCTCAGAGGGTTATATACTTGACCACGACATGACCCTCAGGGGCTGTAACGAGAATGGGGGGGGATCTGAAATGAGACACCTTGGTGAGATATTTACGAATAATCAGTATTGCTCTATGAATGACCACATTCTTGTTCCTAACGGTTATTTTGGTTTGTTGTTGTTCACAAAAACTGGAAAATCAAAAACCATTACTTTCTGGGAAATGCTGCTTGTGCTGTACCTCTTCATTGCAGCACCTATATTGTTGTCTATACTATGGAAAATTCTACCAGAGACTTTATGGTGCTGTATTGTGATTAACAACCTGCTATAGCGGCCAGCCCGTTGGGTTGTAGGCATTCCGCAGTGTAATTTAATGGTGCAATAAAGGTTTTTGGAAAAGAAAAAAAAATAATAATAAATTAAAGCTTGCAGCAAAAAATAGCTCCCACTGAGGCTATTACGACGTAGTGAAATAAAAATCCCAAACGACGGTGCTGGCTGCATGGTGTGCACGGCGGGCATGGAGTTGCACGGACCCCCAAGAACAGTGCATTGGCAAACAATGAAAACAAAGACCGTGCACGGCGTTGGGAAGGTGGTGTATCTTTGGTGCCGGAAGGTGTTGATTCCTTACGACCACAGGGAAGGGGAAGCGTCAGTTCCCTACGACCACTGGGTAGGTGAGGCGTTGGCTCCTTACTGCGAGGCAGGGGAGGTGAGGCGTCAGTTCTTAACTGTTGCCGGGGAGGTGGGACATCAGTTCCTTACTGTTGCCGGGGCGGTGATGCCACATTAGCAGTGATGCGGGAGGTCATCCATGTCAGGTATCGGCTCCGTGATGATGAAGCACCAGCGTCGGTGAGGTCAGGGCTGCGGTGCGAGGCAGGACAGGCGTTGTGAGCATCACAAGCGGTGCCCTTGGCTCCGGTGCAAGCAGCGGCCTCAGTGATGATGTCAGAGTTGATACGGTGTGGGGCCGGCAGGCTTCGGTACAAGTCGATGCGGTGTGTTGTGCACTTCACGTGCGGTGCCCATGGCTTAGTTGCATGTCGCGGAGTCACGCGCCGGCATAGTTGTTGTTTTTTCCATCTGTGGCAACTGAAACAGCAGTTTCAGGAGCAGGAGGACAGAGGAAACAAAGCCTTTGTGTCCCTGAGACTTCAAAACTGGAGGCAAGCTCTAAGCCAAGCTCTTCGAGATCTTATTCAATCAGAATACACAGCACAGTTCAGTCTTGGTCCTCTCCTTGGCAGAAGCAGCCACTGAAGGCCACCTAGCAAGCCATCCACATAGTAATGGGACAGTACTCCTCCTTCGCCAGCTCTTATCCGTGGCAGAGATTCCTCTTGAGCCCAGAAGTATTCTAAAGTTATGGGGTCTAGGTCCCAATATTTATACCACACATACATTTTTATTTCAGACCCTTTGACACCTTTGTGTTTCATAACTCTATTTAGGGAATGTGTCTCAGTATGGTCTTTAAACTCCCTTAGGCCACCCTTAACTTTTTTGTTCTTTATGTCCCAATATTTATACCACATTTCCTTTGTTCTCTGGTGGCAAAAACTATCTCAGCTCAGCCCAAACCAGTTCTGGGTTCTGGGGGGTAGCAGGATCACAGGAGGTGGAGACAGCATTGTGCAAAGGAGACAGGGCCTATTTAGATGCAAGGGAAACTCCTCCAACTACTCTAAATACAGCCTAGGTCTATTCCGCTCAACTCTGAGTCACCCAGGAAAGGCAGGGCACACCTCAACCCCTCCAGTGGCTGTCTACAGTGAATGCACATCTTCAGCCCCTGCATTCCAAACCCAGATTGTCACTACACAACCCAGAAGAGGCATATAGGATGGTTAAGTAGGAATTTGCCCACTTTTTCAAAGTGGCATTTTTATACACATATTTAAAAAACATCTTTCTAAAAAGATGTGTTAACAAATCCTGGATTCGGAAAGCCTAAACTCCATTTCTTTATCATGTCCAATGGGAAGGTATACTTGTAAGATGTTAAAAAGTAACTCACATGTTAGCCAATGGGGCAGATAGCCTTTCAATACTGAATTTAAACAGTATTTCACTATTAGGACATGTCACCCAAACCAGTACATGCCCTACCTTTCACATACACTGCACCCTGCCCAGGGGGTACCATTGGCCTACCTAAGGGGTGTCGTACATGCAAGAGAAAAGGGATGGTTGGGGCCTAGCAAGTCGGCGTAATTGCCAGGTCGACATGGCAGTTGAAAACTGCATGCAGACACTGCAGTGGCAGGTCTGAGATACATTTACAATGCTACTCATGTGGATAGCACAATCAGTGCTGCACACTTAGTGCCCTTTACTAGGCCCTGGCACACATAGTGCACTTTACTAGGGACTTACCAGTAAATCAAATATGCCAATCATGGATAACCAATCATAATCATAACTATACAGGGAGCACTTGCACTTTGGCACTGATCAGCAGTGGCAAAGTGACCAAAGCATCTAGACCAGAAATAGCTAAATTGAGCAAACAGCAACAATACGGGAGGCAGAGGCAAAACGACAGGGAATACCACACCAAGGATGCCAGGTCTAACAAATACTTTCTTATAATCTGAGATTACACCTAAATCACTTTAATTTAAAAATAAAAAGCACTGTTGTAGGGCAGGGTATCAGTATTAGATATCATTATCATTACGTTTATCTTTATTTAGGGACTAAAGATGAATTGTTGTTTACTACTGTGGGTTACAAATACCACTACAATTGCTATCAGTAGAATTATTAAATGCGTGTATGGCTCCACAACACAACACTGAGCTGCTTCTGGGTTATTGGCACCCAGAAGAGTACTATGTGTCCAGGAGGCAGTTGGGGTAAAATACTTGATGGAAAGGCAGAGTCTCTTGGGGTCTCTGGATGGTGTTTTATTTCTGGTTAGGCAGGTATTGCCAAAGAATAGTCTGTGCCTTTGGACTAAGTACACGTAAGCTCATTCCACCCATTTGTTGGTCTCGCCTACCAGATAGTGCAAGTAGTCATTTGGCAAACTGACCTATTGCTAGCTTACAGTGGCTTAGAGCCCACAGTTTGCTTATCATTGGGTGGTTTTATTGTCACTCTAGTGCTTGCTTCTTATTCCTTAGCTTGTGTGGGCTTAACTGCCGCGTGTTTGCCCCTCTCCTGGTGCATGGCTACATTACTTGTGTTCTTCCACTGATCTTGTTTAGTAACTACTTTTTTTGTGTGATTTAAACACTCCATGACAGTGCATATGTTTTCCCGCTTCCTTTCTTTTGTGCCACTCTTGCCCCCTCTGTGGCTCCGTGTTGTTCTCTCTCGACCATGTGCTTCTTCCCCAAAGCTCCACTTTGCTCTCTCTCATATCATGTCACTTCCCTCCGTGCTCTCCGTGTTGTTCCTGGCCACCCACCAGCCCCCTGTGTTGCTTCCCCCACCCTTTGTGTTGCTTTCCCATCCCACACCCACTGTAAAGAAATTGCCTTTGTAATACTTTTTCGGTTTCACATGTGACAGCACATGCTCTCTCACTTTCGTGAAATGCTCTATATAGTAAGGGGCTTGCAGCCTGTCCACTACTTAACATTCATGAGCTTCTTAGTCAATCTTATATGGTGCCTTCTAATTGGCCAGCACATGCTGGCTTCACTTCCTCTTCTTTCAGCTGTAGCATGGACCAAATATTGATTGCATCAGCTTGATTGATGTCCTTCTGCTGACTGTGCTGTGTTTAAGGCACTAATTTTATTTTTTATCCTTTCCTGTCGTGGTTTTGACCCTCTTGCCATTTATAACTATGATTTACCATGCCACAAGCACTTTGAAGACGCTCTTTCCTCCTTTGAAGTGGATTTTTTTTGTGAAAAGAGATGTTATCTGCTTCCGAATGCAGCCGCGCCGGTAGTGGGAGTACCGGCCGGGCGGTGACATGGGGAGAAGGAGGCGCAGGGTGGGGGGTAGTAATGTATGGATTACGGACTTTAACAGGTAAGTAAACATAAAAATAAATAAAACAAATTTTGTTGCGCGCACTGCATCGCATTTGGTGATGCAGTGCAAGCAACGAAATTAGTTTTATTTATTTTTATGTTTACTTACCTGTTAAAGTCCGTGTCTGGGCATACCCTGCCAACTTAGGGAGAACAAAGCAAAACTAAAGGGGATGATGTGGGATGGAGTGTTGAACATTGCAAGCACTCACCGGAGTCAACTGATCTGTTTTTAATGCATCATCATTCTTTAGCTCACTCCAACCACCCCAGTTCAGACATGGCAATATGAAAATCAGTCTGACCCTGTGCACATGGGAACAGTCCAGCCGAACTGCCAAGCCATGTCTTCCCTGGACTGGAAACAAGCATCCTGGGACAGGTTTCGGGCTCACAGCCCTCATCAGCCAACCTATCTTGAATCCAGTGGCAAAGTGAGCAACCCCTTGCAACATCCAGAAAAGAGTTCCTTTTAGATCAAAACAGATCCTCACATATGAGAAATGGCAGTAGGTCACCAATATTATTTGCAATAATATTAGTGATCTGCTGCTATATTACAATATTGATACCATGCATCACTCTCCCTGAATATTAGACGGAAATACATTTAGAATTTGGGCCGGTCTGTTTGTGCAGTGTCAGTGACTGGCCAAAGAGGGCATGAAAAATTTGAAATTGGACCATAAATTCAAAGCTGTTCAGAACAGGGCCCCCCAAAATATGTCTGGCGCAGGGCCCCCAAAATCTATAAGATGTCCCATTCCTGTTGCACAACTACAACTTTGGTGTAGTTCTACCAGGTTTACTTTACCACCCACAGGTGATACAAACTTCGTTCAATGAACCAGCACTGAATGTGAAAGATAAGTTATTGTAGCAATGCAGAACTCCACCCAAAACATTGTTAAAGTAGAGTTATTGCTTTTGGGTTACTCACAATCCCTAAATATGGATCAAGGGCACCATGGTAACAAAAACAAAACTATTTTGTCATTCACATTATCACTCTCCCTCACACACACACACACACATGCACACACATGTGCATACACACACACATGCACGTGCGCAAGTGTATACACACACACACATGTGCAGGTACACATGCATACACACACAAACACACTGTACTAAGAAGAATATACACTTTTAAATAAAAGCAATTATTATGACAGGAATAACCTGTTTCTCAGTACATCTTAACTCCTTCCGCACTTATGTCGAGCTGAGCTCGTCATAACTGCCGTGGAACGCCCACGTGGGGATGATTCCCATCCTGTGCGGGGCGTTCCATTGAGTGGCCGGAGCATAGCTCCATTCTGCCTCATGATGAGCTGAGCTCGTCATGAGTACCGCGGCGCCGCGCGCGCCCCCCCTCCTCCCCGCGCCGCGGGGGAATTAGCCCCGCGGCGAAGGGGTTAAACAACTGCAGAGGATATCATAAGAACAGCAAGACGACACATTGTAAGCAACGAGAATAAAATAAACATTTATTACATGGTAAAAATGTCATCTAAATCCTAACACCCTTAAACCTACTTCTATGTGCAGCACTAAGAGAGCACGGAAAGCAGAGCACCTTTCAGTCTGGAGTTTGTTATGGAGAAGAGATGCACTGCATACCTTGTTGACAGTGAGAGCTGTCGTTATCAGTGGAGGCGTGAAGGAAGTGTTCCATGCGAAGGGCAAGCACGTGCTGTGCTAGCGTCCTTCCTTCAGGACTCAGCTTTATCAGAAGTGGGTGAGATGTAGCATCTTTGAAGTGCACCAACAGTAGGTGAGACCATCTTCTGACACAATCTCTTGCAATAATCTGGGCAAAGGACCTCTCCTGACAAGTGGTTCTAGTGGCAGTCCTTATATGCTAAATCTTATCAGAGATTGAATTTCTGAGATATGTTTAGTAACATCTGACATAGATGATTTGCATAAAGGTGTGTTTCCCAGCTATTTTCTTATGAATATATTAGGTGAGAGGACATCAATTCAAACTACACTATCTTGGCTGAGATTTGTCCCAGACTGGTGACGCATCAGGTGTTATATTTGTGTCATTGGCCAAATGACCTGACAATTTCACAGTTCTTAGTGAGACAAAATCTGCGTGAAATGGCAGACATGACAATAATTCTACATAAACTGAGAAGGATTGTGACCTCCACTGTCTAAAGATGGTGACCCCCAATGACTAAAGAAGGTGCTGTGGTCCACTAAGAATGCCGTTGACGGAGGAGGAGCCAAGATGGCGGACGGGACGGACGTGTGAGTCCCCGGCTCCGCGACCCGTCTGTTTTTCACTTTAAAATCCTGTTAGTTATCCTCGGTCGAATCCAATTTAAACGGAGCCACGAATGCGCTGGAGATGACTGCGTTCTCCTGAGGTCTCTCTAGGCTGATTTGCTGGAGGATTCGTGGAGTTAGCCGACCTCCGACACTGCCCCTGGGATCTGCTCCGATGTTCCCCGCCTGACGCTGCTGGACTTGGGAGGTGGAACGAGCTGTGGCGGGGCTGTAGCGGGGCCGATCCTGAGCGAAGCGCGACCGATTGCTGAGACGAGCGGATTTGCTTTCTCTGCTGAGACGAGACCCCATTTAACGGCGGAGTGTCTAATTGTGGGGCTGGGTCTATGCAGGCGAAGCCTTTCTTTGTTCCGAGACGGGCCATCGGAGCGGACTCCATCTTAAAGCGCTTTCTCCGCCGCGAGACGCTTGCACCACCAGCCAGCGAAAGGGCTTTCACTCGCGCAGCCCCCGGACTGCGAGCCGCGCTACATCTGGTGGCTCTAACTCCTGCTTCATTAGGTACCGGAGTCGGCCCCCCCCCTCCCTCCATTGTAGGCTGCCTGAAGGGGTGGTAATGGCGCCTGCCTATCGAAACGACGGAGTGGCTGATCCCCTGTCTTCAGTACTTGCTGCCCTGCCTGCCCTGGGGCTTGAGACTACACTGGGGGTGTCATTGAGCGGAGCTGACCGGCCAGTACCGCGGAGTGTCCTGACTTATAGAGATATCCTGATGGCGCTTGTGGATCTACGGGCGATATGGCGCAGGACTGCTCGAGAGCTGGCACGGAAGATCGACAGCGCTGCCCATGACATGGGGCAATCGCGGCTGGCTGACCCTTTGCTGCCTCTCACTGCTCCCGAGATGGATACAATGTTGCAACATGTGCACACGGAGATCGGCCATGTCCCTGGCTACAGTGTCGAGTGTTTCCCTACTGACGAGACTGCAGCTACAAAGTATCCCTCCATTCTTACTACTGAGACTTTGCCTACGAGAATGCTGCCATCGTCTTTTCTTCACAATCGGAGTGTGAGCCGTCCTGCGGAAAAAATAGAGCCCGCCACCCTGGACGCTTCTCTGGCTGCCGACTGGGGACACTCCCTTCTTCTTTTTCCGTTTCTTCCATGCCGAGGGCGGCCATTTTCCTCCTTTGTCCTGCCTGAAGTGCGCTCACAGCGGTGGCCAAGCCTGCTGGGGTTTCGACGTTCAGGACAAGGTTGATGCTGTCTCTCTCACTGGTTCTGACTGACTGGCTGGCTGAGACCCGGACTGGCGCGCTGGTTGATATACTGGTAGCGTTTTACATGCAATGACCCCCCACGCGGATCTCCATGCTACAGTCGACGGAATTCCTGGTGACTTTTGACGGCCATTTTGTGGTCTCACTGCACTTTCGTTTTTCTCTTGCCATGTTGCTTCTTTGTTCTGCAGTGGGCGAGCTTCTTTCGGGGAGCATGTCCGGGGGTTTATCCACGTTTGGATCAGGGCTGGGCTGATTTCCTTAGTACCTGCTTCTTGGCTGGTTGGGCCGGGTTTGGGATTGTTTTTATGTCCAGTTTCATCGACTGCTGCTAGTCGATCGAGGGCTGGGATCGGGGGTGCTCCTGAGATCGGGACAGGGTTGGGCGGGTTCCTGGTTGTGTCACTGTCTTGCCGGGTGGGGATTGGGGTTAGAATGGGGTACGTACTGGCTGCATGGCTTATGTTTACGATGTAGACTGTTCTCCCCCGTCTGTCTCTATTATAGCTAGTGGTTGTTTTGCTTTCCAATCAAGGCATCCTTCGGGTGCTGCGACCTTTGTCAATGGCACAGTCGGCATTATACACTGGCTACCCTAATTAATTGCTGGCTATCGGCTCCGCCACGTTTTCTTTGGTTCCTGTTTGCTGGTCCTGGAAGCTTGTTGTGACATGGGTGTTATTTGTTTAGGGTAGCGTCCATCTTGCTCTCCTTTCTCTGCACTCTCGTTACGGCGGCCATCTTGTCCCTTTGTCCTGACTGGGGAGGGCTTTTGCTGGGCGTCATGCTGTAGTGGTCGCTTGCGACCTGATCAGAGCTGGAGGTCTTCGGGGCTTCGCTCCTGTTGGACCAGCTGTTATGTATCGGACTGTGCCGCATCTCTGGCGAATGTAATGGTCGTAGCCCCCCACATTTGTTCTGCTACTGTTGCTCATCCTGGCGATTTCGTACGTGGGGTAGAACTGGGTGTATCCTGTTATTGCCCATATGGACGGGGTGATCATTCAAGTACCGGCTCGGGGTCCCGGGTGTATCTGATTCAATTTTTCATTTGGTGGTGTACTTTTCGATATTATTGCTTCACTCAGTGCAGGGGGCTATACATAGCTGGGGGTCCGGGAATTTTGTTAGTATTAGGGCTCCTCCTCCCCCGTTTCCTTTCTTTTTCGGGAGTGGTAGACTAGCTTGTTCTTTTCTTCCTCCCGATGCTTCAAGTGTGATAACTTTCTTTTCTTATCTTTCTTCTTTCTTTTCTATTCTTCCTCTGTATTTCGGGTTTCTTTACTGGGCGACAGGCACTTTGCCGGGGGGGGGGGTAGGCCGTAGCCTCCGGATTGTTGCAGGGTGGGGGGTAGATTTATTTTTCTTTTAGTTTCTATGGGCCTTATTTTTCTAATTTCTGCGCTTTCTTGTTCTGCTTTCTGTTCTGGGTCTGCGTTAGGGGTCAGTAGGGAGTAGGTGGCGCTGAGGGTAGTACGTACATGTGAACTGCAGCTCTTATTGTTTTGTATGGTACTGCCATATTGACGGGGTGTTCTTACTAATGTTGTTCTAATTGCTGCTGCCTGCTCATGTTGTAAAGCTAATGTCCGGACTCAGTTCTTCTTGATTTTATTCTTCACTGATTTATATTTCTTCAAAACTTTAAAATTTAACCTTCAATACTCCTTCTCCTTGGCGACATGACTCCATTCAGTGTAACTGCTACAGATTGCTGCTATCTTGCCTGTTGCCGCTGTGAAACCGCATTGCTCGCACATGTGCTTGAAGTTTCGTGGCCGGCCTGCTGGTTGTAGGCCCGTATTTGTTCTCTCTTTTTGTGCACAATAAAGGTTTAAAAAAAAAAAAAAAAAAAGAATGCCGTTGACGACATGGAACTTAGGAGCTTTATGTCACTCCTGGGAATGTGCAAATGTCATAGAGTCCCTAGAGTATTTACATGCATAGTCCTATTTATACAGATTTGTAATAGATTTATATTTCTAAATTAGGAAAACTGATGGAAAGGTAATATTGAAGCTGAAAAAAATAGCTTTCTTGTTTCTTCATGGGGAACCTCGTTAATCTACAAACACAAGTAAAATTAAAAATACAGGATCCAAGTATTCAGGAACACAGGAATATGATTCTGTACTATCAAATGTTGTTTGCACTTATGTTGAACATTTAGGAATCTGTAGATTGCCAAAGGTATCAGTGAAATAGTTAAATCATCTAGTAAGAGAAAGAATAGGAGGGTTCGATTTAGTGAGAAATAGGATAACAGGTCCAGATCAGAATTATTAACCGCGATAATGACTATTGCTCTTTTTAAAAAGGAGTATGTTTATTTCATAATCAAGAACTTATTTATAGTTGAGGATCGATTAAGTGTTGGCCTCGAAGATTGATGTGACAAAAATGTTCCTATCTGTGTATCCCAACATCATTCAAATACAATTCTAATATCTTCAGCAACTGTTGTCTGGAAGTTTACTTTAATAGGCTAGTATAAAAATATACTGCCAATGAGCATTTTATTTGCACCATGCTCGGACCTAAACCTAAGCCCCAATATGCTCCTGTTTTTGCAAGGGAGCAGAAGCGCAAATCGAGGAAAACCTCTACTTGGGAAAGTGTTGAGAATGTGGGGGAGATGATAAAGAAGAAACCTCTGAGCCATATTACGTCCGTACTAACCTCAGAGTTGTTGATGTTGATACAATGAAAGACATGAGTAAGACAACCAAGCTATCTTTGGTGAAAGTTTCTTTAGCTATTATTCTTCCTTACCAAACCTTGGGAGGCCCACTGCACTAAACACAGCCATTGGCAGCTTCAGGACTGCTGTGTTGCCGCGACACTCATGTGGCCTACGCCTTGTGGTGGAAAGAAAGAATTGGCACAACATAGTGGTAGTGGGTTAGAGGCCACTCGGAAATATCCCTTGGTCACCTACTGGCCGCATATATTACCTCAAGCCTTGATGTCATGGCTGTTATCATCGGACTCACATTTGTGGGGTCCGTGTTACAAACACCCCTTCTGTGGCGTCTCAAAATGGTCCATCTCCAAAACATAACATTGCTCCTTTACTCAAAATTAGACACTAACACACTAGCATTAGATAAACGCCTTGATGAAATATGGCACCCTAGGAACATGAGTGTGTGATACATTTATGACATGATACACTCAATGAGGTGAATGAGAACATAGAGATGAAGGGAAAGAGAGCGGGAGAGAGAGCAGAAAGAAAGAAAAAAGATTATATTTTCTACTGAAAACCCAGTGTCAATACGATGACTCAGTTTACCACAAAATCTTGTAAACAGGAGGACTTCATGGGACGTGGCCTGAGGTGATACCTCTCAGTCCCTTGTAGCCGGGGAGTCTCAACCGCTCCACTGGGCCTTTCTTGTGGCTGACTGATCTCAGGAACAGAAGGCAGATACAAACAATCTCCCCACACACCTTGACTGGCAACGGGTGAGGCCATCGGGACTTGAGTGCTCAAAAAAATCGATTTTTTTATATCCAACTACGCTAATATCGATTTTTTAATATCGTAGGAACAGAATATCGATGCCAAGAATATCGGTGCCCATAATATCAACCTTAAGGTAAGTAATATTGTTTTTTTATAACGAAATAAGTTATATCGGAGTAAGTAATATCGTTAGCAAAAATATTGTTGTTAATAATATCGATATTTATATTAGTGATATGTATTTTAGTATGTATTTTATATGTATGTTTAACACTTTTTTGTAATGTATTTTTATTATTCTTAAATATATGTATTAAATGTTTAGAAATTAGTAATTTTTTTATCTAAATTTTGTGTTTAAGTCTCAAAGCGGGATGTGGGTTTATAGGGGAAAGGGGCGGGAAGTAATTTAATTATAATTAATTAATTACTATGTTTTTATTTATTTATTATTAATTTATTGTTAATTATTTATTAATTGGTGATTCATTGTATTGATTGAATATTTATCATTATATTAATTATAATGTGTTTATTATTATTTTTAATTTATTGTTATTGTTAATTAATTTACTGTTAATTAATTATTAATTATTAATTGTAGCGTTTTTTAGGGGAATTGGGTGGGAAGTAATTTAATGATAATTAATTAATTCAGATGTATTTATTAATTGGGTATTGATTATTAATGTATTGGTAAATATTAATTAGTAATTCATGTTTATTAATTGATTAATTTATCATGATATTAATTATAATTATTTGTATCATTATTTTTTATTTATTATTATTGTTAATTAATGTATTGTAAATGTTTTATTAATTGGTAATACATTTTTATTAATTAATTCATTGATAATTAAATTAATTGTGTCATTTATTTATGTGTAATGGGTTGTGGGTTTATAAAGGAATAGAGTGGGAAGTAATTTATTATAATTAGGTAATTATTAATTGTTCTTAATTGGTATTGATTATTAATTTATGTTAGTTAATTTTTCACTGGTAATTAATTTTGATTAATTGATTAATAATTAAATTAATTGTGTTCTTTTTTATGTGTAGTGGGTTGTGTGTTTATGGGGGAATAGGCTGTGAAGCAATTTTATTTTATTTAAGTAAATATTTATTTTATTGACCTTTATAATTATTTTTTTGTTAATTAATTATTAATATGTTAATTTAACCCTTGAGCTATCCTTACACTCACTGGAGTTGGAATAGTAATGTTAACCCCTACGCCAACACTTTCACTACAGTTGCACTCACTGGAGTGGGAACAGTAATTTTTACCTCTACGCTATCCAACACTTTCCCTACTGTTGCACTCACTTGAGTGTGAATAGTAATTTTTACCCCTACGCTATCCAACACTTTCCCTACTGTAGCACTCACTGGAGTGGGAATAGTAATTTTAACCCCTATGCTATCCAACACTTTCTCTACTGTTGCACTCCCTAGAGTGGGAGTAGTAATTTTAACCCCTACGCTATCCAACACTTTCCATACTGTTGCACTGTTTAGAGTTGGAATAGTGATTTTATTCCCTCCACTATCTAATATTTTGTGTATTATTTTAGTTAATGTAGTATATAATTAATTCAAAAAAGATTACAAAGAATGTTATTTTTTTTTATTTGTTATATATATTTATTTAATTTTTATTTATATTATTGTTTCATGTGTATAGCTATATTTATAATTGATAAGATATTTTTTAACAATGTATAAGTTATTAAAATAATTATAAAACATATTAATAAGTAAGTACATATATTATATATTATATGTATATGTTTAACTTATTTTTACATTATATAAATATATTACTTAGCATTTTTAAACATTTTGAAATATTTGTAACTATGTTTATTTTAACTATATTTATTATTTACTTTATTTTACATTATTTTTTTACCTGAAATAAATGATATTTTTAAGAACAATATTTTTGACATCAATATTTTTTTCTCAAAGTTTCATACTTACCATAATGTAGATACTATGTTGATATCCTTGACTTCAATATTCTTGCTTTGATATTTCTGTAGGTCGATATTCTGACCTTCGATATTCTGTCAGTCATTCCGGGACTGGATGTCTATCGGTCTGTCGAGAGGGTGACAGAAGCGGATGTGATAGTTGGCTCCTTGCGCATCCGACCAGCCAGTAGTGATCTTAAGGTGCAGACACAACCCAACAAGGAGGTCGTGTTTGGGCAGCTGTACTAGTTCCTGGTTGCTGGTAGAGCTTGGAGAAGGACACATTTCTTGTGACAGTCTAGCCTTGTTTCTGAGCAGTTATCATGGTACATTTTACTGAAGTCACTGTACATCAGTCAACCTTAAACAGCAGCAGGAATTTGCTCCAGGGATGCAGGTTCTAGACTGGCACCAGGTCGCCAACATGAATGATTTGCTTCTTAGCACTTCTTGTTCGAAATAAGTTGTCTTTTTGATTTTGGTGTGACACAGCACTTCATCCACTTGAGTCTTCAAGGCTGAGGATTCTTCCACAATGGGGATGGTGTCATTGACAGCTCAATTCATGCAAAGAGCACAGGGGCTCACCTTGGTAGTGGCATGTGGCGTGAGCTGGTATTCTCTCAGAAAACCATAGAGAGCACATTTCAACTACTGTCCATTTGCCTAGGCAATTCTGAGGACCTTGTTTAAGGTTCACATACGTCTTTGTGCCTCTCCATTGGCTTGAGGCCAGCGTGGCATGATCTCTCAGTGACAGATGCCACAGGATTGCAATGACTCCGCGAACTCTTGGCTGGAAAATGGGGGACCATTGTCTGTTCGGAGCTCACTAAACAGATCATGGTTAGCCATAACTTTTTCCAAATGAGGAATTATTTGGCTGGCTGCAGTGGATTTGATGATTTCCACCTCAGGTTATATAAGAAAATCATCTATGATGACTAGCATATGTCTGCTATCAGGCAGACTCCCAAAATCCATGCTGGCTCTGTGTAATGGTATGGGTTGCATGGTCTCTGTGATGATTGATGCCAAGATTCTGCAGATCCAGCAGCATTACACAGGGGGTATTGCCAAATGGTACGTTCCACTAGATCTTCTAGATTCGGAAACCATACTTTGCATTGTAGTCTGGCTTTGGTTCTTACAATAGCCTGGTGAGCTGTGTGAGCAAGGTCAACTACCTCTTGTTGCATAGTACTCGGGATTACAAATCAAGAGCCTCTCATTAGACACTTCTGGGTACACAAATAAATACAATCAAACATTGTGGAGAGAGACCAGGGTCAGCCGTGCTTCATCAATACGATAAGAAGCTTTTTGAGTGAGAGTGTGCCAACCTTCAGACGTCACCACGGAGATGGCCAGGTGGAGGCATTCATCAGTCGTCTGGATCGCTCCACCACCAGTTGAACATATTCTTCCACTTCTTCAGCATCTTATTGCTCCTCTACTGTGACAGGCTGTGCGTGCATGGGTAAGAAATCAGCATGATTTTATGAGCCAGGGTAATATACCACAGACAAATGGTATGTCTGAAGTTGAAGAATTAATTTCTCTATTCTTGGAGGCTGAGTCAAAGAGGACACTGTGAAAGAGGGACGAGTGGCTTGTGGTCCATGTGAACTGTGAAAGGCTGGCCATATAGGTTGATATGAAAATGGTGATAGCCCCTATGCACTGCAATGGCCTCCTTTTCAATATGTGAACGGGCCTGCTTAGTTTCAGTCAGGGTGAGAATAGTATATGCCACTGGTACCCACTCTTCATTTGGTTGTCTTTGTGGCAATACAGTCCCCAAAGCAGTAGGGCTTGAATCTACTGATAACTCTGACTCCAGGCTAGGATCGAAGTAAACCAACGTAGTGTCCCCAGATAGAGCACGTTTGATTGCCTGGAAGGCCTCTTCCTGCTGGGGTCCCCAGTTTTACAAGGCATTGGCCTTAGTCAGTTCTCAAAGTGGGGCAGTGAGGGTCATCAGGTTCTGGATAAAATGCCTACAATAGGTGACCATTCCTAAAAAACTGTGCACTCCCACAACAGTGGTGGTTGCCAGTGCCTACTGAATGTTGTGAACCTTTGTGGGATTCGGGATCACCCCTTCCTTCGAGAAACGGTATCCAAAGAACACTATCTCCTTCTAAAGAAAAGCACATTTCTCTCTCTTTAGAGTTAGACCATTGTCCTTTAGTCACTGGAACAGGGCTTGTTGATGCTCCTCCAGTGTTGGGGCATGGACCAGAAAGTCATCACTGACATTTATAATGCCTGGGAGGCCAGTCAAAACCCCCCTGATGGTGCCTTGGAATACTTCTGCTGCACTTAACACCCCGAATCTGAGGCGCTTGTACCTCTGCAATCCTACATGAGTGGAAAATGTGGTGATTGCTATGGATTCCGGGGCAAGCATCTATTGGTGGTACTCTGCTCAAAGATCCATCTTGGAAAACCACCTGGAGCCACTTCCACTACAATGTCATTGACTGTGGGTGTGGGATGTCTTTCATGTCAGATGGCTAGATTGCGCAACCATATGTGAACACAAATTCTGACCTGCCCCGGCTGCCATCACAATTAGGAACACCCAGGGTGTAGGACCGTCAACCTACTCAATGATGTATTTTTGCTCCAACTTTCGCAGCTCAGCTTTCACCTTGGGGCACAGATAAAAAGCTACCATTCGATGTGTCAGTGCAACAGGATGGATGGAGTCATCGATATGCAAGGGTATGAGGTGGTCCTTGAGACACCCTATGCCTTCAAAGAGAGATGCAAACCAATTCACCTGGTCAACCACACTTTCTAAGTGGATGCTGAAAGCAAACTTGACAAGTTGAAGACACTCTGCTGTCCGACAACTCAACAGCATTCCGGAGCTTCCTTTAGTTACGTACTCCTTGATACGAGATGAGGTAGACTCATGCATGGCTTCTGCCTAAAATCACCAGCCAGTGAAAGTGGTATGGATGACCCATATGCGATGAACTAGGTAGAGGTTGGGTGTAGGACCAGTTGTAACTGGACTGTCTTTAGATCATCCTGCGCCAAGATATTGATGGAGGCTCCGGTGTCGATTGATGCAGGCAGCTGATGGCCTGCCAGAAACATGTTGTACCTGGGAATACATCTCTATGGATACCACTCGGTTTTAGTGCATGAATTACGTGGACAGTTCCTTCAGTGTCGTCATCATCGTCCATGTCTTCCTCATCCTCGGGTATGGAAGAGGACTGCATCACATTGATATCTTGGGGTTTCTGTCCCTTCTTTGGCACCGAAGCACCGCAAACTTTGGCAAAATGGTTGGGTTTGTTGAATGCTGAACACCTTTTTCCCTGGGCAGGGCACGGCCCTTGGTGTGGATATGACCCTCCACACCTGTAACAGGTCTTGTTGGACAGAGTTTCTTCTTGTCTGTAGTTACCGCATTTACTGGTTCAGTCTTCACCTGGCTTTGCATGGCGGTCTCCATATGGGCAGTGCGCACCTTGGAGAGTTCATTGGAATGACCCATCATCAGCATGTCAGCCTAAGACATCCTAGGAACTTGGAGAATGTTCTCCCTGAGCTTGATAGAAGAACAACCTTGTATGAAATGTGCACGAATTTCATCATTGGCATCGGTCAAAGTACAAGTGCTGGCTAAGGCTTTGAGGCATGCGTAGAAAGTGTCCATGGATTCTTCAGGTAGCTGACGGGCTTGGCGCAGCAAGAATTGCTCATAGTCAGGGTTTAAAAAGGGTCATCAGAGCCTGTTTTAACATGGTGTAGGTGAACGGAGGGCCAGCCTCAACAACAGACTATCCCAGTTTATGGATGGCTGCCCCTCCCAATTGTAATAGCATAGGATGCCCTCAAACATCTTCCAGGCCCACTGCAGCAAAATCGATCTCTAGTCGATCTACCCAGTCCTTCCATCTTGCAGCTTGAGTAGGTGGGAGCCCTTCAACAAAACAGTTCTAAAGCAGGGAAGACAATGGCAGCAGCGATTAGAGTAGGCGGAGACGGGGTTAAAGCACTGACCTCGGAAGAAGATGAGGTAGTAAAATCAAACCCTGACGTAGCAGTGGAGGGCAGGCAGATGCAGGACAGCATGAAATGGCACACTGGATGCAGTGTGAATGTCTTTGTGGCTGGACATACGTGTTCCTGGGGTGCTGAAGCGCGGACTGTAGATTAGTTGCACAGAGAGGCAGGGCCCCGGGGTCCTGGCGCTAGGCAGGTGTGCTTGTGGCAATTGTGTGGGATAAGTAGTGTAACAGCAGGAAGGCTGGAGTGGAAAATGCCTCATGGGACTCACCAGGCAGCCATGTAGTTACGTGCAGAAGTGGGCCATGAATATTACACCACTGCTGAAGACAGCCATCAAGTATTGCAGGCAGCCACAGTAGCACTGCAGGTATTCAAGCCATTTGCTGGTGAGATCACTGTGCTGAAGAAAAGGCAGGCATCATTCTGTGATACAGGTAGGAGAAAACAGCCACCTAGCAGTCACTGCTGTGCTCAGAAAGGCAGGAAAGCAAGAAAGAGCCTAACTCTTTTGCCCCTGCAGAATCTTGGACGATCTCGTGCACTTTCAGGTACAGGCGCGCAGGAATGTATGTGCCAGCAGGAAGTGACTGCGGCAGACACTGGCTTGGCAGGCTTGGCACAATGCAGGCTGCAGCTGGAGTGCAGACACAGTGGAGGACGCTCAGTGACCACTGGCAGGAGTGCGGTGAGAACTCCACACAGGAGGGCAAGCACAAGGGTGGGGGTAAATAACCACTTGTTGCCAGTTGCTGTTTTGCCGCAAGGCTCCTATGGCCTAGGCCTCACGGCAGAAAGATAGAATGGGCACCACAGAGTGGTCTTAGGTTATAGGCCACTCAGAAGACCTCTCGATCACCTCCTGGCCTCATTTATTACCTCGTGCCGTGACATCACTGATATCTGATAGAGACTACTAGCCGTTGATTCCTCAACGTAGAATTATCTCCAGGCGTGAGACTAGATCCGGAAAATCTTTTGCCACAGCATCTCCGCATGCCGGAGATGGCACCACATGACTCCGCCCTGACATTGTCCACGTACGTGATGTCAGCGAGGTCACATAAGTCTCACCCCAATGAGCTGACATCAGTTTCCTTCTTTTCTGTATGCAACGCGGATCTGGATCGTGTCCCCTTGACCTGTTTTCAGGCCTTCTATTAGCGCATTTGCGCTAGGAACAGTGTGCAAATGCCTTCAGGTTTCAAGACATATAATTCTTGTGCATGTCAGATGTCGGCGACAGACCCTCACCCTATTTGTATGTGGTGTTTGGGCAAGCACCATGTTTCGACGGACTGCAACGCTTGCCAGCATCTCAAGCCTGTAGTCCCGGCGAGAGCGCTGGATGAAATTGCTTTCGGCCCGCTTGTCCAGATCGGTTTCGTCGGCGCGTCAATCCCCTACTTCGGATGGGTCCAGAAACCGATGATTCCGACTGCTGCATTGACCTTCTCCGCGGCCTCAGGGGCGTTGCTCGGCCACCGTTAAGTCCTACAGTTTGTCACCAAGGCCTTGTCCTCATTCTGCAGAGGGTGCGGGTCCCTCTCGGGACGTGCGCCCTCGGCCGTCGCCACTCTATCTGCCGTTTCCTGACGTTTGGGTGACTAGGGCCTAAATGGAGGCCTACGCGGTGGCTCTGAAGGCTTCTTTGGGCTCCTTCGCCAGGTGCGGGGCCTTCAGCGGACTTGCTGGTGGCTCCAAATCCGGCACCGACGAGTTCGGCTTCAGGTTCTGGAGGTGTGGTGTTGTTGAGGTGCGGCCCTCTGGGGTTCCCCTCTTTGGCCCATGGAGTCCCTGCCTCTCCACAAAATCCCGTGGGGTTGGGTCCTCGACTCATCTCCGGATGTTCCTTCCTCTCTGGACGTTTGTCACCTCCTTGTCTCCTCTTCACTGGAGACTGGACGCCACGCTGTTGCCTTCTCCCCGGCATATTCCAGGGAGGGCTCTGCACCATCTCAGCGGCCATAGCCCCCAGACACTCTCTTCCGCACCTCTCAGTTGGTTGCCCGGCAGGCTTCTCTGCCTTCTCCGGAGACCACACAGGCCCCTTACTCGTCCATGGGTCTTCCATCTTTCAGGGGCTGGCCGTTTCTTCCTCCAGATGGGCTCAGGGTTGGGCGGCTTAGTCTGCAGCCTTCACCCACGGAAGAGTTGCTTTCTCCCTCGCGACGCCATACGGAGGTGAGTGTAGCCTTTGCCCGGCCCATTTCCACGGCTGCTGGCATTTTGCAGTTGGGCACCCCAGTTAATCCACTCCCTCTGGACCATTTGTTAGAGGTTCTAAACCAGGGCTCTGGTGGAAGGGAGATGCTTCTTCCATTTGTAGCTTCACTCCATAACTCCCTTCTGGGGGCATCCTGCCACGGGAGATCCCGTGCCTCAGCCGCTCCTCCACCATCACCGTACGGGCCCCGCATGATCCAGTGTACCATTTTTCCCACCCTTCGGACCAGGGTCCTGTCCTGCAGACCGCTTTTTCTGCCTTGCCCTCAGTGTTGCTCCATCTGTCACGGGAGGGCCGGTGGTTGGACTCCTGGAGGCGTAATATTTTCGCTTCCACTAGTGCTGCTTTGCGAGTGCTCAACACACTTTGTGTGTTGGCCAGGGCTACATCCGGCCTTTGGGATTCCGTGGCGTCCCTTCTGTCTCACTCCTCCCAGGAAGGTGCCTGCGCTGATCTGCGGCACCATGTGCTGGATGGTCCGGGTTTGGCTGACTTTATTCTTCGTTCGGCTCTGTTTTTTTCTGATTCTCTCGGACGTACTATGGGGAGTTTGGTGGCTCTCCACCGCCATGCTTGGTTGCGGAATGGCATACTGAAGAACCGGGTTTTCTTAGAACCCAGCAGATCCAGGGACACGCCCAAAGTCTTCGGCTTCTCCTGTCTTGGCAAACAGAGACACGGAATACTTCTAGGTGGCGTCAGAGATCAAATTTATTAGCTGCAGCTAGTAACAGTAAACCAAGCAATACAACACGGTGTACAACTCGGGAAACTGCTCAATTTTCATAGAGCAAGACATCGCTTTTTATACACCATATTCTCATTCTAAATGTACACCCACTCCGCAAAATTCTGACCAATCGGACACATTTTCTAACTGAGTATCACATTAACAAAAACCCAATTTACAGTAACCCAACCCAAAAGTTAATTATTAGGACTGTCCCAAATTCAATTTCCACAAGCCGGACAAACCCATAATTGAAAGCACTACCCATGTAATGAAAAGTCGTAAGGAAAGAAACAATTCAGATGCTGATTAGGATAAGATATGTGCAAGGAAACTAAAAGTTAACGATATCCTGAACATTGGCAATTTTAGACAAGAATCAAACTTAAGGGAAATTGGTTTTGCGTGGTCAGTTTCAGGTGAAGAGGTCAGCATCCTGCAGTTCACTCACAAGTCAGAAAAGGGCCTGGTAATGCATACATGAACAATGAGGCCCATGCAACTTTGTTCGTTCGGTTACCTCCACGGCCTACATGAGGGCAACACAAAAATGGTGTCACGAACAACTCAAACAAAATGGAGTCTGGTTCGAAATCACGGAACCTCAGTCCCTCCTTTTGCCATTACGTAGGCAATAACCTAAACTCACGTCAATCTGAATCCAGGTCTATATCTATTCTCATCAGGTCGTCAAGGTGTTGCTGTAACATCATCTTATTATCCTTCACTTCTCTCGGGACTGGTCTTCTCACACAGATCGTAGCACAAAGACTACAAATGGCGGGACCACACTGGATGCATAAGCAACACGAGAAAAGGATTGCTAAAGCCATACCAAGAAACATCAGAATCTTCCATCCCCATTTGGACAGCAGTTCCCAAAATCATTCTATCAATAACCAGTTCCCTTTGTCTACATGTATAGACTCAGTGGACTTATGTAACCTCAAGATGGCTTGGTACACTGTCGGGGCGTTATCTGGTATGAAAACACAGCAACTAGACCCGATCAATTTACATACCCCACCTCTATCTGCAAGTATAATATCTAAAACAAAGCGGTTCTGTAATGTCATAAGGCGATCCGCTTGAAGTTCAGCTGTAATATTGCTAAGGGCACCTGCAGTCTCATTTATAGTGGCCTCTACCACTCTCGTAAGCTGACGAATATTTCTACTATTAGCCATAGGACCCCAAAAGGGCAGAGAACCCTTAAAGAAGTCCCCAACTTCTTGTGCGACAGTATCTTTCGCATCGATAACACCTCTACCATATCTTGTCTTATGATAATTGAAAGCAGCTGTATACGTAGGGGGAAGCAAAAATGCCACATAACATGTGCCTGAAAAATCAGAAGGCAACCATGTATATGCTCTGTCGTAACAAACAAAATACGTGCCTTTAGCTGGCACGAACGGTGGATATTTCTGGGATGTATAGACATAGGTGTGAACACACACACTCTTACCAAGCTGAGCTCTTGGATTCTGACCATTACCTTGCAGACAAAAATGACCTCAGTGGGGTACAATCCAAATAGGAGAAGACCTTTTCTGTCTCTCTTTTTCTGTCAGACTAATACTATATCTCGTCTTGTTCCAACCAACATATGCTCGTACCTCATCTTTAGGGATAGCATTATACGCATCAATATCTCTGATCATATCTACTATTCCCTGTATCAAGGCATTATTACTCGCATTATCTTTGACGGAACGTACAGGAGATGCTTCATTCGCATAGATAAACATTGCTTGGAGTGCCCATACTGACCCATTAGGCGAAAAAGGCAAAACCAAATATGGCATTCCCTTATCTGTCATATGTGGCATAAGACCACAAACCCAGCAGTTCGTAGTATTTACGACTAACTGATGCTGATGCAACATCTGTATAAACGAATTGTTAACAAATTCTGATCTTCGTTTCTGCTCATTTTCAGGCAACGTATAAAATTCATGTGGAGAAACAGTAGAAAAAGAAAGAGTAGGTTGGGACGTAGATGCAAACATCTGTTGTATGGCATAAACAATCCAACCCACACATCCCAATATAATATTCAAAAGCATCAAGAAACACAATATTAAAAAGCATTTGCTACGGACCAATGTACACATTTTCATTTTAAAATCAACTTTCTCAACACTCTTATCAGACCCAAAAGACTCCATCCTCTAACGTGCTGCTCACGGCAATCTTCCTTCTCACTCAAGTGTGCGTCAAGATCGTACTAACGACCATGAACCACAGACCTTTCGTCAATTCGCGGCTCACCCCTTAAGAACTTATACCGTGACCCTGCAGCGGAGTCCGGATGGTGACTCGAAAAAGAAAAAAGTAAAAAAGTCTCTTGATCTCACAAAGTGTAATTCACTATATAAAAAAAATCTGATTTTATTTGTCCATGAGAACAGTCTTTCTTGGTCTCAAATTGTAGCGTTTTTTACCAAGCACAGTTGGGTCTTTAAACAGGAGCTCCGGATTCGTCGAGCATCAGATGTGGAGGCAGAGCAGCTTGCAGAACATCATCATCCTCACGTTCTGACTGAGTCCATGTCAAATGTGCATCACTAAAAGGTACAAATCTAGGAATCCTTTCACATTCGGAATCAGCTATTCCATCCTTCACCCACTTATCATACGGTAAAGGCAAAGGAACTTTTTTAGTATGGGTGGCATGCACCCAATTTTTTTTTACCAGCTACTCTAACAGCAGTTCTAGTGGCCAAGAGGACCAAATGTGGTCCAGTTCATCTCGGCTTCAAGTTTTTGGTTCGTTGAAAATTCTTCGTCAAGACAAAATCACCAGGTTGAATCGTATGGCCTGGATCTGCAGTAGCTGTCGGCAAACTGTCATAGACCTGTTGGTGGAGAACACGTAATTTAGCAGTCAAGTCATGTAAGTAATCTACCAACATAGGGTACTCAATCTCGCTGTATTTCTTAGGACGAGGCACACCCCAAACATTCGCTGGACGACCAAAAACTATTTCGTATGGGCTAAGTCCCACACGAGAATGCACTGTCGTCCTTGTTGACAAAAGAGCCAACGGCAAGGCATCCGGCCATGTACGACCAGTGCTCGCTTGTATCTTAGCTAATTTCAGCTTCAAAGTGCCGTTATAGCACTCGACAAGTCCAGCAGACTGGGGGTGATTCGCAGCATGGAATTTCTGTTTTATTCCCAAACCAGCACATACTTTCTTCATGATTTGACCCACAAATTCACTCCCATTGTCGCTCCATACAATTTTCGGCAAACCATACCTAGGGAAGTACTCTTTAAGCAAAACCTTGGCTGTAGACAAGGCAGTATTATCCTTTAGGGGGTAGGCCTCTATCCATCTGGAAAAGGCACAAACAACCACAAGCACATACTTCAAATTGTTGCATCTCTCCATGTGAATGTAATCTAGCTGTATCACTTCAAACGGATACGTTGGAGGAGCAAAATGACCAGCTGGAGTCGGGGTTCCCTTTCCAGGATTGTACTTCAAACAAATCATACAATGTTTCACCACATTCTCAGCACATTTCGGAATTCCAGCATTCTGCCATACTGGAGCCAACAACTTGCATTTTCCCTTTGAACTAATGTGAGCCATTCCATGAGCCATAGTAACCACTGGGAGCACATACGCATCAGGCAACAACCATCGCTGGTGTTCTGACAACTCAACCCATAACCCGTCGAATCCAACATACCCGTACTTTCTCTCCACGTTCTCACTTCCTTTTCCGTAGCTTCAGCCTGAATTGACTTCACACTTTCTATTCTGTCTTCACACATTCCACCAGCCATAACCCAATTAGCAGGGCCTGCAACATACATACGGCTCATCATATCGCTCGCCGTTTCCTTCGCTACTTCATCTGCAAACGCATTCCCTCGACCTAGATCATCCACAACTTTCTTATGCGCACTACACTTCACAATTGGAATCTGCTTTGGGAGAGTAAGTGATTCCAGAAGTTCATTCACTAACTGCCCATGCTGAATTTTCGCACCATGAGAAGTAAGGAATCCTCTTTCTCTCCACAGACGTCCAAAACTATGGGCAACACCAAACACAAGCTGGCTATCAGTATTGGCATTCACTCGCTTTCCCTCTGACAACACACACGCTCTAGTCAATGCAATCAACTCTGCTGCTTGCGCAGAATTCTGTGCTATGCGTGCTCTTTCAACAACTGTATGTAAAGTTGTGACAGCATATGCCGCAGTCGTCTCACCATTCGGAAGCTTGAAACACAAACCATCTACCCATAAGGTACCATCAACATTCGTGAGAGGAGTATCTTTTAAATCAACTCTAGCCTTCGTTTCCTCCTCTGTCCGGAGAACACAATCATGCTGTTCCTGAGCATCTGTCTCTAAAGAAATCGAAAACAACGTAGCTGGATTCAACACATTACATCTTTTGATGTGAACATGGCTAGCCAAAAGTGTCAGCTCATAACCTGACAGACGTGCACTAGTAAGGTGCTGAGTCTTAGTCCTATTCAATAAGGTATCCACTGCATGTGGGACCATCACAATCAACGTATTATCCAATACCAAACCATCAGACTGTTGGATAGAAACAGCCGCTGCCGCTGTAGCTCTCAAACAGCTCGGCAACGCTTTAGCTACCTGATCTAACGTAGCTGAAAAATACGCACATGGACGCTGCTTGTCTCCAAATTGTTGAGTCAATACTGACAATGCACAACCTTCTCTCTCGTGAACATACAACGTGAAAGGTTTACTGTAGTCAGGAGTACCCAACACCGGAGCAGAACACAATGCATCACGTAATTCAGAAAAACTTTTCTGACAATCATCAGACCAAGGGAGAGGATACGGAGTATCTTTAAGAGTCAATGCCAACAGAGGTTTCGCTAGCAAGGAAAAGTTGGGGATCCATTGCCTACAATACGAGGTGATACCTAAGAAAACACGCACTTCTCTCTGTGTGGATGGCACACTCATTTGCGCAATCGCTTGGATTCGTTCTGGGGTCAACCTTCTTCCCTCATTCGACAAGAGATGACCTAAATAGGTTACTTCTTGTCGGCATTACTGTAACTTGGAAGGTGACACTTTATGATGAAGGTCAAACAAATGTCGTAACAAAGAAAGAGTAGCTTCTTTACAAATCTCTTCATCATCGGCAGCGACCAGCAAATCATCAACATACTGGATAAGAGTAGCACCAGAAGGCAATACAAAATCATCAAGCTGAGTTTTCAACGCCTGACTATAAATGGAGGGACTTTCTCAATAACCTTGAGGAGCTCTCTTAAACCGGAAGCTTCGGCCTCCTAAAGAGAAGCCGGAAATATCTCTACTCTTCTCGGCAATCGGAGTACTGAAGAAAGCCTTCTTCAAGTCGATAACTGAAAACCAGGCTGCTGAAGCAGGAATCAGAGTCAACAAAGCAGTGATATCAGGGACAACAGGAAACTGTGGCACCACAATCTTATTCACTTCTCGAAGATCGATCACAAAATGGTACACAGGTGGCTGAGAAGCATCAGTACGCTTTAGGACAGGCAAAACAGGACTGTTACACACGTTACCTCTCGTTTCTTCAATTACACCCTTCTCAACCAAATCATAAATAATTGCTAGAAGAGCTCTCTCGCCATCACTCGATATTTTATATTGGGGAATACAAGGTAGCCTAGCATTTGACTTAAGGGTAACAACATAGGGTGGAATCTGCAAAAGACCAACATCATTGGGACCTGTAGCCCAAAGTGTATCAGGAAGAGAACGCATTTCCAGTGGAAGGCAATCTTTAGACAAATACATCGGAGAAATCACTTTCATACCCAATGGTAAGATGTACTCCCGCAGGAGAACAACGTAATGTCGCATAGAATCTTTTCAGCAAGTCCAAACCCAACAGATTCTCATTACAACCAGTCGTTAGAATAAGTGGAGCTTCCAATTCACAAGGACCAATAGAAAGGAACAAAGGACTAGAAATCGGATTACGAACTGGGGCACCTGAAAATCCTACAGAAACATTGGTCAAGCCAGACAAAGGTGCGCCAGGAAGTTTAGAGTGCATAATAGAACTCTTCGTCGCACCAGTATCCAAAAGAAAAGGTTCTGCCACACCTGATGTAATCACTTCAACATAAGGTCCACTCTGGTCTACTGGAACTGACACTACTCCCTCTCTTTGCCCATGGCTGTCCTAACTATCATTATAATCAACACTCTCACTCTCGACATAATAATCATCAACATAGTACTGTGCAGACTGAACACTCGGAACATTCTGTCTGTCAAAATAATTCGCAGAATTCTGAAGGGAAGAGGAACGCTCATTCTGGGGTAACACACCACATCCCCTACCCCTAGGAGCTTGCTGGAAACCACCATGACCTCTCTGACCAGATACGCCATTCGCACGCTGTAACAAAGCCGGGCAACTATTCTTAAAATGGCCTTCCTCTCTACAGTAAGCACACTGATTAGGACCAGGAAAGAATCGCGGAGCATAAGGCTCAGGCTTCTGTAACAATCTCTGAAACTGTGGAGGTTGCTGAAACTGAGGCTGATTCTGACGAGGCGGATAAGCTTGCTGCAAAAGAACCTTTGTCTTTAGATCTTTAGTTTTCTTCTCTGCTTTATCCTTCTAATCTTTATCCCTATTCTCTTAATATTGGGCAGTAGCCAATATCTGGACCGACGAAGAAACTGCCCATGAACTCTCAGAGTCCTTTAACTTATTAGAAAGTTTGGGAAGCAAATTACAGACAAATTTGTCCACGAACAACCTCTGACCACCTTCAGTACTCATGTCCTGACCACTATGATCAATAAACGTTTCTTCAAACCTCGTGAAGAAATCAGACACACTCTTGTCTTTCTTTTGTTTGCATGCTGCTAACTTGTCCCAATTCACTCGCAAAGGAGGCATCATAGTTTTCATTAAATTAATAATTCTACCAGGTAATTCTGCAACTAAGGGCTCAGGTTTGGCACCTCCTACTTGCCGACCATCTGCAGCAACAATATTAGCCCATGTATCTCCTAATTCTTGCGCATGATTCTCATGATGAATCTTCGCCCACAAAGGTTGAGGAACTACATTACCCATTAACATATCTATGTCAGTTAAATTCATAATACACGCTTCAACTGTCTGAGACAACTCTTTGTAATAACCGGCAGGATTCTTACGGGGGTCAGGTAAGGTCTGCTTAAGAGCCAAGACCTCTGCTCTTTTCCAAGGGACATGTACCCACACTCGCTGAAAATGTGCCGGTAGACCCTGAATACCCTGATTAACATTAGCAACAACTTCCTCTCTCCATACAGGGTGAACCTCTCTCATAGGATACTGCTTCACTCTCCTCCTAACAGAGGGATTAGGTTCGTACAATGTCTGAGGCGGTAATCTAGACCTAAAAACAAGTATCGTCTCCACGGCATCTGTAACATCAGATTCCACTATCGTCCCTTTAGCAAATTCGGACTGAACATCAAGCACTTCCTGCGGAATCGGACCCAACTCATTATCTTCCCATTCCTGACGGAGAAAAGTACACATTACATCAAAAACATACCTTTGCTTAGGCGGCTCCCACTGAAAGAAAACATCCATAACTGCTGGCAAATTATACCTGGAAGCATTTAAAATCCATCTACGAGCCAACAAATCCGACACTGTCCGTTCCTCGGAACTAGGAAGCTGACTACGACTCTGCTTACGTTCCGAAACAGGCGTCATATTCAGTGACCCAAACAATGGAGACAACAGATTAGCAACAGTCTCGGTCATTCGTTTTCGAGCAGAAGGAGAAGAAGCAGACATAAGAACAGGAGAATAAGTATTGTGAGGCAAAAGAGGTGTAGGAACAAGAGCAGTAGGAGTCGAAGATACAGAAGTAGAAGGCAAAGGAGTTTGAGGCAAAGCTGGAAGCAAAGCTTGCGTCCCTAGAGTGGGTTGCGCAGTAGGAGGCAAAACCATCTGTGGAGCACCGGTTGGCTGAACAACAGCAGGAGGTTGAACAACAAAGGGTGGAACAACCGGGGGTAATGGAGGCGCAGTAGCACCCTGCACATAAGGGGGTGGTAATCTCAGCAAATGAGAGATCAAAGGATCTTTTTCAGGGTTTTCATTCAGTTTTGGAAGGGAAGGCGGCCGGATAACATTTATCGATAGCCATGCAACGCTGTCTATCTAAGATTTCACTTGCACGCTCTTCTCCATCTTCCTTAAACTGCCTAGCAGCTTGTAGTACTGACATATTCTTATCTTTCCTATCTCTCTTTGCTTGCTTAATTTCTCGCTGTTTGGCTTCCTTTTGCCAAAGGCGGAAAGAGTCAAACATTGCCAGCAGGGCTTTCTTCTTAAATAGCGCAACTTCCAAATTATCTAAAATATTTAATTCGAATCTACCATGTTGGTTGGGGCTATCGTAAAACACCATCATTCCTTGTATAGTGAACCCATATTTCGTTATAAGCAATGGGACCCACTCCATGTTTTGAATAGAGCTCATAAGTTGGAGTTCCAACCGGAGGTATCGGACATGAATTCTCCAATCGGGAATCCCTGTTGCAAATTAAACTAAACCATTTCCTAATTTTGCTAAGACCAGGCATCTTATAGTCACTAATCTAGCTTCAAACTTCAAGGGGTTATCAACTATCGATACACTCGTAAATATACGAGCCCCTCGGCTTCGATTATTGCAGCAACCAAATCAAACAAAACCAAGAACCAAAACAAAATCGTGGGAGCGACCCACTTATACTTAACCAAAATATCTGTCACGCCACCAGAAGACCGTCTATCGTCTCGCATTACAAAGGATCAATCAAGGGTCCAAGACAGGGCGACAGTCAGGGCAGCAGTCCATCATAGTCGTTGGAAAGCGGGAAGCCTCGCAGAAAAGACCTTCGGTCCACGTCGACATGCAGGGGTCAATGAAGTGGCGGCCTTCCTCCAGAATTTCCCCACGTGGCTCCTCACGATCCTCAGGCTTGGACTGGTACCGCTGAAGTCGCCCCACCGTTGGGCGCCAACTGAAGAACCGGGTTTTCTTAGAACCCAGCGGCGCCAGGGACACGTCCAAAGTCTTCAGGTTCTCCTGTCTTGGCAAACAGAGACACAGAATACTTCTAGGTGGCGTCAGAGATCAAATTTATTAGCTGCAGTTAGTAACAGTAAACCAAGCATTACAACACGGTGTACAACTAAGGAAACTGCTCAATTTTCATAGAGCAAGACATCGCTTTTTATACAACATATTCTCATTATAAATGTACACCCACTGCACAAAATTCTGACCAATAGGACACATTTTCTAACTGAGTATCACATTAACGAAAACCCAATTTACAGTAACCCAACCCAAAAGTTAATTATTAGGACTGTCCCAAATTAAATTTCCACAAGCCGGACAAACCCATAATTGAAAGCACTACCCATGTAATGAAAAGTCGTAAGGAAAGAAACAATTCAGATGCTGATTAGGATAAGATATGTGCAAGAAAACTAAAAGTTAACGATAACCTGAACATTGATTGGCAATTTTAGACAAGAATCAAACTTAAGGGAAATTGGTTTTGCGAGGTCAGGTTCAGGTTTCAAGTCTTTATTTCGATTTTTAACAAATCATAAAAGACACATTAAAATACAATAATAAGTCACACATGAATCTTTAAGAAAGGAAACTATTTAAAAAAAAAGAAAAAGGAAAAATACAAAACCTCAAAACTAGATACATTTAAAAAAAGCATTAAATATCAATGAGAAGGAAACCTGAGTAAATAAAAAAAGGACACATGGTGTTTTAGCAGTACAATACGAATCAATTAGTGTGAAACCATTTCTTGCCTGGTGGATACAGATGGAAAAATCTAATAAGGAGATGGATTCAACAGTGTACATGGTTTGTCACTTTACAAGACACTATATATGGGCTCTGACAACTGAGACGTATGTCTTAACCTTAAAAACCAGGCCCAGCCCAAATATTTGGCCAGGCTTACAACAAAAAGCTCGGAAGTGTTGGTCTTTAGCGCCCAGATGGCTTCAGCAGATGTTTTAAACGGCAGTCTCTGGAACAATGGTTTAAGCCATTTCTTTCGGGGTACAGTATATCTCGGACAAACAAAAAGAAAATGTCCCTCTGATTCTCTGTGACCCGGGCAACCTTTACAATAGATCGATGTCCCTGTGGACCATTTGTTAAGAAAAGGGTTCAAAGGCAATGACCCCACTCTGAATTGGTGGTACAATTTCTTGTCTAGTGGTTTGGTTATTACATCCCAATAGGGCTCTCGGAATAGATCTAG
Organism: Lissotriton helveticus; assembly: GCF_964261635.1. Taxonomy (NCBI): domain Eukaryota; kingdom Metazoa; phylum Chordata; class Amphibia; order Caudata; family Salamandridae; genus Lissotriton; species Lissotriton helveticus. The sequence continues at coordinate 449,101,622 of NC_136061.1, forward strand.
CTTAAAAGTTAAGAACCTGCCTGTGAGGCTGATGTTGCTAGAGAATGAAACTCTTTTTAGACGAATCGAGGCCCAGTACAGGGATTTGAACTCTTGTTTAGAGGGAAAAACATGGGATGAGGGGGATAACCAGAGTTGTTCCAAGCCCATGTCAGTGAGAATGGTTTTCACAGCTAAGAACCATGGGATTTTTCCGGACCCGCTGATTGACCTAACTTCAGCTAATTCTTTAGCGAAGAGAGACAGGTCAGGGGAGGTCCATATCCGTCTCCACAAGGCCACCAACCTAAATCTAGCCATCTCATTGATCGGAGGGCATCCTAAGTCCAGACATAGAGGGATTGAGGGGGTCGATTGTGGGAGACCTATTAAGTTCCGAAGGAACTTACATTGGGTTCTAAAAAGGTTAAGCAGGTCCATATAGCCCCAAAGAACTGCGCCATAAAGAATAGCAGTGGTGATTTTTGCGTCATAGATCCTAAGGGCAGGAAGAACCCGCTTGGTGGATGATCCTTTTTGCTCTTTTATAAGACAGCCAGACAAACGTGCCAGCTTGAGATGTTGGATGTTGGTTTGATCTTTCCATCTCAAGCGGCTGTCAAGGGTGACCCCCAGGTAGGTCATGGTCTCGACTTGCTCGAGATCAACTCCATTCAACCTCACAGAACTCCGCACTGGATGGTTTCTAGTAAAAACCATAAATTTCGTTTTCCCCACATTTACCTCCAAGTTGTTAATGGCACAAAACTCCTCAAAGCGGTCCAGAGCCCGCTGGAGTCCGCTGCGAGTTCTAGAGAGGAGTAAGGTGTCGTCGGCGAAGATGAGAAGCGGGAATCTCGTCCCTGCCAACATTGGGGCGTCAGTGGGGGTATCCATGAAGAATTTTACCACTTGATCGATAAATAAAAGGAAAAGTGTGGGTGCCAGGACGCACCCCTGACGGACACCTCGGGTTACGGGAAATGTTTCCGTCACTTGTCCCTGGCCTCCCCACCTTACCCTCGCGTAGTTATCTTCATGGAATCTAATGATGAGATCCAGAAGTACTGATGGACAGCCTAGGTTTTCCAACACGCCCCACAATTTGTCCCTTGGCACCTAATCGAAGGCGGACTTTAGATCAATGAATGCAGCAAAGATGGTACCGCCGCCTAGCCAAACCACCTTCCAATAGATCAGGCAGAGTCTAAACACCTGATCTATGGTGCTTATTCCCGATCTAAAGCCCGCCTGCATGGGAGATAAAATGTCATCTGTTTCAATCCAGCCCTGGACCCGTCCCAAGACCATACGTGCGATGGTTTTTTGTATGGAATCGATTAAACTAATGGGACGGTAATTCCCTGGCTTGGACTTATCGCCCTTTTTATATATCGGAATTATCTCGGCGCCCTTCCAAGATTTTGGGATCGTGGCTCCATTAGCTAAGGAGTTAGCAATCATGGTTATGTATGGAATCCATAAGGCTAGATTGGATTTAAATAAGTCTGCCGGTATCAGATCCATACCAGGAGCTTTTCCTCGCAGAGTCAGGCCCAGGGCCAACTCGGCCTCTGTAACTGAGAAAATTAGTTTCTCCCCGAGGGAGCTTAACGGGGATGACCTGACCAGGGGATTTATAGCTTTGGGGTCATCAGCTCTAAATTGGGTGGAGTAGAATGTTACCCATTCATCCAGGGGTACATGGTTGGCCGGAGTGGATGAAGCTGGGTCCTTCCCCCATTTAACTAGATCCCAGAACTTCTTTTGGTTGTTTGAGGTGGATGCCTCCAGAAGATCTGTCCAAAACTTATCCTCCCACTCCCGTTTAGATTCCCAAAGGATTTTTCTGTACTGGAGCCTAGCCGCCTTAACTGCGACCATGTCCCTGGTTTTGATAGATGAAATAAGATCCGAGTGTGTCTCCCTACATTTTTTGTTGTACCATTTTTGGGGCAGGGGGTTAGCTTTGGTAGAAGCGCTACGGCACGGGAGGGAAAGAAGGGACTTTAACTGGTCAAAACATCCAGTATGGAGGTTCATAACATGGTTTGCCAAGCCTGGGTTTGCCCCCAGCAGATCAATTTTCGACATCTCATTATACACACTGTAGGCCATTGTATTAACATTGTCCCATAATGATTTGTCCTCCAAGACCCGGGACCATTTCAATCTCCTCCTATCATTGGTTAGCAAAAGGTCCCCTGTATGTGAGGTGGTAGGCTCCTCTTGTCTCTTTAGGTCTGGCAGATTTAATGATAGTAACAGCGGATTGTGGTCGCTTTCCGGGCACTGTATAACTGCCATGTCAATTAATAAAGGCCAATATTCCAATTTTAACAAAAAATAGTCAATGCGGCTCTGCCTTAGCCCATTATCGAAGGTACAGTTGGCTAGTTTATCCGAGGTTGTGCGGCCATTGCACGCTCGGAAACCCCTGTTTAGGCAGAATGCCATCCAATTCACTGCCGCCTTTGTTGCTTTGGCCCTTTTGTCGACAATTAGATCAGGGATATCCCAAGCGGTGTCCTCAGCCGTGCTCCAACTGTCCCCTATGCCGAACAAAGGCTCTATAGTGCAATTCAAGTCCCCAGCAAGGATGGTAACGTTCCCACTACCCATTTCAGCAATTTTGTGGTCGATAAAGTTCAACAAAGGCTGACTACGACCACCAGGCAGTCCTCTGGCATAGATATTGAAAATGTACACATCCCGTTGGTTAACTTTGCTTAGTTTGATTAGTAGGAGATCCGGATGCTGGGCAGGGAGCTCAGTCGGATGAAGGCCCAATGTCTGCTTCACCCAAATCGTTAGTCCGCCTGAGGCACGCCCCTTAACCCCTTTGACCGCAGGTTTAAAAAAGTTGATATAACCCAGCTTAAAGACTGGGTCAGTTGCCCAGGATTCTTGGAGCAAAATGATATCGTAGTTATCAACAAAGTTCAGCCAGTCTGCGGAGGAAAAACGGGCCTTGATTCCTGCGATGTTCCAAGACAGGATTTTCAGGTTTTCAATCGGTGCCACCACACGGGGAGGTTTAAAAGGTGGAGCTGAGATGGCTGCCTGTTTGTGACCTCTGTCGTACTTAGTCTTTATGAGCTTGGAATTATTTGTAGGATCATTAGTTATCATGGCCTTTTGGACATCACTGTATACGGGTGAATTAGGTGCCCTAGGCTCTAGGCCTCCCCCCACAGCAGCTGGGTTGCTGGTTATATGTGGACTCGTCATGCAGTGCCCAATAGGCTCATATCCAACAGGTTTAACCATGGGAGACTCGCTAGTTGGGACATGGAGTCAGTCAATGGCCTCAAGGTCAGAAAGGGGGCCAAAATGATTAAAAAGGAAAGGGCGCTGATGGTCAAGTGGAGTTAGTGTCAAGGGAAGTCTTATAGGAGGGGCCTGGCGAAAAATGGGACGAGGTTGGGGGGGTGTTTGCCTGTGGGGGTAGAAATAAGATAGGGCTAGAGTTTGTACATCCCCCTGTCTTGCAAATCTAGGTTTTCTTCTAATGGCGTCTACCACCCATGCATCCTTAAACGAAATCAAAATGCAATCTCCCTCCAGGTCTTTAGTCCCATGGCCCACCCAATCTACTCTTCTTACATATAATATCTCCGTAGGAGATGAGGGAGGTAGAGGGCGGTTTTTGTTTAGCCAGAAGATTACTTTATTGCGGAGATCCCCAAATGCCTCCTTACTGCCTGGATTTAGCGGGGCAACCCCTGTCAAGACTATGGTGTGTTTGGCAGCTTCAAGCGGAAGGTCAACACGAGGGGTGGTTAATCTTTTGCGATTCCCCTCCCTACGGTTGATATTAGTGTTGCGTTCGCTCACAGGGTCTCTATGAGTACTGGGGGGGGGCAGGATTTATTTTAGATGGTAAAGGTAATCCCGTGCTTTGCTGCCCACCAGAATTTTGCTTATCCATAGCTGGTTTAAATGGTGGAGCTTTTTGCTTCACCCCCCCTTTTGGCGTATTGGGATTTGGCCCTAAAGTTTTAATATGGGGAGGTTTACACCTTGCCTGGGTGGTGCTAACGGGGTCCTTGGTAACTAATTGAGATTTACTGACACCCGTATGGCTAGTGCCAAGTAGATTTTGAAGGATGGCATGGTTAGAATTAGTTATAGCCTCCATACTGTCAATTTTTGAGGTCATGAGCCTTGTCCGCTCTAGGACAGGTAACAATAAAGTTTTAAACATGGCCTCCATTTTTGCTAGCAAAACTTCATCGCTGTTAAGACACATGGGGCAAGTACTAGAGGAACCCAAGGACAAGAGGGAGGGGCACAGCAAGTTGGCAAATTCGGAGGGGTTATGAGTGTTAGGGGGATGCTGGTGACCCTGGCTCACTTTATCTGTGGCATCATTTGTTTTTGGGATCTTTCGTTCTCTACCCCCCGACAGTCGAGAATCCGACTCTGGGTGATTTGTAATTTCAGCTGAGTCAGAGTTATTGAGGGGGAAATGTCCAGATAACTGACTAGGTTCAAACCCCCCACTAATCCGTGAAGCACCCCCCTGGCTAGCTTGAGAATCATCAAAACTATACCCTTCTTCCACCTGGGTAGTGACAGTTGGACTCCCCCCACACTTTCTAAATGGACGATGGCGTCCGTGGAAGAAATTTGGACACAATTAAAGGCAGCATGTGGTGCAGGGGAGGTAATGGTGGCTAGTCCCCCCAAAGAGGAGCGCTTACCGCTAATAAGGTCAAGTGAGAGTCTTTTTTCAACCATAGTGATTTCCTTTTCCAGGATCCCCGTAGCCCGTGTGATAAATGCATCAAGGGGGCCTGATACGACTCCCTTAGTGGTATGGATTTGTACTGTTCGTTCTTTGCCTGATCTTAAAGGCATTGTAAGGGATTCGTACAATTTGATTTAACAATAAGTTTCAGTCCGTCCTTGGTGCAACGGAGGGCAGGGGCTGGTATAGCGACAACCGCCACCTACCTGGTGGGCCTCCAATCGGTCAGGGGGGGTAGGCCTGGGCCGGACTCTGCCGTACTGGAACGGCCTCAAACGGCCCGCTCTTTGCCCGGTCTTCGCCCCGGTCGCTCCCGCGCGCTCCCGCGCAGCGGGTTCTCCACCCTATGTAAATAGGGGAGGGCAGTAGGCGGAGCCGGCAGGGAGAGCGGCCACAGGTGGTGCACGCAGGGACTCCTGGTCACTGGAGTCCCTGCTAGGCAGCTCGCAGCCCCGCCGGCGTCCAAGGTCCGATGGTGAAGATGAGGACAGGCTCCCCCTCTCTTCCTGCACAGAGAGAGTCACACAACGCTGCGGGACCCGCGCAGCGGGTCCGGCAAGGCGTTGATTCGCACAAAGGGCACACGAAGCTCCAAACACCGGTCAGTTTAGACAAACGATCCGAGGTCAGTTTCAGGTGAAGAGGTCAGCGTCCTGCAGTTCACTCAAAAGGGCCTGTTAATGCATACATGAACAATGAGGCCCATGCAACTTTGTTCGTTCGGTTACCTCCACGGCCTACGTGAGGGCAACACAAAAATGGCGTCACGAACAACTCAAAAAAAATGGAGTCTGGTTTGAAATCACGGAACCTCAATCTTCCCAGAGAACGTTAGGGAGCATCTTGTCGACCTGCCTTTTGATGGGATTCTTTTATGCAACACCCACGTGGTCTCTGCCATTCAACGGCTCCTTGCGGGGCTCCGTCCTCCCCCTCAGTAAGCTTTGGCTTGTCGGTCCTCCATTTATCTCACCTTTCTCTTGGGCCTAGTGTTTTGGTTGGCCCATCTGTGTGTTCTGGGTGGCTTGGATTGCCTTCAGGGTCCTTAAGTTGGCCCCTCTGTCCTGTTGGCTGCTGGTACAGCCCTTTAGCTTTGATGAGTGTTTTGGCTGTTGGTGACATGGTATAGGTCCTTAGGATTGGACCATCTGTATATTTGTTGGCTGCTTGGTAAGCCGCCTCTGGTGCAACCCTCAGGTTCTTTATGTTCTTGATCTCTGCTTCAGGTTTTTTTTCCCTAAGAGGTGTTTCCATGTTTTGTTTTGGGATGTGTCATACCCTAGGTGGGGTACTTGTAGCTATTGTATAGCTTGGTCCTAAGCTGGGCGGGTGTGGATACCCTCTTGGGTTCCTCGCCTTTCTTGGCATCACTGTATATCGCTTGGTGTGATCTTTTTTCTTCCGTCTTAGCGCAGCGTCCTGCTCAGTATCCAATGGTGTTCCTGTCCGTCATCTACAGGGCTTGCTTGTCGTGCCTTTTGTCCCTCTTTAACCTCTGGATTGCCAGACCAACTTTTGTCATGCCATCTACGGCGATGTGTCGTGGTGTTTTCACCTTGTTATCCTGCATTTCAGCCTGGTCCTCTGCCTTGTGTTCCAGGGGGGCTAGGATGCTCCTGGTGTTTGCCTGTGTTCTAGTTGACTGCTTAAGCCTGTACTACAGATTTCTCCTGTTTGGCGTCTGGCCGTTCCCACTTCTTTAGTGGGTCATGGGTGCATCTGGGATGGTCCTTCTCTAGGGCTTGTACGGGGGTTCCCTTGCCTCTGCCTTCGTCTTGCGTTTGGCTTACTCTGGGCACACTACTTCATAGTATTTACAAGCTGCCGGCTGCACACGCCTGGTCCTTATGGTCCACCTCAGTGGGCTTCAGAGTGTACCCGTGTGCCCCTGTTCCTTGCTCTGCTGGAGCTTTGCATGACTGTGTCTCCCTTCTCCCGTCTGCGCTTCTTGGCTTTGGGGCCGTTCCTGCCTTGCCACTGCCAGTTCAGCTGTCCCCTTCTCTGGGTATGTTCTCCTGCGGCGGGCTCTGTCTCTGTTTCCACCTCTTCTTCTTGGAATTTGCGGGTGGTTCTTTTCTTCCTTTGGTACTCTCTTGGTGCCATTCGCCCCTCCGGGGTGTCTGGCGGACACCATTTGCCCCTCGGGTAGGCTTGTGGTATCCCGGCTTTCCCTTCTCCTTGTTCTTGCTTACTTCTGCTTCGTTGGGGCTGGGCCGTCCTCCCTGTCCCCATGACACATTCCCTATTTGGACCCTGTGTTCTTCCAAGCTGATGAGGTTCTTTTGCAGCCCCTCCACCCACTTTTGGGTATGGCTAAGGTATCTATTCTAGGTTAAGGAATCCCGCGGCTAGTAGTCTCTATCATATGTACGAGTTACTTACCTTTGGTAACAATGTATCTAGTAGAGACGATTCTAGCCTCAGATTCCTTCACGGCCCGCCCTTCCTCCCCGTTCTGCGAGGACCTCCAGCTTGGTCTTGTACACTCGCCTCCCTCTGGGTGGCTTGTCTTCTGCGAGTGCCCTCTTCACTGGCTCCCTGATGAGGAGCTTTGTTCTGTTTATGTGTTCCTCTCCTTCCTTTCTGGTAATTGGACGGTAGGATCATGTGTACTTCTGCATCCCTACACCCTGGTTTCCAGTGTGGGGCCTACTTATAATCTTCTTCCTTTTTCATTTCTTGGGTTTTTGACTCCTCGGCAGTCCTCTGAGTTGCAGTCCTCTGGGTTGGGGTCTCCTGGCTGTGCCTTGGCCCTTAGCTCTTACAGCGGATACAACACTCCTTGATGGTGTTGTCTTGGGGTACCTTGCCATTACTCATCTGTTCCAGGCTTGTGATTCCTTCTCGGTTATTGATTGTGGTTTTAGGCTTTCTGTCGTCTGCCATGACACTTTTCACATGTTTTTCTGTTTCTAGGGAGGATATCGCCTTCGCCTTGAAGGGTTGCTCCACGGAGCGGTGCTCTGCTCTTTTTCTTCCATGACTTTCAGTGACACAGTGCCTGGCACTGTTCCTGTTGGTGCTGTTATTCACCATTCGCTTCTTCTGTTTCCCTGATCTTTCGCACACTGTACCCATACTCTCACAGTTTTGTTTGTGATGGCTCCGCGTTGTGGTGTGGAAAAGTTCTCTGAAGAAAACTGATGTCAGAGCGCCAGGGTGTAACATATGTGACCACGTTGATGTCACATACGCGGACAACGTCAGGGTGGAGTCACGTGGTGCCGTCCCCCGGTGCGCGAAGATGCTGTGGCAAAAGATTTTCCGGATCCATTCTCACGCCTAGGGATAATTCTACGTTAAGGAATCTGCGGCTAGAATCGTCCCTACCAGATACATCATTACTGAAGGTAAGTAACTGTCCTGTGTATAGCATTTGGCCGGGGATGTGGAGGCCGCACAAAAAATCTTGCATTCACCCCATCTTTCCATTCTTCCCCAGTACTCTGTAACCATTACTCTTCTATCTCATGTGTAATCTTGCGTCTCTAAATAAATGCATGCAATCTTTCAACGGCCCCTCATGGTATTCGCCGGGAAACCTTAGGGTAGCTGTAGCGCTCTATAAAAATAAATATAATAATTCTTAGTGAATTAGTAAATAAATAATATTTTGGAAGTCATCCTTCAAACACAGGAGAATCATTTTCCACGGAATGCAAAAAAGAAAATCTATTTATAGGCAATCTACAAAATTATGTGGAAACTTCTGCCGAGGTCGTGGAAAGGTGGGATGAGGGATGCAGAGCAATAATGTAATAGGAGTTAATGAGCTCAGAGCAGTGAATGCATTTGTGCAGCCTGGATATTACACCTGGCTGCCGACACCTTTTGTGCTTCCTTTCTTGTCCTTTCCATCTCTGCTCTTTCATGAATACCTTTATTTAAATGATTACTAAATTAGTGTTAGGGATTAATGAGATCTGTCATTTAATTTGTGCAGTATTTCCCCTTTTCTTTGACCAATTTTATCACTCATCAGCATCACAAAAGCGTTGTGCATCTGTAGTTTGCTTTTGATGGTATGGTCATTTGCTGTCATCTATCTCCATGGAGATCCGCCCCCTCTCTCTCCCTGGCCTCTGGTGCTGCAGTGTGCACAGTGCTCTGCCTGCGGAGGTGTATTTGTACAACACTGATTAGAAAATTGCCGCTTTTAAATAGGATTAAGCTTCAGAGCTCAGTAATATGTCTGTAAAACAGAGGCTTATTTCCTGTTGTCGAAAAAGACCTACTGGGTTAAGGGCTGATTTTAAAGCAAGATTGTTGATGATACAACCAGGAAGTCACTACAAACAGTAAAGCGGCTCCTTAGGTGGTCATGTGGTATTCATGCCAATTGGGCGTACTGAAAGATAAACACAGAGATACCGGATGTCGTGAGTAATTGAGTGAATCAGTGTGCTTTCTTGTGTTGTTGAAACAGAACCCTGACTGTCTATTACAAGCAGCATACAAGGTGCAGATATAGTGCCTAGGTAACACTAGATCAAGAGCACTGGAGCTGAAACTCACAATTTCTACAAATAGAACTTTGCTGAACATCAGTACCAGATTTCCACATTACTACTAATGCCAGCTTCTCATGCTTCGCAAAACTACATTTTTTCACTAAACCTATTTCACCTCCCATCAGGGAGGTTTTCTAAGTTTGTTTTCTGCAAGACAGAAATAGGAGGTCCTTAGACCCATCTTACATATTTCTGCTCTCAACCACTGGGTTGTCAATCAGCACTTCACAATGGAGTTCTCTTAAAGGATGCTGTTCTAGTACGCAACTCGTGCCCCAATATGGGACACCCTGTGGGGCGAGGTTGGGAGATACCCAGGTAAGGTAGAGTATTTCTCACTCCTCACCACGAGAGTTATGTTCTTATATAGAGAGTCTTAGGATAAACCTGTCAGACAAACCTGCCAGAGTAACTCTCTTCTACAGAGGAACTCTTGTATATATGTATGGATCTCTACCCTAGACCCTAGAAGCAGTAGACAATCACAGCTATTGGCATTTTATAATGGAAGTTTATTTATTGAACACTATTCATGCACAAACCTACTGTAGTAGAATTCCCCGTATCAGTGTAAAACTGGTGTCGCTGTAGCTAGCTGTTGTGGCAGTGCCTCTAGTGCCGTGTCAAGCAGTTGTGGGGGGGGGGCATACGTGCTCTTACGCACCCAGGGTAACTGAAGAGAAGCAAACTCCACACATCAAATAAGGTAGGAGCTGGTTTATTCACGTCCAGGTACAACGGCTCCCCGGCAGCAACTGCCGTGCACAGAACAAACATCGTTCCACGCAGGGAACGTTCCTGAATGGAAAAAAATGAGTAGAACAGATCGCAACACACCTCCCCTTCTTCATGAAACAAGAAAAAAGAGAATAGAGGAACAAGAAAAGAAAAAGAAAATGAAGAAATAAGAACATAATGGAAAAAGAAAATGAAGAAAAGTGAAAACAGAACATTAAGACATTGTCCTCTCTACACAATGAAAAATGAAGAAGAAAAAAACAGAGAGAGAAAGAGAAAATAGATTAAATTAGAGGCAAAAGTAGAAAGTAAGAAACCAATGCAACACAATGTAAGAAACTAATTATAAAGACATTTTGTAAGAAAAAAATTACGAAATCTTGTAATCATGAAATTTCATAGGAACAAATTTCAATCTGGAAGACGCACGCCTCGTAGGAACATGATCAGAATGAACAACACCTCTCTTCCCATGGATACCCAAAGGTTCAATAACAGGAGGAAAATGAGCACCCACATTTTTGTTAACTATATCTACCATAGGTTGGGGTACAATTGATATGGCAGATTTGTTCCAGACTCTTCCATCCATTAATACCACAACACGGTCTTTTACAGCAGTCACTCTTATAGGAGACGAGAACCGAGACTCTCCCTTGCAAAGAAATCCCGTTTTTTTTATTCTCACCCAATCTCCCACCTTTACATTCAAAGGGTGGCGCACAATAGACCTGGTATCATACTTGGACTGAACAGCAGTTCTAACATCAGTTACAGAAGACAACTTCTCCACATAACCATTCTTCTGGGCATCCACTCTTTATTCAGTTTGGAACCAGCCACCCTTCCCCGAAGCAAAGTAAATGGGGCAACTCTAGTACTGATATGAGGAGTGGTTCTCACAGCCCACAACATATCGCTCACAGCCTTGCGCCAAAACAACCCATTCACCAAAGCAAGTTGCATGTGTTCTTTGATAACTCAGTTGAAATGTTCAACTAAACCGTTGCTACGGGGGTGGTAAAGGGACTAAGAATGTGTTTAATGCCAGCCTCCTTGAGAAAATTCTGCATTTCAAATGAAGTTAACTGGGTACCGTTATCTGTAACCAACTGTTCCGGTAAACCCTACCTGAGGAAGATGTTCTGAAAAAAACTGATGATAGAAGAGGAGTTGACATTATCAACAAACCTCACTTCAGGCCATTTAGACATGTAACCGATCAAGACCAGAGCATATTTGGGGGAACACCCAATGAGTCCAAAGGGACCAGCAATATCAAAAGCCAGTTTGGTCCATGGTGTATTCTTTACAACAACAGGTTCAACCGGGGAAGGTTGAGACACTTGAGACTTGTGACACACGCACAACAGTCCCTTACAAAATGTTCAATATCCTTATCTAGCGCTGGCCACCAAAAATCCTGTCTAATTCTGCACTTCATGGCACGAATGCCCGGATGACCTTCGTGAGCCAAGTTTAAAATTCTGCCCCGCTTAGAAGAGGGAACCACTAACAACCCACCCCTACGAAACATACCATCCACCACAGACAACTCATCCTTTACTCTCTTGTAGGGCACCAAATCAGAAGGGCAATCCTTGTCGATGGGCCACACATTAGTTAGGAAGTCATGACCTTCATGACAACACTATCGTCACACATACTATTCAACCATTCACTTTCCGAAAGAGCGCAACCAACAATGTTTTCTAATGAGCACACAGCACAGACAATTTCTAAATCGTCACATTCAGGAACATCGTTCTCAGCTGTAAGGGGTAATCTAGACAGGCAATCAGCAATGTGATTCTTAACCCCAGCCACATACTCAAGTCGATAACGGAATTCTTGCAACCTGAATTGCCATTTCGCAATATGTGGCGTGGCCCTCCCACCACCCTTGGTTGTGAATAGGACAACCAAAGGTTTGTGGTCAGTCCTCAAAATGAATTTGTTGCCCCACAAAAAAGTGTTAAAATGTTGTACACCCCGCCACAAACCCATGGCTTCCTTCTCAATAGTTGAGTAGGTACCTTTAGCACCCCTCAAGGTTCTCAAAGCGAAGGCTATGGTTTCTTCTTGACCATCACTCCTCTTCTGGAGAAGAACAGCCCCCAAACCAACATTACTTGCATCTGTTGAAACAATGCATAAGTCATTGATGTTAAAAAGTTTAAGAGGTCGGGCTTGTACAATTTCTTGTTTGATGGAATCAAAATTGTTACAACATCCACCCACACCAATTTGGCATTTTTCTTGAAAAGATTGCGCATAGAAGCAGTTTTAGTGGAGAAGTTGCTAATAAACGTTGCATAATATTCCACCAAACCTAAATAGGAACGGAGTTGATCTTTGTTCGTAGGTGTGGGTGCATTTTTAATGGCCTCTATAATTTTCAGTTTAGGCTCTATGCCGTTATGGGAAATGTCAACGCCATCTTGAAAAAACTTGCATTTGTCCGCTCTTAGAGTCAAACCACTTGCTTGGATGATACTTAGAACATGTTTAACTCTGTCATCATACTCCAAATCAGACCTGCCATAAATTAAAATGTCATCTTGAAAAAAAACGACACCAGGAATGTCCTTGAATAAATTGTTCATCAGCCTCTGAAACACTGCTGACGCAGAGCCGAGTCCGAAAGGCATACAGACGTAACGGTGTGCACGTTCCGGAGTAACAAAAGATGTTAAATGCCTGGACTCTTTGCATAACTCAATTTGATGGTACGCAGAAGAGATGTCGAGTCGTAAAAAATTTGGCACCTTCAAGAGTGCTTAACAGAAGTGGTTGACGATCAACCCAGATGTTGGCATTGAGGTCTCTTAGGTCAACACGCATTCTGAGACAGTTGTCAGATTTTCGGGCCAAAACAATGGGGGCGAGCCATTCGGAACCCTCAATGGGTCCGATGACCCCTGCAGCACAAAGTCGTTCCAATTCTTTCTTGAGTTCAGAACGGAGACTCAAAGGCACCTTGCAGACCTTATGCGCAACAGCCTTGGCACCATCTTTCAGAATAATGCAATGCTGGAACCCCTTGAGCTTTCCAGGTTTACTTTCGAAGACAATAGAAAACAGGTGTTCCCAATTGACATTGGATAATTGAGTAACAGTGCAAACTGAGGACGCGTTGGCAGAAGATCTGTAAAACTGATAGAGTGCTGTGTGGGAAATTACCATGTCAGGATGGTTCAGATCCAGAATGATATTCAAAGCTCCTTGCTCATCCCATCCAACAAGTTTGCACCATCCTTGACTACAAATACAGTACCAGTGGCGTGATCAGTACTGAAAACGAGATTAGCTGTGAATTTTCCCAACACTTCAACTCTCCTACCCCCATAAGCAAAAATTTTGATGTTGGATTGTTCTAGTTGAACTCCGTCTATTTTACCAAAATCTGCAACATTGATTAAGGTAAATGGGGACCAGAGTCAGCCAGAAAGTTCAGACATGTGCTGTTCACAATAATATTGCAAGAAGGAGATTTTCTCTTATGGGGACCACCCAAAGTAGATAATTCGACTACACCTTCAATTTGAGATGACGAAGGGGACAATATCAGCAAGTCATAACACTCCTCATCAGATTCATCAGCGATGGCTTTCACCATTTGAGTTGGGTTTTTCTTGACGGAAACGGCTTTACACATTCTAGAATAGTGGCCCTTCTTTCCACAATTATAACAAGTTTGATTAAGAGCAAAGCAAAATTTGGCGTTGCTCAGATGAGACTTGCTACCACAACGGAAGCACATTACGTCATTCTGTTCAGGTTTACTCTTGGACAGAATCGAAGAAGAAGGAAAACTGATAGGTGACGGTTTAGAAATGTTGGCAGATGATGATTTTACCGGATTAGAAACAGATTTTGTTTTTAACAGTTTTATCTCAGAAGAAGAAGTGCTACCCATTTCTTTAACACAAAATTGGGAATGTTCAATACTTCTGGCCAACGTAAGAGCAGTTTCCAAATCAGGATCGTCAGAGGCAAGCAACTTTTCTGTCATTTTTTTATTTGAAGTTTTTTCAATCAGCTGATCACGTATGATCTCATCTCTGAATTCTCTGTAATTACAGTTGACTGCTAGAATTCTAAGGGCCGCAACAAAATCATCAATAGACTCACAAGGAGTTTGATCATGTTGAAGAAATTTGTGGCGTTCAAGAACAATGTTCCTTTTGGGGCAAAAACGTTTGTCCAAAGTTTTAATACCTGAAGCATATTCGTCGTCAAGTAGGGAATCACCACTGTCTCCACCACTCACTACAGTACTGACTATTTCCGGAGGTAAAGTTTTTAGACTGTTTCTAGCTTCAGAACTAAGGTTGTAAACTAAAAGAGCTTTCTTTATTTTAAGTAAAGGTTTCACCATCTATGGCTTCCAGATACGCTTCAAACGTATCTTTCCAGTCAGATTGCAAGAATGGTGGAGGTACTAAGACGCGAGCCATATTTGAGCGTGGGTGAGTTGCTGCCACACAAATATGAATTGAACACAAATGTACGCAACAAAAGGAATGATGCTTATTGGAAGTATGCAGTGCGCATCAGCGAAGGAGACAAACAATGAGAACTGAGCGCTTTGTGGTAATAGCAGAAATGATGCGTGTTGCTGAAATATACTGTGGCATATTGTTGAAACTGTGCGCATCAGTGGTGTTAAATAAGGTACACAACAATGCACATTATAATTAGGCTGTGCGCATCAGCGATGAGCAAGTGACAATATAATGGATGATGTCGAGTGAGTTAAAAAAACTGTGCGCATCAGCGATAAAGTAATGTGAAAGCTGTGCGCATCAGCGAGGATTGAGGCCGGTTACTATGGAGAAATGAAGCCAAAGATGGTTGCACGCAACGTCGGCACGTTGCGTGCAAGTCGCAGAGGGAGTCAGGAAAAGTTACGTGATGCAGCGATGACGCGAGAGCAGGACAGCAGCTCGATCGCGCACTGAAGGGTGAAAAGAAGAAAAAGTACCTAAAGAAATCGTTGAAGGATCATATAGTCGATCAGCAGGAATTGAAGATTACAACAATGACAGGAGGTCACGATGGGGTAACGTAGGGGCTGGTGGTGCTTGATGGTAACTGGCGGGAAGCAGGATTCCAGGATCGACAGAATCACCATGGGTGGAGAGGTTGAAGAGCTGGAGTCAATCGTCGCCAGTGGAGAGAAGCAAACTCCACACATCAAATAAGGTAGGAGCTGGTTTATTCATGTCCAGGTACAATGGCTCCCCGGCAGCAACTGCCGTGCATAAAACACACATCGTTCCACGCAGGGAACGTACCTGAATGGAATAAAATGAGTAGAACAGATCCCAACAGTTACCCTTCCATAGTCCGAAGTATCAGCACAAATCGCCCGAGGTGGACTGTGAGGACTTCATGCACCACTAAGCGGAACTACATTTTGAGCAAAATTGCTACTCCTGTAGAGCCCTTAGTTTATCCCAAGTGATTTACTCTCGAGTAGCCGTGCCTTCCTATAAAGAAGCATTCTGTACCCAGCAAGTGTGCCTACTGTAACATAAAACCGATGGTCACTGTTGTTTGCTGTTTGATTTTATCATTGAGCCCATTCACAGTCAAAGTGACTGTAGTGTGCCCCCTAGCGCATTCCACTATCAAGTCTAAGGCCATTGTAAATGGTATTGCAAGGCATTTGTCTGAGGGTGGGTCTGGATTAACACAACAAATATATCTAACAAAACCAAAGAAACCTCCCAAAACCCCAGAATGGTGTACAACCAGTGACAACAGATCCCCACTATCATCCTCCGCCCTAAACTTACCCAATGAAGCATTTGTCATCCCAGAAAAAGTAAACAATAAGAACCACGAACAAATGAAAACAAGTTAGGGGGTAGGTGTTAGAAATTGAGTTTCTTGTTGGCGAGGGTATGCACCTAAGCCAGACAGAACCCACCACTCTAATCAGGGCAAGTAAGATACACACCAAAGATAACCTGTGCTCACCCTCCGGTAACTTGGCATAGAGCAGTCAGGCTTATCCTCAGAGGCAATGTGTGAAGCATTTGCCACCAGCAGCACAATGAAAACACCACAAAGATTTTATAAAAATATAAAGTATACTATACATAAATCACAGACAAAAATAACATGAATTAGAAATACTGTGCATACTATGCAAATCCTGAGATAAGACTCTTTATCCTGACAATGCAAGGAAAAACGACATATCCTAATGTTAATATTGATGTCGATGTACCCATTAATACATGTGTGCATAAAAACAAAAATCAAATCACTGTTGTCGAAATCACCCAACATGACCTCTCCATCAACATTGTGTCAGAAATAAATGGTCATGACCTAGGCCTGAAGCAACTGATGCCATGCAAACCACCCCCCAAAAGGAGAGCTTTCGAAGCCATAGCCCCTCTAGTGGAATGTGCTCCAAATTTTGATAAATCTATACCCGCTCTTCTCATGACCTCCCTGACCCAACGAACCAAGGTAGGCGCAGACAACGCCTTATGCGGGGTTCTGTAAGAAATTATCAACTGTGAACCCGTACTGCACCTCAAACATTCCGTTCTTCTCTCATACTCACACAAACATCTTACCACGCACAGCTTCCTACACTCATCCAAATAGGGATAAAAAGTTGTTCGAGACATAGTTTTGGTCCTTTTAGAGATATAGAAGCAAACCCCTTCTAGTACAAAGCTACGTCCTGAAATCTCCAGGGCTCTAACATCAGAAACTCTTCTAAAAGAAACCAAACATAACAACATAACCAACTTCTGAGAAAGATCCTTCAAGTTTAAAAACTCATTTTCGCTCCAAGACAACAACTCCTTAAGGACTTTATCAACGTCCCAAAGGGATGAATATTTCGCCCCTGGCGACACCTTTAATCGTACTCTTCTTAACAATCTCTTGACCACATCCTGTTGACCGACAGGCAAACTGTGTATTAAATCATGGCCTGCTGAGATGGCAGACCTAGCAATGTTAACTGCACTGTAAGATTTTCCTTGAAGGAAACATTCTGATCAAATGGTTCACTACCTCGACCAAAGGTGCTGAAATGGAATCCAGACCCCTCGTAGAACTCCAACAAAACCATCTTTTCCAGGCCAACCTGTATGCTTTTGAAGTCCCAGGTGCCCAAGACTCTTTAATGAGTTTCGAAGCTTCCAATGATAAGCCCGACACTTGCCAGGCTCTCCCGAAACCAACCAAGCCATTAAACTTAAATGACCATGAAGAACTAACTAGTGATACCTCCCCAACGGGTTCGTCAACAACTCTGGGATGACTGGAAGAAGTACTGGGTCAGCAACCAGCATTTCCAGATTGTCTGGAAACCAAACTTGGGAAGTCTAGAAAGGAGCTACTAGCACCAACGCACCTCTCTCCCTCTTTACTTTCAGAAGCACCCTTTGAATTAACGCAAAGGGAGAAAAGCCTAATTCCGATACTTTCCCCAGACCTGCAGAAAAGCATCTTCTGCTTCGGCTGCTGGATCCGGCTTCCAACTGAAGAACCTGTGAATCTTGGCATTCACCCTCTTTGCAAACAGGCTATTGCCAGAGGACCCCATCTCCTGTCTAAAGCAACGAACATTTCCCTGTTCAACCTCTTATCACTGAAATCCATCAACTGTCTCGAATTTTAGTCTGCAACTGAATTGTCCAGCCCCGGACGATATTGAGCTAGAATCATGATGTTCCTGCTCAGGCAATAATCCCAAAACTCCTTCACCAAATCTGCTAGAGCCTTTGAACGAGGTCCCCTAGTTTGTTTACATATCTCACAGTGGAAATGTTGTCCATCTTTAAAAGAACGCAACATTTTGTCTGATCTTTGACAAAACTCTTTATCGCAAAGTAACCTGCCATCAATTCCAAATAATTGATGTGCATTTCCATCTCCTGACCTGTCCATTTCCCACCAGTTGCCAGAGATCCACATCTTGCTCCCCAACCCTGCAAACTGGCATCTGATTCTATTACTACATCCAGGCTCAGACTGAAAGCTGCCTTATCATTCCAAGCCTCTAGATTTTCCAGCCACCACTTTAACTCCTCTATTGTCTCCAAATCTAACTGTACCCTGTGAGAATACCACACTCCTTTGTACAAATACAGAGTTTTTAGCCTTTGGATCACACGATAATGCAAGGGACCCGGGAAGATAGCGTGAATGGTAGCTGAAAGAAGACCCAGAACTCTGTCTATCTGCCTCAATGTTACCCACTGGCTTGCTAACATTCTCTTTATCTCCTTGCAATTTTTTTCCCCTTTTCCATCGGTAACCTCAACACACAGTCCAACGTCCAAATCTGAAAAGCCAAGAAAACAGTCTCCTGACTTGGTCCAAACAGGACTTCTTTCTGTTTACTACAAAACCCAAGGCTTCTATCCCACAAACCGCCAAAGTGGTGTGCTCATGAGCTAATTCTTTGCTCTGCTCCATAATTAGGATATCGTCTAAACGGATGATCAGCCTGATACCCCTCATCCGCATCCACGCTGCTATTGGTTTCATCAACTTTTTAAAGCACCAAGGTGCTGATGCTAAACCGAAGGAGAGGTTTTTGAATCTCCACATGGTTCCCTTCTATTGGAATTTAAAAAGATCCCTCTGATCTTCGCAAACTGAGACGGTCAAACATGCATCCTTTAGGTCCAAACGGTCAACCAGTCTCCTTTTCTTAAAAGGTCCCTCAACATATGAATACCTTCCATCTTGAAGTGGTTGTATTCCACCCACTCGTACAAGTCTTTCAGGTTTATGACCGGTCTCATACCCTTGTCCTTTTTTTCTACTAGAAATATATTGCTTACAAAGCCTTAAGCTATCTATATGGCACCTTTTTTCTCCAATTCCATATCCTCCTGATCTACCAATTTTTCTTCCTCTATTGAAAACCTTAAGGGGCGAGGACGTTTCACCTAAACCGGAGTCTCCATAAAATATATTCGATATCCACTTACCGTGTGTAACACCCAAGGATCAGAAGTAATCTCCCTCCATTTGCCTATAAAATGGGCAAGTTTGCCACCCAATTTTATCTGAATAGACAAAAGGTCATTTTGCAAACATACCTTGGTTCCTTGTCCTTCTTTCTCCTCTCAATCAACCTCTTCCCCTCTGCCTTTGAAGGTAGAATCCAGGAGTATAGCTTCCTGCTTGAAATGATCCGGGTCTGTACCCATGGGAGAAGGAGCTTCATGAGATTCCAATGCCTCGGCCAGGGAATTGACCCGCATTCTCCCGGCCGAACCAAAAACCTTTCTACAGTCCTTCTGTATCTAGTTAAAGGCCCAGGCATAGCGCTGCACTTCTGTTACAAATGTTTGCCTCCATGCCTGACACTTTCCCAGCGAACTCAGCCAATTGTGGGTTGATTTTGATGAGTAGGCTTTTCCTATGCTCAATACATAGAGATGCATTAGCGTTCCCCAATAAACAGACAGCTCTCTGTATCCACTGTCTTAACTCAAGGCTGTCAATAGCGCCTTTTGAAGATAAGCCTCTTCACAGAAGTCAAAGATCTTGGTCAAAGATCCAAACACAACAAGAAGGCAGTCTTGACACCCCTTCAGCCCTTTATCCAGACCCCTTCTAGGGTCCCTTCCAAATATATTTAAGAAGCTAAGCATTTTACCATCTAGTTCTGGTGTATACGCCACCTTATTAGAGAGGAAGCGTCTTTGACACTCGAACGGAGTCTTGTCCTAACATCTTTTGGCATTTCTCTCCTCATCCAATATTCCACGTACTGAGCAACATGTTTAGACGGGATCCTTTGTGGAGAGAGAGGGTGTTGTATACTACTGAGGTCAAACATAAGGTCACCCAAAGGATCCAAGACCTGATCCAAACCTTGATTGTCACTACTCTCTTTTTTAACCTTCTTATTTTTAGTCTCATCCTCTGATGATCCAAAATCTGAGGAACAAGAAATGATTATATCTCCACTACTGGAGATTCATCGGAGGCAATAGCCCTGCGCTCCCTTTTTGTGGCCTTTATAGCCTTTTTAATGTAGTCCTTGTGAGTTGTCCTACCAAAGCCTTTCTGGTTACAGGTCTCCTTTGCTTTAGAAACGCTCTCTTTTTTAAGATGTTTTCTCTCTGGGTGACCTTTCTAGCACCTCCAGCAGACCAGGTGTTACCAACCACCTCTTCAACAGACCAGAATTGTTCCTCATTATGCTTTTCAGCAAACCTCCCTTTCAACCGTTCTTGTTTTGCTAAACACCTCTTGCCTTTTTGTTTTTTTCAAGGTAAATTCACATTCGAGCAACAATATGACACCAGGACATGAAAGGTGGAAGTTCTGTTAGAGGGAAACGACATAAACCACCAAATTTTCCCATCCAACCATAATTACTTTGTAGGTTTTTAGGGCCACTCTGTTAGGTAAAACCAACATGAAGCCATAAATACTGTGCAAATTAGGCAGGAGTCAGCATTGCATGCATATCATTAAGTAAAAGTACTCACAAAGACCTCCCAGCAGAATGTCAGATGTGTCCACTAAACATGGGGTATTGGAGCACCTGCGCTCCTAATAGGTCTTATATGGTACTCTTCATACACTATTGAACTGGTGCACCTTTTAGGAATAGAATGTAGGGAAACAGAACGCCTGGGTACCTACTACCTGTAATACAGTAATTCACCTTCCACGAACCATGTCAACCCCTAGACATCTTCGGAGCAGGAGAAGCAAAGCACCCAAAGCTCCCGGTGAGTGATCTGGGGATCTTTAAATATGGAGTATGCCCAGTGTGAGCACAAGAGGTCTTCCTTGGTCCCTCTGGACTGTGCACTTCTCCAATTAAGTGGCCGATGGTTCATGTAATCCCCTACAGTGGGCCAAACCGCTGCATGGGGTGCAGTGTGCCAATATAGGAACCCTTCAGGTCTGGTGTTGATTTAAATAGCAAAAACTCCTCCCTGTCAGAGAGCAGAGTGGCACAATAGGGACCGCTCAAGTCCGGTTTTGATGTAAAAAGCAAAACTCCTCCCTGCCGGAGTGCAGCGTGCCAAAATGGGGACTACTCAGATCCAGTTTTGATTTAAATTACTGCTCCTTGCTGACCCTGAGGCTCAGCAACGGACTCCGGTGTGCTGAGACAAATGAACACACCAATCCTCTGATGCCTCTCAAAGTTCTTAACTCGTGCTAGGCTTTGAAATGGCAATTCAAGTGCTCACCACGTGCTGGAGGGAGAAGAGGGGCTGGGAGCAGCTACCATTGTTCACCCGCGCTGGGGCTCTTGAGTGGACACCTGATTGGCACCAAGGGGCATGCAGGCCAGCACAATGTGGCAAGTAGGCAATATGGTGGTTCCGTCTGCCAGCCCAGCAGTACCTAGTGAAACCAAAGCCAGGGAGCAGCTGACAGCAAGACAACACGCAGAAAAGCAATCCAATGAGTCCTTTAGGCATCCAGCAAATAGTAGGCCCCTGGGCAACAGCAGAAGAGCAGTCCAGATGTGTCATTTGTGCAGCAGTCCTTCTGACAGAGGTTCAATCACAGTTCCAAAAGTGCTCTGAAAACATGTGGTCGGAGCCCCTGTACTTATACTCAAATGTCTTTGATCTATGGGTGAGTTAAAAAGAATCCTTTCAAGTGTAAAACAATAACCCCTTTCAACCCAAGCCCTGCTTCCAGATATCAGTTGGGGGTAAATCAGCCCTTTGTGTGAGGGCATGACACAGCTTATACAAATGTAACTGCATCCTGCCACCCTCTCTCACAGCCCAGGAAGACTATCAAAATGCAGATGGATACCTCACTTGCCACGCCCAACCTTTTCTGTGTTGTGGCTGTCTGGAAAGTATGCACAAAGTGTAACTGTCCCTCTGCCCTAGATAAGGATTTGAGTCAGGCTGCAAAACTCTAGAGTTGTAAGCACAGAGAAATGTCCACTTTCGAAAAGTAGCATTTCAAAAATAGCACTGTAAAATCACCAGTAAAATACACCAGCAAGTAGCATTTCTCACTATCATTCTAAGCATACCAAACATGGCAAAACTACAGATCAGGAATTACCACTTAAACACATAGAAAGGAATTTCCAATGCTAGCCTATGAGAGGAGAAGTCCTCACAGTAGTGAGTAACCAAATAAAATGTGTTTCATTACCAGGAAATTACACAATGAAGCACATATCCTACCCTTTACTTACACAGCACCATGCCCATAGGGCTACCTAGGGACTACCTTAGGAGTGCACTATGTGTAATAAAAGGGGAGATTAAGGCTTGGCAAGTTGTTTTAAATGCCAAATGAATTTGGCTGTAAACTGCACACGCTTGAAAGTCTACTTCAGTGGGAGGCTCAATCAGCCCTGCAGGCCCACTAGTAGCATTTCATTTACAGGCACTGGGTGTATCATATACCACTTTACAAGGGACTTACATGTAAATCAAAATGGGTGTAAACTAGCCATACCATGTGTAAAGGAGAGAACAGGTGCACTTTATCACTGATTAGCAGAGGTAAAGTGCCCAGAGTCCTAAAACCAGCCAGGGACTCAGAGCCACTTCGGTCAAAGTTGGTGTGCTCCTCCATCCAGGACCAGCCACTCTCTGGGGTGTCAAAAACAATGTCTGGTCATTGTGGATGAATTTAAGGCAAGCCGGGTATTACAACATATACTTTACTTGCATGGCCCTTGGTTTCTCCTTGACTGCATGGAACATGCAGCGCTGTTGTTGAACTGTTAATGTTTAATCTGGTAATAGCATGCATGGGCCCCCCACTTTACAGCTTGCCCAGCTTCCAAAGCTTCTCTGAGGAGGATTTCTTTCTACACAAAATTTAGAATCCTTGCAACTATTAGTCTCAGAGGGGTCCCTGGGCTCAGCTTGGCTGCCAGAGGCCTGTGCACTTGCACCACCACAAAACATTTGGCCAATTTCCTCTAAGGGAGCCATGACTGGAGTCAATCTGTTATGGAGCTTGTTGACTGGGGCTCTTCAGTCCCTTGAGCACCCTTACTATGCGGATGCTATTACTTCTTGGCCTATCCTCCGCCCTCACCTCCAATTGCCATACTTTGCACTGGATGGCTGCCAGCGTGGTTTGTAAAGTTTTGGTCATGTCTTCACATTTCGACAGCTACTCTTCCATCTCAGTTGCCCACTCAACTGTGTTGCTGAAGTCCTTGTAGAGCAAAGACAGGTTGAGACTTATTTATCTGTACTTGCCCTCAAGGGATGCTCTAGATTTAGAATATTGGATGGCCTGAAGTATGGAGGAGGAAGAGTTCAGGGGCCCACCAGCAGGCAATGACCCCCACTCGTGACTCTCATGTTTATTTGTCGCGGGTCTAGTGAATATGTCAATCTTCCCCTGGCTAGGGGTCACTTCCCTGTCATTCGCGGTCCAGAGAGGTTAGTTGCAGTCCTTTTGAGGGGCCCTGTAGAAGTCTGCACCCTATAGTCCCCAGTCATCTGGCCTCTCTTAATGTTACCTCTACGAAACGGGCTGGCCCTCCAACAACTTGGACTCATCAAGCCTTAAAACCCAGGCCCCACAGCCACCAACCACACCACAGCACCCATTTCTGCCCTCTCCCAGATCATGGGGTCCCTCCTCAACTTTCCCAGGTGCAGCCTTGTCCGGTGCTCCGGCCTGCTGCTGCTGGTGTCTTTTGCTTTGGCTTGCGACTTTTGGTATCTGGCACACCCACAACTCGCCTCCTGTGTCCACTGAGGTGTGATTCATCCCACTTCACACCTCTCACTTTGAGGGGGCAGGGGCATCCGCTGTTACTCCCTGGCTCCTCCCCCATCTGGGGCACTGTGACTCTGTTACCATGAGGTGCCACTGCTCCAGGTCTCTCATGCTCCCAGTAGGTGGCAGGTCGAGAGTGGCCATGCTTATCTCTCCTGTCACGTGGCCACCTTGTCACTAGCATCATTAAAGGGCTGTGGCCCCTGACTCTCCACTCAACTCCGGGAGGGCTGCCGGTTTGTATACAGCCTGCTCCCCTCGCCTCTCTGCCTCCTCTATGCCAGCAGGCGCAGTTCCCATGTGCGGTCAAACCATCGCACTTCTCTTGGGCCCCTCAGCCAAAGCAAAAGGAATTTTCTATGAGGGAGGGAGAGAGCGACACTATTCCTCGCGTCTCCAACCCCGCCTGTGTGGACTCAAGCCATGGTTTTGCCAGATTGCATGGGGGCCAGTGGTGGTGTTCAGAAATCTACAGATGCAATATTGGCCAGTAATCACACCACCAAGATTCAACTCTTTGAAGAACACTAAATCAAAATACATTAACTGTTCATAACCAACTTCCTCTCTGTTAGACCTGACATCCTTGGCATGGTATTTCCCCATTATTTTTTGCCTTCAGTCCCCTAATTTTGCTGAAATAGTTTTTCTTGTCTATAGGACCCTGTGCAATCTACCTTGGCTAGCCAGTGTTAAAGTGCTTGTGCACTCTCCCACAAACATGGTAATATTGGTATACACCTAACTGGCACATGTAATTTACTTATTAGTCCGTAGTAAGTTGTACTACATGTACTGAAGACCTGTAAATGAAATGCTACTTGTGAGCAGGAGCACTCAATTTTTCCACCCACTAAAGTATCCCTGTAAAACATCTCAGTCCTGCAATTGCAGCCTGTATTGTAGTTTTGAAACTGCCATTTTGACCAGGAAAAATAAACCTTTTATGGGGCCTAAACCTTTCTTTAGAATACACATATACCACCCCTAAATACGCCGTAAAAGCTCATAGGGCAGGGTGCATGGTATTTAAAAAGTAGAATATGTGTACTTAACTTTTACTTGTCCAGACAGTGACAACATCTACAGTTATCTTTCACTGTAGCAAGGCTATCACTGCCGCAGACTAACACTGGGTTATCTTATTACCCTTAATAAGTAATAAATTCAGTGCAGGAACAGATAGAGAAATAGTTCTTCCACTAATTCATATTGTAATTTTAAATCATCTTTAATGATAAAGTTGGATTTTAAGTTACTATTCTGAAAATGCCAGTTTGAGAAAGTTGGCACGTATCTGCCTTTCTGCCAGTGTCCAGGAGCTTTGGGTGTGGGGTAGAGTGTTCTTCTCCTGAGGAGGATGGCATGGGGGCTTCTACTCAGCCCTTTCTGAGCTTCGAAGTTTAGCCTGAGGACAGTACCCCTCCTTTCCTGACTTTTAAGGCTGGCTGCCCTGCCACTGACAAATGCAGCTCACAACTAGGCCTGCCTGCCTGTATCCCTCTAGACAAATTGGAGCCAAACACAGGAAAGGGGGAAGGTTTGTTAGACTTCTCCCTGCCTTGTACGATTTAAGTTAGCATTCACGGCACCATTTGGTATTCAGCCGCCATTTTGTACCATGATCGAAACTAGAATTCTGTCTCATTCTGTTTGCCACAGCAGAAAGCAGCCTCAATATTTATTTCTATTCTCCAAGGTTGAGCTTCGCTGCACTAATGAATAGACTGGTTTACCATTACATACCTTTCTCATTCGATAGGCCTGCTCCCACCCTAAGAGTTGGGGGCATGGGCAGAGTAGCCTTGAAACTGAAATAGCATGTACCCGGTCTCAGGATTGCAGCTCATTTCTCTGTGTCTCCTTTGTTCACCAGCTACTAATTGGAAAATTCCAGTCTGGGCGTGTCATTAGGGGTACTCGAAATATACATCATGTAGTACCATGTTGGCGGGGGTCAGTCTCTCTGCAGCAATCCAAGGAGGTTGGTCAGACTGGACTCTGCTCGAGTGTAAGACTACTAATAAATAGCTTTGGTTTGTATTCTCCACTGTCTGACTGACTCTTCATTTGTTTGGAAGGCTGAGATGTGGTCGCGAGTGACCCGGTTGGCCCTAATCGGGTCACTTCCTTTAGGTTAGTTAAGGGGGGAATTCCCCAACCACATGCTATCACTAGCTATAAAAAACAGCACCCTCATAACCTCTTATCAGAACATTTCTGGACCTGTGGAAGAATCAGAACATGAACTGCCCTGCTGTCTGATGAAGGAAGACTGGACCAGCTTGCCTTCAACCCAGGATCCCAGAAGTGACCCCAAGGGTCAGTTGGCTGGCCTCCTCTTTGAGCTACAGGGATGCAACAAGCTTCCAGAGGCCTTCTCTACAACTGCCCAGCTGACCAGCACCAAATGAACCTGCCTGAGCCCTACTGCTGGTGTCTGCTGCTATGAACGTTGATCCCTAAAAGGTGCCCCCTGGGTCCTGGACCCTTGGCTGGCATTAGAGTGTACTCCACCTGCTTCAAATTTGAGCTCCATGTGAAATTCAGATGTTTTGGGCTCTTTGCCACCATGAGCAGCCGCCCTGTGTCAGCAGCGATCCAGCTTCAACCGCCAATGGTGGCTTGCACTTTGTACTAAACCGCCACCCCCCAAGTCACCCATAAATGCAGCTAAAAATTTCTGTTCTCTATTTTGTTATTTTGTCAACTTACAACTTTGAAAATAATGTGGGAAAACAATATGGCAATCTCCAACAGACTGGTAGCATTACCATTCAAAATGTTAGTTTTCTAGGCTCGAAACATGCACACACTCTAATGAGTTAGCGCTCTCAATTTGGCATACATTCAGGCCTGACTTGTATGTATCATTTATGTGTTACCAAGAAAACCCAGTCACATGTGACAAAACAGCTTTATGTGGTTGTGATTTTGGAGACTGAAGCACATTCTGGTTGCCTTATCTCATAGTCTTTGTAGCATCACAATAATTTTCTTCGCTATTCCAGTACAAGTAATATTATTGTTGTCAAGATGTGTCCGAACTGTCATAAACACAGCTTCAGTCAGCTCCACACTATGATCTATTTGAATGGATAGAAAGATGTTCCTAAGAATGGAGTACTACACCTTATCACCTACTTGCTAGTTGACCTGGGGAATGAAAGAACTTGGAATTGAACAGAGCTCACAGACTCCTTATTTTCATTGATGCTGATGGTGGCAATCTTAGGCTCAGCAAGTGAAGTTGGCTCGACTCCATCACAACCATAGACTCTCTGTCACATCTTCTCATGCGTTTATGTAGCGACAACTCCATCTCATCCTTTGCAAGAGATGGTCTATGCATGCCAGTGCAATTCCTGACACCCAACCATTCTATGAGGTTTCCTAGAATTTTATCATGGTCAACTGTGTCCTACGTGGCTGAAATATCAAAGAGAATCCCATCTGCTGTTATCTTTTTCGAGGAGGAACTCTTCTCTGTTGCTAGTCAAAACAGTTTTACAGCATGTTCGGAAATGGAAAACCACTGAGCGGAAGGTGTTGATCCTGGATGTTGAATTTGTTGCAAGTGCAGGAAGAAATGGTTCCATCCTGCATCCCTATACTTGCACCTAAAACATCCTCTGACGTCTGCCTACTCATTTCTAATTCTCTTCACCTTTCTATCCTACCTTTTCAACAAACCTTCCCAGCCCTTGTTTTTACCCTCTGAACGTCTGTCCAGCCATATTCTTCTCTCTTACCCACCTTATTTCCTTGAACACTGCTCTCTGTGTCTCCTTCTCTGTGTCTCCTTCTCTTTCCTTTCTTCTTCTCCTTCACTTCTCCTGCCACTGGAACAGAGAATAGATATATTAAGGTGCAGGCGTCATCCTGATGCTGACACAGTTTGACTATCTACAAAGCTAACGGAGTGGGATCAAACCACAACAAAATATCTTTCCTTTTCTGAGAGATAAACGCAACCACAAGGCAGTCAAACGATGAGTAATGATACAGTGATGAAGTTAACAAACTATGCACCTACACACCCAAGAGAACAACATATAGAGAACTGCACACTGTAGTTCATGGGGAGCCCCTCGCTGCCACAAACATTGCTGCCACATACAGGGAGAGGCCTACACTGCGATAGCACATTGCTCTTAAAGAAAGGGAGTTCCACACGCCAAGCAACAACATCAATCCAAGACACGGAGACACACACACAGGGACAAGAGGACACTCACACCAGCATTGAGATCCTCACTGGGACACTTTTCTCTGAAAGACTAGGAGACCTCACTTCAAAGAAAAACATTGCTCCAAAACACAGGAAGAACCACACACTGTGACTGGGAGACTGTTAAGAGGTCGAGACCAACACCAGGACGGGATAAGGTCCACAAATACATGGAGACCTACATATTAAAAAAAACATTGCTCCCAAATACAGACAGACCCACACAAGCAATATTGTAGCGCTTCTCTGTAGACTAGAAGACCCATATGCACCTACAGGAGGATACATACATATGCAAGCATAATGTAATGTATAGTAAGTTGGATTTGTTAAAGCGCTCCTTGTCACCCGTAAGGGTATCCAGGCGTGCTATGGTACAGAAGTGAACGGAACGGTGAATGGATAGAATCAGGAAACACATATGTAATGTTATCAGTGGGAAAGAAACACTGTCTTGCAACTACTGCCTTCTCCAGCACACTTTTACAACATTGGCAATTCGGCCAGAGAAGTCAGGGCATCTCAGACCGTGAGCCAGTTGGAGACGTGCATCATCATCATAGGATACAAGAAATGGGAGGAGGGTTTTAGAGAAACCAGTGAGGTAAACACACACCAAGACACATAAATATTTAAAAAAAAACAATCGCAAGACGTTTTTACCCACCTATGCCAACCCCCTTTAATACAGCTGATAGTCAGATTACTTATCATTGATCACAGTTATGTTATGTTGTTATGTTACTTTCTTAATGTTATGTTATTTGTGCTTGTAATGCGCACATATAACTCCATAGGTATTGTGTTGCAAGAGCAGAAAGCTGACCAGGAGAACAGTTTGCAGGGAGCCTGACATGAGATTAGCCACGGTTTTAGCTTTTCCTTGACGTCCTGCAGGAAATGGGCCGAGCGGATGGTTAGAGGAAGCTTGTTCCAGGTCAAAGTAAGAAGAGGAGCAGCCCCAGATCTGGAACAGTGCATGTGTTGCTTCTAAGACAACAACAGAGGGATAGATCGAAGATTTCTGGAAGGAGAGTGTAAATGAATATTCATGCTAATGTAAGACGGACCTGGGTTGTGAAGAGCTCTGCCAGTGCTGCACGCTTGTGAATCTGAAGCCAATGTAGATTTTGCAAGTGGTTGAAGACCGAGACGTGAAGAGGAAGATTCAATACTAGCTTATAATAATAATAAGTGTACTCTCCTGAGGCGGTGGGTTGGGATGCCCTAATCAGTCCTGCTACTGCTGAGGGCTTGGATGACAGAGTTCTGAAATCTGGGGCAGCACACTTTTTCTGAGCATCTTAAGACTGGTGAAAGAGCAGGCTGACACTGCAGTCATACTGCCATTTTTTTTCAAACATATTTTTATTGAAAATATTTCAAATTACATCATAGGTTATTACCATCATTTCAAATCGCTCAGGGAATATTGAAGGTTTCGACAGGACGAACAGTGTACAAAGTTACACAGTGCTAGACAGTGACCCGGCCCCAATCTCATGGAACTGCTTAAATGAAGCATACAGTTTCTGATAGTAGTGGGCCTTGGGGCAGACCTTTATAATCTGTGTGTGGAATCAAACGATGAGAGTGGATGTCCCATCATCCTTTTGGGATGGTAATTTCCAAAAACCTTCCAACCGGAAGGTGCCACATGAAGCGTACTAAAATTATATAAAAAACAACTCCCAACCAAGGAGTAACAAAGAGAAAAAAAACTCCCCCTCTCCTCCCTCCCCTACCATGGTGGCAGCAATAGTAAACCAGCTTAGTCAACTTGTGGTAATTTAAGGGAATTCAGAATTGAAAGAGGTGTAGGGCTCTAATGGAAGAAGGACAGACAGCCGATGTTAATCCATGAGAGAGGAAGGTTACTAATGGTCAGGCATTTGGGAGTCCTAAAGTTGGGACTCCTAACTTCTGTGAATACCGAAGTGAGTAAGTGCCTTCTGTGAATACCAAAATGAGTAAGTGCCCTCTGTGAATACCATTAGTAAGTTAAGGATTTTGTCTTAAGTTAGTTCTGTGAATCGGACCCTTTGACACTAGCCACGTGTCGAGGACTTTGAGGAGAGCACTTAGGGGATCAAGACTCACCACAGCAGGGACCAGAAGCAAGGTCCAAGGCAGATCCAGTTGAAACTGGCCATCTGGTAAGTTGCAGGAATGGACTCTGGAAGCTTGTTCTGTCCCTGTAGTTCAAACAGGAGGCAAGTCAACTGACCCTTGGAATCACTTCTGGGTCCTGTGTTCAAGGAAGCAAGTCCCGTCTTCCTTAAGGCTCTTCAGACAGCAAAGCAGTCCTTTGTCTCATTCTTCACAGGTCCAGGAGTGTACTGAGGAGGGTACTGTGGATTCCAGATTTATACCCAATACCATCACCTAGGTGGGGAAAATGCCAGGCCATTCCATAACCAATGGGATAACAATTCCCAGTGGTGACCCTACCACTTTTTCAGTACTTCCTGTGGGCTTAACTATTAGCTATCCCACAGAACGCATGTCCTTCCCTAAAACCACCATTGCAGAACCCTTCTTTTTCTGATCACAGCTTCCTGTGGCACCCCAATTTGTAACTATGGAAATGGGCAACCCCAGTGGTCATTGTTCTTGGGCAGGTCCCCCTCCCACTGGGTTTGGAGCCAAGCTGACTAGTAAGATTGAGGGAGGCATATCTAGCTGTGAACTGCCACTGCCAGTGACAGGGAAGGCACACTTTGAAGCATAGGAAAGGACTGGGCACAGCCCCCAAGCCAGCCTGCTCTAGGAGTCCACAATCCACATCTCACCACAGGGGAGCCATTCAACAGTCAGGTGACAAACGCAGAAAGGCACATTTTTAGGTTACCATTAAAATGAGTCTGTTACTCATCTTTCTAGCTGCTACTAAACTGAAAATAAGCATTATAAGTTGTTATAATGTGACCCTGTGCTTTCCTATGGGAAAGCCTGCATTGCTACAGTGAAAATCACTTTTTTTCCACTGCCAGCCTGCCTTGACATGTAAAACATTAAATATACATGGCCTACATTTTAAATGCCATGCACCCAGCCCCATGGGCATTTAAAGTGTACTCTCGGGTGACTTTAGGTATTAATAAGGTAGGTTTAGGCCTGGCAGAAGTTTTCTTTTGCTAGGTCAAAATGGTAGTTTAAAACTGCTTCCCTAGTTAGTAAGGCAGGCCTTGTGACATGTTAAAACATGGTTGATTAGTGGCTGGCACAATGAGTGCTGCAGACCACTAGTAGCATTTAGTCTACAGACTCTGGTCCCATGTAGTACCATATACTAAGGACTTGTAAGTAAATTGTGGAAATCAGGAATATGTCAATTTTTCCATCTTTAAATGAAGAGCATAAGCACTCTACTCCTGGTTAGCAGGAGTAAAGTGCACAGAATCCTATGCCCACCAAAAACATGTTCAGATACAGAAAGCAATAATCTGGGGTTATACCTCACAAAAGAGGGTCATGCCCAACACCCTTTCTACAATCTCCATGCCAAACGATGTAGCTCTGAATCTGCAGTTTGTTATGTCAACTCTCGAATAACTAATCCATGCTAAGTGGTCAGTAGTTAATATCTGTGAGAAGTTGGCATGGCATACGCTGTCCACTATTCTAGTGGGCACCTTGCACCAGTCCAAATGACCCCCCTTATTGATGGTAGATTTAAAGACAACCTATATGGAAGGCTATCCCAGTGGTAGCTATGGAGAGCAGCCTTCAGGCTAAGTCCAGGAGGAATGTAAAGCAGCTTGTTTTACCAGTCTATAATCTCATGAATGACCAAATGAAAGGAGAACCACACCAGGTACATATATAAAATATATGTATTTATTCTAAACACATCCCTCTAGTCTCTTTATGAGGCTAGAGGCAAAAGTACATTCAGTAAACTTAATTAGCACACAGTAAATTAGCACAATATATGTTGAGCCCTAGGGGCGTACCAAACCATATATTAAGAAAGTGGTATAAGGAACACAACTGACATAGATACAAGGCCTAGAACCTTTAGAACTGCTGGAGCCATTAGGAACCACCCAATGGAGTGACACAGGGGACCCACGGGGACGTGTGCAGTGTCTAAACACAGCCCCAAATCACCATTAACTTCTATGGGGAAAGTCGCGGTTGAAAATTTAAAGATTAAGGACACTTAGAAGAGGACTTGGTGCGAACACCTTTAGAACTAGGAGGTTCTAGAGGCAACCCCCACGGGAGCACCGGAGTACTCGAGTTACCTCACCCAGGGAAGCCGGGTGCATAGGTGTCTTTTCGTGTCGGGTTTCGTCGTCGATTTCAATGGTGAGCTGCTACAAAGGGCTGCTGGCGACCAAGTGGAAAGTGTCCGGGTGAATCCAAGGGTGGATCGGAGATGTGAAAAACCTGATTGCAGAGGGGACAGAGTCTGGGTCACTTGCCAGTGACCAGGAAGGCATTGAGCGGATGCCCTCTGATGTGGGGTGATTTCAGGTGAAGAAGGTGAAGCTCGACTCTTCAGCCACGAAGACCAGGAGGCGTCTGCAACAACCAGGTGCTGGATTCGAGCTGGACCACAAAGGATGTTGAGTGCTGCGGTGTCGGTTTCCATATTGGAGCCAACAAGCCTTGGCAACAGCAACCCATGCTGAAAGCAGAGATTGGCTTCGGTGCAGACCAGTAAGGTCTGATGGACTCACCCCTTGGTGAGGAGTCAGGGCATGTCTGGAGCAAACAGGGAAGCCAAAGGAAAAGAAGAGCTACATTTGTGGGGACCCACCAGTTGACGGACCAGGGATTGCGATGGGGCCTCAAGCAGAAATGCTAGAAGCGGGCTCACAGAACACTCGTGGAGTGTAGGCTCACAATCTTCAGTGCAGATGGTGCTCGGGGCTTGGACTATAAGTAGCCCAATGCACAACTTCAGGAAAGCTTGGGAAGTGGATGCACTATCAAATGTGCACAATGTCCAGGAGTTCCGGTCCCACGTCTCGCGTGAGGGCTACGGATCTCAGCTTTGATGGGATCTAGTATCGGCCTCTGAGAAGTGTGGAAGTCCATATTCTGAGTTGTAAATACTTTGGGGTCCGGCGGGAGCCTCGGAAATGCAGACCGGCAAGATGCTTCTTTGGTGCCTGTTTGAACAGGGGAGTCACTCCTTGACCCCAAGGGAGATTCTTCCGTCTTCTAGTCATGTAGAATGTCAAAGTTCCAGGATATATGTTGCAGAGTTTCGTTCAGGTGTAATCTGAAGTCCTAAGGACTCCGGCCCCGTACTTGTACTAAGAAAGGGGGTTGGACATACTCTGGGGACCCACCTATGGGAGGATCTAGGGAGGTGGGTGGTTACACCCCTTTCCCTTTGTCCAGTTTCGCGCCAGAGCAGGGGCTGAGTGCCCATGCAACCGATTTGAACTGGGATATGCACAGGAACACCAAGTGTGCCCCCAGCACTGTCTGAACAGCATTCTCTGAATGCACCCACCCTGCCGAAATACACTAAAGCCTGTGTGGGAGGTGGTTACACCTCCCTGTGATAGGAAACCTATTGACCCGGCTTTCCCTCCCGGAGTTTTGTCCAGTAGCAGGAGATCAGACCCGTGTCTGTCGCTACATCATCCATTTTGTGATGCCAGGGCTCTTTTAAACTAATACCGGTTAGGTCAGTGTGCACATGGGGGGTGGGGGGGTGTAGGATTCCAAAGTGTTTGACACCAAACACGGCATGTTTCCATGCAGCCATTCCAAAGTTAGCATTTACTGCGTGGTTATAATGCACTTAAGAGTATATGGTCTGGCTGCATCACAGAACAGCTTCGAAGAATAGATTCCAAAAGCTGTAGAGGGGTCCTGCTCTTGCATGGGCACCCTATCACACAAAACCAAGCACTCTGCCTTCAGGATTGGTAAGGCCTGCCATACAAGTGATTTCTAGGTTTCTACGTGTCAGTGTTTAAAGGTAGATATAGGTAACCTATATCTTAGTAAAGGGTGCATGCACCACCTTACCCAGGCTGCAGTAGCAGACCTCTGGTGCCATTTTGGAAGGCTTCAGCCCCTGGTAGGCCTCCGGGGTACATATGCCCTTAGTACCTAAGGTACCATGTACTAGGGATTCACAAGGGTAACCCAGTAACCAATCTTGAGTGTACCTAAAGCACATGCAATCATTTTAGAGATGAAGCAGCTAGGCTGGGGCCCTGGTTAGCAGGGCCTCAGCCAGACTAAAGTCGAGAAACAGTGAAACACCAGGTCAAAGTGAGGGTAACCATAACCATAGTAAGCAGATCCTACACTCTTGCAATATCCATTAGCCATTTATGGGTGCAGAGGCAAGCCATTGTCCTCTGAACCAGAGTTTTTAACTTACTCAGTGTAGGATGTGCATTTCACCCTCTGAAGGTGAGATTGATGGCAGAACTGGTCTACTGTGACTGGGGAAGGTTGTCTAGGTGGGTCCTCAAAATAAATAGGAGAAGCCTCCCTGGCGTCTCCAAGTCAAAAGGGGTAGTACTATAGCTGCCTTTTGTTCTATCACTGTTCCTGGCCACTCCAAATAGCTTATCATCTAAGTCGTTAGAAGCTAACACCCTTTGGCCTTTCCTTGGCCCAGAAACAAGCCTTAAAAGTCCAGCCTAGCTTACATAGTGAAATAGCTTTAGGTATTGTTTCATTATGATGGCAATCTCACTCCAGTATGTATTGTGCCTATTTTTATATATCAGCCCTATTTTTATACAACAGTACCTTGCCCTTTGGATTTACAAGCCACAATTTAGTGGTGACTTATGAATATTTAAAAATAGGCCTTTCCTACATAGCAAAGGCATTTTTTCTACCATATGTTTAGGAATTTGGGTACTGACTGAGGAGGGTGGAACACTACTCAAGCAGCAGGCACAGTTCTCGTCAAGGTAAAACACAAGCAAACCCCATATTAACCTGTGCTTAACCCTCTGGCACCTTGGCACAAATGCAGGCTGGCTTAACCGAGAGGCAGTGTAAGATCTATGTATGCAGCATACAAATAATAATAAAGTGAATGTACAAATGATTTGACACCAAAACAGAAAAAATGCTATCAGTAGAACCGGCGATATGCAATTTTAAATATTTCGATAAAAATTGTGCTCAAAAGCACAAAGCACCAACTGTGGTTATCTGGTCGCTCCAGACCAGGACAAAGTCACAAGCTTAGGCTGACCGAGATGGAGTGCACGCTGGATACAGGGACCAAGTTAGACCCACTGAAAAAAGTATTAAGTCCTAGTTGCGGAGCATCAGAAGGTCTTGCATTGAGGATACATGCACAGCGGTGATTCAGGGTTGTGATGCGAGATTGTGTGTTGTGGAGTAGTGTGGCACAGAGGCTGTTCTGAGGAGCTGCTGGGCTGTGAGTATACATATGTTTTAGTGAGCAAGCACACTCACACTAAATGTTTGTAAGTATTCAAAATCTCATCTCTGATCCATCCCTTCTCTGAATAAGATCAGAGATTTTCTTCTGTCAAGGGCAGGAAGAAAATTCCTTTTCAGGGTTTGGAAGGAAACACCACACAAAATGTATTAAGTTAAAGGAAAGAGCATTTTCCAACGAGAAAATCTTTTCATGTGGAAAAAGTCACATGCAGGCACGTTTCCACTGGTGCTGCTGATATTCTCGTGCGAAAATATAAGCATAAATATTTTCACATGAGAAAATGGAATTCACAGACGTTTTCTATAAAGTTCATCTGGAAAACTGACGGTCGCAGGTTTCCAGCATACTTCTAACAACGTATTAGAATTTCTGAAAGTCGATATTTGCATCGAAACAAGGTTGAAGACCTTTCAGACTCAGGCCCTGAATTAACTGTGTGATATTTAGTGTGTCACAAGCTTTTGCCCCTACCACCTCCTACAGTAAGCTTTGAGTCTTCAGCTTCTGTAAACACGATGAGTCAGATGCCCAAGATAAGATAAAATAAATTTTATAAAGCACTCGAATGCCGCAGCGTCTTGGCGCCGAAAGTGTGAAGAGGGACTGTGCCATTGACAAAGGCTACTTAGGTAGTGGGGAACAACCAGGATTTTAGCAGTTTCCTAAAAAGCTGCCTGTTGGGTTGAAGTCTCATCGCGATAGGCATCTGATTCCACAGTTTAGCTGCACAGTGTTATAAACTCCTACCTCCCCATTTTGCTCTGCGAATTTTGGAGACATGAATGAGACCCACATTTGTGGATTTAAGATTTTTGGTGGGAGTGTACCATGAGAACAGTTTCTGGATATCAACCGAACCACCTCCATATAGTGCCCAAAAGAAGTAACTTGCCTCTCCAATCAGGGTTCCCTGGGATACCAGTTGTAAATGACAGCAGTCACCACATGTATTGAACAGTAAGCACTAACTGCCACAAGTCTCCAAGTTAAGGCCTTGCAGCAGCTTATGTCAGTGAGGTGACTATCTTGGACTAAATCTTTAAAAGGTTCAAGATGGCTGACTACGGGAAAGCTTAGTAATGAGCCCCCAGAGGCCTGGGATCACTATCTGTGGAGTTATCATTGTTGCCCCAAGCATCTATCCCACAACATACACACCATGAGGGCGACACATATGCACAGGAAAGTAGACAAAAGGAAGCTGACTCATACCCTAACAAACATTGGCAAAGCCAATAGATCTAATATAGTGAGAGCTATTGGCTTTGAACATTTCTTTCAGCCATGTTGTACAGCAGTGTTGATTCTGTTCACCATTCCTCAACATTAGTACCGTGGCACAAAGTTGATGGGCATGGAGGGGAGTGGAATAGAGTGGCTTAGAGTGGAGTGGCATGAAATAGCATAGAGTGGAGTGTCATGTAGTAAAGTGGTATGGTGTAGAGTGGCGTAGAGTAGAATGATGTAAAAATTAGCAGCGTGTGGTGGGCGGCATAGAGTGAAGTGGTGTATAGTGTTGTGGCATAGTGTGGAGTGCCATAAGGTGGAGTGGTGTAAAGTAGACTATCATATAGTGGAGTGGCATTGAGTGGGGTAATCTAGAGTGGGTTAGTGTGGCATAGAGTAGAGTGGCTCAGAGTAGAGTGGTGTGGCACAGAGTGGAGTGGTGGGCATAGAGTAGTGAGGCACAGTGTGGGATGGAGTAGTATAAAGTGGAGTGGCGTTCAGTGGAGAAGAATAGAATAGAGTGGCATAAATTGGAGTGGCATGGAGTGGAGTGATGTAGAGTGATGTGGCATAGAGTGGTATGGAGTAGCATGGAGCGACTTGGAGTGGAGTGGTGTGGTGTAGAGTGTGGTGGCATAGAGCTGAGTGGTGTAGAGTGGCACAGAGTAGAGTGGTGTGGAATGGTGTAGAGTAGAGTGGCTTAGAGTGGTGTAGAGGGCATTGTGTGGAGTGGAGTGGTGGGCAGTGGAATGAAGTGGCGTGGAGTGGCAGAGGGTAGAGTAGCATAGAGTGGTGTAGAGTAGAGTGGAGTAGCATATAAAAGAGTGGCGTAGAGTAGAGTGGCATAGAGCAGCATTGTGTGAAGTGAAGTAGAGTTGCATACAGTAGAATGGCATGGCATGAAGTGGTGTGGCGGTGAGTGCCGCAGAGTGGAGTGGCAAAGAGCAGAGTGGCGTAGAGTAGATTGGTATATAGTGGAATAGCGTGGAGTAGCATAGACTGGAGTGGTGTAGAGTAGAGTGGCATAGAGAAGGAGTTGAGGTAGAGTGGGGTGATGTTGCATAGAATGGTGTAGAGCACAGTGGTGAAGAGTGGTGTAGAATAGAGTGGCATAGAGTACATAGAGAAGTGGAGTGCTGCAGAGTAGAGTAGAGTGGTGAAGAATAGAATGACGTAGAGTAGATTGAAGTAATGAAGAGTGGAGTGGTGTATAGTGGTATAGAGTGGCACTGAATGAATTGAGGTGGTGGAGAGGGGTGTTTCATATAAAGGATTGGAATAGAGTTGAGTGATGTAGAGTATAATAGAGTGGAGTGGCATATAGTAGAGTTGGGTACAGTAGATTGGTATAGAGTGAAGTGTTGTAGAGTTCCGTAGACAAGAACAGAGTGGAGTGGCCTAAGGTGGCATAGAGTAGAATGTTATAAAGTGGAGTTGTATGAAGTGGCGCAGAGTGGCTTAGTGTAGAGTGGCATAGAATGGAGTGGCATAGAGTGGAGTGGTTCAAAATGGTGTAGAGTACCTAATGTGGAGTGGTGTGGAGTGGCACAAAGTGCCATAGAAAAGAGTGGTGTAGAGTAAAGCGGAAAAGAGTGGCTTAGAGTGGGGTGGAGCGGCTTAGATTGGAGTGGATTATGGTGGGGTGGTATGGAGCAGCGTAGAGTAGAGTGGCTTAGACTGATGGTGAGGTGGCATAGAATAGAATGGGTGGTGTAGAAAGGAGGGCATAGAGTGGAGTGGCATGTAGTGGCATAAAGGTGAGTAGAATTGAGAGGAGTGGCAAAAAGTGAAGTGGCATAGGATGGCGTAGAGTGGAATTTAGTGGTGTAGAGTGGAGAAGAGAGGGGTGGCATAGAATAGATTGGCATAGAGTGGAGTGCTGTAGGGTGCCATACATGGCATTGTATGGAGTGATGCAGAGTGCTGTAGAGTACCATCATTTTGAATGGAATGAAGTGGCGTGGCGTGGAGTGGAGTGGAGTGGCATGGAGTGGAGCGTGGAACGGTGTAGAGCAGAGTGGTATAGAGAGATGCTGAGTGGAGTGACATAGAGTGGCATAGAGCAGAGTGGAGTGGCGTATAATGGGTTGGAGTGGTGTGGAGTGGAGTAGCATAGAGTAGAGTAGTACATTAATGGGTGTAAGTAACTACAGCATTGATAGAAACAGCATATAGGGTGAAAGCAACATAACTAAGAACCTGAATGCGTTAAAAGTATGAAGTACATTGCACATCCAGGGATCATACCAAAACACTTATGAAAAAATAGTGCATTGCAAAAAGATGTCTAAGAACACATACTCGTTAGGGGTAGTAAGCGCTATATAAATGCAATTACAATACAATACAATACTTGGTCGAATATCCAGGAAGGAGCCAACACAAGAAAGGAAGGGAAGCCCATGTGAGCTCAGCAATCGAAAGATTGCAAATGAGAGTGACAACTTAAACAATTATTGGTATGCTGTGGGCGGGTTGTAAGCCCACTAAATAGTGGAGCCTATCCACTAGCCTTCCCTTCCTAGTTGACATCATTAAATGCCAGGTATCAAGAACCAGGCCATCCCTTAACTACCAAGTAGCGTTTTGATTTATAAGACCGCAGACCATGACTGGAGGGCTTGCAGAATCTGTAAAGGCTTGAGGAGAAGAGATGTACCCAACTCATCAGTGGTACAGTAGTGGGTGTAAGTAAGTAAAGTGTTGATAGAGTCTGCATATAGGGTGAAAGCAACATAAATAATAAGCTATATGCCTGTCTAAAAAGTATCAAAACACATTGGACACCCAGGAATAACAGTGAAAGACTTATATAAAAATAGTTTGTTGCAAAATGACGAGCAATAGAACATATAATTAGTTCATGCTCCAGGGAGGAGCTAATACAAGAAATGAAGGGAAGCCTACAGGATCTAAGCAATCGAAAGATGAGATTGACTACATAAATAACTAATAGTGTGCTGTGGGTAGATTGTGAGCTCACTGAATAGTAAACAACACGTCTTACAGCACAGCTCATGACATCTGTGGGTGAGACCTAAAAGGACCTCCAATAATAGAAAAATGGTGGAGCATATGTAAACACCCAGCACTAAGAACCAGGCCATCCTGTGACCACCCTGTAATGTTTTGACTTATTGGATTGCGGTTCATAACTGGAAGGCTTTCGGAATCAGTAAAGATTTGAGGAGACAAGACAAACCCAGCTCATCGATGGGGAGGCCTGATGGACAAGAGGTGAATCCTGTCCCACCCAGCAGAATCAAAGATAGAGGTGTGTCGCACCCAGATGTGGTAACACTATCTTCTTCTGCTCCTGCATTAACAATGGTACTTTTATGTCACAGGTCACGCATTCATGACGGACTCCACAGGTTGCCCTTGAAGACATGTGCTGGAATGGGTGAGCCCAGTGCAACACATGGATTCCAATTGACTGACCAGACCATCGCCCAATCCTATTCGACATCACCGCACAAAAATAGATCAAAGGCCAAAGTACCAAACAAAACGCTGGATAAAAGACAGTAAAAACATTACAACTGTCCTCTCGATGCCTGAGGAACATTTCACCTTCAATTGAGTTGTAGAACCTTCAATCAGACAATGGCAGACATCATGAAAGAAATAACTCCACTATTTCTCGAAAGACAGAAAGACAGATTGTCCCACTTCTTATACTCAGCTATACTTAAAGATATATTCCAAGCATTACTTTGTCAAAAATCCAAACCTGGCTAGTACGGAACCTCCTCAAACTGAACTCCTTGATATTTGAATTCTTCTTCTTCCCCCCCTCTACAGTTCCTCACCAATACAGGGGTTCTCAACTACTTGGATGCCCTCAATTTCAAATCTATCATCAATAAATAAACACAATTCCTTCAGATAACCTTAAACAAAAACATGAACATGCAAACCCACATCAATGCATCTACATGCAGTGCTTTTTTCTAATCCAGTCTCCTTAAGAAGTTTAAACCATTCAGCCTGACACCAGGCTTCAAGACTGCAGAGCTAGCTCTGGTTGCATTCAGACTAGACTATGGAATCGCTGCTGTAAAAAGAAATCCATAATTGCACATGTTCCACTCAAGGCAATGCACGATGTCGCAGAAAGACTGATAAATGATCACATTACACCCCCTCTAGTATCTTTCCAGTGGCTTCCCACTTTCAGTGTCAGTAGCATACTCATGATGACCTGCTTGCCTCACAAAGCCCCAAGCATTGGCTCCCCTCAGTCCCTAGCACACAGTCCGCTGAACTGAGGCAACACCTAATTTTCAGTACAAAGACAAACACTTAGCTCTGTTGGTGCCCCTCAGACTGAGCATGCACTATCACCTGCCATTCCAGATATAAGACCCCCACAGAACTTTATTGCTGCAGCACAATACTAACTTGAAGCACCCTTTGCTAAAAACCTTCCATGCTCTACCAACGCACCTCAATCCTTTAGCAAAACTTTGTGCTTGGTGAAAATAACAAAATCATGGCACCCTTGTACTTTTTGTTGTATGCTCCATTCTTTTTCTGTTCTGCATTTGTGATCTTGCTAATGCTTGAAACCCTGCAAAGCAGAACGCTGGGATAAATTATTCTAAGCTCATTTCTGAACTATAGCTTTTGGACTTGAGCTCAGGTCCCGGGCTTTTCTGTGTCTCCAGACCCACTGCCTATAACAAAAAAGTTCCTTGGTTATTGTACACACAACTCAGGGCATGGCCCAGACTTACGGGCCATCAAATATTCGGGAGACTGAAGTACTTCTTCGATTGTTCAGTGGAGCTCAGTCTATTACGAAGATGTAAATAACTATCATGCAAACAAATACAAATGAGCAATTTTAAAAAGACAATTTTTGTAGTCTAATCAGCACACATAATAACATTAATCATGGCTTTTTTTTAAAGATTTTTATTGAATTATAATGCAAT
Source organism: Lissotriton helveticus (assembly GCF_964261635.1). NCBI lineage: Eukaryota > Metazoa > Chordata > Amphibia > Caudata > Salamandridae > Lissotriton > Lissotriton helveticus. Next base: position 449,143,149 of record NC_136061.1, read on the forward strand.
ACAGAAGATAATCAATAAAAAAGTGAAAAATAAAATAAAAATGAAAAGGAACAAGACAAAAAGACAGATATTACTTCCACAGTGAAGTTGCACATATCATATGACAGAAACGTATGCATAGTCTGCTGGTTTGTAAAGTACAGTTCACCATAATCTAACAGAAGACATTTCACATTTTGTCAGAAGTAAGAAATCAACCAAAGGAAAGAGAACAAAAAAAATAATACACATCATAGACACCGTACATCCCTGAGTTGTGCAAGCATGGCTAATCATTCTATCAAGCAATATACGCTATGTGTTCTACCTCTCTGAGCTTCTCATGTAATGTAAGCTTTAAACAGTCTTACTAAGTAGATAGATTTGTAATGGTTCCCAAATGTCCCTCGGCCGCGAAATTGGTGGCAGTTCCTCTGCATATGTATTTAAATTGTCTCTACAATATACTAAATCTTTCATCCATGCATCTAGTGTGGGTCTGCGTCTGCTTCCCCATGTAATCGCCACTCTTCGCGCCGCTAACAACAGAGCTAGTCGCACAAAATGACCAATCACTCCCTTAATATGCAGCACGCAACAGAGCAGACACACAAGTGGATTATATTGAATATCCACAGTCACCATCTCTTGCAGACTCTTCACTACCGCTGCCCAGAAGTCACTTATCTTCCGAAAGCCCCAGGCCAAGTGTATACAATCCAAATTGTCTTGCCCACATTGCTCACAACAATCAGTCCCTCGTAGACCATATCTGTGCAGTCGCGCTGGAGTATAATACACTTGATGTATGTATTTAAAATGTATAATCCGAAGATTACCATTCATGCTGCATTTCCCTGTCAAGCTACACACATATTTCCAGTTCTCCTCCGTAATGGGGTCTGGTAAACATTCATTCCATCGATCCCAGCTTCTGTCTGGTACAGCTATAGTTTCATCTTTGATCATCTTATAGAGTTTTGATATTAACCGTTTATTAGTAGGGGTGGCGAGCACAAATTGTAAGGACAGCAGCATGGGGGGTTCTTGTGGATAAGTAGTGTAGTGTATCCTGGCTGCCTGTCTCAATCTGTGGACAGCAAATCTGAAGAGAAGTGACTGGTTTCTAACATATTGCAAATCTTCTTGAGTAACAAGCGAACCATCTGGATAAACATCCTTCATACACAGAAGACCTGCCTCTTGCAACAGTCTCATCGAGAGAGCCTCGTGCGAAACCGACATGGCGGCGTGATGTTCCAAATACATGTGTGGCGCGTATATCGGTAATTTCTGTGCTAGCTGCCCTACTCTCCACCAAGCTGCAACTGTGGCGTCCACTACATTTATTTCCGACTTCAAAGTATTACGGGCATGATGAGTGACCACGCTATGTAGCGGTACAAATCATCAAAGATGTATTTGACTCAAACAATATTTCACATCAAAATTAAAAATAGTTTCACAATATCCTTTGCCATTTTACAGCAACTCAACATCTTTTGCAAACCTTGCATTTGAAAGGTCCAAAATATAATAATATGTGCGTATATTTTTCTTGAGAGGCTCGACCCAAAATCCCTTCCTGGCTCCTTCAATTGATCTCGCTCCTTTGTGTTTATAAATCGTTTTTAGCTGATGCTTAAGCAGATCTCCCAATGCTAGAAAAATACATATAACATTTGGTTGGTGTTTAGCCCCAGACTTCAAAGTCCATTTAAAGTATCTGTTTCTAGTGTATAATACTACCCATGATTGCTCCATATGGGTATAGTGGAGTCTGAGGCACAAACATTTCTGTCATAATGTTCGACGTGTGAATGCATTTCAGTAATATTAGGGATTATGACTAACATAATTAAATGATAATTTATACTGTTGCATTTTTACTCGGTCCTCTACTAAATGTGCCTCTTTAATATCCTGTAGAAATCAAAAATCCACTTCTCAGGGGTTCCACTGATACTTAGTCCTTTTAAACTCACAAAGAAGAACTTGACACAGAAGCTGGAATATAAAAGTACATTTTTATTAACCTCAAATGAGTGAGACTACGTCACACAGAAGCCTTAGCAACTGAATGAGGCAGTCTGCTAGAATGGTCTTACTTCACGTCTTATATACTCTTTATCCTGCCCCAGGCATGTAAGGGAGCTGTACCAATTACATTCCTAAACAAATTGAAAATCTGGAGAGTCAGCAGGTGAGTAGCCTTTGGGGTTTTAGCAGGATATGGGCAAAACATTACAATTACATAGTTCACAAAGGTTAATCTGATTTAGATGACACTGCAGGGCATGGCATAATTACATGTACAGTATCCCAACCCAAAAGTTAATCATTAAGAATGTCCCAAATTCAACCTCCAAAAGCCGGACAAACCTATAATTGAAAGCATAACCCATGTAATGAAGAAACATAAAAAGAAACAGTAACAGATGATGAACAAGATAAGGCATGTGCAAGCAAACTAAAAGTTAACGATGTCCTGAACATTGATTGGCAATCTCAGACAAAGATTGATCAGGGAAATTGGCTTTGCGAGGTCAGTTTCTTACAGTTCATTTCAGAGTCAAAAAGAAACCTTAGTTAGAGGCCAGGACACTTTATTCGCCAGGCTACCTTCACAGGCCTACGTGAGGGCAACACAAAATGGTGGCACAGAACAAAATGGAGTCAGACTCGAGAATTACAGAACCTCAATCCTAATGCACCATTTTCGTATTCGGACATTTCTTCTATATTTTTTTAAGTACACACACTGAAAAATAATTTATAGAATTTAGCATTTCATTTAAGATTGTTGACATGGGGCTCATTACGATGTCGGGCGGAAAGCCTCCTCCTGACAGTCGGAATCTCCTAGACTGTGTTAGAACCCTTCTGATGGACTTGGTTGGTTTACATTAAGACTGACCAATTACAATGCTCGCGGTCGAAATGTAAACCATGTGGTCATTCCGAATCAGTTCTGACTGGCTCTCGTAGTATCCATGTCAGTCGGAACCACATCGTACAGCCCTACGGACAGCATTTCCGATCTCAGGATTATGATGTCCATTTCCAATAGCTTTTCTGAGTCAGCCTGTCCGACATGAAAAGGCTGTCGTAAAGTGATTTTGGGGGCCCCTGGCAGGGCCCCCTTCATCCTGAAGCCACCGTTTGGTGGCTGCGGGGGAACCTAAGGGGCCCCCTGTAAAACCATGCACTGTGTGACAGACACCATGGGGTGCCTGCACACACCTCATTTCTTCATAGGAGCCTGTGTTATGGCTGGTAGGCGGGCAGAACATGAGCTCCCATAGGAAACAATAGGAATCTGACCGAACAGTGTTCAGTCGCATCGTTATCGTTCGGGCGGAACAGCTGACCGCGAGTCAGTTGGTGCCGATCCTGAGACGGTGTTGGGCAAAAAGTATCTGACTGACATCATAATCAGTCCTGTAAATGTGATATTCAGTGACATTTTAGTTCCTCATTATAAGTGTTTCACCAATTAATTTTTATTGTATCATTATGGTCAAGTTCTAATCTCATTTGTTTTTTGTTCGTAAAGCCAAAGCTTGTCGTAAGAAATGTAATTGAATTGCGTCTCACTGCTTGTTACTTACCAAATTGTATGACAATGCACCACATCTTACACTAGCATTAATTTTCCCAATATTGGTGATACGATTTTGTAGGAAGCATAACCTTTGCATACACTATCACGGGAGTACTTTGTTTCCAATGCTTCAACCTCTGAATCCATGACAATATTGAACCCAATTTTAGCTCAAATTAATTGTAGCGTGTTACACAATCGAGTTATTCACCATTAACATAGCAAACATGTTCTTATTACTATTATCAAATTTCATAATCATGGTTTTAATCAACTTCACTGTTAAACACATCCCTCTTATATAAGTTTCAAACAAAGTTAATACGTACGGAAAAGCAACAGGAATTCTGTCTACCACTACTAAATCCTTCACGTTAGAAAATATGGAAACATGTTTGCCTATTTTTGGTGGGTTGGACAAATACAAATTAAATAAACTGGGGACCTGGATACAGCCCTGTTGAAGCCTGTTTCTGTTGGAAACGTCTGGGAAAGCAACTTTAAAGGTAAATTGTGTCCTGATCCAAGCATCATCATGGAGCATCTTCACTAACAAAAGAGTAAAGTTTGTGCCACAGACAACAAGTTCATTCCTCATTTAACCGCAGTCTATTTTGCCAAATTCTCTAATGTAATCCATAGGTTAGCAATACATACATGTATCCTTCTTTTATACTGCCTGGTTAATGAATTATATTAAAGTGGAGGTATTGTACAAATGTGTTAATCTTGACCTTTAGTTGTACTTTAAAGCCATCATTCTACTTTCGAAATTGATAGCTATAGTGCGACATTGTAGGAGTCTACATGTATCTTTTATCCTACAAACATGTTACGCTTCAATTACTGTTCCTTCTGTTAACATGGATTCTCTGTCTCGTCGAGGGGATGGATTTAGAATATGTTTACGTTAATTGGTTGCTACCTTTACTGGGGCAAAAAAGAGCAGGCCAAGTTCCTGGGTGTTAGAATGACCCTTTGATGCCGTAGCATGGATGTGTGGTAGATGTGTGCATGGTGCAACTAATGTTTTAAATGGAAACATAACAGTGCAGGTACTCGTTTTTTAGAGTACCTGTTTACTCCTGAGAAGTGCTGGTACTGTCCCATTAAATCTATTGCAGGAGTGATGAGAAGTGCAGGTAAACTCCCTTTCAAAGTGAAGAAGTGCAGGTACTCAGTATCGGACAGTACCTGCATTTTAAAGCACTGGTTGCAACACGAGGTTCTTAAATTGTTTTATAAACTCCTGTTATGCTACTATACTGTCTTAGTTAATAGTACATACACACACATACACACACATGCATTAGACAGTGTGCTATACCGTTAAACGCAGCCAATTATGCTCCGGGCTATAATATTTATATGTATTTAAAGTAAAGATGGAATTTCTTCCTCTAAAACCGTTGTGTTGCTTATGTACAAATATAAAGTATATTTTGTGGGTTGTTCTTTTAAAATTACATTGTAGAGCACATTCACCACTACACATATAAGTAACATGTCACAAATACTAAACAGTTTACACATTATTATTACATTTGAGAAATTTTGTGTATTTGTGCTGGATAAAAAGGTTACCTTTTTACAGCAGAAGAACCATTACAGATATAGGTTACATGTTACAGACATTAAGCAGTCCCCACATTAGTCTTACATTTAAGACATTTGTGTATTAGGGCTGTATACATCTTGAATTAGAGGCAGCCCAGGCGCAAAAGGTTCCTTTCGGTAATACGCTTCCTCGTGGTGGAGACGGTTCACAATTGAAGCGCGTTCTCTGCGACATTGGTTCCTCAGCGTGTCTCGAGAGCACAGGAGCTGACGTCACAGGCGGGGGCTGCCCCTTTCCTGGCCAGCTGGCGGGAAGAGCAGGCCCTAACCACCAGCTCTCCATCTGGCAGTGGGCTTTCAAGAGCGGTTTTGTCCTGTTCACAATGGCACGGATTGTGCACCCGTGCATATTGTAATTGTGTTTGCAGCAGTGACACTGAAGGAGTAGAAAGGTTTGTTTTGATATCTTTCAGCACATTTTCCAATCTAATTTCCAGACCCCTCGCTCTCTTTCAACATTTCCCGCCCCTGGTCTTGTTCTGATTTGCTTTTGGGACACTCTGTACTAATTGCAGCTCGTTATCACCCTTTCATGGTATGGGCGTGAATTGATACATTATTTCGAGATGAGCATGAAATAGATAGTGATCATTTCGTAAGTAGGCCTCAAAACACGGAAAACAGGTTAAAACCGCGAAGAAGCTCTTGTGCTGTGCGCCCGGTGGGTGAATTGTTAAAATAGGAAAGCAGCTGTGGTGAAAGGGACGGCAGAAGAATATGTCACATAGACAGCCCCCTACCCCCAACAGAAAATGTAAAGTGTTTGCAGGTTAAAAAAAACAGGATTTTAATCTACTTCTACCCATTCCAGAGTTCTAAATATGACACATTTTGTGCTATAGAAATGACTGACATTGGTTAGATCTCGATCATTTACATCCTGTAGAGAAACTTAATAAGCTATATATTTACAACCGTAACCATCCGACGTAGAGACAATCTAACCAACCCTGTGAAGTGAAGTGACTTTCTTGCCACACAGGCAGCAACCTGTTATAGATATATGGTGGTTAAAGTTTTCATTTGTTATTGTTTCATCACACCATAGCTGTCAATATTCATATCTCGCTGGTAGAGGAAATGATAAATAGGGTCAAATTTATCAAAGGCCTGGCCCCGCATGGCTTGATAAATCTAGAGTAATGCAATGCAGCACAAATCGCTGGAGGCATTCCATGGGTGGAGCGTTAGTGTTCCCATGCACCACCCATGGATTTGGTCCATTCACACATTCACCACTGCTGTTAGACCTGGGAATACGTCAAAATTGTTCTCATTCTGCAGCATACATAGGAAGAGGCACATGCTTCGAGTTATGTTTTTGTGCAGGAAGGTCTCCCTTCCTGCACAAAAACAAACGTGCTTACAATGCAGGCCCTCTTGCACCTTGGTGTAAGGGTGCCTGCGTTGGCACTAGGCACCACATTGTGCGCAAGCGCAGGGAAAAGGCAGGAATACACTGTATAATGTTAAACATGGTGCAATCCTGCCCTTTCCCTATTGCACAGAGTAGAGCAGCAAGGTCACCTGCTGCACTGCACTCCGTGAGTTTTTGATACATGTGCCCTGTAAATTGCACTTTATCCAAAAGTACATTGCTGTTTAAGGCCAGTTATCCAAAACAGGCTACCAGAGTGGGAAAATCTTTTGGAGGCCAAATACTATGGCCCTCATTAAGAGTAGCTTTAACCCCTTCGACGCTCATGACGAGCTGGGCTCGTCATGAGGTAGCCTCCTCGCACGCTCATGACGAGCCCAGCTCGTCATGTAAAGTGCGGTTTTAAAAAACTCAGCACAGGAGCAGAATTCCGCTAGCGCGCATGCGGTTAAAAGGGGCCTGGATATTCCCCAGCCTGAGAATTACCAATATCAGCAGCCTGGACCATTACAGGTGGGTCCCTCAAAATTCGCTTAGACATTAAGAATTAGGAATGTGTGGGGAAATTCAAAATTCTGAGACTGATTTTCCTGCGTCATGCACTTTATGCACAGTGAACCTGCAGCCCAAAACCCAATATTCTGGCCTGCTTAATTTGTCAGGATTAAAATCAATATTCAATTTCCTCACCTTCCTCACCCCCCTTTTTGACAGCAGGTCACCTTAGTGGTGATCGGTTGTCAATTCAACTTATTGTGTCGCTGCTGACAAGCAAAAATCCATGAATGATCTGTGGGCAGAAACAAAAATACACAACACACAAAAGAGAGACACTTCACATAACACATACAAATATCGACTGTAACTTTTAATCAGGAGACAAAACATAATACACAATAACAAGACACAAAATAGTAAATATATATACTTAACTGTAACCTTCTTGTCGACTTTGCAATGACTAAAACATGTAAGCATGTTAAGCCACCTTAATTTTGACTGTCTAAAATTAAAAGTCAATTGTGCGGGCTGAAGGGCCGGATACATGGAGGGGGTATAGGGTGGAGGGGTGTTCAACATGGAGGACATGAGTGGGTCATCCTCTTTGTCCCGGGCTTTTTCGGGAACCTTCTTTGTAATGTAACATCCATCTACCTGCATTCGATGTAATCTATCGTGTATTATTATACCTTCTTCTATTCTCTGATTATCATGATTCTGGGCCTTCTGAATCACACTCATGCGCATTACTTTAGCTTCACTCTTTTTGAGTTTGATTTCTTTCTGTTTGGACTCCTTGCGCCAAACCCAAAAGGAATCAAACATCGCAGGTCTAGCTTTTCTTTGAAACAACTTCTCCTCTAAATTATCTAACACAGGAGGTTCAAAACTACCGTACATTGGCCATTGTAACTCAGCATTACCCTTTGTATACTTATGCCAAAGTGAGCAAAACATAATTGGGCCAACACCATGTTTAAAATAAACTTTATGATTAGGGTCCCCAAAGGAGGAATCGGACAAGATTCCTCCAATGCGGAGTCCTGTGTACAATAACAACAACACCATTTCCAAAACTTTCTAAATCCAGGCATCTCTAGACGTGTATCCTGGTTCCAAACTATAAAGGGTGAAATCTAACGTTTACAGCATATAACTGTACTTACCCTTTGGTTTTCGGCTTTTGCAAAAGTCGAACAATACCCAAAACAAAGATACAATTCACCAAAGAAGTGGGCCACTCCCACTCTTACCTGACCATTAATCTTCCATCACACGGCAGGTGTCACAAAGGTCCTGATCTCCCAAAACTAGGAACCAAAACTGGGGCGTCAGTCGGGGCCGCAGTCGGGTAGCCCACTGGAGGGAGGAATCACGCTATCGGAGTCCGCGGGCCCACAAAGACAATTTTCAGCCAATGTAGTGGCACACCTCCCTTAGAATTCGATCACGGACTCCTCACGACCACCAGGCCCGATGACGACCACCGAAGACGCCATACGCTGGGCGCCAAATTGTAGAACCGGCTTTTTGGAGACCCCTCCCCACTAGAAGAGTCAAAGCCAGCGGTGCAGGGGACACCTAGAATCTACGGGTTCTTCTTGCTTGAATCATACATTACCAAAGAGACCAGGACAACCAGCCGTGGAGGGAGGACAAGTTATTTATTAGCTCGAGCTAAGAACAGGGTCCCAGAATGGTACAAAGACAATTCTATGGAGACTGCTGCTTTACTCCACAGCGTACACATATTTATAGCGCTGGCCACGCCCATTTGCACAGTACAAGTTCCTTATTTCGATAAGTTTCTCATCTGACAAGTTCTTCATCAGTCTCGTGTGGTGCAATCGTGGCCAGGGGACATCTGTCTCTGATTGCATAATGTACGCAGCTCCGTGCTTCCTTGCCCAACTGGTGTGGTCATGGGGCACAGCCTCGTGCTTCCTCTATCAGTTGATGTGGTCACAGTGCACAGCCTCGTGCTTCCTCTATCAGTTGGTGTGGTCACAGGGCACAGCCTCGTGCTTCCTCGTCCACATGGTGTGGTCATGGGGCAGTTGGTTGTGACAGGCTGAGTTGCCAACAATGGACAGGATGTGGCTGAGTCTCTGGCACAACTGGGGGGGTGAGGCACACAGGCAGCTTCTTGGAATCGGCTCGACCACAAGGAGCGGGGAGGGTTGTGCAAGTTTCAACAGGGACATGGAAAGCAATTCTTCACCAGGTTGCCGAGGGCATTGCAACACAAAATGGAGTCATGTGGGTCATTTTAAAATACAGTTCAACATTACAAAAAGTCTAATAATTAGTTGCTAAGCAGTTACATGTTTATTGCAAAACGTCACATCACCTGTGTCCCTAAACCTTTAACCAATTTCTTACTCATTCTTTATTGCAGTTCTAACAATGCTTAACAAACTTCACTACTCTTGAATGAATGTGTATTTGAGTGTGTGCTTTATTGTTCTTCTCCCAAGACCTCTTATCCGATTATGTATACTCATGGCTAATTCAATCTCCTGCTCCTATTCTTCAATCATGTTTTCAATTTCACGACCATCTAGTGTATGTGCTAGGACCAGAGTGTTTGACGCCGCGACTGCTATAGATGCTCCAGGTGTACGGGAATACCTCAGGCCTCTATACCAACCATGCCAAATATGTCCTGATCACTCTACGACACCCCAAAATCTTGGCGAGGGCATAATTGAGGAAATCAGATATGCATTTTACTTACTTGGGTACATATAACTACAGACCAGCAGGAGAGTTGGGCCGTTAACATTGACCCACTAATCTTACAAACTAAACTAGACTTGACAGCCTGGAACAAGTTTACCCTTTTGATTATGGGCCACAGAGCCATTTTTAAGATTATAATACTCCCTAAGTTCCTTTATTCACTTCAGAAGGCTCCATTTACACTGCTGGAAACACTATTTATTGATATGTTCTGCTCCATATCTTTCCATGAGCTGGGTCCTAACTGGGGTATCACTCACAAAGTGTTTCCAAGCTCCATGTGATGGTGGGCTGGGGGTACCTGATCTCAGTTGGTATAAATGGGCCTCGCAGTAGTTGGTCTTAAATGACTGAGTACAAGGGAGCTCTTCGATGTAATGAACACAATGTATAATACAGGAGCCTCCAGATAGTGGATAGATGATTTATTAGCAGAGAACAGGTTAAGCGTACACCTCACCAGCTGACCAAATACCAACTGACAAGTCTGGAATGCAGCTCAGCTGAGAATTATGCATTTAGAACATAACACGTATTCTGGAAGGACAGAAAGGAAAGAACACAAAGGAAGGGCTAAAGATAGAGAACCATGTTACGAGAAGTATATATTTACTACACATCTTCCATCTTTGGAACAAAAAAACAAAACACCAAAATGAAGAATCTTAATATGAAGCATTAACATAAATAATCATTCAAATAGACAGTATGTCTGTGAAATCGCGAACCTCTGGCTTCCATGGATACTGAGACATTTTGAGAAACATCACATTGGGCAGACTGAACATTACTGTGAACCAACTGATCCTGAACACCAGTGAGATCAAAGGCTTAACCACCTTCCCCTCTGCGACAAATTAAAGCTGGAGTAATATCTTATGGGGTAGATAACATGTAACCACTGTTGGGCAGAGAACCCTGAACCACCTGAGAGGTCTCACTGGAGGATGCAGATTTACGGTACAATGCCACTCTGAGAAGGTTCCACTTTTCATCATTATCCAAGACCACATAATGAGGAAAAAAGTGTTTTACTAAATAGGGACATCTGAATTTGGAAAGTCCTTTAGTCATCCTCCCCGGTTTGACTTTAACAAGATCACCTGAGGAAATTGAGTAAGAGGTACTGGCATGATGAAGCGGCTCTGGATGAGCACCCTTGACAACACTGCTTTTGATCCAAGATGGTGCAAGATTAGTACCAGGACGTCTGCCCCGCATGAGCTCGAACGGAGACTTACCATCTTGTTTGTGAGCAGTGGTCCGATATGCCCACACCATCTCCTGAACAACCTAATTGGCAAAGCCACCAGAAGCACAGGACAGTTGTATTATCCCTTTAACAACTCTGTTTGCTCTCTCACACACACCATTCCCTTGAGGGTTATAAAGGGAAGTGCGATGGTGGGTCACCCCACAACCAGACAAGAACATACGCATTTTATGAGATGTTAGCTGAGTGCCATTATCTGTTATTAGTACAGAGGGATAGCCTCCATCATGAAATAGATCTTTAAGGAAAAATATGGTACAATCGGTGGTGAGATCTTGAACAAATCTGACTGTAAGCCATTTTGAAAACATATCGACAACAACGATGGCAAAACGATGACCCACAGGCAATTCATTCATTGGTCCGATGAAATCAAGGCACACACTGTGCCGAGGTTGATCAGGAGTAATAATGTGACCCATGGTTGAACCTGAAGCAACCTTGAGTCTTTTCTCACCATCTCTACAAGCAGAACAATTCTCGACCCAGGGCGCTACTTGTGCGTCCATGGCTGGCCACCAAAAATCTGCCATTGCCTGCGCTGAGTGAGTGTTTGCCCTAAGTGTCCTTTATGGGCAAGTTTTAACAATTTCGGCCTCAAACTGAATGGTGCGATGTATCTGTCACCTCTCATAAGAATACTGTCACCATACACCGAAAGCTCATCTATAACTTCAAGACAAGGGGGGACCTGGGTTGAACACAGTTCTCTCGCCTGGCACCACATTTGACAAGGTCTATGACTTTAGTGAGGGCAATGTCTTTTACCATGGCAACACACCATTCATCCTTGGTAAATGTACCAACACTCAGAGCCAATACATCTTGGATAAAGGCTACAGCCCCTTCATCGTGAACATCCGAAAAGTCACTCTTTGAATTTTCACCTAGACGCACTCTACGCAGGAATCCCGGCCAAACACCTGCGACGACTACAACGCATTCAGAATGCCTCAGCCCGACTGATCCTCAACGTCCCCCGCCTCAGCCACATCTCCCACCACCTCAGAGACCTGCACTGGCTCCCCAACAACAAGAGAATCACCTACAAACTCTTCACCTACGCACACAAAGCACTTCACAACAGTGGACTAGCGTACCTGAACGACAGACTCAACTTCTACACACCCGCCAGCTCCGCTCTGCCAGCCTCGCCCTTGCCGCCGTCCCACGCATCCAACGAACGATCTCCAGTGGCACATCCTTCTCCTTCCTCGCTGCAAAAACCTGGAACACCCTCCCTCCCCATCTACGGCAGACTCAGGACCTGCTCACCTTCAGAAGGCTCCTCAAGACCTGGCTCTTCGAGCAGTAGCAGCAGCGCCTTGAGACCCTCACGGGTAAGTAGTGTGCTATATAAATTCACTGATTGATTGATTGATTGACTGAAAGTCTAGAGAGACAGTCAGCCTGTACATTGCGCCAACCTTGTATGTAAGAAATGTCTTACTGATATTCCTGAAGCCTGGATGCGAGTCTTGCTAGTCTAGGGGAACCTTTTCCAGCACCACTAGGAGACAAAACCCAAACCAAAGGTTTGTGATCTGTCTTAAGTTGAAACTTGGTACCCCAGAGGTATGTCCTAAAATATTGTACACCCCAAGCGGCAGCTTGAGCCTCCGTTTCAAGTACAGAATAATTTTGTTCAGAAAGAGCAAGAGTAAGGGAGGCAAAGGTGATGTTTTTTTCCCCTTCTGGAAGTTTCTGTAGGAGTACCACTCCCCTTCCAGTGGCCCTCGCATCCACCATTAATACAGAGGTACGCCTGATGTCAAAGGGGGCCAACACTTTAGCTTCACACAATTCTTTCTTAATACTAGAAAAACAATCAGTATGACTATCATTCCAAGAAAATGTTACTCCTTTCTTGAGTAAGAGTCTCAAAGTTAATGTTTTGTCCGAGAAGTTCTTCAGGAATTTAGAGTAAAACTCTATAAGGCCCATGAATGAACGGAGCTGGTCCTTGTCAGAGGGACACGGAGCTGAATGTATAGCCTCCAAGATATTCCTTTTGGGTTTAACTCCTTGGGCTGAAATCTCATAACCCAAATACTCTATGTGTTGAACAAGGAAAGAATATTTTTCTTTACATAATGTCAAACCTGCTTCATCAATTCTATGCAACACAAATTTGAGCACTTGATTGTGAACGGAGATGGTGTCACCAAAGACAAGAATATTGTCTTGGAAAAACGCAGCCTTTTTTATTGCCATGAAAATGTCTGTCACCATAATCTGAAAAACGCCGGCAGCAGAGGTTAACCCAAAAGGAAGTCTCGTAAACTGAAAGTACCCTCCGTGGTTATGAATGCGGTCATATGTTTGGAATCATCATGAAGACGAATCTGATGATACGCGCTCTTCAAATCTAATTTTGTGAAGAACTATACACCTTGCAAGGTGGACACTACTTCTCCAATGTTGGGGAGAGGAAAAGTGTCCACCACAACTATTTTATTGCGGGATCTTAAAACCACCCAAAATCTTATCTTGCCATCTGCCTTTTGCATAATGACAACCGGAGACACCCAGGTGGAAGACTCCACAGGCTCAATGACGCCTCCTTGTAACATTTCATTGATTACAGCTTTAACTTCCTCCCTGACTGCAAGGGGAACCCTTCTCACTTTGAGTTGAACAGGGATGACATCTTTCTTTAACTGGATCTTATGTACATAACCCTTCAACTCTCCCAACTCATTTCTAAAAACTCTGCTTGCATCATGAAAAATATTGTTTTTGTTGGGTCTTCTTTCTCTCCATTCATTAAAGGTATTCATGTCGGGATCATCAACAACCAAGATCTTGTCCCTCTCCCTTTTAATCTCTATGGTATTATCTTCAATAACAGCCACCTTGAACCGACCTTTGTTCCTACACATTCTCGAAAAATGTCCAAAGTTCGCACATTTAAGACACTCTTTGTTATTTGCAAAACAAAATTTTGCATCGGAGGTATGTGCATTATTGCCACATCTCGAACAAAATCTAATGGACGTCTTAACAAAAGTATTTTTCCTTTGACAATTTTTGCCTTTAAGTCTTCACAAGGTCAACTGATTCATCATCCTCTGGTTCACACTCATACATGGCCTTCTCAGACACTTCAGAAAGTTGTTGCTGTGAATTACCCTTTTGTAACTCATTCATACATCTTTCTGATTCTTCGACCACCTTAGCTAAATCTACCACTAATTTTAAAGATGGGTTCTTAGCCGCCCACAACCTCTCCTGTTTCTTCCTATTATTACATTGTACGATCAGCTGATCATGGATCAACTCATCTGTCATTGAACCGAAGGTACATTTTACTGATAGTTCTCGTAATCGTGCCACAAAATCACTAATGGATTTCTTGTTACGTTGCTTGTGAGTGTAAAACCTATATCTGTTCATAACCAAATTCTCTTCTTTGGCAAACCTCACTTCAAGTCTAGAAACAGCTTCTTTGTACTCATCAGGCATAGACTGCCCACTGACTGCAATGCTTGAGGAAGATACTTGTAGATACGCTGACCTTCCTTGCCCAGAGCACTCCACAACAGCGTTTTTTTACGCTTGGCAGAAAAGTCATGCCCATCAAGGGCATCAAGATAATTATCAAGCATGACTATCCAATCTTCCCATGAAATTGACGATGTACCTGGTTCGCTGAGAAATTGTGGAGGTAGCGCTACTGCCACTTGTTGAGCCATAACTATTCAAATATTGCAACCCAACTCCAGTGAACGAGAATTAATGATACGTTTTCTCACTGAATAAAGAGGAAGTGAGTGCAAAATCAGTAATACACAAGCAGGAAGCTATAAACTGTCACCTTATTACATTCAAAACGCTGTGGGAAACACCTAAACAAACTAGTGTTAAGGTGTTAACTTCACCAAATGTAGCATGGTGTGTGCGTCATCGAATATCACGGACATAAAATGTAGCCACCAAGTCACCGCTGCCACAAAATGAATATACTGGCAAGAATAACAACAGAAATGGTGAGCGTATCACCATGTAACAGTCAAGCTCGAACTTGCGGCAACAAATTGGTGATCGTATCACCGGTTCAGGATTACGCTCGCCATTTGCGGTAACCTTGGCTACACAGTAAGGCACAACAAATTAGTCGCTTTCCATTGCGTGACAGCGTCAGCAAGTCACGTTGTAGCTTCAGCAATAGCCGTAACAGGAAATCCAATATGGCGGCCAGACGTTTGAGGATAGCATAAGCACGTCGCGTCGAGGCATGGAAACACAGAGAGGAGCGAGAAGGAGCTGAAACGCACTGTGGCTGGAACCGTGACGAGTTGTCACTACAGAGATTTCTCTGCTTGGCAACATGTGGCACGTGTATGGAAGCACTCACGGTTACGAAGATGACGACGGGACCCCTCCTGGACTCCAAATTTTCTTGTAATTTCCCCAAGAACGCAAGTGCCAGCCTAAGGAGAACCACGATGGTGCTGCACGCTGAGAGTTGCTGGGAGGGAGGTGTCGCTAACCTGAGAATGCTTGAAGACTGCTCTGCTGTCGGCAGGATGCCTATAATGTGGTCAGCTTTCAAAATCATCGCCAAATTGATGTAAGTAACACGATGTATAACACAGGAGCCTCCAGATAGTGGATAGATGATTTATTAGCAGAGAACAGGTTAAAAGTACACCTCACCAGCTGACCAGACACCAACTGACAAGTCTGGAATTCAGCTTGGCTGAGAATAATGCACTTAGAACATAACAAGTATTCTGGAAGGACAGAAAGAAAGGACACAAGGGAAGGGCTAAAGATAGGGAACCATGTTACTAGAAGTACATATTTACAACACTTTCAAGATCCAAAATACAACTGGAGAGGGACTTCCTCTAAACGTTGCCACTAAGCACACACCTATACTCTACCTCTGTCCCTAAAGAGAATCCAGAGTCCACCGGAGCTCATTTAACCTGTTGGCATCAAGCGCCACAGCACAATAGATGTTTTAAGAAGACCACAAGGGAAACCCCTCCATGGAAAGGCACTTATCTACCCCTAGTCTCGGGTCTCACTGGGTTTTGGCCATAGTATCTTATCATCATCTTGAAGTTAAGAGATGTGTGGGAGGAAGCACATTAAGGGCCCGATGTAGGTAAATCTGATTTACCGACTCTAGAATACTGAATTTTACCGATTCGGTATTCTAGATTCGGTAAATCAGATGTAGGAAAAATTCGGTAATTTTTACCGAATTTGTATGATTCGGTAATTACCGAATCGGTATTTACCGATTCGGTAATTGCCATTGATTCCTATGGGCCTTG
Organism: Lissotriton helveticus; assembly: GCF_964261635.1. Lineage (NCBI taxonomy): Eukaryota > Metazoa > Chordata > Amphibia > Caudata > Salamandridae > Lissotriton > Lissotriton helveticus. Next base: position 449,159,531 of record NC_136061.1, read on the forward strand.
AGGCCCATAGGAATCAATGGCAATTACCGAATCGGTAAATACCGATTTGGTAAAATTACTGAATTTGCAAGGGGGACAGGGTGTCACTTTGACACCCTGTTGCACCCCTGATTCTGGCTTGTGTGTTATGTGGCACACATACATGCCCTTAGCCCTAAGGGCATGTATGTGTGCCACACGGCACAGGTGTACATGCACAGATGTGCATGTACACAGGAATTCGTTTTTTACCATGACATAGTATGTCATGGTACCATGACATAGTATGTCATGGTAAATAACAAATTCTTAAGGGCCGGTGGCACTGTTTTCAGTGCCACCTACATCACAAATTAGCGATTCTGTAAATTTACTGATCCGGTAATTTACAGAATCAGTAAATTTACCGAATCTGTAAATATACCGAATCTGTACATTTAAGTCCCCCTACATCTGAAACTCCAAATACCGGTCGGTAACGGCCAAAATCAGCCGTTACCGACCGGTAATTGGCCTCCTACATCTGGCTCTTAATCCTTTACCAACCTGATGCAAGAATATCAGTTGCATCCATCCCAATTTTTGCCCTTCTTGCAACTTCGTCATGCCTTCCATCCATATCAACATCTAGAGCAGGACTTCCCAGAATTCATCCCACTTTAGGGGGCATAGTGAGATACCCACTGACCCTTGACCCTAAATGTGCCATACTGGGGATGGAACAGGAGGGGGTGGATGGTGTGAGTGCTCACCGCCTTGTGCCAGAGAGCCTGCCAGTGGCCAGACATGATGGAATGGACATTTATGCTAAAACTGAGCAAACAGTTTATAGTTCACATAGCTGTCCAAGTTAATATGGTGGGATGATTGTAAACAAAAATAGGGGAAGGTTTCAGTGTCGGGCGAATCTAAACAAGACTGCATTTGTGCATTTATATGGTCGCTTTTGTGTTTTTATATCAATGGCTGTACTGTGGTGGTGCTGTTTTAAAGTGTTTGGTTTTCCTTTCTTTATTGTTGGAAACGGAAAATAATTTATAAAAAAAAGATTCTTTAGGATCCTCAATCACGTACCTCTTCCATCAACTTTCTGGCCTGGACCTCCCAGTAGTAATGGCCCAGAAGCGCTACAGCAAAGTTTATGTGAGCAAGATGCCTCTCTGTTCCCATCAGTCGGTTTCCAAATCATGGCCAAAGTTCCAGTGCTCTGGCTGTCTCCTGTTTTTGGCCATGAGTTACAGTTGAATACACAGCCTCAACCTCATTTTTTAGGAGTCTTTAACTGTTCATCCTAAACCTTGTATCCACACAACAAAGACAGCGTGAGAGTATTGAACTCGTCATTAGTTAGAAAGCCAAAACAGAAAAAGCAAGCACTGGCAAAGCTAACCGCCGTGGGTTTTATATAGTAAAATGTTATACTCGGAATTTACTAACACACGTAACAAGTAGAGTGTGGCCAGGGACAGCGAAACTTCACTCTCAGATCAAGAACAGCAAAGGCAATGCCCGTTCTCATACAGAAAAGGGGCAGCGTTGCTGGCAGCAACTTCAGACTGCAAAAGATGCGCAGTAAAGGAGTTAAGCAGTTGTGTGGTCAAACCTCTGTCACATCATCCACTGAAAACCAATGATGAGCTTTCTGTCCCTCTAAAATTCTACTCCAGGCATTCATTTGAAATGTCCCTTTTTTGTGTTTCAAAATATTATTGTTTTCAGGTATTTAAAATCTGGAGGTGCAAAGCATCAGCGAGGTCTGACAGTCTCACCTTGTCCCCTATGTTCTTTAAATGCTTTTCTTGATACTTATGTAATTTTTAACTGATGTATATTGCAACATTATTGTTCCTCATGTAAAGCGCTCTGTTTCCTTCGGGTCTAGCCAGCGCTATATAATAACTCAATAATTTTAATTTGTTCCCATTTAGTACTCTTTCTCTCTTTGTCTACTTCCCTAGCTCCTATCCCCTCTCCCCTGAATCTCTCACCTTGGCTGCTAGTCTGCCTAGCCCCCTGTCCTTTGTGCCCTTTGACTAAGCACTCCTTCTCCCCTTGTTGGGGAAAGATCCAATATGTATACTCTGGAGTCTCAGCAAACCAGCTGAGAGAGTCCACTGCGCCAAGGGAGCCACTCACAGCTGAGGTATGGTATGGCACCCCTTGCCAAAGCACTCCCTCTCCCTTTTTGAGGAAGGATCCAGTATGTAGGCCTTGGAGTCTCAGAGACCCCTCTGAGAGAGTCCACTGCGTAAACGGAACCTCCCACAACAGAGATAGAGAAGTGATACGACTTCCCCTGGGATCACAGCTTACTGGACTTTGGACGTTGCTTTGACTCGTCTACCGGTTTGTGTCACCGTCGCCCTTCCCCTCCTCTTTCCATGCTGTGTCCGTCACCCTCCTTTTCTCTTCCCCCCTCATTACCCCTCCTCTGAATCTTTCCCCTTGCCTGCTTTTCCCCTTACGTATTTGTGCTTATTGTTTTATCTCGACCTTACAAGTAACTATGTTGCCATGCTTTAATAACTGTGTAACCTTTGTAATGATTTAACCTGTAACTATGATCTGATGCTCATGTAAAGCGCTCTGATACCTCTGGGTCTAGCCAGCGCTATAAAAAACCTTTACAATAAAATAAAATAAATAAATAAAAGAGTTGATGAATGAAGGTGCAGCACAGCAACAGCTGATCATTCTCTCAGCAGCTATTTTTAGGCATTCAGAACTACAGAATGCCACAACCATCAAAACACAGCTTCCCTCTTACTTTTTGAACAGCAAGTTTCAAATATGAATTAGCAAAAACACATGTATTTAAATCCATACGTTTCTACTTTCCTGCAATCTGCTCGATGGGAGACACTGAATTCTACAGCTCTATTTCCGGTTGTTTTTTTTATAAACCGATACCTCAGCTTTGTTCTGCCACCCAAATACAAAATTGGCACTTATCTTAATAGTTCCTCCTTTGTATTCATTGCCTCCGTATTAACTTGGTTCATGCTTTATGTTTAGCTTGAGATCCTAGGGTATTTGCGGATAAGAGCGAATGGATGGTGACAACCACGTCGGTGTCAAGCAGAACCTGGCCCATTTGTTTACTTTTTTTTAAATATTTTATGCCTTAATCACCGTCTGGTCAACTTTTCCCGAAATAGAATATTTTGCCTGGCTTGAAGAAGGTCGCAGATAGTGTATTTTATTTTTGATTAGAAATAATTATGTAGAGTGAATCTAAACCTGGAGGGCAGTTGTACGCTTTGCACAGAACAGGATTGACATGCCGTTATCAGCCTGATTCATCAAGCGAAATGCGCTCGCAAAAGGGCCAGATTCTGAGAATCTGGCCCTTTGCGAGTGCAATTTTTGCATTTGGGATTCATCATCCCAAATGCAAAAATCGCTAATAAAGAATTCGCTAAATTGCGAGGATTAGCATTTAAGGAATCTCTTTTAGAGATTCCTTAAATGCTATTCATGAAACATTAAAAAATTGCGAATTCGCTATTTAGGGCCGCTATTTACCACGAGGTCAAACCTCGTGGTAAATAGCGAAAACTTAGAAAAATGCATTTAAATGCATTTTTCTAAGTTGCATGTTACACACACACATGTCCTTTGGACATGTGTGTGCGCAACACCAATGTAGATTACATTTCAGGGGTGCTATAGGGTGTCCTGTGGACACCCCTGCACCCTTGAAATCGCATACTTATTTGCGATTAGCTAATTGCTAATCGCAAATAAGGAATAACTCCCCATGCATTCCTATGGGCCTGTAGGCCCATAGGAATGCATGGGGAGTTATTCTTTATTTGCGATTAGCAATTTGCTAATCGCAAATAAGGAATGTGTAGGAATCGCATTTCTTTATGCAATTTCTACATGAATCCCGTTTTGCAAGTCCTTAATAGCGATTCCTTATGAATCGCTATTAGGGGCTCGCAAAACGGGAGAATGATGAATCAGGCTGTATGAGTTCTCTGTTGAACTAGCCTTTGGGCGGAGGGACTGCTCTTTTGGGTCCCCACAAAGGCCACGGGACCAAAGAAATATAACCCACGCACTGGCCCTTTTCAGCGGGCCCATCTGGCCGTGCCAGACTCTCGAAAGGCCAGCCAAACACTGCATGTGCTGCTTGGGATGACTAGCAGATATTTACAAAAGAAAGCATATAAACTATCAACATTACATCATTGGCTGTTCTGTGAATGCCACATGTGAGCCAGGGGTGCCTAGAGAAAGATGAGGCTCTGAGGTCTCACCCCCAGACCTTTTCAGTGACTAATGTTGCCTGAAAAACATGGCAGAACCGGACTGGGTAGAGAAAGGCATAGGTGGGTTTTAGGAGGTTACTACCTACTGCACAGCAGGCTCCCTTCTTTTCTTGTCCCAGCATATTTTGGAAGTCTTTAGCAGTTTTTTTTCCATGTTGCACCATAGACTAAGCAATGAAAATGCTGAATGGGCAAGTTGTGAGGATGTTTAGTTTGGAAAAATCAATGTGGGTTAGCAGAGATATACAGCAACACGGAGGGATTGATGGTATAAGTGATATAAGGTACAGAGGGAGGACCTCTTGGTCCTGCTGCTTGAACCCTGGGTAAGGAGTAAAGGCATAGCCTCACAGGTGGTCTGAGTGTTACAAATGTTGATTTCACCAACCACATTCGAGCTTGGGAGGTGAGAATAACCGCAGAGGGCGTGGTAGAGGTGGGAAATCCAAGAACCAAGAGCAGGGAAGGCTTGGAAGAGGGATTGCCTGTGAGAAAATTGAGGAGTCATAATAAGAGGTAGCACTTGCTGAAATGTTTTTACTTTGTGCATGACTTTCCACATACATATCTTCCAGGCAGCAGCATGCAACAAGGTCCACAAGATATTGGCAGGAAGAGGAGGGCGGTGTGGCATCTAAGAATGGTATTGAGGTTGGTGAGATTCCAGAGAAGAGCATGGAGGGGATAACATATTCTGAATGCACGGAAGGCAGTGAGAGCTATGGATTTTGTCAGGAGATGTATTTTGGTGGTGGATGGAGAGATGTTGCAAGAAGGGGAGATTCCGGATACATTATGGGGTGAAAAAAAGAATCTGGGATAAGCAGGATGGCAAGGAATGCAATGAGTGGAGCTATTTCAAACACAACATAAACGGTGGTACGGGTAGAGAAAGGATACCTAGCAGGCTGGCAGAACTTGATGCATTTCAGCCCAATAGGCAGAGCATGACCTGTGGGAAGTTATGGAAGAAAAGTGACCTGCTTGTGTCCAAGTTAAAAGGAGTGGTGGGACCGTTGGGAAAGTCAATTGAAGGAGTTAAAAGAAAATGAAGTAGGGTGAGGGCTATTGGGGTAGGTGAAGAAGAGGAGCTATTGCTGTTGGAAGAGGAAAAGTAGCAAGACAGTGGATTAGTGGACAAAGGAGAGGGGAGCGATGACAAATAGATTGGAGCAGGTTGTGATGAAAAGAAAGATCTGGCTAATGGGCAGGATAGAGGCAAAACGGAGGAAGTGAGTAAACTTTGAGGTGAAAGAAGGTGGTGATGCCTCTGGGTCGAAAATGAAGACATTTCCAACTAAATGCATTATAAAAAAATCTAGAGGCATATTTATTGCTATCAATGAAAGAGAAGCTATGGGAAAGTACGTTTATTGGTACATTAAAATCATTACATAGAGAAATGAGGGTGAAGGCAGGGTTTACACAAGAGAGAAGGGAGTTGATGAGGATGTCTGGGGTGCCAGTTAACATACAGAATTTGGCTTAGGCTATTTTCATGTATGCTAGTGTTTATTATGAATGCTAACAGGAATAGAGCATCACACATTTTCAAGTATGTGGATGCTATTCAAATACCACCGAATAGTTAGTAGCAAGACATAGGTTCGTGAAGAAATGTATGGCAGAGATCGCAGAACATAATGTAAAATCAGTGGGGTAACATTGATGTCAAAGGTCCTAAATCAAGCTGGGAAAAGAAACACCTTGTCTTCTGCTTTGCTGTTGAAAGACAGTCATAATTGGGATGCAGGGGGCCTTAACCCCCAGGGCAATGGTGCAGTCGTATGCGCTGCACTACTGCTAGCTACTCCCCTCGTCAGAAGTGGAGATTTGGACAAGAACTGTGACTTGAATGGATTGAAATGATTAAACCAACACCTGTGAGTCAAATGGCAACTGGGTTACTGGTTTATTAATGATCCTTTTAAGTTGAGTAATCTGGTAGGGATTCAAGGAGACCGTTTTAGCGAGGATGGTCTTGCTGTTCTCCCAACAAAGGGCTCTGTAGAAGGGCCTTTTCTAATTTCAGACAGATGGTTGGAGAGGAGAGACCAAGGTCAGTCAGCTAGAGGCCTGGGATCTTGGTGGTTTGGGATTGGGATTAAACGTCGTTGAACCTATGGGTATTTGGCAATTGGCTATCATACTACCTTGATTGGCAAGCAGTGGAAGGTTAGTGTGCTTTGAAATCCAAAAAGGCTATAACCCGGTAAGTGGAGAACACATTTCAGCAGTAACTAAAGGGTGCGTTGTAGGTCTTTTTGATTACTATGCATTTTGAGTACTGCTCCAAAGAACACCTTGCCTGATCCACCATTAGCCTCCGCTGCAGGGTCCATCAGTGTGAAACTGGTTCAGAGATGGCTAAGTGTGTCATTTTAAAAAGTGGTATGCTGAGTGCTTCAATTAATCTCAATCACTGATGAATGTTTGGTATGTGACTGATTTATAAATTTGCCCTATTGAATTGGTGATCAATTCCCCTAAGAGTTTGGTTTGGTGTTCTGGCGGGTGGAAACAGAACCCTTAGGGCCATATTTATCTTTTTTTCACGCAACGCAGCATGACACCTTGCTGCCCTGCATGAAAGGGAGAGGGCAGGAATGTGCCATATCTATATCATACCCAAATATGGCACATTCCTGCTTTCTCCTTGCACTGGCACCCTTTCAGCTGCCTGATGCCAAGGCAGGCACCCTTGCACCATGGTGCAAGGTTGATTGCACTGCAGGCAGGATTGTTTTTTGCAGGAAGGGGCAAAAACAATCCTTTGAGGCTGTTTCCTCATTCAACATGTGGTGCAGAACAGAAAGAGGAAAAAATGAAGAGAAATACTGATATTTCTTCTTGTTACTTCTCGCCTGGGAAGGCGTAACATTTTGACACATTCCCATGTCTACCTCTCATGGTAAATTTGGGAATGCAACAAAATCCGTGGGTAGTTGCACGGAACACCCACTTTCCACTCCTTGAATGCCTCCATGGGGCAGAGTAATGCAAGGAAGCAACTTGCACTGCCTTGCGTTACTCCAGATTTGCAGAGCACCGGAGGGCACGTAGGTTGGCCTTGCATGGCTTGTGTGGCTTGGTACATGTCATCTAGGATTTTGCGTCGCCCTTGCGTTACCTTGTGGGGTACAAGAGTGATGCAAAACTTTAATAAATATGGCCCTTTGGTGTGCTGGAGCCAGATCCCTTTTTACAATAAAATATCTCTATCCTTGTTATGGAAGCAAGATGGCCGACACTCTGTGAGGCTCTGCGGGCTGGACAGGCAATCTGCAAGATATCAGGCAGAATAAGCAGCCATCACTGCCAACAAAAGAAAGGTGATTGACCCACAGGTCTCGGAGCCCCGACTGGTCTTATCCATGAGTCGAGAGATGCTTCAAAAAGAGATGAAGTGAGCAGCAAGGGGCCACATGGCTAAAGATGGCGGCTCAATGGCGCCTCTGTAACAGCGCGTCCCTCAGGACTCCTGCCAACAGTAGCGGTGCTACAGGTCATGCGCTTTCTGCACTTCAGAACATGCCCCCCCTGGAGGTAGCTTGAGGACGGGAGGTGCGCAGAGGCTGGCATGAGAGACAAGCAGATCGCCGTGGCTGCGGCCACTGAGTACCGAAGTGAAGCGAAGCACCAGAGGTAACGTGGCACAGATGGAGAGGACTTGAGGAGACCGTGGGATATGCACACAGAGAAGAAAAGTAACCCCCCGAGAGAGAGACCATGAGCAATAGAACTCCTGCAGCTGCCACTGGATGATTAGAGTGCAGTGCTGACGCCCAGAGAAGCACTGGACTGGCTGTACAGCAGAGTGGAGGGGCCTGTCTTAGAGCACTCCTTTCCAAAGCCGGCTTGGACGGTCTAGAAGCCTGGGCATAGCCCGAGAGAGTAGGAGTAAGCAAGAGACCAACCAGAATGTCTGTAGACCCCGCAAACGGCAAGGAGAAGGCAGAGCAAGAAGACAGCTGGCGGGGAGGACCGCAGGAGGGTCCGCCGAGGAGCAGCATGAGGCCTCTCTGCTGAGAATGGGTAGATGAGAGGCAGAAGAGAATGGCCCACTGAAACCGCGTGAGCGGAATCAGGAACCTCAACGCTTCAACACCTGCACAGCCTTAAATGGCTGTAAGTACTCCGCCAGGAGGAGGCGCATCCAGGAAGGCAAGAGTGTATGTTGAAGGTTGGTGTGCCTGAGGAGGTCTGTACAAAAGACTGGCCTGCACCGAGGCCATGACGGCGAGGCCCAAATAGAAAGAGTAGAAGGTGGGGAGACAATTAGAAGCACAGAGGAAAGGCCATAAATGAAGTGAGGCCGCCACGTTAAATCACTTTCCCCGGAGAGTGCCAACTCCCCCCTGCAGGTGCCCCAGAGAATGGGCAAGCAGACTCCCCCCTCCCTTCGGCTCAAAACAACCTGTCTGAGGAAGGGATTCCCCACAAGAGAAGATGCACCTTGGGAGCTGAGGCATTTTGTCTCCCTGGGTGCCGGTGGACTGGTCCAGGACAGGTGGATACCACCTCCTCAGCTGGTGGCTAGTTAGGGGTTGGCGCCCGATTGGCCACTCTTTCTGAGAGCCGGGCTGTGCAGAGGAGACCAGAGGGCCCTGTACACCGGCCCATCACCTAATCACAGAGAATGGAAACTCAAAACCACCAATAGAAGAACAACTGCAAAGGGTTTCTGGGACAGCATAGCTGAGCTGGACAGCCATGGAGAAGCTGGACGATCGACAATCCAAACTGGTATTCGAACAGTGTAAATCTTCTAGGAGCACAGCTCCAATGGAGGATAGACAGCAAGAGACAGACATGGACATAGCGTCCTCACTGGAACCAGACATTCAAGAAATGTTTAAGGACCTCAAGCAATCTCTCACTGCCATTGATCATAAAATTCACTCTATGTTGGATAGACTAGATAGGCTGAAAGACAAGGTAAGTCCGAATGAGGTCGCACACTGCTCGTCCCATCAGCGTGTGACCCCGGAGCATGATGGTCGATGTAGTCGGTATCAGCGGGTGCGCTTCTACCCGAGTTTAAAGTCTTGAGGGTGTTCACTGGTGTGCTTGCCATCCCTGGACACGTGTTTCGCGTTCATTAACGCTCATCAGCAGGGATTAGGCGTGTGCAAGGGGTTGCTGCGTGGGCTGCCGAAAATATTCATAGGTCCAGATACCTCTTAAGTCGCGCAGGTGCGTTGTCTCGAGGTCGTTGCTTCCACCGGCTCAAGGGAGCCTGTATAAATAGTAAGTCCGAATTAGGTCGCACACTGCTCGTCCCATCAGCGTGTGACCCCGGAGCATGATGGTCGATGTAGTCGGTATCAGCGGGTGCGCTTCTACTCGAGTTTAAAGTCTTGAGGGTGTTCACTGGTGTGCTTGCCATCCCTGGACACGTGTTTCGCGTTCATTAACGCTCATCAGCAGGGATTAGGCGTGTGCACGGGGTAGCTGTGTGGGCTGCCGAAAATATTCATAGGTCCAGATACCTCTTAAGTCGCGCAGGTGCGTTGTCTCGAGGTCGTCACCTCCACCGGCGCAAGGGAGCCTGTATAAATAGTAAGTCCGAGTGAGGTCGCACACTGCTCGTCCCATCAGCTACATATATGCCTATTCCCTGCTGACGAGAGGCAACAACCTCGAAACACGTGTCCAGGGATGGCCAACGCGACAGTGATTTCTTGCTCAAGACCCTGGCAGAGGCGCACCCGCTGATGCTTACTTCATGGACCATAAAGCTTTGGGGCAACACGCTGGTAGGACAAGCAGTGTGCGACCAATTGGACTTTCTTTTATATTCAGGCTCCCTGGAGCTGGTGGGGCTGACGAGCCCGGGTTACGCACCTGCGTGCCATGAGCGGTACCGGACCTGAGAACATTTTTTGGCAGCCTACGCAGCACCCCTACATATATGCCTATTCCCTGCTGACGAGAGGCAACAACCTTTATACACGTGTCCAGGGATGGCCAACGCGACAGTGATTTCTTGCTCAAGACCCTGGCAGAGGCGCACCCGCTGATGCTTACTTCATACCATAATGCTTTGGGGCAACACGCTGGTAGGACAAGCAGTGTGCGACCAATTGGACTTTCTGAAAGACAAGGTATCCAGCCACGATGAACGTATTGGACAATTGGAGCAACGGACATCTATGTTAGAAGCAAAGCTGCTGAGCATGGGAAAAATACCTGGAAGTGATCAGGAACAAAAATGAGGACTTTGAAGCCAGGTCTAGACATAATAGCCTGCGCATTTTAGGAATTCCGCAATCCACCGCCATGACACGAGTAGAGGACTATGTGAGGTCTCTATATGGTGACTCAGTGTCAGATGTCTGTATTGTAGAGAGGGCGCACAAAATCTCGACCCCTTGGCCCACGCCAATTATAGACCCATCTCCCTTCTCCCAGCTTTTGCTAAGGTTGCGGAGAAGCACGCCCATTTGTCCCTTGCTAATTTTCTGGAGACAAACAACATCTTGCACCACACCCAGTCGGGTTTCCGGGCTAATATGAGCACGGAAACCGCACTTTTGGAAGTAACGGAGATAATTAGGGAGGTCTTGGACTCTGGGGGAAAGGCGATGCTGGTGATGCTTGATCTCTCGGCGGCTTTTGACTGGTTTCAGCTCAACTGCCTCAAGTGCAATTCTGATAAATCCGACGTGCTTTTCTTTGGGTGCCCTTCTGACCCGAGTTGGAAGTCTTGGTGGCCAGCGTCCATGTTTCCACCCTCTGCCGCCTCGTCGGCAGCCAAGAATCTCGGGGTGAAGGTTGACAACGGTCTTTCCTTGAAACCACAGATCCTCAGCCTAGTGGGCAAATGTTTCGGTCTCCTAAAAATGCTTAGGAAATTCCTTCCTTTATTATCTCAGCCACAAAGGCGCTGATAGGCTGATTTTTTAGGCAATGTTCTCCCTGACCCTGCACAGTGATTAACTTTCATAGACTGCGTGGTGCATTCATAATGGAGACTGTGATACCTGCAGCATAAGGATGTGTTTCAGCTCACATTCGTTTATACAATGAAAATCAATCTTGGGGGCCTAAAGTACAATGGTGAAACCTTGTTTGTTTGACTATTTTCTCGTAAGGCATTGAACTTTCCCACTGCCGGTTTCATCGTGCATGCTATGGTTTAGACGTCTATTTTATTTTATTTTATTTTATTATTTTATTATGGCAATGTTTAGAGCGCGCAAATACCCAGGGGTGTCTCGGCGCTAGTCTGATCAGATGAAAAAAGTAGACAGGTCTTATTGTGGAAACAGCCAGGTTTTTACTTGTTTCCTGAAGCTAAGGAGGGAAGGGGGCAGTTTTAATGGAACTTAATTTGAACTTACAATGTACATTTTCAATGCCTATTGACTGCCGTTTGGGCCAGTTCAGGAGTTTGGATGTGACGGAGAGGGGGCTTATGGGATATGTAGTCCTGTTGGTTGTTGCATGAAGGGGCGGCCTTAGAGCTCTTTGAAATACACACTATGTGGCAGAGTTTCACAGTAAGGCATACGCTTGACTGGGTGTGAACTCTTTGTTGCCCAGTGATGAGAGATAATTAACACGGCATTTAATAATCACGCTATCCCTCTCCATCATAAGTGATAATTGCCGGCATGGCCTCTTTTGGTCTCTATGTTCAATCCATGAGGTAGCTGCTTGAAGACACATATCTTTGATTTATCACACTCACGCAGTATACCCACGATTTTGAAGTGTTATGTTATAAATGTTTGCGCCATTTCATATTCATATGGGATTATTTTAGCAGGGGTTCTAATAGATTATGAAAGACACAATATATATATAAGTGTGTAAGGTGCACATTATAGATATATCGTGGGGGTCCGCTGTTACACTATGCAAGTTGAGGGTTTTATCATATTTACACTATGCACGCTGCATTTTGATTATGATATATATTATCTTTTTTGTTTATTATCATTGTGTAATGTAATGTAAGCACTTCTTGTATAGCGCACTGCGACCCAGCATGTATACTGGCGCTGTGAGACGGGAGGCCTGTGACAAGGAAGTAAGTTAGCCTGATGCTCTGGGATAGAGCCAGGTCTTTATTTTCCTTCTAAACTGCAACAGATCATTCATTCGCTGCAACTCCCAAGGTATGTTGTTCCAAAGCCTTGCTGCAGCAACACTGAAGGCTTGCCCCCCAGTTGAGCTCTTTTAATCGGGGGTACCTTCACCCAGTTGGCCGAAGATGACCGGAGACAACAGGTAGGAGCATACCAGCTGGATTATTTCTGCAACGGTAAGGGCCCCAATCCATGCAATGCCTTAAACACGACACAGAGGGACTTAAAATGAATCCTCTGCAAAACAGGGAGCCAGTGGTGCTCCATCAGGGCCTGGGAGGCAGAAGACTGGCGAGGTCTCATCAAGGCCAGCTTAGCTGCCGCATTCTGGATTCTTTGTAGTCTCCCAATTAAATACTTTGGAGATTCCAATAGTAGTGCATTACACAATCCAGTCTGCTCATGGTATCTATTTTATTTATATTCATCCACAAATATTTTTGTAGACAAAAGAGGAAGCAGCAGCTAATTTTTTTGCACATTTATTTAAACATAAAATGGCTCTGTTGAATATGGACCCCACCTTCCTACACTTTTCACCACAGCCCTTCAATGCAATAGGTCTCGCAGTGACGCAAGTTTATACTATTGGCATTGTAAATTACAATGCCTTTTATTTATGTTTTTTAAAAGAAAACAAAAATAAAAGGCATTGTTATTTAGCAATGCCAATAGCTCAAACTTTAATAATGCGAGACCTATTGCATTGCAAATGCTTCTTTATATCTGGAATCGTCTCGAAAGTTAAAGGTATACCATACTGACAATGGTACCTGACACCCAGGGTTATGCAGTATCTATACGGAAAAACAATGTGCTCTGTCTTTATACCATTTAATTTGTGAGCTTTACTGGTGGTGAAATAACGCGCTGTTATTAAATTATAGTAGAGCGTCGAGGCACGAGTAAAATGTATAGTATCTCTGCGGCTGGTAAAACGTACACTATAATATACATACTGGAGATTTACTGCCAAGTTGTTATCTTCCAATATAGCGCTATGGTCCAACTATGAAGCTTAGTCCGTTGTTAGTGCCAATGATCTTTTTAGTATCACAGCTAATGCCAAGTCCTCTGTCAGTAGCCATATATCTCGACATCGTTTACGGCGGAGGTTTAGTGTGATAGGACACCAGCTCCGGTTTTGAAATCACGTGATGACGGCTGAACTGCGGCCGAGTAGTCCTTATTTTGTGTCTAGCAACTAAAACCAGGTGTTTCTAATTACGGCGCGAGGATGTCAGCGAAGGGCCCGGTATATAAAGAGTCTCTGAAAGCAGCGTAAATCACTCGTGAATGCGCGATGTATGGTGCACGACGCTGATGGAGAGGAATGGAGGATAAAAGAGTTGAGCACGCCGAAGTCCTGTTTAATAACTGGCAAACTATTTTGGGAAAGCTTAAATGCAGTAGGTAACATCAGAGAGATGGATATGGAAAGTTCCTGTCACATAGGATGTAGGAGAGTCTAAACGCCTTTGTATAGGAGGGACAATGAAAGGGACTGAGAATCAAAAATTAGCTAGCATTCGCGCCAAGAATTTTCAACTCTATTAAGGACACGGAGGCGAGTAATACCGTGAAACAGGCAATAATATAACACGCACAGTGCTCACAGTTGTGTAAATAAGTTTTAAGCGCTGCACTCACAGTACATCAATATTCATGAAAGAAAAATCAGTAGAATAAGGAGCATGGCACTTATCTCTCGCTGTGTGAGCAGCAAAGAAAGAGGATGCTGGGAATGTTACCAGGACTCTTATAGGGCTCATGGAGGCGTGGCTAAGGCTAAGCATCATGGCCTCTGTAGTTTATTTTTTTATTAAACTGTATGTTTATTGGCTGCTGTGAAATTACAGTAAAGAAAGAGAAGCATAATCTAAAGCCTCCGGTCCTGTAATAGAATCCTTGGCTAGCTATCTTGCTAGAGAAATTAAAAGGCTCATTAGTGTAAGGGTCAAAAGAACAATATTGTAAATCTGAGGGAATGAGGGTTGATACAATGGAGATTAAACAACGGAAAAATAATTTATTTTTCCATATTTTGACAGTGATCTTATGAATGGTACGAGGCCCGAAGACTGACGTAGTTGGATAACTTTCGCATATAGGAAGTACTAACATATATAAAGGAATACAAGAAAAAAAGTTTACGGTACTTACAAGGACTATACAATAATAATAGAGAACTCTACGTTTTTGCAATAGGTCTCCTATGTAGTTACACCAGTCTTTCTCGATCTCTTTGCATAGGTTACAACATTATACGAGAGACTCTGTAATAGGGTGACCAGAATTTTAAAGTAAAAAACCAGGACATTTCACAAAAATAGAAGGACTACAATTTTATTTCAAGCGATTAAAGCGCTCCTCTGCAGATAATTACAGAACAGGCAGTAAGAACATACATAAAATGCAATTTTTAAGCCCAGTAGCTTGCCTGTTAATTAAATTGCTTTCTTGAAACAACTGCTAACTATCCCTGCTTTGTAAAACATAAAAAACACCTCCCGCCGTTTTCAGTCGACCCTCTCCAAAAACGGGGACATGAGCTAAATTTCTTGAAATTGCTGGGACAGCTGGATAAAAATAGGGACTGTCCTGGCAAAACGGGGACGCCTGGTCACCCTATCTCTAAGCAACTTATACGGGCCTAACAAAAACAGGATTGAAGATGTTTCCATTCTAACAAGACATTTAAGGTAATAAGGTTTTAAAAAAAAGGTTGCCAAACAATGTTTTCCTATGGGAAATAGATGGTAGAATTGTTGCTTCCTCTGTCTTTCAGTGCACATCTTGTAAAAACCATGGTGGTGAAACCAAGACAGGATTGAAGTTTCATCCCCTGCTTTACGAGATATTTAAGGTAACAGGGTTTAAAGTTAGGGTTTTTTCAAAATGAAAACTGATTTTTCTAAGAATAGGTGATAGAACTCCCGTTTACTCTATTAACTCTATAGGTAGCAAATCTGGGGTCGTTGCATTAACAGAACCTGGAGTGATCCGTGAGAACTTTTGGAGGTTTATAAACATTAAATTGAAGACCTAACTAAGAGTAAGTCCTGATATAAGACAATTTCTTAGTTTAGTTTATCGGCTGTAAATCACACAATAGAGAATTAGAAGTAAAAATGAGAGTTGTGATGATTTTTAAAACACCTAGATATTAAGTTAAAGGGGGCACATCAACTATCTTTTCGCCCTGAGTAAGTGAAGGCAAATTGGAAATTGTAGAATCTGCACTTTTCTTTTTCAATAGATAGGAATCACTTGTGTCTTTGTTACAAAGGTGGCACACAAGGGGATAATGTTTGTATGATTGTTGTTCTTGCGTATCGGTCCAAGCAATGTCTTTTTAAATATGCGTCATGGGCATAAAATCTAATGTGGACTTTTCATATACATCTTTGCAGGTAATCCAGGGTATAGAGAACAAATGTTGATTTATCTGGCGGGTCCTGATGAAGGTGGTTTCTATCGCTGTTACCTTCCACCGAAATGCGTTGACCAAGTCCTTGTAAAATCCCACTGACTATAGTGGTTATATATTGGGCAATAGCCAGAAAACCAACAAAACGTGTTAACGTGGCAAGATATATGAATTTGTGACTGTGAATGTGTTAGCAGGGGATAGGAAACTCCTTCACAATGGGAGGACCTGTCCACCCACACTGGATCCTTCAGTGTTCCACACATACACCTTTACCTAACTTCATTTACCCTCACCACACCACTATAATAGAAATACCTTTATACAGAAACTGAAAGATTGCAGACATAAAAGTTGGATTTAAAATTAACCTCAAGAAGACATGTTTCCTAGCTACTGCAGGCCTAATTCTTACATTTGTAGGGGGGAGGGAAAGATAAAATAATATGCACGCAGGATCTTCATTGTTTAATAACCAGCTGTTAAAGAACCAGGGTAATAATACAGAACAGTTAGAAGTAGACATTTTGATATCAGAACACTAGGGAATTTCATCTCAATCACGATGAAGTTGGCAACATAGGACATAGCCCATCGACATGGATCTGTACATGCAGGAACGAAAGCCCTTTGAAAGCAAAACCACCAAACCATACTCCAAACCATATTTTACACTAAGGGCCTGATTACTAGTTTGGCGGACGGGTTACTCCATCACAAACGTGAAGGATATCCCGTCCCCTGTATTACGAATTCTAATATATCTAAAGGAGCATAAAGGAACTCGTAATTTGGACAACAGTATCAGGGCTGGACTGGGAACCTAAACTGGCCCTGGCACACTGCTCGGCTGCACCCACTTTCCTCCCACCAGGAGGGCCGATTTTGGATGATTTTGTTACAGGGGCTGATATTGCCGGCCCCCGGTAACAAAACTGGCCCCCCAGGGGCCTAAAACCGGCCCCCAAACTGGCGGCCCACTGGGGAAACGCCTGGTGCCCGCTACAACCAGTCCGGCCCTGAACAGGATATCTGTCACATTTGTGCTGGAGTAACCTATCCGCCAAACTCGTAAACAGGCCCTTAGTGTAAAACCGGGCACCGCTTCTACCTGGAATAGTTGGCGCCACTCAGTGGTGCTGGAAAAAGGGTTCAGCAGGTTCTGCAGCACCCCATACGACATGGGGAGATTTCAGCAGCTTCATGATCAATAATGGGGCTTTTTTTTGTTTTCTCTTGCAGCTGCTGATGTGTGTTCACAAAGAGCCAAATGGTAAATGTAATTAAATTAAGAGACAGTGCTTTTATTTCAGACTGCTAAATTAAGAGAAAATGCTTTCATTTCAGACTGCTACCATCCCTCTTTCTTTTACATCTATGTTTATTTGTGTGACTGCAGAGTCAGTACATTTTACTGAGAAACTTTAGTAGCAGTAGCTGAGATCCAGGAGAAGGCGACATCTAACCTTCCCTGATGCAAATAAAAGTAATAGTTTTCCCGCTTTTTAAAGTTCCCTAATTATTCACATGTATGTATTACCAACATTGGAAGCGCGAATTAGGTACATTGATGCCTAATGTTGAAATGTGACTATAACATTATTTTGAGTAGGGTCAAAAAGCAGCTGTTACACAGTAACTTTATTTTGTGTTATACACATTTTTTCAGTGGAAAGCGGCACAATTGCAGGCAGACAGATACATATATTTTATAAATTCATAGGTAGGTATAGTGCTATGCTTTGCTATGGTATGTAAGTTAAAGTAACACATGTAAAAAATCTGCACTAATTAGTTATTTCCTGATACCCAAAATCAGCAATTGCAGATGCCTAGGCCCAGATATTTCCGTTTCTGACTGGAATTTCCATTATGTGTGCAATAGTGTCTCAAAAAGACTGTCCCGGTAGTACTCCTTTCCCTGCTCAAATAATGAATACCCAAAGTGCCAGGTTTGTGGGTATTTGCAAACAGTATCAGTGTCCACAACATATCTCCACTCTGAGGTTTCACCTAAATAAATCAGTAGTAAGTAATTTGGTAAGTGTGAAAAGATGCACAGAAATATTTTTTCACAGGGCGCATGGAGAATAGAAAGACTTTACTGGAAAATAGTTTGCCATGAAAAATAAAATGGAACGAAAAATCAATGTTTACATTTTCTCATCCTGTGCTTTTGAGTTGGTTAGTTGGTTTATTTTCTATGAAAGATCTTTCTTTGCAAATTGGTCCCTCTAAAATGAGAAATATTGGTTAAGTGCTCACGTTTATTACAACAGTTATAATGGAGATATTCAGGTGTAAGTCAAACATTGCAGGGGATTGTGTGAAAGTGCAAAACCCTGCCATGTTTCTTTAAAAGGTGAGTAGGTGGAAATCCAATCACTCCTGCTGAAGGGAAATATAGGACCATATTATAGTTTATTATTAGTAATCTATCAGGACAGATATTTGGACCTCAGATACAACAAAGAGAGCATTTAATTCTGAAATCCAATTTACTTAAAGGACTATTATAGTATAACAAGTTCCAAAATATCCCTGCAGCAGGAGTGACTGAATCACTGCCTGCTATTGGGCTCTCACAAAAGAAAGGAGTCCAAATGTACTGGTCCTCGAGCAAAAACACTCAGGAACAGACTTACAAAACTTTTGCGACCAATGCATAAGATTTTGACTACAGTACAAATGTATTTTCTATATGCTAAGAGAACCACGATTTAATCCTGACACAATCACTTGGTGATTAACTAAATTAACAGCGGCATCATAGACACCAGTAACGCTTTAGGAGCATCGGTTAAAAAAACATTTTTAGCATAATTAAAAGTTGATAATGTTACATGTGTACCTACATGTGATAAGCAGGATGTTGCAAACATTTTGAAAAATATTGGGCAATAAATACGGTCTGTTGGCACAAAAATGTTTATACATTAGTTTTGTACACAATTGTAAAATTTATGGCAGATTGTCTATTTTGTTTCTTTAATGGAGTCTAACAACCCTTGATGAAGGAATAGTGGTAAAGCTACAAATGTCTTTTTTGTGCAGTTTGATTTCTCTATCACATATACTCCAAAGTTCAACTTATATTTTGGCTGATGCCTGATCTCCTTGTTATCTTTGGTGATATTTGCTCCTATAATATGTTAAATCAATCTGTGTTTAGAAAGTACATTTTCATTAATGCCTGGCCTAAGGAATTTTTTTTTGTGATCATCCAAATGTGTGTGGACTGGTGCTGCAGTTTTTTTTGGCTCCCTAGAGTGCACTGAGGCCTGTTAACCAGACCTCTGAAACTGTGCCCTTATTGTAAAATGTGTATGACAAATTGGCTCATAACAGGCTGACCTACGCCAACTTACTTGTGAGCCCCTAGCATATGATACCCTGGGCATATAAGTTAGAGGGGCACTCCAGGAATTGCACCACTGGTTATGCCTCCCTGGATGTGACCCAAGTAAAAACATATATCCCTGTTTACCATTGCAGACTGGCAAGCACCTTTCAACTGCTAGCCCAACCTTGCCACTGCCAGCAGTGGCAAAACGATGCCTCGCCCGATAAGATGTGTAAGTCACCCCTATGACAAGCCTATTAAGCCTCAATTCACGGTGCAGCATATTTCATGGACAGGACATGCATTTTGCATGTTCTGACAATAAAACCGTGAAACTGTCTTTTTTGCTGAGGAAAGACTTGGTTGCTCTGTTTGCGAGTACAGGATTACATGCTGACCCCTCAACTGTGCTAACTCCTGAATGTTACGACTAAAGTTGATACTCCAAGTAATCAACAACTCATGACATTAAGTCCGTTGGATTCTCCACTCAAAATTAATGTAACATATTGAGGTGTACAACTTTTACAAAGTTGACACTTTGTTGCCTTCAATCTTCTGTACCCTTAACAGATGGACATGGCTCTTAAATCTGATACATTTCTCTGTTCTGCTAGGGGGACGTGCTAATGTCTCACAGGACACAAAAGGGGCCTGCCCTGGAGGGTGGTGTTACCTCCCTCCTGCAGGTAGCCACACAGGTTTTGGCCCAAAAGGCAAGCTTCAAAGACATAATCGCCTTTGAAGGGTATATGGGGAACACTTGGGTGAGGGGCAGCCCCAGTGTTTAGATTATCTGGCACACTGCAAGGAGATGGAAATCATGTTGTCATACCATTTAATCCTGGGCATGTAGCCCCTCGGTAGCCCCACCTCTGGATTGGGCTAGGGAGCTCCACATGATAAGAGAGGGGTCCCGCTACATTGGAAGTGGACAGGATGGTGCATCTTGGGATATTAAAATGCTACACTTACCATGAAGGGGTCATAATTAGGGAGGCAACCATTTGGCTACTGACCACGTCCACCCTGAGGGCAATTTCTGTGCATAAAATAGCACCCCCAGTACCCTGAAATTAGATCTCATCTGGACTGGAAGAAGGACCAAAGAAGGACTGGCCATCTGCACTATGGAACAGGCAAAGAGATGTTGCCCCGGCGTGGACTACACCTGCTGAACCATGTGGTCAGGGAATGAGAGCTGTGACATGCACATGGAGAAGTCGTCTCCGAAGGTCAGCCAAAGTAAGAGACTCTAAAGGTCAGTTGGCTGACCTCCTGTTCGCAGCAGGGCCACACAGCTGAAGAAGCCTGCTGGGGTGAGCGGCTCAAATCTTCAGGCCACTACTTCTCGTTCTTGTGCAGCATCAGAGACCAGGGCCTGATGCTCAAAATTGCACCTGAGTTCACTGAACCCAGGAGAGATTCAGAGTTCAGCTTGGTCATCAGGTATCATCCAAGGAAGGCTTCTGTGCGATCATGATGTTGGCCGACTAGTAGCCCAGTGGCAACTGGACTTCTATGAGGAGAGTGTACTTTGAGAGATGTTGCCCCCGTGGCCAGGACTGCCTCACCAAGTCTGTGGACTGAAGAGGCGCTGCTAGAAGACCCACATCAATCGCATTTACAGTGTCCTTGAGCATCTTTCACATCCTGTATCCCTTACTCAGGACCAGCCAGCAGGAACCTACAGCAAAGGGATAAAAGGGCCTGGAACCCACTGAAGACTGCTACTACCTTCCAGGTAACTGTTTCTGAGGACCTTGCTGGTCGCCCTAGCGGCTTCCCTGCCGGAGTTGGTCACCTAAAGTAGATTTATGTAACCTCATTGACACACTTGCCCAAAGGTTTCCTTAAAAAGTTTATGTGCCAAATTTGTTGAATTTACCAAGGCTTGTTTGTGGTTAAGGGAAACTGCTTTGATTTATTATTGCTTGTAAAATTCATATCTCTGGAACCCTTTGGCGGATCTATTTCATTCTAGAGTCTAATTTTCTTATAAAAATACAGTCTATTTTATAAATTGGTGTTGGATTTCTTGAGTGTCGCATCAATTTCTTCTTCAATTGTTTTGGTGCTATTTAAATGCTTAACACTTGTTCCTCCTGAGACTTGCTGCTCACTGTCACAGCTACCCAGGGTTGAGCTTAGGGTTTGCAAGCGAATCCTACTGGCCCTAAAGGGGTTTGTAAGTGTGTTACACAGGGAGGTCGTACCACATCATATATTACACCCCATTTCCTCACACCTGGTTAATGTGGCTGAATGATAACAATGCAATAAATATGAAAACCCTGCTTTCCCCTTGAGTTTCTCTCCGAAACTGACCACACCCTACAAAACCAACCCCCATTATCATCACCGTCCCCCGCTACCATTGCTTTGCATTATACATCACAGTTCCCATACTCTCATTTGCACTTTGACCCCTTACTTGCTCCATCCATTGACTCCTCTATTGACATCTGCCCAGCACCTTGTTTTAAACAAATTGTCTCTTCAGAGTTTAGGTGTCTTTTTTCTGAATTGTAGGGTTGGACAAAACCGTGTGACTTTGTATGTGTTCCTCCGTGTCTTCTATTGTCTACCCTCCTTCATTGTTTAATATACCTGTCTACGTGCAGCATGGGTAAGCATACTTTACCAATTCGCAAGCACAACACTTTGTCTACGTAACCCATTTAAGGTAGTACCATGTAACGCCCGTTATCACGCTAGCCCTATCTTTTCACTTACGATTCAAATGCTCCATTGGTCTATTTTCTTTGCACGCTTTTCCTCTTTTAAAGAAGTAAATTAAATAATGGAACCGCATCAACGTGCGCTCTGGACAAATGTATACAAATTAAGATCTCCTAATATTTGTAGTTATTCCTGCTTAGATGCACATCTATTTGTTTTCTTGCTACCGTTAACCATGCATAATCGACAAAATTAATTTCTTGTTTATTTGTTAACACAGTGGCATGTTTTCTGTAGAGCGAACAACCCATCTTCAAAGGTATGATAAAAGATGTACAACAGAACAAGAGCTACGCGCTACCAGTTTTTAGCCCTTTAAAAGCAACAACTCGTGGACGGACACTGCCATCTTGCGACAAAAGCATTCATCACAGCCTGAAACCCATTCTGCCCATCAGTGCATCATACTGGAAGCACAAATCCGGCAAGGGTGAAAATAAGCAGGCCCAGGGAAAGGTAGCAAGGGAGTTATAAAGGGATTAAGAACGTGGTGCTGGTGAACGTTTGCGTCTCATTTAATTGCAAGATGAAGATGTGATGTCCCCCTGACGAACGCCCTCCAGGTTCTTTCCCTCCCAAATAAGTACTTGTTTTTGCAATTTTAAAGGCCTACAAACCATAAGCCATTTAAACTCTTATTTCTATTTTGGCATTATACTCTTATGTCTGGTTTGCTTTCGGAAGTTAAAAGTTTTTTTTTCTTTTGACAACCATGGGGCAGATTTATGAGGCCCTTGCGCCACGTTTACGCCGCTGTTGCGTCACGCAAGGCGGCGTAAACGTGGCGCATCCCTACGAACGATTTACAACGTGACGCATCTAGGCAGATGCGTCACGTTGTAAAGCCCTGCGCTGCTTGTGGGCGTTCCGGCGCAGGGTGGGCGTTCCGGGGCAGGTGCGCCTCGCAAAAGTGGCTGAGTGAAATCTATAAGATTTCACTCAGTCACTTTCAGGCCAATGCTGCGTCAAAAGCCTGCGCCTGCTTGAAGCAGGCGTAGGTCTTGACGCAGCATTGTTAAGATGGGGCACCCCCCAGCCTTGCTGGAGCTGCGTCGCGCTTGCGACGCAACTCCAGCAATGCGCCACCTTAACGGCACAGATGCGTCACGCATCTGTGCCGTTTTGCCCCATGGTGCGCCGCATTGTAAATGCGGCGCACCATGGGTGGCGGAGCTGTGGCGCACTGTGGCGCACTGTGGCGCACATTAACTGGCGCATCCCTGGGGATGCGCCAGGTGTCCCCCATGTGTTTAATGTTAATTGTGTAGTAAGAAAGTGGTTGTCTTCTGCAAAATTGGTTAAGATTTGTTATGCGCAAGAGAGCTTGTTTTCCAAACTCTGGGTTGATCTGATATTTAAGGATATTCAGATGGTCACTGGGTAACCTGTGCATTTTCTCTGCTATTTCCCTGCCAACAGATAAACTGGAAAGATTGTTGATTATTTGGCTGGCAGCTGTGTAAATGGCAAAGAACCTTGACTATTAACCCTGTCGCTGGCTAAATAGTAGCGATTATGCACTGATAGGCTGGTGGCTCTGAAAATAGCAAAGAAATTTCACTATTTACCTGGCAAGTGGCAAACCAACAGCTGGAATGATGTACTGTTTGACTGGGGGTCATGAAAATAGAAAACATCCTTCACTACTTACCTAGCCTCTGGCTAATTAGCAGGCATTATGAAATTATTAGCTGTTGATTGTGTAAATAGTAAACAACTTCACTATTTACCTGGCCACAGGCTAAATAAAAGACATTATGTATGATTTGGATGTTAGCCCTGGAAGTAGAAATAAACTTCATCATGTTTTGAGCTGCTACCTAAATAACAGAGAAATATCCATCTCGTTCGGCTGTTGGCTTAATAGCAGACATTTTATGCCCCTTGGCCGGTGGCTGTGCGTTTAGCAAAGTAACTTGACTGTGTATCCGTCTGCTGTCTAACTAGAAGACATTATGTACTTTGTGCAAGGTGGCCCTCCAAAGAGCGAATAAGCTTCACTATTTACATGGCTGCTATTTACAGGGCAGACATTTGAGGTCTTATTTAGAGTTTATTGTATGGGCTACTCCATTTCAAATGTGATGGATATCCTGTTCCACCTTATTACAAATGCATTATAGCTAGGGCTCCTGGTTTTATGGTATATTGTTTTGTGACATTTCCATCTATATTAATCCATATTTACTTTTTGGTAATTGTATCTGTATTTATCCATATTTATTTTGGAAGCTTGTTTCCTTTCCAGTAAAGAATTGGCTTTGTAGTTTGGTCTGCCCTGTTCCCATGATGCACTGGGCCAGGAACAGACTAATTTGCATATAGCCAGGTTCTGAACTGGGATGGTGCAGTGAGTTAAAAAACGGTGATGGATCAAGCCCTGATCTGTTGACTGGGTAGGAGTGTTCTGATTAACTCAGATACTCTGTCCATCACCACCCCCTTTTTGAAATTATTTTGGCCACCATAAGTGTGGAAGGGTATGCTCAGACATGAGTCCCTTGCTCACTGCACCATCAGGATTCAAGCAAGCCGGGCCGAAGACGGCTGTAATGCCAGAAACCGGTCCCCGGAAGCTTGTTTCCTATCCAGTGAAGAGTTGGCTTTGTAGTTTGGTCTGCCCTGTTCCCATGATGCACTGGGCCAGGGACAGACTAATTTGCATATAGCCAGGTTCTGAACTGGGATGGTGCAGTGAGCTAAACAACGGTGATGGATCAAGCCCTGATCTGTTGACTGGGTAGGAGTGTTCTGATTAACTCAGATACTCTGTCCATCACCACCCCCTTTTTGAAATTATTTTGGCCACCATAAGTGTGGAAGGGTATGCTCAGACATGAGTCCCTTGCTCACTGCACCATCAGGATTCAAGTAAGCCGGGCCGAAGACGGCTGTAATGCCAGAAACCGGTCCCCGGAAGCTTTTTTCCTTTCCAGTGAAGAATTGGCTTTGTAGTTTGGTCTGCCCTGTTCCCATGATGCACTGGGCCAGGGACAGACTAATTTGCATATAGCCAGGTTCTGAACTGGGATGGTGCAGTGAGCTAAAAAACGGTGATGGATCAAGCCCTGATCTGTTGACTGGGTAGGAGTGTTCTGATTAACTCAGATACTCTGTCCATCACCACCCCCTTTTTGAAATTATTTTGGCCACCATAAGTGTGGAAGGGTATGCTCAGACATGACTCCCTTGCTCACTGCACCATTAGGATTCAAGCAAGCCGGGCCGAAGACGGCTGTAATGCCAGAAACCGGTCCCCGGAAGCTTGTTTCCTTTCCAGTGAAGAATTGGCTTTGTAGTTTGGTCTGCCCTGTTCCCATGATGCACTGGGCCAGGGACAGACTAATTTGCATATAGCCAGGTTCTGAACTGGGATGGTGCAGTGAGCTAAAAAACGGTGATGGATCAAGCCCTGATCTGTTGACTGGGTAGGAGTGTTCTGATTAACTCAGATACTCTGTCCATCACCACCCCCTTTTTGAAATTATTTTGGCCACCATAAGTGTGGAAGGGTATGCTCAGACATGAGTCCCTTGCTCACTGCACCATCAGGATTCAAGCAAGGCGGGCCGAAGACGGCTGTAATGCCAGAAACCGGTCCCCGGAAGCTTGTTTCCTTTCCAGTGAAGAATTGGCTTTGTAGTTTGGTCTGCCCTGTTCCCATGATGCACTGGGCCAGGGACAGACTAATTTGCATATAGCCAGGTTCTGAACTGGGATGGTGCAGTGAGCTAAAAAACGGTGATGGATCAAGCCCTGATCTGTTGAATGGGTAGGAGTGTTCTGATTAACTCAGATACTCTGCCCATCACCACCCCCTTTTTGAAATTATTTTGGCCACCATAAGTGTGGAAGGGTATGCTCAGACATGAGTCCCTTGCTCACTGCACCATCAGGATTCAAGCAAGCCGGGCCGAAGACGGCTGTAATGCCAGAAACCGGTCCCCGGAAGCTTGTTTCCTTTCCAGTGAAGAATTGGCTTTGTAGTTTGGTCTGCCCTGTTCCCATGATGCACTGGGCCAGGGACAGACTAATTTGCATATAGCCAGGTTCTGAACTGGGATGGTGCAGTGAGCTAAAAAACGGTGATGGATCAAGCCCTGATCTGTTGACTGGGTAGGAGTGTTCTGATTAACTCAGATACTCTGTCCATCACCACCCCCTTTTTGAAATTATTTTGGCCACCATAAGTGTGAAAGGGTATGCTCAGACATGAGTCCCTTGCTCACTGCACCATCAGGATTCAAGCAAGCCGGGCCGAAGACGGCTGTAATGCCAGAAACCGGTCCCCGGAAGCTTGTTTCCTTTCCAGTGAAGAATTGGCTTTGTAGTTTGGTCTGCCCTGTTACCATGATGCACTGGGCCAGGGACAGACTAATTTGCATATAGCCAGGTTCTGAACTGGGATGGTGCAGTGAGCTAAAAAACGGTGATGGATCAAGCCCTGATCTCTTGACTGGGTAGGAGTGTTCTGATTAACTCAGATACTCTGTCCATCACCACCCCCTTTTTGAACATATTTATTTTGGGTTTTGTGAAAAAAATGAGGCTGAAACTGGCGTATTTCCACATTTATTTACAGATAAATATGAACTCTTTCTTGAAAGCCTGCCAGGTTTCAGTGTTATGAACATGCGAAGAAGATAAATCAATGCGCATTATGTGAAAAATGCAAATTTCAGCATCAACTGTGTAATTATAATTTTCTTTTTGCATGTAAAACATTTTTATTGGCATTTTTCATTTTTACATACATCACATCTTTCATTGCCGACGACTTTGGCATTCAATTGATCCCGCATGGGGACTGATCACTACAACACACCAACATATGGGTTGAAGGCTATTATGCCTTGTCACTCAGTCCAATAATTGTCAAGGATCCTCTCAGGTCTGTGTCCATATACAGGTAACCTATACAGATGGTACTCGCCAGGTCCCGCTGGGGATGTGAGGTGCCTTATCTCCCCACATTCGAGCTCGTAGGAGACTCGATATTTCTGCCTTATGTTTAAACCGTGAATAAACTTGGGGTAGAAAACTGGGATGCACTGAGTCGTATGCTGGAATTGCGCGTTTGGGAACGCCTGAGAGCCGCACTATTGTGGGATATCATGATGTACTTGCGCCGAATCGGACTGGGGGTGGGGGAGGGACCCCGCTAAGAGCTTTCTGCGCAGGAGTGTGGCAATGGGTCGATGACTACTATTTGGACTGACCCATTGGGGGTACGGAACCGTTACATTCCCACTCAAGCATCCCCCGAGGCTATAAAAGGCCTAGGGGAACCATCCCCCGGCGTTTCCGCCACTATCGCCGTTTCCTGTGCAAAGGTGTGAAGCCGCATGGCCCATGGCATGGAGATTGGATGTTTGCGAATTCCTTGGGCTTCCTCCCCCTGCAGAATTCCCTCTTCCGCTGCACCCCACTTTTTGACTGCACCCACCCACGCCGCCAGGGGGGACGGTCAGGTGCCTTCCAGTGCATTGTTATGCACTGCTTAGCCAGGAGGAGCACTAGGGGGGCAAAGTGCATTTCGACCTTCATGTGATTGCGATGCTTACCGATACCAAGGTCGCTGGCTTCCCACTTGTAAAGATCCTGGAAGCCATTGACCGTTCCAAGGGTAGTATGGACGGTGCACCAATAGCCGTGGAGGGACGGACAGTCCCACGGCATGTGAAAAAAGGAGGCAGCGGGCTCTCGACATCTTGGGCAGGTGAAGGTGTCATCGGGGAAATACTTCTGGAGCTTTGCAGGAGTGAGATATGCCCGATGCAGGATATGTAACTGTATGTTTTTGTAGCGGTAGTTGCGTGAGACCTTCTTGGTGTATGCTAGTGCTTTGACCCACTCCCTATCATGTAAAGGCCTGCAAAAGTCATCTTTCCATTGTTCCCTGAGGGATTCAAGTTAGGTTGCTTAAGGGATCACACAGCTTTGTATATCCAAGTAACTAGGTGCCTCCCTGGGCCCATCTGTAGGATTGCGTGAAGGACCGGGTGTGTAGAGGGCTCGTCCTCTAACGTGTGCCAGTGTTTACAACAGTCATTTAGGAGCAGCCTGTGCAGCAAGAAGTGTCCCCCTGGGAGATCAAAGTCATTCATGAGTGCCTCAAACGTCTGCAATTGTCCGTCAAATTAGAATGCCCCAACGTCTGTCAGGGCGTGCTCCGTCCATATGTGCATAAATCTCTCTGTGTAGGTGCGCAACCTTTGACGCGTGCGAGACAGGCGCGCGCCATCATCAGCTGTATTGGCCTGGCCGGGGGGGTGGGGGGGTGCAGCTCCTGGCAAAAGCATGTGATGGACGGCGGAAGTTTGTGATTGTCCAGTCGCAGTAGCCAGTTCTCTTTGCGCCTGACCTGCACCCATTGTAATTGGGCAGCCAGGAAGTAAGCCTCAAAGGATGGGGCAGCTCGCTCCTTGGTCGAGCGAGGGGGAACCACCGGGAGGTTGGCAAAGAGCTATAGGAGTCTTGGGACTAGGATCATTTTGGCGATCGCTATCTTACCCGTGACTGCGAGTGAGAGATCTTTCCAAAAGTGTACAGATGACCTAATGCCTGCCATCAACTTTCGATAGTTGCCTTCGTAGATGTCCTGTGGCATGTGATACAGTCGAACTCCCAGGTACCGTACTGCCTGAGGGCTCCACGAAAGGCTAACATTACCCAGCCTCAGCTGGCACTGGGGCATTGCCTGTACCAGGGGATAAACTGTGGACTTGGCCCAATTAACTCGTAATCCAGCCACTTCCTCAAAGTCCCGCAAAATACGTGTTATAGAGGTGAGGTCTGCTGCAATAACCCGGACGTATATGAGAACATCATCAGCGTATAATGAAACTGTATGGATGGAATTGGCAATAGGAATTCTCCACTCCTCTCCCTCGGCATGAAGGCAGGCTGCTAAGGGCTCCATTGCCATGGCGAAAAGGAGGGGGAGAGCGGACAGCCCTGACGGGTGCCACGCTGGACCGAAAAGGAGGCGGAGATGAGGGGGCCTATTCGGACTCTGAATGTGGGCACAGTGTATATGAGCCTAGTATATGCCTGAAGGCAAGGTCCTATTCCCAGAAGTTGCAAGACCCAAAATAAGTATGCCCAGATCCAGGACCAGACACTCCGCACGAGGAAAACAATCACAGATCTGGTCCTGTACATGGAACAGCCGCTGGATATTGTAAGAAGTATTCCTGCCCAGCACAAAACCCTTCTGATCCGGGTGGATCAGCTGTGGAAGGATAGTGGCGTACCAATCTGCCAGGATTTTCCCGTAGATTTTATAGTCCGCAGGCAAGAGGGCTATGGGCCGTTAAGAACCCATCTGTTGGGGATCCCTATCCGGTTTAAGAAGGGACACTATGACTGACTCGCACATGGATTGGGGCAAAGCGCCCTCCTCTAAGGCTGCTCGGAAGTGCCTCTCCAACTGGAGACCTGCTGGGATGCAAGGTGCGGTAAAATTCGAATGGAAGGCGGTCTAATCCGGGGACCTTGTGGGTAGCTAATGCCTTCATAGCATGTCTGATTTATGTTGCTCGGATGGGATCATCAAGGTCTCGACGAGTTTCTCGATCAATCTGGGGTAGTTGGTGTCGAGCCAGGAATTGGGAAAGGGCCTCCTCCGATATCTGAGCCGGGCAAGTGTATAATGATGTGTAGTGCTCCTGAAAGGCATGCAGTATTGAGTCTTGGGAGTATAGCAGGATACCTTGAGCATTGCGAACGGCCGTGATTGGAGGAAGATCGAGTCCTGCTTGGCAAGCCATGCCAGTAACTTTCCCGCCCTGTCACCCTCCCTGTGAGCACGTGCTGCGTATGCCACAAAAGTATACCTACGCAAGCTTACTAAAGCCTCTTCGTATGCTGTTTTTGCAGCAGCAATTCAGGCCGTCGTGTCTTTGTCTGGGTTAGTCTCCTTTATAAGGGAGGCCAGGGCTTGCGCAGTTTTTTTTATGTTTGATGGACTCCTATGACTTGTCGAATACATGTGCCTCGAATAACAACTTTAAAGACATCCATTCTGCCACGCGCGCGGCTGCAGTATCCGTGTTCTCTCGTAAGTATTGGCTGATGTGGTCTGCCTGTGTTTGTTTAAAAATCGAGACATTCCCTGGGGAGACACCATGTAGGGACAGGGGGTGTGGCGGGCGCCAGGGCATCGTGAGTGTGTGTGCATGGTCTGATATGGTCCTGCCTAGATAGTCCGAGATGAGAGGTAAGATAGCGGAGGAGCAAAGGAAACTGTCCAAGCACACTCTGAGGTCATGGGGCACTGAATGGAAGAAGTAAAGCCTAGCAGTGGGGTTGCGAGTGAGCCAGGCATCGTTGAGAGACCAATGGTGGGCCCATGTAGCAAACCGCTTTGCATGCGCCGCTATAGGGGATGCCGGGGGGGATGGGATCTATCCAGTGTTATGTTTTGTACGCAATTGTAGTCCCCTCCTAAGATCCAGGGGACCTGTGTGTATGTGCTCAGCGGGGCAGAGAGAGCATCCCAGAATTTACTTCGGTCAACATTGGGTCCATATATACTCCCCAATAGGACTGCTTGGCCGTCCAGTCATCCCTGCAGGAGAACGTATCGGCCATCTGGGTCAACGGTACGGGACTGCTCCTGAAAGGGAACGCCGGGGCGCACCCATAAAAGGGCGCCTCGAGCAGAAGCTGAATACGTGGTAGCGTATATGATTCCCCAGCGCCTATGCAGCTTTGCCAGTTCCCCTGCTGTTAAGTGAGTTTCCTGCAAGACCGCGATCTGCGCATGATGACACTTGATGTAAGCATAGACTGAGTACCGTTTACGCACGGTGTGCATCCCACGCACATTCAGTGTAAGAATGGTGACAGTGCCATTTTGTGCCATCTGTATGCATGCATGGTATGTAGCGCTGCGGGGGCATCGGGATCCAGGATCTTCCGGAGGACCCCGAGTTCCAAGCTGTCCCTCCAGTGTCCGTGCTGCTATAGTGTCAGTGCTGTTGCTCCTCGGCATGTTAACGGGGACACAGTGGAGCGTAGGTGCGCTCAGTGGGGGGGGACTGGGATGGGGCAAAACATAGCCCCAATGTGGGGGACCTATCGACAAGGACGATATGTCCAAACAAGCTCTCATCTGGCCAGAGAGCATCAACACGTTGAGGGGGTGGCGGCCTGTGTCTGCGAGGTACCTCAGCTTCTGGGCTATGTGCGCAAGTTAATGGCTGCTCGCTGGATTGCTTGAGTGGTGGAATGGCTAGACAGAACTAACTTGACATGTGGGCGCGCGTGTAATGAGGTCGCATGTGTCAGTGCCAAATAGACATCACCTCCCCCCGGTACTTTCTTCCAGTGACGAACGTCCATTCATATCAGATCATCAGCGGATCTTAGGGTGACCACAGGCAAGGCCACTGAGTCCACTCCGGACTGCATTGCTTCGCTGTCTCCTTCCTCATCCAAGGTGAATATGTGAGGAGCCCGTTCAATGTCCGTTGCCAGGACACGAGACGGAGGCTCGCCACTGCCTTCAGGGCTTTCCGTCTTTCTTGAACAATTGTGAGACTCCTCCACTGGCTCCCGGTCAGGGAACGAGTGCAGTTCAAAGCACTCTGCCTGGCCCACAAATCGCTGCAAAACAAAGGACCTCCGATCCTAGCTAAATTCATCACACCCTACAAAGCCTCAAGATCTCTCCGTTCCGATCAGGAACACTTCATCACCATCCCCAATGTCAAGAAGGCCCGGACGGGCGGAAGACGCTTCTCAGTACACACAGCACGTCTCTGGAACGCTCTACCCCGCGAGATCAGAACAGAGCCCAACTATCTACGTTTCAGAAAGAGGCTGAAAACCCTCCTATTCCCACAAAATCCCTAATTCACTTCCCGCCCCTCACTACCCTCAGGTTCACTGTTCCTAGCGCTGGGATACTCACGGGTGACTACGCGCTTTACAAAATGTATTAATAATAATAATAATTTGTTCCAGGTCTGGTGACCCCAGGGTGCATGGGAGCGAGTTGGAGGTGCCTTGCTGGTTGCATCGTCTTGAGCGTTGTCTTCTAGATCCTGGCGCTTCTGTGCGTTGCTCGTGGGTATACTCTGTACGGGGACCTGTGGCACAGTGCTGGTCCAACCAGTCATGCACCTCCTTCGGAGTCACGAAGAAGTGAGCGATACCGTCATGCATAATTTTGAGGCGGGCGGGAAATAGCAGGGAATATTGCATCTTTTCTGTTCTAAATCGCCATTTCACTTCCATGAAGGACGATCTTTGGCGCTGGACCGCTCGGGAATAACCAGGAAAAATCATGATGGTTCTGTTCTCCACTCGAAGCGGCCCTTAACACTGCATCTCGGTCTCTGAAGTGCAAGAATTTTGCCAGCATGGGACGCGGCAGAACCCCCGGCCTGGGGCGATGCGCCGGGCCCTGATGGGCCCGCTCAATGGAGAAGAACGCTGACCGTTCTGCATCTGGCGTGAATGACTTAGTCCATGTCTCTATATACTCCACTGCATCCGCCTTTTCGATTCCCTCTGGCAGGCCAAGGACACGTATATATTGCAGCGTCTCGACCGCCCTTCCAAATCATTGATTAGTTCTTATATGATAGACATACGGCCTATCAGCATTTGTATTGTGTCTTGGTGAGCCTGTACCATGGGTTGGATGGATGTGACAGTTTTTTCAGTATCCGAAACCTTGTCAGACAATTTTCGGTGGTCATATCGGAGGAGGCTGATGTCCGTTGTCAGGGTGCCCAGTTGTTGCTCCATAGAGAGTCTGGATTGCTCTATTGCCAGTAGAACCCTGTCCAATTTGGCCAAGAGAGAGACATCTGTTGTCGTAGCATCATCCTTAGGGGGCCCGTAGAGTGACCGGTGGCAGCTTCTGATGTAGCCGCCTGGGCTGCCGCCATCGCTCTTGGTTTGCCCATTCTCCCACCTGGGGTCACGCAAAAAATAATAATAATAATAATCCACATTTGTAAAGCGCACAATCACCCGTAAGGGTCTCTAGGCGCTGGGGGCCGTCGTGGAGATTAAGCGAGCTATTGCCCAGAGTCACATGGTGCTGGGCTAACCTGCCGCCGGAGCCGGGGATCGAACCCTGATCCCCAGATTCCAGCGTCAGTCGCACCTCTCCCTCAAAAGGTGTCTGGTGCCGACTTCCAGGCAAAGTGTCGGCTTGACCGATCCCGCGTCTCCTGCCGTCGTAACTAGCCGGTGCCCCCTGTCAGCGGAAATATTTCAGGAAGGAGCCAAGGTACATGGACATCCGCGGATGTCAGTAGGTATCTGGAGTGGACCCACAGCAGGCAAATTGGACGGACCTCTGAATTAGGCCATATTGTGTGATCTGGTGCAGCCCATCCGGTTCTTCTTGGTACCGGACTATGGACCCCCACCGCCATGACAGTGGAGCCACTCGCAGCACGCTCTCGCTGTCCACCCGGGTGTCATCTTAGTACTCACCCCCTCTGGGTGACGGTGGTGCTGGCACAGACTCCTGCCCCTGTTCTGTAATCACCGGGGCTCTTGACTGTCAGTAGATCTCCCCCGGTAGGGCACAGTTTCGGGCTCTGGCAGGCTGGTATTACCTCAAGTCCCAGTACCCCCAGGGAGAGCATCAACTGTGTACATTTCTACTGCTGTTAAAGCCTCCGTAATAAATTCCCTTTCTTTTTTAACCTCTTATCTATCAATCCACACAGCTATTGGCCTGGCAGTGATAGCACAGAGTATTTAGAATCACACGAAAACTACCCAATTTTCAGTTTTATCCACATCTAAAAATTAATACAGATAAGGAAGCAAATGGTTTTCCTTCTGCATCTGTTAAAATCAATAAAAACGGAAAACAGGGAGCCTTAAATATAGCCTATGGCTATTTGAATATGGCGGGCGGATATCTGTCATGTTTGGACGGAGTATTCTGTTTGCCAAACTCTAATTAAGGCCCAAAGTATGATTTGACTGGTAGCTGTGTAGATAGGTAAAAAATACATAATTTTTGATTTACCTGTTGCCTAAATATATGACACGGTGGAAAGGACCACGTGGCAGCCATTTAAAAAGATTATAAAATCATATCCCTGATGAGGGAAAATACCTTTCATTGCCTGGGGATGGGGAAAAATATGTTTGCTGGTGTCTGATCCTCTCTAGACACAGGCAAACTCACTCACTAGTGACATCGCTTTCAATTGGTCCGGAGAGGGATTCCCTAACCCCTCACAGGTATATCCAATGATTGAGCTGATAGACATGACTGCAGGAGTGGCTAACCGCAGCTATTACTGCCCTCAACTCGTCCCTAGCCACCTCAAGGCATGTTTTTCTGTTGAAAGGAGGGAGACGTGGGAAAGAAGTTGGGAGGAGCATCCCAGCTCTCACTGCCCTTCTTTGCACCAACCTTACAACCTCTTCAACAGAAACAAATAATTCAAGAAGTAGGGAGTGATAGAGAATTTGGATTGTTCCTTGACTCTTCCGGTCCAATCCCTACATCCTGATTCCGTTTCAGACAGCTAGTTTGTCTGCCAGAGCTTCTCTGTCGAAGAGAAGAATTGGGAGAGGAAGGAGCTATGTGTCTGTGTCCCAGACAGAGGGCATGTGCTATTTGAAATTTATTTAGTCTAAGAAAAAATCCAAATAAAGTCTGACAACTTTCTGGGGCCCTGAGACACAATATTTCACCTCAAAAAGGAGTCAAATGCTGTTTGGTTTTTTTCTTATTCAAAGAGTGTATGGATACCTTCTGGTGTGTAGAGACACACTTGTGTACAACATCAGAATGTCTTCTCAGAAAATATCCAGACAGCCTTGACTTCTCAATGGGACATAGACACACACATTTCTGTGCCCCGATAAGGAGTCCAGTCATGGTTTGGATTTTTCCTATCCTTAGAAAAATTCCAGACACTGCCTGGTTCCTTACACATATACACACACACACCCACACACATGCAAACACCCACACGCATGTGCCCATGCATGCACCCATACACACACCCAACACCCAACACCCAACACCCACCACACCCCTGGCAGCAATCAGTGGCTGGATAATTTCGTACCCTAGGAGAACAGACAGACAAACAGCACCTTAATCCTTGTTGGTACACAATGTCACACACGTCTGCGCCCCAGCATTTTTACTTATGGTGAGAAGCCTAAATGCTGTTTGGATTTTTCTTATCCTAAAAAAATGCAAACACACCCTGGTTTGTCAGTGGGCCAAAGTCACATATGCCTAAGCCTGAGGGAGAATCTCCGCTTTGGATTTCTCCTTAGCCTCAGGAAAAATCTGAACAGTATCCTTTTCCTCACTCGGAAAAATTGTAACAGCACGTGTCTCCTCACTGGGGGCAGAAAACATAGTTCTGCGCCTGATGTAGGAGCTCATATTCTGATTGGATTTTTTTGTCAGACTCAGAAAGAATCCAAAGAGTGCCCTTCTTCACCTTCTGGGGCACATACACGCACACTGGCATTTGAGTCTCATTACGGATCCCAATTTTTTATTATTTTTTTAAAGATATTTTTATAGATTTTTTGGTCAACATTACAATGTTGAGCCAGACAATCTCAGCATGGGTATATGTGCTGAAAGTAAAAGGCATCATCATATTGCAACGGTCCTGATCATTTTGGTAAATGACTAAAATATTGTTTCACAAATATAGTGGTGTAACAATATTGAGGGTCATTACGATGGCGGGCAGACTACCGTCCACCCGCCATTGTGGCGAGAAACGGGACCGCCCGCCATGCATGCAGTGGTACCGCACTCCAAATTAGGATGTGATTGCCATCATGGCGGTCGCATCTTGCAATTTAACATTGCGGCAGGTGCTGCTGACTGCAGCAGCCACCGCAATGTTAAAAATGCATGTTGCGCATATCACTGCACTATGTGGCAGGCACCACATGGTGCAGTGAAATGTAGGGGGACTAAGGGTACCCCCGAGTGCACCCACACCTCCCCCCAACACAAGGGGGGCCTGCAACGGGCCCCTAAACCAATTCCCACCACCCTTTGAATGGCAGTTTCACCGCCATACACCGGCTGGCGGAGTTGCAGCATTGTAATTTAGCAGACAGTGCATGCGGGGCACCACCACCACCATTTTATGGATGCTGACCGCTCTGCCAGGCAATCGGACTGTTTGGCAGTGGCGGATCCGTAGTGGGCAGTCTTTGCTCCCACCATGGTCGCAGTCGGATTCCACCGCCGTCCTAATTTGGTGGGGGAAAATTGGTGTCCGATGGCGGAAGGCACGCCACCGCACAGCTGGCGGTGGTGGGCCTTCCGCCATCATAATGACCCCCTTTGTGTTAAAAATATTATCAAGTCAAAAAAATAGAAGGTAAAATTATTAAATTTTTTTTTTACCAACAAATGTTATCGAGTTTATAACACCCAGTGGGCGAATCCCAGTAAGCAGCATACAAACAAATGACAAAATGTAAAAACAAGGGATACCGGAGAGGACCACACCAGAAGATCTGCGAAACATTCGATCCAACATCCCACACCTACCCCTCCCCCAAAAGTATTACATTTTTATGAATATAATAATGTTTTTTTTTAAACATTGTATATAATAATATGAATAATAAAGAAGGAGAGCATTCATAATATCACATCAATCAACAATCAAATATTGTTGTCTGAATAATGAAATCCTGATGCCAGCTTCCTGTTCCAGCTCTTTATTGGCAAACCTTTTTCCAAAATGTTCAAATGTTTCGTAATCCAAAATCAAACAAAACAGTTATTGATTTGTACAGCCTAAGCGTCTGCTGGGGTTCGCATAATTAGTTAGCAAGGAGTCTCGTTCGTTATCGGAATTAACCAGACAAATCGCTCCACCAACTAAAAATGGCCAAGCACCACCACCCACAGGTTCGAGAAAGAGCTATTAATCTGTCAATCCTTTCTGTCAATTTTTTTTTAAATACAAAAAAATACGGAAAATAGGTCTTCTTTGGATTTTTTTTTCCCACCATGCCAAAGCAAACTCTGCTTCACTTCATGA
Source organism: Lissotriton helveticus (assembly GCF_964261635.1). Classification (NCBI taxonomy): domain Eukaryota; kingdom Metazoa; phylum Chordata; class Amphibia; order Caudata; family Salamandridae; genus Lissotriton; species Lissotriton helveticus. Next base: position 449,196,427 of record NC_136061.1, read on the forward strand.
AAGAGAGAGCATTGAAAAATTATCTCACTTCCATGAAGCGAAGCAGAATTGCTTTTGGGCAGAGGGAGCTTTTGGGCAGAGGGAGCTGCATTTTTGGACGTGGCCCTCCTGGCATGCTCTTAGTTGGGGGTTAAAGTCTTCTTGCTTCTGAGGGTCCTTAGGTGCCAACAAGCCTAACTGGTACCTCCAGTAAGCCCACAAACAGTAGGATTGCTGAGAGGTGGTCGAAGCCCATGCCCTTTTGTACACCACTCTGCAAAAACCTAAATCCTCTCATGTTGATGGAATGGGCTTAGAGCAATCTTGATGCCTCAATGAGACTGGTATGCTTATTGATCAAATATGCCAAACTGATCAAGAGTCAATTCTCAAGGAAATTGATAATATAAGTAAAGAATTAGACAAACTCGAGCAGAAAGAATTATTTTCGAAAAGCTGTAATGAAATCAAGGATCATCTAAAAAAAGTGGAATATATTATAAAAACAAGAAAAGCGTACAAATTTGCCAGAGACAAAGTGGATTATGAGACAGGCCAAATTTTCACCTTCGCCCAAAAATTTGATTCCATCAGTCGACAATGTGGTTCCAATTTCAACTTGGGCAAACAAAATGATAAACCCAATGCACAGGCTATGGACACGACGTCAGCATCAGACATCAGTTCATTGCCCAGTTAAACTTATTCGGAGGATGGAAGACCCACCACCAGTAATTGAGGAGAAGATTTGGGTAATCTCACTCTGGCTGAAGAGCTCAATTTTTAACTGCAAGACCAAAGACAAACATTACGACCACGGAATCGAAACGTCTCTCAAAACAAAGAAGGAATCAAAGACGGTGAGGTAGGAGGAAGTGCCACAAACATAAAAAACAAGAAGCAACATAATTACAAATGGAAAAGGAAATACAAACTATCAACAATACTGTAATTAACTTGTCTGACATAGAACTCAATGAAGCCGAGATTCAATTGCTGGCATTAGGTCATACATTTTACCCAGAGAGTAATTTCAATTACTGTCGGATAAGAATTGAGGAGTTAAAATTTATAAGAAAACCCAAGCTTACTAAATATTATAAGAACAAGCAAACAGCTAGTCACACTACCAGGGAAACATCATCTAAGGTCAACAGTGAGGACAAGCTTCAAGTGGGAGATGCTACACTATTACGAACATTGCTTGAGTTATCTCACAAAGACAGCATTAACAGTTCACCCGCTTCGACTCAAAGTTTACTACGAGAGGAAGGAATTCATTAATCAGCTTCCATCAAAACCTCTATCAAGCCTCCTTCTACATTTACGCCCATGATGCCCAAGGATGCAGTGGACATCTTCCGTGACCGGATAATAGATGAAATCAAGAAACTCAATCGTTGAACGTGGTCGTCTACCAATAGATTCAACTTTCAAGAGAAACAATATTCCAATTTAATCACAAAACTATGGATGAATGCAACAGTGGTTATCAACAATTCTGATAAAGGTGGTAACATTGTGCTTTGGCGTAAATCTGAGTACCAATGAGAGGCATATAGACATCTAAATGATTCTGTGTGCTACATGAAATCTAATATGCAACAACTCAAGGCTATCACTATATCATCTAAAGATGAACTTGTTGGTTGGAAACGTGAAGGCCTCATATCTAAGGAAGAGTACCTCTTTTTACACAATGAAATACCTGTTTTGTCAGTGTTCTATTTTATCCCAATAATACATAAGAGTATGTCTCCAGTTCCAGGCCGACCTATTATATCGGCGAGGAAGGGCTTATTTGAAAATGTCTCATGTTATGTTGATTTTTTTCTTCAAGAATTTGTAGTGGGTATACCATCTTACATTCGTGACGGGAGTGATTTTTCGAGGAAGCTTCTGGATTTACCCTGGTCTGATGAATTTACACTTATGGCTTTGGACATTGCTTCCCTTTATACTAGTATCGACCACAGGGATGGTTTGAGAGCGGTTAAACATTATTTAAGGAACAGATCAATGGAATTATTCAATCACAACAGAATGCTGTTGAGCATGATCAATTGGTGTCTTAATAACAATATCTTTAAATTTGAAATTAGATATTCTAGCAGCTTAGGTGTGTTGCCATGGGGTGTTTGCTTCTCCCCCTAAGCTATGCGTGTTTACATGTAGGCTGGTGGTAGGAGCGTGTTCTCATGGAGGAGCACTGAATTTACTGGGACAGGTATGTTGTCATTTGGTGGCGTTATATAGACGATGTGTTTATCATTTGAAAAGGGACGCAAGATGAAGCGGAAGCTTTTGTTAAAATAATTAATATCAACACATTGAACCTTGAGTTTACAGCACATATTGACAAACAAGCTATACATTTTTTAGATCTGCATATTTATGTTGAAAATGACAAATTGGAATCTTGTTTATTTTGCGAAAATACAGGAGAGAATTCAATATTGTATGCTTCGAGGTTCCACCCAAAACATCTGATCAACAGCTTCCCCTATGGGAAATTTGTAAGGATTTGTAGGGTGTGTAGCTCAGCTAGAGTTCATATTCAATAACAGCAAGAGGCCAAAACAAGATTCTTACATAGTGGATACAAAGCAAAAACAATAGTTCAAACTTTGACTAAAGCTAATACTAAAACTAGAGGAGAAATGCTCCTTCCTACGGACAACTTAGCTATCTCAGGGCATAGTGTCAATCCTAGGAGACAAAAGGCTGTTTCCCATGTCAAGCTCATCACTACCACTAGTAGACATGAGAGGAATATCAGAACCATAATTAACCAACAATGGTCCATTGTGCTTACTGATGCTACTTTGGGTCAGATACTACCCGAGAAACCCACCTTTACCTTTTGGAGAGAGACCTCAATGAGGAGGGTGTGAGTAGTATTGAGCTCAACACAAAGACAAACTACCTCGCCCCTAAAAATGTTTTTCTAAATGCAGCTCATGTCGGGCGTGTAAATTTTGGGTCAATAGGTATACTTACACAACGGCATTCAGCTCTAAATCAATTGATTTAAAAGGATTTTACAATTGCAGAACTCAATATGCAGTGTATGTCCTTAAACGTACATGTGGACTGCGTTATAAGGGCAGCACTAAATTGCAAGTTCACATTAGAGTTCTGCAGCATTTAAGAGCTATTGTCAACTCAGACCCATCGTACCCGGTGGCTCTTCATTTTAAAGACATACATGACAACATTCTCAAACAAAACAGAGTGGACGGTGCATCACCTTGTGAACAATATCACACAATTAGATGTTATATTATTCAAGTTGTAGGCTTCACATCGAATAAGGTATTTTGTTATCATGCTTTTTTTAAAGAATATATAATATATAAACCAGTCCTGCCATAATATATCTGTCTCATGATTATTATGAATAGGTTGTGTCGTTTAAATGTTTTGTTAAATGTGTTTACTGTACTGATATGTGTATATATTTGTTATTCTAAAGCCCTGGAGAAGTCCAATTTCTTTGGATGAAACACGTAGGCTGATTGACTTGATATGTCTAAATTGTTATTAAATAAAAAGGACAATGTAAAGAGCAACCTTAAACATAGATTTCATAATTGTGTGATACTGTTCACAAGGTGGTGCACCATCCGCTCTGTTTTATTCAACATTGTAAAGTCCAGTTGTATGGACTGCACAGCGACAGTGGGTGCTTATAGTGTGCGCACATATTTCTGGGATATTTCCCATTATTCATACAATGGTGATAGCATGTTAGGTGCTAGTCTTTATAGGGTTTCACTGTCAACAATCGCATATGACAACATTCTTATTTGCATTAAAAAATTTGTAATTTGAGCAGTGCAGACATTTAAGGGAGGTGGCAACAGAGAGAAATTATTACATCAGCTCGAGTCAAAATTCATCTTAGAACTTGACACCAAGACACCCAATGGCCTCAATACCAGAGATGATTACATAATTTTTTATAAATATGATATAGCCTCCTATGAGTAATCACTTCAATTATCTTAGTTTGCTTTACTTATTTGTTAAGACCTGTTTCCTTAGCTATTGTTATGACATATAGTGATGTGAAATGTTGTAACTAGATCTCATTCAGTAGGCATTCTGAGAGTATCGTTTTATTCCACAACTAGTCAACTCTTTGCAACGTCAATGTTCTGTTTACGTACTGTATAGCACTCAGCACTTTAGGCATTTGGGCACTTTATTATTGAGACAATTTAGTTTATTACGGTTGACAACTAGATGACTGACCATTTGTTCACTTTCAAGTGAGTAGTTGTATCCCTTTTAGCATTGAGCCTGTTCTATTTACCTATACATGAAATGGTATGACCTATGCACAATGCACTTTAATCAGCTTTATGCTTGAGTACATTTAACTAATATTATAGTTCTGTATATCAAGTGTCTGTGTATCTTCATGGTCAAAACACATTTTTCAGGTACTGCAATAACTAAGCACTTTATTCAGTTTTACTGCTTGAGTACATTTTACGAATATCATAGTACTGTAGATCAAGTTTTTTTGTACCTTTATGATCAAAACTAATGTAGTTCATGTATTCATACATATCTGAACTTACAACATATCGCGTCCTAAACATGACTAAAAATACACATGTAAATCAACATTGCAATAAATCAAAATGACGCTGTTGCTCCTCCCGTTTTACATTAACTTGGTTAAAATACATATTAATACATGAGTGTAGAACCTGTATGCACAACGAATATAAACTACCTCGTATATCCCGCATATAGATACATCGTTTGATATTGTGTTCGCATAAACTTTTCCTTGCGCATTACATCCGACGCAGGTAGGTTACCAGGTTTTGTGGTTCTGTCTCAAGTTAAAACTTTATCTTTAGACCAGCACATGCCATAGTCAAACTAAATACTCAATCTAATGTATGTTGTCTGCACGGCATGATATGTCGTACATACTCCTACCGGAGTTACGGCATAATGCCTAAAACAATATCCCCAAAAGTGTATGGTCCAAATAAGTAATATGCAATTTTATACACAGTGAACATGTAAAATACACATGTTGGCACCTCTCCTGTATCTGCACAATGTGTACTTTGGAGCATGATGCTCGTAAATGAACATCGGGGCATAAGGGTTGTATGTGCTACGTCACACTTGGCCAATCCTATACTGACTAGGCAGTGAGACAGTTCTCATGTAAAATACGGTATTACACCAAGGCCGAAATGGTCTTACCCACTCTGTTCTCGATAATGTTCACACAATCAGACAATTATAATTATTTATAGTGCTTATTGTGCATACATAACAGTAGAGTGCTGCAGATGCTCATCGGTACTATCGTGCTCGGTGAATCAACGTGAAAAGGATAAGTGGTGCCCGTGAAGGTGGATATGGTGAATGGGCCCTTTCCCTGTCGTCTGAAATATATAATAGAAAATGAAATTAGTGAAATGCAGTTTAAAATTGTTAAAAACATGATACATGACTCTTTCATATTACAAAAAATCACACAAATATATATTTTCATTGAAAAAACCATAGGTAGAAATTAGCATTTAAAAAACCTTTGAAATTCAATGAAAAAAAACATAGGTTTCAGGGACATTATAATTAGCTCGACATTTCACTTGTACAAAACCATAAACTTCTGCTGTTATAGTTAGTTGAGCTAACTATAACTCGTGCCTGAAACCTATGTTTTTTTCAGTGAATTTCATACGGTTTTTAAATGCTAATTTCAAATTATAATGTTCAATAGACCTATGGTTTTTTAAGTGGCTTTAAATTATCATTCCATTCCCAACCTAGTGAAATTAGCTGATATTGCCAGTTTTCCAACAATTGCTTCCGCAAAAAAAATCGCCACAAATGAGAGCGAAAACTAACGCCAATAATATGCAGAGTAGGCGTTCCCATGCAAAAATAACACGAAAACACCACTTCCCGATATTTTCAACGAGCAGCCAAATCTAGGGTGTGATTCAAAAACAGGTGATAAGCTGCATTAGCAGTAGAAATTTAACATCTACCGTTTACTGGTGAAAAGCGGGATGACTACCTACAGTGTGAAAGGGAGCCCAGCCCAGAATCACATCTATAGACCAACACATGTCATAGAGTTACAGATCATGCAGCTCCGACACCCAAGAAGGCCACAACACCTACTGCCACCAACCTCAGGACCTCCCCCGGACCACCCCCCTACCTACTATCACAAAGGCAGCGCAGAACAGGACAACTGACCTTCCAAAAACGGCACGGTCCCTCAGCCACACAATAGCTCAATGTTGGGAGATGTGACAACCAAGTAAGTGTGAAGGATGTAAGTCACCAATCAATAAAAATGCACACCATACCAAGTGTGCCAGACAGACCTCACTATGCAGAGTACAAACCTCTCCATGCTGGTGCTGGTAGTGTTGTGGATAATAGATGTAACCATGTTACCTCAGGTAGAGGAGAAGAACTCGGGCATGTAGCTGTGTTGTCCCCCCCTGTAAGCGGAAGCGCAGGTGGCTGGTCCAATGTACGCCACTCCAGCGTAGATGTGGGAATAAATTGGCCGGGGCTCTGGGCATGGTTAACTTCTGTGATGGCCGACACGTTTGCTAGAACGGCAGCCCTCACCCTGCCACGTGGCCGCTGCCATGACTGTGGGCCTCCTCGACACAGGCCCCCTGCGAACACAGCGGCACAGTACCACAGACTTATGTCTGTACAGACTACTGCCTTCGATCTACACTGCAGACAGCAGGGCTCACAATTCAGATGGAGTGGCGATTGCAGATGACGCAGTCAAGTAGGCAAGACACAGTGCTCCCAGTGCAGCCCGCCCGGAACCCAAATCCTTTAATGTTACAAGGTGGGCAGAAAACAATTTGCAGGCATCAATGAATATGATTTACATTCTCATTAAATATGCCGAAATCGATCGCAATGCTCTTGTGATAGAAATTGAATGCACTAATGGCTTACTGGATGCTACAGGAGAAATAGACTTTGTCAGTAAAAGTAAAAAAGAAATTGATTTACGTATCAAAAAACATGAGGAGGTTATCAAAAAACGTAAAATCTACAAGTTTGCGCGTGATTAGAATGATTATGCAACCGGAGGAATATTCACATTTTCCCACAAATATGATAACTACAGGAGACAAGCACTAACTGGGGGAAACTCACAAAGCAAACAAGCAATCGGTGGTATTGAAGCACGGACAATTGAAGGTGACTCTGACTCTGCTTCTTTAACATCTAATAGTGATTCAGAGGATGGCAGACCTGGTACGCTGGCTCCCAATACATCTGGCATAACAAGCTTCTCCCTTTCTGAGGAACTGAATTTTGTAAGTGAGGACCGGCGGTATACCTTTTGCCCCCGCAAAACTTAGTATGTGCTAGGTGACCAGCCAACAAACGGAGGAGGGAGAGGAGGGTCAGGCACCGGCAAAACTTCATCAAGAGGCAATGCAAGAAGGAATTGGAAGAAATAACAAGTGTGACAGAGAATACTGTCAACAATCTGATAGATACGGTGTTATCCAAAGCTGAAGAACAACTTCTTTCATTGGGTTTGTCGTTCTGTCCCAAATATCATTTTTCATACAATCAGGCACGGATTGACGTGTTCAAATTTATAAGAATGATCAAACTCATTAAACATTTCCAGTTGAACACGTTTACAGGTAAAATCAACCAACATCATGTCCAATGCTATCAACACGGACGGTTCTCTGCAAGTTAAAGACATCTCCAACTTACAGGCTATGTATGATTTGGCACATGAAACTAGCACTGACGAAGCACCTACTGTCAACCAAGTTGTGTGTTTGAAAACATCAGCTCCAAGTCCATTCCGTCCTGCTTCTACTTTTTTGTCCCTAATGCCAAAGGATGCACTAGATGTTTTTAGTGACAGAGTCATCACCGAGCTAAAGTCCTTGAATAGAACTGTGCCCTCCCAAACACGTCACAAGGATTACAGAAATAATCAATACCATCTGATGATTAAAAACTTTACAAAAATCTAGACCTCGTCATAAATAAATCCAACAAAGGTAGCAACACAGTTCTATGGTCAGAGTGGATTAGTTGGCGGAATCTGAATGGCATCTTTCTGACATCTCCTGTCACAGAAAGTCTTCTAAATTCGAAATGAGAGCCGCAGAGGACAAAACCCGCAAGAGAATACATCAATGGAAGAGAAACAGGTTAGTGACTAAAGAGGAAATTAATGTAGAACACGCCCGTAATATATTAACTGCCAAAAGTTCACAAGATGGTCACCCCTGTACTTGGTCAGCCGATTATTTCAGCTTAAGGTAGCATGAATAGGAACTTATCAAAGTATGTCAACTTCTTACAGCCGCATGTGACCAGTCTACCGTCATATTTTAAAGACACCACAGACTTTTTAAATAAGATCAGAAATGTCACTTGGTTTTCAGATTTTCTTTTAGTGGCAATGGACATTGAATCCCTTTAAACTAGTATAAATCACTGTCATGGTATCAAAGCCACTAAACACTTTTTAGAGAACTGGGACTTGAATATGAGAGATCACAATAATATGCTGCTAGAGATAATTGATCTGTGCCTTACAACCAACTTTTTTCAATTAGAGAATGAAATTTAGCATCTGGGGCGCGGTGTGGCAATGGGGTCATGCTCCTCCCCTAGCTACTCAGGATTACATGTTGGCTGGTGGGAGAGGCATGTCCTCAGAACCACGCACAACCACTGGAGGAGCTATATAGTGCATTATTGGCGCAATACCGATGATATTTGTCATATCTGGTATGGGTCTAGGGAGGATGCTATGAAGTTCGTAGAATATATCAATGTAAATGATTTGAATTTAAGGTCTACAGCTTCCATTGATAACTCCAAGGTTGAATTTCTAGATGATTTACTGTATGTTGATGAAGGTATCCTTCACACTAAGTTACATAGAAAATCCACCGCTGGGAACTCGATCCTTGACGATGACAGTGCACACCACCGATACCTCATTAACAGCATACCTTATGGCGAGTTCATCCGTACCCGTAGACTTTGTAATTCCGAGTTAGTGTCTAGTGAGTGTCAGATGGAAGCTTTTCGTAGATTCCTTGCCAGGGAGTACAATAAACACCAATTGACCCTAGCCCTGAATAAAGCTAACAATGTACAAAGGGAAATCCTGTTCCAATCTCACTCTAGCAAGGAGACTGACAACGAAAGTTCTGAGAAAGGTGTGCACCCAATTCGCTTGATAACTACATTTAGCACACAAGAACAGGCTATTCGCAAGATCATTTTTTCAGAATGGCCCATCGTTTTGACCGATAACATTCTTGATCCCATTCTACCAGCCATCACCTTTAGAAGGGCACCCTCTATGAGGGATGCTCTTGTTAAATCTATGCCTGAGGTGAAATCCAAAATTATCTGGCTTACCAAAACTGTCTTTTTTAAATGCAGCTCTTGCCGTGCGTGCACTTTTGCCAAGAATAGCACTCACTATAAAACAGCTTTTAGTGATAAGGAGATTGCTATTCAGGAACATCTGATATGCTGTTCTGAATGTGCCATTTATAAACTGAAGTGCACCTGCAATCTGGAATACATTGGTAGCACTAAGGTCCTGGTGCATAAGCGCATTCTCCAGCATGTTAGGGCCATTGTGAACTCTGACCACAATTATCCGGTGGCCAGACACTTCAAGTCTGTTCATGACAACAAACTGAAGGACTTGGAGTACACAGTTTTAGGATCTGTTCTCAACCCCGGCCGGGGAGGGAACAGAGAAAAGCTATTAAGACAAAGAGAATCCCATTTTATCTTAGCTCTTGACACAAGAGTCCCTAATGGTCTTAACATGAACGAGGATCTTCTATGATGTTTTAACTATTTTCATATTCCTCTATAGCAGAGGTCTTCAAACTTTTGTAGGTTGAGCCCCCCCATTTGAATTTTTTTAGATGTTGGGTCCCCCCACTACCTGACAGAAATTTCTGGAATCTGGTACACTATATAATCGACTGCCACGTGCATATCACGGGCCATATTCGGCAAATAATATTTAACACAATAATAGCGTTTAGTAAACTGCAGGTTTGTGAATGGGTGTGGTGAAATGACAGAGGTTTATTACACAGCTGAAAATACAATTTTCCAAGAAAAAATGTGCGCAAATTCTTTTTACTAGATGCTTTGTTTTACACATGTCCTAGATTAGTAATAACGCCACCAACATAAATGTGTCAACCCGTTTTGATCTAAAATTGCATGAAACTAAAACATTTCTCTGCAAATAGTAATAGAATCTCTCACATCAATCACATTAAAAAGAATTGAAAAAAAACAGTATTTACAAGAATCTGTTTAGGAATTATTCCAGGCCATCAGGGCAAAAACAGAGCTGCCTCTATCAAGGGAACCCCTGAAAGGCTGGATTGCAGTGCATGTAAATATGTCCTTTTGTAATTTAGGACGAAAAGATTGATGGGGCACGACATGCCCAAACTTGTGTACAGGGGCGCAACTAGACACAAACTTTGGGGGGCTAACACTCCCATCCAGGGCTGGCCCTAGCACTGGTCGCACATAGTGCAACGGTCTGTTTTGGCGCCCCTCCCCCATTTCCTCCTTCTCCATGAATTTCCTCACTACCACTCACCAACAATGCACCTTTCTGGCAAACATTTCATTTTTTTTATAGTGCTACTCATAGTTTACCCATACTCAGTTCTTTGATCTGCATGGTACACATTCTTTGTAGCAGGCCCATTAAACCTCTGCGCTGTGTGAGTGCATGGTGTTCAGAGTGAGTGCAGGGTGAATGGTGTGAGTGCGTGGTGATCAGTGTGAGTGTATGGTGATCAGTGTAAGTGCATTGTGATCAGTGTGAGTGCATTGTGATCAGTGTGAGTGCATTGTGATCGCATTGTGATCGCTGTGAGTGCAGGGTGAATGGTGTGAGTGCAGGATGAATTGTGTGAGTGCAGTGTGAATAGTGTGAGTGCATGGTGATCAACGTGAGTACATTGTGATCAGTGTGAGAGCATTGTGAGCACTGTGAGTGCAGAGTGAATGATGTGAGTGCATGGTGATTAGTGTGAGTGCATTGTGATCAGTGTGAGTGCATTGTGAGCGCTGTGAGTGCAGGGTGAGAGGGTGAATGGTGTGAGTGCATGGTGAACAGCGTGAGTGCATTGTGAGCATGAAACTGAAGGGCGAGAATGAGGAGTGAGTTGTTTGAATGCAGGGTGCATTCCCAGACACTTGAACTAACACAGCAGGTTATTGACGGCAGCGAAGGGTTTCAGATATGTTAAACTATTGCTTTTATGGCATTAACCAGGGATCAGGGTGGAGGAAATAAATGTGCTGATCTTGTAACAAACTTTCAGTTTTATGGTTAGGGTTGCCAGCTCATTGTTTATTTTTGTACCAACTGGCCCATCAAAATGGTCACCTAAAGCTGCATTGTCAGCACTTGTCTGTGCATACCTTGAACAGCACATATAAATAGTAGCACTTTTAATTGTGTTCTAGGGCTGCCTGAACGGTCCATGACTGATAATAAAAAGTCATATTACAACTGTATACATACTTATTCATTTATAAGTATATTTGGTGTCAAGACAAGCAATTTTCAGGCTGTTTAAAAAAACACATGGCTGGCTGGCATTTTTCTTTTGGTAACTTGAAGCCTGTGGGCGTTGCAGCGCCTGCCTGTGTAAATTTAAAAGAAACTTTGTCTCCTTTCTGCTAACAGCTTCCTCCCAGTACGGGATTAAACTGGTAGAGCTGAAATGCTTCATCTGCTTTGGGAGACAATATTGCACTTGCATTTAATTATGGAATCTTCTGCTGCTATTTTCTGACCCAATTGTAATCTTTGCTGCTATTTTTGATCCAACTGTGATGGACATTACATCTTAGGATATCACTTGCATGATTTGTGAATATTTGTTGCCTTGCCTTTTTGCACTGTTTTTAGACAATGGTTGTATTAACCATCGAATGCTATGTTTAATGAGAGATTTGTTTTATGTGCTCTATTTCCTTCACTTGCCGAGATTCGACAGACAGCAGTCACTATGAACCGTTTTATCTTGGTCTTTTGATTTCTGGACTCAAGATTGGCATTATTTGCACTATGTATTTATTTAGGTTCACCATTGATGTTTACTGTTGCTATGGAATTATGCACTTTTCTTTCTCTCAGAATTACTTTTAGCATGTCTAGTTTGCTAATTACAGACCATAGCAAGTGCCTCAGTCTGTTGTCCATATCATTTTAACATGGTTAGCTCATTTTCTTTAGTTGATTGTGCACACTCTTTCACTTTAAAATACGTCAGAAAACGGAGATGTATCCTGTGATCAAGCTCCCTAGGAGGAGCGAAACGCGTCATGGAGGGCACTGCTCCCGTGTTATTTTCTGCCTGAAATAAACTGCACTACTTCACCCCCTGAAGTTGTGTGGGAGTCCGTGATTTTGTCCTTTGGAGCTGGGAGGTCTGAGCCTGTAGTTCCGCGTGGACGAGGATTCGGTGGACAGGATGTTTTATTTTTATATATATATATATATATATATATATATATATATATATATATATATATATATATATATATATATATATATATATATATAATACACGAAAGTCCCAGCAGTGCGACCAACCTTCACAGCGGCGCTGAACCAGGAAACAGACTCCACAGGCAAGACTTAGTGCTTAAGGATGTTTAATTACAGCATCAGATGCCCCAATGACGCGTTTCGGGCCGCCAGACATGCGGCATTAATCACATAGCGCTTGCAATGGTGAGACGGTGAATTTATATACATTGTGAAGGAGAGGCAGTATTTTTACTATGTTCATCACAGTGATAATGCAGTTTTACAACGCGTTGGAAGGCAACATATGTGACATCACGATTTTACTACATCAAACATGTAGTAAGGAAGTATAGACATAGTAAAAGGACTATACAACCTAAGCATGATGCTTTAGACCAGTGATTGCCATGCACAAGCAGGGGAAGATGGACTGGTGAGTGGTGTGGAGTTCATATGAACTCATGTATTTATATGACCAGTTACGGGCTGGGCATACGGAATAAACAGTGTAATACTGGGGCCAGAAAGCACGTTGACATGTGTGTAATACTTCAATATTGACCGATCTATCAGCGTAGTGCTTGAATATGGGTCAATCAATGTCAGCCGTCAGCGCCTATGAGTACGCGTGGGAGAAACTGTGGATGCCCATTGAGCGTACTATTTGAAATCCCATGCGTGTCAGTAGCTAATATCCGCCGTCGAACTGCAAAAACTAATATGGCATTAATGCAGAAACTCCCGTGGTGGTTTGGTGTAACATGGAGAATTAATATACACCTGCGTAGGCCTAAAAACCGTGTTGTATGATGTATGTGTATGTGTATATAAGGGGTTGCTTTTACTCATTTCAGGTTGGCTTGAGTTGGTATTTTACCAATTCAAAGCTGTAATATTGTGCCTGGAGTGATAAATGGCTTTTGTTATTTTACAGCTCGGCAAGGACTGCACTGTACTAGTCCTATGCTTAAAGACTTTGCTGTTTAAATGGCAAAAGACTTTGTCATTTTCTATCTCGGCGTGGATAGCACTGTGCTAATCCTATGCTTAAAAACTTTGACAGAAAAACAGACATTTGAGGTGAGCAGATCTAGAGTGTCGCTGGTGTTGAGAGTGCTCTAACAGGAGCTGCTTTCCACCTAAACTGAGACCTTCCCAGAGTTCTCTCCTTCTTTTTTGCATAATTTATGCGTATATGCCTGAAAGGGTTTTGTTTTGACTTAATACTGGGTGCTCCCTTGTGTCTGGACAAAGCTATACCTCTCTGAAGAGCTCTAATTAGAGCGAAACACTGTGTCAGGGCTTGCTTTTTACTCATTTCAGGTTGGCTTGAGTTGGTATTTTACCAATTCAAAGCTGTAATATTGTGCCTGGAGTGATAAATGGCTTTTGTTATTTTACAACTTGGCAAGGACTGCACTGTACTAGTCCTATGCTTAAAGACTTTGCTGTTTAAATGGCAAAAAACGTTGTCATTTTCTATCTCGGCGTGGATAGCATTGTGCTAATCCTATGCTTAAAAACTTTGATAGAAAAACAGACATTTGAGGTGAGCAGATCTAGAGTGTCGCTGGTGTTGAGAGTGCTCTAACAGGAGCTGCTTTCCACCTAAACTGAGACCTACCCAGAGTTCTCTCCTTCTTTTTTGCATGCATATATATATATATTCACTGAAAAAACCATAGGTTATAGACTATATATAGTTAGGAATTAGCATTTACAAAACCTTGAAAATTCACTGAAAAAACCATAGGTTATAGACCATATGTCGTTAGGAATTAGCATTTACAAAACCTTATTTTACTCACACAAAACCATTGAAATTCCATATATAGTTAGTTGCACTAACTATATATCGCGCACCCGCAATCCACTGCTGATGATGTCACATATTACATCATTCATGACATGGTCAGTGACATCACTGATGACATCACTGATGACATCTCAAATGACATCACTGATGACATCACTGATGACATCATCCAGTGACTGTGTGTTTCTGTAAAGTTTAAATATGTTTTACATATTGAAGAATGAGTAGATGTAGAAGTGTCTGGATGAAGCATTTAGTAGGTGGGTGACTGACTGTATGAGTGAGTGATTAAATGTGTCTCACTGAGTGCATGGGTTAGTGACTAAACTGTCTTAATTTGTGCATTATTATGTCTGTTTTTCTGTAAACTGCTGCATGTGTTGATCAGTAGCTATATGAGTAAATATATGGGTTATTAATTGATTGTCCAAGTATTTGTATGGGAGACTGAGTGTATGTGTGGCTGGCTGGGAGATGTGTGACTCTGTGCAGATCAATGTGTACTTGTATCAATGATTGTATAAGAGAGTAAGTATGTGTTAGTATATGTTTGAAAATGTAAGGTACTCTATGTTTAACTGTATAGATTAGAAAATGGAAGTGTGATTGATTCTTTACAGGACTGACTAGGTGTGTGAGTAACTCCATGGATGAGTGGCAGAGTGTGAGTGTCTGTATAGGTGTATGAGTGCATATGATAGTGTTGTAAAGATGAGTGATTGTATGTATGAATGATTGTATGGGTGAATGAGTGAATGTGTGTGTAGACGTAGGAATCAGTGAGTGCGTATGTAGTAACTAGTATTGGTGTGTCAATGGTTTCAAAAATTATACTCTGTATTTAACACTGGGTGTAACAGAGGTTATATTAAAGTGTGAGGAGATGCATTGTATTGTCACATTAATGATATCATCATTGATGTGACCATTGATGTCAAATGAGATATCATCAGTGATGTCATCAGTGATGTCATTTGAGATGTCATCAGTGATGTCATCAGTGATGTCACTGACCATGTCATGAATGATGTAATATGTGACATCATCAGCAGTGGATTGCGGGTGCGCGATATATAGTTAGTGCAACTAACTATATATGGAATTTCAATGGTTTTGTGTGAGTAAAATAAGGTTTTGTAAATGCTAATTCCTAACGACATATGGTCTATAACCTATGGTTTTTTCAGTGAATTTTCAAGGTTTTGTAAATGCTAATTCCTAACCATATATAGTCTATAACCTATGGTTTTTTCAGTGAATTTCAATGGTTTTTTAATAGCAAATATCATAAGCTGTCGAATGTCAAGTACGTGGTAAGTAAAAACATTTTCGTGTTTATGCACACTGATCTGCTTTGAATGCTGCCCCCCACCCCTCATTTCTATTAGGAGTACTCTCGCTTTGCAGATAGTGAAGGGTAGTTAACGCAGGCCTTTGCCCCCGTTGTAATCCGTCGTGCCTGCTTCTCTCTCCATTTGATTGATTGTTCTCTTTGGTTCATTCTCTATTTACAAACAAGCACAGAGTCGCAATACTCTGTTTAGTCTTTGCAGATAGCGAAAAATCGTGTAAAAAAACAAAAGGAATCGAGCAAAATCAGTAGGCCACTAATGGGATCTCTTTTTGACCTCGCTAAAATAGAAACATTAAGAACAACCTGTTGAAAATAGCAATGTGTATGTACATAAGCGGCGTCCATTTGTGTTCACAGTACCCCTTGTTGATTGTTTGAATCGAGCATTGAATTGTTCGAAGTTGGTTCTCTTAAGGATCTTCTCTGCCTGCAAACGAGGAAGAATAGGAATATTCTCTCTCCCTTTGCAGATAGTGAAGGGTAGGTAAAGCAAACCTTTAACACGTCGTGCCTATTTCGTTCCTCATTGATTGATTGTTTGCCCAAACATTGACTGTTTGGGAATTGGTTCTTTTTGGAGGTATTCCCTGTTTGCAAATATACGTAGGAAAATCTTTGCAAGTAGTGAAAGGGTAGGTAATGCGGACCTTTCTCCCCCGTTGTAATCTGTCATGCCTATCTACTCCCCACTGATTGATGCACCTGTTTCACCCGGACCATTTACTAGAGATACGTCATCTGGCCCGACCAGAGAGCACCCCTAGTGAAAAGGACGTATGCAATAATAACGAAGTGATCACTGTATCCTGTTAACAGAAACTTTAGCATGAAACAACCTGGAAAGAAAAGAATAGGAAAACGAAAATCAGTAGGACACTGATGAACTTTTTATTAAATAACAAACAAAGAAACGATAACAATACGTAATGATAAAACCTATTATTGTCCTAGAAACAAGAAACGTTAGAAGTAAGCCTGTAATAAGAAACCTGAAAACATCGCCCCTCACTGCCCCAAAACCTGTCTGTCCCACCGCCTGCCACGGCCAAATAACGGCAAACTGGGAAAGATAGAAGTCAGCAGACATCCGCCCCATTCTAGAAACTTCCAAAGGGCAACAGGTTTTCGGCTACGCCCAGCCGGAAGCAACACATATAAGGCGGGTCCTGCTGCCACGCCTCGGCCAGGAGATCATCACGTAGGGTGTAGCCGGAGGAGAGGCCGAGGCCAGCGGGACCCGGCCAGGGGGATTGACAACGCTGGAGAGTTGCAGGGGGGGGAATGTCCGTGTCCTCGACCCTCCCCTCTCTCTCCCAGTCCGGCCGCGGTGGCCCTTGACAGTTGCAGGTAGTCCCGCCACATTCTCTACCGGTCCGGCCACCAACGGCCGGGGCCGATGGGATCCGGCTGCAGCCGATAAACCAAGGAACCCGTTCATGGGGCCAGAGCAAGGGGCGTCCGGCCGACATCCACCGGAAGCCCGGCCCGAAGACGGACGGGACATTTCTTCTTTCTTCAATAATGGCTTTGACAACACTGGGGGGGATGTCTTGCACATGCCTCCGACCCCCCCCCCCTCGTCCTCATCGCCTGGTCCGGCCATAACAAATCTCAAGCGAGACGCCGTGGGGTGCACTGGGAGGGAGAGACGGTGCGAACAGGCCTCTCCCGCCTCCCCAGTGGAGGCTTCCCACCGGCACCCTCAGCGCTCCAGGCGCCCGGAAAAGGGTTCTTCCACTGTGGCGATGCTGCAACGTCTCGCCCGGCAGGGTGGAGCCCGTCCGCTCATTTGACCCCGCGATCGCCAGTAGCTACCGAACTCTCAAAATGGCGGTCGACCTGGCAAGAGCGGGCCCAGCATAAAGAAATGGCCCGGTCACTGGTTGACTCCACCACCGTAGTCCTCCACGACCTTGAAGATTCTAGAGGAGCCGCGGGAGTCTCCGACCCCCGCAGACACCCCCGATGGGGAATGACTGCCATGATCGCCCGTGGAGTGACGAAACTGTATCCGCGGGACGTCGGCGCTCCCATGCTGGCGCCAGCCTCACTTTGAATGACTAGAATCCTGCAGACCTCAGTTCCGGTGAAAGCACACTGTGACCCGGTAGGAAAAATTGTTGCACCCCCTCCCCTTTTTGACTGATAGTTCAAACCACCGATCCTTTCCTTTGCCCTTTTACCAGAACTTTGGACTGCCTCCCCCTCTTTTACATTTTCTAGAGAAAACAAAACATTAACCACTACATTAGCATAGCAGTTGACACCAGAACTGTTTTCAAATTGAAAACCAACAACATCTTCAACAGAATCCTTTTTGTTTCTGCTGTGACCCTGCTACAGCACAGGCATTGTCCCCAGCAGTAATTCTGCAATGCCGGTAAGAATAGCTGTGGTGCCTACTGGACTCACTCACCCCCGCGGCGCCCCACGCCGTTATTTGCTGGGCGGCAGCTTACTAGACATCACCTTCGTGACATCCAGATTTCAGCGCTTTCTGCTGCCTTGGAACTATTCGCACAACAGACCGCTTCTGACAATCCACCCCCCGGGACACCCCACGCCGGATACCCAAATCAGTGCGGCACCCAGGCAACATCTTCTGAATTTTCATAATTTGAAAGAACTAGTAACATGTCCTCATCAGGAATTTCCTCATGAAAATTCTGCAATGATGATTCTTGTAACTCTATGGTCTCCAAACATTCGATAAATTCGCCATCAAGAGATTGATCAAAAAAATCATTCAAGTCATCTCCTCCTTGTGAGAATATTTCGTTATTGGTGCTGTCAATTTCAATAAATGTATTGGATAATTCAAAAGAAATTGCCACGGTCTCTTCGTTGTTTAAATGTTTTTACTGTTTTTGTTTTGTTGTATATATTTATAAGTTATTAAAGTTTTATAATCCTACTACTTTGTTGGAGTGCTATATATTTTTAATGTGACACATAAATGTAAAAACTTTGATGTACAAAGAGTCATCCCTGGAATCTTCCGCTTCAGGCTCGGTCCCCTCCCCAATCACAATACAGGATGGTTTTCAGATAGTAGAAACACGTGTGGTGTGACGGATCTCATCGGGTGTGGGCCTTGATCTACTATAACTCCTTTGAAGAGGGGTGATTCTTTACAGCTGGGGCCATAAACTACATCTGCAGGGCTAGCTGATAGCCTGGACAAACGGACACAGAGGAAGAGGAGTGTCAGAGGGTGCGGTAGTGAATAGGGCGAAAGGGAGGTGTCGGGCGGGCACAGAGTGTGATTCTCAGGGAAGAGCAGCGCAGATGGGGGGAGGTTTATTGCCCATGCATAAGACAGAGAGCAGGGGTGACCAGTGCCTGGGGAAGATGCTTGCGAGGGTGGGGACCCATGCTACGAATCGACAGCGTGCAGAGAGTGGGTCTGGTCAAGGCATCTAAAATGGCTGCCGTGCACGACAAAAGTGTGGCATTTCAAAAAAGGCAAGATGGCGCAAACAATGTTTTTCAACACTTCCTCATTTCCTTCGAATCGAACGTTAACAGACGTTGGTGCATATTACCAAAGTTAAGCGATATTTATCGCTAACGATGCTTACCAACGAATTTTTTACCGCTAAGCATCGTCAGAAATTATCGAAGATAAACCTTGCTATTATCAAGGTTTATCGCAAATGCGATAAAAAACGGCCGCAATGCATGAATATCGCTAAAAAGTCAGCGATATTCATGCATTACCGAGCTAATGCTCTTAGCCATGTTATCCACCTCCCATTGGATAACATGGCTAAGAACTGCTCAGGGCAGGTGTTAGTTTTTGGAGATATTCGCGCTTAGCGCGAATATCTCCAAAAGTTGGTAATAGGAGATATATATCTTGCATGTTGTAATGCAAGTTATTGTGGTATATGGAACTCATACCATAATCTCTCAGGAAAGCAGAAACTGATCCTTTTGGGACCGCCTGAGAAGGCCTAGGGGGTGAGGGGTACTCTACTTTGCCCCCTTTTCACGTTCCGAACTATTTTATTTTACTCTCTTCTGTAATTACACAAAATAGCAACGATAAGATGCATCAGAGACACACAGTGAGAGAAAGGAGGCCGGAGATGAAGAAGAGATGTCAAATACACATTGGAGATAATATAGTGGTAGAAGGGAAGTAAATATGAGTAAACTTACCATGTAACATAAAAATGTTGCACTCTATACTATAAGTCTCATTTTATACTACAATCACTTCGCTACAACCTCATAAATTAAAAATAAAAATGAATAATGTCTCAAACAATTTTTGATTTCTAAATATAAATTTATTCTTCTGAATTTTCTAAATTTGAAAGAACTAGTAACATGTCCTCATCAGGAATTTCCTCTTCAATCATCTCATCTGGAATCTCCTCATTAAAAGTCTGCAATGATGATTCTTGTAACTCTATGGTCTCCAAACATTCGATAAATTCGCCATCAACAGATTGATCAAAAAAATCATTCATGTCATCTCCTCCTTGTGACAATATTTCATTATTGGTGCTGTCAATTTCAATCAATGTAGTGGATAATTCAAAAGAAATTGCCACGGTCTCTTCATTGTGAGCCATTTTATTTTGAAATTGCTTGCTGTAAATTGCAGAAAAAAATAATCACTTTCATTTATCATTTTTAGTAATACATAATATAAAACTAACTTTATCAAGTATTTAGTATAACAGAAGGACTGCAAATAAATAACAGAAAACATTTTTCAAATTATCTTCAAGTGTACAACATAGTTCCCCTTACAAATTAACAACTCACCTTTTTAAAAGTAGGAGAAGTGTTAGTACTGTGTAAATCAAACACCAAAAATTGACCACCAAAAATTCCTCACAAATGTACCTCAGACAGTAGTATCACAAAATGGCTGTGGTTTCCTCTCATTTGAGATATATACATAACCAATTAACTTTCATCACACACAAATACAAAACCAAAGTAACATTTTAATTGGTTCTAAATTTCAACACTTTCAAATGTGTTTTCCCCATGCAATTTTCCATAGGACATTTACATACGTCTACAGCCTGAATGGCTGAACGGAATTACACCAAACTTGGCAAAATGGTACATCAAACCTAAGAGGTCAGGGAGGATCTACTATGCCCCCTTATGGTCATTTGCCCCTTCGCTTTGGCCTCCTCTTGTCTCTCGATCCTACCGAGAGACAAGATGGCGGCCGCTACGGACTGTTTGGAATGTTTACAGACGCCGGAGAAGCAATCAGCTTCGCAAAGCTCCATAACGCGAAAAGTACGCGAAGCGGAGCGCTGTTACAGATATATATCTTTTTTTGAACGTTAATTTCTCAAAATCCACTGGAGCACATATATTGAGACCTAGCAAAGGCACATCGGGCTACCAGTCCCTAATATTTTGCCAAGTTTCGTGCAAATCCATTCAGCCGTTTTATTATTATTATTATTTTTTTTTGCCCCGCGGGGCCCTTTTAAAACCTCCACATCAAACCTAGGGGGTCAGCGAGGATCTACTATGCCCCCTTATGGTCATTTGCCCCTTCGCTTTGGCCTCCTCTTGTCTCTCGATCCTACCGAGAGACAAGATGGCGGCCGCTACGGACTGTTTGGAATGTTCACAGACGCCGGAGAACCAATCAGCTTCGCTTCACAAAGCTCCGTACCGCGAAAAGTCCGCGAACCGGAGCGCTGCCCGGTCCGCTGTTACAGATATATATCTTTTTTTGAACGTTAATTTCTCAAAATCCACTGAAGCACATATATTGAGACCTAGCAAAGGCACATCGGGCTACCAGTCCCTACAATTTTGCCAAGTTTTGTGGAAATCCATTCAGCCGTTCGGGCTAAAAGTGAGGCCAACCGCCCTATGGAAAACTCAATGTTAAAAACACGTTTTGGGACCCCCTTTTTTTCTCGGCCCCCCCTTGACGAACCCCCCCCAAATTTCCAGGGGCTGCTCAGAAACAAAATGTTCCATTTTCCAGAAAATTTCAGCCAATTCCGTCCACAAACGCCAAAGTTATTAGACATAGTATTTTCAAAAATCCCATAGAGAAAAAATCCTAACTATATTACCTACTGGCGGTACCCATTTTTTGCGTGGGTAGCGCCCGGTACGCGAACCGGGAAGCGTTCTGGGGAGCGTACTACAATGAAAAATGAATGATAGACTTTTCAAATGCTGTATGTTAATTGATTGTTGGATTTGTTGATTATTTTTTATTTTCTTTATCTTCCCAGGGAGCGACCCGGTACGCGAACCGTTGAGCGCCTCGGTTCGCGGACCTTAAGCGTTCCGGGAGTCCACCATTTTGTGTTTCAGTCGAATTAAGATACAAGATGGAGGGCAAATAATGTTCAGAATGGGTAGAAGGGGGCACGGTAGAGTTATCTTGACCCCCTAGGTTTTCTGAGGGTGGCTGAGGAGGCTTATATGTGCGAAAAAAAAACATTTTTAAAAAAAAAATTCGCGAGGTTAGCTCCCGGTACGCGTACCGGGTAGCGCCCCAGGGAGCGTATTTTGTTGAAAATTAGTGAAAATGTTAGAGTTAAATAATAATTGTGAGTGATTAGATGTAGGGTAGCTCTGAGAAGAGCTTTTGGGTTTATGGTACATTTAGGTACTTATAAGTAGGTACCAATGCACATTCTTAAATTCAGAGTGAAAACTCTGTTGCCCTCATCTGAGAAGTGAACTCCATCTCCTCTGTAGATATCTTGCATGTAGTAACGCAAGTTATTGTTGTACAGGGAGCCCATTCCATGGTCTCTCATGTAAGCTGAAACAGATTTGTTTACATGCTTCCTCGACTTCTCAATTTGTGGACAAAATTGGTTTGACCACCTCCATTTCTGTCTTTGGCATATATTTGAATATACCAAGGCAGTCTGAGGAAAAAGTGCCATTAATTGCTCAAAGGTGTCCTTTAAAAGCATTTCTAGACCTACCCCAGTCAAAGTGCCCAAATCATTACCTCCACAGTGCACAATTAACAGGTGAGGTTTTGGCAAATGCATAAAGGTTTTCACCAATGGTATCAATTGGTGACATTTTAATCCTCTGTGGCCAAACCACTTAATTTCCACATCTTGTAAATTGAGGTTAGGTAAATTCCTGCTTTCAACGTACCTTTGAGCCCAGTGAATATAACTATGACCAACAATCCAGACAGAAAACATGGTGAGAGAAGGTTCTCCTGCAGTCAGATGAAGTGTGGCAATGAAATGGCAGTTGAAAAAATGAGAGTGTAAAATGAAAAAAAAAACTGTGGAGTTTCTGTGTTCATGAAGCAGTAACAGTGATTGGTGGATTTTGATTGATGAAAACAGAAAGTTAGGGTGCACAGATGTGTTCTTTGAAAGATGTATTTTGAGTGGTCAATAAAAAATCATTAAATGAAAGAATGCACTGGATATGCAGGTGCACTGAGAGTTCAGAGTTCAATTGCAACATTGTTGTGTGAACTTGCAAACACCAGAGGTATTCCAGGAGGTGGTTGCTATGGAAAATAGGCAGAAAGGGCAGAGGGGGAAGGGTTTTCATTTGAAAAAAAGTGAGGGAAGAGTTTTGATTGGGTGACATGAGAAATATGTGTGAAGAATTACAGCATTTCTGTGCTTTTGATAGCTGCAGACTCTGGAGTGCATACCTTTTGCTCTGCTGAAGACAAATTGGTGTGTTTCTGAGACTGTTTTCAAACTCAAAGTATTTGCTAAGGTGAGAAAATATTTCTTTAATTTAGATAGAGAATAGTGTGCTTTAAGGAGAAAATTATGATTTATGTGGCGCAAATTGCTTGTAAATATGCTCTCACATGTGTATGGAAAATTTTGATTTCGAATGTTTGTGTTACATAGCCATGTTAAGAGTGACCCTACCATGCAGGAAAGCCAATCAAAAAACGCTTTCATGTGTTTTAATGACATTTTAAGTCATTTTCCCATGTGCAGTGTTTAGAAATTATGATTTGAAAATCGTTTTTGGGGAAAAGGAATTGTTTTTAAATTCATGACAAGGACATAATGGTGTATGCTTCTTTATAAGGCAATTGACTGTCCCTGATGTTATTTTTCTCATTTTAGTGTAAGACCTTTCTCTGTGGCGCAAATTGCTTGTAAATATGCTTCCACATGTGCATGGAAAATTTTGATTTTGAATGTTTGTGTTACATAGCCATGTTAAAAGTGACCCAACCATGCTCGAAAGGCAATCAAAAAACGCTTTCATGTGTTTTAATGACATTTTAAGTCATTTTCTCATGTGCAGTGTTTTGAAATTATGATTTGAAAATCGTTTTTGGGGAAAAGGAATTGTTTTTAAATTCATGACAAGGACATAATGGTGTACGGTTCTTTATAAGGCAATTGACTGTCCCTGATGTTATTTTTCTCATTTTAGTGTGAGACATTTCTCTGTGGCGCAAATTGCTTGTAAATATGCTCCCACATGTGCATGGAAAATTTAGATTTTGAATGTTTGTGTTACATAGCCATGTTAAGAGTGACCCTACCATGCAGGAAAGCCAATCAAAAAACGCTTTTATGTGTCTTAAGGACAATTTAAGTAATTTTCCCATGTGTAGTGTTTTGAAGTTATGATTTGAAAATCGTTGTTGAGGTAAAGGAATGTTGTTAAAATTTATGTGCGCCATATGCCCCCAAATTTCTTTTTTAGGGGTGCAGCAGGGTGTTCTTGAGACACCCCTGCACCTTTGGAATAAATTCCTAATTTGTGATGAGCAAATTGTTAATCGCAAATTGCACCTTCATTTATATGAGCCTCCTAGCCCATGGAAATGAATGGGTAATTTGCAATTAGCAATTTTCTCATCGCAAATTTGGAATGGTAAAGAATCGCTATTTATTCCTTAAAATTCGCTTTTTTGGAAATGCAAAATAGTTATATGATACATATGGCGGTTGATGTCTAACAAGATAAGAAGCGTATGGATTCATTTATGGTGACTGGCGCAATTAAGTAGACATCACTTACTTCATTGGTAGAGCTTTACATGTATTATCTCCTCTGTATTCTTCATCAAGCGTAACTTTAATCTGCAATCCTGAGTAGGCCTCACCTTAAACAAACCTCTGGATAGGACACACTTTATTGTCATCCTGGATTAATCATTTAAAATGCTAGGGACAGATTTATGATAGGTGTATGCCTCTTTTGTGCCACTGTGCGTCACTTTTATGATGCAGCGGTGGTGCAAAAGATTTGCTATGAGGCGACCACATTACAAATTGAAGCATTTAGGCAGATATGTCATGGTGTAAAAAAAACGTACCACATAAAACCCAAGCAGCAGTGATGCAAAAGATGCACCATGTCGCAAGACAGGCCTCACTTGGGGCTATATGTATCAAGCTAATTAGCATTTGCAAATATCAAAATTCTACGAATTTCGGCCTTTGCAAATGTTAATTAGACAAATGGTATGTATCAAACAAGTTTGATGCAAAATAAGGAGTAGCAAAATTTGCTATTCCTTATTTTGCAATTGCACTGAAGGATTTGCAAATTTTGTGACTATTTAAATGCAATGTATCAAACAAAAACTATGTAAAAAATGACAATAAGGATTTGGAAACTATTGTGGTAAATTGGTGGTAATTTGTGAATTCTTTTCAAAAAGCTTTCTTTCAAAAAAACAAAAGGTGCCATATGACGCCAACACATGCCCTTAGGGCATGTATGTGTGCCATATGCCCCCAAATTTGTTTTTCAGGGGTGCAGCAGGGTGTTCTTGAGACACCCCTGCACCCTTGGAAAAATTCCTAATTTGTGATGAGCAAATTGCTAATCGCAAATTAAACCTTCATTCCTATGAGCCTCCTAGCCCATGGAAATGAATGGGTAACTTGCAATTAGCAATTTGCTCATCGCAAATTAGGAATGGTAAAGAATCGCTATTTATTCCTTAAAATTCGCTATTTAGAAAATGTAAAATATTTTGATGATACATATGGCAGTTCATCTGTAACAAGATAAGAAGCTTAGGGATAGATTTATGATGACTGGCGCATCACCAGGGATGTGACAGTCATCCTGCGCCGCTGTTCCGCCACCCATGGTGTGCTGCATTTACAATGCGGCGCAGCATGGGGCAAAAACGGCACAGATGCGTGACGCATCTGTGCCGTAAAGGTGGCGCATTGCTGGAGTTGTATCGCAAGTGCGATGCAGCTCCAGCAAGGCTCAGGGGTGCCCCATCTCCACAATGCTGCGTCAAGACCTATGCCAGCTTCAAGCAGGCGCAGGGTTTTGACGCAGCTTTCTCCTATCTGATTGTAAATGCGGCACACCATGGGTGGCAGAGCAGTGGTGCACGTTAACTGGTGCATGCCTGGGGATGTGCCATTTAATATAAATCTGCCCTTTAACATTTAAGTATGTGCAGGGGACACAGAGTCGGTGAGGCTTATCCAAGGTTAAGAAGAGATGAGTCCTGTTCAGTGGAAAATTAGACATAGGCTTCACCTGCTCAGCATTGCTGGACATGGCTAAATAATAGCTGCAAAATGTTAATCTTGTTAAACAATTTTACTATTATAATCTGTGAGATTTGTCTCTTACTCTGCAACATCTCATTGTTGTTATCTTTCTTTAAAGATAAAGACAACCTCAACATGAGCGACAATCTGCAATCAGTTGATTTTGACCTCATCATTGAACTTGTAATTGAAACATCAGTGGATGTTGATCCTTTGGATGATTTAAATCCTGAGGATGAAGAAGAGCGTGATGAGGATGCAGATTTGTCCGAATTATATGATATAGGATGGGAAGCTGACCTGCTTGAGCCTTTGGAAATATAAACATTTATTTTTAAAATTTATAATCAATAAAAAGTAAAAAGGTAAACCGTTTAATTTAAAAATAAAGACACCTTCAAAAACAGGTTATGTGTAGTGTCTTCAATAAAATATTAAAATATGCTCATAAAATTAGATCAGATTCACATATAAAATAGCATAGGTAACATAAATATAAATGTCATTTCTTTTCTGGTATTTCTGTATTGTAAAATTGCCAATGACTAAAAAATCTTCAAATTAAAATGTCAAGTAGTATGTTAAGTTTTTGATCACTGTTACTGATTTACTGTTTGGTAATAATGTTTAATAACATTTTTTATTATATTTTTCCACAGATTCAACTGCAGATCATTTCAAGATTTCACCATGCCTACAATACAAAGACAGATAAAGGCTGCAAAACGTCAAAGACAGCAGGTGAAAAAAAAACGCAGCAGTCCTCTAACAAAAAGATTTCTCAAGCCACGAAGAAAGCACCGGGTAAGAGCTCTAAATATTTCATAAGAAATATTTGTATTAAAAAAAATATTACTACAGAAAATGTTTCAGTCCATAAAACGAGAAGGAAATCAAATGGAAAGAAAAGGACAATGAAAAATGTTACTGCTAGAGCAAGAGATAAATCTGTGCATGATAGTAGAAGGAAACAACAGTTTAGGGAGATTCGTAAACGAATGTTCCGCAACAGGATAATTGGCAATTTGTTAAAAAATATTAAGAAAGGTCAACAGAAACTAGTTTTTTATAAGAGAAAAAAAAAAGTTGAGAAAGTTATTGATCAGGCATTTGAAATTAAACGTAAGTTATTTATTTTGATAATCAATAGGATTAGGAAGCTAAACAAGGCAATTTTTGATTTCAAAAGAAATAGTAGATGGAAGAGAATAGTTAATCGTAGTAATTTTTGTGAAGTTTTTTCTGGAGAATGGATGCATAGTTCAAGCTGTGAGGCATTTTTTAATGAGGAGAGTTATTTCCAGGATAATGATTTGGTGCATGCAGTTGACACCAGTGGTCGTGCTTATGAAGTGAAAGATGGTTGTCCAGTTGAAAAAGAAAAACTTGTGACAACAGAGGCAGAAGAGGTGTTAGGTAATGAGGTTTTAGGAAGACGTGCTAAGGGTCCTGTGTACACCTGGAAGTGTAGTAGTATTTGCAGTGTGCGACAGGATTCCATCAATTTGCTTTGTGATTTTGTACGGTCATTTAACAAAAAAAGTTTGAAGCAGAAAATGATGTTGTTGCAAGAATTAGATCCTTGCAGAGTAAGAGAAGTGACAGGTTTGCATGGTCATTCACTGGCTTGTCTTTCCAGGAGAGTATGCCAGAGTGTTTTTCATCATTTCAGGATGCTAGCAGTGCATCATAACAAAGTGAGGAAATTAGTTAGAATGTTGTATTATGCTAAGAGTCCAGCAATTATGCTGAAACAATTATGCGCTGCTCTTTTGCATGGTTCTGAAATAGATGTGAAGAATATATGTGAAGAAATTGAGTTTTGTTACTTTGGAAGTAAAGAGGAGAATGTTGAAATTGAGCAAGAAGTAGAGGGTCATGTGGAAGATAGTGTACAGGTTTCCAGTACAGATAATTTCCAGAGGGAAATTGCGACGTTTGACGTGAAATCAAGTGAGAGGCCTAATTTCACTTGTGTGTGTTGTCGACGCACTTATTATAAGAATCAGACTAAGTTAGTGGATTTATATGCAAAAAGTGAAAGGGAAAATAATAGTGAATGGAAGGATTTTGCAACATACTTGATGGTAGAAAATTGTTTTGATTTGGGATTGGATCAACGTGTGTGTACTTATTGTTGTAACAAATTAAAACAAAACCAGATGCCTGCTAGAGCAGTTCATAATAATCTGGAATTGGTTGAGATTCCTTCTGAATTGAAGGACTTAAATACTTATGAATCTATTTTGATTCAAAGTATCCATCCCTTTCAGGCTATTGTAAGAATGGAGCCAAAGACAGGGAAATTGCCTCCATCAGATTTACAGAGAGGATTAAAGGGAAGAGTTGTTTATTTGCCTCTAGATTTCAAGAAAAACATTAACACAATTGGAGTAGAAAAAGTGGAAGAGGAACCTCTGGTTATCTTAGTTAATGGGGTTCCGACAAAGAATAACAAAATATGGCAAGATTTAGTAGATGTTAGGAAAGTTAAAAAGGCAACATTGTATTTGAAAAAAAATAATAAATACTATAAAAATGTATATGTTGCAGAAGAGGAAGTAAGTGAGGAAGAGGATAGCGATTTGTGTGCTGGTCAAATTGAGAAAGTAGAACCCTCTACTAGTGAAGAAATATATGAACATTATAGTGTTCATCCTTTGCATTCCAAGGAAGTCATGGGGAATGCTATTGAGTTGTTTCAAATGAAACAAGCCAAAGGGAGTCCCATTAGTGTTTGGGAGGAAAGTTTGGAAGCTCGGTGTTTCCCACAGCTTTTTCCAACAGGTCAGGGAGGAAGATATGATGAGCGACCTCATCAAATTCCTGCTTCTGAATACCGGACTTTGCGATTGTATGCAGGAGATGCTAGGTTTCGACAATGCATTCCTTATTTGTTTCATCTCCTGTTTGAAAGCGATCTGTCTGGACTGTCATATGCAGTGAACCACATCTTGAAAAGTGGTATACACATGCAAAACATCTCGGCAAGTGATTTTATGGATAAAGTCAATGTCCAAGATAGTATTTTGGATTCTCACCTGATTAATCTCATGGCGTGTCAGCGTGGTACTAATGAGTACTGGTACCGTCGTCATGGTGATTTAAAATGTATGCTGAGGAACTTAGGTACTCCCACATGGTTCCTCACTCTGAGCTGTGCCGAGTATGGCTGGGAAGACTTACTTCAATTTCTACGAGAGGCAAATGCTAACGTAGATAACATCGAATTCAAGACACCCGGAGAACTGTGCTCTTTGGATCCAGTCAATGTATGTAGGTACTTCAATCATAGATTTGAAGCTATGATGTCTTTCATCATGAATAAGAAGAATCCACCTCTTGGAGAGGTGTTGGATTTCTTCTGGAGAAAGGAGTACCAAGCAAGAGGTGCTCCT
This sequence comes from Lissotriton helveticus, assembly GCF_964261635.1. NCBI lineage: Eukaryota > Metazoa > Chordata > Amphibia > Caudata > Salamandridae > Lissotriton > Lissotriton helveticus. Next base: position 449,226,077 of record NC_136061.1, read on the forward strand.
CATATACATATGTTGCTGTGGATCAAGGATGCACCTAAATTTGGAACGGATCCAGAAGACTCAGTGATGAGTTTCATCCAACAGTATTCTACGTGTGCTGTTCCAAACGCAAAGGAGAAGAAAAGCCTAAGAGAAAAAGTTCTGCGTTTCCAAAGGCATCGATGTGGAAAGTACTGCCGTCGTAAATTCCGAAACAAAGACAAGTTCTACACTAAATGTCGTTTCGGCTTTCCACGACCGGTGATTTCTAAAGGAAGAGTAAACAGTTTGATGTCTTCGTTGCGACACAATGTCATGAAGAAATCACCTAAAAACACTTACAATTTGAAGAGGAACGAAGAGTCCAAGTACATCAACGACTACAACCCGGTGATTTTGTCCATGTGGAATGCTAACATGGATATACAGTTTGTGGCTGATAACTGTATGGCTGTGGCTCGGTATGTGACGTCTTACATCACCAAAAAAGAGAAGACAGAATTGAAGGATATGTGGGAGGACATTTCCCATGAAAAGAGCCTCAGCAAGAAGTTGTACAGTTTCAGTCTGAAGATGTTGTCGCATCGAGAAATCGGAGCGTACGAATGTTCTGACCGGTTGTCTTCAGCAAGTCTCTATGCCAAGTCCAGGAGTATCGTTTGGGCGAGTCTTGGTCTTGCTGCAACGCGTAATCGAGTTCTCAAACCTGTGCGGGAAATTGAGTATTTGGCGGAAAAGGAGCCAAACAGTACCGACATTTTGAAGACAAACATGTTGGATACATATTATCCAAATCGAAGCAGTCACCTCGAGAATGTTTGTCTGTATGAGGTTCTGCAAAATTACATATTCAAGAGGAACATCAAAGAAGATACTGAGAAAGGAGTGTATGCTGTAATAGGAAGTGAGGGATGTCTGGTCAAGCAAAGAAAATGCCACTTGGTAAACCATCGAAAATTGAGTGGCGAATCTCCTGAAAAAAAGGAGTTTTTCTATTTAGCACTTTTGCAACTTTTCAAGCCTTGGCGTGCAGAAGAGGAACTGCTTGGAGATTTTCTCTGTTACGAAGACTCTTTCAATGCCGCCAAGGAGACCATAGAATGTCCTGCTTTTCCAAAATATGTAGAAATGTTGAATGCGGAAATTGAGCAGGAAGCAACGATTGCAGCCGAGATTGCCAGAGACAGTTCTCAGGACAGTCAGAGTTCTGCTTCATTGAGTCAGGATCCACTAGGAGGACCTGTTATCGAAAATGAAGCTGCCACTGCTATGAATGAAGTGGAAAGAGCCATGGCACATGCTCAGGAGGATGCGGTTAACTTAGAAGAGTTGGAAAGGCAACTCAACGTTGAGCAGAGGAAAATATATGACGAAGTTACCATGCAAATTGATCATGGATTAAGTCATGATAAGAAAGAGTGCTCATGTACGTCGTTGAAGCCTGTCCGACTGTACGTGAGTGGAGAAGCGGGAACTGGAAAAAGTTTCCTCATTAAAGCAATTTCATGCTATTTGCAGGAAAGGACAGAGTCATCGCTGTCTTGTGTTGTCACTGCTCCAACTGGACTGGCAGCACATAATATTAAAGGGATTACTTTACATCGTTTACTGATGCTGCCAGTGGAGCATGACAACAAATTAGAATATCACAAGCTATCTGGAGATGCTTGTTTTGAAGTTTCAAGAATCTTGAGGAAAATGAAACTTCTTATCATTGACGAAGTAAGCATGGTTTCCAATGTCATGCTTGCCTTTGTGCATTTGAGGATGCAAGAAGTTCTCAAAACAGAGTATGATGTGTTATTTGGTGGCAAACACATCATTGTTTTCGGAGATCTTCTGCAGCTGACACCAGTGAAAGGTCAACCTGTGTTCAAAATGCTCACGCATGAAGATACCAGGAAGTGCCTAGGCAGCATTGGCAACGTCAATATATGGTTAAACTTCAATTATGCTGAACTGCATGAAAATATGCGTCAGGCGAAGGATGAAGTTTACAAGACTATTCTACAAGATGTTAGAATTGGAAAAGTGACCGAGCATGGCAAAGAAGTTTTACATGCACGATTACTGTCAAATTTATATCCAGAACAAGATGTTGTGCCTGAGAATATTTTTCAGAAAATTACTGAAAAGAAATCTGGAATATGTTTGATGCCAACTCTTGCAGAATGTGCCAAATTTAACAACAAAATGTTGCATTTAGAAAAGCAAGAGATTGTGAAACTGGAAGCTATTGATAGAGTAGAGCATATGGGATCAACAATTATTTTGTCTGAGAATCTGAAAACAAAATTGGATTCATTAGAGAAGAGTATATCTAAAACTGCAGGTTTTGAAAAGACTCTGAATGTGTGCTTGAACTGCCGTATAATTTTAAGAAGGAATTTACATGTTGAAAGAGGTCTGGTAAATGGATCAATGGGTAATGTTGTTGATTTTGTGAAATACAGAAATAGAGATGGAATTGAATTTTTAAAAATTAAATTTGATGGCATTGAGGAAGTACAGCTAATTGCTCGTTGTTCTGCTAGATTTTTGCTTGTAAAAGACTTATATGTTCGCCGTAAGCAGTTTCCTGTTTGCTTGGCATATGCGGTGACAATCCATAAATCGCAAGGTTTAAGTGTAGACAGTGCATTGGTGAATATTGGCAGTTCTGTGTTCAAGGAGGGTATGGCATATGTGGCATTGTCACGAGTTAGAACTTTATCGGGATTGTACTTGATTGAGTGTGATGTCACAAACATTTGTGCAGATCTAGATTGTGTTAAGGAATACAATAGGTTAAGAAGAGAGTATGCGCCACATTTGCCTCAGTTTCCTTTGTTTGAGAAACGTGTGGTAGGCCGGAAACGAAGAAATGAGAACAATACTGGGGAGGTTGTAGCAAAAAGACAAAAAGTCAATGAACCTAAAATTACAAGCAGAAACAAAAAGGATTCTGTTGAAGATGTTGTTGGTTTTCAGTTTGAAAACAGTTCTGGTGTCAACTGCTATGCTAATGTAGTAATTAATGTTTTGTTTTCTCTAAAAAATGTAAAAGAAGAGATTGTGGTCAATTCTGATCAAAGATTTTGCAGTTTGTTAAATTCTGTGTTAGAGAAATGTACCACTGATAGAAGAAACATAGAAAGTGTGTCTGAAATTCGAAATCTGTTAGACAGATGTTCACGCCAAACACAATTCTCTCAAAATATTCAGCAAGATTGTCAGGAGTTTTTAATGTATATGCTTGATGTATTACATGCTGAAGGTGTAGATGTAGATCAGCTGTTTGGGCTTTCTTATCAATGGCAGCATGACTGCGAGAACTGTATGGTATCAAGTACTACTAGTGTAGACTCAGAAAGATTTATATATTTAACTTTGCCAGACAGTAAATCAGTCTCCTTTAATAAGCTAGTAAAAGCTGCTAATCACAACATGGAGTGTAGCCAATGTAAATCTGAAATGATGTCCACATTATTTATACGAACATATGGCCAGTACGTCATTTTAATGTTCCAACGGTGTAGGCCTGATGGAACAAAATTGACAACTTTAATAAAAAAATTTGTAGCTTCGCAGTTGTCAATATCAGGAAGGACTTTTGTAACTACAGCAATTATATATCATGACGGCCCTTCAATAACATCAGGACATTACACAGCTTATTTAAAGTCTAGAAATGGCTGGTCATTCTGCAATGATTCTGTTTTAATTTTCAAAAAAAAATTGCCGTATGACCTTAAAAACTCTTACCTGGTGTTTTTAAAACCAAAATTTTAGGGATATAATTTCGGGATGTGTTCTGTGGAATTTCAAGAAGTTCTAATGGCTTCTACACTATTTGGCCTTGAGGATAAGTGTAGTTCAGAGACATAAATTCTAACCACAAGACTGGACATCATGGAGAAATAAGTGCACTTTGAATGAGTTCAGAAAAACTGTTTCTTTTTATGAGCTAATTGAAGCAGCCAATCAAAACATGGAGTAGAGGGAATGTAAGTCTGCAATGCTGTCTACTGTTTTACATTGCTTTGTGATTAAAAGTGATGTAGAGAATTAAATAATTGTAGTAGTCATAGAGGTAGTGTAAGTCTGCTTGTAGCAGTGTCATAGGAAAAGTAGAACATGACTGAGCAAGAAGAGGAAGATATTACTATTCCAGGATTGTGAAAATGATCTTCAACATTTTAATTCTGAAAGTTGCGGAAATGTGAAAAGACGGAATTGGCTAACAAGAAATCCAAGAGTTATACATGGCTCTGACAAGATTTGGCCTTGTGGAATCTTGTGGTAGAGAGCAAGAAGTCATTTATTGTATGTAACATGTTTTTAAAAACGATGGAGATTTTCTTTCAGAAAGTGGCGGGCTGAAAGTAATAACAGCACAAAAGAGTGTAAGCTGTTCATAGGACATCCTTGGACGTCATGGAAAGTAAGTTAACTTTAAGGAGTTCTGATTTTTGATTTCTGATGTTGTATGGGTTTTTTAAACACAATCATTTTGATTGTGTTTTTTTTCCCCCGCTGTTACATGATGAATACCTTCAAGTCACTGTTTTTAGTGAATTTTGATACATTCTGAGAACAGCAAAAATAAACCATTTAACATGTATAATTAATTCTGTACTGTTTGCATTTATGATGTATATGTAGAACTGTGTAGGAGGCATGGAGAAGGTGAGGCTTCTGTAAGTGTCAAAGTTGTTGCATGCAGTGCTGCACTTCTGCGTATTCTTTCATATGCTAGACTACATCTGCACAATGAGATACCTAAGCAAAGGAAACACAAGTGATGTGATTGGTGATTGTGAAATGAGCAAAATAAATTGCATGTATTTCAATTACATCACCTGTGTTTCCTATCATTACGAATCACATTGTGCAGATCAAGTTTAGGTCTGTCCAGGGAAACATAGGAGGTTTGGACTTTGTTGAAGATTGCAGTGGACATGACTCACTTCATTGGTAGACCTTCACATGTATTATGTCCTCTATTCTCTTCAACAACTCGAAATTTCATCTGCAACCCTGAGTAGGCCTCACCTGAAACAAAACTCTGGATAGTAGACATCTTATTGGCATCCTGAAGCAATTATTTAAAATTTTAGTGTCTTGCAACACTTTTCTGAAACAACAGCAATGCAAAATATGCACCATGTTTTAATATAGGCCTCACTTCATCTGCATCAAGAGAGTGTTAGTTTAAAATGTATATCTTTAGGACTGTGTAGCTTCTGTAAGTGTCAAAGTTGTTGAAAAACTGTTTGTCCTTCAATCTTTGCCCTTGTCTTTTGTAATTTTTTAATACATGTTTTTATATTTTTCTAATGTTTGTTCTCTCTTTCACAGATTGAAAGTATAAAAACAAAAAGTGAGTAATTTAACGACAATTGTAAGGTAAATATTTTGTACTCTTTTCGTTACATTTCTATCACATTGAACTACTATTAGTTCCACTGCTTCATTTCTTTAATCCTCAGTTTCCTGCCTTTGCTACTTCCCTCATTCCTTTCTCTATTACATACTTACTCAACTCCTTCCACTCTTTTTCTCAGTCCCTCTCTTCTCATAGTTCCTCACTCTTGTTCACTCACTCCATCTCTATTACTCTTAGTGTCTTTGACTGATCACTGTATCACTATTTGTTCTTAATGCTTTCTCTGTGTAGTTGAAGCACACTAAGTGGCATATTATGAATACAGCCAATAAAATTATTGCTCTTTTTATTGGCAGAAAACTGGTGCAAAAGCGGCTTTAGCGGCAGTTTTCTGCCGCAAAAGCAGCTTTAGCGACACATTTCTGCCGAAAAAAGCTGCAAAACTTTTATTGCCTATGTTGATAATATGCCCCTATGTTATTTACATTAGGGCTATATTGTCCAGTATAACAATCAAAATTGCTCTCCAAAGACACCAGGCAAAGCAGACGCTCCCTCAAACAGATCACCAAGCGCAATTTACCCTACTTACAGCCTAGCCTGTTCTCTGTCGAGACTTTAGCAATCTTTAGAGCACAAGATAAGATCTTTTCACATGGAAGAGTCAGACATATTGCAATTCTACTTAAGAAACAAGCATTGGCATAGACAATAGGTCTCGCTTTTGGGACCTTATACGTGTTTAGACATGCAACAGTTGATGTTGCTGCACCAAGGATATTATGCTGCATAACTAAATACTTAGAAGGTCCCAAAGGCGAGATCTATTGGCTATGCCAATGCTTGTTTTTCTTTCACTTCGTTATCTATTTTGTTTTTCACAATTATACCCTCTTCTGTCTTTTCTTCGGTAAATAGATCTATTAAACAGTATCTCTTCTTTACTCCCTATAGCTGTCTTTCTTTTAACATCACTCTCTGTTTACTTTCCTTATACTTACACTTTTTAAAAAAAAAAAAATTTTTTTGGGTTAGCTCCCGGTCCGCGTACCGGGAAGCTAACCCGGGAGCGAACCAAAAGAAATAGAGCTTGCCAGAGTGCTAAACATTGTAGCAATTTTTTTTGAAAGGGAAGGTAGTTCTGAAAAGAACTTTTTTTTTTATATTTTTGTTGTTTTATATTTTTTTTGTATTTTTTGAAATTTTTTTGTTTTTTTTGTATTTTTTGAACGATTTTATATTTTTTTTGGTTTTTTTGGGGGGGGGAAACAACAAAAAACAGGCGTTGAAAAGGGCTCAACAGGAGCAAAAAAAAATTACTGGGGGCGGTTAGGGCAATCATGGTGTTCATATGCAAGGTTGAGTGCATTGATGCTCATGTTGCCACAAGCTAATAATGCACGACAGCGCATACATAAATGTATCATATTCCCAAAATTTGGTTGGATATTTGGCACAGTTTCCCGTGCCTCCTCTGGTGTTAAAGAAACCGATGTTGTTGATCTCGCCACAGGAGTTGCTCTAGGATTGTCCATCATATCCCTTAATTCCGCCCGGCTGTAATTTAGGGGATGTTTCCTCGTCATGTGCCTATGCATGGTGTGATTACCATAACTGTATTTTTTGTCCGTCCCTCTGGACAATTGTTCCTTGCATATGAGGCATGTTGCGTACCTGGCATTGACCTTTTTTTGGCCAGGAGGGATGGAAAAAAACTGCCAGATGAAACTGGCTTTCTTTCTTGAAACCCGGGGCAACTCTTCCAGGAATTGTGGTTGTTCTCCCTCCTCATCCATTGCTTCATCTTCCTCCTCAGTGTTGGTAACCACCTGGGGAGGTGGTCCTCTCTTCCCATGAGGAGGTGGAGGTGGTGGTGGGGGTGCACCAGCTCCAGCAATCAATGAAGCCATTTTCACACAACCAAAATAGGTCTTCCAAGAAGCAAAATAGGTCTTCCTCTCACAATAATGAAAGTCAGAGTGAGGAAAGAAGGATGGGTTTTCATCATTTGGAAAAAACAATATTTCTCAACCAATGAAAAGTGTTATTTTTAGGTCACCTGACCTAGCCTTCCATAATTATGAAACTAAAAGTGAAATGAACCAATGAAAAGTTTTATTAACAAGTCACATGACCTCTAACGCTCATGTTACGCGCTGCGGAACGCTCCCCGGTTAGCTTCCGGTTCGCTGCGCTTCGCGCCTCGGTCCGCGCCCCGGGACACTTCCGGGTGCGCTAACGCCATACGTCACAAGACGCATTTCGCGGCAACGCGATACGTCGCGCTTTCGCGCCGCGGATCGCTTCCGGGGAGTTGCGTTTCGCGCCTCGGTCCGCGCCCCGGGGCACTTCCGGGTGCGCTAACGCAGTACGTCATAAGACGCATTACGCGGCAACGCGATACCGTCACTATGTTGATTTCTTACCGGTTCGCGGACCGGATCGCGGAATCAAATTGAGCTAACGGGAAGCTTCCCGGTTCGCGGACCGGGAGCGAAACAAAAAAAATATTTAAAAAAATTATTAATAAACATATAAAATATATTTTTGGATTTAAAGAAGAATACATTTTACAGCTATAGATATTAGCTTTTAAAAAACCAATGAAATTCATTGAAAAAACCATAGGTTATAGACCATATATAGTTAGGAATTAGCATTTACAAAACCTTGAAAATTCACTGAAAAAACCATAGGTTATAGACCATATATAGTTAGGAATTAGCATTTAAAAAACCTTATTTTACTCACACAAAACCATTGAAATTCCATATATAGTTAGTTGTACTAACTATATATCGCGCACCCGCAATCCACTGCTGATCATGTCACATATTACATCATTCATGACATGGTCAGTGACATCACTGATGACATCACTGATGACATCTCAAATGACATCACTTATGACATCACTGATGACATCTCAAATGACATCACTTATGACATCACTGATGACATCTCAAATGACATCACTGATGACATCACTGATGACATCTCATTTGACATTACTGATCACATCACTGATGACATCATTCATGTGATAATACGATGAACCTCTTCAGACTCTAATATAACCTTAGATACACTCAGTGTAAACAGACACTCATAGACTGTCACTCATCCATGGAGTTACTCAGACACTTAGTCAGTCATGCAAATGTAGTTGTAGTTGAGCTTATATAGCGCACAGCTACTCGCAGTGGGTTTCCCGGCGCTTGCTTAGGGAACCCTTCCTGGTATTCCCCTGTGAGATAGCAGGGTATCCACAAGGTGAAAGTCAGGCATCCCGCCGCGAGGGGCCGTTGTGGAGATTAAGCAAGCTATTGCCCAGAGTCGCAGAGTGTGAACCCGTGAGTCGAGGAGGCACCGGGGCGAGAATTATCGAGTCCGTGGAATTTTTAGCCCAAGACCCGCTGAGGCGGGGAATTGAACCCTGGTCCAGGACCGATCTCAGCTTCCGGGTCTGCTGCCTCTAACCCCTGAGCCACACTTCTCCACATGCAAAGAATCAATCACACCTCCATTTCCTCAACTATACAGTTATACACACCTTACTTATTCAAACATATACTAAAACATATTTACTCACTTATACAATCCTGGATACAAGTTCACAATGATCCATACAGCCACTCACACATTCACTGGCTCTTATGCACAGTTATTTATATATGTCAACTCTCACATGTACTGTGTTTTACATATGTACTTACTTTGACATGTAGCACTGAGATATCCATTCACTCACCAATACACTCATGCACACAGTCAACCGCCCATACAGCTGTTTCCACATGCACTTTTGAACCCATACATCTAGTCAATCAACTGCTCACACATCTATGCAGAGAGTCATACACCTCCCAGCCACCCACACACACACTCAGTCTCCCATACAAATGCTTGGGCAACCAATCAATAACCCATACAGTTAATCATATAGCTACTGATCAACACATGCAGCAGTTTACAGAACAACAGACATAATGATGCACAAATTAAGACAGTTTAGTCACTAACCCATGCACTCAGTGAGACACATTTAATCAGTCACTCATACAGTCAGCCATGCCCCTACTAAATCCTTCATCAAGACACTTATACATCCATTCATTCTTCATTATGTAAGACATATTTTAACTTTACAGAATTATACAGTCACTGGATGACGTCATCAGTGATGTCATCAGTGATGTCATTTGAGATGTCATCAGTGATGTCATCAGTGATGTCACTGACCATGTCATGAATGATGTAATATGTGACATGATCAGCAGTGGATTGCGGGTGCGCGATATATAGTTAGTACAACTAACTATATATGGAATTTCAATGGTTTTGTGTGAGTAAAATAAGGTTTTTTAAATGCTAATTCCTAACTATATATGGTCTATAACCTATGGTTTTTTCAGTGAATATATATATATATATATATATATATATATGGTTTCCACACTCAGCCGCCAGTCAGCAACAACAACGAGTGAAACGGACTCTCAGAATATCTTCCATAAATCTGGTATAAATCGTCAGGGTGTGTAGATGGTTATAGGCTAGATAAAGTTTAAAAATAAACCTTATTTAAAAAATTAATATTTAAAAAAAAGTAGTCCCCCCCCAAAGCAGCGCCGGCGTCAGAGCGGCGTCAGAGGAGCTCCGGCCATGGCACGGGGGAGGAGCGGTCACGTGAAGAGCAGCACGGAGAGGCGGACAAGGCGCGGGGGAGGAGCGGCGGCGGACAAGCGGTGAGGAGCAGACCGGCGAGGAGCTGTGAACGCAGGAAAAGGTGAGCAGGCGGGTGTCGGGCTGCAGGCGGGGATTCACTCAGGCCACGCGAGGGTCGGGCCAGGCGGCAGGCGGGGGACGGGGCGGGCGTGGGCACGGGCTGCTGGGCAATGTCGGGGCAGGCGGGGGTAGGGGGAAGCCTGAAAGCTCCCGGACAAGGTCGGGACGGGCTGCTAGTCATTTTATAAAGTGCAAAGCCGTGTCTACCAAACGCGTTTCGGCGGTCCCTGCCGCCTTGCTCGCTGGTAATTAGTGCTCGTGACCACAATACATTTAAATCACCTTTCACCAATCATATGAGGATACACTTTCCATTGTGGATATCGATGAGGGACTATGGCATTATTGGTGGCAATAGAAAACAGACTATTTTCTAATATAGCATATATTGCATGTTATTCTTAAAATATATCTAAGAACAGTTGTCTAAAATCTTACATTGCTTTGCCTAATATATAGTACCAATACATATATATTTAAAATCATTTAAATCGGCAAAAATGTACAACACAATTATTTACTGTATGTGCCATCAGTACCCTGTCTGGATCATCCATTCATAGTGATCATATAAATAGTGCAAGTGCATGTGCAAAATAGTGCAAATATAAAGTGCAAAGTGAAAGGCATGGTACTCGGGCGGTAATGCTTCTCGATATAGCGAGAAGTACAATTAATATCTGTACAAATGCTGCAAAAATCGAGGATCTAATGTGGATGGTATCATAGGATAGAGGAGAATAAACCAACATTATAATCTATACATATACAAATATATACATAAACATAGATATAAATATAAGAATAAATATAAATATACACATGACTCATGAATCTCGGAAGCATACTGACAGTGCAATGGGTATCTCAGTTTACAAAAGCCCGTAATTGCTGTACCTCAGAAGTGAATGTATGGTCTGCTAACGGTAAATGTTGAATTCAGACTGCAGGCTCAATTTACACATATAATATACATTAAAAAAATTTCAAATGTATAAAAATGAATAAATGTTTTTTTTAAAAGGAATCACTAAAACAATAAATAGATATATGTCTTAAGAAAGTCCTATTGCATATGTTGTGAACCTATGGGAAGAGGAGTGGGCTATTTATTATAAGTAGTGGTATAGATCTTCACAGGTATTAAGCCCTCTCGGGTTCTTGGTATCTAGCTCAAGAATGTATTTAGTTTCAAGTTGGCGTAATTTTTTGTCTCTGTCACCCCCTCTTTTGTTGGATGGTATGCTGTCTATAACAAAATACTGCAAAACTTCTAAGTTGTTGTCATGTTCGCTTTTCACATGTCTTGCCACTGGGTATGTAGGGTCCGGATTGACCGTGGCTCTCAAGTGTTGCAGTATCCTAGCATGTACTTGCAGTTTTGTACTGCCTACATAGGTCAAACCACATATACATTTAAGTATATACACTGCGTATTCCGTTTTACATGTATAGTATCCCTTGATTTTAATAGGGATATCAGAGAATGCGCTAGTGTATGTAGTGGTATTGATACCAAACTTGTAGGCCCTGCAGGTACTGCAGTTATAGAAGTCTTTTTTAGTGGGGAAAGTGGGGAACCAACTTTTTTATAGAATAACTCAGGGCTAGATTTGACCAAGTCGCTTCTCATCGAATAGGCCTTCCTAATTGTGAAGTTGGGTCTGCATGTATAGACTTCGTTGAGAACAGCATCAGTTTGTACTATGAGCCATTGTTGGTTAATTATCTTTTTGATGATCTGAGATTGTCTACTGAAAGTAGAGATAAATCTGCATGACTTGTTTTTGTTAGTGATCTGTACATTAGTGACAGCCCTCCCTATTTCTGTATCAAGATTATTAATGATACTAGAATCTGGATGGATGAGGGATGCCCTGTCTTTAAGGTTTGCTTTATGCATTGCTGCATTACGTTTTTTCTCTGAATAGCCTCTTTCCATCATTTTGATTTTAGCGCTATTTTGGGATTCTTCTAGGGATTTTTCTGTGCTGCAGGCTCTCCTGATTCTTAAAAATTCGCCATATGGTAGACTGGCGATTGTATGGTGGGGGTGAAAACTACTCGCGTGTAAAAGGGTGTTACCTGCTGTTGGTTTGGTGTAGAGACTGGTTTCTATCTTCCCTGACTGTACAGTTACTAGAATGTCAAGGAAACTTATCGTGAGGGGGTCTATATGTGATGTAAAGTTAAGGTTCAGATTATTGTTGTTGATAGTCTGTACAAAATCTGTTGCCTCTCTTTCAGATCCCTTCCAAACGATAGAAATATCATCTATATATCTCCATAGATGTACCACATGTTTCTCTACTATGGCCCGATGTTCTGTTCTGAGGACATGCTCCTCCCACCAGCCTACATGAAGACATGCATAGCTTGGGGAGAAGCATGCCCCCATAGCCACCCCTTGCGTTTGTCTATACACTCTGCCATCAAACATGAATAAGTTGTTGTTTAGACACCACTGTATCATTTTCAACAGCATGGAATTATGACGGTACAGTTCTATGTTCCTTTGTTTTAGAACATAGTCTACTGCTTGAATACCATCCCCATGCTTGATGCAAGTATATAAAGATGTGATGTCCAATGTCATCAATTTATAGTCTTCATCCCATTGTATGGTACTGAGCTTAAATAAGAAATCTGGAGATATATATATGCAATGAGCCCTTGAGCTTTGAGAGAGAACACTGCACCCTGCCCACCAATCCGGTTTAAACGCCTGTATCCTGCTCGCATTCTTGAGCTTCTTCATATTCATTTTGATTCCGACACGTTTCAAGGCAATGACGCCCCTTAATCATGGAAAAAACATGGAGGAAGCTGAAGCATTCACCGCGTTCTTCTGACGGCCTTTAATTGCTGCAGGAAACACCCTGAGGGCGTGGCATGCCAAGGCCTGCTGGTACTCGTAGTTCATGAATGCGGCGAACCCAGTGTAATGCCCTAAGTGGGCTCAGTTCCTCTATGGGTTTATTCTCTTTTTAATCCTTAAGTAGGTGAAGTTCAAGTTTGCGTGCATCTTTTCTTGACGGCAGTGCGCACTCGAGAAGCTGGAACAAGTTTCCACTCCAAAGCTCTTCTCACCCAGGCTGCTGTTTGTCCTGGGCAGAAGTGGTTCCCGTCTCCACGGCCAAGGGTAGCCGTGCAAACTAACGTGGAAAAGCAATAAGCCCTTGAGCTCTGAGAGGGAATACTGCCCACCATCCGGTTTAAACGCCTGTATCCTGCTCGCATTCTTGAGCTTCTTCATATTCATTTTGATTCCGCGCATTTCAAGGAAATGGCACCCCTTAATCATGGAAATAACATGGAGGAAGTTGAAGCATTCACCACGTTCTCCTGACGGCCTTTAATTGCTGCAAGAAACACCCTGAGGGCGTGGCATGCCGAGGCATGCTGGTACTCGTAGTTCATGAATACTGCAAACCCAGTGTAATGCCCTAAGTGGGCTCAGTTCCTCTATGGGTTTATTCTCTTTTTAATCCTTAAGTAGGTGAAGTTCAAGTTTGCGTGTATCTTTTCTTGATGGCAGTGCACACTCGAGGAGCTAGAACAAGTTTCCACTCCAAAACTCTTCTTACCCAAGCTGCTGTTTGTCCAGGAGAGAAGTGGTTCCCCTCTCCTTGAGCTCTGAGAGGGAACACTGCACACTGCCCACCATCCGGTTTAAACGCCTGTATCCTGCTCGCATTCTTGAGCTTCTTCATATTCATTTTGATTCCGACAAGTTTCAAGGCAATGACGCCACTTAATCATGGAAATAACATGGAGGAAGCTGAAGCATTCACCGCGTTCTCCTGACGGCCTTTAATTGCTGCAGGAAACACCCTGAGGGCGTGGCATGCCAAGGCCTGCTGTTACTCGTAGTTCATGAATGCGGCGAACCCAGTGTAATGCCCTAAGTGGGCTCAGTTCCTCTATGGGATTATTCTCTTTTTAATCTTTAAGTAGGTGAAGTTCAAGTTTGCGTGCATCTTTTCTTGACGGCAGTGCGCACTCGAGAAGCTGGAACAAGTTTCCACTCCAAAGCTCTTCTCACTTAAGCTGCTGTTTGTCCAGGACAGAAGTGGTTCCCCTCTCAACTGCCAAAGGATTATTCACCCTCGCGCTCTAGCAGCGCTATAAAAGGGAAACGGAACATCCAGCAGGTGATTACCAACTGCTACCTACCTTTTCCCTCCTGAGGCGGAAGCCGGGAGGTCTCCTTACTTTTCTTTGGCCTTTTAAAACTTAGCGTGTGAGACTTTCATGCTGTTATTTTAATTGTGTGCTTTTTGCCTTTTGCAGCTCGTGCTCGCGCTTGTGTTATATGCGTGTAGGAGCACAGCGCTGCTTGCCATTTAGACTTCCCAGCGCTTGTAAGCGCTTCGCCTTCTCCCCTCCTTTGCCTGGGACTCTGAGACCGCCCTCGGCTGAGTGTTGACGCCGAGGGCTGGGATCTCACTTTGGCCGCCATCTTGGGGGTAGGATTATTCACCCTCGCGCTCTAGCAGCGCTATAAAAGGGAAACGGAACATCCAGCAGGTGATTACCAACTGCTACCTACCTTTTCCCTCCTGAGGCGGAAGCCGGGAGGTCTCCTTACTTTTCTTTGGCCTTTTAAAACTTAGCGTGTGAGACTTTCATGCTGTTATTTTAATTGTGTGCTTTTTGCCTTTTGCAGCTCGTGCTCGCGCTTGTGTTATATGCGTGTAGGAGCACAGCGCTGCTTGCCATTTAGACTTCCCAGCGCTTGTAAGCGCTTCGCCTTCTCCCCTCCTTTGCCTGGGACTCTGAGACCGCCCTCGGCTGAGTGTTGACGCCGAGGGCTGGGATCTCACTTTGGCCGCCATCTTGGGGGTAGGATTATTCACCCTCGCGCTCTAGCAGCGCTATAAAAGGGAAACGGAACATCCAGCAGGTGATTACCAACTGCTACCTACCTTTTCCCTCCTGAGGCGGAAGCCGGGAGGTCTCCTTACTTTTCTTTGGCCTTTTAAAACTTAGCGTGTGAGACTTTCATGCTGTTATTTTAATTGTGTGCTTTTTGCCTTTTGCAGCTCGTGCTCGCGCTTGTGTTATATGCGTGTAGGAGCACAGCGCTGCTTGCCATTTAGACTTCCCAGCGCTTGTAAGCGCTTCGCCTTCTCCCCTCCTTTGCCTGGGACTCTGAGACCGCCCTCGGCTGAGTGTTGACGCCGAGGGCTGGGATCTCACTTTGGCCGCCATCTTGGGGGTAGGATTATTCACCCTCGCGCTCTAGCAGCGCTATAAAAGGGAAACGGAACATCCAGCAGGTGATTACCAACTGCTACCTACCTTTTCCCTCCTGAGGCGGAAGCCGGGAGGTCTCCTTACTTTTCTTTGGCCTTTTAAAACTTAGCGTGTGAGACTTTCATGCTGTTATTTTAATTGTGTGCTTTTTGCCTTTTACAGCTCGTGCTCGCGCTTGTGTTATATGCGTGTAGGAGCACAGCGCTGCTTGCCATTTAGACTTCCCAGCGCTTGTAAGCGCTTCGCCTTCTCCCCTCCTTTGCCTGGGACTCTGAGACCGCCCTCGGCTGAGTGTTGACGCCGAGGGCTGGGATCTCACTTTGGCCGCCATCTTGGGGGTAGGATTATTCACCCTCGCGCTCTAGCAGTGCTATAAAAGGGAAACGGAACATCCAGCAGGTGATTACCAACTGCTACCTACCTTTTCCCTCCTGAGGCGGAAGCCGGGAGGTCTCCTTACTTTTCTTTGGCCTTTTAAAACTTAGCGTGTGAGACTTTCATGCTGTTATTTTAATTGTGTGCTTTTTGCCTTTTGCAGCTCGTGCTCGCGCTTGTGTTATATGCGTGTAGGAGCACAGCGCTGCTTGCCATTTAGACTTCCCAGCGCTTGTAAGCGCTTCGCCTTCTCCCCTCCTTTGCCTGGGACTCTGAGACCGCCCTCGGCTGAGTGTTGACGCCGAGGGCTGGGATCTCACTTTGGCCGCCATCTTGGGGGTAGGATTATTCACCCTCGCGCTCTAGCAGCGCTATAAAAAGCTATCCTCTTTCTCCGCGCAGCGGACGCGATCAGCGGTCGCGCCGGAGTCGTGCCAGAGTCCTGCCCGTCTGCGCCCGTCAGCGTCCCGGAGGCGTTTGGCGTGGCAGGTACCTCTGGCCACTATGCTTTCCTACTCCGCTCAGGAGCTCTACTCTTTGCGCAACAGGAATACGTCGTGTCACTCAGTTTTTCCTGGTCGATATAGGGGTAAACATAAGTGCCCTGTATGCTATTGGCACCCTGTTCGCTCCCTCCCTTCCCCTATCCCTGTAAAGGAGGGTAGCATTAAACATCTTTGTTTACTCCTCAATACGAGGTCGTTACACCGACACACTCAAGAGATTTTTGATCTCCTTTCGACGACCAGTCCCACCTGTTTGATGCTCACTGAGACATGGCTCAATGATTCCTCCCACCCGGACATTGTGGCAGCCATTCCCACTGACTATACCATCCATCGTCAGGACAGAGACAAAGGCAGGGGAGGAGGAGTTGCCTTGGTTGTGAAAAAATCTCTTTCGTGTACGGTCACGCATACTCACAATATTGCAGGGGCTGACTCCCTAGCTTTTACCATCTCCCTATCGCCGCAACAATCGCTGAAGGGTATGATTGTTTACAGACCTCCGGGCCCAGTGGGACCCTTTCTTGATGATCTCCAGCAGGCCATGTCGGTCCTTGTCCTTAGATCGGAGCGGTGCCTACTGGCGGGAGACTTTAATTTCCATATGGACGACCATAACGACCAGGATGCCATAAAATTGCTGGATATCGCTTCTACCCTAGGTCTCTCCCCCTATCTTTCTGGTCCGACCCACGACAAAGGTCATACACTTGATCAGGTCTTTTCCACCACACCTATCATGGCTGTAACACTTCTGCCAGTCGTTTGGTCCGATCATTATCTTGCCCATTTTGAAATACCATCTACCGCGGCTTCTCCGACCAGTGCCACGAGGCAGCAGGGCAGCAGTTATAGGGCACTTCACCGGGTGACCCCAGATATGCTTACGCATGCTCTGGCAGATCACCCTGTGTCCTGTACGGGCGACCTGGAGAAAGATCTGGAGAGCCTGCAATCCTGGCTCCTTGCCAGACTTAATGAGCTCGCTCCCTTACAGCCACCCAGGTCCGTTGCCCTACGGGTCTCTGCCCCCTGGTTTACGGAGGAATTAGCCCACGCCCGTAGGCAATGCAAAGTTGCTGAGCGGGCTTGGAGAGCCCAGTATGAGCCGGAGGCTAAACAACGCTATAGAATCATGATGAAGTCATACCATGATCTAGTTCTTCAGGGCAAGAAATGTTATTTCGCCAAAAGGATTGAAGAGGCAGCTAATTCCTGTAAGGAGATTTTCTCAATCGTGCGTGAATTTACCAGCCCCCAGTCAATCTCTACTCAGGGTGCTCCGGTGGAGACCTGGGCTAACACTATTGCCGAATTCTTCACCACCAAAATCAGGCAAATTCAGGACTCTTTCCCGTCGAGAACTCCAGACGATCTGTCTGCGGTGCCGACTGAGACAGCCTCCTTATCTCCCCCAGGCCCAGCCTTGTTAGACTTTCCTCCCCTTCCGGTTGCCACATCCTTAGCCTTGATGAGGAACCTTAAATCGGGCTCACCGTTAGATCCGTGCCCAGCAAAATTCCTAGCGAAAATGGCAGACGTTATCAACCCCATAGCTAATCCTATCCTTAATCTTTCCCTGAGTCAGGGTTGCCTGCCCCAGGCCTGGAAGCAAGCTATGGTCATCCCCCTGATCAAGAAGCCCAATCTTGACCCAGAGGCGCCTTCCAATTACAGGCCAATCTCGCTCCTTCCAGCACTGACTAAGATCCTGGAGAAACACGTGCACAGCGTGCTTTCCAACTTCCTGGAGTCTAATGAATTACTTCATGAATCCCAATCGGGCTTCCGCTCCAACTTAAGCACCGAGACGGCGCTCCTGGAAGTATCGGAGATCGTTAAGGAGGCGCTGGACACGGGAGGAAGGGTGATGTTAGTTATGTTAGACTTGTCGGCGGCGTTTGACACCGTCCCCCATGAGGATCTCCTCACTAGACTTCATGACATCGGACTAGGGGGGACGGTGCTCAACTGGTTTAGTTCCTTTCTGGCCAACCGCCGGCAGACGGTCTGGGTCCCTCCCGGGTCCGCCGAGATGCCGCCATTGGGAGTCGGAGTGCCTCAGGGCTCTGTATTGAGCCCCACTCTATTTAACATCCTTATGACCCCTCTGGCGACACTGGCGGAGTCCTATGGGGCCCGGATCGTCTCTTATGCTGACGACACCCAGCTCCTTTTCACCTGTCGTAAGAGCGAAGAGTTCGATGGAGAAGGGATCCGTGAGTGCCTTGGGGCTGTTTTTAGCTGGTTTTCACACAACAGCCTCAAGTGCAACTCGGACAAATCCGAAATACTATTCTTCGGATGCCCATCGGAACCAGATTGGCAGGGATGGTGGCCTACTGACATGTTCCCTCCCGCTCACTCCTCTAAGTGGGCAAAGAACCTGGGAGTTAAAATTGACAACGAGCTCTCGCTCAAATCCCAGGTTTCCACTCTTACGGGAACATGCTTTGGGATCCTCAAAATGCTACGCAAGTTCTTTCCCCTTCTCTCGGAGGAACATCGGAGGATCACTGTTCAGGCACTCATAGGGTCCAGATTGGACTATGCAAATGTCCTTTATCTGGGCCTGCCTGAATACCTCCTCCAGCGCTTGCAGGTCACCCAGAACGCTGCTGCGCGTGCAATTTTCGGCCTTCACCGCCGCACCAGTGCCTCCAATCTCCTTGTATCCCTTCACTGGCTTTCGGTGCGGAAGAGGATACTGTTCAAGGCCATGACTCTCGCTCATAAGGCCTTGCACGGCAATGGTGCCAAATATCTTCAGAGGAGGCTGGACTTCTATCGACCTGTACGATCCCTCAGGTCAGAAGCTTTGGCTCTAGCTCGGGTGCCACGTGTCAAAAGGGCCCGGCTAGGCGGCCGGTCCTTCAGATTCCTTGCTCCTCAGCTATGGAATTCTTTACCGGTGTCCTTGCGAAACACCGCAAACCTGCTTGCCTTCAGGAAAGACTTAAAAACCTGGCTGTTTGCTGGATAATCTGTCCCCTCTTATAGGCCCCTGCTCTTTTAGTGTTATGTTTTTCAGCTCTTTTCCTTGGTCTGGAGCTCAAAGCGCCGGGACATTCCTTGGAGTAGCCGTTGCGCTATAAAAGTCCCATTTTAACATAACATAACATAACATAGCCGTGCAAACTAACGTGGGTAAGCAATGAGCCCTTGAGCTCTGAGAGGGAACACTGCCTACCATCCGGTTTAAACGCCTGTATCCTGCTCGCATTCTTGAGCTTCTTCATATTCATTTTGATTCCGCGCATTTCAAGGAAATGGCACCCGTTAATCATGGAAATACCATGGAGGAAGTTGAAGTTTTCACCATGTTCTCCTGACGGCCTTTAATTGCTATAAGAAACACCGTGAGGGCGTGGCATGCCGAGGCATGCTGGTACTCGTAGTTCATGAATACTGCAAACCCAGTGTAATGCCCTAAGTGGGCTCAGTTCCTCTATGGGTTTATTCTCTTTTTAATCCTTAAGTAGGTGAAGTTCAAGTTTGCGTGTTTCTTTTCTTGATGGCAGTGCACACTCGAGGAGCTGGAACAAGTTTCCACTCCAAAACTCTTCTCACCTAAACTGCTGTTTGTCCAGGACAGAAGTGGTTCCCCTCTCAACGGCCAAAGGTAGCCGTGCAAACTAACGTGGGTAAGCAATGAGCCCTTGAGCTCTGAGAGGGAACACTGCACACTGCCCACCATCCGGTTTAAACGCCTGTATCCTCCTCGCATTCTTGAGCTTCTTCATATTCTTTTTGATTCCGACGCGTTTCAAGGCAATGCTGCCCTTTAATCATGGAAATAATATGGAGGAAGCTGAAGCATTTGCCACGTTCTCCTGACGGCCTTTAATTGCTTCAAGAAACCCCATGAGGGCTTGGCATGCCGAGACATGCTGGTACTCATAGTTCATGAATGCGGCAAACACCGTGTAATGCCCTAAGTGGGCTCAGTTCCTCTATGGCTTTATTCTCTTTTTAATCTTTAAGTAGGTGAAGTTCAAGTTTGCGTGCATCTGTTCTTGACAGCAGTACGCACTCGAGAAGCTGGAACAAGTTTCCACTCCAAAGCTCTTCTCACCCCGGGTGCTGTTCGTCCTGGGCATAAGTGGTTCCCCTCTCCACGGCCAAGGGTAGCCGTGCAAACTAACGTGGAAAAGCAATGAGCCCTTGAGTTCTGAGAGGGAACACTGCACACTGCCCACCATCCGGTTTAAACGCCTGTATCCTGCTCACATTCTTGAGCTTCTTCATATTCATTTTGATTCCGACAAGTTTCAAGGCAATGACGCCCCTTAATCATGGAAATAACATGGAGGAAGCTGAGGCATTCCCCGCGTTCTCCTGACGGCCTTTAATTGCTGCAATTAACACCCTGAGGGCGTGGCATGCCGAGGCATGCTGGTACTCGTAGTTCATGAATGCTGCGAACCCAGTGTAATGCCCTAAGTGGGCTCAGTTCCTCTATAGGTTTATTCTCTTTTTAATCCTTAAGCAGGTGAAGTTCAAGTTTGCGTGCATCTTTTCTTGACGGCAGTGTGCACTCGAGAAGCTGGAACAAGTTTCCACTCCAAAGCTCTTCTCAGCCAGGCTGCTGTTTGTCCTGGGCAGAAGTGGTTCCCGTCTCCACGGCCAAGGGCAGCTGTGCAAACTAACGTGGAAAAGCAATGAGCCCTTGAGCTCTGAGAGGGAACACTGCACACTGCCCACCATCCGGTTTAAACGCCTGTATCCTGCTCGCATTTTTGAGCTTCTTCATATTCATTTTGATTCCGACACCTTTCAAGGCAATGACGCCCCTTAATCATGGAAATAACATGGAAGAAGCTGAAGCATTCACCGCGTTCTCCTGACGACCTTTAATTGCTGCAGGAACCACCCTGAGTGCATGGCATGCCGAGGCATGCTGGTACTTGTAGTTCATGAATGTGGCGAACCCAGTGTAATGCCCTATGTGGGCTCAGTTCCTCTATGGGTTTATTCTCTTTTTAATCCTTAAGTAGGTGAAGTTCAAGTTTGCGTGCATCTTTTCTTGACGGCAGTGCGCACTCGAGAAGCTGGAACAAGATCCACTCCAAAGCTCTTCTCACCCAGGCTGGTGTTCGTCCTGGGCAGAAGTGGTTCCCCTCTCCACGGCCAAGGGTAGCCGTGCAAACTAATGTGGAAAAGCAATGAGCCCTTGAGCTCTGAGTGGGAACACTGCACACTGCCCACCATCCGGTGTACACGCCTGTATCCTGCTCGCATTCTTGAGCTTCTTCATATTCTTTTTGATTCCGACGCGTTGCAAGGCAATGATGCCCTTTAATCATGGAAATAACATGGAGGAAGCTGAAGCATTCGCCACGTTCTCCTGACGGCCTTTAATTGCTGCAAGAAACACCATGATGGCGTGGCATGCGAAGCATGCTGGTACTCGTAGTTCATGAATGCGGCAAACCCCGTGTAATGCCCTAAGTGGGCTCAGTTCCTCTATGGCTTTATTCTCTTTTTAATCCTTAAGTAGGTGAAGTTCAAGTTTGCGGGCATCTTTTCTTG
Organism: Lissotriton helveticus; assembly: GCF_964261635.1. NCBI lineage: Eukaryota > Metazoa > Chordata > Amphibia > Caudata > Salamandridae > Lissotriton > Lissotriton helveticus. The sequence goes on from NC_136061.1 coordinate 449,247,884, forward strand.
ACAGCAGTGTGCACTCGAGAAGCTGGAACAAGTTTCCACTCTAAAGCTCTTCTCACCCTGGCTGCTGTTCGTCCTGGGCATAAGTGGTTCCCCTCTCCACGGCCAAGGGTAGCCGTGCAAACTAACGTGGAAAAGCAATGAGCCCTTGAGTTCTGAGAGGGAACACTGCACACTGCCCACCATCCGGTTTAAACGCCTGTATCCTGCTCGCATTCTTGAGCTTCTTCATATTCATTTTGATTCCGACAAGTTTCAAGGCAATGACGCCCCTTAATCATGGAAATAACATGGAGGAAGCTGAGGCATTCACCGCGTTCTCCTGACGGCCTTTAATTGCTGCAATTAACACCCTGAGGACGTGGCATGCCGAGGCATGCTGGTACTCGTAGTTCATGAATGCTGCGAACCCAGTGTAATGCCCTAAGTGGGCTCAGTTCCTCTATAGGTTTATTCTCTTTTTAATCCTTAAGCAGGTGAAGTTCAAGTTTGCGTGCATCTTTTCTTGACGGCAGTGCACACTCGAGAAGCTGGAACAAGTTTCCACTCCAAAGATCTTCTCAGCCAGGCTGCTGTTTGTCCTGGGCAGAAGTGGTTCCCGTCTCCACGGCCAAGGGCAGCTGTGCAAACTAACGTGGAAAAGCAATGAGCCCTTGAGCTCTGAGAGGGAACACTGCACACTGCCCACCATCCGGTTTAAACGCCTGTATCCTGCTCGCATTCTTGAGCTTCTTCATATTCATTTTGATTCCGACAAGTTTCAAGGCAATGACACCCCTTAATCATGGAAATAACATGGAGGAAGCTGAGGCATTCACCGCGTTCTCCTGACGGCCTTTAATTGCTGCAATTAACACCCTGAGGGCGTGGCATGCCGAGGCATGCTGGTACTCGTAGTCCAAGAATGCTGCGAACCCAGTGTAATGCCCTAAGTGGGCTCAGTTCCTCTATAGGTTTATTCTCTTTTTAATCCTTAAGCAGGTGAAGTTCAAGTTTGCGTGCGTCTTTTCTTGACGGCAGTGCGCACCCGAGAAGCTGGAACAAGTTTCCACTCCAAAGCTCTTTTCAGCCAGGCTGCTGTTTGTCCTGGGCAGAAGTGGTTCCCGTCTCCACGGCCAAGGGCAGCTGTGCAAACTAACGTGGAAAAGCAATGAGCCCTTGAGCTCTGAGAGGGAACACTGCACACTGCCCACCATCCGGTTTAAACGCCTGTATCCTGCTCGCATTGTTGAGCTTCTTCATATTCATTTTGATTTCGACACCTTTCAAGGCAATGACGCCCCTTAATCATGAAAATAACATGGAAGAAGCTGAAGCATTCACCGCGTTCTCCTGACGACCTTTAATTGCTGCAGGAACCACCCTGAGGGCATGGCATGCCGAGGCATGCTGGTACTTGTAGTTCATGAATGTGGCGAACCCAGTGTAATGCCCTATGTGGGCTTAGTTCCTCTATGGGTTTATTCTCTTTTTAATCCTTAAGTAGGTGATGTTCAAGTTTGCGTGCATCTTTTCTTGACGGCAGTGCGCACTCGAGAAGCTGGAACAAGATCCACTCCAAAGCTCTTCTCACCCAGGCTGGTGTTTGTCCTGGGCAGAAGTGGTTCCCCTCTCCACGGCCAAGGGTAGCCGTGCAAACTAACGTGGAAAAGCAATGAGCCCTTGAGCTCTGAGTGGGAACACTGCACACTGCCCACCATCCGGTTTACACGCCTGTATCCTGCTCGCATTCTTGAGCTTCTACATATTGTTTTTGATTCCGACGCGTTTCAAGGCAATGATGCCCTTTAATCATGGAAATAACATGGAGGAAGCTGAAGCATTCGCCACGTTCTCCTGACGGCCTTTAATTGCTGCAAGAAACACCATGAGGGCGTGGCATGCAAAGCATGCTGGTACTCGTAGTTCATGAATGCGGCAAACCCTGTGTAATGCCCTAAGTGGGCTCAGTTCCTCTATGGCTTTATTCTCTTTTTAATCCTTAAGTAGGTGAAGTTCAAGTTTGCGGGCATCTTTTCTTGACAGCAGTGTGCACTCGAGAAGCTGGAACAAGTTTCCACTCTAAAGCTCTTCTCACCCCGGCTGCTGTTCGTCCTGGGCATAAGTGGTTCCCCTCTCCACGGCCAAGGGTAGCCGTGCAAACTAACGTGGAAAAGCAATGAGCCCTTGAGTTCTGAGAGGGAACACTGAACACTGTCCACCATCCGATTTAAACGCCTGTATCCTGCTTGATTCTTGAGCTTCTTCATATTCATTTTGATTCCGACAAGTTTCAAGGCAATGACGCCCTTAATCATGGAAATAACATCGAGGAAGCTGAAGCATTCACCGCGCTCTCCTGATGGCCTTTAATTGCTGCAGGAAACACCCTGAGGGCGTGGCATGCCGAGGTATGCTGGCACTCGTAGTTCATGAATGCGGCGAACCCAGTGTAATGCCCTAAGTGGACTCAGTTCCTCTATGGGTTTATTCTCTTTTTAATCCTTAAGTAGGTGAAGTTCAAGTTGCCTGCATCTTTTCTTGACGGCAGTGCGCACTCGAGAAGCTGGAACAAGCTTCCACTCTAAAGCTCTTCTCACCCCGGCTGCTGTTCGTCCTGGGCATAAGTGGTTCCCCTCTCCACGGCCAAGGGTAGCTGTGCAAACTAACGTGGAAAAGCAAGGAGCCCTTGAGGTCTGAGAGGGAACACTGCACACTGCCCACCATCCGGTTTAAACGCCTATATCCTGCTCGCATTCTTGAGCTTCTTCATATTCACTTTGATTCCGACAAGTTTCAAGGCAATGATGCCCCTAATCATGGAAATAACATGGAGGAAGCTGAAGCATTCACCGCGTTCTCCTGACGACCTTTAATTGCTGCAATTAACACCCTGAGGGCGTGGCATGCCGAGGCATGCTGGTAATCGTAGTTCATGAATGCTGCGAACCCAGTGTAATGCCCTAAGTGGGCTCAGTTCCTCTATAGGTTTATTCTCTTTTTAATCCTTAAGCAGGTGAAGTTCTAGTTTGCATGCATCTTTTCTTGACGGCAGTGCGCACTCGAGAAGCTGGAACAAGTTTCCACTCCAAAGCTCTTTTCAGCCAGGCTGCTGTTTGTCCTGGGCAGAAGTGGTTCCCGTCTCCACGGCCAAGGGCAGCTGTGCAAACTAACGTGGAAAAGCAATGAGCCCTTGAGCTCTGAGAGGGAACACTGCACACTGCCCACCATCCGGTTTAAACGCCTGTATCCTGCTCGCATTGTTGAGCTTCTTCATATTCATTTTGATTTCGACACCTTTCAAGGCAATGACGCCCCTTAATCATGAAAATAACATGGAAGAAGCTGAAGCATTCACCGCGTTCTCCTGACGACCTTTAATTGCTGCAGGAACCACCCTGAGGGCATGGTATGCCGAGGCATGCTGGTACTTGTAGTTCATGAATGTGGCGAACCCAGTGTAATGCCCTATGTGGGCTTAGTTCCTCTATGGGTTTATTCTCTTTTTAATCCTTAAGTAGGTGATGTTCAAGTTTGCGTGCATCTTTTCTTGACGGCAGTGCGCACTCGAGAAGCTGGAACAAGATCCACTCCAAAGCTCTTCTCACCCAGGCTGGTGTTTGTCCTGGGCAGAAGTGGTTCCCCTCTCCACGGCCAAGGGTAGCCGTGCAAACTAACGTGGAAAAGCAATGAGCCCTTGAGCTCTGAGTGGGAACACTGCACACTGCCCACCATCCGGTTTACACGCCTGTATCCTGCTCGCATTCTTGAGCTTCTACATATTGTTTTTGATTCCGACGCGTTTCAAGGCAATGATGCCCTTTAATCATGGAAATAACATGGAGGAAGCTGAAGCATTCGCCACGTTCTCCTGACGGCCTTTAATTGCTGCAAGAAACACCATGAGGGCGTGGCATGCAAAGCATGCTGGTACTCGTAGTTCATGAATGCGGCAAACCCTGTGTAATGCCCTAAGTGGGCTCAGTTCCTCTATGGCTTTATTCTCTTTTTAATCCTTAAGTAGGTGAAGTTCAAGTTTGCGGGCATCTTTTCTTGACAGCAGTGTGCACTCGAGAAGCTGGAACAAGTTTCCACTCTAAAGCTCTTCTCACCCCGGCTGCTGTTCGTCCTGGGCATAAGTGGTTCCCCTCTCCACGGCCAAGGGTAGCCGTGCAAACTAACGTGGAAAAGCAATGAGCCCTTGAGTTCTGAGAGGGAACACTGAACACTGTCCACCATCCGATTTAAACGCCTGTATCCTGCTTGATTCTTGAGCTTCTTCATATTCATTTTGATTCCGACAAGTTTCAAGGCAATGACGCCCTTAATCATGGAAATAACATCGAGGAAGCTGAAGCATTCACCGCGCTCTCCTGATGGCCTTTAATTGCTGCAGGAAACACCCTGAGGGCGTGGCATGCCGAGGTATGCTGGCACTCGTAGTTCATGAATGCGGCGAACCCAGTGTAATGCCCTAAGTGGACTCAGTTCCTCTATGGGTTTATTCTCTTTTTAATCCTTAAGTAGGTGAAGTTCAAGTTGCCTGCATCTTTTCTTGACGGCAGTGCGCACTCGAGAAGCTGGAACAAGCTTCCACTCTAAAGCTCTTCTCACCCCGGCTGCTGTTCGTCCTGGGCATAAGTGGTTCCCCTCTCCACGGCCAAGGGTAGCTGTGCAAACTAACGTGGAAAAGCAAGGAGCCCTTGAGGTCTGAGAGGGAACACTGCACACTGCCCACCATCCGGTTTAAACGCCTATATCCTGCTCGCATTCTTGAGCTTCTTCATATTCACTTTGATTCCGACAAGTTTCAAGGCAATGATGCCCCTAATCATGGAAATAACATGGAGGAAGCTGAAGCATTCACCGCGTTCTCCTGACGACCTTTAATTGCTGCAATTAACACCCTGAGGGCGTGGCATGCCGAGGCATGCTGGTAATCGTAGTTCATGAATGCTGCGAACCCAGTGTAATGCCCTAAGTGGGCTCAGTTCCTCTATAGGTTTATTCTCTTTTTAATCCTTAAGCAGGTGAAGTTCTAGTTTGCATGCATCTTTTCTTGACGGCAGTGCGCACTCGAGAAGCTGGAACAAGTTTCCACTCCAAAGCTCTTCTGAGCCAGGCTGCTGTTTGTCCTGGGCAGAAGTGGTTCCCATCTCCACGGCCAAGGGTAGCTGTGCAAACTAACGTGGAAAAGCAATGAGCCCTTGAGCTGTGAGAGGGAACACTGCACACTGCCCACCATCTGGTTTAAACGCCTGTATCCTGCTCGCATTGTTGAGCTTCGTCATATTCATTTTGATTCCGACAGCTTTCAAGGCAATGACGCCCCTTAATCATGGAAATAACATGGAAGAAGCTGAAGCATTCACCGCGTTCTCCTGACGATCTTTAATTGCTGCAGGAACCACCCTGAGGGCATGGCATGCCGAGGCATGCTGGTACTTGTAGTTCATGAATATGGCGAACCCAGTGTAATGCGCTATGTGGGCTCAGTTCCTCTATGGGTTTATTCTCTTTTTAATCCTTAAGTAGGTGAAGTTCAAGTTTGCGTGCATCTTTTCTTGACGACAGTGCGCACTCGAGAAGCTGGAACAAGTTTCCACTCCAAAGCTCTTCTCACCCAGGCTGGTGTTCGTCCTGGGCAGAAGTGGTTCCCCCGTCCACGGCCAAGGGTAGCCGTGCAAACTAACGTGGAAAAGCAATGAGCCCTTGAGCTCTGAGATCGAACACTGCACACTGCCCACCATCTGGTTTAAACGCCTGTATCCTGCTCGCATTGTTGAGCTTCTTCATATTCATTTTGATTCCGACACCTTTCAAGGCAATGACGCCCCTTAATCATGGAAATAACATGGAAGAAGCTGAAGCATTCACCGCGTTCTCCTGACGACCTTTAATTGCTGCAGGAACCACCCTGAGGGCATGGCATGCCGAGGCATGCTGGTACTTGTAGTTCATGAATGTGGCGAACCCAGTGTAATGCCCTATGTGGGCTCAGTTCCTCTATGGGTTTATTCTCTTTTTAATCCTTAAGTAGGTGAAGTTCAAGTTTGCGTGCATCTTTTCTTGACGGCAGTGCGCACTCGAGAAGCTGGAACAAGTTTCCACTCCAAAGCTCTTCTCACCCAGGCTGGTGTTCGTCCTGGGCAGAAGTGGTTCCCCTCTCCACGGCCAAGGGTAGCCGTGCAAACTAACGTGGAAAAGCAATGAGCCCTTGAGCTTTGAGAGGGAACACTGCACACTGCCCACCATCCGGTTTAAACGTCTGTATCCTGCTCGCATTCTTGAGCTTCTTCATATTCTTTTTGATTCCGACGCGTTTCAAGGCAATGACGCCCCTTAATCATGGAAAAAACATGGAGGAAGCTGAAGCATTCACAGCGTTCTCCTGACGGCCTTTAATTGCTGCAGGAAACACCCTGAGGGCGTGGCATGCCAAGGCCTGCTGTTACTCGTAGTTCATGAATGCGGCGAACCCAGTGTAATGCCCTAAGTGGGCTCAGTTCCTCTATGGGATTATTCTCTTTTTAATCTTTAAGTAGGTGAAGTTCAAGTTTGCGTGCATCTTTTCTTGACGGCAGTGCGCACTCGAGAAGATGAAACAAGTTTCCACTCCAAAGCTCTTCTCACATAAGCTGCTGTTTGTCCAGGACAGAAGTGGTTCCCCTCTCAACGGCCAAAGGTAGCCGTGCAAACTAACGTGGGTAAGCAATGAGCCCTTGAGCTCTGAGAGGGAACACTGCCCACCATCCGGTTTAAACGCCTGTATCCTGCTCGCATTCTTGAGCTTCTTCATATTCATTTTGATTCCGCGCATTTCAAGGAAATGGCACCCGTTAATCATGGAAATACCATGGAGGAAGTTGAAGCATTCACCACGTTCTCCTGACGGCCTTTAATTGCTATAAGAAACACCGTGAGGGCGTGGCATGCCGAGGCATGCTGGTACTCGTAGTTCATGAATACTGCAAACCCAGTGTAATGCCCTAAGTGGGCTCAGTTCCTCTATGGGTTTATTCTCTTTTTAATCCTTAAGTAGGTGAAGTTCAAGTTTGCGTGTTTCTTTTCTTGATGGCAGTGCACACTCGAGGAGCTGGAACAAGTTTCCACTCCAAAACTCTTCTCACCTAAGCTGCTGTTTGTCCAGGACAGAAGGGGTTCCCCTCTCAACGGCCAAAGGTAGCCGTGCAAACTAACGTGGGTAAGCAATGAGCCCTTGAGCTCTGAGAGGGAACACTGCACACTGCCCACCATCCGCTTTAAACGCCTGTATCCTGCCCGCATTCTTGAGCTTCTTCATATTAATTTTGATTCCGATGCGTTTCAAGGCAATGACGCCCCTTAATCATGGAAATAACATGGAGGAAGCTGAAGCATTCACCGCGTTCTACTGACAACCTTTAATTTCTGCAGTAAACACCCTGAGGGCATGGCATGCCGAGGCATGCTGGTACTTGTAGTTCATGAATGTTGCTAACCCAGTGTAATGCCCTATGTGGGCTCAGTTCCTCTATGGGTTTATTCTCTTTTTAATCCTTAAGTAGGTGAAGTTCAAGTTTGCGTGCATCTTTTGTTGACAGCAGTGCGCACTCGAGAAGCTGGAACAAGTTTCCACTCCAAAGCTCTTCTCACCCAGGCTGCTGTTCGTCTTGGGCAGAAGTGGTTCCCCTCTCTACGGCCAAGGGTAGCCGTGCAAACTAACGTGGAAAAGCAATGAGCCCTTGAGATCTGAGAGGGAACACTGCACACTGCCCACCATCCGGTTTAAACGCCTGTATCCTGCTCGCATTCTTGAGCTTCTTCATATTCTTTTTGATTCCGACGCGTTTCAAGGCAATGCTGCCCTTTAATCATGGAAATAACATGGAGGAAGCTGAAGCATTTGCCACGTTCTCCTGACGGCCTTTAATTGCTTCAAGAAACACCATGAGGGCTTGGCATGCCGAGGCATGCTGGTACTCATAGTTCATGAATGCGGCAACCACTGTGTAATGCCCTAAGTGGGCTCAGTTCCTCTATGGCTTTATTCTCTTTTTAATCCTTAAGTAGGTGAAGTTCAAGTTTGCGTGCATCTGTTCTTGACAGCAGTGCGCACTCGAGAAGCTGGAACAAGTTTCCACTCCAAAGCTCTTCTCACCCCGGCTGCTGTTCGTCCTGGGCATAAGTGGTTCCCCTCTCCACGGCCAAGGGTAGCCGTGCAAACTAACGTGGAAAAGCAATGAGCCCTTGAGTTCTGAGAGGGAACACTGCACACTGCCCACCATCCGGTTTAAACGCCTGTATCCTGCTCGCATTCTTGAGCTTCTTCCTATTCTTTTTGATTCCGACAAGTTTCAAGGAACTGACGCCCCTTAATCATGGAAATAACATGGAGGAAGCTGAGGCATTCACCGCGTTCTCCTGACGGCCTTTAATTGCTGCAATTAACACCCTGAGGGCGTGGCATGCCGAGGCATGCTGGTACTCGTAGTTCATGCATGCTGCGAACCCAGTGTAATACCCTAAGTGGGCTCAGTTCCTCTATAGGTTTATTCTCTTTTTAATCCTTAAGCAGGTGAAGTTCAAGTTTGCGTGCATCTTTTCTTGACGGCAGTGCGCACTCGAGAAGCTGGAACAAGTTTCCACTCCAAAGCTCTTCTCAGCCAGGCTGCTGTTTGTACTGGGCAGAAGTGGTTCCCGTCTCCACGGCCAAGGGCAGCTGTGCAAACTAACGTGGAAAAGCAATGAGCCCTTGAGCTCTGAGAGGGAACACTGCACACTGCCCACCATCCGGTTTAAACGCCTGTATCCTGCTCGCATTGTTGAGCTTCTTCATATTCATTTTGATTCCGACACCTTTCAAGGCAATGACGCCACTTAATCATGGAAATAACATGGAAGAAGCTGAAGCATTCACCGCGTTCTCCTGACGACCTTTAATTGCTGCAGGAACCACCCTGAGGGCATGGCATGCCGAGACATGCTGGTACTTGTTGTTCATGAATGTGGCGAACCCAGTTTAATGCCCTATGTGGGCTCAGTTCCTCTATGGGTTTATTCTCTTTTTAATCCTTAAGTAGGTGAAGTACAAGTTTGCGTGCATCTTTTCTTGACGGCAGTGCGCACTCGAGACGCTGGAACAAGTTTCCACTCCAAAGCTCTTCTCACCCAGGCTGGTTTTCGTCCTGGGTAGAAGTGGTTCCCCTCTCCACGGCCAAGGGTAGCCGTGCAAACTAACGTGGAAAAGCAATGAGCCCTTGAGCTCTGAGAGGGAAAACTGCACACTGCCCACCATCCGGTTTAAACGCCTGTATCCTGCTCGCATTCTTGAGCTTCTTCATATTCTTTTTGATTCCGACGCGTTTCAAGGCAATGCTGCCCTTTAATCATGGAAATAACATGGAGGAAGCTGAAGCATTTGCCACGTTCTCCTGACGGCCTTTAATTGCTTCAAGAAACACCATGAGGGCTTGGCATGCCGAGGCATGCTGGTACTCATAGTTCATGAATGCGGCAACCACTGTGTAATGCCCTAAGTGGGCTCAGTTCCTCTATGGCTTTATTCTCTTTTTAATCCTTAAGTAGGTGAAGTTCAAGTTTGCGTGCATCTGTTCTTGACAGCAGTGCGCACTCGAGAAGCTGGAACAAGTTTCCACTCCAAAGCTCTTCTCACCCCGGCTGCTGTTCGTCCTGGGCATAAGTGGTTCCCCTCTCCACGGCCAAGGGTAGCCGTGCAAACTAACGTGGAAAAGCAATGAGCCCTTGAGTTCTGAGAGGGAACACTGCACACTGCCCACCATCCGGTTTAAACGCCTGTATCCTGCTCGCATTCTTGAGCTTCTTCCTATTCTTTTTGATTCCGACAAGTTTCAAGGAACTGACGCCCCTTAATCATGGAAATAACATGGAGGAAGCTGAGGCATTCACCGCGTTCTCCTGACGGCCTTTAATTGCTGCAATTAACACCCTGAGGGCGTGGCATGCCGAGGCATGCTGGTACTCGTAGTTCATGCATGCTGCGAACCCAGTGTAATACCCTAAGTGGGCTCAGTTCCTCTATAGGTTTATTCTCTTTTTAATCCTTAAGCAGGTGAAGTTCAAGTTTGCGTGCATCTTTTCTTGACGGCAGTGCGCACTCGAGAAGCTGGAACAAGTTTCCACTCCAAAGCTCTTCTCAGCCAGGCTGCTGTTTGTACTGGGCAGAAGTGGTTCCCGTCTCCACGGCCAAGGGCAGCTGTGCAAACTAACGTGGAAAAGCAATGAGCCCTTGAGCTCTGAGAGGGAACACTGCACACTGCCCACCATCCGGTTTAAACGCCTGTATCCTGCTCGCATTGTTGAGCTTCTTCATATTCATTTTGATTCCGACACCTTTCAAGGCAATGACGCCACTTAATCATGGAAATAACATGGAAGAAGCTGAAGCATTCACCGCGTTCTCCTGACGACCTTTAATTGCTGCAGGAACCACCCTGAGGGCATGGCATGCCGAGACATGCTGGTACTTGTTGTTCATGAATGTGGCGAACCCAGTTTAATGCCCTATGTGGGCTCAGTTCCTCTATGGGTTTATTCTCTTTTTAATCCTTAAGTAGGTGAAGTACAAGTTTGCGTGCATCTTTTCTTGACGGCAGTGCGCACTCGAGACGCTGGAACAAGTTTCCACTCCAAAGCTCTTCTCACCCAGGCTGGTTTTCGTCCTGGGTAGAAGTGGTTCCCCTCTCCACGGCCAAGGGTAGCCGTGCAAACTAACGTGGAAAAGCAATGAGCCCTTGAGCTCTGAGAGGGAACACTGCACACTGCCCACCATCCGGTTTAAACGCCTGTATCCTGCTCGCATTCTTGAGCTTCTTCCTATTCTTTTTGATTCCGACAAGTTTCAAGGAACTGACGCCCCTTAATCATGGAAATAACATCGAGGAAGCTGAAGCATTCACCGTGTTCTCCTGATGGGCTTTAATTGCTGCAGGAAACATCCTGAGGGCGTGGCATTCCGAGGTATGCTGGTACTCGTAGTTCATGAATGCGGCAAACCCAGTGTAATGCCCTAAGTGGACTCAGTTCCTCTATGGATTTATTCTCTTTTAAATCCTTAAGTAGGTGAAGTTCAAGTTGCCTGCATCTTTTCTTGACGGCAGTGCGCACTCGAGAAGCTGGAACAAGTTTCCACTCCAAAGCTATTCTCACCCAGGCTGCTGTTCGTTCAGGGCAGAAGTGGTTCCCCTCTCCACGGCCAAGGGTAGCTGTATAAACTAACGTGGAAAAGCAATGAGCCCTTGAGCTCTGAGAGGGAACACTGCACAGTGCCCACCATCCGTTTAAACGCCTGTATCCTGCTCTCATTCTTGAGCTTCTTCATATTAATTTTGATTCCGACGCATTTCAAGGCAATCACACCCCTTAATCATGGAAATAACAGGGAGGAAGCTGAAGCATTCACCGCGTTCTCCTGACGGCCTTAAATTGGTGCAGGATACACCCTGAGGGCGTGGCATGCCAAGGCATGCTGGTACTCTTAGTTCATGAATGCGGCGAACCCAGTGTAATGCCCTAAGTGGGCTCAGTTCCTCTATGGGTTTATTCTCCTTTTAATCCTTAAGTAAGTGAAGTTCAAGTTTGCGTGCACCTTTTCTTGAACGCAGTGCGCACTCGAGAAGCAGGAACAAGTTTCCACACCAAAGCTCTTCTCACCCAGGCTGCTGTTCGTCCTGGGCAGAAGTGGTTCCCCTCTCCATGGCCAAGGGTAGCCATGCAAACTAACGTGGAAAAGCAATGAGCCATTGAGCTCTGGGAGGAAACACTGCACACTGCCCACCATCTGGTTTAAACGCCTGTATCCGGCTCGCATTGTTGAGCTTCTTCATATTCATTTTGATTCCGACACCTTTCAAGGCAATGACGCCCCTTAATCATGGAAATAACATGGAAGAAGCTGAAGCATTCACCGCGTTCTCCTGACGACCTTTAATTGCTGCAGGAACCACCCTGATGGCATGGCATGCCGAGGCATGCTGGTACTTGTAGTTCATGAATATGGCGAACCCAGTGTAATGCCCTATGTGGGCTCAGTTCCTCTATGGGTTTATTCTTTTTTAATCCTTAAGTAGGTGAAGTTCAAGTTTGCGTGCATCTTTTCTTGACGGCAGTGCGCACTCGAGAAGCTGGAACAAGTTTCCACTCCAAAGCTCTTCTCACCCAGGCTGGTGTTCGTCCTGGGCAGAAGTGGTTCCCCCGTCCACGGCCAAGGGTAGCCGTGCAAACTAACGTGGAAAAGCAATGAGCCCTTGAGCTCTGAGATCGAACACTGCACACTGCCCACCATCTGGTTTAAACGCCTGTATCCTGCTCGCATTGTTGAGCTTCTTCATATTCATTTTGATTCCGACACCTTTCAAGGCAATGACGCCCCTTAATCATGGAAATAACATGGAAGAAGCTGAAGCATTCACCGCGTTCTCCTGACGACCTTTAATTGCTGCAGGAACCACCCTGAGGGCATGGCATGCCGAGGCATGCTGGTACTTGTAGTTCATGAATGTGGCGAACCCAGTGTAATGCCCTATGTGGGCTCAGTTCCTCTATGGGTTTATTCTCTTTTTAATCCTCAAGTAGGTGAAGTTCAAGTTTGCGTGCATCTTTTCTTGACGGCAGTGCGCACTCGAGAAGCTGGAACAAGTTTCCACTCCAAAGCTCTTCTCACCCAGGCTGGTGTTCGTCCTGGGCAGAAGTGGTTCCCCTCTCCACCGCCAAGGGTAGCCGTGCAAACTAACGTGGAAAAGCAATGAGCCCTTGAGTTCTGAGAGGGAACACTGCACACTGCCCACCATCCGGTTTAAACGTCTGTATCCTGCTCGCATTCTTGAGCTTCTTCATATTCTTTTTGATTCCGACGCGTTTCAAGGCAATGATGCCCTTTAATCATGGAAATAACATGGAGGAAGCTGAAGCATTCGCCACATTCTCCTGACGGCCTTTAATTGCTGCAAGAAACACCATGAGGGCGTGGCATGCGAGGCATGCTGGTACTCGTAGTTCATGAATGTGGCAAACCCCGTGTAATGCCCTAAGTGGGCTCAGTTCCTCTATGGCTTTATTCTCTTTTTAATCCTTAAGTAGGTGAAGTTCAAGTTTGCGTGCACCTTTTCTTGACAGCAGTGTGCACTCGAGAAGCTGGAACAAGTTTCCACTCTAAAGCTCTTCTCACCCCGGCTGCAGTTCGTCCTGGGCAGAAGTGGTTCCCCTTTCCACGGCCAAGGGTAGCCGTGCAAACTAACGTGGAAAAGCAATGAGCCCTTGAGTTCTGAGAGGGAACACTGCACACTGCCCACCATCCGGTTTAAACGCCTGTATCCTGCTAGCATTCTTGAGCTTCTTCATATTCATTTTGATTCCGACAAGTTTCAAGGCAATGACGCCCCTTAATCATGGAAATAACATCGAGGAAGCTGAAGCATTCACCGCGTTCTCCTGATGGCCTTTAATTGCTGCAGGAAACACCCTGAGGGCGTGGCATGCCAAGGTATGCTGGCACTCCTAGTTCATGAATGCGGCGAACCCAGTGTAATGCCCTAAGTGGACTCAGTTCCTCTATGGGTTTATTCTCCTTTTTATCCTTAAGTAGGTGTAGTTTAAGTTGCCTGCATCTTTTCTTGACGGCAGTGCGCAGTCGAGAAGCTGTAACAAGTTTCCACTCCAAAGCTATTCTCACCCAGGCTGCTGTTCGTCCAGGGCAGAAGTCGTTCCCCTCTCCACGGCCAAGGGTAGCTGTGCAAACTAACGTGGAAAAGCAATGAGCCCTTGAGCTCTGAGAGGGAACAATGCACACTGCCCACCATCCAGTTTAAACGCCTGTATCCTGCTCTCATTCTTTAGCTTCTTCATATTAATTTTTATTCCGACGCGTTTCAAGGCAATGACGCCCCTTAATCATGGAAATAACATGGAGGAAGCTGAAGCATTCACCGCGTTCTCCTGACGGCCTTAAATTGGTGCATGATACACCCTGAGGGCGTGGCATGCCGAGGCATGCTGGTACTCGTAGTTCATGAATGCGGTGAACCCAGTGTAATGCCCTAAGTGGGCTCAGTTCCTCTATGGGTTTATTCTCTTTTTAATCCTTAAGTAAGTGAAGTTCAAGTTTGCGTGCATCTTTTCTTGAACGCAGTGCGCACTCGAGAAGCTGGAACAAGTTTCCACTCCAAAGCTCTTCTCACCCAGGCTGCTGTTCGTCCTGGGCAGAAGTGGTTCCCCTCTCCAAGGCCAAGGGTAGCCATGCAAACTAACGTGGAAAAGCAATGAGCCATTGAGCTCTGGGAGGGAACACTGCGCACTGCCCACCATCCGGTTTAAATGCCTGTATCTTGCTCGCATTCTTTGTAGTGTAGTTAATATATTCCCAATAGGCTCTGCGCATTGGAATAACATAAACGATAGTTTAGACGTAGGACTTAGGTCGACTAGGTCTCTATTGAATATGTTAGACTTAATTATGAATTCCAGCTAGCTCAGAGGTCACTAGAAACTTTCTCGAATTCACAAGAAGGGATTAGTTTCTGACAACCGCATAAACATGACAACTTTGCTCCCTCCAGAATAAGGAGTATACCGTCAGAGTCGCGCAAACAATAGATAGCTATTTTACTCAGTCAATCGTACATGCTTAGTTTCACCAGAAGTGCAGAGAAACAGAGAGACGGGCGTTTTCAATAAAAGAGGTTATTTATTGAACAGTCTTCTTTCTCATGCAAGAGAAGTGAATTGCTACAATCGCAATACTTGTCGTAAAGTAAAGTGCGTACAGTAAAAGGAGTATTACAAAGTAATACTGTAAAAGCATGGTATGGGTCCTAAGCCATACGGTGTTTAAAATGGGTACAATACATACAATGATAAAATAATGACTAAACGTACTCAACTGGTGCTTCTAAGATACGCCTACCCCGGTGTACCTAACCTAAGCCTAGTACATGGGAAGGAGTAAGTGAGATGTAGTTTGAGTTAAGATAGTTTCTGCCAAGAATCTGAATCAAGAATTCTCTAAGGGTCTAATCAGCTCCTTACCTTGGTTATAGAATGAAGGAGGTCTTGTATCTCTCTCTCAGGACTCGATCTCCCAGCAACCCGCAAGGGTGACAGGGAAACACTGGAGCTGGATTTCTCGGTAGGAGAAAAGACAGCGTCTCTCTCAGTGCGTCAGCGGGAGGGTCGGCTTCCTTCAGCACTTGCTACAGCAGGGCGTCGGGCAAGTAGATAGTCGATCTGCTCCAAACCACCGTGTGTTTTGCTAGGGCAGATACTGGTATATTTATACCTGGAAAGTGCCGAGTTTGACGTAAGGTTGGACATAAGACGTCACTAAGAACGCGCAGTTCTTTCCGGACTCCGGGAGTTCTAGGACAAATCAATACAGAAGCAGGGGGATTTCCCGGGATGCTGGAGGCTTGGTTTGCTTAAGAACACGTTGCACTTTCTAGGAGTCTATGGGAGTACCCTTTACCCAACGTTTCATACAGGCCCGCTGGTATGTGCTTTTGGAATATTGAAACTGAAAAGTCGTTATCGGAATTGTAATGGTTTCACGTATTATCCATTCAATGACAGGTTTTTTGGAGATTGTCAATGGTAATCTTTCTATTTTTTCATTGCTTAGCACCGTATAGTCTGCTCCTCTTTATGCCAAAGAGATTTGTTTATCTGTAAGGTTAAAGATAGAAAACAATGACGTTGTGTTGATTAGACGCCATGGCACGTAGCCTGACGGAGATTTTGTAACGTCCATCCTAACTGTACAATAGAACGTAATTGGGACTGGCCATGTTGTAACATTAGCATATCCTGTTCTATTATATCAATAGCAGATGATACAATGCTGTCCAGTGAATAAATTCTGGCGGACAGAGTCGTTAACCCATTGTCCACTACAGACAGTGTTTTTTCTAAATGAATACAATCAATTTCTCGTATTTTTTCAGCAGTTTCAATTTGCGTTACTTTCCAAGCTTCATTGTAAGCAGCATATATACCGGCGTATTTGAAACATTTTTGACGCTGTTTGCGAGGTCCCAATAAGAAATCTCACAAGTCAGCACCTTCTTTAAGGAAGGTCAAGGGTTGCTTAATTTCAGGTAGTGTGGATTTCTGTAGCCATTCGAGGCATAGTTTTCCTACACTGTATGTTGTTATTATCCCTGGATGTTGTCTCTGGGAATATCTTGGGTCTGGCCTGTTCTGTTTGAACCCCTGTGTTATGTTCAGGAATCTATTTTGACAGTTTTTAGTGTCTGTGGACCAGATCAACCATTTTCTCCAATCAGGATTAGTTCTATTTTGGTGTAAAATATGGGATACGTCTATCTCCACATCTGTAGTGCTATTACTATCAGGAATGGGTTTTGGTATAGACGGTTTGTTTAAGTCCTCTATCCTGGCTAGGCCAAGACAGGTTGTTTATTGAATGGTGTCATTCAGGAAAATTATCTGTTCTGGGATCATGCAGGCTCTTAATAATGATTCTAAACCTTGTACCTGCCAGTCTTTTGTACCCCAGACAGTTTTTGTCTCTATGTTGTTTTTCCAA
Source organism: Lissotriton helveticus (assembly GCF_964261635.1). Taxonomy (NCBI): domain Eukaryota; kingdom Metazoa; phylum Chordata; class Amphibia; order Caudata; family Salamandridae; genus Lissotriton; species Lissotriton helveticus. The sequence continues at coordinate 449,264,418 of NC_136061.1, forward strand.
AATTCAAAACCAAATGTAGACAATTTTTCATAAAATTTTGCAGAATATATCAGTTTATTATTTGTCAACATGTTTTTCATTCCTGTCTTATTTATAATCTTAAAATAAAACGTTTCTGGATCAGTGTTATTAAATCCTGAGAAGTATGGGAATTTCTCATAAAATGTTTTCGAGCTGCCTTTTGGCAGTGTTGGACAATGTTCCCATTGATTATAAGTGAAAACATTTCTAGGATTAGCAGATTTATGCAAATAGTGGTGACCATAATGATTAAAGAAATACATTTCTTTATAATTTGATGAACCTTTTAAATGATCATGTTCTGTAAATTTTGCTGACATTTCTAAGTCTGACATCATATTATTAATAGTTTCAAAGTCCCAATCATCAGAGAAAGTGCTAGGTGATACAAAGTCACTTAAAGAAACCTTGAACTGGTGTGCATATTTCAAGAGTTCAACCGGGCCATAGATGTCGTAATCAGTAGCGTCCCATGCTACACCACCAGGTATAGGAATGGCTGTGATGTTTACTGATGATATTTCTCTATTTTCAATGTGAGAAGATCTGTGAGGCTTCTGAACGAAGTTGATTTTCTGACTTGCTGTGTCCATTGTACTGAATTTTCCATCAATCATTCTTCCCAAGCTTAAAACCAAAATGATCCAGAGTAGGAGGGAAAGTACACCTAACAAAATCCAAAGTTCAATCCATGGTGAAATCAGATATGTTTCTCCAAGTTGATGAAAGAGTTCAGTTATTTTTTCTTTGAAAGTTTTATTTGCTGGCTTTTCTTCAAGTTCACTTGGATCTACAGAAAAGTCATTGAAATTGATGAAGTAGCCAGATGCAGTTCTGTCAATTGTTGGAATTGCTTCAGGATTCTTATTAATCTTTGTAGTAGCTTCATCTTTTGTCATATTAGTATAGTCAGAGGCTACATCATTTTAGACAGGTGTTTTATGATGAATTGTTGCAATTTGGTTTTCAAGAGGCACAAGTTCCATGGCTTTGTCGCATAGTCCTTCTTTATTCACTGCAGGTTTATCAAATGTGATTAGTCTTTCAGCTTGAACCTCTTGAATTGTAGCAAGGTTTGGTCTTCTGCTACATCTTGGGAGTCCACTGGGCCTACTACTTATTATTGGCCACATAATTGTGGTTTTACCAGGTCGATTGATACAACTCTGTTCTCCTTTTTACCAGCAAGGGGCGGTAGTACTACTGATCTTGTTCCGCTGATTGCCAAGACAGGTACTGCTTTTCTGTAAGAAGGCCCAAATTCCTTCTTTACCGCGATCCTTTCTCTGACCAGATCCCCAATCTTTGGAATCCAGACAGGTCTTGCTGGGACAGGTGGTTTTTCTTCAGTGACCGTTGACTTTAGTTTATTTTACTTATACTTCTTCTAGTTTCATTTAAGTCCTGTAAAACAGCCAAACGATCTTTGATATCAAAGTTTTTTTGTTCCACCACTTAAGTCTGACTATCGAGGTCGTCGATTATCATTCTTGTACCAAACAAACGTTCATATGGAGTGATTCCACCCAGAGAATGTCTTGGCAGATTATTAAGACTACGTTGGACACTTATTAGATGTTTTACCCACCCGTCACCGAGCCTAATACCCTCGCTGTTATAGATTGCTTTATGTCATGTTTTTTTCTGTCCACTACCGTATTTCCCTCAGGATGGAATGGACTAGAGTACCGCAATGCAATGCCCAAGCTGGCCATGGCCTCCTTGTAAGCTCAAGAGCTAAACGCAGGACCCTGGTCAGAATGTAGCATGCCAATTGCGTATGTGCCGATAAAGACTCGCAAATCTTTTATAACAGTTCTGGCATCAGCCGAGCGCTGGGGCCACATCCAAATGAATCTCGTCTTAATATTTATGGGATTGCTTCTTTCCTTGTGGACGTATGCATGTAGATAGCCTAATGCTGTATAACGGAGGTATCTGGGCTGGAATCTGGTCCGGTTCACAACTGCGATCTCTGTTGAAGTTCTGACAAGCTAATGCAAAGTTATAAACATGCACGTTCATCCCCGGCCACCAGTATTTTGATTGCAATTCTATTAGAGATTTCAAGATCTCTTGGTGCCTCAGACCCATTCCCATGTGTGCTTCTTGAATCAAGTAAGCCCTCCGGTTCGTGTTTGGGATTACTCTGTCCCCCACTCCAGGGATTCGAGCAAAAGGAACAGAATTCGCATCAATTATGTATGTATTATTGAGTGGATATTTTAGAGGTAATGCCGCATAGTCGCCTTTTAATGAGGCTTTTACAGCCAGCATTGTTTCTCCATCTATTTGTTTTTTAGAACGCTTTTTTGTAGCTACGGAAGCCGGTTGAACAGCTGCCGTTGTGGCTTTGTTAGCCAATGAATTCCCTGCAACGTGAACGCCATCACGTCGAAGACTCTGCGTATGTATTACGTGAGTCTTTTGTAGTCCTTTCTGTAAAAGAACTACTTGTTCCCATAGTTTTTTATGCTTTATTGTGACACCTGTCTCATCTTTGTAACCATTTTTAATCCAGGTCTGCATGAAATCATTGTAAGACTGGACGCAGAAATGCGAGTCACACACTATCAGTGTGGGGAATTCGCGATCGGCATTCTCAAGCGCCATCTTTAAAGCTTGTAGTTCAGCTCGCTGAGCTGTACAGTTTCTGAGTGATTCAGTTTTAGTGACCGGAGGTCTAAATTTACCTAAGCGCCAGCGACCTTTCATAATCGCGCATGCTGCATTGTAAACTTGTTTATCCACAACGTAGTGTTGTGCAGATACGTCTGTGTAGATTACACAGGTGTACTGTTGCATAGGCAGAATTTCGATCGACAGATTACATTCATGTTCGTATTCTAGATGTTCTAGTTTTTTCATTTTGGTATCAAATGCGTGTTTCACGTCTGGTGCAGCATGAGAATTAACCCATTGTATCCATCTTGGATGTAAAGCTTTAGCATTCGGAATGCTAGGTCTTGTTACTGCCTCAAGGGTTGATACTGCTGTTAAAACAGATGTGCTCTTCCCTTGGGCTAGGACTCTTTCTTTTGCTACAGCAGTTTGAACCGCAGTCAGAATTTTTTCAGTATAACTGAATTTCTCTTCAGCTTGTGTGTACAAGTGTAATTTATAAGCTATTGGTACCGTTTTTCCCTCATTAGAGGTCAGGTACGTAAATCCGCATCTTCCTGGGATGACTCGGATTACATGGTTGCGCTCGTTTGCGCGTGTTTGCAGTTTTGTTTTAGTTAACATGTCTGTTTGTATTGATCGTAAACTTTTTGTGTGTTTCTGTGTCCAATTAATTGGTTTGAAATCAGGTTTTATTAATTCGTAGAGGGGTTTAACCCTTTCTGCGTAGTTTAGTATGTAAGTTCTTCCAAAATTCAGGAAACCTAGAATTGATTGTAAGTTTTTCAGCGTTTTTGGAGCTTGGAGTACTGCACACTTCTCTAGGAAGTTGTCTGCTAGGCTTTTGCCTTCACTTGATAACTCATATCCTAAAAATAGGACAGTGAGGTGGGCAATTTGTGATTTTTTAAAGTTGAATTTGTACCCTTCAGATGCGAACCCAAGTATAATGGTGTTCACTCTTTTCAAGTGTGTCTCCAGGTCATTGTCTGTAAGATAGATGTCATCGACATAAGATAATGCCTCATAATCATACATTTGTAGTAGTTCTGTTACCCTGGCTGAAAATAATCCTGGGCTGTTCTTGAATCCCTGGTGGAGACCTCAAAATTGCCTTTGGGCCCCCATACTGGAGAAAACGGTCAAATACCTGCTTTCTGGTGCAATGTTTTGACAGAAGAAACCATTTGAAATATCTAATGTCGTTTTATATTTTTTGCGCATGATGTTATTCATCAGTACTGCACTGTGTGAGTTTTCGTACTGCAAATGTTTTGCAACAAGAGTTTAGGTGTATGTAATCCAAAACTAGACGATATGAATCGTCTGGTTGGAGACAGGAAACAAAGTGTTGTTTATTTGTGAGGTGCATGTTTCAATCACCCCCTGGTATTTAAGTTGATCTAAGATCTCCCTGACTTGTTGTTTAGCTTCTTGCTTAACAGGATACTACCTCTGTGCAGTAGGTTGATTTTTTTTAACTGAATTTTATGGTGAGGAGAATCCTCTTCCCATCCTACATGATTTTTATATAATGCAGGGGCTTGGGCCACTGCCCATTTTCTAGCAAATGTGTATTTTTTATGAATTGGAATGGGATTTGAGAAGGTAGGCATAATCATTTCTTCGCCATGTGGGCATTCCCTGACAAACTCTGGTGGCCAGTCTCTAAGGTTGTATCTTTTTTCAGAAGGCTCCCGTTGTGAAGACCTGTCCCCTCGTCCTGGAGATCTATTTCTCCGTTGGGGAGACCTTCCTCTGGACTGAAACTGTTTTTCTCTGAGAGTGGTTTGTTTATTACCCTCCCACTTCTTTTTTGGAGTATTGAGATTATTCTTAATAAAGGTTTTTTCAGGATTTTCAGTTAGTTGTGGTTTTAGTGGTTTCCCACCCAAACTATCTCTACCTAATTCTTCATAGCACTTTTCAATTATTCTGGCAAGTTCAAAAGGTTGTTCTGTTATTTCTGTTTCTTTGAATTTTTGGCGGATCACCACAGATGCTGCTTCTCCTTTTATGTTGGCTAGTAATATAGGCGAGACTTGCTTAAAGTATTTCAGTAATTTCATACTTAGATTTAAAGCAGGCTCCGGACCGTATTCATGTTGAATCTGTCTTAGTACGTCTGGTATAACCGCCATAGACGGAACACCATGTGTTTTTGTATATATTGAAGCAAAGACTGTTCCCCAAGTGTCACAGTCCTCCACATGTGGTGCGAATCCCATTGGTAGACTTATTGTCAGAATTCTGTGTTTTTCATGAGGTGTACTATCAGGAAATACTGCCTCTATTTGAGTAATATTTTCAGCTAACCAGAACGGAATTTGTTCCCGTTTTGCGGGTAATTTGCAAATGACTGATTGTATAGTCTGTGGTGTAATTTTATTTGTGTTCCCCTGGTGAGGTGTGTGCTGTGGAATTTGTATTGCTGGTTGGACTGTTAAAGTCCGCATGACATATTGGACCAATTGTCTATGTATTTTGATTAATTGTTTTAGCTGAACTAAAAGTTCTCTGTCTGACATTTCTTCAATGTCAGAATGTGGTGTATAGCTGGTTAGAACCGGCCATGTGGCTCCTGGTCTACCTAGTGGACCGAGCCTGGTAATGTGATTTTGATGTTTTAGGGCGCCATTAAACCAGAGCTGATGCTCTTGGTAAGTTAGTGGAATTTCAACGTCCTCGAAAGGAACATATTCCGCTGGAGGTTCCTCTGTTTTGTAGTAGTGGAACTCGTGTGTCACAGCATTTTCTGCCGGAAAGTTTATCCATGAATAGAATACCTCTGTCTGCCGATCTTCATGTGCCTCTACCACAAATATGACGGTACCACCTCTTGATGATACTCCATTATTTATAAGTTTGTAAGTTACACTTCTTCTTACATTTATCGGGATGTTTATTGCCTCCGGGTCATTTTGGAGGGCTGTGTCATCTAAGACTGCTTGAGCTACTATTCTAGCTCTTTCCCTTTCTTCGTCACTTTCCTTCATTTTTGCTGACAAAGTTTGCAGATCAAGTTTCAAGGAAACAAAGATTAGGTGCACAATATTTTGGAACGCTGTATCCTTCAACGTTGACTAAACCAAAACTAATTCATAGGATTCTCCTCCTACTTAGTTAGGCGAATATTATCCTTTCACCCACTCCAGACGTCTATTGGAGTTTTTACGGGAAAAGGGGTCTGTGTGAAAAGCACAACTGAGTTACTCTAGTATCTAGCGTTAAATTATCGCCTTACCAAACGTTGGGCACCATGTAGTGTAGTTCCTATATTCCCAATAGGCTCTACGCATTGGAATAACATAAACGATAGTTTAGACGTAGGACTTAGGTCGACTAGGTCTCTATTGAATATGCTAGAATTATTTATGAATGCCAGCTAGCTCAGAGGTCACTAGAAACTTTCTCGAATCCACAAGAAGGGATTCGTTTCTGACAACCCGATAAACATTGACAACTTTGCTCCCTCCAGAATAAGGAGTATACCTCCAGAGTCGCGGAAACAATAGATAGCTATTTTACTCAGTCAATCGTGCATGCTTAGTTTCACCAGAAGTGCAGAGAAACAGAGAGACAGGCGTTTTCAATAAAAGAGGTTATTTATTGAACAGTCTTCTTTCTCATGCAAGAGAAGTGAATTGCTACAATCGCAATACTTGTCGTAAAGTAAAGTGCGTACAGTAAAAGGAGTATTACAAAGTAATACTGTAAAAGCATGGTATGGTTTCTAAGCCATACGGTGTTTAAAATGGGTACAATACATACAATGATAAAAAAATGACTAAACGTACTCAACTGGTGCTTCTAAGATACGCCTACCCCGGTGTACCTAACCTAAGCCTAGTATGTGGGAAGGAGTAAGTGAGATGTAGTTTGAGTTAAGATAGTTTCTGCCAAGAATCTGAATCAAGAATTCTCTAAGGGTCTAATCAGCTCCGTACCTTGGTTATAGAATGAAGGAGGTCTTGTATCTCTCTCTCAGGACTCGATCTCCCAGCAACCCGCAAGGATGACGGGGAAACACTGGAGCTGGATTTCTCGGTAGGAGAAAAGACAGCGTCTGTCTCAGTGCGTCAGCGGGAGGGTCGGCATCCTTCGGCACTTGCTACAGCAGTTCCTCTATGGGTTTATTCTCTTTTTATTCTTTAAGTAAGTGAAGTTCAAGTTTGCGTGCATCTTTTCTTGATGGCTGTGTGCACTCGAGAAGCTGGAACAAGTTTCCACTCCAAAGCTCTTCTCATCCAGGCTGCTGTTTGTCCTGGGTAGAAGTGCTTCCCGTCTCCACGGCCAAGGGTAGCCATGCAAACTAATGTGGAAAAGCAATGAGCCCTTGAGCTCTGAGAGGGAACACTGTACACTGCCCACCATCCGGTTTAAACGCCTGTATCCTGCTCGCATTCTTAAGCTTCTTCATATTCATTTTGATTCCGACGCGTTTCAAGGCAATCACGCCCCTTAATCATGGAAATAACATGGAGGAAACTGAAGCATTCACCGCGTTCTCCTGACGGCCTTTAATTGCTGCAGGAAACACCCTGAGGGTGTGGCATGCTGGGGCATGCTGGTACTCGTAGTTCATGAATGCGACGATCCCAGTGTAATGCCCTAAGTGGGCTCAGTTCCTCTATGGGTTTATTCTCTTTTTAATCCTTAAGTAGGTGAAGTTCAAGTTTGCGTGCATCTTTTCTTGATGGCAGTGTGCACTCGAGAAGCTGGAACAAGTTTCCACTCCAAAGCTCTTCTCACCCTGGCTGCTGTTCGTCCTGGGCAGAATTGGTTCCCCTCTCCACCGCCAAGGGTATCCGTGCAAACTAACATGGAAAAGCAACGAGCCCTTGAGCTCTGGGAGGGAACACTGCCCACCATCCGGTTTAAACGCCTGTATCGTGATCTCATTCTTGAGCTTCTTCATATTCGTTTTGATTCCAACGCGTTTCAAGGCAATGATGCCCCTTAATCATGGAAATAACATGGAGGAAGTTGAAGCATTCACCACGTTCTCCTGGTGGCCTTTAAATGCTGAAAGAAACACCCTGAGGGCATGGCATGCCGAGGCATGCTGGTACTCGTAGTTCATGAATGCGGCAAACCCAGTGTAATGCCCTAAGTTGGCTCATTTCCTCTATGGGTTTATTCTCTTTTTAATCCTTAAGTAGGTGAAATTCAAGTTTGCGTGCATCTGTTCTTGATGGCAGTGCACACTTGAGAAGCTGGAACAAGTTTCCACTCCAAAGCTCTTCTCATCCAGGCTGCTGTTCATCCTGGGCAGAAGTGGTTCCCCTTTCCACTGCCAACGGTAGCCCTGCAAACTAACGGGGAAAAGCAATGAGCCCTTGAGCTCTGAGAGGAAACACTTCACACTGCCCACCATCCGGTTTAAACTCCTGTATCCAGCTTGCATTGGTGAGCTTCTTCATATTCATTTTGATTCCGACGCGTTTCAAGGCAATGATGCCCCTTAATCATGGAAATAACATGGAGGAAGCTGAAGCATTCACCCCGTTCTCCTGACAGCCTTTAATTGCTGCAGGAAACACCCTGAGGGCGTGGCATGCCGAGGCATGCTGGTACTCGTAGTTCATGGATGTGGCGAACCCAGTGTAATGCCCTAAGTGGGCTCAGTTCCTCTATGGGTTTATTCTCTTTTTAATCCTTAAGTAGGTGAAGTTCAAATTTGCATGCTCCTTTTCTTGACGGCAGTGCGCACTCGAGAAGCTGGAACAAGTTTCCACTCCAAAGCTCTTCTCACCCAGGCTGCTGGTCATCCTGGGCTGAAGTGGTGTCCCTCTCCATGGCCAAGGGTAGCCGTGCAAACTAACGTGGAAAAGCAATAAGCCCTTGAGCTCTGAGAGGGAACACTGCACACTGCCCACCATCCAGTTTAAACGCCTGTATCCTGCTCGCATTCTTGAGCTTCTTCATATTCATTTTGATTCCGACGCGTTTCAAGGCAATGACGCCCCTTAATCATGGAAATAACATGGAGGATGCTGAAGCATTCACCAAGTTCTCCTGACGGCCTTTAATTGATGCAGGAAACACCCTGAATGTGTGGCATGCTGAGGCATGCTGGTACTCATAGTTAATGAATGCGGCGAACCCAGTGTAATGCCCTAAGTGGGCTCAGTTCCTCTATGGGTTTATTCTCTTTTTAATCCCTAAGTAGGTGAAGTTCAAGTTTGCGTGCATCTTTTCTTGATGGCATTGCGCACTCGAGAAGCTGGAACAAGTTTCCACTCCAAAGCTCTTCTCACCCAGGCTGCTGTTCTTCCTGGGCAAAAGTGGTTCCCCTCTCCGTTGCCAAGGATAGCCGTGCAAACTAACGTGGAAAAGCAATGAGCCCTTGAGCTCTGGGAGGGAACACTGCCCACCATCCGGTTTAAACGCCTGTATCGTGCTCTCATTCTTGAGCTTTTTCATATTCGCTTTGATTCTGACGCGTTTCAAGGCAATGATGCCCCTTAATCATGGAAATAACATGGAGGAAGTTGAAGCATTCACCACGTTCTCCTGGTGGCCTTTAATTGCTGAAAGAAACACCCTGAGGGCATGGCATGCCGAGGCATGCTGGTACTCGTAGTTCATGAATGCGGCAAACCCAGTGTAATGCCCTAAGTTGGCTCATTTCCTCTATGAGTTCATTCTCTTTTTAATCCTTAAGTAGGTGACATTCAAGTTTGCGTGCATCTTTTCTTGATGGTAGTGCACACTCGAGAAGCTGGAACAAGTTTCCTCTCCAAAGCTCTTCTCATCCAGGCTGCTGTTCGTCCTGGGCAGAAGTGGTTCCCCTTTCCACTGCCAACGGTAGCCCTGCAAACTAACGGGGAAAAGCAATGAGCCCTTGAGCTCTGAGAGCAAACACTTCACATTGCCCACCATCCGGTTTAACATCCTGTATCCAGCTTGCATTGGTGAGCTTCTTCACATTCATTTTGATTCCGACGCGTTTCAAGGCAATGATGCCCCTTAATCATGGAAATAACATGGAGGAAGCTGAAGCATTCACCCCGTTCTCCTGACAGCCTTTAATTGCTGCAGCAAACACCCTGAGGGCGTGGCATGCCGAGGCATGCTGGTACTCGTAGTTCATGGATGTGGCTAACCCGGTATACAACCTTTACAACGCAACTTTTACCACGACCTACCATTACCACGCATTTTTTACAACGCAGGATCCATGACAACGCATACCATTACCACGCATGTATTTACAACGCAGGTACTTTTACAACGCATACCATTACAACGTAAGTATTGGTAAGTATATTATTTTATTAATAATATTATTTGGTTTTTTTTGTAAAGGGGTATTTTTTGGGTTCAGGGTCAGTTTTTAGTTTTTGGGTAAAGGGGTATTTTTTGGGTTCAGGGTCAGTTTTGGGTTTTTGGGTAAAGGGGTATTTTTAGGGTTTAGGGTCAGTTTTCAGTTTTTGGGTAAAGGGTTATTTTTAGGGTTCAGGGTCAGTTTTCAGTTTTTGGGTAAAGGGGTATTTTTAGGGTTTAGGGTCAGTTTTCAGTTTTTGGGTAAAGGGGTATTTTTAGGGTTCAGGGTCAGTTTTCAGTTTTTGGGTAAAGGGGTATTTTTAGGGTTCAGGGTCAGTTTTCAGTTTTTGGGTAAAGGGGTATTTTTAGGGTTCAGGGTCAGTTTTCAGTTTTTGGGTAAAGGGTATTTTTAGGGTTCAGGGTCAGTTTTCAGTTTTTGGGTAAAGGGGTATTTTTAGGGTTCAGGGTCAGTTTTTAGTTTTTGGGTAAAGGGGTATTTTTAGGGTTCAGGGTCAGTTTTGGGTTTTTGGGTAAAGGGGTATTTTTAGGGTTCAGGGTCATTTTTGGGTTTTTGGGTAAATGGGTATTTTTAGGGTTCAGGGTCAGTTTTGGGTTTTTGGGTAAAGGGGTATTTTTAGGGTTCAGGGACAGTTTTGGGTTTTTGGGTAAAAGGGTATTTTTAGGGTTCAGGGTCAGTTTTGGGTTTTTGGGTAAAGGGGTATTTTTAGGGTTCAGGGTCAGTTTTGAGTTTTTGGGTAAAAGGGGTATTTTTTGGGTTCAAGGTCAGTTTTGGGTTTAAATTTAAATTACATTAAATTAAATTGATTAAATTAAATTAAATTAATTAAATTACATTACATTAAATTAAATTAAATTAAATTAAATTAATTAAATTAAATTAATTAAATTAAATTAAATTACATTATATTAATTTTAATTAAATTAAATATTAAAAAATATTATATACTTACCAATACTTACGTTGTAATTGTATGCGTTGTAAAGGTATATGCGTTGTAAATACATGCGTGGTAATGGTATGCGTTGTCATGGATCCTGCGTTGTAAAAAATGCGTGGTAATGGTAGGCGTGGTAAAAGTATGCGTTGTAACGTCATACATCCGGCTAACCCAGTGTAATGCCCTAAGTGGGCTCAGTTCCTCTATGGGTTTATTCTCTTTTTAATCCTTAAGTAGGTGAAGTTCAACTTTGCATGCTCCTTTTCTTGACGGCAGTGCGCACTCGAGAAGCTGGAACAAGTTTCCACTCCAAAGCTCTTCTCACCCAGGCTGCTGGTCGTCCTGGGCTGAAGTGGTTTCCCTCTCCATGGCCAAGGGTAGCCGTGCAAACTAACGTGGAAAAGCAATAAGCCCTTGAGCTCTGAGCGGGAACACTGCACACTGCCCACCATCCAGTTTAAACGCCTGTATCCTGCTCGCATTCTTGAGCTTCTTCATATTCATTTTGATTCCGACGCGTTTCAAGGCAATGACGCCCCTTAATCATGGAAATAACATGGAGGATGCTGAAGCATTCACCACGTTCTCCTGATGGCCTTTAATTGATGCAGGAAACACCCTGAATGTGTGGCATGCTGAGGCATGCTGGTACTCATAGTTAATGAATGCGGCGAACCCAGTGTAATGCCCTAAGTGGGCTCAGTTCCTCTATGGGTTTATTCTCTTTTTAATCCCTAAGTAGGTGAAGTTCAAGTTTGCGTGCATCTTTTCTTGATGGCATTGCGCACTCGAGAAGCTGGAACAAGTTTCCACTCCAAAGTTCTTCTCACCCAGGCTGCTGTTCTTCCTGGGCAGAAGTGGTTCCCCTCTCCATGGCCAAGGATAGCCGTGCAAACTAACGTGGAAAAGCAATGAGCCCTTGAGCTCTGAGAGGGAACACTGCACACTGCCCACCGTCCGGTTTAAACGCCTGTATCCTGCTCGCATTCTTGAGCTTCTTCATATTCATTTTGATTCCAACGCGTTTCAAGGCAATGACACCCCTTAATCATGGAAATAACATGGAGGAAGCTGAAGCATTCACCGCGTTCTCCTGACAGCCTTTAATTGCTGCAGGAAACACCCTGAGGGCGTGGCATGCCGAGGCATGCTGGTACTCGTAGTTCATGAATGCAGCAAACCCATTGTAATGCCCTAAGTGGGCTCACTCAGTTCCTCTATGAGTTTATACTCTTTTTAATCCTTAAGTAGGTGAAGTTCAAGTTTGCGTTCATCTTTTCTCGACAGCAGTGCACACTCGAGAAGCTGGAACAAGTTTCCACTCTAAAGCTCTTCTCACCCAGGCTGCTGTTCGTCTTGCGCAGAAGTGGTTCCCCTCTCCACGGCCAAGGGTAGCCGTACAAACTAGCGTGGAAAAGCAATGAGCCTTTGAGCTCTGAGAGGGAACACTGAACACTGCACACTGCCCACCATCCGGTTTAAACGCCTGTATTCTGCTCTAATATATATATATATATATATATAATGATATATATATATATATATATATATATATATATATATATATATATATATATATATATATGTGTGTGTATATATCTATATATAGCCAAACGATTGGCGAAATAAGCCCGCGCCACTTTCAAATGGCGGGCCTCAACAGGGTTTCGCCTTACCCCAGCCGAGTCGTGATCAAGGGGCTGCGGCTGCGAAACGCGTTGGGTGTGATCGCAAATAAAACTTCACCTTGAATGCATCTGGGCCTCAGCTTGTTGTCTTTTTGAAGATAATATGACAATTGTTCTGTTGGATTTATTGGGGTAAAGTGTTCCAGCAGTTGAGAGGAGTGGCAATGGGGGCCTGCTTCTCCCCCAGTTACAGGTCCTGGGTGTAGCCTTTGCAGAGGTCATGTCCAGTAAAGTAGTGTCATGGTACAGGTTCATAGATGACCTCTTTATAATATGGAGAGGTTCATCTATAGAAGCTGAACAATTTATCTTGGACATTAACAACAATGAACTGAATCTCAATTTTACAGGTACAATCAGTGACAACAAGGTTAATTTTTTGGATGTAGAAGTTTATGTGGAAGGGGCAAATTGCAGACTAAACTACACCGCAAGGAAACCGCGGGCAACACGGTTCTCCATGCGTCCAGCCAGCACCCCAATCATCTGATCCGAAGCATCCCTTATGGGGAGATGCTGAGGATCAGAAGAATCTGCAGTACAGATGAAGCCTGTCTAACAGCACAAAACGATAGTAATACAAGGTTTCTAGAAAGAGGCTATTCAGAGAGCTTGGTGCAAAAAGCAATGCTAAGGGCAAACAAAACTAATACTCTTCCCAGCGTAGAAGGCATTACTGAGGTAAGAAGTACAGAGACAAGCAGTGAGGGTAACCAACCAAGACTCATTACAGAGTATAGCCGCCAACATAGACAACTACAAAAGATTGTCAGAAAGAACTGGCCTATAGTCACAGGGGATCCAGTGATAGGCAAGACATTGGCGAAGCACCCAGCAATAACTTACAGTCGTGCCAGATCGATGAATGACATGCTGGGGAAAAGTAGCCCGGAAGTAACTAGCAGAGACAACTGGCTCAAGAAAAGTAAAGGTTTCATAAAGTGCGCTTTGTGCAAGGCATGCACCATAGGGAAAAATAAAACATTTTACATGTCCCCATTTAGTGAGGCCCCGATCTCAATCACCCAAAAAATGACATGCAAAACAGATTATGTCATTTATGTGTTGGAATGCATTTGTGGGCTATGCTACGTGGGTAGCACAAAGCTACAAGTACATAAGCGCATACTCCAACACATGAGAGCGGTAAACAACAAAGATGAAGCATACCCTGTGGCGCGACATGTCAACCTTTGCCACAGAGGAGACTTGAACTGCCTCAAATATTACGCCATAGACATGGTGCTGCCGCTCCGCAGAGGGGGCAACAGGGAAGCACATTTAAGACTACTAGAAACAAGATATATCCTTGAGCTTGACACCAAGACACCCAATGGCCTCAATGCAACGAAGGACTTGTACACATGTCTATAAACAGTAACAGAAAATGATATTCTGTATAGACTAGTCCAGGTCAGCCCATATCCATTAGAAATTAGAACAAGAGGGGTCATCAAACGAGACTATAAATAAAAAGAACTGCTTTTTTTAAGAATGTTGTAATTCAATTTATCACTATGGGTAACTACACAATCTTTTCTTAATTATGAACGTACAGGGTACAAACTGACTTTCCGGGCAGTGTAGTAGCAGTAATCCACAGACTAATCGAGCCCACTTGGGCGTTGCACCATCCATCCTCCCTGTTTGTGTAATAAGATCCAGACTAAATAGATTTTAGACTAGCGAATATTTGCACATTTGAGGCAGACTTCTGCACAAGTTTCCATCAAAAGTGAAATCAATGAATTCAATGTATTATTTATTGGTATTCGGGCTTTTGACAAATATGAAAATGTATAAAGTGTATAAATGTATATATAGAATGAAATATTGGCACATAATTTTTATCATTATCATTAATGAGATGGAGGTTATCCAATATTTTATAATTCTGTAACTTTGCACATATTTATATATACTTTATCTATTTATTGTGAATTTGCACACAGGTCTGGAGTCATATCAATAAGGAGGCTGTAAGAATATAATCGTGATGTATTGAAAATACTAATGTAACATCATAAAATACATAGATTACGGTTAAAAGCTGTGGAGTAGGCAGAAGTATGTTGTTCATGTCTATAGGCCCGGAGTCATGTGACCACTACCTGTACTTTAAAATCACGAGGTGAAAATGACCATGTCATGTGATCAAGGGGTTCAGGGCCCGAAACGCGTCATGGCGGACGAGAGGTTGCACGAATAAAATAAGCGCTAAATATACCTGGTTGGGTCCGGTTTGTTTTTTACTTCCAGTTTCCTGGTGTAGCAACGAAGTTCTTGGTATATATATATATATTTATATATATATATATATATATATATATATATATATATATATATATATATATATATATTCACTGAAAAAACCATAGGTTAGAGACCATATATAGTTAGCTGGACATTTTATTGACATAAAACCAATGAAATTCCATATATAGTTAGTTGCACTAACTATATATCGCGCACCCGCAATCCACTGCTGATGATGTCACATATTACATCATTCATGACATGGTCAGTGACATCACTGATGACATCTCAAATGACATCACTGATGACATCACTGATGACATCTCAAATGACATCACTGATGACATCATCTAGTGTCTGTGTGTTTTTGTAAAGTTTAAATATGTTTTACATATTGAAGAATGAGTGGATGTATGGAAGACTGAGTGTGTGTGTGGCTGGCTGGGAGGTGTGTGACTCTGTGCATATCAATGTGTACTTGTATCAGTGATTGTATAAGAGAGTAAGTATGTGTTAGTATATGTGTGAAAAGTATGGTGTTCTGTGTTTAACTGTATAAATGAGGAAATCGAAGTGTGATTGATTCTTCACAGGACCGACTAGGTGTATGAGTGCATATGATAGTGTTGTAATAATGAGTGACTGTATGTATAAGTGATTGTATGGGTGAATGAGTGAATGTGTGTGTAGACGTAGGAATCAGTGAGTGCGTATGTAGTAACTGGTATTGGTGTGTCATGATGTCATCAGTGATGTCATCAGTGATGTCAATTGAGATGTCATCAGTGATGTCATCAGTGATGTCACTGAAGTATGGTGTTCTGTGTTTAACTGAATAGATGAGGAAATGGAAGTGTGATTGATTCTTTACAGGACTGACTAGGTGTGTGAGTAACTCCATGGATGAGTGGCAGTGTGTGAGTGTCTGCATAGGTGTATGAGTGCATATGATAGTGTTGTAATAATGAGTGACTGTATGTATGAGTGATTGTATGGGTGAATGAGTGAATGTGTGTGTAGACGTAGGAATCAGTGAGTGCGTATGTAGTAACTGGTATTGGTGTGTCATGATGTCATCAGTGATGTCATTTGAGATGTCATCAGTGATGTCATCAGTGATGTCATTTGAGATGTCATCAGTGATGTCATCAGTGATGTCACTGACCATGTCATGAATGATGTAATATGTGACATCATCAGCAGTGGATTGCGGGTGCGCGATATATAGTTAGTGCAACTAACTATATATGGAATTTCATTGGTTTTATGTCAATAAAATGTCCAGCTAACTATATATGGTCTCTAACCTATGGTTTTTTCAGTGAATTTTCAAGGTTTTGTAAATGCAAATTCCTAACTATATATGGTCTATAACCTATGGTTTTTTCAGTGAATTTCATTGGTTTTTTAAAAGCTAATATCTATAGCTGTAAAATATATTCTTTATTACGTGACGTATCACGTAGCCACGTGAGACGCCTCATGACGCGTCGCATAACCGTAATGTATCGGCTCTGCAGCGCAAACAAAACCTGTAACGTAAGCGTGCCGGAGCACGCTTACAGATATATATATTTTTTTTAACCTTAATTAGACAAAATCCACACGTGCACATATCTTGAGGCCTTGCAAAGGCACATCAAACAAACAGTCCCTACAATTTTGCCAAGTTTGCTGGAAATCTATTCCCTTAATTTTTTTTTTACTGTTTCTCTTGGTTTTCCCCTTGTTACGCTTACCGGGACGCTACCCGGTACGCGAACCGGACGCTCCAAAAACACAAGATGGCGGACTCCCGTTACGCTGGCGGTTAGCTGCCCGGTTCGCGTACCGGGAAGCGCCTCTACCGCGAAAAATCGCGGGGGACTTTAATATCCCCCTCATCAATCCTAGGGGGTCAGGAGGGGTTTACCTTGCCCCCTTTCCTTCATTTCCCCCTTCTTGTCTCTCGAACCTACCGAGAGACAAGATGGCGGCCGCTCCGGACTGTTTACAATGTTGACAGCTACGCTGCCGGTTAGCTGCCCGGCTAGCTGCCCGGTGAGCTGCCCGGTTCGCGTACCGGGACGCGCCTCTACGGCGTAAAATCGCAAAAAAATTATTTTTATTTTTTTTGCCCCGCGGGGCACTTTAATATCCCCCTCATCAATCCTAGGGGGTCAGGAGTGGTCTACCTTGCCCCCTTTCCTTCATTTCACCCTTCGTTTTTCACCACATCTTGTTTCTCGATCGTACCGAGAGACAAGATGGCGGCCGCTCCGGACTGTTTAGAATGTTGACAGACACCGGAGAGCCAATCAGCTTCGCTTCGCGAAGTTCCGTTACGCGTCAGGTACGCGAACCGGGGCGCTAACCGGAGCGCTGTCACAGATATATATATTTTTTTAAACGTTAATTTCTCAAAATCCACTGGAGCACATATATTGAGACATAGCAAATGCACGTCGGGCAAACCATATCTACAATTTTGCCAAGTTTCATGTAAATCTATTCAGCCGTTCGAGCTAAAAGTGAGTCCAACCGCCCTATGGAAAAATGAATGGGAAAAACGCGTTTTGGGACCCCCCTTTTTTCTCGGCCCCCCCTTGACGAAACCCCCCCAAATTTTCAGGGGCTGCTCAGAAACAAAATGTGCCATTGTCCTGAAAATTACAGCCAATTCCGTCCACAAACGCCAAAGTTATTAGACATAGAATTTTCAGAAATCCCATAGAGAAAAAATCCTAACTATATATACCCACTGGCTATCGCCAGTAGGTAATATACATATATAAACATATATAATCTGCATATCTATATAAATATAAATGCATGCATACATATACATATATGCATACATATGCATGTTATTTACATGAAAGTTTTAAAAACACTAATAAAAGCAAAGCTAAAAAGCCACCTCATTACAAACAGAATTGCTTTAACTTAAACAAGGGCGAGATCTATTGCATTTTCAATGCTTGTTTACTTTGGTTCTATCAAGAAGGCATTCAGATGTGTCACACATTTGCCATAAATTCTGAATGTTAGCACTCTAGTTGCTCATTAGATCACTGTAGTAAAGCTAGTGCTCACCAGGGAAGTCTGCTGCTAATCATGGTTTGCAGCCATTTTCCCGCATTTTTTATCCCGCAGACTTTCAGTCCGCATATCATTATCCCGCAAGGTCATTGACCTCGCATACCATTATCCCGCATTTTTTCAAAACGCATGTGCATTTATCGCGCATGCCTTTACAAAGAATTACGTTTTAAAGGCATGTATGGTAAGTGCATTTGCGTTGTGAAAACCACGATGACGAGAGAGGTAAGTGGGTTTGTGTTAATTTTTTCGTGGGTTAGTGATTGTGTAGTGTAGTGTAGTGTTGTGTAGTGTAGTGTTGTGTTAGTGTAGTGTAGAGTTGTGGTGGTTGTTTAGTGTAGGGTCATGCTGGGGGTAGTGTTTTAGGGTTTAGGGTTGTGTTGTAGTGTTTGCGTAGTGTAGGGTCATGCTGGGGGTAGTGTTTTAGGGTTTAGGGTAGTGTTGTAGTGTTTGCGTAGTGTAGGGTCATGCTGGGGGTAGTGTTTTAGGGTTTAGGGTTGTGTTGTAGTGTTTGCGTAGTGTAGGGTCATGCTGGGGCTAGTGTTTTAGGGTTTAGGGTAGTGTTGTAGTGTTTGCGTAGTGTAGGGTCATGCTGGGCGTAGTGTTTTAGGGTTTAGGATAGTGTTGTAGTGTTTGCATAGTGTAGGGTCATGCTGGGGGTAGTGTTTTAGGGTTTTGGGTAGTGTTGTAGTGTTTGCGTAGTGTAGGGTCATGCTGGGGTGTAGTATTTTAGGGTTTAGGGTAGTGTTGTAGTGTTTGCGTAGTGTAGGGTCATGCTGGGGGTAGTGTTTTAGGGTTTAGGGTAGTGTTGTAGTGTTTGCGTAGTGTAGGGTCATGCTGGGGGTAGTGTTTTAGGGTTTAGGGTAGTGTTGTAGTGTTTGCGTAGTGTAGGGTCATGCTGGGGGTAGTGTTTTAGGGTTTAGGGTAGTGTTGTAGTGTTTGCGTAGTGTAGGGTCATGCTGGGGGTAGTGTTTTAGGGTTTAGGGTAGTGTTGTAGTGTTTGCGTAGTGTAGGGTCATGCTGGGGTGTAGTGTTTTAGGGTTTGGGTAGTGTTGTAGTGTTTGCGTAGTGTAGGGTCATGCTGGGGGTAGTGTTTTAGGGTTTAGGGTAGTGTTGTAGTGTTTGCGTAGTGTAGGGTCATGCTGGGGTGTAGTGTTTTAGGGTTTTGGGTAGTGTTGTAGTGTTTGCGTAGTGTAGGGTCATGCTGGGGGTAGGGTTTTAGGGTTTAGGGTAGTGTTGTAGTGTTTGCGTAGTGTAGGGTCATGCTGGGGGTAGTGTTTTAGGGTTTAGGGTTGTGTTGTAGTGTTTGCGTAGTGTAGGGTCATGCTGGGGGTAGTGTTTTAGGGTTTAGGGTTGTGTTGTAGTGTTTGTGTAGTGTAGGGTCATGCTGGGGGTAGTGTTTTAGGGTTTAGGGTAGTGTTGTATTGTTTGCGTAGTGTAGGGTCATGCTGGGGTGTAGTGTTTTAGGGTTTTGGGTAGTGTTGTAGTGTTTGCGTAGTGTAGGGTCATGCTGGGGGTAGTGTTTTAGGGTTTAGGGTAGTGTTGTAGTGTTTGTGTAGTGTAGGGTCATGCTGGGGGTAGTGTTTTAGGGTTTAGGGTAGTGTTGTACTGTTTGTGTAGTGTAGGGTCATGCTGGGGGTAGTGTTTTAGGGTTTAGGGTAGTTTAGTTGTTTAGTGTATGCTAAAGGCATATTCGTTCTAAAAGTTTTCGTTATTTTAATTTGCGGCCTAATAGTACATGCGGGATTTTTTTTGCGGACTGATGGTATGCGGGATTTTGTCATATATTCGCTAATCATACTTTCTATGGCAAAATGAACCCCCTCATGTTGTTCCTTTTTAAATTAAATGTTTTAAGAGTTACCACTTTATTCCAATCAAGATGGCTTCAGGTGTGCCATACCTTTGTAATAAGTAGGACTGTTAGCACTCTAGTTGTTCTTTAGAACACTCTGGGACATTCTGTCATTGGGCTATAGTTGGGCTACATCTGGCTGATATTTGGGCTACATTTGTTTTTTTTTGTCTCTGGTGGCCATCTTTGGGCTACATTGGGCTACATTGGGCTACATTGGGCTACATTTGGGCTACATTTGGGCTCCAACATATATATAGCCCAATGTAGCCCAATATATATTTTTCAAAGTTAATTTTCGTAAAAACCACTGGAGCCTATATCTTGAGACATAGCAAAGGCACATCGGGCTACCAGTCCCTACAATTTTGCCAAGTTTGGTGTAAATCCATTCAGCCGTTCAGGCTAAAAGTGAGGCCAACCGCCCTATGGAAAATTGCATGGGAAAAACACGTTTTGGGACCCCCCTTTTTTCTCGCCCCCCCCTTGACGAAACCCCCCCACATTTTCAGGGGCTGCTCAGAAACAAAATGTTCCATTTTCCTGAAAATTTCAGCCAATTCTATCCTCAAACGCCAAAGTTATTCGACATAGAATTTTCAAAAATCCCATAGGAAAAAAATCCTAACTATATATACCTACTGGCTATCGCCAGTAGGTAATATATTCATATATATATATGTATATATATATATATATATATATATATATATATACATATATATACAAACACCAGTCCCGGCCAACTCACGGGCAGTCCGAAACAAAGCGTTTCAGCTATCGCCTGAAACGCGTTGTTTCCTGCAATAAATTAACTTCTCAAGCAACGTGATGCATCCAAGTAGTCTGTTGAAGAAGCGGATTAGTGTATTTTTTATATATATATGTTCTACGAGTGCACAATAAAGGAGTCCTTGTTCTACGAGTGCACAATAAAGGAGTCCTTGTTCTACGAGTGCACAATAAAGGATTTGTGCAAAGATCTCCTGGTGTGTCATCTCTATGTCCTTCTAACTAGTTGGATTTGGAACCTGTGTGAAGTAAAGAGTAGCGGCTGCTTCTACCGATGGCACCAGCGCTGTTAGGTTGAGGATCGCTCGAGCAGTGTTTTTGAAGCACACATATATATATATATATATATATATATATATATATATATATATATATATATATATATATATCTCCAAATCAGCTCCTCTCAGCTTCTCAGCAGCAGGCAAGCATGTACGCCAACCCGACAATGAAGGAGACGGACCACCAGGTACCGCAAGATGTTATTTATTGCATTAACACAGCAAACAGCTACGCGTTTCGGGGACTTTATAGTAAGAAATTATCATTTAAAAAACCTTTGAAATGCAATGAAAAAGTGATTGAAAGAGATAAACAAATCGTCGAGGTAATTATCTGGAGGGAACTTACAGCTAGCTCAGGTTTGAACAGCTGTAGGAATATATAATAAAATGTTCCAATTTATTGCTAGGTATGTATTAGCAACTTCGGAAAGAATTTTGACTAGAAGATCGTTATTCAAGTCTCCTTAATACAGGTAATAGTAACCTGCCAGTAATAAGAATAACATTTGATTAATATAAAACTATGACATTTCTAAAGAGCTGTATTAATTTATACCTTACAGCTGAGGTTGAAGGCAAGGAATATAGAAACGCCTCACCGCAAGAACAAAACGCTTCATTTAAAAGCTCCTCACCCAGATGCCCTTGCACCGGTGAGTGAGACATGATGGTAGAATGGTGTGAGTATGAACAGAGTTAGAATGGCGGTGAGACTAGTGGTATGTTGGCATAACACTTACCATGGTTTGAAAAAACTTTTTAATAATAGAAGCAACATTTGTGAAGAGCTAATCAAAAAAGAAAGAAGTACATGTGAATGGTTTTAATATTAGGTATTTTTGTTTTAATGTAAACAAGAATGAATTTTTTGGATAAAGTAGGGGTTGAGAAAATCATAGCTCATGGAAATACTAACTTGTATCTATAGCTTAAACAAATGTTTTGATTTAAGTCTTGAATTGATCATGTATAGGCCTTAGAACGTTGTGAGTAGTAAAGAATGTTTTATTTATGCATTAGGTGACAGTTTGGATGCGGAGAAATACATTGAAATTGTCCTGAAGAAGGAGGCCATAATCATCTAAGGCTTCCGAAACGCGTCGACGCACTACAAAAGGGTTAAAATTCAAAGTTGTCAACGATTAATTAGGTATAGGAATGGAAAGCCTCCCCACTGTTGTCAACAAATGAGTTGAATTAACCACATAACAAGACAAAGTGTGTTGTCTCGATTATATTTCTCCATCTTCCACATTAGGTGGTTTTTGTCTATTGTTTTTAATGATTTTGTATATGGATTCATGTTTTTAATCAAAAATAAATGTATATTTTTTACTATAGTGGTTTTTTCCTTGTTAAGTGTTTGCCAAACCTTCGGTTTATGGTCTAATAGTGCAGTTGCGATTAGTGTAAGAGTGAAGTGAATGCATGAATATCTGTACGTATTGTCCTCCCAACGGAAACAATTTATTTTTTTACCTAACAGTATACTGGAGCTCCATTTTCCCTTGGGTTACATCTCTTTTTGTTAAAGATTCAATGAAAAAAAACATAGGTTTCGGGGACGTTATAGTTATTTCGACATTTCACTCATACAAAACCATAGAAATTCTGCTGTTATAGTTAGTTGAGCTAACTATAACTCGTGCCTGAAACCTATGTTTTTTCTGTGAATTTCAAACGTTTTTTAAATACTAATTTCGAATTATAATGTTCATTAAACCTATGGTTTTTTTAAGTGACTTTAAATTATCATTCCATTCCCAACCAAGTGAAATTAGCCGATATCTCCAGTTTTCCAGCAATAGCTTCCGCAAAAAAATTTGCCACAAATGAGAGCGACAACTAACACTAATAATATGCAGAGTAGGCGTTCCCGTGCAAAAATAACACGAAAACACCAGTTCCCGATATTTTCAATGAGCAGTCAAACCTAGGGTGTGATCCAAAAACAGGCGATAAGTTGCGTTAGCAGTAGGACTTTAACATCTGCTTTTTACTGGTAAAAAGCAGGATGACTACCTACAGTGTGAAAGGGAGCCCAGCCCAGAATCACATCTAAAGACCAACACTTGTCATAGAGTTACAGATCATGCAGCTCCGACACCCAAGAAGGCCACAACACCCACTGCCGCCAACCTCAGGACCTCCCCCCAGACCACGCCCCTCCCTACTACCACAGAGGCAGCGCAGAACAGGACAGCTGACCTTCCGAAAACAGCATGGGCCCTCAGCCACACAATAGCTGAATGTTGGGAGATGTGGCAACCAAGTATGTGTGAAGGATGTAAGTTACCCATCAATAAAAATGCACACCATACCAAGTGTGCTGGACAGACCTCACTATGCACAGCACAAACCTCTCCATGCTGGTGCCGGTCGTGTTGTGGATAATAGACGCAACCATGTTACCTCAGGTAGTGAGGAAGATCTCGGTCAGGTAGCTGTGTTGTCCCACCCTGTAAGCGGAAGCGCAGTGGGCTGGCCCAATGTACGCCACTCCAGGGTAGATGTGTGAATAAATAGGCCGGGGCTCTGGGCATGGTCCACTTCTTTGAAGGCCAACACATCTGCCAGAGCGGCGGCCCTCACTCTGCCACATGGCCGCCGCCATGACTGCGGGCCTCCTCGACACAGGCCCTCTGCAAACACAGCGGCACAGTACCACAGACTTATGTCTGTACAGACTACTGCCGTCGATCTACTCTGCAGACAGCAGGGCTCTCAATTCAGATGAAGTGGCGATTGCAGATAACGCAGTCCAGTAGGCAGGACACAGTGCTCCCAGTGCAGCCCGCCCGGACCACTCATTATCTGCTGCGCACACGCTGAGTGCCAGAGGTACCACTAACTCAGTGCACCACAAGTCAACGCCACGTGGCCTTATTACGGCATAATTAATTAGACAATAGACAATGCTACCAGTGCGGCCCGCCTGGACCACGCATCATCGCAGGGTGCGCACAAGCTGAGTGCTTCAGGTGCCACTAACTCAGTGCACCACAAGTCATCGCCACATAGCCTTATTAAGGCAGAAGTCATTAGACAAAAGACATTGCTACCACGCATCATTGCAGGCTCCGCACATGCTGGTGGCTTCAGGTGCCACTAACTGTGCAGCTCAACTCAACGCCACGTGACTGTGGGGCCCTGCTGGCTGCTGCTTCTGGCCTACACTGTGGTCAGCAGGGGTTACATTTCAAATTCAGTCAGATTCATTAATTGCAGAGTCCAGTAGGCAACTAAGTATAACGTCCCTCAAAACTACATAATATCCTTTTAGTATCCTTGCTTCAACTTGTGTTATATCAGTTATAGCTTTACTACAATGACCATATTCATCTTGCAAGTCCAAACGATCACTGAATGGCAGTCTACACTGCGGACAGCAGAGCTCACAATTTGAACTATAACGTACCTGCAACCTACATATTTCGACAATGTATTCCATACATATTTCATGTTTTCTTCCATACGCCTACACTGCGGTCAGCCGAGCTCACAATTTGAATTCAGTCTTGTATTAATTGCAGAGAGAATTGCCTATGTCCTCAGATTTTGTTAAGAGTCTGTGACTAAACGCATTCCTCGATGTCTGTGCTGACCAATGCCTTCGATCACAATTCACACGAGTCGCAAATGCAGATGACGCAGTCCAGTGGGCAACAGACATTGCTCCCAAATCGGCTCGCCCGCACCAAGCGTCATCCCTGGCTAGGCAAACGCTGAATGCTTCTGATGCTCCTATCTCAGTGCAGCACAACTCA
Organism: Lissotriton helveticus; assembly: GCF_964261635.1. Lineage (NCBI taxonomy): Eukaryota > Metazoa > Chordata > Amphibia > Caudata > Salamandridae > Lissotriton > Lissotriton helveticus. The sequence goes on from NC_136061.1 coordinate 449,289,012, forward strand.
TGGACCCTTTATGATACAATGTTTTGTGTATAACTTCACAGCTGCTGCCACTACCTCAGTGTACCACAAATCATGGACTCTTTACGATAGAATCTTTTGTGTATTATTTCAGATCTGCTGCTCCTACGTTAGTGCAGCACAAATCATTGCCCCTTTATGTCTGATCCAATGATTACTGTTGTACTTGTTACCAGCACCAACCATTCCCGGAGGGCTGGCTTACACTCACCCCACATGCATCCAGCAAAGACGTCACAGAACATGTGATCTGGTAATAAAAAGGAGTTGAGCGCACGTGCACGTGCCAGTACCCAGTTCCACTATTTATCTGTGTCTGTGTGTTCATTATGTATGCAAGAAGCTGCCCCTGGGCCCTACCACATTACATTGCGCTGTGGACAGCGTATGCAACCATGTTACCTCTGGCAGTGGGGAAAACTTTGTTATGTAACGTTGTCTCGGTCATTGTACAAGTACGTACGTAGAGACTGGATCATTAGAGTACTATAATGAGAGTGTATAGTGAATTTATAAGTGCTTGGGGATTGGCAGAGTGATTGTATAACTACATATGTTGTCGCAGCCTAACCCCGAACAAGAGCTTGGCTCTAATTGGCTGCCCTCCATGTGCCAAAAACTGAAACTTGAACTTTCCAAGGCCCCGTATTGCTTCAGCTGCAACACTCCACTGAATGTGCATTAAACATTCATATCCACACAGATGTGTCATGTCCACCATCTTTCATGTGTGGAACTATGGATGAATGTAGGGTCAGTGATCCCCAGTACCTTCAATGCTGGCCATGTTGTGGGACTTGGCTCACAGAGTGACACATTGGCGCTTGCTGCCCAGGTGATTGCAGCACTACAACACGGACACCTGTATCAATTGATTCCTCATACAACTCACACAGGAGCCACACATGACTGGCATACGCCAGGCCATCCCACTCCTCTTATGCTTACAGGGAAGGACATAAATGCTGCATGGCCCAGGTTTTAATTGCAGTGATCTGCTGGTCACAGGCCTAGTTGTCAGTACGCCACAGCCACTCCCTCACGGCTGGTATACACCCACACCACACCATTCAGCACAGAAGTCACAGGACAAGTGACCCTGCCAATAAAAAAGACCGGGCGCATGTGCTCTATGCTATTTTAGAGTTGCTCGCACCAGATGCACTGCGGCCAGTACAGGCACACCGGCACGGGACGCTGACTTTCGGTTCAATGATGTACGGGTACCGTAACTGCTGAGGGGGTGTGCAGCCTGTGGTGATGGCCCGTCCCGGCGGTCTGGACAGCTCAGTTTTTGAGTGCCCTGCTAGACCGCAGTGTAGGCCCGAGCTATCATACAGTGCAGGCCTACCGTCATGTGGTGTTGTCTCGCTGGTCACTGAGTAAGTGGCACCGCAAGGGCTGTGTGGGTGTGCAACCTGTGATGAAAAGCCGGGTGCACTGGTTTGTCCTCTGCCATGGCAAAATCAAGTCTCAGCACCAAATGTGTGACCTGGTGGCCTGTGGAGTGGGGTTGTATGATATGCAGGGTACACAGTCCGCTGACCCCGGGCTTGGGGCTTGCAGCGGCACATGGTAGGCCCTCTTTTCTACATGCAGGTTCGAAAGGAGAGCAGAGAGGCTTGTTTGCGCAGCGGCGGGCAGTCACCTCCGGGCAGTGGTAGTGCCTGGGGGCAGAAGCCGGGGTGCGCAGCGGCGGGCAGTCACCTCCAGGCAATGGGAGTGGATGTGGTGCAGCAGCCTGGGTACGCAGCAGGGGGCAGACAACTCTGGGCAGTGGAAGTGGATGGGGTGCAGCAGCCTTGGGACTCAAGGGGCGGGACAGCAATTTAGGCATGCACCATTGTATGTACTCTGCCATTACTGATTCCATACTATGTTTCAGATGACGTGCACCATTGTATGTACTCTGCCATTACTGATTCCATACTACATTTCAGATGAGTAAGCTTGAGGGCTCCACTATGCCCCGGCACATGGTTGGAGACACATCAGTGGCAGAAAGGTGAGCTGTGAGGGTTTTGTCCACAGTGTGGGCACTCACTGTCATGGGCATCCGCAGAAATTTTTCCAGGGGGGGCGCTAACCTGGCAAATGAAGGGGCGTGGCTAATGTTAATCAATAGGGGCGGGGCTAAAATGGCAGACAATGAGGATCGGGTAATGCTCAGGCCAAGCTGAGAAAAAAAAGTGGTGAATTCTGCATTTGAAACTGGACAACAATTAGAGCACACATATTAACCCTAATATTACACCCTGGGCCCTTAAAACTCATACATTCCCTAATCCCTGAAATTAGCCCCCTGGCACCCCAAAACACATAACCCATACCCGCCCTGACCCCTAAAATTGTCCCCCTGGTACCCCAAAACCCATACCTGCCCTGAACCCTAAAATGTCCCCCCTTGCAACCCAAAACCCATACCCACCCTGAACCCTAAAATTACCCCTGGTACCACAAAACCCATACCCACCCTGAACCCTAAAATTACCCATGCCCCCCCAAAACTCATACCCGCCCTGAACCCTAACATTACCCCTGGCACCCCAAAACCCATATCCACCCTGATCCCTAACATTTTCCCTAGCACCCCAAACCCCATACTCGCCCTGAACCCTCAAATTACCCCTGGCACCACAAAACTCATACCCACCTTGAACCCTAAAATTATCCCTGCCACACCAAAACCCATAATCACCCTAAACCCTAAAATTACCCCACTGGCATGCCAAAAGCTGAACGCTTTGGAGCAGATTTACAAGCCCCTGCGCCACTTTTGCGTCACTATTAACATGGGAAAAGTGTCGCAAAAGTGTCCCAAGGGGCTTGTAAATCTACCCCTACAAGCTTACACTACATTCGCATATTCGGAGGGGACTGTCCTCCTTGAGGTTTCCATGCATGTAAGTCTAAAACACTGTAACCTAGATATGCAGCCAGTAGGTAATGCTGGTGATGCTGCAGAATGCATTAAAGTTACTGAAACTTACTTAAAAACTGCTGCCTGCTCTTCTCATACTATTCGGTGGAGTCGGGCTGATCAGCAGCACTGTCGTCTTGGCATCCAGCCCCTCCCGAAGGTCTCACTTTCTAGATAGGTGTTGGTCAAATGTCTCCTGGATTCTTCTTGCCTGGGCCTCCTCTGCTTCTTCGTCTGTGCCCTTGGATGCAAAAAGAGACAGATCCATGGCCCTGTTCACCATTTATCTGGTGAGCAGCGCCATGGATGTGTATTCCATACAAGTGCACAGACAGCAGGGTGAAAGGGACAGCAGTGCAGGTGATGCTTTTCCTTTGTAAAGTCATTCCTGCTGGCGTCATAGCCCATGGTTTGCTGTCTGTGCACTTGTATGGATACACACCTATACAAGTGTACAGACAGCAAACCCTGGGCTATGATGCCAGCAGAAATTCCTATACAAAAGAAAAGCGTCACCATCCCTTTCCCCTTGCTGTGCACATCTTCCCACTCCCACGCCATGACCAGGCAGCTAGAAGTGGTGATTTGTCATTCTAAGGGGTGTGAATGTTATAAGAATGTGTGTGCCCGGCTGAGACAGCTTCCCCGCACACCACACACACACACAGCTGCATCCGAGTACTTCACACAGGTCTTTAAAAGACCATTCAAGGAACAACACAAGTTTGAAAGCGCAGAGCTTTATAACTTCCTAAAGATAAGAGTAGCAATCACCAAAGCAAACATAACTGAGCACACACCCTCAATACTGCAATATGCCACGAGCCTAAACATAATAGGACACCAAGTAGCACACATGTACAAAGCCCTGTGCCCCAAGACCTCTAAACTTTACAACAGAATCACAGCCCATTGGGCAACAGTGGCAGGGAGGGAACTTACTGACAAGGAGAACGCCGACCTCTGGTCATCCACATCAAGAAGGAAGGTGACAACAACACTAGATCAGACAAAATTCTGGCTGTTACACAAGGCCTACTGGACCCCAGCCAGACTAGCATCCATGGGTATTAGAGAAAACGACTCCTGCTGGAACTGTAACAATCAGAAAGGGGACCTGGCACACCTCCTCTTTCACTGCATCAAGGTCAGGAAATTTTGGGACTCGGTTAACACACTGGTAAACGATGTCACAGGGGCCACCCTAGCACTTGACTTCCACCATCTAGCACTGGGGTACACCGACCCTTCCATAAGATCCGAAACGGACAGAGACCTGATTGACCTCCTGCTCACAGCCGCGGTCAAGACGGTTTTAACCAACTGGAAAGACACAGCGAAAGCCACCTTCAAAGCCTGGTTTAACTGGGTCATTTTCTTGCGGGGGGCTGACAACATAACAACCAACAACTTACCGAACGCAGGGAAGAAAAGCGAAATGTGGCTCTCGCTGGACAACTACCTGTTCTCACACAAGCCACCTTGAACGCCAGAGAGACAACCGGGAAATAAGCCCCAAGCAAGATGAGACACCACTGAATAAGACTACTAAGATCGCCTACTTTGCTAACTAGCCGAGCCTCTCTACTCCCTACTCTCTCTACTCTCTTTCTCTATACCTCTCTCTCTACGCCACCGGGGGAACGGAAAGACAATTGGACAATTCAGCAAGGGGGAAGGGGGAATGCCAAGAGGAACTGAAGAAGAAGTGAGAATAAAGTGGACAAACGGCTGCAAATCACTACCTAAACCCCCCCCCCCCGGTGGCCCTTTCCCTTGTCCTCAGTTATCTCCCATGTATATCCTGTATATCCTCTGCACCATGTAAATATAATTTTCAATAAAAATCTACTGAAATAAAAAAAAAAGACCATTTACTTGGTAATGAGGCTTTGTTGTGTTTTCACCCCTACTTAGAGCCCCTGCATCTCCACTCTGCACATGGCTTTGGCTGGATGAATTAGCCCCCCCTCCCGAAATTTGAGGGAGAGGAGTTGACGTGAGGTTTAAAAGAGGGGTGAACAAGGGATTGAAGACACTGAGTGGTGACTGTGATGGGGCAGACATTTAATGCAGTTTCCTTTACAAATAGGTTTATTGTACAAATCTAATTTGACATACTCGCAGGCAGCAAATGCTGCTGCCTTTCCATGGAGTCTGAAAGTTTTTTTCAGGAAGTTGGGTCGACGAGCTGATCGGGTTATTTTCTTCCTTCATGTGGTGGTGATGAGTGGGTTGCAGGGCGCCTGCACTTGTCGCCTCTGTCATTGGTAGCCCCCTCCATCTGAATGCCAAGGATCACCGCCCCCCAACCACCGGTACCTGGAGGGGTCGCTGTGATGCCTAGAGTGACCAACTGGCATGGGTGCAAATTCAGGAAAGTGAGTGTAAAAATTCAGGACTAAAGGTCAAAATTCAGGACAAAAATTCAAGACAGGAGGTCAAAATTCAGGACAAAAGGTAAGGTTTAAACACACATCAGAGAAGGTTGCGCAATAGTATATAAGTAAGTAAATAGACAACCACTAAAGTACAAGTGAAAATAAGTTTATATTAAGTTGAGACAATTGTGCACTTCATGGTTTGTCAGTATACGTGCAGCTTTAAGCAAATGTGCAGGTCTTTTTATGGTAACAAAACCGCCCCCACCATTCCAGCTCCCAGAAAAAACGCCTGATGCCCGTTCCGGCCAGTCTGGCTTTGATACCACCCTCCAATGGTGCCCCTCATCTTCTCATAGACCCTCTCGCATGTGTATTTAATTTCTTGTATAGAGCTACTCATCCCAAATATGTGGGGCAGAGTTTTGGAGTGCGTTACAACACACACATATTATATAGAGACAATCACTCATATAAATGAGAAAGTCAATATATAGGAAATGTTGCTTAAGATAATGGGGCTTACAATGTGTAATCATACTTTCATCCATCATTCAGTCTTTCACGATTCATTCTGTCCTTCCATCTGTGTGCCGATCCATGTCCATATTCATCCATTTACAAACCTATCCATCACGTTTCCTTCCATCCATCTGTACACTCATCCATCCACTCTTCCACACATCCATCCATTAACTCATCCATCCAGCCATTCACCTGTTCAGTCATCCATTTACACATCCCCCTTCCTCTTTCAATTCCCCTTTCACTTAGCCATCCATCCTTCCATCCACCCACCCATCCATCTACTCATCCACTCATGAATCCATCCATTGAACCTATCATTCATCTATCCTTTCTCTCATCCATCCACCCTTTCTCTCATCCATCCACCCTTTCACTCCTTCACTCATCTATCCATCCTTTTGTCCATCTACCCGCCCTTTCACTCACTCATCCAGCCTTACATCCACCCTTTCACTCATCCGTCCATCCATTCACCCTTTCACTTATCAATTCAATAATCCACCCTTTCACTTATCAATTCATCAATCCATCCATCATTCCACTCATCCATCCACCCATTCACTCGCCCGTCATCCACCCTTTCACTCATCCATCCATCCATCCATCCATCATTTCACTCATCTATCCAGCCATCCATCCATCCACTTATCCCTTAACTTACTTACTCACTCACCTTTTCACACTAATTATGAGACCCATCAAGGACTCCACCCTCGCTGTAGTTCCTAAAGTAAGGGGTGGGGTGGAGCAGGGTTCACTATGCCCCTGCACATAGGCAATCTGAAAAAGTGGAAGGCATGAGTCATGCATGATGCGCAGGGCCTTGACGTGGGGCGACTGTGACATGGTGTTGTTTCCAGAGCTTTAAGTGGGATGAGAAAACTAGGGGGTCTCTTCAAAAGGGTGTTTGATGTAACAAAATGCGTGCCTTAAAACACATAAGCTAAAATTCTGTGCTTAATATAATATGCCGCCTGACTGGTATTTTTGTTGCTTCTGTCATTGCATCCAGATATATAATACAAGTAACGTTACACTTAGAACAAGTAACGTTACACCTACAACAAGGCAGAACTATTGGCTTTGTCAATGGTTGTTAGTTGAATAAAATAAAAAAGCAGCAATCATGGTTGCTGTACTAAAACTATAATCCTTTCCTTTCAACTTCTTTTACTGCCTTCCTTTGGCTAAGTGGATTCTCACCTAGCAGCAGCATGGGCGTTTTTGCACTTTCATGTGACAGAATGCCCTGCCCTGGACCGAGGCTGGATGAGGCCACCACATGCTGTGCCAGCCCAGACTGACCCATTGTCATTCTGTATGGGGAAATCAGCCCCACACAGAATGATAATGGGCGGAGTGGGGCTGCTCTTGTGCTCAGAGGAGTGCGAGGCGCCCCATCAGGGAGCTGAGGCCTTTTGCAGGGGAACAGCTCTGTTCCCTGCAATGCTTAAAAGCCCCAGCGTCAGGCCTCACTCCTGGATGCATTGGTACAGATTGACTTGCGCATGGGGGGGGGCAAGGAGAGGCGCTCCAGGGTGGGGCAAGCGCCCCTCCTTGCCCCCCCTGCGAACGCCCATGCTCACTGTCCCTCTCCATTTCTTTCTTTCGCTCCCTCACACTCTTTCTCTCTCTCTCTCCCTCACTCTATCTCTTCCTCCCTCTCACACTGTTTCTCTCTTTCTCTCTCTCTTCCTATCTCACTCTTTCTCTCTCTCGTTCTCACTCTCTTCCTCTGTTTCTCTCTTCCTCTTTCTCACACTGTTTCTCTCTTTCTCTCGCTCTTCCTCTCTCTCACTGTTTCTCTCTCTCTTCCTTTCTCTCTCACTCTTTCCCTCTTTCTCTCTTTCTCTCTGTCTTCCTCTCACTCTTTCTTTCTTTCTCTCTCTCTCTCTTTCTCTTCCTTTCTCTCACTGTTTCTCTCTCTCTCTCTCTCTCTCTCTCTCCATTGATGGATGCATGACGCACAATCTTGTCTTGCTTTTTGTCTAACAGGCTGTGATTCACAGATTGATGCCCCCCCACACGGGTCTCCCACCACGAGGCGATGACTTCAGTTCTACTGAGTTACTGCCACCAGTGCTGAGCGAGTGTGCAGCCTGCGATGGTGCGTGGCCATCCTGGCAATCAACATCTATTTTGAATTGTGAGCTTGGCTTGAGCATGTGTACACAACGGGTGAGGAGGTTGCTTCGGCACGTGGTGGACCCTCTTCGACACACGCCAGTGGCGGAAGGTGAGCAGAAAGGCTTGTTTGCGCAGCAGCGGGCAGTCCCCTCCGGGCAGTGGGAGTGGATGGGGTACAGCAGCCTGGTTGCGCAGCGGCAGGCAGTCCCCTCCGGGCAGTGGGAGTAAATAGGGTGCAGCAGCCTGGGTGTGCAGCGGCAGGCAGACACCTCTGGGCAGTGGGAGTGGATGGGGTACAGCAGCCTGGGTGTGCAGTGGTGGGCAGACACCTATGGGCAATGGGAGTGAGTGGGGTGCAGCAGCCTGCGTGCACAGCAACGGGCAGGCACCTCCGGGCAGTGGAAGTGGATGGGATGCAGCAGCCTGGGTGCGCAGCGGCGGGCAGACACCTCTGGGCAGTGGAAGTGGATGGGGTACAGTAACCTGGATACACAAAGGCAGGACAGCGATTTAGGCATGTGCAGTTGTATGTACTCTGACATTACTGATTCCATACTATGTTTCAGATGACTAATCTTGAGGGCTGCACTATATCCCAGCACGTAGTTGGAGACACAACGGTGGCAGAAAGGTGAGCTGTGAGGATTCTCTCCACAGTGTCAACACTCACTCTCCCTCTCCATCTCTTCCTTTCTGTCACTCACACTCTTTCTCTTTCTCTCTCTCTCTATCTCTCCTTTCTCTCTCTCACACTGTTTCTCTTTCTCTCTCTCTTCTTTGTATCTCACACTCTCTCTCTCTTCCTCTCTCTCTCATTCTTTCTCTCTTTCTGTCTTCCTCTCTCTCACTCTTTCTTTCTCTTTCTCTTCCTCTCTCTCACTCTTCCTCTCTTTCCCCCTCTCTCTCTCCTTTGATGGACGCATGACGCACAATCTTATGTTGCTTTTTGTCTTGCAGGCTTTGATTCACAAAAGGTCCATGGTTTAATTGTTGTTGTTTTGTTTAAATAAAATGTTTTATAAGTAAATCCATACATGACTGAGACCGGGGTGGGTACCTCAGGACACTGCAGGAGCCGGCCCTGGAGGTTGGCGGTCCACAGGGACATCACTGGCTCCAGGAGGGTGGCTGCGCGGCACCCCTCCCAACATGAGTGAAGCCCCAGGGAGGTGGTAGTCCCCGGGGCTGTGGGGGCTGCGGGGGCCCCCGCGTGCCCCTGCTATTATTTTTTAAGGAATGCCCGGGGACTAAGTTTGGGTGTAAAATCCGTTACGTTCATGGAATTTGCGTATTTTTGGCAAATTAGCGGTCTGCGAATCTCGCGAATTTGCCCCAAAATCCGCAAATTCGCAAATTCGCAAGCTGCGGATTTTTTTGCTTGATCGCGCTTGAAAAATACAATATCGCGCACGCTGCGTTGACTTACCGTGATTCTGAGTCCGCCGAGTTGTTTTTCTCCCGGTTTGCGTGCGCTGCGCCATTTTGGATCTTGCTGCGTGATCGCGCGAGAGGTTTTCGAACGCAATTATGTCATTGCGGCTCACCATCTTGCACAGCGAGAGTTTGACAACACGAGTACGTCATAAGGGCCCGCGATTACGCATTGCGGGAGTAAACAGCTCGCTTTTCCGAAATTGCAAAAATTGCAATTCTGCACAAGAAATCCACCGCAGGCAGCATAAACCTTCTGAAAATGATGATTTTGATCAGAATAACTCCTCATATTGACATTTGGCCGCACTTTTTGGTGCAAGGAGTCCATTTTTGGGGGGGTGGGATGAAGGAAGTGCCCCAGAGTCTCCAACTTCCTGTTCCTGTCCAGCAGGCTCCTCCCATTGCTTTGCCCATGTCCTGGTCACTTTTGATTCGGATCTGGAGCTGGAAGGATTACTTTTTGTGGCTGCTGCTGGATATTTGTATTTGAGGACTTTTTGAACTTTGGAGTTTGGATCACGTTTGGATTTGAGATTTTACAAGTAAGTTGGTATTGTTTGTTTGGGGCATTGCAGTTGCTGCAACTACAGTTTTAAAACTTTTTTCACAACTTAAAAAAAATATATATTGTTGGTAGCCACAGTATCCAGTAGTCCCAGGGTTAGTCATGGGTGCATGTTACAATTGTTTCTGTGATTTTTTTTTTTAACTTAATTCTCATTTATGTCATGGAATTTTAGCTTACTGTTATATGTTGATTTTATTTACATTTTGGGGTGCCTGTAAAGCCTCACTAGCCAGTAGGCTAGTCTTGAATTTAAACATCATTGAGGGCATGGATGGCATTGGATTGTGGTGATTTATGTGTGTTTTTCAACTTTTTGGGGTGTTGTTGGGGCCTGGCCATGTGGGTGGGGGCCATTTTGAGGCCTGGTCCAGGCAGGGCCTGGCCATGTGGCTGGGGGTCAAGGGCCCATTTTGAATCCAGGCAGTGTGCTCAGGCCCGCACCCAGTTTGCCTTGCTTATATCCATTATGCACAGGGGTACTCAGTGGTCCATGGACCTAGTCTTTCTGTGGGGTGGCTTGAATTTAAACATCATTGAGGGCATGGATGGCATTGGATTGTGGTGATTTGTGTGTGTTTTTCGACTTTTTGGGGTGTTGGGGCCTGGCCATGTGGGTTGTGGCCATTTTGAGACCTGGTTCAGGCAGGGCCTGGCCATGTGGCTGGGGGACAAGGGGCCATTTTGAAGTCGGGCAGTGTGCTTTGAGCCATAGGCCTGCACCCAGCCTGCCCTGCTTTCACCCATTATGCCCAGGGGTAGTGAGTGGTGCATGGACCAATGCTTTGTGTGGGGCCTCTTGAATTTAAACATCATTGAGGGCATGGATGGCATTGGATTGTGTTGCTTTTTGTGTGTTTTTTGACTTTTTGGGGTGTTGGAACCTGGCCATGTGGGTGGTGGCCATTCCGAGGCCTGGTCCAGGCAGGGCCTGGCCATGTGGCTGGGGGACAAGGGGCCATTTTGAAGCCAGGCAGTGTGCTTTGAGCCATAGGCCTGCACCCAGCCTGCCCTGCTTTCAGCCATTATGCCCAGGGTTAGTGAGTGGTGCATGGACCAATGCTTTGTGTGGGGCCTCTTGAATTTATTTTAAACATCATTGAGGGCATGGATGGCATTGGTTTGTGTTGATTTTTGTGTGTTTTTCGACTTTTTGGGGTGTTGGGGCCTGGCCATGTGGGTGGTGGCCATTTTGAGGCCTGGTCCAGGCAGGGCCTGGCCATGTGGCTGGGGTACAAGGGGCAATTTTGAAGCCAGGCAGTGTGCTTTAAGCCAAAAGCCTGCACTCAGCCTGCCCTGCTTTCACCCATTCTGCCCAGGGGTAGTGAGTGGTGCATAAACCAATGCTTTGTGTGGTGCCTCCTGAACTTATTTTAAACATCATTGAGGGCATGGATGGCATTGGATTGTGTTGATTTTTGTGTGTTTTTCGACTTTTTGGGGTGTTTAACTGATGTTCCTCTGGCTTCCATTGCTTTTAAGTGTGCAAGAGAACCACCAGTGCCAGGAAGAAGTCCTGCAGCGGTATGTGCAGCACAACGTCACATGAAGTCACGTGTGGCCACAGACAAGACAACTCTGCAGCTCGTGCAACTGCGGCTTGCTGTTCTGACATCTGAAGAAGATGGGCCCAAAGAAAGGTGGCCGTAGCGCCTCAGCGAAAAAAGTTGCCAGTGCCATTGCCAGTAAGAAGGAGCAGAAGAAGCATGTGGCACCACCTAGCAAGGAGACTGGTGTGCCCACCAACACCTTTTTTGGGAAAAAACAACCTACGCCTGCAGCAGCAGCGGTGTCCGCCGGGGATCAAGCTGGAAGCAGCACCTCCGCCTTATTGGGCTCCGTGCCACCACGCCAAGTTAGGTCCAAGACCATGAGTGCTGCTGAGGCAGCCACTTTACTTTCTCAATCACCATCAACCAGTGATGTTGGCCCATCACAAGAAAGTACCATCCAATCAACGCCGAGTGTAACTCAGCTGACGAGTGTTCAACAACCACAGCCGCAATGACAACCACAGGTGCAACTAGTACAAGCGCAAGGAGAGGCGCAAGGAGAGGCGCACGGAGAGGTGCAACTAGAGATTCATGCAGCGGCACAACTGCCTACAACGCTTGTTCCTCCAGAAGTAGGGGCACATCAGGAAATTGATATTCGAGCGTAGGTATCATCCGGGGAAGCCACTCCTCCTGATGATGATCCATTGTCTTCCAGACCAACAGCAAGAAAAAGGTCAAGGAGGGCTACTACTACTACAAGTTCTTCTTCATGCCCCCTTCATTCTGATGACCTTGATCCTGATTGGAACCCACAAATGCAGTCTGAGAGTGAGGCACGCCATGAGCCGACAAAGGTAGCTAAGCCTAAAAGGAAGGTCCCGCAAGGCTTCGACTTATGGGTGATGACGACGAACAAGAAGTGGTGTCTTCTGATGCTGATGAACAGTCTAACGACGACCCAGTCATCACAGTCGTCACTCCAGCCCCAGCGGGCATGCAGCAGACAGACATTTTCACCCTATCCCGAATGGCTGCTGAGCGGGATGTGGGCGGCGTGGCACTGGTACCACCACCAAAGCAGTTAACTACAACACCAACACGACCTACAGCTTCCATATTTTTTAGTCAGAAGGGCCGGCAGGGACCTCCATCCAGCTCGACCTCCATTACCTCAAGTAGTGGTGCTGTAAGTGAACAACAGAAATGAATTCAGCCACGCCCATCCTCCACCATCATAATGTAAAGTCATTTCCTTTCCTGTTCGTGGGTGATGTAACATTTTGCCTTCTATTACATTTGAACAATGAACACAGTTCTGACATTTCTTCATTCCTCTATGGGTCACTTCTGCTTCTCTTGATGACCCCCATAAGAGAAGCAGAAGTGACCCATAGAGGAATGAAGAAATGTCAGAACTGTGTTCATTGTTCAAATGTAATAGAAGGCAAAATGTTACATCACCCACGAACAGGAAAGGAGATGACTTTACATTATGATGGTGATTGCAACTCAAAAAACTTAATCTACTACATAAAGTGTCCCTGTGGGAAAATTTACACAGGAAAAACTGAGAGAAAGCTCAAAACCAGAATATCAGAACATAAAAGTACGATAAGGAATAAAAATCTCAAAAGCAATCTGGCCAAACACTGGAATGAGAACAATCATAACATAGCCCAGATCAGGTTTTCCATACTGGAAATAGTGAAAACACACGAGGGGGTAGATCTAACTAGATCCCTCCTCCAGGGAGAAATACACTGTATTAGAAGCCTTGATACACAAGAACCGAGGGGATTGAATGAAAAGGTTGATTTATCGTGTTTTTTATGATATGTCACTCTGAATCTGCTAAAATGTTGATGCCTGTATATTGTACCCTGTATAATATTTGCCAGCGTTTTTTGTATATATGTATTAAGTCGGCAACATGAGAGTCTTTTTCACTCTGTCTAGTTCGTTCTTCTTAACACATTCTATTTTTCCATTTTCACTTTGATATTTTTTGGAGTACCTAAGTATTTTTAGGAGCACCTAAGTAGTTTGAAACTTCCACCACTCCAACATGGCGCCCGCGGTCTTTTGCGAGTAGTCCTTTTTTAGTTTTGAGCCTCAGAACTGTTGTTTGTAAGGAAGGGATGAGCGGCTGTTTTTCGTAGAAGGCACATTGCCGACTAGAGGCGCTTTGAACTAACGCAAGGGCGAGTCTTATCGTAGAGGTCGATTTTGGAACGGAGGTAAGAGTTTAATGAGTAGGAGGGTTTTTAGCAGTGGAATTCACGTGGGTTAAGTAAGTAAGAACCGAGTGAGACTTTGGTTTTCGTATGTTCGCAGGAGAAGGATTGAGTTGGTAGTCACTCGAGAAGTTGGCCTCAGCACAGGAAGTTTGCTTCAAGGTAAGCCGGCCGATGAGGAGTTGCTAGGATGTGCCATTCAAAACCCTTTTCGTACACTGGTAACGGACTCACTAGTCTTGAAATCATGAGTGATGAACACTCATGATTTCAAGACTAGTGAGTCCGTTTTCTTTCAATTTCGAGCACATAGTGGTGAGGGAACTTGGTTTCTGTTAGCATTCATGTTGCTTGTTTCTTACATTTTTATCAGAATGTTGATGCCCTGTATCTTGTGAATTTGTTATATCTTATACAAAGAATAGCCCACTAATTGAATATCATGTTCAGTCCACAGGCCCCTGACGAAGAGCTCATAGAGCTTGAAATGCATTGGGCATAAAAGAAAAGTCGTCTATACTGATGCTTTAAACTGAATTTTGGATTTTGTTAAAATGCTTTGAATGTAAAATGTATTGTGATTGAAAACAATAATGTTTGGAATTATTTTTGGTTGAGTTCTATCTATATAAAATATCTCTTGAAGCTCGATAGAGCGAACTTAAAAAGTGAATTTGTGAATTGTTTATAAATGTGAATAGCAAATAGCGTTGTTCATAAGTTTGAACCGCAGTAGCAACAGTGCACAGAGGTTAAGTGTTCCTCACACTTAAGTAATATAGTTAAGGCCATGCAACAAGGTGGCTATTTCAGAGTGCCGTGTTTGGCGCACAGTATTAACATTGTAGTGCAAGATTTCTTGAAAAAAGAAAACACAGTCAGCAAGTTACTGACCACCTGCCGAAGAATCTGCACATATTTTAGCCATTCTTTTAAGGCCCGGAAGGAGCGGAGGAGCATTCAACATGAACATAGACTGCCAGTCAAAGGACTCATCCAGGAGGTGGCAACACGTTGGAACTCAACCTTTTACACGCTTGAGTGTCTATCTGAGCAGTGGGGGGTAATAAATGAGTATGTCTATAAACTAGGTTCTACTATGAAAGACATTGGAGTTGGAGGAATGGAAGCTAGTTGCAAGCCTGACAGACATGGTTCGTCCTTTTGAGGTCTTCACACGTGAAGTCAGCAGAGAGGACTGTTCTTTGTGCAAAGCTATCCCATTGTTGGTCATGCTAGAGCATCAACTGAAGGCGGTGTCTTCAACGTTCCGAGATGATGCTGAAAAGCAAGACGCATATCAGTTGGCGGAGAGGTTATTAAGCCGCCTAGTTGCCAATGAAAGGCTTAAAACCATACATACAGAACAACATTACCTTTGTGCCAGTATTCTGGATCCATGGTACAAAAAGGCAGTGGCCAGCAAAGAATGAATTCCTTTTGATGAAGCAGATGTTTCAAAGTACAAACATTGGCTAGCTGTGTCAGCCACTGAGTTCAAAAAAGAGCGGCCGAAAATTCAAGGAGCCGGCAGAAGTACAACTGAATCAGCAGGCCATCCGGGGTCAAGTTCCACTTCTGAATCTGTGGCCGAAGGGAGTCACTTTCCCTCACGGCCGTTAACGACACCAGCAGCAACCGTATCATCATCCTCACCTGCACCAGGCCCAGCCATAATATTGTCGGAAGCGGATTGGCTAACTCATAAAGGGTTTGCTCGTTCCAGTGCTGCAAAGGCCACAGAGGGTACGCAAAGTGGAGCAACCGTGGAGAACCTTGAGTCGATGGTGCAGGCCTATCTGGATGACCTAACAGAGGTCTTTGCTAATCAGAACCTATTGCTGTATTGGTATAGGAAAAGGCCTCTATGGCCACTGATCACCAACCTGGCTCTAAATTATTTGTCTTGCCCACTCGCAAGCGTGTCTTCTGAACGTGTTTTCAGTGCTGCTGGTGCCATTGTAACTTCAAAAAGGACCCGCCTCTCGCCCAAAAATGTGGAGAGGTTAACACTGATCAAGATGAATCAGCACTAAGTGCTGATTCATCTTGATCAGTGTTAACCTCTCCACATTTTTGGGCGAGAGGCGGGTCCTTTTTGAAGTTACAATGGCACCAGCAGCACTGAAAACACCAGATTACAAAATACGTGAATGCACGCAGGAAGAAGAGGACACCGACTTAGGTGACTGAAGTTCTTCTCTGTTAGCTGACCTACTCCCATCTCAATTCATAGAGTTTGAGGACGAGCTCTACTTCCCTGACACCGAGGCCTGAAAATGACTTCCTTTTTTTTCGTCCTTATTCACTTTTATTTCTGTGTGTCTTTCTTGTTTTGCAACTTTTACCACACAAAACTCTCACAACAATTCCATCAGCAGCACTGTCTTCATATTATTTTCCTTATTGATTTAAAGGTGCCGCAGTCTGCATTCCTGAGGTTCACAAGTTCACAACTCAATCATGCTCCTCTATCCTCTTCCTCCAGACTCCCCTATCCATTTCCCTCAAGGCAGATGGATAATGAAGAAATAAATAAAGAAACTTTGTTTTCATAGACGAGTCCCCTCAAGTGGGACAGAAATTACTGACTGACTACATGCTTGCTGATTGCTGACAGAAATTGACAGGAGAGGCTGCCCTGTGGGCCCTCACTTTCTGAAGAAGATGCGGACAAAAAGTAGAACAGGTAATGAATAATTGAGAAGATGGCATGCAGTGGACAGCAATGGCTGTCTGGCTCTGATGAAACCAATTGCTGTTTGTTTTTTGTGCATGAAATGAATCATATGTCTTGTCTTCGTTATTATTTAATCTTTTACACAGTAATTGTAACTCATGTCAACTACTCTTTTTACCTTGTTTAATTCAAATTGTACTTCAAATTCAGGGGCCACTATGTTGCATTTTACAATATGCACAATGTCCTTGGAGTGGACTCACTTGCCAATATACCATGATAATTGATTAAGTAATATATCTTTTTTCTTTACAGTCACTCACTGGGATGGATGGATCATCAGCGTCGGTTTACGGAAGAACTATGGCCAATTTGTGAGTGGCAAACAGGTAAACCAGTCTACAACAACTACTACAGCAGAACTACATGTCTGTCTATTCGTGGTAGTGGTCGAGGGCGAGGCAGTGTACTGTTGTTGTTATGCCAGGCAGAGTCCACTCCAGACAGCATTTCATGTAAAATTGGGGCTATGTGGCTTGCTGCATACAATTAGATATGCTTTGTCTGTCTGACAATGAGCCTAGGTATGCTACATCAGGTTGCTTCACTCAGTGGTGTCTGCCTTGACCGTCTGCATGGCACTGCCTCAAGCTGGGGCCAAACATCTGTTATGTTTGCGAAATTTGCTGTTTTTCGCGAATCTCGCGAAATTACCGAAAAATCACAAATTCTTGGGCCGGACGGATTTTTGGCCCATGCTTGCGGCAGGGCCATGCAGACGGTCAAGGCAGGCACAACTGAATGAAGCATCCTGATGTAGCATACCTAGGCTCTTTGACACAGACAGACAAAGCATATCTAGGGTTTAGGGTTCAGTGCGATTTACTAGGGTTTTTGGGTTTAAGTTGGTAGGGTTCCCACTGAGTCTAGGGCTCAGGGTCCGATGCAGGCTCCTTCATAATGATGTTGGCAAGGTTTTAGGGGGGTTTGGGGTTCTTTGGCCCAGAATTGGCAGAATTTGGTGTTTTGCGGGTGCGTGTGTTTGGGTGAAAACTAAGTGAAAACTAGTCGTAGACCTTCTTCTTCTTCTTCTTCTTCTTCAAAGAGCGCAGTGGTTCGATTTTGTTCTGCCTTGCTGAGATTCTTGGGAATCGCTGGAACTAGTGTCCAGGTAGGTTTCAAGAGGATCGAAGTAGTGGAAGTGCTGAAAAGTTGAACAGCAATTTTTGGTGAACAGCGCAATTTGCCATGTTTTGAATATACCAGTATTGCATGTTTTTGGGGGGCTGTTTGGGGGTGTTCTAGATTTGTGGGGGTGAGTCGGGGGGTCTTGGAGCACTGCTGGGAAGGTCTAATTTTGATTGCAAGTGGTTTGAAGAAAATCCATGGTGGAAAAGGGGAAGTTTGGGCCTAGCTGCAGACAGCGTTTTGGCACAATTTAAACTGAGGCCTAGCAGTATTGCGTGTTTTTGGGGGGCTGTTTGGGGGGGGTCTAGGGGTCTGTGAGCCCTGCTGGGATAGACTAATTTTGATTGCATTTGTCTTTTAGAAAATCCATGGTGGAAAAGGGGAGTTAGGGCCTAGCTGCAGAGCGCGTTTGGACTGAATTGAAGGTAGGCCCTAAATTTTCTGTGTGTGAGTTTTTGCATTTTTGCTTTTTGCCTGTTTGGGGGTGTTCTAGTTTTTTGCAGGTGGGTTGACGGGTCTGGGGGCATTGCTGGGAAGGTCTAATATTGGGCGCAAGTGGTTTGGATAAAATCCATGGTGAAATTTTGTTTGCATTTTTGCTCACTTGCCTGTATTTGGGGGGCTGTTTGGGGGGCTTCTAGGTTTTTGGGGGTGGGTTTTGGGGTCTGGGAGCACTGCTGGCACAGTCTAATTTTGATTGCATTTGTTTTTAAGAAAATCCACGGTGGAAAAGGGGAGTTAGGGCCTAGCTGCAGAGCGCGTTTGGACTGAATTGAAGGAAGGCCCTAAATTTTCTAAGTGTGAGTTTTTGCATTTTTGCTTTTGGCCTGTTTGGGGGTGTTCTACTTTTTTGCAGGTGGGTTGAGGGGTCTGGGGGCATTGCTGGGAAGGTCTAATATCGGGCGCAAGTGGTTTGGAGAAAATCCATGGTGAAAAAGTTTTCCCGTTTTTGCTCACTTGCTTGTTTTTTGGGGGGCTGTTTGGGTGGGTTGTAGGTTTTTTGGGGGGGTGTCTGGGAGCACTGCTGGGAGAGTCTAATTGTGATTGCGAGTGGTTTGAAGAAAATCCATGGTGGGAAAGGGGAGTTAGGGCCTAGCTGCAGAGTGCTTTTGGAGTGATGTTGACTGGTAGGCCGAAAATTTTCTAAGAGTCACATTTTCCATTTTTGCTTTTGGCCTGTTTGGGGGTGTTCTACTTTTTTGCGGGTGGGTTGACGGGTCTGGGGGCATTGCTGGGAAGGTCTAATATCGGGCGCAAGTGGCTTGGAGAAAATCCATGGTAAAAAAGTTTTTGCGTTTTTGCTCACTTGCCTGTTTTTGCGGGGTTGTTTGTGGGGCTTCTAGGTTTTTTGGCGGGTGTTTTAGGGTCTGGGAGCACTGCTGGCACAGTCTAATTTTGATTTCATTTGTTGTTAAGAAAATCCATTGTGAAAAATTGGAGTTAGGTCCTAGCTGCAGAGCGCGTTTGGACTGAATTGAAGGTAGGCGCTACATTTCCTAAGTGTGAGTTTTTGCATTTTTGCTTTTTGCCTGTTTGGGGGTGTTCTACTTTTTTGCGGGTGGATTGGCGGGTCTGGGGGCATTGCTGGGAAGGTCTAATATCGGCGCAAGTGGTTTGGAGAAAATCCATGGTGAAAACGTTTTTGCGTCTTTGCTCACTTGCCTGTTTTTGGGGGGCTGTTTGGGGGGCTTCTAGGTTTTTGGGGGTGGGTTTTGGGGTCTTTGAGCACTGCTGGCACAGTCTAATTTTGATTGCATTTGCTTTTAAGAAAATCCATGGTGGAAAAGGGGAGTTAGGGCCTAGCTGCAGAGCGCGTTTGGACTGAATTGAAGGTAGGCCCTAAATTTTCTGCGTATTTTTGCATTATTGGTTTTTGCCTGTTTGGGGGTGTTCTACTTTTTTGCGGGTGGGTTGATGGGTCTGGGGGCATTGCTGGGAAGGTCTAATATCGGGCACAAGTTGTTTGGAGAAAATCGATGGTGAAAAAGTGTTTGCGTTTTTGCTCACGCGCCTGTCTTTGGGGGGCTGTTTGGGGGGCTTCTAGGTTTTTGGGGGTGGGTTTTGGGGTCTGGGAGCACTGTTGACACAGTCTAATTTTGATTGCATTTGTTTTTAAGAAAATCCAAGGTGGAAAAGGGGAGTTAGGGCCTAGCTGCAGAGCGCGTTTGGACTGAATTGAAGGTAGGCCCTAAATTTTCTAAGTGTGAGTTTTTGCATTTTTGCTTTTTGCCTGTTTGGAGGTGTTCTACTTTTTTGCGGGTGGGTTGAGGGGTCTGGGAGCATTGCTGGGAAGGTCTAATATCGGGCGCAAGTGGTTTGGATAAAATCCATGGTGAAAAAGTTTTTGTGTTTTTACTCACTTGCCTGTTTTTGGGGGGCTGTTTGGGGGACTTCTAGGTTTTTGGGGGTGGGTTTTGGGGTCTGGGAGCACTGCTGGCACAATCTAATTTTTTTTTCAATTGTTTTTATTAAAGCAAGTGGCAATACATTTCACGGCATTAATCAGGCAGTTTTTCAAGGTAGTGAAATCACAACATACATTTTGCAACAGCTTGTGTATACTGCGTACGACCCTCCTCGATCACCTATTCTCCCTCCCTAAAGCCCCCAGCTAATCCTTCACCCCTCCTCCTCCTCCTCAACCAAGCTCTCCCCTTCGGACTCCGGCAGTGGGTCACAAATATCTCCATGAAAGTGTTTCCACATTGTCCAGATTTTATTCCATTTCCGTGGGCTGCCCCTGGTAGCGTATACTGTTCGTTCAGTGACCATTATTAAATCCATATTACTACACCATGCTGCCAGAGTTGGAGTCTCTGCTGCCCCCCATCTCTGGGCAATGTCTCGTTTAGCCAGTAGCATTCTCAACGTTACCCAAATCTGCATATAACGTGAAAGGTCGTTAGGCTCCCACACATTCAGCAAACACCTCCTCGGGTCTGGCAAGAGGGACACCGCCGTTGTTTGCGACATGGTTTGCGTCACCTGGCGCCAATAGCTTACCAACACTGGACAATCCCAAATAGTATGTAAAAAGGTTCCCTCCTCCCCGCACCCCCTGAGACAGTATGGATGTGTTACTCTTTGTAGTTTGTGTAGGGTGGTTCTCGTGTAGTATATGCGGTGGAGGACCTTTAATTGCACCAGCCTGAACCTGATAGATATTCCCACCTCTCTAGGCGAAGCTAGTGCCTCATTCCATTCCTGATCATCAAACTCTCCCAGTTCTGTTGCCCATTTGGCTCTAAGTGTGGCTGTGGGATCTGGCAAGTTGTTTATTAGTTTCCGATATGTGAATGAGGTGGCCCTCCCTTCCATGAACTCTGTTAGTAGCCGGTCTTCCAACGGGGAGGCCTCTGGTAGGTCTGTCTCTGCCGGTATCACTTTTAATAAGGCATGACGTATTTGTATATATCTAAATTTTTCATTCGCGCCTAGTTGGTATTGTTGCTGTAGTTGCTCAAAGGGCACCACCGTTCCTCTTTCCCATAGGTCTCCCACCGTGGATATGCCTATATTATCTCAGTGCGTGAATCCTTTGCTACGTCTTAAGTGCCCTAGTTTCTTGGTGTCCCATAACGGAGTCAGTTTGGTCACCATCCTGCTCCATCCCAATTTAGCTTGAGCTGCGTGCCAGATCTGGGCCGTGTGTTTAGTCGGGCCCATCAACTTTGAGACTGAGCCTTTGTTATAAAGTACTTCTAACATATTATGTGTACCCAGCTGTTCCCTGTCCGCCCTATATGCTGGGTCAGTCCGGGGTATATGGATCCATTGATTTATTATTTTTAGTTGCGCCGCCCAGTAATACAGACGGAGGCCTGGAAGTGCAATTCCCCCCTCGTACCAGCTTTTATGGAGTTTTACTTGGGCTATACGAGCTGGTCGGTTACCCCATAGGAGGTGAGTCACTTGTGCTGCCACCTGTTGAAAATAACGAGGCGGGACTGTCTGCGGCGTGTTTTCTAGGATGTAAAGGAATCTAGGGAGTGCCTTCATTTTATATAAAGCCGCTCTCCCGAGCAGTGTAAGGGGCAGTGTCGCCCAATGTGTCACGTCTCATTTCAGTCTTTCTAGTGGTGGTGCCAGATTTTTAACAAAAAAGTCCGCTTGGGTTCTTGTGATGTGTATTCCTAGGTATTTAAAGGAATCTTCCGCTATCAGTAATGGGCGGTCTGCAGGGAGTATCGGAGCAGGCCCTTTCAGGATGAAGATTACTGATTTAGTCCAGTTAAGTGTGTATCCCGAGAGTCTCCCATGTGAGTTACAGATATTAAGAAGTTTCAGAATCCCGCTTTCCGGGTCTTCGAGATATATCAACATGTCGTCGGCATAGAGTGACAGTCGGTCTTCCCATCCCTCTTTCCAGTCAATGCCTCTAAGCAACGGGGTCATTCTGATCAGCGTTGCCAGTGGTTCCAGCACTAATGCAAAAAGCAGCAGGGACAGGGGGCACCCCTGCCTCGTGCCTCGTGCCAGTTGTAATAGTTCCGATAGGTGGCCATTGGCCATTAACCGGGCCGTAGGTTTGGTATACAGGAGTCGTACCCATGCACAGAATTTGGGATCAAGACCCACCCGTCTTAGCACTCCGAACAAATATTTCCATTCTACCATATCGAATGCCATTCTCGCATCTAATGACAGTATCGCCGTTGGGTCCGTAAGCAGTGGGGCCCTTGCCAGTGCCCCTTGCACTCGTCTTAAATTGCGTGTTGTGTTTCTGTGAGGCATAAAGCCTGACTGGTCTGGGTGAATTAAGTGTGGTAGATGAGCCATCAACCTGTTTGCCAAACGTTTCGCCAGTATCTTTGCCTCCGCATTCAACAGAGATATTGGGCGGTATGATGTACATTCCGTCAGTGGCTTCCCGGGTTTTGGGATTGCCACTATTGTTGCGACACGCTGGTCCAGCGGAAGCTCGGCTGTCTCGACACTTTCCTTGTACATTGCCAACAGTGGTGGGCCTAGCGTGTCTGACCTCAGCTTGAACCATTCTATGGGTATTCCATTGGGCCCCATAGCCTTTCCTGATTTCACTGCCATAATTGCTGTGTGTAGCTCCTCAAGAGTTAGCTCACCTTCTAGTTCCAATGCCGTCTCCGGCGACAGAGTCGGCATTTCAATCTGTTCTAGGGGGTCCTGTATCTCTTCTTCTGTCAGTAGTGTTGTTGGAGTGTAAACCTCTTTGAAGTCTTCGGCTAGTAGATGTACTATGTCTTCCAGGTGTGAGTGTAAGGACCCCTCCCGTGAACGTAATTGATTTATGCCCTTCATACCTTCTCCCGTCTTGTCCAGCCATGCCAGCATTTTACCTGCTTTGTCCCCTACGACATAAATTTTGTGTTTAGTCAATGTGATGTTGGTTTTGGTCTGTTGTTCGAGATAATCTTTATATTGCTGTTGGCAGAGTTTCAAAGTATGTGCTGCTTCTTGAGTTGGGTGATGTGCATGGGTATTATTTGCCTCTGCTAGGGCCAGTTCCAGGTCTGTCAGCTCTTTTTGCCGTAGCTATTTGTATCCAGTTATGGATGCAATGGCCTGCCCTCTAAGTACCGTTTTATACGCTTCCCATAGTATTACCGCCGAGTCTACTGAAGCTGTGTTTTCCTCGAAATAGTGTTTTGTCACTGCACAAAGTTCCTTCTTAATGGCCGGAACCTTAAGATATCCCGGATGGGATAGAGTCTTCGTCTCGTTTTTCCCGGACATGCGAACTTCAGCACTATCGGGGAGTGGTCCGAGACGCCTCTCGGTTTTATGTCTACGTCCTCTACCATTCGTACACTGGCGCCCAACGTTAAAAAATAGTCTATCCGGGAAAGGCTATTATGCACCGCTGAGTGATATGTGTATTGACGAGTACTAGGGTGGGTTTGACGCCATATATCCACAAGACCCATACGAATCCCTGAAAGCGAGAGGGGGTAGGTGCCTGTTGTCTATCTAGCGTAGCCTCCATGGTGGTATTGAAATCTCCACCTATAATGAGGTCCCCTTCCGGGAGAGTGAGCAGGAAGTCGCCAAGCCCTGGTAGGGCCACTGAGTGGAGTACTGGCGGCATATATACTGATATTATATTTAGGAGTCTGCCCTCCCACTGGCCTTGTACTGCCGCAAATAGTCCCT
Organism: Lissotriton helveticus; assembly: GCF_964261635.1. Lineage (NCBI taxonomy): Eukaryota > Metazoa > Chordata > Amphibia > Caudata > Salamandridae > Lissotriton > Lissotriton helveticus. The sequence continues at coordinate 449,312,712 of NC_136061.1, forward strand.
GGTTGTTAATCTTAGTCTGCAAGATCATGTACGGTGACGCTGTTCCGGTCAGATGCGTTTCTTGAAGAAGCGCTAGTGTCGAGTTATGTCGCTTAAGTGCATGGAGCACCAATCCTCTCTTTATTTTGTCCCCTAATCCCCTGACGTTCCAGGTTAATAGTGTGAGGGGGGAGATCGACGTGGTCTGTGCCATCTCTCCCGGGCCCTTAGGGATCATAATCGCCGCCATCTAAAACTTTTGATTGTGGCTGGGGTCCCATTACCCGGGGTGTCAATTTGTGTCCCTTCAGGTGAGTGGGAGCGGCTCGAGTTAGTACTCTGATCCCTAGCTCTTCATGTGCGTGGGACTTCCAACCCTCTGGTGTGTATCGTGACTCCTGAACCGAGGGTCTCTCTGTTGCGTGCTGTGCTCCCCCACGATCCCTGCCGCTAACCCTTATCGACCAATTGTACATTGCCTTAGCTGAAAGCCTATCTTGCAAATGCTGTGCTGCCATTTGAACGTTACCATTTAACATTACTAACCGATAACAACAACTAACAGTTGTTGCCCCCTTCCCTTCCCCACCCTCCCTACCTCCCTGCTCAGCGGATTTACAACTACCCGCCCCCCCACCTTAGCAGAGTGCTCCTTCCCTCCCCTTAACATAGTACTTGCTTGTCCGGGGATAGAGGTCCAGTTGAGGCCTCCGCCCTCCGTAGCCTCCGGGGCCCACCTCTGTCCGCCAGTTCGGCCGGCCCAGCATCGGATGTAGTAAATGTTATTTGTTTTTGCCGACCAATCCACCAGCGGAGGGTCCAGTGTCAATTGCCGCGTCCTTCTCCTTATTCATTCCTTTGGCTCAGTGTCTGCTCCGAACCGGAGTGTTGTGTTTCTGGCAGTTACAAATTGTCCTCTTCCTCCTCTCGACGTTGTCGATGCCTGCTTCCACGATTCTGGTGACTCATTGTTCGCCAACCGTCAATCCAGTCTTGGGCCGCTTCCGGTGTGTCAAAGAACCACATATGGCCATCCGCGACCACTCGAAGCTTCGCCGGGAAGATCATGGAGTATGGTAATTCTGGGGTCCTTAGTTGTTGTTTCACCTCCTGGAAGCTCCTTCTGCGCTGGGACACTGCTGCAGTGTAGTCCGGGAAAAAGGTTACTGTAGAGTTATGTACACGTATGGGCGGAGCGATTCTTGCGGCCTGGAGAATGGCATCCCTGTCTTTAAAGTTAAACAGTTTTGCGAGTATCGGTCTCGGGAGGGCCCTGGTTTCGGCCTACCACCCGGTACCCGATGTGCTCGCTCGATGGAGAAGAAGTTTGAGAGTCCCTTGGGTTGGAGCCTGGTCTTTATCAATTCCTCCACGTATAGGTCCATCGGTTGTTTACCTTCCGTCTCTGGAATGCCAACTATACGTACGTTGTTCCGTCTCGCCCTTCCTTCCTGATCATCGAGTTTTTCTGTTAACAGTTTGTTTTCTTTCTGGAGGAGGGAGACAGCTGATTGTAGCTCCGACGTGTCCGTTACTAGCGATTTTGTCACAGTTTCCACTTCCTTCACTCTGTCCGTCATTTTGTGTAGGTCCGCTCGAAGCAAAGAGACGTCGGTGGATATAGAGCCCACTGTGGTTTGTACGCCGGTTAGGGCCTTCATAATGTTTTCCAGCGTGATTTTTTTCCCCCTTGCGCCCTCTCCCTCTTGGCTTTTCCCTGTGGACGTGCGCCCTTCCGAGTGGGTTGTCGCGTTTTTTGTCAAAAGCGTACTTGTCCAGTTTCGCTTGTGTAGCATTCGGTTTGGGCCCCCTCCCTGCCATTTTGCCTTAGTGGGTGATTGGTCGCTTCCCCATTAGCGCAGGTCCGTTGGTTTATCGCGCTAGTTAGGAGGGTCAATCTAGGTCCTGCTGTTTTTCCTCTTGTTTGTGCGAATGAACCAGGGGTATTTTGGCCCTCTACGTCGCCAAAGGGCGTTAGTGCGACCTATCTCTGTCTCTGACCCCATCGGGCCGTCGCTACTGTAGTTAGATCACAGCTCCTGGTTTGATGCCTCCCGCTGTGGCGTGGATTCCTGCAGTATATTCCCAACAGGAGTGCAGCGTCTGGCAGAGCTGTGTCCCTAAGGCAGAGTTGGGCGGAGTAAATTCAGGATCACTGGGCACCCCCGCCACACCTGTCGCCAGTGCGTTGCGTTGTCCTATTGCCCCCACTTGTCACTGCCGAGTTGCCAGCGCGCCCGAGCGAGCTTCAGTGAATCAGGCAGAAGAGGGGCGGGGGGGCGGAGGGGCAGCTGTAGGCGCCCTTGGACTAAGGCCACCTCCCCACTTATGTTCCCAACAGGGCTCGTAGGCCTCACTGCCGCGGATTCAGGGGTCCAACTTGTACTCTGAGGAGCCCCGGGATCGTCCGTCGGTGTGCTGGGGATGATTCTGCACCTCCGATTTCCTTGCCAGCCCTCGATTCCCTCCGCCGCTGTCCGTCGCTGCCGTGCCCTCCGCCCCGGTCCGGCTGCCGTGTCGCGCTCTCTTTATTCAGGCAGCGCTGTCCTACCAGCCGTATGTGCGAGCGGAGGGGGGTCTCCGTTGGGTTTTCGCGGGGGCCGTTGTCGAATTCGGCTTGTTGACCCCGGCTCACCGGCACTCCGTTGTTCTGCCTCCCGCTTCCCTCCGACCCAAGACCGGCTTGCATGCTCACTCTAGTCCCCGGTATCCGTTACTGGCGTAGGCCGCATCTGCTTCGTCCCATGGATCTTCTCCGCCCGGCAACCGATCGGCACCGGATTTGCTGTCAGCTGCTGCCGCCCGCCGTCGGGCCTCGGTCCCAGCCCCAAGAGTGCTGAAATGTGTCGGATGGATATACGGATTGATTAGAGGGCCGAGAATTCACTGGAGCTCCTCAACTAGGCAGCCATCGAGCTCGGCTGCTAGCCACGCCCCCCCCAACATGATGTGTTTTTGTAGCATGGCACAATCTAATTTTGATTGCATTTGTTTTTAAGAAAATCCATGGTGGAAAAGGGGAGTTAAGGCCTAGCTGCAGAGCGCGTTTGGACTGAATTGAAGGTAGGCGCTACATTTTTTGTGTGTTTTTGCAATTTTGCTTTTTGCCTGTTTGGGGGTGTTCTACTTTTTTGCGGGTGGGTTGACGGGTGTGGGGGCATTGCTGGGAAGGTCTAATATCGGGAGCAAGTGGTTTGGAGAAAATCAATGGTGAAAAAGTTTTTCCCGTTTTTGCTCACTTACCTGTTTTTGGGGGGCTGTTTGGGTGGGTTCTAGGTTTTTGGGGGGAGGGGGTCTGGGGGTCTGGGAGCACTGCTGGGAGAGTCTAATTTTGATTGCGAGTGGTTTGAAGAAAATCCATGGTGGGAAAGGGGAGTTAGGGCCTAGATGCAGAGTGCGTTTTGGCACGATTTGGAGTTAGGGTTCAACCTGGTAGCAGTATCGCATGTTTTTAGGGGGCTACTTGGGGGTGTTCTAGATTTCTGCGAATGGGTTCAGGGGTCTGGGAGCACTACTGGTAATGTCTAATTTTGAATGCAAGTGCTTTGAAGAAAATCCATGGTGGAAAAGGGGGGTTTGGTCCTAGTTGCAGAGTGCGTTTTGGCACGATTTGGAGTTAGGGTTAGCACTTTCGCATTTTTCCTAGGGGCTACTTGAGGGGGGGGGTTCTACAGTTTTGCGCCTGGGTTACGTGGTCTAGGGGCACTCCCGGGAATGTCTAATTTTGATTGCAAGTGTTTTGAAGAAAATCCACGGTGGAAAAGGGGGGTTTGGGCCTACTTGCAGAGTGCGTTTTTGGCACGTTTTGAAGTTAGGGTTCAACCTGGTGGCAGTATCGCATGTTTTTAGGGGGCTACTTGGGGGTGTTCTACATTTTGCCGACTGGGTTCAGGGATCTGGGAGCAGTCCTGGGAATGTCTAATTTTGTTTGCAATTTTCTTTAAGGAAATCCACGGTGGATCCGCAGAATTCAACCATAGTTACTATTACTATCCTTGTAAAGGAGAACCAGGTTACACACTTTTGAAGTGATGATTGTATATATTAATAATGTCAGCTCTGAAAACTAAAAGTGTTATTTTTGCACTACACAGCGTACCTTAGATTTTTTATACTGGTTAACTTCCTGTTTTTCCCATCAAAAATTACAGGACGGCTTTTACCATGTGCCATGGAACAAACGCTGAACTCAGACGCAATCCGCAATTACTCATCAGGCAGCCAGTGGACAGTGTTTCTGGTCACCAATATTAATCAACGGAGCGTAAGATGGAAGTGTATATCGCGAATAAGAGGAATGGCTGGATGAATGCAACTTCACCAATTCAACAGGACAACTACAACATAAAGTTACAGTATTCTCTCTTAACTTCTCCTTATCTTTTAAATGTTATTGTTGTAAACTTGGACTTCTACGAATGTGACTAGGTGCGTTTCTTTGTTCTTTGCTTCAAAGTCATCTCTCCAGCTATTTCATAAGTTTCTTTGCTATTTTTATAACTAACTTAATGTACTAAAAGTGTTTATTCTCTATGAGGGCAGAAAGGCAAGTGAAATTGCGTAATTAATGCAGCCCTGTACTAGTCTCAATGTCAAATTGTTTCCTCATACTTACTAATAAGATGTAGTAAGTACAACTTTTCAGTTACCTAACCATCTATTTAGCAAACAACTTCATGCATGCAGTAGTGCACTACCTTTATGTCCCTTAAAAGATTTATGGTTATCTTTGAATCCAAAAATGAGTTTCGCTTCATTTGTTGTTTGTACATGCAGTGTTTTTTTTTCTTCTCTCCACAAAACTTTTCCCAAAAAACCATCCAGTCTTCAAAAACCCTAATCCTCTTCCCCCGGGCTGTGTGGTTTTTCATTGAGGTATGACTAAATGACAACAAGAAATTCCACACACTTGCAGGGGAGAATAAGGTCTAAGCACCAGAAAAATGTTGGAAAATGGAATTTCATGTGCGACATCGTGGATAGAGCATCAAACATCATGCTCGTACACATGACGAATCAAATGGTTAATTCTTATGTTTAAGTATCCTTTGCCTTCATAATATTTCTTATAGTAGCCATAGTCCACGAAACTAGTACTTATATTTAGAATACTTTAGCACTGCTTAGGCTACAATTTATGGCACTGTTCTGTAGCGTACTATCTATCGTACTGTTTCTAATGCAACGCCCAGGCCACTCAATGTTTCATTTCCTTTTTTTTCATATGCTGCTACTGCCAGTGTGTACCACTACTACTACCAGCATAACAATGATATTTCATCTGTTGAGGATTCAAGTCAACAACCAACCTTAATCACCATTTGCCATGCAGGCAGCCCTGTGGCTACCCCTATTCTCAAACACGAATCACAGGTAAGATAAGCAGTTTGGAGAGGTAGAATAATGGGCTAGGACTGGGAGGAGAGCAGAGACTACCAGTACTACTAGTAAAGTACTAGTAGGGCTACTGAATTCACTAACTCTGTTACTGGTAATTTGGTACATTTCAGGACTAGATGTTTCATTCATGCTGGTAAGTTGGAAGAAACCAAACGTCCAGTAACCACCGTCCACCCCCACACAAAATAATATGAACACGTATACTATGTTTTGGTATGAAAAATTATTATTAAGAAATGTATTCATGTAGTCCAAAAATAAAATAAATTAACCCAACTCACCCCCCTGCCTAACCCCAACCAATGTCCAAAAGTCCCCTTTCCCAAATACCCAATTCCCACCCCCCCAACAGTCTTTAAAAAAGGGGCAAGGGACAGTCACTTCCTCTGGTGGCGTAATGTGGGCAGCTGTTGCTGCATGTCCCGCAGCTCTTTGCGGAGGTCCCGGAGATGGCGCTGAAGTTTTTCGGCCAACCGCTCCAGGTACTCCACTTTTTTACGGAGGTGGCGCTGACGTACCATCCAGGCTCTGGGGGGGGCAGCTGATTGTGTTGCTGCTGTGCGGCGGCGGCGGGAGGCTGTCGGGCCACGGCTCCGTTTGGCTGGAGGCTTCTGGCTGGTGGACACGGAGGCACTGGAGGAGGATGCAGTGGTTGCTGTCTCCTCCTCCTGCTCCCGAGCCCACAGCCGTCAATACTCGGCACAAATAGCCTCCAGCTTAACGGGCCCTGGCCTGCACAGCCATCTCCTTTCAGGTGAGCTTTTTCGGAGTATCATCTATATGAAGAAAGAAAGAAAAATACTGTAGCCAATAGCCTTTAACATAACATGAAGTCAAAATAATTCAACGGAAAGTTGACTCTCAGTAACACCAGCAAGTAGCAAACACAGTATAACATTTTGGCATGTATCTTTCTGCCGTCTTTGTAGGCCTGTGACATTACTGGGAGTTTCAGGAATTCCACTAGCAGGACTAGGGATGGACTCACTAATACATACATAGTCAGAGAGTACTAAAAAAAGTCTTCTGTTTTTTTCTCTTGTTTTGCAAAAGAAATTAGTGGTACGTGAACTTGTGGTAGCCGGCATGGCAGCTCACTCAGCTTGCACCCACGAAAAACAGACACAAGCCATGATGACGCAGACTCGCAGTACTTTAAGCAGTACATGCAGGTGGGGATAGGAAGCTCTTACATTCCTATAGGGGTGGCTCTGCCACTGGCCATACTCAGTTACATCAAGGGCTACTGCTCAATGTAATGATATCTTTCACACTGCCCCCCCGGGCCTTGACTACTACAAAAGAAGAATGAAGATTATTCAATTCTGATCAGAAGAGCCTGCAAGGGACCGATCCTGTGACTGTCCACCATCTTCCACCGGAGTCTCAAGGGTGCTAGTCACCTTGCCCCTGGGAGGTGCTGATGATCATGAAATTAAGAAACACAACATGGATGATTGTTTTTTTAAAATATTTGATTTCTTTGACCACAATCTAAAATTATCTCAGGGAAACAAATTACCAACAATTGCACTACATGTATTGACCTATCTGATCTGGTCAACTAGGAGGATACTAGTACAGTATTGCTGGATTCGCAGACCGTCTACTTGGAAAGTTATGTACATCACTAACGAAACAAACAACAAAAAGGTTCTACTACGACTGCCAGCACTCAACAGCACGCAACGTGACATACACAGTCCATCATCATGATTGCAGAGCACTAAAAAATGTCCTACTACTAATAACAAGTCATAATTTACTCAACCTATCAATCCATCACTATTTCTTCTTCTTAGTGGCAGCAGGAGTACAAAGGAAGGACTAGACTTGAGTTTCTAGTCTCTCTAACATTACGCAGTTCTGTAAAGTACTACACTCATACATATTCTCAGGCCAAATGAGCACAAAGTTGCAAACAAGTAAGCATAGTAGCAACGCCACTGAGGAGGCAAGCACCGGCAATCACAGAAGCTATTTAAACACTATTTTACCTGCAATTTAATCGAATAGGCAGCATTCTTGCTCTTCGGGAAAAACATATTAGCAATATAACACAGAGCAGAAGAATACAAAGTAGTTATTAAATAGCTACTCACCAAGGCCAGGGATCTCCACACCTAGCAGGTGGAGCAGGTCCTGCTCCCGGTCGAGGACGTCGGCCCACCGGTGCGTCGCTTGGTCGTAGGTGCGCCGGACCCCCGACTCCCTCCGCATGGCCCGGCACACCTTATCCCACCGCTGGCGACGCTCCCGGAGGCCATACCCTTGACCGGGCCTGCCCCCTGCTGCCACGGTCTTAGGGAGGTGGCGCTGAACACAAAATATCAGGGCGGCCACCTTCACCGCGGTAAAAACCTCCCTGGCCACTACATCCACTCCCCTCAAACGCCCGCAAGGGAGCTGTCTACAGGGTACGGGACCCTTCCCCTTTGATTTGCCGGCTTCCTTTGCCATGGTCCTGGCCGAAAGAAGAAAAGTATAGGGGGAAGGAAAAAAAAAAGAGAGAGCTAAACAAAAAAAGTAGTTATTAAAGTAACAAAAAGTTGAAAAAAACACAAAATATAGATCTAGACAAATAGAGAGATAGATAATGAGCAAAAAAGAGCAAAAAAAAGTTCAAAGGAATGCAAAGATTAAAAGAGGATAGAAAAGCCAGGCCCAGAACCATAGCAATGAATGAAAAACAAGATGGACCTGCCCATTGAGGACCGCGTGGGTAAGTTCGCGTGATATTTCCCCTGCGAGCACGCAAAAACACACGCAAACTCGTAATAGCACGCCGCACACAACGCGAGATTGCCACTAGCGCCCGGAAACAGAAATACGCAACGCGCACAAGATGGCCGCGCCCATGTACGACCGCATGGGCAAACTTTGTGCTCGGTGCGCTGCAAGTAGTCCGCGAATACGCAAAAAAACCCGCGAACACGCAAAAAAATTTTTTCCGGCAAATTCGCACGAATTCGCGGATTATGCGGATCGCGAATTTGCACGAATTTGTGTACCGTGAATTCGCGCATTTTGCCCTTACTTACCCGGGACCTAGCCCACTGGGGGCCTCATATAAATGAAATGCAGGAACCTGCCCTTTATTGTTTTTTAACAATTTCATCGGAATTCGCGACCCTAGCACGAATTGTGCCAACCTTTTTTTTTTTTATTGCTTTATTATGCCCTGGGGCTCCTTCTGGGACCCCCTGAGCAGGCCTATGGGTTTCTATCCTGCCCCCTTCTCTTGTTTTATATCTTTTTTTCTCTGTTTTCTGGTGACTCGCTCTTACCGAGTCACAAGATGGCTGCCGACACTTCCTGGTTTGGAGTGATGACAGTCAATTAGAATGAAGCTTGTGGTTGTGGCAGCCAATTAGAATTAAGCTTGTGGCAGAGGGGGTCGCGATTCCACCACTGCCCTAGATATCAAAACTTTTATTGTTTGAATTTCTCAGCAGCTACTGAATGGATTTACACCATTTAAAAAAAGGTTGCTTTCTGATCCAAGCACTACCTTTTTGCCAAATTTGGGGTAATTCCGTTGAGTATTTTCGGATGTAGCCTCCTATGGGAAATTGATTTTTTGACACTTAGTTTTTGAATTTCTCATAAAACGACTGAAAGGATTTACACCATTTTTAAAAAAAAAGGTCGCTTTCTGAACCAAGCTCTACCTTTTTGCCAAATTTGGGGAAATTCCGTTTAGAAGTTCGGGCTGTAACCCGTCTCAAAATTTCCTTTGGAAATGAACATGGTGAAAATGCATTTTGGGACCCCCCTTTTTTCTCAGCCCCAGCTTGACGAATCACCCCATTGTGCGTTGTAAATTGGGGGATTAAATCCCCTTGAGTCCTGAGGGTCCCTGGGGTCCAACTAGTCCACCAGGTACCTCCACTAAATGCTATAGAGCTGCGTTGCAGAGAGGTGTAAAAAGGGGCATGGCTCGGACCACCTGTCTGCAAGGCAACCCTGTGGTGAATACTTAGCGTTTGCAGAGTGTTGCTGGGAGGGGGTGGATCCCGCAGGGTCTGACCCCTTTAAAAAAATATATATATCTGAACGGGAAGGGGGCCGCGTGGGCCCTCCTCCCGTTGCCAATTCCTGCCCGAGGGACCCCATCCACTGGGGCTTGGCCACATTTATTTATTTCTTTAAGGAGGGGGCTGCGTGGCCCCCCTCATGAGGCCTCTATTGGCCCCGGGAACACCCCCCAGGGCCGCCATTTATTTATTTATTTGGAAATGGCCCCCCTGCCCGGCCACTTCTAGCCCCGAGGACCCCATCCCCAGGTGCCGGCCCTATCCATTGGGGACCGTGGAGGGTGCCCCAATGTCCCCACAGTCCCACCGGCTCCCCGCCTCCTGCGGGAGCAGGCATTGCTTTTCTAGACAGGGAGCTGCTGATATGCAGCTCCCCGTATGGAAAAGCAATCGCCTTTGGATTTTGGAAGCGAGAACAGTAAAACTGCTCTTGCTTCCAAAATCCAAACCAGAGTTTGCAATGACAGGGCGGGAGCCGCATGGCTCCCACCCTGTCACTTCAAGCAGCATGTCCCAGGGGTGGGCACCCAGGGACACTGCAGGAGCCAGCCCTGGGGGGTGGCGGTCCTCAGGGCCATCAAAGGCTCCAGGAGGGGGGTTGTGCGGCCCTACTCCCAACTAGTGCACAGCCCTGGGGAGGTGGTGGTCCCCGGGCTTGGGGTTCTTTAGTGGACCCCCAAATTTACATGATCAGTGCCCCAAGGAGGTGGCGGTCCCCGGGGAGTGTGGGTGGGCTCAAGACCCCCACAGAGTTTAATTTTTATTTTAGAAAGAAGCCCGAGGGGTGGCGGTCACCGGGGCTGCAGGGGACAGTGTGCCCCTGTGAATATTTGAGAAAAGCCCCAGGGGGTGGTGGTCCCTAGGGCTTGGGGGGCCTTGGAGGCCCCCACAAATTAAAAAAAGCCCCCTGCCGGGGGTCCTGCTAATATTTTTTGCCAATGCCCCGGGACCTGGCCCACCCGGGGGCCTCAATTAAATTTCAGTGAGATTCACAACCCCAGTGTGAATGTCCCCGAAATAAAAAAATACATTTTTTTTGGACGTGGGGGTCTTTGTGGGACCCCCTAAGCAGGCCTAGGGGGTCAGGGTGTTTCTACCCTGCCCCCTTTTCTTGTTTTTCACCTTTTTTTACTGTTTTCTTGTGACTCGGTTCTACGAAGTCACAGGATGGCTGCCAGCACTTCCTGGTTTGGAGTGTTGGCTGCCAATTACAGTGAAGCTCGTGCTCGGGAAGGGTCATGACTCCACCGCGTCCCTAGATATCAAAACTTTTACTTTTTCAAATTTCTCAGGAACTACTGAACGGATTTACACCATTTAACAAAAAGGGCTCTTTCTGAAACAAGACCTACCTTTTTGCCAAATTTAATGTAATTCCGTTCAGCAGTACGAGCTGTAGCCGTGTCTAAAGTTTACATTAGAAAATCACATGGGGAAAAAACATGTTTTGGGACACCCCTTTTTTCTCAGCCCCCGCTTGTCGAATCACCCCACAACTTTCAAGACAGGAGCTGACCGGAGCGGGCCACTAGTTTTGAACATTTCACGAAGATTCGGCAACCGGCACAAAAGATATTGAGAAAACAAAAAATGCTTTTCCTATAAATAGGTCCTAACTAAAACTACCTACTGGCGACTGCCAGAAGGTAATATATATATATATATATTCACTGAAAATCCATAGGTTTCACACCAGTTATAGTTAGCTGGAAATTTTACTGCCATAAAACCATTGAAATTCCCACGTTATAGTTAGTTGGACTCGCTATAACTTGCGCGTGCATTGCACTGCTGATGACGTCACATATTACATCACTCATGACATGGTCAGTGACATCACTGATGACACCATCCAGTGAATGTGTGTCTTTCCGAGAAATAAATATGTGTTATATATGTATATGTAAAAGTTGATGGAAGAATAAATGTTTAAATAAGTGTTTACATGGATGTTTTAAAAAAAAAATGATTGGTTAACTAGCTTATTAAGTGTATCTTAGGCAATACATATATTAGTGAGTAATGTTTAAATATTTAAATATAAGGATTATTGTTTCACTTTATGTATAAGTGGCTGCATGGGTTGGTGAGTAGCTACATGTGTATGTATATGGGTTATTAGATGTTTGTTTTAATATCAGTATGAGTGTCTATATGGTTTGGTGGGGGTATTACTTAGCACATAGATGCATGAATGACTGACTCTGTTTGTATGTGTTTTGAACACAGCATATGTGCAGGACTGTATGGGTAGATGAGTGTGTATATGTGTATGTTAGTGAGTGAATGACTGTCTCACTAGTGTCTTTATCAGTAACTACATATGTTTTAATCTAGTATATGTGAATATTGATGTATATAAGTGAGTATATGTGAGAGTAAGAGATTGTAAGAGTTCCTGTTTAAATAAGTATGTGTTTCTATAAGTGATTGTTTAAGAGAATATATATGTGTAAATTTCCTTAGAAGTAAGGTGGTAGTGTGTGTATAGCTCTATATGCAAATAAATGGATGTTCAATAGTTTATTTGCATGTGTGAGTATGTGTGTGAGTAACTTTTGGATGACTGTCGGTGTGTAACAGGATGTATAGGTGTATCACTACATATGATGAGTGAGTATATGTATGAGTGACTATATAGAACTGTTTGTGAATGAGTGGATGTGGATATAGATGATGGAATTACTGAATTGGTTGTTGTAACTGATATGGGTATCTCCATTTTTTTGAAAATTTTAGTTTCTATTTTTGAATATGTGTTTCAAGGGTTACATTACAGTGAAAGGAGGTCTGTCACTCTGTCACAAGGATGGTGTCATCAGTGATGTCACGAGTGATGTCACTGACCATGTCATGAGTGATGTAATATGTGACATCATCAGCAGTGCATTGCACGCGCAAGTTATAGTGAGTCCAACTAACTATAACGTGGGAATTTCAATGGTTTTATGCCAGTAAAATTTCCAGCTAACTATAACTGGTGTGAAACCTATGGTTTTTTCAGTGAATTTAATAGGTTTTTTAAATGCTAATTTCTAACTATAACTGGTGTGAAACCTATGGTTTTTTCAGTGAATTTCAAAGGTTTTTTAATAGCAAATCTCTATAAGTATGAAAAGTAATATTTTTTATAACGAATTTTATATTGTATAATTATGTAATAGTATTTTTTTTATGTTTATTTTATTATTATTATTTTTTTTTTTGCCCCGGAGCGCTCCCGGGGCGCGTACCGATGCGCTCACCGGTAAGCGCAGTGTTACGGCGCGCCCCGGGGCGCGTACCGGTGAGCGTCCTGTTAGCGCTAATCCCGCGAACGAAAACAACATCGTGACGTATAGCGTAGCCGCGTGATGCGTCATATGACGCACTGCGTAAGCGCACCCGGAAGCACCCGAGCGCATACGATCGCGCAACGTAAGCGCCGCCGGGCGCGCCCCGGGGCGCGTAGCGTATGCGCGTCGGGTCATGTGTCCTGAAAATAACACTTTTCATTGGTGCAGAACAGTTTTGGTTTCCAAATGATGAAAGGCCGGGTCATGTGACCTGAAAATAACACTTTTCATTGGTCCAGGACAGTTTTTTTTTTCCCAAATGATGAAAGCCCCCACCTTTTTTCCTTATTCTGACTTTGTCCTTTGACTGAGAAAGACCTGTTTGGAGATCTGTCACTAATCTTTTTTACTTTAAAATGGCTACAGTCGCAGCAGCAGCTGGAGCATCTGCACCACCACCACCACCACCAAGAGGACCACCACAACATCACATTGGTGGTCAAGAAGAAGAAGAGGAGGAGGAGGAGGAGGAGGGGAGAACGGCATTCCTGCCAGAAGACAATACCCCATATAGGCCAAAGGAGCACATTGTATGGGATTTTTTTTCCATCCCAGAGGGCAAGAAGAAAGTGAATGCGCCAAAGGTGACTTGCCGAATCTGTGGCTTTGAACTTTCGAGGGGAACCCTAATAAGAAATATTCATTTGGCAATTACACCATGATTCGGCATATGGAGCGCAAGCATCCCAACAACTATGCTGCTGCAGAGGTGAGAGAAATGGCCAGTAACCCTCCCCAATCTTCACCCAGCACCTCCAAAAGAAAGCAACCCACTCCATCGGGACCAGAGACAAGGGAGATGATCCCAAGCATACAACCACGGTTTGGTGAATTCAGGGTCACATGTATTTTTTGTGGTAAGATTATCTCCTATGGTGAGCAGAGCGTAAAGCTCATCGTCCTTGCTGGTGACAACCACAATTGCCCCAAAAGACCCTAACTTTTTCCTGATTTTTTTTTGCTCCAGTTGAGCCGTTTACAATTCCCTGTTTTTTGTTTCTCCCCATAAAAAATACCCAAAAAATATAAAACTGTTCAGAAAAGTCAAAAAAAGTAAAAAATGTTCAAAAAAACAATAAAAAAAATATAAAACAACAAAAAGAATAAAAAAACAGTTCTTTTTAGAACTACCTCCAATTTATAAAAAAATGCTACATTTTTTAAAAACTCTGTCATTCTTTTTTCCTTAGGGTACGCGCACCGGGGCGCGCACCCAAAAAAAAAAAAAAAATAATAATCAAGGAGTGAGCATGAGGGAAGGGGATAGAGAGAGTGATGTTAAGAGAAAGAGAGCTAGAGGGAGCAACACAGAGGGACTGTGTATTACATAGTAAGACAGAGAGAAGGTGTAATAGGGTGTAAGTGAGAAAAGGAAAATGAATAAGGGAGCGAAAGAAGGGAAGAGAGAGGAAGAAGACTAAAGTAGAGGTACTTGGAGAATGTGAGTGGGCGTTCAAGGAAAAGGAAGGACAGTAAAGGATGGGGAATGAGGGGTAGTGACAGTGAGTGTAAGTAAAGAGGGGTGAAAGAGGGTGGATAAAAGAGAATTAGGGTAAGACATGGGGAGTGACAGAGAGAAAGGACAGAGAGAGTAAAGGAAACAGTGACTGAAAGGGTCTGAGTGAAACAGCAAAGAAGGGTAAGTAAGGCAGTGAGTGTGGGTGACTTACAGGGAGTCAGTATGACGAAAGAGTAGTGACAGAGTGAGGGGACAGAGACAGCGACGGTAAGAGAGACAGAGTGAGGGAACGGAAGTGAGGAACTGTGAGGACAGACGGACTGAGAGAACGAGTGAGAGGAGTGAAGTAAATGAGTAAGAGAATGAGTGAGGGAGCAAAGGAAGGGAAGAGAGTGTAAGGGAAGTAAAGCAGGGAGACTGAAAGAAGTTGAATGTGGTAGGACAGTAGGGAAAGAGGAGTAAACATGGAGGATAAGAATAAGTGAGGAAAGCAGAGTAAGGAAACAGGAGTGAGGTAGGGTGAGAGAATAGTACACATGATCCCCATGCCTTCTCAGGGAGTGCTTAAAGTATCTATTTCTGCTTTCCTGACAGACTATGATATGGATTCCATATACCACAATAACTTATGTAACAACATGCAAGATATCTACAGAGGAAACGGTGTACATTAAATTTAAGACTCTGCATTGGTACCTACATGTTGGTACTTAAAACACCCAAACAACACAACAACTCTATTCAGAGCTACCCTACCTCTAAGCACTTTAAATTATTATTTTACTATTTTACTGGGTTTTCACCATGGTACGCTCCCCGGTGCGCGTACCGGGCGCTCCCCCCACGAAAATCGAAAAAAAATATATATATTTTGCCCCGCGAAGCCCTTTTATGGCCCCCACATCAAACATAGGGGGTCGGGGGGGTCTACCCTGCCCCCTTTTTGTCATTTCCCACTTTGTTTTTGCCACCTCTTGTGTCTCGATCCTACCGATTCAGAAAAGGGGGTGGTGATGAACAGAGTGTCTGAATTAAGCAGACCACTCTTACCCAGTCCAAAGATCAGGGCTTGATCCATCACCGTTATTTAGCTCACTGCCCCATCCCAGCTCAGAACCTGGCTATATGCAAATTAGTCTGTCCCTGGCCCAGTGCATCATGGGAACAGGGCAGACCAAACTACCAAGCCAATTCTTCACCAGAAAGGAGACAAGCTACCGGGGACCGGTTTCTGGCATTTCAGCCTCGTCGGCCCGGCTTGCTTGAATCCTGATGGAGCAGTGAGCAAGGGACTCATGTCTGAGTATACCCTGCCACACCTATAGTGGCCAAAAACGATTCAGAAAAGGGGGACACAAGATGGCGACCGCTCCGGACTGTTTGGAATGTTGACAGACACCCGAGAGCCAATCAGCTTTCCGCTCGCGAACTCGCGTAGCGCGCTGGTACGCGCCCGGTGCGTGTACCGGGGCGCGCCTATAGATATATATATTTTTTTTAACCTAAATTACTCAAAATCCACTGGAGCACATATCTTGAGACATAGCAAAGACACATCGGGCTACCAGTCCCTACAATTTTGCCAAGTTTGGTGGAAATCCATTCAGCCATTCGGGCTAAAAGTGAGTCCAACCGCCCCATGAAAATTAACATGGGGAAAACACGTTTTGGGACCCCCCTTTTATCTCGGCCCCCACTTCACAAATCCCCCCCAAATTTTCAGGGAAGGAGCGGAGCGGGCCATCTTCTTTGAGAAATTCGCGAAAATTCGTCCACCGGCGCCAAAGTTATTCCCAATAGAATGTTGCGGATTTCCTATGGAAAACAATCCTAACTATAACTACCTACTGGCGACCGCCAGTAGGTAATATATATAAATATATATTCACTGAAAAAACCATAGGTTATAGACCATATATAGTTAGGAATTAGCATTTACAAAACCTTGAAAATTCACTGAAAAAACCATAGGTTATAGACCATATATAGTTAGGAATTAGCATTTAAAAAACCTTATTTTACTCACTCAAAACCATTGAAATTCCATATATAGTTAGTTGCACTAACTATATATCGCGCACCCGCAATCCACTGCTGATGATGTCACATATTACATCATTCATGACATGGTCAGTGACATCACTGATGACATCACTGATGACATCTCAAATGACATCACTGATGACATCACTGATGACATCTCAAATGACATCACTGATAACATCTCAAATGACATCACTGATGACATCTCAAATGACATCACTGATGACATCACTGATGACATCTCATTTGACATCAATGACCACATCACTGATGATATCATTCATGTGACAATACAATGCATCTCCTCACACTTTAATATAACCTCTGTTACACCCAGTGTTAAATACAGAGTATAATTTTTGAAACCATTGACACACCAATACTAGTTACTACATACGCACTCAGTGATTCCTATGTTTACACACACATTCACTCATTTACCCATACAATCATTCATACATACAATCACTCATCTTTACAACACTATCATATGCACTCATACACCTATACAGACTCTCACACTCTGTCACTCATCCATGGAGTTACTCACACACCTAGTCAGTCCTGTAAATAATCAATCACACTTCCATTTTCTAATCTATACAGTTAAACATAGAGCACCTTACATTTTGAAACATATACTAACACATACTTACTCTCTTATACAATCATTGATACAAGTACACATTGATCTGCACAGAGTCACACACCTCCCAGCCAGCCACACACACACTCAGTCTCCCATACAAATACTTGGGCAATCAATCAATAACCCATATAGTTACTCATATAGCTACTGACCAACACATGCAGCAGTTTACAGAACAACAGACATAATGATGCACAAATTAAGACAGCTTAGTCACTAACCCATGCACTCAGTGAGACACATTTAATCACTCACTCATACAGTCAGTCACGCACCTACTAAATCCTTCATCCAGACACTTCTACATCTACTCATTCTTCAATATGTAAAACATATTTAAACTTTTCAGAAACACACAGTCACTGGATGATGTCATCAGTGATGTGATCAGTAATGTCAAATGAGATGTCATCTGTGATGTCATCAGTGATGTCATTTGAGATGTCATCAGTGATGTCATCAGTGATGTCACTGACCATGTCATGAATGATGTAATATGTGACATCATCAGCAGTGGATTGCGGGTGCGCGATATATAGTTAGTGCAACTAACTATATATGGAATTTCAATGGTTTTGTGTGAGTAAAATAAGGTTTTTTAAATGCTAATTCCTAACTATATATGGTCTATAACCTATGGTTTTTTCAGTGAATTTTCAAGGTTTTGTAAATGCTAATTCCTAACTATATATGGTCTATAACCTATGGTTTTTTCAGTGAATTTCAATGGTTTTTTAATAGCA
Organism: Lissotriton helveticus; assembly: GCF_964261635.1. Lineage (NCBI taxonomy): Eukaryota > Metazoa > Chordata > Amphibia > Caudata > Salamandridae > Lissotriton > Lissotriton helveticus. Next base: position 449,330,357 of record NC_136061.1, read on the forward strand.
AATATCATAAGCTGTCGAATGTCAAGTACGTGGTAAGTGAAAACATTTTCGTGTTTATGCACACTGATCTGCTTTGAATGGTGCCCCCCCCCCTCATTTCTATTAGGAGTACTCTCTCTTTGCACATAGTGAAGGGTAGTTAACGCAGGCCTTTGCCCCCGTTGTAATACGTCGTGCCTGCTTCTCTCTCCATTTGATTGATTGTTATCCAAGTATTTACTGTTTTAGAATTGGTTCTCTTTGGTTCATTCTCTATTTACAAACAAACACAGAGTCGCAACACTCTGTTTAGTCTTTGCAGATAACGAAAAATCGTGTAAAAAAAAAAGAAAAGGAATCGAGCAAAATCAGTAGGCCACTAATGGGATCTCTTTTTGACCTCGCTAAAATAGAAACATTAGGAACAACCCCTCATGACAAATACAAAACTAGTGAAATGAACTGAACTCCACACAATGATGGCTGCAAAACAGCTCGGCTCCGCCACCCACCCCGCCCAAAATAACGATAAAGAGCGGCTGCCATGATTGGTTGCGGAATGGCCACGACGAAGCTACGAAATGGTGCTGCTCTCATGCTAACCCCAGCTTCAGTCTGAAACATCCAGAAACACTGTAGACTACCAATTCGATCAGTTCCGGTAGCGCCCCAATGTAACCCGGTAGAGAAGAACTAGCCCTCCCCTCTTTGACTAATGGTTCTTGTTGCCTGTCCCTTCTGTTGTCATTTAACAGAACTATTTAGCCTGCTGAAAGGGGTTTTGTTCCGACCGCTGGTTGGTGGAGACATTTTGACTATATTCTGGACTTGCGTTGTCGCGTAATGCGTCATATGACGCGCCGCGTTAGCGCATCCGGAAGTCATCCGGGGCGCGCAGCGTATAACGTAAGCATAACAAGTCATGTGACTTGTTAATAAAACTTTTCATTGGTTCATTTTACTTTTCTTATTCTAATGATGAAAGGCTTGGTCATATGACCTAAAAATTACGCTTTTTATTACTTCCGAACATTATTTTTTCTTAAATATATGTTATAATGTTCCAGGCTAATGTACTTTCCCGGAAAATTTACAACTGTCCTGCAAGTAAAATATATTCTTTTTTCGAGAAAAAGACCGTTTCTTCGTCCCATGACGGAGCCGTTGAGCAAAAGAGGGTCGACCTGCTGTCTTAGTCGCCGATACGCCTGAATATGAGATTCTTATCGATCACTTTATGTTGCAGGAATAGAAAACACAACAGCCCTTGACCATTTATCTTTACTGCGTTCCTTCGTATTATACCTTTTACCCTTCATGTAATTGGTCTGCTTTATTTCACTTGCCTTTTAATGATTCTAAAACAGTGACTATTATTAAAAACTTTACCAATGTATATACTACTACCATGTTTTCTTTTAAAAACCTTTATTGTGAAAATTTCATTATACAAATACGAGCCTATAACCACGTGGGCCGGCCACGGAGCAAACTGTAATCGTATATGATGAGTAGACATTTACACTGTAGAGGAACGTAACGGGCGGGCCATTAGGTTGCAAGAACTAAGGTGTCTAACAGTTACGGAATCGGTGGACGTACATTTTATAATTAAAATACGACAGGGCCAGTTACAATAAAATTATCTAGATATACATTTGCGGGCAAGTACCATGGGTGACGTTAATTCGAACTTTCAATAGTACAGTAATCAATAACACATCAGAACTTAATATCAATAGGGATGTCGAAATATTCAATCAATTCTCGTCCCCGCCCGCCATGTGCTTCAAAACTGCATACGTATCTCGTGATTTCAAGGTTCTGCAACCAGTACACAACAAGGAGTTACGAGTCCCATTTATTCCGGCGCCATTTTGGGCGAGGACGGGCAGGTCCAGGATATAGTCAAAATGTCTCTACCAACCATCGACTATGATGATGTTCATATGCTGTATTTATTAGAGTAACACTCATCTGTCCACATGAAATTAATTTGCCACAATCTAAACATGTCATTTTAATCTTTCCAAAGTTCTTCTAAATATTTGGGACCGTTTCCCTTGCCTCTGATGCTGTCAGTGCCACTTCTTTGATGAATGTACTAGCAGGTCAGGGGTTCTCCTCCAAATCTCTCTTTTATGCAGCACTATAATTAATTGGTGCCACCTCTCCATATGACGATGCATGGTATAGTTACCATAACTATATTTTTTTTCGGTTCCTCTGGAGAGTTCATCGTGGCAGATGAAGCGTGTAACGTACCGGGCATTTACCTTTTTTTGCATGTACAGGAAAGGAAAAAAAAACCGAGCGTCCGAGTTCTAAGGTGTCCCAGGGCCATTTTAGTGGACCAGGCCCAAATCCAAAGAACAGGCCGCCATTTTGAGAGTCCTGTTGCAGCCGCCTGTCGCTGTAGCATCAAGAGCAGCCGAAACTCAGCTGAATGGCAACTGAAACGGTAAAGGGGCGCCCCACTACAGCAGACGAGCCTCCACCTAGGAAGGCCCGTTCACGCCGCCCCCCCCCCCCTTCGGGCACCCCACGCCGTTATTCGGAGCAGTATTGTAGGATGGCCACACCAGTGCGGCAACTTGCTAGACATCACCTCGGTGGTAACCGAATCTCAGCGCCTTTTGGTGTCTTCTCTTCAGAAAATATTGTTGCGCTGCCTTTGGCCCCATTCGCACATCGGTCCGCTACTGACGCCATCTCACAGGCTAATGGGGCGCCCCACGCCGAGTTTCAGCATTGTAGAATGACCACACCAGTACAGCAACTTGCTAGACACCACCTCGGTGCCATCCGGATTTTGGCATCTCAACGCCTAGTGGTGTCTTCTATTCGGAAAATATTGTTGCGCTGCCTTTGGCCCCATTCGCACATCGGTCCACTACTGACACCCTCTCACAGGCCAACAGGGCACCCCACGCCGACTTTTACCATTGTAGGATGGCCACACCAGTGCCACAACTTGCTAGACACCACCTCGGTGCCATCCGGATCTTGGCATCTCAGCGCCTTGTGGTGTCTTTTATTCAGAAAACATTGTTGCGCTGCCTTTGGCCCCATTCGCACCACGGTCCGCTACTGACGCCATCTCACAGGCCAACGGGGCGCCCCACGCCGACTTTCAACATTGTAGGATGGCCACACCAGTGCGGCAACTTACTAGACACCACCTCGGTGCCATCCGGATCTTGGCGCGTTGTGCTGCCTTCGGCCTATTCGCACATCGGTCCGCTACTGACGCCATCTCACAGGCTAATGGGGCGCCCCACGCCGAGTTTCAGCATTGTAGGATGACCACACCAGTACAGCAACTTGCTAGACATCACCTCGGTGCCATCCGGATCTCGGCGCCCCACTGCAGATGAAGTGCCTCTCAACTATGAAACCACCACGGTGACATCCGGATCTTGGCGCGTTGTGCTGCCTTCGGCCTATTCGCACATCGGTCCGCTACTGACGCCATCTCACAGGCTAATGGGGCGCCCCACGCCGAGTTTCAGCATTGTAGGATGACCACACCAGTACAGCAACTTGCTAGACATCACCTCGGTGCCATCCGGATCTCGGCGCCCCACTGCAGATGAAGTGCCTCTCAACTATGAAACCACCACGGTGACATCCGGATCTTGGCGCCTTGTGCTGGTTCCGGCCTATTCACACATCGGTCCGCTACTGACGCCATCTCACAGGCTAATGGGGCGCCCCACGCCGAGTTTCAGCATTGTAGGATGACCACACCAGTACAGCAACTTGCTAGACATCACCTCGGTGCCATCCGGATCTTGGCATCTCAACGCCTAGTGGTATCTTCCATACAGAAAATATTGTTGCGCTGCCTTTGGCCCCATTCGCACATCGGTCCGCAACTAACACCATCTCACAGGCCAACAGGGCGCCCCACGCCGACTTTTACCATTGTAGGATGGCCACACCAGTACAGCAACTTGCTAGACATCACCTCGGTGCCATCCGGATCTTGGCATCTCAGCGCCTTGTGGTGTCAGTCAGAAAATATTGTTGCGCTGCCTTTGGCCCCATTCGCACATCAGTCCGCTACTGACACCATCTCACAGGCCAACAGGGCGCCCCACGCCGACTTTTACCATTGTAGGATGGCCACACCAGTGCCACAACTTGCTAGACACCACCTCGGTGCCATCCGGATCTTGGCATCTCAGCGCCTTGTGGTGTCTTCTATTCCGAAAATATTGTTGCGCTGCCTTTGGCCCCATTCGCACATCGGTCCGCTACTGACTCCATCTCACAGGCCAACGGGGCGCCCCACGCCGACTTTCAACATTGTAGGATGGCCACACCAGTGCGGCAACTTACTAGACACCACCTCGGTGCCATCCGGATCTTGGCGCGTTGTGCTGCCTTCGGCCTATTCGCACATCGGTCCGCTACTGACGCAAACTCACAGGCCAACGGGGCGCCCCACGCCGACTTTCAGCATTGTAGGATGGCCACACCAGTGCTGCAACTTGCTGGACACCACCTCGGTGCCATCCGGATCTTGGCGCGTTGTGTTGCCTTCGGCCTATTCGCACATCGGTCCGCTACTGACGCCGCCTCACGTGCCAACGTATTTTCTCCGCATTTTATACCCTATGCCGCATAACAGGTCATGTGACTTGTTTATAAAACTTTTCATTGGTTCATTTTACTTTTGGTTTCCTAATGATGGAAGGCTTGATCATATGACCTAAAAACAACACTTTTCATTGGATGAAAACTTTTTTTTTTTCCCAAACGATGAAAGCCCCACCTTATTTCTGGATGTTTCAGACTGAAGCTGGCGTCAGCATGAGAGCACCACCATCTCGTAGCTCCGTCGTGGTCATTCCGCGAGCAATCATGGCAGCCGCTCCCCACCAGAAGCCTACAGGAGTCGGGGGCCCCCAAAACTTTTGATGAATCCTCAAGGCGGAGGGGACGCTTTCGAGAATGGGGTCCAAGACCTAGCAGACAAGCGTCCGATTTCCAAGGTGTCCCAGGGCCATTTCAGTGGACCAGGCCCAAAAAGGAAACAGCCTGCCGCCATTTTGAGAGTCCTGTGACAGCCGCCTATCGCTGCACCGCAAGAGTGGGCGCAACTCAGCTGAATTGCGGCTTTTGACACAGTGGACCAAAAACGGACGGAATGGCAACTGAAACGGTAAAGGGGCGCCCCACTACAACAGATGAGACTCCACCTGGAGAGGCCCGTTCACGCCGCCTCCCCCGGGGCGCCCCACGCCGTTATTCGGAGCAGCATTGTAGGATACCAAAACCAGTGCGGCAACTTACTGGACATCACCTTGGTGCCATCGTTCTGCTGCCTTGGAACTATTCGCACAACAGTTTGCTACTGATGACCCACCCCCCGCGACGCCCCACGCCAGAAATCTGGACGTTGTGCTGCGTTGGGACTATTCGCACAGCCGACCGCTACTTCGTTGTTTTTCCCTAAAAATGTTTATATGTTATTACTGTTTTTGTTTTCTTGTATATATTTATAAGTTATTAAAGTTTTATAATCTTACTACTTTGTCGGAGTGCTATATATTTTTAATGTGACACATAATTGTAAAAACTTTGATGTACAAAGAGTCATCCCTGGAATCTGCCGCTTCAGGCTCGGTCCCCTCCCCAATCACAATACAGGATGGTTTTCAGATAATAGGAACGCGTCTGCTGTGACGGATCTCATCGAGTGTGGGCCTTGATCTACTATAACTCCTTTGAAGAGGGGTGATTCTTTACAGCTGGGGCCATAAACTACATCTGCAGGGCTAGCTGATACCCTAGGACCGGCCTGGACAATCGGACACAGAGGAAAAGGAGTGTCAGAGGGTGCGGTAGTGAATAGGGCGAAAGGGAGGTGTCGGGCGGGCACAGGGTGTGATTCTCAGGGAAGAGCAGCGCAGATGGGGGAGATTTATTACCCATGCATAAGACAGAGAGCGGGGGTGACCACTGCCTGGGGGAGATGCTTGCGAGGGTGGGGAGCCATGCTAAGGATCGACAGCGTGCACAGAGTGGGTCTGGTCAAGGCATCTAAAATGACTGCCGTGCACGACAAAAGTGTGGCATTTGAAAAAAGACAAGATGGCGCAGACAATGTTTTTCAACACTTCCTGATTTCCTTCGAATCGAACGTTAACAGACGTTGGGGCATATTACCAAAGTTAAGCGATATTTATCCCTAACGATGCTTAGCAACGATTTTTTTACCGCTAAGTATCGTCAGAAATTATCGCAGATAAACCTTGCTATTATCAAGGTTTATCGCAAATACGATAAAAAACGACCGCAATGCATTAATATCGCTGAAAACTCAGCGATATTTATGCATTACCGAGCTAATGCTCTTAGCCATGTTATCCACCTCCCATTGGATAACATGGCTAAGAACTGCTCAGGGCAGGTGCTAGCTTTTTGAGATATTCGCGCTTATCGCGAATATTTCCAAAAGTTGATAATAGGAGATAGCGATGTTAGCGACTGTTTCCAGTCGCTAACATCTTGGCATGCCCACTTTGCATGTCATTAGTGATAAATATCACTCACATGCAAAGTGGGGCCCAAGATGGTCGCTATCTCCTACTAGCCGTCGCTAACTGGTGTTAGCAACAGCTAGGTAATACAGATATAATTTTATCTCCGCGAAGCGGAGCGCTGTTACAGATATATATCTTGTTTTTGAACGTTAATTTCTCAAAATCCACTGAAGCACATATATTGAGACCTAGCAAAGACACATCGAGCTACCAGTCCCTACAATTTTGCCAAGTTTCGTGCAAATCCATTCAGCCGTTCGATTATTATTTTATTTTTTTTGTTATTTTTGCCCCGCGGGGCCCTTTTAAAACCTCCACATCAAACCTAAGAGGTCAAGGAGGATCTACTATGCCCCCTTATGGTCATTTGCCCCTTCGCTTTGGCCTCCTCTTGTCTCTCGATCCTACCGAGAGACAAGATGGCGGCCGCTACGGACTGTTTGCAATGTTTACAGACGCCGGAGAACCAATCAGCTTCGCAAACCTCCGTTACGCGAAGCGGAGCGCTGTTACAGATATATATCTTTTTTTGAACGTTAATTTCTCAAAATCCACTGGAGCACATATATTGAGACCTAGCAAAGGCACATCGAGCTACCAGTCCCTAATATTTTACCAAGTTTCGTGCAAATCCATTCAGCCGTTCGATTATTATTATTATTTTATTTTTTTGCCCCGCGGGGCCCTTTTAAAACCTCCACATCAAACCTAGGGGGTCAGCGAGGATCTACTATGCCCCCTTATGGTCATTTGCCCCTTCGCTTTGGCCTCCTCTTGTCTCTCGATCCTACCGAGAGACAAGATGGCGGCCGCTACGGACTGTTTGGAATGTTCACAGACGCCGGAGAACCAATCAGCTTCGCTTCACAAAGCTCCGTACCGCGAAAAGTCCGCGAACCGGAGCGCTGCCCGGTCCGCTGTTACAGATGTATATCTTTTTTTGAACGTTAATTTCTCAAAATCCACTGGAGCACATATATTGAGACCTAGCAAAGGCACATCGGGCTACCAGTCCCTACAATTTTGCCAAGTTTCGTGCAAATCCATTCAGCCGTTCGGGCTAAAAGTGAGGCCAACCGCCCTATGGAAAACTCAATGTTAAAAACACGTTTTGGGACCCCCCTTTTTTCTCGGCCCCCCCTTGACGAACCCCCCCCCAAATTTTCAAGGGCTGCTCAGAAACAAAATGTGCCATTTTCCTGAAAATTTCAGCCAATTCCGTCCACAAACGCCAAAGTTATTAGACATAGAATTTTCAAAAATCCCATAGAGAAAAAATCCTAACTATATATACCTACTGGCGGTATATATAGTTAGGATATAGTAAATGAATGATAGACTTTTCAAATGCTGTATGTTAATTGATTGTTGTTTTTGTTGATTATTTTTTATTTTCTTTATTTTTTAAGCATTTTTTTTAATGTGATTGTGTTTCATAATTTATTAAACTTTCTAACATTTCATTGTCAGAAATTTCATAATTATCATGGAATATACATTGTAGTCTCTGAGGGTGTAAAATGTCCTCATTTGCAAGGAGGTTATCTACTGCTTGTACACATTGCAGTAGTTCATTGTCCCAAGTTTCATCGAAAAATTCAATGTCAATTTGATCAATTGTATCAATCAATTCTTGGCTGCTCTCTTGCAGGTCCATTTCAAAAGAAACTTGGTTTTCGCCTTCCATTTTGCCTGAAATTTGGATTAAAAAAATATATATTAGTAGAGATAGGGCAATGTTGGGAATAATTTTAGATAGGCATTTTTTATCAGTGAATTTATCTTTGGGCAGTGTATAGTATCAGAGTGGAAGTAGGAATATTAAAAAGTGTATGTGATTTAACGTAAGTAAATTCATAATTATACAAGAGAAGCCTAACTCCATCCATAACTATAACAGAGAAGTCTCTCTAAATCTATAACTACTACAGAGGGATAGTATATATCTATCAGAAAAAGTTTACCATATTAACTTATAGTGCACAATATACTTCAGTTTTAAAAATAAAAACTTACCTTTAGAAAGAAGTTGAAGGAATTAGTGAAAATACTATTGAAATGTACAGCAAGAAGTAGTAGTCAAAATGGCTGTGTTTTCTTCTCTTCCTTTATATATATTCAGGTATGTAACCAATGAAATGTCAGGTAAAAAAAATAGAAAATGAAAGTAACATTTTCATTGGTTGTCAATTCCAACACTTCAGATGTGTTTTGTGAAGTAATTTACCTCAGGGTATTTAGAGAGGTCTACAGGCTAAATGACTAAATGGAATTCCAATCAAATTTGTGAAAATGGTAGGGATTGGTATGTAGTATGAGCTAATCTATATTTGGTGAAATTGTCTCCAGTGGCTTTTCTGTGAACTACTTTCCCACCTTTTTTGATGGTGCGCTTCCCAGAGAGCGACCCGGTACGCGAACCGTTGAGCGCCCCGGTTCGCGAACCTTAAGCGTTCCGGGAGTCCACCATTTTGTGTTTCGGTCGAATTAAGATACAAGATGGAGGGCAAATATTGTTCAGAATGGGTAGAAGGGGGCACGGTAGAGTTATCTTGACCCCCTAGGTTTTCTGAGGGTGGCTGAGGAGGCTTATATGTGCGAAAAAAAAACATTTTAAAAAAAAATTTCGCGAGGTTAGCTCCCGGTTCGCGTACCGGGTAGCGCCCCAGGGAGCGTACTTTGTTGGAAATTAGTGAAAAATGTTAGAGTAAAATAATAATTGTGAGTGATCAGATGTAGGGTAGCTCTGAGAAGAGCTTTTGGGTTTATGGTACATTTAGGTACTTATAAGTAGGTACCAATGCACATTCTTAAATTCAGAGTGAAAACTCTGTTGCCCTCATCTGAGAAGTGAACTCCATCTCCTCTGTAGATATCTTGCATGTAGTAACGCAAGTTATTGTTGTACAGGGAGCCCATTCCATGGTCTCTCATGTAAGCTGAAACAGATTTGTTTACATGCTTCCTCGACTTCTCAATTTGTGGACAAAATTGGTTTGACCACCTCCATTTCTGTCTTTGGCATATATTTGAATATACCAAGGCAGTCTGAGGAAAAAGTGCCATTAATTGCTCAAAGGTGTCCTTTAAAAGCATTTCCAGACCTACACCAGTCAAAGTGCCCAAGTCATTACCTCCACAGTGCACAATTAACAGGTCAGGTTTGGGCAAATGCATAAAGGTTTTCACTAATGGTATCAATTGGTGACATTTTAATCCTCTGTGGCCAAACCACTTAATTTCCACATCTTGTAAATTGAGGTTAGGTAATTTCCTGTTTTCAACGTACCTTTGAGCCCAGTGAATATAACTATGTCCAACAATCCAGACAGAAAACATGGTGAGAGAAGGTTCTCCTGCAGTCAGATGAAGTGTGGCAATGAAATGGCAGTTGAAAAAATGAGAGTTTAAAATGAAAAAAACTGTGGAGTTTCTGTGTTCATGAAGCAGTAACAGTGATTGGTGGATTTTGATTGCTGAAAACAGAAAGTTAGGGTGCACGGATGTGTTCTTTGAAAGATGTATTTTGAATGGTCAATAAAAAATCATTAAATGAAAGAATGCACTGGATATGCAGGTGCACTGAGAGTTCAGAGTTCAATTGCAACAAAGTTGTGTGAACTTGCAAACACCAGAAGTCTTCCAAGAGGTGGTTGCCATGCAGAAAAGACAGAAAGGGCAGAGGGGGGAAGGGTTTTCATTTGAAAAAAAGTGAGGGAAGAGTTTTGATTGGGTGACATGAGAAATATGTGTGAAGAATTACAGCATTTCTGTGCTTTTGATAGCTGCAGACTCTGGAGTGCATACCTTTTGCTCTGCTGAAGACAAATTGGTGTGTTTCTGAGACTGTTTTCAAACTCAAAGTATTTGCTAAGGTGAGAAAATATTTCTTTAATTTAGATAGAGAATAGTGTGCTTTAAGGAGAAAATTATGAATTATGTGGCGCAAATTGCTTGTAAATATGCTCCCACCTGTGCATGGAAAATTTAGATTTTGAATGTTTGTGTTACATAGCCATGTTAAAAGTGACCCAACCATGCAGGAAAGGCAATCAAAAAACGCTTTTATGTGTCTTAAGGACATTTTAAGTAATTTTCCCATGTGCAGTGTTTTGAAATTATGATTTGAAAATCGTTTTTGAGGTAAAGGAATTGTTTTTAAATTTATGACAAGGACATAATGGTGTATGCTTCTTTATAAGGCAATTGACTGTCCCTGATGTTATTTTTCCCATTTTAATGTAAAACTTTTCTCTGTGGCGCAAATTGCTTGTAAATATGCTCCCACCTGTGCATGGTAAATTTAGATTTTAAATGTTTGTGTTACATAGCCATGTTAAAAGTGACCCAACCATGCTGGAAAGGCAATCAAAAAACGCTTTCATGTGTCTTAAGGACATTTTAAGTCATTTTCCCATGTGCAGTGTTTTGAAATTATGATTTGAAAATCGTTTTTGGGGAAAAGGAATTGTTTTTAAATTTATGACAAGGACATAATGGTGTATGCTTCTTTATAAGGCAATTGACTGTCCCTGATGTTATTTTTCCCATTTTAGTGTAAGACCTTTGTCTGTGGCGCAAATTGCTTGTAAATATGCTCCCACCTGTGCATGGCAAATTTAGATTTTGAATTTTTGTGTTACATAGCCATGTTAAAAGTGATACAAACATGCTGCAAAGGCAATCAAAAAACGCTTTTATGTGTCTTAAGGACATTTTAAGTAATTTTCCCATGTGCAGTGTTTTTAAATTATGATTTGAAAATCGTTTTTGAGGTAAAGGAATGTTGTTAAAATTTATGTGCGCCATATGCCCCCAAATTTCTTTTTCAGGGGTGCAGCAGGGTGTTATTGAGACACCCCTGCAGCTTTGGAAAAATTCCTAATTTGCGATGAGCAAATTGTTAATCGCAAATTGCACCTTCATTTATATGAGCCTCCTAGCCCATGGAAATGAATGGGTAATTTGCAATTAGCAATTTGCTCATCGCAAATTTGGAATGGTAAAGAATCGCTATTTATTCCTTAAAATTCGCTATTTTGGAAATGCAAAATAGTTATATGATACATATGGCGGTTGATGTCTAAGAAGATAAGAAGCTTAGGGATACATTTATGATGACTGGCGTAATGAAGTTGACATCACTTACTTCATTGGTAGAGCTTTACATGTATTATGTCCTCTGTATTCTTCATCAAGCGTAACTTTAATCTGCAATCCTGAGTAGGCCTCACCTTAAACAAACCTCTGGATAGGCCACATCTTATTGTCATCCTGAATTAATCATTTAAAATGCTAGGGACAGATTTATGATAGGTGTATGCCTCTTTTGCGCCACTTAGAAAACACTGTCCATGGGGAAATGACTTAAAATGTCCTTAAGACACATGAATGTGTTTTTTTAAAACGTTTGCAATTTTTTTGGGTCACTTTTAACATGGTTATGTGACTCAAACAGTCAAAATCTAAATTCGCCATGCTCAGGTGGGAGCATATTTACAAGGAATGTGCTCCATGGGGAAAGGTCTTATAATGTAATATGGGAAAAATGACATCAGAGACACTGAAATGCCTTATAGAGAAGCATACACCATTATGTCCTTGTCATAAATTTGCAAACCATTACTTTTCCCCAAAAACGATTTTCAAATCATAATTTCAAAACACTGCACATATGGAAATGACTTAAAATGTCCTTAATTCAAAATTTGCTATTCCTTATTTTGCGATTGCACTGAAGGATTTGCAAATTTTGCGATTCCTTAAATGCAATGTATCAAACTAAAAATATGTAAAAAATGATATTAAGGATTTGGAAACTACCACCAACTTCTAGTTTGTGGTAATTTGCGAATTCTTTTCAAAAAGCATTTTTTTCTAAAAAACAAAAGGTCCCATATGACGCCCATACATGTCCTTAGGGCATGTATGTGTGCCATATGCCCCCAAATTTCTTTTTCAGGGGTGCAGCAGGGTGTTCTTGAGATACCCCTGCACGCTTGAAAAAATTCCATTTTTTGTGATGAGCTAATTGCTAATCGCAAATTGCAACCTTCATTCCTATGAGCCTCATAGCCCATGGAAATAAATGGGTAATTTGCAATTAGCAATTTGCTCATTGCAAATTAGGAATAGTAAAGAATTGCTATTTATTCCTTAAAATTTGCTATTTAGGAAATGCAAAATAGTTTGATGGTACATATGGTGGTTCATCTGTAACAAGATAAGAAGCTTAGGGATACATTTATGATGACTGGCGCAATAAAGTGGACATTACTTACTTCATTGGTAGGCCTTTACATGTATTATCTCCTCTGTATTCTTCATCAAGCGTAACTTTAATCTGCAATCCTGAGTAGGCCTCAACTTAAACAAACCTTTGGATAGGCCACACCTTATTGTCATCCTGGATTAATCATTTAAAATGGTAGGGACAGATTTATGATAGGTGTATGCCTCTTTTGTGCCACTGTGCGTCACTTTTATGATGCAACGGTGGTGCTAATTTGCAATTAGCAATTTGCTCATTGCAAATTATGAATGGTAAAGAATTGCTATTTATTCCTTAAAATTTGCTATTTAGGAAATGCAAAATAGTTTGATGGTACATATGGTGGTTCATCTGTAACAAGATAAGAAGCTTAGGGATACATTTATGATGACTGGCGCAATGAAGTTGACATCACTTACTTCATTGGTAGAGCTTTACATGTATTATGTCCTCTGTATTCTTCATCAAGCGTAACTTTAATCTGCAATCCTGAGTAGGCCTCACCTTAAACAAACCTCTGGATAGGCCACACCTTATCGTCATCCTGGATTAATCATTTAAAATGCTAGGGACAGATTTATGATAGGTGTATGCCTCTTTTGTGCCACTGTGCGTCACTTTTATGATGCAGCGGCGGTGCAAAAGATTTGCTATGAGGCGACAACATTACAAATTGATGCATTTAGGCAGATATGTCATGGTGTAAAAAAAACGTACCACATGAAACCGATGCAGCAGTGATGCAAAAGATGCACCATGTCGTAAGACAGGCCTCACTTGGGGCCATATGTATCAAGCTAATTAGCATTCGCAAAGATCAAAATTCTACGAATTTTGGCCTTTGCGAATGTTAATTAGACAAATGGTATGTATCAAACAAGTTTGATGCAAAATAAGGAGTAGCAAAATTTGATATTCCTTATTTTGCAATTGCACTGAAGGATTTGCAAATTTTGTGACTACTTAAATGCAATGTATCAAACAAAAAATATGTGAAAAATGACATTAAGGATTTGGAAACTATTGTGGTAAATTGGTGGTAATTTGTGAATTCTTTTCAAAAAGCTTTTTTTTAAAAAAACAAAAGGTCCCATATGACGCCAACACATGCCCTTAGGGCATGTATGTGTGCCATATGCCCCCAAATTTCTTTTTCAGGGGTGCAGCAGGGTGTTCTTGAGACACCCCTGCACCCTTGGAAAAATTCCTAATTTGTGATGAGCAAATTGCTAATCGCAAATTAAACCTTCATTCCTATGAGCCTCCTAGCCCATGGAAATGAATGGGTAACTTGCAATTAGCAATTTGCTCATCGCAAATTAGGAATGGTAAAGAATCGCTATTTATTCCTTAAAATTCGCTATTTAGGAAATGCAAAATATTTTGATGATACATATGGCAGTTCATCTCTAACAAGATAAGAAGCTTAGGGATAGATTTATGATGACTGGCGCATCACCAGGGATGTGCCAGTCATCTTGCGCCGCTGTTCCGCCACCCATGGTGTGCTGCATTTACAATGCGGCACAGCATGGGGCAAAAACGGCACAGATGCTTGACGCATCTGTGCCGTTAAGGTGGCGCATTGCTGGAGTTGTATCGCAAGTGCGATGCAGCTCCAGCAAGGCTCAGGGGTGCACCATCTCCACAATGTTGCGTCAAGACCTATGCCTGCTTCAAGCAGGCGCAGAGTTTTGACGCAGGTTTCTCCTATCTGATTGTAAATGCGGCACACCATGGGTGGCAGAGCAGTGGTGCACGTTAACTGGTGCATGCCTGGGGATGTGCCATTTAACATAAATCTGCCCCTTTACATTTAAGTATGTGCAGGGGACACAGAGTCGGTGAGGCTTATCCAAGGTTAAGAAGAGATGAGTCCTGTTCAGTGAAAGATTAGACATAGGCTTCACCTGCTCAGCATCGCTGGATATGGCTAAATAATAGCTGCAAAATGTTACTCTTGTTAAACAATTTTACTATTATAATCTGTGAGATTTGTCTCTTACTCTGCAACATCTCATTGTTGTTATCTTTCTTTAAAGATAAAGACAACCTCAACATGAGCGACAATCTGCAATCAGTTGATTTTGACCTCATCATTGAACTTGTAATTGAAACATCAGTGGATGTTGATCCCTTGGATGATTTAAATCCTGAGGATGAAGAAGAGCGTGATGAGGATGCAGATTTGTCCGAATTATATGATATAGGATGGGAAGCTGACCTGCTTGAGCCTTTGGAAATATAAACATTTATTTTTAAAATTTATAATTAATAAAAAGTAAAAAGGTAAACCGTTTAATTTAAAAATAAAGACACCTTCAAAAGCAGGTTATGTGTAGTGTCTTCAATAAAATATTAAAATATGCTCATAAAATTAGATCAGATTCAAATATAAAATAGCATAGGTAACATAAATATAAATGTCATTTCTTTTCTGGTATTTCTGTATTGTAAATTTGCCAACGACTAAAAAATCTTCTAATTAAAATGTCAAGTAGTGTGTTAAGTTTTTTATCACTGTTACTGATTTACTGTTTGGTAATAATGGTTAATAACATTATTTATTATATTTTTCCACAGATTCAACTGCAGATCATTTCAAGATTTCACCATGCCTACAATAGAAAGACAGAGAAAGGCTGCAAAACGTCAAAGACAGCAGGTGAAAAAAAATACGCAGCAGTCCTCTAACAAAAAGATTTGTCAAGTCACGAAGAAAGCACCGGGTAAGAGCACAAAACAATTTTTAAGAAATATGTGTAGTAAAAAAAATATTACTACAGAAAATGTTTCAGTCCATAAAACGAGAAGGAAATCAAATGGAAAAGAAAGGCCAATGAAAAATGTTACTGCTAGAGCAAGAGATAACTCTGTGCATGATAGTAGAAGGAAACAACATTTTAGGGAGATTCGTAAACGAATGTTCCGGAACAGGATAATTGGCAATTTGTTAAAAAATATTAAGAAAGGTCAACAGAAACTGGTTTTTTATAAGACAAAAAAAAAAGTTGAGAAAGTTATTGATCAGGCATTTGAAATTAAACGTAAGTTATTTATTTTGATAATCAATAGAATTAGGAAGCTAAACAAGGCAATTTTTGATTTCAAAAGAAATAGTAGATGGAAGAGAATAGTTAATCGTAGTAATTTTTGTGAAGTTTTTTCTGGAGAATGGATGCATAGTTCAAGCTGTGAGGCATTTTTTAATGAGGAGAGTTATTTCCAGGATAATGATTTGGTGCATGCAGTTGACACCAGTGGTCGTGCTTATGAAGTGAAAGATGGTTGTCCAGTTGAAAAAGAAAAACTTGTGACAACAGAGGCAGAAGAGGTGTTAGGTAATGAGGTTTTAGGAAGACGTGCTAAGGGTCCTGTGTACACCTGGAAGTGTAGTAGTATTTGCAGTGTGCGACAGGATTCCATCAATTTGCTTTGTGATTTTGTACGGTCATTTAATAAGAAAAGTTTGAAGCAGAAAATGATGTTGTTGCAAGAATTAGATCCTTGCAGAGTAAGAGAAGTGACAGGTTTGCATGGACATTCACTGGCTTGTCTTTCCAGGAGAGTATGCCAGAGTGTTTTTCATCATTTCAGGATGCTAGCAGTGCATCATAACAAAGTGAGGAAATTAGTTAGAATGTTGTATTATGCTAAGAGTCCAGCAATTATGCTTAAACAATTATGCGCTGCTCTTTTGCATGGTTCTGAAATAGATGTGAAGAATATATGTGAAGAAATTGAGTTTTGTTACTTTGGAAGTAAAGAGGAGAATGTTGAAATTGAGCAAGAAGAATAGGGTCATGTGGAAGATAGTGTACAGGTTTCCAGTACAGATAATTTCCAGAGGGAAATTGCGACGTTTGAGGTGAAATCAAGTGAGAGGCCTAATTTCACTTGTGTGTGTTGTCGACGCACTTATTATAAGAATCAGACTAAGTTAGTGGATTTATATGCAAAAAGTGAAAGGGAAAATAATAGTGAATGGAAGGATTTTGCAACATACTTGATGGTAGAAAATTGTTTTGATTTGGGATTGGATCAACGTGTGTGTACTTATTGTTGTTGCAAATTAAATCAAAACCAGATGCCTGCTAGAGCAGTTCATAATAATCTGGAATTGGTTGAGATTCCTTCTGAATTGAAGGATTTAAATACTTATGAATCTATTTTGATTCAAAGTATCCATCCCTTTCAGGCTATTGTAAGAATGGAGCCAAAGACAGGGAAATTGCCTCCATCAGATTTACAGAGAGGATTAAAGGGAAGAGTTGTTTATTTGCCTCTAGATTTGAAGAAAAACATTAACACAATTGGAGTAGAAAAAGTGGAAGAGGAACCTCTGGTTATCTTAGTTAATGGGGTTCCGACAAAGAATAAGAAAATATGGCAAGATTTAGTAGATGTTAGGAAAGTTAAAAAGGCAACATTGTATTTGAAAAAAAATAATAAATACTATAAGAATGTATATGTTGCAGAAGAGGAAGTAAGTGAGGAAGAGGATAGCGATTTGTGTGCTGGTCAAATTGAGAAAGTAGAACCCTCTACTAGTGAAGAAATATATGAACATTATAGTGTTCATCCTTTGCATTCCAAGGAAGTCATGGGGAATGCTATTGAGTTGTTTCAAATGAAACAAGCCAAAGGGAGTCCCATTAGTGTTTGGGAGGAAAGTTTGGAAGCTCGGTGTTTCCCACAGCTTTTTCCAACAGGTCAGGGAGGAAGATATGATGAGCGACCTCATCAAATTCCTGCTTCTGAATACCGGACTTTGCGATTGTATGCAGGAGATGCTAGGTTTCGACAATGCATTCCTTATTTGTTTCATCTCCTGTTTGAAAGCGATCTGTCTGGACTGTCATATGCAGTGAACCACATCTTGAAAAGTGGTATACACATGCAAAACATCTCGGCAAGTGACTTTATGGATAAAGTCAATGTCCAAGACAGTATTTTGGATTCTCACCTGATTAATCTCATGGCGTGTCAGCGTGGTACTAATGAGTACTGGTACCGTCGTCATGGTGATTTAAAATGTATGCTGAGGAACTTAGGTACTCCCACATGGTTCCTCACTCTGAGCTGTGCCGAGTATGGCTGGGAAGACTTACTTGAATTTCTACGAGAGGCAAATGCTAACGTAGATAACATCGAATTCAAGACACCTGGAGAACTGTGCTCTTTGGATCCAGTCAATGTATGTAGGTACTTCAATCATAGATTTGAAGCTATGATGTCTTTCATCATGAATAAGAAGAATCCACCTCTTGGAGAGGTGTTGGATTTCTTCTGGAGAAAGGAGTACCAAGCAAGAGGTGCTCCTCATATACATATGTTGCTGTGGATCAAGGATGCACCTAAATTTGGAACGGATCCAGAAGACTCAGTGATGAGTTTCATCCAACAGTATTCTACGTGTGCTGTTCCAAACTCAAAGGAGAAGAAAAGCCTAAGAGAAAAAGTTCTGCGTTTCCAAAGCCATCGATGTGGAAAGTACTGCCGTCGTAAATTCCGAAACAAGGACAAGTTCTACACTAAATGTCGTTTCGGCTTTCCACGACCGGTAATTTCTAAAGGAAGAGTAAACAGTTTGATGTCTTCGCTGCGACACAATGTCATGAAGAAATCACCTAAAAACACTTACAATTTGAAGAGGAACCAAGAGTCCAAGTACATCAACGACTACAACCCGGTGATTTTGTCCATGTGGAATGCTAACATGGATATACAGTTTGTGGCTGATAACTGTATGGCTGTGGCTCGGTATGTGACGTCTTACATCACCAAAAAAGAGAAGACAGAATTGAAGGATATGTGGGAGGACATTTCCCATGAAAAGAGCCTCAGCAAGAAGTTGTACAGTTTCAGTCTGAAGATGTTGTCGCATCGAGAAATCGGAGCGTACGAATGTTCTGACCGGTTGTCTTCAGCAAGCCTCTATGCCAAGTCCAGGAGTATCGTTTGGGCGAGTCTTGGTCTTGCAGCAACGCGTAATCGAGTTCTCAAACCTGTGCGGGAAATTGAGTATTTGGCGGAAAAGGAGCCAAACAGTACCGACATTTTGAAGACAAACATGTTGGATACATATTATCCAAATCGAAGCAGTCACCTCGAGAATGTTTGTCTGTATGAGGTTCTGCAAAATTACATATTCAAGAGGAACATCAAAGAAGATACTGAGAAAGGAGTGTATGCTGTAATAGGAAGTGAGGGATGTCTGGTCAAGCAAAGAAAATGCCACTTGGTAAACCATCGAAAATTGAGTGGTGAATCTCCTGAAAAAAAGGAGTTTTTCTATTTAGCACTTTTGCAACTTTTCAAGCCTTGGCGTGCAGAAGAGGAACTGCTTGGAGATTTCCTCTGTTATGAAGACTCTTTCAATGCCGCCAAGGAGACCATAGAATGTCCTGCTTTTCCCAAATATGTAGAAATGTTGAATGCGGAAATTGAGCAGGAAGCAACGATTGCAGCCGAGATTGCCAGAGACAGTTCTCAGGACAGTCAGAGTTCTGCTTCATTGAGTCAGGATCCACTAGGAGGACCTGTTATCGAAAATGAAGCTGCCACTGCTATGAATGAAGTGGAAAGAGCCATGGCACATGCTCAAGAGGATGCGGTTAACTTAGAAGAGTTGGAAAGACAACTCAACGTTGAGCAGAGGAAAATATATGACGAAGTTACCATGCAAATTGATCATGGATTAAGTCATGATAAGAAAGAGTGCTCATGTACGTCGTTGAAGCCTGTCCGACTGTACGTGAGTGGAGAAGCGGGAACTGGAAAAAGTTTCCTCATTAAAGCAATTTCATGCTATTTGCAGGAAAGGACAGAGTCATCGCTGTCTTGTGTTGTCACTGCTCCAACTGGACTGGCAGCACATAATATTAAAGGGATTACTTTACATCGTTTACTGATGCTGCCAGTGGAGCATGACAACAAATTACAATATCACAAGCTATCTGGAGATGCTTGTTTTGAAGTTTCAAGAATCTTGAGGAAAATGAAACTTCTTATCATTGACGAAGTAAGCATGGTTTCCAATGTCATGCTTGCCTTTGTGCATTTGAGGATGCAAGAAGTTCTCAAAACAGAGTATGATGTGTTATTTGGTGGCAAACACATCATTGTTTTTGGAGATCTTCTGCAGCTGACACCAGTGAAAGGGCAACCTGTGTTCAAAATGCTCACGCATGAAGATACCAGGAAGTGCCTAGGCAGCATTGGCAACGTCAATATATGGTTAAACTTCAATTATGCTGAACTGCATGAAAATATGCGTCAGGCGAAGGATGAAGTTTACAAGACTATTCTACAAGATGTTAGAATTGGAAAAGTGACCGAGCATGGGAAAGAAGCTTTACATGCACGATTACTGTCAAATTTATATCCAGAACAAGATGTTGTGCCTGAGAATATTTTTCAGAAAATTACTGAGAAGAAATCTGGAATATGTTTGATGCCAACTCTTGCAGAATGTGCCAAATTTAACAACAAAATGTTGCATTTAGAAAAGCAAGAGATTGTGAAACTGGAAGCTATTGATAGAGTAGAGCATATGGGATCAACAATTATTTTGTCTGAGAATCTGAAAACAAAATTAGATTCATTAGAGAAGAGTATATCTAAAACTGCAGGTTTTGAAAAGACTCTGAATGTGTGCTTGAACTGCCGTATAATTTTAAGAAGGAATTTACATGTTGAAAGAGGTCTGGTAAATGGATCAATGGGTAATGTTGTTGATTTTGTGAAATACAGAAATAGAGATGGAATTGAATTTTTAAAAATTAAATTTGATGGCATTGAGGAAGTACAGCTAATTGCTCGTTGTTCTGCTAGATTTTTGCTTGTAAAAGACTTATATGTTCGCCGTAAGCAGTTTCCTGTTTGCTTGGCATATGCGGTGACAATTCATAAATCGCAAGGTTTAAGTGTAGACAGTGCATTGGTGAATATTGGCAGTTCTGTGTTCAAGGAGGGTATGGCATATGTGGCATTGTCACGAGTTAGAACTTTATCGGGATTGTACTTGATTGAGTGTGATGTCACAAACATTAGTGCGGATCTAGATTGTGTTAAGGAATACAATAGGTTAAGAAGAGAGTATGCGCCACATTTGCCTCAGTATCCTTTGTTTGAGAAACGTGTGGTAGGCCGGAAACGAAGAAATGAGAACAATACTGGGGAGGTTGTAGCAAAAAGACAAAAAGTCAATGAACCTAAAATTACAAGCAGAAACAAAAAGGATTCTGTTGAAGATGTTGTTGGTTTTCAGTTTGAAAACAGTTCTGGTGTCAACTGCTATGCTAATGTAGTGGTTAATGTTTTGTTTTCTCTAAAAAATGTAAAAGAAGAGATTGTGGTCAATTCTGATCAAAGATTTTGCAGTTTGTTAAATTCTGTGTTAGAGAAATGTACCACTGATAGAAGAAACATAGAAAGTGTGTCTGAAATTCGAAATCTGTTAGACAGATGTTCAGGCCAAACACAATTCTCTCAAAATATTCAGCAAGATTGTCAGGAGTTTTTAATGTATATGCTTGATGTATTACATGCTGAAGGTGTAGATGTAGATCAGCTGTTTGGGCTTTCTTATCAATGGCAGCATGACTGCGAGAACTGTATGGTATCAAGTACTACTAGTGTAGACTCAGAAAGATTTATATATTTAACTTTGCCAGACAGTAAATCAGTCTCCTTTAATAAGCTAGTAAAAGCAGCTGATCACAACATGGAGTGTAGCCAATGTAAATCTGAAATGATGTCCACATTATTTATACGAACATATGGCCAGTATGTCATTTTAATGTTCCAACGATGTAGGCCTGATGGAACAAAATTGACAACTTTAATTAAAAATTTTGTAGCTTCGCAGTTGTCAATATCAGGAAGGACTTTTGTAACTGCAGCAATTATATATCATGACGGCCCTTCAATAACATCAGGACATTACACAGCTTATTTAAAGTCTAGAAATGGCTGGTCATTCTGCAATGATTCTGTTTTAATTTTTTAAAAAAAATTGCCGTATGACCTTAAAAACTCTTACCTGGTGTTTTTAAAACCAAAATTTTAGGGAAATAATCTCGGGATGTGCTCTGTGGAATTTCAAGAAGTTCTAATGGCTCCTACACAATTTGGCCTTGAGGATAAGTGTAGTTCAGAGACATAACTTCTAACCATAGGACTGGACATTATGGAGAAATATGTGCACTTTGAATGAGTTCAGAAAAACTGTTTCTTTTTATAAACTAATTGAAGCAGCCAATCAAAACATGGAGTAGAGGGAATGTAAGTCTGCAATGCTGTCTACTGTTTTACATTGCTTTGTGATTAAAAGTGATGTAGAGAATTAAATAATTGTAGTAGTCATAGAGGTAGTGTAAGTCTGCTTGTATCAGTGTCATAGGAAAAGTAGAACATGACTGAGCAAGAAGGGGAAGATATTACTATTCCAGGATTGTGAAAATGATCTTCAACATTTTAATTCTGAAAGTTGCGGAAATGCCAAATGACGGGATTGGCTTACAAGAAATCCAAGAGTTATAAATGGCTCTGACCAGATTTGGCCTTGTGGAAAATTGTGGTAGAGAGCAAGAAGTCATTTATTGCATGTAACGTGTTTTTAAAAACGATGGAGATTTTCTTTCAGAAAGTGGCGGGCTGAAAGTAATAACAGCACAAAAGAGTGTAAGCTGTTCATAGGACATCCTTGGACGTCATGGAAAGTAAGTTAACTTTAAGGAGTTCTGAATTTTGATTTCTGATGTTGTATGGGTTTTTTAAACACAATCATTTTGATTGTGTTTTTTTTCCCCGCTGTTACATGATGAATACCTTCAAGTCACTGTTTTTAGTGAATTTTGATACATTCTGAGAACAGCAAAAATAAACCATTTAACATGTATAATGAATTCTGTACTGTTTGCATTTATGATGTATATGTAGAACTGTGTAGGAGGCATGGAGAAGGTGAGGCTTCTGTAAGTGTCAAAGTTGTTGCATGCAGTGCTGCACTTCTGCGTATTCTTTCATATGCTAGACTACATCTGCACAATGAGATACCTAAGCAAAGGAAACACAAGTGATGTGATTGTGAAATGAGCAAAATAAATTGCATGTATTTCAATTACATCACCTGTGTTTCCTATCATTACGAATCACATTGTGCAGATCAAGTTTAGGTCTGTCCAGGGAAACATAGGAGGTTTGGACTTTGTTGAAGAGTGCAGTGGACATGACTCACTTCATTGGTAGACCTTCACATGTATTATGTCCTCTATTCTCTTCAACAACTCGAAATTTCATCTGCAACCCTGAGTAGGCCTCACCTGAAACAAAACTCTGGATAGTAGACATCTTATTGGCATCCTGAAGCAATTATTTAAAATTTTAGTGTCTTGCGACACTTTTCTGAAACAACAGCAATGCAAAATATGCACCATGTTTTAAGATAGGCCTCACTTCATCTGCATCAAGATACTGTTAGTTTAAAATGTATATCTTTAGGACTGTGTAGGGGGCCTGGAGAAGCAGAAGCTTCTGTAAGTGTCAAAGTTGTTGAAAAACTATTTGTCCTTCAATCTTTTACCTTGTCTTTTGTAATTTTTAAATACATGTTTTAATATTTTTCAAATGTTGGTTCTCTCTTTCACAGATTGAAAGTATAAAAACAAAAAGTGAGTAATTTAACGGCAATTATAAGGTAAATATTTTGTACTCTTTTCGTTACATTTCTATCACATTCACCTACTATTAGTTCCACTGCTTCACTTCTTTAACCCTCAGTTTCCTGCCTTTGCTACTTTCCTCATTCCTTTCTCTATTACCTACTTACTCAACTCCTTCCACTCTTTTTCTCAGTCCCTCTCTTCTCATAGTTCCTCAGTCTTGTTCACTCACTCCGTCTCTATTACTCTTAGTGTCTGTGAATTACTTTCCCACCTTTTTTTTTGGACCGCTTCCCGGGAAGCGGCCCGGTTCGCAAACCAGCAGCGTTACGGGAGTCCACCATTTTGTGTTTCGGTCGAATCAAGATACAAGATGGAGGGCAAATAATGTTCAGAATGGGTAGAAGGGGGCACGGTAGATGTATCTTGACCCCCTTGGTTTTCTGAGGGTGGCTGAGGAGGACCATAGTTCTTCACTCTTGTTCACTCTCTCTGTTTCTATTAATGTCACTGTTTCTGACTGATCCAAAAAATTTTTTTAAAAAAAGAACAGTAACTATAAGGGAAGGAAACAGACAGTTATGTTAAAAGAAAGACAGCTATAGGGAGTAAACTAAGGATACTGTTACCCGCAATCCACTGCTGATGATGTTACTGACCATGTCATGAATGATGTAATATGTGACATCATCAGCAGTGGATTGTGGGTAACAGTATCTCTTGTTTACTCCCTAGAGCTGTCTTTCTTTTCACATAAATGTCTGTTTCCTTCCCTTATACTTACTGTTCTTTTTTTTAAAAAATAATTTTTTTGGTTAGCTTCCGGTTCGCGTACCGGGTAGCGCTCCGGGGAGCGAACTAAGAGAAATAGAGGTTGGCAGAGTTCCAAATATTCTACCAATTTTTTTATAACGGGGAGGTAGTTCTGAAAAGAACTTTTTTTTTAATGTTTTTGTTGTTTTATATTTTTTTTAGTATTTTTTGAACATTTTTTTACTTTTTTTGTATTTTCTGAACGTTTTTATATTTTTTTGGGGGGGGGAAACAAAAACGATCCATTGTAAAGGGCTCAACAGGAGCAACAAAAAAAAAAGAATTTATTTTTTGGGGCGTTTCGGACAAACATTAACATGATTCTGAATAGCTCTCATAATCAAAATGATGCTACTTTCCCTGTAGCAAATGAAATCGCCGCAGTGCACGCACACTTGCTTCACGTGCCCAAACAACATTTGAATGTTTGGGATCATCTCCCTCGCCTCTGGTCCCGACACCTCTGGAACAACCGATCTTCTTGCCATCGGAAGGGGATTTTGTTGCTCATCACGTAGCTGGGCAGCACTATAATTATTAGGATGCCACCTACTCATATGCCGATGCATAGTGTGATTGCCGTAACTGTACTTTTTTTCAGTTCCCCTTGACAGTCTATCACCGCATATACGGCAAAACACGTAGCGTGCATTTACTTTTTTTTGCCCCTCAGGAAATTTATAGAATTGCCAAATGTAGTTCTCTTTTCGATTATACCTCCTGGGCTCCTCTGGCAAAAACCTTGGCTCTTCCTCCTCTTCCTCCTCTTCCTGTTCTTCCTCTTCTTGTTGTAAAATTACTTCAGCAGGTGGTCCTCTCTTCTTTGGATTTGGTGGAGGTGGTGGGTTAGAACCAGCTGAAGCTACTAATGAAGCCATGTCACAATGTAAATAAAGGGTCTTTCTCTCACCAAGATGAAAGTCAGAGTGAGGAAAGAAGGAGGGGTTTTCATCATTTGGGAAAAGCAAAAGTTCTAAACCAATGAAAAGTGTTCATTTTAGATCACATGACCTAGTATTACATCATTAGGAAACCAAAAGTGAAATGAACCAATGAAAAGTGTTATTACCGAGTAACATGACCTGCTGTGTTTACGTTACGCGGTCGGCGCCGCGCCGCGGATCGCTTCCGGTTCGCGTACCGCTGCGCTTCCGGGTACGCTAACGTAGCACGTCATATGACGTATCACGCGAGAACGCGAAACGTCATGCTGACGCGACTACCGGTTCGCGGACCGGGTCGCGGCTCCGAATTGAGCTAACGGGAAGCTAACCGGTTCGCGTACCGGGAGCGAAACAATAAAAATAATTTTAAAAAAATTGTATTAAAAACATGTAAAAAATATTTTTCGATTTAAAGAAGAATACATTGTAAAGGTTTTGATATTTGCTATTAAAAAACCATTGAAATTCACTGAAAAAACCATAGGTTATAGACCATATATAGTTAGGAATTAGCATTTACAAAACCTTGAAAATTCACTGAAAAAACCATAGGTTATAGACCATATATAGTTAGGGATTAGCATTTACAAAACCTTATTTTACTCACACAAAACCATTGAAATTCCATATATAGTTAGTTGTACTAACTATATATCGCGCACCCGCAATCCACTGCTGATCATGTCACATATTACATCATTCATGACATGGTCAGTGACATCACTGATGACATCACTGATGACATCTCAAATGACATCACTGATGACATCACTGATGACATCTCAATGACATGACTGATGACATCACTGATGACATCTCAAATGACATCACTGATGACATCTCAAATGTCTTACATATTGAAGAATGAGTGGATGTATAAGTGTCTGGATGAAGGATTTAGTAGGTGTGTGACTGACTGTATGAGTGAGTGATTAAATGTGTGTCACTGAGTGCATGGGTTAGTGAGTAAACTGTCTTAATTTGAGCATCATTATGTCTGTTGTTCTGTAAACTGCTGCATGTGTTGATCAGTAGCTATATGAGTAAGTATATGGGTTATTGATTGGTTGCCCAAGTATTTGTATGGGAGACTGAGTGTGTGTGTGGGTGGCTGGGAGGTGTATGACTCTGTGCATAGATGTGTAAGCAGTTGATTCACTAGATATATGGATTCAAAAGTGCATGTGGAAACAGGTGTATGGGCGGTTGACTGAGTGCATTGGTGAGTGAATGGATATCTGAGTGCTACATGTCAAAGTAAGAACATATGTAAAACACAGTACATGTGAGAGTTGACATATATAAATAACTGTGCATAAGAGCCCGTGAATGTGTGAGTGGCTGTATTGATCATTGTGAACTTGTATCAGGGATTTTAATAGAGAGTAAATATGTGTTAGTATATGTTTGAATAAGTAAGGTATGTATAACTGTATAGTTGAGGAAATGGAGGTGTAATTGATTCTTTGCATGACTGAGTAGGTGTGTGAGTAACTCCATGGATGAGTGACAGTCTGTGAGTGTCTGTTTACACTGAGTGTATCTAAGGTTATTTTAGAGTCTGAAGAAGTTCATCGTATTATCACATGAATGATGTCATCAGTGATGTCATCAGTAATGTCAAATGAGATGTCATCAGTGATGTCATCAGTCATGTCATTGAGATGTCATCAGTGATGTCATCAGTGATGTCATTTGAGATGTCATCAGTGATGTCATCAGTGATGTCACTGACCATGTCATGAATGATGTAATATGTGACATGATCAGCAGTGGATTGCGGGTGCGCGATATATAGTTAGTACAACTAACTATATATGGAATTTCAATGGTTTTGTGTGAGTAAAATAAGGTTTTGTAAATGCTAATCCCTAACTATATATGGTCTATAACCTATGGTTTTTTCAGTGAATTTTCAAGGTTTTGTAAATGCTAATTCCTAACTATATATGGTCTATAACCTATGGTTTTTTCAGTGAATATATATATATATATATATATATATATATCACCTACTGGCGGTCGCCAGTAGGTATATATAGTTAGGATTTTTTCTCTATGGGTTAAAATCCTAACTATATATACCTACTGGCGACCGCCAGTAGGTAATATATATATATATTTATATATATATATATATATATATATATATATTACCTACTGGCGGTCGCCAGTAGGTATATATAGTTAGGATTTTTTCTCTATGGGTTTTTTGAAAATTCTATGTCTAATAACTTTGGCGTTTGTGGACGGAATTGGCTGAAATTTTCAGGAAAATGGCACATTTTGTTTCTGGCAGCCCCTGAAAATTGGGGGGGGGTTCGTCCAGGGGGGGTTGAGAAAAAAGGGGGGTCCCAAAACGTGTTTTTAACATTGAGTTTTCCATAGGGCGGTTGGCCTCACTTTTAGCCTGAACGGCTGAATGGATTTGCACAAAACTTGGCAAAATTGTAGGGACTGGTAGCCCGATGTGCCTTTTGTAGGTCTCAATATATGTGCTACAGTGGATTTTGAGAAATTAACGTTTAAAAAAAGATATATATCTGTAACAGCGGACCGGGCAGCGCTCCAGGACGCGTACTTTTCGCGCAACGGAGCTTTGTGAAGCGAAGCTGATTGGTTCTCCGGCTTCTGTCAACATTCCAAACAGTCCGTAGCGGCCGCCATCTTGTCTCTCGGTAGGATCGAGAGACAAGAGGAGGCAAGAGGAGGCCAAAGCGAAGGGGCAAATGACCATAAGGGGGAATAGTAGATCCTCGCTGACCCCCTAGGTTTGATGTGGAGGTTTTAAAAGGGCCCCGCGGGGCAAAAAAAAATAATAATAATAATAATCGAACGGCTGAATGGATTTGCACGAAACTTGGCAAAATATTAGGGACTGGTAGCCCGAAGTGCCTTTGCTAGGTCTCAATATATGTGCTCCAGTGGATTTTGAGAAATTAACGTTCAAAAAAAGATATATATCTGTAACAGCGCTCCGCTTCGCGTACTTTTCGCGTTACGGAGCTTTGCGAAGCGAAGCTGATTGGCTCTCCGGTGTCTGTAAACATTCCAAACAGTACATAGCAGCCGCCATCTTGTCTGTCGGTAGGATCGAGAGACAAGAGGAGGCCAAAGCGAAGGGGCAAATGACCATAAGGGGGCATAGTAGATCCTCGCTGACCCCCTAGGTTTGATGTGGAGGTTTTAAAAGGGCCCCG
This sequence comes from Lissotriton helveticus, assembly GCF_964261635.1. Lineage (NCBI taxonomy): Eukaryota > Metazoa > Chordata > Amphibia > Caudata > Salamandridae > Lissotriton > Lissotriton helveticus. Next base: position 449,358,785 of record NC_136061.1, read on the forward strand.
CGGGGCAAAAAAAAATAAAATAATAATAATAATCGAACGGCTGAATGGATTTGCACGAAACTTGGTAAAATATTAGGGACTGGTAGCCCGATGTGCCTTTGCTAGGTCTCAATATATGTGCTTCAGTGCATTTTGAGAAATTAACGTTCAAAAACAAGATATATATCTGTAACAGCGCTCCGCTTCGCGGAGATAAAATTATATCTGTATTACCTAGCTGTTGCTAACACCAGTTAGCGACGGCTAGTAGGAGATAGCGACCATCTTGGGCCCCACTTTGCATGTGAGTGATATTTATCACTAATGACATGCAAAGTGGGCATGCCAAGATGTTAGCGACTGGAAACAGTCGCTAACATCGCTATCTCCTATTATCAACTTTTGGAAATATTCGAGATAAGCGCGAATATCTCCAAAAAGTAACAGCTGCCCTGAGCAGTTCTTAGCCATGTTATCCAATGGGAGGTGGATAACATGGCTAAGAGCATTAGCTCGGTAATGCATGAATATCGCTGAGTTTTCAGCGATATTAATGCATTGCGGTCGTTTTTTATCGTATTTGCGATAAACCTTGATAATAGCAAGGTTTATCTGCGATAATTTCTGACGGTAAAAAATCTTTGCAATGCATCGTTAGGGATAAATATCGCTTAACTTTGGTAATATGCCCCAACGTCTGTTAACGTTCGATTGGAAGGAAATCAGGAAGTGTTGAAAAACATTGTCTGCGCCATCTTGTCTTTTTTCAAATGCCACACTTTTGTCGTGCACGGCAGCCATTTTAGATGCCTTGACCAGACCCACTCTGTGCACGCTGTCGATCCTTAGCATGGCTCCCCACCCTCGCAAGCATCTCACCCAGGCAGTGGTCACCCCCGCTCTCTGTCTTATGCATGGGTAATAAACCTCCCCCCATCTGCGCTGCTCTTCCCTGAGAATCACACCCTGTGCCCGCCCGACACCTCCCTTTCGCCCTATTCACTACCGCACCCTCTGACACTCCTTTTCCTCTGTGTCCGATTGTCCAGGCCGGTCCTAGGCTATCAGCTAGCCCTGCAGATGTAGTTTATGGCCACAGCTGTAAAGAATCATCCCTCTTCAAAGGAGTTATAGTAGATCAAGGCCCACACTCGATGAGATCCGTCACAGCAGAAGCGTTGCTATTATCTGAAAACCATCCTGTATTGTGATTGGGGAGGGGACCGAGCGTGAAGCGGAAGATTCCAGGGATGACTCTTTGTACATCAAAGTTTTTACAATTATGTGTCACATAAAAAATATATAGCACTCCGACAAAGTAGTAAGATTATAAAACTTTAATAATTTATAAATATATACAAGAAAACAAAAATAGTAATAACATATAAACATTTTTAGGGAAAAACAACGAAGTAGCGGTCGGCTGTGCGAATAGTCCCAACGCAGCACAACGTCCAGATTTCCGGCGTGGGGCGTCGCGGGGGGTGGGTCATCAGTAGCAAACTGTTGTGCGAATAGTTCCAAGGCAGCAGAACGCGCCGAAATCTAGATGACACGAAAGTGATGTCTAGTAAGTTGCCACCCAGCAAATAACGGCGTGGGGCGTCGCGGGGGGTGGGTCATCAGTAGCAAACTGTTGTGCGAATAGTTCCAAGGCAGCAGAACGATGGCACCAAGGTGATGTCCAGTAAGTTGCCGCACTGGTTTTGGTATCCTACAATGCTGCTCCGAATAACGGCGTGGGGCGCCCCGGGGGAGGTGGCGTGAACGGGCCTCTCCAGGTGGAGTGTCATCTGTTGTAGTGGGGCGCCCCTTTACCGTTTCAGTTGCCATTCCGTCCGTTTTTGGTCCACTGTGTCAAAAGCCGCAATTCAGCTGAGTTGCGCCCACTCTTGCGGTGCAGCGATAGGCGGCTGTCACAGGACTCTCAAAATGGCGGCAGGCTCTTTCCTTTTTGGGCCTGGTCCACTGAAATGGCCCTGGGACACCTTGGAAATCGGACGCTTGTCTTCTAGGTCTTGGACCCCATTCTCGAAAGCGTCCCCTCCGCCTTGAGAATTCATCAAAAGTTTTGGGGGCCCCGACTCCTGCAGGCTTCTGGTGGGGAGCGGCTGCCATGATTGCTCGCGGAATGACCACGATGGAGCTACGAGATGGTGGTGCTCTCATGCTGACGCCAGTTTAGTCTGAAACATCCAGAAACAAGGTGGGGCTTTCATCGTTTGGGGAAAAAAAAAAGTTTTCATCCAATGAAAAGTGTTGTTTTTAGGTCATATGATCAAGCCTTCCATCATTAGGAAACCAAAAGTAAAATGAACCAATGAAAAGTTTTATAAACAAGTCACATGGCCTGTTATGCGGCATGGGGTATAAAATGCGGAGAAAATACGTTGGCACGTGAGGCGGCGTCAGTAGCGGACCGATGTGCGAATAGGCCGAAGGCAATACAACGCGCCAAGATCCGGATGGCACCGAGGTGGTGTCCAGCAAGTTGCAGCACTGGTGTGGCCATCCTACAATGCTGAAAGTCGGCGTGGGGCGCCCCGTTGGCCTGTGAGTTTGCGTCAGTAGCGGACCGATGTGCGAATAGGCCGAAGGCAGCACAACGCGCCAAGATCCGGATGGCACCGAGGTGGTGTCTAGTAAGTTGCCGCACTGGTGTGGCCATCCAACAATGCTGAAAGTCGGCGTGGGGCGCCCCGTTGGCCTGTGAGATGGCGTCAGTAGCGGACCAATGTGCGAATAGGCCGAAGGCAGCACAACGCGCCAAGATCCGGATGGCACCGAGGTGGTGTCATAGTTGAGAGTTCTGAGCAGCGGTTGTAACACTGTCTGAAGCTTATTTGCAGCTGCTGCAGCTTCACTACGCGCCAAGATCCGGATGGCACCGAGGTGGTGTCTAGTAAGTTGCCGCACTGGTGTGGCCATTCAACAATGCTGAAAGTCGGCGTGGGGCGCCCCGTTGGCCTGTGAGATGGCGTCAGTAGCGGACCGATGTGCGAATAGGCCGAAGGCAGCACAACGCGCCAAGATCCGGATGGCACCGAGGTGGTGTCTAGTAAGTTGTCGCACTTCTGTGGCCATCCTACAATGTTGAAAGTCGGCGTGGGGCGCCCCGTTGGCCTGTGAGATGGCGTCAGTAGCGGACCGATGTGCGAATGGGGCCAAAGGCAGCGCAACAATATTTTCTGACTGACACCACAAGGCGCTGAGATGCTAAGATCCGGATGGCACCGAGGTGATGTCTAAGTTGCGGACTGATGTGCGAATGGGGCCAAAGGCAGCGTAACAATATTTTTTGTATGGAAGATACCACTAGGCGTTGAGATGCCAAGATTTGGATGGCACCGAGGTGATGTCTAGCAAGTTGCTGTACTGGTGTGGTCATCCTACAATGCTGAAACTCGGCGTGGGTCGCCCCATTAGCCTGTGAGATGGCGTCAGTAGCGGACCGATGTGCGAATAGGCCGAAGGCAGCACAACGCGCCAAGATCCGGATGTCACCGTGGTGGTTTCATAGTTGAGAGGCACTTCATCTGCAGTGGGGCGCCGAGATCTGGATGGCACCGAGGTGATGTCTAGCAAGTTGCTGTACTGGTGTGGTCATTCTACAATGCTGAAAGTCGGCGTGGGTCGCCCCATTAGCCTGTGAGATGGCTGTTCTTTGGATTTGGGCCTGGTCCACTAAAATGGCCCTGGGACACCTTAGAACTCGGACGCTCGATTTTTTTTTCCTTTCCTGTACATGCAAAAAAAGGTAAATGCCCGGTACGTTACACGCTTCATCTGCCACGATGAACTCTCCAGAGGAACCGAAAAAAAATATAGTTGTGGTAACTATACCATGCATCGTCATATGGAGAGGTGGCACCAATTAATCATAGTGCTGCATAAAAGAGAGATTTGGAGGAGAACCCCTGACCTGCTAGTACATTCATCAAAGAAGTGGCACTGAGAGCTTCAGAGGCAAGGGAAACGGTCCCAAATATTTAGAAGAACTTTGGAAAGATTAAAATGGCATGTTTAGATTGTGGCAAATTAATTTCATGTGGACAGATGAGTGTTACTCTAATAAATACAGCATATGAACATCATCATAGTCGATGGTTGGTAGAGACATTTTGACTATATCCTGGACCTGCCCGTCCTCGCCCAAAATGGCGCCGGAATAAATGGGACTCGTAACTCCTTGTTGTGTACTGGTTGCAGAACCTTGAAATCACGAGATACGTATGCAGTTTTGAAGCACATGGCGGGCGGGGACGAGAATTGATTGAATATTTCGACATCCCTATTGATATTAAGTTCTGATGTGTTATTGATTACTGTACTATTGAAAGTTCGAATTAACGTCACCCATGGTACTTGCCCGCAAATGTATATCTAGATAATTTTATTGTAACTGGCCCTGTCGTATTTTAATTATAAAATGTACGTCCACCGATTCCGTAACTGTTAGACACCTTAGTTCTTGCAACCTAATGGCCCGCCCGTTACGTTCCTCTACAGTGTAAATGTCTACTCATCATATACGATTACAGTTTGCTCTGTGGCAGGCCCACGTGGTTATAGGCTCGTATTTGTATAATGAAATTTTCACAATAAAGGTTTTTAAAAGAAAACATGGTAGTAGTATATACATTGGTAAAGTTTTTAATAATAGTGACTGTTTTAGAATGATTAAAAGGCAAGTGAAATAAAGCAGACCAATTACATGAAGGGTAAAAGGTATAATACGAAGGAACGCAGTAAAGATAAATGGTCAAGGGCTGTTGTGTTTTCTATTCCTGCAACATAAAGTGATCGATAAGAATCTCATATTCAGGCGTATCGGCGACTAAGACAGCAGGTCGACCCTCTTTTGCTCAACGGCTCCGTCATGGGACGAAGAAACGCTCTTTTTCTCGAAAAAAGAATATATTTTACTTGCAGGACAGTTGTAAAATTTCCGGGAAAGTACATTAGCCTGGAACATTATAACATATATTTAAGAAAAAATAATGTTCGGAAGTAATGAAAAGCGTAATTTTTAGGTCATATGACTAAGCCTTTCATCATTACAATAAGAAAAGTAAAATGAACCAATGAAAAGTTTTATTAACAAGTCACATGACTTGTTATGCTTACGTTACGCGCTGCGCGCCCCGGATGACTTCCGGATGCGCTAACGCGGCGCGTCATATGACGCATTACGCGACAACGCAGGTACAGAATATAGTCAAAATGTCTCCACCAACCAGCGGTCGGAACACAACCCCTTTCAGCAGGCTAAATAGTTCTGTTAAATGACAACAGAAGGGACAGGCAACAAGAACCATCAGTCAAAGAGGGGAGGGCTAGTTCTTCTCTACCGGGTTACATTGGGGCGCTACCGGAACTGATCGAATTGGTAGTCTACAGTGTTTCTGGATGTTTCAGACTGAAGCTGGGGTTAGCATGAGAGCAGCACCATTTCGTAGCTCCGTCGTGGTCATTCCGCAACCAATCATGGCAGCCGTTCTTTATCGTTATTTTGGGCGGGGTGGGTGGCGGAGCCGAGCTGTTTTGCAGCCATCATTGTGTGGAGTTCAGTTCATCTCACTAGTTTTGTATTTGTAATGAGGGGTTGTTCCTAATGTTTCTATTTTAGCGAGGTCAAAAAGAGATCCCATTAGTGGCCTACTGATTTTGCTCGATTCCTTTTCTTTTTTTTTACACGATTTTTCGTTATCTGCAAAGACTAAACAGAGTATTGCGACTCTGTGTTTGTTTGTAAATAGAGAATGAACCAAAGAGAACTAATTCTAAAACAGTAAATACTTGGATAACAATCAATCAAATGGAGAGAGAAGCAGGCACGACGGATTACAACGGGGGCAAAGGCCTGCGTTAACTACCTTTCACTATCTGCAAAGAGAGAGTACTCCTAATAGAAATGAGGGGGGGGGGGGCACCATTGAAAGCAGATCAGTGTGCATAAACACGAAAATGTTTTCACTTACCACGTACTTGACATTCGACAGCTTATGATATTTGCTATTAAAAAACCATTGAAATTCACTGAAAAAACCATAGGTTATAGACCATATATAGTTAGGAATTAGCATTTACAAAACCTTGAAAATTCACTGAAAAAACCATAGGTTATAGACCATATATAGTTAGGAATTAGCATTTAAAAAACCTTATTTAACTCACACAAAACCATTGAAATTCCATATATAGTTAGTTGCACTAACTATATATCGCGCACCCGCAATCCACTGCTGATGATGTCACATATTACATCATTCATGACATGGTCAGTGACATCACTGATGACATCACTGATGACATCTCAAATGACATCACTGATGACATCACTGATGACATCTCATTTGACATCAATGACCACATCACTGATGATATCATTCAAGTGACAATACAATGCATCTCCTCACACTTTAACCCCTTCGCTGCTAGGCCTTTTCCCCCTCCTGTGCTAAGGCTTTTTTTGGTGTTTTGGGGTAGTGCGCGCTTAGGCCCTTGTAACTTTTTGACCACATAAGGGATCCGCGCCAAATTTGCGTCCTTTTCTTCCAACATCATGGGGATTCTAAAGGCGCCCAGGGTTTGTGGATTCCCTTGGAGGGGTCTCAGAAATTAACCAAAATATAGTGTTTTTTTTGTTTTTTTCAGAAAAATGGGAAAAATGGGCTGCAAATGAAAGCCTCTGGCTTTTTCCCTGAATATGGTATCAAAAAAGGGTTTGTGGGGCTGAATTCTCCATTTTCTCAGCTTTTAGGGAATGACAGTGTTTTGTCAGAGAACCGAAATTTTTCACTCAGTTTTGGCATTTTTCTGGGACATAGCCTATTTTTGCTATTTTTAGAGCTTTCCACCTCCTTCCAGTTAATGGTAGAAATGAGTTTGAAAGCAATAATGGATCCTGGAAAGCTTTACATTTCCGAAAAATAGACAAAATTCTGAATTCAGAAAGGGGTCATTTGTCTAAATCCATGAAGGTTTCGTTATAGAAACTAACAGTTAGATATTGGAATATTTGAAAATTTGTTGAAAACAACGGCCTTTTGTCTCAACGTTTTCACCTATAACTTTCTCTAATTTTGACAGCTCTTGGAAAGCAATATACCGTTACATCCGTTAGACCTTCCTGGTTGTGGGGATATATGGGACTTGTAGTTTCACCAAGAACCCGACGAACCCAGATCCAAAAACTGAGCAGCAACTTGCAATGGTATTTTTTCATTTACTGGGTATAGTGCACTTTGTCTTGGAAAATGTACACATGGAATAATCTGCATGAAAGACACCTATGTATGTATGAATTGGGTACAAATTATAGAGTTCAGAAACAGTATATAATTGCACATTTTCAAAGTTGGGAATACTCATACTAGCATGAGAATTATTGGTCATTTTTCATAAAGTTTTTTTTCTACACAATATCTTTCATTCAAAGGGAGAAATGCAAGAAAGCTCAATTGGTAATAACAGTTGATTTACAAATCTGAATTACCCCAAGTGTCCCGATAAAAACGGTACCTCACTTGTGTGGGTCGGCCTTGTGCCTGCGACAGGAAACGGCGCAAAATGCAACGTGCTCACACCTAAATTTTGCAGTTACAAATTGACCCTTTTTTGGCAAAGTGCCTACCTGTAGTTTTTGCACCCTAGTTCTTCCGGCACCTAGGGAAACCTAGCAAACCTATACATTTTTGAAAAGTAGACACCCAGGGGAATTCAGGATGGGATGACTCGACTGCCTACCACCAGGTTTTGTTACCCAGAATCCCTTGCAAAGCTCAGATTTTGACAAAAAAAACACATTTTCCTCACATTTCTGTGGTGGAAAGTTCTGGAATCTGCGTGGATCAACAAATTTCCACCCACCCAGCGTGCCCCCAGGTCTCCCGAAAACAATGGTACCTCACTTGTGTGGGTCGGCCTTGTGCCTACGACGGGAAACGGCACAAAATGCAACGTGGTCGCTCCTCAATTTCCCAGTGAAATCTTAAGCTCTTTGGACAAAGAGACTACCTTTTGTTTTTGAGCCGTAGCTCAACCAGCACCTAGGGAAACCTAGCAAACCTATACATTTTTGAAAACTAGACACCCAGGGCAATTCAGGATGGGGTGACTCGTCTGCCTACCCCCAGGTTTTGATACCCAGAATCCCTTGCAAACATAAAAATTTGACCAAAAAAACACATTTTCCTCACATTTCTGTGGTGGAAAGTTCTGGAATCTGCGTGGATCAACAAATTTCCACCCACCCAGCGTGCCCCTAGGTCTCCCGAAAAAAATGGTACCTCACTTGCGTGGGTAGGCATAGTGGCTGCGACATGAAACCGCGCAAAACGCAGCATGGTCGCATCTCAATTTCCCAGTGAAATTTAGCACGATTCGGACAAAAAGACTACCTTTTGTTTTTGCGCCGTAGCTCTGCCAGCACCTAGGGAAACCTAGCAACCCTATACATTTTTGCAAACTAGACAACCAGGGCAATTCAGGATGGGGTGACTCGTCTGCCTACCCCCAGGTTTTGTTACCCAGAATCCCTTTCAAACAAAAAAATTTGACCAAAAAAACACATTTTCCTCACATTTCTGTGGTGGAAAGTTCTGGAATCTGCGTGGATCAACAAATTTCCACCCACCCAGCGTGCCGCCAGGTCTCCCGAAAAAAATGGTACCCCACTTGCGTGGGTAGGCATAGTGGCTGCGACATGAAACAGCGCAAAACGCAGCATGGTCGCACCTCAATTTCCCAGTGAAATTTTGCACGATTTGGACAAAAAGACTACCTTTTGTTTTTGCGCCGTAGCTCTGCCAGCACCTAGAGAAACCTAGCAAACCTATACATTTCTGAAAACTAGACACCCAGGGCAATCCAGGATGGGGTGACTCGTCTGCCTACCCCCAGGTTTTGTTACCCAGAATCCCTTTCAAACAAAAAAATTTGACCAAAAAAACACATTTTCCTCACATTTCTGTGGTGGAAAGTTCTGGAATCTGCGTGGATCAACACATTTCCATCCATCCAGTGTGCCCCCAGGTCTCCCGAAAAAAATGGTACCTCACTTGCGTGGGTAGGCATAGTGGCTGCGACATGAAACAGCGCAAAACGCAGCATGGTCGCACCTCAATTTCCCAGTGAAATTTAGCACGATTCGGACAAAAAGACTACCTTTTGTTTTTGCACCGTAGCTCTGCCAGCACCTAGGGAAACCTAGCAAACCTATACATTTCTGAAAACTAGACACCCAGGGCAATTCAGGATGGGGTGACTCGTCTGCCTACCCCCAGGTTTTGTTACCCAGAATCCCTTTCAAACAAAAATATTTAACCAAAAAAACACATTTTCCTCACATTTCTGTGGTGGAAAGTTCTGGAATCTGCGTGGATCAACAAATTTCCATCCACCCAGTGTGCCCCCAGGTCTCCCGAAAAAAATGGTACCTCACTTGCGTGGGTAGGCATAGTGGCTGCGACATGAAACAGCGCAAAACGCAGCATGGTCGCACCTCAATTTCCCAGTGAAATTTTGCACGATTCGGACAAAAAGACTACCTTTTGTTTTTACGCCGTAGCTCTGCCAGCACCTAGGGAAACCTAGCAAACCTATACATTTCTGAAAACTAGACACCCAGGGAAATTCAGGATGGGGTGACTCGTCTGCCTACCCCCAGGTTTTGTTACCCAGAATCCCTTACAAACATAAAAATTTGACCAAAAAAACACATTTTCCTCACATTTCTGTGGTGGAAAGTTCTGGAATCTGCGTGGATCAACAAATTTCCACCCACCCAGCGTGCCCCCAGGTCTCCCGAAAAAAATGGTACCTCACTTGCATGGGTAGGCATAGTGGCTGCGACATGAAACAGCGCAAAACGCAGCATGGTCGCACCTCAATTTCCCAGTGAAATTTTGCACGATTCGGACAAAAAGACTACCTTTTGTTTTTGCGCCGTAGCTCTGCCAGCACCTAGGGAAACCTAGCAAACCTATACATTTCTGAAAACTAGATACCCAGGGCAATTCAGGATGGGGTGACTCGTCTGCCTACCCCCAGGTTTTGTTACCCAGAATCCCTTACAAACATAAAAATTTGACCAAAAAAACACATTTTCCTCACATTTCTGTGGTGGAAAGTTCTGGAATCTGCGTGGATCAACAAATTTCCACCCACCCAGCGTGCCCCCAGGTCTCCCGAAAAAAATGGTACCTCAATTGCGTGGGTAGGCATAGTGGCTGCGACATGAAACAGCGCAAAACGCAGCATGGTCGCACCTCAATTTCCCAGTGAAATTTTGCACGATTCGGACAAAAAGACTACCTTTTGTGTTTGCGCCGTAGCTCTGCCAGCACCTAGGGAAACCTAGCAAACCTATACATTTCTGAAAACTAGACACCCAGGGCAATTCAGGATGGGGTGACTCGTCTGCCTACCCCCAGGTTTTGTTACCCAGAATCCCTTTCAAACAAAACAATTTAACCAAAAAAACAAATTTTCCTCACATTTCTGTGGTGGAAAGTTCTGGAATCTGCGTGGATCAACAAATTTCCATCCACCCAGTGTGCCCCCAGGTCTCCCGAAAAAAATGGTACCTCACTTGCGTGGGTAGGCATAGTGGCTGCGACATGAAACAGCGCAAAACGCAGCATGGTCGCACCTCAATTTCCCAGTGAAATTTTGCACGATTCGGACAAAAAGACTACCTTTTGTTTTTGCGCCGTAGCTCTGCCAGCACCTAGGGAAACCTAGCAAACCTATACATTTCTGAAAACTAGACACCCAGGGCAATTCAGGATGGGGTGACTCGTCTGCCTACCCCCAGGTTTTGTTACCCAGAATCCCTTTTAAACAAAAAAATTTAACCAAAAAAAACACATTTTCCTCACATTTCTGTGGTGGAAAGTTCTGGAATCTGCGTGGATCAACAAATTTCCATCCACCCAGTGTGCCCCCAGGTCTCCCGAAAAAAATGGTACCTCACTTGCGTGGGTAGGCATAGTGGCTGCGACATGAAACAGCGCAAAACGCAGCATGGTCGCACCTCAATTTCCCAGTGAAATTTAGCACGATTCGGACAAAAAGACTACCTTTTTTTTTTACGCCGTAGCTCTGCCAGCACCTAGGGAAACCTAGCAAACCTATACATTTCTGAAAACTAGACACCCAGGGAAATTCAGGATGGGGTGACTCGTCTGCCTACCCCCAGGTTTTGTTACCCAGAATCCCTTTCAAACAAAAAAATTTAACCAAAAAAAACACATTTTCCTCACATTTCTGTGGTGGAAAGTTCTGGAATCTGCGTGGATCAACAAATTTCCATCCACCCAGTGTGCCCCCAGGTCTCCCGAAAAAAATGGTACCTCACTTGCGTGGGTAGGCATAGTGGCTGCGACATGAAACAGCGCAAAACGCAGCATGGTCGCACCTCAATTTCCCAGTGAAATTTAGCACGATTCGGACAAAAAGACTACCTTTTCTTTTTACGCCGTAGCTCTGCCAGCACCTAGGGAAACCTAGCAAACCTATACATTTCTGAAAACTAGACACCCAGGGAAATTCAGGATGGGGTGACTCGTCTGCCTACCCCCAGGTTTTGTTACCCAGAATCCCTTACAAACATAAAAATTTGACCAAAAAAACACATTTTCCTCACATTTCTGTGGTGGAAAGTTCTGGAATCTGCGTGGATCAACAAATTTCCACCCACCCAGCGTGCCCCCAGGTCTCCCAAAAAAAATGGTACCTCACTTGCGTGGGTAGGCATAGTGGCTGCGACATGAAACAGCGCAAAACGCAGCATGGTCGCACCTCAATTTCCCAGTGAAATTTTGCACGATTCGGACAAAAAGACTACCTTTTGTTTTTGCGCCGTAGCTCTGCCAGCACCTAGGGAAACCTAGCAAACCTATACATTTCTGAAAACTAGACACCCAGGGCAATTCAGGATGGGGTGACTCGTCTGCCTACCCCCAGGTTTTGTTACCCAGAATCCCTTACAAACATAAAAATTTGACCAAAAAAACACATTTTCCTCACATTTCTGTGGTGGAAAGTTCTGGAATCTGCGTGGATCAACAAATTTCCACCCACCCAGCGTGCCCCCAGGTCTCCCGAAAAAAATGGTACCTCACTTGCATGGGTAGGCATAGTGGCTGCGACATGAAACAGCGCAAAACGCAGCATGGTCGCACCTCAATTTCCCAGTGAAATTTTGCACGATTCGGACAAAAAGACTACCTTTTGTTTTTGCGCCGTAGCTCTGCCAGCACCTAGGGAAACCTAGCAAACCTATACATTTCTGAAAACTAGATACCCAGGGCAATTCAGGATGGGGTGACTCGTCTGCCTACCCCCAGGTTTTGTTACCCAGAATCCCTTACAAACATAAAAATTTGACCAAAAAAACACATTTTCCTCACATTTCTGTGGTGGAAAGTTCTGGAATCTGCGTGGATCAACAAATTTCCACCCACCCAGCGTGCCCCCAGGTCTCCCGAAAAAAATGGTACCTCACTTGCGTGGGTAGGCATAGTGGCTGCGACATGAAACAGCGCAAAACGCAGCATGGTCGCACCTCAATTTCCCAGTGAAATTTTGCACGATTCGGACAAAAAGACTACCTTTTGTTTTTGCGCCGTAGCTCTGCCAGCACCTAGGGAAACCTAGCAAACCTATACATTTCTGAAAACTAGACACCCAGGGCAATTCAGGATGGGGTGACTCGTCTGCCTACCCCCAGGTTTTGTTACCCAGAATCCCTTACAAACATAAAAATTTGACCAAAAAAACACATTTTCCTCACATTTCTGTGGTGGAAAGTTCTGGAATCTGCGTGGATCAACAAATTACCACCCACCCAGCGTGCCTCCTGGTCTCCCGAAAAAAATGGTACCTCACTTGCGTGGGTAGGCATTGTGGCTGCGACATGAAACAGCACAAAACGCAGCATGGTCGCACCTCAATTTCCCAGTGAAATTTTGCACGATTCGGACAAAAAGACTACCTTTTGCGCCGTAGCTCTGCCAGCACCTAGGGAAACCTAGCAAACCTATACATTTCTGAAAACTAGACACCCAGGGCAATTCAGGATGGGGTGACTCGTCTGCCTACCCCCAGGTTTTGTTACCCAGAATCCCTTACAAACATAAAAATTTGACCAAAAAAACACATTTTTCTCACATTTCTGTGGTGGAAAGTTCTGGAATCTGCGTGGATCAACAAATTTCTACCCACCCAGCGTGCCCCCAGGTCTCCCGAAAAAAATGGTACCTCACTTGCGTGGGTAGGCATAGTGGCTGCGACATGAAACAGCGCAAAACGCAGCATGGTCGCACCTCAATTTCCCAGTGAAATTTAGCACGATTCGGACAAAAAGACTACCTTTTGTTTTTGCGCCGTAGCTCTGCCAGCACCTAGGGAAACCTAGCAAACCTATACATTTTTGAAAACTAGACACCCAGGGGAATTCAGGATGGGGTGACTCGTCTGCCTACCCCCAGGTTTTGTTACCCAGAATCCCTTACAAACATAAAAATGTGACCAAAAAAACACATTTTCCTCACATTTCTGTGGTGGAAAGTTCTGGAATCTGCGTGGATCAACAAATTACCACCCACCCAGCGTGCCCCCAGGTCTCCCGAAAAAAATGGTACCTCACTTGCGTGAGTAGGCATAGTGGCTGCGACATGAAACAGCGCAAAACGCAGCATGGTCGCACCTCAATTTCCCAGTGAAATTTTGCACGATTCGGACAAAAAGACTACCTTTTGTTTTTGCGCCGTAGCTCTGCCAGCACCTAGGGAAACCTAGCAAACCTATACATTTCTGAAAACTAGACACCCAGGGCAATTCAGGATGGGGTGACTCGTCTGCCTACCCCCAGGTTTTGTTACCCAGAATCCCTTACAAACATAAAAATTTGACCAAAAAAACACATTTTTCTCACATTTCTGTGGTGGAAAGTTCTGGAATCTGCGTGGATCAACAAATTTCCATCCACCCAGTGTGCCCCCAGGTCTCCCGAAAAAAATGGTACCTCACTTGCGTGGGTAGGCATAGTGGCTGCGACATGAAACAGCGCAAAACGCAGCATGGTCGCACCTCAATTTCCCAGTGAAATTTAGCACGATTCGGACAAAAAGACTACCTTTTCTTTTTACGCCGTAGCTCTGCCAGCACCTAGGGAAACCTAGCAAACCTATACATTTCTGAAAACTAGACACCCAGGGAAATTCAGGATGGGGTGACTCGTCTGCCTACCCCCAGGTTTTGTTACCCAGAATCCCTTACAAACATAAAAATTTGACCAAAAAAACACATTTTCCTCACATTTCTGTGGTGGAAAGTTCTGGAATCTGCGTGGATCAACAAATTTCCACCCACCCAGCGTGCCCCCAGGTCTCCCAAAAAAAATGGTACCTCACTTGCGTGGGTAGGCATAGTGGCTGCGACATGAAACAGCGCAAAACGCAGCATGGTCGCACCTCAATTTCCCAGTGAAATTTTGCACGATTCGGACAAAAAGACTACCTTTTGTTTTTGCGCCGTAGCTCTGCCAGCACCTAGGGAAACCTAGCAAACCTATACATTTCTGAAAACTAGACACCCAGGGCAATTCAGGATGGGGTGACTCGTCTGCCTACCCCCAGGTTTTGTTACCCAGAATCCCTTACAAACATAAAAATTTGACCAAAAAAACACATTTTCCTCACATTTCTGTGGTGGAAAGTTCTGGAATCTGCGTGGATCAACAAATTTCCACCCACCCAGCGTGCCCCCAGGTCTCCCGAAAAAAATGGTACCTCACTTGCATGGGTAGGCATAGTGGCTGCGACATGAAACAGCGCAAAACGCAGCATGGTCGCACCTCAATTTCCCAGTGAAATTTTGCACGATTCGGACAAAAAGACTACCTTTTGTTTTTGCGCCGTAGCTCTGCCAGCACCTAGGGAAACCTAGCAAACCTATACATTTCTGAAAACTAGACACCCAGGGCAATTCAGGATGGGGTGACTCGTCTGCCTACCCCCAGGTTTTGTTACCCAGAATCCCTTACAAACATAAAAATTTGACCAAAAAAACACATTTTCCTCACATTTCTGTGGTGGAAAGTTCTGGAATCTGCGTGGATCAACAAATTTCCACCCACCCAGCGTGCCCCCAGGTCTCCCGAAAAAAATGGTACCTCACTTGCATGGGTAGGCATAGTGGCTGCGACATGAAACAGCGCAAAACGCAGCATGGTCGCACCTCAATTTCCCAGTGAAATTTTGCACGATTCGGACAAAAAGACTACCTTTTGTTTTTGCGCCGTAGCTCTGCCAGCACCTAGGGAAACCTAGCAAACCTATACATTTCTGTAAACTAGACACCCAGGGCAATTCAGGATGGGGTGACTCGTCTGCCTACCCCCAGGTTTTGTTACCCAGAATCCCTTACAAACATAAAAATTTGACCAAAAAAACACATTTTCCTCACATTTCTGTGGTGGAAAGTTCTGGAATCTGCGTGGATCAACAAATTACCACCCACCCAGCGTGCCTCCTGGTCTCCCGAAAAAAATGGTACCTCACTTGCGTGGGTAGGCATTGTGGCTGCGACATGAAACAGCACAAAACGCAGCATGGTCGCACCTCAATTTCCCAGTGAAATTTTGCACGATTCGGACAAAAAGACTACCTTTTGCGCCGTAGCTCTGCCAGCACCTAGGGAAACCTAGCAAACCTATACATTTCTGAAAACTAGACACCCAGGGCAATTCAGGATGGGGTGACTCGTCTGCCTACCCCCAGGTTTTGTTACCCAGAATCCCTTACAAACATAAAAATTTGACCAAAAAAACACATTTTTCTCACATTTCTGTGGTGGAAAGTTCTGGAATCTGCGTGGATCAACAAATTTCTACCCACCCAGCGTGCCCCCAGGTCTCCCGAAAAAAATGGTACCTCACTTGCGTGGGTAGGCATAGTGGCTGCGACATGAAACAGCGCAAAACGCAGCATGGTCGCACCTCAATTTCCCAGTGAAATTTTGCACGATTCGGACAAAAAGACTACCTTTTGTTTTTGCGCCGTAGCTCTGCCAGCACCTAGGGAAACCTAGCAAACCTATACATTTCTGAAAACTAGACACCCAGGGCAATTCAGGATGGGGTGACTCGTCTGCCTACCCCCAGGTTTTGTTACCCAGAATCCCTTACAAACATAAAAATTTGACCAAAAAAACACATTTTCCTCACATTTCTGTGGTGGAAAGTTCTGGAATCTGCGTGGATCAACAAATTTCCACCCACCCAGCGTGCCCCCAGGTCTCCCGAAAAAAATGGTACCTCACTTGCATGGGTAGGCATAGTGGCTGCGACATGAAACAGCGCAAAACGCAGCATGGTCGCACCTCAATTTCCCAGTGAAATTTTGCACGATTCGGACAAAAAGACTACCTTTTGTTTTTGCGCCGTAGCTCTGCCAGCACCTAGGGAAACCTAGCAAACCTATACATTTCTGAAAACTAGACACCCAGGGCAATTCAGGATGGGGTGACTCGTCTGCCTACCCCCAGGTTTTGTTACCCAGAATCCCTTACAAACATAAAAATTTGACCAAAAAAACACATTTTCCTCACATTTCTGTGGTGGAAAGTTCTGGAATCTGCGTGGATCAACAAATTACCACCCACCCAGCGTGCCTCCTGGTCTCCCGAAAAAAATGGTACCTCACTTGCGTGGGTAGGCATTGTGGCTGCGACATGAAACAGCACAAAACGCAGCATGGTCGCACCTCAATTTCCCAGTGAAATTTTGCACGATTCGGACAAAAAGACTACCTTTTGCGCCGTAGCTCTGCCAGCACCTAGGGAAACCTAGCAAACCTATACATTTCTGAAAACTAGACACCCAGGGCAATTCAGGATGGGGTGACTCGTCTGCCTACCCCCAGGTTTTGTTACCCAGAATCCCTTACAAACATAAAAATTTGACCAAAAAAACACATTTTTCTCACATTTCTGTGGTGGAAAGTTCTGGAATCTGCGTGGATCAACAAATTTCTACCCACCCAGCGTGCCCCCAGGTCTCCCGAAAAAAATGGTACCTCACTTGCGTGGGTAGGCATAGTGGCTGCGACATGAAACAGCGCAAAACGCAGCATGGTCGCACCTCAATTTCCCAGTGAAATTTAGCACGATTCGGACAAAAAGACTACCTTTTGTTTTTGCGCCGTAGCTCTGCCAGCACCTAGGGAAACCTAGCAAACCTATACATTTTTGAAAACTAGACACCCAGGGGAATTCAGGATGGGGTGACTCG
Source organism: Lissotriton helveticus (assembly GCF_964261635.1). Lineage (NCBI taxonomy): Eukaryota > Metazoa > Chordata > Amphibia > Caudata > Salamandridae > Lissotriton > Lissotriton helveticus. The sequence goes on from NC_136061.1 coordinate 449,376,063, forward strand.
TCTGCCTACCCCCAGGTTTTGTTACCCAGAATCCCTTACAAACATAAAAATGTGACCAAAAAAACACATTTTCCTCACATTTCTGTGGTGGAAAGTTCTGGAATCTGCGTGGATCAACAAATTACCACCCACCCAGCGTGCCCCCAGGTCTCCCGAAAAAAATGGTACCTCACTTGCGTGAGTAGGCATAGTGGCTGCGACATGAAACAGCGCAAAACGCAGCATGGTCGCACCTCAATTTCCCAGTGAAATTTTGCACGATTCGGACAAAAAGACTACCTTTTGTTTTTGCGCCGTAGCTCTGCCAGCACCTAGGGAAACCTAGCAAACCTATACATTTCTGAAAACTAGACACCCAGGGCAATTCAGGATGGGGTGACTCGTCTGCCTACCCCCAGGTTTTGTTACCCAGAATCCCTTACAAACATAAAAATTTGACCAAAAAAACACATTTTTCTCACATTTCTGTGGTGGAAAGTTCTGGAATCTGCGTGGATCAACAAATTTCCACCCACCCAGCGTGCCCCCAGGTCTCCCGAAAAAAATGGTACCTCACTTGCGTGGGTAGGCATAGTGGCTGCGACATGAAACAGCGCAAAACGCAGCATGGTCGCACCTCAATTTCCCAGTGAAATTTAGCACGATTCGGACAAAAAGACTACCTTTTTTTTTTACGCCGTAGCTCTGCCAGCACCTAGGGAAACCTAGCAAACCTATACATTTCTGAAAACTAGACACCCAGGGAAATTCAGGATGGGGTGACTCGTCTGCCTACCCCCAGGTTTTGTTACCCAGAATCCCTTTCAAACAAAAAAATTTAACCAAAAAAAACACATTTTCCTCACATTTCTGTGGTGGAAAGTTCTGGAATCTGCGTGGATCAACAAATTTCCATCCACCCAGTGTGCCCCCAGGTCTCCCGAAAAAAATGGTACCTCACTTGCGTGGGTAGGCATAGTGGCTGCGACATGAAACAGCGCAAAACGCAGCATGGTCGCACCTCAATTTCCCAGTGAAATTTAGCACGATTCGGACAAAAAGACTACCTTTTCTTTTTACGCCGTAGCTCTGCCAGCACCTAGGGAAACCTAGCAAACCTATACATTTCTGAAAACTAGACACCCAGGGAAATTCAGGATGGGGTGACTCGTCTGCCTACCCCCAGGTTTTGTTACCCAGAGTCCCTTACAAACATAAAAATTTGACCAAAAAAACACATTTTCCTCACATTTCTGTGGTGGAAAGTTCTGGAATCTGCGTGGATCAACAAATTTCCACCCACCCAGCGTGCCCCCAGGTCTCCCAAAAAAAATGGTACCTCACTTGCGTGGGTAGGCATAGTGGCTGCGACATGAAACAGCGCAAAACGCAGCATGGTCGCACCTCAATTTCCCAGTGAAATTTTGCACGATTCGGACAAAAAGACTACCTTTTGTTTTTGCGCCGTAGCTCTGCCAGCACCTAGGGAAACCTAGCAAACCTATACATTTATGAAAACTAGACACCCAGGGCAATTCAGGATGGGGTGACTCGTCTGCCTACCCCCAGGTTTTGTTACCCAGAATCCCTTACAAACATAAAAATTTGACCAAAAAAACACATTTTCCTCACATTTCTGTGGTGGAAAGTTCTGGAATCTGCGTGGATCAACAAATTTCCACCCACCCAGCGTGCCCCCAGGTCTCCCGAAAAAAATGGTACCTCACTTGCATGGGTAGGCATAGTGGCTGCGACATGAAACAGCGCAAAACGCAGCATGGTCGCACCTCAATTTCCCAGTGAAATTTAGCACGATTCGGACAAAAAGACTACCTTTTGTTTTTGCACCGTAGCTCTGCCAGCACCTAGGGAAACCTAGCAAACCTATACATTTCTGAAAACTAGACACCCAGGGCAATTCAGGATGGGGTGACTCGTCTGCCTACCCCCAGGTTTTGTTACCCAGAATCCCTTTCAAACAAAAATATTTAACCAAAAAAACACATTTTCCTCACATTTCTGTGGTGGAAAGTTCTGGAATCTGCGTGGATCAACAAATTTCCATCCACCCAGTGTGCCCCCAGGTCTCCCGAAAAAAATGGTACCTCACTTGCGTGGGTAGGCATAGTGGCTGCGACATGAAACAGCGCAAAACGCAGCATGGTCGCACCTCAATTTCCCAGTGAAATTTTGCACGATTCGGACAAAAAGACTACCTTTTGTTTTTACGCCGTAGCTCTGCCAGCACCTAGGGAAACCTAGCAAACCTATACATTTCTGAAAACTAGACACCCAGGGAAATTCAGGATGGGGTGACTCGTCTGCCTACCCCCAGGTTTTGTTACCCAGAATCCCTTACAAACATAAAAATTTGACCAAAAAAACACATTTTCCTCACATTTCTGTGGTGGAAAGTTCTGGAATCTGCGTGGATCAACAAATTTCCACCCACCCAGCGTGCCCCCAGGTCTCCCGAAAAAAATGGTACCTCACTTGCGTGGGTAGGCATAGTGGCTGCGACATGAAACAGCGCAAAACGCAGCATGGTCGCACCTCAATTTCCCAGTGAAATTTTGCACGATTCGGACAAAAAGACTACCTTTTGTTTTTGCACCGTAGCTCTGCCAGCACCTAGGGAAACCTAGCAAACCTATACATTTCTGAAAACTAGACACCCAGGGCAATTCAGGATGGGGTGACTCGTCTGCCTACCCCCAGGTTTTGTTACCCAGAATCCCTTACAAACATAAAAATTTGACCAAAAAAACACATTTTCCTCACATTTCTGTGGTGGAAAGTTCTGGAATCTGCGTGGATCAACAAATTTCCACCCACCCAGCGTGCCCCCAGGTCTCCCGAAAAAAATGGTACCTCACTTGCATGGGTAGGCATAGTGGCTGCGACATGAAACAGCGCAAAACGCAGCATGGTCGCACCTCAATTTCCCAGTGAAATTTTGCACGATTCGGACAAAAAGACTACCTTTTGTTTTTGCGCCGTAGCTCTGCCAGCACCTAGGGAAACCTAGCAAACCTATACATTTCTGAAAACTAGATACCCAGGGCAATTCAGGATGGGGTGACTCGTCTGCCTACCCCCAGGTTTTGTTACCCAGAATCCCTTACAAACATAAAAATTTGACCAAAAAAACACATTTTCCTCACATTTCTGTGGTGGAAAGTTCTGGAATCTGCGTGGATCAACAAATTTCCACCCACCCAGCGTGCCCCCAGGTCTCCCGAAAAAAATGGTACCTCAATTGCGTGGGTAGGCATAGTGGCTGCGACATGAAACAGCGCAAAACGCAGCATGGTCGCACCTCAATTTCCCAGTGAAATTTTGCACGATTCGGACAAAAAGACTACCTTTTGTGTTTGCGCCGTAGCTCTGCCAGCACCTAGGGAAACCTAGCAAACCTATACATTTCTGAAAACTAGACACCCAGGGCAATTCAGGATGGGGTGACTCGTCTGCCTACCCCCAGGTTTTGTTACCCAGAATCCCTTTCAAACAAAACAATTTAACCAAAAAAACAAATTTTCCTCACATTTCTGTGGTGGAAAGTTCTGGAATCTGCGTGGATCAACAAATTTCCATCCACCCAGTGTGCCCCCAGGTCTCCCGAAAAAAATGGTACCTCACTTGCGTGGGTAGGCATAGTGGCTGCGACATGAAACAGCGCAAAACGCAGCATGGTCGCACCTCAATTTCCCAGTGAAATTTTGCACGATTCGGACAAAAAGACTACCTTTTGTTTTTGCGCCGTAGCTCTGCCAGCACCTAGGGAAACCTAGCAAACCTATACATTTCTGAAAACTAGACACCCAGGGCAATTCAGGATGGGGTGACTCGTCTGCCTACCCCCAGGTTTTGTTACCCAGAATCCCTTTTAAACAAAAAAATTTAACCAAAAAAAACACATTTTCCTCACATTTCTGTGGTGGAAAGTTCTGGAATCTGCGTGGATCAACAAATTTCCATCCACCCAGTGTGCCCCCAGGTCTCCCGAAAAAAATGGTACCTCACTTGCGTGGGTAGGCATAGTGGCTGCGACATGAAACAGCGCAAAACGCAGCATGGTCGCACCTCAATTTCCCAGTGAAATTTAGCACGATTCGGACAAAAAGACTACCTTTTTTTTTTACGCCGTAGCTCTGCCAGCACCTAGGGAAACCTAGCAAACCTATACATTTCTGAAAACTAGACACCCAGGGAAATTCAGGATGGGGTGACTCGTCTGCCTACCCCCAGGTTTTGTTACCCAGAATCCCTTTCAAACAAAAAAATTTAACCAAAAAAAACACATTTTCCTCACATTTCTGTGGTGGAAAGTTCTGGAATCTGCGTGGATCAACAAATTTCCATCCACCCAGTGTGCCCCCAGGTCTCCCGAAAAAAATGGTACCTCACTTGCGTGGGTAGGCATAGTGGCTGCGACATGAAACAGCGCAAAACGCAGCATGGTCGCACCTCAATTTCCCAGTGAAATTTAGCACGATTCGGACAAAAAGACTACCTTTTCTTTTTACGCCGTAGCTCTGCCAGCACCTAGGGAAACCTAGCAAACCTATACATTTCTGAAAACTAGACACCCAGGGAAATTCAGGATGGGGTGACTCGTCTGCCTACCCCCAGGTTTTGTTACCCAGAATCCCTTACAAACATAAAAATTTGACCAAAAAAACACATTTTCCTCACATTTCTGTGGTGGAAAGTTCTGGAATCTGCGTGGATCAACAAATTTCCACCCACCCAGCGTGCCCCCAGGTCTCCCAAAAAAAATGGTACCTCACTTGCGTGGGTAGGCATAGTGGCTGCGACATGAAACAGCGCAAAACGCAGCATGGTCGCACCTCAATTTCCCAGTGAAATTTTGCACGATTCGGACAAAAAGACTACCTTTTGTTTTTGCGCCGTAGCTCTGCCAGCACCTAGGGAAACCTAGCAAACCTATACATTTCTGAAAACTAGACACCCAGGGCAATTCAGGATGGGGTGACTCGTCTGCCTACCCCCAGGTTTTGTTACCCAGAATCCCTTACAAACATAAAAATTTGACCAAAAAAACACATTTTCCTCACATTTCTGTGGTGGAAAGTTCTGGAATCTGCGTGGATCAACAAATTTCCACCCACCCAGCGTGCCCCCAGGTCTCCCGAAAAAAATGGTACCTCACTTGCATGGGTAGGCATAGTGGCTGCGACATGAAACAGCGCAAAACGCAGCATGGTCGCACCTCAATTTCCCAGTGAAATTTTGCACGATTCGGACAAAAAGACTACCTTTTGTTTTTGCGCCGTAGCTCTGCCAGCACCTAGGGAAACCTAGCAAACCTATACATTTCTGAAAACTAGATACCCAGGGCAATTCAGGATGGGGTGACTCGTCTGCCTACCCCCAGGTTTTGTTACCCAGAATCCCTTACAAACATAAAAATTTGACCAAAAAAACACATTTTCCTCACATTTCTGTGGTGGAAAGTTCTGGAATCTGCGTGGATCAACAAATTTCCACCCACCCAGCGTGCCCCCAGGTCTCCCGAAAAAAATGGTACCTCACTTGCGTGGGTAGGCATAGTGGCTGCGACATGAAACAGCGCAAAACGCAGCATGGTCGCACCTCAATTTCCCAGTGAAATTTTGCACGATTCGGACAAAAAGACTACCTTTTGTTTTTGCGCCGTAGCTCTGCCAGCACCTAGGGAAACCTAGCAAACCTATACATTTCTGAAAACTAGACACCCAGGGCAATTCAGGATGGGGTGACTCGTCTGCCTACCCCCAGGTTTTGTTACCCAGAATCCCTTACAAACATAAAAATTTGACCAAAAAAACACATTTTCCTCACATTTCTGTGGTGGAAAGTTCTGGAATCTGCGTGGATCAACAAATTACCACCCACCCAGCGTGCCTCCTGGTCTCCCGAAAAAAATGGTACCTCACTTGCGTGGGTAGGCATTGTGGCTGCGACATGAAACAGCACAAAACGCAGCATGGTCGCACCTCAATTTCCCAGTGAAATTTTGCACGATTCGGACAAAAAGACTACCTTTTGCGCCGTAGCTCTGCCAGCACCTAGGGAAACCTAGCAAACCTATACATTTCTGAAAACTAGACACCCAGGGCAATTCAGGATGGGGTGACTCGTCTGCCTACCCCCAGGTTTTGTTACCCAGAATCCCTTACAAACATAAAAATTTGACCAAAAAAACACATTTTTCTCACATTTCTGTGGTGGAAAGTTCTGGAATCTGCGTGGATCAACAAATTTCTACCCACCCAGCGTGCCCCCAGGTCTCCGGAAAAAAATGGTACCTCACTTGCGTGGGTAGGCATAGTGGCTGCGACATGAAACAGCGCAAAACGCAGCATGGTCGCACCTCAATTTCCCAGTGAAATTTAGCACGATTCGGACAAAAAGACTACCTTTTGTTTTTGCGCCGTAGCTCTGCCAGCACCTAGGGAAACCTAGCAAACCTATACATTTTTGAAAACTAGACACCCAGGGGAATTCAGGATGGGGTGACTCGTCTGCCTACCCCCAGGTTTTGTTACCCAGAATCCCTTACAAACATAAAAATGTGACCAAAAAAACACATTTTCCTCACATTTCTGTGGTGGAAAGTTCTGGAATCTGCGTGGATCAACAAATTACCACCCACCCAGCGTGCCCCCAGGTCTCCCGAAAAAAATGGTACCTCACTTGCGTGAGTAGGCATAGTGGCTGCGACATGAAACAGCGCAAAACGCAGCATGGTCGCACCTCAATTTCCCAGTGAAATTTTGCACGATTCGGACAAAAAGACTACCTTTTGTTTTTGCGCCGTAGCTCTGCCAGCACCTAGGGAAACCTAGCAAACCTATACATTTCTGAAAACTAGACACCCAGGGCAATTCAGGATGGGGTGACTCGTCTGCCTACCCCCAGGTTTTGTTACCCAGAATCCCTTACAAACATAAAAATTTGACCAAAAAAACACATTTTTCTCACATTTCTGTGGTGGAAAGTTCTGGAATCTGCGTGGATCAACAAATTTCCATCCACCCAGTGTGCCCCCAGGTCTCCCGAAAAAAATGGTACCTCACTTGCGTGGGTAGGCATAGTGGCTGCGACATGAAACAGCGCAAAACGCAGCATGGTCGCACCTCAATTTCCCAGTGAAATTTAGCACGATTCGGACAAAAAGACTACCTTTTCTTTTTACGCCGTAGCTCTGCCAGCACCTAGGGAAACCTAGCAAACCTATACATTTCTGAAAACTAGACACCCAGGGAAATTCAGGATGGGGTGACTCGTCTGCCTACCCCCAGGTTTTGTTACCCAGAATCCCTTACAAACATAAAAATTTGACCAAAAAAACACATTTTCCTCACATTTCTGTGGTGGAAAGTTCTGGAATCTGCGTGGATCAACAAATTTCCACCCACCCAGCGTGCCCCCAGGTCTCCCAAAAAAAATGGTACCTCACTTGCGTGGGTAGGCATAGTGGCTGCGACATGAAACAGCGCAAAACGCAGCATGGTCGCACCTCAATTTCCCAGTGAAATTTTGCACGATTCGGACAAAAAGACTACCTTTTGTTTTTGCGCCGTAGCTCTGCCAGCACCTAGGGAAACCTAGCAAACCTATACATTTCTGAAAACTAGACACCCAGGGCAATTCAGGATGGGGTGACTCGTCTGCCTACCCCCAGGTTTTGTTACCCAGAATCCCTTACAAACATAAAAATTTGACCAAAAAAACACATTTTCCTCACATTTCTGTGGTGGAAAGTTCTGGAATCTGCGTGGATCAACAAATTTCCACCCACCCAGCGTGCCCCCAGGTCTCCCGAAAAAAATGGTACCTCACTTGCATGGGTAGGCATAGTGGCTGCGACATGAAACAGCGCAAAACGCAGCATGGTCGCACCTCAATTTCCCAGTGAAATTTTGCACGATTCGGACAAAAAGACTACCTTTTGTTTTTGCGCCGTAGCTCTGCCAGCACCTAGGGAAACCTAGCAAACCTATACATTTCTGAAAACTAGACACCCAGGGCAATTCAGGATGGGGTGACTCGTCTGCCTACCCCCAGGTTTTGTTACCCAGAATCCCTTACAAACATAAAAATTTGACCAAAAAAACACATTTTCCTCACATTTCTGTGGTGGAAAGTTCTGGAATCTGCGTGGATCAACAAATTTCCACCCACCCAGCGTGCCCCCAGGTCTCCCGAAAAAAATGGTACCTCACTTGCATGGGTAGGCATAGTGGCTGCGACATGAAACAGCGCAAAACGCAGCATGGTCGCACCTCAATTTCCCAGTGAAATTTTGCACGATTCGGACAAAAAGACTACCTTTTGTTTTTGCGCCGTAGCTCTGCCAGCACCTAGGGAAACCTAGCAAACCTATACATTTCTGTAAACTAGACACCCAGGGCAATTCAGGATGGGGTGACTCGTCTGCCTACCCCCAGGTTTTGTTACCCAGAATCCCTTACAAACATAAAAATTTGACCAAAAAAACACATTTTCCTCACATTTCTGTGGTGGAAAGTTCTGGAATCTGCGTGGATCAACAAATTACCACCCACCCAGCGTGCCTCCTGGTCTCCCGAAAAAAATGGTACCTCACTTGCGTGGGTAGGCATTGTGGCTGCGACATGAAACAGCACAAAACGCAGCATGGTCGCACCTCAATTTCCCAGTGAAATTTTGCACGATTCGGACAAAAAGACTACCTTTTGCGCCGTAGCTCTGCCAGCACCTAGGGAAACCTAGCAAACCTATACATTTCTGAAAACTAGACACCCAGGGCAATTCAGGATGGGGTGACTCGTCTGCCTACCCCCAGGTTTTGTTACCCAGAATCCCTTACAAACATAAAAATTTGACCAAAAAAACACATTTTTCTCACATTTCTGTGGTGGAAAGTTCTGGAATCTGCGTGGATCAACAAATTTCTACCCACCCAGCGTGCCCCCAGGTCTCCCGAAAAAAATGGTACCTCACTTGCGTGGGTAGGCATAGTGGCTGCGACATGAAACAGCGCAAAACGCAGCATGGTCGCACCTCAATTTCCCAGTGAAATTTTGCACGATTCGGACAAAAAGACTACCTTTTGTTTTTGCGCCGTAGCTCTGCCAGCACCTAGGGAAACCTAGCAAACCTATACATTTCTGAAAACTAGACACCCAGGGCAATTCAGGATGGGGTGACTCGTCTGCCTACCCCCAGGTTTTGTTACCCAGAATCCCTTACAAACATAAAAATTTGACCAAAAAAACACATTTTCCTCACATTTCTGTGGTGGAAAGTTCTGGAATCTGCGTGGATCAACAAATTTCCACCCACCCAGCGTGCCCCCAGGTCTCCCGAAAAAAATGGTACCTCACTTGCATGGGTAGGCATAGTGGCTGCGACATGAAACAGCGCAAAACGCAGCATGGTCGCACCTCAATTTCCCAGTGAAATTTTGCACGATTCGGACAAAAAGACTACCTTTTGTTTTTGCGCCGTAGCTCTGCCAGCACCTAGGGAAACCTAGCAAACCTATACATTTCTGAAAACTAGACACCCAGGGCAATTCAGGATGGGGTGACTCGTCTGCCTACCCCCAGGTTTTGTTACCCAGAATCCCTTACAAACATAAAAATTTGACCAAAAAAACACATTTTCCTCACATTTCTGTGGTGGAAAGTTCTGGAATCTGCGTGGATCAACAAATTACCACCCACCCAGCGTGCCTCCTGGTCTCCCGAAAAAAATGGTACCTCACTTGCGTGGGTAGGCATTGTGGCTGCGACATGAAACAGCACAAAACGCAGCATGGTCGCACCTCAATTTCCCAGTGAAATTTTGCACGATTCGGACAAAAAGACTACCTTTTGCGCCGTAGCTCTGCCAGCACCTAGGGAAACCTAGCAAACCTATACATTTCTGAAAACTAGACACCCAGGGCAATTCAGGATGGGGTGACTCGTCTGCCTACCCCCAGGTTTTGTTACCCAGAATCCCTTACAAACATAAAAATTTGACCAAAAAAACACATTTTTCTCACATTTCTGTGGTGGAAAGTTCTGGAATCTGCGTGGATCAACAAATTTCTACCCACCCAGCGTGCCCCCAGGTCTCCCGAAAAAAATGGTACCTCACTTGCGTGGGTAGGCATAGTGGCTGCGACATGAAACAGCGCAAAACGCAGCATGGTCGCACCTCAATTTCCCAGTGAAATTTAGCACGATTCGGACAAAAAGACTACCTTTTGTTTTTGCGCCGTAGCTCTGCCAGCACCTAGGGAAACCTAGCAAACCTATACATTTTTGAAAACTAGACACCCAGGGGAATTCAGGATGGGGTGACTCGTCTGCCTACCCCCAGGTTTTGTTACCCAGAATCCCTTACAAACATAAAAATGTGACCAAAAAAACACATTTTCCTCACATTTCTGTGGTGGAAAGTTCTGGAATCTGCGTGGATCAACAAATTACCACCCACCCAGCGTGCCCCCAGGTCTCCCGAAAAAAATGGTACCTCACTTGCGTGAGTAGGCATAGTGGCTGCGACATGAAACAGCGCAAAACGCAGCATGGTCGCACCTCAATTTCCCAGTGAAATTTTGCACGATTCGGACAAAAAGACTACCTTTTGTTTTTGCGCCGTAGCTCTGCCAGCACCTAGGGAAACCTAGCAAACCTATACATTTCTGAAAACTAGACACCCAGGGCAATTCAGGATGGGGTGACTCGTCTGCCTACCCCCAGGTTTTGTTACCCAGAATCCCTTACAAACATAAAAATTTGACCAAAAAAACACATTTTTCTCACATTTCTGTGGTGGAAAGTTCTGGAATCTGCGTGGATCAACAAATTTCCACCCACCCAGCGTGCCCCCAGGTCTCCCGAAAAAAATGGTACCTCACTTGCGTGGGTAGGCATAGTGGCTGCGACATGAAACAGCGCAAAACGCAGCATGGTCGCACCTCAATTTCCCAGTGAAATTTAGCACGATTCGGACAAAAAGACTACCTTTTTTTTTTACGCCGTAGCTCTGCCAGCACCTAGGGAAACCTAGCAAACCTATACATTTCTGAAAACTAGACACCCAGGGAAATTCAGGATGGGGTGACTCGTCTGCCTACCCCCAGGTTTTGTTACCCAGAATCCCTTTCAAACAAAAAAATTTAACCAAAAAAAACACATTTTCCTCACATTTCTGTGGTGGAAAGTTCTGGAATCTGCGTGGATCAACAAATTTCCATCCACCCAGTGTGCCCCCAGGTCTCCCGAAAAAAATGGTACCTCACTTGCGTGGGTAGGCATAGTGGCTGCGACATGAAACAGCGCAAAACGCAGCATGGTCGCACCTCAATTTCCCAGTGAAATTTAGCACGATTCGGACAAAAAGACTACCTTTTCTTTTTACGCCGTAGCTCTGCCAGCACCTAGGGAAACCTAGCAAACCTATACATTTCTGAAAACTAGACACCCAGGGAAATTCAGGATGGGGTGACTCGTCTGCCTACCCCCAGGTTTTGTTACCCAGAGTCCCTTACAAACATAAAAATTTGACCAAAAAAACACATTTTCCTCACATTTCTGTGGTGGAAAGTTCTGGAATCTGCGTGGATCAACAAATTTCCACCCACCCAGCGTGCCCCCAGGTCTCCCAAAAAAAATGGTACCTCACTTGCGTGGGTAGGCATAGTGGCTGCGACATGAAACAGCGCAAAACGCAGCATGGTCGCACCTCAATTTCCCAGTGAAATTTTGCACGATTCGGACAAAAAGACTACCTTTTGTTTTTGCGCCGTAGCTCTGCCAGCACCTAGGGAAACCTAGCAAACCTATACATTTATGAAAACTAGACACCCAGGGCAATTCAGGATGGGGTGACTCGTCTGCCTACCCCCAGGTTTTGTTACCCAGAATCCCTTACAAACATAAAAATTTGACCAAAAAAACACATTTTCCTCACATTTCTGTGGTGGAAAGTTCTGGAATCTGCGTGGATCAACAAATTTCCACCCACCCAGCGTGCCCCCAGGTCTCCCGAAAAAAATGGTACCTCACTTGCATGGGTAGGCATAGTGGCTGCGACATGAAACAGCGCAAAACGCAGCATGGTCGCACCTCAATTTCCCAGTGAAATTTTGCACGATTCGGACAAAAAGACTACCTTTTGTTTTTGCGCCGTAGCTCTGCCAGCACCTAGGGAAACCTAGCAAACCTATACATTTCTGAAAACTAGATACCCAGGGCAATTCAGGATGGGGTGACTCGTCTGCCTACCCCCAGGTTTTGTTACCCAGAATCCCTTACAAACATAAAAATTTGACCAAAAAAACACATTTTCCTCACATTTCTGTGGTGGAAAGTTCTGGAATCTGCGTGGATCAACAAATTTCCACCCACCCAGCGTGCCCCCAGGTCTCCCGAAAAAAATGGTACCTCACTTGCGTGGGTAGGCATAGTGGCTGCGACATGAAACAGCGCAAAACGCAGCATGGTCGCACCTCAATTTCCCAGTGAAATTTTGCACGATTCGGACAAAAAGACTACCTTTTGTTTTTGCGCCGTAGCTCTGCCAGCACCTAGGGAAACCTAGCAAACCTATACATTTCTGAAAACTAGACACCCAGGGCAATTCAGGATGGGGTGACTCGTCTGCCTACCCCCAGGGTTTGTTACCCAGAATCCCTTACAAACATAAAAATTTGACCAAAAAAACACATTTTCCTCACATTTCTGTGGTGGAAAGTTCTGGAATCTGCGTGGATCAACAAATTACCACCCACCCAGCGTGCCTCCTGGTCTCCCGAAAAAAATGGTACCTCACTTGCGTGGGTAGGCATTGTGGCTGCGACATGAAACAGCACAAAACGCAGCATGGTCGCACCTCAATTTCCCAGTGAAATTTTGCACGATTCGGACAAAAAGACTACCTTTTGCGCCGTAGCTCTGCCAGCACCTAGGGAAACCTAGCAAACCTATACATTTCTGAAAACTAGACACCCAGGGCAATTCAGGATGGGGTGACTCGTCTGCCTACCCCCAGGTTTTGTTACCCAGAATCCCTTACAAACATAAAAATTTGACCAAAAAAACACATTTTTCTCACATTTCTGTGGTGGAAAGTTCTGGAATCTGCGTGGATCAACAAATTTCTACCCACCCAGCGTGCCCCCAGGTCTCCCGAAAAAAATGGTACCTCACTTGCGTGGGTAGGCATAGTGGCTGCGACATGAAACAGCGCAAAACGCAGCATGGTCGCACCTCAATTTCCCAGTGAAATTTAGCACGATTCGGACAAAAAGACTACCTTTTGTTTTTGCGCCGTAGCTCTGCCAGCACCTAGGGAAACCTAGCAAACCTATACATTTTTGAAAACTAGACACCCAGGGGAATTCAGGATGGGGTGACTCGTCTGCCTACCCCCAGGTTTTGTTACCCAGAATCCCTTACAAACATAAAAATGTGACCAAAAAAACACATTTTCCTCACATTTCTGTGGTGGAAAGTTCTGGAATCTGCGTGGATCAACAAATTACCACCCACCCAGCGTGCCCCCAGGTCTCCCGAAAAAAATGGTACCTCACTTGCGTGAGTAGGCATAGTGGCTGCGACATGAAACAGCGCAAAACGCAGCATGGTCGCACCTCAATTTCTCAGTGAAATTTTGCACGATTCGGACAAAAAGACTACCTTTTGTTTTTGCGCCGTAGCTCTGCCAGCACCTAGGGAAACCTAGCAAACCTATACATTTCTGAAAACTAGACACCCAGGGCAATTCAGGATGGGGTGACTCGTCTGCCTACCCCCAGGTTTTGTTACCCAGAATCCCTTACAAACATAAAAATTTGACCAAAAAAACACATTTTTCTCACATTTCTGTGGTGGAAAGTTCTGGAATCTGCGTGGATCAACAAATTTCCACCCACCCAGCGTGCCCCCAGGTCTCCCGAAAAAAATGGTACCTCACTTGCGTGGGTAGGCATAGTGGCTGCGACATGAAACAGCGCAAAACGCAGCATGGTCGCACCTCAATTTCCCAGTGAAATTTAGCACGATTCGGACAAAAAGACTACCTTTCGTTTTTGCGCCGTAGCTCTGCCAGCACCTAGGGAAGCCTAGCAAACCTATACATTTTTGAAAACTAGACACCCAGGGGAATTCAGGATGGGGTGACTCGTCTGCCTACCCCCAGGTTTTGTTACCCAGAATCCCTTACAAACATAAAAATTTGACCAAAAAAACACATTTTCCTCACATTTCTGTGGTGGAAAGTTCTGGAATCTGCGTGGAGCAACAAATTTCCACTCACCCAGCGTGCCCCCAGGTCTCCCGAAAAAAACGGTACCTCACTTGCGTGGATAGACATAGTGGCTGCAACAGGAAACGGTTCAAATCGTACGGTTGTGAATTTACATTACCTTATTGCAAAACTACCTTGATTTTGGGGGGGGGGATCTGAATTTGTGGCCCGGGGCTCGGTGGTATTCTTTGCAAAGTAGCAAACCCAAACAGTTCTGAAAACTAGACACCTGGGGGAGTCCAGGGAGGTATGGCATGCATGGGTCCCCCAATGTTTTCCTACCCAGAACTCTCTGCAAACCTTAAAATTAGGTAAAAATTGCCCTTTTCCAAACTTTTTGGCGTGGGATCGCCGTGCCGGCAAAAAAGTCGTACCACCCTGCGTTCCCCTTGTTCTCCCGAGTAAAAGGATACCTCACTTGTGTGGGTGCCCCAAAGCAGAACACCCCAAAAATGAATTTTGAAAAAAGGAGTTTTTACTCACATTTACGTTTTACAAATTAAGCACCCCAGCCTAAGTCACTTGCCTTTGGCCCACCCACACAAGTGAGGTATCATTTTACTCGGGAGAACAAGGGAAACGCTGGGTGGTAGGACATTTGTTCCGGCAGCGAGATCCCACCCAAAAAAGTATGGAAAAGTGGGTTTTTGGACCAAAATTTCAGGTTTGCAGGGGTTTCTGGGTAGGAAAACATTGGGGGACCCACGCATGCCATACCACCCTGAACTCCCCCGGGTGTCTAGTTCTCAGAACTGTTTGGGTTTGGTAGTTTCCAAAGATGCCTGCCAAGCCCCGGGCCAAAAGCTCAGGTAACCCCCTCAAAAAATAAGATTATTTGGCTAAAGGTAATGTTTTCGTCTCCACAGTATGAATTGGGCCTTTTCCTAAAGCAGCCGCTATGCCTAACCACGCAAGTGAGGTACCATTTTTATCGGGAGACCTTGGGGAACGCTGGGTGGGAGGTAATTTGTGTGAGCCCAGTGATGCCACGCTTGCCCACACTAAAACGTGTGAAAAAACTGATTTTTTCCAAGCAAAAAATAAGGTTTGCAAGGGATTCTGGGTAAAGGAACGTTGGAGGATCCACGCAAGCCATACCTCCTTGGAAGCCCCCGGGTGTCTACTTTTCAGAAATGTGTGGGTTTGGTAGGTTTCCCTAGATGGCTGTCTCGCACGGGGCCAAAAACCCGGGTAACCCCTCTTGCAAAAGCTGGTGGACATGAATTCTCCAGCTTTTGCAAGAGGGGTTACCTGGGTTTCTGGCCCCGTGCGAGACAGCCATCTAGGGAAAACTACCAAACCCACACATTTCTGAAAAGTAGACACCCGGGGGAGTCCAGGGAGGTATGGCATGCATGGGTCCCCCAATGTTTTCCTACCCAGAACTCCTTGCAAACCTTAATTAGGTAAAAATAGCACTTTTCCAAAAATGTTGCCGTGGGATCGCCGTGCCGGCAAAAATGTCCTACCACCCAGCGTTCCCCTTGTTCTCCCGAGTAAAAGGGTACCTCACCTTAACAGAGTTACTCAAAAGTCAAACATTCAAGCACGGCTATCTATTCCTCAAAGACACACACATACAGGTTGGATTTGGCACGAGGGCAAGTGATGGTTCAGTATATAAAATTGTATTAACAAGATATTTCAAAAAAATGAAATGCTCTGTCAATAAATAAATGCATAAAAACCGAACCAGTGACTCGCAACTCGTGAGCTGTAAAGCCACGACAAGGCACCAACCATTTTACAGGCCATTCACGCACCTTTCATACCTGATACAAACAAGACCACTGACACCATCTGGAATAAAAGCAACACATTACAACAATCACAATAAGGGACAAGGTACACCCTAATGCAGAAAGAGAAAAAAAAACAATTATTACTGCACACCCATCTAATCCGCAAGCACACACACATACTGGTTGGATTTGGCACGAGGGTGAGTGATGATTCAGTACATACAATTGTATACGCAAGTAATTTCACAAAAATGAAATACACTGTGTATAATTGCAAGTATGATAAACTGAACCACTGACTCACAGCTCGTGAGCTGTAAAGCCACGTCAAGGCACCAACCTCTTTACAGGCCATTCATACACCTTTCGTACGTGTGACACATTCAAAACATTCACAACGCCAGCCGCGGACCCATCACATTTCAACACTCACACCAGCAAACAGCGCCATTCAAGGGCCCATCACTTTCACACGCCCACATTTCTGACACTGGAACTACACAAATTGATGGACTGCGTGGAGTGTCACTCAACAAGCAGTGTGTGCAGTGACCAACAGAAAGTAACTACTCACACACCGCCAGCCGAGCGCCAGTCCACCCACACCACCAGCCAAGCACCAGACCATGCACACCGCCAGCCAAACACTCAGCGCACACCACCAGCCAAGCGCCTCTCCACGCACACCGCCAGCCAAGCACCACTCCGTGCACAGACAGCTAAACACCGCTCCACGCACACCCTCCAGCCAAGTACCACTCCACAAACACCACCAGCCAAGCGCCACTCCACACACACTGCC
The DNA here is from genome assembly GCF_964261635.1 of Lissotriton helveticus. Lineage (NCBI taxonomy): Eukaryota > Metazoa > Chordata > Amphibia > Caudata > Salamandridae > Lissotriton > Lissotriton helveticus. The sequence continues at coordinate 449,392,881 of NC_136061.1, forward strand.
AGCCAAGCACCATTCCACACACACTGCCAGCCAAGCACCACTCCACACACACCGCCAGCCAAGCAGCACTCCACACACACCGCCAGCCAAGCACCACTCCATGCACAGACAGCCAAGCACCACTCCACGAACACCACCAGCCAAGCGCCACTCCACACACACCGCCAGCAAAGCACCACTCCACACACACCGCCAGCCAAGCACCACTCCACACACACCGCCAGCCAAGCACCACTCCACACACACCGCCAGCCAAGCACCACTCCATGCACAGACAGCCAAGTACCACTCCACGAACACCACCAGCCAAGCGCCACTCCACACACACCGCCAGCAAAGCACCACTCCGTGCACAGACAGCCAAGCACCACTCCACACACACCACCAGCCAAGCACCACTCCACACACACCGCCAGCCAAGCACCACTCCACACACACCGCCAGCCAAGCACCACTCCACACACACCGCCAGCCAAGCACCACTCCACACACACCGCCAGCCAAGCACCACTCCACACACACCGCCAGCCAAGCACCACTCCACACACACCGCCAGCCAAGCACCACTCCATGCACAGACAGCCAAGTACCACTCCACGAACACCACCAGCCAAGCGCCACTCCACACACACCGCCAGCCAAGCACCAGCCGGCACAAACCACAAACACATTTAGAATTCTTTTTCTGAAAATAACACTAAACAAATGGAAATACCTACAAATCAGGTAACACAAATTCTTAAAATAAAAACTTTGCACTAATGCCAATCCTTGAAACAAACTAAAAATGTTTTACAGAATGCAGACCAAGCAATTCACTTTACAGCTCAATCAAACTCCCAATAGTTCTTTTGCGTGTGGTACGATTTAAAACAAGCTGACATACACAATGCAGGCTTAGAAGGACAGTCAGGACAGTATATACGAGACTCCTTCCGCACGCCTCTTCGCCAACAGACTCTGCATCTTCTAGTCGGAAAGTCTCTAGCAGTAGTGGAAGGAATAGATTCAGGAAAGTGGCGATCTTGCAATCTAGCCACTTCCTCCACCACTCCAAATCTAGGAACACTTGCCTGCTGCACAAGTACAAGGCTGCCTATTATAGACTCCTGAAACTTAAGAAAAGTCATCTTCGTCCCAGGACAAGACTTCTGGTACACAACGAAAGCATTAAATGATGCCAAGTGGAACAGATGGATAGCCAACTTCTTGTACCAAACGTAAGCCTTTCGAAGAGCAGCATAAGGTTCCAACCTCTGATCTACTCTGTCAACACCACCCATGAACTTATTGTAAGCTAGAATGCACACAGGTTTGCGCACTTCAGCACCCTGACCCCAAACAGGCACAGGTACAGTACTTTCATCGTGGATAGTAGTCAGCATGTACACATCTCTCTTGTCTGAATACTTCACAGCTAAAAGCTCCCCACATCGCAATGCCGTAGACTGTCCCCGCACAAGCCTTTTGCAAACAAGTTCCTTTGGGAAACCTTTACGGTTACTGCGCATTGTGCCACAAGCAACAGTGCCCACTTTGGCCAACTCCTTGAACAACTGCACACCAGTGTAGAAGTTATCTACATATAAATGATGGCCTTTGTTAAATAATCCTCTACCTAGTTCCCACACAATTTTCTCAGTTACTCCAAAAGTAGAAGGACAACCAGGAGGGTTAATGCGGGACTCCTTACCAGTGTACACCCTGAAATTGTAGACATATCCAGTCTCACTGTCACACAGCATATACAGTTTGATTCCATAGCGTGACCTCTTACTAGGAATGTATTGCCTAAAAACCAAGCGGCCCTTGAACAACACCAAAGACTCATCCACTGCAATTTCTTTACCAGGGACAAAAATCTCAGAAAAACGATCAACAAAGTGATCAAGGACAGGCCGAATTTTAAACAAACGGTCATAATCAGGGTGATCGCGTGACAACGCTAAACTATTATCAGCAAAATGCATCATCCGAAGAAGAAGCGTATACCGATCACGACTTATGACTGCTGGAAATATAGCTGTTACCATCAAGGGACTAGTGGACCAATATGAAGTAATTGATGACTTCCTTATCAAGCCCATCAAAAAAGTTAATCCCAGAAACTTCTTCATCTCTTCAACATTGGTGGGAGTCCACCGGATTGCTCTACAATAGGGCTTAAGGCTGGCACTGTTGGCCCTCAAATATTGTTCTGCATATAAATTGGTTTGCTCAACAATCTCTTGCAAAAACACATCGTCAAAAAACAACTGAAAAAAATTTATTGGCAGAAAATTCTCTGTATTCACTCTACACCCAGGAACACCAGTGAACTCTGGCAATGCCGGCTGCACCAAGCCAGGGGGAACCCAGAGGCCATCCCTATCAACGGGGGGAGCAGCCACCCCAGCCTGCAGCACCGAAACATCTTGCTGCTGTTCTCCAACGGGAAGCCTAACAGCCACAGATACTTCTGGCTGCACAACACCAACAGAAGACGTAGCATCCCCAGAGGGCTCTTCCTGCACTACACCAACGGGAAGCCCAGCAGCCTGAGATGCTTCTTGCTGCACTACACCACCGGGAAACCCAGCAGGCCCAGATGCCTCTTGCCGCTCTACACCAATGGGAAGCCTAACAGCCCCAGATGCCTCTTGCTGCACTACACGAGCAGGAAGACGAAAAGCACCAGATGCCCCTTTGCGCACCACAGCAATGTGAAGCCTTTTGGGTGCAGGCTCCAGCCCACATGCCTCTTGCCGACGTAAAAAGAAAGGAAACCTTGCGGCCCTAGGCAGCAGCACAGGTGCCTCTTGGCCCACTACCGGCAACACAATGTCCTCCTGTACCATAGGCCCTTCATCAGCACTAGAAGAAGAGTCATCATCCGATGATGATGATTCCATGCGAAGAGAAAACTCACTGCCTGAATCTTCTGCCGCTTCCTGGGAGTCCGAATCGGACTCAGACTCTGAACCATGGTCCGAGGAAGACTCAAAAAGCAAACCAAGAACCTGCTGAGCAGTAATCCTGCGACTAGCCATTATCCTTACAAAGCAAGAAGACTGCACACACAAGTGAACAACAACCTACACTGTGCAAAGTAAGAAGTAAACAAGGTAAGGCTTTCACTAAAAGATAAATACAATCCAAAACAATTTCACTCTTACAAAATATAGCTACACTCACCAGCACCTACTCTGTTGAGACACAGCGAAAAGAAATGAAATCCCACTAGAAAGAAAAAAAGAAATGACATTAGAAAACAAAGTGCACATCAAACACTAATGCTGAAAAAAAAAACACAGAGCCACACAAACTGCTAGAAGTACAACCTTTTTCAAAAAGACAAACATCAAGGAGAAGTAGTACAAAATACATTCACTTACCAAGCACAAGCAACTACACAAGCTGCAAACAGACACGCAACCTACAACAATCCAAACAGCAAAAGCCTGGAACAAGACAAAAATAGAGAAGAAAAAAAAATTACTACCACATTTCACAAACAATATAACAATTAAAAAAACAACACACAAATTTGCCCCCCAAATTAAAATTCGGCCAGATGGGCCATCAATTAGAGATGAGATTAGATGAGGTTTAACATCAAGACACTGGATAATTTTTTGAATTTTTTTAAAGTGCCTGACCACTTTGGTGCCAGTCAGTCTTTTGCTACTACCAGTACCCATATCACACAGGGGCAGTAAGGACATTCATACACCTTTTGTACGTGTGACACATACAAAACATTCACACCGCCAGCCGCCCATCACTTTCACACGCCCACATATCTGACATAGCAACTACAGAAAATGATGGACTGCGTAGAGTGTCACTCAACTAGCAGTGTGTGTAGTGACCAACAGAAAGTAACTACTCACACACCGCCAGCAGAGTTCCAGTCCACCCACACCACCATCCAAGCACCAGACCATGCACACCACCAGCCAAACCCCACTCAGCGCACACCGACAGCCAAGTACCACTCCACGCACACCATCCAGCCAAGTACCACTCCCCACACACCGCCAGCCAAACACCACTCCCCACACACCGCCAGCCAAACACCACTCCACACACACCGCCAGCCAAGCAGCACTCCGTGCACAGACAGCAAAGTAGCACTCCAGCACACCACCAGCCAAGCGCCACTCCACACACACCGCCAGCCAAGCAGCACTCCGTGCACAGACAGCAAAGTAGCACTCCACGCACACCACCAGCCAAGCGCCACTCAACACACACCTCCAGCCAAGCAGCACTCCACGCACACCACCAGCCAAGCGCCACTCAACACACACCTCCAGCCAAGCAGCACTCCGTGCACAGACAGCAAAGTAGCACTCCACGCACACCACCAGCCAAGCGCCACTCCACACACACCGCCAGCCAAGCAGCACTCCGTGCACAGACAGCAAAGTAGCACTCCACGCACACCACCAGCCAAGCGCCACTCCACACACACCGCCAGCCAAGCAGCACTCCACACACACCGCCAGCCAAGCAGCACTCCGTGCAGACAGCAAAGTAGCACTCCACGCACACCACCAGCCAAGCGCCACTCCACACACACCGCCAGCCAAGCAGCACTCCGTGCACAGACAGCAAAGTAGCACTCCACGCACACCACCAGCCAAGCGCCACTCCACACACACCGCCAGCCAAGCAGCACTCCGTGCACAGACAGCAAAGTAGCACTCCACGCACACTAACAGCCAAGCGCCACTCCACACACACCGCAGCCAAGCACCACTCCGTGCACAGACAGCAAAGTAGCACTCCACGCACACCACCAGCCAAGCGCCACTCCACAAGCACCACCAGCCAAGCACCACTCACCGCCAGCCAAGCACCATCCAGCCAAGCGCCACTCCACACACACATGTAGCAAAGTATATGTGGGGCAAACTCAGCAAAAAATTAAATCACGGATTTCTGCACATTGCAGCAGACTACGTTGTAAGGTTTTAGGTGCCCCCCTGGTAGATCACTGGCAGACAGCTGGGCACACTGTGAAAGATCTACGGTGGTTGGTAATCGAGAAAGTGTCCTTAGGGAGGAGAGGTGGAAATCTAGCTGCTGTGCTTAACGTACGAGAATGCAAATGGATGTCTTTTCTGGACTCCATCAAAAATGGCCTAAATGAACAGGATGGCAGCCTTGCACAACTGGCCGCACTGAGATGACAAATCAACTCACCGTAACATATAAGTCATATTGATAATCTCCACACACCCTACTGGTTATTCTCATTCATTTAACCATTTGACTAATCAAGGCAACTCGTCTACACCATCCTGCGAGACAGGTGCACGAGTATTCTCCCACAAGGGTACCACAGAATATCAAGGGTTAAGATTGAGTGTTAATATTGTTTGTTTTTATTTTCCTAACAAACACCTACTGATTTGTAACCTATAAATAAGCAAATTCCAGTGTGTGCGCTCGCTTTCACTCCCTTGCATGGGTTGTGCGCGAGTTTATATTCTCTGACAAATTCTTCTATCTATATGTGCAAATCTAATTTCCGCTCGCTCAGATGGGCTTTATGTGAGCGCTATTTTTTCTGAAAGATTTTAATCATACATGTAAGCTAATATGCTAATACTGCGTGAAATGGTGGTGTTCTAGACTTTACATGCAACCTCCTTCATAAATTTCCAACTATTATTACGAGCGATTAAGGATAGGACCATGTCCCTACCACTTTCGAGTCTTTCCTTTAGTTTTACTGACTCACGCTACGCTGTAGCCCCGCCCCCAAACTCCGCGTAGCGGTTTGCGGAGTGTGGTGATTTACCTTGCTGCTCTACGTAGCTGTTGAATAGTGTTGGGAGTCACGACTGCAGCAAGACGCTCTGCTGCCTCGCGCCCGAATTCTGAGTAAGTAGAGAACTCTTGGGTCCCGCTTGGTACGGTTCTCTGAAGAGCTAGTATTTAGTCACTTACGATCCCTTATGGTTGTTTCAGGACCTGATTGTGACGACACGGAGTCGACCGGTCTTCCTGTTTTCAGTTCTCCAGTTCGTAAAGCTTTGTACGAACGTCAAAAGGTACGGACATACGCGAATGTGGTGTCTGTTTGTCAGACCTTCGCACTGCGCTCGTATGTTAATCTATGTGTCTATACTTTAAATTTACAGCTAATTGAATCAGCACAGCGCTTTTACCTACCAGCAATACTACTACCAGTTGGATAGAATAGACTAAGGTAATTCCATCTGTTTAAGTGTCTTAGATAATACTATATACCAGCAGAGGTAACACTAACTAACGTGAACCCAATGGTTTTACTTAGACTTGCCCAGCTGCACAATTATCACATAACCGGCAGCTCCCTCAGTTGAATTCTACGGAGTGTGTTTCATTCCACTTCAGGTAACCACCTATATTTCTTTTTACACATTGAGACCCAACTCTGGAACTAAGGTCTTTATTGGATTGAGAGTCAATCTGAGTCCCATATCACCACATGAATTATCAACCGGTCCCCCATTTGGTGTGGACATCATTAATGTTTGCCTCTTATGTATGGTATAATATAATTAATTTATAAGCATGTTTATGGATAAATTACATATTCTGCTTTTTGGTCCCTTTGTCCAGAGGTCCTATGACCTGGACTCCATGGCTTTAGTTTGGTTTTAACTAAGTCACCTCCTTGGTGTACAGTACAAAGACTGTTTAGTTTTTAAAGTTTATATTCCATCCCCTGACATGGGTTTACATTTTTCAGATAGGACGGCCCCTCTTCGTCCCTTCCCCCAGTACTACGGTCCTGATGAAGACCCCGGCAAAGGACTGAATTTATCCTACAAACAGGGGTCGAAACGTCGACACCACTTCACTTTGGGACATCCGGCACATTTCCTTTATGTGATTGATTTATACTTGTGACCGTGGAATGCCCCATTTCTCTTTTGTAATACTTGCCCAAATACTTGCCTTAATTGATGTAGGCCGTTTTGGTTTCTTGGAATAATTTGTAATTCTTTGTTGATTTTGGGATATATGTACATTATGTTTAAGTCTGTGTACTATCTTTATAATCTTTCACACAGCCTTTGAGCACACTTCCTTCCCTCCCTTTCTTGGGGCTTTTTCATTTTTTCGATTTCTCGTTCTATTTCTAAATGATTGCAAACATTGCTTTAAATTGTTATCCTGTGTTGTTGAATAAATGACAACATATCTCTTTTCCTTTGAGGATTATCTTATTGTGCTTTGAATTTTTATTGTTTGTGTATAAATAATTCCTTCTCACGGGGACCCCTCTATATATTTACTACTGAGGTTTAACATCAAGACACTGGATAATTTTTTGAATTTTTTTAAAGTGCCTGACCACTTTGGTGCCAGTCAGTCTTTTGCTACTACCAGTACCCATATCACACAGGGGCAGTAAGGACATTCATACACCTTTTGTACGTGTGACACAACAAAACATTCACACCGCCAGCCGCCCATCACTTTCACACGCCCACATATCTGACATAGCAACTACAGAAAATGATGGACTGCGTAGAGTGTCACTCAACTAGCAGTGTGTGTAGTGACCAACAGAAAGTAACTACTCACACACCGCCAGCAGAGTTCCAGTCCACCCACACCACCATCCAAGCACCAGACCATGCACACCACCAGCCAAACCCCACTCAGCGCACACCGACAGCCAAGTACCACTCCACGCACACCATCCAGCCAAGTACCACTCCCCACACACCGCCAGCCAAACACCACTCCCCACACACCGCCAGCCAAACACCACTCCACACACACCGCCAGCCAAGCAGCACTCCGTGCACAGACAGCAAAGTAGCACTCCAGCACACCACCAGCCAAGCGCCACTCCACACACACCGCCAGCCAAGCAGCACTCCGTGCACAGACAGCAAAGTAGCACTCCACGCACACCACCAGCCAAGCGCCACTCAACACACACCTCCAGCCAAGCAGCACTCCACGCACACCACCAGCCAAGCGCCACTCAACACACACCTCCAGCCAAGCAGCACTCCGTGCACAGACAGCAAAGTAGCACTCCACGCACACCACCAGCCAAGCGCCACTCCACACACACCGCCAGCCAAGCAGCACTCCACACACACCGCCAGCCAAGCAGCACTCCGTGCAGACAGCAAAGTAGCACTCCACGCACACCACCAGCCAAGCGCCACTCCACACACACCGCCAGCCAAGCAGCACTCCGTGCACAGACAGCAAAGTAGCACTCCACGCACACCACCAGCCAAGCGCCACTCCACACACACCGCCAGCCAAGCAGCACTCCGTGCACAGACAGCAAAGTAGCACTCCACGCACACCACCAGCCAAGCGCCACTCCACACACACCGCCAGCCAAGCAGCACTCCGTGCACAGACAGCAAAGTAGCACTCCACGCACACCACCAGCCAAGCGCCACTCCACACACACCACCAGCCAAGCAGCACTCCGTGCACAGACAGCAAAGTAGCACTCCACGCACACCACCAGCCAAGCGCCACTCCACACACACCGCCAGCCAAGCAGCACTCCGTGCACAGACAGCAAAGTAGCACTCCACGCACACTAACAGCCAAGCGCCACTCCACACACACCGCCAGCCAAGCACCACTCCGTGCACAGACAGCAAAGTAGCACTCCACGCACACCACCTGCCAGGCGCCACTCCACAAGCACCACCAGCCAAGCACCACTCACCGCCAGCCAAGCACCATCCAGCCAAGCGCCACTCCACACACACCGCCAGCCAAGCGCCACTCCACACACACCGCCAGCCAAGCAGCACTCCGTGCACAGACAGCAAAGTAGCACTCCACGCACACCACCCGCCAAGCGCCACTCCACACACACCGCCAGCCAAGCAGCACTCCGTGCACAGACAGCAAAGTAGCACTCCACGCACACCACCAGCCAAGCGCCACTCCACACACACCGCCAGCCAAGCAGCACTCCGTGCACAGACAGCAAAGTAGCACTCCACGCACACTAACAGCCAAGCGCCACTCCACACACACCGCCAGCCAAGCACCACTCCGTGCACAGACAGCAAAGTAGCACTCCACGCACACCACCTGCCAAGCGCCACTCCACAAGCACCACCAGCCAAGCACCACTCACCGCCAGCCAAGCACCATCCAGCCAAGCGCCACTCCACACACACCGCCAGCCAAGCGCCACTCCACACACACCGCCAGCCAAGCAGCACTCCGTGCACAGACAGCAAAGTAGCACTCCACGCACACCACCAGCCAAGCGCCACTCCACACACACCGCCAGCCAAGCAGCACTCCGTGCACAGACAGCAAAGTAGCACTCCACGCACACCACCAGCCAAGCGCCACTCCACACACACCGCCAGCCAAGCAGCACGCCGTACACAGAGAGTAAAGTAGGACTCCACGCACACCACCAGCCAAGCGCCACTCCACACACACCGCCAGCCAAGCAGCACTCCGTGCACAGACAGCAAAGTAGCACTCCACGCACACCACCAGCCAAGCGCCACTCCACACACACCGCCAGCCAAGCAGCACTCCGTGCACAGACAGCAAAGTAGCACTCCACGCACACTAACAGCCAAGCGCCACTCCACACACACCGCCAGCCAAGCACCACTCCGTGCACAGACAGCAAAGTAGCACTCCACGCACACCACCTGCCAGGCGCCACTCCACAAGCACCACCAGCCAAGCACCACTCACCGCCAGCCAAGCACCATCCAGCCAAGCGCCACTCCACACACACCGCCAGCCAAGCGCCACTCCACACACACCGCCAGCCAAGCAGCACTCCGTGCACAGACAGCAAAGTAGCACTCCACGCACACCACCAGCCAAGCGCCACTCCACACACACCGCCAGCCAAGCAGCACTCCGTGCACAGACAGCAAAGTAGCACTCCACGCACACCACCAGCCAAGCGCCACTCCACACACACCGCCAGCCAAGCAGCACTCCGTGCACAGACAGCAAAGTAGCACTCCACGCACACTAACAGCCAAGCGCCACTCCACACACACCGCCAGCCAAGCACCACTCCGTGCACAGACAGCAAAGTAGCACTCCACGCACACCACCTGCCAAGCGCCACTCCACAAGCACCACCAGCCAAGCACCACTCACCGCCAGCCAAGCACCATCCAGCCAAGCGCCACTCCACACACACCGCCAGCCAAGCGCCACTCCACACACACCGCCAGCCAAGCAGCACTCCGTGCACAGACAGCAAAGTAGCACTCCACGCACACCACCAGCCAAGCGCCACTCCACACACACCGCCAGCCAAGCAGCACTCCGTGCACAGACAGCAAAGTAGCACTCCACGCACACCACCAGCCAAGCGCCACTCCACACACACCGCCAGCCAAGCAGCACTCCGTGCACAGACAGCAAAGTAGCACTCCACGCACACCACCAGCCAAGCGCCACTCCACACACACCACCAGCCAAGCAGCACTCCGTGCACAGACAGCAAAGTAGCACTCCACGCACACCACCAGCCAAGCGCCACTCCACACACACCACCAGCCAAGCAGCACTCCGTGCACAGACAGCAAAGTAGCACTCCACGCACACCACCAGCCAAGCGCCACTCCACACACACCGCCAGCCAAGCACCACTCCGTGCACAGACAGCCAAGTACCACTCTACACACACCACCAGCCAAGCGCCACTCCACACACACCGCCAGCCAAGCACCACTCCGTGCATAGATAGCCAAGTACCCCTCCACGCACACCGCCAGCCAAACACCACTCAGCGCACACCGACAGCCAAGTACCACTCCACACACACCGCCAGCCAAGCACCACTCCGTGCACAGACAGCCAAGTACCACTCTACACACACCACCAGCCAAGCGCCACTCCACACACACCGCCAGCCAAGCACCACTCCGTGCATAGATAGCCAAGTACCCCTCCACGCACACCGCCAGCCAAACACCACTCAGCGCACACCGACAGCCAAGTACCACTCCACACACACCGCCAGCCAAGCACCGCTCCACGCACACCATCCAGCCAAGTACCACTCCCCACACACACCACCAGCAAACATGCCCAAGGGGTCGCTTCCTAAAAACTTTGTGTTAGTGGGCATTTTCCGCCCCCCCTGGGGGCAAAACGGCAAAAAAAACAGGCCGATTTGCCCCCAGGGTGGACAGAAAAACAAAAACACAATCATGTCCACCTGGAAGCGACCCTTACCCAAGGGGTCGCTTCCCAAAACAAACACATTGCCCCAACAAAAATCCCTGGTTCTAGTGGGTAATTTCTGCCCCCCCCTGGGGGCAAAACGGCCGAAAAACGGGCCCATTTTCCCCCCAGGGGGGGCAGAAAAAAACGAAAACATACTCAGACCCCGCCTGGAAGCGACCCTTGCCCAAGGGGTCGCTTCCTAAAAACTAAAATTACATCCCTGGTGTCTAGTGGGCATTTTCTGTCCCCCCTGGGGGCAAAACGGCAAAAAAAAACGGGCCGATTTGCCCCCAGGGGGGACAGAAAAACGTAAACAAAATCAATGGCCGCCATCTTGGCAAAAATCAATATCCCTGGTGCTAGTGGGGAATTTCTGCCCCCCCTGGGGGCAAAACGGCCGAAAAAACGGGCCGATTTCCCCCCAGGGGGGGCAGAAAAACGAAAACATATTGCCAGCCAGCCTGGAAGCGACCCTTGCCCAAGGGGTCACTTCCTAAAAACTAAAAGTATATCCCTGGTGTCTAGTGGGGGCATTTCCGCCGCACAATCGCGACGCTGTGCGCGATCGTGAGGCAGAAATGCCCTGCAAAGAGACATCAGGGGAAAGGAAAATCTCTTTCCTCTCCCCTGATGCCTCTTCGCTGCCCCCAAACCCCCGCCAGCCTCGAGAAACCTACCTTCTTCCAGCGCGGTCAGGAAGCAAATGGCTTCCTGAGCGCTGGGAATCCCTGATGATGTCAGCGCGCGCTGTGCGCGCTGACGTCATCAGGGATTACCATGGGGGGGCGGGGGCGGCAGCGGAAGCTCTTCCACTGCCGCCCCCAGCAAAACAACGAGGATCAGAGAGCCTCGGGGGGAGCGCCAGCGCTTCCCCCGAGGGTGGGGCTGATGACGAGCTGGCCTTGTCATCCGCGCAGGACAGGTAAGCGCGATGACAAGCCCAGCTCGTCATTAGCCCCGAAGGGGTTAATATAACCTCTGTTACACCCAGTGTTAAATACAGAGTATAATTTTTGAAACCATTGACACACCAATACTAGTTACTACATACGCACTCAGTGATTCCTATGTTTACACACACATTCACTCATTTACCCATACAATCATTCATACATACAATCACTCATCTTTACAACACTATCATATGCACTCATACACCTATACAGACTCTCACACTCTGTCACTCATCCATGGAGTTACTCACACACCTAGTCAGTCCTGTAAATAATCAATCACACTTCCATTTTCTAATCTATACAGTTAAACATAGAGCACCTTACATTTTGAAACATATACTAACACATACTTACTCTCTTATACAATCATTGATACAAGTACACATTGATCTGCACAGAGTCACACACCTCCCAGCCAGCCACACACACACTCAGTCTCCCATACAAATACTTGGGCAATCAATCAATAACCCATATAGTTACTCATATAGCTACTGACCAACACATGCAGCAGTTTACAGAACAACAGACATAATGATGCACAAATTAAGACAGTTTAGTCACTAACCCATGCACTCAGTGAGACACATTTAATCACTCACTCATACAGTCAGTCACGCACCTACTAAATCCTTCATCCAGACACTTCTACATCTACTCATTCTTCAATATGTAAAACATATTTAAACTTTTCAGAAACACACAGTCACTGGATGATGTCATCAGTGATGTCATTTGAGATGTCATCAGTGATGTCATCAGTGATGTCACTGACCATGTCATGAATGATGTAATATGTGACATGATCAGCAGTGGATTGCGGGTGCGCGATATATAGTTAGTGCAACTAACTATATATGGAATTTCAATGGTTTTGTGTGAGTAAAATAAGGTTTTTTAAATACTAATTCCTAACTATATATGGTCTATAACCTATGGTTTTTTCAGTGAATTTTCAAGGTTTTGTAAATGCTAATTCCTAACTATATATGGTCTATAACCTATGGTTTTTTCAGTGAATATATATATATATCAAAACAAAACCCATTCAGACATATTGACACATAAATTATGCATATATATACACACACACACGCACACATATATATATATCTACACATACACACACATATTACCTACTGGCGGTCGCCAGTTGGTATATACAGTTAGGATTTTTTCTCTATGGGATTTTTGAAAATTCTATGTCTAATAACTTTGGCGTTTGTTTACGGAATTGGCTGAAATTTTCAGGAAAATGGAACATTATGTTTCTGAGCAGCCCCTGAAAATTTGGGGGGGGTTCGTCAAGGGGGGGCCGAGAAAAAAGGGGGGTCCCAAAACGTGTTTTTAACATTGAGTTTTCCATAGGGCGGTTGGCCTCACTTTTAGCCCGAACGGCTGAATGGATTTGCACGAAACTTGGCAAAATTGTAGGGACTGGTAGCCCGATGTGCCTTTGCTAGGTCTCAATATATGTGTTCCAGTGGATTTTGAGAAATTAACGTTCAAAAAAAGATATATATCTGTAACAGCGGACCAGGCAGCGCTCCGGTTCGCGGACTTTACGCGTTACGGAGCTTTGTGAAGCGAAGCTGATTGGTTCTCCGGCGTCTGTAAACATTCCAAACAGTCCGTAGCGGCCGCCATCTTGTCTCTCGGTAGGATCGAGAGACAAGAGGAGGCCAAAGCGAAGGGGCAAATGACCATAAGGGGGCATAGTAGATCCTCCCTGACCCTCTAGGTTTGATGTGGAGGTTTTAAAAGGGCCCCGCGGGGCAAAAAAAAAATAATAATAATAATCGAACGGCTGAATGGATTTGCACGAAACTTGGCAAAATTGTAGGGACTGGTAGCCCGATGTGCCTTTGCTAGGTCTCAATATATGTGCTCCAGTGGATTTTGAGAAATTAACGTTCAAAAAAAGATATATATCTGTAACAGCGCTCCGCTTCGCGTACTTTTCGCGTTACGGAGCTTTGCGAAGCTGATTGGTTCTCCGGCGTCTGTAAACATTCCAAACAGTCCGTAGCGGCCGCCATCTTGTCTCTCGGTAGGATCGAGAGACAAGAGGAGGCCAAAGCGAAGGGGCAAATGACCATAAGGGGGCATAGTAGATCCTCCCTGACCTCTTAGGTTTGATGTACCATTTTGCCAAGTTTGGTGTAATTCCATTTAGCCATTCAGGCTGTAGACGTATCTAAATGTCCTATGGAAAATTGCATGGGGAAAACACATTTGAAAGTGTTGAAATTTAGAACCAATTAAAATGTTACTTTGGTTTTGTATTTGTGTGTGATGAAAGTTAATTGGTTATGTATATATCTAAAATGAGAGGAAACCACAGCCATTTTGTGATACTACTGTCTGAGGTACATTTGTGAGGAATTTTTGGTGGTCAATTGCTGGTGTTTGATTTACACAGTACTAACACTTCTCCTACTTTTAAAAAGGTGAGTTGTTAATTTGTAAGGGGAACTATGTTGTACACTTGAAGATAATTTGAAAAATGTTTTCTGTTATTTATTTACAGTCCTTCTGTTATACTAAATACTTGATAAAGTTAGTTTTATATTATGTATTACTAAAAACGATAAATGAAAGTGATTATTTTTTTCTGCAATTTACAGCAAGCAATTTCAAAATAAAATGGCTCACAATGAAGAGACCGTGGCAATTTCTTTTGAATTATCCACTACATGTATTGAAATTGAGAGCACCAATAATGAAATATTGTCACAAGGAGGAGATGACTTGAATGATTTTTTGGATCAATCTGTTGATGGCGAATTTATCGAATGTTTGGAGACCATAGAGTTAGAAGAATCATCATTGCAGACTTTTCATGAGGAGATTCCAGATGAGATGATTGAAGAGGAAATTCCTGATGAGGACATGTTACTAGTTCTTTCAAATTTTGAAAATTCAGAAGAATAAATTTATATTTAGAAATCAAAAATTGTTTGAGACATTATTCATTTTTATTTTTAATTTATGAGGTTGTAGCGAAGTGATTGTAGTATAAAATGAGACTTATAGTATAGAGTGCAACATTTTTATGTTACATGGTAAGTTTACTCATATTTACTTTCCTTCTCCCACTATATTATCTCCAATGTGTATTTGACATCTCTTCTTCATCTCCGGCCTCCTTTCTCTCACTGTCTGTCTCTGATGCATCTTATCGCTGCCATTTTGTGTAATTACAGAAGAGAGTAAAAAAAAATAGTTCGGAACGTGAAAAGGGGGCAAAGTAGAGTACCCCTCACCTCCTAGGCCTTCTCAGGCGGTCCCAAAAGGATCAGTTTCTGCTTTCCTGAGAGATTATGGTATGAGTTCCATATACCACAATAACTTGCATTACAACATGCAAGATATCTATCTCCTATTACCAACTTTTGGAGATATTCGCGCTAAGCGCGAATATCTCCAAAAACTAACACCTGCCCTGAGCAGTTCTTAGCCATGTTATCCAATGGGAGGTGGATAACATGGCTAAGAGCATTAGCTCGGTAATGCATGAATATCGCTGACTTTTTAGCGATATTCATGCATTGCGGCTGTTTTTTATCGCATTTGCGATAAACCTTGATAATAGCAAGGTTTATCTTCGATAATTTCTGACGATGCTTAGCGGTAAAAAATTCGTTGCTAAGCATCGTTAGCGATAAATATCGCTTAACTTTGGTAATATGCACCAACGTCTGTTAACGTTCGATTCGAAGGAAATGAGGAAGTGTTGAAAAACATTGTCTGCGCCATCTTGCCTTTTTTGAAATGCCACACTTTTGTCGTGCACGGCAGCCATTTTAGAAGCCTTGACCAGACCCACTCTCTGCACGCTGTCGATCCTTAGCATGGCTCCCCACCTTCGCAAGCATCTTCCCCAGGCACTGGTCACCCCCGCTCTCTGTGTTATGCATGGGCAATAAACCTCCCCCCATCTGCGCTGCTCTTCCTTGAGAATCACACTCTGTGCCTGCCCGACACCTCCCTTTCGCCCTATTCACTACCGCACCCTCTGACACTCCTCTTCCTCTGTGTCCGATTGTCCAGGCTATCAGCTAGCCCTGCAGATGTAGTTTATGGCCCCAGCTGTAAAGAATCACCCCTCTTCAAAGGAGTTATAGTAGATCAAGGCCCACACCCGATGAGATCCGTCACACCACACGTGTTCCTACTATCTGAAAACCATCCTGTATTGTGATTGGGGAGGGGACCGAGCCTGAAGCGGAAGATTCCAGGGATGACTCTTCGTACATCAAAGTTTTTACAATTATGTGTCATATTAAAAATATATAGCACTCCAACAAAGTAGTAGGATTATAAAACTTTAATAACTTATAAATATATACAACAAAACAAAAACAGTAAAAACATTTAAACAACGAAGAGACCGTGGCAATTTCTTTTGAATTATCCAATACATTTATTGAAATTGACAGCACCAATAATGATATATTCTCACAAGGAGGAGATGACTTGAATGATTTTTTTGATCAATCTCTTGATGGCGAATTTATCGAATATTTGGAGACCATAGAGTTACAAGAATCATCATTGCAGACTTTTCATGAGGAAATTCCTGATGAGGACATGTTACTAGTTCTTTCAAATTATGAAAATTCAGAAGATGTTGCCTGGGTGCCGCACTGATTTGGGTATCCGGCGTGGGGCGTCCCGGGGGGTGGATTGTCAGTAGCGGTCTGTTGTGCGAATAGTTCCAAGGCAGCAGAAAGCGCTGAAATCTGGATGTCACGAAGGTGATGTCTAGTAAGTTGCCACCCAGCAAATAACGGCGTGGGGCGCCGCGGGGGTGAGTGAGTCCAGTAGGCACCACAGCTATACTTATCGGCATTGCAGAATTACTGCTGGGGACAATGCCTGTGCTGTAGCAGGGTCACAGCAGAAACAAAAAGGATTCTGTTGAAGATGTTGTTGGTTTTCAATTTGAAAACAGTTCTGGTGTCAACTGCTATGCTAATGTAGTGGTTAATGTTTTGTTTTCTCTAGAAAATGTAAAAGAGGGGGAGGCAGTCCATAGTTCCGGTAAAAGGGCAAAGGAAAGGATCGGTGGTTTGAACTATCAGTCAAAAAGGGGAGGGGGTGCAACAATTTTTCCTACCGGGTCACACTGTGCTTTCACCGGAACTGAGGTCTGCAGGATTCTAGTCATTCAAACTGAGGCTGGTGGCAGCATGGGAGCGCCGACGTCCCGCGGATACAGTTTCGTCACTCCACGGGCGATCACGGCAGTCATTCCCCATCGGGGGTGTCTGCGGGGGTCGGAGACTCCCGCGGCTCCTCTAGAATCTTCAAGGTCGTGGAGGACTACGGTGGTGGAGTCAACCAGTGACCGGGCCATTTCTTTATGCTGGGCCCGCTCTTGCCAGGTCGACCGCCATTTTGAGAGTTCGGTAGCTACTGGCGATCGCGGGGTCAAATGAGCGGACGGGCTCCACCCTGACGGGCGAGACGTTGCAGCATCGCCACAGTGGAAGAACCCTTTTCCGGGCGCCTGGAGCGCTGAGGGTGCAGCTGGGAAGCCTTCACCTGGGGAGGCGGGAGAGGCCTGTTCGCATCGTCTCTCCCTCCCAGTGCACCCCACGGCGTCTCGCTTGACATTTGTTATGGCCGGACCAGGCGATGAGGATGAGGGGGGGGGGTCGGAGGCATGTGCAAGACATCCCCCCCCCCCAGTGTTGTCGCAGCCATTATAAAAGAAAGAAGAAATGTCCCGTCCGTCTTTGGGCCGCACCTCCGGTGGATGGCGGCCGGACGCCCTTTGCTCTGGCCCCATGAACGGGTTCCTTGGCTCATCGGCTGCAGCCGGATCCCGTCGGCCCCAGCCCCCGGCCGTTGGTGGCCGGACCGGGAGAGAGTGTGGAGGGACAACCTGCAACTCTCAAGGGCCACCGCGGCCGGACTGGGAGAGAGAGGGGAGGGTCGAGGACACGGACATTCCCCCCCCCTGAAACTCTCCAGTGTTGTCAATCCCCCTGGCCGGGTCCCGCTGGCCTCGGCCTCTCCTCCGGCTACACCCTACGTGATGATCTCCTGGCCGAGGCGTGGCAGCAGGACCCGCCTTATATGTGTTGCTTCCGGCTGGGCGTAGCCGAAAACCTGTTGCCCTTTGGAAGTTTCTAGAATGGGGCGGATGTCTGCTGACTTCTATCTTTCCCAGTTTGCCGTTATTTGGCCGTGGCAGGCGGTGGGACAGACACGTTTTGGGGCAGTGAGGGGCGATGTTTTCAGGTTTCTTATTACGGGCTTACTTCTAACGTTTCTTGTTTCTAGGACAATAATAGGTTTTATCATTACGTATTGTTATCGTTTCTTTGTTTGTTATTTAATAAAAAGTTCATCAGTGGCCTACTGATTTTCGTTTTCCTATTCTTTTCTTTCCAGGTTGTTTCATGCTAAAGTTTCTGTTAACAGGATACAGTGATAACTTCTTTATTATTGCATATGTCCTTTTCACTAGGGGTGCTCTCTGGTCGGGCCAGATGACCTATCTCTAGTAAATGGTCCGGGTGAAACAGGTGCATCAATCAGTGGGGAGTAGATAGGCATGACAGATTACAACGGGGGAGAAAGGTCCGCATTACGTACCCTTTCACTACTTGCAAAGATTTTCCTACGTTTATTTGCAAACAGGGAATACCTCCAAAAAGAACTAATTCCCAAACAGTCAATGTTCGGACAATCAATCAATCAATGAGGAATGAAATAGGTACGACGTGTTAAAGGCTTGCGTTACCTACCCTTCACTATCTGCAAAGGGAGAGAGAATATTCCTATTCTTCCTAGTTTGCAGGCAGAGAAGATCCTTAAGAGAACCAACTTCGAACAATTCAATGCTCGATTCAAACAATCAACAAGGGGTACTGTGAACAGAAATGAACGCCGCTTATGTACATACACATTGCTATTTTCAACAGGTTGTTCCTAATGTTTCTATTTTAGCGAGGTCAAAAAGAGATCCCATTAGTGGCCTACTGATTTTGCTCGATTCCTTTTGTTTTTTTACACGATTTTTCGCTATCTGCAAAGACTAAACAGAGTATTAGACATGAGCCTGCCCTCGCTGTCATTTTTCAGCAGAAAAAGTCCTTTCTTGCTACTGACAAATCATAAATGTCCTCAAAATTCAAATCAATAGCACCAAAGGCAAAGGGAGGGAGGGGAAGGTAACAATATAGGTACAGGCTCTAAAAGGGTAAAGTCGACATTTTGACCCAAAAATAAACAGGGTAGCTGTTATCCTCAGGCATGGGTCTTCATCAGGACATGGGGGGATGGGGGCGGGGGGACCAAGAACTCAATGTGCACAAAAAAATTTGACCCCAATCGTGGGTACCTGCAACAACAAACAAAAATCATGGGCTAAGTATTATAGGCGATACAAGTGTCAATACACCTTGGAGCAACTTCAAAACATGGCACTCACCCAACAATGGTGTGCCCCTGGTGCGTTATCAATCAGCACCCCAAATCGTCAGACAATTCAGTTCCAACGTACTCCAGCTGCACTGTAATTGCAGAGGAAGATAGCTATAAATGGTAGAAGTGGCTATATATATCAGATATCGCCGCAATGATTTTACGGCGTATGAGCATCATCTGCCCATGCATTAGTCTTTATTTACACATTTGTTACCTATCCATCTCAAAATCTCGATGATCAATGCTCGCAAGCCATAAAGCTCTCACTCACAACAAATATATGTCCCTTAAAAAAAACGTGCGTTACTCACCCACGATTTTCAAACAATCCTAGTACTGCCCTCGTGATTTGATAGATGTCGCTATAAAGAGAAGGCATGCTACCATCAAAAAGCCTTTTTCGGCCTTTTTGAAGAGGAGAGTACGTTTGGAGTCTGGCACTCGAGGGGGTGTTTAGAACTTTTTCGCCTCCCATACTGGAAACTAAGGTAATTGGGGGTCTGTCGAAATAAGAGTCGGGCGCTGGCGTACATAAAAATGTCAGGCTTTGAGCTCGTCTATCCTCGTTTTTTAAGGTTGAGGCGTATTTAGCTGAACAATGATGGTAGCATGCCTTCTCTTTATAGCGACATCTATCAAATCACGAGGGCAGTACTAGGATTGTTCGAAAATCGTGGGTGAGTAACGCACGTTTTTTTTTAAGGGACATATATTTGTTGTGAGTGAGAGCTTTATGGCTTGCGAGCATTGATCATCGAGATTTTGAGATGGATAGGTAACAAATGTGTAAATAAAGACTAATGCATGGGCAGATGATGCTCATACGCCGTAAAATCATTGCGGCGATATCTGATATATATAGCCACTTTTGCATTTATAGCTATCGTCCTCTGCAATTACAGTGCGGCTGGAGTATGTTGGAACTGAATTGTCTGACGATTTGGGGTGCTGATTGATAACGCACCAGGGGCACACCATTGTTGGGTGAGTGCCATGTTTTGAAGTTGCTCCAAGGTGTATTGATACTTGTATCGCCTATAATACTTAGCCCATGATTTGTTTGTTGTTGCAGGTACCCACGATTGGGGTCAAATTTTTTTGTGCACATTGAGTTCTTGGTCCCCCCGCCCCCATCCCCCCATGTCCTGATGAAGACCCATGCCTGAGGATAACAGCTACCCTGTTTATTTTTGGGTTGAAACGTCGACTTTACCCTTTTGGAGCCTGTACCTATATTGTTACCTTCCCCCTCCCTCCCTTTGCCTTTGGTGCTATTGATTTGAATTTTGAGGACATTTATGATTTGTCAGTAGCAAGAAAGGACTTTTTCTGCTGAAAAATGACAGCGAGGGCAGGCTCATGTCTACCACTTTAAGGATTTCTATCTTAAGTGTGGTTTAAAGAGAATTTCTGTATTATTACTTCTTCACTGACCCTCTTGGTCTCTTTCTCACACACAAGCACGTACCTTTACTCTTTCTCTGTGCACATATAACTGTGATAAAATGAACCCTTGTTTGTAAATAATTGCTTTTTTATATATTGTAAATATCAAATGTTTTCTGCAATTTTCAGAGTAAATACGATAAATTCTGATATATTGGATACATTTTGGTTTGTTTTAATTGTGTTTTTCTGCTTCAACAAAATTATCTTGGGCTCAAGATAATTTATTTGGTGCTATATTCCCAAAGGATTCATTCAAATGGTATTCTGAAGAGATTAAGTGATTTTTGTTCTGACTAATGCGTAAGTTAAATTAATGTCTGGGACCATTTTTTCTATAACATATTGACACCCAGGTCCCTCTGACTTTGATTGGGTTACCCCGTGTTCATAACGCTTGCTTACAACAAGAGCAAACTACCTACTGGCGACCGCCAGAAGGTAATATATATATATATACCAAAACCCTTTCAGGCATAGAGTGATGCATAAATTATGCATATATACACACACACACACACATACACACACACACACACACACATATATATCTACACATACACACACACACACACACACACATATATATATATATATATATTCACTGAAAAAACCATAGGTTATACACCATATATAGTTAGGAATTAGCATTTAAAAAACCTTATTTTACTCACACAAAACCATTGAAATTCCATATATAGTTAGTTGCACTAACTATATATCGCGCACCCGCAATCCACTGCTGATGATGTCACATATTACATCATTCATGACATGGTCAGTGACATCACTGATGACATCACTGATGACATCTCAAATGACATCACTGATGACATCACTGATAACAACATCCAGTGATTTTATGTTTCTGTAAAGTTTAAATATGTCTTACATATTGAAGAATGAGTGGATGTATAAGTGTCTGGACGAAGGATTTAGTAGGTGCATGACTGACTGTATGAGTGAGTGATTAAATGTATCTCACTGAGTGCATGGGTTAGTGACTAAACTGTCTTAATTTGTGCATCATTATGTCTGTTGTTCTGTAAACTGCTGCATGTGTTGATCAGTAGCTATATGAGTAACTATATGGGTTATTGATTGATTGTCCAAGTATTTGTATGGGAGACTGAGTGTGTGTGTGGCTGGCTGGGAGGTGTGTGACTCTGTGCAGATCAATGTGTACTTATATCAATGATTGTATAACAAGGTAAGTATGTGTTAGTATATGTTTGAAAATGTAAGGTGCTCTATGTTTAACTGTATAGACAAGAAAATGGAAGTGTGATTGATTCTTTACAGGACTGACTAGGTGTGTGAGTAACTCCATGGATGAGTGGCAGAGTGTGAGTGTCTGTATAGGTGTATGAGTGCATATGATAGTGTTGTAAAGATGAGTGATTGTATGTATGAATGATTGTATGGGTGAATGAGTGAATGTGTGTGTAGACGTAGGAATCAGTGTACATATATAGTAACTAGTATTGGTGTGTCAATGGTTTCAAAAATTATACTCTGTATTTAACACTGGGTGAAACAGAGGTTATATTAAAATGTGAGGAGATGCATTGTATTGTCACATGAATGATATCATCAGTGATGTGGTCATTGATGTCAAATGAGATGAGATGTCATCAGTGATGTCATTTGAGATGTCATCAGTGATGTCATCAGTGATGTCACTGACCATGTCATGAATGATGTAATATGTGACATCATCAGCAGTGGATTGCGGGTGCGCGATATATAGTTAGTGCAACTAACTATATATGGAATTTCAATGGTTTTGTGTGAGTAAAATAAGGTTTTTTAAATGCTAATTCCTAACTATATATGGTGTATAACCTATGGTTTTTTCAGTGAATTTTCAAGGTTTTGTAAATGCTAATTCCTAACTATATATGGTTTATAACCTATGGTTTTTTCAGTGAATTTCAATGGTTTTTTAATAGCAAATATCTATAGCTGTAAAATGTATTCTTATTTAAATCCAAAAATATATTTTATATGTTTATCAATAATTTTTTTTAAATATTTTTTTTGTTTCGCTCCCGGTCCGCGGACCGGGAAGCTTCCCGTTAGCTCAATTTGATGCCGCGACCCGGTCCGCGAACCGGTAAAAAATCAACATAGTGACGGTATCGCGTTGCCGCGTAATGCGTCTTATGACGTACTGCGTTAGCGCACCCGGAAGTGCCCCGGGGCGCGGACCGAGGCGTGAAACGCAGCTCCCCGGAAGCGATCCGCGGCGCTTCGCGAAAACGCGACGTATCGCGTTGCCGCGTAATGCGTCTTGTGACGTACCGCGTTAGCGCACCCGGAAGTGTCCCAGGGCGCGGACCGGGGCGCGAAGCTTAGCGACCCGGAAGCTAACCGGGGCGCGTTCCGCAGCGCGTAACATGAGCGTGAGAGGTCATGTGACTTGTTAAGAAAACTTTTCATTGGTTCATTTCACTTTTGGTTTCATAATGATGTAAGGCTAGGTCAGGTGACCTAAAAATAACACTTTTCATTGGTTGAGAAGTATTGTTTTTCCCAAATGATGAAAACCCCTCCTTCTTTCCTCACTCTGACTTTCATCATTGTGAGAGGAAGACCTATTTTGCTTGTTGGAAAATGGCTTCATTGGTAGCTTCAGCTGGTGGACCCCCACCACCACCTCCACCTCCTCATGGGAAGAGAGGACCACCTCCCCAGGTCATTACCAACACTGAGGAGGAAGATGAAGAAATGGATGAGGAGGGAGAAGAACCACAGTTCTTAGAAGAGGGTTTCCAGAAAGAAAGCCAGTTTCATCTGGCAGTTTTATTCGATCCCTCGTGGCCAAAAAAAAGTCAATGCGAGGTATGTCACCTGCCGCATATGCAAAGAACAATTGTCTAGAGGGACGGACAAAAAATATAGCTATGGAAATCACACAAAGCACAGGCACATGACAAGGAAGCATCCACTAAATTACAGCCGGGCGGAAATAAGGGATATGCTTGACAATCCAAGACCAACTCCTGTGGCCAGACCAACAATACCGATTTCTCTAACACCAGAAGAGGCACGGGAAACTGTGCCAAATATTCAAGAAAATTTTGGGCACATGATTCACTTATGTATGCACTGTCGTGCATTATTAGCTTGTGGCAACATGAGCATCAATGCACTCAACCTGGCGTATGAACACCATGATTGCCCTAACCGCCCCCAGTAATTTTTTTTTGCTCCTGTTGAGCCCTTTTCAACGCCTGTTTTTTGTTGTTTCCCCCCCCCAAAAAAAACCAAAAAAAATATAAAATCGTTCAAAAAATACAAAAAAAACTAAAAATGTTCAAAAAATAAAAAAATATATAAAACAACAAAAATATAAAAAAAAAAGTTCTTTTCAGAACTACCTTCCCTTTCAAAAAAAATTGCTAGAATGTTTAGCACTCTGGCAAGCTCTATTTCTTTTGGTTCGCTCCCGGGTTAGCTTCCCGGTACGCGGACCGGGAGCTAACCAAAAAAAAAAAAAAGTGTAAGTATAAGGAAAGTAAACAGAGAGTGATGTTAAAAGAAAGACAGCTATAGGGAGTAAAGAAGAGATACTGTTTAATAGATCTATTTACCGAAGAAAAGACAGAAGAGGGTATAATTGTGAAAAACAAAATAGATAACGAAGTGAAAGAAAAAAAAAGAGAGTATAACATTAACAAAGAAGAGTTTCTTGGAGAATGTGAGTGAATGTTCAAAATAAGATTAAAACATGAGGAATAACAGAGAGAAAAAATAGAAAACAGAAAACAAAAAATAACAGAAAAAGATTAATTGAAACAGCAAAGAAATGTAAGTAACATAGAGCCATATCATCAACATAGGCAATAAAAGTTTTGCAGCTTTTATTGGCAGAAATGTGTCGCTAAAGCTGCTTTTGTGGCAGAAAACTGCCGCTAAAACCACTTTTGCACCAGTTTTCTGCCAATAAAAAGAGCAATAATTTTATTGGCTGTGTTCATAATATTCCCCTTAGTGTGCTTCAACTACACAGAGAAAGCATTATGAACAAGTAGTGATAGAGTGATCAGTCAAAGACACTAAGAGTAATAGAGACGGAGTGAGTGAACAAGAGTGAGGAACTATGAGAAGAGAGGGACTGAGAAAAAGAGTGGAAGGAGTTGAGTAAGTAGGTAATAGAGAAAGGAATGAGGGAAGTAGCAAAGGCAGGAAACTGAGGGTTAAAGAAATGAAGCAGTGGAACTAATAGTAGTTAAATGTGATAGAAATGTAACGAAAAGAGTACAAAATATTTACCTTATAATTGTCGTTAAATTACTCACTTTTTGTTTTTATACTTTCAATCTGTGAAAGAGAGAACAAACATTTGAAAAATATTAAAACATGTATTTAAAAATTAGAAAAGACAAGGGAAAAGATTGAAGGACAAACAGTTTTTCAACATCTTTGACACTTACAGAAGCTTCTGCTTCTCCAGGCCCCCTACACAGTCCTAAAGATATACATTTTAAACTAACAGTATCTTGATGCAGATGAAGTGAGGCCTATCTTAAAACATGGTGCATCTTTTGCATTGCTGTTGTTTCAGAAAAGTGTCGCAAGACACTAAAATTTTAAATAATTGCTTCAGGATGCCAATAAGATGTCTACTATCCAGAGGTTTGTTTGAGGTGAGGCCTACTCAGGGTTGCAGATGAGATTTACACTTGTTGAAGAGTACAGAGGAGATAATACATGTGAAGGTCTACCAATGAAGTGAGTCATGTCCACTGCACTCTTCAACAAAGTCCAAACCTCCTATGTTTCCCTGGACAGACCTAAACTTGATCTGCACAATGTGATTCGTAATGATAGGAAACACAGGTGATTAAATGAAATACGTGCAATTTATTTTGCTCATTTCACAATCACATCACTTGTGTTTCCTTTGCTTAGGTATCTCATTGTGCAGATGTAGTCCAGCATATGAAAGAATACGCAGAAGTGCAGCACTGCATGCAACAACTTTGACACTTACAGAAGCCTCACCTTCTCCATGCCTCCTACACAGTTCTACATATACATCATAAATGCAAACAGTACAGAATTAATTATACATGTTAAATGGTTTATTTTTGCTGTTCTCAGAATGTATCAAAATTCACTAAAAACAGTGACTTGAAGGTATTCATCATATAACAGCGGGGAAAAAAAAACACAATCAAAATGATTGTGTTTAAAAAACCCATACAACATAAGAAATCAAAATTCAGAACTCCTTAAAGTTAACTTACTTTCCATGACGTCCAAGGATGTCCTATGAACAGCTTACACTCTTTTGTGCTGTTATTACTTTCAGCCCGCCACTTTCTGAAAGAAAATCTCCATCGTTTTTAAAAACACGTTACATGCAATAAATGACTTATTGCTCTCTACCACAAGTTTCCACAAGGCCAAATCTGGTCAGAGCCATTTATAACTCTTGGATTTCTTGTAAGCCAATCCCGTCATTTGGCATTTCCGCAACTTTCAGAATTAAAATGTTGAAGATCATTTTCACAATCCTGGAATAGTAATATCTTCCCCTTCTTGCTCAGTCATGTTTTACATTTCCTATGACACTGATACTGCTTACTATGAAGCAGACTTACACTACCTCTATGACTACTACAATTATTTAATTCTCTACATCACTTTTAATCACAAAGCAATGTAAAACAGTAGACAGCATTGCAGACTTACATTCCCTCTACTCCATGTTTTGATTGGCTGCTTCAATTAGCTTATAAAAAGAAACAGTTTTTCTGAACTCATTCAAAGTGCACGTATTTCTCCATGACGTCCAGTCCTATGGTTAGAAGTTATGTCTCTGAAATACACTTATCCTCAAGGCCAAATTGTGTAGGAGCCATTAGAACTTCTTGAAATTCCACAGAGCACATCCCGAGATTATTTCCCTAAAATTTTGGTTTTAAAAACACCAGGTAAGAGTTTTTAAGGTCATACGGCAATTTTTTTTTGAAAATTAAAACAGAATCATTGCAGAATGACCAGCCATTTCTAGACTTTAAATAAGCTGTGTAATGTCCTGATGTTATTGAAGGGCCGTCATGATATATAATTGCTGCAGTTACAAAAGTCCTTCCTGATATTGACAACTGCGAAGCTACAACATTTTTAATTAAAGTTGTCAATTTTGTTCCATCAGGCCTACATCGTTGGAACATTAAAATGACATACTGGCCATATGTTCGTATAAATAATGTGGACATCATTTCAGATTTACATTGGCTACACTCCATGTTGTGATCAGCTGCTTTTACTAGCTTATTAAAGGAGACTGATTTACTGTCTGGCAAAGTTAAATATATAAATCTTTCTGAGTCTACACTAGTAGTACTTGATACCATACAGTTCTCGCAGTCATGCTGCCATTGATAAGAAAGCCCAAACAGCTGATCTACATCTACACCTTCAGCATGTAATACATCAAGCATATACATTAAAAACTCCTGACAATCTTGCTGAATATTTTGAGAGAATTGTGTTTGGCCTGAACATCTGTCTAACAGATTTCGAATTTCAGACACACTTTCTATGTTTCTTCTATCAGTGCTACATTTCTCTAACACAGAATTTAACAAACTGCAAAATCTTTGATCAGAATTGACCACAATCTCTTCTTTTACATTTTCTAGAGAAAACAAAACATTAACCACTACATTAGCATAGCAGTTGACACCAGAACTGTTTTCAAATTGAAAACCAACAACATCTTCAACAGAATCCTTTTTGTTTCTGCTTGTAATTTTAGGTTCATCGACTTTTCGTCTTTTTGCTACAACCTCCCCAGTATTGGTCACATTTCTTCGTTTCCGGCCTACCACACGTTTCTCAAACAAAGGATACTGAGGCAAATGTGGCGCATACTCTCTTCTTAACCTATTGTATTCCTTAACACAATCTAGATCAGCACAAATGTTTGTGACATCACACTCAATCAAGTACAATCCCGATAAAGTTCTAACTCGTGACAATGCCACATATGCCATACCCTCCTTGAACACAGAACTGCCAATATTCACTAATGCACTGTCTACACTTAAACCTTGCGATTTATGGATTGTCACCGCATATGCCAAGCAAACAGGAAACTGCTTACGGCGAACATATAAGTCTTTTACAAGCAAAAATCTAGCAGAGCAACAACCAATTAGCTGTACTTCCTCAATGCCATCAAATTTAATTTTAAAAAATTCAATTCCATCTCTATTTCTGTATTTTACAAAATCAACAACATTACCCATTGATCCATTTACCAGACCTCTTTCAACATGTAAATTCCTTCTTAAAATTATACGGCAGTTCAAGCACACATTCAGAGTCTTTTCAAAACCTGCAGTTTTAGATATACTCTTCTCTAATGAATCCAATTTTGTTTTCAGATTCTCAGACAAAATAATTGTTGATCCCATATGCTCTACTCTGTCAATAGCTTCCAGTTTCACAATCTCTTGCTTTTCTAAATGCAACATTTTGTTGTTGAATTTGGCACATTCCGCAAGAGTTGGCATCAAACATATTCCAGATTTCTTATCAGTAATTTTCTGAAAAATATTCTCAGGCACAACATCTTGTTCTGGATATAAATTTGACAGTAATCGTGCATGTAAAGCTTCTTTCCCATGCTCGGTCACTTTTCCAATTCTAACATCTTGTAGAATAGTCTTGTAAACTTCATCCTTCGCCTGACGCATATTTTCATGCAGTTCAGAATAATGTTATGTGCTGCCAGTCCAGTTGGAGCGGTGACAACACAAGACAGCGATGACTCTGTCCTTTCCTGCAAATAGCATGAAATTGCTTTAATGAGGAAACTTTTTCCAGTTCCCGCTTCTCCACTCACGTACAGTCGGACAGGCTTCAACGACGTACATGAGCACTCTTTCTTGTCATGACTTAATCCATGATCAATTTGCATGGTAACTTCGTCATATATTTTCCTCTGCTCAACGTTGAGTTGTCTTTCCAACTCTTCTAAGTTAACCGCATCCTCCTGAGCATGTGCCATGGCTCTTTCCACTTCATTCATGGCAGTGGCAGCTTCATTTTCGATAACAGGTCCTCCTAGTGGATCCTGACTCAATGAAGCAGAACTCTGACTGTCCTGAGAACTGTCTCTGGCAATCTCGGCTGCAATCGTTGCTTCCTGCTCAATTTCCGCATTCAACATTTCTACATATTTGGGAAAAGCAGGACATTCTATGGTCTCCTTGGCGGCATTGAAAGAGTCTTCGTAACAGAGGAAATCTCCAAGCAGTTCCTCTTCTGCACGCCAAGGCTTGAAAAGTTGCAAAAGTGCTAAATAGAAAAACTCCTTTTTTTCAGGAGATTCGCCACTCCATTTTCGATGGTTTACCAAGTGGCATTTTCTTTGCTTGACCAGACATCCCTCACTTCCTATTACAGCATACACTCCTTTTTCAGTATCTTCTTTGATGTTCCTCTTGAATATGTAATTTT
Organism: Lissotriton helveticus; assembly: GCF_964261635.1. Lineage (NCBI taxonomy): Eukaryota > Metazoa > Chordata > Amphibia > Caudata > Salamandridae > Lissotriton > Lissotriton helveticus. Next base: position 449,422,403 of record NC_136061.1, read on the forward strand.
GAAGAACCTCATACAGACAAACATTGTCGAGGTGACTGCTTCTATTTGGATAATATGTATCCAACATGTTGGTCTTCAAAATGTCGGTACTGTTTGGCTCCTTTTCCGCCAAATACTCAATTTCCCGCACAGGTTTCAGAACTCGATTACGCGTTGCAGCAAGACCAAGACTCGCCCAAACGATACTCCTGGACTTGGCATAGAGACTTGCTGAAGACAACCGGTCAGAGCATTCGTAAGCTCCAATTTCTCGATGCGACAACATCTTCAGACTGAAACTGTACAACTTCTTGCTGAGGCTCTTTTCATGGGAAATGTCCTCCCACATATCCTTCAATTCTGTCTTCTCTTTTTTGGTGATGTAAGACGTCACATACCGAGCCACAGCCATACAGTTATCAGCCACAAACTGTATATCCATGTTAGCATTCCACATGGACAAAATCACCGGGTTGTAGTCGTTGATGTACTTGGACTCTTCGTTCCTCTTCAAATTGTATGTGTTTTTAGGTGATTTCTTCATGACATTATGTCGCAGCGAAGACATCAAACTGTTTACTCTTCCTTTAGAAATCACCGGTCGTGGAAAACCGAAACGACATTTGGTGTAGAACTTGTCCTTGTTTCGGAATTTACGACGGCAGTACTTTCCACATCGATGGCTTTGGAAACGCAGAACTTTTTCTCTTAGGCTTTTCTTCTCCTTTGCGTTTGGAACAGCACACGTAGAATACTGTTGGATGAAACTCATCACTGAGTCTTCTGGATCCGTTCCAAATTTAGGTGCATCCTTGATCCACAGCAACATATGTATATGAGGAGCACCTCTTGCTTGGTACTCCTTTCTCCAGAAGAAATCCAACACCTCTCCAAGAGGTGGATTCTTCTTATTCATGATGAAAGACATCATAGCTTCAAATCTATGATTGAAGTACCTACATACATTGACTGGATCCAAAGAGCACAGTTCTCCGGGTGTCTTGAATTCGATGTTATCTACGTTAGCATTTGCCTCTCGTAGAAATTCAAGTAAGTCTTCCCAGCCATACTCGGCACAGCTCAGAGTGAGGAACCATGTGGGAGTACCTAAGTTCCTCAGCATACATTTTAAATCACCATGACGACGGTACCAGTACTCATTAGTACCACGCTGACACGCCATGAGATTAATCAGGTGAGAATCCAAAATACTGTCTTGGACATTGACTTTATCCATAAAGTCACTTGCCGAGATGTTTTGCATGTGTATACCACTTTTCAAGATGTGGTTCACTGCATATGACAGTCCAGACAGATCGCTTTCAAACAGGAGATGAAACAAATAGGGAATGCATTGTCGAAACCTAGCATCTCCTGCATACAATCGCAAAGTCCGGTATTCAGAAGCAGGAATTTGATGAGGTCGCTCATCATATCTTCCTCCCTGACCTGTTGGAAAAAGCTGTGGGAAACACCGAGCTTCCAAACTTTCCTCCCAAACACTAATGGGACTCCCTTTGGCTTGTTTCATTTGAAACAACTCAATAGCATTCCCCATGACTTCCTTGGAATGCAAAGGATGAACACTATAATGTTCATATATTTCTTCACTAGTAGAGGGTTCTACTTTCTCAATTTGACCAGCACACATATCGCTATCCTCTTCCTCACTTACTTCCTCTTCTGCAACATATACATTCTTATAGTATTTATTATTTTTTTTCAAATACAATGTTGCCTTTTTAACTTTCCTAACATCTACTAAATCTTTCCATATTTTCTTATTCTTTGTCGGAACCCCATTAACTAAGATAACCAGAGGTTCCTCTTCCACTTTTTCTACTCCAATTGTGTTAATGTTTTTCTTCAAATCTAGAGGCAAATAAACAACTCTTCCCTTTAATCCTCTCTGTAAATCTGATGGAGGCAATTTCCCTGTCTTTGGCTCCATTCTTACAATAGCCTGAAAGGGATGGATACTTTGAATCAAAATAGATTCATAAGTATTTAAATCCTTCAATTCAGAAGGAATCTCAACCAATTCCAGATTATTATGAACTGCTCTAGCAGGCATCTGGTTTTGATTTAATTTGCAACAACAATAAGTACACACACGTTGATCAAATCCCAAATCAAAACAATTTTCTACCATCAAGTATGTTGCAAAATCCGTCCATTCACTATTATTTTCCCTTTCACTTTTTGCATATAAATCCACTAACTTAGTCTGATTCTTATAATAAGTGCGTCGACAACACACACAAGTGAAATTAGGCCTCTCACTTGATTTCACCTGAAACGTCGCAATTTCCCTCTGGAAATTATCTGTACTGGAAACCTGTACACTATCTTCCACATTACCCTCTTCTTCTGGGTCAATTTCAACATTCTCCTCTTTACTTCCAAAGTAACAAAACTCAATTTCTTCACATATGTTCTTCACATCTATTTCAGAACCATGCAAAAGAGCAGCGCATAATTGTTTAAGCATAATTGCTGGACTCTTAGCATAATACAACATTCTAACTAATTTCCTCACTTTATTATGATGCACTGCTAGCATCCTGAAATGATGAAAAACTCTCCTGGAAAGACAAGCCAGTGAATGACCATGCAAACCTGTCACTTCTCTTACTCTGCAAGGATCTAATTCTTGCAACAACCTTATTTTCTGCTTCAAACTTTTCTTATTAAATGACCATACAAAATCACAAAGCAAATTGATGGAATCCTGTCGCACACTGCAAATACTACTACACTTCCAGGTGTACACAGGACCCTTAGCACGTCTTCCTAAAACCTCATTACCTAACACCTCTTCTGCCTCTGTTGTCACAAGTTTTTCTTTTTCAACTGGACAACCATCTTTCACTTCATAGGCACGACCACTGGTGTCAACTGCATGCACCAAATCATTATCCTGGAAATAACTCTCCTCATTAAAAAATGCCTCACAGCTTGAACTATGCATCCATTCTCCAGAAAAAACTTCACAAAAATTACTACGATTAACTATTCTCTTCCATCTACTATTTCTTTTGAAATCATAAATTGCCTTGTTTAGCTTCCTAATTCTATTGATTATCAAAATAAATAACTTACGTTTAATTTCAAATGCCTGATCAATAACTTTCTCAACTTTTTTTTTTCTCTTATAAAAAACCAGTTTCTGTTGACCTTTCTTAATATTTTTTAACAAATTGCCAATTATCCTGTTGCGGAACATTCGTTTACGAATGTCCCTAAACTGTTGTTTTCTTCTACTATCATGCACAGAGTTATCTCTTGCTCTAGCAGTAACATTTTTGATTGGCCTTTCCTTTCCATTTGAATTCCTTCTCGTTTTATGGACTGAAACATTTTCTGTAGTAATATTTTTTTTACTACACATATTTCTTATGAAATATTTTGTGCTCTTACCCGGTGCTTTCTTCGTGACTTGACAAATCTTTTTGTTAGAGGACTGCTGCTTATTTTCTTTCACCTGCTGTCTTTGACGTTTTGCAGCCTTTCTCTGTCTTTCTATTGTTGGCATGGTGAAATCTTGAAATGATCTGCAGTTGAATCTGTGGTAAAATATAATAAAAAATGTTATTAACCATTATTACCAAACAGTAAAACAATAACAGTGATCAAAAACTTAACACACTACTTGACATTTTAAATAGAAGATTTTTTAGTCCTTGCAAATTTACAATACAGAAATAGCAGAAAAGAAATGACATTTATATTTATGTTACCTGTGCTATTTTATATGTGAATCTGATCTAATTTTATGAGCATATTTTAATATTTTTATTGAAGACACTACACATAACCTGCTTTTGAAGGTGTCTTTATTTTTAAATTAAACGGTTTACCTTTTTACTTTTTATTAATTATAATTTTTAAAAATAAATGTTTATATTTCCATAGGCTCAAGCAGGTCAGCTTCCCATCCTATGTCATATAATTCGGACAAATCTGCATCCTCATCACGCTCTTCTTCATCCTCAGGATTTAAATCATCCAAGGGATCAACATCCACTGATGTTTCAATTACAAGTTCAATGATGAGGTCAAAATCAACTGATTGCAGATTGTCGCTCATGTTGAGGTTGTCTTTATCTTTAAAGAAAGATAACAACAATGAGATGTTGCAGAGTAAGAGACAAATCTCAGAGATTATAATAGTAAAATTGTTTAACAAGAGTAATATTTTGCAGCTATTATTTAGCCATGTCCAGCAATGCTGAGCAGGTGAAGACTATGTCTAAATTTTCAGTGAACAGGACTCATCTCTTCTTAACCTTCGATAAGCCTCACCGACTCTGTGTGTCCTGCACATACTTAAATGTAAAGGGGCAGATTTATATTAAATGGCACATCCCCAGGCATGCACCAGTTAACGTGCACCACTACTCTGCCACCCATGGTGTGCCGTATTTACAATCAGATAGGAGAAAGCTTCGTCAAAACCCTGCGCCTGCTTTAAGCAGGCATAGGTCTTGACGCAACATTGTGGAGATGGGGCACCCCTGAGCCTTGCTTGAGCTGCATCGCACTTGCGATACAACTCCAGCAATCACTACCTTTACAGCACAGATACGTCACGCATCTGGGCCATTTTTGCCCCATGATGCCCCGCATTCTAAATGCAGCACACCATGGGTGGCGGAACAGCGGCGCAGGATGACTGACACATCCCTGGTGATGCACCAGTCATCATAAATCTATCCCTAAGCTTCTTATCTTGTTACAGATGAACCGCCATATGTAGCATGAAACTATTTTGCATTTCCTAAATAGCGAATTTTAAGGAATAAATAGCAATTCTTTACCATTCCTAATTTGCAATGAGCAAATTGCTAATTGCAAGTTACCCATTCATTTCCATGGGCTAGGAGGCTCATAGGAATGAAGGTTTAATTTGCGATTAGCAATTTGCTCATCACAAATTAGGAATTTTTCCAAGGGTGCAGGGGTGTCTCAAGAACACCCTGCTGCACCCCTGAAAAAAAAATTTGGGGGCATATGGCACACATACATGCCCTAAGGGCATGTGTTGGCGTCATATGGGACCTTTTGTTTTTTTGAAAAAAAGCTTTTTGAAAAGAATTCACAAATTACCACCAATTTACCACAATAGTTTCCAAATCCTTAATGTCATTTTTTACATATTTTTTGTTTGATACATTGCATTTAAGTAGTCACAAAATTTGCAAATCCTTCAGTGCAATTGCAAAATAAGGAATAGCAAATTTTGCTACTCCTTATTTTGCATCAAACTTGTTTGATACATACCATTTGTCTAATTAACATTCGCAAAGGCCGAAATTCGTAGAATTTTGATCTTTGCGAATGCTAATTAGCTTGATACATATGGCCCCAAGTGAGGCCTGTCTTGCGACATGGTGCATCTTTTGCATCACTGCTGCATCGGTTTCATGTGGTACGTTTTTTTTACACCATGACATATCTGCCTAAATGCATCAATTTGTAATGTTGTCGCCTCATAGCAAATCTTTTGCACCGCCGCTGCATCATAAAAGTGACGCACAGTGGCACAAAAGAGGCATACACCTATCATAAATCTGGCCCTAGCATTTTAAAAGATTAATCCAGGATGACGATAAGGTGTGGCCTATCCAGAGGTTTGTTTAAGGTGAGGCCTACTCAGGATTGCAGATTAAAGTTACGCTTGATGAAGAATACAGAGGAGATAATACATGTAAAGGCCTACCAATGAAGTAAGTAATGTGCACTTTATTGCGCCAGTCATCATAAATGTATCCCTAAGCTTCTTATCTTGTTACAGATGAACCACCATATGTACCATCAAACTATTTTGCATTTCCTAAATAGCAAATTTTAAGGAATAAATAGCAATTCTTTACCATTCCTAATTTGCAATGAGCAAATTGCTAATTGCAAATTAGCACCGCCGCTGCATCATAAAAGTGACGCACAGTGGCACAAAAGAGGCATACACCTATCATAAATCTGTCCCTAGCATTTTAAATGATTAATCCAGGATGACAATAAGGTGTGGCCTATCCAAAGGTTTGTTTAAGGTGAGGCCTACTCAGGATTGCAGATTAAAGTTACGCTTGATGAAGAATACAGAGGAGATAATACATGTAAAGGCCTACCAATGAAGTAAGTAATGTCCACTTTATTGCACCAGTCATCATAAATGTATCCCTAAGCTTCTTATCTTGTTACAGATGAACCACCATATGTACCATCAAACTATTTTGCATTTCCTAAATAGCAAATTTTAAGGAATAAATAGCAATTCTTTACCATTCCTAATTTGCAATGAGCAAATTGCTAATTGCAAGTTACCCATTCACTTCCATGGGCTAGGAGGCTCATAGGAATGAAGGTTGCAATTTGCGATTAGCAATTAGCTCATCACAAAATAGGAATTTTTTCAAGCGTGCAGGGGTATCTCAAGAACACCCTGCTACACCCCTGAAAAAGAAATTTGGGGGCATATGGCACACATACATGCCCTAAGGACATGTATAGGCGTCATATGGCACCTTTTGTTTTTTGGAAAAAAATGCTTTTTGAAAAGATTTCGCAAATTACCACAAACTAGAAGTTGGTGGTAGTTTCCAAATCCTTAATATCATTTTTTACATATTTTTTGTTTGATACATTGCATTTAAGGAATCGCAAAATTTGCAAATCCTTCAGTGCAATCGCAAAATAAGGAATAGCAAATTTTAAATTAAGGACATTTTAAGTAATTTCCACATGTGCAGTGTTTTCAAATTATGATTTGAAAATCGTTTTTGGGGAAAAGTAATGGTTTGCAAATTTATGACAAGGACATAATGGTGTATGCTTCTCTATAAGGCATTTCAGTGTCTCTGATGTCATTTTTCCCATATTACATTATAAGACCTTTCCCCATGGAGCACATTCCTTGTAAATATGCTCCCACCTGTGCATGGTGAATTTAGATTTTGACAGTTTGAGTCACATAGCCATGTTAAAAGTCACCCCAAAAAATTGCAAACGCTTTAAAAAAACACATTCATGTGTCTTAAGGACATTTTAAGTCATTTCCCCGTGGACAGTGTTTTGTAAGTGGCGCAAAAGAGGCATACACCTATCATAAATCTGTCCCTAGCATTTTAAATGATTAATTCAGGATGACGATAAGGTGTGGCCTATCCAGAGGTTTGTTTAAGGTGAGGCCTACTCAGGATTGCAGATTAAAGTTACGCTTGATGAAGAATACAGAGGACATAATACATGTAAAGCTCTACCAATGAAGTAAGTGATGTCCACTTCATTGCGCCAGTCATCATAAATGTATCCCTAAGCTTCTTATCTTGTTAGACATCAACCGCCATATGTATCATATAACTATTTTGCATTTCCAAAATAGCGAATTTTAAGGAATAAATAGCGATTCTTTACCATTCCTAATTTGCGATGAGCAAATTGCTAATTGCAAATTACCCATTCATTTCCATGGAGCAGGAGGCCCATAGGAATGAAGGTGCAATTTGCGATTAGCAATTAGCTCATCGCAAATTAGGAATTTTTCCAAAGGTGCAGGGGTGTCTCAAGAACACCCTGCTGCACCCCTGAAAACGAAATTTGTGGGCATATGGCGCACATAAATTTTAACAACATTCCTTTACCTCAAAAACGATTTTCAATTCATAATTTGAAAACACTGCCCACAGGGAAATTACTTAAAATGTCCTTAAGACACATGAAAGTGTTTTTTTATTGCCTTTCCAGCATGGTTGGGTCACTTTTAACATGGCTATGTAACACAAACATTTAAAATCTAAATTTCCCATGCACAGGTCGGAGCATATTTACAAGCAACTTGCGCCACAGAGAAAGGTCTTACATTAAAATGGGAAAAATAACATCAGGGACAGTCAATTGCCGTATAAAGAAGCATACACCATTATGTCCTTGTCATAAATTTTAAAACAATTCCTTTTCCCCAAAAACGATTTTCAAATCATAATTTCAAAACACTGCACATGGGAAAATTACTTAAAATGTCCTTAAGACACATAAAAGCGTTTTTTGATTACCTTTGCAGCATGTTTGTATCACTTTTAACATGGCTATGTAACACAAACATTCAAAATCTAAATTTTCCATGCACATGTGGGAGCATATTTACAAGCAATTTGCGCCACATAATTCATAATTTTCTCCTAAAAGCACACTATTCTCTATCTAAATTAAAGAAATATTTTCTCACCTTAGCAAATACTTTGAGTTTGAAAACAGTCTCAGAAACACACCAATTTGTCTTCAGCAGAGCAAAAGGTATGCACTCCAGAGTCTGCAGCTATCAAAAGCACAGAAATGCTGTAATTCTTCACACATATCTCTCATGTCACCCAATCAAAACTCTTCCCTCACTTTTTTTCAAATGAAAACCCTTCCCCCCTCTGCCCTTTCTGCCTTTTCTGCATGGCAACCACCTCTTGGAAGACTTCTGGTGTTTGCAAGTTCACACAACTTTGTTGCAATTGAACTCTGAACTCTCAGTGCACCTGCATATCCAGTGCATTCTTTCATTTAATGATTTTTTATTGACCATTCAAAATACATCTTTCAAAGAACACATCCATGCACCCTAACTTTCTGTTTTCAGCAATCAAAATCCACCAATCACTGTTACTGCTTCATGAACACAGAAACTCCACAGTTTTTTTCATTTTAAACTCTCATTTTTTCAACTGCCATTTCATTGCCACACTTCATCTGACTACAGGAGAACCTTCTCTCACCATGTTTTCTGTCTGGATTGTTGGACATAGTTATATTCACTGGGCTCAAAGGTACGTTGAAAACAGGAAATTACCTAACCTCAATTTACAAGATGTGGAAATTAAGTGGTTTGGCCACAGAGGATTAAAATGTCACCAATTGATACCATTGGTGAAAACCTTTATGCATTTGCCCAAACCTGACCTGTTAATTGTGTACTGTGGAGGTAATGACTTGGGCACTTTGACTGGTGTAGGTCTGGAAATGCTTTTAAAGGACACCTTTGAGCAATTAATGGCACTTTTTCCTCAGACTGCCTTGGTATATTCAAATATATGCCAAAGACAGAAATGGAGGTGGTCAAACCAATTTTGTCCACAAATTGAGAAGTCGAGGAAGCATGTAAACAAATCTGTTTCAGCTTACATGAGAGACCATGGAATGGGCTCCCTGTACAACAATAACTTGCGTTACTACATGCAAGATATCTACAGAGGAGATGGAGTTCACTTCTCAGATGAGGGCAACAGAGTTTTCACTCTGAATTTAAGAATGTGCATTGGTACCTACTTATAAGTACCTAAATGTACCATAAACCCAAAAGCTCTTCTCAGAGCTACCCTACATCTGATCACTCACAATTATTATTTTACTCTAACATTTTTCACTAATTTTCAACAAAGTACGCTCCCTGGGGCGCTACCCGGTACGCAAACCGGGAGCTAACCTCGCGAAATTTTTTTTAAAAATGTTTTTTTTTCGCACATATAAGCCTCCTCAGCCACCCTCAGAAAACCTAGGGGGTTAAGATAACTCTACCGTGCACCCTTCTACCCATTCTGAACATTATTTGCCCTCCATCTTGTATCTTAATTCGACCGAAACACAAAATGGTGGACTCCCGGAACGCTTAAGGTTCGCGAACCGGGGCGCTCAACGGTTCGCGTACCGGGTCGCTCCCTGGGAAGCGCACCATCAAAAAAGGTGGGAAAGTAGTTCACAGAAAAGCCACTGGAGACAATTTCACCAAATATAGATTAGCTCATACTACATACCAATCCCTACCATTTTCACAAATTTGATTGGAATTCCATTTAATCATTTAGCCTGTAGACCTCTCTAAATACCCTGAGGTAAATTACTTCACAAAACACATCTGAAGTGTTGGAATTGACAACCAATGAAAATGTTACTTTCATTTTCTACTTTTTTTACCTGACATTTCATTGGTTATATACCTGAATATATATAAAGGAAGAGAAGAAAACACAGCCATTTTGACTACTACTTCTTGCTGTACATTTCAATAGTATTTTCACTAATTCCTTCAACTTCTTTCTAAAGGTAAGTTTTTATTTTTAAAACTGAAGTATATTGTGCACTATAAGTTAATATGGTAAACTTTTTCTGATAGATATATACTATCCCTCTGTAGTAGTTATAGATTTAGAGAGACTTCTCTGTTATAGTTATGGATGGAGTTAGGCTTCTCTTGTATAATTATGAATTTACTTACGTTAAATCACATACACTTTTTTATATTCCTACTTCCACTCTGATACTATACACTGCCCAAAGATAAATTCACTGATAAAAAATGCCTATCTAAAATTATTCCCAACATTGCCCTATCTCTACTAATATATATTTTTTTAATCCAAATTTCAGGCAAAATGGAAGGCGAAAACCAAGTTTCTTTTGAAATGGACCTGCAAGAGAGCAGCCAAGAATTGATTGATACAATTGATCAAATTGACATTGAATTTTTCGATGAAACTTGGGACAATGAACTACTGCAATGTGTACAAGCAGTAGATAACCTCCTTGCAAATGAGGACATTTTACACCCTCAGAGACTACAATGTATATTCCATGATAATTATGAAATTTCTGACAATGAAATGTTAGAAAGTTTAATAAATTATGAAACACAATCACAATAAAAAAAAATGCTTAAAAAATAAAGAAAATAAAAAATAATCAACAAAAACAACAATCAATTAACATACAGCATTTGAAAAGTCTATCATTCATTTTTCATTGCAGTACGCTGCCCAGAACGCTTCCCGGTTCGCGGATCGGGCGCTCCCCACGCAAAAAAAACAAAAAAATGTTTTTGTTTTTTTTGCCCCGCGGGGCCCTTTTAAAACCTCCACATTAAACCTAGGGGGTCAGGGAGGATCTAGTATGCCCCCTTATGGTCATTTTCGCCTTTGTTTTGGCCTCCTCTTGTCTCTCAATCCTACCGAGAGACAAGATGGCGGCCGCTCCGGACTGTTTAGAATGTTGACAGACACCGGAGAGCCAATCAGCTTAGCTACGCGAAGTTCCGGTACGCTTAAGGTCCGCGGACCGGAGCGCTGCCCGGAGCGCGCTTACAGATATATATCTTTTTTTAAACGTTAATTTCTCAAAATCCACTGGAGCACATATATTGAGACCTAGAAAAGGCACATCGGGCTACCAGTCCCTACAATTTTGCCAAGTTTCATGCAAATCCATTCAGCCGTTCGGGCTAAAAGTGAGGCCAACCGCCCTATGGAAAACTCAATGTTAAAAACACGTTTTGGGACCCCCCTTTTTTCTCGGCCCCCCCTTGACGAAACCCCCCCAAATTTCCAAGGGCTGCTCAGAAACAAAATGTTCCATTTTCCAGAAAATTTCAGCCAATTCCGTCCACAAACGCCAAAGTTATTAGACATAGAATTTTCAAAAATCCCATAGGGAAAAAATCCTAACTATATATACCTACTGGCGACCGCCAGTAGGTAATATATATATATATATATATATATATATATATATATATATATATATATATATATATATAATATATATATATATATATATATATATATATATATATATATATATATATATATATATATATATATATAAATATATAGCATCCTCAGACCACATCCACCTCTCAGAGCCGGTGTGTTAGGTGGGGTCAGGGTCAGCTATTACGAAGACACAAAGTCCGTCCCCTGCTTGTAACAATCAACACGGGAAAAGATTGCACTCCAGAAGGTTAAAGCCACAAAGTAGTTAATTTAGCTCAATTTGTTTCGACCAGGGCGGTCTTTGTCAACAGCATTAACAATAATTGGAGTAAGTGTGGTCTTTAAACCCCACGTCAACCAGAAAAGGAAAACATATTACATACATTCATTGTGATGTTTGTTAGATACCTGGTATATCACAGGCAAAATATAATGCTCTTGTCGCACCCAAATTATTTGTAAAATTAACATTGGAAAGAAAAGGTAAGGCCCATTATAACCAAAAGCGTTTTATTGCTCTCTTTTTACTATTTTAATGGGTAGATTTTATTCTTGGTTTAGCACCATTTTGATTGTGATGTTAGATGGTATCATTTTCCTGTGATAGCAGAATGTATTTGGAACCCCTGCAGTCAACCTCCCGAAGACCTATCTTATCCTCTCTTCCTGTGATATGTTTGAATAGTTGCACTATTAAAATGCTTCATAAGCTAGTAGCAGGCTTTATTTCTTATTGCCTGCTTGTCTTCTTCTACATTTTACTGCGGTACATCAGTGAGAATTATGTGTGTATGGTCGACAAGATCGCAGTAACGGTGGCTAATTTGTTTCCAGGACTTTCTTCTTATCTATTTTTACTGGCCATTTTGTTGTGAACCCCCTAAATCGGGGTACACAGCCAGAAAGATGTCTTTATTCCCAATGGATAGTTGCCTATTGCTCTCCTTTAGAGAAAAGAAAAACAGATAGGTGGCTAACTCTTCTCTATATCGAGTTAGATTGTCATGAGTCAGACAACTCTGAACTAGAAGCTCCTATATGCAGGGGTGATTTGTAGTTAAGTCAACCCTCTCCCTGACTCCTGAAAGGAGCAGACATACACAGTGGTAGTTTTTATAATGATTGGTTATTTATTATGCATAGAAAGCACACAAGCCTTTTGTATCAGAATGTTGACAATTATTTTTGTTTTCTAAGCAGCTATAATATAAAACAAGATACATATTAAAACAAAACCAAGGCATTTTATACTATATATATTTATTTATTTATTTATTTTAATGTTATTTTATTTAGATTCCTCCTATATGTAAGTCCAACCTCTTATATCTATATTATCGGTGCAGAGCAGGAATATCGACAGAGAAATATCGTGGGACCTAAATATCGTCGCAAAAATATCGTGGGGAAGAAATATTCACAACGAAAATATAGTTGACAAGAATATCGACTGACAGGTAAGTAATATCGATTACAAAAATATCTTTATAATAAATATCATTTACAAAAATATAGTTTACTAAAATATCAATTTATTATTGATGTTATGTATTTTAGTGTTTTTATTGAGAATTGTTTGTCATTTTATTATATGTTTTAGAATTTTACTAGTTATTAATTTATTTTAAGTTTAATTCTGCGTTTTTAGTTCCGTAGCGGGTTGTGGGTTTATAGGGGATTAGGGTGGGGAAGTAATTTAATTATATAGATTTAAATAATCATTTATAGTAGTTAATTTTGTTTTTTTAAGTTAGAATATTGTGTTTTTAGTTCTGTAGCGGGTTGTGGTATTATAGGGGAATAGGGTGGGAAGTAATTTAATTATATAAAATGTATTAAGTAATATATGTGTTAATTGATTAATTAATAATAGTTTAATAATTGGTTGTTAATTAATTTCAATTAGTCAATTAATAATTATGTTAATTGTTTAATTAATTTTAGGTGTGCGGTGTGGTGTTTATATGAGTAAATGGTGTGAAGGGAGGTTAGTAATTACATTTTAATTGATTTAATCATTAAATATTTTTAAATTAATTACCATTAATTAATTAGTAATTACTAATTGCAATTGTGTAATTAATTTTAGGTGTGTGTTGTGGTGTTAATATGTGTAAATGGTGTGAAAGGTGGTAAGTAATACATTTTTTATTGATTAATTAATAAATATTAATAAATAAATTTGTATTAATTCATTAGTAATTATTACATTTAATTGTGTTATTAATTTTAGGTGTGTTGTGGATATTATAGTGTTAAATAATGTGTAATTCTTTTTTTTAATTATTTTTGTTAATATATTTAAATTTTTATATTAATTATGTTAATATTGGAAATTACATTTAATAAAAATGTTGATGGTTTTGTTTTTTATTGTTATGTGATCCAGCGCTTTCCCTACTGTTGCACTCACTGGAGTGGGAATAGTATGTTTTACTCCTACACTGTCCAACGCTTTTCCTACTGTTGCACTCATTGGAGTGGGAATAGTAATATTTACCCCTCCTCTATCCAGCGCTTTCCCTACATTTGCCCTCTTTGGAGTGGGAATAGTAATTTTTACCCCTCCGCTATCCAACGCTTTCCCTACTGTTGCACTAACTGGAGTGGGAATAGCACATTTTAACCCTAAGCAATCCAGCGCTTTCCCTACTGTTGCACTCATTGAAGTGGGAATAGTAATTTTCACCCCTCCTCTATCCAGCGCTTTCCCTACGGTTGCACTCACTGGAGTGGGAATATTATTTTTTACCCCTATGCTATCCAACTTTTTTCCTACTGTTGCACTCATTGGAGTGGGAATAGTTCTTTTTACCCCACCTCTATCCAACGCTTTCCCTACTGTTGCACTCACCGAAGTGAGAATAGTACATTTTACCCCTCCGCTAGCCAACGCTTTCCCTACTGTTGCACTCACTGGAGTTGGAATAGTAATATTTACTCCTCCTCTATCCAGCGCTTTCCCTAATGTTGCACTCACTGGAGTGGGAATAGTATTTTTTACACCTACGCTATCCAACACTTTTCCTACTGTTGCACTCATTGGAGTGGGAATAGTATTTTTTTACCCCTTGGCTATACAACGCTTTCCTTACTGTTGCACTCACTAGAGTGCGAATAGTAAATGTTACCCCTCCGCTAGCCAACGCTTTCTCTACTGTTGCACTCACAGGAGTGGGAATAGAAATATTTACTCCTCCTCTATCCAGCGCTCTCCCTACTATTGCACTCATTGGAGTGGGAATAGTAATTTTACCTATCCTCTATCCAGCGCTTTCCCTACTGATGCATTCACGGGAGTGGGAATTGTAAATTTTACCCCTCCGCTATCCAACGCTTTCGCTACTGTTGCACTCACTGGCGTGGGAATTGTAATATTTACCCCTCCTCTATCTAGCGCTTTCCCTACTGTTGCACTCACTGGAGTGGGAATAGTAATTTTTACCCCTCCGCTATCCAACGCGTTCCCTACTGTTGCATTCACTGGAGTGGGAATAGTAATATTTACCCCTCCTCAATCCAGCGCTTTCACTACTATTGCACTAACTGGAGTGGGAATAGTAATTGTTACCCCTACGCTATCCAGCGCTTTCTCTACTGTTGCACTCACAGGAGTGGTAATAGCAATTTTGACCCCTTGCTAGCCAGCTCTTTCCCTATTGTTGCACTCACTGGAGTGGGAATAGTAATTTTTAGCCCCTCGCTATCCAACGTTTTAACTACTAATGTTTTTATTTTCATATTAAATGTACGTATTATTTTTTTTAATAGTTTAATGTGTTCATTAAATATAGAATATTTTATTTTATTTTAAATTATTTATATATGTTTATTTTATTGTTATATAATTTAAAAAGTTTATAAAATAAATAGTTAATATTTAATAAAATGTATTTAAGTAAATATATGTATATGTAAATTGTTTTGTGTTTATATTTATTAAATTAAGTTTATTTGTATAATTAGCTAAAATATATATTACATTTAATTAATTTTGTTAATAATATTAATATTATTTAATTAATTTAATTTAAGTTATCTTATTTGTTAAAGTCGATATTTTTGAGTCAATAATATTGCACTTACCTGTTTTAATATAGGTAGTCAATATTTTTGTAATCGATATTTTTACATCAATATTTTTTTCATTTATATTTTTGAAATCGATATTTAAACATGGAACGTATATTATCATCAGCCTATTAAATATGATATTGGCTAAATGATTAGTGCTTTACTTAATGGAAAGCTATAAATTATCACTGAATAGTTTTAAGAAGCCTTCAGCCTTGTATTCTGATATTGTCTCTCCAGCATTCTCCCCAACCAACAACTCTTGCCCCTCTCAAATGCTTAGGTCTCTTTACACCTTTTTCCCAGTGATTCTCTGAGGAGAAGCAGAGTTACTGTGCAGATTTTCACATCTGCACCGCTGTGTGAACAATGCCTCAGTTAGAGACATATACAAACGAAAAGCAATTGGATCAAAACATGCTTCCTTCGAGATTAACTTCTGTGTTTTTGCCTGGCATTGAATTGTTGCTCACTGCACATAGATTTCTGTATAGCTTTCCTCCCTGTTGCATTGATATTATTTTTGCTTTTGTTACTGTCAGCCTCTTTACAAGATGATATGGTGAACTCTCACATTCTGTTAGTATTATCACAAATAAATAAAAAATGCAACTCTAGTTCTTAAAACTGTTTCATACACACTCTAAAGGATCGGTGCGGTCGTGTTCATCATGCAGTTAGGCCTAATTTTTATGTAAAATATACAAGTCATCAGAAAACACGCTGACACATACATCAATTTGTGACTGGTTGTCCATTTTGTCCTGTCCTTTGATTTGATTACGATTTATAAAGGGCCGTACTGCCCCAACAAGGGCATCCTAGCACTGAGGGTCAATTAAACAGAAAATACCAGACACTAATCGGAAGAGGCATGTTTTCAGCTGTTTTCTGGAGACAGTTTTGGAAGTGATAAATCTGGTGCTCAAAGGGAGATTATTCCAAAACTTAGGAGTCAAGAAGTAGAAGAAACCTACCCCGACTAGAGAATTTATAGGGAGGGATTTCGACAAAGCAGTGGTTTGTATAGAGAAGATTGCTCATGGGAATGTAGGGATGGATGAAATGTTGGTTGTACAATAGCCCTTTATTACAGAAGGTCCGAGGTACATAGCAAAGAGACTTAAAACTAACCCTTTTAGTCACTGGTAACAAGTGGAGACTGCGCAACTGAGCTGAAATCAGATGCTAGTGAAAGATGTTTATAAGCAAATGAGCTCCTGCATTCCGGATATCACAAAGCTGGTGAACAAGCATTTGAGACAGACCAAGAAGGATGATGTTCCCATAGTCCAGGCGAGGGGTGAAAAGGTCACAATAGCAAGCAGTAAGGCATTTTTATATGAGTGCTGTAAAATAGTTTGGAGTCTATACAGACATCTAACTTTTTACTCTGTAGTTTGTGTAAGGGGGCGCCAAGGTCACCGTGCCTGTAGTTTGGAGATCATAGTGGGGGTTGGTAGCTCACTAGCAACACCACTGCCTTCTCTCCATAGCGCTTAGGCAACTTAAGCTCACCCAGTTCTTTCAGCAGACACACAGTTTTGTAGTTGACCACATGAGGGGTCAGGTTGATCAGGCAGAGATAAAATGTGCTGAGTGTCATCTGCATAAGAGAATATAGTGAGGTTGATGGAGTGAATGATGGAGGAGAAAGGGAGAACATAGGAAAAAGGTATGGGTGTTCCAACATTCTTTTTCTATTCCTCCTGGTTCTAGCCCTCCTCGCCATGCTCCTCTTCATTATCTTTGTACCACAGTTCCTGGTCCTCATGATCGTTCTAGTTTTTCAGACCTTGATCCTCCTGGTCCTATTAGTTCTGGTCCCCTTCTTCACCTTGTCCTTGTTCCACTTGTCATTATCCTCCTGGCTCTGGTTGTCTTGCGCCCTTTGCTACTGATCTTCCTAACTCTGGACTCTCTGAGCTAGCTCCCCACGGTCCTGATCCCCTTAATCTTCCTTGTCCTGATCCTGAATCTTCTCACCCTGGTTCTCCTAGTCCTTTTTTTCTGTGCCTTTGCGAAATGTTCTTGACCCTCTGATCCTATCCCTCCTTGTCTTGTTTCTTCTAGGAATGGCCATCATGATCCATCCTTCTTGAACCATTACTTACCATGTTGTAAGCAAAACTATACAGCATGTTCACATATGTCATGGTGTTATTTGGTAGCTGAAACCCACTCTTTCGACCATAAGAAAAACTAAGAGGGTCATTAGTATGGCAGTCGGACTTTGTCCGCCCGCCATACCCTTGGGAATCGGGACCACCCGCAATGCTATTGGTGGTCCTGCACCCTCTATCAGGATGCACCCGCCACACTGGCGGGCGCATCGCGCATTTGAAACATTGCGTTCAGCACCGCCCACCACAATGCCACAAAGGCAAATTGTGCCTTTTAATGAACAACGTGACAGGCACTGCGCGGTGCCTGCCACGTTGTACATTGAAATGTTTCCGCCCCCATTGTAATACGACTGGCGCTATCTAACAGACACCGCCACCATATTTAACCCATTTCCACCCGGTCGACTTGTCGACCGGGCGGAAAAGCAGCGGACGGTCTTTCCGTCCGCCGCGGACCCCCCAGTCATCGCAATATGGTGGGTGGTCTTGGCTGCATGGATGGAGGGTGGATGGCCCCCGCCAGGCCGGCGGTGACTACCACCGGCCCGGCGAGGAAAATCCGCCCGCCATCCTAATGAGGCCTTAATTCTCAATTGCTGATATTTAAATACTCTCAAGTGCCTCTATTGGTTCTCAAGTCGCTGCCGCTCGAGACAGTTTCCTTGGGACAAGCCTTTGCCAGCTACAGGAGTAGCTCCTCCACTTCCTTCTTTGCGGAGCCCTGGGCGGACAGGCTGTAACAATCGGAGGTTGGCCGCAGTTGGAGGTGAGACGCACGGCGAGCGGGACTGCGAGGACCAGCATTCCTGCTGAACACCGCCAGCTGGTTCCTCTTCCCGCCCGCGCCGCGCCCCCTCCCAGTGCCACGCCCCCCGCCTGACTGCATTTCACCTCTCGCGGCCCCCGCTCCGCGGGTGCCGCTCGAGACAGTTTCCTTGGGACAAGCCTTTGCCAGCTACAGGAGTAGCTCCTCCACTTCCTTCTTTGCGGAGCCCTGGGCGGACAGGCTGTAACAATCGGAGGTTGGCCGCAGTTGGAGGTGAGACGCACGGCGAGCGGGACTGCGAGGACCAGCATTCCTGCTGAACACCGCCAGCTGGTTCCTCTTCCCGCCCGCGCCGCGCCCCCTCCCAGTGCCACGCCCCCCGCCTGACTGCATTTCACCTCTCGCGGCCCCCGCTCCGCGGGTGCCGCTCGAGACAGTTTCCTTGGGACAAGCCTTTGCCAGCTACAGGAGTAGCTCCTCCACTTCCTTCTTTGCGGAGCCCTGGGCGGACAGGCTGTAACAATCGGAGGTTGGCCGCAGTTGGAGGTGAGACGCACGGCGAGCGGGACTGCGAGGACCAGCATTCCTGCTGAACACCGCCAGCTGGTTCCTCTTCCCGCCCGCGCCGCGCCCCCTCCCAGTGCCACGCCCCCCGCCTGACTGCATTTCACCTCTCGCGGCCCCCGCTCCGCGGGTGCCGCTCGAGACAGTTTCCTTGGGACAAGCCTTTGCCAGCTACAGGAGTAGCTCCTCCACTTCCTTCTTTGCGGAGCCCTGGGCGGACAGGCTGTAACAATCGGAGGTTGGCCGCAGTTGGAGGTGAGACGCACGGCGAGCGGGACTGCGAGGACCAGCATTCCTGCTGAACACCGCCAGCTGGTTCCTCTTCCCGCCCGCGCCGCGCCCCCTCCCAGTGCCACGCCCCCCGCCTGACTGCATTTCACCTCTCGCGGCCCCCGCTCCGCGGGAGCCGCTCGAGACAGTTTCCTTGGGACAAGCCTTTGCCAGCTACAGGAGTAGCTCCTCCACTTCCTTCTTTGCGGAGCCCTGGGCGGACAGGCTGTAACAATCGGAGGTTGGCCGCAGTTGGAGGTGAGACGCACGGCGAGCGGGACTGCGAGGACCAGCATTCCTGCTGAACACCGCCAGCTGGTTCCTCTTCCCGCCCGCGCCGCGCCCCCTCCCAGTGCCACGCCCCCCGCCTGACTGCATTTCACCTCTCGCGGCCCCCGCTCCGCGGGTGCCGCTCGAGACAGTTTCCTTGGGACAAGCCTTTGCCAGCTACAGGAGTAGCTCCTCCACTTCCTTCTTTGCGGAGCCCTGGGCGGACAGGCTGTAACAATCGGAGGTTGGCCGCAGTTGGAGGTGAGACGCACGGCGAGCGGGACTGCGAGGACCAGCATTCCTGCTGAACACCGCCAGCTGGTTCCTCTTCCCGCCCGCGCCGCGCCCCCTCCCAGTGCCACGCCCCCCGCCTGACTGCATTTCACCTCTCGCGGCCCCCGCTCCGCGGGTGCCGCTCGAGACAGTTTCCTTGGGACAAGCCTTTGCCAGCTACAGGAGTAGCTCCTCCACTTCCTTCTTTGCGGAGCCCTGGGCGGACAGGCTGTAACAATCGGAGGTTGGCCGCAGTTGGAGGTGAGACGCACGGCGAGCGGGACTGCGAGGACCAGCATTCCTGCTGAACACCGCCAGCTGGTTCCTCTTCCCGCCCGCGCCGCGCCCCCTCCCAGTGCCACACCCCCCTGCTATACCTAGGAGAATCGCCTCACACGCGCAGCGGGACGCGCGCGGGGCGGTCACCGGGGCGAAGACCGGGCAAAGAGTGGGCCGTTTTAGGCCGTTAGTGGCCGGAAGAGACCGGACCGGGCCACCCCTCTAACGTCCCCGCTATTTTGCTCCTCACTCACCCCATCATGGCAACCAGAGCTTTAAGGAGTAAATCGGTACAACCTGGCACAAGCACTTTGGAAAATTTTTTTCCAAAGGCAAGCTCACAAATTAGCAAGTGTCACTTATCTACGGACTCTCCCAACTTAGAGATGGGTGCTGAAAGTGTGTTCCTGGACCTTGAGGAATCCGCCTCAAATGATGCAAGTACACCCATCACTACGGACGCTACCCACATGTCTCTCCTGGATAGCATTGACCAGACCATTGAGTCTGTACTTCGGCAGCTAAGAACACCGGTCACGCAGAGGGATCGTGATTCCCCACGGCCAGCAGGGACCTCCAACCACTCCGCTGTTCTGGACAATATGGGTTCAAATACGCTGGAAGCGGGTCAAGTGGTGTTGACAACAGTCCCTGTTGATAGTGGGGTGATTCAGCCCTTAAAGAGGAAAAGACCAGCTGAACTAAAGAGGGCAAAAAGGGCAAAATTTGCTGCCTCTGAAACAACCCTCGAAGATAGTACAGATATTTCGGTCTCCCCTGAGCTCACTCTTTCTGAGTCTGGGTCGGATCTTGGGGCCTCGCCAGCTCCTGTGTCATCACCAATGGTGGAGGGCCCGTTTATCTTTGGGGGGCTGTCCTCTAATAGTTCAGATGCAGTAATCAATTCCCTTACAGCCACTATTAAGAACCTGTTAGCTCCCATCCTAGCTAGACTAGAGGCTATAGAGAATCTCCTTCAGTCCCGGGGAAATATTGACATCAGGAGTAGCCCTGGTCTAGCTCCTAACATTTCTGTAACCACCGGGGAACCATCTGGGAACAGTTTACCACCTGCTACATTACCCCAGGCTTCTAGTAGGGCACTGCCTAGCGCAAATGGTGTGTCTATTTCCCAGACGCGCACTTCGCTACCTCCAGTTCCGGGGCCTCCTGTTCCGGCACCCAGGAGATCTAAGCCACCCCCTGTGCCGCGGCTTGTGCCGCAGACAAGGGCGACAGTGGGTCCTACAAATG
The DNA here is from genome assembly GCF_964261635.1 of Lissotriton helveticus. NCBI lineage: Eukaryota > Metazoa > Chordata > Amphibia > Caudata > Salamandridae > Lissotriton > Lissotriton helveticus. The sequence continues at coordinate 449,443,786 of NC_136061.1, forward strand.
CCCTGAGTGATGGTTGTGTCCCCCCCCCAGATAGACGCAGGGAGGTCAACTTGCCCCCAGAAGCTGTCCCATATACGGCTATCATGGTGGGAGTTCCTGAGCTAGCTGGTGGTGTTAGGGAGTCCCAGGACTCCCTACGTAATAAGGTCATAAGCTGGCTCAGTATCAACAGACCGCTGCCTCCAAGCTTGAAGGGTGAGGTTTTGATGGTAAGGAGGATCCCGTGGATTGGCCCTACCAAGAAAAACAAGCCAGGGGACTGTATCGTTTTAAGCTTCAGGAGCCCGCACATTGCTAACTACATCTGCAACTGGCTTGTAAGGCCTGATAAGTCCGCAATAGAACTTGTACCCCTTGCTTACTTCTACCCTAGTGCTAGCAACACGGTGGGAGGGACGGAGAAGGGATGGACCAGGGTGGGCTTTGCCGTAGATGGTTCTCGTTACAGACCAAGGCCCTCCTTGCCAATTGCTCAGGCCAACTACACTCACCACAACAGGTTTTCCTGTCTGGACCAGGTTGATTGACCACAAACTCGCCCAATCCTGTCTGGCCATGGGAATGGGGTGGATGAGGTGCAGAGTCATGTGGGCTTGGCTGTGACCCCTTTGCCGGAACTCCGGCTCCAGGCAGTTGATGAGCGAGGCGCTGACACGATTGATAATTCGTGTCAACTGAGTCCCCCACTTAACACTAGGCTGGCCCACAATTCCCAAATAGGGGCAGCAGAGTGGGCCGATGGCGCTGCCACCGCTGTCGGCGGAACCGGCGCTCTAGACGTCGGTCCACTGAAGGCCACCCTGCAACCCCATGCTGGAGCCAAGGGCAGCCTGCCACTTGACCCAGGACTGAGAATTCTCTCCTGGAATGTGGCAGGACTAGCTAATAAGGAGGGCTCTCCTGAATGGGACTCCCTGGTGGGTGGCTGTGACATTGTTCTCCTTCAGGAGACTTGGGCGAGGGCCGTTCAGATTAGGAGAGGGTTTGAAGTTTTTGAAATCCCTGCCAAATGGGCTGGGAGGGGGAGGCCATCTGGGGGTTTGGCAATCTGGATTGCGAGTCACATTGGCTGTCAGGCGGAGCGGGTACTTACGTGCTCGCAGGACATCCAGTGTGTGCGGCTCACCTGGCCTGGTAAAACTCCGTGGGACATTGTCAATGTCTACTCGCGCCCGGTTGCCTCGTCAAGTGAATCACCTACCCTAAACGATCTGGCTTCCTTCCTGGGTCAACTCCCGGGTGAACACAAGGTGGTACTTGGAGGAGACTTCAATTGCCACTTTGAACCCTTGGAAGGGTTACTCGATGGTGCCCTTACGGCCGAGGACGACCATTGGGGGGTTCCACCCTCTTCTTCCCCTCACCCTAAAGCTTGGTCCCCTCTAGCCTTACAGCTCATGTCCCTTACTTTGAATGCCGCGCTGAGGGCGTGTAATGGCCGTACTCCGTCCGATACCCCCTCGGTGTGCACATTCAACAGGAGGGGCCATGAGTCTAGGTTAGATTATATCATGGTGGATATTTCACTCTGGCCCAAAGTGCGGGACTTTAGGGTTATTAAGAGGACAGACAGTGACCACAATGCTCTCTGCTTAAATATTGTGTGCCCTTCGCCCTTGACTGACTTATCCCCAGCTGGCCAAGGGGCTGATATGGGGGATTTGCTCCTGACTACAAATAGGCGCCGAGTTAAGTGGGGGAAGCTTGTAAATTCGGAGGAGTCAATTAAGAAATTATACGAGCTGGCGCTCCCTAGCCTCATGGAGGTGGAGACCCTTCTGAACGAACCTAGAACTGCTGATTACTGTGAGAAACTGGGAAACATTCACCAGGTTCTAGTAAGGGACTTGGCCGAGGTATTTCATCCGGAGGTCCCAATTCGAAAGAAAAGGACACCTCTTCCCACCTGGTATACCCCAGACTGCAGGGCTGCAAAATCTAACCTTATTGCAGCCATAAAAGAGGGGTCAGATAAGGCCATAGTGCGTGACCTAAGGAACCACCATAAATCTGTGCTGGTGGCTGCAAGGACCGAGTGGGATTGGAAGTATTGGCAGGACCTCTACGATGCCCTCAAATCCAGGGACCCCCGGCAATTCTGGGCCCTTGTAAACAACGGGTCAGGGAAACTTAGTAAAGCGATTGAGCCTAATATAGCCCCTGCGGCATGGGAGTCCCATTTCGGGGCTCTTTACCTAGATGCCAGTCCCTGCTCGGCCGTGGAGATGCAATTGCCTTTGGGTGCTGAGGAGTCCGGAATGGAATTATCCCTGGGGGAAGTGGAGCTTGCCCTAGAACGTCTAGCAGTGGGGAAGGCGCCAGGCCTGGATAGGTTACCCGGGGATCTATTTAGGCACCACCCGGATATCTGGGGTCCATACCTTCTTGTCTTATTCAATGCCATTCTTGGAGGTATGGCGATCCCTGGGTCGTGGTTGGGGGCAGAGATTGTGCCCATCCACAAGAAGGGCTCTACTCTGCTCCCTTCCAACTACAGGCCTATAAGCCTTATAGACGTGCCCCAAAAGATCTTCGCGCGCCTCATTCTGGACCATCTCCTAGACTGGGTCGAGGCCAATGACATCTTAAGCCCCTTACAGGCTGGCTTCAGAAAGAACACGTCGACCATGGATCAAATCTTTCGCCTCCTTCTTTTGTACTGGAAGACGGTTACGTTAGAGGGGGGTCGATTGTACATGGTCTTCGTGGATCTGAGGTCAGCCTTTGACCTCGTCCCGAGGGGGAAGTTATGGGAGGTTCTGCAGAAGCTAGGAGTTCCCCCCCACCTCCTTAGAACCATCATTCGACTCCATGAGAACAACTTTGCGGTGGTAAGGTGTGGGAGGGATGGCAAGCCCTCGGGTAAATTCCCGGTCCGCCGAGGTGTCAGACAGGGCTGTGTTTTGGCTCCGACACTGTTCTGTCTGTACATCAACAGCGTCATTCAACATCTGGACGCTGTTAGGGACAATGATGCCCCGGTTTTGGCAGGAAGGAGGGTTCCGGCAATTATGTTTGCCGATGACACCCTCCTTCTCTCCAAATCCCCCATGGGGATTCAGAGGATCGTGGATGGTTTTGGTCACTTCTGTAAACAACATGGGTTGGAGGTGAACACGGACAAAACTAAGTTCATGATCTTCAAACCTCCGACCAAGACCAGACCCAGCCCAAAACTCGAGGGAACCACTCTGGAAAGGGTTTCTACCTTTACATACCTGGGGGTCTCACTTCAAGAAAATCTGACTTGGGATTCCCAGGTGGCAAGATCTAGGCTGAAACTCTCTCAGCTTTCGGGCGCACTCCTGAGGGTATCTAACAAGTCCACCTTCAAGCCTGTTAGCCCGGCCTTAGAAATGTACAGGACTCAGGCGAAGGCGGCCGCCTTGTATGGCAGTGAACTGTGGGGCCATAAAGCTGGGAGGGTCATGGCAGTGGTGGAAAATTGTTTCCTCAGACGTCTACTTGCTCTCCCGCAGGGCACACCACTCCTCCCCCTAAGACTTGACTTGGGCCTCCCGTCAATCGCAGAGGACTTGCGGGCGAAACCGGTGAAGTATTGGCATCGGTTATGGTCCACTGAGGAGCTGCATTACTATAGGCAGGACCTCATACATGTCTTGAGGCTGGATGTAAATGGTAAGATCCCGTGGCTGGCACTCATCAAATCGGAATGTGTCAGTTTGAACTTGCCAGACCTATGGGATGACCCCGCGCAGGGATGTAGAAGGATCTCGCGCAAATCCCTGGCACAGCTCTACAAGAACAAAACCCTTGCTGATATGGACAGTGCACATGATAGCGGCACCTTGACCGGATGTTTTATTGTATCCAAAAATTCTTATGCTTTTGAACCTTTTATGGATTTTATTTACCCTCTTTTGGCGAGGAAGTTGTTCCTGCAATGGAGGTTCGGTACGCTCCCTACCAAAGTTTTTACCCATAAGTGGTCGCTTGGGGGCGACAAGCTTTGCCCTTGCTGTAAAGTTAAGGAAGAAGATGACTTGCACATAATGTTCTGTTGCCATGCTTACTGGAGCCCGAGGAGGCGCTGGCTAGCCCCTCTATGTCGGAATCTGGGCTTCAGTAACTATTTACAAGCCTACAGGGTGCTGAAAACGAATACCCTGGGCCACATTGTGTTTGCGGTTTCTAAATTCCTAATGGCAGCATGGATAATCAGGAAGAAAATGTCTGGTTAATCCATTTTACCACGCTTCTTTAAATTCTGCAGGTTCAGCTGGCTTTTATTGTATATATTGTCTTTTATCTGTATGTATTTTTATTGCTTCTTTTATGGCCCATGAGGCCGAAATAAAGAATTTTTGGATTGGATTGGATTGGGTTCTCAAGTCCCACCTATCTGCACTCAGGGCACACTGGCCCATCCTCTATTTACATCTGTCAGCCAAGGCCATCAGAGCCCAATTTGCAGGCATTAGAGTCTGACCAAGCACCTCTACCAGTCTTGCACCCCTTTAGCTGTCCCTCAAATCCCTAAGTTAGCCCTAAAGCATTCTGTTACTTATAGTCCTTCGGATGCCCTGGAGACTTGACTGTCAGTCAGATCCACTGCATCCGACTACTCCAAAGCAACCCTTTGCTGATGGTCACATCCCCTGTCAGTCTGACATCATTCCACAGAAACCCCAGTGTCCTGCACTAACTGGGTAGCCAGGTGTTTTATTTAGAACTTTTTGCCTGAACACTGGACAGTCTTTGCACACTCTTTAGCTGAAGACCTGGTTAGGATGCAATCACTTCCAACAAATACCCTACTAATTGCTCCCTGGCTCTCCCTCTCAAATCCTCTCATTGCCAATTATCTAGTTGATTTCCTTACCTGCCCCTAGTTTCTCATTGATTCTGCATGCACCACAAATACCACCTATCCATGCATTCACCCCAAGTTGCCCTTATGTAAATGACCCCTCTATCTATGGCCCAGAAAAGATTCTCTGTAATAGATTGGGTTTTTAGTTGAGGGGTGAGAGCCCTACTCAAATAATAAACACAATCCTTGGCAGGGTAAACCACAAAATAAATCTGTACTTAATCATCTGGTATCTTGACAGGCAGACTTAACTTAGAGGCAATGTGTACATTATTTATGCAGCATTCAAGAAGTAATAAACTAAAACCACAGCGCAAGAAAAATCCCCAAAACAATAAAAAAAAATAGAGTGAATTTTCAGAAATAGAATTGCACTAAAATGACAATTCAATAAATAAATTTATGAATTTTGAAAGGTCTAAGTAAAAATAGCACCAAGAAGTACAAATCGCCAATGGTTATCTGGTCGTGCTGCACCGGGTCAAAATCAAAATGTCCAGTTCTACCTTCATGCGAGGAGTCTCAGTCGGAGGTTCTCGTTGACAGGAGACTGCAAGGAGATTGGTGTTGGGCCACAGAGCTGGTCGCCAGTCGGAGCTTAGTGTTGGTTGGAAACACGGGCACTCATTTGGGACTTGAAGAGCACCGTGTGGGTGATGTCCACAGTCTATAGCCTGGAAGTTCATGTCTGCTGTCAGATACTGGTCTTTTGTTGGCCTTGGTGAAGTCCCCTCGCTTTCGTGAGGAGACCGAGGACAGTAATTTTCAATGTGAAGAGCCCAGAACCTCTAGATTTTCCACCTGGAGTCCAGTTCTTGCAGTTTTTACATTGAGAGTACACTCTGATACCAGCCAAGAATCCAGGACCTGGAGGGGTACCTTTTAGGGGCCAGGACTCACTTCAACAGAGGACATCAGCAGGATCCAGTAAGGTCCAGTTGGTTCTGGTCAGTTGGGCATGTGCAGTAAAGGCCTCTGGAAGCGTATTGTGTCCCTGTAGCTCAAACAAGAGGTTAGCTATTGCGGAGTCACGTCTGGGGTCCTGGGGTCAAGGTAAGCAGGCCTAGTATCCCTAGAGCTTCAGAGACCAGGGCACTTCTTCTTCTGAGTCTCCATAGGCCCAAGAGTGTTCAGACGAGAGGTCCTGAGTGTACCATTTCTATACCCATTGCCAGCCTGTGTGTGGGGATCACCACATTTGTCTAATCCTAGACTGGTTGTGGTCATTACTACACGTTTCTCTTGGATTGCTCCAACCTTGTCTAGGAGGACAAAGGGCAGGCAGGCCCAGTGTTAGATGCATTTGCCAGTGACAGAGTTGGAAGCTTCAGACGTCAGGAAAAGGGTGGGTACATCCCTCAGGCTACCCTTTGAAGTTCAAGTGGGCGGAGTACAACACCCCAGGCCATACTTCTCGGACTTCTCTATGAGCCTTTAGGGCCTGCATTAGGGGTGACGTATACTTATCAAGCAAGGAAAATGTAGGCCTAGCAAAAGCTTTATTCTACCTGGTGGAAATGGCAGTTTAAACTGCGCTACAGGTTTCGGTAGCAAGCCTGAGAGTTTTACAGAGCGACTCCAGTGGGTGGCACAAAAGGTGCTGCAGCAGCACACTTGTAGCATTTACTTTTCAGGCCCTGTGTCCATGTGCTAGCATTTACTAAACACTTAGAAGTAAATTAAATGTGCCTACTATGTTCTACCAATTTGACCATCTTTGGGAGGAGGAGCACAAGCACATTCCCACTGGTTAGAAGGAGTAAAGTGCTTATAGTCTTTTTGCCAACAAAAATGGGATCAGCAAAGGTAAGTCAGTGAAGGTCAAATACCAAGCAAAAAATGGTAATTTCCAACACTTCCTATCTCTGGGCCCTTTGTTTGCTGCTGCATGTCTTCTCCTGCACAATTTCCCTTGATAAGAAGCCCCAAACAAGCCCACATCCTAGCATAAGACGCCCAAATTGAGCCCACCCTTCATAAAATGACGCTCGGGAGGCCATAAACATTAAAGAAATCTATTCTTACGAGTTCAGAAAACATTTAGTATGTATTAAACACAAACATGTATTTCTTTGCAGATCTTTAATGAACTGTATGCATACAGCGAAAATACCCACACTTTAGCACAAAAATGTGGATGCCAAATATAGAGGTGCCTGAAGCAAGTTTGCTTCTACTAGTATCTGCATTTGTACTGAAGCAGCAGTTTGTAGCCACTAATGTCTATATTTTTTGTATTTTATTGGTACACAAATAGAAACTTATTTTCTCGTGTATGATTTTACTATGCTTTTACCTGTGAACCACTTAGCTTAATTAATAGAATTACTTCTGGACATACTTTTGTACATACACTTACTTTGAAATGTTAGAAATACTTTGCTACACCCCTATTCTTAAAGTCGGTGTTGATCACCGTTGGACCTGTCGCTCTCTGGAGGGTCACCCCCATACCTTTTCAGGTAGTACAGTTACCGTTGTGTAGCAATAAAAGAGAAAAATAACACTACACTACTAATGATTTACTGGCCCTCCGTCCAGATCTCAACGACAGCTTTTGTCATACACTGTCAGCGGACTTACCGTCGCTTCACTGCACGCCTTGCAATTTTTCCACCCGAGGGAGGAAGAGCGATGAACGAATGCCGATTAACACAAAAATGACATTATTAAATTGCAGATCCATGAAAAAGCACAAATTAGAGATACACAATCTGCTGCAAGAAGGGGGCCCAGATGTGCTCTTTCTAACAGGTTAGATGAAGCCTCGACGCCTGAAATTCTGGAAGCTGTTCCCCCTGGCTACTGCCTGCTTAGAATTGATAGAGTAGGGCAGAAAGGTGGGGGACTGGCACTAATCTATAAAAGTGATCTACAATGCACTTTGGAGAAGGTAACACTGCCCAACAGTGAGAGTGGCTTTTTTACGATAAAAGTCAACCCTACAAATATCATCAGTGGGTTCCTTCTATACCGCCCCCCAAGCAGGAATACACAGTTCTGTAACCATTTGATTGAACTGGTAACTCAACCGGCACTCCGGTACAAAAAACTTCTCATCTTGGGAGACTTCAACCTCCATTTTGAGGACATGTGTGGAGAGGCGACGGCGGTGGCTGATGCATTGAAATCCCTGGCGCTTAATCTACAATCAATGTCCTCGTCGCATCAACTGGGTCATCTCCTGGATCCCGTATTCGCCAATTGGGAGGGTATCAAAGTTTCCCCTCCCATCAGAATAGCATGGTCTGATCATTTTATCATTCCCTTTGAGGTAGTAGATGTCCCACAGGATATCAGGATAATCAAACCCAGGCCCCAGAAACGCAGAGATTGGAAGAAGTTCAATCAGGATACCTTTAAAACTGCCTTGCTTAAGGAACCTCCCCCCCGCAGCGACACTGCTGAAGGCGTGGGATGGCTACGAAAAATGGATGTCTAGGGCTCTGGACACAGTAGCCCCATGGACATTCAACCCCCTCGCCAGAAAAACCAAAACCGCTCCTTGGTTTTCCAAAGAGCTTAAGGAAGCTAAAGTCAAATGCAAAAACCTCGAACGAGGCTGGAGGAAAAATTACCACCCAGGTTGTAAGCTTAAATATAAAAGTGAGCTAAAAATATACCACAAACTCGTAAGAGCAGCAAAGGGCGCTCATTTTAGGAAACGCATACAATCTGCTAACAATCCCACTAAAGAACTTTTCTCCATCTACAGAGAGCTCACTGTCCCCTTTAGACTGGAGGCCCAAGACACCTTCTCCAATGAGCTATGTGATGACATTGCAGATTACTTTGTAAATAAAGTAGATATAATACATTCCACTTTTACCGGCAGCACGAACTTGCCGATTAAACTCACGGAAGTGCGAAATGACTCTACCACCAAACCACACCTGACTTGCTTTAAAGTACCTGATAGGCAAGATCTGCTTACTATTGCGAACAGCATCCAGTCTGGCTCTCCCAATGATGTGATTTCTCCTAGTCGCTGTAAGGGAATCCTAGAATGCATGATTGATCAGATTGAACATCTGATCACCCTCTCCTTTCACGAGTGTCATGTCCTTGACGCTGGGAAAATGGCCCAAGTTATCCCCCTGAAAAAAAAATCCAATATACATATCTCCCAGTTACAGAACCTCCGCCCCATTTCCCTTCTTCCCTTCTGTGGAAAAGTGGTGGAGAAGGTGGTTAACAGCCAACTTATGAAATACCTGGAGGATGAATCCCTTCTCCATCCCACACAGTCAGTGTTCAGAGCAGGCTACTCGACGGAGTCGGCTGTTCTCCTTTCCACAGAATGCCTCAGACAGCTAGTGGATATGGGGCAGACAGCAGCGTTGGTTTTATTAGATCTTAGTGCAGCTTTTGACACCGTGCTGCACACGACGCTGCTGTCTCGCCTCTCAGATATGGGAGTGGAGGGACCTGCCTATGAATGGTTAAAATCTTTCCTAGAAAACAGGAGTTTTCAGATGCACTGCCCTCCTTATAAATCCCCCCCCCGTAAGCTGAAACATGGGGTTCCACAGGGCTCTAGTTTGAGCCCCACCCTGTTTAATCTTTACATGGAACCCCTTGCCCATATTATGGAAGCTTTCGGAGTGGATATCGTCACATATGCTGACAACACCCAACTGATGATTAAACTTACACACAACCAGTTGGAAGATGCCACCAATTTTTTCAACTGTATGTTGGCTGTGGCAAGGTGGATGAACGACAACTGCCTGCGCCTTAACGGCGATAAAACTGAACTGATGATTGTCGGCAAATCCCCCTCTGCCTGGTCACATGCTTGGTGGCCCAATGATTTGGGCGCGATTCCCTCTCCGGCAGAATCTGTCAGAAATTTGGGAATCCTGCTTGACACGCAGCTCTCTTTTAAACAACATGTCAGTAAAATCACGGGAAAATGCTTTGGCATACTCAAAATTCTTCGTAAAGTCCTTGACCTTCTCCCCATCAGCACCAGGAAGACACTCATTCATGCCCTAGTCACACCACATCTGGACTACGGCAATGCCCTACTCTTAGGCTTAAGCAAAAAAGGTATACACCAACTGCAAGGCATTCAAAATGCTGCCGCTCGCCTGGTACTCAACCTTCCGCGTAGAGCATCAGGAAAGACGGCACTATCTAAACTTCACTGGCTCCCTATTGAAGAACGCATTAAGTTTAAAGCGTTTTGCTTTGCACATCGCATTGCCCAGGGAAAAGGCCCAGGTTACTTCCGAAAACTTCTTACCATCCATCGCCCTATCCGGAATTTAAGATCGGCCGGAGCGATGCTGTTTCAACTACCCCGCATTCGCACGGCCAGGATGGGAAGTCGTTCTTTCAGACTTCTAGCAAGTAAACATTGGAACAATCTCCCACTAGATCTTCGCATGGAACCTTCTGAATCTAGATTCAGATTGAAACTGAAAACCCATCTTTTCCCACGGGAATAATGCTTCCAGGTCCCTCCGACCCAGGCCAGCCACTGCTGGTCCTCTGTCTCATGGGGAGTAGCAGTAATCCTAGCGCGGGGACACACTGTCTCGAGTGTAACCAGGCGCTCTAAAAATGGTTTTATTATTATTATTATTATTATTATAATGCACCATTTAATTCTGTGTTTCCTAGAACTGGTTTGGGAACGAGTATCGGCAGACTGGTGATTCCGGCATTTTACATTATTACGCAGGACGAATTTTGGTCCATTTACTATCTGGGCTTTTGAATTTATTGTTCATGGTGGGTTTTTTCTCCTTTTTTTCACTTAGTAGATTTATGCATGGGCTTATGGCATGCTCCCCGTGTTTTGATGTGCTATCAGGTTTATTATATCTCCATAACCTATCACTTTCTTATTGGCAACTATAGACTTCATTTGTGCATGTCCTATAACTCGTTCTTCTATTCTATTCTGGTGATTTGGGTCTGTTGTCTATTTCTGTACTCACATGGGATGTAGGTGGTTAACACTTACATCTTAGGTATTCATGCTATCTTGATAAGTTTATAATAGAAATACATGTACTATGTATTTGGTTTTATGTGGTTTATCATTGCGTGCAATACAAGCACATGTACATATTAGTATGTTTGTGAATGTAGCTTTTATACATTAGTGATTTGTACAGAGTGTATATGTTGTCTTATGTAAATGTATGTATTGTATATAGCATACTTATTGTATTATTGTTTGATATTCCAGACTTGAAAAAGTCTTAGAAAAAGACGAAACACGTGTCGGCAAATCGTGTGCTGGGAGTTTTTACATTTTTCGATATAGGAATAAAAGACTGCTGAACAGCAAGAAGATTGACCTATCTGGATTTCTGTCTTGATTAATATTGTTGAGTTGTCTCTATTTTTAGTGGAGGGTTATTCATACCCAGAGGAGTGATAAATGTAATAAGGACGAGTGGTGTTCTGCAAATCCCTAATTTTTTTGTTCCCATACCATTTCACTTCACCCCTTCTGTTTTGTGAAGCTCTTTCTGTTAGCTTTTAGGACTCTATGCACTTTACCACTGCTAACCAGTGCTAAAGTGCTCTCTCCTTTAAATAAGGATAACTTAGAAGCGCACCCAAATGAGCATTTTTAGTTTACTTGCCATGTCCCTAGTAAAGTTGTACTCTATGCCCAGGACTGCACCTAGTGTCTGGAGTGCTGAGTGAATGATGTGCTCAAATTAGTTGCCAGGGCTTGGTGCTCAATTTTTAATTAATCCTGATTAGGGGTGCCACGTTACTCAGAAAAAAATCCCAGCCATTTTTTTACTTTTGATATTCTGGAAAAGCCAAGGCAAGGTGAAAAGTAATTTGTCTAAGCTTCTCATCATTTATTTATAACATGGCAAGTATCCCTCTGTTTTCTCCAATAATAAGTTCTAAGAAATTTAGACTGCTCTCAAAAAGTTTCTAATGATTTCATTTATTTAATTTTAAGTCCGGATTTCACACATTCTTTTTTGTTTTTCTGTCATGGACATAAAAATACAGGACAGGCTGGTGAAATACCACCCAGGTGGCAACCCTTACATTGTTCAAGAGAATAATTCAACAGGGCACTTCAAAGTTATGCAATTAATGTTCACAATATTAATTGTAGACAGTGGAACTAAATTTGGTCAGTTATTTATTGCATATCCTGAAAACCCAAGCTAATAACCTGTCTTTAAATACTGCTGAATACAGCACTTGTCAGATTCAGGTGCAGCAAATAACTGTAACAGATGTTACAATTATTCCCTGTGTGGTACTGAATGTATCTATCTTGGATTTGGAGGACTGTCCGAGATTATATCGTAGAAAAATGTGGCAGTTTTTGAGAGTTTTATATTTGTCTGGTTGTCACCTGTTCAGGTTGAAGCCTACCAGACGGCACAGCTGTCTAGCTTGCCAAAGACATCTTGCAGACATTCAAAAAGCTTCCCTGGCAATGCATTCCACCCATTGCTTACCATTAGCTTTGTGGCTTGTAACCCACAATTTCCGGCTTTCTATTGCTGGCTTTATTTGTTTTAGTGTATCATCAGAGGAAGGGGGAGGAAAGGTGCTGTAGGCCCAGCATACAAGCCACTTAAAAATATCTTTTGTTTTAAACAGGCATGCAGTTCCTTCAGACAGAGGAAGACAGAGAGAATATTAGTGACTGGTCAGTCCAGTCTCCACAGGTCTCCACAGGTCTGACCTTTTGGAACTGGGACCCTTACACACCCAATCGGGTGTCATTATTCATCATAGGCCTTGCTCCTCGTCGGGCTGGCGCTGCAATGCCCGACGGGCACCCGTAAAGGGGCTCTTTGACAGAGATATTTTTTTCAAAGCTGTGATGCGAAGTGGGGGAATAGGCCGTGAGGTGTAGATGACTGTGTTGATGTGCCAGGTGTAAGGGATAGTGTAGTAAAATAGACTAAGTAGTAGTTTAAAGGAAACTGATAAATTAGTCTGCTTGTCTCGTTCAAAAAAGAAAATGGTGAGCCTCTGAGACAATGTTCTCTGGTTGCTGTAAGAAAAGGTCAACATGTTTCTTGCGTAATATGTCACACAAAGTGATCAAATGGCAATTTGACAGGACCAATCAATTGACTATTGTCATTTACAGAGTGGTTGGAATACTAATTGGTTAACCCAACCACAAGTGGAACCTAAATGTGGTGCACCTTTCACAGGAATACCGATCTGTAATGCAAATTAAAAATAGACACAAAAGTTATCCGTATACAATATTCAAATTCCCGATCATCTTTATCATGCAATCGATTCCTCAACATGCTGTTAACAAAGGTGTGTTGATTGGCACAGTGTAGACAAATGGTGGCAAGCAAGTGACAACTATGGCTAAAAGTAGGCAGATGAATTTCATACACTGTGGTGGGGGGCAGGAAAAACTCACCCAAGTAGGGTGGCTCTCCGGCCTCCTCAATAATGTTAATGGGAACACTGATTTAGCGTCCTAAAGGAGAGAAAGAAATATAAAATATGACCACTACCATCCAAGCGCTGGAGGATGATGGGGTAATCTGGGATAAAATATAAAAAGGAGTCATGTACTCACTGCATTGGCGTGACGTTTATCACTCATTGACCTATCCTCTTTCCGCCACCATAGAAGAATGGCAACAGGGAAGGGCGGGTTATTTACGTATTCAAGCACGCTTACCAAGCAGGTGAGACCAATCCCCTCATGAGCTTAGTCAGGGTATTGGTAAAAACGGGAGAGCCATATTAGAAGTATGAATCCAGATAGATATCACGATCCAGTCCCTAGTTACTTTAAACAGGCAAGTTCTTCCGGGTCCCAGCCCTGAAAGTTAAATCAAAATATAGGAGCCGAGAACACTCATCCCAATCTGTGCGGTCGCTGCCTTGTCCCAATAATGACAATAACAAAAGGGTTCAGGTACAGACCTGCCCGGCCAGCGTCATCATTTCGTTGTCCAATGTGGCCGAATGGTCTGTGGGGGCAACCACTCAAAGCAGAACACGTCCCAGATACGGACATCACCCACATCTATCACGTGACTCCCGATCATGGTGTATGGTCAAGTGGAACTACAGGACTCCCTTAGGCTCATGGGTAGTGTAGTTTCCAGTCAACAGTAATGTAAAACCAACTATGTGCTAAATACAAGGGGCTGTCACCAACAATATACCAGAGACTCATTAGATTTCTGAGAGTAGCCATTGCAAATGTGTGTAATATATGATGGTAACCCAGGTGCCTGAAGATGGAGTGTCGGGATGGGTATGTCTGCCCAATCTGCAGAGCATCGTGGTGGGTTACAGGATATGCAGTGAACATGATCTTGAGTATAGCGGAACCTCATAAAACTCATGGGAAGTGTGTGAATGCATTGTAGACCAAATACTGGAGAGTAAAAAGACATAGAGGATCAGTGTATGGTCAGACCCCAGGCACAACCCAAACAATCAGAGAGGGTTGGCTACTAGTGTGGTGTAGCTATGATTTAAATGTGCTACATATTCAGTGTTGGATGGCTTATGATGGATTAACCATTCCATGGGACATCTTCATTAAGCCCAGCTTTATGTGTGGTAAGACGATAAATCCAGTTTTCTTCTCTTCTAAAGAGGGCTTTCTTACTCATGTGTGGGTGTACTTATTGTCCTTGCTTCCGAGAAGCTAGGCTGGCAGTAAAAGAGGTGCAGTTACTGCCAGCCTTGCTCCTGGTAACTATAAGTAAAAAGTGTATATTTGTGCACCACTAGCAGGTTTTCAATAAATAAAAGGCATTGTCATTTAAAATGCCAATAGCTCAAACTCTCACAAATGCTTGGTTTATGTAGTGATGTTCACAGCAAAAGCCTGTGACACTATATGAAGACATCCTTCATGCTATCAAATAGCCCGTCAAAATAAATAACTTTTGAAATGTCGGCAGCAGCTGGACAAATACTGACGGTTTCAGCTACTTATTCATCCACAAACTAAAAAGCAGAGCTCCTCTTCTGCCCTGCCTCCAGCCCAACAATAGCAGCGATTTGGTATTCATTGGCCAGGAACCAGCTAAAAAGCCACTTCCAAAATTCAAACCTCCATGTTGTTGGTCTATTTAACAGATATGCGTCTTACTCTACGTTGAACTAGAACATACTGCCTTCTAAAGTGAGTGAGTCAATTTATTGTTAATCTTTCTTTCAGTTGAGGAGTGCCAGTGCGCGTCCTTTTGAAATGTCTGGGTAGCTTTCGAGGCGAAGATTTAGACCAGCATGACAAAATATTGTTCGCCATCCCCATACCCTCTGCTCACCATTAACAATTTGAAGTCATTCAGGCTGGTGTGAGCACACACATGCAGCAAGCTCTAGACAGCAATAGCTGGGCTTGCACAACACTTCAAGGATTTAGTATTGGACGTTGGTACCAATTGAGACCAAAGGTGAACGGGAATCAATCATTATTGAAAGTGGGGATAAAAGACATACACTACAATAGCACAACGTTTTTGTATAAGTCACATCCTGAACTGAATTACTTCAAGGTACTTGTAGTATCCTGCGAGACACGTTCTCGTGTCCCGCAGGAAGTTGTAACGCCAGCCACTCCCCCGAGGGCTGGACACACTACAGACACACCCATGCATCCATCACGGGTGTCATGAGTAAGGTGGCCCCGTCAATAAAAGGGCCCGGGTGCATGTGCTCGAGGCCAGTTTACTGTACAACATAGCCGGTGTCAGAGTCCATAATTTCCGCACCATGTGGGCCTGAGGCCCAACACTACATTGGCGAAGAGGCGGGCAGCTGACCCCCGTGGACCCGCTGCTCTGCGCTTCATCGCTTCCTGTGGGGGAGGAAAGGTGCCTGGCAAGCGGTACCCCCAGCGCACCAGTTCAACGCCACCTGTGACGGAGGCGAGTATTGTGCCCTTTGCATCACCCAGTCACTGTCTCCCAGTCTTGTAAGGACTAGCGCTGCCTGTACAAGGCCCCCGTGATAACACGACAGCTGTGACCGTGCTGCAGGGGACGAAGAAGCCGGCCAGCCTCGACAGCGAGAAAATGGTGGAAACCCCGGCAGGCTCCGAAGCGCCCACTGGCTGGCCCCCCGTGTCTGCACTGAGCACGAAGAGGGAAGAAAGTGCACCGAGCAACCGCCCGAGCCCAGGGATAGCGTCACAACTCCCCTACAACACTCGGAATATGCCCGCAGCGTAGCAAGTAGCCCACAGTGACAAGACGGCCTGCGACCTGAAGGGATCCAAGCGGCAGGCCAGAACCGAGGGCCATTCCTGCAGGCAAGCCCCCATGCTGCCACAGCAAACAACCCGCAATGGCTAGAGAGCCTGCAAACCTGTCGCGGCACAGCGCCTACCATGCCCTGCGGCCCTGCTCACATCCACCTGCTGAGCCTCCACCTTCCAGCGCCCCGGCAGCCTCTACAAATCGGGGCTCGAACAGTGCCGATTTACTGCCTGTCATCTTGCTGGCACCGTGAAGAAGAGTGGGTGCACCCGCTGCAACCGAGAATACAGCGTGGCCTCCAGCGTGTGGGGGTAGACTGCCACGACCCAATCCAGAGCACGGAGCAGCCCCGGAAGGAGCCGGCGGCTGGCCTGAACTGAGTGAGGAAAAAAATAAATAAGGAGGGCCGCAGCGCCACCTGCTGGCCTCACGCCACCACCCCTGCACAGGGAGAACGCTGTATGGCATGGCCCCGGTCTATAACTAAGAAGCTTTGCTGTCCCTACCCCTCCAGCCACAATTCGGTGCGCTGGGCAGTGCAACGGTAAAGCGACCCGCCTGACCCACCTGCCCTGCACCGCACAGAGGAGCAAGATGGCAGTAAGCACCAGAACTCCGTTTTCTTTATGAGGTACAGCCCCCTCCCTTCCCCCCCCCAAAGAGCAGTCAGAGAAAGGCCCGCAGCTTCCAGAAACAGCTGCTGAGGGGCCTGGAAACAGACACAGCGCTGCCATCAGGTGGTCATTTGTGACACTGCACCCTCCTACAGCCTCATAAAGCATCTCCAACACGCCAAGGCACTGAGGCAGGCTCAGGACCAGTGAAGGCAAGGTTACCCCAGCCCAGGTCGCCACTCTAATGAGAGAGCAGTCACCTACACTGCAGCATCAGACTCTCATATCCCGCACTGCAAAGGCACCTTATTGCTGTCACCAGGGAGCATCGCCCACGCACCTGCCGGCACCACCCCACAGGAACACTGCGAGGCCTGAGTGAGTGCCAAAGCGAGGAAAAAGGCATCTGCAAGAACTCCATCCCAGGTAGAAAGACGGTCACTGCACAGAGACCGGCACAGCTTCCACAGCACCCCAAAACCTGTAGCACTCAGGCCGAACCACCGCAACGACCACAGCGCCACATGGTAGCTCTCCAGACGCCACGCGTTAAGGGACGGACCGACTGCCTAGCCACAGCAACTAGCGTGCTGTACCCTACGACCATTAACCCAAACAGCACCAGAGACCTGAAGAGAAACCCGGACACCCCACTACCCTGCCAGAAGTAGCGGTCCAGCACACTAACTGCCCACCGCGACCGATGGCTGCAGACCTGCGAAGCGGCACTGTACCCCACGGACCAGCTGCACCAGAGCACCGCACAGCATCTGGCTAACCAACCACCAGCAGCAGTCAGCAGATCTCAAAGTCCGCACCGCCATCACCAGGAAGACTGCCTGCTCACGCCCAGGAGCCGTGACGGACTCCACTGGACACGACAAGACGTGCCCTCTGAGAAGAATGCCCCTAGAGTGCCCCCCCTGCACCCTGCAGGTGTGAACAGCCAAGCCTGTAAAGATAGCGAAGTCTCCAGGTGGATGCCACACTCGAGCCCCAAGGTGCCACAAGCTGCACCAGTACAAACCAGCATCATTTAGGCAAAAGCACCACCTGCCACCTCTACAAAGTACGGGGAGAGACTAACAAAACCTCGCAAGGAACTGCAAGAAACTCAAGCAGCAACACCCAAGACAACCCCCCTAGCAAAAGTGGAAGACCAGCCAGACAGCAACGTCTCAAGGTAACTACCCCACTATGAGCACAAGGAAGACTGGTGCAGAGCGCGCACCACAAGTGGCTGCCCAACGCCACACCCAGAGAAGAGATCGCACCACTTGCCCCTCTGGGTGTACAGACACATGACATACCAGAGGAGGCACCCAAGAAGCGGACAAAGCACGCAAAGTCTGAGGCGCGCAGAAAGCCACACCAGTGAACCTGACTGCACAGGCAGCACCCAGGAGACCTCTCCACACTGAAGCACTGCTGAATGCCCAGGTCTGCTGTCATCCTGCCACCTGACTTGAGAGACTGATGGACCCTGTGGTATCCAGTTAACTGTTTGTTTTATCCCCACAGGTTGGACTAACACGTTGTTTGTTCCTCAATAAAATTGGGGAGGAATGTAGTATCCTGCGAGACACGTTCTAGTGTCCCGCAGGAAGTTGTAACGCCAGCCACTCCCCCGAGGGCTGGACACACTACACACACACACACACACGCATCCATCACGGGTGTCACTTGTGACGTGACCCCGTCAATAAAAGGTCCCGGGTGCACGTGCTCGAGGCCAGTTTACTGTACAACATAGCCGGTGTCTGAGTCCATCATTTCCGCACCATGTGGGCCTGAGGCCCGACACTACAGAACTCTCAGGTATAACGGTCAAGGAAAATTAAGTGAAAAGAGACAAAGTGGTCGCTCAGCTAATTTAAGCAAGGAATCTGGGATTTTAACCTCAGGTTTCCTTGCTACACAATGCGCAAGGTAGCAACTGGATTGATATTGTGGTACCTATCCCATTTAGCCCCAGAGAACAGTTCTTTTTGTTCAATTTTATCAGTGGCTAAATAGTACACCTTGTAAAATAAATATGCCATATGTTAAATCAACGCGACACAACAGGTCTATAAAAAATACAAAGTTAAAGTTAGGCAGGAAACTACTTGTACGTTAATATATTTGCCTTCCTTTGATATCAGGAAATGGCTTTAGCTGCTCAAATACTCAGTAAAGGTAATTAATCATAATTGCCAAACAAAGAAGTGTCAGAGATCAAACACAATTTGCTTTCTGACTTTTTCAAATCAGCAATTATACACATGAACTAGACAGGAGACATACATGTTCTACATATGAATTGCAAAAAAACTGAAACACTCTCTGCTGGATTTTATGTTTGAGCTTATCTGTCTCAGCGTAGCATGTTTTGGGCCATATCCCATGAAGTGAGCAGTGGGATGCTAAATTAAGACCTCTGTCTATTATAGTTTTGGGCTGAATAGTGTCTTAAATAGTTGAAGACCGAAAAGAGCAATATGTCACCAAGTTTGAAAGTGGTAAATGGTTGTTTACCACCGGAACTTTATATGAAAAGCAGATGCTTTCAAGACAGTAAAGTTGTATGCTCGATCTGTGAAGGTTTGCTTTTGGTTTTCTGAATAATAAATGTATTATAGACACCTGAAATGAATTATTATTGTCTATTCTCACATTCAGCAGGAAGGGACCATAGCTCACGACGTTTGTGTTTCCACTTCAAAAATAAATAGTGGACCCGAAACAACGGTCTGTAACAAAACAACTTACATGCAGGCTGATGGTGTAGCAGCAGTGGAAGAAATAATATCAAGAGATACAATAGGGATCTGGGTTGCTGTGAAATAGCTATAAATTATAATTCAGGTAATATTCATCTTCCAAGTGCCAAAGAAAATTTTAAGATTTGTCAACTACCATTAGAGTGAAACATGTGGGTTTGCACTGATGTGTAAAGGTAAAGTAAGATTATGATGGGATGTAGACTAAAAAAACTAGAATTGCTGTAAAAGCGGAAATGGAAGAAAATGCATTTAGTAAGGCATATACAAAGGTTTCTATTGTCCTCCTTTTGATCCAGTAAAGATTGATATGATGTGATTGCACGAACATTTGCTGGCCAGACATAAAGACAGCATAATGACAGCCAACATGTAGAAAATGTAGGGCAATTTTTTGCAACTTAATTAGGGAAACCATTATATTAGAATTTATGGCTCTGAGTCGTCAATATTGAGTTATGTAATCTTAGTTTAATATTTCTAAAAAAATGATAGACTCGACAGAGCCATACAAGGAATCAATGCAACTTTTATTGTCGCCTCAAATCACAACTGCAGTAATGCCTCAGTACGCATCCTTAATTGGTCTGAAAGACCCAACCTTGGCATTTGTTGAACCCCAGTCGGTGCTCTTCTTGTATTCACCAGGTTTCAGGTAGTACTGACGTCCTCGATAGTTGGGCTCCTCATAAAAGAGCCACTGCCCCTCCAGCACATGACAGGAGTGGATGTCATGGGAGTGGAAGTCTTCTCGGATGTTGGGGCATTCATCTGTGAACTCCTTTGTTTGGCCTTTCAGGTCCTCTTTCTCAAAGACTTTTATTTTCTGGTTTACTTTATGCTGGAAGACAAAATAGATAATAAAATTAAAAGTTAATTAAATTCTGACCTAAATGCAGTATATTTACTCATTTGTTTTGAAAACCTTGTTTTTGATTTTGTCCAAAAAAAGACAAGCAGGCAATACCCTTCAAAGTGAAATGAGTTTCAGGAGTACAAATCATAGACCTCATAATATTTGAATGATCATTCATTGGGTAGAGTCCGTATTTGGATAATCTACACATGTTCATACAGATTTGCTGCAGAATAAATCACTCTCACAGTTCCCTCACAAGCAATTCACCAGAAGACGAAGTAGATTCCAGAGACACATTTGTGCACTTGGCATCTCCAGTGTGGTCTTTATTTCACTCCAGTCTCTAAGGACATCCCGGAGCCTTGTTACTTCTTACTATTCCTTCAGTTCCTGTTTCCATGATTCAATCTAGAAGATTCCCTTCTAGCTACATGGCCCAGTCTGGACCATTCGGCATTAATGTGAGAAAAGCAAAGTCCTTTAATAATTTCCTGAAAGAGGTCAGCCTCCTTCCTGATCTCCAGAAGGAGGTTTTTTCAAAGTCTGGCCACAGCCACTGAGAAGAAGCAACCTTCAAGAGTTGATCTCCTAAATTGCAGGACATTCAGTAACAAAGTATTAGCAGAACACATTAGTCTTTTGGGTTCGTACTGAGAGACTTTGTTGGATCGAAGCTTGAATTTCTTTCCTATGATAACTTTTGTATCTGACAAAAAGATTTTAACTTCACCTTTTGTCTTATCGTCAACCAGAGAAGTTTCGCTAACCCTTGTGAGATCAAATCATACTTCATAATGTTCAAGATCAATCTTGCAGCAGTGTTTTGAATAAACTGTAATTTGCTAAGAGATTCAGCTGTAAGTCCAAACAGATGGCATCAAAACAATCCAGTCTGGGTGACATGAATGCATAAAGAACATAAATAATCTTATGTAGCTTAGACTCAAGTTTGATTCCCAGATCTTTCAATAGTTTTACAGATGTGGGCCTTTGTTCTAGTGTAAAATGTTACATCTTGATGTCTGGTGAAAAGGAAGAAGGGGTTTGCTTTTCCACCATTTAACAGAACATGGTTCACCATTATCCAGTATTGAATCTTGGATATGCAATTGTTGAAATTAGCAGTTTAACACTAGGGTTCCCATCAGTGGTAAATAGAATTGTGCACCATTTATATACAATAATCCTGAAAGGTTGACTGATTTAGCTGCAGAAGTAAAAATCACTGGCACCTGAGGTACACCACTGGAGAGCTTTTTTTAGGAGACAGAGGTTCTGAGTTCCACCTAAATCTCACTATCACTCAGGAAGCTCTGCAATCAACTCCAGGCCATTCCTTTTACCCCTAGTTTATTCAGCTGGTTCAATAACACCTGGTGGTATATGGTATTGAACGCATTCAAGTACCTTTGTCAGCTAGCTCTCAAAGGTCATCAAGGATGACAGTCACTACATGTTCCTTGCTACATCCTGAATGAAAGCTCACCTCCATATAATGGAATACATTTTGGGATTCTACAAAACTGGTGAGTTGATTAAAAACTACCTTTTCAAGCATTTTACCCAAGTAACTGTGAGGCTGGCCTACAGTTTTCTAGAGCATTATAGGTCAACGATGGTTTCTTAATCAGAGGAATCATTCGGGCTTTATTTTTAAAAAGACCGCAAACAATTCCAGTGCTCAAAGAATCATTAATATTAGCCTGAACACACTGATGAGTTTAGGTTTACCACATCAGATTAATTATCAGCATTCTTCTTCTTCTAATAATAATTTCAGATTGAAAAGCTTTAAGGCCCCTGTCCATCCTTATACAATATGAACTATTGGGAGTGCTTGTTGGGCTGATTATTACAAGCTGATAAATCATTTTATTGACTTTGTCCACAAAATAAAATTAATGAATGATTGCATCTAGTCCCAGATTGTCCACCTAGGACTTTCCTTTTTAGCTCATTCACTGTCTGGAACAGTGATTTTGCCATATTAGTGAACTTCAATATTTTGTCAGAGTAATGGGCTGCTTTGGCCATGTTTGAAAGTTTTTTTATACACATTACTCCATTTATTTTCGCCTGCTCTGCTTGGTCTCTGCGGCACAGTTCCTTCTCCAGAAGGGTATAGCTGGCTCCGTTTACATCTCATTGTTCTAGGTCATCACTGGAACATTTATTTACTTACTCTAGGTCTGTTTGGCATGCCCTTGGTTCTCACTGGGACCATCTCATCTACACAACTAAAAAGAATGTGGTTATAACTTTCCAATTTCACATTTGACAGGCCTCCTTGCAAGTTTTTTTTTTTACTGTTCTTTTCACACATCTAGGACAAACTAATCAGAAAAACAATAGTCTGTCAATGGAACTGCAAACGCTTCCTGGATGCAACAGCTCTCTGCGTCACAAAAAACTAATAATAGAAATAAAATGACCAGCTCCATGCGAAGGGTAGATTCCCACCCGCAGTCCATGCAGGTAACAGCGTGTGGGGCCGCGTGGGGGTAGGGGGTGGGGTTTCGAGGTACGATGCAGAGGGAAAATTAATTATTTATTTAATTTTCCCTCAGCATGGTCCCTCAAAATCACCTCCCACCCAGCCGCACCGCTGTTACCTGCAATGACCGCGCCTGTAGTTAAAGTTGCCATTTTCCTGAGAATTAAACTTTGCCATGGTCTCTCTATTTTTCACCTGGACCTTGTCTGCAGTATCATCAAACCAAACGTTTTAATCTCATAGAAAAAACTTCTAGTATGTATAGGAGCACCTATGTAGGTGCCCAGGCTTTCCATAGATGCACTCGGGCAACAACTTGGTGGTCGGTAGCTAGAGGAAAAGCTGCCAAATGTTCGTTGGATCAGTCAATCTCACCTGTAGTACTTCTAGGTATCTGTAAACATCTGCCACTATTTCCTCATATTTTATATTGCATTTCAGAAGTACTACTATTCCACCCCTTCGCCTCCCAGCTCCATTTGGTGAAATGATTTTGAAATCGGTCATTCAGAATTGTGACAGTATCCTCCTTCTGGTATGTTTCCATAATGCATGGGGAATTAAATATATTATCCTCAATCAAGTCAAATATTCTTACTATTGCTAATTCCGAACACACATTAACTAGAGGTGACTTAAATACTGAGGCCCCCTTTTCAAGCTAGGACTGCGCCTTTCCAGCTACAGAATGAATGGGCTCCAAAGGGACTGCCCTCAGCATACAGTTCTATTTTGGTTGACACAGGGGACCAATAAGTCCAACTCATTTGCCTGCTTCAATGTCTCCTTAGATAGGCCCACTTGTGGTTGGACCCATGCCCCCAATTCAACTAGCGAGTAAATAGTTAGGGGCTTACTGATTACATCCTTGCAATTCACCCAGCACTGCGATTCACAGGTCATGGGCCAGCCGCAGATGGGCACAGAAAGACATGTTCTTGCATGTCTTTGGTGCGCAGCAGTATGTCCGCTGCGTATGCCCACTGTACAAGTGCACCAGGGTCTGACTTAAGTAGGTACCCAGCAATCAACTACAACTCCCGAAATAGCATCGCTCTGCATACCCTGCTGGAAGTTCCGTAGCTGTTGGCTGATGTGCCTGTGTCGGTGGACGTCAAGGATGAGTCAGGCTGCGGTATTCTGTATTGTCTGGAGATTGCGGAGTAGAGATTTGTTGATGCCGGCATAGAGGGCGTTTCCAAAGTCCAATCTGCTAGTTAGGAGCACATGGGTGACTATCTTCCTTGACTCGGGGGTGGGGGGATCCATTTGAAGGTCTTTCGGAGGATGTGGAGGGTGTTGAAGCAGCGGCATGCAACTGTGTTAACTTGCTTGTTCATGTAGAGGGAGGAGTCGAGTACGATGCCAAGGTTTCTGGCGTGGTCCGTGGGGGCTGGAGGACTTCTGTTTTCTCTGAATTAAGCTTCTGCCGCTGTTGCTCATCCATGTAGATGTTGAAGTGGGTTGGTCTGAGTAATGAACCCTGGGGCACTCCGCAGTTGGTTTCTGTGGTTTCGGAGAGAGAAGGAAGGCAGTCTGATTCTTTGGCTTCTGCCGGTGAGGAACGAGCGGATCCAGTCGAGGGCGGGCCCTTGTATGCCGTCATTGTGTAGTCTGGGAGACTGTGTTGAATGCTGCTGGAAGGTCAAGTAGAATCAGGGCTGCGGTGTGGCCTTGGTCGAAGAGGTGCGGATGTCATCCGTGGTGGCGAGTAGGGCTGTCTCGGTGCTGTGGTTGCGGAATCCAGATTGGGAGGCGTTGAGGATGGAGTTGTCTTCAACAAACTTTGTTTGCTCAACTAAAGTACTATTGTGGATTAAAAGTGCATAAAATGTCTTCATTTCTAGTTCACTTCACATTAGTGCCTTTAAAATAGTTTTGTCAGCAGTTAAAAACAAAAGATTCCTCTGCAAGAATTGAATGTTAGAAATCTCTCCACTAACCAGGATACACCTTCTATCCATCCAGACATACTCACCTTGCTGAATAATGGAAGCGTAGTGGCCCTCTTTGCTTAGTCATTTCAATAAATAGGACTGTTCTTTAAGACCCCTGCTCCCGCCTATTCAATATTGATGACATTAATGCATTCAAGCGTGGGACCATGTGGTACATTTGTCTCAACTGCATCACTGTGATGCTCAGGTCAATGTCTGGGTTGTATCCAGCTAGGAAGTATTGCTGCTGGTTGGATGTTTCCTGTAGTGATGGCGCAGGGGAGAGATAAAACATTTTGTGTACCCCTTGTAAAATTAATCTCTCATAAACATAATAATACTAATGGAGTGAAGCATGTGAAATAATCAACAAAATGCACGAAAAAATCGACACCACACGTGGGAAAACTAATTGCTGTTTTGCTGAAATAAATATACTAACAAAAACAAACGAGTCATAGTTTTAACTTAATAGACGTGTGCATTTGTGCTTATATTAGAAGTTCTTTTGTGGCAATAAAGAAAGCAGATGGTGAGTAAAATGATGCTTATTTGTGTGCTTTTGCTAGGTAACATTTAACTGGGAAAATTAGAATAGTGGGAGGTAAACAGAAGGGTTAAGATTCTAAATCTAATTTCTGTTATGTTTATTTTCGCATTAGTTCCCATTGAGCCTACTCTGAAAATGGCAGTTTAAGTGAAACGAGAAAAACAACTTTGAAAGATGGCCCAAACGCATGCGCGATGAATATGAAAAGTGTGAGTAGATGGCCTATACTCGGAGCGAGAGATGTCAAGGTCAGCTTGGCCTATGAACGGGAGATGTGCCAAAGGATGCCTGCTTCTAAAAGCCTGGGAAAGGAAGCTGAACAATTATTATTATGAACAAATGATACAAGGAATATACGACAAGTACAAACTTTAAAAAAATGATGTCATGAAAAAGCCTTGGGAGTGACAAGGCAGAACTTTAAACTGATTTGAACAAGGAGTACATGAGGTGATCATCACCACCCCTCTAATGGATCAATCCGAAATGATTGTGGACCCTTAAAGTTTCAATTTTAGATAGTTAGAGAAAAAGGGTATAAAAGAACTTGCACGAAAGAGGGAAAAAAGGTTGGCTCCATGGATTTTATTTTGTACCACGACATGCTGTCGGTTTGAACAATTTTATGGTGCTAGAGACTTTGAAATATTTTTGGACTTTAACTTTAATGGAGCAGAGAAGATTATCGATTGCAGAGATTTTTTGTCGGAAGGGAGGCATTGAGGAAAATAGAGAGCCAGACAGCTTGGGGACCTGTTTAATGCGGCTCTGTCATTCGCCTATGACAGATTGGTAATATGCTTTTCTAAATTTTACTTTTGAAAATGTACTAAATAAATGCTTAGGTTTGTGCTCGTCTAAAAGAAAATGCTAAATTCTTTCCTAAATAAATAGTAGATAAACTATTGAAAATCTATACTCGAGTCTGCTTTATTTTATTTTAATAAAAGTCATGACAAAATGTAATGTTAAAGTTATGGGAATACTGTGATTGAGCTAGTATTAATCGCCATCAACTGACTTCTACTTAGCTGTTCCATCGACCAAATAGCGGAGTACCTTGATGTTTTGTCTTCTTATAACAGGTTAAATGATTTCTGAAATGTATATACTGTATAGAATATAGAATTTAGGTTAATAAGGTACCCCACTATGCAGCAGCTCGCCTTCTTTGTCACTGATTCAGGGGCAGTTGTGTGTGTGAGAATGTGTGACTCGCGGTGCTAGGGGCCCCACCGATGAGCAGAAATGAGTTTGCTCCTGAGCTACGTGTGACAGGTTTGAAGGTTTGTTGGAAAGCTTAGCTGGATCAGTAGCCACTTCAGTAGACAAGGCAGCTGGGATGCTAGACAGCATTTGAAATCTGGTATGGAGAGCCGGTCAAGCTCGTATGTGAGTTTAAGAGTACAATTTTAATTCTGGGGCAATGGCCAAACCATAGCACAGTGGTCAACATGATTTCCAGTTATCGAAAAATTGACTAGGGCAACAACTACATCACATCCTGAAATACATACAGCCAACTTTTAGCATTTTTATCAAAGGTAGATTTATCCAGACAGAGACTGAATAATTTATTCCTTGCATTACCTCCTTCACATTTTGTTCGATTGATTTAAGATATCATTTAGTACCTACTCATAAAAGGTAAATCAGCATGCATTATGATTTTCATTTTTATACTGAAACACATCAGTTGCTGTGTTGATCTGTGTATTCGATTGACATTTGATGCATCTGAGCATGGCCAGGATGAATATGGCTACACACTATAGGTCTGTCTCCTCTGTACTGGGTCGCTCAAGTCTAGAGCAGTATGCTAGTATACTGTGTTAATCTGCACGCAAGGCTCACATCCTGAGTCCGTAAGCAGAAGATTTTATGTGCTGAGAGGTCACCCTTATGTGTATGTATCGGGTATTATATGATTTTGCCTTCTCTAAATTTTTGGGGTCTGAAGCACATGCTGTATACATCAGCCACCTCCCCCCTATAACTAGTTATTCTCACATCTTGTTAAGGGCCACTGTACTCTGATCTTTGTTCTCAGAAATAGGGGACGTAATTTAGGGGTCACCAGGTGTCACAACTGCGACCCCTGGCTTTCCCCTTGCAGCCCTGGCACTGCTTTTGCGACCCGTGGTCTCAGAGGTTGCAAAAGTAGGTCTCAAGAACTCACGGACATTGGAGCTGTACCCTCAATTGTTTTCTTCCCGTGTTTTTATTATATTATAATTATAGTGAATAATAGTTTAATATTTACTGATAGTGTTATAAAAACAAGCATTTGCAATGCAAACGGTCTCGCTTTTGGGACCTTATAAGTATTTAGCTATGCAGTGCATTAGGTATATAGTGCTTGCTACCCCTGATCAGGGGGTTGAAGTTTTTTTGTTTGTTTTTGTTTTATTTTTTACGGTAAGTAGCATGCTACTTCGGAACCCATAAGGGATTAGTGGTGAATTAGTATAGTGAAAAATATGAAAGTAATTTGAGTGGTGGATATGTTAGTCAGATTATTTGGATTGATAAGGATTGTGGAGGGATGGAGAATGCTAAAACGGATGAAGAAACAAAAGTAAACACACAGAGACACGCGTAAACAAAGACACATAGACCGACATGCAAATAAACTAGACAGGATATCACTACTTTTATGTCCCTGGAGTACACAAGTCCATCATTTTTAGGTTGTGCCATTTGAAAGGTGCATGGGAATAGCTATATGCAAACTGGTTTCACCATAACTATCGTTGCAGGGTAAAGTACACTTCTAGGTCCCGTACTCTCTGAAGGGGATAAGGAAACGACTTCAGATCCTAATGCCTGGTTGGAAAGGGGTGTGAAACCAACAAGGAGCAGCTTGAGTCTGTATTGGCAGAGAACAAGTGGTCCACGTCTGAACTCCCTCACGGGGAGACGCATTAGTATAAAATTCTTACAAACAGCAGATCGAAGACTACTAGCACACATGAATCAACACAGAAAATACAGAAAATTAAAACCCAGCAATAAAATCCTTTGGTAAATCTTTCATGCATTACAATTATCAACGGGGAGTAGTGATGGGACACAATGTTTTCTTCTTTGCACTACTACTACATCA
The DNA here is from genome assembly GCF_964261635.1 of Lissotriton helveticus. Lineage (NCBI taxonomy): Eukaryota > Metazoa > Chordata > Amphibia > Caudata > Salamandridae > Lissotriton > Lissotriton helveticus. The sequence goes on from NC_136061.1 coordinate 449,472,143, forward strand.
GACATATCAAAGCTGCTTCATAGGCTGCTCATTGCTCTAATACAGGAGGTCTACAGCAGCTCCTGTGACCAGTCTCTTACAGTCTCATTCGCTATCCTCTGCAATGTTATTTGGTTCATATCAACAGCAAGCAGCCCAGCTCGAGAGCATTGAGGCTTCTTAATCCACAATCCAAGATCTATAAAACACATTTTTAAAACAAAATGCCTACAAAGAATCCAACAATAATGCTTCCAGTATAATCAGTTGTAAAATTTACAAAGTAAAAGGCTTTCTGTTTGGCAGATGGCAGCGTAACGAGGCCTATGGCTCAAAAATCAAAGAACCAGAAAAACGCATTTCTAAAGCGAAATACAAAAGCTGAATCCAACAATAACGATAATAGTAGGCAGCAGGGTCAAATCTACGGAGCGAAGTGGTGAGTGAATACTAATTTGCACATGAATACATGCATAGGATATCCAACAGCGTTGCATCTATGTAGGCATCAAAAGGCCTTCTAAACCATGGTAGAACTAAAGCCTGATCGGTGTCTTCACATTTATAGGTATGTACCATGGCTAGAAAGAAGGGTCTGTCAACCACAGCGTATCATGAGATCTAAAATGCTATGGACGCATCTTCGGCCTGAAGCTCCCCCTTTATTGATTTCCTACGCCTTGCTGTCACTTTAAACAAGCATTTGCAATGCAAACGCCATCCGCTCCTAGTATTAAAAATGGCGGATGTTGGCGTTATTTTATTTGAATTATAAAGCAGGCTGCGTCCCTGGCTCAGCTGCGTGCTCTCCCAGTGGGCTGCAGATACTCACTCCCCATGACTCAACCTAAAACTAATAGCTAAAATCATGATTAGAGGAGACACCACAAAACCTAGGATCAACTATGCCACAGGGATGTGTACAGTGATGACCCAATGTTGCAGAGTTCAGTTTTGAGCCAATGTGAGTGGAACCAGGACAGAACTTGAAGTTGCTCTGTGTAGTATTACCACCTCACATCAACTCAAATTTAGGACGAGAACAGTCCTCAGGCACTGCCCATACCACCAAAACTTAGGTAGTACTGGGGGTGAGAGAGAACAACTAGAGGATGGCATTGATCTGCAACTTAAGACAAAACCAATAGCAAGGACTTACTAGTCATTCAAGCTCACACGCCTTCCACAGCAGTTTTCTGAAGCTGTATTAACAAACTGCAAAAAACACTACTGGTAGAATTCTATCTTGAAACTAAGTAAAATTTGTGAAGTTGGCTCATGCCAACTTCACAGGTCTGTTTTTAAAACTTAGCAAACTTCACGAAGCTTGCAAGGTTTTGATGGACATGATGTGTGAAATAATAAGCAAATTGTACAACATTATTTTGAAGAGAATTCTACTTTTTGTGGGGGAACTTTCTGGCCACAAAATGGTTTGGAATGAGAAATCACCAACAAAAATGCTTTTTGGAATAAATTTTGCAATTGTGAAGTGCAGTTATAAATTAGCTGATACCGGGCTACAATATAGTGTCCAAAACTGTTGAAACTGACTTATCCAGCCAAAATGTGGTAGCATGATAAATTTACAATCAGGTGTTTCTGTTTTAATGAGTTTGACATTTTGGTCTTTGATTTCTTTTAATTGTTGATATTGAATTGCATTTATATTTTTGATTCATGTTGCTGATTTTTAAAGTTTACTATTGTGTCGTACTACGACACCCAGCGCCATACTGGGAGAAATTTTCACTTAGATAAGCATTGATACAAAATCTATCTGCTTGTTTTCCTGTCATGGGATTGAGAAAACACAATATTTTGATAGCTTTTCTTCAATAAAGGTGTTGCCCTACGACAAACGGAGGTAGGATAATTTTGCACTGTATTTTCAGCTTATTCAAAAAGGCCTTTAGTGAACCGTTTTTGCCACAAATTTGGGGACCTAATTAGGGTTTGGGAGAGTTGAAGGAACGTTGTAAGAGAGTGTTCCTCCTACTGAGGTGTGACCAATGCCCAAACAGTTTAAAAATTACAAAAAATAACAAAATAATGTATACTACTACAAAATATGCCGCATAACTTGCCATTTTTTTACGCATAATTTACTCAACCCTGCCGCATAATTTGTCCCTCTCCTGCCGCATGATTCCAGTGGCCCTGATTTACAGTCAGAGAAACCGTTGACTGCTGGTGGTAACCATTGATGCAGGGGTCTATCCCCTACAGGACAGCTGAGTCACAGCGACAGTCTTCGCTCATGTTTAGATCTTGGTGACTGTTACTCACTAACCCTGCCCGTGCCCGCCATGAGACGCATGAAAAAGTTCCCTGAGCACCAGGGCTATTCGTTTTGTTGTTGTCAAGAAAGAAACTCCGCTTGGAGAGTGTGTTTCTTTAAAACAAAAAAGTTTTCCAAGCGGTGCTTTAAACATGGTAGTCAAAGCCAGTGCAACAACTCTTTCCCCTAGTTATCGTTCTGCATATAAAAAGACATCACAAAACCTGTTTCTAAAATTTCTCATGGTGCAAAATGTATTTGCTAAGATTCAGTGTTGTTTTCTGCAGCGTAGGTCAAGGAATCAGGATCCATTGTGTAAAATATTCTCATGGCACAAGTGGCGTAAGCGGTGCATATGGGTTAGCAAAGACACAAAATTGAATGCATCATGAACCCCTGTTCCACATTTTGTGCGTATCATGTGGTTAAATTAATGTATCCCATAAGCCCCTCCCCCTTATTAGCACTGGAACAGCCCAGCCAGAGGAGAGCGTGATGTATGGCACACATTAGTGGGAGGCTTTGCACAATGATGAAAAGTCAAGCTTGCGTTCACGATCACCTGCAGTGGCATTTCCTCTCACCCTTCTGAGTCCCTGACCCATCATCACCCAGCAAAAACCAGCTCTTCCGGTACCTTATGAACCTTAGCATCCCCTCTCATTGGTCTGTAATGTCACCAGGATCCCAGGATGGAACTGCAAGCTTTATTATGCAAATGCGGCTGCTGGTCTCTGCCTAATTAGGCACAGGGCAGCTCAAATCTGCCATGAGCCTTGGCGATGGTTGCAGACTCGTTGGTGCCTCCGCTCCTCCATGGCACTGTGGCATGACAGAAAGAGCCGTCAAGTCAGAATAGAAAACACAGCAAGAAATGAAGAATGACCTGGGATTTGGTAATTCCAGGCCTAGTTCCCCTTGTAAATCCTCATTTTGGGCCAGACTTTCACCCAGCTAAAATCTCTTGGTGAAAACAGACCTGCAGGGTCTCACCAATCTCATAATCACAATTATAGCGGCAACTGCTGTTACTGGCCACGTTGGCATTAAGAAACCACTGGTATTGTTTGTGGGCCTTATCCCAGACTTTTGGCCACCGAATGTAGGTGCTCTCAATGGGTGTAATTCCCAAAATGGGATGGCATGGAATATTTACAAAGGTACAACTTTCGCGGCGTTCACCGCTTTCCAAATGACCACCCTCTGCTCCTACCCAGAGAATACCCATTACTCCACCCCCGGCCTAAATTTGCTATTCTGGAAACTCTTCCATACATATTTTTTTGTGGTCGTAAGTTTCAGCTGCAGGAGTAAATGATAGCACATCTTGAATCTATGATATGACGCCTTTTTCAGCCCTGAGTGTGACATATAAAATGTTTTGTGAATCATGCCCACGGAGAATAAATACACATCGACCACAACCTCCAATGAAAAACAAACATTTTCTCTGATAAACTACATGCACCACAGCCTACTGCCATCTAGGAAGAAGTTGCACGCCAGAGGTAAGGCACAAGCACACATGAAGAAGCAGCTGTTACTTACTCCAGTGATTCCAGTGACGGTGGGAGGAGCCGGGAGCCTGAGCGGACGTGGATCGTCTCGGCTCCCGGTTCACGAGCTGCTCGGGCCTGGCTGTAGGCTGCTACAGCCCTTCTCCTGATTCGCCCTTTTTCCCCCCATGGAGAGGAGCGAGTGGGGCATTTGCGGAGCAGTGGTGATCACTCCTAGCTTGGCGGACGGGTCCGGTCTCCCGAGGAGAAGGAGGAGAGGGCGGCGGCGGCGCTCAAAATGGCGGGCGGCACCTCGCCATGGACTCCGCCGACTGGCCGCCGCTGGGAGGTAGGATTGCGACCTGCGCTCCCCCAGCTTGTCCAGACTCTCGCTGATTGTCACAGCGGCTGCCGGGACATAGCACCATCTAGCCCTACTCTAACGGCAACCACCACTGAGGGAATCCTCCCGGCGCCTGCCTGACTCCAAGATGGCGGCCGGCGGCGACTTTCGGATGGCGATCGCCGCTTCCTCTGGCTCGCCCCAACTTCTCACCGGCCTCTTGCCTATCCTGTGGCCCTGTCTCAGACTGTCTTGCCTGCCACTCGTCCTACTACCGTTTTGGGGGCCTCTGCCACTTCCGGTATGCCCTGTGGTCCTGCGACACGGGCCGGATCACCGGATCACTCACCCCTCCCCCCCTACAGCATGGCTCATGGCTCCCGGAGGCCACACTGCTTGCCCCCCTGCCAGTCCGCCGCCGACTCCCACACATCTTCCAGGGCGGTTGAATACAAACACAACTTACTGGCTGCCGTGGCAGCGCCTCACGGCCAACGCGTGACCGCACCAACACCTTCATCACCTTGCGCACTCTCACGCCCACCGAGCCGGATGACCGCAAGCTCTCCAAGATGGCGACGCGCCTGCGGATGGCCTCCAGCTTCATCTCCCACCTGGGCTCCCACCTTCTCTCCTGGACCTTTGGACTTTTGTTCTGTTCTGACCGACACTTTGCTGCTATTTTCGGACAGTTTTCTCTGGACTCTAGCCCTCCTCCCATTCCCCCGTCCTTTAACCCTTCTCCCCGTGGATGATCCTCAAATGTCTCCTCCCTTCTCCGCTTCCCCTTCTCGCCATACCCTTGCATCCCTCCCACCCTCCCTTTGTGCTGTGACTGCATCCACACTTATGGAACTCTGCTCTTTGACTTATTGTAATAACTCTAATCAATGGTATTTGCTTCAGACCTTGCACCATATACCATTCCTATGCGACCCTTAGAGTATATCCAGTCATATCCCTTCCCATGTATATAGAGATAACTCTAATGACTAGTCTCCTATGTGATTTTTAGAGTATATCCATGTGTATCCCTTCCCAATGTATATAGAGATAACTCTATTCACTAGTGTATGCAGTAGACCTTTGTACTCTCTACCATTCCTATGTGACCCTTAGAGTATATCCAGTCATATCCCTTCCCATGTATATAGAGATAACTCTAATCACTAGAACATGCAGTAGTCCGCTTTGCTCTCTACCATTCCTATGTGACTTTTAGAGTATATCCAGTCTTACCCCTTCCCTGTGTATATAGAGATAACTCTAATCACTAGTTTATGCAGGAGTCCGCTCTGCTCTCTACCATGCCTATGTGACTCTTAGAGTATATCCATGTGTATCCCCTCCCTAAGTAGAGATTTCACTAGTATATGCCTAGAGTTTATCGATTTGTATCTCCTCCTTGTGTGACTCTATCTCTTGTACATTTGAATTTTTTTCTGTTTGTACCTTTTTGTAACGCATGTAAACCTAAGTCCGTACGTTTTCAACTGGTTCTTATGTAAGTCAAAAATGTGCAAATTCTTTTTGTACCGTCAGTCCTTATGTTTGAAACTGGGTCCTATGTAAAGCGCTCTGACGCCTTCGGGTAAAGTTCGCGCTATATAAAATCGCATAAATAAATAAATAAAAATTCCAAACATACATTCGTCATTCACTCACAATTTAATGACAGCACCACTTTAAAAAAAAATCCTTTTCTCACCCATTGAGAGACAATTCCCAATAATGTTTAGGAATCATAGACACGGTTTGTCTTGCTCGGGGATCGTGAGAGTGCTGCAATGGAAGTAGCAACGATCGGAGCCGGCTAGTACCAAACACCCTAATGATTTGGCAAGCAAAAAAATGAAAATTGGAGAAAATAAATAAATCAGAATTCTAGAAAACGATGTTTGAAGCGCTGATGACTTTAAATGATCCCTAGTGATTGTTTTTGAGTAAACACCTAGGCTTAACAGTGAGTGAATCTGATGCATAAACGCACTTCCGTTCCTATAATGATTCTGCGATCAGTTTCAAGGATAAGTCTCTGCTCTGGGGCGCATGTGATCTTTGGTGTGTTTATGATCAGGCAGAATACATTGCTGCTTCTAATCTACTGTAGCGCTGGCATGTTCACTGCTGCCCACCAGGCGGGCAAGTAGAGCCAAATCTGGGGGGGGGGGAGGGGATCTAAAAAATATGTGGGGGGGGCTAATTCTTCCAACCATAGACAGAGTGACTGAAAGAAGTGTTGAAAACACAACAAAAGCCTAATTTACAAGTAAATGGTCTTTTAAAGACCACCCCTTAAGTACTCGGGTGCGGCTGTAATTAAATGGTCGCCAACCCGCACAGCTGTGTCAGCCCGGGCTGAAACACACGAGGGGAGGGGGGCGGAAGCCCCGTGAGCCCAATGGGTGTTGCGCGCCTGCTGCCCACCCAAGCGCTGCTGCTTCGACGCTACAGCTAATCCTTGACTGCAAGGAGTATAATCCTTGCAAAGGTGGGGGCCAGCTGTCACTGTGGTGGTATTGGAGGCCACGGGGGAGGGAGGAAGGGGTGGGGAGGGCGGAGTGTAGGAACTCTTCTCCCGATATCAGTACAGGCCAAGCTTTACCTGCTCTTGTATTTCCGCCATGCTGCAGTTAACAGCAGGATCACTTGCACACAAGGCAGACTCCAGGGGCAGTGAAGGTCCAGACCAGTCTTCCCCTGGGTAATTCGCGACAATACCGGAAAGACAAAGTGGGGTGGGGATTAGAGGGGCAAGGGGAAGGGGCGGGATTTGGAAGACCTTATAAGGTGTTAGTAGAGAGAAACATCCTCTTGGGGTGGGGGTGGGGGTGGAGGAGGACATAGGGCATAGAAAACTTTGTAAGTTGGTTGTGGTATCAGGGGCCGATTTGTCGATCGGCTGGGGGTTTGTTTTGTACCTGCGGGGTTTTAATATAGTGTGCAAGAAAGTTCTCCTTGGGCTACGGGCTCGCTGACGTCCTGCTGGGGACGGCTGTATGCGACGCGATGCGGTGCGGAGCCGGGGGAGCGGCCGCAGCAGGCGCGCCTATCGGGCGGGTGCAGGGTAGGCCTAAGGGCATGTGCGGGTGCCGAGTAGGTGCCTCTCAAGTGTGGGGCCGCGTGGTCAAGATAGCTCCTTGCGGCGGCAGTTGCAGCCTCCCCCCCCCCCACACACACACACACACCCCGCCCCGCCCCTCCCGTTTTTAGCAATCGGCAGGACTTTCGCTTTGAAGGCCTGGGTATAATTTTAGAGACGGGCATCCCAGCTGCCTTCACCAATAAGGGACGCAAGGGAATCGGTCACGCTTGTGTCGGACGATTTGTTGCCTCTTGCAGATGCGTATAGCGGTTTCCTTTTTCTGGGCCAGCGAAGGAGGAATAACTTCTGGCAAACGCAGAGGGGCGGCTGTCAACCGCGTGCTCCTGAGCGGTGCTGCCCGGTACTGGAAGTGAGCGGGCTGCTGGGGACACGGATCATTGCTCAGCTGCATCATAGTTTTGGGCCCTGTTTTGGCGGGGGGAGGGTACCGGCCTGTAATGCCCAGCACAAGTCAGCATTCTAGTGCTGAGCCTGTAACTACACTGAACACCCACCCACCACTGATGTCACAGGTCATGTGACACAGTACCAATAAAAGAGGCCGAGCGCACGTGCTCTGGGCCAGTTGCACCGAGCAAGCAGTGTGTCCTGCGTCCAGTCATTTACCCAGCATGAGGGCCTTAGGCCCGACCCTACAATGGCGACGAGGGTAGCTGTGTCCACGCGTGCCACAGCTCTAAACATCATCGAAGGAAAAGGGGGTGAGAATGCTGCTCGCCTGAGAGCACCCCCTGCGAAGAAACGGGCCGGCCGCCGAGAGGCCCGTGGGGCGTGTGTCGAGCCCCGGGCCTAGAGAAGAAGGAGGAGGTGACCGGGAGCTCACCCCGCACCTCTCCAGCCTGCCGTGGTCCGCCCTGCCGTGGCGGAGCCCCAAGAAGACAAGCGGAGCCATCGCGGTGCCCACCCGCGGAAGCACAGGCCCGTCGGCCGAAGGTGAGCCCCAGACTGTGAAGCACTAAAAGCGGAGCCCACCCGCTATGAGCCACGAACACTTAATACGCCCCCTGCAATGAGAGCGGCGCCAGATATCGACTTAAATTAAGCAAGGCTCGCGGAGCCCACCCGCGGCCTGCCTGCAGCGATGCGGCGTCGGCCGCTATTGCCCCTGTTATTGAAGCAAGACTCGCGGAGCCCACCCGCGGCCTGCCTGCCGCGACGCAGCATCGGCCGCTATTGCCCCCGTTATTGAATCAAGACTCGCGGAGCCCACCCGCGGCCTATCCGCAGCCACCCCTGCCCCGCCGCACAGCGGCTGACCAAAGCTACTGCGGCGTAGGGGAATGGGCCCGCAGCGTGTGGAGAGCTGCTGGGCCCTGGAAAAATAAAGCGGAGCCTACCCGCTATAGGAGGAACTTTGCCCCATCGAGGAGCGAGCACGGCCACAGCCCCCACTTCCTTCGCGGGTGCAGCCGAGTGAGCCCGCCGCGGTGAAGGAGGGTTAAATAAAAGAGAGACCAGCAGGTTCGGGCAGCAGCGACGACCCTTCTCCCCGCCCCGCGCAGCGTGTGACCTGAGGGGCTGCTGCGGGCGGGGAGTGCAAGATTGAGACAGCGCAATGCCCGCAGTGAAGAGCAGAAAGCGCCTGGAAACAAACAGAGCAACTCACCTTAGTGAAGGGGAGCCTTCTGGCGAGCCATCCAGCAGTGACTGTTTCAGGCCGCACTCCGGGTCCTCTACTCCAATGATCCCAGCGAGAGCCGAGCCTGGAAAAACGAACTCAGCAGCCTATAGAGAACACTTCCAAGGCTGAAACCAGTGAAAGCATCACGGCCATCTAGTGGCCTTTTGGGGACACTGCAGTGAAGGGGAAAAGACAGCTTCCAGATAAGCCTGCACAAAGGCGAGTGATCATTGCAGCTTTGCCCTAGCAGCCCCAAGTGTGCCACAGGACAGCAGACTCCCCACGTAGGACTCTAGCAGCCAAGTTAAATACCACAAGGTGAGACAAGACTAGGACAATCAAAGTGAACACAACGGCAGCACTGAACAGCAGGCGCAAGAGTGGGTGCAGAACACTGCCACACCGGAACCCCACCAAACAAACACACAGCCAAAACCACGTGACCCCCAAAAGCGATGCCTAGAGATTGAGAGAGAACCACCTGCGGGCAGGTGGCTACTCCCAAGAAGAGAGGAACGTGCCACAAAGCACAAGGAAGGTTTGCAGCAAAAGACTACGAAGGGCAGCAACCTGCCCGCCGTCACGTCCAAAGATGTATACAAGCCATCACACTGCCGAAGAAGAGAAAAGGTAATGGCGCAAGAGCGCGCCAGAAGCATAAAAGAGCGCGAAGACAACCCCAGGAACGCGCCAGAAACCCCAGAAGCGCATCAGGAGTGCAGCAACTCCACGCAGGACACTACAAAGGATCGCAACCACCAACGCAAAGGAGAAGCAAAACAGAAGAAAATCCATGGAGTGGTGACGTAACCCTCCAGAAGCGAACACCCAAGAAGCATCTACGCCACGCCAGAAGAGAAGACAGCGATGCCTGGTGGCCACAGGTCATCGCTGCAACAAAATGGCGAAAGTAAGAACACCCCCACACGAACCAACAATGGTTCTGGAACTCAGCACCAGGACGTGCGAAAGCGCATGACGCAAATGCGCAGCAGTGCGGACAGCACTAGCCCAAAGCAGCAAGTCACAAGAGAAGACATGAAGAGCGCACCCAGATGCGCACCAAACCAACTCAACTACGATGAACAGGAAATGGTTGCGCAGACAACCCGCAGCATTGAAGATACATCACAGAAGCAACCTGACCACTCAGCTTGGTCACAAAGCACGAAGTCGACCAGCCAGATGGTCGCAACAAGAAGCCTACCTGCCGGACCTCGGCAGAAGGGACCAGCACGAAGTCCAAGAAGCTCAGCACCACAAATCCTACCTGCCAGACCTCGGCAGAAGGAACCAGCACGACGTCCAAGAAGCTCAGCACCACAAATCCTACCTGCCAGACCTCGGCAGAAGGGACCAGCACGACGTCCAAGAAGTTCAGACAATGCACGGTCCGACGACCTAGACCCACGAACTTCAACCACACAAATTAACGAAAGCAACAGGAAGAAGAGGTGAAGGTCGCGACGCTAACCCTGGGAAGCGAGTAATGAGAAGTTAGTGTCCTAGGACTAGGACAAGACCAGGAAGACACGTGCAGAGTGCGCGCGCTGCATGGGGAAGCCTGGCCAGAGAAGATGAAGAAAAGGGGAACAGGGTACGTTGCGAAAAGAGGAGAAGAGAAGAAGAAAGATCGGAGCGGCACACTGCCACCGAAGAAAGGAAGGAAAGAGAAGTCAGTGTGACACCCAGTCACTGCAAGGAGAATGAAGAAAGAACAGAGTGGCCACTGCCACTAAGAAGAAAAGAAGGAAGACGCAATCAGAGTGGCACGACTGTCAAGCTAAGAAGAATGAAGAAAGAACTGAGTGGCCACCGCCACTAAGAAAAGAAGAAAGGTGACAGGCACTGGAACACCGGAGTGCAATGGAGAACAAGCCTGGTAAGAGCACCGGCAGAGCAGACCAAAGACAACCACCTACGAGTCATCCATCCACATGGCGAACGCAGAAGGGAGCAAGATAGACTGTTGAAGACATCTACCTCTGGAGTTGGCGGAAGATCGAATGGCGAGAGTGCTCACACATCCAGCTGATGAACTGACCACTCCACACCGACCCGTGGCAACCCAAGAAGAGGCCTCAAGGAACTCTGGTGGCAGCAAGTCCCAAACGGGAGACAGATCTACAGAAGCACGTCTGCAGGACTCAAGAGGATGAAAGCCTCAAGAGCAATGAAGAGAGTCGACAACTCAACCTTCAGGTGGAACTAGGACACGACGGTGAGGTTCGTGGAGCGCCCTGCTCACGGCCCGAAGGCTATGGTAGAGCAACGCGACCAAAAACACCAGTCCAGTGGAAACCTGGCAAAGAGGTCCTCCCGGACATCTTGTGGCAGAAGAAAACCGGCGAGAGGGGCATCCTAGTGAGAGGGATGTTCGCACCTACTCTATTCACCTGCTAAGAAACACACTGAAGCCTGCCTGGAAACAACACGCAACCAGCTTGGAGAAAAGAAGCCGGAAGGCAAACAACAACCACGTCATCCACCTCTCTTGAACCATTCGTCACCAAGAGAGCAAAGCAAAAGGCAGGGCTGAGAACAGCCGACAGAGAAAGAATGAACCCGCCGAACAACTAAGAACCGTGCCACCAAGAACTGCTAATTCAAAACGCAAGAACTGCTAATTCAAAACGCAAGAACTATACTGCCTGCGGCTTGCAAGCAGCCAAAGAGACTCTTTTGAAAGCGCAAGTCCAATGTTATTTTCTGTGTTTTCTTTCCCCCACAGGTGTTTGGACTTTTCACGTTTGGTTTACTTTTTAACCAATTTGGGGAGGGATGTAATGCCCAGCACAAGTCAGCATTCTAGTGCTGAGCCTGTAACTACACTGAACACCCACCCACCACTGATGTCACAGGTCATGTGACACAGTACCAATAAAAGAGGCCGAGCGCACGTGCTCTGGGCCAGTTGCACCGAGCAAGCAGTGTGTCCTGCGTCCAGTCATTTACCCAGCATGAGGGCCTTAGGCCCGACCCTACACGGCCCAGGTTTTGAATGCAACCCCCCCCCCAAACCGCGGACACGATCCCTTTGGGGGTGCGGGAGAGGCACGTGACGGGAGGCAGTGTAGTGGGAGGGCCTGAGATTTGGGGTTGCCGCGTGGTAGGGCTTCAGGACGAGGTCGGGGTATACAGGTGGCTTTTAAGGGCACTGTGAGAAGGGATGAGGAACCGCCTGCACGGCGCGAGGCCCGGTGGTGCTTGGGGCTCACCTGGTTGAAGCGACCTAGGGGGGGACAACCAGGACCGGTATTGTGCTGGCATTAAAGGGGATGCCAGCGGGGCGCAAGACGGCCTCGGGACTCTGGCCGGAAGCTAAGTGCAGAAGGGATGACTGCAGCGGGGAACTGCAAAACATGGCCCTACTGTTTTTAGATGGACGGTTATTGAACAACCATTCATCCCAGAACACACCACTGACATAAGCACAGAAGTGGGTATATAAGCTTGGTACTGACAAGACGGGCCTTAATGAAGATATTCGTTGGAAGTCGTTGTGAAGTGCCTCTGAACAGCAAACCACCCTTAACATATAGTTCTAGTCTTCCCTAGTCATGATGTGCCCAGATATGGTACCAGACTTTTTTTACGCACTGTCAATCCATTTCGATACTATTTATTGATCATTTTTTGGCAACTACTGTAATTATTACCAACATTCCTTGCTAAAATCCACGTAATGTGGCAAGTTCTGCATGAACCTACATAATTCTTGGAGCGAGTGTGTTTTATAATACCTACATTGATGGTATTTTATTGCCCATACCTGAGATTATCACGTGACTACACTGTTTACTAGCCGTAATTGGCTGACGTAAAAATATTCCCATAGTGTACAACTATTATGGTCAGGTTTCTTGTTCTAAAATATTGTAGCGTAACAAGCAGCGGTCGGTATAGACCTCACAAATCTTTTTAAAGATTGCATGCGCTACACATCGACTATGTACATAACTGGTACTTCATCTCCTTTAATCCTTGAGATGCACCATCTGCCGGCCGTTACATTTTCAAGCATATCACAGTACATGCATAATGGCACACTCTACAGATTACGCGGGTTCCATCTAAATAACGATTTAGCTTTGACACCAGCACTTAGATTCATTCACCGCTTTGTGACTACATTTCCCTAGAGTGCGTTGCCGTCACGTGATCGCAATCTGACGTACCGCGCATACGAGAATCTCATCCTTAAAGATGGCTCCATGGCTCCTACAAACCACCTCCCCGAGTCGGCTTGGATGCCAGCCCGGAGTACCGACAGAGAGGTAGGTTGGTGGGAGAGAGGGCGAGAGCTCTGAGAGTTATTTAACTGGCACCATAGCAATGTTAAACACATAGAAGAGAGCCACGGTGTGATCCGTTGGCGGGACTCGTAGATAGCTTGAAGGTAGCTGCCTCTCCTTACATCATTAATCGGCGCCGTATCTATGTACTAATGACTTTTTTGTAAAATATGTTTTTGATGCTCGTGAGAAACGATACTGAGCAGCATTATAGAACACTCATTACTCAAGCATAACGTGATGATTTTGTTGGAGTTCTATAACATTTTTACGCTTTGGGCATCAGCATCACCTTCATATATTGAGGTTTTAAGTTTAAATATGAGATCAGCAACACCCTTATGTTATGAGTATTTCATTAACTGTGGGCTTCACCCATACATGAAGCCGAATGGGTACTAGCTGTGCACATTGATATGCCATTTTCTATCTATCTAACTAACTCGGTCCTAATGAGCTATGTTTGTCTTCCTTTTTAACATGCACACATTAGGTTTAGACTGTGATGTAAAGACATTGGTTAAGTCTATACACTTTCTTTACCTTTTACAGTGCGGTGCCCCTTTAATCTGAGCCACAGCCAGGTGAGGTGAGTCTAATCCCTCCTACGCACTAGGTAAGAGGTATAAGGTACCCTGAGAAGTGTCCCAGGGCATACCTGAAATGGATACACCACATAAGCAACATGATAGTTAATACTAATTGATAAGTTTCTTATGATATGTATTTTCTTGTGTATCTTTTCTTTTTCTGTTTTTTTTGTGCTTGATCTACGACGAATATTCAACTCCAGTACAATTCCTACGGCAGGAGGTGAAAAAACTACACCTAGTGATTCAGGTGATATGGTTTTGATTTATAAATATGATTAATTCACTTATAATGTTGCAGTGGCTTGAATAACACCCATCTACAGGTCCTGATGAAAGCAGAAGACAATAGTTGTCGCTTAATCTGCTGAAACATGTCGACCATACACCGGATATAGCAAATATTTGTTGCATACTGCTATCTTGCACTGTTTTTAGCATTTGGTAGAATGAGAGATACTATTAAAAATGTTTTTCTCCCCCATTCTCTCCAATTTTAATTATCACACACAAGAATGTTTTCTCTCACAACACTGCTTGCACTGCAAATTCAGTAGCCTTAACATCTTCATCCTGTTTGGTTTTCTCTATCTCGCCCATACCAACTCACGGGATATATACACATAGTCCCTTTTCGGGTGAATATCTTTGATAGAGAACAAGAGGAAGCCTAAATGATGAATAGGGCGGTACAGGACGGCTACTGATGGGTATCCTAAAAACCCACAGGGGTTTAGAGGTCTAATCACTTTTCCTTAAACCCTTTTGTTTCTTTTGGAGGTTTCAGTCGTATTTTGAGCACAAAGTACTATTTGTTCATGACCCTTGAGGCGCCTTTGTGTGTATTGTGCAGTGGGGAACACCATTGCCTGAGTAGCAGGAGGAGGAGGCCTGGACGGACACTCTGGTACGGGTCAATGGATGGGGCCAGGGGGGAGCTGCGCGGAAGGGAGTGTGTGGCTGGTTGGCCAGGGAGCACTGGGCTTGGATGGGGGGGGGGAATGCAGTAGCCGCTACAGGAGGCTGCGGGAGAACTGTTTGGGGGGGCCAGGGGACAGTTAGGTATGGGACCGGATGGGCAATGTGGTGCCAGGGGGGACTGAAGTAAGCACGCTGGTTTCTTGAATGGAATGTTGGGCGATGGTAATTTATCAGTTGAGCATTGTGGAATTCATTGCCAATGGTCAAGGGGACGACAGGGCTAGGAAGTCCTTACAGTTCAGGGCTCGACAAATCATTAAAAATGCACTAGACCTGCAGGTCTAGTAAACTACAAAATCTCCTCGACCTAAGAAAAAGGCACTTGACCTCAAACTGAAAACTGAGTAAATGTGACAAGTTAACAAGATTTAAAAGCATTTTTATTGCTCATTTACTTTGTGAGAAATAAAGATGCCTTTAAATCTAGCTATCTTGTCACATTTCCTCTGCTTTCAGAGGCAGAGGTCAACAGTAGCGGTCGGAGGTAGGTGTTTCTGTAGGGCGGTGACGTGGGCAGGGGGAGGGGCAGGGTGGTGGGTAGTAATGTATGGATTACGGAGTTTTACAGGTAAGTAAACATTTAAATAAATAAGACGAATTTCGTTGCGCGCACTGCATCACCAAATGTGATGCAGTGCGCGCAACGAAATTCGTTTTATTTATTTAAATGTTTACTTACCTGTAAAACTCCGTAATCCTTACATTACTACCCCCCACCCTGTCCCTCCCCCTGCCCACGTCACCGCCCTACAGAAACACCTACTGCCGACCGCTACTGGAGGTCAAGTGTCAGTTTGTATTCCTACTCGCCAGAAAGGGCGAGTATGACCTAAAAATAGCTTGTCCTTAATCAATCTGACTCGCAAATGCGAGCGGGCGAGTGAATGTTTCGAGCCCTGCAGTTAATTGGTGGCCATGGCGCTCGATGTTGTACGTGAGAAGCTGGGACTGGCGCAAATGCAGGTTTTGTGCTAACTGGGTTGGAGGGGCTCTGGGTGGGTGTTTGCACGGGTCCGAGGAAGCCGTGAGCGGGCTTAGGTGACTACGAGGGAGGCCCATCCGAGGGGGCAGTCGGGGCTATAGTGTGCGACTGGTTGGACTGATAAGCTGTTCCCCTCTGATTTATTTATTTAAGGTTTTATATAGCGGTGGCCCGACCTGTAGGTATCAGAGCGCCCTACATACCCACTGTGACGAACAAGAGTGGCTGCGGTTGTGAAGCGGAGTAGGGCTCTGGGGTGCTGGCGTCTTTACAGCATGTCGGTTCTGAGAGTACCACACATGAGAGGGGGTGGTTTTAGGCAGGGTGTCCAGTGGGGGGTTTCGTAGGCGCAGAGTGAGAGGCCGAAGGGTGCAGCAGAAGGTGTGTAGGCCGGTTTACACAAGGGCTGTGCAATGATGACGGAATCTGGGGGACGTATGAGGGGTGTTTGTGGCCTGTACGGATGACGCTGTGTTATTAGAAAAAGGAGTTGCCCCGATCTGAGGATACAGGTGGGAGACAGTCGTATGCTGGGATATCTCGGGTATGGCTTTACACTATGACGCATGGAGGGGGACATGGTGCAATGAAGCAGATAATGGGGGTGATTTGGTCACTGGGATGAATTGGGGCCTTGCAGCAGAGTGGGTCAAAGGGGGGGCTATTGATCTGACTTGCAGAGCAAGGGCCCGATGAAAGTGAGTGGGTGGTCATGGGCAGGGATTGGCCCTGAATTGTGACTTCACCACGAGGGGGCACTTTTTCGAGGACGAGGAGTGGCTCACAAATGTGATTTGTTTACGAGGGACGCAGTAACGAAGGAGGGTCGTTCACTGCGATGTGGGGGCATCTTCCCGGTAACGATTGGCTTGACGCAAGGTGATTGGCAAACCTGGGTACTGTCACAGGTGGTGGATGGTTGTTCACCGAACAAAGGGGGGCTCCTGTCACTAACAAGGATTGGCCCAGCACATGTTTTTGTTACACAGGTTGCAAGGTAAAGTGGGCAGGGTTTTTTCACTGAGCGGGGAGCATTTTTCCTGGACTGGGATTGCCTCCGTTATATTATTTGCTTGCGCAAGACACATGTTAAAGTGGTGGCTGGTTGGCCACCAGATACCACTAGGTGGCGGATGCATTTGCTGCACAGGAACTTGTGGTACAAGTGGTGCTGTACAGGTTGGCACCTTTTGCGACTGATGGTTGGCCCATCAATGGTGATTTAGACGGTACATACGATTGGGGGTGGGTTGGTTGCCCACCGGGTGCTGCGGGGTCAGCTGATAGCGGGGGGGGGTGAAAGGTGCCTAGGAGCTGGGGGGGCAGGGAACCGCCCTACAGGGTGTTCCCAGGTTGGCGGTACTTTGGAGGGGTGGTGAGTCACATACGGGCAGATCCATCCCTCAGTGGGGAAGATTGTTACACGGGTGACTGATAGCGGGGCGCGGGAGGCAATGAAGGAAATTCAACAGGATGCTCGGAGGGCAAGTGAAGGTGAGAATGGGGCAAGGAAGGAGATCACCGAGTGAATGGAGAATGAGTCAGTATGGGATGGGGAAGTATATTAATTTGCAGTTATGTATTATGTGATAAAGTTTAATGGATCGCAACCTTGTCCAAATGAAATGGCCTTTTACGCTTCAAGAAACAGCGTTGAGTGTGGTTCTTGCGCGACAGGAAGAGGTGAAGCTGATGATTGTAGCTAAAGGTCACACGGGAAAGGGAGTCTGTGTTGTAATAAACTACAGCTTTCACTTTCCGCTCCCTTTTCACCCCGTCGCGCAGGATAACGAGTTGCTACAGAGTTAACAGCTCTTACTCTTAGACGTATTGATGAGTAAACAGGATTTTGTGTTTTTTACACGGACTCTAGAGAGAAACTGAATCTTGTTTTTTCGAAGTGGGGAGAGGAGGTGGAAAAGTCGTAATTCTTCGAGCAGAAAATATGAGTGGCTTTTGTAATGCGAGAAGGCACGAGCATGACTGGGAGTCATATCTGCCAAGGTTTCAGATTGCCATGTGTGACATTTTCAAAATTACAGTGTAGTTATGAGTGACATTTCAACAACATGAGAGACATCAAGTAATGAAGACCAGGGAAACAAATAGCAGACATTCCGATTGGCTCCCCCCACAGACCGATGTAGCCTGTGGTTAACTTTAAAGGTATTTGTATGATTTTCTGAACTCAACGTTATAAAGCAACGGCCTTTACATTTCATTAGAACTGTACGTTTCAATTCAACGTTAAACTAAAAATGATTTAGTTGCAAGCGTGACTGGAAAATCAAATATTTGCGCACCAGACACAAAAGCAAATATAAGCAGCTCCTTCAGTAGCGCAGCACATAAGAAAGCGCAGACCTGGGAAATTACTGCCTACACATAATAGCAATAGATATCTCGGTAGTCATTATTTCAGGCATCTGCTCTATCTTTGTGCGCAGATACTGACAACCCAGGGAAGTTTACGTTACACTCTCAAAGCTGACACCCGGTTACACAAAACATCAAACATCTGCTGAAAACGTATTTCTTTGAACTCCTGCCCCTGAGGAAGCTTCACACTTTTCCGACAGGGCTTGTTAAGCAGTGTAATTAAAAAAATAGGTGCACACTGCCCCCGGGTCTGGTGTGTAGCCTCCCGCTATTTGTAACGAGTAGTGGGACCTTTACCCACTCAGCACCTACCACGCAGTAAAAAAAACCCGGGTCCTCCACAGAGAAACTGGTAACTTTTCATTTCAAGTGCCAACTCCATCTCTGAAGAGAAGGATGTCACCATAGGAAAGGAGAAGGCCAGGGGGCAGCAGCACAGCGGGGATACTGCAAAGGAAGGAAGAACGGCACCAGCACCCCCTGAGGCTCTTGTTAACTCTACCATCCCGCCAAATTGCCCGGCAAACTTTCCAGCAATTCAATGACAGCGTGGCAGGAGTTAACTAATAAAAACAAATACTGCCTGTCATTCAGGCTGCACTTACCGATGTCGGCTCACGGTCCAGTGAGCTGGGGTCAGTGGCATGGCCAGGGTGGGATCCAATCCACGTCGTTCCAACCACCGACCCTGGCGATGATGGTGAGCAGCACTTGGCTCTCAACCTAATCTCCTTTCCCTGCCCCCCTGCCGCTTTTGAATCTCATCCCCCACTGGCCTTTGCCTAATTAGCTCTAACAAGCTGTTCCTGGCCGGACACTGATTTAAAGTCCGTTATGCTCGTGTATTGGGCCGGGGTGTCTAGCTTGGATACATTGTTGGCGTCCAAGAGAAGAAGAACTCGCAGAGCTGCGAGCTGCTAGACTTATAACCTCGAGAACAGTGCACACCACGCTACTGCTGCAGTGCTTACATAGTGCCTTATAGCAGCGCTCTGCATTGACGGGTGAGTAGCACTATAATGCGTGACTAATGCATTTCAGTGCGGTGATGCGGAGAACCACACTGAAATGCGTTAGAATCACGCCTGATGTGTGCCGCTTGGTAGGACTGGGGAGTGCGGGGGAGGGGGGCAGGGCTCAAAGAAGTCACAGCCTGGGGGGGGTGGTAGGGAGGGACGGGAAGAAAGTAGTTTGTGCAGAGAAGGGGCCAGTAGCCATGTAAGGATACAAATGACTGCCATGGCTGTCATGGGGAGGGACTAACAAGCTCAAAACCAATCAGAAGGCATCATTTATCACCTAAGCCAATGAAGAAGACGGGCTGGAGAGTGGGCGGAGCTTCCACAAAGCTTCCACTCTATAGTGTATACTGCATGCCTCGCAAAGCGATGGCAGCACATTCGTGCTGCATCTCTAGGCGAGACCTAAAAATGGAGTGCAATGGGAGCTGGAATAGGACCTTCACTTGCACCTGATGTAAACAAGCATTGGCCATGCCAATTGGTTTCGCCATATAAGTGTATTATGAAAATATGTCCTCGGTGCAGTGCAGAGTTGGAAAAGCATTCCAATGACACATGCGTGGCTCAGACAGGGCGGTAAGGGAATTCTTGCCCACTTGTAGTTGTCAATCAAACACAATAACATTTTGTACAACAGGTGCTATGAATTCACATTTTTTAAAGTGCTTTCATAATGGTTAAATCAAATGTTTGCCTAAAATCACACAATTTAAGCAGGTAAGATACGCCTCGAACCATGGCTGCAGCAGGGTCGGGTTGCTTCTGCGTTCTGGTTTTGTATAATATTTGCGACCCCGGAACTAATTGCAGCAGCGCCCTTCTCAAGTTCAACAGCAGTGTATGCTTCCTTCCGGCAGTATAAGCAGTAATTGTCCCCCGCCCCCTCCTTCCACCCTCCATAGACATACTGACAATGTTTCTTAGACAGGACCTGACCTCTTGTGTTAGTAGAGGACAATTTCCAGCACTTAGAGGAAAATTGATGACTTTAATGAAAGCCTCCACGTGAGGGATTTGTGCTTCCAACGGAGTACAATAGTTGTCGTGTGGGGTGAGGGGGAGTTTGGCTGCTTTGCGGGGGGCTGTTCTACACATGTGCACATTCACTTGAAGTGATTACTTCACACTTCTCTCTTCGTGAGATGCTGCTGCAATCGGACTTAATGGAATCCTCTGGAGACTAAAACAAATTAAAGGGTGAACGGGTGCTGGATTTTGCACTTGACCAGTTAGAGATGGTTTGTATTGCATCTCTGGTTGCAGCACATGGTGATTCGGACCCTGGACCCCATATATACGTATGAGGAGGGAATGCTAGCTCATATTCCAGAACTTTTTCAGCTCAGAGCTGTGCTGTGGAAGTGGGTGGCTTTCAATCTCAGGCATGGTCCTATCTAAAACACCTCAGAGAAATTCCTCGCGACCTAGCTATTTTAGGTGATATGGATGACCCACCCCAAGTCCCCGAGTGCCTGATTCAGACAGCAATAGCACCGGTAGTAATAGTTCAGATTGCCAAATGACATTTTTTTTGATTTGTTAATTACTCTGTCTCTTCTTGAAAAATCTCTCAGATTTGTCAAACACCGATGTGTGCATAGCAACTGGGTGAATTAATATATGCGTTCCGCTGATGAATATTGATTGGAAGGAATAGGCGCAACCGTTAGCCACCAATAATAAACAGTCCCAAGATGCAAGTGTGGTATTTTCCACCGTGTTTCATTTGGAGGCCAATCATCATTGTACTGCAACTCACAGTAACATTTAGGAAACGGCCTCATTGTAAGTTAATACTACGTGAATCTTCACCGAGGGACGGGCCTACGGGCATGCTGTAAATGCCCAGAATCAGCTGCTCTTTGACGAAAACGCCTGAAAACACACACAGGAGACAGAAAGCCTACTCTAATGGGACAACTGACTTATATTGGAGACAGGGTGGGGGTTATTTTACACGGTAGAAATCCAACTTTGTAACAAGTAAAATATATATAATAATAAAGGAGGTAGCCTACCTCTAGACAAGGAGGGGAAGGTGTATTAGTCGAAATGAAAGTAAAGGAAGGGTTAGGCTGTTAGCTGTTTTTAAAAGCACCCCTTCAAAACAATTATGCACTTACCCAGTGCAATGCTTAAAAATGTGCGTGTGCGCCTCAGAGTTCGTGGGGAGGGCAGGTTTTCGGCAGCACTTTCTTCCCTCATGCAGTGGTTTGGTGCTGTTGTACCGAGGGGTAGCGCGTTCCTAGTTTGGTGGCTAGTGCAGGCTCTTGCGACATTTGTTTCCTTCTCAGAGAGTAGTTTTGCTGCTGTTCTGCAGAGGGGCAGATAGTGCCTGGTACGTTTGGATAGGGCAGGCTTCCGCCGCGCTTTCGTCCCTCACAAAGAGTGGCATGCTGCTGTGGTGCCCTGGGGGCAGCGATTGCCTAGTGTGGTTAAGTAGGGCAGGCTACGGCAGCACTGTCTTCCCTCTCAGAGAGAGGATTGCTGCTGTGGTACCCTGGGGACCGCGAGTACCGCAGGTTCCCCCCAGCACGTTCTTCCCTCTCAGGGAGTGGTTTGCTGCTGTGGTTCCCTTGGGGCTCGAATACCACAGCCTCCCTCAGTACTTTCTTCACTCTCAGGGAGTGGTTTGCTGCTGTGGTACCCACGGACAGCGTTTGCCTGGTGTGAATAACTTATAACAGTTCAGTGTGCATCATTAGGTTGCCCGTGCCCGGGAGACACTGCGTGCCGCGGAGCGTGTGACATGGCAGCTCTTGCACACACGGGGCATCATCGACGTGCGTGAGACGTCAGGCTTCCCAACAGTGACAGTGTGTTCTCTGCCCCCTCATGTTGAAAATAGCAATGTGTATGTACATAAGCGGCGTTCATTTATGCTCACAGTACCCCTTGTTGTAAGCAGAACAGATATCGCTAAAACACTGACTGTGTTATCCCGCTAGCATAGACCGATGCACACACGTACACGACAGCCATTTTAGGTACCATGGTCTCTCTGCTTGCGATTGATCACCAGCGCCCCTTCCCTGACCCTGCAAGCTTCCCCCATGCACCCTGATCGCCCCCGCTCTCACATGCACAAGTCATGAGCCCTCCCCTCCCGCATGACTCTGTCTCTGAGAATCACACCCCGCGCCTAACCAACACCTCCTGTCCCTCCATGAATACCCCTCCTTTGATGACCTCTTCCTCTGAACCTAATTGTCTACATGGACCGCTGGTCATCCCTTAGCCTGAGGATACAGTTCATTGCCCACTACTGTATGCACTCGCCTCTCTTGAAAGGAGCCACTATTGATCATGACCTCCCCACCCCCTGAGATTCGATCAGGAGCACACATTCCAAAGGAATCAGCAGAACACTCAGCTGCGTGACAGCCCCCTCCTATTGTATGGAGGATAAGGGCCCCTACTGTAGCCACGTGATGGAATATCTTCGTACTTCACAATGTCTTGATTGTAATAAAGGATGCCTGTGTGCCACGAGCCTGTGTATAAAAGACGAAGCCTCAGAGAAACTTGTTAGAGCACCTCCCGAAGACACTAAGCGAGTGTCCGAAATGACATGTTCTCCTCATGAGTAATAAACTCTGTTCTTGTTTTCCTGCTTCCAGTGCCCGTCTCTTTGTTTGGTAATTATTCAAGATGGGAACTAAGAGTCGCCCTGCACCAGCAGCCTGGGCATCGGGTGCGATATGGGCTGACTTTTCTACAATTGGCGTCCCAACGCGGGGTCCATCAGCGACATAAGGTCCGGTAAGAGAGGTCCAGACGATGAGGTGAACATCTAAATGATTGGAGTATACCTGCCTTGAGAGGGCCCTCGTCCGGCTGCCGATTGAATGAACTTCACCGATTCCGAACGGACCTCTCTCAAGTGACCCATTGTCCTGACTGGAATCCCACAGGACTGCTGCGGTAAAAACATGGAGAAAAGAGAACGATCGGGCGCTGGAAAAAGGAAGGCGAAGAACTGTCCACATGGTCCGGTCCGGGTAAGGTCGTGACACACGACAAATTGCGAAATTGATTGATTGATTGTTTGAAAATACTAGTATTACTCACTTTATTGTCTCTGAGAGATTCTCTATTTGCAAACAAGCACAGAGTCGCCATACTCTGTTTAGTCTTTGCAGATAGTGAAGGATAGGTAATGCAGACTTTTGTCCCCATTGTAATCCGTCATACCTATTTTTCTCCCCATTGATTGATTGTTTGAATCGAGCATTGAATTGTTCGAAGTTGGTTCTCTTAAGGATCTTCTCTGCCTGCAAACGGGGAAGAATAGGAATATTCTCTCTCCCTTTGCAGATAGTGAAGGGTAGGTAACGCAAGCTTTTAACCCGTCGTACCTATTCCGTTCCTCATTGATTGATTGATTGTCCGAACATTGACTGTTTGGAAATGTTCTTTTTTGGAGGTATTCTCTGTTTGCAAATAACGTGGAATAGGAATGTTCTGTCTAGTCTTTGCAAGTAGTGAAGGGTGGGTAATGCGGACCTTTGTCCCCCGTTGTAATCTGTCATGCCTATCTACTCCCCACTGATTGATGCACCAGTCTCACCCGGACCATTCACTAGAGGTAGGTCATCTGGCCCGACCAGAGAGCACCCCTTGTGAAAAGGACATACGCAATAATAACGAAGTGATCGCTGTATCCTGTTAACAGAAACTTTAGCAGGAAACAACCTGGAAAGAAAGGAATAGGAAAATGAAATCAGTAGGCCACTGATGAACTTTTTATTAAATAACGAACAAGGAAACGATAACAATACGTAATGATAAAACCTATTATTGTCCTAGAAACAAGAAACGTTAGAAATAAGCCCGTAATAAGAAACCTGAAAATGATAAGAGAAGCCAAGCTTGACATTGCAACGGCCATGAGGCAACGAGGCTTCATCGCCCCTCATTGCTCCAAACATGTCTGTCCCACCGCCTGCCACGCCCAAATAACGGCAACCTGGGAAAGATACAAGTCAGCAGACATCCGCCCCCCTTTCTGGAAACTCCCAAAGTGCAACAGGTTTGCGGCTACGCCCAGCCGGAAGCAACACATGTAGGGTGGGTCCTGCTGCCAACCGTCGGCCGGAGATCATCACATAGGGTGTAGCCGGAGGAGAGACCGAGGCCGACGGGACCCGGCCAAGGGGACTGCTACGACAACCCTGGAGAGTTGCAAGGGGGGGGAATGTCCGTGTCCTCGACCCCCCCTCTCGCTCCCAGTCTGGACCAGCATCCATGGAGGGCCTGGGAGTGGAGAGGCCACTACACGAAAGGCCCAGGAGAGGCGCCACGCGCCAAGGTCTGTCCCAAGGATGGACTAAGGGACCCGTTCCTGGGGCCGTGGCAAGGAGCGTCCGGCCGCCATCCACCGAAGGCCCGGCCCGAAAACATGCCAGGCGCCACTTCTTTCTTTTATAATGGCTGCGACAACCCTGGGGGGGGGATGTCTTGCACATGCCTCCGACCCCCCCCCCGTCCTCATCGCCTGGTCCGGCCATAACAAATGTGAAGCGAGGCGCCGTGGGGTGCACCGGGAGGGAGAGGCGGCGCGAACGAGCCTCTCCCACCTCCTCAGGTGGAGGCTCCCCAGCTGCGCCCTCAACGCACCTCGCACCCGGCAAAGGGTTCGTCCACTCTTGCGGTGCAGCGACGCTCCACGCACCCGGAAAAGGGTTCATCCACTGTGGCGATGCTGCAACACCTCGCCCGGCAGGTGGGAGCCCGTCTGCTCATTTGACCCCGCGATCGCCGGTAGCTGCCGAAATCTCAAAATGGCGGTCGACCTTGCAAGAGCGGGCCCAGCATGAAGGAATGTCCCGGTTGCTTGTGGATACCACCATCATAAAAGTTCTCCTCGTCCCTGAAGATTCTAGAGGAGCCGCTGGAGCCCCCGACTCCCGCAGATACCCCCGATGGGGAATGACTGCCATGATTGCCCTCGGAACGACGGAAATGTAGCCGCAGGACGTCGGCGCTCCCATGCTGTCGCCAGCCTCAGTTTGAATGACTAGAATCCTGCAGACTACAGTTCGGATCTGTTCCGGTGAAAACACAGTATGACCCGGTAGAAAAAGATTGTTGCCTCCCTCCCCTTTTGACTGATGGTTCAGACCACCGATCCTTTCTTTTGCCCTTTAACGGAACTTTTGGACTGCCAAAGGAAGCTCTGGGCCAACCACGAGTTAGTAGAGATTTAGACTATGCCTGGTTCTGCCTGACTGCACCCAAAATGGCGCCGATGCAAATGAAACTCTCAACTCCTTATTGTACCCCGATTGCTCAGCCTTGGTGTCATAGGATATGTATGAAGTTTTTTTAAACATATAGATTGATATAGGATGTGTACTGATTATGAGTTCGGACAATGGATTGATATAGGATGTATACTGTCAGCTCGGACAATGAATTGATATGAGATGGGTACTGATTATGTGTTCGGACAATGAAGGACAATGAATTGGCATGAGATGGGTACCGATTGAACATTCGGACAATGAATTGTTGTTGAGTTTGGCGCATCATGATTATTGAAAGTTCGAAATTTCGATGCTTATGATACTCGCTCACACTAAAGATTCAATAAGATTTTTATTGCACTTGGCGCATTTTTTATGAAATGAACGACCACCGACTTCATTAAGTTTTCCCTAATAAAGTATCCCCACATCTACAGTTCCAGCCTGCTCCGTGGCCGGCCCACGGGGTTGTAGGCCCGTATTTGTGCACCGACATTCTTATTAAAGATTTTTGGAGAAAGCAAATATAGTTGTCCGCGTAAATTGATAAGTCTCGAATGAATGATCACTATTTTCGATATAACTAAAATATAGGTGAAATGACTCAGCTCGATTAGATAAGGGTATAGTACGCAGAAATACTGCAAACATGAACGGTCCAGGTTTTTGTTGTATGTACTTTGCACATTTTTGTACAGCATAAAGCAACCGCTAAAAGACCCTGGAATTCAGTCTATACTTTATATGCCACCTGTATCAGGAAAATTGTGCTAAAATGCCCCTAAGTCGCCCCGAAGGAGTGCCACCTGGCCTCCCTACATACGGTCCATAATACCACACACTGGCTTCCGATAATCATCTCTCACACACTAAAAGGTTCATCTGGGCTTAAATGCCGAGTTGGCAAGAACTGCGTTCCGTGGAGATAGACCGAGTATGTAGTAAGTAAAAGCCTTTTCGGGTTTATGCGCGCTGATGTGTTCTTAAATGCTGCCCCCGCCCCCCTTCTTTTTCCCTCTTTCTGCAGGTCACCTTGGAACATCGATTAAGAATACAAAGAAGGAAAATGGTGATCTAACAGACGAAGAAGACGGGAAAAAGGCGTTCGATTATGGTGCCCACGCATTCCGAATAATACCACCAAAAATAATGTGCACACATGATTAAGCACTCCACGCTTAAGTAAATAGGGAAAAGTTTAGGGTATATTTCGAGGTAAGGTTTACACAAGTATCCTCCGCCGAGAGGACTAGGAATATTGCCAATATTTGAAAACCTACTACCTCCTTTTTCGCATCCTCATAGACATGTAACTCAAAGCTGCCCCATTGTTCTCCAACTGACACCGACTATTGTCTCAGCCTGGAAACACATTTGCTAAAATGACTCGAAAATACCACTGTGAGCATTAGCCCGACCAGGTTAGTTCATGACCAAGTGGCAGAGACGTAAGTGTGCGCAACCACAACCTCCAGTAAAGGCAGCCGACAATAAAAAGAGAAGAAAAAGTAAAGAGAGCTTAAAATACTGAGAATGCGCAGCGTACAGGAGGAGATCATTTTTGGCCAATAACTGTTCTATGTTTTGTCTTGGATTTTTGTATATAATACATGTACTGTCTCCCCCGTCTGAGTTTGTGTGTACGTGATGCATGAATCTACGTCATCCCTCTGCCTGTGTTTCCGTGTTACTTAACCCCTGTTGTTCTGTGTTGTGCGCGCACTGAATGGCCCATTATTTTACACGTCTCTCTCTCTCTCTCTTTCTCTCTCCATGTCATACGTGTACCGAATGGACCATTTAGGGTGCGGTCTCTCTCTCTTTCTCTCTCTCTCTCTCTCTCTCTCTCTCTCTCTCTCTCTCTCTCTCTCTCTCGCTCTCTCTCTCTCTCTCTCTCTCCCTCTCTACCTCTCTCCTTCTCTCTCTCTCTCTCTCTCTCTCTCTCTCTCTCCAAAAAGCCCCCTGTTTCCTCTTTTCGTGTCTGGTGACGTTGTGCCCCTCCGGCACAAAACATAATTGGGTTTCCTCGAACGCAAAGGTGTTCAGCAAAATTGACCAAAACCAAAACGATTGTGACTTGCCATATTACTACCTCTCCTTTCTGCAAAACGATAGAACCCGAGGTGGTAATGAAGGAAAGGACAGGTAAGACGACGGACGTCCCCTAATCTGGCCTTTTATAAGGGAACTATAACGTCAATGGTCTTCTGTTTCTCAGTTCGTTAGAAATGCGATCCCCAATGCCCCGATTGCCCCACCCCCTGCACCTAAGTGCGGATGTCCAGAGTACCCCACTTCTCCCGATCGACCCCAGCTCTCTGTCCAAAGCACCCACGCGCCCCCGATTAACCCTAGCCTCATGTCAGCTACCCACGAAACGTAATTGATGACCTTGATTAACGGTCATTTCCCAGGAAAGCCATGTTTAACATCTGCCCCTTCCCCCTTCTTCATGACGATAACGCCCCTGCTTGCAAGAGTTAGCCGACCCCGAAGGGAGATGTAAGATTGTCGATACTTGGGTTAAAGGGAAGGACGAGTCTCTACATAAGGACTCGATTTTGAATTTGACGTAATACACTGTGTATAAAAGTCCAACTTCTCTTATCATATGTCGCGAATGAACGCTAAGCAGGTCCATGAATTCAATAAACAATGCCCTTCTACAGACTCCATAAGTGACGACTTCTGACTGTGACCGATGAACTTTTTCCCCACCTACATAGGATTGGGGACGGAATTGAGATGTATAAATGTCTTCTCCTGCCAGTTTTTCTAAAACTTGTTTTCTACCCATTCAAAGATACAATCACCGGAGGAGAGGAGCTGGACGTAACGCACAGCCTGGCCACAGATCATGGAGCACGTGTGACGACCAAAGCTGGAACTGCAGAGCAACGAGACGCGGGACGAGGCATAACTTTCAAACTCAGCAGATGGAGGAATGAAGGGCTGCCTTGAAGCCCTCGACTCGCTGACCCACTCGTGCCTGAAGTCCCCCGTCCCCTTTTGAGTCCGACTGTTGGGCTTGCCTGCTCGTTGTCCTTTGCTCCCTTGGTCCCTTGGTGTGTTCAAAGATCTGGCCCCGCTCCGCCCTCTCTTCCCTCGATTATCCAACTAACTCACCCTTTTCGCATAAACTTTTGACTATAGAATGAGGTTTTGCCACGGAAAAAGAAAAGACATGCAGGTGCCCAGCTTGAGGCACCCCTAAGAAGATAAGTTAGGAAACAGGACTGTGATCTAACAGCAGAGGACTGATCGCACCCTGCAACGTGTAAGGATGAATCCGAGCTGGACCTATAGCTCCACCGCCGGTGCTCAGCAGCGCCAACAAAAGAAGACGGACTCTGTTAAAAGACATTGCGACAAAGACCCTCCCCCTTTCCAGAACTTTCTACTTACCCCTTGACTAATTGCTTGTATCGAATTGAATCCCTCCCTCAACCATTTTGTATTGCCTTTTAAAATGTTTTCATCGGTCACTCATGTGGTTAGTTTTCCCTGTATGTTGATGTCACTGGAGAGAAAATGTGAACTTGATTTTATAATGTGTCGGAACATTTTTCCTTGATTCTGCATCGACTAAATATTATGCCGATCTCTAGGCTTGTATGAAGAACCAACAAATGTAAATTAACATGTATTGCATTCTGCCTATCGCATCGACTATGTAGAAATTGAACTTGCTTATGTAAAAAAGCGGCGACTGTTGAAAATAGCAATGTGTATGTACATAAGCGGCGTTCATTTGTGCTCACAGTACCCCTTGTTGTAAGCAGAACAGATATCGCTAAAACACTGACTGTGTTATCCCGCTAGCATAGACCCATGCACACACGTACACGACAGCCATTTTAGGTACCATGGTCTCTCTGCTTGCGATTGATCACCAGCGCCCCTTCCCTGACCCTGCAAGCTTCCCCCATGCACCCTGATCGCCCCCGCTCTCACATGCACAAGTCATGAGCCCTCCCCTCCCGCATGACTCTGTCTCTGAGAATCACACCCCGCGCCTAACCAACACCTCCTGTCCCTCCATGAATACCCCTCCTTTGATGACCTCTTCCTCTGAACCTAATTGTCTACATGGACCGCTGGTCATCCCTTAGCCTGAGGATACAGTTCATTGCCCACTACTGTATGCACTCGCCTCTCTTGAAAGGAGCCACTATTGATCATGACCTCCCCACCCCCTGAGATTCGATCAGGAGCACACATTCCAAAGGAATCAGCAGAACACTCAGCTGCGTGACAGCCCCCTCCTATTGTATGGAGGATAAGGGCCCCTACTGTAGCCACGTGATGGAATATCTTCGTACTTCACAATGTCTTGATTGTAATAAAGGATGCCTGTGTGCCACGAGCCTGTGTATAAAAGACGAAGCCTCAGAGAAACTTGTTAGAGCACCTCCCGAAGACACTATGCGAGTGTCCGAAATGACATGTTCTCCTCATGAGTAATAAACTCTGTTCTTGTTTTCCTGCTTCCAGTGCCCGTCTCTTTGTTTGGTAATTATTCAAGAGGGGAACTAAGAGTCGCCCTGCACCAGCAGCCTGGGCATCGGGTGCGATATGGGCTGACTTTTCTACACTCAGGCCTTCCTCCTCCGGAGATAAGGAAATGCCCCTGCCGGGCCACGGTTCATGGGAATAAGTAGTGCCTTACCCATCTCACGGTGTCTGTCTGCCTCCTCTGTAGGCGAGCCCGGGCTGTCTCGAGAAGTTTACGGGCTGTCTCGAGAAGTCTGTGAGTGCAGCTGTCTTTACTGGAGAGCCTGGCGCACATCCAGAAGACAACCTGGCGCAAATCCACGGTCAAACCCACAGGGCAGCCTGGTGTTCCAAACCCACGGGCCAGCCTGGCACAGACCCACAGGGCAGCCTGGTGCACACTATGGGGCAGCATGGAGTACACCCACAGAGCAGCCTGGTACTGCATACTCATGGGATAGCCTGGTGCAAACCCACAGAGCAGCCTGGCGCAAACCCACGAGCAGGCTGGTGCTAATCCAGGCCAGCCTGGTGCTAATCCACCGAACAGTCTGGTGCAAACCCACAAGGCAGCCTCCTACAAATCCTCGAGGCAGCCTGGTGCAAACCCACTGGGCAGCCTGGTGCTCCAAACCCACGGGCCAGCCTGGCGTAGACCCATAGGGCACACTATGGGGCAGCCTGGCGTACACCCACAGAGCAGCCTGGTACTGCATACTCATGGGATAGCCTGGTGCAAACCCACAGAGCAGCCTGGCGCAAACCCATGGAGCAGGCTGGTGCTAATCCAGGCCAGCCTGGTGCAAATCCCCCGAACAGTCTGGTGCTAACCCACAGGGCAGCCTCCTACAAATGATCGGGGCAGCCTGGTGCAAACCCACTGGGCAGCCTGCTGCCAATCCACATGAGAGCCCAGTACAAACCGACTGGGCAGCCTGCTGCTAATCCACAGGGCAGCCTGGCGCAAACCCACTGGGCAGCCTGCTGCAAATCCACAGAGCAGCCTTGCTCCATTCACTGGGCAGCCAGGTGCAGCAAACTCACCGGACAGCCTGGTGCAAATCCACGGGGCAGCCTGGCGCAAATCCACAGGGCAGCATGGCACTGATCAGTGACAGCTTGGTACAAATCTATGGCCCTGCCTGGGTCAGACCCAATTGAAAGTCTGATGCAAACCCACAGGGCAGCCGGCTTCAAATCCACGGGGCACCCTGGTGCAAATCCTTTGTAGAGCCTATTGCAAACCCTCAGGGCAACTTGGCTCAACACAGTGGGCAAACCGGTGCAAATTCACTGGGTAGCCTGGTGCAAACCAAAAGGGCAGCCTGTCTCAAACCCTCATTACAGTTTGGCACACATTCACGGGAAAGCCTGGCATAAACCCAAAGGGCAGCCTGGTGCAAACCCATTGGTACTGGGTTTAGTTGCGTACACATGCGTTTTTGGTAATTTACTGACTTGATGTGGAATAAATATTTTATTAGCTAGTAATGAATTGAATTGTGTTATTCACAGTAGCTTCAAAAAATCTTTTTTGCGGTCTAACGGGGGCTAATGGTTGAAGTTGGTGTGTTTTTCTTTTCAGCGCCCAAAATCCTATATTGAACGCAATAAAATCCACTTTTAACGGGTCTACTGGAATTCCAGGTGATAAATTAACCCCTGGCGTGCCCTGGTTGGTCACTGATACTTAATCGCCACGTTCCCTGCATTACTGCGAGTTACTTTTTTATGCCATTAATATAAGCTCTCTAAACCCCCTCTCCACTCATTAGACCACCATGTCCCATCTCACCCGTAACCTCGCTACCCCCACCCGTAAAAGAGTGAGCCTTACTCATTTTTTCGATGACTCTAATCATTTCTTAAGGTCGTGTTACCTCTTGAATCGGACAATCTTCCTTTCTTCCTGTCTTTGCTGCCGCCCCACGGGGTGCTGCACTGCATGTGTGCATACTTCGATTCTATGCTGAGAGTGCGCAGTGCATAAGCTCGGCTTAAAGCGCTCTCTGCGATTAAAAACGCGCACTAACACATACTAGTGTTGGTAATTGATGGATATTTCCACGGTGCGTGGAATACAGACACGCACAGACCTTCAAGTTAATAGTTATTAATTTATAACTGTGCTCCCGGTTCGGACCAGGCGCTGTTTTATTAACGTTTGCAGCAGTTAAAAAAATGGGGGCAAATCGAGTTTGCTTAGCAAGAAAAGTAACAAAACGCTGTTCCTTTAAAGACTGCCCGAAACACGTTTTTGCACGACGTGGGGTAAAAAAATCTATGATCATTTTGAATACCCGTGACGGAAATTAAACTTGTGCTGCGTCTATTAAATCAGTAGCCGCTGCTCTAATGAGTTGGTGGTTTTATGCTTTAAGCAACGGAAAAGTAATTTTGAACTAACAGGTTTGTGCCAACTGCAGTGTCGACACAAACAAGCATTATGTAGTCAGGCGGGTGCAGCTTGTGCTGTCTCCGCCTCCCGCCATCAATTGGGAACGCCACTGCTTTGTTGCGCATGCGTACAATGCAAGGCATTGTGCGCATGCAACCAAAGAGTGCGAATTACGCCACCAATCACGACACAAACAAGCATTGAAAATGCAACCACCAATCACGACACAAACAAGCATTGAAAATGCAACAGGACTCGGATTTACCCGAGCCCTACTGCATTTTAAATTGAAGAGCGGGCTTGAATGAAGGCATGAACGGGAGGGGGTGGTTGTGACACAAGAAGTTACAGACTGCGGGAGGGAATGGGGAAAGAGAGGAAAACCAAACGTTTTTCTAAGTAAAGGGGCTAATAGCCTCAAAAGTGTAAAAATGATATTAGGGCTTGCAGGAGGCGGGACAAAAATGCCGAAAACCAATCAAAATGCTGAATTTTTTATTGTAGCCAATCAAAGTTATGCCTGGAAATTTGGTGGAGCTTGTCTCGTTATACTGGATACAGCATCTCTCGGCGACACAGCGCATGGGCTGCCTAGGCGAAACCTAATAAAAAATTATTCAAAATGTATGCTGTGTACGTGCTAGAGGGTGAGAGTATGTTTGTGAGAGAGCGCATATGTATGTGTGTTCATGTGTGTCTGCTAATATGTGTAAGCATGAGACTCAAAGTGAGTGAGAGTCAGCGACAGGTAGTGAGTGAGAGTTAGTGAGATATAGTGCCAGTAAATGAGTATGAAAAATGAGAGAGAATTAGTCAGGGAATACAAGAGTAAGAATGAATGTAAGGTAGTGATAAAGAGTATGACTGAGAATAAGTGAGTGACAATGGGTGAGCATAACTGAATGAGGATGGGTGAGTGAAAGTTAGTAACAGAGTACGGTTGAGTGAGTAATAGCAAATGTGAGTAAGGATGAGTGAGTGACAGTAAGACTGGGAGAGTTTTAATAGTGAGCTTGTAAGTGAGAATAAATGAGACTGACTGACAGTGACGGTGTTAGTTTGAGTACAAGTAAGTGTGTGAGAAAGTATAAGTGAGTCATAGTAAGAATGATTGCAAGTGAGTGAGAATGATGCAGAATGAGTAACTGTAGGAAGCTGGGTGCCTATAGAGTGTACTAAAACAAAGTACACTGTGCAGAGAGTCCAGAGAGACCCAGATTGGTATACAGAGGCAAAAGTAGATAATGCTAACTATTTGTGGTAGTGTGGGCGAGCAGTTAGGCTTATCAGAGGGTAGTGCTAAGCATTTGTTGTACTCAATAAATGAGACCCACTCAAGAACAAATCTGAGACCAATTTGCAAAAATAACGCTCATTTTATATAATTTCTAAGACCAAGAACTTCATTCACAGGTAATCTTTTTTTTTTTTAGCTATGGATTTTCAAAGTTCGGAAAATAACACAGTTGTGCGCAATTACGCACAATGAATGTCTAGGGAGAAAATTACATATATGTATATAGAATCATACAGCCGGTTCTAAGAGTTCACCTTCGAGACTTAGGATAGCAGCAGGCCAAGGTCCAAAGGTCCACCAGTGAATCGTCAGGTGCATCCCGTATTCAGCCGGGAGCAGGTTGCTGAGGGCCTTGGTAGCTGGTGCACTACGAAGAAGGTGGCCACCTCAAAACAGGCTGGCCAAGGGGACTTACAGGTAAGTCCAGGGGATCCCAAACAAGGGATCGGGTTGCAAGTGCCTCAGTACCATGGGAGCACAGCTGGTTTGTTGGTACCCAGGCTGGGTGCAGAGCAGATAGGTCAGCCAGGCTCTGTGTGTCAAGATGGTCTTTGAGGTCAGGAGCAGGGATGATTCCAAGACAGTTGGACCATTCATGGATTAGGTCTCAGTGATCTCGATGTCCCTTGACAGATGTTTGCTTCCTGGGAAGTTGAAGTCCAGGTTTGACTCTTCATCCCTGTGTCGGGTGCAGGTGGTCCGACACCTTGGGTATTGCTACATCACGGCTCTGGTATGTCCTGCTATCCTGTCACTTGGTGGGGGGACAGATCTAACCCTCGGGAGCTGGTGCATTGCTTCTGGTTTGGTTGCTGTGTAGCCGGTAAGCGGCAAGTTTGGTAAGTCAGACTAGAGCTACTCGGGGGTTCTTGGAGGCCTCACATCAGCAGGACTAGACAGCATACCACAATGGTCAAGTTCTTGAGGGAGCAGGCCGGGTTTCGCACCAGAATTCTGCTGCAGGTACTCCATTTTCAGGTTAGCAGCTCTTCATTGTCCTTTATCTTCTAAGGTCCATCAATTCTGAAGTTCAGGGCCTAGGGGTGTCTCCTAAATACTAAATTCAGGTGTGTTAAAGGGGGTGATAGGTGGTAGCCAATGCGCTTCCTACCTTAATTAGACAGGGACAAAACCCTGACCCTGGTAGGTTAATGCTCCACCCCAAGATGGAAGAATTAGAAACGTGGGGTCTGCATCACCTGTCCCACCTTAGAGGTGTTCAAGATGCATGTGGGTCCACCTCCCTAATCTAACACATTTTCCCTCCTGTCCTCCTTCCAAAAGTGTAGTGTGGTTCCGTGAATTCTGAACCCGTTTTATAAATGGCATGGTTTCATTACGAATTCGATATTAGCGAACCGTAACTAGTTAGTTCGGCAAGTATGAGTGTTTTCGTCGTGTTAGACCGATGGATTCACTACGTATTTAGGGATTTCGTTTTGAACCCTTGGGTTCCATTTTGTGTGTGGCAGCCATTTTGTGGTTGCCCTCACATAGGCCGATGACTGTGGATGAACTGGTCTTTTTAAGTACACGTATACCTTAGCTGCAGTTCGTGCTGACTTTTGTTTGGCCTGAGTGAACTGACCCTGTTGCCTGAAGCTGACCTTGTTGAACCAGTTCATGCCCTTTAGCTGATCTAGATTAAGGATCAGAGCACAGGACGTCGTAAAACTTTATTGCACCCAAACATGCCTTATCTTACTTCTATCTGTTTTCTGTTCCTACTTTTATGGTCTATTTATGATATGGGTTGTGGTCCTTTTATTATGGGGTTTGTTCGGCTTGTCTAAAGAAGAATGTTGGGTTTGTTCAGTGATTGATCATGGGCCGGACAACTGTAAAATGCGTTTGTCGTTATGCAATACTTATTGCTGTGGAAACATGTGATTGGTTGAACTGTAAACTAGGAATGTTTGCCTGAAGCACAATGTTTTGCATAAAAAGGGATGACTTGCTTTGTAAAATTGAGCAGTCTCCTGAGAACTCATACCGTGATGACTTCTAGGACTTCTGTTACTGGCTGCAGCCAATAAATTTGATCTCTGACGCCACCTAGAAGCATTCCCTGTCTCTGTTTGCCAGGACAGGGGAATCCGAAGACATCGGGCGTGTCCCTGATGCCGCCGGTTCTGATTGACCCGGTTCCTCAGTTGGCGCCCAACGC
Source organism: Lissotriton helveticus (assembly GCF_964261635.1). Taxonomy (NCBI): domain Eukaryota; kingdom Metazoa; phylum Chordata; class Amphibia; order Caudata; family Salamandridae; genus Lissotriton; species Lissotriton helveticus. The sequence continues at coordinate 449,507,822 of NC_136061.1, forward strand.
GGGGCGACTTCAGTGGTACCGGTCCAAGCCCGAGGATCGTGAGGAGCTTTGTGAGGAAATTCTGGAGGAAGGCCGCCACTTCATCGACCCCTGTATGTTGACGTGGACCGAAGGTGTTTGCTGCGAGGCTTCCCGCTTTCCGACGGCTCCGAAGGACTGCTGCCCTGACTGTCGCCCTGTCTTGGACCCTCGATAGATGATTTGTAGCGCGAGACGATAGACGGTCTTCTGGTGGTGTGACAGATATTTTGGTTAAGTATAAGTGGGTCGCTCCCACGAATTTGTTTGGTTCTTGGTTTGGTTCTTGGTTTGGTTCTAGGTTTTTGGTTCTTGGTTGATTCGGCTGCTGCAGCAATCGAAGCCGAAGGGCTCGTATATTTGCGAGAGTATCGATAGTCGATAACCCCTTGAAGTTGGAAGCTAGATTAGTGAGCTATAAGATGCCTGGTCTTAGCAAACTTAGAAAATGGTTTAGTTATGGTTGCAACAAAGATTCCCGACTAGAGGACTCGTGTCCGATACCTCCGGTTGGAACTCCGACTTATGAGTTCTATTCAAAACACGGAGTGGGTCCTATTACTTATAATGAAGTATGGATCCATTACACTAAAAAGGATGGTGTTTCACGATGGCCCCAACATGGTAGTTTTGATACTGAGATTTTAGATAATCTAGAAACAAAATTATTTAGGAAGAAAGCAATGTTTGACTCCTTCCGCCTTTGGCGTAAAGAAGCCAAACAAAGAGAAATCAAACAAGCTAAACAAGATAGGAAAGATAGGAATGTGTCAATAATGCAAGCTGCTAGGCAGTTTAAAGAAAACGAAGAAGATAAAGCGATTGAGGTGTCAGATAGGCAGCGTTGCATGGCCATAGATAAATTTTATCCGGCCTTGCTGTCTCCTCCTCCAAAAGCGATTGAAGATCTTGAGAAAGATCCTTTGATTTCTCATTTGCTGTGATTGCCACCTCCTTATGTACAGGGTGCTACTGCGCCTCCATTACCACCGGTTGTTCCACCCTTTGTTGTTCAACCTCCTGCTGTTGTTCAGCTACCTGGTGCTCCACAGATGGTTTTGCCTCCTCCTGCGCAACCCGCTCTAGGGTCGCCAGCTTTGCTACCAGCTTTGCCTCAAACTCCTTTGCCTTCCGCTTCTGCATCTGAGACTCCTACTGTTCTTGTTCCTACACCTTCTTTGCCTCAAAACACTTATTCTCCTGTTCTTATGTCTGCTTCTTCTCCTTCTGTTCGAAAAAGAATGACAGAGACTGTTTCTACTCTTTTGTCTCCATTGTTTGGGTCACTGAATATGACCCCTGTTACGGAACGTAAGCAGAGTCGTAGTCAGCTTCCTGGTTCCGAGGAACGGGCTGTGTTGGATTTGCTGGCTCGTAGATGGATTATAAATGCTTCAAGGTATGATTTGCCAGCAGTTATGGATGTTTTCTTTCAGTGGGAACCGCCTAAGCAAAGGTATGTTTTTAATGTGATGTGTATGTTTCTGCGTCAGGAATAGTAAGATAATTATTTGGATTTGATTCCGCAGGAACTACTTGATGTTCAGTCGGATTTTGCTAAAGGGATGATAGTGGAATCTGATATTACAGATGACGTAGAGATGATACTGGCTTTTAGGTCTAGACTTCCGCCTCAGACATTGTACGCACCTGATTCCTCTGTTAGGAGAAAAGCGAGACAGTATCCAATGAGAGAAGTTCCTCCTATATGGAAGGAAGCAGTTCAGGCTGATGTAAATAGGGGTATTGTTGCCGCTCCCGCGCATTTTCAGCGAATATCGGTTCATATTACTTGGAAGAGATCAGAGGTCTTGGCTCTTAAGCAGACCTTACCTGACCCTTGTAAGAATCCTGCTGGTTATTACAAGGAGTTGTCTCAGACAGTAGAAGCATGTATCATGAATCTAGCTGACATAGATATGTTGATGGGTAATGTAGTTCCGCAATCTTTGTGGGCGAAGATTCGTCATGAGAATCATGTAGGAGAATTAGGAGATACTTGGGCGAATATTATTGCTGCAGATGGTAGACAAGAGGGAGGTGCTAAACCTGAACCTTTGGTTTCAGAATTGCCAGGTAGCATGTAAGCAGAAGAAAGACGAGAGTGTGTCTGACTTCTTCACTAGGTTTGAAGAGACGTTTATTGATCACAGTGGTCAGGATATGAGTACAGAAGGTGGTCAAAGGTTGTTCGTGGATACATTTGTCTTTAATTTGCTTCCCGAACTTTCCAATAAGTTGAAAGATTCTGAGAGTTCATGGGCCGTTTCTTCGTCGGCCCAGATATTGGCTACTGCCCAATATTATGAAAATAGGGATAAAGATGAGAAGGATAAAGCGGAGAAGAAAACGAAAGATTTAAAGACGAAAGTTCTTTTGCAGCAAGCTTATCCGCCTCGTCAGAATCAGCCTCAGTTTCAGCAACCTCCGCAATTTCAGACATTGCTACAGAAACCTGAGCCATATGTTCAGCGATTCTTTCCTGGCCCTAATCAGTGTGCTTACTGTAGAGAGGAAGGTCATTACAAGAATAGTTGCCCGGCTCTGTTACAGCGTGCGAATGGTGCACCTGGTCAGAGAGGTCGTGGTGGTTTTCAGCAAGTGCCTAGGGGAAGAGGTCGTGGTGTGATTCCCCAGAATGAGTGTTCTTCTTCCCTACAGAATTCTGTGAATTATTTTGACTGACAGAATGCTCCGAGTGGACAGTCTGCCCAGTATTATGTTGAGGATTACTGTGTCGAAGGTGAGAGTGTTGGCTATAATGATAGCTAGGACAGCCATGGGCAAAGAGAGGGAGTAGTGTCAGTTCCAGTAGATCAGAGTGGACCTTATGTTGAAGTGATAACATCAGGTATAGTAGAGCCTTTTCTTTTGGATACTGGTGCGACAAAGAGTTCTATTATGCATTCTAAACTCCCTGGCGCACCTTTGTCTGGCTTAACTAATGTTTCCGTAGGATTTTCAGGCGCCCCAGTTCGTAACCCAATTTCTAGTCCTTTGCCTCTTTCCATTGGCAATTGGAAGCTCCACTTATTCTAACGACTGGTTGTAATGAGAATCTGTTGGGGAGTTGGACTTGCTGAAAAGATTGTATGCGACATTGCATTGCTCTCCTTCGGGAGTACAGCTCACTCTTGGTAAGAAAGTGATTTCTCCAATGTTTTTGTCTAAAGATTGTTTGCCACTGGAATTGCGTTCCCTTCCTGATACGCTTTGGGTCCAAATGATGTTGGTCTTTTGCAGATTCCACCGTATGTTGTTACCCTTAAAATGAATGCTAAGCTACCTCGTATTCCCCAGTATAAAATATCGAGCGATTGTGAGAGAGCTCTTTTGGCAATTGTCTATGATTTGGTTGAGAAGGGTGTAGTTGAAGAAACGAGAGGTAATGTGTGTAACAGTCCTGTTTTGCCTCTTCTTAAGCGTACTGATGCTTCTAAGCCACCTGTGTATCGGTTTGTGATCGACCTTCGAGAGGTCAATAAGATCGTCGTGCCACAGTTTCCCGTGATATCTGATATTACTGCTTTGTTGACGTTGATTCCTGCTTCGGCAGCCTGGTTTTCTGTCATTGACTTGAAGAATGCTTTCTTTAGCATTCCGATCGCTGAGGAGAGTAGGGATATTTTCGGCTTCTCTTTAGGAGGACGAAGCTTCCGGTTTAAGAGAGCTCCCCAAGGTTATTGTGAAAGTCCTTCAATCTATAGTCAAGCGTTGAAAACTCAGCTTGATGGTTTTGTGTTGCCTGCTGGTGCTACTCTTATTCAGTACGTTGATGATTTGTTGATTGCTGCTGATGATGAAAAGATTTGTAAAGAGGCTACTCTTTCGTTGTTGCGGTATTTGTCTGACCTTCACCATAAAGTGTCACCTTCAAAGTTGCAATATTGCCGACAAGAAGTAACCTACTTAGGTCATCTCTTGTCGAAGGAGGGAAGGCGATTGACCCCAGAAAGAATTCAAGCGATTGCGCAAATGAGTGTGCCATCCACACAGAGAGAAGTTCGTGCTTTTTTGGGTATTATGTCGTATTGTAGGCAATGGATCCCCAACTTTTCACTGTTGGCGAAACCTTTGTTAGCATTGACTACGAGAGATACTCCGTATCCTCTTCCCAGGTCTGATGAATGTCAGAAAAGTTTTTCTGAATTACGTGATGCATTGTGTTCGGCTCCTGTGTTGGGTACTCCAGACTATAGCAAGCCCTTTACGTTGTACGTGCACGAGAGAGAAGGATGTGCATTGTCAGTGTTGACACAATCTTTTGGGGATAAGCAGCGTCCATGCGCGTATTTCTCAGCGACATTAGACCCAGTTGCTAAAGCATTGCCGAGTTGTTTGAGAGCTACAGCCGCAGCTGCCGTTTCTATCCGACAGTCTACTGGTCTGGTATTGGATAATACGTTGATTGTGATGGTTCCACATGCAGTGGATACCTTATTAAACAGGACTAAGACACAGCACCTTACTAGTGCACGTCTTTCAGGTTACGAGTTGGCACTGTTGGCTAGCCATGTTCATATTAGGAGATGTAACGTGTTGAATCCAGCTATGTTGTTGCCGATCTCTACAGAGACGGATGCTCAAGAACAGCATGATTGTTTTCTTCGTACAGAGGAAGAAACAAAACCTAGAATAGACCTTAAGGACACTCCTTTTGATAATGTTGATGGTACGCTGTGGGTTGATGGTTCGTGTTTTAAGCTTCCGAATGGTGAAACGACTGCAGTGTATGCTATCACAACCTTAAATACAGTTGTTGAGACAGCACGCATACCACAGAATTCTGCGCAAGCAGCAGAGTTGATTGCACTGACTAGAGCGTGTGTGTTGTCGGAAGGAAAGCGAGTGAATGTATATACCGAAAGTCAGTATGCGTTTGGTGTTGCGCACAGTTTTGGGCGTTTGTGGAGAGAGCGTGGGTTCCTTACTTCCCATGGGACGAAAATCCAGCATGGGCAGTTAGTGAATGAACTTTTGGAATCTCTCACTCTCCCAAATCAGATTGCAATTGTGAAATGTAGTGCGCATAAGAAAGTTGTGGACGATGTTGGTCGAGGGAATGCGATTGCGGATGAAGTTGCAAAGGAAACAGCGAAGGATGTGATGAGCCGTATGTATGTTGCAGGCCCAGCTAATTGGGTTATGGCTGGTGGAATGTGTGAAGACACGATAGAAAGTGTGAAGATGATTCAGGCTGAAGCTACAGAAAAGGAAATGAATGTTTGGAGAGAGAGTACGGGTATGTTGGGTTCTACAGGTTGTTGGATTGAGTTGACGGAACACCAGTGATGGTTGTTGCCAGATGCGTATGTGCTCCCAGTGGTTACAATGGCTCATGGATTGGCTCATATAAGTTCGAAAGGAATATGCAAGTTGTTGGCTCCAGTTTGGCAGAATGTAGGAATCCCGAAATGTGCAGAGAATGTGGTGAAATATTGTATGATTTGTCTGCAATATAATCCTGGTAAGGGAATTCCAACTCCAGCTGGTCATTTTGCTCCTCCGATGTATCCGTTTGAGGTGATACAGTTAGATTTTATTCACATGGAGAGATGCAACAACCTAAAATACGTTCTTGTGGTTGTTTGTGCCTTTTCTAGATGGATAGAGGCTTACCCCCTAAAAGATAATACTGCCTTGTCTACAGCCAAGGTTTTGTTGAGAGAGTATTTCCCTAGGTATGGATTGCCGAGAAATGTATGGTCGGACAATGGGAGTGAATTTGTGGGTCAGATCATGAAGAAAGTATGCTTCCACGCAGCGAATCACCCCCAGTCTGCTGGACTTGTTGAATGTTACAATGGTACGCTTAAGCTGAAATTGGCTAAGGTACAAGCGAGCACTGGTCTTACATGGCCAGATGCCTTGCTGTTGGCTCTTTTGTCAACAAGGACTACTGTACATTCTAGAGTGGGACTTAGTCCGTATGAAGTTGTGTTTGGTCGTCCAGCGAATGTTTGGGGAGTGCCTCGTCCGAAAGAATACAGCAGTATTGAATACCCTATGTTGGTGGATTACTTACAGGACTTGACTGCTAAATTACGTGTTCTCCACCAACAGGTCTATGACACTCTGCCGACAGCCACTACAGATCCAGGCCACGTACTTGAACCTGGAGAGTATGTGCTTGTGAAGAATTTTCAGCGTACCAAGAACTTGCAGCCTCGATGGACCAGCCCCTATCTGATTTTGTTGGTTACTAGAACCGCTGTTAGAGTAGCAGGCAAAAAGAACTGGGTGCATGCCACCCTTTGTAAAAAAATTCCTTTGCCTTTGCCATATGATCAGTGGGTAAGGGATGGTAAAGCTGATTTTGATTGTGAGAAGGTCCCTAGATTCATTCCATTTAGTGATGCTCATTTGACATGGACAAGGTCTGAACGTGAGGATGATGAAGTTCTACAAGCTGCTGTGCCTCCACATTTAAGATTGGACACCACTGAACCTGAACTATTATTCCAAAGTCAAACGAAGCCTGGAAAAGACTGTTATAATTTGCGACCAAGGAACAATGAACGAATAAAAGTATAATTTTTTCTTTTGTTTTTGGAGAACGGCACTCTTTCATCCAAGAAACTGCTTTAGCCTATTTTTTTTTTCCAGCTGCCATCCGAGCTCAGCTGTAGGGTCACGGTGATAAGACTGGAGAGTGCAGCCGAAGACGCAAGGTCGACGGTTCTGGTTGGTCTAAGGGAGTTCCCTGGGCTGACAGAAGCGTTCTTTAGCAGAAGAAAACCAACCTCCGTGAACGGCATTGGTTAGAGGATGGAGTTTTTTGAGATTGTGAGAGCTGCCGAGAAAAAGAATTCGAAAATGAAACTGTGTAAACTAATGAGTAGCAAATGTTTTTTGATAACATGTCTTTTAATGTTACTTAGCATAACGATGTTCTTAGTGGGATATCTTGTTTTTTCTCCCCAATTGACTTCTGCACCAACCTCCCAACCTATGTCTTTTCCTACTACTACTTCTTTGCATTCTTTTTATGCTTTACCTGAACACGAGCAAATTAGAAGGTCGGAATTTGTGAATAATTCTTTTGCACAACTTCTGCATCAACACCAGTTAGTAGTAAACACCACTAATTGTTGGGTGTGTGGTCTTATGCCACATACTATGGATAGAGGTATTCCTTATCTGGTTCTGCCATTCAGTGACAATGGGTCCGTATGGGCATATCAGACGATGTTCGTTTATGCCATCGAAGTTTATCCCCTGCGTTCCATGAGAGATAACTCAAGTAATAAAGCCTTGGTGAAGGGAATTACAGATATGAGTAGAGTTATCGAAACATATAAGACTATTCCCAAGGATGAGCATATGTTGGCTGGAATGCAACCGGATATAGTATTAGTCTGGGTGAGAAGCAGAGACGAAAAAGGTCACCTCCGATTTGGATTGTACCCCATCGTGGTCATTTTTGTCTGCAAGGTAATGGCAAGAATCCGAGAGCTCAGTTAGGGAAGAGTGTTTGTATTCAGACGTATGTTTTTGCGTCCCAAACTTCCCCACCGTTTTTAGCAGCTAAGGGCACGTATTTTATCTGCTATGATAGAGCGTATACGTGGTTGCCCCTTGATTTTTCGGGCACATGTTATGTGGCGTATTTGTTGCCCCCTACGTATACTGCTGCTGTAGATTACCACAGAACGAGAGTTGTTAGAGGTGTCTTCGATCAGGAAGATACCGCCGGACAAGAAGTGGGAGACTTCTTTAAGGGTTTCCTACCGTTTTGGGGACCTATGGCAAATAGTAGAAACTTACGGCAATTAACGAGAGTGGTTGAATCCACCATAAATGAAGCTGCCGTTGCCCTTAGTAATCTAACCGCTGAGCTTCAAGCGGATCACCTTATGACATTACAGAATCGAATGGTTTTAGATGTCATACTTGCGGACCGAGGTGGAGTATGTAAAGTGATCCAATCGAGTTGCTGCGTTTTTATTCCAGACAATGCTCCTACAGTATATCAGGCCATTTCTAAGTTACCTAAGATCTCCGAGTCTATACATGTGGATAATGACGGTTGGTCGTTGACTGGATGGTTTTGGGGATTGTTATCCACTTGGGGATGGAAGATTCTGATGATCATTGGAATGGTTTTCGCGATTCTCTTCTCATGTTGTCTCTGTGTACAGTGTGGCCCTGCCATATGTGGCCTTTGTGCTACTACATGTGTGAGAAGACCTGTCTCGAGAGAAGTCCTGAGTAATAGGATGATGCTCCAGCAGCATCTTGATGATCTGATGAATATTGACATCGACTCAGACGCAGGCTGAGTGATTGCCTATGTAAGGGCAAAAGGAGGGTCTGTGGTTCCGTGAATTCTGAACCCGTTTTTATAAATGGCATGGTTTTGTTACGAATTCGATATTAGCGAACCGTAACTAGTTAGTTCGGCAAGTATGAGTGTTTTCGTCGCGTTAGACCGATGGATTCACTACGTATTTAGGGATTTCGTTTTGAACCCTTGGGTTCCATTTTGTGTGTGGCAGCCATTTTGTGGTTGCCCTCACATAGGCCGATGACTGTGGATGAATTGGTCTTTTTAAGTACACGTATACCTTAGTTGCAGTTCGTGCTGACTTTTGTTTGACCTGAGTGAACTGACCCTTTTGCCTGAAGCTGACCTTGTTGAACCAGTTCCTGCCCTTTAGCTGATCTAGATTAAGGATCAGAGCACAGGACGTCGTAAAACTTTATTGCACACAAACATGCCTTATCTTACTTCTATCTGTTTTCTGTTCCTACTTTTATGGTCTATTTATGATATGGGTTGTGGTCCTTTTATTATGGGGTTTGTTCGGCTTGTCTAAAGAAGAATGTTGGGTTTGTTCAGTGATTGATCATGGGCCGGACAACTGTAAAATGGGTTTGTCGTTATGCAATACTTATTGCTGTGGAAACATGTGATTGGTTGAACTGTAAACTAGGAATGTTTGCCTGAAGCACAATGTTTTGCATAAAAAGGGATGACTTGCTTTGTAAAATTGAGCAGTCTCCTGAGAACTCATACCGTGATGACTTCTAGGACTTCTGTTACTGGCTGCAGCCAATAAATTTGATCTCTGACGCCACCTAGAAGCATTCCGTGTCTCTGTTTGCCAGGATAGGGGAATCCGAAGACATCGGGCGTGTCCCTGACGCCGCCGGTTCTGATTGACCCGGTTCTTCAGTAGCAGGACCGTGGGGTTGGCATCCTTCACTACGTGGAGATGCCTGGGTTGCATTTCAAAGGTGGCATCGCCTTTTAAGCTACCAGCCTTGGAATGCCATTGCGGCCTGGTCGAGTTGTGAAGCACCTCCACCCAGAGCAGGCATTGTTCCTGCCATCTGAGAGTGCAGGCTCTCACCCCATGAGGTCAGAAACATGTCTGGTGGTGGCAGGTTGGCTAAGACTAGTTAGATACCACACCAGTGTTTGGTAGGTTTTCAGGGGGCACCTCCTAAGGTGCCCTCTGTGTGCATGTATTAATAAATCCAACACTGTCATCAGTGTGCATTCATTAAGATGATGTTTGGTACCAAACATCCCTGGATACAGTGAAATCATCATGGTGCTGTGGAACCCGTAATGATGGGTGCCCCGCCCATGAACTCTATATGGCTGCCCTGTGCACTGACACTATCCAAGAATGGACTTAGATATTTTAGGGTCCTATTTGCTCAGGCAGATATGACCACACGTGTGGTATAATGCCTCCTGCCTTAGGGTAGTGTGGCCTGCAGGAGGTGTGACTTACCTATACTTCATGCAGTGTTTGGGGGCATGGCACATGTGCCATGTCGACTCTTCAGCTTTCTCACCAAGACAACCAGTATGCACTGGCAGTTTGCATAGTTTTGTTAAGTGCTGCCTAGAGTGGAACAATTTGTGCTGCAGCCCTAGTAGACCCTGTTCAGTCCCAATGCCCTAGCTACCAGGGGTACCATTTACTAGGAATTTACAGGGATTGCTAAAGTTGTGGCAATTTTGGTACTATTTTAGGAAAGAGTACTTACACTGGGAACCAGGTTATCAGGGACCCAGTGCTCCTTTATTCAAAATTACTTCATGTTCCAGGCAAAAAGGCGGGGCAAACCATGTCAAAGTAGGCACTTTCTTATTTTAAGTGAGAGTAAGAGTAAGTTTAAGAGAGTGAATGAGAATGAATGGGTGTAAGTGGGTGAAAGTGAATATGAGTAAGATCGAATGTAAGTGATTGTAACTAAGAATGTGTTATGCTTGCAAATTTGCCGTTGGCCCTTACATACTGGAGCAAATTATTGTCTTATAGAGGCACATTTGGTAAAGTACTCATGCTAGCATACTAGAAGTAATTCTTGGCATAGGGGAGATCCATGACAAATTGCTGGTGCTAATACATTGCAGGTAATTCTTGGCATACAGGAGAACAACCATGGCATATTGGAGGGGAGCAACCATAAAATACTGGCTCTGAATTACTGGTGTGAAGAGCTCTCCGATTTCTTCATTAATAAGGCCAGGGCACTTCAATTGCTTTTCAGCAACCAGGATGATCAGGCCACTACGGTGTCACCTGACCAACAAGTCTCTTCTCCTGCTAAAGTCACCTTTTCCACCTTTGACGCTATATTGCTGTGGACTCCTTGGCTGCTCTGTCCACTCTTAAATCAGGCTCCCCAAATAATCCCAATGCTGCCAAACTTATGGCTAGGGCAACCGTAGCTATCAACCCTCTCCTGAATCAGTTGATCAACACCTTGTTAACATCGGCCTCTGTTCCAACAGATTGGAAACGGGCACTATTTATCCCTCTTATTACAAAGACGACTCTGGATCCCAACCTACCGACCAGTTATCACCCTATTTCTCTGCTCCCAGCTATTGCCAAAGTATGTGAGAAAATGGTCAATAAGCAGTTGACCTCTTTCATTGAACAGAATGGCCTTTTGCACCCGGCTCAATCTGGCTTCATGGCCTCTTACAGCACTGAGTCAGTCTTGGTGGAAATCTCGGAAGCTATCCGTGTGACCTTGGATGCTGGGGGCATGGCAGCTTTGGTCCTCGTGGACCTTTCTGCCGCTTTTGATACTGTCTCCCATTCGCTCCTTTTAGCCTGTTTGCAGAAACTAGGTATCATGGGTGGCTGAAATCCTTTTTAGAATGTACAACACAACAAGTCTGGATTCCCCCTTTTATGGCAACTATCCAAACCCTTCAGACAGAGGTCCCGCAAGGGTCTGTATTGAGCCCACTTATGCTCAATATTTACATGACTCCTCTCATTCAGCTGGCAGAGAAACTGGGAGCTAAAGTTGTTGCTTATGCCGACGACACCCAGCCCCTGTTCACTTGGAAAAAACAAGAGACATCCACTGCCCATGTTAAAACTTGCCTGGCAGCGGTATTCAATTGGCTTACGTCTGCTCAGCGGAAATGTAATGAAGATAAAACTGAGATTTTATTCTTTGGGGAGTTCCCCCTCTGTTCTGGCATACTTTCTGCTCTCTCCTTCGGGTCTCTCAGTAAAACATCTTGGGATTTGGTTTGACAAAAAGCTTAGTTTCTGCAACCAAATCAGTAAACTGACAGGTACCTGTTTTGGCATCCTGAAGCTTCTCAAAAAAAGTCTGCCTCTTTTGCCCTTAGCAGCAAAAGAAATAGTCATCTGAGCCCTTGTTACCTCCCGCATCGATTAAGCAAAAGCACCGTATGTCGGCCTACCCAGCTACCTAATGGACAGAATTCAGGTGGTCCAAAATGCCACTGCCAATCTGCTTTTTGACCTCCCCAAACGTGCCACTGTCAGACAGCATCTGCACAATTTGCACTGGTTACCGGTGAAGGCAAGGGTCCCTTTTAAGGCTTTGGTAATAGCCCGCGCTGCACTCTATGAACATAGCCCCTCCTCCCCCCAGATATCAGGAAACACTTTCAGTGCTATATTCCTAGCATTCCTCTAATATGCTTATATCCACCATCCCCAGATTCCGCTTGAAAGGAAAGGGTGGCAGTTCCCTGCCGTATTTGGCAGCTATGACTTGGAACTCTCTCGCCGTTTGACGTGCGCAGCTCACAGAACCCTATCCAATTTAGGAAGAAACTTAAAACTTTCCTTTTCAACTGAGCTGGTTTCTGCGTCTTTACTGTCCTCTTGTCCTCTCCCTGCTGACTCAAGGGCTTGCGCCAGGACACTCTTATGAGTAGCTGTGCATGCTATAAACTCTAATAACCTAACATAGCATTCTCTCACTTGCAGTCACTCTTACTCTAACTGAATAACTCTCACTCACTCTCTATTACTCAACCTCACTTACCAGCTTCGCTAACTCTAAAACTACCTGCTACTGACTCTCATTCACTTTGAATTACATACACATGCGTGTACATGTAAGCAGACACACATGATCACACACACATAGGATCTCTCTCACAAACATACTCGCACCTTCAAGCATGTACCCAATATTCAACTGCCAACGAAAGTCCCATTCCAGCTCCCATTGCGCTTCATTTTTTATTACACTTATAGTGAATTACAAACGGGAAAATATCAAGGGAGGGTAGAACTCCAATGTCACTGGGTTCTTAAGACTAATTTTGCGACCTCTGTGGCCAAGGCGTTGAGATCGAATACCACAGCCAAACCACTCACAACAGCCTACAAGTACATAGGAACTGGAAAAGTAAGCAGATCATATTCAACTGAATGCTCCGACTTCCTTTGTATCCACCAGAAACTCTTCTATGCAGCAAAAACTTTATAAGCAAACCCTCTGACCTTAATTACATACTTGACCCAGGCCAAGTAAACAGGTGGTATAAGATCAGTCTCATGTTTTATTTGCAAATATGCAGACCATCTTGAAATCTCTTGTTCTATTTTAAAGGTTTAATACCCAAGTTTCTCTCTGTAAAATGTGTCTGTGTACTATCTGTGTTGCCATTTTCTGTAATATCTGATGCTTCTATCTTTTACCCAAGCTCACAATTCTTTGACTCTCAGGGGCTATATAATGGTCCTATCTTCAGCGCTGCTCAGACACAGAACACATTTTTGTTTTATCCCGGATTTAAGACATTCTTCGAATTTGAGCACGAGGAGCAGAACTTAAAGCACGGCCTCTCTTTGTTGCCGAGCTCTGCTCTCTGAAGTTCATTTATGAACTCTGAATGAATGTATGAGGTGTAGACCAGTGGTTCTTAATCTGTGGTCCTGGGAACCCTGGGGGTTCCTCGAAGCCTACTAAGGGGATCTGTGACGCATATGACAAGTAAATAATGTTAAAAGATTAACAAATGGATCAATAAAGAAGAAAAATGTAAACTTCGAGGCTAAAAATTAAGGTGGTATCCTCAGATTGATACCAGTGCAAGTGCATCAAAAAAGATATAGGACGTCTTACGAGTTCGGCAGTGGTGGCGGTGCAGCCACCACCGCAACAGCAGTCCAACCACTGTGTTCCGAGTTTAGCAGTCGTACTGCAACATGACCGCGGCAACACCACAGTAGGATCACAATAGGCCATTATCATGCCGCACTATGACCGATGCAGCACAACAGAGCATATTACGAGTTGCCTCACTGCGACCCTATTCACGACAGTGAGTTCACCATTGAAAGGGTGGCGATGAGACAACTCAGGGCACCTCTGAGCAAGGGAATGCACACAGGGGACGAGGTGTTGTGCCCCCCTGCATGTCTACACCCCCAGTTCCTGCACAGGAAGAAATCCAAGACATGGTGCATTTCTTCCTGTGCAGGAATGTGCTGCCGTGCTCCCACGGCACTGCCTTTCTATGGCTCTCCTTTGGACCTTAGAAAGGCACAGCCGTGGGACTGCCTGTCAGGTTTAAACTCTCAATCTGGCGAGCGGTCTGACTACGGGTTCGGTATCTCGCAGCGGGGCGCTGGTGTAGTGGCCCACAGCGAGACCACCAAACTCATAAGCAGGCCCATAGTATGGATGATGAGTGGCCTCAATTGAATTAAGAAAAGCTCCAACCTTTAACCTTTAACATTTCCATTAAAATTAAAATTTGTATTTTTTAAATATTTGTTGCAAACAGTGTAGCAGAAACCTTTCAACATTCATTTGGTTTGAACATGGTTGAAATATAGTGTAACCATGTTTGCAAAGCAGCAGTAAGTGAAAAAAAAACATGAAGTGAATGAAAACATCACCCCAGAACCTACAGGTTGGATCATCCGGCAGGACCTGACGCAGTCGTTGTAGCCCATCCAGCGCTGGTAGTCCGGGTAGTCCCCCCGGTTCAGGTAGTACTGGTAGCCCTTGTAGTTGGGGTACTCGTAAATCATCCACCAGCCATTCTCCACCTGGATGGAGTTGCAGCGGCCCAGGTGAGACTGCAGGTCGGGGGCGTCGTTGTTGCACTCGTGGGAGCGACCCTGGAAATTTCTGTCCTCGTAGAAGACAATCTATTTATGTGAGAGATCAAAACCCAAACTGAATAATTTTGGATTAAACTATCACAAAATAAATGAACGCTGTGGAGAAATGTATTACATTTCTTCTGACTTAGTTATTCAAGTGCCTTATTTTGAGCTTTGCCAGCTTTATTATTAGAACAATATTTGTAAAGTACATTTATGGAAAATCCTATTTACATTGTTAGGGTTTTTAACTCCGTTGTACCTCGTCTAGTTGCATTTGATCCCTTCATTCCTTCTTATAGCATCGTCATGTTGATACATGTGTTCTCCAGTCATGAGTGAACGCTAGGAAGAATAATAGAGTGAAACTCACAACGTGGCTATTTAGCCTTTTAAGATTCTACCTCTTCCTTATTCTTTCTCACCGGGCAGGTTTCTAGTCTTCTTCTCCTGCTACGGTCCAGGGCAGACTTAGCGTGGGGAAGCTACTTTTAGGAGCAATTGTGCTCTTTAAAAATGTATATCATAACACTGAAGTGGTGGTCAGGGACCTGAGCAGAGCGTCGATGAGAGCAGAGGGCGATCCGAGGAGCTCCGCCCACACTAACCCGTGGGTCATCCGTGTTCCGTTTTATTGATTGCAGATGTTCTTGAAATCTTCAAAAAAAGCCCCTCTGTCCCTCCCTTCTCCTTCCATCGATGTGATTTTTAATGAGTGTCCATTTTACATAAATGGTCGCATTACGGATCGCGTTTGTAATTTTAAGGTTGCTGAACTGAGCTGAGAGCACCTTGCTGACAATAAGTACAGGAAGTGAGCAGGCTCCAGCTGGTCCCAGTGACAAATGTTGAATACCTACAGCAGTGTCCGAATGTTGTCTGCTTTTCATTCCCAGTAACAACCTTCAAGGGATGATTAAAGGGGGTTTCTTGTTCTAACTTTCAGGTGGCCCAACACAAAGGCCTCACTTAAAGGGCCATCAGCATTTCTTATATTGGAGGCTCACCCTGGCTATGAGTTATTTGAAGACTAACACATAGTTGTCATAGAGGGAAAACAAAGGCGTTCAGCTTGCTGTCAACTTCACATGTGCTTAAGGGACACCATGATTTGGACGCATGTTTTCGACTTTGGTTAAACCGTTAAGTAAGATATGCATGCACTTTAAGAATGTCAGATGTATCTGACTGTATACGTGTATACATCAATAATTACTTAAATAGTGTTATTTATCTTAATGTAGTGTCAGAATGCTTTACATTACAAACACATATATTATACAGAGACAATGAACCCTACAAGTCTGTAAATTATTGTACATAAAACAATGAGGATTACATGATATAGTAATTACTTATCATCCAATTTGGGAGGCATTATGTGCCACAAGTGCTTGGTGCGGATAAACACAAAGTTTGGATTTTAATAATAACCTAGTTATTGAGGTCGTGTGTCCTAAATGGAGGCATTTTAGCTACCTTGGAATAATGAAAGATTGAGAAGAAAGAATGTTGTAAACCTAAACATTGCAGTTTAAATGCTGCTGTTTGATGCTGATTTATATTTCACTGTGCTATATAAGAAATATTGTTGTAACTTATGAACTGCAAACAACAAAACGATCTCGGTGACCAGAGCAGTAACCCACTGCGCTGTCCACATATATGATATCATACAAATTTGTGATCTGCATGTTACATATTGTGCTTTGAAGCAGGTACATTAATCCTATTTGCCACTTTATGATGAGTCAAAACTGATTCCACAAGACACAGATCACTCTAGCATATACATTTACCTCCAGAGCTATCTTACCATCGTTGCCTCGATAAATTGCTCGGAACACAAAGATCTTTGTAGCAGGTACCTTAACCCATGAAATATTTTAAAATGAGGCCTCTTTGTAACCGTTTAATATGCCAGAACACTTTATAACATTTTTCTTTGTTGCCAATTTCATTGCAGCTGAGGTTTTAATACATGTATAAGCTGACTGTCAGGCTTCCTTTTTCATGACTCTGCCAATCATGACTCGTGCCTTTTTTGCTACTTTTGTTACCACAGCTTCACCCTCAATGTATGGGATCCTGGAGTACATACTTATAATTTCCAGGACTATTGCCTATCAAATGGCTGTGTAAACCATCCAACCACCACCCTGGATTGAGGCTGCACATGTGAGACAAACTATGATTGGCTTATAAATAGCTCAGATAATCATAGCACTCTCCACACAGCTTGTCTTGTGCTATTTGGTGGTACACGTTAGGTTACTTCGAGGTATCTGAGACCTTTTCTGGCATCTCTTTGTTTTTTGGTCGATGGACTGATGAACCGTGGACCCGGATTGCAAGCAAGCAGACAAGTGAACTGGTGATGAGTCCACCTTCTGCCCGGTCTGTAACCAGCAGTGCACCGCCACATTATACCAGAAGCACAAATAGTGGTGCACTGCCACTACCGCTTCAGGGTAATGTGCATCATGCATTGCCCACAGTGGACCCTTACCCCACAGTGCCAGCCAGTGTCCTCAGCATGCAGTGTTGACACTGGACCTTCACTGTCCTTTAACAACAGTGACCCTCGCACTGCACTGGTACAGCTCTCTTCATGCCATACGAGGCCCCTAGCGAGCCACACTGTATTTAGTCTAGGAGTACCCCACCCTACTGTGCCCATACCCTGCAGTGCCAGCCCAAAGCCCTTAGAATGTGGTGGTCCCACAGGTCCCTCACTCAAGCATCAGCTGTCGCCCGCACACTGCGCTGATTTGTTAATCTCTCTATAATACACAAGGCCCTTGGGGACCTTCATTTGATTTAGGCCAAGAGTTCCAATGACACACAAATATTTGAAGCCCTTTTAAGGTTTCAACTGCATTCTTCTTTCCCTCCCCCCACTTCTGCTCGCCAGTGCTGTCTTCACTGCAGAATGGCAACTGCTATTTTCTTGTAAAAGATATTAATAAATAATCCTCTCAACCTGACTCAATGAGGTTTTCGTGGTCCTTGCTTAGTAGCAATGTAGCACAATCAGCTTTTAATTCGGCCTTGCATTTTGAAATTTCACTTTTTTTCTCTAATTTCCATTTTCTTACATATTTCTCACTGTAGTAGTGGTGAGGTCAGGTAGCTGGGAATGCGGGTGCAAGAGATGTTGTGCAGACGACCTAGAGGATGAATGGGTAATAGAAGAATTAAAGAGAACACTGAGCTAGCATGTCTCTATGAATTGCACCACCTCACTACATTCCTAGAGCTGTGATTGAAAAAGATGGGTCACTAAAAATTTCGGGCTTTTTTTAAATAATGAGGTTTTTGGCTTTAGTGAGAGGTTGTGAACATCGGTGCAAGATGGTCGTTGTTACTGTATGTAAGATGTATGCTACATGGTGAATGGCTTTGCTGTGAGATGAATAGCATTGTTGCAAGGTGACTGGTTTCGTTGAACGGTCAGTGGCATGGTGCCTGGTGGTCAGCTTTGTTGTGAGTTTGCCAACATTGCAGCACACATGTGAAGTTGTGTGGTTACAAGATGGATGGCTGGGTCCGTGGTGGTCAACTTTGCTGTAAAATGGATGGGCTTGTTGCAGGGTGGGCAGCTTTGCAGTAAGAATGTTGGTGTTGTTGAAAATTATAATTTAGAGCATATATCACTGGAACGTCTCTTGACCTGGAAGAAAAGTATCAGCATTCGGCGGTATATTCATAGGATCTTGATAGACTTTTGTCAGAGAAAAGCATGGCGTATCCAGGGTTGTGCTGCTGTTGGTTGCTGTTGTGCTGTTTTTGAGGAGGCTCAGGAGTTAACGGGTACCTAAAGCAGAGATTTCATTGTGGATGCGATAGTGCCCTGGTGTTGATTCACCTTTACCAGTCCTGTAGTAGTGCTGTAGTGCTTTTGATCCTTTAGAAATGGGAAGTTGCCTAAATGAACAGTCCAGGATAGTGGAAGTTAACTTTTTCAGGCTTTGAAGGTGGACTATTTCTCTGAGGTGGCTTTGGGAGAGGAGGTGTCCGAGAAGACAAAAGTAGTGGTGGACCACTGAAGGCACCTGAGTCCCAGAGGTGATTTTGGAGCCAGGAATTACTTCTACTTTTTTTTCCTTGGTGCGGGGGGAAGCATGGTGATTGAATGACTGAGGTTGATTGCAGGGCCTTGAGTTGGTTGGATGGTTGTAGCGTGCTTGGTGTTAAGCAACAGAAGTTCCTTCTTGTTTCCAATGACTTTCAGGAAACTTCTTACCATGTAGGGGCCAGTATCAGTCGGGTAGGTTTCCTGGGCATGTCATTGCTTTTGCTTACTAGTGACCCCAAGAAATGGACAACATCAGCACTGGAGTACTTGAGTGAACCTGTCATCAGCACTGGAGTGGGTGAGTGAACCTTTCCTCAGCACTGGAGTGGGTGAGTGAACCTGTCCTCAGCACTGAAGTGGGTAAGTGAACCTGTCCTCAGCACTGGAGTGGGTGAGTGAACCTGTCCTCAGCACTGGAGTGGGTGAGTGAACCTGTGCTCAGCACTGGAGTGGGTGAGTGAACCTATCCTCAGCACTGGAGTGGGTGAGCGAGTGAACCTGTCTTCAGCACTGGAGTGGGTGAGTGAACCTGTCCTCAGCACTGGAGTGGGTGAGTGAACCTGTGCTCAGCACTGGAGTGGGTGAGTGAACCTATCCTCAGCACTGGAGTGGGTGAGCGAGTGAACCTGTCTTCAGCACTGGAGTGGGTGAGTGAACCTGTCCTCAGCACTGGAGTGGGTGAGTGAACCTGTCCTCAGCACTGGAGTGGGTGAGTGAACCTGTCCTCAGCATTGGAGTGGGTGAGTAAACCTATCCCCAGCACTGGAGTGGGTGAGTGAGTGAACCTGTCTTCAGCACTGGAGTGGGTGAGTGAACCTGTCCTCAGCACTGTAGTGGGTGAGTGAACCTGTCTTCAGCACTGGAGTGGGTGAGTGAACCTGTCCTCAGCACTGCAGTGGGTGAGTGAACCTGTCCTCAGCACTGGAGTGGGTGAGTGAACCTGTCCTCAGCATTGGAGTGGGTGAGTGAACCTGTCCTCAGCACTGGAGTGGGTGAGTGAACCTGTCCTCAGCACTGGAGTGGGTGAGTGAACCTGTCCTCAGCACTGGAGTCGGTGAGTGAACCTGTCCTCAGCTTTGGAGTGGGTGAGCGAGTGAACCTGTCTTCAGCACTGGAGTGGGTGAGTGAACCTGTCCTCAGCACTGCAGTGGGTGAGTGAACCTGTCCTCAGCACTGGAGTGGGTGAGTGAACCTGTCCTCAGCATTGGAGTGGGTGAGTGAACCTGTCCTCAGCACTGGAGTGGGTGAGTGAACCTGTCCTCAGCACTGGAGTGGGTGAGTGAACCTGTCCTCAGCACTGCAGTGGGTGAGTGAACCTGTCCTCAGCACTGGAGTGGGTGAGTGAACCTGTCCTCAGCATTGGAGTGGGTGAGTGAACCTGTCCTCAGCACTGGAGTGGGTGAGTGAACCTGTCCTCAGCACTGGAGTGGGTGAGTGAACCTGTCCTCAGCACTGGAGTCGGTGAGTGAACCTGTCCTCAGCTTTGGAGTGGGTGAGTGAGTCAGCGGTAAACAAGTGGATTCCATTCCAGTCATCTCAACTTCAAGGAGTGTATCTAGAGAAGGCAGGCTGGGCCTTAACCCTCACGCTTCAACAGTGACAATGATATAAGGGAGGACACTGGAGGGAACCCTTACTTGAACGAGAATGCAGCCAATCAAAGGACATTTCCCAAAACGTCTGCTCTGCATCACACTCCCCTCAGGAAGTGAGTCATGACGTTCCTATTCTGGGCAGTGCAATGATGAGTGACATTTCCATTTGCAAGAACTTCACACTGATGAGTTCCACGGGCATGTTTCCATACTAGTGCTTTGTGGGACTTGGTTCCATATTCAGAGCGCATTTTCTTGTTTGGGGTTTATCTGGTGCATGTTTCAATGCTGTTTACCTTTTGGGTTTGAGGGACATGGTTCCACAATGGTGGGTGACCTGGAGTGCATTTTCTTGTTGTTTTTTAAACTTTAAATAAGCCCAGTTGTATGCGATGTTTGCTCAACACCACTATGTATTGTACAAACCAAAGAACACAAACCTACTTTGACTTATACCTGTGTCATGTAAAAGTAACTTTTATGTTATTTACATTATTCCCTGCCCTCTGCAGATGGGTTGGTAAAATTGACCCTTTGTCCAAAACATTTTTTGTCCTGAATATTGACCTTTTGTTCTGAATTTTTTCAATCACTGCCCTGAATATGTTTCTATGCCACGTGGCCACCCTGAGCTATGTTTTTTTTTTTTACTTATTCCGTGTTATCATAGTAATCAATTGTACGAGCATAAATTACAAAATCGTTAAATAAGCCAACCCGTCTTAAATTGCTGTTAGCACCATATCAAACACAATCGGTAAGACACAGGCTCCTCATTTTTCACACTTTGATAGTCTGTTTATTCCCATCTTTGGTTAATCTAAAACAAGGGGCTTTAGTCAACTTCAAAACATATACACTGATGTGCGACTACTCCCTCACTTGTCAGCTGGACAGCAATAAATTACAGTCCTAAATGAAAAACAGAGGAAAAAATATAACAGCCAGTCACTCATATCCTACCTTCCCCATCCTGGTAACTTGTCTTGGACAGTTTTCCCTCCTGCAGTAACCGTAGTAGTTGGTCAATGGCCTTTAAATACTGGGGCCTGGAATTCACAGTCTGCATATTGCATTGTGAGTTTGATCGGAAGCTTTTTTGTTTTATATTTTTAATTCGGCCGGATCAGATTTATTAGCAGCCTCACGTGGTTTGATTTCTGTACAAGTCCGTGAATGACAGGCATGTGCCTTTTCAGTTTGGTGCTTGCTCTTTGTGTGTGTTGAGCTCTTTAATCTCGTCATAGAGAGAATGCCTGATCAGCAAACAGTCATGCAGTCAGAGGAGAGAGAGGGCGAGAGAATGGGAGACAGAGGTAGACTGGCAGGGAGAGAAAGAGAGAAAACAAGCATTTGCAATGCAATAGGTCTCGCATTTACGTGAGTTTAAGCAATTGGCATTGTAAATGACAATGCGATTTATTTATGTTTAAAAAATGAAAACCTAAATAAAAGGCACTATCATTTACAATGCCAATAGCTCAAACTCACGTAAATGCGAGAGCTGCAAATTGCAAATGCTTGTTTGCCTGTGCTACCCTGAACTGATGCGGACCGCGCTGCAAATTAATTAAATAAAGCAGCGCGGCCACTAAAGTGAAAGCGAAACCGCGCTGGAATAAGGAAAGACCATTAAAGAAAATAGTGCACACCCACTAATTAATGAAGACCGTGTAACAAGCCAAGTAAAAGGTCCTGTTGTTATGGGAGGTAACAAATGGAGACAAGGCAGGACACAGGAGGGACTAACAAGCCTCATAATGAATCAGAACTCAGCTTTTTCAAGGAAAATTGACACCAGTCAATTAAAAAAATATATCTTCTACTGCATACTCTATTACAGCATGCCTCACAGAGCGAGCAGTGCATGGGTGCTGCTGCTAGGCTCGACCAAAAAAATCAGACATTTGGCCCGATTCACAAAAGTAATCTGAGACAAAATCCTAACTTTATGACTTTCAGTATTCACAGAAGGAATTTAGGAGTACTAGAGTTAGGATTTTGTCTCAGTTAAACTTAAGTTTTGGTTTTAAGTTAAACTTAAGACAAACTTAAGTTTAACTGAGACAAAATCCTAGTTGTAAAGTTAGGATTTTGTCTCAGTTATGCTGAAGTGATTGTACTGTGATTCTAGGCAAATCGCTTAATCTCTCCGTGCCTATTAAATAACGAATATGTCAACTGGTGACCTTCACTTCCGGTTCACGCTATATAAAACTACAAAACTGATGGGAGGAGGGAAGAGAGGCCATCACACGCTGTACTGTGTGATGGCCGACCAAAATGCTCTCTGAGTGAAATCGCCGGAGAGAGAGCTAAACACACGAAGGAGGGACTTTAATAGAAATACACCAATAGGCAACCAGCATTTCTGAATGCTGCAGCTAATAGCAAATAGCAATGGGTGGGTTTGCCAAAGCCACAGAGAGAGAGAGAGATCGCTGATGCTCGACCTAATGACAGTAATGGAGAAATATTTAGAGAAAGCACCAGTGATTGGTCAAAGGTTGGGAAAATTACAGGAATGAAGATATTTAGAGAAAGCACCGGTGATCGGTCAAAGGCTGGGAAGATAGTGTGCACAGGAGAGAGGTGGAAGAGAGGAGAAGCGAGAAAAGCAGATAGGTAGAAATAGAAATATAGAGAAAAGCAGATAGGTAAAAATTAGAAATAGAGAGAAAAGCAGATAGGTAGAAATAGAAATATGAGAGAAAAGCAGATAGGTAGAAATCGAACGTGACACAGAAAGAGACAGACTGACATAGAGAAAAAGTCACTCTGAGAAGAAAAATATATTCAGAAGGTTAGTGGTGGATGAAAGAGAGACAGAGAGGAACAAAGAGAGAGAGTAAGAAGAAGGCAGTGACAGAAAGATCAGAAGAAAGAGAAAGGATAAAGGATAAAGAAACAGAGCTAGTGAGATAGAGAAAGTGCTAGTGATTGGTCGAAAAATTGGCTGATGGGTGCATTGCATGTACAGGAGACCGCTGGCACAGAGAAGGGACCAGAGAGAGAGACATAGGTAGAAATTGATTAGAGTGTTAAAGAGAGAGACACACACACAGACTGACACAGAGAGAAACAGACGCCGAACCAGATGTTCTAAGTATTGTAACTGTCGTAAACTCTCAAATTCGGTTTTTGTTACTGTTAAAAGTTTTGGGGGTGATGTACTATTCCCATTTGAGGAGTTGGTAAACTCCTAAATGGGGTTTTCAAACCCATAACAAATAAGTATTTCGAAGGAGTATGTCGATTGTGTTCCTTCGAAATACTAAATCAATATCAATTTTAGCAAGTGATGGAAGGCCACTGCCTTCACTGGGATATAAGTAGCATGAGCACTGTGGTGGCAGCATACAATATTTTTAGTTTTTAATTATCAGTAGAGTGAACAGGTCTTTTTACCTGTGTCACGTGAGAGGCACCTCTTGGGCCATTCTGGAAAAGTTCTGCTGTTGTGTGCTTAACTCATGCTTAGTCTGTATTGGATTGTGTGCTGCACTGAGATGTGTGTGTGCCTATAGGAAGTTACAGTGCATCAGAAGATAGCACGTTTGTGTGCCCTGAAATACATGTGTGCATGCAAGAAGGTACAGTGCATCAAGACATAGTGTGTAGTTGAGTGTTCGCGTTGGGAAACATGCATGCCTGTGAAAAGTACAGTGCATCACGAAATACCTTGCATGGTTACGTGTACGTGTGAATCTATATATGGGCTTTAGAGCTGGTACCGCATGTAGGTGATAGAACGTGGTGTTGCAGAAGCGTACTGGGATGTATGTTGTGCAGGTTGTGCTTGCAAAGGACTCAACGCATAAAAGGTACTGGTTTCCCTTTTGGGAGGCAGAATTGCAGATCACTGAACTTTTGAGCTGGTTGAGACATGCATTGGAGGAAGGAACAGCCAGGCTCTTTGGTGCACAACAGTAGTGGTTCTTTGATTCCAAAAGGAGGTTACCAGTCAATGGGGATTAGGCTGATCTGAGGAGAAGATGGGGCTGATAAGAGAATCACGAAGAGTTGGGCTGGGACCTTTTAGTAAACTTTTGATGCACATATCACTGTGGCTGACATCCAGTTGTGAACCTCTAGTCGCTCCCATGGCCTATGTTTGGGGCTATCAAGCTTGGAGGCTATACTCCTATTATAGAATGCTCTATGAGGGAGAGCACAACAAAAGAGTGGGCACTTCAAAGTGGGCAACCCTCAGAACATGAACTTCAAGGAAAGAGACACTCAATCACAAGTGTGTCTGAAAATGAACTATGAAACGGGGAGCTTGAGACTCCCATATTGTCAAACTGAAGCTGTACATGAGTGTGGAGATGCTCAGCAGGAATTTTGCCTGTGGTGACCAGAATTGGGGGCTAATGACCTGCCAGTTTCCCATGCTGGGTGGGGGGACATCACCCAGGAGAATCAAGAACACTCAATTGGAGTCTGGAGCACCAGCTTCTACCCGACTCTAGACCAGTGTGCCCTCTAAGGAGAAGGCAATTGTCTGGAGGGAGCAAGGTCCAGCGGGGGTCCCACATAGATGATCCATCAGCAGAGTTTGAGATTCGGGTCTGTAGAGAACAGGATGCTGATTGAATTGTTTGCCTGTTTGTGCTGTGTGACCACAGGTAGGTGCTGTGGAGAAGCCTAGATTGCCGCACTGATTGGGCCACTAGCCTGTGTATATTGTGTGACCCCCTGATGCCAGGAGGGGGCCGCTTCTGAGAGGAAGGGTAGCAGCTCTGGTGCTGTGCTGCCATGCCATGAAGGAAGAGCCATTGAACGTGGCAGTGCTGGGTAGAGAGGTTCTACTGGCTGAAAGAAACAATCTGATGGTATCCTGCCCCATCTGCCATCAACATGAGCGGTAACTAATCCCCAGTTAGCACTGAACAATACACCACTTATTTGCAACCCTAGCGATGATCATACCATGCTGAATTTGCTGAATCTATTAATAGTTTATGTAATTTTCCTATAAAGCCTCTGAGATTCTGTGTTGCGTGGGATTACTTTGCCATTTTTGTTGTAGCTGATCCATTATTTGTCCGTCCTTTTCATGAGTCTCACTCTTGGAATTTTGGCCCAGATTATGTCTAACTAGGGTTTTATGTTTTTGCATTTATTCTGTATGTCTGTAATTTGGGCCTTCATGGTGATTTATGCATTTTCTTCCTCTGCACCACATTTTTCATTATTCTGTAATGAATCCCGGGTTTGCTCTATTTTGATCTAGAACTCAGTCCTTTATGCGTCCAATATTATACCCTGTTTAACTCTGCCTAAATTGTGGTTTCCTGATGAGGAGTGTAGTCTCTAAATACTAGATCAACCAGACACTTCAGAGTTGAACCATTGTGGTAATATTTTGTAGTGATCAATTATTGGGGTTCAGGTGAATATTTGGGTTCAGCTACCACAGTTGACTGGCTTTTTTGCTCACTGTTTCACTGCAGACAAGACCTAAACAAATGGATATCAGTACTGACCAATCTTACATTATAAAGCTCCAAATGAAAATTCTTAAATCTAGCATATGGAGACAAAGTTGGAGGTAGAGGTAGCTGGCAAAGTCAATAAGTGGGGCACAGCTTGAAAGCCTACTCTTTGCATTTCCGCAGGGTCTAACAAAGCTTAGTTATGGAAAACATTTAGAGATGAGACAAAGAGAGATATTTTAGTCCAGCTTGTGCTGAAAACATGCACCTTCTTCAAGACCAGTGAGCAAGGTATAGAGTGTAAAAATCAGTTGTCTGATACATGTGTTCACAAGTAGCCTGACTTTACCCTGCCATTCATCTGCCAGCATTTCCATCTCAGCCTGCCCTACTACCATCTGCTCTCTAGTATAAGCCGACTTTGGAATTTTTCCCAATACCTCCCCCTTTATCAGCTGGCTGACTCACAGTGATGCAAGACTGGGTTGCCAGGGCAGTGGCTTGAGCCACAAACTTTATCCCATATCACACAAATAGTCCAAAAATATGTGCGCATGACTGCTACAACAAACTCACTCATTTATTAGAGGATGTACAGCCTTACACCATCACTCATTCATCAATCAGCTGAATTACAAACATACCCTCCTGGTCAGTAACGACACTGAGCTACCTCCTATTAACAATGCTGCACCCAGTTAATAGCACAATCACCATCGAGCACGTGCCTCCTCGAACATGCTAATAAACATTACTTTACAATAATAAGTGTGTGTTCTTGAATTTGTCACACTTATGTTTGTTTCATAAACAAATCCACATGCATTTAACAAATATCTGATTAAAAAAAGCCGGAGATGTAGGAAGCTGGCTCTGTATATACTATACCAAATTAAGGTATAGTGTGCACAGAGTCCAGTGGTTTACAGAGGTAAAAGTAGATAATACATTACTCTCTATTTGTGGTAGTGTGGGCGAGCAGTAAGGCTTTATCAGAGGGTAGTGTTAAGTATTTACTATACACAGGCAAAGAATGATGTCACACACTCAAAGACTGAACTCAAACCAATTGTTTGTATTAAAAATATTTCTTTAGTTGTATTTTATTTTCTAGAACGAAGCATGACTTGGTACAGGTAAATAGAATTGTACTTTTCAATATAGATTGGCCAACAAGCAAGCTGGATGAGAATGACGTCTGTTACAAGTTTGTAAAATGTTAAAGACAGTTGAAATTTCTTTTGGATTACTTTATATTATTTTTTAGAGTACTTTTTAGATTACTTTTTCTACTCAGTGTGATATGCCTAGCTATCAAACTGGGACTTTTCCTAAATAAAAGGTAAGTAAAACAGTTTTGATAAAAATACAGTTTCTTATCTTTCCATACAAACACTCTCAACACTTTGAAGTTTTCCAGAGGAAAACAGTCAATGCAATCCTATAGAGGAAAATGAGGTTATTGGTTTACAGGTAAGTAAATGGTGTTGAGGGTTGATTTTTGGGGGTTACAACAAGGGTTCCCCCAGGATCAAGGATGCACTCAAAAAGCACACTAGGGTGCAGATGTGTCATGAGCCGTTGGGTTTTCCTTACCAGCTCCTATTACAGGGGTACTCCAGATAGAGGCTGCAGGCGTCGTCAGGAGGCTTGAGAAAGGTCAGGGATCACCAGGGCCCAGGTCATGATCACTGGAGCAGCCTCCTCATGGTGTTGGGCCACTTGAACTCGGGCCCTGGACGTCGGGTGCAGAGTGGTGAAGACTAGAGGATTCTGCCAAAGACAGAGTCTGGTTCTTGAGCAGGTACAGTGCTCATGGGAGACAAAGTCCTTGTAGGGAAGGCAGGGCAGGTCCTCCGGGTTCTGGGGGGCTACTGGCTGCAGAACACACCAGGATTCTATTGGAGCAGGTCGAGGTCGGGACAAGCCGGTGTGTTTGGGGCCAAGCAGTTGGTGTCCTCCACTTCTTCCTTCAGCACAGCTCTTCAGGCCTTTTTCGTCGTCTTCTTGCTTGTCTGAGGAGGCAAGGTTCATGGTTGCCCCTAAATACTAAATTTAGTGGCGTTTCAGGTAGGTACAGGTCGGGACCAATGCGTTTCTCCCTTGATGTGGGTACACCACCTATTATGCCACCCTCTAGTGGGAGGATGTGTTCCATGTTGACTCTTCAATTTTCTCCGCAACAAAACACTCAGCCTGCAAGGGCAGTGTTTGTGTGTTAAGGTACAGGGCCTCTAAGGGTGGCATAATATGTGCTGCAGTCCTTAGACGCCTTCCCTGGTCACAGTACCCTTAGTACCCATGGTACCTTTCACAAGGGACTTACATGTAGCCAGGGTGGTGCCAATTTATGGTGCAAAGGTACAGTTTATAGGGAAAGAACATAGGCCCTGAATACCTGATTAGCAGGAACCCAGGGCACACTTAGTCAATGAGCATCAACATCAGGCAAAAAGTGGGGGGCAACCATAGAAAGAGGGGCACTTTCCTACAACAGATATGGTGAAATATCATGTACCAGAAAATTATTGAATAAGCTGATGGCAACACAGTGCTCAATGCAGTTAGAATGCTACTTATTCAATTGCTGTAGAAACAATTAATAACATAACAAATGTTGACTCAAAGATGTTTGTATAAGTGGAAGAGATAAATCCAGGGCTGTATCTTGAACCAGAAATTAAAATAAGTCCACGTGAGGATATTGTGCCACTTATAATGTTGTCGTGTTTCAACCCAAAGGGAAAGAATTAGCGAGTCATCTTCAGGACAATAGATAAGCTCAGAAGCAATAAAAACTGTTTGATGTGATGTGATGTGAAAGGTATTTGTAAAACGCAACGTACACTATACAGTTCCTTGGCGCTAGTGTAGAAAGAATGGAGGGCACTACCTGGGCAGGGCAAGGGAGTACATTGCAGCAACAGAGAAAAGAAAAAAAAGAGAACAATAAGGAGACTGGGGAAAGAGAAAACAATTTAATTGTACGCAATGCGAAACAGGTAAGTCTTGAGGAGGGATCTGAAATGGGTATATGGAGAAGCACTGTGGGTCGATGGGGTCCTTTCGTTATTTGGCAAAGAACAATAATGATTAAATAGGTAAAACAAGAATTAAAGTAATGGTACTTTGCTGTAAATTAGTAAGATTCACTATGTGAACCATGCCCCAAAACAGTCCAGTATCCTCCACAAGAAGTTACGCTCGCCAGCAGGCAGAATGAATACCGCATCATCATATGCTGGCACAGTACACCTAAAAATGACTTTGCAATAAGATACGCACAAATATGGTATAACTAGCCTCATGACAGATGATCGATGTGCAATTTGACCTGCAACACCTGAAAGTAAGAACAGGGAAAATAGGATCTTTGGATTCAGCATATTTAGCCTTTCTTGTACTTGACCAAATGCAGAAAGGTGGAGGGGAACACACCGTTTTTGGGAGGAAGACTGGTATCGTACATATACATAATTTTCATGCAGCATTTAGGACGCCAGAAAAAGCCCGAAAACTTGATTGCAGCTGAAGTCTCCATGCATTTATACATTAGGGATCTGAATATCATTTAAATTAATTTCCAAAAATAATATTATTTTTTATGTTTATATTATATATACATCTTTTTTTCTTGACCTACGCCATGGTATGACAAGTGACAATGGTCAAAGAGAGACCACTTACACTCCCCACTACTTTTGAACCCTGTCCCTGGCTTGTTGTGATAAATCCCTTTTTAAACCATGCCTAGTTGAGGATTCCTCTTGAACCGACCACTACCTTGACTCTATGAATTCAATAGTCAATGAAGTCGCCCCATTGCAACTGAAGAGAGTCTCCACCAAAATTTCTAACCCCTGGTATGACGGCAGACTCAATGACGACAGGCGTACTATGCGAATGGCAGAACGTACCTGGAGATCTGACCCCTCACCACTGCATCTAAAAACGCTTAAAAAAAAGAGAAATGCCTACTTTAGGAAAATAAAGCGCACAAAGTCGGACTTCTTTAGCCGCCACCTGGACCAAGCAAAAAACAGGCCAAGAAAACTGTTCGAACTAATCAAGACTCAAACAAAGACACAACCCTTACAATCAAACAGGGCAACAAGCGACACCCCACTCTGTGAAGCCTTCTCTGCCTTCTTTAAGCTTAAGACCGACAACATAAGAAATGACCTCATCATGGATGTAAGCCAATTCCCCAACCACACCAGAATGTCTAACATTCAACCTAAAAACAAGGCATCCTGGCTGTACTTCGACACCTACTCGGAAGAAGCAATACACAAACTGCTCTGCACCTTGAAGCCCTCTAATCATCTCACAGACCCCCTACCTGCTAATGCAGTAAAAGACTTCATCCCCTTGCTCCTCCCTCTTTGGACCAAAATCATCAACAGCTCCCTTCAACAAGGTCTCATTCCAGACTCCCTCAAGGTGGGGCAAGTCACGCCTATACTCAAAAAACCCACAGCTGACCCATCTGACCTGAACAATTACCGGCCTATCACCAATATCCCCACCCTGGCCAAACTGCTGGAGAAATGTGTCCAACTCCAACTAACAAAACACATTGACCAATTTGACCTCCTCAACCCTCACCAATCAGGCTTCCGAGCGAAACATAGCACGGAAACAGCTATGACACACATAATTGATGACGCCCTCCAAATCCTAGATCGCAATGAGTCCTGCCTCCTCATCCTTCTTGACCTCTCTTCAGCATTTGACACGGTCAAACATGAGAACTAACTGGAGCTGCTAAGCACTAGAATGGGTCTATCGGCAACTGTTCTCAGATGGTTTTCTTCCTTCCTTCATAACCCGTCTCAGAAGTTCAAGATCGACAATGTACTATCTACATCGGTGCCTGCAGATCTAGGTGTTCCACAAGGATCCTCCCTCTCCCCCACACTGTTCAACCTCGTCATGGAACCGCTCGCCGCCTTGCTCCAAGCATCCAATGTTCAATTCCATATGTACGCCGATGACACACAACTTTACCTAAAGCTACAATCCCCGGAAGACATCAAACTTCTGAATTCCACACTTAGTAACACTCAATCTTGGTTGGCTGATAATCACCTCAAACTAAATGCGCTGAAAACTGAGTTCCTACTCATCTCACCCCCGGCGAAAATTTCCACCACCCAAACTTGGCTCAATAACCTAACAGCACTCAATGTCCAACCTACCATCGTGGACTCGGCGAAATCCCTAGCCATCACACTCGACGCCAAGCTCAACATGCAACAGCACATTAGCAAAGCCACAAAAGGAGCTAATTTCCAAATCCACACACTGAGGAAACTTAAGCCCTTCCTCCATGCCAAAGACTTCCAAACTGCTGTACAAGCTTTAGTCATCCCTCGCATAGACTACGGAATTGTGGCCCTCAGCGGACTCCCTCTATCCACAACAGCACCCCTAAGAGCCTCCCTGAACGCTGCCGCGAGACTCATTACTGGCTCAAGAAAACATTCGCATATATCCCCAGACTTAAAATCTCTAAAATGGCTGCCTTTTGAAGCCAGAATACAGCTAAAAATTGCAGTTATGACACACTCGGCCGTGCACCACAATGCACCCATCTACCTCGCTCAAAAGTTGTCTATATCAGGAGGGTCGAGATCCAATAGAAGTACAAATAATCTACTCCTGAAACCTCGTAGATTCCGGAAAGAGAAAACATACAAGCGCTCCTTCTCAGGAATGGCACCCAGGATCTGGAATGTGCTCCCTCCGGAAATCAGGCTTATCTCCTCCACTGCACTCTTCAAGAAAGAGGTGAAAACAATCCTTCTGGCCAAGATCTCCTGAACTTTATAGGTACTGGACCTGAGACTCTGCATCGCTTTGTATCACTGATCACCTTGCTCTTTGGCACTATACTCCTACTTGATGGTACACTACCCAATATATGATACACTTTGGTTCATTGAATCACCCTCCCCGATGCCCCCACCCAGTGCCTTCTTTATCCTAAGAAATTGGTATAAGCCATCCACACATCCAAGGTTTTACCTGAACCCTCTGTAGTGGGATCAATGACTTGTGCCGTCTTATATTACTTGTTTACCTGATTGTAAATTGATATGTTTCTGTACATTACTGTTATCCTATTATGTTAGTGATTATTATACTGCTCCCATTATCTTGTTCATTCCTGCTGCCCCTACCCCTGTCTCTGTGAAGCGCTCTGATATCTGTAAGGATCTTGTTCGCGCTATATAAAACTTTGAATAAATAAATAAATAATATGAACAGAACACTTCAACTATCCTGAGCTGCACAGGCCTCTTTATCAACCCAGTTCACATATTCTTTTCAGATCATTCGGTTCTTACCCACCCACCTCTCTTTGTTTCTGTTCCTATGAAAAAATACTCTCCTCTTTCTTGCTCTATCCAGAGCCTAAAATGTCCACGGGCATGGTGCAGCTGCAGGTTATGCTGGAACAAAGCACGCTCGCATCTCACACTTCAGTGCCCATTAATCAGTTAGGTTGCTCTTGGAGACACTTGTGGTTCTATTAAAGTTCAGAGTCTTTGTAAGTAAACTTGAATCTAAATGTAAATATGTTTTAACATCACAGCATCTTTCTTTTACTACTCCATCCGTCCTATTCCCCTGGGGAAATCAAACCAATCTAAGAGAGGTGAAATACACAGTTTGCATAGGCTTATTAACATGGTGTCCTGAAAAAATCATCTCTGTTGTGACCCCACAGACTAGTTCACCTCCAAACCATATTTGTCTTTGTTTTTAATCTGGCAATTGTGCCACCCTGTGATAAAAATAAACATGACATCAATCTTATTAGCCTAGTGGCCACTGGGCTCTTCAGGAAAGGTGGCATCTTCCATCTTTTGTGTCGATGGAGCTTAGCAGGAGATCAGCCAGCTCTCCCTTGGAGTTCAGTTTTCAGTCCTAGGTACAAGTGGGAGCAGGCCCAGCCCATAGGGATCTCCTTACAACTCACAACAGCTGGTGCAGTTCTTCTTCTGTATTCCACAGGTCCAGAGGTATTCAGAAGATGATACTGGAGTGTCACATGTATGCCTAATGCCAGCCTGTGGCTGGGGGAAACTCCAGGCCTCTCCATAACCAATGTAGTAAAAGTTCAGAAGGATGACCTTACTTACACTTACAACATCTCCTGTGCATTGTAATGTAAACTATTGTGAGTAAGCAGTAAAACAGTAAAATAAGAAAGAAACATGACAATTAAAATCCAGCACCAATTTATCAAAATAGGTTGTATATCTATCTTCAAATTAACACCTCAAAAACAAAAAAATACCAGAAGATCTGGCGATATACATTTTTAAAGTGACAATAATACCTCACCATCAAAGCAGTCTCAAGTCTATTTGCAGGCTCAATGCGTGAACTCATAGAAAATGGTTGAACTGCCATAGACTATAATGGAGTGGCCATTATGCAAAGGATACAGGATGCTGAAGGATGCTGATCTGATGACGGGTCTTCCTGGGGTTACTCCTCGGTCCACAAATATGGTGGGGTGAGTTTGGCCACAGAAGTCGATGTACCTCGAAGTCTGGTTGAAGTCCAGTCAAAAACAGCCGCCACTGGTCTACTGGTCTCCGGTTACAGCACAACCAGCGGTTCCCTTTAGCTGATGGTGACTTCCGTTTTTGATGACCAAACTGCACTCTAATGACTTCCAGTTCCAGCAGATTCGGGTGAAACTTTTGAGGTATGGGCCTTGGAGACTGCATGTTGCAGCGGTAAGCATTCTTTGCTTTCAACTTGCTAAGGCACGTTTTTTCAGCATTTGTTGCCCTGTAGCTGTAACAGGAAGTCAGAAAACTGACTCTTGGAGACACCTTTTGTGTCTGAAGCTTGGAGGCGACTTTCCCTCGAGCAAATACCACAGGTATAGTCCTCTCTTTGCTGGCCCAAAGAGCATCAGGTACAGTCCAGTTTTGGTGCAGACCCTACTTGCTGGGTCTTGGGTTTAGCAGGGCAGTCCTTCTTTGGTCCATTCTTCAGTACAGATGTGATCTGAGGTCTTGGTGCCAGGGCTGCCACTTTTATGCCCAATTTGTACCATAGGATGAGGTGGCTACCAGGTCTTCTACCACCTCCTGTGAAATGTGGCATCTGGCTAGCCCAGAAGTGCATCATTCCGCCCACTTCGAAGATGGAGAAACCCCCTTTTTGGTGGGTGGCGCTCCCTAGCCCGCTGCAGAGGCGTGGCTTCATTGAGTTTCATGGGAGAACAGGTTTGACAACGGCTTCTCCCTCTCTGTCTTCAACAGCAACCTGCCTGCAAGAACAAAAGAGCAGCCCCTCTCATGTGTGTCCAACGTTTGCCCTTCAAAGGTAGCTTTCCCTTTGAAACTCCCCTTTTGGGCTCATATCATGTTTGGCCTTCTTGCCAGGGAGAGGTCACAACCAGGGCCGGACTGGGAACCAAAACTGACACTGACAAAGTGCTTGGCCGGCCCCACCCCCTGGGGTGGAGGGTTGGGGGTGTGGCCGAGCTCTTTGCCAGGGCTGGTTTTCGGCCGATTTTGTTACAGGGCCGATTGTGCTGCAAAAAAGTCCCCCCAGGGGCCCAAAACAGGCCCCCACCTGTGCGGTGCACCGGGGGGATTGTCCGGTGCCCGCTATGGCCAGTCCGGTCCTGGTCACAACTCTTCCAATGGCAGCCCATAACGTTCCTTTCTGAGAGTCGTGCACACCTCCTCCGCAGGAGAGCAGAAGGCTGTTTCTTGGCCAGCAACCATAAAGAGTCACTGAAAACTTGCGGCAACAAAGTGGCTAATTATTAAAGTTGCATTAGATTTGACTTGACCATCACATCGGGTTTAATGCAATGATTCTTTTGATACCTTGAAGTACCAACTTTAGTCGTCCCATTCAGATGTTAAAACTGCTGAGTTGTCAGTGTATAAGTCTGTACTAGGCAATGGAACTACTACCTTTTCCAGAATAAAAACAAAAATGCAGGGTTTTTACTGTTAAGACGTGTTAAGTTAAGAGCTGCATGTCTAACTTTTTAATATAATGCACTCTGCTTTTAAGGCGCAGGAGGATCTATAGGCATGATTTATAAATGTTAAAAAGGAAGGTTCGGGCAATGCCATTGCTTTAAAGGCAGGGTGGGAGTCATACTTTACTGTGTTTCACTCGTGGTGGCACAATTAGTACAGCAGCCCACAAGAGACGCCTTATCTTACAGGACCTGTATACCCTGGTCCAAAATACTAGGTACTTATAAGTAAGTGAACTTTGGCAAAAAATTCTGGGGTCTCTGATCTCCTTGGACCTCCAGCTATGCTGGGGACTGCATTTCCCTCCTCCCACAGTGCTAGGAGGCTCACCTACAGTGTGTTCAGCCGAGAGGGTTGGCCTCCTCCAATGCGCAGTAAAACGCTTGCGCACAACTACTGTGTAGGTGACTATGGCACAAACCTCTAGGGCCCTTGATCTCCCCTGACCTCAAACTACACTGGTGACTGCATTTTCATCCTCCCACAGCACCAGAAGACTCACCTGCAGTTGGGGGGTGGGCCTCCTCCAATGTGCTCAAAAGCGCTCCTGCTATCTGCTGTGTAGGTGACTTTGGCAAAAACCTCTGGAGTCCCTGATCTCCTCGGACCTCCAACTACACTAGGGACTGCACTTCCTCCCTCCCACACTGAGGGGAGGCACACCTGCAGTGTAATCAGCAGAGAGGGCGGGTCCTCCAACACGCTGAAAAGTGCTTGTGCAATACTGCTGCGTGGGATGTGCATTGGTGAAGCCAAGGGTGGGCCACCCCCATCAGAGCCCAGAGGAGGCTGGGCCATCCCTGTAATGTCCCCTCATTCAAAGGTATTGGTGAACACTTTCAAGATTCCTGAACTCATTCCACTTTGTGAAGCTGTTTTAAACAGCATTGATAATTTATTGCCGAAATGCGATCAAATCTTAGTCTCCATTATGACTCCCCATCATTCCACTGCCCCTAGCTCTCCTACCAACCACACAGAGGCAGGGTCAGAGCAGAATCCCTGGGATGTATGTGAGATCTAGGAAGCAGGGCCAGGAACCCACTACTGTTGCCCAAAGCATGTATGTGCTTCGCATTGCACTTTGAAAAATGCAAAAAAGTGAATTTTAAAAAAAAATCGCAAATAACCACCAACTTGAAGCTGGTGGGAATTTGCGATTCCTTAAGGCCAAATTGCACTTTGTTGGTGCTTCTTACATTGCATTTAAGGAATCGCAAAATGTGCGATTCCTTAAATGCAATCGCAAAATAAGGAATCGCAAATTTTGCGATTCCTTATTTTGCACGCAGATTTGCCTCATACATACCACTAAGCATTTCGGCATTTGCGATCGCAATTTTGCTTGACACATATGGCCCTTCCAGACCAAAACTGAGCCCCCAAGCCACCGGTGAAGTGGAAGACTTCCTCAAAAACAAAGTAATCCAGTGGATTCACCATGTTTGGGGCGACCGCTTGGTTAATCGTGGTGACATAATTTGTACCAAAAGAGTAGCTAGCTTAAATTCCAAACTAGACAAGTTAGAGTTAACTTTTTGCAACACGGATTTGGCTAACAACTTAGTGGCTTTAGATGCTATAAGATACGCCACAGGTCCAGTTTAAATATTCAAAGCCATTAGACTAAAAACAGACACCCGACGACTGTCCTTCACCTCTTGGTGAGACTGATTGACTCAAAAGGGCACACAGGGTACGTCTGAACATGCTCTAATCTCTCTCACCCCTCATGTTAGTGGCTAGTAGAGAGTCTGTTCCTGTCGCTGCTGTCCTTGAATGCTCTTCTAATGCTCTCCCCAAATATTTGTGAGCTTTGTGACTTCTAACGTAGCTAATGCCATTACAATGCAATCAGATGTTTTTCAGTCCTCTAATAGCACTTCTCTGCCCACACCACAGTAATATTACTTTATCGCCTTTCTCTCCTGAAGTTTTACACCCTAGTGAACCTGAAGAGGCACCCACAACATCTGAGCCCAGCAAGCTCTCTTTCATCTTTTAGAACATGGCTGGGCTCAGGTCCAAGTAAGGCTCGCCCAATCGAAATGCACACGTGCTACAACACGATCTATGTCTATTTCAAGAGACGTAGTCCTTGAATCCAATTTTTAGTCCTGGGTACCTGCATTTGGTTGTTCCTGCCACTGGGGTAGAACATCTGGGGGCTCAGTCAGGTGGGTTAGGTCCTCTCTTAACTGTGAGATTCTACAGCTTTCTATCGACTCATTTGACATCCTAGCCTTCGAGCTGTGCAGTAACTATTTAAAAGGTTTATGTGAGATGGACTAAAGGAGGAGTGATATCACGCACTATCCAAATATTGATCAGTGCTCTGCCAACCAGTATTTCATAGTGTCATTTGACTTTAGTTCCACATTTGAGCCCCTAGACAGTGACAACGTACATCTAACACAAAACGAGGATAAAGCCTGGGCTATTCCCCCCTGACAGTCTCCCCACTCGATAGATGGACACAAACTGCTCTCCAACTTAAGGCTCTAACAATTGAGTATGGCCTCAGGGATGCCAATGGCCGTGCAAAATCTGATCTTGAAGGGGCCCATACGTTCACTAAAACTTTTCACATGAGCAGAATTGATTACATCCTGATTGATCTTAGGCTGTGTTAGTCTGTCATTGACATGTGTGTTCTTAAAAGAACTGAAAGCGACCACAATCCCCTCTCTCTATCCATGCAGGCCCTTTACCTGATGGTCTCTCCAGTCCCATGTCCGTCTCTTTCTATAATGGATGTCAGATTGACCTCTGATAGGCGCTACCTAAAGTGGAGCCAAGTGGCAGAACGTCCCAACATTCTCTCAACTCAGATCTCAATACTGTTATGCCAGGGCTCGTGACTGACCAGCATGTCGCTCCAAACCATCCAATTGCCACCCACATAGCCTTTTTTTTAATGTATAACAGGACATTTCATAGTCTCTGCCACACGTGAAAACTGCGTGACCCCAAAAATCTCGGCCTCGTTCAATACAGAATGCTGTAAGTCCCAGCGTCCTGAGCCATCAAAACCAGAGACATGCATAGCATTCCCCCAGCCAGACAAACCTACAAAATGGCTATCTCTCATGCTAAAAAAGAGATAAGACGAGCAGAGATGGATCGCCCTTAATGATGCTTGTGCTGGCAGAAACCTCACCCTATTTTGGCAGCTAGTCTAACACAATGGAGCTACACCCCCACTGGAACCGAACAATAATGTCGCCCCCTCTCTTGGGGCTGACTACGTCAGCAAGTTATACTCAGATACCTCCCTAAATACTCAAAAGGAGCACATTGGAACCCTGCTTTGTCCAACCCCTTCTGTTGCCCTGTTCGACATCTCGGACGTGGTCCAATCACTGGTAGTTAACACAGGGTTAGAGCCACAGGGCCAGATGGCATCCCAGCTGACGTCTTCCTATAAGATCTGGAGGCTTGACCACGCTACATCTTAACTATTGCCAATGCTATCGCTGCTGGGGCTCCCATACCGAGTCATGGAAAGGTGCTACTGTAATACCTATACATAAGAAAGATGACAGGCCTCCCACCAAGCAACTATAGACCTATAAGACTAAAAGGTTCCATTCAGGAAGTATTTTGCCCGTGGGTACTGGACAAAATTCAGGATTGGATGACCGATATGGACATCCTCAGCCCCTTTCAAGTGGGTTTTCGGTTGAAAGTCTTCACCATTAATCAACCTTTCTGCTTTTTCTTGATCTACTGGCGTACTGTCATTATCGGCAAGGGTAACCTTTTTTTGCCTTTGTCTATTTATTTTATTTTTATTTATTTAATGCATTTTTATAAAGCGCAGACTTTACTCAAAGGTGTCAGAGCGCTGTACAATAGAACCAGTTATATTACATGAGAGAAATGTTACAAAATAGAACGTTACAAAGATAGCAAAACACAGTATCAAACACAGCAGGCAAGAGCAGATAGGGAAAAACATAGAAGGCAAGAACACAATATCAAACACAGCAATTTACAATGACTAAAGAACTTCCCTGCGAGGTCTGAGAATGAAGAAATTAGTTCTGAAAGTGTCTTTGGAATAGAAGAGATTTGGGGTCGGCTTTGAAGATCCGGATGGAGGAAGCAAATTCCAGATTCTCACCACATTACCTGAGAATTTTCCCTTTTGAAGGAGGGGGGCTCAAGCAGAAACTTTTCTGCATTCCGAGAAGGTCTCAAGCCTCCAGAACATTTCAGTTTGTTCGCCAGATAGCAAGGGGAGGAAGTGTGCAAGGCTTTGTGGGTGATGCAGGCCGTTTTGTTAATAGCTGTTGCCTCGATGGGACGCCATCAGCGAGAAGACAGGATAG
Source organism: Lissotriton helveticus (assembly GCF_964261635.1). NCBI lineage: Eukaryota > Metazoa > Chordata > Amphibia > Caudata > Salamandridae > Lissotriton > Lissotriton helveticus. The sequence continues at coordinate 449,546,677 of NC_136061.1, forward strand.
GAGTTATGTGTTCACTTCGTTTGGACCCTGAAATTAAGCGAACTGCTGAATGGAGGATGGATTTGAGGGGGAGAGGTGAGATTTGGGTAGGCCAGTTAGAAGAGAATTGAAATAATCCAGTCTAGATAGAACTAGTGATTGGACCAAGGTTTTTAGGTCTTTCTCCGGGAAGAACTGATGAATCCCCCACAGAAGGCGCAGCTGATAATGTGCATTCTTGACAACGGAGTTGATGTGTGAGATTAGGTTGAGTCTTTTGTCAAGTATGACACCTAGGGATTTAGCGCAGTCGACAATGATGGGTTTACTGTTGAGTAAATTCAGATGATCCATCCAGGATTGAACAGGAGGTGGGGAGAGAGAGGTAGATAGGAGGAGGAAATCAGTTTTGGAGGGATTGAGAATTAGTTGGTGAACTAACATCCAGTTGTGAATAGAGTTGAGAGTAGAGTTGAGTAGTGAGAGACCTTGTGAGGAAGACACCTTGGGGTAGATTTGGGTGTCATCTGCATAGAGGTGGTAAAGGATTCCAAATTTGCTTAGGAGGTTCCCTAATGGTTCCAGATAGAGATTAAACAGAGTGGGTGCATGGATAGAACCTTGAGGGATGAGAGAGTGTTAGCAATCTTGATCATTTGGGATCTGTCCGAGAGGAATGAGGTTAACCATTTAAGCACTGTGCCTTCCACGCCCATTCTCTGTTGAAGAGTGTTAAGGAGGATGTTGTGATTAACCCCTTCCATGATCGTGACTGAACCATTCCGTCATGAGTCACGGTTGGGCTGTGCTGATGATGGAATGGTTCCGTCACGACCACGGCCGCAGTTGGAACGCCCAGCACAGGGCTGGAATTCCTGCCACATGCAAGCAGTTAACAGTGTCAATGGCTGCAGAGAGGTCAAGAAGAATCAGAAGGCATGATTCTCCTGAATCGAGTATATGCAGCGCATCATCGATCACTTGTAGCAGGGCTGTTTCAGTGCTGCTATTTTGAATAAAGCCAGACTGGAACACGTCAAGGAGATTATTGTCCATAATGTGTTGGGAAAGTTGGTTTGCAACATATTTTTCGGTGATTTTTAAAAGAAAAGGGAGATTGGTGATGGGGCGGAAGTTGTTGAGTTTGTTCGCATCTGCGGAGGTTTTTGTTAGAAGAGGGGTAACCTGTCCAGTTTTGAGGACAGCTGGGAGGGATCTTTGGCTGAGGAAGAGATTAACTAGCCTTGTCCAACTAGAGAGAGTATTGGAATAGAAATTGATGGCGATGACACTAGGTATGGGGTCAGAAGAATGGTTGGAGGGTTTGGTTTCGAGGATGCATTTGAGCAGGTCATCTTCTCAGATGGCGGCAAAGTTCTGCCAAGTGACTAATGATTTTTGCTCCTCAATGGGGGTGGGGTGGGTGACCTGATCCACCACTGATTTGACCTTTTCACCAAAGAATATAGCAAATTCAGTTGCTTTCTTTGAAGCATCCTCAGGATTGATGGTTTGGGGAGAGCAGTTTGGGTTTTTGATGAGGTCGAAAAGTTTTTTGGGTCTGTTTTAGCATAGCCAAGGAGGGATCTGAAATGTGATGCTTTTTCATGGAAGATGTGCTTGTGGTATTTGGATCTTGCTGAATGTAAAAGAGAGAGATTGGAGGTGGATGGAGATTGTCTCCTCTGTTTCTCCAAGATTCTAAGGTATTTCTTTTCGTCATAGTGAGATTTAGTGAACCAAGTTGCTGAGGGGGTGGGTCTTTTCCTTTTGCTTTGGAGTGGAGCGACAATGTCGATTTCGACTGCTAGGATTGAGAGGCAATGGGGGTGAGATCATTGACATCCACGTTAGGGTCTGGACTAGGAAGTGAACGCATAGCAGAATCACACAGAGTCTCAAGATCAATGTCTTTAGTGTAGCCGAACCAGGTAGAAGCCCTTTTAGGTTGGCCGAGAGTTATAACGTGCGAAAGGTGAAAACGGAAGGGATTGAGGAAATGGTCTGACCAGTCTACATGGATAGGGGGAGCAATGGTAAGCAGGTCTGATTTAGAAATAACAAGGTCCAGAATTGAGCCCTTGGCATGTGTAGTTTCCGAGCAATGTTGGACAAGATCGTTAGCTGAGAGAAAGGTGGCAAGCTTGTTGGCAGCCGAGTCTTCCACAGAGCCCCAGTGGAGATTGAAGTCACCTAGGAAGATCTGCCTGTCGCTTTGAAAATATTGGTCACTATTGAAGTCGGTGAGTTCCTCCTATGTTTCACTTGATCCCAAGCTCCACTCTTTGTTAGGCCCTCACAGACATGAAAAGGCATTTGAATATACTGTTATTGGTAATCTGTCTTCACATGAGCAAGTTTTCATGTATTAGATGGGGTAAACAGGACGAGCTGACTTATAAGATCCGAGTCCTCGGAGGTGTACGACAGGGTTGCGTACTGGCTCCCACACTTTTCTCTCTCTATATATATATATATATGAATGACATTGTCTCATTTTTAGCCCAGGTTGTAGCAGATGCACCTTTATTGACCCACATAAAAACCACAATACTCAATTCAATTCAAAAGAAACTTTATTCGGTTTAAGTAGTAAACCATAAAAGTTAGACATCCTGATACATCCAAGGTGAAAATGCATAGTTAGAGGGCTATCATCAACAATATACAATTAATAAATAATTAAAAGGACTTGAAAAGAATTCATCACAGATCATGATACATCAAAAGTGACTGTGCATTAATAAAACAATATCCATAGCAGCAAGCAATTAATAAATATTTAAAAAGGATTTTTTAAAAGTTCATTACAGATCCATCTGCTTCCTAGACTTAACAATTGTTTTTAAAAATTCCACAATGAAAAATAGACAATCCTCCTTCAATAATTGTAGGTACATCAATGCCGGACGGATCTCTATAAAATTAAGTTTTTTCAAAAGAGGGACAAGATAGCGTTTACGAGGGAATTCATACAAATGGCATAAAAACATAAAATGCAGCGTATCCTGCGGCGACTTTCCGTCGCAGCCGCAGGGAGCTACCACTTTATTATACGTAAAACATTTGGGTCTTGCAAGAAATAGTGAAAAAGGTTCATGCGGAACCTAGTTAATAGAAATTTCTCGTACGTAGACAATGACCCCATGAGAAATGGCTCTGCTCTAGGGGTTATTTTTAACATAATATATGTCCGTATGCTAGGTTTCTGTACCTCCTTAACTTCCCTCATCAATTTCCTTTCTAATTGGAAGGCTGTTTTGATTGCCTCCACATCTCCCTTTTTAATACATTCAGGGTTATTAAATAACTCCCTCCGCCCTAAACTTGCAAGACTTTTCATAATATAATTCAGCCACGATACTGCGGTCGAATTATTCTAAGTCAAGCAGTCTTTTAGAATCAGGTGAGTCAGGGGGATGTCAGGGTTCAGCCATATTTTTAGCCAACAGGTCAGGGGACGCAAAGAAAGTACATCACTAACAAACTGAATCCCCAGTTCCTCATGAACAGCTAGATTTGATGTACCCCACGGGACACACAATAAGCGTTTCAAGAAATCGTTCTCCGCAATTTGTAGGCAGTCTCCTGCATTGTATCCCCATATTTCACTGGCATAGGATGCTGTAGACAGACATTTGGCCTGGTAGACTTGCAGCATAGCTCCAGTAGGCTTTTTTCCCAATTTGGAGGCAAAGTTAAAAATTGCTGCATTCACCCTCGCAACGTCCCCTTTCTTTTTCAGTGTATAGGGACCCCGTTCAAGCTTATTTTCAAAAAGGACCCCTAAGTATGAAAATGTATTAGTAAGGGGGATTTTTGAGTCTCCAGCTTTAAATAGGAAGCTCTTTTTGGAGGCTGCCCTACCTGCATAACATAGGATTTGGTATTATTTATTGTCAAATCCCTGTCAGACATAAATGCAGAGAAAGCGGTTAAAAGTGCTTGTAGTCCCCTTTCCGTCCTGGATATAAGGACAGCGTCGTCCGCATATAACAGGATGTTAATCCCACGCCGACCTACTCTGGGGCAATCAGCCCCCAACCCCCTCAAGACACTTTCTAGTTCATTGATATAGAAGTTGAACAAAAAGGGAGCCAAAATACATCCATGTCGGACTCCCTTTTTAATATTAAAATCCCTCTTAACACTCAAATCCTGGGAAAACCTAACGTTAGCTTTTGTAGACCTACGTAGGTCCTCTAAAAAGTTTACAACACCATTTTCAACTCCCATTGCCCTCATGGACCCCCAAAGCTTGTTCCTGTTGACACAGTCAAAAGCTGAAGACAGGTCCATGAAGGCAAGGTGGACTGTCTCTGAAACACTGTGTCTCCTGACCTGGATTTTAATCTACTAATAAGTCCCTTAGTTGCTCATGCAATAGATTCTTCTAGTTTCGGGATTATGGCCTGCGCAGCGGCTCATGGGGTTCTGGGCAATTGGAACATTTGGACTGTGGCCAATGACTTTCTGGCGCGCAGTTATCTTGAAGTAAGCCCGAGTTGTCCTCTGATGGTGCTAGAGGCTCCGGCAATTGAAGAACATGTATGTTCATTTCCATTAATTAATTGGATGGCTGAAATGTTCATGGATGATGACAACGATTTCCTGTTGGAGGCAGTTGCAACGTATGGTGCCTATATGCTGTTGGATTTTTCTGCTTCATAGACACGTACTGAACGTTTAATTTTTTTTTTCTATAATGTCTTATTGTTTATCTTAATTTTTGAGGTCTTTTCTCACACCATGGCCACCCATGATTTTGTTTCACTAACTTGGTTGCTTTTTAATTCACATTTACACTCCCAATTATCAAATTTGACAAAATTCCTGAACTTGGTTCTGTCTCATTTGAACTTGAACTCTGCATTCTATGAATCTTGTCCCCTTTATTGTGCGTTCCCTGATCAAGGGAGGGTGTACTATGGCCTAAGGCCTGCTTTGTGTGCAAGTTATGTTACCATGGCTTATTAGAAGTTTAAACGCCATTTTACCTTTTGCTGCTTTTGCACACAACACTGCATAACGGTTTATGTACGTTAGCCTTCACGAAGGTCTGCACATGAGAAAAGGTTTATTTTCAACATCTCTAGACTTACATCGTACCACTAGTCTGCACAGTGAGTTCTGAAGCCGTCAAGGTTATCAAAACATGTTAGCTGTTTTTCGACATGTTCGGGTAACGCTTTCTAGACACAACATTTTGGCAGCTGTGAGCCAAGTAAGATTCTGGTGTAGTTATTATCACACACTTGCCAGGATTTCAGACACGTGGAAGATTTCCATTTCCAGGGATGCAGAGAGCCTATGCTGATCCCAATGTAATTTTCTCTTACTCAGCGGAAAGGTAATGGGTCCCCCACACAAGCTTAAGAGACCTTCTATAGTTCATAATACATACTTCCTATATAGGGAGGGTGTTAAAACTAGGCACTATAGGACCTGTTTTTACCATCATTCTAATATGATTTCTTCTTTTGTATTTTATGGAATTGTAACCATGCTGACCATATTATTTTAATCATATGTCTGCTTATGTTGGCTAAGATACTGCACATGAGATCACGTTGTTAAAATAAATATTTGAACCTTGCTATGCCTCTTATTTACTGTTGTGGACTGGTATTAGAGTATAACAAAATAGTGTTCTCACTTCCCACCATTCCTAAGATGGTCTTAAGTCGCATGTTCTAGGTTGTCTAATCATTGGTTACTTTGCTATAGGACAAAGAGCTAATGTGACACTGATGGGGTTTTTCTAGGTGTGAAGGTGAGTTTCTGGTACACCACAATTCACTGACGTCCTAGGTCTCTGTGCACAGTTCTGTCTATGAGCAGGATCCTTGCAACAGTGATGCAAGGTTGTTCCAATGTTACTGCCCATAGTTTTGAGCACAACGCCCTACCTACTATAAATTGTGGACAGGGTTTTGTTACAAAAACTATACCTCCTTGAAGCAGGCTCAAAGCAGAAGAAAAGTTTTATTTTCCCTAAATTCTTCTTAGTTTGTGTGTGTTGCACAACACACATATAAGGCCGAAACGTTTTAAAGTTTTAAAAATTAGTCTTTGCACAGAGCTTCGTATTAGAAAGGCATTTTTCCAGTACAAAACCTATGCTACTTTCAGATACACCTTTGCACTATGCTGCAAATGTTTGTGCTGAGCGCAAAGCAAGCATAAAGAGCTCATGGGGCAAGAGCAGCATCTTGGAGGATATGGCACTGCCCTTCTCTCTCCCTTTCACGCAACAGTGCACAGCAGATTGGGGTGCTGAACTGTGTTGCATGAACAAATAGTAAATTTGCTTCCTAAATTGCCAGCCTTTCTTTTCTCATGGTGTCATGAGCTTCAGAAAGGCTGCTTGGAAGAGAATAACTTAGCAGAGAGACTGCTTGACAAGCTAGTCCAGCATCTTGAACATATTGTGCCTGCTGGCTCCTTCTGTCACACACATTTTTGTCAACAGCATGACCCAAAAGAGCCAGGAGTTGGCAGCATCATCACACTAAAGCCATCTTTTAGCATTGGGGTTAAATGTGGAGGCAGTCCAAAAAATGGTAAATGACATTACCATCCAATATCAGCTCCTGATTTAGAGACTGCACATGGGAAATGGAGCAGAAAGACGGTTAAGTCTTCACTGTGCAATAGTGTGCTGTATTACCTGCGCAATAGTCACAAGCCTTTTGATGGTAGCAAGGCTGCACTGTCTTTGCTTTTTTGTGTCTGTTTTTAATGTTTCATTGATGTGGTGAAACTGCATGCATGCATTAATATATCGCTGTTAGAATTTTGTTGGTGTTAAATATCGAGGTAAGTAATATCGATGTAAAAAATATAAAATTTCATGTTATGTAGTAATATCGAATTTTAAATTCTCGTTGTAAATCAATGTAAAAAATAGCGATGGAGATAATATTGATTTTATGTTTTTGCTGTTTTTTTTAATGTTCAAATTTTAATTTCATGTTCGTTTTAATAATTAATATATATTTTAGAAGCAGGATGTTGGGTTTATAAGGGATAAGGGGGGGTTGTAATCTAAAAATGTTGTTTAAAATGTTATATTTTTTAATAATTTGTATATATTTTAGGAGCGGGATATTGGGTTTATAGGGGGTATGGGTGGGTAGTAAATTAAAAATATTGTGGGCATTAATTATATTTGGTAATATTAAATACATTTTAGCTGTGGTGTATAGTTTTTTTTTATAGAATTTAGGTTTTGAGTTATTGAAGAATATTTGTGTAAAAACATTAAAAAAAATTATTTTAAAATATTTGAATATTAAAAAGAACAAAAAAAATCAAAATTAAATTTCTGGTGAAATTATTATTGTAAATTTAGTTAAATGAAAATTATTATTAATAATTTCAAAAGTTTTACAAAACTTTCAAAATATTGTAACATTTTCATATCTTTTTTTAAAATTATTAAAATTATTGAATTGTATGAAATTCTATTAATAGTTTTTTGACAATCGTGGTAAGGATTATTACTTATCTTAAAATAATATTTTTGATCAAATAAAATAAAAATAAAAAATAATTTTGTGGTCAAATTCTTACTGTAAATGTAGATAAATACACTGTTATTAAGAATGTCATACATTTTGTACATTTTTAAAAGCAATCATAATTTTTAATTTCTTTTAAAAAAATTCCGAAATTATTGAATTGTATAAAAATCTAATAATATTTTTGTGAACATTTTGTGAAGGATTATTAATTATAATAAAATATTATTTTAGGTAAAATTTAAAAATGTAATAATTACGTTTTTATTTAAGGATTATTATTTATTAATAGCAAAGATCAAATGGGTGTATTCTTGATTTTTTGATTAGAGTTTTTTTTTATTTGGAGTTTTATGGTTTACTATCCAGCACTTTCCCTGAGTTTAGTTGGATTTGGAGTTAGAATAGGGAATTATTATGGTTTACTATCCAGCACTTTCACTGAGTTTAGTTGGATTTGAAGGTAGAATAGTAAGTTATTATGGTTTACTATCCAGCACTTTCACTGAGTTTAGTTGGAATTGGAGTTAGAATAGCAAATTATTATGGTTTACTATCCAGCACTTTCACTGAGTTTAGTTGGAATTGGAGTTAGAATAGTAAATTATTATGGTTAACTATCCAGCACTTTCCCTGAGTTTAGTTGGAATTGGAGGGAAAAATTGTAAATTATTATGGTTTACCATCCAGCACTTTACATGGATTTGGGGCTGGAGTTGTAAATTATTATTGTTTATTATTCAGCATTTTGTAAGTTTATTTATAAATTGTAATAAGTCAAGAGGTGTATGTAAGTTTTATTTTTTATATTTTTTGATGTAAAGATATTTCTATTTTCATTCACAATTATATTTTTAATATTTGTTTTGGTTACAAAATGTATTATGACATTTAAAACAATATACCTACATATTGAAGTTATTCACATTTTATTAAAAAGTATAACATATTTGTTATATTGAGATTGGTCAAGCTAGTTCCACAGTTGATAAATACGGACCAATAGGGATTTATTCCAGGGAGGTTCATACAGGAACAGACCCTGCAGCTGATTGGTACTCTGACTTGGCTGTGACGTGGGCGATGCCTTTGGCTGTGGCATCATTCGACGCAGCGAAGGCATTCGACAGTGTTTGTTGGGTCTTCATGTGGGAGGTCTTATAAATAATGGGTCTAGGTCCAGTCTTCATACAGACACTGATCACTTGCTATCAGGGTGCCTCAGCAGTGATTTTACTGAACGGCAAGTTGACATCAAGTTTCAATATTGCAAGGGGAACGAGGCAGGGTTGTCCCATCTCGCCCTTACTCTTCGATTTATACATAGAACCTCTTGCCCAAGCAATTGGTTGGACGCATTAATTGTCCCGTTCAGTGTCCATCTTTATAGTAGCAAGTTAGCCCTTTATGCGGATGACTTGCTGCTGTATACTGACAATCCTGACAATCCTGCTGAGGTTCTCCCAAGAGTGAAAGCCTGTTAGACCTGTCTGGCCCTTTGCGTAGTCCCTCCAATTTATTATTTATTTTGTTCCCTTTTTGCTCCTCATACCCTTATTCATTTTGTGTCCACTAGATTTTTCAAGGTGTTGGTCTAGGGGATAGGTGCTCTTTCGCCCTCATAGTTTTTCACCTCAGGCCTAGAGGCCTTTCCTGACAGGAATTTCCTTGGAGTCATAAAATGGTGGCTACCAACTGTCACAACTGTTATACCTGGAACCTGTCCCATAGGATAGAGTAGGGCATTCCAGAACCTTCTGGTCCCTTCTGGACCTCTGAGGGTCAGCCTATATAAGGCGGAATGTTGGTCAGCCATTTTGTCTTGCAGTGTAAGCTGGCTGGAGTTAAGGCTTGAGTATAAGACGGGGGTAGGATCATCAGAGGGTTGACCTCCCATTGTAGGGACGCTCCTTACTGGTTCACTACCCTTCTACCCTTATAGACGTTGTCCTGACCCTGCCTGTAGGGGATCCTGAAGACCCTGGGCACCTGTACTCATCTGGTCCCAGCGAAAGGCGTGGGTGAGGGAGGTTGTACCTGTGAGAAGCCCCCTGACCAGTGAGGAAAGAGGCTCTAGTGCAGAGTTTGAGAAAAGGGACTCCTGGATACTTCCATCGGTAGCCAAGTGGACTGTGAGCAAAAGAGGAGTCATCAGACATTTTAATCAAACCTTCCTTCCCCCAACTCCCCGTTACCTGGGGTAGCCCCTTGTCAAGGAGTAGTCGGATTGACTGGATTGGGGCTAAAGTTGTGTGCCTGGCGAGGCGTCGCCGAGTGTACTGGCCGCCTGGTGGAGTCCGCCCTCGTCGCCCTGGGTCCGGTGACTGTGGCGGTGACAGAGTGTGAGGAGAATCACCCTTTCCTTCCCTGTCTCTGATCAGCGCCGGCCCTGCTGTCTGAGCGCGTCAGTCGGCGCGTGTGGGCGGGATCGGAGGAGGTAGTCCTGCGAAGTCGAGCAGGCTCTGGCCTGAGCCGCTACTCTCCCACGCATGCCCGGTCGAGCCGCTTCCCTCAAGGAAGGCGGAGGCGGAACCGGACAGGGAAGCGCCTGGAGTGTAGCAGCGGCTCGTGTTTGTTGTTGTGCCTTCTTTCCCCCGCTTGAGCGCCACACGGAGGAGCTGGCTTGAGCGGGAGGGGAGAGCCGAGGAACCCCCAGAGGCTGGTGAGCCACAGTGTGATTCGGTTCCTTTTCCTTGCCGCCCCCGGCGATCAAAGACACCAGCCCAGCAGATTCTCTACAAGTAAGGAGGAGGTCGAGAGGGGGAAGTTGTCCTCTTTAAGTAAACAAAAACAAAGGCAGAAAAGCAAGGCCTAGTATTTATTTAAACAAAGGATCAAGCCTAAATCGTGCAGCGCCCATAAAGACTTCCATAGGGGTCTACACAGATTGTTGTTTCCTACTGGCTATATAAATATTGGTACAGTGCCTGCCTCGTGACAGTTCTCCAGAAGAGCAAGTCCTTAAATAAGCGAAGTGTGGAGGGTTAGCCAGTACTTCCTGACGTTGGTGGTGGAGTGGGAGTAAATGTGTTAACCATTCTTTTAGGGGAGTGCAGTCATTGCTCCCTGGGAACTTCTGTAATGTGATGTAAAGTTAGAAAGCCAAATAGTGAAAGAGTTTTGGCAACGTTGAGGAACTTAATAATCTCATGATTAAATGTAATGTACTGAGCTGTAATTTCTGAAGACAAGAAAGCAAATAATATTTTTATAAACAAGCTCGTATTTTTCCAAACAGTGGTGTAGTGTCATTTTTGGGTGATATTGCATTGAATTACTGCGGGGTGGCTTGCAACCTTTACACATGTGCCTCTGTTGAATTTGCCTTACCCTAGGCCAGGCTACCCTAGGTGACCTGACATATTTAGGTTCCAACAAGTTGGTGTCTAGCGGTGGGATGTTGACTGTGGTTGCAACTACTCTGCAGTAATTGAGTGTAATCCACTAACCTACACCTGGATTTTTCTCCTAGCGGCCCTCCTAATTTTTATTTTTGCTTTTTCCAAATTTATTCCTGGGGGTGGGGTGGAGGTAGCTTCAGGTTGCCCCTACAACTCTATTCTTTTTGTGTGCTTAACCTTGTGTTGCCTGTTGCAAAATGGAATTTGCACTGGAAAAACTGGACACTTATTCATTGGCCCAGCTAAAAGATTTCTGTCAACAAATGGGAGTGTTCTTTAAGCGTGGTGCCAAGAAGGGGGAACTCCAGACCAGTTTGAGGGCTTGGGTGGAAGCGCGCAATGAAGAGGGAACGGTGGAGGAGGAGGAATCGGACAGAGGTACTGTCATTGATAGGACTGCTGAATGTCCCCCGGGGGTGGGTGAGATGTCAATCAGCCCCAAGGCAACCTCACGGGAGGGCAGCAGTGTGTCATCGAGAGGGTTGTCAGAAACCGAGTTAGCTGACAGGAGAGAGGAAAGACTGTTCAGGTGGGAAATAGCAAAAATGGAGTTGGAAGAAAAGAGGGAGGGGAGGAGGTTAGAACAGGAGAAGGAAGAGCGGAGAATGGCTCATGAATTCAAACTAAAAGAGTTAGAACTCCAGGCCCTGCAACGGGGACCCTTTCCAACTCCAAATGGTGGCAGCGAAACCAGAGAACCAACTAGGGAGTCCAGACCCTACCTGCCTAAGGATATAATTGCCAGCTATAGTCAGGGGGATGACATAGCCAAGTGGCTGGCAGCCTATGAGGTCTCCCTAAGAGCCCATGGGATCCAGGAGAAGCACTGGGGGGGTGGGTTGTACAAGTACATGCCTCCTACCGGTCGGGACACTTTGCTAGCCTTAGAACCGGAGGAGCAGACCAACTACTCCACCATGAAGCTAGCATTGATCAGGAAGTTTGGGTTAACCCCAGAAAAGTATCGCCAGAAGTTCAGGGGGAGCCACAAGTTAAGCACCCAGAACTGGGTGGACTTCCTAGATTATGCGAGAAAGGCATTGGAGGGCTGGGTACAGGGCAGTGAGGTGAAGGATTATGAGGGGTTGTATGATCTTTTTTTGAAAGAGCATCTACTCGAGAAATGTTTTCCCGAGCTGCGCCAACACCTGGTGGACAGCAAGCTGACTAAGCCCCGGAAGCTTGCAGAGGAGGCGGACATCTGGGCAAGTACCCGGGTGTCCTCAAAGGGGACTGGAGGGGATTCCCAAAAGGCCGGACAGGGCGCCCCTCAGAAGAAGGAGGGGGGAGATAAAAAGCGGAAGTTCTCTAAAGGTCCCCAAAACAGTTTCCAGGGAAAGGGAACAGGTTTCACCCCTAAGGCTAACCCGCCCAGAAACCCTCATCCTGGCCAAAGCCAGCAGCCAAGGGTTGTCCACTGCTTCGAGTGTGGTGGTGTTGGACATTATAAGGGAGATGTCAGATGCCCACAGAGACCACCCCCTCCCACCGGAGGAAAAGCCCCGGGAATAGCTAGTGTAGCGCTTGGGGAGGAGTTGCCCTTAGATAAGGGGGGTGAGTGGGCGGGTGTCACCTTAGTGTCCCTGGGAGAACGGGAGATGGTTCCTAAGATCCAGGTGCCCCCAAATACTGTTAAGTATGGACAATGGATCACCATCAATGGCCAGAGAGGGGAGGCTCTGAGAGATACAGGAGCCAGTATGACTATGGTGAGAAGTCAGCTGGTGTCTCCAGAGCAGGTGGTTCCCAATGTACTCCACCCCGCCGCGATGGCTGACGGCAGAATGGGCCACTATCCAGTGGCTGAGGTTCCCTTTGAGTGGGAAGGGGTTGCAGGTTCACTTCGAGTTGCCGTAAGCCCTGCCGTGCCAGTTGATTGTCTGCTGGGGAATAATGTGGAGCACAATGCTTGGAGAGAGGTGGAATACCGGACGCATTCTGCGATGCTGGGTACACCTGACTGGGCCTGTGTAAGCACAAGGTCTGCGAGTGCCCAGAGAGGGAGTTCGCCTGGGTTGGAGCCTGGAACAATGGCCCAGCCCGCTGCCAAAAAGGGACAGACCCGAAGACAGGAAGAGCCTACTTCGGCTTTCACACCCCATGTGACAGATCGGCCACCTGTGATGGTGGACCAGGAGTCCGTGGAGGGGGAAGTAGTTTCTCTGGAGGACCTGCCCATCCCTGCTGAGTGGCATGTGGAGGGAGGGCCTACTAGAGAGGAGTTCTGTAAGGGCCAAAAGGAGTGCCCTACCCTTGAGGGACTGAGGCGACAGGCTGAAGCCCAGGCAGCAGGGGACGTTGCGGGACACTACCACATTTACTGGGAGGATGGACTCCTCTACAGTGAACCCAAGGTACCCTTACCTGGTTCATCAAGGGCCTTGGTAGTCCCGCAACGATACCGAGCCTTTCTGCTGGAATTGGCTCATGCAATACCCTTGGCAGGACACTTAGGTCAGGACTAGACCTTTGCTCGGCTTGTCCCCCACTTTTACTGGCCTCAGATGAAAGTGGCGTCCAACACTTACTGTCGGACATGTGTATCCTGCCAGGCCAGTGGGAAAACAGGGGTGAAGCTGAAAGCTCCCCTGGAACCACTTCCAGTCGTTAGCACCCCCTTTGAAAGGGTGGGCATCGACATTGTAGGGCCATTGGATCCACCAACAACAGCTGGTCACAGGTTTATCCTGGTTCTGGTGGATCATGCCACACGGTACCCAGAGGCAATTCCTCTGAGGACTGTCACTGCACCTGTGGTGGCTAGGGCCCTAATGGGGATCTTTACCCGAGTGGGTTTCCCCAAAGAAGTTGTGTCTGACAGGGGGACCAACTTTATGTCAGCATACATGCGGGCAATGTGGAAGGAGTGTGGAGTGACCTACCGGTTCACCACTCCCTATCACCCCCAGTCCAATGGACTGGTAGAAAGGTTCAACAAGACCTTGAAGGGCATGATCAGAAGTCTGCCTGAAAGCCTGCAGAGGAAATGGGATGTCCTCCTACCCTGTTTGCTATTCTCCTACAGGGAAGTGCCACAGAAGGGAGTGGGCTTCAGCCCCTTCGAACTTCTGTATGGGCACCCTGTACGCGGTCCTCTCAGCCTGGTGAAGGATAGTTGGGAAAAGTCTCCCAGGAAACCCCCCCAGGATGTGGTGAGCTACACGCTGGCCTTCAGGAGCCAAATGGCGAAGTTGTGGAAGCAAGCTTCTGACAACTTGGAGGCCAGCCAGGCAGTCATGAAAGAGTGGTATGACCACAATGCTCACCAGGTGGAGTTGGAGCCTGGCCAGAAAGTGTGGGTGATGGAGCCTGGAGAGCTTAGTGCCCTCCAGGATCGCTGGACAGGCCCCTTTGAGGTGTTGGAGAAGAAGGGTAAGGCCACATACCTGGTGGACCTTAAGACCCCACGACAGCCCCTACGGGTGCTTCATGCCAACCGACTCAAACCCCACCATGAGAGGCCAGAGGTCATCTTAATGATGGTGACTGATGGGGGAGAGGAAGCGGAAAGTGAACCTCTCCCCGACTTCTTCTCGTCTCAAGAAAAGGATGGGTCAGTGGAGGGAGTGATTCTCTCTCCCACCCTAACTCCTGAACAGCGGGAAGACTGTCGCCAGATACTGGAGCAGTACTCTATGTTGTTCTCCCTTGTCCCGGGAAGGACTCACCTGTGTACCCATGATGTGGACACAGGGGACAGCCCACCAGGGAAGTCAAAGACCTACCGGCTGTCCGACAAGGTGAAGGCTAGCATCCATGGAGAGGTTGCCAAGATGCTAGAGCTAGGAGTTATAGAACCTTCCAACAGCCCCTGGTCCAGCCCGGTGGTGCTAGTGCCAAAAGCCGCTCCACCAGGCACCACGCCAGAACTGAGGTTCTGTGTGGATTACCGGGGACTGAACTCAGTTACAAAAACTGATGCCCATCCGATCCCTAGGGCGGATGAGTTAATTGACCGGCTAGGAGCTGCCCAATACCTAAGTACCTTTGACCTCACTTCAGGGTACTGGCAGATCTCCTTGACAGATGGAGCAAAGGAAAGGTCAGCCTTCTCCACGCCTGAGGGACACTTCCAATTTTGTGTGATGCCCTTTGGGCTCAAAAATGCCCCTGCCACTTTTCAGCGGCTGGTGAATCAGGTCCTCTCCGGAATGGAGGGTTTCTCCGCTGCCTATCTGGATGACATTGCTGTCTTCAGTAGCAGTTGGGAGGACCATTTGCAACATTTGCAAGCAGTTCTCCAGGCCCTGAAACAAGCTGGATTGACAATCAAGGCCAGCAAATGTCAGATTGGGCAGGGGTCGGTTGTGTACCTTGGACACTTGGTGGGCAGGGGGACAGTGCAGCCCCTGCAGGCAAAGATTGAGGCAATCATGGCCTGGGAACCCCCCAAGACACAGACTGAGGTCCGAGCTTTCCTGGGTCTCACAGGCTACTACCGTCGCTTTGTGAAGGGGTATGGCACTATTGTAGCGCCCCTCACAGAGCTCACCTCAAAGAAACAACCTCGACAGGTAGTTTGGACGGAGGCTTGTCAGCAAGCCTTTGAAAAGTTGAAGCAGGCAATGTGTGCAGCACCTGTCCTGAGGGCCCTAGACTTCTCTAAGGAATTCATTGTCCAGACAGATGCATCAGAACATGGCATTGGGGCAGTGTTATCGCAACTGAATGAAGAGGGCCTGGATCAGCCTGTGGTTTTCCTATCTAGGAGACTGCTTCCCCGGGAACAGAAGTGGAGTGCAATTGAGAGGGAAGCTTTTGCGGTGGTGTGGGCTCTGAAGAAGCTGCGGCCATACCTGTTTGGCTCACACTTCCTGGTTCAGACTGACCACCGACCCCTTTGTTGGCTAATGCAGATGATGGGGGAGAATCCCAAGTTGCTGAGATGGTCCATCTCCCTACAGGGAATGGACTTCCGGGTGGAACATCGGCCTGGAGTGGACCACGCCAATGCAGACGGTCTCTCCAGGTATTTTCGCCTTAGTGATGAGGACTCCCAAGGGGTTGGGTAGCTCTCCCCACTTTCAGCTGGGGGGGACGCGTGTTAGACCTGTCTGGCCCTTTGCGTAGTCCCTCCAATTTATTATTTATTTTGTTCCCTTTTTGCCCCTCATACCCTTATTCATCTTTGTGTCCACTAGATTTTTCAAGGTGTTGGTCTAGGGGATAGGTGCTCTTTCGCCCTCATAGTTTTTCACCTCAGGCCTAGAGGCCTTTCCTGACAGGAATTTCCTTGGAGTCAGAAAATGGTGGCTACCAACTGTCACAACTGTTATACCTGGAACCTGTCCCATAGGATAGAGTAGGGCATTCCAGAACCTTCTGGTCCCTTCTGGACCTCTGAGGGTCAGCCTATATAAGGCGGAATGTTGGTCAGCCATTTTGTCTTGCAGTGTAAGCTGGCTGGAGTTAAGGCTGGAGTATAAGACGGGGGTAGGATCATCAGAGGGTTGACCTCCCATTGTAGGGACGCTCCTTACTGGTTCACCACCCTTCTACCCTTATAGTCGTTGTCCTGACCCTGCCTGTAGGGGATCCTGAAGACCCTGGGCACCTGTACTCATCTGGTCCCAGCAAAAGGCGTGGGTGAGGGAGGTTGTACCTGTGGGAAGCCCCCTGACCAGTGAGGAAAGAGGCTCTAGTGCAGAGTTTGAGGAAAGGGACTCCTGGATACTTCCATCGGTAGCCAAGGGGACTGTGAGCAAAAGAGGAGTCATCAGACAATTTAATCAAACCTTCCTTCCCCCAACTCCCCGTTAACTGGGGTAGCCCCTTGTCAAGGAGTAGTCGGATTGACTGGTTTGGGGCTAAAGTTGTGTGCCTGGCGAGGCGTCGCCGAGTGTACTGGCCGCCTGGTGGAGTCCGCCCTCGTCACCCTGGGTCCGGTGACTGTGGCGGTGACATCGTGTGAGGAGAATCACCCTTTCCTTCCCTGTCACTGATCAGCGCCGGCCCTGCTGTCTGAGCGCGTCAGTCGGCGCGTGTGGGCGGGACCGGAGGAGGTAGTCCTGCGAAGTCGAGCAGGCTCTGGCCTGAGCCGCTACTCTCCCACGCATGCCCGGTCGAGCCGCTTCCCTCAAGGAAGGCGGAGGCGGAACCGGACAGGGAAGCGCCTGGAGTGTAGCAGCGGCTTGTGTTTGTTGTTGTGCCTTCTTTCCCCCGCTTGAGCGCCACACGGAGGAGCTGGCTTGAGCGGGAGGGGAGAGCCGAGGAGCCCCCAGAGGCTGGTGAGCCACAGTGTGATTCGGTTCCTTTTCCTTGCCGCCCCCGGCGATCAAAGACACCAGCCCAGCAGATTCTCTACAAGTAAGGAGGAGGTCGAGAGGGGGAAGTTGTCCTCTTTAAGTAAACAAAAACAAAGGCAGAGAAGCAAGGCCTAGTATTTATTTAAACAAAGGATCAAGCCTAAATCGTGCAGCGCCCATAAAGACTTCCATAGGGGTCTACACAGATTGTTGTTTCCTACTGGCTATATAAATATTGGTACAGTGCCTGCCTCGTGACAGTTCTCCAGAAGAGCAAGTCCTTAAATAAGGGAAGTGTGGAGGGTTAGCCAGTACTTCCTGACGTTGGTGGTGGAGTGGGAGTAAATGTGTTAACCATTTTTTTAGGGGAGTGCAGTCATTGCTCCCTGGGAACTTCTGTAATGTGATGTAAAGTTAGAAAGCTAAATAGTGAAAGAGTTTTGGCAACTTTGAGGAACTTAATAATCTCATGATTAAATGTAATGTACTGAGCTGTAATTTCTGAAGACAAGAAAGCAAATAATATTTTTATAAACAAGCTCGTATTTTTCCAAACAGTGCTGTAGTGTCATTTTTGGGTGATATTGCATTGAATTACTGCGGGGTGGCTTGCAACCTTTACACATGTGCCTCTGTTGAATTTGCCTTAACCTAGGCCAGGCTGCCCTAGGTGACCTGACATATTTAGGTTCCAACAAAGCCCTTCTCGAAAAATTTGGCTCGTATTCAGGGTACCTTGCAAACTCCTCCAAGACAGATGTAATGACTTGGAACGTTGACAATTGGGTGGGTAAAACAAGTAGGGAATTCAGATATCTAGGAATAACAATTAAAAATAACAAGATGACATCCCTAAGATCAATCTAAAGAAGGTGTCTAAGGAGATTGTAGAAAAAGAAAGAGAGTCACCCTTAATCAACCGCAAGGGAACAGGGTTAAAGAACAAGTAAAAACAAATGGTTCCCTTGGTTGTAATAATTATCCAATTACAGTGGGATTCTGCCTCACTAGGATATGTAACGATACAGTTACCCACAACATACTCATCAATCATTCAGCAATGAGAATACATTATCTAGAAGCGAAACCCCAAAAGGCTCTTACAATCTAAAGAGTTAAAGAGTTAAATGCGTAGCCAAGGAGAATACTCTCATCATTTTATTTATGAAAACAGGTAAAACGACAGACTCAATCTGCCACACAAAATTCAAATTTTAGTCCGTTCGTGCTATATTTGTATTTGTAAAAAAGATTGGGTTTCATTTAGTTCAATACATTACATACATCAGATCAACATAACATATTATACAAATAGTCACTTTAACAACCGGGGAAGTTAATCATGCACGTCATGCTTAAAGGGAAGGCATCTTAAGGATGGTACTATAGAGGAACGGCAATCACTGTGTATGAGAGGCAGCAGGATGGCGCATTAGAGTTATAAGTGAACCCCACTAATAAAGGACTTACTATAAGTGACATAAACACCGAGTACGATAAAAGGGTGTTCCGCCAATGCTGAAATATTGAAGGAGATGTGAATATGAGTGAACAAACACGGCATCTCAGGCTGGAGGCAAGGGCGAGTAACAGAACGCCAGTAAAGAAATGTAGTATTTCAGTCCAGTATGTCAATTGGCGAATAATAAACAGTCATGGGAGAGTAGGAACTAGGACATTTGGGAGATTAATGGCAAACAAATGCACCATGGACATAAGCGATAGATAGTGAGTTATACTCTTTCGTTCACAGGACTCTGAGACTGGGACAATTGACTAACTTCCAAACAGAGCAACAAGAACCATCGAAGTAAAGCACTAAACTCAGATGAGAAGCACCTACATTAAAGATAGAGTGGTAAGTGAGGAATATGGAGCACTGCCTGATAAAAATTAGACAAGACCTAAAGCATGGAGGATTGTATTAATTTCTACCCCTTTCTACTAGATATTGATGATCAAGATCAACACGTGAAAGGGGATCTCCAACCCTTTTTTCATGCAGACTAATTGAGCAAGGTCAATAGAACAAATATAGGAGGCATTGCCCCTATCCAGAGTAAGTGAGTGCATTGAGATTACCACACTCATTAAATATTAAATGGGTACGGAAAAGTAATTGAGATCCTTCTCTCTTTTGCCCAGTTGTTTTTAATAGTTATTGAAAAGCTATCTGACGCTAACAAATTGAAACTGACTAGTGGAGTATCTAATGGCTACGAATAAGGTGTGTGATAAAATGCCTAGACAACTTATAAAGGGTGTGAGTAGTAGATGTATATAGTATAAATGCCCCGAGAATACGAGAAGTGGGGTAGGAGAATGGACGCATGATCCAAACCATAAGGCATGGCGTGAGTGGCATTCTAATAAAAAGGGAATGCAGTATGAAGACGTGAGAAGGGGATTTACATTAGGAGTGGGACCCACAAATGATGAGCACAGGTATATGGTTGATAACTATCGATGACAACGAATGAATGTACATGAAGCCAAGGAGTAGGACTAGGCAATGACAGGCATGAATACTGTTTGTAATATATATCGCAATGAATGATCAGTGACTATGTTCTATTTTTTGTAATTCATTCCAACAGATTGTTTTTAAATTTGTCCTGAGGAAGGTGGTGCGCACAGCAGGATCCACCCAAAGCGTCAACATTTTTTATGAATTTTATTTGTGAATTCTTTTAATTATATGTTTCTTATATATGGCTGAATATAAAGTGACTATTTTTATAATATGTTATGTTGATCTGATGTATGTAATGTATTGAACTAAATAAAACCCAATCTTTTTTACAAATACAATTATAGCACGAACTGACTAAAATTTGAATTTTGTGTGGCGGATTGAGCCTGTCGTTTTACCTGTTTTCATAAATAAAATGATGAGAGTATTCTCCTTGGCTACGCATTTAACTCTTTAACTCTTTAGATTGTAAGTGCCTTTTGGGGTTTTGCTTCTAGATAATGTATTCTCATTGCTGAATGATTGATGAGTATGTTGTGGGTAACTCTATAGATCTAGCATTACATATCCTAGTGAGGCAGAATCCCACTGTAATTGGATAATTATTACAACCAAGGGAACCATTTGTTTTTACTTGTCTAAGGAGATTGAGCACCTGTTTGTGAGATGGGCAAATTTGCCTCTTACAATATATGGTATTAGAACATTGGAATGTTGGGAGCTCCATTGAAAACAATGGAGTGCTCCGGGCTTATAATGGCTGGTATAAGCCTGAAGCTCCAACATTCCAATGATTCTTTGTTCACAGCTCTGGCTGTGAACAAAGGGTTCAAGGACCCTGAGGGGATTCCAATCCCCTCACGCTCCCATAAGGCTTTGTTCTTTTTTGTTAGAACATTCTGCCCTCTAGTGGCAGAATGTTCTAATAGCCTTATAGCCCTTCGTAGCTGGGCTATACCAGCTATTGAAGTCCCTCTCCCTTGTTAAAGGCCCTCGCCTTCGGCTCGGGGCCTTTAATGCTGGAGAGGGCCCTTAATAGCTGGTATAGCCCTCTACGGCGGGCTATAAGGCTATAGTATAAATTTGGTAAACATGGTCATCTTGCCAAAATGTACCTACCTTTTTAGCACCATCCCCCTTGAGTTTCCACATAAAGACATAAGCAAAATACAAAGTAAAATAGGAAGTTTTATTTGGTCCAATAAAACGGCCCGGCTCTCATGGAAGAAATTAAGGAGCAAGCTTCAGTAAGGGGGCCTTACACTTCCTGATATACTTTGGTACTCTTTTGCCTTTCAGTTTAAAAACATTCGGGCATTACTCTGTATGGCAGGGGGATCAAATTAGGGGAAGATTTTAAATGAAATGGTTGCTTTTGAGGGAGGTGGAGAGGGTTTTGTTATATAAGTTTGGTGCGCCCAGATTTTTCCAAAAGGTCCTACCTTGTATCCACTGATGGGATTTACCCCTGGGAGGTATTAAGGATAAACATAGGAGACTCTTTCTCTAGATTTAAAAATCTACAACTGGCCACCTGGTGTACTGCAGAGAAAACCTCCATAGGTGTAAACTGGGAGAGTGAGCTTCAATGTCAGAACATACACCTCATAAAAAAGGAGGTTGGGTGTTGGTATAAGAAGCTGCAGGAAGCTGAAGATACAGTTCTTCCCCCACAACACGTAGCCTGGAATATGTCAGCTTTGGAGACCACTGCTGTAGAAATGTTTGAACCCTCTCTCCAGATGTTATATAAGGTGGTTAAACCCACCTCGCTGAAAAAAAAACATTTCTATGTAATCAATAGGTTATATTATACCCCCAAGAAAGTAGCTAAATTTGCCCCCCCTCTCTTCTCCAAAATGCCCTAGATGCGATTTCACCCGGCTGATGACTTACACATATTCTTTGAATGCGGTGTCTTAAAAGGGTTCTGGCAGAATGTGGAACGCGCTCGTGGTGCTATTTTTAAGGTCAATCTTAATCTGAATTTATCTCTGGTAATATTTGGTGTTGATACCAACTTAACTACTTTATTGTCAGCAACGCAAAAAGGCCTGCTAATCTACTTGATCCTCATCCCTCGGAGGGTGATCTGTAGGCTATGGAAGGAACCATTGCCCCCGCTTTGTGATACTTGGCTGAGGGCTGCTCTGGGTATGGCTCGCCTGGACTTAGGAAATTGGAATGATGACGGGCGAAATATCTGGTCACAGCTCCTAGTATGGGGCAAAGAAATGAGACTGGTCTAATCCCCTTAAGTCCAATGATTACACCAAGTTTCATACGAAGAAGCTGGCCTGGTTAGACCTATAGCCAATGCAATAGCAGAAACCCGGGGCATTCAAGATCGAAAGATGGTTTCTTGCTTACATTCGCAGACGCTATATGGTGAGATAAGGACAAAAAATATATAAAACGAAGAGAAAACAAAAAAACATATTTGTTATATTTATTTATTATTTATAAATGCCAAACAAATCATATTTTATTAGATATATATTGATTTTGGTACAGTATTCAACAGTTGTACATTTTTTGTAGAATAGTTATGTAATGGTAAAGTAAAACATTAATATTTTTTTATTAATAAACAGTTTCATTTGTATTGTTCATTTGTTTTTTGTATAAAAAGAAAAAATGTGCATACATTTTGGTTGACATTTTAACAATATTTTTATATCAATTTACTTAGCTTGAAAACATATATATTTAAAATGTTACAAGATTATATTTTATTATTTAGTATATTGAATATTATTTATTATCAAATAATATTTAATATGTTTAATAATTTACAATATTTTTACAGAAATATTTTGAGTAATACCTATATTTTTTTATAACATTTGTTTGATATTTGTACATTAAGAGCGTTTGCAATAAACATATATTTTAATATACATTAAAAATTATCTTATAGTTTTTTGGGATAATATAATAGTTAGGGGTCCATTCCGATCCTGCAAAAAAACCGTCTGTACGATTCATATCCGGAGCCCTCTCCGTACGAATTGTAAACATGCCTACGACCCAACGAGTACGAACCGGACTGGGGTATGAGGACGCGATTCTTATGGGCCACGTCAGGTAAGTGCGATTTGTACGGAAAAGCACACAATCACATACACACAGCATACGGTCCCTACACCCCATGATCGCGGGGTATGGTGTGTACCCCTGCGATCATGGGGTGTACGCACCGTACCCCTTCGATCATGGGGTGAACACACCATACCCGGGGGGTGGGGCGTTCCGTACCTGTTTCGGGGCGAACTCTGCTTTTACGGCTGTTTTCAGCTCCCATAGAAAAAGGGTCGTACGGTGCGTACTCGACACAAATCGTACTTGCTGGGTCGGAAAAGCCAGCCACGAACCGTACAGATGTCGCATACAGCGGGTTCCGAGGGAGATTCATATGGGGATTTGATTCGTACGGTCTCTGTACGATTCGTACGGAGTCCAGCTCCTGGTACGAATCGTACTTCGTCGAACGTACGGGGGACGTTGCAGGGTACGATTCGTACGTGAAACACATTCTGAACGGCTATTCAGAGCGGTTTTTTCCGAATCAGAATCGACCCCTTAATGTATATTTTAAATTTTTTATGTTTAGTTTGGAGCTGCTTTTTGTCTGTCCGGGAAAGTTTAGTTGTATATACTTTTAAGTTAGTTTTAAGGTTATTAAGGTAAGTTAGTAGTAGTGTATATATATTTGTTAGGGCATTATTTGATCTTTTTCGGGATAGTTAGGTGGTGTTTTGGAAGTTTAGTGTTTTATGTCTTTGACTTAGTGTTGGATATAATTATAATGTTATGTAGTTTTATTTATGCGTTAATTTCATGTGTTTTTGTGTATTTTATGTTGATATTGGTTCTTGTGGGTTTGTGTTTCTGTTGTGAGTGGGTGTTGTTTATTTTTTATTTACAGGTACTGGCTTTGGTGCATGGATGGAGTTGTTCACACATTTTTTTTCTTTTGAATAAAGGGCAATGTTGTTTCTTGTTTGATAACAAGTTACTATACATTTCCTTATTTTTCCGGGTTGTTGGAGCATTTTTTTATAAACTATTTTGGGATTTTTGAGGGTTTCGTTATTGAGAGTATTGCGGCGTTGGATTCCTTTTTCCTTTTTCTTGTATTTATACATTTTTTGGGGGGTTTCTGTATTCAATGGATGAATTTTTGCTTGGTTTGCTGTGGATTTTATATCGTTCTCGAGGATATTCTAAAGCTACGTAACTGTAACTCATTCTTTTTTTATTGTTGGGGGTGGGAAATGCTTATTTTTTCATTCTCTTTTTTATATTTATATTATGTTATATAATTTTGTGTTATATTTTAAATTTTATGACATAATTATATTTATTGGTTGAAAAAAATAGAAATACTTTGTTTTTATGATTTCTTTGTTTAAAATGTTTGCTATTTGGTTTACTTTAAAAAATTGATTTTGCAATCATGTCTAGATATTCTAGACTTTGGGTATTTGGATACAACCTAGTTTTATGTTGGAGGTATTCATACTTTGGGGCTCATTACGATTGCGGACGGAGGCACATCCGCTCTCCATTGGTGGTCCTGGCGTCTGCCATAGTACAATGGGCTCACATAGCCCATACCCGTCCACTGTGGAGTTACATGATCCGCCAGATTTTTCCTTCCCCAGCGGTGGCGGAGGGAGCCAATATAGAAAGACCACTGTGTGGAATGGCGTCCCGACCACCGGGCAAATCACGGTGCCCCAAACAGCCCATCACAGCGGAGAATCCAGCCACCCGGAGAGGGCGGAAGCACTACTGCGAAAGCGAAACTACAATCCCGGTCACCATCACGGGCCCCTGACGACTATGGATCCAGCTCTACAAGCCCTTTAGCTGATGTACCTCATCCACTACAAGCAAATAAGACGTCGCCGCGGTCAACACCGCAGGTACATTAAAACATATCTCCACATACAACCACAACTCCTGTGCTGAAATACGGTGCCTGTCCACATCAAACAGGAACATATCTCCCAATATACTCACACATGTCCTCCCTGATTGAAATCAACACCTTCTCATCCGGGTCATCCATCAACCGCGAAATCACTGCTATGTCCCGGGCAAGCCACTGCAGCGGTTAAGACGCGGGAAAACCTGCAAACAGTGTATTAGGCATAGGCATTTTGGCCAGATTCATGGGGTTCCACATTCTCCCTACCCACAGTACGCTTCCCACACCCATGTGGGCACATGCTGTGTGCCCCACCTGTGCCTTCCCCCTTGCATAATTTACCAGCCAGATGTGGCTAGACCTCACACCTCACACATCAAGGGCAAGGTAGATTGACTGGGGAGGTGTGGGTGAAGATGAACACCCTGCACAGAAGATCAGGGGCTGTACAACCCTCCACCTCATACCTACCTTCCACTCATTTGAATCAAACAGAGTATAATTAAGAAATGAAGACTCACTCTGAATATGAACAACAACTGCAATGTTCACACTGCCTGTCAAGTTCCTCTGAAAGACCCCACACTGACACCCTGCCACATACACATACCATAGGTCAGCAGCAATGGAGGCCATACATGTACTAGCCCAAAGTGAAGTGGACAGTGCTGGAAAGCCATAGAGCAAGCCACACAGCATGTGTACATCACATGCAAGAGGAGGAACACATCACACCACCCTTAGGCTCTCAAATCAGACATGGGTGGCACAGTGTGGGAAACTAAACCACAGTGACCTCTGTGGTACATCAATGAATGCCATGCATCGGCGCAGGAATGATAGGAAGTGTCCGAAGTAATACAGTGACTAGCAACACATCTCTGTCAACTTACTTGACATGTGTATGCTATCAGCACATGGCTCATTGTCACACACCTTGACTGTCAAACACAAGTAGGACCTTCACACATGCCCTTCATCTATCCACCTTATACCTGCAACATTCAACACCTGTGAGAAACATACATAATGGTGCAAATGATGTCCTGTGAGTTCACTGACAACCAATCACACACCCTGGGGTGCATCTACAAATGTCAGCATCACACCCAGCGATGCCTGAACCAATGCCGACACAAAAACAATATCCAAACACAAATTCACAAACAACATACTCATAACTCCAGCAAGCCCAGTAATGTGCAGCCAAACAATGGAAAGGCAATGTGACCCGAGACAGAACAGGAATACACAACATTGTCACTCTGGAACAATGCACAGACATCATACCCCAACACAAACAAGAATTGCCTCCTCAAACAACAATCATGAACAATAACTGGGATTGAAGGGACAAATCAGCTAACACACACATACACATCACACCAGTCATCAAGTGAACATTGTGTCACAGTGTACCACAAACACGCACATGCACAAACCTGACAAGTGAAAGGCCAAAAATAGGACGACAAACCACTATTGTGCACTCAAAACAAGTTCATGAACATGAATCCACATTGCTGCATGTGGCATACACACAAGAAATGCACACTATACATGCAACACACATATGAATGCATCACAATGTACAAACTACTCACACTCAATGTCATACCAATAGAACATCACACATACATTGAACTTTTCATTAGAAAACACAACAGTTGCACATACCAATCCATCACATAGCAAACCCAGCTGGACATCAGGGGGATGCACACCAAGCAAGTACAAGGCAACATACTTTGACAACACTGCATGCACATCAAGCTGTGTGTGCACAACTACAATATCAGTAGCACACATATCTGAGTGCGGCACTATGAACTCCCACAACACAAATCATCAAACCACATAGATAACATTACACTCAGGAAGGGCAGCAGTACCTCAGCAAACACACATACAGCTTAGCCTTCACCCACAGATTCCTAACTCAGGAAACCCAGAAGCAAACAAAATGACCAGAGGACTGTGCTGCTCAAACATATGCACTGCACTTGACCCACCATGACTGCAAACTAGTAGAAAATAATATGAAAATAATTGTGAATCTGCCCTGAGTGGCACATTGGTCCTGTACACAGATCATCCCCACACAGTATAGTGTCACAATATGAAGTGGTGGGGAGGCGCACACACTGGCATGGCATGGGGTAGAAGCCATGAGATTGAAGTGGTGTGTACATTAGTATTGGACAGGTGAGGAGTGTACAATGCAAAAACACATGGAGGAGTCACTCACAATGTGTAGGCATCATAAACACCTATAGGGGATGGTATGACTCCTCATACCACATACCATACTAGAGCCAAAAATGGGTCAAGGCACAGCAATGCATGAGAAAACCCACAAATAATGTCAGTGTGGCTGAGCAGGTCAGCAAAGTGAGCACATAAAGAAACAAGGCACATGGCTCATCAACAAAACAGAGCACATACTTTGCAGTTACACACTCTGCATACTCACAAGTGTCAGCAACAACAAGTAGGTGTACCCCAGGAGTGCAAGGACACACCAACACACTGCACAGTGCTCAACTCACAACTCCTCCATGTGCCTACAATCTGAAGCACATGGTTGAAGCAAAATTTAAACAAACAGGCACTCATTACCTGGGTCATATATGTGTGTAGTTGGCATTGCAGGGCCACTCACACATCAACACTACTGACAAAGACAGGACAGTCACACTGTATGGCCACTCAAGTGCACACATTCTAATGTACCCATGTGAATATGAACACAGGAACACACAAGATGAGTACACACCAACTTTGCTGTGCACACATCAAGAAAGAGCCCACAGAAATGCCGGACCCTGGACCCACTGCAAGTAATCCTGTGGATAGCATTCACCTCTGTATTGGTATTGCATCCTGACATGACCTGTGTAAATTTAGTAAACCTGAGCACAGAATGATTAGGAGAAGAGTAGACCATCAAAAACAACCATCATTGCACTTTCAAGCCTCAGACTCAATAAGAACAAAAATGCCTGTTACCTCTTTAAAGCACTGAAAAGAGTAAAACAAGCAATTGGCATACAAAGCATGTGTCACATGAACCAATACCCATACATAAAACCTTCTATTTAGCAAGGACATTGACAAAGCAGACAACAGGAGTAACATTCTTTATTACATAGTACCCAGATAGGCATTAAAAGTAGAAAACAGCAAGGCCATTGGCCAGTACAAATTCAAAGTATGCACATGTGTGCATGAGAAACTGCACAGGGAATGGGGATCCAAAGTGACAAACAGCAAGGCCATTGGCCAGTACAAATTTAAAGTATGTACATGTGTGCATGAGAAACCGCACAGGGAATGGGCATCCAAAGTGACAAACAGCAAGGTGATCGGCCAGTCCATAGTTTCGGTGTGCACATGTGATCATGAGAAACTGCACAGGGAATGGGCATCCAAAGTGACAAACAGCAAGGCCATTGGCCAGTACAAATTCAAAGTATGTACAAGTGTGCATGAGAAATTGCACAGGGAATGGGTAACACCGTCCACTGCCATGGGCTTCACCCCAGCTCTGGCGATACAAATGGGCAGTCCAGGCACCACTGTAGGAGAGATGGTGTTGGGAGGGGGTGGGACTTTGACTCAAATTTGGCTGTCAGTTAAAACTGGGAGGTGGCTGATTGTCGGGCCAGTTGGAGAACTGGACCTGGGAGAGAGAGGACCAGCTGAGGCAGAGGCATCAGTGGCTGTGTGAGCCTCAGGGCTGCTTGCACTGGGTGGCATGGAGGCACAGTGTGTGAGGGTGAATGTTGAGGACTGGGTCTCAACTTCTTGGGGATTCGATAGCCCACACTTGTCTTGGCTGGAGTGCCTCACTGTCCACCAAAGTTGTATCTTGTGCAGGTGGCTCTCTCCATGGGGATTTTCTGCATCTGGTGGTATGCCTGGGGTGGCCTTGCCTTTTCCCCTTCATCCCCTGTTGTCCAGGTGAACGCCCCACTTTGCTCTCCTGTCCCAGCTTCACAGGGGTGTGGGTGGGAGATGAGGTTGTGGGGGAATCTGCCTTAGAGAAGTGTTGCGCTGTTGTTGCAGGCACCAGGTTCACAGCAGAAATGGCAACTGTTTGTTTGTCTGTGGGCGCAGGTGTGGGGATGGGAGTGCCCTTGGATGGGGGTGATTTGGATGAATGTGAGGTTGAGGCCTGCTTCTTGGCCTGAAGCCCCTGAGTTTCCTGCGATGGACTTTTGCCTCTGCGCTCCTGTGTGCCTGTTTTGTTTTTTGGGGATGGTGTCTGTGGTCTGGGCTACTTGGAGTCCTGCTGTTGTGTGCTGCATGTGGAGGAGCTAGTGCCTGGGAGCTGTGTTGTGTGGGCGCTCTCGTCAGGTGGTGCCACTGGCAGGGTGGTTGCTGAAGGGACTGGAGCTGGACTGGGAGCCTGTGACATCTAAATGATTGGCGTCACTGTGGAGGACAAAGATTGGACAGTTTGTTGTAGCTCACCCACGTCAGAATAAATGCCCTCCATGAAGGCAACTACCTGTGCCAAGTTCTTGTCATGATCTTGGAAGGCATTCAGGAGAGCAGCCTGACCCACACATAGCTGGCGTAAATTTCCACCGCCTCTACACTTAAGGCAGCAGTGGAGACAGGGGCAGGGGCAGCAGTGCCTGGGGATGGAGACTCTATTCTTCCTAGTTCTGTGGGCACAGACACACACTTGTGGGAGCATCCAGGAGTCTGGGCACTGGACGATGTATGTTGGAAGAAGAGGCAGATTTCGAACTGCCTGTGCCCGCAAACACCGAGGAGTCACCCCAGGAGTCTGATAATGTTGAGGTTGGTGTTTCTGGGCGTGATTCATCCAGGGCACTCCTGTCCCCCTCTGAGGCGCTGGTCACATCAGTGTCAATGAGCTCATGTGTAGCAGTCATGCCAGAAGCTACCCCATTGGTGTCAGTCCCCTATCCTTCTGTGCCCTCGGTAGATGCTGCAAGAGACAGAGACATAGGTTCAGTATAGTGATATACTCACTAAAATCATATGTAAGCAAAGCACAAAAATAGAAAATTATACCCGCATGTTGGCATCCACCATGTGCAGTCAGCATGTGCAACCTTTATAAAATCACCAGAAGATGCATGGAAACATGCATAGTTGACATCAATGCCCCATGGGACGTTTACACAACCAAATAGCTGGCCTGTGCCTCCTTGTAACCTAACATACCATTCTCTGTAAGCATACCTACGTGCCTGTAGGTGAGAAAAATATACATCCCCACATGTCTCCTCAGTCACATATGTAATCACTTTAAGGGAACAACACAGATGCTGACTCACAAATGTCCTTTTGCAATGGTCATAAGCTCCTGATATCCACCATGTTGTGCTTTGAAGCACAACTACAGTTGCACATTGGTGTCAGATGTGTAGTACTCACAAAATGTAAGTTGTGCACAACACACATCTACAAAAGCACACTAAGATGATGCTCACTGCTGTTCACTGCCAGGTGATGTCTATGGCACTCATAATGCAGCATATGTCAGAAGGCCACATCTCATCTTGCAATGTCAAGGGTCATTGTAGTAAACACATGAGAAACTACATGTTGTGAAAATGCATGACAGCTGCATTCAACACAGAGGCCACTTAGAAGCCATTGCACCACTCTAGAAACATCACAGAGCTCTGCACTGGCTCAGGGTTGGGTTTCATGTAGTCACTCACACCCAAAGTCACATGTAGCTGAATACTCACCCCCAACTGGCTGCTAATGAGCCCTCAAACGTCCATCCAGCTCTGGCTGTGTCACTGCCAAGATGCGGGCCATTAGTGGTGTCATGTACCTGCGAATCAACCTGCGAGTCCCCCAGCGTCATCTCTGCCACGTTTTTGCTCAATCCGGCAGATGTCATCCCACCTCTTGTGACAGTGTGTGTGCCGTTGGTTGGAGACACCCAGAGCCCGCAACTTGCGTGCAATGGCCCCCCATATGGCCTTACGCTGGTGGACCTTAAGCTACAGGCATGGGAGACAAGAAGATGAAGTTTCTGTGTTACTGTTTCATGTACCACTGTGTCTCAGTACAGGAGCATGAAAACACAGACCACACCAAGACATAAATGTTGAGCAGAGGCCATTAAGCATGAAACGTAGTATACTTCTTTTTTTTCTGTTTCTTGGCATTTTTGTCAATAGAACATTACAGCATATATAAGGTGCGGTAGGCACTACCTTGGTAGTTATCAAACATATCAGTACAGTACACATCCGTCTTAATACAATGCAAGAATCATTAGCAGAAATAGCAGTATAAACATCAGAACTAGCTCATGTGTGGGTAGGTATTTGCCCTCTGTAAAGCTGCCACAGCCAATTAGCCACAGGGAGGGCAGCTATAATATTGACTATCCGACACTTCTCGATGCATTGGTTGCATCAACATCAGACCCTGGCGATCATCTGGCGCTCAAGGGGTGAGGGATTTGCTCCGGTGATCTCAGTTATCACCCGTCACCGATCTTACTGTGCTATCATGTGTAGCTCTATAATGCTGCAGTCCCCCTGTGCAGTGCTTTTTTTCCCCAATCACCCATAGCTTAAGTAATACACCAAGGCTTGGCTGTTCCTCCCGCATCCAGTATGCCGCCCTCCACTATTTGTAGAATTATAAAGGAGTAGTCGATGTGGTGCATCGTTCCTCTGAGGTGTCCTCTCGAGGCTTTATATGGGTGGCTCCTTATAGTGGGAGGCCCTCACCTTCTGTGTCTGTGTTGGACATTTTGAGCATGTATTGCATGAGTGGCTCCCATATATCACTGCGTCTCGAGGGGGTGGGTAGTAATTCAGCATAAATATCGTTTTGCTCCTGACAATAAGTGATATCTGTTAGCCATTCCTTGAATTTAGGTGCTCTGCCTCGCCCCCACCTACAAGCAATTTTCCGTTTAGCAAATAATAGGCCTATCGACAGGAGTCTATTGGCAAGGCCTATGTGATTTGAAAGGTAGCCCAGGAGGCACATTTCTGGTGTCAGATCCAGTTGTATCTCCCCAGAGCCCTGCCAACCTCAATCCAATAATTCGCTATTGCCTTACACTCTCACGCCGGATGTAGAAAGCCCGCCCTGTCCTGCCCACAGCTGTCGCATCTAGCACTGTCTCATAACTGGAGTTTATGTAACCATTCCGGGGTGTAATACATTCTGTGTAGGAATTTAAAATGAATAATTCTGAACCTACTGCTAGTGGTGATAAGCTCAGTTTGTTGACAGCTGTATAACCATGCCTCATCTTTGATGGGATGCCCCAGTTCCGTCTCCTAGCCTTGCTTAGCTCTCATGGTGTTGTGTGTCCCCGTCTCCATAGAGGCCCTGTATATGCGGGACATGGCGTAAGCCGACCTGCTTTGTAGGAGTTCGTGTAGTGGGAGTAGTGTGGTAATGACACGTAGTATACTTGCATCAAACACTTTCATTAAAATGTATACATGTATGAGGACAGACACAGTACGTGCCCATCTCATACTCATGCAGTGTGCTAGCACAGAAACCAATGTGAAGAAGACCCTCATCTGTGATGCAGTATGTGAGTGAGCTAGACATGCAATACATTTGAAATGATGTGTTGGGCCAGACTCACTGTGTCCAACACTACACACCCCTCAATGTCCTTTGCCAGTAAATGGCTATCTGTGTAATGGAGGTCACATTTAGGGCCATTATCTTACACTCTCACACTCTTCTCACAAGGTGTAGGCCTGTCTTGTGCAATCCTCAGGCCTAAGATAGCTCATTGAGAAATAGGGTGACAGGCAACACATATGTTTCACTCTGTCCATTTACTGATGTGTCCATGTCAAATCGGGCAGTTTTTTTGCAGGCCAGGGGGACTCACACTAAGGTTAAACGTGAGCCATCAGAACATTCACATGCATGTACAATATGAGAGGTCAAACATTCCCTACACATGCAAGTCAGTACACATAATGACAACAATGGGAGGCTGATATCTCCAAATTATATATATCTGATGCGTCATAGGTGAATTACCACCAAAAGTGTTACACTCAGGCATTTAACTCTTGTGCATAATGCACACATATCCATGGGGACAAATTGAAAACTGTACACCCATTCTTCATTACCCTCTGGAAGACATACCTTTGCAGTGCCACAAATGAGCATGTGAAAACCTCCTGGACTATGTTATCACAGGCAATGTGTTTTCAGACATCGACTGTGCAAACCAGCAGTATGACAGTATGGCTGCAAAAACACTGCATGTCCCTCCCAACCTTCAATGCAGCCATGGTTCTGTCAAAATAAGGCTACACACCTCATCAACATGAAGTCAGCATGCCAGGCAGTGTATCACTCATTTACATCACCCAGTCTCACACCTATGTTTGTATTTTACTCACTGGAGAAGGGCTGTAGAAATGTCCATGTTGCTATCCTCCACAAATAGTCAAGTGCAATAGTTACTAGGTCAAGTATGGAGCACGGTACATCAAAAATAAGGATGCATGTACATTAACTTGCACACACAGCCACATACTACTGCAGAGCAATATCATGTGAGCACTCTGATCACTATCAAACTGTCACTCAGAAACACTTACCAGTACATCTGGAGCACAATATAGCCTCCCATACTGTGAGAGCACCTCGTCCACCAGGACCTCCAGCTCCTGCGTGGAGAAGGTATGGGCCATGATGTTCTCAGTAAGCCTGGGCATAGTGGGGCTACACAGAGTGCCACGGAGTAGAGAAGAAACTCTGTGAAACTCCGCATAACTCCGCTACGCCCCCCGCCTCCCACCCCCCAATAACAATTCATTTAAAATTAAATAAAAACACTTTAAAGTAAATTATGCTAGGGTGACATTGAACTCACTGATGACTACATATGCCAAGTCAGTGCAGAGGATACCATGCATTGGCATGTACTTCCTCACATGTCACATATGATATTTGTGTGCATGTACACAGATCTGTTGTGTAATGGACTCTCAAATTTGAGAACATGTCAATATGTGAGATGGGTAATCAACCCACAGTAATGCTGGACTGATGACATAATATGCCTATTTAGCTTTGTAGATTGCTGAAATCATTTTGATAGTTGATCTGCTTACACACACTGTGTTAATTGTGTTGAAAATGTGTGATCTGTCCGGCTTACGCAATAAGATGTGGCAGGTACAGCAGCTACGTAGAAGCCAGCAGTGTTGCTGTTTCAAGCATGTGCTGTGTCAACTACTCTCAGGGGTGGTAACACAAGATGTCGGAATGTACCATTATCCATTCACATAGTCATAATCTGTTTTGGGGGTACTCAGTATGTACATACTGAACACATGTACAACTAGTTGAAATCAAGGTGTCTCTGCATGTGACTTGTGCTTTAAGCTGTTGTTTCAGTCCAGTCATTGTTGGTGCTGTGTCAGTCAAGACATAAGATGTTGGACACATCTCATAGGGGAATTTAATTGACATGTATCCACTTTCATTTTATGTAGGAGACGACCAAATGTGCATCGTCCTTTCACATTGCTGGCGGACATGGAGGATGAGGACATCATACGGAAATTCTGTTTGGATCAACTTACCGTTCAAGACCTATGTGGTCGGTTGGAGCCCCATCTGAGGCCTCACAGTACCTATCCAACTGCTTTAACACCAACAGATAAGGTGCTGGCAGCCCTGCATTTCTTTGCAACTGGTTCGTTCCAGTACATGGTGGCCAGCGCAGGTGGAATGTCTCAACCAATGTTCAGCATGGTGCTGAAGTACTAGAAAAATAACATAAAGGGCTATACCTACCAATAGCCCCAATCCCATTACCAAATAATCAGTCAGTTGCCAGTGAAGAAAGTTCAATCATTTATTAAGCAAAATACTCTATAGAGGAGCCTCTCCAACCCTCACCCATCTGGTGCGCGGAAAAGACTGTTGGCTTACATTCAAACATGAGATTATATACTATTCGGTTCAACCCATATAATCACTGTTAAAGGAAAAACACCAGTTGGCCCTCGAGCTCCAGGGAAGGACCATATATGGCACACATGATTAGTTCAAAGCTTAACTATTTCTTACTGGGAAGGTCAGGAGGGGTGACTCCCTTCCATCCTGGTGCCCGGGAGTGTAGGCACGGCGCCTCCAGGAATGCGCTTATTGTACCCAAAGCCAGATGCGACCTTGAGTCTCAGTCGAGTGAACAGCCTACATTCAGCTGCTCGCCGTAACTCAGATGAACTGGGGCTTGACAACTGCCGGAGAGTAACACATGATCACAGCCCCCGTTCGGGCAGAAGTTAGAAAATGGCGTCTGTATGGTTTTCGGCCTACTCTGTTAGCAGTGGATACGCAAGGAGTAAATAAATGCCGTCCTCCCTGCAAAAGCATATATATCAAGCAAAAGAGGGTACATATAGATGCATCATGCTAACATAATATAGGCCAGATACTCCTTATGTATGGGAAATCTAATTTTATCCCTCAGAACGGCCCTTTTAGCATGATGTAGCTAACTAAAACAGCTCAATCTTCGAATATTCCCTCATCAATCTGCATTATATCTTTGAGGTCCTGCTGAGCTGAGCTGAGCTAACTGAGCCTTTACAGCTGCTGGGGATGGACCAGCCAAGGAGGAGGTGAGTTTAGTTGCGCAGTAAGAGCAACATACAGGTCCACATTGTACACAAAGACAACACGTGAATATGATACCGGCTATACCTGCCAGCACTATCAGAATTTTCCATCCCCAGGTAGACAACAGACCCCAGAACCAACCAGAGATGGACCATGTACCAGTCTCTACATGTATTTCGGAAGCCAAACGATGTAGCTTATGGAAAGCCAAATGAACAGAAGGGGCGGAGTCAGGGATATAAACACAGCAGGAACTGCCGATCACACGGCATGCTCCTCCTCGATCTGCCAAGATAGCGTCTAAAACCATACGATTTTGAAGCAAAATGAGTCTGGTCGCTTGTAGCTCTACGGTTAAATTAGTCAATATTCCTGCAGTAGTGTTAATTACCCTTTCAACTACTCTAGACAAACGGCATACTCCTTTGCTGGTGATTATAGGCCCCCAAATAGGAAACACTCCTTTTACAATGTCGGTAAAATGCTGTTCAGGAGTATCTGTCTGATCTATATCGGTAGTATCTATCTCTCTTTTATTTCCCTTAACGGGCAGGCTCTGTTTATCTAAGCGGTGATCCTTGTGATAAATAGAATGGGCAATATAGACTGAAGGGTAGAGGAAGGACAGGTAACATCGTCCAGCCCAACCTCGTGGAAGCCAAGTATAGGCATTTTCTCCATAAACAAAATATACATTAGGAGGGGTTAACAATAGAGGACTGCTAAAAGTACGCAACTGATAAGTGTAATTACATCGGCTTTCTCCTACTGATATGTACCCTACTCCCTGAATACAGAACGCAGAGGTACTATTTAGTATAGGCACTGAAATAGCCCTATCTTCAGTAACATTACGGTCTTGAAAATGTCGAAAATACTGAGTAAAATAAACTCAACAAAATCCAAAATCTCATTCTTCAACCAAGTGGTGTTTTCATGCATTGTATACATATTCATACATGCATTCGGATCTAAAGTTCCCTCTCCATTATTCCCATCGGGGTCGAATCCTTGATGAACCTCATTATATGCCAAAATCATTTCATAATTTTTTCCGAAAACCTTTGAGTGTCCACAGTATAATGCATATACATCATTGAAAGTAATTTAAACCAAGCCTCACAACTCCCCAGATGAGACAAGGGTAGGGATATGAATAAGTCGTGCTTGTGCATAACAGATGGTAAAAGACCACAAACCCAACAATTTGTCGTATTGGTGGCACTGTGTGTTTGATGAAGCATTTCAACAAATACATTTTTCACATAAGTCTGACAATGCCGTTCCTTATGTGGGTCTAAAGTATGAAACACATGTTCCGGAGGTGGGGTAGTAGTTCCTAAAACAGTATGCATAGGGTGGCGAAATTCTAAATAGATATATACTCTCATTAATGTGATTAGCAATATCGCTATAATAACTATAAATGCAATTTTAACACGTTGAGTCCAACTGGAAAAGACAGGTATATATGCAGGGAAATAACGCGGTACAAAAGGACGTTCCTCTTCAGGAACGAAACGAGCAAAGGGATACATGCTAACTAAAAGTCCAAAAATAAACTTGGGCGATGCAGTCCAGCCTGCCAGAGGGTGCTTCTTTCCTGTGTCTGTTTAGAGCCTCACAGGCAGGCTCCTATCCTTCATCACAAATAAGACCAAAGCAAGCTTCTCACGTTGGAGTTATGTTCTCACAAAACCCTTGAAGAAAACACAACCTGGGCCTCTTTAAACAAGAAATTCAGTCTTTCTTTCTGAACAGAGCAAGCAAATGTTCAAGGCTCTCAGCGCGTTCAGTCCAGTGTCTCGCTCAGTACCCCAGAAGCGCATCTAACAGACATTCGTGGAGCAAGTCAGTACCCTATCACTCAAGTCTCTCCCTATCTCCTACCATATTCACCTGGGGTACCACGTTGTTTTCTGGGCCACAGGTTGTATCGAACATGGCCAGGCACTTCCTGATCAGAGAACAAAATAGAGGATGGTGAATCTGTTGCAACAGGGGTACTGCGAGCCTCTCGTTCAACTGTAGGGGCAACAGAATCCAGGGCAATCACTTGTGCTGATAACAGAGCCCCTTCTTAGCTTCGAGCACCTTCTCCTTGCCCTTCTCCAATTACCTGGGCATCAGAAAAATGGACAAAACGAGGAACTCGCTCACTTTCCTGGGTCAGAACCCCTTCCTCGATTCGCTGATCATATGGAAGCGGGAGGGGTAGTTTTTTTAGATGTGACACATGGTTCCATTGTAGCTTGCAGTTCACCTTTACCCCCGTCCGTGTGGCCAACAACATTTGAAACGGTTCAGACCAACGGTGATCCAAGCTGGATTTTTGTTGATAGTTATGGACCAGAATCCACTGTCCTGTCTCCAAGCGATGTCCGGGACCCTCCGGCAGGGGCTGCAAAACTGCTGAAACCTGTTGATGAATGGAACGAGATCTTTAGTCAAAGCATACAGATAGTCTGTCAACATAGGATACTCTATATCACAAAATGCTCTGGGTCTCGGGACGCCCCAAACATTGGCAAGGTGCCCAAAAAATTACCTCATAAGGAGAAGAGCCAGAACGAGAATGTGGGGTAACCCGTATTGACATTAGCGGCAGAGCATCGGGCCACCTCAATCTGGTACTTTCTTGTATTTTTGCTAATTTGAGCTTCAATATTCCATTATACTTCTCGACCAACCCAGCGGACTGTGGGTGTCGAGCCGCATGGAATTTCCGTTTAATCTCTAGTCCATTACATATGTGACTGATAAATTCTGCATTAAAGTGTCCCTCGTTATCACTCCAGATCACCCGAGGCAATCCATAATGTGAGAAGTATTCCTTTACAAACGCTTTTGCCGTTGCCAAAGCAGTATTTTCTTTGGTCGGGTAGGCTTCCACCCATTTACTGAAAGTGCACACCACGACCAGAACATATTTCAAATTATTTATGCGCTCCAGCTGGATTTAATCTATTTGGAGCACCTCAAAAGGCAAAGATGGCGGTGCAAAGTTTCCACTCAGAACAGGCTTCCTGCCCCCAGGATTATATCGTAAACAAACCATGCAATATTGCACCAAATGAGCAGCGGTCCTTGGAATATTGGGATTGTACCATACAGGATCTAATAATGCACAAATACCCTTTGCCGCAATGTGAGCTGAACCATGTGCCATAGTTACCACCGCATTCACTAATGCATTAGGCAACAACCACTGTTGTTTTTCTGTCAAATCAATCCAACAATCGTCTGCATCTAATTTCCCCACTTTCTCTTTCCAGTGAGCCAGCTCCATAGGGGTAGCTTCTTCTATGTATTTCTCGGACACTCTCCATGGTGTTATTAAACATCTCTGTTTCAGCCACTCACCTAGCAGAGCTAGTCACAAACATTGAGGTCAATTTGGATTTCGCAGTTTCCTTAGCTACTTGATCAGCAAAGGCATTACCTTCACCCACTGCATCAACCACTGCCTTGTGTGCACTGCATTTAACTACAGCCACCATCTCTGGTAACATCAATGCTGTCAGTAATCGCAAAATTAAGGAGCCATGCTGTATTCGCTGACCATGGGAAGTGAGAAAACCTCTTTCGGCCCAAAGTCGGGCAAAACTATGAGCCACGCCAAAGGCGTACTGGCTATCGGTGTAAATATTTACTCTCAATCCTTCACTTAACTCACAGGCCCGAAGCAATGCCACTAACTCAGCTGCCTGTGCTGATTGGTAGGGTACTCGACAAGCCTCAACTTCAGTGTGAAGAGTAGTTATCGCATATGCAGCAGTTGTCGTGCCATCTAGTAATTTGAAAGAGGAGCCATCGACATACA
Organism: Lissotriton helveticus; assembly: GCF_964261635.1. Classification (NCBI taxonomy): domain Eukaryota; kingdom Metazoa; phylum Chordata; class Amphibia; order Caudata; family Salamandridae; genus Lissotriton; species Lissotriton helveticus. The sequence goes on from NC_136061.1 coordinate 449,585,692, forward strand.
ACTCCCCTTGAGGGTCAGATAGAGGATTGTCTGTCAGGTCTACCCTTCCCTTCGTCTCTTCCTCCATCTGAAATATACAATCATGAACATCATTGTTCTTTTCGTTCGAAGGGAGGGATAGTAACGTAGCAGGGTTCAGAGTGGCACATCGTTTAATCGTAATGTGGGGAGCAAACAAAGTCAATTCGTAACCTGTAAGATGCGCACTCGTAAGGTGATGGGTCTTCGTTTTGTTCAATAATGTATCCAAAGGTAAGAAAGAGAGGGCAAGTAACTGGATAACACAGATATGTACCAAAGACGGAGACATAGTGACAACACCACAACAGATCTCAGAAGCATTAGTGCAGCATGATATACACACCAGTAGCCACAGCGACGGTAGATGATAATCTTGCCTTTATACACGATATACGGTTGCCCACACTCGAGGCAGATGCCATAGCTGCTTTGGAAGAGGATTTCACGACAGATGAACTTGCCAAGGCGATCAGGGCACTGCACACAGGGAAGGCACTGGGGCCAAACTGGATCCCAGTCAAATGTTATAAGCATGGGGCCAAACACCTGGTGTCCCATCTATTGGCCATGTATACCAAACGTTGACCCACACATAGCTGGCGTAAAAGGTCCACCACCTCTACACTTAAGGCAGCAGGGGAGACAGGGGCAGGGGCAGCAGTGCCTGGGGATGGAGACTCTATTCTTCCTAGTTCTGTGGGCACAGACACACACTTGTGGGAGCATCCAGGAGTCTGGGCACTGGACGATGTATATTGGAAGAAGAGGCAGATTTCGAACTGCCTGTGCCCTTCAAACACCGAGGAGTCACCCCAGGAGTCTGATGATGTTGAGGTTGGTGTTTCTGGCGTGATTCATCCAGGGCACTCCTGTCCCCCTCTGAGGCGCTGGTCACATCAGTGTCAATGAGCTCATGTGTATCAGTCATGCCAGAAGCTACCCCATTGGTGTCAGTCCCCTGTCCTTCTGTGCCCTCGGTAGATGCTGCAAGAGACAGAGACAAAGGTTCAGTATAGTGATATACTCACAAACATCATATGTAAGCAAAGCACAAAAATAGAAAATTATACCCCCATATTGGCATCCACTATGTGCAGTCAGCATGTGCAACCTTTATAAAATCATCAGAAGATGCATGGAAACATGCATAGTTGACATCAATGCCCCATGGGACGTTTACACAACCAAATACAACCAAATAGCTGGCCTGTGCCTCCTTGTAACCTAACATACCATTCTCTGTAAGCATACCTACGTGCCTGTAGGTGAGAAAAATATACATCCCCACATGTCTCCTCAGTCACATATGTAGTCACTTTAAGGAACAACACAGATGCTGACTCACAAATGTCCTTTTGCAATGGTCATAAGCTCCTGATATCCACCATGTTGTGCTTTGAAGCACAACTACAGTTGCACATTGGTGTCAGATGTGTAGTTCTCACAAATTTTAAGTTGTGCACAACACACATCTACAAAAGCACACTAAGATGATGCTCACTGCTGTTCACTGCCAGGTGATGTCTATGGCACTCATAATGCAGCATATGTCAGAAGGCCACATCTCATCTTGCAATGTCAAGGGTCATTGTAGTAAACACATGAGAAACTACATGTTGTGAAAATGCATGACAGCTGCACTCAACACAGAGGCCACTTAGAAGCCATTGCACCACTCTAGAAACATCACAGAGCTCTGCACTGGGTCAGGGTTGGGATTCATGTAGTCACCCACACACAAAGTCACATGTAGCTGAATACTCACCCCCAACTGGCTGCTAATGGGCCCTCAAACGTCCATCCAGCTCTGGCTGTGTCACTGCCAAGATGCGGGCCATTAGTGGTGTCATGTGCCTACGCACCAACCTGCTAGTCCCCCAGCGTCATCTCTGCCACGTTTTTGCTCAATCCGGCAGATGTCATCCCACCTCTTGTGACAGTGTGTGTGCCGTTGGTTGGAGACACCCAGAGCCCGCAACTTGTGTGCAATGGCCCTCCATATGGCCTTACGCTGGTGGACCTTAAGCTACAGGCATGGGAGACAAGAAGAAGATGTTTCTGTGTTACTGTTTCATGTACCACTGTGGACCTTAAGCTACAGGCAGATCAAGTGTTCCTACACCCCTGAGGCGGAAGCCGGGGGTTGTTAGATAAGAAGGGATTGTATCCTATTAATATCTGTTGCTATTTACGTTATTTTAACTTACTGCACGATCGTTTTAAAAATTGTATTATCAACTTGTGTGTTCTGTCCTGTGATTTTAGACGCGACATTGCACAGTTTTTAGCCCAAACGCTTCCCTATACCCACTCACCTTCCTCGCACAGCAGATTACTTGCTTGGGCGAGAGAAGGCGGACGCCATCTTGGGGGAAGGCAGGGGCAGCGCTCCAGTTGCTGGCTGACCCCCGCCCTCCCAGCTGATTTAAATCCCCGTTATCAGACGCGTGGCACAGATCAAGTGTTCCTACACCCCTGAGGCGGAAGCCGGGGGTTGTTAGATAAGAAGGGATTGTATCCTATTAATATCTGCTGCTATTTACGTTATTTTAACTTACTGCACGATCGTTTTAAAAATTGTATTATCAACTTGTGTGTTCTGTCCTGTGATTTTAGACGCGACATTGCACAGTTTTTAGCCCAAACGCTTCCCTATACCCACTCACCTTCCTCGCACTGCAGATTACTTGCTGGGGCGAGAGAAGGCGGACGCCATCTTGGGGGAAGGCAGGGGCAGCGCTCCAGTTGCTGGCTGACCCCCGCCCTCCTCTACTCCTTGTATAAATGAATAACCATTTTCAACGGCGCAGCGGGCGGGCGCAGCGGGCGGGCGCAGCGGGCGGGCGCAGCGGGCGCGCTGACGGCGCGCCAAAGGCGCGCCTAAGGCAAGCCCGTCTGAGCCCGTCCGCGCTAAGACCGCGCTGAGCGCCAGATCCTCTGCTCCTCCTAGATTCCATCAGGGAGGTAAGGCGATCTCATATTCTAGTAACTATTTGAGGAACATAAGAAATATAATGAGAAGTCCTTGCTGCCCTCATTTTAACTTAAACTCTCTGACTACCTTACAAACCATACAATGCCCAAATTGCTTGTATGAACTCACACTCCCAGTTCCTCCTCAAACACAATACTTGGCCCTACCAAACAGCAAGGCCAAACTTATACAGTGTGCGCTTATTAATGCTCGTTCCCTCATAAAACATAAAGAGGATGTTCTTGACTTTATACAAATTCAGAACCTAGATCTCCTCTTTCTTACCGAAACCTGGGCGGATCAATCATCCGGTCCTGATTTTCGTATTGCCGTTCCTGATGGTTATTTTGTGGTTAGGCAGGATAGACCCCCAGGGAAAAGAGGAGGCGGCATCGCCATTGTATACAGAGATAATCTGGTAACAAGGGTAGAACCAACCAACCTTGAGTCAGCGGAAGCACTAACCTTCTGCATTAAACTTTCCCCCATACAATCTTTTAATGGTACTCTTATTTACCGCCCACCTTCCCCTCGAACCCCCTTTTTAGCATCCCTCAATACATTATTAGAGCTTATAGCAGCTAAACCGGACCATACTATACTAGGTGATTTTAACTTTCATCTTGAAAATCTTAATGATAGAGATTCGTCCATTTTATTGTCTGACCTCTCTTCTGTAGGTCTCAAATTATTGAATACCGCGCCTACTCATCAGGCCGGGCACACTTTGGACGGTATTTTCTCCAACAATCCATATATCACCTCACTTCCTTTACAATCACTCACATGGACAGACCATGCTTCATTAATGTTTACCATCACAACCAGAAATGCTAAAAATACAACTGTCAAACCGCTGCACACAATTTAGAGATTGGAAAAACTTGGACGATTCAACTTTACATTCTACTCTGTTTGTTACCCAACCAGAGGAAATAAAGGATGCACATATTGCTTCAGAAAACTATACGGCTTTGCTTAATAATGCCCTTAAAGTCTTAGCCCCTGTAAAATCCATACGGCCAAATCGTAACTCACCTTCAGCCCCTTGGTTCTCCGAAACTCTCAGACTGGAAAGGCAACGCTGTCGAAACTTAGAAAGACGTTGGCGAAAACACTATCACAACAATGACAGAGATGCATACAAAAAAACTCTAGCCTCCTACAGAAAGCTGCTAATCATAGAAAAACAAAAATACTACATGGATCAAATAGAGTTAGCACAAAACTCTACTAAACAACTCTATCAAGTGGTTTCGAATCTGTCCACTCCACCTATGTGCACCACCATTAAGCCAACTCAAAATCTCTGCAACGAATTGGCAGACTTTTTTAAACTTAAGGTCAATGACATTTATGCTAATTTCGCCTAAAAACTAACCTCAGAACCCCTTAGCCTCAACACAAATCACGTCCCCACTTCCTCAGTCTCGTCTGAATTTATCCAAACCACTTCTTCTCAGATAAAGGAAATCATGGCCACCATTAAGTCAGGATCACCACTGGACCCATGTCCTCCTATGGTAATAAAACAAGTTACTGATTTAATAGCTCCCATCCTAACAAACATTTGTAATGCAATGTTTTGTTCAGGTTCCTACCCTTCGGTTTGGAAGAAAGCAATTATTAAACCTCTATTAAAAAAACCAAACCTGGACCCTGCAGAATCCAAAAGTTACCGACCTATTGCTTCCCTTCCTTTTCCGTCAAAATTATTTGAAAAAATCATGAACCATCAGCTGGCCAATTATATCGACCAGAATAATTTTCTTGATGAGACTCAATTCAGATTCAGGAAGGGTCACGGAACTGAAACCGCCCTAATAAAGGCGGCAGAGGAGATCAGAGTCATCATGGATCAAGGAGGTGCAGCAGTCCTAATATTATTGGACTTATCTGCGGCCTTCGACACGGTCGATCACAATATTCTGATCGACCGTGTCAGAAAGATTGGCATTAAGAACAAAGCCAAATCACTGCTGTCGTCTTTTCTTTCGGGCCGTGAGCAGTCAGTTAAACTGGGTGACTTCTTCTCCCCTGTTTTCACCTTACCCTGTGGTGTTCCCCAGGGATCCTCGCTAAGTCCGACGCTATTTAACATCTATGTGTCGGACTTGGCGAGGGTCATCAAATCATACGGTATTGGGTTAACATCCTATGCTGATGACACCCAGCTGGTACTGGCTGTTCATAATAACGGAGGAACAGTTGCGGCCAACTTTCAGGATGGTATGATAGCAATAAGTTCCTGAATGGACCATAACTGTTTAAAATTAAACTCTGACAAGACGGAGGTCATGATATTCGGTAGTCTGTCCCCGTCTTGGTCTCCAATATGGTGGCCTTCCGACTTAGGCCTTCCTCCTACCCCCGTCAATAAAGTCAGGAATCTAGGAGTCCTATTTGACAACAAGTTGTCATTTGTAAGCCATGCCAATGCGGTAGTCTCAGCATCTTTTTATACTTTAAAGATGATCAAGAAACGACTACCGTTTTTGCCACCCAGTGCAGGCAAAACCCTGATGTCAACCTTGGTTCTTTCTAAGGTTGACTATTGTAATGGATTACTCCTAAATGCCCAAGAACAAGTATCCAGTTGTCCAAAACGCTGCCGCCAGAATTTTGACAAATACTCCAAAAATGTTCTCCATCTCCCCCATTATCCGACAACTGCATGGGCTTCCAATCAGGAGTCGCATCTAATTCAAGGCGTTATGCATCACTTACAAGGCCAGGAATAACATGGGGCCACAATTCTTAAAAAAAGCCTTGTCAGTCAAAACGCCTAAAAGAACTTTGCGCTCCGCTACAGCCAATCTGCTACAAATTCCGCGCACTAAAAAAGTTAACTGGGGTGACAGACGCTTTACGGTCGCGGCCCCCAGGCTATGGAACACTCTTCCCCTCCAAATAAAATCTTGCCCTTCCTTGATGAGTTTCCGGAAACAATTAAAAACATGGATTTTTATTCAATAGGATCTTATCTTCCCTCGCACATGATCTGTACAGCGCCGAGACACCTCAGGGTATTTGTGTGCTTAATAAATTGCATGAATAAATAAATAATACCACTGTGTCTCAGTACAGGAGCATGAAAACACAGACCACACCAAGACATAAATGTTGAGCAGAGGCCATTAAGCATGAAACATAGTATACTTCTTTTTTTTTCTGTTTCTTGGCATTTTTGTCAATAGAACATTACAGCATATATAAGGTGCAGTAGGCACTACCTTGGTAGTTATCAATCATATCAGTACAGTACACATCCGTCTTAATACAATGCAAGAATCAGTAGCAGAAATAGCAGTATAAACATCAGAACTAGCTCATGTGTGGGTAGGTATTTGCCCTCTGTAAAGCTGCCACAGCCAATTAGCCACAGGGAGGGCAGCTATAATATTGACTATCCGACACTTCTCGAAGCATTGGTTGCATCAACATCAGACCCTGGCGATCATCTGGCGCTCGAGGGGTGAGGGATTTGCTCCGGTGATCTCAGTTAGCACCCATCACCAATCCCACTGTGCTATCATGTGTAGCTCTATAATGCTGCAGTCCCCCTGTGCAGTGCTTTTTTTCCCCAATCACCCATAGCTTAAGCAATACACCAAGGCTTGGCTGTTCCTCCCGCATCCAGTATGCCGCCCTCCACTATTTGTAGAATTATAAAGGAGTAGTCGATGTGGTGCATCGTTCCTCTGAGGTGTCCTCTCGAGGCTTTATATAGGTGGCTCCTTATAGTGGGAGGCCCTCACCTTCTGTGTCTGTGTTGGACATTTTGAGCATGTATTGCGTGAGTGGCTCCCATATATCACTGCGTCTCGAGGGGGTGGGTAGTAATTCAGCATAAATATTGTTTTGCTCCTGACAATAAGTGATATCTGTTAGCCATTCCTTGAATTTAGGTGATCTGCCTCGCCCCCACCTACAGGCAATTTTCTGTTTAGCAAATAATAGGCCTATCGACAGGAGTCTATTGGCAAGGCCTCTGTGATTTGGAAGGTAGCCCAGGAGGCACATTTCTGGTGTCAGATCCAGTTGTATCTCCCCAGAGCCCTGCCAACCTCAATCCAATAATTCGCTATTGCCTTACACTCTCACGCCGGATGTAGAAAGCCCGCCCCGTCCTGCCCACAGCTGTCGCATCTAGCACTGTCTCATAACTGGAGTTTATGTAACCATGCCGGGGTGTAATACACTCTGTGTAGGAATTTAAAATGAATAATTCTGAACCTACTGCTAGTGGTGATAGGCTCAGTTTGTTGACAGCTGTATAACCAAGCCTCATCTTTGATGGAATGCCCCAGTTCCGTCTCCTAGCCTTGCTTAGCTCTCATGGTGTTGTGTGTCCCCGTCTCCATAGAGGCCCTGTATATGCAGGACATGGCGTAAGCCGCCCTGCTTTGTAGGAGTTGGTGTAGTGGGAGTAGTGTGGTAATGACACGTAGTATACTTGCATCAAACACTTTCATCAAAATGTATACATGTATGAGGACAGACACAGTACGTGGCCATCTCATACTCATGCAGTGTGCTAGCACAGAAACCAATGTGAAGAAGACCCTCATCTGTGATGCAGTATGTGAGTGAGCTAGACATGCAATACATTTGAAATGATGTGTTGGGCCAGACTCACTGTGTCCAACACTACACACCCCTCAATGTCCTTTGCCAGTAAATGGCTATCTGTGTAATGGAGGTCACATTTAGGGCCATTATCTAACACTCTCACACTCTTCTCACAAGGTTTAGGCCTGTCTTGTGCAATCCTCAGCCCTAAGATAGCTCATTGAGAAATAGGGTTACAGACAACACATATGTTTCATTCTGTCCATTTACTGAGGTGCCCATGTCAAATCGGGCAGTTTCTTTGCAGGCCAGGGGGACTCACACTGAGGTTAAACGTGAGCCATCAGAACATTCACATGCATGTACAATTTGAGAGGTCAAACATTCCCTACACATGCAAGTCAGTACACATAATGAAAACAATGGAAGGCTGATTCCTTTTTTTTTTTTAATATGTTTTTATTGCAGAGTTAGAAACAAAGCATCGAAACAAGTCAACCAGTGCACTCATGACATCTCAAAGCACATCAATATCAGCAAAATTGCACACAGCCATTCAGCCCACATCCCTGAGGCTGGGCGGCGTATCAGTATGGTCCAGCAAAATATCACGGTGGCCATCTCACAGAAATGCCTGGCCAACAACACAATATAGTATCCGCAGTTTATACCCACCAAACTCCCCCCCCAAGTCACCGCCAAGTAGAGCCAGCCATTCGTTGTGGGTGACGGCAATATCACCAGTGCCCGCCTTAGCAAGTCCCCGCTAGCACCCTCCTATGGTGATTGTTTCTGAGGCCTATCGGTAGCCACACTATATGTACCCAAAGTATGCCGCCAGGAGGCCCCATTCGGTCTGGTACTGGCCATGGTCCCTTCCTGCAGGCACCCCTTTTAGCACTACAGCGGTATGCTAATAACCACCCTCCACCCCCCCTCCCCCCAACTGCTGCTGATGTGGGTTGTATTCATGGGATTCGACTCTAGAGCTCGCCACCAATCAAGTTCAAACAATTGTGCTTCCAGGCCTCATATCACCCCACTTTCCGAATGTCCCTGCTCTTCGCCCCCTGTCAGGTGGTCTTGCAACGCCTGCACTATCGTCTCCCAAGCTCTCGCTGCCTCCAAGCCCTTATCATTACCTGCCCTGGTGGCTTGTCGCAGTAGAACCACACTTTCACACCTGGACCATTTCAGCAACTCATTCATCCATCTCCTAACCGACGGGCCCTCCTTAGACTGCCAGTGCCAGGTAATCTCTCTCTGGGCCAATATGAGTCCCAGGTCTATAAATTTGCTCGTAATTCTCGTCCTTGTCGTGTGAGGGAACCAAAGCAGCAGGCATGTCGCCATGTCGAATTCCACCTCCCTGTCAGTAACTGTGTTCAGAAGCTCTCCCACCTCGGGCCAATATGTAACAATGGAAGGCTGATATCTCCAAATTATATATATCTGATGCGTCATAGGTGAATTACCACCAAAAGTGTTACACTCAGGAATTTTACTCTTGTGCATAATGCACACATATCCATGGGGGCAAATTGAAAACTGTACAGCCATTCTTTATTACCCTCTGGAAGACATACCTTTGCAGTGTCACAAATGAGCATGTGAAAACCTCCTGGACTATGTCATCACAGGCAATGTGTTTTCAGACTTCGACTGTGCAAACCAGCAGTATGACAGTATGGCTGCAAAAACACTGCATGTCCCTCCCAACCTTCAATGCAGCCATGGGTCTGTCAAAATAAGGCTACACACCTCATCAACATGAAGTCAGCATGCCAGGCAGTGTATCACTCATTTACATCACCCAGTCTCACACCTATGTTTGTATTTTACTCACTGAAGAAGGGCTGTAGAAATGTCTATGTTGCCATCCTCCACAAATAGTCAAGTGCAATAGTTACTAGGTCAAGTATGGAGCACGGTACATCAAAAATAAGGATGCATGCACATTAACTTGCACACACAGCCACATACTACTGCAGAGCAATATCATGTGAGCACTCTGATCACTATCAAACTGTCACTCAGAAACACTTACCAGTACATCTGGAGCACAATATAGCCTCCCTTACTGTGAGAGCACCTCGTCCAACAGGACCTCCAGCTCCTGCGTAGAGAAGGTATGGGCCTTGATGTTCTCAGTAAGCCTGGGCATAGTGGGGCTACACAGAGTGCCACGGAGTAGAGAAGAAACTCTGTGAAACTCCGCATAGCTCCGCTACCCCCCCGCCTCCCACCCCCCAATAACAATTCATTTAAAATTAAATAAAAGCACTTTAAAGTAAATTATGTTAGTGTGACATTGAACTCACTGATGACTACATATGCCAAGTCAGTGCACAGAATACCATGCATTGGCATGTACTTCCTCACATGTCACATATGATATTTGTGTGCATGTACACAGATCTGTTGAGTAATGGACTCTCAAATTTGAGAACATGTCAATATGTGAGATGGGTAATCAACCCACAGTAATGCTGGACTGATGATATAATATGCCTATTTAGCTTTGTAGATTGCTGAAATCATTTTGATAGTTGATCTGCTTACACACACTGTGTTAATTGTGTTGAAAATGTGTGATCTGCCCGACTTATGCAATAAGGTGTGGCAGGCACAGCAGCTACGTAGAAGCCAGCAGTGTTGCTGTTTCAAGCATGTGCTGTGTAAACTACTCTCAGGGGTGGTAACACAAGATGTCGGAATGTTCCATTTTCCATTCACATAGTCATAATCTGTTTTGGGGGTACTCAGTATGTACATACTGAACACATGTACAACTAGTTGAAATCAAGGTGTCTCTGCATGTGACTTGTGATTTAAGCTGTTGTTTCAGTCCAGTCATTGTTGGTGCTGTGTCAGTCAAGACATAAGATGTTGGACACATCTCATAGGGGAATTTAATTGACATGTATCCACTTTCATTTTATGTAGGAGACGACCAAATGTGCATCGTCCTTTCACATTGCTGGCGGACATAGAGGATGAGGACATCATACGGAAATTCTGTTTGGATCAACTTACCCTTCGAGACCTATGTGGTCAGTTGGAGCCCCATCTGAGGCCTCACAGTACCTATCCGACTGCTTTGACACCAACAGATAAGGTGATGGTAGCCCTGCATGTCTTTGCAACTGGTTTGTTTCAGTACACGGTGGCCAGCGCAGGTGGGATGTCTCAACCAATGTTCAGCATGGTGCTGAAGTACTAGAAAAATAACATAAAGGGCTATACCTACCAATAGTCCCAATCCCATTACCAAATAATCAGTCAGTTGCCAGTGAAGAAAGTTCAATCATTTATTAAGCAAAATACTCTATAGAGGAGCCTCTCCAACCCTCACCCATCAGGTGCGCGGAGAAGACTGTTGGCTCACATTCAAACATGAGGTTATATACTATTCGGTTCAACCCATATAATCACTGTTAAAGGAAAAACACACCAGTTGGCCCTCGAGCTCCAGGGAAGGACCATATATGGCACACATGATTAGTTCAAAGCTTAACTATTTCTTACTGGAAAGGTCAGGAGGGGTGACTCCCTTTCATCCTGGTGCCCGGGAGTGTAGGCACGGCGCCTCCAGGAATGCGCTTATTGCACCCAAAGCCAGATGCGACCTTGAGTCTCAGGGCAGTTGAGTGAACAGCCTACATTCAGCTGCTCCCTGTAACTCAGATGAACTGGGGCTTGACAACTGCCGGAGAGTAACACATGATCACAGCCCCCGTTCGGGCAGAAGTTAGAAAATGGAGTCTGTATGGTTTTTGGCCTACTCTGTTAGCAGTGGATACGCAAGGAGTAAATAAATGCCGTCCTCCCTGCAAAAGCATATATATATATATATATATATATATGGCAAGAACCTTCTTGCTCACAAGAAAAAGCAGGAACCCCGGGGTAAGTGGAAGCTCTTTATTTTGCGTGTTGTGGCGAATGCAGCATTTCTGGCTTTGATGTTAGCCGTCATCAGCGCCCGAAGCTTCCCACGAGTTCCAGCAGCACTCTGCTAGTCAATCCCACCCCTCTCAGCCTGGCAGTAAATAGGCCCGCTCCGCCCCCTGGTTAATGTTCGCACACCTGTGTGAGTTTCCCTTCAGTCTTGGGAAACTACTGGTCCCAGAATCCCCAATGTCCGGATTCTCGGAGGTATCGCTCGGGGGAAAATCAACACCCATGGTGGATTTGCGGGGGTGTGGGTTGCAGGGTGAATGGAATTGCTCCAGCTTCGCAGAACGCAAACAAAGTTCTTCCTCTGGTCCCCTCTTTCCGCCTCCGCTGTAGAAATCCGGCGATGCATACAACAGGGGCTGCATGACTGTGCACACCGCCCTGCGTGCGGTACTGTGACCGCACTCCTGTCACCATTCCTCCAGACTTCACAGCGGGCTCTGAACCTTCCAATTAACATTGGCGTAGAGAAACTGCAAGAGTTCGTGTCAGCGTAGTCCGAGCCCAAGTTGAGGCGGGGGTTCTCTGTAAGGCGTCACTGACCGACGCACAAATTATGGCAAGAACCTTCTTCCTCACAAGAAAAAGCAGGAACCCCGGGGTAAGTGGAAGCTCTTTATTTTGCGTGTTGTGGCGAATGCAGCATTTCTGGCTTGGATGTTAGCCGTCATCAGCGCCCGAAGCTTCCCACGAGTTCCAGCAGCACTCTGCTAGTCAATCCCACCCCTCTCAGCCTGGCAGTAAATAGTCCCGCTCCGCCCCCTGGTTAATGTTCGCACACCTGTGTGAGTTTCCCTTCAGTCTTGGGAAACTACTGGTCCCAGAATCCCCAATGTCCGGATTCTCGGAGGTATCGCTCGGGGGAAAATCAACACCCGTGGTGGATTTGCGGGGGTGTGGATTGCAGGGTGAATGGAATTGCTCCAGCTTCGCAGAATGCAAACAAAGTTCTTCCTCTGGTCCCCTCTTTCCGCCTCCCCTGTAGAAATCCGGCGATGCATACAACAGGGGCTGCATGACTGTGCACACCGCCCTGCGTGCGGTACCGTGACCGCACTCCTGTCACCATTCCTCCAGACTTCACAGCGGGCTCTGAACCTTCCAATTAACATTGGCGTAGAGAAACTGCAAGAGTTTGTGTCAGCGCAGTCCGAGCCCAAGTTGAGGCGGGGGTTCTCTGTAAGGCGTCACTGACCGACGCACAAATTACGGCAAGAACCTTCTTCCTCACAAGAAAAAGCAGGAACCCCGGGGTAAGTGGAAGCTCTTTATTTTGCGTATTGTGGCGAATGCAGCTTTTCTGGCTTGGATGTTAGCCGTCATCAGCGCCCGAAGCTTCCCACGAGTTCCAGCAGCACTCTGCTAGTCAATCCCACCCCTCTCAGCCTGGCAGTAAATAGGCCCGCTCCGCCCCCTGGTTAATGTTCGCACACCTGTGCGAGTTTCCCTTCAGTCTTGGGAAACTACTGGTCCCAGAATCCCCAATGTCCGGATTCTCGGAGGTATCGCTCGGGGGAAAATCAACACCCGTGGTGGATTTGCGGGGGTGTGGATTGCTGGGTGAATGGAATGTATGTATATATATATATATATATATATATATATATATATATATATATATATATATATCAAGCAAAAGAGGGCACATATAGATGCATCATGCTAACATAATATAGGCCCGATACTCCTTATGTATGGGAAATCTAATTTTATCCCTCAGAACGGCCCTTTTAGCATGCTGTAGCTAACTAAAACAGCTCAATCTTCGAATATTCCCTCATCAATCTGCATTATATCTTTGAGGTCCTGCTGAGCTGAGCTAACTGAGCCTTTACAGCTGCTGGGGATGGACCGGCCAAGGAGGAGGTGAGTTTAGTTGCGCATTAAGAGCAACATACAGGTCCACATTGTACACAAAGACAACATGTGAATATGATACCGGCTATACCTGCCAGCACTATCAGAATTTTCCATCCCCAGGTAGACAACAGACCCCCAAACCAACCAGAGAGGGACCATGTACCAGTCTCTACATGTATTTCGGAAGCCAAACGATGTAGCTTCTGGATAGCCAAATGAACAGAAGGGGCGGAGTCAGGGATATAAACACAGCAGGAACTGCCGATCACATGGCATGCTCCTCCTCGATCTGCCAAGATAACGTCTAAAACCATACGATTTTGAAGTAAAATGTGTCTGGTCGCTTGTAGCTCTACGGTTAAATTAGTCAATATTCCTGCAGTAGTGTTAATTACCCTTTCAACTACTCTAGACAAACGGCGTACTCCTTTGCTGGTGATTATAGGCCCCCAAATAGGAAACACTCCTTTTACAATGTCGGTAAAATGCTGTTCAGGAGTATCTGTCTGATCTATATCGGTAGTATATATCTCTCTTTTATTTCCCTTAACGGGCAGGCTCTGTTTATCTAAGCGGTGAATCTTGTGATAATTAGAATGGGCAATATAGACTGAAGGGTAAAGAAAGGACAGGTAACAACGTCCAGCCCAACCTCGTGGAAGCCAAGTATAGGCATTTTCTCCACAAACAAAATATACATTAGGAGGGGTTAACAATAGAGGACTGCTAAAAGTACGCAACGGATAAGTGTAATTACATCGGCTTTCTCCTACTGATATGTACCTTACTCCCTGAATACAGAACGCAGAGGTACTATTTAGTATAGGCACTGAAATAGCCCTATCTTCAGTAACATTACGGTCTTGAAAATGTCGAAAATACTGAGTAAAATTAAAGTCAACAAAATCCAAAATCTCATTCTTCAACCAAGTGGTGTTTTCATGCATTGTATACATATTCATACATGCATTCGGATCTAAAGTTCCCTCTCCATTATTCCTATCGGGGTCGAATCCTTGATGAACCTCATTATATGCCAAAATCATTTCATAATTTTTTCCGAAAACCTTTGAGTGTCCACAGTATAAGGCATATACATCATTGAAAGTAATTTAAACCAAGCCTCACAACTCCCCAGATGAGACAAGGGTAGGGATATGAACAAGTCGTGCTTGTGCATAACAGATGGTAAAAGACCACAAACCCAACAATTTGTCGTATTGGTGGCACTGTGTGTTTGATGAAGCATTTCAACAAATACATTTTTCACATAAGTCTGACGATGCCTTTCCTTATGTGGGTCTAAAGTATGAAACACATGTTCCGGAGGTGGTGTACTAGTTGCTAAAACAGTATGCATAGGGTGGCGAAATTCTAAATAGATATATACTCTCATTAATGTGATTAGCAATATCGCTATAATAACTATGAATGCAATTTTAACATGTTGAGTCCAACTGGAAAAGACCGGTATGTATGCAGGGAAATAACGCGGTACAAAAGGACGTTCCTCTTCAGGAACGAAACGAGCAAAGGGATACATGCTAACTAAAAGTCCAAAAATAAACTTGGGCGATGCAGTCCAGCCTGCCAGAGGGTGCTTATTTCCTGTGTCTGTTTAGAGCCTCACAGGCAGGCTCCTATCGTTCATCACAAATAAGACCAAAGCAAGCTTCTCACGTTGGAGTTATGTTCTCACACAACCCTTGAAGAAAACACAACCTGGGCCTCTTTAAACAAGAAATTCAGTCTTTCTTTCTTTCTGAACAGAGCAAGCAAATGTTCAAGGCTCTCAGCGCGTTCAGTCCAGTGTCTCGCTCAGTACAACAGAAGCGCATCTAACAGACATTCGTGGAGCAAGTCTGTACCCTATCACTCAAGTCTCTCCCTATCTCCTACCATATTCACCTGGGGTACCACGTTGTTTTCTGGGCCACAGGTTGTATCAAACATGGCCAGGCACTTCCTGATCAGAGAACAAAACAGGGGATGGTGAATCTGTTGCAACAGGGGTACTGCGAGCCTCTCGTACAACTGTAGGGGCAACAGAATCCGGGGCAATCACTTGTGCTGATAACAGAGACCCTTCTTAGCCTAGAGCACCTTCTCCTTGCCCTTCTCCAATTACCTGGGCATCAGAAAAATGGACAAAACGAGGAACTCGCTCACTTTCCTGGGTCAGAACCCCTTCCTCGATTCGCTGATCATATGGAAGCGGGAGGGGTAGTTTTTTTAGATGTGACACATGGTTCCATTGTAGCTTGCAGTTCACCTTTACCCCCGTCCGTGTGGCCAACAAGATTTGAAACGGTTCACACCAACGGGGATCCAAGCTGGATTTTTGTTGATAATTACAGACCAGAACCCCCTGTCCTGGCTCCAAGCGATGTCCGGGACCCTCCGGCAGGGGCTGCAAAACTGCTGAACCCTGTTGATGAATGGAACGAGATCTTTAGTCAAAGCATACAGATAGTCTGTCAACATAGGATACTCCATATCACAAAATGCTCTGGGTCTCGGGACGCCCGAAACATTGGCAAGGTGCCCAAAAATGACCTCATAAGGAGAAGAGCCAGAACGAGAATGTGGGGTAACCCGTATTGACATTAGCGGCAGAGCATCGGGCCACCTCAATATGGTACTTTCTTATATTTTTGCTAATTTGAGCTTCAATATTCCATTATACTTCTCGACCAACCCAGCGGACTGTCGAGCCGCATGGAATTTCTGTTTAATCTCTAGTCCATTACATATGTGACTGATACATTCTGCATTAAAGTGTCCCTCTTTATCGCTCCAGATCACCCGAGGCAATCCATAATGTGGGAAGTATTCCTTTACCAACGCTTTTGCCGTTGCCAAAGCAGTATTTTCTTTGGTCGGGTAGGCTTCCACCCATTTACTGAAAGTGCACACCACGACCAGAACATATTTCAAATTATTTACGCGCTCCAGCTGGATTTAATCTATTTGGAGCACCTCAAAAGGCAAGATGGTGGTGCAAAGTTTCCACTCAGAACAGGCTTATATCGTAAACAAACCATGCAATATTGCACCAAATGAGCAGTGGTACTTGGAATATTGGGATTGTACCATACAGGATCTAATAATGCACAAATACCCTTTGCCGCAATGTTAGCTGAACCATGTGCCATAGTTACCACCGCATTCACTAATGCATTAGGCAACAACCACCGTTGTTTTTCTGTCAAATCAATCCAACAATCGTCTGCATCTAATTTCCCCACTTTCTCTTTCCAGTGAGCCATGGTGTTATTAAACATCTCTGTTTCAGCCACCCACCTAGCAGAGCTAGTCACAAACATTGAGGTCAATTTGGATTTCGCAGTTTCCTTAGCTACTTGATCAGCAAAGGCATTACCTTCACCCACTGCATCAACCACTGCCTTGTGTGCACTGCATTTAACTACAGCCACCATCTCTGGTAACATCAATGCTGTCAGTAATCGCAAAATTAAGGAGCCATACTGTATTCGCTGACCATTTCGGCCCAAAGTCGGACAAAACTATGAGCCACGCCAAAGGCGTACTGGCTATCGGTGTAAATATTTACTCTCAATCCTTCACTTAACTCACAGGCCCGAAGCAATGCCACTAACTCAGCTGCCTGTGCTGATTGTTAGGGTACTCGACAAGCCTCAACTACAGTGTGAAGAGTAGTTATCGCATATGCAGCAGTTGTCGTGCCATCTAGTAATTTGTAAGAGGAGCCATCGACATACAACTCCCCTTGAGGGTCAGATAGAGGATTGTCTGTCAGGTCTACCCTTCCCTTCGTCTCTTCCTCCATCTGAAATATACAATCATGAACATCATAGTTCTTTTCGTTCAAAGGGAGGGATAGTAACGTAGCAGGGTTCAGAGTGGCACATTGTTTAATCGTAATGTGGGGAGCAAACAAAGTCAATCCGTAACCTGTAAGATGCGCACTCGTAAGGTGATGGGTCTTCGTTTTGTTCAATAATGTATTCACAGGTAAGAAAGAGAGGGCAAGTAACTGGATGACACAGATATGTACCAAAGATGGAGACATAGTGACAACACCACAACAGATCTCAGAAGCATTAGTGCAGCACTACAAGACGATATACACCAGTAGCCACAGCGACGGTAGATGGTAATCTTGCCTTTATACACGATATACGGTTGCCCACACTCGAGGCAGATGGCATAGCTGCTTTGGAAGAGGATTTCACGACAGGTGAACTTGCCCAGGCGATCAGGGCACTGCACACAGGGAAGGCACTGGGACCAAACTGGATCCCAGTCAAATTTTATAAGCATGGGGCCAAACACCTGGTGTCCCATCTATTGGCCATGTATACCAAACGTTTCCCAGATGGTATCCTACCATGGTATCAGCACCTTGCTACCATAGTCTCAATTCATAAGGCCGGAAAACTGGCAGAGAAATGCACATCATACAGACCGATCTCTCTCCTTAATGCGAAGGCAAAAATGCTCGCCAAAACCCTGGCCACTAGGTTGCAGCCACACTTATCTGACATTATTCATGCAGATCAGTCAGGGTTCATGCTGAACCGTAACATGGCGCTCAATCTGGGGCGGCTGTTTGGTGTACTAGAGCGTAGGTCAACCATAACAGAAGACGCGGCCATACTTTCTTTAGACGCACAAATGGCGTTTGACCTGCGGGAATGGCCTTTCCTTTTTGCGGTCCTGAAGCGCATGGGCTTCGGACCAAGGTTCTGTACATGGATCCCCTTACTGTACACATGACCAATCGCGCAAGTCGTGGTTATCAGCTGCCTGTCGAAAGAATTCCCACTGGGGAGGGGGACGAGACAGGGGTGCCCACTGTCACCCCTACTTTTCGAGATAGTACTGGAGCCACTTGTGGCATGGATCAGGCAGGACCTCACAATACGAGGTATAGGATGGGTGGTTGACTGAGAAGATCGCATCTCCCTATATGCGGATGACATCCTCTTATACTTGACGTCTCCAATGCACTCCATTAATTGTTTATTAGATATATGTGGGGCATATGGGCGGGTGTCTAGATACACCATTAATTGGGACAAATCATTGCTGTATGTTCTGCAGGGCCCCCAGCCACGGCTGCCGAGAGGATGCGAACTGCAGATTGTCACAACTGGGTTTAAGTACCTAGGGATATTTATAACGCACAACCATGCACAATTCACTGAACTAAACCTAAATCATTGGCGCGATTTAAAAATTGGCGCACGCTGCCTCTGACACTTCTGGGCCGAGTGGCACTTTTTAAAATGGTAGCACTCCCGGGATTTCTGTATCCGCTACAGACCACGCCGTTCCCTGTACCCCCGACCTACTTTGGAGCAATTAATGCAGAGCTAACAACGCTACTCTGGGACGGGAGGGCACCTCGCATAGCACTACAAAAACTTACTAGAAGCTGGTATGACAGCGGGATTGTCCTACCGGATATTAAAGCATACTATTGGGTCTACCAGTTAGTCTTGGTTAATTACTGGTTACATGTTCCTCAGGTAGACCAGGCGTTCAGGCTTGACAGACATCTCCTAGCACCAGCAGGAATTATGAGCACCTTACACAATAAAAAGAAGAGACAGACTATCACGGGACCAACACGGCACACCGTACGTATATGGTTTGCGGCACAGCGAGAACTAGGATGGGAAGGGGTGGTCACAAAGGCTATGCCGCTGTGGGACACAAAAAAACTGGGGATGCTGGGCAACACGAAAGTGTTCCGTAGCTGGCACTCCATAGGAATATCGACGGTCGGAGACATGTGGCAGAAAGGAAGGGTGGTCACTTTCGCTCATCTCCAGGCCACCTATGGTCTAGCAGAGACAGAGAGGTTCCGTTATATGCAGATTAAACATACACTACAGTCCATACTACCGCCGGACACGAATCCGGAAGACTCCTCGCCACTGGAGGATAGATTCCTGACTGATCACCTACAGAAGAAAGCAATTTCACTAACATACAAGAAAATAATAAACAATAGACCAGATCTTACAGAGACCCTGAAAACAAAGTGGGAGCGAGAGGTAGGGGACATTGACGAGGCGGAATGGAGAGAGGCGCTTGCTTCCCCTAAGGAAGCTGCTATTCCTTCTAGGCTTCGACTGGTGCAGTTAAACATTTTGTACCGCACGTACTATAGTAGGGCACTCCTTCATAGGATAGGAAGGGTGGATGCGCTGCACTGTCTCAGGCAGTGTGGAAAAACGTGAACGTTCTATCATACCATTTGGAACTGCCCCAAGATAGTGGGCTACTGGATGGTAGTAATGAGGACGCTCTCTCAGGTGACGAGAATCACTGTGTTGCCAGGTCCGAGATGCTGCCTGCTTAACATATGGGACCCAACAGACTTAAACACGACGGCCCAGGATTGGGTGACATTGGGCATGACAGTCGCCAAAAGGAACATCTCGCAATGCTGGGGTTCTAGGATTGTGCCTACCCTTGCTCAGTGGTGCAGGAAAATGGACCTGGCAATGGTCGCGGAACGATCAGTCGATATGCATAATGGTTGCCTGAAAAAATGGGAGAGGGTGTGGGGAGGATGGAACACCTACCGAGGAGGCATATGTGAACCCCCGCAGCCTGAGGACTCTGAATCGGATGCCAGTGTTTGAGCCAAGTATGATGTATAACCTCCTGCAATATGCCCCTGTGGGAGGGGGAGATTTCAGTAGGGGGACTGTGGTAGAAGTGTTGTTTTCTATACACTGTCGGGGAATATATGTGATTCTGGTACTAACTTGTCTACAAGATATGCAAAGTCTGTTGTAATTGAACTGCTCTGCAAACTATCTCAATAAAAACTGTTATAAAAAAAAATAATGTATCCACAGAGTGCCGTACCATCACTGTGAGATTAGTGTTCAGAACGAGCCTTTCCGACTGTCGAATAGCCACTGCAACCGCAACAGTAGCTCTTAAACAGCTAGAGAGTGCTCTGTTGATGTTATCCAACACCACCGATAAATAGGCCCATGAGCTCTGCTTACCAACAAATCCTTGTGTTAACACAGAAAGCGAGAAACCGTCCACCTCGTGTACATAAAGCACAAAAGGTTTCTGGTAATTAGGAGTAGATTTCAAAGAGTCAAAAGCATTTGAGCAATCATCAGTCTAAGGAAAAGATTCATGCACATCTTTAGTGGTTAAATACAGAAGAGGTTTAGTGAGAAGAGAAAAATTGGGGATCCATTGGCGACAGTAAGAAGTTATGCCGAGAAATGCACGAACGTCACAGATGTTCAGACAGGCACAGACATATTAAAAATGGTAGTCACACGCTCAGGGGTTAGTCTCCTCCCCTCTTTCGACAGTAGATGACCTAGGTAGGTCACCTCCTATCAACAATATTGGAATTTAGAAAGAGATACTTTATTGCCATTAGCCACCAAATGAGACAATAATTTAACAGTGGCTTCCTTACAACCTTCCTCATTCTCAGAGGCCACCAACAGAACATCGACATATTGCAAAAGCACATTACCAGGGGGCAGGACCAAATCATCCAACAATGTTTTTAAAGCTTGACTATAAATACTAGGGCTCTCTTTGTACCCCTGGGGAGCACGACAAAACCGGAAGATACGACCAGATAATGAGAAGCCGAAAATATGATGGCTAGCGGGATGGATTGGAATGCTAAAGAAAGCCTTCTTTAAATCGATCACAGAGAAATATTTGGCAGTGGGAGGAATCATAGTGAGAATAGTCAGAAACCACAGGGTATTGGGGCACCACTATTTTATTAATTTCATGCAAATCAATTTCAAAACGATAAGTATCAACATAGTCTGGAGCACTTCCAACAGGGGCCTTTTTCAAGTTCAGTAAAATGGGGCTGTTGCATATATTAGCAGTCGACTCCTCCACCACACCCTTTTTTATCAAATCTTGTATGATGGAGAGCAAAGCTTTCTCGCCTGCCAGAGAGATTTTGTACTAAGGTATACGTGGAAGCCGAGCATTCTGCTTCAAAGTAATAGAAATGGGTGGAATCCTTAATAATCCTACATCCGTGTCTCAAGTGGCCACAGCGTCGCTGGGATTGCAGCAAACTCGGAAGGGAGGGGCTCATTTTTAGTGAAACACTGCAAAGTATGCTTGCCAAGGGGACTGATAGTCAAATAAACACCATCAGGTGAACAATGAATTTTAGCATGTAATTTCTTCAATAAATCCAAGCCCAATAAATTTTCACCACAGTGGGAAGTCAAAAGAAACGGGGAGTCACCTGTAACTGGACCAATTGTAAATGGAATAGGTTTGGAAATGGGTCTCACCACCGGAATTCCCGAGAATCCCACCGAACAGAGCAGCCCCTGGGACCAGCGAACGAGAAATAGAACTATTCTTCGCACCAGTATCAACTAAAAACTTTTCAGATGTCCCCATCAAATGCCCCTTTATATAAGGACCTTGCTGATCAACGGGTACTGACACCTGGCCCCCACTCTGTCCTTGGCTGTCCTATGTATAGGCATACCCTTCGGTAGCATCCATCGCACAGTCCTCATTATAATACTGCCTACCTCTCGGTTTATCAAAATAATTATTTTCTGATCCAACGTGTGTCGCCTCTGCTCATCGCATATCACTGCGATCCAAACAACCTCTTCCTCTCATAAACCCATTCTGAGCCAGCAACAATGGACACTGAAATCACCAATGCCCTTCCTCCTTACAGTAAGCGCATGGGTTTGGTCCCAAACAACAGCAGGCCCTCCGGGTCGTCCGGTTCCCGCCCCCCTTGGGACGAGCCCTCTACCGCTTCTCTCTCTGCCATATCCTCGAACAACTTATTACAACAACACCCGTGTGGTAAGATCTTTCATTTTCTTTTCCGTCTTATCCTTACTCTCATTTTCTCTATGTTCGTAATATTGGGTCATACGCAATATTACAGAGGGCGTAGACATGGTGCAGGTACTTTCAGCGGCTTGTAGCTGCGCAGAAACTTCCGGTTAACAAATTGGTCACAAAACGATTAACAATTAATCGTATACCACCTTCCAATGATAAATCCTGTCCACTAAAATCAATGAATACACCTTCAAATCTTGTGATGAAATCAGAAACACTTCAATCTTTTTTCTGCTTACATGCTGTCAATTTATCCCAATCCACCTTACGAGGAAGAATTAAGGAATCCATGTAAGTAATAATACGGCCAGGTAACGCCAACAGTTCAGGTTTTGGTTGATCACCAAGCTTACGTTCCTTATGTTCCTTATCCCCATCTTTTATCTGTTCCCATGTTCCGCCTAACTCCTGAACATGGTCCTGATCATGCACCTGACGCCATACATCAACAGGGACTAACAACGCAAAAAGTAGCTCTATGAATTCTAAGGTCATAACGGCCCCACTTCTGTGAGTTCCTTATAATAAGCTGTGGGATTTTTACGGGGGTAGGTAGTTGTGATTTTAACTAGAGGACTTCACTCCTCTTTCAGGGGGTGTTACTGCACTCGTGCCTCTACACGAGGTCTAGTCACCACATCCTGATTATTTTTTAATTCCGGTATTTCAGGATGAAAGATAGGATGGACTTCTCGCAGAGGGTGCTGAGAGTTCCATGAGGGACTTAATAAAGTCTCCACATTTTTGTACACCTCCTGTGGTCTAAGGTCAGACTTATGAGCCCTGTCCCGAATATCATACATCATTTGGGGGGCCATCCGTCCTGGAAAACACTGTTCCCATAAAGAAAGAAGACATGTGGCCATGTATTTCAGGACATGTTGCTGCATAACAGGCTCAAAGTCTCGGAGCGTGCTCCATATATCAGTTATAGTATAAATAGGATGTCGCATCCACTGTGATGACTGATTTTCAATCATCTGTTTCTCATTTAGTCCTACAGTTGAACGAGTAAACAACTTTCGTGTGCCAAGATCCCCTGCAGCACATGGGGTTGGATCAGCTAGGGATGGGGTCGTGCTCGCGGACTGAGAAGCCCATGCAAGGGTAGGGGGAGACAAATCAGCTGTGGACATAACGGAAGATGGCAACGTAACAGACCATAAAGTAGCCATCTCAGATGCAGAGGGAGATAAACAGAGGATGTACCCTGAGAGACAGAGAAGAGGAAACAACAGGAGCAGAGGCTGAAGGGATCTGTATTGGAGTTGGGGGAACAACGGGATATATACGTTGTGGAGCATAAGGGGGAGGTGGACGAGTATCCAATAAATCCTCCATCTCATCTTCCGCTTCAGTCCTAACCACATAGGTCTTATCCACTTGCAATCTAAATTGCCTGTCTGCACAATCAATTCCCTGTTCGGTTTGAGCTTTATCTAAAGCAATGGCTCTCTGCGTAATCGTCTGACCTCCCTTCATTCTGCATACTTTCTCCTGCCGTATACGTCTACGCTTTGCTTCCTTCTGCCATAGGTTTAGGTAATCAAACATTGACTGTCGACTACGTTTAGAAAACAAAAAATCCGGCAAAAAATGTATCTTTTTCTCATCAAAAGACCCGGTTATGGGCCATTGCAGTTCTACATTATCCTTAGTATATTTATGCCATAATGTATTAAACAAGATAGGTGTGATGCCATGCTTTACATACATATCATAACTCGGGCTGCCCTCAGGCAGGGCAGGTTGACTTTCAGCCAAGCGCGTATCATTAGGGCGGCAACAACATCCAAAACAACTGAATTTGCTCACCCATGGCATAGTGATTGTTGTCACTTATTCCTCATTCAATCATAAAAATGTTTTTCCAAACATGGCCATCTTCATACATTCACAACATATTCAGCCTCACTCTTAACCAAACATACACAGAGCAAAAATAAATGTACATACAAAGATATTCAAAATGACATGTCTCTTTTTTCTTTCCAAACAAAGAACAGAGCCAGTCGACTCCTGTTCATGGCAAATCAATCAATTCATATTTCCAGACTAACAGATACCAAAATCAAGCAGTCCAAAGACTACCAAGAGACCGCCGTACAGGTATAACCACAGACTGTCCTACAGACCATCCTGCAGTCTCCCTGGTTCACCCTTGGGACTATTCTGAGTAAGCCCGCTTCCTTAGCACTGCTTCAGATATGTCCCCAAGGCTACCCAGGTACAACAACAGGCCTTTCCGATACCAGTCCGGCCGGGTGCGCACCGCACGAGCCACACCCGGGCGTCTGATCGGCATCTCTATTATTCACAAAACAAGTCTGTGGAGAATCTACCCGTGCAGCCTCAATGCTGCCCCTTCAGACCCCCAAAATTCTCTGTGGTACAACGACCACCAAATCCTACACAGTTAACTGCTTCAAAAGCACTGCTCAACAGCGCGTTCCAAAAGACACCAAAAACAATCCACTCACATGGTGCACGCAGGTACAGTTGCGTATTCTCCACTGCCAACTCCTGGAGACCAACACGGCCAGCTCCTGGGTTACGCCCGTAGGACTTCGGCGAAGGGTCACTAGCAGCTGTGGCACTCTAATTGCGAGAGCGGAGTAAGTCAAAAAGTTTCGGTCCATCCACCCGCTCGAACAGAGCTCTGCTTTCTTTGTCCTTTCTACCCGGTTATGGGAGGACGACCCTATCATGGAGTCCCACCAGAGTCGCCAACTGAAGTACTAGAAAAATAACATAAAGGGCTATACCTACCAATAGCCCCAATCCCATTACCAAATAATCAGTCAGTTGTCAATGAAGAAAGTTCATTCATTTATTAAGCAAAATACTCTATAGAGGAGCCTCTCCAACCCTCACCCATCAGGTGTGCGGAGAAGACTGTTGTCTCACATTCAAACTTGAGGTTATATACTATTCGGTTCAACAGATATAATCACTGTAGGAGGAAAACACCAGTTGACCCTCGAGCTCCAGGGAAGGACCATATATGACACACATGATTAGTTCAAAGCTTAACTATTCATTACTGGGAAGGTCAGGATGGGTGTCTCCCTTTCGTCCTGGTGCCCGGGAGTGTAAGCACGGCGCCTCCAGGAATGCGCTTATCGCACCCAAAGCCAGATGCGACCTTGAGCTGCAGGACAGTCGAGTGAACAGCCTACGTTCAGCTGCTCCCCGTAACTCAGATGAACTGGGGCTTGACAACTGCCGGGGAGTAACAGGTGATCACAGCGCCCGTTCGAGCAGAAGTTGGAAAATGGCGTCTGTATGGTTTTCGGTCTACTCTGTTAGCAGTGGATACGCAAGGAGTAAATAAGTGCTGTCCTCCCTGCAAAAGCATATATATATATATATATATATATATATATATATATATATATATATATATATATATATATATATATATATATATATATAAAGCAAAAGAGGATACATATAGATGCATCATGCTAACATAATATAGGTCTGATACTCCTTATGTATGGGAAATCTATTTTTATCCCTCAGTGCTACGTGTTGTCCTGTCCGCAATGATGACATACAAGGGCTGCTACATCCAGTTTCCCAGGTGACATGAATTGGCAGCTGTGAAGGGTGATTTTTATGACCTTGCCCACATCCCTAATGTTGTTGGCGCCACTGACTGTACACATGTTGTGTTATAAAAAACACGGGTTGACCCAATAAGTCGCTGGGACCTGGGTGAGTAAATGATATAGCCAAAGTGGTCCCAGATACTAGAACAAATGAACTGAAATAAAGCAATATCTTCACTGGATTAAAGAAGAATATCACAGCATGTTTTTAATCACAGCGTGTACAAAATATTCAATAAAACACAGTTCATAAAATACAACACTTATAAATAAGTAGAGCCCCCTAAATGAGGAGAAGGGAGGGGGGAGGGGAGGGTGGGTAAGTGAGTGATCTGGAAAGTGAGGGAACTGTACAAGTGTCAAAGCAGTGGTCGGTTTGACCTCAATAGAGTTTCATTAATAATTAATTAACAAAGGCTAGTAATCACAGTTCATAAATTAATATAACAAACTCATGCCTAACAAAACAAAACCACAAATGATTAATGGGGAAAATAGGCTGAGAATAGAGAAAAGTGTCGACGTTTCGACCCAGTGTATTGCAGGCATCTGATTGGGCCTTGCTAGAAGGTCTTCATCAGGACAGGGAGACAGGGAGGGGGCAACATATCTTGAATGGAAAGACCCAAAGAGTATGATGATACGATCTGTGGTTACAGAGTGGCCACAAAGGATTCTTCAGTTCAGGTTCTGAACACGCGAAGTTCCCGAACTGTCAGGAGAAATCCGTACGAATACGTGAAGGAAGTGATGGTGGGTAATTATCTGCGATTGCGAGTCGGCCGCGTTAATTCCTCGGGGATTTTAACATACATATGGACGTCCCAGAATTGCCGGAAGCCACTCATCTGACCACTGACCTATCCCACTTGGGGCTCAATTTAAGCAACAACGGTGCCACACATATAGGTGGGCACACCCTCGACCTTATATTTTCAAACTGTTCCAAAATACGTTGTTTTCCTGCTAAAAACATCCTTTGGTCAGATCACTTTTTGATTGAATTTCATCTGGCTGGACCAATCAATCGACCTCAGAAAGCCTTGCCCCCGCCTATTCTTCGTCGAGAATGGCACAAAATCTCAGCAACCAACTTGCACAAATATTGGGTGCAACCGGCTATCACAGAGACAGATACTGCTGAGTCTGCATTAGAGAAATTTAATCAATCCCTAAAATCTGCTATTGACACCATTGCCCCCCTTAAATTACACAAACAATTTCTCCATACCAAACAGGAGAAATGGTATACAGCTGATCTTAGGAAAGAAAAGCAAAAATGCAGACGTTTAGAAAAATTCTGGAGAACATCAAAAAATGAAGAGGCCAGGGAAGCCTTTCACGTGGCTCAGTCAGCATACTATAAAAATATAAAACTAGCCAGGAAAGTCCACCTCTCCGCGCAACTGGAGGAGGCAGGGAACTGCCCGCGCGAACTATTTAAAATTCTAAAAAATTTTATTAAACCCACAGCCACTGAAAGTACCGATGATGCTTCTCAACCACTCTGTGACGAAATCTCTGAGTTTTTTGAGGAAAAAATAAATTTGATTTATAACAAAATTTTAACCTCTAAGGGTGGGGCTACTACACCCTTTCTTGAAGCTATAATCGGCACTCAGGCCACAAATTCCCTGTCTGTCATTCCCCCCGTCACAGATCTAAATCTGGCAACACTTATTGGCCATATGAAAACTGGTTCCCCCAGCGACCTCCTTCCTGCCAAAATGGTGGCCCCTTTGATTTCCATCTTAGGCCCCTCGATCCAGGCAGTCATCAACACCTCCCTGGCTAAAGGCCAAGTCCCCATGGAATGGAAGACTGCGGTAGTAAACCCAATCCGGAAGAAGGCGACCCTACCCTGGACGGACTTATCTAACCTCCGACCTATCTCTCTCTTGCCCTACATCGGCAAGTTAACAGAAAAGCACGTGAACACCCACCTTTCCAACTATATCGAGACAGCGGGTGGCCTAGACCCTTCACAATCTGGGTTTAGGCCCAACCATAGCACCGAATCCGCCCTACTGGCCGTCACCAATAACATCAGGATGACGCTTGATAGTGGAGGGTCAATGATTCTGGTGCTATTGGATTTATCCGCTGCCTTCGATACGGTGTCTCACGATTTGCTTCTCTGTCGGCTGAGAGAGATAGGACTGGGAGGTACAGCCCTGTCCTGGATGGCGAGCTTTCTTTCGGGTCGCTCTCAGGAAGTCCGATTGGGCTCCCATAAATCCATCGCTAGGGAGCTCACCAGGGGTGTGCCACAGGGCTCATGCCTAAGCCCCACATTGTTTAATGTGTACGTGGCCCCCCTGGCTGACTTGGTGAGATCCTTTGGGTTTATACCGGTGTCCTACGCCGACGACACCCAACTTCTGTTCCCTTTTAAGACCTTCTCTCCTGCTTTACAAAGAACTTTCGCAGAAGGCATGAGGGCAGTCTCCAGATGGATGACAAATAACTGCTTACAGTGCAACGTGACCAAAACAGAGGTTGTACTCTATGGGGAAGCAGTAACACTATGGTCCAATGAGTGGTGGCCGCTTGAACTAGGACCTGCCCCTATTCCCAAACAGACCATAAGAAATCTGGGAGTGCTGTTTGATCAGTCTCTGACCTTTAAAGAACACGTCAACCAGGTTGCTGGCACCTGTTTCGGGGTCATTTCTTTGCTGAGAAGGGTGTTTCCTTTTCTCCCAGATCACCACAGAAAGACCTTGGTCCAGGCTCTGATCGTTAGTAGACTGGACTACTGTAATGGCCTTCTTTTGTCAGCTAATGAAGGCCAATTTAACAAACTTCAGGTGGTCCAGAATACGGCCGCGAGGTTAGTCATGAATGCTCCATCTAGGACCCCCTCCCGGCCACTACTGACAGAACTTCACTGGCTGCCAGTGCGACTGCGGACCAAATTCAAAATCCTGTGTACAATTCACAAGTGCCTGATGGGGAAAGGACCGAAATTTCTCACCTCAGCCTTCCTCCCTTATGTTCCTGGACGTTCACTACGATCAAGCAACCTCCAGCTCCTTAAGGTTCCAAAAATTAAAAAAACTCGGCAAGGAGGCAGGGCCTTAGCGTACACAGGGCCTGTTCTTTGGAACACCCTGCCCCTCGCATTAAAACTTAGTACTGATCACCTGTCTTTCCGAAAAACCCTGAAAACGTACCTTTTTTCCAGCATCTAATTCACTCCCCTCCCACCACTCACTATAAATGTCTATGGGCAGAGTAGCTGGTCTCCTTTGTATGGCAAAGCGCGGAGATACCCCTTCGGGGGTCTATTCAGGCGCTATAGAAGCATATAAATAAATAAAATAATTGCTGCAGTTGATTTCTGAAGCAAGGATTACTGGACTTTCACGGAGATTTAATGTCCGAAGTAATGACCATATCGGCAGTCACCGGAGGGCCGTATCACTTGCTTACAATTCAAGTTCTGATAAAATGGAGTACAAAGACTTCAAAGGGGGTACACATGTTGGCCTGGTTCCACAACAGGCATGTGAGCACATATACAGGCAGCATTTCCATTCCATTAATGTACAAGCGGTATGCCGACCAGATATGATAATCTCCCATGTTTTTTGCCAGATTTCCAGGATCAGCACATGACTCCTACATACTGTGCAACAGCATCATACCACAGCTGATGGCAAATCTGCATCCGGAGCGTGCATGGATTGTTGACGAGTACGCAGAGTCAAGTAGTGTGCTGTATGTGTGACAGGCTGTCCTCAGCTACTGTTTATATAACAAGATTGGTCTGTGTCTCTCACACCTAGGTGATTCTTTGTATCCAAACCGGACTTGGTTGCTGAGCCCACTGAGGAATCCCAGGATCCCGGGAGAAGTCCGCTACAATGATGCACATGGGAGGACATGCCGTGTGGTAGAGCGTAATTTTGGGCTTCTGAAGTCTAGATTCCGGTGTCTGGACAAAAGCGGAGGTGCACTACTCTACCCTCCCCAAAAGGTGTGTCAGATCGTAGTTGAATGCTGCATGTTCCACAACCCGGCCTTGCGCAAAGATATTCCCCTTCTGCTGGACAATGATGAGCAGCAGATTCCGCCCCCCCGCAAACCCACACATGTCCAGTGATGACGATAGTGGAGAGGAGGACGCTCATCAACAACTACTTCCCGTGAGTGTGAGTGACTTTGTACAACAGTGACATTGTCTGCTGTCTTTGATGCTAGTGACAAGGCCTAGAAGAGCTTTTTATATGCAGGCTGTTGTTGGCTCTGTGCTAATGGCTGATGTGCGGGGCACAGGGTAGTTATGACCAGCTACATGATGTCTATGTTGATATTGTTGCTCATTGTAATGTGTGCTGGTTTGTGTACATTGATAACTAGTGGTGTGTACCAGCTGTGATGCCGTCACCTGATAAGTAAATGTCATTCTCTTGTGTCTTTCTAGGTGCCTTCACCCTCTCAATTCCTCGTCACAATCAGAGCTTATGGTACATTGGAATCTGAGTAGACATTGTACATACTGTGATAAACATGGAGCTGACATAGGTGTGTAAAGAGTGTTTATAAACAATGAGTATTTGTGACAGAAAAGTGATGATTTACAACATGGTGCTAAGTGAAATTATGAGTTGTGTCAGTGATGGTAAATGAGACAATAGAGTAGTCACCACATTGATGTAGTCACACAGTCCAACAGACATCTGCCATCAACATGGCAGGGTGGGTAAGGATAGTCATCAAAGTCAATGTAAAGGGGAACAGAGGTGCCATCATGGCTGGCTCGGCGACTAGCGTTTGATGGTGCTTTGTCACGTGATCCTCTCCTGATGTTTCTCGGACGCTCCTTGTGCGTGTTCCGGGGGCCACTGCTGAGGGCTCAGCTGTGTCTGAGGAGTTACCCTTCTCTGTGGCCGCAGCTGAGGTGATGGGAGTATTATCCTCTGGGCCTCTGGAGGGGTATTGAACTGTCCTTTGGGCCACACGTCTGTCCCTCAGAACACCCACAAGCTAGCCCCTGAGGTTTGGCCCATGAGCATGTCCATGGACCTCAACAGCAGGCAGAGCTTAAGCACTTCATCCAAACCTGGCCCATCTGTCCCTGGGTCTTCTGATATGCTCCAAGGACTCTGGCGGTGTTGGCCAGGGCTTCGGTACCAGTGTCCTCTCGAATTTGTCCCACAGTTGCCCTCTCACCTGCCCTGCTGTCCCAGACCTGTGGCATTGGCACTTGACACACCCGCAGACTCTCCCAGCCCTGCTGTGATTTTGTGGCGGTGTTGATAACCACTGAGGCAGGGAGAGTTTCACAGGCAGTAGTGGTGGTGGTTGTTGAGGCCACACAGGTCGTTGCAGCAGGGTTCAGTGCTGCTGTTGTTTCTGTGGTAGTGGTGGTGGGGACAATGGGGGCCTGGGACGTGATGTGCCCTGGCAGTCCAGATGGGCCAGGTTCTTGATCGTCATCCGAGAAACATAGGGAGTCTGTATCGGAGGGTTCAAGGTCCTGGAGGGGAGACTGGCTCTGCAGGTTGGTATTGTCTTCTGCAGTAGTTGCTTGTGGATCTCCTGTTGAACAGAGGTGTAATGGTCATTGAAGTGCACTCCACAAGCTTGGTGTTAGACAATTGGTTGTTTTATGTGATACACCACACAGTTTACATTGAATTAACTTTGCATAGCTGCAAGGTACTGAGCATTATGACATGATGTGGAGGACATACATTACTTGTCCTTGGTGTGACATGTAAAGAGAAACCATGTGTCATATACAGATTGTGTGATTACATAGACATGTCGTCATCTAATGACTAGCAGCACATCAACTTTATGTGATGCGTCTTTTTGGTTTGCTCTGCATGGAAGACGTTTCATCTGATCAAGAACTAGTCATTGTAATGTTATGCATACCTTTTTCATATCATGTACTTTACTTTGTTTTTCAGATTGACCATGCATGTTTTGTGTTCATGCTCTGACACCATGGAACGTACACATAGCATTCAGTGCTGTGAATGATTGGGCTCTGAATTTCTTCCACATGTGACTGGGTGAGTCAATGTTTACTTTCAGTGACAGTTATGTATGCTTAGCTGTCTGCACACAGGATGTGGCTTTTGGCTCCATCCTGCTGAGATGTGGGACAAGGGAGCCTGGTGGGAGTTTGAGTGCTCGCTTCCCACCCACAAACACCCCTCCCTGTTAAGATGGCTACCTACCTGTTAGGTTAAGGTGAGTAATGCAATGGCTGCCACATGGCTGTGGGTGTTGGGAATGTTACTACCTGCTGAACTGTGGGACAAGGGGGCTTGGTAGTAATTGGAGTGCTGGCTTCCCATTCACAAACACCCCCCTTTTAAGATGGATACCTACCTGTGAGTTTGAAGAGAGCAATGAAATAGCTTCCACATGGTTATGGGTGGGGAGGGTGCTCTATCATGCTGAGCTGTGGGACAAGGGCGCCTCGTGGGAGTTGGAATGCTGGCTTCCCACCCACAAATACCCCTCCCTCTTAAGATGCCTACCTACCTGTGAGTTTGAAGAGAGCAATGCAATAGCTGCCACATGGTTGTGGGTTTGGGGGAGTGATCCATCCTGCTGAGCTTTGGGACAAGGCAGGGCTGGTGGGAGTTGGAATGCTGGCTTCCCACCCACAAATACCCCTCCCTGTTAAGATGGCTACTCCCTGTGAGTTTGAAGAGAGCAATGCCATAGCTGCCACACGGTTGTGGGTGGGCGAGTGCTACATCCTGCTGAGCTGTGGGACAAGGGAGCCTGGTGGCAGTTAGAGTGCTGCCTGCCTGTACACATGCCCCCCAGGGAATGTTGCTAGCTACCTTTGGGGTGATTCAGAGGAACAAAATGTTAGATCTGTGAGACATGTGTTGGGAAGAGTGTTAGTGTGTTGCACATGAGTGCATTTGGGCCTAGGAAGTGTAGTTTTGTAGTTGTGCATGACAGTACATAGAAATGTAATGGTTGACATTTGTTGTTACTTACCCGCCTCCACTTACTCTGGTATTCCTGTGAGACTCTCTGGTTGCAGTATGGCAAGCACCTTCTCCTCCCATTCGGTGAATGTTCATGGTGGAATGGGAGGGCCACCACCAATCATCTGAGCCAGCTCATGTTTCTTGTTGGCACGATCTTTCACCCTTTCTTGAGGTCATTCCACCTTTCCCTAATATCCTTCTCGGTGCGCAGGGTGGTCCCTACTGCATTGACTTTGTTGACTATCCTTGCCCACATTTGATTTTTTGTGGCTAATGGTGTCTGTTGGACTATGCTTCCAAACAAATGTGGTCTACTGTTGTATAGCGTTTTAGGACCCTAGTGTAATTTTCCCGATTCATGCCCTTATATAGGTGTAAAATATCGTATCCTTATATAGGCATAGAAATC
The DNA here is from genome assembly GCF_964261635.1 of Lissotriton helveticus. Lineage (NCBI taxonomy): Eukaryota > Metazoa > Chordata > Amphibia > Caudata > Salamandridae > Lissotriton > Lissotriton helveticus. The sequence continues at coordinate 449,618,959 of NC_136061.1, forward strand.
ATAACCATATTGAGACATAGCTCAAGTAGTCCTAATACGGCTTGGCTACTTCCACTAGTTCTGAAAAATCTGCAACGATTTCTTGGAAAAACCCTCCTTCAGCAGTCAGGGACATCCCCCTGCATGAATATTAATTTATCCAAGAAATGATGGAGTTTTCAGAGAATTAAGTCTCTAATGACGTTATTATGTCCAATCTTACGTCAAACTCGTCACCTTCAAGGTATAAATATGCCCACACTTGTCCAAACAAACACACAGTGGTTTGGAGCAGTTCGACTATCTACTTGCTCGACGCGCCCTGCTGCAGCAAGTGCTAAAGGAAGCCGACCCTCCAGCTGACGCACTTAGAGACGCTGTACTTTCTCCTGCCGGGAAATCCAGCTCAAGTGTTTCCAGGCTACCCTTGCGGGTTGCTAGGAAATCGAGTCCTGAGAGAGAGATACCAGACCTCCTACATTCTAAAAACCAACGTACGGAGCTGATTAGACCCTAGGATAATTCTTGGATTAGATTCTTGGCAAAGAATACTAAAACTAGGCTACAACTTACTTACTTCTTCCCTTGAACTAGACCTAGGTTAGGTACACCAGGGTAGGTGTATTTTAGAAGCACCAGTTGTGTACTTTTAGTCATTATTTATCACTACATGTATTTTATGCATTTTAGGTATTTTATGGCTTAGAAATAAGCATGGGCGTAAAATCCGCTCCGCTCGCGGATTTTTCGGATTTTCGGCAAATTCGCAATCCGCGAACTCTCGCGAATTTGTCGAAAATGCTTGGTTGCGGCGCGCGGCGTGGTGCACGGCGTTCACTTTCCGTCATTAAGCGTTTGCCGAGTTGTTTTTCTCGATCATATTTTGCGAGTGCCGCGCCATTTTGGATCTTGCTGCGTGATCCCGCGGGAGTTTGGCGCCCGTGAATACGTAATCGCGGCTTGCCACCTTGCACAGCACACCTCGCGAGAGTTCGCAATTGCGAACACGTAGTTGCGGCGGAAAGGAACAATCTTGCACTCGCGAAATAGAGATTTTGCAATTCTGCACAAGAAATCCACCAGCAAACAGGATAAACCTTCAGAAAATGATGATTTTTATCAGAATCACTCCTCTGGTTGACATTTTCATGGCCTTTTTTTTTGCAAGGAGTCCATTTTTTTGGGGGGGGAGGGAAGGAAGTGCCCCACAGTCTCCAACTTCCTGTTCCTGTCCAGCAGGCTCCTCCCAGTGCTTTGTCCATCTCCTGGTCACTTTCATTTGGATCTGGAGCTGGAAGGATTACTTTTTGTGGGTGCTGCTGGATATTTGGATTTGAGGCCTTTTTGACTTTCTTTGGATCACTTTTGGATTAGAAATCAACTTTCATAAGTAAGTTTGTTTGGGGCATTACAGTTGCTGCAACTACAATTTTTGAACTTTTTCAGAACATTAAATAAATTATATTGTGGGTAGCCACAGTATCCAGTAGGACCAGGGTTGGTTATGGGTGCATGATACAACTGTTTTGTTGAATTTAAACACCATTGAGGCCATGGATGGGCTGGGATTGTGCTGATTTTTGTTGTTTTTGTCGTTTTTTTGGGGCTGCTGGTGGGGCCCTTTGCCCAGGGGTGGTGAGTGTTGCATGGGCCTAGTCTTTCTGTGGGGTGTCTTCTTGAATGTAAACATCATTGAGGCCATGGATGGGCTGGGATTGTGCTTATTTTATTGTTTTTTGTCATTTTTTGGGGGCTGCTGGTGTGGCCTTTTGCCCAGGGGTGGTGGTGCATGGACTGAGTGTGCCTGTGGTGTGGTCTCACTCTCTTTAATGTAAACATCATGGATGGCATTGGATTGTGGTGATTTCTGGCTGTTTTTCTGTTTTTTGGGGGTGTACTGTTGATGTGGACTGGCCATGTGGGTGGTGGTGGTGGCCATCTTGAGTGCTGGCTGGTACAGGCAACATGTGCTTGGGGTGCAAGGGGCCATTTTGAAGAGAGGCAGTGTCTGAGGCCTGCACTTATTTTGCCTACTTTTCATCCATTATGCCCAGGGGTAGTGAGTGTTGCATGGGCCTAGTGTTTCTGAGGGGTGTCTTCTTGAATTTAAACACCATTGAGGCCATGGATGGGCTGGGATTGTGCTGATTTTATTGTTTTTTGTCGTTTTTTTGGGGCTGCTGGTGGGGCCCTTTGCCCAGGGGTGGTGAGTGTTGCATGGGCCTAGTCTTTCTGTGGGGTGTCCTCTTGAATTTAAACACCATTGAGGCCATGGATGGGCTGGGATTGTGCTGTTTTTTGTTGTTTTTGTCGGTTTTTTGGGGCTGCTGGTGTGGCCTTTTGCCTAGGGGTAGTGGTGCATGGACTGAGTGTGCCTGTAGTGTGGTCTCACTCTCTTTAATGTAAACATCCTGGATGGCATTGGATTGTGGTGATTTTTAGCTGTTTTTCTGTTTTTTTGGGGTGTACTGTTGATGTGGACTGGCTTGGGGTGTAAGGGGCCATTTTGAAGAGAGGCAGTGTCTGAGGCCTGCACTTATTTTGCCTACTTTCCATCCATTATGCCCAGGGGTAGTGAGTGTTGCATGGGCCTAGTCTTTCTGTGGGGAGTCTTCTTGAATTTAAACACCATTGAGGCCATGGATGGGCTGGGATTGTGCTGAATTTTGTCGTTTTTGTCGTTTTTTGGGGCTGCTGGTGGGGCCCTTTGACCAGGGGTGGTGAGTGTTGCATGGGCCTAGTCTTTATGTGGGGTGTCCTCTTGAAGTTAAACACCATTGAGGCCATGGATGGGCTGGGATTGTGCTGTTTTTTGTGTTTTTTGTCGTTTTTTTGGGGCTGCTGGTGTGGCCTTTTGCCAAGGGGTAGTGATGCATGGACTGAGTGTGCCTGTGGGGTCTCACTCTCTTTAATGTAAACATCCTGGATGGCATTGGATTGTGGTGATTTTTGGCTGTTTTTCTGTTTTTTTGGGGTGTACTGTTGATGTGGACTGGCTTGGGGTGTAAGGGGCCATTTTGAAGAGAGGCCGTGTCTGAGGCCTGCACTTATTTTGCCTACTTTTCATCCATTATGCCCAGGGGTAGTGAGTGTTGCATACTTGCATGGCCCTAGTCTTTCTGTGGGGTGTCTTCAATGTAAACATCATGGATGGCATGGGATTGTGCTGATTTTTCTGTGTTTTGTCGATTTGTTTGGGTGTATAACTGAACTGATGTTCCTCTGTCTTCCATTGCTTTTAGGTGCACAAGACTCAAGAGAACCACCAGTGCCAGGAAGAAGTCCTGCAGCGGTGTGTGTGTGCAGCATAACGTCACGCGACGTCACATCTGGACACAGACAACTCTGCAACTCGTGCAACTGCTGCCTGCTGTTCTGACCTGCTCTGAAGAAGATGGCCCCAAGAAAAGTTACCCGTAGCTCCTCTAGCAAGAAAGGTGCCAGTAAGGAGCAGAAGAAGCAAGTTACCAAGGAGACTGGTGTGCCGGCCGCCCCTTTTTTTGGGAGTAAAAAAAAAAGTATGCCTGCAGCAGCAGCGAATCTGCTGGGGACCAAGCTGGGAGCAGCACCCCCGCTCCATTGGGCTCAGTGCCACCACCACCACCACGCCAACTTAAGTCCAAGCCCTTGAGTGGTGCCGAGGCAGCCAGTATAGTTGTTCAATCACCATCGACCAGTGATGTTGGCTCATCGCAAGAAAGCAGCAGCAATGTCCCTCAATCAACACAGGTTGTTGTAGCTCATCTGATGAGTGTTGAACAACCACAGCCGCAACAACTATCACATGTGCAAGTACAAGCCCAAGTACATGTGGAAGGAGAGGCAGCGCAAGGAGATGCGCAAGCAGAGGTGCATGGAGGGTCACAAGTGCCCACAATAGTTGTTCCTCCCGAAGTAGGGGCACATCAGGAAATCGACAATCAAGGCGAGGTATCATTTGAGGAAGACACTCCTCCTGATGATCATTCATTGTCTTCCACACCCCTAGCAAGGAAGAGATCAAGGGTGGTGTCTACATCTTCTTCAAGCACACCTCCTTCTGATGATACGGATCAAAATTGGGAACCAGCACCACTGCCGTCTGAGAGTGAGGCACACCATGATCTGACAAAGGTAGTTAAGCGTAAAAGGAAGCTCGTCCAAAGTCTCAGAGTTATGGAGTGTGATGATGAGGCTCAGCAAGAAGTGGCGGATACTGCTGCTGATGAAGACTCTGACAACGACGACCCAGTCATCATAAAGGTAACTGCAGCCCCAGCGGGCATGCAGCAAACAGACATTTTGACCCTAGCCCGAAAAGCTGCTGAGCGTGATGATGATGATGTTGTCGACGAGGAGGCAGTGGAAACACCACCACAATCATTGGAGTTAAGTAGTACACCAACTCGTACCGCTTCCATATTTCTTTCTGGTAAGAAGGGACCTCCATCCACCTCGACCTTAATTAGTGGCGGTGAAAGTGCACAACGTACAAAAGTTGGGCAATCCAGATCCTCCACTTCATCTGGCATTAGCAGCATGACCACCACCACCAGTATCGCCGCCTCTTCCAGGCCCCACAGACACTTCAAGTCACCAGTTTGGGACTTCTTTACTGTTTGCCCAAAAAGGGAAAAGTTCGCCATTTGTACCCTTTGTAAGGTTGCAGTTAGTCGTGGTAAGTCAGGTACCAACTATGGTACCGGAGGCCAGAGAGGTCATCTTAAGAGACATCACACTGTCCAATGGTTTGCGCACCTAAAGGCGATCAAGGAAGCCCGAATTGGAAGTCAAGAAAACGTTGATGTTTCATCTGATGATGAGGAGGAGGAAGAAGACGTGTCAAACACTTCAGTTACACCCAGTACCCCTGTCAGCAGCCCACCCCATGAGAGGCACACTAAGAGTGATGGAGCGAGTGAGACACCAACGCGCAAAAGTTCACCAGCGAGCATAATTGCGTCAACGAAGTCATTATCATCCCGTAAATGCTTGGTCCAGGGCAACATTAGAACCATGTTTTCTTCAGACGCGCCATATGAACGCAACCACCCACTGACGCGTCTGTATAACACTAAGCTGGCTAAAATGCTAGCTGTGGACCTTCTCCCTTTTTCTTTTGTAGAAGCGGTAGGTTTTCTAGAATTAGTGGCAACGCTCTGCCCTAAATGGAAGGTTCCTAGCCGGTTCTATTTTGCAAGAGTTGCGGTTCCAGCACTACATGAAGATGTGCTGGAGGCGATTGGGGCAGCTTTGCAGAAGAGTGCTGTTCACACTATATATCTGACAACAGACATGTGGACCAGTGGCGCAGGCGCTGATTACATGTGCATCACTGCACACTGGGTCTCTTTTTCAGGTGTTAAAGCAAAGCTAAACGCAGGTGTTGACCCGGACCAAGTTTTTAAAGCTGCTCGGAAACATGCAACACTAGCCATGTTTGGCTTGGAGAAAAGTCACACAGCAGAAAACATTTTGGACGAGTTTAACAAAAAGGTCTTTCACTGGCTGTCCTAAAAAAAACGCCAGATTGGTTATGTTTCCACGGATAATGGCGCCAATGTAGTTAAGGCCATGGCGATGGGTGCATATTTCAGAGTGCCGTGTTTGGCGCACTGTATCAACCTGGTAGTTCAAAAATTCTTGAGTGATAGAGACAGTACAGCGTTCGAGGTAATGGCCACCTGCCGCAAAATGTGCAACCATTTCAGCCATTCTTTTAAGGCCCGGAAGCATCTGAGGAGGCTGCTACTTGAACGTCGAATGCCAGTGAAAGCACTCATCCAGGAGGTGGCAACACGTTGGAACTCAACCTTCTACATGCTTGAGCGTCTGTATGAGCAGTATACTGTACTCGATCACTATTTCTTAACAGAGGGTACAGCTCAGAAAGACCTGCGGATGGGTGCGGCGCAATGGGACATAGTTAAAAGCCTGACAGACATGCTTCGTCCTTTTGAGTTCTTCACGCGTGCAGTCAGCCAGGAGGACTGTAATTTGGGACAAGCTATCCCATTGTTGTGCATGCTGGAGCACCAACTGAAGGCGGTGTCTTCTGAGTTAGAAAAAGATGGAAAAAAAAGACCCTTTTATTTTGTCGGAGAAATTATTAGACCGCCTACGTGGTGATGAACGTCTTAAAAAGATCAACTCAGAACAGCATTACATTTGTGCTACTATTCTGGATCCACGCTACAAAAAGGCGCTGGCAGGCCAAGCATTCTTTCCTTTTGCTGATGAAGATGTTAAAAAGTACAAACGTTGGCTAGCCTGGTCAGCCAAGAGGTTTGAAAAAGAACGGCAGGATATTGAAGGAGAAGGCAGTACATCAGCATCAGCATCAGCAGGCCATCCCCAGTCAAAAGAATCCACTTCTGCACCTGTGGCTGTGGCACAAGTGACCTCTCAGCCGTTAAAGACACCGGCAACCGGATCATCTGCACCACACACAACAGTAACAGTGGCTGCTGTAGAGGATTGGCTAACTTTGCTTGGGTATGGTTCTCGAAAAAATGTCACAGGCACAGCAAAAAGTAAGCAAAGTGGAGGAACCGTTGAGGACCTTGAGTCGATGGTGCAGGACTATCTGAATGACTCAACAGAGGTCTTTCTTAATGATGAGCCATTGCAGTATTGGCGTGGGAAAAAACAATTGTGGCCACAGCTCTCCAACCTGGCTATAAACTATTTGTCTTGCCCACTCGCAAGTGTGTCTTCTGAACGTGTTTTCAGTGCTGCTGGTGGCATTGTAACTCCCAAACGGAGCCACCTCTCGCCCAAAAATGTGGAGCGGCTGACAATGATCAAGATGAATCAGCACCTCATACCACCAGATTACAAAGTACGAGAAAGCACGCCGCATGAAGACGAGGAGGAAGGCAACGTAGATGAGGGGATTTGTTCTCTGTTCGGTGACACTGACCTCATCCTGCCTGAATTCGCAGAGTATGATGACGAAATCTTCTTCTTATTCCCTGACACCGAGCCCTGAAAATGAGACAATGAATCAATAACTTTCTTTTTCGTCCTTATTCACTTTTATTCCTGTGTGTCTGTCTTTCTTTGTTTTCCACAGTTAATTTAATTCAAACTTTAATCACCTAATCCCAAAAACAAGCCCATCAGCAGAACTGTCTTCACTTGTTTGCTTATTGATTTGAAGGTGCCACAGTCTACATTCCTCAGGTTCACAAGTTCAGAAGAACATGCTCCTCTATCCTCCTCCTCCTATTTCCCTCAAAGCAGAGGGCTGGATTACGCCCAATGAAGAAAGACTTAGCACTTGTGGGGGTGTTCTACTTCTTTGCGGGTGAGTTGACGGCTCTGGGCCCATTGCTGTGAAGCTCTAATTACAGATAAAAGTGTTTAGGACCAAATATGAGGCTGAAATTTCTTGCCGTTTTTGCTGACTTGCTTGCCTTTGAGGTGCTCTTTGGCGGGGTTCCGGGTGTTTGTGGGTGAGTTTTGGGGTCTGGGAGCACTGCTGCGACAATCTAATCTTGATTGCATTTCCTTTTCAGGAAATCCGTGGTGGAAAACAGGAGTTATGATGATGATGACCTAGCTGCACAGCGCGTTTGGACCGAAGGCCGAGAGATATTGTAAGTATGAGATTTTGCTTTTTGGCTGTTTGGGGGTGTTGTCGCGTGCTTTTTTGCGGGTGGGTTGGCGGGTCTTGGGGCATTCCTGGGAAGGTCTAATACCGGATAGAAGTGTTTTGGATAAAATCCATAAGGAAAAGCCTTTTTTTTGCTATTTCTTCTGACATCTTGCTCAATGTAGCGTTTTGGGGGGCTTCCTGGTGTTTGTGGGTGGGTTGCGGGGTCTCTGTCGAAGCACTGCTGCGACAGTCTAATCTTGATTGCATTTGCTTTTCAGGAAATCCGTGGTGGAAAACAGGAGTTATGATGATGATGACCTAGCTGCACAGCGCGTTTGGACCGAAGGCCGAGAGATATTGTAAGTATGAGATTTTGCTTTTTGGCTGTTTGGGGGTGTTGTCGCATGCTTTTTTGCGGGTGGGTTGGCGGGTCTCTTGGGGCATTCCTGTGAAGGTCTAATACCGGATAGAAGTGGTTTGGACGAAATCCATAAGGAAAAGCCTTTTTTTTGCTATTTCTTCTGACATCTTGCTCAATGTAGCGTTTTGGGGGGCTTCCTGGTGTTTGTGGGTGGGTTGCGGGGTCTCTGTCGAAGCACTGCTGCGACAGTCTAATCTTGATTGCATTTGCTTTTCAGGAAATCCGTGGTGGAAAACAGGAGTTATGATGATGATGACTTAGCTGCACAGCGCGTTTGGACCGAAGGCCGAGAGATATTGTAAGTATGAGATTTTGCTTTTTGGCTGTTTGGGGGTGTTGTCGCGTGCTTTTTTGCGGGTGGGTTGGCGGGTCTTGGGGCATTCCTGGGAAGGTCTAATAACGGATAGAAGTGTTTTGGACAAAATCCATAAGGCAAAACCTTTTGCCACTTTTTGTAACTTAGGGTTCGTTAGGGTTAGCCCTAGCAGCAGGATTGCATGTGTTTCGGGGTGTTCTATTGCAACTCAGTTCTGGGGTTTTAGAGCACTCATGGAGCGATGCTGGCTATGGATACTTTTGCTTGTTTGCAAGTAGTTTGAATACAATCCACGGTGGGTAAGGGTGTATTTGGGCCTACTTTTACTTTTAAAGTACGTTTTGTCACCATTTTTCTGCTAGGCCTCGTTTTTTGAGATCTGATTGGGGGTCTTCTACATTTGCGACTGGCTTTAGTAAGGGTCTTGGTGGGAGCATTGCTGGGAAGGTCAAATTTTGTTCTAAAACACAGTTTACAGTACACCTACCTTGAGGGGAAAGATCCGCTATAATATTTTGGCCATACTTATTTATCCTTAAAAAGGTGACTCTGACAGAGTACGCAATTTCAAAAATATTGTACTGTCTATTAGGGAAATCAAAGTGTGACTTTTTGCACCACACAGCGTACATACCTTATATTTATTTATCAGTGGTATTGTAATAGCACTTCCTGTTTTCCGTTCAATAATTACAGGCCGGGTTTCAGTCAACATCCGCCAGGCAGGCAGTGGACAGGGTGTCTTCTGTCAGTGGTTACCAACATTGATGGACGAAGCGTCAGCTGGAATGGAGGAGTGCCGCTAATAAGAGGAATTGTTTGCTGCATGCAACTTACTTACCAAATTCAACAGGACAACTCCAACAACATACAGAATACAGATACAGTATCCATTGTTTTCTTCTATGAGTGTGACTGCATTTGGTTAGCTTTAGTTTGTACCCAAAGATTTCTTTATCTTCAATTATTGTTTGTCCATGCTGTGCTTTTTTTTCTTCTCTCAACAAAACCTACCCAAAAAGAAACCCCCATTCCCATCCATTTTCCAAACCCTAACCCTCTTCCCCCGGGCTGTGTGGTTTTGCTTGATGTCTGACTAAATGACATCAATAATTCCACACACTTGCTGGGGAGGATAAGGTCATAGCAACAGGCTGGTGAAGGAATACGAGGATATATTCTAGACTTACTCAGCTTTAGTACTATTTCTTGTAGTAGTAGGAGCCAATGTCAAATAAATTCAACGCAAGTACTAGTTATACTTGCAATACTTTACCATTTGTTAGGCTACATTGTGGCACTGTTCTAGTGTACTGTCACCTGCTATATTCTCGAGCGTACCGTAACCGTTGTAATGCTACAGTAAGGACAAACCAGGTTTCGTTTTCTTTTTTTCCATAGGCATGCAACTGCCACTGTGTCACACCACTAGTACCACCGCAATGAGGAAATTTCATCCGCCAACCTTATTCCCCATTTCACGTGGAGCCAGCCCTGGGCCTAGTCCTAATTTCTAACACAAATTACAGGTAAGATAAGCGTTTGGTGGGAGGTAGTATAATGGAGTATTAGGACTAGACGAGAGATTGACGGTAGTACTACTAAAGTCCTAGGACTCTTCAGGAAAACAAACTTACTGTTACACCCCCACCCACCAGACTGAAAAGCAGTAAAAAACAGGTATGGTCAGATAAAGTTTAAAAAAGTATATTTATGTAGCCCTAACAAAATAATCTCCCTCAAGACCCTCCCTAACCCCAACGATTGTCTTTGAAAAGTCCCAAAAAGCACCCAACTCCCAAATCCCACCCCCCAAAAGTCTCTAAAAAAAGGGCAAGGGACACTCCACTACTGGAGGGTGCTGGTGAATTTTGCGGCCAGGGCATCATACTCCTTGCGGAGGGTGGCATGCTCGAAGCGGAGGCCCTCCACCAAGTTCTTGTACCTATGGACCTCCTGCTCCAGGTAGGACATTCTCACTCCTAGGCGGCGCTGCCGTGCCTTGCAGCTCCTGTGGGGGGCAGCTGGTCTTTTTGCTGCTTGGCGGTGGCGGTTGGCTTTGTTAGCCCGGCTCCGTACCGCTGGAGCACTGCGCTGGCTGGCAGCCCGTGGGGTCACGGAGGAGGATGCAGCTGTCCCAGTCGAGGATGTTGTGGTTGCACCGGTCGACTGCGTGTCCTCTGACTCCTCCAGGGCCACCAGCCGCCGATATTCAGCGACAGTGGCATCCAGCCTCCGTTGCCGGGCCATTCGAGCCTGCTCCCTCCGTGATGTCGATTTGGAAGGAGCAACTATATGAAGAAAGAAAGACATAGTCTGTAACCAATGCTCCTTAACATTAATAACACAAAGTGATTGAGCCGAAAGTTGTGTCACAGTACAAGTAGCAAATTGAAAGCACAGTACATAACTATTGAGGACAGTATCTATCTAACCTCCCACTTCTGCATCCTTGCTCTAACATTAGTGGTAGTTTAATGAACAAATTCTACGACCACTATGGACTTCCTTTACAGTCGACTATGACAGTACACCAGTCTTATTCTTCTTCTTCTCTCTTGTTTCGGAAAATTGGTACGTTATCTTATGCAAGCCGGCAGAATGCCAGCGCAGTGAACTTGCACCCGAGAAAAACAGACGCACACCATGATGAGTGAGACAGACTTGCGTTACTGTACCGGTCCTGTACATGCAGGTGGTGAAGCTATTACTTTTCTATTACGGGTGGCACTGAGAATACTCTGTTACAAGGGCTACTGCTTAATTAATTTACCTTTCACCCTACAGTGCAAATAAGTACTAGAAAAGGAAAATGAAGAAGCTAAATAATTAGATTATCTATCACTTCACATGGGATGTATTTGATGACATATGGGATGACTTTAGGTGCTTTGCTTATTATTGAGTGAACAGTGATACACCCACACATGAATGACGTACTACTACTAAACTAAAGTTATTAAGAGAGGTACGGAGTGTCCACCGTAATAACCGGATATATGCTGTGCTTGCAGTTGCAATACAAACTATTGCTACTATTCATGGTAGTATTGGACAAATTTACAATTTCTTTTCCTTGCCTTCCCTACACTGGAACGGACGTGCGGGTGCGGTGTTACATGCTCTTCAAGGTAACACTTAGTTCATCCAGTGACCATCTACTCTCTCTAGATACACATGTGCTATCTAAGAGTCAGATAATACCATGCTCCAGGCATCCATCCATTCAAAGTATATGCACACATATAGTTTATGTTTCACCCACCCAGGCTGTTGTCCTTCCACCCATCCTTGCTTCATCATTGACCCAGCCATGCACCATACCATATTCTTTCCTTCCCAGCCACCTCGGGGGCCAAGCAAACACATATCATTCTTCTTTGCCAGCCATCATAAAATTTCTCGTCCTTCCACACTTACTTACACCCTTCTTTCGCTTTTCGAATATATAGCTTACCTGTGCCCGCCACAACCGTGTCAACCCTCACAGGCACATTGGTGTCGTCCGCCACTCGCACCGCCTCCTCCGCAGAAGAGTTGTCCTCCTCATCCACCACCTCCGCACTGGCCCCGCCACCAGATGTTCCACCTACAAAGTAAATTTTTAGAATGTTAGAATACACCACTCACTACTGTATAATATTTGGTCTAGGAGGAATAAAGAAAGTTAAAAAAAACGAAATACAATGTAATAATTTGTAACTGTATACTCTACAGTAAAAATGTCCCTTTTTCCAGGGAAGGCTGTTGTCTTGCTGCACTTTTTGGCACAACTGATGAATGCTTGCTTTTTATTTTTAACACACAACGCTTTTTCTCCTAACAGAAGCTTGACTTCTAAGAACACGATCAGGGTCAAGCTCAAGTTCAAACCAGGTGAGAGCTCAGCTCGACCACAAGAAATGTGTCCAATTAATCGTTAGCACTAAGCACTTTTCCATTTTCAGTTAAACGTTTACTTTTATGACAAAGTTGATTTTAATAAATGTGTTTAGTTTTAATAAAGCTTTTAAACTTAAATAGACTCTGTGGTTTTTGGTCCTCCAGACTAGAGTGGATGAGCTAAAGGTTTTGGAATTTTTGCAAGCATGAGTGCCTCTGACACTTCTTGACTGTGACTCCGTACTCTTGCCCTGCGTAGGATAATCTAATGATCATTGGGGATCAATCATCGGTGACTTAGGGAGCTAAATGACTCTGCCACACTATCTAGTCAGTAAGGAGATTGGGGGTTCTTCAAAGTCTGATATCACTGAGGTATGTGGAAAGAAAGTCTACCTGCGCCTATTATAATTGATAAACAATGCACTATTTAGTGTTCATAGTTCGGTTTGTGCAGATTTGTCCCTGCAACAGTAGTAGAATGGATTGTCCCCCTATCCAAAACAAAAGTAAAGTAGTATCTTATTCTTTCTTGGTGGTCATTCACCTTTTTATTGTTGGCAATTGTCAAAGCATAAACATTTAGAAGACTTGAAAAGACATTATGGACAATCCCAGAGGACTGCACTCAGTGCATAGAGCTATTGCTGACTAGAATGGGAGTCCAATGGAATTGCCAAATGTGCAATCTTAGTTAGCTACACAAACAGACTAATAAGAATAATCTAGTAATACCACAGGGAGTCATAGTCGAGGCAGGATAAGAATTTAGATCCAGTCTACAAGAAGATCAAAGACGATTTAGAAAAAATCGAATGAGGAACGCTAGGAAAAAATAGGTACTCTTTATTAAAATTAAAACTTACTGGGGCCAGCAAAGGAGCCCTCGCCTGCCCGATCCTGGCCTGCATCCTCCTGAACAGCACCCTCCTCCTGTGTCCTCTTGCCCTTGGGGGGAGCTGATGTACAACATGAAAGAAAGAAAGACCAGAAAACATGGATGAGATTTGTCAACCAAATCAAACATTTCAAAAGAACTATAACAAAATATTTTGGAGAAATAGCAAATAGATAGACAACTATTCCACGGGATATATTGACCTATCTCATATGGTATACTACGTTATTCGTATTGCCTGATTTGCGGACCGTTGACTTTCAAAGTTCCTATGTAACTCAATAAACAGACTACTAAAAAGGTTTGCCTAGGCCTGGCAGGCAGAAGTCCGCAGCACGCAAAGTGACAGACAAAGTCCACCCTGCTTGCAGATCAGTGAATACTCAAACTATCAATCCACAGACCACCACCACTATTTCTTCTTATAGCCATGTGTCTAAAGGAAGGACTGGACTTCAGTCTGTTGGGGCTGATTTAGAAGTCCCTTGCGGCTCATTTTCCTCCATTGTTGCGTGACTTTTGTGACGCAGCGGCAGAACAAAAGAGTCGCCATGGTGCGACGTATATATTAAAAAAAACGCATATGGGAGACGCATCACGTTGTAAAGCCCTGCACCATCAGGGGGCGTTCCGGCGCAAGGGAGGGCGTTCCTGCGCAGGAACGAATCCTAAAAGTAGCTGAGGGAAATCTACAAGATGTCAATCAGTCACTTTTAGGACAATGATGCGTGACTCAAACCCTGCGCCTGCTTGAAGCCGACGTACGGCTTGATGCAGCATTGGGGAGATAGGGCACCCCAGAGCATTGCTGGAGCTGCGCCATCGTTGGCACGCAACTCCAGCAATGCGCCGCCTTTACACCACAGATGCGTAAGGCTTCTGTGACGTTTTGGGCCAATGGGTGGTGGTGGCATGGCGCACAATTACTGCCGCATCCCTGCTACTTTGCAGGGATGCGCCGGTAATTGAAAATATGACCCTTAGTGTCTCATTACGCAGTTCTTTACACTACACTCATACATAATTTCTCAGGCCAATGAAATGAACACAAAATACAAAACAAATAGGCATAGTAGCAAGCAAGGCTACTGAGAAGGAGAGCAGTGCACCTGAAATGCATAGAAGATTTTGAAATATAATTTACCTAATGTAATCGGCAGCATTATTGCTCTCAGTAAAGAACAAAGATTTGCAAATAACAGAGCCGGATAAAACAGATTAGTGATGAAATAGCTAGAAATGGCTACTACTACTCACCAAGCCCGGGGACCTCTACGCCGAGCGCATCCAGCAAGTCCCGTTCCCGGTCCATGACATCCGTCCAGCGGTGGGTGGCCTGGTTATAGGTGCGCCGGACCCCAGAGAGCTTAAACATGGCCCGGCACACCTTCTCCCACCGCTTCCGGCGCTCCCGGATGCCATAGCCGGTTGCGATCTTGCCGCCTCCCAGGATCGTCTTGGGGAGGCGGCGCTGGACGTGGAAGATGAGTTCGGCCACCTCCTCCGCGCTAAAGATCTCCCGTGGCATCACTTGCTCCCTCCTCAAACGCCCGCACGGGAGCCGGGCACGGGGTGCGGGACCCTTCCCCTTCTCAGGGTGCTTCCCGGCTCCCTTTACCATGGTCTGGGCAGAAATGAGTTAAATAATAAAGAAGAAATAGAATAGGGAAGAAGAAAATAAAAGAGTTTAAAAAAGTAGTTTAAAATTAACAAAAAGTAGCAGAAAACACAAAAATATAGAGCTAGAAAAATAGAGGGATAGATAATAAGTAAAATAGATCAAATAAACTTAAAAAAAAGCAAAGGATGGCAGAGATTCAGAGAGGATACAGAAAGCATGCCCAGAACCATAGCAATGAATGAGAAACAAGATGGCCGCGCCCATTCACGACCGCGTGGGTAAGTTCGCGCGAGATTTTCCTCGCGAGCACGTGCGAAATTGTACTAGCGAGCAGCACACTTTGCGAGATTACACATAGCGGCCGGAAACGGAATTACGTCACGCAAACAAGATGGCTGCGCCCGTGTACGACCGCTAGGGTAACTTCGCAAACGTATAGCTACAAGCGCCTTGCAAACACGAAAAAAATCACGCGAACATACACGCCGCAAAAAAAAAAGTGTATTCGCTCGCATTCGCGGCTTCCGAAATCGATCTCGCACGGATTCGCGCCCCGCAAATGACGCGAAATTGCAGAAAAACGATTTTTGCTAAACTGAAAGCAATCAGCAGGTGCAAAAGTTCAAACTTAACATTAGTAACCATTCACTCTAGTGCTTCCTGAGGGGCCCCTCCAGAGTTCAGTTGCCTATTTGCAACTATTCCATGACCCTGCTATGACCCAAACAGCAGGCTCATAGAATAGCTACAAGTAGATCATAAAGGTCCTGTGAAAAAAAATTGCACTGCAACAGAAAGCAAATTACAGATAAGGAAGGAAGCAGGTGCCAGCCAGACTGGAAGTTTCAAAATTACTGACACATTAATCCCCCCCTAATTAATTCATGGCAGTTGAAGAAGGGCAGGTGTGCATGCTTTCACTGCAACAGAAAGCAAATTACAGATAAGGAAGGAAGCAGGTGCCAGCCAGACTGGAAGTTTAAAAATAAGTGACACATTAATCAACCCCAAATTAATTCATGGCAGTTGAAGCAGGGCGGTGTGCTTGCTTTTTTTCACCCCCATAATCTACAGTGATAAACAAACCTAATGGGTGGCAGTCAGGATGTACCAGAGGGTGGCATGGGTGTACCAGAGGGTGGCAGTGGTGAAACAGAGGGTGCTGTGAACCTGTGATGATAAACCAGACGTAGAAACAACATAGTCGCGGCCGTTGCGAGCCGAAAAGTAAGTTCGCAATTGCGAAATGGTCCACAAATCCTCGCGAACGCTCGCCAACAAAAAAAACAGAAAAATTCGCTAATCCGCGAGAGTTCGCGGATTTTGCGGATTGCGAATCCGTAAATCCGCAAATTCGCGTACGCGAGATCCGCTAGATCCGCCCATGCTTACTTAGAAACCATATCATGCTTTTACAATATTATTTTATAATACTCTTCGTACTGTACGCTTTGTACTTTACCACAAGTATTACGATTGCCGCAGTTCAGTTTTTATGCTTGAGAAAGAAGACTGTTCAATAAATACCTTTTATTGAAAACGCCCATCTCTCTATTTCTCTGCACCTCTGGTGAAACGAAGCATGCACGATTGACTGTGTGAAATAACTATCTATTGTTTCCGCGACTCTAGAGATAAATTTCTTATTTTTGGGAAACAAAGTAGTCATGTTTTAAGCGGTTGTCAGGAACTAATCCCTTCTTGTTCATTCAAGAAAGTTTCTAGTGACCTCTGAGCTAGCTGGCACACACACAATTAAGTTTAGTATATTCGGTAGAGACCTAGTCGACTTCAGTCCTATGTCTAAACTACAGGATACACTATTCCAATGCGCAGAGCCTATTGGGAATATAGGAACTACACTACATGGCGCCCAACATTTGATAAGGCGATAATTTAACACTAGATACTAGAGTGCTTTTCACACAGACCCCCTTTTCCCGTAAAATACTCCCATAGACGTCTGGAGTGGGTTAAAGGATAAAGGGCTAGATGTAGGTAAATCTATTTGACCACTTCTTAAATACCGAATTTTACCGATTCGGTATTTAAGAAGTGGTAAAATAGAGGGGGGAGATGTAGGAAATTCCAGATGTGGAATTACCGATTCGGTAATATTCAGTATTTACAGATTCGGTAAATACCGAATCGGTATTTCCTATTGATTCCTATGGGCTGTGAAGCCCATAGGAATCAATGGGAAATACCGATTCGGTAATTACCGAATCGGTAAATACCGAATTCTGCAAGGGTGCAGGGAGTGTCACTTTGACACCCTCTGGCACCCCAAAAATTGACATGTGCGCCATGTGGCACACAGACATGCCCTAAGGGCATGTCTGTCTGTCACATGGCATAGATGTGCATGCACACATGTGCATGCACACCTGAATTCGGTATTTTAACACCCAATTGGATTGGGTGGTAAAATACCGAATTTGTAGGGCCTTTGGGACTCAGAAGAGTCCCACCTACATCTGAGATTTACCAAATCGGTAAAAATACCGATTCGGTATTTTACAGAATCGGTAAATTTACCGAATCGGTAAATTTACCGATTCTGTAAAAATGTGCCCCTACATCCCCAAAACCCATTTACCGGTCGGTAACGGCCGAATTCGGCCGTTACCGGTCGGTAAATGGCTCCTACATCTGGCCCAAACTATCCGCTTTAAACTGAGTAGGACGAAAAAATCCTATGTATTAGTTTTTAGTTTGATCAACGTTGAAGGATACAGTGTTCCAAAATATTGTGCACCTAATCTTTGTCTCCTTGAAACTTGTTCTGCAAAACTTTTGGTCAACAAAATGACGGAAAGTGACGACAAAAGAGAGAGAGCTGCACTAGCAGCTCAGGCAGTTTTGGATGACACAAGTCTCCAACAGAATGACCCGGATGCTATACACATCCCGGTAATTATAAGGAAAACCATTACTATAAAACGTATAGAAAATGAAGTATCATCAAGAGGTGGTAAAGTAATATTTGTTATAGAGGCACATGAATATCAGCAGACAGAGGTATTCTATGCATGGATTTTGTTTTCTGCAGCAAATGCAGTAACACACAAGTTCCACTTCTATAAATTAGAGGAACCACCAGCGGAATACATTCCTTTCGAGGACGTTGAAATTCCACTAACTAACCAAGAGCATCAGCGCTGGTTCAAAGGCGCCCTACAACATCAAAATCACATTACCAGGATCGGTCCAGTAGGTAGACCAGGAGCCACATGGCCGGTACTAGCCAGCTATACACCACATCCTGACATTGAAAGAATGACAGCTCCTGAATTGTTAGCTCAGCTAAAACAGCTGATCAAAATACACAGGCAGTTGGTTCAATATTTCATGGGGACTTTAACAGTCCAACCAGCTGTAAGAATTCCACAGCACATCCCTCATCAAGGGAACACAAACAAAATCACACCACAGACTATACAGTCAGTCATTGGTAAATTGCCTGCAAAATGGGAACAAATTACGTTCTGGTTAGCTCAACAAATTATTCAAATAGAGGCAGTATTTACTGATAGTACACCTCATGAGAAACACAGGATTCTAACAATCTGTTTACCAATGGGGATTGCACCACACCTAGAGGACTGCGACACATGGGGTACAGTCTTTGCTTTAATCTACAAAAAAACACATGGTGACCTGTCTATTAACGCTGGGCGGGCAACTTCGCCACGCCCACGAAGTGGGTGTAGTGTTGCTTACTTCGCCCTTTGCAAAGTAGGCGAAGCAGGAAACACTACGCCCACTTTCTGGGCGTAGCGAAGTTGCCCGCCACCCGCCTCCCTCCCGCCCTCCCTAAATGCTTAAATGATATTATAAATGAATTATAAAACCACTTACCTTGTCCTCCGCGTCCCCGGGGCTCCCTCTTGTCATCGCGACGCCAGCGCACGCGTCTTGGATACTAATGCGCATGCGCGGCCGCCCGCATGGGACACAACTGATTATTTAATTTTGAAAATTATGGCCCGGTGGAACTCTTGAAGATTCCACACCAGTTTAAGGTTTCTTTAAGTGATTTTGTTTCATCAAGTACATTTTCTGATGATTGGGACTTTTGAAACTGTTAATAATATGTTGTCGGATTTAGAAATATCAGCAACATTTCAAAAACATGAACACCTAGAAGGTTCAACAAGTTATGAAGAACTACATTGTTATAATCATTATGGTCACCATTATTTGCACAAATCTGGAAATCCTAGAAATGTTTTTTCTTATAACCAATGGGAAAATTGTCCTACGCTTACAAAAAGCAGCTCTAAAACATTTTATGAGAAATTTCCATACTTCTCAGGTTTTAATATGACAAATCCAGAAACGTTTTATTTTAAAAATATAAATAAGACAGGAATGAACAACATGTTGACCAATACTAAACAAATTTATTCTGCGAACTTTTATGCTCAGCTTTCTACATTAGAGTACAACTTTTGGAAAGACAATATTGAGACAAAAACTGTCTGGGGCACAAAAGAATGGCAGGTGCAGGGTTTAGAAGCCTTGTTCAGAGCCTGCATTATACCGGAACAAATCATATTTTTAAATGACACTGTTCAACAAACATCATGTCTTGGCTTAGCTGAGATAACATATTTAAACAAACCGTCCATACCTAAACCCACACCTACCAGTAATGACACTGCAGATGAGGAGGTAGACGTAAAACAGATTTTGCAACACAACAGAACTAATCCTGATTGGAAAACATGGTTAATCTGGCCCATAGACACGAATAACTGTCAAGATAGATTAATGAACAAAACAGAAGGGTTCAAAATGAATAGGCCAGATCCAAGATACTCCCAGAGACAACATCCAGGTATAGTCACCACATACAGTGTAGGAATACTATGCCTTGATTGGCTACAGAAATCCACACTTCCAGAAATTAAACAACACTTGACTTTACTTAAAGAAGGCATTGACTTACGAAACTTTTTACTTGGGCCTCGTAAACAACGTCAAAAATGTTTCATATACGCCGGTATATACGCTGCAGACAACAAAGCTTGGAAAATAACGCAAATGGAAACTGCAGAAAAATAAGAGAAATTGATAATATTAATTTAGAGAAAGCACTCTCTGTAGTGGACAATGGGTTAACGACTCTGTCCTCCTGAATTTATTCTTTGGACAGCATTGTATCATCTGCCATTGACATAATAGAACAGGATTTGCTAATGTTACAACATGGCTAGTCTCAATTGCGTACTATAATGCTACTAGGCTGGATGTTGCAAAATATCCGTTCAGGCTATGTGCCATGGCGTCTAATCAATACCATGTCATTGTTTACTGTCTTTAATCTTACAGATAAACAATTCTCTCTGGCACAAAGAGGAGCAGACTATACGGTGCTGAGCATTGAAAACTGGAAAGATTACCATTAACAGTTTCTGAGAATGGATAATACATGGCGCCATCTCGATACCAGTGACAATTTTCTAAGTTCAGTACTGTCTACAGCATATACCAGCAGGCCTGTATGAAAAGTTGGGCAAAGGATATATTAAGTCAACCTGGAATTTACCATACTCACACAAATGTTGGAGTGGGGGAAAGGAGGTATTTCGTAGTACAAAAACTTGTAAAAACTCACTCAGCGGTACACTTTTATGTGAAGGTATTAATTTACATGGAGCCTGCGAAGGTTCTTTAAATAACCTTTCTTTCCACATGCACGGTACTCCAGCGGTCGTGATAGACCCAATTTTCAGGCAGCTTTCCAATGGGAGCCACATTATGCTCAACGATCACAGCTGTTGTGGCATGTTGCCAGGAAAAGCCTATCAGGTTAGTGTGTCGGCCAGGGTCACTTGTTGTATGCAAGTATTGGATCCAAAGAGTAATACTGACAGGGAGACGGCATTATGGCCTTCACTGAATATCTCTTCTATACGAATTGATACTTTAAGCAGAATGAAAGCCATTCTTTTACAAAAAACTGTGCCACTGACCTCGTCTAGAGAAACATATGAACTGCAAGTTGCAAGGATTTCTGCAGAGATACATGCATTATTATTAACCCAGGACGTAGTACTTTGCTACGCCCACGGAGTGGGCGTAGTATTGCCTACTTCGCCATTTGCGAAGTAGGAGTAGCAGGCAACACTACGCCCACCCCGCGGGCGTAGCAAAGTTGCCCGCCACCCGCCTCCCTCCCGCCCTCCCTAAATACTTAAATTAAATTTTAGAAATGATTAAAAACCACTTACCTTGTCCGCCGCGTCCCCGGGGCTCCCTCTCGTTATCGCGCGATTCGCGCCGCCGTCTTGGATAGTAATGCGCATGCCCGGCCGCCTGCGCATTTCTCGTGTATAAACCATGTTTAATGCATTTTATGTATTTTGGGTGGGATTATGAACACATGCTTTAGTTATGTTTTTTATGCTTATAGATTTAGTAATATTAGACATAATACGTGGAGTTGGTGTTGTATAGCGTTTTAGGACCCTAGTGTGATTCATGCCTTTATATAGGTATAAAATATCGTATCCTTATATAGGCATAAAAATCATAACCATATTAACGGCTTGGCTACTTCCACTAGATCCGAAAAATCTACAACGATTTCTTGGAAAAACCCTCCTTCAGCAGTCAGGGACTTTCCCCTGCATGAATATTAATTTATCCAAGAAATCATGGAGTTTTCAGTGAATTAAGTCTCTAATAACGTTATTATGTCCAATCTTACGTCAAACTCAGCACCTTCAAGGTATAAATATGCCCACATTTGTCCAAACAAACACACAGTGGTTTGGAGCAGTTCGATTATCTACTTGCTCGACCCGCCCTGCTGCAGCAAGTGCCGAAGGAAGCCGACCCTCCAGCTGACGCACTCAGAGATGCTGTACTTTCTCCTGCCGAGAAATCCAGCTCCAGTCTTTCCAGGCTACCCCTGCGGGTTGCTGGGAAATCGAGTCCTGAGAGAGAGATACCAGACCTCCTACACTCTAAAAACCAAGGTACGGAGCTGATTAGGCCCTAAGAGAATTCTTGGATTAGATTCTTGGCAAAGAATACCAAAACTAGGCTACAACTTACTTACTTCGTCCCTTGTACTAGACCTAGGTTAGGTACACCGGGGTAGGCGTATTTTAGAAGCACCAGTTGAGTACTTTTAGTCATTATTTACCACTGTATGTATTTTATGCATTTTAGGTATTTTATGGCTTAGAAACCATATCATGCTTTTACAATATTATTTTATATTACTCTTCGTACTGTTCGCTTTGTACTTTACCACAAGTATTATGATTGCAGCAGTTCATTTCTTATGTTTGAGAAAGAAGACTGTTCAATAAATACCTTTTATTGAAAACGGCCGTCTCTCTTGTTCTCTGCACCTCTGGTGAAATGAAGCATGTACGATTGACTGAGTGAAATAACTATCTATTGTTTCCGGGACTCTAGACATATATTTCTTATTCCTAGGAAACAAAGTTGTCATGTTTTAAGCGGTCGTCAGGAACTAATGCCTTCATGTTCATTCGAGAACGTTTCTAGTGACCTCTGAGCTAGCTAGCACACACTCAATTAAGTTTAGTATATTCGTTAGAGACCTAGTCAACTTCAGTCCTACGATTAAACTACAGGATACACTATTCCAATGCGCAGAGCCTATTGGGAATATAGGAACTACACTACCCTACTCTGATTGCCTCATCTACCATCACTGACAACTCATTGTCAGTGAATTTGGGCATCTTCTTCCGTGACATGGTGTGTGATGTGCAAATCTGGGAAAAGTGCAGTTGTGAAGGTGGCGGTGGTGATGTGTGTGGTGTGCGTGTGGTTGTGATGGTGTGATGTGTGCTGATTTGCCTCTCCTTTGTGCTATGGGGTTGGGCCCTTCACTTGTGTAGTTGTGCAAAGGAGTCTGGGCAGGAAAGGGGCTAGTTTTATACTCAACTATGTGGGTGGGTCAAAATGGAGTATTGCTGTCAGGTGTGTTGTGTGGGTTGACCTGTGATTTGTATTTTTTTATTTGCCATGGGGTTGTGTCATTGGGGTGTGTTAGGTGTTTTTTGAGGCTGAGAAAGATTAATGGCCACACTTGGTAGCTTAGTTGTGTGTTTGCTTTCGACCGCCATTAATATTCCGGAGCAACCGCGGTGGTCGTTATATAACAGCCCTTCCTCCGGCTCTCCCATTCATCAATTGTTGTGATTATGGTGGAAACAACTGACCGTTCCGCTGTCCCCACAATGGTATCCTAATTTCAAGTGCGGTCAATCCGCTGGCCATGTGGCGGTTTTGGGTCTTTCCGCAGCAAATCTGACCGCAGTGGACGGATTTTCACCTGCTCCTGACAGTCCCGGCGGAGTTTCATGGAATTCATCCGCCGCAGTTGGATTTTTCAGCGATTCAGCCTAATCTAACCGCCGGTTTTCTCCCGGTGCCTGCGGGCAGTTAATTTCCGCACCACTGCAGCCGGAATGCTTTCCCGACTTCCATTCTAATTGACCCCATAGTTTTCATTTGTTTGCTTAGTTTAGGTTCTATTTTGCTTAGAGATTGCTTTAGTCTGAGCTCTTGGCCGCTTTTTAATAGCTTCAATAAGTTTGTGTAATGTTGGTTGTCCTCTTCCTATTGTGGCTTGGAAGGCATTATGCCATCCTTCCACTGCGAGGTTTGTCTGGGCTTTTTGAGCCACATTACTGGTCTACACATTCCACCAGGGGATTTGAAATTTAGGTTGCCTACGATACCCTGACCTATGTAACCTTCCCACCCAGGTGTCCTCGAAGTAGTCAAGTAAGGGACTTAATTTTGTTTCATATGCTTGATAGAAAGGACTATCTATTAGTAAGTTGTAGTGATTGGCTACTTAGTATGTAGGCCAAGCTTGGTAGGCAAAGTTGCTGTTAGTTGAATATTCTATGCTTAAAGGAGATTTTTGTAGGTTCCACCATATGCTTTGGTTAAAATGGTAGTTGCAACCTTGTATTGAAGTGTGTGGGTATAGTTTGAGTATTGCTTGAATCATTGCCTGTTCAAAATCTATTATTATTCTTTGGGGATAGTAATTTTTTGTGAATTGTTTTATGTAGTTAGTACTTCTATATAGGTGGTGATATGTGTATTAGGCAGCAATGCGTACATGAGTTGGATATTTGGCTCTTCAAATTCTCCATGAGTTGTATAAGGCTGATAAAATCGTTTGGGGCAAACTTTAAAGGTTCCGTCCATTGTCCACGTTTTGCAGTTTTTAAGTTTTTAAGTTTTTGCAAATTCGTATTAGTTGCAAACATAATAATTATTTTCTCATGACTTTTGTTGTTAAAGCCCAAGAATTTTTCTTCTTTGTGGGTGATGGTGTATTCTGGAAGTATTAGGATTTCTCCAAATGTTCGGGGCTAAGTGGAGTTTGATCTGAAGCTGTCTTTGTTTTTGATATTAGTGGGGGATGGAAGGTAGCTATCCTGTGACATGTTCTAGTACTGTGGTTAAAACATTTTTTAGAATTTGAGTACTTGTCTGGTGGGAACTTTTGCTTACTTCCCTTATTGTCTCTAGGGCATCTCTTAATTCCATTTCAGTCACATTGGGGGATGGTTGTGCTCTCTAACATTCACAACATTCAAATCAATTGTAGTAGCTCTCTCATAACAGGCATTGGAATAATATTTGCTACATTTCCAATGATTTTTATTTTCTATGACTTTTTCTTGGGTGTAAGTGTAACCCATGTAGCAAAGCATTAGTTACCCCTTTTGAGATGTAATAAACTTCGCTCCTTCTGCCATTTTTGGGGTATGGCTGTGAAGATATATACATATGTGTTTAGAAATATGCTATTGCGAATATTAAATATGCTGGTATTAATAATAATATCAGAAAAAATACTTACATTAGTGTTTTTGGCTTTTGTTGATGGGATTATTTGCTGCTCATTGTTTTTTCACTGTTCTATTTTCTGTTGGTGTTAAAGAATTTGTTTATATGTTAATTAAATGTGAGATATGTTTTTAATTTATTTGTATTTTTTTCATTTAGCACTGAAACAAATAATACTTTCTTCTTGTAGTTGATGAATTTAATTTCGCGGATGTTCTTTGTAGGTGCAGTTTGTAAAAGCTGTGAGGAAAAACGCATTTATTAGTTATGTTTTATCTTTTGATACATTTAAAAAATCAGAGTTATTTACTTTCTTTGTAGGTTAAGTTGTACATTTAATTATTTATATTCTTTATTATGTTGAGTTAACTAAGGTACCTAATAACATATTTGTGATGTATTTTATCAGTGTGGTTGTATTACACTTTCGTTTTAATTTAAAAAAGGGCAACATTTCTTTATTTTGGTTAATTAAGTTAAGGAGGTCAAGGTATTTATATTTCATAAAAAAGTTTTGTTCTTACCTGTGTTCTAGTATAATCTGATATAGTAGTTTGTGTAGATTTTCTTTCTTTTCTTGTCTCTCTTTCGCAAAGTAATGCTCTCCATCTGTGTTAATTAATTTTTTGTTTTTATAGTGTTTAGTTAATTAGTTACAAAGTTTTATTTGTTTGTGTGTTTTTAGTTTAAAATCATTGGATTTTTTGTATCGATATTTCTGTAAATTCTTGTTTAAGTATAGGGTGTCATTATTTGTGTGTTTTACCACAATATTTTCGTAGGTCGGTGTTTTTGTCGTCAATATTTCATCAGTGATCCCACTGCTCAAATGCAGATTGGCACACATGCCAAGGCAGCAGATTTCTGCACCTATTATCATTTGGGAGACTTCATAATTGAATGTCTGAGCCATTCAGAAAAAGCAACTAGAAAACGTAATGATTTGGTTGGCTGTCACAATCTGCGTTGGAATGTCTATGGACTTCATTAGAATCAGTTCAGTGGTTGCTTCTACATGTTTCTTTCTACATGAGGTATCAGTTTTCTTGCTACTGGAGCAAAGTCCAAAGGAGGCCTCTAGCCGATGACCACTTGATTCTACCATGTTTAAATTGATACAACATGCTTTGTAAGGAGTTGAAGGGGTGATGTAGCATCTCAGGACTGGGCATAGACACCCACCGTTTTGAACTCTCCAACTCCGCTTTTAATCCTCTGCACATAAAAAAAAGACTTGGAGTGAAGAGGACACAACAGAAGAGAAAGGGCAGACCCCATGTGGATGAACCGCTACCTAGTGATAGCTTTCTGCTTGTACGGGTTGGGACTCTGTTTGGGACTGTCTCCAGACCAGTGGCACTGGCCTCCCCACTTCCCTAGAGGGAGGACTTCGTGGGCACCCTGGGGAGAGGGTTTACTTGGACTCTTGGAGACCAGTTATTTCTGCAGGTACCAAGAAAAGGGGTACCCCACAGTCCTAAAAGTGAATCTGTGACCTGTAAGAGACCAGGAAGCTGGAACCAGGGCAGTGCCGGTTGGCAGTGCAGTCTGACTTCAAGGAGACAGGCTGCTGCTGTTGGAAGCCACTGCACTTCTGGAAGCTACACGTAGCTGTGGGGCAAGAGGGCAGGCACCTGAGGCTCTCCTACAATGAAATGAGAGCAGTGTAAATTAACAAGATGCAGCAAGAAAAAATACAAACGTTTATAGCCAAGTGCCCCTTAGGTAATACTCCTTGTAGCTGTTGCATGCCACCACGATCCAAATGCAACACACCCAGGTTAACAGGTCCATCAGGGTAAGAGAAAGCAATATTTCATCAGGCTGCTCTTTTGCTGCAGAGACAAAAAAACGTAGTCACGCTTGGTAGCTTCCAGTAGCGGCTTCTGGAGGGAGTGCTGCGGGGCGTTGGGGTGGGGCGGGGAGGGGAGGGGCAGGGTGGGGCATTAGTAAACACCGGCTCATGGTAAATAACTAAATAAATAAAACATATTTCACTGCGCGCGCTGAAGCACCAAATGGCGATACAGCGTGTGCAATGAATTTTATTATTTATTTATTTATTTACATTACCCCGGTCGGCCGTGAGCCAGAGTTTACTACCCCCACCTTGCCCCTCCCCCGCAACACCTGCAGCACTCCCTCCAGGAGCCGCTACTGGTAGCTTCCCTCCGGTGAAGGGCCAGTGTCCATGGAATGCCAGTTCATAAATATATTTTGCACTCAACTTTTCTAATATGCCCCTAGGGAGGACAAGTGCCTTGAGGGGCCATCACCAATCAAGCAACATCATGTTCTTCAAAACAGTGGCCTTGGGAGAGGCTGGCTGACAACCGATTGGCCTGACTGAACAACCAGTGAGGTGGGCCCTACCCAGAGCACCAAGCAAACCAAGGCATATGGTCTCATCTCCTCCCGCTGCCTCCTGCCTTGCTCCCTGGCATGCAACCTCTTGCTCTGACAGGAGGCCGAGGGGTAGACCCTCACCGGAGAAGTGTGTCACAGGGCCTGTCACGGCTCCAAAGTTACATAGTTCGCCGCATGGCTGTCGGGCGTGCATGCATCATCTTCACGTCATCGCATCGCATCAAGGGCGCCATCATATCGCATCGCACCAGATTGTTGCATCGCGGCGCAATCGGAATGCAGTATGAGAATCAACGCATCACCTCCTCTCCAGTAAGAAACAGACGCATCCCCTACTCAGCGCAAGCATTGAGGCGTGACACATCAGCTCCCCCGAAGCAAGGAACCATCGCATCAACTCTCTGCGGACCTTTTGTTTGTTTTATGTTATGCATCCAAGGTACTGTTATGTTATGTTATGTTAAAATATTTTATACCGCGCACGTTCACCGAAACGGTTTCTTGGCGCTCATAACAGATACAGAGGGCAAGGGCAGGGATTTACTCAAAAGCTAACTGGTAGAGAAACGTCTTCAGTGTCCTACGAAAGCACTCGTAGGTAGGGCAGTGGCGAAAAGAGGACGGAAGGGAGTTCCAGAATTTGGGGGCTAAAAAAGAGAAGCGAAGGCCGCCATGTTTTTTACGACGGATTTGAGGGATAAGCAGAAGATTATCAGCGGAAGAGCGAAGGTTTCTCGTGGGTGTATACCGCTTCAAACTAGAGGAAGTGAAGGCAGGCGCAAGATTGGAAAGGGCTTTGAAAATTGTACAGCCAAGCTTGAAAGTGCTACGTTTGGCCACCGGGAGCCAGTGCAGGCTCCGTAATAGCGGCGAGACGTGCTGATGTTTGGGCTGATGGTATACCAGGCGAGCAGCCTGTTTTGTATCAGCTGCAACCTGTGGAGCTGGTAGGCGGGGATCCTGCGTATAGGATGTTAGCAAAATCAATTCTGGACATTACAAGAGCCAAGATGACAAGGATGAGTGCATCTCTGGTGAGAAATCTACAGATTTTGCGTATCCTGCGCAGGTGGAAGAAGCAGGATGATGTTACAGCACTAATCTGAGACTTCATAGAAAGGTCACCGGAGATGACTACACCGAGGCTTTTCATGGAATTGACCGGACGGGGGGGGATCCCGAGTGAGTGGGGCCAAAAGCTGTCATTCCATGGGTTGGCAGATCCACCCACCAGCACCAGCTCGGTCTTTGTGGGGTTTAGTTTGAGCTGGCTGTAAGACATCCAGTCTGAGATGTCTAACATGGTGGTTTGAAAACTGAGACGGGAGTAAAGAGAAGTGTCTATAGGAAAGATCAGCTGCAAGTCCTCCGCGTAGTTGAAAATGGTTGCAGAGGATTTGCGAAGAGAAACCATGAGGGGCTGCATATACAGGTTGAAAAGCAAAGGGGATAGAGCGGAGCCCTGAGGGACTCCGCAAGAAAGAGGAGAGAGAGAAGCAGACAAAGTGGAGAGATGTACGGCTTGGGAACGCCTGTCCAGGAAAGATCTGACCCAATCGAGGGCTACGCCCTGGATGCCGGCATTCTTGACATGGTCGATCAGAATAGTATAATCGACCGTGTCAAAAGCTACCGACAAGTCCAACAGGACGAGGGCTTGAGAGATGTTATTATCAGCACCTGTTCTTAGAGTGTCCATAACAGCCACAATGACCGCCTCAGTAGAATGAAGGGGGCGGAAACCAGCCTGTTGGGGATCTAAAAA
This sequence comes from Lissotriton helveticus, assembly GCF_964261635.1. Taxonomy (NCBI): domain Eukaryota; kingdom Metazoa; phylum Chordata; class Amphibia; order Caudata; family Salamandridae; genus Lissotriton; species Lissotriton helveticus. The sequence continues at coordinate 449,647,651 of NC_136061.1, forward strand.
GGACGAGCTCTCGATGAAAGCGCTAAGACAGCGCGTGACATAGGTCTCCAAGATCTTTCCTAGATAGGGGAGAAGGGAAATAGGCCTATAATTACTTAGGACCGTGGGGTCGGCATTAGATTTCTTTAAGATTGGTATCACAACTGCCTGTCTAAAGGAGTCCGGGACTACTCCAGTAGACAGCGAGTTGTTGAGGAGTGCCAAGGCAGGGTCAGGGCAAGCCAAAAAGATTTCTTTGAGAATCTGGGGAGGACAGCAATCATTGGGGGAACCGGAACTAACTTTGTGCAGTAACCTATGAAACTCAGTGATAGAGATAGGGGGGAGGGCGTCTAGATGCTGTGGATTATTGGGTGATAGAGGAAGAGGAAGAGGGGATGGGGGCAGGGGAATGTTGTTTTTAATAGTGATGATTTTATCCAAGAAGTAAGTATTTAACGAGTCACACAGAGCCTGAGTGGGTAGGGGAGGAGGAGTGACCCGATCTGGAAGGGAGAGCTCATTCACTATAGAGAATATGTCTTTTGCCTTAGAGGCAGACTCCATTATTTTGTGGGAGAAATAAGTACTGTTGTGAGAAACGTGTCGCATTTATCATCAACTTGAACTAAGTTACTTCTACCAACTTTAAGTCTATTTTGAGTACAGTATTGTGGATTTTTTTCATTTGTGGTCTTGTGTTAAGTCTATCTAAAGCATACTTATTTTTTATAAAACCTGTGTGGTGTCCATCTGTAGTGTTTTCACTGTATTACTGTATGTGTTCACAAATGCTTAACACACTGCCTCTGAGATAAGCCTGTCTGCTCGTGCCAAGCTACCAAGTGGGTGAGCAAGGGTTATCCAGGACCCTTTCCCTGACTAGAAGCAAGGGTCCCTATTCGGTCAAAGGTACCTATCTCTACCAACCAGAGACCCCCAGTTCTAACAATCGCCATCCACAAACACGAGACGTCACCTTTCATTCCCATGCACATTGAACTTACGCTCACCAGGACCATTTTCTGGGCTCTAGAGATTTAAAGACTGTGGTTGCATTGGCGGATATAGAATCATGCTCACTATTAGACCATTCCTCTCTCTCTCTAGACCTCACACTGCAGCGACCTGACACTACCCCCGTACTTTTTGGTTCAGGAAGACCCTCCTCCAGAGAACAGCCATGGTCCAACAGATACAGAAAGCGATCACTGATTACTTAATTGTCAATGATACTCCTGATACACCTGTCTTGATAGTCTTGGATGCTTTCAAGGCAGTTATTATAGTGGAGCTAATTGCAATTACAGCGGCACATAATAAATTGAGGAATAATAAACAAATGCAATTACAGCATCAAGTATGTGAGCTCGAACGCATTCATCATTGAATTTGGGCCCTAAGGATCTGGTGCCAGTTGGAATCCGCCAAGAAACAACTGGCAAGGTTAGATCTAGATAGTGCTGAATATTCCCTACCTCGTCTTAAACACTCATTTTAAATAGTATAGAACAAATGTTGGAGATTGTTGGCTAGTAAATTCAGAGCTCAGCGTAGCCACAGTAGAGTCCTTATTGACCAGATAGGGAAACCAAGTTGAAGTGGATGGACCTGTTGCTTCAAGGTTTGGAGAATTCTATAAAGATCTTTACTCAGCACAAACTCTCCCCGCATATAATCCAACTCACTACTTGAGGGGATCAAGGGTGACTCACCTGACTGAAGATCAGGCGTCCAGGCTAGACAGTCCGATTCAACTAGATGAGGTCATATCAGCTATCTCCAGATAAAACACCCTTACTTCGCCTGGCCCAGATGGTTTCCCAGTGATTTTTTATAAGGTTTTTTAGCATTTTAATAGCTCCTCTCCTCACTATGGTTTTTAATCCAATTACGAGTCCAGCTTTGATCCCATCCTCAATGACGGAGGCTTCAATTGTGGTCATTGTGAAACCCGGTAAAAATAGGCAACTGCCAACCCATCCCCCTCCTAAATGTTGATGCCAAAATATTCACTGGTATTCTAGCAACTCTTTTGCTCCCTCGATGCCTGGATTGGTGGCCCCTGATCAGCCAGGATGTATTCCTCACAGGCAATGCGCAGACAATACCAAACAAATTTTGCATCTCATAGATAAAGCCAATCGCTCCCAGAGAGAAATTATGTTATTCTCCATTGACGCCGAAAAGGTTTTTGCCCACATTCACTGACCTTACTTGGCCGAGACACTAAATAATTTGTCCATGCAGAACGGTTTCGTGCATGGATACTCAGCAACTAAGGAGACCCTAAAGCCTCTGTTAGGGTTTATGGTGGAAGTTCTGACCTATTCCACATACGTCGACGTATGAGACAGGGGTGTCCCTTGTCACCCCTGTTATTTGCACTCTATGTAGAGGCATTTGCACAGAGGGTGAGCAATAAGCCAAAAATTACTGGAGTGTGTTTTGGGTGGAAGGAGCATGTTATCATATTGTATGCTGATGCTGTTATTATATTACTAGATGATCTTCAAGAGGCTCAAGAGGCTCTGTATGCAGTGAGACCATTTGAAGAAGCAGCTGAGTTTCATATGACAAAACTATTCAGCTGAATTATCTTACAAACCCCCTGTCTATATATTGCATTGTAGAAATTAATCAAACTTAGACTACAGTTTCCTTGCCTTAAAAAAATTGCTTGGAAATCGCTTTGGGCAGAGGAGATATCCTTAATCCTACATTTCAGGGACAGGGATGCAAAAATAAGCAAATCACCCCTGGCTCTTCCATTATTTGCTGGGACTGCTGGGACAAAAAAAGCTTTATAGCCCTCCAAAAATAGGTTGCAGCTCACCATCTAAGTCTCCTGAAGACAGATCACAGAGAAATGCCTGATGAACTGCACCCATAGTGGGTCTACAATCTTCTCTGACAGCTCAGCATTATTCCAAGATAGGACATTATAGTCCTCTATCTTGGATCGGATTCTGAAACTGCAATAGGGAGATCCTCCAGTAGCATGGGAATTGGTATTACTCGCTGCTCCTGAGCTGTTGGCCCTGCACCAGTTTTGGCTTCTGATAACTCAACAGTAGGTATCTCTGGTGGTATTTTATCTAGATAACCAGCATCTGGAGAAATAGAATCAGCAGGTGCAGGTATCTGGGCCATTGATTCTAAGAGCTCTGAGCTATTACTCAGTCAATCACAGTCATTCAGCCCTGACAGAGCTGTGAATCTATTTGGCCCCTGTACAATGGAAGAGGGATGACAATCCTCACGTAAATTATGCCTTTCAACCCAAGGGTTAAATGACCCGGTACTGGACGTCTCCACTAACTCTTGAGGCCAGGTATAAAGTGCTGAATTAAAATGAATCTGTCTTGGGTTCATCCCCTTATAAAAGTATCCCAATGGTAGTATCTGAATACCGAGGTCCCTTTTTGCGGGACTAGCATTTACCTCCCAGAAAATACAATACAGTCCCCCTCCCTAGTTTTCCTAGAGCTTCCAAGCCAAGCAACTCAACGGACCTTAATAATATTGTGTACAATTGCAGGGCCAGCTTCAACATTACAGAACAGCCAATGTGTAACCTTATTTTTAAGCTGAAAAAAGTCCTCCTTTGTGCCCATTGGAAGAGGCGGCACATTCCCTAAGATAGCCACCAACGGTGTTGATTGCAGCGGTAGATCAATTATAGGTAATTTCTGCTGTACATCATTGGTGTACCCCTGCAACATGCCCCCGTTCTTTCCCACTACACTAAAAGCTGCACCATGTTGCTTTGTTGCCTGCACTCCATCTGTTATTAAACGATCAGGAGCCTTGTCATTCAGCCCTCCTGGGCAGCTAAGACTCACATCTGTAACAACAGGTGCACAATTAATTTGAGGGCAAGAGGTTTCAGATATCCCGTCTATATGTACCTTCGGGAGTTCTTTATTTAGAGCAGAAGGGGCTGACACAGCACTACTTCGATTTTGAACAGGTTGTATATTATTGTGCTGATCTGCTATACTTTGCTCAATGTTATGTAATTTAATCATAATTTGGAGAAGTTTATCTTTCAATATGCTTCATAGTGCAGATTTAAACACTTCCATCAATGGAAGATCAATCGCAGCAGGAACTGGTGTTGGTGATACCCTAGTTTCTGCTGCTGGCATTGACATTCCATTGGATTTACTCTTTTTGGCTTGACTGCCCATTGTTTTGCCTTTTCTCTTTGTACTCCCATTTGATAAGCGAGCACCCCCCACTTGTTGTGGCGGATTATTGTCGCTGGTAACCTCTGTATATGTAGTAGAGGTCACCCTTCCTTCCCCATCCTTTCTGCTAAGAGGTGCCGGGACAGCCTCCTGCCTATTTGCCACAATAACAACAGGAGAAAAGGGCATAGCTGGGGCATCCTGCTGAGACTCCAAAACAGGGGTAAGCACAACCACCTCTTGAATGTCACTACCCTCCCCCTGTGTAAGTATGGTACCTCCAAACTCACCAGGACAATTATTTAGCTGAATATTAACCCCATCCAAAAGAGGTAAAAGGCCACTAGTAGGTGATCTAGTTCAACTGTGAGTACCCCTAAAAAAGAAAAACTACCCAATAGGAATGTAAAGATATGTCGGGACTTATAAAGTCACCAGATAAGATTCCAATGTCACTGACCAAGTCCTTGGGAGCACCGGTGTAGGGATGGCCCCGCCCTGCCTCATCCTGGCTACGAAGGAGCCCGAGCGTCCTTTTACGCGCCTCCTGGTGCTCTGAGCAGCCGTCTGGCTTCCGTCCATGCTGAAATGGCCCCGGTGACTCTCGGCGTTGGCGGCTCCTATGACCACAATACCCCCAGAAAGTGAGTTCAAGAAAAGCTGACTCCTGGCGGTGGTGGCAAATAGAGAACAAACTCCCATGCCAGGTGCGGGGTTTGCTGCGCTGTTGGAGCCCGCTGACCTTTAGATATGTGCGCCTCCGGGCGTGAAGATGTTAGTGCGCACTCGGCGGTGAGCTTAGTGGGTTCTGGGGCTGCGAGACCTGCCACTGCTGAATGGCGTGGCAATATGGCGTGGCAATGTGGCGATAAATTTCTCAGTGCAGGTAGAGAGTCATTGGCGGCACAAGGGCCGCAAAGGATACTGGGATCTGTAGTCTCCCAGCCCGTGACAGTGTCCTGGCTCTCCCTCGCTGTGGGGATCTCAGGGCTTTTTTATAGTCCTCCAGCTGCAGCAGAGAGTCTTTGGCGGCACTTCCGTGACCTACTGTAACCCACTAGGTCTCGTGGATTTTTTCAGGAGCCTTCAGGAGCGGAAGAGCCGCCTCGATCCTCGTTGAGGCCACACTGCAAAAGTCTCCAGTGCCTCACAAAAGGAAGGGGAATGCCTCGAGGAGATGCCTCCGGGAGTCCAGCACTGAGGCTATGCAGCTCCTTGCTGCTCAGCGGTATCTCGACAGGCCGATGGGGGACCCAGCACTTTTTTCTCCCCCTGCCTCCGGTGGTCCTGGCCTGCTGCCCCAGCGGTGTCGGCTCTCCGCCACTTGCGAGCCGACCGCTCGTTCTGTGGCTCCTGTCTCCAAAAGGCAGGGGCAGCTGAGGGGAACAACGGCCAGACAGGGTCAGAAACTGTGGACGGGAGATGCACAAAGTGCCGTCCTCCAGCCGCAGCACGAATCTCGGCATCCCACGGCGCCCCTCACCCGTCGATCAACTCTGTACACTCCCCTTCCGGCTTCCGTATTCCTCTGGTTTCCGTATTCCCAAGAGACTTGCTGAATATGAGTTATACAAAAATGCATTCAGGAAGGGGGAATTGTGAGTGATAAAACAATCATGCAACTTAGCAACCGGTCTCTGCGCATTGAACTCAGGTGGGACCGCTTTCCTCCGCGCAGCATGCCAAAAGGCAACAGAAAATAAGATGAGTCATATGTTTTCCATTCAGCACTTTGAGCTAAAATTAACTGCATATAAGAGAGGACAAATACATATACGTCATAAGTATCAAAATGTATGGGGACACAACATATCAAACGAAAACAGTTCATTGATTTAAAAAAAAAAGAATTATGATTTGTAATATAACACACATACACTTCCAAAACATGATGTCCTTTATGAGTAACAATATGTAAATATGTGCAAGAATTAAAAACTTTGAATAAAAACAACAACACTTACTATTTTATTGAGATGAAAGAGGTGGATAAGATTAACACAGCTGGTCAATATTTGGTGGAATATTAGATAAAGACACTGATGCAACCACAGTCTTGGATTTCAGCATTTGGAAAGTAAGGATGAAGGTTGTCTCCCAGCAATGTTAAATGGTCAACAATCAGCAGGGTGATATCACATTTCAGCCGGCACTCAGCAGTTTAGGAAAACATTTCAAAATTTCCTTCGTTCACTTTGCTTTTTCAAATTGCTCTTTTGTCTCTCATAGCACAAGAATTACAAAATGTGAATAAAAACAACAGCACTTCTCCTACTTTTTCAATGAGATATATGAGGCTGATAGGATGAACACAGCTGGTCAATATTTGGTTGACTATTTGATAAAGACACTCGCATTTCATCATCAAGCATTTTCAAGCATCCACGTTTCAGTGTCTTTAAGTTTGTCATTGTTAAAAAGGATACTGCACAAATGTATGTAGTAGAAAACTGCAAGAGAATTTTTAACGCTTTTTACCTAGATTTGGATGCATTTTTGTAACACAAACTCAAAAGCTGTCTAAATCACCCTCTGAATGCATCATGAACATACTTCGATCATTTATTATTTCAGCTAACTCTTCATCAGTAAGAGAGAAGTTCCCAGGTGCAGCTGAAAGAAATGGATTTCTGATCCAATCATAGTCTTGGATTGCAAATTTGGAAAGTAATGAGAAACTTTCTCTCTGAGCAATGTTAAATGGTCAACAGTCAGCGGGCTGATATCACATTTCATCTGGCACTCATCTATTTTGGAAAACATTTCAAAACAGCCTTCATTCACTTTCCTTTCCCAAATTTTTATTTTGTCTCTCAAACCACAAATTCTATCTATTGCTGTTAAGATATTTTCTCCTTTTCCTTGCATACTGGTGTTAATTTTATTCAAATGTTCAAATATGTCAGCAAGATATGCCAATTTTGTGCACCAAAGTTTGTTTTGAATTAGACCGCAGAATTCGTGCTGCTTATTATCCTCATGAAGTTTAAGCATCATGTCATGCAATTCATATACACGACAAAGCACACGACCTCTTGAGAGCCAACGAACGTCTGTATGCAGTATGAGATTTTTAAAGCTTGGCCCCAATTGTTCACAAATATGAGCAAATATTCTTGATTTAAGAGGTCGGCTTTTAATGTAATTCACCATTTGAATCACTTTATCCATAACTTCCCTTAATTCATTCCCAATGGTTTGCGCGATAGTGCCTTGCGATGTAAAAAGCAATGAGTAAATATGATAGTTTCATTTTCTTTCTTTGCTAAAGCTATAAAACCTTTTGTTGAGCCAACCATTGATGGTGCTCCATCCGCGCATATCCCAACACAATTTAACCAGCGCAAATTATTTTCCTTCATGAAGCAATGTAAAGTTTGAATATATCCTCACCTCTAGTTCTCAATGGAAGCTCTAGGCAACACAGGAATTGCTCAATAATTTTGTCAGTATGAATGAAACGTATGAAAACCAGTAATTGAGCTAACCCACTGACATCTGTTGATTCATCTACTTACAATGTAAAGACAATATTGTCGTCGTGAAAAATATCCTTCATTTGCAGCTTAACGTTAGCAGACATATCTTGAATCCGTCTTCCAATTGTGTTGTCTGCTAAAGGGATTTCATTAACTTCAATCTCAAATTCTGGCCCAAACATTGTTCGAACAATAGCACAGCAAGATTGCCTTATGGTGGTTTCGGCAACAGTGTGTGGTTCCTTGTTTTTGGCAATTATTTGAAGAACCAAGTAACTTGCCTTTTGAGCTTTCTCTGATGTCTTCATTCTCTTTGTGAATGATGCAGACTACTTCCTTATAGATTTTGCAAGCTCAATAATGTATTCTACTGGTTTTTCTGACAAATGGCTGTGTTTTGTAGTGAAATGGCATTTTAATTTATTTGGTACCATACTTTCATTTGCCAGTACTTGCCCACAAACTAAACACTGGGGACAAGGATGGTTTTCATTACCAGAAAATGTGAACCCCAGTTCCATATAACCTGTATTATATAAACGGGGATTGGCGATTTTCCCTTTACACTTCTTACGTACTGAGAAAGACTGTTCAGTTGATTCTTGGGTACTCTGCTCAATAGCTGCTACATTTTGTTCTTCGCAAATGTCATCGTCACCAGCTTTTCGCCTCCGAATTATAAACGTATCCATTTGAGTTTCTGTTTGCCTTCCGGGAAAATGAAATGTGGAAATCTAGAGATAGGAAGAACATGAGATACGAAGTTTAAAAATCTTATGCCTTGCTAACAGTCTTCATTCTCTCCCGTAACATTTCAGGATTTGAGTAGTAGATAACCACATACACACACCCCACGCACACACACCCCAAACACACACACCACACACCCTCCACGCACACCACACACACACACCACACACACACCACACACACACACCACACACACACCCCACACACGCCACACACAACCCCACACACACAACCCCTCACACACAACCCCCCACACATCCTCCCACACACACAACCCCACACACACAACCCCACACACACACAACCCCACAACCACACAACCCCACACATACAACCCCACACACACACAACCCCACATGCACACAACCCGCAACCCCCCACACACACAACCCCACACACAACCCCACACACACAGCCTCACCCCCACACCCCCACACACAACCCCACAAACACACACAACCCCACCCCACATACACCCACGCCTACCCACACACACCCCCCCACACACCCCCCACACACAACCTCACACACACACACACAACCCCACACACACCCACACACAACCCCACACACACCCACAGACAACCCCACACACACCCACACACACACAACCCCCCACACATACCTACACACACAACCCATACACACACCCCACACACACACCCCACACACACCACACACACACACCACACACACACACAGCACACACACACCACACACACACCACACACAACCCCCCACACCCAACCCCACACACACCCTACCCACCCCACACTCCCACACACACCCCACACACAACCTCACACACACACAACCCCACACAAACCCACACACAAACCCACACACACCCACACACATCCCCCCCACACACACACCACCCACACACACACAACTCCACACACACAACCCCACACACAACACCCCCACACACACAACCCCGCACACACACGACCCCACACAAACCCACACACAACCCCACACACACCCACACACATCCCCCCACACACACACCACCCACACACATACACACAGCACACACACACCACACACACACCATACACAACCCCCAACACACAACCCCACATACACACAACCCCACACACAACACCTCCACACACACAACCCCCCACACACACAACCCCACACACACCCACACACAACCACACACACACCCACACACATCCCCCCCACACACACAACCCCCCCCACACACACACAACCCCAAACACACCCGCAAACAACCCCACTCACACCCACAGACAACCCCACACACACCCACACACACACAACCCCCCACACATACCCACACACACAACCCATACACACACCCCACACACACCACACACACACCACCCACACACACACACACAGCACCCATACACCACACACACACCACACACAACCCCCCACACACAACCCCACACACACAACACCACACACACACAACCCCACACACACTCTCACACACACAACCCCCCACACACACATACACAACCCCACCCACACCCACACACAACCCCATACACAACCCCCCACACACAACCCCACATACCCACAACCCCGCACACACACAACCCCCCACACACCCACACACAACCCAAACACACCCCACACACACCCCAAACACACCCCCCACACACACACTACACACACTCCACACACACCACACACACACACACACCACACACACACCACACAGACACCACAGACACGCCACACACAACCCCACACACACACAACCCCACACACACACAACACCACACACACAACCCCACACACACACCCACACAACCCCACACACAGCAGCCAGGTCATTAACACCATTTGAATAATACCTTCTCATGGCCCCCAAGGACTCACATGCAATATCCAAAATATACCATGTGCTTAACAAATGACAGGGTGCAGATAAACTCACGTTTCAGAGGGCCTGTGAGAAGGAACTCCACATTATCTCAGATTCAGACCTCTGGCAAGAGATACTCCAGTGAGTGACTAACTTTACCTCTCATACAGCCGGGAGAGTGAGAACACTCAAAATCTTATGTAGGTGGCAATACACTCCACTGTACTTTGCCCGTATGAATGGGGAGAGAAGCCTTTCACACTGGGGGGAGTGCAGTGGGGACATATCTCTGACACACATCCTCTGGACCTGTCGAAAGATTCAGACTTTCTCTGCAGGTATTTTGATAGCAATACACCAGATTACAGGATCGAAACAGACCTGCTGCCCGAAATGTATTTTATTGTGCAACCCATACGACGAGAACTACCTCCTGGGATGTAGAAAAGGAGGCTTCATCTCCCTCCTCCTGCTGGTGGCCAAACAGACTGTGCTGGCACTTTAGGGACAGATTGCATCACTTATGGAGGCACAATGGATGGAGAGGCTGTGGTGGCTTCTGGGAATTTTAAGGGAGCTCGGGGAAAATGAAAGATTTTACTAAACAATGGGAGCTCCTATTGCACTACTTTCAGGCGGACTTTAAGGAGCTTACCTGCCCGAATACTTACCAACCGAGTGAGTGCCTGGGATGGTGGGGTAGAGGTGGCTCTAATATCACTGTGTCCCAGCAAGGCCGCGTGCTCAGGGCCGTGAGCAGCGCCGTAGCACTACCGGCGGGGCCGGGGGGTAGGTCAATACTCCCACTGACTTCTCGTTGTATAGGCCTGCACACCGCCGCTGAGGCTCTGACGATGCCCCCACTGTAGGATTCAGATCTCGCTGCAACACCACACCCACTGAGTCTCGGGATATCGGGATCGAGCTCCTGATCACGAGGCTCCGCTCCGCAGCTGCTCCGCCTTCCGCCTTGCAAGTCGCAATCACTGAGGGAGGGGGCTCGAGTCGCATTCCCCTAATATTGGCCGGCCGACAGTCGTCATTGCGTCACATCGCGCGACACACCTACGTATGGGTTGCGACACAGTAACGTGTCCCGCCACACAGTTTGCAAAGTTGTGCTCTAAGGAGTGGCAGGATACATATTATCAAGAACGACATATAGTCAGCAACACATCAAGCATAGAGACTGAAACAAAAATGGTCACCTATTGGTATCTGACCCCGCTTGCTCACACAGAGGTAATGCAACATGCAGCAATAAGTGCTGGAAGCACAGCTGCTCCCTTGGAACCTCTTACATGTCCTTTGGGAGTGCCCTAGCTTAACTCAATTTTGGGATGAGATTCTGACTGACGTAGCTGCTTACTTAGAAACCCAGATTCCTAGATTCCCCACATACACTATTCTGGGACACCCCAAAGCACTCATATATCCACTTAAATTGCAAACCACAATATTTAAAAAGGAAATAGGTAACATTTAACTGCAGACACCAACAAAAACAGAACGAGCTGAAATTATTTATTCATGATGTATTTCTAGACAAATAAATCAAACCCATGTGGTCAAATAAAGTCCCTCTGGCCTTTCAAAACCATAAAGTTAAACAATTACATATTGACAATATATTTTTTAGGTCAGACTGTCTCTTAAATCAGGCTTTTTGGAGACGAGCTGAAGAAGAATTGAATGAATGTATGTTGTGCCAAACAATCAATGTTTTCAGAAGCTATCTAGAGATTTCAGAATAATCCCTCTATTTGTTTTGTTTATATGTAATTGCTTGCAATACCAAAATTTAAAATGGTGACCACATAACAAAATAAACTTAGTGCCGGATTCCCCAAAGTAAACGTACACTTGTGTAAGTTTACGATTGTTTGTTATTCACAAACATATGTCACTAGTAGTATATTTACGACTGCAGAGTCTCCGCATATGGAAAGATAGGATGGCCCTATCTTGCTTTTCTCTAAAAAAAAGCCCTACAAATTCACAGTGAAAGACTAAGGTTAAAAATGACATTATAGTTAAGGTAATAAGAATGTTTTTAAAAAAAAGAAAACACTGAAAAAAACACAGATTGAAGTGATGGCATTGCTAGTAGTAATAATGTCAAAACAAATGATTTAATACCAAAGGAACACTGACATTTTCCAACTGTAGTTTACTGAGCTAACTGTAACTTGCGTCCCCACCATGTGCTGCCTATGACTTCACGAATTACATCACTCATGACATGTCAAAGTACATCACTGCTTGACCTGCACACTAAGTTGATTGAGGACTCAGGGACTGACCTCAGATGCCTATGTTTCCAGTTTTATGAGTCAGTGACAATGTGCACCCTTCATCTTCAAGGCTGGGGAACTCTGAATGTTTAGCTGCTGCTTGGAGTTTCTAGGATTTTCATTCATCAGATACACATATTTTAAGGGATAGACAAACACAAACTGTAAATTTGGTAGATAGCATATCCCTCCAGTCACACTCACTTCATTCTGTTCACTGTGCCCTGAGACACTTTGTCCTACCTGTGCTGGTCTATGTTTTATTGGTCACCATAATCCATTCCCTTGCATCTCCTGTTTTTGCAGTAAATTATGGCAGCACTGCATTTCAAGGGAGTACCCTGTTCCACTGGTGCCACAAATTATGTGGTCTTAACTTTCCTTTGAACTTCACAAACCCAATCACCTGTGATCTATCACAACACGGAATTGTGCACTTGTTCAAAACTCTGTTGTTAAGGCATTTGCCCCCCTACCTGCCTGTCTACAAAGATGTGCTGCTGATGAATCTATACTCTGTCTTTAAATGTGTTTGAGTGGTCAATGTGCTACCTGTGGGTTCTGACTGTGCCATGCATATGTTTACATCCTCAACACAGCACAACAACAGCAGTTTCAGCAGTAAACTGCTCAGTCCCCAAGCGTTACCCTGCTCCAGCTTTGTTTGGCTTCCGGTGCATTCTATTTTATCTTCTAAACCAGAGATTATGAGACTGTGAGCCAGAGATCCCTCGTGTGAATATTGCAATGCTCGGAGCGCATCTCCACAAGCGTGTAGCGTTCCTTCACATGTTTAAAACCTGCAAAGTTACCCGAACTGTCCTCCACAAACTGTAAGACTTTCTGAAAGGAGTGGAGCTGAAACGTATTGCAGACAAATGGGCCTAATGTACATAGAATTTGAAGTGTAAATCCACCAACAGGTAGTGTCTTTTAAACTCTGAAAAACTATCCAAGTCACATATGCCTGCTTCTACAATCCAAAAGAAACAATTAATGGACGGAATGCTGGACAATGCAAACATTCACCCCAGTCACAAGGATTTGGTTTAAATCCATCATTCTTTTGCTCGCCACAGCCCACCATTTTGGACCCAGCCGTATGCAAATCAGTCTTGACCCTGTTTCCTTGTGGGACCAGTTCAGCCAGAACTGCCAAGCCAGGTCCTACCTTGACCAGATGATGGATTTAACCCAGATCTGTGACTGGGGGTGAGTGTCTGAAAAGTTTCATCGCTCCATCCATCATCTCCATGTGTTTGCTTTGTTCACCCTAAGTTGGCAGGGTATGCCCAGACGTGGGTCCCTTGCTCACTTTGCCACTGGATTCATGCTAGCCTGGCTGATGAAAGGTGTTACCCAGAAACCGGTCACAGGATGCTTGTTTCTGGTTCAGGGAAGACCTGGCTTGGCAGTTCGGGCTGGAATGAGGCACAGGGTCAAGACTGATTTGCATATAGCTGGGTCTGAACTGAGGTGGCGAAGTGAGCTAAACAATGATGATGGATTTAACCCAGATCTGTGACTGGGGGTGAGTGTCTGAAAAGTTTCAGCGGTCCGTCCATCATCTCCTTGTATTTTCTTTGTTTGCCCTAGGTTGGCAGGGTATGCCCAGATGTGGGTCCCTTGCTCACTTTTCCACTGGATTGAAGCTAGCCTGGCTGATGAAGGGTGTTACCCAGAAACCAGTCCCAAGATGCTTGTTATCAGTTGAGGGAAGACCTGGCTTGGGAGTTCGGGCTGGAATTTTTTGCGTCTATTACCCAGAGTGGAACCGGTATGCCCAAACGTGGGTCCGTGCTCTCCATGCCACTGAAGTCAAGCTATCCTGGCTGATGAGGGCTGAAAGCCCGAAACCGGTCCTAGGATGCCTGTTTCCAGTCCAGGGTGGACCTGGTCTGGCAGTTTGGGCTAGACTGTTCCCATTGGGCGCAGGGTCAAGGCTGATTTGCATATGGCTGGGTCCAAACTGGAATGGCATGGTGAGCAAAAAAACAATGGATTTAGGCCCAGATCTCTGTACTGGGGTGAATGTATGACATTGTTCTGCATTCTGTCCATCAATTGTTCTTTTTGGACTGTTCCCAGGGTCAAGACTGATTTACATGTAACTGGGTCTGAACTGAGGTAGCGAAGTGAGCTAAAGAATGATGATGGATTTAACACAGATCTGTGACTGGGGGTGAGTGTTTGAAAAGTTTCAGCGCTCCGTCCATCATCTCCTTGTGTTTGCTTTGTTTGCCCTAAGTTGAAAGGGTATGCCCAGATGTGGGTCCCTTGCTCACTTTGCCACTGGACTAAAGCTAGCCTGCCTGATGAAAGGTGTTATCCAGAAACTGGTCCCAGGATGCTTGTTTCTGGTTCACGGAAGACCTGGCTTAGCAGTACGGGATGAACAGTTCCCATGAGGCCCAGTGTGAAGACTGATTTGGATATAGCTGGGTCTGAACTGAGGTGACAAAGTGAGCTAAATAATGATGATGGATTTAACCTAGATCTGTGACTGGCGGTGAAAGGTGTTACCCAGAAACCGGTTGCAGGATGCTTGTTTCCGGTTCAGGGAAGACCTGGCATGGCAGTTCGGGCTGGTCTGTTTCCATGAGGCAAATGATCAAGACTGATTTGCATATAGCTGGGTCTGAACTGAGGTGGCGAAGTGAGCTAAAGAATGATGATGGATTTAACCCAGATCTGTGACTGCGGGTGAGTGTCTGAAAAGTTTCAGTGCTCCGTCCATCATCTCCTTGTGTTTGCTTTGCTTCCATAATCCGACACTTTAAAAAATGTTGGTGTTGAAATATAATCCTGTTCATAGTGTCTGATGTAGTGTTTGTTGTGCAAATCAACAAACATGCCTTGTTCTGTCACCAGCCTAAGAACCTGCAGAGATACACTCACCTGTCTTTTCAGCTAGTAACACTTCACAAAGGAGATGGTGAAAAGTAATGCTGACATACGCGCCCAAGGAAGCTCTTAGAGCACAAATCCATTGACAAGCAGCATTCAGCGTATTGAACTGTGAAGTTCCACTCATCTTCCTCCACAAGCAGTAACACTATAACAAAGTAGTGCTGCAGTGTAGTGTGATAGCATGTTCCCTATGTAGTGCTCGTATTGAAAATCCACAAGCACTAACACGTTTAATACACGAACAAATCCCACCCCTTCTAAACCTTGCACATTTCCGCCGAGGTGCTCAGGTAATCAGGTGACTGTAAAGTGTGTTCACTATGGTGTGCGTGGTGCAAAATCCAGAAGCAGCTAAATTAAAATCTTTCAAACATTCAAGAAACAGCATTCTGGTTCTATTCTCTACTCTTTGTCACAGAGGCTAAACAGAAATTGCAGAAAGTGTGCCATCGAATAGTTTAAAAATTAGCCTTCATGTACCCAGCTACAAACTCCTTAAAAGTTGATGGAGCTTTGTCAAAATCCTTTCCTAGGATGTCTGATGATAGCTGTTTCTGATGAATAATTGCACTCATACCTTGTAACTATGAGTCTCACCACCTTTGTAGAATGCATTTGTAACGAAGCCATTTTACAAACTCTGCCATCTCGTCGCATTAGACTAACAAGCGCCACACGAAAACAGGAACCACGAAAACACAGGAAGATTAACAGAAGCTTGTGATGTGAGAACACGTGTCTTCTCCATTGGTTTCAAGCCTCAAACATCCCCTGGCACAGTCAGATTGAGGGATCCCACCTAAAAAGAGTGATTCAGGTGAGGGCTGCTCTCTCTCTGCCATCATGCTCCATGCTCACATGTCACTACACTCCACCTCTCCCCAGACTCACCACCCACCACACCTTAGTTATGGATCCAGTGTGCAGCGCTGCGCCACCTCGATCATATGATTAAGTCAACCGCAGTTATGTATTCCTCTGCAACTGTTTGTCTTTCAAAGATTTGTTTTGTGTGGGGGAGGCTGTAGTGGATTGCTCCTAGACATATCGGACAGATGCTGGACAAATTGTTAAATGTGGACACATCATGTTGCATTTATATCAGACACATACCTCAAAGACCACACCACTGCACATACAGGTGAGACCTAAAGCAGGCACCACAAGCACACTGAGAAAAGTACTTCACATGCAAAATTGCTTTTTGAGGGAATATTAATTTATTGATTTAATAAATATAAATTTTAGGGCATGAGAAAGTCAACAGTTTAATAAAAGTCAGCAATGCGCCTAAAAGAGCCGACCCTAGCACTCATGGCATTCCAGTCAGTGAAGCGCCTATACTCCCCGGGCTTCAGGTAGTACTGTCGCCCTCTGTAGTTGGGCTGCTCATAGAAGACCCAGTGGCCCTCCAGCACATTGCAGGAGTTGATGTCATGGTAGTTGAACTCTTCCTTCACATGAGGACAATCCTCAGTGAACTCCATCATCTGGCCTCGGAAGTCCTCTCTCTCATAGATTCTGATCCGGTAGGAGCCGCGGTGCTGCTGTGGTGGAAAGAGAGATAAATACATATTGTTATAATAGTTTCTATGGCATGTCGAACGCTTTGACATTAAGGTCCAAGCCAGATAGACTTATAGGGAAGTTGAAAGAATTCCCAAGAGACATGGCTTTTTGAAAGAATAAGGTATATTACAAATAAAAAATATACTTTTTCAAGCAGGCCTTGTGGGAAAAATTGGGGGCCAAAGACAAAGTTATATTTTATCATTTAGTTGCTCTGCTTCTGCCCAAACAACAAGCCTATTTCTCCGACCATTTGTTGCACTTTAGCAAACTCATGTGTCCTTTTCTGTAGCACCCTACGGTATCCATAATGCCCTTAATATAACATTGACCTTCCTTCAAGTGCTTATAATTTTACTTTGTTTGACAATATACTGTTCTACAGATAGGTCCTAGACTCACTCACTGATCTATACGAAGAGGTATACTTGAATGAGTATGTTAACGCTCCTTGCCAAAAAAAAAAATCCTTTGAAGGTTACCATTGTACAATTTGTCTCAGTTAAAATAGAAATAACAGCTTTCACAAATGTTTTTATATTATCTTCTAGTATCCAATGTTCAGGATTGCATTAAAAAATGCAACAACCTGAGTACTCAGATCGTCATTGAAAAAAGCTCCCCAAGTGTAGGCAGCTAATTTCGTGCCTCTCATGTTACTTCATCAACATATGAAAATATTTATATATTTATTTATTAACGTAAAGTTTTTTCCCTCTACTCAAGAACTGGTGAAACTGCCTACCACCTATACCATCTTTTTAAATACCTTACCCTCTCTTCAGAGTTAATTATATTCAGGGGCAGAGAATGCTACAGTTTGTGCCCAGTTGAACAATTTTGGTCACATGATTATTTTTTAATCATTTCCTGTAGTAGCATTGGATGTCCTGTTATGAGCTACTCACTATCATGTGCAAAGCACTCAAACATATGTTTAAATGATACCTGTATGGACATTTTTGTTTTACATAATCTTGCCACCAAAGCAGCTGTAAGGCCTCTCAGATACAGTTGCATTTCTCCAATATTATTATTCATTTTATTCCTGTGTATCATTTGCTTGGCTAAAGCAGATATTTCATTTTTGGAACCTTTATAGCTCTGAAAATACATCTGATTTTAGAATGTGGGTTTCTGGTTGGCTAAGGTATACACCCAAGCCAAGCAGAACCCACAACTCTACACGGGGTAAGCGAGGTACAAACTGAGATAACCTGTTCTCGCCCACTGGCAGCCTAGTGCAGAGCAGACAGGCTTATCAAAAGAGGCAATGTGTAAAATATGTTTGACACTCACACAGATTAACATAATGAATACACCACAAAAAGACTCCATGGCACGGCGGTCTCAGGTCCCGGGCTGCACTGAGTCAGGTGCACTTGTGGTACCACTTTGGCAGCGCACAACAGCTTCTCTCGGCGCTGTGGCATCATCCACTGAAGCCAGGCACACACAGGATCCTAGTGGAGCAAAAAGGCACCCGATCTTTCTCATGACCAAGTGCTTGATAGACCACAGCACACGTTGGTGATCAGTTACAGTCTGCTTGGCTACACATTTAGCTACTGGACTCATGATGGCAGAGTCCAACGGAGGTGTGGGGGAAAGCGAAGTCTATGACGGCCCTGAGACTTCAAGAAAAGGAGGCAAGCCAACAAGCCCTAGGAGAGCGCTTTAGTTCAGCATAGCGCGGAGGTAGCAGCCACTATGCCAGCACAGCAAGGCCGGTGGCAAAGTGGCAGTCCCTACTGCAGCCTCACAAGCAGGAGGCCAACACATCAGAGCTGTCAGCACAACGCCAGTCCCTCCTGGAACCCCAGAAGTCCTTCTGGCATCATGTGGATATAGGGACAGCGATGTCTGGTTACAGGTCCAAAGTTTCTCATTAGATGGTGTCAGAGACCCAATACTTATATGAAAAAAATACATCTGATGTAGGGGGTGACTTCAAATGAGTCCTCTGAAGTACACAATGATCCCTTTCAACCCAGCCCTGTCTGCCAGGGTATTGGTGGGGGTTAATCAGCACTTTGTGCATGGACAGGACACTACCTATTGAAGTGTCCCTCTCATCCCTCCCTGTCTATGAAGACCCATCAGAATGCAGATGAATGCAGATGCAGTTGAGTTTCCTGTGTTGTGGCTGTCTAGAGGGAATGCACAAAGGTAACTGTCACCTAGCCCAAACATGTATTGGAGACAGGCTGTCAGGCACGTAGAGCAGTAAGTGCAGAGCAATGTCCACTTTCTAAAACTGGCATTTCTAAATCAGTAAGGTTAAATCCAGTAGGAAGGATTTATCGTTACCAATCCAAAGATATTAAACATGAAAATGCTACTCCTCTCCGATCAGGAATTACCACTTAAACAGGTATAAGCAAATTCCCATGGCTAACCTATGAGAGGGGTAAGCCTCACAGTAGTGACAGATAAATTTAGCCTTGCAGGACAGGCTAAACAGAACATGTCCTACCTTTTACTTACATACCTCCCTACCCTTAGGTTTACATAGGGACTACCTTAGGGGTAACTTATATGTACTAAAGGGGAGTTTAAGGCTTGACAAGTAGTTTTAAATGCCAAGTCGAAGTGTGGCAGTAGACCTGCAGACACAGGCACTGCAGTGGGAAGCCTGAGACAAGTTAAAAAGGCCACTTCTGTGGGTGGCACAATCAGTGCTGCGGCCCACTAGTAACATTTAACTTCCCGGCCCCTTGGTATACAGTATACCACTTTACAAGGGACTTATAAGTTAGATAAATATGTCAATCATGTATACACACACGTTTATGGAAGATAGGGAATGCACTTTAGCACTGGTCAGCAGTGGTAATGTGCCCAAAGTCCTTAAGCCAACAAAAAGAAGGCCAGAAAAGGAGGAGAAAAAGCTTAAAGTTTGGTATGACCCTTCAGAGAGGGCCATTTTCCAACATCTGCAAAATGAGGAAAAAGAATAGGCCTTTTTATTTTTTAATGTAGTAATGGTGCGTCCAAGAGCTCTATAATGAAGGCAAATGTGCAATGGCACATCTCTCACAGTGTTTGAGTCACCGCTGCACAAGCTTGCTGTGTGGCCTGTTGTTCCTCTGGTAAACATAGAATCTCGAGGATGTTTGAGGCATTTGGATACAGACCCAGGGTGGGTCGGAGATGACTGAGACAGCGCCATTTTAAGGAGTTTTGTGGCCCCGGGAATTACATTTTGAGACCCCCTATTCGGAACAATATTGAATTTCATAACCCTTATTGTCTTAATTGAAACCTGCAAGACGCCTAAAAGTATTAATATATGTAGTACACTTTCAGAAATGGGATCACATGAAACAACTGAAATATCTCTTGCCTGAGATCCCAAAATCCTCGAGATGGAGCGGAGAGGTGAAAAAGGCACATGCCCATTTTGGCTCTGCCTTAAGACGTCACTGAGGGAACATGGAATTTCCCCTGTTTGTACTAATAAAATGCTGGAAGGATAATGAGAGGTGGACAGGGCAAAGAGATCCGCAGAAGTTAAATACTAAAGGATAAGTGGTAATGGGTACAAGGTTGGACAATGGCTTTTCTTCGGATTTGCGCCTCATGAAATATTCTAGCAGCGAGGAGTGGATGAGTTAAGGGGATCTGCAAATGTTAAGAAGGCACTGAAGGAGAGGTGATTATTGGTAAACAGAGACAGAGTGAACTATAAGAGCTAACTGGGATGTTCCCCAATTTTGCAAGTTTATGAGGGAAGACACTGCAAAGGGCTAAGGGAGAGTCGTAGATGCACGGGAGAGTCTAGAATATTTTGAATGTCTTTGTAAACGAGGTGTTCCAGGAAAAGTAGGCCATGAGCTCATGCATGTGCAAACAAAACCCCAAATGAATCAGCGCTGCTTGTGGACGTGTTCGCTTAAAATGAAAAATAAAATGTATCTAAGATTAATAGTCTTTTGATATTTATTCTTGCAAGCTCCTTCAATTAATCCACATTTTTTTACATGCATTTGCTCAAATGTATTTTTCAAGCATAATGCTTTTCTCTTCCATATTGATTAGTAATATTGACAATAATAATAATTATCCACCTGCATCCATGTATAACTCTGACACAGGAAATCCTTCTGGCTGGACCGCAGAACCTGCCTTCTTGTAGCAAGAAAGATGCATGTGAGGAACTACTAGATATAACTAGGTTGTATACGTTCAATTTCGTAATATTTAGTTAGAGAGATAAATTAGCTCAGTTTTAAAACCCCAGGGTTACTCTTCACAAGAATTGAATCTACACTTTTATGCCTCAACTGACTGCATCCTTGACTCTTGACCCTTCTTCCAGGCAGGCCACTCCCCACGCCGCGTAGCTCCACCTTACTGCGCCTGTGCTACTACCCAGCTGCTGCCGATTTCCAGGCCCGCCTGATAGGCCTTGGTCTGCTCTGACCGCTCTGTACTTTGTGACTGTCATTCAGTTTTGATTTAACAACTGTTATTTAGTATTTTGTGCTGTTTTTCCTGCCTTTGCCTGTGCTTTGTGTTTTGCCTTCTCGTGGGACTGTTCGCCTTCTGCCCCCTCACCGGTCCCGCTTCCTGCCACTGCGTTCCGTGCACCCTGCCCCCCAGCTCCCATTCATCCGCTTAAGGCAAGCCCGTCTGCGCCCGTCCGCGCCTGGACCGTGCCCAGCGCCAGAACCCCTGGCCACCGTGGACGAAACAACACCCGACTGAGCTACAATGCCAGCACCTTTAACGCACTGAACACCGGGCGAGAACACACCTGCTACTAGGCCACCCACAAGCGCACAAAAGGACCCTTCACCTGCAGGAGCTGCAGCTTCACTAGCATCCGGCCAGACAAACCACCAACCAAGGAACCCAACTACCTCAACTGCATCCTCCTCAACACCTGCTCTGCCTGCAAACACGCCATCGAACTCTGGGACTTTCTCGACTCCACCACACCCAACATCGACTTCTTGACAGAGACCTGGCCAGACCCGCCTCAGCAATCAACATCGCCATAGCCATCCCGGAAGGCTACAAGATCACCCGCAGAGACCGTACCAATGGAGTAGGAGGTGGAATCGCCATCGTCCACAGGAGCATTCTCGAAGTCTCGACCAACACCAACAACACCCTCAGCACCGCTGAACACATGCACTTCCAGATCCACATGACCCCAACACTACCCTCAGAGGAACCCTCATCTACAAATCCCCCGGACCCCGACCACAGTTCCGTGACTCCATCGTGGACTTCATTAGCACGCATGCGCTTGCCTCCACAGACTGCATCCTTCTAGGAGACCTGAACTTCCACCTCAAGAACAACAATGACCCAAATCCACCACCCTGATCGACAACCTCGCCAACCTTAACTCAGACAGCTCATGACAACACCCACCCAGGCCGCCGGCCACACGCTTGACTCCATCTTCACCGCAAGCTCACACGTCTCCTTCAACCACACCACCGAACCCCACTGGACCGACCACCACTGCATCCACTTCACCTTCAGGAAGCCCACCACGCACCACCACACTCAACAGATGCCTCAACGCTGCTGGAGCAAAGTAACCAAAGGCCAGCTAACCACCAACCTCACCCAGAACCCACCCACTGACTCCACCGATCCCAACACCGCTGCCCGCAACCTCAGACAATGGGTCGACGATTGCGCAAACACCCTCGCCCCGCTCAAGTCACCCTCCTACAGCCACACCAGCATGAAAGCCACCTGGTTCACCGAAGACCTCCAGGCCTCCAAATGATCATGCCAAAAATTGGAGAAGAACTGGCTCCGCGAACGATCACCGGACATCTATACAGCCCACAAGAATGCCACCCACAGATACCATCAACTCATCAGAGCCGCCAAGAGGACCTCCTTCAAGGACCGACTAGATAACAACGCACACAACAGCAAATAGCTCTTCAAAATTGTTAAGGAACTCTCCAACCCCAGCTCCAACACCAAGGACATCCCACCTTCGCAAGACCTTTGCGACTCACTGGCCACCTTCTTCCACCGCAAGATCGCCGACATCTACGACAGCTTCAGCGCCACGACCACCCCGACAACCACCACCCCCATGACCACCACCCGCACCAATCGCCTGCTCTCCTGGACCAGCGTCAATGATGCAGACACCAGCAAGATCATGAACACCATCCACTCCAGGTCACCGTTAGACCCATGCCCTCATCACATCATCAGCAAAGCCAGCACAGCCATCGCACCCCATCTCCGGAGAGTAATCAACATCTCCTTTGAGACAGCAATCTTCCCGGAGAGCTGGAAGCATGCCGCGATCAACGTCTTACTCAAGAAACCCAAGGCGGACCCCTGCTTCCGTTCCCGGCAAACAGCGGCCCTCATCCTCCTGGACCTGTCAGCCGTTTTCGACACAGTATGCCACAACACACTACGAACATGCTTACACGAGGCCGGAATCCAAGAAGAGGCCCTGGACTGGACCACGTCCTTCCTCTCCAGCAGAACTCAGAGCGTCCATCTCCCCCCTTCCGCTCCAAGGCCACCGAGATCATCTGCGGAGTACCCCTGGGCTCATCCCTCAGCCCGACGCTATTCAATATCTACATGGCACCCATCGCGACGCTATTCAACATCTACATGGCACCTGTCGCCCACGTCGCCCGACAGCACGACCTCAACATCATCTCCTATGCTGATGACACCCAGCTGATCATCTCCCTCACCAAAGACCCTCACACTGCCAAAACCAACCTCCACGAAGGAATGAAGGACGTCGCCGAATGGATGAAAAACAGCCGCCTGAAGCTGAACTCAGACAAGATGGATGTCCTCATCCTCGGCCCCACCCCCTCAGCCTGTGAAGACTCCTGGTGGCCGACAACACTGGGAACAGCACCAAAGCCCACCGACCACGAACGCAACCTAGGGGTCATCCTCGACGCCACCCTCTCCATGACTAAGCATGTCAACGCTGATTCCTCATCCTGCTTCAACCCTCCGAATGCTCCGCAGGATCTTCAAGTGGATCCCCACCGAAATGAGAAAAACAGTCACCCAGGCCCTAGTCACCAGCAGGCGGGACTACGGAAATGCCCTCTACGCAGGAATGTCGGCCCAGCTCCTGAGACGGCTGCGATTCATCCAGAACGCCTTGGCACGTCTGATCCTCGTCATCCCCCGCTGCTGCCACATCACACCCCTTCTGAGAGACCTGCACTGGCTCCCCGTCAACAAGAGGGTAACCTTTAAGCTCCTCCTCCACGTAACAAAGTTCTCCACAACACCGACTCAGCTTCTACACCCACACCCGCCAGCTCCGCTCCGCCGGCCTCGCCTTCGCCACAGTCCCTCGCATCCGAAGAACGACCGCTGGCGGCAGAACCTTCTCCCACCTCACCACCAAGATCTGGAACACCCTCCCCACCAACCTATGGCAGACCCAAGACCTACTGGCCTTCCGAAGACTCCTCAAGACCTGGCTCTTCGATCAGTAGCAGCAACTCCCCTAACCCTCCCAGCACCTTGATACCCTACCAGGTATGTAGTGTGCTTTATAATTGGCTTGATTGACTGATTGATATTTTGTCAGAACAAAATGGAAAACCAAATCCTACCTGTGGAATCAAGCGGCAAGACCTGATGGAGTCCCCGAGGCCCATCCAGTGCTGGCAGTCAGGATACTCCCCTCTTTTCACAAAGTACTGGTGGCCCGTGTAGTTGGGTCGCTCGTAGACCATCCAGTTCCCGTTCTCCACCCGGATGGAGTTGCAGCGGTTGAAGTAGGACTGTAGTTCAGGTGAGTCTGTGCTGGACTCATAGGAGCGCCCTTGGAAGTTCCTGTCCTCATAGAAGACTATCTGCAAGCAACACAAAACATTATGACAGAACAGTGCTTCAGCGACTTGCATTAGCATATTGATGTGCAGTGTGTGCGAACAGAGCAAGCATAGGGACAGTTCATCAGAGAGCATCGAACACATCTGAGGATTAACAATCACTGTATGGCTTTGCCTAGCAGATAGCATCGACATTATTCCTCAAACGTGTTGGAAACCCTTCTGGCCTTATTCTAAGTGCCAAAGATATACCGATACAGGCGCAAATAAGAATACACCCACATGTGTTTGCTAACAAGGTTATTTTCCCACGTGAAATGTATTGCAAATTCAGCAAATTTGTAGCACCATGGAATGCTGTCTTAGCACCGTGGAATGCTATTAGCACGTAATCCTCATTAAAGGTGGCTAAAACCCATAATGACGTGGTACTTACATACCATGTAATTACACACTCTGTAGAAAAAGTTTACCAGGTGTGAAGTTACCGCCAACAATTGTCGTGCACTCGTAAGGAATATAAATCATGGCACCAAATGAGCCATCTGAGAATTGGTTAATAAATTTGAGTGCAAGATTTACTACCATTAATCAACTCTCTACAATAATGTTTGTAGGATGGTTTATTAAGTAAGAAATGTGACATGTTTTCACTGGTTAAAACTCTAGGATGCTATGTCACTGGCATTTATTTCTTTACTTTGTTAAGATGCTTCATTTAGGCCCAGCTTGTCACCTCTGTGTCACTTTCCATAGTTGAATGTGTTCTGTTTTACTAAGACAGGGCATTGTTATCAGAATAGGAAGCAAGATCTGACTGGAAATCAAAAGCGGCCCGTGGAAAAACTATGTTGCTTATTTGCTTTATGACCCCAATCGAGTGTAACGAAACCTGGAGGGCCCCACTGCAAAGTATTAAAAGGGAGCACCCCTACCCCCACACTATGGGCCCGATTCACAGAATCTTTACTACTCCTAAACTGAGAAAAATCATAACTTTAAGACTTTTGGTATTCACAGAATGCATTTAGGAGTCCTAAAGTTAGGACTCCTAACTTCTGTGAATACGGAAATGAGTAAGTGCCTTCTGTAAATACCAAAATGAGTAAGTGCCTTCTGTGAATACCAAAATGGTAGTAAGTTAGTTTTGTGAATCGGGCCTATGTCTCTTTGGGCCTTCAAGAAACCACATATTTACAAAAAAATTCTAAACCAGTGACCTTAAATTATATAGCTTATTATTTCTTTGCTCACTCGGAATTTTGAAACCTTCAAAATGCTTGGACAGCAGCAACTCTGGTGATAAATAATATCTATATTAAAAAATATGACCCAATAAAAAGCAAGGGGCAATACCCTCCTGTTGAAGGTAAATGGTTTCATAGACCAGGAGAGGATCACCAACACATTGAGGAAAAACAAGGAGATTTGCTGTGTAATGGCCACAAACCCATATTTCTCCAAATGTGGCCCCTGATACTGCAAGAAGAATGCTCTAAGGCTGGGTTCTGGAGTTCGAGGAGGCACAGAAGGGGAACATAGTCTGGTAGGCACCTGTCCTGCCCACATAATGGTGCAGAATGGTTCACCCACTGTGTATGAAGATGGGCTGCTTCAGGGCTTCCTCATCACCTGACATAAGATTTGGTATAGGATGTTTAGTTTTAGCAGGAGGGCAGGCAGCAGTTTACCAAACAAAACTCCTAACACAGCTCTATTTTTCTTTTCTCTTGCAATCTCTAAAACTGACTCCAAGTGACAAGCAGGTAGAGGTCACCTAATTGCAACATGGGGCCTACCCACATAGCCAACCCAGTCCACCTCAAAGGGACAGGCTCTTAATTTGTAAAAATAAAATAAATAAATATAAGTGCATGTACCCAAAACATTTCTTAGGAACTCACCCCTCACTGCCCCCTCCTATGTAACCCACTTTCACTGCTAACACCAACCACTGCTCAAAAACAGATTCCTTCAAGAGGATACTGAGCAGGAGTCTCATTTTTAAAAATACAGTCAAATAGTACATTTTACTGTCCAATGTTCGCATACATATTCTATAAAGTCATAGTCGCTGAAAAGGCAGTCTGAAAGGGCACTCATGAAATAGTTCAGTACTTTTGTGGCACGGTTTCAAGGCTCGTTGGGTCCTGGGTCATGGAGTGTTGACGTTTCCATAGGTGTGGAAGATTGGTGTTGCCATGTCGATACAGCTTGAGGCAAGGGGACAGTTTTAGTTAATCAGTAATGGTTGCTGTTGGGTCACTGGTCCTGTTGTGTACTGTACACTGTAATAAAGTCCTATCATGACTACATGACATCGGTGTTCGGGGACCAGCACTCAAATGGATAACCTCCTTCCTCACAGAGAGAACCGAGTGAATAAGACTGCCTACTTATTCCTCCGAACATAAGAATGTTACATGAGGAGTCCCACAGGATCATCACCCAGCAGCACCTCATTCAAAATATAGATGACACCGCTTTCAGACATCATCAGATCACACAGAACTATCATCATCTCTGACACGGACATAGCTCATCCTATCCCTCTCAGATGATACCACTTCAACCAAAACCAATTTCAACAACTGCATGACCAACGTGGGCAACTGGATGAGAAGAACCTGCCTGAAGCTCAACACCAACAAACCAGATTTGCTATTATTTGGGAACAAGAGCTCACCCTGGCACTCCTGCTGGTGGTCATCGGAGCTAGGCCACACACCAGTGCCAACGAACCACACAGGAAACCTTGGAATAATCCTAGATGACAAACTTATCATGTCATCACAGGTCAGTGCAGTATCATCCTCTCACTTCTTCATCCTACATATGCTATGCAAGATCTACAAATGGCTCTACCAGAACATTAGACACACCCTCAAACAAGCTCTCATCGTGAGAATATTTGATTATGGCAACACACTGTATGGAGGAAAATCCACACACCCCCCACAGGCTCCAGACATTCTAGAACTCCATCTGCAGACTCATCCTTGACCTTCCACAACACACCCACATCACACCCCACCTCAGAGAGTTCAACTGGCTCCCAGTACAGAAACGCTGCCTCTTAAAAACTCCTGACACATATCACAACACCGGTCCCTCATAACCCAAACACCATCTGAACTTGCATCAACCTGCCAGACCACTACAATCTGCAGCACTCTCTCTAGCACACATTGACCACATCCCCAAAGTAGAGCTGGAGGCTGCTCATTCTCAAATATCGCTGCCGAATATATGATGTTATGATGCATGCAGTTACAATGCATGATTTTACAACGCAGTCTTTACATCACACCTACCATTACATTGCGTGATTTCACAACACATTTTTTTAAAACTACCATTACAACGCATTCCATTACAATGCATACCATTACAATGCATACCATTACACCGCATAATACTTTTAGGGCAACAGTAGGGTAAGTGTTGGGGTAGTGTAGGGGTAAAAATTACTGTTCCCACTCCAGTGAGTGCAACAGTAGGGAAAGTGTTGGATAGTGTAGGGGTAAGAATTACTGTTCCCATGTACCCCAAAACCCATACCCAACCTAATACAAAAACAAAAAAATCTCCATTACTTACCTTATAATGCATTGTAATGGCATGCGTTGTGATGGTATGCGTTGGAATGGAATGCTTTGTAGTGACATGCATTGTAATAGCATGCATTGTAATGGCATGTGATGTAAAGGCAGGTGCATTGTAACAGTTGTGTTGTAAAGGTAGGTTGTTGTGATGACTGCATTGTAATGGATGTTTCCCTTCGCAGCCAAGTCCTGGAATGGACTCCAGCATCACATAAGGGTCTCAACCCCAATCCTCTAATTCCAGAAAAAGCTCAAGACCTGGCTCTTCTGATCTACTTCAAGGATACCCCAGAGTCAGGTTGTTCAGTCTGACCCCTGAATCAGACCCCCATACCTCACACCTACTCAGCACTAGGATACCCTCACAGGTGATAAGCCATGTTTTACAAATCCTCTTAACATATCAGTCATAACTAGGTCTCCCGGTTTTCACGGATTTTTACATATAAATACAGACGGAAATCTATTTTTCCTTTGTCTGTATTTATATATATATAAATGGCGAAATACTACTAAATGTTGCTGCGCTACCGCAGAGTGTCCTTGCCACGCCCGGTTCCAGGAAATTCCTTGCAATCCTTTCCAATCAGGGTCTTTTAGTGCCCTCCTGTAGGCCTATGGGCACAGGGTCTTTCAGTGACGATCGTGCCCCTCAGCCTATCCTTTTCTGATCATAGCGTCACTGTGTGGGCGCGCCAACACCTCCAGCCCCTCCCTCATAACTTTTGCCCTTTATTTCGGGGGGCTCACCTGCCTATTCTTCCCGTTTGCCTGCACTACAGATGACTGTTTCCCTGCACTACGGACCACTATGTGTGAAGGTGCCTTCCTGTTGCCACCATCGGCTTTAGCTCTGCGTCAGCCTGCCGCCATTCCTATTCACAAGGTAAGTGCGTTACGAGTCAGAATTGCTTGTTGTGGTGATCAAATTTCCTCTGGGCCAATCTCGATTCCTGTTCACATGTGGCCCCGTGTGCACTCACCCCCAGCACCCTACTCCTTCTCAGCATGTTGCACCACACCTAATCTGGGTGACCCTAATACTCGCGGGGGAGTTAGGGTCACTTCTCTGTCTCTGGTACACTTTGTGGGGCCGCTGATCAGAGTTGGCCGGTGACATGCACCAGTGAAGTTGGAGGCTCTGCTTGCAGTGAACGTGAGCCGCACAGTTAGGGGCATCAGACCCTGAGCGGGGCATCTTTTAGGGGCAGGGGAATCAGTGCAGGGGCACCCAGGGTGATCTAATCGCTCCTCCACTGTTCTTGAGTGGCCCCCTCTAACCGCTGTAATATTTGCTGGATGCCACATGTGCATTTCACGACAGGAGAATCAGTGCAGGGGCACCCAGGGTGATCTAGTCGCTCCTCCACTCACTGCTTGTGTTCTGAGAGTTGAGGTGGTGGTCTTTGCGTACAGACAGGGACTGGGGATGCGTTGGAAGGATGTTGCTGAACTCTGACTTGACCTAGGCAAATAACATTTTTCTCTTGTGTTATCCCTCTGTGGTTCTCTTCAGAGGGGTACGTTTCCTGCAGTCTCCCACCTTGTTTCAATGATTACCTGCACTACCGGGGAACTATATTTTCTCCTTTGTCTGTGCCTCTTGGGCAGTCAGGGAGTCTTCCACATATGGATGCCGGTGACTGAGCCATTAAGCACCAGTGCTTCTCAGAAGTCTCGCGGTGCCATTCTAACAGGTAGCGTAGTACGGTGGCTATATAGTAGTTTTTGAGGCAGGAAATTCCCAGTCCTTCCTCTGATGTGAGGGCATACTGTTATCACCTTGGCATTCAGGCTTTCTTTCCCTTGCAAACAAACTTCTCTAGCAATTGTTACATTGCAGACAGAATGTTCCTGGGTGGTTGTAGAGGTAGCACCTGCAGATACAATATTTTAGTTAGTAGGGTCTTTTTAACCAATGCTATACTGCATACATATGAAAGGCCCCTCCATCTGCCGCTTCTGTAAATCCCTACAGGCTATATGGAGGAGGTTAGAGTAGTTCTGATCCGCTGTAGGCTGAACCGTTGAGCAACGTTTAATGCTCAAGTAGGTAATATGTTAGTTTGCCCAGGAGAATTGGCATTGCTGCTGGAGTGGAGATGGGTTCTTCTCGGAGGAATTAAGTGTCAGGACCTGTGACTTTTGCATATTTAACTTAAACCCTTTTACCAGACTAAAGGAGTCTAATTCATCGAGTAGGGCTGGGAATGAGGTTAAGGGGTTGGTAAGTGTCAAAAGGAAATTGTTCTGCGTAGAGCAACTGCGGTCCTTGGAGGGAGTTCCTGTGGGGCAGAAAGGCGGGGCGAGGGAGGGGCAGGGTGGGGGGTGCTAAAAAACAGAATATGGATAATTGGAGGTAAGTAAACAATTTAATAAATAAAACGAATTTCGTAGCGATGCACAGAGCGCTACGAAATTCGTTTTATTTATTAAATAGTTTACTTACCTCCAATTATCCATATTCCGGTTTTTAGAAACCCCCCACCCTGCCCCTCCCCGCCCCGCCTTTCTGCCCCACTTGAACTCCCTCCACGGGCCGTGGCAGGCAAAGAGTGCTGTCTTGAGCGCTGTGTGGCCAAATGTGACTCCGGCAATGTGTGGGTTTCCATGTATTGCCTCCGTCCTACTGTGGGTGGGTGGGTGGGACTTGTGGTCTTCCTCAGGGCCAGCTCTAGGGCAAGTTTATTGTTTTTAAAGCCCCTGCTGCCATGTTCCTTTCCTCTGGCAATTACCAGGCCTCACAAAAATGTCAAGTTAACTGCTGTGATTAACGTTCTTCCTGGACAGAGATTGGAGTTTTGAATAGTTGATGTTTTGATTCATGCAAAGGTAGTGCAGAGGGTTAATATGCCTGCTGCAAAGAACGTGTACCATGTAGATTACAGAGTGCATATAATGTAAATAGATCAGCAGGTTACGGCTTTCAAAAGAGACATAACTTAAAGTCCAAATATAGAACAGTAAGCTATTCACTTTCAGTATAGAGCTGCATACACACTGCAAAGTAAATTTTAGAGCAGAGATTAATGTGGCAAAAAGGGTTATTTTGGGTAGAAATCGATTCTTATTGTTAAAGAAAACTCCCTACTATGCTGCTTATTTTCCTGCTCTTAGTTTGTGCTTTTCCACACCAAGCACTCCTAAACTATATGGCCTACTAGTATGGAATATATGTGTCTCCTACACTTTTAATCCTTTGGCTTACGTAACATTTCCTATAAGCTGATTTACACACGTATGTTTATTGCCTCTGTGTAATGTGTGTGTAATGCAAAGTGCGCTGACATCGTTTACTGGTATGAGTGGCGCAAAATAACTAATTCAATACACCTAAGAGAGAGTGGTTATGGAGACTTGTTCACAATGTAAAGGGTGCTAGTGAGAGAATCCGTGGTGGAGGTAGTCATGGGGGGGCGCCAACTAACATTGTAGCACTGGGCGCCACTAGCGTTAAAGCCGGCCATGGTGTTCCTTTTAATTTGTTATTAGCATGTGTTCAGTTGCCATTTTTAGTTTGTTGTTCCCTCTGCTCTCCATGTACAAGCAGTTGTACATGTGTTGGGGGTTTGTCTGACTATATTGGCATCTTTTTACAATGAAAATAATAAGTTTGTACTGTGAAGAGATTGCACTACAATCTCCATGGCTCATGTTTTATATATGTGTGCCAGTTTATATAACTCGTAGGATTTTGTCTCTACCCCTTCCCTCATTTGAGCAGCAGCCAATTTTGAATCTTTGTGTGTCTTGCTTTCAGTGTGTTGCACTCTCCTGACTCGCCTGTTGCTACAAGGTCCTGATGTCACTTCCTGTTTAACACTTATTAAGGTAAGCCTGTTAAGTTTAGGGTTCAGTACTTCCTTGAGGCGCCCCGTTTACCTTTGCACTTCCATGTAATTATTAGCACACTGTTTAAAAGAGTGGATGTCAATTTTAAATCGGTGGGCCCACTCGGCCTTTCATCCTTATCAGGAGTGTTAAGTCAGTATGGCGTATGCCTACGGTGAGGGTAACTGTTCAGAGAAAAAACACATCATAAAACAACAACAAAAACACCATTTGTCTAACTCTGTCTCCCCATGGGAAAAATTAGAATTTCAAACCTTAAATAAAGCTTTTTTTTTTAACTCAGAGGAAATCCGGAACAATAAGGCAACCACTGCTGTGAGTCTTTCTGCCCTAAGGGGCCAGTTTCGAAAGTTATTCTTTTTCATAGTTTGGCCATGATGTCCTTTTGCATCATTTATTTTTGTGATATGACAGATAGATTACCAATAGCAAAAAAGATTGCAGAGGTCATATTACATAGCATGTCACCATCGCCTACATCTCGCTCGCCCCCACTCCCCGCATCAGCAGAAGCACGAGCGGAGGATACTTCTTCTATCTCACAGCGAAGACATGGAACAACCTCCCTGGCTATTTAAATGAGTATCTCGGACCCTGCAAATGCCTGGACACCCTCTCGGGTGATTCGCTGAGCTCTATAAATCACCTAATTGAGTGAGCGTGTGAATATATAAATAATGAAACAATTGGTATATGTGAACATATTTGGATAAAGAAGAAACTAATTGCAACAAAAAATGTACAAGCTAAGATTAACGAGAAACAGTGATGGATTTGAATGTCTTTGGGGTAAAATTCCTACATACCCAATCCCGCAGTGCAGATAATGGTGTTTTGTCATGGTCACATACAGTATTTTAAACATCAAACCAATGGCTGCTTAATTGTTGAATCCTTACATTTATATAGATGGGCTGCAAACGCAAGGACATTGATGATTACGTACCGGAGTATGCTGAATTTGAAGCCGTATCCCTTAAAGGGATAAAAAGGTTCACCTGCAAGTCATGTCGAACAACTGTTGAGATTGAAAACAGGGCAGTGGATAATATCAAAGCCCACCTGAGCAATAAAACCCACAAAAGACTTTCTTTTCCTGTCGTAAAGAAGGCCCCCATCGAGCAATGCACAACTTGTGCATGCCAACATATTGAAGATGCTGCTCCCCACGCCGCACAGCTCCATCTGTGTGTCCGTGCCCTTCCCCTTCGCGCTACCACTGCTGCCGTGAGTTCAAGCCCCTCTGAGCCTTGTTGCTCTGGGGCTCTCGCCTACGCCTGCTTCTTATCTGTTTTCTGTTTCATTGTATCACTGCTGTAATAATTATTTTTGCCATTTTGTTAAGCATTGTCACCTCACCCCATCCCCCATTTTTCCTCCTGTGCCCAGTGCCTTCCGCCGCTGCTCCCCTGTGGCCCCGCCCCCTTGCCAGCTGATTTGCCAGCCCGCTCCCACCTCCCAGCTGCTCCTCCCTCCCCGCCTCAAATAGAGGCAGCTATGTGGCCGCGCAGCGAACGCGCCGCTGGCATGCCAAAGGCAAGCCCATTTGCGCCTGTCCACGCCTGGAAAGCGCCCAGCGCCAGAACCCCTGGACCTCGCGAACGCCATGACACCAGAATCCACTTTGACACCAGCACCCTCCATGCACTCAACACTGGCCGAAACCACTCCTGCTTCCAAGCCTCACCAAAACGGACTCACGGACATTTCACCTGCCACACCTGCAGCTTCACCTGTGACAGAACCACCAAACCTCAAAGGACCTGACCCAAAAACCTCCGATGCATACTCCTCAACACCCGCTCCGCACGCAAACACGCCGTCGAGCTCTGGGACCTGCTCGACACCTTAACCCCAGACGTGGCCTTCCTGACTGAGACCTGGTGGAACGACTTCTCGGCGCCCGACATCGCCATAGCCATCCTGGACGGCTACAAGATCACCTGCAGGGATCGCGCCAACGGAATCGGAGGAGGAATAGCCATCGTCCACAAGTCCACCCTCAAGGTCGCCACCCACGCAGACGACACCCATGACACCCATGACACCGCCGAACACCTGCACTTCCGGATCCACACCGACCCCACCACCAAACTCAGAGGAACACTCATCTACAGACCACCCGGACCCCGAGCACAATTCAGCGACTCCATCGTCGACCTCGCCAGTACCCACGCACTCGCCTCCACGGACTACATCCTCCTAAGGGACCTGAATTTCCACCTCGAGAACTGCAACAATGCCAACTCCACCACCCTGATCAACAACCTTGCCAACCTCGGCCTCAGACAACTCGTCACCACACCCACCCACGCGCTGGCCACACACTGGACCCCATCATCTCCACGGGCACCCACATCGCCTTCAACCACGCCACCGAACTCCACTGGACCGACCACCGCTGCATCCATTTCACCTACAACAAACCAACCACGCACCACCGCACCCAACAGCTGCCTATCCCCTGCTGGAGCAAAGTCACCAAAGACCAACTGATCACCACCCTCGCACAGAACCCACCCACCGACCCCACCAACCCAGACGCCGCAGCCCGCAACCTCAGACAGTGGATCAGCGCCAACACCCTCGCCCCACTGAAGAAACCCTCCAACAACCATGCCACCAAGAGAGCCACCTGGTTCACTGACAAGCTGCATACCTCCAAACGCGCCTGCCGGAAACTGGAGAAGACATGGCTCCACGAACGCACTTCGGACAACCGCGCAGCCCACAAGGACGCCACTCGCAGACACCACCACCTCATCAGAATAGCCAAGAGATCCTCCTTCAAAAACCATCTGGTGAACAACGCACACGACAGCAAAGAACACTTCAGTATCGTAAAAGAACTCTCCAAACCCAGCCCCAACGCCAACTCACTAGCCATATTCTTCCACCGCAAGATCACTGACATCCACAACAGCTTCAACACCACAACCGCCCCGACTACGCCAGACTCCACCTCCCCTGTGAACACCACCAGCGCCAACCACTTGACCTCCTGGTCCAACGTCAACGCTGACGAGACACGCAAGGTCATGAACTCCATCCACTCAGGATCTCCATCAGACCCATGCCCACACCACGTATTCAACAAAGCAGACGCTGCCATTGCACCCCAACTACGGAAGATCATCAACATCTCCTTCGAAGGAGCAACATTCCCGGAAAGCTGGAAACACGCCGAAATCAACACCCTACTCGAGAAGCCCAAGGCGGACCCCAAGGACCTCAAGAACTTCCGGCCTATCTCCCTGCTCCCGTTCCCGGTGAAGGTCATCAAGAAAATCATCAACATGCAACTGGCCCGCCACCTGGAAGACAACAACATCCTGGACCCGTCCCAGTCCGGGTTCAGACGAAACCACAGCACGGAGACAGCCCTCATCGCCGCCACAGACGACATCAGGCGCCAACTAGACAACGGTGAAACGTCAGCACTCATCCTCCTGGACCTGTCAGCTGCCTTCGACACGGTCTTCCATCGCACTCTAAAGACACGCCTCAGAGAAGCGTGAATCTAAGAGAAGGCCCTGGACTGGACCATGTCCTTCCTCTCCGGCAGAACCCAGAGCGTCCTCCTCCCGCCCTTCCGATCCGAGA
Organism: Lissotriton helveticus; assembly: GCF_964261635.1. NCBI lineage: Eukaryota > Metazoa > Chordata > Amphibia > Caudata > Salamandridae > Lissotriton > Lissotriton helveticus. The sequence goes on from NC_136061.1 coordinate 449,683,545, forward strand.
CCACCGACATCATCTGCGGCGTCCCCGAGGGCTCATTCCTCAGCCCGACGTTGTTCAACGTCTACATGGCCCCCCTCACACAAGTGGCCCGCCAACACGACCTCAACATCATCTCCTACGCCGACGACACCCAGCTCATCCTCTCCCTCACCAAGGACCCGCACACCGCCAAAACCAACCTCCACGAGGGAATGAAGGCCGTCGCCGACTGGATGAGAAACAGCCGTCTGTAGCTGAACTCGGACAAGACGGAGGTACTCATCCTCGGACCCACTCCCTCATCCTGGGATGACTCCTGGTGGCCGACCACACTGGGAGCAGCGCCAACACCTACCGACCATGCACGCTACCTAGGATTCATCCTCGACTCCTCCCTCTCCATGTCTAAACAGGTCAACGACGACTTCTCCTCCTGCTACAACACCCTCTGCATGCTCTGCAGGATCTACAAGTGGATCCCGACCGAAACAAGAAGAACAGTGACACAGGCCCTCGTCAGCAGCAGACTGGACTATGGCAACGCACTCTACGCAGGAATACCAGCCAAACACCTACGATGACTACAACTAATTCAAAACTCCTCCGCCTGGCTGATCGCCAATGTCCCCCAACGCAGCCACATCACCCTCCACCTTAGAGACCTACACTGGCTCCCCGTCAACAAGAGGATCACCTTCAAGCTCCTCACCCACGCACACAAAGCACTCCACAACGCCGGACCAGCCTACCTGAACAGCAGACTCAACTTCTACACCCCGACCCGCCAGCTCCGCTCCGCCAGCCTCGCCCTCACTGATGTCCCCCGCATCCAACGAACAACCTCCAGCGGCAGATCCTTTTCCTACCTCGCCGCCAAGACCTGGAACACCCTCCCTACCCACCTACATCAGACCCAAAACTTACTCACCTTCAGAAGACTCCTCAAGACCTGGCTCTTCGAGCAGTAGCGGCTCCCCCACCCCTCAGCACCTTGAGACCCTCACGGGTAAGTAGTGCGCTTTACAAGTACTCTGATTGATTGATTGATTGATTGACTGATTGATTGATTGATATCCCGCACAAGTTTGTGAAAGCTCGGTGTGAAGGTGGTGTTCCACTTCACCAGACTGATGGTCCAAATGGGAAGCTGATTAGGCAGCTGTGCCCTGCAGCAAGGACAATGTGCAAATCTAGCCAAATGTATGAACAATATCTCCCCGAAGTGTTTGAAGCACAGCTCGGAAACATATGTGAAGCTGTAGCAAATGTCCCTATCTCTTTAACAATTGACGAAATCACAGAGATGCATGATGACCCAGCCATTGGAACATTGGTCACATATTACTGTGATGATGAAGAAAAGGTCCTCTAGTGCATGTCATGTATAAAGAGAATCTCTCTTTTGAGAGACTCCCTTACTATACTCCTTGAGATTGGGTGCTGCATTTATCCTCACCCCCTTGAGGGTTCAAACGCGGCGTCATTGGAACAAGCCTTCACTTGGCTTCCTGTTCCTGACTGGTTCCACGCCCCTTTTTTGAATCCTTGATTTGACTTTTTGATTACCTCCGGACACAAGACTATTGCAACATTGTTTCTCTCTGAACTTGAGACTCTTGCTACCTAGTGTTCCTGATGCCGGATGTGTAACTAATGCCACATTGTTTCACCACGCCAGATGTGAGAAAACTGGATACTTTGTTTTCCTGCCAACTAACGCGGACTGTGGCTACTTTGTTTCAAACCGCTGACTGTTGCTACTAGTTTCAAGCTGCAGACTGTTGCTATGTTTTTTCAAGACAACTGACACTAGTCAACACAGAAGCCCTGTAACACGAGCTCTTTTCCCAGCCGTGTTTATTTATTTTTGGCAGATCTCATTCAGTCCTACGGTTGTCTGCCACCCATTGTGACTGTAATCAGTCCTTACTACCCCAGAGCCGCAACCAAGTCTCTCCTCTAAGCACCCGCTCCAGATTCCTTTTTTTTATTAGTGCTTATTGGCTATCCCCTAAACCTTCTGATTCCTTTGTAATCTCAAGGCTGCTCATTCCTGCTGACGAGTAGCTTATTTTTTGTATATCTAAAGAAGGTCTACTCTAATATTACTCGTCAAACAACTGCAAAGGTGCACCACAAAAAACAATGAACAAATTCCAATATTATTAATAAGCAAGAAAAAAGGACGTTTTGCATTAACGGGATGTTGTTATTCTTTAAGTGGTCTTTATTTTCAATTTATTCAAAACAATGTACAGCCGACGTGTTTCGTCCCAAGCTGGGACTTCTTCAGGGCTTTTATAAATGTGGTCTGTCCCATTTGGAATGAAAGTATGCAGACATTGGAGAGTCCGGACCACGTATTCCCAGATTCAATCATCCATTGTGCACTTTTTGGTGTATATAGTTTTTGTTGTTTCCTTTTCTCAATCAATATGGAACAGACAGGGTTGTACTATGTACTTATGTATTAGTTCAGGACTAGGGGACCTTGCGGGTGTTTCGGCGGGACGTAGGCTTGGTGGATGGGCGCCGGCTGTTTTGAATACAAACGGCCTACTGGAATACAGTGCCCACATCCTTCTCCTGGGGACTTATAGGATACCTTTGTCCCCTGATATTCTGTCAATATTACAGAACATGTAGAAGATGTTTAAACACATGAATTTGTGAGAGTATCCTTTGCCTACACTCAGGAATCCCACCAAACCTAGTCCTGAACTAATACATAAGTACATAGTACAACCCTGTCTGTTCCATATTGATTGAGAAAAGGAAACAACAAAAACTATATACACCAAAAAGTGCACAATGGATGATTGAATCTGGGAATACGTGGTCCGGACTCTCCAATGTCTGCATACTCTCATTCCAAATGGGACAGATCACATTTATAAAAGCCCTGAAGAAGTCCCAGCTTGGGACGAAACGCGTCGGCTGTACATTGTTTTGAATAAATTGAAAATAAAGACCACTTGAAGAATAACAACATCCCGTTAATGCAAAACGTCCTTTTTTCTTGCTTATTAATAATATTGGAATTTGTTCATTGTTTTTTGTGGTGCACCTTTGCAGTTGTTTGACTTGTATATAATTCCATTTGGAATAGGCACAGTAACGATGGGTGCCAGTCAGTGTGCACACAATTCCCTTTAGCTTCCTTAGGGTTAATTATTATTTGGGGTGAAAAGTAGTCAGGTGCTGACATTAGGAAGGGTCCATCGTTATACCTTTGGTATTCTACTCTAATATTACGCCTCATTGAACTTTAACAATGCCACGTGTTAGTAAAGAATTATTTACCAGCCCCTTGATTTAGAGTGTTAGATTTCGTAAAGTGATCAACTCTACAAAATCTCTACAATGCCCAGGGAGATACATAACTGGTAGGAGGAATCACTGTTTATACAGGACATGCACTAAAACGGTTCAAATTGTCCCTGCTAGTCTGAGTTATAAGGCCCTGATTTAATTCTGGTTCCCTTTCAGTTTGCCTCAGTTCATACCCCGTCTCCTGGTGTGACCTACTATTACCTACGGGGGAAGAGTGGAGTGGCCAGTAGTTATCACTCTTCCCCTTATCTCCCCCTGGATAGTGATCTTGAATGGGATTTGTTTGTGTCTAATTGAGGAGCAGTTTTTGGGGAGTATGGGGAAATTCTCTTTGTTCCCGTCAAAGCAAAACTGATTCTGGTTAATGGGATCCTGCGCGTGACCAAAAGTCAAGCCAAAAAAAATAATATTCCACCTGAGCGAAGATGAATACCGAGGGGGTGTGTTCTCCCATGAATGTCACCTTGCAGTCTGCACTACAACACCACTCATTAGAGGAGCTCGTTGCAGCCTTTATAGACTTACAGTCAGAAGTAGGAAGGTTAAGGACAGAGAATCAACGCCTCCATGTGGAGTTGGTTCATGTTAAGACTCAGACCTCTTCAGACACCAGAGCAACAGGTCCCACTCATAAAAACAAGAAAAGCTACCTGCCTATTTTACAGTCCCTTCCACTACCGCTAGTTTTATGCCAAGAGGGGAAGGAAACCATCCTCCTGTTCATTTCACAGTCCATACACCTAGTCCAGTTCCTGTAGCCATGCCTGAAAGATTTAACTGAGACAGTGCTAAATTCAGTACATTCATGAATCAATGTCAGTTGCCGTTTCTATGTAAAGCCGCCTCATTTCCTGATTACGCCGCTAAGGTTGCTTTTGTTATCTCCTATGTAATAGTCAATGCAGCCAATTGGGCTGTGCCATAGGTGGAAAACAATGATCCGTTGTTGTATGACTTTACCCTTTTTCAGGAGAAGATGCGTAGTCTTTTTGCAAAACATTCATTCATACAAGCTAGTAACAATGAGTTATTAATTCTTAAACAGGGATCCAAGGATTTACTCACATACATTACCTGTTTCAACAGATTAGTCACTGAGACACATTGGCCAGAGGAGAAAAGGACCTCTTTTTTTTTTACCCAGGGCTTTGTGACGAATTGAAAGATCTACTGTCTCGGATAGTGGACCCCCTAGAGGATTTCTCTGCTTTTATAGATCTAGTGGTTAAGTTGGATCATAGATTGAGTAAAAGAAGAGGGGACAAATCACGCCATACACTTTCTTGATTCCTGGTAGTATGATGTGACAAAAAGGAGAGTATGGACACCAAAGTCTGTCGAGAAGAAAGAGAAAAGAAGAAAGCTCAAATTATGTTTATATTGTGGGAAAAGAGGGCACTAGGCTAGAGATTGTCCTTTAAAACCTCGTTCTCCTCCTAAATCTGTAGTGGGTACCGACTACTGTAGGTCACCGTCTGGAAACTGCCTAACTTGCAGACACATGAGACTGGTTCTTCAGGTTGTTTAATTCCTCAGGTCTCCAAATATCTTGCTAATACAGTAGCTACTGTGCCTAAACATTTCAACTTGTCAGTTACATTAGCTATCTCTTCGCAAATTAGAAAGAATCTATCTATTCTGTTGGATTCAGGGGCCACAGGGAATTCTTTAGACATCAAATTGGCCCAAGAGATGAGAATCCCTTCTTGACCTAAATCTCGTCCTGAATCAGTGTGCGGTGGATGGAATCGAGTAATCCTCAGGTTTGGTTACATATCACACCCTTGACATACCATGGTTTGTAGCAATGGACACTCAGAATCCGTTCAATTTCACTTGATTGATGCGCCTAGCTTTGGGGCCATCCTTGGTGTTCCCTGGCTACAAATCCACAATCCCCATATAGACTGGACTTCTAGAAAGGTTACTCTGAAATCACTGCACTGTATGTTACACTGCCACCAAGAAGCCAGTGACTGGAAAAACACCCTATGTTGAACTCTTGATACTTCTGATGAATAACTAAGTGTACCTCCTATGTATGGAGAATATAAGGATGTCTCGATGAAGTCAAAGCTACTACGCTTCCACCTCATCAGAGTTATGACTGCTGAATCGATTTAGTACCAGGGGCCGGATTCCCAGTGAGTAGAATATATGCTTTAACAGATCCTGAGAAAGAATACCTGCAGACGTATATAACTGAAATGTTGGGAAAAGGATTCATAAGACACTCCACATCTCCTGTATCCTCTCCCATATTTTTCATACCCAAATGGGAAGGAGGATTGTGCTCTTGTCTAGACTACAGTGTGTTGAATTGTGTGACTATCAAGAACAAATATCCCCTTTCTCTTATTTCGGCCTTGTGAGACCAAATACTTGCAGCCAAGATTTTTACGAAGTTAGATCTCAGAGGGGCATATCATTCGATACAGAGAAAAGTAAGGTACAAATGGAAAACAGCTTTCTGGACGAAATTTGGTCTATACGAATACTGCGTGATGCCATTTGGCCTCTGTAATGCCCCCACTGCTTTTCAATTTTTTGTTAATGAGATTTTAAGAGAATACCTGGATCTCTTTGTTATCATTTACATTGACAATATATTGATTTTTTTCTCAGTCAGAACAAGAACATGTGGTTCATGTTAAAATGATACTGAAGAAACTGCAGGAAAATCAGTTATTTGCCAAACTAGATAAGAGCACTTTTCACACCAACGAAATTGCCTTTCTAGGTTTTGTGATCTCTCCCGAAGGCATCCACATGGATCCTAAGAAAGTAAAAGCCCTGGTGCAGTGGCCTAGTCCTGGTTCTGTAAAGGAAGTGCAAACTTTTATAGGATTTGCTAACTTTTACAGAAGGTTTATAGCTCATTTTTCTGAGATAATCACACCTATCACTCGTCTACTCCACAATGGAGTTAAGTTTGAATGGTCTCATGCAGCGGAAGAAGCCTTTGTCAAATTGGAAGAATGATTTGCAACAGCCCCATTATGAAACATGCAGTTAACACATAGCCTTATTATGCGGAAGATGATGCATCCTAATACGCGGTGGGAGGAGTCTTGTCTCAAAGAAACCCAAAGACTGGTTGTTTACATCCAGTTGCTTATTTCTTTAAAACGCTTCTCCCTGTTGAGCAAAACGATACAATCGGAGAATGCGAGTTATTAGCCATCAAACTCGCTTTTCGGGAATGGAGAATTATCTATTGGGCACCCGCACACTATCACTATCTAGTATGCTCATGAGATAATGCAGTTATTTGATCAACTAAAGCCTTACGCCTAGACAAATGAGGTGGATCTTATTCTTTAGTGAATATAATTTTGTGATTACGTATCATCCTGGTCCACAACACGGTAAAGCAGATGCCTTATCTGGAATAGGGCAACTTAGTAGACTCTTGCTCGGCAGTACCTCCTTCTGAATGGTTAAAAGATCCATTAAATACCATTACTAATGGATTATACTAATATGCCAAAAAACCGTTGGTACCCACTATGGATTTACAACTGCAGATGATTCGATGGTGTCACTATGGTTCACTAGCTAGGCACCCAGGCGGAGAAAAAAACCCTACAAACCTGTCAAAGATGATTCTGGTGGGATGGGATGGCCAAAGACATATTAATGTATGTAAAGTCATGCTCTGTTTGTGCTAGACAAAAAACCTCTCCCGCTGCTCCTACCAGATTGTTAAGGACCACCTCAATTCCCTCGATACTCTGGCACTCCATCAGTATGGATTTTATAACTGATCTCCCAAGATCACAGGGATAAATCCATCCACTACCCATATCTGTGGTAGTGGATTTGCTCACAAAGATGGCTCATTTTATACCCTTAAAAAAGATTCCATCTTCTAAATAACTAGCACAAGTATTCAATGAACAAATAGTCAGATTACATGGTCTTCCCTCCATTATCACATCTGACAGAGATACACAATTTGAGCCTAGATTTTGGCAAGGGATGTGTGCGGCTCCTGGTATTGATGATAGATTATCTACAGCATACCATCCTCAAACAGATGGGCAGACCGAAAGAACGTATCAGATTCTAGAACAATACTTACGTTATTTATTAACCACCATCACAATCAATTGGGTACAGGCTCTTTATCTGGCAGAATTTGCCTATAACAATACCACACATTCACCCTCTGGTATCTCTCCCTTTTATTTCTCTCATGCACACCATCCTAGGTTATTGCCTTGTCCCCTGCCCTCCCAATTAGTAGAGATCCCTGCAGTCAAGACACATCATGGAGCCCTCCTAGCAATATGGAAAAAGGCCACACAGCAGTTACAGAGAGCTAAAGATGCTATGAAACAACAAGCTGATAAGCATCATCGTCCTGCTCCTGTTTATAAAATTGGCGATAACGTATGGTTATCTACCAAGAACTTGAGGTAAGAGGGACCCAGAAAACTACAGCCTCGATACAAAGGACCATATCCTGTTATAAAGGTCTTAGGTCCTGTTACCCTAAAACTCAGTCTACCCGAAGACCTGCGGTTCCATCCTGTTTTCCACACCTCCTTACTTAAGACATATACCCCTTCTCTAGAACCCGAGGTACCACCTCTGCCCATCCTGAGTGAAGGGGAAGCAGAATGTGAAGTGAAACATATCCTTGTATTCCCGTAGACACAGAGGCAAGCTGCAATACTTAATAGACTAGGTGGCATTTTCCTCTGAAGATAGATCCTGGGAACCTGCAGACCACGTCCATGCACCTGTTTTAATATGCAGATTTCATGCCCTACACCCTGCAAAACCTCGCCCCATAAATAGGCCTTTGGGTGGGAGAACTGTCAGGAATCAGGCCATTTGTTCCATAATTTGGAACAGAATATAGGTCCACTAGTGCATGTCATGTTTAAAGACAATCTCTCGTTTGGGAAACTCCCTCACTATACTCCTTGAGATTGGGTGCTGCATTTATCCTCACCCCCTTGAGGGTTCAAACACGGCGTCATTGGTACAAGCCTTCACTTGGCTTCCTGTTCCTGTCTGGTTCCACGCCCCTTTTTCGAATCCTTCATTTGCCTGTTTGACTCCCTCCGGATGCGAGACTATTGCAACATTGTTTCTCTCTGGACTCGAGACTCTTGCTACCTCATGTTCCTGACGCCGGACGTGTAACGATTGCCATATTGTTTCACCACGCCGGATGCAAGAAAACTGGATACTTTACGATACGAAGAATCTTTATTTCGGCAGATGCCATAAAAGAAAACAGCAGTAGTACATAAAAACAGTGCAGTAGATTACTATAAAAAATAGTACAAATAGCAGCAGATTGATACTCAAGATAAAAACAGTTCATATAAGCTCGACACAAGGAAAAGCGTACAATAGTTAAGGAAATAAATACATTTCAAAAATGATTTAAAACAGGATAAAAGGACAGTATGAAACCGTAGGCAAACCGTGCTCAAGTTCGGGTAATTAGGAGCCTGCGCTTATTTTTATTTATTTATTTAAGAAGCTTGTAAAGCGCGCGGCTACCACCAAAAGGGGTGTCCCGGCGCTGAAGACGGAAGGCTCAGAAAAAGAAAAGAAAACCATTAAAACAAATTTAGGCGATGGAAAACAGACAAGTTTTTAATTTACTGCGAAAAAGGAATTCCGAGGGGCTGAACCTCAGGTCAAGTGAGAGGCTATTCCAAAGCTTGGCGGTCATTACGCTAAACGCTCTACCGCCCATTCTGGAACGTCGAAAGCGTGGCATAATCAAAAGACGTAGGCTATTTGATCTCAAGGATCTGACCGATTGAGACACAACCAGTCGCTTTTTCAGGTATCCTGGGCCAAAGCCATTAAGAGCACGGAAAGCAAGAGTCAATATCTTGAATTGGATGCGACATGCAATGAGAAGCCAATGTAGCTTCTTACGGTAGAGTGCTACCGACTGACGATACGGGATGTTACCGATCAGTCTCGCCGCCGCATTCTGCACAATCTGCAGGCGTTCAATTTGATATAAGGGGGCACCGGCATATAGGCTGTTAGCATAATCCAAATGTGATGTAATGAGAGCGTGGATAATGGTTCTGCGGGCATCTAGAGGAAGGTATGGGAAGATCTTTCTGATCATGCGTAGTTTAGCAAAACAGGCTGATGTAACCTTGTTAATTTGGACTTTACATGAAAGAGCATTATCAAATTGGAAGCCCAAGTTACGTACTGTTTGGACAGGAGTGGGAGGAGGATTGAGCACTGTAGGCCACCACAGGCTAGAAGGCAGCGGGGTTTTCTGATTAAAAAATAAGACCTCCGTCTTATCAGTGTTAAGCCTGAGGTGATTGGTGGTCATCCAGGAGCATATGTTGTCCAGGCAGTGGCGAAAACTGGCAAAGGTGGAGTCAGAGTGATCTCTAAAAGAAAACACAAGCTGAGTATCATCAGCATAAGAGATCCCTCTGACCCCCCAAGACTCCACCACTTTAGCCAAAGGTGCAAGATACACATTAAAAAATAGAGGGCTCAGGGCAGAGCCCTGAGGAACACCACAGAGGAGGGGTTTACCCTCTGATTTAAAAGGCTTAAGAAAAACCTTCTGAGATCTTCCTGTGAGGAAGGACTCGATCCAGGTTAGCACAACGCCACCAATTCCAGCTTGACTCAGACGATCTAATAGTATCATATGGGATACCGTGTCAAAAGCGGCAGATAGGTCGAGGAGGACCAACATGGCCTCCTTGCCCCTATCCACACACTCACGGATCGTCTCAGACACTTCCAAGAGAGCAGTCTCAGTGCTAAAACCTGTTCTAAATCCGGATTGTGAATCGTGTAATATTAGCTTACTTTCTAAATATTCCGCCAGTTGTTGCTGCACGGCCTTTTCCAGAATTTTAGCTGGTTTGGGGAGGAGGGAGATGGGACGATAGTTGCTAAATTGTGCTGGGTCCGCATCCACCTTTTTCAGGATGGGGACTAGCATAGCCTCCTTCCAATCAGTCGGGAATAGGCCGGTGCGGAGTGATGAATTCCAAATAGAAAGAAAAGGTCTGACCAGTAAAGGGGCCAAGTTACCCATAACTTTGGCAGGGATCGGGTCTAAAGGGGAACCCGATTTGCACTGGGAAAACAGCCTTAAAGCGGACTCAATAGTCATCTCTTTAAAGGACTTCAATGATACAGTTTCCAGAACCCTATCACAGGGCGTCGAAGGAGTCCAGTCAGTGGAGAAAGAAGATCTAATGTTGTCGATTTTCTCTTGCAAATAGTCAGACAGACCATTACATAAGGCCTGGCTAGAAGAATTCTGAGGCACCCTAGCGGGAGGGTTAACAAAATCTTTAACAATATTGAACAAGGTTTTTGAGAAGTTATCTGCATTTTTGATTTGTAAAGAGAAAAAGTCTCTCATCGTGGAACGTTTTAGTTTAAGAAAGTTTTTTTGAGCCGTCTTGTAAATAATTTTAGATTCAAGGTCGTAATTTTGACACCATTTGCGTTCTAGTTTTTTACAGCGGCTCTTTTCCTCACGAAGGGCCGGGGAGAACCATGGGGCAGATGGTCGGGATCTAGCGGAGGTAACAGATTGTAAGGGAGCAATGGAATCAATAGCAAGGAGCAGAGAGGAATTGAGTTTGGACACACTTTCGTCAATGTCATTAGACAGGGGATCCGGCTGATAGGAAAATAGGGGATCCAAGGCAATACAAGTAACTTTATGCCATTTTCTCCCAACCTCCTTGCCAAGTGCAGCGGGCCTAGGTACAGAAAAAAGGTTTAAATCAAAAGGAACAAGATAATGATCTGACCAGGTTAGGGGTAGAGGGATGGGCCTTAATATTCGAATGATTAGAAAAAATTAGGTCGAGGGTATGGCCGGCTACATGGGTTGGGCCCTGCACTAGTTGAAGCAGATTCAAACCCTGCATAGTTTCTAACAAATAAGTGGCCTGCGCACATAGTGGGTTATCCACATGTAGATTAAAATCACCAAGCACTATAAAGTGTGGGTGTTTGAGGGAGAGGTCTGCAGCCATGTGAATTAATGACGTTAGTGAGAGGTTCGATGCTTTGGGAGGGTTGTATACTAAAATACCAGCAAGGATTACAGCAGCCGAGTCAGCAATGGTAAAATACATAGCTTCAATCATTCCAATATTCGTAATTATACTGATGGTCAAATTAAGGTGAGTTTTTAAAATGATAGCAAGACCCCCTCCAGTTTTTCCACCTTCTCGATTTATACCCTTTAGGAGATACCCTGGAGGAGTAGCCAAGTAAATGTCGGGATTAGAAGTGTCTCTAATCCAAGACTCAGTGAGGAACAGAACATCCCAAGCGTCAGAGACAAGTGACGTCCAAATTTCACTGGCATGACGAGGAAGAGAGCGGCAGTTGACCAAGCCTGCTTTCAGCGTCAGAGGGTGAATCAAACACTTGGCCAGATCGGGATGTTGAGGGGAACGTTTACTCCAAGGGGGTAATGTGAAGTAACAGTGTGGGCATTTAAAAGAGCCGACCTCCAGATAACAAGGACAACAGCGAGTTGTCGGCTTACACATGCCTGGTCTCAGCTGCAGAAGCTGATCTCCACCCCAACCAATACGACTGGCCTCCGACCGACAGCCAGGGGGACTGGCCCTAGGCATGGGCCAGGCGCGGACGGGCGCAGACGGGCTTGCCTTAGGCGCGCCTTCGGCTCGCCATCGGCGCGCCCGCTGCGCCCGCCCGCTGCGCGGACGGGAAGCCCAACCATTTAAACAAATGGAGAGGAGGGTGGGAGGCGTCAAAGAGCTGGACCGCTACCCTGCCTTCCCCAAAGATGGCGGCTGTCCCTCTGTGTGCCGGCGTCAGCGCCTGAATCGGCTGCGCCGGTGTGCAGAGACCCTTCAAGCGACTTCAGTCTCGCATGCAAGGATCACCTCGCTAAGTGAGGTAAAATAGCACAGTTTAAAATATATACACACTTTAAAATATATTACCAGCCAACAAGCGCTAAATAGAGTGGAGGGAAAGTAGAGAATGCCCCCGGCTTCCGCCTCAGGGGAAAGTAAGCATTACGTCTGCCAGCCAACAGAAAATAGCACCTTAAATAGCAAGGGAGGGCGGGAGGCGTCCAAGAGCTGGACCGCTACCCTGCCTTCCCCAAAGATGGCGGCTGTCCCTCTGTGTGCCGGCGTCAGCGCCTGAATCGGCTGCGCCGGTGTGCAGAGACCCTACAAGCGACTTCAGTCTCGCATGCAAGGATCACCTCGCTAAGTGAGGTAAAATAGCACAGTTTAAAATATATACACACTTTAAAATATATTACCAGCCAACAAGCACTAAATAGAGTGGAGGGAAAGTAGAGAATGCCCCCGGCTTCCGCCTCAGGGGAAAGTAAGCATTACGCCACATGGCAGCCAGAAATTTTGAAACAGCACATATGGTCGGGCCAGTTGTGTCGGTTTTGAATATTCTAAATGCATGAGAGCATTGTTTGAAAGCTAAGTTTTTACATAGGGGAACAATCCAATAGTTCCTGGCCTTGCAATACCCTGGGCAAAAAAACAACATGTGTATTTCACTTTCAGTGTCACATCCACAGGCCGTACAGTTTTTCGGAGTAGAGGCTGACCACCTGCTAGTAAAATCTCGCAGTGGAAGTACACCATGTCTCCACTGAAGATATCATTTTTTTGCTAACACAGGGTATATGTCATCGAGGAACTGCTCAAATAAGTAGGAGTCTTTATTTTGCAAAAAAGAAACAGTGATTGAACCTAAGTGGGAGTTGGATAGTGCAGCATTCTGTCTGTCTGTCTGCATGGAATATATGTGTTAATTGAGTGCGAGACAGTCGTCTGCAACCATTCTCTGAGTCTGACCACAATTCAGGAATCTCTAACCTGATGAATTCCTTTCTTATATAGGCGAGCCAGGGAAAGTTGCCTGAGCCTGTGGCAGTCAAAATTTCCTTGAGTTCCTCTCTGTAATGTGTAAGCTCCGGGGTGACCCAGAGCCTACGCCAAAATCTCAGGGGTTTTATGGCTAACTCTTCATCAATAGGTCTAATTCCCAAATCTAACCTAAGAGGAAGCAGTGGGGAACTAGATGGTAAGGCCAACAATCCACTTAGAAATTTATTTTCAGTTTTGGTGATTTCAGACCTATTACAGAATCCCCAGAGTTTTCCCCCATACATGATAGCTCCCCTGGCTTGTGTTTTGTAAACCTCCAATGGTGGTCTCACAGGTTTAATAGTGGAATTGTTGGAGAGCCTAAGAATTCCACCAGAGAGTTGCGCCAATTTGAGTAGTGACTTTATCTGCTGGGGTCCCCATGTCAGGTTTTCATTTAAAGTCACCCCCAATTAGTCAAAAGTGTTTACCCTCTCTAGCATACTTTCCCCTAAACTTGGGTTTGGACGTGAGGTTCTTGGTGGATTAAAGATCATGAATTTTGTTTTTGAAGTATTGATCTCCAAACCTCTAACTATGCAGAACTCCTGAAAGCCATCCAAAATTAGCTGAACACCCATTGGGGATTTGGAGAGCAAAAGGGTGTCGTCAGCGAACATGATCGCTGGGACCCTGTTGTTCTGTATTCCGTTAAGGTGGCCAATTACCCCGTTAACGTAGAGGCAAAACAGGGTCGGCGCAAGTACGCAACCCTGCCTTATCCCCCTACCTACTGAAAATCTGGATGAAAGCTTACCATTTTTTCCACATCTGACTTGGCCAAAATTAGCCTTGTGCAACCTAATCAATATGATCAGGAGGTATGTAGGAACGCCAAGGTCAGTAAGAACAGCCCAGAGTTTCCCCCGAGGTACAAGATCGAAAGCTGAACGGAGGTCAACGAACACCATATAAAGGCTGCCACCCTCTATTCTCACCGTTTTCCAATACAATAATTGTAGACGGAAAATGTGGTCAACGGTGGAGGTGTTCTTTCTAAACCCTGCCTGGTAGGGACTAAGGATGGCAGACTCATTGATCCAGTCCTGCAACCGGTCCAAGATGAGCCTTGCAAAGATCTTTTGAGGGACGTCAATAAGACTAATCGGTCGGTAGTTGGTGGGGAGCAGAGGAGAGCTCTTCTTAAATATGGGCACTATCTCTGCGCCCAACCAAGTACATGGGACCGACATGCCGTTCATGACAGCGTTGAACAATATCTGGAGATATGGACCCCAGATTTTGTGCTCATGTTTGAAAAGGTCCCCATGTAATTTGTCCAACCCTGGGGCTTTCCCTGAAGCAAGTTTCAAGATAGTATTACAAACTTCAGGCACCGTGAACTCTATCACCTCCATGTCCACCGGCAGAGTGGGGAGAGCGAACCGTTCCTCTGTACACTCAAGGAGGCCCTGCATAGAGTATAACGCCCGATAGTATCCTTCCCAGGCCTCTGGGGCTATATTTGATTCAATAGCTGCCTTTGGCGTAGTGCATCCATTATTGATAATGGTCCAGAATTTACGTGGGTCTTTATTTGCCAGCGCCAATGATAGGTTGGACCATTTCTCTTCGTCCCACTCTATCTTAGCACATTTAATCAAATGTTTATAGTGTGTCCTCAAGATTTTGATAGCCGGTGTATTATTCTCTTTGACTGCATGCAGTAGCTCAGATTTGGCCTTCCTGCATGCAGAATTATACCAGGAGTGAGGAGGCGCCTTTTTTACTCTTCCCGACACCCGGGGATTAAGAATCACGCCCAGATTTCTCAGTAAATCTTCGTGGAGAGATTCCAATTTACTGAAATACTCCGACGATGGAGGTTGATTAATTAATGTCACAACCTCCGTAAATAAGGGGATTGCAAGGCTGTATAGTATCCCTAATTGATCTGGATGTTCCAATAAATGTTGCGATTTGACTCTACGTCTGTCGTTGGAAACAATAAGAGTGTCATCATTGGCCCCAGAGGCTGAAGAACCCTTGCTACTGCTGTATATTAAGCCCAAATCTAAAATTAGTGCGTTATGATCACTATCTGCTCTATCTGAAACAGTAAAATCATTGACAAGTGGCCATAACCTTGTTTTAACTAAAATGTAATCAATAAGAGACATGTGCCCAGGCTTATTATAAGTAAATTTAGCTGGAATGTCCGAAAGAGTTCGGCCATTACATGCTCTTAAAGAGTTATTTAGGGTGAGTGCCGTGATTTGAATCACCAACGGCGTCCAAGCCTTAGGTGGTGGGACCTGGGATAAGGGTATCGACCAATGATTGTCCTCTGAAGTTAGCACTTCATCATTTAAGCCTTTTAGGGATTCGAAGTGACAATTAAAATCACCACCGACCACCAAGCGAGTGTCACTCGGGATGGTGGGAATGAAAAGGGCTAGGTCCTCAATGGTAGTAGACTCATTACTTATGCTGACAGGTCGAGAGTAAACATTGATTAATGCAAGTTTGGAAGCAATAGACCAGGTGAGAACTACACATTGGATGTCTCTAGAATGGGTTTCTATAGATTTGACACTACAGCCAAGATGGATACCAACCCAAATAATCAGGCCCCCAGAGGGGCGGCCTTTCCCTCCCCAGGCAGCCGGCACACCGAATGCCGCAAAACCAGTCCGGTGTTGCATGGTACGAGCCCACTTCTCCTGAAAGAGACACACGTCAGAGCTATCTACAAAAGTGCCCCATTCTGGGCAGCTCATCTTGTTAGGGAGCCCGGCCAGATTCCAAGATAGTATTGTGAGTGAATCTGGGCCTGTACCCTCGTCCTGGCCACCAGCCAATTTCGCACTTTCTGCATTAGTCTGGGTCACTGAACACACTGTAGTCACCAATTGTGTGTCTTCCAGTACTGTCAGAGTCCCCGAGTCTCTGCAACTAACAACAGAATATTGGCTATTACTGGGACAGGGTAGGATTATTTCATTCAGACCATTCAATCCCTCCAGCCTCGCCCCTGTTATGCTCTGCCTGTTCCTTCTTGAGGAATTTCTCCCAGTATTCCCTCAACCCTGTCAGATTCAGTTGAATCCCAATTTGTTTTACCCTGGGTGCACCCTAGTCAATCAACTAGATCCAATCCGCTGTATCTATTATGCAAGGAAATTGTCGCAGGGCCAACAAACTCAACAGTTTCCCCTCGTGCGGGTCCATCCAATCGGCGACCCACCCGTGTCCATGGTTGGCCGGAGCCAGTGTTGGTATGTAGTTGTCCCGGGGGATAAAAATATGCCAGGGGGAGCGGTTGTATGGCAGTTGCAAGACAAGGGTGAGGCCATTGGCAAATGTGGTGTACTGTCTGTGTGTTTCTAAGATGTATCAAAATGCAATCCCCCTTTACATCCTTCTCCCTTTGGCCCACCCATGACACCCTACGAACAAATAAAATTTCGCTAGTCACGGCTGAGGGGAGTGGTCTATTTTTGTTTAACCAATCCGCGACTTTATTTTTGAGTGAGGTGTAAGATTCCTCACACGCGTTGATAATTTCCAGAACCCCAGCTAGAACCACCACATATGGGCTAGATTGAGGCGGCAAATCAATTGTCACGGACTTGGGGTTACTAGTGCGTTGTTTCTGTTTGGGTGCCTTAGTTTCAGGGCATGTGTTGGAATTAAGTCTTATGTTTGGAGCTTGCCCCATATTACAAACAACACCTGCACTCCCTCTCATATCCCTCTCCGCTCTCCCAACATCTGGTACAATAGGATCTGGTATGACTGGCCTACCCGCCCCCGCATCATTGTGGATTGTGAGTGCCGGAGTAACTATACCTGCAATTGTGCCCATATTATTTGGGCCATCAAGAACTACAGATGCAAGTTTATCATCTGCTTTGGACAAATTAGCGACATCCCCTACAATGTGGGTTAGAACATTGGTTACAGACGCTAAGCTAACTTCAAAAGCAGCCAATCTATGAGTAAAGGGTAACAAAAGATCAGTAAAAAAAGCCCCCATTTTGTCCCAAATAGTATCGTTTGCAGAAGGCATTTCAGCAAATACTGGGTCGGGTGGCGCCCATTCAGGTGCACCCGATGCTACTTACAGTTCTTCAGAACGAACGGGGGATATCCGCACCACGTCGTCTGATCCCAGGTTCGTAGGTTTACTGTGACTGTGGTTCTTTTGGAGTGCTATTTCCCGTTTCTTTTTGGTCGGCCCCTGCTTTGTCAGTGAATGATCTTTTCTGCTCTTAGAAGAAGTAGTCCTTGATCTTGTTAAAGGGGGTGAAGCCTGTGCCGAAGCCATAGCTTCCATGGCTATGCTTGGTGAGACCGTCGCTGTTAAATTGGCCACCGTGGAAGGGGAATTATTGCCACAAGATAAATCAAGTACAAGTGGACTAAGTAGAATGCATCCATTTACAGGCGGGACAGGGTGAACATGCACATCAAGAGATAGCCTCCGCTTTGCAACCGCTATCTCCTGGTCCAGTGCTTTAGATGCCTTTGTAGAAAAATAATCCAAAGTCCCCATCATACCTGCACTGTTCGTAGTTGGCTTATCTTTAGTAATGCAAGACGCCATTGCTAATACTTGCGCAAATGCACCCCGCACTGTGAGGTTTTGAGTTAGTTTGCTTACCAGGCGGGAGTGGTCCTCGATGTCCAAGGCAGACGTTAGATGGTGGGCCCGGCCCGGCCTTCCCCAGCCTTGAACAGGCTCAAACGGGCCCGTCCTTGGCCCGGGCTTTGCCCGGCGTCGCCCGCGCACGTCCCGCGGGACGGGAGGCACTCGGCTGTTAAATGGCGCCTCCGGGTGCTGGCTGTGGCGTCACCGGTTCGCTGGTGATTGCAGGGGCACTTGGGGGATGTAGTTTTCAGCCGTTGCCCTCACGGCGCCTTGAAAGCCACAGAACCACGGAGTTGCCCCGCCGCCGTTTCCCTCACGGCTGGAGCTTGCAGCAAAGTTCTGTCCTCAGCCCCCCCTGAGCGCTCGGCGCTCGGCTGTTAGATGGCACCTCCGGGCGCTGGCTGTGGCGTCACCGGTGCGCTGGTGATTGCAGGGGCACCTGGGGGATGTAGTTTTCAGCCGTTGCCCTCACGGCGCCTTGAAAGCCACAAAACCAGTCCATGGGAGGAGAGAGTTTGTGAAATAGAAATGGAAAGCTTGGTTTGACGACTTTGCATGATCTTATGCTGGTGAGATATTTTACATTTGATGTCAGGCAGTTTACTTATGGGACTAGACAATTTGTTTTGGTGTAGCTTGACTTGACTGGGAGCTTGCACGCACATAGGGTGGCTGTATCCAATGGTGGTGGTGGCTACTGGATGGCTGTTGCATTAGTCATTTGATCTGTGTTAGAAGTAGCTTTTAAATAGGTTATCATCCATATTACCATGATTTATGCTTTCTGTATTAATTTCCCAAGAGTTTGTGGGTGATAATGAGAAGAAGCGTGAATGAGGATTAATTGGAGGTGTCATAATCAGTTGCCAAAGGAGGTAACTATCAGTCCTAACATTGCTTGTCATAGTGGAAACAGATAGAGCCTTCAGGATATCAAACAATGCGGTGGAAGTGTGGACTTTGACACCCCTGTTGGTTGACCATTAAACTTTCATACAAGATGTTGTGTGGCTCATATTACGGTTATGGCAACCTGAGATAGTACGTTCTATTCACATATGTCTTTGAGACTATAAAGAAAAAACATTGCATAAGTCCAGGAATAATATCCTTTGTAAAATATAAAAAAACTAAATGTAGGTCAATTTTAATGGAGCACATTCGGAGACTATGATGTCTGCCTCTGAATATAGTTCCTTCCTAGCTTTCATAAGACAGTTGAGAACAGGGTGTCTGAGGTGTTGTTATAGGCATCCTGGACTCTGATCTGACAACAAACTCTCTTTGTTTTGTGCTCGTTGGCCAAAAAATGACCACAAAAACATGTTTAGGAAATCGACCTTGAGAAAAACATTCAGTACGGGGCCATGGAAATACATAGACTTGCGGTATCACTTAGCACAAAGACAAATGAAGTAGTAAGATATATTTACATATGTGTTATTTATATAGCCCAAAACTAGACAAAAACCATCTTAGCATTGTACAAGGTCAAATCAAAGATACAATCAACATCTGATGGGAGGGGTAGCTGGTTTGTGGACTGTTAATGCATCATAATTAGGGTTCCCGGTTGTAGGGTGTTTATTTTTCTGACATTTCTGTCTGTATTTATCCATTTATCCATATTTATGTTTTGCTAATTTTATTTGTATTTATCCATATTTGTTTCGGGCTTTATAGAAAAATGAAGCTGAAAGGCTTGCCTGCCAGGTTTCAATGCTGTGAACACCTGCAGAAGATAAATCAGTGCACTTATATGAAAATATGCAAAATTCAATATCAACCTTGTGCATATCTATTACTGTTAAAGTCTTTTTAATAAAAATACTTTCTTTTTAACCCCCAAACCTATCAATCCACACAGCTACTGGCCAGGCAGTGTTGATAGACAGCATTAGAATTACTAAAAAGGCAACCAAGTTTCAGTTTTTATCCACATTTAAAAATAAATACAGGCATGAAAATAAATGTTTTCTGTCTGTACATATCTGTAAAAATCAGTAAAATGGAAAAGAGGGAACCTTAATCATAATGTAGTGTACTTTAAAGTGTTATTACACTAAATGGTGTTAGAAATGAAGTCTCTACTTGGCAGAGGTATACACCCTGTCAAAGTAGGGACCACCACTCTAGGGTAAGCCAGATGCACACTAAAAGATAACGTGTGCTCAGCCTCTGGTAGCTTGGCACAGAGCAGACTGGCTTCACTAAAGAGGCAATGAGTAAAGTATTTCCCCTTCACAATGTTTCAGACCTTTCAACCCTACCCAGTTCACCAGGGTACCTTGCCATCTTACCCTTTCATTCATAGTTTGTTCCAGTTTTCACCAATGAAGGGAATGTTTGAAGTCTCACATGCATTGGAGGGAATTTACCCTATTTTGATCTACCATTATTTGACACTTGATGCCCTGATATTCTCACTGGTGGGGGGACAATTAACAAATGTGCAGTAGCGGCTGGCACAACTCGAGGGTGGCAGGGCAGTGGGTAGGGGGATAAGGGGATTATTAAAAATAGAAAAAAACATACCTTACCACCGTGTGTCTTTGTCGTCTCTCCTCTGGAATGAAACCGGAAGCAGGCGGCCAGGTTGCCATGACCAGTCACAATGCTGCAACGCAGTGTTGTGATTGGTCTGAGCGTCATGATTTTGGTGCTCAGCCAGGGACTGGGGGCCTGCACATGTTCTCCATGCAGGCTGTAATGCAGCCTGCGTGGAGAACATGCGAAGTGCGCATGAGCAGGCCAGCCAAACAGTCATTGCGCACTTAGGAGGGTGCTACCACTCCTCACCTGTGAGCAGAGAAGCCCACCCCACAAACCTGCCGCAGCACGACAAAATAAAGTAATAATAATATTACTTTAATATCATTTTATATTTCCTTTCTTTCACTGCTTCAAAGCATTGGGGTTACTCTACTCCACCTTAGCGGAGGAGCCCCCACTGCAAATGTGCACCCTGAATCCTTTTTGCAGGTACCTATTTGTTCCAGAGTGATGTCTCTCCTCCAGCTACTGGTGTATCGTTTGTTATCTGATTATAAGCTGTTGCTGTTGATATTAAAATTAATTTTGAAAAGTTACAAAATGTATGTAGTGTACTCTAAAGCAGTGTATCCTCAGCTCTTTCTTAAGCTGGCGCAAGGTTGTGGTAGTCCTGCTCGATATTGGAGCTATTATACCAGATCTTAGGTGCACAGATGGAGACGGCCTGTTGCCTTGTCACATTAAGTGCCACAATTTTGCATTAGTAAGGCCTCACATTTTTCACATTTGATGCAACACTAACTTGAGTCTGGGAAGGATTTAAGAGCACTAATCACATTCAGGTTCACTATCACATCTACGGATGCAAAATCATCGTTGGTGTAAAGTAAGCAATATATTTTGAATTCCAACTCTGAGCAAAATCGTATTTAATGCAAAATCCGATTTAGGCATTAAATCACATTTAGATGCTAAGTCACTACTGGGGCAACATCAGCAGAAAAACTTTTAGAAGCACAACATTCGAGACAAAGTTAGGTGCAAAATGATTGGTGCAGAACCAACAGGCGTGGGTAAGCACTTGAAGGCCACAAATGTACCTCCATTGCTGTGGTTTGTAACCCAGACAGGTTAGAAACCACTGATGCATTTCCTAATAGAACACACAGAAAGGGGTAAACTATTCTAAGCTGCCTCATAGCCCTACCCTCTCCCCCACACCCAAGCCTGTCCACGTCCTTGTGGTTCATAAGGAATTGCAATGTTTCATGAAGAGTCGCATTATGATTTTAATGCATTGCAATTTCCTCCTCACACCAACTGCTACTTTAAAAAGTGAAGGCTTTGCAAGGGTGAAAATCCTTCTAAAGATCGCGCCCCACATGTCCAAACTCAATTTTAGATTCACAAATATATGATTTTTGTGGAAATTCAGAGCTAAACCTCGCCTACGTCAAGAATATGTAACAGCTGCTCACAAATGTGAATTGGACCCTCACTCTCTAAACCTCTACCCAGGAGCTATATCGTGGCAGACAGAGGAATAGTCAAAGATTGAAAAATATTTCACCTTCAATAGGACTACAAATATACTGATTACAACGATCTACTTTTTACAGCTATCTTTTTCGAGACTGAGCGTGCTAAACTGTCAGATACTGACCTGGAATAGTAGAGGGCGAGAGAAAGCATATACAATATTAGTTATATAACCCACTGCCGCAAAGAGGTTAGTTAAAATACCTCTTTAACAGGATGGATTTAAATCGTGAAGCCAAGGCAAGCTCGTGTAGAAAAAACAGAGAACATCAACAAGAGTTAGAGGCATTAGGTTTACTGCATTACCTTTCCCATGGTGAGGTGGTGGTGGTTGGCCGTGTAACTGCCCAGCTGATGTGCTACGGTACCGAGCGCTGGTTGTTCTACTGTATTTATACAGGTCAGCAGCGCAAGTGCAGTTTGCATAACAAAGTCTGATTTAAATAGAACGTACTTAGGTAAGCAACTTTAGCAGCTCTCCTCTCTCCCAAACCTCCATCCAGGCATAGTGCACAGATAAACAAACGAAATCAAACAAATAAAAGCACAAGCTGCTGCAGTTTCACTGGGGTCACCACCATCCTGCATGTTCTGTGTTTGGCTGAAAGCGATCATCATTCATCGCTGAATGTCCGTGCTTTGCTGAGGCATTTGAGGCCTGGCTCTGACTGATATGTCCAGCACCTTTCAAGGGTATAAATTCACAAAGCAAGTGGGTTTATGACAGACGTGGTTTCACGGTGAGACTGAGGCTTACGGACATGTGTGAAAAGAAATGTTTACGTTGTAGCAAGGTACTTTCATTTTGTTTCAGTTTATAAAAATGCTTAGATTGTCTTTGTCAGTGTATGTTCTTTGGGGCATATCTGTGTATGTGTACAAGGAAATATGTGCACTGTGCATTGGTCACTGTTCACTTGTATGAAATAAACTCCTGACACAATACCTGATTTAGATTTTACGGATTTATATTTCACTGGACGGGATATCCACCATCGTTGTGAAGGAGCAACCTGTGCCCCAAAGTCTAAATCAATCCAAAAAAGGCATCAAATAGACCACATAGCACAAGAGGAGGAAGATCACTTACCAAGCAGATTTCTGTTACCTAGGGCCTAATCTAGACCTTACTTTACTCTGTTGGTAGGAAATTAAGGGGCAGATTTAGAGTTTGGCTGAGAGGGTACTACTTTACAAGGGAGATTAATACCCTATCCACCAAACTGAAGGTCCGTCCACCTAAAATTTTCTGACATGGAAAAGGTTATTTAAAAAAACAAAACAGCACTAGGTTTTTTGAACATTGATATTGTCCTTCTTATTGTCTTGAAATAGCTGTGTTTTTAGTTAGTGGGCAACTTTTTTAAGAATAAGATGCTCACTGTTAGACCTGGCATCCTTGGTGTGGGTTTGCCGTGTATTTTTGCCTTTGCCTCCTGTGTTTTTACTGTGTGTTGGACTTCGCTGATCTAGATGCTTTGGACACTTGCCACTGCTGTTCAGGGCTCATTCTGCAAATTCTTGTCATGGAATAGTTTTTCCATAATTGGCTTATTTGATTTACTGTTAAGTCCCTATTACAGTGCACTGTGTGCTCCCAGGGCTGGTAAACCATATGCTGCTAGTGGGCTTGCAGCACTGATTGTGCCATCCGCACAGCAGCCTTATAAAAGGGTCCCAGATCTGCCATCGCAGTGTCTGTGTACAGTTCAGTAGTGCCATGTCAGGCTGGCAAGTGCACCCACTTGCCAGGCCCTGACCTTCCCTTTTCTTACATGTGAGTCACCCCTAAGGTTGAGGTTCTGTAATTCTCGAGTCTGACTCCATTTTGTTCTGTGCCACCATTTTGTGTTGCCTTCACGTAGGCCTGTAAAGGTAGCCTGGCAAACAAAGCGGCCTGGCCTTCTTAGTTCATGTACACATTAACTAGGTTTCTTTTTGACTCTGAAATGAACTGTAAGAAACTGCCCTCTTCACCTGAAACTGACCTCGCAAAGCCAATTTCCATGATGGATCTTTGTCTGAGATTGCCAATCAATGTTCAGGACATCGTTAACTTTTTAGTTTCCTTGCACATGCCTTATCTTGTTCAGCATCTGTTACTGTTTCTTTTTTATGTTTCTTCATTACATGGGTTATGCTTTCAATTATAGGTTTGTCCGGCTTGTGGAGATTGAATTTGACACATTCCTAATAATTAACTTTTGGGTTGGGATATTGTAAATTGAGTTTTTGCTATGTGATAATTTGTTTGAAAATGTATCATATTGGCTAGAATTTTGTGCAGTGGGTGTACATTTATAATGTGAAATATTGGGTATAAAAGGAGACGTCTCGCCTTAGTAAAATGAGCAGTCTCCTGAGAATTTACACCGTGATGTATTTCTAGGATCACTGTTACTAGCTGCAGCTAATAAAATTGGTCTCTGATGCCATCCAGAAGTATTCCGTGTCTTTGAATACCAAGACAGGTGAACTTGAAGATCTTAGGCGTGTCCCTGACGCCGCTGGGTTAAACCCCGGTTCTTCAACTGGAGCCCAACGTGGGGCGACTTCAGCAGTACTGGTCCAAGCCCGAAGATTGTGAGGAGCCCCGTGAGGAAATTCTGGAGGACGGCCGCCACTTCATTGACCCCTGCATGTCGACGTGGACCAAAGGTTTTTTCTGCGAGGCTTCCCCTTTCCGACGGCTGCGAAGGACTGCTGCCCTGACTGTCGCCCTGTCTTGGACCCTCTTGTGATGATTTGTAAGGCGAGACGTTAGACGGTCTTCTAGGTGGCGTGACAGACATTTTGGAAGTGGGTTGCTCCCACGACTTTGTTTTGTTTCTTGGTTTTGATTCGGCCATTGCAATAGTCAAAGCCGAGGGGTTCGTATCATTACGAGTGTCTCATTTTTTTGATAACCCCTTGAAGTTTGAAGCAAGACTAGTGAGCTAAAGATGCCTGGTTTTGGCAAAATTAGGAAATGGTTTTGTTGTAGTTTTAATAAGGATTCCCGATTGGAGGACTCGTGTCCGATACCTCCGGTTGGAACTCCAACTTATGAGCTCTATTCAAAGCATGGTGTGGGTCCCATTACCTTTAATGAAGTATGGGTCCATTATACAAGGAAAGATGGTGTTTTACGATGGCCCCAACATGGTAGTTTTGAATCAGATGTTTTAGATAACCTTGAAGTTGCGCTATTTAAGAAGAAAGCCCGGCCGGCGATGTTTGACTCTTTCCACCTTTGGCGTAAGGAAGCCAAACAGCGAGAAATTAAGCAAGCTAAGAGAGATAGGAAGGAAAGGAATATGTCGGTAATGCAAGCTGCTAGGCAGTTTAAGGAAGATGAAGAAGATCGTGCGATTGAAGTGTCAGATAGACAACATTGCATGGCCATTGACAAATGTTACCCGGCTTTGCCACCTCCCCTTTCCAATGTGACTGAAGACCCAGAAAAGGATCATTTGATGTCACATTTACTGAGATTACCACCCGCTTATGTGCAGGGTGCTACTGCACCTCTGTTACCTCCAGTTGTTGCACCCCTGCTGTTGTTCAGCCATCTGTTGCTTCACGGGTGGTTCTTCCTCCCGCGGCACAGCCCCCTCCAGGGCCGCCAGCTTTGTCACCAGCCTTGCCTCAAACTCCTTTGCCTTACACTCCTTTATCTTCGACTTCTCTCATTTCTGTCCCTACGTCTCTCTTGCCTCAAAACACTTTGTCTCCTGTCCTTATGTCAACTTCTTCTCCTTCTGCTCGGCAATGAATGACTGAGACTGTCACTAGTCTTTTATCTCCTTTCTTTGGGTCACTGAATATGACCTCTGTTTCTGAACGTAAGCAGAGACGTAGTCAGCTTCCTGGTCCCGAAGAGAGGGCAGTGTTAGATCTTCTTGCTCGTAGATGGGTTTCAAATGCCTCCAAGTACGGTCCACAAGTGGTTATGGATATCTTCCTACAGTGGGAGGCACCAAAACAAAGGTATGTTTTTGATGTCATGTGTACCTTCCTTCATCAGGAGTGGGAAGATAATGAGTTGGGTTCAATTCCACTGGAATTGATTAATGTTCAGTCTGAATTTGCTAAAGGAACGATAGTGGGTTCCGATGTTGAGGAAGCGGTAGAGACACTACTCACTTTTAGGTCTAGACTTCCACCTCAGTTATTGTTCGAACCTGACCCTTCTGTTAGGAGAAAAGTGAAGCAGTATCCTATAAGAGAGGTCCCCCCTGTATGGAGAGAGGCAGTTGTGGCTGATGCCACTCATGGTATTGTGGCTGCACCGGCTCATTTTCAGCGAGTGTGGGTACATGTCCCTTGGAAGAGAGCTGAGGTCCTGGCTCTTAAGCAGACCTTGCCTGACCCCCGTAAAAATCCTGCTGGTTATTACAAGGAGTTGTCTCAGACAGTTGATGCGTGTGTTATGAATTTAGCTGACATAGATATGTTGATGGGTAATGTAGTTCCTCAACCCTTGTGGGCGAAGATCCATCACGAGGATCACGCGCCAGAGTTAGGAGATACGTGGGTTAATATTACTGCTGCAGATGGTCGGCAGGTAGGAGGTGCCAAACCTGAACCCTTAGTTGCAGATCTACCTGGTAGGATTATTAATTTAATGAAAACTATGATGCCTCCTTTGCGGGTGAATTGGGACAAGTTAGCAGCATGCAAACAAAAGAAAGATGAGAGTGTGTCTGATTTCTTCAATAGGTTTGAGGAAACATTCATTGATCATACTGGTCAGGACATGAGTACAGAAGGTGGTAAGAGGTTGTTTGTAGATAAGTTTGTTTTTAATTTACTTCCTGAACTTTCTAATAAGTTAAAGGACTCTGAGAGTTCATGGGCAGTTTCTTCTTCGGCCCAGATATTGGCTACTGCACAATACTATGAGAATAGAGATAAAGATGAGAAGGATAAAGTAGAGAAGAAGACTAGAGAATTAAAAACGAGAGTTCTTCTGTAGCAGGCTTATTCGCCTCCCCCTAATCAGCGTCAGTTTCAGCAACCCCCACAGTTTCAGAAACTGTTGCAGAAGCCTGAGTCTTTTGCTTCGCGACTCCCGCTAGGTTCTAATCAGTGTGCTTATTGTAAAGAGGAAGGTCACTTCAAGAATAGTTGCCCGATCTTGCTACAGCGTGCGACTGGTATGTCTGGTCTGAGAGGTCATGGTGGTTACCAACAAGTACCTAGGGGTAGGGCACGTGGTAAGTTTCCCCAGAATGAACGTTCCTTTTCCCCTCAGAATTCTATGAATTATTTTGACCAACAGAATGTTCCGACCGCCCAGTCCGCTCAGTACTACACTGATGATTTTTATGTTGGAAGTGAGAGTGTTGGTTTTAATGATAGTTAGGACAGCCATGGACAAAGGGAGGGAGTAGTGTCAGTTCCAGTAGACCAGAGTGGACCTTATGTTGAAGTGATTACATCAGGTGTGACAGAACCTTTTCTTTTGGATACTGGTGCAGCAAAAAGTTCTATCATGCACTCTAAACTCCCTGGCGCACCTTTGTCTGGCTTGACTAATGTTTTGGTAGGATTTTCTGGCGCCCCAGTTTGTAATCCGGTTTCTTGTCCTTTGCCCCTTTCTATTGGTCCTTGTGAATTGGAGGCTCCCTTATTCTAACGACTGGCTGTGGCGAGAATTTGTTGGGTTTTGACTATTCGAAAAGATTGCATGCGACATTACATTGTTCTCCTTTGGGAGTACATCTTACAGTGGGTAAGAAAGTGATTTCCCCGATGTATCTGTCTAAGGATCGCCTTCCACTGGAACTGCGTTCTCTCCCTGATACACTTTGGGCTACAGGTCCTAATGATGTTGGTCTCTTGCAGATTCCACCCTACGTTGTTACCCTTAAGTCGAATGCTAAATTACCTCGCATTCCTCAGTACAAAATTTCCAGTGATGGCGAAAGAGCTCTTTTAGCGATTATCCATGATTTGGTTGAGAAAGGTGTGGTTGAAGAAACAAGAGGTAATGTGTGTAATAGTCCTGTTCTGCCTGTCCTTAAGCGTACTGACTCTTCTCAGCCACATGTGTATCGGTTTGTGATCGACCTTCGAGAGGCTAATAAGATTGTTGTGCCTCAGTTTCCTGTTGTTCCAGACATTACTGCTTTATTGACTATGATCCCTGCCTCAGCTGCTTGGTTTTCTGTTATTGATCTGAAGAACGCTTTCTTCAGTATTCCGATTGCTGAGAAAAGTAGGGATATTTTTGGCTTCTCTTTAGGAGGCCGCAGTTTTCGGTTTAAACGCACTCCTCAAGGTTATTGTGAGAGTCCCTCCATTTATAGTCAGGCTTTGAAAACTCAGCTTGATACTTTTGCATTGCCTTCTGGTGCTACTCTTATCCAGTATGTTGATGATCTGTTGGTTGCTGCTGATGATGAAGAGATTTGTAAAGAGGTTACTCTTTCTATGTTGCGACACCTCTCTGACCTTCATCATAAAGTGTCACCTTCGAAGTTGCAGTATTGCCGACAAGAAGTGACCTACTTAGGTCATCTCTTGTTGAAGGAGGGAAGACGATTGACCCCAGAGCGTATTCAAGCGATTGCCCAAATGGCTGTGCCATGCACACAGAGAGAGGTGCGTGCCTTTTTAGGTTTCACCTCGTATTGTAGACAGTGGATTCCGAATTTTTCTTTGCTAGCTAAACCTTTGTTGGCACTTACTCTTAAGGACACGCCACACCCTCTTCCTTTGTCTGACGAATGTCAGAAGAGTTTTTCTGAATTGCGTGATGCATTGTGTTCTCCTCCGGTGTTGGTACCCCAGACTATAGTAAACCTTTTACACTTTATGTACACGAGAGAGAAGGTTGTGCGTTGTCAGTATTGACGCAACAATTTGGAGACAAGCAGCGCCCATGTGCGTATTTTTCAGCCACTTTAGATCTGGTAGCTAGGGCATTGCCTAGTTGTCTAAGAGCTACAGCAGCAGCGGCTGTTTCTATCTGACAGTCTGCTGGTTTGGTATTGGATAATACATTGATTGTGATGGTTCCACATGCAGTGGATACCCTATTGAACAGAACAAAGACTCAACATCTTACCAGTGCACGTTTGTCAGGTTATGAGTTGACGCTTTTGGCTAGCTATGTGCACATCAAGCGGTGCAACACAATGAATCCAGCTACATTGTTGCCAATTTTTGCAGAGACAGATGTTCAGGAACAGCATGACTGTTTTCTCCGGACAGAGGAGGAAACGAAGGGTAGAGTTGATCTGAAAGATACTCCTCTTTCGAATCCTGATGGTACCCTATGGGTAGATGGTTCGTGCTTTAAGCTTCCGAACGGAGAGACGACTGCAGCATATGCTGTCACAACTTTGCACACGATTGTTGAAACAGCACGTATTGTACAGAATTCAGCACAAGCAGCGGAGTTGATAGCATTGACTAGAGCGTGTGTGTTGTCAAAAGGAAAGAGAGTGAATGTTTTTAATGATAGCCAATATGCATTTGGCATGGCTCACAGTTTTGGTCGTTTGCGGAAAGAGAGAGGATTTCTTACTTCCCATGGTACGAAAATTCAGCATGGACAATTAGTGAGTGAACTTCTTGAATCACTTACTTTGCCTTTCCAAATTGCGATAGTAGGTGTAGTGCGCATAAGAAGGTTACGGATGATGTGGGTCAAGGGAATGCGTTTGCAGATGAAGTAGCGATAGAAACAGCGAAAGATGTGACGAGTCGGATGTATGTTACAGGTCCTGCCAGATGGACCTGTGGAAGGAGGAATGTGTGAAGATACAACAGAAAGTGTAAAGATGATTCAGGTAGAAGCTACTGAGAAATAATTGAGTATGTAGAGAGAGAGTATGGGAATGTTGGATTCAACAGGCTGATGGGTTGAGTTGTCAGAGCACCGGCGATGGTTGTTGCCGGATGCATATGTGCTCCCGGTGGTTACTATGGCTCATGGGCTGGCTCACATTAGTTCAAAAGGGATATGTAAGTTGTTGGCTCCGGTATGGCAGAATGGTGGAATTCCTAAGTGTGCTGAGAATCTGCATGATTTGCTCGATGCATAATCCTGGAAAGGGAACCCCAACTCCAGCGGGTCATTTTGCTCCTCCAACGTATCCGTTTGAGGTGCTGCAGATAGACTACATTCATATGGAAAGATGCAATAACTTGAAGTATGTCCTTGTGGTTGTTTGTGCCTTTTCCAGATGGATAGAGGCCTACCCCCTAAAGGATAATACTGCCTTGTCTACAGCCAAGGTTTTGCTCAAATAATTTTTCTCCAGATATGGCTTGCCGAGGATGGTATGGAGTGATAATGGAAGTGAATTTGTGGGTCAGATTATGAAGAAAGTATGTGCGGGTCTGGGTATTAAACAGAAATTTCATGCTGCAAATCAGCCCCAGTCAGCAGGCCTGGTCGAGTGCTATAATGGCACTCTGAAGCTGAAGTTGGCCAAGGTGCAAGCGCGCTCTGGTCTTACATGGCCCGATGCCTTACCATTGGCACTTTTGTCCACGAGAACGAGTACATTCTCGCGTGGGACTTAGCCCATACGAGATTGTTTTTGGACGCCCGGCGAATGTCTGGGGTGTGCCAAAGCCTAAGAAGTACAGTGATATTGAGTACCCTATGTTGGTTAACTACTTACATGATTTGACTGCTAAATTGCGTGTTCTTCACCAACAGGTCCATGACACTTTGCCTTCAGTTTCTGTAGACACAGGCCACACAATTCAACCTGGCGACTGGATTCTAACTAGGAATTTTCAGAGGTCAAAGAACTTGGAACCAAGATGGACCGGTCCATAACAAGTCCTGTTATCAACTCTGACTGCTATTAAGGTGTTCGGCAAGAAAAACTGGGTACATGGTACCCATTGCAAGAAGATACCTTTGCCCTTACCGTACGATAAGTGGGTCCGGGAAGGTGTTGCCGATTCCGAGAGTGAAAGGGTTCCAAGATTTGTACCTTTTAGCGATGCACATCTGGAATGGACTCAGTCAGAACGTGCGGATAATGAAGTCTTGCAAGAAGCTGTGCCGCCGTGTTTGAGATTTGATACTACGCATCCAGAGACATTCTTTCAGGATCAAACTGTGCCAGGTAAAGAACGCTATAACTTAAGGTCTAAAAAGGACAAATAAAATCAGTTTTTTTGTGTGAATTACACTCTTTCAGACAAGAGACTATTTTTCTATTGCTTTTTTGAGCCACCATCCGGGTTCAGCTGCAGGGTCGCGGTATAAGACTTAAGGGGTGGCTTGCGTATTGACGAAAGGTCTGTGGTTCTAGGGACGTCTAGGACGCCTGGACGCACACTTGAGTGAAGAGGGAAAATTTCCGCGAGCAGCACGTTAGAGGATGGAGTCTGTTGTAACTGAAAGAGATGTTGAGAGAATAGATCTTAAGACAAGATTTTGTACATTGATATATAGCAAATGTTTTATAATATTGTGCTTTTTGATGTTTTTAAGTATCACATTAGCTTGTGTGGGTTGTATTGTCTATGTTACACACCAGACATCTGCACCCACCTCCCAACCTATGCTTTCTTTCACTACTGTTTCTTTGCACCAGTTTTATACGTTGCCTGAACATGAACAAACAAGGAGATCAGAATTTGTCAACAACTCGTTCATACAGTTGTTGCATCAGCATCAGTTAGTAGTAAATACCACTAATTGTTGGGTTTGTGGTCTTATGCCTCATACGACAGATAAAGGTATGCCATATTTGGTTTTGCCTTTTTCTTTTAATGGGTCTGTGTGGGCTTTACAGACCATGTTTATGCAAATGAGGTACGCCCCTTACGTTCCCTTAAAGATAACTCCAGCAATAATGCTTTGATAAGGGGAATAGTAGCTATGATTCGAGATATTGATGCATATAATGCTATCCCTAAGGATGAGGTGCAGGCTTATGTTGGTTGGAACGTGACTGGATATAGTACTAGCTTGACAGAGAAGGAGAGACGAAAGAGGTCTCCCCCCATTTGGATTGTACCCCACCGAGGCCATTTTTGTTTGCAAGGTACTGGTCGGAATCCGAAAGCTCAGCTAGGTAAGAGTGTGTGTGCTCAAACCTATGTCTATTCATCCCGGACTTCTCCACCGTTTGTGCCAGCTAAAGGCACATATTTTGTTTGTCATGACAGAGCCTACACATGGTTGCCACCTGATTTTCAGGAACATGTTATGTGGCGTTTTTGCTTCCCCCTACATACACTACTGCTTCAGACTATCATAGAACGAGCTATGGTAGAGGTGTCGTCAATAAGGAAGATACTGCAGCACACGAAGTAGGAGATTTTTTCAAGGGCTTCTTGCCCTTTTGGGGTCCTATGATCAATAGTAGGCATATTCAACAGCTTGTCAGCATTGTTGAAGCTACTATTAATGAGACAGCAGGTGCTCTTAGTAATGTTACAGCTGAGTTTCAAGCGGACCGCCTTATGACTTTGCAGAATCGTATGGTATTAGACATCATACTTGCAGATCGAGGAGGAGTATGTAAATTGATTGGATCCAGTTGCTGTGTTTACATCACAGATAATGCCCCTACAGTGTACCAAGCCATCTCTAGGTTGCATAAGATCTCTGAGTCTATCCATGTAGACGAAGGAGACTGGTCATTGACGCAATGGTTTTGGGGACTGCTGTCCAAATGGGGATGGAAGATTATGACATTCCTTGGTATGGTTTTAGCCATCCTTTTCTCTTGTTGTCTTTGCATCCAGGGTGGTCCCGCCATTTGTAGTGTTTGTGCTACTATGTGTGTTGGGAGATCTGTCCCGAGAGAAGTAGAGAATAATAAAATGATGCTACAGCAACACTTTGATGACCTAATGAATATCGATATAGACCTAGATTCAGATTAACATGAGTCTTAGGTTATTGCCTACGTAATGCCAAAAGGAGGGTCTGAGGTTCTGTAATTCTCAAATCTGACTCCATTTTGTTCTTTGCCACCATTTTGTGTTGCCTTCACGTAGGCCTGTAAAGGTAGCCTGGCAAACAAAGCGGCCTGGCCTTCTTAGTTCATGTACACATTAACTAGGTTTCTTTTTTACTCTGAAATGAAATGTAAGAAACTGATCTCTTCACCTGAAACTGATCTCGCAAAGCCAATTTCCCTGATCGATCTTTGTCTGAGATTGCCAATCAATGTTAAGGACATCGTTAACTTTTTAGTTTCCTTGCACATGCCTTATCTTGTTCAGCATCTGTTACTGTTTCTTTTTTATGTTTCTTCATTACATTGTAATTGTAATTGTAAAAATATTTATTGAGCGCGGTTGCTGCCCGTAGGCGTCCAAGCGCTGGATTGAAGCAAGGAAGAGACGGGAGGCTAAGGTACGAAGGAACTTGCAAACAGCAGTGTCTTTAAGTTTTTCCGGAATGGGAGGAGGTCTGGGTTAGACCGGAGTGAGATGGGGAGAGCATTCCAGAGCCTGGCGGCGTTCAGAGAAAACAGCCTACCCCCAGACCTGGCTCGCTTTACTCTGGGGACAACGGCGAGGAACGCCTCCGTCGACCGAAGGTTCCTGTTAGGGTGGTAGGGGGTGACAAGGTCGGTGTTAATGGCTGGACCCGTCTTCCAGAAGGCGCAGTGCGCCAAGCATAGCGCCTTGAAGGCCACTCTCTGCCTCACTGGCAGCCAGTGAAGATCTTTTATAGCAGGTCTGGCTGACTGGGTGCGTGGGATTTTCAGCAGGGTGCGTGCTGCACAGTTTTGCACAACCTGCAATTTCCGGAGGGTCATCTCAGGTGCCCCCACGTATAGGGCATTGTTCGAGTCCAGGCGGGACTGGATGAGACCCTGTATCGCCACCTTTTTGGCCTCTAGGGGAAGTAGCGGGAGAACCTTCCTCAAGATTCTAAGTAGGCCAAAACAGGTGGCGGACAGTTTTGTGGCCTGGGTGGAGAAGGAGAGTTTGTTGTCCAGCCACACTCCCAGGCTCTTGACACTTTCCTTAGGGGTGGGGGGGGGGGCTAGTGTGCTGGGCCACAAAGAGGAAAAAAGCACAGGAGAGGTTGGACCTAGGAGCATAAGCTCCGTTTTTTCTCCGTTTAGTTTTAGGGAGGAGTTGGTCATCCAACCCTTAACGTCCTCTAGGCATTTTAGCAGGTCGGCTGGGGAATGCCTGTTGTTCTCCGTGGCCAGCGAGACCACAAGCTGGGTGTCGTCGGCATATGACACGATTTTAATGCCATATGGTTCGACAACACCCGCCAGCGGTCCCATGTACACGTTGAACAATACAGGGCTCAGGGAGGAGCCCTGTGGTACTCCGCAGCTCAGGGGTTTGCTTGAGGATATCGTCTCTCCGTCGAAGATCTGAAACGACCTCCCAGACAAGAAGGAGTCAAACCACCTTAAAGCGTCACCAGAAACCCCGATGTTATAGAGACGGTCCAGCAAGATGGTGTGGCTGACCGTATCGAAGGCGGCACTTAGATCGAGGAGGATCACTGCCACTGATCCTCCCTGGTCCAGTATCCTTCTAGTTTCTTCGGTGACCGCTAGCAGGGCGGTTTCCGTGCCATGCTTCGGTCTGAAACCTGTCTGGGATGTGTGTAAAAGAGCGTGGACCTCCAGGAACTGGACCAGCTGTGCGTTTATATACTTCTCTAACACCTTGCTCGCCCAAGGGAGAAGTGAGATGGGACGATAGCTGGAGTGGTCATTAGGGTCCAGGCTGGGTTTCTTCAACAGCGCCCGTACCATGGCCTGCTTCCAAGCTGTGGGGACTGAGCAAGTGGATATGGATGTGTTTAGAAGATCCAAGATTACCGGCAGGGTGGCTTCGCTTGCCTGCATCAGGATTTCTGGCGGAGCAGGGTCACAAGGAGAGCCAGACTTGACTTGTCGTGCCACCTTGCTTAAAGTGTCGAGGTCCAGAGGAGGGAAGTGCTCGAGGGAAGGCTGGTCTATGTGAAGAGGTGGTCTAGGGGGAGGTGGATTAATAGCATCCAGGGTTGTGGCTGCCGTTGGGAAGGTAGAGTAAATTTTTAGAACTTTGTCGTGAAAGAAATCCGCAAGCTCATTGCATTGGTCCTGGGTGTTGTTGGGAGAGGGTGCCGTGCTGGCACTGGAACATTGCTTTATAATTTGAAAAATTTCTTTGGGCTTGGATTTTGCCTCTAGTATTTTGGCAGAGTAGTAGGTTGCCTGGGCCGTTCTGATCCCTTCTTTGTAGGCTTTGATCGCCTCTTTGTAGGAAGCCTTTTTATCTGGGAGGAAGTCTAGACGCCAAGCTCTCTCTCGTTGCCTGCAAAGGCGTTTTAGCTGTCTTAGAGAGTCAGAGAACCAGGGGGCTGATTTCTGAAGTCTCTTTGAGGAGGATCTACGAAGTGGGAGGATCGAATCCAGCGAATGGGTGATCCAGCTTTCATAGTGGGCGTTTGCCGCATTGTGGTCTAGGCAGGGTAGCGGGCGAGTGGAGTCCAGTTTATGCAGCCAGGACTCCAATGGGAGTTTTGACCAGTTCCTCCTGGTGGTGAGTTGGGGCGGTGGCTGGGGAGTTTTGAGTTTGGTCCAGGTAAATGGGACCAAAAAATGGTCTGACCATGGAAGGGGGGTGGGTTGATCAACAGTTAGATCTTGGCAGTTGCTGAATATAGGGTCAAGTAAATTACCCTTGTCATGGGTCGGGCTGTAACCAGTTGTGACAGTTGGAGGGCTTCCAGGTCATCTTGTAACTCCTGGGCAATGTGGTCTGAGGGGGAGTTAAAGTGAAGATTGAGGTCCCCTAGGATCGTGTGGTTGGCGGAAGAAAGAATTATTTCCGCTATAATTTCTTGGAGAGACCTATGGAACAGTTTTACAGGCTCAGGGGGGCGGTAGATCAGGGTGCCGGAGAAAGAGTTATTCGCATTGAACTCAATGCAGAATGCTACACTTTCGCACTCAGGGATAGTTTCTGCTGTAGTACGGCATCGGTACTGGTTTTTCAGAATGATCGCCAGCCCTCCGCCTCTCCCTGCCGGTCTATCCACTCTAATGATATGGTAGCCTACGGGTAAGGCTTGAACCACATCAGGTTCAGAGTGAGCAGTGAACCACGTTTCTGTCAGAAAAACCGCGTCAGGCTTTTGCTCCTCGAGCAGCATGGCAATCTGTAGGCTGTGTTTAGGTAAGGAGCGGCAGTTGAGCGCATACATATGGTATGTTTGTGCCGCGGTCGACGGGGATTTACGGAAGAAGTGATTGCACCCCGGGCATTGGGCGGGTAGCTCTGTGGGAGCAAAGATATGGGAGCACTGGGGAGTGACAGTCCTACCTATGTTGTATAAGTCCGCCGAGCTGTAAGTCATGCCTTGGGTGGGGTGGGAGCCAAGGTTTCTGGCCCCGGGTCCCGTCTGGTCGCGGACGGGCGCAGACGGGCTTGCCTTAGGCGCGCCTTCGGCGCGCAAACGGCGCTCCCGCTGCGCTCGTCCGCTGCGCTTCCTGTAAATGCACATATTTAACCCTGAGGGGGGTGTGGCCTAAGTGGGCGTGGTCAGCGTGCACGCCTGGTCTGATGGCGGCCGCTGGGGATGGTGGGAGCGTGACAGCGTTCAGCTCGGCTGTGCGCTCAAGAATAGCAGATCCTGGCTGTGGTGCAAGATTAAAAACAGAGTAAGTGACACCACGCAAATCTAAAAATGAGCTTCGTTTTTTTAAAGTTACCACAAGTGCCTGAAATACATTAGTACCTCCAGCTCCCGGCTTTCCGCCTCAGGAACTGGGTCAAGAGAATACAGAAGCGCTAGTGGTCAGCGCTTTTGTAGGTTAATCGGGAGGCGTGGCCTAAGTGGGCGTGGTCAGCGTGCACGCCTGGTCTGATGGCGGCCGCTGGGGATGGTGGGAGCGTGACAGCGTTTAGCTCGGCTGTGCGCTCAAGAATAGCAGATCCTGGCTGTGGTGCAAGATTAAAAACAGAGTAAGTGACACCACGCAAATCTAAAAATGAGCTTCGTTTTTTTAAAGTTACCACAAGTGCCTGCAATACATTAGTACCTCCAGCTCCCGGCTTTCCACCTCAGGAACTGGGTCAAGAGAATACAGAAGCGCTAGTGGTCAGCGCTTTTGTAGGTTAATCGGGGGGCGTGGCCTAAGTGGGCGTGGTCAGCGTGCACGCCTGGTCTGATGGCGGCCGCTGGGGATGGTGGGAGCGTGACAGCGTTCAGCTCGGCTGTGCGCTCAAGAATAGCAGATCCTGGCTGTGGTGCAAGATTAAAAACAGAGTAAGTGACACCACGCAAATCTAAAAATGAGCTTCGTTTTTTTAAAGTTACCACAAGTGCCTGCAATACATTAGTACCTCCAGCTCCCGGCTTTCCGCCTCAGGAACTGGGTCAAGAGAATACAGAAGCGCTAGTGGTCAGCGCTTTTGTAGGTTAATCGG
This sequence comes from Lissotriton helveticus, assembly GCF_964261635.1. Taxonomy (NCBI): domain Eukaryota; kingdom Metazoa; phylum Chordata; class Amphibia; order Caudata; family Salamandridae; genus Lissotriton; species Lissotriton helveticus. The sequence goes on from NC_136061.1 coordinate 449,720,763, forward strand.
GGGGCGTGGCCTAAGTGGGCGTGGTCAGCGTGCACGCCTGGTCTGATGGCGGCCGCTGGGGATGGTGGGAGCGTGACAGCGTTCAGCTCGGCTGTGCGCTCAAGAATAGCAGATCCTGGCTGTGGTGCAAGATTAAAAACAGAGTAAGTGACACCACGCAAATCTAAAAATGAGCTTCGTTTTTTTAAAGTTACCACAAGTGCCTGCAATACATTAGTACCTCCAGCTCCCAGCTTTCCGCCTCAGGAACTGGGTCAAGAGAATACAGAAGCGCTAGTGGTCAGCGCTTTTGTAGGTTAATCGGGGGGCGTGGCCTAAGTGGGCGTGGTCAGCGTGCACGCCTGGTCTGATGGCGGCCGCTGGGGATGGTGGGAGCGTGACAGCGTTCAGCTCGGCTGTGCGCTCAAGAATAGCAGATCCTGGCTGTGGTGCAAGATTAAAAACAGAGTAAGTGACACCACGCAAATCTAAAAATGAGCTTCGTTTTTTTAAAGTTACCACAAGTGCCTGCAATACATTAGTACCTCCAGCTCCCGGCTTTCCGCCTCAGGAACAGGGTCAAGAGAATGGGTTATGCTTTCAATTATAGGTTTGTCCAGCTCGTGGAGATTGAATTTGGGACATTCCTAATAATTAACTTTTGGGTTGGGATATTGTAAATTGAGTTTTTGCTATGTGATACTTTGTTTGAAAATGTATCTTATTGGCTTGAATTTTGTGCAGTGGGTGTACATTTATAATGTGTAATATTGGGTATAAAAGGAGACGTCTCGCCTTAGTAAAATGAGCAGTCTTCTGAGAATTTACACCGTGATGTATTTCTAGGATCACTGTTACTAGCTGGAGCTAATAAACATGGTCTCAGACGCCATCCAGAAGTATTCCGTGTCTTTGAATACCAAGACAGGTGAACTCGAAGATCTTAGGCGTGTCCCTGACGCCGCTGGGTTAAACCCCGGTTCTTCAAGGTAGGCCCAAGTTACCCAATGTGGGCAAGGGGCAAAGTATGTGAAAGGTACAACATGCCCAATGTGTGTGGAATGTCCTGATAGTAAAATACTGCCAATTTCGTTTTTCACTATTAAAAGGCTATCTGTCCCATAGGATTGAAAGGGAGTTCATTTATAACATCTTATCAATATAACTCTCCATAGGGACAAGATAGGAAGGTAAAGTTTAGAATGCCTGAACTCGGAATGTAAAGATGAATCTTTTAATGAGGATGATTTTTACATTCTGGGTTTGTGAATACCACTTTTAGAAAGTGGGTATTATCTTGCTCAGCCATCCAGTGTACCTCTGCTAGGTTTCTATATTGACTTTCTGGCTTTGCAGTGACAGGGGACGGGTATTTGCATTCTGCTCAGACAGCCACTTGGGGAGGGGGGGTCTGCCCTGCTTTTACAGGGTGAGTCAGGGCTGGGTTGAATAGACTAAGGCTGCATTCGGAGTAGGAGGAGGAGATTTTATTCACACCTGAATGGGCCTGGTCTGCTTTGGACAATACTGTTGCCACCTCCTACCGGGCAGCTGCACCAGAGAGGACAGAACTGTTTTTGGCTGGTCAAAGAGCTTCTCTGCCACCAGAGAACAAAGGAATTTGTGCTATAAAAATTGGGGCCCAGGCCCCAGACATTTAGATCACTTCTGGAATTCAAGAGGAACCTCTGCCAAGGAGAAGTGGTGGAGAAACTGAAGGAGAAGTACTGCCACTTTGCTATGTGATGTCTGGGTATGACCTGTAGTGGTTGTTTCTGCCAAGGAAAGGAAAAGGACGTTGCTGTGTGCTGTGTCCCATGTTTGAAGAAGATCTCCAAGGGCTTGTAGTGGAGCTTGCCTCCTGTTCCAAAGCCTCAGGAACACAAAGACTTCACCCCCAGCTCTCTTGAACTTTCTTGCTGGGAGTTCTGACCTGCCATGATGTGCCTGTTGCTGAATTGGGCCTCTGGAGGTTGTTCCTGTTGTTGGCAGATGGAAAAGAGACGGAACTATGAGAAGCACAACACATCTGCATCTGTTTCCAATGCATCGCGGAAGAAATCACAGCAGTGCCTGTCTGCGGCTGGATAAATAGCCTCACGCTGCAGCTAGTGCACCGATCTACGAAGGCCAAGATCACTGCAACGATTCCGATGCAGGCCCTGCTGTGCGGCTGCAAGAACCAATGCATCATGGGACATCGGCCTCAGAAACCAACGCAGTGCAATTGCCGCTGCATAGAGAATTGATGCATCCCCGATCATCACGCATCGCACCGGGGCACCAAGTTTACAAGAACGCTGAGGCTGAAGTAAAAAACCGATGCATCACCTCCCTGCACATTAAGAAACAGACACATTACCTCACCTTCAGTAAGGAACCAACACATCACCTCCCATGCGTGGCATCACTTTCCCTGGAGTAAGGAACCGACGTCTCACCTTACCTGCACGTAAGGAACTGACCCATCACCTACCCTGTGGCTATGTTTGTTAATTATTTTGACACAACCAAGGTACTTTGTGTTGAAAGTGTTGCAACTATAATTTGCTATGGACAGAACTATGTCTACCTTTTAAAAGTCATATTTTGATTACTGTATTGTGGATTTTTTTCGTTTTGATCTTGTTTGGTTTAGATAAAGATTATTTATTTTTCTAAACTGGTGTGGTGTCCATTTGTGGTGTTTTCACTGTATTTCTGTAGGTGTACACAAATGCTTTACACACTGCCTCTGAGATAAGCTTGTGCCAAGTTAACAAGGTTAACAAGGGGGTGAGCAGTGGGTATTTTAGAAGTGTATCCCGCTTACTCTGACTAGGAAGAAGGGACCCTTATTGACAAAGGTGCAAACCATTGCCAACTAGAAACCCCATTTCTAACACTCACAATATTATCAATCAATCAATGTGTCATTGTCCAATTATACAATATATACTTTAGTCATTCCTTCTAGTTTTACATTAGATTGATTTAGGTTTCTTAAGGTTGGACGGACAATTGTGCATACAGATTATTAGAGAGCGATTGTTCCCGTAAGTGAGACATTTTGTATTTGCCCTGTACAACACATGTGCGGTCTGTGCTTACAGATAATTTCTTGTTATCTCAAATATATATATATATATATATTACCTACTGGCGGTCGCCAGTAGGTATATATAGTTAGGATTTTTTCTCTATGGGTTTTTTGAAAATTCTATGTCTAATAACTTTGGCGTTTGTGGACGGAATTGGCTGAAATTTTCAGGAAAATGGCACATTTTGTTTCTGAGCAGCCCCTGAAAATTGGGGGGGGGGTTCGTCCAGGGGGGGTTGAGAAAAAAGGGGGGTCCCAAAACGTGTTTTTAACATTGAGTTTTCCATAGGGCGGTTGGCCTCACTTTTAGCCCGAACGGCTGAATGGATTTGCACGAAACTTGGCAAAATTGTAGGGACTGGTAGCCCGATGTGCCTTTTGTAGGTCTCAATATATGTGCTACAGTGGATTTTGAGAAATTAACGTTTAAAAAAAGATATATATCTGTAACAGCGGACCGGGCAGCGCTCCAGGACGCGTACTTTTCGCGCAACGGAGCTTTGTGAAGCGAAGCTGATTGGTTCTCCGGCGTCTGTCAACATTCCAAACAGTCCGTAGCGGCCGCCATCTTGTCTCTCGGTAGGATCGAGAGACAAGAGGAGGCCAAAGCGAAGGGGCAAATGACCATAAGGGGGAATAGTAGATCCTCGCTGACCCCCTAGGTTTGATGTGGAGGTTTTAAAAGGGCCCCGCGGGGCAAAAAAAAATAATAATAATAATAATCGAACGGCTGAATGGATTTGCACGAAACTTGGCAAAATTGTAGGGACTGGTAGCCCGATGTGCCTTTGCTAGGTCTCAATATATGTGCTTCAGTGGATTTTGAGAAATTAACGTTCAAAAAAAGATATATATCTGTAACAGCGCACCGCTTCGCGTACTTTTCGCGTTACGGAGCTTTGCGAAGCGAAGCTGATTGGCTCTCCGGTGTCTGTAAACATTCCAAACAGTACGTAGCGGCCGCCATCTTGTCTCTCGGTAGGATCGAGAGACAAGAGGAGGCCAAAGCGAAGGGGCAAATGACCATAAGGGGGCATAGTAGATCCTCGCTGACCCCCTAGGTTTGATGTGGAGGTTTTAAAAGGGCCCCGCGGGGCAAAAAAAAAAATAATAATAATAATCGAACGGGTGAATGGATTTGCACGAAACTTGGTAAAATATTAGGGACTGGTAGCCCGATGTGCCTTTGCTAGGTCTCAATATATGTGCTTCAGTGCATTTTGAGAAATTAACGTTCAAAAACAAGATATATATCTGTAACAGCGCTCCGCTTCGCGGAGATAAAATTATATCTGTATTACCTAGCTGTTGCTAACATCAGTTAGCGACGGCTAGTAGGAGATAGCGACCATCTTGGGCCCCACTTTGCATGTGAGTGATATTTATCACTAATGACATGCAAAGTGGGCATGCCAAGATGTTAGCGACTGGAAACAGTCGCTAACATCGCTATCTCCTAATATCAACTTTTGGAAATATTCGAGATAAGCGCGAATATCTCCAAAAAGTAACAGCTGCCCTGAGCAGTTCTTAGCCATGTTATCCAATGGGAGGTGGATAACATGGCTAAGAGCATTAGCTCGGTAATGCATGAATATCGCGGAGTTTTCAGCGATATTAATGCATTGCGGTTGTTTTTTATCGTATTTGCGATAAACCTTGATAATAGCAAGGTTTATCTGCGATAATTTCTGACGGTAAAAAAATCTTTGCAATGCATCGTTAGGGATAAATATCGCTTAACTTTGGTAATATGCCCCAACGTCTGTTAACGTTCGATTCGAAGGAAATCAGGAAGTGTTGAAAAACATTGTCTGCGCCATCTTGTCTTTTTTCAAATGCCACACTTTTGTCGTGCACGGCAGCCATTTTAGATGCCTTGACCAGACCCACTCTGTGCACGCTGTCGATCCTTAGCATGGCTCCCCACCCTCGCAAGCATCTCACCCAGGCAGTGGTCACCCCCGCTCTCTGTCTTATGCATGGGTAATAAACCTCCCCCCATCTGCGCTGCTCTTCCCTGAGAATCACACCCTGTGCCCGCCCGACACCTCCCTTTCGCCCTATTCACTACCGCACCCTCTGACACTCCTTTTCCTCTGTGTCCGATTGTCCAGGCCGGTCCTAGGCTATCAGCTAGCCCTGCAGATGTAGTTTATGGCCACAGCTGTAAAGAATCACCCCTCTTCAAAGGAGTTATAGTAGATCAAGGCCCACACTCGATGCGATCCGTCACAGCAGAAGCGTTGCTATTATCTGAAAACCATCCTGTATTGTGATTGGGGAGGGGACCGAGCGTGAAGCGGAAGATTTCAGGGATGACTCTTTGTACATCAAAGTTTTTACAATTATGTGTCACATTAAAAATATATAGCACTCCGACAAAGTAGTAAGATTATAAAACTTTAATAATTTATAAATATATACAAGAAAACAAAAATAGTAATAACATATAAACATTTTTAGGGAAAAACAACGAAGTAGCGGTCGGCTGTGCGAATAGTCCCAACGCAGCACAACGTCCAGATTTCCGGCGTGGGGCGTCGCGGGGGGTGGGTCATCAGTAGCAAACTGTTGTGCGAATAGTTCCAAGGCAGCAGAACGCGCCAAAATCTAGATGACACGAAAGTGATGTCTAGTAAGTTGCCACCCAGCAAATAACGGCGTGGGGCGTCGCGGGGGGTGGGTCATCAGTAGCAAACTGTTGTGCGAATAGTTCCAAGGCAGCAGAACGATGGCACCAAGGTGATGTCCAGTAAGTTGCCGCACTGGTTTTGGTATCCTACAATGCTGCTCCGAATAACGGCGTGGGGCGCCCCGGGGGAGGCGGCGTGAACGGGCCTCTCCAGGTGGAGTGTCATCTGTTGTAGTGGGGCGCCCCTTTACCGTTTCAGTTGCCATTCCGTCCGTTTTTGGTCCACTGTGTCAAAAGCCGCAATTCAGCTGAGTTGCGCCCACTCTTGCGGTGCAGCGATAGGCGGCTGTCACAGGACTCTCAAAATGGCGGCAGGCTCTTTCCTTTTTGGGCCTGGTCCACTGAAATGGCCCTGGGACACCTTGGAAATCGGACGCTTGTCTGCTAGGTCTTGGACCCCATTCTCGAAAGCGTCCCCTCCGCCTTGAGAATTCATCAAAAGTTTTGGGGGCCCCGACTCCTGCAGGCTTCTGGTGGGGAGGGGCTGCCATGATTGCTCGCGGAATGACAACGACGGAGCTACGAGATGGTGGTGCTCTCATGCTGACGCCAGTTTAGTCTGAAACATCCAGAAACAAGGTGGGGCTTTCATCGTTTGGGAAAAAAAAAAAAGTTTTCATCCAATGAAAAGTGTTTTTTTAGGTCATATGATCAAGCCTTCCATCATTAGGAAACCAAAAGTAAAATGAACCAATGAAAAGTTTTATAAACAAGTCACATGACCTGTTATGCGGCATAGGGTATAAAATGCGGAGAAAATACGTTGGCACGTGAGGCGGCGTCAGTAGCGGACCGATGTGCGAATAGGCCGAAGGCAATACAACGCGCCAAGATCCGGATGGCACCGAGGTGGTGTCCAGCAAGTTGCAGCACTGGTGTGGCCATCCTACAATGCTGAAAGTCGGCGTGGGGCGCCCCGTTGGCCTGTGAGTTTGCGTCAGTAGCGGACCGATGTGCGAATAGGCCGAAGGCAGCACAACGCGCCAAGATCCGGATGGCACCGAGGTGGTGTGTAGTAAGTTGCCGCACTGGTGTGGCCATCCAACAATGCTGAAAGTCGGCGTGGGGTGCCCCGTTGGCCTGTGAGATGGCGTCAGTAGCGGACCGATGTGCGAATAGGCCGAAGGCAGCACAACGCGCCAAGATCCGGATGGCACCGAGGTGGTGTCTAGTAAGTTGTCGCACTTCTGTGGCCATCCTACAATGTTGAAAGTCGGCGTGGGGCGCCCCGTTGGCCTGTGAGATGGCGTCAGTAGCGGACCGATGTGCGAATGGGGCCAAAGGCAGCGCAACAATATTTTCTGACTGACACCACAAGGCGCTGAGATGCCAAGATCCGGATGGCACCGAGGTGATGTCTAAGTTGCGGACTGATGTGCGAATGGGGCCAAAGGCAGCGTAACAATATTTTTTGTATGGAAGATACCACTAGGCGTTGAGATGCCAAGATTCGGATGGCACCGAGGTGATGTCTAGCAAGTTGCTGTACTGGTGTGGTCATCCTACAATGCTGAAACTCGGCGTGGGTCGCCCCATTAGCCTGTGAGATGGCGTCAGTAGCGGACCGATGTGCGAATAGGCCGAAGGCAGCACAACGCGCCAAGATCCGGATGTCACCGTGGTGGTTTCATAGTTGAGAGGCACTTCATCTGCAGTGGGGCGCCGAGATCCGGATGGCACCGAGGTGATGTCTAGCAAGTTGCTGTACTGGTGTGGTCATTCTACAATGCTGAAAGTCGGCGTGGGGCGCCCCATTAGCCTGTGAGATGGCGTCAGTAGCGGACTGATGTGCGAATGGGGCCAAAGGCAGCGCAACAATATTTTCTGAAGAGAAGACACCAAAAGGTGCTGACATTCCAAGATCCGGTTGGCACCGAGGTGGTGTCTAGCAAGCTATGCAGTTGAGTTGTGTGCGCACTTGCGGCGAATAGGTCGAAGGCAGCATAACAATGTTTTTTGAATAGAAGACACCACAAGGCGTTGAGATTCGGTTACCACCGAGGTGATGTCTAGCAAGTTGCCGCACTGGTGTGGCCATCCTACAATACTGCTCCGAATAACGGCGTGGGGTGCCCGAAGGGGGGGGGAGCCGGCGTGAATGGGCCTTCCTAGGTGGAGGCTCGTCTGCTGTAGTGGGGCGCCCCTTTACCGTTTCAGTTGCCATTCAGCTGAGTTTCGGCTGCTCTTGATGCTACAGCGACAGGCGGCTGCAAGAGTACTCTCAAAATGGCGGCCTGTTCTTTGGATTTGGGCCTGGTCCACTAAAATGGCCCTGGGACACCTTAGAACTCGGACGCTCAATTTTTTTTTCCTTTCCTGTACATGCAAAAAAAGGTAAATGCCCGGTACGTTACACGCTTCATCTGCCACGATGAACTCTCCAGAGGAACCGAAAAAAAATATAGTTGTGGTAACTATACCATGCATCGTCATATGGAGAGGTGGCACCAATTAATTATAGTGCTGCATAAAAGAGAGATTTGGAGGAGAACCCCTGACCTGCTAGTACATTCATCAAAGAAGTGGCACTGAGAGCTTCAGAGGCAAGGGAAACGGTCCCAAATATTTAGAAGAACTTTGGAAAGATTAAAATGACATGTTTAGATTGTGGCAAATTAATTTCATGTGGACAGATGAGTGTTACTCTAATAAATACAGCATATGAACATCATCATAGTCGATGGTTGGTAGAGACATTTTGACTATATCCTGGACCTGCCCGTCCTCGCCCAAAATGGCGCCGGAATAAATGGGACTCGTAACTCCTTGTTGTGTACTGGTTGCAGAACCTTGAAATCACGAGATACGTATGCAGTTTTGAAGCACATGGCGGGCGGGGACGAGAATTGATTGACTATTTCGACATCCCTATTGATATTAAGTTCTGATGTGTTATTGATTACTGTACTGTTGAAAGTTCGAATTAACGTCACCCATGGTACTTGCCCGCAAATGTATATCTAGATAATTTTATTGTAACTGGCCCTGTCGTATTTTAATTATAAAATGTACGTCCACCGATTCCGTAACTGTTAGACACCTTAGTTCTTGCAACCTAATGGCCCGCCCGTTACGTTCCTCTACAGTGTAAATGTCTATTCATCATATACGATTACAGTTTGCTCTGTGGCAGGCCCACGTGGTTATAGGCTCGTATTTGTATAATGAAATTTTCACAATAAAGGTTTTTAAAAGAAAACATGGTAGTAGTATATACATTGGTAAAGTTTTTAATAATAGTGACTGTTTTAGAATCATTAAAAGGCAAGTGAAATAAAGCAGACCAATTACATGAAGGGTAAAAGGTATAATACGAAGGAACGCAGTAAAGATAAATGGTCAAGGGCTGTTGTGTTTTCTATTCCTGCAACATAAAGTGATCGATAAGAATCTCATATTCAGGCGTATCGGCGACTAAGACAGCAGGTCGACCCTCTTTTGCTCAACGGCTCCGTCATGGGACGAAGAAAAAAGAATATATTTTACTTGCAGGACAGTTGTAAAATTTCCGGGAAAGTACATTAGCCTGGAACATTATAACATATATTTAAGAAAAAATAATGTTCGGAAGTAATGAAAAGCGTAATTTTTAGGTCATATGACCAAGCCTTTCATCATTACAATAAGAAAAGTAAAATGAACCAATGAAAAGTTTTATTAACAAGTCACATGACTTGTTATGCTTACGTTACGCGCTGCGCGCCCCGGATGACTTCCGGATGCGCTAACGCGGCGCGTCATATGACGCATTACGCGACAGCGCAGGTACAGAATATAGTCAAAATGTCTCCACCAACCAGCGGTCGGAACACAACCCCTTTCAGCAGGCTAAATAGTTCTGTTAAATGACAACAGAAGGGACAGGCAACAAGAACCATCAGTCAAAGAGGGGAGGGCTAGTTCTTCTCTACCGGGTTACATTGGGGCGCTACCGGAACTGATCGAATTGGTAGTCTACAGTGTTTCTGGATGTTTCAGACTGAAGCTGGGGTTAGCATGAGAGCAGCACCATTTCGTAGCTCCGTCGTGGTCATTCCGCAACCAATCATGGCAGCCGTTCTTTATCGTTATTTTGGGCGGGGTGGGTGGCGGAGCCGAGCTGTTTTGCAGCCATCATTGTGTGGAGTTCAGTTCATCTCACTAGTTTTGTATTTGTCATGAGGGGTTGTTCCTAATGTTTCTATTTTAGCGAGGTCAAAAAGAGATCCCATTAGTGGCCTACTGATTTTGCTCGATTCCTTTTCTTTTTTTTTTACACGATTTTTCGTTATCTGCAAAGACTAAACAGAGTATTGCGACTCTGTGTTTGTTTGTAAATAGAGAATGAACCAAAGAGAACTAATTCTAAAACAGTAAATACTTGGATAACAATCAATCAAATGGAGAGAGAAGCAGGCACGACGGATTACAACGGGGGCAAAGGCCTGCGTTAACTACCTTTCACTATCTGCAAAGAGAGAGTACTCCTAATAGAAATGAGGAGGGGGGGGGCACCATTCAAAGCAGATCAGTGTGCATAAACACGAAAATGTTTTCACTTACCACGTACTTGACATTCGACAGCTTATGATATTTGCTATTAAAAAAACATTGAAATTCACTGAAAAAACCATAGGTTATAGACCATATATAGTTAGGAATTAGCATTTACAAAACCTTGAAAATTCACTGAAAAAACCATAGGTTATAGACCATATATAGTTAGGAATTAGCATTTAAAAAACCTTATTTTACTCACACGAAACCATTGAAATTCCATATATAGTTAATTGCACTAACTATATATCGCGCACCCGCAATCCACTGCTGATCATGTCACATATTACATCATTCATGACATGGTCAGTGACATCACTGATGACATCACTGATGACATCTCAAATGACATCACTGATGACATCACTGATGACATCTCATTTGACATCATTCTTGTGCTAATACGATAAACCTCTTCAGACTCTAATATAACCTTAGAAACACTCAGTGTATACAGACACTCACACACTGCCACTCATCCATGGAGTTACTCACACGCCCAGTCAGTCATGCAAAGAAACAATCTCACCTCCATTTCTTCAACTATACAGTTAAACACACCTTACTTATTGAAACATATACTAACACATATTTACTCTCTTATACAATCCCTGATACAAGTTCACAATGATCGATACAACCACTCACTCATTCAGTGGCTCTCATGCACAGTTATTTATATATGCCAACTCTCACATGTACTGTGTTTTACATATGTACTTACTATGACATGTAGCATTGAGATATCCATTCACTCATCAATACACTCATGCACACAGTCAACTGCCCATGTAGCTGTTTCCACATGCACTCTTGAACTCATACACCTAGTGAATAAACTGCTCACACATCTATGCATAGAGTCACACACCTTCCAGCCACCCCCACACAAACTCAATCTCCCATAGAAATACTTGGGCAACCAATTAATAACACATATAGCCTCTCGTATAGCTAATGATCAACACATGCAGCAGTTTACAGAACAACAGACATAATGATGCACAAATTAAGACAGTTTAGTCACTAACCCATGCATTCAGTGAGACACATTTAATCACTCACTCATACAGTCAGTCACGCACCTACTAAATCCTTCATCCAGACACTTATACATCCACTCATTCTTCAATATGTAAGACATATTTTAACTTTACAGAAACATACAGTCACTGGATGTTGTCATCAGTGATGTCATCAGTGATGTCATTTGAGATGTCATCAGTGATGTCATCAGTGATGTCACTGACCATGTCATGAATGATGTAATATGTGACATGATCAGCAGTGGATTGCGGGTGCGCGATATATAGTTAGTGCAACTAACTATATATGGAATTTCAATGGTTTTGTGTGAGTAAAATAAGGTTTTTTAAATGCTAATTCCTAACTATATATGGTCTATAACCTATGGTTTTTTCAGTGAATTTTCAAGGTTTTGTAAATGCTAATTCCTAACTATATATGGTCTATAACCTATGGTTTTTTCAGTGAATATATATATATATACAACCACAACTCGAACCAACAACTCCAGCAATCTTTTTTGCATAATTTATGCGTCACTCTATGCCTGAAAGGGTTTTGTTTTGACTTAATACTGGGTGCTCCCTTGTGTCTGGACAAAGCTATACCTCTCTGAAGAGCTCTAATTAGAGCGAAACACTGTGTCAGGGGTTGCTTTTACTCATTTCAGGTTGGCTTGAGTTGGTATTTCACTAATTCAAAGCTGTAATATTGTGCCTCGAGTGATAAATGGCTTTTGTAATTTTACAGCTCAGCAAGGACAGCACTGTATTAGTCCTATGCTTAAAGACTTTGCTGTATAAATTGCAAAAGACTTTGTTATTTTCTATCTCGGCGTGGATAGCACTGTGCTAATCCTATGCTTAAAAACTTTGATAGAAAAACAGATATTTGAGGTGAGCAGATCTAGAGTGTCGCTGGTGTTGAGAGTGCTCTAACAGGGGCTGCTTTCCACCTAAACTTGAGAACTACCCAGAGTTCTCTCCTTCTTTTTTGCATAATTTATGCGTCACTCTATGCCTGAAAGGGTTTTGTTTTGACTTAATACTGGGTGCTCCCTTGTGTCTGGACAAAGCTATACCTCTCTGAAGAGCTCTAATTAGAGCGAAACACTGTGTCAGGGGTTGCTTTTACTCATTTCAGGTTGGCTTGAGTTGGTATTTCACTAATTCAAAGCTGTAATATTGTGCCTGGAGTGATAAATGGCTTTTGTAATTTTACAGCTCGGCAAGGACAGCACTGTATTAGTCCTATGCTTAAAGACTTTGTTGTATAAATTGCAAAAGAGTTTGTCATTTTCTATCTCGGCGTGGATAGCACTGTGCTAATCGTATGATTAAAAACTTTGATAGAAAAACAGACATTTGAGGTGAGCAGATCTAGAGTGTCGCTGGTGTTGAGAGTGCTCTAACAGGGGCTGCTTTCCACCTAAACTTGAGAACTACCCAGAGTTCTCTCCTTCTTTTTTGCATAATTTATGCGTCACTCTATGCCTGAAAGGGTTTTGTTTAGACTTAATACTGGGTGCTCCCTTGTGTCTGGACAAAGCTATACCTCTCTAAAGAGCTCTAATTAGAGCGAAACACTGTGTCAGGGGTTGCTTTTACTCATTTCAGGTTGGCTTGAGTTGGTATTTCACTAATTCAAAGCTGTAGTATTGTGCCTGGAGTGATAAATGGCTTTTGTAATTTTACAGCTCGGCAAGGACAGCACTGTATTAGTCCTATGCTTAAAGACTTTGCTGTATAAATTGCAAAAGACTTTGTTATTTTCTATCTTGGCGTGGATAGCACTGTGCTAATCCTATGCTTAAAAACTTTGATAGAAAAACAGACATTTGAGTTGAGCAGATCTAGAGTGTCGCTGCTGTTGAGAGTGCTCTAACAGGGGCTGCTTTCCACCTAAACTTGAGAACTACCCAGAGTTCTCTCCTTCTTTTTAGCATAATTTATGCGTCACTCTATGCCTGAAAGGGTTTTGTTTTGACTTAATACTGGGTGCTCCCTTGTGTAGGGACAAAGCTATACCTCTCTGAAGAGCTCTAATTAGAGCAAAACACTGTGTCAGGGGTTGCTTTTACTCATTTCAGGTTGGCTTGAGTTGGTATTTCACTAATTCAAAGCTGTAATATTGTGCCTGGAGTGATAAATGGCTTTTGTAATATTACAGCTCGGCAAGGACAGCACTGTATTAGTCCTATGCTTAAAGACTTTGCTGTATAAATTGCAAAAGACTTTGTCATTTTCTATCTCGGCGTGGATACCACTGTGCTAATCCTATGCTTAAAAACTTTGATAGAAAAACAGACATTTGAGGTGAGCAGATCTAGAGTGTCGCTGGTGTTGAGAGTGCTCTAACAGGGGCTGCTTTCCACCTAAATTTGAGAACTACCCAGAGTTCTCTCCTTCTTTTTTGCATAATTTATGCGTCACTCTATGCCTGAAAGGGTTTTGTTTTGACTTAATACTGGGTGCTCCCTTGTGTCTGGACAAAGCTATACCTCTCTGAAGAGCTCTAATTAGAGCGAAACACTGTGTCCGGGGTTGCTTTTACTCATTTCAGGTTGGCTTGAGTTGGTATTTCACTAATTCAAAGCTGTAATATTGTGCCTGGAGGGATAAATGGCTTTTGTAATTTTACAGCTCGGCAAAGACAGCACTGTATTAGTCCTATGCTTAAAGACTTTGCTGTATAAATTGCAAAAGACTTTGTCATTTTCTTTCTCGGCGTGGATAGCACTGTGCTAATCCTATGCTTAAAAACTTTGATAGAAAAACAGACATTTGAGGTGAGCAGATCTAGAGTGTCGCTGGTGTTGAGAGTGCTCTAACAGGGGCTGCTTTCCACCTAAACTTGAGAACTACCCAGAGTTCTCTCCTTCTTTTTTGCATAATTTATGCGTCACTCTATGCCTGAAAGGGTTTTGTTTTGACTTAATACTGGGTGCTCCCTTGTGTCTGGACAAAGCTATACCTCTCTGAAGAGCTCTAATTAGAGCGAAACACTGTGTCAGGGGTTGCTTTTACTCATTTCAGGTTGGCTTGAGTCGGTATTTCACTAATTCAAAGCTGTAATATTGTGCCTGGAGTGATAAATGGCTTTTGTAATTTTACAGCTCGGCAAGGACAGCACTGTATTAGTCCTATGCTTAAAGACTTTGCTGTATAAATTGCAAAAGACTTTGTCATTTTCTATCTCGGCGTGGATAGCACTGTGCTAATCCTATGCTTAAAAACTTTGATAGAAAAACAGACATTTGAGGTGAGCAGATCTAGAGTGTCTCTGGTGTTGAGAGTGCTCTAACAGGGGCTGCTTTCCACCTAAACTTGAGAACTACCCAGAGTTCTCTCCTTCTTTTTAGCATAATTTATGCGTCACTCTATGCCTGAAAGGGTTTTGTTTTGACTTAATACTGGGTGCTCCCTTGTGTAGGGACAAAGCTATACCTCTCTGAAGAGCTCTAATTAGAGCAAAACACTGTGTCAGGGGTTGCTTTTACTCATTTCAGGTTGGCTTGAGTTGGTATTTCACTAATTCAAAGCTGTAATATTGTGCCTGGAGTGATAAATGGCTTTTGTAATATTACAGCTCGGCAAGGACAGCACTGTATTAGTCCTATGCTTAAAGACTTTGCTGTATAAATTGCAAAAGACTTTGTCATTTTCTATCTCGGCGTGGATACCACTGTGCTAATCCTATGCTTAAAAACTTTGATAGAAAAACAGACATTTGAGGTGAGCAGATCTAGAGTGTCGCTGGTGTTGAGAGTGCTCTAACAGGGGCTGCTTTCCACCTAAATTTGAGAACTACCCAGAGTTCTCTCCTTCTTTTTTGCATAATTTATGCGTCACTCTATGCCTGAAAGGGTTTTGTTTTGACTTAATACTGGGTGCTCCCTTGTGTCTGGACAAAGCTATACCTCTCTGAAGAGCTCTAATTAGAGCGAAACACTGTGTCCGGGGTTGCTTTTACTCATTTCAGGTTGGCTTGAGTTGGTATTTCACTAATTCAAAGCTGTAATATTGTGCCTGGAGGGATAAATGGCTTTTGTAATTTTACAGCTCGGCAAAGACAGCACTGTATTAGTCCTATGCTTAAAGACTTTGCTGTATAAATTGCAAAAGACTTTGTCATTTTCTTTCTCGGCGTGGATAGCACTGTGCTAATCCTATGCTTAAAAACTTTGATAGAAAAACAGACATTTGAGGTGAGCAGATCTAGAGTGTCGCTGGTGTTGAGAGTGCTCTAACAGGGGCTGCTTTCCACCTAAACTTGAGAACTACCCAGAGTTCTCTCCTTCTTTTTTGCATAATTTATGCGTCACTCTATGCCTGAAAGGGTTTTGTTTTGACTTAATACTGGGTGCTCCCTTGTGTCTGGACAAAGCTATACCTCTCTGAAGAGCTCTAATTAGAGCGAAACACTGTGTCAGGGGTTGCTTTTACTCATTTCAGGTTGGCTTGAGTCGGTATTTCACTAATTCAAAGCTGTAATATTGTGCCTGGAGTGATAAATGGCTTTTGTAATTTTACAGCTCGGCAAGGACAGCACTGTATTAGTCCTATGCTTAAAGACTTTGCTGTATAAATTGCAAAAGACTTTGTCATTTTCTATCTCGGCGTGGATAGCACTGTGCTAATCCTATGCTTAAAAACTTTGATAGAAAAACAGACATTTGAGGTGAGCAGATCTAGAGTGTCTCTGGTGTTGAGAGTGCTCTAACAGGGGCTGCTTTCCACCTAAACTTGAGAACTACCCAGAGTTCTCTCCTTCTTTTTTGCATAATTTATGCGTCACTCTATGCCTGAAAGGGTTTTGTTTTGACTTAATACTGGGTGCTCCCTTGTGTCTGGACAAAGCTATACCTCTCTGAAGAGCTCTAATTAGAGCGAAACACTGTGTCAGGGGTTGCTTTTACTCATTTCAGGTTGGCTTGAGTCGGTATTTCACTAATTCAAAGCTGTAATATTGTGCCTGGAGTGATAAATGGCTTTTGTAATTTTACAGCTCGGCAAGGACAGCACTGTATTAGTCCTATGCTTAAAGACTTTGCTGTATAAATTGCAAAAGACTTTGTCATTTTCTATCTCGGCGTGGATAGCACTGTGCTAATCCTATGCTTAAAAACTTTGATAGAAAAACAGACATTTGAGGTGAGCAGATCTAGAGTGTCGCTGGTGTTGAGAGTGCTCTAACAGGGGCTGCTTTCCACCTAAACTTGAGAACTACCCAGAGTTCTCTCCTTCTTTTTTGCATAATTTATGCGTCACTCTATGCCTGAAAGGGTTTTGTTTTGACTTAATACTGGGTGCTCCCTTGTGTCTGGACAAAGCTATACCTCTCTGAAGAGCTCTAATTAGAGCGAAACACTGTGTCAGGGGTTGCTTTTACTCATTTCAGGTTGGCTTGAGTTGGTATTTCACTAATTCAAAGCTGTAATATTGTGCCTGGAGTGATAAATGGCTTTTGTAATTTTACAGCTCGGCAAGGACAGCACTGTATTAGTCCTATGCTTAAAGACTTTGCTGTATAAATTGCAAAAGACTTTGTTATTTTCTATCTTGGCGTGGATAGCACTGTGCTAATCCTATGCTTAAAAACTTTGATAGAAAAACAGACATTTGAGTTGAGCAGATCTAGAGTGTCGCTGCTGTTGAGAGTGCTCTAACAGGGGCTGCTTTCCACCTAAACTTGAGAACTACCCAGAGTTCTCTCCTTCTTTTTAGCATAATTTATGCGTCACTCTATGCCTGAAAGGGTTTTGTTTTGACTTAATACTGGGTGCTCCCTTGTGTCGGGACAAAGCTATACCTCTCTGAAGAGCTCTAATTAGAGCAAAACACTGTGTCAGGGGTTGCTTTTACTCATTTCAGGTTGGCTTGAGTTGGTATTTCACTAATTCAAAGCTGTAATATTGTGCCTGGAGTGATTAATGGCTTTTGTAATATTACAGCTCGGCAAGGACAGCACTGTATTAGTCCTATGCTTAAAGACTTTGCTGTATAAATTGCAAAAGACTTTGTCATTTTCTATCTCGGCGTGGATAGCACTGTGCTAATCCTATGCTTAAAAACTTTGATAGAAAAACAGACATTTGAGGTGAGCAGATCTAGAGTGTCGCTGGTGTTGAGAGTGCTCTAACAGGGGCTGCTTTCCACCTAAATTTGAGAACTACCCAGAGTTCTCTCCTTCTTTTTTGCATAATTTATGCGTCACTCTATGCCTGAAAGGGTTTTGTTTTGACTTAATACTGGGTGCTCCCTTGTGTCTGGACAAAGCTATACCTCTCTGAAGAGCTCTAATTAGAGCGAAACACTGTGTCCGGGGTTGCTTTTACTCATTTCAGGTTGGCTTGAGTTGGTATTTCACTAATTCAAAGCTGTACTATTGTGCCTGGAGGGATAAATGGCTTTTGTAATTTTACAGCTCGGCAAAGACAGCACTGGATTAGTCCTATGCTTAAAGACTTTGCTGTATAAATTGCAAAAGACTTTGTCATTTTCTTTCTCGGCGTGGATAGCACTGTGCTAATCCTATGCTTAAAAACTTTGATAGAAAAACAGACATTTGAGGTGAGCAGATCTAGAGTGTCGCTGGTGTTGAGAGTGCTCTAACAGGGGCTGCTTTCCACCTAAACTTGAGAACTACCCAGAGTTCTCTCCTTCTTTTTTGCATAATTTATGCGTCACTCTATGCCTGAAAGGGTTTTGTTTTGACTTAATACTGGGTGCTCCCTTGTGTCTGGACAAAGCTATACCTCTCTGAAGAGCTCTAATTAGAGTGAAACACTGTGTCAGGGGTTGCTTTTACTCATTTCAGGTTGGCTTGAGTCGGTATTTCACTAATTCAAAGCTGTAATATTGTGCCTGGAGTGATAAATGGCTTTTGTAATTTTACAGCTCGGCAAGGACAGCACTGTATTAGTCCTATGCTTAAAGACTTTGCTGTATAAATTGCAAAAGACTTTGTCTTTTTCTATCTCGGCGTGGATAGCACTGTGCTAATCCTATGCTTAAAAACTTTGATAGAAAAACAGACATTTGAGGTGAGCAGATCTAGAGTGTCGCTGGTGTTGAGAGTGCTCTAACAGGGGCTGCTTTCCACCTAAACTTGAGAACTACCCAGAGTTCTCTCCTTCTTTTTTGCATAATTTATGCGTCACTCTATGCCTGAAAGGGTTTTGTTTTGACTTAATACTGGGTGCTCCCTTGTGTCTGGACAAAGCTATACCTCTCTGAAGAGCTCTAATTAGAGCGAAACACTGTGTCAGGGGTTGCTTTTACTCATTTCAGGTTGGCTTGAGTTGGTATTTCACTAATTCAAAGCTGTAATATTGTGCCTGGAGTGATAAATGGCTTTTGTAATTTTACAGCTCGGCAAGGACAGCACTGTATTAGTCCTATGCTTAAAGACTTTGTTGTATAAATTGCAAAAGAGTTTGTCATTTTCTATCTCGGCGTGGATAGCACTGTGCTAATCGTATGCTTAAAAACTTTGATAGAAAAACAGACATTTGAGGTGAGCAGATCTAGAGTGTCGCTGGTGTTGAGAGTGCTCTAACAGGGGCTGCTTTCCACCTAAACTTGAGAACTACCCAGAGTTCTCTCCTTCTTTTTTGCATAATTTATGCGTCACTCTATGCCTGAAAGGGTTTTGTTTAGACTTAATACTGGGTGCTCCCTTGTGTCTGGACAAAGCTATACCTCTCTGAAGAGCTCTAATTAGAGCGAAACACTGTGTCAGGGGTTGCTTTTACTCATTTCAGGTTGGCTTGAGTCGGTATTTCACTAATTCAAAGCTGTAATATTGTGCCTAGAGTGATAAATGGCTTTTGTAATTTTACAGGTCGGCAAGGACAGCACTGTATTAGTCCTATGCTTAAAGACTTTGCTGTATAAATTGCAAAAGACTTTGTCATTTTCTATCTCGGCGTGGATAGCACTGTGCTAATCCTATGCTTAAAAACTTTGATAGAAAAACAGACATTTGAGGTGAGCAGATCTAGAGTGTCGCTGGTGTTGAGAGTGCTCTAACAGGGGCTGCTTTCCACCTAAACTTGAGAACTACCCAGAGTTCTCTCCTTCTTTTTTGCATAATTTATGCGTCACTCTATGCCTGAAAGGGTTTTGTTTTGACTTAATACTGGGTGCTCCCTTGTGTCTGGACAAAGCTATACCTCTCTGAAGAGCTCTAATTAGAGCGAAACACTGTGTCAGGGGTTGCTTTTACTCATTTCAGGTTGGCTTGAGTCGGTATTTCACTAATTCAAAGCTGTAATATTGTGCCTGGAGTGATAAATGGCTTTTGTAATTTTACAGCTCGGCAAGGACAGCACTGTATTAGTCCTATGCTTAAAGACTTTGCTGTATAAATTGCAAAAGACTTTGTCTTTTTCTATCTCGGCGTGGATAGCACTGTGCTAATCCTATGCTTAAAAACTTTGATAGAAAAACAGACATTTGAGGTGAGCAGATCTAGAGTGTCGCTGGTGTTGAGAGTGCTCTAACAGGGGCTGCTTTCCACCTAAACTTGAGAACTACCCAGAGTTCTCTCCTTCTTTTTTGCATAATTTATGCGTCACTCTATGCCTGAAAGGGTTTTGTTTTGACTTAATACTGGGTGCTCCCTTGTGTCTGGACAAAGCTATACCTCTCTGAAGAGCTCTAATTAGAGCGAAACACTGTGTCAGGGGTTGCTTTTACTCATTTCAGGTTGGCTTGAGTTGGTATTTCACTAATTCAAAGCTGTAATATTGTGCCTGGAGTGATAAATGGCTTTTGTAATTTTACAGCTCGGCAAGGACAGCACTGTATTAGTCCTATGCTTAAAGACTTTGTTGTATAAATTGCAAAAGAGTTTGTCATTTTCTATCTCGGCGTGGATAGCACTGTGCTAATCGTATGCTTAAAAACTTTGATAGAAAAACAGACATTTGAGGTGAGCAGATCTAGAGTGTCGCTGGTGTTGAGAGTGCTCTAACAGGGGCTGCTTTCCACCTAAACTTGAGAACTACCCAGAGTTCTCTCCTTCTTTTTTGCATAATTTATGCGTCACTCTATGCCTGAAAGGGTTTTGTTTAGACTTAATACTGGGTGCTCCCTTGTGTCTGGACAAAGCTATACCTCTCTGAAGAGCTCTAATTAGAGCGAAACACTGTGTCAGGGGTTGCTTTTACTCATTTCAGGTTGGCTTGAGTCGGTATTTCACTAATTCAAAGCTGTAATATTGTGCCTAGAGTGATAAATGGCTTTTGTAATTTTACAGGTCGGCAAGGACAGCACTGTATTAGTCCTATGCTTAAAGACTTTGCTGTATAAATTGCAAAAGACTTTGTCATTTTCTATCTCGGCGTGGATAGCACTGTGCTAATCCTATGCTTAAAAACTTTGATAGAAAAACAGACATTTGAGGTGAGCAGATCTAGAGTGTCGCTGGTGTTGAGAGTGCTCTAACAGGGGCTGCTTTCCACCTAAACTTGAGAACTACCCAGAGTTCTCTCCTTCTTTTTTGCATAATTTATGCGTCACTCTATGCCTGAAAGGGTTTTGTTTTGACTTAATACTGGGTGCTCCCTTGTGTCTGGACAAAGCTATACCTCTCTGAAGAGCTCTAATTAGAGCGAAACACTGTGTCAGGGGTTGCTTTTACTCATTTCAGGTTGGCTTGAGTCGGTATTTCACTAATTCAAAGCTGTAATATTGTGCCTGGAGTGATAAATGGCTTTTGTAATTTTACAGCTCGGCAAGGACAGCACTGTATTAGTCCTATGCTTAAAGACTTTGTTGTATAAATTGCAAAAGAGTTTGTCATTTTCTATCTCGGCGTGGATAGCACTGTGCTAATCCTATGCTTAAAAACTTTGATAGAAAAACAGACATTTGAGGTGAGCAGATCTAGAGTGTCGCTGGTGTTGAGAGTGCTCTAACAGGGGCTGCTTTCCACCTAAACTTGAGAACTACCCAGGGTTCTCTCCTTCTTTTTTGCATAATGTATGCGTCACTCTATGCCTGAAAGGGTTTTGTTTTGACTTAATACTGGGTGCTCCCTTGTGTCTGGACAAAGCTATACCTCTCTGAAGAGCTCTAATTAGAGCGAAACACTGTGTCAGGGGTTGCTTTTACTCATTTCAGGTTGGCTTGAGTTGGTATTTCACTAATTCAAAGCTGTAATATTGTGCCTCGAGTGATAAATGGCTTTTGTAATTTTACAGCTCAGCAAGGACAGCACTGTATTAGTCCTATGCTTAAAGACTTTGCTGTATAAATTGCAAAAGACTTTGTTATTTTCTATCTCGGCGTGGATAGCACTGTGCTAATCCTATGCTTAAAAACTTTGATAGAAAAACAGACATTTGAGGTGAGCAGATCTAGAGTGTCGCTGGTGTTGAGAGTGCTCTAACAGGGGCTGCTTTCCACCTAAACTTGAGAACTACCCAGAGTTCTCTCCTTCTTTTTTGCATAATTTAGGCGTCACTCTATACCTGAAAGGGTTTTGGGGTATATTACCAACAACTAGCGATCATTTTTGTCTCTAACTTGTTTAGAGACAAAAATTATCGCCGCACATCGGCGATTTTTATCGCAGATAAACCTTGCTATTAGCAAGGTTTATCGCAAATGCGATAAAAAACGGCCGCAATGCATGAATATCGCTGAAAAGTCAGCGATATTCATGCATTATCGAGCAAATGCTCTTAGCCATGTTATCCACCTCCCATTGGATAACATGGTGAAGAACTGCTCAGGGCAGGTGTTAGCTTTTGGAGATATTCGCGCTTAGCGCGAATATCTCCAAAAGTTGGTAATAGGAGATAGCGATGTTAGCGACTGTTTCCAGTCGCTAACATCTTGGCACGCCCACTTTGCATGTCATTAGTGATAAATATCACTGACATGCAAAGCGGGGCCCAAGATGGTCGCTATCTCCTATTAGCTGTCACTAACTGGTGTTAGCGACAGCTTGGTAATAGGGAGATAATTTTATCTCCGCTTTCTTGGCTTTTAAAGCCAAAAAAGCAGAGATAAACCCCTTGATAATATACCCCTTTGTTTTGACTTAATACTGGGTGCTCCCTTGTGTCGGGACAAAGCTATACCTCTCTGAAGAGCTCTAATTAGAGCAAAACACTGTGTCAGGGGTTGCTTTTACTCATTTCAGGTTGGCTTGAGTTGGTATTTCACTAATTCAAAGCTGTAATATTGTGCCTGGAGTGATAAATGGCTTTTATAATATTACAGCTCGCCAAGGACAGCACTGTATTAGTCCTATGCTTAAAGACTTTGCTGTATAAATTGCAAAAGACTTTGTCATTTTCTATCTCGGCGTGGATATCACTGTGCTAATCCTATGCTTAAAAACTTTGATAGAAAAACAGACATTTGAGGTGAGCAGATCTAGAGTGTCGCTGGTGTTGAGAGTGCTCTAACAGGGGCTGCTTTCCATCTAAACTTGAGAACTACCCAGAGTTCTCTCCTTCTTTTTTGCATAATTTATGCGTCACTCTATGCCTGAAAGGGTTTTGTTTTGACTTAATACTGGGTGCTCCCTTGTGTCTGGACAAAGCTATACCTCTCTGAAGAGCTCTAATTAGAGCGAAACACTGTGTCAGGGGTTGCTTTTACTCATTTCAGGTTGGCTTGAGTTGGTATTTCACTAATTCAAAGCTGTAATATTGTGCCTGGAGTGATAAATGGCTTTTGTAATTTTACAGCTCGGCAAGGACAGCACTGTATTAGTCCTATGCTTAAAGACTTTGTTGTATAAATTGCAAAAGAGTTTGTCATTTTCTATCTCGGCGTGGATAGCACTGTGCTAATCGTATGCTTAAAAACTTTGATAGAAAAACAGACATTTGAGGTGAGCAGATCTAGAGTGTCGCTGGTGTTGAGAGTGCTCTAACAGGGGCTGCTTTCCACCTAAACTTGAGAACTACCCAGAGTTCTCTCCTTCTTTTTTGCATAATTTAGGCGTCACTCTATACCTGAAAGGGTTTTGTTTTGACTAAATACTGGGTGCTCCCTTGTGTCGGGACAAAGCTATACCTCTCTGAAGAGCTCTAATTAGAGCAAAACACTGTGTCAGGGGTTGCTTTTACTCATTTCAGGTTGGCTTGAGTTGGTATTTCACTAATTCAAAGCTGTAATATTGTGCCTGGAGTGATAAATGGCTTTTGTAATATTACAGCTCGCCAAGGACAGCACTGTATTAGTCCTATGCTTAAAGACTTTGCTGTATAAATTGCAAAAGACTTTGTAATTTCCATCTCGGCGTGGATAGCACTGTGCTAATCCTATGCTTAAAAACTTTGATAGAAAAACAGACATTTGAGGTGAGCAGATCTAGAGTGTCGCTGGTGTTGAGAGTGCTCTAACAGGGGCTGCTTTCCATCTAAACTTGAGAACTACCCAGAGTTCTCTCCTTCTTTTTTGCATAATTTATGCGTCACTCTATGCCTGAAAGGGTTTTGTTTTAACTTAATACTGGGTGCTCCCTTGTGTCTGGACAATGCTATACCTCTCTGAAGAGCTCTAATTAGAGCGAAACACTGTGTCAGGGGTTGCTTTTACTCATTTCAGGTTGGCTTGAGTTGGTATTTCACTAATTCAAAGCTGTTATATTGTGCCTGGAGTGATAAATGGCTTTTGTAATTTTACAGCTCGGCAAGTACAGCACTGTATTAGTCCTATGCTTAAAGAATTTGCTGTATAAATTGCAAAAGACTTTGTCATTTTCTTTCTCGGCGTGGATAGCACTGTGCTAATCCTATGCTTAAAAACTTTGATAGAAAAACAGACATTTGAGGTGAGCAGATCTAGAGTGTCGCTGGTGTTGAGAGTGCTCTAACAGGGGCTGCTTTCCACCTAAACTTGAGAACTACCCAGAGTTCTCTCCTTCTTTTTTGCATAATTTATGCGTCACTCTATGCCTGAAAGGGTTTTGTTTAGACTTAATACTGGGTGCTCCCTTGTGTCTGGACAAAGCTATACCTCTCTGAAGAGCTCTAATTAGAGCGAAACACTGTGTCAGGGGTTGCCTTTACTCATTTCAGGTTGGCTTGAGTTGGTATTTCACTAATTCAAAGCTGTAATATTGTGCCTGGAGTGATAAATGGCTTTTGTAATTTTACAGCTCGGCAAGGACAGCACTGTATTAGTCCTATGCTTAAAGACTTTGCTGTATAAATTGCAAAAGACTTTGTTATTTTCTATCTTGGCGTGGATAGCACTGTGCTAATCCTATGCTTAAAAACTTTGATAGAAAAACAGACATTTGAGTTGAGCAGATCTAGAGTGTCGCTGCTGTTGAGAGTGCTCTAACAGGGGCTGCTTTCCACCTAAACTTGAGAACTACCCAGAGTTCTCTCCTTCTTTTTAGCATAATTTATGCGTCACTCTATGCCTGAAAGGGTTTTGTTTTGACTTAATACTGGGTGCTCCCTTGTGTCGGGACAAAGCTATACCTCTCTGAAGAGCTCTAATTAGAGCAAAACACTGTGTCAGGGGTTGCTTTTACTCATTTCAGGTTGGCTTGAGTTGGTATTTCACTAATTCAAAGCTGTAATATTGTGCCTGGAGTGATAAATGGCTTTTGTAATATTACAGCTCGGCAAGGACAGCACTGTATTAGTCCTATGCTTAAAGACTTTGCTGTATAAATTGCAAAAGACTTTGTCATTTTCTATCTCGGCATGGATAGCACTGTGCTAATCCTATGCTTAAAAACTTTGATAGAAAAACAGACATTTGAGGTGAGCTGATCTAGAGTGTCGCTGGTGTTGAGAGTGCTCTAACAGGGGCTGCTTTCCACCTAAATTTGAGAACTACCCAGAGTTCTCTCCTTCTTTTTTGCATAATTTATGCGTCACTCTATGCCTGAAAGGGTTTTGTTTTGACTTAATACTGGGTCCTCCCTTGTGTCTGGACAAAGCTATACCTCTCTGAAGAGCTCTAATTAGAGCGAAACACTGTGTCCGGGGTTGCTTTTACTCATTTCAGGTTGGCTTGAGTTGGTATTTCACTAATTCAAAGCTGTAATATTGTGCCTGGAGGGATAAATGGCTTTTGTAATTTTGCAGCTCGGCAAAGACAGCACTGTATTAGTCCTATGCTTAAAGACTTTGCTGTATAAATTGCAAAAGACTTTGTTATTTTCTATCTTGGCGTGGATAGCACTGTGCTAATCCTATGCTTAAAAACTTTGATAGAAAAACAGACATTTGAGTTGAGCAGATCTAGAGTGTCGCTGCTGTTGAGAGTGCTCTAACAGGGGCTGCTTTCCACCTAAACTTGAGAACTACCCAGAGTTCTCTCCTTCTTTTTTGCATAATTTATGCGTCACTCTATGCCTGAAAGGGTTTTGTTTTGACTTAATACTGGGTGCTCCCTTGTGTCTGGACAAAGCTATACCTCTCTGAAGAGCTCTAATTAGAGCGAAACACTGTGTCAGGGGTTGCTTTTACTCATTTCAGGTTGGCTTGAGTTGGTATTTCACTAATTCAAAGCTGTAATATTGTGCCTGGAGTGATAAATGGCTTTTGTAATTTTACAGCTCGGCAAGTACAGCACTGTATTAGTCCTATGCTTAAAGAATTTGCTGTATAAATTGCAAAAGACTTTGTCATTTTCTTTCTCAGCGTGGATAGCACTGTGCTAATCCTATGCTTAAAAACTTTGATAGAAAAACAGACATTTGAGGTGAGCAGATCTAGAGTGTCGCTGATGTTGAGAGTGCTCTAACAGGGGCTGCTTTCCACCTAAACTTGAGAACTACCCAGAGTTCTCTCCTTCTTTTTTGCATAATTTATGCGTCACTCTATGCCTGAAAGGGTTTTGTTTTGACTTAATACTGGGTGCTCCCTTGTGTCTGGACAAAGCTATACCTCTCTGAAGAGCTCTAATTAGAGCGAAACACTGTGTCAGGGGTTGCTTTTACTCATTTCAGGTTGGCTTGAGTTGGTATTTCACTAATTCAAAGCTGTAATATTGTGCCTGGAGTGATAAATGGCTTTTGTAATTTTACAGCTCGGCAAGGACAGCACTGTATTAGTCCTATGCTTAAAGACTTTGTTGTATAAATTGCAAAAGAGTTTGTCATTTTCTATCTCGGCGTGGATAGCACTGTGCTAATCGTATGCTTAAAAACTTTGATAGAAAAACAGACATTTGAGGTGAGCAGATCTAGAGTGTCGCTGGTGTTGAGAGTGCTCTAACAGGGGCTGCTTTCCACCTAAACTTGAGAACTACCCAGAGTTCTCTCCTTCTTTTTTGCATAATTTATGCGTCACTCTATGCCTGAAAGGGTTTTGTTTAGACTTAATACTGGGTGCTCCCTTGTGTCTGGACAAAGCTATACCTCTCTGAAGAGCTCTAATTAGAGCGAAACACTGTGTCAGGGGTTGCTTTTACTCATTTCAGGTTGGCTTGAGTTGGTATTTCACTAATTCAAAGCTGTAATATTGTGCCTGGAGTGATAAATGGCTTTTGTAATTTTACAGCTCGGCAAGGACAGCACTGTATTAGTCCTATGCTTAAAGACTTTGCTGTATAAATTGCAAAAGACTTTGTTATTTTCTATCTTGGCGTGGATAGCACTGTGCTAATCCTATGCTTAAAAACTTTGATAGAAAAACAGACATTTGAGTTGAGCAGATCTAGAGTGTCGCTGCTGTTGAGAGTGCTCTAACAGGGGCTGCTTTCCACCTAAACTTGAGAACTACCCAGAGTTCTCTCCTTCTTTTTAGCATAATTTATGCGTCACTCTATGCCTGAAAGGGTTTTGTTTTGACTTAATACTGGGTGCTCCCTTGTGTCGGGACAAAGCTATACCTCTCTGAAGAGCTCTAATTAGAGCAAAACACTGTGTCAGGGGTTGCTTTTACTCATTTCAGGTTGGCTTGAGTTGGTATTTCACTAATTCAAAGCTGTAATATTGTGCCTGGAGTGATAAATGGCTTTTGTAATATTACAGCTCGGCAAGGACAGCACTGTATTAGTCCTATGCTTAAAGACTTTGCTGTATAAATTGCAAAAGACTTTGTCATTTTCTATCTCGGCATGGATAGTACTGTGCTAATCCTATGCTTAAAAACTTTGATAGAAAAACAGACATTTGAGGTGAGCAGATCTAGAGTGTCGCTGGTGTTGAGAGTGCTCTAACAGGGGCTGCTTTCCACCTAAATTTGAGAACTACCCAGAGTTCTCTCCTTCTTTTTTGCATAATTTATGCGTCACTCTATGCCTGAAAGGGTTTTGTTTTGACTTAATACTGGGTGCTCCCTTGTGTCTGGACAAAGCTATACCTCTCTGAAGAGCTCTAATTAGAGCGAAACACTGTGTCCGGGGTTGCTTTTACTCATTTCAGGTTGGCTTGAGTTGGTATTTCACTAATTCAAAGCTGTAATATTGTGCCTGGAGGGATAAATGGCTTTTGTAATTTTACAGCTCGGCAAAGACAGCACTGTATTAGTCCTATGCTTAAAGACTTTGCTGTATAAATTGCAAAAGACTTTGTTATTTTCTATCTTGGCGTGGATAGCACTGTGCTAATCCTATGCTTAAAAACTTTGATAGAAAAACAGACATTTGAGTTGAGCAGATCTAGAGTGTCGCTGCTGTTGAGAGTGCTCTAACAGGGGCTGCTTTCCACCTAAACTTGAGAACTACCCAGAGTTCTCTCCTTCTTTTTTGCATAATTTATGCGTCACTCTATGCCTGAAAGGGTTTTGTTTTGACTTAATACTGGGTGCTCCCTTGTGTCTGGACAAAGCTATACCTCTCTGAAGAGCTCTAATTAGAGCGAAACACTGTGTCAGGGGTTGCTTTTACTCATTTCAGGTTGGCTTGAGTTGGTATTTCACTAATTCAAAGCTGTAATATTGTGCCTGGAGTGATAAATGGCTTTTGTAATTTTACAGCTCGGCAAGTACAGCACTGTATTAGTCCTATGCTTAAAGAATTTGCTGTATAAATTGCAAAAGACTTTGTCATTTTCTTTCTCAGCGTGGATAGCACTGTGCTAATCCTATGCTTAAAAACTTTGATAGAAAAACAGACATTTGAGGTGAGCAGATCTAGAGTGTCGCTGGTGTTGAGAGTGCTCTAACAGGGGCTGCTTTCCACCTAAACTTGAGAACTACCCAGAGTTCTCTCCTTCTTTTTTGCATAATTTATGCGTCACTCTATGCCTGAAAGGGTTTTGTTTTGACTTAATACTGGGTGCTCCCTTGTGTCTGGACAAAGCTATACCTCTCTGAAGAGCTCTAATTAGAGCGAAACACTGTGTCAGGGGTTGCTTTTACTCATTTCAGGTTGGCTTGAGTTGGTATTTCACTAATTCAAAGCTGTAATATTGTGCCTGGAGTGATAAATGGCTTTTGTAATTTTACAGCTCGGCAAGGACAGCACTGTATTAGTCCTATGCTTAAAGACTTTGTTGTATAAATTGCAAAAGAGTTTGTCATTTTCTATCTCGGCGTGGATAGCACTGTGCTAATCG
The DNA here is from genome assembly GCF_964261635.1 of Lissotriton helveticus. Classification (NCBI taxonomy): domain Eukaryota; kingdom Metazoa; phylum Chordata; class Amphibia; order Caudata; family Salamandridae; genus Lissotriton; species Lissotriton helveticus. The sequence continues at coordinate 449,749,571 of NC_136061.1, forward strand.
TATGCTTAAAAACTTTGATAGAAAAACAGACATTTGAGGTGAGCAGATCTAGAGTGTCGCTGGTGTTGAGAGTGCTCTAACAGGGGCTGCTTTCCACCTAAACTTGAGAACTACCCAGAGTTCTCTCCTTCTTTTTTGCATAATTTATGCGTCACTCTATGCCTGAAAGGGTTTTGTTTAGACTTAATACTGGGTGCTCCCTTGTGTCTGGACAAAGCTATACCTCTCTGAAGAGCTCTAATTAGAGCGAAACACTGTGTCAGGGGTTGCTTTTACTCATTTCAGGTTGGCTTGAGTTGGTATTTCACTAATTCAAAGCTGTAATATTGTGCCTGGAGTGATAAATGGCTTTTGTAATTTTACAGCTCGGCAAGGACAGCACTGTATTAGTCCTATGCTTAAAGACTTTGCTGTATAAATTGCAAAAGACTTTGTTATTTTCTATCTTGGCGTGGATAGCACTGTGCTAATCCTATGCTTAAAAACTTTGATAGAAAAACAGACATTTGAGTTGAGCAGATCTAGAGTGTCGCTGCTGTTGAGAGTGCTCTAACAGGGGCTGCTTTCCACCTAAACTTGAGAACTACCCAGAGTTCTCTCCTTCTTTTTAGCATAATTTATGCGTCACTCTATGCCTGAAAGGGTTTTGTTTTGACTTAATACTGGGTGCTCCCTTGTGTCGGGACAAAGCTATACCTCTCTGAAGAGCTCTAATTAGAGCAAAACACTGTGTCAGGGGTTGCTTTTACTCATTTCAGGTTGGCTTGAGTTGGTATTTCACTAATTCAAAGCTGTAATATTGTGCCTGGAGTGATAAATGGCTTTTGTAATATTACAGCTCGGCAAGGACAGCACTGTATTAGTCCTATGCTTAAAGACTTTGCTGTATAAATTGCAAAAGACTTTGTCATTTTCTATCTCGGCATGGATAGTACTGTGCTAATCCTATGCTTAAAAACTTTGATAGAAAAACAGACATTTGAGGTGAGCAGATCTAGAGTGTCGCTGGTGTTGAGAGTGCTCTAACAGGGGCTGCTTTCCACCTAAATTTGAGAACTACCCAGAGTTCTCTCCTTCTTTTTTGCATAATTTATGCGTCACTCTATGCCTGAAAGGGTTTTGTTTTGACTTAATACTGGGTGCTCCCTTGTGTCTGGACAAAGCTATACCTCTCTGAAGAGCTCTAATTAGAGCGAAACACTGTGTCCGGGGTTGCTTTTACTCATTTCAGGTTGGCTTGAGTTGGTATTTCACTAATTCAAAGCTGTAATATTGTGCCTGGAGGGATAAATGGCTTTTGTAATTTTACAGCTCGGCAAAGACAGCACTGTATTAGTCCTATGCTTAAAGACTTTGCTGTATAAATTGCAAAAGACTTTGTTATTTTCTATCTTGGCGTGGATAGCACTGTGCTAATCCTATGCTTAAAAACTTTGATAGAAAAACAGACATTTGAGTTGAGCAGATCTAGAGTGTCGCTGCTGTTGAGAGTGCTCTAACAGGGGCTGCTTTCCACCTAAACTTGAGAACTACCCAGAGTTCTCTCCTTCTTTTTTGCATAATTTATGCGTCACTCTATGCCTGAAAGGGTTTTGTTTTGACTTAATACTGGGTGCTCCCTGGTGTCTGGACAAAGCTATACCTCTCTGAAGAGCTCTAATTAGAGCGAAACACTGTGTCAGGGGTTGCTTTTACTCATTTCAGGTTGGCTTGAGTCGGTATTTCACTAATTCAAAGCTGTAATATTGTGCCTGGAGTGATAAATGGCTTTTGTAATTTTACAGCTCGGCAAGGACAGCACTGTATTAGTCCTATGCTTAAAGACTTTGCTGTATAAATTGCAAAAGACTTTGTCATTTTCTATCTCGGCGTGGATAGCACTGTGCTAATCCTATGCTTAAAAACTTTGATAGAAAAACAGACATTTGAGGTGAGCAGATCTAGAGTGTCGCTGGTGTTGAGAGTGCTCTAACAGGGGCTGCTTTCCACCTAAACTTGAGAACTACCCAGAGTTCTCTCCTTCTTTTTTGAATAATTTATGCGTCACTCTATACCTGAAAGGGTTTTGTTTTGACTTAATACTGGGTGCTCCCTTGTGTCAGGACAAAGCTATACCTCTCTGAAGAGCTCTAATTAGAGCAAAACACTGTGTCAGGGGTTGCTTTTACTCATTTCAGGTTGGCTTCAGTTGGTATTTCACTAATTCAAAGCTGTAATATTGTGCCTGGAGTGATAAATGGCTTTTGTAATATTACAGCTCGGCAAGGACAGCACTGTATTAGTCCTATGCTTAAAGACTTTGCTGTATAAATTGCAAAAGACTTTGTCATTTTCTATCTCGGCGTGGATAGCACTGTGCTAATCCTATGCTTAAAAACTTTGATAGAAAAACAGACATTTGAGGTGAGCAGATCTAGAGTGTCGCTGGTGTTGAGAGTGCTCTAACAGGGGCTGCTTTCCATCTAAACTTGAGAACTACCCAGAGTTCTCTCCTTCTTTTTTGCATAATTTATGCGTCACTCTATGCCTGAAAGGGTTTTGTTTTAACTTAATACTGGGTGCTCCCTTGTGTCTGGACAATGCTATACCTCTCTGAAGAGCTCTAATTAGAGCGAAACACTGTGTCAGGGGTTGCTTTTACTCATTTCAGGTTGGCTTGAGTTGGTATTTCACTAATTCAAAGCTGTAATATTGTGCCTGGAGTGATAAATGGCTTTTGTAATTTTACAGCTCGGCAAGTACAGCACTGTATTAGTCCTATGCTTAAAGACTTTGCTGTATAAATTGCAAAAGACTTTGTCATTTTCTTTCTCGGCGTGGATAGCACTGTGCTAATCCTATGCTTAAAAACTTTGATAGAAAAACAGACATTTGAGGTGAGCAGATCTAGAGTGTCGCTGGTGTTGAGAGTGCTCTAACAGGGGCTGCTTTCCACCTAAACTTGAGAACTACCCAGAGTTCTCTCCTTCTTTTTTGCATAATTTATGCGTCACTCTATGCCTGAAAGGGTTTTGTTTTGACTTAATACTGGGTGCTCCCTTGTGTCTGGACAAAGCTATACCTCTCTGAAGAGCTCTAATTAGAGCGAAACACTGTGTCAGGGGTTGCTTTTACTCATTTCAGGTTGGCTTGAGTTGGTATTTCACTAATTCAAAGCTGTAATATTGTGCCTGGAGTGATAAATGGCTTTTGTAATTTTACAGCTCGGCAAGGACAGCACTGTATTAGTCCTATGCTTAAAGACTTTGTTGTATAAATTGCAAAAGAGTTTGTCATTTTCTATCTCGGCGTGGATAGCACTGTGCTAATCGTATGCTTAAAAACTTTGATAGAAAAACAGACATTTGAGGTGAGCAGATCTAGAGTGTCGCTGGTGTTGAGAGTGCTCTAACAGGGGCTGCTTTCCACCTAAACTTGAGAACTACCCAGAGTTCTCTCCTTCTTTTTTGCATAATTTATGCGTCACTCTATGCCTGAAAGGGTTTTGTTTAGACTTAATACTGGGTGCTCCCTTGTGTCTGGACAAAGCTATACCTCTCTGAAGAGCTCTAATTAGAGCGAAACACTGTGTCAGGGGTTGCTTTTACTCATTTCAGGTTGGCTTGAGTTGGTATTTCACTAATTCAAAGCTGTAATATTGTGCCTGGAGTGATAAATGGCTTTTGTAATTTTACAGCTCGGCAAGGACAGCACTGTATTAGTCCTATGCTTAAAGACTTTGCTGTATAAATTGCAAAAGACTTTGTCATTTTCTATCTCGGCGTGGATAGCACTGTGCTAATCCTATGCTTAAAAACTTTGATAGAAAAACAGACATTTGAGGTGAGCAGATCTAGAGTGTCGCTGGTGTTGAGAGTGCTCTAACAGGGGCTGCTTTCCACCTAAACCTGAGAACTACCCAGAGTTCTCTCCTTCTTTTTTGCATAATTTATGCGTCACTCTATGCCTGAAAGGGTTTTGTTTTGACTTAATACTGGGTGCTCCCTTGTGTCTGGACAAAGCTATACCTCTCTGAAGAGCTCTAATTAGAGCGAAACACTGTGTCAGGGGTTGCTTTTACTCATTTCAGGTTGGCTTGAGTTGGTATTTCACTAATTCAAAGCTGTAATATTGTGCCTGGAGTGATAAATGGCTTTTGTAATTTTACAGCTCAGCAAGGACAGCACTGTATTAGTCCTATGCTTAAAGACTTTGTTGTATAAATTGCAAAAGAGTTTGTCATTTTCTATCTCGGCGTGGATAGCACTGTGCTAATCGTATGCTTAAAAACTTTGATAGAAAAACAGACATTTGAGGTGAGCAGATCTAGAGTGTCGCTGGTGTTGAGAGTGCTCTAACAGGGGCTGCTTTCCACCTAAACTTGAGAACTACCCAGAGTTCTCTCCTTCTTTTTTGCATAATTTATGCGTCACTCTATGCCTGAAAGGGTTTTGTTTAGACTTAATACTGGGTGCTCCCTTGTGTCTGGACAAAGCTATACCTCTCTGAAGAGCTCTAATTAGAGCAAAACACTGTGTCAGGGGTTGCTTTTACTCATTTCAGGTTGGCTTGAGTTGGTATTTCACTAATTCAAAGCTTAATTTTACAGCTCGGCAAGGACAGCACTGTATTAGTCCTATGCTTAAAGACTTTGCTGTATAAATTGCAAAAGACTTTGTCATTTTATATCTCGGCGTGGATAGCACTGTGCTAATCCTATGCTTAAAAACTTTGATAGAAAAACAGACATTTGAGGTGAGCAGATCTAGAGTGTCGCTGGTGTTGAGAGTGCTCTAACAGGGGCTGCTTTCCACCTAAACTTGAGAACTACCAAGAGTTCTCTCCTTCTTTTTTGCATAATTTAGGCGTCACTCTATACCTGAAAGGGTTTTGTTTTGACTTAATACTGGGTGCTCCCTTGTGTCGGGACAAAGCTATACCTCTCTGAAGAGCTCTAATTAGAGCAAAACACTGTGTCAGGGGTTGCTTTTACTCATTTCAGGTTGGCTTGAGTTGGTATTTCACTAATTCAAAGCTGTAATATTGTGCCTGGAGTGATAAATGGCTTTTGTAATATTACAGCTCGCCAAGGACAGCACTGTATTAGTCCTATGCTTAAAGACTTTGCTGTATAAATTGCAAAAGACTTTGTCATTTTCTATCTCGGCGTGGATAGCACTGTGCTAATCCTATGCTTAAAAACTTTGATAGAAAAACAGACATTTGAGGTGAGCAGATCTAGAGTGTCGCTGGTGTTGAGAGTGCTCTAACAGGGGCTGCTTTCCATCTAAACTTGAGAACTACCCAGAGTTCTCTCCTTCTTTTTTGCATAATTTATGCGTCACTCTATGCCTGAAAGGGTTTTGTTTTAACTTAATACTGGGTGCTCCCTTGTGTCTGGACAAAGCTATACCTCTCTGAAGAGCTCTAATTAGAGCGAAACACTGTGTCAGGGGTTGCTTTTACTCATTTCAGGTTGGCTTGAGTTGGTATTTCACTAATTCAAAGCTGTAATATTGTGCCTGGAGTGATAAATGGCTTTTGTAATTTTACAGCTCGGCAAGGACAGCACTGTATTAGTCCTATGCTTAAAGACTTTGTTGTATAAATTGCAAAAGAGTTTGTCATTTTCTAACTCGGCGTGGATAGCACTGTGCTAATCGTATGCTTAAAAACTTTGATAGAAAAACAGACATTTGAGGTGAGCAGATCTAGAGTGTCGCTGGTGTTGAGAGTGCTCTAACAGGGGCTGCTTTCCACCTAAACTTGAGAACTACCCAGAGTTCTCTCCTTCTTTTTTGCATAATTTATGCGTCACTCTATGCCTGAAAGGGTTTTGTTTAGACTTAATACTGGGTGCTCCCTTGTGTCTGGACAAAGCTATACCTCTCTGAAGAGCTCTAATTAGAGCGAAACACTGTGTCAGGGGTTGCTTTTACTCATTTCAGGTTGGCTTGAGTTGGTATTTCACTAATTCAAAGCTGTAATATTGTGCCTGGAGTGATAAATGGCTTTTGTAATTTTACAGCTCGGCAAGGACAGCACTGTATTAGTCCTATGCTTAAAGACTTTGCTGTATAAATTGCAAAAGACTTTGTTATTTTCTATCTTGGCGTGGATAGCACTGTGCTAATCCTATGCTTAAAAACTTTGATAGAAAAACAGACATTTGAGTTGAGCAGATCTAGAGTGTCGCTGCTGTTGAGAGTGCTCTAACAGGGGCTGCTTTCCACCTAAACTTGAGAACTACCCAGAGTTCTCTCCTTCTTTTTAGCATAATTTATGCGTCACTCTATGCCTGAAAGGGTTTTGTTTTGACTTAATACTGGGTGCTCCCTTGTGTCGGGACAAAGCTATACCTCTCTGAAGAGCTCTAATTAGAGCAAAACACTGTGTCAGGGGTTGCTTTTACTCATTTCAGGTTGGCTTGAGTTGGTATTTCACTAATTCAAAGCTGTAATATTGTGCCTGGAGTGATAAATGGCTTTTGTAATATTACAGCTCGGCAAGGACAGCACTGTATTAGTCCTATGCTTAAAGACTTTGCTGTATAAATTGCAAAAGACTTTGTCATTTTCTATCTCGGCATGGATAGTACTGTGCTAATCCTATGCTTAAAAACTTTGATAGAAAAACAGACATTTGAGGTGAGCAGATCTAGAGTGTCGCTGGTGTTGAGAGTGCTCTAACAGGGGCTGCTTTCCACCTAAATTTGAGAACTACCCAGAGTTCTCTCCTTCTTTTTTGCATAATTTATGCGTCACTCTATGCCTGAAAGGGTTTTGTTTTGACTTAATACTGGGTGCTCCCTTGTGTCTGGACAAAGCTATACCTCTCTGAAGAGCTCTAATTAGAGCGAAACACTGTGTCCGGGGTTGCTTTTACTCATTTCAGGTTGGCTTGAGTTGGTATTTCACTAATTCAAAGCTGTAATATTGTGCCTGGAGGGATAAATGGCTTTTGTAATTTTACAGCTCGGCAAAGACAGCACTGTATTAGTCCTATGCTTAAAGACTTTGCTGTATAAATTGCAAAAGACTTTGTTATTTTCTATCTTGGCGTGGATAGCACTGTGCTAATCCTATGCTTAAAAACTTTGATAGAAAAACAGACATTTGAGTTGAGCAGATCTAGAGTGTCGCTGCTGTTGAGAGTGCTCTAACAGGGGCTGCTTTCCACCTAAACTTGAGAACTACCCAGAGTTCTCTCCTTCTTTTTTGCATAATTTATGCGTCACTCTATGCCTGAAAGGGTTTTGTTTTGACTTAATACTGGGTGCTCCCTGGTGTCTGGACAAAGCTATACCTCTCTGAAGAGCTCTAATTAGAGCGAAACACTGTGTCAGGGGTTGCTTTTACTCATTTCAGGTTGGCTTGAGTCGGTATTTCACTAATTCAAAGCTGTAATATTGTGCCTGGAGTGATAAATGGCTTTTGTAATTTTACAGCTCGGCAAGGACAGCACTGTATTAGTCCTATGCTTAAAGACTTTGCTGTATAAATTGCAAAAGACTTTGTCATTTTCTATCTCGGCGTGGATAGCACTGTGCTAATCCTATGCTTAAAAACTTTGATAGAAAAACAGACATTTGAGGTGAGCAGATCTAGAGTGTCGCTGGTGTTGAGAGTGCTCTAACAGGGGCTGCTTTCCACCTAAACTTGAGAACTACCCAGAGTTCTCTCCTTCTTTTTTGAATAATTTATGCGTCACTCTATACCTGAAAGGGTTTTGTTTTGACTTAATACTGGGTGCTCCCTTGTGTCAGGACAAAGCTATACCTCTCTGAAGAGCTCTAATTAGAGCAAAACACTGTGTCAGGGGTTGCTTTTACTCATTTCAGGTTGGCTTCAGTTGGTATTTCACTAATTCAAAGCTGTAATATTGTGCCTGGAGTGATAAATGGCTTTTGTAATATTACAGCTCGGCAAGGACAGCACTGTATTAGTCCTATGCTTAAAGACTTTGCTGTATAAATTGCAAAAGACTTTGTCATTTTCTATCTCGGCGTGGATAGCACTGTGCTAATCCTATGCTTAAAAACTTTGATAGAAAAACAGACATTTGAGGTGAGCAGATCTAGAGTGTCGCTGGTGTTGAGAGTGCTCTAACAGGGGCTGCTTTCCATCTAAACTTGAGAACTACCCAGAGTTCTCTCCTTCTTTTTTGCATAATTTATGCGTCACTCTATGCCTGAAAGGGTTTTGTTTTAACTTAATACTGGGTGCTCCCTTGTGTCTGGACAATGCTATACCTCTCTGAAGAGCTCTAATTAGAGCGAAACACTGTGTCAGGGGTTGCTTTTACTCATTTCAGGTTGGCTTGAGTTGGTATTTCACTAATTCAAAGCTGTAATATTGTGCCTGGAGTGATAAATGGCTTTTGTAATTTTACAGCTCGGCAAGTACAGCACTGTATTAGTCCTATGCTTAAAGACTTTGCTGTATAAATTGCAAAAGACTTTGTCATTTTCTTTCTCGGCGTGGATAGCACTGTGCTAATCCTATGCTTAAAAACTTTGATAGAAAAACAGACATTTGAGGTGAGCAGATCTAGAGTGTCGCTGGTGTTGAGAGTGCTCTAACAGGGGCTGCTTTCCACCTAAACTTGAGAACTACCCAGAGTTCTCTCCTTCTTTTTTGCATAATTTATGCGTCACTCTATGCCTGAAAGGGTTTTGTTTTGACTTAATACTGGGTGCTCCCTTGTGTCTGGACAAAGCTATACCTCTCTGAAGAGCTCTAATTAGAGCGAAACACTGTGTCAGGGGTTGCTTTTACTCATTTCAGGTTGGCTTGAGTTGGTATTTCACTAATTCAAAGCTGTAATATTGTGCCTGGAGTGATAAATGGCTTTTGTAATTTTACAGCTCGGCAAGGACAGCACTGTATTAGTCCTATGCTTAAAGACTTTGTTGTATAAATTGCAAAAGAGTTTGTCATTTTCTATCTCGGCGTGGATAGCACTGTGCTAATCGTATGCTTAAAAACTTTGATAGAAAAACAGACATTTGAGGTGAGCAGATCTAGAGTGTCGCTGGTGTTGAGAGTGCTCTAACAGGGGCTGCTTTCCACCTAAACTTGAGAACTACCCAGAGTTCTCTCCTTCTTTTTTGCATAATTTATGCGTCACTCTATGCCTGAAAGGGTTTTGTTTAGACTTAATACTGGGTGCTCCCTTGTGTCTGGACAAAGCTATACCTCTCTGAAGAGCTCTAATTAGAGCGAAACACTGTGTCAGGGGTTGCTTTTACTCATTTCAGGTTGGCTTGAGTTGGTATTTCACTAATTCAAAGCTGTAATATTGTGCCTGGAGTGATAAATGGCTTTTGTAATTTTACAGCTCGGCAAGGACAGCACTGTATTAGTCCTATGCTTAAAGACTTTGCTGTATAAATTGCAAAAGACTTTGTCATTTTCTATCTCGGCGTGGATAGCACTGTGCTAATCCTATGCTTAAAAACTTTGATAGAAAAACAGACATTTGAGGTGAGCAGATCTAGAGTGTCGCTGGTGTTGAGAGTGCTCTAACAGGGGCTGCTTTCCACCTAAACCTGAGAACTACCCAGAGTTCTCTCCTTCTTTTTTGCATAATTTATGCGTCACTCTATGCCTGAAAGGGTTTTGTTTTGACTTAATACTGGGTGCTCCCTTGTGTCTGGACAAAGCTATACCTCTCTGAAGAGCTCTAATTAGAGCGAAACACTGTGTCAGGGGTTGCTTTTACTCATTTCAGGTTGGCTTGAGTTGGTATTTCACTAATTCAAAGCTGTAATATTGTGCCTGGAGTGATAAATGGCTTTTGTAATTTTACAGCTCAGCAAGGACAGCACTGTATTAGTCCTATGCTTAAAGACTTTGTTGTATAAATTGCAAAAGAGTTTGTCATTTTCTATCTCGGCGTGGATAGCACTGTGCTAATCGTATGCTTAAAAACTTTGATAGAAAAACAGACATTTGAGGTGAGCAGATCTAGAGTGTCGCTGGTGTTGAGAGTGCTCTAACAGGGGCTGCTTTCCACCTAAACTTGAGAACTACCCAGAGTTCTCTCCTTCTTTTTTGCATAATTTATGCGTCACTCTATGCCTGAAAGGGTTTTGTTTAGACTTAATACTGGGTGCTCCCTTGTGTCTGGACAAAGCTATACCTCTCTGAAGAGCTCTAATTAGAGCAAAACACTGTGTCAGGGGTTGCTTTTACTCATTTCAGGTTGGCTTGAGTTGGTATTTCACTAATTCAAAGCTTAATTTTACAGCTCGGCAAGGACAGCACTGTATTAGTCCTATGCTTAAAGACTTTGCTGTATAAATTGCAAAAGACTTTGTCATTTTATATCTCGGCGTGGATAGCACTGTGCTAATCCTATGCTTAAAAACTTTGATAGAAAAACAGACATTTGAGGTGAGCAGATCTAGAGTGTCGCTGGTGTTGAGAGTGCTCTAACAGGGGCTGCTTTCCACCTAAACTTGAGAACTACCAAGAGTTCTCTCCTTCTTTTTTGCATAATTTAGGCGTCACTCTATACCTGAAAGGGTTTTGTTTTGACTTAATACTGGGTGCTCCCTTGTGTCGGGACAAAGCTATACCTCTCTGAAGAGCTCTAATTAGAGCAAAACACTGTGTCAGGGGTTGCTTTTACTCATTTCAGGTTGGCTTGAGTTGGTATTTCACTAATTCAAAGCTGTAATATTGTGCCTGGAGTGATAAATGGCTTTTGTAATATTACAGCTCGCCAAGGACAGCACTGTATTAGTCCTATGCTTAAAGACTTTGCTGTATAAATTGCAAAAGACTTTGTCATTTTCTATCTCGGCGTGGATAGCACTGTGCTAATCCTATGCTTAAAAACTTTGATAGAAAAACAGACATTTGAGGTGAGCAGATCTAGAGTGTCGCTGGTGTTGAGAGTGCTCTAACAGGGGCTGCTTTCCATCTAAACTTGAGAACTACCCAGAGTTCTCTCCTTCTTTTTTGCATAATTTATGCGTCACTCTATGCCTGAAAGGGTTTTGTTTTAACTTAATACTGGGTGCTCCCTTGTGTCTGGACAAAGCTATACCTCTCTGAAGAGCTCTAATTAGAGCGAAACACTGTGTCAGGGGTTGCTTTTACTCATTTCAGGTTGGCTTGAGTTGGTATTTCACTAATTCAAAGCTGTAATATTGTGCCTGGAGTGATAAATGGCTTTTGTAATTTTACAGCTCGGCAAGGACAGCACTGTATTAGTCCTATGCTTAAAGACTTTGTTGTATAAATTGCAAAAGAGTTTGTCATTTTCTAACTCGGCGTGGATAGCACTGTGCTAATCGTATGCTTAAAAACTTTGATAGAAAAACAGACATTTGAGGTGAGCAGATCTAGAGTGTCGCTGGTGTTGAGAGTGCTCTAACAGGGGCTGCTTTCCACCTAAACTTGAGAACTACCCAGAGTTCTCTCCTTCTTTTTGGCATAATTTATGCGTCACTCTATGCCTGAAAGGGTTTTGTTTAGACTTAATACTGGGTGCTCCCTTGTGTCTGGACAAAGCTATACCTCTCTGAAGAGCTCTAATTAGAGCGAAACACTGTGTCAGGGGTTGCTTTTACTCATTTCAGGTTGGCTTGAGTTGGTATTTCACTAATTCAAAGCTGTAATATTGTGCCTGGAGTGATAAATGGCTTTTGTAATTTTACAGCTCGGCAAGGACAGCACTGTATTAGTCCTATGCTTAAAGACTTTGCTGTATAAATTGCAAAAGACTTTGTTATTTTCTATCTTGGCGTGGATAGCACTGTGCTAATCCTATGCTTAAAAACTTTGATAGAAAAACAGACATTTGAGTTGAGCAGATCTAGAGTGTCGCTGCTGTTGAGAGTGCTCTAACAGGGGCTGCTTTCCACCTAAACTTGAGAACTACCCAGAGTTCTCTCCTTCTTTTTAGCATAATTTATGCGTCACTCTATGCCTGAAAGGGTTTTGTTTTGACTTAATACTGGGTGCTCCCTTGTGTCGGGACAAAGCTATACCTCTCTGAAGAGCTCTAATTAGAGCAAAACACTGTGTCAGGGGTTGCTTTTACTCATTTCAGGTTGGCTTGAGTTGGTATTTCACTAATTCAAAGCTGTAATATTGTGCCTGGAGTGATAAATGGCTTTTGTAATATTACAGCTCGGCAAGGACAGCACTGTATTAGTCCTATGCTTAAAGACTTTGCTGTATAAATTGCAAAAGACTTTGTCATTTTCTATCTCGGCATGGATAGCACTGTGCTAATCCTATGCTTAAAAACTTTGATAGAAAAACAGACATTTGAGGTGAGCAGATCTAGAGTGTCGCTGGTGTTGAGAGTGCTCTAACAGGGGCTGCTTTCCACCTAAATTTGAGAACTACCCAGAGTTCTCTCCTTCTTTTTTGCATAATTTATGCGTCACTCTATGCCTGAAAGGGTTTTGTTTTGACTTAATACTGGGTGCTCCCTTGTGTCTGGACAAAGCTATACCTCTCTGAAGAGCTCTAATTAGAGCGAAACACTGTGTCCGGGGTTGCTTTTACTCATTTCAGGTTGGCTTGAGTTGGTATTTCACTAATTCAAGGTGTAATATTGTGCCTGGAGGGATAAATGGCTTTTGTAATTTTACAGCTCGGCAGAGACAGCACTGTATTAGTCCTATGCTTAAAGACTTTGCTGAATAAATTGCAAAAGACTTTGTCATTTTCTTTCTCGGCGTGGATAGCACTGTGCTAATCCTATGCTTAAAAACTTTGATAGAAAAACAGACATTTGAGGTGAGCAGATCTAGAGTGTCGCTGGTGTTGAGAGTGCTCTAACAGGGGCTGCTTTCCACCTAAACTTGAGAACTACCCAGAGTTCTCTCCTTCTTTTTTGCATAATTTATGCGTCACTCTATGCCTGAAAGGGTTTTGTTTTGACTTAATACTGGGTGCTCCCTTGTGTCTGGACAAAGCTATACCTCTCTGAAGAGCTCTAATTAGAGCGAAACACTGTGTCAGGGGTTGCTTTTACTCATTTCAGGTTGGCTTGAGTCGGTATTTCACTAATTCAAAGCTGTAATATTGTGCCTGGAGTGATAAATGGCTTTTGTAATTTTACAGCTCGGCAAGGACAGCACTGTATTAGTCCTATGCTTAAAGACTTTGCTGTATAAATTGCAAAAGACTTTGTCATTTTCTATCTCGGCGTGGATAGCACTGTGCTAATCCTATGCTTAAAAACTTTGATAGAAAAACAGACATTTGAGGTGAGCAGATCTAGAGTGTCGCTGGTGTTGAGAGTGCTCTAACAGGGGCTGCTTTCCACCTAAACTTGAGAACTACCCAGAGTTCTCTCCTTCTTTTTTGCATAATTTATGCGTCACTCTATGCCTGAAAGGGTTTTGTTTTGACTTAATACTGGGTGCTCCCTTGTGTCTGGACAAAGCTATACCTCTCTGAAGAGCTCTAATTAGAGCGAAACACTGTGTCAGGGGTTGCTTTTACTCATTTCAGGTTGGCTTGAGTTGGTATTTCACTAATTCAAAGCTGTAATATTGTGCCTGGAGTGATAAATGGCTTTTGTAATTTTACAGCTCGGCAAGGACAGCACTGTATTAGTCCTATGCTTAAAGACTTTGTTGTATAAATTGCAAAAGAGTTTGTCATTTTCTAACTCGGCGTGGATAGCACTGTGCTAATCGTATGCTTAAAAACTTTGATAGAAAAACAGACATTTGAGGTGAGCAGATCTAGAGTGTCGCTGGTGTTGAGAGTGCTCTAACAGGGGCTGCTTTCCACCTAAACTTGAGAACTACCCAGAGTTCTCTCCTTCTTTTTGGCATAATTTATGCGTCACTCTATGCCTGAAAGGGTTTTGTTTAGACTTAATACTGGGTGCTCCCTTGTGTCTGGACAAAGCTATACCTCTCTGAAGAGCTCTAATTAGAGCGAAACACTGTGTCAGGGGTTGCTTTTACTCATTTCAGGTTGGCTTGAGTTGGTATTTCACTAATTCAAAGCTGTAATATTGTGCCTGGAGTGATAAATGGCTTTTGTAATTTTACAGCTCGGCAAGGACAGCACTGTATTAGTCCTATGCTTAAAGACTTTGCTGTATAAATTGCAAAAGACTTTGTTATTTTCTATCTTGGCGTGGATAGCACTGTGCTAATCCTATGCTTAAAAACTTTGATAGAAAAACAGACATTTGAGTTGAGCAGATCTAGAGTGTCGCTGCTGTTGAGAGTGCTCTAACAGGGGCTGCTTTCCACCTAAACTTGAGAACTACCCAGAGTTCTCTCCTTCTTTTTTGCATAATTTATGCGTCACTCTATGCCTGAAAGGGTTTTGTTTTGACTTAATACTGGGTGCTCCCTTGTGTCTGGACAAAGCTATACCTCTCTGAAGAGCTCTAATTAGAGCGAAACACTGTGTCCGGGGTTGCTTTTACTCATTTCAGGTTGGCTTGAGTTGGTATTTCACTAATTCAAGGTGTAATATTGTGCCTGGAGGGATAAATGGCTTTTGTAATTTTACAGCTCGGCAGAGACAGCACTGTATTAGTCCTATGCTTAAAGACTTTGCTGTATAAATTGCAAAAGACTTTGTCATTTTCTTTCTCGGCGTGGATAGCACTGTGCTAATCCTATGCTTAAAAACTTTGATAGAAAAACAGACATTTGAGGTGAGCAGATCTAGAGTGTCGCTGGTGTTGAGAGTGCTCTAACAGGGGCTGCTTTCCACCTAAACTTGAGAACTACCCAGAGTTCTCTCCTTCTTTTTTGCATAATTTATGCGTCACTCTATGCCTGAAAGGGTTTTGTTTTGACTTAATACTGGGTGCTCCCTTGTGTCTGGACAAAGCTATACCTCTCTGAAGAGCTCTAATTAGAGCGAAACACTGTGTCAGGGGTTGCTTTTACTCATTTCAGGTTGGCTTGAGTCGGTATTTCACTAATTCAAAGCTGTAATATTGTGCCTGGAGTGATAAATGGCTTTTGTAATTTTACAGCTCGGCAAGGACAGCACTGTATTAGTCCTATGCTTAAAGACTTTGCTGTATAAATTGCAAAAGACTTTGTCATTTTCTATCTCGGCGTGGATAGCACTGTGCTAATCCTATGCTTAAAAACTTTGATAGAAAAACAGACATTTGAGGTGAGCAGATCTAGAGTGTCGCTGGTGTTGAGAGTGCTCTAACAGGGGCTGCTTTCCACCTAAACTTGAGAACTACCCAGAGTTCTCTCCTTCTTTTTTGCATAATTTATGCGTCACTCTATGCCTGAAAGGGTTTTGTTTTGACTTAATACTGGGTGCTCCCTTGTGTCTGGACAAAGCTATACCTCTCTGAAGAGCTCTAATTAGAGCGAAACACTGTGTCAGGGGTTGCTTTTACTCATTTCAGGTTGGCTTGAGTTGGTATTTCACTAATTCAAAGCTGTAATATTGTGCCTGGAGTGATAAATGGCTTTTGTAATTTTACAGCTCGGCAAGGACAGCACTGTATTAGTCCTATGCTTAAAGACTTTGTTGTATAAATTGCAAAAGAGTTTGTCATTTTCTATCTCGGCGTGGATAGCACTGTGCTAATCGTATGCTTAAAAACTTTGATAGAAAAACAGACATTTGAGGTGAGCAGATCTAGAGTGTCGCTGGTGTTGAGAGTGCTCTAACAGGGGCTGCTTTCCACCTAAACTTGAGAACTACCCAGAGTTCTCTCCTTCTTTTTTGCATAATGTATGCGTCACTCTATGCCTGAAAGGGTTTTGTTTAGACTTAATACTGGGTGCTCCCTTGTGTCTGGACAAAGCTATACCTCTCTGAAGAGCTCTAATTAGAGCGAAACACTGTGTCAGGGGTTGCTTTTACTCATTTCAGGTTGGCTTGAGTTGGTATTTCACTAATTCAAAGCTGTAATATTGTGCCTGGAGTGATAAATGGCTTTTGTAATTTTACAGCTCGGCAAGGACAGCACTGTATTAGTCCTATGCTTAAAGACTTTGCTGTATAAATTGCAAAAGACTTTGTTATTTTCTATCTTGGCGTGGATAGCACTGTGCTAATCCTATGCTTAAAAACTTTGATAGAAAAACAGACATTTGAGTTAAGCAGATCTAGAGTGTCGCTGCTGTTGAGAGTGCTCTAACAGGGGCTGCTTTCCACCTAAACTTGAGAACTACCCAGAGTTCTCTCCTTCTTTTTAGCACAATTTATGCGTCACTCTATGCCTGAAAGGGTTTTGTTTTGACTTAATACTGGGTGCTCCCTTGTGTCGGGACACAGCTATACCTCTCTGAAGAGCTCTAATTAGAGCAAAACACTGTGTCAGGGGTTGCTTTTACTCATTTCAGGTTGGCTTGAGTTGGTATTTCACTAATTCAAAGCTGTAATATTGTGCCTGGAGTGATAAATGGCTTTTGTAATATTACAGCTCGGCAAGGACAGCACTGTATTAGTCCTATGCTTAAAGACTTTGCTGTATAAATTGCAAAAGACTTTGTCATTTTCTATCTCGGCGTGGATAGCACTGTGCTAATCCTATGCTTAAAAACTTTGATAGAAAAACAGACATTTGAGGTGAGCAGATCTAGAGTGTCGCTGGTGTTTAGAGTGCTCTAACAGGGGCTGCTTTCCACCTAAATGTGAGAACTACCCAGAGTTCTCTCCTTCTTTTTTGCATAATTTATGCGTCACTCTATGCCTGAAAGGGTTTTGTTTTGACTTAATACTGGGTGCTCCCTTGTGTCTGGACAAAGCTATACCTCTCTGAAGAGCTCTAATTAGAGCGAAACACTGTGTCCGGGGTTGCTTTTACTCATTTCAGGTTGGCTTGAGTTGGTATTTCACTAATTCAAAGCTGTAATATTGTGCCTGGAGGGATAAATGGCTTTTGTAATTTTACAGCTCGGCAAAGACAGCACTGTATTAGTCCTATGCTTAAAGACTTTGCTGTATAAATTGCAAAAGACTTTGTCATTTTCTTTCTTGGCGTGGATAGCACTGTGCTAATCCTATGCTTAAAAACTTTGATAGAAAAACAGACATTTGAGGTGAGCAGATCTAGAGTGTCGCTGGTGTTGAGAGTGCTCTAACAGGGGCTGCTTTCCACCTAAACTTGAGAACTACCCAGAGTTCTCTCCTTCTTTTTTGCATAATTTATGCGTCACTCTATGCCTGAAAGGGTTTTGTTTTGACTTAATACTGGGTGCTCCCTTGTGTCTGGACAAAGCTATACCTCTCTGAAGAGCTCTAATTAGAGCGAAACACTGTGTCAGGGGTTGCTTTAACTCATTTCAGGTTGGCTTGAGTCGGTATTTCACTAATTCAAAGCTGTAATATTGTGCCTGGAGTGATAAATGGCTTTTGTAATTTTACAGCTCGGCAAGGACAGCACTGTATTAGTCCTATGCTTAAAGACTTTGCTGTATAAATTGCAAAAGACTTTGTCATTTTCTATCTCGGCGTGGATAGCACTGTGCTAATTCTATGCTTAAAAACTTTGATAGAAAAACAGACATTTGAGGTGAGCCGATCTAGAGTGTCGCTGGTGTTGAGAGTGCTCTAACAGGGGCTGCTTTCCACCTAAACTTGAGAACTACTCAGAGTTCTCTCCTTCTTTTTTGCATAATTTATGCGTCACTCTATGCCTGAAAGGGTTTTGTTTTGACTTAATACTGGGTGCTCCCTTGTGTCTGGACAAAGCTATACCTCTCTGAAGAGCTCTAATTAGAGCGAAACACTGTGTCAGGGGTTGCTTTTACTCATTTCAGGTTGGCTTGAGTTGGTATTTCACTAATTCAAAGCTGTAATATTGTGCCTGGAGTGATAAATGGCTTTTGTAATTTTACAGCTCGGCAAGGACAGCACTGTATTAGTCCTATGCTTAAAGACTTTGTTGTATAAATTGCAAAAGAGTTTGTCATTTTCTATCTCGGCGTGGATAGCACTGTGCTAATCGTATGCTTAAAAACTTTGATAGAAAAACAGACATTTGAGGTGAGCAGATCTAGAGTGTCGCTGGTGTTGAGAGTGCTCTAACAGGGGCTGCTTTCCACCTAAACTTGAGAACTACCCAGAGTTCTCTCCTTCTTTTTTGCATAATTTATGCGTCACTCTATGCCTGAAAGGGTTTTGTTTAGACTTAATACTGGGTGCTCCCTTGTGTCTGGACAAAGCTATACCTCTCTGAAGAGCTCTAATTAGAGCGAAACACTGTGTCAGGGGTTGCTTTTACTCATTTCAGGTTGGCTTGAGTTGGTATTTCACTAATTCAAAGCTGTAATATTGTGCCTGGAGTGATAAATGGCTTTTGTAATTTTACAGCTCGGCAAGGACAGCACTGTATTAGTCCTATGCTTAAAGACTTTGCTGTATAAATTGCAAAAGACTTTGTTATTTTCTATCTTGGCGTGGATAGCACTGTGCTAATCCTATGCTTAAAAACTTTGATAGAAAAACAGACATTTGAGTTGAGCAGATCTAGAGTGTCGCTGCTGTTGAGAGTGCTCTAACAGGGGCTGCTTTCCACCTAAACTTGAGAACTACCCAGAGTTCTCTCCTTCTTTTTAGCATAATTTATGCGTCACTCTATGCCTGAAAGGGTTTTGTTTTGACTTAATACTGGGTGCTCCCTTGTGTCGGGACAAAGCTATACCTCTCTGAAGAGCTCTAATTAGAGCAAAACACTGTGTCAGGGGTTGCTTTTACTCATTTCAGGTTGGCTTGAGTTGGTATTTCACTAATTCAAAGCTGTAATATTGTGCCTGGAGTGATAAATGGCTTTTGTAATATTACAGCTCGGCAAGGACAGCACTGTATTAGTCCTATGCTTAAAGACTTTGCTGTATAAATTGCAAAAGACTTTGTCATTTTCTATCTCGGCATGGATAGTACTGTGCTAATCCTATGCTTAAAAACTTTGATAGAAAAACAGACATTTGAGGTGAGCAGATCTAGAGTGTCGCTGGTGTTGAGAGTGCTCTAACAGGGGCTGCTTTCCACCTAAATTTGAGAACTACCCAGAGTTCTCTCCTTCTTTTTTGCATAATTTATGCGTCACTCTATGCCTGAAAGGGTTTTGTTTTGACTTAATACTGGGTGCTCCCTTGTGTCTGGACAAAGCTATACCTCTCTGAAGAGATCTAATTAGAGCGAAACACTGTGTCCGGGGTTGCTTTTACTCATTTCAGGTTGGCTTGAGTTGGTATTTCACTAATTCAAAGCTGTAATATTGTGCCTGGAGGGATAAATGGCTTTTGTAATTTTACAGCTCGGCAAAGACAGCACTGTATTAGTCCTATGCTTAAAGACTTTGCTGTATAAATTGCAAAAGACTTTGTTATTTTCTATCTTGGCGTGGATAGCACTGTGCTAATCCTATGCTTAAAAACTTTGATAGAAAAACAGACATTTGAGTTGAGCAGATCTAGAGTGTCGCTGCTGTTGAGAGTGCTCTAACAGGGGCTGCTTTCCACCTAAACTTGAGAACTACCCAGAGTTCTCTCCTTCTTTTTTGAATAATTTATGCGTCACTCTATGCCTGAAAGGGTTTTGTTTTGACTTAATACTGGGTGCTCCCTGGTGTCTGGACAAAGCTATACCTCTCTGAAGAGCTCTAATTAGAGCGAAACACTGTGTCAGGGGTTGCTTTTACTCATTTCAGGTTGGCTTGAGTCGGTATTTCACTAATTCAAAGCTGTAATATTGTGCCTGGAGTGATAAATGGCTTTTGTAATTTTACAGCTCGGCAAGGACAGCACTGTATTAGTCCTATGCTTAAAGACTTTGCTGTATAAATTGCAAAAGACTTTGTCATTTTCTATCTCGGCGTGGATAGCACTGTGCTAATCCTATGCTTAAAAACTTTGATAGAAAAACAGACATTTGAGGTGAGCAGATCTAGAGTGTCGCTGGTGTTGAGAGTGCTCTAACAGGGGCTGCTTTCCACCTAAACTTGAGAACTACCCAGAGTTCTCTCCTTCTTTTTTGAATAATTTATGCGTCACTCTATACCTGAAAGGGTTTTGTTTTGACTTAATACTGGGTGCTCCCTTGTGTCAGGACAAAGCTATACCTCTCTGAAGAGCTCTAATTAGAGCAAAACACTGTGTCAGGGGTTGCTTTTACTCATTTCAGGTTGGCTTCAGTTGGTATTTCACTAATTCAAAGCTGTAATATTGTGCCTGGAGTGATAAATGGCTTTTGTAATATTACAGCTCGGCAAGGACAGCACTGTATTAGTCCTATGCTTAAAGACTTTGCTGTATAAATTGCAAAAGACTTTGTCATTTTCTATCTCGGCGTGGATAGCACTGTGCTAATCCTATGCTTAAAAACTTTGATAGAAAAACAGACATTTGAGGTGAGCAGATCTAGAGTGTCGCTGGTGTTGAGAGTGCTCTAACAGGGGCTGCTTTCCATCTAAACTTGAGAACTACCCAGAGTTCTCTCCTTCTTTTTTGCATAATTTATGCGTCACTCTATGCCTGAAAGGGTTTTGTTTTAACTTAATACTGGGTGCTCCCTTGTGTCTGGACAATGCTATACCTCTCTGAAGAGCTCTAATTAGAGCGAAACACTGTGTCAGGGGTTGCTTTTACTCATTTCAGGTTGGCTTGAGTTGGTATTTCACTAATTCAAAGCTGTAATATTGTGCCTGGAGTGATAAATGGCTTTTGTAATTTTACAGCTCGGCAAGTACAGCACTGTATTAGTCCTATGCTTAAAGACTTTGCTGTATAAATTGCAAAAGACTTTGTCATTTTCTTTCTCGGCGTGGATAGCACTGTGCTAATCCTATGCTTAAAAACTTTGATAGAAAAACAGACATTTGAGGTGAGCAGATCTAGAGTGTCGCTGGTGTTGAGAGTGCTCTAACAGGGGCTGCTTTCCACCTAAACTTGAGAACTACCCAGAGTTCTCTCCTTCTTTTTTGCATAATTTATGCGTCACTCTATGCCTGAAAGGGTTTTGTTTTGACTTAATACTGGGTGCTCCCTTGTGTCTGGACAAAGCTATACCTCTCTGAAGAGCTCTAATTAGAGCGAAACACTGTGTCAGGGGTTGCTTTTACTCATTTCAGGTTGGCTTGAGTTGGTATTTCACTAATTCAAAGCTGTAATATTGTGCCTGGAGTGATAAATGGCTTTTGTAATTTTACAGCTCGGCAAGGACAGCACTGTATTAGTCCTATGCTTAAAGACTTTGTTGTATAAATTGCAAAAGAGTTTGTCATTTTCTATCTCGGCGTGGATAGCACTGTGCTAATCGTATGCTTAAAAACTTTGATAGAAAAACAGACATTTGAGGTGAGCAGATCTAGAGTGTCGCTGGTGTTGAGAGTGCTCTAACAGGGGCTGCTTTCCACCTAAACTTGAGAACTACCCAGAGTTCTCTCCTTCTTTTTTGCATAATTTATGCGTCACTCTATGCCTGAAAGGGTTTTGTTTAGACTTAATACTGGGTGCTCCCTTGTGTCTGGACAAAGCTATACCTCTCTGAAGAGCTCTAATTAGAGCGAAACACTGTGTCAGGGGTTGCTTTTACTCATTTCAGGTTGGCTTGAGTTGGTATTTCACTAATTCAAAGCTGTAATATTGTGCCTGGAGTGATAAATGGCTTTTGTAATTTTACAGCTCGGCAAGGACAGCACTGTATTAGTCCTATGCTTAAAGACTTTGCTGTATAAATTGCAAAAGACTTTGTCATTTTCTATCTCGGCGTGGATAGCACTGTGCTAATCCTATGCTTAAAAACTTTGATAGAAAAACAGACATTTGAGGTGAGCAGATCTAGAGTGTCGCTGGTGTTGAGAGTGCTCTAACAGGGGCTGCTTTCCACCTAAACCTGAGAACTACCCAGAGTTCTCTCCTTCTTTTTTGCATAATTTATGCGTCACTCTATGCCTGAAAGGGTTTTGTTTTGACTTAATACTGGGTGCTCCCTTGTGTCTGGACAAAGCTATACCTCTCTGAAGAGCTCTAATTAGAGCGAAACACTGTGTCAGGGGTTGCTTTTACTCATTTCAGGTTGGCTTGAGTTGGTATTTCACTAATTCAAAGCTGTAATATTGTGCCTGGAGTGATAAATGGCTTTTGTAATTTTACAGCTCGGCAAGGACAGCACTGTATTAGTCCTATGCTTAAAGACTTTGTTGTATAAATTGCAAAAGAGTTTGTCATTTTCTATCTCGGCGTGGATAGCACTGTGCTAATCGTATGCTTAAAAACTTTGATAGAAAAACAGACATTTGAGGTGAGCAGATCTAGAGTGTCGCTGGTGTTGAGAGTGCTCTAACAGGGGCTGCTTTCCACCTAAACTTGAGAACTACCCAGAGTTCTCTCCTTCTTTTTTGCATAATTTATGCGTCACTCTATGCCTGAAAGGGTTTTGTTTAGACTTAATACTGGGTGCTCCCTTGTGTCTGGACAAAGCTATACCTCTCTGAAGAGCTCTAATTAGAGCGAAACACTGTGTCAGGGGTTGCTTTTACTCATTTCAGGTTGGCTTGAGTTGGTATTTCACTAATTCAAAGCTTAATTTTACAGCTCGGCAAGGACAGCACTGTATTAGTCCTATGCTTAAAGACTTTGCTGTATAAATTGCAAAAGACTTTGTCATTTTATATCTCGGCGTGGATAGCACTGTGCTAATCCTATGCTTAAAAACTTTGATAGAAAAACAGACATTTGAGGTGAGCAGATCTAGAGTGTCGCTGGTGTTGAGAGTGCTCTAACAGGGGCTGCTTTCCACCTAAACTTGAGAACTACCCAGAGTTCTCTCCTTCTTTTTTGCATAATTTAGGCGTCACTCTATACCTGAAAGGGTTTTGTTTTGACTTAATACTGGGTGCTCCCTTGTGTCGGGACAAAGCTATACCTCTCTGAAGAGCTCTAATTAGAGCAAAACACTGTGTCAGGGGTTGCTTTTACTCATTTCAGGTTGGCTTGAGTTGGTATTTCACTAATTCAAAGCTGTAATATTGTGCCTGGAGTGATAAATGGCTTTTGTAATATTACAGCTCGCCAAGGACAGCACTGTATTAGTCCTATGCTTAAAGACTTTGCTGTATAAATTGCAAAAGACTTTGTCATTTTCTATCTCGGCGTGGATAGCACTGTGCTAATCCTATGCTTAAAAACTTTGATAGAAAAACAGACATTTGAGGTGAGCAGATCTAGAGTGTCGCTGGTGTTGAGAGTGCTCTAACAGGGGCTGCTTTCCATCTAAACTTGAGAACTACCCAGAGTTCTCTCCTTCTTTTTTGCATAATTTATGCGTCACTCTATGCCTGAAAGGGTTTTGTTTTAACTTAATACTGGGTGCTCCCTTGTGTCTGGACAAAGCTATACCTCTCTGAAGAGCTCTAATTAGAGCGAAACACTGTGTCAGGGGTTGCTTTTACTCATTTCAGGTTGGCTTGAGTTGGTATTTCACTAATTCAAAGCTGTAATATTGTGCCTGGAGTGATAAATGGCTTTTGTAATTTTACAGCTCGGCAAGGACAGCACTGTATTAGTCCTATGCTTAAAGACTTTGTTGTATAAATTGCAAAAGAGTTTGTCATTTTCTAACTCGGCGTGGATAGCACTGTGCTAATCGTATGCTTAAAAACTTTGATAGAAAAACAGACATTTGAGGTGAGCAGATCTAGAGTGTCGCTGGTGTTGAGAGTGCTCTAACAGGGGCTGCTTTCCACCTAAACTTGAGAACTACCCAGAGTTCTCTCCTTCTTTTTTGCATAATTTATGCGTCACTCTATGCCTGAAAGGGTTTTGTTTAGACTTAATACTGGGTGCTCCCTTGTGTCTGGACAAAGCTATACCTCTCTGAAGAGCTCTAATTAGAGCGAAACACTGTGTCAAGGGTTGCTTTTACTCATTTCAGGTTGGCTTGAGTTGGTATTTCACTAATTCAAAGCTGTAATATTGTGCCTGGAGTGATAAATGGCTTTTGTAATTTTACAGCTCGGCAAGGACAGCACTGTATTAGTCCTATGCTTAAAGACTTTGCTGTATAAATTGCAAAAGACTTTGTTATTTTCTATCTTGGCGTGGATAGCACTGTGCTAATCCTATGCTTAAAAACTTTGATAGAAAAACAGACATTTGAGTTGAGCAGATCTAGAGTGTCGCTGCTGTTGAGAGTGCTCTAACAGGGGCTGCTTTCCACCTAAACTTGAGAACTACCCAGAGTTCTCTCCTTCTTTTTAGCATAATTTATGCGTCACTCTATGCCTGAAAGGGTTTTGTTTTGACTTAATACTGGGTGCTCCCTTGTGTCGGGACAAAGCTATACCTCTCTGAAGAGCTCTAATTAGAGCAAAACACTGTGTCAGGGGTTGCTTTTACTCATTTCAGGTTGGCTTGAGTTGGTATTTCACTAATTCAAAGCTGTAATATTGTGCCTGGAGTGATAAATGGCTTTTGTAATATTACAGCTCGGCAAGGACAGCACTGTATTAGTCCTATGCTTAAAGACTTTGCTGTATAAATTGCAAAAGACTTTGTCATTTTCTATCTCGGCATGGATAGCACTGTGCTAATCCTATGCTTAAAAACTTTGATAGAAAAACAGACATTTGAGGTGAGCAGATCTAGAGTGTCGCTGGTGTTGAGAGTGCTCTAACAGGGGCTGCTTTCCAACTAAATTTGAGAACTACCCAGAGTTCTCTCCTTCTTTTTTGCATAATTTATGCGTCACTCTATGCCTGAAAGGGTTTTGTTTTGACTTAATACTGGGTGCTCCCTTGTGTCTGGACAAAGCTATACCTCTCTGAAGAGCTCTAATTAGAGTGAAACACTGTGTCCGGGGTTGCTTTTACTCATTTCAGGTTGGCTTGAGTTGGTATTTCACTAATTCAAGGTGTAATATTGTGCCTGGAGGGATAAATGGCTTTTGTAATTTTACAGCTCGGCAGAGACAGCACTGTATTAGTCCTATGCTTAAAGACTTTGCTGTATAAATTGCAAAAGACTTTGTCATTTTCTTTCTCGGCGTGGATAGCACTGTGCTAATCCTATGCTTAAAAACTTTGATAGAAAAACAGACATTTGAGGTGAGCAGATCTAGAGTGTCGCTGGTGTTGAGAGTGCTCTAACAGGGGCTGCTTTCCACCTAAACTTGAGAACTACCCAGAGTTCTCTCCTTCTTTTTTGCATAATTTATGCGTCACTCTATGCCTGAAAGGGTTTTGTTTTGACTTAATACTGGGTGCTCCCTTGTGTCTGGACAAAGCTATACCTCTCTGAAGAGCTCTAATTAGAGCGAAACACTGTGTCAGGGGTTGCTTTTACTCATTTCAGGTTGGCTTGAGTCGGTATTTCACTAATTCAAAGCTGTAATATTGTGCCTGGAGTGATAAATGGCTTTTGTAATTTTACAGCTCGGCAAGGACAGCACTGTATTAGTCCTATGCTTAAAGACTTTGCTGTATAAATTGCAAAAGACTTTGTCATTTTCTATCTCGGCGTGGATAGCACTGTGCTAATCCTATGCTTAAAAACTTTGATAGAAAAACAGACATTTGAGGTGAGCAGATCTAGAGTGTCGCTGGTGTTGAGAGTGCTCTAACAGGGGCTGCTTTCCACCTAAACTTGAGAACTACCCAGAGTTCTCTCCTTCTTTTTTGCATAATTTATGCGTCACTCTATGCCTGAAAGGGTTTTGTTTTGACTTAATACTGGGTGCTCCCTTGTGTCTGGACAAAGCTATACCTCTCTGAAGAGCTCTAATTAGAGCGAAACACTGTGTCAGGGGTTGCTTTTACTCATTTCAGGTTGGCTTGAGTCGGTATTTCACTAATTCAAAGCTGTAATATTGTGCCTGGAGTGATAAATGGCTTTTGTAATTTTACAGCTCGGCAAGGACAGCACTGTATTAGTCCTATGCTTAAAGACTTTGCTGTATAAATTGCAAAAGACTTTGTCATTTTCTATCTCGGCGTGGATAGCACTGTGCTAATCCTATGCTTAAAAACTTTGATAGAAAAACAGACATTTGAGGTGAGCAGATCTAGAGTGTCGCTGGTGTTGAGAGTGCTCTAACAGGGGCTGCTTTCCACCTAAACTTGAGAACTACCCAGAGTTCTCTCCTTCTTTTTTTGCATAATTTATGCGTCACTCTATGCCTGAAAGGGTTTTGTTTTGACTTAATACTGGGTGCTCCCTTGTGTCTGGACAAAGCTATACCTCTCTGAAGAGCTCTAATTAGAGCGAAACACTGTGTCAGGGGTTGCTTTTACTCATTTCAGGTTGGCTTGAGTTGGTATTTCACTAATTCAAAGCTGTAATATTGTGCCTGGAGTGATAAATGGCTTTTGTAATTTTACAGCTCGGCAAGGACAGCACTGTATTAGTCCTATGCTTAAAGACTTTGTTGTATAAATTGCAAAAGAGTTTGTCATTTTCTATCTCGGCGTGGATAGCACTGTGCTAATCGTATGCTTAAAAACTTTGATAGAAAAACAGACATTTGAGGTGAGCAGATCTAGAGTGTCGCTGGTGTTGAGAGTGCTCTAACAGGGGCTGCTTTCCACCTAAACTTGAGAACTACCCAGAGTTCTCTCCTTCTTTTTTGCATAATTTATGCATCACTCTATGCCTGAAAGGGTTTTGTTTAGACTTAATACTGGGTGCTCCCTTGTGTCTGGACAAAGCTATACCTCTCTGAAGAGCTCTAATTAGAGCGAAACACTGTGTCAGGGGTTGCTTTTACTCATTTCAGGTTGGCTTGAGTTGGTATTTCACTAATTCAAAGCTGTAATATTGTGCCTGGAGTGATAAATGGCTTTTGTAATTTTACAGCTCGGCAAGGACAGCACTGTATTAGTCCTATGCTTAAAGACTTTGCTGTATAAATTGCAAAAGACTTTGTTATTTTCTATCTTGGCGTGGATAGCACTGTGCTAATCCTATGCTTAAAAACTTTGATAGAAAAACAGACATTTGAGTTAAGCAGATCTAGAGTGTCGCTGCTGTTGAGAGTGCTCTAACAGGGGCTGCTTTCCACCTAAACTTGAGAACTACCCAGAGTTCTCTCCTTCTTTTTAGCATAATTTATGCGTCACTCTATGCCTGAAAGGGTTTTGTTTTGACTTAATACTGGGTGCTCCCTTGTGTCGGGACACAGCTATACCTCTCTGAAGAGCTCTAATTAGAGCAAAACACTGTGTCAGGGGTTGCTTTTACTCATTTCAGGTTGGCTTGAGTTGGTATTTCACTAATTCAAAGCTGTAATATTGTGCCTGGAGTGATAAATGGCTTTTGTAATATTACAGCTCGGCAAGGACAGCACTGTATTAGTCCTATGCTTAAAGACTTTGCTGTATAAATTGCAAAAGACTTTGTCATTTTCTATCTCGGCGTGGATAGCACTGTGCTAATCCTATGCTTAAAAACTTTGATAGAAAAACAGACATTTGAGGTGAGCAGATCTAGAGTGTCGCTGGTGTTTAGAGTGCTCTAACAGGGGCTGCTTTCCACCTAAACTTGAGAACTACTCAGAGTTCTCTCCTTCTTTTTTGCATAATTTATGCGTCACTCTATGCCTGAAAGGGTTTTGTTTTGACTTAATACTGGGTGCTCCCTTGTGTCTGGACAAAGCTATACCTCTCTGAAGAGCTCTAATTAGAGCGAAACACTGTGTCCGGGGTTGCTTTTACTCATTTCAGGTTGGCTTGAGCTGGTATTTCACTAATTCAAAGCTGTAATATTGTGCCTGGAGGGATAAATGGCTTTTGTAATTTTACAGCTCGGCAAAGACAGCACTGTATTAGTCCTATGCTTAAAGACTTTGCTGTATAAATTGCAAAAGACTTTGTCATTTTCTTTCTCGGCGTGGATATCACTGTGCTAATCCTATGCTTAAAAACTTTGATAGAAAAACAGACATTTGAGGTGAGCAGATCTAGAGTGTCGCTGGTGTTGAGAGTGCTCTAACAGGGTCTGCTTTCCACCTAAACTTGAGAACTACCCAGAGTTCTCTCCTTCTTTTTTGCATAATTTATGCGTCACTCTATGCCTGAAAGGGTTTTGTTTTGACTTAATACTGGGTGCTCCCTTGTGTCTGGACAAAGCTATACCTCTCTGAAGAGCTCTAATTAGAGCGAAACACTGTGTCAGGGGTTGCTTTTACTCATTTCAGGTTGGCTTGAGTCGGTATTTCACTAATTCAAAGCTGTAATATTGTGCCTGGAGTGATAAATGGCTTTTGTAATTTTACAGCTCGGCAAGGACAGCACTGTATTAGTCCTATGCTTAAAGACTTTGCTGTATAAATTGCAAAAGACTTTGTCATTTTCCATCTCGGCGTGGATAGCACTGTGCTAATCCTATGCTTAAAAACTTTGATAGAAAAACAGACATTTGAGGTGAGCAGATCTAGAGTGTCGCTGGTGTTGAGAGTGCTCTAACAGGGGCTGCTTTCCACCTAAACTTGAGAACTACCCAGAGTTCTCTCCTTCTTTTTTGCATAATTTATGCGTCACTCTATGCCTGAAAGGGTTTTGTTTTGACTTAATACTGGGTGCTCCCTTGTGTCTGGACAAAGCTATACCTCTCTGAAGAGC
This sequence comes from Lissotriton helveticus, assembly GCF_964261635.1. NCBI lineage: Eukaryota > Metazoa > Chordata > Amphibia > Caudata > Salamandridae > Lissotriton > Lissotriton helveticus. The sequence goes on from NC_136061.1 coordinate 449,778,083, forward strand.
TCTAATTAGAGCGAAACACTGTGTCAGGGGTTGCTTTTACTCATTTTAGGTTGGCTTGAGTCGGTATTTCACTAATTCAAAGCTGTAATATTGTGCCTGGAGTGATAAATGGCTTTTGTAATTTTACAGCTCGGCAAGGACAGCACTGTATTAGTCCTATGCTTAAAGACTTTGCTGTATAAATTGCAAAAGACTTTGTCATTTTCTATCTCGGCGTGGATAGCACTGTGCTAATCCTATGCTTAAAAACTTTGATAGAAAAACAGACATTTGAGGTGAGCAGATCTAGAGTGTCGCTGGTGTTGAGAGTGCTCTAACAGGGGCTGCTTTCCACCTAAACTTGAGAACTACCCAGAGTTCTCTCCTTCTTTTTTGCATAATTTATGCGTCACTCTATGCCTGAAAGGGTTTTGTTTTGACTTAATACTGGGTGCTCCCTTGTGTCTGGACAAAGCTATACCTCTCTGAAGAGCTCTAATTAGAGCGAAACACTGTGTCAGGGGTTGCTTTTACTCATTTCAGGTTGGCTTGAGTTGGTATTTCACTAATTCAAAGCTGTAATATTGTGCCTGGAGTGATAAATGGCTTTTGTAATTTTACAGCTCGGCAAGGACAGCACTGTATTAGTCCTATGCTTAAAGACTTTGTTGTATAAATTGCAAAAGAGTTTGTCATTTTCTATCTCGGCGTGGATAGCACTGTGCTAATCGTATGCTTAAAAACTTTGATAGAAAAACAGACATTTGAGGTGAGCAGATCTAGAGTGTCGCTGGTGTTGAGAGTGCTCTAACAGGGGCTGCTTTCCACCTAAACTTGAGAACTACCCAGAGTTCTCTCCTTCTTTTTTGCATAATTTATGCGTCACTCTATGCCTGAAAGGGTTTTGTTTAGACTTAATACTGGGTGCTCCCTTGTGTCTGGACAAAGCTATACCTCTCTGAAGAGCTCTAATTAGAGCGAAACACTGTGTCAGGGGTTGCTTTTACTCATTTCAGGTTGGCTTGAGTTGGTATTTCACTAATTCAAAGCTGTAATATTGTGCCTGGAGTGATAAATGGCTTTTGTAATATTACAGCTCGGCAAGGACAGCACTGTATTAGTCCTATGCTTAAAGACTTTGCTGTATAAATTGCAAAAGACTTTGTCATTTTCTATCTCGGCGTGGATAGCACTGTGCTAATCCTATGCTTAAAAACTTTGATAGAAAAACAGACATTTGAGGTGAGCAGATCTAGAGTGTCGCTGGTGTTGAGAGTTCTCTAACAGGGGCTGCTTTCCACCTAAATTTGAGAACTACCCAGAATTCTCTCCTTCTTTTTTGCATAATTTATGCGTCACTCTATGCCTGAAAGGGTTTTGTTTTGACTTAATACTGGGTGCTCCCTTGTGTCTGGACAAAGCTATACCTCTCTGAAGAGCTCTAATTAGAGCGAAACACTGTGTCCGGGGTTGCTTTTACTCATTTCAGGTTGGCTTGAGTTGGTATTTCACTAATTCAAAGCTGTAATATTGTGCCTGGAGGGATAAATGGCTTTTGTAATTTTACAGCTCGGCAAAGACAGCACTGTATTAGTCCTATGCTTAAAGACTTTGCTGTATAAATTGCAAAAGACTTTGTCATTTTCTTTCTCGGCGTGGATAGCACTGTGCTAATCCTATGCTTAAAAACTTTGATAGAAAAACAGACATTTGAGGTGAGCAGATCTAGAGTGTCGCTGGTGTTGAGAGTGCTCTAACAGGGGCTGCTTTCCACCTAAACTTGAGAACTACCCAGAGTTCTCTCCTTCTTTTTTGCATAATTTATGCGTCACTCTATGCCTGAAAGGGTTTTGTTTTGACTTAATACTGGGTGCTCCCTTGTGTCTGGACAAAGCTATACCTCTCTGAAGAGCTCTAATTAGAGCGAAACACTGTGTCAGGGGTTGCTTTAACTCATTTCAGGTTGGCTTGAGTCGGTATTTCACTAATTCAAAGCTGTAATATTGTGCCTGGAGTGATAAATGGCTTTTGTAATTTTACAGCTCGGCAAGGACAGCACTGTATTAGTCCTATGCTTAAAGACTTTGCTGTATAAATTGCAAAAGACTTTGTCATTTTCTATCTCGGCGTGGATAGCACTGTGCTAATCCTATGCTTAAAAACTTTGATAGAAAAACAGACATTTGAGGTGAGCAGATCTAGAGTGTCGCTGGTGTTGAGAGTGCTCTAACAGGGGCTGCTTTCCACCTAAACTTGAGAACTACCCAAAGTTCTCTCCTTCTTTTTTGCATAATTTATGCGTCACTCTATGCCTGAAAGGGTTTTGTTTTGACTTAATACTGGGTGCTCCCTTGTGTCTGGACAAAGCTATACCTCTCTGAAGAGCTCTAATTAGAGCAAAACACTGTGTCAGGGGTTGCTTTTACTCATTTCAGGTTGGCTTGAGTCGGTATTTCACTAATTCAAAGCTGTAATATTGTGCCTGGAGTGATAAATGGCTTTTGTAATTTTACAGCTCGGCAAGGACAGCACTGTATTAGTCCTATGCTTAAAGACTTTGCTGTATAAATTGCAAAAGACTTTGTCATTTTCTATCTCGGCGTGGATAGCACAGTGCTAATCCTATGCTTAAAAACTTTGATAGAAAAACAGACATTTGAGGTGAGCCGATCTAGAGTGTCGCTGGTGTTGAGAGTGCTCTAACAGGGGCTGCTTTCCACCTAAACTTGAGAACTACCCAGAGTTCTCTCCTTCTTTTTTGCATAATTTATGCGTCACTCTATGCCTGAAAGGGTTTTGTTTTGACTTAATACTGGGTGCTCCCTTGTGTCTGGACAAAGCTATACCTCTCTGAAGAGCTCTAATTAGAGCGAAACGCTGTGTCAGGGGTTGCTTTTACTTATTTCAGGTTGGCTTGAGTTGGTATTTCACTAATTCAAAGCTGTATTATTGTGCCAGGAGTGATAAATGGCTTTTGTAATTTTACAGCTCGGCAAGTACAGCACTGTATTAGTCCTATGCTTAAAGACTACCCAGAGTTCTCTCCTTCTTTTTTTGCATATATATATATATATTTATATATATATATTTATATATATATATATGCAACCACAACTCGAACCAACAACTCCAGCAATCCTCCCTCGAACAGGACTCCACCAGAGAAGGAAACGAGAGCCGACCCAGGCTTAAGGTGAATAATTTATTTAGTTTTTTTCTTCGCCACCAGCATAACATTTTGCCCTGCCGAGAGGCATATATATATAGATGTAAACCGCCAAGCAGCCTCAAGGTAGGAGCCGACTAGGGCAAGCATCCAGCTTGCTAGTTTGACGGGCATACATCCGTCTGCTACTCCGATATCGTGAGGTCTCTTGGTTGGCGAGGGGAGACCACTCGTCCGCCTCGATCCACACATGGGGCGCCAAGACTAAACAGGACTACCAGTCCCAGCAGGCACTGGGACATTTGGACTGCCCATCAGGGGCGTGCCATGATCAGTATCAGGGCTGGTACCTGCATTCCCATCATCAGTTCGCCAAATCCTCTGAAGAGAAGGCGGGAGCCTTCGAAACGCGTCAGGAATTCCACGGCGAAATGGGATTGAATCACTTTCTCTTGAGCTCCTCAGCTATTCAAGCACGCTGTGGCAAGAAAGGCGAGTTCAAGTTTCTCCCCGCGAGTGTGACCGTGTCCTTACACGTGAGCGCACATATGTGGATGGAACCATCACCATCCTTTTACCGCACCCGCCAGAAGAGTGCAGCAGCGCCATGATGGTAACGAGCGAGCAGAGCCCCTGCATACACGCTGAGCACCGCCAAGCAGCCTCAAGGTAGGAGACGACTAGGGCAAGCATCCAGCTTGCTAGTTTGACAGGCATACATCCGTCTGCTACTCCGATATCGTGAGGTCGCTTGGTTGGCGAGGGGAGACCACTCGTCTGCCTCGATCCACACATGGGGCGCCAAGACTAAACAGGACTACCAGTCCCAGCAGGCACTGGGACATTTGGACTGCCCATCAGGGGCGTGCCATGATCAGTATCAGGGCTGGTACCTGCATTCCCATCATCAGTTCGCCAAATCCTCTGAAGAGAAGGCGGGAGCCTTCGAAACGCGTCAGGAATTCCACGGTGAAATGGGATTGAATCACTTTCTCTTGAGCTCCTCAGCTATTCAAGCACGCTGTGGCAAGAAAGGCGAGTTCAAGTTTCTCCCCGCGAGTGTGACCGTGTCCTTACACGTGAGCGCACATATGTGGATGGAACCATCACCATCCTTTTACCGCACCCGCCAGAAGAGTGCAGCAGCGCCATGATGGTAACGAGCGAGCAGAGCCCCTGCATACACGCTGAGCACCGCCAAGCAGCCTCAAGGTAGGAGCCGACTAGGGCAAGCATCCAGCTTGCTAGTTTGACGGGCATACATCCGTCTGCTACTCCGATATCGTGAGGTCGCTTGGTTGGCGAGGGGAGACCACTCGTCCGCCTCGATCCACACATGAGGCGCCAAGACTAAACAGGACTACTAGTCCCAGCAGGCACTGGGACATTTGGACTGCCCATCAGGGGCGTGCCATGATCAGTATCAGGGCTGGTACCTGCATTCCCATCATCAGTTCCTCAAATCCTCTGAAGAGATGGCGGGAGCCTTCGAAACGCGCCAGGAATTCCACGGCGAAATGGGATTGAATCACTTTCTCTTGAGCTCCTCAGCTATTCAAGCACGCTGTGGCAAGAAAGGCGAGTTCAAGTTTCTCCCCGCGAGTGTGACCGTGTCCTTACACGTGAGCGCACATATGTGGATGGAACCATCACCATCCTTTTACCGCACCCGCCAGAAGAGTGCAGCAGCGCCATGATGGTAACGAGCGAGCAGAGCCCCTGCATACACGCTGAGCACCGCCAAGCAGCCTCAAGGTAGGAGCCGACTAGGGCAAGCATCCAGCTTGCTAGTTTGACGGGCATACATCCGTCTGCTACTCCGATATCGTGAGGTCGCTTGGTTGGCGAGGGGAGACCACTCGTCCGCCTCGATCCACACATGGGGCGCCAAGACTAAACAGGACTACCAGTCCCAGCAGGCACTGGGACATTTGGACTGCCCATCAGGGGCGTGCCATGATCAGTATCAGGGCTGGTACCTGCATTCCCATCATCAGTTCGCCAAATCCTCTGAAGAGAAGGCGGGAGCCTTCGAAACGCGTCAGGAATTCCACGGCGAAATGGGATTGAATCACTTTCTCTTGAGCTCCTCAGCTATTCAAGCACGCTGTGGCAAGAAAGGCGAGTTCAAGTTTCTCCCCGCGAGTGTGACCGTGTCCTTACACGTGAGCGCACATATGTGGATGGAACCATCACCATCCTTTTACCGCACCCGCCAGAAGAGTGCAGCAGCGCCATGATGGTAACGAGCGAGCAGAGCCCCTGCATACACGCTGAGCACTGCCAAGCAGCCTCAAGGTAGGAGCCGACTAGGGCAAGCATCCAGCTTTCTAGTTTGACGTGCATACATCCGTCTGCTACTCCGATATCGTGAGGTCGCTTGGTTGGCGAGGGGAGACCACTCGTCCGCCTCGATCCACACATGGGGCGCCAAGACTAAACAGGACTACCAGTCCCAGCAGGCACTGGGACATTTGGACTGCCCATCAGGGGCGTGCCATGATCAGTATCAGGGCTGGTACCTGCATTCCCATCATCAGTTCGCCAAATCCTCTGAAGAGAAGGCGGGAGCGTTCGAAACGCGTCAGGAATTCCACGGCGAAATGGGATTGAATCACTTTCTCTTGAGCTCCTCAGCTATTCAAGCACGCTGTGGCAAGAAAGGCGAGTTCAAGTTTCTCCCCGCGAGTGTGACCGTGTCCTTACACGTGAGCGCACATATGTGGATGGAACCATCACCATCCTTTTACCGCACCCGCCAGAAGAGTGCAGCAGCGCCATGATGGTAACGAGCGAGCAAAGCCCCTGCATACACGCTGAGCACCGCCAAGCAGCCTCAAGGTAGGAGCCGACTAGGGCAAGCATCCAGCTTGCTCGTTTGACGGGCATACATCCGTCTGCTACTCCGATATCGTGAGGTTGCTTGGTTGGCGAGGGGTAGACCACTCGTCCGCCTCGATCCACACATGGTGTGGTGTTGGGTTCAAATCAGGCCTACATACTCTGCTAAACTCTCGAACACCTTAGCATAGAAGTTGGCACGGACACTGGAAAATGCAAAAGACAAGTTTATTAAGACCCCATGGGGTGGTGGTACATTCCTACAGCACCCTTCGGCAATGTAAGAAGTAGCACACCGAACATCGGTGCGCGACCTCTTTTATACAGTTTAATAGCAATAAAATGGTAGGCGGTTACAAGTTACACATTTTAGGTACATATAAGGTCATTTTTGGAACACAGCCAGCATGTGGGAGGAGTTCAGTAGCACCGGTCAGTTAGTGCTAACATTCCTAAAGAATGACCAGTTGATGCATAGTGCGCATGTGCGCTTGACCAGTACTAAAAATAGCCTGTTGCCGAGCAGAATAGATGACCATGGGTAGCGAGAAAGGACGAAGGGGCACACTGACCACGAGGCAGCGTTCATAGCAAATGGAAGCCAGAAGGATTCAAAATGGCCCCCGTTCGTTTTGGTCAAGTTAACGAAAAAGGCCGTGTAGCTGTGCTAAACGCTAACTCAGGAGCTGCCAAAACACGACAGACGGCCCTTTTAGCGTTTTAGCAAAAGCTACCTCATAATGAACGTAATCAGAATTCTCGTCATCAATGTTGATGGCCATTATTTTCAGCACTACGTCGGTGGTCAACTTCTCTTGCTTAACAATAGCTCGTGTGGACGGAATACAGGCTGTGATACATACAGAACATAATGCTGGGCCACATTGAATACATAGACAAAGGGAAAACAATACTCCAATGAAAATACATACAATAGTTAATAATTTCCAACCCCAAGTACTGAGTAGGGTCCAGAACCAACCAGAAAAGGTCCATGTTCCATTTTCTGAGTGGATCTCAGCAGCTATCTTATGTAGTTTCGTAATTGAGTCATACACGGAAGGTGAATTATCATGCACATACACACAGCAACTACTTCCGATAATGCGGCATGCTCCACCCCGATCAGCTAATATCACGTCTAGAACCATCCGGTTCTGGAGAGTCACAATTCTGGTAATTTGCAATTCTTCAGTTATATTCCCTAATGCAGAGGCAGTTTCATTAGCGACGGCTTCCACCACACGTGTAAGCCGCCTTATCTTTCTGCTATTCAGTGCAGCTCCTACAAATGAAAATAAACCCAAATTGAAATCTACATATTGCTGTAAAGTGGTATCAGTTTGGTCTATTCCATCAAGATCTAATGTTCTTTTAACTCTGTTTAGTACGAAATCATGATACAGAACGTAATCATTGTGATACATAGGAGGAGCAATAAATACAGGTGGCAATACAAAAGCTAATGTAACATGTTCCTAACCATCCCAATGGCAGACGATGGTATCCCTTATTTCCACAAATGAAATATGTATTATGTGAAGCTACAAATGCAATTCCATTTGGCGTGTCAAAGGTAAGTGTAATATTACATTCGCTGCGGCCTACAGGGATTGTACCTTTATTTCTAATACACAGATCTGCCTTTGTGTCAATAACCGTTATCACATGTAAGCTCGTTACATTTATAAGTCTTTGATTCGTATAGACACGAGGTGCAGAAACATTGTCCGGACGATACTCTTCCCATTCAAATTTAGTTCCTTCAGCTTGTGGGTAACCATCTTTGTCATTAAAGCATATCTTGTTCAATCGAAAGAGTAGTCCACCTTTCGTTGGCCATCGCAAAGTGAAAAGAGAAGAGTGTACCAAGCGTTGCAAGAACCATTATGAGAAAACGAGAGAGGAATGAGTGGAGTTCCTCCCCTCTTCTGATGTCCGGGCAACATTCCACATACCCAACAATTTGATGTGTTGGTCATGTTGTGAGTATGATGCAAAATCTGAATAAAACTGTTATTCAAATAAGTCTGTCTATGTCTCTCTTCATGATAAGGCAAAGTAAAATGAAAATGTTCAGATGGGCTTGGAGTGGTGGGCAGTAGGTGTTCTCGTGCAGGAAACAATTGTTCTATAGTCCAAGCTACTACTGCGATCACCACTATGGTCAAGACAAACAAAACAGCACCAAGAATTCTCCCTTTTCGTGTCGAAAGGGATGCCATAGTTCGCAAAACAATAATCTTCAAGAGCAACCCTAAACGGAAAAATAAAAACGATGGTTCTGGACTGAGGCTGCCGTTGGTTTGTTCTCCGAGATTCAAGACGGGTGTCGCTACACTGGACAGAACTGATCCCCCCCCCTTGATATTCCTGGCTTCCGTTTCACAAACCTCAGAGCGGTTACCAACCAGTTTCAAAAATGAAAAAAAAAGAAATTATTTCCTGGGACGTAGATTGTACTTCACTCCATCAGAAACAGTGTGGTCCGGGAAGGCTCCCTCCAATTCATCAGACGTAACAGCTGGGCTCTTTTCTGCATCCAAAATCTTTCTGTAGTCGGATAGCACCACAGGGCTCACCAGATCCGGAGAAACGCGACGGCAATGGCTGGAATGAATCCACCGTTTCTTGTTGGTGACTCTTACTGCGGTCCGAGTCGCCAGCAGCACCTGCTCAGGGCCATGCCATCTCGGTTCCAAACTGCTGGATCGCTCGAACACGCGGACCATCACGTGGTCCCCAGGATGAAGATCGTGAGCCTCACCAGTGGAGTTATCAGGGAGCGCTTCTCGAACCTGTTGATGAATAGAAAGCAAATCATTTGTTAATCGTGCCAAATAATCGTTCATCATTATACAAGGTACATCATGTATCAAACGATGTTTAGGAACTCCCCAAATATTCATCGGCCTTCCAAACACCACTTCATAGGGTGTAAGACCAGATCGAGAATGTGGCACTGATCGAATAGACAGCAATGCCAAAGGCAAAGCATCCGGCCATTTCAAAGATGTGGATGCCACAATCTTTGCTAGCTTCAGCTTCAGAGTTGCATTGTATCTTTCTACCAAACCTTCTGATTGCGGATGAAAGACAGCGTGGAATCGTTGCTTGATTCCCAATCCTTTCAGGACGTACTCCACTACTTTCCCAATAAAATGAGGACCATTATCGTTCCACATAAATTTACAAACACCATAGCGCGGGAAGTACTCTTTGAGTAACACCTTAGCTGTTGTCAATGCTGTATTGTCTTTCGTAGGGTAAGCCTCGATCCATTTACTAAAGGCGCACACCACCACTAGGACATACTTGAGGTTATTACAGCGCTCCAGCTGGATGTAATCCATTTGCAGTACTTCGAATGGTGCAGTAGGTGGAACGAACCCTCCTTTAGGAGTATGAGTCCCTTGTCCAGGATTGTGCTGTAAACATATCAAACAGGTCTGAACCACTCTCTTAGCCGTACTAGAAATTTCAGGATTTTCCCAAACCCGTGTAAGCAATTTAGTAATTGCAAGAGCTCCAATGTGTGCCAGCCCATGTGTCATTCGCACCATTGTTTGTAAATAGGCCATAGGTAATTTCCATTTTTCCATATCTTTACTCCGCCAGCAACCCTCATCGTCCAACACTCCTTCAGTGGCCCATTTCATAAGTTCTGCTTCAGATGCTGACCTCTGTATATCTAATATTTCTTCTCTAGCATCATGCCACCGCTCAGCTTGTGATTTCACCACATACATGGGGGAATTATTTTGTAGCATAGCGGTCTCTCTCGCAATGCGATCTGCGAAAGCATTGCCTTGTCCTATTCTGTCCGTCACCTTTTTGTGTGCACTGCATTTGACTATTGCTACTTTCTTTGGACATAATAGTGCATTTAGGAGATCGCGTACCAATTCTCCATGCATGATGTGTACTCCGTGTGAAGTCAAGAATCCTCGTTCCTTCCAGAGTAGGCCAAAATCATGCACTACTCCAAAAGTGTAACGACTATCCGTGTAAATGTTCACACACAGCCCAGCACTTAACTCACATGCTTTCGTTAAGGCTATCAATTCAGCTGCTTGGGCCGATTTCTGGGGTATTCGTGCTGCTTCTACCACTGTCTTAAGTGTCGTGATCGCATAAGCTGCGGAAGTCGTACCATCTGGTAACCTCACACACGATCCATCGACCCACAGTTCCCCATCTACATCTGGAAATGGTGTATCCTGCAAGTCGATACGACCCTTTGTCTGTTCCTCAGTCAGAAAAACACAGTCATGTTGTTCTTCCTTCTGGGTCTCAGCAACAGGATCCGGCAGTAAAGTAGCAGGGTTTAGTGTCGCACATCGCTTTAGTGTGATGTGCGGCGCCAACAACGTTAACTCATATCCTGTTAGGTGGGCGCTAGTTAGATGCTGTGTTTTCGTTTGATTCAACAACGCATCTACCGCATGGGGAACTAACACCAACAATTTGTGTGACAGAACTATTCCCTCACTTTGTCGTATCGCTACTGCTGTTGCTGCAACTGCTCGAAAACATCCAGGCAATCCTCGAGCCACAGGGTCGAGTACCGCCGAGAAGTATGCACAAGGTCTCTGTTTGTCTCCGTGTGCTTGCACTAAGACTGACAATGCGCACCCATCCTTCTCGTGTACGTACAATGTAAAGATCTTCGTGTAATCAGGTGTACCTAACACTGGTACAGAACAAAGAGCTTGTCTCAATTGTTCAAAAGCATTCTGACATTCATCCGTCCATTCAATGGGAATCGGTGTATCTTTAGCCAATAATGCCAACAAGGGCTTAACAATGTGTGAAAAACCCAATATCCATTGCCTACAAAAAGACGTCAGACCTATGAAGGCATGAACATCTTTCTGAGTGCGGGGAACTGGTGTCTCTAAAACTGCTTGAATTCGATCTGGTGTTAATGCACGGCCCTCCTTAGACAAAAGATGACCGAGGTAGGTCACCTTGGGTCTACAATACTGCAACTTTTTCTTCGAAACCTTATGATTATTTTTGGCTAAGAAGAAAAGCAAGGAAAGGGTACTTTTCTCATATTGTTCTTGTGTGTCTGCTGCAAGTAAGATGTCATCCACATACTGAATAAGAGCCACCCCATCTTGTAATTCAAAGGAATCAAGCTGCCTTTTCAAAGCCTGACTATAAATGCTAGGACTTTCAGTATAGCCTTGAGGAACTCGACAAAATCTGTCCGATTTATTATTTAATGTAAAACCGAATAGATATCGACTGTCAGGATGTACAGGAATTGAGAAGAAGGCATTCTTCAAATCGATGAATGTAAAAATAGTTGCCGTCGGTGGAACCAACGTAAGCAACGTGGTGATGTCAGACACCACCGGGTACTGAGGTACTACTATCTTGTTGATCTCCCTTAAATCAATAATAAAACGGTAAACCTTAGCATCTGTATCTCGTTTAAGGATCGGTAGAATTGGGCTGTTGCAAACATTGTAGGGGACTTCCTCAACTACTCCTGCCAAAACCAAATCTTTCACAATATGTATCAAAGCAATTTCACCTTCTCTCGAAATTTTATATTGTGGGACACGTGGCAGAGATACTCCCTCCTTTACCGTAATATGTACCGGGGGAATACTCATCTGTCCTACATCAGTATCAGAAGTGGCCCACAATGATTTTGGTAGGGAGGCTAATACTTCAGATTCATGGAGAAGACACACTCGCTCTATTTCCGGATAATTTTCGTTCAACACAACCCGCACTCCTTCTGGGGCACAGCGAATAGTAGCTCGGAAATGTTTTAACATATCGAGTCCCATAATATTATCTGGTGTATTTGGAGACAGCAAAAAGGGACAAGGGGCAGCAAATTTATCAACATGAAATGCAACAGGTTGAGACAATGGGCTAGAAGTAGGTGTTCCATCGAACCCTATAGCTGTAATTACCTCGCCAGACAGGGGAGCCCTTGGAACCAAGTGTTTGGACAAAGCGCTACGAGTAGCTCCTGTATCGACCAGAAATTGATCAGTGGAACCCAAAACATGTGCTTTTATGTATGGACCCCTTTGATCAACCGGTACCTCAACCGATTCCACACCCCATCCTACGCAACCCTATGCATAGCGCTCATCACGTTGTTCAACAGAGCCACCCTCATTTATCTGATATTGATTGCGATTATCGATTGTATTATAATCTGTCTGACCACGACCCCTTGTTCCATATCCTCCCCGATCATTCGTCCCATAATCTCCTCGATCATTTGTCCCATAACCTCCTCGATCATTCGTCCCATAACCTCTCGGTCCTCCATAATTATTCCTGGACCTACCACTTCCTCGTCCCCTCCAATTACACTGTTCTAGAAACAATGGACAATCTGCAATCCAGTGTCCAAACTGTTTACAGTATGCACACTGATTCACAGATATGTCGGAACGAGGAGGAGGAGCGTTATTGTACGATCCTCGTCCCCCTCGATTGTTTCCCCTCGTAGCCTGCACCTGGGCCAACATTACCTTCGTCTTTAAATCCTTTGCTTTCTTATCGCTACTTTCCTTTGCCTCCAATTCCTGTCGTTCATAATATTGAACCATAGTCAATAAAGAAGCAGGGGTTGCCGTGGTCCACGAACTTTCACTCGTCTTTAATCGTTTTGCAATCTCCGGTAGGAGATTAGCCACATATTTGTCAACGAATAAATGTCGGCCTGTATCTTCTGTCAATGATTGTCCACTGTAATCATGGAACGCTTCCTCAAAGCGAGAAAAGAAATCTGAAACCGATTCATCCGTTTTCTGTTTACAAGAGGCTAATATGGTCCAATCAATCTTTTTAGCAGGAACGAGTGTTTTTAATTTATTTAGTATGCACCCTGGAAGGTCCAATATTAATTGACAAGGCTTACATGCTGGCTCCCTGTCTAAGTCAGCTTGAACTATATCTTTCCAACCTCCCCCAAGAGTCGTGGGATCATCAAACTTACGAATCGCTCTCCACATATCAGGGGGCAATATTAGCCCAAAAAACAGATCAATATCAACTAACGTCATAATACATGATGAAATCGCGCTTTCAACACTCTCATAGAAAGCCGCTGGATTTTTACGGGGATCAGGCAAAGCATTCTTAAGCGCCATAACATCTGCTCTATTCCAAGGCGTATAAACCCAGTTATATATAAAATACCCCTTGGCGTCTTTAGATGTTTTATCATCATCTGTGCCATCCCCTTTATGAGGGACATACAAAGGCGCAGCTTCTCGCATAGGCCTAATATTAATCGCGGCGATCTTATCTGTTCCAAAGATAGAGCATTCTTTGGATATCTCCGTCGATCCGGACGCAGGCGGACCCTTTGACTTTTCCAACTCCCGTAGTCGTGTCGCCTCATTCCGTAGCTGAACCAAACGTTTGAAAAATTCATCCGCATCTGAAAGAACAAAGAGACATTTACGAAAGTTATCGCGACCCTTGGATATATCCTTCGGTTCTAATTCCGTAGAACACCTCCTAAATCGTTCAACAACCTCATCACCAAAGTGATCTAAAAAATACAACCTCTCCCTATCGGACCATTCTTCCATTTGCTTACTAATGTCAGAGACAGTTACAGAATTAACATTTAACTTTTGTGCAAACGAACGCAATTCCGCAGTTCGATCCGACGATAACCTTGTACGTTGTGCATTCTGATCGTCCTCATCTGAGTCCTTGTTCGGAGCCGTAGGTGCGACGTACGGAGGCGGACAGCGATCTAGTAATGAAAAATCATCTGTTTCATTAGTAAGGACCGGATAAAGAGGACGCCGGATGGGAAACTGACCATTAACCTGCAAATTGTGTTCTCGAGTCTCCCTCTCTTTCTGTTCCTGTAACTCCTTCTCCTGTAGCTGTAAAGCTTTGTCACGTGCAGCCTTCCGCTGCACCTTCTCCGCCAAGGCTTCCTCACGCTTCACTCGTTCACGCACCTCTTTCTCCCACATACGCACACAATCAAACATATCTTGTCTAGACCGTCGCTGAAACAAACACTGCTCCACATACTGAACCTTTCGTAAATCAAATGACCCATGTAGTGGCCACTGTAATTCACGATCGGCTTTACTGTATTTGTGCCATAATGTGCTATACATTATTGGCGGAATGCCAAATTTTACATACATCTCACGATTTGGAGTCCCCTCTGGGGGAGCCGGCTGTGATTTATTTAATCGATAATTGGTACCATTCTCAAAGCAGCACATTCCTCGGAGCGTGCTGAAAACAGGCATGTTCAAAAATACCACGAAAACGTGATACTACATAAAATGGCACTTAATGTGTTTCATACACGGTGTGCCGTTCAAATCAAAGAAATCAGAGAAATATCCCTACATGCCTGCCTATGTGAGGTGCACTCCACATATAAATCAAATTCAAAGATTCAAATGTTAGCTAACTCAACAAATTCAAATTCAAATTCAAAAAGCCATGGTAAGTGTCAGTAGACTACCTCACCAATCAGAAGCTTACAACAAATTCAAAAAGCCATAGTAAGTGTCAATAGACTACCTCACCAATCAGAAGCTTACCAAATATCTTCAAACGTCCAAGATCCATCTGCCAAGTTCTGTGATCGAATCAGCCAAAACGGCACTACACGACAATCCAAGATCAGAATCTCTGTCGAGGACCGGCGCCACCTGGAAGGTCAGATCAGAAGGAAGGAAAGAAACACCGTGGATGCCAAGACTCGGGTCACTCAATGGCAGCGATCGCTTCCATGGCGAGTTTCCAAACCTTCGTCGCGACCTCTCCTTCGGGCATCCGAGTCGCCGATGAGTCCCTTCGTGGTCGCCAATTGTGGTGTTGGGTTCAAATCAGGCCTACATACTCTGCTAAACTCTCGAACACCTTAGCATAGAAGTTGGCACGGACACTGGAAAATGCAAAAGACAAGTTTATTAAGACCCCATGGGGTGGTGGTACATTCCTACAGCACCCTTCGGCAATGTAAGAAGTAGCACACCGAACATCGGTGCGCGACCTCTTTTATACAGTTTAATAGCAATAAAATGGTAGGCGGTTACAAGTTACACATTTTAGGTACATATAAGGTCATTTTTGGAACACAGCCAGCATGTGGGAGGAGTTCAGTAGCACCGGTCAGTTAGTGCTAACATTCCTAAAGAATGACCAGTTGATGCATAGTGCGCATGTGCGCTTGACCAGTACTAAAAATAGCCTGTTGCCGAGCAGAATAGATGACCATGGGTAGCGAGAAAGGACGAAGGGGCACACTGACCACGAGGCAGCGTTCATAGCAAATGGAAGCCAGAAGGATTCAAAATGGCCCCCGTTCGTTTTGGTCAAGTTAACGAAAAAGGCCGTGTAGCTGTGCTAAACGCTAACTCAGGAGCTGCCAAAACACGACAATGGGGCGCCAAGACTAAACAGGACTACCAGTCCCAGCAGGCACTGGGACATTTGGACTGCCCATCAGGGGCGTGCCATGATCAGTATCAGGGCTGGTACCTGCATTCCCATCATCAGTTCGCCAAATCCTCTGAAGAGAAGGCGGGAGCCTTCGAAACGCGTCAGGAATTCCACAGAGAAATGGGATTGAATCACTTTCTCTTGAGCTCCTCAGCTATTCAAGCACGCTGTGGCAAGAAAGGCGAGTTCAAGTTTCTCCCCGCGAGTGTGACCGTGTCCTTACACGTGAGCGCACATATGTGGATGGAACCATCACCATCCTTTTACCGCACCCGCCAGAAGAGTGCAGCAGCGCCATGATGGTAACGAGCGAGCAGAGCCCCTGCATACACGCTGAGCACCGCCAAGCAGCCTCAAGGTAGGAGCCGACTAGGGCAAGCATCCAGCTTGCTAGTTTGACGGGCATACATCCGTCTGCTACTCCGATATCGTGAGGTCGCTTGGTTGGCAAGGGGAGACCACTCGTCCGCCTCGATCCACACATGGGGCGCCAAGACTAAACAGGACTACCAGTCCCAGCAGGCACTGGGACATTTGGACTGCCCATCAGGGGCGTGCCATGATCAGTATCAGGGCTGGTACCTGCATTCCCATCATCAGTTCGCCAAATCCTCTGAAGAGAAGGCGGGAGCCTTCGAAACGCGTCAGGAATTCCACGGCGAAATGGGATTGAATCACTTTCTCTTGAGCTCCTCAGCTATTCAAGCACGCTGTGGCAAGAAAGGCGAGTTCAAGTTTCTCCCCGCGAGTGTGACCGTGTCCTTACACGTGAGCGCACATATATATATATATATATATATATATATTTATATATATATATATATGCAACCACAACTCGAACCAACAACTCCAGCAATCCTCCCTCGAACAGGACTCCACCAGAGAAGGAAACGAGAGCCGACCCAGGCTTAAGGTGAATAATTTATTTAGTTTTTTTCTTTGCCACCAGCATAACATTTTGCCCTGCCCAGAGGCATATATATATATAGATGTAAACAAAAGTCGCCTCCTCTTGGAAGACAACGAGGGACTCAGCGGGCAGTAGGCAGGTAAATTTTCTTCAGCGTTTATTGTGTGGCATGATGCGTTTTGGGAAATGGTCCCTCATCAGATGCCTTCGCTCCCTGTGCTGGCGTCTGATACAGTCACACTTAAATGTACAGTGCCTCCTTCCCATTGGTGGAGACCAGAAGGACTACAAGTTCCAACATTCTTTATGGCGGATGTTGGAAGCGGCTTGCAGGACTGTGAAAAGTTTCTATCGGGGCTGACATTTTCTTCCTGCTCTGCCCAACGCCTTCTGCAGCCTCCGTGATGGGCGTTGTCTGGGAAGCGCCGTGACAGTGCTTCGTGCTTCACCGTGAAGTCACGGTCCCTTGCAGGACAGATGTCCGCCCTTCCGTGGCATGCAGCGTTCCAAGCACGCTATCGACACCTCGATCTGCCTCCATTTTTACCAGAAAGGTGCTTGGCTGATAGGGGATGGTCACCTCACTTGCGCTGTGGTCTCGTAATCCATATGTAAATAAAAGTCGCCTTCTCTTGGAGAACAACAAGGGACTCAGCGGGCAGTATGCAGGTAAGTTTTCTTCAGCGCTTATTGTGTGGCATGACGCTTTTCGGGAAATGGTTCCTCATCAGATGCCTTCGCTCCCTGTGCTGGCGCCTGATACAGTCCCACTTAAATGTACAGTGCCTCCTTCCCATTGGTGGAGACCAGAAAGACTGCAAGTTCCAGCACCCTTCATGACAGATGTTAGAAGCGGGCTGCCAGGACTGTGAAAATTTTCTATCGGGGCCGCAGTTATCTTCCTGCTCTGCCCAATGCCTACTGCAGCCTCCGTGATAGGTGTTGTCTGGGAAGCGCCGTGACAGTGCTTCTTGCTTTACCTTGAAATTACGATCCCTTGCAGGCCAGATGTCCGCCCTCCTGTGACATGCAGCGCTCCAAGCACGCTAGTGACACCTCGATCTGCCTCCGTTTTTACTACAAAGGTGCTTGGCTTGTAGGGGCGGATCACCTCACTTGCGCTGTGGTCTCGAAATACATATGTCCTCTTGGAAGACAACGAGGGACTCAGCGGGCAGTATGCAGTTAAGTTTTCTTCAGTGTATATTATGTGGCATGACGCGTTTCGGGAAATGGTCCTTCATCAGATGCCTTCGCTCTCTGTGCTAGCGCCTTATACAATCCCACTTAAATTTACAGTGCCTCCTTCCCATTGGTGGAGACCAGAAGGACTGCAAATTCCTACTAAATGCCTTCTGTGAATACTAAAAGTAGTAAGTTTAGGATTTTGTCTTAGTTGGTAGAAGTAAAGTTAGTAGTCCTAACTTTACTACTACTATCCTAACTTTACTAACACTAAATGTCTTCTCTGAATATCAAAAGTAGTAAGTTTAGGATTTTGTCTCAGATTAGTTCTGTGAATCGGCCCCATTGTTTTTTCAGTGAATTCCTAGCTTTTTTTAAATGCTCATTTCTAACTATAACGTCCCTGAAACCTATGTTTTTTTCTGTGAATTTCAAAGGTTTTTCAAATTATAATTTCTAACTACAACATCCCTGAAACCTATATTTTTTTCAGTGAATTTCTAAGGTTTTTCGAATGATAATTTCTAACTATGCCTACAGAGGTAGGACATGCAAAGAAAGGGGAAGAAAGCATAGAGAGAAGCAAGATAAATGCAGAAAGAGGGAACAGAAATCCAGAAAAACAAAGAAAAGTACAGAAAGAAGCAAGAGATATGCAGAATGAACCAACAGTGGTGCAGAAAAAGGCTTTGTTGCAAAGTCATCCTGTGCGCCCAACTCTTTACTGATTGGTACTGATTGGTAGTTACTGACTCTGACTAACCAGGCCCGGAGCCAGTGCTATGCTGAAAAACACTTAGAATACAGTGAAAACACTTGCATGCACTAGGGTACACTATGGGTTGGGGTTCCCCTGTGATTGGCATGACGTCCCCTGTAAGGCCCTAGTACATAATAGGGCAGGGAGATTAAAACTACCTCTAACTCAGAGGTGTAGAAAGAAGCAAGAAAGGTGCATAAACAGGCAGGAAAGGTGAAGAAACAGGGAACAGGGGTGCAGAAAGAGGCAAGTGAGGTGCAGAAAGAAGTACGAGCAGTGCAGAAAGAACAAAAAGATGTGCAAAAAGAGGCAAGAGGGGTGCAGTAAAAGGTAGGAGGGGTGAACAAAGAGGCAAGAGGGGTAGAGAAAGAGGCAGGAGGGGTGCAGAAAGAAGGAAGAGAAATACAGAAAGATGTAAGAGAAATGCTGAAAGAAGCGTCAGAGATTTAGAAAGAAGAAAGCAAAGTGTAGAAAGAGGCAAGCGAGGTACAAAAAAAGGCAAGAGGGTTGTAAAAAGAAGGTAGAGAAGTGAAGAAAGAGGCAAGAGAATTGCTGAAAAAGCAACAGATGTGTAGAAAGAGGCAACGGAGGTGCAGAAGCAGGCACGAGGAGTACAGAAAGAAGCAACAGAGGTGCAGAAGGAGGCACGAGAGGCACAGAAAGAAGGAAGAAAAGTGCACAAAGAAGTAACAGAGGTGCTGAAAGAGGTACAAAGGGTGCAGAAAGAGGCAAGAGAAGTGCAGAAAGAAGCAACTGAGGTACAGAAAGAGGCAAGAGTGGTGCAGAAAGAGGGAAGAGTGGTGTTTAAAGAGGCAGGAGATTGGACATATAGGGAAGAGGAGTGCAGAAAGGGACAGGAGGGCTGCAGAAAGAGGCAACAGAGGTGCCAAAAGAGGCAATAGAGGTGCAGAAAGAAGCAAGTGAAGTGCAGAATGAGACAACAGAGGTGCAGGAAGACGCAAGAGAGGTACAGAAACAAGCAAGGGAAGTGCAGAAAGAGGCAAGAGAATTTCTGAAAGAAGCCACAGAGGTTTAGAAAAAAGCAAGAGAAGTGCAGAAAGAGGCAAGAGTATAGCTGAAAGAAGCAACAGAGGTTAAGAAAGAAGCAAAAGAAGTGTAGAAAGAGACAATGGAGGTACAGAAAGAAGAAAGAGCAGTGCAGAAAGAACCAACAGAGGTGTTGAAAGAGGCATGATGGGTGCAGAAAGAGCAAGAGAAGAGCAGAAAGAGGCAACAGTGGTACAGAAAGAGGCAAGAGAGGTGCAGAAAGAGGGCACAAGGATGCAGAAAGAGGCAAGAAAGGTGCAGAAAGAGAAAAGAGGGCTGCAGAAAGAGGCAACAGATCTGCAGAAAAAAGCTGCAGGTGATGAAAGAGGCAAGTAAGGTGCAGAAAGAGGCAAGAGATCTTCAGAAAAAAAGCAGCAGATGTGCTGAAAGAGGCAAGACAGCTGCAGAAAGAAGCAAGGCAGGTGTAGAAAGAGGAAATTGAAGTTCAAAAAGAAGCCTCAGAGGGGCATAAAGAGGCAAGAGGGGTGCAGAAAGAGTATAGAGAAGCGCAGAAAGAAGCAAAAGAGGTGATCAAAGAGGCAAGAGGAATACAGAAAGAGAAATCAGCCATGCAGAAAGAACCAAGAATAGTCCAGAAAGAATCAACAGAGTTGCAGACGTTGGCACGAGGAGTGCAGAAAGAAGCAACAGAGGTACTGAAAAGGGCACGCAGGATGCAGAAATAGGCAAGAGAAGTGTTGAAAGAAGTAACAGAGGTACAAAAAGAGGTAAGAGTGGTGCAGAAAAAGGGAAGAGAGGTGTAGAAAGAGGCTAGAGAGTTGTACAAAAAGGGAAGACGGGTGCAGAAAGAGGCAAGAGGGGTGCATTAACTGGTAAGAGAACTTTAGAAAGAGGCAAGAGAATTGCTGAAAGAAGCAACAGAGGTGCAGGAGGCAAGAGAACTGCAGAAAGAGGCAAGAGAGTTGCAAAACCAAGCAAAAGAGGGACAAAAAGAGGGAACAGAGGTGTAGATAGAGGCAAGAGAGGTGCAGAACAGGTAAAAGGGTGTATAAAGAGGCAGGAGGGGTTCCAAAATTTGCAAGAGAGTGGTGCAAAAATAAGCAAGTGAGGTACAGAAGGAGGCAAGAGAACTGCAGAAACAGGCAAAAGAGGTACAGAAAGGGAACAGGTGGACAGACAGACAAGAGAGGGAAGAGGGGTGCAGAAAAAGGCAAGAGGGATGAAGGAATTTAGAACAGAGATGTAGGAAGAAGCCAGAGCAGTGTAGATAGAACCAACAGAGATGCAGAAAGAGGCAAGAGGGTTACGGAAAGAGGCAATTGAAGTGTAGAACAAAGCAAAAGAGGTACGGAAAGAACCTACAGAGGTAGAAAAAGAGGCAAGAGGGGTACAGAAAGGGGTAGGAGAGGTGCACAAAGAGGCATGAGGGATACAGAAAGAGGCAGGAGGGGTGCAAAAAGAGGAAGAGAACTGCAGAAAGAAACAACAGGTGCAGAAAGAGACAAGGCAAGTAAAAAAGAAGGAACAGAGGTACAGAAAGAGACAAAAGTTGTACAGAAAGAGGGAAGAGAGATGTAGAAAGAGGCAAGAGTTGCACAAAGAGGGAAGAGGGGTACAGTAAGAAGCAAGGAAGGTGTAGAAAGAGGCAAGAGAGGTGCACAAAGAGGCAAGAGAGTTACAGCAAGAGGCACGTGAATTGCAGAAGGAGGCAAGAGTACTACATAAAGAGGCAATAGAGGTGCAGAGAAAGGCAAGTGAGGTGCAGAAAGAAGCAAGATAAGTGCAGAAAAAAGCAACAGAAGTGCATAAAGAGAGAAGAGGGAAGAGGGGTGGAGAGAGAGGCAAGAGGGGTGCAGAAAGAAGCAAGACAGGTACAGAAAGAAACAAAAGAAGTGCAGAAAGAAGGAATAGATTTGCAGAAAGACACAAAACGTGTGCTGAAAGACGTAAGAGGGGTACAGAAAGGTGCAGAAAGTACAAGAGATTTGCAGAATGAGGTCAAGAGAAGTGCAGAAAAAAAAGAAACGTGCAAAAAGAAGTAACAGAAATGCAGAAAGAGGCAAGAAAGGCGCGGAGGGAAGCAAGAGTAGCAAGCACACCATTAGTACCAATTTAACACCCACATTTAGCAATAAGTAACAGGTGACTATTCCAGGTTTGCAAAGGGCCTTCCACCATGCTGTAACACTTGTTGTTGTATTTTTGGTAACGTTTGAGCCGTTTGAACTAGAAAATAGGCTTTTTTTGTTTAAATCTGTAGATTAGGGGACAGATGATGAATTATGTGGGTAGTGCAGAAAATGTATAATTGTGCGAAAGTCGGTGCAGCCAAACAGTCATATAATTCCAGTGGCCTTGCTCATGCCTCTGACTAGGTCCACAAGTGCTCCTCAATGATTTCACCTTCCTTTGTCTCACTGAGTTCATCGTTGAGCTTCAATGGAAATGAGGAAGACTAAACCTAAGGTTACCACTCCACAACACAGACTACCACACCACATCATTATTCTCCATAACACATAATCCCACTCTACATAATCCCTATACACTAAATACCACATACCTTCTATTCACATAATTTCACTGCATAACATACCACATAATTTCACTACACACAATGTACATCCACTCCCCTCCAAAAAACATTAGTAAAAAACGTTTACATTTACAACGCCAATAGCTCAAATTCTCGCAAATGCAAATCTTATTACATTGTAAACACTTCTTTATCTAGTAGTTGTGTTTGCAGGGTGGTGGAGAAAGGGTGCTGGGCCTCTGGCCAGTGCTCAGGAATTCCGCTGCGTAGGACTTACAGGAGATAACAGGAGGGCTTCTTGGCCACCAAAGTCCCTCAGGAGTAAATTGGACTTCATCCTCCATCCCGTAGTGGTGGAGAAAGGGGGCATGACCGTTGAAGACATTTTAGCAATCCTACTGTGTAGGACTTACCAGAGGTAACAACAGGGGCAGTTGGCCCCCAAGGACCAACTATCACTCCTATTACCTCCAGTAAGTCCCACACAGCAGGATTGCTAATTTCTCATAGCAGGCCATGCTCGCTTCGCCCACCACTCTGCAAACGCGCTCCCAGGTGCGCTCTTGGATGGGGATTGCAGTCCCCTTCGCTGATGGGGGCCCTTTAGGGGCCAACTAGCCTACCTCTTACCTCCAGTAAGCCCCATACAGTGGGATTCCTGAGAGGTGGACAAAGGCCACTCCCCTTTTCCCCACCACTCTGCAAATGCGCCTCCTTGTGCGTTCTAAGTTGGGGTATTAAGTTCCCTTCATTCCTGAGGGTCCCTGGGGCCAACTAGCCTACCAGGTACCTCCAGTAAGTACCACACACCCGGATTGGTGAGAGTGGTCCGAGGCTACGCCCCCTTTTTACACCACTCTGCAAATGCAGCTCCAAGTGCACTGCTGCTCAAGGGATGAAGTCCACTTGTGTCCTGTGGTCCTCAGGACACAAAAGTACCTCATCGCCCCACCAACAGTGCGCCAAGAGGCATGTTTGCAGAGTGGTGTGAAAAGGGGCGTGGCCTTGGACCACCTCTCTGCAATCCATCTGTGTGGCACTTACTGGAGGTACCTGGTGGGCTAGTTGGCCCCCAGGGACCCTCAGTAATCAAGGGAACTTAATTACCCAACTGAGAACGCACCAGGGGGCGGTTACCAGTAGGTAGTTATAGTTAGGACCTAGTTACATAGGAGAATCGCAACATTCTATTCCCAATAACTTTGGCGCTGATTGAAGAATCTTCGCGAAATTGTCAAAGCTTATGGCCAGCTCCGGTCCACTCTTATCTTGAAAGTTTCAGGGTGATTCGGCCAGGGGGGGGCTGAGAAAAAAGGGGGTCCTAAAACGTGTTTCCCCCATGAAATTTTCTATAGGAAACTTTAGACATGGCTACGGCCCGAACTGCTGAATGGAATTACACCAAATTTGGCAAAAAGGTAGCCCTTGGCTGAGAAAGAACCCTTTTTGTTAAATGGTGTACATCTGTTCAGTAGTTGCTGAGAAAATCAACATTTAAAAAGTTTCAATATCTAGAGGCATGCAGGATCCGCGCACCCTGCAGATTAGGATCTGCGTACCCTGCCAATCACAAGCTGCATTCTAATTGGCTGTGAACACTCCAAACCAGGAACTGTTGGCTGCCATCTTGTGCCTCGATAGAAGCGGGGCACAAGATGGCAGTAAAATGAAGGCAGAGAACAAGAAGAGGGTAAAGGGTTGAAACACCCTGACCCCCTATGCCTCCTTAGGGGGTCCTACAAGGACCACCATGGCTAAAAAAAAGCAAAGTGCGGACACCTGCGCTTCATTTAAATAAAGCCCCCGGGTGGGCCAGTTCCCGGGGGCAGAAAAGCAAAAGTGTGGTGGGAGCCCAATCCCCCCACACTGCCCCGGCCACCGCCACACCCGGGACTATTATTTTTTAATGTCGGGGGCATTCAAGCCCCCTCCCGAGCCTCGGGGCCTGCCACCCCCTGGGCTTTTATTAATATATTTGCGGGGGCATACGGTACCCCGCTGCCCCTGGGACCACCACCCCCGGGGCTTTTATTTAAAAAATAATTCCTGTGTAGGAGGGCTGGAGCCCCCACACGCCCTGGGGACCGATACCTCCCCGGGGCTCTAATTATTACAAATGGGGGTCCGTGAAGGACTCCCAAACCCCGGGGACCACTACCTCCGGGCCTTTGTAAATGTTGGGAGGGGGTCGCGCGTTCTCCCTCCTTGAGCCCTTCATGGCCCTGGGTGCCCACCCACAGGACACTGCTGTTTGCTATGGCAGGGTGGGAGCCTCGCGGCTCCCGCCCTGTCATAGCAAACTGGGGTTTGGTTTTTGGAAGAGAGGGCAGGGACCGTGGGGGCATTGGGGCTCCCCCAATGGACCCCATGATTGTGTATAGGCCCCGGGGGATGGGGTCACCGAGGAAAATAGAAATTAGTGGTAGGAGGCAATTTGTTTTTTACGGAAAAATTTGGAGTCGCGACTCCAGCGCAGTGCTCAGCGCGGCCCCCTGGTGTGAACGAGCTGGGTGCATGACTACCAGCGCGACCCCTGGTGTGAATGCGATGGGTGCGAGACTCCCAGCTTGGCCCCCTGGTGTGAACGCGCTAGGTGCGCAATTCCAAAACTCGCTGGGTGCGCGACTCCCAGTGTGGCCCCTGGTGTGAAAGCACTGGGTGCGCAACTCCCAACGCGGCCCACTGGTGTGAACACGCTGGGCGGTGACTCCAAAACGCGCTGGGTGCGTGACTCCAAGCAAAAAAAAAAAAGAATATTTTTTAAATATAAATCAAGCTTATATGTTTAGATCTTGGGTGGCTCTAAAAAGGCCCTTGTGTTTATTTGGAGATGTTGGTACCTACAAGTAAGTACCTATGCAGAGTCTAAAGTTGTTGAGAAAGACTTTGTTACCCTCATCTGTGAAATGTACACCATCTCTCCTACAGATGCCATCCATATTAAAACACAGATTGTTGTTGTAAATGGACCCCATCCTATCATCTCTGAGATAAGCAGAACAAGCTTTATTGACTTGTTTTCTAGCTTTCTCAATCTGTGGACAAAATTGATTAGACCAGTTCCATTTATGTCTTTGGCATATGTTAGAGTAGACAAAGGTAGTTTGGGGCAAACATAACATCAATTCTGCAAAGGTGTCCTTCATTAGCATTTCCAGACCAACCCCAGTCAATGTGCCTAGGACATTGCCACCACAGTGCACAATTATGAGGTCAGGGTGTTGGAGATGCAAAAAGGATTTAACCAATGGCATGAATTGGTGCCACTTGAATCCTCTCTGTCCAATCCATTTAATGTCTACATTTTTCAAAGCTAGGTCTATGACAATACCTCTGCTTTCAGCATACCTTTTGCACCAGAAAATATAGCTGTGTTCCACAATCCATACTCTAAGCATCTTGAAGGGAAATCTGGATGCACTCAGAAGATGTCTGTAAGTGAAGGAGGCAGTTTGTAAAATAAGATATTTCTAAAATGGTGGACAAGATGCAGTTTTAAAAAAAGAAGAGAAATGATTGGCTGATTGAGAACATTATACACTGAAAAAAATGGGTGCATGTTTCTGTTTTTTAAAAGCATATTTCTTATTGTTTAGTAAAACGTTTTGTAAAGGCACATTAGTTGAGATAAGCTTGTACTTCGGAAAGTCAAGCACACTTGCTGTTTACATTTGTAACATTGTGTGCTGAACTTGTGACCTGGGTGTTCAATTGAGTTTTCCATGAACTGTTACTATGGTAAAAGGCATTACACAGAATGGGGGTAAGGTTGAAAGTTATGTCCATTGGTAAGGGTTGAAACGTGTAACCAATAGAAATGTGCGTTAGCTTTAGAATTAATGTGGGAAGCAATGTGATTTGATATTTACAGGTATATGTGTGCAGAATGAGATGGAAAGTTTCCCAATTTTTGGTTTTGCAAAGAGCAGTGCTGTACATTCATTGTGTGCATAAGAAAATCTGTAGTTAGATTCAGATATTTCATAATCTACAAATCAATGTGAAAGGTGAGTTATTAATTTGTAAGGTGTTCTATGTAGTGCTTTTGTTTTAATCATAACATATAATTCATAAAATGTGGATTTAGTGATCTATTTTCTAATGCAGTAATATTTATTACAGTTTTTGGTAATGTATTTAAATGTTGTTCAATGTATAGTTTGAATACCATTATGTGTGTTATGCAATAGGGATTGTTGATTATGATTGATTGTTTTAATGTGTACATATGTACATTGGTGTTATAGTGCATAAGTTTAGGTGTTGGTTTTAAATTGGAAATGTATATGTTGAGTTAAGGTATTAGTGATGAGAGAAGTTTGTATAAGTGTCTACAGAGGTATAGTTAAAATATGTGACATCATTTTTGGTGTTTGGTTTCAAATTGAAGCTTGTATTGAGAATTTATGTGGTGTACATAGAGTTCAGTATAGACATAATCATTTTTTTTTTTTGTGATATGGTGAGAGTTATAGTAGAGAAATGTGAAAGGTTTGTGATTTGTATTTGGCTACATAGCATATTAAACATAGTTGTAGAAAGGTAATGTAGCAGTAGAGATTTATGCAGTAGTTTTATTCTATAAAGAGTTTATTTGCTGAGCGGTTATTGCCTTGTAAGTAGTGAAACACTACTCCAATCACCCATTGAGCACCATATACTAATTATTTCTGTATAGTAATACCTATGTACTTAAAAATTCTCTATGCACTGTGTTTGTGTACAGTGAAATGTGCTCAATGTATGAAATTACCAAAATTTGAGAGGTGCACTCAATATTATGACTAACAAGACAAAGTTCGTGAATTTTTATGGATCTTCTGTTCCTTCTTTATTCGTTTCTTTATAAAATACAGAGGCACAACCAACGCGTTTCATTCCCTCATTAGGCAAAGGTCCTAATACGGATGGAGGAGCAGACGGTGCCGTGAACCCTACCAAAGGTATTACGGCAGTGCCTCACACCGCCCTCGATAATTTATACAGACGCTACCCGGCATTGCGGTTGTATTGACGTGAAGGAACCGTTGGTACACAGGATATACCACCGCCCTTCGGGGGCAAGAACTCTTGTTCATTTCATTTGCGAGTAATACTGTATCCAACTCACGGAGGAACGTACTTGGATTTTTCTCCGGGACACCACCCTACATGAAGGTACTGGACAGTCGGGTACCTGATAATATATTTCTTCTGCGCCTACGGTGAACACGTGGCTTTTCCTTTGAATCAAGGGATTGAGACGATGAAATTATTGCCCTGACGAAATTCCCAAGGCACGAAAAAGGGAATGAAACGCGTTGGCTGTGCCTCTGTATTTTATAAAGAAAAGAAATAAAGAAACGAATAAAGAAGGAACAGAAGATCCATAAAAATTCACGAACTTTGTCTTGTTAGTCATAATATTGAGTGCACCTCTCAAATTTTGGTAATTTCTTGCGTCAAACAGACATCCTTGGCAGTGGATGTGGAGAGTAGTAGCACCACAACAAACTTACGAAACAGAGGAAGTTAATGTGCTAAACCTTGGTCTTCTGCTGTTGGCTTTTGTTTTTGTGCTCAATGTATGCAGTCCCCTAACCCCTTCCAGACTTCTGAGTCTCTCCTACTAAAGTCCAGGGAATAGTCTTGCCTGTCTGGAATCACACTGTCAGACTGTGTCCAGTCTTAGAATCATCCTGACAGAAGCATGTGCTTATTTAATCTCTCTGCAGACATATAAGTGCTTATAAACTTATCCTAATGGCAACTACTAGCAGTATGAGAACCTAGTCACTGTTTATGCACTTGGAGAATGAGTCAGGCATTCATAAAAGCAGTGGTACAGTCAAATGAGCACAATGTATGCGGTCCCCTAACCCCTTCCAGACCACTGAGTCTCTCCTACTAAAGGCCAGAGAATAATCTTGCCTGTCTGGAATCACACTGTGAGTCTGTGTCCAGTCTTATAAGCATTCCAACAGAGTCCTGTGCTCATTTAATCTCTCTGCAGACAAATAAGTGCTTATAAACTTATCCTAATGATAACTATTAGCAGTATGAGAACCCAGTCACTGTTTATGCACTTGTAGAATGAGTCAGGCATTCAGAAAATCAGTGTAACAGTCAAATGAGCACAATGTATGCGGTCCCCTAACCCCTGCCAGACTACTGAGTCTCTCCTACTAAACTCCAGGGAATAGTCTTGCCTGTCTGGAATCACACTGTGAGTCTGTGTCCAGTCTTAGAATCATCCTGGCAGAAGCATGTGCTTATTTAATCTCTCTGCAGACATAGAAGTGCTTATAAACTTATCCTGATGATAACTATTAGCAGTATGAGAACCCAGTCACTGTTTATGCACTTGGAGAATGAGTCAGGCATTCAGAAAAGCAATGGTACAGTTAAATGAGCACAATGTATGCGGTCCCCTAACCCCTTGAAGACTATTGAGTCAGTCTTGGAAAAGTCCAGGGAATAGTCATGGTTCTCTGGAAACACACTGTGAGTCTGTGTGTACTCCTACTATCTAATTTCTCTGCTGAAACTTGAGCACTTATAAACTTATTGAGCTCTCAACTAGTAGCAGCCTGGGAACCCAATCACTGTCTAAGCTCTTGGAGAATGAGTCAGGCATTCACACAAGCAATGGTACACTTTGCTGTGAACTACTAGTATTCTAGGTACTCATTTACTGTGTATGCATTTGTAAAAAACATGTTCATTGTACTAATTATTCTATTAGTACCTGTGTACCTCATTAAATTATTTGTGATTACAAAAGGAAGTGTTTAAATGGTTTTTATATACAATGTGTTTGCTCTGTAATAGAAAAGTATATTTTATAGATTTATTAAAATATTTGTATATATATTTATTTTTTACAGATATTGTTTATCATCATTAAAATAAACTTATGACTAAAAAAACAGAAAAGAGAAAAGAACAGAAAAAGGATTATTATTTGAAGATAATTCAACAACAAGTATTGGATGACCAACAACATGTGGGAAAAAAGAATAAATCTTCCGGTAAAAGAACAAAATAATTTATTAAAAAACTTTCAAAGCCTAGAAACAGTTTGCAGTTTGTGGAAAGTACAAAGAATGCCTCAACCAGAAAAAGGAATACGAATAAAAAAATGGAAAAAATGGGAAATTACATTCAAAAGACACAATGGGGCCGATTCCGATTCAGGAAAAACCGCTACAAATAGCCGTTCGGAGCGTTTTTCCCGTACGAATCGTACCCTGCAACGTCCCCCGTACGTACGACGAAGTACGATTCGTACCAGGGGCCGTATTCCGTACGAGTCATACAGAGACCGTACGACTCTAATCTCCATACGATTCTCCCTCGGAACCCGCTGTACGCAACATCTGTACGGTTCGCGGCTGGGTTTTATGTCCCAGCAAGTACGATACGTGTCAGGTACGCACGGAACGACCCTTTTTCTACGGGAGCTGAAAACATCCGTAAAAGCAGAGTTTGCGCCGAAACAGGTATGGAACGGCCCCCCGGTACGGTGCGTACCCCCCATGATCGCAGGGGTACGCATTGTACCCCTGCGATCATGGGGTGTACGAGCCGTACCCCATGCACGATGGGTACACGCATCGTACATTGGGTACGGCTCGTATACCCATCGTACATGGGGTACGGCTCGTACACCCATCATACATGGGGTACGGCTCGTACACCCATCATACATGGGGTACGGCTCGTATACCCCATGATCGCAGGGGTGCGGTGCGTACCCCTGCGATCATGGGGGGTACGGACCGTACGGTGTGTATGTGTTTGTGTGCTTTTCTGTACGACTCGCCCTTACCTGACGTGGACCGAACGAATCGCGTCTTCATACCCCGGTCCGGATCGTACTCGTCGGGTCGTACGGCATGTGTACGAGTCATACGGCATGTATACGTGTTGTACGGTTCACAGTTTCAGCCTTGCAATACGTACGGATTGCGACGATTCGGACGGATTCACGGAATACGGATCGCACTATGCGACTCGGACGGACGGGTACGATTCGTACAGAGAGGGCTCCGGATACAAATCGTATGGACGGTTTTTTGCCCGAATCGGAATCGACCCCAATGTATGGTAAAAGAAGGCAAAGTCACTATAAAGAAATAAGAAAGAATATGTTTTACAACAGAGTTGTCTTTAATTTGTTAAAAGATGTGAAGAAATCCAAAAGAAGAACACCATTTTATAAAAAGAAGAAGGAAATTGAAATAATTTTTGAGAAGGCTTTTGAATTGTATTATGCAAAAACTCCAGCACTAGTGTTAAATGAGTTGAACATTACATTTTTGAGGGGGTCAGTATCAAATGTGAAGAAGGTTAGTGATGAAATTGAGTTTCGTTACTTCGAGCCTGACCAAGAGAGTGCAGAAAGTGACACATTAAAGATGTTGAACAGAATGTGGAACAAACTAATACAAAACATTTTGAAGGACAAATAACAAAGATTAAGGTGATTTCAGGTGAAAGGCCAAATTATTCTTGTGTTTCTTGTCAACGAACTCACTATAAAAATCAGACTAGGACTGTTGATCTATATTTAAAAAGTGAAAGAGAAAATAATGATAAGTGGAAGCAATTTGCATCTTATTTGTTGGTAGAGAATTGCTTTGATATGGGTTCTGAATAGTGTATTTGTAAATATTGTTTAAACAAATTAGACAATAATTAAATGCCTGCTAGAGCTGTCCATAATAACCTAGAGTTGGTAACTATTCCTCCAGAACTGATAGATTTTAATACGTATGAGTCTATTCTGATTCAATGTGTGCGCCCATTTTAGGTTACTGTTCGTATGGAGCCTAAAACAGGTAAATTGTCTCCTACAGATTTACAGAGAGGATTAAAAGGAAGAATTGTATATTTACCCCTAGATTTAAAGACAAATATTGAAACTATTGGTATAGAGAATGCAGAAAGTGAACCACTAGTTATTTAAGTTAATGGTGTTCCTACTAAGAGAAAATCTGGCAAGAATTAGTGGATGTTAGGAAAGTGCAAAAGGCAACATTATATCTGATAAAAAGAATGATTACTACAAAAATGTGTATGTGGAAGAAGAAGAAGAAATACTTTAAGGAGATGATAGTGAAACGTCTGATGGTCAAATTGAAAAAGAGGACATGTCCAAAAGTGAAGAATTCTATGAACATTATAGTGTACATCCACTTCATTCAAAAGAAGTGATGGGGAATACTATTGAATGAAGAAAGCAAAGTGGACTCCCATGAATGTATGGGAAAAAAGGTTGGAAGCTCGTTGTTTTCTGCAGCTGTTTCCAACTGGAAAAGGTGGACGATATGACAAGCGATCAGTGCAGATTCCTTCATCAGGATATCGAACAACAAGAATGTATGCAGAAGATCCAAGATTTCGACAATGAATCCCATATATATTTCATCTTTTGTTTGAGAGTGACCTGTCTGGACTTTCATATGCAGTTAACCACATATTGAAAACAGGAGTACATCTTCAAAATGTTTCTGCAAAGGAATTTATGGATAAAGAGAGACGATCATTTAGTATCTCAGCGTGATACTAGTCATGGAGAACTTAAATGTAAGCTAATTAACTTAGGAACGCCTACATGGTTGGTACCCTAAGCTGCGCTGAATACGCTTGGGATGTATTACTTGAATTTCTTCGAGAAGCAAATTCGAATATAAAAAATATTGAATACAAGACACCTGGAGAATTGTGCTATTTGGATCCTGTTAACGTATGCAGATCTTTCAATCATAAGTTTGAAGCTATGATGTCTTTTATCTGCAATAAAAATAATCCTCCTCTTGGAGAAGTGTGGATTTCTTTTGGAGAAAGGAGTATCAAGCTAGAGGTGCTCCTCATATACATATGCTGTTATAGATCAAGGATGCGCCCAAATTTGGAACTGATTTGGATGACACTGTTTTGTCTTTTATTGAAGAATATACCACACATGCTATACCAAAAAGAACAGAAGTAAACACCTTAAGGCAACAGGTCTTACGATTTCAAAGTCATCGATGTTGCAAATACTGTCGATGAAAGTACAAGTCTAAGGAAATGTTTTATACCAAATGTCGTTTTGGATTTCCACGTTCTGTAATATGCAAAGGAAGAGTAAACAGTTTTATGTCAGCAGTGAGACATACCATCACTAGAAAATCTCCCAAAAAGACATACAATTTGAGAAGAAGTGAGGAATCAAAATATATCAATGATTATCATCCAGTTTTTTCTCAATGTGGAATACAAATATGGATATTCAGTATGTTGCAGATAATTCCATTGCTGTTGCCCGGTATGTGACATCTCATATAACAAAATCAGAAAAGACGGAGTTATAAGAAATGTGGGAAGACATTTCTCACAAGAAGAGTCTTAGTAAGAAATTGTACCGTTTCAGTTTGAAGATGTTATCCCATCGAGAAATAGGAGCCTATGAATGCTCAGATCGGTTATCATCTGCAAGTTTATACTCAAAATTAGAAGAATCATTTGGGTGAGTGTAGGTCTTACTGCAACACAAAATCAAGTACATAAATCTGTACAAGAAATCAAATATTTAGCAGAAAAAGAACCGGAAAGTACAGCTATTGTCAAAACAAATGTAGTGTAGTTCCTATCATCCCAATAGGCTCTGCGCATTGGAATAATATCTTCAATAGTATAGACGTAGGACAGAGGTTAACTAGGTCTTCTACTGACAATATTAGACTTAAAGTTTAATGTTTGTGCCAGCTAGCTCAGAGTTCACTAGAAACTTTCTCGAATAGACAAGAAGGGATTTAGTTTCTGACAACCATAGAACATGACAACTTTGCTCTCCCCTAATCAA
This sequence comes from Lissotriton helveticus, assembly GCF_964261635.1. NCBI lineage: Eukaryota > Metazoa > Chordata > Amphibia > Caudata > Salamandridae > Lissotriton > Lissotriton helveticus. The sequence continues at coordinate 449,810,767 of NC_136061.1, forward strand.
GAGTGTATCTCTGGAGTCGTGTGAAAACAAAAGACAACTTATTTTACTCAGTCAGTTCAGTGCATTCTTAGTTTCACCAGATTGTAGAGAAAAGGAAGAGACGGGCGTGTTCAATAAAAGGATGTTATTTATTGATCAGTCTCTTTTCTCATACAAGAGAAATGAATCGCTATTATTGCAATACTTATAGTTAAGTAAAGTGCATACAGTAATAACAGAATTATAAAATAATACTGTAAAAGTATTGATATGGTTTCTTAGCCATATGGTACTTAAAATGGATAAAATAGATACATACATATATACATTGACTAATCGTACTCAACTGGTGCTTCTAACTACGCCTACCCCAATGTACCTGACCTAAGCCTAATACGTGGTGGGAGTAGATAAGTAGCAGTTTAAGTTAAGTTTGCTTTGCCAAGAGTCTGCTTCAAGAATTCTCTACAAAGGATGATTCAGTTCAGTACCTGGGAGTTTAGAAGGCTGGGGGGCTGGTATCTCTATCTCAGGTCTTGATATACCAGCTGCCTGCAAGGGCTGCTTGGAAGCGCCGGAGCTGGATTTCTCAGCAGGAGAAAAGGCAGCGTCTCTCTCTCAGCACGTCAGAAAGGAGGGGCAGCATCTGTGGGCTTTGCTGTCAGCTGGGCTCCTCGGCAAGTCTCGCTGCTCCAATCTTGTCACCAGCTCGTGTGTTTGCTTAAGGCAATGTCGGTATTATTTATACCTGAAAGGTGCCGGGATTGACGTAAGGATGGACATAAATACGTCAATAAGGATGTCATACGAACTGATCGTTCGCACATTCTTTACTGAAGTTCTCGGCTAAATCAAAACAATGGTTGTGGGGATTTCCCAGGTGTGGTAGGTTTGATTTGTTTTGAGAACACCGTATGCCTATTAGGGGGCTGGAGGAATAGTGCTTGCCTAATGAAATGGCATGCGCTATGACCTAATCAGATAACGGGCTTCTGTGCCGTTGTGTGGCTAATCAGATAACGGGTTTCTGTGCAGTTGAATGGCTGCTAGTTAATTATTAACCAGACAAGGGTCAGAAACAGGGGGATCGATACAGTACCCATAGTAAATACACCACACCCACTCCACGTAATCTATGTCCATATTTACAAGTCTAGGCATAGTAAACATACTAGTAGTGCATGTGTATACCGAACCACCCCAAAATACAATCAAATGCATTTTGAAATTTGGAAATGCGAAATACACGAAAAGATGAGTATAGTCACTATATGCACTTCAAGCAGTATAATAATACTAAATCTGAACGCATATTTGGAAATCAGCATGAATGAAATGCGGAAATTACACATGAAATGGCTCTTAATACAGAAGAAAAAGTCGAGACCATCTCATCACAAAAAATCATAATACTCGTGAACATGCTAGAGGGTAGCTAATGTCTCTTGAGTAGCTAAAGATAGAAATGTTGTTCTCTAAGAATAGTTTTACTTTAAGCAGAAGATAAGTGTCCCAAAAAAAAATCATAAATATTTTGGAATGGAAGGGGAAAAAATGTCTCGCTCTCTGTAAAAAACTGGTGAGAAAATTTCTTTTTGCTTTATTTTCAAAGTTGAAGGCCGAATACAGGGTGTAGGGAACGCCGTGTGCTAGTTTGTTCAAAGTCATTCTCTCTGCTCTGGTGAAAACATCATATTGTTGAGACTTTCGAAAAAACTGTCAACTGCTTCTTGTGAAAGTTCCACTAACTCGGATAAATTTTGTAACATGCATTCATGAGCATGATTGCCTTCATAGATGTTTCGATCAGCATAGCTGACAGAAGGTTGTACCTGATCGATGCTGCTTTCATCTTGTACTTCACAACTCTTCAATCGTAGTGGTGAAGTCTCCACGAATGCCGTCATCAGGATTGGTAGCCGCTGGGGACAGCACAATGCATGAGCCGTTACCGGACCCAACAAAGTCTCTGCGTCCATTGGCACATCCGATTGTAGTGTCAGACAGGTGTCCAACACGCATTCTTCGCTGCATAGCAAGCACCTTAATACAGGCATAACACAACTTTGCCACATCGGTCTGAATGAAAGAAACCAAGTCATGTTCAAGTCTCGTAGCCGTGCTAGTCCAAGGACTTTAGTTATGCGGTCCCGGTAGCCAATAGCTCGGATTGTTTCTTCCATTATCGCTGGTGTCTTGTCTGTGACGTGGTTTGCCATAGCGAAGTAACAGGATCAAAAATAGGATGCCTGCCACTAGTCCCAAAAGGAGAGGAAGTCCGCCAAAGATGGAATGGACAAAATCAGGAAAAATACCCAGGATGGCTCTAAATGGGGTTAAGGCTCCCGAAAACACTGTCTTAAATACACTCGCGATTCCGCTTGTATCAGAAATATTTAAGATTTCGCTCAGTATTTCTGCGAAATGTATGGGGGAATTGGTTGATAACAGTGAATGAATCTCAGCCGTTGTCCTTGCAACTTGGAGATCATACGTTTCTTTTGATGACGTTAACATGGTTGGCGTCTGTAGGAGCACTGTCTTCATTCTGCTTAAAGTATCAATTCGAATAGAAGAAATCTTCAAACTGGGCCACAACCTTGCCTCCCTGTCTCGGGCATCGTTCGGGAACAATACTCGTTCACAGCACATGACCTTCGTAGTCACGGTTATGAGATAAGGTTTTCCGGGCAGCAGACTGCAACATCTGCGATCTACAATTAGAATGTAACTCCCGTTCGAGAGTCTCCTAAAGAATGGTTCTATTTGTGTTGCAGGTGTGCCTAGCTGGTGACATGAAAGGTTATTTGAGTTCCCTTCACATGCTCCATGCAAACTAATACCCTGACACATAAGTGTACCGCTTAGTGACCTTTCACAATTATTGCCACTAAGGAACACACTTTGTCCTTTATTACTAACACATGCGTGTGTATAGGGCAAGTTCCATGTTGACTTAATGTATCCTTTACCCAACCTTTCATACTGGCCTGCCTGCATATATTTTTGGCAGTATTGAAACTGGAAAGTTGTTATCGGAATATTTATTATCCCATGTATTATCCATTCAATGACAGATCGTTCTGACATTGTCAATGGTAATCTCTCAAGTTTTTCAATGCTCAGAATTGTATAGTCAGCACCCTTCTGTGCCAAACTGATTTGTTTATCAGTAAGGTTAAAGATATTAAATAGTGACGTTGTGTTGATTAAACGCCAAGGCACATAGCCTGAACGCAGATTTTGTAACGTCCAGCCAAGTTGTACAATAGAACGCAATTTGGGACTGACCGTGTTGTAACATCAGTAAGTCTTGCGATATTATATCGATTGCTGAAGACACAATACTGTCCAGTGAATATATTCTGGAGGACAGAGTCATTAACCCATTGTCCACAACAGAAAGTGATTTTTCCAAATTGATACGGTCAATTTCCCGTATTTTTTCTGCTGTCTCAATTTGAGTTACTTTCCAAACTTCATTGTAAGCTGCATATATAGAGGCCGCTATGAAACCTTTTTGACGCTGTTTGCGTGGTCCCATAATGAAATCACGCAAGTCAGCACCCTCTTGAAGTAAAGTTAGGTGTTGCTTAATTTCTGCCAGTGTGGATGTTTGTGGTTTAAGGATCAAGTTGATTTTCTGGCTTGCTGTGTCCATTTTAGCATATTTTCCCTCAATGAAATGTCCCAAGCATAGTACCATGATGAGCCAAAGTACGAGGATAAATGCACCTAATGTCACCCAAATTTCAATCCATGGAGAAGTCAGATAGGTTCTCTTTAGTTGATGAAAAAGTTCCTTTGCTTTGTCTTTAAAAGTTTTTGTTGATGGCTGTACTTCTGGTTCGCTTTGTTCTTCTGAAGAATCATCGAAGTTGATGAAGTAGCCGGATGCCGTTCTGTCAATTGTTCCAATTGCTTCTGGATTACTTTTTGCTTTTGGCTTTTGCTTTGTTTCATTAGAAGACTCTTTAGTTACATCATCGAAGGTTGTTGTTTCTTGATGAAAAACTTTTATTTGGGTATTAAGAGGTACAAGTTCCATTGCTTTGTTGCATAGTCCTTGTTGTTTCACTGTAGATTTTCCAAATGTGATCAGTCTTTCAGTTTGAACCTCTGTGGATGTAGCAAACTTTGGTGTTCTGCTACTTCTTGGGAGTCCACTTGGCCTACTATTTGTTATCGGCCACATGATTGTGGTTTAACCAGGTCGATGGATATGACTCGGTTCTCCTTTTTACCAGCAAGGGGCGGTAGTACTACTGATCTTGTCCCGTTGATAGACAAGACAGGAACTGCTTTTCTGTAAGAAGACCCAAATTCCTTCTTTACCGCGATCTTTTCTCTGACCAGATCCCCGACTTTTGGAATCCAGACAGGCCTTGCTGGGACAGGTGGTTTTTCTTCAGTGGTTGTTGGCTGCTGTTTCAACTTTATGTTGCTCAGGTCTTTTCTTGTTTCATTTAAGTCCTGTAAAATAGCCAAGCGATCTTTGATATCAAAGCATTTTTCTTTAACCACTGAAGTCTGACTATCTAAGTCCTGGATTAACATTCTAGTCCCAAACAATAGTTCGTACGGACTGAGTCCTTTCAGAGAAGTTCTTGGCAGGTTATTTAGACTACGTTGGACACTTATTAAATGTTTGACCCACCCAGCTCCCGAACCTAATACCTTTGCTGTTATAGATTGCTTTATGCCTTGGTTTTTTCTTTACACCATCCCGTTTCCCTCAGGAAGGAAGTGAGAAGAGTCCCGCAATGCAATGTTAATTCTGGCCAGGCACCCCCCATAAGCTGTTTTTAGAGCTAAAGGAAAGATTTTGGTCAGAACATAACATGCTTCTAGCGTATATGCCATTCTAGACTCGCAAATCTTTGTATAACAGTTCCGACGTCAGCCGAAAGTTGGGGCCTACATTATAAGTGAAAATAGTCTTTATATGTTAATGTGACGCATTATTCATACTGGGTTGTTTTTTTTTTTTTTTGATGATTTGATACATTCTGGAGTGAAACTCCATGATATTAAACCGTTTCTCTCGCCACTGCGATCTCTATTGCAGTCTGGGCAGTTTTTTACAAAAATGTGATGATGCAGGCTTATGCCTGGCCACCAGTACACTGATTGTAATTCTTCCAGAGAATCTTTTAGCTTAAGGTGTCTGAGACCCTCACCCATATGTGCGTTTGCTATTAACAAGCCTCTCCTGTCCATGTTTGGAATTACTCTATCCCCCACTCCAGGGATTCGAGCAAAAGGAACGGAGTTTGCATTGATTATGTATGTATAATTGAGTGGATAATTGATCGGTAGTGCAGAGCAGTCGCCTTTTGATGACGTTTTTACTGCCAGCACAGTTTCACCGTCAATGTATTTTACTGCACGCTTTTTTGTAGCTACGGAAGCCGATTTAGTTGCTACCGCTGTGGCTGTCTCAGCCAATGAATTCCCTGCAACGTGAACGCCATCACGCTGATGACTCAGTGGGTGTATCACGTGAGTTTTTGGTAGTTCTTTCTGTAAAAGAACTACTTGTTCCCAAAGCACTTTTTGCTTTATTGTTGCACCTGTGTCATCTTTGTAACCATTTTGAATCCATTTCTGTAAATCGTTATTGTATGATTTGACGCAGTAATACGAATCGCACACTATAAGTGTCGGGAATTCGCGATCGGCATTATCCAGCGCCATTTTTAACGCTATTATTTCAGTTTGTTGTTCTGAATTATTTTCCACTGAGTGTGTTTTTGTAAGTAGAGGTCTTAATTTACCTCCGCGCCACACTTCTTTTACAATTTTGCATGTGGCGTTGTAAGCCAGCTCTCCCCAAACTGAGGGTTGAGCATGTCCGTCTGTATATATTACACAGGCGTACTGTCGTAAAGGCAGAATGTCGATTGGCAGAGGGTATTCTCTCTCATATCCTAGATCATTTAATTCTTTCATTTCCGGGTCAAAATAGTATTTTACTTTGTCTGTAGCAACAGAATTTACCCATTGTATCCATTCTGGATTCAGTGCCGTTGCCGGTAAATTACATGGTGTTGTTAATGCCTCAAAAGCTGATTCTGCTGTTCTGACTGTAACCTGTCTACCGTCTGCTTGGTATTTTTCTTTTGCTACAGCTGTTTGAACCGCATGAACAATGTTTTCCTTAATGCTGAACCTTTTTTCAGCTTCTGTGTACAAATGTGATTTGTATGCTATTGGTACCTTCTCTCCCTCATTAGAGGTCAGGTATGTGAATCCGCATCTTCCTGGGATGACTCGAATCACAAGGTTGCGTGTGTTGTCACGTGTTTGTAATTTTGTTTTAACTAACATATCTGTTTGTAAAGATCTCAAAATTTCTGTGTATTTTTTAGTCCAATTGATTTTGGTTTTATAAGGTCATAGAGAGGTTTAACTCTCTCTGCATAATTTATAATGTAAGTACTTCCGAAATTTAGGAAACCTAGAATTGATTGTAAGTTTTTTAGTGTTCTAGGTGCTTGGATTACAGCACATTTCTCTAGGAAATTGTCAGCCAGGCTTTTGCCTTCACTTGATAGTTCATATCCTAAAAACAGGACAGTTAGATGGGCAATTCTTGACTTTTTAAAGTTGAATTTGTAACCCTGTGCTGCGAACCCAAGTATTATGGTGTTCACTCTCTTCAAGTGAGTATCCAAGTCATCATCTGTTAGATAGATGTCATCGACATAAGATAATGCCTCATCATCATATATTTGTAGTAACTCTGTTACTCTTGCTGAGAATAATCCTGGGCTGTTCTCGAACCCCTGGGGCAAACAACAGAAATTTTTTTGCGCGCCATTTATTGAGAACGCGGTCAAATATCTGCTCTCTGGTGCTATATTTTGACAGAAGAATCCATTAGAGATGTCTAATGTTGTTTTGTATTTTTTGCGCACTATGTTATTCATTAGTGCAGCACTATGCGAGTTTTGTACTGCAAAGGTTTTGCAACATGAGTTAAGGTGTCTGTAGTCCAAAACAAGACGATATGAATTGTCTGGTTTGGAGACAGGAAACAAAGGATTATTCATTTGTGAGGTGCAAGTTTCGATCAGCCCCTGGTATTCAAGTTGATCTAGGATCTCTTTTACCCGTTTTTTAGCTTCTTGCTTAATTGGGTACTGCCTCTGAGCAGTAGGTTGTGATTTTAACTGGATTTTGTGAGGAGGAGAGTCCTCATCCCATCCCACATGTTTTTATATAATGCAGGAGCTTGGGCTACTGCCCACTTTCTTACAAGTGTATATTTTTTATGTATTGGAATATGATTTGAGAAGGCAGGCATAATTATTTCTTCGCCATGAGGGCACTCCCTGACAAACTCTGGTGGCCAGTCTCTTTCAGCTAGAAGGATGTCATAGCCCTTGGAGAGATTATCCCAAAAGAGACCCCTTATTTTCCTAGTCTTATCCCCCTCTATACGCAATGTTATTTCATATATTTTATGAGGTTTGCTAACTCTGGTATCTGCAGTTTCCACCTGAATGTATTCATTCGTGTCCACTGTCTCCAGATGATTCATAAGGATCTTGCGAGCTATGCTCACTTCTGCTGCGCTGTCTAGCATTGTCTGAGCCCATTCTCCGTTTTTCAGCTGTGTCCTCAGTATTCTCGGCATGGTTGATTACTTTAATACTGGCTACCTTCTTTTTTGGAAACTGTAATTTTTTATTTTGATGAGCAGGTTCCTTGTCTTTAGACTTGACGTGCTCTTCCCTGTGTTCTGATCGTCCTCTTCTTTCCGATTTCTGCGAGGAAGTCTGAAAAGATTGAGACGGACGTGTATCAATATCTTGATATCTATCAGGTTTTTTCAGATTATCCCTATTTCTAAGGTTGTATTTTTTCTCAGAGGGCTCCCTTTGGGGAGACTTGTGTCCTTGGTCCGGTGATCTTTCTCTCCGCCCAGGAGACCTTCCTCTGGACTGGAATCTTTTTTCTTTAGGAGTGGATTGTTTAGTTCCATCCCAGCTCTTTTTGTGAGTGTTCAGATTATTTTTAATAAATATTTTTTCAGGTTTTTCAATAAGTTGGGGTTTCACCGGTTTTCCACCCAAACTATCTCTTCCTAGTTCTTCATAGGATTTTTCTATGATTCTGGCAATTTCAAATGGTTGGTCTGCTATATCTGTCTCTTTCAACCTCTGGCGGATCGCCACATTTGCTGCTTCTCCCTTTATATTGGCTAATAATATTGCCGAGACCTGCTTGAAGTCTTTTAGTAATTTCATACCAAGAGTTAAAGCAGGTTCTGGACCGTATTCATCTTGAATTTGTTTTAGCACATCTGGTATTACTGACATGGATGGAACACCATGTGTTTTTGTGTAAATGGAAGCAAAGATTGTACCCCAAGTGTCACAGTCCTCCACATGTGGTGCGATTCCCATCGGAAGACAGATAGTCAGGATCCTGTGTTTCTCAACCGGGGTGGTATCTGGAAATACTGCCTCTATTTGAGTGATTTTTGGTGCTAACCAGAATGGAAATTGTTCCCGTTTTGTGGGTACTTTACCTAGACAGGACTGTGTGTTCTGTGGTGTAATTTTATTTGTGTTCCCCTGGTGAGGGATCAGCTGTGGAATTTTAATAGCTGGTTGGACTGTTGAAGTCCGCATTACATATTGGACTAATTGTCTGTGTATTTTAATTAGTTGTTTTAGCTGTGCTAAAAGTTCTGGTGCAGACATTTCTTCAATGTCTGGATGTGGTGTGTATCCGGATAGGACCGGCCACGTTGCTCCTGGTCTACCTAGTGGACCGAGCCTGGTGATGTGATTATTATGTTTTAGGGCGCCATTAAACCAGAGCAGGTGCTCTTGGTATTTGAGTGGTATTTCCACCTCCTCGAAAGGAGTGTACTCATTTGGAGGTTCCTCTATTTTGTAATAGTGCAAGTCCTTTGTTACAGCGTTTGCTGCTGGAAAGTTTATCCATGAATAGAATACCTCTGTCTGCCGATATTCGTGTGCCTCGATTACGAATATGACTGTACCACCTCTCGGTGTCAGCCCATTTTCTATTAGTTTTAAAGTTATAGATTTTCTTATGTTGACCGGGATGAGTATTGCATCCGGGTCTTGCTGTAGCAGAGTATTGTCAGCTGCTAGGAGTTCAGCTGCTATTCTAACTGTCTCCCTTTCTTCTTCTTCTAGTGACATTCTAATGTCAAGAAGGTTATTTTATTTATTTGCAGATCAGGTTTCTATGGAAACAAAGATTAGATGCAGAATATTTTGGAACAGTGTATCCTTCAACGTTGAATAAACCAAGAACCATACATAGAAGTCTCCTCCTACTAAGTTTGGCGGATTTAACCTTTCACCCACTCCAGACGTCTTTGGAGTATTATGAGGAAAAGGGGTCTGTGTGAAAAAGCACGACTGAGTTACTCTAATGTCTTACGTTAGATTTATCGCCCATCCAAACACGTTGGGCGCCATGTAGTGTAGTTCCTATCATCCCAATAGGCTCTGCGCATTGGAATAATATCTTCAATAGTATAGACGTAGGACAGAGGTTAACTAGGTCTTCTACTGACGATATTAGACTTAAAGTTTAATGTTTGTGCCAGCTAGCTCAGAGTTCACTAGAAACTTTCTCGAATAGACAAGAAGGGATTTAGTTTCTGACAACCATAGAACATGACAACTTTGCTCTCCCCTAATCAAGAGTGTATCTCTGGAGTCGTGTGAAAACAAAAGACAACTTATTTTACTCAGTCAGTTCAGTGCATTCTTAGTTTCACCAGATTGTAGAGAAAAGGAAGAGACGGGCGTGTTCAATAAAAGGATGTTATTTATTGATCAGTCTCTTTTCTCATACAAGAGAAATGAATCGCTATTATTGCAATACTTATAGTTAAGTAAAGTGCATACAGTAATAACAGAATTATAAAATAATACTGTAAAAGTATTGATATGGTTTCTTAGCCATATGGTACTTAAAATGGATAAAATAGATACATACATATATACATTGACTAATCGTACTCAACTGGTGCTTCTAACTACGCCTACCCCAATGTACCTGACCTAAGCCTAATACGTGGCGGGAGTAGATAAGTAGCAGTTTAAGTTAAGTTTGCTTTGCCAAGAGTCTGCTTCAAGAATTCTCTACAAAGGATGATTCAGTTCAGTACCTGGGAGTTTAGAAGGCTGGGGGGCTGGTATCTCTATCTCAGGTCTTGATATTCCAGCTGCCTGCGAGGGCTGCTTGGAAGCGCCGGAGCTGGATTTCTCGGCAGGAGAAAAGGCAGCGTCTCTTTCTCAGCGCGTCAGAAAGGAGGGGCAGCGTCTGTGGGCTTTGCTGTCAGCTGGGCTCCTCGGCAAGTCTCGCTGCTCCAATCTTGTCACCAGCTCGTGTGTTTGCTTAAGGCAATATCGGTATTATTTATACCTGAAAGGTGCCGGGATTGACGTAAGGATGGACATAAATACGTCAATAAGGATGTCATACGAACTGATCGTTCGCACATTCTTTACTGAAGTTCTCGGCTAAATCAAAACAATGGTTGTGGGGATTTCCCAGGTGTGGTAGGTTTGATTTGTTTTGAGAACACCGTATGCCTATTAGGGGGCTGGAGGAATAGTGCTTGCCTAATGAAATGGCATGCGCTATGACCTAATCAGATAACGGGCTTCTGTGCCGTTGTGTGGCTAATCAGATAACGGGTTTCTGTGCAGTTGAATGGCTGCTAGTTAATTATTAACCAGACAAGGGTCAGAAACAGGGGGATCGATACAGTACCCATAGTAAATACACCACACCCACTCCACGTAATCTATGTCCATATTTACAAGTCTAGGCATAGTAAACATACTAGTAGTGCATGTGTATACCGAACCACCCCAAAATACAATCAAATGCATTTTGAAATTTGGAAATGCGAAATACACGAAAAGATGAGTATAGTCACTATATGCACTTCAAGCAGTATAATAATACTAAATCTGAACGCATATTTGGAAATCAGCATGAATGAAATGCGGAAATTACACATGAAATGGCTCTTAATACAGAAGAAAAAGTCGAGACCATCTCATCACAAAAAATCATAATACTCGTGAACATGCTAGAGGGTAGCTAATGTCTCTTGAGTAGCTAAAGATAGAAATTTTGTTCTCTAAGAATAGTTTTACTTTAAGCAGAAGATAAGTGTCCCAAAAAAAAATCATAAATATTTTGGAATGGAAGGGGAAAAAATGTCTCGCTCTCTGTAAAAAACTGGTGAGAAAATTTCTTTTTGCTTTATTTTCAAAGTTGAAGGCCGAATACAGGGTGTAGAGAACGCCGTGTGCTAGTTTGTTCAAAGTCATTCTCTCTGCTCTGGTGAAAACATCATATTGTTGAGACTTTCGAAAAAACTGTCAACTGCTTCTTGTGAAAGTTCCACTAACTCGGATACATTTTGTAACATGCATTCATGAGCATGATTGCCTTCATAGATGTTTCGATCAGCATAGCTGACAGAAGGTTGTACCTGATCGATGCTGCTTTCATCTTGTACTTCACAACTCTTCAATCGTAGTGGTGAAGTCTCCACGAATGCCGTCATCAGGATTGGTAGCCGCTGGGGACAGCACAATGCATGAGCCGTTACCGGACCCAACAAAGTCTCTGCGTCCATTGGCACATCCGATTGTAGTGTCAGACAGGTGTCCAACACGCATTCTTCGCTGCATAGCAAGCACCTTAATACAGGCATAACACAACTTTGCCACATCGGTCTGAATGAAAGAAACCAAGTCATGTTCAAGTCTCGTAGCCGTGCTAGTCCAAGGACTTTAGTTATGCGGTCCCGGTAGCCAATAGCTCGGATTGTTTCTTCCATTATCGCTGGTGTCTTGTCTGTGACGTGGTTTGCCATAGCGAAGTAACAGGATCAAAAATAGGATGCCTGCCACTAGTCCCAAAAGGAGAGGAAGTCCGCCAAAGATGGAATGGACAAAATCAGGAAAAATACCCAGGATGGCTCTAAATGGGGTTAAGGCTCCCGAAAACACTGTCTTAAATACACTCGCGATTCCGCTTGTATCAGAAATATTTAAGATTTCGCTCAGTATTTCTGCGAAATGTATGGGGGAATTGGTTGATAACAGTGAATGAATCTCAGCCGTTGTCCTTGCAACTTGGAGATCATACGTTTCTTTTGATGACGGTAACATGGTTGGCGTCTGTAGGAGCACTGTCTTCATTCTGCTTAAAGTATCAATTCGAAAAGAAGAAATCTTCAAACTGGGCCACAACCTTGCCTCCCTGTCTCGGGCATCGTTCGGGAACAATACTCGTTCACAGCACATGACCTTCGTAGTCACGGTTATGAGATAAGGTTTTCCGGGCAGCAGACTGCAACATCTGCGATCTACAATTAGAATGTAACTCCCGTTCGAGAGTCTCCTAAAGAATGGTTCTATTTGTGTTGCAGGTGTGCCTAGCTGGTGACATGAAAGGTTATTTGAGTTCCCTTCACATGCTCCATGCAAACTAATACCCTGACACATAAGTGTACCGCTTAGTGACCTTTCACAATTATTGCCACTAAGGAACACACTTTGTCCTTTATTACTAACACATGCGTGTGTATAGGGCAAGTTCCATGTTGACTTAATGTATCCTTTACCCAACCTTTCATACTGGCCTGCCTGTATATATTTTTGGCAGTATTGAAACTGGAAAGTTGTTATCGGAATATTTATTATCCCATGTATTATCCATTCAATGACAGGTCGTTCTGACATTGTCAATGGTAATCTCTCAAGTTTTTCAATGCTCAGAATTGTATAGTCAGCACCCTTCTGTGCCAAACTGATTTGTTTATCAGTAAGGTTAAAGATATTAAATAGTGACGTTGTGTTGATTAAACGCCAAGGCACATAGCCTGAACGCAGATTTTGTAACGTTCAGCCAAGTTGTACAATAGAACGCAATTTGGGACTGACCGTGTTGTAACATCAGTAAGTCTTGCGATATTATATCGATTGCTGAAGACACAATACTGTCCAGTGAATATATTCTGGAGGACAGAGTCATTAACCCATTGTCCACAACAGAAAGTGATTTTTCCAAATTGATACGGTCAATTTCCCGTATTTTTTCTGCTGTCTCAATTTGAGTTACTTTCCAAACTTCATTGTAAGCTGCATATATAGAGGCCGCTATGAAACCTTTTTGACGCTGTTTGCGTGGTCCCATAATGAAATCACGCAAGTCAGCACCCTCTTGAAGTAAAGTTAGGTGTTGCTTAATTTCTGCCAGTGTGGATGTTTGTGGTTTAAGGATCAAGTTGATTTTCTGGCTTGCTGTGTCCATTTTAGCATATTTTCCCTCAATGAAATGTCCCAAGCATAGTACCATGATGAGCCAAAGTACGAGGATAAATGCACCTAATGTCACCCAAATTTCAATCCATGGAGAAGTCAGATAGGTTCTCTTTAGTTGATGAAAAAGTTCCTTTGCTTTGTCTTTAAAAGTTTTTGTTGATGGCTGTACTTCTGGTTCGCTTTGTTCTTCTGAAGAATCATCGAAGTTGATGAAGTAGCCGGATGCCGTTCTGTCAATTGTTCCAATTGCTTCTGGATTACTTTTTGCTTTTGGCTTTTGCTTTGTTTCATTAGAAGACTCTTTAGTTACATCATCGAAGGTTGTTGTTTCTTGATGAAAAGCTTTTATTTGGGTATTAAGAGGTACAAGTTCCATTGCTTTGTTGCATAGTCCTTGTTGTTTCACTGTAGATTTTCCAAATGTGATCAGTCTTTCAGTTTGAACCTCTGTGGATGTAGCAAACTTTGGTGTTCTGCTACTTCTTGGGAGTCCACTTGGCCTACTATTTGTTATCGGCCACATGATTGTGGTTTAACCAGGTCGATGGATATGACTCGGTTCTCCTTTTTACCAGCAAGGGGCGCTAGTACTACTGATCTTGTCCCGTTGATAGACAAGACAGGAACTGCTTTTCTGTAAGAAGGCCCAAATTCCTTCTTTACCGCGATCTTTTCTCTGACCAGATCCCCGACTTTTGGAATCCAGACAGGCCTTGCTGGGACAGGTGGTTTTTCTTCAGTGGTTGTTGGCTGCTGTTTCAACTTTATGTTGCTCAGGTCTTTTCTTGTTTCATTTAAGTCCTGTGTAATAGCCAAGCGATCTTTGATATCAAAGCATTTTTCTTTAACCACTGAAGTCTGACTATCTAAGTCCTGGATTAACATTCTAGTCCCAAACAATAGTTCGTACGGACTGAGTCCTTTCAGAGAAGTTCTTGGCAGGTTATTTAGACTACGTTGGACACTTATTAAATGTTTGACCCACCCAGCTCCCGAACCTAATACCTTTGCTGTTATAGATTGCTTTATGCCTTGGTTTTTTCTTTACACCATCCCGTTTCCCTCAGGAAGGAAGTGAGAAGAGTCCCGCAATGCAATGTTAATTCTGGCCAGGCACCCCCCATAAGCTGTTTTTAGAGCTAAAGGAAAGATTTTGGTCAGAACATAACATGCTTCTAGCGTATATGCCATTCTAGACTCGCAAATCTTTGTATAACAGTTCCGACGTCAGCCGAAAGTTGGGGCCTACATTATAAGTGAAAATAGTCTTTATATGTTAATGTGACGCATTATTCATACTGGGTTTTATTATTATTTTTTTGATGATTTGATACATTCTGGAGTGAAACTCCATGATATTAAACCGTTTCTCTCGCCACTGCGATCTCTATTGCAGTCTGGGCAGTTTTTTACAAAAATGTGATGATGCAGGCTTATGCCTGGCCACCAGTACACTGATTGTAATTCTTCCAGAGAATCTTTTAGCTTAAGGTGTCTGAGACCCTCACCCATATGTGCGTCTGCTATTAACAAGCCTCTCCTGTCCATGTTTGGAATTACTCTATCCCCCACTCCAGGGATTCGAGCAAAAGGAACGGAGTTTGCATCGATTATGTATGTATAATTGAGTGGATAATTGATCGGTAGTGCAGAGCAGTCGCCTTTTGATGACGTTTTTACTGCCAGCACAGTTTCACCGTCAATGTATTTTACTGCACGCTTTTTTGTAGCTACGGAAGCCGATTTAGTTGCTACCGCTGTGGCTGTCTCAGCCAATGAATTCCCTGCAACGTGAACGCCATCACGCTGATGACTCAGTGAGTGTATCACGTGAGTTTTTGGTAGTTCTTTCTGTAAAAGAACTACTTGTTCCCAAAGCACTTTTTGCTTTATTGTTGCACCTGTGTCATCTTTGTAACCATTTTGAATCCATTTCTGTAAATCGTTATTGTATGATTTGACGCAGTAATACGAATCGCACACTATAAGTGTCGGGAATTCGCGATCGGCATTATCCAGCGCCATTTTTAACGCTATTATTTCAGTTTGTTGTTCTGAATTATTTTCCACTGAGTGTGTTTTTGTAAGTAGAGGTCTTAATTTACCTCCGCGCCACACTTCTTTTACAATTTTGCATGTGGCGTTCTAAGCCAGCTCTCCCCAAACTGAGGGTTGAGCATGTCCGTCTGTATATATTACACAGGCGTACTGTCGTAAAGGCAGAATGTCGATTGGCAGAGGGTATTCTCTCTCATATCCTAGATCATTTAATTCTTTCATTTCCGGGTCAAAATAGTATTTTACTTTGTCTGTAGCAACAGAATTTACCCATTGTATCCATTCTGGATTCAGTGCCGTTGCCGGTAAATTACATGGTGTTGTTAATGCCTCAAAAGCTGATTCTGCTGTTCTGACTGTAACCTGTCTACCGTCTGCTTGGTATTTTTCTTTTGCTACAGCTGTTTGAACCGCATGAACAATGTTTTCCTTAATGCTGAACCTTTTTTCAGCTTCTGTGTACAAATGTGATTTGTATGCTATTGGTACCTTCTCTCCCTCATTAGAGGTCAGGTATGTGAATCCGCATCTTCCTGGGATGACTCGAATCACAAGGTTGCGTGTGTTGTCACGTGTTTGTAATTTTGTTTTAACTAACATATCTGTTTGTAAAGATCTCAAAATTTCTGTGTATTTTTGAGTCCAATTGATTTTGGTTTTATAAGGTCATAGAGAGGTTTAACTCTCTCTGCATAATTTATAATGTAAGTACTTCCGAAATTTAGGAAACCTAGAATTGATTGTAAGTTTTTTAGTGTTCTAGGTGCTTGGATTACAGCACATTTCTCTAGGAAATTGTCAGCCAGGCTTTTGCCTTCACTTGATAGTTCATATCCTAAAAACAGGACAGTTAGATGGGCAATTCTTGACTTTTTAAAGTTGAATTTGTAACCCTGTGCTGCGAACCCAAGTATTATGGTGTTCACTCTCTTCAAGTGAGTATCCAAGTCATCATCTGTTAGATAGATGTCATCGACATAAGATAATGCCTCATCATCATATATTTGTAGTAACTCTGTTACTCTTGCTGAGAATAATCCTGGGCTGTTCTCGAACCCCTGGGGCAAACAACAGAAATTTTTTTGCGCGCCATTTATTGAGAACGCGGTCAAATATCTGCTCTCTGGTGCTATATTTTGACAGAAGAATCCATTAGAGATGTCTAATGTTGTTTTGTATTTTTTGCACACTATGTTATTCATTAGTGCAGCACTATGCGAGTTTTGTACTGCAAAGGTTTTGCAACATGAGTTAAGGTGTCTGTAGTCCAAAACAAGACGATATGAATTGTCTGGTTTGGAGACAGGAAACAAAGGATTATTCATTTGTGAGGTGCAAGTTTCGATCAGCCCCTGGTATTCAAGTTGATCTAGGATCTCTTTTACCCGTTTTTTAGCTTCTTGCTTAATTGGGTACTGCCTCTGAGCAGTAGGTTGTGATTTTAACTGGATTTTGTGAGGAGGAGAGTCCTCATCCCATCCCACATGTTTTTATATAATGCAGGAGCTTGGGCTACTGCCCACTTTCTTACAAGTGTATATTTTTTATGTATTGGAATATGATTTGAGAAGGCAGGCATAATTATTTCTTCGCCATGAGGGCACTCCCTGACAAACTCTGGTGGCCAGTCTCTTTCAGCTAGAAGGATGTCATAGCCCTTGGAGAGATTATCCCAAAAGAGACCCCTTATTTTCCTAGTCTTATCCCCCTCTATACGCAATGTTATTTCATATATTTTATGAGGTTTGCTAACTCTGGTATCTGCAGTTTCCACCTGAATGTATTCATTCGTGTCCACTGTCTCCAGATGATTCATAAGGATCTTGCGAGCTATGCTCACTTCTGCTGCGCTGTCTAGCATTGTCTGAGCCCATTCTCCGTTTTTCAGCTGTGTCCTCAGTATTCTCGGCATGGTTGATTACTTTAATACTGGCTACCTTCTTTTTTGGAAACTGTAATTTTTTATTTTGATGAGCAGGTTCCTTGTCTTTAGACTTGACGTGCTCTTCCCTGTGTTCTGATCGTCCTCTTCTTTCCGATTTCTGCGAGGAAGTCTGAAAAGATTGAGACGGACGTGTATCAATATCTTTTTCAGATTATCCCTATTTCTAAGGTTGTATTTTTTCTCAGAGGGCTCCCTTTGGGGAGACTTGTGTCCTTGGTCCGGAGATCTTTCTCTCCGCCCAGGAGACCTTCCTCTGGACTGGAATCTTTTTTCTTTAGGAGTGGATTGTTTAGTTCCATCCCAGCTCTTTTTTTGAGTGTTCAGATTATTTTTAATAAATATTTTTTCAGGTTTTTCAATAAGTTGGGGTTTCACCGGTTTTCCACCCAAACTATCTCTTCCTAGTTCTTCATAGGATTTTTCTATGATTCTGGCAATTTCAAATGGTTGGTCTGCTATATCTGTCTCTTTCAACCTCTGGCGGATCGCCACATTTGCTGCTTCTCCCTTTATATTGGCTAATAATATTGCCGAGACCTGCTTGAAGTCTTTTAGTAATTTCATACCAAGAGTTAAAGCAGGTTCTGGACCGTATTCATCTTGAATTTGTTTTAGCACATCTGGTATTACTGACATGGATGGAACACCATGTGTTTTTGTGTAAATGGAAGCAAAGATTGTACCCCAAGTGTCACAGTCCTCCACATGTGGTGCGATTCCCATCGGAAGACAGATAGTCAGGATCCTGTGTTTCTCAACCGGGGTGGTATCTGGAAATACTGCCTCTATTTGAGTGATTTTTGGTGCTAACCAGAATGGAAATTGTTCCCGTTTTGTGGGTACTTTACCTAGACAGGACTGTGTGTTCTGTGGTGTAATTTTATTTGTGTTCCCCTGGTGAGGGATCAGCTGTGGAATTTTAATAGCTGGTTGGACTGTTGAAGTCCGCATTACATATTGGACTAATTGTCTGTGTATTTTAATTAGTTGTTTTAGCTGTGCTAAAAGTTCTGGTGCAGACATTTCTTCAATGTCTGGATGTGGTGTGTATCCGGATAGGACCGGCCACGTTGCTCCTGGTCTACCTAGTGGACCGAGCCTGGTGATGTGATTATTATGTTTTAGGGCGCCATTAAACCAGAGCAGGTGCTCTTGGTATTTGAGTGGTATTTCCACCTCCTCGAAAGGAGTGTACTCATTTGGAGGTTCCTCTATTTTGTAATAGTGCAAGTCCTTTGTTACAGCGTTTGCTGCTGGAAAGTTTATCCATGAATAGAATACCTCTGTCTGCCGATATTCGTGTGCCTCGATTACGAATATGACTGTACCACCTCTCGGTGTCAGCCCATTTTCTATTAGTTTTAAAGTTATAGATTTTCTTATGTTGACCGGGATGAGTATTGCATCCGGGTCTTGCTGTAGCAGAGTATTGTCAGCTGCTAGGAGTTCAGCTGCTATTCTAACTGTCTCCCTTTCTTCTTCTTCTAGTGACATTCTAATGTCAAGAAGGTTATTTTATTTATTTGCAGATCAGGTTTCTATGGAAACAAAGATTAGATGCAGAATATTTTGGAACAGTGTATCCTTCAACGTTGAATAAACCAAGAACCATACATAGAAGTCTCCTCCTACTAAGTTTGGCGGATTTAACCTTTCACCCACTCCAGACGTCTTTGGAGTATTATGAGGAAAAGGGGTCTGTGTGAAAAAGCACGACTGAGTTACTCTAATGTCTTACGTTAGATTTATCGCCCATCCAAACATGTTGGGCGCCATGTAGTGTAGTTCCTATCATCCCAATAGGCTCTGCGCATTGGAATAATATCTTCAATAGTATAGACGTAGGACAGAGGTTAACTAGGTCTTCTACTGACGATATTAGACTTAAAGTTTAATGTTTGTGCCAGCTAGCTCAGAGTTCACTAGAAACTTTCTCGAATAGACAAGAAGGGATTTAGTTTCTGACAACCATAGAACATGACAACTTTGCTCTCCCCTAATCAAGAGTGTATCTCTGGAGTCGTGTGAAAACAAAAGACAACTTATTTTACTCAGTCAGTTCAGTGCATTCTTAGTTTCACCAGATTGTAGAGAAAAGGAAGAGACGGGCGTGTTCAATAAAAGGATGTTATTTATTGATCAGTCTCTTTTCTCATACAAGAGAAATGAATCGCTATTATTGCAATACTTATAGTTAAGTAAAGTGCATACAGTAATAACAGAATTATAAAATAATACTGTAAAAGTATTGATATGGTTTCTTAGCCATATGGTACTTAAAATGGATAAAATAGATACATACATATATACATTGACTAATCGTACTCAACTGGTGCTTCTAACTACGCCTACCCCAATATACCTGACCTAAGCCTAATACGTGGCGGGAGTAGATAAGTAGCAGTTTAAGTTAAGTTTGCTTTGCCAAGAGTCTGCTTCAAGAATTCTCTACAAAGGATGATTCAGTTCAGTACCTGGGAGTTTAGAAGGCTGGGGGGCTGGTATCTCTATCTCAGGTCTTGATATTCCAGCTGCCTGCAAGGGCTGCTTGGAAGCGCCGGAGCTGGATTTCTCGGCAGGAGAAAAGGCAGCGTCTCTCTCTCAGCGCGTCAGAAAGGAGGGGCAGCATCTGTGGGCTTTGCTGTCAGCTGGGCTCCTCGGCAAGTCTCGCTGCTCCAATCTTGTCACCAGCTCGTGTGTTTGCTTAAGGCAATGTCGGTATTATTTATACCTGAAAGGTGCCGGGATTGACGTAAGGATGGACATAAATACGTCAATAAGGATGTCATACGAACTGATCGTTCGCACATTCTTTACTGAAGTTCTCGGCTAAATCAAAACAATGGTTGTGGGGATTTCCCAGGTGTGGTAGGTTTGATTTGTTTTGAGAACACCGTATGCCTTTTAGGGGGCTGGAGGAATAGTGCTTGCCTAATGAAATGGCATGCGCTATGACCTAATCAGATAACGGGCTTCTGTGCCGTTGTGTGGCTAATCAGATAACGGGTTTCTGTGCAGTTGAATGGCTGCTAGTTAATTATTAACCAGACAAGGGTCAGAAACAGGGGGATCGATACAGTACCCATAGTAAATACACCACACCCACTCCACGTAATCTATGTCCATATTTACAAGTCTAGGCATAGTAAACATACTAGTAGTGCATGTGTATACCGAACCACCCCAAAATACAATCAAATGCATTTTGAAATTTGGAAATGCGAAATACACGAAAAGATGAGTATAGTCACTATATGCACTTCAAGCAGTATAATAATACTAAATCTGAACGCATATTTGGAAATCAGCATGAATGAAATGCGGAAATTACACATGAAATGGCTCTTAATACAGAAGAAAAAGTCGAGACCATCTCATCACAAAAAATCATAATACTCGTGAACATGCTAGAGGGTAGCTAATGTCTCTTGAGTAGCTAAAGATAGAAATGTTGTTCTCTAAGAATAGTTTTACTTTAAGCAGAAGATAAGTGTCCCAAAAAAAAATCATAAATATTTTGGAATGGAAGGGGAAAAAATGTCTCGCTCTCTGTAAAAAACTGGTGAGAAAATTTCTTTTTGCTTTATTTTCAAAGTTGAAGGCCGAATACAGGGTGTAGGGAACGCCGTGTGCTAGTTTGTTCAAAGTCATTCTCTCTGCTCTGGTGAAAACATCATATTGTTGAGACTTTCGAAAAAACTGTCAACTGCTTCTTGTGAAAGTTCCACTAACTCGGATACATTTTGTAACATGCATTCATGAGCATGATTGCCTTCATAGATGTTTCGATCAGCATAGCTGACAGAAGGTTGTACCTGATCGATGCTGCTTTCATCTTGTACTTCACAACTCTTCAATCGTAGTGGTGAAGTCTCCACGAATGCCGTCATCAGGATTGGTAGCCGCTGGGGACAGCACAATGCATGAGCCGTTACCGGACCCAACAAAGTCTCTGCGTCCATTGGCACATCCGATTGTAGTGTCAGACAGGTGTCCAACACGCATTCTTCGCTGCATAGCAAGCACCTTAATACAGGCATAACACAACTTTGCCACATCGGTCTAAATGAAAGAAACCAAGTCATGTTCAAGTCTCGTAGCCGTGCTAGTCCAAGGACTTTAGTTATGCGGTCCCGGTAGCCAATAGCTCGGATTGTTTCTTCCATTATCGCTGGTGTCTTGTCTGTGACGTGGTTTGCCATAGCGAAGTAACAGGATCAAAAATAGGATGCCTGCCACTAGTCCCAAAAGGAGAGGAAGTCCGCCAAAGATGGAATGGACAAAATCAGGAAAAATACCCAGGATGGCTCTAAATGGGGTTAAGGCTCCCGAAAACACTGTCTTAAATACACTCGCGATTCCGCTTGTATCAGAAATATTTAAGATTTCGCTCAGTATTTCTGCGAAATGTATGGGGGAATTGGTTGATAACAGTGAATGAATCTCAGCCGTTGTCCTTGCAACTTGGAGATCATACGTTTCTTTTGATGACGTTAACATGGTTGGCGTCTGTAGGAGCACTGTCTTCATTCTGCTTAAAGTATCAATTCGAATAGAAGAAATCTTCAAACTGGGCCACAACCTTGCCTCCCTGTCTCGGGCATCGTTCGGGAACAATACTCGTTCACAGCACATGACCTTCGTAGTCACGGTTATGAGATAAGGTTTTCCGGGCAGCAGACTGCAACATCTGCGATCTACAATTAGAATGTAACTCCCGTTCGAGAGTCTCCTAAAGAATGGTTCTATTTGTGTTGCAGGTGTGCCTAGCTGGTGACATGAAAGGTTATTTGAGTTCCCTTCACATGCTCCATGCAAACTAATACCCTGACACATAAGTGTACCGCTTAGTGACCTTTCACAATTATTGCCACTAAGGAACACACTTTGTCCTTTATTACTAACACATGCGTGTGTATAGGGCAAGTTCCATGTTGACTTAATGTATCCTTTACCCAACCTTTCATACTGGCCTGCCTGCATATATTTTTGGCAGTATTGAAACTGGAAAGTTGTTATCGGAATATTTATTATCCCATGTATTATCCATTCAATGACAGGTCGTTCTGACATTGTCAATGGTAATCTCTCAAGTTTTTCAATGCTCAGAATTGTATAGTCAGCACCCTTCTGTGCCAAACTGATTTGTTTATCAGTAAGGTTAAAGATATTAAATAGTGACGTTGTGTTGATTAAACGCCAAGGCACATAGCCTGAACGCAGATTTTGTAACGTCCAGCCAAGTTGTACAATAGAACGCAATTTGGGACTGACCGTGTTGTAACATCAGTAAGTCTTGCGATATTATATCGATTGCTGAAGACACAATACTGTCCAGTGAATATATTCTGGAGGACAGAGTCATTAACCCATTGTCCACAACAGAAAGTGATTTTTCCAAATTGATACGGTCAATTTCCCGTATTTTTTCTGCTGTCTCAATTTGAGTTACTTTCCAAACTTCATTGTAAGCTGCATATATAGAGGCCGCTATGAAACCTTTTTGACGCTGTTTGCGTGGTCCCATAATGAAATCACGCAAGTCAGCACCCTCTTGAAGTAAAGTTAGGTGTTGCTTAATTTCTGCCAGTGTGGATGTTTGTGGTTTAAGGATCAAGTTGATTTTCTGGCTTGCTGTGTCCATTTTAGCATATTTTCCCTCAATGAAATGTCCCAAGCATAGTACCATGATGAGCCAAAGTACGAGGATAAATGCACCTAATGTCACCCAAATTTCAATCCATGGAGAAGTCAGATAGGTTCTCTTTAGTTGATGAAAAAGTTCCTTTGCTTTGTCTTTAAAAGTTTTTGTTGATGGCTGTACTTCTGGTTCGCTTTGTTCTTCTGAAGAATCATCGAAGTTGATGAAGTAGCCGGATGCCGTTCTGTCAATTGTTCCAATTGCTTCTGGATTACTTTTTGCTTTTGGCTTTTGCTTTGTTTCATTAGAAGACTCTTTAGTTACATCATCGAAGGTTGTTGTTTCTTGATGAAAAACTTTTATTTGGGTATTAAGAGGTACAAGTTCCATTGCTTTGTTGCATAGTCCTTGTTGTTTCACTGTAGATTTTCCAAATGTGATCAGTCTTTCAGTTTGAACCTCTGTGGATGTAGCAAACTTTGGTGTTCTGCTACTTCTTGGGAGTCCACTTGGCCTACTATTTGTTATCGGCCACATGATTGTGGTTTAACCAGGTCGATGGATATGACTCGGTTCTCCTTTTTACCAGCAAGGGGCGGTAGTACTACTGATCTTGTCCCGTTGATAGACAAGACAGGAACTGCTTTTCTGTAAGAAGGCCCAAATTCCTTCTTTACCGCGATCTTTTCTCTGACCAGATCCCCGACTTTTGGAATCCAGACAGGCCTTGCTGGGACAGGTGGTTTTTCTTCAGTGGTTGTTGGCTGCTGTTTCAACTTTATGTTGCTCAGGTCTTTTCTTGTTTCATTTAAGTCCTGTAAAATAGCCAAGCGATCTTTGATATCAAAGCATTTTTCTTTAACCACTGAAGTCTGACTATCTAAGTCCTGGATTAACATTCTAGTCCCAAACAATAGTTTGTACGGACTGAGTCCTTTCAGAGAAGTTCTTGGCAGGTTATTTAGACTACGTTGGACACTTATTAAATGTTTGACCCACCCAGCTCCCGAACCTAATACCTTTGCTGTTATAGATTGCTTTATGCCTTGGTTTTTTCTTTACACCATCCCGTTTCCCTCAGGAAGGAAGTGAGAAGAGTCCCGCAATGCAATGTTAATTCTGGCCAGGCACCCCCCATAAGCTGTTTTTAGAGCTAAAGGAAAGATTTTGGTCAGAACATAACATGCTTCTAGCGTATATGCCATTCTAGACTCGCAAATCTTTGTATAACAGTTCCGACGTCAGCCGAAAGTTGGGGCCTACATTATAAGTGAAAATAGTCTTTATATGTTAATGTGACGCATTATTCATACTGGGTTTTATTATTTTTTTTTTGATGATTTGATACATTCTGGAGTGAAACTCCATGATATTAAACCGTTTCTCTCGCCACTGCGATCTCTATTGCAGTCTGGGCAGTTTTTTACAAAAATGTGATGATGCAGGCTTATGCCTGGCCACCAGTACACTGATTGTAATTCTTCCAGAGAATCTTTTAGCTTAAGGTGTCTGAGACCCTCACCCATATGTGCGTTTGCTATTAACAAGCCTCTCCTGTCCATGTTTGGAATTACTCTATCCCCCACTCCAGGGATTCGAGCAAAAGGAACGGAGTTTGCATCGATTATGTATGTATAATTGAGTGGATAATTGATCGGTAGTACAGAGCAGTCGCCTTTTGATGACGTTTTTACTGCCAGCACAGTTTCACCGTCAATGTATTTTACTGCACGCTTTTTTGTAGCTACGGAAGCCGATTTAGTTGCTACCGCTGTGGCTGTCTCAGCCAATGAATTCCCTGCAACGTGAACGCCATCACGCTGATGACTCAGTGAGTGTATCACGTGAGTTTTTGGTAGTTCTTTCTGTAAAAGAACTACTTGTTCCCAAAGCACTTTTTGCTTTATTGTTGCACCTGTGTCATCTTTGTAACCATTTTGAATCCATTTCTGTAAATCGTTATTGTATGATTTGACGCAGTAATACGAATCGCACACTATAAGTGTCGGGAATTCGCGATCGGCATTATCCAGCGCCATTTTTAACGCTATTATTTCAGTTTGTTGTTCTGAATTATTTTCCACTGAGTGTGTTTTTGTAAGTAGAGGTCTTAATTTACCTCCGCGCCACACTTCTTTTACAATTTTGCATGTGGCGTTGTAAGCCAGCTCTCCCCAAACTGAGGGTTGAGCATGTCCGTCTGTATATATTACACAGGCGTACTGTCGTAAAGGCAGAATGTCGATTGGCAGAGGGTATTCTCTCTCATATCCTAGATCATTTAATTCTTTCATTTCCGGGTCAAAATAGTATTTTACTTTGTCTGTAGCAACAGAATTTACCCATTGTATCCATTCTGGATTCAGTGCCGTTGCCGGTAAATTACATGGTGTTGTTAATGCCTCAAAAGCTGATTCTGCTGTTCTGACTGTAACCTGTCTACCGTCTGCTTGGTATTTTTCTTTTGCTACAGCTGTTTGAACCGCATGAACAATGTTTTCCTTAATGCTGAACCTTTTTTCAGCTTCTGTGTACAAATGTGATTTGTATGCTATTGGTACCTTCTCTCCCTCATTAGCGGTCAGGTATGTGAATCCGCATCTTCCTGGGATGACTCGAATCACAAGGTTGCGTGTGTTGTCACGTGTTTGTAATTTTGTTTTAACTAACATATCTGTTTGTAAAGATCTCAAAATTTCTGTGTATTTTTTAGTCCAATTGATTTTGGTTTTATAAGGTCATAGAGAGGTTTAACTCTCTCTGCATAATTTATAATGTAAGTACTTCCGAAATTTAGGAAACCTAGAATTGATTGTAAGTTTTTTAGTGTTCTAGGTGCTTGGATTACAGCACATTTCTCTAGGAAATTGTCAGCCAGGCTTTTGCCTTCACTTGATAGTTCATATCCTAAAAACAGGACAGTTAGATGGGCAATTCTTGACTTTTTAAAGTTGAATTTGTAACCCTGTGCTGCGAACCCAAGTATTATGGTGTTCACTCTCTTCAAGTGAGTATCCAAGTCATCATCTGTTAGATAGATGTCATCGACATAAGATAATGCCTCATCATCATATATTTGTAGTAACTCTGTTACTCTTGCTGAGAATAATCCTGGGCTGTTCTCGAACCCCTGGGGCAAACAACAGAAATTTTTTTGCGCGCCATTTATTGAGAACGCGGTCAAATATCTGCTCTCTGGTGCTATATTTTGACAGAAGAATCCATTAGAGATGTCTAATGTTGTTTTGTATTTTTTGCGCACTATGTTATTCATTAGTGCAGCACTATGCGAGTTTTGTACTGCAAAGGTTTTGCAACATGAGTTAAGGTGTCTGTAGTCCAAAACAAGATGATATGAATTGTCTGGTTTGGAGACAGGAAACAAAGGATTATTCATTTGTGAGGTGCAAGTTTCGATCAGCCCCTGGTATTCAAGTTGATCTAGGATCTCTTTTACCCGTTTTTTAGCTTCTTGCTTAATTGGGTACTGCCTCTGAGCAGTAGGTTGTGATTTTAACTGGATTTTGTGAGGAGGAGAGTCCTCATCCCATCCCACATGTTTTTATATAATGCAGGAGCTTGGGCTACTGCCCACTTTCTTACAAGTGTATATTTTTTATGTATTGGAATATGATTTGAGAAGGCAGGCATAATTATTTCTTCGCCATGAGGGCACTCCCTGACAAACTCTGGTGGCCAGTCTCTTTCAGCTAGAAGGATGTCATAGCCCTTGGAGAGATTATCCCAAAAGAGACCCCTTATTTTCCTAGTCTTATCCCCCTCTATACGCAATGTTATTTCATATATTTTATGAGGTTTGCTAACTCTGGTATCTGCAGTTTCCACCTGAATGTATTCATTCGTGTCCACTGTCTCCAGATGATTCATAAGGATCTTGCGAGCTATGCTCACTTCTGCTGCGCTGTCTAGCATTGTCTGAGCCCATTCTCCGTTTTTCAGCTGTGTCCTCAGTATTCTCGGCATGGTTGATTACTTTAATACTGGCTACCTTCTTTTTTGGAAACTGTAATTTTTTATTTTGATGAGCAGGTTCCTTGTCTTTAGACTTGACGTGCTCTTCCCTGTGTTCTGATCGTCCTCTTCTTTCCGATTTCTGCGAGGAAGTCTGAAAAGATTGAGACGGACGTGTATCAATATCTTGATATCTATCAGGTTTTTTCAGATTATCCCTATTTCTAAGGTTGTATTTTTTCTCAGAGGGCTCCCTTTGGGGAGACTTGTGTCCTTGGTCCGGAGATCTTTCTCTCCGCCCAGGAGACCTTCCTCTGGACTGGAATCTTTTTTCTTTAGGAGTGGATTGTTTAGTTCCATCCCAGCTCTTTTTTTGAGTGTTCAGATTATTTTTAATAAATATTTTTTCAGGTTTTTCAATAAGTTGGGGTTTCACCGGTTTTCCACCCAAACTATCTCTTCCTAGTTCTTCATAGGATTTTTCTATGATTCTGGCAATTTCAAATGGTTGGTCTGCTATATCTGTCTCTTTCAACCTCTGGCGGATCGCCACATTTGCTGCTTCTCCCTTTATATTGGCTAATAATATTGCCGAGACCTGCTTGAAGTCTTTTAGTAATTTCATACCAAGAGTTAAAGCAGGTTCTGGACCGTATTCATCTTGAATTTGTTTTAGCACATCTGGTATTACTGACATGGATGGAACACCATGTGTTTTTGTGTAAATGGAAGCAAAGATTGTACCCCAAGTGTCACAGTCCTCCACATGTGGTGCGATTCCCATCGGAAGACAGATAGTCAGGATCCTGTGTTTCTCAACCGGGGTGGTATCTGGAAATACTGCCTCTATTTGAGTGATTTTTGGTGCTAACCAGAATGGAAATTGTTCCCGTTTTGTGGGTACTTTACCTAGACAGGACTGTGTGTTCTGTGGTCTAATTTTATTTGTGTTCCCCTGGTGAGGGATCAGCTGTGGAATTTTAATAGCTGGTTGGACTGTTGAAGTCCGCATTACATATTGGACTAATTGTCTGTGTATTTTAATTAGTTGTTTTAGCTGTGCTAAAAGTTCTGGTGCAGACATTTCTTCAATGTCTGGATGTGGTGTGTATCCGGATAGGACCGGCCACGTTGCTCCTGGTCTACCTAGTGGACCGAGCCTGGTGATGTGATTATTATGTTTTAGGGCGCCATTAAACCAGAGCAGGTGCTCTTGGTATTTGAGTGGTATTTCCACCTCCTCGAAAGGAGTGTACTCATTTGGAGGTTCCTCTATTTTGTAATAGTGCAAGTCCTTTGTTACAGCGTTTGCTGCTGGAAAGTTTATCCATGAATAGAATACCTCTGTCTGCCGATATTCGTGTGCCTCGATTACGAATATGACTGTACCACCTCTCGGTGTCAGCCCATTTTCTATTAGTTTTAAAGTTATAGATTTTCTTATGTTGACCGGGATGAGTATTGCATCCGGGTCTTGCTGTAGCAGAGTATTGTCAGCTGCTAGGAGTTCAGCTGCTATTCTAACTGTCTCCCTTTCTTCTTCTTCTAGTGACATTCTAATGTCAAGAAGGTTATTTTATTTATTTGCAGATCAGGTTTCTATGGAAACAAAGATTAGATGCAGAATATTTTGGAACAGTGTATCCTTCAACGTTGAATAAACCAAGAACCATACATAGAAGTCTCCTCCTACTAAGTTTGGCGGATTTAACCTTTCACCCACTCCAGACGTCTTTGGAGTATTATGAGGAAAAGGGGTCTGTGTGAAAAAGCACGACTGAGTTACTCTAATGTCTTACGTTAGATTTATCGCCCATCCAAACACGTTGGGCGCCATGTAGTGTAGTTCCTATCATCCCAATAGGCTCTGCGCATTGGAATAATATCTTCAATAGTATAGACGTAGGACAGAGGTTAACTAGGTCTTCTACTGACGATATTAGACTTAAAGTTTAATGTTTGTGCCAGCTAGCTCAGAGTTCACTAGAAACTTTCTCGAATAGACAAGAAGGGATTTAGTTTCTGACAACCATAGAACATGACAACTTTGCTCTCCCCTAATCAAGAGTGTATCTCTGGAGTCGTGTGAAAACAAAAGACAACTTATTTTACTCAGTCAGTTCAGTGCATTCTTAGTTTCACCAGATTGTAGAGAAAAGGAAGAGACGGGCGTGTTCAATAAAAGGATGTTATTTATTGATCAGTCTCTTTTCTCATACAAGAGAAATGAATCGCTATTATTGCAATACTTATAGTTAAGTAAAGTGCATACAGTAATAACAGAATTATAAAATAATACTGTAAAAGTATTGATATGGTTTCTTAGCCATATGGTACTTAAAATGGATAAAATAGATACATACATATATACATTGACTAATCGTACTCAACTGGTGCTTCTAACTACGCCTACCCCAATGTACCTGACCTAAGCCTAATACGTGGCGGGAGTAGATAAGTAGCAGTTTAAGTTAAGTTTGCTTTGCCAAGAGTCTGCTTCAAGAATTCTCTACAAAGGATGATTCAGTTCAGTACCTGGGAGTTTAGAAGGCTGGGGGGCTGGTATCTCTATCTCAGGTCTTGATATTCCAGCTGCCTGCGAGGGCTGCTTGGAAGCGCCGGAGCTGGATTTCTCGGCAGGAGAAAAGGCAGCGTCTCTCTCTCAGCGCGTCAGAAAGGAGGGGCAGCGTCTGTGGGCTTTGCTGTCAGCTGGGCTCCTCGGCAAGTCTCGCTGCTCCAATCTTGTCACCAGCTCGTGTGTTTGCTTAAGGCAATGTCGGTATTATTTATACCTGAAAGGTGCCGGGATTGACGTAAGGATGGACATAAATACGTCAATAAGGATGTCATACGAACTGATCGTTCGCACATTCTTTACTGAAGTTCTCGGCTAAATCAAAACAATGGTTGTGGGGATTTCCCAGGTGTGGTAGGTTTGATTTGTTTTGAGAACACCGTATGCCTATTAGGGGGCTGGAGGAATAGTGCTTGCCTAATGAAATGGCATGCGCTATGACCTAATCAGATAACGGGCTTCTGTGCCGTTGTGTGGCTAATCAGATAACGGGTTTCTGTGCAGTTGAATGGCTGCTAGTTAATTATTAACCAGACAAGGGTCAGAAACAGGGGGATCGATACAGTACCCATAGTAAATACACCACACCCACTCCACGTAATCTATGTCCATATTTACAAGTCTAGGCATAGTAAACATACTAGTAGTGCATGTGTATACCGAACCACCCCAAAATACAATCAAATGCATTTTGAAATTTGGAAATGCGAAATACACGAAAAGATGAGTATAGTCACTATATGCACTTCAAGCAGTATAATAATACTAAATCTGAACGCATATTTGGAAATCAGCATGAATGAAATGCGGAAATTACACATGAAATGGCTCTTAATACAGAAGAAAAAGTCGAGACCATCTCATCACAAAAAATCATAATACTCGTGAACATGCTAGAGGGTAGCTAATGTCTCTTGAGTAGCTAAAGATAGAAATTTTGTTCTCTAAGAATAGTTTTACTTTAAGCAGAAGATAAGTGTCCCAAAAAAAATCGTAAATATTTTGGAATGGAAGGGGAAAAAATGTCTCGCTCTCTGTAAAAAACTGGTGAGAAAATTTCTTTTTGCTTTATTTTCAAAGTTGAAGGCCGAATACAGGGTGTAGGGAACGCCGTGTGCTAGTTTGTTCAAATACAGGCATAACACAACTTTGCCACATCGGTCTGAATGAAAGAAACCAAGTCATGTTCAAGTCTCGTAGCCGTGCTAGTCCAAGGACTTTAGTTATGCGGTCCCGGTAGCCAATAGCTCGGATTGTTTCTTCCATTATCGCTGGTGTCTTGTCTGTGACGTGGTTTGCCATAGCGAAGTAACAGGATCAAAAATAGGATGCCTGCCACTAGTCCCAAAAGGAGAGGAAGTCCGCCAAAGATGGAATGGACAAAATCAGGAAAAATACCCAGGATGGCTCTAAATGGGGTTAGGGCTCCCGAAAACACTGTCTTAAATACACTCGCGATTCCGCTTGTATCAGAAATATTTAAGATTTCGCTCAGTATTTCTGCGAAATGTATGGGGGAATTGGTTGATAACAGTGAATGAATCTCAGCCGTTGTCCTTGCAACTTGGAGATCATACGTTTCTTTTGATGACGTTAACATGGTTGGCGTCTGTAGGAGCACTGTCTTCATTCTGCTTAAAGTATCAATTCGAATAGAAGAAATCTTCAAACTGGGCCACAACCTTGCCTCCCTGTCTCGGGCATCGTTCGGGAACAATACTCGTTCACAGCACATGACCTTCGTAGTCACGGTTATGAGATAAGGTTTTCCGGGCAGCAGACTGCAACATCTGCGATCTACAATTAGAATGTAACTCCCGTTCGAGAGTCTCCTAAAGAATGGTTCTATTTGTGTTGCAGGTGTGCCTAGCTGGTGACATGAAAGGTTATTTGAGTTCCCTTCACATGCTCCATGCAAACTAATACCCTGACACACAAGTGTACCGCTTAGTGACCTTTCACAATTATTGCCACTAAGGAACACACTTTGTCCTTTATTACTAACACATGCATGTGTATAGGGCAAGTTCCATGTTGACTTAATGTATCCTTTACCCAACCTTTCATACTGGCCTGCCTGTATATATTTTTGGCAGTATTGAAACTGGAAAGTTGTTATCGGAATATTTATTATCCCATGTATTATCCATTCAATGACAGGTCGTTCTGACATTGTCAATGGTAATCTCTCAAGTTTTTCAATGCTCAGAATTGTATAGTCAGCACCCTTCTGTGCCAAACTGATTTGTTTATCAGTAAGGTTAAAGATATTAAATAGTGACGTTGTGTTGATTAAACGCCAAGGCACATAGCCTGAACGCAGATTTTGTAACGTCCAGCCAAGTTGTACAATAGAACGCAATTTGGGACTGACCGTGTTGTAACATCAGTAAGTCTTGCGATATTATATCGATTGCTGAAGACACAATACTGTCCAGTGAATATATTCTGGAGGACAGAGTCATTAACCCATTGTCCACAACAGAAAGTGATTTTTCCAAATTGATACGGTCAATTTCCCGTATTTTTTCTGCTGTCTCAATTTGAGTTACTTTCCAAACTTCATTGTAAGCTGCATATATAGAGGCCGCTATGAAACCTTTTTGACGCTGTTTGCGTGGTCCCATAATGAAATCACGCAAGTCAGCACCCTCTTGAAGTAAAGTTAGGTGTTGCTTAATTTCTGCCAGTGTGGATGTTTGTGGTTTAAGGATCAAGTTGATTTTCTGGCTTGCTGTGTCCATTTTAGCATATTTTCCCTCAATGAAATGTCCCAAGCATAGTACCATGATGAGCCAAAGTACGAGGATAAATGCACCTAATGTCACCCAAATTTCAATCCATGGAGAAGTCAGATAGGTTCTCTTTAGTTGATGAAAAAGTTCCTTTGCTTTGTCTTTAAAAGTTTTTGTTGATGGCTGTACTTCTGGTTCGCTTTGTTCTTCTGAAGAATCATCGAAGTTGATGAAGTAGCCGGATGCCGTTCTGTCAATTGTTCCAATTGCTTCTGGATTACTTTTTGCTTTTGGCTTTTGCTTTGTTTCATTAGAAGACTCTTTAGTTACATCATCGAAGGTTGTTGTTTCTTGATGAAAAGCTTTTATTTGGGTATTAAGAGGTACAAGTTCCATTGCTTTGTTGCATAGTCCTTGTTGTTTCACTGTAGATTTTCCAAATGTGATCAGTCTTTCAGTTTGAACCTCTGTGGATGTAGCAAACTTTGGTGTTCTGCTACTTCTTGGGAGTCCACTTGGCCTACTATTTGTTATCGGCCACATGATTGTGGTTTAACCAGGTCGATGGATATGACTCGGTTCTCCTTTTTACCAGCAAGGGGCGGTAGTACTACTGATCTTGTCCCGTTGATAGACAAGACAGGAACTGCTTTTCTGTAAGAAGGCCCAAATTCCTTCTTTACCGCGATCTTTTCTCTGACCAGATCCCCGACTTTTGGAATCCAGACAGGCCTTGCTGGGACAGGTGGTTTTTCTTCAGTGGTTGTTGGCTGCTGTTTCAACTTTATGTTGCTGAGGTCTTTTCTTGTTTCATTTAAGTCCTGTAAAATAGCCAAGCGATCTTTGATATCAAAGCATTTTTCTTTAACCACTGAAGTCTGACTATCTAAGTCCTGGATTAACATTCTAGTCCCAAACAATAGTTCGTACGGACTGAGTCCTTTCAGAGAAGTTCTTGGCAGGTTATTTAGACTACGTTGGACACTTATTAAATGTTTGACCCACCCAGCTCCCGAACCTAATACCTTTGCTGTTATAGATTGCTTTATGCCTTGGTTTTTTCTTTACACCATCCCGTTTCCCTCAGGAAGGAAGTGAGAAGAGTCCCGCAATGCAATGTTAATTCTGGCCAGGCACCCCCCATAAGCTGTTTTTAGAGCAAAATGAAAGATTTTGGTCAGAACATAACATGCTTCTAGCGTATATGCCATTCTAGACTCGCAAATCTTTGTATAACAGTTCCGACGTCAGCCGAAAGTTGGGGCCTACATTATAAGTGAAAATAGTCTTTATATGTTAATGTGACGCATTATTCATACTGGGTTTTATTTAATTTTTTTGATGATTTGATACATTCTGGCGTGAAACTCCATGATATTAAACCGTTTCTCTCGCCACTGCGATCTCTATTGCAGTCTGGGCAGCATTTAACAAAAATGTGATGATGCAGGCTTATGCCTGGCCACCAGTACACTGATTGTAATTCTTCCAGAGAATCTTTTAGCTTAAGTTGTCTGAGACCCTCACCCATATGTGCGTCTGCTATTAACAAGCCTCTCCTGTCCATGTTTGGAATTACTCTATCCCCCACTCCAGGGATTCGAGCAAAAGGAACGGAGTTTGCATCGATTATGTATGTATAATTGAGTGGATAATTGATCGGTAGTGCAGAGCAGTCGCCTTTTGATGACGTTTTTACTGCCAGCACAGTTTCACCGTCAATGTATTTTACTGCACGCTTTTTTGTAGCTACGGAAGCCGATTTAGTTGCTACCGCTGTGGCTGTCACAGCCAATGAATTCCCTGCAACGTGAACGCCATCACGCTGATGACTCAGTGAGTGTATCACGTGAGTTTTTGGTAGTTCTTTCTGTAAAAGAACTACTTGTTCCCAAAGCACTTTTTGCTTTATTGTTGCACCTGTGTCATCTTTGTAACCGTTTTGAATCCATTTCTGTAAATCGTTATTGTATGATTTGACGCAGTAATACGAATCGCACACTATAAGTGTCGGGAATTCGCGATCGGCATTATCCAGCGCCATTTTTAACGCTATTATTTCAGTTTGTTGTTCTGAATTATTTTCCACTGAGTGTGTTTTTGTAAGTAGAGGTCTTAATTTACCTCCGCGCCACACTTCTTTTACAATTTTGCATGTGGCGTTGTAAGCCAGCTCTCCCCAAACTGAGGGTTGAGCATGTCCGTCTGTATATATTACACAGGCGTACTGTCGTAAAGGCAGAATGTCGATTGGCAGAGGGTATTCTCTCTCATATCCTAGATCATTTAATTCTTTCATTTCCGGGTCAAAATAGTATTTTACTTTGTCTGTAGCAACAGAATTTACCCATTGTATCCATTCTGGATTCAGTGCCGTTGCCGGTAAATTACATGGTGTTGTTAATGCCTCAAAAGCTGATTCTGCTGTTCTGACTGTAACCTGTCTACCGTCTGCTTGGTATTTTTCTTTTGCTACAGCTGTTTGAACCGCATGAACAATGTTTTCCTTAATGCTGAACCTTTTTTCAGCTTCTGTGTACAAATGTGATTTGTATGCTATTGGTACCTTCTCTCCCTCATTAGAGGTCAGGTATGTGAATCCGCATCTTCCTGGGATGACTCGAATCACAAGGTTGCGTGTGTTGTCACGTGTTTGTAATTTTGTTTTAACTAACATATC
Source organism: Lissotriton helveticus (assembly GCF_964261635.1). Taxonomy (NCBI): domain Eukaryota; kingdom Metazoa; phylum Chordata; class Amphibia; order Caudata; family Salamandridae; genus Lissotriton; species Lissotriton helveticus. Next base: position 449,845,698 of record NC_136061.1, read on the forward strand.
TGTTTGTAAAGATCTCAAAATTTCTGTGTATTTTTTAGTCCAATTGATTTTGGTTTTATAAGGTCATAGAGAGGTTTAACTCTCTCTGCATAATTTATAATGTAAGTACTTCCGAAATTTAGGAAACCTAGAATTGATTGTAAGTTTTTTAGTGTTCTAGGTGCTTGGATTACAGCACATTTCTCTAGGAAATTGTCAGCCAGGCTTTTGCCTTCACTTGATAGTTCATATCCTAAAAACAGGACAGTTAGATGGGCAATTCTTGACTTTTTAAAGTTGAATTTGTAACCCTGTGCTGCGAACCCAAGTATTATGGTGTTCACTCTCTTCAAGTGAGTATCCAAGTCATCATCTGTTAGATAGATGTCATCGACATAAGATAATGCCTCATCATCATATATTTGTAGTAACTCTGTTACTCTTGCTGAGAATAATCCTGGGCTGTTCTCGAACCCCTGGGGCAAACGACAGAAATTTTTTTGCGCGCCATTTATTGAGAACGCGGTCAAATATCTGCTCTCTGGTGCTATATTTTGACAGAAGAATCCATTAGAGATGTCTAATGTTGTTTTGTATTTTTTGCGCACTATGTTATTCATTAGTGCAGCACTATGCGAGTTTTGTACTGCAAAGGTTTTGCAACATGAGTTAAGGTGTCTGTAGTCCAAAACAAGACGATATGAATTGTCTGGTTTGGAGACAGGAAACAAAGGATTATTCATTTGTGAGGTGCAAGTTTCGATCAGCCCCTGGTATTCAAGTTGATCTAGGATCTCTTTTACCCGTTTTTTAGCTTCTTGCTTAATTGGGTACTGCCTCTGAGCAGTAGGTTGTGATTTTAACTGGATTTTGTGAGGAGGAGAGTCCTCATCCCATCCCACATGTTTTTTATATAATGCAGGAGCTTGGGCTACTGCCCACTTTCTTACAAGTGTATATTTTTTATGTATTGGAATATGATTTGAGAAGGCAGGCATAATTATTTCTTCACCATGAGGGCACTCCCTGACAAACTCTGGTGGCCAGTCTCTTTCAGCTAGAAGGATGTCATAGCCCTTGGAGAGATTATCCCAAAAGAGACCCCTTATTTTCCTAGTCTTATCCCCCTCTATACGCAATGTTATTTCATATATTTTATGAGGTTTGCTAACTCTGGTATCTGCAGTTTCCACCTGAATGTATTCATTCGTGTCCACTGTCTCCAGATGATTCATAAGGATCTTGCGAGCTATGCTCACTTCTGCTGCGCTGTCTAGCATTGTCTGAGCCCATTCTCCGTTTTTCAGCTGTGTCCTCAGTATTCTCGGCATGGTTGATTACTTTAATACTGGCTACCTTCTTTTTTGGAAACTGTAATTTTTTATTTTGATGAGCAGGTTCCTTGTCTTTAGACTTGACGTGCTCTTCCCTGTGTTCTGATCGTCCTCTTCTTTCCGATTTCTGCGAGGAAGTCTGAAAAGATTGAGACGGACGTGTATCAATATCTTGATATCTATCAGGTTTTTTCAGATTATCCCTATTTCTAAGGTTGTATTTTTTCTCAGAGGGCTCCCTTTGGGGAGACTTGTGTCCTTGGTCCGGAGATCTTTCTCTCCGCCCAGGAGACCTTCCTCTGGACTGGAATCTTTTATCTTTAGGAGTGGATTGTTTAGTTCCATCCCAGCTCTTTTTTTGAGTGTTCAGATTATTTTTAATAAATATTTTTTCAGGTTTTTCAATAAGTTGGGGTTTCACCGGTTTTCCACCCAAACTATCTCTTCCTAGTTCTTCCTAGGATTTTTCTATGATTCTGGCAATTTCAAATGGTTGGTCTGCTATATCTGTCTCTTTCAACCTCTGGCGGATCGCCACATTTGCTGCTTCTCCCTTTATATTGGCTAATAATATTGCCGAGACCTGCTTGAAGTCTTTTAGTAATTTCATACCAAGAGTTAAAGCAGGTTCTGGACCGTATTCATCTTGAATTTGTTTTAGCACATCTGGTATTACTGACATGGATGGAACACCATGTGTTTTTGTGTAAATGGAAGCAAAGATTGTACCCCAAGTGTCACAGTCCTCCACATGTGGTGCGATTCCCATCGGAAGACAGATAGTCAGGATCCTGTGTTTCTCAACCGGGGTGGTATCTGGAAATACTGCCTCTATTTGAGTGATTTTTGGTGCTAACCAGAATGGAAATTGTTCCCGTTTTGTGGGTACTTTACCTAGACAGGACTGTATGTTCTGTGGTGTAATTTTATTTGTGTTCCCCTGGTGAGGGATCAGCTGTGGAATTTTAATAGCTGGTTGGACTGTTGAAGTCCGCATTACATATTGGACTAATTGTCTGTGTATTTTAATTAGTTGTTTTAGCTGTGCTAAAAGTTCTGGTGCAGACATTTCTTCAATGTCTGGATGTGGTGTGTATCCGGATAGGACCGGCCACGTTGCTCCTGGTCTACCTAGTGGACCGAGCCTGGTGATGTGATTATTATGTTTTAGGGCGCCATTAAACCAGAGCAGGTGCTCTTGGTATTTGAGTGGTATTTCCACCTCCTCGAAAGGAGTGTACTCATTTGGAGGTTCCTCTATTTTGTAATAGTGCAAGTCCTTTGTTACAGCGTTTGCTGCTGGAAAGTTTATCCATGAATAGAATACCTCTGTCTGCCGATATTCGTGTGCCTCGATTACGAATATGACTGTACCACCTCTCGGTGTCAGCCCATTTTCTATTAGTTTTAAAGTTATAGATTTTCTTATGTTGACCGGGATGAGTATTGCATCCGGGTCTTGCTGTAGCAGAGTATTGTCAGCTGCTAGGAGTTCAGCTGCTATTCTAACTGTCTCCCTTTCTTCTTCTTCTAGTGACATTCTAATGTCAAGAAGGTTATTTTATTTATTTGCAGATCAGGTTTCTATGGAAACAAAGATTAGATGCAGAATATTTTGGAACAGTGTATCCTTCAACGTTGAATAAACCAAGAACCATACATAGAAGTCTCCTCCTACTAAGTTTGGCGGATTTAACCTTTCACCCACTCCAGACGTCTTTGGAGTATTATGAGGAAAAGGGGTCTGTGTGAAAAAGCACGACTGAGTTACTCTAATGTCTTACGTTAGATTTATCGCCCATCCAAACACGTTGGGCGCCATGTAGTGTAGTTCCTATCATCCCAATAGACTCTGCGCATTGGAATAATATCTTCAATAGTATAGACGTAGGACAGAGGTTAACTAGGTCTTCTACTGACGATATTAGACTTAAAGTTTAATGTTTGTGCCAGCTAGCTCAGAGTTCACTAGAAACTTTCTCGAATAGACAAGAAGGGATTTAGTTTCTGACAACCATAGAACATGACAACTTTGCTCTCCCCTAATCAAGAGTGTATCTCTAGAGTCGTGTGAAAACAAAAGACAACTTATTTTACTCAGTCAGTTCAGTGCATTCTTAGTTTCACCAGATTGTAGAGAAAAGGAAGAGACGGGCGTGTTCAATAAAAGGATGTTATTTATTGATCAGTCTCTTTTCTCATACAAGAGAAATGAATCGCTATTATTGCAATACTTATAGTTAAGTAAAGTGCATACAGTAATAACAGAATTATAAAATAATACTGTAAAAGTATTGATATGGTTTCTTAGCCATATGGTACTTAAAATGGATAAAATAGATACATACATATATACATTGACTAATCGTACTCAACTGGTGCTTCTAACTACGCCTACCCCAATGTACCTGACCTAAGCCTAATACGTGGCGGGAGTAGATAAGTAGCAGTTTAAGTTAAGTTTGCTTTGCCAAGAGTCTGCTTCAAGAATTCTCTACAAAGGATGATTCAGTTCAGTACCTGGGAGTTTAGAAGGCTGGAGGGCTGGTATCTCTATCTCAGGTCTTGATATTCCAGCTGCCTGCGAGGGCTGCTTGGAAGCGCCGGAGCTGGATTTCTCGGCAGGAGAAAAGGCAGCGTCTCTCTCTCAGCGCGCCAGAAAGGAGGGGCAGCGTCTGTGGGCTTTGCTGTCAGCTGGGCTCCTCGGCATGTCTCGCTGCTCCAATCTTGTCACCACCTCGTGTGTTTGCTTAAGGCAATGTCGGTATTATTTATACCTGAAAGGTGCCGGGATTGACGTAAGGATGGACATAAATACGTCAATAAGGATGTCATACGAACTGATCGTTCGCACATTCTTTACTGAAGTTCTCGGCTAAATCAAAACAATGGCTGTGGGGATTTCCCAGGTCGTGGTAGGTTTGATTTGTTTTGAGAACACCGTATGCCTATTAGGGGGCTGGAGGAATAGTGCTTGCCTAATGAGATGGCATGCGCTATGACCTAATCAGATAACGGGCTTCTGTGCCGTTGTGTGGCTAATCAGATAACGGGTTTCTGTGCAGTTGAATGGCTGCTAGTTAATTATTAACCAGACAAGGGTCAGAAACAGGGGGATCGATACAGTACCCATAGTAAATACACCACACAAACATGTTGCTCTCATATTATCCAAAATAGAAGTCATCATCTTGAGAACATACGTCTCTATGAAGTGCTGCAATATTACACTTTTAAAAGGAATACTACAAAAAACTTAAATGAAAGACAATATGCAGTGATTGGTTCCAAAGGATGTTTGGTGAAACAACGGAAAGGCAATTTGATTAATCACAGAAAACTGAGTTGTGACACTCCTGATAAAAGGGGATTCTACTATTTAGCACTTTTGCGACTCTTCAAACCGTGGCGTACAGAATTGGAATTACTTGGAGATTTTCAGAGCTATGAAGATTCCTTCAATGCTTGTAAAAAATACCATAGAATGTACAGTTTTTGCAAATTATCTCAAAATGTTGAACAATGAAATTGATCAAGAAGCTACTATTGCAGCTGAGATTGCTAGAGACAGTTCTCAAGACAGTCAAGGTTCTGCTCCACTGAGTCAAGATCCTCTAGGACAACCAATTCTTGAAAATGAAGCAGCAATCCGCATGAATGAAGTGGAAACAGCAATGCATCAAGCTCAAGAAGATATTATGGACTTAGGATCTTGGAAGAACAATTAAATGTTGAACAGAAAGAAATATATCAGCAAGTGAGACAACAGATTGACCATGAATTTCTTAATGAAAAGAAAGAATGCACATGTACATCATTTCAACCTATCCGAATGTATGTTAGTGGTCAAGCCATCGCCATCGCCCACGAGACTGTAGGCCACGCCCACTAACACGAAGCCACGCCCCCTTCTAAGCTATAAAACAGCCACGTTGAATACAAGCCGGCGTTTTAGAGATAGCCACTCCTGAGGCGGAAGCCGGGAGAGAGGACCTTCATTTTAAAAATATTGTAATTTGCACATCTGTGATTTTATAACTTTCTGCTCTTACCTAGCTGCGCTGTTGTGATCCTTATTTGACTCAGGGTCTTGGGTGATACTCCCGCGCAGCGGACCTAGCGCTGTCGCGGGTAGGGCAAAAACATCGCCGCCATTGCCCACGAGACTGTAGGCCACGCCCACTAACACGAAGCCACGCCCCTTCTAAGCTATAAAACAGCCACGTTGAATACAAGCCGGCGTTTTAGAGATAGCCTCTCCTGAGGCGGAAGCTGGGAGAGAGGACCTTCATTTTAAAAATATTGTAATTTGCACATCTGTGATTTTATAACTTTCTGCTCTTACCTAGCTGCGCTGTTGTGATCCTTATTTGACTCAGGGTCTTGGGTGATACTCCCGCGCAGCAGACCTAGCGCTGTCGCGGGTAGGGCAAAAACATCGCCACCATCGCCCACGAGACTGTAGGCCACGCCCACTAACACGAAGCCACGCCCTTCCTCACCCCCATAATAATGCACACTTCTCGGAAGTGCAGCGGACGAGCGCAGCGGGCGCGCCGTCAGCGCGCCGAAGACGCGCCCAAGGCAAACCCGTCTTTGCCCGTCCGCGCCCAGGTCGCGCCTAGCACCGGTTATACTGCCCAAAGTACCGCATGTACGGTCGCACCTCCTCCACTATACTCCCCGGAGACTCTGCTCAACTTGGGTGAGTACGCGCATGAGGGTCACCTCTCGTTCGCTGACACTGCTCTCCCTTTGAAGGATTTTGTGATCAGGGTTTTTTTTTCGTGCGCACTTCTTAATGTCAGATCGCTGCCCAAGCATGCTGAAAAAATCTAACTACTAGTGGAAACACATCAGTTAGACGCCCTGTTCCTCACTGAGACTTGGACCCACCTTGATTGTGAAATCGAGCTGGGCTGGGCCTGTCCGCAGGAAAACAAAATCCTGCACCTCCCCAGACCGAAAGGACGAGGTGGAGGGGCGGGGGTGATTTACAGAGCTTCCTGGCATATCAATATTATAGATATGGACCCGGTTGTTGGGGCTGAGCTGCTTGGCCTCTCTATTAATAGTCACACAGGGGCAATTTTTATGGTGATCATTTGTTATAGACCACCTGGGACCTTTAGCACCCAGCAACAACAATCGCTACTTAATACCTTTTCCAACATGGCGACCTCCCACAATAAACTGATTATTTTAGGCGATTTTAATCTATGGCCAAACGGCACCTTAGAGCATGGGCTGCACAATCTTTTGCTCTCTTGTGAAAGTGTGGGTCTCCATCAATTAGTTAGGGAATCCACTCATAGAGCAGGGCATCGGCTTGACCTTATTTTTTCGGTCCCACAGCTAGTACATCTGGATGGAATTTTGCCCATGGACTGGACTGATCATTCCCTTCTTAAATTCTACGTTAACAGCAAGGGGGTTAGAACACAGGCACAAGGCAATACCTCTGAATTTTTGTACAGAGACTGGAGAGCTCTAGAGAGGCTGAGAACCACTGATGCTGTGTTCAAGGTGGACGGCAGCTTCTTCTCCGACCGTCATGTCGATGACAATTACGAGGCTTTATGTCTCAGGATAACCACGAGGGTAGACTCCCTTGCTGCGCTAAAAACGCACAAGCCTAAGGGCAGAGTGTCGTCTCCGTGGTTTAATGACTCTCTAAAGGCTCTAAAACTTACCTGTAAACAGGCGGAAAGGAAATGGAGGCAGGGATACACTGATGCCGGTAGACTGCTCTGGAAAACTAAACTCACTGAATATAAAGCTCTGATTCAGAAATCTAAATCGGATTATTTCTGCTCCACAATTTGTACCGCTGCAAACAGCTCCAAAAGCATTTTTCAGATTCTGAACAATCTTACTCACCCGGACTGCTCAAAAACATCGACCCCTCCCACACAGGCCCTTTGTGATAATTTGGCTGTGTTTTTCAATGATAAAATTGAAGCCATCATTCGCAATTTGAGCACCACCCCATCCCCGCTCTGTCCCCTTTGCCCTTGGGAAGGAAGTATAGACTCCGGAGCTGGGAACCCAGGTTGGCAGCCGGCGGACTGTCTGTTGGAGCTTCCCCCCATTACTGAGGCGGATCTCGACAGACTGGCTCACGGTATCTCATCTGGATCACCTTTGGACCCGATCCCCCATAAGATCCGGAAAACTTATGGAGAGGATCTCTTTCCCACTCTATGCAGGATCTGTAATTAATCTCTGCTTAGTGGCACAGTTCCTGTTTCTTGGAAACAGGCTCTTGTTTCTCCACTGCTAAAAAAACCCCTCCCTAAATCCAGAGTGTCTACAGAATCTCCTTGCTACCGTTCCCTGCAAAAATTGTTGAGCGTTGGGTGAGCTCATGTCTCTCCAAACATCTGGAGCAGCATCTATTTCTGGATGAAATACAATTCGGCTTCCGTCCAGCCCACGTTACTGAAACAGCTCTACTGACTGCTATGGAGGACCTTCGAATGTGTGCAGACAGGGGTCAGGCAGTGGCTTTGATTCTGCTGGACCTGTCTGCCGCATTCGATACGGTAAATCACGGGATCCTCCTGGAGAGATTGAGGGAGGCCGGGGTAGGTGGCAATGCCCTGCGCTGGTTTCGTTCCTTCCTGCGGGATAGGAAGCAGGCTGTTTCCCTCCCCCCGTTTCAATCTGCATTCTCCCCAGTGGCCCATGGGGTGCCTCAAGGCTCGTCCATCAGCCCGATTTTATTTAACGTGTATCTAAAACCATTGATCACGTTGATAAAATCTCACAGACTAAAGGCTATCAATTATGCAGACGACACTCAACTCATCCTCACTTGGGACGATGAGGAATCGATTCCTTTGGAATCCTTTCATGAGTGTCTGCGAGATACGGCTGGCTGGCTACATAACAACTCATTACAGTTTAACGCCTCCAAAACTGAGGTTTTTTTCTGTGCTGGAAGTCGGTTCCCGCGTCCCTTCCCGGTGGATTTTTGGCCTCCAGAATCCTCGGAAAAATCTCAGCCGGTCACTACTGTTCGCAATCTGGGTGTCATGATGGATAACAAACTGAGCATTGAAGCCCAGGTTGCGAAAACAGTGTCCACCTGTTCTGCCCTCATCCGGTCCCTACGCAAGATCCTGCCACTGCTTCCCTTACAGGCCCGGTCATTAATAGTCAGGTGTACTATTTTAAGTCGCCTTGATTATTGTAACGCGTTGCTACTCGAATCTCCAGGCCTGCTGCTTGACAGACTTCAAAGAGTACAGTCTGCTGCTGCTAAACTGGCCCTTGGCTGGTCTAGGAGGTCCTCAGCGGCGTTGGCTGAACTTCATTGGCTCCCATTAAAACAGCGAGTGTCCTTTAAATCCCTCTGTCTCGTTTTCAAAGCCCTGCATGGACTTGGGCCCAGCTCTTTGCAAGCGATGTTTGCCTGGTATACCCCAACCCGAGCACTTTGTTCTGCAACGGCCTGTCTGGTAAAAGTGCTGAGATTTTAAAAAGCTAGGGCAGGGGGCAGATCCTTCGGAGTTGCCGCCGCTAAACTCTGGAACAGTATGCCCCTAGATATCCGTCAAACGAAAGAACTTCTTCCTTTTAGGAAACAGGTAAACACTTGGCTTTTTCCGAAGGGTTAACTTGATGGCCATCGTTATGTGCCGCTCTCCCCCGTGTTTTTCCTCCTCCTGGAGATATCTCAGCGCCAGGATGCCTGTAAGGTGACAGCCGCGCTATACAAATGTCCCAAATAAAATAATAAATAAATACGCTTGAACAGTAAAAAGTTTCTTAATTAAGGTATTGACCAGTTATCTACAGAAAACAACTGAATCATATTTGTCTTGTGTTGTAACTGCTCAACTGGGTAGGCAGCACACAAAATTAAAGCAATTAAGGAATTACATTACATCGTTTACTTATGCTACCTGTAGAGCATGAAAATAAATTAGATTATAACAAACTATCTGGAGAAGCTTGCTATGAAATTTCAAGAGTGCTAAAGAAAATTGAACTTCTTCTGAATATTGATGAGCTAAGCATGGTCTCAAACTTAATGCTTGCTTTTGTGCATTTAAGAATAACATAGTACAATGACCTGACCCAAGTCGCTCCCTGCGCCGCACGGCTCCTCCTGCGTGATCGAGTCTCTGCCCCACTGTGTCGCCGCTGCCGAGGGTTTGACGCTGCTGTGCCCCGGTAACTGTTTTTATTACCTCTGCACTGCCAACCTTTTCTTCCCCATCTGTGCATTTGTTTTTACAATTGGTCGCTTGTTACTGTTTTTACTGTATTTTTAAGCGCTCCTCTGTGCCCCCCGCTCTCTGTTTCCGGCCGCTGCTCCCCCGTGGCCCTGCCCCCTTTTTCCTTCTGTATCCCATGCCCTCTGCCATTGACCGCCCCGCTCCCGCCTCCCAGCTGCTCAATCCCTCCCACTTCGCCTCTTATGGAGGCCGCGCAGCTGCCGCGCCCTCGTCTTTGTCTGCGTCCGTCTGCGCATGGACCGCACCCAGCGCCAGGACCCCGCGTCCCCCGCAACGCCAGACTGCACTATGACTCCAGCACCCTCCACGCACTCAACACCGGACAAGACCAGCCCTGATACCGGGCCACCCCAAAGCGCACCCAAGGGCCCTTCGCCTGCTGGAACTGAAGATTCACCAGCATCCAGCCCACCAAACCACCAACCAGAGAACCCAACCACCTCCGCAACGTCGGCATCCAGGAGAAGGCACTGGAGTGGATCACCTCCTTCCTCGCCGGAAGGACACAGAGAGTCCGCATCCCCCCGTTCAGATCGGAAGCCACCGAAGTCATCTGCGGGGTTCCTCAAGGCTCCTCGCTCAGCCCAACACTCTTCAACGTCTACATGAGCCCCCTCGCAGCCATCGCACGCCAGCACAACCTGAACATCATCTCCTACGCCGATGACACCCAGCTGATCCTCTCCCTCTCTAACGACCCCGCCACCGCCAGAGCCAACCTGCACGAAGGGATGACAGACGTAGCCAAATGGATGTCGAACAGCCGCCTGAAACTGAACTCGGACAAGACGGAAGTCCTCATCCTGGGATCCTCACCCTCCGCCTGGGACGACTCCTGGTGGCCCCCCGCCCTGGGCAGCGCACCCAAACCAACAGACCACGCACGCAACCTGGGCTTCATCCTGGACTCCTCCTTCTCCATGACCAGACAAGTCAACGCCGTCTCCTCGTCATGCTTCAACATCCTGCGCATGCTACGTAAGATCTTCCGATGGATCCCCACCGAGACTAGGAAGACGGTCACCCAGGCCCTCGTCACCAGCCGTCTGGACTACGGCAACTCCCTCTACGCCGGAACCACCGCCAAACTCCAGAAGAGACTCCAGCGGATCCAGAACACCTCAGCACGCAGCATCCTCGACATCCCCCGCCGCAGCCACATCTCCGGACACCTTAGAGACCTGCACTGGCTCCCGGTCAACAAGAGAATCACCTTCCGGCTCCTCACCCACGCACACAAAGCCCTACACAACCAAGGACCAGGATACCTCAACAGCCGCCTCAACTTCTACGCTCCCAAACGCCAGCTTCGTTCGACCAGCCACGCCCTCGCCGCCGTCCCCCGCATCCGAAGAGCCACAACAGGAGGAAGGTCCTTCTCCTACCTGGCTGCCAAGACTTGGAACTCCCTTCCGACCCACCTCCGCCTGACCCAGGACCACCTCGCCTTCAGGAAGCAGCTCAAGACCTGGCTGTTCGAGCAGTAGCGGACCCCCCCCAGCGCCTTGAGACCCTCCGGGTGAGTAGTGCGCTATATAAATGCTCTGATTGATTGACTGATTGAATGTTAATAAGGCCTACCTCTATCCCCATACAGGACATCATGTTCCAAAGCTTGCCTCTATTAACATGATCAAAAGCAACTGCCAGATCCATGAACCCCATGTACAGGGATTCATCACTGGTCACGATGTATTTAGCAGCTATCATGTAGAGGTTCAAGCAATGATCGCTCGTGGAGCGGCCCGTCCTAAAACCGTACTGTACGTCTGAGATTATGTTATTTGCTTCTGTCCACTCAGACAGCCGGTTTAAAATCCCCCTACCCAGGATTTTAGCGGATACATCGATGAGGGAGATCGGGCGGTAACATTGTGGGTCATCCCTGTTACTCTTTTTAAAAATGGGGACAATAATAGCAGTTGACCAGGAGGGCGGTAAACTAAAGTGAATTGCGGTGTTAATGACTCTCGTGATTATGGGGGCCCATAGTTCCACCGAGCTAAGGAACAAATCAGGCGGGATTCCGTCCAGGCCAGGGGCTTTATTCTTAGACAGCCCCTCTATCCCAGCCTTGATTTTTTTTAAAGAGAAAACTACAGGCTGACCATGGTCGGCGTTCCCAATTTTGTGCTGTATGTCTATTTCGTGGTTATATAGACCCCCCATAGTGAGAAATCCACCTATCAGGCCTGATATTTGTTCCTAATTTTGGGGCCAGATCGTCCTGGAAAGTAGGTCTATTTATAATTTTCCAAAATTCAGTCATATCCCTCTTTTCCCCCCGCTTCTCTAAGGTCCGCCCATCCTTCTGCTTGTAATGCCTTCTTCCTTCTGCACTGCTGGGAATGTGTTATAACAACGCTGGTGATTTAAAGGCAGGAGGTTTTGATTAAAGCAAAAACAACCTATAGATAATTTACATCAAATTTATTCTTTTTCATGAAAGTATCACTTTTTTTATATATATCAGCACCTTATTTTTCGTGCATGGAAAATACAACATATAAATGACATACAATTATATATACAATATGTACACACAAATAATCAAACGATTTCAAACACTCTTGGCCATACAATCATACGTCATCCATTCACAACAATAGAAAAAATATTAGAAAACAGTGCGTCCAAGCAGCGGAAAGTAATTCAGTTACAAATATTTCCCAGCCCGTCTGAGGTTTTTGTGTACTTGGTATGATTGAGAAGGGATGACACAGGAATAAATGCTGTCGTGCTTGTTGTTTTTCTGCACAGCTGCTGGGAGCACATTTTGGAAAATACTAGTTGACTGAATTATTTGACTATCCACCATTTACTACGTTTCCTATCGCTGTGTCAGGTAGGAAGTCGCAGTTGTATACTGTGAGTTGATCCCTTCTTTTGTGGAGTTTCTCATGCTCGAGACAAATGCGTTTAAACTAGGCATTTTTATTGTTTCAGAACCTACCTGGTCCTGAGGAGAACCCCACCCTAATGATAGGGGTTTGAAACGCGTCGACCACTTGTTGCGTCCAGCATCTGGCCAATTTTGTTTTGCATTCATTTCGGGTCACAAGAGAAATTGTGATAATCACATCTACAACTAGTTTGCAAAAATATGAAATGAAATATTTGTAACTGAATTACTTTCCGCTGCTTGGACGCACTGTTTTCTAATATTTTTTCTATTGTTGTGAATGGATGACGTATGATTGTATGGCCAAGAGTGTTTGAAATCGTTTGATTATTTGTGTGTACATATTGTATATATAATTGTATGTCATTTATATGTTGTATTTTCCATGCACGAAAAATAAGGTGCTGATATATATAAAAAAAGTGATACTTTCATGAAAAAGAATAAATTTGATGTAAATTATCTATAGGTTGTTTTTGCTTTAATCAAAACCTCCTGCCTTTAAATCACCAGCGTTGTTATAACACATTCCCAGCATTGGCTTTTGTTTTTGTTGAATAAGTTCAGTTGGACTCAGCCATTCTGAGTAAAGAGTCAAGACCCTTGTTTTGATTTTTGCGCATTTGAGCGGGCGGCTGTCCGCGAGGTCCTGATAGGTAGTAATTTGTCTACCACAGGGTATTAGTCTATTGTAGAGTTACGTGATCTGCCCACCACGGGGGCAGTCGTGTGTGGATACTTTGTCAGGTGACCGCCTTCTTGCACGGGCTGTTTTCACTTCTTTTCACTTATTTAATTCACAGTGTGTATGTTTGTTTTGTATGAGAGGTACACCAACGTGATATGGCTGAAAAAGACACACTAGCTTTTAGTGAAGAGCATATTCAAAACTTAATTAGGGATCCTCCAGTGTTCGCTTCTGCGGCTCTCAGCCTCACAGCTAACACTCAGAACGAGTCTGACAAATTGACTCGGCTACGTAAAAAACAGATACGGACAGACCTACATGGGCATTTTTTACTTCAACACCTTAGATCCGGCACCATTCCAGCAGGTCTAGTGATTCGCAACATACCAGTAGTTTTTACTGACGACCCAGTATATAAAAAGGGTTTTAGCGGTATTGAGACGAAGTGCAGTAGGGATCTTATGGTCCTGACCATTGAGACTGCACATAGGACATCACTCAAGGAATTAGAGGAGATAGAAAATCTGAAAAAGGAAATCGAGACCAACCAGTTGATAACAGACTCCAAAACTTTGCTGGACAAAATTGATAAAGAAATATTGGAATTTAAGGACTTTACTGTTACCCAAAAAAACAATAAATTCGAACAGGACAAAAAAACTTTCTCATTGGAATCAATCTATCCATATCTCAACAAAGACTTTTACACACATTCCGACTCCCGACGTTTCCTCCAAGACAACCAAGGACGTTCACGTCGCAAATTTCTCACTTTTTCAGATACCACATCATCATCAGGGAGCGATTCTGATAATAGCAGGCAACAAAATCAAAGTAGGGCAGGAAATAGGCCCAATCAATACCAACAACAAGCACAGACTCAACAACCTTTTTTAGGCCGGGGCCAACAGAAATCCAGAGGCAGGGTACGCTTCACTCAACCATGGCAAATGAGGACACGCCAGAAATCATACAACAACTAGCAGTGTCCCCCATTTATAATTTATCGAACCGGACACTCTCAGACGCGGAAACATCGATCCTAACTAAAGGACTCAACTTTGTGCCATCAAGACCAACGGATTTCACGAGAATGAAATTAGAGACATTGGAGTTCTGTCGGAGAATCCGTTTAAAGACATTTTTTCAGGACTCCATTGAAAGCTCACAAGAAGAAACAACTGGCCTTAAGAGAAAGTCGACATTTTGCCCAAAAGGCCCCAAAATTCCAAAGGAAGTTTCAACCTTTGAAACAACTGTATTATCAGGGATTTCAACGTTGGAGAAAAAGAAGTCTTTTTTGAAGTTTAACATCTCTAAAGCCGAAAAGGAAGCCTTAGAGGCAATTAAGAATGACAATACCATCGTAGTAAAACAGGCCGACAAAGGCGGAGCAGTGGTGATATGGGACGTCAATAAATACAAATCAGAAGTGAACCGCCAGCTCAATGATCAGAACTGCTACAGACGCATAGGGAAGGACCCAACATTGGAACTACAAAATCAACTATTCGTTATCATTCAAAGAGGATTCGACGAAGGAATTATAGGACCTAAGGAATTGGGATTCCTACAGAACAAAAATCCTAGAACCCCAGTGTTCTATGTGCTTCCTAAATTGCACAAGGACGAGCACAATCCCCCAGGACGACCCATAATTTCAGGGTGCGAATCCCTGTTCGAACCTATTGCCAAATATATCGACTATTTTTTAAAACCCTTTATTCAGACAATTCCGGCTCATCTCCAGGATACCACCGCATTCCTTAATCGCATTTCCACAATCGAATTCGATAAGAATAAACAACTACTAGTGACCCTAGACGTGGTGTCGTTATACACCCAGATCCCCCAAGATCAAGCACTTGAAACTCTAACCGTGTTCTTGGAGAAAAGGGAGAGACCGGTCAGAGTCCCTACGAACTTTATACTTGACCTCGCACGGTTTGCCCTGCAAAAAAACTTTTTTTCATTTGATGCTGAATTCTTCTATCAAATTAAGGGGGTGGCGATGGGTTGCCCCTTTGCCCCAGAACTAGCCATCATGTTCATGGGCCTTTTCGAGGAGAAATTCATTTATCAAACCAATCCCTTTAGCAGCAACATCTCCCATTATATGAGATACATAGACAACGTATTTATGATCTGGACAGGAGAACAAGAAGACCTTGGGCGATTCATTAGCTGGCTGAACTCTAGGACGATTGACATCCAGTTTTCAGTTTCATCATCAAAAGAATCAATCAACTTCCTGGATGTCAAGGTAGAACCTTGTAATGGAGGTTTAAGCACCACGCTGTTTCGTAAACCCTCTGATAGGAACAAAGCGTTACATTTTTCCAGTAACCATCCTCGGAGCCTTAAACAGAATCTGCCATTCGGCCAATTTCTGAGGATCCACAGAAATTGCTCTAATAAGGAAGAATATTTCAGACACGCAGAGCAATTGAAGAATCGACTCATGCAGAGAGGGTACCCTAAGAAATTATTGAAAAACTCACTCAAACGAGCCTGGTGGACCCCTCGTGAGACCCTACTTGAAAAGAGAACTAAGCAAGATGTCAAAAGGATGGTGTGTGTCACCACTTTCTGCCCTGCAACCAATCTACACAGGAAACTTGTCACATCTAACTGGCATTTGTTAAGAAACCTGCATGAAGAATTCTCTACGCCGCCACTATTTGCATATAGGAAGGACAAAAGTGTGGCCAATTACGTGGTTAGGGCGGCTTTACCAACAGTTAAGGCACCGACATTACAAAGCCTATTTGGATTACCTCCACCTAAAGGACACCACAAGTGCGGCACTTGCACTTGTTGCGGTGAGACCATTGAGGATTCGGTCTTTTCATTTGAGAACATCTACTGGAAACATGACACCTTCACCAATTGCAAGTCAAAAAACGTTGTTTACGCAATTGTGTGCCCATGCCCTTTAGTCTATATAGGGAAAACATCGCAGGAAATCAGGAATAGGATAACGCAACATAAATCGCGCATCCGCAGGAAAGTTGAAAATGCCCCACTAGTGAATCATTGGGCGAGGTGCAAACATGACAACACTGACCTGCGTTGGACAGTACTGTCTAAAATTGAAAGAAACCCCAGAGGTGGGGACATTGATGCGCAATTGTCCCAACGCGAGGCAATGCTAATAATGAAATTTAACACCGCCACTCGGGGTTTAAACGAGATTTCCGAAATTTATAAGCCCACTGGATAAAGTCCACCCCGTGTTTTACTTCTCCAATCTCTCCCTTGGAACTACATGTCCCAGAAATCCTTCACAGCGTTTCATTACCAGGGACCGCTACTGTCACGCCCCCATCCGAGGAAACTTCGGCGTCAAACAGGGAAACCGCCTGAGGTGTTTGACGGTTCCCGTTGCGCCGCCCGGGTAAGTTCTGACTGAGCCGCGGGCAATAACGTTAAGCCAGCGTCCCACGCGCCATTGAGTTAATGCGTCCTCCGCTTTCTCTCATAGAACAGGAGCCCACGCCCTGAACTGTAACCTCGTATTGGTATACAAAGAAGTGACACCGAGCGGGTGAGTTAACCAGCCCGTCCCCGCCCGTCTGAGGTTTTTGTGTACTTGGTATGATTGAGAAGGGATGACACAGGAATAAATGCTGTCGTGCTTGTTGTTTTTCTGCA
Organism: Lissotriton helveticus; assembly: GCF_964261635.1. Lineage (NCBI taxonomy): Eukaryota > Metazoa > Chordata > Amphibia > Caudata > Salamandridae > Lissotriton > Lissotriton helveticus. The sequence continues at coordinate 449,862,501 of NC_136061.1, forward strand.
CAGCTGCTGGGAGCACATTTTGGAAAATACTAGTTGACTGAATTATTTGACTATCCACCATTTACTACGTTTCCTATCGCTGTGTCAGGTAGGAAGTCGCAGTTGTATACTGTGAGTTGATCCCTTCTTTTGTGGAGTTTCTCATGCTCGAGACAAATGCGTTTAAACTAGGCATTTTTATTGTTTCAGAACCTACCTGGTCCTGAGGAGAACCCCACCCTAATGATAGGGGTTTGAAACGCGTCGACCACTTGTTGCGTCCAGCATCTGGCCAATTTTGTTTTGCATTCATTTCGGGTCACAAGAGAAATTGTGATAATCACATCTACAACTAGTTTGCAAAAATATGAAATGAAATATTTGTAACTGAATTACTTTCCGCTGCTTGGACGCACTGTTTTCTAATATTTTTTCTATTGTTGTGAATGGATGACGTATGATTGTATGGCCAAGAGTGTTTGAAATCGTTTGATTATTTGTGTGTACATATTGTATATATAATTGTATGTCATTTATATGTTGTATTTTCCATGCACGAAAAATAAGGTGCTGATATATATAAAAAAAGTGATACTTTCATGAAAAAGAATAAATTTGATGTAAATTATCTATAGGTTGTTTTTGCTTTAATCAAAACCTCCTGCCTTTAAATCACCAGCGTTGTTATAACACATTCCCAGCATTGGCTTTTGTTTTTGTTGAATAAGTTCAGTTGGACTCAGCCATTCTGAGTAAAGAGTCAAGACCCTTGTTTTGATTTTTGCGTGTTCTTCCTTCTGCACAGCTCGCTATTGTATTTTTTCCTACAGAACGCAACCTTGATGACGTCCCTGGGCTTAATTTTAAGACTTTCTTTAAGCTCCCTCAGGGCTTTAGAACAGTCTCGGTCAAACCATCGCGGCTGGCTGCCTGACTCTTTTACCTTGGCACTCGTCTTTAGCAACCCATCTACCAGATGTGCTATGTTTGCAAAAGCTGTGAGTAGCTCCCTCCCTACAATTGTCTCATCTAAACATGCCTCAAAAGCTTTTTTCCCCTTCTCCATCAATGCCTCATAGAACTTTTCCCCGTCAATTTTAGCCCACCTTAGGCGTCTGCCCTGGTCAGTAACCATCTCGGATGTCGCTACAAGCTTTTCCCGAATTGGGACGGGCAGGTGCAATATGTCTAACACCAAAGGATTGTGATCAGTAAACGGGTTCCATTCAATGCCCACCCTGGAGATTTTATTAGTAAAAGCCCTTGAGGAAAAAATATAATCAATGTACGTTGCGCATCCTCTGCCCTTAAAAGTCGGCGGCAGGGTCTCGTCCTTTGGTATATACACCATATCCATTGTATGGACCAGATCCTGATTTAGTAAAAATTTAGTTAAGGCATCACCTTCTACAGTGTGCTCAAAATGAGCTCCGTTATCCAGTGGGCATCGCGACCATGTCGCATCTATTGGGAAAAGGGCTGGGCAGAGGTGACAGTAAAAATCACCCATGACTAGGCTGTTTTGAACGTGGGATTTAGTTTTACAAGTGGAATCTTGGAGCAATCTATACTCCAGTTCCCATATCAATTTATTGCCTCCCCCACCCGTCACGTGATTGTACACATTCAATATAGTCAAATTCAAAGATTTACCTTTGAGACGCACCTCTTGGATATTGTGAGAATTACAATTTACAGTTGACCATATGCCAGGGAGGTTCATGTCCACATATACTGATAACCCGCCCATGGCCCTGCCTGAGCTAGATTTCCTAGCTGGGACAAAAAAACATTTATACCCTTGTAAGTATAATTTACTGTTATCAATTGCCCAAGTTTCCTGTAAACAGATTACGGAAAATTTCTGCACATACTGTCGCCATTCATTATTGGAAATTTTAGTAGCCAAACCGGCGATGTTCCAAGACACAAATCCAACTGCCTCATTAGCCACCTTCCCCCTTCTCTCTGCCCTGTCTAGAACTTGTATGTGAGAAGGATGCCCCTTGTCTATGTTTACACAATCAATCACTAAATTTTGTGAGCAAGTGTGGATTAAGGGGGGGACGTGCACATTGCAAGTTATAATTGACTTTACGGGTGTGCAGGGGCCCTTTTGTGGTTCGACAACATCACTATCTACTGTGTCCCTAGAACCGAGTCAATCAACTCCTTCTATACCCGCTAATGCTGCAAAGCGGTTAAATGTAGGCCAGGGATAATCACCTTGTAGAAACAAAGGGGGTCTAATACAATCATTCTGCCTCTGAGTAGGAGGGCAGAAACCAGGGTTCTGGTAACAGGATGTTGGAGTTACGTAGTTATACAGCTGATGATGAGAAAGGGAACCGTGATAACCATCATGCCTCTCAGTATTGTACCCAAGACCCTTACTCTGATTATAGAATGAGCGAATTGCATAATAATTCTGTTGGTGATCCAAAGGCCTAAGATTGGATAAAGAGGCAACTATTCCTCTTGGGTAAAAGTAAGTTAGTTCACGTGCAGTAATAGTGTTTCCTACGTTTTGTGGGGTCCTGTTTACAATATATCTAACAACCCTCTCATCTTGAAAATTTATTATGACAATATCACCCACTAAATCCTTGGTTCTTTTCCCCAGCCAGGGGAGCCATCTGACATTAAGTATTGTCCCATTTATTTCCAGCGGGAGTGGACAATTCTGCCTCAGCCAGTGTATGACTTTGTTTTTTAACCCACGTTGATCTTCTCTGCATCCATCTTCCAGAGCTGGCACCCCGGTTAATACCACAACATATGGTACGGCTTCCGGGGGCAGCTCAACTCCGGGCCTCTTAACTGGGAATGTCTTAACAGGTTTTTCTTGGGCAGTGGTCTGAGGTACAATACTCACAGGTTGCGCTCGTGGGGCACTAATTGTTTTATTTGATGTTAGTCCTTCCTGTGATTTCTTAGCGTTACCTTTACTAATTGTCCCTGCAGTATTGATGGATAATATTTTGCGGGGTTTTGGTTTGGGCAAAACCGTAGTTTTGATAACATTCTGGGCAGGGGTATTTAGAGACAGTGGGGGTGGACCGTGCCCTATTACAGATTTAGCGGAATCCTTAATTGCCACTTTGATTTCCCCTAACTCCTTTTCTAACGTCTCGATTTGGCTAGTTAATCCCTTTAATCGCTCCAGCAGAGGCAGCATGAATGATCTTAATAGTTTTTCTATAGTGCCCAGTAAGCTGGTGCTAGATGGGTCGTTTGTCAGGGTAGATGTTGGGGAGACCATCCGGGATGGTGTAAGTGCAATAGGGGAGGGTTTGAAAGTGGACCCCCCATTTTTACCGGTAGCCTTGTTTTTAAATAAAGAGTCCCCCCTCTTTTTCCTTCTTTTTGGCGGTGGACCTTGGGCTCTATGAATTTTGGGTGTTCCCTTGGTTTTGATAGGTGAGTACACACATGGCGAGAAAATAAGAGGCTGGGCTACTGCCTCTGGGGTCAAGCTAACATTAATGGATAAATTGCTTGAGGTTAAATCGTTGACTTCAGCTTGTGGAGGGGTATGCTCTTGCAGGAGTAATGGGATGCTGATATTTAAGGATGCATCATTATCAATGACAGGGGAAATGCTGTGGGTGGGCGAAATCAATAATTTTGGGGAACCTATAGATAGCCTCTTGTTTTTGATACATTCGATGGAACGGCGTCTCTCCGCCCTTCACTCAGACAGAGCAAATTCCTTATCTGATCCAAGGCTAGCCCTAAATACGAAATTATCCAGCGTACGCTGGTGAACTCCTCCTATTGGTGGGTGCTTAACCTTATTAGGGGGCGACGTCATTGTTCGTTAATGAAACCAGTTCCACACTGTGCAGCGGCCCCACTGACAGTGCAAGATACAGCTAAATATACAAATAGGGAGGATGTGAGTATGGCCACAGCTTACTAAAATCAATAAGAAATCCACTATACCACAGTTCAGTCACTTGCAAGGGGGGTGCCCGGCCCAGTCTCTTGAGGTCTCTGAGGACCTCAGAGGGCCCGCCCTTTGCCCGGGCTTCGCCCGGCGTCCCGCGAGGCGGGGGAAGCGCTGTTGATTTATGCGCCTCTGTGTGCGTGAGCCGGCATGGGTGGGCGGGGCCGCCGGGAACTCTGAGGGATGTAGTCCCCCCACTCAGCGGCCGCAAGGTGTAGGCGGTGGCGGGGGGGGGACCGAGATGCCCAGAGAAGGAAGAGCTCGTGAGCGCGGTGCCCAGCAGGTAGATCCAGGAATCGCCCAGGTCCAAGTGGGTTTCACTGCTCGCTCGTTTGTTTTTTAATTTAGTCTCCCGCTCCTGCAGGGGAGCACTGTTGATTTATGCGGCTCCGTGCGTGTGAGCCGGCGTGGGTGGGCGGGGACACCGGGAACTCTGGGGGATGTAGTCCCCTCACTCAGCGGCCGCAAGGTGTAGGCGGCGGTGGGGGGGACCGAGATGCCCAGAGAAGGAAGCGCGGTGCCCAGCAGGTAGATCCAGGAATCGCCCAGGTCCAAGTGTGTTTCTCTGCTCGCTCGTTTGTTTTTTAATTTAGTCTCCCGCTCCTGCAGGGGAGCGCTGTTGATTTATGCGCCTCCGTGTGCGTGAGCCGGCGTGGGTGGGCGGGGCCACTGGGAACTCTGGGGGATGTAGTCCCCCCACTCAGCGGCAGCAAGGTGTAGGCGGCGGCGGGGGGGGACCGAGATGCCCAGAGAAGGAAGCGCTCGTGAGCGCAGTGCCCAGCAGGTAGATCCAGGAATCGCCCAGGTCCAAGTGGGTTTCTCTGCTCGCTCGTTTGTTTTTTAATTTAGTCTCGGACTCAAACAGCTCGTGACAACACCCACCCACACAGCTGAACACACGCTGGACCCCATCTTCTCCACAAGCCCCCACGTCTCCTTCAACCACACCACCGAACCCCACTGGGCCGACCACAGATGCATTCACTTCACTTTCAGGAAACCCACCACACACCACCGCACCCAACAGCTGCCATGCCGCTGCTGGGGCAAGGTCATCAAGGACCAACTGACTCCCACCCTCGCCCTGAGACCACCCGCCGACCCCACCAACACAGACACCGCCGCGACCAACCTCAAACAATGGATCAATGACTGCGCCAACACCCTCGCCCCTCTCAAGACCACCACGACCAACCACGCCAACAAGAAAGCCGCCTTGTTCACCGAAGACCTCCGGACCTCCAAGCGCACCTGTCGGAAGCTGGAGAAGAAATGGCTCCACGACCGAACACCTGACAGCCACACAGCCCACAAGAGCGCCACCCGCACACACCACCAACTCATCAGGGCCGCCAAGAGGACCGCCTTCAAGGACCACTTAGACAACAACACACACAACACCAAAGAGCTCTTCAGCATCGTGAAGGAACTCTCCAACCCCAGCTCCAACATCAGAAGACCTTTGCGACTCCTTGGCCACCTTCTTTCCCTGCAAGATCACCGACATCCATGACAGCTTCAACCCCGACACCCCCGCATACATCACCGATTCCACCACCCCTGCGGCCACAACCCGCACCAGCCGCCAGACCGCCTGGCCCAACGTCAGTGATGAAGACACCATCAAAACCATGAACTCCATCCACTCCGGATCCCCATCTGACCCCTGCCCTCACCACGTCTTCAACAAAGCCAGCACAACCATCGCACCCCACCTTCGGAAAACAATCAACAGCTCCTTCGAGACAGCAACCTTCCCGGAAAGCTGGAAGCACGCTGAGATCAACACCCTTCTGAAGAAGCGCAAGGCGGACCCCAACTACCTCAAGAACTTCCGGCCCATCTCCCTGCTCCCGTTCCCGGCAAAAGTGACAGAGAAGATTGTCAACAAACAGCTAACCCGCTACCTCGAAGACAACAACATCCTGGACCCTTCCCAATCCGGCTTTCGCGGCAACCACAGCACCAAGACCGCCCTCATCGCCGCCACTGACGACATCAGGATCCTGATGGACAAAGGAGAAACAGCCGCCCTCATCCTCCTGGACCTATCACCAGCCTTTGACACCGTCTGCCACCGCACCCTATCAGCGTGCCTCAATGACGCTGGAATTCAAGAGAAGGCCCTGGCCTGGACCACATCCTTCCTCTCCGGCAGAACCCAGAGCGTCCGCCTCCCACCCTTCCGCTCGAAATCCATCGAGATCATTTGCGGCGTCCCACAGGGATCCTCCCTCAGCCCGAAGCTGGTCAATATCTACATGGCACCGCTCGCCCACGTCACACGACAACATAACCTCAACATCATCTCCTACGCCGACGACACCCAGCTGATCATATCCCTCACCGAAGACCCCCACACTGCCAAAGCCAAGCTCCACAGAGGAATGAAGGCCGTAGCCGACTGGATGAAGGACAGCAGACTGAAGCTGAACTCAGACAAGACAGAGGTCCTCATTCTCAGACCCACCCCATCAGCCTGGGACGACTCTTGGTGGCCCACATCGCTAGGCACAGCCCCGGAACCCACAGACCACGCACGCAACCTGGGGGTCATCCTCAATTCCACCCTCTCCATGACCAGGCAAGTCAACGCCGTCTCCGCGTCCTGCCTCAACACCATCCACATGCTCCGCAGGATTTTCAAATGGATCCCTCCCGACACGAGAAAAACCGTCACCCAGGCCTTCATCACCAGCAGACACGACTACGGGAACGCCCTCTACTCAGGAACAACAACCAAGCTCCTGAGACGACTACAACGAATCTAGAACACCTCGGCACGACTGATCCTCAATGTCCCCCGACGCAGCCACATCACACCCCACCTTAGAGGCCTGCACTGGCTCCCAGTCAACAAGAGGATCACCTTCAAACTCCTCATCCACGCACACAATGCCCTACACAACGCCGGACCTACAAATCTCAACAACCGACTCAGCTTCCACACCCCCACACGAAGCCTCCGCTCAGCCAACCTCGCCCTCGCCACAGTTCCTGATATCCAGAAACCCCCCGCCGGCGGCAGATCCTTCTCCTACCTCACCGCCAAGACCTGAAACGCTCTCCCCACCAACTTATGACAGACTCAGGACCTGCTGGCCTTCAGAAGACTCCTCAAAACCTGGCTCTTCGATCAGTAGCGGCCCCCCTTTCCCCCCAGCGCCTTGAGACCCTTACGGGTATGTAGCGCGCTTTATTAATGCAGTGATTGATTGATTGATTGATTATTTGGAGGAAAACATAGTTTTTGGAGATTTCCTGCAGCTTACTCTCATAAAAGGACAACCGGTATTTAAAACACTTGTACATGAAGACACCTAAAAGTCTTTGGGAAGTGTTGGAAACGTTAACATTTGGTCACAATTTGAAAGCAAAGAACTCATTAAAAATATGCGACAGGCAAATGATGTTGAGTATGGAACTATTCTTCAAGATATAAGAATTGTTGTACTGACAGAACATGACAAACAAGCTTTGCAAAGTCGACTACTTACAAACTTGTTTACCAATGAAAATATAGTTCCTGAAAATATATATAAAAAAATTGCAGAAAATAAATCTATTATCTGCTTAATGCCAACACTGCGCGAGTGTTCTATATTCAATGAACAACTTTTGAAGCTAGAAAATGAACAAATAATAAAAATGGAAGCCACTGATAAAATAAAGCATGAAGGATTCACTATTATTTTGATGAAAAATTGAAAACAAAATTGGATTCTTTAGAAAAATCTATATCTAAAACTGCTGATTTAGAAAATATTTTATATGTATGTGTAAACTGTCGGGTAATTTTACGGTGTAATTTAGATGTGGAAAAAGGTTTAGTAAATGGAGCAATGGGTAAAGTTGTTGATTTTGTTAATTATCAAAATAGAGATGGAATTGAATTTTTTAAAATCAAATTTGATTAGATTGAAGAAGTACAACAAATTGGTTGTTGTTCAGTTCGTTTTTTGCTTGTTAAAGATTTATATGTTCATAGAAAACAGTTTCCTCTTTCTCTGGCATATGCTGTGACTATTCATAAATCTCAAGGTTTAAGGGTAGAAAATACTTTGGTAAATATTGGAAATACCGTTTTTTAAAGAGGGTATGGCATATGTTGCTTTGTCCCGAGTCAGAACTTTCTATGGATTGTATTTGATTGATTTTGATGAGGGAAAGATTAGTACAGATGCAAACTGTGTAAAAGAGTATAATCGGTTAAAAAGAGTGTGTGCTCCCATTTTACGTGAATATCCTGTATATGAAAAACATGTAGTAGGTCAAAAAAGAAGATATGAGAATATCTGTAGTGTAGCTATAGAGAAGGGAAAAAGTCAAGATAATGTTGAGATTGCAAGCAAAAAGAAAAAGGACACTATTGAAGAGATTGTTGGGTATCAGTTAGAAAATGGTTCAGGTATCAACTGCTATGCTAATGTAGTGGTCAATGTTGTTTTTTTCTAAAAAGTTTGCAACAGCAAATTATGGATAATTGTGAAAAATGTTTGTTCCTTGTTGCATTGTATTTATGAAAAATTGAGAACTGATAAAAGGAAAAAAGTGTTTCTGATATTCGTAATCTTTTGGATATATATTCTGGTTCTACACAATTTACGCAGAATATTCAACAAGATGCTCAGAAATTTCTAATGTATATACTTGCAGTATTGGAAAATGAAGGAATAGAAATTGAAAATCCTTTTGGCCTTCATTATAAATGGGAACATGAATGTGAAAATTGTATGTTTACATCTAGCACTAACATAAATACTGAAAGATTTATATATTTGACATTACCAGACTATAAAACTGTGTCTTTTAACAAACTAGTTAAAGCATCAAATCAAAACATGGAGTGTAGCCATTGCAAATCAGCAATGTTATCAACATTATTTATACAAAGATTTAAACAATATATAATTTTAATAATACATCGTTGTACAGCTGATGGAAGAAAATTGAAAGCTTTAATTAAAAAATTTGTAGCAAGTCAACTATCAATATCAGGAAGAACTTTTGTAGCAGTAGCAATTATTTTCCACGATGGTCCTTCTACAACATCTGGACATTACACTGTCTATTTAAAATGCAATAAAGGATGGACCTATTTTAATAATGCTCATTTGGTTTTTAGACATCATTTGCCTAACGAAGTACCAAATTACTACCTAACATTTTTAAAGCCAAAGTTTTAGGAACATAATTAGGCCTATTAGGAATATGTTAAAATGTATTATTATTAGGCAATTTCAGTATAAAGGATTTCAGGATTACCATTTTGCCTAGAGGAAAGATATTAATTTGAATTAAGGACTTTTTCTTGGACATTCTCACAGCATATATTTTTAGAGAACATCATTTAAAGTATATGGAAATTATAAAGAATTGTTCATTGAATTATTATTTCTATTCTTTCATATTGAAGTAAGAAAATTCTGTAGATTTGTATTATATTGTATGTTATTGAGGATGTTGTTTTTATGGAATGTTGAGAATTAGTTGACTACATTGAAAATCTTTTTGACACAGATTTGTTTTTTTAAATAATCTTATTGATTGTTTTTTTTGCCCGCTGTTATGTGATGACTGAGTAACATTGAAATAACTGTTTTTAGTGAAATTCAAAATATTCTGAGAACAACAAAAAAGGCAAACAAAATAATTCATATAATGTTAAAATTATGTTGTGTTGTAAAAAGTATAATATTATGTGTTATAACTGTATTTGTTCTTCTCTTTCACAGATTCTAATTATAAAGTACAACATTTTCCGAAATTTAAATTGTAAAAAACAAGTAAAAAATTGTTAAGCATTTTTTGATATGTACTATTGTCAAGGTAAGACTAAGTAATGCACTACATTCAGCTCTGCACTATGTATATAAACCTCTAATCAACTACTAAGTAAAGTAGAACCTATGCAATCTATGAATCCTCCTGCCTATCCCATGCATTTCTTCAATTACCCATACAGCACTATCTATGTATCCTATCAGTCTGTCAAAACCTAAGCACTTATAAATTCAGCATATGCTCTCTTTACAACAGTGACATTTTTCTATTAATATACAGCTACAATATTCTGTGCACTATGTATGCCGACCTCTAATCAGCTACATACAGTCTTTTAAATACTCAATTAGTACCTATGCTATCTAGGAAACCTTCTGTCTGTCCCATGCACTTGTCCATTCACCCATCCAGCACTATGTATGTATCCTATCACTTTGCCAAAAACTAAGCACTTCTACATTTAGCTTGCACTCTCTTTGCAGCACTGATATTATTCTAGTCATATAGCTAAGGATTGGCCTTGCCACTAACCCAAGTACAGGTGCATTTCTTTATATACTACGCATGCAGACCTGCCACAAGCTTCATACTATTAATACACTCTTCTAAATACCCAGTTAATACCTATGCAATGTTGGAATCCCTCTGTTTACAGGATCCCATGTGACCTGAAAGAAAAAGATTTGATTGGTTCATAACATTTCCCATTGTAACTATTGAAGGACCCCACCCATTTCAATCATTCTTGTTGGAGCATCTTGGAGAGATATCTGTGCTTTCAAGAACCCTTATTTCATAATTTATTTGGTGTTTTTTTGTCTTGGAATCCTTCTCTTTATTCCACGCACTTTTCCATTCACCCATCCACCTCTATCTATTTATTCTATTACTCCACCAATACCTAAGCACTTTAAATTCACCATACACTTTCTTTGTAATAGTGTAATTATTGTAGTTACTAGTTATGAACTTATGGAATGGCCTAGCTTGTAACACAAGTTCAGCTATAATATTTTTTTGCACTATTCAAACAGATCTCTAACTAGCTAGATATTATCAATATACTCTTGTAAATACCCAGTTATTACTTATATAGTTTAAGAATTGTCCAGTCTATCCTATGCACTTCTTTAATCACTTATCTACCAGTATCTACTTATCCTATCACTCCACCAATAGGCAAGCACTTATAAATGAAGTATTCACTCTGTTTGCGGCAATATCATCATTCCAGTTACTAGTGATATTCTTATAAAATGACTTAGGCACAAACACAAGTACACATACAATATAATGTGGATAATTCCTTCAATACTCTAAGTAGATACATACTATTGATCCACTTCATTAAATACTGAAGTAGTACCCATGCAGCATAGGATACCTCCTGTCACTCTCATGCAATTGTTCAATCACCCAACCAGCACTATGTTCTTATTGTATCAGTCTGCCAATACCTAAGCACTTATGGGGCACATTAAGAAGCACCCTGCACCACCAGTACATCACTTTTTGTAATGTATTGATGGCGGAAGACACTCCTTCCTATTTACAAGGAGAGGAAAAGCCATTCTGCGTAGCTTTTCTTCCCCTTGTAAATACGACTCCTTCATACACAGAACTTTGCATTGTAAGGCCTTTCCATAGGTGTTGCTGTGGGTGTTCCCACGCAACACTCATACAAGACACATCTCCAGATTTATGAGAAATCATAAATCTGGAGATGTGTGTGAATGCTGCGCCATCCTAGAGTTAGTGTAGCGAGGTACCATAAGGAGAATTGGGGGTGGGGTCGCACACTACTCACACACTAGCGGTATCGCCCCTAAGGACTATGGTAAATGTAGTTACGTGTTCCGCGATGCATCTTCTTTCGATTCTCTGCTATCTTCACTGTCTTCGCCATCCCTGAACACGTGTTTCGGGGTATCACCCCTCGTCAGCAGGGATAGGCCGTGTTCTGGGGTTGCTGGTGGCTGCCAAATATCTGCCAGGTCTAGTACCACTCAGGCGCGTAGGTGCGGGGTCCCAGGCCCGTCAGCCAACTGCTCGAGGGAGCTTTAACATTACAATTGGGGGTGGGGTCGCACACTACTCACACACCAGCGGTATCGCCCCTAAGGACTATGGTAAATGTAGTAATGTGTTCTGTGATGCATCTTGTTTCAATTCACTGCTATCTTCGCTGTCTTCGCCATCCCTGGACACTTGTTTCGGGGTATCACCCCTCGTCAGCAGGGATAGGCCGTGTTCTGGGGTTGCTGGTGGCTGCCAAATATCTGCCAGGTCTAGTATCATTCAGGCGCGTAGGTACGGGGTCCCAGGCTTGTCAGCCAACTGCTCGAGGGAGCTTTAACATTACAATTGGGGGTGGGGTCGCACACTACTCACACACCAGCGGTATCGCCCCTAAGGACTATGGTAAATGTAGTTACGTGTTCCGCGATGCATCTTCTTTCGATTCTCTGCTATCTTCGCTGTCTTCGCCATCGGTGGACACGTGTTTCGGGGTATCACCCCTCATCAGCAGGGATAGGCCGTGTTCTGGGGTTGCTGGTGGCTGCCAAATATCGGCCAAGTCTAGTACCACTCAGGCGTGTAGGTGTGGGGTCCCAGGCTCGTCAGCCAACTGCTCGAGGGAGCTTTAACATTACAATTGGGGGTGGGGTCGTACACTACTCACACACCAGCGGTATCGCCCCTAAGGACTATGGTAAATGTAGTTACAGGTCCCACGATGCATCTTCTTTCGATTCTCTGCTATCTTCGCTGTCTTCGCCATCCCTGGACACGTGTTTCGGGGTATCACCCCTCGTCAGCAGAGATAGGCCGTGTTCTGGGGTTGCTGGTGGCTGCCAAATATCTGCCAGGTCTTGTACCACTCAGGCACGTAGGTGCGGGGTCCCAGGCTCGTCAGCCAACTGCTCGAGGGAGCTTTAACATTACAATTGGGGGTGGGATCGCACACTACTCACACACCAGCGGTATCGCCCCTAAGGACTATGGTAAATTAAGTTACGTGTTCCGCGATGCATCTTCTTTCGATTCTCTGCTATCTTCGCTGTCTTCGCCATCCCTGGACACGTGTTTCGGGGTATCACCCCTCGTCAGCAGGGATAGGCCATGTTCTGGGGTTGCCGGTGGCTGCCAAATATCTGCCAGGTCTATTACCACTCAGGTGCGTAGGTGCGGGGTCCCAGGCTCGTCAGCCAACTGCTCGAGGGAGCTTTAACATTACACTTGGGGGTGGGGTCGCACACTACTCACACACCAGCGGTATCGCCCCCAAGGACTATGGTAAATGTAGTTACGTGTTCCGCGATGCATCTTCTTTCGATTCTCTGCTATCTTCGCAGTCTTCCCCATCCCTGGACACGTGTTTCGGGGTATCACCCCTTGTCAGCAGGGATAAGCCGTGTTCTGGGGTTGCTGGTGGCTGCCAAATATCTGCCAGGTCTGGTACCACTCAGGCGCGTAGGTGCGGGGTCTCAGGCTCGTCAGCCAACTGCTCGAGGGAGCTTTAACATTACAATTGGGTGTGGGGTCGCACACTACTCATACACCAGCGGTATCGCCCCTAAGGACTATGGTAAATTTAGTTACGTGTTCCGTGATGCATCTTCTTTCGATTCTCTGCTATCTTCGCTGTCTTCGCCATCCCTGGACACGTGTTTCGGGGTATCACTCCTCGTCAGCAGGGATAGGCCATGCTCTGGGGTTGCTGGTGGCTGCCAAATATCTGCCAGGTCTAGTACCACTCAGGCGCATCGGTGCGGGGTCCCAGGCTCGTCAGCCAACTGCTCGAGAGAGCTTTAACATTACAATTGGGGGTGGGTCGCACACTACTCACACACCAGTGGTATCGCCCCTAAGAACTATGGTAAATGTAGTTACATGTTCCGCGATGCATCTTCTTTCGATTCTCTGCTATCTTCGCTGTCTTCGCCATCCCTGGACACGTGTTTCGGGGTATCACCCCTCGTCTGCAGGGATAGGCCGTGTTCTGGGGTTGCTGGTGGCTGCCAAATATCTGCCAGGTCTAGTACCACTCAGGCGCGTAGGTGCGGGGTCCCAGGCTCGTCAGCCAACTGCTCGAGGGAGCTTTAACATTACAATTGGGGATGGGGTCGCACACTACTCACACACCAGCGGTATCACCCCTAAGGACTATGGTAAATGTAGTTACGTGTTCCGCAATGCATCTTCTTTACAATTCTCTGCTATCTTCACTGTCTTCGCCATCCCTGGACTCGTGTTTCGGGCTATCACCCCTCGTCCGCAGGGATAGGCCATGTTCTGGTGATGCTGGTGGCTGCCAAATATCTGCCAGGTCTAGTACCACTCAGGTGCGTAGGTGCGAGGTCCCAGGCTTGTCAGCCAACTGCTCGAGGGAATTTTAACATTACAATTGGGGGTGGGGTCGCACACTACTCACACACCAGCGGTATCGCCCCTAAGGACTATGGTAAATGTAGTTACATGTTCCGCGATGCATCTTCTTTCGATTCTCTGCTATCTTCGCTATCTTCGCCATCCCTGGACACGTGTTTCTTGGTACCACCCCTCGTCAGCAGGGATAGGCCGTGTTCTGGGGTTGCTGGTGGCTGCCAAATATCTACCAGGTCTAGTACCACTCAGGCGCGTAGGTGCGGGGTCCCAGGCTCGTCAGCCAAGTGCTCGAGGGAGCTTTAACATTACAATTGGGGGTGGGGTCGCACACTACTCACACACCAGCGGTATCGCCCCTAAGGACTATGGTAAATGTAGTTACGTGTTCCGCAATGCATCTTCTTTCGATTCTCTGCTATCTTCGCTGTCGTCACCATCCCTGGACACGTGTTTTGGGGTATCATCCCTCGTCAGCAGGGATAGGCCATGTTCTGGGGTTGCTGGTGGCTGCCAAATATCTGCCAGGTCTAGTACCACTCAGGCGCGTCGGTGCGGGGTCCCAGGCTCGTCAGCCAACTGCTCGAGGGAGTTTTAACATTACAATTGGTGGTGGGGTCGCACACTACTCACACACCAGCGGTATCGCCCCTAAGGACTATAGTAAATGTAGTTACGTGTTCCGCGATGCATCTTCTTTCGATTCTCCGCTATCTTCGCTGTCTTCGCCATCCCTGGACACGTGTTTCGGGGTATCACCCCTCGTCAGCAGGGATAGGCCATGATCTGGGGTTGCTGGTGGCTGTCAAATATCTGCCAGGTCTAGTACCACTCAGACGCGTAGGTGCGGGGTCTCAGGCTCGTCAGCCAACTGCTCGAGGGAGCTTTAACATTACAATTGGGGGTGGGGTCGCACACTACTCACACACCAGCGGTATCGCCCCTAAGGACTATGGTAAATGTAGTTACGTGTTCCGCAATGCATCTTCTTTCCATTCTTTGCTATCTTCGCTGTCTTCACCATCCCTGGACACAAGAATTGTTTTAATTTCTCTTCATTTTTTTCCTCTTTCAAGGCATGCTTCATTTCACAGCATACGTTGAAAGAGGAAAATGCCTTTACTGATTGTTTTTGTGCTGGAAGGTGTAAATTCCTGTACCAATACAATCTCCCACGACACAGACGTCCTTGCACCATGGTGCAAGGGTACATGTGTCATTGCATGGTTGCAGTTTGTGCAGCAGTGCAGAGGGAAGCATAGAGTTGCAACATATTTATGTACATATGTCACATCTATGTGCTTCGGAAGTGCCACAGCACAATGCAGCTAAAGAGCTTGCACTGTAACGCTGCGGTACTTTCTCATAAATCTTCACCTATAAATTCACCATACACTACTAATACATTCTTCCAGTCATTCATGCTCTACACATATATTTAACCAAACTTTCACACATTACCATACATTTATAGATCTTTCTTTAACCAGATAGGGTAGTTCTGATAAGAACTTTTTTTTCTTTGTTTTATCTTTTATATTTTTTTTTCTGAACAATTTTGTATATTTTTGGTTGTTTAAAAAAAAAAGAAAAGAATGAAAAAAATGGAAAACTTCAGGAATTATTTTTCATTCCATAAAACAAAGCAAACAAAAAATGAGCAATGATGGGTCCGTTGTGCAGGACAAACTGCTTCCACAGACTGCTCCCCAAAAGATATGAGATTCTTGCATTTCACGCAGTGCTGTTCGAGGAAGGCAAACTCTGGTTGAATGTCTGGTGTAGGTGTGCCAGTTGTTGTCCCGGAAGTGCTTGCCACTGCAGTAGGAGGGTTCATTGCAGCTCACCTGCATTCCTTCTGAGCCAGATTGAGTGGATGTATGGTCTTGAGATGTATATACATCGAGGAAGTTCCACATGAGTATTTCTTCTCACCACTACCTCTTGACAATACTTTCTGAAGGATGCAGTAGGTCACCTTCGTGGCATTCACCTTCTGTCCGGTTGGAAAGGTGAAGAATTTCCACACTACTGATTCTGGCCTTTGAGGACGTGGAGCCTCCTGCAAAAATTCTTCTGAAGAAGAATGTTCCTCCTCCTGCTGCTGCTGTCCTAAAGTCATGTTCTTGATTTTGTTTTGAAAAATGAAGAAATAAGGGTTCTTGAAAGCACAGAGAAGTTTCTCCAAAGATGCTCCAACAAGAATGATTGAAATAGGTGGGGTACTTCAATAGTTACAATGGGAAATGTTATGAACCAGTCAAATGTTTTTTTTTCAGGACACATGGCATCCGCGCACCCTACGTTTACGAAGCACGCACCCAACACGACTTCGCTAAAGTACATTTAAAAGTAATATAACTTTATTTTAAATACAAATATATTATTTTTATAAGTAGCTTAGATAATGTCTTGCCCTAATATGTATATTAAAGATACATATATATCATTTTAGACATAAAAAAAATTAGCGGGAGTCCCGTATGCAGCACACACCAGTACGTATATGACCTGCAACCGGGCAAGCGTCGGCTACCGTAATGCGTATGTGTCACGAATACATGAGACCAGGAGTCACGGATCAGTCACATATCAACCGTCCATCATCCCCTTTGGTATCGCTTTGTTCACCCTAAGTTGGCAGGGTATGCCCAGACATGCGTCCCTTGCTCACTTTGCCACTGGATTCAAGCTCGCCTGGCTGTTGATGGCTGATTAGCCAGAATCAGTCCAGGGAAGACATGGCTTGGCAGTTCGAGCAGGACTGTTCCCATGAGGCACAGGGTCAGACTGATTTGCATATGGCCATGTCTGAACTGGGGTGGTGGAGTGAGCTAAAGAATGATGATGGATTAAACCCAGATTAGTTGACTGGGGGTGAGTGTTTGATTTGCTTAAGCACTCCGTCCATCATCCCTTTTGGTATCGCTTTGTTCGCTTAAGTTGGCAGGGTATGCCCAGACGTGGGTCCCTTGCTCAATTTGCCGCTGGATTCAAGCTAGCCTGGCTGATGACGGCTGATTAGTCAGAAACCAGTCCCAGGATGCTTGTTTCCGGTCCAGGGAAGACATGGCTTGGCAGTTTGGGCTGGACTGTTCCTATAAGGCACAGGGTCAGACTGATTTGCATATGGCCATGTCTGAACTGGGGTGGTGGAGCGAGCTAAAGAATGATGATGGATTGAACCCAGATCAGTTGACTGGGGGTGAGTGTTTGATTTGCTCAAGCGCTCCGTCCATCCCCCCCTTTGGTATTGCTTTACCAATCACGCACATCACGTAATGTTAAATGTAAATGACGTAAGTGAAAAAACACAAAGCCGTCGCTTAACGCACGCGGATCCGTCACGACTTTTCTAAAATGGCGGCTCGAATCCACGCACCCATCGTTATGGGTACTCTTTGGGAGCTCGACTCCAAAAAAACTTGAAAAAAGAAAACAATTAAAATATATTAAATTAAAAAAGAAAAGAAAAAAATAAACAGTATTTCAGTTTGAATTATTTTAAAACTTTTTTTGCAAATTTCATAAAAAAATATATAATGTTATTTAATTAATACATTATTTAAAAATAAACAGTTAAAAAACTGAAGAAAATCAGTACCAAAAAATAGATATACCTATCATTACATTTAAGAATTATCATTTAAAAACTTTTGAAATTCACTGAAAAAAACATAGCTTTCAGAGACATTATAGTTACAAATTAGCATTTAAAAAAACCTTGGAAATTCACTGAAAAAACCATAGGTTTCAGGCATGTTATAGTTAGGAATTAGCATTTAAAAAACCTTAGAAATTCACAAAAAAAACATAGGTTTCAGGGGCGTTATAGTTAGCTTGACATTTCACTCGTACAAAACCATAGAAATTCCCCTGTTATAGTTGGTCCAGCTAACTATAACTCGCGCGCCCGCAATGCACTGCTGATGACATCACATATTACATCACTCATGACATCTCAAATGACATCACTGATGACATTATCCTTGTGATAGAATGGCAGACCTCCTCTCACCCTAATATGACCATTGATACACACACTCAAAAATACAAACTAACATTTTCAAAACAATGGACATACCAGTACCAGTTACAACACACCTATTCAGTAATTCCAAGATCTACACACACATCCACTCATTCATCAACAGTCCTATACAGTCACTCACACATGAACTCACTGATCATTTGAACTCATACACCTATACATCCTGTTACACACCACCACTCATCCATAGAGTTACTCATACATAGTCACACATGCGAACAAAGTATCATTTACTTACATATACAGTTATACACACACTACCAGACTTACATCTACATAAACTTACACATATTTACTCTCTTAAACAATCACTTATAGAAACCCCTACATATTTGTACACAAACTCTTCCAAACTCTCACTCTCACATATACTCACTTATTGTCACAACTTACCCCCGTTCCTTTCCTGTCACCCTGTCTCGCGCTGTAAAGTCCTCCCAGTCGCAACTCTGAAACGTGCTAGAACCGCGTTGCTATGCATCCACGTTACAGGCCCCGGACTACAGCTCCCATGATTCAAGGAGTGTCACTCTGATTATCCTGTGATGCCAGGCTTGGCACTGTATAAGTAGGTTCTCGTGTAGAGCTGGTTATTGAACTGTTATTGAACTTCACAAATGAAAACAAGACTGTTGCATTTTATGGCATTATTGTTTGTTTTGTTTATTCTTCAGATTCTCTGCTTAGAGTTCTGCCTTGATGGTGCATGGTTCTAAGTCCTATGCAGAAATAGTAAGAACTGTGGTCACCGCTAACATCTCGACTGCAGGGTCATGTTCTTTTTCTTTACAGGTACTTAGACAGCATATAAGAGTAGTTATACACTGCAAATGAGTAGTTCTTTATATACATTTACATTATTGTTATTGTCATTCCGGTCTCCCTCCCCGCTGTCCCCATCCTTTCATTCCCTCGCTCGACCACTTTACTGATCTGTGCTATAATAGCAATCAGACTTGAAGCTGTCGAGAGGTGGACCATTTTTGAGCATCGCACCGATCCGGAGGAGTGGAAACACGACACTTATATGCACCAATACTCACATAAACTAGTTTAAAACATATGTAGTTACTTATAAAGACACTATTGAGACACTCATTCACTCACTAACACACCCATACCCACACTCATCCACCTATACAGTCCTACACACACGCTACGTTCAACACATACAAACAGTGTGTCACTGAATGAAAAAGAATTTCTAAAGCGCATGGCTGCCCTTGAGCGTCCCAGCGCTACATGTACACACAGACAGACCTCCTCTGAACCGCATCCAGAGATGTTAGTCATTCTGGGGGAAAAGAAACGTTTTCAGGGATTTTCGGAATCTGGTCAAGCTAGGTTCTTTCCTCATTGATGTTGGGAGGGAGTTCCATAGCTGACCCGCGTTTATTGAAAAGCGGCGACCTCCGGTCCTTGCTCTTTTTGCTCTCGGGATAGCTACCAGGTTTTCCTCGCTAGAGCGGAGCGTTCGTGATGATTTGTAAGGGCGGATCAGATCTCTGAGGATCGGAGGGCCTGTGCCTTGGAGGACTCTGAACACTCATTTATGCATCTATGCACAAAGTATTACCCCCCAGTGAACCACACAGACATTCAGACACTCATACTGATACTCAAAAAAACAACTAATAACCCATATAGACAATCATGTATCTACTTACCAACCCACACAGCCCCTTATACAAAAAGTGAGAGATTGATACAGATATTTACATATTTAAACATTACTCACTAACCCATGTATTCACTAAGATACACTTAATCAGTCCATTATACAATCAATTTCACAAAAACAAAACCATTTACACACTGATATACCCATTTATTCTTCCATCAACCTTGAGATGTGCATACATAAAACATATTTAATTTTCAGAATAACACACATTCACTGGATGATGTCATCAGTGATGTCATCAGTGGTGTCATTGGAGATGTCATGAGTGATGTCATGAGTGATGTCACTGACCATGTCATGAGTGATGTAATATGTGATGTAATTGCAGTGCATTGCGGGGGCGCCAATTATAGTTAGATGAACTAACTATAACGGGGGAATTTCTATGGTTTTTTTATGAGTGAAATGTCCAGCTAACTATAACGCCCCTGAAACCTATGTTTTTTTCAATGAATTTCTAAGGTTTTGTAAATGCTAATTCCTCACTATAACGTGTCTGAAAACTATGGTATTTTTTTTCCAGTGAACATATATATATATATATATATGTATATATATATATATTACCTACTGGCGGTCGCCAGTAGGTATATATAGTTAGGATTTTTTCTCTATGGGTTTTTTGAAAATTCTATGTCTAATAACTTTGGCGTTTGTGGACGGAATTGGCTGAAATTTTCAGGAAAATGGCACATTTTGTTTCTGAGCAGCCCTTGAAAATTTGGGGGGGGTTCGTCAAGGAGGGCCGAGAAAAAAGGGGGTCCCAAAACGCGTTTTTCCCATGTTAATTTCCATAGGGCGGTTGGCCTCACTTTTAGCCCGAACGGCTGAATGGATTTGCACGAAACTTGGCAAAATTGTAGGGACTGGTAGCCCGATGTGCCTTTTGTAGGTCTCAATATATGTGCTCCAGTGGATTTTGAGAAATTAACGTTTAAAAAAAGATATATATCTGTAACAGTGGACCGGGCAGCGCTCTGGTTCGCGGACTTTTCGCGCAACGGAGCTTTGTGAAGCGAAGCTGATTGGTTCTCCGGCGTCTGTCAACATTCCAAACAGTCCGTAGCGGCCGCCATCTTGTCTCTCGGTAGGATCGAGAGACAAGAGGAGGCCAAAGCGAAGGGGCAAATGACCATAAGGGGGCATAGTACATTGTCGCTCACCCCCTAGGTTTGATGTGGAGGTTTTAAAAGGGCCCCGCGGGGCAAAAAAAAATAAAAATAATAATAATCGAACAGCTGAATGGATTTGCACGAAACTTGGCAAAATTGTAGGGACTGGTAGCCCGATGTGCCTTTGCTAGATCTCAATATATGTGCTCCAGTGGATTTTGAGAAATTAACGTTCAAAAAAAGGTATATATCTGTAACAGCGCACCGCTTCGCGTACTTTTCGCGTTACGGAGCTTTGCGAAGCGAAGCTGATTGGCTCTCCGGTGTCTGTAAACATTCCAAACAGTCCGTAGCGGCCGCCATCTTGTCTCTCGGTAGGATCGAACAGCTGAATGGATTTGCACGAAACTTGGCAAAATTGTAGGGACTGGTAGCCCGATGTGCCTTTGCTAGGTCTCAATATATGTGCTTCAGTGCATTTTGAGAAATGAACGTTCAGAAACAAGATATATATCTGTAACAGCGCTCCGCTTCGCGGAGATAAAATTATATGTGTATTACCTAGCTGTTGCTAACACCAGTTAGCGACGGCTAGTAGAAGATAGCGACCATCTTGGGCCCCACTTTGCATGTGAGTGATATTTATCACTAATGACATGCAAAGTGGGCATGCCAAGATGTTAGCGACTGGAAACAGTCGCTAACATCGCTATCTCCTATTATCAACTTTTGGAAATATTCGAGATAAGGGCGAATATCTCTAAAAGCTACCACCTGCCCTGAGCAGTTCTTAGCCATGTTATCCAATGGGAGGTGGATAACATGGCTAAGAGCATTAGCTCGGTAATGCATGAATATCGCTGAGTTGTCAGCGATATTAATGCATTGCGGTCGTTTTTTATCGTATTTCCGATAAACCTTGATAATAGCAAGGTTTATCTGCGATAATTTCTGACGGTAAAAAAATCGTTGCTAAGCATCGTTAGGGATAAATATCGCTTAACTTTGGTAATATGCCCCAACGTCTGTTAACGTTCGATTCGAAGGAAATCAGGAAGTGTTGAAAAACATTGTCTGCGCCATCTTGTCTTTTTTCAAATGCCACACTTTTGTCGTGCACGGCAGCCATTTTAGATGCCTTGACCAGACCCACTCTGTGCACGCTGTCGATCCTTAGCATGGCTCCCCACCCTCGCAAACATCTCCCCCAGGCAGTGGTCACCCCCGCTCTCTGTCTTATGCATGGGTAATAAACCTCCCCCATCTGCGCTGCTGTTCCCTGAGAATCACACCCTGTGCCCGCCCGACACCTCCCTTTCGCCCTATTCACTACCGCACCCTCTGACACTCCTTTTCCTCTGTGTCCGATTGTCCAGGCTGGTCCTAGGGTATCAGCTAGCCCTGCAGATGTAGTTTATGGCCACAGCTGTAAAGAATCACCCCTCTTCAAAGGAGTTATAGTAGATCAAGGCCCACACTCGATGAGATCCGTCACAGCAGAAGCGTTGCTATTATCTGAAAACCATCCTGTATTGTGATTGGGGAGGGGACCGAGCCTGAAGCGGAAGATTCCAGGGATGACTGTTTGTACATCAAAGTTTTTACAATTATGTGTCACATTAAAAATATATAGCACTCCGACAAAGTAGTAAGATTATAAAACTTTAATAATTTATAAATATATACAAGAAAACAAAAATAGTAATAACATATAAACATTTTTAGGGAAAAACAACGAAGTAGCGGTCGGCTGTGCGAATAGTCCCAACGCAGCACAACGTCCAGATTTCCGGCGTGGGGCGTCGCGGGGGGTGGGTCATCAGTAGCAAACTGTTGTGCGAATAGTTCCAAGGCAGCAGAACGCGCCGAAATCTAGATGACACGAAAGTGATGTCTAGTAAGTTGCCACCCAGCAAATAACGGCATGGGGCGTCGCGGGGGGTGGGTCATCAGTAGCAAACTGTTGCGCGAATAGTTCCAAGGCAGCAGAACGATGGCACCAAGGTGATGTCCAGTAAGTTGCCGCACTGGTTTTGGTATCCTATAATGCTGCTCCGAATAACGGCGTGGAGCGCCCCGGGGGAGGCGGCGTGAACGGGCCTCTCCAGGTGGAGTCTCGTCTGTTGTAGTGGGGCGCCCCTTTACCGTTTCAGTTGCCATTCCGTCCGTTTTTGGTCCACTGTGTCAAAAGCCGCAATTCAGCTGAGTTGCGCCCACTCTTGCGGTGCAGCGATAGGCGGCTGTCACAGGACTCTCAAAATGGCGGTAGGCTGTTTCCTTTTTGGGCCTGGTCCACTGAAATGGCCCTGGGACACCTTGGAAATCGGACGCTTGTCTGCTAGGTCTTGGACCTCATTCTCGAAAGCGTCCCCTCCGCCTTGAGAATTCATCAAAAGTTTTGGGGGCTCCGACTCCTGCAGGCTTCTGGTGGGGAGCGGCTGCCATGATTGCTCGCGGAATGACCACGACTGAGCTACGAGATGGTGGTGCTTTCATGCTGACGCCAGCTTCAGTCTGAAACATCCAGAAACAAGGTGGGGCTTTCATCGTTTGGGGAAAAAAAAAAGTTTTCATCCTATGAAAAGTGTTGTTTTTAGGTCACATGATCAAGCCTTCCATCATTAGGAAACCAAAAGTAAAATGAACCAATGAAAAGTTTTATAAACAAGTCACATGACCTGTTATGCGGCATAGGGTGTAAAATTAGGAGAAAATACGTTGGCACGTGAGGCGGCGTCAGTAGCGGACCGATGTGCGAATAGGCCGAAGGCAACACAACGCGCCAAGATCCGGATGGCACCGAGGTGGTGTCCAGCAAGTTGCAGCACTGGTGTGGCCATCCTACAATGCTGAAAGTCGGCGTGGGGCGCCCCGTTGGCCTGTGAGTTTGCGTCAGTAGCGGACCGATGTGCGAATAGGCCGAAGGCAGCACAACGCGCCAAGATCCGGATGGCACCGAGGTGGTGTCTAGTAAGTTGCCGCAGTGGTGTGGCTATCCAACAATGCTGAAAGTCAGCGTGGGGCGCCCCGTTGGCCTGTGAGTTTGCGTCAGTAGCGGACCGATGTGCGAATAGGCCGAAGGCAGCACAACGCGCCAAGATCCGGATGGCACCGAGGTGGTGTCTAGTAAGTTGCCGCACTGGTGTGGCCATCCAACAATGCTGAAAGTCGGCGTGGGGCGCCCCGTTGGCCTGTGAGTTTGCGTCAGTAGCGGACCGATGTGCGAATAGGCCGAAGGCAGCACAACGCGCCAAGATCCGGATGGCACCGAGGTGGTGTCTAGTAAGTTGCCGCACTGGTGTGGCCATCCTACAATGCTGAAAGTCGGCGTGGGGCGCCCCGTTGGCCTGTGAGTTTGCGTCAGTAGCGGACCGATGTGCGAATAGGTCGAAGGCAGCACAACGCGCCAAGATCCGGATGGCACCGAGGTGGTGTCTAGTAAGTTGCCGCACTGGTGTGGCCATCCTACAATGCTGAAAGTCGGCGTGGGGCGCCCCGTTGGCCTGTGAGATGGCGTCAGTAGCGGACCGATGTGCGAATGGGGCCAAAGGCAGCGCAACAATATTTTCTGATTTGAAGACACCACAAGGCGCTGAGATGCCAAGATCCGGATGGCACCGAGGTGGTGTCTAGCAAGTTGTGGCACTGGTGTGGCCATCGTACAATGGTAAAAGTCGGCGTGGGGCGCCCTGTTGGCCTGTGAGATGGTGTCAGTAGCGGACTGATGTGTAAATGGGGCCAAAGGCAGCGCAACAATATTTTCTACTATATTTTCGGAGTAGAAGACACCACAAGGCGCTGAGATGCCAAGATCCGGAT
Source organism: Lissotriton helveticus (assembly GCF_964261635.1). Classification (NCBI taxonomy): domain Eukaryota; kingdom Metazoa; phylum Chordata; class Amphibia; order Caudata; family Salamandridae; genus Lissotriton; species Lissotriton helveticus. The sequence goes on from NC_136061.1 coordinate 449,887,265, forward strand.
GGCACCGAGGTGATGTGTAAGTTGCGGACGGATGTGCGAATGGGGCCAAAGGCAGCTCAACAATATTTTCTGAAGAGAATACACCACAAGGCGCTGAGATGCCAAGATCCGGATGGCACCGAGGTGATGTCTAAGTTGCGGACCGATGTGCGAATGGGGCCAAAGGTAGCGTAACAAGATTTTCTGTATGGAAGATACCACTAGGCGTTGAGATGCCAAGATTCGGATGGCACCGAGGTGATGTCTAGCAAGTTGTGCCACTGGTGTGGCCATCGTACAATGGTAAAAGTCGGCGTGGGGCGCCCTATTGGCCTGTGAGATGGTGTCAGTAGCGGACTGATGTGCGAATGGGGCCAAAGGCAGCGCAACAATATTTTCTGACTGACACCACAAGGCGCTGAGATGCCAAGATCCGGATGGCATCGAGGTGATGTCTAAGTTGCGGACTGATGTGCGAATGGGGCCAAAGGCAGCGTAACAATATTTTCTGTATGGAAGATACCACTAGGCGTTGAGATGCCAAGATTCGGATGGCACCGAGGTGATGTCTAGCAAGTTGGTGTGGTCATCCTACAATGCTGAAACTCGGCGTGGGTCGCCCCATTAGCCTGTGAGATGGCGTCAGTAGCGGACCGATGTGCGAATAGGCCGAAGGCAGCACAACGCGCCAAGATCCGGATGTCACCGTGGTGGTTTCATAGTTGAGAGGCACTTCATCTGCAGTGGGGCGCCGAGATCCGGATGGCACCGAGGTGATGTCTAGCAAGTTGCTGTACTTGTGTGGTCATCCTACAATGCTGAAACTCGGCGTGGGTCGCCCCATTAGCCTGTGAGATGGCTGTTCTTTGGATTTGGGCCTGGTCCACTAAAATGGCCCTGGGACACCTTAGAACTCGGACGCTCGATTTTTTTTCCTTTCCTGTACATGCAAAAAAAGGTAAATGCCCGGTATGTTACACGCTTCATCTGCCACGATGAACTCTCCAGAGGAACCGAAAAAAAATATAGTTGTGGTAACTATACCATGCATCGTCATATGGAGAGGTGGCACCAATTAATTATAGTGCTGCATAAAAGAGAGATTTGGAGGAGAACCCCTGACCTGCTAGTACATTCATCAAAGAAGTGGCACTGAGAGCTTCAGAGGCAAGGGAAACGGTCCCAAATATTTAGAAGAACTTTGGAAAGATTAAAATGACATGTTTAGATTGTGGTAAATTAATTTCATGTGGGCAGATGAGTGTTACTCTAATAAATACAGCATATGAACATCATCATAGTCGATGGTTGGTAGAGACATTTTGACTATATCCTGGACCTGCCCGTCCTCGCCCAAAATGGCGCCGGAATAAATGGGACTCGTAACTCCTTGTTGTGTACTGGTTGCAGAACCTTGAAATCACGAGATACGTATGCAGTTTTGAAGCACATGGCGGGCGGGGACGAGAATTGATTGAATATTTCGACATCCCTATTGATATTAAGTTCTGATGTGTTATTGATTACTGTACTGTTGAAAATTCGAATTAACGTCACCCATGGTACTTGCCCGCAAATGTATATCTAGATAATTTTATTGTAACTGGCCCTGTCGTATTTTAATTATAAAATGTACGTCCACCGATTCCGTAACTGTTAGACACCTTAGTTTTTGCAACCTAATGGCCCGCCCGTTACGTTCCTCTACAGTGTAAATGTCTATTCATCATATACGATTACAGTTTGCTCCGTGGCAGGCCCACGTGGTTATAGGCTCGTATTTGTATAATGAAATTTTCACAATAAAGGTTTTTAAAAGAAAACATGGTAGTAGTGTATACATTGGTAAAGTTTTTAATAATAGTCACTGTTTTAGAATCATTAAAAGGCAAGTGAAATAAAGCAGACCAATTACATGAAGGGTAAAAGGTATAATACGAAGGAACGCAGTAAAGATAAATGGTCAAGGGCTGTTGTGTTTTCTATTCCTGCAACATAAAGTGATCGATAAGAATCTCATATTCAGGCGTATCGGCGACTAAGACAGCAGGTCGACCCTCTTTTGCTCAACGGCTCCGTCATGGGACGAAGAAACGCTCTTTTTCTCGAAAAAAGAATATATTTTACTTGCAGGACAGTTGTAAAATTTCCGGGAAAGTACATTAGCCTGGAACATTATAACATATATTTAAGAGAAAATAATGTTCGGAAGTAATTAAAAGCGTAATTTTTAGGTGATATGACCAAGGCTTTCATCATTAGAATAAGAAAAGTAAAATGAACCAATGAAAAGTTTTATTAACAAGTCACATGACTTGTTATGCTTACGTTACGCGCTGCGCGCCCCGGATGACTTCCGGATGCGCTAACGCGGCGCGTCATATGACGCATTACGCGACAACGCAGGTCCAGAATATAGTCAAAATGTCTCCACCAACCAGCGGACGAAACACAACCCCTTTCAGCAGGCTAAATAGTTCTGTTAAATGACAACAGAAAGGACAGGCAACAAGAACCATCAGTCAAAGAGGGGAGGGCTAGTTCTTCTCTACTGGGTTACATTGGGGCGCTACCGGAACTGATCGAATTGGTAGTCTACAGTGTTTCTGGATGTTTCAGACCGAAGCTGGGGTTAGCATGAGAGCAGCACCATTTCGTAGCTCCGTTGTGGCCATTCCGCAACCAATCATGGCAGCCGCTCTTTATCGTTATTTTGGGCGGGGTGGGTGGCGGAGCTGAGCTGTTTTGCAGCCATCATTGTGTGGAGTTCAGTTCATCTCACTAGTTTTGTATTTGTCATGAGGGGTTGTTCCTAATGTTTCTATTTTAGCGAGGTCAAAAAGAGATCCCATTAGTGGCCTACTGATTTTGCTCGATTCCTTTTCTTTTTTTTTACACGATTTTTCGTTATCTGCAAAGACTAAACAGAGTATTGCGACTCTGTGTTTGTTTGTAAATAGAGAATGAACCAAAGAGAACTAATTCTAAAACAGTAAATACTTGGATAACAATCAATCAAATGGAGAGAGAAGCAGGCACGACGGATTACAACGGGGGCAAAGGCCTGCGTTAACTACCTTTCACTATCTGCAAAGAGAGAGTACTCCTAATAGAAATGAGGGGGGGGGGCACCATTCAAAGCAGATCAGTGTGCATAAACACGAAAATGTTTTCACTTACCACGTACTTGACATTCGACAGCTTATGATATTTGCTATTAAAAAACCATTGAAATTCACTGAAAAAACCATAGGTTATAGACCATATATAGTTAGGAATTAGCATTTAAAAAACCTTATTTTACTCACACAAAACCATTGAAATTCCATATATAGTTAGTTGCACTAACTATATATCGCGCACCCGCAATCCACTGCTGATCATGTCACATATTACATCATTCATGACATGGTCAGTGACATCACTGATGACATCACTGATGACATCTCAAATGACATCACTGATGACATCACTGATGACATCTCATTTGACATCTATGACCACATCACTGATGATATCATTCATGTGACAATACAATGCATCTCCTCACATTTTAATATAACCTCTGTTTCACCCAGTGTTAAATACAGAGTATAATTTTTGAAACCATTGACACACCAATACTAGTTACTACATACGTACTCACTGATTCCTACGTCTACACACACATTCACTCATTCACCCATACAATCATTCATACATACAATCACTCATCTTTACAACACTATCATATGCACTCATACACCTATACAGACACTCACACTCTGCCACTCATCCATGGAGTTACTCACACACCTAGTCAGTCCTGTAAAGAATCAATCACACTTCCATTTTCTTGTCTATACAGTTAAACATAGAGCACCTTACATTTTCAAACATATAGTAACACATACTTACTTTCTTATACAATCATTGATACAAGTACACATTGATCTGCACAGAGTCACACACCTCCCAGCCAGCCACACACACACTCAGTCTCCCATACAAATACTTGGACAATCAATCAATAACCCATATAGTTAATCATATAGCTACTGATCAACACATGCAGTAGTTTACAGAACAACAGACATAATGATGCACAAATTAAGACAGTTTAGTCACTAACCCATGCACTCAGTGAGACACATTTAATCACTCACTCATACATTCAGTCATGCACCTACTAAATCCTTCGTCCAGACAGTTATACATCTACTCATTTTTCAATATCTAAAACATATTTAAACTTTACAGAAACACACAGTCACTGGATGATGTCATCAGTGATGTCACTGACCATGTCATGAATGATGTAATATGTGACATGATCAGCAGTGGATTGCGGGTGCGCGATATATAGTTAGTGCAACTAACTATATATGGAATTTCAATGGTTTTGTGTGAGTAAAATAAGGTTTTTTAAATGCTAATTCCTAACTATATATGGTCTATAACCTATGGTTTTTTCAGTGAATTTTCAAGGTTTTGTAAATGCTAATTCCTAACTATATATGGTCTATAACCTATGGTTTTTTCAGTGTATATATATATATATATATATATATTACCTACTGGCGGTCGCCAGTAGGTAGTTATAGTTAGGATTGTTTTCCATAGGAAATCCGCAACATTCTATTGGGAATAACTTTGGCGCCGGTGGACGAATCTTCGCGGATTTCTCAAAGACGATGGCCCGCTCCGCTCTGCTCCTTCCCTGAAAGTTTGGGGGGGATTCGTCAAGCGGGGACTGAGATATTTGGGGGGTCCCAAAACGTGTTTGCCCCATGTTAATTTCTATAGGGCGGTTGGACTCACTTTTAGCCCGAACGGCTGAATGGATTTCCACCAAACTTGGCAAAATTGTAGGGACTGGTAGCCCGATGTGCCTTTACTATGTCTCAAGATATGTGCTCCAGTGGATTTTGAGTCATTTAGGTTCAAAAAAATATATATATCCATAAGCGCGCCCCGGTACGCGCACCGGGGCGCGTACCAGCGCGCTACGCGAGTTCGCGAGCGGAAAGCTGATTGGCTCTCGGGTGTCTGTCAACATTCCAAACAGTCCGGAGCGGCCGCCATCTTGTGTCTTGGTAGGATCGAGACACAAGAGGTGGCAAAAACAAAGGGGGAAATGACTAAAAGGTGGTAGTGTAGACCCCCCTGACCCCCTAGGTTTGATGTGGGGGCCATAAAAGGGCGCACCGGGGAGCGTACCGGGGAGTGTACCATGGGGAAAACCTAGTGAAACAGTAAAATAATAATTTAAAGTGCTTAGAGGTAGGGTAGCTGTGAATAGAGTTGTTGTGTTGTGTGGGTGATTTAATTAGCAACATGTAGGTACCAATGCAGAGTCTTAAATTCAATGTACAGCGTCTCCTCTGTAGATAATTTGCATGTTGTTACAGAAGTTATTGTGGTATATGGAATCTATACCATAGTCTGTCAGGAAAGCAGAAACAACATGGAGGCAGGAGATGAAAAAGAGATGTCAAATACTCATTGGAGATAATATAGTGGGAGAAAGGAAGTAACTATGAGCAAAATTACTATGTAACACAAAAAAGTTGCACAGTATACTATAAGTCTCACTTTATATTATAATAATTTTGGTACTATTTCATGAATTACATATAAAAATGAATAATGTCTCGAACAATTTTTAATTATTAAATATAAATTTATTGTTGTGATTTTTCAAAATTTAAAAGAACTTCCAAGATTACATCATCTATGTATAATGTATGTATAAATTGTTTTGTAACGCGCACTGTTACTTGGGAGTATCCTGGCGCGGAATCTGGAATCTCCTCATTTTGATTCCATGATTCTATTTCTTCAACACAATTAAGTAACTCTTGGTCCAGAGACTGATCCATAAAGTCCAAGTCATCAATATTTTCGTCAGGATTGTTCTCCACAACAATTTCGAAAGAAATATTAATTTTGTTTTGTTCTCCTTCCATTTTGTTGCTGTAAATTGCATACAAAATAAATATATCAGTAGAGTTAGGGCACTGTTGGGTTTAAGTTCAGACAGGTACTTCTGAGTTTTTAACAGTGAAGTTATCTTTGGGCAGTGTATGGTATCAGACAGGAAGTAGAAATATAAAAAAGTGTATGTGAAGAAGCCTAAGTAAATTCATAATTATACCAGAGAAGCCTAACTCAATCTGTAACTATAACAGAGAAGCCTATCTTAATCTATAACTATAACAGAGGGACAGTAAATAACTATCAGAAAACTTTTTTACAAATTAACTTAAAGTGCCCCTTACAAATTAACAACTTACCTTATAGAAAGGTGATGAAGATAAATGAGAAAATCCTTTAAAGATGTACCTCAGGTAGTTGTAGTCAAAATGGCCGTGTTTCCCTCTCATTTTTCATTTATATTCATGTACATAACCAATCAAATGTCAGGAAATAAAAGTAGAAAATGAAAGTAACATTTTAATTGGTTGTAAATTCTAACACTTCATATGTGTTTTTGTCATGTAATTTACCTCAGGATATTTAGAAAGGGCTACACCCCAAATGGCTCAATGGAATTCCACCAAATTTGGGAAAATGGTAGGGACTGGTATGTAGTTGGGCCTATTCTATATTTGGTCAAAGTCTCTCCAGTGGTTTTTATGTAAATTAACTTTTAAAAAATGTTGGGAGCGCTTACCGGTGCGCGCCCCAGTACGTGTACCGGCAGCGCTACGGGAGTCCTCCATCTTGTGTTTCGGTAGATTTGAGACACAAGAGGGAGGACAAACAACGATGGGAATGGGTAAAAGGGGCACGGTAGACACCCCCTGACACCCTAGGTTTTCTGAGGGGGGCTTATGAGGCCCATATAGGCCCCAACTTTTTTTTTCTTTTTTTTTTTCGCGGGGGGAGCGCCCGGTATGCGTACCGGGGAGCGTAATTTGGTGAAAAACAGTGAAAAAAGTTAGAGTAAAGTAATCATTTTGAGTGATGAGAGGTAGGGTAGCCCTGAAAAGAGCTTTTGGGTTCTGTGGCTGATTTAGGTACCTACAAGTAGGTTCCAATGCACAGTCTTAAATTCAGGAGGAATATTCTATTCCCCTCATCTGAGAAGTGCACACCATCTCCTCTGTAGATATCTTGCATGTTGTAACGCAAGTTATTGTTGTATATTGAACCCATTCCATAGTCTCTCATGTAAGCAGAAACAGATTATTCACATGTTTCCATGCTTTCTCAAATTGTGGACAAAATTGGTTGGACCACTTACATTTCTGTCTTTGGCATATATTGGAATATACCAAGGTAGTTTGTGGAAAAAGTGTCATCAATTGCCCAAAGGTGTCCTTTAAAAGCATTTCCAGACCTACCCCAGTCAAAGTGCCCAGGTCATTTCCACCACAGTGCAAAATTATGAGGTCAGGGTGTGGCAGATGGTAAAAGGTTTTCACCAATGGTATCAATTGATGACTTCTCAATCCTCTTTGGCCAATCCACTTGATGTCTACATTTGGTAAATCAAGGTTGTGAACATTTCTGATAGCTGCATACCTTTGAGCCCAGTGGATGTAGCTATGTCCAATAATCCAGACAGAATACATGATGAGAGGAGGTTCTGGTGCAGTCAGATGAAGTTTGGGAATGAAATGGCAGTTGGAACAGTAGGAGTTTGCAAAAAAAAACTGTGGAGTTTCAGTGCTCTTGAATCACAAGCAATGATTGGTGGATTCAGATAGTTGAAAACTGAAAGTTAGGGTGCATGGTTCTGTTCTGTGAAAGAAGTAATTTGAATGGTTAAGAAAAAGTCATTTAAAGAAACATTGCACCGGATAAGCTGGTGTATTGAGAGGTCAAACATCCTTGCTGAGTTCATTTTCAACATTGTAGAATAAACTTTTAAACCTGAGAGGTCAACCTTTGTTTTTGCTGCCGACTGCCTGCCTGTTGAGGGTCGAGGACTTTGTTGGACCCCTTTTATCTGCCACTACTTGCGGAACCCGCTTCGTGGGTCCCGCTGCGCACCGGAGCCATAGGGGAGCCTGTTTGTGCAGCGTGGGTAGGTCCAGGGCTGCGAGCGTGCGGGGCAGGACTTCGTTGACCAGAAGCCTCTGCAGACCGCGCCTCCCGTCACCTGGCTGCTCTCCCTGGCCACCACGCCCCGCCTGCAACCTTAAAAAGACCGTGAGGACTGCACGTCGTTGGAAACCTTTGTTTTTGCTGCCGACTGCCTGCCTGTTGAGGGTCGAGGACTTTGTTGGACCCCTTTTATCTGCCACTACTTGCGGAACCCGCTTCGCGGGTCCCGCTGCGCACCGGAGCCACAGGGGAGCCTGTTTGTGCAGCGTGGGTAGGTCCAGGGCTGCGAGCGTGCGGGGCAGGACTTCGTTGACCAGAAGCCTCTGCAGACCGCGCCTCCCGTCACCTGGCTGCTCTCCCTGGCCACCACGCCCCGCCTGCAATCCTACGGACAACTAATTTAAGGGAAGGCCTGTACCCGCTAAGCGGGAGCGTCCCGGGAGAAGCCCGGGACAAGGGCGGGACCGTCTGTGGCCGTCAGGGGCCAAAGGAGGCCGGGCTGGGCCAGGTCATTTTCATCTTGTTTTGGCGTTCTGTGTCTCTGATCACCTCATTGTTTTCTATTAGTAGTATATTAAGCTTGTATTATTGGGTTGTGAAAGTTTTACCGGTCCGTTTTTGCTATGAGTCATTCTGCTCCCCCAGGTGTAGGCATTTCTGTCCTTGGTCCATTAGATAAATTCTTTAAAAAATCTACTAAGGAGGTAGATATGGACCTACTCCTAGCAGAGAGAAGAGCAGAGCGTCGACGATCAATTGAGCAGTTAAAGAAAATCTCACTGCCATCACAGACAGCTTCAAATTCTACCCATGATATGGCTGCCCAAGGGTTGAGCTCTATTGAGGCCGATGCTACTGACATTAATCAAACCCCTAGAATATTCAGGTTTCCAATTATTTCTCCGCCCTGTGTCAGTGCTACCAGCGGAGGCCACTTAGTTTGCCTGCCGGTTGATCACTCTAGTTTTGTTGAAACAAACATCCCTTCTATCAACATTACTGATTCGGATCCTTGCACTATGTTGCCCAACCTTTCACTGGTTTGTATAGATCCAGGCGAGAGTACACCACCAAAGAGTATATGTAACTCTAGATCCAAGCCTGACGAGGCCAAGAGGGTTGTGCATGTCCCACCGAGGAAAAGAAGGAGAAAAGGTGGGGTAAAAAGGAAAGGTCAAAGTGCCCAGCCACCTTCACTAACCCTATCCAAACCAAACACTGAGTTAGTGTTTCCACCTAATGTAGTGCCACTGCTTTCAGATATACAGGATTTGGTAACCCCTGAGTTAGCTAGCGAAGGGGTTAATGAGGTGACCTATGTTAACATAGAGAAGCTTATTAAATCATATATGCTACCTGTGCTGGAGCGTGTTAGGATAATGGGTGACAAACTGGACCGCCTGCTGGCGACCATTGAGCCTTCACACTCCTCTAGCCTGGACAAGGTCAAGGGTCCACCCAACAAACCTCCCGGTTCATCCCAGGGTGTTGGCAATATATCTAGTTCTATTAGCAAACACACTAAAAGTGTAGCCAACACTGCCACTACAACAAACAAAGCTTTGGCCCTGGCTGCTAAACCCCCGACAGCGGCCACGACTGCCAAAGCAAATCCTAGGGTGGTAGCCAACAAACCACCTGCAAAGGGAGTAGTGCCACAGACAAGGAATGGGATGGGTAAAATCGCTAATTCCACTGACAAAATCAATAGACCTCTTCCTCATAAGAAAAATGTAGATTTGCCCCCGGATTCCACGAATTATGTTATTGTTATGACGGGTGTGCCACCAGTTGCGGAAGGAGATAGGGAAAATAACGAAAGTTTAAAAAACAAAGTCATCTTTTGGCTGAAAACAAATAGACCCCTTCCTTCTCATCTTAATGGGGATATTGTTACGGTCAGAAGATGTCGGTGGGTAGGGGTTCGCCCTAAGGATATAGAGGGGGACATAGTAATTATTAACTTTAGGGACCATAAAGTAGTATCCCATCTCTCCGATTGGTATGTGGGAAGTAATGAGGGAGGGATCTCTACGAGGAACCTCACTTATTTTTATCCCGAGACCCTGATCAATCCATCAGATCAACCTCCTACTAATAACACTAAAAATACCAAAAGCCTCCTTAAATGGACCAATTTTACACCTAGTTTCCATGGACCCCATTTTAATCCTGAGGCGCAGTATCGTTCCTACATTCAATCTGACTACAATTGTCCCGCACAAACGCCGGGTTGGGCTAAGATCAATACCCAGCCCAGAGGTCCTCCAGTCTTATTGGATCTGCCATTCCCCAAGAAGTCCCTGTACCCATTGGTTCCTACAACACCTGCCTTTACACAGATCCAACAGCCCCCTAGTCTCTACCCAGCACAACTTTATCCCAATAGGTTTACCCAGCCTAAAGAGCTTTGGAATATTCCTCGGAGAAACCTATATGATCCACTATCATGGTTGTCGACTAATGATTGACCAGCACTTTCGACAAGGGTTGATGAACCTAACTTTGAGTGTTTGAGGGTGGGAGATGACCTGGGTATCCTTTCAAATATTGTCGAAAGTCCGGAAGACCAATTACATCAATTTGTGGAGGGCTGTATTGCTTATACAGGAGAGACAGATATACCAGTTTTGGTACCCACCCCGCTGTCTCCCAATGATGTTATCAGTGTAGGCGCAAGTCCTGGGTCAACTACCCAGGCTGGGTCAATATGTCCGCTAATGGAAGGTTTGGTTACAGATGCATTTGGGCTTGTAGAATCGTCTCTCCAGTCTATCGAACCCTACCCAATAGCTGTAACAAAAATGTGTGATCAAGCATGTGAAAAGGGCACCACCATGGGTTGTTGGAACGTCGCAGGAATTGATTCTTGTATATGTATTCCTGATTGGGCTGATTTTATTCGACAAAGTGATGTCTGGTCGTTTCAGGAGACCTGGGCGACCCAATCAGTCTATTTTCCAGGCTTCCTGAACTTTAACAAATTAGCAGTTAGAGGCCAAAGAGGTAGGGCCATGGGTGGCCTCACTATTTGGGTTCGCCAGGTTGCAGGTGTATCTGTTAAGGAAATCTCTATTGATTGCCCCGATATATTGATAATTAGTATGAAAACAAATAGTGGGCTGAACATACTGCTTATCAATGTATACGCAAGAGGTATTGCGGGTGGCCGAGTGTCGACCACCCTCACTTGCTTGGATGATTTCCTGGGTTCCACTCAATTAACTGGTCATGTGGTTGTTATGGGCGATCTTAATACCTGTTTTGAACCTTTAAGCAAAGAGGATGGGTTATTAACTGAGGCAGAGGATCTGACCTGGGGGATTCCTCAACTTGAGCTACCCCCGATCACTAAGTGGCCCCAAGCAGCCACATTCATCAAAGGTCTCTGCCTGAACTGGGGGCTGCGTGCCCTAAACGGACGCGTAAGCTCTGACAGGCTGGGTAACTACACTTTTTCTAATGGCAGACACAGCAGTCGCATTGATTATATCCTAGTTGACATTAAAATGTGGCCTTTAGTTCTGGACATGATAGTTAAGCCACAACCAGAAAGCGACCATGAACCACTCATAGCGGAATTGAAGGACTTTAGCTTTGCAGGGCCGATTGAACGTCAGCCTAATCCTGTACAAGAGGCCGTGGTACTAACAAATGATATGAGGAGGGTGCGCTGGCCAAAGGTTTCTGTAGATGTGGAAGCACGCGTAAAGATCAGAACCCTGGTATCAAACTCCTTAATGGAAATTGATAAGTGTGATAACCAGGAATTAACGATCTCAAAAATCACAGACATTCACGCTAGCTTGTTTCTGTCCCTAAAAACTCTGTTTGTTAAATTTGTTGTCAATAAGGGTAGGGGGAAGGTTAAGAAACCCGCAAACTGGTACAACGAAGCTTGTCGAGAGTCCCATTCGTCTTTGTTTAAGGCCTTAAAGTTAAAGAACCCAGCCCTAATTAAAACTAGTAGGAAGGCGTATAATGAAGCCAAACGTCGGGCTAAAGCTGCATGGGACGACGAGCGCTGGAGCTTATTAGCCGAGGCCTGTGGCTCAAGGAACCTACAGCATTTCTGGCACCTTCTCAGGTGGGGTCAGTCTCAGGACGACCGCCCAAGCCCCGCATCCATTGAACAACAGAAATGGGTGTCCCACTTCGAGGAACAATTTAGATGCTATGGCACTACACAAGATTCCATTAGTTGGCCAATAACTTCTGATACACTTGTGTTCTCGGCCAAAGAAGTAGAATCAGTCTTGAATGCCATCCCCAGGGGTAAAGCGCCCGGTCCGGACTGTATCCCAGCGGACTTATTCCAACAGTGGAGTAGTGTGGCTCACTGGTTAGAGGCGGCAGACCCGAGAGCAGAAGTCGGCCCGGGACCAGGGTTCGACTCCCGACGCGGCAGGGTCGTGGACCTTGGTCAGCGGACTCGATAATTCTCGCTTCGGTGCTTACTCTAATCAGGGATCACACTCGGCAACTCTGGGCATTAGCTTGCCTAATCTCCACAACGGCCCCACCAATTCCGGGGATGCCTGGCTCCACCTTGGGGACTCCCAGCAGGGACCATCCCACAGGGAAAGCCAGGACGGGTTCCCCAGAATTATACAGCGCCGGGACGCCCCGTTGCTGGGGCAGCTGTGCGCTTTACAAGTATACTACATTTATATTTACATTTACAAGATCAGGACCTATGGGTACCGTACCTAGTGCGATTGATTAATGCGCTGGCTATGGGTGCCAGGGTTCCTGATTCTTGGGCAGGCGCTGAAATACTGCCTATCTTTAAGAAGGGTGATCGGTCGGTTCCTTCGAACTACCGGCCGATCAGTTTAATTGACGCAGTCCAGAAGATCATAACCCATCTTGTTCTGTCAAGGGTCCAGGCTTGGATAGAGGAATATAACATTCTTACTCCTCTCCAAGCTGGGTTCAGACCCCATGTGAGCACCCTGGATCAGGCATTTCGTTTCATGCTTCTGCATTGGAAGATGGTCACCTTGGGCAAAGGCAACCTATATGCGGCCTTCGTGGATCTACGGTCTGCGTTTGACCTTGTCCCGAGGGCCGGGCTTTGGAATTGCCTATTAGACATGGGCATGCCTCCCCTTTTGGTGCGTCTTAAAGTGAACCTTCATGCACGGACATTTGCATTTGTGCGATGGGGTAAACCGGGTGAGGTGACAGAGAATTTTCCAGTGGCCAAAGGTGTCAGGCAAGGTTGTGTTTTGGCACCTACCTTGTTTTCTCTATATATTAATAGAGTTACCAAGTACTATGACAACTTTTCCACGGATGCCCCAAGTTTGGCTGGCATGAGAATCCCCCTGCTCATGTTCGCTGACGACACTCTCTTGATTTCACGAACCAGACAGGGTCTGCAGAACGCACTGTCAAGGTTCGAGAGTTTCTGCAGCGATCATGAGCTGGAGGTGAACGTGTCCAAAACCAAATTTATGGTTTTAAGGGGGCGCAAACAAATAAATGCCAGGGTTTCCATGGGGGATACCCCCCTGGAGCAAACAAAGCATTTCACCTACCTGGGAGTCACCTTCAGTGACACCCTGAGTTGGACCCACCAGATCGAGCTCATGACCATGAAACATCAACAGCTGGGCGGAGCACTGATTAAGGAACATAAAGGGTCATTTACGAGGCCAATGTCCCCGCTTATTAAGATCTATGGTGGTAAGGTTCTTTCAGCAGTCCTGTATGGTGCGGAACTATGGGGTGGTAGCAATTTGGATCCGCTAAAACATGCCCAAAATAAATTCCTAAGATTGTCCACAGGTCTGCCACAGTCGACTCCTATAACCCCCCTTCTTTACGACTTAGGGTGTCACTCGGTGGAGGACCAAGCAAGACTCCGTCCATTGACATTCTGGCGCTGTCTGTGGACAACGCCAGAACTCCATCATTATGCAGAAGCCTGCTTGGAGGTTAAAAATAGCTCTGGTGCCTCAAACATTGGATGGTTTAGAGACCTTAAGACTACCTTATTAGCTTTGGGTTATGGTGATCTGTGGTCCACGCCTGAGTCAGCCATTTTCCCCTCCAAAAAGGAACTCAAAAAATGCTATTTGGATTGGGTGACCCATAATATGTACTTGGAAACGAACCCGAGCAGTCTTACTGGACTGTTCATTGTACATAAGGACACACCCAAGTTAGAGGGGTACTGGGACACTATAACTAAACCCTTGGACCGCAAACTATTCTTCCAATTTAGATGCGGTTCACTTCCCATAGGGGAGTTCACTAAAAAGTGGGGAACAGAAAGATCGGGTTTTTGTCCTAAATGTCAAGGTATTGGGGAAAGCCTGAACCATTTTTTGTATGTGTGCCCTTTATACTCTGCCCCTAGAGCCAAATGGCTAAAGCCGGTATGTAGACATCTAGGTACCAGATTGGCTGTGGAAGCAACTAGATTGCTAAAAACCAACCTGGATCCCCTTATTGTTGTGGGGGTTGCTAAATTCTTTGGGTGGGCCTGGGTGCTTAGAAGTAGGCTCATCAAAATTAACCAAATGGTGATTGCCTAGTATCCTGTAACCTGTTGACTTATGGTTGTACACGAGTCCCTTTGTAAAGTTTTGTATATTTGTACAAGAAGCTGATTAGCTTGTCAATGATTTAATACTAGTTTTAACTGTTTTATATGTATTTATTGTATTTTATGTCTTTTATGATGAACTAATCGAATAAAGACTTCTTGAACTTGAGGTCAGTGAGGAGGGAGTAGCTATGGTAACAGGTAGAAAGGGCTGAGAGGGGGAAGGGTGTTGGTTTGAAAATAGAGAGGGAAGAGTTTTAATTGGTTAACATGAGGGATATGTGTGTAGAATTAGAGGTTTTCTGTGCCATTCATGGCTGCAGTGCCTGGAGTACATACCTTTTGCTCTGCTAAAAAAATATTGGTGTGTGTGTCTGACACTGTTCTCAATCTCCCAAAGCATTTGTAAAGGTGAGTAATGATTCATTTAATATAGATAGAGACTTGTATACTCTATGGAGAAGATTTGGAAGCAAATTGTGGTTTTTAAATGTTGCTTTGTGTCATATTTTTTGATAATGCTTGGTAAAAAGTTTTTGCTGCATAGAGGAATTGTATTTTGTAAAATTGTGAAGTTTCAGTAGTGACATGGAATGCTTGTACATAGGACCTGTGTTGTGTTTCTTAAATGTGATGTGAAAAAAGATTTTGGGGAAAATGAATGGTGTTTACATTTTTGAGAAGGAATACATACTGTCTACATGGTTAAAGAAATATATTTGAACCTTTCATAATGATGTCACCTGTGTTTTCTCAGATTAGGAAGCACATTGAGCTTCTTTCTTGTTGGTTTGTGTCATGTTTTTTGATAATGCTTGGTATGAACATTTGCAAGATAGAGGATTTGTATTTTGTGAAATAGTGAGGTTTCAGTAGTGAAATTGAATACTTGTACATAGGACCTGCGCTCTGTTTCTAAAATGTTATTTAAAAAATGATTTTGGGTCAAATGAATGGCTTTTACATTTTTGAGAAGGAATAAATAGTGTCTGCATGATTAAATAAATATATCTGAACCTTTCACAATCATGTCACCCGTGTTACCTCAGATTAGGAAGCAGATTGAGCGAGGCAAGATGGCGCCTGCACGACAAGACGAGTAGGATGTGCGAGCTGACCTCTCCCCTGACCCACAGGAGCCTGGTAAAGATTGGGATGGAGGTGCCGGCTTAACGCAAAATTGATTTGAGACACGGGTGAGGAGAGAAGGAAAAGGAAAAGGAACGTCTTTCATCCTACCTTTATCCCTGCAACGTTCGATTGAGTAACGCTGACGGAGTAGGAGGGGAGGACGCTGGAAGAACGCTGGAGTAGACACCGATGTTGAAGGTGCTCACAGCGTTAATCAGACTCCGCCGAGCCTGGTGGGCGGCAACTTACACAGGTGCTGCTGCTTGGTTCCGCGGCGAGTTCACGGAGCGGCAATTCTCACGAGGCGGTGTGCAAAGAGGAGCGACGAGAGTATTCTTTGGAATGGCTCCGAAGGCCACACGAAAGAAACGGGATCCAGAGTCCAACAGCATCGTAGCAGTGAATGGAGGTGAGAAGAGCGCAAGCGGGGCGGCGGCAGCTATGGTAAAGAAAAACGTTGTAGGGGGAAATTTAGAAACCTCCAGCCCTGCCAGACATACGATCTCCACTCTGTTTCTGGCTGCCAAAGGGAAAAAACGTAAAGACACGCTGCGCAGCCCACTGCCAAAGAATAATACGGGAGAAGTCACCACCGTATCAGAGGGGTTGCAGAAAGATAATATGCAGAGTCAAGCTTCAGTTGTGATGCCACAAGAGGGTAACTTACTAACGGAAAATGTGTCTCGAGATGAAAACATTTTACAAGGGGACTATGCTGAGGCTAATGAGATAATTAATAATCCCTTAGAGGAGCTAGTTATAGAATCTAATATGCCAGAGAAAACTCCGAACGACAGGGCAAAAGTGGTGGCATCTAATGAGGCAGACTCTTTGGACTTCTATTCAGTTTCAGAAAATTCAACCTCTTCCTGTGAGGACTTAGCGGTGCAGTACTCCAAACAACTTCGTATGGAGGAAGTAGAGAGCGAGGTTGATGAAGAAGAAACTGATGATTTCTCAGAGGAGAGCCCTATAACTGTGAGAGGGGTTGCATCCATGATGGAGGGAGCTGCAGGAGGGGTTCAAGAGGGTCCAAGGGGCGATATTACCTTGGATATGATATATCAAACGATCTTGAACCACATGGACAAAACTGAACAGGAAAGCTTAAAAATACAAAATTCCTGCCGGAAGCTCCAGAACTCTATTCGTAGATTAGCAAAGTCACAGGCGGACTTCGGGGAGAGATTCACGGAGGTCGAAACGAGGATATCCAATATTGAGGATGAATTGCAAAAACAGAAAACTACTACGGGAACATTAAGTGCCAACAAAGAGGATTTGTTATGGAAAATGGCTGATTATGAAAATCGGGCACGGCGCAACAATTTAGGATTGATGCAAATTCCCGAGGGTAAAAGAAGGACAGGATCCTAGTAAATTCATAGTGGAACTATTTCAAAAAGCATTTCCGGACTTGAATAAATGGGACTGGGACCGAGAGATTGAGCAAGCCCATAGATATCCTTTTAATATTCAACTAAGATCAGGACAGAATGTTACTAAACCGAGACCTTTCTTAGTTGCATTTAATAATTTCCGTGCCAGAGAAGAAGTATATATGCACACACGTCCAAACAGTAAAGGCCAGGGCGATGGGTTTACTTTTTTTGCAACTACGGACTACAGTAAATTTACTATGGACACTCGCTGGCAGCTTCGACAACTAGTGAGCCAATACCAAGCAAAGGGAGCCCAAGCTTATATTATGAATCCGGCCAAGCTCAAAGTGATACACAAGGAGAATACCCGCTTCTTTACAAGTGTCTCTGCGGCAAAGGAATATTTACAGAATATAAACTGACCACCATGGAATGCTCCAAACTGATATTAAGTTGGCATTTAATCTGTTAATGTATTGACAGAGCATTTTGTATGAAATCAAAATCCCAATATAGAATGCTATATATATATATTTTTTTTTTTTACAAAAGATAAGGAACAGTTTAACAGTTTGATACGCTAGGAATACTGTATAACTTAACTGTTTCAAAGTCTTGGAGTTAGATTTAAAGGGAAGAAAGAAAAAGGGAAAAAAAAGAGAAAAGAAAAGAGAAAAGGGGAAAAAGAGGGAAAAAGGAAAAAGAAAGAAAGAAAAGGGAAAAAAAACTCTGGGGTACGGGGGGGCTGGCTCACTCCATCACCAGGACCAGGAGTCCGAAAGCCTCGGTTAAGGAGGGTGGGGGAGGGGGGAGAGAGGGGCCTGGGGGGTATTGGTGGAGGGGGGCACTGGGGTTAAAGGGGGAAAAATTCACGTTGGAGTCAGATGACTATATGAAGAAGATGAAGAAACTTAGCTTTCACAAGAGATGTCTAGAAAATGGTAGGTTGGGATGCAAGATAGGGATGGGATGTACCATAGCATTTATTGACCTTGTAGATGGTATAGAGGGTAGTAAATCACTCTAATGGGCAGTAATATCAAAATATGTTCCTTTAATGTCTCTGGACTCAACAACATAAATAAAAGGAAAAGGATTGCATCTGAAATTCGTTTTCTGAAACCAGATATCCTGTGTCTACAGGAGACTCATCTCCTCTGGGAGAAAAGGGGGTTAGCTACTGAGCTAGGATATAAAGTTTTAGTGGCGTCTAAGCAAACAGGATTGACAAGAGGGGTTATGATGCTGATAAAACCGAATCTTGGTTCACAGTTTATCTGATAAATGGGGTAGATGGGTGATAGCAACATTAAACTTAGGAGGTACATCGATCACGATATGTTCTATATATGGATCTAATTTAGATGAGGAGGAAGTATTTAAATACTTAAACTCTGAGTTGGCAAACTGGGGCTCTCCCTTAGTGGTATGTGGTGACTTAAACATTAATTTAGCAGAGGGGGAATTAGAGGCGGGCCCTGAGAAATATAAAGGGCGTAAACCCAGGGTATTTAAAGCATTATATAACTTAGTTAAAGATCACGCGCTGGTTGATATCTGGAGTAAAAACTATCCAACATCACCCGGGTATACTTAATATTCTTCACCACATAGAACGTTTGTCCGTCTTGATTATTTCTTCACTTCAGTCAGTATTCAATCATTCACCAAGATTCAACTATACCCCAGAGTAACATCGGATCATTCCCCATTAAGAATTAAGATCTTTAAAACAGGGGAAATACGACCCAAGTGGAGCTTCTCGTTTGATAGGAAATTATGTTTGGATGCACAATATAGAGAACATATTAAGAAATGGACAGTAGAGTTTTTACGGAATAATATCGGCTCTACAAAAATTGAAATAATATGGAATTCTTGGAAAGCAGGTTTTAGAGGAGAGGCGGTAAGCTTCGGACTTTATAATCAAAATCTACAAAAGGGGAAGATGTTGGAAATGTATGATCAACTGAGTACAGCGGAAGAAAACTTGATAAAAGAAATAGAGAAGAGTGATAATATGACTAAAATTCAGGAATGTGAAGGGATTATAGCTAAATGTCGTGCTAATATTACAGGAGTTTGGTGTGAGGAAATAGCTAAGAAATATCTAACATATAGAAGACATATTCATGAATATGGAGAATCTATAGGAAGGGCACTGGCTTTAAAATTAAAAATGAAGGATTCCGCTCGTCAAATTAGGAAAATGCAAGATAAAAACAGGGTAATAACTGAAAATCCTGAGAAAATTTTGGAAATACTATACCAATTCTATACTGAACTATATACAAGTCAATCTAACCCCTCTTCTGAAACTTTTCTGCATGAGGCTATAGTTAATAAACTAACTGATATCGAGAAAGAATTTCTAGATCAACCTTTCTCGATGGAGGAATTGGAAACAGCGGTAAAAAATATTCCCAATGGGAAAGCTGCCGGACCCGACTATATTCCAGGGGAAGTATATAAATGTTTTTTTGAACCCTTAAAACACTTTATGTTGGAGATTTTTAGAATGGCACA
This sequence comes from Lissotriton helveticus, assembly GCF_964261635.1. Lineage (NCBI taxonomy): Eukaryota > Metazoa > Chordata > Amphibia > Caudata > Salamandridae > Lissotriton > Lissotriton helveticus. Next base: position 449,906,873 of record NC_136061.1, read on the forward strand.
ATTAGGGAGAGCTCCACAGTCTTGGGAGGATGCTTTAATTGTAATATTTCCCAAAAAAGGGAAGCCACCGGACCAGCCGGCCTCGTATAGACCTATATCGCTGTTAAATTGTGACAGTAAAATCTATTCAAAGATGTTAGCAAACCGAATTTCTAAGGTTATAACACCACTAGTATCATTGAGCCAGCATGGGTTTATACCTAACAGAGGGACTATATCCCACATTAATAAAGTGATAACTTTGATCGACATTGCAGAAACTGAGAAAAGAGATCTAGCACTGATACTATTAGACGCTGAGAAAGCGTTTGACCGAGTAGAGTGGGCATACTTATGGGCAGTGATGCAAAGAATGGGATTTGGCAAACACTTTTTAAAAGCAATAAAAATACTATATCACTCACCTAACGCAAGAGTCGTAACCATTGGTATAAAATCGGAAAAGATAAACATTACAAGAGGTACTCGTCAGGGGTGCCCTTGCTCCCCACTTCTTTTTGCGTTATTTATTAACCCATTCTTATTAAAACTATCACAATCATTACATATTAAACCTTTTTTATTTTCATCTATACCCCATTCAGTATTCGCATATGCGGATGACATTGCCATTATCACAACAGACCCAAGACTCGCTTTGATAGAGATTGAACGTCTGGCAGTGGATTTCGGAAATAGCTCTGGTTACAAATTAAATGCTGTGAAAACACAGGTGCTTTGTTCGGATTCTATCCAGTTTAACGATCACAGGGTCACCCATGAAGTGACATACTTAGGTATAATAATAAAATCCCATACACAAGAGATAGTTAAGGTCAACTGGGATAAAACAATGCTACAAATTAAGCAATCTTCAGACAGGTGGGAGAGACTCAAACTATCTATTATAGGGAGAGGTAACATCATTAAGATGAATGTATTAGCAAAGATGTTATATCTTTATCGCAGTATTCCTTTGGAGATACCCTTAAGCCACATATATAAATTACAAAGTCTATGTACAAAATTCTTTTGGGCACCGGGTAAAACAAGACGAGCAATGAAATGGTTAATTTTGCCCATAGAGAGAGGAGGGCGTGGGATTCCGGATTTTGTGTTCTATTATTGTGTTTGCTTTTTATAGAGAATGAGAATTCTGCTGACGGGAGAACAAATTGAGGATCCGGCAGAATCCCCATCGATATTTTATTTACTATTAGGGGAACACGCGAAGGGATGCTTGTTAAAAGAACTGGAGGGGCATTACTACAAACATACTCGATTCAAGGTGCTTATATCTGGATTCAAAGTGTGGAGAAGGGTTGTTAGGATATTGAAGTTAGAAAGAATCATATATTACACTCCCTTTTCTGCGGATAAATTATTACCATCAATATTTTGGGATAATGTAATAAAGGAATGGGGCAGGAAAGGTATAAGTAAAATCGGAGATTTATATGATACTGGTGGAAATTTTAATTCTCTCTTTAATATATCCAGCAAATTCCATACCTCAGTTATCGTTTTTTAAATATCTCCAAATCAGAGATTTTTGTTTAAAGAAGTTAAACAGACTCAGCCCTAATAAGTTAATAGAGGCTGTTAAATCACAAAAAAAATATTGGTACGCTTTATCGATTGCTGATGAATTACAAGACTGATGATTTGAATAAATATAATGTTTATTGGCAGAATCAACTAGAGGAAATTGATTTAAATATTGTGGATTATATCACGATGGCGAAGGATATATGTATGTCTGCTAATTTAAAAGCTCAAGTATACAAGACAATATTCAGATTATACTATACTCCTAAACGTATGTCTTCATGGGGGCCTAAGTATGATGGAAAATGCTTTCGATGTGGGGGGGGCAGATGCAGATGACATGCATGTTTTTTGTAAATGTTCGAAATTATCACCCTTCATATCAAATGTGGAAACATTTATATCTATGGTCATCCACTATCCGCTTAAAATATCCCCAGCACTTATGTTGATGGGGGGAGGAAAAATTGTCAATGATAACCAGAATATATGTAAATATAAGAACTTTTTGTTTATGGCTATGTCAATCGCTAGATTATGTATAGCCACAGAATGGTTACAATCTGAAGCACCATCGTTTGAATTTTGGAGAAGGAAACTGTTTAATATATATATGAGCTAGAATGGAATTTGTATGCTTTGAAGGGAATTAGGAAAAAACGAATAGGCATATCGACTTGGGGTATACTTAAAGAGTATCTAGATGAATAATCGGCCTTGCTATCTTTTTCTGTTCTGTCATTTTTTTTTTTTTTATTATCCGGAACCCATTATTACCCACCTAACTGCTACAATCATATAGTAATGTAAAAGTTGGTTTAGTAAATTCTTTTTCAAAGCTGTGAATGTATTTTTTGCATTGTCATTTGACCCAACGATGATAATAAATAAATAAAAAAAATAAAAAAAGGAAGCAGATTGAGCTTCTTTCTTGTTGGTTCGTGTCATGTTTTTTGATAATGCTTGGTATCAACATTTGCAAGATAGAGGAATTCTATTTTGTGAAATAGTGAGGTTTCAGTAGTGAAATTGAATGCTTGTACATAGGACCTGCGCTCTGTTTCTAAAATGTTATTTAAAAAACGATTTTGGGGCAAATGAATGGCTTTTACATTTTTGAGAAGGAATAAATAGTGTCTGCATGATTAAATAAATATATTTGAACCTTTCACAATCATGTCACCTGTGTTACCTCAGATTAGGAAGCAGATTGAGCTTCTTTCTTGTTGGTTTGTGTCATGTTTTTTGATAAAGCTTGGTATCAATATTTGCAAGATAGAGGAATTGTATTTTGTAAAATAGTAATGTTTCACTAGTGAAATTGAATGTTTGTACATAGGGTCTGCGCACTGTTTATTAAATGTTATTTAAAAAACGATTTTGGGGCAAATAAATGGCTTTTACATTTTTGAAAAGGAATAAATAGTGTCTGCATGATTAAATAAATATATTTGAAGCTTTCACAATGATGTCACCTGTGGTACTTCGGATTAGGAAGCAAATTGAGCTTTTTTCTTGTTGAATTGTGTCATGGTTTTCGATAATGCTTGGTATCAATGTTTGCAAGAGAGAGGAAATGTATTTTGTAAAATGGTGAGGTTTTAGTAGTAAAATGGAATGCTTGTACAGAGGACCTGCGCTCTGTTTCTTAATTCTTATTTGAAAAACGATTTTTGGGCAAATGAATAGCTTTTACATTTTTGACTAGGAATAAATAGTGTGTGCATGATTAAATAAATATATTTGCAGTTTTCACAATCATGTCACTTGTGTTACTCTAGATTAGGGAGCAGATTGAGCTTTTTTCTTTTTGCTTTTTGTTAAGTTTAATGATAATGTTTGGTATCAACATTTCCTAGATAGAAGAATTGTATTTTGAAAAATAGTGAGGTTTCGGTAGTGAAATGGAATGCTTGTACATATGACCTGCGCTCTGTTTCGTAAATGTTATTGGAAACGCGATTTTGGAGCAAATGAATGGCTTTTACATTTTTGAGAAGGAATAAATAGTTTCTGCAAGATTAAATAAATATATTTGAACCTTTTACAATCATGTCACCTGTGTTTCCTCAGATTAGGAAGTAGATTGTGCAGATGAGGTGAGGCATGTCCAGGGGTACAAAGGAGGTGAGGCCTGTGTCCATGAGTGCAGTGGAGAGGACTCACCTCCTCTGACCCTTGGACAAGACTCCCCTCCTCTGTGCCCCGTGGACAGGCCACAATATATTGGGTATAATTGATGGTAACAGGGTGCAGATGAGGTGAGGCGTGTCCAGGGGTGTAGATGAGCTGAGGCCTGTCTAGGGGTGCAGATGAGGTGAGGTCTGTTCAGGGTTGCAGATATGGTGAGGATTGTCCAGGGGTGCAGAGGAGGTAAGGCCTGTGTTCAAGAGTGTAGTGGGAGAGAGGCCTGTCCAGGGGTGCAAAGGTGGTGAGGCCTGTGTCTAAGAGTGCAGTGGGGGAGAGGCTTCAAGAAGTCCAGCCCACTGCACTCTTAGACACAGGACTTACCACCTCTGCTCCCCAGGACACGCATCTCTCCCAGTACACTCTTGAAAAAAGGCCTCACCTCCTCTGTACCCCTGGACAATCCTTACCTCATCTGCAACCCTAAATCGTTTTTTAAACAGGCCTAAATGTATTGGGTATAATTGATGGTAACAGGGTGCAGATGAGGTGAGGCCTGTCCAGGGGTGTACATGAGGTGAGGTCTGTCCAGGGGTCCAATTCATGTGCCCTAAATCGATTTTTAATTAATATTTCAAAAACAAAGGACAGGTCATATATAGAAGCATTCCATTGCACTACTGAAACCTCATTTTTTTTACAAAATACAATTCCTCTCTGTAGTAACATTTCTTTACCAAGTATTATCAAGAAATATGACACAAAGAAAGAATAAAAAAGTTTAATCTGTTTCTTAATCTTAGAAAACACAGCTGACATGTTTGTGAAAAGTGCAGGTATATATTTAATCATGCAGACACTGTCTAATCCTTCTGAAAAATGCTAAAGCCAATTATTTGCCCTTTAATCGTTTTTATATTAACATTAAAAAAACTGAGCATAGGTCATATGTACAAGCATTCCATTTCACTACTGAAACCTCATTTGTTTTACAAAATACAATTCCTCTATGCAGCAGAACATTTTTACCAAGCATTAACAAAAAAATAACAGAAAGTAACAATAAAAAAACACAATCTGATTCATAATATGAGGAAACACACCTGACATGATTGCGAAAGGTGCAGAGGAGATTGGGAAAGTCGAAATGGCTTTCATGATTGTGAAAGTTGCTGAGGAGGTGAGGCCTGTGTCTAAGAGTGCAGTGGGGGAGAGGCTTTATAAAGTCCTGTCCACTGTACTCTTGGACACAGGTCTCACCTCCTCTGCTCCCCTGGACAGGCCTCACCTCATCTGCACTCCTGGTTAGGCCTCACCTTATCTGCAACCTGTTACCATCAATTATACCCAATACATTGAGGCCTGTCCAGGGTGCACGGAGGAGGTGAGGCTTGTTCAAGGGTCAGGGGAGGTGAGTCCTGTCCAATGCACTCTTCGACACAGGCCTTACCTCCTCTGCACCCCTGGACAGGCCTCACCTCATGTGCACAATGTACTTACTAATCTGAGAAAACACAGGTGACATGATTGTGAAATGTGCTAATATATTTTTTAAATCATGTAGATACTATCTAATCCTTGTCAATAATGTAAAACTATTTCATGTGCCTGAAATCTTTTTTTAGAATAACATTTAAAAAACAGAGAAAAGGTCATATGTATAAGCATTTCATTACACTACTGAAACGTTGCTCATTTATAAAATACAATTCCTTTATGCACCAAGGTTTCTTTACCAAGTATTGTCAAGAATGTATAAGTCTCTCTTATATTCTCTTCCTGACTTACTCTATTTTTCCATCAGTCCCCTTCTAACACCCTCTCTCTGACTCATTCCTTTTTACATCCTGACTCTGTGTTACACTCTCTTACACTTTCTCTTTGACTTACTTTCCCTTACATCCTCTCTCTGATTTACTTCCTCTTACACCCTCTCTCAAACTTACTCTCTCTCTCTACCTTTTACAGCCTCTCTCTGTTTTAGTCTCTTTTACATTCTCTCATCTTCTAACACCCTCTCTCTGCCTTACATCGTTTTACACCCTCTCTCTGTCTTACACCCTGTTACATCCTTTTTCTGACTTACTCCCTTTGTCCCTTTCTTTGACTGACTCCCTCTCCCTATTACATCCTTTTTCTGTCTTACAACATATTATACACTCTTTCTGTCTTACTCCTTCTCTATGTTTTACTCCCTCCACCTGTTTCTTTGTCTGACTCTCTCTGTCTTTTTGTGTTAGTTCCTCTAGCTCTTTTTCTCTGTCTTACTCCTAGTTACATAGTTGCTGTGATATAAACTTCGATATGTTGTAAACTAGTGTTTATATCGTTTGCTTATTGTCATTGCTTTGTTGTTTGGTAATAGTGGTCTAAAATGTGTTATTTTTTTCTTTAACACAGATTGAAATCAAGATTTTAATAGTAAGGAAATATGCCCTCAAGGCAGAGGAGAAGAAAAGATGCCAAGCCAAAAAAATCAAAAACAGCAACGGAATTAAAGCACTCGTCTACAACAAATACTTCAAAAAACAGGAAAAAAGCTCCTGGTAAGACAACTAAGTCTTTCTTTCGGAACATATGTAGATCAAGAAAAAATGTTGATGAGAATGTGAATATACAGAAGGAGAGAGCAAATTTGAAAAGGAAGGAGAGGCCCCCCAAAAATGTTACTACTGGAGCAGGAGAGAATAATATGTATAGGAATAGAAGGCAAAACCAATTTAGGGACATTCGTAAATGAATGTTTCGCAATAGGGTGGTTTTAAATTTGTTAAAAAATATTAAGAAAGGTAAACAGAGAGCTGCTTTTTATAAGAAAAAGAAAAGTGTAGAGAAGATTGTTGATCAGGCTTTTGAAGTTAAGAAAAAATTATTTATTTTAGTAATTAATAGAATTAGGACACTTAACAAGACAATTGATGTTTTCAAATCAAACAGTAGATGCAAAAAAATAATTAATCGGACTAATTTTTGTAAAGTTTTTTCTGGAGAATGGATGCATAGTTCAAGTTGTGAGCCATTTTTTAATGAGGGGAGTTACTTCCAGGAGAATGATTTGGTGCATGCAGTTGACACCAGTGGTCGAGCATATGAGGTGAAAGACGGTTGTCCGATTGAAAAAGAGAAACTTGTGTCTAGAGATGCAGAAGAGGTGTTAACTGATGAAGTTTTAGGGAGACGTACTAAGAGTCCAGTGTACACTTGGAAGTGTAGTAGTATTTGTAGTGTGCGACAGGATTCAATCGATTTGCTTCGTAATTTCTTACGTACATATAGTAAGAAAAGTCTAAAACAGAAAATAAAGATGTTGCAAGACTTAGATCCTTGCAGAGTGAGAGAAAACACAGGTTTGCATGGGCATTCACTGGCTTGTCTTTCTAGAAAAGTATGTCAGAGTGTTTTTCATCCTTTTAGGATGTTAGCAGTGCATCATAACAACATGAGGAAATTAGTGAGAAGGTTGTATTATGCAAAAAGTCCAGCACTTAAGCTTAAACAACTAAACAGTGATTTATATGCAGAAAGTGAAATGGAAAATAATAGTGAATGGAAGAATTTTGCAACTTTTTTGTTGGTGGAGAATTCTTTTGATTTGAGTTCTGATCAGCGTATTTGTAAATATTGTTATAATAAATTAAATGAAAACAGAATGCCTGCTAGAGCTGTTCATAATAATCTTGAGTTGGTAGACATTCCTCCTGAATTGATGGATTTAAATACATATGAATCTATTTTGATTCAATGTGTCCATCCTTTTCAGGCTATTGTTCGCATGGAGCCTAAGATAGGGAATTTGCCTCCTTCAGATTTACAGAGAGGATTAAAGGGAAGAGTTGTTTATTTGCCTCTAGATTTCAAGAAAAATATTGATACAATTGGTGTAGAGAAAGTGGAAGAGGAACCTCTGGTTATTCTAGTTAATGGGGTTCCGACAAAGAGTAAGAAAATCTGGCAAGACTTAGTGGATGTTAGGAAAGTCAAAAAGGCAACGTTGTATTTGGTCAAAAACAATGAGTACTACAAAGATGTATGTGTTGGAGCAGAGGAAACAGCTGCAGAAGAAGACAGTGATTGTTCAGCCGGCCAAATTGAAAAAGTTGATGTGTCTAGAAGTGAAGAAATATATGAACATTATACTGTTCATCCTTTGCATTCCAAAGAAGTAATGGGGAATGCAATTGACTTGTTTCAAATGAAAGCAGCAAAAGGAAGTCCCATTAGTGTATGGGAAGAAAGTTTGGAACCTCGTTGTTTTCCACAGCTATTTCCAACAGGTCGAGGTGGACGATATGACGATCGACCACTTCAAATTCCTGCATCTGAATACCGGACTTTAAGATTATATGCTGAAGATCCAAGGTTTCGTCAATGCATCCCATATTTGTTTCATCTACTGTATGAAAGTGACTTGTCTGGGCTTTCTTGTGCAGTAAACCATATACTAAAAAGTGGAGCACATCTGCAAAATGTTTCGGTGAGGGACTTTATGGAGAAAGTCAATCTGCAAGACAATATTTTGGAATCTCATCTAATCAATCTCATGGCATGTCAGCGTGGTACAAATGAGTATTGGTACCGTCGTCATGGGGAATTGAAATGTATGCTAAGAAACTTAGGAACTCCTACATGGTTCCTCACTCTTAGCTGTGCTGAGTATGCATGGGACGACTTACTTCAATTTCTACGAGAGGCAAATGCAAACATACAAAATATAGAATTCAAAACACCTGGAGAACTGTGTTCTTTGGATCCAGTGAATGCATGCAGATATTTCAATCATAGATTTGAAGCGATGATGTCTTTCATTACCAACAAAAAAAATCCTCCCCTTGGAGAGGTTTTGGATTTCTTTTGGAGAAAGGAGTATCAAGCGAGAGGTGCTCCTCACATACATATGTTGTTATGGATTAAAGATGCACCCAAATTTGGAACAGATTCGGATGACACAGTGATGAGTTTCATTGAAGAGTATTCAACATGTGCTGTTCCAAAAACTACAGAAGAAAACAGTTGAAGGCAACAAGTTTTACACTTTCAATCCCATCATTGTGGAAAGTACTGTCGTCGAAAATTCTGAAACAAGGACAAGTTCTACACAAAATGTCGTTTCGGGTTTCCACGACCAGTGATTTCTAAAGGAAGAGTAAATAATTTGATGTCTTCTCTGCGACATACTGTGACGAGGAAATCACCAAAAAATACATATAATTTAAAAAGAAACGAAGAGTCCAAGTACATCAGTGACTACAACCCAGTGATTTTGTCCATGTGGAATGCTAACATGGATATTCAGTTCGTTGCTGACAACTCTATTGCTGTGGCTCGATATGTGACATCTTACATCACAAAAAAAGAAAAGACAGAGCTGAAGGAAATGTGGGAGGACATTTCACATGAAAAGAGTATAAGTAAAAAATTATACAGTTTCAGTCTGAAGATGTTGTCGCATTGAGAAATTGGAGCATATGAATGTTCTGATCGGTTATCATCAGCAAGTCTCTATGCCAAATCTAGAACAATTATTTGGGCGAGTCTAGGTCTTGCTGCAACACGAAACCGAGTTTTGAAATCTGTACAAGAAATTTAGTATTTGGCGGAGAAAGAACCAAACAGTACAGATATTTTGAAGACAAACATGTTGGATACATACTATACAAATAGAAGTAGTCATCTTGAAAACACTTGTTTGTATGAAGTTCTGCAAAACTATAGATTCAGTTTTGCTAACTCACATTCTTTTAGTATCTTTCTTACCTTCAGTTCATTTCTCTCTTCTTCTCTTCCTCTCTGTCAGTGAATGTATATGCCTTACTCTTAGTAATTTGCTCTCCTTCTATTTCTTTTACCCTCTTTTTGTCCTTCTACATTACTTTATTTCCCTTTCTGTGTCTTTCACTCGTACTTTATTTCTTAATACACTGTTATGATTTTTAACCTCTTCACTTGTATCTTTTATTTTAAAATATATATTTTACTAATTATAACTTATATTTTCTTCTCTCTTTCACAGATACAAAGTGTAGTAAAAAAATGTAATTAAAGTTACATTAATTATATGGTAAGTGTGACTGAAAAAATGTAGTTTGTCATCACCCTTTGCTTTAACCTCACTACTATTTTCTCACCCTACCTCACTCCTGTTTCCTTACTCTGCTTCCCTCACTTATTCTTATCCTCCATGTCTACTCCTCTTTCCCTTACTCTCCTATCACATTCAACTTCTTTCAGTCCCCCTTGCTTTACTTCCCTTATGTTCTGTTCCCTTCCTTCGCTCCCTCACTCATTCCCTTACTCATTTACTTCACTCCTCTCACTCCTTCTCTCAGTCCCTCTGTCCTCACAGTTCCTCACTTCCGTTCCCTCACTCTGTCTCTCTTACCGTCGCTGTCTCTGTCTCCTCACTCTGTCACTACTCTTTCGGCATGCTCACTCCCTACAACTCACCCACACTCCCTCACTTACCTTTCTTTGCTGCTTCACTCAGACCCTTTCAGTCACTCCTTCCTTTACTCTCTCTGTCCTTTCTCTCTGTCACTCTCTATGTCTTACCCTTATTTAATTTTATCCACCCTCTTTCACCCCTCTTTATTTACACTCACTGCTCTTTTCTCACCCTCCCTCACCGTTGTTCCTTTACTCCGGTTCCGTCACTACCCCTCATTCCCCATCCTTTACTGTCCTTCCTTTTACTTTCAACACCCACTCACATTCTCCCAGTACCTCTGCTTTAGTCTTCTTCCTCTCTCTTCCCTTCTTTTGCTCCCTTATTAATTTTCCTTTTCTTAGTTACACCTTCTCTCTGTTTTACTATGTAATAAACAGTTCCTCTGTGTTGCTCCCTCTAGCTCTCTTTCTCTTAACATCACTCTCTCTATGTCCTTCCCTCATGCTCACTCTTTTATTTATTATTTTTTTTTGGGTGCCGCCCCGGTACGCGTACCGGTGCGTGTACCGGTACGCGTACCCTGGAGAAAAAAGAATGACAGAGTTTTTTAAAAATGTAGTATTTTTTTTATAAATTAGAGGTAGTTCTAAAAAGAACTGTTTTTTTATCCTTTTGTTGTTTTATATTTTTTTTATTGTTTTTTTGAACATTTTTTACTTTTTTTGGCTTTTATGAAGAATTTTATATTTTTTTGTATTTTTTATGGGGACAAACAAAAAACAGGGAATTGTAAACGGCTCAACTGGAGCAAAAAAAAAAACAGGAAAAAATTAAGGTTTCTTTGGGCACTTGTGGTTGTCACCAACAAGGTTGATGAGATTAATACTTTGCTCACCATAGGTAATTGTTTTTCCACAAAATATACAAACGATTTTGTATCCACCAAACTTGGTTTGTATGTTTGGGACCATCTCCCTTGCCTCTGGACCCGATGGAGTGGGTTCTTTGCTTGTTGAGGTTCTGGAAGACGATTGGGGAAGGTTTTTGCACAGTTCTCTCACCTCTGCTGCAGAATAGTTATTGGGGTGCAATCGTTGCATGTGGCGAATCATTGTGTGATTCCCAAATGAATATTTTTTGGCTGGGTTCCCCCTGGATAGTACAGCGCCACAGAGGAGACAGGTCACCATTGCAGCGTTTACCTTCTTTGCACCCCTTGGGATTTAAAAAAACTCCCATATAAAGTGCTCCTTAGGTTTATATGTGGGATTGTCTTCAGGCAGGAACTGCCTTCTCTCATCCTCCTCCTACTCCTCCTCCTCTTCTTGTTCACCACCAATGTGATGTTGTGGTGGTCCTTGTGGTGGTGGTGGTGGTGGTGGTGGTGCAGATGCTCCAGCTGCTGCTGCTACTGTAGCAATTTCTCTATCAATAGAAGCAGGTCTTCCTCACTCAAAGAACAAAGTGAGAATGAGGAAAAAAGGTGGGGGCTTTCATCATTTGGAAAACAAAACTGTTCTGAACCAATGAAAAGTGTTATTCTCAGGTCACATGACCCGGGCTTTCATCATTTGGAAACCAAAACTGTTCTGAACCAATGAAAAGTGTTATTTTCAGGTCACATGACCCGACGCGCTTACGCTACCAGCCCCGGTGCGCACCCGGGGGCGCGCCCAGCGGCGCTTACGTTGCGCGATCGTATGCACTCGGGCGCTTCCGGGTGCGCTTACGCCGTGCGCCATAAGACGCATCACGCGGCTACGCGATACGTCACGATGATGTTTTCATTCGCGGCAATGGTGCTAACGGGACACTCACCGGTACGCGCACCGGGGTGCACCATAACACTGCGCTTACCCGTGCGTTCACCGGTACGCACACCAGGAGCGCACCAAGGCAAAACATTTTAAAAAAAGGGAAAAATATACGTAAAAAAATAGTATTACATAAATATACAATATAGGATTTATTATAAAAAATATATAATTAGCTATTAAAAAACCTATGAAATTCACTGAAAAAAACATAGGTTTGAGGCCCTATATATAGTTAGGAATTAGCATTTACAAAACCGATGAAATTCACTGAAAAAACCATAGGTTTCACACCAGTTATAGTTAGGAATTAGCATTTAAAAAACCTATGAAATTCGCTGAAAAAACCATAGGTTTCACACCAGTTATAGTTAGGAATTAGCATTTAAAAAACCTATTAAATTCACTGAAAAAACCATAGGTTTCACACCAGTTATAGTTAGCTGGAAATTTTACTCGCATATAACCATTGAAATTCCCACGTTATAGTTAGTTGGACTCACTATAACTTGCGCGAAGAGAAGGGTGCAAGGCAGAGAGGAGAATGGTGCAATTTAGAGAAGGGTGCAAGGCAGAGGGGAGAATGGTGCAAGGCAGAGGGAGAATGGTGCAAGGCAGAGGGGAGAAGGGTTCAAGGTAGAAAATGGTGCAAGGCGAAGGTGGAGAAGGGGGAGGGGGAGAAGGGTGCAAGGCAGAGGGGAGAAGGGTGCAAGGCAGAGGAGAAAAGGGTGCAAGGTAGAGAAGGGTGCAAGGCAGAGGGGTAAGGGTGCAGGGCGGAGGGGAGAAGGGTGCAAGACAGAGGGGATACGGGTGCAAGGTAGAGACGGGTACAAGGCATAGGGGAGAAGGGTGCAAGGCAGAGGGAAGAAGGGTGCAAGGCAGCGAGGAGAAAGGTGCAAGGCAGAGAGGAGAAGGGTGCAAGGCAGAGAGGAGAAGGGTGCAAGGCAGAGAGGAGAAGAGTGCAAGGTAGAGAAGGGTGCAAGGCAGAGGGGAGAAGGGTGCAAGGCAGAGAAGGGTGCAAGGCAGAGGGGAGAAGTGTGTAAGGCAGAGGGGAAAAGAGTGCAAGGCAGCGGGAGAAGCGTGCAAGGCAGAGGGGAGAATGGTGTAAGGCCAAGGGGAGAAGGAGGCAAGGCAGAGGAGAGAATGGTGCAAGGCAGAGGGGGGAATGGTGCAAGGTAGAAAAGGGTGGAAGGCAGAGGTGGAGAAGGGTGCAAGGCAGAGAGGAGAATGGTGCAAGGCAGAGGGGAGAAGGGTTCAAGGTAGAAAAGGGTGCAAGGCGGAGGTGGAGAAGGGTGCCAGGGGGAAGGGGAGAAGGGTGCAAGGCAGAGGGGAGAAGGGTCAAGGCAGAGGGGAAAAGGGTGCAAGGTAGGGAAGGGTGCAAGGCGGAGGGGAGAAGGGTGCAAGGCAGAGGAGAAAAGGGTGCAAGGTAGAGAAGGGTGCAAGGCAGAGGGGTAAGGGTGCAGGGCGGAGGGGAGAAGGGTGCAAGACAGAGGGGATACGGGTGCAAGGTAGAGACGGGTACAAGGCATAGGGGAGAAGGGTGCAAGGCAGAGGGAAGAAGGGTGCAAGGCAGCGAGGAGAAAGGTGCAAGGCAGAGAGGAGAAGGGTGCAAGGCAGAGAGGAGAAGGGTGCAAGGCAGAGAGGAGAAGAGTGCAAGGTAGAGAAGGGTGCAAGGCAGAGGGGAGAAGGGTGCAAGGCAGAGAAGGGTGCAAGGCAGAGGGGAGAAGTGTGTAAGGCAGAGGGGAAAAGAGTGCAAGGCAGCGGGAGAAGCGTGCAAGGCAGAGGGGAGAATGGTGTAAGGCCAAGGGGAGAAGGAGGCAAGGCAGAGGAGAGAATGGTGCAAGGCAGAGGGGGGAATGGTGCAAGGTAGAAAAGGGTGGAAGGCAGAGGTGGAGAAGGGTGCAAGGCAGAGAGGAGAATGGTGCAAGGCAGAGGGGAGAAGGGTTCAAGGTAGAAAAGGGTGCAAGGCGGAGGTGGAGAAGGGTGCAAGGGGGAAGGGGAGAAGGGTGCAAGGCAGAGGGGAGAAGGGTCAAGGCAGAGGGGAAAAGGGTGCAAGGTAGGGAAGGGTGCAAGGCGGAGGGGAGAAGGGTGCAAGGCAGAGGGGAGAAGGGTGCAAGGTAGAGACGGGTGCAATGCAGAGGGGAGAAGGGTGCAAGGCAGAGGGAAGAAGGGTGCAAGGCAGCAAGGAGCAAGGTGCAAGGCAGAGAGGAGAAGGGTGCAATGCAGAGAGGAGAAGGGTGCAAGGCACAGAGGAGAAGGGTGCAAGGTAGAGAAGGGTGCAAGGCAGAGGGGAGAAGGGTGCAAGGCAGAGGGTAGAAGTATGCAAGGCGGAGGAGAGAAGGGTGCAAGGCGGAGGCGAGAAGGGTGCAAGGTAGAGATGGGTGCAAGGCAGAGGGAAGAAGGGTGCAAGGCAGAGGGAAGAAGGGTGCAAGGCATCGAGGAGACGGGTGCAAGGCAGAGGGGAGAAGGGTGCAAGGCAGAGAGGAGAAGGTTGTAAGGTAGAGAAGGGTGCAAGGCAGAAGGAAGAAGGAAGAAGGGTGCAAGGCAGAGAAGGGTGCAAGGCAGAGGGGAGAAGGGTGTAAGGCAGAGGGGAGAAGAGTACAGGGCAGTGGGGAGAAGGGTGCAAGGCAGAGAGGAGAAGGGTGCAAGGCAGAGAGGAGAAGGGTGCAAGGCAGAGGGGAGAAGGGTGCAAGGCAGAGGGGAGAAGGGTGCAAGGCAGAGAGAAGAAGGGTGCAAGGCCGAGGGGAGAAGGGTTCAAAGCAGAGAGGAGAAGGGTGCATGGCAGAGGGGAGAAGAGTGCACGGTAGAGGGGAGAAGGGTGCAAGGCAGAGAGGAGAAGGGTTCAAGGCAGAGGGAGATGGGTGCAAGGCAGAGAGGAGAAGGGTGCATGGCAGAGGGGAGAAGGGTGCACGGTAGAGAAGGGTGCAAGGCAGGCGGGGGAAGGGTGCAAGGCAGATGGGAGAAGGGTGAAAGGCAGACGGGACAAGGGTGCAAGACAGAGGGGAGAATGGTGCAAGACAGAGGGGAGAAGGGTGCAAGGCGGGGGGAGAAGGGTGCAAGGCAGATGGGAGAAGGGTGCAAGGCAGACGGGAGAAGGGTGCAAGACAGAGGAGATAATGGCGCAAGGCAGAGGGGAGAAGGGTGCAAGGCAGGGGGAGAAGGGTGCAAGGCAGAGGGAAGAAGGGTGCAAAGCAGATGGGGAGAAGTGTGCAAGGCAGAGGGGAGAAGGGTGCAAGGCAGAGGGGAGAAGGGTGCAATGCAGAGGGGAGAATGGTGCAAGGTAGAAAAGGGTGCAAGGCAAAGGTGGAGAAGGGTACAAGGGGAGGGGGAGAAGGGTGCAAGGGGGAGGGAGATTAGGGTGTAAGCGGAAGGGTGAGAAGGCTGCAAGCCAGAGGGTAGAAGGGTGCAAGGGGGAGGGTGAGAAGGGTGCAAGGCAGAGGGCGATAAGGGTGTAAGGCAGAGCGGTGACGGGTGCAAGGTAAAGAAGGGTGCAAGTCAGAGGGGGAGAAGGGTGCAAGCGTGAGGAGGAGAAGGGTGCAAGGCAGAGAGGAGAAGGGTGCAAGGCAGAGGGGAGAAGGGTGCAAGGCTGAGAGGAGAAGGGTGCAAGGCATAAGGGAGAAGGGATCAATGCAGAGAGGAGAAGGGTGCAAGGCAGAGAGGAAGGTGCAAGGCAGATGGGAGAAGGGTGCAAGGCAGAGGGGAGAAGGGTGCAAGGCAGAGGGGAGAAGGGTGCAAGGCAGAGGGGAGAAGGGTGCATGCAGAGGGGAGAAGGGTGCAAGGCAGAGGGGAGAAGGGTGCAAGGTAGAGACGGGTGCAATGCAGAGGGGAGAAGGGTGCAAGGCAGAGGGAAGAAGGGTGCAAGGCAGCAAGGTGCAAGGCAGAGAGGAGAAGGGTGCAATGCAGAGAGGAAAAGGGTGCAAGGCACAGAGGAGAAGGGTGCAAGGTAGAGAAGGGTGCAAGGCAGAGGGGAGAAGGGTGCAAGGCAGAGGGTAGAAGTATGCAAGGCAGAGGAGAGAAGGGTGCAAGGCGGAGGCGAGAAGGGTGCAAGGTAGAGATGGGTGCAAGGCAGAGGGAAGAAGGGTGCAAGGCAGAGGGAAGAAGGGTGCAAGGCATTGAGGAGACGGGTGCAAGGCAGAGAGGAGAAGGGTGCAAGGCAGAGAGGAGAAGGGTGTAAGGTAGAGAAGGGTGCAAGGCAGAAGGAAGAAGGGTGCAAGGCAGAGAAGGGTGCAAGGCAGAGGGGAGAAGGGTGTAAGGCAGAGGGGAGAAGAGTACAAGGCAGTGGGGAGAAGGGTGCAAGGCAGAGAGGAGAAGGGTGCAAGGCAGAGAGGAGAAGGGTGCAAGGCAGAGGGGAGAAGGGTGCAAGGCAGAGGGGAGAAGGGTGCAAGGCAGAGAGAAGAAGGGTGCAAGGCAGAGGGGAGAAGGGTTCAAAGCAGAGAGGAGAAGGGTGCATGGCAGAGGGGAGAAGAGTGCACAGTAGAGGGGAGAAGGGTGCAAGGCAGAGAGGAGAAGGGTTCAAGGGAGAGGGAGATGGGTGCAAGGCAGAGAGGAGAAGGGTGCATGGCAGAGGGGAGAAGGGTGCACGGTAGAGAAGGGTGCAAGGCAGACGGGACAAGGGTGCAAGACAGAGGGGAGAATGGTGCAAGACAGAGGGGAGAAGGGTGCAAGGCGAGGGGAGAAGGGTGCAAGGCAGATGGGAGAAGGGTGCAAGGCAGACGGGAGAAGGGTGCAAGACAGAGGGGAGAATGGCGCAAGGCAGAGGGGAGAAGGGTGCAAGGCAGGGGGAGAAGGGTGCAAGGCAGAGGGAAGAAGGGTGCAAAGCAGATGGGGAGAAGTGTGCAAGGCAGAGGGGAGAAGGGTGCAAGGCAGAGGGGAGAAGGGTGCAATGCAGAGGGGAGAATGGTGCAAGGTAGAAAAGGGTGCAAGGCAAAGGTGGAGAAGGGTACAAGGGGAGGGGGAGAAGGGTGCAAGGGGGAGGGAGATTAGGGTGTAAGCGGAAGGGTGAGAAGGCTGCAAGCCAGAGGGTAGAAGGGTGCAAGGGGGAGGGTGAGAAGGGTGCAAGGCAGAGGGCGATAAGGGTGTAAGGCAGAGGGGTGACGGGTGCAAGGTAAAGAAGGGTGCAAGTCAGAGGGGGAGAAGGGTGCAAGCGTGAGGAGGAGAAGGGTGCAAGGCAGAGAGGAGAAGGGTGCAAGGCAGAGGGGAGAAGGGTGCAAGGCTGAGAGGAGAAGGGTGCAAGGCATAAGGGAGAAGGGGTCAATACAGAGAGGAGAAGGGTGCAAGGCAGAGAGGAAGGTGCAAGGCAGATGGGAGAAGGGTGCAAGGCAGAGGGGAGAAGGGTGCAAGGCAGAGGGGAGAAGGGTGCAACTTCAGAGGGGAGAAGGGTGCATGCAGAGGGGAGAAGGGTGCAAGGCAGAGGGGAGAATGGTGCAAGGCAGAGGGGAGAATTGTGCAAGGCCGAGGGGAGAAGGATGCAAGGCAGAGAGAAGAAAGGTGAAAGGCAGAGAGGAGAAGGGTGCAAGGCAGAGAGGAGAAGGGTGCAAGGTAGAGAAGGGTGCAAGGCAGAGGGGAGAAGGGTGTAAGGCAGAGAATGGTGCAAGGCAGAGGGGGGAATAGTGCAAGGTAGAAAAGGGTGGAAGGCGGAGGTGGAGAAGGGTGCAAGGCAGAGGGGAGAATGGTGCAAGGCAGAGGGGGAATGGTGCAAGGCAGAGGGGAGAAAGGTTCAAGGTAGAAAAAGGTGCAAGTCGGAGGTGGAGAAGGGTACAAGGGGGAGGGGGAGAAGGGTGCAAGGGGGAGGGTGAGAAGGGTGCAAGGGGAATGGCGAGATGGGTGCAAGGCAGAGGAGAGAAGGATGCAAGGGGGATGGTGATGAAGTTAAAAATGTCCCCCCCTGGAAACATTTCTGCTGACGCCAGTGCCTCTGTCTTGCCCAGATCCATATCGAAGACAGCCTATACCTCAACCATATTTTGGTTTGTATGATCTAACAGCTGAATCTCGAATTTCCTTTTGTTTCTCTCTCACTCGCTCTATTTGTACTAAATATCTGGTATTACACCTGATTTGAAATGCAATTTCATGATCTGTCCATTCGAATTGAGGCTTTAGATAAATGTTTTCGAAAAGTAATTATTATCGTATGTGTTTCATTTCTTTGGGTCAAAACTTTGGTATGTGGAATTAATGACACTGAGTAAGGTACTGAAATAGGCACAAATTTGTAATTTCCTTATTCCAGATCCTCGTAAGGAAATTGCCTCACATTCTCCAAACATCCAAGTCCCTGGTAGCTCAACAAAAGATCCATTGGAGGACCAAGCTTTGATAATTAGGATGGTGAATAATTTGTAAAGGAAAGGAAAATATATGTTTATGGGCCCAGTTGGTGATGATAAATTGTAGTGGTGTAGAGAAAATAAATTTGATAAGCTTTCCGCTGCAACAGTTTTCTGGTAGCTTGTTGGATGGTTAGTTTAACTAAAAAAACTAGGATATGAGGAGATGTGGTTATAAAAAGATGTTTCTAGTAGCTTAGAAGAAGTAGTAGGGTTCTGACTAATGGTGGAAATTTTGACTCGGCAAAGACTGAAATGGATTTGTAATCGCAGAAGTACTATGTCATGTTGTGAAAATTTGTAAGTCTATGTTGTATTGAGTTTAGGTCCGTCAAGGCATAAGTGAGTATGGGTCCGTCTAGGCCTAAGATCCCAGGATATGCACCTACGGGTAGGTCTAAGTATGGCATACAGTAAGTGTGTTTGTCTGGTGTTATGTGAGTACTGTACATGAGACCTCATTGCCAGTACTGAGAAAGGGAACTTTGAAGTGTGACAAGTTGGAAGTGTTGAGGTTTCTTCAAGTAGCGCACCGGGAGGGATCCTAAAGATTTTTTTACTTACAGAGAGTGAAATTGTGCTGGTTGAGGTTTCAGTGGAAGTGAATGAAAATTGTATGAATGAGTGGGAATCTATAATACTTTTAGTGGAGCAGACAAAGTTGTTTAATGTTTGTATTTGTTTTGTGTGAAATTTGTTCTAAAAAGATGAAAAACACAAAGATGATGAAACAGTTTGTGAAGGGAGGGTCAGTTGCAATGAGGAGTTAGAATGACATCATACAAGTGCCACACTGGTATTGGTGCTTGGTGTGAAGCCGAGCTGGTATTATTAGCTGAGAAAGAACAGCGATTGGAAGTAAGAAGAATAATATGGAAGAGAGTTTGGAGGAAGAGAAACAGACTGCATTGAAAGAATGAAATCATGACATTCTTTAAGCTATTACAAGCTTTAATACACAAAGATGAGCCTATTCCTACTAGGGAAGGAGTTCCTGTAGCCCTGGAAGATACAGCTGCTTTGCAAATGTCAATAGAGAGAGTATGTCATACTTGTACCTGGTTGGAGAATTAGGTAAAATATACTGAGAAGGATGGTCCCTTAGCGTCTTCCACAATATGGGACATTTAATGTAAGGATTTTAGAAAACTTCAGGAGACAGATGAATGAAATGAAACCTAGTCCTAGACCCATGGAATATGAAGCTCTTGGAGAGTGAGAACACAAAGCCCATTGAAGAGAAAAGGAGAAATGTCAGGGGAGATATAGAAATATGTTTTTTTTCTTCAATATTGGTGTCTTTTATTTGTAAATTTGTAAATACTAAAATCTGGTGAGCAATGCCAATTCACGTTCTAGTTGCTATGGATATTGAAATATGTTAAGTCGATATGCAGAGGCAAAATGGATTCCCAGAAGAAGATATGGAGACTAGATGTTTCTTTGTGTGCACAAATATATCCCGTAATGGTGGTTGAAAATAAGGAAGGAGAATAGAGTAAGGAGGAAAAGAAACATACTAGAGAACCAAAAGCTCAAGAACTAACATTGACAGATAAGACTCTGGAGGATATAGATGATTGAACAAATGATTGTTAAATAGACCTCTACCTTATCATGAAGAACAGAATAGTTCAGGGACGATTCTGTTTGTGGGGTTAACACCAGAAGCCCCACCTGCAAATTTAGATCCAACCATCAAAAATATTTGTTTGAATGGAGATCAGACTCCAGAGAGAGCAGTATTTCCAAATGTGGTTATGACAAATAGTTCATATGCATTATCAGTTCCAGTAACTATAGGTCTGGTTGTTCCTCTATATCAAACAGGACGAGGAGTTTCAAAAGTTCATGCAATAACGGTTCCAACTGGAACTATAGAAGAGAACCATTCCTTGCATTAGATGAGCGAGAAAGTGAGAGATCAGGTAGCATTATCTACACCAGAAAGAACTGAAACCCATGAGCGTGATGTGGAGATGAATAATAGAATTAATTCTACCATGGAAGCTGGACTAGAACCATTAATAAGTGTTACAGAAAAGAGTCTTGAAACACCAAGTAGAGGTCAGAGAATAATTGCTTGGAAGGTTTTGCAAATGGGAAATCAGAAAGAAAATTCACAGGTAATGCAAAGAGCAGGAGAAGCTAGTCGAGAATCACAGAGATCAGAGATGAGTACATCGATAGGGCCATCATCGGAAGAACTTGACGATTGGATTAGAGATATAGCTCCTGCTGGTAGCGTACAGGGTAATGCAAATCAAAACATGAGAATAGGTGTAATCAAATTAAAAGTGGAAGTAGAAGAGATGATTTTGGGAACAATTAGTCCAGAGAGACTAGTGAAATACCGTGCGAAAGAATTACTATTTATGTGCAAAGATATCACAGGAAAAGCTGGAAATACACATGAAAATGTTGCTGAGGTAGCACATGGGGTGGATGTAGAAAAATCCAAAGCCTTACAGAAAACATATCGATTGGATTTCAGTGATAGAGATTTGGAAAGTTAGAATCCTTCTGGAAAAAGACTGCAGATGAAAGAGTTATTAAAAACGTTTAGGTAATGGGGTGAAGTAGAGAGATAGGAAGGCAGACGGGGTACAAAGGAAGAAGACACAGCAATGGTTCTACCCTTATACCCAATGATAAAAAATGAAAAGGGTGAGGCAGATGTAATGGCATGTCCCATGAGAGAGGTACCAGGAGTAGGGTATGCCCATGACCCCTGGATTAGACAGGATATTTGTCTTTTACCAATGATTTCCCAAGGTTGAGGGAGAAACCTGTTGAGTGGTATAAATAGGTGGAAAGAATTGTGACAGTTTCATATGTCTTGCTAAAAGATTTGGATGCTTTCTTTGATATTGTGCACCCAACAGATGTATGGGTGGAATGTAAGATTGTTGTC
Source organism: Lissotriton helveticus (assembly GCF_964261635.1). Taxonomy (NCBI): domain Eukaryota; kingdom Metazoa; phylum Chordata; class Amphibia; order Caudata; family Salamandridae; genus Lissotriton; species Lissotriton helveticus. Next base: position 449,927,969 of record NC_136061.1, read on the forward strand.
AATTGGCCAGAGACAGAACCTGATAGAGATGCAAAAACAGGTGCGCCATTAGTGGAAGTGATGAAAATATTCCATCAGGTCATTACGTATTTGAAACGGAAGATTTCACTTAAAGAAATGGATTGAGTAAAAATGGACAGGAATGCTCAAGAATTGAAAGAATCAGTTGATGAATATTACAAGAGACTTTTACAAGTGTTCGAACAGTATAGTGGAATTCAGAACGTGTCAGAAAAAGATATGGGACATTTTGTGTATCGTTTTGTGTATGGTTTGAGGCCTGAGTTTTGTGCCATGAATCAGCAACATCTAATTTGTTGGCAGAGTAATTACATAGATGAAATACTTTGTTATGCCAAGTATTGTGGAGACAATATTGATTCACGCCACAAAAAGTTAAAGGAGAAAATGTAGTTGTCACAAAGGAAAGCAGCTAAGACAGGATATGTTGGGTTTGATTCAGATTTTTGGGGCAGGATAGAGGGAAATGGTCAGACTGCTACTGAAAATAAAGGTGAGATAGTAAATCCCATGCAAAATGTTATGCCTCATGGAAGGGGCTGAAGATCAAATATAGAAACATTGAAAAAGACGTATTTGTGTTACAGTTGCGGAAAGTTCGGACATTGTAAGAGTGAGTGTAAGTCTAATTTGGCTTATCAAGTAAATGGACAGACAATTGCGACAGGTGCAGATGAAATGATACAGCCACAGGTAACTAATGGTTTGATGAATCAGCCGATGCCGAGTGTAAGGGGTCAGAATTAAAATATGCCTCAAACTCCTATGCGAAATTTGAATGCACAGGTACAGAAATACAATGTAAATATGGGTTTCCATACAAATGATCAATAAAATCCAAATGTGCAAGTGGCATCACAACATTTGTTGCAGATGGATGACAGTGACTCTGATACGTACCAATGACGGTGCCTGAGAGGGTTCATCCTTAGAGGTAGATCAGAATGATCCTTATGTGGATGGCAAGGTTAATGGAACATATATTTCATTCCTTGTATATACTGGTGCTACCCGATCCACTGTGAGAACTTTGGAAATTCCCAACCTACCCCACTCGGGAGAACGAATCTACGTAGTAGGAGTATTGAATCAATTGATTTCAACACCAGTGACAAAGCCTGTGCAAGTACAGATTGGAACTTTTGAGGATTTACATAAATATGTGGTATGTGATTCTAGTCCGGTAAATTTGTTAGGGCGAGACTTATTGAGTAAAATGAATTGTTCCATCTATTGTATGCGGATGTGGTGTTAAAAATGTCAAAAGACAAAATACTGAAGTAAAGTGTTTGTATCCCTTACTTATTGAAAGCGACTTACCTCCTGTGTTAAGAGATACAGTCTTACCTAAATTGTGGGATTTTACAGGAAAGGACATTGGGTTGATAAAAGGAGTACCTTCAATTCGAATCGCAGTAAAACCAAATGTAGAAGACCCAAGAACTCCAGCATATAATCTAAGCCCCGAAACTATTGCTGGAAAAACACCATTGATGAAGACTCTGATCAAACTGAGAATTCTGAGAGAGATTTTGGGCAGTCCGTGTAATTCACCTATCATGGGCATACGAAAACCAAACTGAAAAATAGAATTGTTCAGGATTCGAGGAAAATTAACCAGATTGTGATATCTTGTTGTCCATAGTTCCAAATCCTGCTGTGATTCTATATCAGATTCCATGTAAAGCTGAATGGTTTTCGGTAATTGATTTGTGTCAAGCTGTTTTCTCCATTCCCTTGCATCCGTATAGCCAATATCTATTTGCATTCCGGATCGGAAAACGTGTTTTGGCATGGTGCCTAGTTCTACTAGGGTATACGGAAAGTTCCTCGATCTTCAATCAAATATTGAAGATAAATTTGGAATAATTGTAAATGCTGAATCACTCTGTGCATGTGCAGTACATTGATGATTTGTTAGTTGCATTAGGAACTAAAGAAGCTTGCGATTTCGACACTGTTGACTTACTGCATCATTTGGCAATGAGTGGAAATAAGGTGTCACCTACAAAACTCCAGTTCTATAAAAGAGAAGTTCTCTATTTGGAACACCACATTGAAAAAGGAGTCAGAAAAGTGGCACAGGGTTGAATCACTGCTATTTTGCAGATGAATCCGCCTAATATACAAAAGGAAGTTTGCATGTTTTTGGGAATGGTTGGTTATTGCAGGCAGTGGATACCAAAATGTTTTCTGATAGCCAAGCCACTTCAGAGACTGACATACAAAGATGTGTCCGATCCTGTACCATGGGATGAAGAATGCATGCCCTCTTTTCTGGAAACGGTTTGTGTCAAGCTACAGCATTTGGGAATGCCTGACTTTAACAAGAGTTTTACTCTGGTTTGCAGTGAGCATGAAAGATTGTGCACTATCAGTTCTAACACAAATGCATGGAAATGCTTGCAGACCTGTTGAATATTTTTCAGCTACATTGGTTCCTATTGCTGCTGTTTTACCAGGATGTTTGAAAGCTGTCTCTTCGACGTGTGAGTTTGGAGCAATGTGAAAATATAGTGATGTGTCATCCTTTGAAAAGTGTACGTGCCACATTCTGTTGTGATTTTGTTTACTCGAACACAGCATCTCACAAGTAGTCAGTTAACGAACAATGAACAAGTGATTGTGGGTGCAGAAAATGTGACTGTGATGAGATACACAAGTTTGAATCCAGCAACCTTGATGCCGTTACCAGGATATGAAGTTGTAATGGATGAAGCTGATCATGATTGTCTTCACACAACTGAATTGTGTACCAAACCGGGGCCTGACATCCAAGATGCCCTGTTGCCTGAGTCGGATCATGTTTTGCATGTGGATGGATCATGCTAGAGAGATTCAGGAGGTATATTGCGAGCTGCGTATACAATTTGTACTGTGGTGGGTGTAGCTGAAACCTCATGGTTGAAAGGAGTGTATTCAGCACAAGTGGCTGAATTGAATGCACTTACCAGGGCTTGCAGCATTTCAGAGCAAATTACAGTAACCATTGTTATGGACAATCAATATGGTTTTGGGGTGGTACATGACTTTGGGCAGTTGTTATCTCGGCATGGGTTCTTGAGCTCTTCAGGTTCACTAATACGAAATGGAGAGTGCATGAAAAACCCACTGATGGCACTACAACTGCCAGCTCAGATTGCGGTGATGAAGTGTTCCGCTCACCAGACTGGCCATGATTATGTGACGGTTGGAAATAGTTATGCAGATGAGACTGCACGTTATTGCCCCCTAAATTCTTACGCATTTAATGGGGAATGCTTGAAGGAACAGTCTGAGGACACAAAATGAAGATTGATGTTTTCAGTTGTGGAAACTTAGGAAGAGGTTAAATAATTACAAGATGTAGTTCCACAAGCAGAGAGAGAAGGGTTAATTAAAGTAGGATGTAATTGTAGACAGGAATATAAGGTATGGGCGAATACGACTCATTACATCGCATAGCAATCCCACGCATGCCAGTACAATGCGGGTATTACTACGCAATGTCAATTACTGTAACGATTACATTTTGCAGTGAAGTACGTTGTATTCTAATTGACGATCGCATCAGAGGCAGCACTTTTATTAACAATTACAATAGAAGTGTTAATATTATCTCCCTCTTTGTAAAAAGTCCTTGATTGATATTCGGACTTGCTTCAGTGAATACCTCTCTTTTTCTCTACTTTTTGCCCTCATAAAATGACCGCCACGTTAGAGCGACTGTGAGGTCATGGTTTGCAATTGCCGGTTCACGTGACACCGCTGATCTGGACTGTCGGGTTTACGGGGCTTCATTTAAAAGCAGTCGCGGGCATCATTAAAATCTTATTGCCGGTTCACTGACATTTCCTGCAGCGCCCACCTGCACTGCAATACTAGCGTTGTGGTAAGTGGCTTGGTGAAGCGCTCAGGTTTACTAATGGCTGTTTGGTAGTATTGATGTCATCACTAATGCGGGGTTACTTGTTTGCTATGCAGTGGGAAGGAGACCTCTTACACTCGGGTGCATTATTGACTGTGTTAGTCCATGCCGTAAGGCTGTTGGGGATACTGAGACAGCGATGTGTTAGGTAGTGGGAGGGAGACAACCACACATATGTTCTAACGTGTCAGTATGTTAAGATAGGGGATCGCTTGTCACGTTTGTTATCCATGCTAAATTGCCTGTCATATGCATCCATTATTACTTAGTTTTCACATTTCTGCTCCTTGCCTTTGTCCCCTATAAATCGGACTGGAATTTACCGTGGTTTAATATATGTGTGACTTGTTAAAATACTAACGCAATGTGACTACAAAAATATAGATTGTTAAATGGTGGTTTGAACGTTATGTATGTTAGCTGGCCCTCTTCTTTTTGATCGAATACATGGGGCTGACTGCATATGATCTCTTTAAGTCAATTACTTTCAATTGTTAGCAGTACGTAGACCTTCTTGTGTTTCGTTGGGCTAATCATGATAATTTACTCTTATAGGTCTTATGTACATGCCATTCTGACTGACAACTATTGAGTTGGTCTGAAATGGGACGCCCTCATTGGCTGGATTCGTTTTGGGCACGCTGGTTGCTCTTATTGATCTTGCCCTTAACCACGTGGAGTGACAGTATATTTAGGATGTCGCGTTACTCTTTCAAATAGATTCCTATATTTTTCCTTCAGGTGCAATACTCTCCTTATATCACAAGGCTTTGACCCTGTGTTTAGGATATTCTTACAGTGCTCGGGATGCAAATGTACTGTTTTTAAAGGTATGCCCTAGCTTATAAGTTCTATTCTTGAACTGTATACTGGGTATTTGGCTATCTTTGGCTATCTCTACATGCCAACTGGTACATAGTGCATGGAAAGGTTACCAATCTTGTCTCTTTTTTTATTCTGTTGAATCTAGATATTTCTCGCCGAACTGCGTATATTGAACTACGTTCGAATTGGGCTGAAACAGACGTCATTATAGTGGGACGTGGCCATGCTGGTGGTTATTAGTCTTTGTTGCCTAGATATATACAGTGCAAAATTCTAAACACAATGTAAGATAATGATATATGGGACGGATGACCATATTTGCTATTATCATTCTCCATTTACAAATTGTATCTGACTCCTATTTCATATCTTGTAGACCTTGCTGGATGGGGAACTGCTCTCTGAAGAGAACTCCCCTCCCCCGTTTCCTACAAATAAACAGAGGGGTTTGATTACATCCCAATCTAGTGGTGGGTACCATTCTAACCCTACTAATACTGTGCCTGTATACTGTGTGTTGAACCTGTTACTTAATTCCCTGCTGCTCTACTGTCCCATCCCCTCGTCCTCCCACCCTCTCCTCCTTCATTGGTGTGTGTGTTGAACCTGTCATCTAAATCACTGCTGCTCTGCTTCTCTGCCCACCCCCCCTCATCCTTTACTGGTGCCTTCTCACCCTGTTTTTCCTTCAGGGACCTTTGGGTGAGTTCTTTCTGTTTTTTTCCTCTCCCTCTTGACCAATTGGTTTAAACTGTATTTTTAATTATGTATATAAGTATAGGAGACAGAGGGTCTCCAGGATAAATTAAGTCCCGGCTGGGACGTTCTTAATTCCTCTTTGTGTCCAAAAGTATTAAGCACTGTCTTTTTATTGATCCTTTGCAAATAAGGAAGTGATAAAATGGTTCAAGATATTGTGTGTCTGTCTTTGTTGTGTTCCTTGGGCAGTTAATCAAGCCCGCCTGTTCTTATGTATGAATTGTTCATTTTTTGTTGTAAGTTTGTGCTTATATTTGTATATTTATGTGTTTGTACTTAACAGCCCTGAAGCAGTCCTTTATAAGGATGAAACGCGTCCGCTGTTCGCTGTGTTGAACTCTGTGTTTTATCCTGAATGGAAATGAGATAAAAAGAAAGAAAGAAAAAAAGAAAACACCAAAGACTTTTTTTTACTTTCTGGACAATTGATTTGCTTATGTTGATAAAAGTGGTGCACCTTTGCTTCTTTTGAAAAAAAATTTGAGTCCCGGTTGGGAACTAGTACTGTGATGGTGGGTACCAAACAGTGTGCACACAGCTCCCACCTAATTTAGAGGGAACATCATCAGTAGAGTTGAAAATCGGGTAAGGTGCTGTTAGCTAGGAGCCTCTGCTGTCAGTTCTTCTTTTTCTGTACTACAAGATACCATTACAATGCAAAATTTTACCACAACTATACCTTTACCACGCATGGCATTACAACTCAAAGGCATGCGTGGTAAAGGCATACTCATTGTAAACGTTTGCAAGTTAAGTGACTCAACCCTACCCTACCCTAAACCCTATTGTAGTACCACTGTGCGACCCTCCCCCAACCCCAGACCTCTCCCTACAATAATACTACACTACTCTGCATGACCCCTAACACACCCCTAATCCCTAAAATACTACCCTACACTACACAAACACCACAGCACTACCCTAAACCCTAAAACAATACCCCCAGCTTAACCCTCCCCCATTCCAGTCCCTACACTCAAACACTACCCTGTACGACCCACCGACACTACCCTAAACCCTAAAACACTACCCCCAGCATGACCCCCCCCCAGTCCGGTCCCTACACTGAAAAACTACCCTGCACAACTCAACAGCACTACCCTGAACCCTAAAACCCTACCCTATACTACACAAACACCACAACACTACCCTAAACCCTAAAATACTACTCCCAGTATGACTCTCCTCCTACCCCCAGTCCATTCCCTACACCAAACACTGCCCTGCACGACCCCCCAACACTACCCTAAATTCTAAAACACAACCCTACTCTACACAAACACCACAACACTACCCTAAACCCTAAAACACTACCCCCAGCACGACCCTCCGCCTGTCCCCAGTCCAGTCTCTGTACTCTAACACTACCCTGCATGACCCCCGACACTACCCTAAAACCTAAAACACAACCCTACACTACATAAACAGCACAACACTACCCTAAACCCTAAAACACTACCCCCAGCACGACCCTACCCCTACCCCCATTCCGGTCCCTACACTCCAACACTTCCCTGCACGACCCACCAACACTACCCTAATGCTAAAACACAACCCTACACTACACAAACATTACATTACTTCAACACTACCCTAAACCCTAAAAAAGTAACCCTCAATGCAAACGCAATCCCCCTTACCTCTCTCTCCCTGTGGTTCCTCCCTCCTGGTTCCGGTGTCGTTTGAGGGGCGGTGCACGTTGTTTTGAGGAAACGGACCAGCCTCAGTTTCCTCACAACAATGTGGATAGCCATTACATCGCATGCGTTGTAAAAACGCATGCAATATCATGGTATACATAGTAATGGTTAAGCATTGTTACATCGCATACATTGTAACAAATACAATGTAATGACTTGCGGGGTAACAGCCTCGTTGTAATGGCTGTTTACCAACATGGGCATACATGGATGGGAGACCTGTGTAGCCTGTTGTCTCCGATGGCAAGAAATTACCATGGACCTGCACATGTGGGAAGAGATGCTATGTTACGTCCCTTTCGGGCAGGCCTGGTACAATCCGCGATTTATAGCCATTGCAGAGAGCCTGTGTTACAAATGTGTGATATGTCAACAACAAAATGCAGGAAGAAAAACAGTGGTCAATACAAGTTACATTGGAAAATCAAGAGGTCCTTTTACCCCACACAGCTTGATTTTATTGAAATACCCCCTTGCAATGGACTGAAATATTTCATTATGATTGTGTGTCTCTTTTCTCGTTGGGTAGAGGCTTACCCCTCAAGATGTAATGATAGCCTAACAGTAGCTAAACTAGTTCTAAGAGAGCTGATCCTATATTTGGATTTCCAGTCTCTTTGGAATCGGAGAGAGGTACCCACTTCAAGAATAAAGTGGTACAAATGCTTTATGCTGCATTGCAAATTGAACAAAGGTTATACTGTGCCTATTGACCAGAGGTACCTGGTGTTGTTGAACAGGTTAATGGAACTATAAAGTCCTGATTGGCAAAAATGAATGCATCCACATTCCTGAAATGGCCTGATGCACTACCTCTGCTGTTGATGAGTTTGCGAAGCATCCCAGACAGAAGAACAGGACTGTCCCCTCATGAAATAAGCATGGGGAGAGCTAGGATGCAGCCTACAATCCCAGCAAACCAGCTTGTGAATATTTCAGATGACTTGGTACTCGATTATTGTAAAGGATTGGCTGATGTGGTGCATTCTGTGTCCCACCAAGTTTGAGAAGTTGCAACTTCAGTTTAACAGGAACAGTGTCACGACTTGCGCCCGGGTGCATGGGTACTAGTAAAGAAGCATGTGGGAAAGTCCTGTTTCGAACCTCGTTGGTGGGGGCCTTATAAAGTGATACTTGTAACCACAACTAGGTAGACCACTTAGATGGTCTACCTAATTGGTGCATGCAGCCCACACTCGTCGAGTCCCATGTCCTCTTGAAAGTGCGTGGTCTGTGGTGGATGATTCGGTGGTAAGAGAGAGAGGTCCCATTCAGACCGAGCACAGAGTAGGGGGGTGCCCGTTAGTGGGTCTCGAAACACTGGTTTAAATGAGAATCAAGGAAAGTTGATCCCAGTTGGTAATGAGGGTCAAAGTGAAGGGGATACAACTAAGAAAAGTATTGACTCAAATGATGTGAACAGTGTACCAGAACAACGAGTATGAAAAGGAGACCATTGGCCCAGAAAATCTGAAAGATTGAGACACATAATGACCACAGGAAAAATTCCTTCCACTGTGATTGCAGTCTCTAATCAGTCTGAGCAAAGTGATACAGATGGAGAAGAATCTACAGTACGCAGAACAAAGAGAGCATAAACACCAAGTCAAAGATATTCTGCTCCAGAGTGGACATATTTAGCTGCTACAAATGACTGGGAGAAAGAATATTAAGCATTTTGCTTCAAAGATTGCATCTCACAGAAACCACCATGAATGAACTGTTGTGAAAAACTGCTGGAGAAATAAAGGCCCAAAGAAAGAGAAGGGATAAAGACAAAGTGACATGACATTGCTATAAAGTTACAGCACAAAGCCTTATGGTACTGAGCATTCTATAAAAAAAGAAAGTGAGTACCTCTAGATCCGAGATAGAAAGTCCAAATCAATCTTCATAAAGTGGTAAGTGTACATATGCTTGCTTTTTAGCTGCTCTTGTTCTAATCCTTGTCTTGTTGTTGATAATATTAAATCTACCTCATCATGCTTTTCCAAATAAACATACTAATTTACATGTGAACAAAATGACAAAAGTGCAAGAAGGAGTGGTGATAACTAATGATTTAACAAGTACTGACTTACACCATGATCGTTTAATTAAGGTTTTTGCACTAAATCTTTTTACTAAATTACTCTATGAGTATGTTGACACTTTGGATGCGAGGGATTGATATGTGTGCATGTAAATACCTACTTCTGTGTCTGAAGCGGTGACTTATCATCACCTATGATATATGTTGTAGTGTACTAATAAGATTATTCTATTGTAAAGGGCAGTTTCAATATTATTATTCAAATTATGACGATTTTCTCGTAAGTTCCAGTTAAGAAAAATGTAAATGTAATGCCAGATGCAGAAGATATTGAAGTAATAGGGGATTTTTTCCATCCTACGTTACCTATAGATACTGTGTATGCACATTGACAAAACCTGAATTGTGCTTTGCATAATGTAGATAAGGAATTTATAAATTCTGTAGAAGATCGGCAGGAGGAAATAAAGAAAAAATCTGAAAAACATATTGAAACACCCCAATGGGTGCATAGGGAAGGCGAATATAAAAAGGGAGAGAGTTATGCTGTAATGACTATAGATTGGCAACACAAAGAAAAGCTTTGCATACTGAGATGCAAAACAGACCATAACAATATATTCATTGGTTCCAGTGAATGTGAACACACCTTCCTACTGATGGGACATTGAGATCTGTATTTAGAAGGATTAGACCCTGTTTTTCCAGGAGTTTAATTTGTTTGTAGTAAAAATGCTTATTATAAGTTACCTAGTCACTGGCATGCAGGTTGTTATATGGGAACAGTGTTTTGAAAAATGTATGATATAAATGAAAACAGTGGAATCAATGAAAGAAAACTTACACACTTCGCACACAATACGAAAACTTTCAAAGTAGTGGATCAACTATCAATGGATACTGCTGGTGGATTTTTAGTAATCGATACAGAAATGGTTGCTTTTAGACCTATGGTTTTACAAAATCTACTTGCTTTAGATTTGGACTCTCTTGCATGCTGAAAGTACAACAATGTTGCACTTATATCCCTGATAGAAAGTAAAGTAGAAAGAGATATATCAGCAACTTTACTAAATTAGGAAATTAACTAACTGTACTAAAAATAGATGGTGCTTGGGAGAAAATTGAGAAAGGATTTCCATCTGTGGGAAATTGGTGTGCAGCACTGGGAAGAAGTCTAGTGGGGAAAATATTGACTCAATTTATAACAATTGCTAATGGCTTACTAATAGAAATTAGCGCCAAGACGCCTACGGGTATACGCTGCGCTTTACAAATTGTAAAAATAAATAAATAAATAAATAAATAAATAATAGTACTAATATATCAATATTGTAAACTCAGACAAAATGATGAAGAAAGTAGAGGTAAAAAAGAAATAGAACAGAAATTGAATTAGAAGATACAAAATGTGTTTTTATGATGACATGAAAAATCTGGAACAGGCCAGACTGAAACAACTGAAGACAACTGCATTCTAATGTGACATCAGAATATGATCAGATGACAAGATAAGATTGTGTGATGGCTTGATTCGCCATCAAAGGGGGAATTGATGGAGCATAAATGTTAAATGACGCATGCCTTTATCAATTCTCCCTATCGAAAGAGGTTTACGACAATTTTTCTTGATGAAAACATGTAAACTGTTTAAGTCGAAAAACGTGAGATATACTGCATCGTAAAAGCATCCAGAAGTGTTTGAATCGTGAAAACATGAACAGAGAGAGAGAAACAATGATATTTGTATATGCATGGAATCACGTATTTGGAGAAACAAACCTTAGTTAAAATAGATAGTGTGTTGATGATAAATTCCAAAATGTATCAAAATGAAATAATATCTGCATAATAAAGCTTCTGAAATCATTAGAAGGCTTAATTTAGGAATAATTGATAGTATTCAAAACTCCAGCTTTCTCTAATGATTTGTGATAAAAACATGTATTTCACAACACGTTAATATTTGTTATGGAGAATGATGAACATGCAAACGTTGTTCTAAACTTTTTTGGTAGTGCCTAATATTGACATGTACCCTTTAGAGAAGGATAGTAATTGAATTACTCAAGAGAAGAGGAAATACCATTATTAATGTGTGAATTATAATAATCATAACGTGGTAATGGTTTAGCGAAATTTCATATAGACCTTAGAGGCTTTTTCTCTCTTCCTCAAGATGTAAAATCAAGATGAAGTAGTCACTTTAGACGCAGTAAGAACTTTTCCTGAAGTTTCATTTCTGTAGATGACAACAATGGACTGACTATTGATTAAGCAACATTTTTTACAGAAATGCATCAATATTATTGCAAATCCAGGGAGATCACCTGGAAACGGACAGACTGTGAGTAAAGTCAAGTTTTTGTACTTTCATGAAATGAATGGAAACATAATACAACTGGAACTTAATTAATTTATAAAAGGATTATTTAATGCTTCCGGATTTCTTAGTGAGGTATTGATAACACCGTGAACAGCCCACCATGAGCAACTAAATGAAACCATATGGGCTAAAGGAAAAGATACTTTGTGGGTGTAAACCATGAACCTTTGGAAATATAATTGCCCGTTGGAGGAGGAGTCGGGGATGGCTGTCTTTTTCTATTTTCCCTGCCTGGCATGCTGTCAGGCTAAACTTTGATTTTCCCTCAATGCCAAACCATTTGAACTGAACTTTCCTGTCTGTTCCAAACCTGCACTTTGCCAGCTGGTAAAGTTGAGCTGGAAATAACCTCTCGGCTAAAGGGTTAACTGGCTCCTTCTGTGGCACGCTGTGGTGCACCTCTGTCTTGCCCAGATCTATATCGAAGACGCCCAATATCTCAACCATATTTTGGTTTGTATAATCTGACAATTGAATCTTGAATTTCTTTTTGTTTCTCTCTCACACTCTCTCTAGGCAACCAGCAAATGTTCATTATTTAATCTGCATTGTATTGTGCGGCTATTTGTACTAATTATCTGATATTAAATCCGATATGAAATACGATTTCATAATCTGTCCATTCGAATTGAGGTTTTAGATAAATTTTCACCATACGTAATCATTATTGTATGTGTGTCATTTCTTTGGGTCAAAACTTTTGTTATTTGGTTTTAATGACTCTGAGTAAGGTAATGAAATAGGCATGAATTTGTCATTTCTTTTTCCCAGGTCTTCATAAGAAAATCGCATCACGTTCTCAAAACATCCAAGTCCCTGTTAGCTCAACAAAAAGATCCATTGGAGGACCAAGGTTTGATAATTAGGATGGTGAATAATTTGCAAAGGAATGAATGAATAAAGCTTTGTAAAGCACGAAATTAGCCCAGGGGCTTCAAGGCGCTGCAGAGAGAGATCAAGGTACAGAGATACCCATAAGTAAAAAGGCTTACAAATTTAAGATGGTGAAAAGCCAGGTCTTCAAGGCCTTACAGAACAGAAAATAGGTTTCCAGAGCTGTGATTGAAAGGAGAAGGGAGTTCCAAAGTTTAGCCGCAGCCAACGAAAAGGCCCTACCCCCCTATCTGGTTTTCCTAAACCTGGGGACAATCACCAGGTTCTTGCTGGCAGATCTTAGCTGCTTAGCAGGGACATATCTCCGAAATAGTTTTTTATTGCCTTCTGACCCATATTGTAGAAGGCCTTGTGTACCAAGCACAGGGCTTTAAATACAATTCTCCGACCCAGTGAAAACCAGTGCAAATTGCTGATGGTTGCAGAGACACACTTTAAAAAAAAAAGGTAAACATACTTTTATTGATTTTTAACTTTTGTATATCATATCATCATGTAACACTTCTTGTACAGTCCGTCTTGCCACAATGAATATACATATGCCTATTACACATTCTACCGGCGGTGTAGGTATAAACAATGAGTTCATGTAACACTAGAAAAGTCCATAGTTTTCTCTGCGAGATAGCGATCTCGGCTGTTGGTCATATTTTATCACATTATTACAACAAACTTGTCCCCAACTCCCCCCTCCCACACCTCCCCAGTCTCAATCGTACTCCTTAACCCTGCTTATCTTGTATTACTTGGTGTAGGCTCATAGCAAAGTCATGCATGTGTATATTAGATTTCTCTGTTTATGCACCGTTCACAAAGTATGGGCATCCCTTTTTTCATTCAGTTATACAACTTATACAGGTTCCTAAGCATTATCCATTGTCTTTATGGCCTCTAGCATAACGTCCCACTCCAACGCTATTGGTGTTTTTCGTAAGCCCTTGAGTTCTTCTCTGCATAGTGCAGCACTCTAAGCATTACCCCAACGCAGCAGCTCTGTGTGCCAGGTTAATACATCTGGGTTTTTCATGATTTCCATCTCATAGTGTTGTTTCGTATGGCTAAGGTGATCGCTATATCCATAAAACGGTATTGCACTTTATGCTTGGACGTTTGTTTGTGCAGCCCTAAAATGCATTCCTCTATAGTGTTCTGCATTTCACGGTTTACTGCTTCCCATGGTCCCTGCCTGACGGTGTCCCAGTATCCCCGCACTTTTGGACAGGTGCACAACATGTGAAGTACGTTTGCTCCCTCCAATAAGCATCTCGGGCAGTAATGTTGCATTTGGGGGAACATTCTATCTAATTTAAGTGGAGTGAGGTAAGCTCGGTGCAACACCATAGTCTGGATAATTTTAAATTTCGCGTTTCTCGATGTTTTCCTTGAGTGTTCAAGCACCTTAATCCATTCTTTATCTGTTAGGTCCCCATCTATGTCTCCCATCCATGCAGCTCTCAGTGTATCTAGACTGGCTTTCGTATGTGAGCTGATGCCCATATAACGCCATCTAATAAGGTGTCTGCCTCTTCCCATATTGTGTACCATCTTGACCAAGTGATTGGTAGGGGGTTCTTGCCTTTGCGAGGCCAGGTGTGTTTTTATATATTGGAGCAGTGCAGCATGTAGTAAATATAAATGTGCCGGGCCCCAGTTTCGTTAACAAAGGTATCATGGTCAAGCAGTGTCCCGTCACCGAATAGGTCTGACACTGTGCTAATCCCTGCATCCAACCAGGGTGTCAACTTGCGCTTCGTGAGCTTGCCTCCCGCTAGTGGGATCCCCATCAAAGGAATGTTACCTGCATATGCAGGGGGTGCTAGCGTATATTATAACACCGCCTTCCAGCATCGGAGCGCCCTGTTTAATAGTGAGGGGGAGGTCTCTTGGGGGTCTACTACCAGGCAACAATAGGACATGTAATGTAGATTACCCCACTGCCCAATATGACAGCCACTGTAATTGGCATGCATAATAATATGCTCACAAACCCGGAACACCAAGGCCTCCAATTCGTGTACCTACTTGCAGTTTTGTCAGGCTTATACGTCGCATACCATTACCCCAGATAAGGTCAATGAGCATTGTGTTCAGCAGTTTGAACATGGTTTGTGGTACTAGTAATAGCAAATTAGTGAAATAAACCAATAATCTCGGCAGGACTACCATTTTTGATAGGGCCGCCCTTCCCATTACAGATAGTGGCAACGCCGTCCAAAAAGTAATACTGGAACGCAAAGCTCGGATTGCTCTGTGCAAGTTACAGTCTAGCATATCTTCATGTGTTCTATAAATTTGTATACCTAAGTACTTAAAAGTGCCCGGGGCCACCTGTAGTCAAGTGTCTCCAAAGTCTATGTCTGCAATTTTTGCATGCTCCGCAAAGAAGAAAGCGTGCGACTTCTCAATGTTAATGGCCAAGCCAGATACAGTCTCAAAGTGACTGAACATTTCATATATTGGGGCTATTGGCATTCTGAGGTCATGCAGGTATAAAATGATGTTGTCTGCGTATGCCGAGAACAGGTGCAATGTGTTCCTTGACGATATACCCCTGTCTGCAAACTCTTTCCGCATTGTTATAGCCAATGGTTCCAAGGTCAGTATGAAGATAAGAGGTGACTTGATAGCCCTGCCTAGTCCCTTTGTGTATGGAGTATTCCTCTGAGATGTGACTACCAGTGCGGGCTTATATAGTAGGCACCGCCAAGCAATATATCCCTCTGGAATCCCATATTTCTCCAGGGCCTGAAACCTATACTCCCAATTAATTGAATCAAATACTTGTCTTAGATCTAGAAAAATACAGCCCGCGTGTGGGTATTAGTTCGGAGCTTCCGTCATTAGTGTAATTTTCTAATATTTAGTGATGTGCTAAGTGATGGTAAAAACCCAGTTTGGTCTATATGAATTAGCTTGGGCAAAGAGGGCAATAGCCTGTTAGCTAGTACCTTACTTAATATTTTATATTCTGTGGTAAGTAATGACAATGGTCGATAGTTGGCCATGTCTGTGGGGTCTCTCCCTGCCTTCGGGAGCGATATATCTAATGCTTGTGCCATTGTGTGTGGTAAAGATCCCTTCTCCCAAGCTGTTTTATATATTAGTCCAATTGAGGCTCTAGGGATTCTGCGTATGTACTGTAGAATTCAATTGGGAGGCCATCCATACCAGGGGTTTTATTACGGGGAAGTCCCTTCATAGCTACTCTGATCTCAGATTCGTTGATGGGTCCCGTGAGGTCTGTCTGGACTGCAGCTGTGAGTCTCGGATATGTCAAGTTAGATAGGAAGGTTTCTGTTTGTGACTCTGTACTGTGATCTGTTGCACTGTAAAATGTGGCATAATAATGTCGGAAGGCCTCGTTAATATCTGCCTGAGTGTCGACCTTGTTCCCACCCACTGATGTGATCTCATGTATAACCACCGTAGGGGGGGCATCGCGGATTAATCTGGCAAGTAGAGTACCGGACTTATCTGCGTCAGTGTGGGTTCGCCTCGAATATGCTTGATAGTCAATGACCCATAAAGACTCTAGAAGCTCTGCATGTTTGATTCTCGCCTCTTGTAGTGGGCCTTTTTGTTCATCATTTGCTATTGCCTCTTGTTCCAACTTGCCCATGTTATATTCCACTTCCACTGCAGACTTATGTAGTTCCTGTCTGGCGCCCATGGTCGTCCTAATTGCTTTCCCCCGTATCACAGTTTTAAAAGCATCCCATTCTATCAGCCTGTTTGTTGCCGTATTGCTATTTTCTGCAAAATAATGATCAATGGTCTCTAAATGATTACTTTGGAATACTGAATCTTCCCGTATCTGTGGCCACACGGGAACCGGGGTGGGTACCCTCCCCCACACCATAATGATCTGCACTGGATTATGATCCGGGAAGGTATTGGGCAAATATTTGGCATGAATTGTTTGCATTGCTATCCTGGTGGAGCAGTATATCCTGTCTATTCTGGTATACAGGTCGTGCACGGAGGAATAATAAGAATACTCCCTGTGTGTGGGGTGCTGCATCCTCCAGACATCGCATAATTCCCAACCATTTGCCCATCTACTCAATGCCTCAGCTTGTTTGAACACTCCTGCTCCATTTAGGGACGGATATGACCTGTCTAGGGACACGTCCATTACCGCATTGCAGTCGCCTCCCAGTATCCACGGTTGCAAATTCCCATCCCATGTCCCAGTACTCATCTTGATCAAAATTTGGAGCATACACTTTAACCAATATTACAGGTTGACCATCTAATGTACCCTCTACAAATATATACCTCCCTAGCTTGTCCACCCTCTGTTCCAGAGCTCTAAATAGTACTCCATATCTCACCTAAATAGTAGTCCCCTGGCAAAGCTGGAGTAGGATGTGGAGAAAATTTGTCCCCTCCATTTTTTGCGCAGTTTTGTCGCTTCACTGTCCACATATGAGACTCTTGTAAATATACTATTTGTGCTTTACGGCACTGCAGCTGCACATGTATTCTATGCCGTTTCTGCACCGATCCCATACCCCGTAAATTCCACGTTATTATGGTGTATTTACCCTGTGTATTCATCGCAACGTTTCTGTAGCTGTTAAGAAACTAATGTGATGCGCAAGTAACAGAGCCTATCTATCCATATCCGTACCATGAGATCTTCCCATCCCCTGAACAACCCAATACCCGTTCTGGTCACCCAACTATACCGGACCATATAACTTAACTGAACCAATAAAAACTCAATGGTCATGTAAAGCGCCTTCGCCATGAGGGGGACATCGCTAGCGCTCTGCATGTGGTGCATCTTTTGACAGAACAATACATATAAGCCTCTACGGAAGCCTGAGCCTAATTAGTAGTGAAACGCTTCAAATGAACTTGCCGTTACCGTGAACATGTTACAATAAAAACACTCTGCAGTTACAGAACTTATACTTGCGGGTACAATCAGCCATATAAGTCTTTAATGAGTTGCGGAGTCGCAGATGGAAACAGGGCCACACAGCCTTCAGAGTTCGATTTGTGCGTTGCTTCTTCTTAGGAGGAGGACTTGGCTTCCACTCCCGAGGTATGCGTGAACGTGGCCGCAGCTATAATTGCCTGTGATTTGTTCTGCCGCATCTGTTGCATGGTGATATATTTTGCTCACCATGCCACCCAGATCTGTGACTAGGGGTGAATGTTTCGCCAATGTGCAACAATCTGTCCATCATCTTGAGTGATTTGCTGTTCGCCCTACGTGGGAAGGGTATGCCCAGACGTGGGTCCCGTGCTCACTACACCACTGGAGTCAAGCTATCCTGGCTGATGATGGCTGATAGCCAGAAACCGGTCCTAGGATGCTTAATTCCGGCCCAGAGAAGACATGACTTGGCAGTTCGGGCTGGACTGTTCCCATGAGGCACAGGGTCAAGACTGATTTGCATATGGCAATGTCTGAACTGGGGTGGCGTGGTGAGCAAAATAACCATGGAATAAACCCAGATCTGTGACTGGGGATGAATGTTTTGCCAATGTGCAACATTCTGTCCATCATCTTGTGTGCTTTGCTGTTCGCCCTATGTGGGAAGGGTATGCCCAGACATGGGTCACCTGCTCACTACACCACTGGAGTCAAGCTATCCTGGCTGATGACGGCTGATAGCCAGAAACCGATCCTAGGATGCTTGATTCCGGCCCAGGGAAGACATGGCTTGGCAGTTCGGGTTGGACTGTCCCCATGTGGCACAGGGTCAAGACTGATTTGCATATGGCCATGTCTGAACTGGGGAGGTGTGGTGAGCAAAATAACGATGGATTGAACCCAGATCTGTGACTGGGGGTGAATGTTTTGCCTATGTGCAAAATTCCGTCCATCATCTTGCGTGTTTTGCTGTTCGCCCATGAAGGTATTGGGCAAATATTTGGTGTGAAGCGTTTGCATTGCTATCCTGGTGGAGCAATATATCCTGTCTATTCTGGTATGCAGGTTGTGCACTGAGGAATAATAGGAACACTCCCTGTGTGTGGGGTGCAGCGTCCTCCAGACATCGCATAATTCCCAACCATTTGCCCATCTACTCAATGCCTCAGGTTTTTGAACACTCCTGCTCCATTTAGGGATGGATATGACCTGTCTAGGGACACGTCCATTACCGCATTGCAGTCGCCTCCCAGTATCCACGGTTGCAAATTCCAATCCCGCTAGCGCCCCGCTCACCATGTCCCAGTACTTATCTTGATCAAAATTTGGAGCTTACACCGTGCCCAATATTACAGGTTGACCATCTAACGTACCCTTTACAAATATATACCTGCCTAGCTTGTCCACCCTCTATTCCAGAGCTATAATTGGTACTTCATATCTCACCCATATAGTAGTTCCCCTGGCAAAGCTGGAGTAGGATGTGGAGAAAATGTGTCCCCTCCATTTTTTGCGCAGTTTTGTCGCTTCACTGTCCACATATGAGACTCTTGTAAATATACTATTTGTGCTTTAAGGCACTGCAGCTGCACATGTATTCTATGCCGTTTCTGCACAGATCCCATACCCCGTATATTCTATGTAATTATGGTGTATTTACCCTGTGTATTCATCGCAACGTTTCTGTAGCTGTTGAGAAACAAATGTGATGCGCAAGTAACAGAGCCTATCTATCCATATCCGTACCTATGAGATCTTCCCAGCCCCTGAACAACCCAATACCCGTTCTGGTCACCCAACTATACCGGACCATATAACTTAACTGAACCAATAAAAACTCAATGGTCATGTAAAGCGCCTTCGCCATGAGGGGGACATCGCTAGCGCTTTGCATGTGGTGCATCCTTGGACACAACAATACATATAAGCCTCTACGGAAGCCTGAGCCTAATTAGTAGTGAAACACTTCAAATGAACTTGCCGTTACCGTGAACATGTTACAATAAAAACACTCTGCAGTTACAGAACTTATACTTGCGGGTACAATCAGCCATATAAGTCTTTAATGAGTTGCGGAGTCGCAGATGGAAACAGGGCCACACAGCCTTCAGAGTTCGATTTGTGCGTTGCTTCTTCTTAGGAGGAGGACTTGGCTTCCACTCCCGAGGTATGCGTGAACGTGGCCGCAGCTATAATTGCCTGTGATTTGTTCTGCCGCATCTGTTGCATGGTGATATATTTTGCTCACCATGCCACCCAGATCTGTGACTAGGGGAGAATGTTTCGCCAATGTGCAACAATTTGTCCATCATCTTGTGTGATTTGCTGTTCGCCCTACGTGGGAAGGGTATGCCCAGACGTGGGTCCCGTGCTCACTACACCACTGGAGTCAAGCTATCCTGGCTGATGATGGCTGATAGCCAGAAAACGGTCCTAGGATGCTTAATTCCAGTCCAGAGAAGACATGACTTGGCAGTTCGGGCTGGACTGTTCCCATGAGGCACAGGGTCATGACTGATTTGCATATGGCAATGTCTGAACTGGGGTGGCGTGGTGAGCAAAATAATGATGGATTGAACCCAGATCTGTGACTGAGGGTGAATGTTTCGCCAATGTGCAATATCTGTCCATCATCTTGTGTGATTTGCTGTTCGCCCTACGTGGGAAGGGTATGCCCAGACGTGGGTCCCGTGCTCACTACACCACTGGAGTCAAGCTATCCTGGCTGATGACGGCTGATAGCCAAAAACCGGTCCTAGGATGCTTGATTACAGTCCAGGGAAGACATGACTTGGCAGTTCGGGCTGGACTGTTCCCATGAGGCACAGGGTCAAGACAGATTTGCATATGACCATGTCTGAACTGGGATGGCGTGGTGAGCAAAATAACAATGGATTAAACCCAGATCTGTGACTGGGGTGAATGTTTTGCCAATGTGCAACATTCCGTCCATCATCTTGTGTGTTAACCTTGGTTTCAGACTGTGCTTGTCATGGGACCTCTTCCTTCAGCGTCGCAGCATTTCCTTTCACTTTGTCTGCGAGCTTAGTGTGGTCCGCTCGAAGCCAGTTAAGGCCAGTAGTTAGGGTCCCGATTTGAAGTTCTATCACCTTCATCGAGTCGCGCATTTCCTGCAGTATGAGATCCAGCTTGTCTACAGGTGCAGGCATGTCAGTAGGTGGAGTACACCCAGTCCCAAGCATGTTGGCCGCAGGATCCACTGTATCCGGTACACAGTCCTGTCCGCCTTGGTCCTGTTGTTTTGCTCCATTACGCATCATCATACAAATAAATCCAACAACAGACAGTCTGGTTAGGGTTGAAAGTGGGCTCCTAGCGTTCCTTTCGTGGGTCACCAGTACCCTGTCTCAGCACTCACCCCAGTTCTCCTTCAGCAGCGTCACAACTTTCTCTTACCAGACACTACACAGGGCCACCCGGCCTATCTGCCGCTCTGCCAATGCTTATCCTGCAGCGTGATAACGTTTTAGCATGGCAGGGGTGGGAGGCCTCAGTTTATCTTCACCAGCCACGTTGTATTGGCAATCCCGGCAATGTCGGCATAATGGTTTTCGGTGTAAATGTGTTGGGCCACAATAACCAGGAAACCGTTTGGTATGCGGTCACTCCAGGATTCACTGCGGGCCTCGTTCGACCAATCCCACTTCAGCAGTGTTCACAGGGCATGCGCTGCCCCCACTGGTCCCCTGGGAATCGCCAATATCAGGCATCTGCTGTCTTGCAGTTCCCCCTCCTCTGTTATATCGGAGGATATACAGGCCGCTTCACCCCTCCGGTTCGTATGGGCTTATCTATGGCAGCGCAAAGGCGCCGACAGCCACCATATACCAAGCACTGCTCACTAGTTCCTCGTTCAGTGGCTCCAGCACACTAGGTCGCAACTGGCAGGGATTCATACACTAGGCACTCTCTCCCGCCCTGCATATACCTGTGACCTCTAGTGTCCGTTGTCTTCTTTCGGCATCGGCGCTAATTGTGAGGCGCCGCCTCCATTGCTGCACCACAGTGCCCAACTACGCCACAGGGGAGCAAGCCGCCCTGCATCCCTGAGCTCGCGTGACCACAGGCCCCACTCTGCAGGATCACCTCCAGTGCAGCAATCTCTCCCGGTACCTGCAGCCGTGCTCTTTTCACAGTCTCTGCCAGGCATCAAGTTAATACAACTACTGGGGCAGCGCGCTCCTGTGACAGCCTCAGTCCTGCAGCCGTTGAAATGTAGGGTTTTCGTCATCAGTTCAGTCATGGCCCTCCGCACTCGGTGCTCAGCTGCTCCGTCAGGCATCCGGGGTCACAACTTCGACTGAGCTCACACCCTCCATCTATCAGACGGCCCCAAGCCCTCTCACCTGTCTTAGCTGATCGCCCCTGCATTTTGGTGTCCGCCCTGCAGCATTTAGCATGTGTGAGCCAGGATTTTGTCGGCTCAGGGCCAGAACTCGTCTAAAAGATGACCGCCATGCTTTGCTGCTAGCCACCACCCCTATTTATCCCCACATAAAGAGCAAAACAATAGTCTAATCCAAACAACACAAGGTCCACAACTGCCTGTTTCCATGAGGGGAAGGAGAGAAATCTTTTTAAGGGTCCTTATCATCCAAAAACAGGAGGAGACTGTTCTATTTATTTGAGGGCCCAGAGAAAGGGAGGTGTCAACTATGATGCCTAGATTTTTGGTGCTAAGACCAGGGCGGGGGCAGTATCCAAGTGTATCGGGCCACCAGGCTTCTGACTAAATCTCCTGTTTGTCTCCAAAAATTAAAACCTCAGTTGTATCCCCATTAAGTCTTAGGTAGTTCTCTACCATCCATAAAGCCACTGACTGCATACAGTAGGATAACACTCCTAGCCCGAAAGATCTTACAACCCTGGCAAGCGGGGCTAAATAAATATTGAAAAGGGTAGGACTCAATGAGGATCCTTGAGGCACTTCACAGAACAACTGATTGGGAGCTGAGAAGAATTGGCCAATCTTAACTCTGTGCGACCGATCCGTAAGGAATGAAGTAAGCAAATTAAGGGCAGATCCCTCAATCTCTATTTCCCTGAGTCTCCCAGCCAGTCTTAAATTAGATATGGTATCGAAGGCCGCTGTACGGTCCAGAAGGATCAGTAAGGTGGTGTGGCTGGCGTCAACCTGATTTTGGATGTTATTGAGTACAATGGTTAACACCGTCTCTGTACTGTGCTCACTACTGAACCCATGGTGTGAGCCATCGAGCATCTGGTGATCCTCCAGATAAGAGCTAAGATGGAGGTTCAAATGTTTCTTCTGAATTTTTGCTGGGACAGGCAACAGGGAAATGTGCCGGTAGTTCTTTAGCTTCGCAGGGTCGAGAGAGGGCTTCTTTAGGAGAGGATTAACCACCGCAGTTTTCCACGCGATAGGATACTGGCCCAATGTAATGATAGCATTAAGGATTGAGTTCAAAGATGGGGCAATAGCCTCCATTCTCAATTTCAAGATTTTTAAGTAATAAGGCTCCAACGGGGAACCAGACCTGATTCCACTGAACAGCTGCTCAGTGTCCTCTTGCAGTATGGGAGGGTAGGAGCACAAGTGGCCTTCCTTCAAAGGAGCTACCAAGTGATCCGCAACCCAAGGACCCAAAGGGAGATCTACCTTTGTCCCTCCAGCATTGAGAGTCTCCAGGGAGGAATATATATCCTTGATTTTAGCTTGAAAGAGGCATGCCATTTTATCACAAAGATCCTGGGAAACGTCATTGTTGGCAATGGCCATAGGGGCTTGGAGGGGATTGATCACAGTTAAAAGTTCCTTTGGTGAATTTAGGGATTCCTTCATCCGAGAATAATACGATACCTTTTCCTTATTAATAGCTAGCTTGCATTCTCTCAGTCTAAGTTTGAGCAGATCTCTTTCGACTGATGTAAGACCCGGGCGCCATTTCCTTTCATGGTGTCCGCATACTTGTCTAAGCTTTGTTAGTCCTTCCGAGAACCGAAGTTTTCTGCCACATAGTGCTCTTTAAGGGGGGGCAAGAGAATCCAAGGCTGCTGAAAGCCAATTGGAAAAGTCATCATAAATTGAATTGACATCCGAGTAAAGGAGGCATCCATAATTGCTAAATGTGTTAAGAAGGTCTTCCTTGTTGATGCGCCTAAAGTTTCTCTTCATCTCCGGCCAATTCTTAATATTAAAGTCTGGGTGAGATCCTACAATTTGCAGGTGCAATGGAATGGACTAATGATCAGACAGGAGAGTGGGATAGGATCCTTCACCTCGATCCTAGGATCATTAGAAAAAATGCCATCAAGAATATGTTCTGCTGTATGAGTGGTGCTCTTAACCAGTCCATAGTTTCCAAGAATACCTGCGTTTCTGGACACAGGGTCTTCTCCAAAAGAAAATAAAAATCACCCAGGAGAGTTATATTAGATCTTGCCAGATAGGGCTCTATTTGATTACTGAAATCCTGATTGAACATCACTCTTGGTCCAGGAGGCCGATAGGTCACTACTCCAACAAATCCTTCAGTTGGTAGGACCTTCAAAGAGAAATATAGGGCCTGATAGGGATCTGAGGGTGTGGTGAGGGCCTCAGTGAAGCATGAGAAGATGTCTTTACAGAGAACTGCTAAACGCCCCTATCCTCCCAACCCAGAGGGGCTGGCCTCCACCAAATCAGGCCCTGAGCAATTTTTGGCACAGGTTTCCTTTTATGAATACTCAATCAGGCTTCCAAAGGGACCCAAAGTCCCTAAATTCTACCTTATTCTTGATCAAAGATCTGGCGTTCACAAAATATCCCATAAAAGAATGCTTCAGGAGCAAAGGGTGGGGCTGACGAGTGTCCTCAAAGGGATTCCAAACCACATCCAACTGAATGTGTGCCTTACAGCCTGCACACTCACACCCCTGGCAACCTGCCAGAAACTCAAGGTTCAAAAACCTGCAGTGCGACCCCTTCTGTATTTGAAGGTCCAGGAGCTGTCCTCTGGAATAAAAAAGGGGCTTACCAGGATCTGAGGTAAATTGGCCAGGGTTTCTGGTGCAAGGCGCAAATTTGCCGCGGACGGGAGCAGACGGGCTAGCCTTTGGTGCGCTTTGGGCCCGCTGGCGGCGCGTCCGCGGCGCGTCCGGCCCAGCATGCTGTAAAATAGGATGGGCCGGGAACAACTAGAGCCCTTCCCGGTAACTGCAGCAGGAAGTGGGAGGGAGGAGCGGAAAGTAAAATACTCACTTCCCTCCACACAATCGTCAGGTCGTGGTGGACCGAGGAAAGAGTAAAGCCCTTACAAGCACCAGAGCCAAATAGTAAGTGCCCAAAAAGGATGAGTGCCCAAAATAAATGCGGCACTAATTAAAATAAATTGACAGTTTTTAAAAATTCACACAGTTTTAAAATGCACATAGAATTGGTTTTGTTAAACAATGCAGGCAGAGTCAAAGTCATAGGCAGCGCAGCAGTGCAACAGCGTGGCACCTCTGACCGAAGCGATCCACTAACAGCTGCGCGTCTGGCCCAGCATGCTGTAAAATAGGCTGAGCCGGGAACAACTAGAGCTCTGCCCTGTAACTGCAGCAGGTAGTGGGAGGGAGGAGTGGAAAGTAAAATACTCACTTACCACCACACAATCGGCAGGCGTGGTGGACCGAGGAAGGAATAATGCCCTTCCAAGCCCCAGAGCCAAATAGTAAGTGCCCCAAAAGGATGAATGCCCAAAATAAATGTGGCGCTAATTAAAATAAATTGACAGATTTTAAAAATCCACACAGTTTTAAAATGCACACAAAATGGTTTTGTTAAACAATGCAGGCAGAGTCAAAGTGATGGGCAACTCATTAGCGCAACAGCGTGGCACCTCTTACCGAAGTGATCCACTAACTAGGAAAAGAAAATATATATTCATGGGCCCAGTTGGTGATGATACATTGTAGTATTGTAGAGAAATGAAATTTGGTAAGCTTTCCACTGCAACACTACATTACTGACACCAATGAAAATATCTACGCACAATAAGTCTACTTTCGAAATTCAACCATTGATCTCTGTTGGATCTCTCGCACATTCATCATATATTTCTCAAGTGATATCAATGAAACCACTTTTATCATGTCCATGTGCCCCCTTAATATTGCACAAATGTGTTGTAAATCATGTTGTAATAAAAGATGTGCCCTTCCAGCTGCGTGGCTTTGTGCACTCCATAATGTGGATTGAGGTGCAAGGGTTCTATGTCTACTGATGTGTTGTGAAACATTAATGCCTTTTTCAATAGGCTGTAATACTGGGCAATCAGACGGTTGGTCCTCTAAAAATATTTTAATTTATGTTGTAATCTCCCTTCCTGCATTTTCTGCCTGCACTGGTCATGTCACTGCAAATAAGTAAAAAATGATTAATTTCTCCTTATGTGTATGTGGTAACTTTCGCTTCAACTGTAGTACACCTCATGCCAATGAAAATATCACTCACCGCTTAAAATCCAAAGTGATTTAACAAAACTGTACCCCCACCTTGCTTCACAATGAATCACCCCAAACCAGTTATAAGCCAGTAACACAGCCTCATTTCACAATATGTGTTAGAAAGATACCAAACTTTATTTAATACTACATTCGCCAACTACATGATATAACTCCAAAAGCCCATTGGTTTGATTTGAAAATCATTTTTAGTATTTTTAAAATTTTAATATAAAAAGCTTAAAATGCAAAAAATAAAATAAATTATTCAATTTGAATATTAATTAAAATGATGTGACTGTATGCAAGTTTTGACATTACTCCTATTGTTGTTCGCGCTAAAGCAGCTACTTCACTCACACCACTAATATTCTCAGTTGCAAAAGTGCTTTCAATTGCCTTCTCAAGTGGTGGTTCAGGAGATGGTCCACACCTAATGCCAGATGACGCCTGTCTGTCACCTGTAAGCTTAGTTCTGGAGTGCATGTTGTTAGAACTGGGATTTTCTGGTTGGCTAAGGCTTACGCCAAAGCCAGTCAGAAACCACCATTCTAGTCAGGGCGAGGGAGTCACACGCCAAGATAACCCCTGCTCACCCCCTTGGTAGCTTGGCACGAGCAGACAGGCTTATCCCGGAGGCAATGTGTAAAGCATTTGCGCACGCACACAACAGCAACAACATCCTAGGTACACCATAAAAAGGAACTCCACACAAGGTTATATAAAAATAACTTTTGTATTGTCAAAACACATCAGATAGTAATCACACATATACATTGTGCCAACTGGCACGGGCAATGTTCACAAGGAATTTGTTACACCAGGACAGGGCCACGTGGGCCACTGTCAGAATCAGCACTTAGTAGAACTAGCACTTAGAATAACTGTAACACCCAATAAGAGTTATAGACCACAACCAGTGACCACTGGTAACAGGTAGGTACACACTACGCAATACTAATAACCATAGGCCTAGATCACGCATGGACACATAACCTCTCTAGTATAAACTATACTAGGCAAAACAACCTCCTAAACATGAAAACACAGTTAGAGGTATCACAGGCATAATGTCATTGCACATTACCCATAAATCACATTTAGGCCTAACCAGTAAAAATACAGTAGGCAATCTCCTCACTAGTCTAAACACATTAGACCCTACCCCCTAAAGTTAACCCACATTTAGGGGCGTAACTCATAGAGTGAAAACATCTCACTAGCATAAACCTAAATAGGTAAAACCATCTCTAGAGGTATCAATACAGGGTGCGTAAAACATACTGAATGCATTACATTTCCTAGCACCACATCACTCTAGCCCATAAAACACATTAGGCAATTACCATCATAAACATAGTAAAATCACATTGCGCAAAAATCACCTAAGGGCCTAGCGCCCTACCCACATACCAGCCCTCTGGCCAACTGGCCATCTCAAGAAGGGGCTCAAATGCCCTGTGTCCAGAATGTCAGGGCCGCTGCCAATGCAGCGCCAGTCAGGGGTGCGCCACCGGCGCAAGCCTAAATGTTGCAGCTGCCCACTACTTGCTGGGTAGCTGGGACAAATCACAAGGGCCTAAATGCTGCAGCTGGCACTAAGTGCTGCGCAGCTGTGGAAGGCCTGGCACCTCTGTGCCATCTCCGTCCCTCTCAAGGACTTTCACTCCAATGGCTCCTAAACGGTGCAGCTGCCCACTAATTGCTGGGCATCTGGGAAATAACAAAGCTGCGACAGGGCCCTCACTGACCCTAGATATCAAACTGCGCCCACTGTTGGAGCCCTCTGGCTCTGAAAATGAACAGGTCCCCTCAAACACTGGGGACAGGACACAGGTCCTCAAAGTCACATCTGCGCCAAAACGTGGGAGCGGACCGCTGCCATCTGGGCTGCTCAGGGCAAAGCGCGGTGCCCTCTCTGGCACCTCTCAGGGAAACAAGGGGGCCCCAGGAGCACACTGGCTCGAATATACAATGCTGTATGGAGTCCCTCCCGGGGGACTCAAAATAAACTAAATGCCAGCCAAGAGCCTCTCTGGCTCAAAAAATACCTTGCCCCCCTGGAGCTCCTTGTGGGCTCGAGATAAACAAAATATGCCCAGAGCCTCTCATGGGCTCTTCAGAAATGCTGGCGCCTTCGGTGGAGTCCCCCCTCTGGGGACTCAAAAAGGAACAACTGCCCCCTGAGCCTCAACAGGCTCTACACTAGGCTCTGCACACTGGAGGGGGGGGCGGGCACCGGCAATGTGCCCCGATGGCCCCTTCCTCTCTAGGCTGCCCCCGCACTCACCGGTCTGCTTCCCGGAGGCAGCTCTCTTATCCGGCTGTCGGGCTCTCCCTTCACTCTGGGAGCCTCATGGTTCTCACGGGCAGACTTCTCTTATGGCTCCGGTTACCATGGGGCTCTCCCTCACTACTGGGAGCCCCGTGGAAGGCACCGGCTGCAGGCCTCTTCTTCTCTCTCCTTCCCTCACCAGAGCGCGGGGTTTTGCACAGAAGTACTTCCGGGTCGTCGCAGGCAGCGCGGCGGACCGGAGGGGGGTGGAAGAGCGGCACACCTCAGCAATAGTTCGGGGTAGGCTCCCGGACTAGATTTAAATAATAAAACGGGGAGAGCTCCCGTTGGGCAATAACCGCCACAGAGTGTAGAACGGCCGCCAATGATGTTACCAGCTTACTCGGGGGACAAAAGGGCAGGAGCGCTTCCCTTCGAACGAAAACCACAGTGCTCTGCTCAAAAATAGAGCACTCACGTCGCGCTGGGGGCACGGACAGCCCCACAAGTCCCCAGAGATGACCCCTGCATCAAGAAGGGTCCCAGTAACTCAGGATTCACAGAAAAGGGTCCTGGGGGCAAAGTGAAGCAAAGGAGACCCCATGCAAACAGATCCTCCAGGCATCCAGGTCCAGCAGCAGTCCCGGGGCAGGGCAGGACCCAGGGAGGGGAGCCTTCCCCAGGGCCCCAGCAGCAGCACGCCCCTGGTTGATTCCAGTCAGAAACAAGAACATCTTACAAGAGGCCACAGCCTCTTTTTATACACAAAAATCCCTTTGTCTAGCACGGTGTAGGCAATGTAAGAACCAGCTACAACTGGTTATGGGGAACTCCCTTTCACAGTCTAGGGACATCAGACGTACCACAGGGGTAGAGCCAGCATTGTGTGGGGAAATCCAGCCCTATTCAGGTCCCAGGTGTACCCCTACTTCACATCAGCATGCTAATCTCTCCATTCACCACCGGGGCAGACCCATCCTGACTCCTGGAGCCCGGCTCACCAGCCAGCTCCAGCCAATCACACGCCAGACACAAATTACACAAACATGCCAACTTCTAGAAGTGGCACTTCCACACTAGACACAATCATGCCGCATATATCATTGCGCAGCATTCAATCTCACGAGTTCGCACATACCAAACTCGACCCTGCACTCCCCACACATCAGGAACTACCATGGTCACACATATTCCCCATGCATTCCTATGACAGGGCAGGTCACTCTCACCACACATACGCAGAGAGCGCACGCACTTTACACTGGGCTACAGTGAAAAAGTGCGCAGAGACCTAGAATAACCAACACCAGGTTACAGAAACAGGCCAGGCAAAAGGAAAAAGTTTCAGGGTGAACCTGCAAAAAGGGCCAAGTCCAACACAACCCCCTTCCAGCCCAAACCAGGGTAGACCAATCACTCCCTTGATGGGCTTCCCTGCTTTGGGCGATAGAACATGGACGCGGGCCCGCACGGCAGGGACACCCTCCGGTTCTACACCATTCTGAACCCACATGGTTTCCTCCAAACAAGAACTCTCTGGCCCAACTAGGATACCCCATTGGTACTCTCTAGTTGTCCACGGCCAGGACCAGGCCCTAGGCCATCCAGATGTCACAGGTCCTGACCACTTCACAGAGTGGGGGGCAGTAACCCCTGACACACAATAGCCATTCTCCACTCTCCCTCTCAGGGTAGCTACCACTACCACTGATTCTTCAACCTAGGGTCCGTACCCTCAGGCTGTCCAGAGGTCACGGGCAAGAATGCCCCACCCTACCTCTACTTCTGGAGTTCCGCACCCTCCCAGGGAAGCACCCACCAGAACACAATTCTCCCACCAGATCAGGACCTCTCTCCGTCAACTGGTCTACCGCCTGGGATCCACATTCACCGGGTGCACCGGGTCAGAGACGAGGACTACCTCCCTCTGCACCCCCTTCCAAAGTTCTGTACCCTCCCACTGTAGAGCAGGGTCCCTTTCCTTTACGAAGGGCCCTTCCCGCTCTCAGGGCAGTACTACCCTAGTCAGCCAGGGACCCTAAGGATCCCGGCGAGGCCTGCACCACCCCTTCTGGGCAACAAAGGGTCTCTTCACCTAAGATGAGCCCCACCTGTGTTCACAGGGGTACCCCTAGAAGGCAACCTGGCCAGGACACTGGTTACAGATGCCCTGCCTTCCAGGTCAGGCTACAACCTGAACCCGGTATTCCCCTCCTCGGGGAAGGCCCAGCGAACCAGGACTTCACAGGGAGCACGCATGCCCCCCCCTTGAGGGTGACACATCACAAATGCATCGGTGAAAGTCTGCCTGACTCAGAACAGAAATGGCGTCACCATGGTCACTCACAGATGGCTCAGCCCTTCTGGCTGGCCCCTGACCCACTGGTTTTTCCACTGGGGCTTTTTTTCCCCTCTCTGACCTCAACCAGGCCTTATGCACCCTCCACTTAGGAGCGGTACTGCCCAATACTAGGACCGCCGGAGTTCTGGTTACAGAAACACCCCATCCTCTTTAGACACAGGAAGATCCTCCTCAAATGACCTGCTAGTACAACCTAGGCCCCCGCTCTGGCGCTCCCATAGGGAACCCTCCAGGCCCTGAGGCAGGGTTTCGGCGCTCATGGAGACACGCAGTCCCTCCCACTCCTTCTCCGTCAGAGATAGGACGTGGGCCCCTACAACCCATTCCCATTCTACTGGGACGTAGCTGGGCTACACATGAACCTCATCCTCCCATCAGGACTAGAAGATACACATGCCACTCCTGTTGGAATCACTCCCCAATGCCTCTGCAAGACCTCTAGCACACTGCCAGAAGCCCACCTTCTCGTCCAGTGCCTCTGCTGGATCTCGAGCACGCCAGAGGTACACCTCCCTTGCAAGCCTATTGTCAAGCAACCAGCTCATACCTACTCCTCCAGGGCCTCTGCAGGACCTACCACACCACACTGGAGGTTCATCTCCCGTGCAAGCTCCTTTTCAGAAAAAGAACTCACACCAACTCCTACAGTGTAACACACCACTCATCCACACACTCCCCCTCCAGGCTGGTAAGACAGTTTTTACCGCCCCTGATTTCTCAACCTGACCACCACGTGACACAGGTACCATTACTCCGGGAACAGGACGGGGAACACATGCACTGGACGTAATTTTTTTAGCTGCCACCACTGGATCCCACCCTTAGTGGTGAATCCAGACACACTTACTACACCCAGGGATAACCACCCTCCTGAGCTAGCCATTTCTCCTCCACACCCCCTCTCTCTCCTCTATCCACACCCCTGGGGACAGGAACGGGGATTGGACACTGGACCCAGGAAGGAACTCCCTATCTACTGGCGACACACCCTGTCATTTTCTCTCTTCTGCCACTAAACATAAAGCGCAAGAACACCATTTAAAAATGACGCTCTTGAGGAAAAACAAAATCATAAACAATAATCCCAAACATGTGACTGTCTAAAATGCAGAGTTTTGTAATGTAGCCAGTTGTCGCTGTGGTACTGCGCAAACACAAGTCCTAATCCTCACCGCTGACCAACAATGTTAGAACTGGGATTTTCTGGTTGGCTAAGGCTTACGCCAAAGCCAGTCAGAAACCACCATTCTAGTCAGGGCAAGGGAGTCACACGCCAAGATAACCCCTGCTCACCCCCTTGGTAGCTTGGCACGAGCAGACAGGCTTATCCAGGAGGCATTGTGTAAAGTATTTGCGCACGCACACAACAGCAACAACATTCTAGGTACACCACAAAAGGAACTCCACACAAGGTTATATAAAAATAACTTTTGTATTGTCAAAACACATCAGATAGTAATCACACATATACATTGTGCCAACTGGCACGGGCAATGTTCACAAGGGATTTTTTACACCAGGACAGGGCCACGTGGGCCACTGTCAGAATCAGCACTTAGTAGAACTAGCACTTAGAATAACTGTAACACCCAATAAGAATTATAGACCACAACCAGTGACCACTGGTAACAGGTAGGTACACACTACGCAATACTAATAACCATAGGCCTAGATCACGCATGGACAAATAACCTCTCTAGTATAAACTATACTGGGCAAAACAACCTCCTAAACATGAAAACACAGTTAGAGTTATCACAGGCATAATGGCATTGCACATTACCAATAAATCCCATTTAGGCCTAACCAGTAAAACTACAGTAGGCAATCTCCTCACTAGTCTAAACACATTAGACCATACCCCCTAAGCATAACTCACATTTAGGGGCATAACTCCTAGAGTGAAAACATCTCACTGGCATAAACCTACATAGGTAAAACCATCTCTAGAGGTATCAATACAGGGTGCGTAAAACATACTGAATGCATTACATTTTCTAGCACCACATCACTCTAGCCCATACAACACATTAGTCAATTACCATCATAAACATAGTAAAATCACATTGCGCAAAAATCCCCTTAGGGCCTTGCGCCATACCCACATACCAGCCCCCTGGCCAACTGGCCATCTCAAGAAGGGACTCAAATGCCCTGTGTCCAGAATGTCAGGGCGCGCTGCCAATGCAGAGCCAGTCAGGGGTGCGCCACCGGCGCAAGCCTAAACGTTGCAGCTGCCCACTACTTGCTGGGCAGCTGGGACAAATCACAAGGGCCTAAACGCTGCAGCTGGCACTAAGTGCTGCGCAGCTGTGGAAGGCCTGGCACCTCTGTGCCATCTCCGTCCCTCACAAGGACTTTCACTCCAATGGCGCCTAAACGGTGCAGCTGCCCACTAATTGCTGGGCAGCTGGGAAACAACAAAACTGCGACAGGGCCCTCACTGACCCTAGAAACCAAACTGCGCCCACTGTTGGAGCCCTCTGGCTCTGAAAATGAACAGGTCCCCCTCAAACACTGGGGACAGGACACAGGTCCTCAAAGTCACATCTGCGTCAAAATGTGGGAGCAGCCCGCTGCCATCTGGGGCCGCTCAGGGCAAAGCGCGGTGCCCTCTCTGCACCTCTCAGGGAAACAAGGGGGCCCCAGGAGCACAGTGGCTCGAATATACAATGCTGCCGTCGTTGGAGTCCCTCCCGGGGGACTCAAAATAAACTAAATGCCAGCCAAAAGCCTCTCTGGCTCTAAAAATAACTTGCCCCCCTGGAGCCCCTCGTGGGCTCCAAATAAACAAAATATGCCCTGAGCCTCTCATGGGCTCTTCAGAAATGCTGGTGCCTGGGTTGGGGATGGGTCTGGGGTAGGGTGGGGGGAGGGGGTTCTTGGGTGGGGGCGGAGCTGCGGGAGGGGGCTTGTACAGGACTTAAAGTTATTTTTGGAAACAAGTGACACGAAACAGGATTGTTCCAAGGGATTTGATTGGTTTTTTGCTTTCTCCTTTTTCTCTTCTTCGTTTTGTTATTCATTTGTAGGTATAGCTGCTAAGAAGTATGGCTAATATCCGGATAGCCACCATTAACATCTGCGGGCTTAATGACCCTGTCAAAAGGCGTCGGGTTAGAGAAGATTTGCGCTTCCTGCGGGCAGATATTCTCTGCCTTCAGGAAACGCACATTGAGGCTAGACACCATAAACGTTTGGATTTTGATGGGTATCAACTGGTGTCTTGGACGAGACTTGAGGCTAAAACTAAAGGAGTGGCAATTTTGGCACAGAGGGGGATGGTGAACATCACTCGATCCTCAGTAGATAGTCTTGGTCGGTGGGTTATAGTTCATGGGAGGTTTATGGATAAAAATGTCACGTTATGTTCCATCTATGGCCCTATACTTGATGACCCTGAATTATACAAGTGTATGAGTTTGGAGCTGGTTGGCTGGCCCTCACCGTTTTTTTTATCTGTGGGGATTTTAATATAAATTTAGGCTGTGAATGGTTGAATCAATCCAGGGTGTCTTATTCAGGGAGAAAACCCAAAGTTTATCAAGCCCTGCGATCTCTTATCGAGCTCCATGGGTTGATCGATGTCTGGGCAGTATTAAAGCAGAAGGATCCAGGATTTACTTTTTTCTCAGCACCTCATAAGACTAGCTCCAGGCTTGATTATTTTTTTATCTCAGCTCCCCTTATTTCTGGCTCTAGTATCACTAGGTTCCCAAGAGTCATGTCGGATCATAATCCGCTCGCTCTTGAGGTCAATGTGCGAATTTGTCGGAATAAACCTGATGCTTGGACCTTTAATAGAGGATTGTTTACGGATAATAAATATATTGAGGTCATGGCTCCCTGGATTTTGACATTTCTAAATGAAAACCTAAATAGCACTGGGATACAGAATGTATGGGATACTCTTAAGGCAGGGATTAGGGGGGAGACTACTCGATATGGGTGGGAAAGGCAGAGAGAAGAGAAGGTGAAAATGCGGAGATTGTATAAAGATTTAGAAGACGCTGAGATTTCATTGACTCAAGCAATACTACAGGGTGGAGACATGGATATTGCTCAGAGTAAGACTATCATAGCCAAGTCAGCTATAATAGAAGTATCACAGGCTAAAGCCGCTGGTAAATTTATGGCATGGCGATCCAGAATGTTTGAAAACAGCGAAAGAGCTGGACAGGTGCTAGCTGCAAGAATTCGAGAAAGAGAGTCTGCCATCCGGATTAATGCTATTCTGGATCCGGAGGCTGGCCTGGTGACAGAGGAGCGGGCCATCGCTCTAGCATTTCAAAAATACTACCAAAAACTGTATTATGAGGATATTATTGATGATGAGACTTTACAGTCCGAGATCCAGGAATAGCTAAAAGAAGTTGAGGTTGAGGCTTTGTCCCCTGAGGAACTTGGAATATTGGAAGCCGAAATAAGAATAGATGAGCTGTGGCAAGCGATAGACTCTCTGCCGGCGGGCAAAGCGGTAGGCCCGGATTTTCTACCGGGCGAATTGTATAAAATTTTCCGATCACAGCTTACTCCTGTTATGCTAGAGCTTTTTCGTGGCGTTCAAAGGGGGGAGGCTCCTCCGGAATCATGGCAAAGAGCCAGAATTGTTGCCTTTTTAAAGAAAGGCAAAAATCCAACTGATACGGGGTCTTACCGACCTATAACGCTCATAAACAGTGATATAAAAATGTATGCTAAGATTCTCGCTAATCGCCTCTCCGGGGTGATTAAGAAGTTAGTATCCCCACAACAACACGGCTTTGTGCCTGGCAGAGAAACTATCGACCACATACGTCGTACTATTGCTCTTTTTGATTTTACTAAGGTTTCAGGTGACCCTATGGCCGCAATCCTACTGGATGCCGAGAAGGCTTTTGATAGGGTCTCCTGGCCTTTTTTATGGGCGGTATTGCGACATTATGGTCTAGGTGATAGATATATCTGTGCTATCCAAAGTATGTATCAACAGCCTACAGCTCAAATATCGGTCATGGGAAATCAATCAGGCACAATTTCTATTCTAAGAGGCACTTGGCAGGGCTGTCCTTGTTCCCCCTTATTATTTGCCATTTATATTGATCCTTTAATTAAAAAATGTATTTCTAACATTTTGATTCAACCGGTTAGAGCCAAAGGAGGAGACACCAAAATCTTAGGGTATGCGGACAACCTTGCCATATTGACGGACTCCCCGCAGATTGCTTTGCCAGTAAGTCAGAGCTTGACGTCAAAATGTGGCAAGATTTCAGGATATCACCTAAATCAATCAATCAATCAATCAATGACACTTGTATAGCGCGCTACATACCCGTAGGGTCTCAAGGCGCTGGGGGGGGGGGGGTGCCGCTACTGCTCGAACAGCCAGGTCTTCAGCTTCCTCCTGAAGGAGAGGTGGTCTTGGGTCAGGCGCAGGTCGGTCGGGAGGGAGTTCCAGGTCTTGGCAGCCAGGTAGGAGAAGGACCTTCCTCCTGTAGTCGCTCTTCGGATGCGGGGGACGGCGGCGAGGGTGTGGTTGGCTGATCGAAGGTGGCGTTTGGGAGCGTAGAAGTTGACTCGGCTGTTGAGGTAGCTCGGGCCTTGGTCGTGTAGGGCTTTGTGTGCGTGGGTGAGGAGGCGGAAGGTGATTCTTTTGCTGACGGGGAGCCAGTGAAGGTCTCTGAGATGTCCGGAGATGTGACTGGTTCGTGGGATGTCGAGGATGAGTCTGGCTGAGGCGTTCTGGATCCGCTGGAGTCTCTTCTGGAGCTTGGCGGTGGTACCGGCGTAGAGGGCGTTGCCGTAGTCCAGTCGGCTGGTGACGAGGGCCTGGGTGACGGTCCTCCTGGTCTCGGTGGGGATCCACCAGAAGATCTTCCGTAGCATGCGTAGGGTGTTGAAGCACGCCGAGGAGACGTTGTTGACTTGCCTGGTCATGGAGAGGGAGGAGTCCAGGATGAAGCCCAGGTTGCGTGCATGGTCTGTCGGTTTGGGTGCGGTGCCCAGGGCGGGAGGCCACCAGGAGTCGTCCCAGGCGGAGGGTGAAGAGCCCAGGATGAGGACCTCCGTCTTGTCCGAGTTCAGTTTCAGGCGGCTGGTCGTCATCCACTCGGCTACCTCCTTCATCCCTTCGTGCAGGTTGGCTCTGGCGGCGGCGGGGTCGTTGGTCAGGGAGAGGATCAGCTGGGTGTCGTCGGCGTAGGAGATTATGCTGAGGTTGTGTTTGCGTACGATGGCCGCGAGGGGGCTCATGTAGACGTTGAAGAGGGTGGGGCTCAGAGATGATCCTTGAGGGACGCCGCAGATGACTTCGGAGGCCTCTGACTTGTACGGTGGTAGGCGGACTCTCTGTGTTCTTCCGTCGAGGAAGGAGATGATCCATTCCAGCGCCTTGTCCTGGATTCCGACGTTGCTGAGGCGCTGCACTAGGGTGCGGTGGCAGACCGTGTCGAATGCCGCGGAGAGGTCTAGGAGGATGAGGGCCGCTGTTTCTCCATTGTCCATCAGGGCTCGGATGTCATCGGTGGCGGCGATGAGGGCGGTCTCGGTGCTGTGGTTGGCTCGGAAGCCGGACTGTGAGGGGTCGAGGGATCCGTTCGTCTCGAGGAAGGCGGCCATCTGCTTGTTGACGGTCTTCTCGATGACTTTGGCTGGAAACGGGAGGAGCGAGATGGGGCGGTAGTTCTTGAGGTCGGTGGGGTCCGCTGTTGGTTTCTTGAGTAGAGCGCTGAGTTCGGCGTGTTTCCAGCTCTCAGGGAAGATGGTGGTGTCGAAGGATGTGTTGATGATGTCTCGCAGATGGGGTGCGATGACAGCGTCGGCCTTGTTGAAGACGTGGTGAGGGCAGGGGTCGGTCGGCGATCCGGAGTGGATGGAGTTCATCGTGCGGATGGTGTCTTCGGTGCTGATCGGGGTCCAGGCGTGGAGGGTGGTGGTGGGGGGTGGTTGTTTGGTCATGGTGTGCGTTGGTTGGTTGTTGAAGCTGTTGTGTATGTCCGCGATCTTGTTGTGGAAGTATGAGGCGAGGGAGTTGCAGAGGTCTTGCGATGGGGTGATGTCGTTGTTTCCTGCGCTGGGGTTGGAGAGCTCTTTCACGATGTTGAAGAGTTCCTTGCTGTTGTGTGCGTTGTTGTCCAGCCTGTCCTTGAATGCTGTTTTCTTGGCGGCGCGGATCAGCTGGTGGTGTTTCCGGCTGGCAAGCTTGAAGGAGGTCCTGTTGTCCGGTGTCGGATCCCTTCTCCAGACTTTCTCGAGGGCTCGGCAGTTCTTCTTGGAGCTCTTGAGTTCGTCGGTGAACCAAGGGGCCTTCTTGCTGCCGGGTCTGCTGGGCGGGGTCCTCAGTGGGGCGAGTTCGTCCGCGCAGTTGCTGATCCACTTCGTGAGGTAGTCGGCGGCCTGGCTGGGGTTCGCTGAGCTGGCAGGAGGGTGCTGGCTCAGGGAGGTGGCGAGCTGGTCTGCTGTGATCGTGTTCCAGCTTCTGCGGGCGGCCTGTTGTTGGTGGTGGTGGGTCGTCGTTCTCTTGAAGGTGAAGTGGACGCAGCTGTGGTCCGTCCATTGAAGCTCTGTGGCGTGGCTGAAGTCGATGTCTGTGCTGGAGGAGAAGACGGCGTCGAGTGTGTGTCCGGCGAGGTGGGTGGGGGTGGACACCAGTTGCTTGAGTCCCAGGTTGGCGAGGTTGTCGAGCAGGGTGCTGGTGTTGCGGTCGTTGTTGTTCTCCAGATGGAAGTTGAGGTCTCCCAGGAGGATGTAGTCAGCGGAGGGGAGGGCATGCGGGCTGACGAAGTCGGCGATGTCCTCGCTGAATTGTGTGCGTGGTCCAGGGGGTCGGTAGATCAGGGTGCCTCTGAGGGTGGTGTTCGGGTTGGCGTGGATCTGGAAATGCAGGTGTTCGGCGCTGGTCAGGGTGTTGTCGGTGCTGGTCGTGAGACGGATGGTGTTCCTGTGGATGATGGCGATGCCTCCTCCCATCCGGTTGGCGTTTCGGTCCCTCCGGACGATCTTGTAGCCCTCTGGGATAGCGATGGCGATGTCGGGAGCTGAGGAGGTGTTCATCCAGGTCTCCGTGAGGAAGGCAACGTCAGGGGCTGTGGTGTCGAGGAGGTTCCAGAGTTCGATGGCGTGTCTGTGGACGGAGCGGGTGTTGAGCAGGATGCACTTGAGGTGGGTACTGCTGGTGTTCGATTTGGCGGGTGCTGGTGCGAGGCTGGTCCGGATGCAGGAGAACTTGCAGGCGTGGCAGCTGAAAGGTCCGTGGGTACGTCGTGGAGTGGCTTGATGGCAATCTGGGAGTCGGTCGGTGTTGAGTAAATGATACCAAAACGCAAATAATTTGCAATGAGAAAATTAATCTGATAGATCCACGTGTGATTGACAAAGCTAAATATTTAGGGATTGAGCTAAGCTCCAAGCCGGACGAGATTGTTGAGATCAATCTTTCCCCTTTATTAAGTAAAATTGATATTGAGGCGCGTCGGATAAATAATTTACATTTAACTTTGATGGGGAGATGTAATGTGGTCAAAATGATTTTTTTGCCTAAGATTTTGTATGTGTTTAGAGCTATTCCTTTGTTGGTGGAATTGATTTGGTTTAAGAAGATAGAGCGAATCATCTCAAGGTTTGTTTGGGCTGGCAAAAGACCCAGACTAGCTATGAAATATATGACGCTACCAAGGGAGAGGGGAGGATGGTCGCTACCAAACTTTCAATGCTATTATTGGGCAATCACGCTGCAACATATTGGTTTACTATTGGATGGCCTGGAAACTGTTGGTGCTGACATTTCTATTTATCGTTTAATTTTTGGGGAGGAAGCTAAAGGGCTCCTTTTTAGACATATTGATTTTGCATATTTTAAACGGGTATGGTTTAAGACTTTACTGGCTGCCTTCAAGGTTTGGACACCCGTTAGAAAATTATTAAAAATTGGGAGATTACATGTATATACTCCTGTTATAGACAATACTCTCTTACCGGAAATTTTCAGAGATGGCTACTTCAGAGAATGGAATATGCAAGGAGTCCTGGTAATAGGTGATATTGTTATGGAAACAGGGATCATGTCTTTTGAATGTATTAGATAGAAATTTGGCATCAGCAACCGGCATTTCTTTAAATTTTTACAGATACGAGACTTCTTGAGCCGGAAAAGGGTTAGTTGGGATCGTATTTCACTTATAGAGGTGATTCAGGGTGGGCAATCAACTATTTCCACGATGTACAAATTGGTAAATGAAACTAGAAGCGACGATCTGGATAAACATTTTGGTCGCTGGCTGAATGTCGTACAGGCAGGACAAGACACATGTGAAGAGTCTTTAGCCCTTTCTCAATCGGCTACAATGTCAGCAAACCTGCAGGTTCAATGTTTTAAGACATGGCTAAATCTTTATGTTACCCCACATCGTATACAACAATGGGGTGGGGTGGATGGAGTTAATTGTCCTAGATGTGGTGAATTCGCGGTAGATAGTGTCCACATGTTTGCCTTATGTCCCAGTTTAACCCCATTGCTGGTAATGCTGGGAATTGCGGATATCTATATGAATGTTCCCGAAAGAAAGCTATTGTTTATTGCGATGGCCACACTTAGACTGTGTATAGCCACGGTTTGGCTGGATCCTGTCCCCCCGAACCCCCACGAATGGTTTAGTAAATTCATTAATGTCGGGAAGTGGGAATTGTTGATCTTTAAAAGGAGAGGCCCGAGGGCTCAGAGGGAGGGGGAACGGATCTAGGAGCCCCTTATAAATTGGCTGCACCCTGAGAGCTAAAGTGCGCAATTTATTATTAATATTTTTTTTCTTGCCCTGTCTTGTATAGTTTATAGGTTCTGTAATGTGATTTTTTTTTTTTTTTTTAGGTACTCCATTTTCTGTTTTGCTTTACTCCTGCAGCCCCGGGGGGGAGGGTCGGGTGGGGGGTGGCGGATAACATTGGAAAACTTGGGGAATGACAAAGATATAATGTATGATGGTATTCGTTATTGTATTGTTTTTCTTCTTATGGAGTTTGTTCTTATGTCATTTTCCCAATAGAAACATTTAAAAAAAAAAAAAGAAATGCTGGTGCCTTCGGTGGAGTCCCCCCTCTGGGGACTCAAAAAGGAACATCTGCCCCCTGAACCTCAACAGGCTCCACACACAAGAGGGGGGGCGGGCACCAGAAATGCCCCCGCACTCACCGGTCTGCATCCCGGAGGCAGCTCTCTTCTCCGGCTGCCGGGCTCTCCCTTCACTCTGGGAGCCTCGCGGTTCTCGCGGCCAGACTTTTCCTGTGGCTCCGGTTACCACAGGGCTCTCCCTCACTCCTGGGAGCCCCGTGGAAGGCGCCGGCTGCGGGCCTTTTTTTCTCTCTCCTTCCCTCACCGGAGCGCGGGGTGGGCTCCTGTCCGCTTCCAGTTTTGCACAGAAGTACTTCCTGGTCGGGGGGGGGGGAGAGCGGCACACCTCAGCAATAGTTCGGGGTAGGCTCCCGGACTAGATTTAAATAATAAAACGGGGTGAGCTCCCGTTGGGCAATAACCGACACAGAGTGTAGAACGGCCGCCCATGACGTTAGCAGCTTACTCTGGGGACAAAAG
This sequence comes from Lissotriton helveticus, assembly GCF_964261635.1. Lineage (NCBI taxonomy): Eukaryota > Metazoa > Chordata > Amphibia > Caudata > Salamandridae > Lissotriton > Lissotriton helveticus. Next base: position 449,969,027 of record NC_136061.1, read on the forward strand.
GGCAGGAGCGCTTCCCTTCGAAGGAAAACCACAGCGCTCTGCCCAAAAATAGAGCGCTCACGTTGCGCTGGGGGCACGGACAGCCCCACAAGTCCCCAGAGATGACCCCTGCATCAAGAAGGGTCCCAGTAACTCAGGATTCCGAGAAAAGGGTCCTGGGGGCAAAGTGAAGCAAAGGAGACCCATGCAAACAGATCCTCCAGGCATCCAGGTCCATCAGCAGTCCAGGAACTGGGCAGGACCCAGGGAGGCAAGCATTCTCCTGGGCCCCAACAGCAGCACACCCCTGGTTTATTCCAGTCAGAAACAAGAACATCTTACAAGAGGTCACATCCTCTTTTTATACACAAAAATCCCTTTGTCTGGCAGGGTGTAGCCAATATAAGAACCAGCTACAACTGGTTATGGGGAACCACTGGCCAGGCTAGGGACATCAGACGCACCACAGGGGGTGGAGCCAGCATTGTGTGGGGAAAGCCCAGCCCTATTCACAATCATGCCACATACATCATTGCGCAACATTCAATCTCACGAGATCGCACATACCAAACTCAACCCTGCACTCCCCACACATCAGGAACTACCATGGTCACACATATTCCCCATGCATTCCTATGGGAGGGCAGGTCACTCTCACCACACACGATACAGAAAAGGGGGTGGTGATGAACAGAGTGTCTGAATTAAGCAGACCACTCTTACCCAGTCCAAAGATCAGGGCTTGATCCATCACCGTTATTTATCTCACTGCCCCATCCCAGCTCAGAACCTGGCTATATGCAAATTAGTCTGTCCCTGGCCCAGTGCATCATGGGAACAGGGCAGACCAAACTACCAAGCCAATTCTTCACCAGAAAGGAGACAAGCTACCGAGGACCGGTTTCTGGCATTTCAGCCTCTTCGGCCCGGCTTGCTTGAATCCTGATGGAGCAGTGAGAAAGGGACTCATGTCTGAGTATACCCTGCCACACCTATAGTGGCCAAAAACGATACAGAAAAGGGGGTGGTGATGAACAGAGTGTCTGAATTAAGCAGACCACTCTTACCCAGTCCAAAGATCAGGGCTTGATCCATCACCGTTATTTATCTCACTGCCCCATCATTGCGCAGCATTCAATCTCACGAGTTCGCACATACCAAACTCGACCCTGCACTCCCCACACATCAGGAACTACCATGGTCACACATATTCCCCATGCATTCCTATGACAGGGCAGGTCACTCTCACCACACATACACAGAGAGCGCATACACTTTACACTGGGCTACAGTGAAAAAGTGCGCAGAGACCTAGAATCACCCACACCAGGTTACAGAAACAGGCTAGGCAAAAGCAAAAAGTTTCAGGGTGAACCTGCAAAAAGGGCCAAGTCCAACACATGTCATACCACCTTTTATATATCTCATCGATACATTGGGCTGCAAGTCCTATCCATATGGTCCTGTTTTGCCAAATTAGTCTGCAAATTAGTCTTTTTGTTAAATCAGGAACAGTAAGAGAATTGTTCCTAAATAGTAAATAGTGTGTTGTCGTTAGCTGCACATTCCTCAACGAGGATTTCTACTTCAGTCTCACAAAGTTCCTTTTCCTTTTCTGTGCCACTTCACTCTCTTTGGAGCCTCACAGGCTATTCAGCTGGTTAGGATTGTGTTGTAAATAAAAGATCTTCTGTAACCAGGTGGTATATAAGTATGTTGTTGATTTATTGATAAGATGACAGCTTCAAATAAGTTACTGGAAGATGTAAGTTCCAGGTGATGCCCCACCAGGAGCAGCCACTCTGCTGCTCAGCCTGCACACTCCAACTGACACTCCCAACCTCACCAGGCACCCATGCATTCCATGACATCATCAATCATCCAACATTCCAGACATTTCCAAGCACACCAACACTCATTCTGGCTGAGCAGTAGGGAAGAGATACATAGGCAAGGGAAAAGGCAAACAGTAGATCATAACATATCCCCCTTCCTAAGGAACCCAAATCAATATAAAAGCACATAAGGCAATCAAAATAGAACATACATTAGAATAGAGAAACTGTATGAAAGAAGCGTTGAGCAAAATGAATCAAGCAAATATCAAATAAATGATATGCAAGACAATTAATTAATCAACAAATTCACATATTAAAAATCCATAAAGAAAGAGTTTCAAGAAAAGCATCAAGCTTTAACGATACTACAATCTTCACGAATCTCATTAAACACTTCAAGGGTAAAACAAGAGAAGCTTCGTAAGAAGGTGTATTCTGAAAATCCAGTCCCACCATGGAAAACCTTTAAGAGAAGCTTCATAAGAAGGTGTCTTCTCTTAACGTAGCCCAAACAGGGAAAACATTTCACCCACACAATCCAAACAGTGCAGGAAACCGACACAATCATGTCAACAAATAACCACAATCAGTAGTTGATAAACCAAAGGCTACGGGAAAACTAGGGCACAATCATGTCAACAAATAACCACAAGTCAGTGGTTGATAAACCAAAGGCTACAGGAGAACTAGGGCACAAACATGTCAACAAATAACCACAAATCAGTGGTTGATAAACCAAAATCTACGGGAAAACTAGGGGTAAAATAGTGAGAGAGACCTTACACTCACACAGAGTATTTTCACAACCAAACAAACTAAGGTAACCAGGAACACTACGCACTCACCTCGCCTTTTCCATACAATAGCAGAAGCAAAGACATTACGAGGTACACACTTTCCCCCCACCAAAACAGTGTTTAATAATATTTCACTCTGGTGAGCGACCTCCCACCCGATGTCCTCACCCAATTTGAAGTCTTAGACCATAAGCATCATGTAGCTGTAATCTCCTAAGGTAGTTCGGGTGCTTCCATGTTTCGCCACTCTGGCTCTGTGGCAAGTCTTTCCCTGCGCCCTCCCTGTGGGCAGCATTCACAAGAGAACCATCATTGCCCGTCCCAGTCTGTCACGATCTCTTTGTCCAAATCTGAAGGGAAGTTGTCATTACTCTATCTTAGACTCTTGCTATTATGTCCCTTCCAATACAGATCGCCCACTCTAGAGCAAAGCCAAGAATATACTCGCTCTCTAGACACTGACACTGTTTTAAAAAAAAATATTTTGTTTATTGTCAATCCTCGACTATCACTCTTGCTGTTACTCTTCATTTCAGATACCAGCTGGGGGGAAGTGGATGGCGGCTGGTAAAACAACATGGATCAGGTGGTGCTGCAAACGATGACAAGTTCAAAGTAACACAAAAGAAAAATGTGGTTGGAAAACGCGCACCCACCAAGTGACCACGAAGACAATCAGAGGCAGAGATTCCATTCACAAAATGGCAGTGCATTCATGTGACGCACGCCGAGTGGCTCTGGGCGCCCTCCTGCACCCACACGCTTGGAGGCAGTAAAGCAGAAAACAACGAGGAGAAACGTCACAGAGGGCTCGCAGGCCGATGCCTGTGGAGAGGTGAGAGGCGCGCGCCCTATATGAAGTTTTGAATGGCTGCATGGCAGGTTTTTTTTCAACCACAAAGTAGGCAAAACCACTTACTTGAAATAACAAGGGCACTCCTTAACCCAAAAGGTCACCATAAGAAAAACAGGAAAACGTTTTCATAAATGCGCGGGTGACTTCACACCAACCTATGAAGTACAGGCCACTGCCCGCTGTCAGAGCACCTTCAAGAGCAGTGCCAATTCTCAAATTCTAGAAGGTTGCGCACAGGCAGAGCAGACACTTTTGTTCACAGGTCACAGGAAAGTCAAACAAAAGACAAACGCCTGTAATCCTTTTTCTTGGGAATTATTTTCCTTGGGATTCCAGTTCATGAGCTTAATTCCTGTGGTTAGTCAAATCCTTATTTCCAGTGGAAGGGTATTCCTTCAGCAACACCCAGGTTCTTTAAATCGTCCCCAGTGTTGTAAATAAAAGATCTTCTGTAGTCCTATCCATATGGTCCTGTTTTGCCAAATTAGTCTTTTTGTTAAATCAGGAACAGTAAGAGAATTGTTCCTAAATAGTAAATAGTGTGTTGTCGTTAGCTGCACATTCCTCAACGAGGATTTCTACTTCAGTCTCACAAAGTTCCTTTTCCTTTTCTGTGCCACTTCACTCTCTTTGGAGCCTCACAGGCTATTCAGCTGGTTAGGATTGTGTTGTAAATAAAAGATCTTCTGTAACCAGGTGGTATATAAGTATGTTGTAGATTTATTGATAAGATGACAGCTTCAAATAAGTTACTGGAAGATGTAAGGTCCAGGTGATGCCCCCAAGAGCAGCCTCCCTTCTGCGCAGCCTGCACACTCCAACTGACACTCCCAACCTCACCAGGCACCCATGTATTCCACGACATCATCAATCATCCAACATTCCAGATATCTCCAAGCACACCAACACTCATTCTGGCTGAACAGTAGGGAAGAGATACATAGGCAAGGGAAAAGGCAAACAGTAGAACATAACAGATTCCCAACTCTCTGTCAAAAAGGTAACTCAAGAACTCTTGACAATTCACACAATCCTTCTGAGACCCACCCTTCCCCCCACGGCCTCTGCTGTGTAAGGGTGGTTCTCTTGTAACTTATGGTGTCAACAGGAAGTGCCTGAGCGATTCTGCATAAAACAACAATTTGCAATTTACCGATTCGCAAGAGTGCCACTACTAAGAAATCACATTTTTGGAATTCCCTATTTCAAAGAGTGATTTTGAAAAAAAATATCTTTCATTTGGCACACTATATTTACATGTTCTTGTAATTAACATATAATTATATATGCTTGGCATCATGGGGAGGGGGGGCATAAAGTGGCTAATATATTCACGGAAGTTCTGAACAGAGTCCACCAAAATATGTTTGACCAGGGCACCCAAAGTCCTTAGGACGTCCATGCTCTCCTTTATTGGGACCCCTCCGCCCCACTCCTTTCTGAGGTGCAAAATATATATTTTTTTTATATTTCTATTTATTGAAAATTAACAAAAAAAACAGCAAGGTGTCAGATAGTTACATCAAGCAAATAGACTGTGCATTGGCGGATCCTTAAAACAAGCATCATGTCACTCAAAATTAATAAAGAAGGGGTAAGGGGAGGAGAGGAAGAAAACAAAAGGAAGCATTCAGACATCATATAGCGTGATGGTCAGGGGGAGTGTGGGAGATCAACTATCACTGTTTCAGGTGGTATACATATATCTCCTCTACAGCGATTCCAGGGGGCCCAGATCTTCTGCCACTTCCGGGGGCGGCCCCGAGCTACGTACACTGTCTTTTCCCTAAATATGCACCAATCCATATCATTCATCCAACACTCAATAGTAGGAGGTCGTTGGGATCCCCACAGCTGTGCAATATTACTTTTGGCGATCATTGTTCCCAAGGTTACCCACTGAGTTTGGGCTACATTGTGATCGGTGGGCTCCCAAACATTTAAAATACAACGCCTGGCTTCAGGTAAAAGTGCGATCTCCGTTACCTCCTGGAGTACCCCGTGGATCCTACGCCAATAATCAATGATGCAGTCTCACTCCCAGATGATGTGCAGAAAAGTGGCCAGCCGGCCACACCCCCGCCTACACAGACCCTCTTCCTAAAAACCCATCTGCACTAAACAAGGGCCCGTGACGTATAATCTGTGCAGTATTTTAAGTTGCACTAATCGAAGGCGAGCTGGTATCGCCACCTCCTTCGGGGAGGAGATCACTGACTGCCAGTCCTCATCATCAAGTTCAAGGCCATCACGGGTCAACTGATCCCGCAACTGGGAGAGAAGGTCCGCTCTATAATTAATCAATTTTTTATACACCAGAGAGATGGTACTATCCGGTATATACCCATCCAGCACACGATACTCCAGCGGGGCAGATTCAGGTATCTCCGTCCCTTTAGGAAAGACCGCATCAAGTGCATGACGAATCTGAGCATAACGGAAGAACTCCGATCCTCCCAGTTTGAACTTGGCCTGTAGGGCCACAAAGGACTTCACCTGTCCCTTTGCCCAGCGGTCCTCCACCTTGGAGATACCAATGAGGTCCCACCTGTCGAATCCCTTCGTGTTCCACAGTTTGCCAAGCCGATCCGATCCAAACAGCGGGGTAGCCAGGGTCAAACGATCCCTCCATCCCAATGCACAAGTGGCAACCTGCCAAACACGCACAGCCGTGCGTGTTGGCCCCGTCAGAGATCCCACTACCGATTTAGAATATAACGCCCTATTGTAATTACCTCCGGGAAGCAACCACCTGTCCATAGCAAAACCCGGGTGAGGCCCGGGACAATATGCACCATGGTTTATAGCTCCCAACTGCGATGCCCAATAATACCGTTTAATATCAGGAAGGGCAATACCCCCATCGTACCAGGGGAGTGTCAATTTGGCAAGAGCAATTCGGAGCCTACCATCCCACAATAACTCCCTCTGCAGACCCTCAACCACACGGAAGTAGCTGCCAGGAACCAAATCTAGAGTATTTTGCAAGGCATACAGAAAACGAGGAAGGGACATCATCTTAAAAAGGGCCACATGCCCGAGCAGAGAAAGCGGGAGCTTTCGCCACCCCGCCACATCCCGTCTCAACCGCGCCAAAGGTGGGAGGAGGTTTTTCTCATATCGGATCAAAGGGTCCATGGAAATAAAAATACCGAGATGTTGAAACCCTTGTTGTGCAATCTGAATGGGACAACCACGCGGCAAAACCGGCGCATCACCACTGAGTACATAAAGGGAGGACTTCGCCCAATTGATGATCAAACCAGAATTCTTACCAAAAGAGACCAAAACGTCACACAACACTATCAGGGATTTGCTGGGGGAAGTGAGATACAGTAGGATGTCATCCGCATACAAGGAGATACGATCTTCATGTTCCGGGGACCAGTAGATACCTCTCATGGAAGGTTCCCAACAGATCCACGCAGCCAGGGGTTCGAGCGCCAACGCGAACAGGAGGGGAGAAAGCGGACAACCCTGACGAGTACCACGCCCAAGAGCAAACGTGTCAGAGGCGTGGCCATTAACCACTACCTGAGCGAGGGGGTCAGCATAGAGAAGTCGTACCCAGCTGATAAATTCAGAGCCGAAGCCGAACTTGGCCAAAACCGCCCACAAGTACGGCCATTCCACCGTATCAAACGCCATGGTGGCGTCAAGAGACGCCAAAACGGCCGGTTCACGCAGCGTCCCTGCCCTAGCGATAACACCATGCAACCGCCGAAGATTCAATGCAGTATTCCGGTGCGGGATAAAACTGGATTGATCCGGGTGTACTAAATCACTAATAACCTTAAGCAGTCTATTGGCCAATACCTTAGCCTCGGCATTCAACAACGGAATCGACCGGTATGACGCACATTTATTCCGAGGCTTTCCCTCCTTATGTATAACAACTATTGTAGCCAGACGTTGATCGCAAGGGAGAAATCCACTATCGCGGGATTCCTTGAACATATCCCTCAAATACTGGGCAATACTGTCGGGTCGAAGCTTGTATAACTCAATTGGCAAACCGTTAGGGCCCATTGCCTTACCCGAGCGCAAGGAACGTAGAGCCAATGCTATTTCGTCCGCCGTAATCGCCGAATCCATTAAATCCCTATCGTCCTCAGAAAGACTCAGGAGGGCAATATCCCGAAGCAACAAACGAAAGTCTTCCTCTGGCCTATCAGACACAGAGGAGTACACAGTGCGAAGATGGGTGGCGAAGCACGCCACTACCTCCCGCGGGTCGGTAACCAAAACTCCCTCTTCCGTCTCGATTTCTGGCACCACACGACTTGCTCTATCTTTCCTATCCAACCAAGCAATCAATTTACCGGCCTTGTCTCCAAAATCATATATGCGTCCCTGTTGCTCCCGGCTAAGAGCCTTCGCCGCATCAGACACTAGTGATTTGTATTCAAACTGCTTCAGTTGTAAAACATGCAGTTTTGAGTGGGTCACCTCCTGTTCCAACGCCGATTCCAAATCCAATATTTCAGTCTCTATCTTCACCACTTCCTCCTCTTTTTGTTTTTTGGCGCCAGAAATCAACGATAGGGCATGACCCCTCAAGACGGTTTTAAACGCATCCCACAAGGAGATTGCGTAAGCAACCGAGCCTACATTTTCTAGGAAATAATGATCAAGCGCTTTCACCAGGCCATTACGAATTTTGGGGCTACGAAGGTACCAAGGGTTAATCGGGGCCACCCGACCCTCGGCGCCCGGGACCAGATCCAGTCGAAGCCATAGTGGAGAATGATCAGAGATCCCCTGAGCTAGGTGGCGAGCCTCTACAACGCCAAAAGCCTGCGCAGCCGGCACTAACACATAATCAATCCTGGAGAGACTACCATGGGCTCCAGAGAGAAACGTATATTGCCGCTGAGTAGAATGGAGTAAACGCCAACAATCCACCAGACCCAACACCTCAATGAAATCAGACAGCCAGCATTGCGACCCTTTAAGATCCCTGGGTGGATATCTATCAAGCCCTCCGGAAACCACTGCGTTAAAGTCCCCACCCAGGATCAAAAGCCCAGCGGGGAGATCAAGTAACACCCGCCCCAATTCAGAGAAAGTAGTCGACTGTAAACCCGGGGGAACATAAGCAGAAACTACGGTGAGGATGCGACCCTCCCACCGCCCAGAAATTGCCACGTAGCAGCCTCTTTCATCAATGACAGTGGAGTCCACTTCAAGCGGGAGAGCAGTCTTCACAAGGATCCCAACCCCCCGCAAACCAGAGGAGAACCCAGCATTTGCTACCAGCCAATATCCCAGTCTATTCAGAGCGTGACATGTGTGCCCGACCAAGTGTGTTTCCTGAAGAAGAACAAGATCGGGTGAATGGCGTTTCAGGAATTGCAGTACCACCCCACGTTTAATCTTGTCCCCCAACCCATTAACATTCCAGCTAATCAACCTCAATCCCCTACCCCCATCATAAAAGACAAAGAAGATCCAGCCACGAGCAATGCCCAATGCCTCAATGAAATCGTTCAACAATATGGCACCCTGCAAAGACAACAAGCAAAACAACCAAACCACCCACCCCCCGGTCTCCAAACAACCCATTACAACACCCCCCACCCTGCACCCCTGCGCGAGACTAGAAAGCCACCCCAACTTGCAGTGTGCCTGTCGCCCTCAGACCCAACTAAACTACGAAAAGTAAAGCTGAGGAGGAATAAACCCCAAAGATATCCCCATAACCCCCTAGCAAAATAATATTGACAGTAACGGATCAGGTACGGAATCATCACAATAAAAGTTCTGTCATCGACCCCGGTGGAGCCTACTCTTGTTCTTCAAGTCCTCCCTCGGCACCGCCAGGCTGGCTCTCAGGATCTCCTCGGGGAGTCAACGTGTCCAACCAGTCTGCCACAACTTCAGGCTTATCAAAAAAGTACACTCGTTTGTTATGTTCAATTCTCAGTTTGGCAGGAAAGAGCATAGCATATTTCATGTCCATATCCCGAAGACGTCGTTTGACCCCCAGAAAACTGAGACGCTGCTTCTGTACCATCTGTGTGAAGTCCGGGTAGAAGCTGATGGAAGAGTTTTCAAACTTGAGAGGACCTCCCGCACGAGCGGCCTGCAGGATAGCATCCCTATCCCGAAAATTAAAGATCCGTGCTATCAAAGGTCGTGGCGGGGCTCCCACCTTCGGTTGTCCGCCCGGGATCCTATGAGCCCGTTCCACCATGAAAAACTTGCTCAATCCCTTAGGTGCCAAATGGTTGATGATAAGGTCCTCAACAAAGAGGTCTGTTGCTTGCCCTTCTGCCTTTTCCGGAACCCCAATTATACGAACGTTGTTCCGCCGGGCCCGTCCTTCAAACTCCTCCAGGCGACGAACCACAATGTCATTGGAAGCTCCAAGCCTACGGGCTGTGGTTTGAAACTCAACGACGTCATCCGTAAGGCTCGATGTTTTGATATCCAACGTTTTAACCTTCTCATTGGTTTTAGTCAGATTCGTCCGGATCAAATTCACTTCGATCGCCACCGTGTCCAATTTGTGAGCAAGAGTCTCCATCTGCTTCCCGAGGGAAGACTGGATACCATCAATGGCGGCCATCACGTCTTGTAACGTCGGCTCCTCTTTCGGGGTCGACGACACCTTCGCGCTCTCTTGCGAACCGCCAGCCCCGCAAGGCGACCCCCGAATCTGAGCATATCGATCCATGACGTTGGTTTGCGTGTAGCTGCCTCTTCTGGTATTCTTGACCCTCTGCTTGTCTCCATCAGGCTTTCCTGCCATGTCATGATATTATCCAATGGTCTCTTCCCCCCTAGACCACAGCAAGGGAAGAGGAGACAGACAGAACAGCCAAGTAGGAGAAAACACTCCATCCAGAGGAACTGTCAACCAGGGCCTCAATGTGGAAGACAGCCGAGAGGGCGATAGGCAATGTGGCGCCCCAGGTCTGAGAAACGAAAGAGAAACTAAGCGGGACCGGGGTCTCACGCTGTAACAAACCGTTGTTGTTCAATTACGCCCCGGGCACCCTGTCAAATCGGGCTCCGGGCATCCAGAAGACGAAGGCCGCAGATGTCTCAGGACCACAACTCCGGTCACCTGGGTCCGATCGGAACGGCGGCAACGGTTTCAGGATCACCAGTGGTTCATCCGCATCAAGCCGTCAACTGCCAACAGGATAAATGACAGGATATATTCGGGAGGTTACGAGGGTCTCTGGAGCCCTTTGCTCACGCGGCCATCTTGGTCGCGCGCAAAGCTCCTCCCTCGAGGTGCAAAATATTGACTATGATCAGATATGAGAGTTTTTTGTTTTATGAAACAATCACATTTTTTTTTTTTTTTATTCCTTACTTTTTCTACCTTTTTTTCTTGCCAGTAATCGAACTTCAAATACTCAGGATCACTCACTAAAGGCGATGGATGTACCTATGGGCCTTTTCCATTATAAAACATTTAGAAACAGTGGCTGCAGTTCCTCGGATTTCCATGGAAAAATTTGCCTTTGATTAAATGATAGGCACGCGGATAGAACACAATGGCTGAAACCACCGAGAGGCAGAAAGGAAACCTGCCAGAAAAATTACAAAACTCAGCGAATGTGACACAAACAAAGGGCACGATATAAACTAAATCAAACCGTAAATCCCTTTTTCTGGACAGAAGACAATCCTTTATTTCTAAGCGCCCAGTATCAGCGCTGGGTGTGATGTATTTAAGGGCAGCTGAGCCCTACCAGAGCACTGCTGCTTGAGTCTACAACCCGACCAAATATGGATCAGGTAAGGCGTCATTTAACCAGACTGCGTTCTCTACACATAACAAGCATCACAAATTGTTATGTGATTAAAACCAATATCCATCAATAATATCCTTCGGATATTGGTTTATTTAAAAGTATCTCTCTTTCTGCAAGAATTTTGTAAACTTGTCTGGGGTGAATTAGAATGCAAAAAAATTAGGCTAAGATGATTTACCTTGCTGAAAATATGAATTGGAAGCTATGATGATCGTACCCATAAATATACAGAAACATTGAAAATGATTAAATAAACAGAACCTACATATGTGTGGACTAGAGGCGTTTTGAAGCAAAGTGGGCAATTGCCTAGGGACCATGTTTTCCAACGGGCTCCCAAGTAGAGTAATGGGAAAGATAAAAGTCCCACTATAGTTACTGTGGATAAAAACAAGCGTTTTTTTAATTTGACGGGTGAGAATCCTTCACAGAAGACGTCTGCGTTCACAGCCGCTCAATTTTAACCCTCCAGCTCTCACGCAAATGGTGGCAGTTAAATTAAAAACAAATCTTTTTCTCTTGCGTCTTTCTCCTTATTTCACCTTTCTTCTTCTACCTCCCCTCTCTCTCATTTTTCCAGTTCGCTCTCACAATTCTACATCCCTCTTTGTATGTAACCTCTCTCTATTTTAGCTGTCTCTGACTCACCCATATCTACCGTCCTCATCTCCTCTTAGTAGACCTTTTGCTACCCTACCTGTCACAATCTCACTTTTCTCTGTGTATATCTGTGGCTACATCATCCACTTGAGCTTTCTACCCCTTCTCTATCGTTCAGTTCTCTCTGCACTTCACTGCTCCATTCCCACCTTTCCTCCCTCTATCTCTTCTTTATCTGTCACATCTCTCTCAACCTCATCTTTCTTTACTTCACCTCCATCTCTATATACTTTTACTCGGTCTGCCTCTTTCTCGCTCTTTCTCTCCCTCGCCACTTTCTCACACTCATTGCTCTCTCAAATCTCTCACAACTTTATCTCCTTTTACCCTACCTCTTTCTTTCTCACTAGTTTACTTCTCGGTTTATCTCACCATTCATACAGTACTTGACCGCTCCACCACCCTGCCTTTCTTTGTGTTTCTCTTCCATTAATGTCCCTCACTACTTTCCTCTATGCCTACTTCTATTGTTACCTCCTCTCTATCATCTTTTTCTGCATTGCTTCTATTTCAACTCACCCTCTCTACCTCACCTCTATCTCTATCTCTCTCTTAATGCATCTTTCACCCTCATTTCTGTATTTAATACTGTATACTTCACCTTCTATTTTTACATCTAATTCTCTACTTCACCTTTGTTTACTTAACCTCTTTTCTTTATAAACGTAATCTCTCTTTTGATCCTGCACCCTACTTGCCTCTTTACCTCTCTGCTCTCCTTACCTCACTTGTCTTTCTATAGCTCGTTTCATTTTGCCCTCTCTCTAATTAATTTACCACTCTCTATCTTGCATTTCTCTCACTACTCTACCTCTTCACCTCTACCTCTCTACCTCATTACTTCTCACTGCTTCTATTTCTATTTAGTACATCTCTCTTTTCTGTATCTCCATCTCAGCACTAATTGTACGTCATCTCCCTCCCTCTCTCTACCTTTCCTTCCCACTATCTCCATCTTTCTGTTCCTCTCTATGTCATCTAAAACCTTATGTACCTCTCTACCTCTCTTTCTCTACCTACCTCTTCCTCTTTATACTTTTATATGCTTGTTTATGGCTGCTTCAGCTTTCTGTATGTTACAGCTTTCCCTACCTCCCCTATCTCTCTGTAGGCCCAGGTGAAATTTTAATTACGGTGGTGTAATTTGAGTAATTGCATGAATTTCATGTTAGGTTTGTTGAGCGAAATTCTGAAATGACACCATGTCACATGAGTACACAACATTCACAGTAAAATGTTAGCTCAAGCTTGCAGGAATACTGCAACCGGCCTGCATGCCAGTGGCTATTACTTGCACCACTCGTTCTTTTCACACTATTTTTTTTACCATAAAATGTGTCCTTGTGGCAAAAACTGATCTGAGGACACATTTCATGCTAAAACGTGAAGGTAACGGATAGATTTGTATGTTGTGTAATTTTGCATAATTTCACGAACTTTTCCCGAATTTTCTCTGAATTACGCTATAGTAAATGATGTGAATTTCACACACCCCTTATCTCACCCTCGACCTCCATTCTCCCTCTCCCTTACCTCTCTCTACAATAATCCCTTTGCCTCTCAGTCCTGCTCCTGTCTCCCGATCCCTACTTTTTCTCCTGACTCAGCAAAGTTGGAGGTGAACATCTAGACAATTAACTGTGCACAGAGATAGTGGAGAAAAGAGACATGGCAAGGTAGAGAATTAAAGAAACAATTAGATTTCACCCGATGGAATCGTGAAAAACCTTTGAGCAGAGCTTTTATTTTAGCTGTTTCAGTGCGAATGCTAGTAGTGAATTAATTTGTGAATAATGCCTCATTAAAAGCTACATTTTAAAACACTATGTGCAAATGTCTTGTATTTTACTATTGTGCTCTAGTTCACTAAACATATAACTTGTCACCCTTAATGTCTTTCCTAAAACTGGAGGAACTGGCATGTTCAATACTGAATTCCTCATATAATATTGTTAAACTGCAAAACATTGTTTAAAAAAACATACATCGAAGCACACAATGAAATCTTTTCATAAGGCTTTCTTTGACACTCTGGCTAGTGACTGTTGGGCAGTTTGAGCTCTTACCTGGTTTAGAGTTACCTTGTGTCTTCAAAGTTTAACTTACAATTCAATGTTTTCTAGGCATCAGGAGGGTTGAATTAACTGAAACAGGGTAATGCCTTCAAAATTGTTCAGAACAGTGGACCCCAAAATCGTTCATGCTCTGGGCTCCATAATACTTAAGATGGCAAAGTCTTGACAGATACATGTGAGCACTTCAAGAGATTGATACCATTTGGGTTACATGGCATATTATTAACATTTCTGCTATTCATAGGTTCCAGTGTGTAGAAAAATATTGGGTCACTGTTTTCATTCTCAACTGTGATAGATTCTGTAAGTAAAGGGGATACATTTGGTATCCTGGCACGTAACGTTTAATTTAGAAACTCTAAACGCTTATGTCTGCTAAAACATGGCGTGTGGGGAACCTTGATCTGGCGCAGTATTTGCACCTACCTGATACATCAGATGGAGGAGGAATTGGCAATGTACTATCCTCAATAAAGAGTTTCAGCTTCCTGCAGTGACTTTTTGCTTCGAGTTCAAGCCAAGATGTCTGGCCTTTACAAGTGAGCAATGTTTTTGCATTTTTTTTCAAATATATGTAAAATGCAATAAGAATAATAACATCTAAATATATATATATTCACTGAAAAAAACATAGGTTATAGACCATATATAGTTAGGAATTAGCATTTACAAAACCTTGAAAATTCACTGAAAAAACCATAGGTTATAGACCATATATAGTTAGGAATTAGCATTTAAAAAACCTTATTTTACTCACACAAAACCATTGAAATTCCATATATAGTTAGTTGCAGTAACTATATATCGCGCACCCGCAATCCACTGCTGATCATGTCACATATTACATCATTCATGACATGGTCAGTGACATCACTGATGACATCATCTAGTGTCTGTGTGTTTTTGTAAAGTTTAAATATGTTTTACATATTGAAGAATGAGTGGATGTATGGAAGACTGAGTGTGTGTGTGGCTGGCTGGGAGGTGTGTGACTGTGCATATCAATGTGTACTTGTATCAGTGATTGTATAAGAGAGTAAGTATGTGTTAGTTTATGTGTGAAAAGTATGGTGTTCTGTGTTTAACTGTATAGATGAGGAAATCGAAGTGTGATTGATTCTTCACAGGACTGACTAGGTGTATGAGTGCATATGATAGTGTTGTAATAATGAGTGACTGTATTTATGAGTGATTGTATGGGTGAATGAGTGAATGTGTGTGTAGACGTAGGAATCAGTGAGTGCGTATGTAGTAACTGGTATTGGTGTGTCATGATGTCATCACTGATGTCATTTGAGATGTCATCAGTGATGTCATCAGTGATGTCATTTGAGATGTCATCAGTGATGTCATCAGTGATGTCACTGACCATGTCATGAATGATGTAATATGTGACATGATCAGCAGTGGATTGCGGGTGCGCGATATATAGTTACTGCAACTAACTATATATGGAATTTCAATGGTTTTGTGTGAGTAAAATAAGGTTTTTTAAATGCTAATTCCTAACTATATATGGTCTATAACCTATGGTTTTTTCAGTGAATTTTCAAGGTTTTGTAAATGCTAATTCCTAACTATATATGGTCTATAACCTATGGTTTTTTCAGTGAATTTCATAGGTTTTTTAATAGCAAATCTTTATAAAAATAATACATTTTAAATCTAATTTTATATTTTATAATTTTTTTATTTTTTTTTAATATTATTTTTAGTGCGCTCCCGGGGCGCGGACAGGTGAACGCACGGGTAAGCGCAATCTGGCGGCGCGCCCCGAGGCGCGTACTAATGCGCGTCCCGGAAGCGCTATTGTCGAGAACGAAAACAACATCGTGACGTATCGCGTAGCCGCCACGCCTTGCGTCATAAGACACGTATCGCGTAGCCGCGAGATGCGTCTTATGACGCACCGCGTAAGCGCACCCGGAAGCGCATACGATCGCGCAACGTAAGCGCCCCGATGCGCTTACGATACACGCCCGGGACGCGCCCCGGGCGCGTAGCGTAAGCGCGTCAAACCATGTGACTTTAAAATAACACTTTTCATTGGTTCAGAACTTTTTTTTTTCCAAATTGTGTGAAACCCACCCATTTCTCTCACTATTGCTTTGTACTTGGAGAGAGCAAGAGCTGTTGTGTCTACTCTATCTCCTACTTTTCTGATCTCCAGCAATGGCTGCAAGAGAGTCATCCAGCAGTGATTCAGAGGGATTTTTGGATGAGGACCCTCCTCAGCAAAAGAAAAAAACCCATTTCATTTGGAAATTTTACGACATCCCAGAAGGACAGAAAAAAGTGAACGCTCCCAAAGTAACATGCAAAATATGTGGGAGTAGTTTATCCAGAGGCAATCCTCTGAAAAAATATAGTTTTGGCAATGCCAATTTGATCCGGCATGTCAAAAGAAGACACCCTAACAACTTTGCCAGGGAGAGTGTCAGAGAGCTGGCACGGAATGTACCAACAGATGGCGGCAGCACCTCCACTGGTGGAGCAACACCTTCGGGACCACCCCGTGGAAGAATGATCCCTAACATTCAGCCGGTGTTTGCGGGCATCAAATTTTTGTGCGCAGAGTGTGACGAACTGCTCTGCTATGGGGAGCAGAGTGTTGAACTGATTGCTCTAAAGAAACAGCAACACCGCTGCTCTTCCAGTCCCTAAATTTTCAATTTTTTTTGCTCCTGTTGAGCAGTTTTGCAATCCTTGTTTTTGTTTTTCCCTTGAAAAAAATACAAAAAAAATATAAAATTGTTTTAAAAAGTCTAAAAAAATATAAAACAAAAAAAACAAAAAAAAAATATATATAAAACAACAAAATGAAAAAAAAAGTTCTTTTCAGAACTACCTCCAATTTTTAAAAAGAAGCTTTATTTTTTTTAAAGTCTGTCATTTTTAATCTCCATGGTACGCTCCCCCGTACGCTCCCCGGTGCGCGTACCGGGCGCTCACCCCCGCGAAAATCGATTTTTTTTTTATTTATTTTTTTCACCCGCGGGAGCCTTTTATGGCCCCCACATGAAACCTAGGGGGTCAGGGGGTGTGTACCCTGCTCCCTCTTGCTCATTTCCCCCTTTGATTTTTGCCACCTCTTGTGTCTCAATCCTACCGAGACACAAGATGGCGGCCGCTGCGGACTGTTTCGAATGTTTATAGACACCCGAGAACCAATCAGCTTGCCGTGCGCAAGTCGCGTGGCGCGCCTGGAGCGCTCTCCCGTACGCGTATCCGGGAGCGCTCCAGGCGCGGATCTAGATATATATCTTTTTTTGAACGTTAATTTCTCAAAATCCACTGGAGCACATACATTGAGACCTACAAAAGGCACATCGGGCTACCAGTCCCTACAAATTTGCCAAGTTTCGTGCAAATCCATTCAGCCGTTCGGGCTAAAAATGAGGCTAACCGCCCTATGGAAAACTCAATGTTAAAAACACGTTTTGGGACCCCCCTTTTTTCTCGGCCCCCCCTGGACCAACTCCCCCCAAATTTCCAGTGGCTGCTCAGAAACAAAATGTTCCATTTTGCTGAAAATTTCAGCCAATTCCGTCCACAAACGCCAAAGTTATTAGACATAGAATTTTCAAAAATCCCATAGGGAAAAAATCCTAACTATATATACCTACTGGCGACCGCCAGTAGGTAATATAATGAAGGAGTGGGCAAGCAGACCAGGCACATCGGCCCAGGCACTAAAGTGCACTTATATATGAGGGGTGCCATATGTGATCAGGTAAAATACCATCACGCACAATACAAGACAGCCAATGCATGAAGTGGGCAAGTCCAACGATTGTTGCTTAATACTGTAGAGGGTAGCAGCAAAATGTGAATGACTATCCAGTGGATAAAGATGGCTGGCTGAAAGCTTCTGTTATGTATGAATGTGTTTACATTTACATTAAGAACTTTTTAGAACAGGGTTGTCCAATTCCTGTCCCGGAGGGTGGGATCCATGCCAGCTTTTTAGCATATTCGCATTTAGATAAATGTAGTTATCATGAAAATCTGGCATGGATTCGGCCCTCCAGGACCGACATTGGAGAACCCTATTTCAGAAAAGAGGAAGCTGGCAACACTGCTGGTGCTGTCTCTAGGCCATATTAAATAAAGTCCAGGCATGGATTGGTGACTGATTCAAACAAGTGTTTGGTACGTGCCACAAAGTGAACATAGTTGTTTAAAAAATGTGAATTTTAGGATTATTTTAGTTGTCATACAAAGAGTCAGCTTGAGGGCACATGATATAAGATTTTGTTACCATTTTGCCCCCTTCCTGGAACTGCCAACCAGTGCATATATATTTTTATTTAACAAAGGAATACGTAGATAAACCCCCGGCTTCTTGCTGATATTGCCTACAATGGCACATTTAGAGAGTTTTTATGGAATTACAAATGTTAAGCACTCACCTGAGATAATGAAAAGAGGGTTAAATGCGTTTGTGATCTTGCCCCTTGATATGATGAAGTGAAATACTACAGGTCCCACATACCTGATATTCTACCCAGATCTATTGTAAGTTCATCACACTTGAAAGACATGCTTGTTCTTCATGCTATAAATTACGATGGAAGATGGGATTGCAACCTATACCTTTTTTAATTTGTTCCTTTTTTACAAGATTACTTTCTTTGAGGATAAGAATTTTGCAGGACGGTCTTTTGAGTGCAGCTGTGACTGCAGAGATCTGCAAGCACACCTCAGCCGCTGCAACTCTATTAAGGTGGAAAGTGGCACTTGGATAATCTATGAGCGGCCCAACTACCTTGGCTACCAGTATATCCTGAGCAGAGGGGACTATCCTGACTTTCAGCACTGGCTGGGCTTCAACGACTCAGCAAGGTCTTGCCACTTTGTCCCAACGGTAAGTACAGCGGTGGTAAGCCGAAGGGTGCACAAAATAGCCGCATCTTGACCCATTTTGCTGAGAACATACAACTCCAGAGTATCATGAAAATTTGAAAAATATGATCTATCTAAATAGCCCTCTATATGTAATTGCTATCATCTGCTTGTAGTCTGTATTTGAAAAACGGTCTACTGTCCAATCAATAATTAAATTGTAGGCCTGCTGCAGATCAGTTGGTAAATTAATGAGCTTGTCAATTGTTCGTGCAAGTTGTACAAAGCCTAGAAACATATATCCAACATTTAGCCAGGTTGCCAGATTCATTCTGTGTTTCTAGGATAACCAGTAGCTCTGTAAAATATTTACAGTTTAGTACTCAAATGCAATTATATGTTGAATGGATATCCTGAAATCTTAACATTGATCATTGATTCCTGGCCCTCTGCTTAACATGCCTGGTCTAGAACCAGCTGAAAATCAGGATAAGTTAGTTTAAAATAATTGGAGTCTATTCATTTTGCCTCAATTTGAGTCTAGTTTTCTCAGGTCTTTTACATGTTTTGTGTTTGTTGTCACAGTACAAGGGCCCATTTAAGATGAAGGTATTTGAGAGAGAAGATTTTAAAGGCAAGGCTGTGGAATTCACCGAGGACTGCCCATCTGTCTTCGACTGGTATCACCAAAACGACATCCACTCCTGCAAGGTCATTGAGGGCCACTGGGTCTTCTATGAGTTACCCAACTACAAAGGGCGCCAGTACTTCCTGAGAGCCGGAGAATACAAGCGTTGTACCGACTGGGGGGCAGTCAACTCCGATGTGGGCTCCTTTAGACGTGTGATGGACGTGCAGTAAAAAAAGTGATGTATTTCACAGTATTTTGTTTTTTGTGAGACACATGGCTTAGCCTGAAATGTTTTATGATGGACAAAGGGGCTTTTAAATGCCTGTGTAAATGCAAAACATTTAATTCCCTTTGCAAATTATTAATATGACTTCATAAAAACGGATACAAATAAAAAAAAGCATATCAGACTCATTTTCCAACATTATCACGAAAATTAAAAAAAACTTCACATTGCAATGTTGTTTTTTGTTACTGTTGTTAAATGGTGTGTTGAGTTATTACATAAAGGACAGTTCATCACAACATTAGGGAAACAACCACAAACAATCTCACTTGACATTATTGAATACATGTTCTTAGGAAAATTACATTTCATTACTTTGCAAATGATTACTAAAATCAGGCAATTAAATTCAGGGTAGATCTCTCACATGCAGTAGGGCCTCTAATTGGCCATAATTTTTTAACACTGTAGCTAAGATGGGAATATGCACCCCCACAGACAAGGGGCCATTAACCAGTAGGAGACTGGCCCTGCACCAAGACGTACTTGCCTTGAAGCTCTTAATACATCCTTGCTCATTTGGCATTTTCCAGAGTAATTTAATGATGAGCCTACTCCTGGAAAAATTCCATCATGGATAATAGCTGAAATGCTTTATGTTTAGTATTGTGGTGAAACAGCCCGGCATTGCAATATAATTTAGGTCTAAATACAGTGCAACATCCAGACAGAGATGGCGTCCTCTGGCTAACCGAAGCAGTCGATGTCATGAGAAAATGTAAAGAGCTGGTGCTCAAATTAACATCCTGCAAAAAGAGAAGTGTCAATCAAGTGTATTGTGATTTTTCAGGAATGTTAGATGTGCGGGAATGCGGCCCCGAAAATGGATCTTTATATAGAATTAGGTAAGGAACAGGCCTCGTGGCTGGAGCATATCTATTTACTCTTTCAGCAGGTCGGTTTATCACTACATCTAATAGACCGTATGGTTGGATGATGGTTGTGAGGGGTGGGCAGTTCCCAAAGGTCCAACCAAACATCATCTCTTCTTTTGAGGTAGTAGATAGATCCCAGATCTGTCACATCAATATTCTCTACAACCACAAGTACGCAGTGTACACAAAAAGGGACGGATAACGTGTCTTAGCTATAGACTGAAAATGTTATTTTTTAAGGAGGATAGCTGTCATCCACGGTAGGATAGAATAATTCATCACAAGGCTTCTCCTCACAGTCTCAAGATGTAGGTGCCTATGTAGGCTATAATCCTGAAACCATTGGAGCTCTTGAAACCCTATGTTTAGATGAGTGGGTCCTAAAGTTCAAAAGTTATGCACCAGAGAGGGAATAAAAACAAAAGCTACTAAAATAGCCACTGATGAATTGAACACTTTATTTAGGTCCCAGTTGATAGATAAAAAATGTAGGGGAAATCTTTGACCCTGTTAAGCAGTCAATATGTTTTTTGCCCTTCAAGTGTCGCAGGGCATTTTGCGGACGTGGAATCTCTTTGCTGATATTTCTATCATAATATGATTAAATCTTCATAGTACAGTTTCAAGATAATAAAAAAATGTTTGGCAAATAATGGTGAGGGGTGGGAGGGACACCCACCATCCCTAGTTCACCTGTTGGAAAAATAATACAAAATGCTAATTATGAATTTTTTAGATCATAATTCGTGTCACAGTATAGTTCGGTGATACCACATTCACTGATGTATATACTGTAAATCCAATTGTGAGTCGAACCATGCTACATTTGTGAAAACACACATTAAATAAAAATAATTTTCACTATTTAGGGTATTTCTGTTTTTAAAGAAAGTGGCCAAACAGTAGCCAAGTCTAATGGTGATATATTTGTTGCTAATCATAAGGTGATTTCGACACCAAAACTGATCAGCTCGAAAGCAAGTGTACATACATCTAAAAACATTTAGTAAATATATCACCATTACATTTGGCTACTGTCTGATCACCGCAATGGTCTGTACCAATACCTGTGGAGAGAATTCCATCCCAGTGATGGTAGCAAGTGCACCTGACGGCTTCCTGACCGCTCCTACTGAGGTAAGAAATACATTCCCATTTGTATCAAATGCACCTTGCAGCTTCCTGGCCACACCTACTAAGGGTGGAGACACATTCTTATTTGTAATATGAATTAGCATTGTGGTGCAAAGTACCAAAGGGGTTAGGAGGGTCGGTAGGAGTCAATCATTGTCTATATATTGCACAAGTGCTACAAATGGGCTCGATCTAATGTAACCCTTAGGGGCCCTGGGAGGAATTGGCGATAAAAGAAACCTAATGGTAGAAGCATAATTGTACCAGAAAAAATGAAACACCGTCCAATGGAAAATAGAATTTCCTTGATAATACAAGCAAACCAAAAATGTATGATGATTCAATCACTGTTATGAGTTACAACGAAAAGGGGAGTGATTCTGTTAAGGACTAAGGGGAAAGAATCAACATTAATGAATAAACATAGGGTACTCCAGAGACTATAAATCAAACTAGTACTTTAGCGACATTATTTATCTTTATTTACTAATGGCATGTAAATAATTTCTTTTATCATTTGTTTTTTGTTTTTTAGGTTCCTTAAACCAAACATCTTTTGAAAACAAACCATATAGATTATATTACCCACATGGCTGGCTTGATATTGCAGTACTTATACAATACAAAATATTACAAGTTGCAGGGTACAAACTAAATACAGATAAAACTCAAGTGCTTACAACAGCCGGGCTCCATTACTCTAATATTGGCTCATGTGCTACTGTGACCTATTTGAGGGTAAAATTAGCCACAAAGATTAACCAGATCATTAATTTAAACTATGAACCTCTTTTAAAAGAAACTATGAAATTTCTATCAATTTGGCATAGGCTCCCTATAGGATTCATAGGTAGATGCAATCTGATAAAAATGAAAATCTTACCCAAATTCCTATTTTTATTTCGCTCTGTTCCTCTGAAAATCCCTAATGTCTTTTTTTTAAAACTTGAAGGTGCTTTCAGTAGCTTTATTTGGGGCTACAAAAAACCAAGGAGGGCGATTGAGTTGCTCAAAGCTCGTTTTGAGCAAGGTGGATTGGGCTTTCCAGACTTTAAACTTTACTTCTGGGCTTCTTTTACGGATCGGTTTCGGAACTTGCTCGGTCTAGGCCAGAATGACTCTATATTTACACTTATGTTAGGAAAACAGAGAGGAAATTTTCTATACGGAATCAGAGATCCACATTTTTACAAAAGAGTACATTTTTAGACTATTAAAGACATTGTACATATCTGGCAGGCAATGGCTACAAGGTGCAAACTACCGATATTACATAAACATTATCCAATATGGGGGAATCCAGCTTTCCCTGCTGTGTTTCATGATCTAGCAGGTACATTCTGGGCGACTTATGGAATAGCTAGCTTGGGTGATCTATATAATGATAAGGGCTCAAGTTATTCAAAGACTTACAGCTAGTTTATAAACTCCCGGATCATTTTTTGTTTAAATACATGCAGATCAAAAACTATCTTACGTCAAATGTGGGAGCAAATGAAATTAAACAATCAGATATCTGGGATTGCACCTATGGGGGGAAGTCCAAATCTGTTATTGGCTCAATGTATGTTCATTTATATAGTTTTAGGACAGAGGGTAGTGAAAAACTGGTGATTGAGAGGACACAAACATTGGGAACAATCGTTACACCGAGAATGGTCGAACTCGTTTTCTGTAATGTGAAGGATTCAGTTCACTCTGTTAGCTTGCAGCTCCAGCAATTACGTACTACTTGTAGGCTATATTATACCCTGGCTAGAATAGCTAAGTGGGCCCAGGGAATCAATACGGGGGATAAGGTAAACTGCCCAAAATGCGGGTTATATGCGGCCAACTTGAAACATATGTTCAAGGAATGTCCAAACTTAAGGGGATATTGGAACAAAATCGAACAAATACTTCATCTTAAATTAGGACTGGGTCAACCGCTCACAGATCTTGAAATTATGTTGGGCTATAAGGATAATGCTCCAGAAATAGCAGGCCTTTTTACAATTTTGATGGCTGCTGCCAGGTTGGCTGTTGCCAGGGTCTGGATCTCTGATACACCCCCTGTGGCAGAAGATTGGTGGACGATTATTAGGGATATTTATGGTTTAGAAGCAGCTCTAGCGAAGGTAAGGGGAATGAGATCAATGGTTAAGCTAGAGAGGCTATGGGGACCACTGGCAATGGGCGGAATGTAATATGATTTATTTAAAAATGTAGTAATATACCCTCCTAAAAAGCTTCTCTGTACACATCATGTTACTCTAAGGTTTTCTACTTGGTTCATTGAATATATATCTTATCACTCCATACATATAAGCATATTATTTAGTTCTATTGTTTATTAATGTGATTTTCCGTATGATGTTCAAAAATTATGCTAATGTTTAAATTTATGTATATTGTATAAAATATGCCCTTTATGATGATGAATAAATAAAAATACTTTATAAAAAAAAAACATTAAAAGGAAAAACAATATACATTCTTATTCACTTCACAAAATATTGAGTGCATATTTACATATAAGCTGAATTAGTCCTACAGCTTCTTTCTGTGTTGCTGCAACCTTTCTTTATTGGGTTCTCTGCTACAGGTTTACTAAAGTTCTACTAGGGATCAGGGACAATCTTAATTCTCTTTTTGTCTTTTGTTCAGCGGTTAGATATAAGTTCCCTACTCTAAAGGTGTTGGATGTGTGTTAAATCCTTGTGTCCTCTGATCCTCACAAAAGAGGAGTATGGGAGAATGCCAACGCGTTTTGACCTTCTGTACTTGACCACAAATTCTCATGTGAAGGTCTTCATCAGGGCGATACATTTTATATGTAGTACAATATACCTATCCTTCCTTCCATTTGTTGTAGGGGATATGGAATAGCTTTCTGTCTTATCCTGTTTGTTCTTCAGCTCTTTGCTTGCCTTTTTGGTTCAATTTCTACCCTTTTATCTTGGCCTGTTGGTCCTGAATGATCTGTTGCCATTCATATGTTCCTTATATATCTCAAATTGGCTGTTTTTAATCTCCACCGTATGCTGTTAGTCTTGGTCGAGTTCTCTTTATCCAGCATTTCCAACAAACTTGCCGTCACTGTTATAACATTTAGTCAGGGGCCCCACCCAAGCAACTCTTATTAAAATATTGTGGGGAGCCGACAGAAAAAAGTTGTCAATTCTGTGGGGCCAGTGAAGGACCTTGTCTTAATTGGTCAACCGATTCAGACCCTTTGAATAGGAGGTAAGATCGGGGCGTTGGCCTAGACGACAACCTAGGGGCAAGCTTCTGGGCTAAGAAAAAAAAAGGTGTATCATAAAAGGTAGGCTTTCACCATAGTCAGCAAAATTTGCAGAGCCATCAAGGTCCCTCCTCCCTCCAGTAAAACTGACTGAGGATGAAACAACCTCAGGAGCATCATTTTGATCCCCCACTTTGTAACTCCCTGTCCCCCTTCCCCAAGCCCAGATGTAGGTTTGTAGATCCTGAGGCGGTACAATATTGAGCTAAAGAGAAGTGTGACACTGTATTTATGGGGGGAGTGACAAAAGGCTGGACAGTAGACTGGGCTGGGTCAGGCTGTGCCGACTGAGTAGTCAGGCAGTTGTAGTCACTGGTCTCTGTCTGGAAAACTGGCCTTCCATAACCCCCAAAAATGCTCATGTATGGGGCAAAGACTTGACTCTAAAAGGGCTATCATTTTATGTACATAAAGACTCTTGAAGTGCAGGCCAACCCAGAGAGTTGCAACCATTAGAAGCATAGGGGGTAGCAATGATGGACGACAGTTTGCCACTGGTCCTGATTGAAGGAAGTTACTTTTTTGCTTTACCCGAAGGCCTATGTCAGGAAATGGAGTTAAGTTAGGCTCTGTAGCATAGTCAGAATTGTGTCATGCACCACATGTATCTCCTGACAGAGGGCTTGTGGTGACAGCTCTTTCTGCGAGTTGAGGCAGTGGCGAGCAGTGTTGGACAGGAACAGAGGCAAGAGCAGTTAAGCGGTCTGGCAATTCTACAGTAAGTGAGAGGTGTCTTTCTGCCAATTCTATCTATTTGCTGAAGATTCACAATGCTCTCTTCATGAACAGGTCTATAGTCACACTTTTGTTCTCGATAGATCAATTGCCCATGATGTTGTGTCTCCTCATTACCATGGTGACTGATCTGATTTTAGAGGAAGCTTGGGTTAAGGCATCTGCTACTCCATGCCGCCAGTACCAGTACCAGTACCAGTACCAATGACTGAACCAATGATTGCACAAACTACAGAGGTACACAAATCATGGAGGATGTTGCATCTGAAGGAGAGAAAAGAGCAGACAAAACCAGCAAAGGAACCTGCTCACATCCACCTGGGATTACCACTGTAACCCCGCCTCCACCCACAAGTTAAAATGTACTGAGAGCGTATTAACATTGGAGATGCTGCTCACTTGAGGCGCTCTTGCCTGAGAAAAGGGAGGGACGCATTGCAATTCAGGGAACACACAAGGCACACATAACTTGGCCCTGCATCCTCAAATAATCCTTAGGTTATCCCTCAGACCTTGGGCTGGGCTTCGTCCATCAGTGACCAAGCTAGTTGATGCCCGTTAGGGAGATAGGAACTGTCACATAACCCATCAGAAGCCAGCCGGAAAACGAACCTGAGCGTAGATGTGTGTTCCAGGCCTATAATAGGGGCTCAATGCACACTGGGGTAGGGCTCACACAATCAACCTAGCGGGCAGCCCGCAGCCCTAATAAGGGGCACAAACTGCGAGAAGACTGTGCCAGGGGGCCGGACCTGATGTCAGCATCCGTCGCCTGATGCAAGCACACCTAGGTTTCTGTGGACAACCACGGGCATGGGAGGGATCCAGGAATAGTCCTAAGACCAAGGATGGCAAGGAAAGCACCAAGGCCACCAAAGTACACAAAAGGGCAATCTAGGGGCAGTGCCTGGTACCCCTACACCTGATACCTCTAATTAAAATTCTTGCCCTGCTTCACTGTAAAACATGCAGTAGAGTTGTTGTATTAATATTAATGATGTATTTGAGTGACACGCCGTTCTACACTTTCACTTGAAAATGATTAGAACACATGTTGCTTTTATGATTGTGAATAGGGCTGTACTGTTTTTGCTGAACTGGTACAATGTTCCTTCTTTTCTGGTACTGATTTAGCATATTCAGAAAAAACATCAAGTTACCTTTTGGTATCCCTCTATTCCTCCTTCAAAAGGTGGGCAAATTAGGCAATCGTCCTTGTTCATTTGAAGGGGGCAGTGGCTGCAGGGAGAACGCGCTGCTGCGACTGAAGGCTGCAGCGCATTTGTGCAATTCTTAAATAACAATCGCGACTAATTTTTAAAGTGCCCGTTTTTTGGTATATTTTATTTCTATTGTGTTTCACTGTATCCCCTGTTTTTAAAGCCCAACTACTTGCACGTTAAATGGTTTAAACCACCGCCCTTGGCGGGTCCTTGCTCTTCCCTCGTGGTCCTCGTGACGTCGACTTTGGCGGCCATCTTGGGGGTGAGTGGGACGCCTCCCCTTACACGGTCTAGTCGTCACAAGGACGCTAGACCTCCTACAAAAGGCGGCCATGCTAACGCTCAGCGGGCACGCGCAGCGGGTCCGCCGTCAGTCCACCGGAGTTACGCCAGAGTTCAGCCCGTCTGCGCCCGTCCGCGCTGAGGACGGGCTGCCTTTGTCCATCATGCTCTCCGGTAAGCAAGTTCTGCCTGGTCGTGTATACTACTCTTCCTCGGCATTACTTTCACTGCGACCCTGCATCCCCACGTCTTGTACCTTATGCATCTTACCCCGTCATTACTTTTTATGTGCTGGTTGTGGCTTCTCTACTGGCAAAATGCAGCTCTCTAAGTCACAACATTATAGGGGAAAAAGGAAGCCTACCAAGGGTCATACTTCTTCTCCTCCCCCGCTCCATTTCTGGAGCTTAAATTGTAGATCGCTTCCTAAGAATAAATTAAACATCTTCGATTTTATTACTGAGGAATCCCCTGATGCTCTGTTCCTGACCGAGACTTGGATACATGCCAGCTCGGGTCCGGACATAGCCGCTGCCATTCCGCCCAACTATATGGTGCTGCATCAGGATAGACCCTCAGGTAAAGGTGGTGGAATCGCAATCATTTTTAAATCTATTTACCAATGTAAACTGGAACCATTACTTCTTCCAGGTAGTGAGGCAGCATTGTTCAAACTTATGATTAATCCTCGAATGACGCTTTCCGGTCTGCTAATTTATCGGCCGCCCGGAAATGCTGCGTCATGGATCACCTCACTCATTGATTGCCTATCAGCAACACTACTAAAATCAAATAATTTCACCATTCTTGGTGATTTAAACATCCATTTAGATGATGTTAATAATCCCCTTAATAAATCTTTTCTTTCCGATCTTGAGGTTTTTAACCTCAAACTTTGTAATTCTGGAGCTACTCATCTTGCCGGCCACCTTCTAGATTCTATTATTTCCACTCTGTCATTTGACTGCACTCACTCGGCGCGTCCGCTCGTCTGGTCTGATCATTATGCGATACATTTCGAGCTACCACCTGGTCTATACTCGGCCAGTGTTTATGTGGAGGAAATTAAATCATCTTATCGCTGGGACAGGCTTGATGTAGCCGTTTTTAATCAGCGTCTGACTGAGACTATTCCATCCTCTATCAACTCTGAGCAGAATTTGAATGCTCCCATTGTTGGTTGGCTGACAGATGCAGTGTCGGTTCTCGTTCCCCGGTCTAGCAGCAAATGTAGATCCTTGCGCCCACCAGCACCTTGGTACTCGGAGGAGCTCAAAACTCAACGTGCTAAATGTAAAGCCCTGGAGAGGAAGTGGAGGCTGTCTTACTCTGCTCCTTCTAAGGTGATTTACAAAGAAGAATTAAAATTTTACCACGCAAACTGTAAACGTGCCAAGGCTTCCTACATCGCCTCCACAATCACCTCAGTGCAAAATGATCCTCGGACTCTTTTTGCCACTGTTAAGAAACTTACAGGAGCTGATACTACTCCTGCGTTGCCGGCTTTGGATGGTACACAATGTAATGCCATTGCAGACTTTTTTATATCTAAGGTCGAGGGCATTTACCAATCTCTGGCCTCCTTCTTACCTCCAATCAATTTCTCTCAACCTAGCTCCTCCTGTAATGCCTTCGTTTTCCCTTCTGAGTCCATTTACAACTGGACATTATTTGATGACTCTTCCTTCCTGTCCTGTCTGAAAAGTATCAGGTCAGGTTCTCCGAGGGACCCTGTCCCTATGAAGATACTGAAACAACTTGACCTTGAACCTCGGAGATTTCTAATGAGGTTACTTAACATCTCTCTCATTGAATCTCGGGTAGAACAGGACTGGAAACATGCCATGGTCGTCCCCCTGCTTAAAAAATCAGGTGCTGACATCACAAACCTTGCCAACTTCAGGCCTATATCCCTGCTGCCAGCCTGCTCCAAAATATTGGAGCGTCATTTTAACACTCAGCTCAATGAGTTTGTTGAAAACGTGGGATATCTCCATCCATCCCAATCAGGCTTTCGCGCTAATTATTCCACCAAATCCGCACTCCTTGGGGTGACTGAGCGACTCCGACACGGTATCGATAGCGGTGAGACCTTTGCGCTTATTCTTCTTGATTTAAGCGCTCCTTCCGATACCGTGTCTCATTCCATCTTACTGGAGTCTCTCTGCTCCCTCGGTGTTGCTGGACCAGCGCTTGCCTGGGTGGCCTCATTTCTTAATGAGCGCACTTTTCTGGTTTTCTCGAACAAAGCTGAATCTGCGATTTATTCCTCTGCCTACGGCGTCCCTCAAGGGTCTATATTGAGCCCTTTGTTGTTCAATATTTACATCAGACCACTTGCTTCCATCGTAGAGGATGCCGGTCTGTCTATATACTCATATGCAGACGATACGCAGATTGTGTTCTCTTTGTCTAGCAGCAGGACTCAGGACATTTCTGCCCTCAAAATTGGCCTTTCTCGTGTTGCAGCTTGGATGCAAGCGCATCTGCTAAAGCTCAACGGAGACAAGACCGAGGTGATTATACTGGGTAAACACAAAGATCTGTGGGGCCCTAGACACTGGCCCAGTGACATGGGACCGTTGCCTATCCCCGTGTCTGTCGCCCGTAACCTCGGCGTCCTGATTGACGACAAACTTTCAATGAGGCAGCAGGCAACAAAGGTCACTGCAATCTGTTTTAATACCCTACGCTGGTTGCAGAAGATCATATGGATGTTGCCTGAGTCCACTCGAAGAACTGTCGTACAGGCCCTTGTGATGTCTCGTATCGACTATGGCAATGTGCTCTATTTAGGAGCAGATAAAGCCACAATCAATAAACTCCAGGTTGTACAGAACTCAGCTGCGCGTTTGTTGCGCAATGTTCCTCGGAGAACGTCC
The DNA here is from genome assembly GCF_964261635.1 of Lissotriton helveticus. Lineage (NCBI taxonomy): Eukaryota > Metazoa > Chordata > Amphibia > Caudata > Salamandridae > Lissotriton > Lissotriton helveticus. Next base: position 449,999,180 of record NC_136061.1, read on the forward strand.
GCAATGCAAGCTTTGCGCGACCTTCATTGGTTAAAAATTTCTGATCGTGTGGTCTTTAAAACTCTGTGCTTCCTATTTAAGATTCGTCAGGGTTCTGCTCCCAGTTACCTGCTCAATCTTGCCCAGCCATATCTGCCTGGCCGCTCTCTTAGGTCATCTAACAACAACAATCTTGTGATTCCTAGGATCCGATTGACAAAAATGGGAGGCTGTTCATTCGCATATCTGGGACCCAAGATGTGGAATGCTCTCCCGTTGGCGCTAAAAACAGAAACTAGTCTTTTTGTTTTCCGTAAAAAATTAAAGACTTTTCTGTTCTAAATTCTTCAGTTCTGCTTTTTCTCTCAGCCATTGCTTGTTTTTTCTTTCTTCTCTAGTCTGTCCCTGGCGCCGGGAAACCCATTGCGGGTAGCTGTGCGCAATATAAGTTCAATAAAATAAAAATAAATAAAAATAATATTCCAAAGCAATCATATGAGTGATTCTACTGCTACAGTAAGTGATACTTTCAAAGTATCGTAAATAGATTGCACTAGATTTTGGACCGAGCTATTATAAGCTCTATATTTTCCTAACAGCAATAAAGTAAGGTTGTCGAAATCAGTAAGTAAGTAAGTCTTAGGTAGGCTTTTCTAGGCATCAGGAGGGCTGAATTAACTGAAACATGGTAATGCCTTCAAAATTGTTCAGAACAGTGGATCCCAAAATCGTTCATGCTCTGGGCTCCATAATACTTAAGATGACAAAGTCTTGACAGATACATACATGTGAGCACTTCAAGAGATTGATAACATTTGGGTTACATGGTATATTATTAACATTTCTGCTATTCATAGGTTCCAGTGTGTAGAAAAATATTGGGTCACTGTTTTCATTCTCAACTGTGATAGATTCTGTAAGTAAAGGGGATACATTTGGTATCCTGGCACGTAACTTTTAATTTAGAAACTCTAAACGCTTATGTCTGCTAAAACATGGCGTGTGGGGCACCTTGCTCTGGCGCAGTATTTGCACCTACCTGATACATCAGATGGAGGAGGAATTGGCAATGTACTATCCTCAATAAAGAGTTTCAGCTTCCTGCAGTGACTTTTTGCTTCGAGTTCAAGCCATGATGTCTGGCCTTTACAAGTGAGCAATGTTTTTGCATTTTTTTTTTCAAATATAAGTAAAATGCAATAAGAATAATAACATCTAAATATATATATATATAATGAAGGAGTGGGCAAGCAGACCAGGCACATCGGCCCAGGCACTAAAGTGCACTTATATATGGGGGGTGCCATATGTGATCAGGTAAAATACCATCACGCACAATACAAGACAGCCAATGCATGAAGTGGGCAAGTCCAACGATTGTTGCTTAATACTGTAGAGGGTAGCAGCAAAATGTGAATGACTATCCAGTGGATAAAGATGGCTGGCTGAAAGCTTCTGTTATGTATGAATGTGTTTACATTTACATTAAGAACTTTTTAGAACAGGGTTGTCCAATTCCTGTCCCGGAGGGTGGGATCCATGCCAGCTTTTTAGCATATTCGCATTTAGATAAATGTAGTTATCATGAAAATCTGGCATGGATTCGGCCCTCCAGGACCGACATTGGAGAACCCTATTTCAGAAAAGAGGAAGCTGGCAACACTGCTGGTGCTGTCTCTAGGCCATATTAAATAAAGTCCAGGCATGGATTGGTGACTGATTCAAACAAGTGTTTGGTACGTGCCACAAAGTGAACATAGTTGTTTAAAAAATGTGAATTTTAGGATTATTTTAGTTGTCATACAAAGAGTCAGCTTGAGGGCACATGATATAAGATTTTGTTACCATTTTGCCCCCTTCCTGGAACTGCCAACCAGTGCATATATATTTTTATTTAACAAAGGAATACGTAGATAAACCCCCGGCTTCTTGCTGATATTGACTACAATGGCACATTTAGAGAGTTTTTATGGAATTACAAATGTTAAGCACTCACCTGAGATAATGAAAAGAGGGTTAAATGCGTTTGTGATCTTGCCCCTTGATATGATGAAGTGAAATACTACAGGTCCCAAATACCTGATATTCTACCCAGATCTATTGTAAGTTCATCACACTTGAAAGACATGCTTGTTCTTCATGCTATAAATTACGATGGAAGATGGGATTGCAACCTATACCTTTTTTAATTTGTTCCTTTTTTACAAGATTACTTTCTTTGAGGATAAGAATTTTGCAGGACGGTCTTTTGAGTGCAGCTGTGACTGCAGAGATCTGCAAGCACACCTCAGCCGCTGCAACTCTATTAAGGTGGAAAGTGGCACTTGGATAATCTATGAGCGGCCCAACTACCTTGGCTACCAGTATATCCTGAGCAGAGGGGACTATCCTGACTTTCAGCACTGGCTGGGCTTCAACGACTCAGCAAGGTCTTGCCACTTTGTCTCAACGGTACATACAGCTTTGCTCTGAGAGGTGGTAGGCCTAAGGGTGCACAAAATAGCCGCATCTTGACCAATTTTGCTGAGAACATACAACTCCAGAGCAGCTAGAAAATTTGAAAAAGATGATCTATCTAAATAGCCCTCTATATTTAATTGCTATCATCCGCTTGTAGTCTGTATTTGAAAAACGGTCTACTTTCCAATCAATAATTAAATTGTAGGCCTGCTGCAGATCAGTTGGTAAATTAATGAGCTTGTCAATTGTTCGTGCAAGTTGAACAAAGCCTAGAAACATATATCCAACATTTAGCCAGGTTGCCAGATTCATTCTGTGTTTCTAGGATAACCAGTAGCTCGGTAAAATATTTACGGTTTAGTACTCATATGCAAATATATGTTGAATGGATATCCTGAAATCTTAACATTGATCATTGATTCCTGGCCCTCTGCTTAACATGCCTGGTCTAGAACCAGCTGAAAATCAGGATAAGTTAGTTTAAAATAATTGAAGTCTGTTCATTTTGCCTCAATTTGAGTCTAGTTTTCTCAGGTCTTTTACATGTTTTGTGTTTGTTGTCACAGTCCAAGGGCCCATTTAAGATGAAGGTATTTGAAAGAGAAGATTTTAAAGGCAAGGCTGTGGAATTCACCGAGGACTGCCCATCTGTCTTTGACTGGTATCACCAAAACGACATCCACTCCTGCAAGGTCATTGAGGGCCACTGGGTCTTCTATGAGTTACCCAACTGCAAAGGGCGCCAGTACTTCCTGAGAGCTGGAGAATACAAGCGTTGTACCGACTGGGGGGCAGTCAACTCCCATGTGGGCTCCTTTAGACGTGTGATGGACGTGCAGTAAAAAAAGTGATGTATGTCACAGTATTTTGTTTTTTTGAGACACATGGCTGAGCCTGAAATGTTTTATGATGGACAAAGGGGCTTTTAAATGCCTGTGTTAATCCAAAACATTTAATTTCCTTTGCAAATTATTAATATCACTTCATAAAAACGGATACAAATAAAAAAAAAGCATATCAGGCTCATTTTCCAACATCATCACGAAAATTAAAAAAACTTCACATTGCAATATTGTTTTTTGTTACTGTTGTTAATTGGTGTGTTGAGTTATTACATGAAAGGACAGTTCATCACAACATTAGGGAAACAACCACAAACAATCTCACTTGACATTATTGAATACATGTTCTTAAGGAAAAATAAATGTCATTACTTTGCAGAGAATACTAAAATCAGGCAATTAAATTCAGGGTAGATCTCTCACATACAGAAGGGCCTCTAATTGGCCATCATTTTTTAACACTGTAGCTAAGATGGGAATATGCACCCCCACAGAGAAGGGGCCATGAACCAGTAGGAGACTGGCCCTACACCAGGACGTACTTCCCTTGAAGCTCTTAATACATCCTTTCTCATTTGGCATTTTCCAGAGTAATTTAATGATGAGCCTACTCCTGGAAAAATTCCATCATGGATAATAGCTTAAATGCTTTATGTTTAGTATTGTGGTGAAACAGCCCGGTATTGCAATATAATTTACCTCCTTATACAGTGCAACATCTAGACAGAGATGGCGTCCTCTGGCTAACCGAAGCAGTCGATGTCATAAGAAAATGTAAAGAGCTGGTGCTCAAATTAACATCCTGCAAAAAGTGAAGTGTCAATCAAGTGTATTGTGATTTTTCAGGAATGTTAGATGTGCGGGAATGCGGCCCCGAAAATGGATCTTTATATAGAATTAGGTAAGGAACAGGCCTCATCTAACAAGGTGGTGGCAGCTCCTTGGGTGATTTTGCCAAAGAGTTCGTGCAGACTGCGAGGGGCTCCTCCTCTGCACGCTGCTTAGCCCATTCGACAACGCTTTAACGCGGTTTTTAATAACTGTATTTGTGAACTTCATTTAAACTGGTTACAATTGATGTACTAATTGTGATTCATTATTTTTAACTCACCACTAATACTTCTGTGTACCCTCAGCCCCGTTCCATCGCGGCTTCGTGCCGTTTGTGTGGAGGGCAGGGTGAGCTCCATTGTTCAGAGCCGGCTCCCCGTCCAGAACGGAGTTAGCGTTCTAGCTGGGGGCGGGGCTTAGAGCATAAAATGGCTACATGGCAGCGCAGCGGTCGAGCGCAGCGGGAGAGCCGTCACCGCGCCGAAGCCGCGCCAAAGGGGTGCCAGTCTGCGCCAGTCCGCGCTGGACCCGCGCTTAGTGCCCCATTTCCTTGCCGGTCACCACGTCATCCCAGTAAGTTAATAAAATATACATTCTCCGACCTATTAGATATAAAAAACACTATGTTTTTGGCCGATTGTCCACACTTCAACTTGGAAGAATGTACTAACATGTCTTCTATAGTTTGCCCAAACTGTACTTTTAAAACCACCTGTTCTCTTAGGAATATCCCATGGGCTTCTTGTAAAGAGGCCACACGCATTAAATGCGCATTGGTAAATGCCAGATCTATGTGTAAACACAATGAAGAAGTGGCAGAACTAATCCTGGCACATAAACTGGATATCTTGTTTATAACAGAGACCTGGGCCGACTTAGCTTCCGATCCCGACCTTGCATCAGCCACCCCTGAGGGCTACTACATCGTCAGACAAGATAGACCTGCAGGGAAAAAAGGAGGTGGCCTCGCCTTAATTTTACGGCTAGAACTAACACTAAAAATAGGACACCAGATAGCACTCCTGCAGAAACACTAGCCTTTTCTATCACTTTGTCCCCCACTCAAACGTTTAATGGAGTTTTGCTCTATCGCCCCCCAGCGGCTCGAGCGCCCTTTCTCCAATCCATCGGCACTTTATTAGAAACAGTGCCGGAAGTCTCCGATTTTACAATACTTGGTGATTTTAATTTCCATTTAGAAAAAACTACAGACAAAGATACACAGAGCCTTATTGAGGATTTTAAGGCCGTCGGCCTAACGCAGTTAGTTACTTCAGCCACGGACAAAGCAGGTCATGTTCTCGATGGCTTATTTACGAACAACCCGGCTATTACCCCCCCTACGGTTGTTCCTATCGTATGGTCAGATCATGCAGCGGTGGTTTTTTATGTCCTTGTTAGAAAACACAAAAATCAACATGTGGCAAAAGAACCACTTAGGACATGCAGGGATTGGAAAAATATAGATGTCAAAATATTATCAGACAAACTAGAAAATAACAAACCATCCAAGGTGTTAGACTCCCAATCAGCAGCTAATAACTACAACCAATGGCTCACAGACACCTTTAATCAAGCAGCGCCTATAAAGAAAGTGCGTCCAAATCGTGTAATACCGTCAGCCCCATGGTTCTCTGAACCTTTAAGGTTAGAAAGACAGAAATGCCGTAATTTAGAAAGGCGCTGGCAAGTTAAATATGATAACAACGATAAAGATAGATATAAAAATGCACTGTCAGGTTACAGGAAGCTGTTAAGACTGGAAAAGAGCAAATAATTCTGTGAACAGATAGAAAAAGCACACAATTCCAGCAAACAATTATATCAGGTAGTGGCAACATTAACAACCTTACCTACAGCTAATAATTCAGACATTACCCAAGATTTCTGTAATCAAATGGCTGACTTTTTCAGGGCCAAAGTCACAGAAATCTTTGACAAATTCAACATCAATACGACAGGAGAATCATCAGAAAGCATTAAGAACGCACAGCTCACATCCTCTTTGAACGAATTCCTCCCTCCATCACTGTCAGAAATAAAGGATCTCATCAAAGCTACAATGTCGGGTTCCCCTTTGGATCCCTGTCCACCGACAGTTATCAAATCAATATCTGACGTGGTAGCTCCAATCCTGGAGAACATCTGCAGAACTATCTGCGAATCAGGAAATTTTCCTCAAATATGGAAGACAGCTATAATAAAACCACTCCTAAAGAAACCTACCCTTAACGTCTTGGAAGTGAAAAGTTATCGCCCTATAGCAGCCCTCCCATTCCCGTCGAAAATACTTGAAAAAGTTATAAACAAACAGCTGGCCGGCTACATTGAACATAACAACCTGCTAGACAGTACTCAGTTCGGGTTTAGAAGAGGCCACGGAACGTAGATGGCGCTCATAAAGGCGTCAGAGGAAATCAGACAGATCATGGACCAGGGTGGCACGGCAGTCCTGATCTTGCTGGATCTCTCAGCGGCTTTTGACACGGTCGATCATAAGACTCTGATCGACCGTGTCATAGCGATGGGCATACAGGGCAAAGCTGTGGAGCTTCTGGCTTCCTTTCTGTATAACAGAGAACAGTCAGTAAAGATGGGGAATTATTATTCACCAACGTTCTCGCTGCCTTGCGGAGTCCCCCAGGGATCCTCGCTAAGTCCGACACTCTTTAACATCTATGTGTCGGACTTGGCGAGGGTCATTAAAACCCATGGAATGGGAGTGACTTCGTACGCCGACGACACTCAGTTGGTGTTAGCAGTGCATAAGAACGGGAGTGAGGTGGCAGCCAACTTTCAGACAGGCATGAGAGCCATTAGCCGTTGGATGGACAGTAACTGTCTAAAACTGAACACCGATAAGACCGAGGTAATGGTGTTCGGAGACCTAAAACCAGCTTGGTCCCCGGTCTGGTGGCCGCCAGAAATGGGGAATCCACCCACCCCAGTCGAAAAAGTCAAAAATCTAGGAGTGATGTTCGATAATAAACTAAGCTTCATTAATCATGCCAATGCAGTAGTTTCCTCCTCATTTTTTATGCTACGAAGAGTGAAAAAGTTGCTACCTTTCCTTCCCCTGTCTGCCGGGAAAACCCTTATGTCCTCCTTGGTGTTATCCAAGGTGGATTACTGTAATGGGCTTCTGCTGAATGCCGAGGAGCAGGTTTTTAAAAAATTACAAATGGTGCAAAATGCTGCAGCGCGAATTCTGACCAAAACCCCCAAGTTCTCATCCATCTCTCCCATCGTTTATCAACTACACTGGCTTCCAGTAAAAAAGAGAACTAAATTTAAGGCTTTATGTATCATCTACAAGGCTTTGAACAGCCTAGGACCTGTTTTTTTTAGGGAATCACTGCCGATGTATGCCCCAAACAGAGCTTTAAGATCTGCCTCATCCGCATCTTTATGCATTCAACGGGTGAGAACAGTCACATGGGGAGACAGACGCTTCTTGGTGGCCGCCTCGAAGCTTTGGAACACCTTGCCCCTCTATATAAAAAACAGCTCATCACTGATGATTTTCAGAAAGCAAGTAAAGACTTGGCTATTTATCCAATAATGCATAAGAGGTGCCCCTCTGTCTGCTCTGTCTGCTTAGCGCCGAGACACCACTCGTGGTATTTGTTGCGCTCTATAAGTTTAAAAATAAATAAATAAATAAAATAGTGGCTGGAGCATATCTATTTACTCTTTCAGCAGGTCGGTTTATCACTACATCTAATAGACCGTATGGTTAGATGATGGCTGTGAGGGGTGGGCAGTTCCCAAAGGTCCAACCAAACATCATCTCTTCTTTTGAGGTAGTAGATAGATCCCAGATCTGTCACATCAACATTCTCTACAACCACAACCACAAGATCGCAGGGTACACAAAAAAGGGACGGATAACGTGTCTTAGCTATAGACTGAAAATTTTATTTTTTAAGGAGGATAGCTGTCATCCACGGTAGGATAGAATAATTCATCACCGGGCTTCTCCTCACAGTCTCAAGATGTAGGTGCCTATGTAGGCTATAATCCTGAAACCATTGGAGCTCTTGAAACCCTATGTTTAGATGAGTGGGCCCTAAAGTTCAAAAGTTATGCACCAGAGAGGGAATAAAAACAAAAGCTACTAAAATAGCCACTGATGAATTGAACACTTTATTTAGGTCCCAGTTGGTAGATTAAAAATGTAGGGGAAATCTTTGACCCTGTTGAGGAGTCAAGATGTTTTTTGCCCTTCAAGTGTCGCAGGGCATTTTGCGGACGTGGAATCTCTTTGCTGATATTTCTATCATAATATGATTAAATCTTCATAGTACAGTTTCAAGATAATAAAAAAATGTTTGGCAAATAATGGTGAGGGGTGGGAGGGACACCCACCATCCCTAGTTCACCTGTTGGAAAAATAATACAAAATGCTAATTATGAATTTGTTAGATCATAATTCGTGTCACAGTATAGTTCGGTGATACCACATTCACTGATGTATATACTGTAAATCCAATTGTGAGTCGAACCATGCTACATTTGTGAAAACACACATTAAATAAAAATAATTTTCACTATTTAGGGTATTTCTGTTTTTAAAGAAAGTGGCCAAACAGTAGCCAAGTCTAATGGTGATATATTTGTTGCTAATTATAAGGTTATTTCGACACCAAAACTGATCAGCTCGAAAGCAAGTGTACATACATCTAAAAACATTTAGTAAATATATCACCATTACATTTGGCTACTGTCTGATCACCGCAATGGTCTGTACCAATACCTGTGGAGAGAATTCCATCCCAGTGATGGTAGCAAGTGCATCTGACGGCTTCCTGACCGCTCCTACTGAGGTAAGAAATACATTCCCATTTGTATCAAATGCACCTTGCAGCTACCTGGCCACACGGGTGGAGACACATTCTTATTTGTAATATGAATTAGCATTGTGGTGCAAAGTACCAAAGGGGTTGGGAGGGTCGGTAGGAGTCAATCATTGGCTATATATTGCACAAGTGTTACAAATTGGTTTGCTATAGAAATGACAGTAGGGGGATCAAAATGGGCTCGATCTAATGTAACCCTTAGGGGCCCTGGGAGGAGTTGGCGACAAAAGAAACCTAATGGTAGAAGCATAATTGTACCAGAAAAAATGAAACACCGTCCAATGGAAAATAGAATTTCCTTGATAATACAAGCAAACCAAAAATGTATGATGATTCAATCACTGTTATGAGTTACAACAAAAAGGGGAGTGATTCTGTTAAGGACTAAGGGGAAAAAATCAACATTAATGAATAAACATAGGGTACCCCAGAGACTATAAATCAAACTAGTACTTTAGCGACATTATTTATCTTTATTTACTAATGGCATGTAAATAATTTCTTATATCATTTGTTTTTTGTTTTTCAGGTTCCTTAAACCAAACATCTTTTGAAAACAAACCCTATAGATTATATTACCCACATGGCTGGCTTGATATTGCAGTACTTATACAATACAAAATATTGCAAGTTGCAGGGTACAAACTAAATACAGATAAAACTCAAGTGCTTACAACAGCCGGGCTCCATTACTCTAATATTGGCTTATGTAATACTGTGACCTATTTGGGGGTAAAATTAGCCGCAAAGATTAACCAGATCATTAATTTAAACTATGAACCTCTTTTAAAAGAAACTATGAAATTGCTATCAATTTGGCATAGGCTCCCTATAGGATTCATAGGTAGATGCAATCTGATAAAAATGAAAATCTTACCCAAATTCCTATTTTTATTTCGCTCTGTTCCTCTGAAAATCCCTAATGTCTTTTTTTTAACACTTGAAGGTGCTTTCAGTAGCTTTATTTGGGGCTACAAAAAACCAAGGAGGGAGATTGAGTTGCTCAAAGCTCGTTTTGAGCAAGGTGGACTGGGCTTTCCAGACTTTAAACTTTACTTCTGGGCTTCTTTTACGGATCGGTTTCGGAACTTGCTCGGTCTAGGCCAGAATGACTCTATATTTACACTTATGTTAGGAAAACAGAGAGAAAATTTTCTATACGGAATCAGAGATCCACATTTTTTTGGCTTATGTGCTACTGTGACCTATTTGGGGGTAAAATTAGCCGCAAAGATTAACCAGATCATTAATTTAAACTATGAACCTCTTTTAAAAGAAACTATGAAATTGCTATCAATTTGGCATAGGCTCCCTATAGGATTCATAGGTAGATGCAATCTGATAAAAATGAAAATCTAACCCAAATTCCTATTTTTATTTCGCTCTGTTCCTCTGAAAATCCCTAATGTCTTTTTGTAGCTTTCAGTAGCTTTATTTGGGGCTACAAAAAACCAAGGAGGGAGATTGAGTTGCTCAAAGCTCGTTTTGAGCAAGGTGGACTGGGCTTTCCAGACTTTAAACTTTACTTCTGGGCTTCTTTTACAGATCGGTTTCGGAACTTGCTCGGTCTAGGCCAGAATGACTCTATATTTACACTTATGTTAGGAAAACAGAGAGAAAATGTTCTATCCGGAATCAGAGATCCACATTTTTACAAAAGAGTACATTTTTAGACTATTAAAGACATTGTACATATCTGGCAGGCAATGGCTACAAGGTGCAAACTACCGATATTACATAAACATTATCCAATATGGGGCAATCCAGCTTTCCCTGCTGTGTTTCATGATCTAGCAGGTACATTCTGGGCGACTTATGGAATAGCTAGCTTGGTGATCTATATAATGATAAGGGCTCAAGTTATTCAAAGACTTACAGCTAGTTTATAAACTCCCAGAACATTTTTTGTTTAAATACATGCAGATCAAAAACTATCTTACGTCAAATGTGGGAGCAAATGAAATTAAACAATCAGATATCTGGGATTGCATCTATGGGGGGAAGTCCAAATCTGTTATTAGCTCAATGTATGTTCATTTACATAGTTTTAGGACAGAGGGTAGTGAAAAACTGGTGATACAGTGGACACAAACATTGGGAACAATCGTTACACCGAGAATGGTCGAACAGGTTTTATGTTATGTAATGTGAAGGATTCAGTTCACTCTGTTAGCTTGCAGCTCCAGCAATTACGTACTACTTGTAGGCTATATTATACCCCGGCTAGAATAGCTAAGTTGGCCCAGGGAATCAATACGGGGGGTAAGGTAAACTGCCCAAAATGCGGGTTATAAGCGGCCAACTTGAAACATATGTTCAAGGAATGTCCAAAATTAAGGGGATATTGGAACAATATCGAACAAATACTTCATCTTAAATTAGGACTGGGTCAACCGCTCACAGATCTTGAAATTATGTTGGGATATAAGGATAATGCTCCCGAAATAGCACGCCTCTTTACAATTTTGATGGCTGCTGCCAGGTTGGCTGTTGCCAGGGTCTGGATCTCTGATACACCCCCTGTGGCAGAAGATTGGTGGACGATTATTAGGGATATTTATGGTTTAGAAGCAGCTCTAGTGAAGGTAAGGGGAATGAGATCAATTGTTAAGCTAGAGAGGCTATGGGGACCACTGGCGATGGGCGGAATGTAATATGATTTATTTAAAAATGTAGTAATATACCCTCCTAAAAAGCTTCTCTGTACACATCATGTTACTCTAAGGTTTTCTACATGGTTCATTGAATATATATCTTATCACTCCATACATATAAGCATATTATTTAGTTCTAATGTTTATTAATGGGATTTTCCATGTGATGTTCAAAAATTATGCTAATGTTTAAATTTATGTATATTGTATAAAATATGCCCTTTATGATGATGAATAAAAAAAATACTTTATAAAAAAAAACATTAAAAGGAAAAACAATATACATTCTTATTCACTTCACAAAATATTGAGTGCATATTTACATATAAACTGAATTAGTCCTCCAGCTTCTTTCTGTGTTGCTGGAACCTTTCTTTATTGGGTTCTCTGCTACAGCTTTACTAAAGTTCTACTAGGGATCAGGGACAATCTTAATTCTCTTTTTGTCTTTTGTTCAGCGGTTAGATATAAGTTCCCCACTCTAAAGGTGTTGGATGTGTGTTAAATCCTTGTGTCCTCTGATCCTCACAAAAGAGGAGTATGGGAGAATGCCAACGCGTTTTGACCTTCTGTACTTGACCTCAAATTCTCATGTGAAGGTCTTCATCAGGGCGATACATTTTATATGTAGTACAATATACCTATCCATCCTTCCATTTGTTGTAGGGTATATGGAATAGCTTTCTGTCTTATCCTGTTTGTTCTTCAGCTCTTTTCTTGCCTTTTTTCGTTCAATTTCTACCCTTTTATCTTGGCCTGTTGGTCCCGAATGATCTGTTGCCATTCATATGTTCCTTATATATCTTAAATTGGCTGTTTTTAATCTCCACCGTATGCTGGTAATCTTGGTCGAGTTCTCTTTATCCAGCATTTTCAACAAACTTGCCATCACTGTTATAACATTTAGTCAGGGGCCCCACCCAAGCAACTCTTATTAGAATATTGTGGGGAGCCGACAGAAAAAAGTTGTCAATTCTGTGGGGCCAGTGAAGGACCTTGTCTTAATTGGTCAACCGATTCAGACCCTTTGAATAGGAGGTAAGATCGGGGCGTTGGCCTAGACGACAACCTAGGGGCAAGCTTCTGGGCGAAGAAAAAAAAAAGGTGTATCACAAAAGGTAGGCTTTCACCATAGTCAGCAAAATTCGCAGAGCCATGAAGGTCCCTCCTCCCTCCAGTAAAACTGACTGAGGATGAAACAACCTTAGGAGCATCATTTTGATCCCCCACTTTGTAACTCCCTGTCTCCCTTCCCCAAGCCCAGATGTAGGTATGTAGATCCTGAGGCGGTACAATATTGAGCTAAAGAGAAGTGTGACACTGTATTTATGGGGGGAGTGACAAAAGGCTGGACAGTAGATTGGGCTGGGTCAGGCTGTGCCGACTGAGTAGTCAGGTAGTTGTAGTCACTGGTCTCAGTCTGGAAAACTGGCCTTCCATAACCCCAAAAAATGCTCATGTATGGGGCAAAGACTTGACTCTAAAATGGCTATCATTTTATGTACATAAAGACTCTTGAAGTGCAGGCCAACCCAGAGAGTTGCAACCATTAGAAGCATGGGGGGTAGCAATGATGGACGACAGTTTGCCACTGGTCCTGATTGAAGGAAGTTACTTTTTTGCTTTACCCGAGGGCCTATGTCAGGAAACGGAGTTAAGTTAGGCTCTGTAGCATGGTCAGAATTTTGTCATGCACCACATGTATCTACTGACCGAGGGCTTGTGGTGACAGCTCCTTCTGCGAGTTGAGGCAGTGGCGAGCAGTGTTGGACAGGAACAGAGGCAAGAGCAGTTAAGCGGTCTGGCAATTCTACAGTAAGAGAGAGGTGTCTTTCTGCCAATTCTATCTATTTGCTGAAGATTCACAATGCTCTCTTCATGAACAGGTCTATAGTGACACTTTTGTTCTGGATAGATCAATTGCGCATGATCTTGTGTCTCCTCATTACCATGGTGACTGATCTGATTTTAGAGGAAGCTTGGGTTAAGGCATCTGCTACTCCGTGCTGCCAGTACCAGTACCAGTACCAATGACTGAACCAATGATTGCACAAACTACAGTGATACACAAATCATGAAGGATGTTGCATCTGAAGGAGAGGAAAGAGCAGACAAAACCAGCAAAGGAACCTGCTCACATCCACCTGGGATTACCACTGTAACCCCGCCACCACCCACAAGTTAAAATGTGCTGAGAGCGTATTAACATTGGAGATGCTGCTCACTTGAGGCGCTCTTGCCTGAGAAAAGGGAGGGACGCATTGCAATTCAGGGAACACACAAGGCACACATAACTTGGTCCTCCATCCTCAAATTATCCTTAGGTTATCCCTCAGACCTTGGGCTGGGCTTCCTCCATCAGTGACCAAGCTAGTTGATGCCCGTTAGGGAGATAGGAACTGTCACATAACCCATCAGAAGCCAGCCGGAAAACGAACCTGAGCATAGATGTGTGTTCCAGGGGCTCAATGCGCACTGGGGTAGGGCTCACACACTGAATCTAGCGGGCAGCCCGCAGCCCTAATAAGGGGCACAAACTGCGAGAAGACTGTGTCAGGGGGCCGGACCTGATGTCAGCATCCGTCGCCTGATGCCAGCACACCTAGGTTTCTGTGGACAACCACGGGCATGGGAGGGATCCAGGAATAGTCCTAAGACCAAGGATGGCAAGGAAAGCACCAAGACCACCAAAGTACACAAAAGGGCAATCTAGGGGCAGCGCCTGGTACCCCTACACCTGATACCTCTAATTAAAATTCTTGCCCTGCTTCACTGTAAACCATGCAGTAGAGTTGTTGTATTAATATTAAGGAAGTATTTGAGTGACACGGCGTTCTACACTTTCACTTGAAAATGATTAGAACACATGTTGCTTTTATGATTGTGAATAGGGCTGTACTGTTTTTGCTGAACTGGTACAATGTTCCTTCTTTTCTGGTACTGATTTAGCATATTAAGAAAAAACATCAAGTTACCTTTTGGTATACCTCCATTCCAAAGCGATCATATGAGTGATTCTACTGCTACAGTAAGTGATACTTTCAAAGTATCGTAAATAGCTTGCACTAGATTTTGGACCGAACTATTATAAGCTCTATATTTTCCTAACAGCAATAAAGTAAGGTTGTCGAAATCAGTAAGTAAGTAAGTCTTAGGTAGGCTGGGATAAAATCAAGAATAGTCTTAATGATACGTCTGTAAAATTTCCTTTGTGTGAATGGAGAAAACTGAGGGCTCGTGTTTTGGGAATAGAAAGTGAAATCCATCCCCTTCAATTAGCCACAGCATTTAGGTAGTTTACCAAATGCACCAAGGAAGGCAAAAAATCTGGGAAACCTGTTTTATGCCGACTTGTCATTGCTATTTTAGTGTGTGAAGGTGTATGTGCATGTCTGTCTGCCTGTGTCTGGGTAGCATGGCGTCTATAAACAGGCTCTTTGCACAGTGGTTTGGAAAAAAACTCCCATGATGTTTTCTGTAACAATTTCAGAAATAGAAAACATTTACTAACTTTATATACACAGCAATGAGACAAGGCCTTTTTTCAAGCTGTTCAAGAAACAGAAAACAATGCAACTTGTTTTCAGACAAAGGAAATTAGGCCTTTTTAAACTGTGCAAGAAATAGAATTGAGTTCAGGTCTTTTTTTCAAATGAACTCATGCCTTTTCCTTTTTTGAAGTGAATCAATCTTCGTGATTACAACAAAAAAGCTGTAATTTTTCAAAACAGAAAATACTGACCCATGGTTCAACACAAAAAGTTGCCCCTTGAGCTAGCATGAAAGCAAGAAATCCACTTAGGGACACTACTACTTTCGGTTTATTTAAACACAGAAAATGCTCTGAACATGCATGTGGCCCATGAGTTATCTCAAGATAAGGGCCTGTGTTATCCTAAGGTCACTCTCTTAGTTAGCATTAATATATTTATCATTGTTTATTGCTTACATGTAGTCTATTTAACTACAGATGCTACATAGCCTTGACCCCAAAATATGTTCTTATGTTTACGGTTAGTTGGTTAGTTGTGGACATTTGTAATTAGTCAACTATGTACATTTTGTATGACAAACAGATTTATGCGCAATTAAGCCCCTGTGTATTTCAATAAAGCAACGTGTATCTTAATGTAATGAGCAAAGTGTCTTTCAAAAATGCTATGTTTGCTCTGCTGGTTAATTTCATTAGAGAGGTTAGGCGGTTTGTATAGGATATATAACTGCTAATAGAAGCTGCATGTACTGTGTCCAAGGGAGTTTAATTTAATGCTGCAGAAAAAAGATGTACCAATTTATTTTTGTTTTAGATGCTGTAATGGGCAATTTGTTTTAGATAATGTTATCATAGCCACTTCATAATTACATTTTAGATCATGAATGATGTAACCAAACACTGTTTATTTAGTTATTTTTAGAACTGCAATGAAATCCTGCTTAGTTTCTGACAGTCACACAGCCGGCTTTCAAAGGCGAAGCTTAAAATATTGTGTCTCGACAAATACCCTGCCTTATGTGTTTTATAGGTTCTTGTTCGCGCTTCATTAATATGGATTTGTCAAAGCAGAAAACTTAATGTATGTGGAGACTTTACAGTATTAAAATTAACCTTTGAATGTTTTTGTGTTTTAGATGCTTTTTGTATGAGACATCCAGCCTGTTTTTATGATGCATGGTTTAACAAAGCCTTTCACAGACATTACTCCAAATGAATTGATAGCCCCATATTTAGCTAACAAGAATATAAAGCCTTCTAGAACTGTGTGAACTATCAAAACATATACAAAATGATTCTATGTGTTTGTGCACAGGTATTTAATTTAGGTGACAGTAGTACTATAAAGTAAGCTGTTTGAAAAGGAAAGCGTGAAGCGTCAGCTTGCGTACAGTGCACATTGCAGTGTGTTGAAGGCATAGGCAATATGGGTCAGAGATGGCAAAGCACAGGGCCACTCTAATGTTGGTGTTAGATCCCCAGTAGGAAAATAAATTATTCCTTCTAGCACCTTTTTTGATGATTTATTTGCTAAATCAATTTATTTTATTTTATCTTTTTGTTTTACAGAATAGCAGTGCATAAGGCTCTGAAAGATCATAGTTACACAGAAAAAGTTGCAAACAAGCCCACATATGACATTACCGAAAATATTTATAGCAATTGAGAGGTATCTGTTGTAAAGAAACTGAAAATTAAATTCGAACAGACAGAAGCAGGGGGACCATCAAACAATGAGCTTGTATTTTTTTTCACAAAATTGCAAGGGCATAAATTATAGTTATAATGAACTACAAGAGGTATTTCTAGTACTTTGAAATTGTTACGCATATGCTTTTCTGTTTATTTAATCATTGCCTTCGAAAAGCCTGTTGAATCAAGATCCTTAACTCTAAAACCTTGTACAAATATTACAGAAGAACACAAGGACTGTGTTTAGCCATGAAGCTGAAACTGGTGATGTTACATCCTTGTATGTTATATAGTTATGTTCCTTTAATTCTTTAGAATGCTTAGGATGAACGAGCTCTATTGCAGATGACCAAGCTCTATTGCAGATGACGGCTTGGGAGAGCGGTTGCATGCAACTGTATCTCGGGGGTTTCATTACGATTAAGCTATCATAAAAACAATTATTCGTGTTGATTCCACTTTGTAAAAGTGGCGACGAGGGAGAACCCACCTGATCTGACCCCCGAGACGTTATCAAGGAAGAAAATCAGAAGGGAGTTAAACTATAGCAGATTGCACGTTTTTTTTTTCTTCTCTAGAAGTAAGGGGTAACCATCTGTTTCCGAGCGTCCCACCATCGTTGTGTCAAGACTGCAAGATTGGTGATATTTTCTTACATCGGTAAGCGGAGTGTTATAGTGGATTTATAACAAAAACGGAGTATTGTGGAATCGCTGGGAACATTTTGGAGTTTGCCGATGTGCGATTTCATCGAGTCGTTGTGAGTAGCGGCTATATTATATCTACGTGTTATTGACATTTTGACAGTGTTTGGCAGAAATTGGAGTTCTTAATTAGAGAGAGGAGCGTGCCGAACTAACCTGCATTTTTGGAATGCCTGCATGTTCGTGCAGCAGAATCGTGGTAAACAACCTTTACAACAAAACTTTTACAACGCACTACCATTACAACGCGGTCATTACAACGCAAACTATTACAACGCATTGCGCTGGGGGGCGCTCTAGGATAGGGAATAGGTTAATTTACTATCCAATAACCTTCCCTAGTGTCCACGGGGACTGGAGTTGGAATAGTAAATTAAACTATTCACTATCCAACACCAAAAAGCACCATGCGTTGTAATGGATTGCGATGTAAAAACCGCGTTGTAAAGGCAGGCGTTGTAATAGCCTGCGTTGTAACGTCATACATCCCAGAAACGTCATACACGCGCTGTTCATTCCGGTGTGGTAAACAGTCTTCGTATCTTCAGCGCAAGGAATTTTGGGTAGCGCAGTGTATTCTGGGACGCGTTTCCGAGCAACCTGAAACGGACAATTCAAGCATCGCTTTGGAAGCTGGTATTTTGTTCATTTTGCATTAAAACATCGTATTAAACAGTTTAAATATACTTATACCTTCCTTCGACTAAGTGACAGCGGTGACTACTTTAATTATATTAGTTTATTTTTTTTTACAATTGGACACAGACAAAAGATACAGTGGGGACGGTGGCTACTTTTCTTGTGTTCATTTATTAATTTTGTTAATTCTTTATGTCTATCTATCTGCTGTAGTTTTATATTATTTAGTCATTGTATTTTACTGCCAATAGTTTCTTTTATTTTCAAGGTGAATTATGGAGACGAATACCATTTTGGCTCCTCCGTAATTTTTACAAGAACCTGGTGTTCCTCCTATGATATGGGAGGATTGGCAAGAATCCTTTGAAACATATTTGGAAGCTATTGGGCGGGAAGTTTTTCTTCCATCACGCAAATTAGCATTGTTCAAACACAGTCTTGGTGTTGAAGGAAGGAAAGTGTTAAAAACCTTGCCTATATGTGCTTCCAGTGCAAGTGTTTCAAAAGGTACTGGAGGCGGAGATGATAATGCTAGTGATGAGGAGGTTGTGTTCGATAGCTAAAAAATAGAGCAATTTATGTCTGATGAGTATCTTGATGCGCTAAGAGCCTTAGAAGAAAATGTTGGAAAGAAAACAAGCATTGTTGTTGAGAGGCACAAGTTTTTCTCAAGAGCTCAATTAGTGGGTGAAACAGTAGAGCAAAAGATTGGCTGCTACATGTAAATTTAAAGAGTTGCATGAAGAAATTATAAGGGATCAGTTTATCAACAGAACTAATAATGCTAAGATTCAAGAGAAGTTGTTAGATTTAAATGATCCATCTCTTCAAAAGACTATTAGTATAGCTAGAAGGGTGAAAAACAATTCTCGTTATGTCAAGGAATTAAGCAATGAACATGGCAAGGATCGTAATGATGTAAATGGGAAAGATCGAGGTGATGTTTGTGCTGTCGTTAACAACAAACCGAAATACCTTGAAAACAAATATAATGCAAAGCGAGATAGTGTTAAATTTAAACCTCGAACGTTTCCTACAAACAACAGAAATGCAATGCCACAAAACAAACCATTTTCTAACATGACACAAAGTTTTAACAAGCGTTTCTGTTTCAGGTGTGGGAATAGTAGACATGTTGCTGAAAATTCCTGGTGTCCTGCATCAAATGTCACTTGTTTCAAGTGTAACAAAACTGGGCATTTTGCTAAAATGTGTAGATCTAACAATCCAGGTGCATGGAAAAGTTCTGTTAATTTGGTTGATCAATTTTCTTACCAAAGTTGTGATAGTGAAGTTGAGGTTATGGCCATCTGGAATGGTGAGGTGAATGAAATATCTGAGGATATTCAACCACCCAAATGTGAGACTTCAATCAACAATTGCAACATGTTCTTGTGGGCTGACTCTTGTTCGCCGTATACCATAATTGACAAGAACATGTGGGAGCTGTGTTGCAAATGTGATCTTGTCAGTCCTGGAAAAACTCCTGTGGGATATTGTGGCATTAAATTACCAGTAATTGGATGTTTTGTGGGTGATATTTTGTTTAAAGGCAGGAGTGCACAAGGAACTGTCTATGTAGTTGAAAAGGGAAAAACTGTGTTAGGTTGGAAGGAACAAGAGAATTTGGGAATAATTCTTGATCCAAATCATCCTGACCAAGTTCTCTTAACTCAGTGTGATGCGGAATCCAAATGGCACAAGGGAATTCCTGACCAAGTTTTGTTAACTCAAAGGGATGCGGGGTCCAAATGGCACAAAACAATTCCAGAGTTATTTAGTTCCAAATTGGGATGTCTTAAAAAATTTGAACATCGTATAATCCTCAAACCTGATTGCATACCTGTAGTTCACAAGGTGCGCAATGTTCCTTTGGCGTTAAGATCACAGTTAAAGATAGAACTGGATAGTTTATGTCAACAAAACATCATTGAGCCCCTAGAGGCATCAGATTGGCTTAGTCCGGTGGTTTTGGCGCGGAAATCAAACGGAAAATTACGCCTGTGCGTCGATTTAAGGGATTTGAGCAAAAACATTTGGGTGGACCGTTATCCCTTACCCCGGATTAACGAGATGGTAGCATCAGTTAAGGACGCAAAGTATTTTTCATCCATAGATTTATCAAATGCGTACCATCAGATAAAATTACACCATGAGTCTCGCCATTTAACATCTTTCATAACACCAGAAGGGGCATTTCAATTTTTGAGAATGCCTTTTGGTTTGTCTTCAGCATCAGCTGTTTTTCAAAGAGTTATGTGTAGAGTTCTTGAAGGCACATCCATTATGTTGGTGTTTCAAGATGACGTGCTTGTGTGGGGCAAAATTGAAACAGACCATGATAAAGTCTTAAATGAAGTCTTGTTTAAGCTTCAGTGTGCTGGGTTGACTGTTGCTGCTGAGAAATGTAAGTTTGCCACGAGTGAAAACGAGTATCTTGGACATACCTTGTCTGCTGAAGGTGTTAGGCCTAAGAAAAACATATTAAATGCTATCAAGAATGCTCCATCGCCTTCTGACAAAGAACAACTACGTTCTTTTTTAGGTTTAGTGGATTATTACTCCAAATTTGTGTCCAATTTTGCCTCAAAAGTCTTTTGTTTGAGATTATTAATGAAAAAGGGAGCTACTTTTTCGTGGAATGCAGAATGCCAATCAGTCTTTGACAATATTAAGAAGGACATTATGGATGCGGTAGCACTTAAACCTTTTGTTTTATCATTTTTGTGGATGCGAGTGCGTATGGTCTGGGTGCTGTATTAATGCAAGGTAAAGACAATTTTGAATGGACAATAGCGTTTGCGCCTCGAACTCAGATAGGCGCTGAACCATTATATTCGGTCATAGAAAAGGAGGCCTTAGCTTGTTTTTGGGGTGTAAATTATTTCAGGAAGTATGTTTGGGGCACGAATTTCGAATTAAGAACTGATCATAAACCTCTTGTGGATATATTTTCAACCAAAGGGGCAGGCAGGGCTACTCCTAGAATTGCAAAGTGGATTTACAAACTCCAGAAATATGATTTCCAAATAATGTATGTACCCTGCATTAAGAATGTTAATGCTGATTGTTTCACTCGTCTTCCAGTTAACGATGGGAACATTGAAATGGATCAGGATGAGGTTTGGTCGGTAGCTACGGTAGATGAGGCTTGCAATGGTGCTATTGGTTTGGAAGAGTGGAAACAAGCTGTACAACACGATACTGTGTTGAAACAAGTGATTTCACGGTTAGCTTCAGAGTGCAATTGTTATTCATGGAGTGATTGTGAATTATCTGAGTATAAAACTGTATGGCCAGAACTTCCTTATGATTCAAGTGTTGGTGTACTTAGGAGAGCAGACAAACTTATCGTACCATATGGTTTACGTAATAGGTTGTTGGATCTTATTCATGAAGGGCATTCAGGTATGTCTGGTATGAAGAGAAGGTGTAAATGTGATTTCTGGTGGCCTGGCATGGATAAAGATGTTGGGAGGTGTGTTAGGAATTGCATAGCATGCACTTGTAGTGATAAGTCTCACTCTTCACAGGAATCCATCATCAGTCCTATTCCATTTCCAGATAAACCGTGGCAGAAATTGGCTATGGATATTTGTGGTCCATTTAGCATTGGTAATATTGCAGGCAAATTTGCTATAGTTTTAATGGATTATCATAGCAAATGGCCTGAGGTGGCATTTGTCAGGGAGATCAAAGCTTCTAATATGATTTTGTGAGGAATTGTTCCATAGGGAAGGTTTTCCTGAGACAATTACTATGGATAATGGTCGACAATTTGTGGCTGGCGAATTTCAGGATTACTTACGGTCGTGTGGTGTGAAGCATGTAACTACTGCGGTATATTGTCCAAGGGAAAATGGTATGGTAGAAAGATTCCACCGTGTGTTGAAGGAGTGTATTCAGTTGGCAGTGGTAGAGGGTGTAGATTGTAAATTTGCTGTTAAGAAAATGATTTGGAGTTATCGCAATACCCCACACTCTGCCACGTTAGTGACTCCATTCAATCTCCTTAAGGGACGTTCTGCGTGTAGCAAAGTAACTCCGGCATTGATGCTTAAGACTTCTTCCAAAGCGATACAAAAGGGGATGATGGACGGAGCGTTTGAGCAAATCAAACACTCACCCCCAGTCAACTGATCTGGGTTTAATCCATCACCATTCTTTAGCCCACTCAGCCACCCCATTTCAGACATGGCTATATGCAAATCAGTCTGACCCTGTGCCTCATGGGAACAGTCCAGCCCGAACTGCCAAGCCATGTCTTCCATGGACCGGAAACAAGCATCCTGGGACCGGTTTCGGATTCATAATCCTCATCAGCCAGGCTATCTTGAATCCAGTGGCCAAGTGAGCAAGGGACTCACTTCTGAGCATACCCTGCCACACTTAGGGCGAACAAAGCGATACAAAAGGGGATGATGGACGGAGCGTTTGAGCAAATCAAACACTCACCCCCAGTCAACTGATCTGGGTTTAATCCATCACCATTCTTTAGCCCACTCAGCCACCCCATTTCAGACATGGCTAAATGCAAATCAGTCTGACCCTGTGCCTCATGGGAACAGTCCAGCCCGAACTGCCAAGCCATGTCTTCCATGGACCGGAAACAAGCATCCTGGGACCGGTTTCGGATTCATAATCCTCATCAGCCAGGCTATCTTGAATCCAGTGGCCAAGTGAGCAAGGGACTCACGTCTGAGCATACCCTGCCACACTTAGGGCGAACAAAGCGATACAAAAGGGGATGATGGACGGAGTGTTTGAGCAAATCAAACACTCACCCCCAGTCAACTGATCTGGGTTTAATCCATCACCATTCTTTAGCCCACTCAGCCACCCCATTTCAGACATGGCTATATGCAAATCAGTCTGACCCTGTGCCTCATGGGAACAGTCCAGCCCGAACTGCCAAGCCATGTCTTCCATGGACCGGAAACAAGCATCCTGGGACCGGTTTCGGATTCATAATCCTCATCAGCCAGGCTATCTTGAATCCAGTGGCCAAGTGAGCAAGGGACTCACGTCTGAGCATACCCTGCCACACTTAGGGCGAACAAAGCGATACAAAAGGGGATGATGGGCGGAGCGTTTGAGCAAATCAAACTCTCACCCCCAGTCAACTGTTCTAGGTTTAATCCATCAGCATTCTTTAGCCCACTCAGCCACCCCATTTCAGACATGGCTATATGCAAATCAGTCTGACCCTGTGCCTCATGGGAACAGTCCAGCCCGAACTGCCAAGCCATGTCTTCCATGGACCGGAAACAAGCATCCTGGGACCGGTTTCGGATTCATAATCCTCATCAGCCAGGCTATCTTGAATCCAGTGGCCAAGTGAGCAAGGGACTCACGTCTGAGCATACCCTGCCACACTTAGGGCGAACAAAGCGATACAAAAGGGGATGATGGACGGAGCGTTTGAGCAAATCAAACACTCACCCCCAGTCAACTGATCTGGGTTTAATCCATCACCATTCTTTAGCCCACTCAGCCACCCCATTTCAGACATGGCTATATGCAAATCAGTCTGACCCTGTGCCTCATGGGAACAGTCCAGCCCGAACTGCCAAGCCATGTCTTCCATGGACCGGAAACAAGCATCCTGGGACCGGTTTCGGATTCATAATCCTCATCAGCCAGGCTATCTTGAATCCAGTGGCCAAGTGAGCAAGGGACTCACGTCTGAGCATACCCTGCCACACTTAGGGCGAACAAAGCGATACAAAAGGGGATGATGGACGGAGCGTTTGAGCAAATCAAACACTCACCCCCAGTCAACTGATCTGGGTTTAATCCATCACCATTCTTTAGCCCACTCAGCCACCCCATTTCAGACATGGCTATATGCAAATCAGTCTGACCCTGTGCCTCATGGGAACAGTCCAGCCCGAACTGCCAAGCCATGTCTTCCATGGACCAGAAACAAGCATCCTGGGACCGGTTTTGGATTCATAATCCTCATCAGCCAGGCTATCTTGAATCCAGTGGCCAAGTGAGCAAGGGACTCACGTCTGAGCATACCCTGCCACACTTAGGGCGAACAAAGCGATACAAAAGGGGATGATGGACGGAGCGTTTGAGCAAATCAAACACTCACCCCCAGTCAACTGATCTGGGTTTAATCCATCACCATTAGTTAGCCCACTCAGCAACCCCATTTCAGACATGGCTATATGCAAATCAGTCTGACCCTGTGCCTCATGGGAACAGTCCAGCCCGATCTGCCAAGCCATGTCTTCCATGGACCGGAAACAAGCATCCTGGGACCGGTTTCGGATTCATAATCCTCATCAGCCAGGCTATCTAGAATCCAGTGGCCAAGTGAGCAATGGACTCACGTCTGAGCATACCCTGCCACACTTAGGGCGAACAAAGCGATACAAAAGGGGATGATGGACGGAGCGTTTGAGCAAATCAAACACTCACCCCCAGTCAACTGATCTGGGTTTAATCCATCACCATTCTTTAGCCCACTCAGCCACCCCATTTCAGACATGGCTATATGCAAATCAGTCTGACCCTGTGCCTCATGGGAACAGTCCAGCCCGAACTGCCAAGCCATGTCTTCCATGGACCGGAAACAAGCATCCTGGGACCGGTTTCGGATTCATAATCCTCATCAGCCAGGCTATCTTGAATCCAGTGGCCAAGTGAGCAAGGGACTCACGTCTGAGCATACCCTGCCACACTTAGGGCGAACAAAGCGATACAAAAGGGGATGATGGGCGGAGCGTTTGAGCAAATCAAACTCTCACCCCCAGTCAACTGTTCTGGGTTTAATCCATCAGCATTCTTTAGCCCACTCAGCCACCCCATTTCAGACATGGCTATATGCAAATCAGTCTGACCCTGTGCCTCATGGGAACAGTCCAGCCCGAACTGCCAAGCCATGTCTTCCATGGACCGGAAACAAGCATCCTGGGACCGGTTTCGGATTCATAATCCTCATCAGCCAGGCTATCTTGAATCCAGTGGCCAAGTGAGCAAGGGACTCACGTCTGAGCATACCCTGCCACACTTAGGGCGAACAAAGCGATACAAAAGGGGATGATGGACGGAGCGTTTGAGCAAATCAAACACTCACCCCCAGTCAACTGATCTGGGTTTAATCCATCAGCATTCTTTAGCCCACTCAGCCACCCCATTTCAGACATGGCTATATGCAAATCAGTCTGACCCTGTGCCTCATGGGAACAGTCCAGCCCGAACTGCCAAGCCATGTCTTCCATGGACCGGAAACAAGCATCCTGGGACCGGTTTCGGATTCATAATCCTCATCAGCCAGGCTATCTTGAATCCAGTGGCCAAGTGAGCAAGGGACTCACGTCTGAGCATACCCTGCCACACTTAGGGCGAACAAAGCGATACAAAAGGGGATGATGGACGGAGCGTTTGAGCAAATCAAACACTCACCCCCAGTCAACTGATCTGGGTTTAATCCATCACCATTCTTTAGCCCACTCAGCCACCCCATTTCAGACATGGCTATATGCAAATCAGTCTGACCCTGTGCCTCATGGGAACAGTCCAGCCCGAACTGCCAAGCCATGTCTTCCATGGACCGGAAACAAGCATCCTGGGACCGGTTTCGGATTCATAATCCTCATCAGCCAGGCTATCTTGAATCCAGTGGCCAAGTGAGCAAGGGACTCACGTCTGAGCATACCCTGCCACACTTAGGGCGAACAAAGCGATACAAAAGGGGATGATGGACGGAGCGTTTGAGCAAATCAAACACTCACCCCCAGTCAACTGATCTGGGTTTAATCCATCACCATTCTTTAGCCCACTCAGCCACCCCATTTCAGACATGGCTATATGCAAATCAGTCTGACCCTGTGCCTCATGGTAACAGTCCAGCCCGAACTGCCAAGCCATGTCTTCCATGGACCGGAAACAAGCATCCTGGGACTGGTTTCGGATTCATAATCCTCATCAGCCAGGCTATCTTGAATCCAGTGGCCAAGTGAGCAAGGGACTCACGTCTGAGCATACCCTGCCACACTTAGGGCGAACAAAGCGATACAAAAGGGGATGATGGACGGAGCGTTTGAGCAAATCAAACACTCACCCCAGTCAACTGATCTGGGTTTAATCCATCACCATTCTTTAGCCCACTCAGCCACCCCATTTCAGACATGGCTATATGCAAATCAGTCTGACCCTGTGCCTCATGGGAACAGTCCAGCCCGAACTGCCAAGCCATGTCTTCCATGGACCGGAAACAAGCATCCTGGGACCGGTTTCGGATTCATAATCCTCATCAGCCAGGCTATCTTGAATCCAGTGGCCAAGTGAGCAAGGGACTCACGTCTGAGCATACCCTGCCACACTTAGGGCGAACAAAGCGATACAAAAGACTTCTTCCAGGCATGTTTTCAAAGAATGTCTTAATGAAAGAATGAATGTATATCAAGGAAGGTATGTTAATAGACACAACAACAGAATTAAGAAACGTGTACAAGGGTTTTGTGTAGGTGATTGGGTGAGATCTTCTCAGGTTGGTTTGTCAAAAGATGGTTCTTCCAAATGGTCCCAGCCCAAAAAAAATTGGGAAGTAATGGGGAATTGTGTGTTCTTGGGTGATGGGCGCAAGTGAAACTTTAACAAAATTACATTTTGCAATGATTTAGAACGTAACATCTGGTTGAATATCTGGTTGAATAAGGATAAAAATGTGTCTGTACAATATAGTTCTAGTAGTGTTCCTTCCAAATCAACGGCAGGGATATCTGGAAGGGCTCAGCCGAATTCTGTCATCATTCCTCCCAAATCACATGCTTCAGTTATGAAAACTATTCCTAATCCAAGAAGGTTGTCAGGACGAATTGTTGAGAAACCTGTTAAGCTTAATGATTATATTCTGTATTCTTAAACGAGTTAACCATGTATTTTCTCATATGTAATAATTCACCTTTGTTCTATTTTAGTTATTATTATTTTTTTTTATTAGAAAGGGGGATGTGTTACATCCTTGTATGTTATATAGTTATGTTCCTTTAATTCTTTACAATGCTTAGGAAGAACGAGCTCTATTGCAGATACCGAGCTCTATTGCAGATGACGGCTTGGGAGAGCGGTTGCATGTAACTGTATCTCGGGGGTTTCATTACGATTAAACTATCATAAAAACAATTATTCGTGTTGATTCCACTTTGTAAAAGGTGAGATAAAAACTGATCCCAGATGTGAAAGACTACCTAAAGGCTGTGAAAGTGTGGAAATAAGTGGCTTCACATGCTTACAACTTCCGAAACGCGTACTCAGAACCACAAAGAAATATCATAGCATTTATTGAAGCAATGTACTCCCAAAGGTCAGGAACAGAAGAGACTGTAGATCTCACCTATACAGAACAACCTCTGGACATTTCCTTTTAACATGTATCCTACTCCCTCACAATTTTGACCTTTGATTCAATGCTTGAACTTTCAGCAGAGCCACACACCTATTCCCCTATAATTCCTGTTAGGAAAAAAGGATGGGATTTTTGCCTCAGCCTGTAAATGTCCTGTGGCTGAGTGAGTCAGGAATAAGAGCAGAAATCCTCTATTGTGTCCGGTATACTCCTTTAACAACATATCCTCAGACAAACGAAAGACTATACCCTTACAAAAAGAGGTGAGATGTTTCAAATAGTCTGCTATTGTAAAAATAATGTTTTAAATGTTGCCATGTTAGCTGTGCTTGCTCTGAGGGATAGTGCAGCATGACGCCAAAAATACAATTGTTTAATAAAAGTATTCAATAGTCTGATTAATAGCAGCACAAAAACACGCTATTCAAAGAAGATATGGTAGTTAATTTCTAAAGCCCCTATGTCACTAAAGAAAGTAAAAGACGCCATAACCATTGATAGAAAGGACTTGCAACTTTTAAAGGTCCAGCTCCACAACTAAACCACTGGATAAATAGCCTAATAGTTCTGGAACTATTGCCCAATAGTCCTATAAAATCAAGCACTCACAAGCTTCCAAAAGCTATAGTCATGGCACAATGCACCACCTCAAAGAGCTATTCTGCTCCAAAGGCAAACCATACCAGTTCAATGTCAAATTCTTAACAATGTTGTGGTAAAAAGACGTAAAAGTGTGGTATTTTTGCAAAAAATTCAAGTTTGTGCTAAAAAGAAATGTATAAAAGCTATAATTTTTTCGACGAGGCACATAAAAAAGACAGCTCTTCAGTACTATTTTGAGCCATCCTTAAGCAGCCCTGCATCATCTTGTGACCCCCAGTCTCCAGGCTCTGGCGGCGTATGTTTAGAGGATATCAGAAGGCACATGAGAAATGTGCAGAGATTTCGTGCTACAGCGTTTTGCTTTGTCAACCTAAAGCAAAACCTTTTTTATCAGGGGCTTGTAGTTATTCATTAAGCTATACAAGCATTTATAGAACATCTGTCACAAGACGTAGGCGCAAATGATGTTTTGAAACTCCATTACAGTGGACAAGATCTTGACAGTCCTTTATTAACAAGCCATAGAGCATGAGAAGTATTTGTTGCTGTGGAATTTTGGGATAATATTGAAAAACATTTACAAAGTAAAGCAGAATTTACAGCCCTCTGTACCTTCAGAAATTATCTCTCATCATTTGTGGGAGAGTGGGAGGTGTGTCCAGAACCTGAAAGTGTACTTTGTACAGTAAAATCACTGAAAAAACCCCACAATGGTTGTTACTCACTTTGAACCATAGTGAATACAACAACTGCGTCAGAGAAAGTAGTATAGGGTTGCTCTCAGATAGTAGCACAACATGTGCCCTTACACTATCTAGGGCATTAAGAGCCCATACTAATCTTGAATATCCCACAATTTTAAGGCAAGCTTTGAGGAATTATGAATCTTTGGAAAAGAAGCTTCGAGAGCACTTCTCTCGATTCATCGCCCGAAACCTCCCTGTGTTGATCGTGTGCCCACGGAGGAAGATACTTTACTTTCCTTCGACTTAAAAGTCACTTTGGGGAACGCCTAATCCGGTGCAGTTCTAGAGGCTTTTCCCTCGCCGGGATAGGCGTTTTGATCCCTGAAGTTACCGTTTAACAGTGCTCCTGCGAACAGTTGCATTTCCCTTTTGCCCATGTCCTGATGAGGCCTGACTCAGTGTGACTTCATGAATTGGAGGAGTCTGACCAATTTAAAGCTATGTGCAAGACACACGGATACACACTGTTGGTACTTTGCGGAGGGCGAAAGTAACCCTCTCCTGTGTGTACTGGACTACCTCCATTATGGATTGCTTACGATTTGTTGTGTCATTTTTTGCAATCGATATATGAATATGTATGGGTAGGAAGAAACTCTGAACTTGCGATGTTATATGTGTTGTTTCTTGGTATGTAACCCTTACTTTTTGATGTTATATGTGTTGTTTTTTGGTATGTATTCTTAAGAAAAGATAAAGAATCCTTGCTGAAAAATCATTTGGGGTCATTTCATGAGAGCTTCAAAATAAAAAGAAATTCATAAAAAGAAAACTGGGGGCACTAAGTGCCTATACGTAGGGATTCATTTGTTGTTTTTCCTACAGAAATTTGTTTTGATATATAGTTTGTGGAAGTGCTTCATGTCTGGAGAGTGTTTTTAAGCACAGAGGTGTATTTACTAAAATGTCTTACAACCCAGCACAGCAACCAAAGTTGCTGCATTGTGTTGTGTTGCCTGAGAGGAAGAGAGCAGTTAAGCACCATATCTACAGAGAAATTACACAGTTCTTTTCTCTCCCAGCACTGGCACATGGTAAAGCTGGCAGCTCCATGCACACACCTTTGCAACTTAGTACAAAGGTCAAGCATATGTTTGAAAGTGTATCCTCCTGTACAAATGTCTATAATTAAGCAACATTTTTAACTTTTACTAATTTGTATGTATGCTATACAGTGCAACAGAAATGCACAGTATGAAAAGATTTGAGAAATTAAGCATTTCTCTTCGATAACGACAATGTCAAAACGTCATTCTTTTTTTATGTAAAACCCACATACTGTTTTAGTGAAGTTTTTTGTCAAATAACATTATGCATCAATTTGCGTCACTGTTCTGATATAAAGCAAGTGGAAAATGTTAGTCTCTAAGTCTGTATAATTCTACATCATGACAAGCATTTATGTGACATATTAAATTGAAAACATTTCTTGGGGTAAAATATCTGTATCTGCATTGTGGCAATATCTATAGAGTGAATTATATCACCAGTGTTATATATATTTTAAAATGTGTCAGTTAGAGTGATGTATAGTGGACCGAAGTCACAAAGTCAAATATCTGTAATGTAATCTATTCTGTTGACAAAGAGTGCAAAGTAATGAATATTTTTATGCAAGAAAAGAACAAAGGTGTTACATGTCTAAAGCCCTTTGTCAAGCAAAAACTTAAAATTATAACATTTACTTTGTGTATAAATCCGGTGTGAAAGATTTTCATACAAAAGGGTTATAACATGCTGGCATATAACTAAAAAACGTATGGCTCATTCTTCATTTTATGCCAGATACTGAAAAATAGAAATGAAACTTATCGCTTAATTCTCCCAATTGATGTTGCTCATGGTAGTGTCACTAAGACTAATGGGGTCGATTACGATGTCGGTCGGAAACTCTTCCGACCAAAACGGTTTCGGAGCCTGTGTTCTGAACAAGAACACAGGCTCCCATTGGAAAAAGGGTTGGTTGGGGAACCTTGCACCTCGTGGCCTACTCCCCATGGTGTCTGCCACACTGTGCATTGTTGTACAGAGGGGTCCCATGGGTACCTCCACGGGCCCCAACTGGAGGCTTCAGGGTCAAGGGGGCCTGCTACATGCCCTCTAAATCAGATTCCGACAGCCGTTTCATGTCAGGCAAACCAATTCGGAACGGCTGTCAGATTCGCCCATCGTAATCGCTCGGTCGAAACTGTGTTCATAGAGCTGTACGATTCAGCTCCGAACGACTCGGGCTGTCCGAATGCCATTTGGAACCAAATCGGACAGCCTGAACGGTTTTCCTGCATTATAATCAGTCGCTTGGAAATGTATCCGATGCGGTCAGAAACATAGGTTCCGAATTGGATTCGGAGAATCCGAATCCTTTTGGAACCTTTCCGACCGACATCGTAATCGGCCCCTAAGATTTGGAAGAAGATTCATAGATTCTCAGAATTTTTTCCAATGCATGTCCAACAAACTACCAAATATCTTTGGTTCCCAGGTTTTAATGGCTATTTTACACACTTTTTAAATTCCTGAGTAAACTAAAATTATGTTGAGAGCTATTGCTTCATCTTAAATGACGAGAAAGACAACAAAGAAATCTTTTAAAAATGGTACACAAAAAACTATGACAAGGCATTTATTTTTCAGGCACAGTTGAAAACATATTGTCAAGAAGAAGTATTTATCTTAGGGAAAGCTTGCAATCTCCATATAGACAGCATCATACAGATGACAAAACAAGAAACTATTTTACAACCAAACACCCCTGATATGGTAACATGCGTCTTTCACAGAGACCCATTTCAGTTTGTAATACTGGCTTCAACATGTATGGCTACGATCAATCATGTATTTTTACATATTGAAAGCATTGCCCTGGTGCCCTCAATTCATATAATGGTAAAGAAAAGTCATATGCTACACCCTCCATTCAATGGCTAATGTATATCTCTAAAAAAGGAAATATATTTATTCAGAGCACTTTGCAGGCTACTGAATATCTGCTGGGGTGTATTTTTTGGATGAATATGCTGTGGTTAACCACATGCCCAATGTTTTTAAAAATAACAGTTTTTTTATCACAGTAATCCCCAGTGCTACAAACCTCATACGTTGAATAGTCTGCTGGGTACCAGCTATGAGAAGCTACACTGCCAGACAGACATTGATAAAGGCACATTATATCGAGAATCACAGCATTGTTGTGAGATCCTGGTGGAAGCACATGTGGTTAGTTATAGTCAAATTAAATAAAGAACTTGAGAGCTTTAGTAAGATCAAGGAATTGTCAGAGCCTCTTGAGCCCTGTGATGCAGTATTTGGGGGTCATACTAATACTAATAATTTGTATAAGACTGAAAAAATACATTACTCGAATTTCACATGTCTTATCTTTATCTGAACAAGATGAAAATGTACTTCCTCGGACACCCGCTCATCAGCCATCTGGATTTTAACTACCCCGATGAGCACTTTACCCTGATTAAATGTCAGGGGAACTGCCCTAGGAGGCTTTAGTTTCCTGTTCTCACACACAGATATGGGGGAAATCTAATGTTTACATATGGAAGACAGCTTTAGAGAAAGTTTACAAGGCTGGAAAAAAATAAACAAGTATATTACTGAGAGCAGAATACAATTGGACTTTTTCTGACCATATAATATTATTACTCAGAGAAAAGAATGAGGCTTCAACATTCCCAGA
Organism: Lissotriton helveticus; assembly: GCF_964261635.1. Classification (NCBI taxonomy): domain Eukaryota; kingdom Metazoa; phylum Chordata; class Amphibia; order Caudata; family Salamandridae; genus Lissotriton; species Lissotriton helveticus. The sequence continues at coordinate 450,031,734 of NC_136061.1, forward strand.
CTGGTTTATCAATTAGAACACAATCCAACAAGAAAATGATAATCCTTTATGCACAAATGCATTCAACTAAGACCTGAGTACATTGAAATAAACCCTGCTAGTTGTCAGTTAGCTAAACTTTGTTTCAATTCATTATGAAGAAAATGTGCCCAGCCAAAAATCTTGCCAAAGACTAAAATAGTCACCGAACCTGATGAGCTGTATAATACTTCCAGTTGTGAGTTCATAGATGTTGAAATTGTTTCATCGATTTGGAAATATGCAAAAGAGTACCTGATGACTTGTAACAATCTAAATATTTTATAGCTCGGTTAACAACCGTTCATGTTCAATTAGAGCTTTACAAGGTGCTGTATAAACTTCAGGGCAGGTGTTTGTACCATGGGACTGCCTCAATGATTTTTGTGAGTATACCTGGAGATGAAGCCCTCAACCTAATGACTACTTAGAAGATTCGACAAGCAAGTTAGGTCCTTGTGAACACATTGCAGAATTTTTGTCAGGAGATCCTAAAACATACTCCAATTGAATACATTGATGTTTGCCTCATTTTTTGGATTGGTGTCAATAATTTTCCAATTTACCCCTTGTTCCTTGTGTCTCCCAACTTGCAGAGTTATTTTTACATCTTTAAGAATTGTTGTCATTGCCTCTGGTAGTGTTATTAATTTGCCTATTATGGGGGCACATGCACAATCAATGTTTGTAATACAGGCCTGAGTGTGCGCTCTTTTTATCAGGCTGTTCAACTCAGTCAGTTTCTGTTCTATGCCCACTACCGCGCTTGCCATTACGTTAAGTAAATTGACTTGAATCTCCATTTTATATCATTGAAATGTCAGAGCTTCAAGTGTCAATGTGGATGTACAATAGAAAATGTCCCATATTGACCCTAGTTCCTGGTTTCTCGTAGTTGAAGTTGTAAAATTCTGGTATTGATGGCTACTCAGATTTGTTTGACCTTTATAGTCAAATTGAGTTTCATTATCTGAACCCCCCTTTGTGGCTTACTTGATTTCCCACCTACTTTATGTATAGTACAATGGGCGATTTTGTCATTAATAGTAGACCTATCACTTGGTGTACTACATAGCTGTATTTTCTCATTTATATTTCTTAATTCTCCTTTATTTCCTCTATATCCATCCGGTTCATCCATGTTAAGATGATACAGTATACTATTATCCTTGTCAGATTTTTTGGGGGAACAATATCCCCATCAATATCAACACAGGTGTCACTGCTAGCTGTGTACGGTAATGTAGCACGTATGAGTGATTATTGAATCTCCTTTTTAGCTCCTAGTAGTGTTGAATTAATCCCCAACCCAATTTCCCAATTGATTTTCTCAATTATTACATTCACCTCCAATGGTGGTGGAGTACTAGCAGTCAACATTTCCAGTGATTTTTCAGGTGCATCCAAATCATTCTCTTACTTTTGGGTTGCTTGTACTACACTTAACATTTCAAGTCCTGTGACATCACCCTTTATATGTTTACTTTTTCTACTTTGTCAATTTCTAAAGGATACATACACTTGCTCAGTGTTTGTATATATAAAACGTGACCGAGATTTTGTACACTATTATTATTATTTGGTTTGATCGGTGTTTGAAGATTGCTTGCTTCTACTGCTGTTTGCATTGTCTTGATAGCCTCCAGTGGGTCCTTCATTAAATCAAATTTTAATGGTGTTTTCGTAGTCTTTTCAAACAATCGTGCCATTAGGGAGATTAGGGCTTGATTCCCTCCTACTGCATTTACTTTTAATTTCGGTGCTTTTAGTGGCTGTATTTTTCTTGTTCTTCTTGTAGTAGTATCAGAGGCTCTTTCTTTACCTGAGCGCATACTAAAGCCACTACAGCCACTACAACCACTACAACCACTGCTGCCTCTACTATATTCCACTGTTTTTCAACTATTTAGAAATTAGGAGTTAGATGTTAATTAAATGCGTAGCTCGCTAAGTCGTTTCGCTCCTTCTGACTTACGAGTTAATCAATGAACAACTCGACAAATATCCAGGTAACCAAAATGCTGTATAAAAATGTGTAAGGAGTAGGGTGAAAGGGCTTCTCTTTATCCAGTGTCCACAGGGTTCTCACCCTGGACCCTACATGCAAGGCACACCACACATGATTCCCGGATCCGGACCCAGGAACGGGATATAAACAGCAAAAGGATATAAACCGTAACAAAAACATGCACTTGGTCACAGGCAACTGGCAACAAGCAAAGCCAAAAGTAATTTGTTGTGGGTCAGTTGTTTCCGGTTGTTTCTCGCTGCATAAGTGGCATAAGTGGCGGGGTGCCTGCAACTACACCAGGTAAACCAGACTGTCTCCATGTAAAGCTCATGTTCCTGAGGATGCGAGTTGGGCTCTCAAGTACTCGGTGCCACTCTTTATCAGTGAACTGGTGACCCAGATCTTGTTCGCATTTACGGCGAAGTGTATCAAGACTGATCACTGTGTGGGCCCTGAGTGAGGCTGCAAACCGGTGTGTCAGGTGTCTACCTTGTCCCATAACGTGTAGGTTTTGCTTAGTGAGGTGTGTACATGGCTCTGTAATGATATACCTCCATTATGCCGTGAGCAATCCCACCAGTGCTCGGTGAGTGAGGAACTGCCCAGGCGGTAATCCTTCTACATCCACAAGCATTGCATATGGCGTAAGCGCCCCTTCATGATACAGATCTCCAAGAGTGTGGACGCCCTTTTCCTGCCACTCCCCAAGTGTAAGTGGTGTCAAAACCGCTTGCCCACTGGGAGTTCCCTCCAGTGGTATCGCCGGTGCAAAGGGGATCACGCTGCGCATTATATATAGACTCCTGCGGAAGCATTTGTTGGCCACAGCGAGTAACAAAGGTTCTGGTGGACGCAGGCGCGTTCCCGGGTGGACCAGTGTGACAATGCACTCCTGCAGGTAGGGCGGCTGTGTAGTTACAGTGTCTGCATAGTGATGGCCCGATAACCACGTTGCAATCCATTGTAGTTGGGAGGCTAAATAGTAGTGTTCAAAACAGGGAGTTGCAAGTCCGCCTCAGTCTGTCGGTAGATACAGTTTGCTAAGTGCTAACCAGGAATAGCCCCAAATGAAGTCTCTGAGCTGTTTCTCAAGGGTGGTGAAGAAAGAGGCCGGCACATAGAGTGGCAAGTTCATAAAGTAGCATAGGAGCCACAGGAGTATTACCATTTTGGTGAGTGCTATTCTATCCGCTACAACCAATGGCAGCACGCTCCAGAATTGCATTTGCAACCTAATGGATGTTACCACCCTCCCTAGGTTTCCATCAAATAGATTGTTCGGTTGGCGGTAGATCTGAATCCCTAGATAGCGGAACGTATCAGGCTTCTACTGCACTAGTTTGCCACCCACGGTAACTACCGGGTCAGTAGGTCCATCTTTGAATGGGTAAAGGCAGGAGTTATCTGCATTTACTTTCAATCCGGACAGTATGGCAAACCCTCCAGTAGTTGGGCCAGTTGGGCAGGAACGCGAGCAATATCCCTGACATCGATGAGAAGATCATCTGCATACAGCAAAACCTGATGGGTAGCATCTCCCAAGGGTATTCCATCCCCCAATTGGGTGCGCAACAACTCCACCAAGGGCTACATGGCGAGCGCAAACATAAGTGGGGACAGAGGTCATCTCTGACACGTGCCTCTATGGACGGGGAAGGAATTGGAGATGTAGGGGCCCACTTTGACTCTGACAGTTGGATAAGTGTAAAGAAGACACATTAGCTGTATAAAGGTTGGGCCAAGATCGAATTTCTCCAGCACTGCAACTAGGTAAGGACACTCTAAGGAGTCAGAGGCCTTCTCCAGGTCCAGCACGAGACACCCCGCTCTCGGCCACTCCCCAACCATATATGTAGCCACCCTGTAGAAACGTCGCAGGTTGAGGGAGGTAATGCGGGCGGGTAAAAAAACCTTCTGGTCTGTATGGACCAGACCCGGAACCACCTGCGCCAGTTGATACGCCAAAACCTTCAACAGTATTTTAAAGTAGGGGTTGAGTAGGGCTAGGGGTCTGTAAGAGCCCATCTCTACCGGGTCTTTGTTTGGTTTCAGCAGTGATATTAGGTGAGCATCGCGCATAGAGGGGGGATGCCGCCGAGAGTCCAGTGCAGTAGTGAGGACAGTGCTAAGACGCTGAACCAATGAGATGCGGTACGCTTTATAACACTCTGCCGGTAGTTCATCCGGCCCGGGGTCTTCTCGGACGCTAGGGATTGTGACGCTTAACCAATTTCCTCCAGCTAGATCTGCTCGTTCAGAATCTCTCTGTGATCCCTGGTCACTTTTGGCAGCCGCAGCCTCTCTAAAAACCTCCCCAGGTCTTGATCGTCGCAGCTCCAGCAGGACTGGTATAGAAGTGTGTAGTGGTGGGTTAGAACTGCATGTATGTCACGCTGTGTGATTAAAAGTTGTCCCGTGTGCCCATGCAGCGCTCCAATCGGGACATGGCAGTGACTATGTTGGATCAGCCAAGCTAGCAGTCTGCCAGCTCTATCTGCCGCAGAGTTTGTACAAGCTGTGTGCGCGGCGTAATTGTGGCTTCGAAGACGCTCCATGTATTTTGCGTGTTTGGAGTGCAAGCCACCAGGCGTCGCGAGTGTCTGCCTGCCCACTGCCCTTCACGCTCGAAGCGCAGAAGTTCAGCATCAATCCGTATTAGGAAAACGGAGAGCTGTTTGCGAACGTTTCACGTGGCCCCCATACAGTGGCCCCTGATGGACACCTTAAAGGCTTTCCATTTGATGAGCGCATTGCTGCCCGTGCCTTCATTTAGCTCAAAATATGCTAAAATCGCTGTCCCTAGTGATGACCGGAATGCCGGATCTTCAAGGGCACTAGGCTGTAGTCGCCAAGAGGGAAATGGAGGACGATATGCCTCCCATCCGAGGTGCAGTAATAAAGGATTATGATCGGAGTGGGTCCGCCCTAGGTAGTCAGCACCCCGGACGAGTAGGAGTAAAGTCTGTGAGGCCACCAGTCTATCTAGGCGTACATGTAGCCTATGGACTGTGGAGTAATGAGAGTATACGCGGGCGGTTGGGTTAAGAATCTGCCACACATCGTGTAGCGCCCAGTGTGCCAGCCAGTCAGAAAGGGCCGGTGCATTGGCTGCAGAGAGGGTCCTGTTGAGGGGTGGGAAGGACCTGGCAAGGTCCACATTCAGAATGGAGTTAAAGTCTCCCCCCAAGAGTATACCTGCCATCTGCATCATTAATCATTAATGTCTTCTTCATAAATAAATGGGGTACTCACTCTGACCCATATTAGTGTGCCTCTCACGTGTGCTTAATATGTGCTGCCGAAAATCTGGACCCACCATCTTTCGTGCAAGTGCTCCAACTCTACTTTCGACATGTGCGTTTCCTGGAGAAGGGCTAATCCCACTGTATGGCCTTGTAAGTATGAGAATATGGAATAGCGACATGTGGGCGCGTGCATGCTGTAAATATAAATGTCCTCTTTAAGTTAAATCTTCTTCACTATAAATATTTTATTGCTACAAGTCTGTTGATAATCTTTCATATATACAGCTTTCAGCTAAGATACCCTAAAATGATCACCTTCTTTAAGAAGGGGTTTCTTTACCCTCACCATGAGTCAAACAGCGAAAGTATTCTGGCTCCAATCAGGTGTAGCCTTGAAAGGCCGATGATAATTAGTATTATAAACCATGTAGAGGTAAGAAATGTAATTTGTGAAATACCTCCATCCTTTAGGTTTTGAAGCCAGTAAAGTCTCCAATATTATCAGTTTCACTTGCGTGTGCGTAATAAAATGATGAATTGAGTGCTATTTTAAAAAACCAACATGGATAGAACATATATAGCAGTCGATATATAATGTGCATCTTTATTGTGCTTAGCAAATGCTGGAGGGATTAGATTTGTCTGCCATTGATACTTTGTAGAATTTAAGCAGTTAGACTTTTCCTAAACCTCTTCGGAGTGGGTTAATGTAGAGAATTCACATCTCCTGATAAGCACTCATTCACTGAAGTTCTCTCAACAGGCTTTCTTCCAGCATTTCCAAAATGTCCAGGCATTTACAACAGTAACTGCAGCACCCTTAACCTCCCAAATGACATTGAGGAGTATGCCCATGGCTTCCTTTTCAAAATTGCCAAAATCGTCAAAATAAATACAGTTCTTACAGAGCTCTCTGCTTTGGGCATTGGAACTTTTATTCTAAGAAGTAAATATTAATGGATTTAACTGCCAGCTGTGGACTCTCCCTTCATTTATTTTCCTGCTTTCTGCAGTTCAAAAAGAAAGAAAACTCTCTGTTAGTTTATATTAAATATGTATATGCATACAGTTTATAGACACCATAAAAAATGTTTTACTCACATAAGAGCAATCTGCTTATTAAAAGACACCTTCTCGCTCCTGAGAATTGTGCACTTACATAAATGCATACCCTTCTTCAGAGTTTGTAAGCTAACCCTATGAGCCAGCAGAATCAGGAATTAGCTAATCCAAAAACCCCATAACTTCATACACTGAGAGCAGTAGAGAAATGGAAAGCAGGGTGGCTTGACGAAGAATGTCGCTTGCTACAAGGGGCAGTAAATAAAGCAAAATGCCTGTTTTCCATTAGAGATGAGGGAAGGACCCAGCAGGATGGGAAGTCCCTTTATAGGACATACTGCCTAGATAAAGAAAAAACGCCCAGAAAAAGAAGGCATTGTATGAGCACAATTGGAGCAAAATGCAGTATGAAATTGTTATGGACAATTCTTGTTTATTGTGGTAGATGATGAATAGCGTCCACAAACATTTCTCGTCGAAATTAGAAGTTCAGGTCTTCGAAGCCCAGTGGTCAACATTATGGAATTATAGAAGATATCAGATAAAAAAGCAAAACGTGGCAATGTTGTTGACCAGCTGGGTTGCCCAATTCTTCTTCAGATGCAAGAGACAGGCATCATAGCTAAAATCATTTGAAATATGAAGTCCAACCGGGCAGGTGGCCCAGAAGGGTTATCAACAATGCTCTATAAGGCAGCCGCGATTGGTAGTAGGAGTTTCTGCAGGGTGGTGATGCGGGGAGGGGGAGGGGCAGGGTGGGGGGTAGTAATGTATGGGTTACGGAGTTTAATAGGTAAGTAAACATATAAATAAATAAAACGAATTTCGTTGTGTGCACTGCATCACCAAATGCGATCCAGTGCGCGCAACGAAATTCGTTTTATTTATTTATATGTGTACTTACCTGTAAAACTCCGTAATCCATACATTACTACCCCCCACCCTGCCCCTCCCCCTCCTCACGTCACCGCCCTGCAGAAACTCCTACTACCGACCGCGACTGCTATAGGGTAAACTCATTATGGTGGGCTAATGTTCTGAGCCCCTTTTTTAAATGGATGACAAAAAATGCAGTAATACCATATTGTTTGCGAGGGACAAACATTAAACCCATCTATAAGAAGCGAGCCTATGATGGCACAGCGAATAATTGTCTAATATCCCTGATTGATGTGGCTTTCAAGCTCTATGCCCAAAGACTATTGATTGCTCTAAAGGCTTGGGCTTTAGTAGTGGGCGCATTCCGAAAGAGCTAGGGTTTTTCAAGCTGGTTTACTCTAAAGTTGATCACAGCTTTGCTTTATGGGTTGCTGCTTGGAGACCAGTTGGTTCCGGAGGAAAATTATTCTGCTGTTTTGTGGATTTCAAGGCAGCTTTTGATGGAGTAAATCATTGGCTCCTGAGGCTGCATGACAATAAGTGGGCACAGATTGATTTGAATGGCATAGGCTACCTAACAGATAAATCCATGTGAATAACAAACTAAGACAAAGTTGCGTGTTAGCCCCTTGCTCTTTAGGGTTTTCATTGTGGACCTTCCTGAGAATCTAGGCTGTTCAAATTCCTACTCCCCAAAAATAGGGGGTCTGCACACCCATTGTCTGATGTATGCAGACTACTTGGCCCTGAAGCTTTAGTTAGAAACCAGACACACATATTGGAAAAAGAGCTCTCCTACAATAAATGTGGAGAAAACTAAAACCTTGATTTTCTCAAAGCAGAATGTGGTGGTCACTCGGTTTCTGGGTAATGTCCCACTATAGCAGGTAGAAGAATACAGATATCTGGGGAATACTTTTACTTGGAGCCTAAGGTGGGACAGTCATATGAAGAGGGTAAAAAACTGGGCTCCTAAGTATGGTTAATGCACTGAGAAGGCTTGATCTGAGGTGTGGTGGTCTATCAGTAGAGTCTTTAAAGAAGGCGGTGGTAGGGAAATTAATTCCACTAGCTCTTTATGGAGCTGAGTTGTTGACTTTGAATTGTTGTGTCAACTAGGCTTGTTTAAGGGCCCTTCTGGGTCTCCTGGCAAGTGCAGCAATACAGGTTCTCAGACTGGAGATTTCTCTTACTAACTGGGCTTTGTTCACCAGATTGTGTATGGCTAGATTGGTGCATAGTCTAAAGTTACCAATGACAAACATTCTCATGCAATGATCCAAGATAATGGGCAGTCTACAACTCAGGTATGGTGAACCTTCCTAGTTTTAGTGGAAAAATGGGGGAGAGCCTTTGCCTCGTTTAGATATAGTGTGAGGGCAAATGCCCTCAGAGGCTCCTTTAGGAAGAAGCCATACTCGCTTCCGAAATAGCTGATAGACACTATTTAGCCTCCAAAAGCTCAGTGTCCCATTCTTTAGAGTTCGTAGGAACAGAGACCTCCTTCCCATATTTGTCTCAGGTGCCTGAAAGGATGCTTCGAGTAGGCATTGACCCTGTCCAGAGAGTAGCTAGTTCTAAAAATAGAGTTTTGGTTAATAATGGCTACTGTTACAGGCACTTTAAAAATGAAGTAGTCTGTTGTCCATTTATTACTAGATTGTATCCTCTTCCTAAGTGAAAGAAAACAAATTCTATGCCCCCTTTAAGGCATGGAGTACGAACACACAGTGCAGCACTTTTCACTTTATTCAAAATGAAGCAGTTTGATTTTGTGGTGTCAAGTGATCGACACACTCAACTCATACAAAAACGGAAATGTTAAAGGTTTCTGTAGATTGATTCTCCTGGGTTCTTTAAAAAATGTTTTACTGAATGCATTATTAATATATTGAATCTTGTGTGCAAAGGGTGCATTAGTAATCTATAGGGTTCCCTTGAGTTTGCATATTTATATTTCTTTTAAACCAATGACATTTTAATGTTGTTGCTTTAAAGGTTATTGTTGTGTATACTATCTTTTTGTTTATAAAATGAATGAATGTGAATGCACTTTTGTCTTTTACAGACATAGTGATGTGTTTATTTCTATAGGATATATTTCTTGGAAATACATATATATTGACTGACATACACCAGTGAGTTAGGAACATTTAAATACTCTTCCACAATTTCCATATCAGCAGAGTTGTTTTCAGATGGGTTTTCATTATCAGAGGCAAGAGTGTTGGTCATCTTTAACAGGTGGTATCAGCGTGGTACAAATCATGCAAGTATGTGTTTGGTAACTGCTGACAGAGCTCTTCCTAATACCCTGTGACATTGTGACCCTGAACTTCAAATACCTGGTGCTGTGACTCAACTTACTATGATGGCGGCGTTCATCAACTATAATTACTGTCCATTGTATTCACAGCACTAGCAGAGGCATATTTTTGTCATAGTAGCTATGCCTCTTCATAATGTGGGTTGATCTCTTTCGTATAGTAAGGCGCAGGTATTAACTGTCTCAAGATCTCCACCCATATCTACCATATATCTAGACAATTTTGTATAATGTCCCTTCTTTGTCACATGAGCCAGGAGTGATGTCACTTAATGGGCATGTCTTTGGAGTTAAACCTTGTAGAAAGTGCCATAATTCAGCTGGGGGGCATTGGTGATATTACTTCCTGGGCGGTACTTCTGGGTCAGGAGTCACAGGTGATGTCACTTCCTAGTCTGCAAGACTTCCGAGTCAGGAGTCATGGGTAATGTCACTTCCTGGTCAGCCGGACTTCAGGGTCAGGGGTCATTTGGAATCCCTTTCCTGTCATATGTACTGAAATTGAAGTCACTGATGGTGTGTGGGTGGAGGGGCAATGTAATTTCCAGCACAGGGGTCATCAATGACATCATTTCTGGGGCACAACCTCCGGGTCAGCAGTCATGGGTGACACTACGTCCTGGTCACACGGGCTGGAAGTGACATAATTTCTGGCAGGGACTTCTGGGGCATAGCCCTCTTTCACATTTTGAGTTTGATGAAAGGTATCATCCATTACTGCTTTTCTGAGCTCAGTTTTGGTATGAGCAACGTATTTCTAGTGCATCACTGTTACAGGTTATTCTAATAATAATCATATGCCATTGATGTGTAGCAATCAATCAATCAATCAATCAATCAAAGCATTTATATAGCGCACTACTCATGCGGGGGGTCTCAAGGCGCTAGGGGGGGGGGGTCCGCTACTGCTCGAACAGCCAGGTCTTGAGCTGCTTCCTGAAGGCGAGGTGGTCCTGGGTCAGGCGGAGGTGGGTCGGGAGGGAGTTCCAGGTCTTGGCGGCGAGGTAGGAGAAGGACCTTCCCCCTGTGGTGGCTCTTCGGATGAGGGGGGCGGTGGCGAGGGCGTGGCCGGTCGATCGAAGCTGGCGTTTGGGAGCGTAGAAGTTGAGGCGGTTGTTGAGGTATCCTGGGCCTTCGTTGTGTAGGACTTTGTGTGCGTGGGTGAGGAGGCGGAAGGTGATTCTCTTGTTGACCGGGAGCCAGTGCAGGTCCTTCAGGTGTCTGGAGATGTGGTTGCGACGGGGGATGTCCAGGATGAGTCGGGCTGAGGCGTTCTGGATCCGCTGGAGTCTCTTCTGGAGTTTGGCGGTGGTTCCGGAGTAGAGGGCGTTGCAGTAGTCCAGACGGCTGGTGACGAGGGCCTGGGTGACAGTCTTCCTTGTCTCGGTGGGGATCCACCGGAAGATCTTGCGTAGCATACGCAGGATGTTGAATCACGACGAGGAGATGGCGTTGACTTGTCCGGTCATGGAGAGGGAGGAGTCCAGGATGAAGCCCAGGTTTCGTGCGTGGTCTGTTGGTTTGGGTGCGTTGCCTAGGGCGGAGGGCCACCAGGAGTCGTCCCAGGCGGAGGGTGAAGATCCCAGGATGAGGACTTCCGTCTTGTCCGAGTTCAGTTTCAGGCGGCTGTTCTTCATCCATTCGGCTACCTCTTTCATCCCTTCATGAAGGTTGGCTCTGGCGGTGGCGGGGTCGTTGGTGAGGGAGAGGATCAGCTGGGTGTCGTCGGCGTAGGAGATGATGTTGAGGTTGTGCTGGCATGCGATGGCTGCGAGGGGGCTCATGTAGACATTGAAGAGGGTTGGGCTGAGTGAGGAGCCTTGAGGGACGCCGCAGATGACTTCGGTGGCTTCTGATCTGAACGGGGGGAGGCGGACTCTCTGTGTCCTTCCGGCGAGGAAGGAGATGATCCACTCCAGTGCCTTCTCCTGGATTCCGACATTGCTGAGGCGCTGCACTAGGGTGCGGTGGCAGACAGTGTCGAAGGCGGGGTGCGATGATAGCGTCGGCCTTGTTGAAGACGTGGTGAGGGCAGGGGTCGGTCAGAGATCCGGAGTGGATGGAGTTCATCGTGCGGACGGTCTCTTCGGTGCTGATCGGGGTCCAGGCGTGGAGGGTGGTGGTGGAGGGCGGTGGTTCGATTGTGGCGTGCGTCAGTTGAGTGCAGAAGCTGTTGTGTATGTCCGCGATCTTGTTGTGGAAGTAGGGGGCAAGGGAGTTGCAGAGGTCTTGCGAAGGGGTGATGTCGTTGTTTCCGGCGTTGGGGTTGGAGAGCTCTTTAACGATGTTGAAGAGCTCCTTGCTATTGTGTGCATTGTTGTCCAGTCGTTCCTTGAATGCGGTTTTCTTGGTGGCGTGGATCAGTTGGTGGTGTTTTCGGGTGGCGAGCTTGAGGGCAGTCATGTTGTCCGGTGTTGGGTCTCTGCGCCAGGTTTTCTCGAGTGCTCTGCAGTTCTTCTTGGAGCTCTTCAGTTCGTCGTTAAACCATGGGGCTTTCTTGCTGCTGGGTCTGTTCAGCGGGGCCTTCAGAGGGGCTAGGTCGTCTGCGCAGTCGCTGATCCATTTCGTGAGGTTGGTGGCCGCTTGGCTGGGGTTCGTTGTGCTGGTGGGAGGGTTCTTGCTCAGGGAAGTAGCGAGCTGGTCGGCAGTGATCTTGTTCCAGCTTCTGCGTGCAGCCTGTTGCTGGTGATGGTGGATCGTGGTCCTTCTGAATCTGAAGTGGACGCAGCTGTGGTCCGTCCAGTGGAGTCCGGTGGCGTGGCTGAAGGCGATGTCCTTGCTGGATGAGAAGACCGGGTCGAGTGTGTGTCCGGCGTAGTGGGTGGGGGTGGTCACCAGTTGCTTGAGTCCGAGGTTGGCGAGGTTGTCCAGCAGGGTGGTGGTGTTGCGGTCGTTGTTGTTCTCCAGGTGGAAGTTGAGGTCCCCGAGGAGGATGTAGTCAGCGGAGGAGAGGGCGTGCGGGCTGACGAAGTCGGCGATGTCCTCGCTGAATTGTGTGTGTGGTCCCGGGGGTCTGTAGATGAATGTGCCTCTGAGGGTGGTCTTGGGGTCGGTGTGGATCTGGAAGTACAGGTGCTCGGCGGGTGTGAGGGTGTCGTCGGTGTTGGTCGTGATGCGGATGGTGTTCCTGTGGATGATGGCGATGCCTCCTCCAGTCTGGTTGATGCGGTCCCTCCGGATGATCTTGTAGCCGTCTGGGATGGCGATGGCGATGTCGGGCGCTGAGGAGGCGTTCATCCAGGTTTCCGTGAGGAAAGCGACGTCTGGGGCTGTGGTGTCAAGCAGGTTCCAGAGCTCGACGGCGTGTCTGTGGACGGAGCGGGTGTTGAGCAGGATGCACTTGAGGTGGTTGCTGCAGGAGTTCGGCTTGGACGGTGCTGGTGTGGAGTAGGTCCGAGTGCAGGTGAACTTGCAGGAGTGGCAGCTGAAGGGTCCGTGGGTGCGTCTCGGGGTAGCTCGGTAGCAGCCTGGGATTCTACCGGCGTTGAGTGCGTTGAGTTCGGTGGCGTCGTAGGTCCGTCGGGTCGGCTTCCGTCGGTGGAGGCCAGGGGTCCAGGCACTGGGCGCGGTCCCGGCGCGGACGGGCGCAGACGGGCTTACCTTTGGCGCACCTTCGGCGCTCATTCGGTGCTCCCGCTGCGCGCGTCCGCTGCGCGGTCGCTCAGGGGGCGTCATAAGAAGGGAGCCGGGAGGGAGGGTTTGCAGGGAGGCGGGAGCGTGTGAGCCAATCGGCTCGCGGGGGGGCGGGGCCGCAGGCAGGTAGCGGCGGGAAAGTCTGTGCGGGCTTGGCGGGCGGCCCTGCGGCAGCTGGGGCGCTGGGAACGGCGAGCAGGCAGCAGGAGGCTCAGGCACTGGCAGCAGGGGGCTCAGAGCAGGAGAGGCGAGGAGCGTGGGGGTGACCAGGCCGAAGGCGCAGTGGTCGCTCCCGAGGAGGATTCAAGGTCCCCCTTAAGAAGGGAGCCGGGAGGGAGGGTTCGCAGGGAGGTGGGAGCGTGTGAGCCAATCGGCTCGCGGGGGGCGGGGCCGCAGGCAGGTAGCGGCGGGAAAGTCTGTGCGGGCTTGGCGGGCGGCCCTGCGGCGGCTGGGGCGCCGGGAACGGCGAGCAGGCAGCAGGAGGCTCAGGCACTGGCAGCAGGGGGCTCAGAGCAGGAGAGGCGAGGAGCGTGGGGGCGACTAGGCCGAAGGCGCAGTGGTCGCTCCCAAGGAGGATTCAAGGTCCCCCTTAAGAAGGGAGCCGGGAGGGAGGGTTCGCAGGGAGGCGGGAGCGTGTGAGCCAATCGGCTCGCGGGGGGGGCGGGGCCGCAGGCAGGTAGCGGCGGGAAAGTCTGTGCGGGCTTGGCGGGCGGCCCTGCGGCAGCTGGGGCGCCGGGAACGGCGAGCAGGCAGCAGGAGGCTCAGGCACTGGCAGCAGGGGGCTCAGAGCAGGAGAGGCGAGGAGCGTGGGGGCGACCAGGCCGAAGGCGCAGTGGTCGCTCCCGAGGAGGATTCAAGGTCCCCCTTAAGAAGGGAGCCGGGAGGGAGGGTTCGCAGGGAGGCGGGAGCGTGTGAGCCAATCGGCTCGCGGGAGGGCGGGCCGCAGGCAGGTAGCGGCGGGAAAGTCTGTGCGGGCTTGGCGGGCGGCCCTGCGGCGGCTGGGGCGCCGGGAACGGCGAGCAGGCAGCAGGAGGCTCAGGCACTGGCAGCAGGGGGCTCAGAGCAGGAGAGGCACGAGCAACATATGTGATCCTCGTGCTTTCACTAGGCAGAAACCTTGAATTTTCATGAATAGTAAATGTAATGCAGTGGAAATATGAAGCAATGTATATTTTATAAATGCCAGCTTAGAAATTTCAATTCACAAGAAAAATATAAGTTTTATTACAAAGGAGAGGAAGGAAATCCCATGTACGTATGAACAAATAATCTCTTCATTAAGCATGAAAATACCAATTCTCAAGAAGCTGAAATGTGAACAGCTGCCAGCTGAAATGCTATTCCAGCTTCATGACCCTAGGTGAGATGTTAGAATGGAAGGACAACTTGGTTGAAGCTCACTAAACTCTATTGTAAGCACCTACTATCGACAATTTAATATGTATTGGAACCACAACACATTAGATGCCAACTGTATTAAGTAAACTGCCATAAATCCTTGACACTGTTCTGCTCTATCTTTTACACAACTTATAAACCTGGATTACTATATGTCAGGGATGCCTCTGACCCCCCCTGAATGTATCACTGTAGAACTGATATAACTCTCTATTATCTTGGAAAACTCCAAATAAAGTAAAAAAAATAATACATCTCGAATTGCGAAATTAGGATTATTCAGTAGGAGGGGAGGATTGGGAGTTAGCTCAGATGTTTCTTACGGATACTATGCTAATTTGGCAATTTGCATGTCTCAGAATCTGTGGACAGAACGCTTGACTGTACACTAAAAATGGTAAATACTGGTGCTACTTTAACAGTGAGAGCTTGTCTATTTAGCGCACATATTCCTAATATATTAAAGCAAGATTAAAGTTTTAGCTGATGCAAGATTAGCAGGATACTAAGAGGAGCACAGAATGGTGGATCAACATGTAAACACAATCAAAGACATGGTATTTGATTCCGCTAGAGTTGCTGCCTTCATTAGGGCCTCTACTGTGGCCACTAGGACCTAGTTGCATAAGTGCAAAATAGGGTGAAGTCAGAAACATTTACTGCTCCCTATCCCTTTTGGGGAACAATTTCTTTTGGAGGCAATTTTGAAGAATTGGTCAGAAAAGTGTTCAAATGGTATGTACGTTATAGAACACTTATAGAGCGCATGCTCGCCATAATGTCTCATGGTGCTGAAGTAGCAAAAAGCAGCCACTACCATCCAAGTTAGACGTTAGCTTGTTAAAGCAGCCACGTTTTTAGAGGTTTTCTAAAACCCAAATAGTTGGATGATGGTCTACTGTTAGGATGGAGAGTACTCCAAGTATGGGAAGGCAGTGCAAAAAATGTACCCCTCCTAGCCATTTCCTTTTACTTCTTGACACCATGAGAAGATTGTGGTGAGCTGATCTTAAATAGCAATTGGGTGTGTATCTCAGGATTCTGGAGGACACAAAGGAAGGACTTTAGCCAAGGAGAGCCTTAAAAATAATGCAGGCTGTTTTAAAGATGGTCCTCTGAGCTACTGGAAGCAAGTGAAGTTTTTTTCATCAATGGCTTAGTGTGAAGGTGTCGTGGCTGACACAAGACCACCCGGGTTGCCTGATTTTGCACTAATTGCAGCCTATTGTTGAAACCAATAGATAGTCCCAGATAGAGCTTGTTAGCATTATCAATCAATGAGAGATCCCTAGAGCAATAAGAATTTAGATAACAGCTTCCACCGTGAAGTATCTCCTAATTTTCCTTATTCTCCGAAGTTTAAAGAGGCAGGAAGATGACACAGCTCCTATTTGAAGATTGCAGGATAAATCCTCATCAATGATATTCCCAAGGCTTTCACAGCTTTCTTCGGCGTGAGTGGAGGAACCAATTCAGGGACCAAAAGATTGGGTTCAATTGGAACAGTTTGTTCTTAGTGACCACAAATTCGTTTTTCTCAGAGTTTAACTTCAGCTCGTGAGCATTCATTCAGTCCTGAATATAAAGCATGGTATTTTGGCCTTGGATTCTGTAAAGTGGTCGATGGTGAAAATCAGCTGCATCTCGGCAGCATAGTGGTATATTTTAACCTGTTTCTCCTGTAGGGAATGTATTAAAGGATGAATATCAATATTAAACAGGAAGGGGGATAAGGTGGATCCCTGGGGTACACCGCAATCTAATCGAACCTTAGTGAAGCAATAATGGGGCAAGGAGACTGATTGAACCCGGTCTTTGAGAAAGGAGACAACACACTTAAGGGCAGTGATACACTGTTCTGCAGTACTGACAAGTTCAATCATATGGCATGGTTGACTATGTCGAACATTGTATGAATCAAACTCTGCAGCTAAATCTAAGGCCTGGTTACAATCTGTAATAGCCCCTGTTCAGGAGTGTATTCAGATTCAGGGTCACACAGTGACAGCAGATTTTCTACACACATGGACTTGGTTCGATTGGAGATTTCTCATAAATCACCTTCTGCATTACTGGAATCCAGAATCATAAGAACTTAAGAATGATGCTGCAGGTCCATCAATCTCTTCATATAGCTCTCAGGTGGTGGCTTCACCACCTTTCTTCGTGAATGAGATTGATTTGAGCCTTGCAACTCACCATGCCATCATAACATATGCCATTGCGCTAGATAGGGGAACCACTTGACAAAGTCAAGAGGTTCAGTGTTTATGGTCATGGAAGACTACACTTTTCCAGCTGGAAGAAGTTGGTGGCAGTGTACAGGAATCTGTTGGCTCTCACTTTAAACATCCGAGGGACTGCAATTAAGGGTGTAGATCCTTAATATTGATGTCATAACTAAGCTACAGTAGAATTCGTGTTACACTGAGTGTAATTTTAGTAATTTTGCAATAATCATGATTTTCAAAATTCCCAAAATTATGCTATTACATCATTTTGCAATGATATGTGCCATTTGAGGTAAAAATGTACTGAGAATGTACAGTTTGCAGTATAGATTTGCCACAAACATATGAGAACAACACAAAAAACAGAACAAAAGTGGTTGTTGTTCCCTGGGCTTTTGATTTCCTGCACTTGTTTAATGCACAGTGAAATTTTGTGTCACAGTGGAAGCGAGAATGCATGTTAAGCTAAAATACAACACTAAAGGCTAGTTTTTCGCTTAGTGTAACTATGCATAATTTCATGCAAAAGTAAATAACGCAAATTTCATGCACATATAGTAATAATGCCATTGCTACCCATAAAAGAGAAGTTGTTGTTGATCTTTTTTAACAGCATATTCCAAGTATTAAATAGCTATTAGTTTAATATTGATTTTGTTTTTTGTTGTTAAAATATGTATGATGCAGGGATACAAGGAGCCGCCCTCGACTGGATCTAATCCTTTCTCTCCGGCAGAACACAGAGGATCAGACTCCCTCCCTTCCTCTCCGAACCCACTGATATCAACTGCGGAGTACCCCAAGGTTCATCGCTCAGCCCCACGCTCTTCAACATCTACATGGCCCCCTCGCTGCCATTGTCAGACAGCATGGGCTCAGCATAGTATCCTACGCCGACAACACCCAGCTCATCCTCGCTCATGAAGAATCCCAAAGACATCAGACTCTGCTTCCTGGAAGGATTGTAGGACGTTGCAGCCTGGATGAAAGACAGCTGCCTGTAGCTCAACTCAGTGAAAACCGAGGTACTCATCCTTGGACCTTGCACCCCTGCCTGGGACAAAACCTGGTTGCCCGCTACACTTGTGAATCCACCCACCCCTACAGACCACGCACAATACCTCAGCATCATCCTCGACTCCTCCCTCTCCATGAACCGCCAGATCAATGCCGTCGCTTCCGCCAGTTTCAACTGCCTGCGTAACCTCCGCAAGAACTTCAGATGGATCCCCCCGAATGCAGAAGGACCGTCACCCTCACTCTCATAACCAGCAGACTGGACTACGGTAACGCCCTCTACGTCGGGATCAACTGAACTCTTTTACACAAACTCCAAACAATCCAGAACTCCACAACCAGACGCGTCCTTGGGACACCTCGCCATGAACACGTGACCCTACACCTACAAGACCTCCACTGGCTCCCCGTGGAGAAGAGGGTCAGCGTCAAACTCCTCACCCATGCCTACAAATCCCTCAACAACATCGGACCCAAGTATCTCGATGAGAGAGTCTCCTTCCACATACCGAAGAGGAACCTCCGCTCCGCCAACCTCGCCCTGGCAGAGGTCCTCCGCATCTGCAGAAACAGAGCAGGTGGGAGAGCCTTCTCCTACATCGCAGCCAAGACCTGGAACAAACTCCCTGTGAACATCCGACACTCCCCTACCCACGTTCAGGAAGGACCTCAAGACCTGGCTCTTCGACTGATCTGGAGCTGCAGCACCCCCTCTGGCGCCTTGAGACCCTTAAAAGGTGAGTAGAGTGCTTTATAAACCCCTGATTGATTGATTGATTGATTGATGTAACATATTTTTATTATTGAGGACTTTTTATTATTTTTTAATGTTATTTATTTTTCAGGATTTGGGGTTTTATAGAAGCTTTGTGTAAGGGAGCGTTTACAAATGTTTTAATATATTTTATGTTAAATAATGTTTAATAATTAGTTGTAATATTTTATTTCAAATTTTAATAACTATAAATTTGGTTCAAAAGTTAAAAGAATTTGGTTCTAATATTTTTTACTAAAGAGTCTTGGTTAAATTTTTACTTTTTTTATTCTTTTGACAAAAATAGTTTTAAGTAGGCCACTGCAGAAATATAATTCCGCTTTTGGAATTGGTGGAATTTGGTAACTCTGTGTTATGTTTGGAATGTGGAGCTCTTGCCAGTTTATGCCAATCACCTTGTGATGGAATTATTCTTCTGTTCGAGACTTGCTCTGGCCAGCTGAACAACGCAAGGGTCTACAATGTGCTTGTGCTAGCAAGATTTGCCGGTCCTTGGTGCTGTTTCTGGTTGCCACAGAACATTCCCACGCCATTTCATAATGCCGGTGGGCGCAAGCGTTCAGACTGCTTCTGGAGTAGATTTTCTACTCCAAGGCAGCTTAATCAACTTGAAAATACCTTTTCTTGTGAATTTTCTGCTTGACCGGACAATTCAGGAAGTTTTTTAGTACAAAAAGCATTTAAAAAAAAAAATTCAACAGGAAGAAAATGCCAGCGAGACACCAACGTCCTCTCCCTTTCCTGAATGCTCTTCCTACTGCTTCATACATCTTCTGGCAATTTTTAATTCCGATTTCAAGGTGAAAGGATGACTCTTTTTGTATGCAATTCCTGCTGCATATATGCCAATGGATTTTAAAGACTGACATCACAACAAGTAACACCTAATGTGTCCCGGGTGTGCTGCGACACCTGATTACAGCGAAGCTGGTATTTTACTGAGAGTGCAGTGTGAGGTGTAAAATGAAGTGTGAGTTAAAACGGCTTGGCGAGGGTCCCAGTACCCGAGGGTAAATTCAATTTTAATAACTGGGCCCCCGTCAGCGGTTAAAATAAGGGTTGGGGATGTTTAAGGGAGGTGAGTTACTACCTCCTACATCCATCAGTTGGTCGACATGTTTCAGCCAGTGCCTTAAACTAAATCTGGCTTTCCTCAGGACCTTTTTAAAATAGAGTGTAGTGCAGGTTAAAAAGGAGTGTAATCCAGGCTATGTGTTACACTCACTAAGGTGTTTCTCTAAGTGTGAGAGGGGGGATTCCCTTCTCATATATGCCTGTACCGACAACATTGAAGACATAGACAAAACATGTAAGAAGAGGAGAGTCAAATAGGCGTCTTCGCCACATAGTCATATACATAGAATGCCGAATATACAGTGCTCAGTGGGTAGACTACAGTCGGCAAAAGTGTAATGGCACTGGTGGTACCATTATTGTCATTATCGCAAATAATTGGTGGTGGTGTCGCTAAAACACGGGTATCACACATATGCATGAGATACAAAGTGTGATGGGGTATAAGTAAACACTCTTACGCTTAGATTTTGCAGCCAATGCTTCCAGGAGTGAAGCGGTAAGGGGTTGACCCTGTAGGGAAATAATAATGGCCACTGGGAGTCTCTAACTCCCAGTGGCCAACATTACACTTTTGCCGACTGTAGTCTACCCACTGAGCACTGTAGATTCGTCAATCTATGTATATGACTATGTGGCGAAGAGGTTCTGAGGAAAGCCAGATTTAGTTTAAGGCACTGGCTGAAACATGTCGACCAACTGATGGATGTTGGAGGTAGTAACTCGCCTCCCTTAAACATCCCCAAGCCTTATTTTAACCGCTGACGGGGGCCCAGTTATTAAAATGTAATTTACCCTCGGGTACTGGGACCCTCACCAAGCCGTTTTAACTCACACTTCATTCTACACCTCACACTGCACTCTCAGTAAAATACCAGCTCCGCTGTAATCAGGCGTCGCAGAACACACAGGACACATTAGGTGTCACTGGGAGGGCCCGATGATTAAGCATGCCACCAACCAGGTTGGTGGGTGAGGGCTTCATGAACTCACCAACGAGGTGCCTATGACAAATCTAATCAGAGTCCTAACAATATTGGTCATATTTAAGCTAGTCTCTTTTGATAAGACATATAAACTACAGGAACTCGGACTAGCTTTCTAGTCCTCTCTCTCTCTCTTGATACGCGCATACTTAGGCAGCGCACAGCTGCGAGAGTTCTAACCAGGACCATGGCGGAGAACCATGGCCTCACCTTCAGCGAGGATGATGTGAGTGACATACTCGCAGACCCCTCCTTCCAAGCAGATTTCAATATTGCTAACTCCATAGTCCAGACCACTGATTGGGAGACCTTAACCGAGAAAAAGCGTAATAGAATACAAACCAACCTCCATGGAGTGATCCTAGCCCAATACTTAAGAACCAACACAGCGCCAAGGGGCCTCATCGTTACTAATGCACCCAGGATTTTCCTAGATGACCCCACCTTCCGCAAAGACTGGGCCCAGATCGCCTGGCACTTTACCAGGGACTGGATGGTACTGATCATCAAGACGGCCAAACGTCTCTCTGACGCCATCGTCATTGAGATCCAAGCAACAGAAAGCCATTTTAAAGCTACATTAACCGCCTACAAAAAGAAACTCTATGATCAGAACAGAGAAATGAACGAATACAAGGAGCATCTGACACAAGCAAAAATCAAGAAGTTTGACAAAGATCTTAAAACATTTAGCTACGCTAAAACATACCCCTACTCTGAAGATGACTTCACCCCACCACCCAAGACTTCGAACACTTCAGACTCATCGGCTGATGACAGTTCCGCTTCCAGTGACTCAAGCACTGGCTCATACAAACGAGGCGGCAGAGGCCGATGTGGCCAACGGTGGCCTAACATGTGGCAAGGAGCCCAACAAGGACAATACTACGGAGCCCCTCATAATTTTGGCCCCTTACAGAACCATGTATCCCCCGGGACTAATGCCACTCTTCCTGGGCAATCCCGGCCCCCACATTCCTTTTTTAGGACAGGGCCGAAGATCAAGAGGCAGGAGAAGACAAAACCAACAACAACCGCAGGTACACTGGGCCGAAGAGGAAAATCCAGTGAGCTCCAACACCCGCCAGAAGACCAAAGACCAACCGGGCACCAGCAAACAATAACAGACTCAAATCAAACATCATTGGTATTCAACTTATCCAGCACGTCCCTGACACCCTTAGAACAAGCAGTACTGGAAAAAGGCCTATCATTCACCCCCACATCCAGACTTGACAAATTCAAGTTACACGTGGAACTGGCTGAGTTCTTCCGTAAGCTCAAACTCAAGGCCTATTTTGAGAAATCGACAATGGACAACCAACCTACCAATGAGAACCCAAATGTCACAGGTCTAAAGACTAAATCCACCTTCAACCCGCCACCATCCACAGTGCCCCCTGAGATCAGCACTTTTGAGTTGGCAGTATACAACGACGTTGAAAATCTTAGTCCAACTAATCATTTCAACAACCTATCCAAAGATGAAAGAGACATCATCCAACGTCTCAAAACCAATCCTTCAATCATACTTAAACCAGCTGACAAAGGGGGAGGTATTGTCCTTCTAGACAAAAAAGATTACAACACGGAGTGCTGCAGACTGTTAAGCGACACCAGAAATTACAAAAGATTGGAACAAGATCCCACTGACACTCTTCAGAACACTATCCAGACACAAATAAAGAATGCCTGCGATGCTGAACATATTTCCAAGCAAGAAGCACAGTACCTCTGCCCCCAGAAAGTCAAAATACCATACTTCTACACTGTACCCAAGGTACACAAGGGCAAAATCCCCCCACAAGGCAGACCCATAGTGTTTGGTATCAATTCGCTCCTAGAGCCCCTGTCACGCTACTGAGACTTTTTTCTCAATCCGCTAGTGCAACAAACGCCCAGCTATATCAAGGACACCAAACACTTACTACAAGTGATCAACAACAAGGAGTTTAACACTGAGACCCAACTTCTTGTAAGGCTGGATATTGAGAGCCTTTATACCAGCCTACCCCAAGAAAACACAATAAAAGTACTCAGGGACATCCTCAGGGAGTCACCATGGCCCTACCACACCCCCAGAGAATTCATCCTCCAATGCGCCACACTGGCACTAAAGGAAAATTACTTTGAATATGAGGGAACCCTCTACCTCCAGACCAATGGAACATCCATGGGCAGCGTTTTCGCCCCAAGCGTAGCAGGTCTTTACGTCCACCAATTCGAACGCACGCACATTGCTGACAGCACAAACCCCTATGCCAACCACATCCTCGCATGGCGCCGTCATATTGACGACATCCCTGTGATATGGGAGGGTCCACAAACAACCCTGGATCAATTCCTCATCTGGCTCAACGGCAGGGACCCATACTTGAAGTTCACCAGCACTATCAGTGCAAACCAACTTGCTTTCCTGGAACTAAATATAACAGTCAAAGATGGCAGACTCACCACGACAACCTACTATAAACCCACGGCCAGAAACTCTTTACTCCACTTCACAAGCTTCCACCCACGCCCGCTAAGGGAGAACTT
Organism: Lissotriton helveticus; assembly: GCF_964261635.1. NCBI lineage: Eukaryota > Metazoa > Chordata > Amphibia > Caudata > Salamandridae > Lissotriton > Lissotriton helveticus. The sequence continues at coordinate 450,054,927 of NC_136061.1, forward strand.
TCCCTTCGGGCAATTCTTACGTATGCGCAAGAATTGCAGTGATATAGCAGACTATAAAAAACAGTCCGCTGAACTATCCAAGAAACTGGAGGCCCGGGGCTACCCACCAGCCATCATCTCCAAAACCAGGAAGAGGGCCAGGAACCAGAATAGAGAGGCCCTCCTTGAAACCACAGCTAAAGAGGAGCAGGAACAACCTATCACCTGCATCACTACGTACAACACAGCCTCCAATGAGGTAGCCAAACTCATTATGAAGAACTGGAAGATCTTGAATTCTGGCCAGAGGCAGTGGGACATACCGCATTTTGCTTACAAGAGAAGCAATAACTTGAAGGACCAACTAGTTAACACCCGTTCCAAAATGCGCAACACACAAGAACCAAACACCATTCTGAATGCATGGGGCCTACCAAAAGTAACTGGACACTACCCCTGCAATGATTGCAGTGTGTGTCACTTAACCACCCACACCAAAACTCTAACCCTAGAACCTAACAAAGGTGTGGACACAACACAGCCACACCAACTGTAATTCACGTAATGTGATTTACCTTCTCACCTGCTCCTGTGGTCTCCGCTATATCAGCATGACCACCCGCAAAATACGCACTAGGGTCACTGAGCACAGAAGCACCATTAGGTGTAAGAAAAACATCAGTAAATTAACCAACCACTTCATCACCCATGGCCATACCCCCAATGACCTCACATGGACAGTCATCGAACAAATCCCTGAGCAGGCATTAGACAATGAAAGAAGACTGATGAGCAAAGAACAGCGTTGGTTCTATCACCTTTCCTCACACATCAATGGCCTGAATGATGCGATCCCTTGGAACTCAGTCACATGCTAAATGCACCTCCTTTAATTCCATGCCCGCACTATTGATAGTGGCAGATTGCATACTTCAACACAACACATACTCACCTCCGCTCATGCGCAATAGACACAAGCAGCACCGCGTATGTGCTAGAGACTGGTGTCTTTCCACCAACTAGTATCTCACCCCCGCTCATGCGCAATAGACCCTACACTGCTCATGTGCTAAAGACTAGTGTCTTTCCACCGCCCATGAGCGGACAGCTAGGAACACACCCGGGGTAGTCTTTCTACTCTTACTCCCAGCTACAGGTGCAGATAGTTTATCTAATTAGCAAGCATATAAAAACGAACAAGAAACTCCAGCTCTATCTACCGGAGTACGAGGACGGTGCGACAGGTACAAGGCAGGCTCTGACCAGAAAAGCTGTGAGTATGACAACCTCCAAGCAACAATCTCTGGGTAAGCGCTTTTCCCTCCTTACAGGTCTCTAACTCCCAGTGGCCAACATTATTTCCCTACAGGGTCAACCCCTTACCGCTTCACTCCTGGAAGCATTGGCTGCAAAATCTAAGCGTAAGAGTGTTTACTTACGCCCCATCACACTTTGTATCTCATGCATATGTGTGATACCCGTGTTTTAGCGACACCACCCCCAATTATTTGCGATAATCACAATAATGGTATCACCAGTGCCATTACACTTTTGCCGACTGTAGTCTACCCACTGAGCACTGTAGATTCGGCATTCTATATATATGACTATGTGGCGAAGACGCCTATTTGACTCTCCTCTTCTTACATGTTTTGCCTATGTCTTCAATGTTGTCGGTACAGGCATATATGAGAAGGGAATCCCCCCTCTCACACTTAGAGAAACACCTTAGTTAGTGTAACACATAGCCTGGATTACACTCCTTTTTAACCTGCACTACACTCTATTTTAAAAAGGTCCTGAGGAAAGCCAGATTTAGTTTAAGGCACTGGCTGAAACATGTCGATCAACTGATGGATGTAGGAGGTAGTAACTCCCCTCCCCTAAACATCCCCAAGCCCTATTTTAACAGCTGACGGGGGCCCAGTTATTAAAATTTAATTTACCCTCGGGTACTGGGACCCTCGCCAAGCCATTTTAACTCACACTTCATTTTACACCTCACACTGCACTCTCAGTAAAATACCAGCTCCGCTGTAATCAGGCGTCACAGCACACCCGGGACACATTAGGTGTCACTGGGTGGGCCCGATGATGAAGCATGCCACCAACCAGGTTGGTGGGTGAGGGCTTCATGAACTCACCAATGAGGTGCCTATGACAAATCTAATCAGAGTCCTAACAATATTGGTCATATTTAAGCTAGTCTCTTTTGATAACACATATAAACTACGGTCACTTGGACTAGCTTTCTAGTGCTCTCTCTCTCTCTTGATACGCGCATCACAACAAGTAAGTCATAAAACTTTGGATTAGAGTGGTTTTTGATAGAGGGCATGTCCCAGAATATATTTGTACCTTTTACTCCATTTTTAGATTTAATTGTGGTGTTTGGCCTGGAATTGCCACAGGGACCTATTTGTTTTACATGAAATTGTTTAGTTTGTATAAGGAAACAAAGGTTGCACAGTTAAGTGTAACTTTTTATGAAATTTGCACTGTTCATTTATGTTGCCATGTGCCCTAGTCTGCCCCATGGCTATCCAGCCAGTTCTAGTCCTTGGGTATATGAAACTACTGTTTCTCGGGTATATGTTGTTTTAAAACATCATTTAGGCCAGGGTTGGCACTGGATTAAATGCAAAATGTGATTTTTTTGTATTTCACGTTTCTTTCTGCAAAAAGTATATTTTGGTGGGTTAATAATGTTTCTGTTGCCTTGGGAGGCTGTTGTAAATTGTAAATAGCTGACTTAATTTTAGTCTTTTAGCATTGTTGAATTAATGGTAGTGCTTTCTTTATTGTTGACCATGAATCCTTTGTCTGGCCAGCATGTATGGTGTGTGTGTGTTTGCCATTAGCCTCCATTTTGTCTATGTTCTCCATGCCACGTGGTTGGCAGCTGTTTTGTGTAGTCATTGCCCATAGGCCTGCATGTGTTCTTTGTTGTCCATACCTCCTTGCTGCTGTAGTTTGGCCATGTGGCCGTGGCTATTTTGTGCAGCCAGCCAGTGTGCTTTTGCCATAGGCCTCCATGTGTTCTTTGTTGTCTATGACTCCTTCCTTGTTGTTGTTTGAGCCATTTTGTGTAGCCAGTCAGTGTTAAATCTATTCCAGTTTTCAATGCCATTTTCTCGTGAAATTTATAGAAGAGGGATATGCTTTTTTTGTTACATTTTTTACTTTTCTCCCTGATATCAGTAAATTGTGCTTGAGGATCATTGTAGTATATATGTATGGTGTTTATATAATATTATATGCATTTTTCCATTTTCCCCTTAACCTCTGTGACTACCAAAGGATTTCTCAAAGTCCCTAGTGAGACACTGGCAATTACTTTTTGTATATTATTTGATTTTTCCCTTTAAACCCTGCCGGCCATAGGTGTCTTAGACCTTAGGTGCACACCAGAATTCATTCACTTTTTCCCTGCACTCCTAGTCTGCTATAGGTCTCTGAGTCTGAGGCCATAAGCACACACCATAATTCACTTTTTTAAGGACTATTCCATTTTTCCGTTCACCCCCTGCCTGCCACTGGTCACTTAGGTCATAGGCACACACCAGCATTCACTTTCTTTTAAGGATTATTCCATTCTTCCTTGCGCCCTCTGCAAGTCATAGCTCTCTTAGGCCACAGGAGCACCCCAGCAATCAGTTTTTTAAGGATTATTCCATTTTTCCCTGCACCCACCTGCCTGCCACAGGTGTCTCACCTTAGAGGCACATAAAGCAAACTTTTTAAATCTGTATGTTGTTAACTGTTATCTTAACTGAAACATTATTAAATGCTTTGGATTGGAAATGTAACACTATTTCTGTTCTTTATTTGGGATACCTTTACTATTGTCTGTGTGACTAATTCAAACTGCAAAAATACCATGTTTCACTGAATATTTTTCCTGTTTGTTTGCTTCTTCCCACTCAGTACCGGTAGACAGAACGCTGATACAAAGTGATGCCACCCCACCTGATTCCTCCTCTGTCTGCTTCTACTTGTGCTGATAAGTGGCAACTGACAGAACTTGAAGATGGCCCCAAAGAAAGGTGTTACGCCAAGAAAGTGGCAAGTGAGGAGGAGTAGAAGCAGATTGCCACCACTAATGGGCCGCCCTCCACTTCTTTCAGGTAATGTGGTGTGCCTCCTACAGCATCCTCCAGGCAGCAAGCTGGGAGCAGCACTTATTGGCCCACCCCAATCTAAGCCCGACACCGGTATTACCCTTCCTATTAAACGTGGTCAGAGGGATGTGGCACTGGTTCCACTACCTGCATCCACCACTACCTCAGACGAAGTGCGCCCTGCAGAGGTGAAACAACACCCCAACTAACTCCAGTGTTTCAGGCTTTGACAGTGGCACACTAACTAATTAAGCTCTCCTCCCCAGTTTGTGACTACTTTACAATTAGCAAGCAGGAGGATAACATTTAAATAGGCTCCATTTGTCACACAAATATTTGTCGAGGTAAACCTGATTCAGACTATATATAGTACTGGAGGCCAATGGCCCATATGAAAACAACTTCTAACAAACTCCTGGGAGGAGCACCTTAAAAAGGTAGCGGGTGGTGGGGATGAGAAAGAGAAAGTAGCTCTGTTCCCGATAATAAATGGAGGAGATTAGGAAGAAGAAGATGACAGCTTTACACAATGTAGTCCTGTCCCCTGCAATGTGCCAGAATCACCCGCATCAGCAACCTTCTATGGCAGAAGACTCAGATGCAGACTCCACCGCAAACAGTGATTCCCCCAAGACTTACATTGAGTCTACCACCTCCTAGATCCCTCCAAAAGTCACCTCTTTCAGTGGCAGCACAAAAGAAAAAAATCCAACTTACTATTATGAGTCATGTTTAGGCAGGAGGGGCCCTATGAACACAACCACCCAATGGCACGTTTGTACAATGAGAAGATGGCTAAAATGTTAGTGCTGAACCTTATCCCTTTTTTTGTTTTGTTAAAGGAGTGGGATTTTTAGAATTTGTGGCTGTCATCTGCCTGAAATTGAAGGTTCCAAGCCGGTCATATTTTGCCAGAGTTGCTGTTTCTTTGCTCCATCCTGATGTGCTGCAAATCGTTGGACAAGCTATCCACCTGACAACAGACATATGGACCAGTTGTCAAGCAACTGATTACATGTGTATCACTGAATAGTGGATCTCTTTTGTGGGGGGTAAGCAACAGCTATCTGTAGGCCGTGGAACTGAAGAAAGTTTTAAGTGCGCTTGGTGACATGCAACGGTAGTGATGTTCACCTTGCAGAAATCCCATACAGAGACAAGCATCTTGGAAGACTTTAACAGCAAAGTGTTTGGATGGCTGTAACCCAGAGGTCTCAGAATAATTGGATTTGTGGCACCAGACATGGCAAATGGTGGATATTTCGGGGTCATCTGTTAAACGCATTGCATCATCCTGATTGTACAGGACTTTCCCAAAAAAGAAGACATATTCTGCAAAATACTGGTCACCTGCAGAAGATCTGCAGTAATTTCAGTCATTCTTGTAAAGCCTGGCAGCAGTTGAGGATCATTAAGCGTGCTAACAGAGCATTGTTTAAAGCCTACATACAAGAGGTGCCATCTCATTGGAACTCGACCTACTGCATGTTGTAACGTCTGCTTGAACAGCACAGACCGATTACCAACTATGTCCTTCAAAGAGGATGGGATGGAACTGGAATAAGCATGACCATGGAGATGGACAAAAGGGGCCCACTCAAATTCCTGACACAAATGCTACTTACCTTTGAGGGTTTCACACAAGGACTCAGCAAGAAGAACAGTACAATGAGTCAGGCAATCCTGTTGTTGCATCTGCTGCAGGGGCAGTTAAAAAAAGATGTGCAAAGGTTCGCCGGTGTGAACGAAGAAGCGTATGGGTTGGTTTTGAGCTTAATCCTTCACTTGGCTGCTAATACAAAGTTGCAAATAGAGACTGTGTTGTCCAAAGAGTACATCTGTGCCACAATACTTGATCCACAGTACAAAAGAATTCTTCCCACTTTTATTCCTTTTTCAGAAGTGAATGGTTTACTATAAAAGACATGGATTGTTGATTTAGTGAGAGACCTGGAAGAAGAATGGCTTGAAATTAAAGTCCTGGGCAGAGGTTTTGAAATGCAAATCTCTGGCAGTGCAGTTGTCTCACAGCAACCATCACCAGCAATAGGAACACCCGCAATGACAACAACAGCAACAGAAGAATCGGATCCAACTTCTGCAATGGCTTGGTTTCAAGTGGCAGGGCTTAAGTCAAGTCCAGAAGCGAAAGCAAAATAGGTCAAACAAGGCAATAAAGTATCTGGCTTGTCCGGTACCCAGTGTGTCTGCTGGACGTGCGTTCAGTGCAGCTGGCACAGTTGTTACAGTGAGAAGGACAACTCTCTTGCCTCAAAACATGGAGAGACCACAAAGTTCCACTGTCCCTGAAATACCACAGGAGGAGTAGGAGGAGCACGAGGGCGATTGGTTAGATTCAAGTGTATCAGCTGACCAGCTTCTGGGTGAACCACCTGGGTTTAAGGATGGACTCTACTTCCCTGACTGAGTAGGCCACCATAGAACTTTCAGATTATTGTCAAACTGCTTTGCCCCCCAACAAATATGGATGTAGCTAGAAGAACATTATGGCCCCTATTGAAGAAGGGCTTGCTCCTCCATTGCATCACTTTATTGTGATGCTGCTGCAGCATAAACAATGTCCCACACTACCCCTTATTTACAAAGTGACGCATCTAGGCAGAGACATCACTTTGTAAAGAACTGCGCTATATTATACCTGCGTAAAGCATAATGTATGCAGTTTGGACGATCCCCATGAAAAAGCTTCATAGAAGTGGTGCTGTTAAATTTATGAGATTTCACTTTGCCACTTCTACCACTTAACTGAGTCACAATCCTTACGCCTGCTATAAGCTGGCGTAAGGAGTTACGCAGTGCTTTTCACATTTGACTCGCCCATGTGTAATGACACATTGCTGGGGTTGCGTCAGTTATCCGACACACTCCAGCAATGCAAACTTTTTGATGTATCTGTAATTCCTTGTGCCATGGAGCACCATATTGTAAATACGGCACATCCATGGTGTCATAAGGATGGTGCTATGAAAAGTGACACATAGTTGTGTTTGCTCAGCGATGAACGCGCTTTCATAAATGAGGCTCTATATATTTGGTATGTGTCTGACTTATGCATCCCGGTCATTTAGGCACATGTATGGCCAGATCAGAGTTGAATCAGTGTCCAGTGAAGAAGCCTCTCCACTCTCTTCAAGGACATTGGAGACAATGCCTGTCTCCATCCCATGCTTATCCTTCTTTTTTTCATTCCCTAGCAGGCTACCCCAGTAAAAATCGTTTGACTTACAAGACTGCCAATGTGTTCCTTTCATCAAAAGAGGAGGCCAAATATATTTATTGGGAGCATGCTACAAAAGAAATGACAAGAGGCAAGGCCCGAGGGCATAACGGATACATTCATAAGCCATAAAGGCTCCCTGTCTTTTGAGACGTTCCTGGACAGAATCATTCCCTAAGCAGCAACATTTTGTATATTAGTTTCTGAGTGTAATCGTTGACACTCAGGGTGTTCACCTCAAGATCGTCTAAAGAGGAGGAACAGATTTGTAAATGCCTGTTCTGTTCCAATATGGCAGAATCTGCGTTGCACTTATTATTCTGTAAGAATTATAACAAACCGAGAGCCAAGAGAATTTTGCCTCTTTGTCTCAATCTGGGAGCAAGGCAGTGCTGGTGAGCCCTACATATATTAAAATCTGACACGTCTGAATCTATTGTATTTGCACTTGTAAATGTCCTAAACTGGGCTTGGGGTCTTAGAGCAGCTGCATTGCAGGTTGGTGCAGCAGATGGTACAAGTGCTCCTGCAGGGGTGTTAAACACTTTACCTTTAAGGGCATGTTAATCTTTCACTCTCAGGAGCCTAAAAGCAGCTTCCTCAACAGCTTTACTTCTTTCTTGGAGGCATGCGCCTGAGAGGATGTCTTCCATATTAAGGCCAATTTCAATTTTGACCTTGAGGCTGGATCAGATACAAACACCTCGTCCTTGCTAGAAGCCTTGAGCATGCTGGGACTTTCTCATGTTTCTCATAAACCAACCCATATTGCAGAACATCCATTAGATGGTCTTTTTGCTACTAACACTGCCTTTCTTACTATCAAGGAAATCCTACCATTAGTTTGGACTAACTATCACACCATTATGAAGGATATAGACAATAACAACCTCTACCCAATCTATCAGAAGACTCTGACCAGGCCTCTGTTCTTAATAAAAATGGGCTAAATCATGCAGCAAATAAGGTAGCTCCCTACAAAAAGTCTCCAATAACAGGGAAACTCTATCAGGTACTCAGACTCAAAAAACAACATTTCAGAAGACAGGGAATGTGCTGGCGAGCACAACACCATGAAAAAGAGTGTGTGGTGTACAAGTGGCACTGCCCATTGAAAAATTGTAATTGAATTTGAAGAACCGATTTTACATGCACCTTGGAAAGCGCGCACTAAACGATTTTAGTTTAGGTAGCGCGACCCATATTTTAAAAAAAAAGACACTGCGCCGATTGATTTTACTAATTTGCACTGTGTACTATGTGACATGTAAGATTTTGATTGCTCCCCTCACCATTTAATGACTCCTGCTGCCCCGGTCCACCGCAAGCGCTAGGCTTGTTTGAGTGGAGGGCGCAGGGAGGTTCCTTCTTCCGGCCTCCCGGCCGTGGCAGGCACCGATTGGCTGAGCGGACAGAGGCGGAGCTGAAGAGCCCGTCCTCTACATAAGCCCATTGAATCTCCCAGTCTCCCTGATGACATTCGCATGAAGCGAAGGAAAATGGTGATATTGGTGAAAGATACTGTTGCTGTAAAGTGTGGCCGTGTGAATGAATTACTATCTGCACTGCCCATTGAAAAATTGTAATTGAATTTGAAGAACCGATTTTACATGCACCTTGGAAAGCGCGCACTAAACGATTTTAGTTTAGGTAGCGCGACCCATATTTAAAAAAAAAAGACACTGCGCCGATTGATTTTACTAATTTGCACTGTGTACCATGTGACATGTAAGATTTTGATTGCTCCCCTCACCATTTAATGACTCCTGCTGCCCCGGTCCACCGCAAGCGCTAGGCTTGTTTGAGTGGAGGGCGCAGGGAGGTTCCTTCTTCCGGCCTCCCGGCCGTGGCAGGCACCGATTGGCTGAGCGTACAGAGGCGGAGCTGAAGAGCCCGTCCTCTACATAAGCCCATTGAATCTCCCAGTCTCCCTGATGACATTCGCATGAAGCGAAGGAAAACGGTGATATTGGTGAAAGATACTGTTGCTGTAAAGTGTGGCCGTGTGAATGAATTACTATCTGCACTGCCCATTGAAAAATTGTAATTGAATTTGAAGAACCGATTTTACATGCACCTTGGAAAGCGCGCACTAAACGATTTTAGTTTAGGTAGCGCGACCCATATTTTAAAAAAAAAGACACTGCGCCGATTGATTTTACTAATTTGCACCGTGTACTATGTGACATGTAAGATTTTGATTGCTTCCCTCACCATTTAATGACTCCTGCTGCCCCGGTCCACCGCAAGCGCTAGGCTTGTTTGAGTGGAGGGCGCAGGGAGGTTCCTTCTTCCGGCCTCCCGGCCGTGGCAGGCACCGATTGGCTGAGCGGACAGAGGAGGAGCTGAAGAGCCCGTCCTCTACATAAGCCTGATGCCCTCTATGACGCGCAGCGAGTACGCGCTGCGACCGCGCGATAGCCGCGCCAAAGACAAGCCTAAGACCAGCCCGTCTGGGCCCGTCCGGGACAGTACGGGGCATGGGGCACAGAACAATACCCTATTGGCGCGGCATAATACAGGTATGAGCTCTGCATATCTCAAAAGCCTGCGCCCAATAAAACACAAAGATTGCTGTGTACTAATGCCCTCTCTTACCAGTGGCACTTCGTGCTGTAACTGCAATTTGAGCCTGTCTAACTTTCAGCCCCACCCTGACCCTTCACCCATCAAGTTAACACCTAAACTGCGAGCAACCCCAAAGACTCGTGAATTCTCCTTCTACAGTGTTAACTGCAGATCCGTACCACAGCACAAATTTGAAATTTTTAATCTTTTAATGGACAACAAACCAAGCGCCCTCTTCCTAACAGAAACATGGCTGCATGACAGCGCTGGCCCTGACATAGCAACCGCACTTCCCCCTGACTATGCCATAGTCAGGAGAGACAGAGAAGGTCATATAGGAGGAGGAATCGCTATCATATTCAAGCGGGACATCACATGCACGCTTGAATCCGTCCCCATCCCTGACTGCGAAGCAGCTTCGTTTAAAATTTCCCTTAACCCTAATTTTACGATCTCTGGCATCCTAATATAAAGGCCCCCTGGATATGCCAACTCCTGGGCTGCAAATCTGATAAATTACATTACTCCCTTTCATCTTGCCTCAAAAAACTTCACTCTTCCGGGAGACCTAAATCTGCACTTGGACGATCCCCTAAATACGGCTTGCACTAACTTACTCGACGATCTAGCAGCTTTAAATTTAACCCCAATTAACACTGGGGCTACCCACAAGGCGGGGCATCTGCTTGATCCCGTTTTCACAAACATTCCTCAACTCTCCTGGCTAGACACGACTCCGATTTGCTGGTCAGATCATTACCTTATTAATTTTTGTCTAAATTACCAACATCTCCGATAACAAACACCATCCGGCCCTCATCTATGATAAGGAACTGGAAACTTCTAGATATGAAGGAACTTAATCGTACTCTAGAAAGGCAGCTTCCAGGTCCAGTCACTGACATAGAAAATATTGCTCTGGCCACTCACTCCTGGCTAGAAAACGCCGTCGAAAGATGTCTTCCCCTATCCCAAGTAAAAAGTAATACCCACCGCCCCCGGCTCCTTGGTTTAACGATTCCCTGAAAACCATTAAATCTAAATGCAAAACCCTCGAAAGAAATTGGCGGAAAGACTACGCTCATGATAAAAAAATCACGTACCACAAAGCCAGAAACGAATACCACTCAGCCTGTAACAAAGCCCGTGCCCTTCATGTGGCCAAAACCATCAATACTGCGCCAAACAAAGCGAAAATGCTATTCAACACGGTAAAGAACCTCGCAGGGGAAAAAACAGCCGCATCGGCTCGCCCTTTAGAGAAAAAACAATGCCAAGATCTTGCCTCCTTTTTTAATGAGAAAATTGAGAATATCATCTCTGGCATTAGGAGTAATCTCCCTACCCGTGACCCTTGTGAATCAACTCCCTCCTGGCCAAATGACATTAACATCATTGAATCTTGGCCTCCTTTTACCATAGAATCACTTGTTTCCACCCTAAAAACTGTTAAATCAGGTTCCCCTCGTGATCCGGTACCCGCTTCTGTTCTTAAAAATCTGGACGTTCCTGCCCTGTCAATCATTGCTGAAACTTTAAATTCTTCCCTTCAGCTCGCCGAAGTACCCTCAATATGGAAACACGCCATGGTCAGCCCACTTTTAAAAAAAACCACTGCAAATCCGGAGCTCCCCTCAAATTACCGGCCGATCTCACTCCTCCCTATTTTTTCAAAATTGTTGGAAAGAAATATTCACTCTGCCCTCACCCTCTTCACCGAAGAAAACTGTCTTCTCCATCCATCTCAATCTGGGTTTAGGGCCGGCTTCTCTACTGAAACTGCCCTACTAGGAGTTACCTAAAACATCAGGAAACTCCTAGACGATGGTCAGACAGTCGCACTCATTTTACTAGACTTGAGTGCGGCTTTCGACACCATCTCCCACTCCAAACTCCTGGCCACCCTGGGGAGAAATGGCATCAGGGGGGATGCACTAAAATGGATTGAGTCCTTCTTGTCACAGAGAACCTTCCAAATTACATCCTCAATAGCCTGCTCCGATACAATGAGCGCCCCCCATGGAGTACCACAGGGCTCCATCCTAAGCCCTCTGTTTTTCAATCTCTACCTCCGGCCCTTGGCTGATCTAGCTGATGTATCTGGCCTCACCCTCATGACATACTCTGATGATTCTCAAATCATCTTCTCCCTGTCATTAGCAAACTTACTTATCCCATCTTGTCTCAAACAAGGTCTCCAAAACATCTTCAGCTGGATGTCCGCACACCAGCTGAAACTCAATGGAGACAAGACCGAGGTCCTCCTTCTGGGGAAAAACAAAGACCTCTGGAACGCTCGGTTCCATCCCCACTCCCGCTACTCAAGTTAGAAATCTGGGAGTCATCATCGACAACACCTTGTCCATGAATCAGCAGGCAAACAGAGTGGTTGGCCTCTGCTTCACCATCCTGAAATGGTTAAGGAAGATCCTTTGGCTGTTGCCCCTTGACACCCAAAAGTCCGTAGTCAATGCACTTATTACATCTAGGATTGACTACGGCAACATTCTCTATCTAGGCTCCAACAAAGCTGTCATTAACCGACTACAAGTGGTCCAGAACTCAGCGGCTAGGCTACTCTGTAATATCCCAAAAACCTCCAGTGTGTCCAGCCATCTAAAAGACCTACATTGGCTCAGGGTGGAAAGCCGCATCAGGTTCAAAGCCCTGAGCTATATGTTTAGGATCAAATCTGGTACCGCCCCTAAATATCTCCAAACCCTCGCCACTCCCTACACCCCGGCTAGAGCACTACGTTCTCAAAATGCTGCAAACTTTTCCACCCCAAAGTTCAGACTTGCAAGAATGGGAGGAAGATCTTTCGCTGTCATGGGGCCCACACTCTGGAACAAACTCCCCCCCCATATCCGTAAAGAAGACAGGTATAACATCTTCAGAAAACAGCTAAAGACATGGCTCTTCCAGAAATAATCCACCGTCATTTACCATCCTCCTAAAAATTGCTTCAATTCTGTCATCGGCGCCGGGAAACCCTTGTTGGGTAGCTGCGCGCCATACAAATGCAAAAAATAAATAAATAAATAAATAAAGTCCTCACTATCCACATATATAACCTCATCAATAAGGAATAAAATAAGTATTACACTCAACAAATTGACGGAGCCAAAAATTCCACCAAAGAGCTCTTTCAAGTAATATCCAAACTCTCTTCACTACCCAGCAATATGGTGGGTAATCATTCTCAAACTTTCTGTGATACATTAGCTTCTAATTTTCAGGATAAGAGGGAACAAATCTATTCTAATTTTAAATACTGCTCCGCCAACGTCACTCCTGCAGTCGACCCCCAGACCATTTCAATTTCATGTTCTCCCTCTTTCTCTGAGTCTTGACTATCAATAAAGTTATATTTAACACCGGGATCTTCCCCGTTATCTGAAAAAAGACTTCTGTTTTACCTCTCCTTATGAACCCCAATCTTTATCCCACAGATCCAAATAGCTAGCAGCCAATCTACATCCTCCCTTGTCCAGCTAAGATAGTAGAGAAGGCGATGAATACTTTGCTAACAAAATATCTCCAGGACAATCACCTTCTCATTGAATCCCAATTTGGCTTCAGGTCAGGAATGAATGAATGAATGAAGCAGCACTTGTAAAGCCCTAGCCACCCGTAGGCATCCCAGAGCTGGCGCGGTAAAGCTGAAGCCTTAAGAGTCACTAATGAAAAAGCCATGTTTTCAGCAGCTTACCAAAGGCCAGAGCACAGAAAAAGCCTAGTAGTTCTCAGCCAAACATGGACAATCTCCGGGACACTGATGAAGAGCGAGAAGAGTGAAAGAAACTGGGACTGACACTCATAAGGAAGATGATGAGATTATGAGTGCAAGATGCACACCATGATACTCCGGTGAGGTAGGAACTGATAATCAATGTTGCGACTTGGATGTACAGTTTATTTTTCTCTTTCCATTATTAGATGTAATGCAATGCTGTGAGCTGTGTTAACCCGTTAAGTAAATGATGGATAAAGCATAAATAGCATTCTCAGTTTTTAGACAGTTAAATACCTGGCCCAGGAACTACACCAGTTGTGCAGAATGACTAGATTGCACTACCCCTCACAGCAGTAATCATTATTGTTGGTAGCAAATGGGAGAGAAGATATGGTGGCATGGGTGTGTTGAAGAGATGGCAACATCTGCCCCATGTGTAACACACTATATTGCTTGTTTTGTTGGGGTTTCCCTTTTGTTAAAGGGAAAAAGGGGAAGGTGGAAGGAATCATGGCAGCCACGAAAGTTGTGGGTTTCCATGGTGTGGGTGGGAAGTTTAATTTTGCATGCGTGGTTGAGTTCAGTCCAAAAGACAAGATATGTATTTGGAGAGGAATGCGGCGGAACCGCTTACACTACCCCAGAAACTTTTCCAACCAGCCTCCTGCAAATCTTTGATTCACTAGCCATCACAGCACAGGCATGGCAGACATTACTACATATGCAAGCAAGGGCTTTCCTATATTCACCAGAGACTCAACTACACTGGTGCTTGTGGTTCCTCCTGGGGCAAGATGCGGGGGCAAGGTGGGCGCTGCGAACTGTGGGTATTCACAAAATGGGAGATTTTTTTAAGGATGGAACATTGGGTAGCTGGGACGCTTTACAACTTCTGGAAGTGCAGCCGGCAGGCACAGCGCTGTTTCACTTTTCAGGGCTAGGCACACCTGGCACGCCCTTTTGGGCGATGGTATGTTGGAACCGCTAGCTATGGGGGCTCTCACCACTCTCATCAAAGTTAGCGAACCCTGTAAATTGATTACTAGGTTCTACACCAGCATGCAGGAAACCTGTTGGGCCGAAGTCCTGAAAGTTAGACTAGATTGGCAACGGGATTTGGGTGCTCCACTAAGTGACAAAGAATGCCAATATTGCTGCTCCCGCACCCAGTCCATCTCTCTTAAAGGGAGACATAGGCTCATTCACTTTGAATTTTTGCATAGAGCTTATTGTACCCAGGAGTGGCAGTTTCAATAGGGGGTATCAGAGAGCTCAGATTGTCAAAGATACAGGATGGAGAAGGCAATCTTTTGGCACCCAGCTTGGCAGTGTCCTGGAATTTAGTTATTCTGGAGTAGTGTTCCAGGAACTTAGGACCATTATTAGTGCAGATACAGAACCGGACCCTAAGATGGTGCTGCTGGGGTGGGATTTAACAGTGGAAAAAACAATGCACCCCATACTGGTCATTGGGCTTCTTCTTACAAAGCGTTGTGTGGCAATTCGATGGGCAGGTGGCCCGCTACCAACGTTAAAAGAATAGCACAGTGACATGCTGTACTGCTGTACTGTAATACACATACACAACTGCTTCCTCCCATGAGTCGACCCAAGAGCTGCTGGGGTCTCTTTAGTAAAACTGCAAGTACAGAATTAGACCCAAACGATAACACTAACACAGCGGAGACCCAGGAGTCACACGTATAGGCGAGCATGGAGTATGGGGGCTACAGGGGCCCGACAAGTTGGGCTGCTTAGAAAGTTCTCAACCTTAGATATGCCTAATGTCAGTAGACCTGTTTGGGAGATAGTATTTGGGTACATGATTTGTTCCAGGTGGTGTAACTGTATAAGTTGTGCCCCTCAGATGCCCACCTTATTATGGACCATGTTGTAAAAAGCCATGTGTACTGTTATGCCTGGTCGCGATATAACTGTTTTCTAAGTTGTATGTACAATGCAATTCAATAAAATCAATACCAAAAAAAATAATGTAGATTAAAAAAACCTTCATTGGCTTCCTGTAAGTAGTCAGATTAAATTTAAGGCATTATGTAGTACCTATTGTTGGGAATCAGGGGAGCTAGCTGCCTTTTCAAAATCTTCCTCCTTACTCCTCTGTGGTGTGTGTGCACGATGTCCTCTCTTTGTGTCAGTCATGGAGGTAGCCTCCTCCCCTTTCAACCCCTCCTCCTTTTTTTTTGTTTTATCAGGGAAGCCGGCACTCGGGATCAGTGCTTGGTTTCTAGCCTGGTTGGGTTCTTCCAGGTTTTGGGTATTGCGGTCCACGGAGGACTTTCTGAGAATTTGGGCGCTTCAATTTGGATTGGATTGTAGCGGAGCGAGGCTTCGCTCTGCTCAGGTTCAAGGCGGACGACTTAAGGATACACACGGACATTTGTGTGCTTTCTTTGGATAAGTACTGGCCTTTGTATGCGGTGTTAAATTGCACCGTGGCGCTACCTTGGATTTCAGTGCATAACGGGGGTGCGTGGTAGTTTTGCTGGAAGTTACATTCACCCGCGGAGTCACCCGTTTCCGGATTTTTTGTAGCCGGACCATGTCATTGTGTGGTTTCTTTGGACGCATTTACGGAGCTCAGAGCTTCGGTCGTTGTTTTGTAAAAAGAATCCTTTTCTTTTTTAGTTTTGTGGCCACATATTAACAAAATCGCTATGAGGAAATAACGGTTTCTTGTCTGATAAGTATCAGCGGGGTTTTTTTAGTCTGGAGACTTTTTTCCCTGATACTTCGATTTTTGCAAGGGAGTGTCCTTTGGTTTTTCTTTTCACGAAGAGAATTCAGGAGTCGTTTTGTGAAACTCCTGGATATCTAGAAGACTCTTACGGACAATTCAGCTGGGCACTACAAGTAAGGAGGGGAACAGGGTCGTGTTGGGAATCATGGGTATGTTCTGTGAGTGGTACAGATGAGAGGACATTGGGATTGGGATTAAGGCTTGTTTCTTTGTTCTTTCTTTTCTTTCCCTCTGCAGAATAGAAGACCTATATTTGTCTGAGTTTGCTTATGCTGAGCCACGAAAGAATCTTGGGACCACTCTCTCTTATTCGGACTTTCCCACCTTCTCCCCTTGTTCTGGCTGTGTTTACGCTGTATACTAATGAGCGTATTGCGGTCCGAATAGGGACAGAGGATTGGGGCCATCCTCGCTTCTGTGGTGTGGGATAAACGGGTTGGAATCCAACACCTATGAGGCACTTCACAATATAGGTTCTCAGTTCCTTGGTTAGTCGTTGAAATTGTACTTTCCCAACAGACTCCTTCGCTCATTTGGGCCCCATCTTTGATGCCTCCCAGAATCCGAAAAACTAACTGGGGGGCAGAAGCTTCATGCAGGATCTAGTAAACTATGGAACAGCTTACCAACCCATATAAGGGCTTTTGCAACACTGACAGCCTTCAGGAAAAATCTTTAAACTTGGTTATTTAATAACTAGGGCTGGATCCATTGCTCAGGATAGCTAGCGCCAAGACACCTTTTGGTACTCGTATGCTCAATAAATTGCTATACATAACATCACAAAAGTAGTGGAACACAAGGAAAAAAGGGAAAATAAAAAAGTACAAAATGTCACAGAAAATATAAGAAAGGACAAAAGCATAACATACACACACAGAAAGACACACACTGATAATAAAAAAGTAAATATGGGGTGGATGAGTGGGATAGAGGGAGGATTGGTACAGATTAAAAGAGATTCAAAAAGGCCCAGCACCATGCACAGAAGAGAAAGCAGGTAAAGCAAAATGACCACTCCCATGCGGTCCGCATGGTGCCATACACACTAATTTTTCAGCGCAGAAAGTGCTACTGGCCTGAAAAAGCAGTGTAAACGGGTGGACGACTAATCTACCACCCACTTTGGAACTCAACTGGATTCCACGGAGCAATACTCTGAGGGTTCAACCCAGACCTAGAAATTATCCAGGAGTGGGTAGGGTTGCTCTTGGGAGCTTTTTCCCTATTGACATGGGAGCTACCCCCACCCACAATCTAGTGCCCAGCATAAAAGTGGAATTCTTGGGTACATTCTACAGAGCACTTTCGGACCTGTGGAATATAGAAGGACTGCGTCTGCAGTTGAACGTGGGGAGAGATACCCCGATGACTGTACCTGCTCACAACTTGTACCTAGGACAAAAGAGTGAACTCCAATGGCTGGTTGGCTAGCCTCCTGTTTAGCTCCAGGAACACAAAAGCTGCAAAAGACCAAACCTCTGCTGAGCACAGCAGACCAGTTCCAATTGGATTTGCTCTGTATCCTGCTGGTGGCTTCTAGAAGACTGAGTCCTAACACCCCCAAATGCTGCCCAAAAGGCCCATTGGCTGGTTTTAGAGTTGACTCTCTTACCAATAAAAACTGCAAGACTGGACATGTTTTCCCTTCTTTCTGCAAAAGAACCAAAGGCCACTACTAGACCAGTGCTGAGCCATAGCATTGATGTCAAACTGTCAGTAGAATTCCACTTGCAGGTTTACCCCACTAAAAAGGTCAAGGTTTCCCGAAAAGTTTCTAAACCTGAACGTACAGGACTTCACCGAGACCAACACAGAGTAGCAACCTGATAACAAAAATGTTTTCCTGGGGCCAGACTTCAGATTTCACTCGCTCGAAGTTTTGCTGCCTTTGAGATCAAGAGCCTCAAACTTCCTGCCAGAGCCAAGACTCCCACCGAAGTCCTGCACTTCAGCTGGCCTCCGCCAATGAGTCTTTCTTCAGATCCAGCTGGCACCCCCAATCCGGCAATTAGCCTATCAAGGGGTACTATTTCCAGAACAGTAACTAAGTCAGAATGTAAACTTTCCACTTGGACAAACTTGGGGCCCTATTATGATGGCGGACGCACCCCTGCGTAGGAGGGACCGTCCGCATGGGCAGCTGCGGTCCCTCCACGGCAATTAGGATGTGACCACCACCCTGGCGGTCACATCCTGTATTTTTTACATTGCAGCGGGTGCCGCTTGAAGCAGCACCCGCCGCAATGTAAAAAATGAAAGCAGTGCATTTGCATGCACAAAGCGGCAGGCACCGCGCGATGCCTGCCGCTTCTTGCACGCAAAGGCAGGGGGATACCATTGGTACCCCCCATGTGCACCCCCTCTTCACCCAGGGGGCCCGCTACGGGCCCCGAGGTGAAGATCCACATGCTTTTCCTCGGCGGAGAATCCACCGCGGAAAAGCATGTTTGCACAGCCATCCTAATATGTCTGGCGGTGTCTGAGAGACACCGCCACCATATTAGGCCTTTACCGCCGCGGTTGTAAGCCAACCACGGCGGAAAAGCGGCGGACAGAAACCAGGACCCACCAGCCATCCTAATGTGGTGGTGGGTCTTTGGTGGGTCCGCAGAGGATTTTCCGCATCCTCCGGGCCGGCGGTGGCTTCTGCCGGCCCGGAGGCTTCCGCCGGCCCGGAGGATTCGGAAAATCCTCCATCGTAATGTGCCCCTTAGTCTCTGTATCCGACCTGTGCTCCTTCACTGTCAGCTTTAACTTGACTTTGACCCCGCCTAGAGCTACCAGATACCCACAGTTGGAGCTTTGTGCTTTTTGGTGCTAGGAACATCTAAAGCTCTGAAAAATAATATTTCCATTTCCCTATATCAAATGTTTGTCCTTTTGGTGTCTATGTGCTCATTAAAATGTACTCTAATTTTATAAAATGGAGTGTGATTGTTTGTGTTTTCAAATTTTTAATCATTTTGGTACTTTCTCCCAAATTAAGCCTGTCTGCTGAGTACTCCAGCTACCGAGCTTGAGTTGAGCGCATATTTATTTATTTATGTAACTGTGGCATTATAACTTGGTGAGGAGCTACATCCCCTGCAACAAATAATCCCCTTTCTCACAGAAAGGCTCTGCACCCAGAGCCCATAGGATATGGCTGAATTAAGTCTGACTACTGCATCCTTACGATAATCTGATCATGGGCTGTGTAAGGCTTGTACCTGTACCCGTAACTTGCCATGTACAGCTAATGACAATGCACTTGAGAGTGCAGGGGCATTTAGGGCCTTCGGTAATGTTATTGTTAATGTCAATGATAAGGAAATGTGTGCCTATTTTTATGAACAATTTCTGTAATAAAACGAAAATACTGCATTTTGTAAAACTATATTTTCCTGTACCTGGACCTGGAAACTAGGCCCAAAGTAGGCCGCGACTCTATTTTGATTTCTGTTACAGCCATAAATTGTACTTTCATTTCTCCTATCATCATACTAAGCAAAATGTTCATTTTTATAATGATGTGTGCAATTTTTGCTCTAAAACAAAAATACTACACTTTGTAAAAACGATCTTTTCCTGTGCCTGGCAGCTAGGCCCAAACTAGGCCTTAACTCCATTTTGATTTCTGTTGTAGCCACAATGGGCGCTCTAATTTCTCCTCTCATCACAGGTAGAATAATATGCGCTATTATAATGATGTGTAGATGTGGTTTCTCGAACTCCAGAGTAAACATTTTAGTACCTTCCAGAATGTTCCCCTCTCTATTTCTGTAGGCCTATTTATAAAACAAACTGTCATTGTTTTGATTGTAACTAGATGTGTACTGACACATCCGATGGCATTAGGTCAAAGGGAGTTATTCTAATTTTCATTTAGGGATTGTTTTGGGACGGTGCTAGATGATGCTGTATCACATGTTGTATTTTGATTTGCCAGTTTATGTAATGATATATGATCAGCTTATGCCTGGACTGTGATTTTCACTGCATACTTTCTATACTAAACACTATTTAAGGGGATGAGCCAGGAGTCCGCTTTTCTCCATATTATAAAAAAGCTTATGTACGTCAGTCTGTCTCTTGATTTGGATTACGACATATTTTGCTCTGACTTGCCATCATGTCAATCTTTTTGCTGCATTTAACTGAGCTTCATGTGAAAACCATATACTGATTTGCTATGCATTCTGACTATTGATTGTGCCTTCCGTATTTCACTCTATTTTGTAAACCTTCATAGTTTTTAAATTAAACAGGCTTCACGTCTCTTAATGCTTTTAAGACTTACTTAAATGACTATGGTGATTTATTTTCTGCTAATCTGCTACCTGTAGTGGCACATTGCTTTGTTCAGCTTGAGGTTACCACCGTCTGTAGGCACTGTATTTTAGATTGTCAGATAAAACAGCATCAGCATCATCATTGATGATGTCATTTTCCATGTCTTTTGGGATTTGTGCATGGTCATCAGCAGTGCCTGCAGGATATTAAGGTTTTAGCATACCAAAAACTTGCGAATTTCAGCCTTTTAGGTTTTAGATCTAAAGCATAATACCCCTGCAATAGATGTTTTTAATTGTAAATTCTAAAGTATTTTTTGCCGAGACATTATCTTCTAATCAGAACAAAGAACCATGACTCTCTATTAACACTTTTTTTAAGGTAAAAAATATTGCTAAATATACTATTATATTACATTCTAGTCACAGCAAACCGCACTTTTATACAATAGTAACTAAAAAGACTGGTTTAAAAAAGAGAAGAATCTACACTCTCTAAAAATCTAGTACGGTTTGTGCCAAGGACAGGCCCATGACAGTCAAGCGACTCGCATTTTCTATGTCTGATCAGAATTGGCAGGCTGGCACATTCAGGATTTTTATTCAGACCAGCAATAAAAATGCCAGCCAGAGTGCGCTGCGCAGATTACCCATCAGCAGCTACAATAGAGCTGGAAACTGATGAGAGGTGGCGAACTCAGAAAGAAAAGACCTCTTTTGTTTAAATTATTCAGATGCAGCCTGGGTGGCATGTATAAGTCTGGAACGCAGTTTAGCAGAGTTAAGTACTGGCATGCAGCGATTCAAACATGGGAAAGGTAAGTTTAATACAGGAAGTCTGGGTCAACAGATCTTAATTCAAAATAAGTTCACGCCTGCATGACGAGAACTGCAACCCTAGTGCGTGGCGTTTTTATCGTCTTGCAGGTAGTTATCAAAAAGGCAGCGTATATATTCTGACCTTTTTGTTGAACATGCTCTGTCCGTTGAAATTACATTTGGTATTAATTGACAGTGCGGAAGTTTGTGGTATTTAGGAATTTAATCGAGGCAAAAGAGTTGCGATTACGATATGTATATATCGTGTCTGATTTCCCGAGGGCACGACACCTGATTACACTCACACAAAGCTGAAATTTAGTCGCTTAGTCCCGGTTATTAATACTTCTTCGTTTGAAGGTAAGTGACTCAAACAACTCGGTTAGAATACTTGGGTCCTGGCTCGAGGGCATGGGAGGTTCACCTGAAATACCTCCAAGAAGTGTTCATGTCAGCTGACCTCCTTCTGTCTGACAATACTTTCACCTATTTAGGGTCACTTTCCAGGGCAAAAAGTGTTGGCTACATCCCACAACTTTTTCACTTTTTGATGGAAAATATGTTATTTAGAAATATTGTACATGAGTTGCAGTTTCTTACTTGGGTCAATTCAAAATAATGTTGTGCAATGTTATTTCATTCAAGACTGGAAGTGCGCCTTTATTTGAATCCCTAGTAATTTTCCATAGAACGTTTAATTCTATTCCTCAAATAAGAAAATTCGGTGAGCAGTAGACCTTTTTACTTGAGTTCGATATAATGTAAGCAACTTCTTCAGAATATATGTGGGAAAAATATGGTATGACGTAAACATAATGTTCAAAATATCGTTTTTAAAAATATGGTTTCATGTGGTGTAGATTTTTATTAACTAACTACAATGGGACGATATTTTTGGAAACAATACTCAAGAAACACATAATTATTTTGTCGATCACTGACAGAATATCAGAATCAAAAATATTGCGTGGACAGAATACCGAGTCAAAAATATCGATGACCAAAATGTTGAGAAGGTAAGTGCAGATAGGAAAGTATAGATTTACTATTCCAAACTCCACGTACCTTGACGATATATATATCATCAAGGTACATATACGTGGCGTTATATATATAGTAAAACTTTGGTTACCTATAGAAACTTACCTTCACTGTATTTTTGTCCTCGATATTCCTGACACAATATTTTTTCCCACTGTGTTTCCTATACTCTGTCTAACCACCAATGACTTTACTTTGCTCCTCACCAATTTCCTTTGTTCAAACAAACACACTATTTAGATTCTTCAACTGCAGTGACATTTTATTAATAGAATTCAGATTCTGCAGCCCACAATCTACTGTCCCTCCAGATGCAGTTGACATTTATAGGAGTGAATAAATTTTTAACACAGCTTTTTAAAATTTGCTTTGATGCATAATCTGATATTGTACTTTATTTTACCACAGAGACGGATCTAAAAGAAACACAGGAGTCATGACTTTCTCTCTCATAGAACATTTAGGAAGTCTCGACATTAGCAATGAGCCCAGTGATGAGCCCAGTGCTCTGGATAGAGAGAGTTGAGGACAATATCCCTAGTTCCACTGACTGGTCACCCTGTGTGCTCATTTACTGGAGCTGCAAGAACACAAATTGTCAATTAAAGCTTTTTAAATTGAGTATTATGGTCTCATGTATTTTAGTGTGTAAAAAAAATCTAGATATGCCATTGTTTTTGTTTATGGGTTTTGCACGAGTGCTTGTCAGGCTATACAAGTTAGGATTGTGACAATGAGATCATAAATAGGTGGTAATTTACAATTGCTGGAATGATGGAAATCCTGCTTTGAAACTGGTGGTGTACATGCCAATTAATTACCCCTAAGATCTGGGTTGTATGTAAGGGGGTAGTTTTACTAACATTAAGCACCAGGTTTGCATCACAATAGTTTATAAAATGTTTTTTTTTGGTGGGGGGTTGCTTTCCAGAGCAAAACTTTATTTGCACTAGAAAGTAGCTTTGCATCAAAGGATTCTACCATTGGTGCATGGGTATTCCCATGCAAATAACTAACATTTGTAGATAAGACATTGCGTCAAAGAAACCCTATTGATGATTGTGACAGCAAAGGCCTAGTTATTCCAATCAATGGGGTTTGCTTAACTGCAAGACTTGAGATTCATTAATAAGACTAGAAACAGGTCGCTATAGTTCTTCTCCCCCGCCCCCCCCCCCACCTTGACAACTGCAAGCTCACTAATATTGCTGATCTGAACTGCTTACCTAACGGTATTGGAAGACTGACCATACTCTAATTTCAACACTGTGTGGTAAAATAGATTAACCTTGTAATCTCTAATCTCAGGATGTGTCACTGAAAGGTGTCTGGCCATGGGATTCTATCCTCCACTCAGTTTGCTGGCTGGGCATGTCTCTTCACATGCAAGATTCGTTCTGCTCTTTCATAGGTTCTCTTTGCAGTCTTCCAAAGGCTCTTTTGTGATACAGCCATATTCCCCTGTGGTTTACTGCTTCAGTTCTTAGTATCTGTAGCCTCCTACTGGAAAAGTAGTGGCTTCACTGCCTCAAATATTCTTCATACAATTCCTTATTTCCCTTATGGTCTAATAGTATCAGGTGGTTTCTTGAGTGATTATGATTGCTCAGTATATCACTATAAACCCCAATCTCACTTTTAAAGTCTCTTTGGTTCAGTGCTAGTAACACCTACACCACATATATAATGCACAGTGAGTGGAATGACCCTCATAAAGTAAGAGTATGCTTCTGGCATGGGAGAACCATCTTGCAGAAAACATTTTATAAAGGTCCCCAATATGTAAAATCTTACAGCACACATAAAATGCATAGTTTTCATAACTATGCCAGATTGCACAATACCATAGTACTTCACTAGATGTCTATTAAAACATTCCTTTTGAATCGCACTGCTAACATTTTATAGTTGTTGTGTTGCTAATAATTGTTCCCTGTTTAAGAGGAAAGCTTTACATGACCACTTTTTTTTAATACTTCTATGTGCTAGTAATGATGTAGGCAGTTGTGGTGCAAAACAACATTTGCTTTTCAAAATTAGAATTAGAATGCTTAGCCCATACAAGTTTTATCTGCCCAACCAATCTCATCAGAAATGATTGAACTCACCATACATCTAACAATATTTTTCACTCTACAGATAATCTTCTATGAGGACAAGAACTTCCAAGGTCGCTCTTATGAGTGCATCTCAGATGCTTCCGATCTCCACCCATACTTCAGCCGATGCAACTCCATCCAAGTTGAAAATGGCACCTGGATGATCTATGAACGTCAAAACTACTCTGGACTCCAGTACTACCTGAGAAGGGGGAAATACCCTGAGTTCCAGCAATGGATGGGTTTGAATGACTCCATCAGATCATGTTGCTTGATCTCACCAGTAAGTTCTTTCATAGCAATTGGAATCAGATTTTCTATTTCTAATATTCACTTGGTGTGAGTGTTAGGAAGGAGGTAGAAAAAAGGGAATGGTAATATTTTATTCAATACATTTAAAGTCTCTTTTTGCCAACCTAGCATCTCAGGGATGGAATTATTCCAGAATTGACCCTTAAAGCTATCTGAGGGGTAGTTTTGGAGATGGATCCGATGCTGGAGATCACAGAGTCCACATTAGGACTATTTTCACATGGGTGTAGAAGGATCTAGACCGGAGTGTAAATTTGTTTGCAACATTTCTACCTTGAGGTCTCCTAATATTCTAATGCAAACATATAAAGGCTATAATGTATCTTTAGTAGCTATATTTTTTAAGTTCAAAATAGTTTTTATTAAAGTAATTTAAGACAAAATAAGCACAATAGATCTGAGAAATGCTACATAAGATCGAGCATTAATACAATAAAATAAAAAGAGAGGAGAGAAGGAGAAAGAAGAAGAAAAAAAACATCTGAAATTAGGTAATAAACTGTAAGCATGACTGAGAAGTATCAAATGTATACCAATAAACCATTCAGGAAATTGAAAACAATAATATGAAATATACAATTTATAAAATGCAGAAGCAGAATATGAGACATGTAGCATATGGAGCAATATGGAGCAAGCAAGAGGCGTTCAAGGAGGTTTGGGAACCTCCTGCTGCAAGGGAGATAATGGCAAAGAGCTTCTAGCGCTATCATTAAACAGGGAGGTAATAGGATCCCACAGTTCCTTTCTTTTTGTCACCAGGGTCAGTGGGTAAACAAAGGTCGTATCTAATCTGTGGTTATAGCAGACAGCATACCACCAAGCCTGATAAGATAATTTGGTGAAGTCTTTCCAATTATTGGTGATTTGTTGGAAAGCTACTGCTAGCAATAGATCAATTATCCTTGTATGCAATGTGCACTGACTCCAAATAGGAGATTCGCTCCCCAAGAAAATACGTGAAACAGAAAAGAGATGTGTGGAATTTCCTTTTTTATTTATCTGGGACCATACCTGCATCCAAAAAGTGCGGACTAGGGGGCAATCAAAAAGCATGTGGAAAAGGTCTGCATGTGGCGCTGAACAGGACCAACATAAATCTGTGGAGTCTGGAAACTGTTTGCTGAGAGTGAGTGGTGAGAGTAATAAGCGATTATAAATAAAAAATAGTGTCTGAGTTGCATTAGCAGCTCTAGACAATTTGCGCAACTTCAACCACATTTTATCCCAAATATCAATGGGCCAGGAGACATGGAAGTCTTCCTCCCACTTATCCTCCGTCCTAGTTTTAATACGGGACGAAGAAGAAGTCAAAAGAAAAGCATACATTTTGGAAGCTCTGGTTTTTTGAGGAGTAGAGAGTATAATAAAGGCATACTGGAAGGTTCTGGATAAACAAGAGAAGGAGAAGCAAGGTATGCAGCATGAGCATCTTGAAGAGCAGTGATTAACAGGGCATATTTAGTACGAAAAGAAGGGAAGGAGGAAAATTAAAGGAAGAGACAGCTGATGAAAAGGAAAGGAATTGACCTTGATGATATAATTGATGTACACATATGAGACCATGAGATCTCCTTGCCTTCCAAAAGATGGTTCTATTATTAATTAGGATAGAGATATTATGCCAAATAGGTTGCTCGAAAAAGGATGAGATAGGCAAACTGGGGAGAATCTTGGAAGTATGCTTGAGAATAGGGGTAGATATAAATTGTGGTTTTCGAGAAAACATAAGATATTCTTTAAAAGAAAAAGGAAAGATGAAAGAACGCTCTAGGTCCAACCAAAGCGGAGACGAGGAGGAAGAATCCAAAATCCACCTAGACACTTGATGTAACAGGAAAGAATTATGGTATAAAAAGAAGTTAGGAAAATTCACCCCACCCTCCGACTTAGGACGCAGCAGTTTAGTCAAGGACATGCAAGACTTTTTGTGACCCCATAAAAAGGTAGAGCGAATAGAATTAATTTTCTTAAAATATTTTGAGGGAATAGAAAATGGGATGTTGTAGATGGTAAAGAGAACGATATGAGAGAGCATCATCTTGATTGTATCCAATCTCCCCACCAGGACAGATAAAGAGGATGCCATTAGGAGGTAAGGGAAGTAAATTTTTGAATACAATCATCTAAACATCGAGCAACCGTTCCCGTAAGAGATGCCGTGAAATTAAGTCCCAAATATTTAATAGACTCGACATTCCACGAAAAGCCCGAAGCAGAGAAATCATTTTTAAGAGTAAATTTCGTGAGGGGTAAAATCTCGCACTTGTCCCTGTTTAATTTGTATCCGGATACGTGAGCAAAGGAGTCCACCTCAGTTAAGAATGCAGGAAGGGAAAAACTGGGTTGGGATAAAAACAACAGGACATCATCAGCGTATGCAGCCATCTTGATGTTAGATTGCTGGAAGGTGAAACCATGGATGTCATTGTTTTGGCGAATTCTTAGTAGGAAAGGCTCTAGGGCAAGGTCAAACAAGAAAGGGGAGAGAGGGCATCCTTGCCTGACTCCTCTTTTAAGAGAAAAGTAAGAGGATAAGCCACCATTTGCCGAAATGGCCGCCCTCGGGTGAGAATATAAGAGTGAAATCAATGTGGATATTTTTGGAGCAAAGCCAAATCATTTCAGGGTCTGAAAAAGATACAGCCATTCGACTCTATCGAAAGCTTTCTCAGCATCAAGAGCAATGGCTGCAATAGAAGAAGATGAATGCGAGGTTTTAGAGAGGATATCAAAGAACAATCTAGTATTGTCTGCAAGAAATCTGCCTTTAACAAAACCAAACTGCTCCTTGCCTAGAAGCTCGGGTAAATGGGTTTCCAAATGTAAGGCCAGCGCTTTCGAGAAGATTTTATAATCAATATTCACCAGAGATATTGGACGATCGTTTTTACAATGCTGCGGGTCCTTACCTGGCTAGGGAAGAATACAAATAAGAGCATCAGAAAAAGTACCAGAGGCTGAACCGGAAGCGAGAAAAGTAGAAATCAGAATATGTAGTTTGGGAATAAGCAATTTGGAAAAGTGAGAGAAGAATTCAACTGTGAAACGATCTGGGCCCGGGCCTTTCCCATGTTTCAAAGTTTGCAATGCCCGAGAGAGCTCTGTTTGTGTTATATTCGTTTCTAATGGGGAAAGATCTGGGGGCGAAATGAAAGGAGATTGAATCTTAGAGAGGAACTGAGAGATAGAATCTTCAGAAGCAGGTGATTCAGAGGAATAGAGCGACTCATAAAAGGGATGAAACTCCTGCAAGATGTTGTTGTCCTTATGTTTAAGTGAACCGTCCCTACCATTGATGGTATCTATGTTGACCCGGTTTTGTTTAGCTTTTAAGTTTTTAGCCAACAATTTCTCAGCTCTATTTTGACCACCGTAGAATTTGGAACTAGACTTTAGCAAAAAATTAGAAGCGTTGTTCGTGGTATCTTTATTAAATTTAAATTTGGTGGCAATAAGTTCACTCAAACATTCTTTGGATTTTGAAGTATAATATGCGTGTTCTAAATGTTTAATTTTGGAAAAGAGATCTTTGGTGACTTGCTGCGCTATCTTTCGTTTACGAGAGACGTATTGAATAATAAAATCTCTAGCTGAAGCTTTAAAAGCGTCCCATACTACCGGAAATTGAATCTCGTCAGATTGATTCAGCAGGAAGTATTCATGAAAAAAAGAAGTAAAAGAAGAGATAAAAGCAGGATCGAGGAGGAGAATAATTGTTAAAGCGCCACTTCTTAGCGGAGGTTGGTTTACAGAGAACATCCAAAGATATGGAAACTGACGCGTGATCAGAAATTAAAATGGATCCAATATCGGAAGAAATGAGGGATTGGGAGAGATGAGGAGAAACAAAAAAACAATCCAGTCTTGATTGAGTGTGATGAGGTGGGGAAAAGAAGGAATATTCTCGTAAAGAAGGTTTGCGTAGTCTCCAGGTATCAATAAGTTTATATTGATGAATGAGTTGCGTGAAAGATTTGTGTGACTTATGTGGAATATAAGCAGTGGATGACTGTCTGTCTAGGAATGGGTCAAGAACCTTGTTACAGTCCCCCACTAGAATGAAATTGTCAGTATAATGTTGTGTGATATGTGGGGCCAAGGAAGACCAGAAAGAGGCATCGTCAGTCACTGGGGCATAAATGTTTAATATGGATATAGGAACCTTATCCAAGGTAAAGTTCACAAAGACCCATCTACCTAATTGATCATTGCTGCTTGTGACAAATTTGACAGGAAGAGACTTATGAAACAATATCACGACACCATTGCGCTTGCCATCACCCAGGGAAAAGTAAACCTCCCCCACCCAATCTCTTTATAATTTACTAGACTCCTTAGCAGAAAGATGAGATTCCTGTATACAAGCTATATCAGCGTTAAGTTTAGCAAGGTGGGATAATACTCTTTGCCGTTTAATTGGGGAATGAAGACCTCTAACGTTCCAGGAAACAATTGTCAGAGGCATACAGTAACATTAAGGACACTGATCATTAAAATCCAGTCATGAATTACATACAGAAAAAATGAAAAGGTCATGCACATGTGAAATAGAGAAGAAACCATTCTAAGAAAACTAAGAAAAAAGAAGAGTAATAGTACACCATGAACCAGTTATGAAAAGGGGTTGCCAAGTAAGGAAAAGAAAACAGATGTCTCAGAGAAAATACAGAAAGAAAACAGAAATAGAACAGGAGGTAGGAAAAAAAACCAATTGATAAGTCCAACTGAACTGAGCAAGAAAGAGGGCAAAGAAGAAGGTGCAAGGGTATATGAAACCAGAAAGCGAAACAAATGGCAAAAAACACTAGGAAAAAGGGAAAGACAAAAAACTTACATAACATCTGGAACAAACAAAGGGTGGGAGGGTGAAGGCCACGTGGACAATGGCGCGACCATAGCTCAAAAGGGAAGACGAAGGAAGGGATTGGACCCGACGAACCTCAAAAACATAAGGAATGAGCTTGACGAGCGGGAAAAGGATCTGTGTGAGAAAAAAGGATGGTAAGATTAAACTGAACAATAATTAATATAACATGTTATATATACTGTAAAACATAAGCAACCATCATATATAGTAACTACGGAACAAAGAAGCAAAACCGCTGCATTGACCATAAAATTATTTAGAACCTGAAGCAGAAGCGGTATCCATCGTATCATTAGAATGCGAGTAGAGAAAACTTTTCAACTTCAGTGGGTCATCATACGTGGTGGTCTTATTATTGATAGTCACTTTAAAAAGGCAAGGGTGAAACAACCCATATTGTGCTCCCAAGGAACGCAGTTGCTGTCGAAGAGACAAGAACTCCTTACGTCGATCTGCTGTTGATTTAGCATAATCCTGTGAAAAGAATAAAGGATGACCAGACCATATGATACGATTCATGGCTCTCGCTGCAAATAGGACTGTGAGTAAGTCAGTGTACTCGAGGAAATACATGATGACCCCTCTCGGTTTCCTCGCGGTTGCAGCAGAAGACGCGCCTCTAATTGATCCTAGACGATGTGCCCTTTGGATATTGAGATTAGTACCTTCTGGCAGATGAAGGAGTTTTGGCAAGAAGGATTTAAAGTAGGCGATGGGATCAGATCCCTCCAAACCTTCCTCAAGGCCGTAAAGGCGTAGGTTATTCCGCCTACTCCTATTTTCCAAATTTTCGATCTGCTTATGTAAAAGCGAAACTTGTGAACACACTGGGTCAACTTTGGAAACAGAGGACTCCAATGAGGCAACATTATGCTCGAGCCCAGTGATCCATTCATCCACAGAGAGCCATTTGTCAGAAAGTTGTTGGAGTGTAGATTTGGTCTCTTCGATAAAGGGATGCAAAGCCCTTATTTCATCTAATAATAAGTCAATTGTAGTGGATGAAGACGTCTGTGAAGAAGGTGAAGGAGGATCTTTCTTTAATATTTTGATTAAATGTGCCTTTTTTGGTGGCAGGCGTTGATGAAGCTGAGGATGCCGAACCCTTTGAGGATGAGGCATCAGGTAAGTCCTCCATCTCTAAACTCTGATAATGGGAGCCTGTATGAACTAAGAAATTCTTAGCTGTGGTGGAAGGTTTGCGTAGGTCCTTAGTTAGTTTCCCCATACAAAAAGTGTAAAAGTCAAAAGTATAAGATATGTGGAAACAAATCAACGTTATTTGACTAAAAAGAGCAGAAACATACAATATACAAGGAAGGTAATGAAGGTCTCTGAACTTACTTAAGAAAAATGGACCAACAAGCCTAATAGTACAGAGCCCCAAAATGCAAAATACGTAAATGCAAGGTTATGTGGAATCAAGTCTGAAAGAGACAAGCATGAAGCAAAGGTAAGTACATTCAACAAAGCCAGTGGCTTATCAAATCATGCTGGCATCATAACTGCATATAACATGAATAAAGTAGAACATGAGCCCAGATCCTATAAGCATGCAGTAACATAAAGCCTGTAATATTTGCAGCAACTGAGGACCCTGAGCTCACAAAAACCCATTTTACAAGCACCAGTAAGATCCAACATGAGCAGAAGAATCAGTAACTAGAGCTTTTAAAATTGTACAAAGCAACAGCAAAAAGCATAACGTCGATTAAGTAGCAAGCACAAGGGAAGAAAATCAAAACACCCCACTCGAATCCCTTGTGGAGAAAAAGATGCATGCGAGGTTAATAATACCAAATGAAGCTGTTCAAATTCTAGTCAGAGATAATGAGGCAGTTCGTTACATACAGCTGACAAAATGGCGGCATTCCGATATGAAGAGTAAGTATTGTAGTAAAGGCACAATGAAGTAACATCCCACGCAGAGATGTGCAGAGGTTGCAAAAGTTCAAGAAAAACGAGCCTCCATAAGCACTGCGGCCATAGCAAGTAAAGCCGCACAGGATCAAAGAAGAGACCGCTAGGAGACTCGCTCCGTCAGCGGTAGTTATAAAATGACGTCCATGAACTCGGTAATGCCACAAACACTCACTTGCGAATTGAAGAGCAATTATGCTCAGCAAGGTCCCAAGTCTGAAGCAAAAGGCAGCAGGAGACCTTCCAACACCATGCCCTCGGTTTGCATGTGGCTTCTGCAGCAGGGACAGGAACGTCGGGCCGGTTTTCCTCCCCGTCCTCCGGAGAGCTACGAAACCGCGGCCATCACCATCGGGCATAAGCCACGCACCCCCCTTTAGTAGCTATATGCTTTGGTACTTAGATATGTTGAAAAGCACACATTTTACTGGTGCTCAGATTTTTAACGCTGGCTTTCATTCTCCACCAGAGTTCAATTAAGTCTGTGTGTTTGATATGGAAAGACTGCTATCAGGATAATCTCATTTCATTTTCTTAGTGGGTACATTTCTCCACTAGGCCCTCAAATTCCTACGCAGAAGAGCTACAGCTAACCTTATGTGATTACCCGCTTCACTAGAGTTCGTAAATGTGGACACACTTTCTTGTTTAGAATGTTGTTTTTTAGAAGAAGCTCTCTACTATGGTTAACAAAATTATTTAAGTTTGATACTGACTTCTGAAAAGACCTTTTTTTCCTTCATGCTAGCAGAAAGTACGGTAGTGCCTCTAAGCAATGGGGCCATGTTTATAGAATAAAGCACACAAGAAAACCTTTGTACATAATGTTTTTGGAAACTCTTGTCTAGTTTAGTGTGATTAGTAATATCAAAGAGCTGATTGCATTTTATTAGAAAGGTGTGAGAATGTGGATTATTTTTTGGATGGGATTTGAGATTCAACAAGTAATAATGTCACAATTCAATACCAGGTCCAGTTAGGTCTTATTAATTTACACCTAAGCTCAACTCTTAGTAGCTGTAGCAAAGAGAAGACAGGCTTAGCTTAGGGGAAACACATAAAGCAATTATCAGCACCAAGAAAGTGTAAAATTAGAGCCACACAACACAATAAAGATCCTATTTAATGTATACACATAGAGTTAACTTTAATTAACAAACAGACACCAAAACAACAAAAATTGGATATAGGGAACCTGAGAAATGATTTTTAGAATCTTTACGTACAAGAAGTGCCTAAAAGCATAAACCTCCACTCACTGTTATCTGGCTGTGCTAGAACAGGTCCAAGTCAAAAGTTTAGGCCAGTCACAAGCTACTGACAGGCAGATACAGGAACCAGGTATGTCCCGGTGGAAGGGTTACCTTCTGACTTAGAAGATTTTCTGGAGAACAGTCATTGTTAACAGGTTGTTGGCAGGTGGGGGTGCAGGCTGGATCGAAAGAGCGGTTGGTGGGCACAATTCCCAGGCCATCCTGCCAGGACACTGTCACATTTCCAACAGCCCAAGGCTCTTTTGTTCCCTGTCCTGGGAGCCATTCACATCTCTTGCAGGGGGCCAGCAAGCTACCAGGTGATAGTTGGGGATTAACTCTGAAAAGCTATCAGAGGCTTGAGGCAGGGAAACAGTGACTTTATAAAATCACTATTTATGAAATAGCTAGACAAAATTAAATTTTAACATTAATTTGAATTTGTTTAAATCTAAAAAAATGAGTGTTTGAAGTATGTTTCTGGCTAGTGCCAATCTGAAGTTAGCTTTATTAAAGGCAATAAAGTAACCCAGTGATTTGTATGTGACAGCCAGTCTTAATACAATGAAAATGGGCTAGGGGCCTTTTTGACTGTAGGACATTTGAAAACATTGAATACATTTGTTCTACTTTTAAATACTAGGAACCCTGCCCTAGGGCTGGCACACCTTAATTTAGTTGTGACTTACTACCATTTAAAAAGAGGATTTAGGCCTGCTAAATGGATGATTTCTACAGGTGGAAACAGCAGTTTCAAAATTACCGAGTTGCACTGTTGTGGCATGTCTAGAGTCATGTTTTGCCTGGTCACTTCCGTGGTGGCACAGTAAGAGCTGCAGTCTACTATCGGCATTTCCTTTACAAGCTTGTACACAGGCTACCATATACTAGGGGCCTACAGGTGAGTTAAAGAGGTCATTATTAGATCTGCCAATTGTACATGTTTTAGAGCTCAAAGCACATGCACTGATGTCTGGCTAGTAGGGCCCCAGTGCAACAAAGTAGAAAAACCAGCAGCATCAATCCAAAAGCTGGCAGTGATCATGCAAAAAGAGACATTTTCTTAAAGAAGATATTTAAGAAGATAGAACCAGAGATAAAACGATCAAACAGATATTGTTGATCTCTCACACATGCTGTTTCTTGTTTGCCCTTCTTCACCCTATTTAATGCACTTTCTACACATCAAATTATTATAAATTTTTTTATACTATGTTTATTAGTTTTTTCACAATGAGATCATACAGTCACAATACCTAATACGTTGAAGCTGACATGTGATTAACAAAAATACAGATACATTGCTTTCCTCACAGGTGTGTATCATGGCGTAGGAAATTATTGTCTAATTCCATGATGCGAATTTGATCTTCAACCCAGTGCTACAGTACTTCACAACATCTTTTACAATGCCAGGTAGCCTGAACGTACTCTACATCTGCACATTTAACATAAGTGCTAGCCACGTTTTATTTTCGGGCGGCAACAGTATGATGTTAATGCTGAGCCCGTGGTCCTAATGCTAGGACATGATGGGGGGATGAGGATGAGGCGTCGGATTAAGGTGTGAGATGTGTGCATCGCTGGGGTTGTTAGGGGGCTTTGCCACTACAGTATCTATATCGATGGGTCGGCCTCAGCTGCATGCAGAGGATGTATGAGGAGGTAATTCATCAAAGAGTCCCATATATATCCTTGGAACGTGAACGTGGGTAGTAATTCTGCATAATTGGTTAGTTGCGCCTGACAATATATTAAATCAATGAGCCAATCTTTGAATTTTGGTGCTCGCCCTCTGCCCCACTGACAAGCAATGCGGCGCTTGGCCATTAGGAAGGCAATGGCGAGGTAACTGCGATACGGTTTAGCAATACATTTCATGTAACCAAGCAAGGCAACCAGGCGATGCGCTCTAGGGACACCATCATCATCTGGTCAAGGACATTGAACACTTGTTACCAGTATGCGCACACTCCTGGTCATTCCCAGGGTAAGTGAAGAAAATCAGCCTTTGGGGCATTGCATTGTGTGCAACGGTCAGTGTCCCTCAGCTTGTATTTGTACATTTTGACTGGGGTGTAGTACAAGCGGTGCAGAAATTTGAAGTGTGTGATGCACAATTTGTTGCTAACTGAAATTTGCTCCATTTGCAAACACAATACGTCCATTGTTCATCTGTGAGCTCGTAGGCCAACTCCGAGTCCCAGGGGCATGGTGGTGTCTCTTGTGTGATATGTATGGTATGGTAAAGTGTGGAGACCATGGGCCTCATTCATGAAGCCTTGCGTCAGTTTTGCGCTTCCGATGCGTCACTTTTTGTGACGCATCGGCAGGGTTAAACATGTCTCCTGTTGCGCACTATTTACAAAGTAACGCACCTAAGCAGATGCGTCACTTTGTAACCCCCTGCGCTACCTTATACCTGCGTCAGGTATAATGTATGCGGGGGGGGGCGCTCCCCGGCAAAAAGCCTCATAGAAATGACGCAGTGAAATCTATGAGATTTCACTGCGTCACTTCTAGGAAGCTGTTGCGTCATAATCTTACTCCTGCCTCATAGCAGGCGTAAGACTGACGCAGCCCCTTTCACATGGGGCTTGTCCCATGTGAAAGGACGCATTGCTGGAGTTGCGTAACTTTTGTGACACACTGCAGCAATGCATCACTTTTGCGCCATACAGATACGTCAGAAATACCGACGTATCTGTAACTCCTGCGACATGATGCGTCATGCACTAAATATGACGCATGAGGTATGTCACAAGGAGTGTGCACTCAGAACTGATGCATCGCTGTTTTCACGCAGCGAAGCGTCATTTCTCATAAATGAGGCGCCATATGTCCTGGGGAGAGTGTCTGCAGTACCAGAATCAGAGGGGCCAGAGTAGGGGGTTCACGAGGAAACTCCGGAGTGATGGAGCGGAGGCCCTGCCATAATCGTACATAGAGGAACACGTCAAGAGGAGATGGCTGGGTCTCCTGAAATATGTGGTTTAGTGTCTGAAACTGCCCATTGTGGTAAAGTTCACCCCATGTTGTGATGTTTGTCTGTTCAAGGAGTTTGTGGAATCCCTTTTCATGTAAGAGCTGCTTGCAGGGATGATATGTCAGTGGAGTAGTGAGGAGTAGAGCATAGGGCATTGCGATATACTTAAAATGTAACGCCAGGCATTGATCGTGCAGGTGACTGTGGTAGGTGTCTTGTCTCTTGGTGATGGAGTGTCACATAGTGCGCCCTCTAGGGGTACAGGGTCAGCCAGCCAATGCTGTGCCGCAACCTGGGGCATATAGTGGGGAGGGTGGAACCAATAAAAAGTTCAGTGCGCTCGGGCACATATGTAATAAAAAGTTCGGGATATCAAAGCCTCCCAGCGAGTAGTGCCTGGTGAGGGTGCTCCATTGTAATCACGTCTGTTTGCCCCCCCCCATACAAGCCTGATCATTTCTGTTCATAAGGCCTTACAAAAATGTCGGCCGGGATTATAAGGGATATTGAGAAATAGATATAGCAATTGTGGGAGAACCACCATCTTGATCAGGGAGGCGCGGCCCGCCAGGGAGAGGGGTAGGGAAATCCATCGAGTGACATTGTCTGAGATGCGATCTAGGTCTCTACCGTAGTTGAGGTGCATGAGCTCCTCCCTGTCTGTAGTGATGCGGATCCCTAGGTAGCGCATGTGTGAGTGGCACCACTCAAGCGGGAAGTTGAGGGGGAATGGCACAACTGCAGAGGTGAGAGGGAATATTTGTGACTTTCCCCAGTTTATATGATTCCCTGATAACTTCCCAAAAACTATGAATTCTTGTAGAAGTGGGTTAATGTTGGTCTACGGGTTGCAAACATATAAGGTGATGTCGTCTGCATAAAGAGATAGTAATATTTGACGC
The DNA here is from genome assembly GCF_964261635.1 of Lissotriton helveticus. NCBI lineage: Eukaryota > Metazoa > Chordata > Amphibia > Caudata > Salamandridae > Lissotriton > Lissotriton helveticus. Next base: position 450,091,803 of record NC_136061.1, read on the forward strand.
AGATTGCAGCATAATGCTTCGTTTTGATGGTGTTTTCGTAATTTGGCTGCCAATGGTTCTACCACTAGAGCGAAGAGCAGAGGGGAAAGCGGGCATCCCTGTCGAGTGCCCCTGGTACTAGGAAAGGCTGGCGATAGATGTCCATTTATTAGGACTTTGGCCACAGGAAGTCAGTAGAGCAACCTGATCCAGGAGAGGAATGCTGGAGGAAAGTCAATTCTCTGAAGGCTTCCAATTAAGTAATCCCATTCGACAGAATCGAATGCCTTAGTGGCGTCTAAGAATACCGCAGCTAGCGGCAAGTCAGGATAGACATTATGGAGTATCGAAAATAACGTGCAAAGATTATGTGTGGTAGCTCTACCGGGGATAAAGCCCGCTTGGTCGGGGATAGCCAACTTGTCCATAAGTAAGTTCAGTCTCTTGGTTATAACTTTGGCCAGGATTTTAGTGTCACAGTTAATGAGAGAAAGTGGCCTGTAAGAGTCACAAAGAAGAGCAGATTTCCCAGGTTTAAGTAGGGATGTGATGAGGACCTCCTCATGGACGGAGGAAGTATGCCATTGTCCATATCGTCCTCATATACTTTTTGAAGGAAAGGAGCTAGGTAATCTATGCATGTTTTGTAGAATTCTATGGGGAGCCAGTCCAGGCAAGGGGCTTTACCTGATTTCGTGTGTATTATGGCTTCCTGTATCTCGTCCAACTAAAAGGGGGCACTTAGGAAGTCCTGTTTAGTGTCACCCAGCCACCCCAATGCTACGTCCTCTAGATAGTTGTCAAGATCGAGATTATCAGGTCTCTGTGATGTGTACAGGGAGGAATAGTGCGTTGAGAAGGTGTGGAGTATGTCAGGTGTATCCCTATAAGTAACATCTCCAGGTCCTGTAATTTCTAGTACATGATTGGAAAAACAGGGTTTTCATATGGTTTTGGCCAGTGCTTTCTCTGGGCATTCCCCTTTGCCATACCATCTCGCCACCCAGTATTTACCCCTGAATTTAATTTCCCAGTCAGCAGTGGTGGTATACTCAGTTAGCTTATCTCAGAGTTTGCGTTGGGCATGTCTATCAATACCTGCATCAAGTCGTGTCTCAAGTTGCTTGATCTCGGTGTACAATTTTTTTAGTGTTCCCTGTATATAGCGCAGGATGCCCGAGCTCTTAGAGATGCAGAAACCTGTGAAGAAGCACGATGAAGCAGTATGATAGCTGAACAGATCTTCTTTATTTTAAGTAGAGAGTATAACAACGTCCTAGCCACAGGGCAGCCAGCAGCAACTGACTCCCAGTCCTAGGCAACCAAGGCAGAGCCTTATTGCTTTCTAGCTTACTAAATGTAATACATTCTACGTAGAGAAACTCACTAATACAGAGTAATGGGAAGACGTTACCATTCACCTTTCCCCCAATACAAAAAATAACATAAAGACTAATAAAGATGCAATCACTTCAAAACATTGCTGAGAAATTTATGCAGACATTTGCGAGTACTCCTACGCAGAGGAGGAACTTCTTTTGAAGAAATTATTTTTTTATTTTTGTCGAAAGCAATACAAGAACGTACAGGAGAAATTCTATATAAATTCCAAATACGGCCATCATCTAGTCAAACAGCATTAAGAAACAATTTGGTTACAGTGCGAGGAGAGCAAAATGTTGCACTACCACACTTCTGAGGAATACATACCCTCACACGGTCGCCCACACTAACAAAGGTGTGACAAACTGCACGTCTGTTATCAAAGTTGACTTTTCCCTTAGCAGACTTGTGGTCTTGACGGGCACACCATTTAGGGTCCTCACTACTGTCATTATCAGCACCTTTCCCTCTTATCGAGGTTTGAAACATATAGGTATTAGGAGTACGACCTCTGAACAACTCAAATGGAACTTTCTCAGTCATAGAATGTGCAGTTAAAAGGTATACCATAACACGCTCTACAATAGCACTTTCCAGTCACGGTTTTGTTCTTTGGCCAAATTGAATTGTTTCTTTTAGAACATTACCATTTACCATTCCGTTACTTTCTGGATGATAAACAGAACAACGTTTGTGTACAATTCCTTTCTTGACCAAGAACTCTTCCATTTCTCTTGATACCGGCTGTATACCATTATCTGTTAGGAGAGATTCAGGAAGACCCTCCCTACAAAAATGTTCTCTAAAAACTTTATGACATCTTTAGTTTCTATACTCTGAGTGACTTTGATCGCCGACCATTGAGATTTCATTTCAACTAACACAAGAACATAAGCTTGACCCATCTTGGAGGTGACAGAACCCAAGAGATCTAAGGGCACATGTTGCCAACAACGTTTAGGAGCTTCTCGTATAATCATTGGTTGGACTCTGGTTTTACAAATGTTATCACAGGCATTACACTCGATGCAGTCTCTCACCATGCGTTCAACCTGCATATCAATTCCAGGCCACCAGAAAGGAAGACAAACCCTCTCCTTGGTTTTAGAGACGCCTTGATGTCCCAGATGAGCTAAACGGACTATCTTTGGCCTGGGGGGAAGTCAGAGGAGCAAGATGCATTCCTCTCCAAAGAAAGTCATCATTCAATGAAAGTTCATTTCTTACATTCCAAAACTTTCTAACACCTTCAGTCAAACATTAGATACCGGTCCACACTCCTGAGACAAATCGACATACATTAATTAAATCTTAGTCATTTTTCTAAGAGTCTCTCCATTCTGACTCAGAAACAACTCCTTCAACCATCTCACATACTTTAAAATCATCAATTTCCCAGGTAGCTTCAGGGTCGAGAGAGATCGCAACATTTTGCTTTGAAACCAGGCGAGAAAGACAGTCTGCAACTTTATTATCAACACCCGGAATGTATTTTACAACAAAGTCATAGTTCTGAAGTGCTATGACCTATTGCATATCCAGGAGGAGACAGCATCCAATGACTTTTTACAGAACAGATCCTTTAGGGGCTTTTGATCTGAATGAACAACGAAAGAGGTACCCCAGATACATTTCTTGAGCTTCTTTATTGCCCAGAAAATGCACAGCACCTCTTTTTCGAATACCGAATATTGAAGTTCAGGACCAACAAGAGCTTTTGAAAGAAACAGTATTGTTTCTTCCCTTCCATCCCTAATCGGTTTAAGAACAGCACCTAAACCTCGGGAACTGGCATCAGTGACAAGAATAGAACCAGAAGATGTGTCAAAGCTCTGTAGAGAGGGGGCAGAACAAAGAGCTTTCATGACCCCTTCAAACTCCAACTGATGGTGAGAAGACCAGGAGAATTTCACAACTTTCTTTAAGAGAGACCTAAGCTCAGATGTATGACAGACAAACCATGGAACAAATTTGTTGTAGTACTCCGCCATACCCAGGAAGGTTACTAGTTCATCCCTGGACTGGGGGACGAGAAGACGCTCTCTGGGCCTAACTCCCTCACTGGTCAAACAGTGACCTAAGTAATCGATTTCTGAAAGATTAAACTTGCACTTGTTCCCAACTAAAGTTAGACCTCGCTCACTGAAACGTTCAAGCACACATCTCAGTCTTTCATTGTGTTCGCTCTGAGATGAGCCATGGATTAAAACATCGTCCAGGTATATCTTGACTCCCTCAACCCCACTCAGCACATCTTCCATGACTCTCTGAAAAACGGACGCTGCAGATTCAACCCAAATTGAAGATGTGTGAACTTGAAGGTTCCAAAAGGTGTTATAAAGGTAGTCAGGTCCATGGATTTCTCATCAATTTTGACCTGGTGGTATGCTGCATGGAGGTCTAAAGTGGAGAAAATGGGTCCATCCCTCAGTTGGCCTAACATTTCAGTTATGTTTGGGTGGGGGTACTCATCAGCGACCACAGCACGGTTGAGAGCACGAAGGACCACACAGAAGAAAACCTCACCTGAGGCCTTACGTGCCAAAACCATCAGAGCCAACCATTCGCTGGCCTCTGTTTCAACAATAATACCTTCTTTCTTTAATTTCTCAAGTTCATTAAACATAGACTCTTTCATAGCTAAAGGCACACTGCGTACTTTACATGTGATGGGTTGAGAATCAAGCTTCAGTACAATTTTGTGAGTGTAGCCTAAGAGACAGCCCAACTGCTCACTAAAGACTTTCTTGAATTCAGAATGTAGAACGCAACCTGAATCACTCACATTCGAAATAATACTAGTGTTCAATTCACTTACATTTGCTTAACTCTCGTTTGGAACAGATTTTAGAGAAGCAGATTGTGGAGAGATGTTTCTGAATACAATGCATGGATCACCACCAGGGACTAGATATATACCTACTATAAGCTTGGTGAAACCAGCTGATTATGTTGTCACCCCTACAAGAAATATATATCTTCCCTGCAGTCAACCGGCCTTTGTATTCAATGTTGCCCATGAAGTAGCCAAACTGTTTTTATAGGTTAGCCACCATAGGCTAAGGGTTTGCTATCTGGCTTGTAAATAGTGACTTTCCCAAATAGATTTAAATCAAAAAATTTCTTGGGAATGAGAGAGATTTTTGCCCTAGATTCAAATAGCATCTTAATGTTGCAATCATTTACTAAGACCATGTCAATGGGACCTTTACACTTGTTGTTATTCATTGGTGTAAAGACCTCCCCACAGTGTAGTTCATTGTCATCAGAGTCAGGGTCACTCCCACTCTCTATCAAAACTTCTTTGACCCTCCTTATTCTTTTTAGCTCTACAGGCTTTGGTAAAAATGACCCACTTTTCCACAGATTTTACACTTGGATGTGAGGGCAGGACAAGATTTGTCATTGGCAAGATGATCTAACATATCACAATGGTACAGTAGCATTTTATTTTTGTTAGCTTTGAATTGAGAGTTGTAAGAGTGAGTAGAGTGAGTAGGCTCACGTTGTTTCCAGATGGACTTTGAGGGTTTTTTAGTAACACTGTGGAATTTTTCATCTAACGCACCATTTTCTCTTTTTTTACCTCAATGCAAGCAAGAGAGTGTTCAATTCTTTTTGCAATTGCAAAACCTCATCAAATTTTGGATCGTCTTTCTGCCAAAGTTCATCTTTAATTTTCTCAACAGAGCAACCCAGCATAAATTGGCCCCGTCTGCGTTATTCAAATCAAATTTGCATGTGACACCTAATTTGATCAGAACAGTTATGTATGCTTCGACAAACTCAGCAGATTTTTGTACTCTCTTACCAAAATGATATCGTTCAAGAAGGGTACTAACTTTAGGGAGATAATGTTTGTCAAGTTTTTAAAGACAGATTTCAAATTCATTAAGTTTATCTGGAGAAGTGTGGCTCAGGGGTTAGAGGCAGCAGACCTGGAAGCTGAGATCGGTCCTGGACCAGGGTTCAATTCCCCGCCTCGGCGGGGTCTTGGGCTAAAAATTCCACAGACTCGATAATTCTCGCCCCGGGGCCTCCTCGACTCACGGGTTCACACTCTGCGACTCTGGGCAATACCTTGCTTAATCTCCACAACGGCCCCTCGTGGCAGGATGCCTGACTTTCACCTTGTGGATACCCTGCTATCTCACAGGGGAATACCAGGAAGGGTTCCCTAAGCAAGCGCCGGGAAACCCACTGCGGGTAGCTGTGCGCTATATAAGCTCAATTACATTTACATTATCTGACTCTTCATCAGTTAGGTTCGGAAGGATTTCAAACACCTCTTGTCCCTCCGAACCTAAACAGTGTAAAAGCAATGCTGATTTTCTTTCGGCACTCAGATACTCTACAAACCCTGGCCCACAAACCCTGGCATAATTTAAGAAAACCTTTTTCCATTTTGACCAACGTATATTTGGATCCCCAGGGTGAGATAGGAAAAACGGAGGCGGAGTAACATTTTGCATTATGTATCAATTTGAAAATAAGTAAAAAGTAATTTATGGAGAAAATCTAAGAATAATTATACAAGTAAGTAAATGTTCAAAATGTATATGTCCTATATTAATCTAAGTTTGATGTAATTAAATCTTGAGTGTGTATAATAGAAAGCCATCTTCCATCACAGTGAGAAGGTAGTAAATGTTCCTTGAGATGAAATAAATGCTGTGTGTATCAGCGTACAACAGTTGACACACGAATTGCACAAACATAGTTGTGTGTATCAGCGTGAAGCTTGTAGTTGTTGCCAGTTGATTCAATTATTTCCAGCATAGTGAGTAAGTAGTAAGTATTCTAAATATTCCTTTAAAAGGACTATGCTGTGTGTATCAGCGCAGAACCACGGTTGACACACAAGATGCAATTAGTAGAGCTGTGTGTGTCAGCGCAAGACAGTTGTTGGAAAAGCAGCAGAAATAATAGCTGACACACAAAAATGTATTTAGCCGTGCTGTGTGTTTCATTGTGTATTTGTTTTTGCTACGGATTGGCTGTAACAATTAAAATAAGAACACCAAAACAGAAGAAGCTCGGTGAAATGCTTTGTAATTGCTGTGCGCGTGACCGCAATGTAGTATTAGCAGTGCGCATCAGCGCGTTATCAACAATATGCAAGAAGCTGCAAATAATATCACTGAGTACATTGACGAAATGTAGAGATAACCGTGCTTGTCAGCGCAATGTAATTGAGGCGTCGCGTAGCAACAGAAAGTGCTATTGAAAGCGTAGCGTTGGAGAGCGAGGAGAGGTCAGGCAAGCGTGACGTTAATGTGGAGAGATGTCAGGCATAAACAACTTTGTTACTTGGTAACAAATTCCCGGGAGTGCTGAGGAGAGTAGTGACGCATTGTGGCGATGAATAGAACAAAGGAAAGATTCTGTGGCGTTCGGCAAGCAGGTATGGCTCGAGCATGAGCTTAAATAATGCTTAGAAACGCTTGCGCCAGTGCTTTTCCTTGTTCCTCGAATGTAATACTTTATAAAGGCACAGTCAAATTATTAAAATTAAGAAAGCTGTAGAGCGAGTGAGAGGAGCGCAATGGAGCCAGCTTAAGAAAGAGTAGTAAAGTTTCTTGAAGTTAGCGAGAGTTCTTGAAGTTAGCGAAGTGGCGTCTTTTGAAATATATTAAAAATGTACACAGTACCTTTATATTTCAACACAGTTGTGTTAGGAGGTTGTTGAGGAAGAGCAGGTTAAGCAGCTCCATAGTTGAGTGGAAGTGAAGATCTTACTGTCATGGGGGTCTTGTTGCTCAGAGTTCTTGCTGTTTGTCAGAGATGATGGTTTTGTTGAATGAATCTGATCATCCCATCCTCGTCGCCAGTGTGAAGAAGCATGATGAAACAGTATGACAGCTGAACAGATCTTCTTCATTTTAAGTAGAGAGTATACCAACGTCCTAGCCACAGGGCAGCCAGCAGCAACTGACTACCAGTCCTAGGCAACCAAGGCAGAGCTTTCATGCATTCTAGATTACTAAAGGTAATACGTTCTATGTAGAGAAACTCACTAATACAGAGTAATGGAAGGACATTACCACAAAACCCCTAATTGTGACCTTGAAGGCCTACCATACCGTCTCAACACTGTCTATGGAGCCTTTATTTTTCTGTAAAAACTCTTGGGTTTCCTACCCTAATTCATCTTGGAACACCGCATCCAGCAGCACTAAAGACTGGAGCCGCCAGGTTCTTCGCGGGGCGTCATATCATGGGGGTGTAAAAGCTAGTTGTACAGGAGCATGAGTATGCTCTTGTGTAAGTGTGTAACGTTAGTGATCAAGGGTCCTAAACCTAGAGTAAGTAGGAGGTAGTCTAGGCATGCCCAGGATGCAAACTTAATTGTGTAATGTGTTCCCTCAGTAGCATGCGGATTAAAGTGGCGCCAGGTGTCTAGCAAACCATTACTCACTGTTATGCCACATAGCGCTTTCTGTGATCCATTTTAATGGTGTGGGGCAGGTTTAGATATGTCAATGGCAGGATTAAGAGCGACGCTAAAATCTCCTCCACATATGAGGTGGGTGGATCCGATTTCGCTACTCGTACCCCAAAGCATGTTAAAGAATTCGGGGAATCTGCATTGGGGCCATAGCAGCATGCTAAGTTGACAGAGTCCATGCCCAGCATGCACCATGCTAGACAGTATCGTCCATGCTGGTCAAGTGCCGAACCAGCAAAAGCAAAGGGGATTTTTTTTTAGTATGGCCGTCCCACTGGAATACGAGGAGTACGAATAGAATATTCTGTGCTCTGCCCATTTGCTTGTAAGGTGTTATTGTGACTGGGATTGATATGGGTCTCCTGGAACATTGCTATATCGGCTGATGCGTATACAGGTATGCCAGTACTTGGTGGCGCTTCCTTGGATCTCCCAACCCCATACATTCCTAGTGAGGATCTGCACATTCTGGGACATTGCTAAGTTAGCCATGGATAGCAGTGAGTTATGATGAGCTATGTGGTAGCTACTATGTGCCCATGAGGAAAATGAAAGAAGCGATAATACAATTTTTCATCACATGTGGCTTGTGTACTGTGTTTAAACTCCAAAAACAGCCCTGTACCCTCCCCCTTCCACTGAAGCATCCCACACATGCCAGAAAGGTTTACCCCCCTCCCTAAGTCATGTTAATTCAAGAAAAAGCTGCACGTGAAGCCACAGCTCAGAAAAACAGGGGAGCACCCTCGAGGGGGAACTCCTAGCGTCATGCATGGGTACTCCTTGCCCTCAGAAAATCAGAACGATGGAATGGTCTAGCTCCAAGAGGGTAAGGATGCCTGGGAACTCGGTGACCCATGGTTCTATATTGACACTTATCAGATGTTTGCTGTCAGGCGACTAACAATGCCACTGATCTGCTGCTCGCAGTTAGGCGGCCATGTCTTAAGAATGTGCATTCCCAAAGTACGAGGTCTGATGTTGCTGCGTCATTGCGGTGTCTTCGGCGTTTCGGGGCAGGCAGCCCCACCTTGCCCCTAGTGTCTGCTACTCCGTGGCTGGGGATCCTGATCTGGGGGATGAAGACGGTGTGGTAGAGGGGTTGTTGTGACGCTTGAGTCATTTAAAAAAGTATTCCACTTGGTGCGGCTTAGTAAAGAAAGTCTGTTTGCCTTGGTGGGTGACTCGCAGGCGCACTGGGTATAGGAGTGCGTAGTCGATTTGGGCCTCTCGCTACTTCTTTTTGAGGGCATGAACTTGCGTCGTTCTTCTTGCATGGTTGCCATGAAGTCTGGGTATATAGTGAAGTGAGTACCTTCGAAGGTCAGTTGGCGCTTTTCTTTAGCTGCCTTGAGACCAGTGTCCAAGCCCCAGCAGTTCAGTAGCCGGGCAATGATAGGGGAGGCGCGCTTCCTGGGGGAGGTCAGAGTCTGAGTGACCTGTGCGCCCTTTCAACAATGAACTGGGGTGAGAAAGATTCAGCATCAATTGTGTGGAGCAGGAGCCTTTCAATAAATTCTTGCATCTTCCCAGTGTTGGCGCTCTCGGGAATACCAAGGACCCAAATGCTATTCCTTCTACTGCGCGCTTCTAAATCTTCATTTTGTGCTACGATGACCTTCAGCAGTTTTTCCATGTGCACTTTATTTGTCTGAAGCTGGGTTGTGGTGTCAGAGATGCGCCTCTCTGCTTTTTTGATGCGTTCTTCATGGCCCTCTAGTTTATGCACAACAGCGTCAATTCGGTTATTCATTGCATTCATTTTCTCGGCTATGGATGTGAGGCTTTGGTGCACCTCCAGTCATATGGTTTTAATGTCGTCGTCCTGTGCAGGAGATGACCCTGGTGTAGGGGTATCGCTGGCCGCATCAGGATCATCCTGCTGCGTGCGGCTACTATCCCAGGCTTCAAACACCTGCCTGGACTGCTTCAGATCCGCCTTCCCCATGCTGGGTGCATTACAGTTGTGGGGGCCTTATCAGGCAAAAGATGTTCAGTGCCTGGTCTCTTCTTCCGTTACATGTGACAGCAAGAGGAGGATGGTCAATGCCAACAGCACAATGGAGTGGGATGAGATGTGGTCTGTGTCTCCACCACCAACCAGCTCTCTCCACAGGGGGCCGTAGAGGAGGTAGCAATGAGTCCTTGGCCAGACTTCGTGAAATAGGGCACTTCCCTGTGCGGGGGCCCGGGCGGTGCAAAGGTACTCCGAGCGGTAGGGCGCAGATGCTTTTGCCGCTGTGCTCTGCTGAATGTCCGTAAGCTCTTGCTCCGCCTGCCCCGATATGTGGGTGTCAAGTGTGATTAGGTTGATCAACCTTCAGCCAGGCATCTAGCGATCCGCCTAGCACACCTGCCACGGTGGTCGGTAGTGCACTGTTTTTGTCTATGTGGGCTTCATCACTCCGCTGAGAGAGCGCTGCTGAGCATGGGGCCAAGTGTTGGTAACTCGCAGCAATGCCAGGGTCGCGGCCAGCAAGACGGCAGTACTCTCTCAGCGCCGCCGTGGTTCGGACCTGGGTGATAGCAGCGGCGCGGTGCTGGCAAGCAAGGCAGAAAGGCTGATGGCACTGGCAGGACGTTTGGTGCTGTGGAGCATCTTTCGTTGCAGGCTAATGCGGGGTTCAGCGCAGCGGTGAGCTCTGGGGGTGGGCTGCTTGCAAACTCACTGCAGTCACCTGTTGTGTCCGAGATATGAGCTGATGCCGATGTAAGGTCCAGACTCCACCTGGGCGCCGCGGTGCTTGCATGGAGAGCTCTGGCCAGCAGCGGCTCCAGACATTCAGGTCTCCAGCAGCGGGGTTTCACGGCAGCGCTGCAGCAGCAGTTAGGAGCGTGCCCCGTGCACCAGACTTATGGGAGTTAGGCACGGGTGACCAGTCATTCCATCGCTTCAGTTATTTAGTGATTGGGACCATCTGGGTAGGATTTCTGATCGGATTATGGCACCGGGCTGCAGGAACCGCACTCCAGTGCGGCCATTCTGCTTGTGTGCCACCTAGCGCCCCCCCACATCAAATTATTTTAAGGGAAAATGAAGGCCCTCAAGCTGTTTAACATGGAGTTCCCAATTTGGCTGGTAACTCTTTTTATGGTTGAAATGGGAATGTTGAGATGTGTAGTAAAGGACCTATTGGCCATGTAGTACCTGAGGGAATACGTCATTGGAAAACAGAGCGTTAACAAGGAAATAATGCAGAAATCAGTGGCGAAACACTGTTTTCTGTAATGCCACAAATAGAGTTTTAAACTTGGGACGGGGGTACTCTTACCAACTTAATAAACCAACTCTGGTTAGATTAGTGCATGCTAAATACAAGCAGTACCATCAATTTAAAAGTAAAGAGTACAACACGATAACATTTCCAAACAAATTTAGAAAAGTAGAGGGCAATGTAATGAACAACAATTTACCCAGATCATCAAAATAGGTGAAGAGGAATTATAGATATGATTTTGTAAAACATTTTTTTAGGGAAAAAGCACATATAAAAAATCAAGCACTATGGGAAAACAACTGTTAGTTTTGAACTGAGACCTAGGCACAATTTCAAGCCAACCACATGATTGGTTATTCCAAGTGGGTTGTCCTGGTCAATGGTTCTACCTTCAGACATAAGGCCTGATTTAGATCTTGGAGGGACTGGTACCGCCGCTGCTTTTTCAGCGGTCTTCCGGCCTGCCACCTTGGTGGTCCACTCGCTTGCTTTCGATGTTAGCCGGTCAGTGGAGGGAAGACCGCTGCAGTACTGGCGCCTCCGCCAGAATCCTTCTCCCGCATTGACGGAATCAGAGGCAGAAGCTGCTGTGGAAGGGAATCCAGCCAAGATTCCCTCCATGCAGATTATGATGTGTCTTTCCATCGAGGCAATTGTGGCGGGGAATCCTCTTAGCATCGGGTTGGCAGAATGGAAGAAAAAGAGGAGAAAAACCATCTTTTTTCAGGGTCCCACCAACTATTCCATCTTGAACACCTCTATCCAGGTCCATCATGTGCTGCTACTACTTGACCACGATGCTTAGCCACCCCATTGTCGCCAGGATCTGAGGTAGGCTTTTGTGGTGAGTGTAGGTGTACATTTAATAGTGTGTGTATGTTGTTGGTGTGCAATGCTATATGTAAAACATATGTGCAGTGTCCACACCACCATGGCCTCAATCCATCAGGGCACTGCTGCCAGGACACTGCCAGCACAACTGGAACATCTAAATCTGCTCTGCAGAAACCCACCAGCATGATGGGGATGGAGTACTGTTAGCCAGGAGAGAAGCCCACAGTTGCAGCTGCAGCATCTAAATATGGCAGGCGTAATGCCTCAGCTTGACAGATTACTTGGAACCACCACCCAGGAATGTTCTGAGGAGGTGGTGGCGCCTGATTTAACCTGTGCACTACTCAGTGATTTTATGAATTCAACTGCCCAGTCATAATAATCTTCTCATAATCCCCCACATCCTTTTACAGCACTTCTTCTGTGTCTTTTTTTTTGTCCTCTTTCGCCTCCAACCACATTGAACATACCATCTGTCCGTACCTTTACTCAACGATCTGAGGAGACATAGGCTTTGTTATAGAATCTCTCGGCGCCTTCAGCCAGTAAAGGTACGTTGTCAGACCTGAATGTTACTTCCCCTCGAAAAGGGGAGAGGTTTTACTCCAGCCAGGTCCGCAAGAACCTGATGGACACCTTCGATGGCACGGGTGCCCAACATGGTACAAGGAGTAATCAGGAGGCATAATCATAGGACCCGCCCTTCATAAAAGTATAAATAAAGCGAGGGAACATAGACGGAGAGCACTCTTTCATCATTGGCTTACTTCCATTGAAGCAGCAGGTACCAATATGCGATCTTTTTCTTACTGCAAGCTCTGAACATGTCCATCTTGGATGCCTCATATAGTGATGTCAACCATTCTGAGTGAATAGGAGGGACTGGATCTATCCAATGCTTACATATTTGCCTCCTGGCCAGCAACATAGCATAAAAATAAGAGAGATCTGGCTGACCCTGTGATTTGACTGTTAAGACCAAAAATTATCAAGGTTAAGTCAATTTGGATTGGAGCTCTCAAGAGGTTTTCCAGCGTTTTCCCTATTTCTTCCCAGAATGAGGCGATAGCGGGGCAGTCGTTGAACAGATATATGTCTTAGGCTTCAACCAACCCACACTTCTTACAAATTACTTGAGACCCATTTAAAAATTTAGATGAGAGGAGATAAGTATGCACTGTGAACAGGTGGTTTCTCTTCAGCCAAGCAGGTTTAACTACGCTAAAGAGAGTTTTAAATGAATTCTGCCACAGAAGTTCACACTGTGCATTTGGAATATGTTCACTCCATATTTCATTTGCAAGTTTGAATTCACCATACACAGCCTCATTTATATCCCAGTACCAGTGGGAAACCTCTTACCTGCTGGCCTCACGACTAACTGTTGCTCAAGACTATTGCCCCCACTTATGGGGTTTTTATGTCTTAGCTGGGATTGTTTCCAACTATGCAACTGGATGTACTTACATTTTAAAAAACCCATGCCTACTCTCTCTCTTAGTTCTTCCCATCAGATCAGTGTTTCCTCACTAACAAGATCTCCCCATACTTTTAGCCCTGCTTCTTTGAGTGGTACAGCCAATCTGTCCTGGAGGAATTCCAGCGAGCCCGGTGAACCCTAAAGTGGCGCTAAGTTTGAGAAATAGTTAAGGCCCACCAAATATTTTAGTCTTGCCCATATTCTGGGAAATGCCTGGAGGACCTTGAGTTTGACCTTCTTAAAGAATTTTTGATCCCTGAATTTAAACATAAAGCCCTCTTCCGCTAAACCAGCCCCTCTTAGCATGGCTAGAAACATGCCTCCTCCCCCAGTGCTAACAGGCATTTTTAATAGCATCCGGGAATGTGAGAGTTGAAATGCCCAGGCATAATACTGTAGGTAAGGTAGCGCATGACCTCTATCTCTCTCCTCCGTCTTAGTTTTTTCCAAGCTATTCTGATAGTTCTATATACCCAAATAAAGGAATTTATTTCCAGCTGGAATTTATCAATGGTAAGTTTGTCAAAATGTAGGGGGATTGTGCTAAAGAGAAAGGTGATCTTGGGTAATATCGCCATTTTAACCAGATTTACCCTCCCCAAGATGGTTAAAGGGAGGTAGGCCCCTGACTTCATCTGTTTTTGGCATTCCCTTAAGACTCGCGCTAAGTTGGTTTCTGCAATTTTGACTATATCATGGACAATTCTGACTCCCAAGTATTGCATGCTGGGACTGACCTGGTGCTGAGTTCCCATAATATTCCAGGTCATAATCTCGGTCTTTCCGGCATTCACCTCATAGCCCAAGACCTGCCCAAATTCCTCTGCCAATCTGATGACTGCCGGAAAGGTTGTATCTAGATCTGCCAAAAGTATCAGGATATCATCTGCATACAGGGCCGCCCTCCTCTCCCATTCCCCATGTCTAAAAGGCACAATGCTAGGATCTTCTCTGGGCCTTTGAGCGAAAGGCTCGATATAATATCAAAATGTAGAGGGGATAGAGGACAGCCCTGTCGAGTGCCCCTGGTTATCCTAAGTGCTTTGGTCAGGTTTCCGTTAACCAGTAACCTGGCCGACGGTACTTGATATAGCAGCTGGATGGTACGACGAAACCTATCGCCCAAGTTGAACCTTTCCATGACTTCCGACAGGTAAACCAAATTCACCCTGTCGAAAGCCTTGGTGGCGTCCAGAGTTAAGGCTGCAAGAGGGAGTGAATAGGTGGAAGCGATATCTATTGCACCAACCAGATCATATGTGAGATCTGCTAGTTGTCTTCCTTTCACAAACTCTTTTTGATCCGAGTGGAGAATGTCATTTGCCACCAGTCCCAGCCTGGCTGCTAAAATGGAAGCAAAGATTTTATAGTCGACACTCAAAAGTGATATGGGTCGAAATGACCCACAGCTGGCTGGATTTTTGCCGGGTGTCAGAATCAGGACTACTGTGGCATCATTCCAAGTTCCAGGTGGGCTTATTCGCTTCAGTAGTATCTTATTAAATAGTTGTGTGATCAGGAGCCAGGCCGTGGGCCAAGATGGCCGCGCGGGCTCCCAGCTCCGCCGGCCTCCGTCTCCCACCACCATATCCAGCTTCCCAGCCGGCGCCCCAACTATGCTCCCGCACGGCCGAGATAAAGCGGCGCTGATCCATCCGCGCCCGAGTGCTCTGACGGCTTTCTGGCCGGAGATGTGTCGTCTCGAAGATCGCGGCCCGCCCCGACATGGAACCGGGGTCTAGGGTGCTGCAGTGCCCGGCCTCAACCTCAACAACAACGGCAGGGTGTATGGCGGAAGTACCGGTCTGGCGAGATGGGGACTCAAATTTTTTTTTGATTTTGACGGCGATCCTCGCGTAATACTGCAGCAATGGTGATATTTGACCCGCCTTTTTCAGTGGACGCTCGAAGGACTACCCCCCCCCCCCCCGTTGGTGGCTCCGTGTCTGTCTGCCCTGTGCCAACCGCGTCAATCCGGATGGAGGTGGGTGTCTCCCAAGGACCCCCCATTGGGATTAATTGCCAGCTACCCGATGGGCGGTCTCAGGACACGTTTCACCAAGTGAGGTGCACTCCGTGGTGGAAACGCCTTGCACGCAATGGTGCCTGAAAGGGTCTCGGACTCGATCCTGAATTGCTCTGCAGGGGCCACGAGAATGATGTGATCTGACACCCTGCGTGGATCGGCCTGGCATGATGAAGCTCCGCTTGATGCGGGGACTGGCGTTCCTGGGGGAGAGACAATGGAATTGCAGTTGGGAGATATCATGCCGGCCATTACGGCCTTGTATTCCTCTTTGCAACACAAGATGTGACCGAGGGGAGGGCCCTGGATGCCGACGTGCGAAGGGGTCGTCTCGGTGGAGCGGATTCCGCCCCGATGGCTGGACCACTAGAGGCTGTGGGGCATGGGGCTTATTGGCAGACGCCTCATGAGTAAACCCGGGACATTGTGATTTCGGGGCCAGATGGAGGCACCTTGTGTGCCCATGCCCGACAGGGGGACAGCAATGCTGCGCGGAGTTCTGCGCCTACAGCGGAGACGGAAGATCTTACGAAGGTACTACCTCCGGAAGCGTTACTTTGTTTTAACCATCAACCGATCTACAGCGACGGGCAGCGGTGGCGCTACGACATATCTTTTGTACTTTGTTTTGGACTGGTGGTAAAGAGTGTGCGCCGCCACTTTCGATCCCTGGTGGCCCTTGGGCATGTTGATGACGACGTCCTTCGACCGACATTATTGTATACTACCGCACCCCAAGATGACATCCTCGTCCCAGTCTGGTATTTTTGACTCATTCACACCTGTGGCAGAGGGTCTGGGCTGCATCGATACTTTGGTCCGGGCGGGCCTGGGTTAAGAATCGTAGTGCTGTTTTTTGTGTGCGGCTAGTGCGGGACTTTTCGTAGTCATTATCCTGAGCTACAATAGGGCATTTGGGAGTCGAAATGTTGCATGCTTATTGTTTTGTTGATTTGCTTGCCCGTGATTGTGACTGCTTTACGTACCACTACAGGTTTACCAAAATTTGAAAGGGGGAGGGAAAGGGTGGAGGGGGGAGGGGGAGGAAGGGGGACAGAGAGGGAAAATAGTGGATAACATGTCCTGGGGAGGTGCTAGTGGCGGGGGGTTACGGAGACCGGGAGTGTGTTTTCTTGTTCTCCTCTCTTTCTATATCTTTATTTTCCTTTCTTTAGGGTAATTCTGGGGCGACAGGCACGCTGTTAGTGGGGTAGGCCATAGCCATTACGGTGATGTAGGGTGGCGGGTGTTGGGGGGGTTTTGTTATTTTAGTTTGTTTTGTTCTATGGTCCCTTTTTCTCTTTCTTTCTTAGTAGGGTTGTCTGTATCTCCTTTTTTCATCCCTTTCTCTGTTGGGCATCTGCACTTGCCTCTATTCTATTGTCTCGGAAGGGTGGGGTTTTTCGGATGATGTTTTCGCCAAAGTGCTTGCTATTGTTTGACCTTTACTCCTGGCCTGCCTTTTGGCGGGCGTAGTGTGTTTTAGGCCGTATTGCTCATCACCGATTCCTGATTGCGTAGAGGGATACGCCCCTCCCGTCTCTTCTTGTTTATCGTATAGTGTGATGCCTTCGATGATATAGCCACAGCTACTTCTTCAAAACTATCAAAATGAAACCTCTTCCATCCTTGTGCTTCGTGGTGCCTACAACCATGTATTATGATTACACCGTGATTACTTCTTGAGCCGTAAATATGTGCAATGCTTCTGCTTATATTTCCTGAGTTTGCGGCCGGCCCCCGTGGTTGTAGGCCTGCGCTTGTACTGCTTTGATCGATTCAATAAAGGTTTTAAAAAAAAAAAAAATAGTTGTGTGATGGCTTGCTTTAAGTCTTGCTATTGGTTAGGACTTCTAGATGTTAGTGTGGTCTATCCTACCATTCCCTTACTTTAGGCCTATCTTCTACACAGAACTCTTTATATATGTCCTGGAAATATTCAAAAAAGGCCTCACGGATACCTTCGTCGGAGGATAAGGAGATTCCACCATTTCCCACAGTGATTTCATTTATATGGTTTCGAAGCTGGTCTGCTTTAATTTTCCAAGCAAGTAACTTTCCTGCCCCTTCCCCATACTCAAAACGGGCGATCTTGCTTGCCTCCCATCTATGAATGACCCTCGTTTGGAGAATGCCCTCCAGCTGTTCCTTTAATTGTTTTTGTTTATCCAAGTTTTCCTTCATACCCAGATCAGGCTGACTATTCAGTTTTGCCTCCACTACCCTCAATTCTGCCTCCAAGACTACAGTCTCTTCCCTATACTTTTTGCTCCTATGACTCGATCGGTTGGTGATGCTACCCCTCAAAAAAGCTTTGAGGGTGTCCCAGACCATGGCGATGTCTGCTGTGCCTAGATTGGTCCCCAAGAATAGATCCGTCTCTCTAGAGAGAAAGGCCATCTCTTCCTCTTCAAGGAGTAATATTCGATCAAAGATCCATGCTCTGGTCTGCTGGGACTGTGCCCAGTCGAGGTCTAATAAAATGCCTCAATGGTCCGACAAATGGGATGGCAAATATATTATATCTTTAACCCTACCCCTGAGGCTATGGCTAATCAAGATATAGTCTATTCTTGACTTATGTCTATAATTTCTATAAGATACACCCAATTGCTGACCTGACCTTTCCCTCCATATATCACAAAGGCCCGTTTGGGAAATCATAGTCTGGAGATACGCCCTGGATCTTGAGGGGACTGCTGCTCTACTGTTTGGGGATTTATCGAGTTTAAGGTTGAGAACGATATTATAGCCTCCTGCCCAAATCACTGGCTCTGGAACATCCAGAAGGTGTGAAAAGATTGATTCAAGAAAAGAAGGGTCATCCTGGTTTGGGCAAAAATACCCAACCAAATTGAGAAAGATGCCCATTAAAGTAATCTTTAGTATCACCCACCTGCCACCTGGGTCTTCCCTGTGTTGTAAAACCTGGGCCTTGGCTTGCTTTTTAAAGAGAATCTGCACCGCTCAAATATCGGCCGTCTGGTTAGTGCAGATAAAAGAATCCACCCATTTCTAACTCTTAAAAATTTCTTTCCTCTCTGCCTTAAGAAGATGAGTCTCCTGGATGACAATGACCTGCGCCGGGGAATCGCTCAAGTACTGCAGAATTCTGGCTCTTCTTGACCTGTATTACAAGTGTCAACATGATCACCTCACCCTCCCTGCACAGCAATTGCAAACCGATGGTTTGCTATTTTTTAATAACACAGTTTCTTAATCTTTGTGATGTTTATAAAAAAAATTGCAATACTTTAGACTTATCAATATTTTTTTTCTTGTAACTTCGTACTTATTCTCATTTCATAAATACAATTTTTCACATGAAATCAATCCACGTGTGTCAAACAAAAATACACAAACATTAATTGCAATAATACATAAACATGAATTTTGTCGTGAATCCCAATGCATTTCGGGATCTGTGATCCCTTCTTCAGGGGAACTGAAAAAGTGTAAAACAAAGTAGTTGTCAATACTCCATAAACAATACAAAGTGGTTCAGATAATATTATGTTTACATACACAAGAGGAACTGTCTTCAGTAATTATCATTGTACCATATAGTGAGTGGAGAAACCTTCACTAAAAGTAAGAGTGCCACGTGAAATCCAGAATAGAATCAAGTTACTATGAACACACTTCAAGTCAAGTCAAAGAGTATGTTTATTTAGATTGTAATCTTTAAACAAATACAAAACAGTTAATATTGATTTTAAAAAAGGATATTCCCCTGCAATGTTCCAGACTAAATCTAACGTTAAAATATTTCACCGCAATTTATAAAATGACTTTCCCCTAGGTACAAGACATTTAGAAATGGATGCTCATACAATCACTTCTTTAGTAAAGTCCTTACCCCGTATGGGTGAATAAAACCAACCAATTCTCCTAGACGAGATTTAAATTCATTCAATATAAAATTCTAAAAAAGTATTCTTGACTTATTATGAATCTCTGTACTCCCTTTATGAACTTCCCTAAAGCAATTGCAATGTCGATACTAGGCAATTCTGAAATAGGCTCAATCGCCTGCCCCCGAGTTCTTTCTACCATATTTTACAAATATAGGGCGCAGCCAAGCTTACGCAAATCTAAGATGTTTATACAGTCCAGTAGAATATGCACTGAATACCCTTTTGTACCCAGACTACATTTACAACTCCCATCAGGATCCAGCATTTTGGTTTTGATTTCTTTATTTATTAGCCATGGGTTGATCCCAATGCGCAATCTTAGGATCTCTTGTCTAAACCACGGGTTTGGTAGGGTATCCAGGTAGGGGAACCAGCTTTTCTTTGCCCATGAGTTCATCATGAACTTTACTGATGTTTTGTTACCAAGGTATTCCCTATCCGCGCTTCTAGTGACTTCTTGTCCATTAAACTTTAGCTCTTTTTTTGTGCACTCTACTTTTAGCGAATCTTGGCATATGTCCACTTTTATGTTCTCACAGGCCTGTACTATTTTCTTCTTACTCGTTTTTGCCCAATTTAAATTACTTAATTGTATCTCTTTCCCACACCATTGTGCAATTTTCTGTCCTTTTTCATTTCCAAGGCGTTTCCAAAATCTAATCACAGCTACTTGTGATTGTACCCCCCAAGCCGTTATTCCGAGTTCTGTTCCTTTTGCTTGCACCATTGCTTATGGGGGCCAAAGGCCAATGTCAGACAGGCCTGGGGGGTAAGATGCCCATAGCAGTCGGTGCAGTAAGCTCCTCAGAAGTGGCTCCAATCTCCCCCCCAGCCCTCTTTGTAGTTATCACATCGAACAACCGGCTGATGCTGGTGCTGCCGCCGCTGACCCAGTGGAGCCCCCGAGCCACCACTTTGCGGCCGCACCTCAGATCCAGGGCAGCCCCGTACCAGCGAGGAAAGTTGGGCAGATGTAGGACGCAGGAGGACTCCACGCACATCCAGCCAGTACGCTCTCAGCAAGACCCGCCACACACAGTGCATCAAAAAAGGGCAGCAAAAGGAAAAACCATAGAGAAGAAATCACAAAGAAGAATGCTCCGGAAGAATTCACAGTAGACGCCAGGTAGAGTTATATGCTAGGCATGGGGATAGATGATAGGTGTTCCGGAAGCAAGCTGCTGCTCAGGTAGCAGACGCCATGTTCTCCCCCCACTTCTTTGTCTACCTCTAAAATTACCCAAGAGCCCCCGTTTCAAGATGGTGGGACTCAGCTGCCAATAGGCAGGACTTTCTTTAGCTTCTAGGCTTCTATCATACATGACAGGGTCAAAACAGATTTTACCTTCTACATTAGCTAGAGCATATTTATCTAGGTGGGTCCTAGGGCTGAATAGAACAAGTCCTCCCTGGCATCTCCAAGCCAAAGGAGGTAGTGCTAAAGCTGCTCTTTGTTCTTCCAACTGGTCCTGTCCACTCCCAAATAGCTAATCCCTGCTAAGTGGACAACAGTTAGCACTGATTGACCGATCCTTGGTCCACAAGCAAGCTATTGGCTCAGCAGAAAATGGCAGTGCTGGAGTAGCCTTGTGAGGAGCTATCTCATGTGGCACCCAGCCAGATGGGTTGATAGCTTGCTGGCTTGAAGGTGTTTATTGATTGTGCCCCCTTCCCCTGTAACTGTAGTGGGTGACCTGTACTTTCTACAGCCCATACGGCACCTGTTGGAGATACAGAGTAGGAGCCAGGCAAATTGTTGTAGCTGCAGGGTGGAAGTTGCAGCTGGTATCCTGTGGATGATTCCCCCAGGCATCCGGTGGGAGGGAGAGGGGATCAGTGGCTCATGGGTGAACACTTCCTTGCACGTCCGGCTGGAACTTTGCCAGTGGTGTTTGTCTGGGCAGGGGAGAGCTTGTGACTGGGGAGAAAGGAAGCAAACAAGGAACAGGTGAGGGAGCTGGAGAGGTGGTTTATGAAGCTCAGCGTAGCAAGCAAAGTGTATTTGTGTTTCTGATGCTCCTGCTTCCACTAACTTCAAGTTGTTACAAAGTTGCAACAAGACTGACTGGCAAGGAATCCCAGGATATCTGACTATAACATTATCTCAGGTGTTTCTGCAATGTTTTTTCTAGGCCTGGGCAGTAAACGTCATTCTGTTCACAGAGTTTGCAAAAAAAGTTTAAAAAAGTAAACAAATTAGTGAAAGGTATAAATAAAAGTATAATATAAAAGTACCTGACCAGGTTTAATTAATTTTCAATTGGTCTTACTTTGAAATAGCTGTACAATTTAGATATGAGGTTTTGGGGCATTCTTTAGTCTTTCTACTTGTATAACGGTCCAGCCCAACCCCAGTCCCGATAAGGACCTAACTCCTTTGTGTGTCATCTATCAGTTTATCAGCATGAACTATCATCGTGAGCTGATTGGGGTCTGGGTTGGAGAATCCAATTATGCTGCTTGAAGTTGAGAATAAAGTCAGGCAACTCACCCGACTGAGCTTGTCTGGTCCAGATCAAATTCCCCTTGAGTTTTATGCAGCCTTTTTACATTTCCTTGCACCTCTTTTATGTGATCTCTTTAACTCTTTTGAATCTCTTGGACAGATGCCTGAATCTTGGTCAGAGACAAACATTGTATGTTTCCTTAGAGAGGGAAAGATCCTATGTTATGTGGGCCATATCAACTGATGTTGTTGATTAATGTAGATTCAAAAATCTATACACAGATCTTGGTCAATAGATTATCTTCTGTCATCTTGGGCCTGGTTGATTAGAATCAGCATGGGGGTATACCGGGTATAGACACTACCGCTCATGGTATTACAGCTATTACTTCTTTGGAAACTGAGTTGGATGAAGGAGGCACATCGGAATGATACTTGATGCAGAAAAGGCATTTGACGGGGTCTCCTGGGCATTCCTATTGCTAGTTATGGCTGCTTTTGGATTTGGCCCCTGGTTCATCAGCTGGATTCAGTAGTTGTATAAATGTCTGAGGGCTAGAGTCTTCTGTTCAGTTACTCTTTCAGACCCTATACTGATAACCAGGGGTACTCAGCAAGGGTGTCCTTTGTCAACTCAGCTGTTCCCACTATATATCAAGCCTTGTTTAGTCATTGAGTGGCTTAGGAGATTCACTCGCTGCAAAAACATCGGTTGGTGCTTAAGGTCTTAGCCTACATGGACAATGTGGAAATTTTGACATCTTCCCCGGCTACCTCTTTAACGGAAATAGACACAATTGCGAATAAATTTAGCACTGTGTCGTGATATAAGCTTAATTTCAATAAGACTCAGGTTGTGAACAATATCTCTGGCTTAGGATAAGACAGGCGTTGGGTACACTCAGCAATATATTTTGGGATTCAATTATCGCTAAAATTGACAGATTTAATTGAGTTCAATTATGGTCAACCTTTTGCAAGGATAGCAGAGAACTTTGCTAACTGGAATAGATTACATCTGTAGATATTTAAGAGATGTAACCTTTTTAAAATGATTGATTAAACAAAAGGAGGTGCACCGAACACAGCACATGTAGTCCGTTGTGATTTCTTCAATCTCTTCCTTTATTTCAAAATCGATATCAGTTCATAAAAACAGCCAACGCGTTTCGTACCCCAAAACCAGAAGTTTTTTGGAACTTCATTATTCATTAGGGCTTATGTGGAAAATTGCAAGTTTGCAATAAGGTGATAAAGTATGGTACTTCTTGCGGTGGAGAGATATTCCAAAAATTGTCAATATTTGACACTTTTTATACCGGGATGCAATTAAGCTCTCAAGTAATGGCCTAGAAAACAGTAGTCCACGTGGAGAAGATATACTCAAAATTGTAAGATTTGGCAACCGTGATAAGTGGTCGTGCCTTTTTTCAGGAATGCCATGGCATAAAAGTTGTCAACTATTGACAATTTTTTGAACATCTCTCCACCACAAGAAATACCATACTTTATCACCTTATTGCGAACTTGTTTTTTTCCACATAAGCCTTGATGAAGATTCAAAAAACGTCTGGTTTTGGGGAACGAAACGCTTTGGCTGTTTTTATGAACTATTATCGATTTTGAAATAAAGGAAGAGATTAAAAAAATAACTACGGACTACATGTGTTGTGATGGTGCACCTCCTTTTGTTTAATTTGCAGTGGGAATCTGTAACCAGAGGCCCCAAAAGGTGACAGGTGCCAGAGTATTGTGCACAACCATCCTTATACGGCAGCAGGGATATAGTGAAGTGTTAACCAAGAGGTCCGTCACTTCGTATTGTTTTTGGTTTATTATTAAAATGATTGCCTAACCTCACTACATCTATCTTATGTATAGCTGCCTATCTCCCTAAAGTCTTTTTCATAAGATCGAGGCATCCTTCCAGAAATTCATCTGGGGCTATTGCAAACCTAGGTCAAAGAAACAGTGCCGTAACTGTCGTGGGAGAGTTGGGGTCTCTCCCTACCTGAACTTTGGATGTAGTACCTGGGCATATTAATGACCATATTAGTCAAGGTTATTGGTAGGGAGTCATTGTTCCTAGGGTGCTTATTTCCAGAGTATTTACCATGGGGTGACTTTATCGCTCCTTGTGTCTGTAGCATTTATACGGTCTACTTTAAAAGGACTAGGTTTAAGACCCTGTGGGTGTATCTTTCTGTCTGGTCTTATTTTAAAAAAAATGGTACAGTTTATTACTCAGTATAACAATTATACATATTTGGGTTATAATCCTAATTTGCCTCTGCATATACATGTGAGTTTTTGGGAATCTTGGGAAGGCTCCTTACTCCCTACATTAGGGTAATTATTTGAGTGTGGCTCTTTCCTCTCATCTCTATGTTATGAAGGTCAGACAAGATGCAAAATGCTTCAGATGTAGGGTTGAGCTGGTGTAAGCTGTACATAACTTTGTCGCTTGCCCGCAAGTTAAATTAGTTTGGGATTCCATTTTAGGAAAGCTTAACCGCACTACTTTTCAGGCTAATGTGGTGTGGAATACCAAGCTACAAGTATTAGGACATTCTCTGTAATTTCATTGCATCTAATGGGGATATATTTCTTTGCAATATGTTTGTCAAGATTAGTGCTGGCCTGGCATTGGCTTCTCAAGCCTTACATCACTATATCTATCTTTTCAAGTGTAGAGCTCTCTATCTCCCTAAAGTCTTTTTCATAAGATCGAGGTGTCCTGCCAGAAATTCATCTTCGGCTATCACAAACCTAGGTCCGAGATACAGGGCCTTAACTGTCATGGGAGAGTGGGGTCTCTCCCTACCTAACATCCGAGTGTACTACCTGGCCACATTTATGTCCATTTTAGTCAAGGGTCTTGGTAGGGAGTCATGGTTCCTGGGGTGCCTATTTCCAGAGTATACACCATGGGGTGACTTTATCGCTCCTCATGTTGGTATCATTGATACTGTCTACTTTAAAAGGACTAGGTTTAAGATCCTGTGGGTGTATCTTTCTATCTGGTCTTATTTAAAAAAGATGGTACAGTTTATTACTCTATGTAACAATTATACATATTTGGTTTATAATCCTAATTTGCCTCTGCTGATACATGAGAGGTGTTTGGAATGCTGGGAAGGCTCCTAACTCCTCATATAAGGGCAATTATTTGAGTGTGGCACTTTCCTCTCTTATGAGATCATGCAGCAGCAGTTTTCCCTCACCGTGCTGGATTCTTTCAGTATTTTTAGGTTCAGCATATTTTAGGCAATATAAAATCAGAATACGTCTGTTGTACTCCAAATAGTTTTCTGGATTACATGAGGAATTTTCCCCTCAAGGGAAATGTAAGCCTTGTCTACAAAATGATTTCTTCAGCTGAGGTGAGGCAGAGTGGAGCCAGCACCTCAGGGTGGGTATAACCTCAGATGATTTTAGGCAAACTAATGTGCTGGTGCACAGAGTTTTGAATGTTTCGGAGGTCAAAGCTCATCATTTTAAGTTCATCAATGATCTTTATTTTACACCCTTTCTTCTCTATGTTATGAAGGTCAGACAAGATGCAACATGCTTCAGATGTAGGGCTGATCTGGCGGAAGCTGTGCATATCTTTATCGCTTGCCCGAGTGTTAAATTAATTTGGGATTCAGTTATGGGAAAGCCTAACCACACTACTTTTCTGGCTAATGTGGTTTGGTGTCCCAAGCTACTAGTATTAGGACATTCCTTTGCAATTTCATTGCATCTAGCGGGGATATATTTCTTTGCAATATGATTGGCAAGATTTGTGCTGGGCCAACATTGGCTACTCAAGGAAGCCCCCAAATCCTATGCTCTGCTGGCATGAATTTCAGAATACCGGCATTTTTTAAAGTTTCCCTAATAGTCAATTCATAAGCATAGGACTAGCTTAAGGAGAATCTGAGACCCAACGAGGGGGGTGCTTAGCTGTTTTTGGACATATCATGGATGGCCATGGCCCATAATAGTTTGTTATTCAGACGCACCCTTTATTTTTATATTGACCGTTATAGTATTTTGTTTCATGCTTTTCTTATTTCTCTGATGATGGCATGTAGTTTTTCACATTGGGATTTTATTTGGCTAAATGTGTGTATTCCCTGTGGAATTAAAACTTATTCCAATAAAAAACAAACAAGTAAACTATTGACCTCTGAGTCTTTAACTCTCCCAATCAAACAAAGATTTGTTTTCCAGTTCATGAGGTGTAATGAGTAGCTGAACTGGTATTAAGCCTGGCAGCTTACAGTGCATTTTTACAGATACTTTTATGCTCAAGTTATCAAAAATCTGATTTCAACCTAAAGTCAGATTTTAAAAACTAAGCAGAAAATAACTTTGAAACAGTTTTGTTATGTTATGTTATGTTATGTTATTTGTACACTTCTATAGCGCACGGCCACTCCACTGGAGTATCCCGGTGCTTTGACGAAGACTCCCAACCGAAGATGGGGAGAGAAAAAAAAAAAACATAACACCAAAAGAGCGTACAGACATAAAAACAGCCTCAAAGATTACGGGAAAAGCCAAGTCTTAAGGGCCTTGCGGAAAGACAGAAGACTGGAAGTCTGTCTTAAAGAGATTGGAAGATCATTCCATGCATGAGGGGCTAAGTGCTGAAAAGTTTTCTAGCTCTCTTCTAAGCAGAGGTGGAAAATAAAGATCTTAATCCCACCTAGGCCTGTTATGGAAAAGTATAGCCTGGCCTACAATGTGAAATAGCAATTGCCTTTTATTTTTATCAGAGGGCATACTACTTATTTTTATTTGTATGTATTAGCTTGTTATCCTCTGTGTGCATTTTAATTGTGATTTATAAATATATACAAGTAGGCTTTATCTACATGGCAAAAGCAGTTTTCTCTGCCATGTGCACTTAAGCTGCAGTCTGCCACAGCACAGTGTCGCTCGTGGAAGAAATATGTTTTGCCACATATGTGGGTGGTACGAATATATATTAAAGCCCATATATGATATTTCCATGCCATAGGTGCCCTTTAAATACCATTTACAATGGACTTACAGGGAAGTTAACTAGGCCAAATAGAAAGGTCCAACGTACTGCATGTGTTTTAGAGGGAATGCATAGGCACATTACTTCTGATAAGTAGTGGTAAAGTGCTCAGAATCCTAAAACCAGAAAATTGGGTATAGAAAAAGGCAAACAATCTGGGGTGGTGCTGCAGAGAAAGGTAGATTTGCTATATGTAATAATTACCCATTCCAAAGAGGATTTCTCATAATGCTGTGGCAATTCTGCAACATGGAATTACCCATGTCCTCAAAATCAGAATTAGGGATAAATCAGAATTAGATACTGAAGTGCGCACAGTTTTTATTCATAACAATTCCGATCTAAAGCATGATGACATTGTAACTAAGAATCCATTTAAAAACATGTGTTTAAATGCGGGATTGAAGGTGCTGAATACCCCTGATGTTTGTTTTCTTTTGGTTCTCTCTCTTTTTTAGTACCGGGGTTCTCACAAGGCAAGGGTGTACGAACGAGAGGACTTCAAAGGTGGTATGCTTGAGCTGGTGGAAGATTGTGCATCTCTCTATGAGCACTTTCAATACCACAAATTTCAATCCTGCAACATCTTAGA
This sequence comes from Lissotriton helveticus, assembly GCF_964261635.1. NCBI lineage: Eukaryota > Metazoa > Chordata > Amphibia > Caudata > Salamandridae > Lissotriton > Lissotriton helveticus. Next base: position 450,119,161 of record NC_136061.1, read on the forward strand.
AGGTTCCTGGATCTTCTATGAACAGCCAAACTATCGAGGCAAACAGTACCTGCTCAAGCCTGGGGAATATAGGCGATACACCAATTGGGGGGCCATGAATGCTAAAGTTGGCTCCATACGGCGCATCATTGATGTGTATTAAAGATTAAGCATTGTTGTTCAACCTTGAATATTAGTGTTCAACCTAAATAAACCCTGTGATTTTAGGTAATCCATTTTGCCAGTGTTTACTACCTTGTGGAGAAAGTGGTTTGTTAGATGGGGTAATTAGAGCCTACCACAAACAAAAAAGTAATTAACTTCTTAGGTTCAGTCAAAAGTTTCATTAATTTAAACTTGAGCTCAACTCCTGGCAGCTATGGCACAGAACAGACAGACTTAGCTTCACAAAAGTGTATAAAGCATTTAGAAATACTAAAACAGTTGAAATAAAAATCAAACTTCAAAATGTAATCAGCAAAATGACACCAAATGAGAAAAATCCAAAACTGGGAATCAGAGAGAATATTTTGTAAAGATGTATGTGAAAAAAGTACCAAGCAAAAGTAAAGTGCCAAGCGTTATTAATAGATGGGGTAGGTGCAATTTTAGTCTGATTGCAATTGAGGCTGGGATGAATACATCAAATGGTTTGCTTCTGGTGAAAGTATTTTTGGGGGGAGTTTTATATAGCGCTAACTAGACTTAGAGGTATTAGAGTGCTTTACATGAGCACCATTTGTGTTGCAGAAGGACACATTCATTTTTGTTAGGCACCGGGAGATTAAGTGATTTGCCCAGAATCACAGGAAATTGGGCGTCCCTGCCGAGGTTAGAACCTGGTTCCCCAGCTTCAAGTTGGACCTCCCTAGCTCTTAAGCCACATACTCTCCCCTAAGCATTGAAGTCAAAATGTCAAAATAAGCTTCTAAATCCCACTGGTCTGAAGGAAATGTTTAAAAAAAAATCCAAACATCCACAGACGTATACATCTAAGCTTTCAGAACCATAGGAGATGCCCCTAGACACTCACAGGTTGTCAGGCACAGGCCAACCGCAGAGTCCAGTCCAGGTCCAATTGCTTCTGGTCAGGTGGACACTTTAGGAAAAAGCCTCCTTGCAGCTTGTTGTGTCCCTGCATCCACACAGGAGGGCAGCCAACTGACCTGTAGAGCCCACTTATTTGTCCTGGGATAAAGTGGGAGAAGTCCCAGCCCTTCAGTTATCCTCTCAAACAACAGGTGCAGTTCCTCGTCTAATCTTCCACAGCTTCAGTAATTACTTTCCTAGACTCATGGGATGCCTTGGGGAGCCATATTCATGCCTGAAACCAGCCACTGTGTGGGGATAACTCCTGAGTACTAAACTAACCAATGGGGTGAGAGTTTGTGTGGGTAACCCTGCCCACTTATCAGTAGTTCCTGTTTGCCTTACTGCAAATAGTCCCCAAATTCCATGTCTCAGGGCATTTTAAAGGAGGTGAAAGTCTTCGGCCACACCAAAAGTGAATTATGAGGCTTGTGGGTGTGTAGGGACGAGAACTATGTAAATTACTAGTGCTTTCCCTTATCTAAAACTAAACTCTAGCTTGATGCAAATCATATGCCCACAACAAACTAGGAGAGAGAAGGCTGGTTGGACAAATGCAGGTCCTCCATCACCCAGACTTTTACAAGAATTGTCTTGGCAACATGGCATCCAGTTTTCTTCCTTTTAACTGCAATAAAGTGTTACATGTGGCTCAAACAGACCTGTCAGGTAGGATTTGACACTGTGGTGCCCACAGCCCCTATCTAGAAGATTCTGCAGAGCTTAGCGGAGTCATCTCTGCACATTCAGATGAATATTTTTTGTAGCTCATGGGAGGAATTTGACTCCTTGTTCCTACTTCATTCAAGGCTGAGGACAGGCTTAGAGACTAATGCTAATTAGCATTCTGAAAGCTCAGGCAGGTAAAGAGAAACGTTCAAAAAAGTTACTTTTTCTTAATATTGAATAGAAATCCGACTTCAACATTGAATGGGATATTTAATAACAGAATAGTGGTTTCATTATTTTTCCATCAAGTCCCATTCATGGGATACCAGATGAGCATTTTAATCTGTACTCTATTTTTCCACATAAGACAGCCAGGCCTACCACAGCGAAAAAAGCTTTTAGGGATTTGTCACTGTAGGGATATGTTAACATTTATTTTCTGAACCTCCCACTATTAAATACTATGAGCCCTACCTTGTGTGGGTGACAAGGCCTACAAAGGGGTGACTTTCTAACATTTAAAAGGGAGGTTTTTACCTTTCAAAAAGAGTTAAAAGGTTGCACTGCAGGTTTAAGCTGGAGCAGCCAGGCTTCAATATTAGGCCTAAAGTTATGTTTTCCTTGTCTCACTAGTGGATGACAAAATAAGTGCTGCAGTCCACATGTGACATTTAAGTTTCCATTAGAAGAGTGCAGTTCTACTCAATATACTATGGCCTTATTGTAGAGTTAAATAAGCCAATCATGTGTTAACGATTTTCTATATATTTAGGAGTCACAGCACATACACTACACACTGAACAGCAGTGTCCCAGTGTGCACAGTCTAAAACCCAACAATTATATTCAGCAAACGTGGGAGTGAGCAAACGTTCCTCGTTCTATTTAAGCATTTTACAAAGGTTTATCAGAAATTCCCCAACTGCAGATCAATGTTAAAGGGAGCAGAGATAGTTTAATGCTAGGCCCAGACTGGTCGATGCGGGCACCGGGCAATCCCCCGGTGCGCCGCAAGGGTGGAGGCGGATTTTGGGCCCTCGGGGGTCGTTTTTGTTACAGGGACATTTTTGCAGTGTTGCTGAAAAAATGGCCCTGTAACAAAATCGGCCGAAAACCGGCACTGGCAAAGAGCGCGGTCGCACCCCCAACCCCCCCGGCCGGCCGAGCATTTTGCTCAGATGTGAGTCCCTTGCTCACTGCACCATCAGGATTCAAGCAAGCCGGGCCGAAGACGGCTGTAATGCCAGAAACCGGTCCCCGGAAGCTTGTTTCCTTTCCAGTAAAGAATTGGCTTGGTAGTTTGGTCTGCCCTGTTCCCATGATGCACTGGGCCAGGGACAGACTAATTTGCATGTAGCCAGGTTCTGAACTGGGATGGTGCAGTGAGCTAAAAAACGGTGATGGATCAAGCCCTGATCTGTTGACTGGGTAGGAGTGTTCTGATTAACTCAGATACTCTGTCCATCACCACCCCCCTTTTTGAATCGTTTTGGCCACCACAAGTGTGGAAGGGTATGCTCAGATGTGAGTCCCTTGCTCACTGCACCATCAGGATTCAAGCAAGACGGGCCGAAGACGGCTGTAATGCCAGAAACCGGTCCCCGGAAGCTTGTTTCCTTTCCAGTAAAGAATTGGCTTGGTAGTTTGGTCTGCCCTGTTCCCATGATGCACTGGGCCAGGGACAGACTAATTTGCATGTAGCCAGGTTCTGAACTGGGATGGTGCAGTGAGCTAAAAAAGGGTGATGGATCAAGCCCTGATCTGTTGACTGGGTAGGAGTGTTCTGATTAACTCAGATACTCTGTCCATCACCACCCCCCTTTTTGAATCGTTTTGGCCACCACAAGTGTGGAAGGGTATGCTCAGATGTGAGTCCCTTGCTCACTGCACCATCAGGATTCAAGCAAGCCGGGCCGAAGACGGCTGTAATGCCAGAAACCGGTCCCCGGAAGCTTGTTTCCTTTCCAGTAAAGAATTGGCTTGGTAGTTTGGTCTGCCCTGTTCCCATGATGCACTGGGCCAGGGACAGACTAATTTGCATGTAGCCAGGTTCTGAACTGGGATGGTGCAGTGAGCTAAAAAATGGTGATGGATCAAGCCCTGATCTGTTGACTGGGTAGGAGTGTTCTGATTAACTCAGATACTCTGTCCATCACCACCCCCCTTTTTGAATCGTTTTGGCCACCACAAGTGTGGAAGGGTATGCTCAGATGTGAGTCCCTTGCTCACTGCACCATCAGGATTCAAGCAAGCCGGGCCGAAGACGGCTGTAATGCCAGAAACCGGTCCCCGGAAGCTTGTTTCCTTTCCAGTAAAGAATTGGCTTGGTAGTTTGGTCTGCCCTGTTCCCATGATGCACTGGGCCAGGGGCAGACTAATTTGCATGTAGCCAGGTTCTGAACTGGGATGGTGCAGTGAGCTAAAAAACGGTGATGGATCAAGCCCTGATCTGTTGACTGGGTAGGAGTGTTCTGATTAACTCAGATACTCTGTCCATCACCACCCCCCTTTTTGAATCGTTTTGGCCACCACAAGTGTGGAAGGGTATGCTCAGATGTGAGTCCCTTGCTCACTGCACCATCAGGATTCAAGCAAGCCGGGCCGAAGACGGCTGTAATGCCAGAAACCGGTCCCCGGAAGCTTGTTTCCTCTCCAGTAAAGAATTGGCTTGGTAGTTTGGTCTGCCCTGTTCCCATGATGCACTGGGCCAGGGACAGACTAATTTGCATGTAGCCAGGTTCTGAACTGGGATGGTGCAGTGAGCTAAAAAACGGTGATGGATCAAGCCCTGATCTGTTGACTGGGTAGGAGTGTTCTGATTAACTCAGATACTCTGTCCATCACCACCCCCCTTTTTGAATCGTTTTGGCCACCACAAGTGTGGAAGGGTATGCTCAGATGTGAGTCCCTTGCTCACTGCACCATCAGGATTCAAGCAAGCCGGGCCGAAGACGGCTGTAATGCCAGAAACCGGTCCCCGGAAGCTTGTTTCCTTTCCAGTAAAGAATTGGCTTGGTAGTTTGGTCTGCCCTGTTCCCATGATGCACTGGGCCAGGGACAGACTAATTTGCATGTAGCCAGGTTCTGAACTGGGATGGTGCAGTGAGCTAAAAAACGGTGATGGATCAAGCCCTGATCTGTTGACTGGGTAGGAGTGTTCTGATTAACTCAGATACTCTGTCCATCACCACCTTAGTGGCTGTTCCAGTCTCTCTTGTGTCCGTAGCACATGTGTGTAACACTATAGGATACTACTAGTTGTTCCTGCTGATTTTGAACTCCTTTTCTTAAACAGCCTACAAGAGAAAACAAATGTGTTTTATTATTGCACACTTTGTGTTTCACTTAGGAAAATCTTAATAATAACAAATATAATTGTTTATAAGCAAATAAGCTTGGTTAATACTCTTCAATGGCGGCGAGAGCTCTGGCAAGCATATAGCAGAATATTGAAGATTTTTATACATTATGTGCATACCGCAAATCCATCTACGAACCAACTACTTAATTTTCAGTCTCTCTGAAAAACAATTCCTCATTAGTATTACATTCTAGAAATGGTTTCAGTTTTTGCTGCCTTATTCTTTCAGTTGAAAGCTAGGGTGCATAAAGACTCACCTAATGCTGAATCAGTTTTAATTTTTAGAATCCACATACTTCATGAAACTTTATGAAACATACTTATGTTGCAGAATGCTTGTTTCTGAAACGTGAGCAATGGAGTAGAGAGCTAAACATAAAAGATCGTTTTAGCATAAAGGAAGAGTTCTATTGTGGTGGAGACAGCACAGCAAGGTGTTGGAAGGCATCTGCAGAATTACAATACTCCATACAACATCTTCATACCACATATCACTTGCCCAGTCCCAAACATTGTTCTTTCATTCTCATGGAAAAATACAAATAGTCCCTGCCACATATTGAAAACAATACAATTCAGTCAATCATGATAACTTTATTTCGCCACTCCAAGTGACATAAAAAGTATTCTACAGTAATCCTGCAATAAAATTCAAAACATATTAAATAGCAAATCGCATACAAATACATAAAACCATATTATAAAATACGTATAAAAGATAGAATATATAGCATAATAAAAACAATCATTCATAATTGTCATTACTCCTGTTATTTGTACATTTAGTCGTATAGAATAGATTTTCTCCTCCGAATAGCTGTCAACAAAAATGAAGCTACATAATATCAGACAAAAGGGTTTGGCAATAGTTGGAGATAACATAAGGCTGGATGGCATTGTCTAAAACAAAGTCTACATAAAAGTGGTCACTATACAATTGATACTTGTGTGAAAAAGGCATCTTTTTGCATGGTCAACCCCACTTTTTGTGGAATGGTGCTGCTGGTTTTAGACTGTGTGCACTGGGACAGTTCTAAAAAGGACCTGTGCATGTGCTCTGACCCCTAAATATCCCAATATTGGCGAACTCCTAATTGTCATATTAACCTTTCCTATAAGGCAATAGTATATGGTGCCCAACTTACACCTGTGACATATAAAGTTAAATGTCACCTTTGGATCACGGCACTACTGTGCCATCCAATAGTGTAACCAGGCAAACATGACACCAGGACAGCCACTGTAGCCTGGCAGCTGTAGTTGTTTAAACCTGCGGCCGGACCTGTAAAAATAAATCTTTTTTCACAGGTGAAAACTTCCTTCTAAATATTAATGAGTCAATCCTGTTTAGGCCTTGTAACCCATAAGGCAGGGCACATGGTATTTAAAAATAACACATTTAGAAATTTAAAGTTAACATATCCTTACTAGTGTCCAAAAAGCCTGGCACAATATTAGTTCTGCTATCTCTGCTTTGGTACCAGCAAGAAAAATGATTAAACCACAATGTTTACCATTTATTGAAAATAGTACTCAATGGTGAAGTCAAATTGTAAATATATATTAGGGAAAAGTAAATTTTATAAAGTTACCGTTTTCATGCCTGATGCTACCGGATGCTAATTTAAATTAGCTCTCTAGCTGTGGACCAGTGAGGGCATAGCCCTAATGAGAAAATAAGGAGAGATAATGGTGTGGGGTAGTGTTTTCTCTTTCCCTGGCAGCAAGTCCAGTTGTGGTGTACCCATGAGATTGATTTACTTCTAATGGGCCTTCCCTGTCACAAGCAAATAGTAGGTTATACCTGCATTTGTTCTCCCAGTCAGGCAGGAAAAATATCCAGTTGGGGAGTGCTAACCCAGAACTGGTTTGAAGTGACCAACGAGAAGGGCACTGCTCATTACTTTGGCCACTCTACTAGGTGGGCACACTAGCTATGCACAAAGGGAGAAGGGTTTCCCCCATCTTGGATTTTAGGAGTGAGAGGCACTGTGGGATTGTTTTCAGTAGGGAAAACACGAACAGCTGCCAATGTAGGTTGAGTTACCCCTGGGAACCTTTAACCCATTGGTTATGGAGGGGCCAGTTGTCATCCCCAACCACTAGATGGTGCTTGATATAAATGTGGCATCCCGCAGGCCCCTTCTTCAGAACCCTTTCTGGACCTCTGGAATAGCAGAAGAGGGCCATGCCTGCTGTCTGTGAGCTCAGAGGAGCCAAGAAGTACTATGCCTACTTTCTTTTGTCCCCAGGACAACGGCGTAGCCTCCAAAGGTAATATGGCTTACCTACAGTGCCCCCTTACCAAAGGGACTCCCAAAGTGAATTGAGGCTTGCAATAATGTATTTGATGATACACACGAAATTAAGTAACATTATCCTGAAAGTACTAGAGGACTATAAGAAGTTAATAATTCAGGCGAAAACTTCCTATTTTGCCAGGAAGATCCAAGATGCCGCTCACTCTAGTAGAGAATTATTTTCCACCGTTAATTCCTTATTGAGTTGTCCCCAGGGTGCGACCTTTAAAAAAGACAATGTATTCACGGATAAGATGCGTCCTACTTCCAGAATAAGGTCCAATCCGTGTATAAGGATCTATCCAGAGCAGCGGACAGTGCACAGGTCGAGCTGAGTGGGCTCAATGGCATTTGTAATGCACAAAGTGACCTTTCTATGTTCTCCCCATTGGATGAGAATGTGCTGGCTGATCTACTACTGGCCACTAAGTCAGGCTCTCCACTGGACCCCTGTGCTCCACCTGGCACCGGCAGAGATCAGCGGCTTACTACTGCCGGTACTGAATCAGGTTGTGAACTCTGGAATCTTTCCATTAGCCTGGAAAAATGCCTGTATTCGGCTGTTGCTCAAGAAGCCCAAGTTAGACCCCTCTGATGAGAAGAGCCATTGTCCCATCTCTTGCCTGCCGCTGCCAGCCAAGCTAGTGGAGAAAGCCATTAATGGGGAGCTATCATCCTACCTTGAGACATGGCATATTCTTGATAGTACCCAGCATGGCTTCGGTGCGAATCGTTCAACGGAATCTGCTCTACTGATGGCAGCTGAGGAGATTCGGAAGGGGATGGATGAGGGAGGCAGGGTCACATTGGTTCTGCTGGATCTTACAGCGGCCTTTGACACCGTAAATCATGAGGTACTTATCCAACGACTGCAGGATATTGGTGTCAAAGGCCTAGTGTTAGATCTCCTCTCCTCCTTCCTGTCTGACAGGAAACAAGTCATCTGTTGGAACGGACATCAGTCAGACAAATTTTCCCTTCCAGGAGGAGTTCCCCAGGGTTCGGCGTTATCGCCCACCCTGTTTAACATCTATGTCTCCCCCCTGGCCAAGAGAATAAAGAATCTAGGTTTCAAGCTGGTGTCATATGCTGATGACACTCAGCTGATCGTTTCCGTGCCCCACTTTGTGGATTCCATGGCTGTTGACTTCGCCTGTTGTATGTCCGAAGTCATGCAATGGACGAACTTGAACTTTCTAAAATTGAACACTGAAAAGACGGAAGTCCTTGAGTTGGGACAGAAAGAGTCTATCTGGAACCATAATTGGTGGCCTACATCTGCTGGAGTCTGTCCGGTCCCAGTGCCGAAAGCAAGGAACCTGGGGTTCATCTTTAATAAAGATCTATCATGGAAGCCCCAGGTGAATCAGGTGGTTTCTGTCCTGTTTTTACATGCTTAAGGGCCTGAGAAAGATCCTGCCGTTTATTCCTTACCATCTTAGGAAAATGGTTATAATCGCCACTATCTTTTGCAGATTAGACTATGGAAACGCCCTCTATCTAGCAGCAGGTTGTGTTCAACTGGCCAAGATGCAGTCAATTCAGAATGCAGCAGCCAGGATGCTCCTCCACTTGCCTAAATGTCATTCCACATCACAGGCCATTAGGCAGCTACACTGGCTCCCTGTTCAGAGGCGGATAGATTTCAAAGCACTTTGTTTGGTGCACAAAGCCTTGGCTGGTGTGGGGGCCTCAGATCTTCAACACCTATTCATGAGGTACATGCCTACCCGACCCCTGAGGTCTGCCTCGCAAGGGCTGGCTATGGTCTCTAAGATCAAAAGACATTGCTGGGGTGGGAAGGGCTTTTCCCATTTGGCCTCGAGGCTCTGGAACTCCTTACCTCAGCAGCTAAGACAAATCTCCAACCACAGAAGGTTCAGGAAGGAATTCAAGACTTGGCTTTTTACTCGATAGGACAATGGTCAGCGCATATCTAAGTTACCCTGCACAGCGCCAAGACGCCTCGGCATTAGTGCGCTTTACAAATACCATCACTCACTCACTCACTCACTCTCACTCACTCACTGAAATAAATGTTGGCTTTTACATATAAATAACTGAATCACATTATTTTATTGGATACAAGCAAACCACACTTAGGGGCCGATTATGATGGCGGGCGGACCTGAGTCTGTCCGCCACCATAGCGTAGTAGGGAACCTCCTTATTGCCTGCGGAGTTCCCTCCTGTGCAATTAGGATGTGACCGCCACCCTGGCGGTCACATCCTCTATTTTTACCATTGCGGCGGGTGCGGCTTCAAGCTGCACCCGCCGCAATGGTAAAAAATGCATACATTGCATTTGTATGCAGAAAGCGGCAGGCACCGTGCGGTGCCTTCCGATTTCTGCATACAAATGCAGGGGGGTACCATAGGTACACCCCATGTGCACCCCCGGCCCCCCCTTCACCAAGGGGGCCCGCAACGGGCCTCCGAAGCCAATATCCGTTTGCTTTTCCACGGCGGAAAAGCCGCCGTGGAAAAGGATAGGATTTCCCCCATCCTAATATGGCTGGCGGTGTCTGATAGACACCGCCATCCATGTTAGAGCTTTTCCGCCGCGGTCGGAAGGCGACCACGACGGAAAAGCTGCATCCTAATTTGGCGGTGGGTCTTTTGTGCCTCCGCAGCGGTTTTCCCGCATCCTCCGGGCCGGCGGTGGCTTCCGCCGGCCCAGAGGATGTGGGAAAACCGCGATCCTAATCGAGCCCTATGTGTGGAAAAATAGTTGGGCCCATGTATAGGGCTCTTTGCAAAGCATTGCACCAGGAATCACATTCAAATTTGGGTGTGCATACTAAAGCAAATAAGACAATACCAACAGAGGGCAGCCAATAGCCCATTCTCTGGTTTGCAAACAATTGACCATGCAGACATCTGTGCAGTCTAGCGAGACATAAAACAGTATGAAAGAAGAAAACATTGGGTGTGCATGTAAAGAAAACTCAACTGTGAAACTGGGTATAAAAAAAGATATAAAACGTAGTTCAGATATATTATGAGGTCACTGTCTAGTGCATGAAAGGTAGAAATGCATTCTAAATCTTGGGACTCATGCCTGGGTATTTTGTGATAGCTCTTTTATCCTTTGCTCTAAAGCGGCCCTTTCTAATGGCTGCATTTTAATAGTACATCACAATTCAGTGACATTATTTCGAAGTTTTACCCACTGCAGGATAGGTAATACATTGACAACCTTGTTCTGAATGCTGCAGTAATACTGGGATCAGTTGTAAATACTATTTGTGATTGATCCAATACTGTGAGCTGTGTAATAATGTTGTCAGTAAGACCCATATGTCAAGGATTAAATTAGCATTTTCACCCATGAAGTAGGAGTGGGGAAGTACATCTATACTAACAACAAAACAGGTATGTGGAGGGTCAAGGGGATATTTAATGACCTGTCTGCTCAAACCCCTTAATACGACATATAACCAACAAAGAAGAGCAGACCAGGTCAAGAGAATAGTGTGTAGCTGTACTAGCCAGGGTGCAATAAAAGGATGCGCGCAAAGACACATGATGGTGAAGATCACTGACTATATGAATCCCATCAGACCACCTTCGCGGTGGAGTTTGCGTCATGTGGGATATTTGTTGATCATTCCAAGACGCAACAGGCCTATGTAGTGCCGATGCAGAAATGGATGTCAAAAAGATAGTCGTGATAATCATCATAAAGTGATATTTGACTAAAGTGCAGTGCCTAGAGGAAAGTAGTGAGATAAACTCAACTACATCGGCATTGTAAAGTATTCAAATTGAACTCGATGTGTCAAAGTTAAAAACACGCCGGGTAAAGTATTTACCCAAAGGCGCTGTGAAGAACGGTCGACATGTTTCAGCTCTAGGGGCTTTTCCCAGCTTTCTTCAGGACCATAACAAAAATAGGCTACTACAACCCAAAATGAGATGTTAAATCAAAACCCAACTATGTACTAAAAAAATGGGTACATATCTACCAGGAACCATCAAAGTTGAATGTCCACTGGAAGGAAAGGAGATCATCTTCTTCCTAGAAAATAGAGTTTGATTTACAACAACACCATATGTCGAGTACGCATCTAGATATAAACACACAGGCCGCACAGACAAAACACACTTGCATGAATAATTGACATTCTGCATTTTTAGAAATAAGCTTAATAGCTCAAACAACATGAGGCATTTCCGCATGATGCTACTCACCCAGCCTTGTGTGGGTGAAGACCTCACCTCACCCGGCAACCGCTCGGGAGTGTGAGACCCCGCTCTATAGTGTAGATAAAAGGAAACAATGAGTACCAACCCTATAGCTTCCAAGCCAATTGCTCTACACAGAAACCCAACATACGTGTGAGAGAGACCCCCTACTGTTCAAACCTCACGGACCTTATTTTAATGTGCATGGCACACGTGCTGGACCCAGCTAATATAATTCCATCAGACACAAAGACATACTCAAGTCCAAACAAGTAGGTGTTGCCAATAGGTTATAAAGCATATATACCTATAGAACGCGGTATATGTTCATGTGTGACCTAGCACTAGTAACTCCAAATTACCATAATCCTGGATGATGCATTTACCTAATGATATTAAACATCAAAGCCATTAGTAATTACCTAAAGATACATGGGCTTCACGGGCCGTCATAACTAGACAGCGCAAGGTTCCTCAACCTAACCACAAGACTCCACAAAACGAGATATCCATTCCTACTCCTACAAGTTCAAGTTAACTTCAGCGAGACAAGCAGGGAACTAACCTGTCCGTCGGTGACTCGGATGGTGACCCGAGCGGAAAAGGAGGTGTAGGAGAGGCCACTTGCCTCGTTTATATAGCTGCCTTTCATTTAGAGAAGTAGCCACAATCGCCATTGCATACCGGCAGACTGTAGCGTGAACGGCGAGACACTGCTCACACGCGCATGCGTTTTAGCGCATTACAGAAACAGAGCGTCAGCGCGTGCAGAGAGACACTGCTCTTGCGCACATGCGCCGCGACATGGAGCTCACAGACAGTAATGAAAGATTCGTTACTGTCTGTGAAATGATTAAAGAGCACAAAGTGACAATTAATGGGAACAATGGTCCCAAGGGTGCAGGTCGAATGAACGACTCCCGAGCTCAATATTAAGGCTTTTCCCACTCTAAGAGCTCATAGTGAATAGTCACTAGGGTCGTGAAAGCACCATAAGTATTCGTTTATGTCAGATTAGGACCATATGTAAGTGTCCTACGCCCTATGTGTGTTAAAATAGGAAAGGGTGGATGCGGTCATCTCGAATGGAATCCAGATGTGGTGGAGGGGCTTGAACCCCGAGGTGCAGTCAGAAAAAATTGTAATCTATGTGGAGTCACTATAAGTGAATCATCCACAAAGGACTGCTTATCCTGTGGAGTACTGAATCTCCAAGTGATAACTCGTAGTAAAGTTATACAGGGTCACAGTTAGATAAGGCAAAGGATGGCCCATAGATAGTAGGTGCCAAAAAATAGGGTTTCTCAGAAAAAGGGGTTACATTCACAATTATGTTAGGTGAGCCTTAAAGGATGCAACCAGAGGTGCGTTGCGTCCATTGACAAAAGTGACCCGCAACTAAAAAGTTGCTCATAATACTAACAACAAAACAGGTATGTGGAGGGTCAAGGGGATATTTAATGACCTGTCTGCTCAAACCCCTTAATACGACATATAACCAACAAAGAAGAGCAGACCAGGTCAAGAGAATAGTGTGTAGCTGTACTAGCCAGGGTGCAATAAAAGGATGCGCGCAAAGACACATGATGGTGAAGATCACTGACTATATGAATCCCATCAGACCACCTTCGCGGTGGAGTTTGCGTCATGTGGGATATTTGTTGATCATTCCAAGACGCAACAGGCCTATGTAGTGCCGATGCAGAAATGGATGTCAAAAAGATAGTCGTGATAATCATCATAAAGTGATATTTGACTAAAGTGCAGTGCCTAGAGGAAAGTAGTGAGATAAAATCAACTACATCGGCATTGTAAAGTATTCAAATTGAACTCGATGTGTCAAAGTTAAAAACACGCCGGGTAAAGTATTTACCCAAAGGCGCTGTGAAGAACGGTCGACATGTTTCAGCTCTAGGGGCTTTTCCCAGCTTTCTTCAGGACCATAACAAAAATAGGCTACTACAACCCAAAATGAGATGTTAAATCAAAACCCAACTATGTACTAAAAAAATGGGTACATATCTACCAGGAACCATCAAAGTTGAATGTCCACTGGAAGGAAAGGAGATCATCTTCTTCCTAGAAAATAGAGTTTGATTTACAACAACACCATATGTCGAGTACGCATCTAGATATAAACACACAGGCCGCACAGACAAAACACACTTGCATGAATAATTGACATTCTGCATTTTTAGAAATAAGCTTAATAGCTCAAACAACATGAGGCATTTCCGCATGATGCTACTCACCCAGCCTTGTGTGGGTGAAGACCTCACCTCACCCGGCAACCGCTCGGGAGTGTGAGACCCCGCTCTATAGTGTAGATAAAAGGAAACAATGAGTACCAACCCTATAGCTTCCAAGCCAATTGCTCTACACAGAAACCCAACATACGTGTGAGAGAGACCCCCTACTGTTCAAACCTCACGGACCTTATTTTAATGTGCATGGCACACGTGCTGGACCCAGCTAATATAATTCCATCAGACACAAAGACATACTCAAGTCCAAACAAGTAGGTGTTGCCAATAGGTTATAAAGCATATATACCTATAGAACGCGGTATATGTTCATGTGTGACCTAGCACTAGTAACTCCAAAATACCATAATCCTGGATGATGCATTTACCTAATGATATTAAACATCAAAGCCATTAGTAATTACCTAAAGATACATGGGCTTCACGGGCCGTCATAACTAGACAGCGCAAGGTTCCTCAACCTAACCACAAGACTCCACAAAACGAGATATCCATTCCTACTCCTACAAGTTCAAGTTAACTTCAGCGAGACAAGCAGGGAACTAACCTGTCCGTCGGTGACTCGGATGGTGACCCGTGCGGAAAAGGAGGTGTAGGAGAGGCCACTTGCCTCGTTTATATAGCTGCCTTTCATTTAGAGAAGTAGCCACAATCGCCATTGCATACCGGCAGACTGTAGCGTGAACGGCGAGACACTGCTCACATGCGCATGCATTTTAGCGCATTACAGAAACAGAGCGTCAGCGCGTGCAGAGAGACACTGCTCTTGCGCACATGCGCCGCGACATGGAGCTCACAGACAGTAATGAAAGATTCGCTACTGTCTGTGAAATGATTAAAGAGCACAAAGTGACAATTAATGGGAACAATGGTCCCAAGGGTGCAGGTCGAATGAACGACTCCCGAGCTCAATATTAAGGCTTTTCCCACTCTAAGAGCTCATAGTGAATAGTCACTAGGGTCGTGAAAGCACCATAAGTATTCGTTTATGTCAGATTAGGACCATATGTAAGTGTCCTACGCCCTATGTGTGTTAAAATAGGAAAGGGTGGATGCGGTCATCTCGAATGGAATCCAGATGTGGTGGAGGGGCTTGAACCCCGAGGTGCAGTCAGAAAAAATTGTAATCTATGTGGAGTCACTATAAGTGAATCATCCACAAAGGACTGCTTATCCTGTGGAGTACTGAATCTCCAAGTGATAACTCGTAGTAAAGTTATACAGGGTCACAGTTAGATAAGGCAAAGGATGGCCCATAGATAGTAGGTGCCAAAAAATAGGGTTTCTCAGAAAAAGGGGTTACATTCACAATTATGTTAGGTGAGCCTTAAAGGATGCAACCAGAGGTGCGTTGCGTCCATTGACAAAAGTGACCCGCAACTAACAAGTTGCTCATAATACTAACAACAAAACTGGTATGTGGAGGGTCAAGGGGATATTTAATGACCTGTCTGCTCAAACCCCTTAATACGACATATAACCAACAAAGAAGAGCAGACCAGGTCAAGAGAATAGTGTGTAGCTGTACTAGCCAGGGTGCAATAAAAGGATACGCGCAAAGACACATGATGGTGAAGATCACTGACTATATGAATCCCATCAGACCACCTTCGCGGTGGAGTTTGCGTCATGTGGGATATTTGTTGATCATTCCAAGACGCAACAGGCCTATGTAGTGCCGATGCAGAAATGGATGTCAAAAAGATAGTCGTGATAATCATCATAAAGTGATATTTGACTAAAGTGCAGTGCCTAGAGGAAAGTAGTGAGATAAAATCAACTACATCGGCATTGTAAAGTATTCAAATTGAACTCGATGTGTCAAAGTTAAAAACACGCCGGGTAAAGTATTTACCCAAAGGCGCTGTGAAGAACGGTCGACATGTTTCAGCTCTAGGGGCTTTTCCCAGCTTTCTTCAGGACCATAACAAAAATAGGCTACTACAACCCAAAATGAGATGTTAAATCAAAACCCAACTATGTACTAAAAAAATGGGTACATATCTACCAGGAACCATCAAAGTTGAATGTCCACTGGAAGGAAAGGAGATCATCTTCTTCCTAGAAAATAGAGTTTGATTTACAACAACACCATATGTCGAGTACGCATCTAGATATAAACACACAGGCCGCACAGACAAAACACACTTGCATGAATAATTGACATTCTGCATTTTTAGAAATAAGCTTAATAGCTCAAACAACATGAGGCATTTCCGCATGATGCTACTCACCCAGCCTTGTGTGGGTGAAGACCTCACCTCACCCGGCAACCGCTCGGGAGTGTGAGACCCCGCTCTATAGTGTAGATAATAGGAAACAATGAGTACCAACCCTATAGCTTCCAAGCCAATTGCTCTACACAGAAACCCAACATACGTGTGAGAGAGACCCCTACTGTTCAAACCTCACGGACCTTATTTTAATGTGCATGGCACACGTGCTGGACCCAGCTAATATAATTCCATCAGACACAAAGACATACTCAAGTCCAAACAAGTAGGTGTTGCCAATAGGTTATAAAGCATATATACCTATAGAACGCGGTATATGTTCATGTGTGACCTAGCACTAGTAACTCCAAATTACCATAATCCTGGATGATGCATTTACCTAATGATATTAAACATCAAAGCCATTAGTAATTACCTAAAGATACATGGGCTTCACGGGCCGTCATAACTAGACAGCGCAAGGTTCCTCAACCTAACCACAAGACTCCACAAAACGAGATATCCATTCCTACTCCTACAAGTTCAAGTTAACTTCAGCGAGACAAGCAGGGAACTAACCTGTCCGTCGGTGACTCGGATGGTGACCCGAGCGGAAAAGGAGGTGTAGGAGAGGCCACTTGCCTCGTTTATATAGCTGCCTTTCATTTAGAGAAGTAGCCACAATCGCCATTGCATACCGGCAGACTGTAGCGTGAACGGCGAGACACTGCTCACACGCGCATGCGTTTTAGCGCATTACAGAAACAGAGCGTCAGCGCGTGCAGAGAGACACTGCTCTTGCGCACATGCGCCGCGACATGGAGCTCACAGACAGTAATGAAAGATTCGTTACTGTCTGTGAAATGATTAAAGAGCACAAAGTGACAATTAATGGGAACAATGGTCCCAAGGGTGCAGGTCGAATGAACGACTCCCGAGCTCAATATTAAGGCTTTTCCCACTCTAAGAGCTCATAGTGAATAGTCACTAGGGTCGTGAAAGCACCATAAGTATTTGTTTATGTCAGATTAGGACCATATGTAAGTGTCCTACGCCCTATGTGTGTTAAAATAGGAAAGGGTGGATGCGGTCATCTCGAATGGAATCCAGATGTGGTGGAGGGGCTTGAACCCCGAGGTGCAGTCAGAAAAAATTGTAATCTATGTGGAGTCACTATAAGTGAATCATCCACAAAGGACTGCTTATCCTGTGGAGTACTGAATCTCCAAGTGATAACTCGTAGTAAAGTTATACAGGGTCACAGTTAGATAAGGCAAAGGATGGCCCATAGATAGTAGGTGCCAAAAAATAGGGTTTCTCAGAAAAAGGGGTTACATTCACAATTATGTTAGGTGAGCCTTAAAGGATGCAACCAGAGGTGCGTTGCGTCCATTGACAAAAGTGACCCGCAACTAAAAAGTTGCTCATAATACTAACAACAAAACAGGTATGTGGAGGGTCAAGGGGATATTTAATGACCTGTCTGCTCAAACCCCTTAATACGACATATAACCAACAAAGAAGAGCAGACCAGGTCAAGAGAATAGTGTGTAGCTGTACTAGCCAGGGTGCAATAAAAGGATGCGCGCAAAGACACATGATGGTGAAGATCACTGACTATATGAATCCCATCAGACCACCTTCGCGGTGGAGTTTGCGTCATGTGGGATATTTGTTGATCATTCCAAGACGCAACAGGCCTATGTAGTGCCGATGCAGAAATGGATGTCAAAAAGATAGTCGTGATAATCATCATAAAGTGATATTTGACTAAAGTGCAGTGCCTAGAGGAAAGTAGTGAGATAAAATCAACTACATCGGCATTGTAAAGTATTCAAATTGAACTCGATGTGTCAAAGTTAAAAACACGCCGGGTAAAGTATTTACCCAAAGGCGCTGTGAAGAACGGTCGACATGTTTCAGCTCTAGGGGCTTTTCCCAGCTTTCTTCAGGACCATAACAAAAATAGGCTACTACAACCCAAAATGAGATGTTAAATCAAAACCCAACTATGTACTAAAAAAATGGGTACATATCTACCAGGAACCATCAAAGTTGAATGTCCACTGGAAGGAAAGGAGATCATCTTCTTCCTAGAAAATAGAGTTTGATTTACAACAACACCATATGTCGAGTACGCATCTAGATATAAACACACAGGCCGCACAGACAAAACACACTTGCATGAATAATTGACATTCTGCATTTTTAGAAATAAGCTTAATAGCTCAAACAACATGAGGCATTTCCGCATGATGCTACTCACCCAGCCTTGTGTGGGTGAAGACCTCACCTCACCCGGCAACCGCTCGGGAGTGTGAGACCCCGCTCTATAGTGTAGATAAAAGGAAACAATGAGTACCAACCCTATAGCTTCCAAGCCAATTGCTCTACACAGAAACCCAACATACGTGTGAGAGAGACCCCCTACTGTTCAAACCTCACGGACCTTATTTTAATGTGCATGGCACACGTGCTGGACCCAGCTAATATAATTCCATCAGACACAAAGACATACTCAAGTCCAAACAAGTAGGTGTTGCCAATAGGTTATAAAGCATATATACCTATAGAACGCGGTATATGTTCATGTGTGACCTAGCACTAGTAACTCCAAATTACCATAATCCTGGATGATGCATTTACCTAATGATATTAAACATCAAAGCCATTAGTAATTACCTAAAGATACATTGGCTTCACGGGCCGTCATAACTAGACAGCGCAAGGTTCCTCAACCTAACCACAAGACTCCACAAAACGAGATATCCATTCCTACTCCTACAAGTTCAAGTTAACTTCAGCGAGACAAGCAGGGAACTAACCTGTCCGTCGGTGACTCGGATGGTGACCCGAGCGGAAAAGGAGGTGTAGGAGAGGCCACTAGCCTCGTTTATATAGCTGCCTTTCATTTAGAGAAGTAGCCACAATCGCCATAGCATACCGGCAGACTGTAGCGTGAACGGCGAGACACTGCTCACACGCGCATGCGTTTTAGCGCATTACAGAAACAGAGCGTCAGCGCGTGCAGAGAGACACTGCTCTTGCGCACATGCGCCGCGACATGGAGCTCACAGACAGTAATGAAAGATTCGTTACTGTCTGTGAAATGATTAAAGAGCACAAAGTGACAATTAATGGGAACAATGGTCCCAAGGGTGCAGGTCGAATGAACGACTCCCGAGCTCAATATTAAGGCTTTTCCCACTCTAAGAGCTCATAGTGAATAGTCACTAGGGTCGTGAAAGCACCATAAGTATTTGTTTATGTCAGATTAGGACCATATGTAAGTGTCCTACGCCCTATGTGTGTTAAAATAGGAAAGGGTGGATGCGGTCATCTCGAATGGAATCCAGATGTGGTGGAGGGGCTTGAACCCCGAGGTGCAGTCAGAAAAAATTGTAATCTATGTGGAGTCACTATAAGTGAATCATCCAGAAAGGACTGCTTATCCTGTGGAGTACTGAATCTCCAAGTGATAACTCGTAGTAAAGTTATACAGGGTCACAGTTAGATAAGGCAAAGGATGGCCCATAGATAGTAGGTGCCAAAAAATAGGGTTTCTCAGAAAAAGGGGTTACATTCACAATTATGTTAGGTGAGCCTTAAAGGATGCAACCAGAGGTGCGTTGCGTCCATTGACAAAAGTGACCCGCAACTAAAAAGTTGCTCATAATACTAACAACAAAACAGGTATGTGGAGGGTCAAGGGGATATTTAATGACCTGTCTGCTCAAACCCCTTAATACGACATATAACCAACAAAGAAGAGCAGACCAGGTCAAGAGAATAGTGTGTAGCTGTACTAGCCAGGGTGCAATAAAAGGATGCGCGCAAAGACACATGATGGTGAAGATCACTGACTATATGAATCCCATCAGACCACCTTCGCGGTGGAGTTTGCGTCATGTGGTAAATGCATCATCCAGGATTATGGTAATTTGGAGTTACTAGTGCTAGGTCACACATGAACATATACCGCGTTCTATAGGTATATATGCTTTATAACCTATTGGCAACACCTACTTGTTTGGACTTGAGTATGTCTTTGTGTCTGATGGAATTATGTTAGCTGGGTCCAGCACGTGTGCCATGCACATTAAAATAAGGTCCGTGAGGTTTGAACAGTAGGGGGTCTCTCTCACACGTATGTTGGGTTTCTGTGTAGAGCAATTGGCTTGGAAGCTATAGGGTTGGTACTCATTGTTTTCTTTTATCTACACTATAGAGCGGGGTCTCACACTCCCGAGTGGTTGCCGGGTGAGGTGAGGTCTTCACCCACACAAGGCTGGGTGAGTAGCATCATGCGGAAATGCCTCATGTTGTTTGAGCTATTAAGCTTATTTCTAAAAATGCAGAATGTCAATTATTCATGCAAGTGTGTTTTGTCTGTGCGGCCTGTGTGTTTATATCTAGATGCGTACTCGACATATGGTGTTGTTGTAAATCAAACTCTATTTTCTAGGAAGAAGATGATCTCCTTTCCTTCCAGTGGACATTCAACTTTGATGGTTCCTGGTAGATATGTACCCATTTTTTTAGTACATAGTTGGGTTTTGATTTAACATCTCATTTTGGGTTGTAGTAGCCTATTTTTGTTATGGTCCTGAAGAAAGCTGGGAAAAGCCCCTAGAGCTGAAACATGTCGACCGTTCTTCACAGCGCCTTTGGGTAAATACTTTACCCGGCGTGTTTTTAACTTTGACACATCGAGTTCAATTTGAATACTTTACAATGCCGATGTAGTTGATTTTATCTCACTACTTTCCTCTAGGCACTGCACTTTAGTCAAATATCACTTTATGATGATTATCACGACTATCTTTTTGACATCCATTTCTGCATCGGCACTACATAGGCCTGTTGCGTCTTGGAATGATCAACAAATATCCCACATGACGCAAACTCCACCGCGAAGGTGGTCTGATGGGATTCATATAGTCAGTGATCTTCACCATCATGTGTCTTTGCGCGCATCCTTTTATTGCACCCTGGCTAGTACAGCTACACACTATTCTCTTGACCTGGTCTGCTCTTCTTTGTTGGTTATATGTCGTATTAAGGGGTTTGAGCAGACAGGTCATTAAATATCCCCTTGACCCTCCACATACCTGTTTTGTTGTTAGTATTATGAGCAACTTTTTAGTTGCGGGTCACTTTTGTCAATGGACGCAACGCACCTCTGGTTGCATCCTTTAAGGCTCACCTAACATAATTGTGAATGTAACCCCTTTTTCTGAGAAACCCTATTTTTTGGCACCTACTATCTATGGGCCATCCTTTGCCTTATCTAACTGTGACCCTGTATAACTTTACTACGAGTTATCACTTGGAGATTCAGTACTCCACAGGATAAGCAGTCCTTTGTGGATGATTCACTTATAGTGACTCCACATAGATTACAATTTTTTCTGACTGCACCTCGGGGTTCAAGCCCCTCCACCACATCTGGATTCCATTCGAGATGACCGCATCCACCCTTTCCTATTTTAACACACATAGGGCGTAGGACACTTACATATGGTCCTAATCTGACATAAACGAATACTTATGGTGCTTTCACGACCCTAGTGACTATTCACTATGAGCTCTTAGAGTGGGATAAGCCTTAATATTGAGCTCGGGAGTCGTTCATTCGACCTGCACCCTTGGGACCATTGTTCCCATTAATTGTCACTTTGTGCTCTTTAATCATTTCACAGACAGTAACGAATCTTTCATTACTGTCTGTGAGCTCCATGTCGCGGCGCATGTGCGCAAGAGCAGTGTCTCTCTGCACGCGCTGACGCTCTGTTTCTGTAATGCGCTAAAACGCATGCGCGTGTGAGCAGTGTCTCGCCGTTCACGCTACAGTCTGCCGGTATGCAATGGCGATTGTGGCTACTTCTCTAAATGAAAGGCAGCTATATAAACGAGGCAAGTGGCCTCTCCTACACCTCCTTTTCCGCTCGGGTCACCATCCGAGTCACCGACGGACAGGTTAGTTCCCTGCTTGTCTCGCTGAAGTTAACTTGAACTTGTAGGAGTAGGAATGGATATCTCGTTTTGTGGAGTCTTGTGGTTAGGTTGAGGAACCTTGCGCTGTCTAGTTATGACGGCCCGTGAAGCCCATGTATCTTTAGGTAATTACTAATGGCTTTGATGTTTAATATCATTAGGTAAATGCATCATCCAGGATTATGGTAATTTGGAGTTACTAGTGCTAGGTCACACATGAACATATACCGCGTTCTATAGGTATATATGCTTTATAACCTATTGGCAACACCTACTTGTTTGGACTTGAGTATGTCTTTGTGTCTGATGGAATTATATTAGCTGGGTCCAGCACGTGTGCCATGCACATTAAAATAAGGTCCGTGAGGTTTGAACAGTAGGGGGTCTCTCTCACACGTATGTTGGGTTTCTGTGTAGAGCAATTGGCTTGGAAGCTATAAGGTTGGTACTCATTGTTTCCTTTTATCTACACTATAGAGCGGGGTCTCACACTCCCGAGCGGTTGCCGGGTGAGGTGAGGTCTTCACCCACACAAGGCTGGGTGAGTAGCATCATGCGGAAATGCCTCATGTTGTTTGAGCTATTAAGCTTATTTCTAAAAATGCAGAATGTCAATTATTCATGCAAGTGTGTTTTGTCTGTGCGGCCTGTGTGTTTATATCTAGATGCGTACTCGACATATGGTGTTGTTGTAAATCAAACTCTATTTTCTAGGAAGAAGATGATCTCCTTTCCTTCCAGTGGACATTCAACTTTGATGGTTCCTGGTAGATATGTACCCATTTTTTTAGTACATAGTTGGGTTTTGATTTAACATCTCATTTTGGGTTGTAGTAGCCTATTTTTGTTATGGTCCTGAAGAAAGCTGGGAAAAGCCCCTAGAGCTGAAACATGTCGACCGTTCTTCACAGCGCCTTTGGGTAAATACTTTACCCGGCGTGTTTTTAACTTTGACACATCGAGTTCAATTTGAATACTTTACAATGCCGATGTAGTTGATTTTATCTCACTACTTTCCTCTAGGCACTGCACTTTAGTCAAATATCACTTTATGATGATTATCACGACTATCTTTTTGACATCCATTTCTGCATCGGCACTACATAGGCCTGTTGCGTCTTGGAATGATCAACAAATATCCCACATGACGCAAACTCCACCGCGAAGGTGGTCTGATGGGATTCATATAGTCAGTGATCTTCACCATCATGTGTCTTTGCGCGCATCCTTTTATTGCACCCTGGCTAGTACAGCTACACACTATTCTCTTGACCTGGTCTGCTCTTCTTTGTTGGTTATATGTCGTATTAAGGGGTTTGAGCAGACAGGTCATTAAATATCCCCTTGACCCTCCACATACCTGTTTTGTTGTTAGTATTATGAGCAACTTTTTAGTTGCGGGTCACTTTTGTCAATGGACGCAACGCACCTCTGGTTGCATCCTTTAAGGCTCACCTAACATAATTGTGAATGTAACCCCTTTTTCTGAGAAACCCTATTTTTTGGCACCTACTATCTATGGGCCATCCTTTGCCTTATCTAACTGTGACCCTGTATAACTTTACTACGAGTTATCACTTGGAGATTCAGTACTCCACAGGATAAGCAGTCCTTTGTGGATGATTCACTTATAGTGACTCCACATAGATTACAATTTTTTCTGACTGCACCTCGGGGTTCAAGCCCCTCCACCACATCTGGATTCCATTCGAGATGACCGCATCCACCCTTTCCTATTTTAACACACATAGGGCGTAGGACACTTACATATGGTCCTAATCTGACATAAACGAATACTTATGGTGCTTTCACGACCCTAGTGACTATTCACTATGAGCTCTTAGAGTGGGAAAAGCCTTAATATTGAGCTCGGGAGTCGTTCATTCGACCTGCACCCTTGGGACCATTGTTCCCATTAATTGTCACTTTGTGCTCTTTAATCATTTCACAGACAGTAACGAATCTTTCATTACTGTCTGTGAGCTCCATGTCGCGGCGCATGTGCGCAAGAGCAGTGTCTCTCTGCACGCGCTGACGCTCTGTTTCTGTAATGCGCTAAAACGCATGCGCGTGTGAGCAGTGTCTCGCCGTTCACGCTACAGTCTGCCGGTATGCAATGGCGATTGTGGCTACTTCTCTAAATGAAAGGCAGCTATATAAACGAGGCAAGTGGCCTCTCCTACACCTCCTTTTCCGCTCGGGTCACCATCCGAGTCACCGACGGACAGGTTAGTTCCCTGCTTGTCTCGCTGAAGTTAACTTGAACTTGTAGGAGTAGGAATGGATATCTCGTTTTGTGGAGTCTTGTGGTTAGGTTGAGGAACCTTGCGCTGTCTAGTTATGACGGCCCGTGAAGCCCATGTATCTTTAGGTAATTACTAATGGCTTTGATGTTTAATATCATTAGGTAAATGCATCATCCAGGATTATGGTAATTTGGAGTTACTAGTGCTAGGTCACACATGAACATATACCGCGTTCTATAGGTATATATGCTTTATAACCTATTGGCAACACCTACTTGTTTGGACTTGAGTATGTCTTTGTGTCTGATGGAATTATATTAGCTGGGTCCAGCACGTGTGCCATGCACATTAAAATAAGGTCCGTGAGGTTTGAACAGTAGGGGGTCTCTCTCACACGTATGTTGGGTTTCTGTGTAGAGCAATTGGCTTGGAAGCTATAGGGTTGGTACTCATTGTTTCCTTTTATCTACACTATAGAGCGGGGTCTCACACTCCCGAGCGGTTGCCGGGTGAGGTGAGGTCTTCACCCACACAAGGCTGGGTGAGTAGCATCATGCGGAAATGCCTCATGTTGTTTGAGCTATTAAGCTTATTTCTAAAAATGCAGAATGTCAATTATTCATGCAAGTGTGTTTTGTCTGTGTGGCCTGTGTGTTTATATCTAGATGCGTACTCGACATATGGTGTTGTTGTAAATCAAACTCTATTTTCTAGGAAGAAGATGATCTCCTTTCCTTCCAGTGGACATTCAACTTTGATGGTTCCTGGTAGATATGTACCCATTTTTTTAGTACATAGTTGGGTTTTGATTTAACATCTCATTTTGGGTTGTAGTAGCCTATTTTTGTTATGGTCCTGAAGAAAGCTGGGAAAAGCCCCTAGAGCTGAAACATGTCGACCGTTCTTCACAGCGCCTTTGGGTAAATACTTTACCCGGCGTGTTTTTAACTTTGACACATCGAGATCAATTTGAATACTTTACAATGCCGATGTAGTTGATTTTATCTCACTACTTTCCTCTAGGCACTGCACTTTAGTCAAATATCACTTTATGATGATTATCACGACTATCTTTTTGACATCCATTTCTGCATCGGCACTACATAGGCCTGTTGCGTCTTGGAATGATCAACAAATATCCCACATGACGCAAACTCCACCGCGAAGGTGGTCTGATGGGATTCATATAGTCAGTGATCTTCACCATCATGTGTCTTTGCGCGCATCCTTTTATTGCACCCTGGCTAGTACAGCTACACACTATTCTCTTGACCTGGTCTGCTCTTCTTTGTTGGTTATATGTCGTATTAAGGGGTTTGAGCAGACAGGTCATTAAATATCCCCTTGACCCTCCACATACCTGTTTTGTTGTTAGTATTATGAGCAACTTTTTAGTTGCGGGTCACTTTTGTCAATGGACGCAACGCACCTCTGGTTGCATCCTTTAAGGCTCACCTAACATAATTGTGAATGTAACCCCTTTTTCTGAGAAACCCTATTTTTTGGCACCTACTATCTATGGGCCATCCTTTGCCTTATCTAACCGTGACCCTGTATAACTTTACTACGAGTTATCACTTGGAGATTCAGTACTCCACAGGATAAGCAGTCCTTTGTGGATGATTCACTTATAGTGACTCCACATAGATTACAATTTTTTCTGACTGCACCTCGGGGTTCAAGCCCCTCCACCACATCTGGATTCCATTCGAGATGACCGCATCCACCCTTTCCTATTTTAACACACATAGGGCGTAGGACACTTACATATGGTCCTAATCTGACATAAACGAATACTTATGGTGCTTTCACGACCCTAGTGACTATTCACTATGAGCTCTTAGAGTGGGAAAAGCCTTAATATTGAGCTCGGGAGTCGTTCATTCGACCTGCACCCTTGGGACCATTGTTCCCATTAATTGTCACTTTGTGCTCTTTAATCATTTCACAGACAGTAACGAATCTTTCATTACTGTCTGTGAGCTCCATGTCGCGGCGCATGTGCGCAAGAGCAGTGTCTCTCTGCACGCGCTGACGCTCTGTTTCTGTAATGCGCTAAAACGCATGCGCGTGTGAGCAGTGTCTCGCCGTTCACGCTACAGTCTGCCGGTATGCAATGGCGATTGTGGCTACTTCTCTAAATGAAAGGCAGCTATATAAACGAGGCAAGTGGCCTCTCCTACACCTCCTTTTCCGCTCGGGTCACCATCCGAGTCACCGACGGACAGGTTAGTTCCCTGCTTGTCTCGCTGAAGTTAACTTGAACTTGTAGGAGTAGGAATGGATATCTCGTTTTGTGGAGTCTTGTGGTTAGGTTGAGGAACCTTGCGCTGTCTAGTTATGACGGCCCGTGAAGCCCATGTATCTTTAGGTAATTACTAATGGCTTTGATGTTTAATATCATTAGGTAAATGCATCATCCAGGATTATGGTAATTTGGAGTTACTAGTGCTAGGTCACACATGAACATATACCGTGTTCTATAGGTATATATGCTTTATAACCTATTGGCAACACCTACTTGTTTGGACTTGAGTATGTCTTTGTGTCTGATGGAAATATATTAGCTGGGTCCAGCACGTGTGCCATGCACATTAAAATAAGGTCCGTGAGGTTTGAACAGTAGGGGGTCTCTCTCACACGTATGTTGGGTTTCTGTGTAGAGCAATTGGCTTGGAAGCTATAGGGTTGGTACTCATTGTTTCCTTTTATCTACACTATAGAGCGGGGTCTCACACTCCCGAGCGGTTGCCGGGTGAGGTGAGGTCTTCACCCACACAAGGCTGGGTGAGTAGCATCATGCGGAAATGCCTCATGTTGTTTGAGCTATTAAGCTTATTTCTAAAAATGCAGAATGTCAATTATTCATGCAAGTGTGTTTTGTCTGTGCGGCCTGTGTGTTTATATCTAGATGCGTACTCGACATATGGTGTTGTTGTAAATCAAACTCTATTTTCTAGGAAGAAGATGATCTCCTTTCCTTCCAGTAGACATTCAACTTTGATGGTTCCTGGTAGATATGTACCCATTTTTTTAGTACATAGTTGGGTTTTGATTTAACATCTCATTTTGGGTTGTAGTAGCCTATTTTTGTTATGGTCCTGAAGAAAGCTGGGAAAAGCCCCTAGAGCTGAAACATGTCGACCGTTCTTCACAGCGCCTTTGGGTAAATACTTTACCCGGCGTGTTTTTAACTTTGACACATCGAGTTCAATTTGAATACTTTACAATGCCGATGTAGTTGATTTTATCTCACTACTTTCCTCTAGGCACTGCACTTTAGTCAAATATCACTTTATGATGATTATCACGACTATCTTTTTGACATCCATTTCTGCATCGGCACTACATAGGCCTGTTGCGTCTTGGAATGATCAACAAATATCCCACATGACGCAAACTCCACCGCGAAGGTGGTCTGATGGGATTCATATAGTCAGTGATCTTCACCATCATGTGTCTTTGCGCGCATCCTTTTATTGCACCCTGGCTAGTACAGCTACACACTATTCTCTTGACCTGGTCTGCTCTTCTTTGTTGGTTATATGAAGTACATCTATAGTCAAGCACGTTTTCCAGATCTCTACTAGCAAAGATAAGATAAAAGGCTTTGTGAATTTGGGGGGTGGGTATTATCTGTAATTTCCTGTGACACATTTACAAGAGCAGCAGTGTAATACGGTATTACAAGACATCATGAAGTAAAGGAGTGTGTGGGTCGCATGACCCAGAAGTTGGAGGAAATCAATTCAAGCATTAGTTCTGGTGCTGGAGGAGGCAGCTGGGGCTCTGACACTTTAAGAGCCAGGCTCCTATTTGAAGACAGAAACATCGCTAACCGGCGCAAGGAGGATGATTCAGCAAAAGGAACACAAAGCTTGGGGTGAAAGGACCACATGTATGCTCACAATTTTATATGCCCCAAAAAACCACTAATTACATTCAAAAGCGGAAAAACTGAACCCAAAGGACAACATTGAGGCAGAACTTATTAAAAGGTGCAAGCAGTATTGTAAAATGTCACCAAATGTATATACATACGGGCGTTCATGGCTAATCAAACAACGTAGGAAGACTATCAAGTTAACTGAACTGGTGGGTGCATGGTATAGCTTTTACATCCATCATATTTTGGTGTAATTTCCTTGCAGTTTTGGTCACTTGTTTTGATGAAGACTTGACCTCATATTTTACATCCATCACATTTGGGTGTAATTTCCATGCAGTTTTTGTCACTATTTTTGGTGAAGGCTTGACCTCATATGTACGGAGCACTTCAAGCAACTTCCGTATAATGGCAGATTTTGATTTTTGATTTTTTCTTTTTCTATCCTTATTTCTCCCATTTTTTGTAATACTGTAGTAATCTGTAGTAGCTATGATCATTTAATATGTAGTGTTTTTTTAAGTGCTGTCATGTTTGCTCCTTGGTTACATTAGAATGTAAATGAAGACATTCTTGATGTGGTATCTGTTGTAACCGGTTGGAGTTAAGCTGGCTCATCATCCATGTAACTACAAATAAACTCCTCAAGACATCCTGTGTATCCAGCCTCGTTACTACATTTTATTTGGCGACGATCCTGTTACATGGATAACCCTACATGCATATGAAGATAGAGGAACTTCTTCAAACAAGATTTCATGTCCTTATCTTATATCGTTAATTGTCTTGCCACCGATCTACTGAAAAGCTGATTTCTACATAACTTACGGTAGGGCGTTTTTATTTCTTCATCTACCGCCCAGCTCCGTTTCGTTTTTATTTTTTTTAGCTATCAGTAACTGAAAATTGGCGCTTGAGTCACAATTATTCTAAGGAACAGTTCGTTTTGATCTTCGTTTCAAGCAATAATATTGAGCCAGCTACCTCGTTTCTTTGCCAAGTTTATCCTTTTACAATTTCGGATATATTACTTATGTTGTACATTTTACTACGGTACAACAGTGACTCAGTGTTTATTTTTATAAAAGGAAAACTCTCGTGCCTTACTTCTTTGTTTTCTGGAACGTGACGAAGCTGAATGCTCTCCTTTGCCTTCATGAAGATTCCCTTGTGATGTTCGTCATCGTAGTCTCATGCTAGTTAGTCACGTGATGACGCTGCCTGTACAAAATGGAAGCACGTAATCAAATGTTGTTCAAGTGTATCCTAGCAACCTCTATTGAGCGCAGCTTCCTTAGCAACCATGTACTACAACGCGAAGCGCTTCTAATCTAATCTTCATCGTACGCACAAGCAACTTTGTGCAGGAGCAGGTCCATTTTTTTCTTATTCATTTTCTTCAAACAACTACGCTGATGCGCTCAGCCACAAGATTTCTACATTTTTCACTTTATCATCATTCGATCGTGCGCAAAAGCTAAACGCTGATGCGCTCAGCCTCAACGATTTGGTTTACATATTCACACTCATGTGTGTGCGACACTAATTTTCTGAATTTAAACGCTAGTGTGTTTATTAATGCTTATGTGGATGATTTTAAGCTGTGGCACAGTTTTCACGATTATCACACACACACAAATCTTGCATTGTTGAACTAAACATTTTGCTTATTGCTTGAGTTAGTGATTATATTGTTTTTTTCAGGTTATACCTTCAAGTGTGTATTGTTTATAAATTGGTTATTCTACTCTAATGATATATTTTACAACTATGTGTACTCTTCAGTCAGTGAATCCTCCTCCTGCTTTTCTTGATACACCAGGGGAACCTACAAACAGAAGGGACGTTTGGCATGATGTCTTTGAAACCTATTTGGGGGCTATAGGTGCTTCCAGATTTGTTGCTGACAGAAAAAAATGCCTACTCTTGCACTCTCTGGGTTTTGAAGGCAGATCTGTTTTCAAGCACTTACCTGACTTACCTCAAGACGATCCTAACACTTATGATGAATATAAGGAGACTGGGCAAAAACGAAAACTTCGGTTTGATAAGCAACCTAGTCTTATGGTTCTCAGACACAAATGTTTCAAGAATAAGCAATCAGAGAGGGAGGACGTGGATTCTTACATATCAGTCCTGAGAAAATTAGCAGCGGACTGCAGGTTCGAAAATTTCACAGACCAGCTTATCAGAGACCAATTTGTTTGTCACTGTAATGACAAAAACATTAGACAAAAATTGCTTACAATGGGTGATCCTTCTTTGGATGAGACTATACAACTAGCCAAGAGTATTGAAATCTCTATGGTCTCGTTGAAAGAGTTGGAAGAAAAAATAATTGAACCTGTTAATGCAATTAACCTCAATTCAGGTACTAATGTCAAAGCTTTTAAAAAACAGGGAAAGGTGTCTTCTAACAGAGAATTGAAATCTGCTAAGAAACTTGATATACAATATTGTCTAAGGTGTGGAAATCCTCCTCATGCTAAATGTTCATGTTGTCCAGCATCAAACTTCACTTGTAATTATTGTAAAAAGGTTGGACACTTTGCAAAAGGTTGCCTAAAACTTAAAAGTCAGTAAAGTTTCAAGAAACCCACTGTTTGTATGATTGATTCAGAATCCTCTTCTGATTCTGAAGTGGTTTCTGTAGTTACTGATCTCACTTCCAGTGAAGTCATTAAAGGTGATCCCAAAGATTGCTTTGACCCGATTGTAGATATTTTTGTTGGTTCAAAATGTGTCAAGTTACTGGTTGATTCCGGTGCTAAAATTACTATGATTACGGAGAAACTTTTTAATGAAACATGGGAAGGATCACAACCTCTCCCTCTTGACAGATCTCCTGTGTCATATGAAGGTCGTAAGATTGATCTTCTTGGTTTTTTTGAGGAAGAAATGTGCTTTAAAGGGAGGCGAATAAGAGGAAAAATATTCGTTGCTGTCAAAGGGCTTAATATCTTAGGGTGGTTCCATCAAGGACTCTTTGGTATGATCCTTAAACCTGGAACCAAGGAACAAGTTCTTGTTGTTGGATGTTTTGATGAAGTTCAAGCCCATCAAGATGCTTTTCCCTCTGTTTTTAATACTGGTTTGGGAAAAATCGAAGGCTTTAAGCATAGAATAATTGTTAAAAATGGAGCCCAGCCTGCAAAACATAAACTCAGAGGTGTACCCTTTAGTGTCAGGGAAGATTTAGAGAAAGAACTAAAACAACTTTGTGATAATGGTGTTATCGAGCCAACGGAGTCTTCACTATGGCTTTCGCCTTTGGTGGTGGCTAGGAAGAGGTGTGGAAAGCTCAGAGTTTGTGTCGATTTAAGGTCTCTAAATAAGGAGATTTGGGTCGACTCACACCCTCTCCCTAAAATACACGATCTTTTTGCATCTACCAAGGGTGCTACGTTTTTCACTAAACTTGACCTGGCTAGCGCCTATCACCAGGTTGAGTTGCACCCCGAGTCACACCATCTTACTGCCTTCATCTCTCCTCTGGGTGCGTTTCAATATCGATGAATGCCTTTTGGGTTGGCATGTGCCGCGTTGGTATTCCGACTGGTCATGAACAACATCCTCACAGGAGTGGATGGAGTTTTGGTTTTTCAAGATGACGTGCTCATTTTCGCGGAGGATGCTGTTTCACATGACTGTATTGTACGCAAAGTGCTTAGTTTATTTCAGGAACATGGTGTAGTTCTTAAGATGGAAAATGTAAGTTTTTCTGCACTGAGATTGAGTACTTGGGTCATATTGTCACACACAAGATAGCATCAAACCTAGACCTGGGCTTTTAGAAGCAATTTCTAAAGCTGTTGCTCCCACAGATAAAACTGGAGTCAAGACTCTTTTGGGATTGTGTGAGTACTACTCCAGATTCATTCCACATTATGCTTCAATTGTTCGGCCCATTAGCGATCTTTTAAAGAAGGGTACTAAAGAGTGGAATAAAGAATGTTTTGGCGTTCCAAGAGGTGAAAACTCTCTTAAGTGTGAGTTCAGTACTCAAAACTTTCGACCCGAGTTTGCCTCGTTGCTTAACTGTTGACGCGAGTCAAGTGGATTTAGGGGCTGCTCTAACGCAGGTCGAGAATGGAGTCGAGAGAACAATTGGATTTGCTTCCAGAGTTTTGAGATCTCCAGAGTCACAATACTCTGTTATAGAAAAGGAATTACTAGCATGTGCATGGGCTATTGAAAAGTTTAGGTCATATGTATGGGGAAAACGTTTCTTACTCCAAACTGACCATAAACCATTAGTAAATATCTTAGGTGGAACTCTTACTAAATGTTGTACTCCCAGAATAATGAGAATGGTTAGCAGATTACTCCAATATCAATTTGATGTCAAACACATTTCAGGAGGGAAGAATGACAGAGCGGATTTTCTCTCTCGTTTTCCGTGTACAGACTCCCATGAGGAAGATGTCACTTTTGGAAATCTCATAAATGAAGATTGTGAAGATTGTTTTGTAGCGGGTGTGGACATTCATGAATTTAGGTTCTGTTCTGAGGAAGAGTGGAAGTTAGCTTTTGTTAAGGATAGTGTCCTTCAAGATGTTTGTAAGTGCATTTCTTGTGGTTGGGCCAGGGAAAAAGTTTTGTCTCCTGCTCTTCAACCTTTTTCTAAAATTGAAGATGAATTATATATGGAGGATGATATTTTGATCCGAATGACAAACTTATTCCTCCACATTCATTTAGAAAAGGTATAATTGTTAGAGCTCATGAAGGACATTTGGGTGCATCGTTTACCAAGCGACGCATCCGTGACACGTTCTGGTGGCCGTGTATGGATTCGGAGGTTGATGAATTTGTTTTGGATTGTGAGGTTTGTAAGTCTGCTGATAAGTGTCTCAAGACTTCTGTTCCTCCTCTCATTCCTGTAGAGTGCCCTGAATGTCCCTGGATGAAGGTTGGCATAGATGTGATGGGACCTTATGGTACTTTGAGTGGGAGTTCTAAGTTCGTTCTTGTTCTGGTTGATTATGCATCTAAATGGCCTGAGGTCAAATTAGTTAGAGAAGCTGACACTAAAACTATTATAGATTTTCTAGGAGAAGTTTGGTCTAGAGAAGGTTTTCCAGAGGTGCTTGTCTCTGACAATGGTAAGCAATGGCTCATCATCCATGTAACTACAAATAAACTCCTCAAGACATCCTGTGTATCCAGCCTCGTTACTACAAATACTTACACTGCCATCTGGTTAATTCTCTTTCTTTACATCAAATTGGCAAAGAGTTTTGGCAGAAACTCTATTTTTATGTTGAATGTCAATATATGCAATAGCAGTTACCTGTACTACAGTCATAATTTGTATACGAACATCAACATAAATGTACTATATCTGTATTTCAAGCCATGAAAAAGTCTTAAAAGACGGAACATGTGTTGGCTGATCTCTTGCTGGAGATGTTATTGCACAGAATAAATCAACAGTGAAAATTCATTTGATCTTACCTTTTTGGAATCCGTGGAGAAAGTACCTGTTTATTCCTTAATCAGGATTGTTAATTTGTACTGAACACTGTGTTCATTTCTATAAATATCCATTACTGTTATGATTACAAAAACTATTCATGAGGGTGCTGAGGTTGCAGTTCCATCAAATGTTTACTTGTTTTACATTAGTTTTCTAATGTACAGGGTCCACCACTGGTAGTAGGGTGCCAGAACTGTGAAAGCGCCTCTTCAGATATACAATCCTATTGCACGTTATTCTCATTGACAAACTGACTTATTTAAATATTTGTACAAGGTGCTGTAATATTCCCACTTGGGACCACTACTACTGCTATTGTTTCTGAATGTATATGCTTACCGACCTGCAGATTAGGAGGGACAAATGGCACAAATTTGCCAGTCCAGTCCAGCTGAGGCACCTCTTCCTGTCAATGGTGGAGATAATAGAGGGCTGTTCCCCCCACCCCGCTTGCCAGACAAGAAGCTCTTCCTGTCTGGCACCCAGTAAAACAGAATAATTACGTTCACTTAATTTGCTAAATCACACAGTTTCCAACACGTGCATCCAGTGACTAATTTTGCAAAAGCTTTACTTGTATTTCATAAGTACATCACAATTCATGCTTATTGACTTGCTAAAAGGGGGACCTTGTTAGGGTTAATATCTGGGGGACCGAAAGGACAGCCTGAGACCACAGGTTCACTATCCAACATTTCTCTCCTGAAAGTAGGAACATTTTGGGTGTAGTCCATGAGATTCACCGATGGGAGCAGAAGGGAAGAAAAGGGATAAGTTTATTAACAGTGTAGTAGGTGCAATGGCATCAGTGCCCATGACTTTTAAGGGGCCAGGCAAAAACTCTGACTTCCTTTCATTCTCCAACCAGTGAAGGGAGATCACATTTCTCTTGCTTCCATCTGGTTCCACTACTCATTTGCTAGGCCACCGGGTCTTTCTAGGGATCAGTGCCAGCAGGATGTGCACTGGGATGTACTGATGAGCCATCACAGTGGTGCAGGTAGGCTTATGATTAATACCTTCAATATCTGTATGAGATAAAGCATGCAATCTGTCTGAGTACATCAGACAAACTCCCCTCCCCCCTAGTGGTGGGACATGGATTCCTTGCTCACTGTGCCATTGGAGCCAAGCTAACCCAACTGATAAATCCTAATCAGATTAAACCTGGCCTGGTTGTTTGGTCTGGACATTTCGTATTGGGGTAGGGTCAAGGCTGGTTTGCATTTGGCTGGGTCCAAACTGAGGTGGCAAAGTGAATAAAAGAACAATGGGTTGCAATGTTATCCTGAGTAATTGCCAGTGGTTAGACAAATTGCATGCATTCCTCCCATCACCTTTTGTGTGGTTGATGTAACGCCCTACGTGGCAAAGACATGCCTGACATGAGTCCCTTGCACACTGTGACACTGGAGCCAAGCTACACCCAACTGATGAGCCCAAATCAGGGTGAAAACAGTCTTGGGTTGCTTGTGTTCTGGTTCAGACAGAACTGGGCTTGACTATTCCTATTGGAGTAAGGTCAAGACTGGTTTGCATATGGTTGGGTCCAACCTGAGGCAGCATGGTGAGCAAAAGAATGTTGGTTGAAATCCTACCCGAGAGATTGCCAGTGCTTAGACACATTTCAAGAATTCCTCCCATTAGCTTTTGTGTGTTTGATGTAAATACAGTATGGTGCAAATACACTATATCTAATATGTGTAATACACTATGAATACACTATGTTGCTAAGGTGTGTGCACGGCGCTTTAAAGCCCAATTGTGCACCAGCACTAGGGAGAGAGGCGTAGAATGCCATATCTCTGTAGAGATTGTGCTGTCCTGCTCTCCTAATCTCACACAATGCGGTGCAGGATTGTTTGGCTGCTGTGCTGCATTGCATGAGAATCTACTAAATAAACCCCTTACTGTAGACTTCGAGCCTAGACCATATTGTACGAATGAAAGCAGTCATCACAGATAATGTGCAGTGCTCTTATGACTATGGATTTATGAATTGTAAATGATCTATCTGTTTTGACAATAGCTAACTGATTCCTAATGGCACAAATAGCCCTTGTGCGCTAGGAAGAAAAAGGAGTAGGTCAGTGGCATAGCACAAAAGGATTCATCTTGTATAAAAAAACAAATATCTAGAAATGGTGTCACTAGCTCCTTGGGATTAGCTGTTGTTATACCTGCCACACATAATCGGTTGTTATCATTTGAGAGCTGTTCTCACCAAAAGTAAAAATAAAACGCAGAAAATAAAGTAATAGACTAGTGCCAATGTCTAATAGCCAAACGGGCTTGTCTTTGGCACAGCCAAGTGCAAGGATGTGCACTAGAGAGTAGCTATTTTCAGGGCACACATGGTGGAGGAAACTTCATCTTGATGCTATGAGCCACGAATGTTTTCAATACTTCCTAATAAATCCTAACACTATTCAAATGATGGAACACTTCAGCAGTAAATTGAGGCTACTTTACTGTTACCTATAAGGCTTTCCATTAGTGAAGAAAAAAGATGAAAAGGTCCACATGAAACTGAGATTTGCCAATGCTTTTATTTCTAAGAAGCCTACATATTCAGCTCTGCACTTGAGACCTTTTAAAACAAAGTACAGGGTAAAAATCATACCATGGTGGTAACTAACTCAAATGCCAATCCTCATTACATTAAACCCAGCTACAATCATGCTGTTGTCTTGCTGAAGCCGGCTCTTGGGAGCTACATATATGATGTATCTCTTTAATTTGTATTTATTGGGTGTTTTATTTGCCAAATGATGCTGTAACTAGTATGCAGAACCCAATTATTGTTGAGCTTTATATTACTTCCATACTTTATACAGTCTTCAGAACTCGTTTCAAAGAGCCAACACTACATTTCACAGAGCCCCAGTCGGTAAAACGTTCATATTTCCCGGGCTTCAGGAGATATTGCTTCCCTCTGTAATGTGGTAGTTCATAGAAAAGCCAGAGCCCACCCAGCACCTGACAGGAGCAAATGGGGTAACAAAAGTGATCATGGACATTTGTGCAATCATTCATGAACTCTGTCATTGTGCCTGTGCAGTTATCCTTTTCATACACCTTCAATCTGTAGACATCCAGAACTTTCTCCTGCAACAGAGAAGAAGACTGTAAGAGAGACACGACTTAGTGCAGCACTTAAGAAAACAGTTTATAAAGCCATTTAAAACAATAAAGAAACATTTTCTAGCATCAGATTAATACAATCTGTCCCTAACTTAGAAGTTACTTTGCACAATGAATGCCAATTTTACGTCACCATATTATTCCTCCTGAGTTAGCAAAGGAAAATGTACAAAATTACCTGACAACTTAACAAATTACTGTCCGATCACCCACCTTTCATTTTTGGGTTAAAGGATCATTCAAGTTGCCATCACCACCCAGTCACAAGAAAATGAAAAGCAAACCCCTCCTTCAGAATTACCAACCTTGTTTCATACATGCAATACAGCAAAGAGATGGTGACCATTTAAGAGGTAGCAGATGTTCTCTAGTTCACACATTGCTAGCTCATGTCTCCTGCTCTTAGTCAACCTCTAAATAGCCATAGAGACTCATAGGCCCACATGCATCAATATCGGCTTTTGCGAGTTCTAAATTGCGAAAAATAACGATTTGCAATTTAGAAATCGCAAAAGCCTATGCATGAATATTTTTGCTTTTTTTTGCAATTCGGTAAAAATCGCTATTTTTACCGATTTGCAAAAAAAATGCAAATTTTCAATTGCGAATTCACAATTCCCATTCATTCCCATGGGCCAAAATGCCCATAGGAATGAATGGGAATTGCGAATTCACAATGTGCAATTGCAATTCATCAATGCATTTCAAGGGTGGAGAGGGGGGTCAAAATGACCCCACCCCCCTGCTCCCATGAAATGTACTTTTCAGCATAAGTTACATACACACATGTCCTAAGGACATGTGTGTCTGTAGCTTAACAGTTTAAAAAATGCATTTTTGTGCATTTTTAAACAATTTCGCAAATTACCACGAAGTTGAACTTCGTGGTAATTTGCACTTCCAATTTTAAAAATCGCACATTTTTCTGTAATGATGCATAGCATTTAAGAAATCGCACAATTGCGATTTCTTATATGCTAACGCAATTTTAGAAATCGTAAATAAGATGCGACTTCTAAAATGGCATGATGCATCCCAAACAGCACTTTTGCAGTCGCAAACGGCCGATTTTAAGGAATCGCACCGTTTGCGACTACAAAAATGCTTGATGCATGTGGGCCATAGTCCTTTAGCCCTTCTCTGTGCTATCTACAAAAGTGTTGAATAATAAGGGTTTACTTCCTTTCTGAATATCAGATCTTTGCTCATCCTGATGAGCTCCTCCATTCTGAGCTCATCACCATAGCCTGTGGCATACCTCAGAGGGCCATACAGACATCTCTCTCAAACAATGAACCTCTTGGAATACTGATTACTGACAAGAATGTAAAACATACATCAGTTTGAGATTGTTACACATCTCATCCTGAAAGTTGCATCTGAAGGAGGCATCTATAGTCTGAAAGACTAACTTAAAACAATACAACAAGCCTGGATGTTGAGAGCCTAACTCAAGTAAATTCCTTCAAAGAGGGACTTCTTGTTCATCATCAGTGTCAACAATCAGGAACATGTGCAGTTTTTACTCTTATCACTGACTCTCATTGGTTTCTCCCCATAATTGGTCAACTTTTCTAAATCCAAATTTCTATATTCATACCAGCTTCAACCCACATTGTAAAGGCGCCAAACTCAACTGGCATCAACTCTCCTTTGCAACACAATGTAAAGGCTTTCGTCTTATAATGAAAGATCAGAAATTCATTCATTCACTGGTCATCCCGAGTCTTAGTGGAGGTAAAGCTTCCCTGGACTGAGACCCAGGATACCACTGTACCCCCTTGAGGAGGAGTTTTCCATGCTGTAGTTCAACTAGTCAAAAGAAATGGATTTTTAATTTGATCACCTCAACTCTCTGCACCCCACCTGCACCCCCTAACTCACTGTACCCTCTTCAAAATCTGCTACATCATCTTCACATTGATTAACACAAGCGCTCCACCCTCGATAGCGATTAAGATCAACATCACAGGCTGGTGACCAAAACGTGCCACAGTGGAAATGATGGATGAAAGTCTTTTTTCACTTTGTTTCGTACACATCCCATTGCTATTACAACTGTGCACCGGTACACCACCCCAGTAATCCATTCTCCTTTGTTTTGGAGTTTATTTTCTGAACTCCTTCACTAAACACCCACCAATGTCCAGTGATCTGGTGTTTCACTGCTAGGTTTGTGCTATATTAGAACCTTACACACCCCATTGGGGTAGGAAGGAACATGGAATAAGAAAAAGGGGTGCCATGGAGTAAAATGCATTTCAGGAACTTGATGTGCCACTTATGTATACAGTCAAATGTGTTATGCTAAAGCTAGGAGACACAGGAGGATTTTAGTATGGAGAGCTCAATACACCCTAAATCAATTATTGAATTTGAATCAGCAATGGCACTAAAAGGCAGTGAAGATGTATTAAGCAATAGACTAATGCCCAGATAATTTGAGAAAATGAAGTTGAGGATTATATTTTGAGCATGTTTATTAATGTAACCCTGGCCACATAATACATATGTACAGAAGGCATTAGGTTTTTGGAGGACTCATGTTTGCAGCCTTATGTTTACGACTCACAACAAACACACAAACTACATTAGAATCTTTAGTTACCACATTTTGCCTCTCACCCATGTCTTCTATCCCAATGCTCGTGAACAACAGACCACTCGGACGCTCATGAAATTCTGAGAGGGCCTCCTTGACAACCATCCAACTATCCCTCTCAGATAGCAACTTCAAGGACCAAGGACAGTGATTTCAGTTTTAGGCAGACAACGCTGAGGACGCATTTGCTAATTAACTGATGAACCAATTTGATACTTTAGCCTTGAGATGTCTATATATCTAAAACAGAAAGGCTTATATCACAGGTCAGTTTTTAATGAGAGACCCTCAGCGCCTGGAAATATGTTTTCATGTACATATTTAGTATTAGAGGTAACAAAGATCCTTAGTTGTAATTTCTGATGCTTGCTGTTCTGGGAATCCGAACTGCAAGTGCTAATAATCCAAGAACATGAAAACTTTATATGTAAACACACATGGGTAAGGGGTATTTAGACATAGACATAGACAGTACTATGACATAAATCCAGTCTCTGCCCTTTTGTCAGCCATTTGCACAGATTCTGTG
This sequence comes from Lissotriton helveticus, assembly GCF_964261635.1. NCBI lineage: Eukaryota > Metazoa > Chordata > Amphibia > Caudata > Salamandridae > Lissotriton > Lissotriton helveticus. The sequence goes on from NC_136061.1 coordinate 450,159,106, forward strand.
TCTATAAATGAATACTACATGGTTGAATTTACATGAGAAACAGTCTGTACCCAGACCTCTAGATTAGGCAAGATCTGGTGACATGTTTTTTAAGAAATTGGCCAATAATTAAGAAACCATACTAAAAACAAGCATACCGGTGAGAGCAGCCGACAAGACTTGATGGAGTCACAGAGGCCGGTCCAACAGTGGTAGTCGGGGTATTTCCCCTCCTTGAGGAAGAACTGGTTACCCATGTAATGCGGGCGCTCATAAACCATCCAAAGGCCATTTTCAACATGGATGGAGTTGCATGAATTCAAGTGGGACTGAAGGTCTAGGTTGTCACTGATGCATTCATAGAACTTACCCTGGAAGTTTCTAAGTTCATAAAACGTGATCTGTAATAAATAGATAGAAGAAAAGGTGGCAATGATTTTGGTGGTAGTACATCCCTAGGTGTCTTTATCTGCATTAAACTGAGTTCATGAACACATGAAAGAGTATGTTTTTGTGCTGTAAGTGAAGAAATGTTCTTGAAAACACCTGAGGTGAAATCCACTGCACACATGTATGTCTGAGACTGGGCCTCTCAGATACATTTAGAACACCTATGCTCATAAAGAGACAGGTCTATGAAGAGATGGATGGCTCAGCCACACTGCACCCATTATCCTACCTTTCCCCTCTTGGTAACTTGTTCAAACCAGAACCTGCCTTTCAATCATTGAAAAAGTATAACTGGTGATAGTTTGTTTATGCAAACCAAACTTAAGTGTCTTACTATATAGGTTGACAACTACATTTAACACAACACATACAATCCAGTATCACCCACAAAATACAACTCAAGAACGATATGGCTTACTTAGACGACACTCCTGCTGCTGACACCTGACAATAATTCCATGTCTTCCGCCCCCTCCTCTCACACACCTGTCATCAGACACGACGCTGTCCCATTAACAACAGAATCTCGTTATTTAGCAGTTAAAGTTCAGCCAGAAACATCTTCCAAAACACAAGAAGCATTGCCCCCTCTTCCCATGGGCAGCCGGGCACTGGACCACTGGACGCCTTTGTACGCCATAACATGACTGATGTAACCCACACATACACATCCCTGCATGCATGACGCAGCTGGATTAAAAACAAGCATTTCCAATGCAATAGCACTCGCATTTATGCGAGACCTATTGCATTGCAAATGGGAGTGCTAGGGGAGGAGGTTGAGAAGGCGCGAACAACGGGAGAAAATAGTGATCACAATCTAAATAACACATACCATGCAACACTCAAAGTAAAGGGGCCAGTAGCCATTCAAAGGATACAAATGACGATATGGCCGTCATAAGGAGGGACTAACAAGCCTATAAACCAATCGGAAGGCAGCATTTAGAAAGGACAAAGATACAAGCCAATGAAAAATATGGGCGGGGGAGTGGGCGTGGCTTCTCTCCCGCACTCAATTACCCCAGATCAACCCCAGAGCAGCGCTTGCGCGCTGATTCAGGGCTTGACCTAAAAGGGAAACATTTTGTATTAGATGTGGCTGCTTATGTTTACCACGAGAATCACAGGAGGTAGTGCATTTTATTCAACAGCATACGCGCCTCAGGTAGGCTGATATATTTCCATTTGAACTGTATCTGCTTTGCTGTGAAGTCACAATTCATATGATATAACAGTACCAACACTTTCTAACAGGTCTGCAATAAATGTGATGGTGCACCACTTGAACTTTTCAAATGCACTGCAATTCATTAAGGAGGACAGCCTGCTTACTTCTCAGCAGTTCTGGTCTGTTGAAAAGCGACCTCTGTACAGGTCTGCGTTACCCTTAATGAGAATGAGAGAAATTAGGTTGTTGTTTGGAGGGTGTGTGAGTCTTTCTCAAGCACCAGCCACAATCCCTGTCTGGGAGAACCACAAAAAGTCATTACATGAACTTGTGGTTAACCCTCTGGTAGGTTGTCACAAAAGAAGTCAAGCTTAATGTTAGGTTCTTTGCTCAGAACCTAGAGCAGGTGCCAACTTGACAAATGTGTCTAAGGTGAAACATAGAACGTGTCGATGTATAAAACAACAATTGATGTGTTGTAATCCTCTGTCCGTCCTCAGGGTTGGTTTGATGCTCTAAGGGCTCCACCTCTCAATCGCCTCAAGTCCAACAGATATAATATCGTGGACTGTTGAAGTGATTAAGCAGGGGAAGGAAAGGATGGAAACAGCAGGGAGGGAGACCTGTAGAGAGAACACACCATTAGTACCTTGAACTCTTCCGTAAATGACATAAGTGAGTACAACTAAATGATTCTGATCTAGTGGGTATAGGTCCTACCTGTAAAGAAAAATAACTGCGAGGAACTGTAGATGGTTTCGTCACCAGATTCTACTTAGAGGTGCTAGAGATATACAGGAGAGAAAGAAAGAACATAACTACCCTATTTTTCGCTGAGAAACTTTGCGAATGATTTATAATATTCATACAAATACCCCATAACTTGCTACACCCAGCGTCACAGGGGTGGTGTTCTTGAATTCACTCGCAAACCACAGCAGAACCCCTGTTAACGTATAGCTAAGTACAAGCAGAAAATAAAGGCGTATGAAGGTAGAGCAGAAGTAACAGTATACTTTCAATCCTACTTCTGTACAGTACACCACTAAAGTAAATATGATGGCAGGGTCTTAGTAGTGATCCAGCGCCCCTAAGGAAAAACTGTCTCACCAACGCTACCCAACACCACAATACTTACCATTTATCATAAATCACTTACAAAGGCACATAAACCAACGAGACAATTTTTGGGCGACTGAATCATGTGACCTAATTAATCAAAACTATTCACAAACTATTTACATATTAATATACAACTGCCGTTTATCTTTTCTCACCATGGTTTTAAACATTTATCATTTTAAATTAAGTCACTTAGGCAAATGGATCAACTAATGGTAACTAGACCATGAATAAACAAGACCAGCTTGTCGTTTCAAAATCTAATTTTATTTTAACTTTATTATTCAAGAATTAGCATTTTATTAGGAATCTTTATTTTATTAGCAATAAAAAGCAGCATTTTATAGGAAATGAATCATTAGACTGACATCTTTAAAGCAAATCAGTAAGCATGAATTAAAGCAATATAACAGTTTCCATACCCTCAAACTATATCCCTGACTATTCTTGCTCCACCTAGAAAGGAAAAATCAATTAAGACTGCTGTGCTTACGTGAGTCAGAAGTCCGACAGCATGACACGTCAATCAGGAATCAGAGAGCATTGGCACCCTCCTGCCCATGAGGTCAGGTTTTATACCTTTCTATCTAGCTAAACTTTCTACAAATTACATATTTTCTCAGAAATCCACACCGCTCATTGGCTGCGCCATGTCAGTCCACGATTAAGGCGTTAGGTCATCTCCGTTTCTACACCAAGTTCAGGCTTTTCTTAAGCCCTATTGTTCTCTGCTTCCGTGACATTTGGCTTCCTCAAAAGAGAAACATTTCTTTCGAGCTACAGTTCACAACTTCCTTGCCTTAGCAATCTTGCTGGTTTGTTTACTGTCCTTGAGCCTTTCTCTCCAAGAGCACGTTTAGCACAGCTTAATAAACTGCATTTTCTGACAAAAATGTCAACGTGGCAAAAGTTTTCCACTTCTGAATATTTGCAAGGCTCCACTCTGGACAAGTTTTCAAAACGCCATTTCTTTACCATGCCTAAGGCCTCACTCGGAAACTATTATTCAAACAAACACACAACATCAATTAATTAGAGAATTGAGACCCATTCTGTTACCCACCCCATTGGCTAATTAAAAAACATTAATTTATGTTACCTAGCTGAGCACACAAAGCAGCATTTATATCTACCTTCTTCTTTTAGACCGCAGGGATTCTCCACGAGCTTTTGTCACAGAAAAGACATAACATAGGACATAACGTAAGCACACAAATAATCACATGCCATTAGTTAAACGGCCGCATTTAACACTGACAAAGACAATAGACAAGGTTAGTTTATTAGTTTCTTCGCATTTGCAACACAGAGCACAAAAGTTAGTCCCACGTGTTTTCTGAATTTTTAAACTAAGTTGATTAATGTTTCACCACATGCTTATTAATACTGTTATATTTATTATGGAAGTTTAACTTTGTGAGTTTGAACAAAAAGCTTTTTATCACCTCGCTCCATCAACTCCCTCATCTGGTGATTTCGAATTCACCAAATAACACCCAAAATTTTAGGAAAATGTTCACCCTTTGAACATGTTTTGGACTTTCTTGATATTAGTATTTCTAAACTTTTGATTCTGCTGTTTGTCTGCAACTCTCATATTGAGATCTACGAAACTCTTCAAATTCTATTTCTTTTTCTTGTCTTAGTTTGTACATTCTTTTCTTTTCCCTTAGATATTTCTTTCTCTTGTGTAACATGCAACTAATTTTTAACAAAAGTATCACTACAACTATAACTATTAAAGGACACAGTATTTTACCTAAGATTGAAGTGCCAATCTCTAAAAATCAGATCCTGATTGCTGCAAATCTTTTGCTCAAACGTTCAGAAAAATGTTCATCTTCTAAAGGTACAACTTCAGCATGTAATTCTGTTATATTCTTGATATACATCTTTATGTTTTGACTCTTGTCTGGAATATATGTGCAGCAATCCTGGACATGCAAAATTCCACAGACTCCACCTACTTTGCGAGCAGAATGTCTAATGCAAGACGGTTCTGCATTACCATTGTTCTCCTAGCAATAAGTTCTGTATTCACTAATTGAAATCCACTGGCTGTATCGGTAGACAATCTATCAACAATTGTAGACATTTTTCTGATCTTAACTGCATTCAGGATTATTCCCACCAAAGGTATTACTGCACCAAATATGTCTCCCAATATTTCCGAAAAGCTTTCCCTTCTAAATCTACTCATGTGATTGCTTATTTCAAATGAACCTTTTACCTTTCTATCTACATGAAGAATCTTTGGAAAAACTAATCCAATATAGCAAGTGCCATACCAGTGATTGGGACGATTATAATAGGCTTTGTCTCCACACACAAAATAAATTCCAGGAAAAATTGGATCTTTACCTCCTTTAAATCCCCAACCCCCGATAAGTATCTTCACATTGACTAGCACCTACAAAGTAATTATCAGTATTATCTCTTATTATGCAAAGCTTACCACCAATAGGTTTGTCTATATGAATTGCAACATTTCCGTTTCTACCATTGAGCTTTTCATCTTCAATCTGCCAAAACTTGGATTTGGTTTGTTTCAGCATCTCATTTCGCTTATAAATTGCCCTTCTCTCTTCTACCAAATTCAAAAATGATTTTTCTTCTGACCTCAACTTACATGTTAAATTGTTTCTAAAAGCATACTCATAAGTAAGTTCATTAGTTACTATGAAAAATTCCCTCATCTGTTTAGCATGTTTCAATTTATTCAAGCTGTTATCAACTTTAAAATTTGCAAAAATCTCATCAAAATTAGAGTAATAATATTCTAAACGACCTGTTTGATAAAACAAACTAGCTATTACACTACAAGTGATGCCATAAGTAAGAGGAAGCATATTGTAGGTCACCCCTTCAGAGACAGAAGCGGGTAATTTCACACAAATTTAACAATCTTTCACATCCATTACCTTAACACATTCAGATAAAAGTCTTGAAAAGGTATTACCAGAAAAATCTCCAACAGATCTATCTTGACGAATCTCTGGTTTATGCTCTATGATTTTATTAGTCTTGCCTACTGTATCATGATTATCTTGCCAAACCACAACTTTACTAGTCATATTAGTTTTATACTCTTCCTTGTCAATTCCAAAAGGAAAAATGACAGCTAGAATTAACCAAACCAAAATTATTAGGATTACACATATAGAAGACATTTTGCAACATCTCCTGACAATTGAACATCTCAAATTATTATTAGTAGAAGGCATCTTTGCTTTGAAACAAGAGCCTTTCAAAACAAAAAACAAAAAACAATAATGTCAAAATGTCAAAAATTAGTAGTACACCTCTCTTTTTTACTTTTTAAAAAAAAAAGAAAACCCTATTTTCTAACAGCTTTTCTTCGACCTTATGTCTTACATTGATGTGTTTTTTCCAGCTAACACAATTTCTTTAACCTTGTGTCACCTAACACAATTTCTTCAACCTTGTGTCAGAACAAAATCAATCATTATCACTTGTATCATCTAAATCTTCTTGGCTACTGCTATTCACTTCAACTACTGGTGGGATAATAATATAAGTCCACTCATGTGACTTATACTTTTGATTAGGTTTTATTATTCTTTTTGCTTTACTATTTATCACTTCTATTTTCTTTCCTACTTGATTTTTCTTATCTGAGTCTCCTCCCTTCTGACTTGAGATCTCATTAACTTGTTCTTTTGATCTGTTGACTAATTTGAATTTTAGACTCTCATTTTCACTTGACCAATTATCTCCTTTTCTAAATAATTTCTTCTTTGGTTCAGTCAGATAACACTCTGCTCTCCAAGCTCTTTTCCTTGAACTTTTCACTTTAGATTCATCATCACTTTCATCAGAATCACTTTCCGTTATGACAGTTCTAGATCCAGGTACTTCTTTACTCGGCGGTTTCACTCTGTTAGGAACATGATCCTTATAACTGGTACTCGGAATTTCGTCGTCTTCTTCTTCTTCAATTATTTCCAACTTCCCAGATTCAGAATTTTCGTTCCTTCTTCCAGAGCTTCCAATCTGCTTTTCAATGCTCTCCTGATCTTGAATCACCTCTTTTTCAGCTTCTTTTTCTGCTTCTTGATCTAGCAGATCTTCATCATTTTCGGAATCTTGTATCACAATCTCTTCAATTTCTTCATTCAATGCTTCATTCGCATTTGAATTATCCAGATGTCGACTTCCCTGTCGATCTTCAGAATCTAGATTTCTTTCAGGCTCTTCTTCCCTGTCGATCTTCAGAATCTAGATTTCTTTCAGGCTCTTCTTCAGAATCTGTATCAGCAGTAGTGTCACCTTCGTCAGGATTTTCAGGAGTTGGCACACGTATGGTATGACTAGCATGAATCCATCTCTTTAATCCTCTACACTTTACTGTATTTGTTGTGACAAGTATCACCTGTCTTGCCTTCTGCCACCTGGGTACTAGGCAATTTCTTCTTCGATGTACTTTTGTTCTCACCCAGTCTCCTGGTAACAGATCATGAGCTTGCTCCTTTTCTTTTCTTATCACTTCAGTTCCCACCTGATGGAACACAGAAGTCACCACGTCAGATAGATTTTTGCAGTACTCCAATATGACGCTATCATTAATGCTCAATAGTTTACCAACTGAAACAAATGCTTGTCTCATAACTCTGCCCATAACAATTTCATGGGGGCTCAAACCTGTTTTTCTATCTGGAGTACTTCTCAAAGACATCAAAACAAGTGGAAGTGCATCAGCCCACTTCATTCCTGTAGCTAAACACATTTTTGCTATTCTATTTTTGATTGTACCATTCACTTGTTCAACAACACCTGATGCTTCTGGTCTGTAAGCACAGTGTAGCTTTTGCTTTATGTCTAGTGCTTCACAAATCAATTTTAGCAATCTGTTTTCAAAATGTGTGCCACGATCAGTCTCGACCATCACTGGAAATCCATACCTTGGTATGATTTCCCTCAAAAGCAATTTTCCCACAGTAACTGAATCATTGTGACGTGTTGGGAATGCTTCCACCCATCTCGAAAACAGACAGACTATCACTAAGACATATCTCAACTTTTTATGAGGTGGCATGTCAATGAAATCAAGTTGTAATCTGGTAAAAGGACCACCCTCCCGTCCTATGGTTCCCATGCTCACAACTGTTTTTCTGTTTGGCTTAATCTGCTGGCAGATCAAGCATCTCTGACAAAAAGATTCTGCAATTAATCTAAACTTTGGATTGTACCATGTCTGCCTAAACAATCTGATCATTGAATCTCTTCCAATATGTCCTGGACCATGATACATTCGAGCCATGTCAGCAATCATGCTATCTGGCATAACTGGTCTGTCATCTTTGTAAACCCAAATCTCATCTTCTACTCTCTGTCTGCAACCTGCTTTTAACCATATGTCTTTTTCCTCATCACTTGCCTCATCTGGTAAATCTTTTACTCCTTGCCATGTCTCAACTACAGATGTTAGCATAAGTGAGTTCAAAACATGTTAATTGTTTTTCTCCTGATTAATGGACATATTATTCTTTGCACAAAATTTTGCAATGTCATCAGCATATGCATTTCCTTTTGTCATATAGTCATCACCTTTTCTGTGTGCTGTACATTTTACAACAGCAATTTTCTCTGGTAGCTGAATACCATCAATCAGCCTCTTTATCAATTTTGCATTGCTGATAGGAGTTCCTGCTGAAGTTAAATAACCTCTTTGTGACTAAAGCTGGCCATAGTCATAGACTACACCATACCCATACTGACTATCAGTCACTATGGTAACCTTTAATTCTTTTCCTTTTTCACATGCACGAATCAAAGCAATCAATTCTGCTACTTGAGCTGAACGAATTCCTTTGAGACAGGAGGCTTCAATTACATCTGCAACTGTGTAGACAGAGTATGCTGCACTCAGAGCACCTTCATCTGTTCTTAAGCATGAACCATCAACAAATAGAACATAATCTGATTCAGCTAATGGGACATCTTTTATGTCCTGTCTGGGCTTAGTGCAATATTCTAATACATCCAAGCATTCATGATCAATATCATTTTCATTTCTGATTTCTGTTACAGTTCCATCAGTCAATAATGTGGAAGGATTTAAATTCACACATCTTGCAATTGATACATTATCTGATCCAAGAATAACTTTTTCAGATTTTGTTAACCTGTTACTTGTCAAATGCTGTGTTTTGTTTCTGGTGAGGAGAATTTCAACTGAATGGGGTACATGTCCTTTTACAGGGAATCCCATTATTATCCCTTCACTTTGTTCTAAACTCACACTTGTTGCAGCTACTGCTTTTAAGCAGCCTGGTAATGCTTTTGCAACAGGATCAAGAACAGCTGAGAACTATGCTATTGGCTTTCTCAATCTTCCATGTCTTTGAATCAAAACTGATAAAGCACCTCCTTCTCTTTCACTGCAATACAGCTCAAATTCCTTCTCATAGTCTGGCATTCCCAATGCCGGAGCTTCACACAAACTTTTCTTCAACTGCTCAAAAGCTTCTAACTCAGTATCTGTCAGGGTAATCGGGTCTTTTATGTCTGCTTTTGTCAATCTCTGCAGTGGCTTTTTGATTCCTATAATCGGTGAATTACATGGACTGCTCTCAATTTCTTTTAGAACACCTTGTTTTATGACTTTATCAATTACAGGAATGCCACCTTCAATAACTTCTGCTTTCATTTTATACTGAGGAATGTTTGGATAATCTACTCCTTGTTTTACTGTAATTTTTACTGGATCAACATTTTTCATCAAACCCATTTCACTTCCAGTGAGATCCCAAATTTTAGCATTAACTGTCTCTTTTAATTCTTCGAGTAGATTATTTTTATCAAAAACAGGAAATAATTTACTTTCTTCAGCTTCAACCATTAACATTGTTAACTTGTAAAGCCCATCTTCTTCTTGAGTTTGAGCTCAATACCATCCGGTGAGCAATATATTTTACAATTCATCTTACAAAGAATGTCCCTTCCTAACAAGTTTACAGGACTGCTGTCACAAACTACAAATCTATGCAAGTCCTTAAATTTACCAATTTCAACTTCAACTGGTTCTGTTAAATCTGTTTTAATTTGCTGATTAGCTACACCAACTACTTGGATCTTCTCACGAGAGAGAGGCAGGTTTTCTATTTCCACTGATCTAACAGTAGAACGGGAAGCACCAGTGTCCACTAAAAAAGTGATTTCTACATCATTCACCTTACCATTTACAAATGGACCAGCCTGATCTACCTCAAGAGTGGCTCCAAGCACACACTCTTCCTTCTCTCTCAGGCACCGTCATAAGTAATCCTCTGAATCACACCCTCCATTTTCTTTTAACCAATACTGTTGTGAAACATTTGACACATTCACTCTTTGCGATCTGTTTACCTGTTCACCTCCGCAGAATCCTGTTTCTGTATTGTATCTCTGCACATTTACACAGTTTGGAAGTGGCGGTTGTGGTATCTGACTTTGGTGATTCACTACCTGTCGCTGTAGATGTTGCTGCAGATTTATCTCATTCTGCATCTGTGGATTTAATGATGCATTTTTAAAATTTCTGGGCGGATTCTTACATTCGCGCTTCCAGTGTCCAATTTCGCCGCAATTAAAACATGGGAGTTTTTGCTTTAATTCTTCAATATTTCCCATCAACCTTGGCTTATTAAAATTACCTTTAAATTTCCCTTGATTCTGACTAACATTTTTGTTTTCTAGTGTTGCTATTTGCTGTTCAGCCACTTTCACCTGTGCCCACATAGATTTTTCTTTTAGCTTCTTATGTTTAGCATCTAATTCATCACTACAGTATTTTGCTTTTCTCAAAATGTCATCTACTGAGAGCGATTGCCAGCCAACACTTCCAGATCTAATCATTTCACCAATTTCAGGTCTTAAGCCATAAACAAATCTGTATATGAAATGGCTCATATCTTTCTCACTCAATTTTTCATAACCACTGTATTCTTTAAATACCAGTAGTAATCTTTCATAAAATGAATGTACTGATTCTTTTGGTTCTTGATTTGTTCTATCTATTTTAACCCAATCTACTTCTTTTGGGGGAATCTTATTTTTCAACCACACAATCACCTTTTCGTACAGATTCATAACATCTGATGAAGGAGCACCTGTTACCTTATCTCGAGCAGGTTCTTCTGTAGGCCAATCTATAGAAATTTTACATTCTGTCCATAAATCTGATGGGACAACTATGTCAAAGAATCCATCAAGATCAATCCACAGAACTTTTAAAACTTTCACAAATCTGTTTACTTGTCAATACCATTCCACAGGTTTTTCTCTCAGCTGAGGAAAATCATTTGTAAACAGTAAAATGTCCTATCTTGTACAAACTACAGATCGAAGTCCCTCCTCGCTTCCTATATACTTAAACATAAAAACGCCTCACGTCCAATCACTGAAGTGAGCTAAACCCCCGTCAGAGGTTGACATTGGAAACCCCTCCCATATAAGATCCACTTGGTAGTACATTAACGGAGTATGGCGCTTTTTATAAATACTAAACAACATAAACAAGCGCGTCCCGCCGTAATAAAAACTACAGATCGAAGTCCCTCTTCGCTTTTTATATACCTAAACAGAAAGACGCCTCACGCCCAATCATTGAAGTGAATCAAACCATCGTCATAGGTTGACAATGGACACTCCTCCCATGCCGACTGCGCCTGCAACACCCCACGGAGATACAACAGAGCTGTAGGTAATTAGCGCTAATTATCTAACATATATAAACACCTCCCAAAGCCGGGCAGTTTATCAGTCTCTACTCGTCCCACCACATCGCTAGACGGACTATCCCGCTGCCGCCGGACATATTGAGCCCTGCCGATCATCGTGAGGTAAGATGCTGCAAGAAACTGCTAGGATTAAACAGCAGTACCCCTCTCCCCCAATAATCTATTAGAATATAACTTAATATACCTCCCCCTTTTTGTCCACAGGCAGGGAGATCTTTTAACTTCATCCCCCAATCCTGCTACCACTTTGGAACATCTTGATAATACCATTCACGCATTCTGAAGTAGAAGACCCTATAAATACTGGTAAGACTAAAAAAGTCAGAGAAATATTTTAGCCTGATTGATCTAAAGACATAGATACGACTTAGGCATCCTCTTTTTCCTCTTTCCTTTTCTTTGGATCCTCAGAATATCACGTTTTAATTTGAAAGTAGCCCTTGACCAAATCCAAAGATCAACAAGTGGGCTCAGGACAAAGAATTCAAGACTCAGACATCCTAGGTAAGATTAGAAATCATGTCTAGATAAACTAAGTCCACCACTGTGTAAAAAACTGAACGCAATCATGGCATTACAAAGATCGTAACCACTAGACACAATTCTGGCTTTAAACCCTCTTTGAAAACAGATACTAGACTCCATTGAGGGTGATTCCGACCCAATGAATTTTATCTGGCATCTCTTCACTTGAAAGGGCTCCGGCCAGCGGGAATTCACCACGTTGGTTCCGGTAAATCAGGTAAAAACATTTTTAATTAATACCTGCAAACTGACGCTCTCATCAGAAATAGGATTAAAAATAATAATGGAAATAATTCTATACCCAAGCTCCTGTAATACTGGATCCGAAACGATTCGCCCAAACAAGCATAGAACCGTCTAGACCAGTGCCAAATAAGTGATCTCTTTTGTAAGTATCACAGATGTAAATATTAAACCACTATCTAAGAAAAGCACCTATCAAATAAGAGAAACAATCAACTTGACTTGGCTATAACTAGTTAAATTACATCAATTCTCTTGTCATTGTTTTGTCTAATTTCATCATTATGAAATATGATAATTAGCCAGGTATCTTTACATATACAAATCGAGTGGCTATACGTTGACTATAGCATACCAAATGCTTTCCAAACCAAGTTAGGTACTTGTTGTCTGAAATCAAATGCTCTCCAAGCCACTGAAGTAGGAAATCTTTCACTAAAATATGGTAATCTATCTCGTAATCTTGTATCCCATCGCTTTCGAGTCCCATGTTAAGACAGATGCTTTTTTGGACACAGAGAGAATTTGTAAGGAAATGACATAAAATAAGAATGAACAATGGAAATTACTGTTGTCTGCAAAGATTGTTATATATAAACTGGACAAAATGGCTGTAGAGATTATAAGTGAGGATAATATTAAACTTGTTTAAATTGCATATATTGTGTCATTATGTATATATAATTTGTGTATATTTTCACTCTTTGGAAATTGTGTGGCTACTCCATGAAGAAGGCGCTGGATGCCGAAACGCGCGTAGAGACTCATTTCTCGCCACAGATTCATTTTTGATAAATTTATTTATGTTTTCATTTGTTTTTTAGAAATCTTGTATGAATTTTTAACTTTTATGATTGTGTTTTAATAATGATTTATTAACTGTGTAAGTGTTAAATAAAAACATTTAAGTTTTACAGTCAGTCTCAGCCAATTGTTCATTCAATTCACTACCAATGTGTTTGAGAATTTAGTTGCTTAGGTTGTTATCTTTCGAATGTATTTTCCCTGACCTAGGAACTACAAAATTAATACAATCAGGGGGTCCTTGTTAAATACACGTCTATCTTGTACAAGGAACATGCACATACCCTCCTCCTGGTATTTCTCTTGTTGGAAACTCATTTGCTACTTCTCCTCTTTCTCTTTTTTCTTCCTCTCTTTTCTTTGTCCATTTTACTCTCCTGTGATGTATTCCTATAGGTTCTGTATCGATCCCCCTATTCCTGACCCTATTCTGGTTAACAAGTTAACTAGCAGCCATCCCATGAGGCAGAAAACCCCCATGATGCAGGAACCGTTATCTGATTAAGCCACACTACGGCACAGGAACATGTAATCTGATTAGGTCATAACGCTTGCCATCTAATTAGACAAGCGATATTCCTCCAGCCCCTGATAAGGCATACGGAGTTCTCAAAGCAAATCAAACCTATGACAACCTGGGAAAAACCCTGCGGCCATTGTTTTGATTTCACCGAGAACTTCAGCAAAAGAATGTGCTAACGACCAGGTCGTATGACATCCTTATTGACGTATCTATGTCCATCCTTACGTCAATCTCGGCACCTTAAAGGTATAAATATTACCGATATTGCCCTATGCAAACACACGCGGTGGTGACGAGATCGGAGCAGCCAGACTTGCCGAAGCCCAGAGCAGAGCAGACCCCGCTGGCGCAGCCCCGCCTTCCTGACGCGCTGAGAACGAGACGCTGCTTTCTCCTGCCGAGAAATCCAGCTCCGGCGCTTCCGGGTAGCCCTCGCAGGCAGCCTGGAATATCGAGACCAGAGACGAGAGATACCATCCCTCATTCATCCTAGACTCCAGGTACAGAACTGAATAACCCCTTGCAGAGAATTCTTGAGTCAGTCACTTGGCAAAACAAACGTAACTTAAACTGCTACTTTCTATTCCCGCCCACGTATTAGGCTTAGGTCAGGTACATCTGGGGTAGGCGTAGTTAGAAACACCAGTTGAGTACGATTAGTCAAATGTATATGTGTATGTATCTATTTTATCCATTTTAACCCATCATATGGCTTAGAAACCATATCAATGTTTTTACAGTATTATTTTATACTTCTGCTTTTAATGTATGCACTTTACTTAACCATAAGTATTGCAATAATATCGATCCATTTCTCTTGTATGAGAAAAGAGACTGATCAATAAATACCATCTTTTATTGAACACGCCCGTCTCTTCCTTTTCTCTACAATCTGGTGAGACTAAGAATGCACGTACTGACTGAGTAAAATAAGTCGTCTTTTGTTTTCACACGACTCTAGAGATACACTCTTGATTAGGGGAGAGCAAAGTTGTCATGTTCTATGGTTGTCAGAAACTAAATCCCTTCTTGTCTATCCAGGGAGGTTCAACTCCTCCTTGCCTATTCGAGAAAGTTTCTAGTGAACTCTGAGCTAGCTGGCAAACCCAAAACTTTAAGTCTAATATCGACAATAGAAGACCTAGTTAACGTCTGGTCTAGGCCTATACTATTGAAGGTATTATTCCAATGCGCAGAGCCTATTGGGATAATAGGAACTACACTACATTGCGCCCAACGCATTTGGATAGGCGATAAAACTAACGTAAGACATTTAGAGTAACTCAGTCATGCTTTTTCACTCAGACCCCCTTTTTTCCCATAATACTCCAAAGACGTCTGGAGTGGGTTAAAGGTAATATCCGCCAGACCTCGCAGGAGGAAACTCCTATGTATGGTCCTTGGTTTAGTCAACGTTGAAGGATACACTGTTCCAAAATATTGTGCATCTAATCTTTGTTTCCATAAGAACCTGATCTGCAAAACAAACTAAATAACCTTCTGGACAGTACAATGTCAGACACTGAAGGAGAAAGAGAGGCAGTTAGAATAATAACTGAACTCGCAGCAGCTGATAATGCACTGCAAGACGCTGACCCGGATATAATACTCATCGCGGTCAACATAAGAAAATCTATAACTTTAAAACTTATAGAAAATGGACTGACACCTAGAGGTGGCACAGTCATATTCGTAATTGAGGCACACGAATATCGGCAGACAGAGGTATTCTATTCATGGATACACTTTCCAGCAGCAAATGCTGTAACAAAGGTCTTCCACTATTACAAAACAGAGGAACCTCCTAATGAGTACACTCCTTTCGAGGAGGTGGAAGTACCACTTAAATTTCAAGAGCATCTGCTCTTATTTAATGGCGCCCTAAAACATAATAATCACATCACCAGGCTCGGTCCATTAGGTAGAACAGGAGCAACGTGGCCGGTCCTAGCCGGATACACACCACATCCAGACATCGATGGGATGTCTGCAGCAGAGCTTTTAACACAGCTAAAACAATTAATAAAATTACATAGACAATTAGTCCAATATGTGATGCGGACTTCAACAATTCAACCAGCAATTAAAATTCCACAGCTGACCCCTCATCAGGGGAACACAAATAAAATTACACCACAGAACATACAGTCCTGCCTAGGTAAAGTACCAGCTAAAAGGGAACAAATACCATTCTGGTTAGCACAAAAAATCACCCAAATAGAGGCGGTGTTTCCAGACACCACCCCTGTGGATAAACACAGGATTCTGACTATCTGTCTTCCAATGGGAATCGCACCACACGTGGAGGACTGTGACACTTGGGGTACAGTCTTTGCTTCCATCTACACAAAAACGCACGGTGTTCCATCCATTTCGGTAATACCAGATGTGCTAAAACAAATTCAAGACGAATACGGTCCAGAACCCGCTTTAACTCTTGGTATGAAATTACTAAAAGACTTCAAGCAGGTCTCGGCTATATTATTAGCCAACATAAAGGGAGAAGCAGCAAACGTGGCGATCCGCCAGAGGTTAAAGGAGACAGATATAGCAGAACAACCAACTGAAATTGCCAGAATTATAGAAAAATCCTATGAGGAACTAGGTAGAGATAGTTTAGGTGGAATACCAGTAAAACCACAACTAATTGAAAGTCCTGGAAAAATATTTTTTAATAATAATTCAACATCACAAAAAAAGAGCTGGGATGGAAACAAACAATCCAATCCTAAAGAAAAGAAATTCCAGTCCAGAGGAAGGTCTCCTCGGCGGAGAGAAAAATCTCCGAACCAAAGACACAGGTCACCCCAAAGTGACCCCTCTGGGAAAAGATATAACCTTAGAAATAGGGATAATATAAAGAAGCCTGATAGATATCAAGACATTGATACACGTCCCTCTCAATCTTTTCAGACTTCCTCGCAGAAATCGGAAAGAAGAGGACGATCAGAACAAAGAGAAGAGCACGCCAAGTCCAAAGACAAGGAATCTGCTCATCTAAAAAAGAAACTACAATTTCCAAAAAATAAGGTAGCCAGTATCAAGGTAGTTAACAATGCCGAGAATACTGAGGACACAACTGAAAAACGGAGAATGGGCTCAGACAATGCTAGACAGCGCAGCAGAAGTGAGCATAGCTCGCAAAGTCCTTATGAATCTTCTGGAGACAGTGGACACGAATGAATATCTTCAAGTGGAAACTGCAGACACCAGAGTTAGCAAACCTCACAAAATATATGAAATAACTTTACGTATAGAAGGGGATAAGACTAGGAAAATAAGGGGACTATTTTGGGATAATCTCTCCAAGGGCTATGACATCCTTCTAGCTGAAAAAGACTGGCCACCAGAGTTTGTCAGGGAGTGGCCTCATGGCGAAGAAATAATTATGCCTGCCTTCTCAAATCATATCCCAATTCATAAAAAATACACACTTGCCAGAAAGTGGGCAGTAGCTCAAGCTCCTGCTTTATATAGAAATCATGTAGGATGGGATGAGGACTCTCCTCCTCACAAAATCCAGTTAAAATCACAACCTACTGCACAAAGACAGTACCCAATTAAGCAAGAAGCTAAAAAACAGGTAAAAGAAATCCTAGATCAACTAGAATACCAGGGGGTGATTGAAACTTGCACCTCACAAATGAACAACCCTTTGTTTCCAGTCTCCAAACCAGACAATTCATATCGTCTAGTTTTGGATTACCGACACCTTAACTCATGTTGCAAAACTTTTGCAGTACAAAACTCGCATAGTGCTGCACTAATGAATAACATAGTGCGCAAAAAATACAAAACAACATTAGACATCTCTAATGGATTCTTTTGTCAAAACATAGCACCAGAGAGCAGATATTTGTCTGCGTTCTCAATAAATGGCACTCAAAAACAATTCTGTCGGTTAGCCCAGGGGTACAAGAATAGCCCAGGGGTATTCTCAGCGAGAGTAACAGAATTACTACAAACATATGATGACGAGGCATTATCTTATGTCGACGACATATACCTAACAGATGATGACTTGGATACTCACTTGAAGAGAGTGAACACCATAATACTTGGGTTCGCAGCAGAGGGTTACAAATTCAACTTTAAAAAATCTAGAATTGCCCATCTAACAGTCCTGTTCTTAGGATACGAATTATCAAGTGAAGGCAAAAGCCTGGCTGACAATTTCCTAGAGAAATGTGCCGTACTCCAAGCCCCTAGAACACTAAAAAACCTACAGTCAATTCTAGGCTTCCTAAATTTCGGAAGAACATACATTGCAAATTACGCAGAAAGGGTCAAACCCCTTTACGATCTAATAAAACCAGATTTTAAAAGAACCAATTGGACTCAAATACACACAGAAATTTTGAGATCCTTACAAACAGACATGTTAATTAAAACAAAATTAGAAACACGTGATAACACACGCAACCTAGTGATTCGAGTCATCCCAGGAAGATGCGGATTCACATACCTGACCTCTAATGAGGGAGAAAAGGTACCAATTGCATTCAAATCACACTTGTACACAGAAGCTGAAAAGAAATTCAGCATTAAAGAAAACATTGTTCATGCAGTTCAAACCGCAATAGCTAGAGAAAAAGATCAAGCGGACGGTAGACATATCACAGTCAGAACAGCAGAATCAGCCTTTGAGGCATTAACAACACCGTGTAATTTACCAACAACAACATTGAATCCGGAATGGATACAATGGGTGAATTCAATTACAACGGACAAAGTATACTACTACTTTGATCCAGAACTAAAGGAATTGGAAAATCTAGAATTTAAAAGAACATTCCCTCTGCCTATCGACATTCTGCCCTTACGACAATACGCTTGTGTAATCTATACAGACGGACATGCTCAACCCTCCGTTTGGGGAGAACAAGCATACAACCCCACATGTGAGATTACAAAAGAAGTGTGGCGCGGAGGTAATCTAAGACCTCTATTAACAAAAACACACTCAGTAGAAACTAATTCAGAACAACAGACTGAAATAATAGCATTGAAAATGGCGCTAGATAATGCGGATCGCGAATTCCCGACACTTATAGTGTCCGATTCATATTACTGCGTCAAATCATATAACAACGATTTGCAGACATGGATTCAAAACGGTTACAAAGATGACACAGGTGCAACAATAAAGCAAAAACTGCTTTGGGAACAAATAGTTCTTTTAAAAAAAGAACTACCAAAGACTCACGTGATACACTCACTGAGTCATCAGCGTGATGGCGTTCACGTTGCAGGGAATTCATTGGCTGAAACAGCCACAGCGGTAGCAACTAAATCGGCTTCCGTAGCTCGAAAAAAGCGTACAGTGAAGTATATTGACGGTGAAACAGTGCTGGCGGTGAAAACGTCATCAAAAGGCGACTGCTCAGCGCTACTGATCAACTATCCACTCAATTATACATACATAATCGATGCAAACTCCGTCCCTTTTGCTCGAATCCCTGGAGTGGGGGATAGAGTGATTCCAAACATGGACAGGAGAACCTTGTTAATAGCAGACGCACATATGGGCGAGGGTCTCAGACACCTCAAACTAAAAGATTCTCTGGAAGAATTACAATCAAGGTACTGGTGGCCAGGCATGAGCCTGCATCATACCATGTTTGTAAAGAACTGCCCAAACTGTAACAGAAATCGCAGTGGTGAGAGAAACGGTGTAATACCGTGTCGTTTCACTCCAGAAAAGATCAGCAGTAAAAAGCATAGCGTCCGATTAACATATACAGGCTAGTTTCCACTTATAATGTAGATCACCAGCACTCGGCTGACGTCTGGACTGTTATACAAAGATTTGCGAGTCTAAATGGCATATACGCTAGAAGCATGCTACGTTTGACCATTGTTTTCACTCTAGCCCTCCAGCCTGAGGGGAAACATGGCCAAATGAGCATAGCACAGCAGGACTCTTCTCACTTCCTTCCTGAGGGATACGGGATGGTGTAAAGAAAAAACCAAGGCATAAAGCTATCTATAACAGAAAGGATATTAGGTTCGGGAGCTGGGTGAGTCAAACATCTAATAAGTGTCCAACGTAGTCTAAATAACCTGCCAAGAAATTCTCTGAAGGGATTCAGTCCGTACGAATTATTGTTTGGAACTAGGATGTTAGTCTTAGACCTCGACAGTCAGACTTCAGTGGTGAAGGAAAAAAGCTTTGATATCAAAGATCGTTTGGCTATTTTGCAGGACTTAAACGAAACAAGAAAAGACCTGAGCAACATAAAGTTGAAACAGCAGCCAACAACCACTGAAGAACCACCACCTGTCCCAGCAAGACCTGTCTGGATTCCAAAAGTTGGGGATCTAGTCAGAGAAAAGATCGCGGTAAAGAAGGAATTTTGGCCTTCTTACAGAAAAGCAGTTCCTGTCTTGTCCATCAACGGGACAAGATCAGTTGTACTACCGCCGCTTGCTGGTAAAAAGGAGAACCGAGTTGTATCCATCGACCTGGTAAAACCACAATCATGTGGCCGATAACAAATAGTAGGCCAAGTGGACTCCCGATAAGTAGTAGAACACCAAGATTTGCTACAAACACAGAGGTTCAATCTAAGAGGCTAATCACATTCGAAACGCCTACAGAACTACAACAAGGACTATGCAACAATGCAATGGAACTTAGACCTCTGAAAACCCAAATAAAAACATTTAGCAGAGACACACCAATCTATAAAGAAGTAACAAACGACTATGCAAGAAAGAGTAATCCTGAAGCAATTGGAACAATTGACAGAACTGCATCCGGCTACTTCATAAACTTCGATGATTCCTCTGAAGGCTTCACTGAATCAAAAACACAGCCATCAACAAAAACCTTTAAAGGTAAAGTTAAAGTACTTTTGAAACAACTGAAAGAAACATATTTGATTTCTCCATGGATTGAATTTTGGGTGGGTTTTGGTGCATTTATCCTCATACTTTGGCTCATCATGGTACTAACTTTGGGACGCTTCATTGAGGGAAAATATGCTAAAATGGACACAGCAAGTCAGAAAATCAACTTGATCCTCAAACCACACACATCTTCACACGTCGAGAAAAGAGAACTTTCTTCAGTCAACTTCACAGCCAATCCTATACCGGGTGGGGTAGCATGGGACAACACTGACTACGAAATTTATGGTCCGGTTGAAATCCTGAAATATCCACACCAAATTAAGATCTCGTTGAGTGACTTTGCAAAACCAAGCTCATTTGCTGATGATTGGGACTTTGAAAGTATAAATAATATGATGTCTGACTTAGTGATGTCTGCTAAATTTACCAAACATGATTATTTGCAGGGTTCGACAAATTATGATAGTATGTACTGTTATAACCACTATGGTAACCATTTTCTACATAGATCTGCACAACCTAGAAATGTTTTAAATTATAATCAATGGGAACATTGTGCAACCCCTACAAAAGGAAGCTCAAGAACCGTTTATGACAAATATTCATACTTTTCAGGTTTTAACACAAGTAATGATGAAACATTTTATTTCAAATTGTCAAATAAGACAGGGACAAAGACCATGATAACAAACACGAAATTGATATATTCAGACTCATTCTTTGAACAAATTAATACTTTTGGTTTTGATTATTGGGACAAAAATGTTGAAGTAAAGAGTGTTTGGGGTACAAAAGAATGGCAAGTACAGGGTATAGAATCTTTGTTTAGAGCCTGCATGATCCCAGA
The DNA here is from genome assembly GCF_964261635.1 of Lissotriton helveticus. Lineage (NCBI taxonomy): Eukaryota > Metazoa > Chordata > Amphibia > Caudata > Salamandridae > Lissotriton > Lissotriton helveticus. The sequence goes on from NC_136061.1 coordinate 450,180,366, forward strand.
ACAAATTATATTTTTAAATGACACTGTTCAACAAACTACCTGTCTTGGCCTAGCCAAAATCAAAGACTTAAATAAACCGTCTATTCCAAAACCAACAATGAACAGCAATAGCTCTACAGATGAAGAGATAGACGTAAATTATGTATTAAACCGAAACAGAACACATCCTGATTGGAAAAAGTGGTTGATCTGGCCCACAGATACTAATAACTGTCAAGACAGATTCCTGAACAAAACACAGGGGTTCAAAATGACCAGGCCAGACCCTAGATATTCCCAAAGACAACACCCAGGGATAATAACCACCTACAGTGTGGACAAATTATGCCTTCAGTGGCTACAAACATCCACACTGGCAGAAATTAAGCAACACCTAACTTTACTTACTGATGGTGCTGACTTGCGTGATTTCATTATGGGACCGCGCAAACAGCGTCAGAAACGTTTCATAGCAGCCTCTGTATATGCAGCATACAACGAGGCCTGGAAGGTGACTCAAATTGAGACAGCAGAAAGTATACGGGAAATTGACCGTATTAATTTGGAAAAATCACTTTCTGTAGTGGACAATGGGTTAATGACTCTGTCCTCCAGAATTTTTTCTCTGGACAGCATTGTGTCTTCAGCAATCGACATATTATCGCAAGACTTACTGTTGTTAAAACACGGTCAGTCCCAATTGCGTTCTATTGTACAGCTTGGCTGGACGTTACAAAATCTGCGTTCAGGCTATGTGCCTTGGCGTTTAATCAACACAACGTCACTATTCAATATCTTTAACCTCACTGATAAACAAATCAGTATGGCACAAAAGGGTGCTGATTATACAATCCTGAGCATTGAGAAACTCGAGAGATTACCAGTGACAATGTCAGAACGACCTGTCAGTGAATGGATAATACATGGGATAATTAATATTCCAATATCAACCTTCAGGTTTCAATACTGCCAAAAATATATACAGGCTGGCATGTACGAAAAATTGGGAAAAGGGTACATTAAAACAACATGGAACTTGCCCTATTCACATGCATGTGTCAGTAATAAAGGACAGAAAGTGTTTCTTAGTGGCAATAATTGTGCGATGTCACTGAGCGGTACACTTCTGTGTAATGGAATTAGTTTGCATGGAGCCTGTGAAGGGAACTCAAATAACCTTTCATGTCACCAGCTAGGCGCACCTGCAACAGAGATAGAACCATTCTTTCAAAGACTCTATAATGGGAGTTACATTCTAATTGTGGACCGCAGATGCTGTAGTCTTATGCCCGGGACTCCTTATCTCGTAACTACGACTGCGAAGGTCAAGTGCTGTGGACGCTTATTGTTCCCCAGCTCCCTTCCAGGCAGGGAGGCAAGGGCATGGCCCAACTTGAAAATTACTTCTATTCGAATAGATACTTTAAGCAGAATGAAAACAGTGCTTCTTCAGACGCCGACCAGGCTCACGTCATCAAAAGAAACGTATGATCTCCTAGTCGCAAGGACGACTGCAGAGATTCACTCATTGTTATCAACTAATTCCCCCATACATTTCGCAGAAATCCTGAATGAAATCTTAAATATTTCTGATACCAGTGGAGTCTCAAAAGTATTTAAGACAGCATTTTCGATGGCATTAACACCATTCAAAGCCATACTGGGTATTTTTCCAGATTTCGTCCATTCGATTTTTGGAGGACTTCCCCTCATTTTGGGACTAATTGCAGGAATACTATTCTTAGTCCTTATATTTCGTTATGGCAAACCATGTCACAGACAAAACACCTGCGACAAGGGAAGAAACAATCGTAGCCATTGGATACCGGGACCGGATATCAAAAATCCTGGGACTATCCTGGCTTAGAGATCTGAACATGACTTGGTTTCTTTCATTTCGACCAATGTGGCAACGATGTGTTTTACCTGTATTAAGGTGCTTGCTATGCGGAGGAGAATGCGTGTTAGACACCTGTCTGACGCTACAATCAGATGCGCCAATGGATGCAGAAACATTGTTGAGTCCAATAAAGGCTCATGCTTTGTGCTGCCCTCAACGGCTACCAATCCTGATGACGGCATTCGTGGAAGCTTCACCACTACGATTGAGGGGTAGTGAAGTTCAAGATGAAAGCAGCATTGATCAGGTACGCCCTTCTGTCAGCAATACTAATCAAAACGTCAATGGAGTCAATCATGCGCACGAATGCATGGTTACATCCTTTTCCGAGTTAGTGGAACTCTCCCAGGAAGCTGTTGACAGCTTTTTCGACAGTCTAAATGATATGATGTTCTCACCAGAGCAGTAATAGAGACTTTTGAGCAAGCTCGCACACGGCGTTCCCTGAATTTGGCCTTCAACTAGAATAGCAAAATACCATGAACAATTTTCCTTCCAGTTCACGGACAGCGATTTTTTCGGCAGCCCCAAAATATTTTTACATATTTTTCGGGACACTTATCTTCTGCTTAAAGTAAGAACTATTCTTAGAGAACTAAAACTTCTAATTTTAAATAGTTTATAGACATTAGCTGCCCGCTGGTATGTTCATAATTATTTTATTCTGTGATGGAATGGTCTCGAAACTTTTTTTCTGTATTAAGAGCCATTTCATGTGTAAATTCTCATATACAAATTAGTGATAATGTATAGATATGCGTGATTACTTTAGCATTATTCTACAGCTTGAGTGCATATATTACATGTGACTGTTTTTTCCATATATTTGATAATTTCAAAATGCATTTATGTATTTTGGGGTGGTAAGGTATACACAATACTCTACAGTATGTTTTACTATGCATAGATTCGTAAATATGTCCATAGTTAGCGTGGAGTGGGTGTGATGTATTCCTATAGGTTCTGTATCGATCCCCCTATTCCTGACCCTATTCTGGTTAACAAGTTAACTAGCAGCCATCCCATGAGGCAGAAAACCCCCATGATGCAGGAACCGTTATCTGATTAAGCCACACTACGGCACAGGAACGTGTTATCTGATGAGGTCATAACGCTTGCCATCTAATGAGACAAGCGATATTCCTCCAGCCCCTGATAAGGCATACGGAGTTCTCAAAACAAATCAAACCTATGACAACCTGGGAAAAACCCTGCGGCCATTGTTTTGATTTCACCGAGAACTTCAGCAAAAGAATGTGCTAACGACCAGGTCGTATGACATCCTTATTGACGTATCTATGTCCATCCTTACGTCAATCTCGGCACCTTAAAGGTATAAATATTACCGATATTGCCCTATGCAAACACACGCGGTGGTGACGAGATCGGAGCAGCCAGACTTGCCGAATCCCAGAGCAGAGCAGACCCCGCTGGCGCAGCCCCGCCTTCCTGACGCGCTGAGAACGAGACGCTGCTTTCTCCTGCCGAGAAATCCAGCTCCGGCGCTTCCGGGTAGCCCTCGCAGGCAGCCTGGAATATCGAGACCAGAGACGAGAGATACCATCCCTCATTCATCCTAGACTCCAGGTACAGAACTGAATAACCCCTTGCAGAGAATTCTTGAGTCAGTCACTTGGCAAAACAAACTTAACTTAAACTGCTACTTTCTATTCCCGCCCACGTATTAGGCTTAGGTCAGGTACATCTGGGGTAGGCGTAGTTAGAAACACCAGTTGAGTACGATTAGTCAAATGTATATGTGTATGTATCTATTTTATCCATTTTAACCCATCATATGGCTTAGAAACCATATCAATGTTTTTACAGTATTATTTTATACTTCTGCTTTTAATGTATGCACTTTACTTAACCATAAGTATTGCAATAATATCGATCCATTTCTCTTGTATGAGAAAAGAGACTGATCAATAAATACCATCTTTTATTGAACACGCCCGTCTCTTCCTTTTCTCTACAATCTGGTGAGACTAAGAATGCACGTACTGACTGAGTAAAATAAGTCGTCTTTTGTTTTCACACGACTCTAGAGATACACTCTTGATTAGGGGAGAGCAAAGTTGTCATGTTCTATGGTTGTCAGAAACTAAATCCCTTCTTGTCTATCCAGGGAGGTTCAACTCCTCCTTGCCTATTCGAGAACGTTTCTAGTGAACTCTGAGCTAGCTGGCAAACCCAAAACTTTAAGTCTAATATCGACAATAGAAGACCTAGTTAACGTCTGGTCTAGGCCTATACTATTGAAGGTATTATTCCAATGCGCAGAGCCTATTGGGATAATAGGAACTACACTACACTCCACTTACTTAATTCACCCAATCTTTTTAGAAACACAATTAAATCTTTTATATGAATAATTCTTCCTGTGGTATTCATGTTTTCAATGTCTTGTTCAGAGAAATCCACTCTATAATGTTTCTGAAAATGTTTCTGTCTACTTAAATCTATTTCTAATTCAGCAGCCATTTCCTCTAATTGATCAAACTTGGTTTTTGTTTTCCATTGTATGCTTTTGCAAATAAATAATAATTCATCATCCTGATATAGCTTCAAACTGTCAGCCCCAATTGTACCAATAATCAATTCCTCCAAATCTGCCTTCAATTAAGCAACATCAAGTAATTTGAATTCTGAGCTTTGTGGAGTGTTCGTTAAATCTATTTTATTTATGCTCTTTTCCGGAGATCCAGAATCAGATTCTGCACCAGATGGAGTTTTATTTGACAAACTTTGGTTAAAAGTTAAATCAAGCATCATTATTTTCTCTCGGTAAATTTCAGATAAATCTGAATAAAATTTTTCAGCCACTTTTTGAATTTCTGCATTTAATGGAACAGTCAAAGCTGAATGTTTAACTTCTCTTTGATCAAATACTGGAAGAACAGTCCCAATCGTTACTAGTACTGTTACTGCTTCCATGCTTTTAGTTAACTGCTGTATTAATTCATCTTTTGATCGAAAATATTCGGAGGTATTTGGTAATTCCTCACTCCTTTCTGTTCTGTTACATTTCTTGGGGTTTCATTTCTCTGAACTGGGATTTCAGCATAATTTCTATTTTCCCCTGATATACTAGAATTAGATCTTGTTTCTATTCTTTCAGGAGTTTTTCCATTACTCTGATTTAATCTAGGTGATGCCTCATCAATAATTTATTTCTCTTGGAGGAGCACTTGGGGAAGTTCCTGGCAGAACTCTTGGGGAGGACCATGAACAAACTGGTTGATAAGATGGCGGTTTCGGTTTTGTAATATAAATTTCTTCTAAAATGGCATCTTCTAAATCACTTTCTTCACCATTATTATTTTTCTTTTGTGCACCCTTTTGATCAGAAGCCTCACCAAATCTCGCTGGATACAAACCACCACACATGTCTGCACGTCTCCATCGACGCATTCTATCCTCATGAGTTTCCCTATTAATGTCTAATCTAGTACCTCTTGTTACACCTCTACTTTCTCGTTCTAATTCAAACATTTCATCCTCCCATTCAGCTAGAGCCTCAAATTGAGTAGGTCTTGGTCTTGGTACAAGAGCCATCATTTTTTCTCTTAAGTTTTTCAAAACCTTAATGTTAAATGATCCATCTTCCGGCCATGCTAATACACCATCTTTTTTGGTATATTCCATCCAATTTTCTTGTCAGGTTTCAATTTATTTTTCAATTTCTGAAACCAAGAAAGCTTCTTTTTCTCTTTAATGTAATAATAATCCATGTTTTTAAACAATTCTGCTTACTTCGGAATAGATCGTAATTATTTCCTTGTTGTTCCGCAAAACCAACCAATCCGTGCGCGAAACTCACTAACAAGCCAATCAGGTTGAGCTTCGTCACTGTTTTGCTCGACCAATAGAATTACTGCTTTCCAGAATAAGCCAATCAGCTGCGAGCCTGCCTAGTCACATGAGCCAATCAGTGCGCAGTTACTGTGACGTATGTTAGCCAATCACAGCGCGACACTAGTGACGTATACTGCCGCTGCAGCTTCTCTGCCCTCGCTCCGCTGTGACACTGACACCTCCTTTACAAAATATTTGCACAGCGCCATATTTTACAATTCTTTTCCATGGAACTCAGTTAGTAACTCCACAAAAACAAACCATTTGTCTGTTTCGCTAAATAAAGTGATAGCTTTCCCAGTCATTCAGGTATTCTTTTGCGTGAAATAGACGACGCTATTTTCACAGAATATTTAAATTCATTGATAAAGTAAGGCTACACTACCCTTCTAACAGGTAATAACGAACTTGTTGCTCTCTGAATGCACATATAGTGACAATTCAAAGTTTCACTTGATCGTATATTACAAATCATTTACGCACATTCAAACAGAAAAAATCCCTAACCATACACACATGAATCTTGGTAGGATAGACGACGCTTCCTTACCCTTCACTCAAGCTTGGATAAAATCTACTACTCTTTTCATAGTGAGTTTTAAAACAGGACGACCCATCTACGGGCTGAGGTGACGGGAGGCAAGATGGCGGCCGCTTGAGTGGCCGGTGCAGAGCTGCGGTGAGGACGCTGACCTGATGAAAGTCCAAAAGTTTGGCGCATGACGAAGCCTGCTTCTGTATAATCGCGGATGATAACGTACCCGTGTTCGAGGCTTCCTGTATGCTGGATCGGCTGGGTTAAGTGCAATGCTGGTGGCAATCACGGTGCAGCGAAGCGGACATTGAGGGCGGTTCTGCGGGTTCTGGAGGCTTTCGTTCCTGACTGCTGCGTCTCGGGAGGAGGGCGGAGCCAGCGATTGAATCGGACGCTGGGCACGACGCGGTGCCGACGGACCCGCTGCAACTGCAGGAGCGAGGTGAAGCCGTACAAAGAGATTGCAGGCGATTGTAGCCGGCAGAGGAATTGGCTCCTGCGGTTCCAGGGTAGGATGGCACCGAAACAGAACCTGGGGTCGAAGACAGGCAATTCAAAGAAAAAAGCACAAAGAGAGGAAGCTGATATTGTAGCGTCAGATGCTACACGCGGGGATGAATTTCCCCAACCGGATCAGCAAAGAAAGAGACAGCAAGGAGCACCTAAGACCCGGCTGGCAACTGCCTCCGTTTTCGAAATGCTGGTCAAAGCGGGTAAGGAGAAGGGGTCTAAGGACTTGGGAGAGAGGAATGTCTTAGATGAGGCTCATGATTTGGGGGCTTATACTATACCCCTCCCAACCAAAGTGCACGAGGAAATAACTGTGACTGTAGCTGATGGCCTAACAGAGGTGGTAAAGCGCGCGCCCACTAGCAATGAGAATTTGGAGGCTATGGTGCCCCCCCTTGGGGCAGAGCAGCCCGCTAACGCCTCACACACACAGGGAAAATGTACTGGCGAGGTTAACATCGCTGCTGAAGCAGAGACAACTGGTACATTAGAGTCCCCTATAGCCGAAGAAGCCAAAGAAGCAGTGCTAGATGGGGCAACAGGAGGAGTTTGCTGTGAAAAAGAAAATGATCCAAGTGAGGCCTTCTTCTCTGTATCGGAACGGGGGGCAGAGTGGTCCGAAGAGGATGAGGATGAGGAACATAGCTCCTGTGTGGGTTCAGATACCGATCCCGAGGACGATATGCCAGCCACTGCCATGAAATCAAAAAAGGCTGCCTGGGGTCAAGATGTGGTACAGCGGGAACTGAGTTGGGACCATTCTTCAGCCCAGCCCCTCCTAGGTAGCCCCGGGAAAGAACAGACTCAAATGTCCCTGCTTGAGACAATACACCACGAGATTCTAGCACATAGGGAAGAAACGCGACAAGACAGTCGGAAATCACAGGCTGCAATGAGAAAAATGCAGGGAGTGGTGCGGAAACTTTCTAAGGCTTGTGCCACTACAGGGGACAGAGTGTCAAATTTGGAAGAGCGGGTGGTGGCTACTGAAACCGAGATGGCAGAGGCTGTATCCAAGGTCGACGCTCAATGCTCCCAAGTGATAGATATTCAGTGGAAGCTGGAGGAGATGGAAAATAGGCTACGAAGAAATAACCTGAGAGTCTTAGGAATTTCGGAGGGAGTGGAAGGATCAGACATCAGAGCCTATATCATAAAACTTTTCCAGCAAGCCTTCCCCGAGCTGGCTAGTTGGGACTGGCAAAAGGAGCTACAAAGAGTGCACTGCACCCCTTTTAAATTAAGAAGGAACGCTAAGGAAGGGGACAAACCCCGGGCGGTGTTGATATTTTTGGGCAACTTTGTACTCAGACAGGCGATAGCGGAGAGGGCAAGACCGGATGCCAAGAGAAACTGCGATGGGCTGTCGTTTTTCGTCCGCCCAGATTTTTGCCACGCGACCGTGGAAAGACGCTGGCGTCTTAGGGGGTTGATAAAGCCCTTTCAAGACAAGAAACTACAGGCTTATTTGATAAATCCTGCCCAGCTAAAGATTATCAATGAAGGAAAAACAATGTACTTCTCATCGGAAGTTAAGGCCAAGGAATATCTTGATAGTCTGGGCAAATAGATACAGACAATAGATTCACTTCTTGGGGGGTTATCCAGTTTGGTATTAATGAGTATAATGGGTGGAAAGAGGATACTAGATATTGGATAGGGGCTTCAAATGCGTGGATATTTTTCAGTTTTTCCTTTTTCCGGTATATGGGCTTTTAGGTACTAAAGAGGAGTTTTTGTACTGTCCTCACCGCATAAACTGCACATCCGTCACATGCACAGACAAGATCTGCGCGCCTCACTGAGTGGGAGGGGGGTGAGAAGGGGGGTGGCTTGGAGGGGTGGTGGGGAGGTGGGGTGTGAAAAGCTGAAAATTGAAAAAGGGAGTTTAAAATGCATCAAGTTGGTTTTGAATGTATTCGGACATGGGGAGCAGTTGATAATGATTAACGGACTTAAGGTTCATGATTTGCTGGTATGTCAAATTAAAAGCCAGGATGTCAGACATTAAAATCTGTACAGTAAATGTGGGGGGGGCTAAATGACTGGAGGAAGAGACAACGATTGTCTCACTTCGTTAAATTTAATAAAATTGATATTCTCTGTCTCCAGGAGACGCATCTCCCCTGGGCAAAGAGGAACCTTCTGTTTTTAAATGGGTTCGACTTGGTTGCCTGTTCATCGCAATCCTCAATGATCAGAGGGGTAGCCATTTTGGTTAGGAAATATTTGGGAGGTGTTAAAAGGGTGAAGGCAGACAATTGTGGCAGATGGGCGATTGTAGAACTTGAATTGGGCTTTACCCTATGCGCAATATATGGCTCAAATGGGGACGACCCAGGGATTTTTGATCTTCTGGAGGTTGAAGTAGCTGGCTGGCTGACACCTGTAATAGTATGTGGAGATTTAAATATCTCAGCTAACTGGAGCGAGAAGGTAAATTACGTTGGCCGGAAACCCCGGGTCTTTAGGGCGATTAGAGCATTGATGGAATCGCTGGGTTTAGTGGATGTTTGGGGTACTAAGGAGCCCCAAAACCCTGGTTTTACTTATTTCTCAAACCCAGCTCAGAAATATTCCAAGTTGGATTATTTGTTTATTTCCTCTTCTGAAATTAATAGAGTTGTCATATCTAGGCTGCCGAGGGTGCTCTCGGATCACAATCCCCTGATAATTATATATAAAAGGTTGTGTAGCGAAAGGGCAAGATCTCCATGGTCCTTTGAGAGGAGATTATTGGAGGATGTCAGATTTGTTACACATATTAAGAGCTGGTCGGATGATTACTTCTCTGCCAATAGGTATAGCTCATCCCGCAATATGGTGTGGGATTCGTTTAAACCGGCCTTGAGAGGTGAAACTATTAGTTTTTCAGCGAAACTGAGGAAAGAGGACAGGATGGCTGAAACTCAATTATTAGATAGGCTTACAAATATTGAAGAAGAGCATGTCAAGGCTATCTCTGTTGGTGGGGATGGTAACAACAGTCACAATGCACTTACAGCCATTAAAGCGGAGCTCCAGAAAATTATGACTCAGAGGGTGATTGGGGAATACCAGGCAACAAGAACCAACCGGTACGAAACAGGAGAACACGCCGGTAGAGCCCTGGCTCTTCGTCTTAGGCAAGAGCAGTCTAAAAATGTAATCACGAAAATAGTTGAAAACGGTAGGGAATATACAGAAGTAAAAGAGATTTTACAGGTGTTCAGAGATTTTTATCAGAGATTATATGACGAGGAGACAAGAAGTGGAGGACAGCAGGTAAATATGTGTGACACAGGTCCACGCCTGGAAGCCTCATTTCAAGAAGAACTTGATAGGGACATCACCGAAATGGAAGTGAGGACTGCCCTTCAGGAGTTAGCCTCAGGGAAGGCCGCCGGACCCGACGGCATTCCCTTGGAAGTGTTTAAACGCATTGAATCAGAAATTATTGGTTTGCTGGTAGATCTCTTTAATGGGATTGTTTGTACTGGGCTGATCCCGGATTCTTGGAAAGAGACGAACATCATTATATTCCATACAAAGGGAAAACCTAGTGAGAATCCGGGGTCATACCGACCAATCTCATTGATCAACTCCGATAACAAGCTTTATTCTAAGATCTGGGCTTTGAGGTTGGGCAGGATTATTGGCGGTCTCGTCTCCGATTGGCAGCATGGGTTTGTCCCCGGTCGTGGCACGACGGATCATACCAGTAGAGCGATTGCTCTATTTGACGCCCATGCTGCCAGGGGAGAGGAGATGGCCATGATCCTGCTCGACGCAGAGAAGGCTTTTGACCGTGTGGTCTGGAGCTTTCTCTGAGGGGTTTTGACTGGAAGAGGTTTTGGGCAGAAAACCATCAGAGCGCTCAGAGCGATGTATCAAGAGCCAGTTGCTAGAGTTACGGTCATGGGCGAGAAATCGGAACTGATCTCTATAAAGAGGGGAACCCGTCAAGGATGCCCTTGCTCTCCGATTCTGTTCTCTCTTTATATTGATCTTCTTATTCAGGCCATCTTAGGGTGCTCTAGACTAAGACCAGTTGTCATTAATGGGTTTGAGAACAAGATTTTAGCATATGCTGATGATCTTGCTGTATTTTCCTCCGATCCCCAACAGGCAATGATTATCCTGTCCGAGTTGACAAAACAATTTGGTGCTAGCTCAGGGTATTTATTAAATGAAGCAAAGACCCAGATTATCTGCACGAAATATATGGTTAAACTAGATTCAAGATATGTGGATGCCGCTGTATATTTAGGGGTGACAATTAATGCCACAGTCGAGAAGATAGTGGAAGGAAATTATTTACCGCTCATTAAATCAATAGAGACTGATTTGAGAAGATGGGATGGGCTACATCTCTCCTTGATTGGAAGGGTAAATGCTGTCAAAAGGACGATGTTCCCTAAGATATTATATCTCTTCCGGGCCATACCTCTATTTTTGGACGAGAAAATAATCGCGAATCTTGAATCTATTTTTATCAAATTTATTTGGCAATTTGGGAAGGTAAGGCGATCCACAAACCTTTTGTCTTTTCCAAAAGAGAGGGGTGGACTAGCGTTGCCTAATCTAAGATTATATCATTGGACATGCATTGGACATGCCTCTTGACCCAAATGACCGTGCTTTTCCAGCCAGTGGCTTCCCACAGTGACTTAAGCCCCGAAGTACAGCAGCCCCCTTCTATTTTTGAGTTATTGCTAGGTAGAAAGGCAATGGGTTTGTTGCTTTGTGAAGTGGATCGAAGATCCTATAAAAAAGCAAGATTTAAGATTATTGATGGTGTTTGGAGGGTCTGGAAGGCTTGTAGAAATCTGTGTAACATCCCCAAAATTAATCCATATATTCATATATATAATGCTAGTCTTTTCTCAGGGTTAGGTGCAGAAAGGATCTTAAAAGTTTGGAGTGGGCTGGGCATTAAGACTCTGTGGGAATTATTGGACGGAGAAGGGATTGTAAGCTTCGAGGCTTTACAAAACGGTTTCGGAATCCCAAGTAATCATTGGTTTGTCTATGTCCAACTGGCTCGCTCCTTGAAGGCTATAAAACCAAGACCTCCTCCTCCCGATAACAGCCCCCTTTTAGATGCTTTGTCGAGTGGTTGTAAAAAAATCAGGACCCTTTATAACATTCTTATCCAAGAGATACAAGACGATGTTGACAAGACTGAGGTAGCTTGGTCTAAAAAACTGGGAAACCCAGATATAGATATTGACTTGGCCCTGTTATTAAATAAAAAGGTTTTTAGAGCCACAAATTTAAGAGCCCAGCATTATAAAACTGTGTTTAACCTGTATTATACACCAGCGAAATTATTCGCATGGGGGGTTACTGCAGATGATACGTGTCCAAGATGTGGGGATGGACACGCTGACTTATTGCATATGTTTTTTAATTGCAGACTATTGACCCCAGTAAAGAATGAGATTGAAAAATTCTGGGAGGGGCTGCTAGGTCATAAGATCGATCTATCCCCTACCCTTATGATCTTGGGAACAGACTCTAATTTAAATCTGGGGAAAGATGAAGCAGCTTTGGTATTTATATCCGTGGCTGTGCTCAGGATTTTGATTTCAGCAGGTTGGTAGAATGTTGTAGCACCTAACTTTCAAATGTGGCTCTCTAGGCTTCTTGGAATCCACAACATTGAAACATGTCTGTATGAGCGAAAGGGGCGGAAAACATGGGACTTTGGAAGAAGGTTTTGGGCCCCGGTTACAAATTGGAGGCAGTCCAAGCTAATAGCTTGAGTCGCATCTTTGCACTCTACCTGTTTTATCATTAGGTTTTATCTAAGTCTTATTCCATGAACTTTGAACTAGTTGATTCAGGCCTTGTACAAACTCACCGTTGGAGGTTTTATGCATTTTTTTTACTATCTGTAGGAAATATCTATTCATTGAACCTTTTGTATCATCTGTAGAGAATATTTATACATTAAGCTTGTTGATTATTTCATGTTTTTATGTCCGGACTAATTTATCAATGTTCTGTGTCTATTTCTGTGATGCATTTTGATTCCCAATAAAAATATTTAAAAAAAAAAAAAGAGTTTTAAAACAGGACACCAGTCCCTATACTCGAAAGCTACAATTTCATGGACAATCCTCACTATACATTCTACCTTACACACCTAAAATCCCTAATCTTGTGCTGTACGTCCACAACACTAGTGATATATGACAATACCACTATTTTTGAAACAGAACAAATGCACTGTGCAACTTCACTTGTTACACTACTCTTGCCGGCACAACGAGGAATTTTCACACTGCTGGTAAAAACCTTACGACTACATATAACAATTGAACAAACTCAACATATGATAAACATCGATCCTATGTAGTTACCATGTAGCATGTCAGTTACCATAGTAACCGTAACTCTGCTACCAAGAAATTGATCCAGCGCCGCTAAGGAAAAGCTGTCTCACCAACGCTACCCAACACCACAATACTTACCATTTATCATAAATCACTTACACAGGCCCATAAACCAACGAGACAATTTTTGGGCGACTGAATCATGTGACCTAATTAATCAAAACTATTCACAAACTATTTACATATTAATATACAACTGCAGTTTATCTTTTCCCACCATGGTTTTAAACATTTATCATTTTAAATTAAGTCACTTAGGCAAATGGATCAACTAATGGTAACTAGACCATGAATAAACAAGACCAGCTTGTCGTTTCAAAATCTAATTTTATTTTAACTTTATTATTCAAGAATGAGCATTTTATTAAGAATCTTTATTTTATTAGCAATAAAAAGCAGCATTTTATAGGAAATGAATCATTAGACTGACATCTTTAAAGCAAATCAGTAAGCATGAATTAAAGCAATATAACAGTTTCCATACCCTCAAACTATTTCCCTGACTATTCTTGCTCCACCTAGAAAGGATAAATCAATTAAGACTGCTGTCCTTACGTGAGCCAGAAGTCCGACAGCATGTCACGTCAATCAGGAATCAGAGAGCATCGGCACCCTCCTGCCCATGAATTCAGGTTTTATACCTTTCTATCTAGCTAAACTTTCTACAAATTACATATTTTCTCAGAAATCCACACTGCTCATTGGCTGCGCCATGTCAGTCCACGATTAAGGTGTTAGGTCATCTCCGTTTCTACACCAAGTTCAGGCTTTTCTTAAGCCCTATTGTTCTCTGCTTTCGTGACATTTGGCTTCCTCAAAAGAGAAACATTTCTTTCGAGCTACAGTTCACAACTTCCTTGCCTTAGCAATCTTGCTGGTTTGTTTACTGTCCTTGAGCCTTTCTCTCCAAGAGCACGTTTAGCACAGCTTAATAAACTGCATTTTCTGACAAAAATGTCAACGTGGCAAAAGTTTTCCACTTCTGAATATGTGCAAGGCTCCACTCTGGACAAGTTTTCGAAACGCCATTTCTTTACCATGCCTTAGGCCTCACTCGGAAACTATTATTCAAACAAACACAAGACATCAATTAATTAGAGAATTGAGACCCATTCTGTTACCTACCCCCTTTGCTAATTAAAAAACATTAATTTATGTAACCTAGCTGAGCACACAAAGCAGCATTTATATCTACCTTCTTTCATTTAGACTGCAGGGATTCTCCACGAGCTTTTGTCACAGAAAAGACATATCATAGGACATAACGTAAGCACACAAATAAGCACATGCCATTAGTTAAACGGCCGCATTTAACACTGACAAAGACAATAGACAAGGTTAGTTTTTTAGTTTCTTCGCATTTGCAACATAGAGCACAAAAGTTAGTCCCACGTGTTTTCTGAATAAATGCATTTTTAAACTAAGTATATTAATATTTCACCACATGCTTATTAATACTGTTATATTTATTATGGAAGTTTAACTTTGCGAGTTTGAACAAAAAGCTTCTTATCACTTCGCTCCATCAGTAGTGTTAGCAAAGCAATCCGAAAGTTAGTAAGAAGGTCACACTCCGGAATCTCCCAACACTTCAGAATAACTAGGTTAGAATCACTCCGTTATCCAAAGTACTTGCACTCTAATTATGCACTGAAATCATCACCAGGACATAAGGAGTTCCAATACACGTGAGTCTTCTGTATAAACAAACAGATCTCCCCTCTGCAAGATCTCAGCCGAGACCACCCAACAACGGAAAGCAAGGAACACAAGGCTTCTCCCGACTGCAAGGACTAACGAGGAGCCCACCAACAGTCGGAAGCACGACAGCACTAGGAGCAACCAAAAGTGTTAAGCCCCAGTCTATCCTCGAATGGAAACGAGAAACAAACACGGTGTCAGAGACACCCTTACCGAACCAGTTCACCCAAAACCTCCGGACTGATCCTTGAATAATCGGCAGCATTCCCTGCCCCGAAAACAGTATATGCTGTGAGAAAGGGCAGGACGCGTAATTGACGCACGCGTCTCACCCGCTTGCCTGATGGGAAGTGTAGTTCTCATGCTTTCCGATGACAGAGTTCAATCATGCACGGCGTCGCGCTTATGGGATCTGACATGTGTGTTCCGTCAGTCACACGTAACCCGTTCTCTAAAATAAGTACCTTTATTTACTTGAAACTCTTCTGGCTGTGAAAACATTTTAGCAACAATTACTGGACCTGAACCCGGTGACCTGTAGGGCAGGTGATTATCTCTAGTACAGCCAAGAAAGAATCCTACATTGTGGATCTCTGCAGTGCTGATTTAGCTTACTCGCCTCTGGTGGATCTTAGCTTACTCGCCTCTGGTGGATCTCCTCAGGAAGCAATATCCCAAGGCGGCGGAGTGGAGCAACAGAGAGCCGCCGATAAGTCCTCCCTTTAATTTTAGCTTTGGCAACGCCTTGCTGGGCTGCGCACTGTGGGAGGGCCCTGATGCTAGCAAGGTTGTTGTTGCCTAGCAACTCCTTAACATTACGCTAGCCACATGGACTTTAAGAAGCTTGTTGGCAAGGTTGCCTGGCAATAGCTCACCGTCTTTCAACCACAGTTCATGTATCAGTGATATGCACACCTTTCTGCTTTGGCTTACTTTTAACATTTGGCTATTCTGACAATTTGTGTGTACAGCGACAAGGATTATCAGTGATAAGCACAACTTATTACCTTGTCATTCCTATCCTTAACTTGGCCTAATTTAGCTTTTATGGTATTCTCTTCCTGAAGTACATAAGTGATATGCACACCTTAAGTCTTGAATTGACATCATTGGCAAGTTGCTAGAAACTGTGTGTGCATTCACACATCTTTTATTGGTGATACACACACTTTCATTGTTAGAGGGAATTTCAACTGGCAAACTGTCCATTGTGGTGTGCATCTTCATTTACTGCATCGGTGATTCGTACCTCTTTTGAGGTATCTACAGCCTGTTTAATCACCTGTAGTTCCTGTCTATGCTACAATACCGGCAACAGCCTCTTCATTCCCAACTTTTGGTATAGTGGTGGAATTTTAGAGCAACTTTTCAGCAGATTTTGTGCACTTAAACAGTGATTTGCACATCTTTGTTTCCTTAAACATGAATTATCTGTAATAGGTACTGTGATTCATTTAATCACCTTATACCACCGCATAAACACTTACATTTATAACACATACATTTATTTTATTTTCTCTGTCTCACTCTAAAAATAGATATATAATGAAACAGGTGATATTGCCTCCTCTGCCCTTTTTGTCCACACCTGGAATGGGAATTATACGTTTGAGGCTTATATAGGGCCACTGATGGGGAAAATGTTACCCAAATGAAAAAGCTGGCATAGTTGCGGCATTCTGTGGGTGCACAAGGGAGGATGGAATTAACGCATTAACCTGTGGTTATTTTTTGCGATGATGAGGAGGTGCATGAATATGCTTTTGTGATCAAAATGGTGGCTACTATGTTCAAGAAAAAATTGCAATATCATTATGGAAAGGCATTGTATATGAGAAAACAACTTCCTGGAGAATCTGTGAAACGTTTTATGAGTGATTTGAGGGTATTAGCTGCAATGTGTGAGTACATAGCTTTTGAGGATAAAATGTTGAGGCACCAACTGGTTGAAAAAAACTAATAGCAAGAAAATTCTTGAAATAGCCAAAAGTGAAGAAACTACTGCAGAGTACATGGATCAAACGGCATTACAAATACGAGTACGTGAACCTTAAGTGAATGATGCCCTCTTGAATGTGTGAGATGGGGAGGTGACTTTGAGCTCTTCTTGATGGAAGGGGATAGATAACAGTCTGCCATAACCCGTGGCTGCACAGAGTGGATGGCTGAAATGCTCTTGACTTGCGCCTGTGAACACCAAACCACTTTAACTCTATGTGGGGCAGCCTTCCTTCCCTTCTTTCCCCTTCTTTCCTTTCTGTTCTTTCGGATATGTTCCTTTATGTTCTGCGATTCGTTGGAAAGAGGATCGGCATATTCCAGGCTAAGTGTGATAATGTAAGAGATATATAAGTAAGCTGTACTATTCACACATGCTCTATCTTACTATGCTGCAACAAATATGTATATTAATCAATAGACATTACTGCCCTGACCTTGTGTCTTCGTTTAGAAAATTATTAAAAAGATTACTTTGAAAAAAAAAGAACTGCCAGTCCAAGCTGTGAGTGCTGATACCTCAGCAAAGAAATGGATAACAAAATGGACTCCAAGCTAAAAGTGTTGGAATGTTATAGGTCTGGCAGCAGAAATCATTTAGGCAATGGCACCATGTGTCCTGCAGTGGATAAAATGTGTGCCACAGGTAAAAAGAAAGAACATTTTGTGAAAGTTTGCAAGTTAAAACCTACACTTGTAAAAGGCAAACCCAAGAAAATTCTTTCACTAATTTAAATTTAGTTCGTGAGGAGGAGAATTTGGTCAAAATGATATCTGATTTACTAGTTGAATGTTTAGAAAATAGCAATGCTTTGAAGAATTGACTCAAATATTTTCAAGAGATCGGTTTGTCAGGTTGTCATTTGTGGTATTCCGGTACCCATGGTGGCAGATTCTGATTCATTTTTCACCCTGATTGGTCCAGATAAATAAAAATCTCAAGTTGAGCAAGTCCCTAACTAAACTTGTAGCATATGGTGGTAAACCAGTTAACATTTTAGGTGAATTTGAGGGTACTTTGAGCTTTAAAAAACATAGCAGCCCTGCCAAGGTCTATGTAGCAAAGGATGGGTCATGCTTATTGGGATGGTTGGAACTGAAGAATGTAGGGATTGTTTTAGATCCCAATAGTCAGGAACAAGTTTTGAAAAAGTACGAATGCAAATCTCTTTGGACAGTGGACGAGAATGTTTGGGAGAAGGCTTTTACCAAAGTTTTCAGTGAGAAACTGGGTAAAATTAAGTGCTTTTCCCATTGCATAATTTTGAAAGATGGGGTGAAGCCAGTGGTGGGTATTTTGCCATGAGGGAGAAAATGGAACAAAATCTGAAATCATTAGGTGAACAAGGTATAATTGAACCTATCCAAAATTTGGAATGGTTGTCATCTGTGTTACTGACTAGAAAAGGGAATGGAAGTCTAACCATGTGCATAGATTTAAGTGATTTGAAATAAAAATATGTGTAGACAGACATCCATTGCTGAACATTACCGAAATGTTGGGTTCTCTTAAGGGGGCAACGATTTTTACTACACCTGAAATGTTGTGTGCATATCATCAAATTGCTTTGCACAAAGAAAGTTCTCATCTTCCTTCATTTCTCACACTTTCTGGTGCATTCAGGTTCAAAATGATGCCTTTGGTTTGGTCTTAATTCAGCAGTCTTTCAGAGAATTGTGGAAGTCATGTTGAAGGGGGTTGCAAACGTGAAGTGTTTCCCGGTCAATATTTTAGTGTACGGAAAGAATTTGGAAAGTCCGAATAAAATGTTAGGCAGAGTTTTGACTGGAAAAGTATACGTTTGCAGTGGATTTAGTGGATTACTTGGGATAAAAAATAAATTCCAAAGTGGTAGAAACCAAAGAGAGTTTCGTTAGAACAAGCAAAGAATTTCTTGGGCCGCAAACATCAGTTATGATCATTTTTTGGAATGTTGGAGTTTTATGTTTGTTTCTCAACTGCAGTGGTAAAACTTAGCACAGGAGATCCCTCATAAAACAAATCTGATGTTTGTATTGGCTATGGAACATTAACATGAATTTGAAACCATTAAGAATGAGTTAGCGAATGCCATTCCATTGTCACCTTTTGATACCCACGACTCTTCTGTTGTGGTAACAGATGCCAGCCAGCATGGGCTGGGGACAGTTCTTTTACAGTAATGAGAGGGTAGAGAAGTAGTCATAGCATTTGCTTCATGGACTTTGAGAGGGGCAGAATCCACATACTCAGTCATCGAACACAAAGCTCTAGCATGCTAGTAGGCCGTAGACCATTTCAGAAATGATTTGTGGGGAACATAGATTGTGATCCACATGGATCACAAACCCTTGATTGGTGTGTATACCTCGCATTGCCAAGAGGCATTAAAGAATGTTTGGGTTTCAATTTAATTTGGAGTACATTCTAGGTGCAAAACATTTGTTTGCGGACTGCTTGTCCATGGTTACTGCTTAAAAATGAAGGAGCTCAGGAAAGATTGAATGAAGATTTTTTTGTGGTTGCTGCATTGCAGGGATCGGAGTATGAATGCATATTGAAGGAGTGGAAAACAGCTGTGCAAGGGGACAAAACTATTCAATGAGTGGCAGGCATGTTGAGTAAAAACCGTCATTGAGGTCAGAAGTGGAGAGAATACCACCCTCGTGGCATAAGTATTATGTGAAAGCAAGAATAGGATGTTCTGCTATTGGCTAGAGTGAAACTAGAAACTTTACTTGCTAATGTTTTGTTTTTCTTCTGTTTTGTCTTTGAATGCACATGTACCTAATTTTTCAGACCCTCAACAGAATGAGCTTACATTTTTAGAACCTGATATAGTGAGAAGAATTTCATTTTGTATGTTAGGTTTCATTTAACTTTTTTGTCTGTTTATACAGTGGGTAAAATGTTGTTTGTTTAGCATAAGGGAAGAAATCTGTGCTCAGAATCTAGAGCAGGTGCCACCTTAACAACTGTGTCTTCTAAGGTGGAACTGGAATGTGTGTATGGATAAAATGACAGATACTGGCTGCTGCCTGTCCTGTCTGTCACATGTAACCTGTTCACTCAAATAAATATCTTTATTTACTTGAAACCCTTCTGGCTGTGAGAACTTCTGTGAGAACTTATTACTTAACTTAGAGGCAATGTGTAATGTATTTATCCAATAATTAAACAGCAATAAAGTGAAACACGACGCAAGAAAAATCCCACACTAATTTAGAAAAAAATAGTGCAATTTAATAAATTATTTGACAGCAAAATGCAACAATCCAATCAGTAGAATTGGAGCTATGAAATATTAAAGTTTAAAGTGAAAAATAGCACCTAAAAGATCAAAGCGCCAACCACAGACATCTAGTCGCATGAGAATGGGGCAAAGTAGAAAGTTATGGTCTATTGCAGTTCAGATACACTAAGTGGATTGGGCCCAATCTCTGCCTACATTCAGGCTTAGAAGAATATCTGAAAATATAAAGTTCAGCGGGGCAAGGCAGCTCTTGGTATCCAATAGGAGCAGTTGTTGTTGGGGAGTAGCTGGACAAGTTGCAGTGAAGATTTCTGCATTCGGACTCAGGGTCTGATTACAAGTTTGGCGGTCCTGGGGAGGCCGCAAGGCCAGTGTCCCACTCCAGGACCACCAAACTAGACCACTAGTTGCACGCCAGCTTTTTGAACCGTGATAATGTGTATTAGGTTGACAATGGAATTAACAGTAATCCTTCTGTATCTCCCCTCCATCTTTTGTCATCCCTTCCTAGGTCCCACTAAGAAGTGGCAGGACTCTCTGCCTGCCCCTCAATATCCTGTGAAGTAGGTAGTTCCGCCTACCACATTGTGTTAATAGTTACCCCTTTGATGGTCCCGATGAATTGCATTGTATCTATACGAACACATAGCATAAAACATGTTGATCAATAAGTAGAGCATACTTTCCTGGATCTTTGCTCCAGGTAATATTCTCTCCTCACCGTTTTTAAGACCAATAAGTAGAGCATACTTTCCTGGATCATTGAACCAGGTAATTTTCTCTCCTCACCGTTTTGAATAAGGTAGATAGCCACACCATTAAAGTCACCCAGTGGATTATCTAACCTTTCTTAAATTTCACTACTTCCCTACATCTAAACTTTCCCTAGGGCCCTCACACCCACAGCACCAACTGGCAGGGACAAAAGATCTCCGATAAAGAGCCCCTTTAAGGGTGCCCGTCAGACATTGCACCGCCAGCCTGACGAGGAGCAAACCCACATGATGAAGCATGACACCTAGCTTGCTGGGTGTGTGAGGGTTTTAGTCCCGAAAGGGAGGATTCCCCTCCCTTTCTTCCATTGTTGGGGCCTTCACCCATTGCTCGGTTGCCATCTTAGTCACTTTGGGGATCGGAGTACTTTTCATTGCTTACACACGTCTTGGAGGGTCAGGACTTACTCAGGTTGGGTTCAGGTGTGGGTTTAAGATGGTTGGAGCCTTCTCTGATCAGGAGGCCAGGCAACTAGTCCTTGTAGTCCCTCTAAATGTATTGTGTTCAAGCAGGAAAGCAGGTCTGAAGCAGCAGGAGCAGTCCTCTGAGGGTGCAGGACAGGCTTCAGGCAGCTGGGAAGTCCTCTGGGGGCAATAGGGCAGTCCTCTGAAGTACACAGCAGGCCACAGGCAGAAGGGAATTCCTCTGAGATCCTTCCCGCAGGTCCAGAAGTGAACTGAAGAGTGGGTCTGAAGGTCCTAGTTTTATACCTGGTTTCAGCTTTGAAGTGGAAGAAACGTCTGGAGCCCCCCCACCAACAGTAGTGCCCCAAATGTCCTGCCTCCCTGCCCTGGGCTGTCTGCAGCCACAATAGGCTTTTGCGAAGTTCTTCTGAGGCAGCTTCTTTGAAGTGCAAGTGGGACTGCCTTCCTTCCAACACCCAGTATGTGGCTGTCTGAGAGGAATGCACAAAAGTCAATTGTCAACTACACCTGGTCATGTGATCCAGGAACAGGTTGCAGGCCCTAAATGGTTAGGAAATGAAAATGCCAACTTTCTAAAAGTGAAAAATACGCAGCTTGGATGCACTCAAACTTTCTGATTCAGGGGGCGTGGCTTGAAGCCGAAGCGAATGGCCGCGCTGTGAAGCGGCTCCTCTGCCCGTAATAGCTCAAAGACCTCCAGGCATCCGCTAGTGCAGCTGCCTAGCCCGGGGTCAACTGGGCACACATCACTGCCCCTCCGGGAGCTCCCGGCCGCTCCCAAACGCCCGCTGGATCTCCCGGTCAGCCGCGCTCAGTCCCCGGCACTGATCGTGTCGGCCCAACATGGCGGCCGCTACTCGCCAGACCCCCGAGTGAAACTCCGGGACCGCCCCACGCAACAGCGGACCCCTGGCGCCTGAAAAACCCGTGGTCGAGTTTGGAGGAGGCGATTCCCTGCCAGAACAGCCTATCCACGCGCCGGTGATCCCCACGGGTGGGGAGCGAGGCGACGCACACTGGTCTCCCCCACCCGCCCGGCGCCATTACCCAGGCGAGCCCCCGGCTTCGGGCCTACTGCCGGGAACCTTAGATGTGCACCGGCTGCCGCTGATTTCCTTCGCCCTGGGAGACGATTCAGACTGGATCCATACCTGACGGCCTGCCTTGCCCTTGTCCCAGGGGCCACGACGTGGACAGGTCAGTGTGTTGCAAGGGCCCTAAAAGACATTACAACTTCTCCCCAGGG
This sequence comes from Lissotriton helveticus, assembly GCF_964261635.1. Lineage (NCBI taxonomy): Eukaryota > Metazoa > Chordata > Amphibia > Caudata > Salamandridae > Lissotriton > Lissotriton helveticus. Next base: position 450,202,905 of record NC_136061.1, read on the forward strand.
GCCTGCCGGGACACGTTGCGGCGGACGCTGATCCCCCCTAACCGATCGCATTGCCAAGGACGCCCAATGGGAGAAGAGGCCAGACTTTGTGGTGCTTGATCCCCCTGAGGACCCCCCAAATTTCACAAGGGGACACTTACTGTTGGCCTACATCCAGCCCGCCGGCCCCGCAAAGGGGGATTCCTCCCGCCCCACAGCTCCGCATGGTCTTCCCCACCCAGGCCTTGGGAGCCGCGGCCCCTTCCGAAACTGTGGTCGTAGAATCGTGGGGTGCGCTTCCCTGTCTCCCCCCGGATCATCAGTGAGCGGCTCCCTCTCCCCCCCTACTGGCCTGCTCCAGAGAGTACGCCTCATAGTCCGCCGCCGTTGCACCCCCCGGCAAGGCCTAGCTCCATGATGACCTCCAATAAGGGAAATCGGCCTTCCAATCAACGGCAACTCAATAAGCTATCGTGGGGTTCTAAGGGGGAACCTAAAGACACGGCTCCAGATGCTACCCTTAAAGCGGCGACCCCCCCTCCGCAGGGGAGGCCCCCCCCACACTGGACGATGTCATGGAAGCGATTGCAGGGGTCCGCTCCTCACTGGAAACCCGCATCGATTCGGTAAACATAGAAGTGACGTTGCTACGCGCCGACCTACGGAATATGGACTTTAAGGTGAAAGACATTGAAATCAAAACCCAGGCGCTCGTTGATGATACCTCCACACTGCAACAACAGGTGACCCAACTGCAGAAACAACATCACCAGATGGAGGTGCTCCTTGACGACTACGAAGGACGCGCTCGACGCAACAACCTCCGCATCCTGGGTGTTCCCGAGCGCCTTGAGGAGCCGGCCACTGACCTCTTCGTGGAGAAACTGATACTACAACATCTCCAACCAAAGCACCTCTCCAACTATTTTTCCATAGAGAGGGCCCACCGAGTCCCGGGGGGCAGGCCAAAGTCGGGCACTCCCCCCGCCCCATCGTGGCCCGTGTCTTCAACTTCCGGGACCGGGATGTCATCCTCCAGACGGCACGAGCGGGACCACCTTTAAGAATAGACAATGCACAGATCACGATCTTTCCAGACTTCACCATGAAAGTACAGGCCCGCCGACGCAGCTTCCTGGAAGTGAAGAAGGCACTCCGTGCACAATCCATCAAGTACTCTATGTTATTCCCTGCGAAACTCCGCATTGAATCGGATGGGAAAACCTGGTTTTTCGAATCCCCCGCTGATGTTTGGGATTGGCTCGAAGGGTGGCGCCAGTCGACTCCCACCCAAAATCGGCGTAAGTCATCTGCCAACCGCTCTGACGAAGTGGTGCCGCCAGAAAGTCAAGACCTGTTCACGGACAATGTGCAGGAAGAGTAACGACCCAAGGACCCAAGCTGCATCGGATTGGCAGACTGCCTGTGCTTGAGCCAGCGAGCTCGCCATTTTGACCTTCAGACTTTACTCCTGGATTGAAGCTACATATCGAACCCTGTTGCTCAGAGACCCAGTTGACTGGAACACAATCCACCTCTCACTTGAACCACCCCTTGACTCTTCTGTATCCTTTGCTGATTTTCTTCCAATATTGGTTACTTCACCTATTGTATGTTGATTGCCCTGTATATATCATCGTTTTAAATGACCTCTCTTAGGTAGGGCGCTCGTTCCTCTGGTGCCTGTATGGGGGGAGGCTACTTAGCCCCGGACGCCACCTCTTAGATGCTGCGAGGTGATAGGTGATCCATTTCAAGACGATGTAATTGATTCCAACCTCTGACCCTCCCTCTAATGGTTAATTGTTGTATACCACAAGATTCTGCTACACGGTGTTTTATCACGATGCCCCTCGCTTGGGCTGATCTCCATGTGACCCCGGGCATAGGCCTTGCCTATACCTATGTGTTATTATTACTCTCTACTGTGTGAATATTACTGCTGACCTCAATTGTTTCTAAATGCACTAGACGACGCCATCCTGTCACTAGCTGACGAGGGCACCTTCGGCTCTCCACACACCTCATCAATGTTCGGGGGGGCGACAGGCACTCTGCCTAGTTGGGGAGTGGATAGTTTCAAGTCCGCGGGCAGGGACGCAGGGAGGGGGGTTGTTGGGGGGAAACAGTAAGGGGGGTGGGTTTGGGAGGGTTGGGAAATGTTGGAAAGTTAATGGAGGGACTAGTCTGGTCCCTGTTTGTGTTATTGCTTACATGTTGCAGAGGATTCTTGATCGTGGGGCGAGCTGTGCAGCGCGCCGCAACCTCACGCGCTACCTATTGCGATTTCTTCATTACAAACCCAACCATACGTTACCATATGCCGTCACGATGCACGTACTGCCTAGACTTTAGTAATGCTGAACCTCGCGAAAGCTCCACAGTAGCCCTCTCCCTTGAAGTCATTTCCTACAAACTGCATTCAACACACCTCAATCCGTCGATCCGTGCACAATTTCACTTCTTTAAGCCGCCATGACACCTCCTTCGACGACGTCCCTTGCCATCATGACGTGGAACGTCAACGGTCTTGGCAATAGGATAAAGAGAGGGGTGGTCATGCAGTATCTCAAACGCCATTCTCCAGACCTGATTCTCCTCCAAGAAACGCACCTAATGGGTAATGTGTGCCAAGCGCTACACCGTGGTGGATATAAACTACTCGTTCACGCAAGTTTCACCTCTGGTTCCAGGGGCACCGGTATTCTGGTCCGGAGAAATGTAGCCTTGACGTGTACCAAAACATGGGCCGATCCCCTGGGTCGATTCGCCGTGGCGGAGGCCGCCTGGGAGGGCAAGCCACTCAACATCATTTCAGTCTACATCCCTCCAGCCTTAGGCACCACCGCACTACAGACCCTACAACGACTAATGCTTGACCTTCCGCGGCGACCCCTGCTTATCGGCGGCGATTTTAATATGACAATGGACGATGCCAGAGATCGTCACCCCCATCGTCCTTCGCACAAATCGAGTTCGGACCTCTCTGACTTCACACAAACAATGGGGCTCGAAGACCTCTGGCGCCTATCCCACCCAAATACTCCTTACTATACACACTACTCCAATGCTCATAACAGCAGCTCCCGCATAGATTACTTTTTCTCTCCCACGGCTGACTTGGAATTCTTCCGCCACCCACAGGGGCTCCCTAGAGGGATCTCCGACCACTCCCCACTCACTGTGGAATTCACGCACCACCGTCAAAAGACACATGGCCCCATAATAATCGCGCCCTGGCTCCTAAAAATCCCTGATATAAAAGATTGCTTGATTGAACACACCGAATACTATTTTGCTGAAAACGTGGGCTCCGTGACTTCGGCCGTAACAATATGGGAGGCATACAAAGCAGTGATCAAGGGTAAAGCACTAGCCCTCAAAAACGGGTACATCTACAAACAGAACGAACACTTGATACAAGTAGAAACAGACCTTATGAATTTAGAATCCCTTCACAGCACGAACCCCACGGACGAGTTAACGGCCCGCCTTCGCGCAAAACGGTTAGAATATAAAGCACTGGCTCTTGAAAAAGCGCAAGCTAAGCTCTTGAAAACCCGCCACCGCGTCTACGAGCTAGGGGACAGAGCTGGCAAAATGCTCGCGTGGCTCGAAAGACGCGAACAGGGCTCCCGTTGGATCCCCGAATTGACCCTGCCGGACCACTCTACCGTCACGGACCCGGGCGATATTGCGGAGGCCTTTGCCACACACCTAGAAGGGGTCTACACCGCCAGAGCCCGCTACAACTCGGAAGAATCTAAACTGCTCCTAGCTGAGATGAGGCTTCCTACTCTCTCCGAGCCCGAGATGCAAGAGTTGGAGGCTGACCTCACGACGGAGGAAGTTGGAAATGCCTTGTTTGCCATTCAATCAGGCAAAGCCATGGGCCCCAACGGCGTCCCAATTGAGTTCCTGAAGGGTATGGCAGGTGAGGTTCTCCCGCACCTCAAAGCAATGCTCGAAGAAAGCCGGGATGTCGGATGCTTGCCACTGGATCAACGGTTGGCCTCGATAGTAGTTATTCGTAAGCCCAACAAACCTGCTGCTGACTGCAGCTCTTACCGACCTATCTCCCTCATTAACACTGAAGTAAAAGTCCTTGCCAAGCTCCTTGCCACCAGACTCATGATAGTTCTCCCCGCCCTAATACACGAAGACCAATCGGGTTTTTTACCAGGCCACAACACTGCGCTCAATGTCCGCCGCGTCCACAATGTCATGAGTAGGGTGCCACATCTCCAGGAAGATGCAGCTATCCTTTCCCTCGATGCAACACTTGCCTTCGATTCTATCGAATGGTCATACCTCTTTGAAGTACTCCTCCGTTATGGCTTCGGCCCCAAATTTATACAGTGGATTCGACTACTCTACACTGATCTCTGGGGACAGGTTTATGTCAACGGTCATACGTCCAGGCGCTTTCCCTTGCACAGAGGCACAAGACAGGGATGCCCTCTGTCCCCCTTGTTGTTCATCCTCACTCTTGAACCCCTGGCCCACTGGATTAGGACCGACAATTCCATCCGAGGCCTTCGATGGAATGCTGAAACGGTCGATAAAGTCTCACTGTATGCGGATGACATCCTTGTCTATATCTCCTCCCCCAAGTCCACCCTTACCAGCCTGCTACACGTAATCACCAACTTTGGCAAATATTCGGGCTTCTCTATTAATTGGTCTAAATCGGTGCTCTATGTACTGCATGGTCCTCCCCCACCTCTCCCGCGAGGCTACTCCATCGAAATCGCCCGAGACGGTTTTAAATATTTGGGAATCTTTGTCACTCCGGACCCCCAACTGTTTTATGAACGTAACCTCAAAGGCCCACTCCAGAGGCTTCATACTGGCGTCTCACATTGGAGAACGCTCCCCCTCTCTCTTCCAGGTAGAGCTGCCTTATTTAAGATGCTTGCGCTCCCTCGATTTCTATATGCCCTACAAAATTGCCCGTTCCCCATAGCTGACTCGTACTTCAACCTAATCGAGGGAGACCTCCGCCTCCTTTTGTGGGATGGTGGTTCTCCTCGCATTGCCCTTATCTCACTCACGCAAGGGTGGTACGACGGAGGTGTTGCCCTCCCCAATGTCCGCCTCTATTATTGGGCCACTCAACTGGTCGCTACCAACTCATGGATTTACGGCTCGCCCACGAACCCTGCCTTTCACTTAGAGAAATACCAGACAAGCCGTGGTGGCTACCTCGAGGCCCTTTATGGTAAACACTCCCGTACCCGATATATCGGCCCGATGTCCCACACGTTATCCATTTGGCACCGCGTAAACAAAAGACTCGGATGGGCCAACACCCTCACACTGTCCACCCCACTCTGGACCTCGTACAGACTCGGCACCCTTTGTCACTATAGAGGCTTTGACAAATGGGACACACTAGGCATCTCCACTGTTAGCGACTTGCTTCACAAGGGTAAATTACTGACATTCACAGAGCTGCAAACTACATACGACCTGGCACAATCCGAAACTTTCCGTTACCTCCAAATTAAACACGCCATACTCACCAATATTCCAGACCTCGCTTCCCTCCCACAGTCCTCGCCCCTTGAAGACAGACTCTTGTCCGAACCCCTTCAGGCCAAAGCAATATCCCTCACTTACCGTAAGTTGTGCAATAATATGCCAAACACTTTTCACCTCCTACGAGATAAATGGCAGACTGACATTGGAGTTCTGGATGAAGTGGAGTGGCAGTCAGCATTGATGTCCCCGCGCGAATCAGCCATCAATCATAGATTCAGATTAATACAGCTCAAAATATTGCACAGAACATACATGTCCGGTCCCCTTCTAGCCAGAATAGGCCGACGCCCATCTGATCTCTGCCTTCGAAATTGCAGCCTAACAGGTACCTTCTATCATATTCTGTGGGAATGCCCAGCGATCCAAGACCTTTGGAATCGCGCCGTTCAGACAATGACTGATGCTTTAGGAAAACCGGTCCCTCTGACCCCCAAATGTGCTCTTCTTAATGTATGGGACCCCACAGACTTAACTGCGATAGAACAAAGATGGGCAGCTCTAAGCTTCCTCTTATTGAAGCGTGAAATTGCCATGCAGTGGGGCTCACCGCACATACCGCTCCTGATTAGATGGGTGGTTGCAATGGATGTGTGCATGCTGTCTGAAAAATCGGTTTACAAGACTCGGGGATGCCCCAAAATTTGGGATAAGAAATGGGGTCGATGGAATACCTATAGAGGCGAATTGTGCACTTCCCCTTCAGCAGATATGGAGATGACCAGGCCTACTATCCCTCAGTAAATGTGACTGTGGTTACTGCTGTACTGTGTGCGCTCTATGGTGAGATTATAACTGTGACTGTTTTGATACCACTTTCCTCTGCTTCGAACACTAACGTTTGTTTTACAAAAATGAAAAAACCATAGACCTATACACTATCCGACACACAAGTCTGACTAATCTGTGTACACCCTGCTTTACCATGCCGCCGAACCTCCGGGTTGTCGGCTGAAGGGCTGTGTTACTCCAATAATGGTACTGGGTAAATGTACATAACGCAGCCGGCCCTAAGGGTTGTAGGCTCTGTGCTGTGTTACTACATAATTGTGTAATAAAGGTCTTTGGAAAAAAAAAAAAAAATCGAAGTTCAACAAAAGTGATGTGTGCACCAGGTAAGGGGCTCTACAGGCCACCAAATTCACAATGAAAAGAAATAACCCAGAAATGTATACGTGAATACCAAAGTGCACTACTATCATGTCACTGTAAAGTGTACACAATGTTATCAACAGCGATATTAAATGATGTCCTTTTACTCGTACCTCAATAACAGTACTCCAAAAAGTCTCCAATAAAACAAAAGCTGAAAATCAGATGTTCAGACCATGAAGATGGAAGTAATCTGCTTTATTCTTGATAGTCGCATATGAAATCAAATTCAATTTTAAAAAAACGACGTAATATGTAGCTTATATTCAGCATCTAACAACAAAAGCTTCACATATCCCAATGCATTTCGGGCTTTTTACATAAGCCCTTCGTCAGCGGAATCTGCAATGTATCAATAAGCTGATTTAATAACCAGAATACAATGACATAAAGTGTAAAATCAATCATGGAATTTATGGATTCACAAGAGAGCAGGAGAAGTTCATCGCATATTCATCACCTCATGCAATATATCTATCAAACCCAAAACGACGTGAATCAAAAAAGCAACTCAAAAACAAAAGTTAAAGGTACCCAAAACACCAACCTTAGTGGTGCCATTAGTCTGAATGAAAAAATGAAACCAATCAGGAACAGTATAAATAATCCCTCCAAGCGCTGAAGTGCTCAAATACACAGCAAAAATGCAAGCCTACAATATACCACTGAAATCTGTAAAATGACTCAAACCAAGAATGAAGAGTAAAGACACTGTGGTACTTCAGTGCTTACCTATGGCATTTTCAGAATTGGTACTTTGCAATTAAAGCAGACTTTTTAAAACCCAATTTGTTAGACATCAAACTTGACATTTTCACCTAATCTCATACAAACTATATCACTTATTAATTGCAATAAGGAAACTCAATGTTATCCATGTTTAACTTTGTAATTACTCAGCACCATGCTCTATGGGTTGTTTAAGGTCTACCATAGGGATGACTTATATGTATTAAAAAGGGAGTTTTAGGCCTGGCAAGAGGTTTATTTTGCCAGGTCGAATTGCAGTCTAAAACAGCATACAAACTGCTATGGCAGACCTGAGACATGTTTAAGGGCTAATAAGTGGATGGCACAATAATTGCTGCAGGCCCCCAGGCAGCATTTAATTTACCAGCCCTGGGTGTACGCTATATGCTAGGGTCTTACATGTAAACTAAAAATGCCAATCAGGTATAAGCCAATATTTCCATGTTTTATGGAGTGAACACAAACACTTTAGCACTGGTTAGCAGTGATAAAGTGCACAAGGTCCTAACGGCAACAAAAATAATTTTGCAAAACAAAGGGGAGAAGGTGAAAGGTTTGGGGGAAGACCAACCTAAGGCTGATAGGTCTAACAGTGAGCATACATTGCTCAGCAACAGCAATTCTCATAAGGAAATGTACAGCAAGGCAGACAGTTTATGCAGTCTTGTGTTTCAAGCTCACAAGATGTTAATTTACTCCATTACAAAGACTTATTCACACAGTTACACTCATCCAGAGACGTACCCAGACAAAATGTTCCACCTGTATAATGAAATATTATGTGGGAAAATCTGCTCCTGGGGGTTGGGTGAGCAAATCTCAGGACCATGATACCTTAGAAAATTGGTTAACATTTATAAACTTGTGAGTTTGCATACTGTAAGAGATATACTTCTGTTAGGGAATAGTATACAACCCATGCCAGTATGTTAAAGGGAGGGAATGCCCCCCATATTGTTGGGTCTTAGGAGAGGCAGACTTTCTGCAGGGGAAATATATTTTTCTCATGTTGAGAAAAATTAAAGTCAGCAAGTTGAAGTGCACCTTTTCTAGGCATTTACACGGACAGAAATATAATGTACATCAGATATATTTTTTGCATGTATTAATGCTTCTACCGGTGAACATTCCTAAAGTGCTTTCATATTTGGAACTTCCTTGGTGTACTCTAGGAATGTTTGTTGTCTTAAAAGTATTTTAATTGCGGCAGTAACAAACATGGGTAAATTCTCACATTATTTTTTTATTCAGGCTATGTATGAAACCCGTCAGAACTCAGACCAAACTGTAGTCTATCAATCAGTGTGAAAGAAAATACGTTTTATAAGATCTCTTTTGCCGATTACATTTTAGGACTTCTTTGCAGAAACACACGTTTTGTTTGCCATGCACAGTTGCTGTCTTTTACATGTTTAAATACTGCTCACTTTTCTTGCAATTAAGCCATTCCCACTACGTATGTGTGCCTATAGTACAGATGCTGCAAAATGCTAGATTTCCCTCTCAAAGGTGGCACCCGAAATAAGACACAGAACAGCGGATATTAGAGGCGATTTATAGGTGGGTGATGTGGGACAGCCACCAGAAAATTGCAGATTGGAACATTCGGCAAACCGTAAAAGTAATCCGAATGGTCAGGTAGCCTCATAAAAATGACGCAGCACATGGATAGAATAATGCAGGAAAGGGAAGAGCTCCAGCCTCCATTTTAAAAGTACAATGCAAATATTAAGTTGTTTACGAATTGAATGTAATTTGTTTATTGTATTAATTATTTGGAGGAAATTAATTACCACTGATATGTTTTATACTCTGATCTCACAACCAGATTTTGGAAATGCTAAAGGTTTATTAGTTGTATTTATTAAAAAAAGCAGCTCGATCTAAACAAGTTATATCTGGGGAAAAATAGCTAATCATCAGTCTCCCAACATTCCTATCGGCAATGAAAATTGGTGCAACAGGAAGAAACAAAGTCAATACATCACTACTTCATAACTGGAGTGCCAAGCTTTTATGTTTGCCAATGCTTTTTTTTAAAGAAATCTGTATAAAATAATTAAATAAAAAATAGTGGAAGAAAAGCTAGTATATTTCTTAAGTTAACTTGAAACTGAACATTGAATACAATAATTTTATAAACGACATGGTTTGTTATTCAAATACATTTCATGCAGGAAAGTGAATAAAATGTTATAAAGCATGTTGTACATGACCCATCTCAAAATTAGCACTGAGGACTATTTGGAGGTACATAGAAGAGCATTATCAGCTGTCAGAGTTTAAAGAAAAATGCATGCCAAGGCCTAATTTACTTTCCACACAACTTTGCAAATGCTAGGGCCATTTGATGCTCTTCATCAGCCTAGACTCTAGAGAACAGATGAGAAACCCCTCCCCAAGCACCATAAATGCTATCTTTGAGTGCCAACGCCTGGCCCTTCATGCAACATGTGGCATGTAGAGATCAGACCCAATAAAGTCTGCTCTTTAGCCAAACCCCGGTACAAATATACATATTACTATGCTTTCACAGACCAGCAGGAGGGTGTGCAACACAGAGAGAGCATGGGGCAGTGCTGTGAGTGGGGAAGAAGCACATAGGGGAGAAAACACATTCACTCCCATGAAATGTTCAAGGGAAAATAAAAAAAGTAGTTTTCTGATATGAGCCATCACCCTGTCAAAAGAAACAATAACAAATCTATTCTCCAGATCAGGTACAAACACAATTGTTCTTCAAATTACTTTTTAGAGCATATAAAGAAGCAACGTTTTTCCTTCTGTAGAACCTAGTAGAAAACATGTCGGTATATTTTGTGCTCTTTTAGATATCCACTAAGAATCTCACCATAATATTTTAGTTAAAATTGGACCTCGCCCTTTTCGTAGTGTTATCCACAAACTTTTTGCCTTCCTTTGTCTATTTTTCTGACCTTCCTTTTGTTGGTGTTACGACTCTGGACACTTTATCACTGCTAATTAGTGCTAAAATGCATATGCTGTCTCCTCTAAAACATGGTATGATTGGATTCCCCATTGCCATATTTGATTTACTAATACGTCCCTAGTAAAGTGCACTACATGTGCCCAGGGCATGTAAATCAAATGCTACTAGTGGGCCTGCAGCACTGATTGTACCACCCACATAAGTAGCCCTTCAAACATGTCTCAAGGCTGCCATTACAGAGCCTGTGCACACAGTTTTTAAACTGCCATGTCGACCTGGCAAGTATACCTACTTGCAAGGCCCAAACATTCCCTTTTATTACATGTAAAGTACCCCTAAGGAAGGCCCCTGGCTAGCCGCATGGGCAGGGTGCAGTGCCTTTAAAAGGTGGGACATGTGGTCTTAAGTTTTACATGTGCTGGTTGCGAATAACTGCCTCCAAAGGTTAGCATAGGAGCTGCCTTGTAATATTTTAGAGTGTATCTTTCAATTGGGAGCAGATAGAAAACTGGGGTTTGGTGTCTCTGGATTCACAATTTAAAAACACCTCTTATAGTGGAGGTAGTTTTTTTAATTGCTAGTCTGAAATTGACAGTTTTAGAAAGTTGGCATTTTCTTACCTAACCATTCCATGCCTCTGCCTGTCCCTTTGTAAATTAACTCTAGACAATTACAAACAATGGGAACCGAGGTGTGCCCTGCATATCCTTCCTGAGCTAGACTGGCAGGCGGAGTTGACACTCACACCTGAATAAGGCTGAACGTCTCCCCTTAGAAAGAGCTGCCTACACCCTGTTGTGTGTCTGGAGCCAGGGCCAGTAAGGGCAGGGTCGTGTGCACTACAAAGACTTTTCATTGTAGTCTCTCAACTTCAAAGGCAAAAATGGGTATAAGTACTGGACCTCTGACACCATAAACTCAGACAATTCTGGACTGAGGATATTCTGCCAGGAAGAGGAGCTGATGTACTGTCAGAAGGGACTGTCACTTTGTTGTTTGGTTTGCTGTGTTGGCCTGCGGTCTGCTGCTGCTTGCCTGGGAGTTGGAGGACTCTCTGCATCCATCTCCCAAAGTTTCTCCAAGGGATTGAGTTGAGCGTGCCTCCAGATAGAAGTCTCAGGACAATCAAAGACTCCACCTGCGGAACCTTTGCTCCTCTGCTGCGAGCCCCACTCTGCCAAGTGGTGCCAAATCCAGGGCCTGGACTCTTGGAAGTGAGTTTACTATGCTAAACAAGAACAAGCCAATACATCGACTTTGAGGGTGACTTTGGAACCAGCGCCACTGATCACCACGCTACTTGCACCAGAGCCGTGGTCCCCGCTCAACGCAACGACCGTGACTTGCAATGCAGGCCATGCACCGCCGCAGTGCCTCTAAAGATCCCCACAGCATGAGTTTCGAGCACTGCCTCACCAAAGTCCGTGGTGCCTGGCTCCGACTTCACCGCAGCATCTGTGGCCCCAGCGTGTGACATTGACACCGTGACGTCAATGACTCGTGGCTTGACCCTCGACATTTCATCGACCTCACACTTCCAGTGGCACCAATGCCTTGCCACCAACGCCGCATCGCCTTCCCTAAGCCTTGCAACGTCCTGGGTGTCAACGGCGCAACAATTCTGCATCACCTCCAGGAACCGACGCTTCTCTTGCTTCAGTGACACCTTACCTCCTTTATGCAATGCACCATCCCACATAAAGATGTGCCAACCACCTGCACTGACCATAAGGAACTGATGCTGCACCAGCCTCATCATTGCCTCACCTCCCTGGCGCTTCGCAATGTCTTTGTTTTGTCATTGTTTCCAAGGTACTGTAACCTGGGTCTGTACGACTACGTAGCCGGCCTGTGCTCCATGGCAGTGGGCCGCGAACTTTGAGATTCGACTTTGTCAAGCTTGTCGTTATAGCCCCAGCTGGAGCTATTACGCTTCTATGTGATAGAACTGAAATTAATATAGAAGAATTTGTATTTTGATTTATATATATATATAGATCATTTTGATCTTGTTTGAATCAGTTAAATGCTGGCTTCTGTGTGATTATGTGTGATAGAACTGCATTTAAAATCGAAGAATTCATAGTTTGATTTGTATATGTTGGATTTTTATTGTTTTGGTCTCGTTTGAATCAGAAAAATATTGGGTCCTTAGGTGGTGTTTTCAATGTGCTACTGTATGTGTGTGTGTACACAAACACTTTACAAATTGTCTCTTTAGTTTAACCAGACTGATCTGACCCAAGCTACCTGAAAGTGAGCACAGGTAAACATAGTGTGTACTCCACCTACCCTGCCTAGGATTATGGGTCCCTACTTGTACAGGGTGTAAACCTCTGCCAGCTAGAGGCCCCATTTCAAACTTAAATGCTGACTTTGATTCAACCTGACGCCACCTTCCTTCATTCGTTTTTACTTTGTTGCATGTTATAAGCACTACAGAGGTGCTTCACAAAGGAGTTGTTTACGAACAGTGAGGCAGACTTTAGTGGGTTTTAGGTGTGCAAAACGGTCAACGGGCTACATGTTAAAACTGTGGTCAAGAGGGCTGCTGGGGTACTTTTAAAAGGTACTGTTGGAGAGCAGGGGGTTGTATGGACTGGGCAATAGTGCTACGGGACTAGTGAGATGATTCACTAAGATTTTCGAATTATTTCTGGCCTACTCTTGGGAGACTATTGAATTATGTTCCCATTCCAATGATATTAACCTGACTTATGTCTGACTAACTCACAGAGTTTAAAAGTAAGCCAAGAATACTACAAGCAGGACTTTAAGTGGGCCGGGTCCTACCTGTGCTCAGCACCGGCAATTCTGAAAAGCAGTTGCTGAGATCAGTGGCGTAACGAAACTTGAGGGGGCCCCCCTGCAAACTATATGGAGGGGGCCCCCCTCCCTTCTCCGTGCCAGTCTAGAGCTCTCAGGCCAGCGACCCACCATACTGCAGGTAATGCAGGCTATTGTTACACCACTGTCACCAATACAGCCGTTATAAGTAACACTGGATGGTGGAGTCAAAGGTTGGGCTTAGTCTGCCAGTAGTCTGTCATAGATGGTGGTCCATTCATTACAGGGTCCCTGCCATCAGTACGCCAGGGAAGTTTGCCCAATTTTAGGTGGGTTTCCTGATGCAGACTCCTGTCATGATATACAACATCGGGCCCACTCATCGTTCAGTTTTGTCACAAGTGCATCCACCGCTCCGTTTCCGTTTTAAAACATTAGACAATGCGACAATGCAGTATTTCAAAAGCAGATGTAACTACAAAGAACACATTTTGATAATACATTTTTATTAGCAGACAATAGCAATCTTAAGGGGCATTGCATAGCTTCATACACACTTTGACCCCAATTCCATCAGTGTCTCTCTCTCTCTCTCTCTCTCTCTCTCAGTCAGTCAGTCTCTCTCTTTCAGTCAATCAGTCTCTCTCTCTCTCTCTCTCTCTCTCTCAGTCAGTCAGTCTATCTCGCTCTGTCATTCAGTATCTCTCAGTCAGTCAGTCTCTCTGTCAGTCAGTATGTCAGTCAGTCAGTCTCTCTTTCTGTCAGTCTCTCTATCTCTCTCTCTCTGTCAGTCAGTCTATCTCTGTTAGTCAGTCAGTCTCTCTCTTAGTCTCTCTCTCAGTTTTTCAGTCCTTCTCTCTCTCGGTCAGTCAGTTTCTCTCAGTCAGTCAGTCTCTCTCTCTCTCAGTCAGTCTCTCTCTTTCTGTCAGTCAGTCTCTCCATTTCTATCAGTAAGTCTCTCAGATAGTCTCGCTCTCCATCAGTCTCTCTCAGTCAGTCAGTCTTTCTCTGTCAGCCTGTCTCTCTCTCTCAGTCTCTCTCTCTCTGTCCGTCAGTCTCTCTCTCTGTCAGTCAGTCTCTCTCTATGTCAGTCTCTCTCTATCAGTCAGTCTCTTTCAGTCTCTCTCTCTCTTAGTCTCTCTCTCTGTCAGTCTCTCTCTCTGTCGGCCAGTCTCTCTCTCTCTGTCAGTGGCTCAGTCTCTCTCTGGCTGTCAGTCTCTCTCTGTCAGTCTCTCTCTTAGTCTCTCTCTGTCGGTCAGTCTCTCTCTGTCAGTGTCTCAGTCTCTCTCTCTCAGTGAGTTCTCTCTGTCAGTCTCTCTTTGTCAGTCTCTCTTTGTCAGTCTCTCTCAGTCAGTCAATCTCTCTGTCAGTCTCTCTCTAAGTCAGTCAGTCTCTCTCTCTCTAAGTCAGTCAGTCTCTCTCTGTCAGTCAGTCTCTCTCTCTGTCTGTCGGTGACTCTCTCTGTCAGTCTCTCTCTCTGTTAGTCAGTCTCTCTCTCAGTCAGTCTCTCTCTCTGTCGGCCAGTCTCTCTCTCTGTCAGTGTCTCAGTCTCTCTCTGTCAGTCTCTCTCTTAGTCTCTGTCTCTCTCTCTCAGTCAGTCTCTCTCTCTCTGTCAGTCAGTCTCTCTCTCTCTGTCAGTCAGTGTCTCAGTCTCTCTCAGTCAGTCAGTCTCTCTCTCTCTGTCGGTCAGGCTCTCTCTCTCTCTCTCTCTCTCTCAGTCAGTCTCTCTCCGTCAGTCAGTCTCTCTCTCTCTCTCTCTGTCAGTCTCTCTCTCTGTCAGTCTCTCTCTCAGTCGGTCTCTCTCGCAGTCAATCAGTCTCTTTCTCAGTCAGTCTCTGCCTCTCTCTGTCATTCTCTTTCTCTCTCTCTCTCTGTCAGTCAGTATCTCTGTACCTCAGTCAGCCAGGCAGTCTCTGTCAGTCAGTCTCTTTCTCTCTGTCAGTCAGTCTCACTATCTCTCAGTCAGCCAGTCTCTCTCTCTCTGTCAGTCTCTCAGCCAGTCACTCTCTCAGTCAGTCAGTATTCAGTCTCTGAGTCAGTCAGTCTCTCTACTCTCTCTCCACTCTCTCTCTTTACTCTGTCCACTCTATCTCCACTGTCTCACTCTCTCTCCACTGTCTCTCTCTCCACTGTCTCTCCACTCTCTCCCCACTGTCTCTCCTCTCTCTCTCTACTGTCTCTCCACTCTCTCTCCACTCTCTCTTTCCACTGTCTGTCCACTCTCTCTCTCCACTGTCACCCTCCACTCTCTCTCTCTCCACTCTCTCCACTCTATCTCCACGTTCTGTCTCTCCACTCTCACTCCACTCTCTCTCTCACTCTCTCTCCACTCTCTCTCCACTCTCTCTTTCCACTCTCTCTTTCCACTCTCTCTCTCCACTCTCTCCCTCCACTCTCTTCCTCCACTGTCTCCCTCCACTCTCTCTCTCCACTCTCTCTCCACTATCTCTCCACCGTCTCTCCACTCTCTCTCTCCACTCTCTACTCTCTCTCTCCCTCCGGTCTCTCTCCACTCTCTCTACCCCTCCACTCTCCCTCCACTCTCCCTCCACTCTCCCTCCACTCTCTCTCACTCTCTCCCCACTCTCTCTCCAGTCTCTCTCTCTCCACTCTCTCTCTCTCCACTCTCTCTCCACTGTCTCCCTCCACCCTCTCTCTCAACTGTCTCCCTCCTCTCTCTCTCTCCACTCTCTCTCCGCTGTCTCTCCACTCTCTCTTCCTCCGGTCTCTCTCCACTCTCTCTCTCTCTCCACTCACCCTCCACTCTCCCTCTACTCTCTCTCACTCTCTCTCCACTCTCCCTCCACTCTCCCTCTACTCTCTCTCACTCTCTCTCCACTCTATCTCCACTCTCTCTCCACTCTCTCTCCACTCTCTCTCTCTCCACTGTCTCCCTCCACTCTCTCTACTCTCTCTCCACTGTCTCTCTCTCCACTCTCTCTCCACTCTCTCTCTCTCTCTCCACTCTCTTTCCACTGTCTCTCCACTATCTCTCCACTCTCTCTCTCCACTGTCTCTCTCCACACTCTCTCTCTACTCTCTCCACTCTCTCCGGTCTCTCTCTCTCTCCACTGTCTCTCTCCACTCTCTCTCTCCACTGTCTCTCCACTCTCCCTCCCCACTCTCTCTCCACTCTCACGCCACTCTCTCTCCACTGTCTCCCTCCACTCTCTCCCTCCACTCTCTCTCCACTGTCTCCACTCTCTCTCTCTCCAATCTCTCCACTCACTCTCGCCACTCCCTCCACCCTCTCTCTCCATTCTCTCTCTCTCTCCACTCTCTCTCTCTCCACTGTTTCTCTCCACTTTCTGTCTCTCCACTTACCTCTCTCTCTCTCTGTTTCTCTCTGTCTCTCTCTCTCTCTCTCTCTCTCTCTCTCCACTCTCTCTCTCGCTCTCTGGGGAGCCATGGATACATTACCAGCAAGGTATGCAGGCCATTATGTTGCACCCTTGTTCTGGTTAATTATAATGTTTAGAGCAACAACAGTTGTTGCGTAAATATGATCATTTTAGGACGTCAATCACCTTGACATAAACCATTGCTTGCTAAATGAGATAATAGATATTTTAATATATATATGTCATTCAGGCATGTGATTCATTTTTTAACACTCATGTTTTGTAAAACCCTTCATAAATATAACTATCAAAAGCAATGTTGAGTAACGGTGACTCAAAAGGCAGCATTGTTCTTATATAAATAACTTTTTCAAAGCATTCTGTCGTCTGGAAACATTTTAAATTCGTAAGCACAATACAATACCTCACAAATATCTATGTATTCTCAGATGGAAAATCCCTGACGGGAAACCCATCTGGCTACTTACTAATGTTTTTACTCGGGTCAGTTACAGAGCGTGAGATTTAAAAGGGAGTACACTGGGAAATACATCCCAATAACCAGTTGCAGGATTGCAGTGTTCCCCCAGGAAAACATCAGGTGTCAAAAAACCAATATGGTAGCTACCACGTCTAGCAGAAACTCTTTGCAATCGGCCAACGGGGATTTTCACTAGGGTTGTGAAAAGGCACCATCAGGGTTCAATCAATGCAGAGCAGAGTGCATGGAGGCGACAGGCTCTAAAACACACACAAATTAAGCTTGTATTAATTATTCTACCCTGTCGAAAGTCAGGTGCATGCGCTCTATAGCTCAAGGTTAGGGGTGGTCAGGACACGAACTGTAAATACTTTACCACACCGGGGTTTTTCAACTGCAGCTATCAGGGTATTTTGAAATGATTTACTTATGCAGGACATTGTAATGCATGTGCAGATCACCGTGGCCGCCCATTAAATACTAACTCAACACAATAACTGCTACACAAGCAAATAATAAACACAAGCGTTTGTTCACACTTCCTAAAGGGGCCAATCCCAGCTGATGAGGAGGCACAGTTAGGCGAAGCGGCCAGGCAGACTTCAAGGTCACAGTGTGCAAATTCCAATAGGGAACTGAAGGACACACTAAGCTAGAGCACCTACTATGAGGGTTACTTGTAGTATTGCAACATATAAATGTCACGCTCGACTGGTTTTATCCGTGATTTACACAGTACACAGACCAGGGAATATATTCACGCCTATTTACCCCACATAGCTCCTTCCTCCCGCGATCCCCGATGTACATATGCACCTTGTTTTGTTTCTGCAATGCTGTTTTACCAAGATTGCATGCCTATTGATTCAGTGCATGGTGCGGAATTCATTGAAAAACTGTTACATGGACATTCTGCACATATAGATCGAACGATCCATCCATCCATCGCACATCCTCTCTAAGTTGATTACATTTATTTGTTGATGTTTTTGTTCGTGCACTCAGTTTAAAATTGTCACTTCAGTCAGACAAGTTTCATATGTCTGGCGTTTTTACCCTTTCTTGGACCTGCACCCTGAAGGGGTGGAAAGGCAGTGTCTCAGCGCAATAATTCCACGTCGAAATGAAATAAGAACCGTACTGAACCGGATTGAAGAGCCCAGATCCCAGGCATCCAGAACAGTCAGCAACCATCACAATTCGCACTACAATTTTTTTTTACAGTATTATATAGCGCGAACTAGACCCGAGAAATCGGGTATCAGAGCACTTTAAATGAGCAACAGTTTTGTTACAGATGGACAGACACATTCATTTTTGGTAGGCACGGGGAGATTAATTGATTTGCCCAGAATCACAGGATGTAGAGCGTCGTTGCCGAGACTCGAACCCAGTTCCCCAGCTTCGAGGTCGACCGCTCTAAGTTCCACTGACCGTCTCCATAAATACAATAATTGAGTGGAGCCACTGAGGTCACACAACGAGTGATTGCCGGGTGTGTAAGAATGTGCCTGTGCTTGCTAACATCACCGAGGTGTGAAGCGCGGCGATGACAAATAGAAGATTCAGGTGAAACTGAAGTCCACAGAAAAGCATCCTTGAGTGGTGAACCCCTGGTTCATCTGCCATAACAGCATGACAAAAGTACAACTTCGCTCTCTTGAGGCTTAGGTGAAGCTCTTTGCAATTTTTGAATTAAAAAAATGTTTCTAATGAATTTGTTCATGAAACGCATAATGGCGCACACACGTATAAAAAATGTATGGCAAAAGGCTTTCAAAACTAGAAAACGTGTTGGAATGTAAGCTTTTTTTTAAGTGTTATTTTTTAAAGAATAAACATCCGCAACAGAGAGTGAGAGGAAAGGGTGCGCCTCTGGAGTAAATCATGAAATAAACACATTAAAAGGGCGAATCAGCCTCAACGCCACTCACCGCATGATTCCTCGGAAATTAGGCAAAGCCTGTTGTCTCCGTGATCTAAACCCCTGGACTTTGTGAATTACATCATTGGTCTCCTAAAAATGCTCAAGAAGTTTCTTCCACTTCTATCTTTAGCCCACAGGAGAATCATTGTCCAGGCCCTGATAGGTTCTCGCCTGGATTATGCTAATGTATTATATTTGGGTCATCCTGAATATCTTTTGTCTCATTTGCAAATTGTGAAAAATTCTGTGGCACAAGCAATTTTTGGTCTTTACCGGAGATCCAGCGTGGCAGCCTTTCTTAAAGCCCTCCATTGGCTGCCTGTTCGGAAACGTATCATCTTTAAAACTTTAACCATGGCATTCAAAGCCCTCCATGGCACGGGCGCCCGGTATATTAGGAAAAGATTGGACTTTTATTTGCCATCACGGTCACTTCGGTCCTCATCGTTGGCCTTGGCTACTGTTCCGGCAATTAGGCGAGCCCGCATTGGAGGTCGCTCCTTCAAACGTCTAGCACCCCAACTGTGGAATGCTCTGCCCTTGTCTTTGAGGAAGAACTATAATCTTTTAGTCTTCAGGAAAGATCTTAAGACATGGCTGTTCGGACAGTAAGCTTGTAACTCTCTCTTGCTCTGTGCCTTTTCTTGGTCTATAGCGCCGGGACACTCTTTGGAGTAGCTGAGCGCTCTATAAAACTCACATTAACATAACATAACATAACATAACATAACATAACATAACATAACATAACATAACATAACATAACATAACATAAGAGAGATGTGTTTCTAGGTTAGAAAAACACTGAGTGTTTGCACATTCAGCACGCTATCCCCTCTGGTGTGCATCCCGGCCCTACCAGCAGCAGTGCACACAACCCTGGGGGGCCAGTGTCCGCCTCCCCCTGCCAGGAGCCCCCTCACACTGGTACCACCCGCAGCTCATACAAAACGGGATCCAGGCACTCCCTGCCATGCCTCCACTCACTCTTCCACCATCAATCTCAACCCCACACATCTCTAAACTCGGCCCTAACTCTTGGACCATCCTCTACCCACCCCATCTCTCTAAACATGGTAAAAAAAAATTCAAACACAAACTTCTCTGTCTTATTTGCTGATCACCATACCAGCCTTAACTCCTCACTTATCACCAACTTCATCTTCTTCACCAAACGACCATCTAAATGGAAAAGCATATTTCTACGTCACCTCCTGATCTCTAATTCACGCAACATCCCATATGGTCTAAAACTCTCTACTACACCATCTTCTTCCTTTCCAGGCAAAATAGATATCTCTATCTTCAAATCTGGAACTATACTAATCCAAGCGTCTGAAAAGCACCTCAACATATTTGAACAACACTTTAGCGCTATATTCCAAACTCTCAAAATATCTTCGATTCCTGCCCTCTCACCCCCTCCACCCCTAGACTCATCGCCCCCTCTCATCCCCGATACCATTACCTCGTCTCTCTGACCTGCGCCAACTTTTATTGCCTTCTTCTCCCTTCACCTCTCCCTCCCCCCTTTCGCCTCTTCCTGATTTTCACCCTCCCTCTCCTACTCCCAATGAACAACACTTTAGCACTTTATCCCAAACCCTCAAACAATCCCCGAACCCAGCCCTCTCACCCCCTCTACCTTTAGATTCATCACCCCCATATCATCCCCGTCCCCCTTACCTCGTCTCTCTGACCTTCCCTGTTGGAAATGGGATCCCCGGCTGGCCAGGGCTTTCGCCAAAGTCAGTCAGAGACCACCACTCCCAAGTCAGGGCAAGGGAGTTACACGCCAAGATAACCCCTACTCACCCTCTAGGTAACGTGGCGCGAGCAGCAAGGCTAAACTTGGAGGCGATGTAGGCTAAGTATTTGCGCACGCACCCCAGCAACAACAACCAAAGGCCCACCACAAAGGAAACTCCACACAAGGTTATATAAAAATAGCCTTTGTATTACACCAAAACACATTAGATAAAACACACACTTTACAATGTGCCAGAGGCACGGGCAGAATTTACAAGGGATTATTTACAAGACAGGGCCACCTGGACCACTGTCAGGAATCAGAAGTAGCACTTTCAGAAATAGCACTTAGTACATAGAATATAGCACAAAATAGCACACAACCAGTAATCACTGGTAACCAGCACCTCACTAGCACCACCTGTACTAGGGAGAAAACAACCACCTACACATCACAATACCTGTAGGGGTGTAAGAACATAACACATGATGCAATGCATAACATTCATTCAGAGGTGTAAAGAGGAAAACACATGATGCATCACAATACATTCAGAGGTGTAAGGAGTACAATTGCGCCAAACTCACGTAAGTCACCAGCTGTGACTGTCCCTAGGCCAACTGGCCTCTCTGGGGCTAGGACGCCCTGTGTCCAAAGTCAGGGGGGCCTAAACGTAGCAGTTGCCCACAAAGTGCTGGGCAACTGGTGCAACAATGTTTGAGCCTGCCAGGGCTCAAGAACAACAGTGGGGGCTCAAGAGCCTCTCTGGGCCCTTCACAACCACTTTGGCGCCTGGAGCCTCTCTCCGGGCCCTAAGAAATAAATGTGGCCCTTCAGAGCCTCACTGGGCTCTAAACACGAAATGCTGCCTTGGTGGAGCCCCTCACGGGGGACTCAACTTTGCAAATGCCCCCTGAGCCTCCTCTGGGCTCGCAACAACAATGGAGCCTAGGAGTCTTGGAGCTCCTAATCACTGATGCGGGCGGTGGAGTTCCTCTCGGGGAACTCTGGAACCAAGCAGGGGTCGCCTTGAGCCTCTCTCGGCTCCTCACCACGTGGGGCACTTGGAGCTCAGCACTTCAGCCCCACCGGGCTCTGATGAAGGTCCGGGGGCTCCTCTCTGTGGAGCGGCCCCTCCCTCAACGGGGGCCGCTCGCAGGACAACACGGAACCCGCCCCTGCACTCACCGGCTGTCTGGGCTGCAGGGCGGCTCCTCTCGCGCTGCTCCTTGGTTTCCCTCCTCCTCGCTGGGCTCCGGGCGCTCCCTCGTCCTCGGGAGCCCCGGGGGCGGGACGCAGGCTACAAGGCGGGACTTCCGGTCGGCCTTTCCTGGGCCGCGCTGGGATTGGTCGGACCCCCAAACACTTCCGGGTCGCCGCGGGCAGCGCGGCGGCTCGCTTCTTAGGCAGGCAGGCGGGCTCCCATGATCCGAGGAGTGGGCTCCCTCGTGATCCAAATAAACCACGGACCTGGGCAATGCCGGGTGGGCACCGGCCTCCTAATCAATTATAAAGCGAGGTAGGCACTCGCTAGGCAGGCAAAGCGCTCCTCAGCGCTTAACAGGCAATTTACAGCGCTCCCTGCGCTAGGCGGACAATCACAGCGCTCCAAGCGCTATAATCAAAAACAAAGCGCTTCCAAGCGCTAGAGGGCATAAAGCGCGCTCCTAGCGCTACAAACAGGATAAAGCGCTCCCAGGTGCCCTCAGCAAGCAGGGCAGAGTGCCAGCAAGTCCCTGGGCAGGCAGGAGGGGGCAAGGCTGGGCCCAGAGCCAGCTCACTGGGTCTCCAGGCAGGGAGACACCCCAAGTGGCGGTCCTCTGGCCCAGCAGCAGCAACAGCCCCCTCAGGATCCTGGAAGAGAACAACTTCAGTGGGGACACAGCCCCATTTTTATACAG
The DNA here is from genome assembly GCF_964261635.1 of Lissotriton helveticus. Lineage (NCBI taxonomy): Eukaryota > Metazoa > Chordata > Amphibia > Caudata > Salamandridae > Lissotriton > Lissotriton helveticus. Next base: position 450,225,464 of record NC_136061.1, read on the forward strand.
TGCATTCCTTTGTCTGAGGGTGCAGAGTGGGGGCGGAACCAGTCGCAGCTGGTTCTTGAGTACTCTGTTTACCTCAACCACCCTCTCTATTCACTGGCAGGGCTTGGGTCATTAGACACACCACAAGGGGTGGAGCCAGCATTGTGTGGGGAAAACCCAGCCCATCCAGGACACAGGTACACTCCTCCCACACATCACTCATGCTAAACTCCCACTCACCACCGGGCAGACCCATCCAGACTTCCTGGAGCCTGGCATGCCAGCCAGCTCCAGCCAATCATACGCCAGCACCCTCACAGCACACGTACAGCCATGTCTAGAAATGGCGCTTCGCTACTAGACACATACATGCTGCATACACCATCTCGCAGCATTCACTCTCACGAGTTCACACATACCAGACTCAAGCCTGTACACCCCACGCATCAGGAACTACCAGGGACACATACATTCCCCATGCATTCCTATGGGCGGGCAGGCCTAGCTCAGCACATGCACTCAGAGTGCGCACGCACTTTCCACTGGGACACAGTGAAAGTGCGCAGAATCCAAAAATCACCATCTCCAGGTCACCATTTCAAGCAAAAAGTCTAGGGGTGAACCTGCCCTAAGGGCCAAAGTCCAACATTCCCCAATTCTTATTATCTTCATCTCCTTTCACTTCTCCCTCCCCCTTATCGCCTCTTCCTAATTTGATATACTCTGGTACACGCGCCTCTCCTTTCAACCTCCTCTCCAATAGTCCCCCTCCTTGCACCACATCATACATCCACACAACGATACCTCCTGCATCCCCCACTTACCAGATGATCTCCCCCGATTCCAAAAACACACTCTACTCAATGCTCCTCCCTCCATTTGACTCCCTTCCTGCTTCTCCCTCTGCCTCTTACCTCCTGGGACCCCCATGTCCCATTAATACACTCTCTTCTATGCCCCTTCCCCCCGTCACTCCCACATCCCTTATCCCTCTGCCACTTATCCCCAGATTCCCCCCTGTTCCAATAATACACTCTCTTACATTCTCCTCCCTCCCCCTGACTCCCTTATCAGTTCTCCCTCTACCACTTACCCCATAGTACCCCCCTTTACAACTACACACTTTTTGCTATGCTCCTCCCTCCCCTTGACTCCCTTACCACATTTTTCTCTGACTCAGTTCCCCTCTCCCCCTTAACTGACCCCACATATCCCCCACAATCACCCTCCAAAACCTCCCTGCTTTCAACAACTCATAATCCAACAAATACACCACCTTCTACTTCCTCTATGCCACTTTCACCGAATTGTCTGTCCGAAATGAATACCTTTCCTTCATCCTCCTCTTGTTCACCTCCACACTCCAAAAATTATCCTTCCCCTCATTATAATCCCACCCCCCCTCCAGGCTTTCCTCCTCATCCTCCACACGTTATCCCCCCCTAAACAACCCTAACTTGACCAACAGCCCAATAAATACGGACCCAAAGCACTCATCAACACACACACTGGCTTCCCCTACCATTGAACTTGTCCTTATGTCCCTCATCTTAGAACTCTCCTCACTCAGAAGATATATCTCATTCCTTACTAAAACCATCTCCTCGCACAACAACACTCTCCTCAACACATCCACATATTGTCCGCCAAACTCTATCACCGACAGAAACACTCCTCCTTCTAGCAACTACACAACCAGCACCTTACCCACTCAACCTTCCTTAAACGTCCCTCCCTGCAATACCAACATACCCACACCGCCACAACTTGGTACTCGCCCAATAACCTCTGAAGCTAACAGTTCCACTAACTTAACTACCTCTCCTTAACCACCCTCGTCCACTATCCCCCCTACTCAACTGTCTACCATCCCAGTTCTCTTAGGAACAAGCAGACTCCCCCTTCCTCCGACCTCCCCTAAACCACCCCAACAACTTAGACCTATTCCCCCTAGTCCCCCCACTACTCGCCCAATAACCTCTGAAGCTAACAGTTGCACTAACTTAACTACCTCTCCCTCACCACCTTCGTCCACTATCCCCCCTACTTAACTGTCTACCATCCCTGTTCTCTTAGGAATAAGCAGAATCCCCCGTCCTCCGACCCCTAGACCACCCCGACAAATTAGACCTATCCCCCTTGTCCCCCCTCCAAATCGCCCGACCCCTCTCCTCTCTCTTGCATGCTGATTAATTGCCAATCCGCCTCCTTCCACGCTACTGAGATTGCTGTAACCATTCTTAGTGAAAACATTGACATTGCATTCCTAACTGAAACCTGGCTCACCTCCCACTTCACTCCCATCCTCGACTTGCGTATCCCCCCTGGTTACTCTATCATTAAAAAAGATAGAATCTAACAAACAGGAGGAGGACTCCGGCCTCCTAATCAATTATAAAGCGAGGTAGGCACTCGCTAGGCAGGCAAAGCGCTCCTCAGCGCTTAACAGGCAATTTACAGCGCTCCCTGCGCTAGGCGGACAATCACAGCGCTCCAAGCGCTATAATCAAAAACAAAGCGCTTCCAAGCGCTAGAGGGCATAAAGCGCGCTCCTAGCGCTACAAACAGGATAAAGCGCTCCCAGGTGCCCTCAGCAAGCAGGGCAGAGTGCCAGCAAGTCCCTTGGCAGGCAGGGGGGGGCAAGGCTGGGCCCAGAGCCAGCTCACTGGGTCTCCAGGCAGGGAGACACCCCAGGTGGCGGTCCTCTGGCCCAGCAGCAGCAACAGCCCCCTCAGGATCCTGGAAGAGAACAACTTCAGTGGGGACACAGCCCCATTTTTATACAGTGCATTCCTTTGTCTGAGGGTGCAGAGTGGGGGCGGAACCAGTCACAGCTGGTTCTTGAGTACTCTGTTTACCTCAACCACCCTCTCTATTCACTGGCAGGGCTTGGGTCATTAGACACACCACAGGGGGCGGAGCCAGCATTGTGTGGGGAAAACCCAGCCCATCCAGGACACAGGTACACTCCTCCCACACATCACTCATGCTAAACTCCCACTCACCACCGGGCAGACCCATCCAGACTTCCTGGAGCCTGGCATGCCAGCCAGCTCCAGCCAATCATACGCCAGCACCCTCACAGCACACGTACAGCCATGTCTAGAAATGGCGCTTCGCTACTAGACACATACATGCTGCATACACCATCTCGCAGCATTCACTCTCACGAGTTCACACATACCAGACTCAAGCCTGTACACCCCATGCATCAGGAACTACCAGGGACACATACATTACCCATGCATTCCTATGGGCGGGCAGGCCTAGCTCAGCACATGCACTCAGAGTGCGCACGCACTTTCCACTGGGACACAGTGAAAGTGCGCAGAATCCAAAAATCACCATCTCCAGGTTACCATTTCAAGCAAAAAGTCTAGGGGTGAACCTGCCCTAAGGGCCAAAGTCCAACATAACCCCCTTCCAGCCAAAACGCAGGGGAGACCAATCACCACCGTGATGGACTTCCCTGCTTGGGGCGATAGAACATGGACGCGGGCCCACAACTGCAGGGACACCCTCCTGTTCTACGCCATGGTGAACCCAGGGGTTTCCTTCTAAACACACTGTCTGGACCAACTGGGCTACCCCACTGGTATTCCCAAGTTGTCCGCGGCCAGGACCAGGCCCTGGGCCACCCAGGTGCCACTGGTCCATGCCAATTCGCAGAGCGGGGTAGTAACCCCTGGCACATAGGAGCCATTCTCCACTCTTCCTGTCTGCAAGACAGGCCTAGACTGCCACTGGTACTCCAGCCTAGGGCCTACAACCTCAGGCAGACCAGGAGTCTCAGGGAAGGCTCTCCTCCCCCTACCTCTTCTCCTAGGGTTCCTCCTCCCTCTGCGAGGGGTACCCCTAGAACGCCATTCCAACCCAGGGCTTATCCACTCAGGTTGCACCGGGGTCAGAGGTGGGCTCTCCCACCCTCTGCACCCCCTTCCAGAGGTCTGCCCTCTCCCACCTGGAGAAGTTCCTCTGGAAGAAGAACCGGTCAGGACACTGGTTACAGTCGTCCTACCCTTCAGGTCAGGCGGATCCTGAACCTGGCCTTCCAACCTCTGGTCTAAAACCTTCGGTGGAACAATTGCCTGGCACTCCAGGACTTCTGGGGACTCACACACAATCCCCCTGAGGCTGACACATGGCCCATGTGTCGTGTGACTGTCTGTCTGGCGCAGATCTCCCGCTCCCTGTCCACCTGACAGTGCGCGAAGATCCCCCAGACCAGAAGTGGTGTCACCATGGTCACTACACGGGAACCTAGCCCAACTGGGTAGTCCCTGACCCACTGGTCCAGCCACTGGGGAACTCCCCCAATCACTCCTCACTCTGGACTCCTGTACCCTCCCTACCGGAGCGGTACTGCCAGACTCTAGAACCACAGGAGCTCTGGTTACAGACGCTCCAGGTCCTCTACTCACTAGGAGATCTTCCTCAAATGGACTAACAGGACAGCCTAGGTCCCCAACCTGGTGTTCCCTCAAGAAACCATCCAAGTCCTGAGGCAGGGCTTCGGGCGTCTGGGGAACCTCGGTCTCCCCCTCACTCCTGCTCCACTGAGCCAGGCAGTGAGCCCCTACACCCTCCTCGCTATCCTGGGACCTAGCTGGGCTACACTGAGCCTCCTCCACCACGCTGGGCTGGAAGATCCCTGAACCACTACTTTTGGATTCACTCCCTAATGACTCTAGAGAACCTCTGGCCCTTTCCCAGCGGTCGGCTTCCCTTGCCAATAACTCTGGGTCAGTAAATCCAACTTGCAACAGGTGTTGGCGCAACTCTGGCGAACAACCACTGAGCACCTGCTCTTTGACAATAAGATCAAACAAGACTTCAAAATCATAGTCAGTGTGAACCTCTACCCAAGCCCACAGTGCTCCATGACATTCACCCTCAAACTCCTCCCACGACTGGTGAGACAGTTTCCTACTGTCCCTGAACTTCACCCTTAACTCCTCCTCTGGGGAAAAAGGTACCAGACTGGGGGAATTGGGACTGGGATTTCCTACACTGAAATCTAAATAGCTGCCACTACTGGACTCAACCCTCCCTGGGGAATCCAGACATTCAACACTGCACGCAGGGGATAGTCTACCCTCCAGAGCTACTTTGCCTCTGGTGGCGGCCCTCTCAGCCTCCTCTATCCTTTCCTGCGCTAAGACCCTCTCGGTCTCTAGCTGTTGCTTCTTAACCTCCAGCTGTTGCTTTCTAACGCCCAGCTGTGCCATAGCCTGGGCATGCTCCAACTTGAGCTTCTCTAAAGCCAGCTGGTGCTCCCTTTCTCTCCTCCTATCTTCCAGCTCCTCTGGGGACAGGGAAAGGGATGAGGCGCTGCCTCCTAAACTGGACCCAGCAAGGGACTCCCTATCTATGGGGTCCTCACTATCTGCTGGCGTCCCTGTGCTATCATCTTCTTCCTCCTCCTCAGACTCTTCAGGGCTCCCCTCTGACCCACCACCCTCATGGTGTGAGACCCGGGCCCTCTCCGCACTGTGCTCACGCTCCAAGTCATCCTTCTGCCATTGGATCAGGTTACCCCTAAGTTGGGACTGGGTGTCTGACTCATTCACTGCAATGTCTCTCTCTTCGCAAAACTCTCTCAGTTCATGCAAAAACAGACCCCAGACATTAAAAGCAGACTCCATCTTGGCAAGATGCTCACAGACACGTGCAACACAGGGGACTTAACAATCTGAAGTAAGAGTACACAATTCCAAAACTTCAACAATCTCCTTATCAAAGAGAACTCATACTCATGCGTCCAGGAAAACACACCATTCATCCACACACACCCTCCCCTCGGATCGGTAAGGCAGTTTCTACCACCCCTGACTTCTCAACCTGACCAAAAGCGACACAGGTACCAAACTCTGGAAGCAGGGCGGGGGACAAATGTACTGAACACAATTATCAAATGACACTCTTCAGGAGAAGAAACAATGGAATTTCAAAAACAATCCCCTAAAATGTGGTCATCTAAAATGCAGAGTTTTGTGGTGCAGCCAGCTGCTACTAAGGTACAAGGCAAACACAAATCCTTATCCCACCGCTTGCCGCCAATGTTGGAAATGGGATCCCCGGCTGGCCAGGGCTTTCGCCAAAGTCAGTCAGAGACCACCACTCCCAAGTCAGGGCAAGGGAGTTACACGCCAAGATAACCCCTACTCACCCTCTAGGTAACGTGGCGCGAGCAGCAAGGCTAAACTTGGAGGCGATGTAGGCTAAGTATTTGCGCACGCACCCCAGCAACAACAACCAAAGGCCCACCACAAAGGAAACTCCACACAAGGTTATATAAAAATAGCCTTTGTATTACACCAAAACACATTAGATAAAACACACACTTTACAATGTGCCAGAGGCACGGGCAGAATTTACAAGGGATTATTTACAAGACAGGGCCACCTGGACCACTGTCAGGAATCAGAAGTAGCACTTTCAGAAATAGCACTTAGTACATAGAATATAGCACAAAATAGCACACAACCAGTAATCACTGGTAACCAGGACCTCACTAGAACCACCTGTACTAGGGAGAAAACAACCACCTACACATCACAATACCTGTAGGGGTGTAAGAACATAACACATGATGCAATGCATAACATTCATTCAGAGGTGTAAAGAGGAAAACACATGATGCATCACAATACATTCAGAGGTGTAAGGAGTACAATTGCGCCAAACTCACGTAAGTCACCACCTGTGACTGTCCCTAGGCCAACTGGCCTCTCTGGGGCTAGGACGCCCTGTGTCCAAAGTCAGGGGGGCCTAAACGTAGCAGTTGCCCACAAAGTGCTGGGCAACTGGTGCAACAATGTTTGAGCCTGCCAGGGCTCAAGAACAACAGTGGGGGCTCAAGAGCCTCTCTGGGCCCTTCACAACCACTTTGGCGCCTGGAGCCTCCCTCCGGGCCCTAAGAAATAAATGTGGCCCTTCAGAGCCTCACTGGGCTCTAAACACGAAATGCTGCCTTGGTGGAGCCCCTCACGGGGGACTCAACTTTGCAAATGCCCCCTGAGCCTCCTCTGGGCTCGCAACAACAATGGAGCCTAGGAGTCTTGGAGCTCCTAATCACTGATGCGGGCGGTGGAGTTCCTCTCGGGGAACTCTGGAACCAAGCAGGGGTCGCCTTGAGCCTCTCTCGGCTCCTCACCACGTGGGGCACTTGGAGCTCAGCACTTCAGCCCCACCGGGCTCTGATGAAGGTCCGGGGGCTCCTCTCTGTGGAGCGGCCCCTCCCTCAACGGGGGCCGCTCGCAGGACAACACGGAACCCGCCCCTGCACTCACCGGCTGTCTGGGCTGCAGGGCGGCTCCTCTCGCGCTGCTCCTTGGTTTCCCTCCTCCTCGCTGGGCTCCGGGCGCTCCCTCGTCCTCGGGAGCCCCGGGCGCGGGACGCAGGCTACAAGGCGGGACTTCCAGTCGGCCTTTCCTGGGCCGCGCTGGGATTGGTCGGACCCCCAAACACTTCCGGGTCGCCGCGGGCAACGCGGCGGCTCGCTTCTTAGGCAGGCAGGCGGGCTCCCATGATCCGAGGAGTGGGCTCCCTCGTGATCCAAATAAACCACGGATCTGGGCAATGCCGGGTGGGCACCGGCCTCCTAATCAATTATAAAGCGAGGTAGGCACTCGCTAGGCAGGCAAAGCGCTCCTCAGCGCTTAACAGGCAATTTACAGCGCTCCCTGCGCTAGGCGGACAATCACAGCGCTCCAAGCGCTATAATCAAAAACAAAGCGCTTCCAAGCGCTAGAGGGCATAAAGCGCGCTCCTAGCGCTACAAACAGGATAAAGCGCTCCCAGGTGCCCTCAGCAAGCAGGGCAGAGTGCCAGCAAGTCCCTTGGCAGGCAGGGGGGGGCAAGGCTGGGCCCAGAGCCAGCTCACTGGGTCTCCAGGCAGGGAGACACCCCAGGTGGCGGTCCTCTGGCCCAGCAGCAGCAACAGCCCCCTCAGGATCCTGGAAGAGAACAACTTCAGTGGGGACACAGCCCCATTTTTATACAGTGCATTCCTTTGTCTGAGGGTGCAGAGTGGGGGCGGAACCAGTCACAGCTGGTTCTTGAGTACTCTGTTTACCTCAACCACCCTCTCTATTCACTGGCAGGGCTTGGGTCATTAGACACACCACAGGGGGCGGAGCCAGCATTGTGTGGGGAAAACCCAGCCCATCCAGGACACAGGTACACTCCTCCCACACATCACTCATGCTAAACTCCCACTCACCACCGGGCAGACCCATCCAGACTTCCTGGAGCCTGGCATGCCAGCCAGCTCCAGCCAATCATACGCCAGCACCCTCACAGCACACGTACAGCCATGTCTAGAAATGGCGCTTCGCTACTAGACACATACATGCTGCATACACCATCTCGCAGCATTCACTCTCACGAGTTCACACATACCAGACTCAAGCCTGTACACCCCACGCATCAGGAACTACCAGGGACACATACATTCCCCATGCATTCCTATGGGCGGGCAGGCCTAGCTCAGCACATGCACTCAGAGTGCGCACGCACTTTCCACTGGGACACAGTGAAAGTGCGCAGAATCCAAAAATCACCATCTCCAGGTCACCATTTCAAGCAAAAAGTCTAGGGGTGAACCTGCCCTAAGGGCCAAAGTCCAACATTCCCCAATTCTTATTATCTTCATCTCCTTTCACTTCTCCCTCCCCCTTATCGCCTCTTCCTAATTTGATATACTCTGGTACACGCGCCTCTCCTTTCAACCTCCTCTCCAATAGTCCCCCTCCTTGCACCACATCATACATCCACACAACGATACCTCCTGCATCCCCCACTTACCAGATGATCTCCCCCGATTCCAAAAACACACTCTACTCAATGCTCCTCCCTCCATTTGACTCCCTTCCTGCTTCTCCCTCTGCCTCTTACCTCCTGGGACCCCCATGTCCCATTAATACACTCTCTTCTATGCCCCTTCCCCCCGTCACTCCCACATCCCTTATCCCTCTGCCACTTATCCCCAGATTCCCCCCTGTTCCAATAATACACTCTCTTACATTCTCCTCCCTCCCCCTGACTCCCTTATCAGTTCTCCCTCTACCACTTACCCCATAGTACCCCCCTTTACAACTACACACTTTTTGCTATGCTCCTCCCTCCCCTTGACTCCCTTACCACATTTTTCTCTGACTCAGTTCCCCTCTCCCCCTTAACTGACCCCACATATCCCCCACAATCACCCTCCAAAACCTCCCTGCTTTCAACAACTCATAATCCAACAAATACACCACCTTCTACTTCCTCTATGCCACTTTCACCGAATTGTCTGTCCGAAATGAATACCTTTCCTTCATCCTCCTCTTGTTCACCTCCACACTCCAAAAATTATCCTTCCCCTCATTATAATCCCACCCCCCCTCCAGGCTTTCCTCCTCATCCTCCACACGTTATCCCCCCCTAAACAACCCTAACTTGACCAACAGCCCAATAAATACGGACCCAAAGCACTCATCAACACACACACTGGCTTCCCCTACCATTGAACTTGTCCTTATGTCCCTCATCTTAGAACTCTCCTCACTCAGAAGATATATCTCATTCCTTACTAAAACCATCTCCTCGCACAACAACACTCTCCTCAACACATCCACATATTGTCCGCCAAACTCTATCACCGACAGAAACACTCCTCCTTCTAGCAACTACACAACCAGCACCTTACCCACTCAACCTTCCTTAAACGTCCCTCCCTGCAATACCAACATACCCACACCGCCACAACTTGGTACTCGCCCAATAACCTCTGAAGCTAACAGTTCCACTAACTTAACTACCTCTCCTTAACCACCCTCGTCCACTATCCCCCCTACTCAACTGTCTACCATCCCAGTTCTCTTAGGAACAAGCAGACTCCCCCTTCCTCCGACCTCCCCTAAACCACCCCAACAACTTAGACCTATTCCCCCTAGTCCCCCCACTACTCGCCCAATAACCTCTGAAGCTAACAGTTGCACTAACTTAACTACCTCTCCCTCACCACCTTCGTCCACTATCCCCCCTACTTAACTGTCTACCATCCCTGTTCTCTTAGGAATAAGCAGAATCCCCCGTCCTCCGACCCCTAGACCACCCCGACAAATTAGACCTATCCCCCTTGTCCCCCCTCCAAATCGCCCGACCCCTCTCCTCTCTCTTGCATGCTGATTAATTGCCAATCCGCCTCCTTCCACGCTACTGAGATTGCTGTAACCATTCTTAGTGAAAACATTGACATTGCATTCCTAACTGAAACCTGGCTCACCTCCCACTTCACTCCCATCCTCGACTTGCGTATCCCCCCTGGTTACTCTATCATTAAAAAAGATAGAATCTAACAAACAGGAGGAGGACTCGCCATCATTTTTAAAATGTAACTTAACATCTTGCTCGTTCATCTACAAAACCCTTCATCCTTTGAATACCTTTGCGCTAATCTCATTCTGCCTGACTCCCCCACCACCCGGTTGCACACTATCTACCATCCCCCTGGAAATACCATCCCTTTTATGGAAGAGTTGACTGATCTTATTATACAATCATCGCTCTCACATTCTAAAAATCTCTTCCTCGGTGACTACAACATCCATTGGAACAAAAGTGATGATCCTGCTGTCATCCTATTTAATGATGCCATGGGCATCACCAATATGACCCAACTCTGCCATTCTCCAACCCATAACAAAGGTGCCACCCTTGATGCTATTATGACTAGCAACGATCTGGCCTCCCTCTCAAATATACTTCCGGTAGACTGGTCTGACCACTACCGTATCCTCTTCACCATGAACAGATCCATGTCTCGCTTCGCCCCCATCAGCTCTTTACCTAAGAAGTCCACACGCAACCTTCACCTTATTCCTCCTGGCGAATTGGAATCCAAAATTAAGGCCCACTTACTTCTCCCCCCCTCTCTCTGACAGCACCACCGACCTAACTAACCATTATAACAATTATATTCTTGAAGCCCTCGACCAAATTGCTCTAATCAAACTCAAACAACAAAAAAGCAACCCTCCTAAGACTTGGTTCAATTCTGACTCTTAATAACGAAAGACGGACCCTTAGACATTCTGAACGGGTTTGGAGGAATCATCCAACCGTTGAAAATCTGGCTCTCCTTACAACTGCTAGAGCCCAGTACAAAAAATATATCTTTAATGAGAAAGCCTCCTTTCTACGATCACAACTTGATCAAGCCAGAAACCGCCATAGAGAACTCTTTAACATTGTTAAAAAACAAACCTCCACTGGCCCTCCTAAAATATTAGCCTCTATTGACAGATGCGAAGAAATTGCCAGTTTCTTTACGAACAAAATCAACAAGATCGAACTATCCTTCTCTTCCCTCCCACTCTCACTTCAACCTACTCCTATCCTATACACTGTCCCCAACACTCCTAACTCTCCTCCGTCCACTTTTTCCACCCCTCTCGATCCTTCTTATCTTATCCCCTCCCTGCTCCCCCCAACAAGATACCTTTCCGAAAATAAGCCCCCCACTAAAAACAATGCCTCATGGAGTGATTTTAGTCCAGTATCTGAATCTACGATCACTAATATCATTGCCAAACTAAAACCTTCCTCTCACTCCAAAGATCCTCTTCCCGCCCTTTTGGTTAAAGAACTTAAATTTATCATTGCCCCTATATGGACCAAAATCATCAACTCCTCTCTTTCCACTGGCTGTGTCCCCACCTCCCTTCAGCTTGGTCAAATCTCACCCATTCTCAAAAACACCACTGCTGACCCCAATGACCTTAGCTACCTTCGCCCTATCTCTAACCTTCCATTCCTCTCTAAAGCCCTCGAAAAATGTGTCCTATTGCAATTAGAGAAACATATCGCCTCCTTCAACCTCCTTGATGTTTTCCAAACCGGCTTTAGAAAGGGATGCGGTACAGAAACTGCTATGCTAAATATCACTGACGACATTCATCGATCCCTAGACAAAGGGGAATCCTCATTACTAATCCTCCTCGACCTCTCAGCTGCATTTGATACCGTCCACCACCCCACCCTTCTCAACACTTAGATGGCAACGTATTCAGATGATTCTCCTCATTCCTTCAAAACAGATCACAGCAAATCAAGCTCAGCCACTTTCTCTCTAAACCTCAACCTGTCTCACTCTGCGTCCCTCAAGGATCCATCCTCTCCCCAACCCTATTCAATCTGTTCATGGAATCACTCACCCTCATCCTCAAACAAGCTAATATCAATCACCACCTCTATGCCAATGACACCCAATTATATTACAAGATCAAATGCCACAAAGACATTCTCCACCTCAATGAGACCTTGACCAGAATTCAAACCTGGTTCCATCGGAACCATCTCAAACTGAACCCGAATAAAAGTGAAATCATCCTTTTTTCCCCCCAAAACAACTCCCTTCCCATTCAACTCTGGATAAATGACATCAAAGCTCTTAACTGCACACTCTCCACCTCTAATTCTGTCAAATCCCTAGGCATCAGTATCGACCAGAATCTAAATCTCATCCCCCACATTAAAAATGCATCCAAAACTGCCCGTTTCACCCTTCTCCACCTCAAGAAACTTAAACCATTTATTCCAGCAGATGATTTCAAACTTGTTGTCCAATCGCTTGTCCTTTCCAGGATTGACTATGGCAACGCCACTTTGGCTGGCACCCCTAAAATCCATCTTGCACCAATGAAATCTGTCCTCAATCTAGCTGCGAGACTCATTTCTGATTGTAAATTTTTTATCACATCTCCCCCGTCCTCAAAAATCTCAATTGGCTCCCAATAGAAGGAAGATCCACCTACAAGATTGCCTGCATCACTCACAAAGCTCTTCACCAAAACACCCCTTCTTACCTTACAACAAAACCACGCAAAGCAGGTTGCTCCAGGTCCCTGAGGAGCACAAACTCCCTTGTCTTGATCCCACCCAGACTCAAATGTCAAAAGACCTAATCCCGTGTGTTCTCTGGTAACGCTCCTACAATTTGGACCTCTCTCCCTAAGGATCTTTGCTGCAACCCCTCTTACACTCTCTTCAAAAAGAAACTCAAAATACTTCTTCTCAACAAGTATTGGGATATCTAATGTTACTGACTCTGACCATGTTCACTCCTTTCTCTTCCCTTGTCCACTCCTCTTCCCACCCCCTCTCAATCCCTTCATTCTCTCACTCCCCCTCTTCAACCCCCTCTCTCTCTCCTAACTTTTAATATTCATTTTCCACTTAATTTTATCTCTCTGTTTCTTTTCCCCCTTATCCCTGTTGAATGCATTATCATACTGTAACTCTTTTTCACTTAATTGTTAATTTTATCTCATTTTGTTCACCATCCTTGTAAAGCGCTCTGATATTCTTGGGTCCAGTAGCGCTATATATATAGCCTTTTATAATAAATAAATAAATAAATAACACCTCACACCCCTGGAACCAGCAGCCAGGACTCACCAACATCCCCTCCTGGAAACCCTGGAACCTGAGCCCCCCCCCTCCCTGTCTGCTGCACCCCTTATCTTCTCCCCTGTCTGCTCAATCACTGGGAGGACCCTCGCGCCACACAGCAGGGCCTCATCCTTGTAGCCCCCCTGCAGGCCGGCGCCTCCTTCACGAGCTGCGCAGCCCCCCGGCCAGGACCAGCCCTCAGGCCCCAGCGGCCCCTCCACAGCCCCGGTCTGGGATCGTAAACTGAAGTTATTCTTCCAAGTCGCCGCGCTGCGGGGACTTCCTCAAAGCTCACAGTTCGCAGGTTTTAATGGACTCCGTCACTGGGCTGCTGACGGCCTTTCGAAGAACGGAGGTGACTCGAGCCGCGCTCAGCGTCCCATGCTGTCCATGTGAAGGGACGCGTAAAGACAGAGGCCAAAATGCGCTTCATGCAGCAGGAGGGTATCTTGACGCCCCTGCGCCAGGCCAGCGCTCCCAGAAGAGGGGTAACGCCCTCACCCCTGCGGCAGGCCAACAGAAGGGTAAACCCCCCTCTTCGCCATTGCACCAGAGGGGTAAACCCTCCCCCTCTGTGCCGGGGCACCAGAGGGGTAAACTCCCTCTCTGTGCCAGGTCACCGCAGGGTAAACCCTTTGTCTCTGCGCCAGGGCTCCACAGGGTACACCCTCCCTCTCTAAGCCATGGCACCACAGGGTAAACCCGCCGTCTCTGAGCCAAAGCACCAGAGGGGTAAACCCCCCCTCTGCGTCACGGCACAACAGGGTAAACCCTCTCTCTCTACGCTGGTTCCACCAGAGGGGGAAACCTCCTCCCTGTGCCAGGGCACCAGAGGGTGAACCCTCTCTCCCTCGCTCTCTACGCCGGGCCACCAGTGCTCTGCATTCATCCTTGGTTGCGTGGGGGCCACGTGAAACCCAGAGACCCCAATACACTGCCTCAGCAGCAGCGTCTGTCCGGTTGTCTGTCCTCCAGGCCACCGCAGGACTAGCCGTGCTCAGCATCCTCCGCTGGCTAAGTGCAGGACCGCGTAAAGCTCAGACGTCCCCACAAACCTCTCTGTAGCGCTAATGAGTCCTCAAGGCACCCAGGCTCCTTCTAATGCCCCTTCAGGGATGGCGACACCGCAGGGAAAGGACACATTTAATGAGTGTTAATGGGGACAATCCTGTTGCATAACTTTAAATAACTGTGGAGAGCACAGCCTTCAGACACCTCAACAACTTTTTTTTTAAATCGCTACAAAGTCTTTGCGTTCAATGGGAATTTCTGCAGAATTCGTAAAATTCTAAATCATGAATCCCCGAGCGGCGCCTCTCATCTGGAAGCAGAGCAACATAAACACAACTTGGCACACTGAGATCAATTATTAAACAGGCCTTAAGGCAGACACAAAGCAGTGTGCCTTCTAACAAGAGTGCTTACCTGAGGGTTTTAATGGAGTCCGTCACTGGGCTGCTGACAACCTTTCAAGGAACGGAGGTGACTCGAGCCGCGCTATGGCTTAGAGGGGGAGGGTGTGCCTCGTCCTTTCACATATGGGCATTGCCCTATGGAAACTGCTCTCTCTGGGCCCCCACCCCCATCCTTTTTCCGAGCCTGGTGCACCCTGACTGAAGAGAGACATTGTATCTCTTCAGTCCTGGGTCAGCTCTAGGAGGCCGGAGCAGACTGCGCACCGGAGCTGCTGCTTTAGAGCCTGTCTCTCTCACAGCTCTCTGCAGATGAGCTGAGGGGGCGGGGCCGCCTTCATGTACTGGACACTGGGCCCCACCCCACCCGCACCGCGTGGGCTGCGGGGGTGTTTGTTATGCCCCTGGCTGAGATGGGTCCCTATCGGGCTCTCCCTTTTTGCCCTCGCTCTCAGAGGTAAAAAAAAAATCTTAACTCTGCAGCAATACCGCCCTTCACTGCTTTTGATGTAACTACAAAGATGCTCCTTATAATGCTTTCACAGTCTCATCATTTCAAAACTGAAGCATTTTCAATATTACAGACAATGAAGCCATTGGTGTTGCTTATTTATCTTATGTAACTAACAACCATTGACAAAGCCAGGAGTAATGTTACTTGCTGTATTATATATCTGGATGCAATGAGAGAACAAAATACCAGTTGGGCGGCACACTGTGCTAAGCACAGGTTTTTAGCCTATGTGTTTTTAAACTACCCCCTTAATATCATAGGCCACGCCACTTTAAAAGACCCTTCACCCCCAGTCTTTCATCTCACTTAAAGTCCTGACTATGAGTACGTACTTGAGCGCAAAATCTTTGAGAATCAGATCGCAGGTGTGTGTGGCAGAGAAAGGTTGTTTAAACTGATGGGACTTAAGTAGTTCCCTTCAGTGCCTTGAATTAGCTGTGGTCCTGATATTAGTCTGAAGTTAGGTTTAGGTGCTTCGGAGAGCATGCATCATTGGAGCCATCTGGATTGTGTTATAACAATATTAATCATGCTGCTTAGAAACTATATAACTTCTTTCTCTTCCAGTGATGCACACTTTGCTTGCCATTTAAAATTAAATAAAAGAGTTCTCTTCAGAATTTCTATACTTGGGGAAATGGTTATTTTACTTCTTCTAAGCCTACAAGCCGCAGAGAGAGTTCGGACTGGCCCTTCTGAATTGCAGGACAAAGGAGTGCACATTGACTGTAAATTAGAGATGTGTAATCGTAATCAAACCACCCGTTCGTTACTTTCTATAAACAACGGGCACTGGGCAGACCCACATTGGTGTCATTACACCTCATGCACACACGTTTGTGAATCACATTAAATACACAAATGCAGAAATCACGAGTGAACATATCCAACTCATTGGTTAATCACCCCTGTGATGACAATTTTTGTCCAGTGAATCTAGCACTGCCCTTTATGCTCATAAAACTTTAAGCACCGAGGTATATTTTTACCTTGCCCATTTAGTTGAATTTTGCTGCGGTTTCCCGATCCTACGAGCGGACCACTCTGGCCTTTCATATATGTGTGCCCGCTCTGCTGTGTCTGCAGAAAGTGAACAATGGGATCGTTTTCCATTCCGTCCACGGATTTCACCTGAATTTTTCTTTTTGATTGTGGTCAGTGTTGTTTACAATGCACTAATCTGACTGCTTTTAATGGCTGACATTTGTTGCATTTGATGGTGACATTTGGCTTTTAAATATATTTTGTAGCACACGGTACTGCCCAGTCTCGTCACCACTTTTCATCAAATATATTTTGAAGCTCTAGCCTTTTTTTGTCCAAATCCCCTTCTTTCTTTACCACTACAAATAATTTCAATCTCATTTAGAAAAGAGCTCCTTTCAAATCCGTCCCTTCAACTCAATGAACGAATTGTTTATGTTCTATCTTAACTTGCCTCCTTGAATAATTGTGGATTAGAATTATTTTGCTAGAACACATAAGTAAACACTCGGGCCACTGTATGAGTATTCCTTAACTCCGTGGTGAGATATGAAGATAAAAATGAACGCTGCCGACCCCAATTTCCCATGAATTAATGGGGATCACAAGTTAAACTCCTCGGAATAACCTTCCAGGCTGATAATTACCAGGTCCTTTTAAGCAGATGTTGCAGAATCTTAGGAGCTCAACGCTCCCATTTACCGCCTGCTCCGAGCAGATAGTACAAGGGGGCTGAGGAGCGGTGCAGGCCGGGGACATGCAGGCCTGTTGTGACCATCCCACGGTCTGGTGTAGGTCGGGGTAACATTGCCCGTGCCCCGCATCCCGTGGTTCTGATGGGGGTGGGAAGGGACTGGGGTGTGTCTCTGCCAGCAGCCTCGCACCTCTATATTCTTGATTTTACTGGGTCAGGATCTGCACCCAGGAAAACCAGATTCACTGTTTCCAGACTCCCGTCATTTCTGATCCAAATGTCAAGGCCATTCATAGTTGCCCTTCATAGTTGTTCAGAACAGCATCCCCCAGAGACGCTGGGCTTCAAAGTCCTAAAAAGACCACATTCTATCCTAGGCCAAGACTCTTGGGCCGATTCTCAAAGGTTTTGCTGTGAGCAGGTCTAACTTACTCCTGGGTACTCCAGACTTATTCCCGGAGTTCAGAAGGAAGCCCGTAGCACTCTAAAAGTAGTTGCAGCAAATGGCTTGTGACTTGAGCCAGGTGTTTTAAAGGACACACTCGCTTTGGAATCTACCAGTTCCTGTGTCGATCAGGACGTTGAGCTCTAGGCTGGTCTTAACACCATGTATAGTTACACATGAATGTACTGTTTGTGGGGTAATGTGTGAGGCAGCGCTCGATGCTAAAAGGTAGATTCCACAGAACCAAAACAAAAAAGCCTAGCGATATGACATATGGTAAAATTCTATGGCTTTAAATCCCGCTCATAAACAGTCAATAAATCACACCGAGGGATGGCTTGTGGACCAATATTCAGTACTGAACGTAGGGACATTTATTAACATTTACTTGTTTTGAAACATAGAGCTGGTGAAGGCAGTGGCTAACCCATTGTCACTCACCCACACTGCCTTTGACTGGAATTATTTATGAGGACAAGAGGTGTTATTTTAAATATCTGTGCAAAAGAAACAATTGATGGACAGAATGCTGGACAATGCAAACATCCACCCCCAGTCACAAGGATCTGGGTTTGATCCATCATTCCTTTGCTCACCACACCACCCCAGTTTGGACCCAGCCATATGCAAATCAGTCTTGACCCTCTTCCTATGGGAACAGTCCAACCCGAACTGCCAATCCAGGTCCTCTCTGGATTGGAAAAAAGCATCCTGGGACCGGTTTCAGGGCATCACCCTTCATCAGTCAGGTTAGCTTGAATCCAGTGGTGTAGTGAGCACGGGACCCACATCTGGGCATACCCTTCCCACTTAGAGCGACATATGCAAAAGAAACAATTGATGAACGGAATGCTGGACATTGCAAACATTCACCCCCTTTTGCTCACCACACCACCCCACCCCAGTTTGGACCCAGCAAAAAAACAATGGTCTTAACCCAGATCTTTTGACTGGGGGAGAATATTTGTATTGTCAGCATTCCGTCCATCATTTGTTTGCTGTACCACTTTTCACCTTAAGTGGGATGGGTAGGCCCAGACGTGGGTCCCTTGCTCACTAGGCCTCTGGATTCAAGCTAGCCTGGCTGAAGAATTCTGACATACCCTGAAACCGGTCCCAGGATGCTTGTTTCCGGTCCAGGGAGGACCTGGCCTGGCAGTTCGATCTGGACTGTTCCCATGGGTCACAGGGTCAATACTGATTTGCATATGGCTGGGTCCAAACTGGGGTGGCGTAGTGGGCAAAAGAACAATGGAGTAGGTATTTTTGACTGGGGAAGAATATTTGCATTGTCAGCATTCTGTCTATTTGCTGTAACATTTTAAATATCTGAGCATGCATTCAGTCTTGCTACTGGGATTAGAAATGATATTGCCACTGGGATATTTAATGGGTATGGCGTTAGCCAAGATCTTTTGGTTTTGCTTAAATTGGCTTTCAATAAGCTCTCTTCATCTATTGGTCTGTTGTTGTAACATTTACATTCTGCATCCGTCCACTCCAGCATACAGCATAGAGCAATGGGTCTGCCACTTCAGCCACCTGCTAACTTCACTTTGAGTAACTGCATTGTGCTCTTTCACGATGATCACATCCACACACACGGAGTTTCCTTTAGTATTAGTGGTTTTGTTTTTACTCTATTATTACTTTAGTGTTGCCTTTGGGTTTAGGTCTTGATGTGATAGCAGGAAGTTGTCACTAGCTTCTCATGCTGCTTTTGATATGAGCACAGCGCACATTCCAGCTTTAGCAGTTCCTGTTGCCTGCTAATGCTGTTGTAAATTCCTTTTGGAAAGACATTTGTTCATCTGACTTCTGCTTTATTACAGCAGACCGGATTGCATTAATTTGAAACTTTGTTTTATGAAGTTTTCCTCTTTTCGGTATGCATGCAATGAAGTACATTTATATCTACTCTCTTTTATGTCATTGTTGGATTTAGCACTCTCTGCAGGTCACCCCCAAAGGTTTGGCTTTCACCTCTCCTGTTTTCTGAATTCGGTTTTGTTGGCCTTAGGACTCTGTTGACTGTACCACTGTTAAGCAATGCTAAAGTGCTTGTGCTCTCTGCCTGAAGCATGGTAAAATTGGTCTAAACTTGATTGGCCCATATAATGTACTTGTACTACATGCATCAAGGACCTGTAAGTAAAATGCTACCAGTGGGCCTACAGCACTCATTGTGCCACCCACTAACAGAATTTCAAAAAGGGGGTGGTGATGGACAGAGTATCTGAGTTAATCAGAACACTCCTACCCAGTCAACAGATCAGGGCTTGATCCATCACCGTTTTTTAGCTCACTGCACCATCCCAGTTCAGAACCTGGCTATATGCAAATTAGTCTGTCCCTGGCCCAGTGCATCATGGGAACAGGGCAGACCAAACTACCAAGCCAATTCTTCACTGGAAAGGAGACAAGCTTCCGGGGACCGGTTTCTGGCATTACAGCCGTCTTCGGCCCGGCTTGCTTGAATCCTGATGGTGCAATGAGCAAGGGACTCATGTCTGAGCATACCCTTCCACACTCATGGTGGCCAAAATAATTTCAAAAAGGGGGTGGTGATGGACAGAATATCTGAGTTAATCAGAACACTCGTACCCAGTCAACAGATCAGGGCTTGATCCATCACCGTTTTTTAGCTCACTGCACCATCCCAGTTCAGAACCTGGCTATATGCAAATTAGTCTGTCCCTGGCCCAGTGCATCATGGGAACATGGCAGACCAAACTACCGAGCTAATTCTTCACTGGAAAGGAAACAAGCTTCCGGGGACCGGTTTCTGGCATTACAGCCGTCTTCGGCCCGGCTTGCTTGAATCCTGATGGTGCAATGAGCAAGGGACTCATGTCTGAGCATACCCTTACACACTCATGGTGGCCAAAATAATTTCAAAAAGGGGGTGGTGATGGACAGAGTATCTGAGTTAATCAGAACACTTTTCTGCGATAAGGGACTCAAATACACCATGATGTACCCTGCCAAGCTGAGAATTGAACACGATGAGAAAGTCTATTTTTTTGACAAGCCGGAAATCGCAGCGGACTGGTTGGACACTCTAACTGCTCAAGAGGAACCTCGAAGACAGGGTGGGGATGAAGGAGGGGGTGCGCAGGAACAAGAATAAGTACTGTTGCCGTGAGAACTCTGGAAAATTGGGGAACGGATTATGGTTCTACTCTTTACAATATCATGTTCTGACACAGTAGTTTAGGAGGGTTAACGGGTTGTCCGTGGGTCACTTTCCTCCTCATATTTAGCTTGTTTGTAGTTTAGTTTAGAGGTTGGGGCGACAGGCACACTGCGAGTCGGGGTGGCTGGATAGTCGTAAGCAGGGGTGCAGGGTGGGGGGTGGCGTAACCACAAGTTTAATGGGGGTTTGGGAGAAGTGTTGATTTTTTGTTTTGTTTTTGTGTTTTTTGTGTTTTTCCAAGGCATTGTATTCCAAGATTGCTTATTGATGGTGCGAGGATTGGAGGAGGGTTGGGCCTTTTTTATGTTTTTTGATGGGGGGTAAGGGGCTGCGAGTATTAAGTTGCAATGTAAATGGGCTGGGGATAAAATTAAACGTAGTGTGGTCCTACAATTCCTCAAAAGACACTCTCCGGATGTAGTTCTACTTCAGGAGACTCATTTGGTAGGAAATGCTTGTAATGCGATGCATAGAAAGGGCTACCGTCTGGTGGCGCATGCCGGATTTACTTCGGGGTCAGGGGGGTTGGGATCCTCCTTAGAAAATCTCTTCTGTTTTGTAGTTGACTCCGTCACCGCAGATGAGAGGGGTCGATATGTAGCGGTATCAGGACGTTGGGAGGGATACACTCTCTCCTTGGTTTCGATTTATGTCCCCCCGGGTCTACAAACCACTACCTATGCTGAATTGAGGAAGCTTGTTTTAGACCTTCCCAAAGGGTTGCTGATTCTGGGTGGGGATTTCAATGCTGTAGTTTCGGGCAACATGGACAGGTCTCCGCCCCGTGAGATGGCTTCCTGATTTTCTAGAGGCTCTGGGTTTGGTAGATAGCTGGAGGTTGTTCCATCGTAATCAGCGACAGTACACCTTCCACTCCGGTGCTCATGGTAGTCTCTCGCGCATTGATTATAGTCTAGTACCGGCTGCCCAGGCGTCGTATATTGCTGAGGTAAAACATCTGGCTAGAGGTATTTCGGATCACTTGCCACTCTGGATCAGATTGGAAATGACCTTGGGTACTGGTGGTAGGATCGCCCCTATAGATCCCTGGTATATGCGTAATCCTAAGATTCACAAGAAACTTTTAAAAGCGTTGGAACACTATTTTCAAGACAATGAGGGTTCGGTTTCCTTGTCGGTCTCGTTGTGGGAGGCCTTCAAGACAGTGATTCGAGGTCAAGCCTTGTCCCTGATTTCGGGAGTTAAAAATCAGAAAGAGGAAGAGGTGGTGAGAGTTGAATCGAACATAGCGAATATTGAAATGGAACTGGAGCCGGAGGTTACCCGTGCTCGACTACACGCCTTACAACTTAAACAGCTTGAATACAGGACGCTGGTCACTGATAGTGCGAAGGCCCTGAGCCGAGAGCAACAGGGGCGTTTATATGATGTGGGGGACAAGGCCGGTAAACTGATTGCTTGGTTGGACAGGAGGGATAGAGCAGATCGGGTAGTTCCTGAGATTTAGACTGCGGAGGGGAATCATATAACTGACCACAAGGGATAGTAGATGGTTTTGCGGATTACTTTCGTAATGTTTATACCTCTGTCTCAGATAGACCGGAGGAAGACTCGTGCCTATTGCTGAGAGATATTCAGCTTCCATGTTTAACTGAGGAGGACCGCGATTTCATGCATAGTAATCTTACGGTGGATGAGATTGCCTTGGCGGTGCGCTCTCTGATTTCTGGGAAAGCAATGGGTCCCAATGGTCTTCCGATCGAGTTGTATAAGCTTCGACCGGACAAGATTTCTCCATATTTGAGAGACATGTTTTTGGAAGCTCGAGAATGTGGGGTCCTGCCCGAGATCAGAGAGTGGCCTCGATAATAGTGATACCCAAAGAGGGGAAGCCGAGATCCAGTTGTGCTTCGTACAGGGCGATTTCGTTGCTGAATTCAGAACCTAAGATATTGGCTAAAGTGTTGTCCAATAGGTTGATCAAGGTTATTAGTGAACTGGTACATCCCGATCAGTCTGGATTTATTCCACATAGGAATACGGCTTTGAACCTGAGGCGATTGCATGTAGTTCTAGCTAGGGGGCATACCTTGCGAGGACCGGCCACACTAGCGTCACTAGACGTGACGATGGCTTTCGATACGGTGGAGTGGCCATATCTGTGGGCTGTTTTGGCTAAATTTGGTTTGGTCCTGAGTTCGTTAGCTGGGTGCGGCTATTATATACCGAACCTCTGGCCCAAGTTGTTGTGAACAATCGTGTCTCGGCGCCATTTTGTGTTGGGCGGGGCACTAGACAGGGGTGTCCGCTGTCGCCCCTTCTGTTCTCGCTGGCTCTAGAGCCTCTGGCGGCTTGGATCCGTTGGGAGCCCTCGATAAAGGGTATTCGTTGGTCCCCACAGTTTGAAGATCGGATCTCTTTATATGCCGACGACATTTTACTCTATCTGACTTCTCCCAAGAAATCTCTTAACGTTGTCTGCGATGTTTTAGCCTCTTATGGTAGGAATTCGGGATTGAAAATAAATTGGACGAGGTCCTATCTTTACGTGTTGTGCGGCTATGTCCCCGTCCTGCCCCGTAATTGTCCTATACAGAGAGCTAGGGACGGGTTTAAGTATCTCGGGATTTATATTTTATTGGATCCCACAATTCGATATGATAAGAACCTTCTTCCTCCACTGGCCCTATTAAAAAGCGACGTGGCTGGCTGGAAGAAACTTCCGCTGTTGCTGCTAGGACGAGCGGTCCTGTTTAAAATGATGTCTTTGCCCCGGTTCCTCTATGCCCTTCAGAACACTCTGGATGTAGTACCAGCTAGTTACTTTCGAGAAGTGGAGGGATTGCAGTGTAGTCTGCTTTGGGATGGCAGGTCACATATAGCGTTGGCTAAGTTGACGCTCCCATGGTACGACGGAAGAATTGCCCTCCCTGATATTAAAAGATACTACTGGGCGTCTCAGCTGGGAGCTATAAATCATGGAACTTACGGGTCCAATGCGGATACGGGTTATGCAATGGACAGGTGGCTGCTCCCTGGTGGTAATTATATCAGAGCGCTGTACATTAGATCTGTAGAGAAAAATTTAATGGGCCCGACTAGAGTGGCAGTACGTATATGGCACAATGTTACCTGTTCATTGGGATGGAAAAACCGTTTGACTCTAGCTACCACTTTATTTGGATCGGATAGGCTGGGCAGGTTATGGAATACAAAGGGTTTTGACAGATGGGACTTGATAGGGGTTGCTACTGTAGGCGATGTTTGGGCGAAGGGAAGAATGAAGTCGTTTGCGGAATTACAGACTGAATATGAGCTGGGTGAGACAGAATATTTTCGCTATGCACAGGTGCGGCATGCATTGAGGTCGATATTCCCCGAGGGGGAGAATATACCAAAGTCATCCCAATTAGAAGACCGAATACTGGATGGGCATCTGCCAGACAGTACCATCTCTCTCATTTATAAAAAATGGATAAATCACAGAGCTGATCTATTAACAGAATTAAGGAACGAGTGGACGCAGGAAGGTATTGAAATAGACGATGAAGATTGGCAATCCGGGGTTTCTTCCCCTAAGGAAGTTGCGATTCCGGCGAGATTGAGGCTCGTCCAGTTGAAAATATTGCACAGGGTTTATGTTACTGGTCCACGTCTGAATATAATGGGGTTCTCGGAGGATGGCTTGTGTAAGCGTGGATGTGGTCAGTTGGGAACACTTTTTCATATCCTGTGGGAATGTCGACATATGATAGATTACTGGAACAGGCTACATACTGTAATGCAGGAAGTGACGGGTGTGCCGCTCTTGCCGGAAGCTAGGAGATGTCTATTGAATATTTGGGAGCCTACAGACCTAAACGCTGCACAAATTCGATGGGTCACTCTTGGGGACATGATAGCTAAGCGGAACATTGCACAGCTGTGGGGATCTGCAAGGCCACCTATGATAGACGGATGGAAAGAAAGTATGGATTGGTGTATGTTCCGTGAAAAAACTGTCTACCTGGCTAGGGGTCGCCCTCGAAAATGGAATAGTATTTGGGGTCCTTGGAATCAATACAGAGGGAATATTTGTATACCAGCTGATACGATCGAACTAACTCCTCTTTCCACATGACCCTTACATGTGAATCTGCCTGACATTTGTACTCCGTGCTCCCCTCCCCCCCTCACCAATATTTCTGTACTATAGATTGCATTTGTGAACTACCTTCTTCTGTACTATGCACTAATGTATTTCTTTGATGCCTTGTTTTGTTTTTTTTAAAACAGATTTTATTGACTGAACACATATATTATGCAAAGCTCTGTCCTCCAGAGTCTACTGCCATCATCAATTTGTCCATACAGCTTCAGCAGTGTTCATATGCATAGATATACAATAACACAATGCAAGGAAAGAAACTAAATAATAAACACAACCCCCCCACCCAATTCCACCCCCCATGCACCGCTACTCGCTCCATACGCAGCATAACGACCATATATATAGCATGCCATGTACTCTAGCCACCAACCGTGGTACCGCTTCCAAATTTTGTAGTGTTTCCTGGGACAGCCCCTGGCCAGAAAGACAGGTTTCTCAAGGCCCATGCAGAAGTCCATCCCATTCTTCCAGGCAACCAATGACGGGGCCTGGGGCGCCTTCCACGCCTTTGCAATGTCACGTTTCGCCAGCGTTAAGCCTAGCAGCAGGAGATGGCGCTTATACCTGTTGCCCCCAACCCTTGCAATTACATGCAATAGGACAAGCTTAGGCTCCCTCTGGAGCTCCCAGGCCAATACCTCATTCAGACATCGGAACACCCCATCCCAGAATCTCTGTAGCTCTAAGCACTCCCACACCGTGTGTAGCAGCGTACCCACCTCCGATCCACACCGAAGACAGTCAGGAGATGCCACCATACTCGCCCTCCACAAACGCTGTCTAGTAAAGTATGTGCGGTGCAAATATCTGAATTGAATAAGCTGCAGGCGAGTAGAGATTGCCGCACCCCTAGGACTCTCTAAGGCCTCAACCCAGTCCTCCTCATCTAGATCTCCGACGTCCTGTTCACATGTGGCCCTAAGTCGTGTCAGGTCAGAGGAGCATTGTCGCACGAGCGTCTGGTATATGCGTGACAGCTTCTTGTCGGGCAGTTCCCCCGTAAATATTTTAGCCTCCAACGGACTGAATTCAGGGAGCCGCTCCAGACCCGCCAGGTAGGGTGTTAGAGCGTGGCGAAATTGGAGATATTTGAAAAACTGGGTGCGGGGCATGCCGAAGTCCCTCTGTAGATTGTCAAACGATTTGAGAACACACCCTGACATGACATCGCCCAAGGCAGAGATGCCGATGGCATCCCATCCCCGGAAGCCCTTCAGTGCATCCATCTGGGGTAGACGACCGTTGCGCCACAGCTGGGTTTCCTGGGTAAGGACATTCCACCAGCCCATTCTACGCAGGGCCTACCTCCACACATGAAAGACCACCTGCGTGGCCTGGGGGAGGGACCTCCGAAGCGGTGCCGAATACAAGAGCGTATGCAAGGACGCCGAGCCCATCATGTGCCGTTCCACCGCATAGGCCGGATCCCCTCTACTGCCGTACCACCAGTCGTTCAACACCAGAAGGTGCGCCGCTTGGTAATACGAGAGGACGTCCGACGCGGCCAGTCCCCCTTGTACGTCAAAAGAAAGCATGTCCGCAGGGCTACCCGCGCCATGCCCCCCTCCCACAAGAACCCACTCAGGGCCGAATTAAGGCGTCGAAACCAGCTGGGCAAGATCACGTGTGGGTGGTTCTGTAATTGGTATACCAGGCGTGGGAGCGCCACCATTTTAAAGATGGCAGACCGGCCCTGAATAGATAATGGCATCTTGGCCCACCCCTTCATGTCCTCCCGAGTGCGGTCCCACACCGGAGTAAGGTTACGCTCACGGGAGACAGCAGCGTCCTCTGAGAGGAAGACTCCTAAGTATTTCACCCCTTCAGTAGTCAGCTGGAGGCCAGACGCCCAATCCCCCATGCTCTGCAGACCCCCGAGTGGCCACAACGGGGATTTGCCCGGGTCCATGAAGAGACCCGATGTTTCACCGAAGATCTGCAAAATGCGCAGGAGTCGCGGGCCGGAGCGAGGCAAATCCGTAAGGAAGAATAGCACGTCATCGGCGTACAACGCAATTTTATCCGTAAGGCCGGCCATCCACCTGAACCCCTTGAGTTGGGCGTCTATGCGCACCCACGCAGCGAGAGGCTCCATAGCGAGCGCAAATAAGTACGGGGAAAGAGGGCAGCCCTGTCGCGTCCCCCGCCGGACCGGAAACGAACTTGAGACCGCACAACCCACGCGCACCGAGGCTGTGAGGTCAGTGTAGAGCAGCCGAACATACGCCAGAAAGCGCGGACCGAGATTAAGGCGACCCAAGAGGGCAAACAAATATGGCCAGTCGAACGCCCTGTCCATATCAGCCAGGAATAGCGCTGCCTGCTCCCCCAAGCTGATATTGCGACTTGGGCCCTCCTGATATTGTTTCCGGTGGACCGCTGTGGCATGAAACCGGCCTGGTCCGGGTGGACCAGGTCCATAATGTACGGCTTGAGCCTGGTGGCCAAAGCCTTAGCCAGGATCTTGGCCTCCGTGTTCAGGAGGGAGATGGGACGATACGACGCGTGGCACTCCGGGGGTCTCCCAGGTTTTAGGAATACCACCACCTCCGCATGCCGACAGTCCGGGGGGAGCGACCCGCTTTCACACGCCTCCTCCACCACCGGTCAGAAATGAGGACCCAGCTGGACGAAGAACCGCCGAAAAAATTCACTAGGGAAGCTGTTGGGGCCCGGAGCCTTGCCCGGGTTGAGCTCGCCCAGTGCCGCCGCTAATTCGTCGTCCGACAGGTGCCGATCTAAGAGGTCCCGCACCTCATCCGAAACCGCCCTTGGCGGGAGATCATCTATAAAACGCTGGATAACGTCCGCCTCAAGACACTCCTGGGGAGCATACAGCCCCTCGTAGTACTCCGCAAAGCTCTCGGCGATGGCCGGGGGCTCAAGAATTGGCGCACCCCCAGGGTCCACGAGCTTAGGTAGCGGCTGGGCATGCATAGTGCCCTGACACAGGCGATGCAGCATCTTACATGACTTGACGCCCCACTGGTATATCTGGCTACGGGTGGCTAACCAAGCCTGCCGTGCCTCATCAACACCATGGTATACTGCTGATGTGCAAGTACCAGTTGTCGCCTGGCCGGTCCTCCACCCTACTCCAGACCCCTGCGCTCTAACGCCTCCAGTTCCGCCTCTCGCCTCACTAAGTCCTTCCGTCTCTCCCTCCGGGCCGCCGCGCACCATGAAATATCGACGCCGCGTAACGTGGGTTTCAGGGCCTCCCAAAGAGTAGCCGATGAATCCACCGTGCCTATGTTGGCTGACAGAAAGTGACTTATTTCAGTAGTTATATGTGCCCGATAGTCGTCTTGTACCATGTGCCAGGCCGACATGCGCCACCGAAACGGCTGTCTGGCAGAGCCTGTAGTAACAGTAACAGCCACCGGCGAATGATCAGAAAGCGCCCTCGGCAGAATCTCGGCGGACAGCTCTATGGACAAAGACTCTCGGAAGGCAGATGTAGTCTAGTCTAGAAAAGGAGTCTCTCGACGCGGAATAATACATGAAATCTCTACGGGCCCCATGTCGAAACCTCCAGGTGTCTACCCAGTCAAGGCCCGTGGCCAAAGTCCGCTGTCTAGTGGCAGGTCCCCCATCCCCCAGGGGGTCCCGGACGCCCGCGGCACCCCGCCATCGATCACAGTCCCTCTCCATCACATCATTCCAGTCGCCCCCGACGATGGACAGGGTATTGGGCATGTCATCCCAGAAGGACATGATCCGCTCCACCAGGGACCACTGCAGCGGCGGTGGGGCGTACATGCTACGGAAAATCACTATGTCGCTACCAATCTCTCCCTGTACAAAAAGGTATCTGCTCTGTGTATCTGTCCATGTGCGTTTGTGTACAAATGAAACCCTGCGATGTATAAGAACTGCCACACCTCTATATCCCCTAGTGAACCCAGAGTGATAGGCGTGCGTGCGGATTTTGCGAATTGGCAATCCGCGAACTTGCGTATTTACGGATTCGCAATCCGCAAAATCCGCGAACTCTCGCGAATTTGCGGATTTTTTTTTTGTGTTCGCAAGGGTTTCTGCCGGTTCGCGAGGGTTGTGTACCAGTTCGCAATTGCGAACTTACTTGTCGGCTCGCAACGGCCGCGACTATGTTGTTTCTACGTCTGGTTCATCATCACAGGTTCACAGCACCCTCTGTTTCACCACTGCCACCCTCTGGTACACCCATGCCACCCTCTGGTACATCACTGCCGCCCTCTGGTTGGTTTATCACTGTAGAATATGGGGGTGAAAAAAAGCAAGCACACCTGCCCTGCTTCAACTGACATGAATTAATTTGGGGTTGATTAATGTGTCACTGAATTTAAACTTCCAGTCTGGCTGGCACCTGCTTCCTTATCTGTAATTTGCTTTCTGTTGCAGTGCAATTTTTTTTCACAGGACCTTTGTGGCCTACTTGTAGCTATTCTATGAACCTGCTGTGAGGGTCAGAGCAGGGTCATAGAATAGTTGCAAATAGGCAACTGAACTCTGGAGGGGCCCCTCAGGAAGCACTAGAGGGAATGGTTACTAATGATAAGATTGAACTTTTGCACCTGCTGAGTGCTTTCAGTTTTGCAAAAATCCAACTATCCAGCAGCATCCACAAAAAGTAATCCTTCCAGGCACTACAGGGAATGGTTACTAATGATAAGATTGAACTTTTGCACCTGCTCAGTGCTTTCAGTTTTGCAAAAATCCAAATATCCAGCAGCATCCACAAAAAGTAATCCTTCCAGGTCAAGATCCAAATCTAAGTGACCAGCACATGAAGAAGGCACTGGGAGGAGCCTGCTGGACAGGAACAGGAAGTTGGAGACTGTGGGGCGCTTCCTTCCTTCCCCCACCCCCAAAATGGACTCCTTGCAAAAAAAAGTGCAGGCAAATGTCAACCTGAGGAGTTATTCTGATAAAAATGATCATTTCCAGAAGGTTTATGCTGCTTGCTGGTGGATTTCTTGTGCAGAATTGCAAATTTAGCAATTTGGCGAGTGCGAGATTGTTGCTGCCCGCCGCATCTACGTGTTCGCAATTGCGAACTCTCGCGATGCGTGCTATGCAAGGTGGCAAGCCGCGATGACGTAATCGCGGTCGCCAAACTCCCGCGGGATCCCGCAGCAAGATCCAAAATTGCGCAGCACACGCAAAATATGGAGAAAAACAACTCTGCAAACGCTGAATGACGGTAAGTGAACGCCGCTCGCCGCAAAATTGTATCACCAAGCAAAACAAATCCGCTGCGTGCGAATTTACGGATTTTCAGCAAATTCGCGAGAGTTTGCGGATTGCGAATTTGCCAAAAATCCGCAAAGTCCGCGAGCGGAACGGATTTTACGCCCATGCTTAGCGTAAACCCAGCGCGCTGGAGGCACAGTGCTTTAGTACCAAGCAAATGAGTTTCCTGCAGGCACAGGACATCCGCCCCCGCCCTCCTAGCATACTGGAAGACCGCCCCTCATTTCACCTTATCTAACAGCCCACGGACATTCCAGCTCAAGACGCGCAATGTAACCGGGCCTAAGCGCCCCCCTTCGCCAGCAGTGGACATTGGAATAACACAGCAGATAAAAGGCACACAGCACCAGCACCCAGTCGGCAACACACATGGCAAACATTAATCAGCAAAGCGGGCACAAACAAACTCTCCCCCCCAATCCCAACCCCCAACTCCCCCCACCCGCACCTCCCAACCATGGAAGCACCTGTCGTGGTCGGATCATGGCCCGACCCCCAAAGGGGGACCAAAAGCCACCCCCTCCAATGGATCCCCAAGCGGCAGCCCATAGAAACGAGGCTGTCACTCCCTCCCACCCAACCTGGCCAGGTGTGGCTCCCAGCCTAAGCAACCATGCACCTGATCATCTACACCACGAATCCATAGAAGACTTAGATGTGTCCCATAAGAGTCAAGGCACATCCCTCTGCTGCTCCTGTGCAGCGACATCTTGGTGGGAGGCCGAGCCAGAGCGTGAGCCACGGCTCGAGTGCGATCTTCTACGGTGACGCCGCTGACTCCTAAGGCCCTCTCTGGCTGCACCACTCGCTGAGGAATCCGACTCTCCACCCTTCGCCGTGTTGACCCAGACCTTCACCGTCTCGTCCGTCCACTGAAAGACCTCCTCCGGAGTGTCGAAGAATAGGGTGCGGGACTTGTAGATGACCCGCAGCCGCGCCGGGTAGAGCAGTGCATACTGGAGCTGTAGGCCCCGAAGACGGGCCTTGGCCGCAGTAAAAGACTGACGTTGTTGCTGCACCAGTCTTGTGTAGTCTGGGAAGATGAGGATGTTCGTGTTCTCATGCGTGACCGTGCCTTTCAGTCTTGCTTGCCGCAGGATGGTATCGCGGTCAGCGTAGTTCAAGAACTTGGCTATTATAGGCCTCAGGGGCGCACCGGTCGGGGGTTTCTGCATCAGTGCCCGGTGGGCCCTCTCCACCACAAAGCAACGTGACAAGGTGTCTGCCGGAAGCCAGCCCTCCAACCAGTGAGCCAGGAAGCGCTCCACGTTGTCCCCCTCACAGTTCTCCGGAAAGCCCACAAAACGCAGGTTGTTCCACCAGGCACGCCCTTCCGCATCCTCGACCCTCATGGCCAGGCCTCTCTGCACCTTCCCCATCGCTGCGACTTTCTTCTTGAGGACGGACACGTCGTCTTCCACCTCCGTGATGCGCGTCTCCGCGCCCGTGATGCGTTCCACCACGTTCCGGAGGTCCTGGCGGAGGAGCATGACATCGGATCCGACTGCCCCAATCTTAGCATCCAGCACATCTCTGGACTGTGTGATCGCCGCCAGCAGCGCGGCATTGTCGGGCGTCGGCGCCTGCAGCCCCCCAGCACCACCAGCGGCCGTGAACTTGTCTATGGGCCCCTGCTTGACCTGGCCTCCTCCAGCGCCGCCACGCATCATCTTGCCCACAAGCTGCGAGTCGAGGCCGCCTAATGTCTTTATTCCCGCGCCTGTCCCGGCGCACCTACAAGGCGGACTGCCCTGCAGCTGTCAACCAACGTGGGACCGCCACCCTCAGCACAAGCTCCCAGGATTCGCAGGCTGTGCCCCAGGCAGGCCACCAACTATGGCGCCCACTCCATGATCTCTCCCGACTGCTGCCCAGCGGCACCAAGGATCTCCACTCAGTCCCCTGCCACCGATCTTCGGGCGCTGCACACTCCCTCCACCAGTCGGCAGCGCCGTTTGACCCGTCCGTGGGCAGCCCTGACGTCCACCACGCACCTCCACCGTCACCCCGGCGCCCACACCAAGCACCGTCGGCTGCCCAAGGTGACAAGCTCCTAGTAGCGTCCACACCGGCCGAGCACCGCCTCTTGGGAGAATGGCATCCCATCCAAGCCCCGCAGCCCGGGCACTGTCCAAGCTATGCGAGGGCGCCTGAGGGAGACTATTAGCAGCAATGGCCAGGCGGCACCGAGGAACTCCCCCCAGGCATCCTCCACAGTCACCCTGGCGTCGCAAGCTGTCACCGCCGGGGCCCGACCTGGCCCCCGAGACCCCAGGCACCGGCCTCTTCACTCACCGCCACTTTGTGTCCGCCTGAACTGTGCTGGGCTGCCTCCGGTGGGTCCCCAGCGCCTCTCTGCCTGCACAGGGCATCCCCGCAGCCTCTGGTGGGCACCTGGACACACCTCTCCTCCAGTCCGGCCCGGGCCTCAAAGAGTCGCAAGATGGCGGCCGCTCCCACCGGCCGCTCCAGGAGAAGGCCTCCCGGCACGTCCCCTGATGGCCACCACTCTCCAGTCAGGCTCCGCTAGTGCCCTCTACCTCCGATCCTCAGAGGGACGGACACCAATGAGCCGCCCGGTCCCCCGGAGAGCAGGCGCCACTCTCGCCACCTTCCGCCGGCACCAGCAGTCGCACCTGACCGGCCACGCTAAAATCGAGGCCCCGGCTTTACTGGACACGCCGGGCCTCACGCAACCCGCTGCAGCGCCGGGCCGCTCCTGCACGCCCGGGGCCAAGATGCCCCGCAGCCGCCACCAGACTATGCCCCCAGGCAAGGTGTCCACACCACAGCTCCGGATGCCCTCGTAGATGATCAGGGCAAGGATATTCGACAGGATACTTTTAAGGCTGGTTGGAGCTCGCGTTCTACACGACCGCCATGCACGCCAGCTAAGCCACGCTTCTTTCTTTGATGCCTTGTTTTAATAAAAAGAAATATAAAAAAAAAACAATTATACAATCGAATGCACAACAATGTTCCAAAGAAGAGTCGATGTTGTAATTATTTTCAATTTCATCCTTAATTTTTCTTTTGTTAAAACCTTTGAAACCGCCAACGCGTTTCTTCCGTTACAGGGACTTCTTCAGGGCTAATAGTATGTATCAGTAGCGCTGTAATCTAATAATTCCTCATATGTTAAAACCAAGTGGTTTTTAAAATCAATTTCTAAGCTTCCACAATGGTGTCTGCTATGCTCCAAGTGATTTTTCTTTGTTGAAGATATATCCGAAATAATATAGTTCCGGCCAAACGATCCTCCGCGATGTCCGGCATTGCAAATTCCCTGTCACATAGGTTAACATAGCAGTAAGTTATTAACTAATAGCTCTTGATAGGCGAGGTCTAGTAGTACCATTCAAAGACTTCCCCGAATGGTATTAATAAACTCAAGAATATGATATGGTTGAGTTTCTCCTAAAGTGTACATTCAAGACGTTATAAGACTTTCTTGTTTGTAAGTCCAAATTCAGTCTTCCAGCGGTCTGTCTTGATTGTTCAGATTAAGTGGATTAGCCAGGCTACCTTGAAGAGGTGATAAAGAGCCCCTGGTGTTAACCAACTCTGCTGGTAGGGCAGTGTGCTGTTACACTGGAATACCAGAGCAGGGGGTGGAGTCGTAAACCATGGTCTTCAAAGAGAAGAGGAGGCCTTAGTGTCATTTACAACTCTAAACTTTTCACCTCAGCCAAAGCTAGGCTTATGGAAGGAATGCACAGATGCAAGGGGGAGAGTGCATGAAAAGTAGCCATCCTAGGGGTGTGTTTAGCCAGCTCATACCTCCCTGCTGGAAGATCAGCCATTATGAATTTGAGGATTTGGTGCACTCTGGGACAAAATATTGCCACACTCTACAGGATGTGATCATATTCTTGGGGAGTTGCCCTGCTCCTATTGGTCAGCAGTGACCTCCTGCTTGGCCCAGAGCACTGGGAATAAGTATCTGAGAAGGGCAGTCTCTCTCAGATCTGCTGCTTGAAACTTAAGCAAGCAAGATGTTACCATGCTGAGAAGATGGGGTGCAAATTCTAAGGCCTGCCCTCTGAAGACTGCACCAGCTGAAACTACAGCACTGTATATTGCCTTGCTGTAAGAGAACTAAAGAGTGGACTCCCCGCAAGCTACAGGTTAACAGAGCTCAGCAGAACCATCACCTCCTAGGATCCTCAACCTGGAGAATTACCAGTGGATTTGTAGGGGTTTTGCCCAAGTGGATTGTGGGAAGTGAAGTCCTCAACTTTCAAGGACCATCTTGGAGCTTCCAGAGTCTTGGAGTGAGTTTGAAACAATTTGAGGCCCTTTGGGGAACTTCAGGAAGAAGTTCCAGAAGTTTGAAGAACTTTGGAGCAACTTTGAAAAAAAGCTCCATAAGGGGACTGACTCAACCTGGCCAGCCAAGCCGCCTTCCTTCAACCGCGAGCCGGCCAAGCCATCCAGGTTCGTCCCGCCAAAAGCTCCCTAGGTCCCACTTCCAGAGTTTGACCGGGAGTAGAAGAAATCCAAGGCCAGCAAACCCTCACCGAATACGAGCATCGAGGGACCCCGCGAGAAAAAGCTCCGTAAAATGTTCTACATCCGAACGAAGAAAAGGTGACTGGGAGCAACTGTGAAAGTGAAGCCGCCTGCTTTCATCTACGTGTCAGTCTGGATCCTGGGTTTGCCGGGCTGAAACGATCCAGAGGTCGGACTTCCATAAGTCCATAAGTTTGACGGGGAGCCCATTGCAAGGCAATCCGGTGAACCCTCACCGAATCCCGACTGCTAAGAGGGTCAAGAGACCCCGGGACGAAAGCTCAGGAAAAGTTTCTAAGTCTGAAGGTAAAAACTGTGACCGGACCTACCGCAAGTGGTAGCCATTCAGGGCTCCATCATGGTCGGCCTGAAACTTTGACTTTGAGCTGGTCTATCTTGACCAGATATCCCAATAAGGTGCTATGTGTTTCTAAGTGCTATATAATGCAAATCTTTGAAAATTCATATCTCCGTTTACCTACATTGGATCTTTGTTGTTTTGGTGTCATTTAAAGATACAAATATTTCCTATTCTTTTAAAGTGGAGTTGGATTTTTATCATGTCTTGTGTCTTAATTATTTACTGAATTTGTGTTTTTAAATGCTTTACATACCGGTCTTTGAAGTTAAGCCTGCCTGCTCACAGCCAAGCTACCACGGGGTTGAGCATTGGAGTGGATGTATGACGGTACGACGCGTACCGTCACAACGCGTGCTTTTACAACGCGTCTTTTACAACGCAGGTCGTAACCACGACTTGCGTTTGGGGAGCGGATAGTAAATAGTATAATTTACTATTCTAACACCAGTCCCCGTGGATACTAGGGAAGGTGTTGGAATAGTAAATTTACTATTCTTTATCCTCTAGCGAGTGGTTACGACTTGCGTTGTAAAGGACACGTTCTAAAAGTACTGCGGGGTAACATCCGCGTCGAAAAGGATGTTCCCCATTGGAGTAATTTTCTAAGACCTATGCTGAGTCCCATCATGTGTTAGTGGCCTTATTGCCAGAGGCAGACCTACATCTGCCCCTACCAATAATCCACTTCCCAACAGTTACTTTGGTGAATTTTCCGATGCAAATCCTGTTTGCTTTGGATAATGAATCCCACTCCAATACTTTCCTCTATGAAGCAAACCTGGTGCAAGACTTTAGTAAAGCTGGGGTACATTATTTTAACTTGGTCGCTTGCGCCATATTTATTTACCATGGCTTACTCTTGCTGCAGCTATATCACACATTCCCTAGTGTAACAACTCATTCATAATTCTACTCGCAGAGCCAATGAGCAGTTCACAAGGTGCTTCAATCTTTGCTTCTCGACTCACTTGCACTCTGATAATATTTTTCTATATCTTCTCTACTCTAGCATTACCCTCTGCCTTGCCCACAATCTATTAGTGAATAAAGAACACAAAAAGATGCATTTTTTTTTACATTTGAAAGTGTAATCATTTCAAAAGTATTTAGTATCAAGATTGTTAGTTACTTCCGTAGGAATAAGATATTGATTCTGACATTTTATCGAAATAATAAAAAATCTGAACTCTAGCCAACGCAAAAATTGAAAAACTGATTACATTATAATTGCCTTGTATTAATATTGTTCGCCTCTCTACCCCACTTGTGAGTTTCAAACAAAACGAAATACGTTACCGCTACATCTCGGTGAACAATGATTATTACTATTGAAGCCACCTTTAGTGTAAGAAACACTTATTATATTTTACAACAGTGCTCTGTCGCTTTGAAAAGAAAAGCGGGTGTTACCAATTAATATTTTAATGGCAAAATTATGCTTCGAACGTTTATAAAATCTGCGGTTATGTTTGCCATGGCTGGTTTGAGAACTCGGCTTACTTGTCGATCCTTTTGTTTTTCAGACTTTTCATTTTGAATTATTTTGTTTGTCCAGGAGATGGCAATATTGTGCAGTTTTTCGGCATTTGAATTCTCAACGTATCGCATTTCTTCAATCCCAGCTACATAAACTAATATGTAAAGATCTGTGTTATAGTCACAAGTTGTGTCTCGTTCGAACTCTGCTGCTCTGTAAGTGGCAGTTACTGCGGGGATACCAGGATGAGCGGTCGTGGGTTGTTGTGCTATATATCACGCATGTAGCTAATAAAGGAGTTCAAACCTAACCCTGCTGAAGAACCATCATTTCATCGAAAGAACCCTCTTTCTACAATCTGATTACAAACGACTGACAGCCAGCGCTTATTTTGCAAAAAATAAAATAATATATATATATATATATATATATATATATATATATATATATATATATATATATATATATATATATATATATATATATATATATATATATATAACAAACGCCGCAAAGAGCGCCGGAAAAAATGTAAATCAAAACAACAACAAAAAGAAAAAGCAGTACTGGCGCAACAAGAAGTGAACAAAACCAAGGATAATACTATAATCAATTTCTCCACGGTAGTATTAACAACGGCGGAACAACAACTCTTGAGCTTGGGTCTTTCATACTGCCCCATAACAGATTTCAATTACACCTCAACCCGAGTGGATGTGTTCCGATATATCCGCAAACTTAAACTGCGGAAATTCTTTAACATCAAGGAAGGATCACAAGAGACTGGGATTACAAAAATAAGTGCCCCTTTAACAGGATTAGAAGCCCGTGATGTTAGAGGACTTCTTACCCTACAACAATTAGGGGACCCCACCAGCAATAATGATGCCAGTCCCTCAACCCAGCAAGAATTGAGGGAAGCGGAAATACACCAAATGGGAGCAGGGGCGAGCCCTTTTAAACCCGCCTCAAATTTTATTCCAACTATGCCAAAAGATGCAATTGACTCTTTTCATGAGGTAGTAACGGCAGATCTGAAAAAACTTTACCACCAGGTGAAACACCGTAAAAGAACCAAGGAATCCAAGGAAAAACAATACTGGGCACTGATTACCAAACTAAGAAATGACCATCAAATTATTGTCTGTACATCCGATAAAGGGGGCAATATCGTCATCTGGCCCCAAACCCAATATATTGAGGAAGCCAATCGACAACTGTCGGATGAAGTATTTATTTATTTATTTATTTATTTATTTTTGCAATTTTTAAAGCGCTACAATTACCCATGGGTGTCTCGGTGCTAGAGGCTAAAAGCTGATACCGGTAATTAGAACTTCTAGGACAGAGGTTAAAATGATTTATGAATCGTGTCGTTGAGAGAACAGCCAAGTCTTTAATTGTTTTCTGAAGACAATCAGAGATGGACTGGTTTTTATATTGAGAGGGAGGGAGTTCCATAATTTTGCCGCTGCTATGGCAAAACATCTGTCTCCCCAGTTAACTTTCCTTGTTCTGGGAATCTGAAGCATATGAGCCGTATTGGAACGCAGCATTCTGGGGGTTGCCAAAGGCTTAAAGGAACCTCTGAGGAATTTGGGTCCCGTATTGTTTATTGCCTTGTAGACGATGCAAAGGGCCTTGAACTTCGTGCGACTTCTGACTGGAAGCCAATGCAGTTGGTCCAGATGTCCAGAGACAGAGCTATATTTAGGAATGCCCAGTAAAACTCTGGCGGAAGCATTTTGTATCAATTGCAATTTGGAAATAACCTTTTTTTGTGCTTTGAGGAAGAGGGCATTGCAGTAGTCAGTACGTGAAAACACCAGTGTGGATATAAGTGTTTTTCCTGTAGCTATGGGAAGATATGGTAGAAGTTTCTTTATTTTCCTTAGGATGTTAAAGGATGATGATACTACAGCGTTCACGTGATGATGGAAAAGGAGTTTGTCATCAAATGTTACTCCCAGATTTCTGACTTTACTGACTGGTTGAGGTGGAGTTCCCAATTCCTCTGGCCACCATGAGGGGGACCACAAAGGTTGAATACTTCCAAAGAGCATGACCTCCGTCTTAGATGAATTAAGTTTTAAGCAGTTGGAAGCCATCCAACTACTAATGGCCCTCATACCGTTCTTGAAGTTTGCTGCAACATTGAGTCCATTTTTATGTATGGAAAGTACCAACTGGGTATCGTCGGCGTATGTTGTTAAGTTGATGTTATACTCTTTTATTACCCTCGCTAAGTCCGAAACATAGATATTAAAAAGGGTCGGACTTAGCGAGGAACCCTGAGGGACTCCACAAGGAAGGCTGAAAGTAGGTGAAGTGAAAGTACCTAACTTAACTGCCTGCTTGCGGTCAGCCAGGAAGGATGTGATAAGGTCTCTGGCTCTGTGTTTAATACCGATGGCCTCGACACGGCCGATCAGTGTAGAGTGATCGATCGTGTCGAAAGCCGCCGACAAATCCAACAAAATCAGGACAGCCTGTCCACCCTTGTCCATTGTGGCCCTTATTTCATCTGCCGCCTTAATTAGGGCAGTCTCTGTTCCGTGACCTTGTCGGAAGCCGAACTGGGTATCATCTAACAGGTCGTTAGTTTGAATATAGTCAGACAGTTGTTTATTCATGACCGATTCAAAGATTTTAGCTGGGAACGGCAGAGAAGCAATAGGACGGTAGCTGGAAGGTAGTGAGGGGTCCAGGGAAGGTTTCTTAAGGAGTGGCCTGATTATGGTATTTTTCCAGATAGTAGGGTAAGAACCTGTTGAAAACATAATGTTGCAGATGTGTGTCAATGGTATGGTAATGATGTTTGAAATATTATTGAGTATGGAAGGGTGACAGGGGTCCAGAGGAGAGCCAGATTTGATTGACTGAATTAATTTATGAATGTATTGTGGGTTTATCCTGGTGAATTCAGTTAAAGCTATCGGGTTCACATTTATCTGAGTGTTAGAAGAATCAGTAATATTGACATGTGGGTTAAAATCTTTGAATATAGATGTGACCTTTTCAGAGAAGAAATCAGCCAATACATTACAAAGATTTTGAGATGTTTCGGTAGGAGGGTTGGATGGTTCGGCAAGGTGGTTTACAACTTCAAACAATTTCTTCATGCTGCATCTAGCTTGGTCTATTTGAGTGGTGTAATAGATGTTTTTCTCTATTGCTATGCTCTGCTTGTAGCTATGAAGTGCAGCTTTATAAGTTGTTTTATCTGATGGGTTGTAGTGTTTGCGCCAATGGCGCTCTGTATTACGACAATGTTGTCGTTGAAGTCTAAGGTTTTCAGTAAACCATGGGGCCCAAGGGGTCTTCCTGTTGTGTTTGAATGTTCTAGATGGAGCTAATGTGGAGAAAGCCCCTTCCAGAATAGAAGTGTATGTAGTAGCTGCAATGTTGGGGTCAGTTACATTATCTATACCCATAAAAGCATCAGTAAGAGTCTGTGCAAGTTGATTGTAGTCTAGATTTTTCCAGTCTCTCGTGATTAGATAAGGGTTCTGAAATGTATTTTTGGGAGCTATGGTTTTAGTTTGGATATCAAATAAAATGGCAAAGTGGTCAGACCACGTTAAGGGAAGTATTTTATTCTTGATAATGTGGGGGTTGTTAGTAAATATGCCATCAAGCGTATGTCCTGCTTCGTGTGTTGGAGCTGTAATCAGTTGTTCGAGATCTACAGAAAGAAGGTCATTAATAAGCTGAACGGTATCTTTATCTGACAGGGATTCAAGATGAAAATTAAAATCTCCCAGAACAGTGAAGTATTTGTGATCTGCGGCTAGCTCACTCAGTTGATGGAGTTGTGAGAGAAAAATCGAGCGAGAGCCTGGAGGTCGATACAAAAGAGTGCCTGTGAATGTTTGGTTGGTAGTAAGAGTGATCGTAAAGGCAAGCGCCTCACAGCTCCTGTATGCTATCAAAAGACAAATTTGAAAAGATATGACCAAGCAAAAGAGAAACTGCAAAAATGTCTTTATAAATACAAAAGAGAAGGACAGATCTCTTTAGAGGAATTCAAATTTCTCAATGTTGAACAGCCGGTGATGCCTAGGTTTTACTTAATACCTAAGGTCCACAAAGGTAAAATACCAGTTCCAGGTCGGCCAATAATATCGGCCATAGACAGTGTAGCGGAACATTTGGCCCAATATACTGACTATTTTCTACAGTCCCTTGTTTCAGGTCTACCAACCTACATAAGGGACACAGGGCATTTCTTACGAAAACTAAAGGACATGGCTTGGACACAAGACTGCTTGCTGGTAACTTTAGACATTGAAGGACTTTATACCAGTATAGACCACCAAACAGGACTCAAAGCTCTGGAGTATTTTTTAAGTACCAGGCCAGTGGAATGTTACAACCATAACAAGATGATAATCGAATTTGTAACATGGAGTCTTTATAATAACTATTTTATGTTTGGTAGAGAGATCTTTGTGCAAAAGAGAGGGGTGGCCATGGGGGCCTGCTTTTCCCCCAGCTATGCGTGCTTGCACGTTGGCTGGTGGGAGAAGCGGGTCCTCATGGGAGAACACCATGCTATGTTCTCAAAACATGTAGGGAGGTGGGTTCGTTTTATAGACAATGTGTTTTTAATCTGGAAGGGAGATGAAGCGAGTGTGAAAGAATTCATCTGTAGATTGAATAATAACCAGGAAAATCTTAAATTCACTCATCACATTAATAATGAGTCTGTGAATTTTTTAGATGTAAAGGTCTTTCATAAAGCAGGAAAAATCGCAACCACCCTACACAGAAAAGACACATCAGGGAACACAACCCTCCACGCCTCAAGTGCCCATCCCCGTCATGTCATAGACAACATTCCGTACGGGGAATTACTGCGTTTAAAAAGAATCTGCAGTAGCGAGGAAGAGTTGTCAGTGTGTATCTCAGAGGCATTGGTCAGATTCAGAGCCAGGGGATATAAGGGCACTATTTTAAAGAGAGCGGTATACAAAATGAACCAAAGAGAGAGGAATTCACTATTTAAACCAGTGAACCCACCATCAAAAGACAAGGAAGATTCGGCTGAATCTTCCATTAGGTTCATAACTGCATTTAGCCAGCAGGAGAGAAAGATTAGATCAATTCTCACAAAAAGCTGGCCGATACTTTTGACGGATGCAGTCTTATCACCACAACTGCCGGACTCTCCCAATATTACGTTTCGGAGGGGACCCTCCTTACGTACGCATGTGTCTAACCCATTCCCAGAGCTACCAAAAAAGAAATCCTGTCTTCCACCTAAATTGGGGTTTTACAAGTGTACCAGTTGCAGGGCATGCAAGTTTGGGGTTAACACCCAGACTTACACTACTCCATTCAGCCCTGTTCCATTGCCAATCAGAGGGAATTACGGTTGCAAAACAGAGTATGCTGTTTATGTTCTGGCATGCACCTGTGGCCTGAGATACGTGGGTAGTACCAGGCTTCCGGTGCATGCCAGAATATTGCAGCATTTACGTGCAATCGTAAATAACGACAGTTCATATCCCGTGGCAAGACACTTTAAAAGTGTACATGCAAATGATTTGCAGTGTCTTAGCTACTTTGTCCTGACCTCAGTTCCAAGACCCAGAAGGGGAGGTGACAGGGACAAATTGCTTCGGCAATTGGAGTCTAGAATGATCCTTGAGCTAGACACTAAGGTACCAAACGGATTAAATACTACGGAAGACCTTTATCATTTTCTGTAAATTTCCTGTCTATTATGTTGAAGGTCTTCTGTTTACTCTGACCCCACAAATTTTATAATATTACAAATTTAGCTCCTATTGGTATGACCGTCCCCCGTCCTAATTACTCACAGTGTTTTAATTTAGTCCGTCATTTGATTTAAATAAACTTCACTCCCTTCCCTGTTTTTTCTTATCACGGTTTATAGTTCTAGGATAAAAGTATTACTACTCCTGAATTATACTGGTTGCACTTTTCACTTTAATATGGAAAGAAAACAATGTTTTTTCTTAGGTAGAACTTGTACTACTATAATATAGGAGTTGCCATCAAACATAGATGTCCCCAGTTTGATACACTGATAAGCATGTTCATAGAACTAAATTATGAACTTAAAGGTTTAGGTCCAATGAGTCTCCTATTTATTGGCATGATTTGCACATCTGTAGTTATGTTTACAAATGCGACTATTTTGCACATTGAGGTGGTACCATAATTTGTACCACAATGTAATACTGATCTTATATAAGGTTTTTAAGTATGTACATTATTACTTTTAACCTATATGAAATGTTGT
The DNA here is from genome assembly GCF_964261635.1 of Lissotriton helveticus. Taxonomy (NCBI): domain Eukaryota; kingdom Metazoa; phylum Chordata; class Amphibia; order Caudata; family Salamandridae; genus Lissotriton; species Lissotriton helveticus. The sequence continues at coordinate 450,268,092 of NC_136061.1, forward strand.
ACTATGATATTTATATGTTTATTTATATTCATATTTATATTTATAGTAATGTATTTATGAGTGGCGATATTTTGCACATACAAACAGCAAGTAAATAATATGCACTTTATGGAGTATAACTCATATTGGACTCTAAGCTAATTTTGAATTAACCAGCATTCATGCAGGTATTATGTCAACTTGGTTATTAAAATGTATCAAAGACATAGGAACATCCTAATAACACAACCATGTACCCCTTTTCAAATAAGTACTTTTACTAGTAGTATGTTTTCTAGTTTCACTAGTCACATGGTGTATTCACAAGTATTTAAAGAGGGCATTGTGGGAATTTAAATCTGATGTGATCAAGGGCTTTTGCCCGAAACGCGTCATCTACTGCGCTGCTGAGTTTGCAGGAATAAACCCTTTTGCCAAAAACTTTGGGACTCGTTGGTCTTTGTTTAAACAGCTGAACAGCTGGGAGGAATTTGAACTGACCTTTTTCATTCATATATATATATATATATATATATATATATATATATATATATATATATATATATATATATGTGCTAGGACCCTTGTGAGGGCAGCTTGCTCCATCCATTGCCCCTGCAAGCGCTTCCAATGACACTTCAGACTATTCCAGGTCCCCAAGCTATAAGAATGGCTTTAAGAGATAGATATTAGTTATTTTTATTATGCATTGCATGAATAATAAACCGTTGTCCTGCTCATCTCTAAATTAGACAGACAGCGCCACTATGTGGCTGCTGTCATAAGTGCCAATTAAGAGCAGGTGCACAGGAATCTACTAGATCAAATTAAGCACAGCCCACAGCTCCCCTTTTTCAGACAGAATACCAAGACAAGAGAACATCAGAGAGTAAGAAATTGTTTCCTTCTTCTATGCAATTCCAATATCATTTACAAATAAACAAAATATGCATTATCCCAGCTCCACTCAGAAACCAATTGAACCCCACCAGTCCTACAAAGTGAGTATAAACAGATTAACAAAATACCATAAACTCACTGCTGAGCTACGAGCTGAAATTCCAGCAACTTCTAGAACCTCAACCAGGACACCATCTCAAAAGTGCTCTTTGGTGCCTGCTTCTCCTGCTAGAAAGCGAGCTGAGTGAACAATGTGTTCCAACTCACATCAGAAGATAAGGCTTAGGGACACTTTAAGATACCGCAGACATTTCAACCAGAAGCTGGACACAGAATCCTACAACACAGTACGAGCAGGAGCTTACCTATGTACCCAGGACTTAAGAGCACACTGAAGCTAATCATTAAACCCAGCCAAGAAGCAGCAGCCAAGAACAACCTAGTTCAGAAATCCCAGAAAACCCAGAAATATAGTTTAAGCTTCCCCAACTCCTGAATGTAAGAAATTGCGTTATTGGTTGACGGGGATGGAATCCCCACTGAGGCAACAGCCACAGACATTGTCAAGGTGAACCACAAAAGTCCCTAAATTAACCTGTCCTGGGTCCTTTGGTACCTTGGCACAAAAATATTCAAGATTAACTTAGAGGTAAAGTGTAAAGTATTTATGCAGCAAGCAAACACTAATAATGATAAACACAACCCCAAAAAACTTCCAAACCAACTTAGAAGAGTAAATTGTAATAAATGAAATCGGCCCAGAGGGACAAAAATCAAATCAGAAGAACCGGAGATATGCAGTTTCAAAGTTTTCTTTATATATACATATATAGCACCAAAAAGCATTAAGCGCCACTTGTGATCATCTGCTCATGCTAGATCGGTGGAAAGTCACAAGTTCAGGTATGGACCAAATACAGGGATCAGGTTAGTACCATTGAAAAAGTTACGTTCTCAAATTCCAGTGTGAGGAGTTGCCTCCACGATAATGGAGGCACAGTCCTTCTGTAGTGTCCACAGGTCCAGGGTGTTCTCCCTTGTGCAAGAGTTTTTGAATGGGGTTGGAAAGTTCTACATGCCTGGCATGCCTCTCCAATAATAAGGGCATGAGGCTATTCCAACTATGTTGCTGTCTGCCCTTGAAGGTGCTGTGAATTGAAGAAGCGCTTTATTGGAGCAATGATTTGGAAGCTGTGCGAGCTGGGGCCGCTTATCCACTCACACTGCTTCAGCCTCTCACACACAGCATGCCTTTAGGAGAAGAGGACACGCAGCTCTGCTCTTCGCTTTCAGGCAAAATAATGCAGTCCTGACCAGCAAATAACTGGCAACGAAGCTTCACACTTCGCATGGCAGCCTTGACCAGCTGCTACACATTGTGTGTTCGGATAAGCGGCCCCAGCTCGCACAGTTTCCAAATCATTGCTCCAAGAAAGTGCTTCTTCAATTCACAGCACCTTCAAGGGCGGACTGCAAAATATTTGGAATAATCCCACGCTCTCTGCCTCTACCTTCAGTGGTTCATGTCTGCAGCGGGTTTTGCTTCATTCTTCACTACCTTTCCCCGGCTCTGCCCGGTTATGAATTCAGCTGGCTCACAATTGCTATGTCCTGAAGATGGTCTCGAATAGCTGAGATCAAAACGTTGTTGGCCCCCTACAACAAGAACTCCTTATACTTTATATACTTTCTTGAGGAGTTCTCCTATATGTTGTCAATGCGATGTTTATGTTTTAAAGTCACCCCCACTGATCACGCTTCACGCTTGTTGTCACTTACCTATGTGAGCATCTGCATCTTTTTCTTGCATAATTTTCATAAAATAAATAACATACGTTATTTTGACTTACATGTCCCTGTGCATATTACTTATCGCTCCCAAAGATATTTATTATCAATTACGACTCTCGTGCATTGTTCCCATATCAGAGACTACCTTCATTGGACCCTTTTGGCCATATATGAACCATTGTTTTCTAAAACATTACTGTGGGTGAGACACAACTAGTGAGACTCACCTCAGTAAAAAGTACAAAACCAGGTTATCAAAAAGCAAAACATCTGTGTGTTCTAAACGGCTGGAACCCATTTGTAAACACTGAACATCCTCAGTGTTTGCCTCATGATATATTCCAGTAATTTTAAAATCGAAGGTAACACCTATAGACTCTGTCCTACACGGAAACAACTCTCTTCGGATCAAATATCCCACCAGGTTATCCAATTGCTCCCATTCTCACCATGCCACAGACAAATTTCTGATACCTGCCTCCCCTCGTTCTGATTGTCTGGGCCAGTTGAGTAGTTGTTAGAAATTGGGTTACTGGTCGACTAGTGTGTGAGCCCTGATCACGCAGTAACCACAATCCTAGTCAGGGTATACCTCCAGCAAAACCCAAATTAACCTGTGCTCACCCACTGGTAGCTTGGCACAGAGCAGTAAGGCTCAACTTAGAGGCAAGGTATAAATCAGTTGTGCAACTCTTCAAATAGTAAAACAAGGAAAACACCAAACAAAAAGATCCCACACTAGGTTAGAAAAACAGAGCTGAACTAAATAAGTAAAACAAGACCAACATGACAAAACTTAGTAGAACAATAGATATTTTAATGTTTTTAGAGAAAATAGTGGCAAAAGGTGTGAAGCACAAGTGTGGATATCTGGTTTCATCAGACCAGGACAAAGTCACAAGTTCAGGCCAACCACGGTGGAGAGCGAGCCGACTAAAGGGACCCAGTCAGGCCCTCAAAGCAGTGTACCTTAAATCATCATTTGCAGAGCATTGTGGGAGTCCAGGGCTTTCCTTAGGAACATTTTATATGTATTACAAGGAAGGTTTGGGCCTGGCAAAAGGTTTCCTCTGCCAGGCTGTCATGGCAGGTGATAATTGCACATGCAGGCTCTGCAATGGCATCCCTGAGACATGTTTAAAGAGCTACATAAGTGGGTGGAACAGTCAGTGCTTCAGGCCCACTAGTACCATTTAATTTACAGGCCCTGGGCATATGTAGTTGTTAGAACTGGGGACACCAATTCCACCACGGTAGCTTGGCGCGAGGCAGGAAGGCACGCAAAGGTAATGTGTAAAGCATAAGTGTAGCACAAACTCACACTGAGGCAGGGAGGCACACACAATAAAATGACAGCACACCAGATAGTTGTTTCAAACAAGACTCTTTTATCCAGGCTTCTTCAATGCAGATAAGTAACTCCTTCTATATACTAGGCATCAAGTAAGGCATTGGACATTTCTTAAACATCAGGCAAATATTTCTGTAAATACCTGGCTATTATGTAGGGGCAGCCTAGGCAGACACATTCCTCATAAACAGGTTCATTAACTGTGACATTTTACAAGTCTGGTCTCAATACTAGAACATTCCTTTGTGCAGGGGAATCACGGGCATACTACAACTCAGGGATAAATGGCACAACAGAATCCCGCTAAACAGTTCCTTAAGTAGGGTCACACTACGAAAAACAGTCCCCTGGAAAGGGGTTAACTGAGGCACAAAAACAGTCACCAATTCAGGTTAGTGCCCAGTTCAGGAGGCCCTTAGCCAACTTCCTCCCTACTCTAGATCTTTAGGGCCATCACAGGGTTAACCAGGAACAACAGGGCCCAACTTTAGTCTCCTGCGGGGGAGGGGCAGACACGGGGCTGCCACTCCGATGTGGCCAGGCTCCTCGGTAGCCAGGCTACTCCCGGATGTTTTTGCCCTCCCCCGGGGGGTGTTACCTTCAGTTCTGGCCTCTAGGGTAATGCGGGAGTTCTAGGGCCGATCTGCAGGTCTGGGGCTGATCAGGGGGCTCTCCCTCACCTGGAAGCCCCCTCGCTGATGTTCAAAGCTGGTCCTGGGCATTCCGATGCCTTCTCGGGCCCTGGGACCAATCAGGAGGCAGAATGGCAGAGGTGCGCTCGCAGCCGCCAATAGCAGCGTGGCTTGCGAGGGCGCGGCAGCCTCGTCCAATTGCTGTGCGGCATTGGCTGGGGCATGGCCTATGACACGGCCGACGCACCCGTCAGGTGACTGTGGCCGCAGCTGCTTCCCAGTCCCAGCGGGGCCTTCAGTGATACCGCGGCGGCCCTCCCCAGGCTTCGGGGGTTACAGAGGTGAATGTGGCAACAGGGTAGGAGTGCACTGACAGGCGCCTGGGTCACGGCGGTGATCTACGGGCCCTATGCACACTCCACAGCAGCGCTTCTTCTTGCCACAGCGCCACCCGGCATCAGTCACAGAGGGGCCGCAGCAGTGAGTTCAGCAAGCAGCGCCCAAAGGGACACAGCGCCAGGGAGCAGATACTGGGGGGCAGTGCCCATGCGCTACCAGCGCTTGGCGAATCACAGCCAGTAGGGGCCCCACATCAGTGCAGATGAGTCCGGGGCTGCGGCGGTGAGTGTGGCATGTAGCGCTCTGAGGCCCCAGTGCTTTTAAGGGTACAGCGCTAGTCAACAGCTCAGCACAGGGGGCACAGTCCTTGCAGCAGCAGTCTCTATAAGTCCTGGCAAAATAGCGCTTGGGATCAGTCACAGCGCTGGGAGTCAGTCACACAGGGGCACAGCTTAAGGAACACAGCACCGGGGGGACACAGTTCTGGCGGTAAGCACCCGGGTGGTACAGGGCTGAGTACCTTGCATGAGCCAGCGAAGGGGTCGGTGGTCGGTCTGAATGAGGAAGTGAGAGCCAAAGAGGTATGGCCTCAGCTTCTTCAGGGCTCAAACCTCGGCAAAGGCATTACGCTCTATCGTACTCCACCGTTGTTCCCTGGGGAGTAGCTTTCGGGAGATAAAGGCCACGGGCTGGTCTTGGCATTCTTCGTTTAGCTGAGAGAGCACAGCTCCTATGCCATGCTCAAAGGTGTCTGTCTGAACGATAAATTCCTTGGTGAAATCCGGAGTTTTAAGCACCTGAGCGGTGCACATCTCGTGCTTCAGCGTGCCAAATGCTTCTTGACATGCAGCCGTTCATGTGAATTTTTGTGGCTGCTTCTTAGATGTCAATTCAGTCAAGGGGGGCTAGGATGGTTCCATACCCCTTGATAACCCGGCGGTAGTAACCTGTGAGGCCGAGGAAAGCTTGGACCTCCGTTTGGGTTTTGGGGGGCTCCAAGGCCAGGATGGTCTCAATTTTGGCCTAGAGGGGTTGCACCTTACCCCCGCCCACCAGGTGTCCCAGGTAGACGACAGATCCCTGTCCAATCTGGTACTTGCTAGCCTTGATGGTTAGGCCAGCCCGCTGTAGAGCCTGTAGCACCTCCTGGAGATGCTGCAGAAGGTCCCCCTAGCTGCTGCTGAAGACAGCTATGTCATCCAGGTAGGCAGCTGAGAATGCCTCTAGGCCAGAAAGCACCTGGTTAACCACCCGCTGGAAAGTAGCCAGAGCATTCTTTAACCCGAAGGGCATCACACGGAATTGAAAATGGCCCTCTGGGGTGGAGAACGCAGTTTTCTCTTTTGCGCCGTCTGCCATGGCAATCTGCCAGTATCCTGACGTCAGGTCGATGGTACCTAGATACCGAGCTGCTCCCAGTCGGTCAATCAACTCATCCGCCCGAGGGATCGGGTGAGCATCTGTCTTGGTCACAGAGTTCAAGCCATGGTAATCCACACAGAACCGAAGTTCTGGTGTGGTGCCCGGTGCTGGAAGGCTCAATCACCCCCAGCACCAACATCTTGGCCACCTCACTCTGGATGCTGGTCTTGATCTTATCGGACAGCCGGTAAGACTTGGTTTTCACGGGTGGGCTGTCCCCTGTGTCCACGTCATGGGTACCAAGATGCATGATTCCAGGAGTGAGGGAGAACAACGAGGCGTACTGCTCCAATACCTGGAGGCAGTCCCTCTGTTGCTCAGGGGTCAAGGACCGGGAGAGGACCACTCCCTCCACTGATCCATCCTTCTCTTGGGCCGCCAGAAGGTCTGGAAGAGGCTCGCTCTCTTCCTCTTTGCTCCCATCTGTCACCATAAGGAGAGAAAGCTCAGATCGCTCATGGTACGGTTTCAGGCGGTTGATGTGGAAGACCCTATGGGGCTGTCTGGGGGTCTTTAGGTCTACAACGTAAGTGGTCTGGCCTCATTTCTCCACGATCTCATATGGTCCAGCCCACCAGTCCTGGAGGGCGCTAAGCTCTCCGGGCTCCATGACCCACACCTTCTGTCCAGCATCCAACTCCACCGTCCGAGTGTTGCGGTCATACCACTCCTTCATGATGGCTTGACTAGCCTCCAGGTTGTCTGAGGCTTCCTTCCACAGCTTGGCCATCTGGCTGCGGAATGCCAGCATGTAGCTGACCACGTCACGGGGAAGCTTCCTCGAAGTCTTCTCCCACCCCTCCTTCACAAGGCTGAGGGGCCCCTAACGGGGTGGCCATGGAGCAGCAAAAAGGGGCTAACCTGACTCCCTTCTGCGGCACCTCTCGGTACGAAAATAGCAGACAGGGTAAGAGGACGTCCCACTTCCATCTTAAGTCCTCTGGCAGGCTCCGGATCATCCCCTTCAGGGTCTTATTTAAGTGCTCTATGAGCCCGTTAGTCTGGGGGTGGTAAGGAGTGGAGAACCGGTAGGTCACTGTGGACTCCTTCTACATGGCCTGCATGTAGGCTGACATTAAATTTGTGCCCCTATCTGACACCACAACCTTGGGGAATCCTACACGGGTAAAAATCCCCATCAAGGCCCGCCTCACCGCAGGTGCACTTATGGTACTCAGAGGGATGGCCTCCGGGTACCGGGTGGCATGGTCCACCAACACCAAGATGAACCGGTGCCCCAAAGAAGTCGGTGGGTCCATTGGCTCGACAATATCATTGCCAACCCAATCAAAAGGAGTACAGACAACCTGGAGCAGTTCCAAAGGGAGCTTGAACTTAGTCCCCGTCTTGCCACTCGCCTGGCAAGTCTTACAGGTCTTGCAAAAGGTGTCAGAGGCAACTCGCATTCTGGGCCAGTAGAAATGTGGGAACAACCATGCAAAGGTTTTGTCCTGACCCAGGTGTCCGGCTAGTGGTATCTTGTGTGCCAATTCTAGCAGGAAGGCTCGGTAGCATTGGGGGACCTCTAAGGCCCCTGATGATCCATGCACCGGAGCCTTAGGCTTACTGTAGAGGAGGCCATCCTCCCAGCAAATGTTGTAATTGCCGGTCTCTTGGTTGGTTGCTTGGGCTTCGGCCTGCCGCCGCACGCCTTCAAGCATGGGGCACTCCCTCTGCGCCCAACAGAATTCCTCCCGGGTAGGTCCACCTTCCACCTGCCACTCTGCTGGGGTCGGCAAGTCCCCCACGGGAACAACATCCACCTCGGCGTACTCCAGGGTCACTCCGCGGGCTCCCCATCCATCTCGCGGGGAGTGTCCTCCACAACGTCCTCTTCTTGTCCAGCATTGGACTGGGCCATTGTTCCAGGCTCCAACCCGGGTTGAGTTCCTTGCTAGGCAGCCATTGACCTTGTGACCACGCAAGTCCATCCTGGTAACCCCAGCATTTCAGTGTGGGCTTGTAACTCTACCTCCTTCCAGGCAGTATACTCCAGATTGTTTCCGAGCAGACACTCAACTGGCAATGCAGGGCTTACGGCAACTCTCAACTGAGGGATAAAAATTAGATTTCTCCTACATGAGGAGTATCGGACATATATTATGTTAGCATGATGTATCTATATATCCTCTTTGTTTGATATATACATAACATAACTCATATATGTGTTAATTGGAAGGAAAAGGTGTATTCTTTTCCTGTGTTTCCAGTGCTAACAGAGTAGGCCGAGAACCATACAGATGCCATTTTCTTTGTCTTGACTCGGACACGAGCTGTGATCACGTGTCACTCTTCAGTAGTTGTCAAGCCCCAGTTCATTTGAGTTACTGAAAGCAGCTGAAGGTAAACTGTTTTCTCTCTGTCCTGGGAACTCAAGGTCGCATCTTGCTTTGGGTGCGATAAGCACATTCCAGGAGGTGCCGTGCCTACACTCCGGGGCACCAAGACGAAAGGGAGTCACCCCTCCTGACCTTCTCAGTAATAAATAGTAAAGCTTTGAAACTAATCATGTGTGCCATATATGGTCCGTCCCTGGGGCCCGAGTGACAACTGGTGTATTTCCTTTTACAGTGATTCTATGAGTTGGACTGAAAGTATATAGCCTTCTGTTTGAATGTAAGCCAGCAGTCTTCTCCGTGAACCTGATGGGTGAGGGTTGGAGAGGCTCCTCTATAGAGTATTTTGCTTAATAAATGATTTAACCTTCTTCACTGCTAACTGACTGATTATTTGGTAATGGGATTGGGGCTATTGGTAGGTATAGCCCTATAGGTTATTTTTATGGTACTTCATTTGGCGACTCTGGTGGGACTCCGTGATAGGGTCGTCCTCCCGTAACCGGGTAAAAGGGCAAACGAAAGGGGAGCTCTGGTTGAGCGGGTTCGACTGACCGTAAAATTTTGACTTACTCCGCTCTCGCGATCAGGGTGCCCCAGCTGCTAGTGACCCTTCGCTGGAGTCTTACGGGCGTAACCCAGGAACGGACCGCGTTGGTCTTCAGGAGTTGGCAGTGGAGAATGCGCAATTGTACCTGTGTGCACCAGGTGAGTGGATTGTTTTTGGTGTCTTTTGGAACGGGCTGTTGAGCAGTGCCTTTGGAGCAGTTAACTGTATTAGATTTGGTGGTCGGTGTACCACGGAGAATTTTGGGGGTCTAACGTCACAGCATTGTGGCTGCACGGGTAGATGCTCCACGGACTTGTTTTGTGAATAATAGAGACACCGATCGGATGCCTTGGTGTGGCTCATGTGGTACGCACCCGGCCGGACTGGTCTTGGAAAGGCCTGTGGTTGTACCTGGGTAGCCTCTGGGACATATCTGAAGCGATGCTAAGGCAGCGGGCTTAGTCAGAATAGTCCCACGGGTGAACCAGGAGGGCCCCGGGATGGTCTGCAGGACAGTCTTGTCTTCCCTTTCTCTTGCGTGGCTTCCACATTTGTAATCCACATTTTTTGTAAAGCGCGAACAATCACCCGTAAGGGTCTCTTGGCGCTGGGGGCCGCCGGGAAGATTAAGCAAGCTATTGCCCAGAGTCACATGGTGCTGGGCTAGCCTGCCGTCGGAGCCGGGGATCGAACCGTGATCCCCAGATTCTAGTGTAAGTTGCCCTGGCCGCGGCGCCACACCTCCCCGAGCACGACCCCATCCTTGGCAGCTTCAACTCCTACTCGTGCTCCGGGGATTTTGGACACACGAAAGTTGTTTACTCGGTCGACTGTAGGACTGACTGAAAAACAGATGATTGAAAATCAGTCATCTCAGTGGATGCGACAGCCTATTTATACTATACTTCGAGATTTTGATCCCGTTATGCAGCAACATGCCCGGAAACATATGGCTACATGTCTTATTACTTTATGGGAACAGTGTTTTGTCGGAAGGATGGTCCCCCAAGTGATGTATGATATTCGGGACAGGGCTCATAAGTCTGATCTTAGACTGGAGGAAGTGTACAAAAATGTTGAGGTTTTGTTAAGTTATCGAGAACGAATGCACCAAAATGTACCTCATAGGACTCTCAGCACCCTATGCGGGAAGTCCATCCTATTTTTCACCCTGAGCTACCGGGACTTAAAAATGATCAGGATGTAGTGATTAGACCTCTTGTAGTGGGGCGAGTGCAGGAGCAGTAGGTCTACACTCCCTAGAAAAGGAGTGAGGTCCTTTCATTGAAATCGCAGCTACCTGACCCCCGTAAAAACCCTACAGCTTACTACAAGGTTCTTACAGAAGCGCAGCTTCCTCAACCGTTAGGACCTTAGCTGACATAGAGCTATTTATCGCGTTGCTAGTCCCTGTTGATGTATGGCGTGAGGTGCATGATCAGGACCATGCTGCAGAATTAGGTAGAGCATGGGATCAGATAAAAGATTGGGATAAGGAACGTAAGCCTGGTGATAAACCAAAACCCAAACTGTTGGCCTTACCTGGCCGTATTATTACTTACATGCATTCCTTGATTACGCCTCGTAAGGTGGATTGGGATAAATTGACAGCATGTAAACAGAAGAAAGATGAAAGTGTCCCTGACTTTTTCACTAGATTTGAAGGTGTACTCATTGATTTTAGTGGACAGGATTTATCAGTGGAAGGTGGAATACGATTATTTGTTAATCGTTTTGTGACCAACTTGTTACCAGAAGTCTCTGCGCGGCTACAATCCGCTGAGAGTACTTAGACCACTGTAATATTGAGTATGTCTCAATATTACGTACATAGGGAGATTGAGAGTAAGGATAAAATGGAAAAGAAAGCGAAGATTCTTAAAACACAGGTGTTGATGCAACAGGTTGTTCGAGGACGAGGTGTAGAAAGTGGTGGTAGAGGGTTCGTTCCGAGGGGGGCGAGAACTGGATGTGTAAGAGGTTCCGCTGTTAGTTTGGGAATAAACCAGTGCGCCAATTGCAAGGAAGAAGGGCCTTGGCGATTTCAGTGTCCTTTGTTGCTGGCTCAGAATGGGGCTATAAGAGAGAGAGGGAGAGGTCGAGGTGGTGTGGATCAAAGTGGTATGCGACAAGAGGAGTCAACGCACCTTGGATCAGAAAAGAACTATTTCGATAATCCAAGAGGTTGGCAGTATTATAATGAAAATTGTGTAATGGATGCAACCGAAGGTTACGACTATGCATAGGACAGCCAATGACAGAGTGGGGGCCAGGTGTCAGTACCCGTTGATCATCAAGGTCCTTATGTAAAGGCGCATTTGATGGGGACATCTGAAAAATTCTTAGTTGATACGGGTGCGATGAATAGTTCTATTTCTCGTTCACTGGTCCCAGGTGCTGCTTTGTCTGGGAAAAATAATGTTTCGGTGGGATTCTCAGGAATTCGGGGGGTGAGCCCCATCTCCAAACCCATTCCATTTATGATTGGCCCAGTTACGGTAGACTCTCCGTTTCTCTTGACCACCCACTGTGGTGAAAACATATTGGGCTTGGATTTGTTAAAGAAATTACATGCTAAAATACATTGCTCGCCTGATGGTGTCTATTTGACTATCAATTCCCCTGGCAAACACACTTTGCAGTGTTTTACTAAAAATGAACCCCTCCCTCCTGAGTTTGCTGGCATCCTGGCAACACTGTGGGTCACCAGAGACACTGATGTAGGATTATTAAAGATTCCGCCCGTTTCTATCACCCTAAAGCACAACGCTCGACTACCGAACATACCTCAGTACAAGATCTCTACGGCCGGTGAGAAAGCTTTGCTCTCCATTATACAAGATTTTATCAAAAAGGGTGTAGTGGAGGAGACGGCTGCTAATATATGCAACAGCCCCATTTTGCCAATTTTGAAAAAGGCTCCGATTGTCAGTGACCCTGACCATATTGATACTTATCGTTTTATGATTGATTTGTGAGAAATTAATAAAATAGTGGTGCCCCAATACCCAGTGGTTTCGGGCATCACTACTATTCTCACTATGATTCCTCCCACTGCAAAATATTTTTCCGTCATCGAATTGAAGAATGCTTTCTTTAGCTTTCCGATCCACCCTGATAGCCGTCATATTTTCAGCTTCTCGTTATCTTGTCGCAGCTTTAGATTTTGTCGCGCTCCCCAGGGGTACACGGAGAGTCCTAGTATCTATAGTCAAGCTTTGAAAACATTGTTGGATAATTTGGTCTTGCCCCCCCGGTAATGTACTTTTGCAATATGTTGATGATCTGTTGGTGGCCTCGGATACTGAGGAAGGTTGTAAGGAAGCCACCGTTAAATTATTGTCTCATTTGGCTGCTAATGGCAATAAAGTCTCCCTTTCTAAATTCCAATATTGTCGACAGGAGGTGACCTGCCTAGGTCATCTACTGTCAAAAGAGGGGAGGAGACTAACCCCTGAGCATGTGACCATTTCTAACATGTCTGTGCCTCGCACTCAACATGATGTTTGTGCATTTCTCAGCATAACTTCTTACTGTCGCCAATGGATCCATAACTTTTTCCCTTCTCACTAAACCTCTGCTGTACTTCACCACTAAAGAAGTGCATGAACATTTTCCCTGGAACGATGATTGTCAAAATGCTCTTGATTCTTTAAAAATTGCTCTTTGTTCTGCACCCGTTCTTGGTACTCCTGATTACCATAAACCTTTTGTGCTTTATGTACACGACGTGGACGGTTGCTCCCTTTCTGTGTTGACACAAGGATTTGGTGGTAAGCAGGGACCTTGTGCTTATTTCTCGGCGGTGTTGGATAACACCGCCAGAGCACTCCCTAGCTGTTTAAGGGCTACTGCTGTGGTCGCAGTGGCTATTCGAAAGTCGGAGGGGCTCGTCTTAAACACTGGCCTCACAGTGATGGTACTGCATGCTGTGGATACATTATTGAACAAAACGAAGACCCAGCACCTTACGAGTGCGCGTCTTACAGGTTATGAATTGACTTTGTTTGCTCCCCACATTACGATTAAACGGTGTGCCACTCTGAAGCCTGCTACGTTACTAGCCCTCCCTTAGGACGAAAAGAACAATGATGTTCATGATTGTATATATCAGACGGAGGAAGAGACAAAGGGATGGGTAGACCTCACAGACATTTCTCTATCTGACCCCCAAGGGGAATTGTATGTCGATGGCTCTTGTTTCAAATTACCAGATGGCACGACAACTGCTGCATATGCGATAACTACTCTGCATACCGTAGTTGAGGCTTCCCGAGTACACTATCAGTCAGCACAGGCAGCTGAGTTAGCAGCATTGCTCCGGGCTTGTGAGTTATGTGAAGGATTGAGGGTAAATATTTATACGGACAGCCAATACGCCTTCGGCATGGCTCATAGTTTTGGCCGACTGTGGGCAGAAAGGGGTTTTCTTACTTCCCATGGACAGCGAATACAACATGGCCCTTTGATTTTACGATTACTGACAACATTGACATTACCAGAAATGATGGCTGTAGTTAAATGCAGTGCGCATAAGACAGTGGTGGATGCAGTGGGTGAGGGTTATGCCTTTGCTGATCAGTTAGCTAAAGAAACTGCAAAATCTAAAATGACCTCAATGTTCGTGACTACTTCTGCTAGGTGGGTGACGGAAACAGAAATGTTCGACAACACTATGGAGAGTGTCCGGGAAATCCAGAAAGAAGCTACCCCTGCAGAACTGGCTTGCTGGGAAAAGGAAGTGGGGAAATTAGATGCAAATGATTGCTGGATTGACTTGACAGAGAAACAGTGATGGTTATTGCCCAATGCATTAGTGAATGCCGTAGTGACCATGGCACATGGTTCAGCACATATCGGGGCAAAGGGTATTTGTGCATTATTAGACCCTGTGTGGAATAATCCTAATATCCCAAGAACTGCTGTTCATTTGGTACAATATTGCATGGTTTGTTTGCGAAATAATCCTGTGGGTAGGGAACCTGTTTTGAGTGGAAATTTTGCACCACCATCTTTGCCCTTTGAGGTGTTCCAAATGGATTATATTCACCTTGAGCATTTGAATAATTTGAAATATATCCTGGTCGGGGTGTGCGCTTTCAGTAAATGGGTGGAAGCCTACCCGACCAAAGAAAATACTGCTCTGGCAACAGCAAAAGCTTTGATAAAAGGATACTTCCCACGCTATGGATTGCCTCGGGTGATCTGGAGTGATAACGGGGGCACTTTAATGCAGATCTTATCAGTCACATTTGCAATGGATTACAGATTAAGCAGAAATTCCATGCGGCTCGACACCCCCAGTCCGCTGGGTTGGTCAAGAAGTATAATGGAATACTGAAACTCAAACTAGCAAAAATTCAAGAAAGTACTGGGTTAAGGTGGCCAGATGCCCTACCATTGGCATTGATGTCAATACGTGTTACCCCACATTCTCGTTCCGGCTTGTCTCCTTATGAGGTAATTTTTGGGTGCCCTGCCAATGTTTGGGGTGCCCGAGACCCAGAGCATTTTGTGAGATTGAGTATCCTATGTTGACAGACTATCTGTATGCTTTGACTAAAGACCTTTCTTCCATTCATCAACAGGTTTCAGCAATCTTGCAGCCCCTGTCGGAGAGTTCCGGACATCGCTTGGAGCCAGGACAGTGGGTTCTGGTCTGTAACTATCAGCGGAAATCCAGCCTGGATCCCCATTGGTGTAAGCCACTTCAGATCCTATTGGCCACGCGTACGGCGGTGAAGGTAAATGGCAAGCGACATTGGATTAATGTATCGCACGTAAAGAAAATACCCCTCCAGCTTCCTTATGATCAGTGAATCCAGATAGGAGCTCTGACCCAGGAAAGTGAACGAGCCCCTTGCTTTGTCCCTTTTTCGGTAGCCCAGGAAATTGGAGAAGGGCAAGGAGAAGGGGTACTGGGCTCGAAAGGGGCTCTGTCGTCTGCACAAGGGATTGCCCCAGAATCTGTTGCCCCCGCAGTTGAACGAGAGGCTCGCAGTACCCCTGCTGTAACGGATTCATCATCCTCTGTTTTTTTCCCTGATTAGGAAGCGCCTGGTCATGCTCGATACAACCTGCGCCCCAGATGGTAGGAGATAGCAAGAGACTTGAGTGATAGGGTACAGACCTGTCTGTCCCACGAATGTCTGCTAGATGCACTTCTGGGGTACTGAGCGAGACACTGGACTGAACGCATTGAGAGCCTTGAACATTTGCTTGTACTGTTCAAAAAGAAAGACTGAATTTCTTGTGTAAAAGGCCCAGGTTGTGTTTTCTTTAAGAGTTGTGTGAGGACATAACTCCAACGTGAGAAGATTGTTTGGTTTCATTTGTGATGAACAATAGGAGCCTGCCTGTGAGGCTCTAAACAGACACAGGAAAGAAGCACTCTCTGGCAGGTTGGACTGCATTGCCCGGGTTTATTTTTGGACTTTTAGGTAGCATGTACCTCTTTGCCCGTTTTGTTCCCGAAGAGGAACGCCCTTTTGCACCACGTTATTTTCCTGTAAATATGCCTGTCTTTTCTAGTTGGACTCAACGTGTTAAAATTGCATTCGTGGTCATTATAGTGACATTGTTAATCATATTAATGGGAGTATTCATATATCTAGAATGTTGCCATCCCATGCATACTGTTTTAGGAACCACTACCCCACCTCCGGAACATGTGTTTTACACTTTGGCACCACATAAGGAACAACACCGTCAGACTTATACGAAAAATGTACTTGTTGAAATGCTTCATCAAACACATAGCGCTACTAATGCTATGAACTGTTGGGTTTGTGGCATTCTGCCCTCTGTTATGCACTAGCACGATTTATTCATATCCTTACAGTTGTCTTATTTGGGAAGTTGCGAAGCATGGTTTAAAATACTTTCGATGATGCATATCCATTATACAGTAGACACTCAAAGATTTTCAGAAAAAGACTATGAAATGATTCTAGCATATATTGAAGTGCACCAAGGATTTGACCCTGATGGAAATAATGGAGAGGGATCGTTAGATCCGAATGCATGTAAGAATATATATACCACACATGAAAACTCCACTTGGTGAGAACGAAATGTTACAGATGATAGGGCCATTCCAGTACCTATATTGAATAGCACCTCTGCATTCTGTGTTCAAGAAGCAGGATACATATCGGTAGGAGAAAGTCGATGTAAACACACCTATCGGTTACTGACCTTTAGCAGCCCTCCGTTATTAACCCCTCCTAATGTATATTTTGTCTGTGGAGAAAATGCCTATACTTGGCTTCCCCGAGGTTGGGCTGGACGGTGTTATCTGTCTTTTCTGTACCCCCCAGTTTATATAGCCCCTCCTAACTATCACAAGGATCACCGTTTAGATAAACGGAGCTTGCTGTTTATAAGAAATAGAAGAGAGATAGATTCCACTGACATAGATCAGACTGATACTCCCGAACAGCATTTTATCGACATTGTAAAAGGAGTATTTCCTATTTGGGGGCCCATAATCACCAGCAAAGAAGTACACCGTTTGTCCAGAGTAGTTGAAAGGGTAATTAACACCACTCCACTGATATTGACTAATCTCACTGTAGAGCTACAAGCGACGAGACTCGTTTCACTTCAAAACCGTATGGTTTTAGATGTTATCTTGGCAGATCGAGGAGGAGCATGCCGTGTAATCTGCAGTTCCTATCGTTTTTATATCCATGACTCCGCCCCCTCTGTTCATTTAGCCATTCAGAAGTAACATCATTTGGCTTCTGAAATACATGCAGAGACTGGTACCTGGTCCCTCTCTGGTTGGTTCTGGGGTCTGTTATCTACTTGGGGATGGAAAATGTTGATGGTGTTGGCCGGTGTAGCCGGTATCATATTCACCTGTTGCCTTTGCATACAATGTGGACCTGCATGTTGCTCTTACTGCGCAACTAAACTTACTTCCTCTGTGGCTGGTCCCTCCCCAGCAGTGGTAAGGGCCCAGTTAGTACAGCAGGAGATTAAGGATTTAATGCAGATTGATGAAGGCATATTTGTAGATTGAGCTGCCTTAGCTAGCTACATCATGCTAAAAGGGCCGTTCTGAGGGATAAAAATTAGATCTCCCCTACATGAGGAGTATCGGACATATATTATGTTAGCATGATGTATCTATATATTCTCTTTGTTTGATATATACATAACATAACTCGTATATGTGTTAATTGGAAGGAAAAGGTTTATTCTTTTCCTGTGTTTCTAGAGCTAACAGAGTAGGCCGAGAACCATACAGACGCCATTTTTTGTCTTGACTCTGACACGAGCTGTGATCACATGCCACTCTTCAGTAGTTGTCAAGTCCTAGTTCGTTTGAGTTACTGAAAGCAGCTGAAGGTAAACTGTTTTCTCTCTGTCCTGGGAACTCAAGGTCGCATCTGGCTTTGGGTGCGAGAAGCACATTCCAGGAGGCGCCGTGCCTATACTCCAGGGCACCAAGACGAAAGGGAGTCAACCCTCCTGACCTTCTCAGTAATAAATAGTAAAGCTTTGAAACTAATCATGTGTGCCATATATGGTCCTTCCCTGGGGCCCTAGTGCCAACTGGTGTTTTTCCTTTTACAGTGATTCTATGAGTTGGACTGAAAGTAAATAGCCTTCGGTTTGAATGTAAGCCAGCAGTCTTCTCCGCGCACCTCATGGGTAAGGGTTGGAGAGGCTCCTCTATAGAGTATTTTCCTTAATAAATGATTGAGCCTTCTTCACTGCCAACTGACTGATTATTTGGTAATGGGATTGGGGCTATTTGTAGGTATAGCCCTATAGGTTATTTTTATGGTACTTCACAACTGGCCCGAGATTCCTCCCCACTCAAAGGGAACCTGAGCCACAGGGTAGTTACCCACACTGCCATCAGCCAACACGGCCGGGTATAGTACGTCTGGGATCACTTGCTCTGGGGACACCAGCTGTTTCATTTCCATCGTCATGCTGGCACCCATGTCCCTCAGAGCCACCACCTCCTGCCCATTAACCCACACCCTCTGCCGGTACTTGGCAGTGTTCGAGGGTAACTATGTCTCTGGGACCATTTCTCCATCCCCGAGTGAGATCAGGGTCAAGCCTGTCCACTCCCCTCCCTCATCTTGGGACAACTCCTCCCCCAGCGCTACACTAGCCACCCCGGGCTCTTACCTCCTGTGGGGGCTGGGAACCTCTTACAACACTGGGGATCCCCCTTGTATTGTCCAACCTCCCCACACTTGTAGCACCGGACAGTTCTGGGCTGCTGACTCTTGTCAGGGTAAGTGGGTTTCTGGAATCCAGATTGGGGTGGGGAACCTATCCCTTTCCCAGGCTGTCTATTTTGTGGGCCTCTAGAGAACTTCTTCCTTTTATCTCCCCCCTCTCTCTTCTAGGGAAAACCCTGTCCACCTTTCGGGGCATCTCCCCCGGGTCCCTTGTGGGACACCCGAGTGCTAACCCAGGTATCCTCCTCCTCCGCAAGTTCCCAAGGGTCGGTCAGCTTACGGTCCACCAGGTGTTGGCGCAGCTCTGGAAAACATTTATCTAGAAGGTGCTCCTTAAAAACAAATTGTACAGGTCTTCGTAATCACTCACTTCGCTGCCACGCTCCCAACCATCAAAGGCCTTACGTGCATAATCAAAGAAATCCACCCAGTTCTGTGTGTGAAGTTTATGGCTGTTGCAGAACCTCTGGCGATACTTCTCTGGGATGAGGCCAAACTTTCTAAGCAGCGCCTCCTTCATGACAGGGTAGTTGGTGCGATCTTCCTTCTCTAGAGTCAAGAGTGTGTCCCTTACCACTCGAGGTATGTACCGATACAGGCCACCCCCCCAGTAACTCTCTGGCACCCCATGCGCTACCAAAGACTCCTCATTCTCCGCCAACCACTTATCAATGTCTTCCCCTACACTGAAACTGGCTATCACCTCCTTTGGTAGATAGAACTTAGGCTCTCGTGGAACCTCAGCTGTTACGCTGCCACCATTCATATTGCCCTGTGCCCCTATTCGCAATGCTCGTAGCTCCAATTCTTTTAGGCTAAGCTCATGCGCAATCTTCCTCTCTTCCATGGCTAGCCTCTTTTCCTCTCTCTCCTTCTCCATTCTAGCAAGCTCCTCCCTCCTGTCCTCATGCTCTTCCGTCAATGTATTCCTCTTTGACACAATACTACCTGCCCCAGAACGTCTTCCTGGCAACACATTCTCACTAATGTCTATGTGCAGTAGGTCTAACTCTCCTGGAGCGCCCACCTCCCCTTGTGCGCCCAGGTCCCCCTGTCCCTCATCCACTCTCCCCTCCAGGTGGGCCATTACTCATGCCCTCAAGGCTTTCTGAAGCTTCTGTCTCCTGGTGCCTCGCTTGACGGACACCTCCTTTCCCTGACAGAAGTCCTTCAGCTGCGCCACCATATACACTTCTAGGTTGGCCAGCTCAAACTCTATCCTGACAGGTGGGGCCCCAGACAACTTAAGGGAAAGTAACACTAGGACGTAGGTAACAGGTTTCACACAGGAGTCTGCGCAATCAATTAGACAGTGGAGGTCAATTTGTTAGGCTTGCATACAACAGGTATCCAATTGCGGTGCACACGGAATCACTGGAGGGTGATGCACAACCACAGGTCCTTATCCCGCCACTGAACACCAATGTTAGAACTGGGGACACCAATTCCACCACAGTAGCTTGGCGCGAGGCAGGAAGGCACCCGAAGGCAATGTGTAAAGCAGAAGTGCAGCACACACTCACACTGAGGCAGGGAGGCACACACAATAAAATGACACCACACCAGATAGTTGTTTCAAACATGACTCTTTTATCAAGACTTCTTCAATCTATCAAGTAAGGAATTGGACATTTCTTAAACATCAGGCAAATATTTCTGTAAATACCTCGCTATTATGTAGGGGCAGCCTAGGCAGACACATTCCTCAAAAACAGGTTCATTAACTGTGACATTTTACAAGTCTGGTCTCAATACTAGAACATCCCTTTGTGCAGGGGAATCACGGGTATACTTCAACTGAGGGATAAATGGCACAACAGAATCCGGCTAAACAGTTCCTTAAGTAGGGTCACACTACCAAAAACAGTCCCCTGGAAAGGGGTTAACTGAGGAACAAAAACAGTCACCAATTCAGGCTAGCGCCCAGTTCAGGAGGCCCTTAGCCAACTTTCTCCCCACTCTAGATCTTTAGGGCCATCACAGGGTTAGCCAGGGCCAACAGGGTCCAACTTTAGTCTCCTGGGGGGAGGGGCAGACACAGGGCTGCCACTCCAATGAGGCCAGGCTCCTCAGCAGCCCCGCTACTCCCGGATGTTTTTGCCCTCCCCCGGGGGGATGTTACCTTCAGTTCTGGCACCTCGCTTAATGCGGGAGCCCGCGCATGCTTAGTGGGCTCCCCGCAGCTCCTCGGTGGTCTCCCTGGGCTCCTTGCAGGTCTGGGGCCAATCAGGGGGCTCTCCCTCTCCTGGGAGCCCCCTCGTCGATGTTCAAAGCTGGTCCTGGGCCTTCCGATGCCTTCTCGGGCCCGGGGACCAATCAGGAGGACAGAATGGCAGAGGCGCGCCTGCAGCCACCAATAGCAGCGCGGCTTGCGGGGGCGTGGCAGCCTCGTCCAATGGCTGTGTGGCGTTGGCGGGGGTGTGGCCTATGACGCGGCTGACGCCCCCGCCACGGGACGGTGGCTGCAGCCGCTTCTCAGGCCCAGCGCAGACTTCAGTGATACCGCAGCGACCCTCCCCAGGCTTCAGGGGCCGCAGCGGTAAATGTGACAATAGGGGAGGAGTGCTCAGACAGGCGTCTGGGCTGCGGCGGTGATCCACGGGCCCTAGGCGCACTCCGCAGCAGCGCTTCTTCTTGCCACAGCTCCACCCGGCGTAAGTCACGGAGGGGCCGCGGCGGTGAGTTCAGCAAGCAGCGTCCAAAGGGACACATCGCCAGGGAGCAGATACTGGGAGGCAGTGCCCACGCGCTACCAGCGCTTGGCGAATCATAGCCTGTAGGGGCCCCATATCAGGGCAGATGAGTCCGGGGCTGCGGCGGTGAGTGTGACATGTAGCTCTCCGAGGTCCCAGCGCTTTTAAGGGTACAGGGCTAGTCAACAGCACAGCACAGGGGGCACAGTCCTTGCAGCAGCAGTCTCTATAAGTCCTGGCAAAATAGCGTTTGGGATCAGTCACAGCGCTGGGAGCCAGTCACACAGGGGCACAGCTTAAGGAACACAGCACAGGGGGGACACAGTTCTAGCGATAAACGCCCGGGTGGTACAGCACTGATTACCTGGCTGATCCCCCAGCAGGTGCTTCCTGACAGCGCTTGATGGTCACAGCACCTTTCCTGGGAGGATGGGTGGCAGATCCCAGTGTAGGTTCTCAGGTAAGGAAGGGGGGGTTTGAGTTGGTGGGCTCATAGACAGGATGGTTCCCTCTAGCACACTGGAATTGGTTCCCCGGGTTCCCCAATGCTGGGCTAGATCAGCAGGCTGGCAGAGTCCCTCATCTAGGAGCAGCAGTGCCGAGGCCCAGTCAGTCCCAGTAGTGTAGGTTCCTCCCCTAGGCCCAACCGCCTAAACTCCTGAAGAGGTTCCCCCAGGTCCAGTGGTGCCCCAACAGACAGTCAGGTTTCCCTCCTTTACTCTTATACCCCTAGGTCAGTTGACACTCATCTAAAGGCGGCAAAGCGTAACCCCTCCCATGGCTGGAAGGTTCCAGGATCTTCCACATTCTAGGCTTTGGAACAAAAAGGCGGGATGGCAGTGATACTGTATCGGAATGTCCCAACCTGCTGCTATCTACTAGTGCGTGTCTACAAAGGCCACTCCGCAGTAGCAGGGGCCTGTGGCAGCCATGTTGTTGGTAGAGAGCACCTGCACCTCAGCACTGTTTGGCAGTGGTAAGGCGCCCAGAGACCTAGGTCCAACAAAAGAGGGTGGCAAAAATAAGGCGAAAGAGACAAAACAAACAGGGTAAGGCCACCCTATGGCTGACAGGTCTAACAGTAGTGCACTTTATTAGGGACTTAAAAGTACATTAAATATTCCTATTGGGTATAAGCCAATGTTACCTTGTTTTGAGCAGAGCGCAGAAGCACTTTATCACTGGTTAGCAGTGGTAAAGTGTGCTGGGTCCTAAGGCCAGCAAAAACAAAGTCAGCCAAAACAGGAGGACTGAAGGCAAACGTTTGGGGGAATCCACACTAAGGACGCAAGGTCTAACAGTAGTATTCTGCAGAAAATACATAATGCAGCTTAAGCATAACACCCAAACAAGATACCCTCCTCCAAGTCACATTTTGTACCACTTATGCTAATTGGCTGCCCGAATGCTGCAAGTCATGTCATTGCTTCCAGCTCTACACACTTCACCCTCAGAGACTAGAGTATGGAATAGATTTAGACAAGGATAAAAGGTTCACTGGAGTGGAAAGAACTCACACCGGGTCCCTTGAAACAACTTCTTCAGAAGAAGGTACTAGAGAGGTTAAGGTTGGATGGGCATTAAGCAATTCATTTTTTTCTGGAAAAGACTGAGCACTCCCTCAGTTAGATTTACAACTTTTGGGGCAATGGTTGTTAGGTTTCAGTGAGCACATCACCAGTTAGCATATCATGCTTCCAGTTTCTTCACTGACCAAATGCAGAATGGGGTCTGCACGTTTAGTTTGGGTATCTTTAGTGTATATAATAGCTTCAAAGATCTCGGAATTAATCCAACTGTCTAGGATTTGGCGATTTGCAAACAAATTGCAAAATCAGCAGTTTTGTAAAAAGGCAGCGCTTTTTACAAAAGTGCCTGCGAAATTCCTAAATTTGCCCAGCGTTGACCACTGAGCAAAATTAAAGAAGGGGATCATCGAGCAGGTGAAGTGTTTGTTTACTCACCTGCTGCGTTTCATCCCCCTGCCTGGAGGTGCCTGGAGAACACGGCTGCTACTTGGAGTTAAAGACAGAAACTTACAAATAGAAGTACGTGTAGAAATACTTTTAAAGAAAACTGTCAGAAAAGATGGTAAAAAGATAAGAATTCAAGGACTCATGTTTCTTGAAAATATCAAATAACCAAATGTAAAAAATATTCAATGTAATGACAAAAACAGTAAAAAAAAGTGTTAATAAAAGGCTTCCACCATACGTTCATTCTCAAGAGCTTTCCTCGGACCCTGTATTTTTTGACTTGGACAAAATTCATAAAACCTTTACAAGCAATGCATTGCAGCCTTTTCCTCCGGCCGAGCCACAACAAAATACTGTTACAATCATCTGCAAATTCCTTTTGTAATCACCTACCAAAAAATGCTCAGCTTTTATCATCAGTTTGATACCAAATCTGATATCTGTTTTTTTCCCTGAAGAGAGAAGTTACTTCTTCCTAAAACTCTGCCAGGCAAATGATATGCATGCGTACTAAGGGCAGTCTCAGGTCCTTTGAAAGTCATCCGGGGATATTCTCAAGAACGTGTGATAACTTTTGCCAAAGTAACTTAACTCAACGTACAACATTGCAGTCTACTGCTGGAAAATTACGCTGAGTTAACTAAGTATTCACAACACGGAGGCACCATGCGATAGGCCCCCGACAAAGCGTCAAATGTCCACGAAGAAGCCAACGTAAAGCCACAAAAATGCAAAACACAAGCGCCCAAAAAGTTGCGATGAGGCCAAACGCGATAGAAAAAGCAGCTAAAAGCAGCTGCAGGCCCGCAAATCCCACACGTCTGGTGGGAAAATGCACTATAATAGCGACCAAAAAAACACACCAAAAACAAAGTGCGTAGCAACATGGATGTACCCTGACCGAGTGCAGAGGTGAACGCGAACCCCAGAAGCCCCACAGACCACCAGCAATGAACAACGGGCTTGGGGAAGGCCAAGGAGAAGAGGGAGAGGAAGACGGGGTGCAGGGCGCAGGCAAACCAGATCAGCGTCATGGAGGTGACAGAACACTACCATCAACTGACCCACAATTGGACCACCGTAAATGCATTTGGAGTGTCGAGGAGGTCAATGGAGGAGGCCAAGAGGCGCTGGCATGATGTGAAAACAAAACCAAGGACAAACCTGCTGCCAACAGAAAGGCAGCAACGGCGACAGGAGGTGGGATTCCTGAGCCACAGTTGGAGCCTGTTGGAAATGGAGGCCACAGTCATCAGTGTGGAGACGGAGCAAGGAGTTGGGAGTACGGACACAGCTCAATAGGACCTGGCACAACATCAACAGGGCGAGTAACAAATAGGGACTGAGGGGCCCGGGAGGAGATGGGCACAATGGCACACATGCAGAATGATGCGTCTCACACTGCACACCCACAATGACCCTGGATCATGACCCTGATCCCCATGGCACACTGCAGCACACACACATAGCAAGAACAGCACATCCACATTGGCGACAATGTGATACAATGTGCAACGTTGACACTGCAGAACAGAGGACACAACTGGCTCCGTACATGCGCAGGAACAGGCCAACTACATCCAACAGAGCAGGAAACTGTGAGATGGGAATGTACACATACAATCTCAAATCCATCATGTAGTCCAAAGGTCCACTGTCCACCATCAAAATCCAGCACCTCCCAAACAGTCACAATGTACATTGCCATACAGTATGCATGTAAACAAGATCAATGCGCCAACATACATGTCAACACAATGTCCACATGCCTCTCCCCTTCACATAGCAGAGGAACAAACAACACCTCCAGCAGAGCAGACCAGACAACTCATCAGTGATACCGGAGCAGACCACCACACCTTTGACACCGTCACCCTACAACATCTCATGGACATACCAGGCAACCCACCACCAGGGCAGCCAAGCTACATAGAGTAGAACCCAGCCCCTGCACAGACTACACAGCAGGAAGTACCCACAAGCACGGCTGGCTTACAACATGCCACTGAGCAACACATGCCATTGCAATGCCTGGTGTCAGATAGCCAAAAGTAGGTGGCCAAACAGGTGCAGGTGGGCTCCGAACCCATGGAAGACAAACTAGATTACATACGTGGGTGTCTTATACCCTTCAGGGACCACCTACACCCCCACAAAGGAGACCCACACCGCTACAGAGACACATGCATATGCACATTTGCAGTACAGAACCACACCGAGAGGCACTCAATTATCATTCCAACACCCACATCAGCTCAGCGTACCACAACCCTGTCCACTCCTCTTACGTATTGAGTGGGTAACGACAAAGCAGCATGTCCAAGCTCTAACCTGCTGCCTGAGGTGACATGCCTGCGTCCGCTGTACACAGCACAATGTAATGTCGTAGGGCCCAGGGCCCTCATGCATACAACATGACCACAGGGACACACTCAGACAGTATGTGGAACTGGCTACAGGCAAGTGTGCCTGGTCTCTTAATGGGCAGGGCCACATGTGCAGTGAAGCCTGTGCTGGATGTGTGTGGGGTGAGTGTAAGCCAGCCCGCACGTAGTGGTTGGTGCTGGCAACAACATGAACAATGAACACCATCAAAACAGAAACTGAAAACACCAGCATAAAAGAGACAATTACTTAGCAACATGGAGTAGCCGGATCAAGTACAGAGGTCACACAGTATGCAAACAGAAGTGTCCATGAGTTGCACTGCACTGAGGTTGGGGCACTAGAGCTGAGCCCGCTCAAGGGTGTAAATTATTTAGGATTGTGTCCCTTCAGGAAATACCTGATGCAGCTGCAATGGGGTATGTTACACCTGCATCTTCTTCCTCAACATCATCCCAGGACTCCCACACTGCCTGAGGTGACATTGCTGTGCAACCTCTCCACAGCACAAAACTCAATCAGTAATGGTCCATGGGTTGCAGTGCACTGAGTCAGAGGCATCTGGAGTGCTGAGCAGGGTATCAGGCAGATGATGGCTTCCACGACAGGTGTGAGCAACTCCGTTAGTCTGCCAGTACCACTGTTTTGACTGGCAGATGGCGGTTGGAGGTGGTCCTGGCGATGGTGGCGTGTGCCTCCTGCAGTGATGCGACATCTGGGCAGGTCATGTCTCGATTTGATGTGTGAGACCTGGTGGACCGCAGTTGAGGCTGAGGCTGCGGGCAGCGCAGGGCCACAGACACATGTTGTTGACAAGCCCAAGGCCATCATCTCAGAAGCAATCCAATGTTCAATCAGACAGGGTCCCTGACTTGAGCTGCACAGAATTAGTGGCCCCGGATGCACAGCGGCCGGCACAGGCGCACTGCCACGGGACAGTGACTTACGGTCCACTGAGTTAGGGCCACGCGGACTGACCGGGTCCTCGACGATGTCCAAGGGGGATGTGGCGGTGGGTTGCAGGGGACAGTGGAAGGTGTCCTCCAGGGTATGATGCAGAGGGCAGTAGCCATCCGGAAGCTTGAAATGGAGGAGTGGAATGCTACAGCCTAGTTTCCACCACCAATTCGGTATCAGCTACATGAGGTTGAAGACAACCCCCTAGTCCATAGACTCAGACGCCACCAAAGTTCAACCAGAAAGTGTCCATTAATGCCGGGGAACAGCCTTAGTGGCACCTAGGCTGAGAGGGGATGCAGTCTGCGATGATGCTGGTACAATGATATGGACTCTGCCATTGCTAAATCAAGACTCAGTCCCAAATGTGTGACCTACTCGGCAGCGGTGTAGGCCGGAGGCAACGGTCAGCAGTGGCCCACATCCATGTGTCGTTGGCTCGAGAAGCACCACCACTCCCTTTGAGCCTGTGGTGGGCAATGACATTTCTGGTGTTGGGTCTGTGAGGCTGGTGCGTTTTCTGAGGGTCACTACCTCGGTGATGGTCTGGGGAGGTGGGGGTGCTGGGGGGGGGGTGACGGTGGGTGTTGTGGCCCTGTTGGGGCTCCTATCTGCATGGTCAGTGGCACCATGGCATCTGTTGCCCTCCATGGGTTGCTCTGGCCTTGGCTCCCTTTTCTGGTACAGGCTGTCGTCCGACTTTACACCAGGTCAGAACAGGAGTTCATTTTGAGGAGTGGTGTTGTCACTTTTTTTTTGCGCGGGAACGTCTACTCTGCATCTCATTAGCAATAGTTGCGGGGGGCATCTGTGGCAATGTTTTTCGCGGCTGCTATCGCAGGTTAACTGGTGATATGGGCGGTTTGCACCAGCTTGTGAATAGGGCGATGTATTTATCGCCATCTTGACTGCGATAAAGTGCTGTTAACTTGGCGATAACTCCATGAGAATATGCCTCATAGTGTTTCATGTAAAGAAACCACTATTTTTCCACACAGCAAAGTATTGCATTTGAAATGGCATCTCCGATTCTACTTGACTCCAAATCAAAATAATCGTTTGATGTTAGGATGTCATTCAAGTATTCGGACCAATCCAGCAGAGATAACTTATATGGATCTATCTCTATTTTCATACCTTGCAGGGGGCTACGGAGGGGGTGTGGTGCTGAAGTTGTGGGTATTGAGGGGCATAGTGTGCAGAAAATCTGGTCTACTGAGGGATTGAGAGATTGGTTGGGGCAATGATCTGCTACGTACCTGCTAACGTGCACAATGGTCTAACTGTGTGAGGAGGGGCCGGGCCGCGTGATGATAGGTACTTAAGAGGCACTTTTACCCCCCCCCATGCCCTCGAGCCCCCTCCTCCAAAAAAAAGAAAGAAACTTGCTGAGACTGGTGCTGCTGTCATTGGGGTTTTTCACAACTCTTAATCAGGCCATCCAGGATTTCACGATGTGCAAACAAATTGTGAAATCAACAGTTTTATAGAACTACTGCTTTTTTTTACAAAAATGCTTGCAAAATCCTTTTATTGGCCCAGCATTGACCCCTGGGCCAAATAAAAGGAGGAGGTCGGCGAGCAGGTGAGGTGTTTGTTTTTTCACCTGCTGTGTTGCATCCACCTGCCTGGAGGTTCCTGGAGGACACTGCTGCTGCTAGGAGGAAGCAGTAATTAGAACCCCGCTCTTCTGCATACCCAAAGGGCCTGTAGCTAGGTATCTGAGGGCAGCTATTTCCCTCACTAGGAGGCATCATCAAGAAGAACATTGGTGGCCTCTTCTGGACCACAGTGTACATTTTGGGAGCCCTTCAACTTGCCTGATGTGCAGTAACAGTTGCAGTGGTGGGCTGCGACAAAGTGCCTGCTTCTTTCAGAAGTGCTGAAATCGTCTTGGCAAACTACAATGCTGCTGAGACTGCCCGCACTGCCCCAGGAGCAACACAACAGTCCTGCTTAAACATATGGATGCTATATCATTATCCCAATATCAACAGTGCAGGCTAGGTGTGAAGTGCTGATACTATTGGTAACATCGGTAGAGACATACTAAGAAGTGGTGCTAGTCCTTCTGTGATGTGCCAGCACAATCTCAGTACAATTGTCCTGCTGAGAGGCACCAGTATTCCATTAGCTGTATAAAGCTCCTGCCAGGTGGGAAGGAGTAATCTCAGAGCATATAATATTTTTCTTCTGAAAAATTCAATGACTGCCCTAGTAACACTAAGAAATACTACGACATGCAAGTACTGTCTTTATTAAAAATACCACAGTCCTGCAGAAGAATTCCAGTGTGTTTTAATGCACCTTCTGAGGCATTCACGAGGCATAACTTCCCAGTTCATGTAAGATACATCATTATTATGTCAGGTGATTGAGCAGGGAAGAGACAAAATATTTTGTGAACCCCTTGTAAAGTTAAACTCTCATAACCATAACAGAATTAACAGAATGAAGCATGTTAACTGATCAACAAAATGCACTTAAACATTTTACATTACACATTGGAAACTAATTGCTGTTTGCAAAAATAATATACTACTAATTGTAAACGAGTCACACTAATATAGACCTGTAATAATATATATTTAATCAAATAAGCGTGTGTATTTGTGCTTAAAAGTAGAGAAAAATATTTCATGGCAGGAGAAAAATACAATAGGTAAGTTAAATGATGCTATCTGTTTGCTTATGCTAGGTAACAACTAACTGGGAAAATTAGAATGGAGGGAAGTAAACAGAAGGGCTATAATTCTAAATCTAATTTATGTTGTGTTTGTTTTTGCATTAGTTCTAATTGACACCTGCGCGGCTTGACTGTGGAAAATAGCTGTTTACTGAATCGTTGACATCACTTCGAGATGTGCGTTTGGTAGATTGTGTGAATATAATGGCCTGTACATGGAGTCAGCGATGTCAAGGTCAGCTTGGTCTAAAGTGAGGAAGCATGCCAAAGGATGCCTGCATCTAAAATCGTGTGAAAGAAACAGCATTGAAAAATAATAATGAAAAGTGTTACAAAAGGAGAATGACAAGCACAAATCTGAGATGAATGCCATGGGAAAGATTTTGAGGATGACATTGCTAAAATGCAAACTGGTTTGGCAAGGAGTACATCCGGTGATCATCACCACCCCTCTAATGGACCAATCAAAAATAACTGTGGACCCTAAAAGATTCAATTTTAAGTTAGATAGTTAGAGAAATAGGGTATAAAAAGGTCTGTGCAAAAGAGAGAAAAAAAGGTTACTCCACAGATTTTATTTTGCACCATGACATGCTGTCAGTTTGGCCAATTTTATGGTGGTAGAGACTTTGAAATATTTTTGGACTTTACCTTTTGATGGAGCAAAGAAGATGATCAAATGCAGAGTTTTTATTTTGGAAGGGAGGCATTGAGGAGAATAGAGAGACACTTTGGGAACCTATGCGACTCTGTCATTTGCTTATGACAGATGGGTAATATATTTTTCTAAATTTCATTTTCTTTAACATGTACTAATTAAAATGCTTAAAGTTTGCTTGTCTAAATAAATACAAT
The DNA here is from genome assembly GCF_964261635.1 of Lissotriton helveticus. Lineage (NCBI taxonomy): Eukaryota > Metazoa > Chordata > Amphibia > Caudata > Salamandridae > Lissotriton > Lissotriton helveticus. The sequence goes on from NC_136061.1 coordinate 450,298,153, forward strand.
ATTTTGTATAAATGTCATGACTGAATAAATGCTAAAGTTATAGGATTACTATGATTGAGCTGGCCTTAATCACCATCAACTGATTTCTACTAGTTGGTCCAGCGACCAAATAGCAGTTGGTCCAGCGACCAAATAGCAGAGTACCTTGATGTATTGTTTTCCGGGTTAACAGGTTAGCATTGATATCGGAAATGTTGAAATGTATATAATGTATAAAGTATAGAGTTTAGGTACCCCGCTAACCAGCAGCTCGCCTTCTTTCTCGCTGATTCAGGAGTAGTGTGTGTGTGTGTGTGTGTTACTCGCGATGCTATGGGCCCCACCGATGAGTAGAAATAAGTTGCTCCGGGGTTAAGTGGGATGAGTATTGAGGGTTGTTGGAGAGCTCCGCTGGATCACAGGTCCCACAAATGTTACAAGGGAGGGAAGTTGATGTATGCAGGTCACTCCACCAGGACCAAGGACTTATCTGCCCACCCTGTTAGACCCAAATGACTCTCATAGCTCCCATTCAGCACTCATTCCCCACTCACGCACCACCAGCGAAGCAGACTGAGCTGTAACATATATGAGGCAAGGGGGATGGTGGAAGGTCAAGGTGACCTCAGACATGTCTATTCTGCAGGAAATGGTGTATGTTCTACGGTGCCTTGTTCTCTTCATGTGGGCACAGGGTTCAGGGCTTTCTGAACCCAGTAGTGAATGGGTCACATACAATGAAGTAACAATGGCCCCTCAGCCCCTGCGTTGTGTGCACGGGTGACGGGTCCCTGGCCTGAAAGCTCCTGCCTAACTGGGTCCACAGCATGGGGGGCACTTTGCAGGGGGTCCTCTCAAGGTTTGTTACACCACTGCAATGACATTTGTGTTTCCTACCCCATGTTACATGGAGGCTTTTGTCTTTTTGGCAGGCTGCTAACATCCACCTTTTAATGACCACAACCCACTCTCCTCCCTTTGCTTGCATTTACATACCGTCTGAAGGATCCACACGTTTCTGGGAACTGCACTTCGTGTTTCCTATGCCTGTGGCACTGCCTCTTCGAGTAGGGGTTGTTTACCTGTGCCATCAGAAAGGCCTGAACGCAGCACACACAACATATTCAGCAAATCACAAGTGGACTTAAACGTTCATGCGGTAAATCACTAATATCTCATATGTCCGCCTCAAAGATGAAATGACCACATGGATCTTTCACAACGGAAAATCTCCATGCCTTTAGAGCATCACACGTTCAGTGAGCATAGAACACTGCCAACTTCCCACATTTGTGAGGTGACCACAAACACAAGAGTTGGTGGAGAAACAGTCATTTAATACCGTTCAACTCCTCAGCTTCCAGGGAATAAACAAATAGTCCCAGAAGCATTGAATACATACATTCTATCACCAAGGTAATGACCAACCCGGTGATAACAGAACATTAATACATCATAGACATGGCTGACATTACTACAATTTGTCAGACCACTATCGAACTGGCAGTATATTCCCTTCCCAAACAAAATCTCTCTTGCCCTAGCAGAACACGAGTAGACAGGAAACTCCATATCTCTCTACACATGGCAGGAAACCACTGAAGTGGGACAGCTCTAACCCTCCCGGGTGTGTGTACAGGCACCTCCTTTTAATTGTCCATTTGTCTGTGAAGCTATAATTATAGAAAGGCAGTGCCCAAATATTCATATATCTGGCACGTGACACTTGAAGTGTGCGCAGGCATGAGGTGAAATCTCCCTACCCAGGGCAAACCACATTCACCCACATCTCCCTCAACAGGGCATATCACAAGCGAAGTGAACAAATGCATCATCCCTCCTCTGACAGATAATTTCAATTTTTGTGCCGCTAAATTCCCGTTTTTGTGCCGCAACATTGACTAATTTATGCCGCAATATCATGGGGGTCAAATTAATACATGTTTTGCTGAGATAAGAGCTTGGAAACACAGATCAGTTATTTTTTCTTTGCATTTCTGATTTCTGTGGTAAAAAAAAACACGACTTAACTTGGAGATTTTTAATGTATGAGCTGGAGATGCGGAAAAGAAGCACACTGTCCCGGTCTGGAGGAAACAACACCATTGACACCCCCAGATGGTAAAATTAACTATAAAATCAGACAGCTGCCACCAAAAGAAAAAGATGCAAAAACATTTTCAATTGACTTCACCCATGTGCGGGTCTAAAAGAAGCCCTGCTAACCAATATTCTAATTTCACACTGCCTCACATATATTTATAAATTCATATTGACTGTATATTGGCTAATGGCATTTTCTAATGAGTATGGAAAGAACGTTTTGTAAAACATTTTCTGAGCATTAAAAAACATTACAGCTGTACAATGTCTACAGTTTGAGATATTAACCACTTGTCTACATGATCCCATCAGGTGGCTCATGGCGCCCCCGCCGCTGTATCTCCTGTACTCCAGGGTCACATCTAGTATCGATGTACTCTGTATTTGGGCTCTTCATAGAAGATCTGTACCCATCATTCACATGACAGGAGTGGATGTCATTGAGGTGAAACTGATCATAAAGGTTTGAGCAGTTGTCTGTGAAGTTCATCATCTGTCCTCCAAAATCGCCCCTCCTGTAACCACGGATTCTGAAGGAACCGATGCTGTAATGATAAAAAGAGCAATGAATTAACATGGATTTGAAGTTGGTAGATTTTCACTAGATACCATATCTGTCGGGTTTTGTTATGTTATTTATTCCCTTGTTGCTTTAAGAGCTCGTGATGTGCTCTGTAGAATGTGTGATGTCAGGGTTGGAATGTGGACTGATGGGGTTGAAGGGTGGCAGTTATGCTGTAGTGGATCCTGGGACGGAGCTACCTCCTGGCACTCACCTGTATTGTTAGCTTATCTTAATAAAGCTATCATCTATATCTGCCTGCGTCCCTTCATTACAATTGGCGACGATGGACAAATGAAGGAACCCATTAATATGAAGAGGAAACCTTTTCTGGTGATTTTTATCGACTTCAGGAATTAAAGAGGAACAACCTTAAGTGTGGACACTGTTGTATATATTTCCTACTTCTATTTTCATTACTACCTTACCTCATTGCGTTCCAGAATGTAAGTGGCTCTGAACTCCTCCTGGTATTCTAGGTTGAGTCAGTTTGTGCCTGGCCAGCTCCTTATGAAGATGTCTTGCTGTTAAACTGCGCAATAAACCAATTGCTATGCACAGAAGTCTCCAAGGTATTTACTACAATTTATGGCGACGATTTGAAGCTGGTCAGAGATACCTGTGGTCATCTTCGACGTTCCAAGAAGATTTAGGTCGTTTTTGTGCTAACATAACAGCGGACGAGTGATCTTCTAAAAAGGTGAAGAACCCGACGTGTGCAGCCTCTCTGTCTACTCTACGCCAGCAAAATTTGGGACAATTGTAGGACAATCGTGAGTACAGCGTTTCAAGCGCGAGCACATCGGCAACCGGTACTGTTGCTAGGCGCGCTGTATATGATGTCACCGCGTTAGTCAAACGCAGCTCAAGCACTCACGCATGCGCAATCACCTTAGCGCAAAGCATCTATGCGTTCCACGCCTCACGCTGATGCGTTCCAAGCCTCGAACTGAAGTGGCGGCCATTTTATAGAGTATTTACATCGTAATTACAGTGTCTAAAGAATTTCTTCGAGCGTTTTCGAGCAGAAGCCTAACGATCAATAAGCATAGAAGTTCCTCAAAGGACTGTTCTGAACAAAATCTAACTGTGCACTGAATCTAATTGAAGGTATGTCAAAAAAACGGAATTTTACATTTTAGCTAAAAAAAACAAAAAATAAATAAATAAATAAATATTGTGAACTCTTCCATATTGACTTTTCAACTGGTTATTTTATATATAAATAATTCAAATTTATAACATGACACAACAAATCCTGGTTACCTTACCACCACAATTTTTAGCTGAACCTGGCACACCAGAAATACCATGGGAAGATTGGTATATAATGTTTGACAACTACCTCGAAGCACTAGATGGTCAAGAATTCTCAGCAAAAAAAAAAAAAGCTATTCTTTTAAGCACACTTGGCAAAGAGGGGCAGAGAGTCTTCAGATTTTTACCTATAGCCTTAAGAGCTAATGGGCAAGAAATGGACGATGAGTTCAAGGAAGCTGTAGCAAGATTGGAAGTAAGATTCTCGAAAGAAGAGAATCTAGTCATGAACCATTATAAATTTTACACTCAACGACAAAAGGAGTCTGAATCTATAGATGATTTTGTAGCTCAACTCAGAGAGTTGTCCATCAAATGTAAATTCGGTGTCATGACTGACGAACTCATTAGAGATCAACTTATAGTACAATGTTCAAATAAGAAAATTCAGGAAAGGTTATGGGCAGCAAAGAATCCTTCGCTCAAGGATGCCATTGATCTAGCAAAGGTCATAGAGGAATCTAGCAAATGTATGAAGGCTCTCGATTCCCACAAAGTGAACCCTCAACAAGAAGTATCAGTAGTTTCTGATAAGAAAAGCCTGACGGAATGTGAACATTGTGGTGGGGATAACATTGCAGTGGTAAAGTATAAGCCAAAATTTCCACAAAAGAAAAATTTCACTAGCTACAAAGTGTGCAATACATGTGGAAGTAGTAGTCATTCTTCGGAAGCAAAGTTTTGTTTTGCGGCAAACAAGGAATGTCTCAAGTGTGGCAGAATGGGACACTTCTCGAAGATGTGCAAGGCAAAACCTAAGCAAAGAGTTGCTACTGTTGAGGATTACCTTCTTGAAGGAGAAGCTGAGAGACTTTTAGTAATCGATGAAATAGATGTCGTTGGTGAGGATCCTAGACAGAACAGACCGAAGGCTATTTTCAAGATTGACTCTCATGAAGTGTCATTGATGGTAGATACAGGGTCACGTCATACCATCATTCCCAGATTTATTTTTGACACTTTCTGGAAAGGGATGAATTTGAACGAAAGTGACATATCACCTAAGGGTTTCAATGGCCAGAAGATAGAAATTCTTGGTTTCTTTGAATCCGACATCTGTTTTGAAAAGAGATCAACTTGGGGCAAAGTGTACGTTTCCATTGATGGTCCTCCCATCCTAGGCTGGATTCATCAATATGATTTGTACATTGTCATCAATCCAAGAGCCAAGAATCAGATCATGGTAGTGGATGATGACACTATAGAATCCATTCTTGATGAATTTAGTTCGGTGTTCAAAGCTGAACTTGGTGAGCTGAGAGGTTACTCTCACTTCATCAAGCTGAAGAAGAACAGCTTACCTGTACAACACCGGGTCAGAAGGATTCCCATCTCTATCCGTGAGGATGTGAGTGCACTGATTGAGGAGATGCTTCAGTCTGGAGTCATAGAACCAACCGAAGCATCAGCCTGGGTTTCTCCTGTAGTTATTTCTAAGAAAGCTGATGGTAAACTTAGGTTCTGTGTGGACCTCAGGGCCTTAAATAAGTGTATTGTAGCAGACACCTTTCCCTTACCAAACATCTCAGAGATGGTGTCAACTCTTCAGGGAGCAAAATACTTCTCAAAACTGGACCTGAAGAGTGCCTATCACCAAGTCAAGCTTCATGAGTCCTCGAAACATATCACCGCCTTTATCACTCCGGAAGGCATCTTTCAATTCACTCGCCTTCCCTTTGGTTTGATATCGGCGGCGAGTGTATTCCAAAGGTTAGTCACTGAAATTTTCAAGGGGTTAAAAAATGTAGTGTTCTTCCAGGACGACATCCTGGTTTTTGGCGAATCTGTTGCTGAACACAATCATGTCCTGAGGAATGTCCTACATAGGATCTGGGACACTGGTCTTACCTTGCGGAAAGAGAAATGTTCCTTTCTAGTTGAGGACATTGAATATCTGGGTCATGAGATATCCTCTAGTGGAGTAAAACCAAAGAAAGATCTCATGGAGGCTATACGTTCTGCTCCTTGTCCTACTGACAAGGACCAGTTACGTTCTTTCATGGGATTGATAGAGTACTATTCTAAATTTGTAGAGAAATTTTCAGAAAAAACACTACCCTTGAGAACCTTACTTAAGAAAGGATGCAAATTTGTGTGGGGACATGAACTGGAAGTGTGCTTTAATGACATCAAGGACGCCATTTCCATTGCAAAAGTCTTAGCACCTTTTGATACAATTTTTTTTTAACGTTGTTAGTTGATGCTAGTGCTTGTGGAGTTGGTGCTGTTCTGATGCAGTCACATAAAGATGGCGAGAGGCCCATTGCTTTTGCTTCCCGCACTCTTTCTCGATGTGAACAGAATTACTCGGTCATCGAGAAAGAGGCTTTAGCTGCCGCATGGGGCACACATCATTTCCGCACTTATTTGTGGGGTACACGATTCAATCTCAAGACTGACCATAAGCCGCTTATCAGGATACTTTCCCCTGGTGGTGCAGCCTGCAGTTCCCCAAGGTTGGCGAGGTTAGCTTCCAAATTCCAGGAGTATCACTTTGATATATCTCACATACAGGGTTGGAGAAACTTTCAGGCTGATTGTTTATCTAGGTTGGCTGTACCGACTAAGTCTCAATCTAGTGAGACGTTCAGTCTTGAGGGTACTGATGAAAGCATTGCTTGGATTAATGATGTTATTTTCCTAGGTGCTAGTTCTTTTTCGCGTATAGATTGGTTGGAGGCTATGTCTAAAGATTGTGTTTTGCAGGAAGTCATTCAATTGATCAAATTGGGTACACAGAGAGAAAGTTGTGTCCATGTTTCTGTACATCCTTTCCTAAAGATTATTGATGAATTGTCTGTATGTGAAGATAATGTCATAATGCGTGGAGACAAATTTGTTCCTCCTGCTGATTTGAGACCCAAACTTATTGCTATAGCACATGAAGGGCATTTGGGACAAACATTAACACAACAAAGACTCAAGTTGAACTTTTGGTGGCCCAGTATGGACTCATCCACCTCTTCCTGGGTTGAAGATTGTCCTACCTGTAAGATGGGAGAGAAAAGATTGAACATTTCTGCAGGTTCTCAGATAGGGGAGTTGAAGTTTCCAGAAGTACCGTGGCATACTATATGTCTTGACTTTATAGGTCCAATGAATGAACTACCTGTGTCTCAGAGGTTTGCTATTGTTGTAGTAGATTGTTTTTCAAAATGGTTGTCAGTCGAATTTTTGAAGGACATCACTACTGATACGACCATAAGATATTTGAGGTCATTGTTTTTCATGGAAGGTTTTCCTAATGTCATCATTACTGACAACGGAACACAGTTGGTTTCTCATGACATGCGCTCATTTCTAGCAAGTTCTGGTATTTCACATCACAGAACATCACTCTACAATCCCCAAGGGAATGGTCTTTGTGAGCGTTTAAACAGGTTAGTCAAAGGAACCATCCAGATGGCTGTTTCTAAGGGTTCCTCAGCTTCAGGTATGGTTCGTGAAATGGTTTATGCTTATTGCACTACTTTACATGGTTCTCAGAACAAGTCTCCCTTTGAGATAATGAGAGGTAGGACCCCCAGTACGAAACTGACTCCCTCTTGGCTTAAAGATTTAGTCTCTCAATCAGATGTGACAAAAAAATGCTCTTACGTCTGGGTCCTTTACTTCAGCTGTACAGACGTCCTCTAGCAATAAGGTGGTGGAGCCCGTTCCTAGCAAAATATCTAAAGGTGACCTCGTTAAAGTGAAATCCGATAGGATTTCTGGAGGTTTGTCTGAATTCAGAGGTCCCTTTTTAGTGAAGAAAGTTTACCCTTACTATGTGGTGCTCTCCAATGGAGAGAAATGGAGTTTGAGGAGAGTGGCTCTATATCAGAAAGCTTGTTCTGATACTGGTTCTCAAATATCTGATACTGATTCTCCTCAGGTTCAACATGATTGTAATAGTGGTTCTTCTGGTTACATGTTCATCTCTTCTCATGTTCCATCTTCCTCCAATTCTGTAGAAGGGTTGAGTAGGAGGGATGGTGGCGGCGATGCTCCTGATGTTCCATCCAGTAGTGGAGCATCAAACCAGTCTGTTCTTTCACCAATCCATGACCTACATCAGCCACCTTCAAAATGTCCAAGATCTCGTAGACCACCGTTATATCTAAATGATTACTGTTGTGATTGAACAGACATCTAATGAACCAAGGTATTTTCCCCATTTTATCATTGTTCCTTGTTTTATCTTTTTCCTAATAATCTTCTTTTAGTTACGAGTAGGTAATTACTTTTCTCATGACATTTATTTCTTTTGTTTTCAACGAGAGAAGATGTGTTGTATATTATTCCTACTTCTATTTTCATTACTACCTTACCTCATTGTGTTCCAGAATGTAAGTGGCTCTGAACTCCTCCTGGTATTCTAGGTTGAGTCAGTTTGTGCCTGGCCAGCTCCTTATGAAGATGTCTTGCTGTTAAACTGCGCAATAAACCAATTGCTATGCACAGAAGTCTCCAAGGTATTTACTACAGACACCTCGAACACTTTATCTCCGGTGGAGGGAATCACTCTGGACACGCCGGTGTATGTGGAAAAGGTAGCGTAACAGAATAAGATTACTTATCTCCTTTAAGTTGGCTGGCCCCGGTCGCAAGGTTTCCGTTGAAGAATATTCCGAGCGGCATTTTTTTTTAAGTGGGATCGAGATCCAGCACGCGCCGCGCGCAGCTGTAGCGCGAGAGACAGAAGCTGCCTGGAGACACCGGATGATGTCAAAGTTAGAGGAAAGACCCTAACTACGTGAGGCCACGTTGCGTGATCTTACGTGGTGGACATCTTTATTGCTTTTCCTGTTCCACCGGAGCAACGCGAATGAGGAGATGGTTTCTGTAAACAAATCTGAACAGATCTACGCAATGAAAAGGAATTAACGGTGACTTTATTTTTTTTTCTTCCTTTTCTCTTGAGTAATTCCTCCTTATTGACTCATATAAAATATAAGACATGTTGGGCGCAGAGTGAAATTATTTTTAAGGCAGAACAGTATTTTTTTTTAATACAGGTGAGGGAGTCGGGCAGGAGCAAACAGATTTGCCACTATTTCTCTTGGTGTATTATTCGAATTATTAAAAAAAAAAAACTGTGGAAGTTGTATGTGATGGACCAAGGTGATACAAGTGAAGCCAGTGGAAGTACAAGTATAGTAATGGCTCAACAGAATTTTATGATTATTCCCCCTGAACCTTTTTGGGCAACTGGTACAAAGCCGGTTATTAAATGGATTGAGTGGAAGGAGTATTTTATAAACTATGTTGAAGCGATCGATGAAGGAAAGAAAATTAAACCGGAGCAAAAGAAAAGGATTTTATTACATTCATTGGGCCCGATTGGTTTGAAAACTCATTCACGCATGAGCAAGGTTGAGGACTTAAATTTGGATGTTTTTGAAAATTGCATTAAAGACATGGATAAATATTTCGCACCCAAGGTATGCATTGGTGTAACGAGGCATAAGTTCTTCCAAAGAAAACAAACAAAACAGGAGACTGTTGATGACTGGGTGGACGACTGAAGAAGTTGGCTATTGATTGCAATTTCAGAGACTTACACGATGAACTAATAAGGGACCAACTGGTTATGCATAACAATAATACTACATTACAGGATAGGTTATGGGTGAATGGCGATGCGCCTTTGGATGATGTTTTGGCCATTATGAGAAAAGCAGAAATGTCGGGCAGGTGTTCATCGGTGGTAAAAGAAACAGAAGAGGATAAGAGCGCAAATACAGTTTGTAAAATACAGACCACCTACAAACCACAGAATAAATTTCAACCAGGCTTACAGGGAAAGGAGTTAAGCCAACCTTCTAGATTTCAGAAATTTGATGTGAAAAGAGAGGAACGAAGATGCTATCGCTGTGATAGCAAGGAACACTTAGCATACAGCAGAAATTGTCCTGCTTTAAGAAAGAAATGTTCAATATGTGGATTATTAGGCCATTTTAGCAAAATGTGTCGAAGAAGAAGCAATGTTAAATACATATGGGATGAGGAGGAAATTGAACAGGTTGAGGATGAAAGTGAATGTGTGAAAAATGTAAGAGGAAATTATGTGATTAATATTTCGGAAGAGTCGTTACAAGGCAAACCCCTATGTAATATCTCCTTGGGAGGTGTGGTTGTGGAGGTATATGCGGACTCTGGGTCTCCCTACACTATTGTCAATGAGGATGTATGGAAGAAGAATTTTGTGGGTAAAATTGGAGGACAGTTGTATGAGTCGGATATTAACCCCATTGGATTCACAGGCAAGAGGATTCAAATGCTAGGTTACAGATGGCTAACATTTTTGTTTAAGAGAAGGAACACAAGAGGGAAGTTGTATGTATCTAAGATTGGGCCGTCGGTATTGGGGTGGTTTGACCAGAAAAATTTGAACATCATCCTAGACCCCAATAGTGAGGAGAAAGTGTTGGTGGTGGATGAGCAAAGTAAATTGAGTGATGTTTTACGCAAAGAATTTCCAAGAGTATTTAGTGAAGTGTTGGGGAAGTTACAAGGTTTTGAGCATAAAATACAACTTAAGACTAACGCGGTACCTAAGGTTCACAAGGTGAGACCCATTCCGATGTTAATCAGAGAGGAAGTAAGAAAAGAGTTGCAAGGTCTGTTAGCGAAGGGGATCATAGAAGAAGTGGAGGCGTCTGAGTGGATTAGTCCTATTGTTGTCGCACGTAAGCCTAACGGCAAGATCCGGCTGTGCATTGATTTACGCCATCTTAATAATAACATTGTTGTGGAGAAATTTCCATTACCGAAAATTAAAGAAATGGTCTCCCTGTTGGATGGTGCTTCATGGTTCTCTACCATAGACCTTTCAGCTGCGTATCACCAGGTGGAGTTAGAACCGGAGTCAAGGAGTCTTACGGCATTCATCACGCCGTTTGGTTGTTATCAGTTCAAACGGATGCCTTTCGGGCTGGCATCAGCTGCTGCTGTCTTCCAGCGACTGATGTACAGATTGTTAGGGAACATGGAGATGATCTCATTTTTCCAGGATGATATTTTAGTTGCTGCTAAGGACCAGGAAGAGCATGATGTCAAGCTAAGACAAGTTTTAAAGGTGTTGGAGAAAGCTGGGCTTACTGTTGAGTTGTCAAAATGTAAATTTAGTCAGAGGAACGTATCTTATTTAGGTCACATTATTAGTGAAGAAGGTGTCAGGCCCAAACCGGAATTGATTGAGAATATCGTGAACTCGGGAGCACCTTGTACCAAAGAAGAGGTGAGGGCATTCCTTGGGATGGCGGAGTATTGTGCGAAATTTGTGAGCAATTTTGCATCTAAGACCTTTAACATAAGGAATTTGCTGAAAAAAAATATCAAATTTGACTGGACAAAGGATTGCCAAGACGAATTTGTTAGGATCAAAGATGATTTACAACATGTCAATGCCTTAGCTAGTTTTAACCCTAATTATGAATCTTTGTTGACAACTGATGCCAGTGATAAGGGTCTGGGGGCTGTGTTAGCACAAGTGGATGGTCAAGGGAAAGAAAGGATAATTTTATTTGCTTCCAGAGCACTGTCACCTGCTGAGGTAAGGTATCCTATCATTGAGAGGGAGGCGTTAGCGTGTGCGTGGGCATTGGAGCATTTCAGAGCTTTTGTTTGGGGCAAACCAGTGGTCATTCGCACGGATCACCGACCGTTGGTGAAAATTTTGTCATCGGAGGGGATTTCTGGAGCTTCAGCAAGAATGGCCAGGTTATCCTTGCGCATGAGAGAGTACATATACAAGATGATTTACTTACCTGGCAGGGACAATCTAGTTGCTGATTGTTTGTCGAGATTGCCTTCTCCACTTGAAGAGTGTGCAGATGACCCTTGGGGTGCTTTTAATGTAGCTCTGGTGCACGATTCGGGAGCTCCTGCTATTAGCAACGAAGAATGGTTAGTAGAGCAGGAGAAGGATGTGGAACTCAAGAGGGTTCTAGAATATATATGGAAGGGGTGGCCTAAGAAATGTTTCAGAGATGATGGGTTAAAAGCCTTTTGGGAGGTAAGAATGGAGTTATCTCTCGAAAAGAATGTACTCTTTAGGGGCGATAGAGTCATTCCCCCTGTCTCGTTGAGACAAAAGATTTTGGAATTATGCCATGAAGGGCATTTTGGAATTGGTAGGAACAAAGTGATTGTTAAAAATATGTTTTGGTGGCCAGGGGTTGATAAGGATACGGAGAAATTTGTGAGGAGTTGTAAGGTTTGTTGTTCTGCTGACAAGACTCTCAGAACTCTGAAACCAAGCATGAGTGAGGGATTGATTCCTGGTCTTCCCTGGGATACCATTGCTGTCAACATTATTGGACCTTTGGGTGCCATGAGTGAATTTGGTCTGGTTGCTATAGACTTATTTACTAAGTAGCCTATAGTCAGGTTTGTTGACAAGGCGGACACTGTTTCTGTTTTGAAATTTCTAGATAAGATTTTTATCATGGAAGGTCTGCCAAGTTGTATTCTCACTGATAATGGCATTCAGTTTCTGTCGCATATGGCTGAGGAGTATTTTCGGAAATGTGGTGTTAGGCATAAAACTTCTGCTTTATACAATCCTAGTGGCAACGGCACTGTCGAGAGATTCAATAGAGTGATCAAGGGGGTGATTCAGGCTGCTGTTAACAAGGGGTTGGATTGGAAAGTTCAGGTGCAGAAAGCGGTGTGGTCTTATAGAATTACATCACAGACTGGCGTTGGTCTCTCCTCATTTGTCATGATGAGAGGAAGGTTGCCTAGGAGCAAAGTTAACCCTGGGTGGTTGGTGAAAGGGAAAGTGTCTCAGTGGTCTCCTTCTAAAGTTAAGAAGGACTTGGAGCTGCTCCACGCTAGGAGCAAGAATTATTATGATGCTCATCATGGTACGAAAGACATACATATTGCTGAAGGAGACTGGGTGCGTGTGAGGAAGCCTGGGAAGGTACCGAAGGGAGAGAGTTGTTTTGATCCACCAAAACAGGTTAAGGAAGTGTTGAGAAATGCTGTAAGACTAAGTGATGGGAGAGTGTGGAACATGAAAAGTATTGCCATTAATCCTGAACAAAGCAATATGGAGTGTACTGTGGTGAGTGGTGAACGGAATGGTTACATTGGATTGAAGATCATTTTGAAAATAGTTGTTTGCAATCCCAACTTGCGGATGTGGGAGACAACAGTAGGGGTGTCTTAGTAGACTCTTCTGTTGTCAGTTAGTCCGTTGGTGAGAAGGGGGGAGGGGTTGCTGATAGCGATGTTATTTCTGAGTCTGACGCTAACAGTGGCATGGGTGGTTCCGCCGCTGTGGGAAGGGAGCATGGAAAAAGAACTTGTGTTTTACCTTCATGGCTTAAGGACTATGTTACTTAATGTTCTATGATTTATCTATTCATTTAAAAAAAAAATTTTTTTATTATCTTCTGTTTATTTTATTTTCTTGCTTCTTTTGATTAAGGGAGGGGGATGTGTTATGTTATTTATTCCCTTGTTGCTTTAAGAGCTCGTGATGTGCTCTGTAGAATGTGTGATGTCAGGGTTGGAATGTGGACTGATGGGGTTGAAGGGTGGCAGTTATGCTGTAGTGGATCCTGGGACGGAGCTACCTCCTGGCACTCACCTGTATTGTTAGCTTATCTTAATAAAGCTATCATCTATATCTGCCTGCGTCCCTTCATTACAGGTTTGCTCTCAGTTCATCTGTTTCAGCTAGTCTTTTCCCAGAACCATGTTCTTTCTTCTAACTGCAAGAGAAAGATCACTATTTCTGATATAATGTGGAGTGTTCTAAATGTCCACCACACGAGAGTTATGGGAAGATATCACATGTTGATATTTCTACAATTATAGAAGTAAAGAAAAAACTTTAATCCACTACTGTAAGTGTTGTGGATAACCTATGCGTCAGCACATGAGGGGGCCATCACCACCCTCTAACATCACCAAAAGCAGGTTCAAAGATTTTTTCGGTACTTTATTTACCAGACTTTTATCACATGCTTCTTCTATCGTTCAGTAAAAAATGTAATAGTGTTTATTGGTTCTATTTTGTCAGATAAAACACCTCTGCAAGATCGTCAACGGTGTTAAACTTCAAGCCTATATGAGGCCATGTGACCCTAAACAGCATTCAAATGGAATTTCAAGAAATAGCATTTCAAGGAAATACATCCTCAAGCCTCAATAATGAAATTATAAGCATTGAAGGCGTATTTAATTCATTCAGGGTTAACTTTGAAGGTAAGAATTAGTAATTGAATGCAATGCATAATAAATCAGTATATGGAACATGGCATAAGGCTCAATAAAATGCACCAAAAAAAGACATGAAGTAAAGACAACAATATTTGTATAACTTCTATGCATAAGACGAACTAACAAGGGTTCAATCTCAAAACGTCAGAGAGCCAGAAGACTGGCTCACCTCCAAATTTCTTAGTTTTTATAAACTAATTCCCTATGGAAGTCAATGAAAACTGCACAGCCGTCATAAGATGATCAAAGTTAAACAAATCACATTTCAGAATTATAAAACATCACAATTTGCAATAATTCTAGCACTAGCTCCTTCCTAAATATTAACATGCCCTATTCTAACCTGATATCATTAGATACTGCAGTAAAGCTATTTACTAAACAATGGAAGTCACACAAGTGGGGGGTGGAGTCTGGTCCTAATCAAGATGGCGAACTCCCGTTAATACTTCCAGGCTGCCCAGTACTTCACTGCAGTTAACAACCAGTCCCGTGCGCAGCACTGATTCATATCCCAGGGCGTGCCTTTGGAAGGAGTCTGGCACCAGTAGATGGCCTCGGAGTAGTTGCTTGGAACAGTAGGGAGCTCCTGACAGCATCGGATCAGCCCCACCACAGGAGGCCGCCCTCTATGACCTCCACAGCGCCTTGGGCCTAAATCAACATCCTCAGCTGTATGAACTGTTCTTCTGCATAGGGGCACAGCAGGCTCTCCTGTGTCAGGTGCGGCCAGTCGGATGGCAGGAATCCTGCCTTGGGATCTCACTGCGATGAATGCTACGCTACATTTGACTCAGCACCGGTCTTTGATGGTAGATACAGGGTCACGTCATACCATCATTCTCAGATTTATTTTTGACACTTTCTGGAAAGGGATGAATTTGAACGAAAGTGACATATCACCTAAGGGTTTCAATGGCCAGAAGATAGAAATTCTTGGTTTCTTTGAATCCGACATCTGTTTTGAAAAGAGATCAACTTGGGGCAAAGTGTACGTTTCCATTGATGGTCCTCCCATCCTAGGCTGGATTCATCAATATGATTTGTACATTGTCATCAATCCAAGAGCCAAGAATCAGATCATGGTAGTGGATGATGACACTATAGAATCCATTCTTGATGAATTTAGTTCGGTGTTCAAAGCTGAACTTGGTGAGCTGAGAGGTTACTCTCACTTCATCAAGCTGAAGAAGAACAGCTTACCTGTACAACACCGGGTCAGAAGGATTCCCATCTCTATCCGTGAGGATGTGAGTGCACTGATTGAGGAGATGCTTCAGTCTGGAGTCATAAAACCAACCGAAGCATCAGCCTGGGTTTCTCCTGTAGTTATTTCTAAGAAAGCTGATGGTAAACTTAGGTTCTGTGTGGACCTCAGGGCCTTAAATAAGTGTATTATAGCAGACACCTTTCCCTTACCAAACATCTCAGAGATGGTGTCAACTCTTCAGGGAGCAAAATACTTCTCAAAACTGGACCTGAAGAGTGCCTATCACCAAGTCAAGCTTCATGAGTCCTCGAAACATATCACCGCCTTTATCACTCCGGAAGGCATCTTTCAATTCACTCGCCTTCCCTTTGGTTTGATATCGGCGGCGAGTGTATTCCAAAGGTTAGTCACTGAAATTTTCAAGGGGTTAAAAAATGTAGTGTTCTTCCAGGACGACATCCTGGTTTTTGGCGAATCTGTTGCTGAACACAATCATGTCCTGAGGAATGTCCTACATAGGATCTGGTCAAAAGGTTGTGTATGCATGAACCATGCTACTACATCCCCACAGGTGGCACACCGGATAAAGAATGTTTCAATAACAGATTATCCATATAGTTGAATTTATTGAGGCGAGGGTTAATCCTCAAAACCAAGTTGATATTTAATTCATATCAATCATGTATTCATATTCATTCATATTCATTTTCAAATGAGGAACAATCAAGAAATGCGACTCCAATGCATTTCGGGCGGAGCCCTTTATCAAGGAGTGCTGTAAAGAAGGAGACGGGTAACAATCAGGTCAAATAACATAAAACTAAAGCAAAACAGCGCGCTGGGCTTTAATCATATGTGGGGGCCAAGAGGAGGTTAAAGATTAAAGTGCCGATCAAGGAGTGAAAAAATACGAGTGACGTGGCTCATGGCTAAAGGCTAGATGCGGGGTCGTGACTAATGGTGTACTCGAGGCAAACAGGGTGCTCTTAGCTTTAACGGACGTGGAGGGCAGTGATAACACTGTAAAAGTGCCTTTTCAAAAACTTACTCGGAGTTCAGTATAACGCAGCGCGTTACTAGCAGGCTCGGGATTCTACCAAGAACGCTTGGGCAAAGTGTCGGAAATGACGAACATAAAGGAAGGCGAAAGGTGCAAACATGAAAAACGGACTCAGCCAAGGTTGGAAAAAAGGTGTTTTAGCGCCATGATGGAGTGGTGAAAATAAACAAAAAAAGGAGGTTCTAGAGGACATAGTGATAATGAGAGGGTAAAAAGATGACGAAAAGAAAATTAACTGTAAAGAGTCGAAGATATAAAGACACACGCAGCAAGAAGGCAATGTAGCATGATACAGGCATTATAAATAGCAACTAAATTCACAACGATCATTTAACCCAAAAGGCTTTTGGGTCTGCAGACGGTATATCCATTCCAGTTCTCTTTTCAAAAGGAGTTTGTTATTATCAGTTCCCTCCTTTTTGTTGACAATTTCCAAAATGATGTATTGCAATTGTGCAATAGAGTGACGAGCTTCATCAAAGTGAATGGCAATGTTGGACTTTACATTTTTTAATCGAATGTTCGATTTGTGCTCATTTAAGCGAGTCTTTATTTTTCTTTCGGTCTTCCCCACATATAATTTACCACACGGGCATTTTAATGCGTAGATTAAATTTGAAGAGTCACATGTGGCGTTGACTCGAAGTTTGATGACCTTGCCTTTCATGGGGTGATGGATGAAGTTCCCTTTAATGATGGAATTACAGTGTCTGCAGTTCAGACAAGGCTGTGTGCCTTTGTATTGTTGACTTGAGGTTGTAGGATTGGTCAATATTTCTTTGATGTTTCGACTTCGTGTGTGGGCAAACAAAGGTACAAATCTGAACATTTCATCGAAGTCTGGTTCAATCTGAAGAATGGGCCAATGTTTAAGTATGATCTTTTTATAGACATTGCTCACAGTTGAATGTTTGGAAACCAGGACGTTGCGTGGTTGTGCTGAAATCAGTTTTTTGAACAGAGCTTCTTGTCTTGTAATTTGTGCCACACGAGATTGTGCCTCATTAAGAACCTGTAAGGGGTAACCTCTATCCAGAAATCGTTTATGCATTTCATTCATGCGAATTTCCATGGTGTGTTCATCTGAAACGATGCGTTTGACTCTCAAAAGTTGAGAAAACGGCAAATGTCTTTTTAGTGACTCTTGATGATGGTTTTTATAGTGTAGGGTGTTGTTGCGATCAGTCTTTTTCCTATGAAGATCAGTGGTGAGTCCATTGGTGGTGATTTTTATGTTGACGTCTAAAAATGTAATTTCAGAGTCGCTAATCTCCCATGTTAGTTTGATTCGATCATCTTTGGAATTAAGTTGACAAAGGAATTGTTCAAGAAAATCTTTGGAATCCATCCAGATGAAAAATAGGTCGTCGATATATCTGACGTACATTTTTATTTTTCCTTGATTGATATGGTCACCATATATGTGTGTTTTTTCAAAGTTTTCCATATACATGTTGGCATATGAAGGGGCCGCACAATTTCCCATGGCCATTCCAGAAAGCTGTAGGAACCACTCATTGTGAACTTGAAAATAACTATGGTATAAGGTATATACCATCAATTCCATGAGGAAAGCTTGCATGGGAACGTTGATGTCACTGTTAAGTAAAGCTTGTTCGATAGCTTCGATGCCTCCCTGGTGAGGGATGGATGTATACAAGGAGCTGACGTCAGCAGTGCACATTATATACTTGTTGTCATTGTCTATTTGAATGTTGGATAATTTGGTCAAAAGTTCAGTTGTATCCTTGATGTAACTGTGAGCTTTGATAACAATGGGTTGCAAATATTTATCAATTAGTTTCCCTGACGCTTCGTGAATTGAACCTTTGGTGGACACAATAGGCCGAAAAGGTGGATTGTTGAGATCTTTGTGAATTTTGGGGCTCATTTGTAAAGTCGGGCTCCTGGGATGCTGTGGTAAAAGAAAGTTCTTGGTGCGTTCCTGTATGACATTGTTTTGAAAAGCTTTCATGACGATGTCTTGAAGAGTATTATAAAATTCTCTTGTGGGATTGTTATCCAGTTGCATATACAAGGAAGCATCACGTATGTGTTCTTGTAGTCGCCGAGTGTACATGGAATTGTCATGGATGACAAGAGCCCCTCCCTTGTCGGATTTCATGCATTTAATTTCCTTATTGTTGGCCAAAGATTGAAGGACATCACGATCTTTAGTGGTGAGGTTTTGGCGCCGGTTGTGGCGCTGGAAATTGATTTTTGACACGTCGTTGCGTACCAATTTTTCAAATAAATCGATTGACTTGTGGCTGCAAGGAGCTTGAAATGTGCTTATAGGTCTCAATCCTTTTAGTTCATCAGGTTTGTTGTCAATGGTAGGTGGTAAAACCTTTTCGAAGAAATAACGTAACCTAAGTTTCCTTACAAATTTGAAGGTACTAACCTCGAGTTCCAGTAGATTAGTGTCAGTGGTAGGAATGAACGATGTGCCTTTTTCGAGTAGATTCAACTGATGTGAAGTGATGGTAGTGTTCGAAATGTTAATAACTAAATGTTCTTTTTCGGTTTGGGATCTTTCGTTGTTACCTTGCTCCGAGTGGTTGGAGCGGTTGAATCTTTTTCTTTTACTCTGGCTCCTCCTGAGTCTTCGACGTGGTCCGTGTCTACCTCTAAAAAATGAACCGCAGAGGTCTGAATTTGTGAAGTGGCGGATGTGCTTGCAGGTTCATGAGTTGGTCTAGGAGGTATAGTGCTGCGGGGCGGTCGAGTTGAGGTGTCGCTACCAGAAGATGATGTATCAGTCTGTGTGTTGGTTGGTCGATTACGTCGTCGTTGGGCGTACACGTCTGCCCACGAGTAAACCTCGTCAAGCTTGTAATCAAGCGTATCACGGCGAAATTTCCGAATCTTCCGCTCGTTGATTTCTTTCTGGTGCTTGTCTAATGTAATCTTTAAGTCAGCCAATGTGTTTGAAAGATCTTCTGGGGTTAACATTTCTTGAGTTCTTGATCAATTTCTTTAATTTCTTGTTCAAGTTCTTTTAGGCTGTGCATCGCTTTTCACCATTTATTATCTACATAGGATCTGGGACACTGGTCTTTCCTTGCGGAAAGAGAAATGTTCCTTTCTAGTTGAGGACATTGAATATCTGGGTCATGAGATATCCTCTAGTGGAGTAAAACCAAAGAAAGATCTCATGGAGGCTATACGTTCTGCTCCTTGTCCTACTGACAAGGACCAGTTACGTTCTTTCATGGGATTGATAGAGTACTATTCTAAATTTGTAGAGAAATTTTCAGAAAAAACACTACCCTTGAGAACCTTACTTAAGAAAGGATGCAAATTTGTGTGGGGACATGAACTGGAAGTGTGCTTTAATGACATCAAGGACGCCATTTGCACTGCAAAAGTCTTAGCACCTTTTGATACAAAAAAAAATTCAACGTTGTTAGTTGATGCTAGTGCTTGTGGAGTTGGTGCTGTTCTGATGCAGTCACATAAAGATGGCGAGAGGCCCATTGCTTTTGCTTCCCGCACTCTTTCTCGATGTGAACAGAATTACTCGGTCATCGAGAAAGAGGCTTTAGCTGCCGCATGGGGCACACATCATTTCCGCACTTATTTGTGGGGTACACGATTCAATCTCAAGACTGACCATAAGCCGCTTATCAGGATACTTTCCCCTGGTGGTGCAGCCTGCAGTTCCCCAAGGTTGGCGAGGTTAGCTTCCAAACTCCAGGAGTATCACTTTGATATATCTCACATACAGGGGTGGAGAAACTTTCAGGCTGATTGTTTATCTAGGTTGGCTGTACCGACTAAGTCTCAATCTAGTGAGACGTTCAGTCTTGAGGGTACTGATGAAAGCATTGCTTGGATTAATGATGTTATTTCCCTAGGTGCTAGTTCTTTTTCGCGTATAGATTGGTTGGAGGCTATGTCTAAAGATTGTGTTTTGCAGGAAGTCATTCAATTGATCAAATTGGGTACACGGAGAGAAAGTTGTGTCCATGTTTCTGTACATCCTTTCCTAAAGATCATTGATGAAATGTCTGTATGTGAAGATAATGTCATAATGCGTGGAGACAAATTTGTTCCTCCTGCTGATTTGAGACCCAAACTTATTGCTTATGAAGGGCATTTGGGACAAACATTAACACAACAAAGACTCAAGTTGAACTTTTGGTGGCCCGGTATGGACTCATCCACCTCTTCCTGGGTTGAAGATTGTCCTACCTGTAAGATGGGAGAGAAAAGATTGAAAATTTCTGCAGGTTCTCAGATAGGGGAGTTGAAGTTTCCAGAAGTACCGTGGCATACTATATGTCTTGACTTTATAGGTCCAATGAATGAACTACCTGTGTCTCAGAGGTTTGCTATTGTTGTAGTAGATTGTTTTTCAAAATGGATGTCAGTCGAATTTTTGAAGGACATCACTACTGATACGACCATAAGATATTTGAGGTCATTGTTTTTCATGGAAGGTTTTCCTAATGTCATCATTACTGACAACGGAACACAGTTGGTTTCTCATGACATGCGCTCATTTCTAGCAAGTTCTGGTATTTCACATCACAGAACGTCACTCTACAATCCCCAAGGGAATGGTCTTTGTGAGCGTTTAAACAGGTTAGTCAAAGGAACCATCCAGATGGCTGTTTCTAAGGGTTCCTCAGCTTCAGGTATGGTTCGTGAAATGGTTTATGCTTATTGCACTACTTTACATGGTTCTCAGAACAAGTCTCCCTTTGAGATAATGAGAGGTAGGACCCCCAGCACGAAACTGACTCCCTCTTGGCTTAAAGATTTAGTCTCTCAATCAGATGTGACAAAAAAATGCTCTTACGTCTGGATACTTTACTTCAGCTGTACAGACGTCCTCTAGCAATAAGGTGGTGGAGCCCGTTCCTAGCAAAATATCTAAAGGTGACCTCGTTAAAGTGAAATCCGATAGGATTTCTGGAGGTTTGTCTAAATTCAGAGGTCCCTTTTTAGTGAAGAAAGTTTACCCTTACTATGTGGTGCTCTCCAATGGAGAGAAATGGAGTTTGAGGAAAGCTTGTTCTGATACTGGTTCTCAAATATCTGATACTGATTCTCCTCAGGTTCAACATGATTGTAATAGTGGTTCTTCTGGTTACATGTTCATCTCTTCTCATGTTCCATCTTCCTCCAATTCTGTAGAAGGGTTGAGTAGAAGGGATGGTGGCGGCGATGCTCCTGATGTTCCATCCAGTAGTGGAGCATCAAACCAGTCTGTTCTTTCACCAATTCATGACCTACATCAGCCACCTTCAAAATGTCCAAGATCTCGTAGACCACCGTTATATCTAAATGATTACTGTTGTGATTGAACAGACATCTAATGAACCAAGGTATTTTCCCCATTTTATCATTGTTCCCTGTTTTATCTTTTTCCTAATAATCTTCTTTTAGTTACGAGTAGGTAATTACTTTTCTCATGCCATTTATTTCTTTTGTTTTCAACGAGAGAAGATGTGTTGTATATTATTCCTACTTCTATTTTCATTACTACCTTACCTCATTGTATTCCAGAATGTAAGTGGCTCTGAACTCCTCCTGGTATTCTAGGTTGAGTCAGTTTGTGCCTGGCCAGCTCCTTATGAAGATGTCTTGCTGTTAAACTGCGCAATAAACCAATTGCTATGCACAGAAGTCTCCAAGGTATTTACTACAGACACCTCGAACACTTTATCTCCGGTGGAGGGAATCACTCTGGACACGCCGGTGTATGTGGAAAAGGTAGCGTAACAGAATAAGATTACTTATCTCCTTTAAGTTGGCTGGCCCCGGTCGCAAGGTTTCCGTTGAAAAATATTCCGAGCGGCATTTTTTTTGAAGTGGGATCGAGATCCAGCACGGGCCGTGCGCAGCTGTAGCGCGAGAGACAGAAGCTGCCTGGAGACATCGGATGATGTCAAAGTTAGAGGAAAGACTCTAACTACGTGAGGCCACGTTGCGTGATCTTACGTGGTGGACATCTTTATTGCTTTTCCTGTTCCACCGGAGCAACGCGAATGAGGAGATGGTTTCTGTAAACAAATCTGAACAGATCTACGCAATGAAAAGGAATTAACGGTGACTTTATTTTTTTTTCTTCCTTTTCTCTCGAGTAATTCCTCCTTATTGACTCATATAAAATATAAGACATGTTGGGCGCAGAGTGAAATTATTTTTAAGGCAGAACAGTATTTTTTTTTAATACAGTTGAGGGAGTCGGGCAGGAGCAAACCGATTTGCCACTATTTCTCTTGGTGTATTATTCGAATTATTAAAAAAAAAAAACTGTGGAAGTTGTATGTGATGGACCAAGGTGATACAAGTGAAGCCAGTGGAAGTACCAGTATAGTAATGGCTCAACAGAATTTTATGATTATTCCCCCTGAACCTTTTTGGGCAACTGGTACAAAGCCGGTTATTAAATGGATTGATTGGAAGGAGTATTTTATAAACTATGTTGAAGCGATCGATGAAGGAAAGAAAATGAAACCGGAGCAAAAGAAAAGGATTTTATTACATTCATTGGGCCCGATTGGTTTGAAAACTCATTCACGCATGAGCAAGGTTGAGGACTTAAATTTGGATGTTTTTGAAAATTGCATTAAAGACATGGATAAATATTTCGCACCCAAGGTATGCATTGGTGTAACGAGGCATAAGTTCTTCCAAAGAAAACAAACAAAACAGGAGACTGTTGATGACTGGGTGGACGACTTGAAGAAGTTGGCTATTGATTGCAATTTCAGAGACTTACACGATGAACTAATAAGGGACCAACTGGTTATGCATAACAATAATACTACATTACAGGATAGGTTATGGGTGAATGGCGATGCGCCTTTGGATGATGTTTTGGCCATTATGAGAAAAGCAGAAATGTCGGGCAGGTGTTCATCGGTGGTAAAAGAAACAGAAGAGGATAAGAGCGCAAATACAGTTTGTAAAATACAGACCACCTACAAACCACAGAATAAATTTCAACCAGGCTTACAGGGAAAGGGGTTAAGCCAACCTTCTAGATTTCAGAAATTTGATGTGAAAAGAGAGGAACGAAGATGCTATCGCTGTGATAGCAAGGAACACTTAGCATACAGCAGAAATTGTCCTGCTTTAAGAAAGAAATGTTCAATATGTGGATTATTAGGCCATTTTAGCAAAATGTGTCGAAGAAGAAGCAATGTTAAATACATATGGGATGAGTAGGAAATTGAACAGGTTGAGGATGAAAGTGAATGTGTGAAAAATGTAAGAGGAAATTATGTGATTAATATTTCGGAAGAGTCGTTACAAGGCAAACCCCTATGTAATATCTCCTTGGGAGGTGTGGTTGTGGAGGTATATGCGGACTCTGGGTCTCCCTACACTATTGTCAATGAGGATGTATGGAAGAAGAATTTTGTGGGTAAAATTGGAGGACAGTTGTATGAGTCGGATATTAACCCCATTGGATTCACAGGCAAGAGGATTCAAATGCTAGGTTACAGATGGCTAACATTTTTGTTTAAGAGAAGGAACACAAGAGGGAAGTTGTATGTATCTAAGATTGGGCCGTCGGTATTGGGGTGGTTTGACCAGAAAAATTTGAACATCATCCTAGACCCCAATAGTGAGGAGAAAGTGTTGGTGGTGGATGAGCAAAGTAAATTGAGTGATGTTTTACGCAAAGAATTTCCAAGAGTATTTAGTGAAGTGTTGGGGAAGTTACAAGGTTTTGAGCATAAAATACAACTTAAGACTAACGCGGTACCTAAGGTTCACAAGGTGAGACCCATTCCGATGTTAATCAGAGAGGAAGTAAGAAAAGAGTTGCAAGGTCTGTTAGCGAAGGGGATCATAGAAGAAGTGGAGGCGTCTGAGTGGATTAGTCCTATTGTTGTCGCACGTAAGCCTAACGGCAAGATCCGGCTGTGCATTGATTTACGCCATCTTAATAATAACATTGTTGTGGAGAAATTTCCATTACCGAAAATTAAAGAAATGGTCTCCCTGTTGGAAGGTGCTTCATGGTTCTCTACCATAGACCTTTCAGCTGCGTATCACCAGGTGGAGTTAGAACCGGAGTCAAGGAGTTTTACGGCATTCATCACGCCGTTTGGTTGTTATCAGTGCAAACGGATGCCTTTCGGGCTGGCATCAGCTGCCGCTGTCTTCCAGCGACTGATGTACAGATTGTTAGGGGACATGGAGATGATCTCATTTTTCCAGGATGATATTTTAGTTGCTGCTAAGGACCAGGAAGAGCATGATGTCAAGCTAAGACAAGTTTTAAAGGTGTTGGAGAAAGCTGGGCTTACTGTTGAGTTGTCAAAATGTAAATTTAGTCAGAGGAACGTATCTTATTTAGGTCACATTATTAGTGAAGAAGGTGTCAGGCCCAAACCGGAATTGATTGAGAATATCGTGAACTCGGGAGCACCTTGTACCAAAGAAGAGGTGAGGGCATTCCTTGGGATGGCAGAGTATTGTGCGAAATTTGTGAGCAATTTTGCATCTAAGACATTTAACATAAGGAATTTGCTGAAAAAAAATATCAAATTTGACTGGACAAAGGATTGCCAAGACGAATTTGTTAGGATCAAAGATGATTTACAACATGTCAATGCCTTAGCTAGTTTTAACCCTAATTCTGAATCTTTGTTGACAACTGATGCCAGTGATAAGGGTCTGGGGGCTGTGTTAGCACAAGTGGATGGTCAAGGGAAAGAAAGGATAATTTTATTTGCTTCCAGAGCACTGTCACCTGCTGTGGTAAGGTATCCTATCATTGAGAGGGAGGCGTTAGCGTGTGCGTGGGCATTGGAGCATTTCAGAGCTTTTGTTTGGGGCAAACCAGTGGTCATTCGCACGGATCACCGACCGTTGGTGAAAATTTTGTCATCGGAGGGGATTTCTGGAGCTTCAGCAAGAATGGCCAGGTTATCCATGCGCATGAGAGAGTACATATACAAGATGATTTACTTACCTGGCAGGGACAATCTAGTTGCTGATTGTTTGTCGAGATTGCCTTCTCCACTTGAAGAGTGTGCAGATGACCCTTGGGGTGCTTTTAATGTAGCTCTGGTGCACGATTCGGGAGCTCCTGCTATTAGCAACGAAGAATGGTTAGTAGAGCAGGAGAAGGCTGTGGAACTCAAGAGGGTTCTAGAATATATATGTAAGGGGTGGCCTGAGAAATGTTTCAGAGATGATGGGTTAAAAGCCTTTTGGGAGGTAAGTATGGAGTTATCTCTCGAAAAGAATGTACTCTTTAGATGCGATAGAGTCATTCCCCCTGTCTCGTTGAGACAAAAGATTTTGGAATTATGCCATGAAGGGCATTTTGGAATTGGTAGGAACAAAGTGATTGTTAAAAATATGTTTTGGTGGCCAGGGGTTGATAAGGATACGGAGAAATTTGTGAGGAGTTGTAAGGTTTGTTGTTCTGCTGACAAGACTCTCAGAACTCTGAAACCAAGCATGAGTGAGGGATTGATTCCTGGTCTTCCCTGGGATACCATTGCTGTCAACATTATTGGACCTTTGGGTGCCATGAGTGAATTTGGTCTGGTTGCTATAGACTTATTTACTAAGTGGCCTATAGTCAGGTTTGTTGACAAGGCGGACACTGTTTCTGTTTTGAAATTTCTAGATAAGATTTTTATCATGGAAGGTCTGCCAAGTTGTATTCTCACTGATAATGGCATTCAGTTTCTGTCGCATATGGCTGAGGAGTATTTTCGGAAATGTGGTGTTAGGCATAAAACTTCTGCTTTATACAATCCTAGTGGCAACGGCACTGTCGAGAGATTTAATAGAGTGATCAAGGGGGTGATTCAGGCTGCTTTTAACAAGGGGTTGGATTGGAAAGTTCAGGTGCAGAAAGCGGTGTGGTCTTATAGAATTACATCACAGACTGGCGTTGGTCTCTCCCCATTTGTCATGATGAGAGGAAGGTTGCCTAGGAGCAAAGTTAACCCTGGGTGGTTGGTGAAAGGGAAAGTGTCTCAGTGGTCTCCTTCTAAAGTTAAGAAGGACTTGGAGCTGCTCCACGCTAAGAGCAAGAATTATTATGATGCTCATCATGGTACGAAAGACATACATATTGCTGAAGGAGACTGGGTGCGTGTGAGGAAGCCTGGGAAGGTACCGAAGGGAGAGAGTTGTTTTGATCCACCAAAACAGGTTAAGGAAGTGTTGAGAAATGCTGTAAGACTAAGTGATGGGAGAGTGTGGAACATGAAAAGTATTGCCATTAATCCTGAACAAAGCAATATGGAGTGTACTGTGGTGAGTGGTGAACGGAATGGTTATGATTGGATTGAAGATCATTTTGAAAATAGTTGTTTGCAATCCCAACTTGCGGATGTGGGAGACAACAGTAGGGGTGTCTTAGTAGACTCTTCTGTTGTCAGTTAGTCCATTGGTGAGAAGGGGGGAGGGGTTGCTGATAGCGATGTTATTTCTGAGTCTGACGCTAACAGTGGCATGGGTGGTTCCGCCGCTGTGGGAAGGGAGCATGGAAAAAGAACTTGTGTTTTACCTTCATGGCTTAAGGACTATGTTACTTAATGTTCTATGATTTATCTATTCATTTAAAAAATTTTTTTTTTTATTATCTTCTGTTTATTTTATTTTCTTGCTTCTTTTGATTAAGGGAGGGGGATGTGTTATGTTATTTATTCCCTTGTTGCTTTAAGAGCTCGTGATGTGCTCTGTAGAATGTGTGATGTCAGGGTTGGAATGTGGACTGATGGGGTTGAAGGGTGGCAGTTATGCTGTAGTGGATCCTGGGACGGAGCTACCTCCTGGCACTCACCTGTATTGTTAGCTTATCTTAATAAAGCTATCATCTATATCTGCCTGCATCCCTTCATTACAGGTTTGCTCTCAGTTCATCTGTTTCAGCTAGTCTTTTCCCAGAACCATGTTCTTTCTTCTAACTGCAAGAGAAAGATCACTATTTCTGATATAATGTGGAGTGTTCTAAATGTCCACCACACGAGAGTTATGGGAAGATATCACATGTTGATATTTCTACAATTATAGAAGTAAAGAAAAAACTTTAATCCACTACTGTAAGTGTTGTGGATAACCTATGCGTCAGCACATGAGGGGGCCATCACCACCCTCTAACATCACCAAAAGCAGGTTCAAAGATTTTTTCGGTACTTTATTTACCAGACTTTTATCACATGCTTCTTCTATCGTTCAGTAAAAAATGTAATAGTGTTTATTGGTTCTATTTTGTCAGATAAAACACCTCTGCAAGATCGTCAACGGTGTTAAACTTCAAGCCTATATGAGGCCATGTGACCCTAAACAGCATTCAAATGGAATTTCAAGAAATAGCATTTCAAGGAAATACATCCTCAAGCCTCAATAATGAAATTATAAGCATTGAAGGCGTATTTAATTCATTCAGGGTTAACTTTGAAGGTAAGAATTAGTAATTGAATGCAATGCATAATAAATCAGTATATGGAACATGGCATAAGGCTCAATAAAATGCACCAAAAAAAGACATGAAGTAAAGACAACAATATTTATATAACTTCTATGCATAAGACGAACTAACAAGGGTTCAATCTCAAAACGTCAGAGAGCCAGAAGACTGGCTCACCTCCAAATTTCTTAGTTTTTATAAACTAATTCCCTATGGAAGTCAATAAAAACTGCACAGCCGTCATAAGATGATCAAAGTTAAACAAATCACATTTCAGAATTATAAAACATCACAATTTGCAATAATTCTAGCACTAGCTCCTTCCTAAATATTAACATGCCCTATTCTAACCTGATATCATTAGATACTGCAGTAAAGCTATTTACTAAACAATGGAAGTCACACAAGTGGGGGGTGGAGTCTGGTCCTAATCAAGATGGCGAACTCCCGTTAATACTTCCAGGCTGCCCAGTACTTCACTGCAGTTAACAACCAGTCCCGTGCGCAGCACTGATTCATATCCCAGGGCGTGCCTTTGGAAGGAGTCTGGCACCAGTAGATGGCCTCGGAGTAGTTGCTTGGAACAGTAGGGAGCTCCTGACAGCATCGGATCAGCCCCACCACAGGAGGCCGCCCTCTATGACCTCCACAGCGCCTTGGGCCTAAATCAACATCCTCAGCTGTATGAACTGTGCTTCTGCATAGGGGCACAGCAGGCTCTCCTGTGTCAGGTGCGGCCAGTCGGATGGCAGGAATCCTGCCTTGCGATCTCACTGCGATGAATGCTACGCTACATTTGACTCAGCACCGGTCTTCCTGAAAGATCCCCATACTTCTATCGCCCTACACTGACTCTTCCCATGCTATGTGAGCCCCATACTTCTATCAGCCTATATTTCCACGCTACTGCAGACCTGGGTATAAACACGTCTTCTCTGCATTTCCATGGAGTCTGGATGGACTAGGGAATAAGGGGCACCACTATTGAAGCCTTAACATTTAAAGCATTTTGCGTCACCAACTGAGTATACTGTTCTGATTGACTCCCCTGCTATTAACCATGGATTTCCTTAATTTTGACCCGCGATGCGTCTCTGCTCTTGGAATGTTAATGGCTTAGCTTAGAAAATTCAAGACTCATAATTTCTGCAATAACTTAATAACTTTGATATTATTATGTTGCAGGAAACATGGCTCATGGAACCACCACACATACACAGGTTTCTCTGTTTTGATTGTCCAGCCGTTAGAGGTAGCAAAACGGGCCATTCTTCAGGGGGGCTGGCAACTTACATCTCAACAATATCCATACCAACAGCGGTGGTAACCGGCCCAGAGACAGAGGTAGCTTTAGCAGTCAAACGTACTCTCTCCCTGGCAGGGGCACAAAACGAAGTAACTCTTTTTAACGCATACATTCACCCAAAACGGACAGCAAGTGACTCAGCAAAGTTAACCGATCAAATAACTTCTTATCTGGGCAGAACCGAAATTCCAAACCTTATATTTTCGGGGGACCTGAATCAATATCTAATGGGATCATCCAAAGCAAAGGAAGTTTGCCTCCAATCCTCAAATTACAACATACCGAAACAAGAAACCTTTACGCATGGGATGCCTAGCAAGGAAAACAGATTTCTTTTGGAAGAATTAGAACATTTAAATCTTAGGGCCCTTAACGGAAAAACAGCCGGCGATACTCCTCCAGTGGCAAGCTACTACACTGAACTAACAAGCTTGCTTTTAGACTAAAAGTTTGTTAGTCTCTCCCTGTTTACCCATGTAATAGGCTTTAGAATGGGTAACATTAGGGGCAGTGATCACAGTACACAATAGATTATTTTAGAGGCAACTGCCCCGGCTAGCATTCAACCTGCTGCACATTTAGGCTCAAACTTTAAGATAAATTATAAGAGGATCAAGTATATGGCAGGAAGCATAGAGTCTTTAACAGCTACATCAATCAATCTTTTACTCGCAAAACCACTCGAAAAGAACCTGACACAAACCTGGGAATGCTTCACCATTAACCTCAGCAACTTAAAAGCTATGGACATAAAAATGTGGAGTTCTCCGGTGCCTGCACAAGACAAAAAGATTACTAAGGCCGAAAAAAACACATATAAAAGCCCTTAAGAGAATGATAAATGGCTCCATAAGATCTCTGCATCACGATCCAGGGAATATTCTACTCCTTTCATCCCTGCGGCAACAAAGAACTCAACTAAAGAAGCTGAAATGGTACATCAACAATAACCACGAACAGGACTAATGGCCAAAACTCTTGCACAATTTAAAGCATAACGCCAGTGATCGCTTTTGTAAATCAGTAAATACAATTATTCACCTCCATCGTGGGGGACTTACTTCCTAAATTCTGGAGGAAACCTGGGCAAGCTACTTCAACTCCCACTTTAACAGTCAAGGTAATAGTCTGCCCAAACTGGAGCAGAGCAGACTCGGATGAACATTACACCAACACTGGAAGAAGGGAAAGAGGAATCAACAATTTACCTGACTGCTGCGCTGCTACCCAACCAATGTCAAGTGACACATCCAAATCCCCTGTCATAATCCATCATCAGGAGGAAAGGTCAAACGGCACTGAGCATCTACAAATCAAGAAATAGATCAGGAAGGGAAGAAAGGAAGGAGCGCCGGGCCCAAATGGAATCCTGCCTCCAGTCTTTAAATAAAGGCCAGAAGAATGGGCAAAAATACTCCATCAACTATTTCTGGATGTAAGACGACTGGGCACCATTCCAGACTCATGGAAAAGTTCAATGATCATTCCTATCCACAAAAGCGGCAGTAAGGCCCTGCCAGCCAATTATCGGCTAGTCGCACTGATCGATAATGAGGCCAAACATTTTGCGGGAACACAAAGATGAACTAACAACCTGGGCAGAAAATAATTAAATAATCCTGCTAAATCAGACAGGCTTCCCAAAAAACTCTGCCACGATTTCTAACATCCTGGCAATGTCGCTGATAATGGACACAACAAAACTGAGGAAAACACAGCTGCATGTCTGGTTTATCGACTTCAGCGCCACATTTGACAACGTGGAGAGGCCTAAACTGTGGAATAAACTAGCCAGATGGGGCATCCCAAACACGTTTTTATCAATGATAATGCTTTCACATTCCGATACCTTGGTACAGGTGAAATTAGGATCAGGGTGTCATCTCTCAAGAAAAGTTCAAACAACAAAAGGACTTAAACAGTACTGTGTGCTGGCACCTATTTTATTCAATTTATTTATGGCAGACTTACCACAGACACTTAACACATGTAACTCTCACGCATCCAGATTGGGGGGTACCACTTTGTCCAACTTACTATACCAGGACTACATAGTCCTGCTTAGCCATACAGTAGTTGGCTTGCAACATCTTCCTAACTGACTGCAGGTCTACAGAGAAGAAAACAGCCTGACAATAAACTTAAACAAAACCAGGACCATGACATTTAACAACAAACAAAAAAAGAGGTATCTATGGCACCTGGGTGACACACATATTGAACCTGAGGAGACTTATAAGTATCTGGGTGTCTACTTAGATAAAGAAGGATCATTTACCCGCCAACAAGAAGAGATCAAAAGGAAAGGGATGATCGTTGCCTTAACCATGAAAAGTTTATCTGCCAAACTGCTGGACCCTACGCTGATCCCTCTTCTAACAGGAGCACTGTCTAAAATTCTACCTACAATCACCTATGGTAGTGAAGCTCTGCGAGGAAGAGATACCAATATTTTGGATAAAACACTTGTAAAATCATACAGACCTATGTTTAGCCTCCCGAACTATACCTCCCCGACTGGAGTTTGGCCTGTTAAAGCAAACCTGGGCCAGATATGGAGCATACATCAACTGTTGGAATAAAATTAGAACATCAACTCCTAACTCATTAAACTACCTCCTGTGGCAAGATCTCCACCAGAGGGAGAATTCACCCGCAAGATTGTATCTTCAGGAGGCACTGGCATACACAGGTTTATTGCCCCTATGGAATGCACAGTGCCATCATTCAACTATGAAGAAATTATTCTGGAAGTTGCTGAAAAAACAGTCACTGGTGGAGGATAAAGCTGCTTTTTCATCCATAGCACATGCCTGGATGATTCTGGATTCTTACAAGATTCTAGCCCCCAACAATATTTTAAAGTGGGCTATCCAAAAGCACAGAAATTAAAATTCCTAAAGCTACGACTCAAAGTGATACTAATGGAGCGAGATACAGCGGAACTCCAAAAATCATTTCTAATCAGCACTTACCATTTCCCTGAAAGCCTGAAACCTCCAAACACACACTCATTCATCAGTGGGGCCCATAACACTGCACATTTACTCTATTCAATTAAATTTGGCTTCAAGGAATTTGGTGAAACACAAAGGAGTAATGCTGTAACATTTGGTGGAGTGTCTAAACCTATAAGTTATTATTTACACCTATAATTTTATACACTTTACCATGGTTTAATCAAACATGAGTTTTATTCAGACACACCACCATCGTGGCAATGGGTCTGCTAGAAAGAAAATTAGGCGTAGGAAAATCACAAGACCAGCTTTAATATTCCGCTTTCCCAATTTTATTAAAAGCAAATTACAATATGTCTGACATTTAGGCATTGGTGATTTCTTTATTAAGCAAAAATCTTAACTTTATTTCAAAAATGATCATTTTATTTAGAGCTCAGAAAACAGTCGTTTATTTAGAAGTCAGTTAAAAGTTTAGCAAAGAACAGATAGTTCCAAATTCATCCTCTCCTAAAATCCCTAACTAATGCCCTCATCTTATCCTTCAATCCTGCAAAGCAAACAAGAAAAATAAATCAAAGTATCTTACATCCAGGAATCGATCTGCAATCCGACAGCACTTCGAGAGGAAATCGAAAGAACGACTCCCTCGAAGCAAAATCAGGGTTTTTATACACTAATTTCCTAACTTAATCTATCTAAAAAGTATCTAACATCACCAATTTGGGTTCTGATTGTACAATTTGGGGTGGGTGATCATCTCCTCACCATTACAACATCATATTCATGGTGAATCAGCAAAATCATAATGCGGTATTGTTTAGGACAGTCTTTGGCCTGGTCACTTCCTTGACTCGCAACGTTGCCTTGTTTTCCCACGTTTAGAACACTCGACTGTCCATATTTTGGCATCATCCTGACTTCAGGGCAAAGCAGTCTTGAACTTCTCATCCGAGTACAGGCAGCTCACTTCGCTGGCAGGCTTTGGGCACGCATGCGGAATCCAGCACTTGCTCACAGTTAGCCAGAGCGACCATTTTTCATAGGCCTCAGAGGCCACTTTTGGAACAATCATAGAAACAAACACAAATTCATGTTAAATATGGTACTAAAACCCTTCTGTTTACCTCCCACCATACTAATGTTTCCCTATTAGTTATCACCTAGCAGGTAAGCCACATAAATGCGTTTCATACTTACATATCCGACAACCTTTTAGCACAATAACGTGTACAATAAGCACATTCACATTGCATTTATTTATAGTTAAGCTGTGCATTAGTTCACAACACATTAACAACACAAATGAGTTAATTATATTGCTCCATGTAGGCAAAATTAGTATTCCCACGTGTTCATGTACGTGCATCTTAAACTATTGTTGATTAATACACCGCAACACACTATTAGTAAATGTTAAAATTATGGAACATTGACTTCACAAGGGGTACACAAAATTTTGTTTTGCCACCTTGCTCCATCAATTCATAGACTGTCCTCACTATACATTTATCCTTTCACACCTAATGTCCCTAAACAGTGATATGCGACAATACCACCACAGTATACAACGATAATCCTTTTTTGAAACAGACCAATGCACTGTGCGACTTTACTTGCCACACTTCCTCTGCCTGCAGACAGAGGCACTAGCTTCACGCAACACTTGGAAGCCTTTTCAGAACTACATATAACGTAATACAAACTCAACAGATGTTAGTCATAATTCTGTACATCAAACTCTATATACATTAACCTTTGAATATAGGGGTTCTATATACACTAAGCTAGTCAAAATAACCATTGCTAATCACCAAACTAGTCAATAACAACCATCCTCTGCTACCAAGTAATCTGGTGCAGCGCTCACCCAGAAATATCACCAACCCAGGGTCCAGGTCACTCCGGTGGGGCCCAAAACACCGAAGTACAACACACCTAGTCTCACACACACACTTTACCCCAGACCCTTGCAAATATATATACACACAAAATGGGTTGAGTGTATTCTTTCCTATGAAAAGATACCTCTAAGCACAGATTGTTAACACCAACATTTGCTTTCATCAATAATCCTACTAAACTAATCTATGCATCAATGTACCCCATCAATTAGGTTGATGGACCAATTAGTTGAGCAAGTTGATGGTGATTGTCAAGACCAGCTTAACCTCAACTGATTTGCATAATTAATTGACTCTAAAGAATCACAAACACCTGAAATCATTTAAAAGATGTTATGTAATTCATTTGCATAAAAGAAAATTAGCATTAATTCTGTCATTATTAATTCTCACTGAGCATTGCTATTTATTCAGGAAATAAATCAAGAAAACTGTTTAATAAAAGAGATGGAGAGAAAATTCAGGTTCACATGAATGCCATTATTCTCTAAAATAAAACATCAAACCTTGGTCAATGCAACTGAAAGTGAAATTCTGCATGAAAAGATCAGAGAAACCATAGTTAAACATGCATTTCATTCTAAAGATTTTTACACTAAAATCTGCCTACCCAGCATCTCTAAAACCCCAACTATACTTACTAACCCAAGCTTCCTCGGATGCAGTCTCTCACCCAGGCTTAGTGTCGCGCAACGAATCTCCAACCTACAGGGGTTTATCAGTGAGCAGTCTGGCATAGTTTCAGGCTCCCAGCATCTCTGCAAATAGCTGCTGTGCAAAGAGCATCTCCCTCTGCAATCAGCTCCAATGACATTAAACCCCAATTTTGGTCGGATATTTATACTGTATTTGCTGGCTCACTACCCTCAAATGTTTCAAGCCTTGTCGTTTTCTCTTTCTGTGATTGGTCATGACATTGCAATTATTAGCTTTCCGGATGTTCGGTTATCGACAATGTATTTGTTAATTTTCAGGATGTCCATGAATAACTTGCTGATTAAAAAGCTGACAGATACAAATTCGACTGTCCATGCATTTCTTAACTTCAGGATGTCCGTGAACAACTTTGTTTGCAAACTGATAAATACACGTTTGACAGGTCCTGTTTTCCTCATCAGGCCTTTTTAAATGTTCATTTTCAGTGATTCAGCTGTTTCCATGTGGTCATTTTTGAAAGGCACTATGCTTTTGTCCTTGGCAGACATTCAGCTGCTCTCGTGGTTATCACTTTGGCCCGCAGCCACTTCACCACCATTCATATCAAGTTAGCTGAGGTTGCAAAGTGTTCTCAGTGAAGACAGAGCATGGACGAGTTTCTTTCAGCAAAGCGATTTAAGCTTTTTGTACTGCGCAGAACCGGGAACAACTAAGCCATTTTGGAATTGGCAACCCACCAAAACTACAATAAACAGAAAAAGAAAATGTAAATACACAGAATATATGTGTTTTCTGTCCCCCCAACCACCAGTGCTAATATTTACCCTTTAAAACTGTTACCTAGTAGAAAAGCATCACACTGCAAGCCACTGCAAGCCATTAAAAATAAAGCAGAAAAGCAACATGCAAATGCACAATGCACATTACAACACAGACATGCATTATTACACCACTTAAATGCAGAAACTAGATTAAAACATGCGTTTTACATCACTAATTAATATGTTAATCCAAACCTGTTAGTGCAAAGGATTTCCCACATGTAATGTGTGTGTTTTGGTTAATACACAGCAATCAAAATTAATATATTACTTTGTTATGGGGGTGATTGATCTGAATGAGGTACACACAAAATCTTCTGTATCTCGCTCCATCAATTCCATGCACGCAGCATCTTCCACGATGGAAAAGGGTGCAAACCTTTACAGTATGCAGTTTGTGCAAAAACGGCCAGGGTGACATCATCCACACCATTTGCTCTTGCACAGAGATGCTTCAAGAAAGTAGGCAACTGCAAAAAATCCCCTTTAATCAAAGGGAAATTCAGACAAGGAGGCAAGCGGTTTTGGCTTGCTTCGACCCAGCATCACCGCAATTGAACTCCAGACTAGTCAGATTTCTTGAAGCGGCCAGAGCAAAAAAGCCAAACTGTCACTAAAGCTTATTTGGGGCAAAGGATTCTTTGGATTATCAATTTTCACAGGGGGAGTAACAATCGCTGCACTGACTGGTCAACTTATATTGGCTGCTCTTGTATAAAATTATAGGTCTAAATCTGTATCTTTTAAATTGTAAGCAACAGAAATATTTTATATTTTAATTGTGCTGACATTTTATTATTGCAAATTGATATTTTATACATGGTTTTACTTCACACACGCATTGCAATGGTTTTCAGTAACTCTGCAAAATAAAAATAAACTGAAACTGAAACTAAATTTGACCTGATGTGCTCACCTCAGTGGTGCTCTTTTAGGTCTCCTGTCTGCATGGTTGGCCACACTGAGACATTCTAGTTGGGTGGTCATATGGTTCCCTGGGACTGTAAGAACGTTTTTAATGACTGCTGGTCTTGGCACTGCTACGCTAAGTGTGCTCCCATCGACCATACACACCCATCGTATGGCCCCACCTATACAGGAAAGTAGTCCAAGTGTTGGACCAAACCTCTTTCCTTTCTGCCCTGGACCCATTGTTCTTCCGGATGAAAAAATCAACCCACCAGCTCCTATTTACCGCTGTGGTTCCCAGTGAGGTGAAACATTCCACATACCTATGGCCGACGTCACCTTAGAGACTATCATGAGGGAACTTTTAGACGTCAAGTTGAATATGGTCTCTATGCACATGTATAATAAAAACACAGCTACTGAACTTAAATCCCTTCGGGATTATCTTACATCCTTCAACTCGTGACTTAATGCCACGGCCCGTACAGTGGAGGCCATGGAAAACACTCTGACTGTTTTGGAAACCAACCCCAACGTTTGGAGTGAAGTGTGGTATCTGTGCAGAAAGGTGAGGAAAGACTGCAGTTGAAGAAACAATATTCAATTTCTTGGAATCCTGGAAGAGCTTGAAGAGACGGATTTAGAATGCTGCTTAGTTACATTCAATCTCTGAACTCAATGGCCATATGTTTACTCCACCATTAGATTTCCAATGGGCCCACTTCTCTCGAACATGGTAGTGAGAAAGAAGAGGTTCTTGATGCTCCGGCCAATCCTTCTACAGCTTAATATTCACTATGGCCTTTTGGAAACTGCCACCATGTTAATCACCATTACTGGCAAACACAGAGAGTTGGAGGACTCAGATGATCTTGAGCAATTTTTATCATCCCTGTCTTTGAACTGACAAGGAACTCTACTCCTCGGACAGACATCAAACGCTTCTGCCTCCACACAATGGACTTCTTTGGATACACCTCCTCCTCAGATCACCAAAGGTTGGACACTGTGCTTAAATGGTGGGAAGAGAGAGCACCCTCGAGTCTGAAAGGATCCGGCTTCCAGAGACGCGACAAGTCCTGCTCCCCCATGCCATGCTGCTTATCTCTGCAGCCTATCATTACCATGTCAGGGCTGGATACTTACCTGGACATTATTGCATGTAGGAGTACCTTGCTGGAGTAAGGCTGGGAGGATTCCTGGCAAGTATAAAGTTGTTTTTATCATTTTGTGTCATCTATTCCATGGAGCTCTGTTTGTTACTTTATTGGGGTACTATTTATTGTTTTACCAAAGCACCGTTTCTCCCACTTTCTATTGTGGTACCACTAATTTTACCCATCCTCATTTCACTTCACATAAATCGCTATGACAATACCCTAAATTAGTGGTCCTCCCCCACTCCTCTGTATCTGGACCACCTAGTCCCGGGCCGAGGGCTCTTCTCTGCGTATCAAACACCTTTGTATTGTCTCTATCAACATCAATGATCTCACTCATTACATCAAACACCAGAAGACACTTAAATCACTTGCATCAAAAGCACCTGACATAGTCTTGCTACAGGAAACACACTTATCCACCCTAGAATCCAGCATATTTAAAAGAGACTGGGTAGGCATGGTTGTAAGCAGCTGCCACCTCTCCACTCTTAATATGGTCTCTGCGCCGTCAGGCACTTCCTTCTCTCCAAAGAGGTGTTGGATTGCTATCCTATTTCACAAATCTGTTCCACATACCATCTTAAAAACATGGACAGATAATTAGGTCAGTATGTCTTTGTAAAGTTCAAAACGCAGACCAGGTCTGATACTGTGTTCTGCCTATACCCCTAATCAAGATAGGGTGTCTTTTTCCTCATCTATTTCCAAGCATCGAGGCAAGCGCCAACCACACCAAGGAACTCTTCAGCATTGTTAGGGAGTTCTCCTGCCCTGCCACCACCGAAAGCACAATCCACCCTACCAATCCCTCTGTGACACCATAGCGGACTACTTCCACCACAAGATCACAGACATTTACTGCAACTTCGACCCCCAACCCACCAAACTCAACCACCTCTGCACTCAAACCAACGCCAACTACAGCCACCGGCTCGTCGACTGGAAACAGATCTTGACCCAAGATAACATCATGAACTCTATCCACACTGGTGCACCATCAGACCCCTGCTCGCACCACATCTACAACCTAGGAAGGGAAGAAATCAACAGCATCCTCACAGAGATCCTCAACACTTCCATCACTACAGCCATTGTGCCCGACGCATTGAAGCAAGCGGAGGTCAAGCCCCTCCTGAAGAAATCCTCTACCGACCCCAACAAACTCAAGAACTACCTCCTCTCCTCCTGCATGTGATCCCCACCAAGGTCCTGGAAAAAGCAATCAACTGCCAGCTCACAGAGTACCTCGAGAAAAAAAAAGCTTGACTCCTCCCCATGAGGCTTCCAGTCCAACCTCAGCACCGATACTTCCCTGATCGCAGCAATGGATGACATCAGATGCCTCCTCGACCAAGGTAAAACAGCTGCCCTTATCCTCTTTGATCTCTCAGTGATCTTAAACACTGCCTCCCACCACACCCTCAGAGTCCACCACATTGACATCCAAGGCAATGCTCCTTGATCGCCTCCTTCCTCTCCAGTCGAACAAAGAGGATCCATCTTCTCCCTTTCTCCTTTGCACCCAAAACATAATCTGCAGCGTCCCCCAGGACTCCTCCCTCAGCCCCATCCTCTTCAACAGCTACATGATGCCACTTGCAGACATTACCCGTACCCAGGCACTCAACATCATCTCATATGCTGACAGCACACAGCTCATCCTATCCCTCATAGAAGACACCAACAACACCAGAGCTAACTTTTGAAACACCATGTCTGACATTGCCATCTGGATGTAGTCCAACTGCCTAAAGCTCTACTCGGACAATACAGAGTTACTCATCTTTGGGAACACGTCCTCTCCCTGGGATGGCACCTGGTGGCCCACTACACTCAGTCACAAACCAACCTCCTCAGATCAAACACACAACCTCAGAGTCATACTGGACAGCCAACTGACCATGAAGCAGCAGGTTAGTACAATCTCCTCTGCCTACTTCCACACCCTCTGCATGCTCCTCAAGATCTTCAGTTGGATCTCATCTCCACCATGAAAATGGTCACTCAAGTTCTTGTCCCTGTCGGGCTGACCTCGGCAACCTACTCTATGTCATAACCACCAAACAGCTCCTGAACTGTCCCCACACCATCCAGAACTCCACAGCAAGACTTATCCTCAACCTCCCCTGAAGAACCAGCACCACCCCTCACCTCAAAGCACTCCTCTGGCTACCTGAGATGCCTCTTCAAACTCCTGAAACATGCCTACAAGTCCCTCCACAACTCTGGACCTGCCTACATTAACCACATCCTGACGTTCCACCAACTGACTAGGTAGCTCTGCTCTACCTCCCTCACCCTGGCTCACATTCCCCTCATCCATCGGAATAGCTACAAATGTCGTTCCTTCTCCTACCTCACCACCAAAGCTGAGAATGACCTCCTCCTCCACCTATGAATCTCCCCTGCACTTGAAAATTTCAGGTAGAAGCTCAAGACATGGCTTTTTGACTGAGGTATGCAGAACCCCAATGCCTGGATACCCCTCTGCGGGGACAAGTCACGTTCTACAAGACCAACTGATTGGTTGATTCATTTTGAAACCAGACACGGACCCCGCATGTTGTGCAAGCTATCATCTGATTTTGCTTATCAACATGGACATGAATATACTCTCAAAAGTCTTGGTAACCCAGCTGCAGCGGATCATCCCAAGCTTGATACATAATACACAGGTACGATTTGTGCCGGGCCACTAATCCCATAAACATATGTGCTTCTTGGTGAACATCATTTGGCATGTGCATGATGACCCTGACAAAAAACTCATGATCTCATTAGATACAGAAAAAGCCTTTGACCATGACGATTACGGTTACTTATGCCGCACAATGAGTAGAACAGGGATAGGTCCCTCCTTCCTACAAAATGTTCAGTGGCTCTAAACTACCCCTGTTGCACAAATTGACTGTGGAGGCCATGTCTCACAGATATTTCGATAAAATAGGGCATGAGACAGGGTTGCCCCCATCTCCCTTACTGTTCTTATTGGTTCTAGAATCTTTGGCAGACGCTATTCATCACTCTACTCTCATGCAGAGCATTTTTACGCCTTCAGGAGGCTGTAGAATTCTCCTTAACACAGATGATATATTGTTGAGTAATCGAGAATCCTCTGTCGCACATATTTTCTCCTTGATTGACATATTTTCTGTTTTCTCTGTATATAAGATAATCTGGAAAACCCAAAATCGTGGTACCATGCTCAGTTCCTATGCCTTTATGTGGAAAACCTCAAGATTAAAATACTTAGGCATTCAACTTAATATTTGCCTTGAGGGAATGGTTCTTGACAAAGTCCAACCCCTGCTGTCTATGATGGACCTTGACTTCACATACAGGTCTGCCTTGCAGGTTTCCTTTTGGGGTGGACTCCAGATGATAAAAATGGTTACAACACTTCGATTCAATTATGTCTTTGGTATGTTTCCTCTCATGATTCATATACACATACACCACATAAATAAACATATCAAGCTGTTTATATGATCATTCAGAAGACCCTGACTTAAACCTACAAGGCGACATGCAGACACTATAGTGGGAGGCCTGCGGCTCCCTGATATGCATAAATACTACCTTGCCAACCACTTATCCCAGTTGGCCCACTTTCTGGTACCTGCCAATAAACAACCCCAGTGGGCTCCTGAGAACGTACACTGACATAAGCCCTCATGGGCTTAGGACTCCATTCTACTCACTGCTGCCCCACGCTATGGGCAAAGTGGACGGTATGGAAGGGTGCACACCGGCTGCTGCGAATAGACAGCATGGTGCTCAAGAAAGCACCACTATGGTCAAATTTGAGCACATGCATAGGCCTTAATCTGGCTAGCTGGTTGACATGTGTGACCATTGGAATCAAAACCTTTGGAGATCTTCTTAGTGAGGATACTTTCTGTACCTTTGCAATGCTTCAAACAAACTTCTCCTTTCCCCATTGACAACACTGGAGGTAGTGGCAATTAAGACATTTCTTACATGGCAGACTGGGACTTGACCCCATATACCTTTCAGACTCCCCATACGGAATATCTCAGAAAATGGGGACTCTTTAGGGGTATTGTCTAGAACCTATTTTTTTTTTTTTATTTGTAGGGCGCAACAGCTACCCAGAAAGGGTTTCCCTGCGCCATATGGACTTTGTGCTGAACAGAAAGGCAGGTCGTGAGCATAAAAGCAGGGCATACAGCTGAGGTTATTGGTTAAATAACCAAGTCTTTAGTGCTCTGCGAAAGGTAGTGTAAACAGTTTCCTTGCTAAAGCCAGGGGGAGATTATCTCAGAGGGACGGATCTAAATAGGAAAAAGATCTTCCCCCTATCCTTGCCAATTTGACTCTGCGCACCACAAAGGTACACCTTGATTCTGACCGCAAATGGCGGGAGGGAACATAGGGATGAACAAGTGAATGAAGGTTTTGAGGTGCAGTGCCAATTTTGATTTTGAACATATAGCTCAGGGCTTTGAACTTGATACGGTTCTCCACCCTGAGCCAATGTAAACCGCGTAGATTTTCTGATGTGGAGGAAATGAAATGAAATGAAATGAAATGAAAATGAAAAAGAAACTTGATAAAGCGCACTGCGGCCAAGCGGCTTCCTGGCGCTAGGGACTAGACTTGACTCTGCGGGGGGATCCGAGGGAGCTAACAGGGAAATGCCTGGGAAAACAAAAATGTTTTCAGGGCTTTGCGAAAGTGGGTGTAGATGGGGATAGAGCGAATGGAGAGAGGAAGAGTGTTCCAGAACCAGGGGGCCAGAACCGA
Organism: Lissotriton helveticus; assembly: GCF_964261635.1. Taxonomy (NCBI): domain Eukaryota; kingdom Metazoa; phylum Chordata; class Amphibia; order Caudata; family Salamandridae; genus Lissotriton; species Lissotriton helveticus. The sequence goes on from NC_136061.1 coordinate 450,340,493, forward strand.
AAAGCGGGTGCCCCCCGTTCTGGATTTGCGGAAGCGGGGAACGTACAAAAGAGAGAGAGAGGAGGAACGAAGAGTACGGGTCGGGGTGTAGGGAGTGATCATAGAACTAATGAAAAGGGGAGCTGAGTGAGTATAGGCCCGAACAGCCAGACAGGCCAGTTTGAAAAAAGATCTAAAGTGCACGGGGAGCCAGTGAAGGGACTTAAGTGCAGGCGTGATGTGGGAAGATTTGGGGAGACGGAGGATGAGGCCTGATTTTGGATGGCCTGTAGACGTCGGGTTTCATAAGCAGGTATGCCCACGTACAGGCCATTCCCATAGTCAAGGTGAGAGGTGATGAGGGCCGAGACTATGGATTTAAGGGCGTCCGCAGAAAAATACCGGGAGATCTTCCGAATGAGGCGAAGGGACAAGAAACAGGAGGAAACAACGGAGCTGACTTGGGCATGCATGGTGAGGTCATGGCTGACCTTGATGCCCAGGGTCCGAACGGAGGAAACCGGAGAGGGAGGTGAACCAAAGGAAGGGGGCCAGTGAATCGGGGACCAAGGATTGGAAGGACCACCCGTGAGGACAAGCTCCGTCTTGTCAGGATTGAGCTTTAAGTGGTTAGTGCTCATCCATTCAGAAATAAAAACTAGAGTGGAGCAGAATTTAGGAAGAGAATCCAAAGGAAAGGAAAGATCAAAGACGAGCTGGAGGTCATCCGCATAATTATACACAGAGACCCCCAGCTCGCGAAGAGAAATAATAAGGGGGTGAATATAAAGATTAAAAAGAAGGGGGAAAGGGAAGAGCCTTGAAGGACCCTGCAGGTGACTGAGCGTGGGGGAGCGGAAAAGCCCGAAAGGTGGACCGCTTGGGACCTGCCTTGAAGGAAGGACGCAAGCCAAGAAAAGGCTGCGCCCCAGATGCCCGCTGCGCTGACACGGTCGAGAAGGATGGCATGGTCGATCGTGTCAAACGCAGCGGACAGGTCGAGGAGAACCAGGGCTTGGGGGAGATTGGTGTCAGCTTTCCCCTTGAGTTCGTCCAGGACGGCGATGATCACTGACTCCGTGGAGTGTCCTGGTCGGAAGCCTGCCTGATGGGAGGCCAGGAGGTGGTTCTCCTCGACGTAAGAGGACAGGCAGGATGTGACGTAACTTTCAAGGATCTTCCCCAGGTAAGGGAGGAGAGAAATAGGCCTGAAATTAGAGGGAAGAGAGGGGTCAAGTCCGGGTTTTTTAAGAATAGGAAGAACCAAAGCGGTTTTAAAAGAAGAAGGAACAGAACCCAGGGTCAAGGAGGCGTTAAGAAGGGCAAGGGGAGGTGCAGAACAGCTAGTAAAAAGAGCTTTAAGGATCCGTGCCGGTGCACAATCCACCGGAGAACCAGACTTGACTTTGGAGAGTAAGTTAAGAAAACAATCAATAGAGATGGGAGGAAAGTGATCAAGTGAAGAAGAAGGCAAGGGAGGGGACAGGAAACACCGGGTTGCTGCACCACGGGAATGTTGGCCTTTATGTTGGCGATCTTGTCAATAAAATAATCGTTGAGTGAGGAGCAGAGGGTCTGGGTGGGGACGAGACTGGTACTGGTGCGGTCAGAGGTGGCGAGATGATGGACCAAGGAAAAAAGTTCTCGGGGTTTATTAACAGAGAGAGCAACTCTCTCGGTGAAATAATTGGATTTGGCCGTCAAGATCGCTTTTTTATAATCATTAAGAAGGAGTTTATATTTAGCACGAAGAGTGAGGCAGTAGTTGCGTCTCCAATGGCGTTCCGAACGCCTGAGATCGAGTTTGAGATCTTTAAGCTCCCTAGTATACCATTTATGTGCGTCATAGGGGCGGACGGATTTGACCTTTTTAAGCGGGGCAGCCTGATCGCAGGAAGAAGAAAGCCAGGTGCCGATGGCTTCAGTCTGCGAATCAAGGGAGAGACCAGTAAGATCAGGCACTGAGGAGGCCAGGGAAGACGAAAGAGGGTTGAGGTCTGTTACATTCCAACTGCGAGCTAGTACGTTTTTAGATAGGGGCGGTTTGATGGTAGAAGAAGAAAGAATGGAAAAAGAGATGGTGAAATGATCAGAGGTCTTGGGTATCCTGCAGGGGAGCCTGGCCGCAGAGTTCTGCACCAACTGCAGTTTATGGGTAACGGCCTTGTTGGATCCAATGTACAGTACATTCCCGGAGTCGAGTCGTGAGGTGATGAGGGCGTGGACCACAGTTTTTTGGGTGGCGGCAGGCAACATCCAAATAATTTTCTTAAGCCATTTTAAAATGGTAAAGCAGAGTGCAGTGGTTTTCACAGTTTGTAGTATTTTGTTTTTTTCACCGTTAAGTTTGAGGAGATTGTGGCATATCCAGGTAAAAATGTTACTAAGACCCTGTTGAAGAAGAGAGGGAGCAGAAGGGTCGGTGTCAGAGAGGGAGAAAATGATCTGTGAGTCGTCAGCATAGGCACCTATCCTGTGAAATACGGTTTGTCAATGTGCTGCTCCTCGAAGACCTCGATGCACCACAGAAGCAAGAAGAAGTACAACAGCTCCAGAGTGTCATATCTGTATCTCCACTAAGTTTGGAGGCATCAGGACCTACCAGAGAATGCAGAGCACCAGTACCTGGGGTACCGTACCCCCACATGTGAAATCCAAGAAGAAGAGTCCACAATGGACTCCCAAAGCACCAGAAGCAAACACCTGTTGAGGGACATCAAGACACCCGAGACCCACTTCCTCAGTGACCCAACTGTCCCGAGATCGCCTCTCCAAGTTGCCTGCTCCTGACCACAAGGACCTTAAAACAAATGGTGCCCGGCAGACTTGTTTAAGCTGCGCCCAGCCACACCGGCCCCGGCATGAACTAACTTGCTGTGCTCTCATGGTCCCCATGCCCTTTGATAGAATTGAAATGTAACATTTTCATCTTATTCGTGTTTTACCCAAAACGATGTGAGCATTTATATAGCTAATACATTATATCTGCATATTGTGTGTAGACGCAATCAGTAAATACAGATGTTGCGTTAGTTAGGTTGACATCTGTGCCACCATTTTAGCTCTCGAAGATGCCATTTTCTAATATAATCGTAACTGTTACTTGCTTATTTACGAGAAATGGTCCTTGGTCAGTTTTGTTTCTCCAATGCTGAAACTTGCTCATTAACGCATGCCTTTTCTGTTACATAGAGGCCTTCTCTCACCTGTCTAGAAGGGAGCATAGGCCAGATGACCTTGGATAGTAGATAACTTGTACCAGCGTGCGGAATCGAGACTTATGTTCTGTGCCCTATTGTATTACCACAGCTTCCAGTACTTTTCCATAATAGGTGGGTCTTTGTGGGCTTCGCAACCTGCATAATGTAACTTTATGCTTGTTAGAGTCAGTCCCTCGTCAGGCATCATAGGAGGTTGATCAGACTGGACTCCACTGCAGTGTTTCTTGTGAACTAACTAGTTTACTTGCATTCTCTACTGCGTCATCGACTCTTCATTCTTGGAAGGCAAGAGGAGGTTGAGAGTGACCCAGGTGACCCTAGTGGTTGACTTCTTTCAGTTGCGCCTGAACAGGGAATCCACCAGGTGACCCATCCCACCCGTAATCGGGTTTGAGGGAGTCAGGGTCGCGTCTGGTCAGATGGGTGGATTAGGGATCCCCAAATGATAGAGCTTGGTTCTCACGGCTGTCTCGCCTGTCTGATCGGGCGGCTCCTCGTCTAGTGGTCATCTCGGCTGGGGTTCTGAAAAGGCGAAACCCTTGGATCTGAATATTCTCGTTCAAAGAGTCGACAGTGGAGAATAATCTTGTTTGACCTGTGTGCACCATGTGAGTTTTGGTAAGTGCAGCACCGTCTTGATTAACTTGGTGGGTCTGTGGACCCTTGTGATACAGAGTTTTGAACGTTCTGCCAGGCCACTTGCTGAATTTGGTTTAATTTTGAAAAGGCTTGGGGCTAGAGCCTATATTGTCTTGGTGCAGTCTGTGGACTGCCTGTCTTGGTGCACTCTGAGGACTGACTTGGAGAGCTTTTTTTGTCTGTGTGTTCTTGTTGTGTGTGTGTTGATTTAGGTGGAGAGTGAATGTGTCTGATGCTAGAATGCCTTGTTGGAGTAAAGTGCTGTGCTTGGGGTGCCGCTGTTGTTCTGCTGAACTTCAACTGGAGGAAGGGCAACCTGCGCCTCCGGAAGGCACTCTGAGTTTTGAGATGTATGTGAAGCACAGTATTGGCCCTATTATGTTTCGTACATTGTGGCACAAGTATACAAGGGCCAATACTGAGCTTCAAAGGCCACTGGGAGGTATTGATGAACAAAAAATGAATTATTTACAGGATAAATTATTTGCTAGAAGAAGTAGGTAGTCGATGTTTAATACTTTGCCGGTATGGTAGAAAGAAGCTAAACAGAGGCGTGTACGTGCCGGGAAGGAGTCTCGGAAGAAGGCAATGAAAACAGTGGTTCAGAAAGCTGTAGCTTATTATAAGGAGCAAACTGAAAAGTGTATTGAGTGTGCAGATAGGAAGTTTCAATTGCAATGAAATAAGTCCTGTGTTGTTCGAGAGGATGAGGATCCTTTTGTGGAGGATCTGTTGGACACCTGTCCCCCACCTCCATGTCCCCCGCAGAGAATATATCCTGCTGTTCCATCGCCTCAGTCCTCCATTGCCCCACTGTCCCCTTCTGGTCTTTCTGCAGATTCAACAGCTTCAGCTCCAGCCCTATCTATCTCTCCTCCAGTTTCACAACACGCAAATGTGGTGACTGCAGGCACCCCCGCAGTGTGTGCTGCTTCCCCTCATGTTTCTCCTCCTTCTCTTACACCAACCACACAGTCATTGCTGACATTGTCACCTATGTTTGTACCTCTTGTGTCTTTGTGTCTTGTGTCTTGTGTTCCAGGCATTTCATCTGTGGTGTTGGATAACCTTGGGACACCGGTGCGAGGGTCAGAAGGAGGGGATTGGGCGACGGCACCAGAGCGAGTGGGGCAGGCATTAATTTGGTCCGATGTCAGTGAAGAGGAGAAGAAGATGGTTGCAAATCAGGCAGCACAATGAGTTAGGAATCCTATTCATAGTGTGGAAGATATATGGAGTGTGATGAAATATTTTGACCCGTTTATGCAACGGCATGTCCTGCAGCATATGTCGGCTACATTGATTGGTTTGTGGGAACAGTGTATTGGAGGTACAGCTCCTCAAGTTATTTATGATATTCAAGACCGTGTATATTCAGTTGTTATGACCCCTGCAGACGTTTTTGGTAATGCATCACCGTCCTCCAACCACAGCGTCCCAATTTCCAGTGAGAGAGGTGCTCCCTGTATTTTACCCTGAGATCCCAGAACAGCGTATCCAGAATGGAGATGTGGTTCAGCAGCGGGTAGAGGCTCCTTTTGGGGAACAATGGGTCTATACCCTATGGAAGAAAAGTGAGGTGCTTGCTCTTAAAGTCAGTTACTGGACCATAGGATAAATCCTACCGCATTCTGTAAAGAATTAACGGAGGCTGTCTCCTCATCAGCTTTGACTTTAGCCGACATTGTGATGTTTTGGGGGATTTTGGTGCCAGTGGACATTTGGCGGCAAGTGCATACACAGGATCATGCAGCAGAGCTGGGTGGTACTTGGAATAAGATTAGGGCATGGGAAAAGGAGAGAAATGCTGGTGAAAAGCCAAAGCTGAAATTTTGACCTTGCCAAACTGCATTATTACCTATATGCATTCTCTTATCCCACCTAGATGGGTGAATTGGGACAAGTTAACGACATGTCGTCAGAAGAAAGAAGAGAGTGTGTCAGATTTTTCCACTTGTTTTGAAGGGGTGTTTCTAGATTTCAGCGGGCAGTATTTGTCCGTTGAAGGCGGTGTTTGTTTGTTTGTGAATAGGTTTGATACAAATTTGCATCTTGAAATTGCTGCTCGGCTGCAAGCTTCTGAGAGTACTTGGACCTTTTCCACCCCTTCAGTGAAATTGAGTATGGCTCAATATTATGAGCATTGAGGAAATTAGGAAAAGGATAAAGTGGAGAAAAAGAGTAAGGATTTGACTTCAAAGTTGTTGCTACATCAGGTTGCAAGGGGGTCTGCTGGTAGAGGTGTTGCACCCTTGGGGCTGAATCAGTGTGTCTATTGTAAAAAGGAGAGACATTGGTGAAGCGAGTGTACGGAACTGTTATGGTAACTTGCAGTACCCAGAGGGCGGGGTCCAGTTGGAAGGGGCCGTGGACAGGTTGGTCGGGATGTGGATCAAGTTGGTACATCTTCAGGGGGTCGTTCAGATTCGAATTATTTTGATGGCCACCTGGGAAGGAAGTACTACCATGCGATTATGATAAGGATGAAGTTACAGGGATGTCCTATAGCTAGGACAGCAGGGGACAGGGTGAGGGCCATTCCAAATTCCTGTAGAACAGCGTGGTCCTTATGTCATGGCAGATTTGCATGGTTCTGCACAGAAATATTTGGTGGATACAGGTGCAATGAATAACTCTGTTTCTCATTCACTGGTCCCCTAGCAGCCCTGTCTGGCCGTAATAATGTCTTGGTTAGGTTTTTCAGGTGTACCGGTTGTGTGCCCCATATCCCAACCTCTTACTTTTACTGTTGGTCCTTTTACTGTGGACTCCCTATTTTTGTTCATGGCAAATTGTGGGGAAAATTTATTAGGACTGGATTTGTTGAAGAAGTTGCATGCCACCATTTATTATTCCCCAAATGGTGTTTATCTGACTTTTGGACCTAATGTGGTTAGTGCAAATCAGTGTTTGGCGAAAGATGCACCGCTTCCTGTTGAATGTGCCACAGGGGATACGGATGTGGTGTTGTTACAGATACCACCAGTTTCAATAAAGGTCAAAGAGAAAGTTGAATTCCTCAATACAAAATATCAGAGGCTGGGGAACAGGCTTTGATGCAGATTATACAGGACCTGATCAAATTGGAGGTGGTAGAGGAGACAGTAGGGAATGTGTGTAATAGCCCCATTATCCCTATTCTTAAAAAGGCACCTGTGGATTCCCCTAATGCACATCCTGATGTCCATCGTTTTGGGATTGATTTGTGGGAAATAAACAAAAAAGTTGTTCTTCAGTTTCCGGTAGTTCCTGATATTACTGCCCTTTTAAAATTGGTTTCTTCCACAGCTAAATTCTTTTTTCAGCATTCCTGTCCATCCTGACAGCCGGTTTATTTATTCGGCTTTGCATTAGCTGGCAGAAGCTTTCAATTCTGCAAAGTTTCACAGGGATATACAGAAAGTCCTATTATTCATAGCCAAGCTTTGAAAAGTCAATTGAACTCTCTCTCTCTTCCACAGGTAATTTATGATTGCAAAATGTGCATTTTGATAGCCTCAGATACCGAAGAGGGTTGTCGGGATGCCACAGTCAAATTGTTAAAGCATTTGGCAAAGACAGGACATAAAGTGTCCCTTTTCAAATTCCAATATTGTCAACATCAGGTCACCTATTTAGGTCACCTGCTGTCGAAGGAGGGTCGGCGGTTAACAAATGAGCGGGTTGATGCCATTGTTAATATGACTGTCCCTGTGACTCAGAGCGACGTGCGTGCTTTCATAGGCATCACCTCGTATTGTCGGCACTGGATACCTGCTTATTCTTTATTAACACAGCCTCTTCTTTGCCTGATAACTAAAGATGTGCATGAACCCTTGCCTTGGACGCATGAATGTCAGCATACTTTAGAACAACTAAAAGTTGCGCTATGCTCTGCACCTGTGCATGTCACGCCTGAGTATAAGGAGCCCTTCGTGTTGTACATACACAAAGTATGTTCAATCTCTGTGTTAACACAAGCCTTTGGAGGTAAGTAGAGGCCGTATGCTTATTTTTCTGCTACACTTGACCCTGTCGCCAGAGCCCTCCCAAGCTATTTAGGTGCTGTGGCAGCTGCGGCAGTCTCTATCCGACAATCAGCAGGGCTCATTCTCAATCATGATCTCATTGTTATAGTACTGCATGCTGTGGATGTACTTTTGAATAAATCAAAGACATAGCACCTTACTAGTGCTCGCCTGACTGGGTACGAATTAACATTGTTTGCACCTCATATTACTATCAAGAGATGTGCCACACTGAATCCAGCCATGTTACTACCCCTCGCTTCGGAAGAAGAGGACAAGGATGTCCATGTCTGTTTCGGACAGAGTAGGAGACGAAGACCTGACTGATGTTCCCCTATCTGATCCTCAAGGGGAAGTATATGTCAATGGCTCTTGTTTCAAATTGTCAGGTGGCACCACTACAGTGGCGTATGCTATCACCACGTGTTCCTCATCAATCTGCGCAAGCTGCAGAGCTGATAGCTCTTTTGCGAGCATGTGAATTGAGTGAAGGACTGGCGGTCAATATTTATACTGAGAGCCAGTATGCCTTCGGGGTGATCCTTAATTTTGGACGCCCTGGGCAGATAGAGGATTCTTGACTTCACATGGGACCAACATTCAACATGGTCCGTTGATAGAGTCCGTTTGATTTGGAGAGACAACAGAAGTCACTTCAATGCAAAGGTGATCCATCTGGTGCGCGATGGTCTGCACATCAAGCAAAAATTCCATGCAGCCCATCACCCTCAGTCAGCAGGTTTAGTTGAGAAGTACAATGGTACTCTCAAACTAAAATTGGCAAAAAGGAAAGTACTAGGTTGCAATGGCCAAATGCCTTATCTCTTGCCGTATTGTCTACCAAAATGACAGCCCATTCCAGAACAGGATTATGACCCTATGAGGTGATTTTTGGTCGTCCAGAAAATTTGTGGGATGTCCCTAGGCCGAAGAAGTTTGCTGAGATAGATTATCCTTTATTGGTTGATTATTTGTATGAACTCACTAAAAGCTTGTGTTCTATTCACCAACAGATACACAAGGGATTACATTCAGCACCTGAGGGGCCTGGGCACACCATTCAGTCTGGCGACTATATATTGGTAAAGTGCTTCCAGAGACGAGACATTTTGGAGCCTAGATGGAAGGGACCCTGTCTGGTCCTCATCACAACGAATACAGAGGTAAGAGTGGAAGGTCGGAAGCATTGGATCCACGCTTCTCACTGCAGATGGGTGTAGCTACCCCTTCCCCATGATGCCTGGGTGCGTGATGGCACCAGGGCATCAAGTGACAGAGAAAGTCCCAAGATTTCTTCTGTTCTTCGAATCCCAACTAGTTTGGAGGCAGATAGAGGAAGAAAATGATGCAGTTTTGAATGCACCTGTTCGCCCAGAAATTAAGGCTGCTCAGGTTTCCACTTCATCTGATTTGCAGGAACCTGAGTCTCAGTCCCCGGTGCAACCTGAATTTCAGATTCTTCTTCAAGATGAGACAGTGCCTGGAGTAGAAAGGTACAATTTGCGTCCTCAACAGAATGCACCAAAAGAGAAGTGAGTGTAATTAGGGATGGACTTTATTGGATAAGATTAGTGCCAACGCCCCTTGTTTGTGCATGTTTCCATTAGACAAGGGAGTGGAAGATTTGGTGTACTGCCTGTGACACAGGACAGGATAAGCTGAGGGTATTTTCCAAGGAGGGAGAGTGCCCTATCCTGAGAACATTGAACATTTGTATATGGGCTTTAACAATGTGGCTCCACTGCTGCATGCTCAATAGCACCACCGAGGATTGGACAATAGAAGCCTACTAGGAAGGCTTGGAACGGACTCAGATTTTTTTGTTGTTTAGTTTTTTCCTTTTTTGTTTTTGCTTCTTTTCCATCATTGGCTTCATCATATAACGTCTCTTTCTCTGGTGATTTGATTTGTCAAATTGTGGTAAAGATGTATCTGTTTGGTCGACCTCGTGCAGAAGATGAACAGTTTCTTGTTGCCCTGCGCCCAGGGCAGATTAGTTTTGAATGGTTGCTTAGGAAGAAAACATTTTGGGCTGTAGTTATGTTATATTGTTGCTTTTGTTGGTGGGCGGGGGCTGTTCTGGATATTGGAGTGCTCTGGAGTTACCTCATCATGTGTTTTATATCAGGCTGTTTCCTCAGGTCGCAGCAAAAGAACAATTTATAGCAATGTCTTCTTAGACACACATTGAAAATTCTTTGGGGACAACACAGCTTGTTATCCTACTGATTCTGTTATAATTGTATGGACTGCTTATCCATTGTCATTGGTGAATTACACATATGTTCGTCCTCCCCAATTCATAGAGTTAAAAGGTGAATTCGGCCTGGGATATCCTAGACCTTGCTTATACTACAAAAAGCCGAGGGGAACAGGGTACCTTGGATGCATGCCTGAGATGTCTTGTGGTGATCTGTACCTTAGTAAAGGAAATATCACCCTGACAGGTTGGCACTACCAAAATCTACCTGTCACTCAAGAGGCAGGTTTTTGTCTGGCGTGTTGCCCTGTAATAAATAGTACTGACGCTTATTTGTATCTCAATTGCTCTGTAGAAGTAGTGTACAAAAATGTAATGCGTTTAGGAAGAAAGGATGATCCCAGTATGAAGGGAATGAATACTAGATGTGTTCCATTAGATTATCAAGGCCCACTATATGAACATCCAGGTTTTTATTTTTTATCAAATGTTACATATACTAATATGTACAATGGTACAGAGGATGTGGCTTTGGGAATGGTGCTATCTCTTGGGGTAACTTATAGGCATAAACCAAATATAAGATGGGTAAAAAGAACATTGACCAAGGAATTTTGTGAAGGCGTTACCGATTTGGAAGTTAATAATCATACTAATGGTATCACTTTTGGATATATCCTTTCCTCTATTATTTCATTTGGTGGTACCGTCATGGCTGGGGTGAAAGAGCTAGAGAGTATTTTGGGCGTAAGTTGCTTATTTTATCTAACTCTACAGTGGCAGCTTTGCGCTACATAGAGGCCTTCTCCCACCTGTCTAGAAGGGAGGATAGGACAGATGACCTTGGGTAGTAGATAACTTGTACCAGGAAGCAGATTCGAGACTTATGTTCTGTGCCCCCATTGTATTATGACAGCTACCAGTACTTTTCAATAATAGGCGGGTCTTTGTGTGCTCCGCAACCTACATAATGCAACTTTATGCTTGTTAGAGTCAGTCCGTCGTCAGCCATCATAGGAGGCTGATCAGACTGGACTCCACTGCAGTGTATCTTGTGAATAAACTAGTTTGCTTGCATTCTCTACTGTGTCATCGACTCTTCATTCTCGGAAGGCAAGAGGAGGTTGAGAGTGACCCGGTTGACCCTAGTGGGTCACTTTGTACACCTTGGAACCTTCTCCCTCTAAATAGACCTACCAGACTTACCAGTAAGTCCACCTGTGCAGTCATTTTCTAGTGGCTCCCTTCATCTTTTGCACGCCAACTTCCAAGACTCTCAGCCGTCTGCTCCCAGATTATCTGGGATGCTCCCAAACTTGTCCTGCTGGAACTTTCGATCTGGTTCCAACATCGACCTAAAGCGATACGGTGAACTTTGTGAAAGCATTGCCTAATTTTGTATGTAATTTTCTATTTCAATCACATTGATTCCTATTGGTCATAATTGTGCACAATTGGGCTACATTTTCCGAACTCTTGAAAAATCATAACTCAAAACGTATTAACCTTAGAACTGTGTTCTAGGTCGTAAAAAATACATAAAAATGGACTTTCTTTTAATAAATTGGTCTTGTATTTGCCTTATTTGTTGAACAGCGCTCCATGTTGCAAGGAAAGACAGATACCTGACGTATCTTTCGGTGCAAAAGTCACGCATTGCTGGAGTTGTGTCGGAAGCAGGGCAAAACTCCAGCAATGCTTGTGGGAGGCCTATCTTTAATGCATTGCATCATCCCAGAAGTGGTGCCTGGAAATCTTATACATTTCAATGCGTCACTTCTACAAGGCTTTGATGCGGGTGACACCCACCCTGCATGAATTTTACCTAGTGCAGGTGTAATGTGGCGCAGGGTTTACCGTTGCATCATGAAAAGTGACGCAACAGCGGCGCAAAAGTGTCTCAAGGGGCTCAAAAATAAGTTCTATTGTGTCTTTTATAAATTTTTGTCCTGCATTTGTGTATGATCCACTTGTTGTCATTTATTCTCATATTTGTATTCTGATGATCCTGTTTACTGGAACTGGCCATGACTGTTATGTAATGGCAGAAAAGAAAGAAGGAAGTCACACAATTGAATAGCTACTGGCATGAAGAGCCTTGAATGTAACAGCAGGCTTCCACCATGGTTCATCAAGGAGAGCATATCGATCCAAAGCATTGCAGGTGCACATTTTTGTTACATGAGTTGAACATAGAATTAAAAATGCATACATCATCATCGTGTCTGCTTTCAGAAATAGAATGGAGTTAAGGCCTAGATTGGGTCTAGTCCTGTCAAGCACATAAGCAGGAATTTAGCTGGCATGACAAGTATCAAATATTACCTGCCTTTAGAACCTACAGAGCAACCACATGTGCAACTAGTTACTGGAATATTAACCCCAGTGGAAGTAGTTTGGCTTGTTAATGACGCTGCAGTAAAATGAAAGATATGTAGGGCAAAAAATAATAAGTTGGAATTTCTCGAATTGAAAGCAGCCCTTACTTCTGCGATCATCTGGCACCATCTGATACATTTGCTAACACTCAGGGACAAAAAGCAAATTCAATCTCTCGAAAGCCGCCATGAAGGCCTCCAAGGATATTGTTATACTTTCTTCATGAAGCCCTTGGCCAAGCACCCCCTGTCCATGGTTGGACAAAACCAAGAGTGGGCTGATCAACCAAGGACACTAACCGTACCTCTATCTGTATGAATTAGGAGCTAAACCTACACTCATAGAGTGTTTTTTAACCCATTATGAACTTTAACTTTCATCACAAATTGGTGACAGAACGCAGTTTACATTGCACTTTTTGATTTGTCCCTATATATTTTACCTGTGCAACTTTTGTATTGTTATTTTGTTTATAATTTGCATCACAAAGTTTTAGAAATGGGGGTCTCTAGTTGGCAAGGGATTGCACTTTTGTCCAAATAGGGACCATTCTTTCTAGTCCAAATGAGGGAGTTACAATCCTAAAATAACCCCTGCTCACCCCCTTGGTAGCTTGGCACGAGCAGTCAGGCTTATCTTAGAGTCAGTGTGTAAAGCATTTGCAGATAACCAACAGAAATACAAAAGGACACCACACCAGTTTAGAAAAATATCCAATATTTTTATATACTTAAGACAAGACCAAAAATGATAAAAAACCACAATACAGTACTTAAAAATCTTCAGTTATCAAAACAACCTTGAAAAACAGTTCCTTGACGTTGATAGCTCAGTTTGGGGCTATCACGGCGTCGTGAGCAAACAAATCCAAACAGTTCTGGCTGACCGCAGCATTGCGGGCCAGCTGCGGTGTCGGGAGGACACGCAAACAGTACCTTTTAGAAATGCAGGGAGTTGGTGACTTCTCGATGAGCTTCCGAAAGCACGGCGTCCGCAGGTGTCAGTTCCGGAGGTCGGTGCAGGAGTCGGCGGGGCTCTCAAAGTCACAAGCTTTGCAGGTCGAACTTCTCTTTGTTGAAGTCAGGAGCACTGGCATCGGCAGACGTTGAGTGCTGTGGTGCGCAGTGCAGCTCTACATCATGCGGTGCCCTCAGGTCACGGTGCGAGCAGCGGCTTAGTGGCAGCATCAGATGGCGTTGTCAGTGAAACCAGGGTCGCAGTGCGAGGTGAATGTGATGCTCATCGCGGTGCTGGCAGGTCACGGTGCAAGCAGCATCACCGTCGTTGCTGAAGCGCTGTCATTGGCTGACGAACTGGAGTCGATGGCACCGGCGTCCGTAGGCTAAGGCTGTGGTGCGGGATGAGGGCGGTGTGTCATGTAACTTTACAAGCGGTGCCCTCGAAATCACAGAGCAAGCAGCAACATCGATTCCCGTGTGGAGCGTCGTCGTCGGGGAGACCAAGACTTCTTCGTGAAGCAAGGCGGTGCGGAATGCGTTGCCCACGGGTCGGGGTGCGAGCTGCGGCTCAGTGGCGGCATCAGCAGGAGTCGTCAGTGAGACCAGGATCGCGGTGCAGGGATGAGGCAGAGCCCTCTGCGGTGCCATCAGGACACGGAGTGGTCAGTGGTGTCGTAGACGTCGTCAAGTTGCTTTTCTTCTGTTGTAGCACAAAACACACAATCCCCATTGCTGAGAGCAGAAGAGCTTCAAGTCTTTGCTGTTCCTGAGACTTCTTGAACAGGGGGCATGCTCTACTTCAAGCCCTCAGAGAAACTCAGAAAAGTAGATTGCAGAAAGTTCAGTCCAGTCCTTTCACTGCCCAAGACACAAGCAGCTACTGCAGGCCAACACAGCAAAGAACACAGCAAAGTGGTAGTTCCTCCTCACAGCGTCTCCAGCTCGTCTTCTTGGCAGTCTTCTTGATCCAAAAGAGTTCTTATGTACTGGGGTTTGAGCCCCAATATTTATACCAACAAATTCTTTGTTCTCTGAAGGCAGAAAGTGTCTGTACCGAGTCGAAACCAGTTCTGGGAGCATTCTGTCAGTGCACAACTTCTTCCTTTGTCAGTGTGGTCCAGGGTCATCAGATGCACCACAGGAGGTGGAGCCAGCATTGTGGAAGGCAGGCACAGTCCTATTCAGGTCCAGGTAGTATCTCTTCCACCACTCCCAATGCAGATAGGTCTATTCAGCCTAGTGCTAACTCACCCTGCCTCCTGAGGCCACCCCAGCCCTTATCACTCACAAACCATACAAGCAGTACACAACCTAGCAGAGGCAGGTTGGATGGTTAGGCAAGAAAATACTAGGGGTGGGCGGAATTTGCGTAATGGTAACAAATCTCTGCGAGCACGCAGAGTTCCGCAAACACGCGGAATTGCTTGTTCCGCCCGTTCGCAATGCTTTTTTCCTGTTCGCGGACAATGTTTGCGTGCTTGGGGGGAAATTTCTCATGAACACACATTTTGAAAGCGCGTACAAGTAAAAAATTCCACAAAGGCGCAGATCGCAGAATTTTTGGCAATTCCGCGTTCTCCACAGAACGCGAAATTACCCAAATTCCACGAGCGGAATGGAATTTATCGCCCAGGCCTAGAAAATACCTACTTTCTAAAAGTGGTATTTTCAAACACAGAATAATAAATCCAACTTTACTAAAAGATGTATTTTATCATTCTGAGTTTAGGCATACTAAATTTGTTTTTCTACCATATTCTCTGGGTCAGTTAGGATTATAAGATGTTATAATCAAACTGCCCATTCTGGCCTATGGGAACAGGTAGCCTTGCCATAGTGAAAAACGAAATTGGCTGTAATTCACTATCAGGACATTCCACACACACAGGGCATGTCCTACCTTTCACATATAATGTACCCTGCCCACAGGGGTACCTTGGGCCTACCTTAGGGGTGACTAACATGTAGAAAACAGAAAGTTTAGGGACTGGCAAGTGGGTGCATTTGACAAGTCGACAAGACATTCCCAGACTGCACACAGGCTCTGCAATGGCAGGCCAGAGTTACACATTATGGGCTGTTTGCGTGGGTGGCACAATCCAGTGCTGCAGCCCACCACAGCATTTGACTTATGGGCCCTGGTACACGCAGTGCACTTTACTAGGGACTGACACATGAATCAAATATTGATACATAGGAGAAATGGTCGATATAGCAAAACATTTAACAATACTTAAAATAGTAGACCAAACAGAAAGATGAATTTGTGTTAAACATAAAGAATTTAATTCATTCAATTTGATTATCAGGTCTTCAGTCCATGATTCTAATTATTCAAAGAGTATATGTATATGTCCAAACATTTTTTGTAAAGTGTCAATATATACAATATAATAGAGTGCTCTAGGTGCACAGAACGGTGAAGAGGAGTAGGAGTGATTGGGTCTGTGAGGGATAGGGTAAAGATAAAGTGATATGAACACAATTCAATCCTGTTCAATAGAAACCTTTACAGCCTTATTTCGGTCTGCAAGTCCCTTCAAAAACATTACACAAAGGACAACATTAATTTAATTTTGAATCCCATGGTGTATGTCAACGTGTCAAAGGTTGTCGACGTTTCGACCCCCGGTTATAAGGGTGAGTGGATCCTCATTCTGTGGTCTTCCTCAGGACAAGTAGGTAGAGCACCTAAAACCATAAATATGAATCGGTCTTGGTCTAAGAGGAAAAAGGTCTACTGAAAGAGTTATACTGGCTACCAATATACCTACATAAAAGGTCGGTTGGAATTGTCCGATCCTTGTTGATGGCCGTCAGGCTCAATCATGTCTGCAATCGAGGTAGCCTAGTTAGAGGTCATTATCATGTGCTGGGTAAATTAAAACACATTAAAAAAACCGAGAGGGGGTCCGGCGGAGCCGAACCCGCCAGTATTACCAGTATTTTCTTGTCAACAAATCCAATTGTGCTCTCCATGCCACTGGAGTCAAGCTATCCTGGCTGATGAGAGCTGAAAGCCAGAAACCGGTCCTAGGATGCTTTTTTCCAGTCCAGGTAGGACCTGGCCTGGGAGTTCGGGCTGGACTGTTGCCACTGGGTGCAGGGTCAAGACTGATTTGCATATGGCTGGATCCAAACTGGAATGGCATAGTGAGCAAAAAAACGATGGATTTAGGCCCAGTTCTCGGTACTGGGGTGAATGTGTGACATTGTTCTGCATTCTGTCCATCAATTGATCTTTTTGCATTTGTCAACTCTAGTGGGACGGGTATGCTCAGACCTGAGTCCCATGCTCTCCACGCCATTGGAGTCAAGCTATCCTGGCTGATGGGGGCTTAAAGCCTGAAACCGGTCCTAGGATGTTTGTTTCCAGTCCAGGGAGGACCTGGCCTGGGAGTTTGGACTGGACTGTTCCCATTGGGCGCAGGGTCAAGACTGATTTGCATATGGCTGGGTCCAAAGTGGAATGGCATGGTGAGCAAAAAACGATGGATTTCAGCCCAGATCTCTGTACTGGGGTGAATGTATTACATCTTCTGCATTCTGTCCATCAATTGTTCTTTTTACATTTGTCACCCTTAGGGAGACGGGTATGCTCAGACGTGAGTCCCGTGCTCTCCATGCCACTTGAGTCAAGCTAGCCTGGCTGATGAAGGCTGAAAGACCGAAACCGGTCCTAGGATGCATGTTTCCAGTCCAGGGAGGACCTGGCCTGGTAGTTAGGGCTGGACTGTTCCTATTGGGTGCAGGGTCAAGACAGATTTGCATATGGCTGGGTCCAAACTGGAATGGCATGGTGAGCAAAAAAGCTATGGATTTAGGCCCAGATCTCTGTACTGGGGGGAAAGTATGACATTGTTCTGTGTTCTGTTCATCAATTGTTCTTTTTGCTACGGGAAACAATCCCACAGCGTCCTACCTGATCCAAGATGGTGAAACCAATCTCTACTCATGAAGAGGCTGTGTGCCCACCTCAGAGGTGTGGCCAGGGAAATAAACAAAACATCCTGTATGTTCACTTCAAACCATGGGCCTTATTTACTAAGAATTAAATCAGCGCAGTGTCGCGAACCATTTGGCTGTGCTGCTCTGCGCTAAACCCAAAGCAAAGGGATGTTTCATATCTACAACAATATGACAGATCCCTTTGCTCTCCCCTGTGTTGGCGCACATATAGCTGCCATGCGCCAACATAGGTACACTTGTACCATGGTACAAGGGTACCTGCATCACAGGGATGATTGTTTTTGTGCAGGAGGGGACACCTTCCTGCACAAAAACAACAACAAGAGGTGATTTCTTCTTCCAATGTGTGCTGCAGAAGGCACTACGCATAGAAAAAGGAAAGAAACAAGGAGAAAGGAAATCATTTTTCCTCCTTGCGCCTCACCTTGCCTGGGGAGGCGTAGCATTCTGATGCATTTCTAGGTTTACGATTTCTCGTTAATCTGGAAATGCGGCAGAAGCCATGGGTGTTGCGTGGGAACACCCACAGCAACACCCACGGCACACCCTTTTCATGCAAAATGTTGTGTGTAAAGGGGAATATTCACAAGGACATGAAAGCCACGCAGGAGTGACTTTACGTGTCCTTGTAAATATGGGGCAGCAGGTTGTGTCAATCGGTGTGTCACAAAAAGTGATGCACCGGCGACCTATCTTTGGTGGCAGCTCCCTCCAATGGGGTTTAAATCTTGGCTGACTGGGGGAATAAAGGAAAAGACCTGTTCAGGTGTCATCTGCCTGTGATGGCGAGGTCTCTTTGAAGTTATTGAAGTTCCTAGGCATTGCCCAAATGGTCATCCTCCCAGAGGAAAAGAAACACCTCCCCACACCCAGGCCTTTGTTTTACAGCTCATTCAGAGGGACAAAGCTGGAGGTTACAGAGGCTTTAGGAGCAGAAATGGTAACTTTCTAAAAGTGCCTTTTCTTTTCAATTTAATAACAATTTGACTGCACAAGTGAAGCGGTTATTTAGTAAAATAGAAAAAAAGTTCAGAAAGGAAATTCTATTATTGCCAACCCAAAGATAGCATTATTAGATTTAATATTGTATCCCAGTATTTCTCTATCGAACAGTCAGCCTTGCTACTGTGAAAATTGCTTTTACTGATTCAAAAAGTAAGAAGACGATTGCGCAAAGGGCTGTACCTCATTCACTGCAGTTGCGCTTTTAATCTCACTTAGCTGTTCGTTTTTAAAATTGCACCTTTGCCGGTTCCCCGGTCCACCGCTGACTTGTGTCAGATTGATGTGGAGGGAAGTTTGTGGCGTTGAGCACACCGGAAGTGAGTAGACTTCTGGGACGGTACATCTTGCACTAGACAGCAGTCTAGTTGTTTTTTGGGCTACGATACTTAAGGGACTACTTCCTGCCAGCGCTCCTGATTCAAAAAGTAAGAAGACGCTTGCGTTGAAGGGCTGTAATTCATTCACTGCAGTTGTGCTTTTAATCTCACTTAGCTGTTCGTTTTTAAAATTGCACCTTTGCCGCTTCCCCGGTCCACCGCTGACTTGTGTCAGATTGATGTGGAGGGAAGTTTGCGGCATTGAGCACACCAGAAGTGAGTAGACTTCCGGGACGGTACATCCTGCACTAGACAGACGGTCCTTAGGATTATAAGGGGATATCTTCCCAAACGCGCAGCGGACGCGCGCAGCAGGGGTGCCGATGTGCGCCAAAGGCAAGCCCGTCTGCGCCCGTCCGCACCAGTTCGTCGCCTCTCGCCAGGAATTCTGCCTGCGACGAGCTGACTGGCTACACCTACACTAGGGAAACCCTCCTAGACCTGAATACGTTAGCAGCCTCCTGTACTAAGGCCCCATTATACCATCGGAGAGGCTCTTTTAAGTGTACTTGCGGATTCTCCTTATCGAAACCTATGGCACTCGTGACCCACATAAATGCTGGTTCTCAACAACAGCTGTCTATAGCTCAGCTAAATATTAGGTCATTAGCTAAACACTATGTTGAAGTACACGACCTAGTTGAGGACACTGCTTTGGACATCCTGTTCCTTACGGAGACATGGCTCCAGGATGACATGACCACAGTTCTTAATTTAGCGGTTCCATCTGGGTATGATATTTACACCCTAAATAGGCAAACTAGAAGTGGAGGAATTGCTGTGATGGTTAGATCTCGATATGCCTGCTGCTTCACTAAAGTAGAAATTGAGGGATGCGAGTGCGCTCGCTTTAGTATCCTGATCAACTCCCTCTTGACTCTATCTGGTGTCCTAATATACGGGCCCCAGGGACATGACAGTAGCTTCATTAAAGCCCTTTTGGAAGCTGTAGGTTCACTGGCAATAGGGACATCTAATTTCAACATCTTTGGAGACCTAAACCTTCATTTTGATCTTATGGATAGGAAAATAAATGGCCTGTTAGCCGACCTTGGGGCATTTCAACTATGTCAGCTGGTTAATAGCCCCACTCACAGGGGAGGCCATTTGCTAGACCCCATCTTCTCCAATATGGAAGAGGCAGTGGTGGGTATTCCTATCCCAGTCCCCTGGACCGACCACATGTTGGTCATTATGTCCCTGCCCTTAAAAGACCGGCCAAACAAGAGTAACACCCAATCAGTGTTTAAACGTCGTTGGCGGAAATTGCGCCTTGAAGATTTCTATGCTCTGTTGAGAGCTGACCCTCCTGAAATTTGCGAAAATACAGAGCAGGGAAATGAGAAGTTCTGCACCTGGCCATACCAGGCCCTAGACTCTCTTATCCAGGCCAGTTGGATTAAGGCCCGTTCACATGAATCCAACCCATGGTATAATGAGTCTTTAGCCTCTCTAAGGAAAATCTGTAAAAAACTTGAACATAAATGGAGGGTTTTATATGACCCTGTAATAAAAGGTAAATACACCTCCGCTCAAAAAAACTATCGCAGAACCATCTGCAAGACTTGAGCTGCTTACTATGCCAATGAGATCAAGCTTAGTCGGAATCCATCAAAATCTATTTTTAAAATCTTGAAGGAGCTTAGTGCCAAGAAAGCATCGACATCAGTGACGGTCTCCGAAACGCACTGTGAAACATTGGCTTCCTTTTTTGTAGATAAGGTACGGGTGATTTATGAATCCTTTTCATCTACTCCTTGCCTTTCTCCTTCTAGCTCAGAGACGACTGACAAACTCACTATACTTCCTGAGATGTCCCAGAACGAATTTCTCAGGATATGTGGGAAAATAAAATCTGGTTCCCCGGCAGATCCTTTAAAACCCGCCCAATTCAGAGAAGCATCAACACTCGTACTTGATCCTCTCCATCAGATAATAAACTCCTCGTTTAAATCAGCCGTGATCCCGGCCAGGTGGAAACAGCCCTGGGTATCCCCCATTATTAAAAAATCCTCACTAGACCCCACTAAGCCCTAGAATTTTAGGCCCATTTCTTTGCTCCCTTGGCCAGCCAAAGTGGCAGAATCGCACGTCAATAACATACTGACAAGTTTCCTTCACTCCAATGACACGCTGGATGCCTCGCAACATGGGTTCCGAGCTGACCACAGTACCGAAACGGCGCTGTTGAGTATGACGGAACATCTCCGGACCATCTTGGATGCAGTACAGATGGCGGCACTGATCCTGCTTGATCTGAGTGCCGCCTTTGATACGGTCTCTCATGCGGTCATGCTACATCGACTAGAGACGGCGGGTGTCGGCGGTATGGCATTGGAGTGGTTCAGGAATTTTTTAACTGGAAGATCCTTCCGGGTCTCAACCCCTCCGTTCCTATCTAAGGAGCGGCCAATTGAGCAAGGAGTCCCGCAGGGCTCGGCACTCAGCCCCACATTATTCAATCTTTACGTCCAGCCACTGGCTGAGGTCGCCAAGCAATGGGAGCTTTCAATGGTCTCATATGCTGACGACACTCAGTTAGTGGTGGCGCTGCGTGACAAATCCGTCCTGAGTTCGTCTAAGTTTAAGAGTGGCCTAATGGCAGTGACGAACTGGAAGACTTCAAACTATCTATTCTAGCTAGCCGCCTCAGTCAGCTGGGAGTTGACGGTCCCGCACTCAGCCTTCTTACATCCTTCCTTGTCCAACGGAAGCAAAGAGTGAAGCTGGGCGACTTCATCTCGCCAATCAAGCCTGTGAAGTGTGGGGTCCCCAGGTCTCCTCCCTGAGCCCTACACTTTTTAACATTTACGTGGCCCCACTCGCCAGGCTTGTAAGGTCCTTTGGCCTAGAAGTTCTTTCCTATGCCGACGACACACAGATCATGGTCTCCATAACACAATCTGTAAATATATTACAGCTCTTAACTTTAAAAACTGTATGGAGGCGGTTGCTGGTTGGATGGTCAAGAACTTCCTCAAGTTGAATGGGGAGAAAACCGAGGTCCTCATTTTTGGAGCCAAACATGAGACTTGGTCGATGGACTGGTGGCCCTCTGCCCTTGGCGTTTGCCCCACGCCATCCTCCTCTGCCCGTAACCTGGGCGTTATCCTGGACACCACTCTTTCCCTTGAGAAACAGGTCAGCAGGACAGTTTCCACCTTCTGTGGTGCCCTTAGGATTTTAAGAAAAATCACCCACTACCTCTCCCTAGAAGCACGCAAACAGGTCGCGGTGGCTCTTATAGGCTCTAGGCTGGACTACTGCAATGCACTATATCTAGGCATTAACAATGGCTTGGTCCAACGCCTTCAGAATGTACAAAATGCAGCGGCCCGGTTTGTCATGCATGCCGCGAAGTACTCTTCAGGTTCGGCCATCAGGAAGAACTTGCACTGGCTCCCCATGCAGGCTAGGATAAATTTTAAGGCCCTCTGCCTTACGCACCGTGCCCTGAACGGTACTGGGCCCGAAGACATCCGGTCACTTGTGTCCCATTATGTTCCCGGTAGGGCTCTTCGCTCCTCCAACAAAAATCTGCTCATTGTCCCCCGAGTATCAAAGGTCAGATGGGGTGGAAGGGCTTTCCAAGTTCTCAGCCCCAGACTTTGGAACACTCTCCCTGAGGACCTTAAGGGCCTTGCTTCCCATGCCCTTTTTCGCAACGCACTCAAGACCTGGCTCTTTCAAGAATCCTACATGTAATCCGCTCCCAGTCCTCCGCTGATCAAGCAGTTGTACCACCTTAAGCGCCTTGATGCCTATGGGTTTAGTTGCGCTCTACAAATTTAATTTCAAATTTAAATTCAAATTCAACTACCTGCAGCTCAATGCCAGCAAGACAGAGGTCTTGCTGGTGGGAAAAAATGCATCTGCTTGGGGAGAGAACTGGTGGCCAGAGAAGGCAGGTAACCTTCCCGACCTAAAACTGGAAGTAAAAAACTGTGGAGTCTGGGTAGATACCTCTCTTAACTTTATAACTCATACCAAGAAAGTTGCTGCCACCTGTTTTGCGATTTTACAGAATCTCAAGCCTATCTTAAAATTCTTTGACCCCTCCACTCGTCAGCCCGTGGTGCAATCAACTATCCTTTCGCGTCTGGATTATGCGAGCTCTCTGATGTTAGGGGTAAACCAGGCAGAGGTTCAGAGACTGCAAAGGGTGCAAAATGCGGCTGCAAGAATCTTGATAGGCTTTCCCCGCTTCCAACCGGTCTTGGACACCTTGACGAAACTGCATTAGCTGCCTGTGGCCAAACGGATTCAGTTCAAGGCTCTTTGTCTTTCATTCAAAATTCTGAAGCTTGCTACTCCATCGATGCTCTGCCCTTTGCTGACCCAATATGTTCCCCAGCGATCCTTACGCTCGGAAGGCCAGCACCTGGTAGTGGTACCTCGTATAAAACTCTCTTGGATGGGTGGCCGCTCATTCCGCTATTTGGCTGTTAGGATATGCTTAACATTCGATTTCATCATTGTGCTACTTTACTTTTAAATACAGCATTTGACTTATGGGCCCTGGTACACGCAGTGCACTTTACTAGGGACTGACACATGAATCAAATATTGATACATAGGAGAAATGGTCGATATAGCAAAACATTTAACAATACTTAAAATAGTAGACCAAACAGAAAGATGAATTTGTGTTAAACATAAAGAATTTAATTCATTCAATTTGATTATCAGGTCTTCAGTCCATGATTCTAATTATTCAAAGAGTATATGTATATGTCCAAACATTTTTTGTAAAGTGTCAATATATACAATATAATAGAGTGCTCTAGGTGCACAGAACGGTGAAGAGGAGTAGGAGTGATTGGGTCTGTGAGGGATAGGGTAAAGATAAAGTGATATGAACACAATTCAATCCTGTTCAATAGAAACCTTTACAGCCTTATTTCGGTCTGCAAGTCCCTTCAAAAACATTACACAAAGGACAACATTAATTTAATTTTGAATCCCATGGTGTATGTCAACGTGTCAAAGGTTGTCGACGTTTCGACCCCCGGTTATAAGGGTGAGTGGATCCTCATTCTGTGGTCTTCCTCAGGACAAGTAGGTAGAGCACCTAAAACCATAAATATGAATCGGTCTTGGTCTAAGAGGAAAAAGGTCTACTGAAAGAGTTATACTGGCTACCAATATACCTACATAAAAGGTCGGTTGGAATTGTCCGATCCTTGTTGATGGCCGTCAGGCTCAATCATGTCTGCAATCGAGGTAGCCTAGTTAGAGGTCATTATCATGTGCTGGGTAAATTAAAACACATTAAAAAAACCGAGAGGGGGTCCGGCGGAGCCGAACCCGCCAGTATTACCAGTATTTTCTTGTCAACCAATCCAATTGTGCTCTCCATGCCACTGGAGTCAAGCTATCCTGGCTGATGAGAGCTGAAAGCCAGAAACCGGTCCTAGGATGCTTTTTTCCAGTCCAGGTAGGACCTGGCCTGGGAGTTCGGGCTGGACTGTTGCCACTGGGTGCAGGGTCAAGACTGATTTGCATATGGCTGGATCCAAACTGGAATGGCATAGTGAGCAAAAAAATTATGTCCCTGCCCTTAAAAGACCGGCCAAACAAGAGTAACACCCAATCAGTGTTTAAACGTCGTTGGCGGAAATTGCGCCTTGAAGATTTCTATGCTCTGTTGAGAGCTGACCCTCCTGAAATTTGCGAAAATACAGAGCAGGGAAATGAGAAGTTCTGCACCTGGCCATACCAGGCCCTAGACTCTCTTATCCAGGCCAGTTGGATTAAGGCCCGTTCACATGAATCCAACCCATGGTATAATGAGTCTTTAGCCTCTCTAAGGAAAATCTGTAAAAAACTTGAACATAAATGGAGGGTTTTATATGACCCTGTAATAAAAGGTAAATACACCTCCGCTCAAAAAAACTATCGCAGAACCATCTGCAAGACTTGAGCTGCTTACTATGCCAATGAGATCAAGCTTAGTCGGAATCCATCAAAATCTATTTTTAAAATCTTGAAGGAGCTTAGTGCCAAGAAAGCATCGACATCAGTGACGGTCTCCGAAACGCACTGTGAAACATTGGCTTCCTTTTTTGTAGATAAGGTACGGGTGATTTATGAATCCTTTTCATCTACTCCTTGCCTTTCTCCTTCTAGCTCAGAGACGACTGACAAACTCACTATACTTCCTGAGATGTCCCAGAACGAATTTCTCAGGATATGTGGGAAAATAAAATCTGGTTCCCCGGCAGATCCTTTAAAACCCGCCCAATTCAGAGAAGCATCAACACTCGTACTTGATCCTCTCCATCAGATAATAAACTCCTCGTTTAAATCAGCCGTGATCCCGGCCAGGTGGAAACAGCCCTGGGTATCCCCCATTATTAAAAAATCCTCACTAGACCCCACTAAGCCCTAGAATTTTAGGCCCATTTCTTTGCTCCCTTGGCCAGCCAAAGTGGCAGAATCGCACGTCAATAACATACTGACAAGTTTCCTTCACTCCAATGACACGCTGGATGCCTCGCAACATGGGTTCCGAGCTGACCACAGTACCGAAACGGCGCTGTTGAGTATGACGGAACATCTCCGGACCATCTTGGATGCAGTACAGATGGCGGCACTGATCCTGCTTGATCTGAGTGCCGCCTTTGATACGGTCTCTCATGCGGTCATGCTACATCGACTAGAGACGGCGGGTGTCGGCGGTATGGCATTGGAGTGGTTCAGGAATTTTTTAACTGGAAGATCCTTCCGGGTCTCAACCCCTCCGTTCCTATCTAAGGAGCGGCCAATTGAGCAAGGAGTCCCGCAGGGCTCGGCACTCAGCCCCACATTATTCAATCTTTACGTCCAGCCACTGGCTGAGGTCGCCAAGCAATGGGAGCTTTCAATGGTCTCATATGCTGACGACACTCAGTTAGTGGTGGCGCTGCGTGACAAATCCGTCCTGAGTTCGTCTAAGTTTAAGAGTGGCCTAATGGCAGTGACGAACTGGAAGACTTCAAACTATCTATTCTAGCTAGCCGCCTCAGTCAGCTGGGAGTTGACGGTCCCGCACTCAGCCTTCTTACATCCTTCCTTGTCCAACGGAAGCAAAGAGTGAAGCTGGGCGACTTCATCTCGCCAATCAAGCCTGTGAAGTGTGGGGTCCCCAGGTCTCCTCCCTGAGCCCTACACTTTTTAACATTTACGTGGCCCCACTCGCCAGGCTTGTAAGGTCCTTTGGCCTAGAAGTTCTTTCCTATGCCGACGACACACAGATCATGGTCTCCATAACACAATCTGTAAATATATTACAGCTCTTAACTTTAAAAACTGTATGGAGGCGGTTGCTGGTTGGATGGTCAAGAACTTCCTCAAGTTGAATGGGGAGAAAACAGAGGTCCTCATTTTTGGAGCCAAACATGAGACTTGGTCGATGGACTGGTGGCCCTCTGCCCTTGGCGTTTGCCCCACGCCATCCTCCTCTGCCCGTAACCTGGGCGTTATCCTGGACACCACTCTTTCCCTTGAGAAACAGGTCAGCAGGACAGTTTCCACCTTCTGTGGTGCCCTTAGGATTTTAAGAAAAATCACCCACTACCTCTCCCTAGAAGCACGCAAACAGGTCGCGGTGGCTCTTATAGGCTCTAGGCTGGACTACTGCAATGCACTATATCTAGGCATTAACAATGGCTTGGTCCAACGCCTTCAGAATGTACAAAATGCAGCGGCCCGGTTTGTCATGCATGCCGCGAAGTACTCTTCAGGTTCGGCCATCAGGAAGAACTTGCACTGGCTCCCCATGCAGGCTAGGATAAATTTTAAGGCCCTCTGCCTTACGCACCGTGCCCTGAACGGTACTGGGCCCGAAGACATCCGGTCACTTGTGTCCCATTATGTTCCCGGTAGGGCTCTTCGCTCCTCCAACAAAAATCTGCTCATTGTCCCCCGAGTATCAAAGGTCAGATGGGGTGGAAGGGCTTTCCAAGTTCTCAGCCCCAGACTTTGGAACACTCTCCCTGAGGACCTTAAGGGCCTTGCTTCCCATGCCCTTTTTCGCAACGCACTCAAGACCTGGCTCTTTCAAGAATCCTACATGTAATCCGCTCCCAGTCCTCCGCTGATCAAGCAGTTGTACCACCTTAAGCGCCTTGATGCCTATGGGTTTAGTTGCGCTCTACAAATTTAATTTCAAATTTAAATTCAAATTCAACTACCTGCAGCTCAATGCCAGCAAGACAGAGGTCTTGCTGGTGGGAAAAAATGCATCTGCTTGGGGAGAGAACTGGTGGCCAGAGAAGGCAGGTAACCTTCCCGACCTAAAACTGGAAGTAAAAAACTGTGGAGTCTGGGTAGATACCTCTCTTAACTTTATTACTCATACCAAGAAAGTTGCTGCCACCTGTTTTGCGATTTTACAGAATCTCAAGCCTATCTTAAAATTCTTTGACCCCTCCACTCGTCAGCCCGTGGTGCAATCAACTATCCTTTCGCGTCTGGATTATGCGAGCTCTCTGATGTTAGGGGTAAACCAGGCAGAGGTTCAGAGACTGCAAAGGGTGCAAAATGCGGCTGCAAGAATCTTGATAGGCTTTCCCCGCTTCCAACCGGTCTTGGACACCTTGACGAAACTGCATTAGCTGCCTGTGGCCAAACGGATTCAGTTCAAGGCTCTTTGTCTTTCATTCAAAATTCTGAAGCTTGCTACTCCATCGATGCTCTGCCCTTTGCTGACCCAATATGTTCCCCAGCGATCCTTACGCTCGGAAGGCCAGCACCTGGTAGTGGTACCTCGTATAAAACTCTCTCGGATGGGTGGCCGCTCATTCCGCTATTTGGCTGTTAGGATATGCTTAACATTCGATTTCATCATTGTGCTACTTTACTTTTAAATACAATGCACCTTGCCTTATGGACTATAAGTTCTACCTGGGGGCGACTTATTAATATTTAAAGGTAAGGTTTAAACCTGACTAAAGGCTTTATTATGACAGGTCGAATTCCACTTTTAAAACTACTCCAGTCAGGCTATCATCGTAGACCTAATCCATGTTTATACTGCCACTCAAGAGGACAGCACAATTGGTGATGCAGTCCAGTACTACAAAAAGGGATGGTGATGGACGGAGCATCTGAACCAATCAAACACTCACACCCAGTCAAAAAATCTGGGTTTAATCATCCATCACCGTTCTTTAGCCCACTCTGCTACCCCAGCTCAGAAATGGCCATATGCAAATCAGTCTGACCCTGTGCCTCAAGGGAACCGTCCAGCCCGAACTGCCAAGCCATGCCTTCCCTGGACCGGAAACAAGCTTCCTAGGACTGGTTCCCGGCATTTCAGCCGTCTTCAGGCAGGCTTGCTTGAATCCAGTGGCAAAGTGAGCAAGGGTCTCACGTCTGACCTACCCTGCCAACTTATGGCGAACAAAGCGGTACAAAAGGGGGACTTGAGTCCCGTGCTCTCCATGCCACTGGAATCAAGCTATCAAGGCTGATGAGGGCTGAAAGCCCGAAACCGGTCCTTAGATGCTTGTTTCCAGTCCAGGGAGGACCTGGCTTGGCAGTTAGGGCTGGACTGTTCCCATGGGGCACAGGGTCAAGACTGATTTGCATATGGCTGGGTTCAAACTGGAATGGCATGGTGAGCAAAAAAAAGATGGATTTAGGCCCAGATCTCTGTACTGGGGTGAATGTATGACATTGTTCTGCATTCTGTAGTGGCATTTAGTGCATAGTCCCTGCATATACCATTATACTAGAGACGTTTGGTATGTTACATATAACAGTTCCCATTTAAGCCATGTTTAAAGGGAACCACAGGCACTTTACTACTGGTTAGCATAGGTAAAGTGTACAATGTTCTACAGGCAGGAAAAAAGCATTCAGCAAAAAGGTGAAAAATCTCGGGCGACCATTCACGAACGTGGATTTCTGACAGTAGCTTTACTAATTGTCCCATCGCACCCTCTTTTCACCTTCTATTCTCCTCCTGAGTGTCTGCCTGTTACTGCTGTCTTTCCTCATTTAAACCACCTTGGCTTTACCTCAGAATATTTCTCTTGTCCCTGTTTCTAATAGGCACCATCAAGCCTAGATGCCCTTCGGTCTCTCATCACTTACAAGACTGCTAATGATGCCATCTTCTTGTGTACCACCCTCAAGATCGGCAATCCTCCATCTGCCTCTGTACTGCTTTCACCCTCTGATGATGTGCCTGACATTCCTCTATGACCATGCTGTCATATGGCAGTCCTGTGGTCCTTCAAACATCAGTGTACCTTTAGCCTCCCCACCATATCAATTTCATGCACCTCTGCCTCAGCCCTCTTCTTGAGGGCCTCCTGATCCTCTCACAGACAGTTCATCACTGCCCTTCATTCGATCCTCCACTTCTTACCTCCTTGTCCCGAAGGCCCACTCTTTCCCCTCATTTCCTGATGTGCATCACCCAATGAAGACCATGGCCTCTCTGTAGCTGGGATCAGTGGCTCCATATCATTCTCATGAAGCCCTCCTGGGGGTCTGCTGTTGAATCTGGAGGTCCTCCACTCTTTCCCTCCTGGGAGGGCTTTGAGGAGTACACACATGACATAACAACTGCAGTCACTGGCACTGATGCCACCCTCTTAAATCTCCTGTCCTACCTTGGCAACAGGAAGTATCCTCTGTCAACCATTGCCCATTGCCTGAGGCTCTTAGAACCACTTAGTCCGACTGAACTGCCTCTTCAAAAGGAATAGCATTTGTTGCTGACGCTCTCTTTATTGCACTGAAGTGATTAGTAAATCAGTTCTGTGCTCCTGCCCTTAAGCCCTGATGAGTGACCACATGGCCGCCAAAGTCATTTACCTGACATCATCACTTTAGAACATCCTAATTACCCTGCTCAGAGCGAGGCACGCTGGGCCCACCTTTCTTACACGTGCAGCTCAAATAGTCTCTGCCAATGTATAATTGGTCTCAATCTTAGAGCATGAGTTTGGCTTTATCTGTCTTGAACCTGAATCCTGAACCATGTTAGGTCTTACGCTTGATCCTCTCTCTTTCCTTACCCATGACAAAATATTATTGAACAATGTTTTGAAATCAAAATGCACGTTTGTTTTAACTTATTTTTAGACCTGTCAGTCTTATGGTGGTCTTCACTCAAACATTTTGCCTTACTCTTCCATTTTTTCTGATCTAATTTTTTGTTGGCCTTGGGACTTCGTGCACTTTACCACTGCTAACCCAGGCTAAAGTGTGTGTGCTCTCTTCTTTAAACATGGTGAAACTGGCTTACAACCAAATAGCACCGTTAATTTACTTGTGATTCCCTAGTAAAGTGGCACTAAATGTACTCAGGGCATGTAAATTAAATGCTACTACAGGGCCTGGAACGCTGATTGTGCCACATACTTAAGTAACCTTTAAACATGTATCTGTTCTGCCATTGCAGCCTCTAACGCAGAGTCCAGTTTTAAACTGCTTTTTTGGCATGGCAAAATAAACATTTTGCTAGGCCTAAACCTTCCTTTCTAATACATATGTCACCCCTAAGCTAGGCCTAAACAGCCCATAAGGTAGGATGCAGTGTAATTAAAATGTTGGACATGTACTTTTAACATTTACGTTCCCTGTCAGTAAAAAGAACTCTTAAATTCGGTTTTCACTACAGCAAGACCAGCCTATTCAACAGAATAACATTGGGAGAACCTATTATGTTTAATAAGTGACATGGTTTGTGAGAAATTAGGTTGGGGGGCGGTTACTTCTGTACAAGCAACAGCCACTATCACCATAAATGGGAACAACAAAAAGTCACTAAATTAATCTGTGCTTAACCCTCTGGTAGCTTGGCACAAAAGCTGTCAGGTTTAACTTAGAGGCAATGAGAAAAGAATTTATGCAGCACCGAAACATCAATAAAATGAGAACAAAACACAATAACAATCACACACCAATTTAGAAAAATATAGTACATTTTTATAAATTATTTGTCACCAAAAGGCCAACTGCTGACTCAAGGACCCCATCGGACAGTAGGAACCGCAACATAATCCCTTTAGGGAGGTTTCAGTTAGGCTTTTCATGTCGGGCTTTCCGACATAAAAAGCCTGTTGCATGCCTTCACAGCCTACGGTTGATGGCCTGGGGGGCACCTATGTTGCCTCCCTGTAAATCCCGGCACTGTGTGGCAGGCACCATGAGATGCCTGCCACACGGTGTGGGGATTTACACAAACTCCCATTTCTCTATAGGAGCTTGGGCTGTGGGCAGAAACCGCCCGCAAAAAAAGCTCTCATAGAGAAATTGGAGTTTGCGACCACACCATATGCGGTCGCATTGTAATTAGGTGGTTGGAACCACCGACCTACGCTCGGTCAGTTCCAATGCCGAAATGGTGCCTGGCACCTTAATGCTTATTAAAAAGCTGAAAAAGTTATATGTTGATGTTGCCAGAGAGGAAGGTCCTCCTTGATACTGTGTGTGTCATTCACTGAAAAATCACCACTAAGAAAATAGCATTCTAAATTAATTTATAACACTGTAATCTACCACACCATATTGCAAGTAACATTTCCAGTGGCAGTTCACTGGCCATCAAGATGTATGTGCCCAAAAATAAAAGTAACTGTATTGCATTCTGGGGCATTTGATCAGTTGATATTGTACATCTGTTATACAAAGGATTGTTGCCTAAGCATTGCAAGGTCTACCCTATTCTCTGTGTGTTGTTCAGGTGTTCTAGATTGCTCCTCAATAGGCATGCATGTTCGTGGGGATAAATGATGTCAAAATAGACAGTGGATATTCATTGTGCAATAGACATCTCAGACTGTGCCTGGCTAATGATCAGGGCATTTACTATCCCCAGAGTACTCTTTTTAAGGGATGTGGCCACGGACAATGTGACGATTCATCAGGTTGGTGACAATGACATAATGTCAGTGTTTTCCACTTCTGATTAGACAATGACGGGGTAACTCTGTGTCCCTCAGAACCTGGGTATGTATCAGTTAAACAACAAGTGGTTATGTCGGGTAGAAGGTATGTTACTTAATGGTGCCATTAATGCACATGTAAAATACAGTAGCAACCTTTCTATAGTGCCAGTAGGATAAAACAATTCTCTTTGAAGAAATGAAAACAGAAATCTAAATGCTTTGTACTGTTTCTTTTTATCATAATTACTTCATTCATAGATAATCACAGTAAACAGAAGCTGTCAACATAGGATAATTACATGGATGTGAGGTCATCTTGTGACATAAGTGTAATATGGAATTCCCAATGTTAACCTAAGAGAGAAATGGTGAAAAACGAATTTAGATGTTTTTCTCTACAATGACTTGCACAACTTAAGAGTATATATCCCACCTTTTATTTACACAACACACTGCCCTATGGGCTATCTAGGGCCTTCATTAGGGGTGACTTATGTGAAATAACATAGGAGTATATGGCTTGGGAAGGGGGCCTAAATGCCAAGACTGCATGGCAGTAAAACTGAACACACAGGCTCTGCAGTGGCAGGCCTGAGACATGTTTAAAGGGCTATTTGTCTGGGTGGCACAATCAGTGCTGCAGGCCCACTCGTAAGATTTTATTAACAGGCCATGAGCACTGGTAATGCTCTCTACTAGGGACTTAATATTAGAAATGGGGTTTCTAGTTGGCAGAGGTATGCACCTTGTCCAAGTAGGAACCACTATTCTCAGTCAGGTTAAGTCAGATACACACTAGAATAAAACCAAAGCTCACCCTCTGGTAGGTTGGCAGGCTTATCTAAATAGGCAATGTGTAAAGTATTTGTGCAACACACATACATTAACACAATGAAAATACCACAAATATGCCATGCTGGTTAACACAAATAGACAATACTTTTATAAATAAAGCGAGACCAAAATGACAAACGTCAAATAAGTAGAAGTTGAGTTATGAGTTTTTAAAGACTAAAAAGAGTTCTAGTGCTTAGAAGCAATAGGCGTCTATGGTGCGGTTTTCTGGTCATGCTGGACCAGGGCAAAGTCAACAGTTCAACCCGCCGTGATGGAGGGCAGGCCAGGGACAGGAACCACGCAGCACCGGTGAACGGAGAACCTTGATCTTGGTCGCAACAGCGCGATGCGGGATGCAGATAAACAATGTGGTGATGTCGAGTCCAGGTGATGTGTCAATTTTGTTCATGCAGTGATGGCGACGTGTCTGATCCATTGAGCGAAGCACCAATCCCGAATTCAACTGTTCTGAAGGCGATGCCCTGTGTTAACTCATGCTGGAGGGGCAGTGTGTCGATCATCTCCACGCAGTGCAGCAATGCGTTGATTCCAAAGTGGCAGTGACCCGCAAGTGAGAGGGGGAGTCTCAACCATCTTTCCACTTGTAGCTCTAATGTATGCATAGCAGGGCTATAGTTCAATTAGATAATTTGTTCTGTTTCATTGTGGATATGAATTCCCAGATTTTTAGCAGACTCCCCACACCACTCAAGAGGGAATTCATAGTTCCATTTCGTGATATCCTGAGTAAGGGGGAATATCTCTGATTTACCCCAATTTATGCCCAGGCCATAATAACCACCAAATCGTATAATCTCTCTGATAAGAGGTTTTAGATTCTCCTGTGAGGCACATACGTAAAGAATGATATCATCCGCATAGACGGAAACAAGGAGAGGGCCCGTTTTAAACTGGAGTCCTCCATGCAGATGTTGTTCTTGAAAGTGTCTGACCAGTGGGTCCATAGCTATGATAAAGAGCAATGGGGAAAGTGGGCACCCCTGCCTGGGGCCTGCTGCGTGCTTCCAAATCATCATTTTTCATGGCTACATCCTTAAGGATATTTTCCTTGCAGTCTAGGCGCTTGATGGACTGGGCTGCCCCGTCTTCTAAGTCGGACACAATACCTTCCACTGTGTCAAGGCTCTAGTCATGCACTTCTAGTTTGGTGCCCAGAGTGTCTAGGCCTGGTTGGTCGAACCGACCATCCAGAGCATGAAGCCAGCCCTCAATTTCTGCAGTTGTGAGTTTGAGCATGTGGGAGGGTCGTCTGTGGGGGCCACATCCAAGCCGCCCTCAGCCATGCTATTGCCGTCTCTAGCGTTTTCTCTGTGGTTTTACCAAACTGCAGTAGCCTTTGCTTAGGGTCTTTACGACCCATATCTTCCTGCATAAACCCACTGGATGGCAACATCTATTGCAGGCAAATATCTGCAGAGGGGGCAGGAGGCCACTGTGTGGTGCGCAGGCCTGATCAATAAAAAAGAAAAAAGGGGGCCTCGTGCGCCAGGTATTATGAATCGTCAGGCAATAAAAGTCCACCAAGCTCACAGGAATGTGTTATATGATGCATAAACGGCCGCCGATGGGACCACGCTGCATGGGTTATAATAACCCTGGGAATAGCTGAGTTACGCGGAGGTCCATGGAGTCACAAACAAACTCCGTGGAAGTTTGTGGAACTCCGCTACACCACCCGCCTCCACCCCCTCTATTAACAAGTAAGTAAACATTAATTAAAAATTAATTTAAAACCACTTACCTCTGTATTGTGGCATCCCTGGGCTGCAGTCCTCCTCTTCCTCGCAGCATGCCCAGTTTTCAGCAGGATTACAAAAACGGCAAGGAATAGGAGCACTGCAGCCCGGGGACGCCGCAGTACAGAAGTAAGCAGTTTTAAATGTATTTTAAATTAATGTTTACTTACTTGCAATAGTGGGGGTGGAGGCGGGGGCTGGCCAACTCCGCTCCGCTGTTGATTGTGTGGAGATTTGCCTTCTCTGCATAATGCGGAGAAGGCAAATCTCCACACACTCTGTGGGCGGAGAGGAGGTCTCCACCTGGGATTAGGCTACAATGAAACATCTGCGCCACTCATGCAAACCTTTCTTCAGTTTATATAAATGTCCAATGTTGTGTAATGCCCAGGAGTGCTGGCGCATCGTGGCTGCTACATTCATAGTTATGCCACTCTTCAGGCTGTTGTGCCCGGGCTGGCACTTTCACATATTGTGAAGGCGGGGGCCACAAGCATTGGTATCCCCCACGGCCAGCCCGATCAGCCGGATGGCTGTCTCCCAGGCTCAACCGCTGCCCCTATCAGTCAGTTAGTCAGAGAGCTTTATTTCGGTAAACATACCATAAAAAAGCCAAACACAGATACACACATAAAATGACATTAAAACTGATAATACAGATTTTAAGAATAATCGAAGGAAATTTCATTTAGTCCGTACATTCCAATGTTAGGACATCAATTAAAACACAAGAACAGCGATATATAAGCATTTCCTATGATATAATAGCTTGCAGTAGGTTACATCACTCCCCTAAAGATGGCCCTTAGCGCGGGGTGCAAGCTCCCAACTTTAGTATTGCACATCTCGTGTACCACATAGACTGGAGGAATCTAACTGTGGCAAACACTATCAGGGGGGAGGAGTCATATTTAAGAATCCTAAAAACCTCCAGGTAGTCCCTAAAGCCCCTAGCCCTACACAGCTGGAGAATCCATTTCTCCCTAGCCCTGGCGTAGGAAGGGCAGAAGAGCAGAACGTGCAGATCTGTCTCTCTACAGTTCAAACACCCCGGGCAGGAGCTTACCATTGGGAGGGCGTTCCGCCATTTATGTGTTACAGCCCTCAGTGGCAATGCGCCATGTCTGAACTGGATGTACAGTTTCTTGGCCAAGGAAGGCTGGATATCGTCCAGAAAGGCTTCAAAGTGAGGGTGGGCCTCAATATTCATAAAAGTTTCAGTCAACCTACCCAAGGTGGAATTACATGTTAAGGACTCCAATCGGTGGCTCCTTAGCGCCGCATTCAATAATTTCTTTGAAAACGATGGGCAAGTGTCTTGCGGGGACGACCACAGATCGCCTATGCCTATGGAATGGCAGAGAAGTTTGATGTAATTCAGCCAGGGTATTTTCCCCGAGGTACCCCTTTGTAAAATATCTCTCAGGTCCTCCCTATAGGACGACAACTCCGGGGTCGCCCACAGGCGTCTCCAGTACAGGAGAGAACGGTTGGCTACAATATACTGTAAGGGTACCAGACCCAGATCCATCCGCAGCAGGATCAGGGGGGAGCTCATAGGCAGGCAAAGCAGGTGCCTGATAAAGCTGTTTTCCGTAAGCGTAAGGGGGGGAACACTAGTATGGCCCCATAACTCTACGCCATAAAGCGCGCCCCCTCTTGCCTGAGCCTTGTAGATCTCGTGGGGTGGGCTGAGCAATTTCAGTGAAGTATCATTGAAGATCTTTAGGATTCCGCCCGATGATTGGGCCAGCTTTAAATTGGCCCGGGCCTCATGTGTCCCCCAATCCATTTTATGGTTCAGTATGACCCCCAGGTACTCAAAAGTGGTTACTTGTTCCAGCACCATTCCTTCCATATGTGGGCGGGGGCAATTAGCTGATTAAATATTATAGACAATGAACTTTCTTTTGGAGATATTTATCTCCAAATCTCTTAGACGGCAGAAAGAACAAAATGCCTCCAATGTACGCTGTATACCCCCTGACGATGTTGACACCAGAAGGGTATCGTCAGCGAACATAAGGGCAGGTATCTTTCGCCCTGCTAAGCTAGGAGAGTCCAGGTCTGTTGCCCCCGAGAGGTGATCTATTAGCCCATTAATTAAAAGGGAGAAGAGGGTAGGCACCAGAACGCACCCCTGCCTTACTCCCCTTTCTACTGGGAAGGGAGCCGATAACTCCTCACTCATCCCATACCTCACCCTAGCGTATGTGCCCTGGTGCAGACGTTTGAATAGATGACACAAATAGGGTGGAGCACCCATCTCCAACAATAATGCCCAGAGTTTGTCCCTGTGTACCAGGTCAAAAGCTGACCTAAGTTCCACAAAGTTCAGGAACAAACTACCCGCCCCAATGGTGACCGTCTTCCAGCAGACCAACTGTAATCTAAACAGTTGGTCTATAGTGGAGACCTTTGTTCGAAAGCCCGCCTGGAGGGAGGTTAGGATGTGTTGTTCATCCATCCAACTCTGCAACCTAGATAACAAAAGGCAGGCAAAAAATTTCTGGAGGACGTCGATTAAACTTATGGGGCGGTAGTTGGCCGGATCGAGGGGGGAAGCTTTCTTGTGGATGGGAATTATTTCAGCTCCCAACCAAGTATTCGGGATCTCCAAGCCCTGAAGGATGGCGTTAAAGTAGACACTGCCGAATGTACCAGCGTTTGGACCCCGCTAACGCTCAGGGGATCTAAATATAAGGAACTGTCCACTTCCTCTAGGGGACAGGGCAGGCCACAAATAGGGGAAGGTGAAGATGTATTTGAGTTTGCCCCGAGTTGACCAGCTATCTGCCCAGGAGGACTTTCCTCTATACTAGAGATCCCCACACCCTTGCTTGGAGGCATATTTTTAGCTACTCCTGTTGGACATGGGGTTGATGATGGTCAATCTGGATAGCTTAATGCGGAGAATCTATTACCCACTGGGACATTTGCTTCTAAGTCAAGGTCTACAGAAAAAGGGTAGAAAGATACAGGCCCACCCATAGCAGGGGGTTGAGAATAGAAATACCCCAGGTGAACAGTGTTAATCGAGTTCCTATAAGTAGAGCCTCCATTGCGTAAGATGTGTCCCACAACCCTTGGGTCCCGAAAGTTTACTATTACACAATCCCCGCTAATGTCCTTTTGTCGTGTTTCTAGCCAGCTTACTCTCCGAGCAAACAGAATTTCCCCCTGGCCAGCACTCATTAAGGGTCTGTGTCTACTTAACCAAGAAGTAACTTTATTCTTCAGTTCCGGAAAGGATTCCCCTGTTTCGCTGGAAAGAGGGGGGACACCTGTAAGCACCACCATGTATGGCTGGGCTTCCGGAGGAAGCTGGGGGTAAGGAAGAGATTTAGAAGAAAAACCCTGCACGATGTTATTCCGTGGTGGACCCTGTGAAGACCCGAATACCTTTGTGTGCCGCAATGGTCCCCGGGTTTTTGGTCCAAACGCAGCTGGCGATATAATAAGGCAAACGTTAGGACCTGGGACATTTGTGGCTGGCAAGGGAGTCGGCTTATTGGGGGGGCTGGAGCACGGGTTGGAGCAGGGGTAGGGCATTAGGACAGAGGCTAGCACCCTTGGATTGGCCTTGTATGGCTGCCTGGGTAGATCCCAAAGCAACTACCAAACTAGTGTTCCCCACTGTAGTGGCTGTCTGAGCTTTCCCCAGGCCTTTACTATTTATCAATGAGACGTCTATCGATCTTGGAACTTAAAGACTTAAAACTGGAATTAATGACCTGTTCCATATGCTCCTGGAGATTGGTCAAAAGGTGTCTAGCCCAGAGGGGAGGACCAGGGATAGAAGTGCGAGAGCCTTGATCACAATCCCCGGCCACAGAATTAGGCACTGGTCTCTTAATTGGATTAGCAGCCTTCTTAGCTCTCTTGGCTCTTATTTACTCCTTAGGGGGAATAGGGGAAGGGGAAGGTGGGGGTTGGGCAGTCTCCATCTCGATATTTAAGTCGGACTCAATTTGGGCACAGGGTAAGTCTACAAAAGAGGGCATGAGGGAAGACATAAAATCAACTGGGAAAGCTGTGGCTACGGAGCAATCCTACAGAAGAGTGGAGGAGGGCACGACTGGGGTAATGGAGAAGCGCCTTTCAGTGTTTTCTATTGCGTTGGCTACCACCCCTGTTGTTTTCTGGAGCATCTTGATTGCGGTAAGACTAGGTAGTGGTTGGGCCGAGGCAGCTAATTGCCTGGTCATGGGGCACGGGGCAGGCGTCTTATCAGCTTTACCCATATTAGTACTATGCGCCACTATGACCCAAGAAAAAAAAGATAAAATAGGGCGCTTAGCATACACTAAAACCAAATATTAATCAATAAAATGGCCCAAAGTAACAACAATTAAAAAGTCTCGCTCTGACTGGAAAATATAAAGTAACATAAAAACAAGTACCAATATCCCAGCAATATATAAGATCTTTAGTGAAGGATTTGGGGGGGTGGCCCGCTTTGGCCCCTGATGGCCACAGACGGTCCCGCCCTTCTCCCGGGCTTTTCCCGGGACACTCCCGCGCAGCGGTGGGAGGCACTCAATAAATAATGTCAGCAGTGGGGGCGGTGCTTAAGCCCCGATGCAGGTGTGGGCGTCAGGGAGGATCCTGGGATATTGAGTCCAGAGGGTGTGTTGCGCGCCTCTCACTCGCACCTGTCCCCACGCTCTTCCTCGGTGTTACAGGGCTCCACTTTGCAAGGAGAAAAGGTCCAAAAGTCTAGGAAAGCACGTCCCACGAACAACAACAGCACACAACACCTAGGAGTTTTAACGCGCCAGCAGGGGGGCGGTGCTCAAGCCCCACTGCAGGTGTGGGCGTCAGGGAGGATCCTGGGATATTGAGTCCAGAGGGTGTGTTGCGCGCCTCTCGCTCCTGCCTGTCCCCATGCTCTTCTTCGGTGTTACAGGGCTCCACTGTGCAAGGAGATAAGGTCCCAAAGTCTAGGAAAGGACTTCCCACGAACAACAACAGCACACAACACCTAGCGCTGCGGCACCCCTATCACCATGGGGCCTCCGGGAGCAAATCTGGTCAGTCGTGCTCACACTAGGTAGTGAGAGCTGGCCACAGCTGGTGGAGGGGAGGGGGGGCAAATATCAGGCACGCTCACCTCACCAGCAGCAGGAACAGAACTTCACTGCTCCTTAGGAGCTATGCCGCCGGAATCCCCAGACTGAATTGGACATTTGGCGCAGCCTTCTTCCAGGTCTTCCCACGCTGCAGCAACTTGCTCCACCCATGCACTTTCACGGCCTCAGATCGGGCCGATTTCTTCAGGTTCGGCCACTATAGAGGGCTGTCCAGCATTACAGCATCATCAGCTATGCGGGCAAATGTCCTTCCGAAAGTTTAGAGTGGCATTTATCAGGATAGGATGCAGTTGTTGGGATCATCTGGCGGAGCTTCAGTGCTGAACAGCCATCTTGGGCGGCAGCCTGGCCATGCCACAAAGACTAGAATTTTGCTCGGAACCTATTTGAAAAATCTCATAGGGCCTGGAATAGCTGGATTCCTCTTTTGAAGTCTCAGGGACACAAATACTTCATCCCCAGATCCTCTAAACTCTGCTGTTAA
The DNA here is from genome assembly GCF_964261635.1 of Lissotriton helveticus. NCBI lineage: Eukaryota > Metazoa > Chordata > Amphibia > Caudata > Salamandridae > Lissotriton > Lissotriton helveticus. The sequence goes on from NC_136061.1 coordinate 450,380,286, forward strand.
GAGTTCTGACCTGCCAGGAAGTGCCTGTTCCAGTTCTGGGCCTCTGAAGGTTGTTCATTCTGTTGGGAGCTGGAAGAAACCTGAAGAACTGAGAAAATCGTCACACCGCCCTTCTGGTGGCTGTTTTTCCTGAGGCAGCTCCGCTGTGTGAGAAGAATCTCCATGCATCGCCGCTCTGCTGCCGAGATGACGCAGCACCTGTCGCTGCTGTAAGAACTGAAGCATTGTGTGGACGTTGCTGAAGAAACCGACACAACACTGCTTATCACCGCCGAATCGATTGCTGATGCATCCCGGAGTTCCACCTGTGCAGCTAGTTTTCCTGACGCATCACCCGCGGTCCAGACCTGTCGTGGAGTCAACACATCAACTCCCCCTACAGTCTGGATTTGACGCATCACTTCTCCTGCATGCAGCAGAACTGTCTAATCTGTGCCAAGCTACCCATGGGTGAGCAGGGTTTATCTAAAGTGTGTATTCCCGTTACCCTGACTAGAAGCACTGGTCCCTATTTGGACAAAGGTACCTAACTACCAACTAGAGACCTCCATTTCTAACATTGGTGGTCAGCGGTGAGGATTTGAACTTTTATTTGTACTTGACCCACAGTGATTGGTGTACATCACCAGTTTAGTGCAGACCACAACGCAACCACATATTGGGCCAGATGTAGGTAATCCCAATTTACCTATTCTTAAATACCGAATTTTACCGATTCGGTATTTAAGAATAGGTAAATGGGATGAAGATACATTTTTGGTAAAAATTACCGAATCCTGGAGGCCCATAGAAACGAATGGCAATTACCGAATCAGTAAATACTGATTCGGTAAAATGGGGGAAACATTCAAGGGTGCCAGGGTGTCACTTTGACACCCTGTTACACCCCTGAATCGTGGAAGGACATGTATGTCTGCCACATGGCACAGTTGAAAATGCACAGATTTGCATTTTCAAAGGTATTCGTTATTTACCACCAGCTTATAGTTGGTGGTAAATAACGAATCCTTACAGGTGAAAAGCACTCACTTGAGTGCTTCCTACATTTCAGATTCAGTAATTTACCAAATCGGTATTTAAGAATTCGGTAATTTACCGAATTCTTAAATACCGTTTTGGTAAATTACCTAAGGAAGGGGGCAGGGAGAGGGTAGCCTCACACCTGACCCTATCCAGCCTAAGAGTACATACCCTAGGCATGGCTTGGCAGTTCGGGCTGGACTGTTCCCATGAGGCACAGGGTCAGACTAATTTGCATATGGCCATGTCTGAACTAGGGAGCAGAGTGGGCTAAAGAACGGTGATGGATTAAACCCAGATCAGTTGACTGGGGGTGAGTGCTTGTATTGTCAACGCTCCGTCCATCACCATCCGTCCATCACCACCTTTGGTTTTGCTTGGTGTACCAGTTGCAGCATAACAACCCTGAGCTGGAGGGAGAATTGTGTGGGTGCTCTGACAATTCTGGAGTCTGGGGGTACCACTCCAGGTGGGATGGTGCAGATCCCAAGGGAGAAAGACAGGGTGTGGTAGAGCCCACACCAGTCCCTTGCCCAGCCACAGGGCTGGTGGGTGATTGTCAGGATTCCCTACCTGACTCGGCAGGAGGAAGAGTGAACAAGAGTGCCAGGCACCAGAGGCTCCCACCCCCCACTCTCTGACATCACAGAGGTTAGAGAGCCCTTAGAGGCTTGAGGCTTGGTTCTCATCACTGACAGTTGTCAGTTGCCACTGCGACAGTCTTTCCTGGTGGACAGATGTACCCCTGGGAGGGGGACAGGAGTCACACCCCGGGAGTGGGCTGGACCACGCTACTGTGTTGGCCATGTGGGTACACATCTGTGAGCAAAGCGAGTTTAGGCACTGCACAGATGGGATCCAGAGGTGAGGAGAAGTGTTCCACATGGGTCAGCTTAGTGGGCCCTGAGAATATGGATAGAGGGATCCAACAAGGTTTAGGAAGGAGTAAAACGGAATTAGACCCCTGCTGTTGTGGGCCAGGTTCCATGTTCTATCGCCCCAGCAGGGAAGCCCATTGAGGTTTGGATTGGTCTGCTCTCGCTTTAGGCTGGAAGAGGGTTATGATGGATTTGGCCCTTTTTTCTAAGTCATACCAAAACATTTAGCTTCTTCCTGCTATTTTTTTCCTGACCTGTGTTTGTGGGCTACAGGACTCTGATCACTATTCCACTGCTGAGCAGTGCTAAAGTGCATGTGTTCTCTGTATAAATTGTATTATGGATTGGGGTTTACCTGTTTGGCATATTTGATTTACTTGTAAGTCTCTAGTAAGGTGCACCGAGGTTACCAGGGCCTCTAAATCAAATTCTACTAGTGCCGCCCACATGAGAAGATCTGAAAAGGTATCTCAGACCTGCCACTGTAGTGTGTGCGCGCAGATTTAAACTTCCATGTTGACCTGGCAAATGAACCCACTTCTTAGACCCTAGACTTCCCTTTTCTTACATGTAAAACACCTCTCTGTCAAGGCTAACAAGCACCAGATCAAACAGGCTGTAAAGAAGCTTTATGATATTGATGTTGGCAAGGTACCCCATGGGCAGGGTGAGTGTATGTGAAAGGTAGGACATTTACAGGTGTACTGGTGTGTGTGACATGTTGAGATAGTGATATTCTGCCAATTTCGTTTTTCACTATTGAAAGGCTATCTGCCCGTAGGATAACGGGAAATACTTTGTAACATCTTACAAGTATAACTTCCCACTAGGACAAGATAGAGAAATAAAGTTTAGGCTCTCTGAACTCAGAATATAATAATACATCTTTTAGTAAAAATGTTTTTTAAATTAATTGTGTCTTTGAAAATGCCACTTTTAGAAAGAAAAAGAACAAAGGAAGTCTAGTGTTGCATTCACCACTAAACAAATAGTAACCAAATGTCAGCAAAACTAAGCCACTTAAATAAATTTTGTGTGCACTCTGTGAGGGGGCTTCATCCACGTCCCCATTTGAAAATAGAGTAAGTACCTAGAGCAATTGCTCCAGATACAGTGTGCACTACAAATTCCCAAATACAGGGTGAACAATAATTGAACAATGTATAAAAGGTATCTAAATCAAATATTGGTATCTTGACCAAACATTCAAAATGATAGTCCATGTGCATGAAATCATGATATAACACGTCTTCCGTTAGATCATTTTGATGTCCAGGCTTTTTCATATGATTTTAAAATAATCAACTAATCTTGTCATTCTTCATATTCTAGTTGAAAAGAAACTCCCAATTCATTTCTAGCTGTCAAGGTGCCCTTCGTCAGGGGTATCTCTAAACAAAAACACCTGTACAGTACTTAATATGCACAACATAACTCAGAATGTAAACAAGGTGACTAGTCAACCTGATATCAAGAGGGTCAGTCATCAATATAAGACAATACCAACAACTATCGAAGAAAATAAAGATGAGTGTTAGGGGATACATGAAAGAAATGTATGTTATGCATAGTCTAAATGTGAAAAATGTGAATAGAGGTCATAGCCCAGGTGAAATTTCAAAAGGTAAAAGGAACAAAACATGCAAGCGCCAAACAAATAGTGACACTGTATAATAGTGGGAAGTACAAAAAACAACAACAACAAAAAACTGTTCTTGCTAGGGCTGGAAATCAAGATAAGAGAGCTTTTTGGCATCTACTCGACTGGGTCCATTGACAGTACTGTTTTTTTTTTTTTCCTGGTCCGATCATTATGCAACTATGGCTCAATCTCCCTGCTATGCCTTTTCTCTTCCGTTGGAATTTCGGCAAGCAATGCTTGTAATTGGTACTGTGGTTTTATCTGCCGCCTAGACTGCTGGGTGTTTGACTTCTGTAGAATATGTCATTGCTGTTGGGAGTCGGAATCACTCGTAACTTCTCATCCCAGCAGTCTTGAAACTGAGGCAGCTTGACATCACTTTTTTGTACTTTTCCACTTTGTTGTCAGCACTTGAAACCATGGTGGCTAATAAGGACCAAAAATAAATATATAAATAAAAAACAACAAAAACAACAAAAAACTGTTGGACTGTGATGCCTGTGAGACAGCAAAGAGCACTTCAACACTACCTGAATGATAGTTGATCGCAGCTACCGAGTAATGTTAATGACCGACAATGGCAGTAATTACGATCCAAATCTGTGCCTATACATAAAAAGTACGAATCCTAAATTCGGAAAACCTGTACCGACCAGTGCTGTGCCACCCCAAGAGCCAAAGTAATGAACCTTCATGAGTGCAATGTGCACTACTATTATTTAAATCAAAGATTCAACTGTCATCTAATCCACTAATTGCAAAAAGAGAAAAAAGAAAACCACATAATCTAAAGCCCAAGTGTAAAACTCTAAACCAGTAAATAATTGTAGGCAAACGCTTCTTACTTGTAAGTTGTCCTGGTGTTTCAAAGAAGCTGCAAAACGGTGTGCAACGCGAATCGCGAGGATACGGAAATAAGGAAATAAGGTTGTAGAAAGGCAAAAGTGAGAAGAGACGTACGGCAAAGAAGGAAGTGAAAACGGACTACTCGGAGAGAAAGAGAAAAAAAGGACCCCCAGGTAAAGTGAACGTCTGAAAAGAGGAGTTCAACGAAAAATAACGTGAAGACAATATTAAAGCGTGATGCTGGACCAGAAGATAGGAAAAATTAAAAGATGGGAAAAGTTAAAGGGAAAAAATGGAAAATAAAAAAAGGGAACAAATAAAAGATGGTTGTTGGAAACAAATGTCAAATAAATATATAAACAGAACGAAGAACCAATTGTTGATGGAAGTTGCATGCTAAAATGTGTAATTTGATCTGGTCATCCATCTCGTAATGAAAAGTAATGAAACAAACAGAATCAACTGTGAAGTTCACGATGTGATATACATATTGTCAAAAAGAATCCAATCCATATGTATACATAACAATCAAACTTAAGCACTATGACTACTTTTTTTTTTAGCATGCACACCTCCTTCCCCCACACTCAGACCCCGACATCATCAACCAAACCTTCTGAACCACTATCTCACACCCCAGCGACACTCGCCAATTTTCCTTTTCTTGATCCCCCCATACTACAATCCATCATGCTTCAAGTAAAATCTGGCTTCCCAAATGACCCTGCACCACCCCGCTCTCTGCTGGCAGTCTCCACGCACATCCTACCTACCATATTGGAACTGCTTAATGCTTCCCTAGCCACAGGAATTGTCCCGACCCCTTGGAAACGGGCCATGGTCAGAGCCCTCCTCAAAAAACCCAACCGAGATCCTAACATCCCAGGGAACTACCGGCTAATCTCTTTACTACCCTGGCTCAGCAAGATTTTAGAGAAACATGTCAATAAGACTCTGATGTATTTCCTAGAGGCCCACTAGCTGCTTGACCCCACTCAAACAGGATTTTGACCCATGCACGGAACTGAGACTGCCCTCATTTATATGACAGAAGAGGCAAGGAAGATCATGGACCAGGGAGGCACGGCAGCTATCATCCTGCTAGACCTAAGTGCCGCCTTTGACACTGTAAACCATAGCATATTACTGCAACGACTTACCAACATAAGAGTGTCATCGAAAGCAATTATATGGCTCGAATCCTTCGTAAGTGAGTGCTCCTTTCAAGTTTTTGAGGGCGATACCACATCCACCAGCAAACCTCTTGATTGTGGTTTACCGCAGGGCTCCTCCTTGAGCCCTACGCTTTTTAATGTTTACATGAGCCCCCTTGCTGAGATCGTCCGCCCCTTCAGGATAAAAATAGTCACCTATGCTGATGATACTCAGCTAGTGGTGGCTCTGAGTCACTCTCATACCGAGCCCAATAAACTCAGGCACTGCTTGGAAGCAGTGACCTCATGGATGACATCTTCATGTCTCAAACTAAAAGGAGACAAGACCGAGCTGATGCTACTAGGCCATCTCCCCATCCCCAACATCAACTCCCTTTGGCCTACCTGCCTTGGACTCCCCCCCGTGCCCAAGGACACAATCAAGAGCCTGGGCATCTGGCTGGACAAGTCTCTCAACTTCAACCACCAAGCAGCCAAACTCTCAGCCACCTGCTTTGGCCTACTTAGGCTCATCCGAAAAATCATCTCCTTACTACCCTTTCAAGCTAGACAGATCATGATCCAGGGTCTAATGTTGTCCTCTACCTAGGGGCCCCACAGGCCACCTTTAACTAGTTACAGGTCATCCAGAACTGTGCGGCACGTACCCTGCTCCAGATCCCCCGTCGCACCCCAGTTAAAACAGAACTCAGGAAGCTCCACTGGCTCCCTGTTAGGGAGAGAATCACATTCAAGAGCTTGTGCATCGCCCACCGAGCATTCTGGAAATCGGGCGCCACCATCAATCATTCTCAGGTCACCCCCGACCAACCCAACAGACAGCTTAGATCAACCTCCTCACACCTTCTCACAGTTCCCAGAATCAAGAGAGTCAGAAGTGGGGGACGCTCTTTGTCTCAAAACACGGCCAAACTCTGGAACTCTCTTCCTCTCCATCTGCGCTCAGAACACAATCTTCTGTTCTTCGAAAAAAGCTTAAAACCCAGTTGTTTAACAACTCAGACTAGGCTGCCCTCTTCCACATGCGTTTGTCCACAGCGCTAGGACGACTCGGGGTAGCTACCGCGCTTTACAAATGTTCTATTCATTTCATTTCATTTCACTACTGATGTGTCAGCAGTGTGTATGCAGAAGAATGTTCCAAAGTTAAAGAAAATATGACAGTTCCAACTTGTCATTCAAGCCCTCAGGGCTGAGAGTGTACAGAAACGGTATCCAGTGAATCTCACGTTGCAGTAGGAACTTAGTCAAGTCTCTAACAGGTGTGTGTTTCACTACTTCTAAAATAGTAAAACACATTTGTGCAACGCTGTGCTTGGACTCTGCCCAATGAGTTGCCAAAGGTGAACTCAAAGCCCTGGTTCTAAAATATTTGTAGGGCGCATTGCATTTGTGAAGTTTTTTGGAAATGTTCACTACATAGGCTCTTGGGGTGGCACAGCACTGGTCGGTACAGGTTTTCCTAATTTAGGATTTGTACTTTTTATGTATAGGCGCAGATTTGGATTGTAATTACGGCCATCATTGTCATTAGCATAACTCAGTAGCTGCAGTGTTGAAGTGTTCTCTGCTATCTCACGGGTATCACAGGCCTACAGTTATTTTTTCCACACTCCCCACTATTACACAATGTAACTATTCGTTTGGCGCTTGCATGTTTCGTCCATTATACTCTTGAATTTTCAGCTGGGCTACGACCTCTATTCACTTTTTTCAAATTTAGACTATGCATTACATATCTTTCTATCATGTATCTCCTATTTCTCATCTTTCTTTTCTTCAATGGTTGTTGGTATTGTCTTATATTGATGTATGTCTCTTTTGAAATCAGGTTGTCTAGTCACCTTGTTTACACTCTGAGTTATATTGTGCATAATATTAAGTACTGTACATGTGTTTCTGTTTATAGATACCCCTGACGAAGGGCACCTTGACAGCCTGAACTGCATTGGGAGTCTCTTTTCAAATAGTCTGTGAAGAATGATAAGACTAGTTGATTATTTAGAAATCATGTGATAAAGAGTAAATCCTGGACACAAAAATGATCTAAAGGAAGACATTGTCTACGTGTTTTACATCATATATGATTTCATGCACAAGGAAAATAATTTTGAATGTACGGTCAAGATAGCAATATCTCAAGTACCTTGATTTATTGTTGAATTATTGCTTACCCTGTAGTTGGGAATCTCTGGTGCACACTGTGTCTGGAACAATTGTTCTAGGTACTTACTTTTAGAAAGTAGGCACTTTTTGTTTAACCATTCTGTGTGCCTCTGCCTGGTTGTGGATTGACTGTCTGGTTTTGAAGTGATAGGGGCTGGGAATGTGCATTCACTATAGGCAGCCACTGCGGGGTTGAGGTGTGCCTGGCCCTTCCTGGATGACTCAGAAATGAGCTGAATAGGGCTTGGCTGCATTTAGAGTAGTGGAAGAAGTTTTCCTTGCACCTGAATAGGGCCTGTCCCCCTTGCACATTGCTGTCCCCACCCCCTGTTGTCATACTGCACCAGTGAGGAGAGAACTGTGTTGTAACTTGGTCCAGACAGATTGTAGTGTTTCAGGAGTATTTATTGTAGTAGTTACAAATCCAGTAGTTCAGTCCCACCAGGAGCAGCCAGCATGCTGCTCAGCCCTTCTCAACTGTAGCCTCTCGCTCACAACATTCCATATTACATCATTCAGGGAGAATCCCACTGCCCTAGCAGGAACCACATTAGAACCAGGATACTACATATCCTCCTTTCTTCCAAATAAAAACAGAAGATAAGACTGTAACAGTTTAAGAGAATATGTGAAAAGCAGAAACAAGATGCAGAAGCTAGATGAACAAAAGAGAGAACCAAAAAGAGCAGAAACAAAATGCACAAGCTAGATGAACGAACAAGAGAACCAAAAAGAGAAGAGAAGTGACCTTCTATTCTGTTTCATTCTTCTCCTTGTTTATATATAGAAGGAGACAAAAAACCAAGCCCTTTGATTACTTCATCACTAGAGGATCCAGATATTAAACTGGTCTCGACTGAGGACGATTCAACAGAGCCATCCATAACCAGATTGGACCAGACTAGAAAACAGGAAAGTATGAGAGCTCCACAAGATTCCATCAAGCAAAATCCTGGCGAGTCAACTATCTCAAGGAAAGTAACCACTAGCACCAGGGAAATTGCTGGATTCAAATGGATCTCTTGAACCCTTCACTTAAAGAGGAACTGTTGAAACCGGCAACATTTTCAACTGCCAGTCAACCTCAACTTAAAAACAGCTAAATTTTATTAATTCCTGAATATAAATCCAGGGGTTGCTGGGACATCCTCAACAGAAGGAATGTTCTACATCTAATTCAAGCAATCATAAGCTTGGATTACATAAGAACACACGATCTGAAAAGAATCGCATTTAAAAACATGAAAGAAATCTCCGACACAGAAATAACAAAGACAACCTGGTCCTCAGAAGAAATAGCAAAAATAATTCTGGGTGAGGAACCCCAACTGAAAGTATGGGGGAAAAAAATACAACTCTATCAAAGGCCCGGCTACCCGGGACCACTGACTCAAAACAAAAGTGATGAAGAAAATGCAGCCACCGCATCAGCAGGTCTGCAACCACATTCAGTACTTAAAGGAGCACAAATCATGGATGCACGGACACCAGGAAGGAACGATCAACTTCGAACAATCAGGCTGGAAGACTGGTCCTGGCTAGCAAGTACAACAAACCGCCAGGAGGCGAGCACTTGACGCAAGACAAAAAAACCCACCACCAACCAATCACCACCTATGAATTTGCTCATGGAACATAAACGGCTTGGGCAACAAAACATCAGACAAAGACCTCCTAGATTATTTTCAAGGCTTTGATCTTATTCTACTACAAGAAACTTGGTTAGAGGAACCCTTCCATCTACTTGGCTTCAGAACCCACCAAACTCCAGCAGTGGGAGGCTCAAACTTTGGACATCTAAAGGGAGGTCTAACAATCTACTCATCAATAAAAACAGTAATTGCGACTGAAGACGTTGATACTTTCACATCTTCCACCAATGCAATTAAAGCACTTAGAGTGAGCATAAGGGATGGGAACACCGCACAACAAATACTACCCATAAACACCTATATACATCCATGTAACAAAACTAAAAGTGCCAAAGAATCAACATCAAAACTACTGATGACAGGAGACTTCAACATGCACCTAATGGGGCCACAGTCAAAGGATGACCTACTCGAGGAACAACACTCAGCCTGGAAAATCCCCTGCCAGGAGCTGAGTACTAAGGGGCAACAATCAGCCCTCACCAGGAACTTCGTAAAAGACCTGGAACATCTAGGCTTTGTGACCCTAAATGGGTGTTTTCCAGGAGATCAGCCCCCGGAGGTAACATTCCACAGCTCAACGTCAAACATGCTAATAGATTACACTTTTGTAATCTTATCTCTCTTTAGTTGGATCGCAGGCTTTCCGGGTAGGGATCCATGATCAAAGTGACCATCTCCCACAAGAAAATTCCACAAGAATAACTGGATCACCACCAGACCAACCTGCTGAGGACCCCAAGTTTATTTATATGGACAATTTTAGAAGAATCAAATTTAAAACTAACCAATTGGACGATCTACTGGCCTCAGCGAAGTTACTATGAGAACAAAGGGAGGAGGCAGTCAGAAATGAGATAACGCATTGGGAAGAATTTACCAAAACACTTGGAGCAAAGCTCGCGCTCCCTCAGCCTCAATGACAAACAGGACCTCAGACTATCAAGACAAACACCCTCTCACCACTGAAATGCCACACCTCCAATTACTCAAAAAAGCAATAAACAAAGTAATGCGGGACATCAAGTGTACAGGGCACGACTTGAGATGACAAAGGGAGTTAGCGAAACTCAAAGCGGAAAAGAATAAAATTATCTGACAGGCAAAAAGGGATTTGGATGAAAATCTATGGGCTAGACTGTTACATGATACAAAATCAAATAACAGAGCGAAATTTTGGCGCACAACAAACAGTCTAGCTAACCCGAACGCCCTGAGAATCACTCAAACCTAACAGAAGAGGCTTGGGCCTCCCATTTGCTTCAACACTTTAATTCTAATCAGTATCAGAACACACGCCGAGCTCCAGAGGGAACACCTATCAATCTCAAACTTATACCAGGAAACAATCGTTCTTCGTTTACAATTGACCAGGTAAAGGCCAGGATAACCAAAGGCAAACGGTAGGGCGCTCCGGGTCCCAATGGAATTCCTCCAAGCTTATTTAAAAAAGATCCAGAATATTGGGTTTCCAAACTGTCACCACTGTTTGCACAAATTGCAGGAGGAACCATCATCCTGGACTCGTGGAGGGGATCAATCATATCTCCAATATATAAGAAAGGGGACAAGAACTTAGCAAACAGTTACAGGCTGGTGGCTTTAATTGATACTGGAGCAAAATATTACGCAGGACTCATTTTGGAAGATCTCACTGCCTGGACAGAGGATAAATCAATCATCCCCATCAATCAAACAGGCTTTTGCAAGGGCATAGGTACAACCACAGAAATACTAACCCTGTCCCTATTTATATATAGGATGAAATTAGCAAAACAACCTCTATTCATATGCTTCCTTGATTACTCATCAGCATTTGACAAAATTGACAGGAGCATACTCTGGCATAAGCTAATCGAAAAAAAATACCATCTGCTCTCCTAAACCAGCTAATACTCCTCCACACAAAAACGTGAGTTCAAGTCAAATTAGGAGATGGCAGGTTTGTGTCCCGGAAAATTCCAACGACCATGGCGCTCAAACAGGGGTACGTACTGGCGCCGATACTTTTTAACTTGTACATGTCCGATTTATCGTCGGAACTAGACACATGTAACTTGTATGCGCCAAAAATAGGAAGGCTACCATGTTCCAATCTCCTGTATGCAAACGACCTAGTGCTGCTGAGTCGAACTCCCATTGGCCTTAAACATCTACTAGATACAACCTGCAATTCAGCAAACAAAAGTCTATCAATTAACTACGATAAATCGAAGGTAATGAGGATCCATCCAAGAAAGGATACCTCCATGTTCCGCTGGCACCTGGCCAACTCAACAATCGCAGAGGTAGACCAATACAAATACTTAGGAGTGATTTTAGACAACAAAGGCACATTTTATGCACAAAAAGACGTCATCAAAAGAAGAGGCAACTCTATTGATGCAGCAATGAAATCCATTAAGCATACAATCACCGGTACGAATCTTCGTCCACTGTTACAAGTCTGGCGAGCAAAGCTCATTCCGGCAATCACTTACGAGAGCGAGTGCATGAGGGGAAGAGATGCAGCCACATTAGACAGTACTGTCTCAAGAGTGGCCCGAATGATTTTCAGTCTACCAAAGTATGTTTCACAGGCACAAATAAGGTTGAAATTCGGCCTGCAAAGCCAAGAATTAGCTCGGAAAGAAGCCTACGCCAAGAGTTGGTACAGAATCAAAAGAGCGGAAGCAGGAACATTGAATTTTTACCTATGGACCGAAATACAACAAAAGAGGGACTGTGCATCCATGAGCTACCTGACCTCATCAAAAAAACTTTGGGCCTGGAGGAACTTTGGGCAGCATCAGGGTCCTACCATTGTTTCAAACAAAGTGTAAATAGGACAGTGAGAAAACTGTTGTTGGACTTGGCCCTTTTGGCAGGTTAACCCCTAACCTTTTTGTTTTGAAATGTGACCTGGTGTTAGTTGTTTTTGGCTTCTGCGCACTTTAACACTGTGTCCCAGTGTAAAGTGTGTGCGCATTCTGAGTGCATGTGGTAAGATTGGCCTGCACGGGAGATGAGTGTCCATGGAAGTTCCTGATGTGAGAGGAGTGCAGGGGTGAGTTTGGTATGTGTGAACTCATGAGATTAAATCACTGTGCGATGGTGTGCGCAGATTTATGTGTCTAGTGTAGAAGTGCCACTTCTAGAAGTTGGCATGTCTGTGTGCAGTGAATTTGAATTGACTGTCTGGCTTGTGAGTGACAGGAGCTGGCTGGTGAGCCTGGCTCCAGGAGTCAAGATTGGTCTGCCCGGTGGTGAATAGGGAGATCTGCATGTTGATGGGAGGGAGGAGTTGCACTTGGGACCTGAATAGGGCTGTGCCTTCCCTCCACAATGCTGGCTCTGACCCCTGTGGTGCATCTGATGTCCTTAGCCTGTCCTGTGAATGGGGAGAGGGGGTGAGCACAACAAAGTGCTCCAGAATCAGTTGCATATGGTTCTCCCCCTGCCCTACAGCCTTAGACAAAGGAAAATGGTGTATAAGAAGGGACTGTGACCCCATGAAAAATATTCACTCTTGTTCCTGACTTGAGGGGGGCCTGCTGCTGCTGGGCGCCAGGAGGAACCTACACTGGGGACAGCCTCCCTGCTGGAGGGCCCTGTGAGCTGGGTCCTGGGCCCAGCCTTTGCCCCCCTGCCTTCCTAAAATACCTTTTCCCTGGACTTTGGGGGACATGCAATCCTAGCGTCTTGAAAGTGCTTCATTCTTGGGTGCAAAGCGCTTCATTGTCCTGAGGAGCGCTGTGAGGACTGCTGCGGGCCAGCAGCGCAAAGCTGCACCGCGTGGGATCCCTGCATTCTGGACGTTTTGGCGCGGGTGCCCACCCCGCATATTTGCTGTGTTTTAGATCCCTACCGAGTGCCCACCACACCAAGGACCTTGTGCCATTGTTATATTATATATACCCTTAGCGGGTGCCCACCCCGCCAGACACTTTGCTTTTTAACGGGTGCCTACCCCGTACCGTGCTGCATCACCGCTGCAGCCCATGGAAACCCCGGAAGTCAGGCAACCCTCGCCGTGACAAAGTGCTTGAACAGGAAGCAGCGGGAGCCTACTCCACACTCCTGTGTGTGTCCTGGGAAGCGCCGCATTGAAGGACCCAGGCGGGAGCCCACCCCGCACTGGGACGTGCTAACCGGAGGAAGGACGCAGCCTGTCTCGAAGCGGGGCTCCCGTGACCACGGTGAGAGCCCTGTGTGCCGCTAACACCGCCCAGCCTGCCTCAAAGACTCAAGGCGAGGGAGAGTGTTGCAGGGGCTGGCGGGGCTCCCGTGTGGAGAAGAGAGCCCTGCCTGCCGGCAGAGAAGTACCCAGACTGGCGAGAAAAGGAGACGGCTTCCTGAGAAGGGCTCCCGTGTGTGGTGAGAGCCCTGCAGGTTCCAGTGGAGACGGCCCGGCCAGAGAGCAGCAAGAGGAGTCTCGTGAAACGTGGTGAGTGGGGCTCTGTGTGAGGTGGTTGGGGGGTGTCGGGGCACACCTTCGGTGCCCGCCCCCGTGACCTGGTGCCCATTTCTCCGTCCCGCTGCCCCGCTGGACAGTGGGCAGCGGCAATGTTTGGGAGCATATTTCTTTGGGGGCCCATTGTTTCTAGAAGTCCCAAGGAGAACTTGGGAGCCGTGCCAAACCCTATCCAATCTTGAACTTTGGCCAAGAGACCCCTCCAAGAGTCTCACTCATTTCCCGCCACTTTCCCTTAATGGGCTTGAGCTCCTGTTGGACCGGACCAAATCATCCTCGCCTTTGGACCCATGTCCTCTGAAGACTCTGAAGGACTGTAGGCTTACACTTCTTCCGCCCCTTCGCGAAGTGATGAATGGTGCCATAATTCAAGGCACCTTCCCCACAGCTTGGAAGTGGGCGATAGTGAGGCCCCTTCTGAAGAAGCCCACCCTGGAGCCAGAACAGCTTAAGAACTTTAGACCTATCTCCCTGTTACCGACTCCCGCAAAAATGCTCGAATCTCACCTGAATTTACATCTTTCTACCTTTCTGGATTCCTCTGGGTTCTTAGATAGTTCCCAGCATGGATTCAGAGAGGCCCATAGTACCGAGTCAGCACTTACTATGGTGGTGAATAATATCCGCCTGAAGGTAGATGCGGGTCAAACCACTGTGTTGGTCCTACTTGACCTCACAGCTGCGTTTGATACCCTGTCTCCCTCTACGTTAACATCGCGCTTGAGGGAGGCAGGGATTGCGGGTCCGGCCTTGAACCTTCTGCACTCTTTTTTACATCTAAGAGAGGAGAGAGTCATGCTTGGAGAGCTCCTCTCCCCTGCTAAATCCTTGCAGTATGGGGTGCCACAAGGGTCGGCCTTGAGTCCGACCCTATTCAACATCTATGTGGCTCCCCTCGCTAGGCTAGTAAAATCACAGGGGATGGAGGTTGTGTCATACCCCGATGACACTCAAATCATGGTGTCTCTGGCCCACTCTGTTACCACCTCCGCCGTCAACTTTAGGACTTGTATGCAGACAGTCTCTGACTGGATGATTCAGAATTCCCTAAAGCTGAACGGCGATAAGACAGAGATTCTGGTCTTTGGCAAGGACCAGGATGTCTGGTCTAGTGAGTGGTGGCCTTCATCTTTGGGAACTTGTCCCCCTCCTTCCCAATCAGCCAGAAACCTCGGCGTAATATTTGACACCTCACTGTCCATGACTCTACAGGTCAATCGAACAGTGGCCACTTGCTGGGGGGGTCATTAAAATCCTCAAAAGAATCTTGCACTATCTTTCTCCTCTAGCACGTAAGCAGACGGTGGTTGCATTGGTGGGTTCCAGGTTGGATTATTGTAATGCACTTTATGCAGACTCCAACAAGGGACTCATCCAACGCCTACAGGTTGTACAGAACGCGGCGGCTCGATTTGTTCTGGCTCTTCCTAATGCATCCTCTGCTACAATGGCCAGAAAGAGCCTGCACTGGCTCCCCATACAACTGAGGATCTCTTTTAAGATCTTGTGCTTGGCCTATAGAGCCCTTGCAGACGGTCCTTTGGACCCTCTAGGTGCCCTGTTAACTCGCTACATACCTAGTAGAACCCTCAGATCATCGGAGATGAATCTGCTTGTGGTTCCCCGTGCGAGGAAGGTCCGTTGGGGCAGTAGAGCATTCTCCATCGTTGCTCCTAGGCTTTGGAACTCTCTCCCTCTGGAAATTAAGGCCCAACCATCTTTGTCCCTTTTTAAAAAAGCGCTCAAAACTTGGTGCTTTATCAAGGCCTATCCACAATGAGAGCAGATTTGCCATAGCTAGTTTCTTTTTTGGTTAGGCGCCTTGACGCCCATTGGGCTTAGTAGCGCTATATAAATTTGTTTTCATTTCATTTCATTTCATGCCCAGTTAAAAGTCCCAGCGGAGACACCTAAAAGCCACCGCGAGGCCCAGAGGCACTGTAGTGCCAGAACTTGTTTGTTTGGGCAATTCTACAGCTGCCCCGCCGGGCAGAGGCAGCTGCAACGTTTGCGCAGTCTCCTACAGGGGCCACAGTGAATGCCCGTGCCCCTCTTGGGCAGCTGCCACGTTTAGGCCTGTTCTTTTCCTTTGTTGCTTTCGCTGAGTGCGCAGCCAGCCCAGACATTCTGGACATCAGGCATTTGAGCACCTGTGGAAGGCCGGTTGGCCTGGGGGACAGTCCTCATGTGTGGTGCCCTCGCTTGGTGTACCCTGGTTAGGCCTAATGTGATTTATGCGTAATGTGCAATGCCTTTATGCCTGTGATACCTCTAACTGTGTTTTTATGCTTAGGAGGTTGTTTTGCCTAGTATGGTTTATGCTAGCGAGTTTATGTTTACCTGCGTGATCTATGCCTATGGTGACTAGTATTGCGTAGTGTATACCTACCTTTTACCAGTGATTACTGGTTGTGTTCTTTTGTGTTACAATTATACTATGTTCTAGAAGTGCTATTTCTACTAAGTGCTATTTCTACTAAGTGCTGATTCTGACAGTGGCCCACGTGGCCCTCTCTGGTGTAAATAAGCCCCTGTAAATATTGCCCAGTGCAGTTGGCGCAGTGTACCTGTGTGATTATGATCTAATGTGTTTATGGTAAAACAAAGGCTATTTTATATATATAACTTTGTGTGGAGTTCCTTTTTGTGGTGTGCCTAGTGTGTTGCTGCTGTGTGTGTGTGTTGAGCAAACGCTTTACACATTGCCTCTGGGATAAGCCTGACTGCTTGTGCCAATCTACCAAGGGGGTGAGCAGGAGTTATCTTTGGCATGTAACTACCTTGCCCTGACTAGAGTGGTGGTTTCTGCCTGGCTTTGGCGCAAGCCTTAACCAACCAACAACTATCATTACTAGAAGACAGCGGTCCTCACAAAAAGAACCCATGGATGGTTCGTTGTGCAAAGCTACGTCACAATCCTACCTAGGTGTAGGCTTCAACCAGAGGAAGAAAGAAAAATATCTCCATCTCCGAATGGGCATTTTACCATCAGTGCAGCACCTTCCCCCTTGGAAAAGATTGCCAGGCCAGACAACATGCCGTTTATGCAAGGAAGCTGACAAAACCATATTACACCTTTTGTGCATCTGCAGAGAGTTACAAACATAACAGCGCCAATTACTGACGCCACACTTCATAAGCAAAGGGATAAGAACTTGTAGGCAAGCAGTAATGGCATGCCTAGGAGGAGGGAATGTCCACTGTTCTTCAAAGTCTCAGTTGCAGTTTTTGTCGGCAACGCAAGGGGGGCCATGTGAGGTAAGACGCAATTTGTCTTAGTTTGTTGGGCTACGCTGAGACCCCTTGTCTCCAGCTTTACCTAACCTTCATTTTCGAAATTTTAAAAATGAGTAGCTCGAGACTACACGCACTTACCTTTGAGGATATTGGATGTTCTTTGTCTCGTGCTCTTCTTGCTGTGAATAGCTCTACACAGCTTTTGCAACACAAGCATTCTTCTCAGCTCCTGTGAATCTCATTGTTGTTTTGGTGCACGCTGATGCTGGGAGCCACCCGGCGCAGCGTCATACAGCGTGCCTCCAACTTAGGTTTTGCCATTTTGCTGCATCATTTACAATGAGTTTCCTGGTTCATATTTACTTTGCCAACCACGTTTTTACTGCCTTCTCCGTCTAGGCTTCAGATGAACGTGATGCCTCTTCGCATTTCTTCTCTGCTTTCCGCGACTACGTCAGCATGCAGCTTGTACAATTTTGGTATGCTGTTTCCATGCCAACGTTAATGTCGCCGGAGAAGCACAGAGGATGTTGTTTTGTACACCGGAGGTGAATGGAAGTCCCTTTTAACTAATGGATTATCATCCGGTGACACAATCGTTGTGTCTTGTGGCCGTTTTCCATGTGGACATAATGAACCATTAACAGGAAGATTTCTCCTTTTGGCAGTACACGTTTTAAAGACTTTTCGAGCGATGGTGACATTTCAACATGAACTGTGTTTCTTTATTTTATGCTATGTACAAGGTTACATTGCCACCTAGTGTGCCAAGTTGGAATTTATCTTTTAGTTTAGAGATGATCCATCAGTTCATGGGTTTCCTGCTTTCACATAATCTATATCCAGCATAGTCCGGGTGAGAGATCACTCACCAGCGTTGTTTTGTTCATTACATTTTGTGTCACTTTCGATCACGTTTTTACATGTATTATTGTGTTGCTGGATTTTGTACTCTGTGCTCTATTTTTTATTTATATTTATTTTCTATTTTTTAATTGTTTATTGTTACATTGCACAATGTTTTACCTCAAAGTATACAAGGTGTGTGGCTTGGACTGTAGTCCCCCTCCTACAATGCACAACTTTTGACCTCTCCCTGAGTTGTGTCTGACCTCTCCTGTAGCATCTTGCTACAAGTAAATACAGACACTTGTTGTATTTCAACTGGAGCTTTATTATCTACTTTCAGCGTCTTCCCTGTCCCTACTCTAACTGCCCTCATCCTGTCCCTACTCCGCCTCTTCCTGTCCCTGACCACCTAGCTCCTCCCACCCAGCTACTAGACTGCTAACACACAACATCTCCCCCTTTCTTAACAAAACTGATAACATATTCAATCATATCTCTTCAATGAGTCTCTTTGGTCGCTGAGCATTGCGGCGCGGCCTTACATTCATTTCGACAGTGTCCTGTTCAGTCTGGGGTATCTCCAATTTATTCAGAGCCTCTAGATCATGTTGATCAGGGGTTCCAGGATCTGGTGACACAGTGGGGTCAAGCAATGATCCGGTCGAGTCCTGGGAGCACTTCTTAAAGTGAGACACATTTCTCGTAACTCGACGGTGGTCAGACTCCGCCGTCAGCATGGTGCCTTTCTGTCGAGTGACCAGTAGTGGTTCATCGCGAAAACGACAGTCTGTTTTCTTCTGTTGGTCTTGTTTCACTAGTACATAGTCTCCTTTGTCCACAGAAGGTGATCTTGCTCTTCGCTTTGCGTCGGCATACGACTTCATCTTGTCCTTATTTCTCTTGTCCATCTCTGCCATCTCTAGATGGTTGTGGGTGGGTGATATAGCTCGCAGTGCTCCATCCCAGGTTGGGATTGGGTTTCTCATGGGGCGACCTAACATCAGCGTGGCAGGACACTTGCCAGTAGTTGAGTGGGGAGTTGTCCTGTAGGCCCTGAGGACCTCATTGAGAGCGATCTGCAGGTCCTTCTTTTCGGCACAGGCCTGCTGAAATGTTTTCTTGATTGTGGCCATGAAGCGTTCAACGGTGCCGTTTGCTTGTGGCCAAAGGGGTGTGACTTTCCTATGATGGAAGTCCAAGTGTCGGGCATATGCTTCAAAGTCATGTCCATTGAAGGGAGGACCATTGTCTGTCTTCACCTCTCTAGGGACACCCCAGGTGGCAAATAATTCATCCAGCACCTTAAGAGTACTGGAGGCACCGGTGGAGAGTGCTAACTGTGCGAATGGGAAGCGAGAGTACTCATCAACTATGACTATCACGTACTTGCCAGAGGACAATGGTCCGTAGAAGTCCACAGCAATTTCTTGCCATACTCCCGCCGGTAAGGGGGTCATTTGCAGTGGGGCCGGGGGATCACCTTTGCTTGTCAGTTGGCACGGGTGACAGTCTTTCAGGGTGGATTCCACCATTTGGTCTAGTAGAGGAAACCACACACGCTCCCTGAGCGCTCGCTTCGTGGATACAACTCCCCGGTGACCTTCATGAGCAAGGTCACCGACAGTTCTTCATGGACATGCCGGAATGCTTGCAGCTCGTGTTTGGTGTCCAGCTCACTGTCTTCATCCTGAGGGTCATGTCTCCACTTGTTGGCTCGAATCTTGCTGAGAACCTTTTGCAGGATGGTGTCCTGCGTGGTGGCGTCTCGGATCACATCCATTGGAATGGCAGGAGGTAGCGCCTGGTCAGCTACGAAATGGATGTATTCCTCAGCAATCGAAGGGTGAGAGGTGGTTGACGCAGGCGGATGTCGAGACATGTAGTCTGCTGGGTTTTTAGACTTTCCCGGCTTGTGTACGATCGTGAAGGTATACTCCTGAAGCCTCAGGCCCCACCTCTCAATTCTGGGGGGCATTTTTGCACGGGGGTTGCCGTAGATGGTGACTAGCGCCTGGTGATCCGTGATCAGGGTAAAGTGTTTGCCGTATAGGAAGACATGAAAATGTTCACATGCCCAGACCACTGCAAGGCTCTCCTTCTCAGGCTGTGAGTACGCCTTCTCAGGGTCGGACAGGCTGCGGCTAGCATAAGCAACAATACGTCTCTGGTCAGAGTCATGGTCATATTGTGCTAAGATGGCCCCCAACCCTACGGGGCTGGCATCTACGGTGACTTCAGTCATGCGTCTGGGGTTGAAGTAGGAAAGGTTATCGGCCGACTCCACGGCCCTCTTGATCTCTGTGAATGCTTGCTCACACTGAGGAGTCCATTCAAAGGGTTGCCCTTGCTTGGTCAAGGTGCGGAGCGGGTGGCTGATGGTCGCGTAGTCCCGGATATACCCGGCGCAATAGCTAGCCATTCCCAGGAAGGACCTTAGATCGCTGACGTCCTGAGGACACTTGGCGTTGTTCAAGGATGCCACTTTTTCTGGGTCAGGTTTCATTCCCGCTCCTGAGAAGATGTGACCGAAGAATTTCAGTGTAGATTGGTGAAATTCGCACTTGTCCTTGTTCAGGGTTAAGTTCGCATCAAGCAGGGCATGACAGACGCGGTTGAGTGCAATGTCGTGTTCACGGGTTTTGGAGCCATAGACAAGGATGTCATCGCTGTAATTGAGCGTATTGGGGATGTTTTGGATGATCTGTCTGATAGCTTCTTGGAAAATTTCAGCAGCTGAAGACACCCCAAAGCTTAGTCTCTTATATCGAAAGAGTCCCAGGTGCGTAGCAAAAGTTGTGATGGGGCGTGACTGGGCGTCCAGTTCCAGCTGGTGATAGCCCTTGTTTAGGTCCGATTTAGAGAATACTTTGGCGCCGTTCAATGCCGAGATCATGTCGCATAGAAGTGGCCCTGGATGGCGTTCACGTTCTATCGCAGTGTTGGGGATGCGCATGTCGACACACAGTCTCACTTTGCTGGTGTTGCCCTTTTTTGGTACAACGACTACCGGCGAAACCCACGGGGTCGGACCGTCCGTGCGTTCAATGATGTCGGCAGACAGGAGGTCATTGATCTCTTCGACAGCCTTTTGAAGGTGGAAAGGAACGCGCCGGGGGTGCTGAGCAACAGGCC
Organism: Lissotriton helveticus; assembly: GCF_964261635.1. NCBI lineage: Eukaryota > Metazoa > Chordata > Amphibia > Caudata > Salamandridae > Lissotriton > Lissotriton helveticus. The sequence continues at coordinate 450,401,336 of NC_136061.1, forward strand.
TGATTTGCTTGTTGACATGTAGGTGTATCTGACGGTTCTTTAGCTTCCCTAGCCCAATGAAAAGGCGAGGAAAACGATTGACAATGATCTGGTCATCACAGACTTTGAAGAGGATCTCCACGAGACGGAGATGCTCCGCAGTCGGCAGGCTGAGCAAACAGTCAGCCTCGGGTCCTTTGATGACATGGATGACTGCATCAATAGTGACGTTGTCATGTGCAAGTGTAGTCGGGAATTTGCCGAGACATTGCAGGGGTTTCTTTGACATCCAGGTGTAGACGCGTACAGGTGCATGAGCAAGCGATGGCTTGGGGCGCATCCTCTCGTACTCGGTGACAGGGATGTAGTTCAGCGAAGCCCCGCTGTCCATCACGAATTTGGTGTCGTGATTCCCCACTTTGATGTGCAACCGAGGGTACTTCTTCAATTGATCTGGGTCTGCGATCATGTTTGCATAGTGCTTCGTGTATTCGGAGCCTCGAGATGAAGATCTGGAGCTCCGGGACGGGGATCTGCGGTCCCATCGCGATCTGTGCGACTCCCTGCTGGAATGAGGCGAGCTGGAGGAATCTGCGTCTGTGTCATTGACGGCTCTAACATGGTGCTTTCTGGTGTCTGATCGGGACGACCTCCCGGTCCCACTTCGCCTTTCTTTGTTGTATTCGCCACACATTGCTTCGAAATGGTTTGTACGACCACACTTTCTGCACCGCTGGCCCATGGCAGGGCAAACATCCACATGAGGGTAGTCATATCCGCACCTGAAGCACATCCTTGTCCTTTCAGGTTTCTTCTCTCTTCGGCCGGTTTCCCGCCTCCTGTGATCTGAGCGCCTTGAGCGAGACGACGGTCGCGATGTCCACTGACTGTCTCTCGAGCGTCTTCGCCCGCCACCCCGGTCTTGAACTCGATGTGCCTGCTCACTGCTCACTTTGCGTCCCGATTCAATGGTGGCAGCATGCTCTTCAGCCTGATCGTAGACACGAGTCAGTTCCTCAATGTCGTCCAGTTCTTGCGGCTTTCTCAGTAGTCGTCTCCTGAGGGATTCTGAGTGGCACCCCTCTATGATCTGAGATTTGATGGCGGCGTCAGTTGAAAAATTGTCGAAGTCGCAGTGCCTCGATAATCGCCGCAGTTGAGTGATGAATGTGCTCATTGCCTCGTCTTTTCCTTGACGTGCCTGATGGAAGGCATGGCGCTCGTAGTCCACGTTCTTTTTATGGAGGAATCTTTTGTTTAGTGCGTCGCGCACTTTGTCATACGTTCCAGTGTCTGCGGCAGGGAGATCCTTGATCAGTTTACTGATTTCACGCCCAGCTAGATTCCGGAGAGCTATCAGCTTGTCCTTGTCAACCGTCACTTTGGATCCTTCGAGGTAGTCCTCGAAGTCTTCGAGCCATTCCTGCCACTTGGGGCCCATGCTTCCACCTGTTGTTATGGTGACTGGCCCTCAAATGTGATCGTCCTGCAAAGAGGAGCTTGACGTCACCTCGCCGCGGTGATAGCGACATTGTGGGACCACAAAAGGTAGTGTTGGAGACTTGTCAATGCTTGTTTGTACCTCTTCTCGCCAATGCTTGTTATTTGCTCTCGTTAATGCTTGTTTGTCTCTTATCACCAATGCTTGTACATTTGTTTTTGACAGTGCTTGTTTCTTTCTGGTTACCAATGCTTGTTTCCTTATGGTTACCAATGCTTGTTTTATTATGTTCGCCAATGCTTGTTGCTGAACTTGGTTCGCCTGACCTTAAAATGGCCGCCTACAGTTTGCACAGGGAAGGTGTCCCAAAAGTTGCCTGACTCAAAGATGGCCGCCGTGGTTATCTGCAGGCACTACTTTCTCTCTCTTCATTCGACTTCTTTTCTTCACACAGGACTCACCGGCAGTCGTTTTCAGGAGCAGCACCCTCCAAATTTGGCTCCCTCTGGTCACTGCTACAGTCAGGTGAGGTGGGGGCTCCCGCCTTACTTTGCAGGGTCTTTCGGCAGCGGCGTGCCAAACCTCACGCATCTGGCGTGAGGTTTTCCGACGTCGGAGCTCACTCGGGCTCCAATTTCACAGCGCTCAGCAGCGCTTGGCAACGGACATTCGTGGGGCAGTCCACTTCAGGATTTACTCTTCTTCGGCCACAGCAGTCATCAGGTGAGGTTGGGGTAGGCTCCCAACTCACTTTCTAGGTTCCCGCTCTTCGGCGCCGATAGCGTGCCAAAGCTCACGCATCGGGCGGGACTCACGCTTTCGGCGCGAAAGGCTTCTTCTTTTTGAGCGTTTCAGCGCTCGTGGTAGCAGCTCCCTCTGGGCTCCCACAATCACGGGAGGGGCAGGGTCACCTGCTGCTGATCTCCTCTTTCAACTGGCAGCATCACACGGCAGCGGGCTCTTCTTTTCGACGCTGCAGGGGACAGGGCGCTCTGATGGGGTTCTGTAGGCTTCTGTCATTTCTATCCCACCCTCGTTACCAGTTGTAGCATCTTGCTACAAGTAAATACAGACACTTGTTGTATTTCAACTGGAGCTTTATTATCTACTTCCAGTGTCTTCCCTGTCCCTACTCTAACTGCCCTCATCCTGTCCCTACTCCGCCTCTTCCTGTCCCTGACCACCTAGCTCCTCCCACCCAGCTACTAGACTGCTAACACACAACATCTCCGTGTTAAATATTGGAGGGATTTGTTAGCATGAGCTGAAATCCATTTTGTATTTCTGGCAGCCATCTTGTTTGCCATGTGCTGCCACGTGCTCGCCATGTGCTCTGTCCTCTCTCAGTGTTAACTGCTCTTGTAATCTACCTAGAAACAAACTATATTTAGCATCTTCCACATTCGCACATGCTCAGTTGAGCTTGAAGCTATCCTTGCAACTGTTTCTAGTCTGTAAATGTCAGGATGTGTTCACCAGAATTAGCAACTGTTAGCTCCTCCCACTTTGTCGAGCAAGCAAATCTTGCATGCCCATCTTAGTCATTTTTTAATGCTTACATGTGCCAGGACTGCCCCTTGGTCTTATGCTGACTATGTAACCCTAAGCATATATAAGGCCCCCGTTTTCTGTACTCCTCAGACTGCCTCATTCATTTGCTAAGGCTTCTGTGTGACGTAGTTTCCCTCATTTGAGGTTAATAAAGATGCTACTTTTATATTTCAGCTTCTGTGCCAATTTCTTCTTTGTTGGTTTAAAAGGACCAAGTATCAGTGGGATCCCAGAGAAGGTTTCTATTTTCTACATCCGTGAGGTGTGTCTGTTGGGTCTTCTCCCATTGTTATGTGCATTACACTATTCTTTACGCTAGGTTTTAGTCGTTTACCACAGTGCACAACAATTTTTCCTCTTCTCGAGGTGCGTTCTTTGGGTTGTTTTTCCCCAATGTTTCGGTGCACATTGTTGTCACCTACACATTAGGTGTAGAGCATGGGTCCTAGTCCCGTTGTTACTGTACACAATGTCTTTACATGAGGCGTGTCGCACGGGTCCAGTCCCGTTGCAACAGCGCATGATATTGTTACCTCCATAGAGCTGTGACGCAATGGTTTTAGTCCCTTTGCTTTCTGCACAACTTGTTACCTCCACACGATGTGCGTCCACACTGTCTTATACCCTCATTATCTTGTGCATGTTTACGTTTTACAGAGTGGGTGTTTTCTGACTGTAACAGTAAACTATGTCTTACGTCCACTCGAGGTTACCCCTGCACAAGAAAGTTGTTCCCATTAATGAGTGTTTGGTTTGGGTTCCAGTCCCATTACCTTGGTGCACGGTTTACGTTACACTGGGCGTTTTGTTCTTACACTAATGTTACGCTTTATTTAGTTGTCTACACTATAGCCCAGTGCTGTTCTCTATTTATTATTCAGTTATCATTACATGATGGAGAAGTGTGAGTAATCTATTGTATTTCTCTTCTTCGCTATCTCCTTGTTTACTCCTGCTCTGACTTGCCTCTTCGCATACCTGTCTGGCCAGTAGGTGTGCAGGTGGTAGTCATTGGTGGTTTCTCCTTCTATTCTTTATTTGTCTCTTTTTCTGTGTCAATCTTCTCTTTGTTTATATATAGAAAGGAGGATGGGTAATGGTTTATGTGTTTCTGTTTTATCACATTTCTCTTTTTTTAGTGTTTCAGTAGTATTTATTGTAGTAGTTATAAATCCTGTAGTTCAGCCCCACCAGGAGCAGCCAGCATGCTGCTCAGCCCTTCTCAACTGTAGCCTCTCGCTCACAACATTCCAGATTACATCATTCAGGGAGAATTCCACTGCCATAGCAAGAACCACTTTAGAACCAGGATACTACAAACTGGTATGGACTGGGGTCAGAGATGCTTGCACAAAGAGAAAAAAATAATTAATTTGGGGGTATAGGTATTACACCAGAAACCCCTGAACTTTAGAGTACTTCTGGACTCAAGAGACCTTGCCAAGGAGATGAGCTGAAGAGCTGTGAAGAGGAGTATTGCCCCTTTGCTGTGTGCTGTGTGGGGTTGACCTGCAGTTGCTGTTTCTGCCAAGGAAAGAACAAAGACTGGAACTTTGCTGTGAACCTTCCTGAAGAAGATCTCCAAGGGCCTGTGTACTGAAGTCTCAGGAACACAAAGACTTCAACCCCAGCTCCCCTGAACTTTATTGCTGAGAGTTCCGACCTTCCAGGAGGTGTCTTTTCCTGTTGTGGCCCTCTGGAAGTTTTCCCTGCTGCTGGAATCTGGAAGAAAAGAACTGAAGAAATCTACGTATCGCTCTTCTTGCAGCTGATTTTTTCTGACACACTATCGCTGTGCGAGTAGAATCTCCATGCATTGCCGCACCGCTGCAGAACCTACGCAATGGCTGTCATGGCTGCAAGAACTGACGCATTGAGGGGCCACGGCTGAAGAAGCTGATGCAGCGCCGCTCGATGCCATCGCATCGATCGGCGATGCATCCTGGATTTCAACACATTGCACCTGTGCGGTAAGTTTTTCAAACGCATCATCTGCAGACCAGAATTGTCTTGGAGTCGATGCATCACTTTCACCTACAGACTGTATTCGGCACATCACTTCTCCTGGGTGCAGCAGAACTGTTGCATCACCTCCCCAGGGTCTCAGGAACTGATGCATCCCTTTGTTTTTGATGCTTCCCATCCCTGCGGCTGTTTGGCCCTGTGAATTTTAACGCATCTACAGGTACTTCGTGTAGAATCACGCATAAATAGTTTTCTATGGACCCAGTTACTTGAAACTTTTGAAAAGCCATATTCTTACTACATGTATGCTGGATTTTTGTCCTTTTGATCTTGTTGAGTTTAGATAAAGATACTTTATTTTTCTAAACTGGTGTGGTGTCCATTTGTGGTGCTATCACTGTATTACTGTGTGTTCTGAGTACAAATACTTTACACATTGCCTTTGGGATAAGTCTGTCTGCTCGTGCCAAGCAACACAGGGGATGAGCAGGGATTATCTAAAGTTTGTATCCCCCTTACCCTGACTACAAGCCCGGGTCCCTATTCGGACAAAAGTACCTATCTCTGCCAACTAGAGACCCTAATTTCTAACAGAAGTGTTGATGTCAAAATCAACCCTAAACCTGCTGCAGTTCTTTGGATCCACTCATGACTGGTTCTAATTTTTAGGAGTTGCATTTTGGTATTGTCGTCCTTACCACAATCTGACATCTTTGAAGCTGCCATTTACCCAACTAAAACACATTTATCCGTGGACACAAGAGGCCTACCTCTTCCTGAATTGATAAAAAACTAAGGGCCTGATTTAGATCTTGGCGGACGTGTTACTCTGTCACAACAGTGACGTATATCCCATCCACAGAAATAAAAAAACCCTTATCTTCTATGGGATTTATATTTCAGCGATGGGATATACATCACCGTTGCGATGGAGTAACCCGTCCTCGAAAATCTAAATCAGGCCCTAAATCTTCAGAGTGGAGATCGTGCAATGGCAGCATGCCCTCCCTATGATTTGATTCGGATCAGTTCAGCAGTAACCAAAAGATCACTTTTCATCTTACTCTCTGAATTGAAGTGAGGTATATGCTGTAGCACTGAAAACTTATTTCAAATCTGCACCGACTGCAAAACCAAGCAGTCGGACCTTGTCTCAATGTAGGGAAATCATCTCACATCACATTAGCCCTATAAAAACTGCGTTGGCTTCCATCCCATACACATAATAAACTTAAAAAATAACGTTTAAAATTCCCTACACCTGTTTAAAGCCCAGGGGATGCTTGACCAGGATATCTGATCTGCTCCTAAGCTATAGACTGAATCGCAGCCTTAGATCCACTGAGGAGGAAGGCCTCATGCCGGGCATTTGAAACTGAGTGTCTCATGGTGTAAAATTAATCTGCTGCAGGAGCCTAACTCTGGAGGTCTCAGTCCCCATATCATATGACAGAAATATCATAGGAATCAATCTAATTTTGAATGAAACCTATTCAAAGAAGCTTTCTCGTAAATCCTTCAGCAGTACCCGCCCCAACCAGAGGTTTTGGATCCCTCAATGCGCGTTTGAACCCATCAAGCATTTAAGTTGATTCATCCACATTCAAGAACCTGCCCGAAAAAAGGGCCATATTATCAAGAAAGGGCGATACATTATTGCTGCTTTTATCGACAGGAAACTGCCGCTAAAGCTGCGATAATGTGCTTGATAATATGCCCTTGTGAATTCCCATAGAAGCCCAGGTTCCGGTGTTAACCTGGCCTTCTATGGGAATTCACAAGGGCATATTATCAAGCACATTATCGCCGCTTTAGCGGCAGTTTCCTGCCGATAAGAGCGGCTATAATGTATCGCCCTTTCTTGATTATAGGGCCCAAAGATCTTTGATCGATCATCAATAAGCGAAAGTGGATGGGGTCAGGAACTGCTGCCTAAACTATTATCAGCGTTTGCACTTCAGATTATAATTACCTGAGTAAAGTATAGTTTATGTACTAGTAAAAATATCCTGTAATTTACAGATTATAACATGTTCTTAATTCCTTTATTGAATGCAACTAGGTTTATAGCACATTCCAGCAATGACTAAAAATATAGTATTAAGAATAAACATCTTCGTGAACTAAAATAGGCTGCCATCAGTGATTTGTAAGTGGTACCGTAAAGAGATTTCACGTTCGGAGTTTTGCTTTGATTGATGCGGTACATAAATATTCACGAATTTGCTGCCTAGACAGGTTGTCCCTCAAATGAATGAGGACTGTGCATTTTTAGGCTATTTTAGCTCGTTTTTAAACAAAAAACTACCAATTACACATGAGCAAAGGAGTAATAAAATTCTACTGATATAATTTCACTTTTATTAGGTGTAAATCCAACCACATCCTTCCAAAAGCGGCTAGGACACGGCTCCACTTTTCTCCTGGGGCAAGGCAAGTCAAAAACCGCATGTGAGGAAGACCAAACTACCGTGCTGCATTGATTTATTATTGGTTTGCTTAAACGAAAGCGCCACCACTGTGTTACCTGCAACCCGTGCAATAATGGTCAAGTCCAAAGCTGACACAAATGTTGCCAGCAAATAATGCACACTAGCACTCCTGTCCGGCTCTGTTCTGGACTGCAGGTTTCGTCTGACAATGTCATTGAACCATCACCCCCACCCCCACCCCCATTATGAACACAAACAAAACCAACACATACAAAGTACAAACGTCCTCTAGCACAATTCAGGATGAATAGGGGCCTGCATTCTCCGTAGTGAGCAGAAATGCAAACCCTGTTGAGCTTGCATTCCTGGTGTGAGTGTTTGTGTATATAAAGGCTTCGTCTATGGGTAGAGAGGTATCACATCCAACAGCCAACATGGGAAAGGTAAGACTGAGGCTGTGTGTGTGTGCATGTAAGGAGAATTTAGTATTAAGGGAAACATGTATATGGGGAAACCTGATTATAAAGCACATGTGCCAAGTTTAATTTATTTTTCTACATATTGTGGCTAATAAAACGTAAGTATTAAAAAGGGAGTTTATGTATAAAAAAATAGCACCTCTCCTGGAGCAAATCTGTGATTATGAAAACTCAATTTAATTTACCAAAAATTACTAAAACGTCATTTGGTTTTGAGGCCAACAGTGGCAAATTGAAATATACAGTAAAAATATTATCACCTAATCCACTAAAACGATATATCTTAAAATGCACAGTTAAAAATGAGCCTAATTGTTAAATTCATAATGTCCCGAAAAGGAAATACAAGGTGTAAAATGATTGGGACACATTTGTCTGCTTGTCCATCTGTAAATAGAGTCTTTCATAATCTTTTATAATGTTCAGATTTTGGATTGAAAGAAATTAAAAAGCACAAACATAGTGGGAGGAAAATAAGAACTATGATGGATAAAGCTAAATAGCATACAGCTAGTTTAGAACCGTTAAAGTCACATATCGAATTTTCATATTTGTGTTAGCAAAGGTATAAAAAAAAAGTCATGCGTTCATCATTTTTAGGTTGTACTAGACGAAGATACCTAAATACGAAAAAAACGTAAATTATTCAAAGTAAACATCAAAATGGTTGAGTGAATGAACGTACAGATGAAACAGATACGAAATTAAATAATGTAAGAACAAGAACTCCGAAGGATAGATGAGGGTAAAAGGCAAACATCTCAAAGTGCTTTCGGGCTTGAAACAGTGGTGAAATGCTAATGTTCAGAAAGGGCTTTTCTGGAGTTTATTTCCAAATAGCAGGTCGTCACTGTTTTTGGGAAATGGGCTTTCTGTTTGGTTAGGGTATGTACCTACGCCAGGCAGCAACCACCACTCTCGTCAGGGTAAGGGAGTTACATTTCTAACATTGTTGCTGTTCACAAAAAGTACTGGCAAAACTGGGGCTTTTAACTGCATGTGAGCCGGATCTTTCAGGGTACAACATAAACGAATACAAGGATTACTGAAGAAGTTTGTTGCTTCACCCTGGACTCATGCTCGAGTCGGGCAAAGTGCTCAGAAGGTCTCACGGGCTTTGGTTCTGTAGTAGAGTCAATTGGCAGCCAGTGTGATGGACTGCTGGATAATCTTAATGGTTTATTGAATTCGAGGCCACATTGGCAAGAGTTTTGGTCTACTGGGTTGGTGAGGTACATATATGGGTCTAGTGCTTTCTTTTACTGCATGCCCATGTTAACTTTTGCTAATGATAAAATCAATGCACAAAAGGGAGACATGGTTTAAGGAAATTTACAGCAGAATCATAGCAGCTACTTGTTATTTCCGCAGAGGGCATTTACACACTAGCAGTAGTGCCTAGGAAAACATGTTCTGTCCCTGATTAGCAGGGGGCTGTAAAGAGTTATGGGATTTACCACACCCCATATATCCTATTTCCCTGGGTGAGACACTTACAGGGTGTCATACCTCCTAATCCGAGTTTTCACTTACAGAATCGGTATTTAAAGCACCAGCCAACTCCTATTTTTCATTTTCTCCTAGTATATTTCGTCAGGTTGGACCTGCTGAAATTTGTCAGAGGAAAACAGGAGTCTTGTGATAATTATCACACCACTCAGAACTCTGATCCCTGTGTAAGCATTCTACAGACACTCTTGAGGATTGTGGTGGTGCTCGGTCACTTTGAAGTAGTTGTAATGTATAAGCGGGGTCTATCGCCCCTTATCCTATGGAACTCTAAGTAATATATCATTTCAAAACTAGTGAGGCAGACATGTGCAATATGAACTTAGCTTCATGGTGAAAACTTGGATAAGAACCAGCAAATAACATTCCAATTTTCTGACTGTGAACATCAGTCTTGCCTGATGAACAGAGAGAAATGTGATGCAACTAAGGTTCCAAATCCTACTATCAATTTCTCCTGCAGATCATCTTCTACGAGGACCGTAACTTTGGTGGACGCTGCTATGAGTGCAGCTCTGACTCTGCTGACCTGCACTCTTACTTCAGCCGCTGTAACTCCATCAAAGTACAAAACGGGTGCTGGATGCTGTATGAGCACCCCAACTTTAAAGGGCATCAATACCACTTAAGAAAGGGCGAGTACCCCGATTACCAGCGGTGGAATGGCTACAATGACTCCATCAGGTCTACCCGGATGATCCCAGAAGTAAGTTTAGATTTTATGCCATTACATATATGATTTCTGCAGAAATGCAATTGGTAGATCCTATTTTGAGCGGAAACACTGAGCTGTGATCATATACATTTATCTAGGTAGGGCGCTACTTTATTAACTGTCCAGCACAAAACGCATAGTAAACCCATTTTGTACTTGTTCTTTTATCAGATTAAAGCGGTCTCATAGACCTTCCTTGCCCAAATTTCCCTAGTAAGTGCTATCTACAAAAACCACACCAAATTTCTAAATGAAACTAAATGAGAATTTCTGAACAGAGAATAATGGAGAGGCAAATATATTTTCCAAAGGCACGAGCACATTCCAGTGCATATTGAGAGAATATGTGTCAAGAGCTTGTTACAAAGGTGCAATTCATGTGATAACCTATCTTGCAAAATTGTGCCCTTGATCTATCCATTTGGGATTCCACCTGCCGCACAGTTGAACTAAGCACAGTTATCTTAATGTACTCTGTAGCAAAGAGGGCATCCATATGATATGTAGTTCACATAGTGCTCACATTTACATCATCTAAAATACCAGACTAATGAGTAATTTATTTCTGCACATTTGTGATTGATAATGATAAGTTACTTAATGCATCAAATCTCAAATGAAACTCTTTGTATTCTTCTGCTGACGCTTGCATAACAATAAAAATATTATGTTTTTATGCATTGGAATGAACCAAAATATAAGTGGTCTTGTTTTGTGTGAACCATACAAAATTTAAATGGATATCCCCTTCTACGCTTTTGGAATTTCAACTGAATCAAAGTACCTACCAGGCCCTGACCCAACCTCCTGCAGATGGCCAACCCACACCATGCACAGCCAAAAGCTGTATACAGTGGGGGTTAACAGCAGGGCCTGGAATGCACCATATCCCCAGAGGAGGGGCAACTCCCTGCTGCACACTGCTATGTCTTGCCCCAACCCCTCTGCAGGTGCCCAGCCCCCTCCCCCAAGGCCCTGTGCCCAATTCCTCAGTGGGTGGCCAACTCACTGCCAGTGCGCAGCTTTTTCGGCCCTGCACCCAACCCCTCTGCAGGCACCCAACTCCCTTCAACTGTTTACAGTGTTTGGTTGCACACAGGACCAGAGACAAAACCCCCATGAGCACCCCGAACCCACACACATGGAGTTGACTGCAGAACCTAGCATTAGGCTAGACGCTGCACCCAACCCGCCCCAGGCCCCCACAGATGACCAACCTCAGATCCCACATGGCCTTTGTCAGTGTGCTTCTCCTTCGCCTTATATGTATTATGTTTTTCATCAACCAAAACTATTAGTGATTCATTCATATACCTATAGTATGTTATTTAACTTGTTGATAAACAACTGAATTTGATAACTTTTAAACAATTTCATTCAAAGTATCCGGAACATGTTTCTGAGTCATGAGTCCATTCCATACTCCTCCTAAGTGCATCTGGCCAATGGGGGCTATCAGATGATATGGTGCCATTAATCACGTTCCGCATTATTAGCCTCTCTACTAACATTCTTATCTAGACATATATTCTTGTGTCATTTCCTATTGCATGCTTGAATCCAATTCCATATATAGTGCTTGCGATAGATCCATGTCCCTCCACCTCACCTTATCAATCGTGTGGAGGAGCAACTGATTCCTAAACTCATCAGAGTTCTGTGTAGATTAAGCGAGGAGACATTACAACCAGGTACATTCGCTTATCAGGATGTGTCCATGAAACATGGAAGATAAGGACATGCTGTCCTTGCTTCAGGACTGTTCTGTCTTTTCCACACCAGTTATTAAAACTATTTTATTTTCAGTATGTGGTTTCAATTTTAAATCTTCAGTTAATATGTGTGTCATCCATTTCTATGTACCAGTGTACCCAATGGTAGAGGTAGGGGCTTGGCAGATGCCACATGTGACCTTCAAAGGAGTTTAGACGAGAACGTACAGTAGGGTAATTGGGAGGTAATGAGGATGACACTAACAGAGACATTAGAATAGAACACCAGAAGAAAGAAGCTGTTTCCAAAGTCCAGCAATAGATTTAAAAGTAATTTTCTTGTTCCATTTCTTTCCACAGTATCGGGGTTCATTCAAAATCAGGCTTTATGAGAGAGACAACTTTGGGGGTCAGATGATGGACTTCACAGATGACTGCCCAAATGTTTATGAGCAGTTCAACTTTAATGACATCCACTCCTGCAACGTGCAGGACGGGCACTGGATTTTCTTTGACGAGCCCAATTACAGAGGACGTCAGTACTACCTGAGACCTGGGGAGTACAGGAGATACAGCGACTGGGGAGCCATGAGCCCCAGGGTTGGCTCTTTCAGAAAAGTAGATTATATCTGAACTGCTAAATGCCTCTGTTGTAATTTCATTAAAAAATAATTCATAACATATTTTAATAAAGAAGCGGTCTTTTTTTATGTTTCAAAAAGTATGGTTCTTTGAAATATTTGAAAATATAATTTTTTTTTCTTATATCAGACAATGATTAGGTGAAGTAATTGAAAATCTCCATTTAGGGGTGTCATTAACCCCCCCACATAAGCAGCTCGAGCGGGGAGCAGTGCCTCAGGGGAATTCTGTGTAACACGAAACACCTAAGTTCTCATTTATGGCCTCTTTAACTTAGATTCAAGACTCTTACAACCAACATCTTGCAGTCGAAGGAGGGAGGTTGGAGATATGTAGAGTAGGATGAGAGAGGATGGATGGATGCAGAGACGTCTAGATTGAGAGTTGGATGGAGGTATGGATCGAGAGGGGATTGTATTGTATTGTATTGTAGCATACTTGTATAGCGCAGCCTGTCACCACCAAGGGCATCCTGGCGCTGGATGGAGGGATGGATAGATGCACATGTAGATCAAGACGGATAGATGGCGAGAAGGAAGGATGATGGGTCAATAGAGAGATGGATGACTGGAGAGTAGGGTGGATGGAAAGAAAACACAGTAGCATGGAAGAAACAAAGAAATAGAATATAGATCAATGGATAGATAGCTAAAAGGATGGATAATGGATGAAAAAGGAAAGCAGGAAAAGACAAAGAAGGATGGAAATAAGGAAGGATGGATGAAAAAGAGACAAAAAGATGGATGGAATGGTGGCTAGATGGGTGGAAGGGTGAGTAGCTAAATAATGGAAACAAGTACAGAATGGATGGAAAAATGGAGGGAAAGGGAACATGGAAATAGACAGAAGGATGGTGACAAGGAAGGTGAAACATCTGAAAAAGAGATAGAGCTCAGGAAGGAAGGACATTTTTTTGTAAATATGCTTCCTTTTGTCAGTGAGAATGACTACATAAGAACTGAATGAGGCATCACGAAAAGAAGACAACATGGGAAAGTCAAAACCGCACTTTGAGCACTGTGACTTTTCATTATTGATTCTGATCCATCGTTCGCTCAGTTATTCCGATACCAGATCCAGCTTACACTTAAAAGGGATTGGACATGAATGTGATTCGAAAATATACAACCAATATTTAGATGCTGCAATATTTCAAATATGCTAACGTAATTTGGAATGGAAAATGAAATTTCCTCTACTGTACTGCAGTGACAGATGGAAGCAGGCGAGATTCAAAATCTGATTACTCTTTTCCGTAATAAAGAAGCAGAAAAATGTATTTGCTCCATTTTTGCACAATAGAATAGAATGCTTATTCTGTCTTGACAGTTTGAGATAGGGATACTGTTAGAAACGGCCCTTTCTGCAGGGTCAGCCCCCTTAACATTCCTCTTCCCCTTTTTTGCTGAATTTGTTTTTTTTGGCTTTAGGACAATGCGAACTTTACCACTTCTAACCAGTGCTAAAGTGCAAGTGCAAGTGCTCTCTGCTTAAAACATGTAACATTGGCTAACATTGGTTTATCCTTAATTGGCGTATTGAATTTAGTTATAAGTCCTTAATAAAGTGTAATGCATGCGCCCACAGCCTGTAAATGAAATGCTAATAAAGGGCTTGCAGCACTAATTGTGCCACCTACTGAGGTAGCCCTTTAAACATGTCTCAGACCTGCCACTACATGGTCGGTGTGTGCAGTTATAAACTGCCATGTTGTCCTGGCAAGTTATCCCTCTTGCCAGACCCAAACATTCCTTTTTAATGCGCATAAGTCACCCCTAAGGTAGGCCCTGGACAGCCCAAGGCAGGGTGCGGTGTATGTAAAAAGTAGGACATGTACTTTTAAGTTTTACATGTCCTGATAGTTAAAAACTCCTAAATTCGTTTTTCACTACTGCAAGGCCTATCTCTCCCCTCAAAACATTAGGATTTCCGTTTTACATTTTATAAGTGTAATTTCCAATTGTGAATAGATTAGACCCCATGTTTAGTGTCTCTAAAATCATGATTCGAAATCCCAATTTATGGTGAAGTCAGATTTAAAACTTTAATTCTGATAATGTCATTTTTAGAAAGTCAGCATTTTCTTACTTTGGCCATTTGGTACCTGCTGCCTAGCTCTAAGTTCATGTCTGGGATGGATGACAGCTGGTCTTTGTGCATTCGCACTAGACAGCCACACAAAATGGGAGGTTAGATGTGACTTGACAGAACTTAAAGGGCCATTAGCTGGCTTGATGGGGGGTGGAGATGAGCACTGCCCCACTTACACCTGAACAGGCTGTGTCCTGTCTAGACACAAATGGCTGCACACCCTCCTATAGTGAGTCTGAAGCCAGGGGAGGAAGGGCAGGGACTCTGTGAACTTCAAACCCCTCTCTTTGAAGTCTTCCCCACTTTAAAGACACAACTGGGTGTTAGACCTGGCCCTTTTGACAAGTTTATCCCCAAACCTTTTGCCTCCTATTTTTCAGACCCTGTTTTTGTTGGCTATAGAATTCTGGGCACTTTTCCACTGCTGACCAGTGCTAAAGTGCATATGGTCTCTGTATAAATTGTTACAATAATTGGTTATCCATGATTGGCATATTTGATTTACTTGTAAGTCCCTAGTAAAGTACATGGTGTGTGCCAGGGTCTGTAAATCAAATGCTTTTAGTGGGCTTGCCGTACTGGTTGTGCTACCCACATGAGTAGCCCTGTAAATATATCTCAGACCTACCACTGTAGTGTCTGTGCGAGCAGTTAAAAACTGCCAAGTTGTCCTGACAAGTGCACACACTTGCTAGCCCCAAACCTTCCCTCTCCTTACATGTAAGGCTCCCCTAAGGTAGGCCCAAGGTACCCCCATGGGAAGGGTACAGTGTATGTGAAAGGCAGGACATGTAGTAGTGTGTGTGACCTGTCCTGATATTGAAATACATTGCAATTTGTTTTTCACGGCTGAAAGGCTTTCTGTCCCATAGGCCTATAATTGGGGTTGCACTGTAACATTTTTACATGTGAAACTTGCAATAGGCACAATATAGAAAAATGAAGTTTAGACTCTCTGAAGGGGGTTTTTAAATCCTGTGTTTGAAAATGCCACTTTTATAAATTGAGAACAAAAGGGGGGTTGGGCCCAGTGGGAAAGAGGGTATGTCGGGCCACACTATACTGTGAAAATTGGGGGGTTTACCTAAGCCTCTGGTGTGAATTCAAACAATAAATGTTGATTTGAGGATAAACAAAACTTTATTGATTTATCCTGACATTGATTTATGTCTTTTTTTCTTTTTGCTGAATCATCAAATGCTTTTTATATCTACACAGAACAAAGAACGTCGTCAGATACAGTGAAAGAATAAGATATCCCTTGGGAACCAATACACACATGCAAAATATCATCACCTTACAGCACACTCATTAGGTTCACGCCCCATTCACCGCGTTTTTAAATCTCGATAGAGCCACCAAGTACAAAGGAAAATCATATAATCAAAAAAATTATATATTTTTTTTTATAAAACACAGTTTATTAAACCTGATACACAATCTTCTCAAATTAAAAACACAACACATGAATACACAGTTAAAAACAGGAAAGGATTTGAATCATATTTTATGAAAATATATCCTATCTAATGCACGAAAAGTGAATAGCGAGTGTACAAACAAAAGTTAGACCTAAGACATTAGTCTTAACACATTACATATCTGTTATGGATTTGTCTACTAGAACACAGCCTGGAGCAGTCACTATTAATGCTTCTCAGACACCGATGTTCCTCAAGCAGATTATGTACAGAAGTTTAGCGTCGACGCGTTTCGATGGAATAATCTTTATAGGTCCATCTTTATCAAGACTAAAAGGAGTATACACTCAGTCTGGAGATTTCTTTTTCATGCGGTAACCTTTAAAATGAAGGAAAGAGCCACAGAGGGGAAACAAAACCTCCCTCCTATACGACAATTAGGGTTGGTCAGAGTAGTTCTTCCTCTGAACAGCTGGCTGAAACTGCGTGTAGAGAGAGCCAAAGGTTTCTCTTCAGTTCGTCCTTTCTGACAATCTATTCTTCCTTAGATGGTGGATCCCAATCAGGAATCTTTCCTCCACGTGGCACAAAAATATAATGTTTGTAGAAAGTTGATCTTTTGGCACCGCCACCTGGGTCGATGCAGTATGTTTGGGTCTGAGGTCCCTATATATTCATTCGGAAGGGATCCATCAGTCTCGAAGGGCAGCGTGGAGTCACGTCGGACCAAAGAGGGCAGGCTTCACTCTAGATAGTCTCTCCTGTCTTGCCTGGGTAAATTATTGCAGGGCTGAAAAGACCTAGTCTGCATTTAGAGTGGTGGGAGAGTTGCTTACACCTGAATAGGCTGTGTCTGCTTTTGCACAATGCTGTCCCCGCCCCCTGTGGTTCTGCTCTACCAGTGAGGGCAGAACTGGTTTGGACTGGGTTCAGAGACCCTAGCCACAAAGAGAACAATGACATTTTGGGGTATAACTAGGACACTTAAAACCCCAGGACTTTAGATTGCTTCAAGGACCCTTCCAAGAACAAAAGCTGAAGAGCTGTGAGGAGGAGTACTACACCTTTGCTATGTGGGGTTGTTCTGCTGTTGCTGCTTTTTATCTATGGTGGAGGAAAAGGACTGACTCTTTTTGCCCTACTATGGTATCCTGCATGTGAAGAAACTCCAAGTGCTTGTGTGTGCTGGACCGCACAAGATATGACGGAGCCTCGTGAGCTCGAGTGAGCTGATGGTCATACAGGACCAGAAGAGTGGCCTGCCCCTACGTCCCTTCAGATGAACTGTTGCCTTAGCAACCACCAGAGAGAGCAAAAGGCTGTGCGGCTGCGGGAACCGTCTGGAAATCCGGAAGCGGAAGCTGACGCCCCGTCCCATGATGTCCCAGCCGCAAAGGCCCATCAGGGTTGCGCACCATGGAGAGTAGGGGCGTCTCCTGCCCGAGACCCGGCGAGGAGCTCCACTGTCCCGGGGGCTCCTGCAGCTGCACCGCATGACCACAGGCAGCTGTTATGTTATCTACTTCTATGTGACATGGTTTTTCCTTAGCCGCTATTGTGGAGAAGCGGCACTTAACTAAAGTATCTCCCTATGATCGTGGGCTGCTGTATTGTGTGACACGTGGGGGACCGAGTAACGTCTACCCGCAGGAGGAGGCACTGTATTCCCACATTGTTTTGCTGGTATCACAGGATAAACCTCAACAGAGGGTCCCATCCCTCCTTTGGAAGCAGGATGCATATCAGAGGTCCCGGCCGGGATCAGTGAATACCGCATTTCTGGTAGTATGCGGGCAGGTGGCCCAAAAGTCTACCAGGGAGGGGACTGTGCATTATGGCTCATGCTAACATCCTTGTGTCCATCCTGATGTGATGTTGTTGCTCATACCTTGCAATTGCTAGGAAGGGGCACCTATGTGTCCATTGATGGTGTTCATGCAATGTTTTTATGCTGTTTTGGTCACGGGTGCCACCTAAGAGCACTAGTTCAGTGAACTACATGTGTTATGACAATGGCCTTATGGCAGAGTAATTTATCAACAGGGAATTATGCATTCTTATGACCAGTGCCTAGTGGCACAGTAATCCATGTAATTGTGGTCCTAGGTGGCTTTTATGCATCTTTAAGACAAGCACCTACTGGTGCAGTGATTGATGTTTTGTGGTCTAATGTGTTTTTATGTTCAATACAAAGAATATTTTTTATATAACCTTGTGTGCAGTCTCTTTTGTGGTGCCCCTAGTGTGCCAAGGGTGTGTGTGCCTGTTGCACATTGCCTCTGAGATAAGTCTGACTGCTTTGCCAAGCTACCAAGGGGATGAGCAGGGGTTATCTTAGGTCTGTAACTCCCTTGCCTTGACTAGAGTGCTGAGTTATGTCTGGTGTAAGTGCATAACCTAGCCAATCAGAAACCCCATTTCCAACAATGGGTATAAGTACTGGACTTCTGACACCACAAATACACTACACCTCTGGACCTGTGGATACTCAGCTAGGAAGAGTGACTGCTGTACAGCTGAAAGGATTACCACTGTGTTGGATATTTTGCCTGCTTGACTCCTGCTCTGCTGTACAGTCCTATTGCACTCTTTCCTTGGAGTGAGAAGGACTGGGCCTCCAACCCACAATCTCTCCAACCCAGAACCAAAGTACTTGTCTGCTTGCCTCTTGTTTTGAAGTCTCATGGAGATCAAAGACTTCCAACCATCCCCCTACATCCTCTGGGCTCTGGCATCTCAAAACCTTACCTTACCAAGAGGTGTAAATCCAGTACTGTACACTTGGTAGTGGGTATAAAGTGTGGTAACTGCTGAAATCCACGCCGCTACACGATCGGAACCCGCTTAGCGCCCTCAATGCTGATGCATTGCTGCTGCTACACAGACCATAGACATCACATCGTCAACTATGTGGCACATCAACTCAAGGTCCCGACGCATCCACAAGTTTGGGTAGGTTGGCTCAGACGCATTGCATAACCTTTGTGCTGTTCGCATCGCCTACAACCCAGCGGTTCCACACTGATGCTTTACTTCGGTACTCCTCGCATCTCCATGCATCTTTGATGCTGCACAGCTCAGGACCAATCCATCGCCTTCATCGGAAGGATCAGCGATGACGCTTCCCCTCCTCTGCTCCTCCCACCATCTTTAATATCAACACATCCAAGGTACTGTTTCAGCCGGCCAAGGCTGGTCCCTGCATATGACCTGCACTCCATCATGATTGTCCTGAACTTCTGGATTTTACCCAGTCTAGAGTGACTTGATAGCCCCAGATGGCGCTTTATGCGTTCAAGCACCCCATTTCAGTTTAATCTTTAAAATCACTCTGGCTATACTAATTTGAGTTTTTTTTGTTTTGGTCTTGTTTTGTTCAATAAAGTACACTCTAACTGTCTAACTAGGTGTGGTATCTTTTTGAGTGGTATATCACTGTTGTGGTGTTTGAAGTGTTGCACAAATACTTTATCAAAAAAGAGGGAGAAGGAGGAACAGACTAGGTTCAACCTCCTGTAAGTTCAAAGTACAACACACAAATCCATAGATGATGGATCATGGGAATCTAGCACAAATACTTTTGACATTGCCTGTTAAGTTAAGCCTGACTGCTCTGTGTCAAGCTACCAGAGGGGTAGCACAGGTTATTTAGGGTGTGTATCTGACTTATCCTGACTAGGATTGTGGTTCCTTCTTGAACAGGGTGCATACCTCTGCCAACCAGAAATCTAATTTCTAGCATTGGTGATCAGCGGTGAGGATAGGACTTGTGATTGTACATTGCCATACAATGACTGATGTATACTACTTTTCAACATCTAAAACCATTACGATCTTTAACTTCTCCTGTTTCTCTCATTTGGTAATTTTCCAAAATTCTGCTTCTCCTTCACACACTTGTTCTCGCACCTGTAATACCTTGTTAGAATGGAAATGAGTCTCAACTGCCTGTCATCTTACACAATGAAGGAGCTGAGGAGTTCTGCAAGGAGAGAGTGTTGACCATGAAGAAAAGGTCCCCTAGTCTGGACCTTTCCCTACATGCATTTAGAGTCAGCACTGGTAGGGAGCACCCACAATTGACCATGAGAGTGACAACTCTGAGAAGCGTAACCCTGCAGAGCCTGAGTTACTCCTGACCTCAGAAGTATTCCAAGAGGTAAGTGACCCTGAGAAGGAGAAAGAGAAGAAAAATGACTGGATAAAGGCTCTAGGGCAGAGGTGGGATTACATAGAGAGGGGGGACCCTGATTGGTCCAGTTAAAAAAGCAGTATTTGATCCCAAACACTGTCTTCTGAGGACTTATAGAGAAGATAGGGTGAGAGGGACCTGAGGCTGCAGCTGGCATAGCTGGCTACAGAGGATAGAAGAGCTGAGGGTGACAAAGCCCTGGAGGAGAAGAGAAGGGCTGAGGCTGACAGAGCCTTAGCCAAGGAAAAACTTGCCACAGAGGCAGCTGAGGCTGAGAGAGCCTTAGAAGAAAAAAAGATCTTACAGGCTCATGAACTGAGTCTCAAGGAGCTGCACCTGAAGGCTAAGCAGCTGCTAGAGTCTAGCAGAAATGGCAGCAGCAATACTACAGTGTCCATTGGTGAAGAAAGGATCCACATACCCATGGACTTTATGTCTGACTTCAAGGGAGAGGAGATGCCCGTAGGGCCTACGGAGGTCCCATGGGATGTCAGTTATGAAAAGAACACCCACTGGCCATGCTTCCATCAATTCTATGTTGATGGGTTTTGTGTATCACAGTCCCTGGCAAATGTTTACATGCCCCTCTGATTGCCCCTCTGATTGCAATTATGTGTTAAACTGGTAATTGTGCATGCACATGCTTAGCTGCTCAGGCATGGTAGTTATTTTAGTTGATGGATGGCACATTCAAAATGTTTTCCAAACCATTTAATCAACTATACCACATACATTGTGAATTTCAAAAAACGAATATGCCTTTTGTGTAGCATTACTCCCAAATAAACAAGGCAGTACCTACATCAAACTGCTAAATGACATTAAGCAACAGACAAACAACTACTATCCCAAAAATATATTATTGACTTTGAGCAAGCTATGAACCAATCTATACTAAAAAAATACCCAAACACAGCCATAAAGGAATGTTACTATCATTTTAATCAAAGTATAATGCGGCACCTACAAAAAATCTGCAATAAGTGTGGAATGCGCCACCAACAGCCAATTTGCCTTTTAAGTCAAAAATATGATAGCACTAGCCTATGTCTCTATGACAGAAGTAGCCAGCCATTACAAAATATTAATAGAACGTCCCTATTACCAAAATAATGAAGACAAACTTGCTCTCCTAATGGACTACATCGAGGACACATGGATTGGCAGACTACATAGGTCAGGACATAGACGCCATCCAAAATTCCAGATACCATGGTGGAACGTCAATGACAGCACCTTGGCACAAGAGGCAAAAACAAATAACGCAGTGGAAAGATGGCATAATGCTTTCCAATCCACACTAGCTGCACTCAGCCTACGATACTCAAATTACCAAAAGCCGTTCAAAAAGAGCAAAGCTACCACGAACCTCTGTTACAGAAATCTGCTCTACAAGAAAAATATATGAAATGCTACAGTTCAAAGTAAGAATATTTATAAACAACAAAGGACTAGACTACTTAGAAGTAATAGCCAAACCTATTCTTTAAACTGGACTTGGGTGGAGCTCGCAGAGTTAAACTCCTTAGAATTATGCGCAGTTGCTGAAAACTCTGCCAAATTCAATGGAGTTACATGAGCAGGCCAGCCCTATTGAAATCCCCTTGGCTGCTGAGGGGCGATGGGCGCCAAGAACCCATATTATTGCCACAAGCAAGTCCTCCACAGCGGGATTGCTGAAATGTCTTTGAGGCCGTTCCTTTCTCATCCACTTCGCAATGGGGCCTTCTAGTGCACTACTATGTTGGGGGATGAAGTCCCCATGGCTGCTGAGGGTCGTTGGAGGGCCAAGAACCCCTATTGTTGCCACAAGTAAGTCCCCACAGCAGGACTGCTGAGATGTCCTCAGAGGCCCTGCCCCCATTCATGTGAGCAAGTTGTCCTCCTCCACAAGGTGCTGCAGCTCAGGACCTGTGGCCAGGCCTCTTCCTCCTCCTCCTGCTCCTCCTTTAAGTCCAACTGCTCCTCCTCGGGACCATCCTTTCCTGCTCCTCTCGGGTGGTCTGCAGCTTCTTGACTTCCTTAAAAGATCTGAGGGCTACCCAGAGGTCCATATTGGTTGCCTCCCTCCTCACATTTAGCTCCCTTTCCTTGCAAATCATATGCAACTCATGTGATGAGTTTGTTCACATTGATCATCAGCTCCATCTCCATTATAGCAAAAAGGATGTGAGGCGAGACTTACAGTTGTAAAAAGGATATAATAACCTAACCAGAAACTAAGGAGAATGTAAAAAATGACAAATATGATATCAGACTATTCATAAGTAAGATTCCCAGTGTTCCTTTTTTACTGATTTTTCAGATAAGCACAGACAGAAAACAATGTACTTCCTGTCTGTATCTATTTTTAAATGCAAAAAAACTACAGAAAATTGTGCTTCTAGTGAATACCTCTGCATGCAGTTCTCAATGAATTCCAGGCAACAGCTAAACACATAGACAGCAGGGGTATATAACAAATGGGATGAGATGCCCTTAACCCTTTCGCTGCTAGGCCTTTCCCCCATGCTAAGCCTTTTGTTAAATATTTGTGGTAGTTCGCGTTTAGGCCGCTGTAACTTTTTGTCCACATAAGGTATCCATGTGAAATTTTCGCCCTTTTTTCCAACACCCTGACCATTCTAAAGGTATTGTGG
Organism: Lissotriton helveticus; assembly: GCF_964261635.1. NCBI lineage: Eukaryota > Metazoa > Chordata > Amphibia > Caudata > Salamandridae > Lissotriton > Lissotriton helveticus. Next base: position 450,424,104 of record NC_136061.1, read on the forward strand.
ATTCCCCTGGAGGGGACCCAGAAGTTAGCCAAAATACAGCTAATTTTAGTTTTTTTTAACAAATGGGAAGAAATTGCTGCAGAAGAAAGGGTCTGGTTTTTCACCCGCAAATAGCATCAACGTAGGGTTTGTGCTGCTGAAATCACTATCTTGTCAGCTTTCAGGTACAGGCAGACTTTTGTCAGAAAACCATAATATTCTATGCCGTTTTGGCATTATAGTGGGACATAGCCTATTTTTCGTATTGTTTGTGCTTTCAACCTCCTTCCAGTTAGTGGTAGAAATGGTTGTGAAACCAATAATGGATCCCAGAGGGCTATACATTAATGAAAACTAGACAATAGAAACTAACAGTTGAAAATGGAAACTATTGAAATTGAGTTAAAAAAAACAGCCATTTGTTCCAACGCTGTCACCTGTAACTTCTTCTAAGTCTGTTTGGGAAAGTATGGGGCCCCTGCTTGAAGGCCAGAAATGCCCAACTGCAGGGAAAATTACAAGGAACAAGGGGTTGCCCAAGGCTAGGCGATGGACTAGAGCTAATAATGACAAAGAAACCAACTAACAGAATATATGCAACAAACAACAAAGACATACAGAGATTGGATATTCAATTATTTAATTGATAGAAAAATAGTCATAAATATTTTATATAGGCATTTTTCTGTATATATTTAAATTAGATTTCTTGGCACGAATTAAGTGAAAGACTTGCAACGTCGGTCTGAACAAGGAAACATCAACCTTGATGACCATTGGAAGTCCAGACCTTTAGTCATACAACTTTTAGTACTTCCAAAGGTAGCTTACCAACAGATTTTCAACTTAGACGGATCCCTGAGGAAGGCAAAGCCGAAACACGCGTAGTGTGTGTATAATTGACCGCCAGTTCATTCATATATTTCTGTGTGTTTTTCTATTACCAAACAAATTCTATTGTTAACTACGCACAGATCAACTCAGTCCAGATATTGTATTGCAGAGAATAAGTACAACAACATTGATTGCATCACTTGGTCAGCATTGTTATGTAAACATAACTCATGATTATCAATTCATACCAAGAAATGTATTTTAAATATATACAGAAGCATGCCTATATAAAATATTTATGACTATTTTTCTATAAATTAAATAATTGAATATCCAATCTCTGTATGTCATTGTTGTTTGTTGTATATATTATGTTAGTTGGTTTCTTTGTCATTATTAGCTCGAGTCCATTGCCTAACCTTGGGCAACCCATTTTTCCTTGTAACTTCTTCTAAGTCTAACATATTTTTTAAAGCAATATGCTGTTACATCTTCAGGTTGTGGGGATATATAGGACTTGTAGGTTCACCAAGAACCTGAGGAAACCACTGCCAATAACTGAGCTGCTTCATGCAATGGTTTTTCATTCTGTATCCAGTATATGGCAATTCATTCGGTAAAATATAAAGCATGAAAAATAGGTACCAAGGAAACCAATATATATTTAAAGAATTGTAAGAAAATATAGAGTTTAAATTCAGTGGTTATTTGCACATCTCCAATAGTTTGGGTACCCATACAAGCATGTGATTTGGAGGTAATTTTCCAAATTGATTCTTTTTTACAAATTGTCCTACATTTGGAAGGCACAAATGCAAAGAAAGTCAATTGGTAATTAAACTTGTTCTACTAGTCTGTGTTCCACTAAGTCTCCCAATAGGAACACTACCTCACTTGTGTGGGTAGGACTTGTTTCAGCAACAGGAAACAGCCCAAAACACAACATGGACACATCAAATTCTTCCAGTGAAAATGGATCCTTTTGTTGCATTGTGCCTAGCTGTGGTTTTTGAATCCTAGTTCATCGGGCACCTAGGGAAACCTAGAAAACCTATACATTTAAAAAAAATTAGACACCCATTGAAAGCCAGGATGGGGTGACTTGTGTGGCTGTACCTGAGTTCTGTTACCCAAAATACCTTGCACATCTCAAAATTTGTCAAAAAACACATTTTCCTCACATTTCTGTGATGGAAAGTTCTGGAATCTGACTGGATTCCCTAAATTCTCTATCCTACATTCCCCGAAGTATCCCAATAATAATGCTACCTCACTTGTGTGGGTAGGCCTAGTGCCTGCGACAAGAAACGGGCCAAAACGCAACATGGACACACCATATTTTTACAGTAAAAACTGACCCTTTTTTTGCGATGTACCTAACTGTAGAATTTGAACCCTAGCTCAGCCAGCACCTGGGAAACCTGTCAAACTTATACATTTGAAAAAACAAACACCCAGGGGGATACAGAATGGGGTGACTAGTGTGGTTCTCATCAGGTTCTGTTACACAGAATCCCTTGCAAACCTCAAACTTTGAGAAAAAAAAGAAATTTCCTCACATTTCTGTGATGAAAAGTCCTGGAATCTAAACAGATCACAAACTTCTATCCCCCAGCATTCCCCAAAGTCTCCCAAAGAAAAGGGTACCTCACATGTGTGGATTGGCCTACTCCCTGTGACAGGAAACAGCCCAAAACACAACGTGGACACACCACATTTTTATAGTGAAAACTGACCCTTTTTATGCAAAGTGCCTAACTGTGGATTTTGAACCATAGCTCTGCCAGTACCAAAGAAAACCTAGCAAACTTATACATTTTTAAAATCCAGACGCACATGGGAATCCAGGATGGGTTGACTTGTGTGGCTTTCACCAGGTTCTGTTTCCCAGAAACCCTGGTAAACCTAAAACTTTCTTAAAACAAAACACATTTTTGCTTATATTTCTGTGATGGAAAGTTCTGGAATCTGTGTGGATGCACAAATTTCCACCCACCCCGCATTCCACAAAGTCTCCCAATAAAAATGGTACCTCACTTGTGTGGGTAGGCCTAGTGCCCCTGACGGGAAACAGTCAAAAACGCTACATGGACACACCCCCATTGTTACAGTGAACACTGACCCTTTTTTTCGCAAAGTGCCTTGCTGTGTGCTTTCAACCTTAGCTCTGGCAACACATAGGAAAACCTAGCAACCCTATACATTTTGGAAAACTAGACACCCAGGGGAATCCAGGCTGGGGTGACTTGTGTGCCTTCCATCAGGTTCTGTTACCCAGACCCATTGCAAACCTCAAACTTTGTAAAAAACAAAAACAAATTTTCCACACATTTCTGTGACGGAAAATCCAGGAATCTGTGTGGATTAACAAACTTCCACTCACCCTGCATTCTCCAAAGTCTCCCGATAAAAATGGAGCCTCACTCGTGTGGCTGGGTCAAGTGCCTTCGGCAGGGAAGGGCCCAAAATGTATTGAGGAGACATCAAAATTACCTATCACAAAACGATTTGGTTTTGCAAGGGGGGGTCACCTGGGTTTTGGCTCCGGGATCAGCGGCAATCTAGGGAAACCTACCATATCCACACATTTCTGAAAAAACTTAACACCCACCTGTGGAAGTCCAAGGAGGTATGGCTTGGGTGGATCCCCCCAACATTTTCCTACCCAGAATCCCCTGCAAACCTCAAATTTAGCTGAAAAAATAAGTTTTTCTCAAATTTTTGTGTGGGATCACTGGGCTGACATAATTTTCCTACAACCCAACATTCCCCCAGGTCTCCCGATAACAATGGTACCTCACTCATGTGGGTGGGAAAAGTACCGGCGATAGGAAAGGGCCCAAAACGTGTTCTGGTGACATCAACATTACCTATCGCAAAACCACCTGGTTTTGTAGGGGGATAGCCTGGATTTTTGACCCCGGGCTCAGCGCACATCTAGGGAAACCTTCCAAACCCACACATTTCTGAAAACTAGACACCCGGGGGAGTCCAGGGAGGTATGGCTTGCAGGGACTCCCTAACACTTCCCTAGCCAGAATCCCCTATAAACCTTACATTTAGCTTAAAAAATCAAATTTTACTCAACTTTCTGTGTGGGAAAGTTGTGGGATCACCAGGCTGACACAAATTTCCTACCACCCAGCAATTCCCAAGGACTCCCAATAAAAATGGTACCCCACTAGTGTTGGAGGGTCAAATCCTTGCGACAGGCAAGGGCCCAAAAGGCATTGTGGAGACATCAAAATTACCTATCACAAAATGACTTGGTTGTGCAGGGGGGCACCTGGGTTTTTGGCCCCGGGCTCGGCGACCATCTAGGGAGACCTACCTAAATCCACACATTTCTTAAAACTAGACACCCAGGGAGGTATGGCTTGCGTGGATCCCCCAGTGTTTTCCTTTCCAGAATTCCCTGCAAACCTTACATTTAGCGGAATAAATCATATTTTCCACACATTTCTGTGTAGGATCAACATGCCGGCACAAATGTCTTACCAAACAGCATTCCCCTCAGCCTCCCAAGTAAAATGATAACTCACTTGTGTGGGTGGGGCAAGGGCCTGTGACTGGAAAGGGCCAACGACATAGGGATTAAGAGTGTAGCACAGCTAATTCTAGGAGCTACATTAAAAAATATATGTTTTTAGCTGATTCTGCATTGGACACCCACATAAGTGAGGTATCATCATTTTACTTGGGAGACAAAGGGAACACTAGGAGGTAGGGTTTGGTAGGTTTACCAAGATGGCAGCCGAGCGCAAGGCAGAAACCCAGGTGACCCCCTTGCAAAACTAGGTTGTTTTATGATAGGTAATTTTGATGTCTCCACAATACGTTTTAGGCCCTTGCATGTCGCGGGCAATTGGCCCACCCATACAACTGAGGTACCATTTTTAGCGGGAGACCTGAGGGAAATGCTGGCATGGTATTGAGTAAAAAAAGTTGTTAGGGTCCATGAGAGGCACCCCACCCAGTACTCCCCATTTTCTTTGGTATACAAAAATGTCTAAAGATGGTAAATGTTCCCTAAAGACAAACTGCTCCCTAGCACAGAAAGACAGATAAGACAATCATGACTGCCTATCCATCTGTTCCTAAGTAACGGCATAGCAGCAGTGGTTTCGTTTGCACTGGTGCTGCTGAAATGCTCTCTTTGACAGAAATACTCAGATACACAAGGTGCAGAAGCATGCGCCGTGTGTTCTCTTCAGAACATCTAGATTTGTGACCCGGCCTCATAGAGTCATGTGTTGTCTCATGACTATGTGAGGTCACGTCTCTCCAGGCTGTAAGCCCTCCCTTTCCAAATTCGTCACTCTGTGACACCTTGGCAAAGGGTGGGGTTGGTGAGAGGCAGCTTCAGAATTGACAGGCAGCCCGAGTACAGGGCTGATGCCGTACATGCCAGAGCTGTTGTAAAAAAAATGCTGTAAAAAAAATGCCCCTGCTTCACATCATTACAGGGCGGTCCCTGGGGAACCCCAAGTATTGAAGGCCGGGCTGACATCATGTTGCCCCATAGGCTGTTAAAAACTCTACCATGCAACTGGCACATGCGTGCGTACTCGTACTGTGCCTAAATTAATCTGCCTGCCTGACGCCCGTCTATGCGAGCGTCACTGAAGGCAGGCAAATGTAGTTTACTCCATTATAATAGAAAGGTGGATGGTAAATGTGTTTTGCAATTACCATCCATAACGTTTGACATTATCAGTCGGGTGCAGCCCCTCTGCCCAGCTTCAGAAGCCACCCCTGCCACCCACACCACCAGCCAAGTGCCAGCCCATGCACATTGCCAGCCAAGCACCAGCCTACGCACTCCACATATAAAACATGTAAAATGACATTACTTACTTACACATAAAAAGACATACAATATTTTTGGATCTCTATGTGTCTCATAGAGATTACACCCTAAATTACAGGTAATTTGCAAATAACACACCACACACAAATCACACTGAAGATAGTGTACCACTAAGTAACCTAGAAGTAGATATATTTACAGTCATCGTGAATCCTATAGCGTTCCCAATATGTATAAAAAATCCATACCAAGAACACCCACCGATATACAGGTATTAATAACAAATAGCGTTAAGTACAACATCCTAACCCACCTTATAAGGTTGTACAGTGAAAGCTTACATCTAAATAGATCAGCAGCATAGTGATAGAGAGGGTGGAACACGAAAGCAACCTGGTTGAAATGTATGCTCATTTTGGCAAGACAATCATGCTCTACTAATTGTCCACAATAATAAGGACTCCAAGCCACTAGCGCATTGCTACGGGCAATATATTTATGTTTGTGGACAGTTATCACCTTAAACTGTAGTGTAGCGTATTCACAATATTATAGTATTGGTTGTAGTAACATTCTATGGCATTCACCATATCATAAGGTTATATTCATACCGTCCACAGGTGGTGTGAGGGCCGAAATCATGCCCCATCTCGAAACCTTATATGGGAAAGAAACCTTTAGCCCAATCAAGTAAAAAGCCTCGAGTTAGGAGTATAATAGGTAAACTCGCAATAGGACCATCGATGAGTGAGTCGTACCCATCCCTTTAATCTCTCACCGATGCCATGGATGCCCAGAATAAATGGTCACCCCAGTTATCCAACCTTCCACACAGGCATTGCGAATAGTGTAGTAAGGGCAGCGTACCCGTTTGAACTTTTCTACTCATGGGTTACGTTTCTGGCAGTTAATGTGGATACCAATGTGTTTCATACATACACTCACACTGCCGTGCCTATGGAGCACACTCCTTATAGGAAACAGGAAATTCCAATTTCTGTTTGACAGCACCGAATTTAGTTTAATGGCGCCCTCCCCCACTCTCTAACGACAGTTAGTATAGGTCCTTTGTCCATTCCAGGCGCTTCTTGGTCTGTTTTGGCTGGATTTACCCTGCACCCGCATGCGGGGCAATGCCCCGTAGCTGAATTGAGGTCCCTTTATACCTCTGCAGTAGCGGGTATTAGGGCCTTCGTTTATTACACATCACACAACATGCAGGGCGGGGCCCCTGGTAATGCGGCGCATCCAGTTGGGCCAAACAGGTTGAAGCTTAGTCCCATTATGGTCAATGCTTTTATGGGCAAGCGTCCCCAGGATATGGATGAAATGCCTTTTTGGTTTGCCGAGAAATTTGACCAACTGGAGGCAGTATTTCCTAATACAACTCCTGTGAAGAAACACAGGATTCTAACCATTAGTTTGCAGAAAAACTTAGTGCCTGAAGTAACTGACTGTAACACTTGGGGTATGATTTTTACGGCAGTCTATACGAGGTGCTTCGGCACACCAACACGAAGTAGTTTGGTCCCTCATATCGTGCTCCAGTTCCTGTGCTTGGCGTGCAGGGTACAAGAACATTCATTTTACCTCCACTTCCTGGCCGAAAGGAAAACAGGTACATCTCTATAGACAATGTCAAACTACACAGAGTGGTCGATTCTTCTTAGTATGACGCCTGCGGTCTCTTGTCCAGCTATGCTGCAATACTCTGTTTTGCTTCCTACACCTGCTGCCAGACCTGATGTTGCCATCGAGATGCCAACAGTTACAAATCCTTTATTGAATCCACCAGTTGCTGATCCTCTTGATGATACTGAGTACATTTATCCCACAGATTTGTCCATGCCTGATTTAGAGACCTGTATGGCTAATCAATCACGTTTTTGTTTGACTCTAACTCTACCACATCAAAGTCTCTCTCAAAAGTTTCTATTTTTGTCATTTGGTTTAAAAAACATTTTTTGATTCCTCCATGGACTTCCATTTGGCTGGTGCTTTTTTTGTTTATGTCCATTGGATTTGTGGTGTATTTTTTCGGTCTCATAAACTGACACTATGTTAAAGAAAGAACAACAATTAGACTAATTAATGGAACTTTGGCACCCCACTCCTCTTCAGACAGAATAAAGAGGGACCAGACTTTTGTGAATATCACAGCTTGGCCCGTCTTAGATGGGATTGTATGGGATGTTGTTAAATTTTAGATTCACTGGCCCACAAAGGTTATTAATGTCCCTAATGTACTTTGTGTCACTATGGGGGATGTGGTTAAACAAAATATTCACTCTGATGATTGGGACATCCAAGCCGTACAGGCTTTGTTTAGTGATTTGAAATATTGTGCTGCTTTTGATGCTGAGGATTTGTATTTAGACTCTGCAAATTATGGTGATTTCTTGTCTTATCAACACTATGGTAATCATTTTCTGCACAAAGCAAACACATTTAGAAATTTGGTTAATTTTACACAGTGAGAACATTGTCCAGCCCCTGTTGAAGGCAGCTCCAAAACTCTTTTGAATTTTTTTTCATATTTTACTGATTTTAATTAATCCAACCCTGATGCATTTTATTTTAGGATGACTGAGGAGTCCTCTTCCAAGGTTAGACTTACCCACACTAAATTATTGTATTCAACGTTATTTATAGACCAGTTGGCAATAGGAGGATATGAACTGTGGAAAGATACCATTGATCTTAAATCTGTTTGGGGTTCTAAGCTTTGGCAAGTGCAAAGTACTGAGGCTTTGCATCGTGCATGTCTCATCCCAAACCATATGTTGTTTCTGAATTCGACAATTTCACAAACCACCTGCTTTGTATTGGCTACTTCTAAAAAATTAAACACCCCCTCTTTTCCTGATTTGGGAGATTGCCCCAATTGGAACAATCACACCAGTAGGTCCCTTAGTGACTTGAAAGCCCTGTTACTAAATTTGTCCATTAAAATTTCCAGTTTGGATCCCCAAGGTTGGCTGTTGTGGCACAAAAGTGCTGATTCATGCCAGCATCGTTTTCTGGGTTTGCCCCTGGCTATACACAGGTCAAAGTGGAGCCCTGTTTTCAGAGTGACCATTCTGTCACTACCTATTCTGTAGGCAAGCTATGTCAGAACTGGCTTAAACATTCCACCTTAGCATCAGTTAAGCTGCACTTGCCCAAATTATCTGATGATGTTGATTTGAACATCTTTGTAAAAGGTCCTGCAGCAGGCAGATCCAAAAGATGGATTTATGCCGTATACAATGAAGTTTGGAAACTGTCCCAAATTGAAGCTGCTTCTAGGTTAAGAGCTATTGATCAAGCTAATTTAGAAAAAGTGCTTGCAGTTGTAGATAATAGCATTAACACACTTTCTTCCCGAATTTATACATTAGATAATATTGTTTCTTCTGTTGCTGATGTTGTGCAAGATGAAGTCTCAGTTTTGTACCATGGTCAAAATCAATTGGGTTCTATTATGCAGTTTGCATGGACTTTACAAACGTTGAGGGCTGGGAAGGTGCCTTGAGACTATATGAACACTTTTTCACTGTTTTTGCCATTTCATTTGACTGTTAAACAGCAATTTATGTCAATGAAATATGCTACATTTTCGCTTTTGCATATTGAAAAGTTAGAACCTTTACCATTTTCTGTGGCCGAGACAAATTCTGCAGTTTGGCTTATTCATGGATAAATAACGCTCCCTTTCCCGCTGTTTAAATTTGTAGCATGCATGAAACACTATGCCATAGGCAGATATGAACCACTTAGTAGCGCACACCTCCAAGAGGTTTGGTCTCTTCCTTTTACCTATAGGTGTCTGAGGGAGGAAAAAGAGGTTTATTAAAAAGGTGAAGATTGCACATCCACACCCGATCACTCATCGGCTATTACACTGACTTACACGTTGTTAGCCAATGGTAGTTATTTATTATTAAATAATGAAGATTGCTGTGGTATGCTGGCGGGAATTCCGTACATACTGTTTCCCAACGTGTAGTCTGTTGTAAAAATGTACTGTTTCCTCCTCCGCATAGGAAGCTCGATATATCCATCTGGCCTTCCATTCCGACCTTGAAAGCAGAGTACAACCAGATGAGTCGAATAAGGGCTCTTTTGTCTCAAAAAGAAGTCGCCCTTACATCTGTGCGTGAGACATTCGTCCTTCACGTGACTAACACTCGTTCTGAGGTACATGCCTTACTAAACACAGATGTCCCCCTGAATTTTGGGGCATTGATTCACACTATCTTTAATGCCTTCTCGACCACAGGCCTGGCACACTTTTTAAAGTAGTAAGTTCTGGCATTCTGTCTTCATTCCAAGCTATATTTGGTGTGATATCGGTATTTTTTCATTCTATTTTTTCCAGCGTCTTTGGCGTTTTCCCTTTAATTCTCACCTTGGGTGCCGGTGTACTGCTATTAATTTGCTTGCAGCAAAATGGTTGCACATTCTGTGCCCCACGACGGCCAGCCCCGACTGCTCCAACTTCGTAACCGGATGCTTGAATACTATGGATCGCTATCTCTGGCTACTCTGAGTGTGGCGTATGGTTTATCTTTCCAGTTTTCGCACTTTACATGCGTGCAGCCAGTGTTCCATTGCCTGGATTGCAAATTATAATAGGCTCTGGATTTGTGTCTCTGCAATACGGTGTCTCCTAACCCGGATTATGATCTACTAATGAGCCTCTTAGTTGCTCATGAATTAGACTGTTCTGGAGTCGGGATTTTGGCCTGTGCAGCGGCTCACGGGGTCCTGGGCAATTGCAACATATGGACTGCAGCCCATGACTTTCTGGCACTCAGTTATCTCGAAGAAAACCCAAGTTGTCCTATGATGGTGCTAGAGGCTCCGGCTGTTGAAAAACATGTGTGTTCTATTCCTTTATTAAATTGGAGGGCTGAAATTTTCCCTGACGATAACAACGACTTCCTGTTGGAGGCGGTTGCAACGTACTGTGCCTATACGCTGTTGGATTGAAGCTACAGAAATTGTTTTCTGCTTCATAGACACATAATGGACTGATGAATATTTTTTCTTCTTCCTTTCGACTTCACTTTTTATTCACATTCTACAAGTTGCATGTGTTTTTTGACACTATACACAAATGTTGAATTTTATAATTTTTATGGTTTACTAATTCGGATTTTACTCCCAATTATTCAGTTTGGGAAAATGTTTAACTTGGTTCGGTCTCATTCGAAATTTAACTCCCCGCTATTGTGCATTCTCTGATCAAGGGAGGGTGTAGTAAGGGCTGGACCTTGTTGCGCACATTGTTAACTTAGCAGAGGCTTATTAGAAGTTTAAACACCATTTTACCTTTATGCCGATTTTGCTCACGACACTGCATATAACTGTTGTTGTAAGTTAGGCTGCGTGAAATGCTTCACATGAGAATGGCTTGTTTTCTGCATCCCTAGACTTACATCGTGACACTAATCTGCACACTGAGTTCTAAAGCATCCAATGTCATCATAACAAGGTAGCTGTGGGTCGGGCTGATTGCCTCACGTTTTTAGCCATAACACGAATGCAGCTGCAGTCAACGTGATTCTGGCGCCTTTAATCTCACACAGTAAGCATGATTTCAGGCACTTGGAAGAAGCCCATTTTTCCAGAGAGACAGAGAGCTTTTGCAGATCCTGATGTGATCCATTCCTGCTGATTCTAGAGTTATGGGGTCCCCCGTACAAGCCTAAGAGACCTTCTATATTTTATAAAACATAGTTCCTAGCTAGGGAGGGTGTTATACTAGGCACTATGGGCCAGATGTAGGTAGCCAAATACCGGTCGGTAACCCGCCGGTATTTGGCTTTTGAGATGTAGGTGCCTGAAAACAGGCAATTTCGGTAATTTTACCGAATCTGTAAATATACCGGTCGGTAAATTTACCGACCGGTATTTTTACAGAATCGGTAAAATCGAGATGTAGGTGGGACTCTTCTGAGTCCCACTAGCCCTACAAAATCGGTATTTTACCATCAAATACAAGTTGATGGTAAAATACCGATTCAGGTGTGCATGCACATGTGTGCATGCACACCTGTGCCATATGACAGGCAGACCTGCCCTTAGGGCAGGTATGCCTGCCACATGGCACCTGAACCCGTTTTGGGGGTGCTGGAGGGTGTCAAAGTGACACCCCCTGCACCCTTGTGTAATTCGGTATTTACCGATTCGGTAAATACCGACCGGTAAATGCCCAATCATTCCTATGGGCTTCAAAGCCCATAGGAATGAATGGGCATTTACCGGTCGGTATTTACCGAATCGGTAAATACCGAATTTTACTGATTCGGTAAATGCACATCTGTATTTACCTACATCTCGGTACTTATATTTTACCACTTCTTAAATACCGAATCGGTATGATTCGGTATTTAAGAGGTGGTAAAATAATTTTACCTACATCTGGCCCTATAAGACCTATTTTCACCATCATTGAAATATGATTTCTCCCTTTTTGTTTTATGGAATTGTAACAATGCTGATCATATTATTTCTAATCATATGTCTGCTTATGTTAGCAAAAATACTGCATCTTAGAGCACGCCGTTATAATAAATATTTTAACCTTACTCTTTTTTTACTCTTGTTGTGGACTGGTATGAGAGTATAACGAAAGAGTGTTCTTGTTTCCCACCATTCCTGAGTATAACCGAAGTCGCATGTTCTGGGTTGTCTAATCATTGCTTGCTTTGCTATAGGACAAAGAGCTAATGTGACACTGATGCTAGCTGGTTAGGGTTTCTAGGCACTAAGGTGAGTTTTTTGGTACACCACAATTCACTGAGATCCTGGGTCTCTCTGCACAGTTCTGTGTAGGAGCAGAATCCATGTGACAATAGAAAGTATAATTCATCACTCTATTCCAACATATGACAGCCCATAGCCACAAACTCCCCGGCATGCCTACTGAAATTCATGAGTTATCTAAAACTGGTTCACGATTGGAATGGCGTAATCAACTGAAGCCATCAATATGTTCTGCTTGATGAGAGTTAATCACAATAATTAATTGTTGCATTTCCCCAAACATCATATCACAGGGCATGTTTATATAAGATCACCCTACCACCATTAGCCGTACCAGATTAACTTGTTTGGTGCAATTCTGAAAAAACAATCAAAGCTCACATGGATATATATAAACCAAACCATCTCTCTGTATCGCAAAAAGAGACATAAATCCAACCAATCATAGTTTATCCCAAAGTTCGTGCTCGGCCACACCAGGTCCCAAAGTGTCTCGTCCACATAGTGACACATATTATGCCAAAAACGGCTCGATTTTCAATCAGAGTCTCCTTGTTCACACCGGGACCAAATATATCTTTTTCATGCAGTCACAAATAGTACTCTAAACAGCCTGATGCCCCCCCTGCCTTGACACATTCCAATACTCTTCCCCTTTACAGATATTGGACCTCATTATGATGTCGGGCTGGTATGGGACCCCCCCAATAATGGGTCGGCGGTTCTGCATGCCTAATTACAATGCAACCACACATGGTGCAGTCGCAAACTTCCATTTCCCTGTGGGAGTATGTGCTGCGGCCGTAAAATGGCCGCAGCACAAGCTCCCATAGAGAAATGGGAGTTTGTTTGAAGCCCTGCGCCGTGTGGGAGGCACCTCATGGTGCCTGCCATATGGTGCAGGGATTCACAGGGGGCCACCATAGATGCGCCTCGTCCCCCAACAGGAGGCCACAGGGTGGAGGGGGCCCTGTTAGGGCCCCCCAATTTCACTTTCCAACAGGCTTTCCATGTCGGAAACCCCAACATGGAAAGCCTATCGGAAACCAACATCGTAATGGCATCGGGGGAAACGCCGTCGTTTGGGATTACGTGCCGGTCTCCGACTTATATAATCAGTGATACAAGTACACACTCATCCATAAAGCCAGTCTCGCGATCTCTGACTATCATGTAGAGACATTTATAAACTTCAACTCTCACATACACTGCCTTTTACATATGTAGTTACCAGGACATGTATCACTGAGACATCCATTCACTCATCAACACATCCATACACACACTCACGCACACATACAGCTGTTTCCACATGCAGTCTTGAACCCATATACCCAGTGAATCAACCACTCACACATCTATGCACAGAGTCACACCCCTCCCACCCTCCCACACACACACTCAAGCTCCCCAAAAAAGACTCAGATAACTAAACAATAACCTATATAGACACTCATGTAGCTACTGACCAACCCATGCAGCAGCTTGCACAACAGCAGACAAACTGATACATTCTCACAGTTTAGTCACTAACCCATGTGTTTTCATTAAGACACATGTAATCACTCACTTATACAGTCAGTCACGCACCTACTAAATACTCCATCCAGACACTTATACACCCATTCATTCTTCAATACACCTTGGAATATTCATAAAACATATTTAAACTTTACAGAAACACACAGTCACTGGATGATGTCATCAGTGAAGTCATTTGAGATGTCATCAGTGATGTCACTGACCATGTCATGAATGATGTAATATGTGACATCATGAGCAGTGCATTGTGGGTGCGCGAGTTATAGTTAGCTGCACTAACTATAATGGACGAATTTCTATGGTTTTGTAAGAGTGAAATGTCCAGTTAACTATAAAGTCCCTGAAACCTATGTTTTTTTTCAGTGAATCTATATATAGATGTATATCACACAGATTAAAAATAACTTGGTGACACTCTGAAATCGCATTTTACCCCTGAAGGATCATGACCCCCCCAAACCACAGTACCACCCACCTACACCAGATAGGACAGCATTTCAAATAAAACAGGTCTAGTGGCTTTGTAACGTCACCACATCAAAATACAAGGCAAGAGTACTGACTTTGTCAAGAGATTGCCACATCAATATGTAAGACAAGCCTTTTGACTTTGTCAAGGGCTTACGATTTTAAAAAGACGAATAACCACAAGATTTAAAAAATCTTATCATGATATCATGATAATGCTTAAGTGCACTCAGTATGACTAATAAATGACTCACAGTCAGACAAATATGTTTAACAAAATATTGTAGATTAATAAAACAATTGCCTGTGTCTCTTAAGCAACCTTCAAGCCACATAAAATGAAACTATAAAAACTCCAGTCTTAGAAGCACTTTGAAATAATGGTAAAAATCCTGGGGGAGTCATAATTTCCTTGACCCCGCAAAACTAGGATCACTTTGGGAAATTCTTTTATGGGGTCTGTCGGACTTCTATAGTGCCCAAGCACTTCCTTATAAATATTGTGGCACCCCTACTGTTCTTGGGGCATGACTAAAAATAGGAACATATGCAAATATTCTCTCTTCTGAGACATTATGGGGCGTCTCAGCCAGGAAGCAGTGAATATTTCATGAATTTTAGACTGAGACGCTTGTCTTTTGCTTTTTTGTTTTATTGCTTTTTTCAGAGAGGGGGTACCCAGTCCCATTGACATGGCTCCCATGTTAGGGCAGCGTGGGGTGTCCACAACTGTACTGCCCAGCCAGCACCGTGCCTGGCCGGCTTTGACCCCATTATTGTGGGAGCTGACAATCTCCTTTTCCCTGCCTGTGCAAAAGGGCAGGGCATTGTGGTTGCAGTGGCTGGTCCACTCCCCCAAACATGGGCACAGAATGCGGGGTGAAGCCATCACCATTGGGGGGCACCACAGTCCTCCCCCTTCCTACTTTTTATGTCAGAGGCCTGGAATTGGGAACTTGGGTCCTCTTTAGTGAATATTCAAACCAGGGAAAGGGGTGTCTGGGTCATAGATGTAGAGAGCCATCTGGGCTCTCCCTTAGAATATGACGCACCCATGCATCCCTACACCCCTCGGGGTGGACTCGCCCCGGGGGTATAAATAAACCCGTGGGAGATCGCTCGTGGTCTTCCCGCCTACTAAGTTATTCCTGTCTCAGGTGTCTTCTTTTATGACTGAAACCCTGAGGCCTGGTCGGGTGCGGACCCGGCCATTACACTGGCGACGAGGGTGGTACTGATCAACGCGTGCCTGCCTGCAGCTTCTCGGAGCACGCGATGCCCACCCACGGCTGCCCGGCTCTAGTGAGACTGCCTGCGAACAGAAGACAAGTTGCGGTGCCCACCCGACTCGCTCCGCACACAGCCTGATGCTTTTTTCGATCGCCGCTGCAGGTTAGAGCCCGCACACGCGTCTCCCACACGGGAACGCCTTCAGCTGGCGGAGCTCACTGGACTCAGCCTGATGCCTTGGTGAGTGAAATGCGCCCCTCCCCTGCGCTGTGGGGCTGCTCAGAATAAACCCTGGGCCTACCTCTGTCAACATCTCTCTCAGCATGATCCAGGGGAGCCTTGAAACCGCCAAGAGTCACGACGCCTGCTCCCTCATGAAAGTAAAAACGCAGAGGCCTTGAGGAGCCCCCCCACACGTGCTCGCAAAACCAGTGAGGCGCACAGGAGCGGCGGCGGCTGATCCACCTCAGGGGGCAGGCAACAAGCATTGCCAAAATCAAGTACAAAAAAAAAAACAAGACTTGGCAAAAACAATAGGTGACACACAAGTGCATCAAGCAACACTGGCAAAACCAAGGGATAATAAATCCGGGCAGAACGTCCAAGACACTCTCCCTGGGCATATTAAAGAAAACACTCTGAGAGAACAAAGACCCCACAAACCCCTTTTTGCAGCATTCTGTAATAACCTGAGGGAAGGGTAGAAGAAAATGCCACGAAGCAAGACAGGGGAACCACGTGCTAGGAGTCTGTCAGGGTAAGGTGGGCACCCACGCCGGCAAGGCCTGAAGAACACATAGACACGGCGCAACGCCACGATGAGCAACAACGCACCAGGAGCAGCAGCGGCTGCCCAGCAGGCAGTGGGAGACAACCGTGGTCCCGCACCGGTCCCTCAACCTCCAGTACACACGCACACAGCGGTGGCGCCCCTACCCCCGTTCAGCGAATCCACCGTTCAGGCAACAGCGTCGCCCCGATGGAAAGCCTGGGTCGGGAGGCTCAACCACTACTTCAAGGGGACCAGAGAAACCGACGGAACGGTCAAGAGATCACTCCTCATCTACTAAGGGGGAGCAGAAATGTACGATCTGTTTGAGATGCTCCCTAACACGGGAGAGGAGGATGACTATGATGCAGCGGTCACTGCCCTCAACGCACATTTCGACCCACAGCTTAACAATGACTTTGAAAAGTTCAAGTTCAAAAGAGCATGGCAGACTGAGTCGGAGTCCGTTGACATGTTCTATGCATGGCTACGCCAGCTGGCTAGCACATGCCCCTTCACGGAGCCAAGGGATGAGATCAGAGACCAAATCATTGTAGGATGTCGCTCCAAGTTACTGAGGAAACTAATCCTAAGACAGCCCGGAATCTCCCTGGATGAAATCTTGATCCTAGCCCGATCTCACGAACTATCAGACGCCAGAGCGGAAGAGATGGAGGCACCCCTACACACTCTGGTACCCCCTCCGTCGTCAGCACAGCTCCTGCCAGTCAAGGAAGAAAAGGTCGATGCCATCCAGAGGAGACCTCAGCCGACACGCCAAGCAGCAAAAACCACACCGAAGGACCAGTGTGGATACTGCGGGGAGGATCACCCAGTGGAGGCCAGGTGCGGGGCAAAAGGGAAGACGTGTTCCCGCTGCGGAAGGATGAACCACTACGCGAAGGTGTGCCGAGGAGGACGTTTTCGAACCACGATGCCCAGGTCCCTAAGCCTACCACAGCGCATCCGTCAGATCTTGCTGGATGAACAGGCACCACCGCCTGATAATCAGGCACAGGAGAAGCGTCCAATGTACGAATGAGGAGGTGTTCGTCATATCGTATGTCAGCCAATCAGGAATGAAACGACGGCCACCCCCCATGTGCTGAGTGACCATTGAAGGCACCGATGTACAAGCTCTCATTGACACTGGAGTTTCAGTGAATGCTATGAACAGTATGAGAAGCTATCACCGAAGCCACCCCTCGCGCTCTCAAGTGCAAAAATATACACATATGGAGGAACTGACCCCCTGCCGCTGCGGGGCGTAATTCAAACTACCATCGTGAGCGGAAACCACTCAACGGAAGCAAGATTCCACGTGACCGAAGGCAAGAAAGGGACCCTGCTCAGTTGCCACATGGCTGAGGACCTAGAACTTGTTTTTTTTGCAAACCAGGTGCACGAGTATCATGCGGAGGCTCTGCTAGGAGAATTTCCAGAGCTCTGCCAAGGTTTGGGCAAACTCAGAGGGAAGAAATTCAGACTGCACATCGACACATCAGTACGACCTATAGTTCTCCGGCACTGGCGTGTGCCGTTCAACCTCAGACCGCGGGGGGAGGAGGAGCTCCGTAAACTAAAGGAACTTGGAGTAATAGAAAAGGTATCCGGGCCCACACCGTGGGTGTCTCCATTGGTTGTGGCCCCTAAGCCCAAACAACCTGGAGCAATTTGACTCTGTGTCTGTGAAACGGGAGCGACACATCACCCCTATGATGGACGACATCGTGGCCGTTTTGAACGGTGCAAAGTGGTTCTCGTAACTGGATCTTAATGCAGGCGACCATCAGCTAGACTTGGAACCCGAAACCCGATACATCACTACCTTCTCGACACACGTGGGACTACGCCGCTACGGGCGACTCAGTTTTGGAGTGTCGTCTGCGGCCGAAGTTTTCCAGAATGCAATTCGAGAGGTGTTGTCTGGGCTGCGAGGAGTCATAAACCTCAGCGACGACATACTGGTATATTCGGACACGCTCGAGGAGCATCACTGACACCTGCGAGCAACGCTGCAACAGTTGGTGGACTGTGGATTAACCTTACACAAGTCGAAATGCTCCTTCTACCATGAAAGTATCGATTTCTTTGGATACACATTCACGCGTGAAGGACTCAAGGTGGACCCAAATAAGGCGGAGGCCATCCGGGCAGCAAGCACCCCGCGGAACCCCACAGAGATGAGGTGTTTTCTGGGCATGGCCACCTACTGCGGTCGATTCATCCCCAACCTGGCGGCGATGTCGGAGCCCCTGCGAGCACACACGTGCCAGGACCGGAAATGGGACTGGTCTGTAGCAGCTAACAAGGCCTTCCTGGACATCAAGAAGAGCCTGCTCGACAAGACTGTGATGGCGTACTTCCAGCCACAGCGCAAAATGGAGCTCGTTGTCGATGCGAGTCCAGTAGGACTAGGAGCAGTGCTCCTGCAGGACCATGGCAGCGAGGTATGGAGGCCAGTCGAATACGCTAGCAAAGCGCTGACTGACATAGAAACACGCTACGCACAGATTGAACGCGAAGCACTGGCCATCAAGTGGGCGTGCCAACATTTTCATCTCTACCTGTGCGGCCAAGAATTCACCGTAGTAACCGACCACAAGCCACTGTTGCCACTATTTGCAGGATTGACCCGTCTGGCTCCCCCACAAATTGAACGGTGGGCAGTGCAACTGCAAGGGTATAACTTCAAGGTCGTTTTCCGCCCAGGGGTGCACAATCCGGCGGACTATCTGTCCCAACATCCTGAAGTGAATGTGTCAGCCCGCCCCCCGGATGTTATCTACAGCGTGGAAGCCTTCGTCAACATGATTTCACAGTCGGCCTGCCCCAAAGCAATGACGCTGGCTGAGATAGGACAAGCCACCCAGGAAGACACCACCCTATCCAGAGTCCGAGAAGCGTTGGAAGGAAACAGCTGTGCTCACTTTATGGACGGGGCCCAAACCCTCCGGCTGGAGGTCAGCCACGCTCGGCAACAAATATGGCAGGTGCGACATGAGTTGAGCGTAGGAGAGGATGGAGTCATTTTGAGAGGTCATTTAATAGTAGTACCTGAAAGTTTACAGAAGAGGATCCTTGCCCTAGCCCACGTGGGACACCAAGGAATGGCTAAGACCAAAGCAAGACTGAGAAACAAAGTTTGGTTCCCAGCCATGGATGCCATGGTGGATGAGATGGCCATGCTTGCACGATCACCGGAGGAGACCCAGTGCCAGCACCCGTGGTCACCGAGGAGCCCTGCAACACCCCATGGACACACTTGAGTGTGGACTTCGGGAGTTTTTCCGACGGCCTTCACATGATGGTCATTTTAGATTCATTCTCAAAATTTCCAATCGTGGAGGTCATCACGACGACAGCGTTCCCGCAAGTGAAGACGGTATTGGAACGGGTCTTTGCACTAATGGGTTTGCCTGCGGAGATCAAGTCAGACAATGGACCCCTCTTCCAAGGACGGGAATTTCAAGACTACTTAGCCAACTTTGCCATTCGACACAGTGGCCCCAAGCGAATGGGGAGATGGGAAGGCTGATGAGAACCCTCAATCGAGCACTACGCATCGCCGTTGACAACGGGGAAAACCCAGAGTCAGCCCTTGACCAGTTTCTAGGGGCATATCGCCAAACTCCTCACAGCACCACGAAATGTGCTCCCGCACACCTGCTCTTCAAAAGGGCCCCAAGAGACAGCATACCGGCAGATCCAGCGTGGACGCCTTAGCTAAGGGACGATGAGGCGGTCCAGGCGAGGAGAGAAACCATGAACAGGAAAGCAAGTGAGACCCGTCCAGCGCAGGAGCCAACAATTTCGATAGGGGACTCGGTGGTGATCAAGGACCGTCACCCTGGGTGGAAGTTTCGAACACCATATGAGCCTGAGACCTGGAGGGTCGAGAGGATCAAAGGAACAATGGTGACAGCCTGGAGAGGAAGTCAAATAGTCACCCGCAACATCTCCAGCTTCAAGAGAGCCCAGGAAATGGAAGCAGACCTGGGAGCGGAGGCATTTCAAGACATAACACCAAGAGCAACCCCCTCGGGGTCATCACGGGCGTGGAGTCCGGCGATGGAAGGGCATCAACCGTTGGATCAAGGGGCTTGGGCCAGCACAAGCTCAACTGTTCAAACCCAGGCCTGTGAGGAGGCCCAGGAACACCCAACTGGACATGCAACATCCCCCAGTGGCCGAAACCAACACTACAACCTTTGACCCAATCCGAGTCCTAGCCAAAGGCTCCGAGACTTTGCCTGTGTATCCCCGTGAAGGCGTATAAAGTGTTCTGATGTCAGACTAAAATGAAGGAGGGATGTAGAGAGCCATCGGGGCTCTCCCTTAGAATGTAACGCACCCATGCATCCCTACACCCCTCGGGGTGGACTCGCCCCAAGGGTATAAATAAACCCGCGGGAGATCGCTCATGGTCTTCCCGCCTACTGAGTTATTCCTGTCTCAGGTGTCTTCTTTTATGACTGAAACTCTGAGGCCTGGTCGGGTGCGGACCCGGCCATTACAATATAGAGCTCTGAGGAGAGGCACCCATGCTGGAAAGAAAACATTTCTCCTCATTATGCCTGACTCAAGGAGGTGTGAACATTTGGTGCAAATCCCTGTTTGCCAATGTTTGTAGGTAGGGATTTGTCTGAATTGGAATTTCCCATGCATCACCCTTGAAACGCCCTATTGATACAAAATAATGAAAAGCAGCGCATAGGACACCTTTGTTTTAATTTGGAACAATATCCGACATGACACAAAGTGTTATAGTGGGGTTTACTATTCAATGCAAATTAGGATTTGCATTGGATAGTACATCCCACTTTAACACTTTGTGCCGCGTTTGCATCTCAAAAGTGACAAAAACGTGGTGTACCCAGTAAGTTTGAGTGAGTGAGAACGAATGAGATTAAGAATGAATGTAAGTGAGTGAGTGAGTGAGATAGAATAAGAATGAGTGTAAATGGTATAAGAGAGTGTGGGCAAAAATGGATAATTGGGTGTGAGTATGAGTGAGAGAATATGAGTGTGAGCGAGAATGTAATGTGATGCTTGTGAGTTTGACTTTGGCCTTGAAGGTAATAATTGTCCAGGGTAAAATACTGGTGCTGGCATACTTGAAGCAATTCTTAGCATGACGGACAGCTGTGACAGAATGCTGGCACTGGCACACTGGCGGAAATTCTTGGATAAGGTAAAATACTGGTACTAGCATACTAGATCTAATTAACATCATACAGGGCCACCCTTGGAAAAATACTGGCATACTTGAGTAGATTATTGGCATGTGCACCCTAATAACAGAATGCTTATACTAGCACAATGGAGGTAATTTTGGGCATAAATGTGGACAACCTGGCATACAGGAGGATGGCAACCATGACAAAATGCTGGCCTTGTCACACTGACATGTGTCACTCATGGTATATGACCGGAAAAAAATGCTAAATTCTGGCCCCGGCATATTTTATATCAATTTTTATATAAGTGGTTTCCCCTTGAATATACAGGCACCAATGACAAATTTATGGCCCTGGAACAATGGAGGTAATTTTTGATATATGGGGTAACCATAGTAGATTGCACACAGCAGGTCTGGATGCCCCCTTTCTCTTCCACCCCCCCGCACAGTGGCCACCGGAGTCCCTCAGGGCTCAACTTTGAGCCCCCTGCTCTTTAACGTTTACGTTACCCCCCTGATCTTCCTAGCGGAGGAGTTGGGTGCAAAACTCATCGCATATGCGGATGACACTCAGCTCCTCTTTACCTGGAAGGAGGGTAAAACATCTCCTTCAGGTGCCCAGCGCTGCCTTGCAGCGGTCTTTGGTTGGCTGGCCCGGGCACAGCTGAAGTGTAATGAGGGTAAATCAGAGGTTCTTCTCTATGGCCCTTTTCCTTCGTTTTTTAAAGAGACTTTGTGGCCCCCTGAGTATCCCCAGCCGTTGTCATCTGGCAATCCTGCGAAAAATCTGGGGATCTGGTTTGAGGAGGATCTTCGTTTTTCCACTCAAATAAAGCGATTGGCAGGGGTATGCTTTGGTATCCTAAAATCTCTTAAGAAGTTCTTCCCTTTGCTATCTCGTTCTGCCAAGGTAATGGTCACTCGGGCATTGATCTTGTCCCGTATTGACTACGCCAATGGCTTATATGTTGGACTCCCGGGATACCAGTCAAAGAAATTGCAAGTGATTCAGAATGCGGCGGCCAGGGTTCTGCTGCAAATCCCTGGGCGCACAAGCATGAAGCAGCATTTACGCGACTTGCATTGGCTGCCTGTTGCCCACCGCATTCAGTTCAAGGCCCTTACGCTGGCTTGAACTGAATGCGGTGGGCAACAGGCAGCCAATGCAAGTCGCGTAAATGCTGCTTCATGCTGCCCACCACATTCAGTTCAAGGCCCTTATGCTGGCTCATAGAGCCTTGCATGGTCTTGGCCCGGTTTACCTCCAGAGGCGCTTTTCCTTCTACACGCCTTCTAGAAACCTTCGCTCTACCACTCTGCGCCTGACCACTGTTCCCCGCTTTCGCAGGGTTCGGTTAGGGGGTAGCTCCCTCTCTGTTAAGGCTGCAGTGGCCTGGAATTCCCTTCCTCTGGAGCTGCGCAACATCCAGGACACTATGCTATTTAAGAAACAGCTGAAGACCTTTCTTTTTAATCAATCCATCTAAATATGCTGCTTGTTGTGATAGTTCACCTCTGCGCCGGGACACTCGTGAGTATCCGTGCGCAATATAAATGTTTAATAACATAACATAACCCATACCACATTTTGAAAAAAGTGGACTCAACTCGTATGGAATTTCAGGTTTAATTGGCTTGGCAGACCATGAAGGGATTTGAATATTTAATTGATGCCCTTTCAGCGCATATGGCTTTTTAACAACTTTATGTGAAAAAATGTGATAATTCCCCCCAGTTTTTCAAGTTTTTCTCAGAGGAGACACCCCCTGGAAGCAGTCTGGCTTACTCGCTTTACTCATTCACTGTGTTCAGTACAAGTATTCTGCCCTAGAATTTTCAAAGTTCAAGTCACCAGCATAATATATATGGTATTTAAAATAGACATTTGTCTGTGTTAATCTAATCATGCAACTATTATGGATCTTCAGCAATGTCAGTTGTGAGGTTAAGGTCATGTTACATGCCTCCCTGGACCAAATCAGGGTCAAGGGTCATATGATGTCATTTGTGATGTTATTAAGGTCAAAGGGTATACGATGTCACTCCCACTACCCTTGAAATGTTGGTGAATCAACACTTTGATGCTGGACGGACACATTCACAGATGGGTTGACTGGACGAGTGGGTCTGCTAATAAAATCGAACTGTGCAATTTTAGCTCGTTTTTAGTTGAAAACAAACAATTGCAAATGTATAAAAGGAGAGGAATAATGAAATTCAAGTGATAATGTTTAATTTTGCAAAGTTTTAAACCAATCACATCAAAACCGGATAGGACATGGTTCCACCGTTGTCCTAATACAAGACAAGTAAAAAAAAGCGTATGTGTGGAGGAGAAAAGAACTGTGTCGCATAGATTTATTTTTGGTCCTATTTAGTAATAGCAACACTGTATTTATTACCTGCTACCCGTTCATTTATGGCTAAGGCCAAGCCTGGCACGAATGTTGTCAGCAAATAATGCACAATAGCACTCCTGTCCGGCGCTGTTCTGGACTGCAGGTTTCGTCTGACAATGTCATTGAACCATCACTCCCGCCCCCACCCTCATTATGAACACAAACAAAACCAACACATACAAAGTACAAACGTCCCCTAGCACAATACAGGATGAATAGGGGCCTGCATTCTCAATAGTTGGCAGAAATGCAAACCCTGTTGAGCTTGCATTCCTGGTGTGAGTGTGTGTGTATATAAAGGCTTCGTCTATGGGTAGAGACGTACCAAATCCAACAGCCAACATGGGAAAGGTAAGACTAACGTTTTCGTTCAAAAGAGTCCAGTTCAGAGCCGTGTATGGGTGTTTGTGCGTGTGTTTGTGGCGCTAGCTACCCCGCAACTACTAGAAATGTATTTTAGTAACTCATCTACAGTTAAGTTCCCTGTAGAAAAACAAAATTAAATTAAGTATACAGAAACACATTTGTATAAGATTAATGCATACAGAATTTCCACTTAGAGAAAACTCTGCCTGCTTACATGTGTGTACTCCTGGAAATCTAAGGTTGGCACAGAGATCCTGGAGATGCTTCCGAGTTTTTTTGTGAATCCCATGTTTGGACTCAAATGTAGGTTTATTTCTACTGAAGCAATTTCCCCACATTCAAAGCTTTCAAAGGTGTGCTTTGCCTGCCCCGGTCCGCCGCGGCAATTAGTGCCGATTGAGCAGAGGGCACTGCTCCATTTTGGGTGTAATTCAGATTCCTTGCCCTGGCTGGAGTTGGCGTTCTAGTTGGGGGAGGGAATACCCTGCAAAACTTGCATGCCTTCACGGACGCGCAGCGGAGGCGCGCAGTGGGCGGCCCACCGGCGCGCCGAAGTTGTGCCTAAAGCAAGCCCGTCTACGCCCGTCCGCGTCCCGGAAGCGTCCAGCGCCAGCCATGCTGCCCATTTTTGGTTGTAGCCGCAGGGCGGTCAAAGGTGTTTTAGCCTTCATTAACTCCTGGGTCTTAATCACCATAACTGTAAATGCGATTGTCACTGGGCTGTGCTCCAAAATCTGACGGGGATATGAGATAATTGCAAATTTCGCTTTCGAATTGAGCTGACAGTTCCTGCTCTGACAGCTGCCCTGGCAACTATTATTCAGAAGGGGGACTGAAGAAGGTCTGTATTTGGGCAGCGTTAATAAACTCCAGCTCACTTGTAAAGCATGTCCCAGAAGTATTTGAGCTCCTCTTAGATGAGCAGCTAGATCTATTATTTTTAACGAAGACATGGCTCAA
This sequence comes from Lissotriton helveticus, assembly GCF_964261635.1. Taxonomy (NCBI): domain Eukaryota; kingdom Metazoa; phylum Chordata; class Amphibia; order Caudata; family Salamandridae; genus Lissotriton; species Lissotriton helveticus. The sequence goes on from NC_136061.1 coordinate 450,449,396, forward strand.
CGAGTTTTCTACCCCGACGATTGAGTTAGCCATCCCTAGGGGTTACAAAATAGCGAGGGCAGACCGTAAAGTGGTTAGGGGTGGGTAGGGGTGGAGGGATAGCAGTGGTGTTTAGGGACTTGTGGGTTTTTTCCAGCAAGGAAACACCAGACACCAGGCATTGACAATGGGGAGGCACTTGATTTTGCCATCACTATGTCACCACATTTTACATTAGGCGGCATTGGGGTGTATCCGCCCCCCGGCCCCACCAGATCTTTTTTGAAAGCGCTGGATGAAGTAATTGTCCCTCGGGTGCTACGCTTTTCAAATTTCTTACTTTTGGGCGATTTCAATATCCATTCAGATTGTTCAGAGGCTAGTGATACTAGGGAACTAAATTACTCGCTTAATTTGGCACAATTGACACAATGGATCAGCTCTCCCTCCCATAAGGGGGGACATACTATAGACTTGGTCTTTCCTTTATCCATCAGGGAACCCCTCCAAGTCTCTTGGTCAGATCATTTTCTGACCCAGTTCTCTTGGATCATCGCAAAGCCTCTCTACGCTAAAAGACTGTCTCAAGGAAGACCGTCGCAGAGAATAGACACTCCTGTTTTTTGCAAGGCTCTGCTAGACACAGGGCCTACTGCCGCTTTTAATTTGGAAGGAGCGCTAGAGAGCCTTTCTAATTGGATTTCCCAGGCGATCAAATCCATAACCATGCCCCTCTCTAATAGACAAGTAAGAAATGCACCCTCAAAACCCTGGTACTCCAGCAAACTTAAAGAACTTAAAAAACTTGAACGGAGCTGGAGATTGGAATACTGCCCCTTGGCTAAAACTACTCTAAGAAAGGCTCAGAGGGACTTCTGTGAAGCCTTCATGGAGGCGAGCAGCTTTTATGCAGAGCGCATTGCCAGGTCTAACAACATCTGTAAGGAAATTTTCGCCATTGTCCAGAGTTTTTTAACACCTTGCGCTGAGCGTATTGCTCTCCTTGCTTCAGAGGAATGGTGTGAGGAGCTGTTGAGAAAAAACAGGTATTTCAGAATAGCATAGGGACTGGTTCCCTGAGCAGGCAGGGTACCACTTCCCGAACATTTTAGTTTCCACTCCGCCAGCTCCCCTGCTGATCGAATTTTCTCCTATCGCTCTGTTGGACTCATTGTCTATTCCTAAATCACTTAAGTCGAGTTCTCCAACAGACCCATGTCTGGCTAGGTTACTAGCAGGGGCTGAGGAGGGGGTTAATCCGGAGGTAAACACCATCATTAATTTGTCTCTCCTGACCGCTACAGTCCCATTGTCATGGAAACAGGCAAAATTGTTACAGCTTCTGAAAAGCCCTCTTTAGATCCTGCCATTCCCGCTAGCTATCACCCTATCTCCCTTCTTCCTGCTGTAGCAAAGGTGTGCGAGAAAGCTGTCTTTAGACAGCTTGCCAGTCTTTGTTGAGTCATCTGGTGCACTTCATGCAGCCCAATCCAGATTCAGGGTGACCTACAGCACAGAGATTGCTCTAGTTTAAATGCCAGAGGCAATAAGGGAGTGCTTGGCTGCAGGTGGCAGAGAAGCTCTGATTTTATTAGACCTCTCTGCCGCCTTTGATACAGTACCCCATCAACAACCACTTGCCCGTCTTTCAAAAATTGGAGCGTCTGGGATTGGCTTAAAGCCTTTTTAGAGGATCGCACCCAGCAGGTTTGGTTGCCACCATTTTCATCGGCCCCCAGAAGGGTGTCCATGGGAGTTCCGCAGGGCTCTACTCTGAGTCCTCTGCTTTTTAATATCTATATTATGCCCCTGATTTATCTTGCATAGGAGCTGGGAGCCAAGATCATAGCCTATGCAGAAGATACCCAGCTCCTCGTTACTTGGAGGGAAAACGACTTGTCTCTGGAAACAGCACACAACTGTCTTTCTACTGTTTTTAAATGGCTTGCACTAGCGCAGCTGAAGTGCAACGAGGACAAGTTGGAGGTCCTATTGTATGAATCTTTCCCCCATCTTTCAGGGAGACTCTGTGTCCCTCAAAGTTCCCTCTGCCCAATTCAGTGGGCAACCCTGCCAAGAACTTGGGGGTATGGTTTGGGGAGGACCTTAGGTTCTCCGGGCAGATTAAGAGGTTTGCTGGGGTATGCTTCGGCACACTCAAATCACTCAGAAACTTTCTCCCTCTGTTACCCAGGCCAGCCAAGGAAATGGTGGCTTGGGCTCTGATCTTGTCACGCATCGAGTATGCCAATGCGTTATACATTGGCATACCTGGCTACCTGTTAAACAAAATTGCAGACAATACAGAATGGGGCAGCCAGGCTTCTGCTTGACATTCCAGGAAGATCAAGTGTGATACAGCATCTGCGGGATCTTCACTGGCACCCTGTAGCCTACAGAGTTCAGTTCAAAGCCCTTACTCTGGCTCATAGAGCCTTGCATGGACTAGGGGCGGCGTATCTTAGGAGGCGCTTTTCCTTCCATGTCCCTCCCAGAACTTTGTGGTCTTCCGGGCAGCAATTGGCAGTAGTCCCTCGCTTCCGCAGGACTCGTCTGGGGGGTTGATACCTTTTTGTCAAAGTAGCCAAAGCCTGGAACTCGCTCTCCGTGGAGCTTCGGAATACTGAGGATACTAGGCTGTTCAAGAAGAAACTAAAGACACTACTTTTTTTAAAAGCCCATTTAATCCCAGAACCACCACTGTCAAGCTCACTGCCTGCGCTGGGACAGTCTTGAGTATCTGTACACGTTATAAATGGATTATAACATTATAAAGCAGACCCGGGAGAATGGAGCCCAATGTGTGCTGTATCATATGTGACCTAAGTGCGTGCTTATTCAAACACCATACTAAGGATGGTCAGCCTGGAGATGATTGGGTGAAGATTCTCTTGAGGGGACACGTGATTATAAAGCACATGCTCCAAGTTGCATTTAGCTTGTTACACATCGTGGCTAATAAAGAGTAAAGGTTTAATAGGGAGTTTATGTATAAAAAATGGCACCGCTCCTGGAGTAAATCTGTGACTATGTAATGCAATTTAATTTGCCCAAAATGACTAAAATGTAATTTGGTTTTGAGAGGAACAGCGGCATCTAGAATATTCAGTAAACATACTGCTGCCTAATCTTCCTAAATGGACATATTTTTAAAGATATACATTTTTAAACGCACATTAGGAAATTCGCATAGTTGTAATGAACTGAAGGTTCACAAAGGTTTGCCATAAAGTGGAGTTTATTTATTTTGAAAGATGATGGAAAATGATTGGGAGATATTTTTCGGTTGTACGGCATTACAACGCGGGCTTTTACCCCGCATGCCATTACAACGCTGTTTTTACAACGCAAGTCGTTACAACGACTTGCGTTGGAGGGCGCTGGATAGTGGAATAGTTTAATTTTGTATTCCAACTCCAGCCCACATTGACAGTAGGGAAGGTGTTGGAATAGAAAATTAAACGATTCCCTATCCTACAGCTCCCTCCAGCGCAAGTCGTTGTAACGACTTGCGTTGTATTAGCAGCGTTGTAATAGCAGTGCGGGGTAATGCCTGCGTTGTTATGGATGTTTCCCATATTTTCTGACTATGCGCCTCTAAATAAAGTCTTTTATAATGTTCAGGCTTGGGGTTTAAAAAAATCAACGCAAAATGGACAAACATAATGAGAGAGAAAATGAATTAAAGTAGAATTAGCTACATAGTGTACAGGTAGTTTATATCTATTAGATTCACTTATCGTCTTTTTCATATTTGTGTTAGCAAAGGGAAGAATCAAAATGCATTATCAGTGTTAGGTTGTTCACGACGAGGATACACTCTGCTTAAGTGGGACAACATATTGAAATCATTAATGCAAAAGTGAAAATGTTTGAGGGAATGAACGAGAGTTTAAGCTATTGGCAATGTAAATGAGAATGTCTTTTATTTATGTGTTTTGAAAACCTGTAATTCTGTATGACACGCCAGGCTGGCTGTAACTGCCAGCCTGGCTTCTGGTAAGCATAGACTACAAGTACAAAGAGGCACAGTTATGCCAGCCTTGCGTATCGAAAGAAACTCTTATAAGTACAAAGTGCATGTTTACACAATACTTGCAGGTTTTCAAAACACATAAATAAAAGGCATTGCCATTTACAATGCCAAAAGCTCAAACTCTCGCAAATGCAAGACCTATTGCATTGCAAATGCATGTTGCATATTCCGTTTAAAAAATATATATATATACAAGCTAACAAGTTATTTTCTGGGTTTTTTTGTGTTAAAGAAAATCAGTAAAACGTACAAATTGTGCCTCAAATATTTCATACCTGAATCTAGAACTAGTTAACCACTTCCAACAGGGAATTGTTGACTCCTCTGCCCCACCAGCCACTGGGGAGTCAAGGAAACCTTGAGAGTGTTTGCTAACCACGTTCAGTGATCAGCAGACTGGGACAAAGGACAGGGAGGTGAAAAGACAGGGTTACCAAGGGCGATACTACCCAGTACTGCCCACTTGCCGCAGAAGCTGCGCAGAAGGCCTGATGGGGAGCAAGAGCAGTGTAAAGGTACAGAGCGAAGTAAGGGTAAAGAGAGAACCGTGGAAGGTAGGAGACGAGATAAACGTGCAGAGGGAGGGAGGGGGGAGGGAGAGAGAAAAATTGGAACAGAAAACAAGAGGGATTAAGACGTAACAAAACAGAAGTGAAGAAGAGAGCAGGGACGTAACGCTGGCCCCTGTAGACCTTGAGGTGCGGGGGGGGGTCACTCCTTGAGGTGCTCCTAAACCCTTCAGTGGGACCACATCCTGCCCAAGCTGAATTAATGATTTCAGAGATGGGAGCCTCATAAACCCTCTAGATACTCTGTATTGGTTGGAGGGGCATCATTTTGCATTATGACACTGGAGAGAGGAGAGTGCTGAAAGGAACATGGTAAGAGGTTGAAAACAAAAGGGAGGGGAGCAAGGAGGACCACTTCCGTGGGAATGTCCAAGCGGGCTGCAGGTCACTCAGAGCCAATGCCCAGCACATGGGGTGCATTTAAGTTCGGAGCTGGACTGAAAGGAGAAGCAACGAAAAAAAAAAAAAACTCGTCAGATGAAACCCACCAGCAGGATCGGGTGTAAATCGTTGCCAATAATGCGGAATCTACCAAACCCCTGCGAGGCCAATAATGCTTGTAAATAAACAATTTTTACCAACTACAAGTTGTTTTAAACCTACTATTTATAGGAGAAAAAACTTACCATATGAAACTTATAGGTAATTGGGGCATATATTATTCGTGCCCTTTTATTTCATTATTTTCTGATTTTTTCAAAAGTATAAATATGTCATGAGAATTGGGAAACTAAACGTTTTCTACACATTTAACAATTTCTAGTCATATATACAAATATACAATACAGTTACAATATACAATTTAGACAATATAATACAACATTTACTTTGCAATATATACAGACAAATATTTCTCTAAACAAAAGAATCAAGAGTAAAGCTTGCGACTCATAAGACAATTTGATCACAAACCTAATTGTAAACAATTTTTTACACAACAATGGACCCTAGATAAATTATATGGTCCAATTAAGCAGCTATTTGCTATCCTTTGTCCTAGTGCCGACGCGTTTCGAACTCAGTATATTCAATTACGAGTTCTCATCAGGGCTTGATCTCTTGGGTATTTCTGGAAGTATATAAAAAACAAAGCGGTCTTACTTTTTTTGTTCTTGGCCTAGCTGCCTTTTAGCTGCATGTACAAATGTCTAAATAATTACCTTTGGGTTGGCAGCCGCCGATCCGCAGGTATTTTGTTTATTTTCTTTCTTTCAGGCTGGAGTTAATGGGACCTGGGGGTGAGTAAGGACCTGATGTAACTTATGTATAAGCTCTATTCAAATCGGCTTTGCTAAAGCTTAATTGCACTTATTCCCAACATACCTTTGGGGCTTCTTTAGAAGATCTTTAACGGAGCCACTGGGGTATCATGCACTGCAATCCACGGCACTTTATCTGCCTGAGGAATGACAGTGCATTACTTTCATTATACATCCTCACCAAAGAGAAAATCGAGAAGGGGTTCATTACTTCAAAAATCCTACCTTGCTGGCCCTTTTGGTTTAATGCTCAGGCTGCAGCGTTTTTCACTCTCTCTCACTGGTGTTTGGCATGCATGCCTGTGGAGAAAAGTACAAATCTGATTCAAAGATCTGGTCTATTTACAAAACACCCAGCAAAGGCATTCACAACGCTAAAAAAGGACATACCTGGCGGGCGCGCCGCTTTTCCTAAATCTACAGCGTGTCTCGCTGGTTATTCTTTTATGACGAATTCACTCGTTATGCTCGAACTCCGGTCTATGCACCAATTTGTTTAACTTGATAACGAACAGGGGCTCAGATTTGATATTGCTGCAGAAAGAGGCATACCTTATTCTGAAATTCAATAGTGCATTGCACGGTATGAACTCCCTGTCGGAAATTGCTAGGCTGTAAAAATAAGGTCAGCAAACACATTTTGGTGTAAAAATCTGGTCACACTGTGTGGTTTTGATCTTCCCCCCCCTGTTCGTTATCCACTCAAAGATGGCCGCCACGGACGATCTGATTCTCTGTCATTAAGTGGTGGACTTAGAAAGCCACTGCAAGATGGCCGCCGCATCCACAGACTCGAGGAGCAAGTCGCCGGATTGCCGTCTCTTGAAAGTAAGTGCAAGTTCTGAGCTAGGGCTTAAGCAAACCTCCCTTCGCGGTATGGAGCCTAAACGAGTGTTTCTTTGAACAGGTAAACAAATTGGTGCATAGACCGGAGTTCGAGCATAACGAGTGAATTCGTCATAAAAGAATAACCAGCGAGACACGCTGTAGATTTAGGAAAAGCGGCGCGCCCGCCAGGTATGTCCTTTTTAGCGTTGTGAATGCCTTTGCTGGGTGTTTTGTAAATAGACCAGATCTTTGAATCAGATTTGTACTTTTCTCCACAGGCATGCATGCCAAACACCAGTGAGAGAGAGTAAAAAACGCTGCAGCCTGAGCATTAAACCAAAAGGGCCAGCAAGGTAGGATTTTTGAAGTAATGAACCCCTTCTCGATTTTCTCTTTGGTGAGGATGTATAATGAAAGTAATGCACTGTCATTCCTCAGGCAGATAAAGTGCCGTGGATTGCAGTGCATGATACCCCAGTGGCTCCGTTAAAGATCTTCTAAAGAAGCCCCAAAGGTATGTTGGGAATAAGTGCAATTAAGCTTTAGCAAAGCCGATTTGAATAGAGCTTATACATAAGTTACATCAGGTCCTTACTCACCCCCAGGTCCCATTAACTCCAGCCTGAAAGAAAGAAAAATAAACAAAATACCTGCGGATCGGCGGCTGCCAACCCAAAGGTAATTATTTAGACATTTGTACATGCAGCTAAAAGGCAGCTAGGCCAAGAACAAAAAAAGTAAGACCGCTTTGTTTTTTATATACTTCCAGAAATACCCAAGAGATCAAGCCCTGATGAGAACTCGTAATTGAATATACTGAGTTCGAAACGCGTCGGCACTAGGACAAAGGATAGCAAATAGCTGCTTAATTGGACCATATAATTTATCTAGGGTCCATTGTTGTGTAAAAAATTGTTTACAATTAGGTTTGTGATCAAATTGTCTTATGAGTCGCAAGCTTTACTCTTGATTCTTTTGTTTAGAGAAATATTTGTCTGTATATATTGCATAGTAAATGTTGTATTATATTGTCTAAATTGTATATTGTAACTGTATTGTATATTTGTATATATGACTAGAAATTGTTAAATGTGTAGAAAACGTTTAGTTTCCCAATTCTCATGACATATTTATACTTTTGAAAAAATCAGAAAATAATGAAATAAAAGGGCACGAATAATATATGCCCCAATTACCTATAAGTTTCATATGGTAAGTTTTTTCTCCTATAAATAGTAGGTTTAAAACAACTTGTAGTTGGTAAAAAATGTTTTCCTTATACTGTTGGTCCAACTGACTACACGTCCCAGGACCTAGCTCCTTTTTTTTTTCTATGTAAATAAACAATGGCATAATCAATAAAAGTGAAATAATTCTCAATGGAAAACAGGGATGTTTTGGGGGGAGAGCGAGAGCTCACAGGAAGGTTGGGCTAGTACGCGAGAATGTAGAAAAAGACCACAAAAACACAGGGTGCCAAAGGAAGGGGGTAGTATAAGACAGAGCGGGTAAGAGAGAGAAATGGGGTCCTGACGGGAGGGCTGAGAGTAGACAGCAAGAGACACAAATGAGGAGGAGGAGGGGGCGTGGAAAGTTAGAGCAACAAGAGGAGGAGAAAGGGGGAAGCGGCCATGGACCACTGCCATGGAGGACTGGCGCCTCCCGGGACATTGTAATCAACCCCAAATTGAGACTTCAATGTTAAAATATTCCACACACGGGTGATTGCTGTGTCGCCAATTACCATATTTGAAACAAATATTTCCGTCCCCCCACCACCTAAATGAACTATGTGCCCGTTTCAGATAGTCAGAAAAAAGCAACACTAGAAAAGGGGTAGAATATGCATTTGGAACCTGCCCATTGGGTAAACACAGACATTTTAAAATCAAGCAATTCAAAACCAAAATAAAGACTCTACATACTTACAGGTTTCTTGTGTCTGCTGCGTTTGTGTTTGCCAATAAAATGATCCGTACCCACTCGGTTGTTGTCCGTAACTTGACTGTGTGTCAGCAGATTGTCCGTAACGGCCGTAGCTCTGAGTGTGGAAGGGTATGCTCAGACATGAGTCCCTTGCTCAGTGCACCATCAGGATTCAAGCAAGCCGGGCCGAAGACGGCTGGAATGCCAGAAACCTGTCCCCGGAAGCTTGTTTCCTTTCCAGTGAAGAATTGGCTTGGTAGTTTGGTCTGCCCTGTTCCCATGATGCACTGGGCCAGGGACAGACTAATTTGCATATAGCCAGGTTCTGAACTGGGATGGTGCAGTGAGCTAAAAAACGGTGATGGATCAAGCCCTGATCTGTTGACTGGGTAGGAGTGTTCTGATTAACTCAGATACTCTGTCCATCACCACCCCCTTTCTGAAATTATTTTGCCCACCATGAGTGTGGAAGGGTATGCTCAGACATGAGTCCCTTGCTCACTGCACCATCAGGATTCAAGCAAGCCGGGCCGAAGACGGCTGTAATGCCAGAAACCAGTCCCCGGAAGCTTGTTTCCTTTCCAGTGAAGAATTGGCTTGGTAGTTTGGTCTGCCCTGTTCCCATGATGCACTGGGCCAGGGACAGACTAATTTGCATATAGCCAGGTTCTGAACTGGGATGGTGCAGTGAGCTAAAAAACGGTGATGGATCAAGCCCTGATCTGTTGACTGGGTAGGAGTGTTCTGATTAACTCAGATACTCTGTCCATCACCACCCCCTTTTTGAAATTATTCCTGCAAAATGGAAGCAAAAAGTAAGTGACGTTTTGGACCACCAGCCAATGAATAAGCTCCATAAAAAGAGCAATGCAAGATTTAACCAATGGCAAGCTAAAAATCAAATATAAACGCAATGAGTGGAGTTTCACCACTAATACTAATTACCTGATGCCTCATAGAGGCAATGCATGCGCTGCCTATGCAAGAACTAAAAATGAAGGAATGTAAGAGCAAAAGCCCAAATGGATATATGAGGCAGCATCTCAAAGTGCTTTCGGGTTGAAACAGTGGTGAAATAATGATGTTCAGACAGGGCTTTTCTGGATTTTCTTTCTAGATAGAAGGTAATCACTGTTTGTTAGAAATTGAGTTTCTGGTTGGCTAGGGTATGCACCTTAGCCAGTCAAAACCCACCACTCGAGTCAGGGCAAGGGAGTTACACACAAAAAATACCCCATGCTCACCCCCTTGGTAGCTTGGCAGAGCAGTCAGGCTTATCCCAGAGGCAATGTGTAAAGGATGTGCGCAACACACACATCCACTAGTGACAAGTTAGGCACAGCACAAAAAGAGACTCCACACAAGGTTGTATAAATAATATCCTTTGTATTGTACATTAAACACTTCAGACCATAATCACATAAATCACTTTGCCAACCAGGCGGTTGTCATGACATCATTGCGATCATAAATCACTTGGCTATAAGGCAATGGCCATAACTGCATCAGTAGTGCAATCTTATAAACACTTAATAGGTTGCACAGGTTACAAAAACACCATCACTGCACATACATGGCAAATCCTGACGTAATGCCTGTTATTCGGAAAAATGTAAGGCATACACGTCATAAATCCTCACATCAGTGCATGGGCACCAAGCGGCTTGGGAATACACAACAATTGAATTACTCCAGGCATATCCACATTACCATGGGTTACAATGAACAACAGCAAGAGTGGTGGGTTCTGGCTCATGTTTTGGCTCATGTGCATAACCTAGCCAGCTAGAAACCCCATTTCGACAGGTATGTAACGTTCAAATGTGCAACTGAGGAAGTTTGGGGATTCACCCTGGACTCATGCTTGTGTCAGGCAAAGTGCTCAAAAGGTGACACAGTCTTTGGTTCTGGAGTGGAGTCACTTCATAGCCAGAGTGGTGGACTGCTGGATAATCTTAATAGCTTATTGAATTCCACACCACATTAGGAAATAGTTTTGGTCTACTGGTTTGGTGAGGTACATAGATGGGTCAAGTGCTTTATTTTCTGCTTGTCCATATTACCTTCTGCTAAATGTGAAATAAAAGCATAACAGGGAGAAGTAGTATGGATAGATTTACAGCAGAATCTCAGCATCTACTTGCTATTACAGCAGAGGGCATTTACACTCACGCAGTAGTCCCCCGAAAAACATGTTCTGTCCCTGATTAAAAGTGAACTGTGTGGGGCTAAAGGATTCACCACACCCACTCCTGTGCAACCCAGACAGCTCCCTGCCTAGCCGGGTTTGTCCACCACTGGTGCGGAAGCCAGCAATCTCATGTTCCTAGCCCACGCTACAAGGGCTGGGGTATTGTGGTTACAGTGGCAGCACCAGCCCTCCAGACATAGGCACAGGAAGTGGGGGTGAGTGCCTAATTACAAGTGCAATAAATAATATGGATTTCCCTTCTTAGCCTGCATGTATAGGTTAAACAGTGTGTAATTTCTTTACTTTTTATCCTTAGCCCTGAAGAAGTCTCAGTGTTTGAGACGAAACGAGTTGGCTAAGAAGGGAAATCCACATATGTTCTTGGATTTGTTGCCTGTCTTGGATTATCACAATAAAGAATTTGAATCAGAAAATTCTGCAACAGTCCGGACTTATTTATTATAAGATCTTGAACTTTTATATACTTTGAGAACAACAGAGACTGCCAATTAACATTTCTTAGATGGGTGCTGATTCCATATTATTTATTGCAATTTTTTGGGCTTTGCCCTTGAAGGAACAGACGGGGTTGTGTTCCTTGGAGTCATAAGCACCATCACCATAACTTTCAAGTCACAGGTAAAAGCAGGTGCTGTTTTGTTTTGCCTCAACCCTTGCTCTTTGAAATAAGCCTAATTACAAGTGGACTGCATGGGGGTGAAGGATTGATCAAAGTCAACAAATCTCATTACCCTATAGGAGGTATTTACTGGGTGTACTTCCCCCTAATCTACATTTTCAATTACAAAATCAGTATTTAAATCACTAAAATCCTCATGTTTTGCCTTCTTTCTCAGCCTTTTCTCATTGTATATTTCATCAGGTTGCACCTGCAAAAATTTGTCAGGGGAAAACAGGAGTCTTGTGATAATTATCACATACCTTGAAACTCCGATCCCGGCGCAAACTATTTCGAAGAGTTATGAATCACACAAGGGGGGTATATTTACTATTGGCTTTTATTGCCCTTGTGTAATACAAGTCAACACTAGGCAACAAAGCCCTTAAGTGGGATTTAGTAAACCCTACAAAGCCACTTTGCATGGCTCTACATGAGTCAGTAAATTTAAGGTAAATCAAGGCAGCACATTTCGTGCCTTGAGTGACATTAGGGTAGGTAGGTGTTCTATGGGTGGATCGTTGCCATTCTCATGCATCCATCCATGGATTTTGGCACATTCACAGATTTACAAACAGTTGAAAACTTAGGAATTCGTGAAAATGGTACACACCCAGGCTCAGTCATAACAAGAAGAAATATCTTTATTTCACCACTTTTTCTATGTGGTATGCATTCAGCATTACATGTAGATAAAGGACAATGCCTTTTTGTGCAGGAAGGTATTCCTTTCTACCTTACACCTAACACAGGTACCACTGCACCAAAGTGCAAGGGTGCAAGCACACAGTTGGCCATCATTAGGAGACAGTAGTAATGCACCATATCTTAGTTGATGTGGTGCATTTCTGATGTCACCCTTTCTCACAATGCAGCACAGGATATTACCTTGCTGCACTCTGTTGTGTGAAATGTTAGTATCGCTGCCCAAAGGTTTCCAAACTAAAAAGACAAACATTTGGCAACATGAACTGAGTTTCATAGTGAAAACTTTCATCAGAACAAGCAAAGAACATTCCAATTTTCTGACTGTGAACATCAGTCTTGCCTGATGAACAGAGAGATTTGTGATGCAACTAAGGTTCCAAATCGTACTATTAATTTCTCCTGCAGATCATCTTCTACGAGGACCGTAACTTTGGTGGACGCTGCTATGAGTGCAGCTCTGACTCTGCTGACCTGCACTCCTATTTCAGCCGCTGTAACTCCATCAAAGTACAAAACGGGTGCTGGATGCTGTATGAGCATCCCAACTTTAAGGGGCATCAGTACCACTTAAGAAAGGGCGAGTACCCCGATTACCAGCGGTGGAATGGCTACAATGACTCCATCAGGTCTACCCGGATGATCCCAGAAGTAAGTTTAGATTTTATGCCAATACATGATTTGTTATTTCATGATTTTGTGTCCCATCAACATCAAGGAATGATTTTCTTATGCATTAATTTCTGCACAAATGACATTGGCAGATTCTATTTTGAGCAGAAGTACGAAGCTGGTATCATATGCATTTTTTCATGAAAGATAGTATACTACTTTATTAAGTACCCCAGCACAAAAATCAGATCGAAACCATTTTGCACTGGTTCCTGTATTTGGATTAATGTGGCCTCATAGATCTTCCAGGCCGAAATTTCCTCAGTGCGTGTCATAAACCGCACCTAACCCCTGGATGCAATAAAATGAGCATTTCAACAAAGAATAATAGGTTGCAAAGATACCAGTGCACATTGAGAGAATGTGTTGTCAAGGGCTTGTTACAAAGGTCCAATTCACGTAATAACACATCTTACAAAATTGTCCTTCTGGACAAAACATTTGGGATTGTACCTGCTTCACAAGTGAATCAAGCCCATTTATCTTGATGTGCTCTCTAGCAAAAAGAGCCTCCATTTGACATGTAAGTTATATGGTGCACCCAATGAGAATAACTAAAATACCAGAATAATAAGTAATTTCCTTCTGCACATCTGTGATTGGCGTTTTGTGGAAGGGAACTTGTGAATGATAATTATTCGCACCTTAATGCATCAAATCTCAGGTGAAATTATTGGATTCTTCTGCTGAACCTTGCAGACCAATGCTAAATGTGAAGTGTTTATGTATAGGATTGAATCAAAATAAGAGTTTTATTATTTTGCGTGCAACCTACAAAATTAAAATGGATATCACCCCCTGTTTGTGAACTTGCAGATGACTGGACATTACATATTTTTTACTTTTACAAAGTTTGGGAAAAGTAATAAAGAGCAAAAGCTTTTTTTATCAGTGAAGGTTCAGGATTTATTTTTGACAAAAGCTGAAATTCTTTCATCTTACCTAACTGTAATGTTTCCCTAGGTTTTCTCAGTGAATTTCTAGGGATTTTCCAATGTAAAGATAGTATTACCATACCGAGCCATAATGTCATCTTTATTTTTTCAAGTGAGTTTCTGTAGTTTTTTAAATAATATTTAGCCAACCCCCTGCCAAGCACAGTCTTCGGCCATACACGGCGCGGGTTTGCGGTCCATAGCTTGAATTAGCTGCAGGGTCTGGCCTGCGCCTGATCTGCAGTAAATGGCCAAGTCCCTGCCGGGCACGTCCTTCAGCCATTCATTTCATCCACAGCCGGGTATTTTTGCTCAACCTCTCCGCTGGTGCCCAACTCCCCACCAAGCTCTGTGCCCAATCCCTTTGCAGGCACCTATGGCCAGGCCCTGCAACTAAGCCCTCAAGGGTCCCCAACCCATCCATAAACCCTGAAGATGGTAAACCCCCCTCCCCCTGACGACACACAGCCTTTGGCAATGTGCTTGGTTGGGTTGTTCTTTACATATGATTATTATATTTCTCATCATCCAAAATTATAGTGATTCAGTCATATCCCTTTTGGAACTTATTTCACTTGTTGATAAATAACTGAATTGGATGGCTCTTAACAATTTAATTCATATAGTCCTCAACGTGTTGTAGAGTCATGAACACATTCCTTACTCCTCCTAAGTACCTCTGGCCCATGTGGGCTATCAGATAATATGGCACCATTAATCACATTTGGTATTATTTATCTCTCTACTAACATACCTGTGTATAGACATTTAAGTTCTGGTGTAATTCAAAGTAACGTGTTTGAATACAATTCCAAGTAAAGTGCTTGAGATAGATCAAATGTCCTTCAACATCACCTTATTAATCATGTGGAGGAGCGACTGATTCGATTCCTAAATTCAATCAGGGATCTGTGTAGAATGAGCGAGGCTCACATTATCAATCAGGTATATTCGCTTATCAGCATGTGTCCATGCCATTTGAAAGATAAGGACATACTGTCCTTGCTTCAGAATTGTCTTCTTATTTTCCACTACAGTTATTAAAACTGATTTATTTCCAGCATGTGTTTTCAATTTTCAGTCTTCAGTGAATATGTTTGTCATCCATTTCTCTGCACTGATGTTCCCAATGAACTGAAGTAGAGGAAAGGTCAGGGCTCGACAGACGCCACTTAATGTGGCTTTCAAAGGAGCTTGGAAGAAAACATAAACCAGGGAAACTGGGAGGAAATGAAGATAACAATAACAGAGACATTAAAATAGGGCACCAGAAGTAATAAGATGACGAAAAAGTGCCATAATACCTTCCAAAGTCCAGCGATATATTTAAAGGGTATTTTCTTGTTTTATTTCGTTCCACAGTATCAGGGTTCATTCAGGATCAGGCTTTACGAAAGAGACAACCTTGGGGGTCAGATGATGGACTTCACAGATGACTGCCCAAATGTTAACGAACGGTTCCACTTCAATGACATCCACTCCTGCAATGTGCAAGATGGGCACTGGGTCTTCTATGAAGAGCCCAATTACAGAGGACGCCAATACTACCTGAGACCTGGGGAGTACAGGAGATACAGCGACTGGGGGGCCACGAGCCCCAGGGTTGGTTCTTTCAGAAAAGTAAATTATATCTAAAGTGCTGAAAGCCTCTATTGTAATTTCATTGAGAAATAATAAATACAATATTTTAATAAAGAAGTGGTCTCTTTTTACTGGTTTAAAAGTATAGTTCTTTTAAATATTTTAAAATATAAATGTATATTCTTATATCAGACAATAGATTGGTGAAGTAGGGGAGAATCTCCCTGCAAGGGCGTCATCAACTCCGCACTTAAGCAGCGTGAGCGGGGATCAGGTATGTCCTGTTTAACTTGTATCTCCATGAAGCTAGAAAACCAACTTCATGCAGTCGAAGAAGGAAAGGTGGAGAATGGAGAGAAGTGGACGGAGGCATGTATGTAAAGGGGATGGAGAGATGGATGGATGCAGAGGTATATTGAGAGGAGTGAAGGGTTAGATGGCGAGAAGTAAGGACAATTGGTGGATACAAAAAAATGACAAAAGTGTGCTATTGATGGAAAGAAAAGAGGGTGACATAAAAATAGAAGGAAGAGAATGTGGATGGATGGGGGATGTGTAGATATATTATAGGAAAATGATAGATGAAAAAAGAAGGCAATAAAAAGACAAACAAGGATGAGATAAGGATGAATGGATGGAAAAGACAGGAAGAATTATGGATGGATATATGGGTGGAAGGACGATTAACTGTCTGACGGAAAAAGTACAGAAACCGATGGACACATTGAAGATAAGAAAGATTGAAAAAGACAAAAAGATGGAGATAGGGAAGGTAAGAATCGGAAAGAAGGATGTAGAATAGGAACGCAGGGATGAAATGTATGAGTTTCAAAATTGCCTCCATAGGAGCAAACTTGCCTCAACCCTTACCTCTCATCTTGAAACATGGTTCAAAGTGTGGGGTATTTCGTGTGTGTGGGGGTGTGTGTGTGAAATTCACTTACAACACCAAAGGTTATAAGGGTGTTGTAGTTTGGAAATAAAATTTGAAAACATTTATAAATTTACTGAAAAAACAAAGATTACAGGGGCATTATAGTTGGGCTCACGTTTCACTCATACAAAACCAGTGAAATTCAAAAGGTATAGTTACCTGACCTAACTATAACTTACGTCCCCACAATGCACTGCTAACGACCTCCCATATTACATCACTTATGATATGGTCAAAGACATCACTGATGACATCATTGATGGCATCACTGATGACATCATCCAGTGAGTGTGTTTTCTAAGAATGTATGATTGTTAAACATACATACTTAGCTACTACAAAAGTTTAATTAGTATACTCGATGTACTACTAATGAGTGTTACTACTTTTAGCATATAATATGTGAGTGCCTATGTGTATCTGTGTGCGAGTGGGTGTCTGAGAAGCTGTATGGGTGTATAAGTAAGCGTTTGAGTAGCTGTGTGTGAGTGGGTGGCTGTATTGGTGAGTGAGTGGGTGTGACAGTTGCTCTATGTGAGTGGGTGGGGAGCTGTATGTGTAAGTGTGTGCCTTTGTGAATGGCTGCATAGGTAACTGACTAGTTGTATGTGTAGCTGGATGGGCGAGTGACTAAGTAGGTTTATAAGTAATGTTATGGATGAGTAAGTGGATTTATGAGTACCTGTATGGGTCTGTCAATGGGTATGTGACTGGTTGTGTGGGTATCTGAGTAGGCATATGAGAGGTTGTATGGGGTCTTGGTGGATGTGTGAGTGGTTCTAAGGATGATGTTATCATTGATGTCATCATTGATGTCACTGACCATGCCATGAGTGATTTAATATTCGAGGTCATAAGCAGTGTATTGTGGAAACATAAGCTATAGTTAGCTCAGTTAACTATAACTGCTGAATCTCTATGGTTTTGTTCAAGTGAAATCTGAGCCTAACTATAACACCCCTTAACATATTTTTTTTAAGTGAATTTCTTAGTTTTTTTACATTTTATTTCCTAACTATAGTATCCCTGTAACCTTCCCAGAAAAAAAGTAAGAAATTAAGAAATGGGGTAAGGGTAGGAATACCCTGGCACTTCCCAGATTTGAAGGGGTCCCAAAGGGACCCCGCTGGGGTTTAAAAGCTGTTCAAATTTATTTTGCCACATACTTGAGGTCACCTGTGAATCCACTGCAACATTTAAAAAAAAAGACGCACAGTCTATCATGTGTCTTTTTCTAAAGTCACTGGGTGGGCCAAATCCCAGGGGCATGAAGTTAACAAAGGAGTGGAGATCATCGGTGCCCCCTCCTAGGCTTTTGTTAAGCACTGGGGACCACTACCATCCCAGGGCACATACGTTAATTAATTAATAAAGCAATGCAGGGGAGGCCCTAGGCCTCTCCCTTGACCCCGGGCACTGCCACCTCCCTGGGGCACAAACATGAATTCATTAAAAAACAATGAAGGGGAGGCCCTAGACAAGAATATGCCTAGGTAAGAATATGTGAGGGAGTCGAGTGGCTCCCCCGCTGCCCCGGGGACCACCATCTCCCTGAGTCACACACATTAATTATTGAAATAATCTATGCAACAGAGACTCTATGGCCTTCCCCGCAGCCCTGGGGACTGCCACCTCCCCAGTGCTAAAATAAATATTGATGTGTAGGGCTCTGGCTGCCCATGCTTCCTGGGGACTGACACCTCCTCTGGGCATCAATACAATAAGGAAGGTGGTCCGTTGCAGAACCCGGGAACCACCACCACCTCTCTGGGGCTAACTTAACAGAGGACGGGGGCTGCACAGCTCCCCTCGTGGAGCCCTAGGTGGCCCTGGACACAGCCACCCCTAGTGCTGGCTCCCGCAATATCCTAGGGTGCCCACCCACAAGGACATTGCAGTGTGCTATGGCCTGGGGGGTACTGCTCCCGCCAATCCTTAGCAAACAAGTGCTCTGCTTTCAGCAGGCAAGAGCACAAAATGTTCTAGCTTGCTGAAAAGAGAGCATGTCTGTTTCCCTGCCCACTGTGAAGTGAGCAAAGAAACAGACATATTGTTTTGGGATCCGGGGGAGCTGCATATTAGCAGCTCCCTAGATCTCAAAGCAATGCTGCTTCCGACAGGTGATGGGGAGGCAGCATGGTGGCAGGGAGCGTGGGGTTCTTGAGACTCCTCCTGTGGTCGCCAACATTTTAAATGTGGGTGCCTTGGGTGGAACCACTCAGTCCCCCTCACTTTTTAAAATATATTTTTTTAAAGGGCTTGCCCCCGGGGGATTGGGACCCCGGGAATGAAAATGGCCCTCCTTCCCTTTAAATAAGAAAATAATTTTAAAAGGTAAGGTTGTGCCCTGGGGTATGCGGTCCCTAGGGCCGCAACCAGGGCCCAGAACAATCCAGGGAAGGAGAGACACATGGCCCGCCTTCCTAAAAAGTAGATAAAGAAAAAATAAAGTTTGACGGAGGCCCTGCCGCTTTTCTCCAACACTCTGCAAACTCTGCAAACACACCACCAGGCATGCTTCTGGTTGGGGGATGAAGTAAACTTGGCTGCTGAGGGTCCTTAGAGGCCAACAAGACCTCCTGTTACCTCCATTAAGCCCTAGACAGTGGGATTGATGAGAGATGGTTGGCGGCCACACCCACTGTTAGAAATGGGATTTCCGGTGGACACCCGCAGTAAAAATATCAAGTCAATAATGCCGGATCGGCCACAATGCAGGGTGGGCACCTGCAATACCGGGACAAGAACAGGGGAATCCCTACGCCGGGATTCCCTCAGTGGCGATCGCAGCCCAGCGCTGCCAGGGGGAGACAGGAGCGCTCCCAAAGTACACCACGTGCTCTCCGTCAGCTGGGCAAAGGGGAATGTAGCGCTTCCAGGCGCTAGAGGCAGCCACAGCGCTGGGGGAAGGACAAAGGCACAGCAAAAGGTCCTGGAGGTCAGGGGAGCATGTAGGGCCCAGGGGCCAGAACACAGGGCACTCCTGCAAGGAGACAGCCCCCATGGTGGTCGCTCCTGGGCCCCACCATCAGCAAGCCCCACTCTGTCAGGGTTCAGGAAGTAGAGGGGTCCTGCAGGCATCCAGGGGCAGGGCAGGGCCCAGGGAGGCAAGCCTTCCCCTGGGCCCCAGCAGCAGCACGCCCCTGGTAGATTCTAGTCAGGAAAAATAAAAACATTTAACATGAGGTCACAGCCTCTTTTTATACACAAAATTCCTTTGTCTCTAGGGTGCAGGGTGGGGGAAAAACCAGACACAGCTGGTTTTGGAGCACTCTGTTGCTCAGCCCCTTTCCCCATTCACTGGCCAGGCTAGGGTCATCAGTCGCACCACAGAGGGCGGAGCCAGCATTTGTGTGGGGAAAGCCCAGCCCTATTCAGGTCCCAGGTGCACTCCTCCCTCACATCAATCATGCAGATCTCTCCACTCACCACCGGGGCAGACCCATTCTGACTCCTGGAGCCAGACTCACCAGCCAATCACAAGCCAGACAGCCAATTCACATAAATTACACAGACATGCCAACTTCTAGAAGTGGCACTTCCACATTAGACACAAAAACGCTGCACACATCATCGAGCAGCATTTAATCACACGAGTCCGCACATACCAAACTCAAACCTGCACTCCTCACGCATCAGGAACTACCAGGGACACATAGATTCCCCATGCATTCCTATGGAGGGCAGGCCAACCTCACCACACGCATGCACTTTACCCTGGGACACAGTGGAAAAGTGCGCAGAAGCCAAAAATCACTAACACCAGGTCACAATTAAAAGCAAAAAGTTTAGGGGTGAACCTGCCAGAAGGACCAAGTCCAACACCCCCTTTCTCCAACGATCTGCAATTGCGCACATCCGGAACACTCCTGGTGGGGAATTGAGGTCACTTTGCCTCCTGAGGTCCTCAGGACTAAAGTGGACTTCTTCCCCATGCAACAGTGAGCCAGGAGGTGCGTTTGCAGAGTGGTGGAGAAAGGGGACGTAGCCCCTTATGACCTCTCAGCAATCCAGTTGTGTGGGCCTTACTGGAGGTAACAGAAGGGCTAGTAGTCCTCCAGGGGCCCTCAAGAGCCAAGGGGACTTCAACCCCCAACTAGCAATACACTAGGAGGCTAGTATGCAGAGTGCTTGAGAAAGGGGGTGTGGCCTCCTACCAGGTCTCAGCAATCCTTGTGTGTCATCCTTGGGGGGCAACTAACCCTCCTGTTACCTTCAGTAAGTCCCACAAAGTGCTATTGCTAAGTGGTCTTCGGAGGCCATACCCTCTTTCTCCACCACTCTGCAAACGTGGCTCCCGGCACAATACTGGTGGAGGGATGAAGTCCACTTTACTCCTGAGGGACCTTGGGGGGCATGAATCCGTCTTGGTACCTCCTGTACGTCCTACACAGTAAGATTCCTGAGAGCTAGTCAGAGGCCTGCCCCCTTTCTCCACAGCTCTGTAAATGTAAGTACTACTTAAGAAAAACAAAGAAATTCACTGAAAAAAACTAAAGTTACAGGGATGTTACAGTTAAGAATTAGCATTTAAAAAACCTTAGAAATTAACTACGAAAACCAAAGTTTAAAAGGACGTTATAGTTAGGAAATTGAATTTAAAAAAAACATGGAAAGTAAGTGAAAAAAAACTAAGGTTACAGAGACATTGTAGATAGGCTGACGTTTCACTAGTAAAAAAACAGACAAAATCAAAAATTATAGTTAGTGAGCTACCTATAACTCACGCCCCTGAAATGCACTGCTTATAACTTCACATATTACATCACTCATGAAATGGTCAGTGATATCACTGATGACATTCAAATGACATCACCGATGACATCATCTATAGACTCTCTAACACACCTACTCCAACTTCTGCACTACCATCCTCAAAACAATTCACACACCAATACCAGTACTTACACGGCCACTCACTGATTCATATATCAGCACACACATCTACTCACTCACCCATACAGACACTCATATACCCACTCACTCACTAATACAGCCACTGACATATCCACTCATACACCTATACGTCTAATCAGAAACTGTCAGTCACTCATAACGCCACTTACACACCCGCTCACTCACCCATACAGTTACTAACATGTACTCACTCACATATACAGTCACTGACACAAGCACACACTCCTCCATACAGCCACTCCCACATCCACTCACATGGCCATACAGTCACTCACATACCGTCTCACTCATGTAAACTGACTTTCACATACCCAGTTGCTCACCCATATACCACTGACAGATCCACTCATTCATGACATAGCCACATACAAACACTCTTACCCAAACAGCCCCTCACACACATACTCACTAATCCATACACCCACTGAGTCACTTATCCATACAGTCAGTCACACACATATAGACACTCATACACCCATAGAGGTACTTAGACATTCAATCACTGACCCCTACAGCATCTCATGTACTCACTCCCACACCCATACAGCCAGGTAGATACCAACTGACAGACAGATACAGGCATTAACACAACCAGTGACTCACCTATACATTTACTGAGACACCTTATCACTCACTTATATAGTCAATCATGCACCCAATGATACATCCATACAGGCACTCATACACCCACTGATTCAGCCAAAAATTAAATAGTATATAATTCAGAAGGTAGTGTTGCATTTGTGAACTTTTTTTTATAAAACTAGTGAGATTGCAGTTAATAATTACATTTAATTTGATAGAGTGAGAAAGAATATAAAAACATAAAACAAATAAAAGTTAAGTTTGAAAAGTGTATTGTGTTGAAGTACATTGAATTCATGCTTTTTTTCTGCAGAGTCCTGAATCCAGAATGTTTTTTTAAAAAAGAGTATGAATGTTAAAAAAATAAATAAGATTTACTGTTGGGGCTTAGGGTGGCTCTAAAAAAGAGCTGTTGTTTTATTATGCCTTTGTTGGAGCTACATAGAAGTGCAGATGCACAGCTTAAGGTTGTTGAAAAACACTCTATTTCCTTAATCTGTGAAATTAATTCCATCATTTCTGTAGATGTCATGCATATCAAAACATAGATTGTTGTCATAGATGGAGCCCATCCTATGGTCTCTGTGGAAAGCAGAAACAGCTTTATTGACATTCCACCTAGCTTTCTCAATATGTGGACAGAATTGATTTGACCACTTCCAATTCTGTCTTTGGCATACATTAGTGTTAGACCTGGCACCTTCCATTTTTGCTGTTGCCTCATGGGTTTTTGCGGGTGTTAGACGCTTTAGGCACTGTGCCACTGCTGTCCAGTGCCACATTGCAAGTGCTCCCTATTGTAAATTCATGTATGGATTAGTGATTCCATGATTGCTGATTTGGTTTACTGGTCAGACCCTAGTACAGTGCACTCTGTATGCCCAGGGCTTGTAAACCAAATGCTGCTAGTGGGCTTGCAGCACTGGTTGTGTCACCCACAGAAGCAGCCTGTAAAAGTGTGTCTCAGGTCTGCCATTGCAGAGTCTGTGTGCAGTCTGGTACTGCCATGTTGACTGGGCAAGTGCACCCACTTGCCAGTCCCTAAACCTTCCCTTTTCTTCATATCAGACACCCCTATTCTAGGCACAAGGGCCGGGTGCATTGTAAGTATAAGGTAGCACAAGCCCTGATGTGTGTGGCATGTCTGAATTACAGCCATTTTCGTTTTTCACTATTGCAAGGCTACCTATTCCCCATAGGCAAGAATGGGCAGTTTGATTATTATATTTTATAATCCTAACTGACTCAGGGAACTAGGTAGAAATCGAGTTTAGTATGCCTGAACTCAGAATGATAAAATACATCTTTTAGTGTAGTTGGTTTTAACGTTCTGTGTTTGAAAATACCACTTTTAGAAAGTAGGTATTTTCTTGTCTAACTATCCAAGCCTGCCTCTGCTAGGTTGTGTATTTCTTGTCTGGAGTTTGAGTGACAGGGGCTGGGGGATTCCAGGAGACAGGGTGAGTCAGCCCAGTGGTGAATAGCGAGATCTGCATTTAGATGAGAGGGATGAGTTGCACCTGGGACCTGAATAGGGCTGTGCATTCCCTCCACAATGCTGGCTCCACCTCCTGTGGTGCGTCTGATGTCTCTTCCCTGCAATGTGAAAGGAAAGAAGTAGTTATGTAAACAGAGTGCTCCAGAACTGTCCAGAACTGGTTTGGATTAGGCAAAGGCCTCTCTGGCTTCAGAGAACAAAGAGAAACTGTATATAAAAGAGGGGACCCAAACCCCAGAAAATTAGATCACTTTGGACAACAAGAAGAAACCTTTGCCGAGGAGTGGAACCAGAGAGATTGAGGAGAGACTATCCCTAAGCTGAATTGCTGCTGGGGGTATTGACCTGCAGTGGTTGCCTGACTGCCAAAGAAAGGAGAGAGGAACTTTGTGAACTTTATTTCAACTTGTAAGGATCTCCAAGGGCTTGAGAAAAGAGCTTGCCTCCTGCTGAAGTCTCAGGGACAACAGACTTCAGCCACCAGCTCCCCAAGAGTTCTTTGGAAGTGCCTGAGGTTGTGCTGGACTTTCTGAGGAACTGCGTGTCGCAGGAGGCTGGAAGCGTGACTCAAGAACAGGAAGTGTGTCACAGAACTGCCGCTGCCGCTTCAAAACACAAAGGAGAAGAGGATCGACGGTGCAGCCGATGCCGGCGCATCACTGGAAAGCGTGTCGCAGAAGAATCGTGAGTCATTGCAGGGTCACCGTAGCACCTCGCATCACATGGGGAGAGGATCGACGTCGCAGCAGATGCTGCCGCATCCCTAGGAAGCGTGTTGCAGGGCCTGTCGCGGCTCATCGCTGGAGAAGAGGATCAACGTTGCAGCAGACGCCGCCACATCACCGGGAAGAGTATCGCAGAGCCTGTCGCGGCTCGCATCATTGTGGAAGCAACTCGTATCACCAGGAGAGAGGTTCAACGTCGAGGCAGATGCCGCTGCATCACTGGGAAGCATGTCGCAGTGCCTGTTGCGGCTCGCATCGTGGGGAAACATCTCGCATCGCCGGAGAAGAGAATTGACATCGCAGCAGATGCCACCGCATCCCCGGGAAGCATGTCGCATCACAAAGAAAGCACCATCTTTGTTTCTTTGCACCAGACGTTCAACGCATCACCGTCCTTGCAACACTTTCGTTGTATTGCGCTACGCATCTTAAGGTACATTGACTCAAAGTGTCGCATTTTAAGATCTAAAGAGAACTAAGCAAATTCTACCATTTTAAGTACAGTATTGCGGATTTTTGTCGTTTGTGGTCTTGTGTTAAATCTATATAAAAGAGACTTATTTTTAATATACAACTTGTGTGGTGTCCATCTGTAGTGTTGTCACTTGGTTACTGTATGTGTTCACAAATGCTTTACGCACTGCCTCCGAGATAAGCCTGTCTACTAGTGCCAAGCTACCAAGTGGGTGAGCAGGGGTTATTTTAGAAGTGTACCCCTTATCCTGACTAGACGCAAAGGTCCCTATTTATCACAGGTACCTACCTATGCCAACTAGAGACCCTTAAATCTAACAATTAGAGTATACAGATACAGTTTGAGGCAAAAGCAACATCAATTGTGCAAAGGTATCCTTCATTAGGATTTCCAACCCTACCCCAGTCAATGGGCCTAGGTCATTGCCACCACAGTGCACAATCATGAGGACAGGGGGTTGGAGATGCAAAAAGGTTTTAACCAAAGGCATTAATTGGTGCCACATCAATCCTCTCTGTGCAATCCATTTAATAACCACATTTTGTAAACCTAGGTCTTTGTCAAGACTTCTGTGTTCAGCATACCTTTTGCACCAGAAAACAAAGCTGTGCCCTACAATCCATACTGCAAGCATTTTGAAGGGATGTCTGGAAGGAATGAAAAGATGTCTGTAGCTGAGGTAGTCAGTTGGTAGAATGAGAGGTATCTAAAATGGTGGATAACATGCTGCTTTTAAGAAAACTGATAACTGATCGGCTGTTCATCAACACTGTGCACTCAAAAATAGGACGCATGTAACTTTCCTGACAAGGAATGTTTCTGATTGGCTATTAAAAAATGTTTGAAAGGTACAGTAGATAGGATAAGGTAATATTTGCATTTGTAAGCTTGTGTGCTGAATTTGAAAATATGGTTAACTTGCGACCTTCCGGTACAGTTGAATGTTGTAGAAATAGTTACTATGGAAACTAGGATTAAACAGAATGGGGTAAGGGTTGACACTTAACTGTGGTTTTAAAATGTGAAATGGAAACTTATATATAAGTGATATGCTACTAAATTAAGTTTTCTCAAATCACTATTATGTTTAGAAGTAGTGTGTTTTAAAAAAATAATACTGGTATTACTGAAAATAGGTTTTTGAACTCCTGTAAGAGTTTGCGGCCACATTGTGACACTACACTGTGGCACTGTGGCGGAGTCGCGACTCCAATAAATTACAGAACCAGTTTGGGCTTTTTTAGAAGACTCTTAGAAAGGGTTAATATGTCTAACCAATAGAAATGTGTTGCATTTTTTGAAATAATGAGGGAAGCATCTTGATTTGTTATTTACATTTATTTGTGTGCAGAAAGAGAGGAAAGGTTTGCCATTACTGGTTTTACCTTGTTGAGAGTGGTGCATTACATTTATTGTGTGAAAAGGAAAATCTTTTATGAGTTTCTGATACTTTATATTCTGCAATACTATATGAAAGGTGAGTTACAAATTTGTAAGGTGCGTTATGTTTTATGTAGCAGTGCCTCACTCTGTGTAGTGATATGTTTAACTTTGAAAAGCATTATTTTTAATGTTTGGATATTAGTAGAGAAGTGTGATGTTTGGAATATGTTACAAAATGTATAAATGTGTACTGTAGCTTCTTTTATTTTTACTGAAAAGACAACTTGAAATAGGTTTTGCATACTAATATGTGTATTTTGGTAGATGGATTAGTGATTATGGTAGCTTCTATGAGGTTTTGAAAAAGTATAGTTGGAGTACTCTGTATAAATGTAGGTGTCTGCTTGAAATGGGAAGTGCAGTCTATCAGGTTTAAAGGGCTGCATGATCTTGTAACCCGAAGTATGTCTCTACTTGTTTATGTATTTTCACACATGTTATGCATCTATTTGTATGTTTCTTTAACAAATGATGCCACTAATAAAAGGTATGATACATGTATGCATGCTTTGAGGAATATGGTGAGACTTACAACAGTGATATGTGAAGGGTTGCCGTTTTATATTTAGCTACGCCCAACACTCTGAGCAGTTGCTGAATAGTGAAGCTGCAGCATAAAAGTGAGGTTCAACACTTATTGGCAGAGTAATTAGTGATGAGGCTACTTTGTATGAGTCTGTGGAAAGGTACACTTGAAGTACGCTGCATAAATGTAGGTGTGTGCTTCAAATTGGAAGTGCAATTCTGTCAAGTTTAAAGGACTTCATGGTCTTGTGGCTGAGGTACATGTAATTTCACACGTGTTATGCATCTGAAGATGCTAGATGTATAAAACACTGGGATACATCTATTTGTATTTTTCTTTTATGTATTATGCCACTAGCAAAAGGTACAGATAAATAGAGGCTGGCTTTCTGGAATATAGTGAGGCTTACAACAGATATATGCAAAGGGTTGCTGCTTTATATTTGGCTAGGTCCAACACTCTGAGTAGTCGCTGAACAGTGAAGCTGCAAGAGAAAAGTGAGGTTTAAGACATGTTGGCAGAGGGATTAGTGATTAGGCTACTTTATATGAGTCTGTGGAAAGGTACACTTGAAGTAAGCTGTATAAATATAGGTGTGTGCTTATAATGGGAAGAGCAGTCTGTCAAGTTTAAAGGGCTGCATGATCTTGTGACTGAGGTCTGTCGCTACTTGCACATGTATTTTCACACGTATTATGCATTTGGAGATGCTAGACGTATAAAACACAGGTATACATTTATTTGTTTGTTTCTTTTAAGTATGGGGCCACTAGCTAAAGGTACAGACACATGCATGCATACTTTCAGGAATATGGTGAGAGTTACAACAGAGACAGCAAAGGGTTGCTGCGTTATATTTGGATATGCCCAACACTGTGAGCAGTCGCTGAATAGTGAAGCTGCAAGAGGAAAGTGAGGTTTTAGAAATGTTGGCACAGGGATTAGTGATTAGGTTACTTCGTATAAGTCTGTGGAAAGGTACACTTGCAGGATGTCACTTAAAGAAAGGTGTATCCTTGAAATGGGAAGTGTAGTCTGTTGGAGACGAGCTTGCCGGTGGCAGAGGCAGGCCCCATCCGCTTTTCTGACCGCTAATATTTTACTTGGCTTGCGCTGAATGAGAGCGTGGGTTAATAGTGGAGACTGCTGATTTTAAATATTTACTGTGGGGGAATTTTTAAGTCCTGTAACGCTAGCACATTATAGGGGCTGATTTTAGAGTCCGGGTGTGTCACTTACCTGTTGCACTCCAGCCCTGTTCCGCCGCGTCCATTGTGGGCGATTGATGCGGAGGGTGAGGAGGAGGCCAGCACTTCCGGGCCCACTGCAACCAGGTCAGCACTCTAGTTGCTCTGTCGCGCCTTCTATTTAATGCAGGGAGGGCTGCGGTCACTTTGTGGAGACGAGCTTGCCGGTGGCAGAGGCAGGCCCCATCCGCTTTTCTGACCGCTAATATTTTACTTGGCTTGCGCTGAATGAGAGCGTGGGTTAATAGTGGAGACTGCTGATTTTAAATATTTACTGTGGGGGAATTTTTAAATCCAGTAACGCTAGCACATTATAGGGGTTGATTTTAGAGTCCGGGTGTGTCACTTACCTGTTGCACTCCCGCCCTGTTCCGCCGCGTCCATTGTGGGCGATTGATGCAGAGGGTAAGGAGGTGGCCAGCACTGTTGGGTCCACTGCAACCAGGTCAGCGCTTTAGTTGTGCTGTCGCGCCCTCTATTTAATGCAGGGAGGGCTGCGGCCACTTTGTGGAGACGAGCTTGCCGGTGGCAGAGGCAGGCCCCATCCGCTTTTCTGACCGCTAATATTTTACTTGGCTTGCGCTGAATGAGAGCGTGGGTTAATAGTGGAGACTGCTGATTTTAAATATTTACTGTGGGGGAATTTTTAAATCCTTTAACGCTAGCACATTATAGGGGCTGATTTTAGAGTCCGGGTGTGTCACTTACCTGTTGCACGCCCGCCCTGTTCCGCCGAGTCCATTGTGGGCGATTGATGCGGAGGGTGAGGAGGAGGCCAGCACTTCCGGGCCCACTGCAACCAGGTCAGCCCTCTAGTTGCGCTGTCGCGCCCTCTATTTAATGCAGGGAGTGCTGCGGCCACTTTGTGGAGACGAGCTTGCCGGTGGCAGAGGCAGGCCCCATCTGCTTTTCTGACCGCTAATATTTTACTTGGCTTGCGCTGAATGAGAGCGTGGGTTAATAGTGGAGACTGCTGATTTTAAATAATTACTGTGGGGGAATTTTTAAATCCTGTAACGCTAGCACATTATAGGGGCTGATTTTAGAGTCCGGGTGTGTCACTTACCTGTTGCACTTCCGCCCTGTTCCACAGCGTCCATTGTGGGCGATTGATGCGGAGGGTGACGAGGAGGCCAGCACTTCCGGGCCCACTGCAACCAGGTCAGTGCTCTAGTTGCGCTGTCGCGCCCTCTATTTAATGCAGGGAGGGCTGCAGCCACTTTGTGGAGACGAGCTTGCCGGTGGCAGAGGCAGGCCCCATCCGCTTTTCTGACCGCTAATATTTTACTTGGCTTGTGCTGAATGAGAGCGAGGGTCAATAGTG
Source organism: Lissotriton helveticus (assembly GCF_964261635.1). NCBI lineage: Eukaryota > Metazoa > Chordata > Amphibia > Caudata > Salamandridae > Lissotriton > Lissotriton helveticus. The sequence goes on from NC_136061.1 coordinate 450,478,430, forward strand.
GAGACTGCTTTTTTAAAGACTTACTGTGGGGGAATTTTTAAATCCTGTACCGCTTGCACATTATAGGGGCTGATTTTAGAGTCCGGGTGTGTCACTTACCTGTTGCACTCCCGCCCTGTTCCGCTGCGTCTATTGTGGGCGATTGATGCGGAGGGTGAGGAGGAGGCCAGCACTTCCGGGCCCACTGCAACTAGGTCAGTGCTCTAGTTGCCCCGCCCCACCCTCTATTTAATGAGGGTGGGACAGCGGCCGCGCCGGTGGCGCGCCAAAGGCGCACCAAAGGCAAGCCCGTCTGCGCCTGGCCGCAGCCGAATGGGGCCCGGGGCAAGTAACCCTGCACAAACTAAGCGGGGTCCCACTCACTATGGGAGAGAAGAACTGTTACAGCTATGCCCTCCCATAGCAATGGCTTGCAGACATTCCATGGAGGCGCCGCAATTGAGAAGCTGCCGGCATTGCTCCTTTACGAGAAGTAGGGAGCAAGGTGGGTGGATAGGCAGCAAGCTGCTCTTGGGTGGATTAGTGAACTGTAGATCCCTAAGTAAGCACAGCTTTCAGATCTGGGAGCTTCTCTCCGATGAAAAGCTCGACGTACTGTTTCTTACGGAGACATGGCTGGGGGCTAACTCAGACCCTGATATAATTGAGGCCCTCCCCCCTGGTTACACTATAGTTATCACGAAAACACCTTATGAATGCAGTCTAGATCCATTACAGGTGAATAACTGTGAGGCAGGCCACTTTGTGCTAAAAATAGGTTCTAAGGGCCCGATGTAGGTAATCCCAGATTACCGATTCTTAAATACCGAATCATACCGATTCGGTATTTAAGAACTGGCAATCGGGATTTAGGTATTTTTACCGATTTCATTACCGAAACGGTAAGTTTCGGTAATTACCGAATTGGTATTTACCGATTCGGTAGTTGCCATTCATTCCTATGGGCCTGTAGGCCCATAGGAATGAATGTCAAATACCGAATCGGTAAATACCGATTCGGTAATTGGGGGAAACATTGAAGGGTGGCAGGGTGTCACTTTGACACCCTGTTGCACCCCTCAATTGTGCATGGGTGCACATGTTGCACACATACATGCCCTTAGGGCATATATGTCTGCAACATGGCACCTTTTTAAAAGCAAAAAAAATGCTTTTGAAAGGTATTTCATTATTTACCACCAACTTCTAGTTGGTGGTAAATAACAACTTCTTAAACCCCTGTAGCACTGATTTAAGTGCTACCTACATGTCAAAATACAGAATCGGTAATTTTACTGATTCAGTATTTTACAGAATCGGTAAAATTACCGATTCTGTATTTTAACATGCCCCTACATCTTCATCTACAAATACCGGTCGGTAACGGCCGAAAACGCCCGTTACCGACCGGTATTTGGCCACCTACATGGGGCCCTTAGTCCTCTATTACGGGGATCCTCCTTTACCGACCTCCTGGAGGGCTTGGCAGTTTCAGGGTCAGTCTACAGGAGGGTATTGCCCACTTGGCGATCAGGCGTAATAGGCTTCTTGTGTTGGGCGACCTGAATGTCCATTTGGAAGATGTTCTGCAAAAGGAGGCATCAGAGTTGCGGCAGGATTTACAGACTATGCAGCTGGAACTTAAATCATGTGCCCCCACTCATAAGCATGGCCACTTGTTAGACCCATTGTTTGCCAATTGGGATGGGGTGGAGGTGGAGTCCCCGTTACCAGTTCCCTGGTCGGACCACTTCCTGGTACCTTTTAGCATTAACATAACAATGGATGACGCATTGAGGGGAGAAAACAATAACTATCCCTGTAGGAAATGAAAGAACTTCTCGCAGGACTCCTTTAATAGGGTGCTGAGGGAAGGTGGACCTCCGGGAGGGTCCGACAGTGAAAGCGCCAATAAAAATCTGGATGAGCGTATTTTGAAGGCCCAGAAGAGACTGGAAAACATAGCTAGAAAGTCCAGTTCCTGGTTTACTCCGGCCTTGCAGACGGCTAAGACCAACTGCAAGAGATTAGAAAGGAGTTGGAGAGAGGGTTTTAGAAGTCAGGAGAAAAGACTGTACAGAGAAGCTCAGAGGAAGTATCAAGTGTTACTGAGAGGGGCTAGGGCCGCCCATTATAAAAACAGAATTGGGGAGGCTGAGAACTCCTCAAAGGAACTTTTTAGAATATTTAAGGAAATTTCCACGGTGGCTGGTACGAATGCTCCAAGTAACGAGGACTGAGTGCAATAGAGTAGCGGAATTTTTCGCACGGAAGGTTACGAACATCTATGCCTCTTTCACTAGCAGTCCTAAGAGTGGTTTGGCCTTTGAGGCAAGGTCGGGAGATAGCGAAGTGGAGTGGAGTCTGGAATGTTTTACAGTCCCGCCTCCGGAAACTCTGGGAAGCATTTGTCTTAGTATGAAATCCGGGTCTCCAAGAGACCCTGCACCTCCTAAGGTGATAGGAGAGAGCTTGATGATCCTAGAGCCTTACATCAGACATGTTCTGGAGATCTCCTTTGCATCGCACACACTACCAACGGCCTGGAAGAGAGCTGTAGTCCTACCGATCAGGAAAAAGCCCAATATCAGCCATGATGTCCTAGAAAATCCCAGACCGATTTCACTTTTGCCTTACGTAGCCCAGGTAGCGGAGAAAGTAGTTAATACCCAGGTGATAGCGCACCTGGAGGGGGCCAACCTCCTGCACCCGACTCAATCGGGTTTTCGCACGGGATATTCCACCGAAACCACTCTGTTAAGAGCAACTGAGACCATCGGGCAAGGAGTGGATGCCGGTCACACCATGGCACTGATAATGCTCGACCTAAGCGCGGCGTTCGACACTGTGGCACATTTCACCTTGCTGCAGTGTCTGAACAGAGGCGGTGTTTCGGGGCCCGCTCTGGGATGGCGGAAGTCTTTCCTGACAGGCCGCAGCTTTCAGGTCCGTAGCGGGTCCTTTCAGTCTACAGAGGTGGCTTTAGAGCAGGGGGTGACTCAGGGCTCTGCCCTGAACCCCACTCTGTTCAACTTGTATATGGCCCCTCTGGCGGAGGTGGTACAGGCGTTCGGGGTGGAGTTAGTATTGTATGCTGACGACACCCAGTTTCTGATCTCCCTACCCAGTCTCCCTCGGCCGAGGCTTCCAATTTTAAGGCCTGCATGCAGGAGCTGGCCTCCTGGATGAGTAAGAACTGCTTAAAGTTAAATGGAGGCAAGACCGAGGTGATGGTGGTAGGTGGGGATGGTACCTGCTGGACTGCTGATTGGTGGCCACAATGCCTAGGCCCTACCCCTACGCCTAGTAAGGAGGCTAAGAATCTAGGGGTATGGATGGACCCTGCCCTCTCCTATGAAGCTCACATCCGGCGATTAGTGGGGAAATGCTTTGGGGTCCTAAAAACATTAAACAAAAACATTGGATTTGCTCCCACGAGAAGCCAGACAGACAATGACCCAGGCTTTAATTACGTCCCGCTTGAATTACGGGAATGTTTTATATCTGGGAGCATCTGAAAAGAATCTTGGACGCTTACAAGTCCTGCAAAATGCGGCAGCCCGGTTGGTTTTGAGATTACCCAGAAGGGTGGCATCTAAACCAGCCCTCGCAGCTCTTCACTGGCTCCCCATCAAAAAGATGGTACTGTTCAAATCCCTTCTCATATGCCATCGTATTCTATGGCACAAGGCTCCTACGTACCTGGGAAATTTGGTCACTAGATATGTGCCGGGCAGAACTCTGAGATCGGTAGGGACGGGGCAGCTTGAAATCCCTAGGATCAAGAAAGCCAGGATGGGAGGTCGTTCGTTTAGATTTCTGGCCGCCCAAAACTGGAACAAACTTCCGACATGTCTCAGGCTGGAAAGGTCGGAGACTAGGTTTAGGAATCTCCTCAAAACTTATCTGTTTACCAACTAGCGTCATCAAGAGTTGTGATGGCGGACTCTTCCTTGTGTTAACGGACTGGTTTCTCCCTCCACAGCGCGGGGACACGCCGAGATGGCGTAACCAGGCGCTATATAAACTCCTTTATTATTATTATTATTATTAAGTTTGAAGTACTGCATGGTCTTGTGACTAAGGGTTGTCTCTACTTGTATATGTCTTTTCACACGTGTTATGCATCTGAAGATGCTAGATGTATAAAACAAAGGTATACATCTATTTGTATGTTACTTTTATGAATGATGCCACTAGCAAAAGGTACAGACACATGTATGTATGCTTTCAGGAATATGGTGAGACTCACAACAGTGCTGCTTTATATTTGCTTAGGCCAAACACTCTGAGTAGTTGCTGAAAAGTGAAGCTGCAAGAGACAAGTGATCTTCAAGACATGTTGGCAGAGGGATTAGTGATTAGGCTACTTTGTATGAGTGTGTGGAAAGGTACTTGAAGTACACTGTCTAAATGTAGGTGTCTGCTTGGAATGGGAACTGCAGTCTGTCAAGTGTAAAGGTCTGCATGGTCTTGTCACTGAGGTATGTCTCTATTTGCACATTTATTTTCACACGTAGTAAGCATCTGTAGATGCTACATGTGTGTAACACAGCTATACAACTATTTGTATGTTTCTTTTAAATGTGATGCCACCAGCAAAAGGTATAGGCTTCATGTATGCATGTTTTCAGGAACATGGTGAGACGTACAACAGTAACATTGGAAGGATTGCTGTTTTAAATGTTGTATGTCTAATATTCTGACCATTCGGTGAAAAATGAAGGTGCAGTAGAAAAGTGAGGTTTAAGACATGTTGGTAAAGGGATTAGTGATTTGACTATTTATGTATGAGTTTCTGGAAAGGTCATATGCCATATAATTGTATGTGTCTGCCTGAAATGGGAATTGCAGTCTAAAGGTCTACATGGTCTTGCTTCTTTCTCCACCTTTCTTCCTCTTTCTGCACTTCTCTTGCCTCTTTCTGTATTTCTCTTGCTTCTTTCAGAAACTTTCTTCTTCTTTCTGAACTTCTCTTGCCTCTTTCTGCTCTTCTCTTGCTTCTTTCTCCACCTTTCTTCATATTTCTGCATTTCTGTTGCCTCTTTCTGTATTTCTCTTGCTTCTTTCTGCACCTTTCTTCCTCTGCCTTCATTTCTCTTGCCCCTTTCTGTACCCCTCATGCCTCTTTCTGCAGCTCTCTTGCCTCTTTAGGCACCTCTCTTGCCCCTTTGTGCTCCTCTCTTCCCTCTTTCGGCACTTGTGGTGCATGTTTCTGTAGTGTTCTTGCTTCTTTCTGTACTTCTCTTGCTTCTTTCTCTTCCTCTTTTGACTGTTCCTCTTTTGACTGTTCTTTGTACACCTGAGATACTTGTTTCTGTAGCGCACTTGCTTCTTTCTGCACATTTCTTCCTCTTTCTGCAGTTGTCTTGCCTCTTTCTGCACCTCTGTTGCTTGTTTTTGAACATCAGTTGTTTCTTTATACACTATTCTTGTTTTTTTCTGCTTCTCTCAAGCTTGTTTCTGTACCACTCTTGCCTTTTTCTGCACCCGTCCTCCCTGTATTGCACTTCTCTTGCCTCTTTGTGCATCTTTTTTGCATCTCGGTGTACTTCTCTTGCATGTTTGTGCACCTTTGTTGTTTCTTTGTGCACCCCTACTTTTCTTTTTCTGCATCGCCTTTGCCTCTTGGTGCATTTCTCACATTTTTCAGTAGTTGTATTGTTGTTTGTGTATTTCTTTTAGCTGTTTCTAAACCTATCTTTTTCTTTCTGTCCTTTTCTTTCTCTTTCAGTACCTGTTTTCCTCTTTCTGTAGTTGTCTTGCTTGTTTCTACACTTTTGATTTTTTAATAGTTATAAAAAGATTAGCAATGTAATTGTAAATAATTGCTTACTAGTTATTATGAATATTGAGATGTAATTCATTTAAAATTGTTAATTAATGTAACAAATTATTGAAACTAATGTTTGTTTTTTAGAAAAATATTTTGTTTGGATTACAAATTGAAACATGGAAATAGAAGACAACTAAGAAAACAGAAGTAATTAAACAAAACTAAAAAGAGTGCACAGGAAAAAGATGAAAATGTTACTCAGGATAAAGACTGTTCATGTAAGAACACTAAACAGTTTCTTAAAACAGCAGTTGCAAAGAGATTTTTTAAAAAAACAATAATTTTTAAAGGAAAAATACATTTTTACAACAAAACGCAACTAAAAGTAGAATTGTAATGGTAAAAAACATTCATTTTTGGGAAAAAAACATGTTACAAGGAGACAAAAACAGTTTTGAGAGATACGTGTATGACTCTTTCAGTGTAGAGTAATTCTAAATTTAATAAAAACTTATAAAAAAAGTATAAAAAAAGATCAGCAGCGTATAAGAAGAAGCAACACATTGAAAGTGTAGTAGATACTGGTTTTGAATTTAAACAAAAACTTTATATTAGTATTGAAGAGAATGAGAACATTGGATATGACAATTGTATTTATGAAACAGAAAAGCAAAAGAAGAAGACTTGTAAATGGAAGTAACTTTTGAAGAACGTTTACTGATGAATGGAAGCACACTTCTAGTACTGTGCCTTTCATTTAATGAAGAAAGCTATTTTCAATAGAACACATTAGTACATACAATTGATAATAGTGGTTGATGCTATGAAATGAAAGATGGTTGTCTCATTCCAAAAGAACAAATTGTTGATAGGAGTGCGGAAGAAGAAATAGCTGAAGAAGCTCAAGGAAAGTGTACACAAGCTCCTGTATATGAGTGGGATTGTAGCTGTATTTGCAGTATTCGACAGGAATCTATTGACATATTATGACTTTTTTTACGAGATTATGCAAAAAAAATTCTTAAACAGAAGATTAATATGTTACAAGGACTAGATCCATGTAAAATAAGAAAATATACTAATTTGCAAATTCATTCTCTGGCTTGTCTTTCAAGAAAAGTGTGTCAAAGTACTTTTCATCATTTAAGAATGTTAGCAGTACACGAATCAGAAATGCGGAAGTTTGTAAGGAGACTCTAATATGTAAAAAGTCCTGCATTATGTTTCAGTGAAATGAGCACAGCTCTTTTGCACGGTTCAGTATCAGTCGTACAAAAAATTTGTGAAGAAATACAGTTTCGTTTTTTGGTTCACAAAAGGAGTGTAGAGAAAGTAAGAGCTTGACAAAGGTATGTGTTGAAGAACACGGCAAAGAGATTAGTATTTTTTTAAATTACAAAGTTTAAGACAGTTTCACCTAAAAAACCAAACTATTTGTTGTCCACATACTTGCTATAGAAGCCAAACTAGGAATGTTGATTTATGTTTAAAAAGTAAAAAGGAAAACAATGGCAGCAATTTGGTGCCTATTTGTTGGTAAAAGGTTGGTTTGAGTTGGCTACTGATCAAGTTATTTGTTAATATTGTTACAACAAATTAGAAAAACACAAAATGCATCTAGAGCAGTACATAACAATTTAGAGTTGGAAGCTGTTCCTCAGGAACTGGCAGATTTGAATGCACATGGGTCCTTTCTTGTTCAACCTGTACACCCATTTTAGCTCGTATGGAGCCTAAAACAGGTAAGCTGCCACCAGCAGCTTTACAAAAAGGTCTGAAAGGAAGAGTTGCCTACTTATCTTTAGATTTTAGAAAAAATATTGAAACTGCTAGTGTAGACAGTGAGGAAAATGAGCCAGTAGTTATTCTAGTAAATGGTGTGCCAACATAGAGTCGAAAAATCTTGCAAGAGTTTGTAGATGTGAATAAACTTCAAAAGGCTCAATTATATCTGGTACAGAATAATATTTATTATAAGAATGTAAATGTTGATGAACAGGTAATATGCTTAGTAGATGAAACAGAAATTCCAAGTGGCCAAATAGAAAAAGTAAACAAGTACAAGAGTGAAGATATTTGTGAACATTATTCTATACATCTTCTACATTCGAAGGAAATGATTGGACACAGTATGGAATTTATTATTTTTATTTTTTTATTTTTTTATTTTAAGAGTTTTGTATCACACTGGCCAGACCCGAGGTTATCAGAGCGCTTCACAACATATTTTAGAGTAGAAGACACATATAGAGGGACAACAGAGAAGAGTAAAAAAAAAAAGCAAAAGGTATGCGTAAAAGTTCGACGGACTCCTTGAGTTTTGTGTCCTTGAGGTAGGGAGGTCCTGAAATCACCTTGATGAGTGCACAATGTCCGGGGTACAACCTCTTTCATTGAGTTTTGCGTTCTTGAGGTAGAGAGTTCCTGAGACAGCGTTGATCAGTGCACGATGTCCTGGGATCAACCTCTTTCCATGGGGAGGGAATGAGGAGGGGATAGAGGCAGTGGATTTAAAGTGCAGTAAGAGGTAGGATTGTGATGGAACCTTGTCAGGTGCCAGCGGACTTCCGGTTTGTGCGTTTCCTCTGCAATTCTTGTTTCGGGAAGGCACGGTTGAGGTAGAGGTCTTTTAGGAGACTTTTGAATTTTATAAAGGAAGGGATAGTCCTGATATTGACTGGGATGGAGTTCCAGGTTTTGGGTGCGTTTCCAGAGAAGGATCGTGCTGCGGATTTTTGTTTGTGTGTTTTCCTCAGGATGAGTAGGAGGGTGTCGGAACTCCTGAGGTTTCTTGTCTGGCCAGCTTTTTTGAGTTTGGAGGCCAGGTATTCCGGTTTCCCTATGTGCAGGGCTTTGTGCGTGAGGCAGGCAGTTCTGAAGCAGGCACGCATTTCAACTGGGAGCCATTTTAGTTCTCTGAGGGCGGGAGATAACCGGTCGTATTTCTTAACCCCGGAGACCATTCTGGCAGCTGTATTTAGGGTTGTTTTGAGTGGCGCTAGGTGGGATCGAGCTGTGCCTGGGAGGGCTACGTTACCGTAGTCGAGTCTAGATAGCATTAGTGATTGCATGGCTTGTTTGAGGTCCTTGGGTGGTACGAAGGGCTTAAATTTGTTGAGAAGCTTTAGAGATTGAGGAAGGCACTCTTTGCAGAGATCTTGATGTGGTCGGTCATGTTCAGTTTTGCATCGAGGGTGAATCCTAGAGATTTTACCGAGTTGACTAGGGTGAGATGCAGTTGAGAGCATCGATTGATTTCAGCCATTCAATGATTTGGGGGTTCTCTTCGTTGTTGGAGATAAGGAGGATTTCGGTTTCGTCTTGATTGAGTTTAAGGTGGTTTATTGCTAGCCACTGTTGAATTTCTTTGAGAGTGTTGTTGAGTCTTTGAATGTCGTTGAAGGAGGAGGTTTCCAAATAGATCTGGGTGTCGTCTGCGTATAGGTGAAAAGGGATGTTGACTTCTTTGAGGAGGGTGGTGAGAGGTTCCATGTAAATGTTGAACAATTGAGGGGAGAGCACCGAGCCTTGGGGGACACCTCTGTTGACGGGGTGTAGGTCAGACCTGAAGGATTTGATTTTTATTCTTTGTGCGCGGTTGTGTAAGAAGGAGGAGAACCATTCTAGGACGACGCCATTCGCACCTACTCTGTCTTGAAGAGCCTTGATGAGTAGATTGTGATCCACCGTGTCAAAGGCTGCCGATAAGTCTAGGAGAATAAGTAGGCAGCATTTGTTAGCATCAAGGGATTTGTGGATGTCGTCCATGATGTTGAGGATCGCAGTTTCAGTGCTACAGCCTTTTCTGAAACCTGATTGGTGGCGATCTAGTAGGTTGATGTTGTCCATGTGCTGCGTCTGTTGTTTGAGAACACACTTTTCCATAATTTTGGATAGGAAGGGGAAGTTAGAAACAGGTCTGAAGTTGTTCAGGTTGGTGTGGTCTAGGCCTGGCTTTTTCAATAGAGACGTGACTTGGCCTACTTTAAGGCATTCTGGAATGCTGCCTGTTTTCAGGGAGCTGTTTATGATTTCGTTCCAGAGTGAGAATTTCAACTTTTTGGATAGTTGGGCGGGTAGATGGTCGAGGATGGGAGATGCAGGCTTAGAGGAGGAGATTAGTTTAAGAATCTCTACTTCGGGTACAAGGTTGAAGGATTTCCAGGCTTTGGAGGGGGGCTTTTTCGTGTACGTTTCGGTTGTTGGGGTTGGGTTTTTGCAGGCGGGGTAGAGGTTTGTGTCAAGAGATAGTTCAATTTTGCTGATTTTGTCGTTGAAAAATTTGGCGAAGTTGTTGCACCGATCTTTGGAGGCCTGGACTGGGGTTGTAGACGTCCTGGAGGTCTGTTGCCTGATGATGTTAAAGAGATCTTTGGGCCTGTTTTTCGCATTGTTAAGGGCGGTGCAGAAAAAGTTGCTTTTTTCCTTGTTGATATGTTTTTTGTAGTTCCTTCGAGTTGCTTTGAGTTGCTCGCAGAGGCTTGAAGAAGGATTGTTTCTCCATAAACGTTCAGTAGCTCTGAGTTGTCTCCTTTCAGCATTGATGTCCTTGTTAAACCAGGATCTTGTAGGACTATTCCAAGCTTTTTTCAGTTTCAAGGGGGCAAGTTGGTCTAGAATGGACACCATGGTTGTGTTGTAGTGTGATGTGAGTTCAGTTGTGGAGCGACCATCAGGGTAAATGGGCCGGAGCATGCTTATTTTTTCTTCTGTGATGTTTCTCGTCCACGTGGGGGGATTTTGGATGGGGGGTTGATGCATGATCGGTTGTGTGATATGGAATAGGATTAAGTGATGATCTGACCAGTCCACTGGTAGGATGTGATCAATTGTGATTGCGTCGTGTTGGGCGATGATGGCATCCAGGATAGCCCCTTTGTTGTGTGTACCTTCTGAGCAGTGTTGGGTAAGGTTGTTGGATTGTAGTAGCTCGTTCAGGTTTTGTATAGGTGGGCTGTTTTTGTCATTCCAATGCAAGTTGAGGTCACCCAGAATTAGGTTGTTATTGTCTCGGAGTGCGCAGTGTGCAATCAGGTCTGACAGGTGTTCAGTGAAAGTGGGGGTGTTGCCTGGGGGATGGTATAGGAGATGGCATTGCAGTACTTTGTTGTTACTGGTGTTGAAGTTGGCGGTTAGACATTCAAAGGTGTTGTAGTTGAAGGTGTTTATTTGGGTCACAGACAGGTTGTTGTTGTGAACGATTGCTACGCCTCCCCCGCTTTGGTCTTTTCGGTCCTTGTTGATGATTGAGAAGCCTGGGGGTACGAGGGTGTCCAGAATAGGAGGCGAGCAGTCATTAAACCATGTCTCTGTGATGAAGGCTATGTCAATGTCATGGGTGAGAATGGATTCAGCAAGCTCTGTGGCGTGTTTTGTGGCTGATCTGCAGTTTATGAGCATGCAGTTAGTAGAAGGTGGCTCTATTATTGTTTTTATCTTTGAAGGTGCAGTGGGGATGTTGATGAAGGAGGCTGGGGGTCCATGGAGTTTCAGAGTGGAGTGGTCTCTTCTAAATCCAGTGATTACCTGAATCGTGGATTGGGGATTGGAGGCAGTGGGGTGTCGTACGAGGAGGCCAGATCAGCCGCTTCATCCGGGGACATAGGCTCCACAGTTCTTTTGGGCTTAGTGAATGACTCGAGAGGGGGGGAGAGGTCTCACTAGGTCGCGTGGCCTTGACATGCCTTTGGTGTGCAAGGTTTGAGAGAGTGGAAGTGTGGTCGTGGTTTTTGGATGGAATGCGGAGCGGAGCGAGGTTGCTTAGTATGACGTTGAAGCCCTGTGTTATAATAGCTAATTGGCTTTCAAGCAGGGAGAGCCGACGCTCCGTCTCCTCTTGGGTTAGGGTGGATGGATTCTGGGTGGGGTCTACCTGGAGGGGCGAATGCCTGACAGTGTTGTGTTGCCTTCTGGTCTTTCTTGTGTTATCCGTGGGGGCTTTGGGTAGAGGCGTGAGGTGCAGGTGGTCGTGAAGTGGCATCTGCTTTCTATTGCAGGCAGGTATAGGAGAGTTATTGGAGGTCTTCGTTTGTATAGTGAGGGCGGACGGAGTTGCGTGAGGTGGATAATGCAAGGTGGGCAGTTCGCAGAGGTGAGCCTGTGGGGGCCAGGGGGACTTGTTCTTGGTGCCAGAGGTGCTGTTGGTGGAATGAGAAGTAAGAGGAAGGGGGTTTATGATGGTGGGTGCCGGAGTGTTGTGGGAGCTCCTCTGGGGAGTTTGGATGTCGGGGTAGTGGGGGTGGGATGGGTGGGCGAGATGTGTATGAGCGGAGGCAGTCCTAAATGAGGAGAAGAGGGAATCAAATGTCTCAAGGTTGTCGTCATTGGCTTGGATCAAGATTGTTCCATTGTAATAGATGGTCACTGAGGTGTTCCCCCTTCTAGTCGAGCGATTAGGAATAGGGAAAGATAGTTTGCAGCTGTGGGGTGTATTTGTGGTTTTGTTAATGTGGAGTTGTGATCTGAGGGTGGAGATCCATTTTTCGGGTCTTTCCGTGTGAAAGATGAGGTCCATTTTTACTTGGCCTTTATAGGAGCAATGATATATGTCTGCAAATAGTGATTCGGGGAATTGCCTGATCAGTTTAGGTTTGAGGTTTTTTCTCGATTTTGGTGGGAGGTTGGGGGGGAGATTAATCGAGAAGGAGTTCGGGCCTGTGCGGTTTGACGTAGCTCGACGTGAGGGGTTTGGCATAGGTAGGTTTGATAAAGGACATTTTGACTAGGCTGGGGGAGGGGTTGGTTCCTATAGGGATTGGAGTGTTACACTAGCATAGGGGTCATGTGGGTTAGGAGGTGGCCTGGGCTGGTGGGGAGGTGGTAGGCTCTAGGCTGTAGTGGTAGCTTATTCTGGACAAGGCCGGCCGGCCGGAACAAGGTGTAAAGGTGTGTTTGATGTGAAAGAGGACTCACCAGAGCAGTCTGATCCTCTGTGAGAGGAACTCCTTCTGAGAGGCCGGCTTGGGAGCAGGTGTTGTAGAGATCGTGATTGCTCGCAAAGTTGAATGCCCAGGGGATTAGTGAGTAGCACAGAGAGAGATCCTTGAGGAACCAGAGTATTAGTGTGCTTTTCCTGGTGGTGTTTGTCATGAACTTCAATATAGGGAAGCTCTCCAGGGCGGCGGTTTCTGTGGAGGACTCAAAAGCAATGGGTACTTGTGTTGCTTTAGGCAGCTATCTTGTGGAGCTTTGTGCTGTGCCTTGAGAATGCGTGCAGCCTGGTGATCCTGGGGGGATTATCAATGACAGATCCTCATCTTGGATTTTTGGGTCCAGGCGCTGCGAGGCTCAGCAGTAGCTTGAAGTGCGCTAGCTTAAGACCTCTTGATATCCTTTTCGTGGCCCTTGCAGGTAGGAGCTCGCAATTGCCCCAATTAGAGTTCACTTTCAGTCAGGCGTTGCGGGGCTCAGCAGTTGTTCACGCTCCGTTTTCCCCGTTCTTAGTTTTTTTTTGTTTTTTTATCCCTTTCTTTCTTCTTCCCTCTCCTTTAAAAAATAAAATAAAAATAAATCTTTTTTTTTCCTCCTACTTCCTTCTTTTCTTTCCTATGAGGGGCCTCGGTTGCTGGTGCTCACTTGTGGCCACTGTGGGGTGTTTAGTGACGCTTGTAACCACTGTGGGGTGTCAAATAGGGTTACAATTTGGCAGACATTTTGGGACAGGCGCTGCGGGGGTATCACAGACGAAGTCGGGTGGTTGAGGGCCCACCCCAGAGACTGTTTGGTGGTTGACTGCAGGTCAGGATTCACTGGGGTCCACCTGGGAAACTGAGGTTTATTTGCAGCAGGTTTGACCAGCCTGGTTAACTTTAAAGAGATTCCGTACCTTGTGCGGCCATTTTGGGGTCAGGCGGAGCGGAGCTCATCAGCCGTTCGTGCTCCTTTTTTGATCCGATTCTGCTCGTGTCGCCTCTGCGGATGCAGCGGTCTGGTTTTGGGGCAGTCTGGACTCTCGCGGCCTGAGAGGGGGGACCTTAGGTCGGCAGGGGTCTGCGTCATCACCGATCACTTACGAGGTGGCAGTTTCCCTCGTAGAGATGTCGGGGCACAGAAACTCCACACTTCGGTTCCAGCTGATGGTGGGAGCTCGATTCAGGTATTTGCCCTTGGGTTAGAGCGGTAAGTCATCGTTCGCTCGTTGCATAGATGGCGTGGGGGGGAGGGGGAAGCCTGGGATAACCTTGTCGCGGTGATCCAGTGCACGGGAGCTCAGTTTCATAGCTCACTGCCCTCGGCCATCTTATTTCAAATGAAGGAAGCATAGGGAACTCCTATGAGTGTATGGGAAAAAAAGTTTAGAAGCTTGTTGTTTACCACAGCTATTCCCCACTGGAGAAGGTGGACGATTTGATGTGTGAGCTGTACGGATTCCAGCTTCAGAATAACACTCGACAAGATTGTACTCTGAAAATCCAAGATCTCAACAGTGCATTCCATATATATTTTATCTTCTGTTTGAAAGTGATTTGTCTGCACTTTCAAATGCAGTGAAGCAAATATTAAAAACAGGAGTTTATCTTCCACATGTTTTTCCAAAAGAATTCATGGACAAAGTTCACCAAAGAGATGAAAAATTAGAATCTCAGTTAATTAATTAGATGGCATGTCAATGTGGTACCAATGAATATTAGTTTTGTCATCACAGTGAACTTGTATGTTAAGAAACTTAGGTACCCTCACATGGTTGGTAACACTTAGCTTTGCTGAATATGCGTGGTACGATTTACTTGAATTTCTATGAGAAGCAAACTCAAATGTAAAAAATATTGAATCGAAGACAACTGGAGAAATGTGTTCCTTGAATCCTGTAAATGTGTGCAGATATTTTAATCATAGGTTTGAAGTTATGATGTCATTTATCCGCAATAAAAATATTCCACCTCTTGGAGAGGTAACAGATTTCTTTTGGAAAAAGGAGTACCAAGCCAGAGGTGCTTCTTGAATAGACATGCGATTATAGATAAAGAATGCTCCAAAATTTGGAACTGATTAAACTGTTTTGTCTTTCATCGAACTGTATGTTACATGTGCCATTCCAAGAGAAGGAGGAGAAAAGAGCTTGACACAACAGTTTTTACGTTTTCAAAGTCATCGATGTGTAAAATACGGTAGACAAAAATACAAGTGTAAAGGGAAATTTTCTACAAAATGCCTTTTTGGATTGCAACATCCAATAATTTCTAAAGGAAGAGTAAATCGTTTTTGTCAGCAGTAAGGAATACATTAACTCGGAAATCTCCAAAGAATACATACAGCTTAAAAAGAACCGAAGAATCAAAGTATATTATAGACTACAGTCCAGTTATTTTGAAAATTAGGAATGTAAACATGGGTATTCAATACGTTCAGATGATTCAGTTGCTGTTGCTCGCTATGTTACATCACATATAACCAAATCTGAAAAGACAGAGATGTGAGAAGAGTCTTAGTAACAAATTGGACAGCTTTCGCTTGAAAATGCTTTCCCATCGAGAGATTGGATCCTATGAATGTTCAGATCACTTGAGTTCTGCAAGTTTATATTCAAAGTCAAGAAGTATCATTTTGGCAAGTTTACTTCTTGTCTCCACACACGAAATAGAGTATTGAAATTGTTACAAGAAATCAAATATTTAGCACAGAATGAACCAGAAAGTACAGATATTGTTAAACCTAATATGTTGGATGCATACTATCTCAAAAGGAGTCCACATCTCAAAAACCTATGTATGTATTAATTACTTCAACATTGCAGCTTTAAAAGAAAAGTTACAGGCAATATATAAGAACGAATATCCAGTAATTGAATGTGATGGGTGTATAGTAAACCATGCCGAAGGAAATCTTATTAACCACAGAAAGCTCAATTGCTAAAGTCCAGATTAGAGGGAATTTTTCTATTTAGCCCTTCTGCAACTGTTCAAGCCTTGGTTTAGTGAAACGGAATTACTTGGAGATGTCGACTGCTTTGAAGATTCTTTTAATGCAAGTAAAGATTCCATTCAGTGCACACTTTTCCCTACATATCTACATATAAATGATGAGATTGAACAAGAAAGTACTATTGGAGCTGAAATAGCAAGAGAGAGTTCAGAAGATAGTCAAAGTTCTGGTCTAGGGTTAAATTACCTATCCCTCAGGCAGTGCTGGCAGGCCCGGTGCGGATGGATGTGAGGCCTGCTGTAGAGGTGACTTACCTCCACTGTAGCAGTGCTGGAAGCCCTGACGCGCAAGGATGTGAGGTCTGCTGTAGAGGTGACTTACATACACCTCTGGCAGGCCTGACACAGGGATGTAAGGCCTGGTATAGAGGTGACTTACCTACACCTCTGGCAGTGCTGGCAGGCTTGGCACACAGGGATGTGAGGCGTGCTATAGGGGTGAATAACCTACGCCTCTGGCAGTGCTGCCAAACCTGCCACACAGGGATGCAAAGCCTGCTGTAGTGGTGAAGTGACTTACCTACGCCTCTGGCAGTGCTTGCAGGTCTGGCACACAGGGTTGTGAGGTCTGCTGTAAATGTAAATGTAAATGTAGCGGTACTTGTAAAGCGCACTGATACTCCTGAGTGTCCTGGCGCTGTACTCATACCGCTAGGGAACCCTTCCTGGTTTTTCCCCGTGAAATGTCCACTCCTGGGCATCCCCAGGGTGCAACCAGGCATCCCTAGCGCTGTAGGGGGCCGTTGTGGAGACTAAGCAAGCTATTGCCCAGAGTTGCAGCGTGGGACCCATGCTCAGAGTAGGCACCGAGGCGAGAAATCAGGTCAGGGGAATTATGAGCCCAAGATCCGCCGAGACCAGCCAAGGCGGGAATTGAACCCTGGTCCCGGGCCAGACCTCTGCATCAGGGTCTGCCGCTCTAACCATTGAGCCACACTTCTCCACTGTAGGGGTGAGTTACCTATGCTTCTGGCAGTCCAAGCAGGCTTTGCACACAGGGATGTGAGGCCTGCTATAGAGATGACTAACCTATCCCTCTGGCAGTGCTGGCAGGCTGGCACACAGGTATGTGAGGCAAGCTGTAGGGGTTCCTTGCCTATGCCACTGGCAGTGCTGGGAGGTCTGGCGCACAGGGATGTAAAGCCTGCTGTATGCATGATCTTCCTACGCTGCTGGCAGTGCTGGCAGTTCTGGTGCAAAGGGTTGTGATGCCGGTTATAGGGGTGACTTACCTACGCCTCTGGCAGTGCTGGCAGGCCTGGCACACAGGGATGTGAGACCTGCTGCAGAGGTGATTTACCTGCACCTCTTGCCGGCCTGGCACACAGGGATGTCAAGCCTGCTGAAGGGGTGCCATACCTACGCATCTGGCAGTGCAGGCTGGGCTGGCACACAGGGATGAGAGGCCTGCTGTAGGAGTGACTTACCTACGCCGCTGGCAATGCTGGGAGGCCTGGCACAAAGGGATGTGAGGCCTAGGCCTCTAGCAGTCCTGGCAGGCTTGGCACACGGGGATGTGAGGAGTGCAATAGGGGTTCCTTGCATACGCCACTGGCAGTGCTGGGAGGTCTAGCGCACAAGGATGTGAGGCCTACTGTAGAAGTGACTTACCTAATCTGCTGGCAGTTCTGGTGCAAAGGGATGTGAGACCTGTTATAGGGATGACTTACCTACGCTTCTGGCAGTGCTAGCAGACCTGGCACACAGGCCTGCTGTAGAGGTGAAGTGACTTACCTATGCCACTACGAAAAATATATATATACCAACCCACTCTGTTTAGTTTTGCTCTAAGTCATTAGCAACAGATCAAGCTCAATTTTGATTTGTTAGGTATATTTATTTTTACCTTCTCTTTTAAATGCACTTCATAGAAAAAGTCAATCGTTTCTATGTCAGAAAAAACAACACAACATATATAACAAATATACACATTAACTTATACATACCATTTATCAAAAAAACATTATTACATACATGTAAACATTCACTGTACACTATACACTAGACTTTCATTATATACAACCTCACTTATACAAATCTATTTTCATCCGTTCCTATGGCAAATATCAACTCTTCGCCTTATTGACAATCAATGATTCCAATCAAAGGAACAGTAGTAGACAAAGTCATAGTCAACAGGAGATAACACTCGTTATCAATTCTATGAGTCAATAGTTGTTAGTATTTTAAAATTGTATCTCCGTTCTGCCGACGCGTTTCGAACACCACACAACAGTTATGGGTTCTCCTCAGGGCTTTGTCACTTCTATCTGCATGTGTATAGAAAAGAAGAAAAGCACCAAACGGTGTTTCAGTGTACATTCTCTAGCCTCATATGTCTGCATGGCTTACAATATACTGTGTTTAGTCCATATTACCTTTCATGTGGCTGTGGTAGTCTTATGTTCGGTATTTAGATCTTTAGAGCTGCAATCTAAAGAATCATTCTATTTAGAGCCAGACTTGGATTGAGCCTTAAGGTTACTTTAACAAAACACTGCGTGACATACCTTTGTTTAGTCTTGTGGGTCTGTTTATGGGCGTCTCCCTATGGCTCGGACACACTTTTCACCTATGGGCAATGCAGGGTTGGTTTAGTATGTGTAGGCTTGTATAACCTCTCAAATGCGTACAACAATTTACAACTCTATTCCTACCTTGTTCGGTGAACCGATCACTTCAGGAGCGTGTCACTCCATGTTTAAGTTAGTTTCTGTGTGCGGGCAATCTATGGGAGAAAAATGGGTTCTAAGTACACTTCTTGCTATTTAAATGGAAGCTGAGTCCGGTTCGTTGTGCATCTGTACTGACCTTGTTTATAATGGTCCTCAGGACTCTTTTTGAGCGCACTGCGAAGTTCCCTTCAACTCACTTCTAATGATTACACTGTTTTGGAAACAAAGCAGGGCGCGCGTTATTTCCCCTTTCTTAGCGCGTTTCCTTCCACCTAAGGTGCCCGTCCCAAGTCGTCTCTCCTTACCTCCTATCTGCCTCGCTGCAGCTCTTCCTCACTTCGCTCTGGAAGGAGGCGGCCAAGTAGCTAACTTCCTTATGGCGACCATGTGACCTCAGGAATTCTGGGAGTTGTAGTTTGGCTATATTCGTACCTAGATTTGCATTACCTGGATTACAGATAGATATCTTTTAATGCCCATAGATTAGTGCTTAGGCATTGCCTTAATATTAATTGCTCATTCCTGCATTGCGAGTCAGTAGTTTCTCGTGGAGCCCCATGCAAACTTCCATCTTTACAATCTTGAAACCTCGGAGAGGGTATTTAATCCAATTTGTGTGCTGTTCAATTTTAGAATCAGGTACGCTTCTTTTCTCAGCAATGTGTCTTCAATATCAATTGGACCTTTGCCTCCTGATTGCACTATGGCACACAGTACAGTCCATTTAAAGTCCATTTCGCTGTGATTTAAGTCCATAAAGTGTTGGACCATTGGCGCACTCAGTACCTTTTTTTTAATTCTTGACCTGTGTTGTGTTATCCTACTGTTGACCTGCTGTGTGGTTTTCCCGATGTACATTTTTTTGCAGGCACAGACTACTGCGTACACTACATTACGTGTCCTGCAGTTCGTAAATCCGTGGTTCTTCCATTTCACGCCCCTATGTTCAAACTCGATCCCCTCAATTGTTGAGTCACATGAGATGCAATTACCACATTTGTGGTGGCCCTCGATTGGTTTAAGGCCCCATCTGGAAAGTAGGTCACTTTTAGGTTTGGCGGTTGCTACATCCGCTCTGATTACACATTGGCCAATGCTCCTATTCTTTTTGTAGGCGAAAATGGGTTTTGGAAAAGCACATTCAAGCTCCTCCAGCAGGTGCCAGTTCTTAAGGACCATTTGTCGTACTTTGTGCGTGTCAGGTCCAAACGTGGTTACACATACCAACCTATCCAGGTCGTGTTTAAAAAAAAAAAAAATTACCTATGCCACTGGCAGTGTTGACAGGCCTGGCACACAGGGATGTGAGGCCTGCTGTATGGGTGACTTACCTACGGTTCTGGCAGCGCTGGTAGGCCTGGCACACAGGGATGTGAGGCCTGCTGTTGAGGTCACTTACCTAAGCCTCTGGCAGTACTGGCATGCATGGCACATAGGTACTGTTTTTTTCACATTTCAAGAACAAAATTTTTTTTAAGAATCTTCGCCCTTCGCCCAATGCATTTCGGGACGAGCAGTCCCTTCGTCAAGGGCAAAGACCTTTTCAAAAAAATAAAATATAAGCTTTCCATGTTCAAAGGAGGTAATATGTACAGCAACTTCAGAACCTTTCTGTTAGATCTGGGTGTCTTTAGTTGGCAATGGTATTCACCTTTGTCCAAATAGGAACCCTTGCTTCTAAGTCAGGATAAGGGGATTACACCCCTGCTCATCCCCTTGGTAGCTTGGCATGAGCAGACAGGCTTATCTCAGAGGCAGTGTGTTAAGCATTTGTAAATTTACACAGTAATACAGTGAAAACACTACAGATGGACACAACACAGGTTTAATAAAAATAAGTATTCTTTACACAGATTTAACACAAGACCACAAACGACAAAAATCTACAACACTGTACTTAAGATTGACTTAAAGATCGTAAAAGTTGTTTACTTCAAGTTGGTGATAAATGCGACACAGTTCTCACAAAAGTACCTGGATGCGTAACGCAAAATAAACAAAAGGTTCGCAAAGGGAGATGCGCCGATTCCGTGCTTCGGGGGAGATGATGCGTTGCGCCTCAATGCTTGCGCAGAGTAGGGGATGCGTCGTGATCCTTACCGGTGAGGGAGTGATGCGTAGGTACTTGGCCTGCGGCCTGGTTGCAATGCACCAGATGGCGCTTCGATGCGATGCAACAATCCTGGTGTGAAGCAAGAAGATGGCGCCCTTGATGCGACGATGCGTCGATGATGCATTTACGCCCTGGCAGCCTTGCGATGACTTGGTACTTTGGTGCCACGACAGGCCCTGTGACACGCTTCTTCAGCGATGGCGACCCTCTTGTTGGCGTCACGCTTCTCCGGTGATGCGACAGCAGACAGCTTTGACGAAGACACGCTTCCTAGGAGATGCGGCGGCAGCAGGCTTCTCCGGCGATGCGACGATTACAGCTGCTGTGGTGACATGCTTCTTCTCGTTGCGTCGCGCTTCCAGCTTCCATCGACACGCAGGCTTCTGCAGGTAGAATTCCCAGCAAGGAAATTCAGAGGGAAGCTGGAGGTGAAGTCTTTTGTGCCTGGGACTTCAGCAGGAGGCAAGCACAAGTTCAAGCCCTTGGAGAATATTCTGTAAGATGAAGAAAGTCCTTAAAAAGTTCCTTCCCCTTTTCCTTGGCAATTAAGAAACCACTGCAGGCCAACCCATCAAAAAGCACACTGGCAGAGAAGCAGTTCAAACTCCTGCAGCTTCCTTGGTTCTTCTCCTTGGCAAAAGGTTTGTCTTGTTGCCAGAAGTGATCTAAAGTTCTTGGGTCTGGGTCCCAATATTTATACTGCTTTTCTCTTTGTTCTCTGAAGGCAGAGGGGCCCTTGCCAAGTCCAAACCAGTTTTGGAGCACTCTGTTTACGTGACTCCTTCTTTCCTTTCACAGTGCAGGACAGAAGCATCAGACGCCCCACAGGAGGTGGAGCCAGCATTGTGGAGGGAAAGCACAGCCCTGGAGCACTTTGTTGACATGATTCCTTCTCTTCTTTCACAGTGCAGGGCAAAGACATCAGCCACACCCCAGGGGGAGGATCCAGCATTGTGGAGGGAAGGTTCAGCCCTATTCAAGTCCCAGGTGCAACTCCTCCCTCCCATCTAGATGCAGATCTCCCTATTCACCACTGGGCTGACTCATTCTGTCTCCTGGAATCCCCTAGCCCTGTCACTCAAACTCCAGACAAGGAATACACAACCTAGCAGAGGCAGGCCTGGATAATTAGACAAGAAAATACCTACTTTCAAAAAGTGGTATTTTCAAACACAGAATGTTAAAAACAACTTTACTAAAAGATGTATTTTGTCATTCTGAGTTCAGGCATACTAAATTTGAAATTCTACCATGTTCCCAGAGTCAGTTAGGATTATAAAATGTAATACTCTAACTGCCCATTCTGGCCTAAAGAGAACAGATAGCCTTGCAATAGTGAAAAACGAAAATGGCTGCAATTCACTATTAGGACATTCTGCACACACCAGGGTATGTCCTACCTTATACTTACAATGCACCCTGCCCTTGGGCCTACCTTAGGGGTGACTAATATAAGGAAAAGGGAAGGTTTAGGGACTTGCAAGTGGGTGCACTGACCAAGTCGACATGGCAGTCACAGTCTGCACACAGGCCTTGCAATGGCAGGCCTGAGACACATTTTACAAGCTGCTTCTGTGGGTGGCACAACCAGTGCTGCAAGCCCACCAGCAGCATTTGATTTACAAGCACTGGGCACACATGGTGCACTGTTCTAGGGTCTGACAAATAAATCAAATAACCCAATCATGGAGTTGCCAATTAGTACATCAATTTAACATAGGAGCACTTGCACAGTGGCACTGAATAGCAGTGGCACAGTGCCCAAAGCATATAACCAGCAAAAACATATAAAAACAGAGGAGGCAATCTGCCAAAATGGAAGGGAGACTCACACCAATGATGCCAGGTCTAACAATTTCACAGTATCATCTGTATGCAAATCAATTTCAATGTGAATCCCGCGAGCCTTCCATATCTTAAATGTTTTCACATTTTTTCTCGGTCAAAAGCCTAGTCATATATAATTTTTAAAACCAACAACAAAACCGTTTTGTCCCAGTCTCGTTAGTCAAGTGATGTCAACAACTATTCTTCGACTGAACTGCCACTTCACCCTTCGTGTAGTAAGTATTTCTAACAACAGAAGAATCCTTACTCAAAATGGGCCAGATGTAGGTCGAAAAATACCGGTCGGTAACGGCCGATTTCGGCCGTTACCGACCGGTATTTACAAATGGAGATGTAGGGGCCTTAAAATTTACAGAATCTGTATATTTACCAAATCGGTAAAGTTACCGATTCGGTAAAATACAGATTCTGTAAATGTACCGAATCTGTAAATCAATATGTAGGTGGCGCAGAAAACAGTGATTTAATTAATTGCGTGTTTATATAGCGCTAGGAATCGACTCCCGGAGGAGTATCTCCACGCTTCGACCGCTGGGGAACCCGTCCTGGCTCACCCTGAGAGATGGTCCCAGATGGGTATCTCTAAGGTGCGACCAAGCATCCCCGGCGATCTGGGGGGGCCGTTGTGAAGATGAGGCAAGCTGATGCCCAGAGTTGCCGCGTGTGGTCTCTGACTAGAGTAGGCACCGAGGCGAGAATTATCGAGTCCGCTGACCCTGGTCCACGACCCTGCCGCGTCGGGAATCGAACCCTGGTCCCGGGCAGTTCTCTGCTTACAGGTCTGCCACCTCTAACCAGTGAGCCACACTTCTCCACAGGCCACTTACCGATTCGTTATTTACCATGTAATTCTATTGCATGGTAAATAACGAATACCTGTGTACATGCACATCTGTGCATGTACACCTGTGCCATGTGGCAAACATACATGCCCAAAGGGCACACAAGTCAAAATCAGGGGTGCAACAGGGTGTCAAAGTGACACCCTGTCACCCTTGCAAAATCGGTAATTTTACCGAATCAGTATTTACCGATTCGGTAATTGACATTGATTCCTATGGGCCTACAGGCTCATAGGAATCAATGGCAATTACCAAATCTGTAAATACCGATTCGGTAATTACCGAATCATACAGATTCGGTAAAAATTACTGAATTTTTACCTACATCTGCTTTACCGAATCTAGAATACCAAATCGGTAAAATTCGGTATTCTAGAGTCGGTAAATCAGATTTACCTACATCTGGGCCAATATGTCTAGTTATGTGTCCACCATATCAATGCCGCCAATTGCGTTGTTTCTTGTGAAAATAAATATACGTGCATGTTTAGTAGCCTAGAGTTCCGTAAACACTTTATGCCCAACCGACTCCACCACACCGAGCACGTACCTGCCTCTCAGATATTCCCAGCTTTTACACCCTCAAGTGTGTTGTTTCAAAAGCTGAATTCTGTAACAATATAATAATGAAGGTCGCAGTTACTCATAACGTTCTCTGCTTTACTAAACTTAGTCTAAGCACTACTATAGCATATAGCCATTCATCCTACGTGACGCGATATAATGTTCTCGGTGTATGTGTTCAAGATAGCAAAAGTTTCAGTAACCTGTCACCACGTTTGCGTGCGTAAATCAAACTCCGACATCTTGTGAGACTTCCTTCCCATCTCTTTTACGGGCTCCATTTTACAAAGTATTTTCTGTTACGATTTTCAAAGTAATGAAACTGATCTTATCCTAAAGAACTTATATTAATCCTCACAGGGATGTGAGGCCTGCTGTAGGGGTGACATCCCTACACTTCTGACAGAGCTGGCAGTCCTGGCACACAGAGATGTGAGGCCTGCTGTAGATGTGACTTACCTACGCCTCTTGCAGTTCTGGCTTGCCTGGCACACAGGCATGTGAAGACTGCAGTAGAAGTGACTTACCAATAACTCTGGCAATGCTGGCAGGCCTGGCGCAGAGGGATGTAGGCCTGCTGTAGAGGTGCTTTACCTACGCCTCTTGCAGTGCTGGCAGGCCTGGCACAAAGGGATGTGAGGACTGCTGTAGGGATGACTTACCTACGCTTCTGGCAGTGCTGGCAGGCCAGGCACACAGGGATGTGAGACCTGCTGAGCGGGTGACTTACCTACACACCTGTGAGGCCTGGCAGGCCAGCACCCAGGGATGTGAGGCCTGCTGTAGAGATGATTTACCTATGTTTCTGGCAGTGAGGGCAGGCCTGGCACAAAGGGTTGTGAGTCCTGCTAAGAGAGTGACTTACCTACGCCTCTGGCAGTGTTGGCATGCCTGGCTCACAGGGATATGAGGCCTGCTGTAGAGGTGACGTACCTACGCTTCTGGCAGTGCTGGCAGGCCTGGGGCTAAGGGTGTGAGGCCTGCTGTAGAGGTGATTTACCTACGCCTCTGTCAGTCCTGGCAGGCCTGGCACACAGGGATGTGAGACCTGCTGTAGCGTTGAAGTGACTTATCTACTCCTCCGGCAGTGCTGGCAGGCGTGGCGCCCAGGGATGTGAGGCCTACTGTAGAGGTGACTTACCTAGGCTTCTTGCAGTGAGGGCAGGTCTGGCACAAAGGGTTGTGAGGCCTGCTAAGAGGGTGAATTACCTACGCCTCTGGCAGTGCTGGCAGGCCTGGCTCACAGGGATATGAGTCACTATAAACAAAACACGCCTTACCTACAGTTAATACATCCAAATTTAATGACCAGCAGGGATAATCTGATGAACCATCTAGATCCTCCAAGTGTGTTAAATAACACTAAGCTCATGGGTCAAGGATGTAGCTTTAAAGAAAGGATAGACACAGGTTCCCACAACCACAAAAAATGTGTGAAAGCAGAGAGAGTGCCTCATGGACGTAACTCCCGAGGGGGTTCCTGGTTTGCAATGCCCAGTATACCCACTTCTCATCATCGGTCACTCTCTCTGTGTGCAGTGTACAAAGATGACCAACAAATAACAACAACCAAGTGTATAAATACTAGTGGTGGTATGTACAGATAATATCCAATACCAAAATGCACCTGTGTAAATTGAGTACGACTGCACCTATAACCCAAACAAAAAATGGATAAACCAAGATGTAAAGTGCAACCAAAGTTGGTTTAAAAAGATTTTTGGTAAGGGTTGCTAGCTCTCAATCTTTATTCTGGTGCTGCAAGCCTTCCAAATAAATAAAAAACAAGGTAACGGCGCAGGTGACAACGTGATCAGCGTGGGTGGCGCAAAGTGACTGGTGCATAAATATACAGTGAGTAATAGGCACAAAATGGTTACAAGTGACTTCAGGAGTTAGTTTCTACTTCGGTTCAATGTACCTTTCGTGAACCACTTTGTGTGATGCGCCTATGATCGCGCTGGAAGGTCGACGGCGTTTCGATCCACATGAATCGGGATCATCATCAGGACTGGGTTGGGTCGAAAGGCAGTGCTGGATAGGAGGACACGGGTATTTAGTCGCCGTGCTCCGGAGCGTCAGGAGTTGCTGGCAGTGCTGGTAGGCCTTGCACACATGGATGTGAAGCCTGCTGTAGATGCGACTTACTTACGCATCTGGCTGGCCTGGTCCACATGGATGTGAAGCCTGCTGTAGAGGTGACTTCCCTATGCCTCTTGCAGTGCTGGCAGGCCTGGCACCCAGAGATGTGAGGCTTGCTGAGGGGGTGCTTTACCTACACCTCTGGCAGTGCTGGCAGGCCTGGCACACCGAGATATGAGGCCTGCTGTAGGGCTGACGTGACTTATCTACGCCTCTGCAGTACTGGCAGGCCTGGTGCACAGGGATGTGAGGCCTGCTGTAGAGGTGACGTACCTATGCTTCTGGCAGTGCTGGCAGGCCTAGCGCACAGGGGTGTGAGGCCTGCTGTAGAGGTGACTTACATACGCTTCCGGCAGTGTTGGCAGGCCTGGCCCACAGGGCTGTGAGGCTTGATGTAGAGATGCCTTACCTACACTTCTGTAAAGCCAGGTGGGCCGGGAGCATCGGGATATGAGGCCTGCTGTAGGGGTGACTTTCCTATGTTTCTTACAGTGCTGGCAGGCCTGGCACACAGGGATGTGAGACCTGCTGTAGGGGTGAGTTACGTACACCTCTGACAGTGCTGGCAGGACTGGCACACATGGATGTGAGGCATGTTCTGGGGGTGACTTACCTACGCATTTGGCAGTGCTGGCAGGCCGGGCACACAGGGATGTAAGGTCTGCTGTAGGGGTGAAGTCACTTACCTATGCCGGTAGCAGTGCTGGCATACCTGGCAAATGGGGATATGAGGCCTGCTGCAGGGGTGACGTGACTTACCTACTCCTCTGGCAGTGCTTGCAGGCCTGGCACACAGGGGTGTGAGGCCTGCTGATACCATTCTACTGGCTTTTCTCTCAATCTGGGAAAATAATTTGTAAGTGATATTATATCCTGTCTACTCCATGAACATGTACATATCCTCCTCCTGGTATTTCTCTCATAGGGAATTCATTTGCAACTGTCTCTTTTTCTCTGACTGGAAACGCTAATGTTTATTTGTCACTAGTCTCCTCTTTCTTCTTTGCCCATTTAACTCTCCATTTATTCACATCTCCCCATTTTCGTAACAAAACAATTAATTATTTTATTTGGGTTAACCTTCCTGCAGTGTTCATGTTTTCAATGTCTTTTTCTGAAAAGTCTACTCTATAGAATTTCTGCAATGATTTATTCTTTGCCAATTCTATTTTGATAGAAATAGCCAAATGTTCCAACTGATCATGTACTGACATCGCTTTCCATGTTAAACTTTTACACATAAACATAAGTTCATCATCTTGGTACGTCTTTAATCTATCTGTTCCAATTGTTCCAATAATTAATTCTTCCATATCCACTTTTAATTTTGCTACATCCAATACTTTAGGTTCATGTTCTTTTAATTTCAAAGTTTTAATCCAATCACTTAATTCCTGCTCTGATGGTCCTACAAGTGCCTGCGTTAAATCTATTTTCTCTATGCTCTTTTCAGGTGTAGCAGAGTCAGATTCTGCTCCATTCGCATATCTATAGGGTAAACTCCGATTACAAGTTAATTCAGGCTGATTTACATTATTGGATCGTCTAATTTCTGACAAATCTGGATAAATGTTTCCTTTTAATTTAAGTAAACTCTGTTGTAAAGGGATTGTCAAACTTGGCTCTTTTATTCTTTGATTCTCAAACACTAGGATTACAGGTCCTATTGTTACTGGAACTGTTACTGCTTCCATATTTTTCGTAAGTTCCTGTATCTGTTCTGTCAATGCATTTGTAGATCGTATATATTCAGCAGTACTGACTTGTTCTTCAGTTTGGTTTTCTACCCTATTTACACTTTTTCGTTCGTTACTTTGCTTGGGGATACCAGTAAGTCTTGGTTCTGTCATTGAAGTACTCGGATTATATCTCACTTCTACTCTTTCTGGTACATTTCCAAAATTAAAAAATTGCCTTGGGGTTTCATTAATCCTTTCATCTACAGGTGGCGCATTAGGTGTAGTCCATAAAGAACCTGGTTGATACAGTGGTGGTCTTCTATTTAATATTTCTTCTAGTACAGCATCCTCTGATTCACTGTCACCATAACCTTCTCTCCACCATGAAGGTTTCTTCCTTTCTTCTTCGTAATAGTAATCCATTTTTCTGTAAATTCCCTGTCTTTCGGGCACTTCCCTGTTGCTAGTCCGGAACACCAACCTATCACAGCGCGGTTTACACTAACGCACTAATTAGAACAAGATACATTTTCCTAGTGCTTAACCAATAGTATCACTGCTTTTTGTGATGAGCCTATCAGCTCTTACTATGTCTTGGTCTTGAGGACCAATCCCAGGGAGGCACTTTTGACGTCACCAGTGCTCCGGCTTCTGCAGCGCCGACTGACCCCTCCTTTACAGATTTTTTCTAGAAACTGTATTTACAAGATATTTGACTAAATCGGTTAGTAACTTACACAAAACAACTCCATTTGTATGTTTCGCTAAACAAAAGTGATAGTCTTCTCAATCATACAAGTATTCTGTATTTCTGGTAGACAGAGCTTACCTCTTCTCTACCACAGAATTTTACACTCGCCGATAAAACAGCGCTTACCTCTGCCTTTAACCTTCTCACAAGCTCGGGTTAAGCTCTACTACTGTCTCAGCGATAAGTTTTAAATCAGGATACGCAATGATCCCTGTACTTGAAAGACAAGATTTTATAGACTGTCCTCGCTATACATTTATCCTTTCACAGGTAGTGTCCCTAAACAGTGATATACGACGATACCACCACAGTATACAACAATACTACTTCTTTGAAACAGGCTTTGCGATGTGTGACTTCATTGACACACTTCCTCTGCTTGCAGACAGAGGCACCAGCTTCACGCAATACTCGGAAGCCTTTTCAGGACTACATATAACGCAATACGTTACTAACAGATGTTAGTCATAATTCTGTACATCAAAACTCTTATATGACACTTTATACATATTCCTTGCTAATTCTATAGCAACCAATGCTCTGCTTATTACTGATGCAGCGCTTCTCCGGAAATAATTTCTAAATCCACGTCACCTCTCTCTGAAGTATAACTTCTAACATATTATCATCAGTGGGGCCCATAACACTGCAAATGACTCATAAACACTTACACTCTACTTCATGGTTCAGTGAAATTCAAAGGAAAAGCTGCTGTATCATAGTGGAGTATCTAAAACTAAAATTGAATATTTATACTATTTACACCTGCAGTTTAGATGCGTTTACCATGGTTTTCATCAAATACAACATTTTATTTAGACACACCACCATTGAGATCAATGGATCTGCTAGTAAAAAATTAGGCGTAGGAAAACTCAAGACCAGCTTAATTCTCCATTTATCCTATTTTTATTAGGAGCAAAATTCAGCATGTCTAAGATTATTCACCTTATTTATTTCTTTATTTAAAAAAGACAACATTTAAAGAATAAGGGTTTAAATTCAAAATAGCTAGATTCATTTATTTAAGAAAACTCCTTATTAGACATTTTCATTTTATTTTATAAAGCAAGAATTAGTAAAAGACAGATAGTTCCCAAATAATAACTTATTCTCGTAACATCCCTGGCTAAGCTCTCAGCTAAAGTGCATCTCCCTGTGAAAGGAATTTGAAAAATTATTCGGAGTCTTACGTCTCAGGAAAATCAGCATACGGACAGCATCTCTGGAGGAATTTGAAAAGGAGTTTTTTCTTCAATAAAATCAGCATTTTTGATACCTTTTTCACTAGCTCTATCTATCTAAAAGTGTAACTTTCAGCCTAAATTTGAGCTCTGATTGGACAATTTGGGGTGGATGAACATCATCTCGTCATCATAATATTACAATTTCCTTCCGTCCGTAATTTTCTAATGGGTCCTTTGTTTGGCCCAAGTTCGGCCTAGTCCTCTTCTCTACTCGCAACTTTAGCATGTATTCCCACATTCGGTACCATTGTGCTCATCATTTTGGCAGCCATCTATACTTCCAGGCCATTATGTCCTTGAACCGTAGTCACTCCAGGCACAAGCAGCTCGCATTCAGACTTTGCTCGCGCATGCGTATTTCTTTTGTGAACACTTCAATCGAGTGACTCCATTTTCTTTTAGGCCTCACGAGTCAAAATGGGAACTTTCATAGAGACAAACACAAACAAACTTTAATTTTAAATAATTTGACCCTTCTGTTCACCGCCCCTCTTTCTAAAGTTTTCCCTATTAGTAATAACCTAGCAAATAGCCACATTTAAGCGTAATATACTCAATTGTCCTCGCGTTTTGCCACGATAATACATAAACAAAAGCACATTTATGCTACATTCCATTATCTTAAAGCTGCTCATTAGTTTATGACATGAAAAAATCACATAATAAGTTAATTATGATTGCAACATTAGCAAAATTAGTTCCCACGTGTATTTGTGAAGGTGCATTTCTTATTCTAAGTTGATTAGTCACGTATACCATTCCGTTAGTACAAATTATGGTTATGGTAGTGTGACTTTGCAAGGGGTACGCCAAATTGTGCTTCTCCACCTCGCTCCATCAACTTACCTATGCCCCCAGGAGTGCTGGCAGTCCGGGGGCACTGGGATGTGAGGCCTGATGTAGGGGTGACTTACCTATGCCTCTGGCAGTGCTGGCAGGCCTGGCGCACAGAGATGTGAGGCTTACTGTGGAGGTGACTTACCTATGCCTCTGGCAGTGCTGGCAGGCCTGGCACACACAGATGTGAGGCCTGCTGTGGGGGTGATTTACTACGCCTCTCGCAGTGCTGGCAGGCCTTGCGCTCAGGGATGTTGGGCCTGCTGAGGTGGTGACTTACCTATGCCTCCGGCAGTGCTGGCAGGCCTTGCACACAGGGCTGTAAGGCCTGTTGTAGTAGTGACTTACCCATGCCCCGGGGAGTGCTGGCAGTTCGGGCGCACTGGGATGTGTGGCCTGATGTAGGGGTGACTTACCTATGCCTCTGGCAGTGCTGGCAGGCCTGGCACACAGAGATGTGAGGCATGCTGTAGAGGTGACTTACCTATGCTTCTGGCAGTGCTGGGAAGACTGGAACAATGGGACGTGTGGCCTTCTGAGGGGGTTGCTTACCTAAGCCTCTGGCAGTGCTGGCAGGCCTGACACATAAGGATGTGAGGACTGCTGTAGAGGTGACTTACCTATGCTTCTGTCACTGCTGCTATGCCTGGCGTACAGGGATGTGAGGCCTGCTGTATGGGTGACCTGACTTACCTACGACTCTGGCAGTGCTGGCAAACCTGGAGCAAAGGGATGTGAGTCCTAATGTAGAGGTGACTTATCTATGCATCTGGTAGCCCTGGCGGGCCTGGCGCAAAGGGATGTGAGGCTTGCTGAAGAGGTGACTTACCTACGCCTCTGGCAGTGCTGGCAGGCCTGGCACTAAGAGATGTGAGGCCTGCTGTGGAAGTGACTTATCTATGCCTCTGGCAGTGCTGGCAGGCCTGGCACACAGGGATGTGAGGCCTGCTGTAGGGGTGACTTTCCTACACCTTTGGCAGTGCTGGAAATCCTGGCGCAAAGGGATGTGAGCCCTACTGTAGAGGTGACTTACCTTACCTATGCTTCTGGCAGTGCTGGTGGGCCTGGTGCAAAGGGATGTGAGGCATGCTGAATAGGTGACGTACCTACACCTTTGGCAGTGCTGGCAGGCCTGTTACACAGGAATGTAAGGCCTGCTGTAGGGGTGACTTACCTACGCCTCTAGCAGTAGTAGCAGGCCTGGCACACAGGCATGTGAGGCCTGCTGTAGGGGTGACTTTCCTATGCCTCTGGCAGTGCTGGCAGTCCTGGCACATAGGGATGTGTGGCCTGCTGTAGAGGTGACTTACCTATGCCTCTGGCAGTGCTGGCAGGTCTGGCACACAGGGATGTGAGGCCTGCTCTGGGGGTGACTTACCTTCACCTCTGGCAGTGCTGGCAGGCCTGCCACACAGGGATGTAAGGCCTGCTGTAGGGGTGAAGTGACTTGCCTATGCCTCTGGCAGTGCTGGCAAGCCTGGCACACAGGGATGTGAGGCCTGCTCTAGGGGTGACCTACCTACGCCATTGGCAGTGCTGGCAGGCCTGGAACACAGGGTTGTGAGGCTTGCTGTAGCAGTGACTTACCTTCACTTCTTGCAATGCTGGCAGGCATGGCGCACACAGCAGTCAGGCCTGCTGTAGAGGTGACTTACTATGTCTCTGGCAGTGCCGGCAGGCCTGGCACAAAGGGATGTGTGGCCTGCTGCAGGGGTGACTGTTGGATTTGGCTCTCTTTGCAGGGTCATCCCTAAAACTTTTGCCTTCCTCCTATATTCTCCCTGACCTGTTTTTGTTGGTTTAATGACTCTGGGCACTTTACCACTGCTGACCAGTGCTAAAGTGCATATGCTCTCCCTGTATAAAATTTGTATATTGATTGACTTCCATGATTGGCTTATTTGGTTTCCTATCAGACCCCAGTAAAGTTTACCAGGAGTGCCCAGGGCTTGTAAGTCCAAATGCTGCTAGTGGGCCTACAGCACTGGTTGTGCCATCCACAGAAGCCGCCTTGTAAAATGTATCTAAGGTCTGCCATTGCAGAACCTGCGTGCAGTCTGGTACTGTCATGCTGACTGCGCAAGTGCACCCACTTGCCAGTCCCTAAATCTTCCTGTTAGACCTGGCAACTTGGTGTGAGTCTCTCTTCCACTTTTTGCTGATGTGCCTCATGTGTTTTGCTGGTGTTAGCTGCTCAGGGCACTATGCCACTGCCAATCAGTGCCACGGTGCAAGTGCTCCCTATGAAAAGTGTATACATTGATTGGTTTCCATGATTGGCTTATGTGGTTTACTGTCAGTCCAGTGCACCAGGAGTGCCAGGGTTTGTAACTACAAATGCTGCTGGTGGGCCTGCAGCACTGGTTGTGCCACACACGGAAGAATCCTAGTAAAATGTGTCTAAGGTCTGCCATTGCAGAACCTGCATGCAGTCTGGTACTGTCATGCTGGCTGGGCAAGTGCACCCACTTGCCAGCCCCTAAACCTTCCCTTTACTTCATGTGAGTCACCCCTATGGTAGACCCAAGGACAGGGTGCATTGTAAGTATAAGGTAGGACAAGTTTAGTATGCCTGAACTCAGAATAATAAAATACATCTTTTAGTAAAGTTTATTTTAATATCCTGTGTTTGCAAATACTACTTTTAGAAAGTTAGTATTTGCTTGCCTAACCATTTCAGCCCGCCTCTTCTAGGATGTGTATCTGCTGTCTGGTTTCTGTGAGTGACAGGGCTGGGGTTGACAGGTGGTGAATAGAGGGATTACATCAGGATGGGTGGGGGGATTGTCCCTTGTCTCTGAATAGGGCTGGGCTCTGCCACCTCAATGCCGGCTCCGCTACCTGGGGAGCGGCTGATGTCTCTGCCCTGCACCTTGTATAGAGAGAGGGGAAGACTGTCAAAAGAGTACTCCTGGACTGTACTTTTCACTACAATGCTGGCTCCACCTCTTGCGGAGCATCTGATGTCCCTGCCCTGCTCACTGAAAGAAAAGCCAGAGCTGCCCAAAACAAAGTTCTCAGGGCCTGGACTGGATTAGGCAAAGGCCCCCCTTTCCTGCAAGAACAAAGAATTTGTGGTAAAAATGTAGGAGCCCTGCTCCTAAGAAATCAGATCCTGCTTTTGAACCAAGAAGACACCTCTGCCCGAGGAGAAGGAACCGGTAAAATCCGAAGGAGGAAGACTGTCCCTATCCTGGGGTAGTTGCCTTGCTAGTGAACTAGAAGTGTTCCCCTGAGTGAGAATGATTAAAAGAAGCCAAAAAGGGGTCAAGGAAAAACAATACCACAATACAAATATATATGAAGAATTCTTACAATTTATTGAAACATACAAATGTTAAAAGGAGAGTGGTCCCAAAGATTGGAGTCCACTCAGCAAAATTAAAACAATAAAAAGGAGTTTCAATTTCGGCCAGCAAGATTGAATCACAAAGACAGAAAAAACAGTAAGACATAAAATTTGTGCAATACTTATTGTATATTCGGACTCTATTGTATACACCTAAGCTATATGTACTGTGATACAATATATCAGCGAAGATGTCGAGATCCTGAATTATACTGTGTGTAGCGTCGACGCGTTTCGGTGGTTTTCCAAATTATTGTCCACCTTTATCAAGACACCTTTTGGTTTCTGTCGTGGTGCAGGGGTCTATATAATTGCCCTAAAGGAGTGAACATACAGTAAGGTTTGGTGAGTGCATAATCATAAACATTTATCATGCATAATACAATTAAATGCTTTACTTTTAACAACTGTTGCAGAGCTATACATATGGATGATAAACTGTTGTAGTAGCTTCTATGTAACCAGGTTTGCTGCTCTCGGTGGAACATTCTGAGCTGAAACATTTCAAGCTGAGAGAACAGGGTGCATACAATTTGAAGAACTTTTTACAAATGCTCTTGCCGTGTTTTGATCCGTAGATCTACCATCTTAATACATGCATGCATACATTTGCAAAAATCAACTTGGTTCACAATTCCTTACAGAGTGGCTATTCACACTTTTTGACCATCTGCTTTATTCCTCTAGGGAATGGCCTGGTATTTAATTGTTTGTAGTTTATTTAGACAGTTGTCTATAAGGGGGGGCTGTTTTACCTGGCCACTAAGCTAAATAAATCTCTACCTCGATCTAGTTTGTTAGAGAGGTGGGAAGGAAGGTTTGTCACGGTTTTTGACAGATGAAGGTATATACCAGATTGACGAGTCTGAAATACTCAGGTCTATTATCTCAATTATATATAACCAAAAAGGGGCAATTACCTTGAAGTCCGTGTGTTTACGTTGTATTTCTATATTATTTAATTTTTGAAAGCCAATTCTGTTGAGTTGTTTCTTTGGCTCATATGTCCAATTTCATACTCCTGTAAATCACAAGTATGTGATAAATTTTACACTGATATAAGTAGTGATTTTTAATCTCGTTTTTGTAAAAAGTTATATAGGTATTGTAGACAAAGGCTGGACATACCTGTAGGTAAAATGCCTAGGCAAATGATAAGTTCAGAGTTGTTGTGCCAAAAAACTGTATTGCTGGTCGTCTTTACATAGTTAAAATCCAGAGGCGCCTAAGTCTTGTCCTTTGCAGGATTAGATTTCGTTTCTCTAGACAAAGTGTATAAAGATCAAATGTGGGTCAGTTGGAGACAATGTTATTAGGGAATTGCTAGTCTGAGTGGCCATCGAATTGCATGCGCTTACCTAATGTTCCGCTAAGAACTGCTCGCTTCTCTGGGTATATTCAATGTTAAAATTATGGAACCAGAGGCATTAACATCATGTCCTCGTGTTATAGGGTTCTAAGAATCAGAGAGGGAGAGAAAAAGGGTCTGACGGTTAAAAAGTACCCTGTTTGGTTCAATCCCCGTTATAATCTATCATCCTATCCTAATGCTGGCGCTTACCTGTTGTTTTACGATGGACTGCCTGCTTCTCTGGTTCTGCAGGAAATGCCCGGTGACAGAGAGCGCCGTCTTTTAATACTCCATCTCGCGTTTGATTCGTCCGAAAATTACCCAATCGGGTTGATCCTAGTCTAAGCCTCTAGATTAGCATACTAGGGCTTGAGTTGTTGTGTCCCTATTGGTGAGTTTCTTTATGGTGTTATCCCATTGGCTTAGGGCAAACTGTCAAGGAACTGGGTCATGGGACAGAGGGGTGGGTCATGTCTCGGAAAGAGAATGTGTATATGGAGGTCCTAAAGGCCACCTGTTTCCTTCTCTGGTTGTTTTGTTCTCGCGGATGTTTCTGCATTCGCCGCGGATATGTTGACAGACTATGTGAGACTTACTTTATCCGTGTATGTTTGCGAAGTTATGGCCATACCGTTATATGTTTCTAGTTTGGAACCTATATAAGGGAGCTGGGGTCTAGAGATGGCGTAAGCCCGTACGTAATCTAGCTATGGAAATTCCACAGGGCGAGTGTCATAGTCTTAATCAGCTATCTTATAATACTTTTAAATGGAGTGAAATGAGTTTAGAATTTGATAATTCGTAGGAGGAAAGTAGCTCAGGTGATAGTATGATGACTCTTGTGTTCTTATGGTATATTTCATGTGTACTTGGGGATGGACGCTGGTACGTGGCATATTGGTATTTGATGGATGCTGAGAGCAGGTGACCAGGAATAAGATTCATGTAGGTGCTATTTTAGAGAGGGAATGTCTCTAGATATATATATAAGGTGATTAACATGTAGAGTTATAGGGGCAGGGTGGCAATTATGGGCTTATTAACTCAGGCGATCTAGATACATTTTGTCCAATCCTCCCTGGTGTTTAAACCTTTGAGGATGGTATTCAAGAAACAGAAATACCACTGTTCCCTGTTTTTTCTCAATTTATCAGTGTCTCGGCCTCGTCTGGTAGTTCTTATCTTCTCTAGAACAAACCAGCGTAGTTGCCTTGCTGCCAAAGGAGAGGAAGAAACCTGCTAAACCTTGTTACTTTCCAAAGACTTTCTATTTTCTAAAATAGAAAGTCTTTGTTTCAAAAACAATCTCCAAGGGCCTGGAAGCGAGCTGGCCCCCTGAACTGAGCACCAGGACTATTGGGCTCTTCTCCCCCCTGTGAAACGATCTGCTGGGCTGCCTGTATTCGTGCCCACTGAAAGCCGTCTCTGAGTGCGCCCTGTAAAACCCGACTGCCTTGAGGTGCCGTGAACCCGTGTTGTGGCTGCCCTGGCACAGTGTGTCCTTGCTGTGCTGTGTTGCAGCCCACACCGTGTCTCCCTGAGGGCACCCCGCACCCTGCTTCACAACCCCCCTCAAGGCCGAAGCCGCACCGCCTGCTGACAGCCGCCACGACCTTTTAATAGCACTCGCCCGGCAAGGTATGGTTCGCACGCTTGAAGCGTACCAAATCGCACCGTGTCTCTGCTTCCCGAGGCCGTGCCGCACAAGGGAAGCCGCCCGGTACGCCTCGTACAGGGCCGCTACGTGCCGCACTGCCACCTCCGGGAATCCAGCCCACAAAAGAAGATACGGCTCGTACACCGCCTCTGTGCCAACCAGCCTTTTATTTACCCAGCCAGGTCTGTTGCGTACATTTAAAGATTTAAAGGCATACTGCACCGTACCGTGTGTGTGTGTGTCCCCCTCCCGAGGCAGCACCGCACTAGGAGAGCCGCCCTGTACGTCGCGTACAGGCCGCTCCATGCCGCATTGCCGCCTCTGAGGGAATTGGCTTGCCACAAAGGAACCCCTACGACCCGGACACTCTGCAGCACCACCCGAAGTCCCGCTTGGACACCCCGCACAGCGGCGCCTATCTGCAGCCGGAACTTCATCAGGAAACTGCCAAAGAACGTCTCCTTTTGCCCCGCATCCCCCCCAAGCAATCAGGTACTTTTGCGCATCGCACCAACGGGTGCCCGCCGTGGACCAGAGGGTCCATTTTGTTGATAACAGCTCTTTTGCCTTTTCCACCAGCAGAGGGGCATCCCAGTAAATAAGAACTGCGCAAACCTGAGCCTAAGCCTATGTACAAGAGAACTCTTGTTGCTACAACAGTATTGTGTCCAGTTAAAAACGTTATTGGGGTCTTGTACTTAAAACTGCATAGAAATATATATTTACATAAAGTCTACATATTTTTATAAAAAACATAGACTGGTGTCCATTTGTGGTGGGTCATTTGATTACTGTGTACAGTCATAAATGCTTAACCATTGAACGCCCTAAAGTTTAGCCTTGTCTGCTCGTGCCACACTACCTAGAGGGTGAGCAGTGGGTTATTTTTAGGAGTAAGTTCCTTGCCCTGACTAGAGGAGAGGGTCCCTGTTTGTCACAAGTGCATACCTGTGCCAACCAGAGACCCCCAAAATTAACATTGGAGGCAGCGGTGAGGATTTCGAATTTGCATTTATGATTTGTGTACAATAATTGGTAAACACCACGTAGTGAGTTCAGACCAATAACGCAGCCACATACTATTGATTATTTTTTTTTGCTGAGGAAGCTCCATTTTTTAAGGAATCATGCCTGGTTCAACCACTGTGGAAAAAGCTGCATCTATAGTCGCTGGTGGAAGTAGCACAGAATTAGATTGGGAGGAAGAGAAACTAAAGAGCTACTCAATGAAACAGCTGAAGAGCTTTTGTGAAAAATGTGGAGTTCCCAAAACTGGATTTAGAAACAAGGCTGAAGGCCTGGATTGAGTCAAGGGCACCTGAGAATGGAGTGGATCTTGAGCCAACAGGAAGCGTCCATGAGTTTGGCAGAGTCTTGTCGCCAGAGGAGATGGCAGACAGGAAGGAAGCCAGGGCACATGAAGTAGAGATGGCAAAACTTAATGGACAGATGGCAATGGAAAGAGAAAGATTGGCAATGGAAGAGAAAAAGATCCAATTGGAATATGAGATGAAATTGAGGGAGCTGGAGCTGAAAGCCAAAAGTTTGGAAAATACTCCCTCTGGTGGCAGCGCATAGCCAGTGCAGGTAGAGTCAAGGTTGTACATGCCAAAGGGTGTGGTAAAAGAATATTTTAAAAATGATGACATAGGGAAGTGGTTCAAGGCCTATGAGGTAGAAATGTCCTCCCACCGGGTCCCTGAGAGAGATTGGGGAGCGGGGTTGTGGGGGCAGTTCCTTAGCGAAGAGCGGGACACACTGCTAGATTTGCCCTCTGAAGTTTTTAATTCTTATCCCCACATGAAGGAAGCGTTGATGACCAGGTATGGGTTAACTCCTGAATTGTACAGGCAGAGGTTCAGGGGTTGCACTAAGATTCCTGGGGGTACCTATGTTGAATATGTAACCTTTTTCTGCAGAGCACTGGATGGTTGGGTGAAGGGTAGCAAAGTGAATGATTTTCAAGGTCTCTTAGATTTAATTGCATGGGAGCACTTGTCTAGTAATTGTTTTTCTGAGCTACGCCAGCACCTGATTGATATCAAGCTGACTAACCCTAGGAAGCTTGCTGAGGAGGCGGACCACTGGCTCAGCACCAGGGTCCACAAGGGTCAAGTAGGAGATTCCATCAAGGGTAGGCAGGGTCCCCAGCAGAAGAGTGGGAGGGACAAGGGTAAACAGAGGGAGTTCCAGAAGAGGCCCCAAAGTAGGCCCAAGGGAACCAAGGGAAAGGTTCTCAGCCTCCCCACCCCAGAAACAGACTGGGACCCGACAGGTACCCCTGTTCAAAGAGGGCCCATAAAGTGTTACAAGTGTGGTGAACTGGGTCATTTTGCCAATGATCTCAAGTGTCGCCTGTTTGGTAAACCAGCACCCACTGGTGCTCCGCCCCGGCAGATGGCTAGTGTAGCCTTTGGGGAG
This sequence comes from Lissotriton helveticus, assembly GCF_964261635.1. Lineage (NCBI taxonomy): Eukaryota > Metazoa > Chordata > Amphibia > Caudata > Salamandridae > Lissotriton > Lissotriton helveticus. Next base: position 450,517,581 of record NC_136061.1, read on the forward strand.
GAGGTAGAAGTCCAAAGTGGGTGGGACCCCGTTCAGATGACCTTGGTATCTTTAGGAGACAGTGTGATGGTCCCTGAGAACTACCTGCCCTCAAACACTAGGAAATATGGGCAGGTGGTGACCATCAATGGAAAGAAGGTGGAGGCTTTTGGAGACACAGGAGCCAGTGTGACTGCAGTCCGGCAGCACCTGGTGTCTCAAGAGCAGGTTGTACCCCATGCATACTGCCATGTTGTCAATGCTGACAACTCTGAGAGTCAGTGTCCAATGGCTCAGGTTCCCTTTGAGTGTGGGGGGTCTCTGGTACTCTGCAGGTTGCTGTGAGAACTTCCATGCCTGTAGACTGTTTGCTAGGGAATGACTTGGAGAGCTCCCCTTGGGAAAAGGTTGAGAAGACAACTCACCTGAAGATGGTGGGTTTACCTGACTGGGCGTGCATGACCACCCGGTCAATGGCAGCCAGTAGGGGTGCTCAAGAGGTCCTGGAGCCTGAGGGAGAGGCCCAGGAACCGGCTTTAGGGAGAAGGTGCGGGAGGCACGGGAAACCGGCCCCTGAAGTTCCCACGGCCCAGGAGGAAGCAGACCTTGAGGGGGATGCCCTGGAGCCTTCCGGGGAACAGATAGCTGAACTGGGGGACCTGCCTGAGCTGACCCATTGGCAGCAGGAAGGAGGCCCCTCCAGGGAGGAATCCTGCAGGGAGCAGAAAGAATGCCCTTCTCTTGTGGGTGTGCGGCAGCAGGCTGAAGACCAGGCCAATGGTGATCAGTCCGGTACACATTTCATTTACTGGGAAAAAGACCTCCTGTATTCAGAGCCTAAGGTTGCTGAACCTGGGTCAGCTTGTGCGCTGGTGGTACCCCAGAAGTTCAGAGCCTTCCTACTGGGGCTGGCTCACGATGTGCCATTAGCAGGGCATTTGGGGCAGGACAAGACCTATGAAAGGCTTGTCACCCACTGCAAATGCATTGGAGCTCAGATGCTCACTGTGGGACCTGCCTGACTTGCCAGGCAAGTGGTAAGAGTGGGAGGAAGCAAAAGGCTCCTCTCCAGCCCTTCCTTGTAGTCAGTACCCCATTCCAGCGAGTGGGAATTGACATTGTGGGGCCTCTGGACCCCAGGACAGCCATGGGCACAGGTTTATCCTAGTCCTGGTGGATCATGCCACCCGGTACCCTGAAGCCATCCCTCTGAGGACAGTGACGGCCCCCGTGGTGAGACGGGCACTGTTGGGAATTTTCTCCAGAGTGGTATTCCCTCTAGAGGTGGTGTCTGACAGGGGCACCAATTTCATATCCAAATATAGGAAATCCCTTAGGCAAGAGTGTGGTGTAACCTACAAATTCACCACACCTTACCACCCCCAAGGAAATGGGTTGGTTGAGAGATTCAACCGAACCCTGAAAGGCATGATTATGGGTCTTGAGGAACCCATGAGGCGCAAGTGGGACGTCCTTTTACCATGCCTTCTCTTTGCATACCGTGAGGTGCCATAGAAGTCTCTAGGGTTCAGTCCCTTTGAGCTCCTATATGGCCACCCAGTGAGAAGACCTCTAAGTCTGGTCAAAGAAGGCTAGGAGCAATCTCCCAGGAAACCTCCCCAGAATGTATACAGTCACATGCTGGCCTTTAGGAACCAGACTAGGCGTTTTAGGAAACTTGCTGAGGCAAACCTGGAAGCCAGCCAGGAGGAAACTAGGCAGTGGTACGACCAGAATGCCACTCTGGTTGAGCTTCAGCCTGGTCAGAAGGTGTGGGTCTTGGCCCCAGTAGAGCCTTGTGCACTTTAGGGTAAGTGGACAGGCCCCTTTGAGGTTGTGGAGCGCAAGAGTCCTGTCACCTACTTGGTGGACTTGCAGTCTCCCAGGAACCCCTTGAGGGTCCTACATGTCAACCGCCTTAAGCCCCACTTGGAGAGGTCCGAAGTGGGCATGCTCTTGGCAACAGATGATGGAATGGAGGAGGAGACAGAGCCTCTTCCTGACCTCCTGGTAGCCACAGAGCAAGATTGGTCAGTGGATGGAGTTAACCTCTCACCCACCCTGTCCCCTGAACAACAGAATGACTGCCGCCAGTTGCTGGGACAGTTCTATGACCTGTTTTCCCTGGTCACTAGTATCACTGATTGGTGCGTCCATGATGTGGATACAGGGGACAGTTCACCTGTGAAGCATAAGGCTTACAGGGTGACTGTCAGAGCCTGCATCAAAGAGGAGGTCTCAAAGATGCCTGCTCTAGGGGTGATTGAGTCCTCCAGCAGTCCTTGGGCCAGCCCAGTGGTCTTGGTCCCAAAGGCTGCAGCGCCGTGTGCCACACCCGAACTCCGGTTCTGTGTGGACTACAGAGGACTCAATTCTGTCACCAAGACTGACGCGCACCCCATCCCCAGAGAGGATGAGCTCATTGATTGGTTAGGGGCTGCCAGGTACCTCAGCACGTTTCATCTAATGTCTGGGTACTGGCAGATCGCCTTGACTGATGGGGCCAAAGAGAGGTCAGCATTCTCCACACCAGATGGGCATTTCCAGTTCCTGGTTATGCCATTTGGGATGAAGAATGCCCCTGCCACCTTCCAGTCCAGAGGTTGGTCAAGCAGGTGTTGGTTGGGCTGGAGGAATTCAGTCCCGCCTACCTGGATGACATAGCAGTGTTCAATGTCACATGGGAAGAACATCTGCGCCACCTCTGGGAAGTGTTGATGGCACTGCGCAAGGCAGGCCTCACGATCTAGGCAAGTAAGTGCCAGATCGGGCAGGGATCTGTGATGTACTTGGGACACCAAGTGGGGAGCGGCCAGGTTGCGCCTCTCCAACCCAAGATTGAAACCATCCTGGCTTGGGAGCCCCCAAAGACCCAGACAGAGGTGAAGGCCTTTTTAGGACTCACTGCGTACTACAGGAGGTTTGTCAAGGGGTATGGCAACATTGTTGCACCCTTGACAGAGCTGACTTCCAAGAAGCAGTCAAGGAAAGTGATCTGGACTGACACCTGTCAGAAAGCTTTTGACACCCTGAAGACTGCCATGTGCACGGCGCCCGATCTCCTGGCTCCTGAATTCTCCAAAGAATTCCTAGTGCAAACAGACGCTTCAGAGCATGGTGTAGGGGCTGTTCTCTCACAGATGACTGAGGAGGGCTGGGACCAACCTGTAGCCTTCATCAGTAGGAGGTTACTTCCACGGAAACAGAGGTGTAGTGCAATTGAGCGAGAAGCATTTACTGTGGTCTGGGCACTGAAGAAGCTAAGACCCTACTTGTTTGGGTCTCACTTCCGGGTTTTCCCTTTACTTCAAGTGAGTCAACCCTATGGTAGGACCACGGGTAGGGTGCATTGTAAGCATAAGGTAGGACAAGCCCTGATGTTTGTGGCATGTCCTAATAGTGAATTACAGCCATTTTTGTTTTTCACTATTGTAAGGCTACCTGTTCTCATAGGCCAGAATGGGCTGCTGGAATTATTACACTCTATAATCCCAGCAGGCTCAGGGAACACGGTAGAAAGTCAAGTTTAGTATGCCTGAACTCAGAATAATAAAATACATCTTTAGGTAAAGTTTATTTTAAAATCCTGTGTTTGCAAATGCCACTTTTAGAAAGCTGGCATTTGCTTGCCTAACCATTTCAGCCCGCCTCTGCCAGGATGTGTATCTGCTGTCTGGTTTCTGTGTGTGACAGGGCTGGGGAATTCCAGGAGACTGTCTGGGCTGCCAGGTGGTGAATAGAGAGAGTACAGCAGGACGGGTGGGAGGAGTGCCCCTTGACTCTGAATAGGGCTGTGATCTGCCACCACAATGCTGGCTCCACCTCCTGCGGAACGACTGATATCTCTGCCCTGTACCCTGAAAGAAGAAGCCAGAGTCTCCAAAACAAAGTGCTCCAAAACTGGGTTGAACTAGGAAAAGGCGCCCCTGGCCTGAAAGAACAAAGGATTTTGTGTATAAATGTAGGAGCCCTGTTCCTAAGAAATCAGATCCTGTTTGCGTCAAGAAGAAACTCTGCCCGAAAAGAAGGACCTGGAAAAGCTGCATGGAGGACTACTGTCTCTGACTTGGGAAACTGGCATGTGGTGGGTGCCTTGCTGCAAGAAGGAGAGGAAAAGACTGAGAAAGACTTTTTGAATCTACTTGTGCATTTCTAAAGAAACGATCTCCAAGGGCTTGGAAGCGAGCTTGCCCCCTGAACTGAGCCCCAGGACCATTGGGCTCTAATCTTGCCTTCGCTGTCTGCTGCTGACCTTTTGCCTTCCCCCTCGCTGGAGCCGTGATCCCCAGTGTGCCTCAACCCCCTCCTTGGGCCGTGACGCTGGTGTCTGGCCGCCCCCGCCTCGTGTGAGCCTCGCTCGACTTCGAGCCGCTCGCCGTACGTCCCGCTGGGCCGCCGGCACTTTGACACCTTGCCCTCTTCTAATCGCACTGAGCGCATCTCGCCCCTCCCACTGGAAGCGGTCCAGAGTGCTGTCTAAAGCCCCGGATGGCCCGTACGTATGAGACGTACCAGGCCGCCCCGCTCTGCACTCCTGAGTCCTGAGGGCACCCCGTTCATCCCGTACGGGTGGTCTCGTGCCACGCCTGCCTGCCTTTGAACGCAGCTCCACCCACAGACCCAAAGGTACTGCTCGCATGCCGTGAACGCTCCAGGGCACCAGATCGTCTGCCCCGCTCCTCGAGGCCCCCCCGCTCTACATCCCGCATGGAGACATTCCAGAGCCGGGGCCCGCCTCGGAGAGGAGCCGCCCGCACCGCATCAGTATGTCTACATCGCGGACGCCGCCTGCAAGCCGGACTCTCCATCCTCAGAAAGGTACTGTTGTCCGACGCGCATTACGGTGTGTACACCCGGGCCAGGAGCCCGCAACGTTTTTGCACGGTAACTAACAGTGAGAGTCGGACAAGTTTGCGCACAGCGCACGAACGTTAAGAACTTCGCATTCTGCAACAAAAGAGCATATTTAATTGCTAAAGAAGTACTGTGGCCGGATATAAAACGTTATTTGGTCTTGTATTAGGTCTGCTTAAAGTCTATATATAAAATACCTATTTTTACATAAAAAACTAGACTGGTGTCCATCTGTGGTGTATTCCTGTATTACTGTATGTGATCATGAAAAGCTTAACTACTAATGCCCTGAAGTTTAGCCTTGTCTGCTCACGCCACACTGCCTAGAGGGTGAGCAGGGGTTATATTTAGGAGTAAGTCACTTGCCCTGACTAGAGGAGAGAGTCCCTGTTTGTCACAAGTATTTACTTGTGCCAACCAGAGACCCCCAAACCTATCATTGGTGGCAGCGGGGAGAATTTCGAATTTGCGTTTATGATTTAAGTACAGTAATTGTTGATCACCACGTAGTGAGTTCAGACCAATAACGTAGCCACATGCTTGTGATTTTTTGTTTGCCAAGAGATCTCCATTCTTAAAGAAAAGTCATGCCTGGTTCAATTAGAATGGAAAAGGCAGCATCCATTTCATCTATTGACTGTAATTGGGAGAAACTAGAAAACTACACTAACAAACAGCTCAGGAGCTTCTGCAAAGATTTTAAAATTTCCATGACCGGACTCTCCAGAAGGGAGCAGTTCCATAAGGAGCTGAGGGCCTGGGTCAAGGCAAGGAATGCCCCTGGGAATGATATTGAATTTGAGGATGCAGAACAGCAGCTGGAGGGACCACTGGGTCCAGAAGGGAGGGATGCAAACTCCCCGTTGGGTAGCAGTGTTTCTGCCCGAGGTCTGTTGCCAGAGGAATTGGCAGCCTGGAAGGAGACCAGAATACATGAAATGGAGATGGCCAAACTCAACTTGAATCTACAACTGGAGCTAGAAGCTAGGAAATTGGCACTGGAAGAAAAGAAAATGCAGTTTAAGCATGACTTGATAATTAGGAAACTTGATTTGGAGCTTGAGGGGCTTGAGGCCATGAGTGTTTCAGCCCAGCAACAAGAAATGTGTGTAGCTCAGAGATTGAGCTTTGCTGAGTTGAAGGTGGAGTCCAGCTCAGATGGTGGCAGCAATATTCAGGTATCTAGTGCTAGGAGAGTAGTACACCCACTCACAGATGTGGCACCTGACTTGGAGGGGGTTAACATTCACCAGGAGGTTCAAGGACATGAGTTATCTCCAGTAGTGCGCAGTGTCCCTGAAGGGAATAGGGTAACTGGCGTAGGGGTTCATGGTCCTAGTAGTGGGAGGGACACTCTACTGACTCTAGATGAGAGGTACAGGGAGAGGGGATCTCCCAAAGTTGAAGTCCTGGAATGTGAGTATGGTGACTGCCCAGAAGAGTGTGGGTTGTGGGACAGAGACAGTCAGATACTGTCTTGCCAATCTCAAGAGAGTGGTGTGGAGTATGTGTGTGAGGCACTGGATGGTGAGGTGAAGGATAGTTTGGTTGACCCTTGTAGGGGGCTGTGTGATCCAATTCTGGGAGAGCATATTGTAAGTCCCTGTTTTCCAGAGCTATGCCAACACCTGTTAGAGAGTGAGTTCTCTGACCCCAGGGAGCTCACATTGGAGGCAGACTCTTTGATGGATTCCAGAGGGTCTGAAGAAGCATTGGGGAGTGATTCAGAGGGTCTGAAGAAGCATTGGGGAGTGATTCCAAAAGGAATGGCTCAGGTAACTTCCAGTCCTGTGTGATGGAAGAGGTTCAGTGTAGCCCAGCTAGGTCTCAGAGTAGTGGGAGGGGTTTAGGGGCTCACGTCCTGTCTCAGAGGAGGAGGAGTGAGTGTGGGATCTGTCCCAAGGTACCCGAAACCCAGTCTCAGTGCCTGGATGGCTTCTTAAGGGACCATCAGGTCGGGGGCCTAGGCTGTACTTGTAGTCCATTTGAGGAGGATCTCCCAGTATCTAGAGAACATGGAGACTCTGTAAGCAGAGCTCCAGTAGTTCTGGTATCTGGCAGTGCCGCTCCAGTTGGGAGGGTGCACAAGTCCAGACAGAAGGGTGAGAGGGGTAAAGAGTCCCCAGTGCAAGAACCAATGGGTCAGAGGCCAGCCAGAAGGGCTGCGTCCCCAGGGAATGGCCAAGGTGACTCCACTCCTGTCCTGGGGGATCTTCACGCACTGTCAGATGGACAGGGGACGGGAGATCTGCGCCAGGCAGACTGTCACAGGACACAGGAGTTATGTGTCTCCCTCGGGGGGATCATGCGTGCTCACCCGGTAGTCCTGGTGCGCCCGGCAAGTGTTCAACTGCAGGGTTGGGTCCCTTAGTTGGGAAGCCAGGTACAGGGGTTACCTGACCTGGCGGGAAGGACATCTGTAATCAGTGTCCCTACCAGTCTGCCTTCCTGGTGTACCACTCCAGGTGGGAGGGTACAGCCATCTGGAAGGGGGTGCAGAGGGAGGGAGTCCTCACCTCTGACCCCAGTGCAGCCTGAGGGTTTAGACCCTAGGTTGGAGAGCCAGGTTCAGGTGTTTTCTGACCTGGAGGATGGGGCGACTGTAATCAGTGTCCTGACCAAAGTAGCTTATTGGTGTACCACTCCAGTTGGGGGGTGCAGTGCTCTGGAAGAGGGTGCAGAGGGAGGGAGTCGTCGCCTCTGACCCTGGTGCAGCTTGAGGGTTCAGACTCTAGCGTAGAGGGCCAGGTGCAGGGTGTCTACCTGACCTGCTACCCCAGTTGCAGGATAGTGATGGAGCAGGTTAATGAACAATATTTTGTTCACCCTTGTGAAGTCAGACTTCCATAATGTTTAATAAAACTAATATGTTTGCATGCATGTTATTAAACCAACCTAGAATAAAATTGCATTCACAAACATGTGGGTTTAACATTATGTGCTCTATGTTGCAGCAAGTACGTTTTAAAAATAATTAACTAACCTTGTTTTGTTTGTCTATTGTTTTGTCAATATTAATTGCGGCTGTTCAATTAATTGCATGTGCCTATTTTATATATGCTTTTGTCTATGTGGTGTCTTTTTTATTTTATACAGGTATGTGGAGAATCCTGCTGGACTAAATGAAGAATGGTAGATACAAATGCTGCTTTATTTGTTTGCTTCTGCTAGGTAATATAGACTAATGGGTTAATTAATTAGCAAAGGTGGGTGGGAAACAGAACAAATGTCAATTCCTTAATTAACTCATGTTTTATGTTTTTTATATAATAGTTTTACAAATGAAGCTTAGAGATGGCTGCAGAAAAATAGCACACTTTAAAAAGTGACGCAAGAAAAAGGTGGCGCAGAAAACTGACGCTTTCTGAAAAGAGGCCTGTTGATGAAAAGGCCACAAGAGAAAATTATTCTGAAAAAGATGAGAAGCTTATGAACTTTTATTTTGAAAGGTTTTGAAAAGAACTGCCAAAAGTGACTCTGTGGAGAGGTTTGCTAAATGTGCCACGGAAAGCTCAGAACGGACAAGCTCAAGGCTGAAAGGAAGAAACGTGACAGAATTTGCATTACTTGAACATCTTTGCTACAAAATGTAGCAGCCTAAGGAAGTGTCGCCAAGATTCTGTCCATGAACAATGAGCTAGTGAATAAGCCCGGACATGAAGTAGAAGATGTCATATTTTTCTGTGGCATGAGGTGGCTCAGCCAATGGAGAGCTAGAATTCAACTGTTGGAATGTGAAAAATAGTTAGTTTAGCTCAGTTTAGGGTATAAAAATTAGCTCAAACAGCAGACATTTGGCTTGCGCTCTTGATTCCAGAGGGACGTGTTATGCTGATGGACAACATACGTAAGGAAAGCAGCTTTTATTAAATACTTTATTTCTAGGCGATGAGGGTAGAGACAGAGAGATAGTTAGGGTTTGGAAATGCTTATTTTTACTTATTTCTGCTAATGAATAATATTTCTTGAATTAAGATCTCTTTATTAATGCTGAATAAACCTCTCTTTATGACATTTTCTAATGCTTGTTTAATAAAATTCCAAAACCTGAGTTTTTCTAAATATGTTTAAATAAACTTTCTAAATGACAAGCTGGTCTTGTTTATTGTGGATAGTTTAAACAACATATATAGATCTTATCGCCTCATGATTCAGTTGCTCTGTTGTTGATATGGGCCTAGTATTGTATGGTAAGTTTGGTGGTTGTAGGTAGAGTCATTTATGCAAAATTTTGGTAAGAGCGCTGGATCAATAGCACCCCTGAAATGGTGGGCAAATTGTGCAGGTCACCTGCCACAGGTGCCCTGACAATTCTGGAAGGGGGTACCACTCCAGGTGGGAGGGTCCAGAGCCCCAAGGAGGAGGACCGGGTGTGGGAGAGCCCGCCGCAGTCTTTGGTCCAGCCTCCGGGTACAGGCCTGGGGCTGATGGGTTAGTGCCAGGATGTCATACCTGACCTGACAAGAGGGAGAGCGGACAAAGGGTGCCAAGCACCTGGGGCTACTGCCTCCGCTCTCTGAGGCCACAGAGGTTTCAGAGCCCTGAGATGCATAAGGCCTGGGGATCATCACTGACTACTGTCAGTGGCCACTGTAACTTGCTGTCTGTCTGTTGGGACACACCTGTGAGCAAGTTAAGGTTAGAGGCTGCACAGGTGGTGTCCACAGGTGTAGAGAATGGTTTCCCATGGATTGGCTTGGTGGACCCTGAGAGTATGAACAGAGGATTTGAAATGGGTTCGGATTGACGTAGACCGGGAATGTGCCCCTGCTGTTGTGGGCCAGGTCAATGTTCTATCGCCCTAAGCAGGGAAGCCCATCACGGTAGTGATTGGTCTACCCTGCGTTTTGACTGGAAGGGGGTTGTGTTGGACTTGGCCCTCTTTGCAGGGTCATCCCTAAACTGTTTGCCTTCCTCCTATATTCTCTATGACCTGATTTTGTTGGTTTAATGACTCTGGGTACTTTACCACTGCTGGCCAGTGCTAAAGTGCATATGCTCTCCCTGTATAAAATGTGTATTAATTTTTATTTTATTTATTTAAATTGATATTGCGCAACAGCTACCCGCAGTGGGTTTCCCGGCGCCAGGGATAGACTAATGAAGAAAATGAGGACACAACAGTAGTACCACGGACCAACTAGAGCAGGAGATGTGATTTATTGAAAAAGTAAAGTTTTCAATTTTTTCCGGAAACAAAACAGATCGGTCTCTGATTTCAGAGCAATGGGCAGTGCGTTCCAGAATTTGGGGCCTAAATGGGAGAAGGACCGACCCCCCATCTTTACAAGTTTGAATCTTGGAACAACACAATCACAGTTGGCAGTGGATCTTAGTGTGCGAAAAGGCTTGTAGGGTTGAACAAGACTCTGTAAGTATTTCGGGGCTAAGCCCTGTTTAATTTTGAAGAGATAACACAGGGCTTTAAATTTAATGCGACTAGGGACTCTAAGACAGTGTAGGTTGCGAAGAGCCTGTGAGGCCGATGATCTCCTCTGGATGTTACATAGGAGTCGTGCCGACGAGTTTTGTACAACCTGGAATTTGTTAATGGTAGCAGCGTTGGCACCAAGATAGAGGACATTTCCGTAGTCCAGGCGAGAAGTTACTAACGCCTGGATGACGGTTCTCCTGGTGGCAAGGGGCAGCATCCATAGGATTTTCTGGAGCCATCTCAAGGTGGTGAAACAGATGGCGGCCACCCTGGTGGCCTGCTGCCTCATGGAGAGTTTGCCGTCTATGAGAAATCCGAGGTTGCGGACCACAGTGGCTGGCTGGGGGAGGGGTCCCAAGTCACTGGGCCAGTGTTGCGGTCCCCAGAGATCTTTATGCTTCCCCAAAATGACAATCTCGGTCTTGTCACCGTTTAGCTTAAGGAGATGCCTCTGCATCCACTCGGCTACCCGTGACAATCCGGTCTTGGATTGGATTGGATTGGATGTGTATTTGTAAAGCGCGAATTGCTGCCCGGAAGCGTCCAAGCGCTAATGATACCGTGGACCCATACTATGGCCAGTGGGGAGGAAAAAGTGGAATTAATTAGACAGGGTGAAATAAAAAGGTTTTCAGCTGTTTACGGAAGGCTAAAAGGTTAGGGTTAGCTCTAAGATGCAACGGAAGGGCGTTCCAGGCCCTAGCAGCGTCGTGTGAGAAAGACCTGCCTCCGGATCTAGATCTTTTTATTCTGGGGGCCACAGCAAGGAAGGTCTGACTAGAGCGTAGGCTTCTATTGGGCGTGTAGTGGGTAATTAGGTCCCGAGTGATCCTGGGGCCAGTGTTCCAGAAGGCCTGATGAGCTATGCACATGGCCTTGAACATAACTCTCTGACGCACTGGCAGCCAGTGGAGGGTTACCAATCTGGCCCTCACTGACTGTCTGCGGGGGATGTCAAGTAAAATGCGGGCTGCGCAGTTCTGGGCTGTTTGAAGCCTTCTCAGAGTGGATTCCGGGGCCCCAAGGTAAAGTGCATTATTAAAATCAAGGCGTGACTGAATTAGACCTTGTACAGCTGCTTGTCTGGCCTCCAGGGGAAGGAGGGGAAGAATTCTCCTTAGCATCCTCATGATGCCAAAGCATGTGGCTGAGAGTTTTGTGGCTTGTACACTAAAGGACAGAGATCTGTCGAGCCAGACTCCTTGATGCTGTTTTTGGGGGTAGGCGGGGGGCCCAGACTAGGCGGCCACAGGGAGGCAGGGATGCTGAGGTCTGGGGGGCCTAGGAGCATCAGCTCGGTTTTGTCCCCATTCAGTTTTAAGGACGATAGGGACATCCAGGTTTTCACTTCCTCTAAGCACTCTCTAAGCCCGCCCGAGCCGATGGATTGGCTACCTGCGTCAAGGAGACCACCAGCTGCGTGTCGTCCGCATAGGAGATGATCTTAATCCCAAATGGGCGGACAACATCAGCTAGTGGCCTCATGTACAGGTTGAAGAGTGCAGGGCTTAGAGAGGAGCCCTGGGGGACTCCACATTTCAAAGGTCTGCTGGTGGACACAGATTCACCTTCGAACACACGGAAAGACCTGTCCTCTAAGAAGGACTGGAACCAGGACCATGCTTTATCCTTAATCCCGACCTGGGACATACGGTACAGCAGGGTGTCATGGCTGACCGTATCGAAGGCCGCGCTGAGGTCAAGGAGGATCACTGCCACTGATCCTCCCTGATCCAGGATTTTTCTGGCTTCCTCGGTGACCATGAGGAGGGCGGTCTCGGTCCCATGTTTCGGTCTAAAGCCCGTCTGGGTAGGGTCCAGTAGGTGGTGATCTTCAAGGAAGTTTGTTAGTTGTTGGTTTATGTATTTCATGGTGTATGTCTTCCAGATCGATACACTGTTGCACTCGCTGCTGGAAAGGGAGAAGACAATTTGGGTGTCGTCGGCGTATGAAAAAATAGTCAGCCCGGCGTCCTCCACGATGGTAGCCAGGGGTCTATTAATTGAATTCCATGATTGGCTTATTTGGTTTACTATCAGACCCCAGTAGTGTGCACCAGGAGTGCCCAGGGCTGGTAAGTCCAAATGCTGCTGGTGGGTCTGCAGCACTGGTTGTGCCATCCACAGAAGCAGCCTTGTAAAATCTATCGAAGGTCTGCCATTGCAGAACCTGCGTGCAGTCTGGTACTGTCATGCTGACTGCACAAGTGCACCCACTTGCCAGTCCCTAAACCTTCCCTTTACTTCATGTGAGTCACCCCTATGGTAGGCCCAAGGGTAGGGTGCATTGTAAGCATAAGGTAGGACAAGCCCTGATGTGTGTGGCATGTCCTAATAGTGAATTACAGCCATTTTCGTTTTTCACTTATTTTAATATCCTGTGTTTGCAAATGCCACTTTTAGAAAGCTGGCATTTGCTTGCCTAACCATTTCAGCCCACCTCTGCTAGGATGTGTATCTGCTGTCTGGTTTCTGTGTGTGACAGGGCAGAGGAATTCCAGGAGACAGTCTGGGATGCCAGGTGGTGAATAGAGAGATTACACCAGGATGGATGGGAGGAGTGCCCCTTGACTCTGAATAGGGCTGTGCTCTGCCAGAACAATGCTGGCTCCACCTCCTGCGGAGCGTCTGATGTCTCTGCCCTGCACCTTGAAAGAAGAAGCCAGAGTCTCCAAAACAAAGTGCTTCAAAACTGGGTTGAACTAAGAAATAAGATCCTGTTTGCGCTAAGAAGAAACTCTGCCCGAAGAGAAGGACCGGGAAAAGCTGCATGGAGGACTACTGTCTCTGACTTGGGAGACTGGCATGTGGTGGGTGCCTTGCTGCAAGAAGGAGAGGAAAAGACTGAGAAAGACTTTTTGAATCTACTTGTGCATTTCTAAAGAAATGATCTGCAAGGGCTGGGAAGCGAGCTTGTCTCCTGAACTGAGCCCCAGGACCATTGGGCTCTTATCCTGCCTTCGCTGTCTGCTGCTGACCTTTTGCCTTCCCCCTCGCCGGAGCCGTGATCCCCAGTGCGCCTCGCCCACCTCCTTGGCCCGTGACGCTGTTGCCTGTCCGCTCACGCCTCGTGTGAGCCTCGCTCGACTTCGAGCCGCTCGCCGTACGTCCCGCTGGGCTGTCCGCACTTCGACACCTTGCCCTCATCAAATCGCACTGAGCGCATCTCACCCCTCCCACTGGAAGCGGTCCAGAGTGCTGTCTAAAGCCCCGGATGGCCCGTACGTACGAGATGTACCAGGCCGCCCGCTACGCACTCCTGAGTCCTAAGGCCTGCGCCACACGCTGAGAGCCTCCCGTTCGCCCCGTACTGGTGGCCTCATGCCGCGCCTGCCTGCCTTTGAACGCAGCTCCCCCCGCAGACCCGAAGGTACGGCTCGCATGCCGTGAAAGCTCCAGCGCACCAGATTGCCTACCCCGCTCCTTGAGGCTCCCCGCTCTATGTCCCGCATGGAGACATTTCAGAGCCGGGGCCCGCCTCGGAGAGGAGCCGCCCGCACCGCATCAGTGCGCCAACGTCACGGACGCCGCCTGGAAGCCGGACTCTCCATCCTCAGAAAGGTACTGTCGTCCGACGCGCACTATGGTGCGTACACCCGGGTCAGGAGCCCGCAACGTGTTGATAACTATCTTTTTGCACGGTAACTAACAGCGTACGAACGCTAAGAACTTCACATTCTGCAACAAAAGAGCTTATTTTATTGCTAAAGAAGTACTGTGGCCGGATATAAAATGTTATTTGGTCTTGTATTAAGTCTGCTTAAAGTCTATATATAAAATACCTATTTTTACATAAAAAACTAGACTGGTGTCCATCTGTGGTGTATTCCTGTATTACTGTATGTGATAATAAATGCTTAACTACTAACGCCCTGAAGTTTAGCCTTGTCTGCTTGCGCCACACTGCCTAGAGGGTGAGCAGGGGTTATTTTTAGTAGTAAGTACCTTGCCCTGACTAGAGTAGAGGGTCCATGTTTGTCACAAGTATTTGCCTGTGCGAACCAGAGACCCCCAAATCTAACAGTGACCTACCTACACCTTTGGCAGTGCTGGCAGGCCTGGTGCACAGAGATGTGAAGCCTGCTGTAGAGGTGACTTACCTACGCTTCTGGCAGTGCTGGCAGGCCTGGCACACAGGGATGTGAGGCCTGCTCTGGGGATGACTTACCTAGGACCCTGGCAGTGCTGCAGGCCTGGCACACAGGGATGTGAGGCTTGCTGTAGCGGAGACTTAACTTCGCATCTTGCAATGCTGGCAGGCATGGCGCACAGGGCTGTCAGGCCTGCTGTATGGGTGACTTACCTATGCAGGTCTTGCCCAAAGGGATGTGAGGCATGCTGTAGGAGTGACTTCCCTATGCTTCTGGCAGTGCTGGCAGGGCTGGCATGCCTGGCAAACAGGGATGTGAGGCCTGCTGTAAAGTTGACTTATGAACTTCTCTGGCATTGCTGGGAGGTCTGGCGCACAGGGATGTGAGGTCTAATGTAGAGGTGACTACGCCTCTGGCACTGGTGGCAGGCCTGGCAAACGAATCACTGACAAAATTTCGATTTCACTAAAATCGACCTACACAAATATCGTTTCTTAAATATAGATTACAATTACATCGAAACCCTATACTTATTTATAAAATTACTAAAACATCGATCTCACTATATCGATTTACAAAAATCTCGATTACACTAATTTCGACCACACTTATATCGAAATACAAATTATCGACAGTCAATAATATATATATACCACAATACAAAAACATCGATGACCAAAATATAGACATCAATAATATCGACATTATCTAAATATCGACTTCTCTAAATTATTCTTACAGTTTCTAGAAACATTTATTTATTTATTTATTTATTTTCGAATTTTATAGAGCGCGCGGCTACCCCCGAGGGGGTGTCCCGGCGCTAACAACTAATGAGCCCTGAGAAGGAGGAGAGAATCAAGAAGAGAACAGCCAAGTCTTTAGTTTGCGGCGAAAGATGGATTCAGTGGGGACAAATCTTAGCTCCAAGGGGAGGTTGTTCCACAGTCTAGCAGCTGCTACTCCAAAAGCTCTACCGCCTACTCTAGAAAGGCGGAAACGTGGGACAACCAAGAGACGCAAACTATTGGATCGTAAAGATCTCACAGAGTGTGATAGAACAAGACGTTTTTTCAGATAGCCTGGGCCAAGATTGTTCAAGGCTCGAAAAGCAAGGATCAGTATCTTAAAGTGAATCCGTTTAGTAATAGGGAGCCAATGCAGTTGTTTACGATAAGGTGCTACAGATTGTCGAAACGGAATATTGCCAATCAATCTAGCAGCGGCATTCTGCACGATTTGCAGACGTTCAATCTGGTAAAGCGGGGCACCTGCGTAGAGACTGTTCGCATAGTCTAAGTGAGACGTGATCAGAGACTGAACCACCGTTCTACGAGCATTCAATGGGAGGTAAGGCAAAATCTTTTTGATCATACTCAGTTTCGCAAAACAGGCAGATGTAGTCTTAGTAATGTGGGGAGCACAAGAGAGGGTATTGTCAAACAGGAAGCCCAGATTGCGAACTGTAATAGCTGGTATTGGGGGGGGGTCAAGGACCACTGGCCACCACAGGCTGGATGGAATAGGAGTTTTCTGATTAAAAAACATCACCTCCGTTTTATCAGTATTAAGCCTGAGGTGGTTGGTGGTCATCCAATTGCAGATGTTATTTAAACACTGACGGAAGTTGGCAAAAGAGGTGTCAGAGTGATCCCTAAAAGAAAACATCAGCTGGGTATCATCAGCATAGGAGATCACTCTGACTCCCCAGGATTCCACCACCACAAACATTATACACATTAAATAAATTAACATTATACCCATATAACTAGGTATATACATAATAAACACTATTAAATAAATATATCTCTCTAACAAATTTATAATAAATAACTAAATCTATGGTAACAATTAAAAATTACTTTTGTCATATATACTCATATTTTTTTCTATTATAATTTTTTTAAGTTATACTATTTAATTATATTGTATATAAAATACTTACTAATACACAAACTCTCTGAATAAACATTTCACATTCAGCAAACTAACCTATTTAAATGAAAATAATTCAAACTCACCAATAGAAACTCTTTTCTAGGTTTCTAACCAATCACAAACAAACACTAATTAAACATACCCTATATAAAGAGCTACAATTAAGACTCAAAAACCAGCAGAAATTATTCAGCTTCAAGAAAAACTGCACTTATTTCTACTACCCTAAAGATTGTTCTCATACGAATATACTACAAATCAACTAAAAGTAAGTAATCTTATGTTTCTGTATAAAATGTTACATTATTTGCAACCTGCAGTTCATTGTAAATATCTAAAACTGCTTTTCTATCTCTCTCTACATATTTCCTAAACAGAATCAAGGTTAACAAACAGATGAACAATTTCTAGAAAAGTACAACAACAAAGTTGAAAAGTAAGTTTATTAAATATCCTCTTTAAACACTAAGTAAATGCTTAATCAATAGTAAAAATGTTATAACTAACTCATAAATTCCTACTTAAATGTCTAATTATTGTTTTTAATTAAACACAGTTTTCTAATACTTAAAATGTAAAATGCTTGTTTACAAAAATGTTACTTCTATTATAAATACTAAACTAAATATTCATCATACCATTACTTTTTTCCACAGATACCTTTACTAATTGAAGCTGCAACATAACAACAAACATTCTACCATCAACAACTAAAAAGTAAAACTAGGTAAGCACAGAAAACATGGCCAAGTACTAATATTTGTCTTTTAAACACTCACAATGTTAATATTTAACTGTTTGTATATTTAAAACAGTTTTTTTTAAATGATATATACATCTGATTAAATGTAGTAAACTTTTTCTTAATAAAACATAGTACCTTAGCAAATGTGTTATAAAAATACACATATAAACATTCACTAAAATATGCTTTTTTTTTCTTTCCACAGACCACTAAAATCTATTAAAGCATCAATCAACAAAAAGATCTACTTTGAAAATCTACTACTTTTGAATAGGTAATTACCCACAAATGTTACATACTTATTTTTTTTCTCTTCTAATAAAATGACTATTTCTAATATTATTTAATACACCTTTTCTAGATTTAAGAAACCAACAATGACAGAAGATGCAAGATTTATATCATCTCAGAAAGGGAAATATTTGTTATGCTATATGGGGTATACTTATACTCAGGAAAAACACAAAGACCTTAAAGTTAACTGGAAATGTACTAAGTATTATTCTAACAAATGCTATGGTCGTGTAACAACCAGAGAAACAAGTGTTATTAATACTACAGAACATAACCATCCACCTAACAACTCTGAAATAGAGGTTAGATCAACTCTAGACAATATTAAGGAATTAAGCAAAACCTCTGACTTACCAACTAGTGTAATACTTAAGGAATTAATACCTAGAGTACCTAGAGAGGCAAGAGGTCAGTTACCAACTATAGCTGCTATAAAAAGAACTATTGCTAGAACCAAAAAATCTAGTAGACCAACAATAGCAACACCTAAAACTTTTGAAGAGGTCAGAATTCCACCTGAGTTTACCATAACTCATAATGATGAACCTTTTATCTTCTACGACAACAACAACAAAGATAAAAGGATAATAATGTTTGCAACAAACACCAACCTTAAAAAATTAACAGTTAGTCAAACATGGATGATGGATGGCACTTTTAGCATATGCCCTAAACCATTCTTTCAATTATATACTATACATGGGCAATTCCACAATACCTGCATACCATTCATCTATTGTTTGTTACCAAACAAACAAACTTCTACATACACAGAAATATTAAACAAAATAAAAGAAGAAACAAGAGACTTCTTTCCCCTAAAAATTATAATTGACTTTGAACAAGCAATGATAAATTCTATCCTTAAAATATATCCACACACATCCATACAAGGATGTTACTTCCATTTTAACCAATGTCTATGGAGACATTTGTAAAAATTAACACTTTTGAATCTGCAACCAATATTACATTTGCATACCAAATAAAACACCTCATTGCCCTAGCATACGTGCCAATCACCGATGTGGCTGAACACTATAATCTTTTAATAGAAAGTCCTTTCTATACACAAAATGAACAAAAATTGGCTCCACTTTTGGATTATTTTGAGGATACCTGGGTGGGGAGACTACACAGGTCAGGCCACAGACGACAGCCTAAATTCCTAATTCCTTGGTGGAATGTATATCTACCAACCCTAAATCAAGAGGCCAAAACAAACAACGCAGTGGAGGGTTGGCATAATGCCTTTTTATCTTCAACTGGCCGAACAACTCCTACACTACACAAACTACTAACAGCAATACAAAAAGAACAAAGTTTCCAAGAGTTAAGAATGGAGCAATCCGTTGTACAATTAAAGCCCAAACTATCAAGACAAACAGCCCAAATGTACCAATATTTACAACAACAAGTACAACTTTACCCCACAACAAGAGGACTAGAATACTTAAAAATGATAGCCAAAATACTAAACTGAAACTAATAACCCAAACATTTTCTGGACATTTAAAAAATGCCTTAAATGTAACCAAACCATCTTATTCACGATTTATAAGATATTTTTTTTTCTAAAAATTATAAATATATATAAATTTTTAGCCCCAAAAAATATCTAACTCCACAGAAATTGTTTTTAAATAGAACATTTCCCAACCCACAACATTTAATAACATAAATGCATTTACCTTTTCACAACAACGTAATTAGCAATTCCAATGGTCCATAACAATCCATACAGTAATAAATCCACAGCATAAAAAAAATAGTGGCCCAATACAATGTAAAAATACAACTTTTCGAAATACATCCGAAATCCCAATAATTCGATAAATCTGAATCCCTCAAAAACCCGAAAAAGGTTCTAAATTTTAAGAAACGCTCCAGAAAACCCAATAAATCAACGAAGTGTAAAACACATAGCAGTTACAACAACTGAAATGCACTTCTTTAAAAAAAATACGTTACAGCTCGGAAACGGAAATGGCTGTTTCTAAAAACGTACAAGAGAAAACAAAACATTCCCACCTACATAAAACTTAGATTAATACATTATTAATAACTAGAACATACATATATCTAACAAAAAATTAATAAAAAGCCACAAACACAATAACTCCAAGGCCGTTACTGAGAAAACGCTAAGAAAAGGTAAAAACGTTAATAACCAACTACATACGAATTTAACCCTAACATAGTAGCCCACAAACAACAAATAACAAAGTACTACCTTCAAAATTTACTTAAAATATAACAAATAGCAATCTTGCCTTCTCAGATGTGAAGTAACTTCCAACCGCGAGCTTGAATCTTCCAAAATGACCTAAAAAGACTAAGGGCCCCATTAGGATGTCGGGCGGATTGCCTCCGCCAGGGTGGCGGTGGCCACCGCCACCCTGGCGGACGCAATCCGCCCGACAAGCACTTTCGTTTTCCCCTCCGCCAGATTAGGATGGTGGAGGGGACAGCGGCGGACGGAAAGACCGTCCGCCGCTTTACCGCCGCGGTCACCTTGCAACCGTGGCGGTAATGGATTAATATGGTGGCGGTGTCCAATGGACACCGCCAGCCATATTACAATGGCACACAGTAGAGGCCTTTCCGTGGCGGCAATGCCGCCACGGAAAGGCAGGCGGGGATTGCTGCGGGGGCCCCCTGCAGGGCCCCAGGTTGACACCACTGTCGGGGGGCACATGGGGGGTACCCCCCCACATTTGCATATGCAAAGCGGCAGGCACCGCGCGGTGCCTGCCGCTTTGCATATGCAAATGCAAAAAAGCATTTTTAGCATTGTGGCGGGCGGTGCAGAGTGCACCGCCCGCCACAATGCTAAAACTACAGGATGTGCCCGCCACTGTGGCGGGCACATCCTAATTCCCCCCACGGGACCCCCACCCTTATGGCGGGCGGTCCCGTTCCCCACTATAGTGACGGGCGGACAAAGTCCGCCCGTCATCATAATGGACCCCTAAGAGCGATTACAAAATAAAAAACCCAAATGATAGTATTATCCAAATAATAGTTAAATAAATGACAAATAAATGTGTTTCACTAATAGAAATTGGTTAAAAATCTATAATTATTTTTGCCGTATTTATGCTATGTAATATTAATTTTTCTAGAACAATATTATTTTGATAATTTTTTTATTATTACATTATTATTAATATAGTTTAATATTATAATAAAACAAAACAAAATGTGTTTAAATTAGTGAAAATAAAAGTGTTTTTTTCATTATTTATATAAAAATTGTGACTAATATGTTTAATGTATTAATATTAATATTATAAAATTAATATTAATAAATAAAAAATATATAACAGATATTATAATTTAAAATGTCTGTAAAATATACATTGTATGATATTAACTATAAATATTATCTATGTTGTTATTTGAAAATATATCTACATATATAACATATATTGAAGTTCACATTTATATGTAACAAATATATTACTATATCATTTATTAACAATTGTGATGTATTGTAATTTCTCTTAAAATGTATATACTCTATATATTATATTGTTCACTGTTTTCTCATTTAATATATAATTTACATATACCACAAATGTAATTTACTGCAAAGGTATCGAAATTTTAAAAAAAATGTGACAAATTAGATTTATGTTTTTTGTTTAAATTGTATAAAATCATTTTTATACATGTATTATTTGCTTTTATTACTATATGAACATATAAATAAAAATTTTGTTTAAAACTGTGTCATTTTGGTCTACTACCCATTATTAAATAATTACTACTAATATATACAATTGTAATTTTTTTTACTATATATATATAGATTTTTATTTATTTTACTTATATAATGAACTATTACTATCAATTTACTATTCACACATGAATATACAATTTATTTAAGTCAATACTGGACACTGAACATGAAACATTTACTTATCCAAATCCAATATAAAAAATATTTGTATTAATACTAAACACTTAACCTATTTAATTAACTATTCCAACTCCAATCTACATTTAATGAGGGTAGGTGCTGGACACTTAACCTATTTAATTTACTATTCCTAATCCAATCTACATTTAATTAGGGTAGATGCTGGACACTGAACCTATTTAATTAACTATTCCAACTCCAATCTACATTTAATTAGGGTAGGTGCTGTACACTGAACCTATTTAATTTACTATTCCAACTCCAATCTTCATTTAATTAGGGTAGGTGCTGGACACTGAACCTATTTAATTAAATATTCCAACTCCAATCTACATGTAATGAGGGTAGGTGTTGAACACTGAATCTATTTAATTTACTATTCCAACTCCAATCTACATTTAATTAGGATAGGTTCTGGACACTGAACCTATTAAATTAATTATTCCAACTCCAATCTACATTTAATTAGGGTAGGTGCTGGACACTGAACCTATTTAATTTACTATTCCAACTCCAATCTACATTTAATTAGGGTAGTTGCTGGACACTGAACCTATTTAATTTACTATTCCTACTCCAATCTACATTTAATTAGGGTAGGTGCTGGACAATGAACCTATTTAATTTACTATTCCTACTCCAATCAACATTTAATTAGGGCAGGTGCTGGACACTGAACCTATTTAATTCACAATTCCTACTCCAATCTACATTTAATTAGGGTAGGTGCTGGACACTGAACCTATTTAATTAACTACTCCAACTCCAATATACATTTAAGTGGGTAGATGCTGGACACTGAACCTATTTACATTACTATTCCAACTCCAATGTACATTTAATTAGGGTAGGTGCTGGACACTGAACGTATTTAATTTACTATTCCTACTCCAATCTACATTTAATTAGGGCAGGTGCTGGACACTGAACCTATTTAATTTACTATTCCAACTCCAATCTACATTTAATTTGGATAGGTGCTGGACACTGCACCTTTTTAATTAATTATTCCAACTCCAATCTACATTTAATTAGGGTAGGTGCTGGACACTGAACCTATTTAATTTACTATTCCAACTCCAATCTACATTTAATTAGGGTAGGTGCTGGACACTGAACCTATTTAATTGAATATTCCAACTCCAATCTACATTTAATTAGGGTAGGTGCTGGACACTGAAACTATTTAATTTACTATTCCAACTCCAATCTACATTTAATTTGGGTAGGTGCTGGACACTGAACTTATTTAATTAACTATTCCAACTCCAATCTACATTTAATTAGAGTAGATGCTGGACACTGAACCTATTTAATTCACAATTCCTACTCCAATCTACATTTAATTAGGGTAGGTGCTGGACACTGAACCTATTTAATTAACTATTCCAACTCCAATATACATTTAATTAGGGTAGATGCTGGACACTGAACCTATTTAAATTACTATTCCAACTCCAATCTACATTTAATTAGGGTAGGTGCTGGACACTGAACCTATTTAATTTACTATTCCAACTCCAATCTACATTTAATTAGGGTAGGTGCTGGACACTGAACCTATTTAATTTACTATTCCTACTCCAATCTACATTTAATTAGGGCAGGTGCTGGACACTGAACCTATTTAATTTATTATTCCAACTCCAATCTACATTTAATTTGGATAGGTGCTGGACACGGAACCTTTTTAATTAATTATTCCAACTCCAATCTACATTTAATTAGGGTAGGTGCTGGACACTGAACCTATTTAATTTACTATTCCAACTCCAATCTACATTTAATTAGGGTAGGTGCTGGACACTGTACCTATTTAATTGACTATTCCAACTCCAATCTACATTTAATTAGGGTGGGTGCTGGACACTGAACCTATTTAATTTACTATTCCAACTCGAATCAGCATTTAATTTGGGTAGGTGCTGGACACTGAACCTATTTAATTAACTATTCCAACTCCAATATACATTTAATTAGGGTAGATGCTGGACACTGAACCTATTTAAATTACTATTCCAACTCCAATCTACATTTAATTAGGGTAGGTGCTGGACACTGAACCTATTTAATTTACTATTCCAACTCCAATCTACATTTAATTAGGGTAGGTGCTGGACACTGAACCTATTTAATTTACTATTCCTACTCCAATCTACATTTAATTAGGGCAGGTGCTGGACACTGAACCTATTTAAATTACTATTCCAACTCCAATCTACATTTAATTAGGGTAGGTGCTGGACACTGAACCTATTTAATTTACTATTCCAGCTCCAATCTACATTTAATTAGGGCAGGTGCTGGACACTGAACCTATTTAATTTACTATTCCCACTCCAATCTACATTTAATTAGGATAGTTGCTGGACACTGAACGTATTTAATTAATTATTCCAACTCCACTCTACATTTAATTAGGGTAGGTGCTGGACACGGAACCTATTTAATTTACTATTCCAACTCCAATCTACATTTAATTAGGATAGGTGCTGGACACTGAACCTATTTAATTAAATATTCCAACTCCAATCTACATTTAATTAGGGTAGGTGTTGAACACTGAACCTATTAAATTTACTATTCCAACTCCAATCTACATTAAATTAGGATAGGTTCTGGACACTGAACCTATTTATTTAATTATTGCAATTCCAATCTACATTTAATTAGGGTTGGTGCTGTACACTGTACCTATTTAATTTACTATTCCAACTCCAATCCACATTTAATTAGGGTAGGTGCTGGAAACTGAACCTATTTAATGTACTATTCCTACTCCAATCAACATTTAATTAGGGTAGGTGTTGAACACTGAACCTATTTAAATTACTATTCCAACTCCAATCTACATTTAATTAGGGTAGGTGATGGACACTGAACCTATTTAATTGACTATTCCAACTCCAATCTACATTTAATTAGGGTGGGTGCTGGACACTGAACCTATTTAATTTACTATTCCAACTCCAATCTACATTTAATTTGGGTAGGTGCTGGACACTGAACCTATTTAATTAACTATTCCAACTCCAATCTACATTTAATTAGAGTAGATGCTGGACACTGAACCTATTTAATTCACAATTCCTCTATTCCAACTCCAATCTACATTTAATTTGGGTAGGTGCTGGACACTGAACCTATTTAATTAACTATTCCAACTCCAATCTACATTTAATTAGAGTAGATGCTGGACACTGAACCTATTTAATTCACAATTCCTACTCCAATCTACATTTAATTAGGGTAGGTGCTGGACACTGAACCTATTTAATTAACTATTCCAACTCCAATATACATTTAATTAGGGTAGATGCTGGACACTGAACCTATTTAAATTACTATTCCAACTCCAATCTACATTTAATTAGGGTAGGTGCTGGACACTGAACCTATTTAATTTACTATTCCAACTCCAATCTACATTTAATTAGGGCAGGTGCTGGACACTGAACCTATTTAATTTACTATTCCCACTCCAATCTACATTTAATTAGGATAGTTGCTGGACACTGAACGTATTTAATTAATTATTCCAACTCCAATCTACATTTAATTAGGGTAGGTGCTGGACACTGAACCTATTTAATTTACTATTCCAACTCCAATCTGCATTTAATTAGGATAGGTGCTGGACACTGAACCTATTTTATTAAATATTACAACTCCAATCTACATTTAATTAGGGTAGGTGTTGAACACTGAACCTATTAAATTTACTATTCCAACTCCAATCTACATTAAATTAGGATAGGTTCTGGACACTGAACCTATTTAATTAATTATTGCAACTCCAATCTACATTTAATTAGGGTTGGTGCTGTACACTGAACCTATTTAATTTACTATTCCAACTCCAATCCACATTTAATGAGGGTAGGTGCTGGAAACTGAACCTATTTAATGTACTATTCCTACTCCAATCTACATTTAATTAGGGTAGGTGTTGAACACTGAACCTATTTAAATTACTATTCCAACTCCAATCTACATTTAATTAGGGTAGGTGCTGGACACTGAACCTATTTAATTGACTATTCCAACTCCAATCTACATTTAAATAGGGTGGGTGCTGGACACTGAACCTATTTAATTTACTATTCCAACTCCAATCTACATTTAATTTGGGTAGGTGCTGGACACTGAACCTATTTAATTAACTATTCCAACTCCAATCTACATTTAATTAGAGTAGATGCTGGACACTGAACCTATTTAATTCACAATTCCTACTCCAATCTACATTTAATTAGGGTAGGTGCTGGACACTGAACCTATTTAATTAACTATTCCAACTCCAATATACATTTAATTAGGGTAGATGCTGGACACTGAACCTATTTAAATTACTATTCCAACTCCAATCTACATTTAATTAGGGTAGGTGCTGGACACTGAACCTATTTAATTTACTATTCCAACTCCAATCTACATTTAATTAGGGTAGGTGCTGGACACTGAACCTATTTAATTTACTATTCCTACTCCAATCTACATTTAATTAGGGCAGGTGCTGGACACTGAACCTATTTAATTTACTATTCCAACTCCAATCTACATTTAATTTGGATAGGTGCTGGACACGGAAACTTTTTAATTAATTATTCCAACTCCAATCTACATTTAATTAGGGTAGGTGCTGGACACTGAACCTATTTAATTTACTATTCCAACTCCAATCTACATTTAATTAGGGTAGGTGCTGGACACTGAACCTATTTAATTGACTATTCCAACTCCAATCTACATTTAATTAGAGTGGGTGCTGAACACTGAACCTATTTAATTTACTATTCCAACTCGAATCAACATTTAATTTGGGTAGGTGCCGGACACTGAACTTATTTATTTAACTATTCCAACTCCAATCTACATTTAATTAGAGTAGATGCTGGACACTGAACCTATTTAATTCACAATTCCTACTCCAATCTACATTTAATTAGGGTAGGTGCTGGACACTGAACCTATTTAATTAACTATTCCAACTCCAATATACATTTAATTAGGGTAGATGCTGGACACTGAACCTATTTAAATTACTATTCCAACTCCAATCTACATTTAATTAGGGTAGGTGCTGGACACTGAAGCTATTTAATTTACTATTCCAACTCCAATCTACATTTAATTAGGGCAGGTGCTGGACACTGAACCTATTTAATTTACTATTCCAACTCCAATCTACATTTAATTAGGAGAGTTGCTGGACACTGAAAGTATTTAATTAATTATTCCAACTCCAATCTACATTTAATTAGGGTAGGTGCTGGACACTGAACCTATTTAATTTACTATTCCAACTCCAATCTACATTTAATTAGGATAGGTGCTGGACACTGAACCTATTTAATTAAATATTCCAACTCCAATCTACATTTAATTAGGGTAGGTGTTGAACACTGAACCTATTAAATTTACTATTCCAACTCCAATCTACATTAAATTAGGATAGGTTCTGGACACTGAACCTATTTAATTAATTATTCCAACTCCAATCTACATTTAATTAGGGTTGGTGCTGGACACTGAACCTATTTAATTTACTATTCCTACTCCAATCTACATTTAATTAGGGTAGGTGTTGAACACTGAACCTATTTAAATTACTATTCCAACTCCAATCTACATTTAATTAGGGTAGGTGCTGGACACTGAACCTATTTAATTGACTATTCCAACTCCAATCTACATTTAATTAGGGTGGGTGCTGGACACTGAACCTATTTAATTTACTATTCCAACTCCAATCTACATTTAATTTGGGTAGGTGCTGGACACTGAACTTATTTAATTAACTATTCCAACTCCAATCTACATTTAATTAGAGTAGATGCTGGACACTGAACCTACTTAATTCACAATTCCTACTCCAATCTACATTTAATTAGGGTAGGTGCTGGACACTGAACCTATTTAATTAACTATTCCAACTCCAATATACATTTAATTAGGGTAGATGCTGGACACTGAACCTATTTAAATTACTATTCCAACTCCAATCTACATTTAACTAGGGTAGGTGCTGGACACTGAACCTATTAAATTTACTATTCCAACTCCAATCTACATTTAATTAGGGCAGGTGCTGGACACTGAACCTATTTAATTTACTATTCCAACTCCAATCTACATTTAATTAGGATAGTTGCTGGACACTGAACGTATTTAATTAATTATTCCAACTCCAATCTACATTTAATTAGGGTAGGTGCTGGACACTGAACCTATTTAATTTACTATTCCTACTCCAATCTACATTTAATTAGGGTAGGTGCTGGACACTGAACCTATTTAATTTACTATTCCTACTCCAATCTTCATTTAATTAGGGCATGTGCTGGACACTGAACCTATTTAATTTACTATTCCAACTCCAATCTACATTTAATTTGGATAGGTGCTGGACACTGAACCTTTTTAATTATTATTCCAACTCCAATCTACATTTAATTAGGGTAGGTGCTGGACACTGAACCTATTTAATTTACTATTCCAACTCCAATCTACATTTAACTAGGGTAGGTGCTGGACACTGAACCTATTTAATTTACTATTCCTACTCCAATCTACATTTAATTAGGGTAGGTGTTGAACACTGAACCTATTTAAATTACTATTCCAACTCCAATCTACATTTAATTAGGATAGTTGCTGGACAATGAACCTATGTAATTAATTATTCCAACTCCAATCTACATTTAATTAGGGTAGGTGCTGGACACTGAACCTATTTAATTTACTATTCCAACTCCAATCTACATTTAATTAGGGTAGGTGCTGGACACTGAAACTATTTAATTAAATATTCCAACTCCATTCTACATTTAATTAGGGTAGGTGTTGATCACTGAACCTGTTTAATTTACTATTCCAACTCCAATCTACATTTAATTAGGATAGGTTCTGGACACTGAACCTATTTAATTAATTATTCCAACTCCAATCTACATTTAATTAGGGTAGGTGCTGGAGACTGAACCTATTGAATTGAGTATTCCAACTCCAATCTACATTTAATTAGGGTAGGTGCTGGAGACTGAACCTATTGAATTGAGTATTCCAACTCCAATCTACATTTAATTAGGGTAGGTGCTGGACAATTAACCTATTTAACTTACTATTCCAACTCCAATCTACATCTATTTAGAGTAGGTGCAGTGAACTCTAACTATGTAGATTTGTGTAATAAACTCCCCACCCGTATCCACTATAAAAAAAAATCCCACTCATAAACATTTATAAGTAGATCTAAATAAAAATTTCAAAAATCTAAATCTAATTTTTAGATGTATAATCATATTTCTTTATTATTATTTAACTAAATATTAACATCTCTATATTAATATTGTAACCACTCCCCACCCTTATCCCATTTAACACAAAAATCCACTGTGAAACTTAATTATTTATTAAAACATTTCCAAATAATAAATAGCAATTTTTAATTAGTAATTCAAATGATTAATTTCGAAACTCATAATTTTTTGGGGGAAATTTCCTTTAAAAAATATTTTTTTAAACCTTTTTTTCCAAACCCCACCCTTATCCCCTATGAACTCAACCTCCCGCTCCAACAATTTTAAAAAAAATTCTATTTTCTAAAATCATTTTTAAAAATTTTAAATTTGCTTTCAGAATTCAATAGAACTCATTTACAAAATATAAGTTTTTTAATGTTATACTTTTTAATACACTCCCCGCCCTATAAACCCAACATCCAGCTCCAAAAATGTAAATAGATTTTCAAATTTCAAATTTCATAATTATAAAATGAAATTTCATATTTCAAATTTTTAATTTCGAATTATATTTTATAAAAATATATATTGTAATTTTTAAATTTTTAAATTTGTATATTTATTACACTCCCCACCCTTATCCCCTATAAACACAACATCCCACTCCTGCAACATTTATAGATTTTCTAATATCAAATTTCATAATTAAAATTTAAAATTTCATATTTCAAATTATAAATTTCGAAATCTATTTTATATAAAAATATTTGAAAAAAATATATTTTAATTCATATTTTTCATACATTCCCCACCCTTATCCCCTATAAACCCAACATCCCGCTCCTAAAATTTTTATATATTTTCTAATTTCTAATTTCATAATTAAAATTTTAAATTTCATATTTCAAATTTTAAATTTCGAAATCTATTTTATATAAAATTATTTGAAAAAATAAATATTTTAATTTATATTTTTCATACACTCCCCACCCTTATCCCCTATAAACCCAACATCCCGCTCCTAAAAATTTGATATAATTTCAATTTTCATTTTTCATATTTCTAATATTTAATTTCGCATTCTAATTTCTATGAAATATTTTTTTTAATTAATACTTTTATTATTTATATTTTTAATACACTCCCCACCCTTATCCCCTATAAACCCAACATCCCCCTCCTAAAATTTATAATAATTTAATCAAATATTATTTGATATTATAATTAAACATTATAGCAAATTTATATAATTTTTTTTATTAATAATATATTAAAAATATATTTTTAAATGTCAATATTTTGACATTTCGACATTATATATGTCGATATTTCTTTCATCGACATTACTTATCTCGATATTATTTACTATACATTCAAATCGATATTTTTGACAACGATATTTTCTACATCGATATTTCTTACCTTCGATGTTTCAAACTTGATATTAGTGCAAATCGACATTATTAACTCGATATTTTGACTGTGCACCCTGGCAAACAAGGATGTGAGGCCCTCTGAGGTGGTGACATACCTACGCCTCTGGCAGTGCTGGCAGGCCCTGGCACAGGGATGTTGGGCCTGCTGTGGGGGTGGCTTACCTATGCTTCTGGCAGTGATGACAGTCCTTGGAAAGAGGGCTGTAAGGCCTACTGTAGTAGCGACTTACCCACGCCCCCGGGAGTGCTGGCAGGCCTGGCCCACAGGGATGTGATGCCACCTGTCGAGGTCACTTACCTATGTTTCTGAAAGTGCTGGCAGGCCTGGTGCACAGACCTCAGAGGCCTGCTGTGGGAGTGACTCCCCTACAACTCTAGCAGGCCTGACACACCGAAATGTAAGGTTTGCTGTAGGGAGGACTTACTTATGCTTCTGGCAGTGCTGGCAGTTCGGGCACACAGGGACAGGGATGTGAGTCCTGGTGTAGAGGTGAATTACCTACGCCTCTGGGAGGCGTGGCAGGTCAGGCACACAGGAATGTGATGCCTGCTGTGGAGTTGACTTACCTACACTTCTTGCAGTGCTGGCAGGCCTGGCACACAGGGATGTGAGGCCTGCTGTAGGGGTGACCTGACATACCTACACCTCTTGCAGTGCTGGCAGGACTGGCGCAAAGGGATACAAGGCCTGCTGTAGAGGTAACTTACCTAAGCTTCTGGCAGTGCTGGCAGGCAGGGTGCACAGGGATCTGAGGGTGGCTGTTGAGGTGAGTTAACTATGCCTCTGGCAGTGCAGGCAGGCCTAGCAAACAGGGATGTGAGTACTGCTCTTGGGGTGACTTACCTACACCTTTGACAGTGCTGGCAGGCCTGGCACACAGGGATGTGAGGCTTCCTGTATCGGTGACTTACCTTTGCTTCTTGCAGTGCTGGCAGGTGTGACACACAGGGCTGTGAGGCCTGCTGTAGGGGTGTCTTACCTACTCCTCTGGCAGGCCTGGCATGCCTGGCCCACGGCTATGTGAGCCATGCTATGGTGGTGACCTACCAACACCTCTGGCAGTGCTGCAAGGCCGGGCACAAAGGGATGTGACGCCTGCTTTAGAGGTGACTTACCTATGCTTCTTGCAGTGCTGGAAGGCCTTGCACAAAGGGATGTGAGGCCTCCTGAGGGGCTCATATACCTACGCTTCTTGCAGTGCTGGCAAGCCTGGCACACAGGGATGTGAGGCCTGGTGTATGGGTGACCTGACTTAGCTACGCCTCTGGCAGTGCTGGCAAGCCTGGCACACAGGGATGTGAGGCCTGCTCTGGGGGTGACTTACCTTCACCTCTGGCAGTGCTGACAGGCATGGCACACAGGGATGTGAGGCCTGTTCTAGGGGTGACTTACCTACGCCCTTGGCAGTGCAGGCAGGCCTTGCGCAAAGGGATGTGAGGCCTGCTGTAGAGGTGACTTACCTACGCTTCTGGAGGCGTTGGTGGGCCTGGCACAAAGGGATGTGAGGCCTGCTGTAGAGGTGACTTACCTACACCTCTGGCAATGCTGGCAGGCCTGGCACACAGGGATGTGAAGCCTGCTCTGGGGGTGACTTACTACACCTCTGGCAGTGCTGGCAGGCCCTGCGCAAAGGGATGTGTGGCCTGCTGTAGAGGTGACTTACCTACACTTCTGATGGTGTTGGCGGGCCTGGCGCAAAGGGATGTGAGGCCTGCTGTAGAGGTGACTTATCTACCCCTCTGGCAGTGCTGGCAGGCACTGGCACAGGGATGTTAGGCCTGCTGAGGGTGTGGCTTACCTATGCCTCTGGCAGTGCTGGCAGGCCTTGGAAACAGGGCTGTAAGGCCTGCTGTAGTAGTGACTTACCCATGCCCTCTGGAGTGCTGGCAGGCCTGGCACACAGGGATGTGATGCCCACTGTAGAGGTGACTTACCTATGTTTCTGGCAGTGCTGGGAGGCCTGGTGCACAGAGCTGTGAGGTTTGTTGTAGGGGTGACTTACTTATGCTTCTGGCAGTGCTGGCAGTTCTGGCACATAGGGATGTGTGTCCTGGTGTAGAGGTGAATTACCTACGTCTCTGGGAGGCATGACAGGCCGGGCACACAGGGATGTGATGCCTGCTGTAGAGGTGACTTACATACGCCTCTTGCAGTGCTGGAAGGCCTCTCAGACAGGGATGTGAGGCCTCCTGAGGGGCTCATATACCTACGCTTCTTGCAGTGCTGGCAGGCCTGGCATACATGGATGTGAGGCCTGCTGTAGGGGTGACCTGACATACCTACACCTCTTGTAGTGCTGGCAGGACTGGTGCAAAGGGATTCAAGGCCTGCTGTAGAGGTAACTTACCTAAGCTTCTGGCAGTGCTGGCAGGCAGGGTGCACAGGGATCTGAGGGTGGCTGTTGAGGTGAGTTAACTATGCCTCTGGCAGTGCAGGCAGGCCTGGTGCACAGACCTCAGAGGCCTGCTGTGGGAGTGACTCCCCTACAACTCTAGCAGGCCTGACACACCGAAATGTAAGGTTTGCTGTAGGGAGGACTTACTTATGCTTCTGGCAGTGCTGGCAGTTCGGGCACACAGGGACAGGGATGTGAGTCCTGGTGTGGAGGTGAATTACCTACGCCTCTGGGAGGCGTGGCAGGTCGGGCACACAGGGATGTGATGCCTGCTGTGGAGTTGACTTACCTACACTTCTTTCAGTGCTGGCAGGCCTGGCAGAAAGGGATCTGAGGCTTCCTGAGGGGCTCATATACCTAAGCTTCTTGCAGTGCTGGCAGGCCTGGCACACAGGGATGTGAGGCCTGCTGTAGGGGTGACCTGACATACCTACACCTCTTACAGTGCTGGCAGGACTGGCGCAAAGGGATACAAGGCCTGCTGTAGAGGTAACTTACCTAAGCTTCTGGCAGTGCTGGCAGGCAGGGTGCACAGGGATCTGAGGGTGGCTGTTGAGGTGAGTTAACTATGCCTCTGGCAGTGCAGGCAGGCCTGGCAAACAGGGATGTGAGTACTGCTCTTGGGGTGACTTACCTACACCTTTGACAGTGCTGGCAGGCCTGGCACACAGGGATGTGAGGCTTCCTGTATCGGTGACTTACCTTTGCTTCTTGCAGTGCTGGCAGGTGTGACACACAGGGCTGTGAGGCCTGCTGTAGGGGTGTCTTACCTACTCCTCTGGCAGGCCTGGCATGCCTGGCCCACGGCTATGTGAGCCATGCTATGGTGGTGACCTACCAACACCTCTGGCAGTGCTGCAAGGCCGGGCAAAAAAGGGATGTGATGCCTGCTTTAGAGGTGACTTACCTATGCTTCTTGCAGTGCTGGAAGGCCTTGCAGAAAGGGATGTGAGGCCTCCTGAGGGGCTCATATACCTACGCTTCTTGCAGTGCTGGCAAGCCTGGCACACAGGGATGTGAGGCCTGCTGTATGGGTGACCTGACTTAGCTACGCCTCTGGCAGTGCTGGCAAGCCTGGCACACAGGGATGTGAGGCCTGCTCTGGGGGTGACTTACCTTCACCTCTGGCAGTGCTGGCAGGCATGGCACACAGGGATGTGAGGCCTGTTCTAGGGGTGACTTACCTACGCCCTTGGCAGTGCAGGCAGGCCTTGCGCAAAGGGATGTGAGGCCTGCTGTAGAGGTGACTTACCTACGCTTCTGGAGGCGTTGGTGGGCCTGGCGCAAAGGGATGTGAGGCCTGCTGTAGAGGTGACTTACCTACACCTCTGGCAATGCTGGCAGGCCTGGCATACAGGGATGTGAAGCCTGCTCTGGGGGTGACTTACTACACCTCTGGCAGTGCTGGCAGGCCCTGCGCAAAGGGATGTGAGGCCTGCTGTAGAGGTGACTTACCTACACTTCTGATGGTGTTGGCAGGCCTGGCGCAAAGGGATGTGAGGCCTGCTGTAGAGGTGACTTACCTACCCCTCTGGCAGTGCTGGCAGGCACTGGCACAGGGATGTTAGGCCTGCTGTGGGTGTGGCTTACCTATGCCTCTGGCAGTGCTGGCAGGCCTTGGAAACAGGGCTGTAAGGCCTGCTGTAGTAGTGACTTACCCATGCCCTCGGGAGTGCTGGCAGGCCTGGCACACAGGGATGTGATGCCCACTGTAGAGGTGACTTACCTATGTTTCTGGCAGTGCTGGGAGGCCTGGTGCACAGAGCTGTGAGGTTTGCTGTAGGGGTGACTTACTTATGCTTCTGGCAGTGCTGGC
Source organism: Lissotriton helveticus (assembly GCF_964261635.1). Classification (NCBI taxonomy): domain Eukaryota; kingdom Metazoa; phylum Chordata; class Amphibia; order Caudata; family Salamandridae; genus Lissotriton; species Lissotriton helveticus. The sequence goes on from NC_136061.1 coordinate 450,551,733, forward strand.
AGTTCTGGCACATAGGGATGTGTGTCCTGGTGTAGAGGTGAATTACCTACGTCTCTGGGAGGCATGACAGGCCGGGCACACAGGGATGTGATGCCTGCTGTAGAGGTGACTTACATACGCCTCTTGCAGTGCTGGAAGGCCTCTCAGACAGGGATGTGAGGCCTCCTGAGGGGCTCATATAGATACGCTTCTTGCAGTGCTGGCAGGCCTGGCATACATGGATGTGAGGCCTGCTGTAGGGGTGACCTGACATACCTACACCTCTTGTAGTGCTGGCAGGACTGGCGCGAAGGGATATGAGGCCTGCTGTAGAGGTAACTTACCTAAGCTTCTGGCAGTGCTGGCAGGCCATGTGCACAGGGATCTGAGTGGGGCTGTTTAGGTGAGTTAACTATGCCTCTGGCAGTGCAGGCAGGCCTGGCAAACAGGGATGTGAGGCCTGCTCTGGGGGTGACTTACCTACACCTCTGGCAGTGCTGGCAAGCCTGGCACACAGGGATGTGAGGCTTGCTGTAGCGGTGACTTAATTTTGCTTCTTGCAGTTCTGGCAGGCGTGGAACATAGGGTTCTGAGGCCAGCTGTAGGGGTGTCTTACCTGCTCCTCTGGCAGGCCTGGCATGCCTGGCCCACGGGGATTTGAGCCATGCTATGTGGTGACCTACCTACACCTCTGGCAGTGCTGGTAGGCCTGGCACACAGGGATGTGAGGCCATGCTGTGGAGGTGACTTACCTACGCCTCCGGCAGTGCTAGCAGGTCTGGCACAAAGAGATGTGAGGCCTGCTATGGAGGTGACTTACCTATGCCTCTGGCAGTGCTGGCAGGCCTGGCACACAGGGATGTGAGGCCTGCTGTAGGGGTGAAGTGACTTGCCTATGCCTCTGTCAGTGATGGAAAGCCTGGCGCACAAGGATGTGAGGCCTGCTCCAGTGGTGACGTACCTACGCCCTTGGCAGTGCTGGCATTTCTGGCGCACACAGATGTGAGGCCTGCTGTGGGGGTGACTTACTATGCCTCTGGCAGTGCTGGCAGGCCTTGCGCACAGAGATGTTGGGCCTGCTGAGGTGGTGACTTACCTATGCCTCTGGCAGTGCTGGCAGGCCTTGCACACAGGGCTGTAAGTCTTTCTGTAATAGCGACTTACCCACGACCCGGGAGTACTGGCACTCAGGGTGCACTGGGATGTGAGGCCTGCTGTAGGGGTGAGTTACCTATGCCTCTGGCAGTGCTGGCAGGCCTGGCACAAAGGGATGTGTGGCATGCTGTAGGGGTGACCTACCTGCACCTCTCTATCAGTGCTAGCTGGCCTGGCGCACAGAGATGTGAGGACTGCTGTAGAGGTGCCTTACCTACGCTTCAGGCAGTGCTGGCAAGCTTGGCACAAAGGGACGTGTGGCCTGCTAAGGGGGTGGCTTAGCTAAGCCTCTGGCAGTTATGGCAGGTCTGGCATACAGGGATGAGAGGACTGCTGTAGAGGTGACTTACCTATGCTTCTGGCAGTGATGGCAGGCCTGGAGCACAGGGATGTGAGGCCTGCTGTATGGGTGACCTAACTTACCCACGAGGGCTGCTTGCCTGAGGGCAGTGCTGTTAGGCCTGGCACAAAGGGATGTGGGGCATGCTGCAGGGATGACCTACCTACACCTCTGGCAGTGCTGGCAGGCCTGGCACAAAGGGATGTGTGGCATGCTGTAGGGGTGACCTACCTGCACCTCTGTCAGTGCTAGCTGGCCTGGCGCACAGAGATGTGAGGACTGCTGTAGAGGTGACTTACCTACGCTTCGGGCAGTGCTGGCAAGCTTGGCACAAAGGGACGTGTGGCCTGCTAAGGGGGTGGCTTAGCTAAGCCTCTGGCAGTTATGGCAGGTCTGGCATACAGGGATGAGAGGACTGCTGAAGAGGTGACTTACCTATGCTTCTGGCAGTGATGGCAGGCCTGGAGCATGTGGTAAATAAATAAATAATACCCTATTTTTGAATGAATAAATGAATAACAGATAGCTCAAATAAATAAGAGTCAGGATTCGAGGTAGTAGGAGTTTTTGCAGGTTTAATACAGCATAAAGGACAGGAACAGGATGGTAAGGCCCAGCAGCATAAAGGATGGCAAGGCCCAGCAGCGCTGCTGGTGTCAGGATCGGGACAAGGGAAAGGTAACCTTTTAATAACAGTGCATGAGCATATATACATAACGCAAACACATAGCATTACATTGCAATAGGCGTAGCAGTGGGTGGAGCAAAAGGCGTGACGCGTAGCAGTCGCGAAAGATAAGGGTGAAAAGAGGTGTAACAGGGCGTATACATAGACATGTGATGCAAACGTAACAGAATATGTCATGAATGGGGCGGAAACCATGGAGGGGGCTACCTGAGGAGCCGGGACCTCTAACCTGATGGTGCGCGCAAACTGGCAATGACGTGTTACTAAGAGAAGCTGGGGGCTATGAACTCTGTGCTAGGAGCAGAGACTGAAGTCTGGAGAGTCAGGGCGACATGTACCTAAACAGTATCTAGTATCTGATGTTTAGAGAACATGTTGATATAAACTAGAAGTCAGGAGGGGAAAGGCTAACTTGATTCTAAGACTGGACCTACATGTAGTGCGTGATGAAGAATATTAAATGACCATTAAATGCAGTATTTCTCTAACGTGGAGACGTGAAGGCTAGACAATGACGGAAACTATTGATGCGATTCAGTAGCTTTAGGAATGCAGAGAAGGAGGACTGAACTGATAACTGGAATCATAACATATTCTTGGCAGACTCAGAGGCAGAGCCAGGGTGAGCCGGGCACTGCGAGGCAGGAAGTAAGTGAAGGGTCGAGGATACAGGTGGGGGCTGTATCGCTCCTCAGCGAGGCTTCAGGAGACAGGAGCTGAATCTTGTGTCCAGGCCCTTTTGAGGCCTAGAAACGGGGACTTTTCAATAGAATAACGTGCACACTGAGAAACGTGGCAACGTAGCTTTACATAGGCCTGATATTCGTAGTATTCACGAGAACTGGAAACTGGCATACTAGAGGTGGACACAACTGTAATTGCGTCATTAATCGAACATAGGGAATGCATATGCATGTTTAATCATGCACACATAACATATGATGGATGACACGTAGGGACACAGAACATGGCAAAATTTACTTTTCCACATTCCCTCCTTGTCACTACGTTTCCATCAGGAAACATCAATATTCATGATACCATCTATCATTTCATACAGTATCATTTGCTCGTCTCGAATTATCCTGGAACGGGATTTAGAACGGGGCTTGGGACTAGGAATACAAGAGGTAGCACAAATGCCGCAAATCGCAGGGCCACATTGTATACAGAGGCAGCAGCTGAATATGATCGCTACTGCAATACCTAGAAAGGACAAGACTTTCCATCCCCAGGCGGAAATTATATTCCAGAACCAACCGGACCATGTCCAGGTGCCTGGATCTTGGTGTAACAGATGGGCAATCTTATGGAGTCTGGTTATAGCTGAATAAACAGACGGCGCGTTATTTGGAATGAAAATGCAGCAACTAGATCCGATGACTCTACAGGCCCCGCCCCTATCGGCCAGTATGACGTCAAGGACGAGACGATTCTGTAAAACGACAAATCTCATAGCAGATTGCTCTTCAGTTAAATTACCTAGAGCAGAGGCAGTCTCATTTACTACAGCTTCGAGGGTTCTGGTTAACCTACGGATTAGCTTACTATTCTGGATAGGTCCTATAAAGAAAAAGAAACCTCTGTTGAAATCTGTATACTGTTCTAGAGCAGTTTCAGTATAATCGACAATTGGGGACTCCCTTCTATGTCTAATGTGTACTAGATGTGTGTTTCTATGATAATCAGGTGGGGCTAGGAAAACTGGTGGCAGTAGGAAGGCAATGTAACAGGTTCCCTCCCAATCGAGGGGCAGACGAACATATGCAGTTTGACCACAAATAAAATAAGAATGACGTGAAGCTTTGAAAATGGATTTCCCACTGTCACTATACTTGACAATAGTAGTACAATCACTATGTCCTACATGTACGGAACCATTATTTCGGACACATAATTCGCCTTTAACTGGTAATACTGAAATAGCAGGTAAGTCTGGAGTGGAATCAGACTGAACATTCAAGACCATGAAATTCGAAGAATAGTTACCTAAATTATACACTTCATTTTCTAGATCTAACCCGGTTCTGTGGGGGAGACCTTGCTTGTCTGGGAAACATGTACTGTTAAGAAAAGACATATCTGTTGAGGATGACGTTAACGTGGACCATGCTCCACACGAACCATTATGTGAAAAAGGATAAGGAAAAAGTGGCAGAACTCCCTTCGGTATCTGGAAAGGGGGAAGTCGACCACACACCCAGCAATTAGTGGCATTGCTGGTCCGATGTGAGTAATGTAACATGCGGATGAAAGAATTATTTTTCATAGCGTGGCGGTAAGAGAGTTCATGAGGAGGCAGATCACTAAACGTGTGCTCTACTGTAGCATTAGCAGACTTATTTACATGAAGAACTGGGAAGTACAAGAAAAATGCATAACTGGTGCAGGAAATCATAATGCTGAGAAATAATATGAAACATAGAAAAACGATACATCGGATTGAGTTTTGACTAACTCTCTCTCTATGGGGGTCTATTTTATACATGTCAGAAACAGTCTAACCGTTTCACCTAGGGGAGGACTTAGACAATCAAACTGGCTGACTTATTTTACTAGACCGGAGTTTCAACTTATACTCCTGTTGCGGAGTTTTCTCTAACAGGGGAGGGTTTGTAGCAATGTCTTTTGCGGGACAGTCCTTGAGAACAATATTTTGGCAATCCTTCAAATCCTGGGAAATGTTCTTTGAGACGGGTTTCAGTCCATAAAACTTTTTTATATGTGAAAGGTGCACCCAGCCTTTGCGACCCTCCAACTTCACGGCTGTACGGGTGGCGAGGAGGACCTGTCGGGGCTCCTTCCAGCGTGGCTCCAGCGGACTTGAGCGGTCAAAATTGCGGACAAGGACCATGGATCCTGGAACGATTTCATGCGGTGCCACCTCGGTATTGTCTGGAAATGCGGCGGCAACCTGTGAACGACAAGAGTTGAGGGCAGACATCAAGGAAGCTAGGTAATCTGTCAGCATATTACTTGAAACATCGGTAATACTTCGGGGTCTAGGAGTACCCCACATGTTAGGGGGGCGGCCGAAAACGACCTCATACGGGGACAGACCTGATCTGGAATGTGCGACCATGCGCATATAAAATAAAGCGACTGGCAGAGCTACTAGCCAGTCCACACCTTTCTCTTTACACACTTTTGCAATACGGATTTTCAGAGTCTGGTTATGTCTCTCTACGAGACCGGCTGCTTCAGGATGGCGTACACAATGAAACTTCCACTGGTACCCCAACAAAAGGGAAACATGCTTCATCAACTCAGATGAGAATGGCTGGCCGTTGTCAGAATATACGACTCTAGGGAGTCCATAACGGGGGAAAAACTCATGAACCAACTGCTTGGCAGTGGTCGCGGCGGTGTAATCTGGAACTGGATATGCTTCTGTCCACCTGGACAAAGCGCATACAACTACAAGAACATACTTGAAACCTCGACATCGCTCCATCTGAATATAATCCATCTGGAGGACTTCGAAAGGGTGGTCAGGGGGCTGGAATCCACCTTGTTCCACCGGGACACTTTTACCTGGATTAAACTGACAACATATCATACAGGTACGGACTTTCTGCTTGGCTGCAGCTCGTAAATGCTTGTTGAACCAAATGTTCTGGATACTGTCTAACATAGCTTTTTCTCCTAAATGTGCTGGACTATGTGCGGTATTGATAATGACTTGAACCATAGAGTCGGGGAGAAACCATGTGGCTCTACCCTTCGTTAACCATCCTTGATCTGTCTGGACCCCTCCTTGTTCGGACCATTTCTTGATTTCTTCGGGAGTAGCATGTAACTGTATGTCTATGACATCTTGTGTAGGGTCTTTAACTGTCATACATGTAATCGGATCTGGAGTCTGTGTCATGTTAACCGGAATGTCTAGAGTCTGTGCTGTAAGCTTGGCTGTGCGATCTGCTAGATCGTTACCTTGAGAAATGGTGTCAGTAACTTTCGTATGTGCTTTGCACTTCATGATAGCGATAGATGTCGGTAAATGTATGGCATCTAACAGAGCTTGAATAAGGAGACCATGCTGAATCTTGGTTCCATGAGAAGTCATGAAACCTCTCTCCTGCCAGAGCACTCCGAAGTCGTGTACAACTCCAAATGCGTAGCGTGAATCTGTGTAAACATTAACTTTCAAGTTCTTGGCGTGTATGCAGGCTTGTGTCAGAGCAACTAGCTCTGCTGCTTGAGCGGACAGGGTGTCGATACGATGTGTTTCAATAACTTCAGTGTCAGTAGTCACTGCATACGCGGCGACTAGTTCTCCTGTACTTGTTCTCATACATGAACCATCCACATAAAGTGTCAGGTCGGGGTCTGGTAACGGAATATCTGTCAGATCTTGTCTTGGCTTGGTCATAATGTTAACTACTTCCACACAGTCATGTGCGGCAGAATTCGGAGTAACTGATGGTAATAGTGTAGCAGGATTTAAAATGTTGCAGCGTCTGATTTCTATGTGTGGCTGGAACAGTGTCAATTCATAACCTGTTAAACGTGCAATTGTCAAGTGCTGAGTTTGTGTTCGGTTTAAAAGAACTTCCACGGAGTGTGGAACTTGTACTGTCAGGGAATGTCCTAAGACTATGGAATCACTTTGTCTGATAGCTAGGGCTGTGGCTGCAACTGACTTGAGGCACGCAGGCAGAGCCTGGGCTACAGGATCTAATGTGCTCGAAAAATAAGCACAGGGCTTGTATTGTCCTGCTTGATCTTGTGTGAGAACAGATAATGCTGTACCTTCGCGTTCAGTGACGAAAAGTGTAAAAGGCTTACTGTAGTTCGGTGTCGCTAGAACTGGAGCTTGGCATAGGGCTTTCTTTAACTCATTGAAACTAAGGGTATGTTCAGATGTCCAAGGGAGGACAGTCGATACGGCTGCCTCCTGTGTCGTTAACTGTATCAGTGGCTTGGCTAGAAATGCATACTGAGGAATCCATTGTCTGCAGTAAGAAGTAAGGCCGATAAAAGCACGTACCTCCTTCTGGGTCTTGGGCTGAGGAAGACTCGCTATTAACTGGATACGGTCTGGTGTCAACTGCCTACCCCTCTTGGACAGTAAGTGTCCTAAGTAGACCACTTGCTGGACACAGAATTGAAGCTTCGAAGGGGACACCTTGTGCCCCATCTCGGCTAGGAAATACAAGACTGTAAGGGATGCTCGCTCGCAAGCACGTTCAGAACGGGCTGTGATCAGGAGATCATCGACATACTGGAGCAGGGCAGTGTCAGTTGGCATGTGAATGTTGTCTAGTTGTCTTTTAAGTGCTTGACTATAAATACTAGGGCTTTCTGTGAAACCTTGAGGAGCGCGTGTGAACATATAGCTCCTTCCATTTAAACAAAATCCGAAAAGGAACTGGCTGTCTGGATGAATAGGGACACTGAAAAACGCGTTCTTGAGGTCGATTACAGTAAAGAACGTGGCTTCGGAATCAATGGCTGTCAATAGGGAAGAGATATCTGGGACAACTGGGTACTGAGGAATAATACATTTATTAAGCTCTCGTAGGTCAATCACTAATCGATATACTGGGGGTGCATTTGGATCAGTACGTTTCATGACTGGAATGATCGGAGAATTGCATACGTTGGAGTCAGTTTCTACAACCACTCCTTGAGCCACGAGCTCGTCAATAATTTTGGATAAGGCTGCTACAGCCTCAGGTGGCAATCTGTACTGTCTGATTCGTGGTAACACTACACCTGGCTTGAGAGTCACACGATAGGGTGTGATTTGCATATAACCAACATCAGTTGGACCTTGCGCCCATAGATGCTGCGGGACATTAGACAATCTGGGATCAAAATCTCGTAATACATAGTGACCCTTAAAGTCACGTAGGAACAATCGTATTCCCTCTGGGGAACAGCATATAACTGCACCTAACTCTTTCAGTGTTTTAATGCCTAATAGGTTTTCTGGACATGACTTAGTAAGTAACAGATCAGTAGTGCGGGACAATGGACCTACTTCTAGAGTAACTGGCTTTGAAATTTCATTTACGATAGGTTTTCCTGAAAATCCAAGGGAAACATTTCTTGAGCCTGAGAGCGGAGCCCCTGGAACTTCGGCGTGACTAATTGTGGTCCTACTTGCCCCTGTATCAATCAAAAACTTTCTGTCTTTCCCTAATACTTGACTGTGAACATAGGGACCTTCTTGATCTACAGGTATCTCGATGAGAGGCAAGCCTACCTCCCTCTCTAGGCTGTTTCATGAATACTGCTGGTACTCTGGATACTCAGACTGTGCATACTGGTACATCTGCTGTGTAACGTGCTGTGTTGCAGCGATAGGCTGCGGTGCGGTAACTGTCTGTGGTGCATTCTGTGACTGAGGAGTCTGTGAAACTTGTTCTTGTCTAGGCGGACGTGGTCTTTCTTTAGTCTTACCAGTAGCTATGTTATGTTTCAGAACTGCACACTCATTTATAAAATGACCTGGCTGTTTACAATAATTGCAGTTCCCTTTAACGGGAGCTGCAGGATGACTGGCTTGATTCGGACCCCTCTTCTGACTGTCTTGAGGAACAGATTGTGCAACTAGTACTTTCATTTTCGTGTCTTTCATACGTTTTCTCTCGTGTTCTTGTTCTTCCCTGATCCTATTCTGGTGGTATTGGAGCATCTGCAACATCTGGGACGGGGTATTAGCTTGCCAGGTACTTTCGACTTTCAAAACTCGATTTTTAATTTGTGGACTTGAATTCTCGACTAATTTAGTAACAAAAAGGTGAGGGTATGACTCACTACTTGTCTTGAGGCCACTGTTGATGCTAAAACATTTCTCAAATCTAGAATAAAAATCACTAATGTCTTCGTCTTGTTTCTGTTTACAGGCTGAGATTGCATCCCAGTCTTCTTTTCTAGTTGTCAATAATCTAGGTAAAACTTGTATTAATAATTCCGGTAATTCTTTACATTTCGCTCCAAGACCGGTACCTGGTACTCGTGCCTTATCTTCAGCTTCTAGAACTGCCCAATCGATCTTTTTCTCTCCCACCTCCCATTCTTTTTCCTTGAGCTTTTCATACACCCCTGCGGGCAGCAGAACTTTTAACATTTTAATTATATCTGGATACGTGTATTCTCCCATACGGAGCATGTCTTTTAATTCTCTATGGAACCCTGCTGGATCTTTATCATGACAGGGAATTAATTTCTTCATCTCTAGGAGTTCCATCTTTGTAATCGGAGTGTAAACAAACACTCGTTCTAGTTCGCCACCCGTTCCTCTAACTGGGTGGACTTCTCGTAACGGATTCTGTCTCTCTATGTAAAATGGTTTACTTTCTGGGGGTGAGACATGAACAAAATGCGGATTCAAAAACGTTCTATATTTGTGACGCTGTTCTAGAATGACACTAATTAAGTCGGTACCTAAACCTTTCCATCTATACTGGAGTAACTCGTTCAGGATATCATGTAACGGGCCTGGATCAGAGTGCTGACCCTCATACAATGTAATGAGGTGCTGAATCATATACATACCCGCCAGTCGTTGCTCGGCTGGGGGCATTTTCAGAAACATTTGTGCCACTATTTCATCTGGAAAAGTGGTAGAATCAGTAATCCATCGGACTGCTGATCGGGCTAGTTCTTGTTCATGCATGGTACTCAACTCACTGTAACCGATTCGTGATTTCAGAATGTGATCGGTAGCTTGAAACACTTGTTCTAGAGAACCTTGTTCTGGTGCTGGATGATGGAAAATAGACTTGTGTTCTAGGCGTAAATGGCGATCTGGAAATCTAGATTTTCCTACATACGCTATTCTGTCAGGATTCTCGTCGTCTAACTCTTCAGGATCAGAGTTACTTTCTTTCTCGCTTACTTGTGCTGCTTTACGCTGTTCGTGTAACTTTATTATTTCTTTACGGATTTTCTTGTACATACTCTCCATAGCACCGACGGTCTTGTGCTTACCCTCGGCTATATTATCACTCCACCTTGTCAGGGTTTTCATTTCAGCTGGATCTTTAGACGGGTAATCTTGTTCTCTTATTAGACAATTGATCAGAAACTTTAATATCATGAGCTGGGTCTCAGCTTTCCTTTGAGACATGGCCTCGCCAATGCTTTCTGGATCATCCCCTGTACGGATGAAACGATATATTCTGTCTAGATCTTCTTTCATATTCGGTAAGGTGACTAGATACTCGGCCACCTTTCTTACGCGGAATGAATATAGAACCATATTATCCTCGCCTGGGACTGGATCATAGCCGCATTCGGCAAGGGATTTTCTTATTTCTGCTACAGTCTGATGTCTGGGCGTACGCTGTGATGCTTGTATATGTAATTCGGCTGTCGTTAAACGCTTGTGTGGCGGCGGGGTTTGAGGAGTACCTCCCCCTGCGGCCCCTAAACTAATGTCGTCTACTGAGGCTCTTCGTCCTGGCAGAGTGGGAAATGGAAATGTAGGCTGGACTTGTATGGCGGGCTGGACCGGGGGTACCGTAACAGGTACTCCGGTGTCTGGAGGAGCGGAAAGTGCCTGATTTACAGGGACTGGCGGAGCGCGAACAGGATTTGCATATTCTGGGACTGTGTCGTCCAAATAGGACGAAATAAAAATATCAGCTGCGGTCTGTTTGTGACGTAGCTTGGTCGGAACTAATGGTGGCGGGAAATTACTGGATGCCTCTGGGGTCGCTTTTGGCAAGCCCTCGGCAAGAAGAGGATACATACCCCTAATAAGGGCATGCCTCTGTCTGTCTGACTGTTCGGCTTTGACTTGTTCACCTATCTCGATTAGTTCTTTTTCATGGGCTCGTTCCAAGGATTCTCTACTTAATTCTGACTTTCTGATTTCTTTTTCAGTTCTTTTATGAGATTCTTTGCGCCATAACTCGATGGCATCTTTCTGTGACTGTCTGGCTTTCTTTTTCCATAATGCCTCTTCTACTCGCATGATGCACTCGGCATCCCATGTACCCGATACGGGCCATCTATACTTTTCTTCTAACTGTTTGGTATACTCTACCCATAAATCTAGATACAAAATGGCGCTTATGCCATGCTTCTGATACATAAAATGACCTGGACTGTCCCTAGGCGGAACTGGAACTGCTGCTTCCAGCAGACCCTTTCTAGTTTTTAACTGACGTAACTTAGAAAACAAGGGCATGACTGGACTGTAATCTAGACACAATACAATACACAATGAACACGATACTTATTCCCCATTCATACCACGACATTAAAATACATGAAGAACATTTAAAAATAACAGTTCGAACAGAATACTACCTGGAATACGGAACACAGAATACATGAATTTCCTCGAGAACAGAACTGACTGGAACAGAAACTAGGTGCACTGCTGAAACAGTACGAAACTTACCGGTCTCATAAAGAGACACGTCAGGACCCGCATCCACCGAAGTGGACACTTCGTTTGTGGGTCTGTGTACCACCAACCCACGGACCAGAGTCAATTAAATTGACCCTGTCTAGATACTACCCCAGTAATGGTACTCACCGGGCAGCAAGAACGGAAGGCCTCAGACTGGACTGGACCGCTTCGACGACGGACGACGAACTTCGGACTTCAGTTACGGGTGGACCTCCGGATACCTCGGACCTTGGACTCTCGGCTTGGGCTCTGGTCGGGACTCGCCGCGTTCCTCCACCGTCTCGTCTGGATGCTGGACCGCCTCCTCCGTCTCCTCCGTGGGCCTGAGGGATACTTGAAGCAGAAATATCTGCCGGTGCGCAGAAGAGTTCCGTCACGACTGCAGAGGGTCAGGGGGTCGGCGTGGCTTCACCGACGCGTGGGGAAAGGGCAAGTCCCTATTCGGGCGCCATTATGTGGTAAATAAATAAATAATACCCTATTTTTGAATGAATAAATGAATAACAGATAGCTCAAATAAATAAGAGTCAGGATTCGAGGTAGTAGGAGTTTTTGCAGGTTTAATACAGCATAAAGGACAGGAACAGGATGGTAAGGCCCAGCAGCATAAAGGATGGCAAGGCCCAGCAGCGCTGCTGGTGTCAGGATCGGGACAAGGGAAAGGTAACCTTTTAATAACAGTGCATGAGCATATATACATAACGCAAACACATAGCATTACATTGCAATAGGCGTAGCAGTGGGTGGAGCAAAAGGCGTGACGCGTAGCAGTCGCGAAAGATAAGGGTGAAAAGAGGTGTAACAGGGCGTATACATAGACATGTGATGCAAACGTAACAGAATATGTCATGAATGGGGCGGAAACCATGGAGGGGGCTACCTGAGGAGCCGGGACCTCTAACCTGATGGTGCGCGCAAACTGGCAATGACGTGTTACTAAGAGAAGCTGGGGGCTATGAACTCTGTGCTAGGAGCAGAGACTGAAGTCTGGAGAGTCAGGGCGACATGTACCTAAACAGTATCTAGTATCTGATGTTTAGAGAACATGTTGATATAAACTAGAAGTCAGGAGGGGAAAGGCTAACTTGATTCTAAGACTGGACCTACATGTAGTGCGTGATGAAGAATATTAAATGACCATTAAATGCAGTATTTCTCTAACGTGGAGACGTGAAGGCTAGACAATGACGGAAACTATTGATGCGATTCAGTAGCTTTAGGAATGCAGAGAAGGAGGACTGAACTGATAACTGGAATCATAACATATTCTTGGCAGACTCAGAGGCAGAGCCAGGGTGAGCCGGGCACTGCGAGGCAGGAAGTAAGTGAAGGGTCGAGGATACAGGTGGGGGCTGTATCGCTCCTCAGCGAGGCTTCAGGAGACAGGAGCTGAATCTTGTGTCCAGGCCCTTTTGAGGCCTAGAAACGGGGACTTTTCAATAGAATAACGTGCACACTGAGAAACGTGGCAACGTAGCTTTACATAGGCCTGATATTCGTAGTATTCACGAGAACTGGAAACTGGCATACTAGAGGTGGACACAACTGTAATTGCGTCATTAATCGAACATAGGGAATGCATATGCATGTTTAATCATGCACACATAACATATGATGGATGACACGTAGGGACACAGAACATGGCAAAATTTACTTTTCCACAAGCACAGGGATGTGAGGCCTGCTGTATGGGTGACCTGACTTAGCTACGCCTCTGGCAGTGCTGGCAAGCCTGGCACACAGGGATGTGAGGCCTGCTCTGGGGGTGACTTACCTTCACCTCTGGCAGTGCTGGCAGGCATGGCACACAGGGATGTGAGGCCTGTTCTAGGGGTGACTTACCTATGCCCTTGGCAGTGCAGGCAGGCCTTGCGCAAAGGGATGTGAGGCCTGCTGTAGAGGTGACTTACCTACGCTTCTGGAGGCGTTGGTGGGCCTGGCACAAAGGGATGTGAGGCCTGCTGTAGAGGTGACTTACCTACACCTCTGGCAATGCTGGCAGGCCTGGCACACAGGGATGTGAAGCCTGCTCTGGGGGTGACTTACTACACCTCTGGCAGTGCTGGCAGGCCCTGCGCAAAGGGATGTGAGGCCTGCTGTAGAGGTGACTTACCTACACTTCTGATGGTGTTGGCGGGCCTGGCGCAAAGGGATGTGAGGCCTGCTGTAGAGGTGACTTACCTACCCCTCTGGCAGTGCTGGCAGGCACTGGCACAGGGATGTTAGGCCTGCTGAGGGTGTGGCTTACCTATGCCTCTGGCAGTGCTGGCAGGCCTTGGAAACAGGGCTGTAAGGCCTGCTGTAGTAGTGACTTACCCATGCCCTCGGGAGTGCTGGCAGGCCTGGCACACAGGGATGTAATGCCCACTGTAGAGGTGACTTACCTATGTTTCTGGCAGTGCTGGGAGGCCTGGTGCACAGAGCTGTGAGGTTTGTTGTAGGGGTGACTTACTTATGCTTCTGGCAGTGCTGGCAGTTCTGGCACATAGGGATGTGTGTCCTGGTGTAGAGGTGAATTACCTACGTCTCTGGGAGGCATGACAGGCCGGGCACACAGGGATGTGATGCCTGCTGTAGAGGTGACTTACATACGCCTCTTGCAGTGCTGGAAGGCCTCTCAGACAGGGATGTGAGGCCTCCTGAGGGGCTCATATACCTACGCTTCTTGCAGTGCTGGCAGGCCTGGCATACATGGATGTGAGGCCTGCTGTAGGGGTGACCTGACATACCTACACCTCTTGTAGTGCTGGCAGGACTGGTGCAAAGGGATACAAGGCCTGCTGTAGAGGTAACTTACCTAAGCTTCTGGCAGTGCTGGCAGGCAGGGTGCACAGGGATCTGAGGGTGGCTGTTGAGGTGAGTTAACTATGCCTCTGGCAGTGCAGGCAGGCCTGGTGCACAGACCTCAGAGGCCTGCTGTGGGAGTGACTCCCCTACAACTCTAGCAGGCCTGACACACCGAAATGTAAGGTTTGCTGTAGGGAGGACTTACTTATGCTTCTGGCAGTGCTGGCAGTTCGGGCACACAGGGACAGGGATGTGAGTCCTGGTGTAGAGGTGAATTACCTACGCCTCTGGGAGGCGTGGCAGGTCGGGCACACAGGGATGTGATGCCTGCTGTGGAGTTGACTTACCTACACTTCTTTCAGTGCTGGCAGGCCTGGCAGAAAGGGATCTGAGGCTTCCTGAGGGGCTCATATACCTAAGCTTCTTGCAGTGCTGGCAGGCCTGGCACACAGGGATGTGAGGCCTGCTGTAGGGGTGACCTGACATACCTACACCTCTTACAGTGCTGGCAGGACTGGCGCAAAGGGATACAAGGCCTGCTGTAGAGGTAACTTACCTAAGCTTCTGGCAGTGCTGGCAGGCAGGGTGCACAGGGATCTGAGGGTGGCTGTTGAGGTGAGTTAACTATGCCTCTGGCAGTGCAGGCAGGCCTGGCAAACAGGGATGTGAGTACTGCTCTTGGGGTGACTTACCTACACCTTTGACAGTGCTGGCAGGCCTGGCACACAGGGATGTGAGGCTTCCTGTATCGGTGACTTACCTTTGCTTCTTGCAGTGCTGGCAGGTGTGACACACAGGGCTGTGAGGCCTGCTGTAGGGGTGTCTTACCTACTCCTCTGGCAGGCCTGGCATGCCTGGCCCACGGCTATGTGAGCCATGCTATGGTGGTGACCTACCAACAACTCTGGCAGTGCTGCAAGGCCGGGCACAAAGGGATGTGACGCCTGCTTTAGAGGTGACTTACCTATGCTTCTTGCAGTGCTGGAAGGCCTTGCAGAAAGGGATGTGAGGCCTCCTGAGGGGCTCATATACCTACGCTTCTTGCAGTGCTGGCAAGCCTGGCACACAGGGATGTGAGGCCTGCTGTATGGGTGACCTGACTTAGCTACGCCTCTGGCAGTGCTGGCAAGCCTGGCACACAGGGATGTGAGGCCTGCTCTGGGGGTGACTTACCTTCACCTCTGGCAGTGCTGGCAGGCATGGCACACAGGGATGTGAGGCCTGTTCTAGGGGTGACTTACCTACGCCCTTGGCAGTGCAGGCAGGCCTTGCGCAAAGGGATGTGAGGCCTGCTGTAGAGGTGACTTACCTACGCTTCTGGAGGCGTTGGTGGGCCTGGCGCAAAGGGATGAGAGGCCTGCTGTAGAGGTGACTTACCTACACCTCTGGCAATGCTGGCAGGCCTGGAACACAGGGATGTGAAGCCTGCTCTGGGGGTGACTTACTACACCTCTGGCAGTGCTGGCAGGCCCTGCGCAAAGGGATGTGAGGCCTGCTGTAGAGGTGACTTACCTACACTTCTGATGGTGTTGGCGGGCCTGGCGCAAAGGGATGTGAGGCCTGCTGTAGAGGTGACTTACCTACCCCTCTGGCAGTGCTGGCAGGCACTGGCACAGGGATGTTAGGCCTGCTGTGGGTGTGGCTTACCTATGCCTCTGGCAGTGCTGGCAGGCCTTGGAAACAGGGCTGTAAGGCCTGCTGTAGTAGTGACTTACCCATGCCCTCGGGAGTGCTGGCAGGCCTGGCACACAGGGATGTGATGCCCACTGTAGAGGTGACTTACCTATGTTTCTGGCAGTGCTGGGAGGCCTGGTGCACAGAGCTGTGAGGTTTGCTGTAGGGGTGACTTACTTATGCTTCTGGCAGTGCTGGCAGTTCTGGCACATAGGGATGTGTGTCCTGGTGTAGAGGTGAATTACCTACGTCTCTGGGAGGCATGACAGGCCGGGCACACAGGGATGTGATGCCTGCTGTAGAGGTGACTTACATACGCCTCTTGCACTGCTGGAAGGCCTCTCAGACAGGGATGTGAGGCCTCCTGAGGGGCTCATATAGATACGCTTCTTGCAGTGCTGGCAGGCCTGGCATACATGGATGTGAGGCCTGCTGTAGGGGTGACCTGACATACCTACACCTCTTGTAGTCCTGGCAGGACTGGCGCAAGGGGATATGAGGCCTGCTGTAGAGGTAACTTACCTAAGCTTCTGGCAGTGCTGGCAGGCCATGTGCACAGGGATCTGAGTGGGGCTGTTTAGGTGAGTTAACTATGCCTCTGGCAGTGCAGGCAGGCCTGGCAAAGAGGGATGTGAGGCCTGCTCTGGGGGTGACTTACCTACACCTCTGGCAGTGCTGGCAAGCCTGGCACACAGGGATGTGAGGCTTGCTGTAGCGGTGACTTGATTTTGCTTCTTGCAGTTCTGGCAGGCGTGGAACATAGGGTTCTGAGGCCAGCTGTAGGGGTGTCTTACCTGCTCCTCTGGCAGGCCTGGCATGCCTGGCCCACGGGGATTTGAGCCATGCTATGTGGTGACCTACCTACACCTCTGGCAGTGCTGGTAGGCCTGGCACACAGGGATGTGAGGCCATGCTGTGGAGGTGACTTACCTACGCCTCCGGCAGTGCTAGCAGGTCTGGCACAAAGAGATGTGAGGCCTGCTATGGAGGTGACTTACCTATGCCTCTGGCAGTGCTGGCAGGCCTGGCACACAGGGATGTGAGGCCTGCTGTAGGGGTGAAGTGACTTGCCTATGCCTCTGGCAGTGATGGAAAGCCTGGCGCACAAGGATGTGAGGCCTGCTCCAGTGGTGACGTACCTACGCCCTTGGCAGTGCTGGCATTTCTGGCGCACACAGATGTGAGGCCTGCTGTGGGGGTGACTTACTTTGCCTCTGGCAGTGCTGGCAGGCCTTGCGCACAGAGATGTTGGGCCTGCTGAGGTGGTGACTTACCTATGCCTCTGGCAGTGCTGGCAGGCCTTGCACACAGGGCTGTAAGTCTTTCTGTAATAGGGACTTACCCACGACCCGGGAGTACTGGCACTCAGGGTGCACTGGGATGTGAGGCCTGCTGTAGGGGTGAGTTACCTATGCCTCTGGCAGTGCTGGCAGGCCTGGCACAAAGGGATGTGTGGCATGCTGTAGGGGTGACCTACCTGCACCTCTGTCAGTGCTAGCTGGCCTGGCGCACAGAGATGTGAGGACTGCTGTAGAGGTGCCTTACCTACGCTTCAGGCAGTGCTGGCAAGCTTGGCACAAAGGGACGTGTGGCCTGCTAAGGGGGTGGCTTAGCTAAGCCTCTGGCAGTTATGGCAGGTCTGGCATACAGGGATGAGAGGACTGCTGTAGAGGTGACTTACCTATGCTTCTGGCAGTGATGGCAGGCCTGGAGCACAGGGATGTGAGGCCTACTGTATGGGTGACCTAACTTACCCACGAGGGCTGCTTGCCTGAGGGCAGTGCTGTTAGGCCTGGCACAAAGGGATGTGGGGCATGCTGCAGGGATGACCTACCTACACCTCTGGCAGTGCTGGCAGGCCTGGCACAAAGGGATGTGTGGCATGCTGTAGGGGTGACCTACCTGCACCTCTGTCAGTGCTAGCTGGCCTGGCGCACAGAGATGTGAGGACTGCTGTAGAGGTGACTTACCTACGCTTCAGGCAGCGCTGGCAAGCTTGGCACAAAGGGACGTGTGGCCTGCTAAGGGGGTGGCTTAGCTAAGCCTCTGGCAGTTATGGCAGGTCTGGCATACAGGGATGAGAGGACTGCTGAAGAGGTGACTTACCTATGCTTCTGGCAGTGATGGCAGGCCTGGAGCACAGGGATGTGAGGCCTGCTGTATGGGTGACCTAACTTACCCACGAGGGCTGCTTGCCTGAGGGCAGTGCTGGCAAGCCTGGCGCAAAGGGATGTGAGGCCTGCTGTAGAGGTGACTTACCTACGCTTCTGGAGGTGCTGGCGTGCCTGGCGCACAGGGTTGTGAGAACTGCTGTAGAGGTGACTTACCTATGCTTCTGGCAGTGCTGGCAGGCCTGGAGCACAGGGATGTGAGGCCTGCTGTATGGGTGACCTAACTTACCTACGAGGGGTGCTTGAATGAGTGCAGTGCTGGCAAGCCTGGCTCAAAGGAATGTGAGACCTGCTGTAGAGGTGACTTATCTACGCTTCTGGCAGTGCTGGCAAGCCTGGCACACAAGGATATGAGACCTGCTATAGGGGTGACGTGACCTACCTACTCCTCTGGCAGTACTGGCAGGCCTGGCACACAGGTATGTGAGGCCTGCTAAGGGAGTGACTTACCTAATCCTCTGTCAGTGCTGGCTGTCCTGGAACACAGTGGTGTGAGGCCTGCTGAAAAGGAATCTTATCTACTACTCTGGCAGTGCTGGCAGGCTTGTTACACAGGGATGTGCGGCCAGCTTTAGAGGTGACTTACTTATGCTTCTGACAGTGCTGGCAGGCCTGGCACACAGGGATGTGAGGTGTTAGAAATGGGGTTTCTGGTTGGCTAAGCCTTGTGCAAAAGCCAGGCAGAAACCACCACTGTAGTCAGGGCAAGGAAGTCACCCGCCAAAGATAACCCCTGCTTACCCCCTTGGTACCTTGGCACAAGCAGTCAGGCTTATCTCGGAGGCAATGTGTAAATCGTTTGCGCGCGCACCCAGCAACAACACCCCAAGGCCCACCACAAAGGAAACTCCACACAAGGTTATGTATAAAAATAGCCTTTGTATTAAACAAAACACATTAGATAATAAACACACAATTTACACTGTGCCACTGGCACGGGCGGAATTTACAGGGGATTATATACACAGGACAGGGCCACATTGACCACTGTCAGGAATAAGCACTTGGTAGAACTAGCACTTTGTGGAAATAGCACTTAGAACATAAAATAATTGTAGCAACAAATAGCAAATGTAGCACACAACCAGTAACCACTGGTAAAAGGTTAGTACACCCTACGCAATCCTAAAGACCTTAGACATATATCGCGCAGGGAACCATGAACTCACTAGCATAACCTATACTAGGAAACACAATCTCCTAAGCATAAAAATACATTGAGGAGTATAAGCAAGAAGCATTGCATATTATGCATAAATCACATCAAGGTCCAGGTTGTGCCACTGCTCCAAAACCTAAACGTAGCAGCTGCCCACTACTTTCTGGGCAGCTGAGGACAAGAACATGGTCTAAACGCTGCAGATGCCACTAAGTGCTGCGCAGCTGTGGGAGGCCATAGTAGGGGCGAAGGAGTGTGACTCACTCCTGAGTCCAAGGACATGTCCCTAGAAAGAAAATACCTAAACGGTGCAGCTGCCCACTACTTGCTGGGCAGCTGTGGATCAAAACTGTGACATGGGCCCTCACTGGCCCTCTGAACAAAGGCTGCGCAAAAGGTTGGAGCCGTCTGGCACTAGAAATACATATTTGCACATTTTGGAGCCCTCTGGCTCTGAAACAACTGTGTGCATGGGAGCACTCAGGCTCCTTAGAAATAAATGCCCCCATCGTTGTAGCCACGGGGCTCAGCACGGGCTCCTCTGACCCTTTAAATCAATAATGTGACCCGGGAGCCATCTAGGCTCTGAAGATAACTGTGCGCCTTGGAGCCCTCTAGGCTCTAGGACAAATAGGGTGCATCTTGGAGCCCTCCAGGCTCTAAACAATAATGGGGGGGCGGGGAGCCACCTAGGCTACTGAAGTAAACCTGCCCCTTGTCATTGGAGTGGCCCACTGGACACACAGGGCAGCTCTGACTCGGTGCCTGCACTGGCACCACCGATACCATTTGCTCCCTCGGGGAGCAAGAGCGGGGATGCCACCATTTCTCCCCTTCTCAGACCTACTCACTGGGCTGTTAGGGGTGCTCCTTGTCACTCGCGCTGAGGCAGGCCTCTGATCCTCTCCAGTGCGGTACCTGCGGGGCTCTCCCTTCACCTTGGGAGCCCCGCCGGCCTAGCACCGTGCTTGTTTTCTTGTTGGCGGCCTCGGGGCTTTCTACCGCTTACGGGAGCCCCGGGCACCCTGAGGCAACCACTCGGCCAGCTTCTGCTTTTTCTCCAGCCGGCGCGGGACTTTCGACCAAACTCAGCGCGGCGGTGGGTGGGACTTCCCTCTAAAACCAGAAGTCCCGCCCCTCGTCAGGCCCTACGGTGCCTGACTTCCTGTTTGCGGTGCGAGGGCCGTGGCAGTGACTATCAGGGGGCAATAACGAGGGGTGGGCAGCCTTGAAGTCTAAAATAAAAGTAGAAACGGGGTGGGCACCCGTTAAGGCGCAATAATAGCGGGGTGAGCACCCCCTACAGAAATAATTAAATCAGCGGTATGGGCACCCGCAGGGGAGCCATTTTCAGGGGAATCCCTATGCCGAGGATTCCCTCGGGTCAAGGGGCAGCTCAGCGCTGCAAAGCAAAAACCAAAAGCGCTCCACCTGGCAATCCAAGCGCTATGGCATAAGGGAGAGCACTCCCAGAGCACCACAGCAACAGGAGGGTCCTGTAGGAGAGAAAACACAGCCCTCCCAAGGAATCATCAACCCTTGGAAAGGGCATGACAAGGGGAACAAGGTCCTTAAGTAGAAGCAAGGCAGAAGGGTCCCACAAAGTCCTGGACATCAAAAGATGGGACAAGCAGCTCCCAACAAAGGAAAGTCCTCCAGCATCCAGGGCATCCAGGGGCTGGGCAGGGCCCAGGGAGGCAAGCGTTACCCTGGGCCCCAGCAGCAGCATGCCCCTAGTAGATTCAAGTCAGGAACAAGAACATTTTACATGAGGTCACAGCCTCTTTTGATACACACATTTCCTTTGTCTAAAGGTGCAGGGAAGGGGCGAACCAGATGCAACTGGTTCTGGAGCACTTTGTTTTGCTCAGCCCCTCTGCCTATTCACAGGGTGGGTCAGGCACATCAGACACACCACAGGGGGTGGAGCCAGCATTGTAGAGGGAAGGCCCAGCCCTATTTAGGTCCCATGTGCACTCCTCCCTGCCATCAACATGCAGATCTCTCCATTCACCACCAGGGCAGACTCATCCTGACTCCTGGAGCCAGGCACACCAGCCAGCTCCAGCCAATCACAAGCCAGACAGTCAAATCACATTCACTACACACACAGTGGCACTTCCACACTAGACACAATAAATCCGTGCACATCATCGCGCAGCATTTAATCACACGAGTCCGCACAAATCAAACTCAACCCTGCACTCCCCACACATCAGGAACTATCAAGGACACACATGTCCAACATGCATTCCTATTGGAGGGCAGGCCAATCTCACACACACACTCAGAGAGCGCACGCACTTTACACTGCCCCACAGTGCTAAAGTGTGCAAAGACCAGAAATCACTATACTTCAATGCAAAAAAATCAGGGGTGAACCTGCCAGAAGGCCCAAGTCCAACATGAGGCCTATAAAAAGGTGTTTTACCTACGCCTCTGGCAGTGGTGGCAGGCCTGGCACACAAGGATGTGAGGCCTTCTGAGGTGGTGACATACCTACGCCTCTGGCAGTGCTGGCAGGCCCTACCACAAGGATGTTGGGCCTGCTGAAGGGGTGGCTTACCTAAGCCTCTGGCAGTGCAAGCAGGCCTTGGAAACAGGGCTGTAAGGCCTGCTGTAGTAGTGACTTACCCACAACCCGGGGAGTGCTGGCAGGCCTGGCACACAGGGATGTGATGTCCGCTGTAGAGGTGACTTACCTATGTTTCTGGCAGTGCTGGCAGGCCTGGTGCACAGAGCTGTGAGGCCTGCTGTGAGAGTGACTCACCTACAACTCTGGCAGGCCTGGCGTACCGAAATGTGAGGTTTGCTGTAGGGGTGACTTACTCATGTTTCTGGCAGTGCTGGCAGGCCTGACACACAGGGATGTGAGGCCTGCTACAGGGGTGACCTGACATACCTACACCTATTGTAATGCTGGCAGGACTGACGCAAGGGGATATGAGGCCTGCTGTAGAGGTAACTTACCTAAGCTTCTGGCAATGCTGTCAGGCCAGGTGCACAGGGATCTGAGGGGGACTGTTGAGGTGAGTTAACTATGCCTCTGGCAGTGCAAGCAGGCCTGGCAAACAGGGATTTGAGGCCTGCTCTGGGGGTGACTTACCTACACCTATGGCAGTGCTGGCAGGCCTGACACACAGGATTGTGAGGCTTGCTGTAGCGGTGACTTACCTTAGCTTCTTGCTCTGCTGGCAGGCGTGACACACAGGGCTATGAGGGCTGCTGTAGGGGTGTCTTACCACGGGGATGTGAGCCCTGCTGTGGGGGTGACCAATCCACACCTCTGGCAGTGCTCAAAGGCCTGGCACACAGAGATGTGAGGCCTGCTGTAGAGGTGACTTACCTACGCTTCTGGCAGTGCTGGCAAGACTGGCAAAAAGGGACGTGTGGCCTGCTAAGGGGGTGGCTTACCTAAGCCTCTGGCAGTGCTGGCAGGCTTGGCACACAAGCATGTGAGAACTGCTGTAGAGGTGACTTACCTATGCTTCTGGTATTGCTGCTAGGCCTGGCACACAGGGATGTGAGGCCTGCTCTGGGGGTGACTTACCTTCACCTCTGGCAGTGCTGGCAGGCCTGCCACACAGGGATGGAAGGCCTACTGTAGGAGTGAATTGACTTGCCTACGCCTCTGGCAGTGCTGGCAAGCCTGACACACAGTGATGTGAGGCTGGCTCCAGGGGTGACTTACTATGCCTCTGGCAGTGCTGGCAGGTCTTGCTCACTGAGATGTTGGGCCTGTTGAGGTGGTGACTTACCTGTGCCTCTGGCAGTGCTGGCAGGCCTTGCACACAGGGCTGTAAGGCCTTCTGTAATAGTGACTTTCCCACGCCCCGGGAGTGCTGGCAGTCTGGGCGCACTGGGATGTGAGGCCTGCTGTAGGGGTGAGTTACCTATGCCTCTGGCAGTGCTGGCAGGACTGGCACAAAGGGATGTGTGGCATGCTGTAGGGGTGACCTACCTGCACCTCTGGCATTGCTGGCAGGCCTGGTGCACAGAGATGTGAGGCCTGCTGTAGAGGTGACTTACCTACGCTTCTGGCAGTGCTGGCAAGGCTGACACAAAGGGATGTGAGGACTGCTGTAGAGGTCACTTACCTATGCCTCTGTCAGTGCTGGCAAGCATGGCGCAAAGGGATGTGAGGCCTGCTGTAGAGGTGACTTACCTACGCTTCTGGAGGTGTTGGTGGGCCTGGCGCAAAGGGATGTGAGGCCTGCTGTAGAGATGACTTACCTACGCCCCGGGAGTGCTGGCAGTCCGGGCGCACTGGGATGTGAGGCCTGCTGTAGGGGTGAGTTACCTATGCCTCTGGCAGTGCTGGCAGGACTGGCACAAAGGGATGTGTGGCCTGCTGCAGGGGTGACCTACCTAGACCTCTGGCAGTGCTGGCAGGCCTGGTGCACAGAGATGTGAAGCCTGCTGTAAAGGTGACTTACCTACGCTTCTGGCAGTGCTGGCTAGCCTAGGGACGTGTGGCCTGCTAAGGGGTTTGCTTACCTAAACCTCTGGCAGTGGCAGGTCTGGGGCACAGGGATGTGAGGACTGCTGTAGAGGTGACTTACCTATGCTTCTGGCAGTGCTGGCAGGCCTGAAGCACAGGGATGTGAGGCCTGCTGTATGGGTGACCTGACTTACCTACCCCTCAGGCAGTGCTGGCAAGCCTGGCGCGAAGGGATGTGAGGCCTACTGTAGAGGTGACTTACCTACGCTTCTGGAGGTGCTGGTGGGCCTGGCGCACATGGATGTGAGACCTTTTGTAGAGGTGACTTGCCTACGCCTCTGGTAGTGCTGGAAGGCCTGGCACACAGGGATGTGAGGCCTGCTCTCGGGATGACTTACCTAAGCTTCTGGCAGTGCTGCAGGCCTGGCACACAGGGATGTAAGGCCTGCTGTAGGTGTGAAGTGACTTTATCAACCTCTGGCAGTGCTGGTAAGCCTGGCACACAGGGATGTGAGGCCAGCTCTAGGGGTGACTTACCTACGCTCTTGGCAACGCTAGCAGGACTGGGACACAGGGATGTGAAGCTTGCTGTAGTGGAGACTTACCTTTGCTTCTTGCAATGCTGGCAGGCATGGCACACAGGGCTGTCAGGCCTGCTGTAGGAATGACTTACCTATGCCTCTGGCAGGCTTGGTAGGTCTGGCCCACAGGGATGTGAGGCATGCTGTTGGGGTGACTTTCCTATGCTTCTGACAGTGCTGGCAGTCCTGGAACACAGGGATGTGTGGTCTGCTGAGGGGATGAATTAACTATGCCTCTGTTAGTGCTGGCATGCCTGGCACACAGGGATGTAAGGCCTACTGTAGGGGTGAAGTGACTTATCCACGCCTCTGGCAGTGCTGGTAAGCCTGGCACAGGGATTGTTGGACTTGGGCCTTCTGGCAGGTTCACCCCTGAACTTTTTGCCTTGAAGTATAGTGATGTCTGGTCTTTGCGCACTTTGACACTGTGGCGCAGTGTAAAGTGCGTGCGCTCCCTGAGTGCGTGTGGGAGATAGGCCTGCCCTCCCATAGGAATGCATGGGGAATGTATGTGTCCCTGGTAGTTCCTGATGTGTGGGGTGTACAGGCTCGAGTCTGGTATGTGTGGACTCGTGTAATTGAATGCTGCGAGATGATGTATGCAACATGAATGTGTCTAGTGGGGAAGTGCCACTTCTAGACATGGCTATGTGTGTGCTGTGAAGGTGCTGGCGTGTGATTGGCTGGAGCTGGCTGGGGTGCCAGGCTCCAGGATGTCTGGATGGGTCTGCCCAGTGGTGAGTGCTGAGATTAGCATGCTGATGGCTGGGGAGGTGTGTACCTGTGTCCTGAATGAGGCTGGGTTTTCCCCAGACAATGCTGGGTCCGCCCCCTGTGGTGCGACTGATGACCCTAGTCCTGCCAGTGAATGAAAAGGGTGATTGAGCACATCATGAGTGCTCACCAACCAGCTGCGACTGGTTTCTCCCCTCACCCTGTGCCAGAACAAAGGATTTACTAGTATAAAAATGGGGCTGTGTCCCCACAGAGGTTGTTCTCTTCCAGGATCCTGATAGGAGGGGGCTGCTGCTGGTGGGGCCCAGGAGGGACCGCCATGGGGGCTGTCTCCTGCCCTGTGCGCTGGCCCCTGGGCCCTGCATGCTCCTCCTGATGCCCAGGACCTTCTGCTGTGCCTTTGTCCTTGCCCCAGGGCTGTGGCTGCCCCTAGCGCCCCGTGAGTGCTTTAATTTACCTGCCTGGGCAGAGCGCTGTCGTTTTCCCTCTGAGGGAAGCGCTCCTGCCCTTTTTGTGCCCCAGAGTGCTTCGTTGCACTTTATTCTTAATTGCGGGTGCCACCCCGTTCATTTGGTTGTTTGGCGAGTGCCCACCTCGCTGTTTTGGTTTTTAATTAATCTCGAGGGTGCCCACCCCTCTTAAATGCCCCGAGATTCACCGCCGCGGCCCGAGCCGTGGGAAAATGGCCGCCGGAAGGAGTTGTCCACCCTGCCGCCTGGTTGTGGGCGGGGCCGGGAGGACGTGGTTTCCGCTTCCCCCTGCCTGGGGGAAGCTTTTGGTCTGCCTTCCGGTCTCCCGTATGCTGAGGGAGACCAGAGTTGCTGCCCGCCCGGACCGCCGAGAAGTGAAGGCGGTGATGCGTGGGGAGGCCGGGAGCCGACCCCGCCTCCCCGGGTGGCCGACAAAGAAGTGCTGCCGGCCCCGCAGCACAAGAGAAAGAAGCCGGCAGAGAAGATGGCCGGATGTTGCCTGGGGCTCCCGTGAGCTGTGGGGAGCCCCGGTGGTTCAGCGGAGAGCCGGAGTCCCCGAGAGGAGGAGAGGAACCCCCCCGCTGGACCCGCCGCCCGTAGACAGAGAGCGAAGGCCCCGCAGCCCGAGAAGAGGAGCAGCGTGAAACCTGCCAGGAGCCCCCGCCAGAGTAGCCCGGTAAGTGAGAAGGGCTAGGGGAGGCTCCGTGTGGCAGGGTGTCACTGTCTTGAGCCCTGAGAGGCTCACGAGGGCATTTCTGAAGGGGTAGAGTGGCCCCAGAAGGCAGCGGGCCGCTCCCCCAGCGGACATTGTTTCCAAGTCCCCGGGCATTTCAGCAGAGCCGTGAGGGGCTCCAACGATGGCTTTGTGATATGATTGAGCCCACGAGGCTCCCGGGGCATTATTGTATTTGTTTAGCCCCGAGTACCCCAAGGGCCACATGCTGATTTTCAAAGCCTAGAGGTCTCCAACGATGGGGACAGTTATTTCTAAGGAGCCAGAGCGCTCCCATGCACACCATTATTTCCAGAGCCAGATGGCTCCCAGGTGTGGCACATGTTGTTTCAGGGCTACTGAGAGCCCATGCCCCATTTAAATGATTCCCAGCTGCCCAGCAAGTAGTGGGCAGCTGCACCGTGTAGGTCTTTGTTTCCCTAGGGACATGTACTTGGGATCAGGAGTGGGCGCACTCCTTCACCCCTACCCTGGCCTTCCAGCTGCGCAGCACTTAGTGCCAGCTGCAGCGTTTAGGCCCCCTGTTCTGTCCCTCAGCTGCCCAGCAAGTAGTGGGCAGCTGCTACGTTTAGGTGTTGGCGCAGTGGCGCAGCCTGGACTCGATGTAAGTTCTGTGCTAATGTGATTTCTGCGAAGTGTTCTTTGCTGCACCTCTGAATGTGTTTTGATGCATCATGTGCCTTGTTCTTACACCTCTGAATGTATGTTATGCATCATGTGTTATGTGCTTATACCCCTACAGGTATTGTAATACTTAGGTGGTTGTTTTTCTCCTAGTGCAGGTGGTGCTAGTGAGGTCCTTGATACCAGTGATTACTGGGTGTGTGCTATTTTGTGCTAGAGTGATTTTATATTCTATGTTTTATATTCTAAAAGTGTTACTTCTAAACATGCTGATTCCTGACAGTGGTCCAGGTGGCCCTGTCTTGTACATATCCCCTGTAAATTCTGCCCGTGCCTGTTGGCACATTGTAAGGTGTGTTTTTATCTAATGTGTTTTGGTGTAATACAAAGGCTATTTTTATATAACCTTGTGTGGAGTTTCCTTTGTGGTGGGCCTGGGTGTTGTTGCTGGGGTGCGTGCGCAAATATTTAACTTACATCGCCTCCAAGTTTAGCCTTGCTGCTCGCGCCACGTTACCTAGAGGGTGAGCAGGGGTTATCTTGGCGTGTAACTCCCTTGCCCTGACTTAGGAGTGGTGGTCTCTGACTGACTTTGGCGAAAGCCCTGGCCAGCCAGAGATCCCATTTCTAACAGGGATGTAAGGCCTGCTCTAGGGGTGACTTACCTATGCCCTTGGCAGTGCTGGCAGGCATGGAACACAGGGTTGTGAGGCTTACTGTAGCAGTGACTTACCTTCACTTCTTGCAATGCCGGCAGGCATGGCGCACATGGATGTCAGGCCGGCTGTAGGGGTGACTTACCTATGTCTCTGGCAGTGCCGGCAGGCCTGGCACAAAGGGATGTGTGGCCTGCTGCCGTGGTGACCTACTGTTAGATTTGGGGTCTCTAGCTGGCACATGTAGGTACTTGTGACAAATAGGGACCCTCTCCTCTAGTCGGGACAAGGGGATTACACTCCTAAAATAACCCCTGCTCATCCTATAGGTTGCTTGGCGCGAGAAGTCAAGGCTTACTTTAGAGGCGATATAAGTTAGGCATTTGTGACCACATACAGTAACCCAGTGACAACACTACAAATGGACACCGCACAGAATTTATGTAAAAAATAAGTAGGCTTTATATCGAGTTACCACAAGACCATAAACAAAAAAAATACACACTATGATTACTTTAAGATGGTAGATTTAAGCTTAGTTCAGTTCAGTTCTTAGATGCGATACTCTGCGTCAATGTACCTTAAGTTGCGTTGCCCTGTCATGACACGCAATGTCGCAGTGATGGGAAATGCGGCAAAGTTAGGTGCAAAGAAATAAAGACGTGAAGATCTTCCAGATGTGGCACACTTCTCGGGGATGCGAGAAGTTCTCGGATCGATGTGTGGACGGCAGCGGCGACACCCTTACGTTGTGACGGCAACAGCACCAGCGGCGACCTTCTTCTCCACGATGCGTGCAGCTTCCGCTCGATGCGATAACTACGGCGGCGACATCCAAGATGCGACGGCAGCAGCTCCAATGGCGGCCCGCTTCTCGGGGATGCGAGGTGCTCTTGGCCGATGCGGTGTAGTGCAACAGTTCCAGCGGTAACACCCTCCTTCAGAGTTGCGACGGCAAGCACAGCGACGGCGACACGCTACGACCTCGTTGCAAGATTCTTCTCCTGATGTAGTACAATGCAACAACTACAGCGGCGACATCCTCCTTCGGAGTTGCGACGGCGACACGCTTCCTCTTCGTTGTGGCAGGCTTCTCTCCAATGCGGTGCAGTGCGACAGTTTCAGTGGCGACACACTCCTTCGGAGTTGCGACGGCAGGCACAGTGACGGTGACACGCTTCTTCTCTTTGAGTCGCGCTTCCAGCTCCTTACAACACGCAGTTCCTCAGAAGACCCCTGTTGGACTGGGCCTTGTGGCAGGTTCACCCCTGAACTTTTTGCCTTAAATAATAGTGATTTCTGGTCTTTGCGCACTTTGACACTGTGGCGCAGTGTAAAGTGCGTGCGCACTTGGAGTGTGTGTGTGAGATAGGCCTGCCCTCCCATAGGAATGCATTGGGAATGTCTGTGTCCCTGGTAGTTCCTGATGCGTGAGGCGTGCATGCTTAAGTTTGGTATGTGCGAACTCGTGAGAGTGAATGCTGCGCAACGGTATGTGCGGCGTGTATGTGTCTTGTGCGGAAGCGCCACTTCTAGGAGTTGACATATTAGTATAAAATATGCCTGGCGCATGATTGGCTGGAGCTGGCTGGCATGCCAGGCTCCAGGAAGTCTGGATGGGTCTGCCCGGTGGTGAGTGGGAGATTAGCATGAGTGATGTGAGGGAGGGGCTGCGCCTGTGTCCTGAATGAGGCTGAGTTTCCCCCACACAATGCTGGCTCCGCCCCCTGTGGTGCGACTGATGACCCTAGCCTGCCTGATGAATGAAAGGGGTGGTTGAGTCATCAACAGTGCTCACAGACCAGCTGCAACTGGTTCTGCCCCCACCCTGCACCTACAGACAAAAGAGAAAGGTGTATAAAAGAGGGGCTGTGACCCCATGAAAATGTTCTTGTTTGCTGCTTGAATCTGCCAGGGGCTTGCTGCTGCTTGGGCTCAGGGATGGCTTGCCTCCCTGAGCCCTGCCCAGCCCCTGGCTTGCTGATGGACCCCTGATGGACTTTTGTTGCTCTTTGTGCCTTCCTAGCGCCTGGGAGCGCTGTATTTCTTTTCTAGCGCTTGGGAGCGCTTTATCCTGCCTATTGTGCTGGGAGCGCTGTTTTCATGCCCCCAGCGCTTGGGGAGCACTGTATCTTATTTGGCTCGTGAGCCGAGATTCGCAGGAGCCTACCCTGCATGGTGCCCGATTTTCTTTACATTCATTCACGGGTGCCACCCCGCTATCAGTGCCTCGCGGGTGCTCACCCCGCTATCCACGTTGTATTTCGAGGGTGCCTACCCCTCTCTGTGCCCCGAGATTCACCGCCGCAAACCGCGGGTAAAAAGGAAGTCAGGCACCGTAGTGCCTGACGCTGGGCGGGACTTCCGGTCTGGAAAGGAAGTCCCGCCTGCCGCCGCGCAGGGATTGGCCGGCGCCCGACCGATGGAGAGAGCCCCGGGGCAGCCAGCAAAGTGCAGCACCGGAGAGCCCTGCCCAGAGGAGAAGAGCAGCGCCGGAGAAGAGACCGGTGAGTTTTTCCCGGAAGAGGGGGGGCGTCGGGGCATATTACCGGTGCCCGCCCCTCCCCTCCAGTGAAAGGGCCAGTGTCGTTTTGAGTCCCCAGGAGGGGGACTCCAGCAAAGCAGGCAGCATCTTGTGAAGGAGCCCGGAGAGGCTCGGGGGCCCAATTGTTTTTATTTCGAGTCCCCCGGGAGGGACTCCTACGATAGTGACGGGCCCAGAGAGGCTCGTGGGGGCATTGTTGGTTTGGAGCACTGCGAGGCTCCCCCAGAGGGCCAACCCCTGCCACAGTTGTTCTCAGAGCCACGAGGGCTCCAGGCGGCATTTCTCTGTTTGGCGAGCCACAGAGGCTCAAGGGGGCACAGTAGTTTTACGAGCCCTGAGAGGCTCAGGTGAACATTTTATTTGTTCAGGGCCTGGAAGGCTCCAACGTTGTCCCCACCATTCTCACCAGTTGCCCAGCACTTTGTGGGCAACTGCCACGTTTAGGCTGGTGTACATTTGGCTTATTACAGCCTGCTCTGACTCTGAGACACAGGGCGTCCTAGCCCCAACAAGGCCAGTTGGCCTAGGGAAAGTCACAGTTGGTGACTAATGTGGATTTTGCTACTGTTACCTTTAGGTTCTGGCGCAGTGGCGCAACCTGGACTTTGTGAGTTCTGCGCTAAAGGTGATTTATGCGCTATCTGAGGTTTAGATGCTGTTATGATCTATGTCCTATTGCTTTTGGGTGTTAGGAAATGTACAATGTGTAGTATGTTTTGCGCACCCTGTGTTCTGCACCTCTGAATGTGTTGTTGATACATTATGTGCCCTGTTCCTTACACCGCTGAACGTGTGTCGATGCGTCATGTGTTCCTTACACCGCTGAATGTAGGTTCTGCATCATGTGTTTTGTCCCCAGGTCTATGCCCCAACTTGTATTGTGATACTGAGGTGGTTGTTCTTGCTAGTGCAGGTGGTGCTAGTACGGTCCTGGTTCCCTGCGTGACCTGTTCCTAGGGTGGTTAGGATTGCTTAGGGGGTACTTACCAGTTACCAGTGGGTACTGGTTTTGTGCTTTATGTCCTATTTTGTGTTACAGTGATCTTCTGTTATAAGTGATATTCCAAGGGCTTGATACTAAGCTTGCCCCCTGACCAGAGTCCCAGGACCAGTGGACTCTATGGTGCCTTCCCTGCCAAATTGATGGGACTTGTCTGATCTCCCTGGGCCCCTGGGGCCTCGCTGAAGTGTGCCTCGCTCGTTCCCCTCGGCAGCTCGTGCCGGCAGCCCGTCCAAGCCTCGAGCATCGCCGCTCTCCCCTGAGCCGCGCCGCTTCGCTGGGTCGCCCGCATCCTGCCTCCCCCTCCTCTTCTGAGCCGCACACATTGGTCGCCCCAGAGAAACGCTTGTACCGTGCCGGCAGCCCGTCCAAGCCTCGAGCAGCGCCGCTCTCCCCTGAGCCGCGCCGCTTCGCTGGGTCGCCCGCTCAAGCTTACTAAGGAGGTCACTCGCATTATCCCGTGCAACCAGGACGGAAGGTACTGTCTGATAGGCTATGTTCTAAGTTCTAGGCCTACAAGTATTGTATTGTTACTTCTAAAAGTGCTGATTCCTGACAGTGGTCCAGGTGGCCCTGTCTTGTACATAATCCCTTGTAAATTCTGCCCGTGCCTCTGGCACATTGTAAAGTGTGTTTTATCTAATGTGTTTTGGTGTAATACAAAGGCTATTTTTATATAAACCTTGTGTGGAGTTTCCTTTGTGGTGGGCCTTTGGTTGTTGTTGCTGGGGTGCGTGCGCAAATACTTAGCCTACATCGCCTCCAAGTTTAGCCTTGCTGCTCGCGCCACGTTACCTAGAGGGTGAGTAGGGGTTATCTTGGCGTGTAACTCCCTTGCCCTGACTTGGGGGTGGTGGTCTCTGACTGACTTTGGCGAAAGCCCTGGCCAGCCAGGGATCCCATTTCCAACATTGGCGGTAAGCGGTGGGATAAGGATTTGTGTTTGCGTTGTACCTTAGTAGCAGCTGGCTGCACCACAAAACTCTGCATTTTAGATAAAAACATTTTGGGGATTATTGTATGGAGTTTGCTAAAAATGTCATTTCTGCGGAAATGTGTTTCTTGTGCACTTTGAGTTAGGTGTCCCTAGCTCGGGAGGGTAGATCATCCCCCTAAGTGCAGTATGTTTTCTGGATTCACCAGAAGGGTGGGATCCAGTGGTGGCAGCATAAGTGTGTCCAGTGCATGTGTCCCCCGTCCCTGCCCTGGAGTAATGGTACCTGTGTCAAGTGTGGTCAGGTTGAGAAGTCAGGGGTGGTAGAAACTGCCTTACCAGTCTGGGGAGGGGTGTGTGTGGATGAATGGTGTGTGGCACTGGACGTGTTTGTGAGTTCTCTGGATGGGGAGCTTGCTGAATGCTAGTTTTGCTCAGATATTTAAGTCCTGTGTGTTGAACTTTTCCCAAGAACGTCTGCAGATAGTGGAGCCTGCTTTTTGATTTCTGTGGTCTGTTGAGAGACAGAATTTTGGAGTTGGTAATGTTCTGGGAGGAGAGAGGCATAGGGGATGGAGTGATTCCAAAAGGAGTGTCTGAGGTGTCTTCCAGCCCAGCGTGGTGGAAGAGGCTCAGTGTAGCCCAGCTAGGTCTCGGTGTAGGGGCTCACGTCCTGTCTCAAGAGGAGAAGGAGTGGGTGGGACTGCATGTCTCCAGGTGCCCGAAACCCAGTGTCAGGGCCTGGAGTGTTTCTGAAGGGAACATCAGGTCGGGGGCCTAGGCTGTACCAATAGGTCATTTGAGGAGGATCTTCCAGAGTGTCTGGAGAACGTGGAACCTCTGTAACCAGGGTTCCAGTAGTTCTGGTGTCTGGCAGTACCGCTCCAGTTGGGAGGGTGCTGAAGTCCAGATGGAGGGGTGCGAGGGGGATAGGTTCCCCAGTGGAAGAACCAGTGGGTCAGGGGCCAACCAGAAGGGTTGTGTCGCCAGGGAGTGACCATGGTGATGCCACTTCTGTCCTGAGTGTCAGGCAGACTTGTACACGACACATTAGTTGTGTCACCCTCAAGGAAGTCCTGGTGCGCCAGGCATCTGACCAAAGGGTACGTCCCTCGGTTGGGGAGCCAGTAGCCGGTGTTTCCGGATCTGGACGTAAGGTCAACTGTATGTAGTGTCCTGAAGTTACAAGAAGGGACTCCTGCCTGAGGAGGAGGAACCGGGTAAGCTGTATGGGGTATTGACCTGCAGTGGTTGCCTTGCTGCTGAAGGCGGAGAGAAAGTCTTAGATTTTTGTTTTCAACTTGTAGAAGTCCTGGTGCGCCAGGCATCTAACCAAAGGGTAGCGTCCCTAGGTTAGGGAGCCAGGTTCAGGTGGTTGCCTGTCCTGGACGGCAGGGCGACTGTAGCCAGTGTCCTGGCCGGTTTGTCTTCTAGGGGTACCCCTGTGAATACAGGTGGGGCTCATCTTAAGTGAAGAGACCCTGTGTTTCCCAGAAGGGGTGGTACAGGCCTAGCGGGGATCTTTAGGGTTCTTGGCTGAGTGTTGTGGTACTACCCTGAGAGCAGGTGGGGCCTACCTTAAGTGGAGGGACCCTGTTCTACAGTGGGAGGGTGCAGAACTCTGGAAGGGGGTCAGAGGAAGTCTGACCCCTGTGCATCCGGTGAATTTGAAGCCCAGGTGGTAAACCAGTTAAGGGAGCTGTGACTCTGTCATGACCAGCCTGGTGTCCTGTAGGCACCGCACTGAGCCGCGTCTGCCTTCGGCCGCGCAGCCTATGCCGCTCGCCGTCCCCGTCTCGACGCGGTCCGCGAGCCGCCGCCTGCGCCGCATCTGGCAACCCGCAAAGTGCAACGCCTCACTACACCGTTCTTGTGCTGGTCTGACTGTGGTCACTGCTGCTGAGGAAGTCGGGTCCTAAACTGGTGGGAGAGTTGTGTTCTGGAGGGTGCTTCAGAAGTAGAGGTAGGGTGGGGCATTCCTGCCCGTGACCTCTGGTCAGCCTGAGGGTGCGGACCCTAGGTTGAAGGATCAGTGGTAGTTTGGAACTACACTGAGAGGGAGTGGAGAATGGCTAGTGCAGGCCAGGGGTTACTACCCCCCACTCTGTGGATTGGCAAGGACCAGTGGTATCTAGGTGGCCTAGGGCCTGGTCCTAGCCGTGGACAGCTAAGGAGTACCAGTGGGGTAGCCTAGTTGGACCTGTTTTTTTTTAAGTATGTGCTTGTCTTATGGATCAATGTGGCATAGAACCGGAAGGTGTCCCTGCAGTGCGGGCCCGCGACCGTGTTCTATCGCCCCAAGCAGGGAAGTCCATCACGGTGGTGATTGGTCTACCCTGCGTTTTGGCTGGAAGGGGGTTGTGTTGGACTTGGGGCTTGTGGCAGGTTCACCCCTGAACTTTTTGCCTTAAATAATAGTGATTTCTGGTCTTTGCGCACTTTGACACTGTGGCGCAGTGTAAAGTGCGTGCGCACTTGGAGTGTGTGTGTGAGATAGGCCTGCCCTCCCATAGGAATGCATTGGGAATGTCTGTGTCCCTGGTAGTTCCTGATGCGTGAGGCGTGCATGCTTAAGTTTGGTATGTGCGAACTCGTGAGAGTGAATGCTGCGCAACGGTATGTGCGGCGTGTATGTGTCTTGTGCGGAAGCGCCACTTCTAGGAGTTGACATATTAGTATAAAATATGCCTGGCGCATGATTGGCTGGAGCTGGCTGGCATGCCAGGCTCCAGGAAGTCTGGATGGGTCTGCCCGGTGGTGAGTGGGAGATTAGCATGAGTGATGTGAGGGAGGGGCTGCGCCTGTGTCCTGAATGAGGCTGAGTTTCCCCCACACAATGCTGGCTCCGCCCCCTGTGGTGCGACTGATGACCCTAGCCTGCCTGATGAATGAAAGGGGTGGTTGAGTCATCAACAGTGCTCACAGACCAGCTGCAACTGGTTCTGCCCCCACCCTGCACCTACAGACAAAAGAGAAAGGTGTATAAAAGAGGGGCTGTGACCCCATGAAAATGTTCTTGTTTGCTGCTTGAATCTGCCAGGGGCGTGCTGCTGCTTGGGCTCAGGGATGGCTTGCCTCCCTGAGCCCTGCCCAGCCCCTGGCTTGCTGATGGACCCCTGATGGACTTTGGTTGCTCTTTGTGCCTTCCTAGCGCCTGGGAGCGCTGTATTTCTTTTCTAGCGCTTGGGAGCGCTTTATCCTGCCTATTGTGCTGGGAGCGCTGTTTTCATGCCCCCAGCGCTTGGGGAGCGCTGTATCTTATTTGGCTCGTGAGCCGAGATTCGCAGGAGCCTACCCTGCATGGTGCCCGATTTTCTTTACATTCATTCACGGGTGCCACCCCGCTATCAGTGCCTCGCGGGTGCTCACCCCGCTATCCACGTTGTATTTCGAGGGTGCCTACCCCTCTCTGTGCCCCGAGATTCACCGCCGCAAACCGCGGGTAAAAAGGAAGTCAGGCACCGTAGTGCCTGACGCTGGGCGGGACTTCCGGTCTGGAAAGGAAGTCCCGCCTGCCGCCGCGCAGGGATTGGCCGGCGCCCGACCGATGGAGAGAGCCCCGGGGCAGCCAGCAAAGTGCAGCACCGGAGAGCCCTGCCCAGAGGAGAAGAGCAGCGCCGGAGAAGAGACCGGTGAGTTTTTCCCGGAAGAGGGGGGGCGTCGGGGCATATTACCGGTGCCCGCCCCTCCCCTCCAGTGAAAGGGCCAGTGTCGTTTTGAGTCCCCAGGAGGGGGACTCCAGCAAAGCAGGCAGTATCTTGTGAAGGAGCCCGGAGAGGCTCGGGGGCCCAATTGTTTTTATTTTGAGTCCCCCGGGAGGGACTCCTACGATAGTGACGGGCCCAGAGAGGCTCGTGGGGGCATTGTTGGTTTGGAGCGCTGCGAGGCTCCCCCAGAGGGCCAACCCCTGCCACAGTTGTTCTCAGAGCCACGAGGGCTCCAGGCGGCATTTCTCTGTTTGGCGAGCCACAGAGGCTCAAGGGGGCACAGTAGTTTTACGAGCCCTGAGAGGCTATGGTGAACATTTTATTTGTTCAGGGCCTGGAAGGCTCCAACGTTGTCCCCACCATTCTCACCAGTTGCCCAGCACTTTGTGGGCAACTGCCACGTTTAGGCTGGTGTACATTTGGCTTATTACAGCCTGCTCTGACTCTGAGACACAGGGCGTCCTAGCCCCAACAAGGCCAGTTGGCCTAGGGAAAGTCACAGTTGGTGACTAATGTGGATTTTGCTACTGTTACCTTTAGGTTCTGGCGCAGTGGCGCAACCTGGACTTTGTGAGTTCTGCGCTAAAGGTGATTTATGCGCTATCTGAGGTTTAGATGCTGTTATGATCTATGTCCTATTGCTTTTGGGTGTTAGGAAATGTACAATGTGTAGTATGTTTTGCGCACCCTGTGTTCTGCACCTCTGAATGTGTTGTTGATACATTATGTGCCCTGTTCCTTACACCGCTGAACGTGTGTCGATGCGTCATGTGTTCCTTACACCGCTGAATGTAGGTTCTGCATCATGTGTTTTGTCCCCAGGTCTATGCCCCAACTTGTATTGTGATACTGAGGTGGTTGTTCTTGCTAGTGCAGGTGGTGCTAGTAAGGTCCTGGTTCCCTGCGTGACCTGTTCCTAGGGTGGTTAGGATTGCTTAGGGGGTACTTACCAGTTACCAGTGGGTACTGGTTTTGTGCTTTATGTCCTATTTTGTGTTACAGTGATCTTCTGTTATAAGTGATATTCCAAGGGCTTGATACTAAGCTTGCCCCCTGACCAGAGTCCCAGGACCAGTGGACTCTATGGTGCCTTCCCTGCCAAATTGATGGGACTTGTCTGATCTCCCTGGGCCCCTGGGGCCTCGCTGAAGTGTGCCTCGCTCGTTCCCCTCGGCAGCTCGTGCCGGCAGCCCGTCCAAGCCTCGAGCATCGCCGCTCTCCCCTGAGCCGCGCCGCTTCGCTGGGTCGCCCGCATCCTGCCTCCCCCTCCTCTTCTGAGCCGCACACATTGGTCGCCCCAGAGAAACGCTTGTACCGTGCCGGCAGCCCGTCCAAGCCTCGAGCAGCGCCGCTCTCCCCTGAGCCGCGCCGCTTCGCTGGGTCGCCCGCTCAAGCTTACTAAGGAGGTCACTCGCATTATCCCGTGCAACCAGGACGGAAGGTACTGTCTGATAGGCTATGTTCTAAGTTCTAGGCCTACAAGTATTGTATTGTTACTTCTAAAAGTGCTGATTCCTGACAGTGGTCCAGGTGGCCCTGTCTTGTACATAATCCCTTGTAAATTCTGCCCGTGCCTCTGGCACATTGTAAAGTGTGTTTTATCTAATGTGTTTTGGTGTAATACAAAGGCTATTTTTATATAAACCTTGTGTGGAGTTTCCTTTGTGGTGGGCCTTTGGTTGTTGTTGCTGGGGTGCGTGCGCAAATACTTAGCCTACATCGCCTCCAAGTTTAGCCTTGCTGCTTGCGCCACGTTACCTAGAGGGTGAGTAGGGGTTATCTTGGTGTGTAACTCCCTTGCCCTGACTTGGGGGTGGTGGTCTCTGACTGACTTTGGCGAAAGCCCTGGCCAGCCAGGGATCCCATTTCCAACAACCCCAAAACAGCAGCAGGAACTTCCACAAGAACTCTGGGGAGCTGGGGGGTGAAGTCTGTTGTCCCTGAGACTTCAGCAGGAGGCAAGCTCTTTTCCAAGCCCTTGGGGATCCTTCACAAGTTGAAAGCAAAGTACACAAAGTACCTTTCGCCTTCCTTTGGCAGTAAGGCAACCACTGCAGGCCAATCCCCAAAGCAGCACTTCAGCTTGGGAATAGTCTCTCCTCAGTTTCTTCAGGATCCTCTCCTCAGTAAAGGTTTATTCTTGTAGTCCAAAGTGATCTAATCTCATGGGATCAGCGTCCCAATATTTATACCTCAAAATCCTTTGTTCTCTGAGGGGAGAGGGGCCTTTGCCCAGTCCAAACCAGGACTCTGTTTACGAGACTTCTCCTTTCCTTTCACAGTGCAGGGCGTGCACATCAGACACCCCACTGTTGTAAACATATCTAGGACCCTAATTAAATATGCCCTTATGTGGTTATAACAAATCATATCCTTATAAAGGCATAAGAATCAAATCAATATTTAGTCATAGCCAATGCAGTCCAAATACGGCAAGGCTACTCCCCTAGACTCCTAGAAAGTACAACGCGTTCTTTAAACAAACCAAGTCTCCAGCAGCCCGGGAATTCCCCCTGCTTCTGTTTTGTTTTGTCCAAGAACTCCTGGAGTCCTGAAAGAACTGAAAGTTCTTAGTGACGTCTTATGTACAACCTTGCGTCAAACTTGGCACCTTCCAGGTATAAATATACCAGCATTTGCCTTACGCAAACACACGGTGGTTTGAAGCAGAGCGGCTATCTACTTGCCCGACGCCCACCTGATGCGAGTGCTGCAGCAAGCCGACCCTCCCATTGACGCACTGAGAGAGACGCTGTCTTTTCTCCTGCCGAGAAATCCAGCTCCAGTGTTTCCAGTCACCCTTGCGGGTTGCTGGGAGATCGAGCCCTGAGAGAGATACAAGTACTCCTTCATTCTATAACCAAGGTACGGAGCTGATTAGATCCTTAGAGAATTCTTGATTCAGATTCTTGGCAAAAAGTATCTTAACTTAAACTGTAGCTCACTTACTCCTTCCCACGTACTAGGCTTAGGTTAGGTACACCGGGGTAGGCGTA
This sequence comes from Lissotriton helveticus, assembly GCF_964261635.1. Taxonomy (NCBI): domain Eukaryota; kingdom Metazoa; phylum Chordata; class Amphibia; order Caudata; family Salamandridae; genus Lissotriton; species Lissotriton helveticus. The sequence goes on from NC_136061.1 coordinate 450,590,481, forward strand.
TTTTAGAAACACCAGTTCAGCACGTTTAGTCAACCTTTTATCATTGTATGTATTTTTATGCATTTTATCCATTTTAAGTATCATATGGCTCAGAAACCATATCAATGCTTTTACAGTATTATTTCATAATACTCTTTTTACTGTACACACTTTACTTTATGACAAGCATTGCAATTGTGGCAATTCACTTCTCTTGCATGAGAAAGAGGACTGCTCAATAAATAACAACTTTTATTGAAAACGCCCGTCTCTCTATTTCTCTGCACTCTGGTGAAACTAAGCATGCACAATTGACTGAGTGAAATAGCTGTCTATTGTTTTCACACGACTCTGGAGATATACTCCTTATTCTGGAGGGAGCAAAGTTGTCATGTTTATGAGGTTGTCAGAAACTAATCCCTTCTTGTCTATTCCGGAAAGTTAACTCCTTCCTGTTCACTCAAGAAAGTTTCTAGTGACCTCTGAGCTAGCTGGCATTCATAATTAAGTCTTACATATTCAATAGAGACCTAGTCGACCTCAGTCCTACATCTAAACTATTGTTTATGTTATTCAAATGTGCAGAGCCTATTGGGAATATAGGAACTACACTACATTGACGCCCAACGTTTGGTAAGGCGATAATCTTCGATCAGCTCACCGAGATCTGCTGATCACCCCCAAGAGCAAAACCAAGAGATTCAGCGGTCGCCGCTTCTCTCACCTGGCTCCCGCACTCTGGAACCTTCTCCCTCTCCCCATTAAATCCTCCCTTTCCCTCCTGACCTTTAGGAAAATGTTGAAAACCCACCTCTTCCCCACCTCTGGTTAGATCTCGCCAACTCTGCTCCCCCCTCATCTATTCTGTCTATCAGCGTCAGGAAGCTTCGGTGTCAGCGCGCTTTACAAAACGCACTTAACATAACATAATCTAACGCAAGATACTAGAGTAACTCAGTCGTGCTTTTCACACAGACCCTTTTTCCCGTAAAAACTTCAATAGACGTCTGGAGTGGGTAAAAGGTTAATATCCGCCAGAACTTAGTAGGAAGAGATTCCTATGTATTAGTTTTTGGTTTAGTCAACCTTGAAGGATACAGTGTTCCAAAATATTGTGCACCTGATCTTTGTTTCCTTGAAAACTTACTCTGCAAACTTTCTGTCAGTAAAATGCCGGAAAGCGACGATGAAAGGGAGAGAGCTAGAATAGCAGCTCAACTTTTAGCGGAAGACACAAGTCTCCAAAATGAAGACCCGGATGCAATAATCATACCGGCAAATGTAAGAAAAACTATAACTATAAAACTTATAGAAAATGGAGTATCATCAAGAGGTGGTACAGTCATATTTGTGGTAGCGGCCCATGAATACCGGCAGACAGAGGTATTCTATTCATGGATACATTTTCCTGAAGCAAATCCAATAACACACGATTTCCACTATTACAAACTAGAGGAATCTCCAGAGGATACACCCCTTTTGAGGACGTTGAAATTCCACTAACATACCAAGAGCACCTGCTCTGGTTTAATGGCGCCCTAAAACATCTAAATCACATTACCAGGCTTGGTCCACTAGGTAGACCAGGAGCCACAAGGCCGGTTCTAGCCAGCTACACACCACATCCGGACGTTGAAAAAATGTCAAGCGAAGTACTCTTAGTTAAGCTAAAAGAATTAACAAAAGCATATAGAGAATTAGTTCAATTGGCAATTAACGGGACAACGATCTGCCAAAAATTGAAAGAAACAGATATAGCAGAACAACCTTTTGAACTTGCCAGAATAATTGAAAAATCCTATGAAGAACTAGGTAGACATAGTTTGGGTGGGAAACCACTAAAACCACAACTCACTGAAAATCCTGAAAAAACCTTTATCAAAAATAATCTCAATACTCCAAAAAAAAGGTGGGAGGGTAATAAACAAACCACTCCCAGAGAAAAACAGTTTCAGCCCAGAGGAAGGTCTCCTCAACGGAGAGGTAGATCTCCAGAAAGGGGATGCAAGTCTCCCCACAGGGAGCCCTCTGAAAAAAGATACAACCTTAGAAATAGCGATAATTTGAGAAAACCTGACAGATATCAAGATATTGATACACGTCCCTCTCGATCTTTTCAGACTTCCTCACAGAAATCAGAAAGAAGAGGACGGTCAGAACATAAAGAAGAGCACGTCAAGTCCAAAGACAAGGAACCTGCTCATCAAAGTAAAAAATTACAATTTCCAAAGAAGAAGGTAGCTAGTATTAAAATAAAACATGCTGAGGATTCTGAGGACACAACTGAAAAACGGAGAATGGGCCCAGGCAATGCTAGACAGCGCAGCAGAAGTAACCATAGCTCGCAAGTTCCTGATGAATCTTCTGGAGACAGTGGACACAAATGAATACATTCAAGTGGAAACTGCAGACACCAGAGTTAGCGTGCCCCATGAATTGTATGAAATAACATTGCATATAGAGGGGGACAAAACTAGGATAATAAGGGGTCTCTTTTGGGATAACTTATCGAAGGGGCTATGATATCCTTCTAGCAGAAAAAGACTGGCCACCAGAGTTTATCAGGGAGTGCCCACATGGCGAAGAAATGATTATGCCTGCCTTCTCAAATCACATTCCAATTCATAAAAAATATACATATGCTAGAAAATGGGCAGTAGCCCAAGCCCCTGCATTATATAAAAAGCATGTAGGATGGGATGAGGATTCTCCTCACTATAAAATCCAGTTAAAAAACTCAACCCACTGTACAAAAGCAGTATCCTGTTAAGCAAGAAGCTAAAAAACAAGTCAGGGAGAACTTAGATCAACTTGAATACCAGGGGGTAATTGAAACATGCACCTCAGAAATGAACAATCCTTTGTTTCCTGTCTCCAAGCCCGACGATTCATATTGTCTAGTTTTGGACTACAGACACCTAAACACTTGTTGCAAAACATTTGCAGTACAAAACTCACACAGTGCAGCACTAATGAATAACATTGTGCGCAAAAAATATAAAACGACATTAGATATTTCAAATGGTTTCTTCTGTCAAAACATAGCACGAGAAAGCGGATATTTGACCGCTTTCTCAAGTATGGGGGCGCAAAAGCAATTTTGTTGTCTCCCACAGGGATTCAAGAACAGCCCAGGATTATTTTCAGCCAGGGTAACAGAGTTACTAAAAATATATGATGATGAGGCACTATCGTATGTCGATGACATCTATCTTACAGACGATGACCTGGAGACTCACTTGAAAAGAGTGAACACCATCATACTTGGGTTCGCAGCTGAAGGGTACAAATTCAACTTTAAAAAGTCACGAATTGCCCACCTAACTGTCCTGTTTTTAGGATATGAATTATCAAGTGAAAGCAAAAGCCTAGCAGACAACTTCTTAGAGAAGTGTGCAGTACTCCAAGCTCCAAAAAAGCTGAAAAACTTACAATCAATTCTAGGTTTCCTGAATTTTGGAAGAACATACATTCTAAATTATGCAGAGAGGGTTAAACCTCTCTACAAATTAATAAAACCTGATTTCAAACCATTTAATTGGACTCAGAAACACACAGACATTTTAAGATCATTACAAACAGACATGTTAACTAAAGCAAAACTGCAAACACGCGTAAACGTACGCAACCTTGTAATCCGAGTCATCCCAGGAAGATGCGGATTCACATACCTGACCTCCAATGAGGGAGAAACAGTACCAATAGCTTACAAATCACACTTGTACACACAAGCTGAAATGAAATTCAGTTCAACTGAAAAAATTCTAACTGCGGGTCAAACTGCTGTAGCAAAAGAAAGAGCCCTAGCCCAAGGCAAGAGCATATCTGTTTTAACAGCAGTATCACCCCTTGAGGCAGTAACACGACCACGCATTCCAAATGCTGTGGCATTAGATCCAGAATGGATAGAATGGGAAAATTCTCTTGCTACAGAAGACGTGAAACACGCTTTTGAACCGAAAATGAAAAAACTAGAAGATCTGGAATACGAATATGAATATCCTCTGCCGATCGAAATTCTGCCTCTAGAACATCACACCTGTGTAATCTACAGAGACAGATTTGCACAACACTACGTTGTGGGAAAACAAACTTAAAATGCAGCGTGCGCGATTGTCAAAGGTCGTTGGCCCTTAGGTAAATTTAGACCGATAATAACTAAAACTGAATCACTCAGAAATTGTACAGCTCAGCGAGCTGAAATAAGATCTTTAAAGATGGCGCTTGAAAATGCCGATCGCGAATTCCCCACACTTATAGTGTGCGATTCGCATTACTGCGTCCAGTCTTACAATAATAGCATGCAGACCTGGATTAAAAATGGTTACAAAGATGAGACAGGTGCCACAATAAAGCAAAAAAAGCTCTGGGAACAAGCAGTTCTTTTGCAGAAAGAACTACGAAGGACTCACATGATACATACACTGAGTTATCGATGTGACGGCGTTCACGTTGAAGGGAATTCATTGGCTAACAGAGCCACAGTGGCAGCTGTTCAACCGGCTTCCGTAGCTACAAAAAAGCGTTCTAAAAAACAAATAATTGGAGAAACCATGCTGGCAGTAAAAGCCTCATTAAAAGGCGATTATGCAGCATTACCTCTCAACTATACACTCAATAATACATACATAATTGATGCAAACTCCGTTCCTTTTGCTCGAATCCCTGGAGTGGGGGATAGAGTAATTCCAAACACGAACCGGAGGGCTTACTTAATTCAAGAAGCACACATGGGAATGGGTCTAAGGCACCAAGAGATCTTGAAATCTCTAATAGAATTGCAATCGCAATACTGGTGGCCGGGGATGAGCGTGCAAATTTATAACTTTGCAATGAATTGTGAGAACTGCAATAGAGATCGCAGTTGTGAACCGGAAGAGACACCTGCCCAGACACCTCTATTAGAAAGCATTAGGCTATCTATACGCAGACATCCACACAGAAGAATGCGATCCCATAATTATTAAGACGAGATTCATTTAGATGTGGCCCCAGCGCTTGGCTGACGCCAAAACTGTTATAAAAGATTTGCGAGTCTTTATCGGCACATACGCAATAGCATGCTACATTCTGACCAGGGTCCTGCGTTTAGCTCTCGAGCTTACAAGTCGGCCATGACCAGCATGGGCATTACATTGCGGTATTCTAGGCCATTCCATCCCGAGGGAAATGCCGTAGTGGAGAGAAAAAAACACGACATAAAGCAATCTATAACAGCGAGGGTATTAGGTTTGGGTGACGGGTGGGTCAGACATCTAATAAGTATCCAACTTAGTCTTAATAATCTGCCAAGAAATTCTCTAGGAGGTATCACTCCGTACGAACTTTTGTTTGGTACTAGAATGATCATTCATGATCTCGATAGTCAGACTTCAGTGGTGAAACAAAAAGCTTTCGATATCAAAGATCGTTTGGCTGTTTTACAGGACTTAAATGAAACCTGAAGAAGTCTAAGTAACACAAAGCTAAAGCCAACGGCCACTGAAGAAAAACCACCTGTCCCAGCAAGACCTGTCTGGATTCTAAAGATTGGGGATCTAGTCAGATAAAAGATCGTGGTGAAGAAGGAATTTGGGCCTTCTTACAGAAAAGCAGTACCTGTCTTAGCTGTCAGCGGAACAAGATCAGTAGTACTACCGCGCCTTGCTGGTAAAAAGGAGAACAGAGTTGTATCAATCGACCTGGTAAAACTACAATCATGTGGCCAATAATAAGTAGTAGGCCCAGTGGACTCCCAAGAAGTAGCAGAAGACCAAACCTTGCTACAATCCAAGAGGTTCAAACTGAGAGACTAATCACATTTGATAAACCTGCAGTGAATAAAAAAGGACTATGCAACAATGCCATGGAACTTGTGCCTCTTGAAACCCAAATTGAGACAGTTCGTCAAGAAACACCTGTCTAGAATGGTGTAGCCTCAGACTATACTAATGAACCCAAGAAAATTCCAAGGAAGAATGAAAATCCGGAAGCAATTCCAACAATTGACAGAACTGCATCTGGCTACTTCATCAATTTCGATGACTTTTCTGATGATCCAAGTGAGAATGAAGACAAGCCAGCAAACAAAACTTTCAAAAAGAAAATGACAGAACTCTTTCATCAAATTGGAGAAACATATCTGATTTCACCATGGATTGAGTTATGGATTGTGTTAGGTGTACTTTTCCTCCTGCTCTGGCTGATTTTGGTTTTAAGTTTGGGTAGATTTATTGATGGAAAATATAGTAGAATGGACACAGCAAGTCAGAACATCAACTTGGTCCTAAAGCCTCACAGATCTTCTCACATCGAAAAAAGAGAACTATCATCAGTGAACATCACAGCCATCCCTATACCTAGTGGTGTAGCATGGGACAAAACTGATTACGAAATCTATGGCCCGGTTGAACTCTTGAAATGTCAACATCAATTCAAGATTTCCTTAAGTGACTTTGTATCACCTAGTACTTTCTCTGATGATTGGGACTTTGAAAATATTAATAATATGATGCCAGATTTAGAAATGTCAGCAAAATTTACAGAACATGATTATTTACAGGGTTCATCAAATTATGAAGAAATGTATTGCTTTAATCATTTTGGGCATCATTATTTGCATAAATCTGCTAATCCTAGAAATGTTTTTACTTATAATCAATGGGAACATTGTCCAACACCGCCAAAAGGCAGCTCGAATACATTTTATGAGAAATTCCCATACTTTTCATGGTTTAACAACACAGATACAGAAACATTTTATTTTAAAATGTTAAATAAGACAGGAATGAAAAACGTGTTGGCAAATACTAAATTGATTTATTCCGAAAAGTGTTATGAAAAAATGTCTACATTTGGTTTTGAATTTTGGAAAAACAACATTGAGACAAAAACCATCTGGGGTACAAAAGACTGGCAGGTACAAGGTTTAGAATCATTATTCAGAGCCTGCATGATCCCAGAACAGATAATATTCCTGAATGACACCATTCAACAAACAACCTGTCTTGGCCTAGCCAAGATAAAAGATTTAAACAAAACGTCTATTCCAAAGCCCATACCTGATAGTAATAGCACTGCAGATTTGGAGATAGACGTATCCCATATTTTACACCAAAACAGAACAAATCCTGATTGGAAAAAATGGTTGATCTGGCCCACAGACACTAATAACTGTCAAGATAGATTCCTGAACAAAACACAGGGGTTCAAACAGAACAGGCCAGACCCAAGATATTCCCAGAGACAACATCCAGGGATAATAACAAAATATAGTGTAGGAAAACTATGCCTCGATTGGCTACAGAAATCCACACTGCCTCAAATTAAGCAACACTTGACTTTACTTAAAGAAGGTGCTGACTTGCGAGATTTCTTATTGGGACCTCGCAAACAGCGTCAAAAACGTTTCACATACGCCAGTATATACGCTGCTTACAACGAAGCTTGGAAAGTAACACAAATTGAAACTGCTGAAAAAATACGAGAAATTGATCGTAATAATTTGGAAAAATCACTGTCTGTAGTGGACAATGGGTTAACGACTCTGTCCTCCAGAATTTATTCACTGGACAGCATTGTATCATCTGCTATTGATATAATAGAACAGGATATGCTAATGTTACAACATGGCCAATCCCAATTACGTTCTATTGTACAGTTAGGCTGGACGTTACAAAACCTCCGTTCAGGCTACGTGCCATGGCGTCTAATCAACACAACGTCATTATTTTCTATCTTTAACCTTACAGATAAACAAATCTTGTTGGCACAAACAGGAGCAGACTATATGGTGCTGAGCATTGAAAAACTAGAGAGATGACCATTGACAATGTCAGAGAGACCTGTCATTGAATGGATAATACATGGTACAGTTACAATTCCGATAACAACTTTTCAGTTTCAATATTGCCAAAAGTATATACCAGCAGGCCTGTATGAAAGGTTGGGTAAAGGATACATCAAGTCAACCTGGAATTTACCTTATACACATAGATGTTATAGTGAAGGGAAAAAAAAGGTATTTCTTAGTGGTAACAACTGTAAAAATGCACTAAGCGCTACACTTCTGTGTCAAGGTATTAACTTGCATGGAGCCTGCGAAGGTTCATCAAACAACCTTTCATGTCATCTGCACGGCACCCCTGCTACACAGATAGAGCCCTTTTTCAGACAACTTTCCAACGGTAGCTACGTTATAATAAGTGACCACAGCTGTTGTGGCATGATGCCAGGGAAAGCATATCTCGTGAGCGTTACTTCCAGGGTCATTTGCTGTATGTAAATGTATTGCGATTTATATAGCGCATGTATCACCCGAAGGGATCAAGGCGCTTGCCTTGGGAACCCGTCCTGGCTTTTCCCTGTGAGATAAACCCTACGGGGTATCCCCAGGGTGAAAGCCAGGCATCCCGCAGCGGGTGGGCCACCATAGTGGAGATTAAGCAACTATTGCCCAGAGTTGCAGCGTGGGACCCCATGATTAGAATAGGCACCGAGGCGAGAATTATCGAGTCCGTGGACATTTTGGGCTCAGGACCCTGCCGCGTCGGGAATTGAACCCTGGTCCCGGGCCAGACCTCTGCATCAGAGTCTGCCGCTCTAATCAGTGAGCCACACTCCTCCACTATATGCAAGTATTGTATCCAAAGAGCAAACTAGACAAGGAGGCAGCAATATGGCCTTCTCTGAATATCTCTTCTATTCAAATTGATACTTTAAGCAGAATGAAGTCTATTCTTTTACAGACAACTGTGCCTTTAACCTCGTCCATAGAGACGTATGATCTGCAATTTGCAAGGACAGCGGCAGAGATACATACCCTATTATCTACAAATTGCCCGTGCATTTCGTAGAAATGTTAAGCCAAATCTTAAACATGTCAGATACCAGTGGCATCGCACATGTATTTAAGACAATTTTTTCGGGACTGTTAGCACCCTTTGAAACAGTTCTGGGCATCTTCCCGAATTTCGTGCATTCTGTATTCGGGCGCCTGCCTCTTATTTTGGGACTCGTAGCAGGAATTTTATTTTTGTTCCTTCTGCTCCGATATGGCAAGCCAAGTCACAGACAAAACTCAGGCTACGATGGAAGAAACGATCCTAGCAATACGATACCGAGAACGGATCACTAAAGTCCTCGGATTGGCCCGGCTAAGAGATCTGAATACTACCTGGTTTCTTTCATTCAGACCAATCTGGCAAGATTGCATCTAACCTGTGCTTCGATGTCTGCTATGCGGAGAAGAATGCGCGTTGGATGTCTGTCTTACACTACCATCAGCAGTACCAATGGATATCGATACTTTGCTTTGTTCAGTAACGGCTCATGCAACGCGTTGTCCCCAGCGGCTACCTATTCTTATGACGGCATTCGTTGAGACTTCACAATTACGATTAGGTGGAATGGAAAGATAATTTATATATAGCGCGATGTCTACGCAGAGGCGTCCCAGCGCTGCAGAGGAAGAGGTTTTAGCCGGAACGCTGGATTTAGTGGGTCTGTGGGAAGATTTAGGTAGGTGTTTTATTGAAGAGCCAAGTTTTAAGAAGCTTTCGGAAGGTAAGTAGGTTGGATTCTGATCTGATTGAGGGAGGGAGGGAGTTCCAGTTCTTGGCTAGATTATAGGAGAGCGACCGACGTCTACATCTGGCTCTTCTGATACGTGGCACTGAGGTGAGGTGAGAGGTTGCAGATCTGAGAGGGCGATTGGGAAGATAGGCCTTTACCAAAGGGCGGTTGATGGTGGGGCCGGTTCCCCAATATGAGCGGTGTGCGATACACATGCTCTTGAATTCGATTCTTGCTCTCACACTAAGCCAGTGGGGATCCTTCAATCGGGCTTTGACTGAGACGCGGCGAGGGATGTCGAGGAGGATTCTTGCCGCGCAGTTTTGGATGATTTGAAGTCTGTTGAGTGTGGACTGTTGGGCCCCAAGATATAGGGCGTTTCCGCAGTCGAGGCGGGATAGAATAAGTTCTTGGACCATGATCCGTCTTGAGTGAAACGGCAGGAGAGGGAGGATTTTGCGAAGTAGTCTCATGAGCCCGAAACATGTGGCAGCAAGCTTGGTTGCTTGGTGGTTGAAAGTAAGAGTTCGGTCTAGCCAGATGCCTAGACTCTTGATTTGTTCTTTAGGTTGCGGGGGGCTGCCTAAACAGAGGGGCCAGATGGAATCAATGGGTTTAGTGATTTTGTTTCCCAGGAGCATTACCTCTGTTTTATCTCCGTTTAGTTTTAGACAGGAGCTCGACATCTAAGCGGCAACTGCTTCCAAGCAATTATCTAAGCTGTGGTGGGAATTGAGAGGTGGGTCCAGCGCTACCACCAGCTGTATGTCGTCCGCATAGGTGACAATTTTCACACCAAAGGGGCGGACGACATCGGCCAGAGGGCTGAGATAAACATTAATAAGGGTGGGGCTCAGGGAGGAGCCCTGAGGCACTCTGCAATTAAGAGGTTTACTGGAGGAGGTGAAATCCTTCTCAAATACCTGGAAAGATCTGTCTGTAAGAAAGGATCTCATCCAGGTGAGTGCTGTTCCTGAATTCCTATCTGGCCAAGGCGGTGGAGTAGAATCTCGTGATTTACAGTGTTCAGGATCCTTCTTGCCTCCTCTGTCACTGCTATCAGAGCAGTCTCCGTTCCGTGACGAGGCCTAAAACCCGTCTGGGTGGGGTCCAGTATATTGTTAGATTCCAGGAAATGAGTCAAAACAGAATTGACATGCTTCTCAAGAAGTTTGCTGAGCCAGGGTAGAAGGGAGATAGGTCGGTAGTTAGAGGGATTAGTTTAATTGAGGCTGGGATTCTTTAATCGTGCCTTGACCATAGCTCTCTTCCATAGAGGCGGGACGATGCCAGTGTGGAGGGAGGAATTGAGCAGGTTCTTGATGGTAGGTGAAATCTGACTGGTTATCGGGATAAGAACCCGTGGGGGAGCTGGGTCAGTGGGTGATCCAGATTTGACCTGTCCCATAATCTTTTCAAGATTAATTAGGTCTAGTAACGAGAAGCTATTGAGAGAGTTAGCTGAGACTGTCTTAGGGCCTATGTCGGCGATATCGCTGGGTGGGGTGGTGAAGTAAGAGAAAGAGGAGATGATAATTTCTATTTTTTGGTAAAAGAACTCGGCTATCTCCTCACAATGGGTCTGGGTGTTATTATGATCCTTTGGGGCCTCGGGAAGTTGCAGAAGGGACTTAGCTATCCGGTAGATCTCCTTGGGTTTCGAGGCTGCCTTGTTGATATTTTCTTCGTAGTATTTGGCCTGAGCTAGTTTGATGTCTGCTTTATAGTTTTTGATAGCTGTTCTATAGGTTGCTTTGTCTGCTGGAAGATAATCGAGACGCCATTTCCTCTCAATTCGTTTACAGGCGCATTAAGCCTCCCGGAGATCAGTCGTGTACCATGGGGCTGTCAGGTTGCCCCGCTTAGGATGGTTCTTTTTAGTGGAAGTCCTCGGTCTAAGGAGCTGGTCATCCATCTGTTGTAATTCACGTTGCCCTGGATGGGGTTAGAAGTATTGATAGGTTTGGTGCTCTGTAAGTTATCCTGCCATTCAGGTTGGGGGATTTTGGACCAGTTGCGTGACTGTTGAATCGTTGGTGGATTGGGGGGCGGGGAGGTGATTGGGGAGGGTCCAGGTGAAAGGGATGAGGAAGTGATCAGACCAGGGGAGGGGGGAAAGGTTTCCAACGTGAAGGTTGGGGCAGTTACTGAATATGGGATCCAAGAGATGACCCTTTAGATGAGTGGGGCCAAGGACACGTTGGTGTAATTCGAGGGCCCTTAGGCTGGAGGATAGTTCTCTGGCGTTTGGGTCGTTCGGGTCATCAAGATGGATATTGAGGTCGCCCAGAATTGTAAAGTTGGCGGCACTAAGTGCAAGGTTTGCAGCTGTTGGAGCAAGATTAGACAGAAACTGTCCTTGAGTCCCTGGCGGGCGGTAAATGAGCATACCAGAGAAGGTGTGCGTGGGGCTAAGTTTTATATTAAAGGGAAGACATTCACTGTCTGGAAGATGTACAGGGGTGCTAGTGACTTCGAATCCTATTTTATAGATTACTGCTAACCAACCGCCAATTCCCGTCTTACGGTCGAGGCGGGATATTTGGTATCCAGGTGGAAGGGTTTGTACCAAGTCGGGTTCCGAGTGTTCCTGCAGCCATGTCTCTGTGATAAAAAGGATGTCTGGCTTTATTTCCTCTATCATTAGGGAAATTTCCATGGAGTGTTTGGGGAGTGATCTGCAGTTAAGCAGGAGCATGGAGTATAGTGTGGGTTCCGTTTTAGGATGAGGTAAGAAATGGAATCCGCACTGGTTGCAGGTGGGGTGTTTTAAGGATGTGTCCCATGCATGTTGGCAGGGTGGCCCTCCAGCCTGATTTAGTTGGCGGAGGAACTGGGAACTATAGGTAATGACCTGGTAAGATGATTGAGCAGGGGGGGTGGCCCATTGCCCCAGTCGGCCGCGGACGGGCGCAGACGGGCTTACCTTTGGTGCGCCCGCAGTGCGTCCGTGGAATGCACATTTATATATGAGAGGGGGCGTGGCCTCTGGGCCATGGGCGTGGCTGTGGGCTGAGGGAGGCAAATGGCGGCGAGTCTCACTGTGCCGTGTCAGCGTTGAATCGGCTGTGCGGGGAAGCAGTGAAAAGAGAAGTGAAGTAAGCACTAGGTGAGTGCAGTGCAGGTTTAAAAACAAAGTATTTGTGACTGTTTTTCAATTTTTTAAAAATCGAGCGTCTCCCGGCTTCCGCCTCAGGAGAGTAGTGCCTCTGAAATGCGTGCTCTAGATAAGCGCGCTTTAAATAGCCGGGGCGAGGGGGCGTGGCCTTTGGCCCGTGGGCGTGGCCTGTTGGCTGAGGGAGGCAAATGGCGGCGAGTCTCACTGTGCCGTGTCAGCGTTGAATCGGCTGCGCGGAGAAGCAGTGAAAAGAGAGGTGAAGTAAGCACTAGGTGAGTGCAGTGCAGGTTTAAAAACAAAGTATTTGTGACTGTTTTTCAATTTTTTTTAAATCGAGCGTCTCCCGGCTTCCGCCTCAGGAGAGTAGTGCCTTTGAAATGCGTGCTCTAGATCAGCGCGCTTTAAATAGCCGGGGCGAGGGGGGTGTGGCCTCTGGACCGTGGGCGTGGCCTGTGGGCTGAGGGAGGCAAATGGCGGCGAGTCTCACTGTGCCGTGTCAGCGTTGAATCGGCTGCGCGGTGAAGCAGTGAAAAGAGAGGTGAAGTAAGCACTAGGTGAGTGCAGTGCAGGTTTAAAAACAAAGTATTTGTGACTGTTTTCAATTTTTAAAAAATCAAGCGTCTCCCGGCTTCCGCCTCAGGAGAGTAGTGCCTCTGAAATGCGTGCTCTAGATCAGCGCGCTTTAAATAGCCGGGGCGAGGGGGGCGTGGCCTCTGGGCCGTGGGTGTGGCCTGTGGGCTGAGGGAGGCAAATGGCAGCGAGTCTCACTGTGCCGTGTCAGCGTTGAATCGGCTGCGCGGCGAAGCAGTGAAAAGAGAGGTGAAGTAAGCACTAGGTGAGTGCAGTGCAAGTTTAAAAACAAAGTATTTGTGACTGTTTTTCAATTTTTAAAATATCGAGCGTCTCCCGGCTTCCGCCTCAGGAGAGTAGTGCCTCTGAAATGCGTGCTCTAGATCAGCGCGCTTTAACGTGGGCGTGGTCTGTGGGCTGAGGGAGGCAAATGGCGGCGAGTCTCACTGTGCCGTGTCAGCGTTGAATCGGCTGCGCGGCGAAGCAGTGAAAGTAGAGGTGAAGTAAGCACTAGGTGAGTGCAGTGCAGGTTTAAAAACAAAGTATTTGTGACTGTTTTTCAATTTTTTTAAAAATCGAGCGTCTCCCGGCTTCCGCCTCAGGAGAGTAGTGCCTCTGAGGTGGCGGTGAAGTACGAGATGAAAGCGGCACCACACAAACACATGCATACTTATATGTTCATATATTGCTTAGTATTTAGTAATGATGGACAATATACGTGGAGTGGGTGTTGTAAACGTATCTAGGACCCTAATTAAATATTCCTGATTCATGCCCTTAAGTGGTTATAACAAATCATATCCTTATAAAGGCATAAGAATCAAATCCATATTTAGTCATAGCCAATGCGGTCCAAATACGGCAAGGCTACTCCCCTAGACTCCTAGAAAGTACAACGCGTTAAAAATCGAGCGTCTCCCGGCTTCCGCCTCAGGAGAGTAGTGCCTCTGAGGTGGCGGTGAAGTACGAGATGAAAGCGGCACCACACAGGTACAACCTTCTGTGAGGATTGCTGATGTAGAAATCGATGATAGCAATGATTCTCACATATGCACTATTTCAGCTTTTTCAAACTTGGTCACACTTTCACCTACTGTTGTAGACAAATTTTTCGCAAGCCTATCTGATTTGATGTTCTCTCCTAACAACGAGATTAACTTTTGAAACAGCCAGCACACAGCGTTCCCTGAACTCTGAATTCGGCTTTCAATTTTGATAAACAACTTTCTAAAAACATTGGAACTATTTTTTCCCCTGAAAGCGAAATTATTTTTTCCAATTTCCAAAATATTTAATTATTTTTTTGGCACATGGTACTCTGCTTAAAGTGCAACTATTCTTAGAGAACAGAACTTCTATTTTTAGAGACTCTAGAGACAATATTTTGACTTAGCCTCTAGAACATGTACAGTCTTGTATAAATATTTGATGAAATGGTCTCGACCTTCTCTTCTGTATTAAGAGCCATTTCATAAATGTAAATTTCGAGATTCATTCAGTGAAGAATATAATGCACTACAAAAATATTATCTGAATGATACCACTGCTTGAAAACGTACAGTATACTACTCATTTTTCGTGTATCTATACCATTTCAAATGCATTTGATGTATTTTGGGGTGGGCTGGAAAACACATGCATACTTATATGTTCATATATTGCTTAGTATTTAGTAATGATGGACAATATACATGGAGTGGGTGTTGTAAACGTATCTAGGACCCTAATTAAATATTCCCAATTCATGCCCTTAAGTGGTTATAACAAATCATATCCTTATAAAGGCATAAGAATCAAATCCATATTTAGTCATAGCCAATGCAGTCCAAATACGGCAAGGCTACTCCCCTAGACTCCTAGAAAGTACAACGCGTTCTTTAAACAAACCAAGCCTCAAGCAGCCCGGGAATTCCCCCTGCTTCTGTTTTGTTTTGTCCAAGAACTCCTGGAGTCCTGAAAGAACTGAAAGTTCTTAGTGACGTCTTATGTCCAACCTTACGTCAAACTCGGCACTTTCCAGGTATAAATATACCAGCATTTGCCTTAAGCAAACACACAGTAATTTGGAGCAGAGCAGCTATCTACTTGCCCGACACCCAGCTGATGCGAGTGCTGAAGGAAGCCGACCCTCCCATTGACGCACTGAGAGAGATGCTGTCTTTTCTGCTGCCGAGAAAACCAGCTCCAGTGTTTCCAGTCACCTTTGCGGGTTGCTGGGAGATCGAGTCCTGAGAGAGATACAAGACCTCCTTCATTCTATAACCAAGGTACGGAGCTGATTAGATCCTTAGAGAATTCTTGATTCAATTCTTGGCAAAAACTATCTTAACTTAAATTGTAGCTCACTTACTCCTTCCCACGTACTAGGCTTAGGTTAGGTACACCGGGGTAGGCGTATTTTAGAAACACCAGTTGAGCACGTTTAGTCAACCTTTTATCATTGTATGTATTTTTATGCATTTTATCCATTTTAAGTATCATATGGCTCAGAAACCATATCAATGCTTTTATAGTATTATTTTATAATACTCTTTTTACTGTACGCACTTTACTTTATGACAAGTATTGCAATTGTGGCTATTCCCTTCTCTTGCATGAGAAAGAGGACTGCTCAATAAATAACAATTTTTATTGAAAACGCCCGTCTCTCTATTTCTCTGCACTCTGGTGAAACTAAGCATGCACGATTGACTGAGTGAAATAGCTGTCTATTCTTTTCACACGACTCTGGAGATATACTCCTTATCCTGCAGGGAGCAAAGTTGTCATGTTTATGCGGTTGTCAGAAACTAATCCCTTCTTGTCCATTCAGGAAAGTTAACTCCTTCCTGTTCACCCGAGAAAGTTTCTAGTGACCTCTGAGCTAGCTTGCATTCATAATTAAGTCTAACATATTCAATAGAGACCTAGTCGACCTCAGTCCTACGTCTAAACTATCGTTTATGTTATTCCAATGCGCAGAGCCTATTGGGAATATAGATACTACACTACACCACAGGAGGTGGAGCCAGCATTGTGGAAGGCAAGAACAGTCCTGGAGGACTTTGTTTACAGGACTCCTTCTCTCCTTTCAGTGTGCAGGGCAGAGACATCAGCCGCTCCCCAGGGGGTGGAGCCAGCATTATGGAAGGCAGGCACAGCTCTATTCAAGGTCCAGGTGCAACTCCTCCCTCCCATCTAGATGCATATCTCTCTATTCACCACTGGGTAACTAAGCCTGTCTCCTGGAATTCCCCAGCCCTGTCACTCACAAAACCAGACATAGGAATACACAACCTACTAGAGGCAGGTTTGAATGGTTAGACAAACAAGTACCTACTTTCTAAAAGTGGCATTTGCAAAATCAGAATATTAAAATAACTTTACT
This sequence comes from Lissotriton helveticus, assembly GCF_964261635.1. NCBI lineage: Eukaryota > Metazoa > Chordata > Amphibia > Caudata > Salamandridae > Lissotriton > Lissotriton helveticus. Next base: position 450,607,067 of record NC_136061.1, read on the forward strand.
AAAAGATGTATTTTATTATTCTGAGTTCAGGCATACTAAATTCGAATTTCTACCATGTTCCCCGAGACAGTTAGGATTATAAAATGTAATAATTCTAACAGCCCATTCTGGCCTATGGGGAACAGGTAATAGTGAAAAGCGAAAATGGCTGTAATTCACTATTAGGGCATGCCACACACATCAGGGCTTGTCCTACCTTATACTTACAATGCCCCTGCCCTTGGGCCCACCATAGGGGTGACTAATATGTAGAAAAGGGAAGGCTTAGGGACTGGGAAGTGAGTGCACTTGCCCAGTCAGCATGACAGTACCAGACTGCATGCAGGCTTTGCAATGGCAGACCTTAAACACATTTTACAAGCCTGCTTCTGTGGTGTCACAACCAGTGCTGCAAGCCCACCAGCAGCATTTGGATTTACACGCCCTGGGCACACTCAGTGCACTAGACTAGGGTCTGACAAGTAAACCAAATAGCCAAACATGGAACCACTGATTAATACATCAATTTACAATAGGGAGCACTTGCACTGTGGCACTGGATAGCAGTGGCACTGTGCCCAAAGCATCTAACACCAGCAAAAATACATGAGGCAACTGCAAAAATGGAAGGGAGACCCACGCCAATGGTGCCAGGTATAATACGTGTCTCCTCCAGCTGAAAAGTGGGGACAACTACCCTAACTCCTGGGAGTTCTCTTCACTAAGGCGGAAAAACCTGGACAGACCATCAGCGTTGGCATGTTCTGTACCAGGGTGATGTTACACCGTAAAGTCCATACCCTGTAGGGAAATGGACCACCTCAACAGCTTTGGATTCTTACCCCTCATCTGCATCAACCATCTGAGGGGCTTGTGGTCTGTCTGAACCCGGAAGTGAGTCCGAAACAGGTATGGTCTCAGCTTCTTCAGTGCCCAGACCACAGCAAATGCCTCACACTCAATAGCACTCCACCTCTGTTCCCGTGGAAGTAACCTTCTACTGATAAAGGCTACAGGTTGATGTAGGCCCGCCTCATTCATCTGTGACAGAACAGCTCCCACACCATGCTCTGAAGTGTCTGTTTGGTTGATAAACTCTCTTGAGAAGTTGGGTGCCAGGAGCACGGGCGCCGTGCACATGGCAGCTTTCAGGGCCTCAAAAGCTTTCTGACAGGGGTCAGTTCAGATCACCTTCTTGGGCTGCTTCTTGGAAGTCAGCTCTGGCAAGGGGGCAAGCATGCTGCCATACCCCTTTACAAACCTCTTATAATACCCTCTGAGACCTAAGAAGGCTCTCACCTCTGTCTGGGTTATGGGTGGCTCCCAAGCTAGGATGGTTTCAATCTTGGGTTGTAGGGGCACCATCTGGTCGCTCCCAACTTGGTGTCCCAAGTACACCACTGAATCCTGACCGATCTGGCACTTAATCGCCTTGATCATGAGGGCCTGCTTTCCGCAGTGCCATCAACCTCTCCTTTACCCTATCATTCAAGGCGATCTGCCAGTACCCAGACGTTAAGTCAAATGTACTGAGGTACCGTGCAGCCCCTACCTGATCAATGAGCTCATCAGCTCTGGTGATGGGGTGCATGTCAGTCTTCGTGACTGAATTGAGCCCTCTGTAGTTAACACAGAAACGGAGGTTGGGTGTGGCACCCGGCGCTATAGCCTTCGGGACCAAGACCACTGGGCTGGCCCAAGGACTGCTAGAGGACTCAATCACCTCAAGTGCAAGCATCTTTGCGACCTCCTCTTTCATGAAAGCCCTTACCCTGTCAGTTATCCTGTAAGACTTGTGCTTTACAGGTAAGCTGTCTCCTGTGTCCACATCATGGATGCACCAATCTGTGACACTAGGAACCAGGGAGAACAGATCAGAAAACTATCCCACTCGTCTCTCTTTGCACAAAGCAACCGGAGCAAGGATTTCCTGACCTGCACTAACCTTCTCCACTTCCTGTCATCTGCTGAAACTGTTCGCCGGACCCGCTCCGCGGGTCCCGCTTCACGAGGACAGCTAGTGTGGGCTGCGGCGGCTCAACGGGCTGCGAGTGTGACGGCAGGGATTCCATTGACCAGGAGTCCCTCTGAGGCCAATTGGTGTCACCTGGCCCGCTCTCCCCGGTAGCCACGCCCACAGCGCACCGGACCTCGGATTACCAGCCCTCCTCTGCCCAACTGGTGGGACTCGTCTCTCTTTGCACAAAGCAAACGGAGCAAGGATTTCCTGACCTGCACTAACCTTCTCCGCTTCCTGTCATCTGCTGAAACTGTTCGCCGGACCCGCTCTGCAGGTCCCGCTTCACGAGGAAAGCTAGTGTGGGCTGCGGCGGCTCAACGGGGCTGCGAGCGTGATGGCAGGGACTCCATTGACCAGGAGTCCCTGCGAGGCCAATTGGTGACACCTGGCCCGCTCTCCCCAGTAACCACGCCCACAGCGCACCAGACTTCGGATTACCAGCCCTCCTCTGCCCAACTGGTGGGACTCGTCTCTCTTTGCACAAAGCAACCGGAGCAAGGATTTCCTGACCTGCACTAACCTTCTCCGCTTCCTGTCATCTGCTGAAACTGTTCGCCAGACCCCCTCCGCGGGTCCCGCTTCACGAGGAAAGCTAGTGTGGGCTGCGGCGGCTCAACTGGGCTGCGAGCGTGACGGCAGGGACTCCATTGACCAGGAGTCCCTGCGAGGCCAATTGGTGACACCTGGCCCGCTCTCCCCAGTAGCCACGCCCACAGCGCACACGTTTATATTCTGACTCAAACCCGCGCACGCGGGACGCGCACGGTACGAAGCGCAAAGCAAAGCACGGGCAAAGGGCGGGCCGTTTGTGGCCTGAGAGGCCGAGTGAGACCGGACCGGGCCACCCCTCTTGGCTTCTTAGTTCTCTAATACTATTATTGCCCTGACTTTGCTAGTTCTTCGTGGGAATCAAGGGACAATGTCTATGCGTGAATTCAGATCCAGGGCAGCTAAAGGGAAGCAGTTAAATGGGACCCTCGACGACTTCATATTGAGGACTAATTCAGCTATAGATGCAGAGATCAATAAAATGCAACTGAGAGTTTCTATGGACCTAGATGCAGCTAGAAGAATGTCCCAGGAGTTGGCAATAGCTAACAAATCATCTTTAGGTCATATTGCATCTGCTAAAAAACCCCGAGCGTCGGTCTGGCCCAGTAGCAATTATGACACAGGCGGACGTCCATCACACCCTGGACACATCTTCCCCATTGCCAGTCCCTAATCTGGGGTTACCCCCTCCTTCTATTAAACCGAGTTCATCTGTGGGTGGGGTGGATCCGGTAAGGGGGGCACCTATAGAGCTGACTCCCAAGGGAAAGGTGGCACGTGAGAGGAATGCGTGTGTGATTAAACAGGGTGTGATTCATAAAAGGAAACGTAATACTACATCTGCCTACTCTAGAAAGAAGGCTAAAGTAGCAAAGGCCCAGTATTTCAAGGGTGGGAAGCCTACTGTAGTAGGAGGGGGTGGTACACCCCTTCATGTAACCCCAGTTACTGAAATAAATAGCCCGAACGCCGAGGTGTCTAGCCTGGTTTTAGCAGAAGGGAAGCAAGACTTAGTAATTGAAGATGAGACAGACGGGGTACCTGTATGTGTGGAAGAGGGAAGAGATGTGGAATTCTTGAAAATTGTTTGGGAAACATTGAAAAAACTCCTAACCCCTCTGGAAGTTAGATTATCACGCATAGAAAACCAGCTGCTCCAGGCAGAAAAGAGTATCCTAACCTTAGAAACCCTTAGTGTAGTGGAAAATACCTCTAACAACATACCTGGTGTAAAAATAACCACACCAGCACCCACTGTTACTTCATCCACAACACCTGTGATCAAACCCATACCTAAACCCCGGTCTAAGGCTCACGAAACCAAAGTTAACAACACAGTAACGGAGGTATCCAAACAGCTGCCTGCGCAATCTGTATCAGCTCTGAAAGATACGGCAGCCCTGAGGGTTAAACAATCTAAGACACACCAACATAACCTACAGGGGGTCAAATCTAGTGAGAAACAGGGTGGGGGTTTCATAGATCTTCCCCCAGATGTAAGGCCGTATGTAGTGGTATTAACAGGAGTTCCGGTAGTTGCCTACCACCAACAGGAAAACTTTGGGTCATTGAGAAACAAGGTAATACACTGGCTGAATGAAAATAGGCCGCTACCCAATCATCTGAGAAGCAAAATTTTAATGGTGCGAAGGGTACCATGGATAGGTACTTCACACAAATCTGTTCCGGGTGATTGTATTATTGTCTCATTTGAAGACCCAAACACAGTACACCATATATGTTCATGGAACAACTATGGGGGGAACTCGCCCATTGAAGTTAGACCACTGACTTACTTTTATCCCCCGCGAATGCGTTCTAACTACGGGGGGAATTGGGCATCGGCTAGAAACTATGCTAGGGGTGGGACTGTAGATGGCTGGCAGGGCACCCAAAGTTGGTGGAATGGGGCACCCACTTACAACAGATTTGGCTGCCTTGAAGAAGTAGATTGACTCACCCCGAGGATATTTTGTTCGACTTGTTTCGATGACGTATTTTCTATATCCAGCCCTAAGCCCATCCTAATCCCATGTATCCTTGAAAATAGTAACCTACCGGCTAGTATGGCTCTGATCGCAGGGGAGGGAGCTTCCAACTGTCTAGATATTGATACAGTCCCCAAACTCTTCAGCGATAAGATAGGCCTGGCAGTCCCAGTTGTACTCGGCGTGAAGGGTAATACCTCTCAATGGGAGGCGCATGAAATATGTAGGTTGCCCCACGATGTGCTAACTTTTCCGGTGCCACCTTTATCGGATGTAGCCACCCGAGATGAAGGATCTCTTGGCAGCAGTCCCGAGCCGCTGTTGCAGTTGGCTATGGGGGGGGAGCCTGCCCGGTCCCTCGCGGAGGTCTCTGGGGGGGAAGTCCTATCCTTGATTCCGAATGAGGCCCCTAGCATTGTCCCTGACCCTCATACGAGTGATCGTGTGCTGGGTCTGGAGGGAGCTGGTGGCGAAACGCTGAACGTGCTTAGCTGGATTATAGCAGGCCTTGCACGGAATATTGACATACCCGATTGGAACTCTTTTGTAGAATCCTTCGGGATATGCTTATTCCAGGAAACCTGGTGTTTGGAACCACGCCATAAGGTGGGCTTCACCACCTACTTTGTACCTGCGTTACAATCGCCCGGAGGGAAGGGCCGCCCCTCCGGCGGCCTACTAATTTGGGCGAGTATTTCACTGGGCCTCTCCATCAGGCCTATTGCCACTAAATCGCCTGACCTACAGAGAATCTCAGTTAGAGGGCCATGTGGGGGGAGGAAGCTCGACTTTTTTAACATCTATGTCAGAGGAACAAGGGGTGGGTCCTCCACACTGTCTCTTACGGGCATCGAGGAGGGCCTTAGTTCTTGTGGTCCTGACTCCCTTGTCATACTAGCCGGGGACTTCAATTGCACATTTGAACCCCTGGCTAGGGAGGATATATTGGGCACTAGGGAGGATGATGCTAGGAGAGGTATCCCCCCTCTCACATTGGCTCCTTTCAGAAGCTGGACACAAAATGCCATTGACCTTAATGCTCTCTGCTTGGAATATGGCCTCAGGGCAACCAATGGTAGATCCAAATCTGATCCCACAGGAGGACATACATTTAATAGAGTGGGTCATTCTTCACAAATTTACTTCATTCTCTTAAACTATAGTCTCTGGGCCCACCTGATAGATATGGTGGTTTTACAGTCTTCTGACAGCGATCATAACCCTCTATCCCTGTCCCTGTCCTCCCTGTGGACGGGTGCGACCCCAGCCCAAACCCCACACGCGTGGAAAACAACGCACGAAGTAATCCCATCTAACTGTGGCAGGCGCCTAAAATGGAATACTATTGCTGCCAACGAGGAAAAGATCCTGAGTGTTAAATCCATAATATCTAATACCGCGTTGCTCTTAGACTCCTTTGGAGCCAGCATGCTTGAGGTCCCAATTTTGTTTGCCGAAACAACTAACGCGCTAGGCGAACTGTTCATGGTTCGCTCTTCAGGCACAAGGGGCAATGCAAGAGGTAGACCCATGGGTAATGCGGGCTGGTTCTCCCCTGCCTGTCGTGTTGCTAAAAGGGAGCTAATCAAAGCAGTGAAAGCAAAGGATGGGGCCCAGATTAGTCTCGCCAGGCGGACCTATAGAAGGACTTTATCGAAGGCAAGGGTTGAGCATGAGAATCAGTTCTGGTGCGATCTGAAGGCGGCCAGCTTCAGGAAGGACTCTAAGGGTTTTTGGGACCTAATAAGAACTAGGGACAAGCCCGTGGACTCTCTTATAACATGTAACATAACTGAGGGAGTGTGGTTTGATCACTTTTCCAAGCTTTATACAACGGTTGCGGGCTCCGAGGCAACCCCGATGGAACAGTACCCCTTGGTCCGCACAGAGCCCAGTGAGGAATTCCTATTTACACCTAAGGAAGTAGAAGGGGCAATTAAGTGCCTTGTCCCTAACAAGGCAGCGGGCCCTGACGGCCTTCCGGGTGATTTGCTCTGCTTTAACCCAAGCGAGTGGGGGAGACTTATTGCCTCCCTAATGAATGCTGGCTTGGCTGGAGCTGCGGTCCCAGTCTCATGGAAGAGCGCATAGGTCGTCCCGATCTTTAAGAAAGGGAGTCGGGATGACCCTGCTAATTATCGCCCTATAAGCCTCCTGGATTCCACACAGAAGGTGGCAGGCAAAGTGGTTCTAGGAAGGGTCTTGCAGTGGGTCGAGGAGAACCATATTCTTTCAGACTTTCAGGCCGGCTTTAGAACTGGCATGGGGACGATCGAGCAAGCATTTCGGGTAATGATGCTTTTTTGGAAAGTGGTTGTACTGGGCAAAGGCAGTTTGTACCTTGCATTTATAGATCTAAGGACTGCCTTTGACCTGGTCCCACGTAACCACCTCTGGAGTGTACTCGATGTGTTAGGTATTCCCCCATACTTACTGGACATGCTGATAAAGCTTCACGCAGACAACTTTGCACAGATCAGGTGGGGTAATCAGAGACAAAAAACACCACGAATACCTGTAAATAGAGGCGTCCGCCAGGGTTGTGTGCTAGCCCCCACTCTGTTCTCATTATATGTCAACGGAGTGGTGGAGCACCTGCTGCAACATCCTGCAGACGCACCATCCCTGGCTGGCAGGAGAATACCTACCCTCTTATTTGCAGACGAAACCCTCCTGATCTCCAAGTCACCAGCGGGTCTGCAGAATCTCCTAACCAGCTTTAATACCTTCTGCGACTCAAGGGGATTAATTATAAACACAGTGAAGACTAAGTACCTGGTCTTAAATCCCCCGAAGAAGTCAGTTAAACCTAGTACCCTCGATTCAGTTCCACTCGAGAGGGTCAAGGAGTTCGATTATCTCGGCATTCGTCTCTGCGACTCTATGAGTTGGAAATCCCACCATCAAAAGATGCTGCTGACCCACAAGAGGGTGGTGGGGGCCCTCCTTAAGGAACAACGTGCCTCTTCCCTCAAACCTATTGCACCGGTTCTCGATATTTATAGGGCACGAGGTGTCAGTGCAGCTCTCTATGGGGCAGAACTATGGGGCGTTCAGAACGTGGACCAGTTGACCCGCTCTGAAAGTAAATTTCATAAGGACTTAATGGGCCTCCCTCTTAGCACTCCAACTCTTCCTCTTCTTTTGGATATGGGCACCCGCCCCATTAGTGATCAGGCGAGGTTGCGCCCACTCCTCTTGTGGGCACGTATTTGGAGAGTCCCAGAAATGTCCAGCTATGCAGAAGGTTTAAAAGAGATTCTCCTAATGCCTGGCTGGGCGAAGATTCAATGGTTAAGGGAAGTCAAGCGCCTTCTTATAGACCTGGGCCTTGAAGATGCCTGGATTACTAGAACTGCCTGTAATCTTTGGGGAGTATTTGGGGCCAGTGTCGCCAAACCTACCGGCTGCCAGTGTGTGTGGTTCCCCGCCGCCGCAATCCAACGCTGCTGCCGAGCGGGAACTACACTACCCAGAAGTCTCTGGGACGCCGCCTTCTTTCCTCACCGGACTTCCGTGCCTGGAGGCGCTTAAATCACAGCTGCCCCTCCGGTGGAGCGGGGCCTGCCTGTAATCTTTGGGGAGTATTTGGGGCCAGTGTCGCCAAACCTACCGGCTGCCAGTGTGTGTGGTTCCCCGCCGCCGCAATCCAACGCGGCTGCCGAGCGGGAACTACACTACCCAGAAGTCTCTGGGACGCCGCCTTCTTTCCTTGTGGAAAAGTAAATTTTGCCATGTTCTGTGTCCCTACGCGTCCTCCATCATATGTTATGAGCGCATGATTAATATGCATATGTATTCCCCATGTTCGATTAAAGACGCAATTACAGTTGTGTCCACCTCTAGTATGCCAGTTTCCAGTTCTCGTGAATACTACGAATATCAGGCCTATTTAAAGCTACGTTGCCACGTTTCTCAGTGTGCACGTTATTCCATTGTAAAGTCCCCGTTTCTGGGCCTCAAAAGGGCCTGGACACCAGATTCAGCTCCTGACTCCTGAAGCCTCGCTGAGGAGCGATACAGCCCCCACCTGTATCCTCGACCCTTCACTTACTTCCTGCCTCACAGTGCCCGGCTCAGCCTGGCTCTGCCTCTGAGTCTGCCAAGAGTATGTTATGATTCTAGTTATCAGTTCAGTCCTCCTTCTCTGCATTCCTAAAGCTACTGAATCGCATCAATAGTTTCCGTCATTGTCTAGCCTTTACGTCTCCACGTTAGAGAAATACTGCATTTAATGGTCATTTAATATTCTTCATCACGCACTACATGTAGAATAATGCATGCACCATTCTTAGAGTCTGTTAGCCTTTACCCCGATAACTTTTGGATCCTATCAACATGTTCTCTAAACATCAGATACTAGATACTGCTTAGGTACATGTCGCCCTGACTCTCCAGACTTCAGTCTCTGCTCCTAGCACAGAGTTCGTAGCCCCCAGCTTCTCCTAGTAACACGTCATTGCCAGTTTGCGCGCACCATTAGGTCAGAGGTCCCGGCTCCTTAGGTAGCCCCCTCCATGTTTCCGCCCCATTCATGACATATTCTGTTACGTTTGCATCACATGTCTATGTATACGCCTCTGTTACACCTACTTTCACCCTTATCTTTCGCGACTGCTATTGACCACACCCACTGCTCCGCCTATCGTATGTATTGTAATGCAACTGTTTTAGTATATATGATCATGTCTTGTTATTTAATGTTACGCCGATCCCGATTCTGCCCCCGGCAGCGCTGCCATCCTATTCCTGTGCAGGTTGTCCTGTTCCTGTCCTTATGCTGTATTAAACCTGCAAAACTCCTACTACCTCGAATCTTGACTCTTATTTATTGAGCTATCTGTTATTCATTTATCCATTCAAAAATAGAGGTATTATTTATTTATTTACCACATAATGGCGCCCGAACAGGGACTTGCCCTTTCCCCACGCGTCGGTGAAGCCACGCCGGCCCCCTGACCCTCTGCAGTCGTGACGGAACTCTTCTGCGCCCCGGCAGATATTTCTGCTTTAAGTATCCCTCAGGCCCACGGAGGAGACGGAGGAGGCGGTCCAGCATCCAGACGAGACGGTGGAGGAACGCGGCGAGTCCCGACCAGAGCCCAAGCCGAGAGTTCAAGGTCCGAGGTATCCGGAGGCCCACCTGTAACAGAAGTCCGAAGTTCGTCCGTCCGGCGTCGAAGCAGTCCAGTCCAGTCTGAGGCCTTCCGTTCTTGCTGCCCGGTGAGTACCGTTGCTGGGGTAGTATCTAGACAGGGTCAATCTAATTGACTCTGGTCCGTGGGTTGGTGGTACACAGGCCCACAAACGAAGTGTCCACTTCGGTGGATGCGGGTCCTGACGTGTCTCTGTATGAGACCGGTAAGTTTCGTACTGTTTCAGCAGTGCATCTAGTTTCTGTTCTAGTCAGTTCTGTTCTCGAGAAAATTCATGTATTCTGTTTCCCGTATTCCAGGTAGTATTCCGTTCGAACTGTTATTCTGAATGTTATTCATGTATTTTAATGTCGTGGTATGAGTGTGAAGTAATTATTGTGTTTATTGTGTATTGTGTTGTGTCCAGATTATAGTTCAGTCATGCCGCTCTTTTCAAAACTGCGTCAGTTAAAAACCAGAAAAGGTCTGCTAGAAGCAGCAGTTCCTGTCCCGCCTAGGGACAGTCCAGGTCATTTTATGTATCAGAAGCATGGCATAAGCGCCATATTGTATCTAGATTTATTGGTAGAGTATACCAAACAGTTAGAGGAAAAGTATAGATGGCCCGTATCGGGTACATGGGATGCCGAGTGCATCATGAGAGTAGAAGAAGCATTATGGAAAAAGAAAGCCAGACAGTCACAGAAAGATGCCATTGAGTTATGGCGCAAAGAATCTCATAAAAGAACCGAAAAAGAAATCAGAAAGTCAGAATTAAGTAGAGAATCCTTAGAACGAGCCCAAGAAAGGGAATTAATCGAGATAGGTGAACGAGTTAAAACCGAACAGTCAGACAGACAGAGGCATGCTCTTATTAAGGGTATGTATCCTCTTCTTGCCGAGGGCTTGCCAAAAGCGACCCCAGAGGCATCCAGTAATTTCCCGCCACCATTAGTTCCGCTCAAGCTACGTCACAAACCGACCGCAGCTGATATTTTCATCTCGTCCTATTTGGACGACACAGTCCCAGAATATGCAAATCCCGCTCCGCCAGTCCCTGTAAATCAGGCACTTCCCGCTCCTCCAGACACCGGAGTACCTGTTACGGTACCCCCGGTCCAGCCCGCCATACAAGTCCAGCCTGCATTTCCATTTCCCACTCTGCCAGGACGAAGAGCATCAGTAGACGACTCTAGTTTAGGGGCCGCAGGGGGAGGTCCTCCTCAAACCCCGCCGCCACACAAGCGTTTAACGTTAGCCGAATTACATGCACAAGCGTCACAGCTTACGCCCAGGTATCAGTCTGTTGCAGAAATAAGAAAAGCCCTTACCGAATGTGGCTATGATCCAGTCCCAGGCGAGGATAATATGGTTTTATATTCATTACGCGTAAGAAAGGTGACCGAGTATCTAGTTACCCTACCAGATATGAAAGAAGATCTAGACAGAATATATCGTTTCATCCGTACAGGGAATGATCCAGAAAGTATTAGTGACGTCATGTGCCAAAGAAAAGTTGAAGTCCAGCTCATGATATTAAAGTTTCTGATTAATTGTCTAATAAGGGAACAAGATTATCCGACCAAAGATCGAGCCGAAATGAAAATCCTGACAAGGTGGAGTGATAATATAGCCGAGGGTAAGCATAAGACCATCAGTAGTATAGAGAGTATGTACAAGAAGATTCGTAAAGAAATAATAAGGGTACACGAACAACGTAAAGAAGCACAAGTAAGCGAGAAAGAAAATGACTCTTCTACAGAAGAGGTAGAGGACGAGAATCCCGACAGAATAGCGTATGTAGGAAAATCTAGATTTCCAGATCGCCATTTGCGCCTAGAACACAAGTCAATTTTTCATCATCCAGCACCAGAACAAGGTTCTCTGGAACAAGTATTTCAAGCTACCGACCACATTCTGAAATCACGAATCGGTTATAGTGAGTTAAGTACCATGCATGAACAAGAACTAGTCCGATCAGCAGTCCGATGGATTACTGATTCTACCACTTTTCCAGACGAAATAGTGGCACAAATGTTTCTGAAATTGCCCCCAGCCGAGCAACGACTGGTGGGTATGTATATGATCCAGCACCTCATTACATTGTATGAGGGTCAACATTCTGATCCAGGTCCGTTACACGATGTCCTGAACGAGTTACTCCAGTATAGATGGAAAGGTTTAGGTACCGATTTAATTAGTGTCATTTTAGAACAGCGCCACGAATATAGTATGTTTTTGAACCCGCATTTTGTTCATGTCTCACCCCCAGAAAGTAAACCCTTTTACATAGACAGACAGAATCCGTTACGAGAAGTGCATCCAGTTAAGACAGAGGGTGGTGAAATGCAACGAGTGTTTGTTTACACCCCTATCACAAAGATGGAACTCTTAGAGATGAAAAAGTTAATTCCCTGTCATGATAAAGATCCAGCAGGGTTCCACCGAGAATTAAAAGACATGCTCCGTATGGGAGAATACACGTATCCAGATATCATTAAAATGTTAAAGGTCCTGTTGCCCGCAGGGGTATATGAGAAACTCAAGGAAAAAGAATGGGAGGTGGGAGAGAAAAAGATCAATTGGGCAGTTCTAGAAGCTGAAGACAAGGCACGAGTACCAGGTACCGGTCTTGGAGATAGATGTAAAGAATTATCAGAATTATTAATACAAGTTTTGCCTAGGTTATTGACAACTAAAAAGGAAGACTGGGATGCAATCTCAGCATGTAAACAGAAACAAGACGAAGACACTAGTGATTTTTACTCTAGATTTGAAAAATGTTTTACCATAAACAGTGGCCTCAAGACAAGTAGCGAGTCATACCCTCATCTTTTTGTTACTAAACTAGTCGAGAATTCAAGTCCACAAATTAAAAACCGAGTTTTGAAAGTCGAAAGTACCTGGCAAGCTAATACCCCGTCCCAGATGTTACAGATGCTTCAATATCACCAGAATAGAATCAGAGAAGAGCAAGATCACGAGAGAAAACGTATGAAAGACACGAAAATTAAAGTACTAGTTGCACAATCTGTTCCTCAAGACAGTCAGAAGAGGGGTACAAATCAAGCCAGTCATCCTGCAGCTCCCGTTAAAGGGAACTGCAATTATTGTAAACAGCCAGGTCATTTTATAAACGAGTGTGCAGTTCTGAAACACAACATAGCTACCGGTAAGACTAAAGAAAGACCACGTCCGCCGAGACAAGAACAAGTTACACAGACTCCGCAGTCACAGAATGCACCACAGACAGTTACAGCACCGCAGCCTATCGCTGCAACACAGCATGTTACACAGCAGATGTACCAGTATGCACAGTCTGAGTATCCAGAGTATCAGCCATATTCATGAAACAGCCTAGAGAGGGAGGTAGGCTTGCCTCTCATCGAGATACCTGTAGATCAAGAAGGTCCCTATGTTCATAGTCAAGTACTAGGGAAAGATAGAAAGTTTTTGATTGATACAGGGGCAAGTAGGACCACCATCAGTCACGCCGAAGTTCCAGGGGCTCCGCTCTCAGGCTCTAGAAATGTTTCCCTTGGATTTTCAGGAAAACCTATTGTAAATGAAATATCAAAGCCAGTTACTCTAGAAGTAGGTCCATTGTCCCGCACTACTGATCTGTTACTTACTAAGTCATGTCCAGAAAATCTATTAGGCATTAAAACACTGAAAGAATTAGGTGCAGTTATATGCTGTTCCCCAGAGGGAATACGATTGTTCCTGCGTGACTTCAAGGGTCACTATGTATTACGAGATTTTGATCCCAGATTGTCCAATGTTCCGCAGCATCTATGGGCGCAAGGTCCAACTGATGTTGGCTTTATGCAAATCACACCCCATCGTGTGACTCTCAAGCCAGGTGTAGTGTTACCACGAATCAGACAGTACAGATTGCCACCTGAGGCTGTAGCAGCCTTATCCAAAATTATTGACGAGCTCATGGCTCAAGGAGTAGTTGTAGAAACTGACTCCAATGTATGCAATTCTCCGATCATTCCTGTTATGAAACGTACTGATCCGAATGCACCTCCAGTATATCGTTTAGTGATTGATCTCCGAGAGCTTAATAAATGTATTATTCCCCAGTATCCAGTTGTCCCAGATATCTCTTCCCTATTGACAGCCATTGATTCTGAAGCCTCATTTTTTTCAGTCATAGACCTCAAGAACGCGTTTTTCAGTGTCCCCATTCATCCAGACAGCCAGTTTCTTTTCGGATTTTGTTTAAATGGAAGGAGCTATATGTTCACACGCGCTCCTCAAGGTTTCACAGAAAGTCCTAGTATTTATAGTCAAGCACTCAAGAGACAACTAGACAACATTCACATGCCAACTGACACTGCCCTGCTCCAGTATGTCGATGATCTCCTGATCACAGCCCGTTCTGAACGTGCTTGCGAGCGAGCATCCCTTACAGTCTTGTATTTCCTAGCCGAGATGGGACACAAGGTGTCCCCTTCGAAGCTTCAATTCTGTGTCCAGCAAGTGGTCTACTTAGGACACTTACTGTCCAAGAGGGGTAGGCAGTTGACACCAGACCGTATCCAGTTAATAGCGAGTCTTCCTCAGCCCAAGACCCAGAAGGAGGTACGTGCTTTTATTGGCCTCACTTCTTACTGCAGACAATGGATTCCTCAATATGCATTTCTAGCCAAGCCACTGATACAGTTAACGACACAGGAGGCAGCCGTGTCGACTGTCCTCCCTTGGACAGCTGAACATACACTTAGTTTCAATGAGTTAAAGAAAGCCCTATGTCAAGCTCCAGTTCTAGCAACACCGAACTACAGTAAGCCTTTTACACTTTTCGTCACTGAACGTGAAGGTACAGCATTATCAGTTCTCACACAAGATCAAGCAGGACAGTACAAGCCCTGTGCTTATTTTTCGAGCACATTAGATCCTGTAGCCCAGGCTCTGCCTGCGTGCCTCAAGTCAGTTGCAGCCACAGCACTAGCTATCAGACAAAGTGATTCCATAGTCTTAGGACATTCCTTGACAGTACAAGTCCCACACTCCGTGGAAGTTCTTTTAAACCGAACACAAACTCAGCACTTGACAATTGCACGTTTAACAGGTTATGAATTGACACTGTTCCAGCCACACATAGAAATCAGACGCTGCAACGTTTTAAATCCTGCTACATTGTTACCATCAGTTACTTCGAATTCTGCCACACACGACTGTGTGGAAGTAGTTAACATCATGACAAAGCCAAGACAAGATCTGACAGATATTCCATTACCAGATCCCGACCTGACACTTTATGTGGATGGTTCATGCATGAGAACTAGTACAGGAGAACTAGTAGCCGCGTATGCAGTGACTACTGACACTGAAGTTATTGAAACACACCGCATTGACACCCTGTCTGCTCAAGCAGCAGAGCTAGTTGCTCTGACACAAGCCTGCATTCACGCCAAGAACCTGAAAGTTAATATTTACACAGATTCACGTTACGCATTTGGAGTTGTACACGACTTCGGAGTGCTCTGGCAAGAGAGAGGTTTCATGACTTCTCATGGAACCAAGATTCAGCATGGTCTCCTTATTCAAGCTCTGTTAGATGCCATACACTTACCGACATCCATTGCTATCATGAAGTGCAAAGCACATACGAAAGTTACTGACACTATTTCCCAAGGTAATGATCTAGCAGATCGCACAGCCAAGCTTACAGCTCAGACTCCAGACACTTCAGTTAATCCGACACAGACACCTACTCCAGATCCGACTACATGCATGACAGTTAAAGACCCTACTCAAGATGTCATAGATATCCAGTTACATGCTACTCCCGATGAAATCAAGAAATGGTCCGAACAAGGAGGGGTACAGACAGATCAAGGATGGTTAACGAAGGGTAGAACCACATGGTTTCTCCCCGACTCTATGGTTCAAGTCATTATTAATACCGCACATAGTCCAGCACATTTAGGAGAAAAAGCTATGTTAGGCAGTATCCAGAACCTTTGGTTCAACAAGCATTTACGAGCTGCAGCCAAGCAGAAAGTCCGTACCTGTATGATATGTTGCCAGTTTAATCCAGGTAAAAGTGTCCCGGTGGAACAAGGTGGGTTCCAGCCCCCTGACCACCCTTTTGAAGTCCTCCAGATGGATTACATTCAGATGGAGCGATGTCGAGGTTTCAAGTATGTCCTTGTAGTTGTATGCGCTTTGTCCAGGTGGACAGAGGCATATCCAGTTCCAGACTACACAGCCGCGACCACTGCCAAGCAGTTGGTTCGTGAGTTCTTCCCCCGTTATGGACTCCCTAGGGTCGTGTATTCTGATAACGGCCAGCCATTCTCATCTGAACTCATGAAGCATGTGTCCCTTTTGTTAGGGTACCAGTGGAAGTTCCATTGTGTACGCCATCCTGAAGCAGCCGGTCTCGTAGAGAGACATAATCAGACCCTGAAAATCCGAATTGCAAAGGTTTGTCAAGAGAAAGGTGTGGACTGGCTCATAGCTCTGCCAGTCGCCCTGTTCTATATGCGCATGGTCGCACATTCCAGATCAGGCCTGTCCCCGTATGAGGTCGTTTTCGGCCGCCCCCCTAACATGTGGGGTACTCCTAGACCCCGAAGTATTACCGATGTTTCAAGTAATATGCTGACAGATTACCTAGCTTCCTTGATGTCTGCCCTCAACTCTTGTCGTTCACAGGTTGGTGCCGCATTTCCAGACAATACCGAGGTGGCACCGCATGAAATCGTTCCCGGATCCATGGTCCTAGTGCGAAATTTCGATCGCTCAAGTCCGCTGGAGCCTCGCTGGAAGGAGCCCCGACAGGTCCTGCTGGCCACCCGTACAGCCGTGAAGTTGGAGGGACGCAAAGGCTGGGTGCATCTTTCGCATAAAAAAAGCCAAGCAGAAAGTCCGTACCTGTATGATATGTTGCCAGTTTAATCCAGGTAAAAGTGTCCCGGTGGAACAAGGTGGGTTCCAGCCCCCTGACCACCCTTTTGAAGTCCTCCAGATGGATTACATTCAGATGGAGCGATGTCGAGGTTTCAAGTATGTCCTTGTAGTTGTATGCGCTTTGTCCAGGTGGACAGAGGCATATCCAGTTCCAGACTACACAGCCGCGACCACTGCCAAGCAGTTGGTTCGTGAGTTCTTCCCCCGTTATGGACTCCCTAGGGTCGTGTATTCTGATAACGGCCAGCCATTCTCATCTGAACTCATGAAGCATGTGTCCCTTTTGTTAGGGTACCAGTGGAAGTTCCATTGTGTACGCCATCCTGAAGCAGCCGGTCTCGTAGAGAGACATAATCAGACCCTGAAAATCCGAATTGCAAAGGTTTGTCAAGAGAAAGGTGTGGACTGGCTCATAGCTCTGCCAGTCGCCCTGTTCTATATGCGCATGGTCGCACATTCCAGATCAGGCCTGTCCCCGTATGAGGTCGTTTTCGGCCGCCCCCCTAACATGTGGGGTACTCCTAGACCCCGAAGTATTACCGATGTTTCAAGTAATATGCTGACAGATTACCTAGCTTCCTTGATGTCTGCCCTCAACTCTTGTCGTTCACAGGTTGCTGCCGCATTTCCAGACAATACCGAGGTGGCACCGCATGAAATCGTTCCCGGATCCATGGTCCTAGTGCGAAATTTCGATCGCTCAAGTCCGCTGGAGCCTCGCTGGAAGGAGCCCCGACAGGTCCTGCTGGCCACCCGTACAGCCGTGAAGTTGGAGGGACGCAAAGGCTGGGTGCATCTTTCGCATAAAAAAAGCCAAGCAGAAAGTCCGTACCTGTATGATATGTTGCCAGTTTAATCCAGGTAAAAGTGTCCCGGTGGAACAAGGTGGGTTCCAGCCCCCTGACCACCCTTTTGAAGTCCTCCAGATGGATTACATTCAGATGGAGCGATGTCGAGGTTTCAAGTATGTCCTTGTAGTTGTATGCGCTTTGTCCAGGTGGACAGAGGCATATCCAGTTCCAGACTACACAGCCGCGACCACTGCCAAGCAGTTGGTTCGTGAGTTCTTCCCCCGTTATGGACTCCCTAGGGTCGTGTATTCTGATAACGGCCAGCCATTCTCATCTGAACTCATGAAGCATGTGTCCCTTTTGTTAGGGTACCAGTGGAAGTTCCATTGTGTACGCCATCCTGAAGCAGCCGGTCTCGTAGAGAGACATAATCAGACCCTGAAAATCCGAATTGCAAAGGTTTGTCAAGAGAAAGGTGTGGACTGGCTCATAGCTCTGCCAGTCGCCCTGTTCTATATGCGCATGGTCGCACATTCCAGATCAGGCCTGTCCCCGTATGAGGTCGTTTTCGGCCGCCCCCCTAACATGTGGGGTACTCCTAGACCCCGAAGTATTACCGATGTTTCAAGTAATATGCTGACAGATTACCTAGCTTCCTTGATGTCTGCCCTCAACTCTTGTCGTTCACAGGTTGCTGCCGCATTTCCAGACAATACCGAGGTGGCACCGCATGAAATCGTTCCCGGATCCATGGTCCTAGTGCGAAATTTCGATCGCTCAAGTCCGCTGGAGCCTCGCTGGAAGGAGCCCCGACAGGTCCTGCTGGCCACCCGTACAGCCGTGAAGTTGGAGGGACGCAAAGGCTGGGTGCATCTTTCGCATATTAAAAAATTTTATGGATTGAAACCAGTTTCAAAGAACATTTCCGAACATTTAAAGGACTGCCAAAGTACTATTCTTAAGGACTGTCCCGCAAAAGACAATGATACTGCACCCTCCCTGTTAGAGACAACTCCGCAACAGGAGTATAAACTTAAGTTAAGGTCTAGTAAAATAAGTCAGCCAGTTTGATTGTCTAAGTCCTCCCCTAGGTGAAACGGTTAGACCGGTTTCTGACATGTATAAAATAGACCCCCATAGTGAGAGAGTTAGTCAAAACTCAATCCGATGTATCGTTTTTCTATGTTTCATATTATTTCTCAGTATTATGATTTCCTGCACCAGTTATGCATTTTATCTGTATTTTCCAGTTTCTCATGTAAATAAGTCCTCTAATGCTACAGTAGAGCACACGTTTAGTGATCTGCCTCCTCATGAACTCTCTTACCGCCTCGCTATGCGTAACAATTCTTTCATCCGCATGTTACATTATTCACACCAGACCAGCAATGCCACTAATTGTTGGGTGTGTGGTCGACTCCCCCCTTTCCAGACACCGAAGGGAGTTCTGCCACTCTTTCCTTATCCATTTTCACATAATGGTTCGTGTGGAGCATGGTCCACGTTAACGTCATCTTCAACAGATATGTCTTTTCTTAACAGTACATGTTTTCCAGACAAGCAAGGTCTTCCCCACAGAACAGGGTTAGATCTAGAAAACGAAGTTTACAACTTAGGTAATTATTCTTCGAATTTCATGGTCCTGAATGTTCAGTCTGATTCCACTCCAGACTTAACTGCTATTTCAGTACTACCAGTCAAAGGCGAATTATGTGTTAGAAATAATGGTTCCGTACATGTAGGACATAGCGATTGTACTACTATTGTCAAATATAGTGACAGTGGGAAATCTATTTTCAAAGCTTCACGTCATTCTTATTTTATTTGTGGTCAGACCGCATATGTTCGTCTGCCCCTCGATTGGGAGGGAACCTGTTACATTGCCTTCCTACTGCCACCTGTTTTCCTAGCCCCATCTGATTATCATAGAAACACACATCTAGTACACCTTAGACATAGAAGGGAGTCCCCCATTGTCGATTATACTGAAACTGCCCTAGAACAGTATACAGATTTCAATAGAGGTTTCTTCTTCTTTATAGGACCTATCCAGAATAGTAAGCTAATTCGTAGGTTAACCAGAACCCTTGAAGCTGTAGTCAATGAGACTGCCTCTGCTCTAGGTAACTTAACTGAAGAGCAATCTGCTATGAGATTTGTCGTTTTACAGAATCGTCTCGTCCTTGACGTCATATTGGCCGATAGGGGCGGGGCCTGTAGAGTCATCGGATCTAGTTGCTGCATTTTCATTCCAAATAACGCGCCGTCTGTTTATTCAGCTATAACCAGACTCCATAAAATTGCCCATCTGTTACACCAAGACCCAGGCACCTGGACATGGTCCGGTTGGTTCTGGAATATAATTTCCGCTTGGGGATGGAAAGTCTTGTCCTTTCTAGGTATTGCAGTAGCGATCATATTCAGCTGCTGCCTCTGTATACAATGTGGCCCTGCGATTTGCGGCATTTGTGCTACCTCTTGTATTCCTAGTCCCAAGCCCCGTTCTAAAACACGTTCCCAGAAAATTCGAGACGAGCAAATGATACTGTATGAAATGATAGATGGTATCATGAATATTGATGTTTCCTGATGGAATCGTAGTGACAAGGAGGGAATGTGGAAAAGTAAATTTTGCCATGTTCTGTGTCCCTACGCGTCCTCCATCATATGTTATGAGCGCATGATTAATATGCATATGTATTCCCCATGTTCGATTAAAGACGCAATTACAGTTGTGTCCACCTCTAGTATGCCAGTTTCCAGTTCTCGTGAATACTACGAATATCAGGCCTATTTAAAGCTACGTTGCCACGTTTCTCAGTGTGCACGTTATTCCATTGTAAAGTCCCCGTTTCTGGGCCTCAAAAGGGCCTGGACACCAGATTCAGCTCCTGACTCCTGAAGCCTCGCTGAGGAGCGATACAGCCCCCACCTGTATCCTCGACCCTTCACTTACTTCCTGCCTCACAGTGCCCGGCTCAGCCTGGCTCTGCCTCTGAGTCTGCCAAGAGTATGTTATGACTCTAGTTATCAGTTCAGTCCTCCTTCTCTGCATTCCTAAAGCTACTGAATCGCATCAATAGTTTCCGTCATTGTCTAGCCTTTACGTCTCCACGTTAGAGAAATACTGCATTTAATGGTCATTTAATATTCTTCATCACGCACTACATGTAGAATAATGCATGCACCATTCTTAGAGTCTGTTAGCCTTTACCCCGATAACTTTTGGAACCTATCAACATGTTCTCTAAACATCAGATACTAGATACTGCTTAGGTACATGTCGCCCTGACTCTCCAGACTTCAGTCTCTGCTCCTAGCACAGAGTTCGTAGCCCCCAGCTTCTCCTAGTAACACGTCATTGCCAGTTTGCGCGCACCATTAGGTCAGAGGTCCCGGCTCCTTAGGTAGCCCCCTCCATGTTTCCGCCCCATTCATGACATATTCTGTTACGTTTGCATCACATGTCTATGTATACGCCTCTGTTACACCTACTTTCACCCTTATCTTTCGCGACTGCTATTGACCACACCCACTGCTCCGCCTATCGTATGTATTGTAATGCAACTGTTTTAGTATATATGATCATGTCTTGTTATTTAATGTTACGCCGATCCCGATTCTGCCCCCGGCAGCGCTGCCATCCTATTCCTGTGCAGGTTGTCCTGTTCCTGTCCTTATGCTGTATTAAACCTGCAAAACTCCTACTACCTCGAATCTTGACTCTTATTTATTGAGCTATCTGTTATTCATTTATCCATTCAAAAATAGAGGTATTATTTATTTATTTACCACATGTTATGTTAGGCAGTATCCAGAACCTTTGGTTCAACAAGCATTTACGAGCTGCACCTGGAGGCTCTTAAATCACAGCTGCTTCTCCGGTGGAGCGGGGCCTGTCTGTAATCTTTGGGGAGTATTTGGGGCCAGTGTCGCCAAACCTACCGGCTGCCAGTGTGTGTGGTTCCCCGCCGCCGCAATCCAACGCGGCTGCCGAGCGGGAACTACACTACCCAGAAGTCTCTGGGACGCCGCCTTCTTTCCTCACCGGACTTCCGCGCCTGGAGGCGCTTAAATCACAGCTGCCCCTCCGGTGGAGCGGGGCCTGCCTGTAATCTTTGGGGAGTATTTGGGGCCAGTGTCACCAAACCTACCGGCTGCCAGTGTGTGTGGTTCCCCGCCGCCGCAATCCAATGCGGCTGCCGAGCGGGAACTACACTACCCAGAAGTCTCTGGGACGCCGCCTTCTTTCCTCACCGGACTTCCGCGCCTGGAGGCGCTTAAATCACAGCTGCCCCTCCGGTGGAGCGGGGCCTGCCTGTAATCTTTGGGGAGTATTTGGGGCCAGTGTCGCCAAACCTACCGGCTGCCAGTGTGTGTGGTTCCCCGCCGCCGCAATCCAACGCGGCTGCCGAGTGGGAACTACACTACCCAGAAGTCTCTGGGACGCCGCCTTCTTTCCTCACCGGACTTCCGCACCTGGAGGCGCTTAAATCACAGCTGCCCC
Organism: Lissotriton helveticus; assembly: GCF_964261635.1. Taxonomy (NCBI): domain Eukaryota; kingdom Metazoa; phylum Chordata; class Amphibia; order Caudata; family Salamandridae; genus Lissotriton; species Lissotriton helveticus. The sequence continues at coordinate 450,628,966 of NC_136061.1, forward strand.
TCCCACGTCGCGGGAGCGCGCGGGGCCGCGCCGGGCTAAGCCCGGGCAAAGGGCGGGCCCTCTACGGCCCTCCAGAGGCCGAGTGAGGACGGGACGGGTGCAGCCCTCTAACAATCATACTCCAAGGTATCTGGCAATTTCGACTCTGTGTCTGCATAGTCGTACTGAGGACTAAAGACTATGGACCCTATTGTTTAACATTTGGATTGGGAGAATGACCATATTGATTATTATCTATCTGTTGTGATTTGTTTTACAGATCGCGTGGCTACTTATAATCTGCTCTAGGTACCTGGGTATTTGTATATTTGTATATTGAAGTGCCTAACAGGTTTCTAATTCCCACTCCGCGACAGGCTTAGTTTTCTAACCATCTATTGTCAACATGTCTCCAAGGGGGAGTCTTAGCAGAACAGCAGCTGCTGGGGGTGGTCCCAAAACTGGCCCTATTGACAACTTTATAATTAAGGCCAACGATGCTATAAATCAGGGCATTTCTCTTCTAGAATGTAGGGTTTCACAAGACCTTGCCCATGCTAAACGTTCTTCCCTGGGACCTATTGCTTCCGCCACCACACCTATCCAGGTTTTGCCTACTAATATTAGACCCTTATTAAACGCGTGTGTCGATATTCATACCATCCCTAACGAAGTAAATCTATCTGCCTCTATTCCTCTGATAGACTCCGACACAGATATTAGTATGGATTTAGAGAAGACCCCAGACTTGCATATGACTCCTACCCCTGAAATTACATCAGCAGAAAACACGAGGGAATTAAGGGGCAGACGCGAGGGTGCTATTCAAAAATTACAACAAAACCAATATGCACCTAAGCCTCAACCCCCAAAGGCTAGAAAACATGTCCTGCCCCAAAGTCAAACTGGGAAAATTGGGAAAAATTTAAATTCTAATTCCAATCTAAATACAAGCAGGACTAAGGAGACTACTAAGGATGATGAGGTTGATGAAAGAGAGGTGGAGCAGCAGGGTGGGATAGCAGCAAAGAATGGTAATACAAATGATCATACTGAAACAGCAAATGACTTTATGTTGGCAAAATTGGGCGAACTTTTTAGCATTTATCTATCCCCCATTGAAAGTAGGCTCACCCGGATAGAAAAGCAAATAGCTGAACTAATTATTCCTATCAAGAGTTTATCCGAAATAAATGCTGCAAATGTTGTAACTAAACCTACTTCTATTAAAACAGTAGGTCCTGAACCCAACACCTCTCAAGCACTAACCACAAACATAGTCATTGCACCTAAACCACCCCTAGTTCCACCCAAGGGGATAAGTGTTAGCCAACCAACAGCTAATTGTAATAATGTATCCTCAGTTATAAGGAAGGATCAGAATACCAAACAGATAAGTGTGCCTATGGTGGGCCAGCTTTTGAATCCCGTAGGTGGTTCCACCTTGGTCCAACCGCCACAAAAAACAACTTTCCTTCCCGTATTAATCTTCCACCAGAATGCGGGGCCTATGTACTTGTTCTAGTCAATGTTTTAAAATTAAGGAAGGACCAAGAGGAAACTCCTACATCCCTTAAAAATAAAACCTTACATTGGTTAATTGCAAACTGCAATTTTCCTATAGAAGGTGCAAGGGAGATTATTAATACTCAGAGAGTGGGTTGGATAGGCCCACTCAGAAAAAAGTTTGAGGGGGATTGTGTTACAATTAATTTTAAGAACCCACAATGGGCAGAGAAAACACTAGCAAGCGCCCCATCACCCTCAACATGGGAATTCAATACCACACTCCTTCCATTAGGCTATTTTTATAGACACTTGATACCCCCCAAACAAGTTACGGTGAACCACCCCACCACCTCTTATCAAGATTTGAATTTTGGTGCAAGGATCAAATCACCGCTTTTTTTACAAAACCAGGACCTTGGCCACTTGAATGGCCACAATTGGCGGAACCAGATCCCAAAGTCAGTACCCCTTTCTTATTCCCCGCATCGTCTCCAATTCTCAAACATGCACCAATATAACTATAGAGATAGGTCTTATCCTGTCACCGACCTCCATCAGTTTCAACCGATAACTGAAGTAAGGTCAACATTCAACATTCCCACGCATAATCGATTTGAATATTTTTCTAATCTAGATGAGCAGGACTGACTGGATACAACGCCTAACACAGACATTCATAGCCAAGCCACAGTCAGTATACAAGAGGGACACCCAGCATTAGCTGCAGACTGTCAGGTTTTGAATGGCACATTGGAAATTATGGAATCGACGCCCGCTAATAGTAATCTCCCTGTTGTTGTTAATACGATTTTTGAGGAAGCAGGGAGCACTGGGGTAAGGCCAGGCAAATGTTGTAATATCCATGGTCTATCAATTTTAAGCTGGAATGTTGCAGGACTGGAATCTAAGTTATTGGACCCTGCATGGATCGAGATAATTAATGATGCGGATATTCTTATGTTTCAAGAAACATGGGCTGTTGGAAATTTGTACATAGAGGGCTATCACTGTTTCAGCCTAACATCACCTAAACCGAGTTTTGGCCGAGCAGTGGGTGGCCTATTTGTTGGGATTAAGATTCTCGCAGGTGGCACGATTAGAAACCTGCAGAACGATGGTCCTGTTAATTCCAATATCCAGATTCTTGAATACAAGTTGAAGTCAAAGACCACAGTTTATTTAATGAATTTTTATAATAATGATTTTTATCATGTACCGAACAAGAACTTTTTGGCATTATCCAAGGTTTTAAGTAAATTGGAATGTTCCCTTTCAGTAGACAATAAGTCAGGTATTTTAATAGGGGGCGATTTTAACGCGAAATTAGCAGTGATGGTTGGATCTGATAGTCAGACCTATTCTGATCCAGCGGAGCGCAGGGGTTCGGAATTGTCCAAACTACTAATCGAATTTGATCTAGCTGATGCTTTGAGAACAGGGCATAACCCTGACTCCCCTTATGCTCCAACGTTTAGCGGTAGGGACAGTAGCTCTACTATTGATTATGTATTTACGTCACCACTGCTAACAGATTGTATAGTAAAAAGTTCTGTGGTACAAACACCCCTTAGTGATCATAACCCATTGGTTGTAATTTTGGATCTTGCTCCAAGTCCGATTTTTACGAACCTAAATGGTCCAAGGGACATTACTCCATCAATTGATGGCGTTCGGTTAAAATGGAGGGGAGTGGATTGTGGGGCTATTTTAGACAGTCTACAAACGCTACATTCACATCTGATTGACTCTTGTTTGTCTCCAAGCGACAATCATGACAAATTAATTGCTGATTTTGAAGTTTTGTGCTAAACCATTAAAACCCTTTTGTCAGTTCCATTACCTAAGGAAGGTAAAGAGCCAAGGTGGTTCGATTCATCATGCTCCTTGGCAAATAGAGAATTAAGAAAGGCTCTCTCTGTAAAACCAAGGTGTAAAGCCACCGTTCAATTAGCCAGGAAAAATTACAAAGCTAAAATATCTGAACGGAAGGCCAATTTACTTTCCGAACAGTGGGACTCTCTGGTTACCAGCGCAAATTTGGGCGGCAGTGGCCCATTTTGGTCCGCTGTCAGAAAAACGAGGGAAATGGGAAAGAAGCTTACCCAAATCAGTTGCAATATAACAAGCGCAGCATGGGAGATCCATTTTTCTAGAATCTACGCAGCCCCCTTAGAGGAGTATCCTCCCACTTTTGGACAATCAGGTGGTTTACTAATTTTAGATCATGAAGTTAAAACAGCTATAAAAGAGAGTCTGGGAAATAAGGCGCCCGGACCCGATGGTCTTCCCATTGATATTATCAAATATGATGCTGACTTGTGGACACCCATACTTCTTAACATTTTTAATAGTCTCCCAAAAACAGCCATGCCGACCACATGGGCAACCAGCATAATTGTTCCAATCTATAAAAAGGGAGACAGGTCTGACCCTGCAAATTATCGCCCTATCTCCCTCTTGGACAATACTTTAAAAGTGCTGGGCCGCATAATTTACCATAGAGTACTGGAATGGGCAATTGACACTGACTTTTTAGACCCTTGCCAGATGGGGTTCCGTAGTGGGGTAGGAACAGTGGAGCAATGCTTAAATTTAAAATTGATAATTGACAAATACAGCGTTGCCCGCTCCTCCCCCACCTATCTCGCGTTTATGGATCTCTCATCCGCTTTTGATCTTGTGAATAGATCGAAGCTTTGGTCCATCCTTTCAATCAACGGTCTTGATGATACTCTTGTAAGTTTTTTATCCTATCTCCATACTGACCTGAAAGCACGGGTACGTATTGGGATGGGTGGAGAGGTATCAGGAGCCATTGACATAGGGAGGGGGGTGAGACAGGGGTGCGTTTTAGCACCCCTGTTGTTTATCATCTATATTAATGGTTTATCCACCTGTCTGAAAAAAGTCACCACAGATGTCCCAGTAATTTTAGGGAAACCACTTCCAGTGCTTTTATACGCAGACGATGCGGTGCTTATGGCCCGCACTACTAATGCTCTTTGTCTGCTTGTACATAGTTTTGTTAATTTTATGGGGGATCTGGATTTGAGGGTAAATTTAAAAAAATCTTTTTTTATGTCCTGTGGCCCAGGCAAAAGGAAACTCAATAGCATACAGTTAGGTACAGATAAATTGGAATCTGTTCCTAAATTTCCTTATTTAGGGTTGGTTTTCGCTGCGAACGGCTCGTGGAGTGGGCATTTGGCCCACGCCACGAGCAAGTTCTCGAAAGCCAACAATTCTGTTCTGAGTCTCACCCGCCCAAAGAAAATAGGTGCCACTAAGGCTATTTTAAAGATTTTTAAACTACAGTGCTCACCTGTTGCCACATATGGAGCAGAGGTATGGGGATCGGGAAACAGCCTTTGTATTCAAAGGGAGGAAAATCGCTTTTGCAGAAAAGTGTTGGGCGTACCGATCTCCTCGCCTAATTTTATCTGTCACAGTGAGTTAAATCTTCCACATATATGTGATTTTATTAGAGCAAGACCAGCACTTTTCTGGATTAGAATCTGGAGGAATGATGCTGCTGCTCTTACACAAAATATTATAAAGGATTGTTTAAGTTGTGACCACGGAACGAGGATCCCATGGTTGTCTGAAGTTTTTAAATCACTTAATGAAGTTGACAGAGGCATTTTGTTCACTGATCCCACGACAATAGAATCAAAGGACAAAGTCGAGGTCAAAAACGCACTATATGCACTTTATAATAGTGAAAGGCTAAGAAGTGAATCACAAAAATCAAGTGTTATGAAATACATAGGAAATGGATTGTGTAGTCAAACTCTGCCGCCCTATCTCTCCCTGCCCATGACTAGCTGGGAGCGATCATTATTGTTTCGTTTAAGGGCAGGCACTGTAAAAATTTATGTTGTCTTTTCCATTGGGGTATTGTCATAATGCTGATTCCACTTTATGTCCTTGTGATGGTGTGAGTACACAGGATGATTTGCACTTTTTATTTTTTTCCAAATTTTATCTCAAATTTATTAAATGGTTTTTAACTCCGTATTTTAAAAAATCCAGACCACTGACACTTAAAGAATCATATAGTATGCTGATCGCCCTGGATAGTGATGAATTAACTTTTCGCACCAGCTCTTTTTTAAGATCGGCCATACGAGCACGTAAAACGATGGAAAATCCCTGAACATAGTAACCAGTTTTATTTGTGTCATAATGGAAATGTAGTATGATGATATGAAATGTATTGTATTGTCACTGTACGGAATTTAATGTCATATGTTATCTTTATCATTTGCATGTACATATATCAAAATGGTTTGTTGTTGTTATGATCGGTACTTTTATGAATTTTAAGAAATTCCAATAAAGGTCTTTTGAACTTTGAACCTTTAGAACTGCCCCGCCCAAGTCAATTTTGAAGAAGCTATTTTGGAGTTGGGTGATCGACTGCAGAAATAGTAATGCCAATTTGTGCAGGTCCACGGTGGAATTTCTTTTGGTTAAGGAAGTGCATTTCTGTGAGCCGTATCTGGATACTATCTTAACCACCTGGGACAGGGCTCTATATTTTAAATTTAGGGTAGGCGTACTCCCAGTGGGGAAACTCACTGCCAGTTGGAAGGTCCCGGCGCAGACAACTCCTTTTTGCCCTTGTTGCTTGAACAGAATAGAGTCAGTTTTGCATCTATTGTTTGAATGCCCGGCCTACGCAGTACCTCGCCGCAGATGGCTGAAGCCACTCTGCAGAGAACTTGGGACTAGATCCCATAAGGAGGCCTTAAGAATGTTAAGAACGGACCCTCGGCCCCTGCTTGCAAGTGGACTGGCGAAATTCTTAGGTTGGGCATGGCGTATTAGATTCAATAGGCAGTCAGTTAGTCAATTATCTTTATTCAATTATCGAAAATCATAAAAGAACGAGCAAAATTACATATCACCATTTCATCAGAGCACAAATTTTTACAAATTTAAAACAGACAATCATTATAAAAAACACTAGATTTACAATAAAACATACATAAATATTTAAAAAGATAAAAAGAAGGGCTTATTAAAACACAACTCCTTCAGAAAAATGAGAAAAGAGGAAATTCATTTTTGAGAGATAAAGTGCCTGTCCCTTGTACGATGCTTGTTTAAACGTGCTCCTGCAACTAGAAAACTAGCGACAGAGAAAGCTATTTTAACATTAGGGAGAAGTTGCAAGAACAACAGGGCTGGTTTTACCTGAATAAAGCCCTGGTTACGTAAAATAGGGAACAAATATCTTTTTCTAATCTCAATATAATGTCCGCAAAACATGATAAAGTGCATCGTGTCCTGTGTTGAAAAATGGTCACAGTCACATGGTTCAGCATCATCAGGTCTAGTCCAGGTTCTAAAGTTGCCCAGTATAAAATGAATTAAATCAAAACGAAATCTCGTTAAGAGAAAGCGATGATAAGAATTTGTTACCAGGAGGAGATATGGTTCCATTCCTGGAACAGAGGAGAGCATACAGTGTTTCCTTACCATGTTTTTTTTTAGCTCTGTAGCTTCCCTCTCCAGGGCATATAAATTTGTCAGTGTATTTTTGACTGATTTTAGATCTTCATAAGTTATTCCATCTGGAGATGAGAAGAGCTCTGGGCGGCCTGCTAAAGTAAGCTGCGATTTCACATATCTTACCCATGGAATGTTAAGGGCTCTATCCAGGGCTAAACAGTCTTTTAAAATAATATGATTTAAAGTAAGCTCCTGGTTAAGCCAAGTTTTTATCCAACCAATCACTGGTGCTAGTTTTAAAATATCAGATATATAGCCCAGACCCAACTCTGTATGCAATGCAAAGGTCGGGGTTGATTGGGGAACGGAAAGCAGAGATCTCAAAAATTTGTTTTCTACGTTCTGTATTTTGGCGGAACTAGTATGTCCCCAGATAACAGAACCATACTGAACGACAGACAAACATTTTGCTTTGTAAACTTTGATGATGCTTTCCATGGGACGGGCGCCCAGTTTTTTAGCAAAACCTAGCAGCCCTGCAGCCGCTCTAGCAACGGCGCTGCTTTTAGCCAAAAGCTGGGGGCCCCAAGTACCCTTTTCGTCAAAAGTCACTCCTAAGTATGGAAAAGAAGGGACTCTCTTGACCTCCTTCCCCGCACAGTAAAATGTAACCGACTTTCTTTTCCTGCCTGCGGCTCCAGCAATCATTACATGTGATTTTTCGGTATTAATTTTCATGTCCAGTGATGACATAAAAACTCCAAAAGATTAAAGAAGTTTGTTTAACGCCACTCCAGAACGTGCCAGAAGGACGGCATCATCCGCGTACAGGAGGACAGGTATCTTTGTCTCACCTGCATGCGGAATGTCACTATGGGATGTTGTCATTACTGCCTCAAGGTCATTAATGTATAAGGTAAAGAGGAGGGGGGCAAGTATACACCCTTGCCTAACCCCCCTCTCTGACTTAAAGTGACATGTGCATGTTCCTTCCCTAGTTGCTCTAACTGAGGTCATAAGATCCTTATGTAGCTCAGCTAAGTATTCAACCAAAGGGGGGTCAAGGCCCATGGCCAAGAGGATCCTCCACAGCTTTGCCCTGTTTACCAGGTCAAAAGCTGATGAGAGGTCCATGAAGGCCATGTACAATGAGCCCTCCTTGGCGATTACATATTTATTTAAAATTAATTCTAGGTTTAGGCACTGATCTAAAGTTCCTCTTTTGACTCTAAAGCCATATTGTGCGTTAGATAAAATGCCCTTACTTTCTAAAATCAATGTCAGTCTGCCTAAGAGGACTCTCCCCAGGATTTTAACACTCGAGTCGATAAGGGAAATTGGCCTATAACAGGCCGGATCTATCCTCTGACCTTTCTTAAAGATTGTCACAATGGTCGAATTTGCCCAGCTAGAAGGGAAAGTAAATTCCCTTGTAGCATTAAAAATGTTAGTCAGAATCTTTGAGCTTAATTCAGGGGCGCTCTTAAAAAAGTCTGCGGGGACCCCATCTGGCCCCGGTGCCTTTCTACAGAGTGTGTCGTTAATTGCTTGTTTCACCTCCTCCTGAGTAAAGGGAGAGATGTAAGTTGACGATTGTGAAAGAGGTATTTCACATTCTGTAGTGGTGTGAGTACGACTATAAATATTACTAAAATGTGTCACCCACTGTTCATCTGGGATAATACAGTCAGCTCTCTGATTATCTAATCCCACAAAATATGGGTGATTTATAACTGCCCAAAATTTGGCACTGTCTTTCTGTGTCTCCGGCAGTAACAAATCATTCCAAGCCTCGTCTTTTATCTCAGATTTCCTCTTCCTAATAGCTAGGTTATATTGTTTCCTTAATGACGCTATCAACACTCTGTCTCTAGGTTTGTACTTTAGGGCCTTAAGAAGGATGGAATGGGCCTTGGAGCAGTTTGTATCGAACCATTTGGGGCCCTTTGGCTTATTGGACTTTGCCTTTACAGTCAAATCTAAATTAACTTGGTGACAGATAACACTAAAGGCCTCAACCATAGTAGCGCTAGGGTTTTTATTATCTAAACAGATGGCGACTTCACCAGCGACTTTGGCCAAAGTTTCCTGTAAAAAGGTTATTGGAATAACTTGATCCAATTTGAGCCTCCGGTTTTGATCTCTTAGCGCAAGATCTATCTTTTCCCAAGACTCCTTGAGCTGACATCTCTAAAATCACAGGATTGTGATCACTAAAAACAGAAGTTTCTACCTTATAAACGAATACTTTAGGCAGAACTCTAAAAGATGCAAAAATGTAATCTATAATTGTGCCTGAAACATTGCCCACGTATGTCGGTAACCTTGAATCACTAGAACAGATACATGGTTCATAAAGGTTGAAGGTAGCCAAGAGCAATTACAATGCCTCACCGCTTGGGGTGTGTTCAAAATGCGGCGAGGAGGAATAAGAGAAAAATTCCTCTGGTTCCCTTTGACAACCCGCCTGGCATGGATGAATATTAAAATCTCCCATAAGGATCACCTCATACCCATAGGAACTGTTCTCAATGTGAGTAAATAAAAGATCCTCTAGGGATACCAAATGCTCGTTTGGAAATTGACTGGCCGGGGAATTATAAAAATTAACAAGTAAAATAGGATGGGAGTTTGATGAAGTCAGTTCAACCACTAAACAGTTTTTAGATTTAGACTTAATGTGTCTAGGTTTGCCTTGGACGTCAAGTGAAATATATACAGCTAACCCTCCCCTTGCTCTTCCTGCTTTACTGGGGTCTGCAGATACATAAAAATGAGAATAGCCATCTAAGGCCAAACAATCTAGCGTTTCCCAAGTTTCCTGAAAGGCAAGAATATCATAATTCCTGATTAGGTCCAACCAGTTCTTGTCTTTGAATTTAGCTCTCAGTCCGGCGATGTTCCAGCTCATAATTCTACAGACCCTGCCGCTTGCAGGGAACTGAGCTGACTGACCAAGAGCGGGCTGTGATCCCTCCACATCATTGTCTCGACTTGGCAAAAGTCAATCATTTTGATCCATGGAAGATAGTGGCGCAAAACGGTTAAACAGTTCTAAGGGCTGTGTAACAGGGTTGAGCATTAAAGGTTGATGGCGATGAATTGGTGCGTTGTTCCTTAAATCTTGTCCCCATCTGAAGTGAGAATCCCAATTAGTATCCCACCCTGGCGCAGGAGTCCTTGCAAAAGATACATTCTGCTGTTCCCCGTAAAAAAAATTCAAAGTGAGGGGGACCACAGTACCTCGTCTTCGTTGGGGAGGAAAGATATTTGCAAGGATATTGGGAAGAACGTCTTGATTTGAAAAGCTCACCGCCACACAGTCCCCTTTTAATTTTTTGGGCCGATTTCCCAGCCAGGGAACCCTAGTTGCTGATTTGATTACACTTGCTAGGTGATGTTTTCCCCCTGGAGCTAGCCGCACATTGCTAGTTAGCCAATGTAGGGCTTTGCTACAAAGTGAATTAGAACTTTCCGCTGTGCCTTCTTCCAGCGGAGGGACATTTGCGAGGACTAAGACCACAGGTGTGGCTTCAACAATGAATTGCAGAGGGTTCGTAGAAAAAGTTTGGGCTTGTGCTTGTAATTGCGCTGGGGGAATGTTTGCCGAAGGAGTTGGATCTGATGAAGAACATGCTCGTATATGACCCTCATTAATAGCAGTCAAAATTGGTGGCGATGGGTTCTCCCCAAGCAGTTCTGTTCCATCTCCAACACCCATATCACCTCCAGCGACGACTCCCCCAGAGTTATAGCCCAAATGAGTAACTAACGTGGTTATATTTTCGATGCCACTTGCAACTGTGTTTTGGAGGCCACCCAGCTTCTTAACCTCTGCTTGCAGTTTGTCAATCTTAGATATGAGAGGTTTGACAATAGTATTGATTTTAGTCTCAATGAGATCTGCAATTTTATCAAAAAGAGCTTCCTCAAAAGAGCAGATAGGTTGATCCTCAACATGAGCCACTTGTTTGCGTTTTGGGGTAGTAGCCCTCTTCCGTTTTGTCCCTGAGCATAACCCACCCCGCTTTGGAGGATTCTTTGTACATTGACGTTTAGGTCTGGCTGCGTGCCCTATAGGAGATTGGTCAAGGACGGAGACCTGAGACTGTGTATCTTGGTCAAAATCATTATCATTATCATTATCTGTAGTGCCCCCAGCGGGCAAACCCTTAGAGACCGGGGTTGCATTATCCGGTGTGCCAGGTATAACTTGGGAAGTAATGTCAACAAAGGTGGCTGCACTATTAACATCTTGCATGATAATTTCATCGGTCAAAGTAGTGACAAGTGTGGTTGGAGACGGACAAAGCAAATCAGGAGATTGGCTCAGCCCCAATGACTCCCTCCTTTGCATATTAATCTTCTGGACAGTCTGAACAAGGTAATTGTTAATCTTGTTTTGCTGAACTCCAGCGAGTTTTTTAGACATAGCTTAGAATATAAAAAGTATTGATGTTGTACATATATCAAACTGTAAATCGGGTCTTGTGCAAGCAAGACTTACTTGAAGGATGAACGCAGAAGTATATCCTGCAGCATTTCTGGCCCTGCCCCTGCCTCCTCCTGCCGATGAGGGCCGTAGAGGGCCCGCCCTTTGCCCGGGCTTCACCCCGGGCGTCCCGCTCGCGTCCCGCGACGCGGGGCTTCTCCGAGCTTTATCCTTCCCGTTGGCGCTCTCTGGCGCGTGTGTGTCACCCTAGACGCGCCGCCGCGTGGCCTGCCGGGTGCTGTAGTCCCCCGGAGCGGCGGCGCGGAGTCAAGTGCCTTCCTGACTCTTGGCGGTGGCGGCTAAAGCAACAGGATACCTTCCCTGCAGGTAAGTGACTCTCGGCGGTGGCGGCGTTATTCAAATGTCTCAATGATTCAATAGGCTTTCGTACCTTGCTTGATATGTATTTTAGACTGTTTTATGCAACTTTTTATGTAATTTGTTGTTGGATCGTATGTCATTACTTATGCACTGGTTTTAACTGTATTTTTAAATGTATTGCTTTTTATGATATGAACTATATCGAAATAAAGCTATTTACTACTACTACTACTACTACTATCCCAGCAACTGGTGGCAGTCATTCTGTTGCTCACGGGTCAGGGTGGAAGAGAGGTTAACACCATCCACTGACCCATCTTGCTTTGAGGCTGACAGGAGGTCAGGAAGAGGCTCAGTCTCCTCCTCCATCCCACTATCTGTTGCCAAGAGCATGCCCACTTCAGACCTCTCTAAGTGGGGCTTCAGGCGGTTGACATGTAGGACCCTCAAGGGGTTCCTACAAGACTGCAAGCCCACCAAATAGGTAACTGTACTCTTGCGCTCCACAACCTCAAAAGGCCTGGTCCACTTACCTTGGAGCGCACAGGGCTCTACTGGGGCCATGACCCACACTTTCTGGCCAGGTTGAAGCTCTACCAGAGTGGCATTCCGGTCATACCAGTGCTTCATCTCCTCCTGGCTGGCTTCCAGATTCGCCTCAGCGAGTTGCCTGAAATGCCTAGTTTGGTTTCTGAAGGCCAGCATGAAGCTATGTACATCCTGGGGAGGTTTCCTGGGAGATTGCTCCCAGCCTTCCTTTACCAAACTCAGAGGTCCTCTGACTGGGTGTCCATAGAGAAGCTCAAAGGGACTGAATACTAGAGATTTCTGTGGCACCTCACGGTATGCAAAGAGTAGGCACGGTAAGAGGACTTTCCACTTACGCCTCATGGGTTCCTCAAGACCCATTATCATGCCTTTCCTTAGGGGTGATAAAGAGTGGTGAACTTGTAGGTTACACCACACTCCTGCCACAGGGACTTCATATACTTGGAAATGAAGTTGGGTCCCCGGTCAGACACTACCTCGTGAGGGAATCCCACTCGGGAGAAAATTCCCATAAGTGCTCGTCCCACCACGGGGGCAGTCACTGTCCTCAAAGGTATGGCTTCCGGGTACCGGGTGGCATGGTCCACCAAGACTAGGATGATCCTGTTTCCCTTGGCTGTCTTGGGGTCTAGTGACCCCACAATATCAATCCCCACCCGCTCAAAGTGGGTACTGACCACAGGGAATAGCTGGAGAGGAGCCTTGTGCTTCCTCCCACTCTTTCCACTTGCCTGGCAAGTCTGACAAGTCCTGCAATGAGTATCAGAACTCTTGAGCGTTTGGGGCCAATGCAAGTGGGTGACAAGCCTTTCAAAGGTCTAAAGGTCTTGTCCTCCCCCAAATGTCCTGCTAACGGCACATCATGAGCCTGCCCCAATAGGAAGGCTCTGAACTTCTGGGATACCACCAGCACATGGGCTGACCCAGGTTCAGCAACCTTAGACTCACTATACAGGAGACAATTCTCCCAGTAAATCAAGTGTGACCCTGACTGATCACCTGCTGCCTGGCGTGCAGCCTCTTGCCGCAAGCCCACGAGAGAAGGGCACTCTCTCTGCTCCTTTCAAAATTCTTCCCTGGAGGGGCCTCCTTCTTGCTGCCTATGAGTCAGCTTAGGTAGGTACCCCAGTTCAGCTACTTGCTCCCCGGTAGGCTCCAGGGCATCCTCCTCAGGGTCTACCTCCTCCTGGGTCGTGGGAACTTCGGGGGCCGGTTTTCCGTGCCCCTTGCTACTTCTCTCTTTGGCAGGGTCCTGGGCCTCCCTCTCAGGCTCCAGGTCCTCTTGAGAACCCCTACTGGCTGACATTGACTGGGTGGTCACGCACGCCCAGTCAGGCAGTCCAACCATCTTCAAATGAGTTGTCTTCTCCACCTTTTCCCAAGGGGAGCTCTCCAAATCATTTCCCAACAGGCATGTCGAGCCTCACAGCTACCTGAAGAGTACCAGCGACCCCCCACTCAAAGAGAACCTGAGTCATTGGACAATGAATCCCTCTGTTGTCGGCGTTAACAACTCTGTAAAATGCATGAGGGACAATCTGCTCTTAAGACACCAGGTGACACCTGACAGCTGTCACACTGGCTCCTGTATCTCTAAGAGCCTCCACCTTTTGGCCATTGACGGTCACTTGCTGCCCATATTTCTTAGTGTTCCTGGGCAGCTGAGCTTCTGAGACCGCCTCACAGTCTCCTAAAGGGACAAGGGTCATCTGTGCGGGACCCCCCACCTTGGACACCAATCTACTCCCCCAAGGCTACACTAGCCATCTGCCGGGGCAGAGCACCAGTGGGCGCTTGTTTACCAAACAGGCGGCACCTGGTATAATTCGCCTTATGACCCAGGTCACCACACTTGTAACATTTCAGGGGCCCCTGAAGAACAGGACTACCTGTTGGGGCCCCTTGCTTTCTTTAAGGGGGGCTGGGAACCTTTCACGGGGTTCCGTTGGGGACTACTTTGGGGCCCTTTGCGGAACTCCTTCTGTTTGCCCTTGTCCCTCCCACTCTTCTGCTGGGGACCCTGCCCACCTTTGGCTGAGTCTCCCATGTGAACCTTGTGGACCCTGGTACTGACCAAGTGGTCCGCCTCCTCAGCAAGCTTCCTAGGGTTAGTCAGCTTGCTATCTATCAGATGCTGGCGCAGCTCTGGAAAACAATTATCAGACAAGTGCTCCCATTCAATCAAATCAAAGAGACCTTGAAAATCATTCACCTTGCTGCCCTTTACCCAACCATCCAATGCTCTGCAAAAGAAAGTGACATATTCAACCCGAGTACTGTTTTCTAACTTTTGGCATTTCCTGAACCTCGGCCTATACAGCTCAGCTATCAAACCATATGTGGACATCAATGCATCTTTCATGTGGCTGTATGAATTGTGGACCTCAGAAGGCAAGTCTAACAATTTATCCCGCCCCTCACTAAGGAACCTTCCCCACAACCCCGCTCCCCAATCTCTCTCAGGGACCCGGTGGGAAGACATGGCTACCTCAAAGGCTCGAACCACTGACCAATATCATCATTTTTGTAAAACTCTTTCACCACATCCTTGGGAATATACACTCTACTTTCTGTATGAACTGACGGCATGCAGCTTCCAGAGGGAGTAACTGATAAACTTTTGGTTTTAAACTCCAACTCCCTCAAAACTTTTCATGCTCAAACGGCATTTTCTTTTCCTCAAGATCTAAGTTTCTATTTTTTAACTCCAGCTGCCTATACACCTTGTGCCTGGTCAATTCCATTTCATGCCTTCTTGACCTCTCTCTGTCCTCCAACTCCTCTGGAGACAGACTTTTGTTAGAGCCAATGCTGCCTGCAGGGGAAGGTACCTTCCTTCCTCTTGAGCCCAATGGCTCTTCCTGTTGTACTTCTGCATCATGATCCTCCACAATCCTAGGAGTTTTCCTTGCTTCTACCCAGGCCCTCAGCGCCTTGTAGAGTTCTTCCTTCACTTTAAATCCAGTAGTGAAAACATTGAATTTCTTGCAAAAGTACTTCATCTGCTTTACAGTGTAGCATTCCAGCCTCTCTTCTTCCCATTTGCAATTAAGGGAGACTACAGATTCTGCTCTCTCTACTGAATTAGGCATCTTTCAAAAATAGGCAATCCGAAAATACAAAAAGGAATCTACCAAAAAGTATGCGGTATCGTTATGGTCTGCACTCACTAAGTGGTGTTCACCAGTCACTGTACATGAGTCATACATGCAAATCCAGGATCCTTGCCGGTGATGCTTCCAATGTTAGATTTGGGGGTCTCTAGTTGGCACAGGTAGGTACTTGTGACAAATAGGAACCCTCTCCTCTAGTCAGGACAAGGGGATTATACTCCTAAAATAACCCCTGCTCACCCTCTAGGTTGCGTGGTGCGAGCAGTCAAGGCTTACTTCAGAGGCGTTGTAAGTTAAGCAGTTGTGACCACATACAGTAACCCAGTGACAAGACTACAAATGGACACCACACAGGTTTTATATAAAAAATAAGTAGGCTTTATATCGAGTTACCACAAGACCATATACGACAAAAATACACACTATGATTACGTAAAGATGGTAGATTAAAGCTTAGTTTAGTTCAGTTCTTAGATGCAACACTCTGCATCAATGTACATTAAGTTGCGTTGCGCTTCCACGAAAAGCAATGTCGCAGCAATGGGAAGTGCGTCAAAGTCAGGTGCAAAGAAATAAAGAAGTGAAGTTCTTCCAGATGCGGCACGCTTCTCAGGGATGAGAGAAGTTCTCAGTTCGATGCGTGGACTGCAGCTGCGACACCCGTACGATGCGATGGCAACAGCTCCAGCGGCGATGCTCTTCTCCACGGAGAGTGAAGCTTCCGCTCGATGCGATAACTACAGCGGCGACACCCAAGATGCGTCGGCAGCAGCTCCGATGGCGGCGCCTTTCTCGGGGATGCGAGGTGCTCTTGGCTGATGCGGTACAGTGCGACCGTTCCAGCGGCGACACACTCCTTTGGAGTTGCGACGGCAGGCACAGTTGCGAGATTCTTCTCCTGATGCGGTGCAGTGCGACAACTACAGCGGCGACACCCTCCTTCGGAGTTGCGACAGCAGCGACGGCAGCACGCTTCCTCTTCATTGCGGCACGCTTCTCTCCGATGCGGTGCAGTGCGACAGTTCCAGCGGTGACACCCTCCTTCAGAGTTGCGACGGCGACATACTTCTTCTCATTGAGTCCCGCTTCCAGCACCTTGCAACACGCAGTTCCTCAGAAGGCCCCAAAACATCAGCAGGCACTTCCACAAGAACTCTGGGGAGATGGGGGTGAAGTTTGTTGTCCCTGAGACCTCAGCAGGAGGCAAGCTCTTTTCTAAGCCCTTGGAGATCCTTCACAAGTTGAAAGCAAAGTACACAAAGTTCCTTTCTCCTTCCTCTGGCAGTAAGGCAACCACTGCAGGCCAATCCCCCAAGCAGCACTTCAGCTTGGGAATAGTCTCTCCTCAGTTTCGTCAGGTTCCTCTACTCAGTACAGGTTTCTTCTTGTAGTCCAAAGTGATCTAATCTCATGGGATCAGGGTCCCAATATTTATACCCCAAAATATTTTGTTCTCTGAGGGGAAAGGGGCCTTTGCCCAGTCCAAACCAGTTCTGAAGCACTCTGTTTACCAGACTTCTCCTTTCCTTTCACAGTGCAGGGCATGCACATCAGACGCCCCACAGTTGGTGGAGCCTGCATTGTGGAAGGCAAGTACAGTACTGGAACACTTTGTTTACAGGACTCCTTCTCTCCTCTTAGTGGGCAGGGCAGAGACATCAGCCACTCCCCAGGGGGTGGAGCCAGCATTTTGGAAGGCAGGCACAGCCCCATTCAAGGTCCAGATGCAACTCCTCCCTTCCATCTAGATGTATATTTCTCTATTAACCACTGGGTAACTAAGCCTGTCTCCTGAGATTTCCCCAGCCCTGTCACTCACAAAACCAGACATAGGAATACACAACCTAGCAGAGGCAGGTTTGAATAGTTAGACAAGACTTTCTAAAAGTGGTATTTGCAAACAGAATATTAAAATAAACTTTACTAAAAGATGTACTTTATTATTCTGAGTTCAGGCATACTAAACTTGAAATTCCACCATGTTCTCTGAGACAGTTAGGATTATAAAATGTAATAACTCTAACAGCCCATTCTGGCCTATGGAGAACAGGTAGCCTTGCAATAGTGAAAAACGAAAATGGCTGTAATTCACTGTTAGGAGATGCCACACACATCAGGGCTTTTCCTACCTTATACTTGCAATGCACCATGCCCTTGGGACTACCATAGGGGTGACTGATATGAAGAAAAGGGAATGTTTGGGGACTGGGAAGTGGGTACACGTGCCCAGTCAGCATGACAGTACCAGACTGCACGCAGGCTCTGCAATAGCAGACCTTAGACACATTTTACAAGCCTGCTTCTGTGGGTGGTACAACCAGTGCTGCAAGCCCACCAGCAGCATTTGGATTTACATGCCCTAGGCACACTCAGTGCACTAGACTAGGGTCTGACAAGTAAACCAAATAGCCAAACATGGAACTGCTGATTAATACATCAATTTACAATAAGGAGCACTTGCACTGTGGCACAGTGCCCAAAGCATCTAACACCAGCAAAAATACATGAGGCAACAGCAAAAATAGAAGGGAGACCCACGCCAATGGTGCCAGGTCTAACACCTACCTGCACCTCTGGCAGTGCTGGAAGGCCTGGTGCACAGAGATGTGAAGCCTGCTGTAGAGGTGACTTACCTACGCTTCTAGCAGTGCTGGCAAGCCTGGTACAAAGGGAGGTGTGGCCTGCTAAGGGGGTGGCTTACCTAAGCCTCTGGCAGTGCTGACAGGTCTGGCGCACAGGGATGTGAGGACTGCTGTGGAGGTGACTTACCTATGCTTCTGGCAGTGCTGGCAGGCCTGGAACACAGGGATGTGAGGCCTGCTGTATGGGTGACCTGACTTACCTACCCCTCAGGCAGTGCTGGAAAACCTGGCGCAGAGATATGAGGCCTGCTGTAGAGGTGACTTATCTGCGCTTCTGGAGGTGCTGGCAGGCCTGGTGCACAGAGCTGTGAGGCCTGCTATAGAGGTGACTTACCTAAAAGTGCTTGCAGGCCTGGCACACAGGGATGTGTGGCCTGCTCTCGGGATGACTTATCTATGCCTCTGGCAGTGCTGCAGGCCTGGCACACAGGGATGTAAGGCCTGCTGTAGGTGTGAAGTGACGTACCTACGCCTCTGGCAGTGCTGGCAAGCCTGGCACACAGGAACGCGAGGCCAGCTCTAGGGGTGACTTACCTACGCTCTTGGCAGTGCTAGCAGGACAGGCACACAGGGATGTGAGGCTTTCTGTAGCAGAGACTTACCTTTGCTTCTTGCAATGACGCAGGCATGGTGCACAGGGCTGTCAGGCCTGTTGTAGGGGTGACTTACCTATGCCTCTGGCAGTCTTGGCAGGTCTGGCCCACAGGGATGTGAGGCATGCTGTAGGGGTGACTTTCCTATGCGTCTGGCAGTGCTGTTAGTCCTGGCACACAGGGATGTGTGGTCTAGTGAGGGGATGAATTAACTACTCCTCTGGCAGTGCTGGCATGCCTGGAGCACAGCGATGCACGGCCAGCTGTGGAGGTGACTTAGCTATGCGTCTGACAGTGCTGGCAGGCCTGGCACACAGGGTTGTGAGGCCTAATGTAGAGGTGTCTTACCTACACCTCTGGCAGTGGTGGCAGGTCTGGCACACAAGGATGTGAGGCCTTCTGAGGTGGTGACATACCTACGCCTATGGCAGTGCTGGCAGGCCCTGGCACAGGGATGTTGGGCCTGCTGAGGGGGGGCATACCTATGCTTCTGGCAGTGATGGCAGGCCTTGGAAACAGCTGTAAGGCCTACTGTAGTAGTGACTTACCCAAGCCCCCGGGAGTGCTGGCAGGCCTGGCACACAGGGATGTGATGCCCGCTGTAGAGGTGACTTACCTATGTTTCTGGCAGTGCTGGCAGCCCTGGTGCACCGAGCTGTGAGGGCTGCTGTTGGAGTGAGTCACCTACAACTCTGGCAGGCCTGGCGCACCGAAATGTGAGGTTTGCTGTAGAGGTGACTTACTTATGCTTCTGGCAGTGCTGGCAGTTCTGGCACACAGGGATGTGAGTCCTGGTGTAGAGGTGAATTGCCTACGTCTCTGGGATGCGTGGCAGGCCTGGCACACAGAGATGTGGTGCCTGCTGTAGAGGTGACTTACCTACGCTTCTTGCAGTGCTGGCAGGCCTGGCAGACAGAGATGTGAGGCCACCTGAGGGGCTCAGATACCTGCTTCTTGCAGTGCTGGCAGGCCTGGCACACAGGGATATGAGGCCTGCTGTAGGGGTGACCTGGCATACCTACACCTCTTGCAGTGCTGGCAGGACTGGCGCAAAGGGATATGAGGCCTGCTGTAGAGGTAACTTACCTAAGCTTCTGGCAGTGCTGGCAGGCCGGGTGCACAGGGATCTGAGGGGGGCTGTTGAGGTGAGTTAACTATGCTTCTGGCAGTGCAGGCAGGCCTGGCAAACAGGGATGTGAGGTCTGCTCTCGGGATGACTTATCTATGCCTCTGGCAGTGCTGCAGGCCTGGCACACAGGGATGTAAGGCCTGCTGTAGGTGTGAAGTGACGTACCTACACCTCTGGCAGTGCTGGCAAGCCTGGTACACAGGAATGTGAGGCCAGCTCTAGGGGTGGCTTACCTACGCTCTTGGCAGTGCTAGCAGGACAGGCACACAGGGATATGAGGCTTGCTGTAGCAGAGACTTACCTTCGCTTCCTGCAATGACGCAGGCATGGCGCACAGGGCTGTCAGGCCTGTTGTAGGGGTGACTTACCTATGCCTCTGGCAGTCTTGGCAGGTCTGGCCCACAGGGATGTGAGGCATGCTGTAGGGGAGACTTTCCTATGCTTCTGGCAGTGCTGGCAGTGCTGGCAGTCCTGGCACACAGGGATGTGTGGTCTGCTGAGGGGATGAATTAACTATGCCTCTGGCAGTGCTGGCATGCCTGGAGCACAGGGATGTGCGGCCAGCTGTAGAGGTGACTTACCTATGCTTCTGACAGTGCTGGCATGCCTGGCACACAGGGTTGTGAGGCCTAATGTAGAGGTGTCTTACCTACGCCTCTGGCAGTGGTAGCAGGTCTGGCACACAAGGATGTGAGGCCTTCTGAGGTGGTGACATATCTACGCCTCTGGCAGTGCTGGCAGGCCCTGGCACAGGGATGTTGGGCCTGCTGAGGGGGGGCTTACCTATGCCTCTGGCAGTGATGGCAGGCCTTGGAAACAGCTGTAAGGCCTGCTGTAGTAGTGACTTACACACGCCCCCGGGAGTGCTGGCAGGCCGGGCACACAGGGATGTGATGCCCGCTGTAGAGGTGACTTACCTATGTTTCTGGCAGTGCTGGCAGGCCTGGTGCACAGAGCTGTGAGGGCTGCTGTTGGAGTGAGTCACCTACAACTCTGGCAGGCCTGACGCACCGAAATGTGGGGTTTGCTGTAGAGGTGACTTACTTATGCTTCTGGCAGTGCTGGCAGTTCTGGCACACAGGGATGTGAGTCCTGGTGTAGAGGTGAATTGCCTACGTCTCTGGGATGCGTGGCTGGCCTGGCACACAGGGATGTGGTGCCTGCTGTAGAGATGACTTACCTACGCTGCTTGCAGTGCTGGCATGCCTGGCGGAAAGAGATGTGATGCCACCTGAGGGGCTCAGATACCTGCTTCTCGCAGTGCTGGCAGGCCTGGCACACAGGGATATGAGGCCTACTGTAGAGGTGACCTGGCATACCTACACCTCTTGCAGTGCTGGCAGGACTGGCGCAAAGGGATATGAGGCCTGCTGTAGAGGTAACTTACCTAAGCTTCTGGCAGTGCTGGCAGGCCGGGTGCACAGGGATCTGAGGGGGGCTGTTGAGGTGAGTTAACTATGCTTATGGCAGTGCAGGCAGGCCTGGCAAACAGGGATGTGAGGTCTGCTCTCGGGATGACTTATCTATGCCTCTGGCAGTGCTGCAGGCCTGGCACACAGGGATGTAAGGCCTGCTGTATGGGTGACCTGACTTACCTACCCCTCAGGCAGTGCTGGAAAACCTGGCGCAGAGATGTGAGGCCTGCTGTAGAGGTGACTTATCTGCGCTTCTGGAGGTGCTGGCAGGCCTGGTGCACAGAGCTGTGAGGCCTGCTATAGAGGTGACTTACCTAAAAGTGCTTGCAGGCCTGGCACACAGGGATGTGTGGCCTGCTCTCGGGATGACTTATCTATGCCTCTGGCAGTGCTGCAGGCCTGGCACACAGGGATGTAAGGCCTGCTGTAGGTGTGAAGTGACGTACCTACGCCTCTGGCAGTGCTGGCAAGCCTGGCACACAGGAACGCGAGGCCAGCTCTAGGGGTGACTTACCTACGCTCTTGGCAGTGCTAGCAGGACAGGCACACAGGGATGTGAGGCTTGCTGTAGCAGAGACTTACCTTCGCTTCTTGCAATGACGCAGGCATGGTGCAGAGGGCTGTCAGGCCTGTTGTAGGGGTGACTTACCTATGCCTCTGGCAGTCTTGGCAGGTCTGGCCCACAGGGATGTGAGGCATGCTGTAGGGGTGACTTTCCTATGCTTCTGGCAGTGCTGTTAGTCCTGGCACACAGGGATGTGTGGTCTGCTGAGGGGATGAATTAACTACTCCTCTGGCAGTGCTGGCATGCCTGGAGCACAGCGATGCACAGCCAGCTGTAGAGGTGACTTACCTATGCGTCTGACAGTGCTGACAGGCCTGGCACACAGGGTTGTGAGGCCTAATGTAGAGGTGTCTTACCTACACCTCTGGCAGTGGTGGCAGGTTTGGCACACAAGGATGTGAGGCCTTCTGAGGTGGTGACATACCTACGCCTATGGCAGTGCTGGCAGGCCCTGGCACAGGGATGTTGGGCCTGCTGAGGGGGGGCATACCTATGCTTCTGGCAGTGATGGCAGGCCTTGGAAACAGCTGTAAGGCCTACTGTAGTAGTGACTTACCCAAGCCCCCGGGAGTGCTGGCAGGCCTGGCACACAGGGATGTGATGCCCGCTGTAGAGGTGACTTACCTATGTTTCTGGCAGTGCTGGCAGCCCTGGTGCACCGAGCTGTGAGGGCTGCTGTTGGAGTGAGTCACCTACAACTCTGGCAGGCCTGGCGCACCGAAATGTGAGGTTTGCTGTAGAGGTGATTTACTTATGCTTCTGGCAGTGCTGGCAGTTCTGGCACACAGGGATGTGAGTCCTGGTGTAGAGGTGAATTGCCTACGTCTCTGGGATGCGTGGCAGGCCTGGCACACAGAGATGTGGTGCCTGCTGTAGAGGTGACTTACCTACGCTTCTTGCAGTGCTGGCAGGCCTGGCAGACAGAGATGTGAGGCCACCTGAGGGGCTCAGATACCTGCTTCTTGCAGTGCTGACAGGCCTGGCACACAGGGATATGAGGCCTGCTGTAGGGGTGACCTGGCATACCTACACCTCTTGCAGTGCTGGCAGGACTGGCGCAAAGGGATATGAGGCCTGCTGTAGAGGTAACGTACCTAAGCTTCTGGCAGTGCTGGCAGGCCGGGTGCACAGGGATCTGAGGGGGGCTGTTGAGGTGAGTTAACTATGCTTCTGGCAGTGCAGGCAGGCCTGGCAAACAGGGATGTGAGGTCTGCTCTCGGGATGACTTATCTATGCCTCTGGCAGTGCTGCAGGCCTGGCACACAGGGATGTAAGGCCTGCTGTAGGTGTGAAGTGACGTACCTACACCTCTGGCAGTGCTGGCAAGCCTGGTACACAGGAATGTGAGGCCAGCTCTAGGGGGGACTTACCTACGCTCTTGGCAGTGCTAGCAGGACAGGCACACAGGGATGTGAGGCTTGCTGTAGCAGAGACTTACCTTCGCTTCTTGCAATGAAGCAGGCATGGCGCACAGGGCTGTCAGGCCTGTTGTAGGGGTGACATACCTATACCTCTGGCAGTCTTGGCAGGTCTGGCCCACAGGGATGTGAGGCATGCTGTAGGGGTGACTTTCCTATGCTTCTGGCAGTGCTGGCTGTGCTGGCAGTCCTGGCACACAGGGATGTGTGGTCTGCTGAGGGGATGAATTAACTATGCCTCTGGCAGTGCTGGCACGCCTGGAGCACAGGGATGTGCGGCCAGCTGTAGAGGTGACTTACCTATGCTTCTGACAGTGCTGGCAGGCCTGGCACACAGGGTTGTGAGGCCTAATGTAGAGGTGTCTTACCTACGCCTCTGGCAGTGGTGGCAGGTCTGGCACACAAGGATGTGAGGCCTTCTGAGGTGGTGACATATCTACGCCTCTGGCAGTGCTGGCAGGCCCTGGCACAGGGATGTTGGGCCTGCTGAGGGGGTCTTACCTATGCCTCTGGCAGTGACGGCAGGCCTTGGAAACAGCTGTAAGGCCTGCTGTAGTGGTGACTTACCCACGCCCCCGGGAGTGCTGGCAGGCCTGGCACACAGGGATGTGATGCCCGCTGTAGAGGTGACTTACCTATGTTTCTGGCAGTGCTGGCAGGCCTGGTGCACAGAGCTGTGAGGGCTGCTGTTGGAGTGAGTCACCTACAACTCTGGCAGGCCTGACGCACCGAAATGTGGGGTTTGCTGTAGAGGTGACTTACTTATGCTTCTGGCAGTGCTGGCAGTTCTGGCACACAGGGATGTGAGTCCTGGTGTAGAGGTGAATTGCCTACGTCTCTGGGATGCGTGGCTGGCCTGGCACACAGGGATGTGGTGCCTGCTGTAGAGATGACTTACCTACGCTGCTTGCAGTGCTGGCAGGCCTGGCAGAAAGAGATGTGAGGCCACCTGAGGGGCTCAGATACCTGCTTCTCGCAGTGCTGGCAGGCCTGGCACACAGGGATATGAGGCCTACTGTAGAGGTGACCTGGCATACCTACACCTCTTGCAGTGCTGGCAGGACTGGCGCAAAGGGATATGAGGCCTGCTGTAGAGGTAACTTACCTAAGCTTCTGGCAGTGCTGGCAGGCCGGGTGCACAGGGATCTGAGGGGGGCTGTTGAGGTGAGTTAACTATGCTTCTGGCAGTGCAGGCAGGCCTGGCAAACAGGGATGTGAGGTCTGCTCTCGGGATGACTTATCTATGCCTCTGCAGTGCTGCAGGCCTGGCACACAGGGATGTAAGGCCTGCTGTAGGTGTGAAGTGACGTACCTACACCTCTGGCAGTGCTGGCAAGCCTGGTACACAGGAATGTGAGGCCAGCTCTAGGGGTGACTTACCTACGCTCTTGGCAGTGCTAGCAGGACAGGCACACAGGGATGTGAGGCTTGCTGTAGCAGAGACTTACCTTCGCTTCTTGCAATGACGCAGGCATGGCGCACAGGGCTGTCAGGCCTGTTGTAGGGGTGTCTTACCTATACCTCTGGCAGTATTGGCAGGTCTGGCCCACAGGGATGTGAGGCATGCTGTAGGGGTGACTTTCCTATGCTTCTGGCAGTGCTGGCAGTCCTGGCACACAGGGATGTGTGGTCTGCTGAGGGGATGAATTAACTATGCCTCTGGCAGTGCTGGCATGCCTGGAGCACAGGGATGTGCGGCCAGCTGTAGAGGTGACTTACCTATGCTTCTGACAGTGATGGCAGGCCTGGCACACAGGGTTGTGAGGCCTAATGTAGAGGTGTCTTACCTACGCCTCTGGCAGTGGTGGCAGGTCTGGCACACAAGGATGTGAGGCCTTCTGAGGTGGTGACATACCTACGCCTCTGGCAGTGCTGGCAGGCCCTGGCACAGGGATGTTGGGCCTGCTGAGGGGGGGCTTACCTATGCCTCTGGCAGTGATGGCAGGCCATGGAAACAGCTGTAAGGCCTGCTGTAGTGGTGACTTACCCACGCCCCCGGGAGTGCTGACAGGCCTGGCACACAGGGATGTGATGCCCGCTGTAGAGGTGACTTACCTGTGTTTCTGGCAGTGCT
This sequence comes from Lissotriton helveticus, assembly GCF_964261635.1. Lineage (NCBI taxonomy): Eukaryota > Metazoa > Chordata > Amphibia > Caudata > Salamandridae > Lissotriton > Lissotriton helveticus. The sequence continues at coordinate 450,654,222 of NC_136061.1, forward strand.
GGCAGGCCTGGTGCACAGAGCTGTGAGGGCTGCTGTTGGAGTGAGTAACCTACAACTCTGGCAGGCCTGACGCACCGAAATGTGGGGTTTGCTGTAGAGGTGACTTATTTATGCTTCTGGCAGTGCTGGCAGTTCTGGCACACAGGGATGTGAGTCCTGGTGTAGAGGTGAATTGCCTACGTCTCTGGGATGCGTGGCTGGCCTGGCACACAGGGATGTGGTGCCTGCTGTAGAGATGACTTACCTACGCTGCTTGCAGTGCTGGCCGGCCTGGCAGAAAGAGATGTGAGGCCACCTGAGGGGCTCAGATACCTGCTTCTCGCAGTGCTGGCAGGCCTGGCACACAGGGATATGAGGCCTACTGTAGAGGTGACCTGGCATACCTACACCTCTTGCAGTGCTGGCAGAACTGGCGCAAAGGGATATGAGGCCTGCTGTAGAGGTTACTTACCTTAGCTTTTGGCAGTTATGTTATGTTATGTTATGTTATGTTAAGTTATGTTAATAACTTTTATTGGGCGCACAGCTGCCCCAGCGAAGGGGCGTCCTGGCGCCTGATCAAGTACCACAACACAACAAGTCGATGCTGAGAAAAAAGAGAATCAGTCAGCAGAGGCAACCAGGTGGGTTTTTATAGCGCGTCTAAAGAGAGTCAGGCTATTTAGGGCACGAATGTGGACAGGGAGGGAGTTCCATAGTCCAGTGCTGGCAGGTCGGGTGCACAGGGATCTGAGGGGGGCTGTTGAGGTGAGTTAACTGTGCTTCTGGCAGTGCAGGCAGGCCTGGCAAACAGGGATGTGAGGCCTGCTCTGGGGGTGACATACCTTCACTTCTGGCAGTTCTGGCAGGCCTGGCACACAGGGATCTGAGGCTTGCTGTAGCGGTGACTTACCTTTGCTTCTTGCAGTGTTGGCAGGCATGACACACAGGGCTGTGAGGCCTGCTATAGGGGTGTCTTACCTACTCCTCTGGCAGGCCTGGCATGCCTGGCCCACGGGGATGTGAGCCATGCTATGGGTGTGACCTACCTACACCGCTGACAGTGCTGCAAGGACTGGTGCACAGAGATGTAAGGCCTGCTGTAGAGGTGACTTACCAATGCTTCATGCAGTGCTGGCAAGACTGGCACAAAGGGACATGTGGCCTGCTAAGGGGGTGGCTTACCTAAGCCTCTAACAGTGCTGGCAGGCCTGACACACAGGCATGTGAGAACTGCTGTAGAGGTGACTTACCTATGCTTCTGGCATTGCTGCCAGGCCTGGCACACAGAGATGCGAGGCCTGCTGGATGGGTCACCTCACTTACCTACGCCTCTGGCAGTGCTGGCAGACCTGGTGCAAAGGGATGTGAGTCCTACTGTAGAGGTGACTAACCTATGCTTCTGGTAGAGCTGGCAGACCTGGCGCAAAGGGATGTGAGGCCTGCTGAAGAGGTTACTTACCTACGCCTCTGGCAGCGCTGGCAGGCCTGGCACATAGGGATGCGAGGCCTGCTCTGGGGGTGACTTACCTTCACCTCTGGCAGTGCAGGCAGGCCTGGCACACAGGGATGTGAGGACTGCTGTAGAGTTGACTTACATAAGCTTCTGGCATTGCTGCTAGACCTGGCACACAGGGATGTGAGGCCTGCTGTATGGGTGACCTCACTTACCAACGGCCCTGGCAGTGCTGGCAGGCCTGGCGCAAAGGGATGTGAGTCCTACTGTAGAGGTGACTTACCTATGCTTCTGTTAGAGCTGGTGGGCCTGGCGCAATGGGATGTGAAGCCTGCTGAAGTGTTGACTTACCTATGCCTCTGGCTGTGCTGGTAGGCCTGGCACAGAGGGATGCGAGGCCTGCTCTGGGGGTGACTTACCTTCACCTCTGGCAGTGTTGGCAGGCCTGCCACACAGGGATGTATGGCCTGCTGTATGGGTGAAGGGACTTGCCTACGCCTCTGGCAGTACTGGCAAGCCTAGCACACATGGATGTGAGGCCTGCTCCAGGGGTGACTTACCTACGCCCTTGGCAGTGCTGGCATTCCTGGCGCACACAAATGTGAGGCCTGCTGTGGGGGTGACTTACTACGCCTCTGGCAGTGCTGGCAGGCCTTGCGCACAGAGATGTTGGGTCTGCTGAGGTGGTGACTTACCTATGCCTCTGGCAGTGCTGGCAGGCCTTGCACACAGGGCTGTAAGGCCATCTGTATTACTGACTTTCCCACGCCCTCGGGAGTGCTGGCAGTCCGAGCGCACTGGGATGTGAGGCCTGCTGTAGGGGTGAGTTACCTAAGCCTCTGGCAGTGCTGCAGCACTGGCACACTGGGATGTAAGGCCTGCTGTAGGTGTGAAGTGACTTACCTACGCCTCTGGCAGTGCTAACAAGCCTAGCGCAAAGGGATGTGAGTTCTACTGTAGAGGTGACTTACCTATGCTTCTGGTAGAGCTGGCGGGATGGCGCATAGGGATGTGAGGCCTGCTGAAGAGATAACTTACCTACGCCTCTGGCAGTGCTGGCATGCCTGTCACAAAGAGATGTGAAGCCTGCTATGGAGGTAACTTACTTACGCCTCTGGAAGTGCTGGCAGGCCTGGCACACAGGGATGTAAGGCCTGCGGTAGGGGTGAATTGACTTACCTACGCCTCTGGCAGTGCTGGCAGGCATTGCACACAGGGACGTGAGGCCTGCCATAGGGGTGACTTTCCTACGCCTCTGGCAGTGCTGACAAGCCTGGCGCAAAGGTATGTGAGTCCTACTGTAGAGGTGACTTACCTATGCTTCTGGCAGCGCTGGTGGCCCTGGTGCAAAGGGATGTGAGGCCTGCTGAAGAGGTGACTTACCTAAGCCTCTGGCAGTGCTAGCAGGCCTAGCGCACAGGGATATTGGGCCTGCTGAGGTGTTGACTTACCTATGCCTCTGGCAGTGCTGGCAGGCCTTGCACACAGGGCTGTAAGGCCTGCTGTAGTAGTGACTTACCCATGCCCCCGGAAGTGCCGGCAGACCGGGTGCACTGGGATGTTAGGCCTGCTGTAGAGGTGCCTTACCTACGGTTCTTGCAGTGCTGGCAGGTCTGGCACACAGGGATGTGAGGCCTGCTGGAGGGGTGACCTAACTTACCTACGCCTTTGGCAGTGCTGGCAGGCCTGGCGCACAGCGATATGCTGTAGAGGTACGTTCCCTAGGCCTCGGGCAGTGTTGGTAGGCCTGACACTCAGGGATCTGAGCACTGCTCTGGGTGTGACTTACCTACGGTTCTTGCATTGCTGACAGGCCTGGCACACAGGGATCTAAGACCTGCTGAGAGGTTGACTTACCTACATCTCTGGCAGTGCTGGAATGCCTGGCGCACAGGGATGTGAGGCCTGCTGTAGAGGTGCCTTAACTACCCCTCCTGCAGTGTTGGCAGGGCTGGCACAAAGGGCTTCACACCTACGTGCCACGAGTGGTACCGGACCTGAGGATATTTTTGGGCAGCCTACGCAGCACCCCTACATATATGCCTATTCCCTGCTGACGAGAGGTAACAACCTCGAAACACGTGTCCAGGGATGGCCAACGCGACAGTGATTTTTTGCTCAAGACCCTGGCAGAGGCGCACCCGCTGATGCTTACTTCATGGACCACAATGCTTTGGGGCAACACGCTGATAGGACAAGCAGTGTGCGACCAATTGGACTTTCTTTTATATTCAAGCTCCCTTGAGCTGGTGGGGCTGACGAGCCCGGGTTACGCACCTGCGTGCCACGAGTGGTACCGGACCTGAGGATATTTTTTGGCAGCCTACGCAGCATCCCTACATATATGCCTATTCCCTGCTGACGAGAGGTAACAACCTCGAAACACGTGTCCAGGGATGGCCAACGCGACAGTGATTTTTGCTCAAGACCCTGGCAGAGGCACACCCGCTGATGCTTACTTCATGGACCACAATGCTTTGAGGCAACACGCTGATAGGACAAGCAGTGTGCGACCAATTGGACTTTCTTTTATATTCAAGCTCCCTTGAGCTGGTGGGGCTGACGAGCCCGGGTTATGCACCTGCGTGCCACGAGTGGTACCGGACCTGAGGATATTTTTTGGCAGCCTACGCAGCACCCCTACATATATACCTATTCGATGCTGACGAGAGGTAATAACCTCAAAACATGTGTCCAGGGATGGCCAACGCGACAGTGATTTTTTGCTCAAGACCCTGGCAGAGGCGCACCCGCTGATGCTTACTTCATGGAACACAATGCTTTGGGGCAACACGCTGATAGGACAAGCAGTGTGCGACCGATTGGGCTTTCTTTTATATTCAAGCTTCCTTGAGCTGGTGGGGCTGACGAGCCCGGGTTACGCACCTGCGTGCCACGAGTGGTACCGGACCTGAGGATATTTTTTGGCAGCCTACGCAGCACCCCTACATATATGCCTATTCCCTGCTGACGAGAGGTAACAACCTCGAAACACATGTCCAGGGATGGCCAACGCGACAGTGATTTTTTGCTCAAGACCCTGGCGGAGGCGCACCCGCTGATGCTTACTTCATGGACCACAATGCTTTAGGGCAACACGCTGATAGGACAAGCAGTGTGCGACCAATTGGACTTTCTTTTATATTCAAGCTCCCTTGAGCTGGTGGGGCTGACGAGCCCCGGTTACGCACCTGCGTGCCACGAGTGGTACCGGACCTGACTGGCAGCCTACGCAGCACCCCTACATATATGCCTATTCCGTGCTGACGAGAGGTAACAACCTCGAAACACGTGTCCAGGGATGGCCAACGCGACAGTGATTGTTTGCTCAAGACCCTGGCGGAGGCGCACCCGCTGATGCTTACTTCATGGACCACAATGCTTTAGGGCAACACGCTGATAGGACAAGCAGTGTGCGACCAATTGGACTTTCTTTTATATTCAAGCTCCATTGAGCTGGTGGGGCTGACGAGCCCGGGTTACGCACCTGCGTGCCACGAGTGGTACCGGACCTGAGGATATTTTTTGGCAGCCTACGCAGCACCCCTACATATATGTCTATTCCCTGCTGACGAGAGGTAACAACCTCGAAACACGTGTCCAGGGATGGCCAACGCGACAGTGATTTTTTGCTCAAGACCCTGGCAGAGGCGCACCCGCTGATGCTTACTTCATGGACCACAATGCTTTGGGGCAACACGCTGATAGGACAAGCAGTGTGCGACCAATTGTACTTTCTTTTATATTCAAGCTCCCTTGAGCTGGTGGGGCTGACGAGCCCGGGTTACGCACCTGCGTGCCACGAGTGGTACCGGACCTGAGGATATTTTTTGGCAGCCTACGCAGCACCCCTACATATATGCCTATTCCCTGCTGACGAGATGTAACAACCTCGAAACACGTGTCCAGGGATGGCCAACGCGACAGTGATTTTTTTGCTCAAGACCCTGACAGAGGCGCACCCGCTGATGCTTACTTCATGGACCACAATGCTTTGGGGCAACACGCTGATAGGACAAGCAGTGTGCGACCAATTGTACTTTCTTTTATATTCAAGCTCCCTTGAGCTGGTGGGGCTGACGAGCCCGGGTTACGCACCTGCATGCCACGAGTGGTACCGGACCTGAGGATATTTTTTGGCAGCCTACGCAGCACCCCTACATATATGCCTATTCCCTGCTGACAAGAGGTAACAACCTCGAAACACGTGTCCAGGGATGGCCAATGCGACAGTGATTTATTGCTCAAGACCCTGGCAGAGGCGCACCCGCTGATGCTTACTTCATGGACCACAATGCTTTGGGGCAACACACTGATAGGACAAGCAGTGTGCGACCAATTGGACTTTTTTTTATATTGAAGCTCCCTTGAGCTGGTGGGGCTGACGAGCCCGGGTTACGCACCTGCGTGCCACGAGTGGTACCGGACCTGAGGATATTTTTTGGCAGCTACGCAGCACCCCTACATATATGCCTATTCCCTGCTGACGAGAGGTAACAACCTCGAAACACGTGTCCAGGGATGGCCAACGCGGCAGTGATTTTTTGCTCATGACCCTGGCAGAGGCGCACCCGCTGATGCTTACTTCATGGACCACAATGCTTTGGGGCAACACGCTGATAGGACAAGCAGTGTGCGACCAATTGGACTTTCTTTTATATTCAAGCTCCCTTGAGCTGGTGGGGCTGACGAGCCCGGGTTACGCACCTGCGTGCCACGAGTGGTACCGGACCTGAGGATATTTTTTGGCAGCCTACGCAGCACCCCTACATATATGCCTATTCCCTGCTGACGAGAGGTAACAACCTCGAAACACAAGTCCAGGGATGGCCAACGAGACAGTGATTTTTTGCTCAAGACCCTGGCAGAGGCGCACCCGCTAATGCTTACTTCATGGACCACAATGCTTTGGGGCAACACGCTGATAGGACAAGCAGTGTGCGACCAATTGGACTTTCTTTTATATTCAAGCTCCCTTGAGCTGGTGGGGCTGACGAGCCCGGGTTAGGCACCTGCGTGCCACGAGTGGTACCGGACCTGAGGATATTTTTTGGCAGGCTACGCAGCAGCCCTACATATATGCCTATTCTCTGCTGACGAGAGGTAACAACCTCGAAACACGTGTCAAGGGATGGCCAACGCGACAGTGATTTTTTGCTCAGGACCCTGACAGAGGCGCACCCGCTGATGCTTACTTCATGGACCACAATGCTTTGGGGCAACACGCTGATAGGACAAGCAGTGTGCGACCAATTGTACTTGCTTTTATATTCAAGCTCCCTTGAGCTGGTGGGGCTGACGAGCCCGGGTTACGCACCGGCGTGCCACGAGTGGTACCGGACCTGAGGATATTTTTTGGCAGCCTATGCAGCACCCCATCATATACGCCTATTCCCTGCTGACGAGAGGTAACAACCTCGAAACACGTGTCAAGGGATGGCCAACGCCACAGTGATTTTTTGCTCAAGACCCTGGCAGAGGCGCACCCGCTGATGCTTACTTCATGGATCACAATGCTTTGGGGCAACACGCTGATAGGACAAGCAGTGTGCGACCAATTGGACTTTTTTTATATTCAAGCTCCCTTGAGCTGGTGGGGCTGACAAGCCCGGGTTACGCACCTGAGGATATTTTTTGCCAGCCTACGCAGCACCCCTACATATATGCCTATTCCCTGCTGACGAGAGGTAAAAACGTCGAAACACGTGTCCAGGGATGGCCAACGCGACAGTGATTTTTTGCTCAAGACCCTGGCAGAGGCGCACCCGCTGATGCTTACTTCATGGACCACAATGCTTTGCAGCAACACGCTGATAGGACAAGCAGTGTGCGACCAATTGGACTTTCTTTTATATTGAAGCTTCCTTGAGCTGGTAGGGCTGACGAGCCCGGGTTACGCACCTGCGTGCCACGAGTGGTACCGGACCTGAGGATATTTTTTGTCAGCCTGCGCAGCACCCCTACATATATGCCTATTCCCTGCTGACAAGAGGTAACAACCTCGAAACACAAGTCCAGGGATGGCCAACGAGACAGTGATTTTTTGCTCAAGACCCTGGCAGAGGCGCACCCGCTAATGCTTACTTCATGGACCACAATGCTTTGGGGCAACACGCTGATAGGACAAGCAGTGTGCGACCAATTGGACTTTCTTTTATATTCAAGCTCCCTTGAGCTGGTGGGGCTGACGAGCCCGGGTTAGGCACCTGCGTGCCACGAGTGGTACCGGACCTGAGGATATTTTTTGGCAGCCTACGCAGCAGCCCTACATATATGCCTATTCTCTGCTGACGAGAGGTAACAACCTCGAAACACGTGTCAAGGGATGGCCAACGCGACAGTGATTTTTTGCTCAGGACCCTGGCAGAGGCGCACCCGCTGATGCTTACTTCATGGACCACAATGCTTTGGGGCAACACGCTGATAGGACAAGCAGTGTGCGACTACTTGGACTTTTTTTCATATTCAAGCTCCCTTGAGCTGGTGGGGCTGACAAGCCCGGGTTACGCACCTGAGGATATTTTTTGGCAGCCTACGCAGCACCCCTACATATATGCCTATTCCCTGCTGACGAGAGGTAACCACCTCGAAACACGTGTCCAGGGATGGCCAACGTGACAGTGATTTTTTGCTCAAGACCCTGGCAGAGGCGCACCCGCTGATGCTTACTTCATGGACCACAATGCTTTGGGGCAACAAGCTGATAGGACAAGCAGTGTGCGACCAATTGGACTTTCTTTTATATTCAAGCTCCCTTGAAATGGTGGGGCTGACGAGCCCGGGTTACGCACCTGCGTGCCACGAGTGGTACCGGACCTGAGGATATTTTTTGGCAGCCTACGCAGCACCCCTACATATATACCTATTTGTTGCTGACGAGAGGTAATAACCTCAAAACATGTGTCCAGGGATGGCCAACGCGACAGTGATTTTTTGCTCAAGACCCTGGCAGAGGCGCACCCGCTGATGCTTACTTCATGGACCACAATGCTTTGGGGCAACACGCTGATAGGACAAGCAGTGTGCGACCGATTGGGCTTTCTTTTATATTCAAGCTTCCTTGAGCTGGTGGGGCTGACGAGCCCGGGTTACGCACCTGCGTGCCACGAGTGGTACCGGACCTGAGGATATTTTTTGGCAGCCTACGCAGCACCCCTACATATATGCCTATTCCCTGCTGACGAGAGGTAACAACCTCAAAACACATGTCCAGGGATGGCCAACGCGACAGTGATTTTTTGCTCAAGACCCTGGCAGAGGCGCACCCGCTGATGCTTACTTCATGGACCACAATGCTTTGGGGCAACACGCTGATAGGACAAGCAGTGTGCGACCAATTGGACTTTCTTTTATATTCAAGCTCCCTTGAGCTTGTGGGGCTGACGAGCCCCGGTTACGCACCTGCGTGCCACGAGTGGTACCGGACCTGACTGGCAGCCTACGCAGCACCCCTACATATATGCCTATTCCGTGCTGACGAGAGGTAACAACCTCGAAACACGTGTCCAGGGATGGCCAACGCGACAGTGATTTTTTGCTCAAGACCCTGGCAGAGGCGCACCCGCTGATGCTTACTTCATGGACCACAATGCTTTAGGGCAACACGCTGATAGGACAAGCAGTGTGCGACCAATTGGACTTTCTTTTATATTCAAGCTCCCTTGAGCTGGTGGGGCTGACGAGCCCGGGTTACGCACCTGCATGCCACGAGTGGTACCGGACCTGACCAACACATAGCACCTCCATCTAAAAGGTGCTCCGGCGTATCCGCTTGTCGCAGCACTGCCCCGCCCCGCAGCGGGACGGGAAGACCCCGATGATGAAGCATGACACCAAGGGCCCTTGTGGTGTGTGAGGGGTATTTTAACAAAGATGTTGTATTCCAATGACATCTGGATACACATCCACCTATTGTGAGGTGGCCCTTTCTGATTAACCTTAAACCCTGACAAGAGGAGGACGTGCCCACCTCGGTGCCCACCGGCATCACCTCTTCACTCCCCCCCCTTGATTTCCTTAGTCTTTAGACAGCGTGCAGCTGTGGGAGCCTTTTTTCCCCCTTTTTTCTCTCGAGTTGACCGAGACACCAGAAGTTCTGGATCTACACATAGCACCCAATTAGGTTGCCCTGTGTCTATATATTTATATCCTTTTCACGCACATCACCGCTAAAACACCCACACATAGTCACCACACACTTATTCTAAGTAGCCATCCATCATGGAGGATGCAGGAGGCCTCACTTTTGACGATGAGGAAGTCGACAGAATTCTAGCCACGCTCCGCCCTTTTGAAGGGCTAAGCAATACCGAACCATGCACGAACGATAGTGATTGGGACGAATTGGCTGTGCTTAGAAGAACACAGATCAAGACGGCCCTCCACGGTCTATTTATGTCGGAGTATCTGAAATCCAAGACAGCCCCCGCAGGACTAATAGTTAAAAATGAACCTTTCATCTTTACCCATGACCTCGAATTTAAACGAGACTGGTCCTTGATCAGCTGGAGATGCACCAGAGACTGGCTGGTTCTCATTGTGAAGACAGCGACCAAGCTGACCCAAGAACTGAAAATTGAAATTTCTAAACTAGAAGTTAAGATCAAAAGCTATCTATCCCCTACTGCCCTGAAAAAACGACTCGAGGAACTGAACCAAGAAATGACCGATTTCGAACTCACTCTGAAAAAAAGTAAAAGTAAAAAACATAAAAAAGACACAGAGGAGTTCACACATGAGCGGATTTACCCGTACATTAAGAAAGACTATGTATCAAGAGGTCAAAACAGTGATCAGGACACCAATTTCTCTGACACCAGCTCGAATAGCTCTAACTCTAGTAGAAATAGCAATCAGGGTGCAAACAGAGGAAAACCCTCTTCCAGAGGGCAATTTCCAAGGGGTGGAAGAGGGTGGATACCATACCAGGTACCCCCAGGATATATGCAATACCCACCGGCTCCACCCTTCATGAATCACCCCTCCCAACCTTGGGACCCACAAGCTCCCCAGTACAACTACTATGGGCAGCAGCCTTTTTTAGGCCAGCGCCGAGGCCCCAGAAGGGGAAGAAATCGAAAAGGCAATCAGGTTCACTGGAACCAACCTCCAGAGACCGCCCCGGGTGTATCAACTCGGAGCCAAACAGCCTCCACCAGCCGGGGAACCTAGTAGTTAACCTGTCGGACCAAGACCTCACAGAAGACCAAGTGAAGGTTCTGTCAAAAGGTTTAGGCTATGTACCCACGAATAAAATGGATAAATTCAAGGTTTGCCAAGAGATGAAAGAATTCATGAGGAAACTCAAACTTCGGGCTTTCTTTCAGGATGCTACTAACATAGGTACTGAGGAGTCCGACACAGGGTTGAAGAAAAAGTCAACTTTTACCCCATTAGACTCCACCATACCTGTAGAACTCCTGACTTTTGAAAAAGCAGTAATGGAAGATCTTGAGAATTTACCGAACAGTGACAAGATCCCTTTTAGGAACACCTCCCGCCAGGAACAGGCTGCACTGCAGGAACTTGCTAATAACCAGACAATTGTGATAAAACCAGCCGACAAAGGCGGGGCAACGGTTGTACAGACATACAGTAACTACGATAGGGAATGCAAAAAACTATTGAATGATGCACGCAATTACCAGGTATTAAGAGAAGATCCCACAGAGGAAGTGAGGATCTCGATCCAGATAATGATAGAGGAGGCGAGAGCACACGATTGGCTGACCAGAAAGGAGAGTGAGTTCCTGACCCAAGACAAACCAAAAGTACCGTACTTTTACACCATACCCAAAATTCATAAGGACGCCCCTTATCCACCTGGGCGTCCGATAGTGTCGGGTATAAACTCCATCTTGGAACCACTATCTAAGTTCGCAGACGCATTCCTCCGGCCTATTGTGCAGAGCACCGATACCTACTTGAGGGATACCAAAGCAGTCCTTCAATTGATCAAGGATGTTCCCTTTGACCCGGAACACGATCTTCTTGTGGGACTTGACGTGGAGAGTCTATACACAAGTCTTCCACATAGAGAAACCCTCGAGATAATAGAGGAAGTATTATTCTCCACTCCATGGGATTACCACACCCCCAGACAAGTGGTCCTCGAATGCATCTCTTTGACCCTCACAAAAAACTTTTTTCAATATGAAGATACCTACTACCTCCAAAGACACGGCACCAGTATGGGGAGCACCTGTGCCCCCAGCCTGGCAGGTCTTTACGTCCATCATCTGGAATCCACCAAGATCCTGGACCAGAGCAATCCCTATAGGCACCATGTACTCACTTGGAAGAGATACATAGACGACATTTTTGTCATCTGGAAGGGAGACCTAGACTCGGTTACATGTTTCATGAACTGGCTCAATCAGCAAGATCAGTTCTTGAGATTTACTCACACTGCTTCCAACGAAAATCTAGTGTTTCTAGACCTGAACATCTTTCCTAAAGGAGGCAAACTTGCAACTAGCACTCATTTCAAACCGACAGCTAAGAACAGTCTACTTCTGTACAGTAGCTTTCATCCGCGCCACTTACGTGAGAACCGTCCGTACGGACAATTTCTCCGCCTACGGCGCAACTGTAGCAGCATAGATGATTTTAAGACTCAAGCGGCAGACCTGGAGAGCAAACTCCTGAACAGACAATACCCGGCAAACATTGTCCGGAAAGGTCTGAAACGTGCACGCAATAATAACAGGGAAGCACTCCTGGACGACACTGAAGCAAAAGAACCAGATCCACGCCCTATTTGCGTTACCACCTATAACACCAACTCCAACCAGATCACGAAAATCGTGAAGAAACATTGGAGGGTTTTATCGTGTGGCCAACTGGATTTTCCTAAACCAATGTTTGCACATAGGAGGGGAATGAACTTAAAAGATCTTCTGGTACACACAAGACCGAGATCAACAGGTATAATTGAACCCCCTAGAGTCGCAGGGATAAGTGGACACCACCCCTGTGGTTCTTGTGTATCCTGCCAGTACACGAAGAAGAGTAAGAGTATCACCTTTTCTAACCACTCTACATGGGAGCAACGTGCTTTCACGAATTGCAACAGTCGCAATGTGGTGTATTTGATCACCTGTCCGTGTAACAAGGAGTATGTAGGGATGACCAGCAGACCCGTGAAAATTCGCATGGGAGAACACCGCAGCAATGTACGTTGCAACAGGACATCTACAAAAATGTCTGCCCATTTCTCTACTTTGGGACACAGTGTCCATGATCTAAAGTGGACTGTTATTGAGATCTTCCCCAATGATAGAGAGCTTCTATCAAAAGAACAACGTTGGGTGTTCCGTTTGGGGTCACATCGCACTGGCCTGAACGATGATATCCCATGGTCCCAACTACACACGTAAGGCGTGTTGTACTTTATGACAATGCAGACACCACTGTCTCCAAATAATGGACTCCTTTCTGTCCTGTATGTATATAAGAAAACTTTTCCTGCTTTGAAAGAATGGCCCCTGCAACACAGACTTATTACATGTTCCCCGTATATATTCTCACCCCTTCTAGCCAACCTGGTTGCTGAATGGTGCATATATGGGACCGTGTCATAATAATTGGTAAACATCCCCTCCTCCAATTCCTAGAAACGTCCTCCAAAATCAAACTCCTCGAGGCTGCATATAAAACGCACTTTTCTGCTCAAGCTTACTTATCAATACTGATAGTATGTGTGGTCACCAAAACCTATATTCATTCCTTCAGTACTGGTCCAATCTGAGCAAGCGCTGGGGAAAACACATTTTCAATTAGGGAAGCACGGTGCGCATGCGCACCTTCTGTAGTGACTGCCCTACGCGCATGCGCGGCAGTGTACTAACTCCGGCGCATGCGCAGAGACAGACCGCATAGCGCCGGGCGCCGCTGGGGTGTTTTTCCTCCCGGCCTGGCTACTTTCTCACCTTTAATCAGATCTGGACTCCAGGAAAGTGCCCACGATCGTTGTTCTATAAGCACTACAGCCAAGGAACCAATATCTATTGGCTATATCTAACCATCCTAACATGGCCGCCCCCGTATTTCCCTTGCTGGCCATACATACCTGGCGATCTTCCCGCCAAGGTTAATAGATCAATTATCCAATTACCATTGAGTATATAAACACACCGCCCACTACCCCCTTCATATCCACGGAAGCCGCGGACGAAGGAGGAAGCACAATCGTGCTAGGGGCACAGTAAGTACGGCATAGCCGTCTCGAGGAGGACCATACCTGTATTCCTACTCAACCTAGTTGAGTTACCTTATACCACCTCTAAGTCAGGATTACAGTATATCCATTTTTTCCTTCTTTGCAGTTGATACCCCACCATACCCTTCAGTCTTATGCTGGCTCATGAGGCATTGATCCCTCTATTGATAAGTATGCATTTCCATATCTATAACCCCTGGCTACTCAGAACCTATGTAGTTTACCTACTCTGTGTGTGACTGACTGTGTGAGTGCTGAAGGAACCCTTCAATAATCCTCAATGTGTACACTGGATCCCCTACTTGAAAATATTGTTGTGTGTGTTTCTCTTTTTTTCCCTACAGGTAATTTAGAGCTAAGCGCACTTTGGGATCGGCGCATTTTTAATCTCTTACTCTTATTTTGCAGGCATACTACATTATTAGTGTGGTAGCATATATGTGCTGTAATTATTAATTGGTAGTTACTCACATAGTTTTTTTCACTTTTTTGTACATACACTGTTTTTCTACCTTTGTGGAGAATACATTAGTGAGTGACAGGGGGATCTCCCCTAGGTCCTGACGAAGAGGCCCCGTGCCTCGAAACATGTTGACCCACTTAGGAGAGAGAGCCCATTAACCTGCTCTATCTCTCCGCTTCACTTTTTCTTTTAATAATACCAGCCAGTGTTTAATAAAATTCTTTTTTTCCACTAGGCCAGGTATTTTTTAACTTAGACCAGATATCACCCCTGACCCCACTGACACTCACTCCCAACACATAGCACCTCCATCTTAAAGGTGCTCCGGCGTATCCGCTTGTCGCAGCACTGCCCCGCCCCGCAGCGGGACGGGAAGACCCCGATGATGAAGCATGACACCAAGGGCCCTTTTGGTGTGTGAGGGGTATTTTAACAAAGATGTTGTATTCCAATGACATCTGGATACACATCCACCTATTGTGAGGTGGCCCTTTCTGATTAACCTTAAACCCTGACAAGAGGAGGACGTGCCCACCTCGGTGCCCACCGGCATCACCTCTTCACTCCCCCCTTGATTTCCTTGATATTTTTTGGCAGCCTACGCAGCACCCCTACATATATGCCTATTCCCTGCTGACGAGAGGTAACAACCTCGAAACACGTGTCCAGGGATGGCCAACGCGACAGTGATTTTTTGCTCAAGACCCTGGCAGAGGCGCACCCGCTGATGCTTACTTCATGGACCACAATGCTTTGGGGCAACACGCTGATAGGACAAGCAGTGTGCGACCAATTGTACTTTCTTTTATATTCAAGCTCCCTTGAGCTGGTGGGGCTGACGAGCCCGGGTTACGCACCTGCATGCCACGAGTGGTACCGGACCTGAGGATATTTTTTGGCAGCCTACGCAGCACCCCTACATATATGCCTATTCCCTGCTGACAAGAGGTAACAACCTCGAAACACGTGTCCAGGGATGGCCAATGCGACAGTGATTTATTGCTCAAGACCCTGGCAGAGGCGCACCCGCTGATGCTTACTTCATGGACCACAATGCTTTGGGGCAACACACTGATAGGACAAGCAGTGTGCGACCAATTGGACTTTTTTTTATATTGAAGCTCCCTTGAGCTGGTGGGGCTGACGAGCCCGGGTTACGCACCTGCGTGCCACGAGTGGTACCGGACCTGAGGATATTTTTTGGCAGCCTACGCAGCACCCCTACATATATGCCTATTCCCTGCTGACGAGAGGTAACAACCTCGAAACACGTGTCCAGGGATGGCCAACGCGACAGTGATTTTTTGCTCATGACCCTGGCAGAGGCGCACCCGCTGATGCTTACTTCATGGACCACAATGCTTTGGGGCAACACGCTGATAGGACAAGCAGTGTGCGACCAATTGGACTTTCTTTTATATTCAAGCTCCCTTGAGCTGGTGGGGCTGACGAGCCCGGGTTACGCACCTGCGTGCCACGAGTGGTACCGGACCTGAGGATATTTTTTGGCAGCCTACGCAGCACCCCTACATATATGCCTATTCCCTGCTGACGAGAGGTAACAACCTCGAAACACAAGTCCAGGGATGGCCAACGAGACAGTGATTTTTTGCTCAAGACCCTGGCAGAGGCGCACCCGCTAATGCTTACTTCATGGACCACAATGCTTTGGGGCAACACGCTGATAGGACAAGCAGTGTGCGACCAATTGGACTTTCTTTTATATTCAAGCTCCCTTGAGCTGGTGGGGCTGACGAGCCCGGGTTAGGCACCTGCGTGCCACGAGTGGTACCGGACCTGAGGATATTTTTTGGCAGGCTACGCAGCAGCCCTACATATATGCCTATTCTCTGCTGACGAGAGGTAACAACCTCGAAACACGTGTCAAGGGATGGCCAACGCGACAGTGATTTTTTGCTCAGGACCCTGGCAGAGGCGCACCCGCTGATGCTTACTTCATGGACCACAATGCTTTGGGGCAACACGCTGATAGGACAAGCAGTGTGCGACCAATTGTACTTTCTTTTATATTCAAGCTCCCTTGAGCTGGTGGGGCTGACGAGCCCGGGTTACGCACCTGCATGCCACGAGTGGTACCGGACCTGAGGATATTTTTTGGCAGCCTACGCAGCACCCCTACATATATGCCTAATCCCTGCTGACGAGAGGTAACAACCTCGAAACACGTGTCCAGGGATGGCCAACGCGACAGTGATTTTTTGCTCATGACCCTGCCAGAGGCGCACCCGCTGATGCTTACTTCATGGACCACAATGCTTTGGGGCAACACGCTGATAGGACAAGCAGTGTGCGACCAATTGGACTTTTTTTTATATTCAAGCTCCCTTGAGCTGGTGGGGCTGACGAGCCCGGGTTACGCACCTGCGTGCCACGAGTGGTACCGGACCTGAGGATATTTTTTGTCAGCCTGCGCAGCACCCCTACATATATGCCTATTCCCTGCTGACAAGAGGTAACAACCTCGAAACACAAGTCCAGGGATGGCCAACGAGACAGTGATTTTTTGCTCAAGACCCTGGCAGAGGCGCACCCGCTAATGCTTACTTCATGGACCACAATGCTTTGGGGCAACACGCTGATAGGACAAGCAGTGTGCGACCAATTGGACTTTCTTTTATATTCAAGCTCCCTTGAGCTGGTGGGGCTGACGAGCCCGGGTTAGGCACCTGCGTGCCACGAGTGGTACCGGACCTGAGGATATTTTTTGGCAGCCTACGCAGCAGCCCTACATATATGCCTATTCTCTGCTGACGAGAGGTAACAACCTCGAAACACGTGTCAAGGGATGGCCAACGCGACAGTGATTTTTTGCTCAGGACCCTGGCAGAGGCGCACCCGCTGATGCTTACTTCATGGACCACAATGCTTTGGGGCAACACGCTGATAGGACAAGCAGTGTGCGACTACTTGGACTTTTTTTCATATTCAAGCTCCCTTGAGCTGGTGGGGCTGACAAGCCCGGGTTACGCACCTGAGGATATTTTTTGGCAGCCTATGCAGCACCCCTACATATATGCCTATTCCCTGCTGACGAGAGGTAACCACCTCGAAACACGTGTCCAGGGATGGCCAACGTGACAGTGATTTTTTGCTCAAGATCCTGGCAGAGGCGCACCCGCTGATGCTTACTTCATGGACCACAATGCTTTGAGGCAACACGCTGATAGGACAAGCAGTGTGCGACCAATTGGACTTTCTTTTATATTCAAGCTCCCTTGAGCTGGTGGGGCTGACGAGCCCGGGTTACGCACCTGCGTGCCACGAGTGCTACCGGACCTGAGGATATTTTTTGGCAGCCTTCACAGCACCCCTACATATATGCCTATTCCCTGCTGACGAGAGGTAACAACCTCGAAACACGTGTCCAGGGATGGCCAACGTGACAGTGATTTTTTGCTCAAGACCCTGGCAGAGGCGTACCCGCTGATGCTTACTTCATGGACCGCAATGCTTTGGGGCAACACGCTGATAGGACAAGCAGTGTGCGACCAATTGGACTTTCTTTTATATTCAAGCTCCCTTGAGCTGGTGGGGCTGACGAGCCCGGGTTAGGCACCTGCGTGCCACGAGTGGTACCGGACCTGAGGATATTTTTTGGCAGCCTACGCAGCAGCCCTACATATATGCCTATTCCCTGCTGACGAGAGGTAACAACCTCGAAACACGTGTGAAGGGATGGCCAACGCGACAGTGATTTTCTGCTCAGGACCCTGGCAGAGGCGCACCCGCTGATGCTTACTTCATGGACCACAATGCTTTGGGGCAACACGCTGATAGGACAAGCAGTGTGCGACCACTTGGACTTTTTTTTATATTCAAGCTCCCTTGAGCTGGTGGGGCTGACAAGCCCGGGTTACGCACCTGAGGATATTTTTTGGCAGCCTACGCAGCACCACTACATATATGCCTATTCCCTGCTGACGAGAGGTAACAACCTCGAAACACGTGTCCAGGGATGGCCAACGCGACAGTGATTTTTTGCTCAAGATCCTGGCAGAGGCGCACCCGCTGATGCTTACTTCATGGACCACAATGCTTTGAGGCAACACGCTGATAGGACAAGCAGTGTGCGACCAATTGGACTTTCTTTTATATTCAAGCTCCCTTGAGCTGGTGGGGCTGACGAGCCCGGGTTACGCACCTGCGTGCCACGAGTGCTACCGGACCTGAGGATATTTTTTGGCAGCCTTCACAGCACCCCTACATATATGCCTATTCCCTGCTGACGAGAGGTAACAACCTCGAAACACGTGTCCAGGGATGGCCAACGTGACAGTGATTTTTTGCTCAAGACCCTGGCAGAGGCGTACCCGCTGATGCTTACTTCATGGACCGCAATGCTTTGGGGCAACACGCTGATAGGACAAGCAGTGTGCGACCAATTGGACTTTTTTTTATATTCAAGCTCCCTTGAGCTGGTGGGGCTGACAAGCCCGGGTTACGCACCTGAGGATATTTTTTGGCAGCCTACGCAGCACCACTACATATATGCCTGTTCCCTGCTGACGAGAGGTAACAACCTCGAAACACGTGTCCAGTGATGGCCAACGCGACAGTGATTTTTTGCTCAAGATCCTGGCAGAGGCGCACCCGCTGATGCTTACTTCATGGACCACAATGCTTTGGGGCAACACGCTGATAGGACAAGCAGTGTGCGACCAATTGGACTTTCTTTTATATTCAAGCTCCCTTGAGCTGGTGGGGCTGACGAGCCCGGGTTACGCACCTGCGTGCCACGAGTGCTACCGGACCTGAGGATATTTTTTGGCAGCCTACACAGCACCCCTACATATATGCCTATTCCCTGCTGACGAGAGGTAACAAACCTCGAAACACGTGTCCAGGGATGGCCAACGTGACAGTGATTTTTTGCTCAAGACCCTGGCAGAGGCGTACCCGCTGATGCTTACTTCATGGACCGCAATGCTTTGGGGCAACACACTGATAGGACAAGCAGTGTGCGACCAATTGGACTTTTTTTTATATTCAAGCTCCCTTGAGCTAGTGGGGCTGACGAGCCCGGGTTACGCACCTGCGTGCCTCGAGTGGTACCGGTCCTGAGGATATTTTTTGGCAGCCTACGCAGCACCCCTACATATATGCCTATTCCCTGCTGACGAGAGGTAATAACCTCGAAACACGTGTCCAGGGATGGCCAACGCAACAGTGATTTTTTGCTCAAGACCCTGGCAGAGGCGCACCCGCTGATGCTTGCTTCATGGACCACAATGCTTTGGGGCAACACGCTGATAGGACAAGCAGTGTGCGACCAATTGGACTTTTTTTTATATTCAAGCTCCCTTGAGCTGGTGGGGCTGACGAGCCCGGGTTACGCACCTGCGTGCCACGAGTGGTACCGGACCTGAGGATATTTTTTGGCAGCCTACGCAGCAGCCCTACATATATGCCTATTCTCTGCTGACGAGAGGTAACAACCTCGAAACACGTGTCAAGGGATGGCCAACGCGACAGTGATTTTTTGCTCAGGACCCTGGCAGAGGCGCACCAGCTGATGCTTACTTCATGGACCACAATGCTTTGGGGCAACACGCTGATAGGACAAGCAGTGTGCGACTACTTGGACTTTTTTTTATATTCAAGCTCCCTTGAGCTGGTGGGGCTGACAAGCCCGGGTTACGCACCTGAAGATATTTTTTGGCAGCCTACGCAGCACCCCTACATATATGCCTATTCCCTGCTGACGAGAGGTAACAACCTCGAAACACGTGTCCAGGGATGGCCAACGCGACAGTGATTTTTTGCTCAAGATCCTGGCAGAGGCGCACCCGCTGATGCTTACTTCATGGACCACAATGCTTTGGGGCAACACGCTGATAGGACAAGCAGTGTTCGACCAATTGGACTTTCTTTTATATTCAAGCTTCCTTGAGCTGGTGGGGCTGACGAGCCCGGGTTACGCACCTGCGTGCCACGAGTGGTACCGGACCTGAGGATGTTTTTTGGCAGCCTACACAGCACCCCTACATATATGCCTATTCCCTGCTGACGAGAGGTAACAACCTCGAAACACGTGTCCAGGGATGGCCAACGTGACAGTGATTTTTTGCTCAAGACCCTGGCAGAGGCGCACCCGCTGATGCTTACTTCATGGACCGCAATGCTTTGGGGCAACACGCTGATAGGACAAGCAGTGTGCGACCAATTGGGCTTTTTTTTATATTCAAGCCCCCTTGAGCAAGTGGAGCTGACGAGCCCGGGTTACGCACCTGCGTGCCTCGAGTGGTACTGGACCTGAGGATATTTTATGGCAGCCTACGCAGCACCCCTACATATATGCCTATTCCCTGCTGACGAGAGGTAACAACCTCGAAACACGTGTCCAGGGATGGCCAACGCAACAGTGATTTTTTGCTCAAGACCCTGCCAGAGGCGCACACGCTGATGCTTACTTCATGGACCACAATGATTGGGGCAACACGCTGATAGGACAAGCAGTGTGCGACCAATTGGACTTTTTTTTATATTCAAGCTCCCTTGAGCTGGTGGGGCTGACGAGCCCGGGTTACACACCTGCGTGCCACAAGTGGTACCGGACCTGAGGATATTTTTTGGCAGCCTACGCAGCACCCCTACATATATGCCTATTCCCTGCTGACGAGAGGTAACAACCTCGAAACACGTGTCCAGGGATGGCCAACGCGACAGTGATTTTTTGCTCAAGACCCTGGCAGAGGCGCACCCGCTGATGCTTACTTCATGGAACACAATGCTTTGGGGCAACACGCTGATAGGACAAGCAGTGTGCGACCAATTGTACTTTCTTTTATATTCAAGCTCCCTTGAGCTGGTGGGGCTGACGAGCCCGGGTTACGCACCTGCGTGCCACGAGTGGTACCGGACCTGAGGATATTTTTTGGCAGCCTACGCAGCATCCCTACATATATGCCTATTCCCTGCTGAAGAGAGTTAACAACCTCGAAACACGTGTCCAGGGATGGCCAACGCGACAGTGATTTTTTGCTCAAGACCCTGCCAGAGGCGCACCCGCTGATGCTTACTTCATGGACCACAATGCTTTGGGGCAACACGCTGATAGGACAAGCAGTGTGCGACCAATTGTACTTTCTTTTATATTCAAGCTCCCTTGAGCTGGTGGGGCTGACGAGCCCGGGTTACGCACCGGCGTGCCACGAGTGGTACCGGACCTAAGGATATTTTTTGGCAGCCTATGCAGCACCCCATCATATATGCCTATTCCTGCTGACGAGAGGTAACAACCTCGAAACACGTGTCAAGGGATGGCCAACGCGACAGTGATTTTTTGCTCGAGACCCTGGCAGAGGCGCACCCGCTGATGCTTACTTCATGGATCACAATGCTTTGGGGCAACACCCTATAGGACAAGCAGTGTGCGACCAATTGGACTTTTTTTATATTCAAGCTCCCTTGAGCTGGTGGGGCTGACAAGCCCGGGTTACGCACCTGAGGATATCTTTTGGCAGCCTACGCAGCACCCCTACATGTATGCCTATTCCCTGCTGACGAGAGGTAACAACCTCGAAACACGTGTCCAGGGATGGCCAACGCGACAGTGATTTTTTGCTCAAGACCCTGGCAGAGGCGCACCCGCTGATGCTTACTTCATGGACCACAATGCTTTGGGGCAACACGCTGATAGGACAAGCAGTGTGCGACCAATTGTACTTTCTTTTATATTCAAGCTCCCTTGAGCTGGTGGGGCTGACGAGCCCGGGTTACGCACCTGCGTGCCACGAGTGGTACCGGACCTGAGGATATTTTTTGGCAGCCTACGCAGCACCCCTACATATATGCCTATTCCCTGCTGACGAGAGGTAACAACCTCGAAACACGTGTCCAGGGATGGCCAACGCGACAGTGATTTTTTGCTCAAGACCCTACCAGAGGCGCATCCGCTGATGCTTACTTCATGGACCACAATGCTTTGGGGCAACACGCTGATAGGACAAGCAGTGTGCGACCAATTGGACTTTTTTTTATATTCAAGCTCCCTTGAGCTAGTGGGGCTGACGAGCCCGGGTTACGCACCTGCGTGCCTCGAGTGGTACCGGTCCTGAGGATATTTTTTGGCAGCCTACGCAGCACCCCTACATATATGCCTATTCCCTGCTGACTAGAGGTAATAACCTCGAAACACGTGTCCAGGGATGGCCAACGCAACAGTGATTTTTTGCTCAAGACCCTGGCAGAGGCGCACCCGCTGATGCTTGCTTCATGGACCACAATGCTTTGGGGCAACACGCTGATAGGACAAGCAGTGTGCGACCAATTGGACTTTTTTTTATATTCAAGCTCCCTTGAGCTGGTGGGGCTGACGAGCCCGGGTTACGCACCTGCGTGCCACGAGTGGTACCGGACCTGAGGATATTTTTTGGCAGCCTACGCAGCAGCCCTACATATATGCCTATTCTCTGCTGACGAGAGGTAACAACCTCGAAACACGTGTCAAGGGATGGCCAACGCGACAGTGATTTTTTGCTCAGGACCCTGGCAGAGGCGCACCAGCTGATGCTTACTTCATGGACCACAATGCTTTGGGGCAACACGCTGATAGGACAAGCAGTGTGCGACTACTTGGACTTTTTTTTATATTCAAGCTCCCTTGAGCTGGTGGGGCTGACAAGCCCGGGTTACGCACCTGAAGATATTTTTTGGCAGCCTACGCAGCACCCCTACATATATGCCTATTCCCTGCTGACGAGAGGTAACAACCTCGAAACACGTGTCCAGGGATGGCCAACGCGACAGTGATTTTTTGCTCAAGATCCTGGCAGAGGCGCACCCGCTGATGCTTACTTCATGGACCACAATGCTTTGGGGCAACACGCTGATAGGACAAGCAGTGTTCGACCAATTGGACTTTCTTTTATATTCAAGCTTCCTTGAGCTGGTGGGGCTGACGAGCCCGGGTTACGCACCTGCGTGCCACGAGTGGTACCGGACCTGAGGATGTTTTTTGGCAGCCTACACAGCACCCCTACATATATGCCTATTCCCTGCTGACGAGAGGTAACAACCTCGAAACACGTGTCCAGGGATGGCCAACGTGACAGTGATTTTTTGCTCAAGACCCTGGCAGAGGCGCACCCGCTGATGCTTACTTCATGGACCGCAATGCTTTGGGGCAACACGCTGATAGGACAAGCAGTGTGCGACCAATTGGACTTTTTTTTATATTCAAGCCCCCTTGAGCAAGTGGAGCTGACGAGCCCGGGTTACGCACCTGCGTGCCTCGAGTGGTACTGGACCTGAGGATATTTTATGGCAGCCTACGCAGCACCCCTACATATATGCCTATTCCCTGCTGACGAGAGGTAACAACCTCGAAACACGTGTCCAGGGATGGCCAACGCAACAGTGATTTTTTGCTCAAGACCCTGCCAGAGGCGCACACGCTGATGCTTACTTCATGGACCACAATGATTGGGGCAACACGCTGATAGGACAAGCAGTGTGCGACCAATTGGACTTTTTTTTATATTCAAGCTCCCTTGAGCTGGTGGGGCTGACGAGCCCGGGTTACACACCTGCGTGCCACAAGTGGTACCGGACCTGAGGATATTTTTTGGCAGCCTACGCAGCACCCCTACATATATGCCTATTCCCTGCTGACGAGAGGTAACAACCTCGAAACACGTGTCCAGGCATGGCCAACGCGACAGTGATTTTTTGCTCAAGACCCTGGCAGAGGCGCACCCGCTGATGCTTACTTCATGGAACACAATGCTTTGGGGCAACACGCTGATAGGACAAGCAGTGTGCGACCAATTGTACTTTCTTTTATATTCAAGCTCCCTTGAGCTGGTGGGGCTGACGAGCCCGGGTTACGCACCTGCGTGCCACGAGTGGTACCGGACCTGAGGATATTTTTTGGCAGCCTACGCAGCATCCCTACATATATGCCTATTCCCTGCTGAAGAGAGTTAACAACCTCGAAACACGTGTCCAGGGATGGCCAACGCGACAGTGATTTTTTGCTCAAGAACCTGCCAGAGGCGCACCCGCTGATGCTTACTTCATGGACCACAATGCTTTGGGGCAACACGCTGATAGGACAAGCAGTGTGCGACCAATTGTACTTTCTTTTATATTCAAGCTCCCTTGAGCTGGTGGGGCTGACGAGCCCGGGTTACGCACCGGCGTGCCACGAGTGGTACCGGACCTAAGGATATTTTTTGGCAGCCTATGCAGCACCCCATCATATATGCCTATTCCTGCTGACGAGAGGTAACAACCTCGAAACACGTGTCAAGGGATGGCCAACGCGACAGTGATTTTTTGCTCGAGACCCTGGCAGAGGCGCACCCGCTGATGCTTACTTCATGGATCACAATGCTTTGGGGCAACACCCTATAGGACAAGCAGTGTGCGACCAATTGGACTTTTTTTATATTCAAGCTCCCTTGAGCTGGTGGGGCTGACAAGCCCGGGTTACGCACCTGAGGATATCTTTTGGCAGCCTACGCAGCACCCCTACATGTATGCCTATTCCCTGCTGACGAGAGGTAACAACCTCGAAACACGTGTCCAGGGATGGCCAACGCGACAGTGATTTTTTGCTCAAGACCCTGGCAGAGGCGCACCCGCTGATGCTTACTTCATAGACCACAATGCTTTGGGGCAACACGCTGATAGGACAAGCAGTGTGCGACCAATTGTACTTTCTTTTATATTCAAGCTCCCTTGAGCTGGTGGGGCTGACGAGCCCGGGTTACGCACCTGCGTGCCACGAGTGGTACCGGACCTGAGGATATTTTTTGGCAGCCTACGCAGCACCCCTACATATATGCCTATTCCCTGCTGACGAGAGGTAACAACCTCGAAACACGTGTCCAGGGATGGCCAACGCGACAGTGATTTTTTGCTCAAGACCCTGCCAGAGGCGCATCCGCTGATGCTTACTTCATGGACCACAATGCTTTGGGGCAACACGCTGATAGGACAAGCAGTGTGCGACCAATTGTACTTTCTTTTATATTCAAGCTCCCTTGAGCTGGTGGGGCTGACGAGCCCGGGTTACGCACCGGCGTGCCACGAGTGGTACCGGACCTAAGGATATTTTTTGGCAGCCTATGCAGCACCCCATCATATATGCCTATTCCTGCTGACGAGAGGTAACAACCTCGAAACACGTGTCAAGGGATGGCCAACGCGACAGTGATTTTTTGCTCGAGACCCTGGCAGAGGCGCACCCGCTGATGCTTACTTCATGGATCACAATGCTTTGGGGCAACACCCTATAGGACAAGCAGTGTGCGACCAATTGGACTTTTTTTATATTCAAGCTCCCTTGAGCTGGTGGGGCTGACAAGCCCGGGTTACGCACCTGAGGATATCTTTTGGCAGCCTACGCAGCACCCCTACATGTATGCCTATTCCCTGCTGACGAGAGGTAACAACCTCGAAACACGTGTCCAGGGATGGCCAACGCGACAGTGATTTTTTGCTCAAGACCCTGGCAGAGGCGCACCCGCTGATGCTTACTTCATGGACCACAATGCTTTGGGGCAACACGCTGATAGGACAAGCAGTGTGCGACCAATTGTACTTTCTTTTATATTCAAGCTCCCTTGAGCTGGTGGGGCTGACGAGCCCGGGTTACGCACCTGCGTGCCACGAGTGGTACCGGACCTGAGGATATTTTTTGGCAGCCTACGCAGCACCCCTACATATATGCCTATTCCCTGCTGACGAGAGGTAACAACCTCGAAACACGTGTCCAGGGATGGCCAACGCGACAGTGATTTTTTGCTCAAGACCCTGCCAGAGGCGCATCCGCTGATGCTTACTTCATGGACCACAATGCTTTGGGGCAACACGCTGATAGGACAAGCAGTGTGCGACCAATTGTACTTTCATTTATATTCAAGCTCCTTGGGCTGGTGGGGCTGACGAGCCCGGGTTACGCACCGGCGTGCCACGAGTGGTACCGGACCTGAGGATATTTTTTGGCAGCCTATGCATCACCCCTACATATATGCCTATTCCCTGCTGACGAGAGGTAACAACCTCGAAACACGTGTCAAGGGATGGCCAACGCGACAGTGATTTTTTGCTCAAGACCCTGGCAGAGGCGCACCCGCTGATGCTTACTTCATGGATCACAATGCTTTGGGGCAACACGCTGATAGGACAAGCAGTGTGCGACCAATTGGACTTTTTTTTATATTCAAGCTCCCTTGAGCTGGTGGGGCTGACAAGCCCGGGTTACGCACCTGAGGATATTTTTTAGCAGCCTACGCAGCACCCCTACATATATGCCTATTCCCTGCTGACGAGAGGTAACAACCTCGAAACACGTGTCCTGGGATGGCCAACGCGACAGTGATTTTTTGCTCAAGACCCTGGCAGAGGCGCACCCGCTGATGCTTACTTCATGGACCACAATGCTTTGCGGCAACACGCTGATAGGACAAGCAGTGTGCGACCAATTGGACTTTCTTTTATATTCAAGCTTCCTTGAGCTGGTGGGGCTGACGAGCCCGGGTTACGCACCTGCGTGCCACGAGTGGTACCGGACCTGAGGATATTTTTTGGCAGCCTACGCAGCACCCCTACATAAATGCCTATTCCCTGCTGACGAGAGGTAACAACCTCGAAACACGTGTCCAGGGATGGCCAACGCGACAGTGATTTTTTGCTCAAGACCCTGGCAGAGGCGCACCCGCTGATGCTTACTTCATGGACCACAATGCTTTGGGGCAACACACTGATAGGACAAGCAGTGTGCGACCAATTGGACTTTCTTTTATATTCAAGCTCCCTTGAGCTGGTGGGGCTGACGAGCCCGGGTTACGCACCTGCGTGCCACGAGTGGTACCGGACCTGAGGATATTTTTTGGCAGCCTACTCAGCACCCCTACATATATGCCTATTCCCTGCTGACAAGAGGTAACAACCTCGAAACACGTGTCCAGGGATGGCCAATGCGACAGTGATTTGGTGCTCAAGACCCTGGCAGAGGCGCACCCGCTGATGCTTACTTCATGGACCACAATGCTTTGGGGCAACACACTGATAGGACAAGCAGTGTGCGACCAATTGGACTTTTTTTTATATTGAAGCTCCCTTGAGCTGGTGGGGCTGACGAGCCCGGGTTAGGCACCTGCGTGCCACGAGTGGTACCGGACCTGAGGATATTTTTTGGCAGGCTACGCAGCAGCCCTACATATATGCCTATTCTCTGCTGACGAGAGTTAACAACCTCGAAACACGTGTCAAGGGATGGCCAACGCGACAGTGATTTTTTGCTCAGGACCCTGGCAGAGGCGCACCCGCTGATGCTTACTTCATGGACCACAATGCTTTGGGGCAACACGCTGATAGGACAAGCAGTGTGCGACCAATTGTACTTTCTTTTATATTCAAGCTCCCTTGAGCTGGTGGGGCTGATGAGCCCGGGTTACGCACCTGCGTGCCACGAGTGGTACCGGACCTGAGGATATTTTTTGGCAGCCTACGCAGCACCCCTACATATATGCCTATTCCCTGCTGACGAGAGGTAACAACCTCGAAACACGTGTCCAGGGATGGCCAACGCGACAGTGATTTTTTGCTCATGACCCTGCCAGAGGCGCACCCGCTGATGCTTACTTCATGGACCACAATGCTTTGGGGCAACACGCTGATAGGACAAGCAGTGTGCGACCAATTGTACTTTCTTTTATATTCAAGCTCCCTTGAGCTGGTGGGGCTGACGAGCCCGGGTTACGCACCGGCGTGCCACGAGTGGTACCGGACCTGAGGATATTTTTTGGCAGCCTATGCAGCACCCCATCATATACGCCTATTCCCTGCTGACGAGAGGTAACAACCTCGAAACACGTGTCAAGGGATGGCCAACGCGACAGTGATTTTTTGCTCAAGACCCTGGCAGAGGCGCACCCGCTGATGCTTACTTCATGGATCACAATGCTTTGGGGCAACACGCTGATAGGACAAGCAGTGTGCGACCAATTGGACTTTTTTTATATTCAAGCTCCCTTGAGCTGGTGGGGCTGACAAGCCCGGGTTACGCACCTGAGGATATTTTTTGGCAGCCTACGCAGCACCCCTACATATATGCCTATTCCCTGCTGACGACAGGTAACAACCTCGAAACACGTGTCCAGGGATGGCCAACGCGACAGTGATTTTTTGCTCAAGACCCTGCCAGAGGCGCACCCGCTGATGCTTACTTCATGGACCACAATGCTTTGGGGCAACACGCTGATAGGACAAGCAGTGTGCGACCATTTTGGAATTTCTTTTATATTCAAGCTTCCTTGAGCTGGTGGGGCTGACGAGCCCGGGTTACGCACCTGCGTGCCACGAGTGGTACCGGACCTGAGGATATTTTTTGTCAGCCTGCGCAGCACCCCTACATATATGCCTATTCCCTGCTGACGAGAGGTAACAACCTCGAAACACAAGTTCAGGGATGGCCAACGAGACAGTGATTTTTTGCTCAAGACCCTGGCAGAGGCGCACCCGCTAATGCTTACTTCATGGACCACAATGCTTTGGGGCAACACGCTGATAGGACAAGCAGTGTGCGACCAATTGGACTTTCTTTTATATTCAAGCTCCCTTGAGCTGGTGGGGCTGACGAGCCCGGGTTAGGCACCTGCGTGCCACGAGTGGTACCGGACCTGAGGATATTTTTTGGCAGCCTACGCAGCAGCCCTACATATATGCCTATTCTCTGCTGATGAGAGGTAACAACCTCGAAACACGTGTCAAGGGATGGCCAACGCGACAGTGATTTTTTGCTCAGGACCCTGGCAGAGGCGCACCCGCTGATGCTTACTTCATGGACCACAATGCTTTGGGGCAACACGCTGATAGGACAAGCAGTGTGCGACTACTTGGACTTTTTTTCATATTCAAGCTCCCTTGAGCTGGTGGGGCTGACAAGCCCGGGTTACGCACCTGAGGATATTTTTTGGCAGCCTACGCAGCACCCCTACATATATGCCTATTCCCTGCTGACGAGAGGTAACCACCTCGAAACACGTGTCCAGGGATGGCCAACGTGACAGTGATTTTTTGCTCAAGACCCTGGCAGAGGCGCACCCGCTGATGCTTACTTCATGGACCACAATGCTTTGGGGCAACACGCTGATAGGACAAGCAGTGTGCGACCAATTGGACTTTCTTTTATATTCAAGCTCCCTTGAGCTGATGGGGCTGACGAGCCCGGGTTACGTACCTGCGTGCCACGAGTGGTACCAGACCTGAGGATATTTTTTGTCAGCCTGCGCAGCACCCCTACATATATGCCTATTCCCTGCTGACGAGGGGTAACAACCTCGAAACACGTGTCCAGGGATGGCCAACGCGACAGTGATTTTTTGCTCAAGACCCTGGCAGAGGCGCACCCGCTGATGCTTACTTCATGGACCACAATGCTTTGGGGCAACACGCTGATAGGACAAGCAGTGTGCGACCAATTGGACTTTCTTTTATATTCAAGCTCCCTTGAGCTGGTGGGGCTGACGAGCCCGGGTTACGCACCTGCGTGCCACGAGTGGTACCGGACCTGAGGATATTTTTTGGCAGCCTACGCAGCACCCCTACATATATGCCTATTCCCTGCTGACGAGAGGTAACAACCTCGAACCACGTGTCCAGGGATGGCCAACGAGACAGTGATTTTTTGCTCAAGACCCTGGCAGAGGCGCACCCGCTAATGCTTACTTCATGGATGACAATGCTTTGGGGCAACACGCTGATAGGACAAGCAGTGTGCGACCAATTGGACTTTCTTTTATATTCAAGCTCCCTTGAGCTGGTGGGGCTGACGAGCCCGGGTTAGGCACCTGCGTGCCACGAGTGGTACCGGACCTGAGGATATTTTTTGGCAGCCTACGCAGCAGCCCTACATATATGCCTATTCCCTGCTGACGAGAGGTAACAACCTCGAAACACGTGTCAAGGGATGGCCAACGCGACAGTGATTTTCTGCTCAGGACCCTGGCAGAGGCGCACCCGCTGATGCTTACTTCATGGACCACAATGCTTTGGGGCAACACGCTGATAGGACAAGCAGTGTGCGACCACTTGGACTTTTTTTTATATTCAAGCTCCCTTGAGCTGGTGGGGCTGACAAGCCCGGGTTACGCACCTGAGGATATTTTTTGGCAGCCTACGCAGCACCACTACATATATGCCTATTCCCTGCTGACGAGAGGTAACAACCTCGAAACACGTGTCCAGGGATGGCCAACGCGACAGTGATTTTTTGCTCAAGATCCTGGCAGAGGTGCACCCGCTGATGCTTACTTGATGGACCACAATGCTTTGGGGCAACACGCTGATAGGACAAGCAGTGTGCGACCAATTGGACTTTCTTTTATATTCAAGCTCCCTTGTGCTGGTGGGGCTGACGAGCCCGGGTTACGCACCTGCGTGCCACGAGTGGTACCGGACCTGAGGATATTTTTTGGCAGCCTACACAGCACCCCTACATATATGCCTATTCCCTGCTGACGAGAGGTAACAACCTCGAAACACGTGTCCAGGGATGGCCAACGTGACAGTGATTTTTTGCTCAAGACCCTGGCAGAGGCGTACCCGCTGATGCTTACTTCATGGACCGCAATGCTTTGGGGCAACACGCTGATAGGACAAGCAGTGTGCGACCAATTGGACTTTTTTTATATTCAAGCTCCCTTGAGCTAGTGGGGCTGACGAGCCCGGGTTACGCACCTGCTTGCCTCGAGTGGTACCGGACCTGGGGATATTTTTTGGCAGCCTACGCAGCACCCCTACATATATGCCTATTCCCTTCTGACGAGAGGTAATAACCTCGAAACTCGTGTCCAGGGATGGCCAACGCAACAGTGATTTTTTGCTCAAGACCCTGGCAGAGGCGCACCCGCTGATGCTTACTTCATGGACCACAATGCTTTGGGGCAACAAGCTGATAGGACAAGCAGTGTGCGACCAATTGGACTTTCTTTTATATTCAAGCTCCCTTGAGCTGGTGGGGCTGACGAGCCCG
Source organism: Lissotriton helveticus (assembly GCF_964261635.1). Taxonomy (NCBI): domain Eukaryota; kingdom Metazoa; phylum Chordata; class Amphibia; order Caudata; family Salamandridae; genus Lissotriton; species Lissotriton helveticus. Next base: position 450,685,345 of record NC_136061.1, read on the forward strand.
GGTTACGCACCTGCCTGCCACGAGTGGTACCGGACCTGAGGATATTTTTTGGCAGCCTACGCAGCAGCCCTACATATATGCCTATTCTCTGCTGACGAGAGGTAACAACCTCGAAACACGTGTCAAGGGTTGGCCAACGCGACAGTGATTTTTTGCTCAGGACCCTGGCAGAGGCGCACCAGCTGATGCTTACTTCATGGACCACAATGCTTTGGGGCAACACGCTGATAGGACAAGCAGTGTGCGACTACTTGGACTTTTTTTTATATTCAAGCTCCCTTGAGCTGGTGGGGCTGACAAGCCCGGGTTACGCACCTGAGGATATTTTTTGACAGCCTACGCAGCAGCCCTACATATATGCCTATTCTCTGCTGACGAGAGGTAACAACCTCGAAACACGTGTCCAGGGATGGCCAACGCGACAGTGATTTTTTGCTCAAGATCCTTTCAGAGGCGCACCCGCTAATGCTTACTTCATGGACCACAATGCTTTGGGGCAACACGCTGATAGGACAAGCAGTGTTCGACCAATTGGACTTTCTTTTATATTCAAGCTTCCTTGAGCTGGTGGGGCTGACGAGCCCGGGTTACGCAACTGCGTGCCACGAGTGGTACCGGACCTGAGGATATTTTTTGGCAGCCTACACAGCACCCCTACATATATGCCTATTCCCTGCTGACGAGAGGTAACAACCTCGAAACACGTGTCCAGGGATGGCCAACGTGACAGTGATTTTTTGCTCAAGACCCTGGCAGAGGCGCACCCGCTGATGCTTACTTCATGGACCGCAATGCTTTGGGGCAACACGCTGATAGGACAAGCAGTGTGCGACCAATTGGACTTTTTTTTTTTTCAAGCCCCCTTGAGCAAGTGGGGCTGACGAGCCCGGGTTACGCACCGGCGTGCCACGAGTGGTACCGGACCTGAGGATATTTTTTGGCAGCCTATGCAGCACCCCATCATATACGCCTATTCCCTGCTGACGAGAGGTAACAACCTCGAAACACGTGTCAAGGGATGGCCAACGCCACAGTGATTTTTTGCTCAAGACCCTGGCAGAGGCGCACCCGCTGATGCTTACTTCATGGACCACAATGCTTTGGGGCAACAAGCTGATAGGACAAGCAGTGTGCGACCAATTGTACTTTCTTTTATATACAAGCTCCCTTGAGCTGGTGGGGCTGACGAGCCCGGGTTACGCACCTGCTTGCCACGAGTGGTACCGGACCTGAGGATATTTTTTGGCAGCCTACGCAGCACCCCTACATATATGCCTATTCCCTGCTGACGAGAGTTAACAACCTCGAAACACGTGTCCAGGGATGGCCAACTCGACAGTGATTTTTTGCTCAAGACCTTGCCAGAGGCGCACCCGCTGATGCTTACTTCATGGACCACAATGCTTTGGGGCAACACGCTGATAGGACAAGCAGTGTGCGACCAATTGTACTTTCTTTTATATTCAAGCTCCCTTGAGCTGGTGGGGCTGACGAGCCCGGGTTACGCACCGGCGTGCCACGAGTGGTACCGGACCTGAGGATATTTTTTGGCAGCCTATGCAGCACCCCATCATATATGCCTATTCCTGCTGACGAGAGGTAACAACCTCGAAACACGTGTCAAGGGATGGCCAACGCGACAGTGATTTTTTGCTCAAGACCCTGGCAGAGGCGCACCCGCTGATGCTTACTTCATGGATCACAATGCTTTGGGGCAACACGCTGATAGGACAAGCAGTGTGCGACCAATTGGACTTTTTTTATATTCAAGCTCCCTTGAGCTGGTGGGGCTGACAAGCCCGGGTTACGCACCTGAGGATATCTTTTGCCAGCCTACGCAGCACCCCTACATGTATGCCTATTCCCTGCTGACGAGAGGTAACAACCTTGAAACACGTGTCCAGTGATGGCCAACGCGACAGTGATTTTTTGCTCAAGACCCTGGCAGAGGCGCACCCGCTGATGCTTACTTCATGGACCACAATGCTTTGCGGCAACACGCTGATAGGATAAGCAGTGTGCGACCAATTGGACTTTCTTTTATATTCAAGCTTCCTTGAGCTGGTGGGGCTGACGAGCCACGGTTACGCACCTGCGTGCCACGAGTGGTACCGGACCTGAGGATATTTTTTGGCAGCCTACGCAGCACCCCTACATATATGCCTATTCCCTGCTGACGACAGGTAACAACCTCGAAACACGTGTCCAGGGATGGCCAACGCGACAGTGATTTTTTGCTCAAGACCCTGCCAGAGGCGCACCCGCTGATGCTTACTTCATGGACCACAATGCTTTGGGGCAACACGCTGATAGGACAAGCAGTGTGCGACCAATTGTACTTTCTTTTATATTCAAGCTCCCTTGAGCTGGTGGGGCTGACGAGCCCGGGTTACGCACCTGCGTGCCACGAGTGGTACCGGACCTGAGGATATTTTTTGGCAGCCTACGCAGCACCCCTACATATATGCCTATTCCCTGCTGACGAGAGGTAACAACCTCGAAACACGTGTCCAGGGATGGCCAACGCGACAGTGATTTTTTGCTCAAGACCCTGCCAGAGGCGCATCCGCTGATGCTTACTTCATGGACCACAATGCTTTGGGGCAACACGCTGATAGGACAAGCAGTGTGCGACCAATTGTACTTTCTTTTATATTCAAGCTCCCTTGAGCTGGTGGGGCTGACGAGCCCGGGTTACGCACCGGCGTGCCACGAGTGGTACCGGACCTGAGGATATTTTTTGGCAGCCTATGCATCACCCCTACATATATGCCTATTCCCTGCTGACGAGAGGTAACAACCTCGAAACACGTGTCAAGGGATGGCCAACGCGACAGTGATTTTTTGCTCAAGACCCTGGCAGAGGCGCACCCGCTGATGCTTACTTCATGGATCACAATGCTTTGGGGCAACACGCTGATAGGACAAGCAGTGTGCGACCAATTGGACTTTTTTTTATATTCAAGCTCCCTTGAGCTGGTGGGGCTGACAAGCCCGGGTTACGCACCTGAGGATATTTTTTAGCAGCCTACGCAGCACCCCTACATATATGCCTATTCCCTGCTGACGAAAGGTAACAACCTCGAAACACGTGTCCAGGGATGGCCAACGCGACAGTGATTTTTTGCTCAAGACCCTGGCAGAGGCGCACCCGCTGATGCTTACTTCATGGACCACAATGCTTTGCGGCAACACGCTGATAGGACAAGCAGTGTGCGACCAATTGGACTTTCTTTTATATTCAAGCTTCCTTGAGCTGGTGGGGCTGACGAGCCCGGGTTACGCACCTGCGTGCCACAAGTGGTACCGGACCTGAGGATATTTTTTGGCAGCCTACGCAGCACCCCTACATAAATGCCTATTCCCTGCTGACGAGAGGTAACAACCTCGAAACACGTGTCCAGGGATGGCCAACGCGACAGTGATTTTTTGCTCAAGACTCTGGCAGAGGCGCACTCGCTGCTGATTACTTCATGGACCACAATGCTTTGGGGCAACACGCTGATAGGACAAGCAGTGTGCGACCAATTGGACTTTCTTTTATATTCAAGCTCCCTTGAGCTGGTGGGGCTGACGAGCCCGGGTTACGCACCTGCGTGCCACGAGTGGTACCGGACCTGAGGATATTTTTTGGCAGCCTACGCAGCACCCCTACATATATGCCTATTCCCTGCTGACAAGAGGTAACAACCTCGAAACACGTGTCCAGGGATGGCCAACGCGACAGTGATTTTTTGCTCAAGACCCTGGCAGAGGCGCACCCGCTGGTGCTTACTTCATGGACCACAATGCTTTGGGGCAACACGCTGATAGGACAAGCAGTGTGCGACCAATTGGACTTTCTTTTATATTCAAGCTCCCTTGAGCTGGTGGGGCTGACGAGCCCGGGTTACGCACCTGCGTGCCAGGAGTGGTACCGGACCTGAGGATATTTTTTGGCAGCCTACGCAGCACCTCTACATATATGCCTATTCCCTGCTGACGAGAGGTAACAACCTCGAAACACGTGTCAAGGGATGGCCAACGCGACAGTGATTTTTTGCTCAAGACCCTGGCAGAGGCGCACCCGCTGATGCTTACTTCATGGATCACAATGCTTTGGGGCAACACGCTTATAGGACAAGCAGTGTGCGACCAATTGGACTTTTTTTTATATTAAGCTCCCTTGAGCTGGTGGGGCTGACAAGCCCGGGTTACGCACCTGAGGATATTTTTTGGCAGCCTACGCAGCACCCCTACATATATGCCTATTCCCTGCTGACGAGAGGTAACAACCTCGAAACACGTGTCCAGGAATGGCCAACGCGACAGTGATTTTTTGCTCAAGACCCTGGCAGAGGCGCACCTGCTGATGCTTACTTCATGGACCACAATGCTTTGCGGCAACACGCTGATAGGACAAGCAGTGTGCGACCAATTGGACTTTCTTTTATATTCAAGCTTCCTTGAGCTGGTGGGGCTGACGAGCCTGGGTTACGCACCTGCGTGCCACGAGTGGTACCGGACCTGAGGATATTTTTTGGCAGCCTACGCAGCACCCCTACATATATGCCTATTCCCTGCTGACGAGAGGTAACAACCTCGAAACACGTGTCCAGGGATGGCCAACGCGACAGTGATTTTTTGCTCAAGACTCTGGCAGAGGCGCACTCGCTGATGCTTTCTTCATGGACCACAATGCTTTGGGGCAACATGCTGATAGGACAAGCAGTGTGCGACCAATTGGACTTTCTTTTATATTCAAGCTCCCTTGAGCTGGTGGGGCTGACGAGCCCGGGTTACGCACCTGCGTGCCACGAGTGGTACCGGACCTGAGGATATTTTTTGGCAGCCTACGCAGCACCCCTACATATATGCCTATTCCCTGCTGACAAGAGGTAACAACCTCGAAACACGTGTCCAGGGATGGCCAACGCGACAGTGATTTTTTGCTCAAGACCCTGGCAGAGGCGCACCCGCTGGTGCTTACTTCATGGATCACAATGCTTTGGGGCAACACGCTGATAGGACAAGCAGTGTGCGACCAATTGGACTTTCTTTTATATTCAAGCTCCTTTGAGCTGGTGGGGCTGACGAGCCCGGGTTATGCACCTGCGTGCCACGAGTGGTACCGGACCTGAGGATATTTTTTGGCAGCCTACGCAGCACCCCTACATATATGCCTATTCCCTGCTGACAAGAGGTAACAACCTCGAAACACGTGTCCAGGGATGGCCAACGCGACAGTGATTTTTTGCTCAAGACCCTGGCAGAGGCGCACCCGCTGGTGCTTACTTCATGGACCACAATGCTTTGGGGCAACACGCTGATAGGACAAGCAGTGTGCGACCAATTGGACTTTCTTTTATATTCAAGCTCCCTTGAGCTGGTGGGGCTGACGAGCCCGGGTTACGCACCTGCGTGCCACGAGTGGTACCGGACCTGAGTATATTTTTTGGCAGCCTACGCAGCACCCCTACATATATGCCTATTCCCTGCTGACGAGAGGTAACAACCTCGAAACACGTGTCCAGGGATGGCCAACGCGACAGTGATTTTTTGCTCAAGACTCTGGCAGAGGCGCACTCGCTGATGCTTACTTCATGGACCACAATGCTTTGGGGCAACATGCTGATAGGACAAGCAGTGTGCGACCAATTGGACTTTCTTTTATATTCAAGCTCCCTTGAGCTGGTGGGGCTGACGAGCCCGGGTTACGCACCTGCGTGCCACGAGTGGTACCGGACCTGAGGATATTTTTTGGCAGCCTACGCAGCACCCCTACATATATGCCTATTCCCTGCTGACAAGAGGTAACAACCTCGAAACACGTGTCCAGGGATGGCCAACGCGACAGTGATTTTTTGCTCAAGACCCTGGCAGAGGCGCACCCGCTGGTGCTTACTTCATGGATCACAATGCTTTGGGGCAACACGCTGATAGGACAAGCAGTGTGCGACCAATTGGACTTTCTTTTATATTCAAGCTCCTTTGAGCTGGTGGGGCTGACGAGCCCGGGTTATGCACCTGCGTGCCACGAGTGGTACCGGACCTGAGGATATTTTTTGGCAGCCTACGCAGCACCCCTACATATATGCCTATTCCCTGCTGACAAGAGGTAACAACCTCGAAACACGTGTCCAGGGATGGCCAACGCGACAGTGATTTTTTGCTCAAGACCCTGGCAGAGGCGCACCCGCTGGTGCTTACTTCATGGACCACAATGCTTTGGGGCAACACGCTGATAGGACAAGCAGTGTGCGACCAATTGGACTTTCTTTTATATTCAAGCTCCCTTGAGCTGGTGGGGCTGACGAGCCCGGGTTGTGCACCTGCGTGCCACGAGTGGTACCGGACCTGAGGATATTTTTTGGCAGCCTACGCAGCACCTCTACATATATGCCTATTCCCTGCTGACGAGAGGTAACAACCTCGAAACACGTGTCCAGGGATGGCCAACGCGACAGTGATTTTTTGCTCAAGACCCTGGCAGAGGCGCACCCGCTGATGCTTACTTCATGGACCACAATGCTTTGGGGCAACACGCTGATAGGACAAGCAGTGTGCGACCAGTTGGACTTTCTTTTATATTAAAGCTCCCTTGAGCTGATGAAGCTGACGAGCCCGGGTTACGTACCTGCGTGCCACGAGTGGTACCGGACGTGAGGATATTTTTTGTCAGCCTGCGCAGCACCCCTACATATATGCCTATTCCCTGCTGACGAGAGGTAACAACCTCGAAACACGTGTCCAGGGATGCCCAACGCGACAGTGATTTTTTGCTCAAGACCCTGGCAGAGGCGCACCGCTGATGCTTAATTCATGGACCACAATGCTTTGGGGCAACACGCTGATAGGACAAGCAGTGTGCGACCACTTGGACTTTTTTTTATATTCAAGCTCCCTTGAGCTGGTGGGGCTGAAAAGCCCGGGTTACGCACCTGATGATATTTTTTGGCAGCCTACGCAGCACCCCTACATATATGCCTAGTCCCTGCTGACGAGAGGTAACAACCTCGAAACACGTGTCCAGGGATGGCCAACGCGACAGTGATTTTTTGCTCAAGATCCTGGCAGAGGCGCACCCGCTGATGCTTACTTCATGGACCACAATGCTTTGGGGCAACAGGCTGATAGGACAAGCAGTGTGCGACCAATTGGACTTTCTTTTATATTCAAGCTGCCTTGAGCTGGTGGGGCTGACGAGCCCGGGTTACGCACCTGTGTGCCTCGAGTGGTACCGGACCTGAGGATATTTTTTGGCAGCCTACGCAGCACCCCTACATATATGCCTATTCCCTGCTGACGAGAGGTAACAACCTGGAAACACGTGTCCAGGGATGGCCAACGCAACAGTGATTTTTCGCTCAAGACCCTGGCAGAGGCGCACCCGCTGATGCTTACTTCATGGACCACAATGCTTTGGGGCAGAGGCGCACCCGCTGATGCTTACTTCATGGACCACAATGCTTTGGGGCAACAGGCTGATAGGACAATCAGTGTGCGACCAATTGGACTTTCTTTTATATTCAAGCTGCCTTGAGCTGGTGGGGCTGACGAGCCCGGGTTACGCACCTGTGTGCCTCGAGTGGTACCGGACCTGAGGATATTTTTTGGCAGCCTACGCAGCACCCCTACATATATGCCTATTCCCTGCTGACGAGAGGTAACAACCTGGAAACACGTGTCCAGGGATGGCCAACGCAACAGTGATTTTTTGCTCAAGACCCTGGCAGAGGCGCACCCGCTGATGCTTACTTCATGGACCACAATGCTTTGGGGCAACATGCTGATAGGACAAGCAGTGTGCGACCAATTGGACTTTTTTTTATATTCAAGCTCCCTTGAGCTGGTGGGGCTGACGAGCCCGGGTTACGCACCTGCGTGCCACGAGTGGAACCGGACCTGAGGATATTTTTTGGCAGCGTACGCAGCACCCCTACATATATGCCTATTCCCTGCTGACGAGAGGTAACAACCTTGAAACACGTGTCCAGGGATGGCCAACGCGACAGTGATTTTTTGCTCAAGACCCTGGCAGAGGCGCACCCGCTGATGCTTACTTCATGGACCACAATGCTTTGGGGCAACACGCTGATAGGACAAGCAGTGTGCGACCAATTGGACTTTCTTTTATATTCAAGCTCCCTTGAGCTGGTGGGGCTGACGAGCCCGGGTTACGCACCTGCGTGCCACGAGTGGTACCGACCTGAGTATATTTTTTGGCAGCCTACGCAGCACCCCTACATATATGCCTATTCCCTGCTGACGAGAGGTAACAACCTCGAAACACGTGTCCAGGGATGGCCAACGCGACACTGATTTTTTGCTCAAGACCCTGCCAGAGGCGCACCCGCTGATGCTTACTTCATGGACCACAATGCTTTGGGGCAACACGCTGATAGGACAAGCAGTGTGCGACCAATTGTACTTTCTTTTATATTCAAGCTCCCTTGAGCTGGTGGGGCTGACGAGCCCGGGTTACGAACCGGCGTGCCACGAGTGGTACCGGACCTGAGGATATTTTTTGGCAGCCTATGCAGCACTCCTACATATATGCCTATTCCCTGCTGACGAGAGGTAACAACCTCGAAACACGTGTCAAGGGATGGCCAACGCGACAGTGATTTTTTGCTCAAGACCCTGGCAGAGGCGCACCCGCTGATGCTTACTTCATGGATCACAATGCTTTGGGGCAACACACTGATAGGACAAGCAGTGTGCGACCAATTGGACTTTTTTTTATATTCAAGATCCCTTGAGCTGGTGGGGCGAACAAGCCCGGGTTACGCACCTGAGGATATTTTTTGGCAGCCTACGCAGCACCCCTACATATATGCCTATTCCCTGCTGACGAGAGGTAACAACCTCGAAACACGTGTCCAGGGATGGCCAACGCGACAGTGATTTTTTGCTCAAGACCCTGGCAGAGGCGCACCCGCTGATGCTTACTTCATGGACCACAATGCTTTGCGGCAACACGCTGATAGGACAAGCAGTGTGCGACTAATTGGACTTTCTTTTATATTCAAGCTTCCTTGAGCTGGTGGGGCTGACGAGCCCGGGTTACACACCTGCGTGGCACGAGTGGTACCGGACCTGAGGATATTTTTTGGCAGCCTACGCAGCACCTCTACATATATGCCTATTCCCTGCTGACGAGAGGTAACAACCTCGAAACACGTGTCCAGGGATGGCCAACGCGACAGTGATTTTTTGCTCAAGACCCTGGCAGAGGCGCACCCGCTGATGCTTACTTCATGGACCACAATGCTTTGGGGCAACACGCTGATAGGACAAGCAGTGTGCGACCAATTGGACTTTCTTTTATATTCAAGCTCCCTTGAGCTGGTGGGGCTGACGAGCCCGGGTTACGTACCTGCGTGCCACGAGTGGTACCTGACCTGAGGATATTTTTTGTCAGCCTGCGCAGCACCCCTACATATATGCCTATTCCCTGCTGAGAGGTAACAACCTCGAAACACGTGTCCAGTGATTTTTTGCTCAAGACCCTGGCAGAGGCGCACCCGCTGATGCTTACTTCATGGACCACAATGCTTTGGGGCAACACGCTGATAGGACAAGCAGTGTGAGACCAATTGGACTTTCTTTTATATTCAAGCTCCCTTGAGCTGGTGGAGCTGACGAGCCCGGGTTACGCACCTGCGTGCCACGAGTGGTCCCGGACCTGAGGATATTTTTTGGCAGCCTACGCAGCACCCCTACATATATGCCTATTCCCTGCTGACGAGAGGTAACAACCTCGAAACACGTGTCCAGGGATGGCCAACGAGACAGTGATTTTTTGCTCAAGACCTTGGCAGAGGCGCACCCGCTAATGCTTACTTCATGGACCACAATGCTTTGGGGCAGCACGCTGATAGGACAAGCAGTGTGCGACCAATTGGACTTTCTTTTATATTCAAGCTCCCTTGAGCTGGTGGTGCTGACGGACCCGGGTTACGCACCTGCGTGCCACGAGTGGTACCGGACCTGAGGATATTTTTTGGCAGCCTACGCAGCAGCCCTACATATATGCCTATTCCCTGCTGACGAGAGGTAACAACCTCGAAACACGTGTCCAGGGATGGCCAACGCGACAGTGATTTTTTGCTCAAGACCCTGCCAGAGGGGCACCCGCTGATGCTTACTTCATGGACCACAATGCTTTGGGGCAACACGCTGATAGGACAAGCAGTGTGCGACCAATTGTACTTTCTTTTATATTCAAGCTCCCTTGAGCTGGTGGGGCTGACGAGCCCGGGTTACACACCGGCATGCCACGAGTGTTAGGAGAAGGGCCAGCTTCCACGGGAGCGAAGAAGAATCCCTCCACCTCCAGGACACAGAAGCAAGAATGCGATATTAGTATATAAAACACTCCTGTCTACTGTCTCCTAAAAGTATGAGGGAATTTACCCAAGGAGTGTCCACCACTCTCCTCATACGAGGGGTAACGAATAACAGAAGGCGTCTCAGGGGATGGTCCAGGCTAGGAAACAAAAGCAAGTTATAAACAGTAACAATCCTCACTGTTATTCTGATTAAAAAGAAGAAAACATTGACATGTGTGATTAATTATTGATCTTACCCCAACTGTAGGTCGGGCGAGCTTCATCGATGAGTTCTGTTAACAGGGAGGGGGCTAGAAGAACTCACGAAGGACTCATGACACCTCAGACGCAAACAAAAAGCATGAAGGGAGGTTAGGTGCACCGACCGGCTGCAAGGGGGGGGCAAGTGCAGCGGAGCAGTACAACCACACAACAAACTCAACCAAAACAATACTGAAAGGGAGTGAGGGGCACCAACCGGCTGTAACGGGGCAAGTACAGCGGAGCAGAACCCTCTCAGGAGGTGAGACACCCGGCCCCTTGTAAGACAGGGCGGAGCGCTCACTCTCAATAGGTATGACCCAAAAGAATGGTACAAGCAAAGGAGGTAATGCAGCCACCAAGGGATAAGTGAATGAATGCAGTGAACTGCCGACGCCCGCAAAATGTGTGAGCTTTGGTAGTGGCGTCGCGTTCACCGGTTCGCGGAGCGGCGAAGAAATGCCGAGGACCGGCAGGCATACACACACCACTCCTAGAGTTGAACAATCCAAGGGACAAGGGGGCAGCAACACGATGTCGGCGTAGGGATCCTCAAGGAACCACCAGAGAGTCCTCAAGACGCCAGCAAACACACGAGCAGGAACCAGGAAGTGGAGAGGGGGCGTGGTCACGAAGGAGTAAGCCAAGCAACGGCTGTAGTTCGCTGCTCCTCCTTATTCCCATTAGGGAAGGTCTGTAAATTACATGCTCACAAGATAAGGGGCCACAAAAATGTGCCAGACCGTACCAATCACACAAGTCAAGGCTATTGAATCCTAACAACGAGTGGTACTGGACCTGAGGATATTTTTTGGCAGCCTATGCAGCACCCCTACATATATGCCTATTACCTGCTGACGAGAGGTAACAACCTCCAAACACGTGTCAAGGGATGGCCAACGCGACAGTGATTTTTTGCTCAAGACCCTTGCAGAGGCGCACCCGCTGATGCTTACTTCATGGATCACAATGCTTTGGGGCAACACGCTGATAGGACAAGCATCGTGCGACCAATTGGACTTTTTTTTATATTCAAGCTCCCTTGAGCTGGTGGGGCTGACAAGCCCGGGTTACGCACCTGAGGATATGTTTTGGCAGCCTACGCAGCACCCCTACATATATGCCTATTCCCTGCTGACAAGAGGTAACAACCTCGAAACACGTGTCCAGGGATGGCCAACGCGACAGTGATTTTTTGCTCAAGACCCTGGCAGAGGCGCACCCGCTGATGCTTACTTCATGGACCACAATGCTTTGGGGCAACACGCTGATAGGACAAGCAGTGTGCGAAGAATTGGACTTTCTTTTATATTCAAGCTCCCTTGAGCTGGTGGGGCTGACGAGCCCGGGTTACGCACCTGCGTGGCACGAGTGGTACCGGACCTGAGGATATTTTTTGGCAGCCTACGCAGCACCTCTACATATATGCCTATTCCCTGCTGACGAGAGGTAACAACCTCGAAACACGTGTCCAGGGATGGCCAACGCGACAGTGATTTTTTGCTCAAGACCTTGGCAGAGGCGCACCCGCTGATGCTTACTTCATGGACCACAATGCTTTGGGGCAACACGCTGATAGGACAAGCAGTGTGCGACCAATTGGACTTTCTTTTATATTCAAGCTCCCTTGAGCTGGTGGGGCTGACGAGCCCGGGTTACGTACCTGCGTGCCACGAGTGGTACCGGACCTGGGGATATTTTTTGTCAGCCTGCGCAGCACCCCTACATATATGCCTATTCCCTGCTGAGAGGTAACAACCTCGAAACACGTGTCCAGGGATGGCCAACGCGACAGTGATTTTTTGCTCAAGACCCTGGCAGAGGCGCACCCGCTGATGCTTACTTCATGGACCACAATGCTTTGAGGCAACACGCTGATAGGACAAGCAGTGTGCGACCAATTGGACTTTCTTTTATATTCAAGCTCCCTTGAGCTGGTGGGCTGACGAGCCCGGGTTACGCACCTGCGTGCCACGAGTGGTACCGGACCTGAGGATATTTTTTGGCAGCCTACGCAGCACCCGTACATATATGCCTATTCCCTGCTGACGAGAGGTAACAACCTCCAAACACGTGTCCAGGGATGGCCAACGCGACAGTGATTTTTTTGCTCAAGACCCTGGCAGAGGCGCACCCGCTGATGCTTACTTCATGGACCACAATGCTTTGGGGCAACACGCTGATAGGACAAGCAGTGTGCGACCAATTGGACTTTCTTTTATATTCAAGCTCCCTTGAGCTGGTGGGGCTGACGAGCCCGGGTTACGTACCTGCGTGCCACGAGTGGTACCGGACCTGAGGATATTTTTTGTCAGCCTGCGCAGCACCCCTACATATATGCCTATTCCCTGCTGAGAGGTAACAACCTCGAAACACGTGTCCAGGGATGGCCAACGCGACAGTGATTTTTTGCTCAAGACCCTGGCAGAGGCGCACCCGCTGATGCTTACTTCATGGACCACAATGCTTTGGGGCAACACGCTGATAGGACAAGCAGTGTGCGACCAATTGGACTTTCTTTTATATTCAAGCTCCCTTGAGCTGGTGGGGCTGACGAGCCCGGGTTACGCACCTGCGTGCCACGAGTGGTCCCGGACCTGAGGATATTTTTTTGGCAGCCTACGCAGCACCCCTACATACATGCCTATTCCCTGCTGACGAGAGGTAACAACCTCGAAACACGTGTCCAGAGATGGCCAACGAGACAGTGATTTTTTGCTCAAGACCTTGGCAGAGGCGCACCCGCTAATGCTTACTTCATGGACCACAATGCTTTGGGGCAACACGCTGATAGGACAAGCAGTGTGCGACCAATTGGACTTTCTTTTATATTCAAGCTCCCTTGAGCTGGTGGGGCTGACGAGCCCGGGTTACGCACCTGCGTGCCATGAGTGGTACCGGACCTGAGGATATTTTTTGGCAGCCTACGCAGCAGCCCTACATATATGCCTATTCCCTGCTGACGAGAGGTAACAACCTCGAAACACGTGTCCAGGGATGGCCAACGCGACAGTGATTTTTTGCTCAAGACCCTGCCAGAGGCGCACCCGCTGATGCTTACTTCATGGGCCACAATGCTTTGGGGCAACACGCTGATAGGACAAACAGTGTGCGACCAATTGTACTTTCTTTTATATTCAAGCTCCCTTGAGCTGGTGGTGCTGACGAGCCCGGGTTACGCACCGGCGTGCCACGAGTGGTACTGGACCTGAGGATATTTTTTGGCAGCCTATGCAGCACCCCTACATATATGCCTATTCCCTGCTGACGAGAGGTAACAACCTCGAAACACGTGTCAAGGGATGGCCAACGCGACAGTGATTTTTTGCTCAAGACCCTGGCAGAGGCGCACCCGCTGATGCTTACTTCATGGACCACAATGCTTTGGGGCAACACGCTGATAGGACAAGCAGTGTGCGACCAATTGGACTTTCTTTTATATTCAAGCTCCCTTGAGCTGGTGGGGCTGACGAGCCCGGGTTACGTACCTGCGTGCCACGAGTGGTACCGGACCTGAGGATATTTTTTGTCAGCCTGCGCAGCACCCCTACATATATGCCTATTCCCTGCTGAGAGGTAACAACCTCGAAACACGTGTCCAGGGATGGCCAACGCGACAGTGATTTTTTGCTCAAGACCCTGGCAGAGGCGCACCCGCTGATGCTTACTTCATGGACCACAATGCTTTGGGGCAACACGCTGATAGGACAAGCAGTGTGCGACCAATTGGACTTTCTTTTATATTCAAGCTCCCTTGAGCTGGTGGGGCTGATGAGCCCGGGTTACGCACCTGCGTGCCACGAGTGGTCCCGGACCTGAGGATATTTTTTTGGCAACCTACGCAGCACCCCTACATATATGCCTATTCCCTGCTGACGAGAGGTAACAACCTCGAAACACGTGTCCAGGGATGGCCAACGAGACAGTGATTTTTTGCTCAAGACCTTGGCAGAGGCGCACCCGCTAATGCTTACTTCATGGACCACAATGCTTTGGGGCAACACGCTGATAGGACAAGCAGTGTGCGACCAATTGGACTTTCTTTTATATTCAAGCTCCCTTGAGCTGGTGGGGCTGACGAGCCCGGGTTACGCACCTGCGTGCCACGAGTGGGACCGGACCTGAGGATATTTTTTGGCAGCCTACGCAGCAGCCCTACATATATGCCTATTCCCTGCTGACGAGAGGTAACAACCTCGAAACACGTGTCCAGGGATGGCCAACGCGACAGTGATTTTTTGCTCAAGACCCTGCCAGAGGCGCACCCGCTGATGCTTACTTCATGGGCCACAATGCTTTGGGGCAACACGCTGATAGGACAAACAGTGTGCGACCAATTGTACTTTCTTTTATATTCAAGCTCCTTTGAGCTGGTGGTGCTGACGAGCCCGGGTTACGCACCGGCGTGCCACGAGTGGTACTGGACCTGAGGATATTTTTTGGCAGCCTATGCAGCACCCCTACATATATGCCTATTCCCTGCTGACGAGAGGTAACAACCTCGAAACACGTGTCCAGGGATGGCCAACGCGACAGTGATTTTTTGCTCAAGACCCTGGCAGAGGCGCACCCGCTGATGCTTACTTCATGGATCACAATGCTTTGGGGCAACACGCTGATAGGACAAGCATCGTGCGACCAATTGGACTTTTTTTTAAAATTCAAGCTCCCTTGAGCTGGTGGGGCTGACTAGCCCGGGTTACGCACCTGAGGATATTTTTTGGCAGCCTACGCAGCACCCCTACATCTATGCCTATTCCCTGCTGACGAGAGGTAACAACCTCGAAACACGTGTCCAGGGATGGCCAACGCGACAGTGATTATTTGCTCAAGACCATGGCAGAGGCGCACCCGCTGATGCTTACTTCATGGACCACAATGCTTTGCGGCAACACGCTGATAGGACAAGCAGTGTGCGACCAATTGGACTTTCTTTTATATTCAAGCTTCCTTGAGCTGGTGGGGCTGACGAGCCCGGGTTACGCACCTGCGTGCCACGAGTGGTACCGGACCTGAGGATATTTTTTGGCAGCCTACGCAGCACCCCTACATATATGCCTATTCCCTGCTGACGAGAGGTAACAACCTCGAAACACGTGTCCAGGGATGGCCAACGCGACAGTGATTTTTTGCTCAAGACCCTGGCAGAGGCACACCCGCTGATGCTTACTTCATGGACCACAATGCTTTGGGGCAACACGCTGATAGGACAAGCAGTGTGCGACCAATTGGACTTTCTTTTATATTCAAGCTCCCTTGAGCTGGTGGGGCTGACGAGCCCGGGTTACGCACCTGCGTGCCACGAGTGGTACCGGACCTGAGGATATTTTTTGGCAGCCTACGCGGCACCTCTACATATATACATATTCCCTGCTGACGAGAGGTAACAACCTCGAAACACGTGTCCAGGGATGGCCAACGCGACAGTGATTTTTTGCTCAAGACCCTGGCAGAGGCGCACCCGCTGATGCTTACTTCATGGACCACAATGCTTTGGGGCAACACGCTGATAGGACAAGCAGTGTGCGACCAATTGGACTTTCTTTTATATTCAAGCTCCCTTGAGCTGGTGGGGCTGACGAGCCCGGGTTACGTACCTGAGGATATTTTTTGTCAGCCTGCGCAGCACCCCTACATATATGCCTATTCCCTGCTGAGAGGTAACAACCTCGAAACACATGTGTTACATCTTGCTCAAGCTTTACATTTCCATTACTTAGATTTCCCCATTGCTTAGCCACTGCATCTAATAGAATGTTTGATGTCATACTAGAATGTTGAGTACCTGACTGCTCTGGGTAGAGGCAGTTGATGGCAGACAGGCTGAGCGAGAGAAGAACTGCTCCTGGTGGGATTTTTATCATTATATCTATTAATCAATTAACTTGAATTAATCTACAATAAATTATATTTACTTTACTTACTGGATTCAAGAACATTATTTGTTACAAATTGTCGAGGAGGTACAGAACAGAACCTATGCGTGGAAAAAGGACTCTTTTAATGAAATACTACTGCAACCAAGAAACTACTTAAGCCGGAAAAGAATAGGTAAATTTACAGAAACGCCCTGCTTAGCCCCACCAGTGTCCCCAGCCATCTGGACAGCCTGCTATCCCAGGGTGTTTAAGTTCTGACTGCGTGATTTGAACTAAGAACTTGAATCTATTCTCATATAAAGCTTTTAATTGAAAAAACGTGAAGAAAACCATTAAGATTTAAACCGTTTTACCTAATTTGTCAAGAACTTTTAAAAAGAAATATGTGCCATGTTTGGGAAAACATCCCTTTGCCATCTTCTATAGTGAATAGAGGTGCAACATTCAGTTGCATTAAACATTTAAAAAGGTTGAGCAGCGTGAGAATGGACATAAAGGTTTTGCTTTCACCTCTTTGTGGTAAATAAAATATTACCCTGGCAGAAATTCTAGGCATTAACAAAGTATCATGCATCAAATGAGAGACAGGATCCGTGGTGTCCAAGTTAAAATGGGCTTTATTCCAATAACTCGAGTCAAAGGGAGAATCAGTTCCATCACCACAGAGGCTCAGGAAGGGTCATCTAACAATTATTTACTGAACATGGGTTATATACATTTTATCTTGTACATAGGACGTAGGAAGGAACGCTCGAGGCAGAGCAGAGAAAGAAAGAGATAAGAACATGTGGGTGTACACTTTGATGAGTCATAGGTAGGTGATAGGTAGGTGTCATACGTGGGTGGGTACTTAGAGGAGGAGTTTGGATAGCTAGCTGGAACTATGCCCTAATTGTGCAACTTTGAGCATGACGTGCAATTGACGTGTAACTGGGAGGAAGCTGACTTGCAACCTAGTAGAGAGATCTCTTGTGTCAAGGCGACCAGCACATCTAGTACAAATGATATCTAGAGTCAGGGGATGTATTATCTGATTATTCGTTCATTGCATGAGGGCTGTGAGCTCTTCTATGGATGCATGCACTGTGATTCACTTAAATAGAGACAGAATGGCTGGGCCCTATCTATGCAGATGGGTTCTGTGTACCTTCTTCACCAGACTGTAATGTGATTCTGTAAAGCAAACAGATAACCACAAAAAGGGTTCTGTACGATATTTATTTAAAAGTGCACAATGTAAAATACATGGGCCTTTATGTTAGCTTAACTTTTGGGAAACTTGATGACAGGCATTTCTAATGCAGGACATGAATGTAGAGGCCTAGTGATTCAGGCCACTACAGGGAATATGCATGGATGACATGCACACACATGTAACATAGGGTATACGTAGGGGGCATCTTGGTCAGGCAAAATTTCATTTTCCACATTCCCTCCTTGTCCCCTACTTAACCCTTTAGGATACATCTATATTCATGAGACCGTATAGTTCATCATACAGAATCATTTGTTCATCTTTAACTCTTTGTTTACGTGGATGGGGAATACATGCAGTGGCACACAGGCCGCAAATCGCCGGGCCACACTGCAGACAGAGACAGCAACCAAATACCATAAGTAGGGCCATTCCTAGGAAGGACATGACCTTCCATCCCCAAGCTGATATTATACCCCAGAACCAACTGGACCAAGTCCATGTGCCTGGGTCTTGATGTATGGCATGAGCAATTTTGTGGAGCCTTGTTATTGCTTCGTACACAGATGGTGCATTATCTGGGATGAAAATGCAACAACTAGATCGGATGACTCTACAAGCTCCGCCCCTATCCGCCAAGATGACGTCTAGAACGAGGCGGTTTTGAAGAACGACAAGTCTAATAGCAGACTGTTCCTGGGTCAAGTTTGCCAGGGCAGATGCAGTTACATTCACTACTGCTTCCAGGGTTCTTGTTAATTTGCGTATCAGCTTACTATTTTAGACGGGACCTATGAAGAAAAAGAATCCTTTGTTGAAATCTGTATATTGCTCCCAAGTTGTTTCAGTCTGATCGATCTCTGCGGAATCTGTCTCTCTCTTTTGTCTAACATGTTCTAGTCGTGAATCTCTATGATAATTTGATGGGGCTAGAAAAACGGGTGGCAATAAGAATGCTATATAACAAGTCCCACCCCAGTCTAAGGGCAGATGTACATAGGCTGTCTGACCACAAATGAAATAGGTATGGCGTGATGTTTTGAAAGAAGAAAGTCCTTTATCATTAAACTCCACTACAGTGTTACACTCGCTGTGTCCCATAAGTACTGAGCCTTTCTTACTAACACATAAATCACCTTTTGCTGGTAGAACTGAAATAAACGGTGGACCTGTATTTTGCTTGGGCTGAACATTTAACATTATAAAATTAACAGATGCATTTCCCTGCTCGTACTCTTCATTCTCTAAATCAGTTCCCTTCCTTTGGGGGAATCCGTCTTTGTCTGGAGAGCATGCTTCATTCATTACTTTATTCAGGTTTCCATATATCCAGCCACCTGGATAAGCTATGTACCTTCTATCTATTGAGGTCATTAGAGCAAACCATGCTCCACATGAACCATTGTGTGAGAACGGTAAAGGGTAGAAGGGCAGAACTCCCTTCGTTTCTTGATAAGGAGGCAGTTGGCCACATACCCAGCAATCAGTTGCATTGCTGGTCTGGTGAGAATGGTGTAACATTCGAATAAATGTATTGTTACGTAGTGCAAGTCGATATGATAATTCATGAGGTGGCAGTTCACTAAATGTATTCTCTGCGGTGCTATTACTGGAAGAATGTATATGTGAGGAAATGGGAAAGAAAACATGTAGCAATAAACTGATACCAATTATAACAATGCACAGAATAAAAAAAATTATCAAGGTAACTATACATCTACTGCGTAATATCTTGCAGTATTTTTCCTTCTTATTTCTCTTCTTGCTATTCTCATATGTGATCTTATACATGTCAGAAATCAAGTCTAACCGATTCACCACCGGGTGGGCTTAAACAATTAAACTACGTCTGACTTACTAGATCGCAACTTAAACCTATACTCCTGCTGTGGAGTCTTTTCTAGCAAAGGTCAGTGTTCTTTATAAAAGCTCCAAAGTTCCAAAGTTCCAAATAGTCCAAAGTATCTTTTGTAGTGATGAAGGTGAGTTCGGCCTTTACGTCCTTCCACCAACTTCGGCGTCTTCCAACGTGGCTCAAGGGGACTTGAACAATCAAAATTCCAGATGCGTACAAAATTCTCGGGGACAATGGCGTGTTCCTTGACCTGGGTGTTGTCAGGGAAGGCAGCAGCAACCTGTGAACAACAAGAGAGTAGTGTAGACATCAAGGAAGCCAGGTAATCTGTCAGCATGTTACTGTCAACATCAGGTATTTTCTTTGGCATAGGCGTACCCCACATATTTGGCGGTCTACCGAACACTACTTCATAAGGAGATAGGCCTGTTCTGGAATGAGCTACCATACGCATGTAAAAGAGGGCAACCGGCAAGGCCACCATCCAATCCACGCCTTTTTCTGTACAGATCTCAGCAACTTTTGTCTTAATTGTCTGATTATGTCTTTCTACAAGGCCTGCTGTTTCTGGGTGTCTTACACAATGGAATTTCCAAGTATATCCTAACAGAAGAGACACTTGTTTCATTAATTCAGAAGAGAATGGCTGACCGTTATCTGAATAGATCACACGAGGTAATCCATACCTAGGGAAGTACTCACGCACTAACTGTCTGGCTGTTGTGTCACAGCAGTATAATTTGGAACTGGATATGCTTCTGTCCATCTAGATAGTGCACACACAACTACTAAGACATACTTGTAATCTCTACATCTGTCCATTTGGATATAATCCATCTGGAGAACTTCAAAAGGGTGGTCAGGAGGATGAAATCCGCCTTGATCCACCGGAATGCCTTTACCTGGATTGAACTGACAACAGATCATACATGTTCGCATATTCTGTAAGCTGTCTAACATTGCTTTTTCTCTTAAGCGTGCGGGACTATGTGTTGTGTTTATGATTATTTGTACCATAGAATCTGAAAGAGACCATGTACTTTTTCGCTTAGTCATCCAACCTTGGTCAGTCTGAACCCCTCCTTGTTCAGTCCACTTCTTTATCTCATCTGTAGTGTAATGTGTCTGTATGTCGAGTACATCTTGTGTAGGGTCCCTGACTGTCATACTTTTTGTCAATAACGGTACCTCTGTCCTTGTCGTGTCTGTTGGTGTCTGTGCTGTAAGTTTAGCTGTTCGGTCTGCCAGGTCATTACCCTGGGAAATGATGTCTGTAACTTTGGTGTGAGCTTTGCACTTCAGGATAGAAATGGCTGTAGGTAAATGTATGGCTTCCAACAGGGCTTGAATAAGTTGGCCGTGCTGAATCATGGTCCCATGGGAGGTCAAAAAACCTCTCTCTTGCCACAGGACCCCAAAATCATGAACTACGCCATAGGCATATTGTGAGTCTGTATAAATGTTCACTTTCAAGTGCTTAGCTCTTATGAAGGCTTGCGTCAGAGCGATGAGCTCCGCTGCTTGTGCTGACAGTGTGTCTATTTTTTCTTGCAGGATTCAGAATGTTACAACGTCTGATCTCTATGTGTGGCTGAAATAATGTCAGTTCATATCCTGTCAGTCTCGCTACAGTCAAATGTAAAAATAAATAAAAATAAAAAAGCATAAAATGTTTACTGTGACATGGAGTCGCTAAAACTGGCGCGTGACATAATGCTCTTTTTAATTCCTCAAATGCCAAGGTGTGTTCTTGTGTCCTAGGGAGTACAGTCAGAGTGGCTGCCTCCTGTGTAGTTAACTGTATGAGTGGTTGGCTAGATATGCATACTGGGGAATCCATTGCCTACAGTAAGAAGTGAGGCCAATAAAGGCACGTACTTCCTTTTGTGTCTTGGGCTGTGAAAGGTTAGTAATGACCTGTATGTGATCTTGTGTTAGCTGTCCACCCTCCTTGGAAAGCAAGTGTCCTTGCACACCACTTGCTTTTCACAGAATTGCATTGGGGCCTTGTGCCCCTTGTCAGCCAGAAAATGTAGAACCGTCAGTGATGCAGTTTCGCACTCTTTGTCTGATCGTGCTGTAACCAGGATGTCGTCTACGTACTGTATCAGTCCTGTGTTGGCAGGCATGTGAATACTGTCTAGCCTTTCCTTTAGTGTCTGACTGTAGATGCTAGGGCTCACTGTCAACAATCTAGCAAAAATGATTTATATAAAAATAAAAAAATAAATAAAAATGAATTTTCAATTCAAAAGCACAATTTTTTTATTTTGGGGAAACCTCTTTCCAAAAGCTCTGCAGTTTAAAAAAATCCTACTCTAAATCTTGGGAACAGTATGACCATACTACCTACAATATGTTCTCTAAATGTATTTGAATACAATCCAAATTATTCTAGCATAGACAGATGGGCTGGAGCCTAGCTACTCCTCACCTCTGTGAGAAACAGCCCCTCCCTTTTGAAAGATGTCCGCGCTCGGAGTTTTGAATCAACTCCAAGCCGGCTTCACTGTGATCTAAAATTGAATGACTGCCAAATGCTGAACTCATTGCAAGAGCAAGACTCCTGCCAAGTATGCTGTTTACACTACTGAGGGAAAAACTTATTCATTTGCAAGCGTGACTTATCTGAAGTCAATGAAGCTTTTAGTGTTGACTGTAAGGAAGAACAATTTTTTGTACACAAGTCAGAGGGGCTGGGGAGGTAACTTCGCTACGAACTCACTCCTTGCTCACCTACCCCTCCCCTCAGAGCCAGGAACTGGCTCAGTGTCAAACATCACTAAGAGGAGACAAGCCTCTCACTCGTCTCTGCTTCTCTAAAATTGGGTCGCTGCCAACGCTGAGCTCATTGAAAGAGCCAAGCGTCTGCCAAGTTTCATAAAGAGTGAGCTGCAAGCCTCCTCCCTCCACATTCGAAGGAAGCTAATGTAAGTCGGAGCAGTAGCCCTCCCTTTACATAAACATTTCTCTGCGGCTCATCACGGAGGCTCTGAGAGCTGAGAACAGCTGCCAAGTTACTGAAGACAGAGCTCGGTCTCGTCCGCGGAAAAGAATTGGAGTATGGCCAATAATAACAAGACAGGCACGGCAAGAGGAAAAAAACCCTCCCTTTACATAAACATATACTGGAAGCCAGGACCTTCAAGGTCAAAAAACACATTCTCTGTAATTCAAAACATATCTGTACCCAGGCCAGAACCATTATTCTCTAATTTCACTGAAGCCAATTTAAAACGTGGTAAAAAGCATTCTAAAATCAGTAATTAATAAGGACATATTTTCTGTAACTAAGTGACATGCTAGCACTTTAAAATAATTCTGTACTGCTACTTAAAAGCTCCACTTTCTAATAAACACTTTTGTCTAACTAATTCAGCTAGAAGGCAAGACATTTGAAACATGGGCATTTGTTTAGCAGGCAAATTAACACACAAATATGGGACAATTTGCTTCTGCACACAAGGCTATGCATTTTGCATTTGAGAAAAAGAAACGAATTATCATGGACTGTTGGGTTGGGACTGTTCTCTGCATACATCAATTGAAGTGTCTCCACTAAATGTTTATCTGTAACCATCTGTGTAAGCATTGCAGCCTAACTGACCTCTGAATCAGACATAATAAATCCTATTTTCCAAGTCTTGTTTAATGAATACTGCTTTTACTGTGCAAGATTATACCTTTCTATCAGCAGCCTGTCAAAGTACATAGGTGAGCCTTGAAACTAAATTCAAATTAAACTAATGTAGGGGACACATAGCAATGCATTAAGATGGTAGTGTATTATAGCTATCAAAAAGGGCCACGTTCATTAATTTACAAATAGCCACTTTCCTAAGTGAGTGGGATAACTGTCACACGCTATTCTAAAGGGCAGCTTGCATTGGGAAAAATATTCTGTAGAAACATTCCTATTTAAAAAAAAACACACGGTTGCAGTACACTAATTAAAAGCACATTCTCTAATGGGTCTATTCTATAATTTCTTCTCAACCGTGAAAAACATTAAAGCACTCTCCGTGTAAAAACCCTTATCTCAATAAGACTGGTTTATTTACAACTACCGACCTCTGAGCCAAACACATTAAATCAAGTGTTCCAAGGCAAACCCTTTACAAATACACTTCTTTACTCTCCATGCAAGATTTTACCATTCAATCTGCAAACTGACAAAGCACATAGGCAGACCCAGAATGAAAAATTAAAGAAACCTTTATCTCAATTTTCAGAAATACGCCCATTGGATAACATGGCAAATCGCACCTCCCCACAAAACATGCTTTTTCCACCACTTCCACAGCTCAGATCCCTTTCAAATTTTGCATCACAGTAGTCCAAGCTATTCCCTAAATCCTCACCAAAAAGCAACCAAATCCCTCCACTGGAACGGGTACGAATTTCCGCTCAAAAACACGCCCCCCGCAAACACCAAAAAACGCCAAAATCCCTCAACACTTTGTTAAACAGCATGTTAAAACAAATACTGCCTACTCAGTACAAGATATTAACTCTTTGGCAGCTGAAGCACAATCATTCCCCAATGACTGCAGTACATGGGAAAGTCATGAACTCATCTCTCCACGTTATCACATAACACGTACACACATCTTCAAAACATTTTCTCTAAGCACTTGAAAGAGATCCAGCTCTCTCCTGACTAACGTAATGATAACAAGCTCTGCACAAAACATAACCACATGGCGCTATTCACAAGCCATATTTACAAGAAACTCAACATGTCACAAAAATGACACGCTATTCACAAGGCAAATTTACAAGGCGCTATTTACAAGGAACTCCACAGTAAACTTATAGCTCCAACTCTAACTCTAGCTAGTTCTTCTGAGAGGACGTTATTCTTTTTCTTTGGCTTTTTCCTCTGCTAGTTTATTTCTCTCTACTTTGTTGAATTCTTTCTCTGTTCTCCTATGTGACTCTTTGCGCCATAACTCAATAGCGTCTTTCTGAGAGGGTCTTGACTTCTTTTATACATATCATGACCAGGTGTATCTCTTGGCGGGATGTTAACTGACTCTTCTGGTATACCTTTCCTGATCCCTATCTGACGTAATTTTGAAAACAGTGGCATGTTTGAAATCAATACAATGAAAACACAATACACAAGAATAGACTGAAACAATCAACAATCATTCATACAAGAAACATTATAACACTAAAACAGACACAGTCTAACCTGATACATGGAATAAAACATGTACTTGAAAACAATAAACTTTGTGCACTGGAATACAGTACAACCATACCGGTCCCAAAAAATGAGACACGTCTTTACCGGGCCCACGTTTAACCGTGGACCCGTCTTGACCGTTCTCATTTAAAATGAGCCCGTCTTGAAACTTGATACATTCCCCATAGTGGTACTCACCGGGAAAGCAGAACTTGAAACTTGAAGGCCTCGGAAACTTGACTTGACTACGCTTGCGCCTTGGAACAGGTGGACCTCTGGAGACCTCGGACCTTGCTCTCTCACGGGCTGGGCTCTGGTTGAGACAATCCGCGTTCCTCACCGCCTCGCATGGATGCCTGGTCGCAGTCCGTCCTCCTCCTGGGCCTGAGGGAGTAGCGGGAAATCCCGATGGTGTGCGCACTTGAAGTCCGTCACGGCTGTAGAAGGGGGCAAAGACTAGACCCACAACTCCGGCGAGTGGGGAAAGGGATATGTCCCTATTCGGGCGCCAAATTATGTGGTAAATAAAATATTACCCTGGCAGAATTTCTAGGCATTAACAAAGTATCATGCATCAAATGAGAGACAGGATCCGTGGTGTCCAAGTTAAAATGGGCTTTATTCCAATAACTCGAGTCAAAGGGAGAATCAGTTCCATCACCACAGAGGCTCAGGAAGGGTCATCTAACAATTATTTACTGAACATGGGTTATATACATTTTATCTTGTACATAGGACGTAGGAAGGAACGCTCGAGGCAGAGCAGAGAAAGAAAGAGATAAGAACATGTGGGTGTACACTTTGATGAGTCATAGGTAGGTGATAGGTAGGTGTCATAGGTGGGTGGGTACTTAGAGGAAGAGTTTGGATAGCTAGCTGGAACTATGCCCTAATTGTGCAACTTTGAGCATGACGTGCAATTGACGTGTAACTGGGAGGAAGCTGTCTTTCAACCTAGTAGAGAGATCTCTTGTGTCAAGGCGACCAGCACATCTAGTACAACTGATATCTAGAGTCAGGGGATGTATTATCTGATTATTCGTTCATTGCATGAGGGCTGTGAGCTCTTCTATGGATGCATGCACTGTGATTCACTTAAATAGAGACAGAATGGCTGGGCCCTATCTATGCAGATGGGTTCTGTGTACCTTCTTCACCAGACTGTAATGTGATTCTGTAAAGCAAACAGATAACCACAAAAAGGGTTCTGTACGATATTTATTTAAAAGTGCACAATGTAAAATACTGGGCCTTTATGTTAGCTTAACTTTTGGGAAACTTGATGACAGGCATTTCTAATGCAGGACATGAATGTAGAGGCCTAGTGATTCAGGCCACTACAGGGAATATGCATGGATGACATGCACACACATGTAACATAGGGTATACGTAGGGGGCATCTTGGTCAGGCAAAATTTCATTTTCCACATAAACACAAAATGCTGTATCTGCTGTGTTTTCCGTTTTGGCATCTGTGAGCGGAGAACTGTGTGCGCTGTATTCCATGATTTCAACAACGGATTTTCGAGCATTTCAAACCTGTGTTATTCCCTAAGATCCTTTGCTGATTTTTGGCACAATTCTTACTTTTCAATTCTTGGGACGTTTTAAAAGATAACAACCACACGACTTATGTGAGCAATGGCTCGAGCGCTTACAAAGATTATTGAGCCTGGTCATCACCTTCACAATGTTAATTTTGAAAAGCGCGTGTGTGCAAAGTAACTCTTTTTACCTAAGATTGTACACTCACCGTCTTGGTGGAAATGACGGTTGATCGTCGAATTGCCAGCAGCGATCTTCTCTCAATCCCCACTACCATACGTTTGATGACGTATTTGGAAGGCATCGGGGAGTTGGTGATTCCTTTGCCTCACGTTCTGCCTTGTGATTTGATCCTGCTGTGACGTCAGGATTGCCGACGCTGCCACTGTCCGATTGTCAGCACGCCCTCACCGTGAACCATCCGGTGGATACATGACAACGTGACGCCATTTTAGGGAATGTTTTTTGTTTTCTGCTGTGAATTGCCTGTTGTTCACGAATACGGATACCAATAAAGTTAATAAGAAAACGACGGAGATCCCTGCTATTCACATTTCAGAAGAGACATTGACCTTTTCATTAATAACGTCTAAGAACACAAGCAGTCATCTGTCTACAGTGCTATATACAGCGTTAACACCGTTCTTCTTCACACAAGTGACTGAACTTCAACAAGTATCTGTTAGTAATAATCTACATGGACACTGGAAAAGAAGTCTTATCAATCTGCATTGGATGAGTTCTGCACTTCTCGGGTGAGAGAGTTCGCTCACCGGCGTAATATTAACTTGTTTTCTTTGCAGGGATATTTGTCTTCATGCTTTTATAAGGCAGCGTGTTTTTATTTATGGTGTAGTTGTTAGCTGGGTTTTGGAATTAGTTCAATTATAAAAATCCTTTAGTTTGGGTACCTTGGATACGATATTCAATGGGAGCCATGTTATGCTCAACGTAGGTTGATGTGCCCTATCATTTTATTCAGATTTCTGGTTTTAGTTAATCATAGAGTGAGCCATTATTATGCTCAACTTTTAATTGTAGTGCTAAATTTATGTTAATTTACTTTTATTGAATTGAGCCACGTATGTGCTCAACTTTTATTGGAGGTGCTCAATTTGTTATTTCTCGTGATTATTTGCAGATATGTTTGATATCTATATGCTGTTTTGAACCACCATTTAGGTGCTCAATTTCTATTGAGGTGTTCAATATTATTCATTCTTGCTTTTGATGTACCAAATTATATAGTGCTCTAAAATATTAGAGGAGTTCACATGTGTTACTGAGTAGAGTCATGTATTTTCTTTTATTGTTGTGAACCACTATATGCTCAAAAAAATTTCAGGTGTTCTTTTCAGAGGATTAGTTGTCCTAGTGTTGGATTTAATGAATATGTAATTTACGGAGCCACATCTGTGCTCAAATTGAGGCGCTCCAGTTCTTGATATAAACTCTGAGGAGTTGGGATTTATTGAATATGTAGTTTGAGGAGCCACATTAGTGCTCATTTTGAGGTGCTCCAATTTTCTTAGTTTGAGGAGCCACATTAGTGCTCATTTTGAGGTGCTCCATTTGTTTGATATGAACTCTGAGGAATTCAATTGTTCTATTGTTATGGAGAGCCGTAGTTGCTCAATTTTCTTGTTATGGACTCTGAGGAGTTCCATTGTTCAATGTTGTTAAAAGCCGCAAGTTACTCTATCTGGCTTATATGTAAATTTTATCTGACCCATCCATTTATTCTTATGGATGTTATTGTGTATTATATCCATATTTTCCATTCTAGTGGATTTTATTAAGTTATGCATATAATCCATATTTTTCATTCTAGTGGATAATTTTCTTAAGGAAGGGGATGGGGCCTTTAGATTTAAAAGGTCATTAAATACGAAAATGAAATCCTTCTTGTATTTCATCTGCTAATTAAGAATGCAATATAATGTGTTCCTTTGGTCATTATATTTTAAAATGAAAATGCAATCCATCTTATATTTCAATTGTTATATTTATGAATACAATGCAATTTATTCTATTATCTTTAATTGTTGTTTTATAAGGAAGGGGGATGTGTTACATCTTGCTCAAGCTTTACATTTCCCTTACTTAGATTTCCCCATTGCTTAGCCACTGCATCTAATAGAATGTTTGATGTCATACTAGAATGTTGAGTACCTGACTGCTCTGGGTAGAGGCAGTTGATGTCAGACAGGCTGAGCGAGAGAAGAACTGCTCCTGGTGGGATTTTTATCATTATATCTATTAATCAATTAACTTGAATTAATCTACAATAAATTATATTTACTTTACATACTGGATTCAAGAACATTATTTGTTACAACGTGTCCAGGGATGGCCAACGCGACAGTGATTTTTTGCTCAAGACCCTGACAGAGGCGCACCCGCTGATGCTTACTTCATGGACCACAATGCTTTGGGGCAACACGCTGATAGGACAAGCAGTGTGCGACCAATTGGACTTTCTTTTATATTCAAGCTCCCTTGAGCTGGTGGGGCTGACGAGCCCGGGTTACGCACCTGCGTGCCACGAGTGGTACCGGACCTGAGAATATTTTTTGGCAGCCTACGCAGCACCCCTACATATATGCCTATTCCCTGCTGACGAGAGGTAACAACCTCGAAACACGTGTCCAGGGATGGCCAACGAGACAGTGATTTTTTGCTCAAGACCTTGGCAGAGGCGCACCCGCTAATGCTTACTTCATGGACCACAATGCTTTGGGGCAACACGCTGATAGGACAAGCAGTGTGCGACCAATTGGACTTTCTTTTATATTCAAGCTCCCTTGAGCTGGTAGGGCTGACGAGCCCCGGTTACGTACCTGCGTGCCACGAGTGGTACCGGACCTGAGGATATTTTTTGGCAGCCTACGCAGCAGCCCTACATATATGGCTATTCCCTGCTGACGAGAGGTAACAACCTCGAAACACGTGTCAAGGGATGGCCAATGCGACAGTGATTTTTTGCTCAAGACCCTGGCAGAGGCGCACCCGCTGATGCTTACTTCATGGACCACAATGCTTTGGGGCAACACGCTGATAGGACAAGCAGTGTGCGACCAATTGGAATTTTTTTTATATTCAAGCTCCCTTGAGCTGGTGGGGCTGACAAGCCCGGGTTACGCACCTGAGGATATTTTTTGGCAGCCTACGCAGCACCCCTACATATATGCCTATTCCCTGCTGACGAGAGGTAACAACCTCGAAACACGTGTCCAGTGATGGCCAACGCAACAGTGATTTTTTGCTCAAGACCCTGGCAGAGGCGCACCCGCTGATGCTTACTTCATGGACCACAATGCTTTGGGCAACACGCTGATAGGACAAGCAGTGTGCGACCAATTGGACTTTCTTTTATATTCAAGCTCCCTTGAGCTGGTGGGGCTGACGAGCCCGGGTTATGCACCTGCGTGCCACTAGTGGTACCGGACCTGAGGATATTTTTGGGCAGCCTACGCAGCACCCCTACATATATGCCTATTCCCTGCTGACGAGAGGTAACAACCTCGAAACACGTGTCCAGTGATGGCCAACGCGACAGTGATTTTTTGCTCAAGATCCTGGCAGAGGCGCACCCGCTGATGCTTACTTCATGGACCACAATGCTTTGGGGCAACACGCTGATAGGACAAGCAGTGTGCGACCAATTGGACTTTCTTTTATATTCAAGCTCCCTTGAGCTGGTGGGGCTGACGAGCCCGGGTTACGCACCTGCGTGCCACGAGTGGTACCGGACCTGAGGATTTTTTTTGGCAGCCTACACAGCACCCCTACATATATGCCTATTCCCTGCTGACGAGAGGTAACAACCTCGAAACACGTGTCCAGGGATGGCCAACGTGACAGTGATTTTTTGCTCAAGACTCTGGCAGAGGCGCACCCGCTGATGCTTACTTCATGGACCGCAATGCTTTGGGGCAACACGCTGATAGGACAAGCAGTGTGCGACCAATTGGGCTTTCTTTTATATTCAAGCTCCCTTGAGCTGGTGGGGCTGACGAGCCCGGGTTACGCACCTGCGTGCCACGAGTGGTACCGGACCTGAGGATATTTTTTGGCAGCCTACGCAGCACCCCTAAATATATGCCTATTCCCTGCTGACGAGAGGTAACAACCTCGAAACACGTGTCCAGGGATGGCCAACGCGACAGTGATTTTTTGCTCAAGACCCTGGCAGAGGCGCACCCGCTGATGCTTACTTCATGGACCACAATGATTTGGGGCAACACGCTGATAGGACAAGCAGTGCGCGACCAATTGGACTTTCTTTTATATTCAAGCTCCCTTGAGCTGGTGGGGCTGACGAGCCCGGGTTACGCACCTGCGTGCCACGAGTGGTACCGGACCTGAGGATATTTTTTGGCAGCCTACCCAGCACCCCTACATATATGCCTATTCCCTGCTGACGAGAGGTAACAACCTCGAAACACGTGTCCAGGGATGGCCAACGCGACAGTGATTTTTTGCTCATGACCCTGGCAGAGGCGCACCCGCTGATGCTTACTTCATGGACCACAATGCTTTGGGGCAACACGCTGATAGGACAAGCAGTGTGCGACCAATTGGACTTTCTTTTATATTCAAGCTCCCTTGAGCTGGTGGGGCTGACGAGCCCGGGTTACACACCTGCGTGACACGAGTGGTACCGGACCTGAGGATATTTTTTGGCAGCCTACGCAGCACCCCTACATATATTCCTATTTCTTGCTGACGAGAGGTAACAACCTCGAAACACGTGTCCAGGGATGGCCAATGTGACAGTGATTTTTTGCTCAAGACCCTGGCAGAGGCGCACCCGCTGATGCTTACTTCATGGACCACAATGCTTTGGGGCAACACGCTGATAGGACAAGCAGTGTGCGACCAATTGGACTTTCTTTTATATTCAAGCTCCCTTGAGCTGGTGGGGCTGACGATCCCGGATTACGCAACTGCGTGCCACGAGTGGTACCGGACCTGAGGATATTTTTTGGCAGCCTACGCAGCACCCCTACATATATGCCTATTCCCTGCTGACGAGAGGTAACAACCTCGAAACACATGTCCAGGGATGGCCAACGCGACAGTGATTTTTTGCTCAAGACCCTGGCAGAGGCCCACCCGCTGATGCTTACTTCATGGACCACAATGCTTTAGGGCAACATGCTGATAGGACAAGCAGTGTGCGACCAATTGGACTTTCTTTTATATTCAAGCTCCCTTGAGCTGGTGGGGCTGACGAGCCCGGGTTACGCACCTGCATGCCACGAGTGGTACCGGACCTGAGGATATTTTTTGGCAGCCTACGCAGCACCCCTACATATATGCCTATTCCCTGCTGACAAGAGGTAACGACCTCGAAACACGTGTCCAGGGATGGCCAACGCGACAGTGATTTTTTGCTCAAGACCCTGGCAGAGGCGCACCCGCTGATGCTTACTTCATGGACCACAATGCTTTGGGCAACACGCTGATAGGACAAGCAGTGTGCGACCAATTGGACTTTCTTTTATATTCAAGCTCCCTTGAGCTGGTGGGGCTGACGAGCCAGGGTTATGCACCTGTGTGCCACGAGTGGTACCGGACCTGAGGATATTTTTTGGCAGCCTACGCAGCACCCCTACATATATGCCTATTCCCTGCTGACGAGAGGTAACAACCTCGAAACACGTGTCCAGTGATGGCCAACGCGACAGTGATTTTTTGCTCAAGATCCTGGCAGAGGCGCACCCACTGATGCTTACTTCATGGACCACAATGCTTTGGGGCAACACACTGATAGGACAAGCAGTGTGCGACCAATTGGACTTTCTTTTATATTCAAGCTCCCTTGAGCTGGTGGGGCTGACGAGCCCGGGTTACGCACCTGCGTGCCACGAGTGGTACCGGACCTGAGGATTTTTTTTGGCAGCCTACACAGCACCCCTACATATATGCCTATTCCCTGCTGACGAGAGGTAACAACCTCGAAACACGTGTCCAGGGATGGCCAACGTGACAGTGATTTTTTGCTCAAGACTCTGGCAGAGGCGCACCCGCTGATGCTTACTTCATGGACCGCAATGCTTTGGGGCAACACGCTGATAGGACAAGCAGTGTGCGACCAATTGGACTTTCTTTTATATTCAAGCTCCCTTGAGCTGGTGGGGCTGACGAGCCCGGGTTATGCACCTGCGTGCCTCGAGTGGTACCGGACCTGAGGATATTTTTTGGCAGCCTACGCAGCACCCCTACATATATGCCTATTCCCTGCTGACGAGAGGTAACAACCTCGAAACACGTGTCCAGGGATGGCCAACGCAACAGTGATTTTTTGCTCAAGACCCTGGCAGAGGCGCACCCGCTGATGCTTACTTCATGTACCACAATGCTTTGGGGCAACACGCTGATAGGACAAGCAGTGTGCGACCAATTGGACTTTTTTTTATATTCAAGCTCCCTTCAGCTGGTGGGGCTGACGAGCCCGGGTTACGCACCTGCGTGCCACGAGTGGTACCGGACCTGAGGATATTTTTTGGCAGCCTACGCAGCACCCCTAAATATATGCCTATTCCCTGCTGACGAGAGGTAACAACCTCGAAACACATGTCCAGGGATGGCCAACGCAACAGTGATTTTTTGCTCAAGACCCTGGCAGAGGCGCACCCACTGATGCTTACTTCATGGACCACAATGCTTTGGGGCAACACGCTGATAGGACAAACAGTGCGCGACCAATTGGACTTTCTTTTATATTCAAGCTCCCTTGAGCTGGTGGGGCTGACGAGCCCGGGTTACGCACCTGCGTGCCACGAGTGGTACCGGACCTGAGGATATTTTTTGGCAGCCTACCTAGCACCCCTACATATATGCCTATTCCCTGCTGACGAGAGGTAACAACCTCGAAACACGTGTCCAGGGATGGCCAACGCGACAGTGATTTTTTGCTCATGACCCTGGCAGAGGCGCACCCGCTGATGCTTACTTCATGGACCACAATGCTTTGGGGCAACACGCTGATAGGACAAGCAGTGTGCGACCAATTGGACTTTCTTTTATATTCAAGCTCCCTTGAGCTGGTGGGGCTGACGAGCCCGGGTTACACACCTGCGTGACACGAGTGGTACCGGACCTGAGGATATTTTTTGGCAGCCTACGCAGCACCCCTACATATATTCCTATTTCTTGCTGACGAGAGGTAACAACCTCGAAACACGTGTCCAGGGATGGCCAACGCGACAGTGATTTTTTGCTCAAGACCCTGGCAGAGGCGCACCCGCTGATGCTTACTTCATGGACCACAATGCTTTAGGGCAACACGCTGATAGGACAAGCAGTGTGCGACCAATTGGACTTTCTTTTATATTCAAGCTCCCTTGAGCTGGTGGGGCTGACGAGCCCGGGTTACGCACCTCCGTGCCACGAGTGGTACCGGACCTGAGGATATTTTTTGGCAGCCTACGCAGCACCCCTACATATATGCCTATTCCCTGCTGACGAGAGGTAACAACCTCGAAACACGTGTCCAGGGATGGCCAACGCAACAGTGATTTTTTGCTCAAGACCCTGGCAGAGGCGCACCCGCTGATGCTTACTTCATGGACCACAATGCTTTGGGGCAACATGCTGATAGGACAAGCAGTGTGCGACCAATTGGACTTTCTTTTATATTCAAGCTCCCTTGAGCTGGTGGGGCTGACGAGCCCGGGTTACGCACCTGCATGCCACGAGTGGTACCGGACCTGAGGATATTTTTTGGCAGCCTACGCAGCACCCCTACATATATGTCTATTCCCTGCTGACGAGAGGTAACAACCTCGAAACACGTGTCCAGGGATGGCCAACGCGACAGTGATTTTTTGCTCAAGACCCTGGCAGAGGCGCACCCGCTGATGCTTACTTCATGGACCACAATGCTTTGGGGCAACACGCTGATAGGACAAGCAGTGTGCGACCAATTGGACTTTCTGGCACAAAGGGCTGTGAGGCTTGCTGTAGAGGTAAATAACCTACACCTCTGGCATGCCTGGCAGGCCTGGCTCAAAGGGATGTGTGGCCTGCTGTAGGGGTGACTTACCTACGCTTCTAGCAGTGCTTGCAATCATGGCACAAAGGGATGTGTGGCCTCTTGGGGAGTGACTTACCTAAGCCTCTGGCAGTGCTGGCAAGCCTGGCACACAGGGATTTGAGACCTGTTGTAGAGGTGACGTACCTACGCTTCTGGCAGTGCTGGCAGGCCTGGAGCATAGGGATGTGAGGCCTGCTGTAGAGGTGACTTACCTACGCTTCCGGCAGTGATGGCAATCCTGGCACAAAGGCATGCGTGGCCTCTAAGAGGGTGACTTACCTATGCCTCTGGCAGTGCTGGCAAGTCTAGCGCAAAGGGGTGTGAGTCCTGCTGTAGAGGTGACTTACCTACTCCTCTGTCAGTCCTGGCTGTTCGGGCGCATCAGGATGTGAGGCCTGCTGTAGGGGTGACTTACCTCTGGTTCTTGCAGTGCTGGCAGGCCTGACACACAGAGTTGGAAGGCCTACTGTAGGGGTGACCTGACTTACCTACGCCTCTGGCAGTGCCTATAGGCCTGGCGCTCAGGGATGTGAGGCCTGCTGTAGAGGTACGTTACCTACACCTCTGGCAGTGCAGGCAGGCCTGGCACACAGCGATCTGAGCTCTTTTCTGGGTGTGACTTACCTCTGCTTCTGGCAGTCCTGGCACACAGGGATGTAAGGCCTGCTGAAGGGGTGAAGTGACATAACTACGCCTCTGGCAGTGCTGGTAGGCCTGCACACAGGGATGTGAGGCCTGCTGCAGGGGTGATTTACCTATGCTTCTGGCAGTGCTGGCATGTCTGGTGCACAGGGATGTGAGGCCTGCTGTAGACGTGACTTACCTATGCCTCTGGTAGTGCTGGAAGTCCTGGCGCATAGTGATGTGAGGCCTGCTGTAGGAAGACTTACCTACCCTTCTGGCAGTGCTGGAAGTCCTAGCACACAGGGATATGTGTCCGGCGGAGGGGTTGACTTACCTACACCTCTGGCAGTGCTGGCATACCTGGCACAGAGGGATGTGAGTCACGCAGTAGAGGTGACTTATCACCTTCTCTGGCAGTGTTGGCAGGCCTGGCCCACAGGGCTATGAGGCTTGCTGTAGAGGTGACTAACCTACACCTCTGGCATGCCTGGCAGGACGGGCACAAAGGGATGTGTGGCCTGCTGTAGGTGTGACTTACCTACGACTTAGGCAGTGCTGGCAGGCCTGGCGCACAGAGATGTGAGGCCTGCTGTAGATTTGACTTAACTACGCTTCTGGCAGTGCTGGCAATCCTGGCACAAAGTGATGTGTGGCCGCTAAGGGGGTGACTTATCTAAGCCTCTGGTAGAGCTGGCAGGCCTGGCGCACAGGGATCTGAGGCCTGTTGTAGAGGTGACTTACTAACGCTTCTGGCAGGCCTGGAGCACAGGGATTTGAGGCCTGCTGTAGAGGTGAGTTACCTATGCTTCCGGCAATGCTGGCAAGTCTGGGGCAAAGGGATGTGAGTCCTACTGTAGAGGTGACTTACCTATGCTACTAGTAGCACTGGCGGGCATGGCGCCAAGGGATGTGAGGCCTGCTGAAGAGGTGACTTACCTACTCCTCTGGCTTTGCTGGCAGGCCTGGCACAAAGAGATGTGTGGCCTGGTAAGGAGGTGACTTATATACGTCTCTGGCAGTGCTGGCAGGCCAGGCACACAGGGATGTAAGACCTGCTGTAGGAGTGAAGTAACTTATCTACGCCTCTGGCTTTGCTGGCAAGCCTGGCGCAAAGGGATGTGAGTCCTACTTTAGAGGTGACTTACCTATGCTTCTTGCAGCGCTGGCGGGTCTGGCGCAAAGGGATGTGAGGCCTGCTGAAGCAGTGACTTACCTACACCTCTCGCAGTGCTGACAGGCCTGGCACAAAGGTAAGTACCACCTACGCATGAAAACACATTCAGAGGTATAGGCCAAAAGCTTTACACATGAGGCATGGAAAACCCATTCAGCGGTGCAGGTAAGACATATGATGCATAAAAACACATTCAGCAGTGTAGGTAAAACACATGATGCATAAGAACACATTCAGCAGTGTAGGGGAGACACATGACGCATAAAAACACATTCAGCGGTGTCAGTAAGACACATGACGCATAAAAACACATTCAGCGGTGTAGGTAAAACACATGATGCATAAGAACACATTCAGCAGTGTAGGGGAGACACATGACGCATAAAAACACATTCAGCAGTGTCAGTAAGACACATGACCCATAAAAACACATTCAGCAGTGTAGGGAAGACATATGACGCATAAAAACACATTCAGCGGTATCAGTAAGACACATGACACATAAAAACACATTCAGCGGTGTAGGGAAGACACATGATGCATAAGAACGAATTCAGCGGTTTAGGGGATACACATGACGCATAAAAACACATTCAGCGGTTTCAGTACACAGGGTGCGCAAAACATACTACACACAGTTAATTTCCTAGCACCCTAAGAAGCACATAAATCACATTTAGCTCAGAAATCACATCTAGTGCAGAAATCACATCTAGCACATAACTCACATCAAAGTCCAGGCGGCGCCACTGCGCCAATACCTAAACGTAGCAGCTGCCCACTACTTGCTGGGCAGCTGAGCACAGGGACAGAACAGGGCCTAAACGCTGCAGTTGGCATTAAGTGCTGCGCAGCTGGGGAAGGCCAAGGTAGGGATGAAGTAGTGCGACTCACTCCTAAGTCCAGAAGATCACATGTCCCTAAAAGGAAAACCTAAACGGAGCAGCTGCCCACTAATTGCTGTGCAGCTGAGGACAAAACTGTGACAGGGGCTCTCGCTAGCCCTCAGGGACATAGCTGCGCACAAATGCTGGAGCCGCCTGGCTCTGGAAATAACTGTGTGCATGGGGGCCCTCTGGCTCTTATAACAGATGTGTCCCAGGTTGGAGTCAAAACGGGCTCTAAACTCATTGTGTCCCCAGGTTCCTCACGGGGACTCTAAAAATACTTGGGGGCCTCGTTGGAGCCATCTGGGCTCTGAATCAACGGTGCGCATTGGAGCACCCTTGCTCCTAAGACTATCATGCCCCAATCGCTGTATCCCACGGGAGAAAGACCTGGGCCTCTCTGGCCCCATAAAACCACTATGGTTCCCTGCGGGAGCGGCCCTCTGCAAGACGGGGCCGTTCTAACTGGGGACGCACCACTGTGCCTTCATCAGGCACCATCACTCGCCTACATGAAGCCCCCCCCAGCCCTCTGTCACTCACCAGGCTGGACTTCCTGGCGAGGGCTCCTCCGGCGGTTCTGCTTCTCCTGCGGCGGTAGCGCTTTGCGGGGCTCTCTCACCACATGAGAGCCCCGCCTTCACCAGGCGCCCGGCCCGCTTCACCCGGTCCCCCATCTCGGGACCGGGACTTCTAAAGTGGAGCCTGCAAGGCTCCTGGACGTTTCGCTGCAACTCGGGGAGGCGGGGTGGGCTCCCGGCCTCCCCACGCAGCACCAGCTCCTTGTAGGGTGGTGGGAAGCATCTCCGGTCTCCCTCTTGGCCCAGGAGACCGGCAAGGCAGCAATGGCTTCCCCCAGGCAGGGGGAAGCGGAAGTGACCTCATCCAGGCCCCGCCAACAGTCAGGCGGGCTCGGGCCTGGCTTCCGGTTTTGCAGCGGCGGCATACTTCGGGGGCAAATAACAAGGGGTAGGCACCCTCGAGGCATAAAATAAAAGTAGAAACGGGGTGCGCACCCGTTAAGGCGCCTATCAAAAGGGGTGGCACCCTTACATAAAAATATATAACTGCGGGCCTAATGCAGGGTGGCACCTGCAAGGCAATAGCCCCAAAAGCAGCACAAAAACGCCATCGCAGTGGCGGGGATCAGGGCACGAGCCTCCCCAGTCTCCTCACAGCCACGAGCTGGGAGAGCAGACATATGGTTCCAATTAACCCCTCGCCTGCTGCAGGGACCAGTGGGGGGATTTAAAAGAAAGGCATCACAGTGCTCCCATGCTGCTGGGCAGCCTGAACAAGCATTGGCAACCTCAAAAGCACTCAACCAGGATCCCAGAGAAGTCCTCCAGCATCCAGGGGCTGGGCAGGGCCCAGGGAGGCAAGCCTTTCCCTGGGTCCCAGCAGCAGTACGCACCTGGTATATTCAAGTCAGGAAACAAGAACATGCGACGTGACACATCAGGGTATAAAATATCCTTACAATCCCTTCTTGATATGAATTTGATTTTTATTCATATAGGTCACAGTGTCACATTTAAAAACAAATAACCAGCACATTCACTGCCAACAACACTCCCCACCTTACATGCACATTTAGAAAAATGTGGGGAAAGAAAGAGAGCACCTCACGGAAGAACCGCCACAGGGGGTTACTGGCCAACAATTACCAGTTTTACCCATTTATCATCATTGGTAACTCTCTCTCGATCGTGAATAAGAAAGGAAAAGAAAGAGAAAAGAGAAGTGAAACCAACAACTGGTTTCCTTTCTGAAGAGACTCAATTAGTAACTCCCACTCGTGCACAAATCCACAAAACACCCATCGTGAGAAAAAATAAGTGTAATTCTCAACGTTAAAATTGAGAAGCTTGCTAGCCACTCCAACTTTATTCTGGGCTGCAAAACCTTCCAAACTAAAATTGGTCCTTAATATACCAAACCTTATGTTAAATTGCCAACATGTTTCGTTGCTAACTTGTAGCGCAACTTCATCAGGGCTTACAGGGGTTATCCATTCAGTGTGTTTTCCAATTTAACACCTGTAGTGGTAGACAATGACATGTGAACATAAAATTAGCCAGCTGTACAAACCGGGCATGGTGATGGCAAAGAGCTCTAGTGGCATTTGGATCATTTAAAACAAGATTACTTGGAGGGTGCGAAGTTACAACATACCCACACACCTCCTTTCAGGAACCTCCGTGTCAGCTGATCACGTATCCCTGTGAAGCCCACTGTACTTCTGGGATTCTGTAAGTGTATATATAGGAACCGTATATAAACCGTATATTGAAAACAAGTACATATATTTTTCTCACACCCACGGAATCATGCGTTTTTCTACATCTGTCAACCAGGATCTTCTACTATGATGTCTTAATTGATGCCCCAGTTCTCTTCAACGGTTATCCCCGCGGCAATCATAGTCATGGCGCCGCACACGGAGCCAAACTAACCCATGTACAAATATCACCAATGGTGCCTGAGACCGCCCATGCATGACCTCACCTTAAACGAAATGCCTCGTGTTCAAAGAACATTTACCGTCCAGTATTGTAACTCTTACCGCTGCCACGTCTCACCGGCGTTTAGGAGCTCCGACTCCAAACGTCACGTTCTGCTTAGATTTAAACGCCTCCCTTCATGCCGCCCTCCAATCGTGTCCCACAGTTCACGGAATTCAGGGGTGGTAGGGTCTTTTCTGTGTAATCGCGGCGGCCATCTTAGCGTGTAGTCTTACCTAGTTGTGTTCAATGCCTCTCAACTATAGTGGTTAGTTTATTAACTCATAAACAACTCTCAATATTCTGAAGGGGCACTTATTACTGAATAATATGGTGTGCAATTGGGGCCACTTGATACAGCCACGTTCTACCCTGGACACAACTCGATAAATCTTATATAATCAATGTGCTCATGGCGGCGTACAATCTAGCTTAATCACATATAGTGTTCTTTTTATCTTATGATGTGTTCGATCCACTTACTGACAACATTGCCAGTACTTACGGAAAGGCAGACCGGACAACTGTTGTCACATGTTCAGTGTGCACAAGAAGACACGCCCCCCCTGATACTGTCCAGGGTCTCCTCATCTTATTTTGTATTCCATCAATACCGGGAAACAAAAGGGGGTTCCTCCCAAGATAGTGAAATCCCAGACCGCAGTCACCACCTTACGATATCATAAAAAGTGGTGATTTACATACAGTTCATAGCTTATAAATAGTACCATTTTCATGTACTCTATTCCCATCTTCCACCTCCAGTGACAATACGGGCATGTCGTATGGCAAGGATCATAACAATTCATCACCAACCATATCTGCAAATTGTTCTCACAGCACAAAATATTAATAAGGTGAGAGGAGTGGTAAAAACCATCGGGCAAGGGTGGGAAGGACGCAATGACCTCTCTGGTTGCTATGCAATTAAACATAGCCACAATGTTAAATGTGCATACTCTTGGCCACTCACTACAAATAAATGTATTCAGTCAATATCTGCTGATCTTATTCCATTCGATAAAGCGCCAGGATGCCCTTTGGGTGACAGTACAGCGCTATACAAGTATGCAAAATAAATAAATAAATAATACATTTAGAACCTCCTTATCTGCTTTCTCTGAGTAAATCCATCTGGCCTCCTTTCTAGCCAGTATGTTCTCAATGTTGTGCGGCTCACCCAGCACCCTCTCCATCACCACCCATCTGAGGTCCCTTGGTTCATGTTTTTTATCATTGAAGTGCTGTACGAGGCGTGTGGAAAGTTTTTTAGCTTTAATTGTACTCAG
This sequence comes from Lissotriton helveticus, assembly GCF_964261635.1. Lineage (NCBI taxonomy): Eukaryota > Metazoa > Chordata > Amphibia > Caudata > Salamandridae > Lissotriton > Lissotriton helveticus. Next base: position 450,726,106 of record NC_136061.1, read on the forward strand.
GTGCTCGTGGATGCGCACCTTCACCTTACGGGATGTTAACCCGATATAGTGCAGACCGCAGCTGCAAGTCAATCTATAAATCACATGTGATGTGTTGCAGTTGCTGAATCTTTTGAGGTACCAAATCCTGCTATCATTCAGGGTTACCTCCTTTGTAACCTGGGTCAAAGTACAAACCGAGCAACTAGCACAGGGATAATGTCCACCTGGGAAAGGAACTCGCCACTGGGATGGTGGGATTCCGAGTATGGACCAATTTGTCCTTTAGATTGGGGGCTCTTTTAAAAGCAAACCGTGGGGGTGGCATTTCATCTGAGGGAGTGCTCAGTATAGATCAATGTTTGTCTCATCTGAGTAGATAAGGGATCAAAGGTCGTAACCGCTGGAATGCAAACTTCCTTCACTTTCATATTTCTTTCCATTAAAACCTCTCGGGGGGTGTTCAAGGCTCTCTTACGAGCTCTCTTTACTGTCGTGATGGGGTACTCCCTCAATATCAGATTGTTCACCAGATCCTCAGATTGTACCATAAATGTTTCAGTATCGGAACAATTGCGCCAATAGCGTCCACAGGGAGATTATGCCTTGAGGCTCGCGGGTGGAACAACCGGTAATGGAGGAGGGAGTTCCTGTCTGTTACTTTATGATGTACACTCGTGGCCAATCTCCGTCCTTCTGCTGTAATGTCCACATCAAGATATACGGGCGAGATGTTACTAATTGACCATGTATACCGGAGACAGTCATCAACCTGATTGAGCCATGTCAAAAAACTTAGTAGGCGGTCCTGTGTACCTGTCCAGATACAGAGGACATCATCAATATATCTCCTCCACAAGGAGATGTTTTCCTTGTAAGGATTGGCGGAGTGGTGGACCACATTCACTTCGAACTGGCCCACGTAAATGCAGGCCAGACTCGGGGCAAAAGTGGCCCCCATAGACGTCTCAGACACCTGTAAATACAGCTCGTTCTTATACTCAAAAAAGTTTTTTGTCAACGCTGGCTCTATACATTGCATGACAAAAGAGAGAGGGGTATCATAAAACCACTCCAGCTCACCCAGTGCCCGCGCTGCTGCCACCAGCGAGTCATCCTGGGGGATGCTGGTGTAGAGTGACTCGATATCAATGGTCACCAAGAACTGGGACTTTGGATCAAACTCAACCTCTTTCAGGATGTTCAGGATATCGGTCGTGTCTAGTACATACGATTCTTGGGTGATGACCACCTCCCTGAGAAAAAAATCTGCGAATTGAGAGAGGGGTTCTAACAGTGATTGGATGCCCTCAACTATTGGGCGTCCTGGTGGCGGGCGCCGAGGATTATGGATTTTGGGCAAGATGTAAAATGCCGGTATCCGTGATTTTTTGTTGACAATAAAATCAGCCTCTTTCCACTTTTTTTCTACTGCGTCCGCCACCATTCCCATGATCACATCCAAAAGTTCAGACATAGGGTCTCTCATGAGGGAATGGTAGTTGGTGCGAATCCCCAAAAGTCACAATATTTCTGCCTCATAATCACATACGTTGAGAACAGCAACTGCCCCGCACTTGTCGGCCTGTTTTATTGTGACCAATGGATTGTCTTGTAGTAACCTCACAGCTGCCCAATCATCCTTACTCATGTTGGACATACGATGTTGATGTTGCGTTTCTTCCAAGATTTTAATATCATGGAGTACGCGCTGTTCAAAAATAGCCACCTCAGGTCCAAGGGATGCAATGGGCGGGCAGAAGCTCGATGAAGATTAGTATCAAAAATGAAGGGGGCAATCCTTTCCTTTTCCGCAAAGAACTTGTGAAGTTTAATTTTTCACATCATTTCCAAAAGTTCCAATCTGCACATGACACTGTCATGTTTAGGAGTTGGGACAAAACTCAATCCCTTGTTAAGGACTCTGACCTCAGCGGGGGAAAGGACATGGCTGGATAAATTCTCCACAATGTCAGTCGAACTCACGACTTCAATGTTGATCCCTTGATTTAAGGTTGGAGTGTCCTGCCTCTGCTGCATGTTATTCTCTGGGAGTGTGCTTACCATGGTTGGAATTGGGCCCTGCCTCTGCCTCTTCCCAGAGATGTGAGGCCTACTGTAGAGGTGACTTATCTATGCCTCTGGCAGTGCTGGCAGGCATGGCGCACAGGGCTTTGACTACTACTAGAAAGAAGAGGGCTCCTCGTCACTTGTAGGCAGGTAGGCGGGGAGAATTACTAGTCAAGAAAGAACAGGGATTACCTGCCTATGGAGTGTTCAAGGCCTAGAACTAGGTCCTATAGTATTTAAGGTGGCACCTCTGAACCCACAGTAAACCATTCTCAACACATTACTACAAAATTAGAAAAGTTTCCTTTATTGTTATTCATTTAATGAGTAGAAACAATTATTAAATGCTCTTGATATCATGGAGATACATAGAATTTCAGATTGTGATGTATCATTCAATCCAAGATGTATTTAAACATAACATTTTAACATCCCACACGCCCAACACAACATTTATACCAACATACATACACACCTCATAACACAACGCACACAACTTCACTGGGGAGTCATTGCCAGTAAAAAAATGTAAGATGTAATGCCCGCTGTAGGGGTGAAGTGACTTACCTAAGCCTCTGGCATTACTGGCAGGCCTTATACAGATGGATGTGAGCCCTGCTGTGGGGTAACTTACCTACGCCTTTGGCAGGCCTGGCAGTCCTGGCTCAGAGGGATGAGTTGCCTGCTGAGCGGATGACTTACCTACGCCTCTGGCAGGCGTGGTAGTCCTGGCGCACCGAGATGTGAGGTTTGCTAAATAGGTGACTTACCTTTGCTTTTGGCAGTGCTGGCAGTCCGGGCACACAGGGATGAGAGGCTTGGTGTAGAGGTGAATTACCTACGTCTCTGGGAGACCTGGCAGGCTGGGCACACAGGAATGTGATGCCTGCTGTGGAGGTGACTTACCTAAGCTTCTTGCAATGCTGGCAGTCCTGGCACACAGGGATGTGAGGCCTGCTGTAGGGGTGACCTGAAATACCTATACCTCTCACAGTGCTTGCAGACCTGGCACAAAGGGATGTGAGGCCTGCTGTAGAGGTGACTTACCTGAGCTTCTGGCAGTGCTGGCAGTCCAGGCGCACAGGGATCTGAGGGGGGCTGTTGAGGTGAGTTACCTAAACCTCTGGCAGTGCTGGCAGGCCTGGCACACAGGGATGTGAGGCCTGCTGTGGGGGTAACTTGCCTACACCTCTGGCAGTGCTGGCAGGCCTGGCAAACAGGGATGTAGGGCCCACTGTAGGGGTGAAGTGACTTACCTACGCCTCTGGCAGTGCTGGCAGGCCTTACACAGATGGATGTGAGGCCTGCTGTAGGGGTGACTTGCCTCTGTTTCTGTCAGTGCTGGCATGCCTGGAGTACAGGGATCTGAGGCTGCTGCCGAGGTGACTTACATACGCCTCTGTCAGTGCTGGGAGGGTTGGCACACACACATCTGAGGCCTGCTGCAAGGGTGACCTACCTACGCCTCTGGCAGTGCTGGCAGGCCTGGCACACAGGGATGTGGGGCCTGCTGTAGAGGTGACTTATGCAAGCTTCTGGCAGTGGTGGTAGGTCAGGCACACAGTGATGTGAGGGAAGCTGTACGGGTGACTTACCTACGCTTCAGGCAGTGCTGGCCGGTCTGGTGCACAGGGCTGTGATGCCTGCAGTGGGGGTGACTTACCTACGCCTTTGGCAGGCCTGGCAGGCCTGGCACACAGGAATGTGTGGCCTGCTGAGCGGGTGCCTTACATACGCCTCTGGCATACCTGGCAGGCTGGGTGCACTGGGATGTGAGGCCTTCTGTAGGGGTGACCTACCTACGGCTCTGGCAGTGTTGGCAGGCCTAGCCCACAGGGCTAACCTATGCCTCTGGCATGCTTGTCAACCTGGGTGCACCGGGATGTGAGGCCTGCTGTAGGGGTCACTTACCTACTCATCTGGCAGTGCTGGCATGCCTGTTTTGTCAGAGATCTGAGACCTACTGTAGAGGTGACATACCTATGCTACTGGCAGGGCTACCAGGCCTGGTGTAGTGATGACTTACCTACACCTCTGGGAGGCCTGGCAGGCCAACACCCAGGGATGTGAGGCCTGCTGTAGAGGTGACTTACCTACGCTTCTGGCAGTGCTAGCAGGCCTGGCACACAAGTATATGAGGCCTGCTATAGGGGTGACGTGACTTACCTACTCCTCTGCCAGTAAAGGCGGACCTGGCGCACAGGTATGTGAGGCCTGCTAAGGGGGTGACTTACCTAATCCACTGGCAGTGCTGGCAGGCCTGGCACACAGGGATGTGAGGCCTGCTTTAGAGGTGACTTACCTATGCTTCCGGCAGTGCTGGCAGGCCTGGCACACAGCGGTGTGAGGCCTGCTGTAGAGCTGACTAACCTACGCTTCCGGCAGTGCTGGCAGGTTTGGCGCACAGGGGTGTAAGGCATGCTGTAGAGGTGATTTACCCACGCTTCTGACAGTGCTGGCAGGTGTGGAGCAAAGGGATGTGAGGCCTCCTGTAGAAATGAGATACGTACACCTCTGGCAGTGCTGGCAGGCCTGGCACACATGGATGTGAGGCCTGCTCTGGGGGTAACTTACCCACGCCTCTGGCAGTGCTGGCAGGCCTGGCACAAAGGGATGTAAGGCCTGCTGTAGGGGTGAATTGACTTACCTATGCCGCTGGCAGTGCTGGCAGGCCTGGCACACAGGGATGTGAAGCCTGCTGTGGAGGCGGCTTGCCTATGCCTCTGGTAGTGCTGGCAGGCCTGGCACACGGGGCTGTGTGGCCTGCTGTAGGGGTGATGTACCTACGCCTCTGGCAGGCGTGGCGCACCGGGAAGTGACACTCGTTGTAGGGGTGACCTAGCTACACTTTTGGCAAAGCTGGCAGTCCTGGCACAAAGAGATGTGAGGCGTACTGTAGAGGTGACTTATCTACTACTGTGGCAGTGCTGGCAGGCCTGGCGCAAAGGGATGTGAGTCTTGCTGTAGAAGTCTCTTACCTCCCCCTCTGCCAAGTGCTGGCAGGCCTGACACACAGGGATGTAAGGTCTGCTCTAGGGGTGAAGTGACTTACCTACTCTTCTGGCTGTGCAGGCAGGCCTGGCGCACAGAGAAGTGAAGCCCGCTGTAGATGTGACTTACCTATGCCTCTGGCAGTGCTGGTAGGCCGGGCCCACAAGGATGTGAGGCCTGCTGTAGAGGTGACTTACCGCTGCCCCTGGCAATGTTGGCAGGCCTAGCACACAGGGATGTGAGGCCTGCTGTAGGGGTGAAGTGACTTACCTACGCCTCTGGCAGTCCTGACAGGCGTAGCGCATAGGGATGTGGGGCGTACTGTATTGTTGCCTTACCTACGCTTCTGGGAGTGCTGCGAGGCCTGGCACAAAGGAATATGAGTCCTGCTGAGGGGGTAACTTAACTACGCCTCTGGTTGTGCTGGCAGGCATGGCGCCTGGGTATCTTAGGCCTGCTCTGGGGGTGACTTACCTATGCCTCTGGCAGTGCTTGCATGCCTGGCACACTGGGATGTAAGGCCTGCTGTAGAGGTGACTTACCTACGCCTCTGGCAGTGCTAGAAGGCCTGGCACAGGGATTTGTGGCCTGCTGAGGGGTTGACTTACCTGCGCCTCTTGCAGTGCTGGCAGGCCTGGTGCTCAGGGATGTGAGGCTTGCTATAGAGGTGCCTTACCTAAGCCTCTGGCAGTGCTGTCAGGCCTGGTACACAGGGATTTGTTGCCTGCTGAGGGGGTGACTTACAAACGCCTCTGGCAGGGCTGGCAGGCCTGGTGCTAGCGTTACTTACCTACACTTCTGGAAGTGCTGGCAGGCACGGCACCCAGGGATGTGAGGCCTGCTGTGGGGGTGACTTACCATTTGCCTCTGGAAGGCTGGCAGGCCTTGCACACAAGGATACGAGGCCTGCTGTAGAGGTGACTTACCTTTGCCTCTGGCATTGCTGGCAGATCTGGCAATCAGGGATGTGAGGCCTGCTGTAGAAGTGACTTACCTATGCCTCTGGCAGTGCTGGAAGCCGCGCGCCTCTGGCAGTGCTGGAAAGTTTGGCACACAGGTCTGTAGGGGTGATGTGACTGGCCTGGCACACAGGGATGTAAGGACTGCTGCAAGGGTGACTTGGCGTGCCTCTGGCAGTGCTAGTAGACCTGGTGCACTGGGATGTGAGGGCTGCTGTAGAGGTGACTTACCTTTGCCCCTGGCAATGTTGGTAGGCCTAGCACCCAGGGATGTGAGGCCTGCTGTAGGGGTGAAGTTGACTTACCTACACCTCTTGCAGTCCTGGCAGGCCTGGCACACAGGGATTGCTGTATTGGTGATTTACCTACGCTTCTGGCACTGCTGGGAGACCTGGCACACAGGAATGTGAGGCCTGCAGTAGGGGTAACCAACCTAGGCCTGGCAGGCTTGCACACAGGGATGTAAGGCCTGCTGTGGGGGTGACTTATCTACATATCTGGCGTACAAGTTACTTACCTTCTGTAACGCTTTTTCTGGTGGATACAGTATCTGCCTGTGGATTCCTCACCTTGTGAATATCCCCTTGCGTCAGCAACATTCGGAAATTCTTTTTGTAGCTTCGCGCCGACGTGGACGTGGACGACGTCATAGAGGCACGCATCGCACGCGACTCCGCTGACGTCACTGACACAATAGGTCCACGCCGGCGTGATGAGGTCAGTTCCGCCCTTTTTTCTGTGCCTTCGAGGCACACAGACGGACCAATGACAGTAGAAATATACACAGTATACACAGTCCACAAATGTCAAGGTAACACACACAGTGTGAAACAAATGCAATAAAACATTTGAAATAAACAACCCCTTGACAATAAAGTAAATATATTACAGTAACTCCGGTATAGAAGAGTAGACAACGGGAAGGCGGGTGGGTCAGTGAGGAATCCACAGGCAGATACTGTATCTACCAGAAAAAGCGTTACCGAAGGTAAGTAACTTGTTCTTCTGATAGATACATCTGCCAGTGGATTCCTCACATTGTGAATAGAGTCCCACAGCAGTCCCCACTCCCGGAGGAGGGTGTCTACTCATCTACACCAAAAAATCCTGGAGGACAGAGCGCGCAAAGTGACTTTCCCTCCTCACCTCGGCATCCAAGCAGTAATACTACGCAAAAGTGTGGAGGGAGGTCCAAGTCGCGGCCCTACAAATATCCTCTACAGGTACACCCCTAGACAAAGCAGAAGTTGACGACTTAGCTCTTGTAGAGTGAGCTCTTATACCCTCTGTAGGTTCCTTACCAGCCAAAGAGTAGCAGATCTTTATACAGAGGATAATCCATCTTGAAAGAGTGGGCTTGTGCACCGCTCTTCCTTTCTTGCAGCCAGCAAATCCAGCGAAGAGCTGGTCATCCACTCGATAGTCTCTAGTCCTATCAAGATAAAAGCTCACCGCCCTCTTAGGGTCCAGATGGTGTAGTCTCTCCTCCTCCTTGGAAGGGTGAGGGGGAGGATAAAAGGTAGGAAGGGTAATAGATTGTCCTAGATGGAAGGGAGTTACCACCTTAGGGAGAAAAGCAGCCCTGGTTCTAAGAACCATTCGTTCAGCATGAATGGTCAAGAATGGGGGCTTGGAACTAAGAGCTTGAAGCTCACTTACCCTCCTTGCCGAGGTGATCGCAACGAGGAAGACCGTCTTAAAAGACCAAAGCCTCATGGGACACTTGTGTAATGGTTCGAAGGGAGAACCCATCAAGAAGGTTAAAATAAGATTTAAATCCCATTGAGGCACAATAAAGAGAGTAGGAAGGAACTTATTTGTGAGGCCCTTCAAAAACCTTAAAACCACAGGAGACTTGAAAAGAGACGGCTGATCCAGCAAACAGAGAAATGCCGACAATGCCGAAAGATAACCCTTGACTGTGGCAACAGCAAATCCCTGCTGTGCCAAAGAAAGAGCAAATTGTAAAATATCAGAAAAACGAGCCCTCAAAGGGTCAACAGACTTCTCCCCACACCAAGAGACAAATTTAGACCATCTGAATGAATAAATGGATTTAGTGGAGTCACGCCTAGCCGAAAGAATGACATCCACCACATTATGTGGGAGAGAAAAGGAGTTCAGGTTGCCCCGTTCAATCTCTAGGCATGAAGGTGTAATGTCTGGAGGTGGGGGTGTAGAACCTGCCCCTCCATCTGGGAGAGGAGATCTGCCCTGAACTGGAGACGGAGCGGTGGGCGAGAGGAGAGGTGGAGAAGATCCATGTACCACACCATTCTTGGCCAATCCGGGGCGACCAGAATAACTTGGGCCCGGTCTTGGCGAATCTTCGCCAGAACCCGAGGAATCAAAGGTATGGGAGGAAACGCGTAAAGGAATTGACTTCCCCAACTCAACTGAAACACGTCCCCCAAGGCTCCTTGCATCGGATACTGGAGACAGCAGAATCACGGGCAGTGAGCATTCTTGCGAGTGGCAAACAGGTCTACACGAGGAGTCCTCTACGTCTGAAAAACGTGACGAACCACCTCTGGGTGAAGCCTCCACTCGTGGTCGTCCGAGAACTGCCGACTGAGACTGTCTGCACGCACGTTCAGAACTCCGGCCAGATGATTCGCCATCAGATAAATCTGATGGTCCTGAACTCAGGACCAGAGGCGCAGAGCCTCTCTGCAGAGACACTGCGACCCCACTCTTCCCTGTTTGTTTACATACCACATCGCAGTTGTATTGTCCGTAAGCACTTGAACTGACCGACCACGAAGGCAAGGGAGGAAGGCCTTGAGTGCCAAGCGAATCGCCCGTAACTCTAGAAGGTTGATGTGAAGCAACCTTTCCTCTGGAGACTAAAGACCTTTGACCTCCAGATCCCCCAGATGAGCACCCCACCCTAGAGTGGATGCATCCATAATCACTGTGGCCACCGGGGGAGGCAGATGAAAAGGCTTTCCCTGAGACAGATTGCCTTCCACGCTCCACCAAGATAGATCCACCACAGTTTCTCTGGAGATCCTCACAGACTCCCTGAGTTCTCCGTTGTGTTGATACCACTGCCTGTGGAGGCACAACTGGAGCGCCCTCATGTGCCAGCGTGCATGGTTGACCAACAGAATGCAAGAAGCCATCAGACCGAGCAGGCGAAGGACCTTCAGGACTGGAAAGACCGCCCCATTGTAAAATAAAGGAATCATTTCCTGTATGTCGCGAATCCTTTGAGGAGGAGGGAATGCACGACATACAGTTGTGTCCAATACAGCACCTATGAACAGAATGTGCTGGGAGGGCACCAGGTGAGACTTGGGTACATTTATTGAAAAACCCAACCAGTAAAACAACTGAGTTGTCTCCTGCAGATGCTGGAGCACTTTCTCTGACGACTCTGCCTTGATCAGCCAGTCGTCCAAATAGGGTTATACTGGAACCCCCGATCTTCTGAGATGTGCAGCCACCACCGCCATCACCTTGGTGAAGACTCAAGGCGCAGTGGTAATTCCAAAAGGAAGGACCGCAAACTGATAATGTTGCAATCCCTTTGTAAAACGGAGATACTTCCTGTGCGACTTCAGATTGGGATGTGAAAACACGCATCCTGCAAGTCGAGCGACATCATCCAGTCTTCTTCCAGCAGCACCTGAAGAACCTGCGCAAGGGTGAGCATCTTGAACTTCTCTTGTTTCAGATAAAGATTCAAGATCCTGAGATCCAGGATTGGACAAAGTCTGCCATCCTTCTTGGGAATCAGGAAATACCGGGAGTAGCATCCCTGACCCCTTTCCTGCTCTGGAACCACCTCTATCGCACCCTTTCTTAATAGTGTCTGCACTTCCTCCTGCAGAAGTAAGAGGTGTTCCTCCATGCAAAAACCTTAACAAGGAGGGTAATTGGGAGGAAATTCCCAAAAGGGAAGAGCATACCCATTTTCAACGAGATTGAGAACCCAAAGATCTGATGTAACAGATTCCCAATCCCGTAGAAAGTGGGTACGACGACCCCCCACGGGACCCGCATGATCCTGAATAGTGGATCTAGGGCTGCTTTTCTGAGGCTAGGGGGTTGGAGGAGGAGGAGGAGGAAGAGGCTTGACGTCCTCTAGGACGAGCTCTTTGTTTACCCCTGTACGACTTGTACAAGGGATTCTGCTGTTGCTGTTGCTGCTGCTGCTGCTGACCTTGCCGATAAGAGCGAAAGGAAGAGCGTCCGAATCCTCTGAACCTTCTGGTAGAAGAACGCCTGGTCTGAAGCCCTACAGATTTGGCAGTAGCCCTACTGTCCTTAAATCTTTCTAAGGCTGTATCAGCTTTTTTACCAATGAGTCCAGCACCATCGAACGGCAGATCCAACAAAGCAGCCTGAACGTCTGCTGAAAAATCTGAAGATTTCAGCCAAGCTAATCTTCTTGTGGCAACCGCAGTACCCATGATGCGTGCCACCGAATCCGCAGTGTCCAGTCCACTTTGTATTACCTGACGAGCCGCTGCCTGTGCATCCGTCAACACCTCTTCAAAATCCTCCCTGCTGTCAACAGGGATCTTAGGTGCCAGAAGACACAGTGTATCCATGAGAGCATGTACATATCTCCCCATAAGGCAAGTGGCATTGGTTGATTTTAATGCCATACTCGCAGAAGAAAAGGTCTTTTTTGCAACCTGATCTTGTTTCTTGGCATCCTTATCCCCAGGCACTTGAGGAAATGCACTCACAGTCTTTTTGGAACAGGCTGCCTGGATTACTAAACTTTCAGGTGAAGGATGAGAAGTCAGAAAAGCAGGGTCTTCAGGAGCGACCCTGTACCTTCTTGCCACACTCTTGGAAACTGCTGGTGCTGTAAGTGGCTTTTTCCAAACTTCCATAATAGGTTCCGTTAAGGCTTCATTAAAAGGGGAGTAACGGTTCCACCACAGAACTGGGTGAATGCAGAACCTCAGTTAGTCGATTGGACTTAACTTCTACTGTAGGTAGAGTCAAATTCAAAAGTTCCGCTGCCTTCCTCATAACCAAGTGATAAGGCTGAACGTCTTTTGAAGGGGCATCAGACACAGAAGGTAAACCCCACTCGGGAGAAAACTCCAGGCCACTAGCCTCCGCGAGATTATCGAAACAGTCATCCTCAAGCTCACCTTCTTCCATTTCAGCTTGAGCTTCTGTATATCTCTGCTCTTCCATGAGGCGCTGAGCCTCCCTCCTGGACCTTTCCTTCACACGCCACGCCGTCGGATCCACCAACGACTCCAACGGAGCCAGAACTGACGTCGGTATCGAATCCGATGGCATAGTGGGTTGGTCCCGAGGTCGACTCGGAGCAGTCGACGTCGGTATCGGCGTCGATGACCTCGGCAAAGCCGGGTATTGCCACGGCGGTGTCTGAGCCGGCATGAACGGCATAAATGGAGCCGGAGCATAGGAGTGTGGAACTCCTAAATTGAAGGCTAGTGGAACCATGGGACCCAAAGGTGCACAAGAGGGGTACCAAGCCCTTGAAAATACGCCATACATAGCGTTCAAAAACGCTGATGGGTCTTGGCCCGGGGCCGGAAATGGTGGCTGAAGACCCTCAGGCTGGCCTTGAGGTGGTTCCGAATTTGGCTCTTCACCAGGCACATAATTCTCACCCACAGGAGCTTCTTCCTCATCCTCACGGGCCGGGGACGGCGCCGGAGATTGAACCGGAGGCGGAGCCGGAACCTGCGACTCCGAAGTCGAAGCCTCACCTTCAGGACCCAAGTCCTCCTCCGGAGGAATCACCTTCGAACGTACCTTCTTGGGTGACTTCGACCTCGAGTCCGAATCCCTACCTGAGTGACGTCGGGACTCATGTCTTCTTTTCTTATGCTTCTTCCTTGAATTCGAAGCATGATCTGATGATGACTTCGAAGTCGACTCCGCTCGAGGCCTTGATCTCAACGCCGATCTCGACCTCGACCTCGCCCTTCTTGAACGAGACCTCGAAGACTTTTTTCCCTGTCACCTTTCAGCTTCGCCACCAGTAGTTTGGTCTCTTTGTCACGCAGAGCCTTTGGGTTCATCTTCCGACATGAAGAACATCCATCAACATCATGATCCGAACTTAGACACCAGATGCAAACTTCGTGCGGGTCCGTGATTGACATCATTTTCCCACACTCTCTGCAAGGCTTGAATCCGGTCTTCTTTGCCGACATCGTGAAGGACACAAAGAAACAGAAAAGTGAAGAAAATAGCAACCAAGTTACTAAGAGGTCACAGAGATTCCCCGAAACCGTTAGCGTTGACGACGCGGAAAAAAGGGAACTGACGTCATCACGCCGGCGTGGGCCTATTGTAGTGTCGGTGACGTCAGCGGAGTCGCGTGCGATGCCGTGCCTCTATGACGTCGTCCATGTCCACGTCCACGTCGGCACGAAGCTACAAAAATAATTTCCGAATGTTACTGACGCAAGGGGATATTCACAAGGTGAGGAATCCACTGGCAGATGTATCTATCAGAAAGTAACGGCAGGTCTGGCACACAGTTATGTGGGGACTCCTATAAGGGTGACTTACCTAAGCTCCGGGCAGTTCTGGCAGGCCTAGCACATAGGGATGTGAGGCCTGTTATAGGGTTGAAGTGACTTACCTTCGCCTCTAGCAGTGCTGGCAGGCGTGGCGTACAAGGATGTGTGGCCTGCTGTAGGTGTGCCATACCTACGCATCTGGCAGTGCTAGGAGGCCTGGCACAAAGGAATTTGAGGCCTGCTGTAGGGGTGACTTACTTACGCTTTGGCAGTGCTGGGAGGCATGGCACAAAGGAATGTGAGGCCTGCTGTAGAAAGTCTCTTACCTCCCCTCTGGCAGTGCTTGCAGGCCTGGCACACTGGGATGTAAGACCTGCTGTAGAGTTGACTTACCAACGCCTCTGGCAGTGCTGGCAGGCCTGGCACACAGGGATTTGAGATCTGCTGAGGGGGTGTCTTACCTATGCCTCTGTCATTGCTGGGAGACCAGGCATTCAGAAATGTGAGGCCTGCTTTAGAGGTGACTTATCTACGCATCTGGCAGTGCTGGCAGGCGTCGCGCACAGGGATGTGAGGCCTGCTGTAGGTGTGCTGTACCAACGCATCTGGCAGTGTTGGGAGGTTTGGCCCAAAGGGATGTGAGGCCTGCTGTAGGGGTGACTTGCCTATGCCTCTGGCATGCCTGGCAGGTCTGGCGCACAGAGATTTGAGGCCTGTTGTAGAGTTGACTTGCCTACGCTTTTAGCAGGGCTGGCAGGCCTGCACACAGGGCTGTGAGGCCTGGTGTAGAGATGACTTACTTACGCCTCTGGGGGCAGGCCAGTGCTTAGGTATGTGAGGCCTGCTGTAGAGGTGACTTACCTACGCTTCTGGCAGTGAGGCAGGCCTGGCACAATGGGTTGTGAGGCCTGCTAAGTGTGACTTTCCAAAGTTTTTGGCAGTGCTGCCCGGCCTGGCACAAAGGGATATGAGGCCTGCTGTAGGGGTGTTGTGACTTACCTACTCCTCTGGCAGTGCTGGCAGGCTTGGCACACAGGGATGTGAGGCCTGCTGTAGAGGTGACTCACCTATGCTTCTAACAGTGCTGGCAGGATTTGAGACCTCCTATAGAGGTGAGTTACGTACGCCTCTGGTAGTGCTGCCAGTCCTGGCACAACAGGGATATGAGGCCTGCTGTAGAGGTGACTGATCTACTACTGTGGCAGTGCTAGCAGGCTTGGCACACAGGGATGTAAGGCCTGCTGTAGGGGTGAAGGGACATACCTATGCTTCTGGCAGTGCGAGTAGGCCTGGCAGACAGGGATGTGATGCCAGCTTTTGGGGTGACTTACCTACGCCTCTGGCAGTACTTGCAGGCCTGGCGCACAGGAATGTGAGGCCTGCAGTAGAGGTGACTTACCACCGACTCTGGCAGTGGCAAACAGGAATGTGAGGCCTGCTGTAGGGGTGACTTACCTATGTCTCTGGCAGTTTAGGTAGGCCTGGCAGACAGGAATGTGAGGCCTGCTGTAGAAGAGCCTTACCTACCCATCCGGCAGTGCTGGCAGGCCTGGCACACAGGGCAGTGAGACCTGCTGTAGAGGTGACTTACTTATGCCTCTGGCAGTGCTGGCAGGCCTGGTGTACATTGAGGTGAGGCCTTGCTTTAGGGGTGATTTACCTACGCCTGTGGCATTGCTGGCAGGCCTGGCACACAGAGAGGTGAGGCCTGCTGTAGAGGTGACTTATATCCGCCTCTGGCAGTGCTGGCAGGCCTGGCGCACAGAGAGGTGAGGCCTGCTGTAGAGGTGACTTATCTTCACCTGTGGAAGTGCTGGCACGCGTAGTGAACAGGGATGTGAGGCCTGCTGAAAAGGTGACTTACCTATACTTCTGGCAGTGCTGGCAGTGCTGGCAGGACTGGTGCAGATGGATGTGAGGACAGCTTTGGGGGTGACTTACTACGCCTCTGGTAGTGGTGGTAGGCCTGGGACACAGGGATGTGAGGCCTTCTGAGGGGGTGACTTACCTACGCCTCTGGCAGTGCTGGCTGGCCTGAGCACAGGGCTGTAAGTCCTTCTGTAGTAGTGACTTACCCACGTCCCCGGGAGTTATGGCAGGTCTGGCACACAGGGATGTGAGGCTCTCCATAGAGGTGAATTACCTACATCTCTGGGAGGCCTGGCAGGCCGGGCACACAGGGATGTGATGCCTGCTGTAGAGGTGACTTACTTATGTTTGTGGCAGTGCTGGCAGACCTGGTGCACATGGCTGTGAGGCCTGCTGTGGGAGTGACTTACCTACGCCGCTGGCAGGCGTGGCAGGCCTGGCGCACCGAGATGTGATGTTTGCTGAAAGGGTGACTTACCTATGCTTCTGGCAGTGCTGGCAGTCCTGTCACACAGGTATGTGAGGCCTGGTGTAGGAGTGACTTACCTATGCCTCTGGCACACCAAGATGTGAGGTTTGCTGTAGGGGTGACTTACCTACGCTTATGTTAACAATACAAAGGTTCGGCCTCTTCACAGTAAGGCTAGGCCAATTAAACGAAACACCACTACAATTGCCAATACTATTTATAACTTCTTACCTTACTTCATGTTTTGGGTCACACCCATAAATCAATGTTACCCCGAACAAGCTTGTCTCATTTCTTTTGTTTATTTTTCAAATTCTATTTGTGTTTTCTTAGATTCAAAACTTTTTCTTTTGAATCCTACAAATTTCATATCTACAACCCACACCCACAATTTACATATTTATACATTAAACAACAAAAAACTAAAATTTAGACATTACCTAGGTACAATACAAGGACAAAAAAAATCAAAGCAATTTTCAAAATACAAACAAAACCACATACAGAAAAAAATTATTTGTTTTAAATTTCACTGTACAATCTTAGAATCAACAGTGCCTCTTTTTAATTTCCCTCTGTGCGAGCTAATTATTTTCTTGACTTAGTGTTCTGTTTCTCAAACACGGGGAGTTTTTTCTTTTTGCTGCACTTGTTGTAAAAAAACTACGTGGTCGACACGTTTACCTATGCTTCTGGCAGTGCTGGCAGTCCTGGCATACAGGGATGTGAGGCCTAGGTGAAGGCGTGGCAAGCCTGGCACACAGGAATTTGATGCCTGCTGTAGATGGGACTTAGCTACCTTTCTTGCAGTGCTGTGAGGCATGGCACCACGGGATGTGAGGCCTCCTGAGGGGCTGGCATACCTACGCCTCTTGCAATGCTGGCATGTTTAGCACACAGGGATGTGAGGCCTGCTGAAGGGGTGACTTACCTAATCTTCTGGCAGTGCTGGCAGGCTAGGCGCAGAGGGGTCTGAGGAGGGCTGTTGAGGTGAGTTACTTACGCCTCTGGCAGCGCTGGCAGGCCTGGCACACAGGGATGTGAGGCCTGCTATGGGGGTGACTGTACCTACGCCTCTGGCAGTGCTGGCTGGTCTGGAACAAAGGGATGTAAAGGCCTGCTGTAGGGGTGTAGTGACTTACCTATGCCTCTGGCAGTGCTGGCAGTCCTGACACAGATGGATGAGAGGCTTGCTGTAGGGGTGACTTACCTATGTTTCTGGCAGTGCTGGCATGCTTGGCGCAACGGGATCTGATGCCTTCTGTAGAGGTGACTTACCTACGCCTCTGTCAGTGTTGGCAGGCCTGCACACAAGGATGTGGGGTCTCGTGATGTACAGTAAAAAATAACTATACCTACCACATAGCCCCAATACCATTACCAAATAACCAGTCAGTTAGCTGTGAAGAGTGGAGTGCTGGCAGGCCTGGCGCACAGGGATGTGAGGCCTGTTGCAGAAATTACTTACCTACGCTTCCGACAGTGCTGGCAGGCCTGGCGCAGAGGGCTGTGAGGCCTGCTATAGAGGTGACTTGCCCACGCTTCTGGCATTGCTGGCAGGTGTGGGGCAAAAGGATGTTAGGCTTCCTGTAGAGGTGAGTTACTTACGCCTCTGGCAGTGCTGGCAGTCCTGGCACACATGGATGTGAGGCCTGCTGAAGGGGTGATTTGACATACCTACGCCTCTTGCAGTGCTGGCAGGACTGGCGCAAATAGATATGAGGCCTGCTGTAGAGGTGACTTACCTAAGCATCTGGCAGTGCTGGCAGGCCAGGCGCAGAGGGATCTGAGGAGGGCTGTTGAGGTGAGTTACTTACGCCTTTGGCAGTGCTGGCAGTCCTGGCACACAGGGATGTGAGGCCTGCTATGAGGGTTACTTACCTACGCCTCTGGCAGTGCTTGCAGGTCTGGCACAAAGGGATGTAAAGGCCTGCTGTAGGGGTGTAGTGACTTACCTATGCCTCTGGCAGTGCTGGGAGGCCTGACATAGATGGATGAGAGGCCTGCTGTAGGAGTGACTTACCTATGTTTCTGGCAGTGCTGGTATGCTTGGAGCAACGGGATCTGAGGCCTGCTGTAGAGGTGACTTACCGCCGCCTCTGTCAGTGCTGGCAGGCCTGCAGACAAGGATGTGGGGCCTCGTGATGTACAGTAAAAAAAAACATAAAGGGCTATACCTACCACATACCCCCAATACCATTACCAAATAACCAGTCAGTTGGCAGTGAAGAAGGGTCAATCGTTTATTAAGCAAAATACTCTATAGAGGAGCCTCTCCAACCTTCACCCATCAGGTGCGCGGAGAAGACTGCTGGCTTACAGTCAAAACCAAACATATATACTTTCAGTTCAACACATCAAGTCACCGTAAATGGAAAAACACCACTCGGCCCTTGGGCCTCAAGGAAGGACCATATATGGCACACATGACTGGTTCAAAGCTTTACTATTTATTACTGGGAAGGACAGGAGGGGTGACTCCCTTTTGTCCTGGTGCCCGGGAGTGTAGGCACGGAGCCTCCAGGAATGCGCTTATCGCACCCAAAGCCAGATGCAACCTTGAGTCCCAGGACAGAGGGAAAACAGTTTACTTTCAGCTGCTCTCAGTGACTCAAACTAACTGGGACTTGACAACTACTGGAGAGTAACACGTGATCACAGCTTGTGTCTGACACAGAGGAAAGAAGATGGCGTTTCTATGGTTCTCGGCCTACTCTATTAGTATGGAACAAACGAAAAAGAATAAACCTTTTCCTACCAGCTAAAGCATATATGGGTTATGTTTTGTGCATATTAAGCAAAGAAGATTTGGAGATACAGCATGCTAACACAATATATTTATATGTCCGATACTCCTCGTGTATGAAAAATCTAATTTTTATCCCTCACTCGTATAGGGGTCACTTACTGTTGGACTTGGCCCTTCTGGCAGGTTCACCCCTGAACGTTTTGCTTTTCATGGTGACCTAGTGGTAGTGATTTTTGGCTTCTGCACACTGTCACTGTGTCACAGTGGAGTGTGTGTGGTGACATTGGCCTGCCCTCCCATAGGAATGCATCGGGAAAGTATGTGTCCCTGGTAGTTCCTGATACGTGGGGAGTGTAAGCTCGAGTTTGGTATGTGCGGACTCGTGTGATTAAATGCTGCGCGATGATGTGTGCGGCGTGATTGTGTCTAGTGTGGAAGTGCCACTTCTAGAAGTTGGCATGTTTGTGTAATTTGTGTCTGGCTTGTGATTGGCTGGAGCTGGCTGGTGAGCCTGGCTCCATGAGTCATGATGGGTCTGCCCCGGTGGTGAGTGTTGAGGTTAGCATGAGTAAAGTGAGGGAGGAGTACACCTGGGCTGGGCTTTCCCCACACAATGCTGGCTCCGCCCCCTGTGGTGCGTCTAATGACCTTAGCCTGCCTAGTGAATGGAAAGGGTGGCTGAGGAAAACAAAGTGCCCTTACTTCTGTATTGTTGTAGCGCCTGGGGGCGCTCTGAAGGCAGCACTGCTGCATTCCCTGGTAGCGCTGAGCTGCCTGTCTCGAGGGATTCCCCGGCGTGGGGATCCCCCTTTTTGCTAACTTGCGGCACGGGTGCCCACCCCGCACTGCCTGCCGCATATTTTGCGCCTATTTTTATTAAGTAATTTCGGGTGCTCACCCTGCTTCGTATTATACCATTGGAGGGTGCCTACCCCTCGTGTTGCTCCACAGTAGCCTGCCCGGAGTCCACTGAGGGCCGCCACGCTGCCCGCGGCGACCCGGAAGCAGAAGGAAGAAACCGGAAGCTGACGGGAGCCCACCCCGCGCTCCGGTGACAGAGAGGTGAGCCGGCGCCATTTCTGCTTCCCCCAGGTGGGGTGCACGGCTCCGGTACCAGGAGAGGACCGGGCAAGAGACCAGCACCAAACGAGGGCTCTCCTGTGTTAAGAAGAGCCCCGAAGCCCCAGACCGGTGAGAGGAGCGCCGGCCGTCAGGGAAGACACCCGGCCCCAGAAGCTGGACCGAATGAGGTGTCCCGGAGCCGCCGCCCCAGAGCCCCCTGTGCAGCCCCCCCAGCCATCACAAGACCGGAGGAGATCCCGAGGGAGTCCAGCGGAGACTTCCTCTCACCCCAGGAAAAGCCGGTGAGTGGGGCCTCTGTTTTCCGTGTGGTGGAGGAGGCGTCGGGGCACACTGTCAGTGCCCGCCCCTCCCCTCCTGCTGGTGCTAGCTTTGATTGTCGGCCACATTTAAGGGGGCATATTTGTTTTAGAGCCTGCAAGGCTCTTGGTGGCATCTTAGTATTTCGAGTCCCCAGGGAGGGGACTCCGACGCTCTGGGGGCATTTTCATGATACCAAGCCCCCAAAGGGGGCTCCAACGACGGGCCGCATTTTCCCAGAGAGCCCATGAGGCTCCTAGCCCGCATTGTTGCTTGAGCCCACGAGGCTCCACCAGGGGAATTAATTCCCCAGAGGCTCCTGAGCATAATTTTATCGAGTCCCCGAGAGGGGCTCCGCCATCGGAGGGGGCATTCAGGGTGGTAGAGCGACCCCGGCTGGCAGCGGGCCGCTCCCCCCACAGCAGGTTCCACAGTTGTTCTGGCTCACAGAGCCTGCGAGGCTCCCACATGTTGGCCCCATTGTTTCCACAGCTGCCCAGCACTTAGTGGGCAGCTGCTCCGTTTAGGCCCCCTGACATTTGGGACACAGAGCGTCCTAGCCCCAGAGAGGTCAGTTGGCCTTGGGACAGTTTATTAGTTATACCTTATGTGATCTCTGCGCATTTGTTCTTTGCTGCACCTCTGAATGTGTTGTCAAGCGTCATGTGCTTTCCCCTACACTGCTGAATGTATGTTTATGCATCATGTGTTTTCTTCCCTACACCTCTGAATGTTGTGATGCATCATGTGTAATGTGTACATGCCTATACCCCTAAATGTATAGTGATACTTAGGTGGTTGTTCTTTCTAGTACAGGTGCTGCTAGTGAACTCATGGTTCCCTGCGTGATATTTTCCTAAGCTGGTTAGGATTACATAGGTGGTACTTACCTCTTGCCAGTAGTTACTAGTTGGGTGCTCTATTTTCTATTTTGGTGTTACAGTTATATGTCCTATGTGATAATTATTATTCCTACAAGTGCTAATTCTACCAAGTGCTAAGTCTAAAAGTGCATATTCCTGACAGTGGTCCATGTGGCCCTGTCATGTACATATCCCTTGTAAATTCTGCCCGTGCCTGTTGGCACATTGTATAGTGTGTGTTTTTATCTAATGTGTTTGGTATAATACAAAGGCTATTTTTATATATAACCTTGTGTGGAGTTTCCTTTGTGGTGGGCCTTGGGTGTTGTTGCTGGGTGCGCGCGCAAACACTTAAATTACGTAGCCTCCGGGATAAGCCTTACTGCTCGTGCCACGTTGCCTAGAGGGTGAGCAGGGGTTATCTTTGGCGTGTAACTCCCTTGCCCTGACGTAGGAGTGGTGGTTTCTGCCTGGCTTTGGCGCAAGCCTCAGCTAACCAGAAATCCTATTTCTAACAATGGTAGGCAGTGGAAGGGATTCGGATTTGTGTTTGCGCTGTACCACAGTGGCAGCCGGCTGCACCACAAAACTCTGCATTTTAGATAAATCACATTTTGGAGATTATTGTTTCTGAATTGTTCTGAATGTCATTTCTTTGGAAATGTGTTTCTTGTGCACTGTGAGTTAGGTGTCCCTAGCTCTGGGTGGTTTTCTATCCCCTAAGTGCAGTTTGAATTTTCTGGATTCACCAGAGGGTGGGATCTAGTGGTAGCAGCGTAATAGTGTCCAGTACATTTGTTCCCCGCCCCACTCCCAGAGTTTTGTACCTGTGTCACGTGTGGTCAGGTTGAGAAATCAGGGGTGGTAGAAACTGCCTTACTAGTCCCAGGGGGTGTTGTGTGTGGATGAATGGTGTGTGGCACTAGACAAGTGAGTGTGAGTTCTCTGGGATAGGGAGCCTGCTGAATTCTTTGTGAGTTGTGTACTCTTGCTTCAGCTCTGACAGTTAAGTCCCCTGTGTTGCATGTGTCTGTGAGCATCCTGCCAAGTAGTAGTCTGCTTTTTATGTCTGGGGTACGTTTATGCATTATTTTGCGAAGAGAGAGACATCGCAGTGAATGAGTCAGACACCCAGTCCCAGCTTAGGGAAAACCTAACGCAATGGCAGAAGGATGGCTGGGAACGTGAGCACAGTGAGGAGAGGGCCCGGGTCTAACACCATGAGGGTGGTGGGTCTGAGGGGAGCCCTGAAGAGTCTGAAGTGGAGGAAGAAAATGATAGTACAGGGACGCCAGCAGATAGTGAAGACCCCATAGATAGGGAGTCCCTTGCTGGGTCCAGTGTAGGGGGCAGTGCCCCATCCCTTTCCCTGTCCCCAGAGGAGTGGGAAGATAGGAGGAAAGAAAGGGAGCACCAGCTGGCTTTAGAAAAGCTCAGGTTAGAGCATGCCCAGGCTATGGCGCAGCTGGGTATTAAGAAGCAACAGCTAGAGACCGAGAGGGTCTTAGCGCAGGAGAGGATAGAGGAGGGTGAGAGGGCCTTCACCAGAGAGAAATTACCTCTGGAGGGTAGACTATCCCGTACGTGCAGTTATAGTTTTCTGGGCTCCCCAGGGAGGGTTGAGTCCCGTGGTGGGAGCTATAGAGAGCCCAGTGCAAGAAGTCTCACTCCCAGTTCCCAGAGTATGGTACCTGTTTCCCAAGAGGAGGAGTTAAGGTTGAAATTCAGAGGCAGTAGGAAACTGTCTCACCAGGATTGGGGGGATTTTGTGGATGACTGTTCAGATGCACTGGATGTGTGGGTGGCGATTAGCCCAGACCAGGAGGTGGACGGCATAGTGAATATGTTCCTCAAAGAGCAGTTGCTCAGTCTTTGTTGTCCAGGGTTGCGCCAGCACCTGTTGAGCTTTGGATACTTTTGTCCTTGGAAGCTTGCTGAGGAAGCAGAGCGCTGGGAAAGTGCTAGAGGTTCTAAGGAGTCATTAGTGAGTGATTCCAAAAGTAGTGGTTCAGGTATCTTCCAGCCCAGCGTGGTGGATGAGGCTCAGTGTAGCCCAGCTAGGTCCCTGAGTAGCGAAAGGGGTGTAGAGGCTTACTACCTGGCTCAGTGGAGCAGGAGTCAGTGGGTGGCTGAGAGTCCCCAGATGCCCAAAGCCCTATCTCAGAACCTGGGTGGTTTCTTGAGGGAACAACAGGTTGGGGACCTAGGCTGTCCTGTTAGTACACTTGAGGAAGATCTCCTAGTGTCTAGGGAACCTAGAGCATCTGTAACTAGATCTCCAGGGGTTCCAGTGTCCGGCAGTGCTACTCCAGTTGGGAGGGCACAGAAGTCCGAAGTGAGGAGTGAATGGGGGATGTGTTCCCCAATGGAAGAACCAGTGGACCAGGGACTAGCCAGTTGGGCTAGACCTTCTTGGGGGGACCTGGGTGGCGCCACTTCTGTTCTGGGGGATCTTGACGCACTGTCAGGTGGACAGTGGACGGGAGATCTGCGCCAGACAGATAGTCACACAACACCTGAGTCATGTGTCAGCCTCAGGGGGATGGTGTGTAAATCCCCAGAAGTCCCGGAGTGCCAGGCAATTATTCCACCAAAAGTTCTAGACCAGAGGTTGGAAGGCCAGGTTCAGGATCCGCCTGACCTGAAGGGTAGGACGACTGTAACCAGCGTCCTGACCGGTTCATCTTTCAGGGGTACCACTCCAGTTGGGAGGGTGCAGAACTCTGGAATGGGGTGCAGAGGGTGGGAGAGCCCGCCTCTGAACCCGGTACAACCTGAGAGGTTAAACCCTAGGTTGGGAGAATGGTGTTCTAAGGGTAGCCCTCGCAGGAGGTGGAGGAACCCTAGATGGAGAGGTAGGGGGAGGAGAGCCTCCCCTGAGACTCCTGGTCCGCCAGAGGGTGTAGACCCTGGTACACAGTCAAAATATCGAGTTGAAAATTTCGACCTACCAAAATATCGTGTTTACAATTTCAAAGGTACAGAATATCAATGTCAAGAGTATCGTAGGACAGAATATCGACCCTGAGGTAAGTAATATTGAATTCATTTATATCGATGTAAGTAATATCGAAGTTAGTAATATCGATAGCATATATATCGATGTAACTAATTTGGATGTTATTAATATCGATATTTGTATTATTTTTTAGATTTTTATTATGTATGTGTTATATGTTTTTGTAAAGTATTTAAATTAATTTATATTATATGTGTATTTTTTTATATATTAATACATTTATTTTTAAGTAAATTATATGTTTTAGTACCGGAGCGGGTTGTGGGTTTATAGGGGAATAGGGTGGGAAGTAATTTAATTGTAATAATTAATTGGTAATTAATTATTTAAATTGATAAATTAATTATTTAATTGGTAATTAATGTTCATTTTTATTAAATGTTATGTTTTAGTACCAGTGCGGGTTGTGGGTTTATAGGGGAATAGGGTGGGAAGTAATTTAATTGTAATTATTAATTGGCATTTAATTATTTTATTTGATAAATTAATTATTTAATTGGTAATTAATGTTAATTTTTATTAAATTTTATGTTTCCGTACCAGCGCGGGTTGTGGGTTTATAGGGGAATAGGGTGGGAAGTAATTTAATAGTAATTAATTATTTTTTTAATTTAATTATTAATTGGCAATTAATAATTTTATTGATAAATTAAATATTTAATTTGTAATTAATGTTAATTATTATTAAATGTTATGTTTTAGTACAAGAGTGGGTTGTGGGTTTATAGGGGAATAGGGTGGGAAGTAATTTAATAGTAATTATTAATTGGCAATTAATTATTTTATTTGATAAATTAATTATTTAATTGGCAATTAATGTTAATTTTTATTAAATGTTATGTTTTAGTACCAGAGCGGGTTGTGGGTTTATAGGGGAATAGTGTGGGAAGTAATTTAATTGTAAATAATTATTTTTTATTTAATTATTAATTGGCAAATAATTATTTTAATTGATAAATTATTTATTTAATTGGTAATTTATGTTAATTATTATTAAATGTTATGTTTTAGTACCAGAGTGAGTTGTGGGTATATAGGGGAATAGGGTGGGAAGTAATTTAATTGTAAATAATTACAATTTTTTATGTGTAATATATTTTGTAAATATTTATTAATTGGCATTCCCTACTGTTGAACCCTTTGGAGTTGGAATAGTAATTTTTCTCCCTACGCTATCCAACGCTTTCCCTACTTTTCCACTCACTGGAGTGGGAATAGTAATTTTTACCCACCCGTTATCCAACGTTTTCCCTACTGTTGCACTCTCTGGAGTGGGAATAGTAATTGTTACTCTTACGCTATCCAATGTTTTCCCTAATGTTGCACTCATTGGAGTGGGAATAGTCATTTTTACATTCCCGCTATCCAACGTTTTCCCTACTGTTCCACTCACTGGAGTTGGAATAGTAATTTTTACCCACCCGCTATCCAACGTTTTCTCTACTGTTGCACTCTCTGGAGTGGGAATAGTAATTTTTACTTTTACGCTATCCAACGCTTTCCCTAATGTTGCACTCTCTGGAGTGGTAATAGTAATTTTTCCCCCTACGCTATCCAATGTTTTCCCTACTGTTGCACCCTCTGGAGTTGGAATAGTGATTTTCCCACCTACGCTATCCAACGCTTTCAATACTGTTGCACCCTTTGGAGTTGGAATATTATTTTTTACCCATACACTATCCAACGCTTTCCCTACTTTTCCACTACTGGAGTTGGAATAGTAATTTTTACCCTTACGCTATCCAATGCTTTCCCTAATGTTGCACTCTCTGGAGTGGGAATAGTAATTTTTCCCCCTACGCTATCCAATGTTTCCCTACTGTTGCAGCCTCTGGAGTTGGAATAGTAATTTTCCCACCTACGCTATCCAACGCTCTCAATACTGTTGCACCCTTTGGAGTTGGTATATTATTTTTTACCCATACGCTATCCAATGCTTTCCCTACTGTTCCACTCACTGGAGTTGGAATAGTAATTTTTACCCTTACGCTATCTAACAATTTCCCTAATGTTGCACTCATTGGAGTGGGGATAGTAATTTTTCTCCCTACGCTATCCAACTCTTTCCCTACTGTTGCACTCTCTGGAGTGGGAATAGTAATTTTTCCCCCTACGCTATCCAACGTTTTCCCTACTGTTGCACCCTCTGGAGTTGGAATAGTAATTAGCCAATCTACGCTATCCAACGCTTTCCATACTGTTGCACCCTTTGGAGTTGGCATAGTAATTTTTACTCTTACGCTATCCAACGTTTTCCCTAATGTTGCACTCATTGGAGTATTGGAGTGGGAATAGTCATTTGTACATACCCGCTATCCAACGCTTTCCCTACTGTTCCACTCACCGGAGTTGGAATAGTAATTTTCACCCACCCGCTATCCAACGTTTTCCCTACTGTTGCACTCTCTGGAGTGGGAATAGTAATGTTTACTCTTACGCTATCCAACGCTTTATCTACTGTTGCACCCTCTGGAGTTTGAATAGTAATTTTTACCCTTATGCTATTCAATATTATTTATATTTATTTATGTATTTAAGATGTTACATAATGTTGTATTTAATTAATTTTAAAAATATTGAAAGTATATTTAATTGTTGTTATTTATTAAATATATTTATTTTTTATTATTTATGTTATTATTTTATGAGTGTTGATGTATTTTTAAATTGTAGTATTTGTTAATATTTTATAATTATTTAAAAAATAATGTATATATTATAATTATTTCAGTATATATATATATTTAAATATTAATGTTAATTAAATGTTTAATAGTAAATATGTATTATTTATTCATTTTAAACATTATAACACATTTTAACATAAGTTTAAAATATATATAAGTACTATTTACTTAATTTTACCTTTGTTTTAAAAAACGATATTTTTAATTACGATATTTTTAACATCGATATTTTTGTTTCGATATTTTTGTACTTACCATGTTGTAGATAGGGTGTCGATATACTTGCCTTCGATATTCCAACGTCGATATTTTGTCTGTCAAATTTTCAGCCTCGATATTCTGTCAGAGATTCGTAGACCCTAGGCTGGAGAACCAGTGGCAGTCTAGCCCTGTCTTACAGACAGGAAGAGTGGAGAATGGCTACTATGTGCCAGAGGTTACTACCCCCACTCTGTGAATAGGCAAGGACCAGTGGCACCTGGGTGGCCCAGGGCTTGGTCCTGGCCACGGACAGCTTGGGAGTACCTGTGGAGTAGCCCAGTTGTTCCAGGCAGTGTTTCTAGAAGGAACCCCATGGGTTCACCGTGGCGTAGAACAGGAGGGTGTCCCTGCAGTTGCGGGCCTGCATCCGTGTTCTATCGCCCCAGGGAGGGAAGCCCATCACGGTGGTGATTGGTCTACCCTGCGTTTTGGCTGGAAGGGGGTTGTGTTGGACTTGGCCCTTCTGGCAGGTTCACCCCTGAACTGTTTGCTTTTCATGGTGACCTAGTGGTAGTGATTTTTGGCTTCTGCATACTTTCACTGTGTCCCAATGGAAAGTGCGTGCACACTCTGAGTGCGTGTGGTGACATTGGCCTGCCCTCTCATAGGAATGCATGGGCAATGTATGTGTCCCTGGAAGTTCCTGATGCGTGGGGAGTGCATGCTCAAGTTTGGTATGTGTGGACTTGTGTGATTAAATGCTGCGCGATGATGTGTGTGGTGTGATTGTGTCTAGTGTGGAAGTGCCACTTCTAGAAGTTGGCATGTTTGTGTAATTTGTGTCTGGCTTGTGATTGGCTGGAGCTGGCTGGTGAGCCTGGCTCCATGAGTCATGATGGGTCTGCCCCGGTGGTGAGTGTTGAGATTAGCATTAGTGATGTGAGGGAGGAGTACACCTGGGACCTGAATAGGGCTGGGCTTTCCCCACACAATGCTGGATCCACCCCCTGTGGTGCGTCTAATGACCCTAGCCTGCCTAGTGAATGGAAAGGGTGGCTGAGGCAAACAAAGTGCTCCAAAACCAGCTGCTACTGGTTTTCCCCCACCCTGCACCCTGAGATAAAGGGATTTACTGTATAAAAAGAGGCTGTGACCTCTTACAAAATGTTCTCATGCTGATCCTAATTTGGAGGGGGCCTGCTGCTGCTGGGCGCCAGGAGGACCGCCACTGGGGATTGCCTCCCTGCCTAGGAGGACCCTGTGAGCTGGTACCTGGGCCCAGCCCTGCCGCCCCCCACCTCCTGAAGGACATTGTGCTGGACTTTGGGGCATCCTAGCGCTGGGGAGTGCCGTGCACTTACTTCAGTATTGTTGTAGCGCCTGGGGGTGCTCTGAAGGCAGCGCTGCTGCATTCCCTGGTAGCCCTGAGCTGCCTGTCTCGAGGGATTCCCCGGCGTGGGGATCCCCCTTTTTGCTAACTTGTGGCACGGGTGCCCACCCCGCACTACCCGCTGCATATTTTGCGCCTAGTATTTTTATTAATTAATTCCGGGTGCTCATCCCACTTCGTATTATACCGTTGCAGGGTGCCCATCCCTCGTGTTGCCCCGCAGTAGCCTGCCCGGAGTCCACTGAGGGCCGCCGCGCTGCCCGCAGCGACCCGGAAGAGGAAGGAAGAAACCGGAAGCTGACGGGAGCCCACCCCGCGCTCCGGTGACAGAGAGGTGAGCCGGTGCCGATTCTGCTTCCCCCAGGCGGGAGGAAGCTGTCTCCCGTCTCGCCATCAGCCCTACAGGGCTCCGGTCCCAGGAGAGGAACGGGCAAGAGACCAGCACCAAGCGAGGGCTCTCCTGTGTTAAGAAGAGCCCCGAAGCCCCGGACCGGCGAGAGGAGCACCGGCTGCCAGGGAAGACACCCGGCCCCAGAAACTGGACCAAATGAGGAGTCCCGGAGCCGCCGCCCCAGAGCCCCGTGTGCAGCCCCCCCAGCCGCCACAAGACCGTAGGAGATCCCGAGGGAGTCCAGCGGAGACTTCCTCTCACCCCAGGAGAAGCCGGTGAGTGGGGCCTCTGTTTTCCGTGTGGTGGAGGGGGCGTCGGGGCACACTGTTGGTGCCCGCCCCTCCCCTCCTGCCGGTGCTAGCTTTGATTGTCGCCCACATTTAAGGGGGCATATTTGTTTTAGAGCCTGTAAGGCTCTTGGTGGCATCTTAGTATTTTGAGTCCCCAGGGAGGGGACTCCGACGCTCCGGGGGCATTTTCGTGATCCCGAGCCCCCAGAGGGGGGGCTCCAACCACAGGCCGCATTTTCCCACAGAGCCCACCAGGCTCCTAGCTCGCATTGTTGCTTGAGCCCACTAGGCTCCACCGGGGGCATTCTTTCCCCAGAGGCTTCTGGTCATAATTTTATCGAGTCCCCCCAGAGGGACTCCGCCATCAGAGAGGGCATTCAGGGTGGTAGAGCGACCCCGGCTGGCAGAGGGCCGCTCCCCCCACAGCAGGTTCCACAGTTGTTCTGGGTCACAGAGCCTGCGAGGCTCCCACATGTTGGCCCCATTTTTTCCACAGCTGCCCAGCACTTAGTGGGCAGCTGCTCCATTTAGGCCCCCTGACATTTGGGACACAGGGTGTCCTTGCCCCAGAGAGGTCAGTTGGCCTGGGGACAGTTTATGAGTTATACTTTATGTGATTTCTGCGCTATTGTTCTTTGCTGCACCTCTGAATGTGTTGTTATGCGTCATGTGCTTTTCCCTACACCGCTGAATGTATGTTTATGCATCATGTGTTTTCTTCCCTACACCTCTGAATGTTGTGATGCATCATATGTAATGTGTTCATGCCTATACCCCTGAATGTATAGTGATACTTAGGTGGTTGTTCTTTCTAGTACAGGTGTTGCTAGTGAACTCATGGTTCCCTGCGTGATATTTTCCTAATGTGGTTAGGATTGCGTAGGTGGTACTTACCTCTTGCCAGTAGTTACTAGTTGGGTGCTCTATTTTCTATTTTGGTGTTACAGTTATATGTCCTATGTGCTAATTATTATTCCTACAAGTGCTAATTCTACCAAGTGCTAAGTCTAAAAGTGCATATTCCTGACAGTGGTCCATGTGGCCCTGTCCTGTACATATCCCTTGTAAATTCTGCCCGTGCCTGTTGGCACATTGTAAACTGTGTGTTTTTATCTAATGTGTTTGGTATAATACAAAGGCTATTTTTATATATAACCTTGTGTGGAGTTTTCTTTGTGGTGGGCCTTGGGTGTTGTTGCTGGGTGCGCGCGCAAACACATAACTTACATAGCCTCCGGGATAAGCCATACTGCTCGCGCCACGTTGCCTACAGGGTGAGCAGGGGTTATCTTTGGCGTGTAACTCCCTTGCCCTGACGTAGGAATGGTGGTTTCTGCCTGGCTTTGGCGCAAGCCTCAGCCAACCAGAAATCCCATTTCTAACACTTACTTATGGCTTCTGGCACTACTGGAAGGTCTGGCACACACAAATCTGAGGCCTGCTTCAGGGGTCACTTACCTACTCCTCTGGCAGTGCTGGCAGGTCAGACACACAGTGATGCGAGGCATGCTGTAGAGGTGACTTCTACACACCTCTGGCAGTGCTGGCAGGCCTGGCGCACAGGGCTGTGAGGCTTGTTGTGGGGGTAACTTACCTACACCTCTGGCAGGCGTGGCAGGCCTGGGGCACTGAGATGTGAGGTTTTCTGAAGGGGTGACTTACCTTTGCTTTTGGCAATGCTGACAAGTCCGGCACAGAGGGATGAGAGGCCTGGTGTAGAGGTGAATTACCTATGTCTCTGAGAGGCCTTGCAGGCCAGGCACACAGGGATGTTGTGCCTGCTGTAGAAGTGACTTACCTAAGTTTCTGTCCGTGTTGGCAGGCCTGGCGCACAGGGCTGTGAGGGCTGCTGTGGGAATGACTTACCTATGCCTCTGGCAGGCCTCGCAGGCCTGGCACACCAATATGTGAGGTGTGCGGTGGGGGTGACTTGCCTACGCTTCTGGCTGTGCTGGCAGTCACACAGAGATGTGAGGCCAAATGTATAGCTGAATTACCTATGTCTCTAGGAGGCCTGGCAGGCCTGGCACACAGGGATGTGATGCCTGCTGTAGAGGTGACTTACCTAAGCTTCTTGCAGTACTGGCAGGCCTGGCACAAAGGGACGTGAGACCTCCTGAGGGGCTGACATACCTACGCCTCTTGCAATGCTGGCAGGCCTGGCACACAGGAATGTGAGGCCTGCTGTAGAGGTGACTTACCTATGCTTCTGGCAGTGCTGGCAGGTCTGGTGCACAGGGCTGTGATGCCTGCTGTGGGGGTGACTTACCTACACCTTTTGCAGGCCTGGCAGTCCTGGCACACAGGGATGTGTGGCCTGCTGAGCGGGTGACTTACATACGCTTCTGGCATACCTGGCAGGCCGGGAGCACCGGGATGTGAGGCCTTTTGTACGGGTGACTTACCTACGGCTCTGGCAGTGCTGGCAGGCCTAGCCCACAGGGCTGTGAGGCTTGCTGTAGAGGAGACTAACCTACGTCTCTGGCATGCTTGGCAAACTGGGTGCACCAGGATGTGAGGCCTGCTGTAGGGGTGACGTACCTACACCTCTGGGAGGTCTGGCAGGCCTGGCAGTCAGAGATCTGAGACCTACTGTAGAGGTGACTTACCTACGCTACTGGCAGGGCTGGCAGGGCTGGCAGGGCTGGCACACCGGGCTGTGAGGCCTAGTATAGTGATGACTTACCTACACCTCTGGGAGGTCTGGCAGGCCAGCACCCAGGGATGTGAGGCCCGCTGTAGAGGTGACTTACCTACGCTTATGGCAGTGCTGGAAGGCCTGACCCACAGGGATATGAGGCCTGCTGTAGGGGTGATGTGACTTACCTACTTCTCTGGAAGTGCTGGCAGTGCTGGCAGACCTGGCGCACAGGGATGTGAGGCCTGCTAAGGTGGTGACTTACTTAATTCTCTTGGAGTGCTGGCAGGTCTGGCGCACAGGCATGTGAGGCCTGCTGTAGAGGTTACTTACTTACTCTTCCGGCAGTGCTGGCAGGCCTGGTGCACAGGGGTGTGAGGCCTACTGTAGAGGTGCCTTACCCACGTTTCTGGCATTGCTGGCAGGTGTGGAGCAAAAGGACGTTAGGCCTCCTGTAGAGGTGAGTTACTTACGCCTCTGGCAGTGCTGGCAGGCCGGGCACACATGGATGTGAGGCCTGCTCTGGGGGTGACTTACCCACGCCTCTGGCAGTGCTGACAGGCCTGGCACACAGGGATGTAAGGCCTGCTGTAGGGGTGAAGTGACTTACCTATGCCTCTGACAGCGCTGGCAGGCCTGGCACACAGGGATGTGAAGCCTACTGTGGAGGTGGCTTGCGTATGCCTCTGATAGTGTAGCGGTGGCTTAGCTACACTTTTGGCAGTGCTAGCAGTGCTGGCACAGAGGGATGTGAGGCCTGCTGTAGAGGTGACTTATCTACTACTGTGGCAGTGCTGACAGGCCTAGCACACAGGGATGTGAGGCCTGCTGTAGGGGTGAAGTGACTTACCTACGCCTCTGACAGTCCTGGCTGGTGTGGCTATGGAAGTGGGGTGTGCTATATGGGTGCCTTACCTACGCTTCTGGCAGTGCTGGGAGGCCTGGCACACAGGAATTTCATGCCTGCTGATGGGGTGACTTAACTATGCCTCTGGCAGTGCTGACAGGTTTGGCGCCCGGATATATTAGACCTGCTGTGGGGGTCACTTACCTACGCCTCTGGCAGGGCTGGCAGGCCTGGCACACAGGGATGTGAGGCCTGCTGTAGAGGTGACTTACCTTTGCCTCCCGCAATGCTGGCAGACCTGGCAGACAGGGATGTGAGGACTGCTGTAGAAGCTACTTACCTACGCCTCTGGCAGTGCTGGCAGTCGTGCACCTCTGGCAGTGCTGGCAAGTTTGACACACAGGCTGTAAGGCCTGCTGTAGGGGTGACGTGACTTGCCTATGCCTCTGGCAGTGCTGGCTGGCCTGGCACACAGGAATATAAGGCCTGCTGCAAGGTTGACTTACCTACGCTTCTCGCAGTACTGGCAGTTCTGGCACACGGGGATGTGTGCCAGGTCGACTCTTTACTTTTAGTTGCACGAAAACAAGAAGGTTACGGTGGAAGTGTGCATGTGTTTATTGAAGGGTCTCTTAGTGAGGCATATTGCATGCTGCAACCCTTAGAGACCTTCTTTGGTCACAATGCCCTTGATACGACTGGTGCCATTTACAAGGGACTTTTATGTGGGCAAGATGTGTAGTAAAGTTTTGGGAAATAATACAGGCACTGAGAACCTGATTTGCAGAGACCCAGTGCACATTCAGTCAAAGTTGCCTTTAGAGTCTGGCAAAAAGTGGGGGGTAACCATGCTAAAAGGAACACTTTCCTACATGGCGTATGCACCAAAGGTGATAGTGGTTTCACATGTAAACCTTACTGATGACAAAGTGGCAAAGCAATGCAAACATGTATCCCAACCACTGCACCACCAATGTAGGATGCAGGCTCAGTATATAATGTTCACCTATGGTGAAGCACTGTGCAATGAGTCCAGGCAACCCTTAGTGATAGTGTTTAGGTCCCTGATAACCAAAGCTCTCAAGGGGCAGTTGTGGAGAGCAGTTAAGGCTTATTCTCGAGGGTGTAAAGTCGATATATTTACCAAATAGTCATTTAGCAAGCTTTCACACAAGTGTTCATAAAAATACCATAGTATTTATTGACACATCACTAATAACTAACTTAGTATGTTTCCTACCCGGTGATATCAAATACACACATGAAATACTTTAAAAACAGGTAAGTGGCATAGAAAAACTCACAGGCCATTTACAGGGGCCAAACCATATACTAAGAAAGTGGTGTATAAAAGGTAAGTACCAAATTGAGACTGTTACTGTGAAGGAAGTAACCCTTTTAGGGCCACCATGGTCACTAATGACCACCTATCAGCCTTCCATACTAAATGAAGAGTCGATCAGACAGTAGAGAATACACTCAGAGCGGAGCCCCATCTGCCCAGTTACTGAGAGTGCTGCAGAGGGAACTGAAATCAGCAAGCATAAAGATACATTATGTACATTTCATAAGAGGGAGAAAACACACCCACAATGGAATTTTCCAAGCAGGTGCAGTTAAACAGCAAAATACAGAAAAAACTGTTTCAGCGCTCATATCTTACTCAAAGTAACATAGTCCAAGGTTGTTCCATCCAGAGCCCGCCTGCAGAAAAGGGGGACAGGGTGTCTATCTAGTGAGAAAGCTATGTGCTGACATGAACAGTGTGCTCATTACTGAAACAAAACCTAACGTGGCAGAAACGAAACTCAGAGAGGAGCAATTCTCGGAATTAAACTAGATCAGTTTTGAACAACCTAAAATGGCCCCCAAATAGAAAATGGTGAAGCAAATGCTAACTTACTTGGAGCACTACATAAGCGTAAACAATTTCACTTCTAACAACTGTTAAATTCCAAAATTATGAGTCCAAGGAAAAATGTACAGAAGTAAATGTATTCCTGATGATACAGTGCCTGCCAGTCAGGCAGCACAGTCAGTTCTCTAACCAAAGTTCCAAACTGTGCAGAACCTCAGTAAGAGGCTGACGTGAGCCAGAATTAAATGTACACCATTATTTAAAGAGTAGAGGATGAACAAATGGAGACTTGATGTTAGAGCTGGCATCTTTTAGCGTGTTAACGCTGTCTTTTTGCTTTTTGACCTCCTGGTTTTAACTCTGTTTTTGCTGGTTTAGTGTCTCTGTGGTGCACTCACTCACTGTTGTTCAGTGTTAAAGTGCAAGTGTTCCTCCTGTAAATTATGTTATGGGGTGGTGTTTCCATGTTTGGTTTCTTTGATTTACTGGTAAGCCCATAGTAGAGTGCATAGTGTGTGGCAGGGCCTGTAAATCAAATGCAGCTGGTGAGCTTGCAGCATTGGTTGTGCCATCCACACAAGCAGCGCTTCAAAGTGTTCTCAAGCTGTCTCTCTTCTTTCATGTACGGCACCCCTCAGGTTGGCCCAAGGTACCCCCAAGGGCAGGGTGCAGTGTATGTGAAAGGTAGGAAATGTGCTGATGTGTGTGAAATGTCCTGATAGTGAAATACAGTGTATTTCGTTTTTCACTATTTAAAGGATATCTGTCCAATAGGATAGAATGGGAGATACTTTGTAACATCTTAGAAGTATAACTTCCCATTGGGACAAGATAGAGAAATTGAGTTTTGTATGCCTGAACTCAAAATGTAAAAATGCATATTTTATTAAAGATGATTTTTATGTTGTGTGTTTGAAAATGCCACTTTTAGAAAGTGGCTATTTTCTTGCTTAGCTATCCTATGTGCCTCTGCTGGGTTGTGGATTGACTGTCTGTTTTGTGACAGGGGCTAGGGATGTGATTTCTCTTCAGACAGTCACTGGGGGGGTTGAGGTGTTTCCTGTTTCTCCAAGATGAGCCTGGACTGAGCTGAATAGACCCGGGCTGCATTTAGGGTAGTGGGAAGAGATTTCCTTCCACCTGAATAGGCCTGGTCTGTCTCACCTCCTGCCAGAATATTGGGCCAGAGAGGACAGAACTAGTTTTGACAGAGCACATACACTCTCTGCCATAAGAGAACAAAGGGAATGTGGTGTAAATATTGGGACCCAGACCCCAGAATTTTAGAACTCTTTTGGATCAAGAAACCTGCCAAGAAAAAGGGCTGGAGTAGTGGGTGGAGGAGCTACCACTTTGCTGTGTGCCTTACTGTGTTAGCCAAGGGCTTGAGGTACAACTTGGCCCTTGTTCAAATAGTCTCAGGATCAGCAAAGACAACTACGTGTTTAGTGCTGCAACAGCATAAAAAGCAACCCAATGCTGTCAAAGACATCACTGCTGGCTCTGTGTCCTGAAGGCACTGCAGAGTTCACCCCGCACTTCGCGCTGCAATGGTGGTCTCACCGCTGACAGCATTCAATGATGCCACCGAGCTCTGCCTGCACAGTGACCAGTGGGAACCGCACCTTGCACCATCTCTCTTCACGATACTTGCCTAGTATCCTTGATGCTGCAGCCCCACACCGACATCAATGCCGCTGCTTGCACCATGGTTCGAGGGTACCGCACATAGGTTACATGACGCACTGTCCTCATCCTGCACCACACCCTTGGCCTATTCATGGTGGGCCCTTCATCTCCAGTTAGTCAACTGATGACCACACTTCAGCAACAATGTTGCTGTTGCTGCTCCGTGACCTGCCAGCAGTGGGACGAGCACTGCATTACTTTGCTCCGCAGGCCTGGTCTCACTGACATCACTGGATGGCCGTCACCAAGCCGCTGCCTGCGCTGCGACCTGAGGGCACCCCATGCCACACAGCTGCACTTCGCACAGCAGCCCCGATGCCGGCACTCCCGACAATCTGCAACATGTGTGACTTCAAGGGTCCGACGATTCCTGCACCAACCTCCAAAACCGACACCTCAATGAGAGGTTGCTGGCGTCCTCCATTACTAAAGGTACTGTTATGCAGGTCTTCTCGAAACCATAGCTGGCCCACTACACCGCGGTCAGCCAAAGCTATTTGGATTTGTTGTTCACGATACGGTAATAGTTCCGGACAGAGCTATCGACTTCAAGGAACAGCATTTTAAGTCTATTCATTCTTACTGATATTTCTGAGAACTGTTTGGTGGATTTTTATGGTTTTTGGACTTGTTTTGCAGATAAAATATTGGATATTTTTCTAACACTGGTGTGGTGTCCTTTTGTAGTGTCTTCATTGTATTACTGTTGGTTATGTGTAAACGCTTCACACGCTGCCTCTGAGATAAGCCTGACTGCTTGTGCCAAGCTACCAAGGGGGTGTGCAGGGGTTATTTCAGTAGTGTATCCTCCTTATCCTGACTAGGAAGAAGGGCCCCTGATTTGACAAGGTAACAGCTAACCCTGGGGGGAGCAGCCTAGTAGCACTACAGAAACTTTCATGGAGATACTAGAAAACTCTGTGAAATTCTGTAGAGGTACGTGGCTGGCGGAGTCACTCATTGCCCCCCACACCCTCCAAATCCCCTTCTAACCCATCCACCCCTCCATCCCCCAGATCCATTCCCCATCCCGCTAAATCCCAGCCCCCCTCCCTCTCTCCCTCCCGCTGAACCACCCACCCCCCTCCTTCACTCCACCCGCTAAACCCCCACCCCCTCCTCTGACCCCAGAGTCAAGCATGCCTCCACGTAGTACGCACTGTAGTTCTTACTGTTGTTAATTAATTGAACCAGAACAGCCGAGCAGCAGAAGGCGGGTGGAGCCACAGCAGCAGGAGCAGACAGGACATTGTGAACTGGAGGAGAAGGTAAGTCTTATTCTGCTCCTCTGCGATTGCAGAGGTTTGGAAACTTCGCACTCCAAATGGAGTGCGGAGTTTTAAAACTCCGCAAACTTCGCTGGAGGAGCGGAGTTATCCGCCAAGCCTTAGTAACAACCTGCAACTAGAGACCCCCATTTCTAACACATGAGAATAAAGAATATAACACATCTCTCTACCTAACAATAACTATAAGAAATGGAAAAAGAAAAGAAAACTAAAACAGCGCAAGAAGCAATCACTCATTGTCTACAAACTTGTGAGAACTCCATCTTGTACAAGTTTCCTCCTCAACTCTGGAGGCCACAGAAGTTTGTTCTCCCTCTTGGCAATCACAAAGAGATTGAGTGGTACTACCCCCACACTTAGCCACTCTCTTAACATTCTAAACATTGTCACCCTGCATGACCATTCTGTTAAGATTAACCTTAACTTGCAAACTCCTTTGGCTAGTACACCAGGTTTGAGAATCCTGACCCAATCCCCCTCAACACAATTTGGGTATTTGACCCTCATTCTGGTATCACAGGCATGTTTGACTGTACCCTGCTTCTCTTCTACTCTTAGAGCAACCTCTTCTCTTTCTCTCAATCTTTTTCACATTGCTTCTTCTTAAACCACAAGGGGCACAGTTTGGAAACCATTTCCCTACCCTTAAACAACTTGAAGGAATAAGCCTCTGTGGTCAATCAATCAATCAACCAATCAATCAATCAATCAATCAGGAAAATAGTTAGGAGTGCTACTTACCTGTGAGGGTCTCAAGCCACTGGGGGAGAGAAGTAGCTCCGTTCAGTTGAAGAGTCAGGTCTTGCGGGTCTTCCTGAAGATGTCCTGATGTCGATCGGGAGCTGATTCCAGTTCTTGGTCGTACTATAGGAGAAGGCTCTTCCACCCATTCTGGCTCTGCCGATGCGCGGCATTTTGGTGAGGCTGAGATTGGCAGATCAGAGGTTTCTCTTGGATACATGGAAGGTGATTCTCTTGTTGAGGTATTGGGGTCTGGTGTTGTGGAGGCATTTGTAGGCGTGGGTGAGTATCTTCAAGGTTACCCACAGGGAGCCAGTGGAGTTTTCACAGGTGTTGGGTGATATGTTCATGTCGGGGATGCAGAGGAAGAGTCTGACTGCTGTGTTCTGTATGGCCTGGCGTTTGAGGAGCAGAGACTTGTTGATTCCGGCATAGAGGGCATTGTCATAGTCCAGACTGCTAGTTATGAGTACGTGGGTGACAATCCTTCTTGATTTGGGAGGGTCCATCTGAAGGTCTTGCTAAGGATGCAGAGGGTGTTGCAGCAGGTGGAGGCAACGGTGTTGATCTATTGGGTAATGGAGAGGGACGAGTTGAGTATGATGCTGAAATTCCAGGCGTGGTCCGGGGCATGGGGGGGCTACTGAGGGCGGTGGGCCACCAGGTGTTGTCCCATGCAGTGGGAGAGGATCTGAGGACGAGAACCTTCATTTTCTCCGAGTTGAGCTTCAGGCACCTGCTGCCCATCCAGGATGTGACATCCTTCATTCCTTCCTGAAAGCTGAGTCTGGTGGTGTGAGGATCCTTGGAGAGGGAGAGGTTGAGCTGGGTATTGTCGGCATAGGAGACTATGTTGAGTCCCTGCAGTCTGACGATTGCAGCGAATGGGGCCATGTAGATGTTGAAGAGCGTTTTGCTGAGTGACAAACCTTGTGGTACTCCGCAGTTTATATTTGTGGGTTTGGAGAGGAAGGGTGGCAGTCTGATTCTTTGGGTTCTGCCGGTGATGAAGGAGCCAAGCCATTCGAGGGTGGTTCCCTGCATGCCGGCATTGTGGAGTCTGGTGACGAGGTTGCGTTGAGAGACGGTGTCAAAGGCTGCAGAGAGATCGAGAAGGATCAAGGCCGCGTTGTGGCCTTGGTTGAGCAGGGTGTGGATGCAATCTGTGGCTGCGAGTAGAGCAGTCCGTGTCCTGTGGTTGCAGTGAAATCCAGATTAGGAGAGGTTGAGGATGGAGTTGTCTTTGATGAATTTCGTTAGTTGGGCGTTGACAGTCTTCTCTGTGACTTTGGCTGTGAAGGGGTAGGGAGATGGGTTGGTAGTTCTTGAGGTCAGAAGGGTCTGCTGAGCTTCTTGAGCAGGGGCTTGACTTCTGCGCATTTCAAGTCTTTAGAGAAGGTGCCTGTTTAGAAGTTGGTGTTGATGGTGGGGCGTAGTTCTGGTGCGATGGTAGGGGTGGCTCTGTGGAAGATGTGCAGAGGGCTGGGGTCTGTGGGTGCTCCTGAGTGGATCCCTTTCATGGTTGATTCGGTGTCTTCAGTGGTGGCTGGGGTTCAGGTGGAGATGGTTGGTTGGCTGGCGTTGTTGGAGGGGGGGAGTGGTTTCGGAGTCTGGTGTCTGTTCATTGAAGTTGTCGTGGAGGAACTTGATTTTCAGATGCAAGTAGGAGCTGAGCTTGTTGAAGAGGTCCTGGTAGGGGGTGATGTCCGTGGCCTCGCTGGGAGGTTTGGTGAATTCTTGGATGATGCTGAAGAGTTCCTTCGAGTTGCTGGAGTTGGCGGTGATCTTGCACTGGTTGAAGGTTCATTTGGTTGATCTGATGAGTTGGTGGAATTCTGTCATGGCGTTCTTGTATGTGGTACAATCTTCCAAAGTTTTGCTGTGTTGCCAATTCTTTTCGAGACATCTGCAGGTATGTCTGGATTCTTGGAGGTCGGCAGTGAACTAGGTGGCCTTCTTGGGGCGCTGTCTGTTTGGGTTGAGAAGGGGTGAAAGCTTGTTCATGCAGTTGGAGATCCATCTGTGTAGTTCTTTTGCTGCGAGTTTGGAGTTGGTCGGGGTGGAGGGGGTATCGCGGTTGAGAGTGGAGTTGCGGTACTCCTCGCTGACTTTGTTCCAGTTCCTTCACAGTGGGCGGGTGCAGGTTTGGGGCGGTGGGTTTGTCGACCTGGAAGTGTACGCAGTGATGGTCCGTCCAGAGGGGTTGTTTGGTGTGGCTAAGGTGTTGTTTCCTCCTGCGAAGATGGGGTCAAGGGTGTGCCCTTCCTTGTGGGTGAGGGAGGTGATATGTGGAGCAATGAAGTAGAGTCATAATTTCTCCCTCAATTTGTCTTTCCATTCTGCACCAAATTCATGAGCCCAAAGGATGTACTGCTTCAAAACACTTTTGAACCTTTCCACTTGACCATTACCCTGGGGTTCAATAAAAGCAGTGGTGATGTGCCTTATTTTGGCATATTTAAGAAAAGCACCCATCTCCAGAGACTTCATCTGTACCCCACTATCAGTTATGAGGACCTCTGGATTACCCTCCCTAGCAATAAGTTCCTTGAAGAACTCAACCACACTTGCGGTATTAACTTGGGGTACAAATTTCACTTCAGGCCATTTTGAGTGATAATCAAGGAGCACCATAGCATACCTGCAATCCTGAGTCAAGAAATTAAATGGCCCTAAAATGTCAAATCCAGCCTTCTGCCCAGGAAATTCTGACCACTCATTGGGAACCAAAGGTACCAGATTAACTTTCAATTTTTTTTTCACTATTGGCACAGCCAACACACTCCCTAGCCACCATGTCCACAAACCTATCCAAACCAGGCCACCAGAAGACAGTCCTAATAAGTCACAGCATGGATGGCATACCAACATGTTCCTCATGAGCAAAGGATAAAGTATGATCTCTCAAACTCAGCGGTGGTATACACTTCCCATCTTTGAAAATCATATTCCCCTCAACTTCCAACTCTTCTGAAATCTTCCAATAAGGAAGCAATTCTGTTGAGACCTCTCTCTTGTCTGGCCATCCTCTCTCAAATTAATCCACAACACTTCCAAGCAAAGAATCATTTTCCATAGCACCTCTCCAGATCCCCACAGTAATATTACCAAATTTACCTGACACAACCTCCTCTATGCCAGCTATCACTTCAACCTCATTCATCTCCTCATCCATGTCACACGGTAGCCTGGATTAACAATCTGATGTCACAATTTTCTTTTGTGGCACACACTCCACAAGGAAATTGCATTCTTGCAAACATGACATCAAACATGCGATGCACGCTGTGGCCCTCTGCCCCCGTCCAGGGTATTATGGCAACAAGGGGTTTCTTGTCAGTCCTCAATGGGAAACATCTGTTACATCGCGGTGATTACACCGCATTGCATTTAGAACGCGGCCATTACAACGCAAGCGTTACATTGACTTGCACTGGAGGGTGCTATAACATAAGGAATAGTAAGATTTACTATTCCAACACCTTCCCTACTGTACGTAGACTGGTGTTGGAATAGTAAATCTTACAACTCCTAAGTCCAGCGCCCTCCAGCACAAGTCATTGTAACGACTTGCGTTGTAAAAACTGTGATGCTACATACAGCGATCATTTTGATCGTGTTGTAACATCACATATTCGTCGTCAATACAAAATGAGAGCCTCACACGTACTTGCAGAAGCGCTGTTCCGCCCACACACAAGCTAGTAGATCCCTTTCAATGACAGCATAGTAACTTTCAGTCTCGTTCAGTGTACGAAAAGAAAATGCCACATCCCAATCCTCCTTTTCGGAGCCCCTTGATAACACCCCACCCTAACCATATAGACTGCCATCCACAGTAATAATGCAATCCTCATTAACAACAAGCATCTGCAATGCAATTGGTCTCACCTTTGGGACCTTATATGTATTTAGCTATGCAGCACATCAGCCTGGGTGCTGAAACATCTACTGTTCTTTACCATGGAGGGAAAGTAAGCACCAAACTGCGTGACATGCCAGGTATGAGAACTCATGGAGAGAAATATTGCCTTTCGGCGGGAAATGGTAGGGTCCACAGCTCTTTTTTTAATATAAAAGCAGGGCCTTTGGTGGTCATATCACTGAAAATACAAGATTTGAAAAAAGTATTATTGTCTACGGGTGCCTGTGGAAGACAATTTCTATTGAATGGATTCTAGAGAATGCTAAAGTGATTCTGGTATTAACTGACCTCTGCTGGACGTTTTCTATCAGGAA
The DNA here is from genome assembly GCF_964261635.1 of Lissotriton helveticus. Taxonomy (NCBI): domain Eukaryota; kingdom Metazoa; phylum Chordata; class Amphibia; order Caudata; family Salamandridae; genus Lissotriton; species Lissotriton helveticus. The sequence goes on from NC_136061.1 coordinate 450,767,184, forward strand.
AGTTAAATAGAGGCAGTTGCCAGAAATTTTAAAAAAAACAAGTCCCTCAGCAGAAATCAAATCTGGTATTTTAATGATTTCTGCTGGTCATTTTCAAGACAGTTAAATAGAAGCAGTTGACCAGAAAAAAAAGTCCCTAAGCGGAAGCAGACAAGTCTTAGGGCTGGTCTCCAGAGCCCACAAAGTACATAAACATATAAGTATATACTAAAGTATATACTAAAGTATATATACTAATATATATACTAAAGTATATACAAGAGGTCTCAAATGCTCGACCTAAAAAGGAGCAGCAGAGAGCGTTTGAGCATTTCATTTCCAGGCTTTCCTCCACAAACCGATTTGAATCTTTATCAGCACATGGAAAGCAAACACAGAAGCTCACAGAACCCCAGGCCACTGACAGCTGGCTCTGAAATGAGCCAAGCCTTCTTGAAGATAAAGCTGACACTGGCAAAGCAAAGCAGATGAGAACTTTTTTAAAGCTTTGAGATGGAGATAAAAGAAGCAAAATAAATTGTTGGGGTGACTGGTCAGAAGAATCGCCATCCATATAGACAGACACCTGGAGAGTTACCTGGTTTCTCCATACTCTGGGGAATTATGCCACACGTGTCTTTGATGGGAAGAAGGTGAATGAGGTCTTTTTCTAGCTCCACCTGCAGGCACCGCGGCACCTTCTCATACTTGTCAATCACATTCTCCTGTTTGCGTTTCCTGCAGTGGACAGTTTCACTGCGCAGGAAAAAAAATACATTTTACTGCCATCAGTAACTCAACATCTACATAATGCTGCAAAACATTCTACACGATTTACAAGTTATAATAATGTCCTCCACACATCTAGGAAACAATTTAAAAAGCTCCTATTCAGTGAGACTTTAGTCACAGTGTAATTCTGTTGCCTTGCTGGTTGCGTCTGTGATTCTGGTCACTTGTAGCAATGAAAAGTACACCAGTAGATCCTTGTAGTTAGGTTATTTATTAAAACCTCCAGCACAGAGGAATAAGTCATACAGCTTTCAAGACACAGAGCTTCTCTAATAAAAGCTCTCTAGGAATGCACATACACATATAAACAATTCTGGAACATACTCAATGTTCCACACAATACATGTTGAAAATACAAAGTTCATTTAAATTCCTTATGAAGCTTGCACTGAGGGTTCCTGGTCCTCATCGCCAAATCAGTGTAGCAATGAAAAGTACACCAGTAGATCCTTGTAGTTAGGTTCTTTATTAAAACCCCCAGCACAGATGAATAAGTCATACAGCGATCAAGACACAGAGCTTCTCTAATAACAGCTCTCTAAGAATGCACATACACATATAAACAATTCTGGAACATACTCAATGTTCCACACAATACAGAGATCTTAAAGTGATATACTTACACAAATCTTAAAGTGATATACTACATCACTCTCTCTAAAAGCGCTTAGAGGCCTGAAGGTGATTTTGCGCTTTATAAAATACATTTAACATCACATAATGGGAACAAAACTGAAGTTTAAATAAGATGCGACACAGGCAAACGGCTGGAATGGTTTATTTACATTATTTAGGCGAGACCCATTCTTTTCAACAACAATAAGTAAAACTCAATGGGGAATAGATTACTAAAAACATTAAAGTGATCTAAAAAAGGGCAGTATTTTAAGAGGTTAAGTCGTACCAGAACTTTTCAGAACCACCCATCAACATATATCGTCTATGCAACATGAGTTAATTTGCCTTTTCTAAGAAAGGCCTTAGGTTTTACAGTCTGGTGCAAAAATATACCTTCAAGAAGGATTACATTTCCTTCCAGAAAGCAACTTATTTACCCTCAAAGTAACAAAAAACATCTACGCTCTCCAATTTCAAGGCAAAACACTAAAAACTGTTTTTTAATATGTACACTGACCTGGATGAAAGGTTTCTAGTTAAAAACGCTGCTCTCCGAGCCATATCTTTCATCTTTTCCAGGGCATCATCTTCAATCACGTCCAGGGGGAGAGCTTCTTCCTCCATTTCCTCTTCATCCTCTTCTGCTAAATAACAAAAAAGAGGCAGTCAGCCACCTACGTGCGCTGATGATCGTGATGACAGATAGTGAGGACATGGTAAGGAGAAGTGAAGCTTCCTTAAGCAAACCTACCCTGGAAACATGAAATACATGTTGGCTAACTCCCATATTTTGCGGTGCTTCAGGTTAAATTTCTCTAGCCCCCAGAGTTGAAGAAATGCCATCTCTCTGAAGTACACCATGAATGTGGGCTACAGACCTTAGTGGAAGGACCTTTGGAGGACAAGATACCTGCCAATGAGCGCGTGCGGTGTAAAAAGGCGCTTACACAGATATTGTACCACTGCCAAGCGCACCCACATAAAATTACAGCAGTGAAGTCATCATCATTCCCTAATCTCGAGTCTCGGAGTCGCCCCAACATCCTGTGATTCTGGACAAATCACGTATTCTCCCCGTGCCCATCAGAGCGCCTGTAACATTCACGGGTGAATTAGCCGAGCTATATAAATCTACCGACCTAACCTAAACCTAATCATCCAGTATGAAACCAGTGGATTTGGATTCAACTAGGAAAGGGGAACAAAATTAGTGGAAAAAAATACGAAAATACCAACCATACGACAAGGAGGCAACTCCCATCCTACCTAGGTTCCAGGGGCGCAAAGAAAATTGAAGGCCCCCTCCGGACTCACTCGGGAGCTCTCATGTCAGGGACTATCGTGAGGGGGTCCTGTGGAGCTGGGGGGCTGTTGTACATAATGGAAGTCCATGAGTCAGGAATATATTCATGTTGCTTTATTCAAGATAGGTGCAAAAAACACAGTTGATGGACAGAATGTAGAACAATGTCATACATTCACCCCAGTACAAGGATTTGGGCCTAAATCCATCGTTTTTTTGCACTCCACACCACCCTGGGTTAGACACTGGCTATATGCAAATCAGCTCTGACCCTGTGCCTCATGTGAACAGTCCAGTCCGAACTACCAAGCCATGTCTTTCCCAGACCAGAATCAAGCATCCAAGGACCGGCTTCTGGCTATCAGCCTTCATCAGCCTGGATAGCTTGACTCCAGTGGTGTGGAGAGCCTGGGACTCACGTCTGAGCATACCCAGCCCACTCGGGGTGAAAATTGCAAAAAACACAGTTGATGGACAGAATGTAGAACAATGTCATACATTCACCCCAGTACAAGGATCTGGGCCTAAATCCATCGTTTTTTTGCACTCCACACCACCCTGGGTTAGACACTGGCTATATGCAAATCAGCTCTGACCCTGTGCCTCATGGGAACAGTCCAGTCCGAACTACCAAGCCATGTCTTTCCCAGACCAGAATCAAGCAACCAAGGACCGGTTTCTGGCTATCAGCCTTCATCAGCCTGGATAGCTTGACTCCAGTGGTGTGGAGAGCCTGGGACTCACATCTGAGCATACCCAGCCCACTCGGGGTGAAAATTGCAAAAAACACAGTTGATGGACAGAATGTAGAACAATGTCATACATTCACCCCAGAACAAGGATCTGGGGCTAAATCCATCGTTTTTTTGCACTCCACACCACCCTGGGTTAGACACTGGCTATATGCAAATCAGCTCTGACCCTGTGCCTCATGGGAACAGTCCAGTCCGAACTACCAAGCCATGTCTTTCCCAGACCGGAATCAAGCATCCAAGGACCGGTTTCTGGCTATCAGCCTTCATCAGCCTGGATAGCTTGACTCCAGTGGTGTGGAGAGCCTGGGACTCACGTCTGAGCATACCCAGCCCACTCGGGGTGAACATTGCAAAAAACACAGTTGATGGACAGAATGTAGAACAATGTCATACATTCACCCCAGTACAAGGATCTGGGCCTAAATCCATCGTTTTTTTGCACTCCACACCACCCTGGGTTAGACACTGGCTATATGCAAATCAGCTCTGACCCTGTGCCTCATGGGAACAGTCCAGTCCGAACTACCAAGCCATGTCTTTCCCAGACCGGAATCAAGCATCCAAGGACCGGTTTCTGGCTATCAGCCTTCATCAGCCTGGATAGCTTGACTCCAGTGGTGTGGAGAGCCTGGGACTCACGTTTGAGCATACCCAGCCCACTCGGGGTGAAAATTGCAAAAAACACAGTTGATGGACAGAATGTAGAACAATGTCATACATTCACCCCAGTACAAGGATCTGGGCCTAAATCCATCGTTTTTTTTGCACTCCACACCACCCTGGGTTAGACACTGGCTATATGCAAATCAGCTCTGACCCTGTGCCTCATGGGAACAGTCCAGTCCGAACTACCAAGCCATGTCTTTCCCAGACCGGAATCAAGCATCCAAGGACCGGTTTCTGGCTATCAGCCTTCATCAGCCTGGATAGCTTGACTCCAGTGGTGTGGAGAGCCTGGGACTCACATCTGAGCATACCCAGCCCACTCGGGGTGAAAATTGCAAAAAACACAGTTGATGGACAGAATGTAGAACAATGTCATACATTCACCCCAGTACAAGTATCTGGGCCTAAATCCATCCTTTTTTTGCACTCCACACCACCCTGGGTTAGACACTGGCTATATGCAAATCAGCTCTGACCCTGTGCCTCATGGGAACAGTCCAGTCCGAACTACCAAGCCATGTCTTTCCCAGACCGGAATCAAGCATCCAAGGACCGGTTTCTGGCTATCAGCCTTCATCAGCCTGGATAGCTTGAATCCAGTGGTGTGGAGAGCCTGGGACTCACGTCTGAGCATACCCAGCCCACTCGGGGTGAAAATTGCAAAAAACACAGTTGATGGACAGAATGTAGAACAATGTCATACATTCACCCCAGTACAAGGATCTGGGCCTAAATCCATCGTTTTTTTGCACTCCACACCACCCTGGGTTAGACACTGGCTATATGCAAATCAGCTCTGACTCTGTGCCTCATGGGAACAGTCCAGTCCGAACTACCAAGCCATGTCTTTCCCAGACCGGAATCAAGCATCCAAGGACCGGTTTCTGGCTATCAGCCTTCATCAGCCTGGATAGCTTGACTCCAGTGGTGTGGAGAGCCTGGGACTCACGTCTGAGCATACCCAGCCCACTCTGGGGGAAAATTGCAAAAAACACAGTTGATGGACAGAATGTAGAACAATGTCATACATTCACCCCAGTACAAGGATCTGGGCCTAAATCCATAGTTTTTTTGCACTCCACACCACCCTGGGTTAGACACTGGCTATATGCAAATCAGCTCTGACCCTGTGCCTCATGGGAACAGTCCAGTCCGAACTACTGGAGTCAAGCTATCCAGGCTGATGAAGGCTGATAGCCAGAAACCGGTCCTTGGATGCTTGATTCCGGTCTGGGAAAGACATGGCTTGGTAGTTCGGACTGGACTGTTCCCATGAGGCACAGGGTCAGAGCTGATTTGCATATAGCCAGTGTCTAACCCAGGGTGGTGTGGAGTGCAAGAAAATGATGGATTTAGGCCCAGATCATTGTACTGGGGTGAATGTATGACATTGTTCTACTTTCTGTCCATCAACTGTGTTTTTTGCAATTTTCACACCGAGTGGGCTGGGTATGCTCAGACGTGAGTCCCAGGCTCTCCACACCACTGGAGTCAAGCTATCCAGGCTGATGAAGGCTGATAGCCAGAAACCGGTCCTTGGATGCTTGATTCCGGTCTGGGAAAGACATGGCTTGGTAGTTCGGACTGGACTGTTCCCATGAGGCACAGGGTCAGAGCTGATTTTCATATAGCCAGTGTCTAACCCAGGGTGGTGTGGAGTGCAAAATAAACGATGGATTTCGGCCCAGATCATTGTACTGGGGTGAATGTATGACATTGTTCTACATTCTGTCCATCAACTGTGTTTTTTGCATTATTCAAGATAGGTTACAAGTCCAGATGTTAAGATGGTAATAAAGGACCCCACCAGGAGTAACCTCCCGGTCACTCAGCCTGCCTGTATCAACTGCCAGTAAACTACAGGCAAAGCCCCCAACATTCTATGATGTCACCAGGTATTCTCACAGTGACATTATGTGAGCCACAGGGAGACAAAGATCACATATAACATATCTCCTTTCTTTAGGGAAGTAACAAAAGATAAATAAGAGACAGAAACATCAACATCAACGAACGGCATGTACGTCAAAATTAGAGCATGCACAGTCAAAACATAACTTCCATATGACAAAAGAAAGTAATAACATACATACTCAAATCATTTGAACATATGCAAATAAATGACACGTACACCATCCCCGTTCTTCAAAAGGGAGGCAAATTTATAAATAAATAAATAAGCGTAACGCATGTGTAGCATAAGTAAACCTGACGTCTCAGGCTCCCTTATGCAGTATAGATCCCTTTTTTGTAGTATAAATTCAATTAACGACAAAGATATCAGGAGTCGCAGAGTTGACAGTGAACCAGCACTGAAGAACTACAATCAGAAAGAAATATAACAAGAAGGAAGAAACATGCGTGAAGAAATTATACGCTCACTGAAAAAATGTTACGCTCAACTCACAAGAATGGAATTCCAAGGGATACACTGACCCTAATACTTAAATTGAACTGGGATACACTCACTAGTGCACATTACAGGATTTCCCTCACCCAAATACCTTAAAATTTAAATGAACTGGGACACACCTGAGTGCACATTACAGGACTTACCTCACCCAAATACTTTAATAATGTACATGAACTGGGACACACCTAAGTGCACATTACAGGATTTACCTCACCCAAATACTTTAATAATGCACATGAATTGGGACACACTGTTAAAAGGCAGGGCCGAATTCGACCAAGAACCCTTCAGTGTTTGCCCGGCGTTAGCCGCCTCTCATACCATTCGAGATTACCAAACAAAAAGGCAGGCGCTGGAGACGGAAGGCAGGAAACAGGAGTTTATTCCGACGGAGCAGAACACGTCAAATCAGACAACAGGGTATCTTCTCGAGGTGCTCTAACCGCATCTCTGAGGCCTGGCCTCTTATACACAAGTTTATGGCTTTATTACATTTATGACATCAGTGGTATTGCTTTGAAGTACGAAAAAGGCATCTTTGGAATCCCCGGTTCAGGCCCGTTCTCACACATATCTACAGTAGGGGTCCCCACCCAAATCTCAGCATGATGGCTATCGCGCAGCTGGACATTCCGCTGGGAACAGGAATGCGGGCGATCGGTCGGATCTAGGGGTGTGAAGGCATTGATTAATCCCCGCTCCTTTGATGTGAGGCGAGGTCCTACTGTAGGGGGCAATAAACCGTATCTGCTGGGCTAAGTGATGGCCTGGGATCAGGCCGGGCAATCGGGCGGGGAGGAAGAGGTTATCAAAAGGGCCTGTTCTATGAATGAGATGAAAGAGTGAGGGGGTTCAGCACGGGATGTAGCCCGGGGACAGGGTCGCGCTGGAGGTGCGTTTATGGCCCAAGCAGGAGAGACCGGGGGCTGTCGGGGCACGGGGGGGATGCTTGCGAGGCCGGGGAGTGAGGGGGAGAGATGCGCAGGCTATTGGCAGTGGGCAGAGAGGCCACGGCACACAAAATGGCTGCCACTTACGTGCACGTATGGATCTGAAAAGGACAAGATGGCGCCGATAATGTTTACGCCACAATCCAGATTTTAACAGTCCTCCCTTTTCAACATATCTAGCCAGCTTGTCAATTTATGTCTATCCCCATTATATTACGTATTTTGATATCATACAGAGCTTTCATACGTTCAGCTTCGAAGTTCGGAGTCTTAGGGCAAATACAGTTAGCAAACAGTGAGCACAGAGGCGGCAAGCATTGAATACCCAGGCAGAGTCCACATATTACGACGATTGGTATCAGTACGATCATGAACAACCTCCATCCCCAGTCCTTTACAGCACTCCAGAACCAATTCCCAAGTGACCATCCGTCTTTTTCCTGATGAACTTCTGAGGAGAGTCTGTGGAGGTGTTCAATGGCTTTGTAGACTGAGGGCGAATTGTCTGGTATGTAGGTACAACAGCTAGACCCGATGATACGGCATGCTCCTCCACGGTCCGCCAGAACCACATCTAGAACAAGGCGGTTTTGAAGAGCCACCAGACGGACCGCCTGAAGCTCGGCTGTATTGTTTGTGAGGATACCAGCTGTAATGTTCATCGTTGTTTCGACTGCCTGGGACAAATGCCGAATGACACGACTGTTCGCCATCGGACCCCAAAATGGAACAAGTCCCTTTATTGCATCCAAGAATTGTGCTCCAGTGGAGTCGGCCTGCTCAATGTCCTTTGCTCGTTTTTGTCGGTGATGGTTTGCCGGAGCCACATAGGTCGGAGGAAGGATGAAGGCAATGTAGCAGGTACCTCCCCAGCCCTTTGGGAGCCAGGTGTAGGCTTTTGTACCGCAGACGAAGTACATGTTTGGAGAGGTGACAAAAGAGGGCGGGTCGGTTGAGTCCAAAGTTCTGGTGATGCGGCAAGCGCTGTGGCCCACCAGTTGTGTTCCATGGCCTGTGATGCATACAAGGCCCGAGACATTGACGACAGATAGGGCCACAGTCAGGGTGGCAGCCGTTCGTTTCCGGAGGTAGGAGAAGGTGGGTCTGGCTGGATTGTTGAATACTTGCATCTCCACCCTTTCCTTGGCGGGGATGTCCTTGTGAACAGAAGCATTGGAGGATAGAGGGCAGAAGGGAGCAGCAGTTCTTCCGGTTTTGTTCAACCAGACCCCATGATAAAAGCGCGACATAGTTCTGCTGGAAGTGGCATTGTCTCTGTAGCTCTCTTGCAAGAGGATCAGCCAAGCAAGGCAGGAACCATGAACAGAGAAAGGTGAAGGGTTGAAGGGGATGGAATGTCCGGTGGCATGTGGTATCAACCCACAGATCCAGCAATTCGTGGCATTGGCAGCAAGGTTGTGTTGGTGCAGCAACTGTACGAAGGAGTTGTTCCAGAACTCCTTACGCCTATCTTGGATTTGAGGTGAAAGAGAGACCAGGTAGTGTTCTTTCATGGTGGTAGGCTGTGCAGTCGTCAGAAATGTCTTATGAGCCGGTGCGTTCTCTTCCACGATCCAGAAGGTAGTCATGAGGAGGAGGCAAAAGAGAAGAGCGATAAGAAGAGCAATAGTCTTTGAGCTGTGCAATCTGTCAGTTTTCGGGTTTCTGTAGTGGGTCTTCGGATGTCCGGTTGCTTCCATCATCTTCGTATCGGGCGCTTCCATCATCTTCAAGGTGCTCGGTAGTGGGCAGAACCACAAACTTCGTTGGGCTTCTCTCCTGTCAGCCTTAGTAGTGTTAGGCCACCAGTCTGAGAATCGTAACTTAGTCAGTGGTCTGCTTAGCCGAAGCTCCCTTCTTTCGTCGCAGGTTATACCCTTCTCTGGATGGCACAGTGGGATCAGGGAATTTCGCCAATTCAAGTGTCTCTGTCTCAGGGTAGCAGCTCAGGGATGGTCGGTCTTTGTTCAGGAGCTCTTCTTGGGTGGTCACGTCTTCCGTCGACGTCAGGGTCGGAGAGATTTTCTTGCAATGATGTGCATGCAGCCAATTTCGCTTCCCCTCCACTCGAAGAGCTGTTCGGGTGGTGATCAAGACTTGCCAGGGGCCCGTCCAGTGGGGTTCCAGACTCTTCTCCCGCTGGAAGTTCCGAATTAAGACGAAATCTCCAGGCTGGATGGTATGTCCGGGGCCCCTAGAAGCATCGGGGATGGCCTGCAGCACCTGATGATGAATAACAGACAGTGTTTTAGTTAGGTTATACAGATAGTCAGACATTAGGACGTCCGGGACGTCGTGAATAGATGTCGGTTTGGGTGCAGACCAGATACTCATGGGTCGGCCAAAAACGACCTCGTAAGGGGTCAAGTGGTGTTTGGTGGGGGTGGAACGCATTGACAGCAATGCCAGGGGAAGAGCGTCTGGCCATTTTAGTCCTGTGGTAGCCACTATTTTTGCCAGTTTTAGTTTCAATGTGGCGTTGTGTCGCTCGACCAGTCCAGCTGATTGGGGGTGAAAAACTGCGTGGAATTTCTGTCGTACCCCCAGCCCCTTCAGTATAAGCTGGATAACCTCGGCTACAAAATGGGGGCCATTGTCACTCCATAAAATACGACAAAGGCCGTAGCGAGGGAAGAACTCTTTCAGTAGTACTTTTGCAGTGGCAATGGCAGTGTTGTCACGTGTCGGGTAGGCTTCCACCCATTTGCTAAAAGCGCATACAACAACAAGTACATACTTCAGTCCTTGACATCTCTCTAACTGAATATAGTCCATCTGTAGGACTTCAAATGGATGGTTGGGGACCCCGAACCCTCCCCGGGGTACGACAGTTCCTTTCCCAGGGTTATGTTGCAGGCAGACTAGACATTGCTGGACAAATCGTTTGGCTGAGTCTGCTATTCTATCGTTATGCCAAACTCGGGAGACAAGTTCGGTCATAGGGGCAGATCCTATGTATGCAGGGGAATGAGCCATAGTCAGTATGGGGATCAGATACGATTTGGGTAGCAACCATTTGTTCGCGTCTTTTGTCCGCCAGCAGCCTTCATCGTCTTTTAATCCCACCCGTGCCCATTCAGTCAATTCGTGTGGTGAGCTGGCCATTTGGTTGTCCCTAATAGTTTCCCTAGCGTCCGTCCATTTTTCTGCTTGTGACCTAGTCACGTACATGTGAGTCGTCGTCCTATTCTCAGCTGTGGTTCGGGCAGTAATGTCGGCCAGTGCATTTCCCTGTCCAACGATGTCTGTCACCTTTTTGTGTGCTTGGCATTTGATTACGGCAAGTCGCTTGGGGAGGAGAACCGCTTCAGTCAGAGCGGAGACTAGATCTCCGTGCAGGATGGGGGTGCCGTGTGATGTCAGAAATCCCCTCTCCTTCCATAAGAGCCCAAAATGATGAACCACCCCGAAGGCATACTAACTGTCCGTGTAAATGTTTGCTGTCGTCCCTGCTGCTAGGATACAAGCTCGTGTGAGGGCAATCAGTTCTGCTGCCTGTGCAGATTTCTGTGTGATGCGGGTGGTCTCAACTACAGTTCGGGCTGTGGTGACTGCATACGCAGCTGAGGTGGTGCCATCGGTGAGTTTGATGCAAGAGCCATCCACCCATAGCTCTCCGTCAGGATCTGGGAAAGCTGTGTCTCGAAGGTCCACTCTACTCCTAGTCTGTTCGTCCGTGAGGGTCACACAGTCATGTATAGGGGGCACATCGGGATCATTCTCAGGCAGAGGCAACAAGGTGGCTGGGTTCAGTGTGGTGCATCGTTTCAACGTGATGTGAGGTGCGAGCAGTGTCAGTTCGTACCCAGTCAGTCGTGCGCTGGTCAGGTGTTGTGTCTTGGTCTGGTTTAGGAGGGTGTCAACAGCATGGGGCACTAGCACAGTGAGGGTATTCGAGAGTACAATCCCCTCACTTTGTCGGATAGAGACAGCAGCAGCAGCTACTGCTCGAAGGCAGGCAGGCAAAGCTCTCGCTACAGGGTCAAGAGTGGCAGAGAAATAGGCACATGGTCGTTGTTTGTGGCCGATGGTTTGGGTCAGGACAGACAAAGCGCATCCCTCCCTTTCGTGGGTGTAGAGAGAGAAGGGTTTTGTATAATCAGGGGTTCCTAGGACTGGTGCTGAACAAAGGGCGTCTCGTAGTTCCTTGAAGGAGGATTGGCATTCAGGGGTCCAAGGGAGCGGGAAGGGGACATCTTTAGCCAGTAGGGAAAGTAGTGGTTTCACAATGAGGCTGAAATTTGGCAACCATTGTCGACAGAAGGAGGTGAGGCCTACCAAAGAGCGGACTTGCTTCGGGGTTTTAGGGATAGGGGTCTCTAGAATAGCCTGAATTCGATCAGGTGTGAGTTTTCTCCCATCTTTGGACAAGAGGTGGCCTAGGTAAGTGACTTGAGGTTGGCAGAATTGCAACTTCTTCTTGGAGACCTTGTGGCCGTTTTCCGCGAGGAAGTGCAGGAGTTGGATGGTGGCTGTGACTGCAAGTGGAGTGGTGTCGGCCGCCAAAAGGATATCATCGACGTACTGTATCAACACCACTCCATCCGGTAACTGGACTGCATCCAGCTGTCTCTTGAGGGCCTGGATGTAGATGCTTGGACTTTCAGTGTAGCCCTGGGGTGCTCTACAAAATCTATATGAGCGGGATTTTAAAGTGAAGCCGAAAAGGTAGCGGCTGTCTGAGTGGATGGGGATGGAGAAAAATGCGTTCTTGAGATCGATTACCGTGAAGGTGGTGGCAGTGGAAGGAATCAGGGTCAGAATGGGGGTGATGTCTGAGACTACAGGGTACTGAGGTACGACTACTTTCTTGACTTCTCGTAGGTCGATGATGAAGCGGTACGCTTTTTCATCTCCCTCACCCTGCTTCTTTACAATGGGTAGGATAGGGTTGTTGCAAACATTGCTAACTACTTCTTCTACCACTCCTGCGTCTACCAGGGACTGGATGATTTTTACCAACGCCTTCTCGCCTTCGGGCGATATCCGATACTGTGGGAGTTTTGGGAGCACTGCGTCCTGTCGAACAGTTATGTGTACAGGGTCTATCATCATGCGTCCTACGTCCGAGTCAGTCTTTGCCCATAGGTACAGAGGTAGGGTGTCGAGTAAGGACAAGTCAGCGTCAGTGATTGAAAACATGCGTTGTGTGTGACAAGATCTGAGCAGCGTTGGTTTGTTGTACAGAATGACTCGAACTCCGTCTTGTGAACACCTAATAGTAGCTCGAAAATGTTTCAACAAGTCAAGTCCCATAATAGCGTCGGGGGTGTTGGAGGAGAGCAAAAACGTTGTGTCAGTGGTGTTATTGTCCAAGTTAAAAGAGATCGGTGTGGACAAGGGATTAGTGGAGGGTGTTCCATCAAAACCTATTGATGTCACATGTGAGCCAGACAAGGGTGCCCTGGGAATCAATCGTTTAGACAACGCACTACGTGTTGCACCAGTATCTACCAGAAATGGAGACTTCGTACCTAGGACCTTAGCGGTGACATAAGGACCTTGCTGGTCAACATAGAGCTCGACTGGCTCCCTTCCTTGCCCTTGGCAGTCCTATGCAAAGTCGTGGGCATTGTCGCAGTCAGACTGTTGGCACTGATTCTGTCGGGGACGGTCAAACATGTTCGGTCTGCCAGGTCTGTCATTGTTGGTGTCGTTTGTGTGCCCTCGTCCCTGTCCTCTATTTCTTGGCCCGCCCGCTACGTCTCTCGTGTCTTTATTTCTGAGTGCTTCTTGCAGAGCTGGACATTGAGATTTCCAATGGCCGAATCCTTTGCAAAACGCACACTGGTTCTCATCGAGGTCTGTTCGTGGAGCGCCGGGTGCGGGTGAGCGGTCTCTAGGGGGTGGATTTCTAGGAGCATTCGACTGGTAGTTCTCTCTATACTGTTCCCTTCCTATAGTCACCCCTTGCAACTGAGCAATCATCACCCTCTCTTTCAAGTCCTTTTTCTTTTTCTCAGTCGCTTGATCGTTCTCGTTCTTTTGTCGCTCATAGTATTGAGCCATCTGAAGGATAGCTGCAGGCTTGGAGGCCGCCCAACTACTCTCGCTAGTCTGTAGTTTCTGCGAGACTTCTGGTGTCAGGCCTTTCACATAGTTCTGGACAAACAAGTGATGTCCGGTTGCAGTGGTCATGTCCTGGCCGCTGTAATCGGAGAACACCGTTTCAAACCGGGAGAAGTATTCTGATACGTCTTCCTGGGGTTTCTGGCGACAGGCCGTTACTATCGACCAGTCCACCTTTCTTTCTGGGACTAAGGTTTTTAATTTCTGCACGATCTTATCTGGTAGGTCTAGAATGGCTTTCAAAGGTTTCTGTCCCGGCTCTCGCTGTTTGTCTGCATCACCGAGTTGTATCCAGGTATGTCCGAACAGCTCAAGTTGGTCGACTTTCCGGATTTGCTTCCACACATCAGCTGGCAGACATAACCCGAAAAACAAATCGATATCCGCTAGGGTCATAATCGTCGAACCCAAAGCGGTGGCTAATTCTGTATAGAAGGCTGTGGGGTTCTTTCGCAGATCAGGCAAGGACTTTCGGAAGGTCAGGATGTCTTGCCGATCCCATGGTTGGTAAACCCAGTTGTAAACTACCCTCCCTCTCGCATCTTGGTGGTTAATATCGTCGTGTGTTCCTGTCCTCGTGGGGGGACCCAATAGGGAGCGGCCTCCTTTATGGTCATCGTAGTGTAAATTTTTTCTACTCTGGCTTCAGTCGCTGCAGGAGTCGTGGTGTTAGTCTCTGGTTTCAGTTCCGTGAGGTGGCGGAAAACTTCAAGCGTACGCGTGAAGAGGTTCGCCACATCACACTCGCCCCCATCTCCGACATCAATTTTCCTATACAGAGTCGTTAGGTTTTCAGGGCCTTTTCCTTGGTATCGGTCCTCGTAGGCATTATGGGTATGGTAACAAAGGCGTACGACAAAGTGTCATCTGTGGCTATTGGCATATGTATTGTACATATCCGTTACATAATCCTCACTTTCCTTTCGCACCACCAGTGTCTTTACAATCTTATCGATCCCAGCTCGTTCGTCCTTACTTAATCTATTCGATCTCGCAGGGTCTTTCCTCCCCGCTTCGGGATCATCCGAAGTCGCTGCTCACGCTGCGCTGAGTGCGAGGGGTTCGGTCGGCGCAGAGGCCGTGAGGACCGAGGCTCCGGCACTACTCTCGCCTGTCGTTGGGGGTTGCGGGTGTTGCGCTAAGGGCTGGGAAGGGGCATATGGAGGGGGCATGTAGATGATCAGGGGACCTTGTAGTAAATCATCGTTCGTTCGCTGTTTCCAAGGTAGCTCGGGTAAAGTGGAGAGGGTGTCCTGACGGGACACTGGCCCGATGATTCGGAATCTTGTTTTAGCTTGGTTTCCCCTCTTTCTTTTATTTCTTCCTTCAATTTGTTAGCGGCTAGGTGAGCTGCTTTGCGTAATTCCTTTTCTAACCTGACCTCATTTCTCTTTTTCCGTTGTTCTGTTTCTTTGTGCCACATGCCGAAGCTATCGAGCATAGTGGGTGTTGTCTTATTGTTATAAAGGGCTGTTCCCAGCGCGTTTATTTTATCGTTATCAAAGGATCCTATCAGTGGCCACTGATTTTCCCGATCCTTTTTCGTGTATTTATGCCACAGCTTACTATAAGCCACAGTGACATATTTAGTAAACATGTCCTTATTAGGGGTGCCCTCCAGTGGAGCCGGATGGTTCACCTCTAATAAGCGGTCCGGGCTGAACCAACTACCAACAGACGGGGCGAAGATAGGCATGACGGGTTACAAAGGGGACAAAAGTCTGCACTACCTATCCTTCACTATCCGCAAAGACTAAACAGAGTATTGCGACCCTGTGCTTATTTGTGAATAGAGAATAACCCAAAGAGAACCAATTCCGAACGATCAATTTTCGGATAAACAATCAATCAAATGAGGGATAAAAATAGGCACGACGGATTACAATGGGGGCAAAAGCCTGCGTTACCTATCCTTCACTATCTGCAAAGACTAAACAGAGTATTGCGACTCTGTGCTTGTTTGCAAATAGAGAATGATCCAAAGAGAACCAATTCCAAAACAGTAAATGCTTGGATAACAATCAATCAAATGGAGAGGGAAGCAAGCACGACGGATTACAATGGGGGCAAAAGCCTGCGTTACCTACCCTTCACTATCTGCAAAGACTAAACAGAGTATTGCGACTCTGTGCTTGTTTGCAAATAGAGAATCTCTCAGAAACAATCAAATGAGTAATACTAGTATTTTCAAACAATCAAACAATCAATTCGCAATTCGTCGTGCTACACGACCTTACCCGGACCGCATGGACGGTTTCTCGTCTTCCGCTTCCAGCGCCCGATCGTCCTCTATTCTCCGTAATTGCTGTGGCACTCCTGATGGTTCCCAGTCAGGACCGTAGATCACTCGAGAGAGGTCTGCTCAGAACCGGTGAAGTTCAGATGATCGGCTGCCAGACGAGGGTCTATCGGGCAGGAGCTCTTCCCGATCGTTGCAGTTGTTCACACTGTCGTCGGGACCTCTCCCACTGGATCCACGTGTCGCTGATGGGCCCCACGTTTGGGACGCCAATTGTTAAAAGGCTGGGCCGAATTCGACCAAGAACCCTTCAGTGTTTGCCCGGCGTTAGCCGCCTCTCATATCATTCGAGATTACCAAACAAAAAGGCAGGCGCTGGAGACGGAAGGCAGGAAACAGGAGTTTATTCCGACGGAGCAGAACACGTCAAATCAGACAACAGGGTATCTTCTCGAGGTGCTCTAACCGCATCTCTGAGGCCTGGCCTCTTATACACAAGTTTATGGCTTTATTACATTTATGACATCAGTGGTATTGCTTTTAAGTACGAAAAAGGCATCTTTGGAATCCCCCGTTCAGGCCCGTTCTCACACATATCTACAGTAGGGGTCCCCACCCAAATCTCAGCATGATGGCTATCGCGCAGCTGGACATTCCGCTGGGAACAGGAATGCGGGCGATCGGTCGGATCTAGGGGTGTGAAGGCATTGATTAATCCCCGCTCCTTTGATGTGAGGCGAGGTCCTACTGTAGGGGGCAATAAACCGTATCTGCTGGGCTAAGTGATGGCCTGGGATCAGGCCGGGCAATCGGGCGGGGAGGAAGAGGTTATCAAAAGGGCCTGTATTATGAATGAGATGAAAGAGTGAGGGGGTTCAGCACGGGATGTAGCCTGGGGACAGGGTCGCGCTGGAGGTGCGTTTATGGCCCAAGCAGGAGAGACCGGGGGCTGTCAGGGCGCGGGGGGGGATGCTTGCGAGGCCGGGGAGTGAGGGGGAGAGACGCGCAGGCTATTGGCAGTGGGCAGAGAGGCCACAGCACACAAAATGGCTGCCACTTACGTGCACGTATGGATCTGAAAAGGACAAGATGGCGCCGATAATGTTTACGCCACAATCCAGATTTTAACAACACCTAAGTGCACATTACAGGATTTACCTCACCCAAATACTTTAATAATGCACATGAACTGGGACACACCTAAGTGCACATTACAGGACTTACCTCACCCAAATACTTTAATAATGCACATGAACTGGGACACACCTAAGTGCACATTACAGGATTTACCTCACTCAAATACTTTAAAATTGCAAATGAACTGGGACACACCTAAGTGCACATTAAAGGATTTACCTCACCCAAACACTTAAAATGAAAATGAACTGGGACACACTCATAGTGCACATTACAGGATTTACCTTACCCAAATTTATTTTATACTAAGTTACCTGTTAAACATATGTAATGCAATCCAAATCATACTATAGGATGGCCCAACCTATCAACTTACTTGCAGAATACATCATACCAATTAAATAATCATTCAAATAGAATAATAAATAATCACGCCGGTACTCGATCTCAGTACCCGAGTATACCAAGAGAAAAATTTAAAACCTGTTCCAAAACAAATAATAATCAATTTCGAAATATGTTAAAATTGGCGCACAGAGTACACATTGTAGTATATTGGCCGAATAATAAATATTTCTAAATAACACCAAATCTTATTGAGAGAAAAAAAAACGTCGAGTCTGTGGTATAAAAAAAAACTTCTATCTGTGGTACTTGCACTTCATGTGTAGATTTCTCTGCTAAACTGTTTAAGTTACTTGCGCTTCATATGTAGATCTCCTTGCTTAACTGTCTGTGGTATTTGCACTTCATATGTAGTTGTTTCTTCAAAAGTTCAATAAACAGACGTGTGCTCTCTCATGCTGCTTCGAAGTATAAATTCAGCACACCGATGTTTATATAACTCCGTTGTCATGGAAATATGAGTACACTGTGAAGACAAAATGGATGCTTTACGTTGTGCAACGACATTACTCACAAGGAAGCACGCAGTTCACGTCCCACCGGATGGTTCTCTGCATGCTGCTTATGGAAGTGTGTATGAGCAGAACGTCATAGAAGACCGTTTGGTAAAAGCGCAAGAAGCAGTGAGTAGCGCGTGCACTTTTTCAATTTTTAAACGTCTGCGCACTAGTAAGATATTAAGTGTATGCGCTAATGTCCACATCAAAGTTTTAAATAAATTTAAAGAAAACTCACAAGGCATGAACTGTACTCACTAATAGCGTCAATAAAGTTGCACTGTGCCCTGCTCCTAAATAATAATAACAGGCTTTCCGGACACCTTCGCTTCCAGACAGAAAGTGCGCTGCTCCGAATAGATTGAAAGGCTCTCCACAAACCTTCACATCGTAAGAGCACACTGCAAACTGTCAGTGCTTAATTTGTAAAATATGAAGTGCAGGTGCTCAAATGTTTGTCGGAGGCCACACCTACTTTTCTCTGGCTCCACCCACTTCATCCGCTGGCCCCACCCACTTACTATATTAGCTCCACCCACCTTTTCAACCGGTACTGCTAAAAGTCAGAGGTAATATATATCTGCCACTACCCGGGGTGATCTGCACAAGGCCCGTTTTTACCACCACCTGCTTTGTCAAGCATGAGGCGAGACTGAGGCGCTTGGCATCCTATGCCGGACCCTCCACTGACCACACTACTATCAGCGGACACATGTGACCATCTACATGCTTATATTTCCCGCATCGGACTCTACCATGCCTCTGGGGCCGCTCAGCTCTTGCTGGCCCCCTGCTCACCTAATCCTCTTTGCTCCCACCTGTAACAACCCCCAATGCTCTCTCCACCTTTCGGCTTTAGTTTGTGAATGAGAGCCAGCCCAATTGCAGCCACACCACCCTCTGCAGGGGCTGAACAATCCCAGGTACCGAGGCATGGCCAAGACCCCAGTTCCAAGAGGTCCTCCCTCTTAGCATCCTTCAGTGCCAACAACACTTCCACCACAGCCTTGTTCCCTCTCCTACCCATACCACCTACCTCCTGCCAAAGACCTAACCACCAAATAACTCACCATGGACACCTTGGTACCCAACATGCTGCCATTTACCAGCAAGGCGTTTGTCGCCGAGACAATCCCCTCTTAAGCCAATCTACTCCTGCCCTTTTATTTATTAACCAGTTATGACCAGGGCAACTGGAATTATGCGATTGTTGCATAATTGTAGGATTGACACATCCATCTTCTGTCGCATAAGCTGCAGATTTAAAGAAAAAATATTGTTTCTAGCTCAAACGGTTAAAAAGTTAGTAAAGAGAAAAACACAGTCACACGTTGCAGCATATTGGAAGGCCCTTTGCAAAGGTTGACTGATCACCTATCTGTAGCTTATTGATATATATGTGTGCTAAACTGGTGCTGAGGTACATGATCAATACATTGAGTCCCATTAAACTTAGTTATAGCAGCACCTGGTACTGCATCTAGAGATAGCTAAACAGTAGTGTGAATTACAAACATCAAAAAAATGGCTGCAAATGCAATTGAGAAGCATGACTCAACTGAAATAATGTGCGCATGCTGCTTGCCGCGCACAGCCCCAGGCCCGGGCCCCCAACCCAACAGATTTTATGAGCGTGTATCATATATACTCAGAGAAAGAGCAGTCATGTAACATGCTCTGCAGATCACACCCCCTGACTGGATTGTGTGTCACGTTCCCCTGTTGCCCTCGGTGGTTGCCATATGTCCTTTGGGCGAGATGTCGGGGCTGGAGCTCTGTGTACAGCTGACTTGTGGTATCACATTATGTCATACTCTCGATCCAGCTTTTAACTGTGGGTTTCTGTCTGTCGCCCCAACGCATAAGTATTTTGCATTTTGCCAGGAGCATTGTCATTGCTACAAATCTGTGACTGCTCTTAGGGAGTTCATGTACATAGCCCAGCAGGGCTAGCAATGGGAGAGGTTCAATTGCAATCCGGTCATCTGTTTCCCTTCCCAAAATAAGTTTTGCCAATAGGAAGCTATTATATTACATATCCATGTCATGTGCACAAAGGGGGGCGCATTGCATTTGGGTCATCGTGCAGAATTTAACTTAACACGGGGAACAAGACAGGGTTGCCCCCTTTTCCTACTGTTACTTGTTCTAGCTCCCTAACCATTGGCACAAGCCATCATACAAAATACCAAAATTCAAGGAATTTAGACACATGCAAGAGAACACAATTCTTTCCTTTATTCTGACATTTTAGTAACACTCTCTTATCGTCGAACCTCATTTGA
Source organism: Lissotriton helveticus (assembly GCF_964261635.1). Classification (NCBI taxonomy): domain Eukaryota; kingdom Metazoa; phylum Chordata; class Amphibia; order Caudata; family Salamandridae; genus Lissotriton; species Lissotriton helveticus. Next base: position 450,787,292 of record NC_136061.1, read on the forward strand.
TAGATGAAGTCTCGTTTCTCCCAGTTCTCTTGGTACAAAATTAACTGGGGCAAATGCAAGGCACTCCTCACATACCACACACATATAGCTGCAACTGCCGATCATCCTTTTAAGTGGCAAGTATCCCGCCTTAAATATCTAGAATATACATAAACACTGGACTCGCAAAACTGGTGAAAACTAATGGTGACCCACTTCTGGTCAAACTTAAGATTGACTTTGCAAGATGGTCCCCACTTAATCGCTCCATGTGTGGTAGGATGCAGGTATAGAAAATGAAAGTTTTGCCTCGCCTTTATATTGTCTGTTTTTCAATGTTACCCCTAACTATCCCAGCACAAACAATGCACGATCTTACTAAATTGCTGGAAGCATTCATACAGGCTTGAAGGAAACCATAATGTGAACGTCGAAAAAATGTGCTGGAAAATACCTGCACAAATTAAGCGCTGAATAGCACAAGGGGAGAGGAGTACGCACAAAAGAGGGCATACACAAGCCAAGGCACATCCAATAGGAATATGAATACCCTTAAGATAATGCAAAGAGCCTAGCCATGCTTTCAACATTACAAGATTCCAAAAATTATATCTGTCCAATACAGAAAACTCACTTAATCGAAAAGAGTAGTTTAGACTGAAAATCTAAATGGTTTCGACAGCAATAATTGTCATGGGCCTTCCCAAAAGAGGTAGTATGGCAAATAGCATGTCCAAAGAGCGGTACTTTGGAAGACAAAGGAAGAAAAAGGTCACGCATCAGGGACTGCAATTGGGATTTGCACAATCAAACAAGTGACTGAAAACATTTCAAATGCTGCGTGCCGCGGTCCTGCGTGCCCTCACTGCCCTGCCCTGAAAAAACGAAACTGAATCTCTCCTGCCCTGAAAAAACGAAAACAACCGAATCTCCTGATCTGTCCAGCCGGCCTACTACTACACCGCCTATCCTAACCACAGTCAGTCACCACCTGCTCACCACCAGAGTCAACAATTACAATTATGACCGTGATCCAGTGATCCTGCGGCCCCCAGGCCCTGCCCTTCCTCTCACCTGCGCAGCTTGATGATTAGTACTGATCATCATGATAATTGATTGATTCATTCGGCCGCCCGCCTACACATCTTGTTTTAAAAACCTGCCCGGCTGCCCTACACATCTTTTCTTAAAACCCTGAGTGACCACCTGCACCACAGTAATCTACCTAATCCAGTAGTAATGGCTGCGGCCTACCAGCCAGGGCCCCGGCCAGGCCCTCCCTGCCTCGCTCGCCTCGCCCTCGCCTCACCTGCTGAGCTCCCAGTCCCAACTCCTGCTGACCTGCTGCCTACTGTTGAGTTGAAAGGCGGGCGGCGTGCGTGTCCCTGGCACTGGACTCACTGCTGGGATGGCTGCCCTCACGCTGCTGGTGAGGGGGTGCGGGTATGCTGGGGCGGGCAGCGAAAATGTGCATATGCAATATCTGGCATCTGCGCATGCGTGGCTGCCTCTGCCGCGCACAGCTTCAACCCCCGCAGCAAAGCCCTGCCCTGGCCTCCAACAAGAACAACAGACTCCCGCCCACACTGGGGCCCTGGCGTGGTGACTCGGGCAAAGTCTTGAAGAAAGAAGACAACAAGGTAGGACTAATACTCTACTACTCACTCAACTCGTGATGATGCTGCTCAGCTCAGGATGGAAAATGAGAATCGAAAGTGGGACTGGAGTCAACTGAGTGACGTCACGTCACCCCCCCCTCACCCTCCCCCAGGAAATACTGCTGTGCTAAACAACGAGCGCGGAATGAAACAACCCTTATGGCACCACACAGCAGTGCACGCAGGACGACTTAAGGCATGAGACAGTGGAGACTTTGATTTCTACACACAGGTGCACTTAATGCCGCGGCCGCCGTGACATAGACCCGGCCCTCATAATTAGGTGCCGGTGCTAAGCACCGGCAAGCCCCGTCTCAAATTAAGCCCTGCAAACTGTTACTACCGGAATAGGATAAAACGGGCAGGGTCGGACATAGAGCACCACTAAGAGTAGTTTCTTGCTTTTTAGTCTCTCTTGCAATGAATTTTCCACAGCAACTGCTCTGTGATGCTAAAATCTGCAGTAAAAGTTCAAACACCAAGGCTGCAGGGATACACAAACTTTCACACCAGGGCTTCACCCATAAATCATGACTCCATAAATCTTCTTTCCTCCCCGAAATTCCTCTCAATAATTTCTCCAAAGATAATTAGACGCCTTAGCTACAGGCTGTCTGGATGGTAACAGACACTGGTGGGGCTAGGCAAGGCGTTACATGTAATTTAAGTAAAGTTTAATAGTTAATGAGAGGCTTCAAAATCGATATTGATTTGAAATATAATCATTAAACAGAGGCTTACTTGAAAGCTGTTCGTTCGTTTTTTTTTTTTTTTTAAGTGTAGTTCGGTTCCTTTTCTTTATGTAGATTATATTCCAGTATGCTATAGGTTCCTCATTAATTCCGTATTCCTTCATTCCTCGTTTCTTGATTCCTTTTGCAAGCTGTAGATTCTTTTAAGTACAGGCTCTTCTCTGTAGCATGTACGATGTCCAAAAGTCGCCAAAATGTTGTACATAAAAGATGTCCATGAGTCAGGAATATATTCAAGTTGCTTTATTCAAGATAGATTACAAGTCCAGATGTTAAGATGGTAATAAAGGACCCCACCAGGAGTGACCTCCCTGTCACTCAGCCTGCCTGTATCAACTGCCAGTAAACTACAGGCAAAGCCCCCAACATTCTATGATGTCACCAGGTATTCTCACAGTGACATTATGTGAGCCACAGGGAGACAAAGATCACATATAACAGGGGCCTTTGTTACGCCGCTGCTTAGTTCGCATTGGATCCGCTGAGGCAAGTGAAAACCGTCCCGCACGCCGTAGTACGGCCCACATGGCTGGGCTGCTGGATTATCAACGGCCTTGCAGGGCGCGCAGCAGATGGCACTACTCCTTCTACAGAAGAGACTAGGCGCTACAGTTTTCTGCCCGGCTAATGTGACAGTCCAGCGTCTGTATGGCATGCCGGCTCGCTGCTGTGTGCAGGTGCGAGGGTGAGTGCAACAAGGAAGGCGTTGCTAGGTTCAGTGTCCAAGTGGCCTGTTCCTGAGCAGGGAATATGACCACCTCTCACTGTGACGTGACCTGCCCACGAGCACAGCGTGGAAGCTGCAGAGTATCACATGGCAGCGATTCCCATTGTGAACAGAGTTATGTGCAACTGCTGTGAGGCCCATTTTAGCGCTGTGACAATAGGCGCACAGCAAATGTTGTTAGGCCACGGACGCTTAGACCTGAAATACTGTTAGTGAGGTACTCTACTCTACTCTACTTAGTAAGGCGGTACGCCTTACATTTAATAATATGTTACTATGAAGTAATATGTAAAAGCCTTCCACCCAGGTGGAAACCACACCGTGGGACGCTGAGCTTGCCATACTCATGCTTTGATGACTTCTGTGTGGCTAGTCTGACTGCAGCACAACTCTCCCTTCTTCCACAAATACACTGCAGCGCTATGCACCTCACAGATGGGTAGGTACCAAGTCTGGCATTCTTGAGGTCTCATTCAGAGAGAGCGCGGCCTAGCCACTGGGGATGACCTGTCTCTTTTGGGGTGGCACCTAGACTGACTGGGATATGGTTGGGCACCTCTGAGACGGAATGACAAACTACCGAGAGCAATGCCAGCTGATGCAAGCAACTCAAGCATTTCATCCATTAAATGTATTTCTTGCACAAACATTAGCACTCCAATGGCAAAAATATGTTTATGTTTGAATGTCGTACATCAGTGGTTCCCAAACTTTTGACTTCGGAGGACCCCCATTGACTCACCTCTGGAATTTGTACGATTTAAATTTCAATCATTAAAAGATGCAACAATCTTTGTTGGGGTTCTTCAATGATTCCCTTATTATCACCCTTCATCAGTGTCTCTCATTTCTCCATAGCACATCTGTCACATGTATTTCATTTGTTTTATAGCATCTTTCATTACCATTGGAGGATGTCAGAGCACTTTACATTACACTGATATAGAGACAATGAATCATACTTTTTTAAATCAATGTAGAGAAAATGTTACATAATGCAAAGGGGACTACAAGGTGTAGGATTCACATGTCATTCATACTGGTAGGCATTTTTAACCCCATAGCTGCGGGGTGTTTTCCCCCCCGCTGTGCGGGGGGAGGAGGGCCGTGCACGGCTCCGCTGTGCTTGTGACGAGCTCAGCTTGTCATGAGGCACAGTGGAGCTGCACTCATGACTTAGCTCGTCACGACCACACCCGTTTTGGAACGTTCAGCACAGCGGGGAAATTATCCCCACATGCAAACGTTCCAACGGTCGTGACGAGCGCAGCTCGTCATGAGTGCAGCTCAACCGTGCCTCATGACGAGCTGAGCTCATCATAAGCACACAACGGGTTAAAGAGTACTTCGTCTGGAAAAGCACAATCTCAGGATTCAGAACCTAACACAGTGGTTAGCATTGACTATAACAATAGAAATGTATTTCCACCCAAATAAACCCCTTTAGCAGCATCAGGATAATGAAAGACTGGGAAAAAACAAGCTACTAACTTTTACCATGCAGTGTGTAAGCAGCTCTTTGATGACAGTTTATAGGTCACTGTGCTAGATTATGATTGTCTCTTATGAGCTGAGAGTAACAAAAGAATCTCTGTGACAAAGGAAGTAATGCACTGACCTATGCACATACAATTCTGTTTTTTAAAATGCATGGTACATGTCCTTTGCAGCAGGCTTAATAACCCTCTGTGCTACATTTGATAGGTGAAACCTGCCACTGGACAGAACTCTCATCTCTCTCCAGCAGGTACACTAATCACTGGTGTTATCTTGTCACTTTTATTGTTGCTCAAACTGCTAATTCTACAATGAATTTTGCAGTGCCTTTAAAACTGCTGCCTGAGGACCCCCTGGGAATGTGTCAGGGACCCCTGGGGGTCCACGGACTCCAGTTTGGGAAACACTGTCGTACATGATATAAATAACTCCGAAAGTGTTGTTATCAACTTCCCCTACGAGTTTTGGATTATAAATAATTCAATTTCATAAGTCTTTATTTTGATTTAGAAATCATAAAAGACATTACAACACCTAGACAATTACAAATGTAAAATTACCCATAAATATATCAGAAGTCAAATTTTCACAATACCACGTGTTACTTGGAACCACATCAACTGTTGACCATCCATCAGATAATTAAAGCAATAAATTCCGTACATATGATCAAATGTTATCTAGATCTATTTACAGTCAAAAATAAACAAATTCATTTTATTGTACAAATACCTTTAAAAACATTCCTAAAAATAAAAATAACAGTTAAAAACTATTAATTCATCATTTTATAAGGTGTATAATGTCAGGTGACGTAAAAACCTTAAGATATCACTGTAGACTCATTTTACGTGCTCGAATAATCCACATCCAGTGGAGAAACTTGGCCACAGCTATAACCACGGCCTGAGAACTGTCGGTTCGAAGAATCCTAATGGACTCGCAACCTGTTTTCAAGCCTAGCTGCAAACAAATAGGTTTAAGCCATGTTATCCTAGGAACTTTATATTCAGGGCAGACAAAGAGTATGTGCCCAATGCCTTCCTGTTGGGTTGGGCGGAAGGGACAGGCGGAACATTGACCCCTGCGCCATTTCGCAATGAAGGCATTGAGTGGTAATGTCCCCACCCTGAACTGATGATATTTCTTCCTGTCCCCAGGGATGGTAATCCAGTCCCAATAACCCTCGAGGGCTGGAGAGTGTTTTAGTCCTAGGAACTCCACCATTAGGGATGATCCGATACAACGGCCGAATCTTTTTAGCACAAGCATGTTCCAGTACAAATCTCTAAATACTTTTCTAGGAGGAAATACATTCGCTAGTGGGTCATCCCACAAAGGGGATAGGCCCATAGCAATATAAATTCCCCTTACCTCTCTCAACCATGATATTTTGTGTGCCCTATCAGCATCTCTAACCTCGAGAAAGGCCCAAGCATACTGGGAGAGTTCTGGGGTAACCCACAATCTCCTCCAGTAAGCGGCTGGTCTATAACAAGCCATATCTTCGAGGCAAATCGTAAAAGAGAGGAGTCAAGGGGGTTGATACTGGAAGGCCTGTGATGCCACGCAAAAATTTCTTTTGCGCGCCCGTCAACTTTTTTAGATTGCTAAGTCCCCATAATTCTGCACCATAAAGGACAGCTGCTCCGACTTTAGCATCATAAATCTTTAGAGCCAGGGTAATTGGCCTAGTATGAGACAAATAAAATTCTTTGGCAAGGGCTCCCGCCAATTGTGCGTGCTTCATGACCAGCTGGTTTGAGTGATGTTTCCAATCTAATTTAGATGATAAGGTAATGCCCAGATAAGTGAATACTTGCGTCTGTTCAAGTTGTACCCCATTCATTACCACCTTCCCTCTAACATACTTACATTCATGTAGGACCATGAACTTAGTCTTAGATGTATTAATGACAAGTCCATGGTCATTGCAGATGACTTCAAAAACATCAATGGCCTTCTGGAGGCCCTGTTGAGTTTTTGAAATTAGTAGCGTGTCGTCTGCAAACATCGACAGGGGTATCAGCTTACCATCCAACTTAGGGACATCGGTTGGTTGATGTTCAAAATAGCTGATCACCCTCTTGATGTATAGTGAGAAGAGGGTCGGTGCTAGTACGCACCCTTGACAAACTCCCCTAGTGATTGGAAATTTGTCAGTTACACTCCTCTGTGGGTTCCAACGGACTTGGGCAAAGTTGTCCTCATGCAATCTAATTAAAAGGGACAAAATATCCAGGGGCATGCCCTGATCTTGAAAAGCTGCCCACATTTTTGCGCGTGGCACCAGGTCGTACGCTGATTTAAGATTGACGAAAGCCGCAAAGAGTGTGCCCCCCCCAATAGCACCACCCGCCAATAAATTAAAACAAATCTAAAAACTTGATCAACCGTACTTGTGTGGCTACGGAACCCGGCATGGAGAGGTGATAAAACATCATTGGCCTCAATCCACCCCTGGATTCGCTGTAGTACTAGCCTTGCCACCACCAATTGTATGCAGGCTATAAGGCTGATCGGCATGTAATTTCCTGGGTCCGAGCACTCCCCCTTCTTAAAAATCGGGATAATCTCGGCACCCTTCCAGGACTTCGGTATGGGTGAGCCCATAGCGATGCTGTTTGCTAGCAATTGAATGTAGGAAGCCCAGAGCTCCTTGTCATGCATAAATAGGTCTGCTGGGACTGAGTCTAAACCTGGGGCTCTGGCCTTTGGGATAATGTTCAAAATCTTAATAACCTCTATTCTAGTAAAGGATAGAGGAACAATAACCTGGTTTAAGATGGAAAAAGCCTCACTCTCGTCACCCTCCACATCAGTAGACGCGAACTGGGACACATAGTGGGAAACCCAAAGATTAGGCGAAACATGATTAATGGGTTCGCCCCTTTTAATCCCCTTTCCCCATTTGACCATATCCCAAATAGAGCACATTGATCTTTCTCTACTAGCGCTCAGCAGCTCCCTCCAATATTCCTCATCCCACTCACGTTTTGAAATGTATTGCGTTTTTTTATACATGACACCGGCATTCTTAATCCTAGCCATATCTTTGGTTTTAACAGCATCTGATAGGGCTTTATACGCAACTCTGCATGACTTGCCATACCATTGGTCTTCCTTTCTAACAGGCCTAGTCTGCTTTTTTGTCACCTTTTTTACAAAAAAAACACCTTAACTGGCTAAAATATTTATCATGGATAAGGCCAACATTTGATGTAACTTCCTCCACAGTGGTATTTTTCTGAAGTTCCACTATAGCCTGGGCAGTCAAATCCCTAATAGCAACAATACTTTCTTCTTTCATTAGGTAATTAGCCCACCTTATTCGTCTATAGTCATTAGAAAGGGCTATTTCCACACAGTTCTGTGGGCCCTTGCTTTGGTGTGATTTAACCGCTTCAGCGCGGCGCGAATTTTCGCGCTGTGCTGAAGATTCTAAAAACGGGTGTGGTCATGACGGAACGGTTCCGTCATCAGCACAGCCCAACCGATGCTGATGACGGAACCGTTCCGTCATAAGCATCGAAGGGGTTAAACAGCCTAAATGATAAGATTAATGGGTCATGATCGCTCTCTACCCGTTCCACTATCAACATATCCTCAATGCTAGCCCAGTTCTCTTTATTAATGAGGATATAGTCAATACGGCTATGGGATACACCATTATTAAAGGTAGAAGCGCCATGTTTATCAGAAGCCGTTCTTCCATCTGTAGCACGTAAACCGTGCGCTACACATAAAATTTTGAGTTGGAACGCGGCCTCTTACCATTTTTTGATGGGTGCTAATGTCAACTGAGGGGTATTCCAGATATGATCTTCTTCCAGAGTAAGATCTATATCATAACTGTCTAAGGGTTCAAAAGAACAGTTAAAATCTCCTGCTACTATATTATTGCACTTTTTACAGTAGGACTCAAGGAGAACGTCTAATTGATCAATTACTTTTGAGGATTTGCCTCCCGGCATTACCCTGGAATAAAGGTTCAAAACAAATAGGTCCTTACAATCAGGGCATTTAACTTGAATTAACAAAATGTCTGGGCTTTTGGTATCCAACTGATGGATGGAGTATCTACTATCTTGCTTTACCCATGTAAGTAAGCCTCCCTTTGGTCTCCCCCGCAGGCTAGGACTAGCTGGGACATAAAAGTTTAAATATCCATGTTTAAATTCTGGTGCCACCAGCCATGTTTCCTGGAGAAGGATTAAGTCCCTAGTGTCTAAGAAGGATAACCAATCCAAAGATGTTACCTTACTTCTCAGCCCTGCCACATTCCACGAAACCAATGTCGGTACATGGAGAAAATTGGCACTGTTTAATGGTACATGGCAACCAATATCAACCTGACCCCCCTTTAGTGTTATGCCATATAGTTGACTCTCCTTGGGTAGCTCATGAATTGGATCACTTCCACTCTTTGATGAACCATCAATCCCAGGGTGGACGTTAGCTTTTGATAAAATGTTTCCAAGGTGGGGAGGTACTCTATCATTACTAGTGGGCCACAATTCCTCTTGATGTCTACCCTCTTCAAGATAAAGTCAGTCATTACTATCCAGTGAATTAAAGATCTCAAATCTATTGCTGAGTGGTAGAGTACTACTTGGGGGCACAACCAATGGTAAACCCTGACTCATAGCCTGAATTCCTGGATAGGATGATGGGAGGTAAAAATAGCCCAGTGGTAGCACATTAACAGAGTCATGGTGGATCCTAACTGATCCAGTCTGCCTTAGAATGAGTCTGACCAGTTCCGGCGAGCTAAAATGAACAACAACACAGTCCCCCTGCATTCCCTTACTTAAATGTCCCACCCATGAAACCCTACGCACCATTTTAAAGGTAGCATATAAATGATCTCCCAGTACTGTTTTGTTGCTCAGAAAATGTAGGACCTTATTTTTGAGCTCTGACCAGTGCTCCATCTCACCTTCTTGGAGCTTGGGTACATTTGCCAAAATGATAGTATAGGGACAAGCCTCCGGGGGTAAGTGAAGAAAGACTTCCCTAGAGGAATTATTCACCAATGGAAATAACATCCCACTCGGACCCTTAAGAGCAGGCTTTGCTGGGGGATTGGTGATTTGTATCATCGCTGGTAGTTCAGGGGCTGGAGTGGCTATATTATTAATGGGCTGAAGACTTCCCTGCGCATTAGTTATTGGAGCAATAGGAACAGCAATACTGGGAGTCGGTGCTATTGTTTTGTAAGCCCCCCTGTCCAATAAGCAGTCATCTTTAAGATGTTTTTCCATAGAATCATCTAGCCTACGTTCTATAGACTCAAGTTTCATCATAACTGGATAAACAATCCAAATAGTTCCTCCATGTGTCTAATCAACTCAGGCATAATTTCTTCATTAAGGCCATTTGGAGGAGGTCGCTGTATAATGGTCCTGGCATCGGGCACTGGATGAGATATTAGGGGAGTAGAGTTTTCAAATTGCTGACTCAACCCAGATGTGGAATTTGTGTTTTTAGCTAACTTGGCTTGTTGACGGCTACCTTTCGGAGGACCATTAGCTTTTCTCTGGATGTTCTTTCTTTCTAGCCCCAAGAGGTAGCCGTGACTGCCTAGTACGTGTGATGGGGGGAGAGGGACTAGGCGTAAGGGAGCGAATTGAATTGGAGATTTGTAATACTGGCACGCTATCACTCTGTGAAGGCTGTACCAGCACCTGTGGGGAATCAGGAAAAGGACATATACTACCAGAGGCCTCAGAGCCCAAGGCCTGACCAGAGTTTAAGTTTGAACAATGTAATGGCTCTAACGAGATCCTCCTCCTCTCTACTAGTTCTATCTCCTTATTAATTACTGATTCAGCCCGTTTAAGAAAGGCATCCATCGTCCCAACCCCACCACCACCTTCAAAACCCGTAATAAAATACCCCCCTACACCAAATTAGCTTAAACCAATAATAAATACAATCAATGCTGGCAAAATGGCACACTTAATTAGCCATCCAGTCCCGTTATCTCATGGAGGTAACGATGTTAGGGGAGTGGCCTGGCCTGACCTCCTCTGACCTCTGACGGCCACAGACGGCCCGCCCTTGTCCCTGGCTTCTCCCGGGACGCTCCCGCGCAGCGGGTGATGTCACACAATATATACCATCAGCAAGCACCACTGCAGGTGTGGGCTCAGGGTGACTCCTGGGAGATGAAGTCCTGGGGATGTTTCGTGCGCGTCACGGTCGCGCTAGCTCCCGGTCCTCTCTGTAATTGCAAACAAGTTCCTCGCAATATTCAATCTGGCCCAAGAGGTAGCAAAAGAACTCAGCTCTGGCAACCAACAAACAACACCTGACGCTGCGGCACCCGCAAAGCGGGTGCGGCGAGGTGTTTTAAGGCGTCAGCAGGGGGGCGGTGCTCAAGCCCCGCTGCAGATGTGGGCTCAGGGTGACTCCTGGGAGATGAAGTCCTGGGGATGTTTTGCGCGCGTCACGGTCGCGCTAGCTCCCGGTCCCCTCCGTAATTGCAAACAAGTTCATCGCAATATTCAATCTGGCCCAAGAGGTAGGAAAAGAACTCAGCTCTGGCAACCAACAAACAACACCTGACGCTGCGGCATAAATAATTCACATAATGTGCTTTCTCAAAGTACAGGTGAAATCTTTTGGCAATCAAGTTTGTTAGCTATAAGTCAGTGTCCTTAAGTTTAACAATCTTTTGCAATGCAATAGGACTCGCATTTATGCAAGACATATTGCATTGCAACACAAACTAAACGGGAGTGCCATCGGGGGAGGGGGGAGAAGGGGCGAGAAGGCAAGCACAAAGTAGTGCTCACAGTCTAAATACCACTTACCGTACTGTGCAACACTCGAAGGAAAGGGGCCAGTATCTATGGTAGGGTACAAATGACGACATAGCCATAATAAGGCGGGATTAACAAGCCTCATAATCATTCAGCCGGTAACATTTACGAAAGACAATGATACCAGACAATTGAAAACATGGGCGAAGAGTGGGCGGAGCTTCCACTCCATACTCCATCACTGCATGCCTCGCAAAGCGAGCAGCGCATGCGTGCAGCCGCTAGAGGCTTGACCTAAAAAAAGGTTTCAATGTGGGAGCTTCCACATCTTTTTTTTATGTTATCAAAAGCAAGTTGTTGTCTTTCCCCCCACCAACATTCCTCGTTTTTTCTCGTCAGCTCTCTCGTGGGGTGCTATCTTCATGGCAAAATTCATTTATAAATATACTATAGAACTCGCAAAGGAGGCGCGGTCTGGCCACGGAAGAAGATGAGTGTCGGGAGAGGAGTCTTTGATGGAAGCGGCACGTTTACTTGCATCGCAAAGGCTGAAGTTTTGATGAATACTGCTACACGGAAGCCTACCGAGACGTTTCGTGTGGACCCCGAGGGTGTGTGATGCCTGGAATGGCTCCCTCTGTTGTGGCAGCATCCAGGGGTGAGCACGACATTGATGCAGCGAAGCTTCCCAACAACTCTCAGTACTGATCCAACTAAACTCGGGAGCAAATCATTTCTACTCATCAGTGGGGCCCATTGCACCACGAGTCACACATTCACACTCCACGCTGCTCCCGAATCAATGAGAAGGAAGGCGAGCTGCCGGATAGCGGGGTGTTTTATTAAACCTAAATTCTATAATCTATACATTATATACATTTCAGAGATCATTCAGCGGTTATAAGGAAAACAAAACATCAAGACACTCCGCTATTTGGTCAATGGACTAGCTAGTAGAAGTCAGTAGATGGAGATTAAGACCAGCTCAATCATAGTATTCCTATAACTTTTTACATTAAAAGTTTTCATGACTTTTATTCTAATAAAGATGAGATAAACAAGGACCCCCTGGGTAATAGTAATATACAGATTCCTAGGGCAGGTAGCAAACATATGAGTAAAAAAATCCTAGGCCATCTACTAGATAAGTGAACAATTAACCAAACCCAGTGGTAAAAGGAACAATCGAATAGAAAATTATATAAAAAACATGTTTTAATGGACATAATAAAAATCATATAGAAGCTGACCAAAGGTTAGACTCTATGATGACAAAAGACAATAATCATTAAGCATACATCAACATATACAGGTGTTAAAAAACATACATACATAACATATGAATTATACAAGATTCAATAAAAAATACATTCAGGGTTGTAGTTAGTACTTAAAGTGTTGAAAAATATAAAAACTCGACGCGCGTTTCGGCAGAAAACGCCTTCTTCAGGAGTCACAGATGATACTCTGTAAATATGTTTACAAGAAAAAGACAGGTATCAGACATCCGGGTATATACGTTATGAATAAGCAAAAATACTATACAAATTTTCTAACAGTGTTTTTCAAAAATGCAGGTGGTATAGACATAGGCTAACATTACATAGTTCCGACTCGAAAGTCCTCAATACTCAAACCGGACTGGTCTATTAATTTGTTCACTCTAAGTCTTATGGTGGACAAGTCTTTTCTAACGATTGTACAGTACTTAAATTATGATATACATTATATTTTAGATCAATTCAGTGAGCATTATTGACTGCCATGATATAAGTCAAATAAAGCAACACGCTAAAATGAGGCATAACAGTGAATAATACATCCGAATTAGGTATACATTGGTACATAAATTAAAACTTACATTCAGAGCTGTATTTCATTGCAGTACATCAAAGTAGATGATCACTTCGTATCTGGATAAACAAGTTATCGTTCGGTAAAAGGCTTTTTTCTGATCAATAGAAAAACACAATTGTGTGTTATAATGTTTTTATACAAACTATTTTATCTTCAAACATAGTGTGCCACACGAATGACATGACATGTTCTCGGAGGGATTCATAAAACGAAAGGTAAGTAAAGCCCAGTAATTGTTGATATCTATAGAAGCTGGGTAATCAGGGATTAAATAAAGATATAAGATGGTCTACGTAATACCTCCAGAGGGTAGAGGTAAGATATACGGTGATTGGGGTGAAAGAAGAGGAAGAGGTGTGGCGCCGCGGCCAGGGCGACTGATGCTGGAATCTGGGGATCAGGGTTCGATCCCCGGCTCCGGCGGCAGGTTAGCCCAGCACCATGTGACTCTGGGCAATAGCTTGCTTAATCTTCCCGACGGCCCCCAGCGCCTAGAGACCCTAACGGGTGATTGTGCGCTATACAAATGTGGATTAATATTATTATTATAAAGAAAGGTGTATGTACACTCCTAACATCACTGAGGTACATAATTGAGACTGAGAAGAAAGGTTCATGCATAGGAGACCTGAAGGGATCATGGTAGAGACTCCCTAATGAACTGTTATCCTGCTATATTATATATATATGTTTGTATATTTACCTGATAAAATATACAGTTTTCTTGCTTAGTAATTCTCAAAGATGACGTAGATAATACGTGCAGCATATATGTATAGCAGCAAGGTATATATTATTATGACGTCGCCACATGAATCAGTAGATGCGGATATAACTACAAAGAAGATGACACGACAAAAACTAAATTATGTTGCATTAATACGATAGTTACGGAGATATTATATTCGTTATATAGGGAAGGACAAAATAAAAAACAATTGATGTTCTGAAAATTCCACTACCTTGGACAGTTTAGTATAGGCAGTCCAAGATGCGTGATGTACGATAAAACATCAGAGGATGACAGCGGCTTGTTCCGATAGAAGTCTCGGTGCTGTAGGGGTAAATAATATGGTATGCTCTAGGTTAGGTGAGCAAAGCTATATTTAAAGGTGATGCAGCGTAACTAATTGTAGGTGGCAGCAATTACATAGACTAACATTCCTAACTTAATCTACGGTTGTTCGGTGGCTCTTACCTTCACGAATAAAATGCGGGACAGCAGGATAGTGCTGCCTCGACAATAGTGGTGTGGCGTCCCGTCCTCTACAGCAAGAAGGATTATACCCGGAAACGAGAACCGCCCTATTTAAATCCCCGCAAACGCGCGGGAAAAGAGTAATTGATGTTGCCAGATATTAAACAGCGGCAAAGGACTAATCGTCTGCAAGCTGAATATCTAAAACCATTCCAAGATGGCTCGTGTGTATTTAGTCAAGACGCGTTAGGTTGTGTATGCGAGGAGGGGCAATATTCCGTGCCCTGATAATGTGAATCATAAACGGCTAACAATAATAATAATAGATGTCTACATATAAATTTTATTAAAGGGAAATATAGTTTTTTATAAAAAATTAAAACCTATGGGTTCGAAAAAATATATACAGAAAGGATATAATATTATCGATGGAAATATGATAATATGGATGGTCATGAAAACCAAATTAAAAAACGATCAAATGGTCGATCAGGAATATGGTCTCTAGGAGATCCATATTTGCCATATCTACCAAGTTAGATATTCAAGATGTATATGTATATATATTCTCTTTGCAAAAGACCGCTACTGGTTATGACGAGATATATCATTAGCTTTTCTCTATACTAAGGTTGTGGGGGAGGGAGGGGAGGGAGGGGAGGGAGGGGAGGGAGGGAAAAAGAGAGAAGGGGCGGGGGTGGGGGGTGGGGGATTTTTAGAAGGGAAGGTATAGGGTGTGATGAAGATTCTGATTAACTGACAACCTGGTCGATTCTAAATTATGGCATTTTCCCAGGGAATTTTGGCATTCAACCCTTTCCTAAAGGTTCCCAAAGAGAAAATCCAAAAGACTTCCCGTTTTCTCCTAACCTTGTCACCACCTTTGTTATCTGGAAGTCTTATTTTTTCTAAAATGCGCCATTTGAAGTCATCCGGAGTGTGGTGATTTTCCTGAAAATGTTTAACTAGAGGTGCCATACTCTTGTTGGTTCGGATGGCTGCACGGTGCTCCGGTAATCTGACCTGAATGGGTCTGGATGTTTCGCCCACATATCCAAGTTGACATTCTATGTAGCGGTCTTTTGCAAAGAGAATATATATACATATACATCTTGAATATCTAACTTGGTAGATATGGCAAATATGGATCTCCTAGAGACCATATTCCTGATCGACCATTTGATCGTTTTTTAATTTGGTTTTCATGACCATCCATATTATCATATTTCCATCGATAATATTATATCCTTTCTGTATATATTTTTTCGAACCCATAGGTTTTAATTTTTTATAAAAAACTATATTTCCCTTTAATAAAATTTATATGTAGACATCTATTATTATTATTGTTAGCCGTTTATGATTCACATTATCAGGGCACGGAATATTGCCCCTCCTCGCATACACAACCTAACGCGTCTTGACTAAATACACACGAGCCATCTTGGAATGGTTTTAGATATTCAGCTTGCAGACGATTAGTCCTTTGCCGCTGTTTAATATCTGGCAACATCAATTACTCTTTTCCCGCGCGTTTGCGGGGATTTAAATAGGGCGGTTCTCGTTTCCGGGTATAATCCTTCTTGCTGTAGAGGACGGGACGCCACACCACTATCGTCGAGGCAGCACTATCCTGCTGTCCCGCATTTTATTCGTGAAGGTAAGAGCCACCGAACGACCGTAGATTAAGTTAGGAATGTTAGTCTATGTAATTGCTGCCACCTACAATTAGTTACGCTGCATCACCTTTAAATATAGCTTTGCTCACCTAACCTAGAGCATACCATATTATTTACCCCTACAGCACCGAGACTTCTGTCGGAACAAGCCGCTGTCATCCTCTGATGTTTTATCGTACATCACGCATCTTGGACTGCCTATACTAAACTGTCCAAGGTAGTGGAATTTTCAGAACATCAATTGTTTTTTATTTTGTCCTTCCCTATATAGCGAATATAATATCTCCGTAACTATCGTATTAATGCAACATAATTTAGTTTTTGTCGTGTCATCTTCTTTGTAGTTATATCCGCATCTACTGATTCATGTGGCGACGTAATAATAATATATGCCTTGCTGCTATACATATATGCTGCACGTATTATCTACGTCATCTTTGAGAATTACTAAGCAAGAAAACTGTATATTTTATCAGGTAAATATACAAACATATATATATAATATAGCAGGATAACAGTTCATTAGGGAGTCTCTACCATGATCCCTTCAGGTCTCCTATGCATGAACCTTTCTTCTCAGTCTCAATTATGTACCTCAGTGATGTTAGGAGTGTACATACACCTTTCTTTCACCCCAATCACGTATATCTTACCTCTACCCTCTGGAGGGATTACGTAGACCATCTTATATCTTTATTTAATCCCTGATTACCCAGCTTCTATAGATATCAACAATTACTGGGCTTTACTTACCTTTCGTTTTATGAAGCCCTCCGAGAACATGTCATGTCATTCGTGTGGCACACTATGTTCGAAGATAAAATAGTTTGTATAAAAACATTATAACACACAATTGTGTTTTTCTATTGATCAGAACAAAGCCTTTTACCGAACGATAACTTGTTTATCCAGATACGAAGTGATCATCTACTTTGATGTACTGCAATGAAATACAGCTCTGAATGTAAGTTTTAATTTATGTACCAATGTATACCTAATTCGGATGTATTATTCACTGTTATGCCTCATTTTAGCGTGTTGCTTTATTTGACTTATATCATGGCAGTCAATAATGCTCACTGAATTGATCTAAAATATAATGTATATCATATTTTAAGTACTGTACAATCGTTAGAAAAGACTTGTCCACCATAAGACTTAGAGTGAACAAATTAATAGACCAGTCCGGTTTGAGTATTGAGGACTTTCGAGTCGGAACTATGTAATGTTAGCCTATGTCTATACCACCTGCATTTTTGAAAAACACTGTTAGAAAATTTTTATAGTATTTTTGCTTATTCATAACGTATATACCCGGATGTCTGATACCTGTCTTTTTCTTGTAAACATATTTACAGAGTATCATCTGTGACTCCTGAAGAAGGCGTTTTCTGCCGAAACGCGCGTCGAGTTTTTATATTTTTCAACACTTTAAGTACTATCTACAACCCTGAATGTATTTTTTATTGAATCTTGTATCATTCATATGTTATGTATGTATGTTTTTTAACACCTGTATATGTTGATGTATGCTTAATGATTATTGTCTTTTGTCATCATAGAGTCTAACCTTTGGTCAGCTTCTATATGATTTTTATTATGTCCATTAAAAACATGTTTTTTATATAATTTTCTATTCGATTGTTCCTTTTACCACTGGGTTTGGTTAATTGTTCACTTATCTAGTAGATGGCCTAGGATTTTTTTACTCATATATTTTTATTCTAATAAAAACAGACTCGAGTTTATGTTTCAATAGTTTATCTAAATTTCATTTAGGAAAGAAATTAGCATATTCTTTATACAAAGCAAAATTCTAAGCATTTATTTAGTACATGTTAAGAAAACAAAATTAGAAAGCATATTACCAATCTGTCATAGGTGAATGACAGAGCCGCATTAAACAGGTTCCCAAGCTGTCTGTCTCTCTATTCTCCTCAATGTCTCCCTTCCGACATACAATCTCTGCAATCAATCACCTTCTCTGCCCCTTCAAAGTTAAAGTCCAAAAATATTTCATAGTCTCTTGCACCATAAAAATTGTTTAAACCAACAGCATGTCAGGCTGCAAATTAAAATCCACGGAACCAACTTTTTTCCCTTCTTCGCGCAAGCTCTTTTATACCCTTTTTTCTAACTATCTAACTCAAAATTGAAACTTTTAGGGTCCATAGTCCTTTCTGATTGGTCCATTAGAGGGGTGGTAATGATCACCTCATGTCCTCCTTGTTCAAACCAGTTCAAAAATTTGCCATGTCACTCTCAAGTTTTTCCCATGGCGTTATACTCCTTCTATCATTTGTACATAAAATATATTTCGACTTCCTTTCCCAGGCTTTTAGATGAAGGCATCCTTTGGCACAGCTCCCGTTCGTAGGTAAAGCTAACCTTGACATCTCCTGCTCCGAGTCTAGGCCGTTCATTCACACTTCTCATGCACAGCGCATGCTTAGGTGCCATCTCTAGAGCTCTTTTCATCGTTTCACTTAAACAGCCATCTTTCAGACTAGGCTGCGCAGGCCTCAATGGGAATTAATGCGAAATTAAACATAACAGAAATTAGATTTAGAATTGTAGCCCTTCTGTTTACCTCCCACCATTCTAATTTTCACCGTTAAATGTTAGCTAGAAAAAGCATTCAAATATGCGTAATTTTACTCACCATCTGCATTCTTTATTGCCCAAAAAACTTCTAATATAAGCAAAAAATACACACATTTATTCAATTAAATCTACAATACCAGAGCTCTATATTAGTATGACTCATTTATTTTTATTAGTATATTATTTTCTGCAAAACAGCAATTCGTTTTCCCACGTGTTTGTCAACTTTACATGCATTTTGTAGATTTGTTTACATGCTTCACTCTATTATTACTATTATGGATATGAGAGATTAACGTTACAAGGGGTACACAAACATTTTTGTCTCTCCCCTGCTCCATCAACGTCAGCTGGCCTTCATCACCTCAGGAATCCCCGGTCCTTTCATGTGCGGAGACAGAGGCTCCCTAACTACCTCCGCCCCTCAAAGCACGCCTTCACTGCGCGACTGAATTAACGGGCGGAGCTATGAGGAGAACGAGTACACTTCATGAAAGAGTGCTCCAATGGTATGGGAAATAACACTGCAGTTCTGCAATAATGAAAATAAAACAAAAATGAGGCAAATATAACTACATAGTGCAATATTAAACATTTTTGGGTACATTTTCTTGCCTAAATGTAACTTATATTGTGCATTATCAACCCATTTAAAGGGGTCATATTCTGAGGAGAACGTGAAGTAATTTCACCTAGTTCAAGAACTTCAAGTCTTCACATACACAGAAGCCAAGTCATTGGTGTTTAACTTTGTTTCTCGGAATATCCTTCCAACGTACACTTTCACTCCTAAGTGCAATTTTTTTTTTTAAAACAAATTCTATTTATCAAAATGCACATATATTGCAGGGCTCTGTACCCCAGAGACGACTGCACAATGAAATCACAAAAGAATAATGACTTTGGCATTTTCAATTGAGATCAGAAAAGATTAGATACTAAATATGAAAATTGCCCCAACTCCTTCCCGCCCCAACCCTCCCCCCGATCGCACTAAGCCCTCATAACCTGACCAAACATATAAATAAAGCAGAGGGTCCACCCCTCCGGGCACCCCACACAGCACCTCTGCACTCTGAATATGTAAATATGAATTATCTCAGAGGGTGAGCCTCCGATGCTGATACCGGTTCCAACAGCAGGCCTCGATAATCCGCCCATCGTTTCCAAATCTTGTAGTGTTTGTGCGGGCACCCCCTAGCAACAAAGATGGGTTGCTCCAAACCCATACAGAAGTCCAGGCCATTCTTCCATGCAGCCTCAGTGCCTTCCACGCCTTGGCAATGTCCCTTTTTGCTAGAGTAAAGCCCAATTGCAATAGGTGTTGCTTATAAATATTGCCTCCTATCCCTCCATAACATGAAGCAGGGCCAGCCGCAGTGAGCGGGGGAGATCCCATCCCAATATCTGAGAGAGACAGGTAAATATTCCCCTCCAGAAATGTTCTATGGAAAAACAATGCCAAACAGTGTGGAAAAGTGTATCCTTCTCACGGCTGCATTGAAGACACATAGGAGAGGCTATCATCCCCGCCCTTCCCAGGCACACTTAGGTAAAATAAACCCTGTCTAAATACTTGTTTGTATTTTTTTTATACAGCATCTGTGTGTGGGTGATGCTGCTCTGTTTATGCCATGCCCAGCTGGTAGTGGAAACTGGTTGTATGTGTCTGGGGTCATGAGGGATACCGGTGGGCAGCACCGAAGCAAGCGTGGCCGGTAGGACGAAGTCCGATTCAGGCCAGAGGTAGGTAATCCTGGCATCTGGGTGGAACCATGCGTGTGCAAAACTACATTGTGCAACCAAGTAGTATAGATACATGTCAGGGACTCCATATCTTCCTCGATCACAGGGGAGGGTCATCACCTGCCACTTCACCCTGGGTATCCTATTGCCCCATACCAGTTTAATTAATAGGGAGCGTAGAGTCTTGAAAAACTTGTTGGTGAGTGGGATTGGGATGTTGTGGAACCTAGGGAGCACTATCATTTTTATCAGGGCTACGAGACCTGCCATGGAAAGAGGGAGTTGAAGCCAAGAGTCTGTTTGCTCTTCTAACTGGGAGATTGCCACCCCATAGTTGCGATGTACTATTTGTTCGGTATCATGATGGATGTGTATTCACAAGTATTTTACCACCTCAGCACCCCAATCTAGTGGGAATTCTGGGGTCCAACGGGGCATCCCTGTCGTGAGAGGGAAAATAACCGACTTCCACTAGTTAATCCCCAGCCCAGAGAAAGAACCAAATCGGAGGATCTCTCTAAGTAGCAGATCCAGGTTTGTTTGCGGGTCGTGTACATATAGGATCGTGTCATCCGCATACAGGGAGACTAATAATGGGCCAGTTCTGAATACTAATCCCCTGAGGAGGTGTTTTTCCTGGAAATGCCTAATCAATGGATCTATTGCTAAGATAAACAATAAGGGAGAAAGGGGGCATCCTTGGCGTGTACCACGTGAGAGGGGGAAGGGCGCAGAGAGGGTACCGTTCAGCCGGAGTCGGGCAGTAGGGCGCGTGTATAGTAGGGCAGTAGTCGCAATGAAGCCCTGAGACATTCCCATACATTGCATTATAGAAAGAAAGAATGGCCACTCCAAAGAGTCAAAAGCTTTTTCTGTATCTAGCAGCACAGCTGCTGCGGGTGTTTCCAGGTCTAATCTGCGAAGGGTGTTAAACAGAGTCCGGAGATTGAAAGCGGTGGACCGGTGTGGGATGAATCCCGACTGGGCAGGGGATATGATCGACTCCATGAGGAGCGAGAGACGACATGCCAGGGCCTTCGCGGGAATTCTATAATCTAGATTTAGTAATGAGAGTGGGCCGTATGAGCTACATTGGAGGGGGTCTTTGCCAGGCTTTGGCAGCAATATAATGATGGCTGCCCTCAAAGTAGGGGGGAGCTGTTGTGTCTCTAATGCTTCGGCATAAACGCCCAGCAAGTGTGGGATCAATAGGTCTTTATATGCCTAGTAAAATTCGTTTGTGAATGCATCCAGCCTGGGGGCAGTGGATGTGTTCAGAGCGGTAATGGCCTCATCTATGCTGTCAGCCATGATCGGTTTCGCTAGAAAATCTTGCATACATTTTTCTAGGTAAACTAATGCTATTTCCGAAAGAAATGCCTCTTGTCCAGTGTTGTTGGGTCCTAACTTAGTGGTGTAGAGCGTTTTAAAATAGGGCAAAAATTCTTCTTGTTTCAGAAGAGGGTCTGTGAATGTATTGCTTGCAGCGGAATGCAATTCTGTGATGTATGATTTCGCATAGGGCGGACAAAGCAGTTGGGCTAAGACCCGCCTAGGGCGATCTCCCTCACCATAATCCTTAGCACTATGGTACTTCCCCGTGTATAACATTTCCTTATCGACTACTTCTCTGTACTCTAGGAGTAGAGCTGCCCTTTTCATGTTGTTCCCTGGATCAACTTTCACTCTCTGTGGGGCATCCAACGCAGCCAATTCATTTCCTAACCGGGAGAGTGTATTGCATAAGTCCCGAAGTATCCCTGCACTTTTCGACATACAGACACCCCTCATATAGGCTTTGAAGCCCTTCCACAACATTGCTTCAGAATTCACAGAGCCTGTGTTGATATCAAAGTACTCTTCTATGGCTGTGCGTAATTCCTGCTTAATTAAGTCGTCATCCAGGGCGCGAGAGGGGAACCGCCATTACCGTTCATACCCCTTCGGTCGGGGGACCGTCAGCCCTAACAGTACTGGGGAGTGATCAGAGTAAGATCTGGGTAGTTTTTGTAGGCCGTTGAACCATCTAGAAAATGCAGGAGAGGATAGCCAGTAACCTAGTCGCGTCCAGGTGTTACTTGCACCGGTGTAGTGTGTATATGTAGCGTGGTCAGGGGCTCGTACCCGTCCCAGATCTATGAGTTAAAGGGAGTCGCACATAGAGGGCATGACTCTGCGCGCCCTTGGTTTCGGATCAGGGGCTAATGATGTGCTGTCTGTGTCAGGGTCAAATGTCATGTTAAAATCGCCACCCAGTAATAGGGGGGTTGAGCCCAATTGTAGCAGCTTCGTGTGGAGGTAATGGAAAAAATCGGGAGAGTCAGTATTAGGGCCATAAACGCACCCTAATGCAATTTTGTACTAGAACAGTGTACCTTCTATAATCACAAACCTACCGGACTCGTCGTGCGTAACAGTGTGACATTTAAAGGGGAGACGTTTATGAACAAGGATGGCTCTACCTCTAGCGTAGTTGCTGTAATTGGCGAAATAGCAGTTTGGGCCCCACGATGCTGCAAATCGTGACCTGTCTTGAATGGGGAGATGGGTCTCCTGTATCAGGGCAATGTCTACCTTGTGGCAAACCAAATAATGCAGTATCTGCCATCTCTTACGGGTGTCATTTAGACCCCTAACGTTCCATGTGGCCAGGGTGATATGTGAGGGGCCGGTGTTGTGACCTACTTGTGCCATATCTGGGCAATGTGCGTAATAATGAAGGGTAATAAGGAACTGTACCTGACAAATGCGTCAACAAAAAGATATAATTCAAACTCCGAGCAATGCAAAAACGTTAATTCCCCTCCCGCCGACCCCCACCCAGCCTTCCCGCCCATTCGGAGAGGCAATCCCCAATTTCCAATAGACACCCATAATACCCTAAACATTCGATATGAATCTAAAACATTACTCATGGGGTACATTTTAGTTTAAAGAACACAATCAGTTGGTGTACACCAAAGGAGGGGACATACACTATCCAGCACTCTAGTAACCAACAAACATATGATACAGTTTGGCATGCAAATCCCATCAATTTGTTATGAAGAAGCATTAAAGTGGGGTACACACAAGGCGAACGTTCAGCTAGGCCCTTGGGAGGAAAACATGTCTGCGCTGGCATCAGACCCACTCTGGGGTGGGGATGAGGTGATATCCCCGGTTTTGCCCTTATTGTTAAGTTTGTAGACGTGGCAAAATTACTGTACCTCTGTCGGGTTTTCAAATATGCGGGACCGACCGTTGATTTCCACCCTTAGCCTGGCAGGGTATAGCATGCGGTATTTAAATCCCAGATTCCTGAGGGTGGCCTTAGCTCCTTGAAATTTCCTCCTAGCATCCTGTACCATAGTGGTGAAGTCAGGGTACAGTGATAACTTGGAGCCTTGCCAGGTGAGTTCTCCCTTTTCTCTGGCCATTCGTAACGCAGTGTCTCTGTCTCTGTAATTCGTTATCCTGGCGATAATGGGACGCGGTGGGAGGCCGGGATTTGGCCTTGGGCCGAGCGATCTGTGGGCGCGTTCCACAACAAAACCCGGGGTAAACACTTCTTTCCCGAATAAATCCATCAGGATATTTTCCACCAGGTTGTCCATTCGTCCAGCGACTGTGGACTCCGGTACGCCTATAAGGCGGACGTTATTGCTTCGACTCCTGGCTTCTAAGTCTTCGTTTTTAATGGCCACTTCCTTCAATATTCTTTCCATTCTGTCGATCCGTTTCAGAGATTGGGCCATGCCGTCTTCCAGGTCCGATGTGCGGGATTCCACCACATCCAGGCACCTGTCGTGCACTTGAATTTTGGCCCCTAATTCTGCCATGTGTTTGTCTAGTGTGTCGAAGCGTACTTCCAGCGCCTTGAATCCCGCCCGCATTTCAAGCAGCAAAAGGCTCAATTGACCAGCGACTTCTAGAGGCGCGGGCGGTGCCTGCCCATTCGTTGCCCTGTCGTTGGGTATATTTTTGTTTATGTCTGCGAGTTTTTCAAAGGGGGTTGGCGTTGCTTTAAGTCTCTGCGGCCCATGCCGCACCAACTGTGTGCGGGCTGTTTGGAGAGTAGGTATGCGTATATGTGCAGGCAGGATTCCCAATGTAGCAGTAGCCTTTGGATGGTAGTCTGCTAGTAGATTTTACGGCAACAGCCTGTGTCGCAGCAAGTATCTATGTTGGCGCAAGGGTGGAATAAAATGGAGGGCCGCACTTCATACTTATACACGTTTTCCCCCCTTTTAGCTGTGTGCGTCCATGAGGCAGGGCAGAGCTGCGCAGTTCACCTGTTTGTGGGCCACTGTTGGACTTGGCCCTTCTGGCAGGTTCACCCCTGAACTTTTTGCTTTTATTTGTGACATGGTGTTAGTGATTTTTGGTTTCTGCGCACTTTACCACTGTGTCCCAGGGTAAAGTGCGTGCGTGTGGTAAGGTTGGCCTGCCCTCCCATAGGAATGCATGGGGAATGTATGTGTCCCTGGTAGTTCCTGATGCGTGGGGTGTGCAGTCTCGAGTCTGGTATGTGCGGACTCGTGTGATTGAATGCTGCGCAATGATGTATGCGGCGTGTATGTGTCTAGTGTGGAAGTGCCATTTCTAGACATGAGTGTGCGTGTGCAGTGAGTGTGCTGCACGTGATTGGCTGGAGCTGGCTGGTGAGCCTGGCTCCAGAAGTCTAGATGGGTCTGCCCCGGTGGTGAATGGAGAGATTAGCATGCTGATGTGAGGGAGGGGTGCACCTGGGTCCTGAATAGGGCTGGGCTTTCCCCACACAATGCTGGCTCCGCCCCCTGTGGTGCGACTGATGACCCTAGCCTGCCTGGTGAATGGAAAGGGTGGTTGAGGAAAATAAAGTACTCCAAAACCAGCTGCGACTGGTTTTTCCCCCACCCTGCACCGTGAGACAAAGGTTTTGACTGTATAAAAAGGGGCTGTGTCCCCTTACAAAATGTTCTTGTTTCTAACTCGAATCTACCAGGGGCATGCTGCTGCTGGGGCCCAGGGGAAGGCTTGTCTCCCTGGGCCCTGCCCAGCCCCTGGACTGCTGATATCCTGGATTGCTGGGGGACTTTTCCTGGGACCCCCTTTGTGTTATTTGCCATTTCTGGGTCCCTGGACTTGATTTACAGCGCTTTGGGGAGTGCTGGGCTTTTTATTCCTATGGGCGCACTGTGGTCTGATTTCTCTGGAGTAGAGAGAGCCTGGGGGCTGAGCAGCTCTGCACTGCAGCCCCTGCCTGGGGATTCCCCCCCTCCTTGGGTAGCCTTCGCAGGTGCCCAACCTGCATTCTGCCCCTTTATTCGTTTTTCCTATACACGGGTGCCCACCCCGTTCATGGGTGCCTTAGCGAGTGCCCACCTTGCTTTATTACTTATTCTGAGGGAGCCGACCCCTCGTGTGTCTCCCCACCTCATCGCCGCAGCCCGGGGCTCTCGTGCCGGAAGGAGATGTCCGGCCCACTGCCTGGTTGTGGGCGGCACCGGGAGGACGTTGTTTCCGCTTCCCCCTGCCTGGGGGAAGCCATTGGTTGCCCTTCCGGTCTCCCGTGTGGAGAGGGAGACCGGAGATGCTGCCCGCGACAAAGTGGGAGACCCGGAGCCTTGCGGGCTCCGTTTTGAAAGTCCCGGTCCTGAGATGGGGGACCAGGTAAGGCAAGAGCCCTGTTGGGCAGAGCTCCCAGGAGTCAGGAGAGCTCCGCTACCGCCACAGAAAGAAGAAGGGAAGCCCCGCGGAGACGCCGCCTCTCGGTACCCGGTGAATGCGGGCGTCTCGGGGAGGGTCCCAATTCAGCGAGGAGCGTCACCGACGCATTTCTGGCGATATAGAGTCCCCCAAGAGGGACTCCAACGACGCCGCATGTTTCTGCCGAGCCTGCGAGGCTCAGGGGGCATTAGTCGTTCGAGCCCTGAGAGGGTCCAGGGCCCCACGGTTGTGCTCAGCCCACGAGGCTCCTACCTTGCGGGGCGATTTGTTTAGAGCCCACGAGGCTCTGGGGGACATTAATTGATTTCGAGTCCCGAGAGGGGGACTCCAACGTGGGGGCCACATTTGTTCAGAGCCCACGATGCTCATGGGGGTGCTCCCACGTGATTTGTGCAGCAGCATGGTTCCTAGAGCCTAGAGGGCTCCCAGTTGGTACCATTTTTGTTTCTAGGGGCCAGTGAGAGCCCCTGTCACAATTTGCCTTCCCAGCTGCCCAGCAATTAGTGGGCAGCTGCACCGTTTAGGTTTTTTTCTTTAAGGGACATATCTTAGACTCAGGAGTGAGTCGCACTCCTTCACCCCTTCTTGGCCTTCCCGAGCTGCGCAGCAGTTAGTGCCAGCTGCAGCGTTTATGCCCTGTTCTGTCCCTGTCCTCAGCTTCCCAGCAAGTAGTGGGTAGCTGCCACGTTTAGGTTTTGGTGCAGTGGCGCAACCTGGACTTTGTAAGTTCTGTGCTTATGTGATTTCTGCGAATTGTTCTTTGCTGAACCTCTGAATGTGTTTTTGATGGGTCATGTGCCTTGTTCTTACACCTCTGAATGTGTTGTTTATGCATCATGTGTTCTCCTGTGCTGCACCTCTGAATGTGTTTTGATGCGTCATGTGCCTTGTTCTTACACCTCTGAATGCGTTGTTTATGCATCATGTGTTCTCCTGTGCTGCACCTCTGAATGTGTTTTGATGCATCATGTTCCTTGTTCTTACACCGCTGAATGTATGTTTATACATCATGTGTCTTTCCTACACCTCTGAATGTTCTATGCATCATGTGTGAAGCTTCTGATTGTTATATGTTCTAAGTGCTAGTTCTACTAAGTGCATATTCCTGACAGAGGTCCCTGTGGCCCTGTCCTGTACATAATCCCCTGTAAATTCTGCCCGTGCCTGTGGCACATTCTAAAGTGTGTGTTTCTATTTAATGTGTTTTGCAATACAACGGCTATTTTTACATACATCTTGTGTGGAGTTCCTTTTGTAGGGGGCCTTGGATGTTGTTGCTGGTGGGTGCGTGCGCAAATGCTTTACACATCGCCTCCGGGATAAGCCTGTCTGCTCGTGCCAAGCTACCAAGGGGGTGAGCAGGGGTTATCTTGGCGTGTGACTCCCTTGCCCTGACTTAGGAATGGTGGTTTCTGCCTCGCTTTGGCGCAAGCCTTAGCCAACCAGAAATCCCATTTCTAACAGCCACACTGCGCTTTCAGACCCCTTGGTCGCGCTATGGAGCCTCCGATTACTTGAGGGGACTTATTCCTGTGCAGCCGTGGCAGAGGATGGTAACGGTATCAGACGCTTGCCGGTGTGGGAGACAGGCAATGAAGTGGTGAGGGAGGTGGCCAAGAGGTAGTACGGTCTCAGTCACTAGGATGTGTTGCCCCTAAAATTGTTCCGTGGGGTTCTGTATTTTGAGCCATGCCTCGCTGCTTGCTGTTGATCTGTCCGGGCGGCACCTCCTTGCCGATTCACTTCTCCCCTCCCCTGTGTTGGAGGGAGCCCAGGAGTAGAGCAGGCCTTTGAACGGGTGGTGTGGGGGCCATTTCTGAGCGTAGAGCGCTCACCGTTCTACAGGCGTCAGGTGTAGAGCTCCGCAGTTGCTCACCGCCTCTCCCCGCATCGCCTCTTCATGAACTAGCCAATGGGAGGTAGTGTCCGGGCTCTCGGTAGGCCGCCATCTTACCCGGAGCACTCGTGCGGTACTGCCGCACTCATGGCCTTGCTACGGAGCCGCCAGTTTCTTGAAGGGACCTCTTTCTGCGCGGTGGAGGATCTTAAGGATGTCAGGCGTGTGGTAGCGTGGAAGGCAGGCAATATTGCGGTGAGGAGGGGGGCCAAGAGGCAGTGTAGTCTAGTCACTGGGAGATGCTGCCCCTAAAGTTGTCCCTGGGGGGTTCTGCAGTTGGGGCCGTGTCCCGCCGGGTGTTGGTGATCCGCCCGGGCAGCACCTCGCTGCCGATTCACTCTCCCCGCCTCTGTATTGGAAGGTGCCAAGGAGCAAAGCCAGCCATCTAACGGGAGTGTGGGGGCTGCCCAGCGGCATAGAGCGCCCACTACTCCACTGTGGGCTCAGATGGAGGGCTCCCGCAGTTGCTTACTGCTACTTCCCGTGACACCTCTCCACGAGCCGGTCACTGAAAGGCGGCGCTCGGGCTCTCAGTAGGCCACCATCTTGCCAGGAGCGCTCGTGCAGTACCGCCGAACTTCGCCCTTTGATATCTCTGCTCTGCAGTCACAGCATCAGGTTAGATATTCCCCATGTAGCGCCGCAATGTTCTGGTGCCCCTTCGTAAAATTTGAGCTATTTTTATGCGTGGGAAATGCCGGATGGGTTACTCAGTGCCAGGAGCTTCAGCCCAGGGCGGCCATTCCGGTCGCCAGCTAAGCCACGCCACCAACCCTGTCTAAATACTTAAACTGGACGAGGTGAAGTCGTACTGCTATGGCCGCCCCGTGGAGCAGCTAGGGCCTTGGTCCAGTCCTCCTCCTCCAACGGCCCTACATCTCCCTCCTAATTCCCCCAGAGTTTCTGTGGCGTGGGGAGCAATGGATAACTAGGGACTGATAAATCTGGGAGATTTTGCGGTCCTTAAGGTTCCTCATAAAAACGTTCGCCACCAGCGGGCTAAATTCCAAAAAGGACTCCAAGCTCTTCAGGCTAGGGGACTGGGAGTGTCTAAATTGAAGGTATCTATAGAACTGGGACTTTGGCATGAGGAATTATTTCTGGAGGTCATGGAAGGATATGAGCTTCAGCCCCCTCATAACATCGCCCAGGACCAAGATGCCCATGTTATCCCTCCCCCGGAAGCCCTGTAGAGTCGCCAGCTGTGTTACGTGCCCATTATTCCAAAGGGGAGTCTCCCGAGTCAGCGTGTTCCACTACCCCATGCGTCGCAGCGCCTGCCTCCAGATCTGGAATACTACCCTTGTAGCCGACGGCAGTTAACCCATCAGCGGTGCCGAGTAGAGAATCGTAAGTAGCGAGTGGTGTCCCATAAGTTGCTTCTTGACCGCGCATGCTGGGTCTTCCCTATTACCATACCACCACTCATGGAGAACCAGCAACTGTGAGGCTTGGTAGTATGAGTGAAAGTCAGGGGACGCTAGCCCTTCGCAATAAGTGGACAAGAAGCACATTCGCAGGGCTAACCGCACTCTTGTCCCTCCCATAAGAACTGCCCTAGCGCTGCATTCACCTGTTGGAACCATCAGGGCGGGATCTGGTAAGGGTCGTTTTGTAGCTGGTAGAGGAGTCTGGGAATACATGGACAGAGGCATACTGACCAGGACTTGAGGTCTTCACGTACTCGTACCCACACTCGAACCAGGTTACGCTCCCAGGAGACCGCCGGCAAGTCCAACAGAAACACGCCTAGGTATTTCAGCACCCCCACCGAGGAGACCCACACACCCATGCCCGTCCGATCCCCCCAACTCCACAATGTAGACTTATGGGGATTCATATATAGTCCAGACGTCTCCCCACAAATCTGCATAATACGCAGTAGCCGCTGCCCAGTCTTGTCCATGGCTGTGAGAAAGAAAAGTACGTTGTCTGCATATAAGGCAATCCTATCCGACCGTCCCGGAGCCCATTCGAATCCCCGTACCTGTGCATCGATTAGCACCCACACAGCCAATGGCACCATAGCCAGTGCGAATAAATAAGGGGATAGGAGACAGCACTGCTGCGTACCCGGCCTAATAGAAAAAGTGGATGAAGTCGCACCAGCCAGCAGCACCGACGCAGTCAGATCAGTGTATAGGAGTGTTAGATAGGAAAGGAATCACGGACCAAGGTTGAGCCTTCGTAACAAAGCAAATAAATATATCCAGCTCAGGGGATCAAACGCCCTGTCCATATTGGCTAATATGAGCCCCACTGGTTGCCCCAACTGCCGAATAGCCGCCACCGCCACATGCACTCGCCTAATGTTGTGTCTGATCGCCCTCTGGGGCACAAACCGAGACAGGTCAGGATGGGCCAGGGTGGTATTGTGGGGCAGAAGGCGATTGGCCAAGGCCTTAGCCAGAATTTTTGCCTCCACATTCAGGAGGGAAATGGGATGATACGATGCATGCTGCTCCGGTGGCCTTCCCGGCTTATGGAACAGCACCACCTGCGCATGTCTCCAGTCTGGAGGGAGTGAGCCCCGCTCTCAAGTCTCCTCCACCACAGATCGGTAATGAGGGCTCAATTGCAAGAAGTCATTTTTTAAGAATTCACTAGGGAAACCCTGCTAGCCCGGCGCCTTCCCGGTATTAAGTTCTCCTAAGGCCATGCCTAGCTCCTCTTCCATCAGGGGCAGCTACAACTGGTCCCTTACCTTATCTGATAGAGCTTTGGGTGGAAGATCAGTTATGAACTTATCTATAGTAGCGGCGTGCAAGCATTCCCTAGGGGCGTATAAAACCGCTGTTAGATTTGGGGGTCTCTAGTTGGCACAGGTAGGTACTTGAGACGAATAGGGACCCTCTCCTCTAGTCAGGATAAGGGGATTACGCTCCTGAAATAACCCCTGCGCACCCTCTAGGTAGCGTGGCGCGAGCAGTCAAGGCTTACTTCAGAGACGTTGTAAGTTAAGCAGTTGTGACCACATACAGTAACCCAGTGACAACTCTACAAATAGACACCACACAGGTTTTATATAAAAAATAAGTAGACTTTATATAGAGTTACCACAAGACCATAAACAACAAAAATACACACTATTGCAAAGCAACTCTGGGGAGCTGGGGGTTGAAGTCTGTTGTCCCTGAGACTTCAGCAGGAGGCAAGCTCTTTTCCAAGCCCTTGGAGATCCTTCACAAGTTGAAAGCAAAGTACACAAAGTTCCTTTCTCCTTCCTTTTGCAGTAAGGCAACCACTGCAGGCCAATCCCCCAAGCAGCACTTCAGCTTGGGAATATTCTCTCCTCAGTTTCTTCAGGTTCCTCTCCTCAATAAAGGTTTCTTGTTGTAGTCCAAAGTGATCTAATTTCATGGGATCAGGGTTCCAATATTTATACCCCAAAATCCTTTGTTCTCTGAGGGGAGAGGGGCCTTTGCCCAGTCCAAACTTAGTTTCCCAGACTTCTCCTTCTCCTTTCCTTTCACAGTGCAGGGCATGCACATCAGACGCCTCACTGGAGGTGCGCCAGCATTGTGGAAGGCAAGTACAGTCCTGGAGCACTTTGTTTACAGGACTCCGTCTCTTCTTTCAGTGTGCAGGGCAGAGACATCAGCCGCTCCCCAAGGGGTGGAGCCAGCATTGTGGAAGGCAGGCACAGCCCTATTCAAGGTTCAGGTGCAACTCCTCCCTCCCATCTAGATGCAGATCTCTCTATTCACCACTGGGTGACACAGCCTGTCTCCTGAAATTCCCCAGCACTGTCACTCACAAAACCAGACATAGGAATACACAACCCAGCAGAGAAAGGTTTGAATGGTGAGACAAGCAAATACCTACTTTCTAAAAGTGGTATTTGCAAACACAGAATATTAAAATAAACTTTACTAAAAGATGTATTTTATTATTCTGAATTCAAGAATACTAAACTCGAATTGCTACCTCGTTCTCTGAGACAGTTAGGATTATAAAATGTAATATCTCTAACAGCCCATTCTGGCCTATGGAGAACAGGTAGCTTTGCAATAGTGAAAAACGAAAATGACTGTAATTCACTATTAGAACATGCCGCACACATCAGGGCTTGTCCTACCTTATACTTACAATGCACCCTGCCCTTGGGCCTACCATAGGGGTGACTGATATGAAGAAAAGGGAAGGTTTAGGGACTGGCAAGTAGGTGCATTTGCATGACAGTACCAGACTGCACGCAGGCTCTGCAATGGCAGACACAGGCTGCTTCTGTGGGTGGCACAACCAGTGCTGCAGGCCCACCTGCAGCATTTGGATTTACACGCCCTGGGCACACTCAGTGCACTAGACTAGGGTCTGACAAGTGAACCAAATAACCAAACATGGAACCACTGAATAATACATCAATTTAAAATAGGGAGCACTGTGGCACCGGATTGCAGTGGAAAATTGCCCAAAGCATCTAATAACAGCAAAAATACATGAGGCAACAACTAAAATGGAAAGGAGACCCACGCCAATGTTGCCAGGTCTAACATCCGCATAGTATGTAGCTTAGTTTTCCGCGAGGGCCAGAGGGTCTGTAAGTAGTTCACCCGCTGGGCCCAAGAAGCCAGGTAGAGCCTGAGAATGGAACGTCCCCTGACAGAGCTGATGCAGCATCTTGCTAGATTTGTCCCCCCAATGATATACTCTGCTATGCGTCGCCAGCCAGGCTTGGTGGGCCTCATCCATCAGGAGGACGGCATAGTTCTGTTGAGCCAGCAGTAGTTGTCCCCTAACTTGGTCGCTTCCCGCCTTCCGACTCCTGCGTTTGAGAGCCTCTGTGCCCGCCTCCACCTCCAGCAGCTCTTCTCTATGAGCCCCACGCGCTGCCATGCACCAGGAAATGTCCGCCTCCCTCAGTGTGGGTTTCAGTGCCTCCCATAATACCTCGACCCTAGGTACGACCCCACATTGACAGTCAAGTATTGATAAATAGCGTCACTCATGTGTTCCCTGTAGTCATCATTTTGCAGATGCCATACCAAGAGGCGCCATCTGAACGGTTGTTTCATCTACCCTAATTGGAGCGTGAGGGCTACTGGGCAGTGACCTGACAGGCCCGTGGAAGAATCTCCGCTGATACCACCCTACCGCTGATACCACCAGGGGAACAAAGAGGTAGTGAATTCTGGAGTGTGAATCGTGGACCGCAGAAAGATACGTGAATTCCGGATCATCTCTGTGGAGACGCCACCATACATCAATCCAGTCTAGTCTTGTCACTAAGGAGTACAACCTTGTGGGACGACCACTCTTCAGACCACCCCCCAGCCCTCCAGCGATCCCTGGCCATGTCCATAACATCATTCCAGTCCCCACCAACTACAGATAAAGCATCTGGTATGTCTGCCCAAAGGGTCATGAGCCGCTGCACTAGATTCCATTGCAACAGGGGGAGGGCAGACACTACCCAACACCAGAGGATCCTCCCCAATTTTGCCATGGAGGAACAAATAACGCCCCTGTGTGTCCGTCCACTGTTTAGTATGTGTATAGGGGACCCTGCGGTGGATCAAAATTGCCACCCCCCGTGATCCCCTCGCTAAGCCGGAATGAAATACCTGCTGAAACCCATAGCGCTGAAAGAAGAGGACCTTCGTTCCCATAAGGTGTGTTTTCTGTATCATATGGAAATCCACCCCAGCCCCTTTAGCCTGCTGGAGCACGGCCCCACGCTTAATCTTGTCCAGGGCACCCCGTAAGTTCCAGCCAATTATGCGGAGAGTACCTGGGGTCGCCTGCCCCTAGTGGATATATCGGCCATCTGGGACTGTGTCAGCAATGATAAGAAGGAGGAAGACATTTTGGTGCATGCGTGAGGAACAATGGACAATGAGTGAAAGTGCGATTTGTAAACAAGAACTCCCAATCAACAAACCCTCCACCCTATACCTCAAAAACACTGAAGCATCTGTTGCGGCGGGAAAGACCCACAACCCCCAACGGGGGGTGCGAGCCACCCCGACCAACCAATGGATCCCCATCTTACAGCTCATGTCTCCTGGGCACGTTCCCCGCCAGCAATTGCCTAGCAGAGATTCCGGCCCATGTCAGAGTCTCTCTGATCATCTAGGACCCTATAGTCCAGTGGCAACCTTCTGGTACCCTTCTGCTGCCACTCGGGTCCCTTTCGGGCTGCTTCGCCCGATGAAGAGTTGGATTCCCTCCCAGACGGCGTGTGTGCTTGCACCCGTACTGTCTTATCAGTTCATTTGAAAACCTCTTCCGGTGAATCAAAGAAATGGGTGCGGGAGCGATATACAACTCGTAGTCGGGCAGAAAACAGGACAGCATATGGAAGCTCGAGGTCTCTCAGACGGGTCTTCGCTGCTAGAAGCAACTGCCTCTGTTGCTGCACCAACCGTATGTAGTCAGGGAAGATGAGGATGCAAACATTGTCATAGAGCAAGGGCTCCTTAATTTGGGCCTGTTTCAATATCACATCGCGATCAAGATAGTTCAATAGCTTTGCTATAACTGGCCATGGGCAAGACCAAGGCGGGGGCTTCTGCATGAGTGCCCTGTGAGCCCGCTCCACTACAAAACAACAGGACAAGGCCTCCGGAGGAAGCCAACTCCCTAGCCAATGTGTGAGGAAGACTTCCATGTTGCCCTCCTCGCATCCCTCCAGGAACCCAACGAAGCGAAGATTATTGGGCCGGGCTCATCTCTCAGCATCCTCCACTCGCAGTGCAAGCCCCTTCTGAGCAGTCTCCATGACAGCCATCTTTAGCTTTAGCTTGGTAACATCATCTTCCACTGCAGGAGGTTTCAGCCTCAGTATTACGTGACACAGCGTTGCGCAAGTCCTGCTGCGGGAGCATGAAATCAGAGTCAACTGCTCCGATTTTAGCATCCAGCATATCCCTGGACTTGTGTAATGGTGGTCATGAGCGCCACATTATCTGGCATGGTCCCTTGCTGTCCTCCAGACGCCCCAGCCACTGCACCCGGGCCAGTAAACTTGTCGATGGTTCCTTGCTTGGACGAGCCACCGCCACCCCTGTTTCTCTTCATGCCTGTTTAAGGGCACCCTACACAAGCCCAAATAGAACAGGGGGGCAAGAAAGAGAACCCCCCAGCAGCACCCCCCTCCGACCCGAATCGGCCGCCGAGCAGGAGCGCTTATAAAACTGCCCCAAGGCTGAGGCCAGCGAGCGATGCGAGAAGCCCATGCAGCATCGGACCCAGCCAGGGGCCCCCAATGGCGTTTGCGTGGCCTGACCGCCCGCCGATGCAAAGGCGCCCAGGAACTAAGGCAGAAGGGAACTCAACTGTTGGCGTCTACTCGGGCCTCATGCTACACTGCAGCCGCCCCAAACAACACACCCCCAGGCCTCCGACCCCTACCGGCTTGCACAGATCCCAGTCAGCAACAGGGTCATATGAAGCACCCACGCGGTCCGAATGACCGCTGAGGCGGGTGCCCCTTTTTGCCAGGGGGGAGGAAGTCTGTGCCAGAAAGAGCCCCAGGCCAGCCCAGGGACTCGCCGGTGGTCACGCCAGCCCTCTACTGCCTCCCCATCCACCTCCCTTACGGCTCAATGGCACCGCTGAACCCCGCTAATATGTAGGTCGGGCTGAAAGGGGGAGAAATCAGGTACACCTGTCAAGGCTCCGCACCCCGTAAGGCCAGAGGGCCGTGCACACTCCAGGCCTCCACCGCTGAATCAAGGGCGTCAGATTGCAGAAAGGCATGTCGGCCCTGTGGGGCCATGGGACCGTTGGCCCACTCTCAAAGCAGAGCGCGGCCCGAGGACCGCCACCTGCCGCCCCCCAAGCACCGCTCCTTACCTCGGCAGCCTGATATAGCCGCCAAGCCGCCGAGCCGACCTCCGTGTCAAGCAGCGCCACGGAGCGGTGATTAACTACCCTCCAGCAGCTCTTGTCCGCCGGGCCGACCCCAGGGCACACGTCTCCTCACCCCGGCAGCAATACCACACCAAGGCAGCTGCTCTCTCTCTGTCTGCAGATCCAGGTAGGCTCTAGTGCGATGTCCCAGTCTCGGGTCAGACAGCTAGGCTGCGCCCTCAGAGGGCCTCGTCATGGCTGAGGCACCGTTTTCACTGCCACGAGCCCCCTGCGGATGCCAGAAAACGACTCGGGACGGCATTACCAATATTGACGGGCTGCAGGGTCTCTGCAGAGGTCAAAGTGACATCGGAGGTTCAGGATAATTAAAAGATCCATTATGGGCTGGACGGAGCTCGCTCAGCACACGTCCGCCATGCTGGCTTGCCAAGCCATGCCCCTCCTCCTAAGTGCAATTTTGAGGAAAGATTGTATATCTATATGAATACAGAAGTGGTAGGCATGAAAGCTGTGTTACAGTTCTAAAGTACTGTGTATCATATGACCTGAGGTTTATACATTTGCCTAGTGAAATGTAATTTTTTAAGCATATTTTATTCCCTAATATTACGTTTAACACAGCATATCAAACCTTATCAGCTATCTAGTATTTGTGACATAGAATAGATACAATTCACAGCGAAGCGGCTATAATCAATAGTCAGTCTTGATTCTTGCCAATAACGTCTTCTGAATTTTTTTTGTCACCGAAATAAACCCAACAATTTAGAACACCTAACAGGGGTGTCATTTTGGAGAAGCACTATGAGATCTAAAATACGTATCTACGCATTGTTGTGGGATGGATCTCAACGTCAAACAATAAATGTGGGAGTAATTCCTCTACACCACTTCTATTTGCTGAAGTTCTTAAACAATCAAGCAAGATGCCTGTGAAAGGATCTGCTCCCTCTACAAAAGAGTCACCTCAGAATGCCAATGCCTCTCCACAGGTGATACACTGAACCATATCTTACAGGAAATGTCCACTGTCAGTCGACGTCTAGAAGGCATGGATGCTAACATATCATCCTTAGCAGCTGAAACCAAAACATTTAGTGCAGAGGAAGCGGGTTTTCATACAAAAACTGACAAATTAGATCTGAGATTGACAACAGTGGAGAGTCGTCTTGACGCAGTGCAAATCAAGGACCAAGAGCTCTTATTCCTTTGTAGTAAGTTAGTTGACTTGGAAGATCATAGTAGGAGAGATTACATTCGCTTCTTTGGATTCCCATAAAAAACATTGAAGGTCATAATGCTAGACTATTTCTTTGTGATGTTCTTCCAAAATTAACTGGTATTACCTTAGATCCTCCATTAGAAATACAAATACTCACTGCATCGGTCCTCCACGGAAGGATAGTACAGCTCGACCGAGACCACTCATCTCTTGCTTCTTGAGACATGAAGAAACTAGACATCTACTAACTGCAGCGCGGACGCAAGGTTCATTCTCACATAAGGGTAACGACATCCACATGGCCGCATATTTCTTCAAAGAGACCAACGAAAGACGCAAAGCATTCCTCGCCATTAGACCTCAGTTACGACAAATGGCCATCAAATATGGTATATTCGAACTAGCTCGCTTTCATATTACCAAAATGGAGATTCTAGAGATTTCTATGACCCACTAGATTTGCAAAAATATCTAGATTGATGAAGCAAGGTGAAGAACAAGATTTTGTTCAAACTTGTGAAGTTAATCTCCCATAACAGTAATTAAATTAATAAGCTTGTGGTGAAATTACTAATCAACCTAGTTTAAGAATACATTCATCAATACACGCGGGATAAACTAATGTGCTTTATGTTGCAAACGCAAAGAAAAAAATAATAAACTAACCTTGTTTATTGTCTTTGTCAGTATTAAAAGCGGCTGTTTAACTAATGGCATGTGCTTATTTTGTGTGCTTATGTTATGTCTTTTCTGTGATGAAAGCTCATGGAGTTTGTGTGGTTCCTATAGGAAAAGTAATAATAATGCTGCCTGATTGTGCTTTTGCTAGGTAAAATAATTAACAGGTTTAATTAGTAAAGGGGGTGGGTAACAGAATGGGTCTCAATTCTTAAATTAATTGATGTCTTGTGTTTGTTTAATAATAGTTTCCAAAGTGAGGCCTAAAGGTGGTTCAGAAAACACGGCTGACAGAGCTGCAGACGCGGGTGAACGTGCTCATGGAGAAAAGGCTCAAGGACAGAAACTTAAAGTGTCTGCCAAGGTTAGGAAGTAAATGTTCAAAACTCGAGGAAAAGTTACTTTCTTGAGGTAGCTGAAAGATGTGGAAGTGAAAGACAATAGGGCTTATGTGAATCCTGGACTTGGTCAAGAATCGGAGATGACCTAATGCATTTTATCATGGACTGACACAGGACAGCCAATGAAAAGCTCGGATTTGCTTAAAAGAATGTAAAATGTAGAAAGTTTAGCTAGAAAAGAAAGGTATAAAACCTGACACTATGAGTAGGAAAAAACTCTCTCTTACTTTCTGATTCCTGAATGACGTGACATGCTGTTGGACCTTTGGCGCATGTAAGGACAGCAGACTTTAAATGATTTTTCCTTTCTAGGTGAAGTGAGAAATAGACAGGGAAATAGATTTAGGGAATGGAAACTGTTATTCTGCCAATATTTCGTGTTTCTGAGCTTGCTTTGAAAATGTCAGTTTATTAATTCATTTCCTTATTAAAATGCTGCTTCCTTAATTGCTTATAAAATAAAGATTTTAAAACGTAAATGCTTTTTCTTTATGAAAAATAAAGTTAATAAATTTAGATTTGAAAAGACAAGCTGGTCTTGTTTATTCATGGTCTAGTTTCCATCAGTTGATCCAATCGCCTTAGTGGTCTGTTTAATAAATAAAAATGTTTTAAACCATGGTGAAAATAAATAAGCTGCAGTTGTATATAATAATGTAAATAATATGTAAGTAGTTTTAGTTAATCACCCCACCTGATTCAGTTGCTCAAAAATTGTCTCATTGGTATTATGGGCCTTTATATGTGTTTCATGATTAATGGTGAGTATTGAGGTGATAGGTAGTGTTTTTGAGACAGTTTTTCATTCAGAGCGCTGGATCAATTACTTGGTAGCAGAGTTACGGTTTCTATGGTAACTAGCATGTTACATGGTAATACATAGGATTGATGTCTAAAGCATGTTAAGTTTGTTCAGTTGTTATATGTAGTTGAAAGGTTTTTTCCAGCAGTGTGAAAATTCCTGGTTTGTGCCGGCATGAGAAGTGTGACATGTGAAGTTACACAGTGCATTTGTTCTGTTTCAAAATAGTGGTATCGCCGTATATCACATGTGTTGTGGTCGTACAGCACAAGTTTAGGGATTTTAGGTGTGTAAGGTAGAATGCATAGTGAGGATTGTCTATGAAATCGTAGCTTTCGAGTATAGGGACTTCTGTCCTTTTTTAAAACTCACTGTGAAAAGAGTAGTAGAATTTATCTAAGCTTGAGTGAAGGGTAAGGTAGCGTTGTCTATATTACTGGTGAGTGAGGATTTCTATTAGTGAGTTAAAGTCCTATTAAAGATCTATATATGCATTGTTGGGAATTTTTCTGTATGAATGTGCGTAAATGAATTTGTAATGTACGATCGAGTGAAATTTTGAATTGTCTCTAAGGAGGTGTAAAATATCTCTGTATGTGCATTTAGAGAGAAACGAGTTCGGTATTACCTGCTAGAAGGGTAAAGTAGCCTTACTTTATTGACGAATTTAAATATTCTGTGAAAATAGTGTCATCTATTTCACGTGAAAAGAATACTTGAATGTTTGGGAAAGCTATCACTTTACATTAGCGAAACAGACAAATGGTTTGTTTTTGTGGAGTTATTAACTGAATTCAATTGAAAGATTTGCAAATATGGCGCTGTGAATTTTTTTTTGTAAAGGAGGTGTCAGTTTAAGGAGTGGAGCGAGGGACAGAGCAGCTGCAGCGGTAGCATACGTCACAAGTGTCGCGCTGTGATTGGCTAACATACGTCATAGTATTCATGCACAGATTGGTTCATGTGACTAAGGCAAGCTTACAGCTGATTGGCTCATCCTGAAAAACAGTAATTTTATTGGTTGAGCAAAATAGTGACGAAGCTTAACTTGATTGGTTTGTTGGTAAGTATCGCGCACTGATTGGTTGGTGTTGTGGAATAACAAGGAAGTTGTTACGATCTTTTCCGAAGTAAGGGAAATTGTTTAAAAAACATGGATTACTATTACATAAAGGAGAAAAAGAAGCTTTCATGGTTTCAGAGATTGAAAAACAAATTTAAACCTGACAAGAAAATTTCAACGCGGGGTGGAAGATTACTTCATAAGTACAAAACACCTGCAGCTTATATGTTGGGTTAATATGGTTATTATACTTGTCTTTGGATTGAGAATTGGATGAAGTATACTGAAAATGACGGTGTATTAGCATGGCCGGAAGATGGATCATTTAACATAGCAGTTTTGAAAAAATTTAAGAGAAAAAATGATAAAACTCGTACCAAAGCCTAGACCTACTCAATTTGAAGTTTTAGTTGAATGGGAAGATGAAATGTTTGAATTAGAACGAGAGAGTAGAGGAATATTAAGGGGAACAGGATTAGGTCTAGAAAGAGAAACACATGAGGATAGAATACGTCGATGGAGAAGTGCAATGTGTAATGGCTTGTACCCGGTGAGACTAATTGATGAGGTAACTGGAAAAAAGAGAGCCCAAAAGAAAATGAAAAATAGTGAAGAAAGTGATTCAGAGGATGTGGTATTAGAAGAAATTTATACTAGAAAACCGCCACCTTATACACTAGTTTGTTCATGGACTTCTCCAGGTGCCCCTCCAAGAAAAATTATTGATGAGACATCTCCTAAAACAAATCCGAATTATAGAAGTACACCTGAAAGAGTAGAAACAAGACGTAATTCAAATATATCAGGAGAAAATAGAAATTATACTGAAACCCCAGTTCAAAGAAATGAAACTCCAAGAATTGAAAAAAGAACAGAAAGGTATGAGGAATTACCAAAAACCTCGGAATATATTCGTTCTACGAATGAATTAATACAGCAGTTAACTAAAAGCATGGAAGCAGTAACAGTACCTGTAACGATTGGACCTGTTCTTCCAGTATTTGATCAAAAGGAAATTAGACATTCAGCTTTAACTGTTCCATTAAATTCAGAAATACAGAAAGTGACTGAAAAATTGTATTCAGACTTGTCTGAAATACATCGAGAGAAAATAATGATGCCTGACTTAACTTTTAATCAAAGTTTGTCATGTAAAACTCCATCTGGTGCAGAATCTGACTCTGCAACTCCGGAAAAGAGTCTGAGTAAAATAGATTTAACACAAACCCCAGAACGTAAATTACTTGATGTTCCAAAATTGAAATCAGATTTAGAGGAATTAATAATTGGAACGATTGGAACTGACAGATTGAAGGCATATCAGGATGATGAATTATTATGTATTTGCAAAAGCATAACATGGAAAACGAAAAACAAATATGATCAATTAGAGGATATGGCTTTTGCATTAGAAGTAGATTTAAGTAAGCAGAAGAATTTGCAGGAAAACTTATAGGTTGGATTTCTCTGAAAAAGATATTGAAAATATGAATACCACAGGAAGAATAACTCATATAAAAGACTTGATTGTGATTTTGAGAAAATGGGGTGAATTAAGTAAATGGAGAACAGAACGGAATGGGCAAAGAAAAGAGATAAAGACAGAACAAGTTTAGCTTTTCCTATCAGAGAAAAGGAAGAAGTAGTAAATGAGTTTCCAATGAGAGAAATACCGGGAGGAGGGTATGTGCATGTCCCATGGACAAGACAGGACATTTTACTGTTTACAAATGATTTTCCTCGATTAAGAGAAAAACCTGTAGAATGGTATCGACAGGTAGACAGATTTGTGAAAGTTTCAAAAGTTTTGTGGATTGATCTTGATGGATTCTTTGATATAGTTGTCCCATCAGATCTTTGGACAGAATGTAAAACTACTATAAACTGGCCTAGAGAAGAATACCCTCGAGATAAAGTAACAGGTGCTCCTTCACCAGAGGTAATGAG
Organism: Lissotriton helveticus; assembly: GCF_964261635.1. Classification (NCBI taxonomy): domain Eukaryota; kingdom Metazoa; phylum Chordata; class Amphibia; order Caudata; family Salamandridae; genus Lissotriton; species Lissotriton helveticus. The sequence goes on from NC_136061.1 coordinate 450,829,272, forward strand.
AAAGTACGAACAGGTAATTGTGTTTTTGAAAAACAAGATTTCCCCAAAAGAGATAGATTGGGTTAAAATAGATAGAACAACCCAAGAGCCAAAGGAATTTATTTTATGAAAGATTACTGCTGGTATTTAAACAATACAGTGGTTATGAACATTTAAGTGAAAAAGACATGAGCCATTTTATATACAGATTTGTATATGGCTTGAGACCTGAAATTAGTGAAATGGTAAGAACTGGAATAGTTGGTTGGCAATCACATACAGTAGATGATATCTTGAGAAAAGCAAAATACTGTAGTGATGAAATAGATGCTAAACAAAAGAAGTTAAAAGAAAAGGCTATGTGGGCACAGGTAAAAGTGGCGGAACAACAAATAGCAACTTTAGGAAATAAAAATGTTGATCAGAATCAAGGGAAATTTAAAGGTAATTATAATAACCAAAATTGATGGGAAATATAGAAGAGTTAAAACAGAAACTCCCATGTTTTAATTGTGGCGAAATTGGACCCTGGAAACGTGAAAGCAAGAATCCGCCCAGAATTTATTTAAAAATGTATCAATAAATCCACAGATGCAGAATGAGATAATTCAGCAGCAACAGCTACAGCGACAGGTAGTGATTCAGCAAAGTCAGTTACCACAACCGCCACTTCCAAACTGTGTACATGTGCAGCGGAGGTGAACAGGTAAACAGATCGCCAAGAGTGAATGTGTTGAATGTGTCACAACAATATTGGTTGAAAGAAGATGGAGGGAGTGAATCTGAAGAATACTTCTGACGGTGCCTGAGAGAGGAGGAAGTGTGTGTGCTTGGAGCCACTCTTGAGGTAGATCAATCTGGTCCATTTGTAAATGGCAAAGTGAATGATGTAGAAATTACTTTCCTAGTGGATACAGGTGCTACCCGTTCTACTGTTAGATCAGTGGAAATAGAAAACCTTCCTCTCTCTGGAGATAAAATCCAAGTAGTAGGTGTAGCTAATCAGCAAATAAAAACAGATTTAACTGAACCAGTTGAAGTTGAAATAGGTAAATTTAAAGACATGCATAGATTTATAGTTTGTGATAGCAGTCCTGTAAATCTATTAGGTAGGGATATCTTTTGTAAAATGAACTGTGCAATATATTGCTCACCGGATGGTATAAAGCTTCAAACTCCAGAAGAAGATGGGCTTTACAAATTAACACTGTCAATGGTTGAGGCAGAAGAAAGTAAATTATTTCCTGTGTTTGATAAGAATAATCTAGCTGAAGAATTAAAAGACACAGTGAAAGTAAAAATTTGGGATTTCACTGGAGATGAAATGGGGTTGATGAAAAATGTAGACCCAGTAAAAATATCAGTAAAGCAAGGAGCAGATTATCCAAACATTCCTCAGTATAAAATGAAAGCAGAAGTGATTGAAGGTGTTACACCTGTAATAGACAAATTCATAAAACATGGTGTTCTAAAAGAGATTGAGAGTAGTCCATGTAATTCACCTATTATGGGAATTAAAAAGCCAAATGGAACTTTCAGAATTGTTCAAGACCTGAGAAAGGGTAATAAAATTGTTGTTCCAAGTTGCCCAGTTGTACCAAATCCAGCGGTAATTTTAGATCAGATTCCGCATGATGCAGAATGGTATACGGTTATTGATTTGTGTAATGCATTCTTACTGTGCCATTGCATCCAGAAAGCCAACAAATTTTGCGTTCCGGTTCTGTTCCGGTTTGCGTATTGTAGCATGGTGTCGAATCCCTCCATCTATTTTTAATCAGTTGCTAAAGAAATCATTGGAAAATCTAGATTTACCTGGAAAATCTACGTTAGTGCAGTATATTGATGACCTCCTTGTGGCCGCAAAAACAAGAGATAATTGTGTAACAGATACCATTACTCTTTTAAATCATCTGGCAGATGAGGGACATAAAGTATCTCCTGCAAAATTACAGTTTTGCAAACAAGAAGTAAAATATCTTGGTCACAGAATTGCAAAGGGAGTCAGACAAGTGACAACAGAAAGAATAAAAATGACTCAAGCAATGCAACCTCCAAAAACACAGAGACAGGTTAGAATTTTTCTAGGAATGGTAGGTTATTGTCGCTAATGGATTAGTAGATTTTCAGTAATCGCAAAGCCACTGCAGAGACTGACAAAAGCAGACATGAAAGACCCGATTAGCCTAACAAAAACTGAATTAGAAGCTTTTGAACAGTTAAAGAAAAGTTTGTGTGAAGCTCCAGCATTAGGAATGCCTGAATATGAAAAAGAATTTGAGCTGTATTGCAGTGAAAGAGAAGGATGTGCATTATCAGTTCTGATTCAAAGACATGGAAGACTGAGAAAGCCATTAGCATATTTCTCAGCTGTTTTTGACCCTGTTGCAAAAGCTTTACCAGGTTGCTTAAAAGCAGTAGCTGCAACAAGTGTAAGTTTGGAACAAAGTGAGGGAATAATAATGGGATTTCCTGTAAAAGTATATGTACCACACTCAGTCGATATTCTCCTCACTAGAAGCAGAACACAACGTTTGACAAATAATAGGCTAACAAAATATGAAAAGGTTATCCTTGGCTCAGAGAATGTATCAATTGCGAGATGTGTGAATTTAAATCCTTCCACATTATTACCTGACACTACTGAAACAGAAATCAGAGATGAGGTTGATCATGAATGCCTGGATGTATTGGAATATTGCACTAAACCAAGAGAGGACATAAAAGATGTCCCATTAGCTGAATCAGATTATATTTTATTTGTTGATGGTTCATGCTTAAGAACAGATGAAGGTGTTCTGAGTGCAGCATATTCGGTGTGTACAGTTGCAGATGTAATTGAAGCTTCCTGTCTCAAAGAAATTCGTTCAGCTCAAGTGGCAGAATTAATTGCTTTGATTCGTGCATGTGAATTGGGAAAAGAGTTAAAAATTACCATAGTGACTGATAGTCAATATGGTTATGGTGTAGTCCATGACTATGGCCAGCTCTGGTCTCAAAGAGGTTATTTAACTTCTGCGGGATCACCAATAAGGAATGCTCAGTTGATTAAAAGATTGATTGATGGAATTCAGCTACCAGAAAAAATTGCAGTAGTAAAGTGCACAGCACATAAAAAAGGTGAGGATTACATAACAAAAGGAAACTCATATGCTGACTCTATAGCAAAATTCTGTGCAAAACATAATGTGTCCATTAATCGGGAAAAAGAAAATGAACATGTTTTGAACTCACTTATGCTAACATCTGTAGTTGAGACTTGGCAGAAAGTAAAACAGTTGCAAGATGAGGCAAATGATGAGGAGAAAAACACATGGTTAAAAGCAGGATGCAGACAAAGAGAAGAAGATGAGGTTTGGGTTTACAAAGATGACAGACCAGTAATGCCAGATAGTATGATTTCTGACATGGCACGCATGTACCATGGTCCAGGACATATTCGTAGAGATTCAGGGCCAGATGTAGGTGGCCAATTACCGGTCGGTAACGGCCGAATTCGGCCGTTACCGACCAGTAATTGGATTTTGAGATGTAGGGCATGCATTTACAGAATCGGTATTTTACCGATTCTGTATTTACCGATTCGGTAAAATTACCGAATCGGTAAATACAGACTCGGTAAAATACCGATTCTGTAAATGCAGATGTAGCTGGCACATGTCAGAGTGCCACAGGGCTTTAAGAATCGGTATTTTACCACCCAATCCAATTGGGTGGTTAAATACCGAATCCAGGTGTGCATGCACATGTGTGCATGCACACCTGTGCCATGTGACACACAGACATGCCCTTAGGGCATGTCTGTGTGCCACATGGCGCACATGCCTATTTTTGGGGTGCCAGAGGGTGTCAAAGTGACACCCCCTGCACCCTTGCTAAAATCGGTATTTACCGAATCTGTAATTACAGAATCGGTATTGCCCATTGATTCCTATGGGCTGCAAGGCCCATAGGAATCAATGGGCAATACCGAATCGGTATTTACAGAATCGGTAAATACCGAATTTTAACGATTCGGTATTTACCGAATCTGAAATACCTACATCTCCCCCCCTCTATTTTACCACCTCTTTAAATACCGATTCGGTATGAATCGGTATTTAAGAGGTGGTAAATTAAAATTACCTACATCTGGCCCAAAATGATTAGATTATTCAGACAAATATGGTACAATCCAAAATTCAGAATAATTGCAGAGTCCCTTTGTCAAAGGTGTCTTATCTGTCAACAGATCAACCCAAGCAGAAAAACTGTTGTGAGCATGGGAACCATAGGACGGGAGGGTGGTCCATTTACCAGAATACATCTTGACTTCATTGACATGCCACCTCACAACAAACTCAGATATGTCTTGGTGATAATCTGTTTGTTTTCGAGATGGGTAGAAGCATTCGCAACACGCCGTAATGATTCAATTACTGTGGCAAAATTGCTTTTGAGAGAAATCATACCAAGGTATGGTTTCCCAGTGACGATCGAGACAGATCGTGGCACCCATTTTGAAAACAGATTGCTAAAATTGATTTGTGAAGCACTGGATATAAAGCAAAAATTACATTGTGCTTACAGACCAGAAGCATCAGGTGTTGTTGAGTCAGTAAATGGTACAATAAAAAGCAGAATAGCAAAGATGTGCTTAGCAACAGGAATGAAATGGACAGATGCACTTCCACTTGTTTTGATGTCTTTGAGAAGCATTCCAGATAGAAAAACAGGTTTGAGTCCTCATGAAATTCTAATGGGCAGGGTTATGAGGCAAGCATTTGTTCCAGTTGATAAACTGTTGAGCATTAATGATAGCATCATTATGGATTACTGCAAAAATCTATCTGATGTGGTGACTTCTGTGTTCCATCAGGTGGGAACTGAAGTAATTACAAAAGAGAAAGAACAAGCTCATGATCTGTTACCAGGAGACTGGGTAAGGACAAAAGTACATCGAAGAAGAAATTGCCTAGTACCAAGGTGGCAGAAGGCAAGACAGGTGATATTAGTCACAACAAATGCAGTAAAGTGTAGGGGATTGGAGAGATGGATTCATGCTAGTCACACCATACGAGTGCCAGCACCTGAGAATCCTGACGAAGGTGAAACAACAGCTGATTCAGATTCTGAAGAAGAACCTGAAAGAAATCCAGATCCTGAAGATCGACAAGAGAGTCGACATCTGGAAAATTCAAATGTGAATGAAGCATTGAATGAAGAAAATAAAGAAAGTGTGGTACAAGATTTTGAAGAAAAGGAAAATGATGAAGATCTGCTAGATCAAGAAGCAGAAAAAGAAACTGAACAAGAAGTGATTCAATATCAAGATCAGGAGAGTATTGAAAAGCAGATTGGAAGCTCTGGAAGAAGGAAGGAAAATCTGAAACTGGAGAATTGGAAGTAATTGAGGAAGAAGGAGAAGTAGAAATTCCAAGTACCAGCTATAAGGATATTGTTCCTAACAGAGTGAAACTGCCGAATAAAGAAGTACCTGAATCTAAAGAAGAATCTGATAGAATAAAACTGATTATTAATGAATCAGCTGATAACACAGAAAGTGAAACAGATGATAGTGGAAATGAATCAAAAGTGAAAAGATCAAGGAAAAGAGCTTGGAGAGTGGAGTATAATTTAGTGGAACCGAAAAGGAAATTACCAAGAAAAGGAGATAATTGGCAAAATGAAAACGAAGGCCTAAAATTTAAATTAGTGAATAAAGCAAAAAAGCAGGTGAATGAGATCACAAGTCAAAAGGAAGAAGACTCAAATAAGGAAAAACAAGCAGGAAAGAAAATAGAAGTGATATAAAGCAGAGCAAAAAGAGTAATAAAGCCAAATCAGAAGTACAAATCACCTGAGTGGACCTATATTATAATTCCACCAGAAGTAGAAGTAAATAGTAGTCAATGAAATTTAGATGATGCAAGTGATAATGATTGATTTTGTTCATTAGGTGACACAAGGTTGAAGAAATTGTGTTAGGTGACACAAGGTCGAAGAAATTGTGTTAGCTGGAAAACACATTGATGTATGACATAAGGTCGGAGAGAAGCTGTTAGAAAATAAAGTTATCTGTTAAAAAAAAAAAGAGAGGGGAGTATATTTAGTAATTTTTCATTTTATTTTTTTTAAAGGCTCTTGTTTGAAAGTAAAGATGCCTTGTACTAATAATATTTCGAGATGCTCAATTTTCAAAAGATGTTGCAAATTGTCTTCAATATGTGTAATCTTTATAATTTTAGTTTGGTTAATTTTAGCTGTCATTTTTCCTTTTGCAATAGATAAAGAGATGTATAAAACTAACATGACTAGTAAAGTTGTGGTTAATCATGATAAAGTTGATAAGACTGATAAAATAATTGTACATAAACCAGAGATTCATCAAGATAGATCTGTGGGAGATTTTTCTAGTAATACGTTTTCAAGACTTTTATCTGAATATGTTAAGGTGATGGACGAAAAAGACTGCTACATTTGGGTGAAGTTACCTACTTCTGTGTCTGAATGTGTTACGTATAATATGCTTCCTCTTACTTATGGCATAACATGTAGTGTAATAGCTAGTTTGTTTTATCAAACTGGACGTTTGGAATATTATTATTCAGATTTTGATGAGATTTTTGCAAATTTAAAAGTTGAAGATAGTTTGAATAAAGTGAAATATGCTAAACAGATGAGGGAATTTTTCCTAGTGACTAGTGAACTCACTTATGAGTACGCTTTTAGAAATAATTTAACCCCTTCACTGCGGCGGCTATTCCACCGCAGTGCTACGGGGGAGGGGGGCCGCGCGGCGCTCCCGTGCTCGTGATGGAACCGCTCCGTCACGAGCCTCGGGTGAGCTGTGCTTGTGACGGAATGGTTCTGTCACGGCCCCACCCACTCAATAGAACGCTCAGCGCAGGCGCGGAATTCGCGCCACGCAGGCGCGGCGAGCGGGCCGTCACAGAACCGTTCCATCACAAGCACAGCTAACCCGAGGCTTGTGACGGAACGGTTCGGTCACAAGCATGCAAGGGGTTAACATGTAAATTGAGAACAGAAGAGAAGACGATCTTAAATATGGTGGAAGAGAGAAGGGCAATTTACAAGCGAAATGAGATGCTAAAACAAATCAAGTCAAAATTTTGGCAAATGGAAGATGAAAAGCTTAATGGTAGAAATGAAAATGTTGCAATTCACATAGATAAACCTGTTAGTGGAAAATGTTGTATTAGAAGAGATAATACTTTGTTTGATAATTATTTTGTAGGTGCAAGTCAATGTGAAGACACTTATCGTATTATAGGGGGTTGGGGATTTAAAGGAGGCAAAGATCCAATTTTTCCTTGAATTTATTTTGTTTGTGGGAATAAGGCTTATTACAATCTCCCAGACCATTGGTATGGGACATGTTATGTAAGTTTAGTTTTTCCCAAAAATGTTCATGTAGATAGAAATGCAAAAGGTTCATTTGAAATTGGCAATCACATGAATAGATTTAGAAGGGAAAGCTTTTCAGAAATAATGGGAGACATATTTGGTGCATTAATACCTATGGTAGGAATAACCCTGAATGCAAACAAAATCAGAAAAATATCTACAATTGATGATAGATTGTCAACAGATACTGCAAGTGGATTTCAATTAGTGAATACAGAGCTTGTTGCTATGAGAACTATGGTGATCCAAAATCGTTTTGCTCTTGACATTTTGCTGGCAAAAGAGGGTGGAGTCTGTGGAATTTTGCATGTTCAACATTGTTGTACTTACATACCTGACAAAAGTCAGAATATAGAAATGTATATAAAAAATATTACTGAATTACATAATGAAGTTGAACCTTTAGTAGACAAATGTTTTTCAGAACATTTAAGTAAAGGATTTGCAGCAATTAAACACTGGTTTCAAGAGATTGGTAATTCAGTTATAGGTAAAATAGTTTTTCCTTTAATAGTCATGCTATAGTGATACTTTTGTTAAAAATTAGTTGCATGATACACAAGAAAAGAAAACATGTAATAGAAAAGAAAAGAATTTGCAAACTAAGAAAAGAAAAAGAAAAAGAAATAGAATCAGAAAAGTCTCGGAGAACTCAATATGAAAAATGCAGGAAAACAGATGAATCTAAAGTTTAGAAATACTAATAATAAGAAAGTCCAAAACATGTTCAAGGGTTAAAAAATTAAAATTTTGGGGTATTATTTGGTGATTTAGAAATCACCAGATGAGGGAGTTGATGAAGCAAGGTGAAGAACAAGATTTTGTTCAAACTTGAGAAGTTAATCTCCCATAACAGTAATTAAATTAATAAGCTTGTGGTGAAATTACTAATCAACCTAGTTTAAGAATACATTCATCAATACACGCGGGATAAACTAATGTGCTTTATGTTGCAAACGCAAAGAAAAAAATAATAAACTAACCTTGTCTATTGTCTTTGTCAGTATTAAATGCGGCTGTTTAACTAATGGCATGTGCTTATTTTGTGTGCTTATGTTATGTCTTTTCTGTGATGAAAGCTCATGGAGTTCGTGCGGTTCCTAAAGGAAAAGTAATTATAATGCTGCCTGATTGTGCTTTTTGCTAGGTAAAATAATTAACAGGTTTAATTAGTAAAGGGGGTGGGTAACAGAATGGGTCTCAATTCTTTAATTAATTGATGTCTTGTGTTTGTTTAATAATAGTTTCCAAAGTGAGGCCTAAAGGTGGTTCAGAAAACATGGCTGACAGAGCTGCAGACGCAAAAGCTTGTCCAGAATGAAGTCTTTGCACATGCGTAGCTGTGAAGATTTTACTGCACTGTTATCGTTAATTGAAAAAGCAGTTCTTTGGTTGAGTTGAATGTGCTCATGGAGAAAAAGCTCAAGGACAGAAACTTAAAGTGTCTGCCAAGGTTAGGAAGTAAATGTTCAAAACTCGAGGAAAGCTGGAAGATGTGGAAGTGAAAGACAATAGGGCTTATGTGAAGCCTGGACTTGGTCAAGAATCGGAGATGAGCTAATGCATTTTATCATGGACTGACACAGGACAGCCAATGAAAAGCTCGGATATGCTTAAAAGAATGTAAAATGTAGAAAGTTTAGCTAGAAAAGAAAGGTATAAAACCTGACACTATGAGTAGGAAAAAACTCTCTCTTACTTTCCGATTCCTGAATGACGTGACATGCTGTTGGACCTTTGGCGCATGTAAGGACAGCAAATTTTAAATGATTTTTCCTTTCTAGGTGAAGTGAGAAATAGACAGGGAAATAGATTTAGGGAATGGAAACTGTTATTCTGCTAATATTTCGTGTTTCTGAGCTTGCCTTGAAAATGTCAGTTTATTAATTCATTTCCTTATTAAAATGCTGCTTTCTTAATTGCCTGTAAAATAAATATTTTAAAACGTAAATGCTTTTACTTTATGAAAAATAAAGTTAATAAAATTAGATTTGAAAAGACAAGCTGGTCTTGTTTATTCATGATCTAGTTTCCATCAGTTGATCCAATCGCCTTAGTGGTCTGTTTAATAAATAAAAATGTTTTAAACCATGGTGAAAATAAATAAACTGCAGTTGTATATAATAATGTAAATAATATGTAAGTAGTTTTAGTTAATCAGACCACCTGGTTCAGTTGCTCAAAAATTGTCTCATTGGTATTATGGGCCTTTATATGTGTTTCATGATTAATGGTGAGTATTGAGGTGATAGGTAGTGTTTTTGAGACAGTTTTTCATTCAGAGCGCTGGATCACGATCAAATGAAAATGCAAGACATGGACACACTAGTCAATTTTAGTCAATCCGTGCCATAGAGGAAGAGACTTAGAAACATCTGTTCATACCCAAGATGACAAATCTTCAGCGTTGCACACTGTCTCTGCTTTTGCCCAAGAACAGCACAGAGATAAGTCCTGTTCCCCCCTTAAACCTGCCTCAGATGAGTACTGACAACAATAGTATATCAGGATTTAGCTGATGATAATAATTCATATTATTTCACGTAAAATAAGATAAACAATGTATTAACTACTTGCATTTCTATCATAAGAGTAAGTTTGATTATCCAGTTGCAAGCTGTATGCTGAAAACTGAAAATGTATTCAAATTTTACGTAATTGAATGTGTTTCTTTAAAAAATATATATATTTCATTATTATATATTAGACTATATAATTTTAATAGAATGTTATATTATGACATAATATATAATACTGTTTAATTCAATTTTTATCCCTTTATGTATTCTACTTAGCATATTTATTATATTATATGAACTAATTCTTAACTTATGTCTATACATTATAATGAATGTTTTCATATTTGACATATAACATATTTGTTATACTTGGGAGACGTCAACTCCATCATAGTTCAATGAACTACTCATCCTATATTATATATGTACTTATACTATATAACTTCAAATAGATTTAATATATTATTATAATTTACATAATAGTACAATATATATATTCTTTAGGAATGGCCGTACTTAGTATCCTTTCGTCTGGTCTCCTCTCTGCGGTGGTGCTCTGGGAGAAACAGACCGGTGATTAACAGTTTAGTACTTTTAATGCTTATATCATTATTTATCAATCTACATACTTTACACACATCATCTTTCCTAATCTTACTATATATACAAATTTCGACTTTCTTTGTTCCATTGACTATATCTCTGTTAAAAACCAGGTGTTCCCTTTCCTATTCTCCATCATTCCCCCTCATACCTATTTTTTTGTTTCAGGACTCCTTCTGATTGTTACATTTTATAAGCCTACTTTTAACGCCTACTCAAACTCATTTGTATTCCCTAGATATGTCCAACAGGACCAACACACACCCTCTTTCTGTATTAACATGCAATGTACATGGTCTCACTCATTACATTAAAAGGAAAACAGTACTATCATATCTCCAATACAAAAAGCGCGGATGTGGCATTACCTCAAGAGACACATTTAGACACATTGGAATCAGAAAAACTATGTAGAGACTGGGTAGGCAAAGTGATCCACAGTAGTGTGCAGAAAGGTGAACCTACAAACACAGATCCCACCCGCAAATATGGAGTAGCAATCCTCATCCGCAAATCTCTCCAATATTAAAGTCATGGACAGATCCTGATGGTCGCTATGTATTTGCCAAGTTACGTATAAGAGATACTCATATTTGCTTAGGTTCAGTTTATGCCCCAACAGGAACAAAAAAACATTCCTCCTCCATCTGCACCGCTTACTAACAGAGATAGGTGCATCACAGTATCTCATAGTTGGTGATTGGAATATTGTAAGAGACCCGATTCTAGATAAAACAGGCCCTCTAGACAAAAATAATGCAGCAGACAGGGCATTAATAGATGACATATTAGCAGATAATGGATTAATTGATCATTGGCGTCTCTCACACCCATCGGATACTGAATACACATTCTCTTCTCCAACACTTGGTACCCTGTCTCGTTTGGACTATTTTTTAGTATCCCAAGGGTTGATTCAGTCAATTCAAGAATCCTGCATCCGGGAAACAGCATTATCTAATCACTCCCCGGTTTTCATAGCTACAGAAGTTGGCATACCTAGACCAGGACGCAAACCCTGACGCATGAACATACAGTGACACAAATCTCCTGAGTGTAAACCTCAATTACAAACTTACTTTCAAGATTACCTCTCCACAAATCAGGGCTCAGTGACTTCAGTTAAAGTGTTGTGGGCTGCGGCTAAAGCTACTATTAGAGGTCAATTGATTGGCTAATAAACAGAATGCTGCACGTCAAAAAGAACTAGAGCAGGATATAATATAATACAGCCGCCTATATACCACAGCACCAACCTTTACAAAATTGTAAATATTTAGAACAAGTTCGAATGGCGCTAAGTGGGCTCTTTACCTCCAAGGCAGAATTTGCCCTCCAAAGAATGAAAACAAGGCATTAAGAACAAGGAGAAAAGGAAGGCAGACTATTGACAGCATAATTAAGAAAAAGAGAAGCAGCCATGGCTATTTCAGCTATTAAATCATCTCAAGGTAATATTTTTACTAGGCCACAGGACATAGTAAATGAATTTGCTTCTTTTTACATATCTCTCTACACACCTGAGCCGCAAATATACACAGAAGGACTTGCTAACGTCCTTTTAAAGGGAGATCTCCCTTGTCTTTCTGATAAAGGAAGGGCCCTTCTTGAGGGAGAGATTAGTATGGATGAATTTGTGCAAGCAATATCTAACTTACCTTAACATAAAGCCCCCAGAGAAGATGGTTTACCAGCTGAATTCTATCATTGGACAGGGTATAATGTGATTGATTCTCTTCAGGCAGCATTTCAGGAGGCTGACAGGATAATTCCTTAGGTCTCATCTCTAACAAAGCAATAATTGCAGTACTCCCTAAACCTGGAAAGGATCCTTTAATTTGGGCCAGTTATCACCCTATCTCACTTCTGAATTGCGATATCAAAATATTTGCCAGTATTCTAGCTTCTCGTCTTAAAAAGGTGTTACCTTCCTTAATTCACTCAACCCAAGTAGGATTTGTTCCAGGGCGTTCCTCTAGGAATCACTTATGTACGTTGGCACATACCCTATGGTATGCTAAAAACATCCCACAAGACGCATTAGCCTTATCATTAGATGCCGAAAAGGCCTTTGACAGCATAGAGTGGGAATATCTCTTCAAAGTGCTGGAACGCTTCGGACTTGGGAATCAGTTTATTAAAAAAGTACTACTCTTATATGATAATTCCTCTGTAATTTTTTTTTTCTCAGAACCATATCCAATCGGAAGAGGAACTCGTCAGGGATGTCCTTTATCCCCACTTCTTTTTCTCCTAGCAAGTGAACCCTTAGCGGCCACTATTAGTCAATCGGGTAAAGTTTCAGGTATACACCTCCCCACAGTCCAATCCAAACTTTATTTATACGCTGATGACATTTTACTTACTCTCACAAATCTCTCTTGCTCCCTACCATCTTTACTACAAATCATAGACAGCTTTTCCTCCTTCTCAGGTTAGAAAATAAACTTAGACAAAAGTGAAGCTTTACCCATCTCTGATGGAACCACAAAAGCAGCTATACATTGTTTCCCTTTTCATTGGTAATCCTCACGTCTGAAGTACTTAGGTATACTAGTAAACAAAGGTATGGAATGTATGATTACAGACAACCTGAATCCACTGATTACCCAAATACAATGTGATTTTGATAAATGGAAATTCCTAAATCTTTCCATGTGGGGTAGAATTCAAACTTTTAAAATGGTTACGCTCCCACGCTTTTTATATGCGTAAGGCATGCTTCCTCTTCACACTCCTTTATCTACATTGAAACTTATACACTCCAAAATAAAAACCTTTATATGGGGTTTGGCAAACCCTTGTTTAGCCGTGGCAAAATTAAAGGCTCACCACTCTTTTGTACTTAAAGAGATGGAAACAAATTAAAACTAATATTAATAATCCAATGTGCTGTCTGCTCTGCCAAGAGATACAATGGAATCAAAAGTTGTGTTTCTATAACTACCTTGATATGGCTTTGAAAGAACTTTCAATTCAGGAGATCTGGGAAAAGACTTTAACCCCACAAGTTTTTAAGAAAATAATTAACAAATCAGTAAAACATTTATGTCTTCTGAAAGATAAAAAATTGTTTATTAAGCTGTCGTATGCATTGATGATAGTCAATGAATATACGATGCTTAAAGTTCAGCCGTATTTAGAAATACCTTGGACAGTACAAACCATAAATATATTTATGAAAGCAAGATTTGGTAATCTGCCAGGCTTAAAGCATGCGATGCCTTGGCTGAGACCATCTACATCGACTCCCTGCAGATTATGCAATTTATGAGAAGAAAATATTTCACATTTGGTTTGCATATGTGCAGCAATGACAGCTGAAAGAAAGAGATACCTGAAAAAGTTCTTAATTGAAAAAGGTGTTCGCACATGTAGACATGCTATGGTAGTTTGTTTTATACGAATGGACATTATAATGAATGCTAATAATACAAAATTTGTGATACTTGCAAAAAAGAAATTGGATGTCAGAGAGTCGAGTCTAGTAAATCTGGAAATTTTGAAAAGTCCAGTTGAATTCTATATTATATAAGTAGTTTTGCTCATTAGTAATGACATTATAATTGCTATTATCTATATCAAGTTTTTCCTAAATGTTTTAAAAATGATGGATTGAATAAATAATTAAGGAATTATCTGGAAAAAAATTCTGATTAAGACTATTAAGAATTTTAGACTTATTTGACATGTTTTATAGGGTGTGTATTAAAAACTGTTCTAATTGTAAGATTTTAATTAATCATACAATTCAATTTTGCGTACTTACTCTTTTGGAGGAATGAGTCTTCCATTAATTGAACATTATAACTTAGCATTACAGATCTCTCAACTATCATACATGTTACCGGGAATTTCTGATGTTCCACAATGGGTCCATTTAGAACGACACCTCTTATCCTCGGATCCAGGCATTTCCGCATCATATGGGACTAAAATTAGTTGTTAGAAACATAAAAACCCAATTTTATCAGCTATGCTCAAATCCTGGCAACGAGCACACAGATTACTAGCCTTAAACCCAAACATTCATGAAAAGGCACCTATATGGAACAATACCAATGTTCGTATTAATAAGAAAGTATTATTATGGCCATTATGGAAAGTAGCAGGTATTCAAACTGTATATATAATTTTTCATATTGGTGATTTTAAATCATTCACACAATTAGGAGAAGAATTTGGTCTTACAACACATCAATCCCTGAAATATATCCAGCTTAACCCCTCCCATGCTGGTGACAAACCCCAGCCGTCACGCCCCGCGGTGGGCGTGTGCTGATGACGGCTGGGGCTCGTCATGGCCCTGCCCTATTCGTTTGTTTACCGCACAGCGGAAAAATCGCGGCCGCAGCGAAGGGGTTAAACAATGTTTGAAAAAAGAACTAGATTTATCTTCTCCGGTACTTCAAAATTTACAAATAGTATCATATCCAAATATTTGGGGCAAACATAAAGGAGTAATATTTGGCCTTAACAAATATTTTACAACGCACCTCCATTCTCAACCCTTATCACAGACACTACAACTCAAATGGCAGACTTGACTTTCAATACCTTACACTTCTGGGTAATGAGAGGAAATGATGGAAAATTTAGACAAAGGAACTCGTGAAGCTTGACTTAAATGTTGTCTCTTTAAAATCCTTCATGAGTGGCATTGGTCTCCTGCAAAACTACAGAAGGCTGGTTTACTCTCACATGCTGATTGCCAGAGGTGCTCTAACACCAATTGAGATTCAACACACATTATATGTGATTGCCCAATGGTACAGTCCTTTTGGCCATATGTTGGTAAAACTTTGTGCTCTACAATACCTTTACACCTCCCGCTCACTCCTGCTACTATCCTTCTCCATGATCTACGGCTCACCCCAAAACTCTCCAAATCCCAACGTCATCCCTTTCATACAGCATTGGCTAAAGCAAACATATGTATCTTACATCACTGGAAATCCCCATCCCCTCCTTCACAAGAAGAATGACTGACAACGATTGTCAGGAATCATCCCTGAATCGCGCCTACCGAACTATAAACTACAACTCCCAGAAGTCCATGGGAGCCTTTGTACGCGTTTACAAATAGATGCGCGACGCACACACGAGCATGCGTAATTCTACTGGCGAGAGCAGACTTCGTACCGGTACCTGCTGAGAAGTCATCGGACCCGAGGCTGGAGTGAGTCCTCATCTAACTTCCAAGGCGGCGGTTAAGGATTACCGCGGACGCCTTTATTTAACATTTATTTCTTTGGTGGCTGTTGACATTCAAGGTGGAGGGTAAGGAAGTGCGGTGGACACCTCCCTTGACAATATTTTACTCTAGGGGCTGGTAAACACTGAAGCAGCAGTTAGAAATACTTTTGATATCTTGGAATTCTCCTGGGCAGGAATTATCGGGCGGCGGTGACATAACCGCGGAAGCCCGATACTTTGGTTCTTTTCTGTTTGCGAGTAGCAGAGGGCGGCGGTATACACACAGTGGAAGCCCAGTACTTGTGGTAATTTCTGTTTGTGCACAACATTTTGTCCCTAGCTGTATTACATGGACGCAAGAAATGCTTCAGCTAACTTCATTGATGAGCTAATTGTCATTCATCTCCTTCATAAAAAGAAACAAATCTTTGTTATCCTTTTCCTTGATTCTGCTCGAAGGAAATCTTTTGATTGATATTTTGAACTGTTATTTCCCTAAGAGAACTGGTGAGCAAGGGCGTATAAAATAGGGATAAGGAAGTATAGTCTGCATGTGTATATTGGTTAACGCATGGTCCTTTGTGTGCATTAGGTTTTATCCATTGGAGCGCTCTGTTATGACTGAAGTTTTGGCAAGAGTAAGCTGGTCCATTGGTAAATAAGGTATGCTGATTCCACTAGCGAGAACATATGAGAGTAGACTGTACTATAGCCTATGTTTCTGATCTGGTCGCCTTTTTGTTTCAGGTTCTCATTCCCGCTGTTCCTACCCTTTCCCATCCCTCGCCTGATCGGCCTAAAACTCTGTAACCCATTTTTGCATCATCCAGATCCTGAGGAGTACAGCCCTGACAACGATGATACACACAGCATCACACAAAAGAGTAATTTATAACCTTCAGAATCAAACGGACCTATTAATTCAGGTTTGGTCACGTTTCTTGAATATGAATAGTGATATCGATAGTGATGATTATACCTCCAATACTGATACTCATATCTCCTACTTCAACATTGTTTTTTTTCTTTTTTATCTCTCCCTGGTTATCTTATTATCTTATGTTGTTATGTTCCTGTTTCTCTACATCTCTCTTATTATTCTTATTATATAGAATATCCCACTTTTCACCTTTCTTATTCTTTTTTCATAATATGCTTTAGTAGTTCCTATATAAGATATTTTACTCTCATATATCCACTCTGCCTTTCTGATTCACCTTATAATATTCTATCTTTTCTATGAATTATTTCATGAATCATAAAGATATTACATATGTTATCTGTATATATATAAAATGTATAATTTATATATTTAAGTCACAATCTGATGTACTCTAATACCTTGTACTTGTCCTTCCTCTTTCTTCTATTTGCCTTCGTTATCTAAATATTCAATCTTCTACTTATTCAACTATTTATTCCATTATTTATCTATATAGATATTTTATTTAATAACAAATAGTATTCACCACATATGTGTTTTCCTTCTTATTTTAATGTATTTAATATATTTAGTATATAGTATGAATTGTAAGATATTATCATTACTGTTCTTGTGATTAGATTTTTCAAAATGCTAATAAAAAATACAACACACAAAAAAAGAACTCACATAGACCTGAAAAGGAGAGCAGCGTGTCTTTTAAGTCCAGGGTTGGTGTACCCAAAAGAGACTTCTTTGGTATGACTCACTTCTTTGACAACATTTGCCCCAAATATTCAAGAGACTCACAGAATATTTTATATTTGTTGCTCTTAAGTATAATTCCATGTTCTCTTAACACTTGACAAACTTTTTTTATGTTTAGAATGCTCACTAACATCACAAGAAAAGACTTTAATGCCATCTTGGAAACATGTCACAAATGCCTCCTTTCCTTTACAAATAGGACCCATTGCCCTTTGAAAAACAGATGCAGCTGACGCAATGCCAAACGGCATCCTTTTAAACTGGAATAGTCCTTGTGGGGTAATAAATGGTGTCAAACGACGGGAATTTTCAGCAAGCTCAATCTGGGGGTTGCAGATCGAAGAACTAGTGTGGAAAATATTGTAGAACCCCCCACCCCAACATACTCACAGATTCCTTTATATTGGGTACAGGGTGACAATCTATTACAATATTAGTATTGAGGGATCCAAGGTCAATCCATAACCTCAAAGAGCTGTCGGCTTTGCGTGCCAACACAATGGGAGAAACCCACTCTAAAGATTGTTCTATGACTCCCCTTTCAGCATATCATCCAACACACCACCAAGCTCATCCATCACATTAATGGGAACATTCCTCAACTTTTGTCTGGCAGGTTGTGCTCCTTTTTTGAGATTGATACAATGAGTAATATCCACTCAGCCTACCTAATCTCTCAGAAAAAACAACAGGGAGTTCAGACTCAATCTCTGCAGCACCACCCCCTCCACGGACAACAAGTCTATGAGTATGATCCCCAACTTCCCTTGATCTCTCGAACGTAGCACGTTGACCCCTTTCTAAAGCACATACAGTTTGTGTGCTCTCCTTCCTTTGAATGAGACTTCTGATTCTATATAACCCACAAGCTCAATTATGGACCCATGAAAACTTTGGGTTACCACATCCGAAGGGCAAAAATCATCTTTTGTGGCTACCCTGTCCTGGAAATAATTTTTAGTAATGATAGTCTATGGTGAACCTGAGTCTGCCATAGGCTCAAGTTCCTTTCCAAGAAATAGCATAATACATTTAGGAGCCTTTTTGACTTCCTCATTTCCATCACAGAAATCTCCAATGGACAACATAACCCCGTTTTCTTTCTCACTCATTCTCCCAACCACAGGCACACCGCACACATGAAATTTCATCAGTAATAGTACTAGCCATCCTCTCTCTAACACAACCTTCCTCTCTTCCTCCTGTCATCCTTACAAGCATGGGCAAAATGCCCCACTCTGCCACATTTGATGCATTCCTTCCAGATAGCGGGACAGTGCAAAGACAAATCTAAATGATTTAGGGTCCCGCATCTGTAACAAATATCAGTTCTATCATTCCTCTACCCTGCTGAGGTATGTTTCATATAGGAGTTAACTACACATACCTCATCCACCACACTCTCCTTCTTGGCTCCAACAACTTGCACAGTCTTCATCTATTTCTCAGACTGTTCAAACGCGTTGGGAGTTGCTTCGTAAAGAGAAGTAAGGAGCACCAGAACAAAGTCAGTGAGCTCCAAGTGTATACAAAAGATATACTTTATTGTAGTAGTAGTTAAAATTGGACATCAGCCAACGTGTTTCGTTCCAAATGAACACACAAATAAAACCAGACTAAATCACACGTAATATATAGACCAACATATATAAAATTTACAAACAACATATATATATATATATACATATATATATATTACCTACTGGCGATAGCCAGTAGGTATATATAGTTAGGATTGTTTTCCATAGGGAAATCGCAACATTCTATTGGGAATAACTTTGGCGCCGGTTGAGGAATCTTCCTGAAATTTTCCTTAACTTTGACTCGCGGCGCTCCGCTCCTTCCCTGAAAGTTTGGGGGAGATTCGTCAAGCGGGGGCCGAGATAAAAGGGGGGTCCCAAAACGTGTTTTCCCCATGTTAATTTCCATAGCGCGGTTGGACTCACTTTTAGCCCGAACGGCTGAATGGTTTTCCACCAAACTTGGCAAAATTGTAGGGACTGGTAGCCCGATGTGCCTTTGCTATGTCTCAAGATATGTGCTCCAGTGGTTTTTACGAAAATTAACTTTGAAAAAATATATATTGGGCTACATTGGGCTATATATATGTTAGAGCCCAAATGTAGCCCAATGTAGCCCAATGTAGCCCAAAGATGGCCACCAGAGACAAAAAAAAACAAATGTAGCCCAAATATCAGCCAGATGTAGCCCAACTATAGCCCAATGACAGAATGTCCCAGAGTGTTCTAAAGAACAAGTAGAGCGCTAATAGTCTTACTTATGACAAAAGTATGGCACACCTGAAGTCATCTTGATTGGAATAAAGTGTTAACACTTAAAACATTTAATTTGCAAAGGAACAAAATGAGGGGGTTCATTTTGCCATAGAAATTATGATTAGTGCTGAAGAAAGAAAAATTAGGGCACATTTTGAGTGACTTCTCAAATCCTCTTATATTTCATTAAAAAAATTCTGATATGCAGTCTCCCAAGATGGCCACCAGAGACAAAAGAGCCCAAATGTAGCCCAAATATCAGCCAGATGTAGCCCAACTATAGCCCAATGACAGAATGTCCCAGAGTGTTCTAAAGAACAACTAGAACGCTAACAGTCTTACTTATGACAAAAGTATGGCACACCTGAAGTCATCTTGATTGGAATAAAGTGGTAACACTTAATACATTTAATTTGAAAAGGAACAAAATGAGGGGTTTCATTTTGCCATAGAAATGTTATATATATATATATATATTCACTGAAAAAACCATAGGTTACACACCAGTTATAGTTAGGAATTAGCATTTAAAAAACCTTTGAAATTCACTGAAAAAACCATAGGTTTCACACCAGTTATAGTTAGCTGGAAATTTTACTCGCATAAAACCATTGAAATTCCCACGTTATAGTTAGTTGGACTCACTATAACTTGCACGTCTGCATATTATATCACTCATGCATATATTTAAATATTTAAACATTACTCGCTAATATATGTATTCACTAAGATACACTTAATAAGCCAGTTAACTAATCAATTTTTTTTTTAAACCACTGAAAAAACCATAGGTTTCAGGCCTTATATAGTTAGGAATTAGCATTTAAAAAACCTTTGAAATTCACTGAAAAAACCATAGGTTTCAGGCCTTATATAGTTAGGAATTAGCATTTAAAAAACCTTTGAAATTCACTGAAAAAACCATAGGTTTCAGGACTTATATAGTTAGGAATCAGCATTTAAAAAACCTTTGAAATTCACTGAAAAAACCATAGGTTTCAGGCCTTATATAGTTAGGAATTAGCATTTTAAAAAACCTTTGAAATTCACTGAAAAAACCATAGGTTTCAGGAGTTATATAGTTAGGAATTCGTTTTTAAAAAACCTTTGAAATTCACTCAAAAAACTATAAGTTTTAGTGGTGTTATAGTTAGCTGGACATTTTACTCATACAAAACCAATGAAATTGCTCCTATATAGTTAGTTGTACTAACTATATTTCGCGCACCCGCAATCCACTGCTGATGATGTCACATATTAGATCATTCATGACATGGTCAGTGACATCACTGATGACATCTCAAATGACATCACTGAGGACCTATGTTTTTTTTAGTGAATTTCAAAGTTTTTTTTAAATGCTAATTCCTAACTATATAAGGCCTGAAACCTATGGTTTTTTCAGTGAATATATATATACACCAAACACAATTCCATAACATTTATAGAACAGCACAAAAACATCAACATACATAAGATATTTACATATATGAACACAAATATATCTTAAAGGAAAGAAAGCACAACATTTATTTATATATATCTATACATAAAAGACACCATAAATTGCTGAACATAAATCTCAAGAATACAAACTTAACATAATACACAAATGGACATCCTAGATTGTGAAACAAAGCCATACGCATTAAGGTGTTTAAGAAGCAAACAAATTAATTTCCAATTTGGTATACACTTGATAGAAGATCATCATATTATGAAATTCATCAAAAAGTGCAATACAAATCTAGTCTCAAGACATGATATGTATACCATGCAGGGAAGAGAAAAATAAGGACATAAAAAAGGTGATAGAAAAGAAGGCAACAATAGGGAGAAGGGGAAAGAAAACACAAACCCATCTATGTGTCTCACCTCAGTTATCTTAATCTCGGTCCGATTGATCTGTGTATGTGGGTCAATATTTCCCAAAGCCCAAGGTAGATAAAATCCTAAGTTATAGAAAGAAAGATGAGAACATAAGCTAAGGGTTCCATGCAAGAGTAAGTACTGCAACTCCTGCCATACATGTGGGATCAACAAATTATATTAAAAATTATTAACAAAAACATTAATTAATTGGCACCCCACCAAAATGTTGTTGAAGTCACTTAAAAGATGGTGTCTTACCGCAAGTAAAAAGACTGTTGAACTTATCAGTTCTAGTGTCCCACAAACGTCCAACTTGGATGGCCCAAAAAGCATCCTTAATTTTGCACACTGTTAACCATAGTAAGGGGGGGTTGGGCTTTAATAAAATCTTCTGTATACAAATGGCTCAGTTCTTTGTGGCAAATAAAATAGGATGATGAGATGGAGACCACTAAGACCTTTCTGCAGAACCTATTTTCGTAGTTCTGGATGGAGTCGCAATTAGAAACTCCCCAGATCACTGCGCCACATGTCGCTGTCGGGACACATAGCATCTTGTAAATTTGCAGCAGGGGGATAAGAGATCCTACTCCCCTGGGTTGGGGTAGACTAAAACGTGTGGCAATAGTCTTAATCATTTTAGATCTGCAATGGGTAGTGTGCACTGACCATGAACCTGTAGCATATAAAGTAAATCCCAAGAAAGGAAAAGGTAAAGTGCATTTTAAATTGTTCTGCCCAATGGCAAGAGTGGACAGCTGACATTTTCTATGGCCGCAGGGCATGATATAAGATTCAATATAGTTTGTATGCATGTCTAAGTCACCCATAAAGTCCACAAATCCATGTAATAGGAGGAGCAGGGCTCTTGGAGTGCGTGCCATCAGCACAGCATCATGCGCATACAAAAGGGAAGGAAGAGGATAGTCTTTGAATTTTGAAACGTCAAGAGCAATAGTTTTTAGGCTGGAGTGGAGATTATTAATATAGAAGATAAATAAAAGTAGCGATAAAAAAACAACCCTGTCATACTCCTTGAAAGACTCCTAAATCATTTGATACCTCCCCGTAAATGCTGAGTATGACTCAAGACTTCATATCCCTGTGCAGGTACTCTAAAAAGTGCACCAGTGTTTCATCCATCCCACATAAAAGAAGGTTTGACCACAGCTTTGAATGATTTACAGACTCAAACGCTGAGGCCGAATCCATAAAAGCCAATTACATAGGGCATTGTCTGGCCACAGTATAATTGCCTATAACCAAGGTTAAATTCTAACAGTGTTTAATGGTCCAGACTAGGCCTGGGTGGTGAACTCCACCTGTTCACAGAGTTTGAGGAGTTTTTCGCACTCCTTGCTCTGCAGAGCATGCAGATTTCAGAAGGAGTTTTTAGGGCTCGCCCCTTTCCTATTCCGCAGGAATAGGAAAAGAGCCCTAATGCAGTCAAACCAAACTTCAGGCCAAGGGCTGTCCTCCAGAGTATTTTGGACAGTTCACGTGAATCACAATCACGTGACCTGCTCTCATGCACGAGCCTTCCCCCTGGCAGCAGCATTTCTTCACGGCCGCCAGGCCACTTCAAAGGGTTCCGCTGCCCTGCCCCCTGCTTTACGGCCATCTGTTCCCCAGCACCTCCCCTCTCTCTCCCCTAATTATTCACTGCATGGCCCTCCCACCTTCAGCCTCTTCCTCTGCAGTGCACTCTCTCCCCCCTCCCTCCTCCTCACCCCAACATTTGTCTCTCACACCACAGGCTGCATTCCGGCAATGAAAACATCTAGCTCGGTAGCCATCTGATAATTAAAATTTAAACTGGGAAAGAACAACGCATGTCTCGTGTCACGAGATAAGCCCCTTATGCACAACAGTATTATATGCCTTCCAGCGCCACCAGAGGACAATTCTGGACAATATCCCGTTACCTTCCTAGACTCTGGCCGCCGGTGATTAACGCTTCCGTTTCCTGTCGCGGTATCCTTCAAACCTGGACAGATGAGTGTAGCAGGCACTAAGTAAACTATCTGGACAAGTTTACCGCTTTTTGAAACGCCGGATTGCGTTTCTTGGCAAACATTAGCTTAAAAAATATTTTGCCGATGTTAGGTTCCAGTTAATGTGCACCGTCACCCCTCCCCCATGGACTGTCTCCGTGTGCACTCTGGTGGCATCTTCTGCTGCCAAGTGGTGTCAACTGTTTGTTCCATCTTTGTTTTTGTCCCCCAGGACCTGGCCTCAGCTCCGTCTCCAGAGGGTGAGTCTCAGTGACACTTTGAGCCACCGCTCATGCTTGCTCCACACTGGTCTTCTCTCATTGTAGCTGGAGCTGTTGGGCTGGTTCGTCTCCCGATCCCGGTATCTAGGTGGTGCGGTGATCTCTGTTCACGCTGCTGTGGTGGTGATCCTGCTTCCAGTGGTGGTGCTTTTTCTGGGGCTCGTGGCACCACCCAGATTATCTCAGGTCCTGGTGCTATGGTGGAGACTTTTCCAAAAGCGTCACCCTTTTCCTTAATAAATGATGGTAGAATCGAATCGCAGCTGCTATATCAATCGTGTCAACTCCTTAAGCCTACAGTGGCACAGACCTTGTTTGAAGGTACTCGGGAAACACAAGACATTAATAACAATGAAGGAACACACACTCTGTGAGCAAAATCACTACTAGTAATCCATTGCAGCGTTGCTGGGCTATGTGCAAAGTATGTTGTTTTTTTTGTTGTTTTTTTTTAGTCTAAACATATATTGTGTAAACTGAAATATTAATAACTTGTTGTTGGCATACAGCACTTGCTCCTGTAGATTTTCTTATTACTAGTTCTACAAAAAAGAATGATATATTTATTCCAAGGTCCTTATCTAATACATTCAGGAATCACTTTAGAAGGATGAAAGGGTGAGTCAGTCCTACGGTGTTCCAGTTTGTGAGTCGCAAACTGTACGTACAAAGCAGGCGCTAAATAAACTATATGGACACGTTTACCGCTTTCTGAAACGCCGGATTGCGTTTCTTGGCAAACATTAGTTTAAAAAATATTGTGCCGATGTTCGGTTCCAGTTAATGTGCACTGTCTCGCTACCTGCGAAGTCAATGCGCTCGCATCCACCGGCTTCTCTGTTTAATTATATAAGAAGTGGGAGCCGTCGGATTTTCCTGGCCATTAAACATTTTTTATAGCATCTCTTATTTCCTACCCCAGCTAAGGCGCTACCTGACACTTCACCCCGTGCCTCTGTAAAACCCCGCACGAGGAATTCTGTGCAAAACGTTCTCGCGCGCAGTAGTGTTTCCGCCACATGCCTGTGAAAGTGGCTGTGAAAAACAGATACTGAATCAGACGGAAAGTCTGAGGGAAAAAAAAAATCCCCAAACATTGCATGATAGTCTCTAAGCAGTTCCCTCTGTCAAGCAGAAATTTTAGGCTAATAGCCTGTGGCCATCTCTCTCTGCAGTCCACTACCTGCCTTTGTCCTATTAAATCTCTTCGTTCCTCTACCAAAAAAAGCCATCAGTGCACACTTTCGCCAGGCACACAACACCAACCGTCAGTGCACGCTTTCACCAGGCATACACCCCACCAGCCATCAGTGCACGATTCCAACAGGCACACACACATCACCAGCCATCAGTGCACGTTTCCACCAGGCACACACACATCACCAGCCATCAGTGCACGTTTCCACCAGGCACACACACCACTAGCCATTAGTGCATGCTTCCTCTAGACACACACACCACCAGCCATCATCACCAGTCAGTGCATGCTTCCATCATGCACACACACTACTAGCTGTCTGTGCACGCTTCCATCAGACACACACCACCAGCCGTCAGTGCACACTTTCTTCAGGCAGACACACACCGCCAGCTGACAGTGCACATTTTAACAGGCATACACAACACCAGCTATATTTACATGCTTCCACCAGGCACACACACCACTGTTTGTCAGTGCATCCACAAACATCAGGCATCAGACATCCACAAACGTCTAGCATCCACAAGCATCAGACATCCACAAGCATCAGACATCCACAAGCGTCAGACATCCACAAGCATCAGGCATCCACAAGAGTCAGACATCCACAAGCGTCAGGTATGCACAAGCGTCAGGCATGCACAAGCGTCAGGCATTCACAAGCTTCAAGCATTCACAAGCATCAGACATCCACAAGCATCAGACATGCACAAGCGTCAGACATCCACAAGCGTCAGACATCCACAAGCGTCAGACATCCAAAAGCGTCAGACATCCACAAGCGTCAGACATCCACAAGCGTCAGACATCCAAAAGCGTCAGACATCCACAAGCGTCAGACATCCACAAGCGTCAGACATCCACAAGCTTCAGACAACCACAAGCGTCAGTCATCAGACATCCACAAACGTCAGGCATCCATAAGCATCAGACATCCACAAACATCAGTCATTAGACATCCACAAACGTCAGGCATCCACAAGCATCAGACATCCGAAGGCATCAGGCATCCTAAAGCGCCAGGCATCCACAAGCGTCAGGCATGCACAAGCGTCAAGCATTCACAAGCATCAGACATCCACAAGCGTCAGACATCCACAAGCGTCAGACATCCACAAGCGTCAGACATCCACAAGCAACAGACATCCACAAGCAACAGACATCCATAAGCAACAGACATCCACAAGCAATAGACATCCACAAGCAACAGACATCCACAAGCAACAGACATCCACAAGCATCAGGCATCCAAAAGCATCAGACACCCAGAAGCATCAGACATCCACAAACATCAGAGATCCAGAAGCATCAGACATCCACAAGCATCAGACATCCACAAGCATCAGACATCCACAAGCATCAGACATCCACAAGCATCAGACATCCACAAGCGTCAGGCATCCAAAAGCATCAGACATCCACGAGCATCAGACATCCACAAGCATCAGACATCCACAAGCGTCAGGCATCCAAAAGCATCAAGCATCCACAAGCATCAGACACCCAGAAGCATCAGACATCCAGAAGCATCAGGCATCCACAAGCATCAGGCATCCACAAGCATCAGGCATCCACAAGCATCACACATCAGACATCTCAAGCATCAGGCATCCACAAGCATCAGGCATCCACAAGCATCAGGCATCCACAAGCATCACCCATCAGACATCCACAAGCGCTGGGCATCCAAAAAGGGTCTGGCATGCACAAGCATCAGGCATTCACAAGCATCAGGCATTCACAAGCTTCAGGCATTCCCAAGCTTCAGGCATCCAAAAGCATCAAGCATCCACAAGCATCAAACATCCACAAGCAACAGACCTCCACAAGCAACAGACATCCACAAGCAACAGACATCCACAAGCAACAGACATCCACAAGCAACAGACATCCACAAGCATCAGGCATCTACAAGCGTCAGCTATCCACAAGCGTCAGCCATCCACAAGCGTCAGCCATCCACAAGCGTCAGCCATCCACAAGCGTCAGCCATCCACAGGCGTCAGACATCCACAAGCGTCAGACATCGACAAACATCAGGCATCAGACATCCACAAGCGTCAGCCATCCACAAGCGTCAGCCATCCACAGGCGTCAGCCATCCACAAGCGTCAGACATCGACAAACATCAGGCATCAGACATCCACAAGCGTCAGCCATCCACAAGCATCAGACATAACAGCTCTTCTGCCGGGCCTTCCTTCCCTGTCCATTCTCGTCTCTGAGCCCACAGCAGAAGGCGTGCAGTGTATTTTATTTATTTTACTGTCCATTTCAAACTGACTTTGTTGGTCAAAAAAGAATTAACGTCTAACTCGCCCTGACTGGAATCAGACCCCAGATACTTCTTGTTGCACGCAGAAATATGTGGTGTAGTTAACTTGCTGAGGTGCCTTCACTTCATGGCTGGATAGAAAAAAAACTGTAAGGAGGCAGTCAAAACAATGAGCACACTGGTATTCCGGCTTCTCAGCACTCACTGTGCCCGCCCGCTCAGAAAGCACAAAACTGTCAGATAAGACGCTTTGCCTATGTGCAGGAACTAAGATCTGAACTCAGGTTTTGTGCTTTTGGAGCCAGAGGCCACATGTCCGCCTCCTTTTGTTTGGTTACAGTGATTAACATCTGCGAATCATTTGTATTAGTAGCATAACACAGGTGCTCGAGAGGACGCATTGAAATGTTGAATTAAAACTGCACACAGTAAATTCCTCGAATACGGGATGTTTACTGTCGCTATTTATCTATCTATCTATCTATCTATCTATCTATCTATCTATCTATCTATCTATCTATCTATCTATCTATCTATCTATCTATCTATCTATCTATCTATCTATCTATCTATCTATCTATCTATCTATCTATCTATCTATCTATCTATCTATCTATCTATCTATCTATCTATCTATCTATCTATCTATCTATCTATCTATGTAGCTATCTAGCTATCTAGCTATCTAGCTATCTATCTATCTATCTATCTATCTATCTATCTATCTATCTATCTATCTATCTCCCTCACTCTATCTATCTATCTCCCTCACTCTATCTATCCATCTATCGCCCTCACTCTATCTATCGCCCTCACTCTCTCTATCGCCCTCACTCTATCTATCTTTCGCCCTCACTCTATCGCCCTCACTCTATCTATCTATCGAGCTCACTCTATCTATCGCCCTCACTCTATCTATCTGTCTATCTATCGCCCTCACTCTATCTGTCTCTCGCACTCACTCTAGCTATCTATCTATCGCCCTCACTCTATCCATCTGTCTATCTATCGATCGCCCTCACTCTATCTGTCTATCTATCGCCATCACTCTATCTATCTATCTGTCTATCTATCTATCTATCGCCCTCCCTCTATCTATCTATCGCACTCACTCTGTCAATCTATCGCATCACCACAGCATCACTCAGCCCCACCACAGCATCCCCACTCAGGGGCACCACAACATCACTATGCGCTACCACAGCATCACTGAACGCCACAGTATCACTCGTCGCCACCACAGCATCAATCTGTGCAACCATTCAACAACAACTGGTTCAAATATGTCCTCTCAATGTTTCAAGCTTTATTACAAATGTCACAAAAAGATGTTAATATTTCACTTCTGTTCTTGGATTTTCGTCACAATAAAATACACTGAACATAATCTTTACAAAAGTTATTTACAAAAGTTTAAGCTATTGCCATTATAAATTACAATAACTTATTTAGTATTAATTATTTAAAAAAATGTAAAGCCATTGTTATTTGTAATATCAATACATCTAAGTCACGTAAATATAACACATATTGTCACATTTGCATAAGTTAAAACTATTGACATTGTAAATGACAAAGCTATTAATTTCGCTATTTTCAAAACCAACACATAAATGAAAAATGTGAAATTTACAATACCAATAGCTCAAACTTTCCTAATGCGAGACCTATTGCATTGCAAATGCTTGTTTCCTCCCTCGTTAACATCAAGTTGGCGAGCATAAGAGAGGAAAATCCACCTCCAGGCAAGCTTTAGTAGAAAAGCTACTTGAGCGCCAGAAAATTAGCAGCGCCCTTTTGCACAACGCATGGTGCAGTTCAGGCTGATTTTACAAACAAACACCCGGAGCTGAAAATCTAAGCTAACGGCGTGCCCAAACTCACTCCACCACTTGTGAAACTCCGCGTAACGTGGCAGAGTTTTTGGGTCACTTTGCAGAGTTCCACATAGCGGAACTCTGGAAACTCTGCCCAGGCCTAGTCCAGACCCAACTTCGGAATCCAAATTGGCAAGGGTAAAAAATTTGCTTCTCCTCTGTCCAATCCTTAATCCTGTTGCACAGAACTCTTCCTAATGTTTTTAATGTTGAGTCTAATAAGGAAATGGGCCTGTAATAAGTCTGCTGCAAGCGGTCACCCTTCGTGAAGATAAAGACTATGGTAGAGGTTGACCGTGAGGTCAGCAAAGGGGAGTGGACAAGATTGTTAAAAACCTTTGTCAATAATGTAGCCCAGAAATCAGAGTTATGCTTAATAAGAACGATTGGAATTCTGATCTGGCCCAGGGCTTTGCTACCCATACTCTGTTCTAGTGAATCCTGTACTTTGCGAAATAAAACTGTGACTCCCATGCAGCTTGTGACATTTTTTGGACTCCTCTGGGATGACGGCATAACTACATGTAAATTGGGGTTGCTCCAAGCCCAGAGAGGCACTGCAATTTGATTTTCCCCTTCTACTGGGTGGAGGAGCCCACTCTGCACCCTGTCCTCACCCAAGGGCCTCTGCAGCTGCAGACCACTCCACTGGCTGGGTGTGTGAGGGCAGGGCCTGGCTGTGTCCTGTGCCTATAGTGTGTTCCTTCTGAGAGATGGCTGAGGGTTTTGGGCTGGTTCTTTCAGTTACTCCGCCATTAAATATCCTTCCCCAGGATCACCTATGAAAACCTTGTTACGACGTTTAATTCCTCCAGATAGTCAAGTTTGAATGTCTTCTTGGTGCTTTGCCAGGGCCATTTTGCCGACCCCGGTGGGCCGATCCGAGGACCTTACTAAACCATTCAATCAATAGTAGTGATGGGCGGTTTGTAAAAAGGGCAGGGACTTAACCAATGCAAGCATAAGTCCTACACATCCTAGGAATTCATTGTTTATGGGAAATAATTGCAATCCCCAATCCCTAGTATGAACAGAGTTCATGGGGTTACCTGCACCTGACGGCAAAGGGTAGACACACAATGATCCATTCAGTCAAGAAAACATGCAGCCACGGACATCGAAGGACATCACATAACTGCTATTTCACGATCTCAGGTGGATGAACACCACTTGACCCTCTAAGAAGTTAGACACTCACCTCAGGGGGTCGCGTAACTAGTTAGCATCGAGGAGTCTCATTCGTTGTCAGAATTAACCAGACAGATCGCTCCACCCACTAAGAATGCCATGCACCCCTACCCACAGAATCAAGAAAGAGATATCAATCTGTCAATCCTTTCCATGTCCGGGTCGGGTGAGGTTCCCTGTTATTGAGGCAAATTAAGCCACAGGCTGCACTCTTGGAGGTGCTCTTCCGTCAATTTCTTTAAGTTTCAGCTTTGCAACTACACTTTCCTCGGAACCCAGAGACTTTCGTTTCCTAGAAGCTGCTCCACCGTCATGGGAATAGCACTGCCAGATGGCTAGTCGGTACAGCTTATGGTCGGAGCTACAATGCTGTAAGAAAGTACCCATTTTGGATTGGTTAACCACCACTTTTTACGTGCCTCAGATGCATCTTTCACTGAATGTGCACTGGGTACCTGCTAGCCAGATTCCCAGTGCCAGTATTATTTCCCAAAACTGTACCTCTGTTTCTTCAATTGGCATAACTCTGGCACACATATAAGACCTTTGTAAAAGGCACCAGTGTTACCAAGGGCTTTGTGACCAGGGAGAGTCTCTAAGGTCTGCAGGATGTTTTGTGCCAGTCTGAGACCCTTCACCACACAGATGCACACTTCTACAGCAGCCCGCTTTTTTGGTGCAGATAATAGTAAAGAGTCGATCTGGCACACATCCCTGAGTGCCAGGCCTACCAGCACTGCAAGAGGCATAGTTAAATCACCTCTACAGCAGGCCTTTTAGCCCTAAGGCAGGGCACACTCTACCTCATGTGAGAGCATACATCCATGAGCAGATATGCCCCTAGACTGTCTAAGTCAGTTCTTGGACATTATAAGAGCACAGTGAAGCCATGCTGAGTACATGGGCTGTACGCTTTCACTACAAGTTCCACAGCACCATGGTGGCTTCATCGAATCCCAAGATTTTTGGTACCAAACATCTCAGATTAGTGGCCTGCACTAGCCTGCCATCTCTAGACATGTTTCTGACCCCCTGAGTTGGGAGCCCTTTCTCTTGTGGGCCAGAAACCAAGCTGGTTCTGGGTGGAGGTGCTTCACACCTAACCCCAAACAGGAACAGTATACAATTGCAGAGAGCCTCAAAGGTCTCCTGACCTTTATTATGCTAACTAGGACCTCTCCAGCTAGTGGCGATGCCTGACCAAGCCCTACTTTGGCGGTAAGGTCGGTGGGAAAACTAGTAAGCAAGAGAGGTATGTCCCCTCTCAGCCAGGAAATGAAATGAATGAATGAATGAATAAAATGAATGAAATGAAAAGAAAATGTATAAAGCACGGTGGTTACCCTGAGGCGTCCCAGCGCTACAGATAGATGCGAGCTGATGAAAAGGAAAGTTAATCAGGGTAGGAGAACAGTAGAGTTTTTAACTGTTTACGAAAACAAAGCAGATTAGATTCTGATCGCATGTTAAGGAGGAGGGAATTCCAGAGTTTGGAGGCATTGTAAGAAAAGGAGCGGCCTCCACTTCTGAATTTTTTAATCCTAGGGACTGTGAACAGCGAGGTGGAAGCTGATCTGAGGTGTCTTACAGGGTTGTGAGGGGTGGTCTGAGAATGGTTTATGAGTGGATCAGTTTTCCAGTAGACTTGGTGGGAAATACAAAGGGTCTTGAAATCGATTCTACGCCTTACTGGCAGCCAGTGTAAGGATCTCAGACCGGCCTTTATTGGGAGACGCCGGGGGATTTGGAGAAGAGTCTGGGCCACAGCATTCTGCACCACCTGAAGAATGTTGAGAGTGAGTTGGGGGGCACCTAGGTACAGGATGTTTCCGACGTCCAATCTGGATAGGATTAGGCCTTGAACCATTATTTTCCTTGCTTCGAAGGGTAGCACTGGGAGGGTCTTCCGAATTAGCCTGAGAAGGCCGAAGCAGGTTGCTGAGATTTTGGTGGCTTGGGCATTAATGCTGAGGGTTTTATCAAGCCATATACCAAGGCTCTTGATTTTTTCCTTGGGTGAGGGAGGCGCGCCCAGGGAGGGGGGCCAGAGTAATTTAAGAGCCAATGGGGAAGGATTGCCTAAAAACATTAGCTCGGTTTTATCACCGTTCAGTTTCAGGTATGATAGGGTCATCCAGTTCGAAACTTCTTCCAAGCAGGTCCTAAGGTTGTCAGGGTTTGTGTCAAGTTTGTTGAGTGAGACCACCAGCTGGATGTCGTCCGCGTATGTGATGATTTTAATACCGAATGAACGGACTACCTCAGCTAGTGGCCCCATGTAGACATTAAACAGTGTGGGGCTCAAGGATGAGCCCTGGGGGACACCACAAGGAAGAGATTTGCTTGGGGAGATGGAGGAACCCTCAAACACCTGAAAGGAACGGTCAGTGAGAAACGATTCAAGCCAAGAGATGGGCGTGCCCGAGATCCCAATGTTAGTAAGCCGTGAGAGAAGTGAGCTGTGGTTGACAGTGTCGAAAGCGGCACTGAAGTCCAGGAGGATTATGGCCGCTGATCCTCCCTGGTCCAAAATCTTTCGTGCCTCCTCCATCACTGCCAGCAGCGCAGTTTCTGTTCCATGCCTGGGATGAAAGCCGGTTTGGGAGGCATCGAGTAGATGGTTAAATTCGATGAAATCTACCAGAGTGGTATTGGTGAATTTTTCCACTACTTTGCTCATCCAAGGGAGCAGAGAGATGGGCCTGTAGTTTTTTAACTCGGACTGGTCGAGATTAGTTTTTTTTAGGAGGGCCCTAACCATCGCTCGTTTCCAGGGTGGTGGAAAAACGCCTGAGCCTAAGGAGGAATTCAATACATTGAGCACTGTGGGCAGAATGGTGCCGTTGACCATATTCAAAGAACGTGGGGGAGCTGGGTCATTAGGAGAGCCTGATTTGACCTGAGATATTATGGAGTTTAATAGAATGGGGTTGAGCGGCCGGAAGGCTTGTAAGGTGACCGTAGGGTGGGTGTCAGAGGTCAGGGTAGTCGGAGATCGGACGGGGAGGGGAGGGGGCGGGAAAGCAGAATAGATGATTTGAATTTTGTTCGAAAAGAACTCTGCTAAATCGTTGCAGCGGGCTTGTGCATTGCCCGGGTCTAGGGGCTGCTCTGGGCACTTCAGCAAGCTTTTTGCGATCCTGTAGATTTCTTTTGGTTTAGATTCTGCTGTATTGATTTTTTCTGCGAAAAAAATCGATTGGGCCGTTTTGATCTCATTTTTGTATGCTCTGAGCATGAGTCTGAAGTTGTTTTTACTGACAATGGAGAAGTCTAGTCTCCATTTCCTTTCAAGGCGTTTGCACTTGGTTTTTAATTCCCGTAGTGCGGGGGAGTACCAGGGGGCCGTCTTGCAACTTCGCTTAAGATCCATGCCACTTAGGGGGAGTACCAGGTCTAAGGAGTTGGAGATCCAACGGTTGAAGTCCTCATTAGCTGAGGTAGGGTCTGAATTGTCAGGAGATCGGGTGTTCACCAGAGTCGACCGCCAGTCATCCAACGGCAGTTTGGGCCAATTCCTATGCTTAGAGCAATGAGCTTGTGAGGCCAGAAGAGATTTAGAGACCGTCCAAGTGAAGGGAATCAAATAATTATCTGACCATGGGATTGGAGAGGGAGTGAGGACAACCAGTTCTGGGCAATTACTAAATATAGGATCGAGGAGGTGGCCTTTTAGATGAGTTCGATTAGTTACTAACTGGGTCAACTGTAGGGCAGCTAGACTGGCCAGCAAGTGATGAGCAGTAGGGTTGGTGGGGTCGTCAAAATGGATATTAAGATCAACCAAAAGGGTGAAGTTAGCTGGCGTGGTTGCTAGACAAGCTAGTATTGAAGGAAGATTGGAGGTAAAGTCACCCAGGAGTCCAGGAGGGCGATATAAGAGGACTCCAGAGAACGTATTAGTAGGGGAGAATTCTATAACAAATAAGACGCTTTCACAGTCCGGAATAGGGCGACAAGAGCTATGGCACTGAAAAGTGTCCCGAAAGATAATGGCTTCCCGGTTTTACGGTCAAGGCGAGTTATCTAGTACCAAGGAGGGACGGCCTGAACCAGATCAGGATGGAGTCATTGGTGAGCCAGGTTTCAGTCAGAAAAATAATGTCCGGGTCGTGGTCCTGAATGAGAAGATTGATTTCTGAAGAATGCTTTACCATGGATCTACAGTTTAGAAGATACATCTTGTATTTTATTGACGGGGTTACATTAGGTGGCAGTCCCAAAAAGAAAAAAAACGCACCCGGGGCAAGAGGACTGGGGGGAGGCTGGATCTCACGAGTGATCACAGGGTTTTTGAATGTTGGGCCTATGGTCAAGGAGCTTCCCAGAGCTGTATGATATAGGGATTGGAGTGGAAGATGCAGGGTTTATGGCCCCTGGCCCCGGTCGGTCGCGGACGGGCACAGACGGGCTTGCCTTTGGCGTGCCTTTGGCGCGCCCGCTGCGCACGGCCGAGATGATGTAGTCATCTTATGCTGACAGGGATGTGAGCGGCCGTCCAACTGCACCGTCAACCAGAACCTTTCCCTAAGATGGCGACTAAACTTGCAATCAGTTTCCCTCACAGCGCCTAATCGTCCGCAGAGGGAGAGGCCAAAAGAAATATCAGGAAAGGGTAAGTGGGATGTGCAAAGTAAGCAAGCAGATTAATTAAAAAACACACTTTTTAAAATTCGCGCCAAATGCTGCTCCCGGCTTCCGCCTCAGAAGAAATGCGCTCTGTCAGTGATGCGCGCGGGCTAAGAGGGCGACTTAAGTACTGACAGGGGTGGGAGCGGCCGGCCAACTACACCGTCAACCAGAACCTTCCCCTAAGATGGAGACTAAACTTGCAATCAGTTCCCCTCACAGCGCCTAATCGGCTGAAGAGGGAGAGGCCAAATGAAATATCAGGAAAGGGTAAGTGGGATGTGCAAAGTAAGCAAGCAGATTAATTAAAAAACACACTTTTTAAAATTCGCGCTAAATGCTGCTCCCGGCTTCCGCCTCAGGAGAAATGCGCTCTGTCAGTGATGTGCGCGGGCTAAGAGGGCAACTTAAGTACTGGCAGGGGTGGGAGCGGCCGGCCAACTGCACCGTCAACCAGAACCTTTCCCTAAGATGGCGACTAAACTTGCAATCAGTTCCCCTCACAGCGCCTAATTGGCTCCAGAGGGAGAGGCCAAATGAAATATCAGGAAAGGGTAAGTGGGATGTGCAAGTAAGCAAGCAGATTAATTAAAAAACACACTTTTTAAAATTTGCGCTAAATGCTGCTCCCAGCTTCCGCCTCAGGAGAAATGCGCTTTGTCAGTGATGCGCGCGGGTTAAGAGGGCGACTTAAGTACTGACAGGGATGGGAGCGGCCGGCCAACTGCACCGTCAACCAGAACCTTCCCCTAAAATGGCGACTAAACTTGCAATCAGTTCCCCTCACAGCGCCTAATCGGCTGCAGAGGGAGAGGCCAAATGAAATATCAGGAACGGGTAAGTGGGATGTGCAAAGTAAGCAAGCAGATTAATTAAAAAACACACTTTTTAAAATTCGCGTTAAATGCTGCTCCCGGCTTCCGCCTCAGGAGAAATGCGCTCTGTCAGTGATGCGCGCGGGCTAAGAGGGCGACTTAAGTACTGACAGGGGTGGGAGCAGCCGGCCAACTGCACCGTCAACCAGAACCTTCCCCTAAGATGGCGACTAAACTTGCAATCAGTTCCCCTCACAGCGCCTAATTGGCTCCAGAGGGAGAGGCCAAATGAAATATCAGGAAAGGGTAAGTGGGATGTGCAAGTAAGCAAGCAGATTAATTAAAAAACACACTTTTTAAAATTCGCGCTAAATGCTGCTCCCAGCTTCCGCCTCAGGAGAAATGCGCTTTGTCAGTGATGCGCGCGGGTTAAGAGGGCGACTTAAGTACTGACAGGGATGGGAGCGGCCGGCCAACTGCACCGTCAACCAGAACCTTCCCCTAAAATGGCGACTAAACTTGCAATCAGTTCCCCTCACAGCGCCTAATCGGCTGCAGAGGGAGAGGCCAAATGAAATATCAGGAACGGGTAAGTGGGATGTGCAAAGTAAGCAAGCAGATTAATTAAAAAACACACTTTTTAAAATTCGCGCTAAATGCTGCTCCCGGCTTCCGCCTCAGGAGAAATGCGCTCTGTCAGTGATGCGCCCGGGCTAAGAGGGCGACTTAAGTACTGACAGGGGTGGGAGCAGCCGGCCAACTGCACCGTCAACCAGAACCTTCCCCTAAGATGGCGACTAAACTTGCAATCAGTTCCCCTCACAGCGCCTAATCGTCTGCAGAGGGAGAGGCCAAATGAAATATCAGGAAAGGGTAAGTGGGATGTGCAAATTCAGCAAGCAGATTAATTCAAAAACACACTTTTTAAAATTAACGCTAAATGCTGCTCCCGGCTTCCGCCTCAGGAGAAATGCACTCTGTCAGTCCACCAGGACCACCCCTAAGGTGCCCTGAGCTGAAGTGATCCCTTCCTTTGATAATCATCCATATTGTTTTGGAGGATTCTAGCCAATAGGGTTAGGGATATGCCCCCTCCCCAGCGGGAGTGGACATACAAAGAGTGTAGGCATCCTAAAGGTAAGTAGCACTTTGGCTACTACCTCCTAACCGTTGCAAAACCGTGCTACTTACCTGCAAGCAGTACCAATTAGATGGCCCCCTTTCCCCATAGGAAACCATTTGCACCAGATCCTGAGTTTGACCTATGCACCCGCTGCCCCAGTGCCACTGTTGGTGCAGTGCGGTCACTTACCTGAACCTTGACTGGTACTGATTCTTAATCCAAAAGCTCAATATCGTAAATCATTTACTTAACTGCATATTGTTGATTTAGTTTTCCTCACATAGGATAACATTGAACCGATTGAAAAATGCACTGTGTCCACTTTTTACAATGAAAAACAGTGAGATTGCAAAACATAATTTACTGCAACAATCTTTGGTTCTATGAAATAAATATGCAAAAAGTAATCTCTTTACAAAGCATTGGATACTTGTGGGCAGTCATGAAGAGGATGGGCTTTGGACCAAAACTCATACAGGCCGTAAAAGCACTCTACCTTAATCCCTCGGCCTGTGTCTCTATAAATGGTCAATTAACCGAGCAACTGGAGATATCACGAAGCACCAGACAGGGTTGCCCCTGCTCCCCTCTGCTGTTTGCCCTGTACCTGGACCCCTTTATTAAACAGATTGAAAGCAACCATAACATCCCACCGATAAGTTTCCAAGGCTCCAAAACAAAAATCTTAGCATATGCAGATGACTTGGCCATTACATCACCAGATCCCTTAAAAGCTATAACTGGATTAGAACACGAGGCAAAAAAGTTTGGAAAGATCTCTGGTTACACTCTTAATAAAAATAAGACACAGATAATAACTAACAACAAAATCTCCTGGGCCGATCACAGGGTGGTAGCTAAAGCTAAATATTTAGGAGTATTTATTTCTTCTAATCTCGACGAAGTTGTTTCCAATAACCTACACCCGCTCGCCACACAAACCAGGAAAGCACTGAAACAAATAAATAACCTTCACCTCACTTTAGTTGGCAGATGCAACGTCGTAGAAATGACCTATTTTCCCAAACTTCTATATTTTTTCCAGACAATACCCTTAGAATTTAGTAAAGCTAATCTTATGAAATTCCAACAAATCTACAGACAATTTATTTGGGCATATTCACAACCCAGGAGGGCACTCAGACAACTATGCCTGTCTAAAGAGCGAGGCGACTGGTCCTTTCCCATCATCACTTTGTATTACTGGGCCACGGTCATGCAATACAGTACTGAGGTAACTAAAGAACGTCCTGACGTGTACCCTACAGTGTTGCCCTCTCCATTTAAACTACTGGTGGGGGAACACCACTGGGGGTGTCTGTTACGAGAAACTACCTTTGGATACTTTAAACGGGTCAGATTCAAGACCCTGCTCAACTC
Organism: Lissotriton helveticus; assembly: GCF_964261635.1. Taxonomy (NCBI): domain Eukaryota; kingdom Metazoa; phylum Chordata; class Amphibia; order Caudata; family Salamandridae; genus Lissotriton; species Lissotriton helveticus. The sequence continues at coordinate 450,867,577 of NC_136061.1, forward strand.
GTTTAAAGTATTTCGAAGCATTCGCAGATACCTTGGTATAGGCAGATACAACCATTATTCTCCTATTCTAAATACTAGTAACCTCCCTGATATTTTCGGAAGGGCCTACTTCTCTGACTGGTATAGGGCAGGTATTAGAAAATTAGGTGACTTAATTACCAGTGAGGGAGGTATCCCCTTCCCTGTCATTGTAGATAAATCCAGCCTCAAGAAAGAGGACGCTTTTAAATATCTGTCCATCTACGACTTTCTCTCTAGGAAGGTAGGGGGTACCTCTGGCTTTATGGAGGTTGAATTTCTTAATGTCCTTCAGAAACCACTGACCCCCCGAATTGGTCTACTATACAGCATCCTAAATAGACAGACTCCTGACGATTTACAAACTATTGCAGGCAAATGGTCTATCAAACTTGACTGTCTTGGAACGTTTTCTTTAATTCACTTACCCTCTCACGAAATATTTTACTGTCTGCTAAACTACAAGCTCAGCACTTTAAAACAATTTTTTTCTTGTATATGACTCCTAGCAAAATAGCAAAATGGGGTTCCGGCCAAGGCACTCTCTGTCCTAGATGCGCTGAATTCTGGGCCAACTCCATACACATATTTGCTGCCTGCACAAAACTCTCATTTACTTTGAACCGAATACGGGGGTTTCTAAGAGAAGTCACCTCTCAGCCAATAACCCTGAACCATACTACCATTGTGCTTGGGACACAAACAGAAGCTCCACACCTGAAGAGGGAGGGCCTAACGTTTATAGCAATGGCCGTTTGGTGGATCTGTGTTGCTACAGCCTGGCTAGACCCAGAGCCACCATCTTTCTCTCAATGGCTTGCCAGATTTATGGCTACTTATCACCTGGAAATAGCAGTATATGCAAAAAAAGGACGTAAGAGTCGGAGAAAGGGCACTGAGGTGTGGGAAAATTTAACTAACTGGTTGACTCTGTCCGACTAGCCTGGGTACTTCTGTTTTCTCTTTTTTTTTTTTCTTTGTATTATTCGGTGCCCGACCTCTCGGTCAATCTTCTCTGCATCTTTCTATGTCTGCTTCTTTCTTTCCATTCTTTTTATTTTTTGTTTGTTCTCTCTTTATTTTTATTTTTTCTCTATTTTTTTTCTCATTATTCTCTCTCTTTCCTTTCTGTGTGCCCTATATTCCACGTTTCGCTGTAATCTTTTTTTTCAATGTTACAGGTGGGTGGGGGGAGACAGGGGGGGGGGGGCGACAGACCTTCAATGTAAATTTGTATGTTTACTCACTTTACAATTTGAAAATAATAAAAAAACAAAAAAAACAAAAACAAAGCATTGGTCTCGGATTTAGTCATTGAGTGTGGGTAATCATTTCTTGACTGTTTATGAACAACAAAGCTTAACACAGCCCTCTGATAAGCTTAGCTGCTTGCCCACACTACCACAAAAGAGAGCATTAGTATTATCTACTTTAGCCTCTGTAAAGTCTCTGAGTGTCCTCGGAGCACACTATACCTTACTTGGGTATAGTACATACAGAGCCAGCTTCCTAAATTGGTGGATTAGGGGTGGGGTCTACACCTTTGCATTTGCTATACCACTCTGACAAAAATGACCAGAGGAATACACTACAACATTGCGTTTCAATTTAAATGTATTTTAAAGCTTAAAAAGTCTACTATATTTTTAGGGTAAAAGTGCCGAGAGATTTTTTGAGTCCTTTTAAAAAGACTGCAACTTTAGTGAAATAATGAATGCAGAGAATATGGCTGTGGAACTCAACCTGACCCATTACCTCCATCTTGGCATGAAGGAGCGAAGAAATTTCAAATGCCTCCAATCCAACCAAGGTTAAGCTCCAGGAACTCTTGGCCGAATGTTCTAAGGAACACCACTCTGAAGTGTAGGACCTCCTTGCAGAACAAGAAAGTAGTGATGAGGGGGATCATTCCTAACCTTCTCACCTAGACAGAGAAGATGTGGCTCCTGCATCCATCTTTCTAAGAGTAGTGCAAAGGGTACCTTGCTTCCACACAGGTTGGTCAGACTCCCCAAGCATCATTCAGAACAGTCTCAATGAGGAGGACATCCTTTTAGCAAGGATGGCTCATAGAATTGTTTGGACAAGGTTGTCAGGGCATGCCCAGACGTGGGTCCCTTGCTCACTTTGCCACTGAATTCAAGCTAGCCTGGCTGATGAGGGCTGTTAGCCCGAAACCAGTCCTATGATGCTTGTTTCCGGTCCAGGTAAGACATGGCTTGGCAGTTCGGGCTGGACAGTACCCATGAGGCACAGGGTCAAGACTGATTTGCATATAGCTGTGTCTGAACTGGGGTGGCGAAGTGAGCTAAAGAACGATGATGGATTCAACCCAGATCTGTGACTGGGGGTGAGTGTCTGAAATGTTTCAGCGCTCCGTCCATCATCTCCTTGTGTTTGCTTGGCTCGTAGAATAGCCCTGGTGTATAGAATCCTGGCTATAGAAAGGGAAAGAGCAGATGTGTGCCTAGCTGCAATATAATTCCTACGGACTAAGATAACTCGTATAACCCTAAAATCTCCAAAGGGATTGTCCCCTAATATGAGGAACGTGATGACTTCCCAACATGGTTCACAGCCTTTGAGAGGGCCTGTGAAATAAGAAAAGTGAGGAAGTCACACTGGGGAGCATTGCTTTGGGAACTGTTCACTGGTAAGTGCAGAGATCGACTTCTGACACTCACTGGGACAGATGCTGTGTCCTATGACCTCATGAAGGGCACCCTGATTGAGGGCTTTGGACTACCTCTGAAAAGTATAGGATCAGGTTCAGGTGGGCACACAAAAACACAAGTCTGTCCTGGGTTCATTTTATAGACAACTAACTGAAAACACTAGATGGCTGGTTAACTGTAAGTGAAGTGCATGAGTGTGATGGGCTTTGTAATCTTTTTATGAATGAACACATTTTATGTAATTGCATTAATGAAAAGTTGCATCAGTATCTGGTATACCTAGGTCCAATTTCTCCCCAAAATGGGGAAAGAAGGAAGACCACTGGTCATGACTAGGGTGACCAAGACCGTCACTGGGGGTTAACAAAAGAAAGGGGTTACAAAACCTCCTCTGGGGAAAGGGGGTGAACATACTAAGGATAAAAGTAAAGAGCCTTCTAAAGACCCCCAAATCCCTGCAGAGGAGGATGGGTCCCAGAACTCTTCCCAATCCAACAATGTGTGCAAGGTGTAAAAACGTTGATTACCAAAAAGGCCTGGTGTTACAACTGTAAACAGAAGGTACTCAAAACTGGAGGCCCTGCCTATCTAAAAAAGAATACCCCTAGTACTCATCTAGCTAACACTGGTATAGGGCGTCTCCAGGTGGGATCAACAGGGTACCCACAGCAAATCAAGGTTCACACTGAGGTTATTTTAATCTCTGAGGGTGGGGTTGATTTAGCAACTCTTGCTGACTAGTTCCCTAATATGAAAAAATTCAGACCGCAACCTTTGCTTAATGGGATTAAGGAAGAAGCCTTTAGGGATACAGGTGCAAGTGTCACCATGGTTACAGAGAAATCGGTTCCCCCAGGACAGTACTTAATTGGATGAACAAACCCCGTCACCAATGTTGATAATGTAACTAAGGTTCACAGCCCGGGTACTTTTTCAGGAAATTGATGAAGAGGCCCAGATGGTCCACAATTGCCTGCACATTCGTCACTTATGTGTGCTCCCTCTTGCGGTACAGGTGTGATGTAGCTACTTGAGACAAAAGGTGCACCCAAGTGGAGTCCATTGCCCCCAGCACATGTGGAAATCCTGAAATGGCATAAAAGGCTTGCTTGTTCTCCTGGTGTTGCTGTACTGTGTTGTGGAAGTAGAGGTACTGGAGTATGAGGCTTCTGATGGCATCCATGACAGAGCAGAGGAACATAGAGAAGGATGCCTGTGATACTCCTGCAACTCTGTGGTGGGTTGGAAAGTTCCAGATGCCAGCCTGTAGCTTGGCCTGTGGATGGATATTGGTGCACCGCTGCAATGCTGGCTGCATGTAGGCTCCCTCCTGAGCCTGTAATGAGCAATGAAATCCTCCTCCGTGAGCTCAATGATGGTAATACTCTGACAGTATGTCTGCTCCCTTCTCCTGCGCTGCCTTCATGGTGATGGTGGTGGTGATGGTAGAGGTAGTGATGATGGAGGTGGTCTTCTTAGTGACCAGAGCTGCAGTATGACTAGGGCCATGGTCCTTGAGTTTGCTAGACTGATTTGTGTATGCTCTGCTTTTATATGAGTGGACACGCGTCATTTTTCCGCCTGGTTTGCTGTAGCAGTACATTTTTGCCACTTTTGGAACTTTGCATGTCTTTTGCCAAACTAGCATAATTTTACTGTTTCATTGTAAATACAGCAGCATCAGTTTTGCATGGCTTTTTACAGGCGAATGCCTACGTTGCACATCATTATCGCTATCTTCCAGATCTGATTCAGTGAAAAATAGGCACAGGAGTGGTAAAGGTGATGCTAAAGACTTCTAGTGTCCCTTTGTAAATATGGCGCTATTAAAGTGCTGCCTCTTCGTAAAAGAAAATTATGCACCGGTGGTGCCAGCTCCTTGTAAATATGCCCCACAGTTTAAACACACAAGGATGAATGAACACATTTTAAAAGTATACATAATGATAGGAAAAAAGAATTTGTAAAGTAAAGTTTTGGTCGACCTGCAATGGCACACCAAGTACACTTCATCATGCTGTTTCAATACAGATTATTCATGAAGAGTTTGTCATACTGACTGATTCAGGAGAAGTGCTTAGAACAGACTTCATCCTACTGTTTTAGGATAAGTTCATAGTGTAGAGGTCATCGTACTGTTTCAGGATAAGTGCTAAGTGTAGAGTTTATCCTACTGTTTTAGGATACGTGCATAGTGTAGAGTTCATGGTACAGTTTAAGGAGAAGTTCTTAGTGTAGAGTTTATCGTACTGCTTTAGGACAAATGCATAGTGTAGAGTTCAGCGTACTGTTTCAGGAGAAGTGCTTAGTGTAGAGTTTATCGTATTGTTTTAGGATAAGTGCATAGTGTAGAGTTCATCGTACTCTTTCAGGCTAAGTGCATACTGTTGAGTTCATTGTATTGTTTCAGAATAAGTGTTTAGTGTAGAATTCATCGTACTGTTTCAGGATAAAAGCATAGTGTAGAGGTCATCCTACTGATCCAGGAGAAGTGCGTAGTATAGAGTTCATTGTACTGTTGCAAGAAACATGCTCAGTACAGAGTGCATCTTACTATTTCAGGAGAAGTGCACAGTGTAGAGTTCAATGTACTGTTTCAGGAACTGTGCTCAATGGAGAGTTCATCTTGCGGTTTCAGGAGAAGTGCATAGTGTAGAGTTCATCTTACTGTTTCTGGATAGGAAAATAGTGTAGAATTTAACTTACTTTTTCATCATAAGAGCATACTGTATAGTGTATCATACTGTTTCAGGAGAAATGCATAGTATGGATTTTATTGTACTGTGGTAAGAAGCATTCTCAGTGCAAAGTTTAGCTTACTGTTTCAGGAGAGGTGCACAGTGTTGAGTTCATTGTACTGTTTCAGGAAGCATGCTCCTTGTAGAGTTCTTCATACTGTTTCAGGGAAAGCGCATAATGTAGAGTTCATCGTACTTGTTGGACCTGGCCCTTTTTCCTTGCACTTTATCGCTTTTGTGGGAATCAACATGTCATGTGGATGTATTTCAAATGCAAATGTTAAATGCGGTGCAATGGTGTATGCAGGTTTATTTTGACCATTATGTGAAATGTCATTTTTAAGAAAGACGCCATTTCTGTCTGCTTGTGCCGCCTCCCTGAGGTGGGTTGGCGGCCTAGTGTTTAAAGCGAGAAGGTGCTCTACACTTTGCCCTCAGTGACAGTTGAGTCTGAAACTGCCAGGGACTTTCTAGAACCTTCCAGTCCTTTCTGGTAAGTGGGTGGAGGGGTGTATATGTAGAGCAGTAGAGCTGCCATGTTCTCAGACTGAGCGTGGACTCGACTGAGAGGTGACACTCTGCCAGGAGGTTCCACCGCAAGGGCCTTTGTGCTGGCCCCTAAGCCTATCTGTATCCCACTGCTGTCCACAGGGGCAGTGAGAGCCTTTGCTGGAGTGAAGACTGCTATGTCAGGAGGAGTTCCACTTTATGAGTGATGACTGCTTCTAAGATCTGCTGTGCTGTAGTGATGAGTGCCCACTGTCTGCTGATCTTGCCCAGTCTTGCCTGCCTGCTCTACTGCCCTAGCGCCTCGTGAGCGCTATACTTTGACTGCCTGCACTCCAAGGAGGTGAGGAACGTGGGCGCTACTCCCATGGGTGGGACCCTGGAACTGTGAGTCACCTAGCGCCTGGTGAGCGCCATATTTAAAGTGACTGTGCTGCTCTGCCTGCACTCTAGCGCCTGGTGGGCACTGTTTTCCTGATTACCAGAAAAGGTACACTATCTTCCGTCCCTGAAGCTTCTAGTGCGAGCTAGTGCCTCGCAAGCGCTATATTTCAATTCCCCTGCGTGTGTGCTGCATTGGGGTGCGGCCAGAGTGCCATATGCGCATTGACTGTGCTCTGCTTGCTGCCAAGGCGCTACAACTGCGCTCAGGAGAAGAGGAGCTGACGTCTGCAGCGCCGGGATTCTAAAGTGCTACGAGGAAATCCTGGCGTGTGGGATTCCCCCCTGCCTGCTTGGTTGACTAGGGGCAGCTGCAATATTGTGGGGTACTCTTAATTGCAGAGTCCAGAAGAGGGACTCCAACACCCCAGTGTTCTTTTGGGGGCAGTTTTGAAGTTAGTAGCCCCCGAGGGGGGCTCCCAGGACACAGTGGGCCAATTCTCCTGGTATTCAACACAGCTGCACCCCAGAGAGAGGGCGGCTGCACAACAGTGGGCATCTTTACTCTTAGAGTCCCGGAAGAGGGGCTCCATTCCCCAGGCGCTGTGGCGCCAAAGGTTAACCTGCAAGGCGGATGGCACTTATAATGTGTGCCGCTTTCCCTCAATGACTCCATTGCAGTTAATGTTTTATGCCCCTCCTAATCTGACTTACGCTAATGTGGTGATCCTAGTGCATTTATGCTAATGTGTCAATGCTAACGCTTTTATGCTTATTGCATTGCTGCTGATGTCCAATGCAGTGAGGTTGATCTATGCACGTTGTGATTAATGCCTAGTGACAGTATTGCCCCCATGCTAATTGTGTTTCATGCCTGCATGCCTCATGTGAGATGCTGCATGCCAATGCCCTTCCCTAGTGCTGGCACTGATTGCTAATGTGTTGCTCATGATGACGCCTACATGGTAAGGGGGCTTAGGCTGGTCTTGTATATAAGGTGTTCTTGTGCCTATGATAATGCCATGATGTTTACCTTTCATGCCTAATGCTTTGATCTTAAGGATGAAGCCTTTAGGAGCACATTTTCATGCCTAATGCTTAAGGTTTCTTTTCTTCTAAGGCTACAGCGTTGGTGTTCTGTATACTGTGCCTAACCTGATGTTTCCATTCCAGGCCTACGGCAGTGGTGATTTATGCGCATGATTTCTGTCAAATGTGTTTTCATGCCTATCGTCAGGTTATGATGTGCAGAGACTAGGCCTGCACTCTTGTGTTCATGCTAAAGCTTTTATGCCCAATGTGCTACTCGTGTTTTATACCTGCCACTCTTATGCCTAAGGTTATGCTTTCACCCTGATGAGGTCGCCTCTATGGCCACAGGTTTATGCCTAGTGCTAATGTGGTATACGTTTTAGGGTCAGGCCCATCGGGAAGCATTGCTAGGTTAATTATTCTACCAGTAGGTATTGACTGATTACCTTTATTATTGCTGATGGACTTTACATTTATACAAAAACAAAGGAAGAGTGTCCGTCAGTAAGGCGTGAGTGTGATCGAGATAGCACGTATTAATATGAGGCCAGCTGTAGTTGGTCAGAAGGCTGGGCTAACTTTCAAGAAAAAACTCATTATTTCTTCAAGAAACCCTCACTCACCCTAGTGGTGACATGCTTCATCATCGGGTCCACTAGGGAGATCGAGTGGACCCGATGATGAAGCATGTCACCACTAGGGTGAGTGAGGGTTTCTTGAAGAAATAATGAGTTTTTTCTTGAAAGTTAGCCCAGCCTTCTGACCAACTACAGCTGGCCTCATATTAATACGTGCTATCTCGATCACACTCACGCCTTACTGACGGACACTCTTCCTTTGTTTTTGTATCTATTGATTGGGGACTAAGAGTGCCCTTGAACCCTGTCTCTCCCTTTGTTGATCGGGACTTTACATTTATTCTAGTTGTGATGGCGATGGTTCTGGCAGCAGCCCGATTGGCGCTGCACTGTATATAATCCCCTGTAAATATTGACCTGGCGCCAGCTGGCGCAGGGCAGAGGTTACTGTGATTATCCTGTGCTTTACATAATACAAAAGTTATTCTTTCATAACATTGTGTAGCGCCTCCTTGTAGTGTGCCTTGTGTGTCGCCTGTGTGTGCTGCGTGGATGCTTTACACATTTTCTCCGGAGTATGGCCCACCTGCTCTGCACCACGCTACCCGTGCATAACAGTACTGTTTCAGGAAGTATAGATAGTATAAAGTTTAAGGGACTGATTCAGGACATATGCTTAACGTAGAGTTGAGCATAATCTTTAAGGGGACATGCTGTGCCTAGAGTTCATCATACTTTTTCAGGGCATGAGCTTAATGCAGATATCACCGTACTGTTCTAAAATACGTGCTTAGTGTAGAGTTCATCGTACTGTTTCTAGACACATTATTAGTATAGAGTTTGTTGTACTGCTTAGTGTAAGGTTTGTTATTCTGTTGAGGGGACAATTGCTTAGTGTAGAGTTTATTGTACTGTTTCAGACATGCTTAGTGTAGAGATAATTTAATTACACTGTAATGCTTAAGACATATGTTTAGCGATACTTAGTTTAGTTGTACTTAGCCCGAATTGTATCCAACTATTTCTGGACTTGTTCTTAGTATAGAGTACATTGACTGTTTCTGGAGGCTTTCTTAGTGTAGAATTCATCTGACTGTTTCTGGATGCATTCTTAGTGCAGAGTTCAACAAACTGTTTCTGAACACGTTCTTAGTGTAGATATCTCCCATTTACTCTTAACTCTTCTTACAGATGAGAATCACATTTTCTAGGGCATGTACCTGACTGTGTTCCATAAATACTTGGGGCTTTATTTATGAAAAGTGTTGCATCGCTGCTGTAAAACAGCAATGCAACACTTGTCAGTGAGCCCTCCTTGCGTCACCATGGATGCTCCGTATTTACTGTATAGTGCTCCACCTCACAAGGATTGACAGATACATCAGGAATCCTTATGTATCTGTCGGCACTAAAATATAGCATTGCTGGAGTGTGTCTGGAAACAGACACAACTCCAGCAATGTGTCCTTTCACATGGGGCAAATCCCATGTCAAAAGGCCTGTGTCACTCCTTTAGCCTGCTTCAAGCAGGCATAAGGATTAGACACAGTGAGGCCGTAGAAGTGTCACAGGGAAATCCTATAGGTTTCACTGCAACACTTCTACAAGACAGAACCCCCACCCTGAATACATTATCCATGAGGCAGGTATAATATAGCGCAGGGGTTTACAAAGTGACGCATCTACCTAGATGCATCAGTTTGTAAATATGGCTCAATGTGGCACATTTTTTACACCACCAAAGCATCACAAAATGTGACACAACAGCGGCGTAAGGGCCTCATAAATATGGCCCTTGAATTCTAAGAAAATGCATGCACTGTTCTTGTGAAGTCTGACAACTTTCAGCAATAAATACTTCCAGAAATCTTGCAACCTTGGCATGTCTTGTTGCAGCCCTGTGATTGGGCCAATACTCCTACCTTAAGGCACATAAAGGGCATTAGGTACAGATGTAGAAATATCTGGGGCCCTATTACATGAAGTGAATGGCATCTGCGTCAACTTTGTGAGTCCCCAGGGAACTTTGGTTTTACAGACGAGACCACAGCTGCTTGTGCTTTCCCATCTGTAATACAGATAGGGCCAGCTCTATCTCAAGAGGGTATTCCCTTATGTGTATGGGGGTGTGCCCCATGCAAATGAGAGAGTCTCTTTGTCTAGGCCACTGGGCCGTATTATAGAGACATGCACAAAGGCAAAGAAGCCGAACAGAAGGCACACTGACATTGAGACCCATAAAGGTGGTACACTGTAAGTGTGCTCCTAGAGGTAAGTCCTCAGAAGGGTTGTAAAAGACAGGAGCATGCATACCCAGGTACCCACATATAGGTCACTGACTGCACCTGCCTGCAAGGGGATCTTTCTCTTCACTTGAAAGCGCAGGTGGGTTGTAGCCTGCATAGTGAAACAGCAGCAGTGAGTGGTGAGTCTTTCATGCTTTCTGTGGGTGGTACTGGGGTACAGAAGCCAGAGTGAGTCAATCCCAGAAACAAGTGCACGCAGAGAGAAGGGTGTGAGCTGAGGCTGTTCTGTACATGATGTATGCAAGGCAGAGGACATGTGCTTTCATGTTGTTTATAACATGTACAGACATGCACTGTGCAGTCAGAGACATGGGTGTGAGTTGAGGCTCCTATGTACATGATGTATAAACAGACAGGGGACACATGGACACAACACAACAGTGTAGTTGCAAGCAGACCAACATGTGCCTTCAGGATGTGAATAACATGTCCAGATACACCCTTCTCACCTAGAGACAAGGGTGTGAGCTGAGGCTCCTTTGTACATGATAAATACACAGACAGAGGACACAGGTGGTGTTACTCACTGACACAACACAACAGTGTAGTTACACGCAGACCAACCTGTGCTTTCATGTTCTGTATGACATGTACAAATACAAACTATGGAGCCAAGAAAAAGAGTGTGAGACGAATCTCCTCTGTACATAATGCATACAGAGACAGGGGGCGCAGGTCGATGCTCACTCACTGACACAGCACAACAGTGAGCTTACAAGCAGACCAACATGTATCACTATATTGTCTATAATATGTACAGACACACACTGTGCAACCAAAGACCAGAGTGTGAGCTGAGGCCATTCTGTAAATGATGCATACACAGACAGAGGATACAGGGAGGCCAGGGGTATGAGGCTGTCAGTATTGGATTACTGGATTGTTTCAGCGATATTGGATTGTGTTAGCAGTGTAGGATTGTATCAGCAAAATGGGATTGTGTTGGAACTGGCACTTTCTGGTTGCCTGAGGGGATGCCCTAGTTAGGCAGAACTTTTGACTCTCATCAGGGGCAGTTGATTTCACTCACTGTATATCCTGTACTCACCCTTGATAGGTTGGCACTGAGCAGTCAGGCTTATCATTGTGGCAACGTGGAAAGCATTCGAACAGCACTTACTCTCAAGAAATATATTGAACTGAAGAAGGGTGTTACCCAGAAACCTGTCCTAGGATGCTTCTTTCTGGTTCAGGGAAGAGCTTGTCAGTTCGGGCTGAACTGTTTCAATGAGGCACAGGGTCAAGACTGATTTGCATATAGCTGGGTCTGAATTGAGGTGGCAAAGTGAACTAAAGAATGATGATGGATTCAACCCAAATCTCTGACTGGGGTTGTCTGAAATGTTTCTGTACACCATGCATCATCTCCTTGTGTTGCTTTGTTCGCCCTAAATTGGCAGGGTATTCCCAGACGTGGGTCCCTTGCTCACTTTGCCACTGGATTCAAGCTAGGCTGGATAAAGAAGGGTGTTACCTAGAAACTGGTGCTGGGATGCTTGTTTCCGGTTCAGGGAAGCCCTGGATTGTCAGTTTCGGCTGAACTGTTCCCATGAGGAACAGGTTCAAGACTGATTTGCATATAGCTGGGTCGGAATTGAGGTGGCAAAGTGGGGCTAAATAATGAAGATGGATTCAAACCGGATTGGTGACTGGGGGTGTCTGAAACGTTTCAGTGCTCCATTAATCACCTTCTTGTGTTTGCTTTGTTCACCCTAAGTTGGCAGGGTATGCCAAGACGTGGGTCCCTTGCTCACATTGCCACTAGATTCAAGCTAGGCTGGCTGAAGAAGGGTGTTACCTAGAAACTGGTCCCAGGATGCTTGTTTCCGGTTCAGGGAAGACCTGGCTTGGCAGTTTCGGCTGGACTGTTCCCATGAGAAACAGGGTCAAGACTGATTTACATATAGCTAGGTCTGAATTGAGGTGGCAAAGTGAGCTAAAGAAAAATTATGGATTCAACCCAGATCTGTTACTGGGGGTGTCTGAAACGTTTCAGTGCTCGGTCCATTATCTTCTTATGTTTGCTTTGTTTGCCCTAAGTTGGCAGGGTATGCCCAGATGTGGGTCACTTGCTCACTTTGCCACTGGATTCAAGCTAACTTGGCTGAAGAAGGGTGTTACCCAGAAACCAGTCCCAGGATGCCTGTTTCCGGTTCAGGGAAACCTGGCTTGGCAGTTTGGGCTGGACTGTTCCCTTGATTCACAGAGTCAAAACTGATTTGCATATAGCTGGGTCTGAACCTAGATGGCAAATTGAGCTAAAGAATGATGATGTATTCAACCCAGATCTGTGACTGGAGGTGAGTGTCTGAAACGTTTCAGTGCTCTGTCCATCATCTCCCTCTGTTTGCTTTATTCACCCTAAGTTGGCATGGTATGCCCAGACGAGGGTCCCTTGCTCACTTTGGCAATGGATTCAAGCTAGCCTGGCTGAAGAAGAGTGTTACCTAGAAACCGGACCCAGGAAGCTTGTTTCCGGTTAAGGGAAGACCTGGCTTGGCAGTTCAGGGTGGACTATTCCCATGAGGGACAGGGTCAAGACTGATATGCATATAGCTGGGTCTGAACTGAGGTGAGGAAGTGAGCTAAAGAATGATGATGTATTCAACCCAGATCTGTGACTGGGGTTGAGTGTCTGAAATGTTTCAGTGCACCGTGCATCATCTCCTTGTGTTGCTTTGTTCGCCCTAAATTGGCAGGGTATTCCCAGACGTGGGTCCCTTGCTCACTTTGCCACTGGATTCAAGCTAGGCTGGCTAAAGAAGGGTGTTACCTAGAAACTGGTCCTAGGATGCTTGTTTCCTGGTCAGGGAAGACCTGGATTGGCAGTTTTGGCTGAACTGTTCCTATGAGGAACAGGGTCAAGACTGATTTGCATATAGCTGGGTCGGAATTGAGGTGGCAAAGTGAGCTAAAGAATGATGATGGATTCAAACCAGATCGGTGACTCGGGTTGTCTGAAACGTTTCAGTGCTCCATCGATCATCTCCTTGTGTTTGCTTTGTTCACCCTAAGTTGGCAGGGTATGCCAAGACGTGGGTCCCTTGCTCACTTTGCCACTGGATTCAAGCTAGGCTGGCTGAAGAAGGGTGTTACCTAGAAACTGGTCCCAGGATGCTTGTTTCCGGTTCAGGGAAGACCTGGCTTGGCAGTTTCGGCTGGACTGTTCCGATGAGAAACAGGGTCAAGACTGATTTAAATATAGCTAGGTCTGAATTGAGGTGGAAAAGTGAGCTAAAGAAAGATGATGGATTCAACCAGATCTGTTACTGGGGGTGTCTGAAACGTTTCAGTGCTCGATCCATTATCTGCTTGTGTTTGCTTTGTTTGCCCTAAGTTGGCAGGGTATGCCCAGATGTGAGTCACTTGCTCACTTTGCCACTGGATTCAAGCTAACTTGGCTGAAGAAGGGTGTTACCCAGAAACCAGTCCCAGGATGCTTGTTTCCGTTTCAGGGAAAACCTGGCTTGGCTGTTTGGGCTAGACTGTTCCCTCGATGCACAGAGTCAAAACTGATTTGCATATAGCTGGGTCTGAACTGAGATGGCAAATTGAGCTAAAGAATGATGATGTATTCAACCCAGATCTGTGACTGGAGGTGAGTGTCTGAAACGTTTCAGTGCTCTGTTCATCATCTCCCTGTGTTTGCTTTATTCACCCTAAGTTGGCATGGTATGCCCAGACGTGGGTCCCTTGCTCACTTTCGCAATGGATTCAAGCTAGCCTGGCTGAAGAAGAGTGTTACCTAGAAACCGGACCCAGGAAGCTTATTTCCGGTTCAGGGAAGACCTGGCTTGGCAGTTCGGGCTGGACTATTCCCATGAGGCACAGGGCCAAGACTGATTTGCATCTAGCTGGGTCGGAACTGAGGTGGCGAAGTGAGCTAAAGAATGATGATGTATTCAACCCAGATCTGTGACTGGATTTGAGTGTCTGAAATGTTTCAGTGCTCTGTCCATCATCTCCTTGTGTTTGCTTTGTTTGCCCTAAGTTGGCAGGGTATGCCCAGCAGTGGGTCCCTTGCTCACCTTGCCACTGGATTCAAGCAAGCCTGGCAGAAGAAGGGTGTTACCCAGAAACCGGTCCTAGTATGCTTGTTTATGGTTCGGGGAAGACCTGGCTTGGCAGTTCGGGCAGGACTATTCCCTTGAGGCCCATGGTCAAGACTGATTTGCATATAGCTGGGTCTGAACTGAGGTGGCGAAGTGAGTTAAAGAATGATGATTGATTCAACCCAGTTCTGTGACTGGGGTGAGTGTCTAAAACGTTTCAGTGCTCTGTCTATCATTTCCTTGTGTTTGCTTTGTCTTCCCTCAGTTGTCAGGGTATGCTGTGCCACGATCGACAAAGCTGGTCATGAGGGATCTTGCAACCGGTGAACTGCCCACCTCCAAAAAGACGCTTATGCGCGCTGAGGTCCCGCGATGCAGTGGCTCTGCACCAGGCAATTTGGTCTCCAGGCACAATGGCACAATTTGTAGTTTCACACTCACACCGTACCACCAGTTGGATGGGACACAGCAGATGATGTGAGTACTTAGGAGGACTCCGCCCTCCAGTTGTCACAGTAGATGGTGTGGGTCCCTCAGGGAGGTCTTTGATGTTCCTGAGACCTCCACAATGAACAGGGGGCAAGCCAACAAGCCTTTTTAGAGCACACGTAAGGGTGCAACACAGCAGCAGGCAGGTCAGCCAAAATTCAGATATTTGCATTTGTCCCATTTCAAGGCCAGTAATACTCTTTGTGCACCACAGAATACTCTAGCAGTGTGCACCACTGGTCCCTCGTCTCTACAAGTGTATGTCTGCCCTGCTGAAGATATACTGGAGTGTGCCTTTGAAGTAGTGGTGGTTATGGGACTTTCCTTTGAACCACAGATGTCTCCCCTAAATTGAGGCTGTGGAATGCAGATGATAATCAAAAGTTCAAAAAAAACTTTATTCGGTTTTTGATTCAAACCAGAAAAGTCACACGTAATAAGAACAATGTACGTGACAGTGCATATGTTAAGATGACAACCAAAACAGCAATAAAAGTTAAATAAATAGATAAATTGATAAAAAGCCTGAGGAAACACTATTTACAGATCCATATAATTCCTAGAATTAACAGTAGCTTTTAAAAACCCAACTATAAAAAATATGCAGTCCTCTTTCAGTAGTTGCAGATACACCAATGCTGGGCAAGCCTGTCTAAAATTCATTCTTTTTAAAATAGGAACCAGATAGCGTTTGTGAGGAAATTCATATAATTTACTTAAAAACATAAAATGCAGCATATCCCTGCGGAGACTGTCCGTCACGGCTGCGGGGAGCTGCCACTTTACCTCTAGTAAAACACTTGGGTCTAGCGAGCAAAATGTGAAAAAGGTTCAGCCGAAACCTAGTTAACAGAATTTTCTCATGTGTGGACAAGGACCCCATGAGGTATAGTTCTGCCCTTGGGGTTGTTTTAAGCATTAAGTACGTCCTCACACTAGGTTGCAGTACCTCCTTGGCTTCCCTTTCCATATTCCTTACTGACAGGAAGGCTACTTTAATCGCTCCCACATCCACCTTTGTGATACATTCAGGATTGGTGAATAGGTCCCCCTGCCCTAAACCTCCAAAACCTTTTTCATACATAACTCAACCACGGAACACTAGAGAGTCGTCAAGAGACATACAGTCTCTTATAATCAGGTGGGTAAGAGAGAGGTCTGTATTCAACCAACTTTTTAGCCCAAAAATCAGGGGTCGCAGAGAGAGTGCATCATTTACATAAGGGACCCCCAGCTCCTCGTGGACCGCTAAATTGAATGTACCCCGTGGAACACATAGTACGTGTTTCAAAAAGTCATTCTCCGCTACTTGGAGGGTTTCTCCAACATTATATCCACATTTCACTGCCATATGAAGCTATAGCCAGGCTTTTGGCCTGATACACTTGCAGCATAGCTCCTGTGGGTTTCTTTCCTAGTTTAGAAGCAAAATTGAAGAATGCTGAATTCACCCTAACCAGGTGCCCTTTTTTTCTGCAATAGGGGGCCCCACAGGAGCTTATTGTCAAAGAGGACCCCTAAATAAGAAAACACATTCGTACGGGGAATCTTAGAGTCTCCCACTCTATATTGGAAATTCTTCTTCCCCGAATTCCCCACCTGCATGACAAATGATTTGGAATTGTCAATTGCCAAATCCCTGTCTGACATAAATCCAAAAAAGGAGGATAAAAGCGATTGTAACCCTATTTCAGTCTTGAATATGAGAACGGCATTGTCTGCATACAACAGGACGGTATCCCTCGCCTTCCTACACTAGGGTAATCAACACCTGTTGCCCTTAATACGCTGTCCAGTTCGTTAATATAAAAATTAAATTAAAATGGGGCCAAAATACAACTTTGCCGGACTCCCTTTTTAATATTAAAATTTCTCGTGATCAGCAAATCCTGTGAGAACCTGACATTAGCTTTAGTGGACTTTTGCAGGTCCTCAAGAAAATTAACAACATAGTTCTCCACTCCCATTGCCCTCATGGACTGCCAAAGCTTATTCCTGTTAACACACACAGTCAAATGCCGATGACTAATCCATGAAGGCAAGGTGAATTGTCCCAGAGTGAGCAACAGTGTATTTGCTCAATATCAAAAATAAATTAAGACACTGAGCAACAGTAGACCGTCCCTGTCGAAACCCATACTGAACTTCCGACATAATCATATTGTCGTCTGCCCAGGATGATAGTCTCTGAAGGAGGACCCGTCCCACTACTTATCCCACTGAGTCAATTAGCGAAATAGGTCTATAACTGTGGATACTGTTTCTGTTGCCTTTTTTAAAAACAGGAACTATGGTAGAGGTTGCCCAGGACTGGGGACAACCATACTTTTCCGCCATCTTAAAAACTGACTCTAGTATCGGCGCCCAAAAGGAGGGGTCTGATTTAAATAGATCTGGAGGGATCCCATCAGGGCCGGGTGCTTTTTCGACAGATAATCCTGTGATACCTTCCATGATCTCACCTCTCTCAAATATTATTTCTGGCTCGTACGTCTCATGGGACTTCCTGTAATTATGCTCAGGCGAGCAATCAAACATAGTTTCAAAATGAAGTACCCACTCCTCCTCAGTGATATTGATGGAGCGAGATTTAGAAATAATTTTATTTCAACTCGTGAAGTCATACTTCCATAATGAAAAATAATTCTACTAACGTTTGGTGCTGTGTTTATATTAACTCAACCTAGATTAAAGTTACACTACACGCGGGATATTAACATATGTGCTCATAAACGTGCATTATTGTTGCATCTTTTTGTTCGTACAAATTAATAAATTAATACTGTCTATTTGTCATGTGATAACTAATTGCGGCTGTTTAAAAGTAGCATGTGCTTGTTTTGCTTTCCCTGTGTATGTAGTGTCACTCTATTCTCTATAGGTGCATAAAGAATTTCGATGGATTAATGAAGACTGGTAGATATAAAATGCTGCTTTATTTGTTTGCTTCAGCTAGGTAATTTAGACTAATGGGTTAATCATTAGTAATGGTGGGTGGCAACAGAACAAACTATATTTCTCGCATTAATTATTCTTTTGTGCTTGTTTATATAATAGTTACCCATAAAATGGCTGCTTTGGGCCTAGTTTACTCGTGTCTGCTAAAATTCTGCACGGAGCAAGAAAAAGTCCATTCTGAGAAAAAGTTTCCATCACTGTATCAACGCTTGGCGAATGTTATGAGGCTCTGACAATTTTCTTGTCGGACGAGGCCAAGGCCAGGAACCGGCAGGAGGAACATTTGATAACTTTGCATCCGAGGAAGCCAAATGACATGATGACAATTTTATGCAAGAAAAATGTTGCAATCTGAGGAAGCTTCGTTGTTCGAATGTTAGAGACAATGGACTCTAAGAAAGTGACGGAACTGATATTTTGAAAAATGAGGTGACACGTCTCTGTCACTTCTAAACCAATGGGACTCCGAGTTTGCAGAAAAGAATTATTTTTACTAAGATTAGTTAGCGTAGAAAGGTATAAAAACCCATTCTCCGTGGAAGGGTTATGCTTACTTGCTTGCTGCTTCTTATGCTGACCTTTGGAGGAGGGTGTCGTGCAAAACGGACTTCACTTGGAGCACGTAAGAGCCCTCAAAGACTTTTCTTTATTTCCATTTATTTAGCTTAGTTAGGGACTTAGGGTTTAAAATACTAATCTAATATATTCATTTGCAAATAATAATTTACATGTTTCATAAAACTATCTTGAATCAAATGCAAAAATTCTAATAAAATGCTTAAATAAAAACTTCAATTATAATTTCCAAACAGATATGCTAATAAAATCTTACTTTGGAAGACAAGCGGGTCTTGTTATTTCATGAGTTTAGGTTACCGTTAGCTAGATTTATCGCCATATGTGGCTTTTTAATAATAGGGTTTGTTAAGATGATAGTTTCAATCACCGCGGTTGTATATAAATGTATATAATTTGTGAATAGGTTTATTAAGCCACATGGTTCAGTTGGTCAAAATATGTCATGTATGTTTAATGGCCTTAGGTTTGATTTATAATACATTAGGTATATTACGGAGTTGGGTAGCGTGGTTTATGACATATTTCCTATAGGCCGCTGGATCAATATGTGATTCAAGCCCCCCCTTCCTGGTCAAACAGGGGCCTGTTCACAACGCTCGAGAACTTCGAGCTATTTCTGAGAGTGCTGGAATCGATCAGCTCCCTCCACACTTCATCCTTCAATGCTCCCTATCGTGTAGCAAGGGCTGCCTTATATTCCCTGCGATAGATGGAGACATCAGATTGAATTCTAGGTTTGGTTGACAGAACTTCCCTCAACCTCTTGACTGCTTTGGAGCAATGAGAGTCGAACCATCTAGGACCGGACAAAGTTTGACCTCTACCTTGAGCAAATAATAGCTCAGACACCTTTTGTGAAATAGACTTAAAAGCACCTAGGATGTCTTTTGGCGAGGACCACTCCATTATACAAAGGGACAGTTCATCGGCACATACTGTTTTAACCTTATCATAAATTTCTGGGGATAATTGGGACCATTTTAATCTGTGTTTTCCATCAGTTGGTCGCAGTAAGTACTGCTTTGGTGCATCCCCAAATTTTTCTGCCAATGGACGTGACATATAAAGCGTTAGGGGGTTGTGGTTGCTAAATTCACTCTCTATAATTTTAGAATTATTGACCGAAGATTGTAGGGAGTACGAAATTAAAATAAAACCAATAAAAGACCCCCTCCCGTGTCCTTTGAATGTGGGCACGAGAAAGTTAGTGCACGGGTCATTTATGATCATTGTAGCCACCAGATCTACTTCATTAATTAAAGCATTTAGCAGCTCTCCATGAACAGTATGTTCGAAATGAAAACCATACATAACGGGACAACCCAGTTTAGAGATACAGGACGTTAGTGGCTCACCACAAGGATGTGTATTAAAATCACCAGCGACCACGAGGCTATGTAGGCTTTGGCTCAAGGATTTTTTTATAGTTTCTCCCAGGACAGTCATTTTACTGGGCTCAGATAGGGAGGAGAATGAGTTATAAAAGTTGACCATTCCCCAACTAATAACCCCCTTTCGGGCCGTTAATGCTAGAATTCCTGGGTGTGTAGTGGGCATAGCCTGCAATTTGCAAACACGAGCCACAGAAATATAAGTGACTAAACCGCCCTTTGGTCTTCCACTCATTGATGGACTGGCTGGGACAAAGAAGGCCTTGTAGGAAAATGTCGCAGTCTACCAACCACGTTTCCTCCAGGCTAATTACCGCAAATTGCTTAACATAAGATACCCATCTAGGATCCTGGAACTTTCTGCCAATCCCGCTATGTTCCAGGATAGAAAGTTATGCGAGCTCAGCCTTGGTAGCCCTACAGCTGCCTCCCTTAGATCCTGCGGCTGTGCAGCCGGCTCGGGCACTGCAAATACAGGGCCCCGTAGTCAATCGCATTCCTCCATGCCTGTCAAGGCAGCAAATCTATTGTTTGAAACCAATCTTTGCTCAATGCCAAATTGCCTGTCCGCAATTGGCAGAGGTTGCACCGTGAGAATAGAGCGATGGCTAGGGTATGGTCTTATTGGGTCACATCCCAAAAAGTGGTACCCCTTGGCCATCTACAGCCATGTCCCTATTAGGAGATGGCCTATAGAAATAGCCCAAGTGTAGTGCCTTGATGACGGAGCCCACTAAAGGGGAGGGGTGAGACTGCTATCCCTAGAAAGTATGCGGCCTGCAGTATCAGGGTTGTCAAAATTGATGATAATACAGTCACCTATCCCCTGTTTACGTGAACTCCCAATCCAATTGACCCTATGGACCAAGAGTATGTTATTAGATATATGAGCACCCACAGGAGTATTAAGTGTAAACCAGTGGTTTATTTTATTTATTAGCTGCCTATAATCTTCACTCTTCCCAAATGGGAGAGCAGAAACACTCCCCAAAATCACTACATATGGAGTGGATTCGGGTGGGAGATCGATAGTAGCAAGAATCGTCACCTGAGTAGACCTGTCTTCTTGTATCTTTCCCCTCTGAGGTATAAGGGGCCCTATTCTTGTAGATGTCTTCTGTATAGGGACTGAAATGTCTGAACTGGAAGGCCTCAGACTAGTTGAACAGTTCTTATCTGGCACCTTGCTATTGGGTATTAGCCTGACACTGGGGGCTCCCCCTTCTCCTTTCCGCCCATCTCTTACCCCTTCAATGGCTACTTGGGCATTGGGCTTGTATGTACTTACTGTTGGAGTATAAGGGGGGAAATGCACCAACAGCCTTTCTAATTTGGACAACCTGTCTTCAACTGTACTTATTTATTTTTAAATGGGGTCTATTAGGGTAGTCAACATAGTTTCAAGCCTACCCCAAAGTCCCCCTCCAGTATACTGACAAATTGATGGCCCTGCCCTTTTCTGATTCGAGTTGGTAGGATTTCCCTCACTACCAACACCTGTGGAGGGAACAACTAACTCAGTCCTCCCCGTTGAACCAGTTACTGTTTTTTTTTCTTCATTGCTCCCTGGTTCTTCCTTATTGAAACAGGGGAGTTATTGGGACGGTTTATTTTTGCTTTCTGCCCTCTAGGTCTCAATTTAGATTTGACAGGGATGGGTTCCTGCTCCAAAGATATGGAGGAGACTGAATTATTTGCTGTTGCTGTGTCAGCAAGCGGAGATTGGCTCAGCTGATCTCAAGGCGTGTCCTGATTTGGGACCGACAGAGCATCAGGAAAGGCAGGAGTAAGAGAAAGCCTGCCTTGCGAGGTAAAAGGCTCCAGTGATAACCTGCGTTCTGTTGATTTAATTTCATTAATGAGAACAGATTCAGCCCTCGTTAAAAATGCATCTAGAGTTCCTGCCACGCTTTTCCCTGGGATTAGTTTCTGCCTACTCATTTTTTACTGCTTGTGAACGTTTAGAGTTATTTATTCCACTCCCTGATACAGTGCAAATTCGCTAATGAAGATAAGGTGACTAGTGCAATATAAAATGTGCAAAGTACAAAGAAAGTACAATTGACAAATTTAAAATATTCCTCAGGACTATATTTAAGAACTTATACTGTAAATGATTAGCATATCAACAATGCAATTGGTCGTGAAGGGGACACTAAAATGCAAAAAAGTAGTCCCCACAAATAGTATCGTCCTTGATGTTTATATATTTATAGTCAATATAGGCACTTCCAAAAAACATCAAGGCCACAAGTACTGAAGTATTTAGAAAACAGTCTATAGCTAAGTGAAAGGCGATTTCCATGTAGAAGAACCACAGTGGGAATATAGTATCATCAAACAATATAAAGACTCACCACCCAGATAGTAAGTAGATTATGCAATTTTATTTATTCAAAAAGTAGTATCATATCTGATTATAACATTTTCTTAACCTATATATTGTAATTATTTCTTTGTTCTTATAAGGTAATTAACAATTCATATAATTAAGCTCTTAAAATCACAAAACATACAAACAATTAACACTAGACAATACAGATGATGGAGGCAATGCGGCGGGGTAGTTCACTACGCACGTTTCGGCCAAATGGCCTTCCTCAGGTGACCGACTATAGCAAAAGAAAAAGAAGATTGGATCCAGATAATCTCATGGGATATAGGGAGCGTGTAATGGCCACCAGGAAACAGCGCATTAACTTTCCTGATAAAGTATTTGTAAAAATGTCAAAGGACGTGACGATTGAAACCACAGCATAGGGTGCTGATGACAGTGATACCTCGAAATGAGTTCATTGGATGTAGTGGATATATATCTCCACGGGCAATAATATAAATAACGGAGATAAAATAGAGGGCTCCTCAAACACGGGCTCAATATATGTCTCATGTGTATGCTCCCAGGGAATTCCATAGGCGTGAAACTATTTTATGGGCGAATCAGACCGTGATATATGTAGAGGAGGTAGGGATGTTCTAGCCTAGAGCTGGCGGCTAGCGGATGGCCGAGAGCAGGAGTTTTGTGAATGCTTCATACTCGCTCTTTTGCGATGTAGATGATGGTCTCGGGATATGTCTCTCGATAAAACCAAAACGCCGTGGGTCGGTCGGTGTTTGTCTGGATACAAAGTACTGAAGTATACAGATAACAGAGTACTCCTTGGTCTTATAACCATCTAATGAAAAAGCAAGTAGTTCCCTGAGCTAACAGTACCTGCACAGAAGTCCACACAGGCCGATGAAAGGGGGATGGCCCTGCCCTGCCTCTTCCTGGCGATGACGGGCACAGGACGGGCCCGCCCTTGGCCCGAGCTTTGCCCGGGCACCACGCGCGCGGCCCTTGCTGCGTGAGGGCCGTGCTGGATTTGAAGGCCGCGGTTGGAGCCTGTAGCAGTGCGGCGAGTATGGGGTTAAGCCTGCCGTTCCCCTCACGGCGATGGAAAGAGCCCGGTATGGTGAGATGCTGGCGGTATAAACAGCCGTTCCCCTCACGGCGTAAGTAACTGCTTTGTAGCGCGTGATGATAATTTTGGCAGATGATAATCTTTGGTGGGGCCATGATCTGTCAGCAGAGGCCAGTGTCAGAACCTTGTCCTTCAATCTTTCCAACTATCCCCTAAAATGGCAGAGGTCTGTCATTCCAATTGAATGCCCAATATTGTATTGCTCCCACTGGGGAATGCACAGATGTGGTCCCTCAGCCTCCTGTGTGAGATGTAATCCACTAAAAGGCACACAAAGTGTTTACTAGAATTGGCTTTTTAGGCTAGGAAGGACAAAACCATCTTTAATACAGGAGAGGATCTGTCATTGTGAATCCAATGATAGGAAACATTATGAGGCTGCTCCACTGCAGTCCACTATTGCAGCCTGAAGTCTTTTCCACTATTCTCCCATGTTAACCTATGGGAAGAGGTACACATAGGCAGTGAAAGCACCCATGGGTATTCTTCACTACTTGGGCAGGGTACACACATTTGTGCCTGCCCTACCTTTCACCTACCACTTTCGTCACCCCTCAAGACTTACCCTAGGGATGATCTAGTGTTAGTGATAGATCCCCTTAGGACTAGCTGGTGATTTAGAGACGCCAACCTGAACATAAGTGCTATGGTGCACAACCGGGCCTGATGTGGCAGGCTTGACACATGTTTAAAGACTCCACAGCTGCAAGTGCACACATCAAAACCTGGATTGGCAGGCTGAATACATGTTTTAAACATCATGGAATTGCTACTTTCTACCATGGGTAGGAAGGGTGCACACTTTCACACTGCATTAACAGTGGGAAAGTGCCCATAGCTTTAATGCCACTACACTAGTATCAGCAAAACCTAAGAGGAAAAGGAAAACGTTTAGGAAAAAAGTACCTGTAGAATATCAGACCTAAAAGGTTGGGCCAGCGATGTTGTGCCAGTGGTATTGCGCTGCCAGTATAGGACTGTGTCAGTTGTATTAGACTGTGTCAGTGGTATTGGATTATGTTGGCGGCAATGAATTGTGTCATTGGTTTTGGATTGTGTTGGTGGCATTGAATTGTGTCAGTGGTATTGGATTGTGTCAGCAATATTGTGTTGGAGGTATCGCGTTGCCAGTATAGGACTGTGTCAGTGGTATTGGACATTGTCAGTGTAGTTAGATTGTGGAGGAAGCTGTCTCGCTATATAGTGTACTATAAAGAAGTACTCTGTGCAGAGGGTCTAGATAATCCCCAAATGGTATACTGAGGTAAGAGCAGATCGTTCTAATGCTCTTTTTATGGTAGTGTGGGCAAGCAGGTAGGCTCCTCAGTGGGAAGTCCCAAGCATTTGTTGTACTCCACAGGAAAAATAAATGAGGCACACTCAAGCATGAATCTAAGATCAATTTGTAAAAATAATATTGATTTTTATTGAATTTAAAATCCAAGAACACAGTTCTAAGGTAAGTACTTTCAGAGTAACAATTTTGCAAAGCTTGGAAAATATATCACTTTTGTGCAGAATTACGCACCATAGGAAACAATGTGGAAAAAGAAGACAGATATATATATATAATCAGGCAATGCTTTAATGAAGTTCACCTTCTCATTTTTGGTCAATGTCAGGACCAGGTTCAAAGTTCCAGCAATAGAAGTTTGGAAGCAACGGATTGGAGCAGAGGTCAGAGGGTCTTGGAAGCTGGTGTGCAAAGACAAAGGGGGCCACTTGAAGGTACCCTGCAAAGGAGGACTTACAGGTAAGCCTGATGGGACTCCTTCAAGTGAGGAGTTCGCAAATGGCTTGGGTACCACGGGAGCACAACTGGTTAGCTGGTGCCAGGGCTGGTCTTGCAGGGTGCAGAACAAACAGGTCAGTATGGCGTTGTGCATCTGGAGGTCTTCGTGGTCAGATGCATGCAACAGGGAGAGGCACTCTCGGGACAGGCGGCCCTCTCAGGAAGTGGGTCTTGGGTGCCTCAATGTCCCTCAACAGATGCTTGCTTGCGGTGCTTTGGTAGTCTGGTGTGGACTCTTCTTGGTGTTTGCTGTTGGGCGTCCGATACCCCAGGTATTGGTATGCCACAGCTTTTGGAGGTCCTGTTGTCTCCAAACTTTTGCGCAGAGCCAATTTGGACACTCTTGAAGTACCTTTTATTGCTTTAGTACTACGTCATGGTTTTACGGGAGTAGCATGTCGACAGACCAGAATTCACAGGATCAGTGCCTGTGGAGTGCAAGGGAGTGATACCTTTACTCCAAGGAAACTTTTTGGTGATTTCTTGCAGACTGGAGATGCCCTGTGGTTCTTGGAGTCCTTTCAGGTTCAAAACAATATGGTATGCATTGATTGTCGAGTCCGTCAAGCAGCAGGCAGGGGTTGGTACCTTTTTCTTCTGCAGCAGGGTTCAGATCTCATACAGTCTGTGTTCTTTGTTCTGGTCTTCTCTTGTCCATCGAATTGGTGTTCGGGTTATGGGGTGCCACCTAAATACTCATTTTAGGGGCATTACAAGGGGAGACAGGTGTAGCCAATGGGATGCCCACCTTTAGGATGTATACACCCTCTAGTAACTGCCCTGATAGGTTTTTTCTCTACTATCCCAAGATAGTGGGATTTCTGGAGAGGGGTTCTCATCACCTGCCACCCTGTAGGGGTGGTGTAGGTCAAGTGGGGACCCTCCTCCTGTTTGAACTACTTTTCCTGTCTTTCCTCCCAACAAAACTGGAGCTGGAAAGGTGACTCACACCAGTGCTTGGGATGTTTTCAGGGCACCCTCTAAAAAGGTCTCCTGTGTGAAATTATTAGTAAATACACCACTGGCAGCAGTGAGGATTTATCAAGACAAGATGTTTATGTACCAGGCGTCTTAGAAATCAGTGAAGCCATCATGGAGCTAGGAAACTCGTGTTCACAAGTATCGAGTCTATGTACTCCTTATGGCACCCCTGTTCAATTCGCAGACTGGACTGGATATTGAAGAAGAATATTTTCTCATGCTAATATGCCCACACATAGGATATAATGCACCCTGTTTTAGAACTAAAGGCTTGCAGTAGGGGTGACTTACCTATGTCATATGCAGTGCATGGGAGACAGGGCACACAGGGCTATGTGCCATGTTGATTCTTCGGCTTTACCTACACCAAGACACACAGCCTCCAAGGCAGTAGGCATGTTCTTAGTGAGGGCTCCCTGGGATGACACAACCAGTGTTGTAGACCCGAGGACCCTCTCCAGTACCCATCCCCTAGGTTCCAGGAGTATAATTTACAAGGAACTTACAAGGGTAGCCTAAGTGGTACAGAGTGAGGTAAATCTTTAGAGAAAGAACACTGGTCCTGGGAGCTTGGTTGACAGGGACCCAGTACTTTACAGTCAAAGTTGCATCACATTCAGGCAAAAGTTGTGGGGGTACTGCAACAGTCACCCAGTTTCTCACAGATTGTGTCTTTGATATTGGATTGTTTTTGTGGCATTGAATTGTGTCAGTTATATTGTGTCCACAGTATTGTGTTGGTGGTATGGGGCTATTTGTATTTGGTTTTTTTTGCTACTGGATTGTGTCAGTGGTATTGGATTGTGTTGGTGGCATTGAATTGTGTCAGTGGCATGGGATTGTGTTAGCAGTATTGGATTGTGTCAGTGGGATTGGATTGTGTTAGCGATATTGGGCCAGACGTATTGCGCTGCCAGGATAGGACTGTCAGTGATTTGAGATGATGTCTGCGATATTGTGTTGGTGGTATCATGCTGCCAGTATAGGACAGTGCCAGTGGTATTAGATTGTGTCAGCGGTGTTAGATTGTGTTGGTGGCAATGAATTGTTTTAGTGGTATTGGATTGTGTTAGCAGTATTTGATTGTGTGAGCATATTTGGATTTTATCATCAATATTGTGTCAGTAGAATTGCAGTGCCAGTATAGGAATGTGTCAGTGGTATTGGATTATGTCAACGATATTTTGTCTGCGATATTGTGCTACTAGTATAGGACTGTGTCAGTGGTATTGGATTGTTTATGCAATATTGGATTGTGTTGGTGGCATTGAATTGTGTTAGTGGTATTGGATTGTGGCCACAGTTTTGTGTTGGTGGTATGGGAA
Source organism: Lissotriton helveticus (assembly GCF_964261635.1). Classification (NCBI taxonomy): domain Eukaryota; kingdom Metazoa; phylum Chordata; class Amphibia; order Caudata; family Salamandridae; genus Lissotriton; species Lissotriton helveticus. The sequence continues at coordinate 450,894,843 of NC_136061.1, forward strand.
TGTCAGTATTGGATTGTGTCTTTGTCACTGCGAACACACCCCAGGCTCTCGCATCCACTAAGTACATCCTACTCGGAGACCTCAACTTCCACCTAGGCATCCCTACTAGAGAACCTCGCCAACATTGGACTCAAGCAGCTAGTGACCGCATCGAACCACACAGCTGGACATACGCGCACCCTGTTTTCTCTGGCAGTGGCAACATACCTTATAGCTACACCACCAAACTCCTCTGGAATGACCACTACTGTTTACCTCTCACTTTCACCATACCCACCATTTACTACTACCCTCATCGCCCACCCATCCCAGCTAGAATAAGGGCACAGAAGAACATCTAGTCAACCTCCTCAGCACGACCACCCCGCCAACACCAACAGACGCCAACACCACAACTCGCAATCTTCACTGATAGATATCCAAATGCGCCAACACTCTGGCACCCCTCAAGAAGACACCAGGCATGCAACACTCCAAGAAAGCCAGCTAGTTCACTCCCGCCCTCCAGTTGGACCTGCTGACGACTTGAGATGAGCTGGAGGAATGAACAAAACCACAGAAACCCCAGAAACCCATGCAACCATCAAATCCGCCATCAACACACACCACCTTCTTCTCAAAACCTCAAAGAAAACGGCCTTCCGAGACAGAATAAACACCAACGCACACAACAGCAACAAACTTTTCACCATCATCTAGGAGTTTACCAGGACCAACAGTGAGACAACAGACATCCCACCCCCCCCAAGACCATTGCAACAAACTCAGCATCTTCTCCAACAAAAGATCAGGCAAATCTAAGACAGCTTTGACTCCCAAGACCCTGACACTATGCTCACCACCACCGCACGCAATATGCCACACCCCAACAGACCGTGCTCAATTAGACTCTGATCACCACAGACGACACATTTCCGACCAGGAAAAGCATCCACTCAGGATCCTTGCCCATACCTGTTCTTCCACAGAGCAGCCAACTCTATTGCCACCCTGCTTCACTGCACCATCAACTGTTCCATTGAAATCGTCACGTTCCAAGATGACTGTAAGCATGCTGAGATCAACCCCCGACTGAAGAAACTGTCTGCCGACCCAACAGACCTCAAGAACTTCAGACCCATCTACATCCTCCCCCTCCACCCAAGGTCATCAAGAAGGCCATCAATGCCCAACTCTCCAGGTTAATTGAAGAGAACCTTGTACTGGACACCTCCCAATCTGGGATCTGAAGCAACCACAGCACCAAGACCGCACTCTTTGCCACCACCGACGACATCCACTCCCTCCTCAAGAGGGGCGATCTCACAGCCTCTTAGCCACCTTCGACATTGTGTTCCACCTCACCCTAATCATAAGACTCCACAACGCCGGCATACATGACAGGGCACTGGACTGGTTCCACTCCTTCCTGATCGACTGAACACAGCGAGTTAGACTACCCCCGTTTCTCTCAGAACCTACAGAGATCAGGGGCGGAGTGCCCCAGTGCTCCTCTCTGAGCCCCACCCTCTTCAACAACTACATGACTCATCTCACAGCCATCATCAGAAGCCATGGACTCAACAACGTCTCCTACATTGACGACCACCAGGTGACCATCTCCTCACCAAAAACCTACAGTCGTCAGAAGCACCTGTCACAACGGAATGCAGGCAGTTGTTACCTGGATGCAAGACAGCTGCCTCAAGCTCAACTCGGACAAAATGAAGTACTCATCCTGGGACACATCCCCTCAGCCTGGGATAACTGCTGGGGACCCACCACACTAGGAACCCCTCCGACCCCTACAGATCACGCACGCAACTATGGCATCATACTGGACTCATCGCTCTCAATGAACCACCAAATCAACACAGTATCCTCATCCTGCTTCCATACACTCTTCCTTCTTCAAAAGACTTTCATATGGCTCCCCACAGAATCCAGAAGGACGGGCACCCACCCACTCATCACCTGTAGACTGTACTACAGCAACACACTCCTCGCCGCCGTCACCCAGAATCAGGTCAGTACACAACAGAACCTACAAAATCCCATGCCAGACAGTTCCTCAATATCCCCCACCACAGCTATATGACATAATAACTCCAACATCTTCACTGGCTCCCTATCAACAAGAGAATCACCTTTAAGCTCCTCACACATGCCTACAAGGCCCTTCACTTCGCAGGACCAGTATACCTGAACCACTGCCTCGCTTTCCACACACCCACCAGACAACTCCACGCCGACCAACTCATCCTGACCTCCATCCCAAAGAACTACAAGACAAGAACAGGAGAAGGATCCTTCTCCTACCTGCCGTTAAAACCTGGAACAACCTGCCCCTCCTCCGCAGACAATCTGCGTCGTTGACCTAGTTCAGGAATGACCTCAAGACCTGGCTCTTCGACTGAACCGTCACACCCAGATGGATCAGCAGCCCCCACCTCCTCAGTGCCTTGAAACCCTCACAGGTGAGTAGCCGCACTTTACAAACCCCTGATTGATTGTGGTAGCAGCATTGCATTGTCTCAGTCGCATTTGATTGCATTACTGCTATTGCATCGCTAGTATTGTGCTCCCAGTATAGAACTTAATGGTATTGGATTGTGTCAGCGATATTATATCGGTGGTATCTTGTGATGCAGGTGACTCTGTGCTTTGGTTCTGTTGGACCTCTCTGCAGCCTTTGATACAGTGGATCATTCCATTTTCTTAAATCGTCCTGATCACATCAGTTTTAAAGGGCTCTTAAGAAAAAGGATCTTCTCATTTCTCCTCAACCTGATCAGTCTTTTGCGGGGTGCCCCAAGGTACCTCGCCTTCTCCTATGTTCATTATTATCCACATCTTCTGTTAATTTGACTAACCAGATCTTTTGGTTGCGCATCCATTTTTTACGCCAGTAGCACCCATAATATTATCAGCCAACGCAAAAGTACCTTCATCTGCAGGTGCAGACACAGTTTCCCTTCATAAGCCCGCAGCCGGTGTCTTGTCACTATCGTATGCTCCGCTGTGCTAAATCTGAGACACTACTGTGGGGTGAATGCTGAAATCCTTCTTTTTGGCACAAATCCCTGGAAATCCCTCCCTCTGCCCATCTAAAGTTAAATCTTTAGGAGTCATAATGAAGCAAGTCCCATCTCTGTGTCCCTAACCAATGCTGTTTCTTCCTCATGTTTTGTTTACATCAATTCTACTAGGATGGACTTTGCCTTTTCTCCTTGATCAGTTTCATTGGCTGTGCTCTCCACCTGCATTTTGTCAAGGCTGGACTACTGTAATACGCTTTATTTAGGTTTAATCTTAAAACTGCAAGGATTCAAGCTTGCCAATTCATTGACTTTGGACAGTTTGCAAAAAGGTGATCATGACTCTCAATTTTGAATTAGCCAACACTGGCTTCTTGAAAAACATGGAATGGATTTTAAACCTCTAAATTGTATATAAAGAATATTTTATCAAACTGATAAATGTCCTTGTGTTCTCGTTGTTCTCCCTTCAGCACAGCAAGGTCTTTGCCCTCCAGCTTTACATTGCCAATCTTTCTCTCTTATTTGAGATGTGATCTCATGGGAGGCGGTGTTTACTGTGCTCTCTTGTTCCCTGAATCTGGAACATCAAGCCTCTTCACCGAAAACAAATATCACACAAGGCATGGAACACCCATCTGCCTCACTTAGCGGGCAGGAAATCCACAACATGTTTGAAAAGATTTTCAAACCCAGGCGCTTATTGTATGCACAAGAATAGCACCAGAACACCCAGTTTCAGGACATCCATGCACTTTAAACAGGAATGTGAATATTTATTCAAACAGTGACATCTCAAAGATTTTTGGGGCTCTGGGAAAGACATATTTTGAAGTTCCATGTGTGGGTGAATTTATCACCCATTTTCAGATAATTGAAACACACTTGATGCCAACGTATACAGAAGCATGCAAGATTAGCCAAGATTTTGAGCTGTCTGCTAACTAATTAGCTACAAATGACAGCCTCGATACAACCATTTCTTTTTCACTCGGAATTTTATTTTATTTTATTTTCATTTTATCCTTGCCAATTGTGGACTTAACAAAAACTGCTTGGATTTATTGTAACTTGTTGCTCAGATATGAATTTACCTTGGAAAAATGAAACACAGGAGGTGTTAATTAAACATAGCGGCCTGGAGATCAGAAACAGAGTCGCTTCTGAATACTGTCTCGATTTACAGAGGTTTTGACCAGCATTATGTACAGTTCTTGAAGTACAATGAACCCAATTACAAATTCTTTAGAGCACATAAATCTGGGCCTAGTCATGAACCATACATTCAACCTACTGATAAGTGGGTGCTGGTGGCTCTTTAATTTGTGGAGACTGAGCCTGGGTGGAGTTCACAGAGTTCTGGTACACGAACTCCGCAAAGTGACCCAAAAACTCTGCTGCACTACGCGGAGGTCCGTGAGCCATGGAGTGCCTTAGGGTCATGATGTTCACTGTGATTTTGAGAACCAGGTGTTTGACCCAGCATGTAAAATCCTCACGAACAACACCATGCGCAGGGCACGAGGGCGCAGGTTCCTCTCTGCTGCGCAGCAGCTTTCTCATCGCGAACAGAAGGTATCTCAAAGCGAGTGGTTGTGACCAGCAGCGACCCCATTGCATTGAGAAACTCAACCACCTGCATTGAGAAATCTCGCCATTAGGTTGATTTTCCTCGCTTGCGCTCACCAACCAGACCTTGGTTAGCATGGACAAGGAAAAATACAGCAAGGAGGTGGATTTTCCCCTCTTGCGCTCGCCAACTTGACGTTGACGAGTGTGAGTGAGTTTTTGGTAACTCCTCATGCTACGCAGAGCGTGGAGTGTGGAAAACTCTGCAAACTCAACGAACGGAGCAGAGTTCAACCCCCAGGGTTAGTGGAGACCCAATGTAGGCCAGTGTGATTGTGTCCAGATGTGTGGCATGGGGAGCGCATGATCACTTCGTGTAGTGTGCATGCTGTGTTCTGATTGGCTGGCCTCCACAAATATCCCTGGCAAATTAGCATCTATCATAGAAGGCACCTACCATCCTCTCGACTTCCAGTCCTCAACAGCACAATCATGCACCCAAATAATAGACTCCCAGTTCTCAATATCCAACCCCCCTCCGAACCCACTCAACACTAAAACCACATGGCCCGAACTCCTTTTTAATCATCTACCCTCCCAACTTATCACCGGAAGCTAAAAGAAATTTCAAACACAGGCTGATAAAAGAGTACCAAGAAACACTATTTGCAGACATTCACCATTGCGCCTCTAAAGACATGCAAAAAATGGACCTCATTTTCCACACCCAAAATCCGGCGGGATGGAGCTCCATTCTCAGATTCCACCTCCACATCTCCACAACTACCAGCACTCCACTCAGCTGCAAACTAACATGCCTCATACCCAACCACCTGACTCGAAATGGCAACACCTTTGCGACCATTTACAGCAATGGCACTATCCTGATCCAAGCCAACAATGGCAACCTGGACGCTTTTGACTCCCTCTTCCCCACTCTGCACATCACCTACACACACTTACCACACTCTCAATCAACGGTAACCCTACCCTCAAGTTAACCATCCCTGGCAACCAATCAAAACACCCAAGCCCCACCATCCCCTCCAACTCCCCCCCAACCCACACAACTCATCCCTACCAATTACATCAACCACAAGGCCCTTCCAAGATGATAACTTCAGTCCTCTTCCAGCCTACCCCTCTCCCCATCTACCCCTCCCCTTCTCCCCTGCCTACTCAACACTACTCTCAGCTAATAACCAAGAAAACAGGCCTGTAGACAACAGCTCCAAACTCCCTACCGGCACTAAACCCATTGAAGCAGGCACATAATTCCCGAAACAATCTGCCACAACTCACCCCCATGCCTTTCCCCAAGAACCTCATAAATATCAGAAACACAAGAAGCCACACCCACACAGATAAGATCCCCCCATCCTGGAACACAATCGAGTGCCCACCATCCATAGTTGACCATGATATAGACACAACCAGAACTAACTCTCCCATGCCTTCTGACATGATTACAGTCCATAGATTGATGCGACTTGAACACCAGCTAAAATTATTAAAACAGGACATCAACAAAATCCTATCTAACCGCAACACTCACACTCTCCATCGCCCACCTCTCACTCACAGAGGCACCCACAAAAACACACACTCCTTCACAAGGCCCAACAACTCAATTGGGAAACTACCTTCTCAGGAACCAGCCGCACAGACCCAACAGAACTAGCAAAGGAATGTCCATGATAGAGGCAAGAGATCTCGCAGAATCCTACAAAGCAACTCATACTATCGCCCCCAGCTCCGTGATCCAAGTAATCACTGGAGTCGGTAGAGAACATACCACCACACGAATGCTGAGACCCCCAGCTCATCTCACCACTATTCCCATGGCTCCCCCAATGAGAAACTCAACAACAAGAGGACAATCAAATGCATGCTCACTAACTGCAGATCTGCAAACAAACAAGCAACAGAACTGGCAGAAACAATCCTATCCCACGACATTGACATTACGTTCATCACAGAAACCTGGTTGAACGAATCCTCACCGCCCATCTTCGATATGCTTGTCCCCCCAGGGTTCTCAATCATTAACAAAGGCAGAAAGAACCAGCGAGGAGGAGGGACAGCAATCATACATAAAAGCAACATCTCTATAACAGAAACAGACTCCTTAAAATACAACTCATTGGAATACCTAACCGCCACCATCAAGACAGCAGAAAACAAAACGCTTCACTACCACCTCCTCTACCACCCACCAGGCAACACCCTCGCATTTAGAGAACATCTTGCCGACCTAATAACACACTGCTCATTCACAGAAGCGAATAACCTAATACTAGGAGACCTAAACCTTCACTGGAATGAGGTAAACAACCAGCTAATTCAAACTTTAAATGATCTCCTTCACAATAACAATCTGACTCAAAACTGCACTGAACAAACACACAACAAAGGCTTAATCTTAGATGCCATCATAGCTCAAAAAGACTCAATCACCATTGACAGTACTCTCCCTGTTGACTGGTCAGACCACAATATCATTAATTTCCATATTAATCAAAAGACCCAACGACAACCTCACACTAATGAACACTTTCACTGAATGAGAAACCTGAGCCAGATCCCCCTTGATGAACTAGAGGAAAGGTTAAGCACAATCCCCACCTTCGCATGCGACAGATCCACAAAAGAACTCACTGCACAATACAATGCATCTATGACCGCCATGTTAGACCAAATAGCTCCCTTGAAACAAAAGTAAATCAAGAACATCCCGAGGGGGCGCTAGAGGGCGCACATTTTAATGGCTGCCTCTTGAGACAGCTCCGCCGGCCAGGATGTAATATCGCCAAATGTTAGCGGAAGGCGAGTGCCCAGGAACACAAGAACGGCAAAAATCGTAACCGAACCATACCAGGAAGAACGGGGTGAGGAAAAATTGTGTGGATGATCACCAGATGTCAAGGAATCCACCCCGGAGACCTGAGGTGCCAGCATATGATTCGGCCCAAGATGGCGGATCAGTGAAGAAAACACATCACGCAACACGGAGGATGCAGCGTATGGGCGGTGGGATCACGGTGTAGCTCCCAGTGAAGGTGCGGAAGAACTAAGGGGCGCGCATCAGGGTCTGGATGGTCTTACTGGCAGTGTAAGACAGACAAACCGGATAATCCCAGGCATCGCATCCCATAACGGTACGAGGCGCAAGATGGCGGCGATAGGGTACGGTAGCGCGCAATGACCCCGGCTCTGACGAGTGGCACCCAAACTATCACAGCTCCAAGCCCCACAAGATGAGAGGCACGAGGCGCTCTAATCCCTACCATAAAAAAGCATAGCAACAAGAAGGCCTCCGCAATATCGCTCAGAATAGAGGATAAACCGTCCTGGATCACAAGATGGCGGCGCCCATAGAGATCTAGAGCGCGAAGACGAAAACGGAACCCAGGACTGCAGGCAGGGAATCGAGGACAGGAAATAGCGGTAAGAGGCGCTAACGAAACCATACCACTGTCGAATGCACACGCAAGATTGCACTGACAGCGCCATATCCCGAACGGGATCTGGGATACACTGTGCACATATCGAGGACACTACTAAGGGGAGGCGTTAGGAGGAAAAACGAGCGCATACAGCACGGAGCCAGCAGCGGCGAAAGCGGTGCAGACATCATACCGCCTCAACTGACAGGGACGAGACATATTAGGAATTGGGCGATGTGACGGCAAGTCCCTGCGTGTGCTGGCCCCTATCAACGGCCAAACGACAAAGTGAAGGAGTGCAGTCATACTGGTGCAGGTGTCACCCCACTATAACCTCCTTGGGGACTGGAAGCCCCGAAATCCCAAGAGGCAGTGTTTAGTGGCAACGTACATATCCTGAGTGGAAAGACGCCCACGGCACCTGACACACATTGGCCGAGTGGGGTGGAAGCGGACATTAGTCGACAGCGACCATAGACTGCCAGGCACAATATTGCACGCACTGATATCCTGTGGGGCAGAAAGCATGGGCAAACCAGAGAAAGTCCAATCTAAGCTGGCCTTTGATACCAGGAAGACAGCGTAAGGATCCAATGCTCCCTCGGACACTGAACAGGACAATGACATCGAACCAAACAATGTAATGAAGCAAACATTGAAAGCTATCCACAAAAGCCTGCAGGACGTGCACGAGAAATTAGACACCATCACGCAGAAGGTCGATAATATGGCCGCAAAATTAGACAAACACTGCGAACAACTGTAAGAGGCAGAGACTCGCCTGTCGTCGGTGGAGGACGAATCCCACACTACCGCACAGAAATGCTCGGAAATGGACAAAGTGCTCGAAGTCATTAAAAACAAATCCGAGGAGTTGGAAGCGTGGTCCCGACGCAACAACGTCCGAATAGCGGGCGTGCCAGAAACGACCAACACCAGCAAGATGGAAACTTATGTCGAAGATCTGTTGAAAAACAGCTTTGGGGCCGAGCATTTGTCATCAGTATTTATTGTGGAACGCGCCCACAGAACACTAGCACCAAGACCAAGTCCTGGAGCTCCCCCGTGGCGGATAGTCACCCGTCTTCTGAATTACAGAGACAGAGATGCAGTTCTGAAAATGGCGAGGGAGAAGCAGACGATCGAACAGCAGGGTAGTAAACTGCAATTTTATCCTGACTTCACGATTAACGTCCAAATGGCTCGTTGAGAATTTACACCAGCAAAACAGAAACTCAGAGAGATGGGTGTGGAGTATGCAATGTTCTACCCTGCCAGATTGAAAATAACGAAGGACGGAAAGACTGTGATTTGCCAAACACCAAAAGAGGCGAACTACTTCATCAAAAAGATAGGACAGCGGCGTCGCGAGCAACGCAGACAGGAGCAGAACCAAGACTCGGAGTAGCGATGCGAAGATGAAAACAGCAAGTTGGAACCACCCCAGTTGTGGCAACAGCAGATTGGAACATTGTAATTCGACTACTTCTGTACCACGAATATGAAACGGAGAAACCATTCAACGGCACTCTACACCAAACTACCCAAACGACGAAAATGGCGCGGACCTGATATTCACAGCGGGCGGGTGCTTAACGGGAGCACGATGGCGCCGTTTAGCCCGGTATAACATATGACCCAAAGAGTGAATGACTGGCAGAGGCGCTAGATTGGTAAAGCCAGTTGCATCGAATTGACCAGAAGAGGTGGCGTGATATGGTAATATGTCTCCACAATTCCCTCTAGACCAGGTAAAAGCAAATGTACACTGCACTAGTGTGTTATGGAGGGGCAAAGGTAATAACACAGTTGATCAGACTGCCAGAGAATTGCATGAACATGAACATGGGGTCTCGACTAGACCGGCTCTACAATTGTCAGAAGCACAGTGACTTTAAACGATTGATATTGGCGTAGACGTCACCACACTCTACTACACGTGGGGAGGACACAGATGAGGTGTACTAGCCGAAATACCACTAACCTGGCCACATCCACTATGTGGGATGAGGTTGTGTGACCCAGGTGGACCCCCCGACAGGGTGACCCCCTACCATGGTTTTGACAACTTAACTGTTGATAGTGGGGGATGTCTTTGACATGATTGGGATGCTAAAGTGGGTGGAGGGAGGTGGGGAGGAGTTGGGGCTGTTTGGTTCGAAATACTGCATTTGAGAAGCACTGCCTTAATTCGAGCGGGGAATGTATTGAAGTACATGTCACATCAAGTATGGCTAATGTGTAATAGAAACATTACCAGTAGTAAAAGATGGAGCAGCATAAGATTAGAGAGAGGAGATGGTTGAGAAACAAATGTTGGATAAGCTAAGACTTATAACCCAGAATGTGCAGGGCCTCAAAAACCCCAAGAAAATTAGGCAAATACTAGCATATTTCACGAGGTTACATATTGACATAGCCTTCCTACAGGAGACAAACATAGACCCTCATGCACAGACACATATAGGCAACAGATGGGCGGAATTGACATATGGGGCTGCATACTCTTCATACTCGAGAGGGGTCCTGATACTGTTAAGGAAAGGGTTAAACTTTGTGACGGAACAAGTACACACGGATAGCGAAGGGAGATATGTAGCCGTCACAGGCACCCTGAGAAGACAAAGGATTAACCTACTGAATATATATGCACCGAACGTTGACGATCCAGCATTTTACAATACCATCTGGATGAAACTAAATGAACTCCCTGAAGTCCCGGTGGTGTGGGGGGGACTTCAACGTAGCACTAAATGACGTATGTGACGGATCACATACATCAGCGGAGACACACAAACAAGCATTAAAGAAACTGCGTGACATCTTACTAGACAAGCAACTAGTAGACCTCTGGAGAACAGAGCACCCGTCCAAACTGAAGCTAAACATACAACAGCGGAGCATGGTAGCTGGTCGAGATTAGATTATTGGCTGGGTTCCCCTGAAGTGTTACAGTGGATGGTGGACATAACCCACCTTCCACGTACTCAGTCAGACCACAATCCGGTGTTGTTGACTCTAGCACTACCCAACTATATACCCCCTCCGTTTAGCTGGAGATTCAATGGAAGGGCCTTCCTGGACCCGATTTATAAAGAAACAATCAAAAAAGCCATAGCAGAGTATTTTGAGTTCAATGCACCCACCACGGATGACCCTGGGTTACTGTGGGAAGCCTTCAAAGCCACCATTAGGGGTATATGCATCAGCACCAATGCAGGTATGTTGAAAGACCTACGGCATCAACTATCGAAAGGGGAAGAACAATTACGAGAACTGGAGATGGAGTTCGAAAGGACTCAGGATCCAAATATATTAGGCAAAATCAGAACTGAGATATCCGAGTATCAAAAGTGTGCAGATGAGGAGCTTAATTATGTCCATAAAAGACGAATTGCGAGAAGTTATGGTGAAGGTGGGAGGCCGGGTGCTATATTGGCAGCCAAAATAAGTGCGCAGGGACCGCCACCAGTAGTGACAGCGGTGAGGGACACAAAGGGTGAGTTACGACATGACGCGAAGGGGATACTGGAGGCATTTACGCATACATACAGGAAGGTATACACAGCAGGCACATCGCATCGGAGGCCGAAATTGTGACATACTGTGATGATGTGGCACTAACGTGGTTGTCTGATGCGCAGAGGGAATACATCTCCCTGCCAGTGACAGTGGAGGAGGTCACTGAAGTCATACAATCACTACCTAATGGAAAGGCGCCCGGACCAGACGGGTAAACGGGAGAGTTTTATAAAGCCTATGTAGACCTACTGGCTCCACATATTGTAGCTATGCTGGGAGATGCTCACGAGAAATTGACATTGCCGCCTTCGCTAAGGGAGGCTATGATACTAGCTTTTCTGAAACCGGACAAAGACCCAGAGACATGCGACTCTTATAGACCATTGTCTCTTATAAATGTTGACACTAAAATACTCTCTAAACTCTTGGCAACTAGGCTGCAACAACTGATGACCAGACTGATCTTACCCGATCAGTCGGGCTTTATCCCGACCCGTTCCACGTCCCATAACACCAGAACCTTATTCGCACTTTTCCACTACTTGACTACCACTACCAAGGCAGCGGCGTTTCTATTGGATGCCGCGAAAGCTTTTGACACCATAGCTTGGATCTATCTGCACGCAATCTTGGACAGGATGGGCTTCCCGCCGATGTTACTTCAGTGGGTGCAATTATTATACACTGCACCCATTGCACGCATTCGGGTCAACAAATACGTATCAGAGCCATTTTCCATAGAGAGGGGCACCAGGCAGGGATGCCCACTATCCCCCCTGCTCTTCGGCTTAGCGTTAGAACCCCTAGCTTGCAAGATACGACAGGGCCACCACTACTCAGCATTGCAGTTTCCCCAGAGACCACTCCACATATCGCTCTATGCTTACGATATGCTGCTGTATGTGCGAGACCCGAAAGACAATCTGAACCCATTATTGTGCGAATATGTTAAATTTGAATACCACTCAGGGCTCAGTTTAAATTTGGCTAAATCGACTATCATCCCGCTCACCGACAGCACTCTTCCATTCCAAACGGAATACCCCTTGGATGGGCAAACTGACCCAATTAGATACTTAGGGCTGTGGTTTCATTGGGATCCCTAAGTAGTGATACGCACGAATTACGGTAGAGTGGTCGCAGGGCTAGAACAGAAAATTGACAGATGGATACAGCTACCACTATCACTGGCGGATAGAATAGCGATCGTGAAGATGGTGGTACTCCCGAAACTACTCTACCTATTTAATAATATACCGATAAAGCCCCCACAGGCCGTGTTTCGAACAATTACATCCATGATGCTAAAACTAATCTGGGCGGGTAAAACTGCTAGGATTGACCTCCAAATGCTGACTTTACTGTTTGCACGTGGGGGGTTCAAGGTCCCTGACTTCCTACTCTATTACCAGTGCGCCCAGGCCCAATATGCTCATTTCTGGTACCACAAGGTCCCATTCCTTACCCATGTCGCAGTTGAAGAGGGAGACACCCTTCCCATTCCTTTGGATGCAATACTGACACATGACAGACCATCATTGCACAAGCAGGATATAAACACAATAGATGCTACAAATGAAGTTTGTAGACTGATGGCTAAAAAGGTGAATAAGCAGCCAATTTATGCACCGGAACTACCATTACATCATCCTCCGAATATCTCGGTTACACAGGAGAAGGTGGGGATGGAACTCGTTAAACAGGTGGGCATAGACACCATGGGGGACCTATACCAGGAAGGAATGGTCAAAACTTTAGAGGACCTTGCATACGTCCTGAACCAATCGATGCTTTTCAAATTCATGTACTATAGACTACAAAAGGCACTTAAAGCACTTTACCCGACTTACCCATCAGAACCATGCGCACTACTGACCCTACAATTGCTACTCACAACACTTGACCCCCGACACCTAGTGTCCAAGCTCTATGTATCACTGCAGGCCGAAATGGGTATCACAGCGCACAAGGCGATCCAGAAATGGGATAGTTGTTTAGACACCCCACTCACGAAAAAAGAATGGTCCACAATGGGCATGATCACGGAGCTGCTGACACCAAATGGGAATCTACGGTTGATACACGTTAAATATTTACATCACACGTACCACACACCTAAGAGGTTACACAAATATGGCCTGAGAGCAGACTCTAGGGGCCAGATGTAGGAAGGCCTTTACCGGTCTGTAACGGCCGAAAATCGATATTTTCGGCCGTTACCGACCGGTATTTAGCTTTCGGCATGTAGGAGACCGAAAATCATCCGAATCGGTAAATTTACCGATTCGGTAAAGTTACTGAATCGGTAAAATAGCGAATTGGAAATATTACCGAATCGGTAAATTTACCGAATCGCAAAGGTTTGCGAATCGGTAATTTTACCGAATCGGTAATATTTACCGAATCGGTAAATTACCGAATCGGTAAATAAGAAGTGGTAAAAATGGATATTGAGATGTAGGGAAGCTCTGAAATACCGAATTTGCTTGAAATTCGGTATTTAAGAGTCAGTATTTACCATGGATTGGAATCAGGTGGTAAACAGGTGCAACCTATAAAAATGGACCCAAAATGCAATTCTTCTTGCACAATGGCGGCATTCCATGTGATTGCAAGATGGCTAAGGCTACAGGAGGAAGGGGAGAGGGAATGGCAGAGAGAGGAGCAGGTCTACAGACAGAGGATAACCATTTTCATGCTTACAGAGGCAGAGATACTCCAGAGGTACAGGTTGGCCCCAGACACCATCACTGACCTCATCAGGGACCTCCACCCACTGTTGGAGCACACTACCCCAAGGGTACACGCTATTCCTCCCCATGTGCAGGTGTTGTGCAGGTTACACCTGCTTGCCTCTGGGAGCTACCAGAGTGTGGTTGCTGCGGTAGGTGGGGTGACCCAGAGCAGCCTGTCAAGGTTTTTCCACAAATTCCTTGACGCAATGTTACAGAGGATGGAGCATTGCATATCATTTCCTGCAACCCATGCTGAACTGGTCCAAACAAAATCAGACTTCTACCAGATGGCACGTTTCCCCAATATCATTGGCTGCATTGATGGCACGCACATTCCCATTTGTCCCCCTGCTGCCACTGAATATATCTACAGGAATAGGAAGTCCACCCACACCATCAATGTGCAGGTGACCGCTCAGCCCTCCACAGGGCTTGGTCGCCCCACTCACTGCTGCCGCTCCTGCCTGCCTTTGCCGCCTCCTGCCTGCAGATTCCTTCGCTCGCTGCCCGCTGCTCCTGAGAATTTCCCGCTGCTCCTGGGAATTTCCCGCTGCTCCTGGGAATTTCCCGCTGCCCGCTGCTTCTTAGAATTTCCCGCCGCTGCCCCGCCCCCTGTGATTCCATTCGCCGCCCCGCTCCCGCCACCCAGTTGCTCCTCCCTCCCGGCTCCTTACTTAAGGGGACCGTAGGGGACCACAGAGTGTGACCGCTCAGCCCTCCACAGGGCTTGGTCGCCCCACTCACTGCTGCCGCTCCTGCCTGCCTTTGCCGCCTCCTGCCTGCAGATTCCTTCGCTCGCTGCCCGCTGCTCCTGGGAATTTCCCGCTGCTCCTGGGAATTTCCCGCTGCTCCTGGGAATTTCCCGCTGCCTGCTGCTTCTTGGAATTTCCCGCCGCTGCCTCCCTGTGGCCCCGCCCCCCTGTGATTCCATTCGCCGCCCCGCTCCCGCCACCCAGCTGCTCCTCCCTCCCGGCTCCTTACTTATGACGCCCCCGGAGCGACCGCGCAGCGGACGCGCGCAGCGGGAGCGCCGATTGAGCACCGAAGGTGCGCCAAAGGTAAGCCCATCTGCGCCCGTCCGCGCCTGGCCCGCGCCCAGCGCCAGGGCCCCTGGCCCTCTCCGCCGAGGCAAGACGACCCGACTGACCTACGACGCCGCCACTCTCAACGCACTCAATGCCGGCCAGACCCACGCCTGCTGCCAAGCCACCCCGAGACGCACCCACGAACCCTTCACCTGCTGCACCTGCAAGTTCACCTGCCTCCGAACCTGCCCCGCACCCGCCAAGACAAACACCAGCAGCAACCACCTCAAGTGCATCCTGATCAACACCCGCTCCGTCCACAGACACGCCGTGGAATTCTGGAACCTCCACGACGCTACATCACCGGAGGTCGCCTTCCTCACGGAAACCTGGATGAACGCCTCCTCTGCACCCGACATCGCCATCCCGGACGGGTACAAGATCATCAGGAGGGACCGCATCAACCAGACCGGAAGTGGCATCGCCATCGTCCACAGGAACACCATCCGCATCACGACCGACACCAACGACTCCTTCACCGCAGCCGATCATCTCCACTTCCAGATTCACACCGACCCTAAGACGACCCTCAGAGGCACCCTCGTCTACAGACCCCCGGGACCACGCACACAATTCAGCGAAGACATCACAGACTTCATCAGCCCGCACGCCCTCCCCTCCACTGACTACATCCTCCTCGGGGACCTCAACTTCCACCTGGAGAACAACAAGGACCGCAACACCACCGCCCTGCTGGAAAACCTCGCCAACCTCGGACTCAAGCAACTGGTCAACACCCCCACCCACTACGCCGGCCACACGCCTGATCCCGTCTTCTCTTCCAGCAAGTACATCACCTTCAGCCACGCCACCGGACTCCACTGGACCGACCACAGCTGCGTCCACTTCAGCTTCAAAAGATCCACGACCCACCACCACCCGCAACAGGTACCTCACAGGAATTGGAACAAGATCACCGCAGACCAGCTCACCACCTCCCTCAGCCAGAGCCCACCCGCCAACACAACGGACCCCAACGAAGCAGCCCGCAACTTCACACAGTGGCTGACCGCCTGCGCCGACGACCTCGCGCCACTAAAGAACCCTCCCAGCAAACCCAGAAGCAAGAAGGCCTCCTGGTTCACCGACGACCTCAAGGACTCCAAGAAGACCTGCCGCACCCTCGAGAAAGCCTGGCTCCTCGACCGGACCACCGCCAACATGACCGCCCTCAAACACGCTACCCGCAAGCACCACCAGCTCATCCGCACCACCAAGAAGAAATTCCTGAAGGAACGACTGGACAACAACGCCCACGACAGCAAAGAGCTCTTCACTATCGTCAAGGAGTTCTCCAACCCCAGCACCGGCACCAACGACATCACTCTGTCACAAGACCTCTGCGACTCCCTCGCCTCGTTCTTCCACCGCAAGATCCCCGACATCCACAACAGCTTCGGCGCCCCACCCACGCACCCAACCGTCGAACCAACGCCCCCCACCGCCACCCTTCGCACATGGACCACGGTGACCACCGAAGACACAGCCCGCACGATGAACACCATCCACTCTGGATCACCGACCGACCCCTGCCCACACCACGTCTTCAACAAGGCCGACTCCACCATCGCACCCCAACTCCGGAACATCATCAACGCCTCCTTCAACACCGCCACCTTCCCGGAGAGCTGGAAGCACGCCGAGATCAGCGCCCTCCTGAAGAAACCTACAGCGGACCCCACCGATCTCAAAAACTTCCGCCCCATCTGGCTCCTCCCTTTTCCTGCTAAAGTCATCGAGAAGATCGTCAACAGACAGCTGACCGCCTTCCTCGAGACGAACGGATCCCTCGACCCCTCGCAGTGCGGCTTCAGAGCCAACCACAGCACCGAGACCGCCCTCATCGCAGCCACCGACGACATCCGGACCCTGCTCGACAAGGGGGAAACAGTGGCCCTCATCCTCCTGGACCTCTCCGCTGCGTTCGACACGGTCTGCCACCGCTCCCTAGTCCAGCGCCTCAGCAACATCGGTATCCAAGAGAAGGCACTGGAGTGGATCATCTCGTTCCTCGCCGGTAGAACACAAAGAGTCCGCCTCCCCCCGTTTCGCTCCGAGGCCACCAAAGTCATCTGCGGCGTCCCGCAAGGATCTTCACTCAGCCCCACCCTCTTCAACATCTACATGAAACCTCTCGCAGCCATCGCACGCCAGCACAACCTCAACATCATCTCTTACGCCAACGACACCCAGCTGATCCTCTCCCTCACCAGAGACCCCGACACCGCCAGAACCTGCCTACACGAAAGGATGAAAGACGTCGCCGAGTGGATGAAGGACAGCCGCCTGAAACTGAACTCGGACAAGACAGAAGTCCTCATCCTGGGATCTTCGCCCTCTGCCTGGGACAACTCCTGGTGGCCCCCAGCCCTGGGCACCGCACCCAAGCCAACCGACCACGCACGCAACCTGGGCTTCATCCTGGACCCCTCCCTCTCGATGACCAGACAAGTCAACGCCGTCTCCTCATCGTGCTTCAACACCCTGCGTATGCTTCGCAAGATCTTCCGCTGGATCCCGACCGAGACCAGGAAGACTGTCACCCAGGCACTCGTCACCAGCCGACTGGACTACGGAAACGCCCTCTACGCCGGAACCACAGCCAAGCTACAGAAAAGACTCCAGCGCATCCAGAACGCCTCCACCTGACTCATCCTGGATGTCCCCCGACGCAGCCACATCTCCAGCCACCTGAGAAACCTGCACTGGCTCCCCGTCGACAAGAGGATCACGTTCCGGCTCCTCACCCACGCACACAAGTCTCTCCACGACCTGGGCCCCAAGTACCTCAACGACCGCCTGACCTTCTACACGCCCACCCGCCAGCTACGGTCCACCAGCCTCGCCCTTGCAGCCATACCATGCATCCGAAGAGCCACCGCCGGAGGAAGATCCTTCTCTTACCTGGCTGCCAAGACTTGAAACTCCCTCCCCATCCACCTTCGGCTGACCCAGGACCATCTCGCCTTCAGGAAACAACTCAAGACCTGGCTGTTCGAGCAGTAGCATACCCCTCCCCCCAAGCGCCTTGAGACCCTCCCGGGTGAGTAGTGCGCTATACAAATGGCATGATTGATTGATTGATTGATTGATTGATCTGCAATGCATAGTTCGCCATTACTGACCTTGTGGCAAAATTCCCTGGGAGTACCCATGATTCCTATATATTTCAAAACAGTGGCATCTATGCACGACTGACTGCAGGTGAATTTGGTGTATTGCAGTAAGCAGTACAAGTATGCATGTGATTAAATCATACCCATTTTCTTTTAGGAGACAGTGTATATGCCCTCTGCTCCTTCATACTCACCCCCTGCCTCAACCCCTCAACACCCAGCCAAAGGAGATATAACCGGGCACACAAGAGCACACGCAATGTTGTTGAGAGAACATTTGGCATCTGGAAAAGCAGGTACTGATGCTAGCACAAGAGCGGAGGTGCAAGGCAGTATACCCCCATCACCTGCTGTAAGATCATTGCTGCCTGTGCCATGTTGCACAATCTTGCTGTGAAGAGGGGGACTGAGGTGGAGTTGTCAGACTATGAGGATCATGACGACGACATTGCTGTGCCTGAAACACAACCTGCTGGAGTGTCAACACCCAGTAATGGCAGATACAGACATGAGGAAATAACACGCAACTATTTCTGAGTGAGTGATGACACTGAAACCTATATTGAAAGCACAAGCTTTTGTTTAATATAGTATATTACCAGGTATGTTAAAGAACAAAAGTGCAACAGTAAGCATTTCACAGCAATGCTCACAGTGAGCAAACACACACACACAGGTGTTGAATCCACCCACCATAGTTGTATATTGTCACTAGGCAGGTTTAAATGGCACAAATGTGCAACTTTAACTTTTTGAACTATGATTAGAATGTCCAATGGCAGTAGGCCATATTAACAACTGTTCATTCACGGCCACGCTTTGCACTAGCAGGTGTTTGTAGCTCAACCTGTTCACTGGGCGTTTGGCCTGTAGCCTCACCCTGTCGCCTGCTGCTCCTCCTTGTCTCTATGACATGGGGGCTTGCCGTGCTGCTCCTACTGGTGCTACCTTCAGTGTCCGGCACGTCAATGGCAGTAGTTTGTGCACTCTGGGCATTGAGTAGAGCCTCCAGCGCACCGGTCATTCCGGCTATGCCCCTTGTGAGCTGATTGCTGTTATGAGTCAGGACTTCCTGACTATTCATGCTACATCTGCATAGCAGGGATGTGACTGTTGCCAGGCGGTGTATAGATTTCTCAGTTCTCTCTGCACGCTGCTTCTCCCTGCACCTTGAAGCAATTTCAGAGTCCAGTTTTGTGCACAGTTGCTGTATGCCTGTTGCCATGCTCTTGTTCACTTCCACCAGCTCCCTGATGCCCTTGCCAATGTCCTGCATGTTGATGTTGAGGTTTCGCATTTGTCTTTAACAGGCCATGATGCCCTTGCCCTGCATCATCTGATTCCTGACCATGGATACCTCCAGGCCTCGGAAGACACTGGACCCCTCCCCACGTGCACCTACACTCCTTCCTAGTACTGTGCGCCGTCTAGTGGTGCTTGGTACAGGCCCTGTGCTGGGCTGCAGTGTGACAGAGATGCCAGCTTCAGCCAAGTTGTGTGAGTCTTCACCCACCATTTCACCAGCAGCTGTCTCCATTTCCAGCAGTGGGGAAACAACATGCCTCCTGCTAGGGTGTGCCGCAGGTGTTTCTAACTCCAGGGATGCTGGCATTTCGGGTGATGAAAGCAATAGTGGGGACTGTGTTGGTATTGGGGAGGCCTGCATTTCCTCACTGACGTCAGGTTCTTGGGAAGGTGCCTGCCCACTCGGAACACCTGTGTCCTGTGATGCACTGGGTCCTGGCTCATGACTGTCATCCCTCTCGGGTGCCGTGCCTTCTGCCTCCTCAGACTGCCTTCTGGATGTGTGACCTGTGGACATATGAGCACATATCAGCTAGGTGCAAATGTCTCACAGCCACTACAATTAAACATATGTAATTGCACTTAGTACATGATGCCTGCCCTTCATTATGTATGCATTCAGTTGAAAAACTTGGTGGTTACAGTGCTGTGTGACATGCTCTTTCATTAACTGACTACGTGTACCATGATGCATTGCTACAGTTTGGCACAGACACCCTGGGACTGGGGTAACTTAGCTGCAAGGGGTGAGGGATGGATGAGGGTGTGAGGGGGATTGCTGTGCATGCATCTTACCTTTTTTTGATGCAGCTTTCGCAGAACTGTCCACTTCTCCCAGTTCATGGACACTTTCAGGCTCCAGGGTTGTGGCTACCATCTCCTCCATGTCGGTGAGGGGGGTGCAGTGTTCTTTCCACCACCTGTTTGGGAGGCCTGTTTGTGGTGGTCAGCCAATTTCTTTTTTGTGAGGCTCCTTAGGTCGTAGAACCTCTTTTTTAAATCTTCAGTGACTCTGGTGGTCACTCCCACTGCATTTACTTTCTCCAGTATTTCCAGCCAAATCTTCCTTTTTGCTGATTCTGGCACAGTAAGGGACTGCTTACCAAAAAGTCTGTGGTAAACCTTAACCTCCTCAACAAGGACCTGTAGCTCCATGCTGCTGAATTTGAGCTTTCTTTTCCTTTCAGCCTGCTCTGTGTCCTTGCTGCTTGCCATGTTTTAATGTGAAAAGAGCACAAACTCTGTCTGCTGCTGCTCCCAGTCTCTCTGCTTCAACTGACTCTCCAGAACCTTCTAATTACTTGCAGCTGCCTGTGTAGCCACTTCCTGGTAGGAAGGGGGAGGGTGGTTGAACCTGATTGGCTGTTGTGTTAAGTTTCACTTTTGCTTGCTGTCCAATTCGGTATTTACCGAATCGGTATTTACCGATTCAGTATTTACCGAATCGGTATTTCCAATGCATTCCTATGGGCCAAGAGGCCCATAGGAATGCATTGGGAATACCGATTCGGTAAATACCGATTCGGTAATTTCCGATTGTCCGATACCGAATTTTACCGATTCTGTAAAAAATACCGATTTTTTCCCTACATCTCATTTACCGATTTTTGAATACCGAATCGGTAAAATTCGGTATTTAAGAATGGGTAAAATCAGATTACCTACATCTAGCCCTAGATGTCAAAGGTGTGGGACCGAAAACGCTGATTTTATACATATGGCATGGTATTGTGGGGGGGTGGCCAAGTTTTGGTTGTCAGTAACTGATATACTGGGTAAGATGGTGGTCATCCAGATTGATTGTAGTATTCGCACATGCTTACTGGGCATATTGCCGGGTGTTAGAGCACCTAGACGTACGTTTTGCGTAATAGCCCTCCTAATGGCCAAACGGAGGGTAGCGATCTGCTGGGGAGGTAAAATGGCACCGCAAATCAAGCACTGGATCCGGGATATGGTTTATTGCAAAGACAATTTGAAACTGTTTGTGGAAGAATTACCACTAAGATCGCGACCGAAAGACTACTGGCATTATTTAATTGACTATTTAACTGGAATTGACGAACAGCAGTAATGTACTCATGATGTAATGTATACTGGTTTGGCGTGTAATATACAAGATCGTACCCTGTTGGAGGAGGAGTGTTGTAATGCAGTGATGTTGTGAGAGGTGTGACTACCTCATGTTCGGACGTAAGACGTCCTGTAATATATTTGAAATGGCAATAAATAAAAAAATTAAAATAAAATCAAGAACATCCCATCCAGATTGTGGTTCAACAAGGAACTAAACTCGGAAAGAAGAAAACTAAGAGCCACAGAAAGACTTTGGCGTAAAAACTCCTCGACAACCCACCTTGATCAACTCAAAAAGGAACAGAGATACTGTAAAAAACACATAAAAAATGAAAAATCAATCTTTTTCAGCGGTGCTTTAAACAATGCTAAAAATCGCCCCAAAGACCTCTTCAATATCATTAAGCAGCAAACATCCAAACCACCTCCATCTGCAACTCTAGCCTCCAAAGACCTTTGTGACAAATTTGCCAATTTCTTTGATGAAAAAATATTAAAGATCGAGCTCTCTCTAGGAAATCACCTCCAACCCCCCCAATGATGGTCTGCCCCTCAATAGAGTAGACAGGAACCCACTCAGTCAATCCACAAACAATTGGAAAACCTTCAAACCCATCACTGAAGCTGAAATTATTGAATTAACCTCTAGATTAAAACCCTCTCCACATGTTGAATATCCCTCCCTGCCCAACTGGCTAAAAAACTCAAAACTCTCCCTAGCCCCACTCTGGTCAAAGATTATAAACAGCTCCCTGAAAATTGGAATCATGCCGGACTGCCTCAAAATTGGACAAATAACACCCTTACCGAAAAAAGCATGCGCTGACCCAAACGATCTCAACAACTTCAGGCCTGTCTCCAATCTCCCATTCTTAGCAAAAATACTAGAAAAATGTGTTCTCTGTTAACTCACCCTTCATATGGACAACAACAACCTCCTCGACCCTCACCAATCGGGCTTCAGAAAAGGATGCAGCACAGAGACAGCCATCCTAAATGTCTTAGAAGATGTCCACAAATCACTTGAGAAGTGCCTACTTATACTTCTGGATCTCTCATCGGCCTTCGACACGGTTGACCACAAACTACTTACTATCAATGTACTCTGAGAACGGGTAGGAGCAGAATGGGTGGTACTACAATGGTTCACCTCCTTCCTGCAAAACCGCTCCCAAAGAATAAAAATCAGAAACTTCATGTCTGACCTACACCCCATAAACAGAGGCGTTCCACAAGGATCGGTTCTCTCCCCCGCACTGTTCAACATTTACATGGATCTACTCTCCACCATCCTCAAAAAAGCCAACATACTCTGCCACCTCTTTGTAGATGACACCCAGGTCTACCTTGAAACCTCAACCACAGCAAACATACAAAAACTCAATGACACCCTAATAGAAGTCCAGGAATGGCTGTCCCTAAACTATCTGAAACTCAACTAAGACAAAACGGAAATCCTCCTCATAGCCAACAAAGAGAAGTCCCCCCAAATCATGGAATGGATAAAGTCGGTTGTACGGCTTTACAACGTGTACTTTTACACCGCGTGCCGTTACAACGTGGTTTTTTCAATGCAAGTCATTACCACGACTTACGTTGGAGGGGTGCGGACTTAGGAATTTTTTAATTTACGATTCTAACACCAGCCTACGTACAGTAGGGAATGTGTTGGATAGTAAATTAAAAAATTCCTTGTCCTGCAGCGCCCTCCAGCGGAAGTCGTGGTAACGACTTGCGTTGAAAAAAACGCGTTGTAACGGCACGCGGTGTAACAGCCGCGTCGTAAAGGCTGTTCCCCGGATAAAGTCTATTGACCCTCTCAACTGCACCCTCATCCCAGCAGACTCTGTGAAATCACTGGCAATCACCCTGGACCCTAACCTTGACATGGTCAAACGCATCAAGAACACCGCAAGATGTGCTTTCTTCAACTTAAAACTACTGAACAAAATAAAACCCTTCATCCCGCCAGAAGACCTCAAGCAAGCCACTCAATCTCTCGTGCTATCCAGATTAGACTACGGGAACGCCACCCTCACAGGCACGGCAAAATCTCACCTTGAACCTCTCAGATCAACCCTAAATGCAGCAGCTAGAATGATGACCGGAGTAAAGAAATTTGAACACATCTCCCCCGCTCTCAAAGAGCTGAACTGGCTCCCCATAGAAATGCGTGCCAACTTCAGAACAGCTTGTCTCACTCACAAGGCTCTGCACACGGGCAAACCCGCCTATCTAGCCACCAAACTCAAGAAAGCAGGGCAGACAAGAAATCTCAGGATCTCCAACACTGTTCTCCTTATCCCCCTGAAACCCTGCAAACAAAAAACCTTATCTCGCTTTTTCTCTGGAAATGCACCAAAAAATCTGGAATGCCATCCCAGTACACATCAGGACTAACCCTTCCTTTAAAAAATTCAAAAGCCAACTCAAAGTGCTCTTCCTCAATAGAGCGCTCACGACCTGACAAAGGACCCATACAACCGAACTACACCTTACTGAAGATCGAATCACTTGGATAAGAACAAACTCTGTCAAGCCCACTCCCCTTGAACCTCATCCTTGACCCCCCGATTCAACTAAAACTACTACTACTCTACATTCGAATGACACGTGACTTATGCTATAGTTACTGTTACAATTCTGTGTATTCTCAACAGTCACTTGATGAATGTAGTAAAGTGCTCCGATACCTTCGGGTCTGGCCAGCGCTATATAAAACTCTTAAATAAATAAATAAAATACACTACATGTGGCCTCTGACTTTGTGGTATATGAGGACGCATGCTCCCTTTGGCAAAACAAGTTTTATTGGGGAAATTTCCTCGACCTTTTGTTGTGTATCTGCCTATCTGTGGGATCGATCTGGGTATTCCCTGTTCGCGCATTTGTCTTCGGGCTAAGTGTAACCCAGCATGTGACCTTTCAATTGATAGGCTTGTGTTTGAGTCGGCACAAAAGGGGGTGGTAATGGACGGAGCATCTGAACCAATCAAACACTCACACCCAGTCAAAAGATCTGGGTTTAATCCATCACCGTTCTTTAGCCCACTCTGCCACCCCAGTTCAGACATGGCTATATGCAAATCAGTCTGACCCTGTGCCTCATGGGAACAGTCCAGCCCGAACTGCCAAGCCACGCCTTCCCTGGACCGGAAACAAGCTTCCGAGGACCGGTTTCTGGCATTACAGCCGTCTTCAGCCCGGCTTGCTTGAATCCATTGGCAAAGTGAGCAAGGGACTCACGTCTGAGCATACCCTGCACACTTATGGCGGCCAAAAGCGGTACAAAAGGGGGTGGTAATGGACGGAGCATCTGAACCAATCAAACACTCACACCCAGTCAAAAGATCTGGGTTTAATCCATCACCGTTCTTTAGCCCACTCTGCCACCCCAGTTCAGACATGGCTATATGCAAATCAGTCTGACCCTGTGCCTCATGGGAACAGTCCAGCCTGAACTGCCAAGCCATGCCTTCCCTGGACCGGAAACAAGCTTCCGAGGACCGGTTTCTGGCATTCCAGCCGTCTTCAGCCGGACTTGCTTAAATCCAGTGGCAAAGTGAGCAATGCCAGAAATCGGTCCTCGGAAGCTTGTCCATCACCACCCCCTTTTGTACCGCTTTTGGCCGCCATTAGTGTGGCAGGGTATGCTCAGACGTGAGTCCCTTGCTCACTTTGCTACTGGATTCAAGCAAGCCGGGCTGAAGACGGCTGGAATGCCAGAAACCGGTCTGGACTGTTCCCATGAGGCACAGGGTCAGACTGATTTGCATATAGCCATGTCTGAACTGGGGTGGCAGAGTGGGCTAAAGAACGCTTGATTGCACACTTGTTGGATAAGAGCTGTTGGTTGTAATTTAGCTAGCAAAAACACATGCCATTATATTGTTTTCGGGAAATTCCTGTGCCTTCTTTTTGAGGGCATATTCTGTAGCTTCTCTAGGCCCAAAACATTTTAGTGGGGTATGGGAAGGAGCTAGCAGTGTTTTAGGGAGTGGTGAGGTTAGACCGTCTTAGGGTTATTTGTGGGTACTTCCGTGCGGCAGCAATTCTGCGCCTGTGTGGCAGACTCGCGAGTGGGCGGGTTTATGACGGCCCCCAGCCGTCATCAGCACACGAGCCCCGTAGTGCATGACGGCTGGGGGCCGTCATCAGCATGGAAGGGGTTAAACCAGGAGGTGACTCTGTGATCTAAGCATAAGATACAGAGAGCCAAAAACCAGTAGGTCAATAATATGTACCAGAAAAGCCTACAGTCCTAAATATAAAGGCCAGAAAAAGTGCAGTGCAAAAAAAGTGAAAGTTTAAAAAGGATATGGCAGCAAACAGTTAATTTTATTAGAGTTTGCTTCCAAACCTATTAAAAGAATGCAGGAGTGGCTCTCAACAAATATGCCGCAGATATTGGATTTAAAACATTTATCAGTAAGGGACATGATCAGTAGTTGCATCTCCTCTTGTATCTTAGCAATCTTTCAGTTGTCACATTTTAGAGGGGTATGGGAAGGAGGTGGCAGTATTTTAGGGAGTGGTGAGGTTAAACCTTCTTAGGGTTATTTTGTGGGTACTTTGGCCTCCCGTAGCTATTGCTGTGGAGAGTACTTTACTTTGTGGGATGCTTCTTTTAAATGTGTGTGTGTGTGTGTGTGTGTGTCCGTGTGTGTGTGTGTCACTTTATCGGTGCGGGGGTATCCTTCTGATCTGCGTGTGCTTTGTGCAATGTGAAGGGAAGTGGTTATGAACTGATTCTTGGGGGCTTTGTGGGTAATGGCGATGTTTCAGTTGTCACATGAATGACCCTCTGGTCTCTGCAGGTGGTGGTTTGTAATGATGTTCTCCCTAATGGAGTTGGGTAATTAGGTTACTCTCTTTTCGGGAAGGGTAAGGTTTTCTGAGATACTTTTGGGCTTCTTTGTGAGTGCTCCGTTGGGTATATACCTATGCTTTTGGTTGATGCTGATTCTAACGTAGTATATTGGAGGTAGTAGGGGAGTTGTTTATGGCCACTCTGTGCCTTTGCAGGGGAGTGACTGAGATTGTGCTTATTTGCTGTGCTTTCAACAAGAGTCTGCTGCACGGTTAGGACTCGTACTGATAGGACCGATGAGGGTAATGCTAATGGCTTTGATGGATTTTTTCTACAGACTGAGTGTCATATGGTTCTTGCTTCAGAGGTTTGAGGATATCCTTGTCCTAGGAAACATGGCTCTCAACACTGGAGAGTCTTTCTCATTTTGGAACTGTAAGGGGACCTTCATTTAGTGGAAACTCAGGGGCTGTTGAGACCTACATAGCTAGTCCAAAGCTATATTTGGATGAGTGGACCTGGGCTCTGGTTTTTTATGCACTAGTTGGGTGTTGCCCTGCCCACTCTTTGGACTGTCTTTACCCTGGGTGTGTGGCCACCCCAGGGATCAACAGCAGAGAGAGGCCCAGGTCTCTGAGGGTAGCAGGATGGCGAACTCATGCATGGATTCCTGATCGATATAGTGTACTGTGGCCCTAAAATTTGTCTGTGAATGCAGGTAAGCAAATGTATCTGGAAAGGGTATAAAGGTGGTACACCATGTTCGAGGCAGTTTTGGATAGTGTGCTTGCATTCTGTGACTGTGCAAGTGAATTGCCTACCCAGACTGTCACCCCTCCCTGCGGTGTCTGTGGCCCTGGCCCTTTCTAGGCTGGGCCAACCACCAAGCCCCTACTGCGGCAAGGTGGCCTGTTGGCAGATCCTGAGGCTGATTGTACAATGCATTTGCTTTGCTCTGGGCTTGATTTAGGGGTGGGCATTCTGTGGGGGCTGTCTTGGGATTAGTCCTTTTTGCTTGTGATACGGTCTATAGGCAGCATCGGACAGCCATGTGGCCCATTCCGTGACAAAAGTAGCCCCAAGAGAGGTGTGGTGCAGCGGCCAGAGCGGCTGACTCCAGAGCGCCAGCAGCAGCTCAGCAGCTCAGCATCATGTGACTCTGGTCAATAACTCACTTAATCTCCCTGATAGGCCCCAGCCACTTGAAACCCTTAAGGGGCGATATATTTGCACTTTCTAATAGAAATTATTATTATTATTATTATTACTATACGAGGCCTGTCTGAAGCCACTTTCCCTGACCTCTGCCATTAGGATTGGGTGGATATCCTCTGGGATTAGGAGGTGGAGCTCTATTCAAGACTGGCGCTATTTGTACATTCATAGCCAATGAGGACCCCTTGAATTTAAATTTTTGGTGGACCAGCTTGGTGGTGTCTCTTTGGGCTTGCCCCTTACTTTTCCCTATCCTTCTCCTGTTTTTTTGGGTAGTAATGTAATATGTGGGCCTGTATTTCCCGCCAAGGTTTAATATCTAGTCATTCTGTGCCATCTAGTCTGCTTTGTATCACAGTGGGCAATTTCTTTTTGAGGATGTTGTAGAAGAATGCAAGTAAGGGACCTGGGTCAGTCCAAGGCTGCCCTGTCTATTGTCCCCATTGCTCCATCATTATTGCTAGGAAATCAGTCACAATCTCCCCAGGCTTCATGCTCTCAATCATCAATCCTTTTCTGAATGGGTTGTTAGGGACCATCTCCCTCAGGGCTGTGAGGGTTCTGTGTAGGGTTTTAAGTATGCAGGATGAATGGCGCTCTATACTGGTAGCGGTGAGTTAGGCAATAAACAACACAAAATGGTACGGTGCTACTAGGTCAGAGGAAACCCAAATAACCCCTGAAAGGAGTGGCAAGGGCCTATTCAGTAAATGCAACAAAAGTCCTTTGCACACGTTAGGTTAATATAAATAAATGTCTGTTAAGAAGAGAACAAATCTAAAAGCTGGAAATGAAGACAGGGTCAACACAAGTAGATGTTTTTTTTTGGGTGAAATATATTTGAGCCTTCTTCTTCAGAAGGAAAACATCAAAGGAAAAACCAGCCGACATGTGTATCTGGAGATAACAAAATACCATGGTACAGTACAGGATAGGTAGTCCAAAAGGGATTCATAAACAAGGAAGTGTAGCGGCGTAGAGAGAACACCTACATGTGAGTGGAAACCCTATAGGAGAAGTGGAAAGAACAAAAAACAATTGACTTCACGCAATTGGAAGATCAAACCATTTGGTACAGTGAGTATTCAGGCATTGTAACGGAGAAAAAATAGGGGGAAAAAAATTCTTTACAGGAAAAATAGCACCAAAAAGAATCTTCAGATCAATGATACCAGGATATTCCATACGATTTTATAATAACGCGGATCATATGGAGCGATAATTGTGGGGTGGCAAGTGAGTGCGTGAGCAATATGAAACCAACTGTAAGCATTTGCTAGTGAGGGTGGTAACAGGGTTAAAGTGTTCAGATACTAAGGCCAAAATTCACGGTTGAAAATCATAGGTAGCGCCTAGCACTGGAAAGACAAGAAAAGGAAACGAAACCACAATTGTACTGAAAGTGTTCACAAAAACCAGAATGAAATACGTTCAAGGTGAAGCATTCAAGCCATATCTTTACATAAATGCCCTGCCATTATTGAGTACACAGCGCACAAGATGAGGCATATCTTTACATAATTAACCGGCCATTGTTGAGTAAACAGTTTAAAGGTAGTCTGAGTCGACTGTTCAACCATAGTAATAACTATAAAGTTAATAGACATTACAGGTTGTACAGCAAACTAGAAATGAGAAAATTTGAAAGGAGGGTACAGGGAGAGGGGATCCGTGTGAAACTAATGAAAGTGACCATGTGACTGTCGGTGTATGTGGCGAGACATTGAGAGGGTGGGTAAATACCTGCGGCATTTGCAGATCTTGCAGCAACAGATGTTGTGGGCACACAGGGAGGTGTGGACATATTGGTGCTGATCTGGAGAAGACATATCAATATGTCCCTATGCAACGCAGTTAGTTTGTCCCACTTGGCCTCCATGCGTGCATGATGGCCAGCCTGCTCCTGTTGCATGTCCTTGAGGATCCCCACTAACTGGCCGAATCCTCCGGTGCTATCCTGGTACGAGTCTATGATGCATAGCAGTTGGGGGTCATCATGCAGTCCAGGCCCCTCTGCAGGCTGTGACCTCTGCCTACCACCACTCCCACCACCCCTAGCCACACGGGCAGGACCTGCGGTGGCACGCACAGGTGACCCTGGGCCCCTTTGGGTGTTGCTACTGGTGGTGTTGTTCATAGCTTCCTGGACGGCCGGTGTCCCTGTGCTGTTTGAATTCTGTGACCTAGGTCTGTCCATGTTGGCGGGGGTGCTCGGTCTGTTGCCAGATGTTGTAGGCGTGGGTGCAGATGTTTGTGCTGCTGGGGCTGCATGATGACTCACACCGGAGGTGCCAGGTTGTTCTTCATCATCATGAGAGGACAGAGACCGATCCACATCAGAGAGCTCAGTTTCCTTCAGAGCCTTGGGCAGGGACTCCTCTTCATTTGCTGCTGTGTCCCCAGCACCACCTGTGTTTGGAAGAGACACACATTGTTCCTGTTATGTTACTACAGGCATCAATGGTTCACATATGTATTTAGCAATGGGGAGGGAGGAAGAGGTACTCATCCATTCAGCTTGCAATAGTTAGTACTAAAAATCAAGGAGTGGGGAATGGATCACTCGTCCTGTGCAACCAGGGTATTTATGTATTTTGATTCCTTACTTAAAACTCTCATATATGTACACAGGCCTTGGGCGGTATATCTTGGTTCTCTGCCTCAGTGTACTTTGGTACAAAAGGGGGTGGTAACAAAACAGTGTACTGTAGCAGCATTATCATTGGGCCTCCATTGTTGCAAATATGCTGTGCATCCACCTGGAGGTAAACCGGCTGGTTACCCAGTAGTGTCCAGAGATGAAAATTAAGAGTGTGTTTCTGTGCTCAAGTGCTGTGAGTCAAAATCCCTTACATCACTCAAAGGCTAGTGCTAAATGGTGAACATTGTGATGTACTAAGTTACAAACAAAGGTGTTGCATGTGTGGATCCAGCTACTAATCCACCGCACTAGGGTTGTTCACTGTTGGTCAACATGTTTCAGCCCCATGTGATCCTAGAGGCTTTTTCTTCTCTGGACACTACTGGGAAAGCAGCCAGTCTACCTAATGATAATGCTGCTACAGTACACTGAGGTGGAAAACCAAGATTCACTGCACAACGCCTGTGTACGTTTGTGAGGTTTTCAATGAAGGCAACACAATACGTAAAGACACTGGTTGCACAGGAGGAGTGAACCATTCCCCCCTGCTTCATGTTTTTATCAATGGTTCATATACATGACATTTGCAACGGTACGTCAGGATGCGTGCCTGTAAACTGCATTGTCTTAAGTCGTCCGAGACAGAGACAGATATTGTTGTTACACATTGTCCAGCCAACATTACGCATTTTAATGTGCATGTTGAAGTGTGTGCATGCCCAGCTCATGTATGGATTTCACTGTACATGGCCATTGGTACTCAAGGGCTATCAGGTGACTGACACAGGAGTGTCATCCCTGTTCACATTTGACTCTGCTTCCCTGTGAGGGGGTGTGCCTGTGCTGACAAGATGGATGACAGTGCAGTCCTGTTGTTTGTTGGTACCCAGTTCCCAGCAGGGCCTTGTGCTCCCCACAACAGAGCCCAGACATAGAGTTCTTGTAAGTCCATTTCCACCCTCTGTGAGGTGAGCATGATTCAGTGTGAGCTTGCTGGGCCATTTAGGTGGGTGAGGATTGTCAGTGACTGCAAATCCCACCATGCCCTTGGCTACACCCCCTCGCAGCATGCTCTCACTTCCCTCCTTTTGACTCTGCTTCCCTGTGAGGGGGCGTGCCTGTGCTGACAAGATGGCTGACAGTGCAGTCCTGTTGTTTGTTGGTACCCAGTCACCCAGCAGGGCCTTGTGCTCCCCACAACAGAGCCCAGTCATAGAGTTCCTGTCAGTCCATTTCCATCCCCTGTGAAGTGAGCATGGTTCAGTGTGAGCTTGCTGGGCCATGTAGGTGGGTGAGGATTGTCAGTGGCTGTAACTCCCACCATGCTCTTGGCTACACCCCACTACCCAGAATGCCCTCACTTCCTTCCTTTTGACTCTGCTTCCCTCTGAGGGGCTGTGCCTGTGCTGACAAGATGGCTGACAGTGCAGTCCTGTTGTTTGTTTGTGCCCAGCTCCCAGCAGGGCATTGTGCTCCCCACAACAGAGCCCAGTCATAGAGTTCTTGTCAGTGCATTTCCACCCCATGTGAGGTGAGCATGGTTCAGTGTGAGCTTGCTGGGCCAGGTATGCGGGTGAGGATTGTCAGTGACTGCAACTCCCACCATGCCATGCTCTTTGCTATACCCCCTTCCCAGCATGCCCTCACTTCCCTCCTTTTGACTCTGCTTCCCTGTGAGTGGGTGTGCCTGTGCTGACAAGATAGCTGAAGGTGCAGTCCTGTTGTTTGTTGGTGCCCAGTTCCAAGCAGAGCCTTGTGCTCCCCACAACAGAGCCCAGTCACATAGATCTTGTCATTGCATGTCCACTCCCTGTGAGGTGAGCATGGTTCAGAGAGGTGTTGATGGTCCAATTGGGAGGGGGCACATTATCTGTGACAACACCATCATGCTTTTGTATACACTCACTTCATCAGCATACCCACTATTCCGTCCTGTCACTCAGTTTCTCTGTGAGGTAGTGGTTGTGGTGGCAGAAATGTCTAGCAGTGTTTATTTAGATTAGTGCCACTGCCTTGCTCTATTTGTTGGTAGGTTTGTACATGCCATGACACAGTTACAAATCACTATGATGTGGCCGGTATTGTGTCTGTCTGACTAGCATACACTTCTTGGGCTGATTAGCTTCCATTTACTGTGCCTTTGCTATCAGTGCATGGTTTCACTGTCCCCTTAATGGTGATGTGTGTGTATTGCGCCACAATATTGAGTATATTGGTTATATACTCACCAGGCTCTGGTATGTGTGCTAGACCATGGACGCTCTCTGGTGGTAGGATGTCCCGCACCTTCTCTTCCCAGGACCTGAAGTATACTGGTTTGGCAGGAGGGCCACTGCCAATGCGCTGACTTAAGGCGTGTTCCTTCTCGAGGAGCTTCTTGACCCTCCTGCGCACATCATACCACCTGTTCTGGATGTCGTCCTTTGTGCGCAACATTGGTGCTTGTGCGTTCACCTTCTCCACAATTTTCGCCCACATCTTGGTTTTCTGTGACATGGGGGTCCTTTGTACCAATGTACTAAACAAATGTGGCACCACTCTGAGGATTTCATCTACCAATACTTCTAACTCACTATCTGTGAACGTTGTATTCTTCTTAGGGGGCATGGTGATTGGTGGTGGTGGGGAGTGATGTGTGTGTGTGTGTGTGTGTGTGTGTGTGTGTGTGTGTGCAAGTGAGGGTGGGTGGGAGTCAGTTTTGCTAGGTGTATGTGAAAGTGCTTTTGGAGGGGTGCTGATGGTGTGAATGTTTTGTGATGGGTGAGATGTGAGTGTGTCTGTGGTTGCTGTCTGAAGTTGTTCTGTGCTGGCTGGTCTGTTGTATTTGCAAAGGATCATGGTAGAAATGAATCAAATTTTGAAGGAATTTACAACTCCTAGCAATCAGCCATCAACTTCTGTCTCTCAAGATTGGACTGATTCCCTTTCTAAATTCTTTGAGGAAAAAATTATAGCCATTCATCACTCCTTCGCAACTCAACATAACAGCATTCATTCTGAAGACAGACCCTGCCCGTCTTCTGGTCCTCCCCAGATTTTGAATGAATTTGTAAAATGAGGCATCAAGTCTGTTACATCTGTCATGCAGAAGCTAAAATCTGGCTCTCCCACTGACCCTATACCTCCAAAACTTTTTTCTACCTTTGCTCCAGTACTGTTGGAAAGTTTAACCGATCTATTTAATAAGTCGCTCTCAGAGGTGGATTTCCCTACAATGTGGAAAGCAGCCAGAGTGAGACCAATGTTTTAAAAAAACACGGCCGTTCCTAAACTTCTCCTAAACTATCATCCAATCTCTCTACTTCCCTAATTCGGTAAGATGTTGGAATCCCTCATTAACCAACAGCTTGTTGACCATCTTGAGAGCTATGGACTCTTAGATCCTTCACAGTCCGGTTTTAGGGCGGCGCCCAGCACAGAGACAGCATTGGTCGAGGTTACTGATAACATCAGTCTGGCCTTAGCTAAACATCAGTCAGTCATCCTCGTCATGCTCGACCTGTCCGCCGCCTTTGACACCATCTCCCACAGCATTTTAGAACATCTGCTCTGGGAGATAGGTGTCAGAGGAAATGCCCTTAAATGGTTCCAATGGTTTAAAAACTACCTGTCTGACCGCGTAACAACTGTCCAGATGGGAAATAGCATTTCATGTGAAAGATCTTTCAAGATGGGAGTGCCACAGGGCTCTATTTTGAGCCTGACGCTTTTTAACCTGTACATGACTCCACAGGCTAAGGTGATCAGAGCCTATGGATTTGATGTCATATCGTATGCACACAGATCCTGATCACCTTAGGCCCGGACCCCATTGAAACCAAGCAACGTTTGAAAAATTGTATGTCTCACGTTGATTGGTGATGAGATCTAACCACCTTCAACTAAATGGTGGTAAGTCAGAGGTCATGCTCTTTGATAAGGCTATAGAACATTGGGCACATGACTGGTGGCCATCAAATCTAGGCCCCTGCCTAACCTCTAAGGAAAAAGTCTGCAACCTCGGTTTTTACATGGACAATCAATTGTCCATGAAAAGCCAAATAAACCATCTCATTGGCACCTGTTTCGGTGTAATGCGTAGTTTCTGTAGGTTTTTAAATGGATCCCTATTGAGGCGTGGAAACCATTAATCCAGGGATTAACCATAAACAGAATGGACTACGGCAATGCCCTATTGCTCTCAATAAATGAAAACCTTTTAAATAGGCTTTAGATCCTGCAGAACACCGCTGCAAGGCTAGTCCTAGATCTTCCGCACATATCTTCCTCTGCTCCATGTTTAAGAGCTCTGCAGTGGCTTTCAGTGAAAAAACTAATTCTTTTTAAAACCCTTTGTGTGACACCTAAGCACATGTATGGTAACGGGCCAAGATACTGGTTAAAAAAACTATTTTGGTATCAGCCACGTAGGATGTTTAGATCCAGTAATGATGCATTGCTCACTCCCCTCAGAATTCATACAGCTAGAAAAGGGGGTAGATTTTTCTCCTTTCTCGCACCAGCATCCTGGAAAAAAATGCCAAAATGTACCATTCCCGACCATAGCTGCTCCCGCAAGAAGTTGAAGACATGGCTATTCGATAACTAAGCCAGCATCTTTCAGAGCTGGCTGCAAGCGACTCCTGGAGTGATGTTGTGCACTATGGTGTAGAGTCAGAATATCGAGTTTTTAATATCGACTAGACATAATATCGAGTAAAAAATATAGAATGGACATAATATCGACTGTACATAATATAGACTACCAAATTATTGACTAGAAAATTTTAATATCGAATAGAATGGACATAATATCAAATCAAAAATATAGAATGGACATAATATCGAATCAAAAATATAGAATGGACATAATATTGAATCAAAAATATTGAATGGACATAATATAGACTAGACATAATATAGACAACAAAAATATCGAATTTAAGGTAAGTTAATATTAATTTTATTTTTTTGTGTAATATAATTCAGTAGCGGGTTGTGGTTTTATAGGGGAATAGGGTGGGAAGTAATTTAATTATAATTAATTAAATGTGTTATTTTATTTATTGTTATTTATTTAGAATTAATTGTAAATTAATTATTAATTGTTAAATAATTATAATTTAATTGGTAATTAATTTTAATTGATTAATTGATACATATGTTAATTTTAGTAATTTATTTTCTGTAGCGGGTTGTGGGTTTATAGGGGAATAGGGTGGGAAGTAATTTAATTATAATTAATTAAATATGTTATTTTATTTATTGGTATTCATTTAGAATTAATTGGTAATTAATTAAAATGTAATTGATAATTAATTTTAATTAATTAATTAATTAATTAAAATGTATTTGGTAATTAATTTTAATTGATTAATTGATAAATATGTTAATTTTAGTAATGTATTTTCTGTAGCGGGTTGTGGGTTTATAGGGGAATAGAGTGGGAAGAAAGTTAATTATAATTAATTAAATATGTTATTTTATTTATTGGTATTTATTTAGAAATAATTGGTAAATAATTAAATTTTAATTGGTAATATTTTTGATTGATTAATTAATTAAACTTTAATTGGTAATTAATTTTAATTGATTAATTGATGAATGTGTTAATTTTAGTAATTTATTTTCTGTAGTGGGTTGTGGGTTTATAGGGGAATAGGGTGGGAAGTAATTTAATTGTAAGTAATTATATTTATAAAATATTAGTTTAATTTTTATTAATTTTTATATTGTACATTAATTCATTGATAAATGGTAAATATTTCGTATTTGTATGTAATTTGTATTATTAGTTAATTTTTATTTGTAATTTTAAATGATTAATTAATATATTTTATAATTATTTTATTTATTTTGTAATTGTTATTAATATTTATGTTATTTATATTTATATATGAAGTATTTACTTTCCCTACTATTGCACTCACTGGAGTGGGAATAGTAATTTTTACCCCTACGCTATCTAACGTTTTCCCTACTGTTGCACTCTCTGGAGTTGGAATATTAATTGTTACCCCTACCCCTACGCTATCCAATGCTTTCCCTACTGTTGCACTCTCTGGAGTAGGAATAGTAATTTTTACCCCTACGCTATCCAAGGCTTTCCGTACTGTTGCACTCTCTGGAGTGGGAATAGTAATTTTTACCCCTACGCTATCCAACATTTTCCCTACTGTTGCACTCTCTGGAGTTGGAATATTAATTTTTACCCCTACGCTATCCAATGCTTTCCCTACTGTTGCACTCTCTGGAGTAGGAATAGTAATTTTTACCCCTACACTATCCAACGCTTTCCCTACTGTTGCACCCTCTGGAGTGGGAATAGTCATTTTTACCCCTATGCTATTCAACACTTTCCCTACTGTTGCACTCACTGGAGTGGGGATAGTAATTTTTCCCCCTACGCTATCCAACGTTTTCCCTACTGTTGCACTCACTGGAGTGGGAATAGTAATTTTTACCTCTACGCTATCCAACGTTTTCCCCACTGTTGCACTCTCTGGAGTTGGAATAGTAATTTTTACCCCTACGCTATCCAACGCTTTCCCTACTGTTGCACTCACTGGAGTCTGAATAGTAATTTTTACCCCTACGCTATCCAACGCTTTCCCTACTGTTGCACTCACTGGAGTTGGAATAGTAATTTTACCCCTACACTATCCAACGCTTTCCCTGTTGGTGCACTCTCAGGAGTTGGAATAGTAATGTTTACCCCTACGCTATCCAACGCTTACACTACTGTTGCACTCACTGGAGTGGGAATAGTAATTTTTACCCCTACGCTATCCAGCGCTTTCCCTACTGTTGCGCTCACTGGAGTGGGAATAGTACGTTTTTAACCTTACGCTATCCAATGCTTTCCCCACTGTTGCACTCACTGGAGTGGAAATAGTAATTTTTACCCCTACGCTATCCAACGCTTTCCCTACTGTTGCACTCTCTAGAGTTGGAATAGTAATTTTAACCCCTACGCTATCCAACGCTTTCCCTACTGTTGTGCTCACTGGAGTGGGAATAGTAATTTTTATCTCTACGCTATCCAACGCTTTCCCTACTGTTGCACTGTTTGGAGTAGGAATAGTAATTTTTATTCCTACGCTATCCAACGCTTTCCCTACTGTTGCACTCACTGGAGTGGGAATAGTAATTTTTACTCCTACGCTATCCAACGCTTTCTACACTGTTGCACTCTCTGGTGTGGTTATAGTTATTTTTACCCCTACGCTATCCAATGCTTTCCCTACTGTTGAGCTCTCTGGAGTGGGAATAGTATTTTTTACCCCTACGCTGTCCAACGTTTTCCCTACTGTTGCGTTCCTGGAGTGGGAATAGTAATTTTTACCCCTACGCTATCCAACGCTTTCCCTACTGTTGCACTCTCTGAAGTGGGAATAGTAATTTTTACCCCTACGCTATCCAACGCTTTCCCTACTGTTGCACTCACTGGAGTGGGAATAGTAATTTTTACCCATACGCTATCCAACGCTTTCCCTACTGTTGCCCTCACTGGAGTGGGAATAGTAAGTTTTTAACCTTACGCTATCCAACGATTTCCCTACTGTTGCGTTCTCTGGAGTGGGAATAGTAATTTTAATCCCTAGCTATCCAACGTTTTCGCTACTGTTGCAATCTTTGGAGTGTGAATAGTAAATGTTACCCTCTTGCTATCTTACGGGAAATAAATTGTGTATGTTATGTTAATAATATGTATATATATATATATATATATATATATCCAACGAAAAGTTTTGGCATTAAGCTGAGGTGGCCTCTGTCAGCGGCGGGCCATGGACGGGATCGCCACTCCCTACAAACCAGACACACACGTTCACGTTTTCCAAGAACGGAGTCCAGGCCAGCATTAGTGTTCAAAACCGGATTTATTCCAAAGCTTTCACTCGACGCGTTTCGGGAATAGCCTTCCCTTTCTCACTCGTGAGATACACATCATATATACTCTCATATATACACATCAAATCACAATGGTTTACTCAAAAATTGATAAAAGCTCAAAAGGGACATATAAAAGTTAAAAACATAAATATTAACATTTAAAACCATGTCCTGATGGTGGAACTCATTACTAGGTTTGTATATAGTTGTCCTTATTGGCAACTAAATCAATGTCTAGCGTATACAGTACAGTTGACTAATGTGCAAAATAGCAAAGTTTGTGCAAAATGTATCTAAGTTGATATATATACAGATGGCTAAAAAAAGTGCTACCATAGAGTGAAAAAAAGTGATACTGCATTCAATGTGATTAAAATCAGTTACATAATGATCAAATACGAGGCGTCTAGGGTACACGATAAAATTGTAGGTCAGATACAGATACAGAAAGGCAATGTAATCATAGGTTACATATAACAACAGACAGAATTCATTATAGATAGGTGTGGCAGTCCTCCCCAGTGTTCAGGCCCTGTGGTACCTTGGTATCTAGAAGAATAATGTAGCGCGTTTCTAATTTGCGCAACAGGGACTCTCTATCACCTCCTCTCCTCTGGGGAGGAACACAATCTATCACAAAATAAGACAAGAGGGAAGCATCTTTGCCATGGCACTTATCAAAGTGCCGGGCAACTGGATATGAGGTGTCCAGGTTACTAATTGCTCGCAGATGTTGGAGAATGCGCTTGTGGACCTGAGGCCTCGTACTGCCCACGTATCTTAGCCCACAAGGGCACTCCAAAACATAAACTGCAAACTCTGTCTTGCAGTTGAGCTTGTGTTTAATCTTGATTGGGAATGGCGACAATGGTGTTTTCACTTCAGTTTTGCTAACGCCATTCTTACAAGCCTTACAACTCGAACACCTCAAAAAGCCCTTACTCTCGTTAAGCCAAGTTCCCATCACAACCTCTGGGCTGCTAGACACCAAGCTATCCTTCATCGACCTAGCTTTACGGTATGCTATACTGGGGAATTTTGGAATAACTGGACCCAAAATAGGATCCTCAGACAGTAAGGACCAATTCTCCTTAATGATTTTGTAGATGCTATTATGCTGGTTACTATAACCCATAATCATCCTTGTTACTCCTTGTGAGTCCTTAATCTGGGTTTTTGAATTAGTCACTCCTGAGCCCAGGAGTGACAATCTGTCCGTTCTATTGGCCTTAAGAATTGCCACATCAATAGCCTCTGATTTATAGCCTCTAAGAAGGAAACGAGATTTACAGTGGAGTTGAGCCATCCGGCACTCTTCCTCACTGCTGCAGATCCTCCTGACACGGAGCATCTCCCCGTAGGGTATGCTCCGTATCAGGTGCGCTGGATGATGACTCCCAGCATGCAGCAAAGTATTGCCTGCAGTGGGCTTTCGATGCAACCTAGTTTGAAGGCTGCCTGCCTGGACGTAAATCTCAACATCAAGGAACACTATAGAGGTTGCACTGATATTGCTGGTAAAACGGATGTTAAGATCATTATCATTCAATTTCTCAATGAAATCTATCACCTCCGTCTCAGTGCCCTCCCAAATAAAAATCAAATCATCAATATACCTTGACCAAAGTTTTACCTTTGTATTCATAATGGCCAAATGTTCTTGCCACAGGACCTGCTCCTCCCAGTACCCCATGTGCAAACAGGCATAACTGGGAGAGAAGCAGGCCCCCATAGCCACTCCCCTGGTTTGAAGAAAAAGTTGGTTGGCAAACAAAAACATATTGTTCTCTAAGCAGATTGCAATCATGTCTATCAGCATCTTAGAGTGATCTTGGAAACAAGTTGGTCTTTTCCCAAGAAAATGCTGTACCGCTCTCATACCATCTTGATGAAATATACTGGTATACAAAGAGGTGACATCCATAGATACCAGTATATAGTTCGTGTTCCATTGGAACTTGGCTAGTTTCCTTAATAAGTCACTAGTGTCCAAAATAAAAGATGGCAGGTTTCTCACAAAATCTTGCAAAAAGAAATCAATGTATTTACTCATGTTCTCCAACAGGCTATTGCAAGCCGAAATTATGGGCCTGCCTGGAGGTTGTTGATAGCACTTATGAACTTTTGGAATGAAATAAATGACTGGTGTAACCGGAAAATCATTCCTCAAGAATTTAAGTTCATCCATGGTAAGGAGGCCCTTGCTCCTCCAGGCTATCAATGTTGAATATATTGTGTTCCTCGCCTGTAGAGCAACCTGTGGCGTAATACGTTTGTAACAGTCCCTGTCATTCAATTGTTTCAGGGCTTCTTCTAGGTACATCTTACGTGGCCATAAGACCACGTTGCCCCCTTTGTCTGATTGACGTATTACCACATTTTTGTTTGCACTCAACTTTTTGATTAACTGATGATATTCACTGTCCCTGTAGTTGAAGCGTTTCTTTCTGTGGGCATTCTTAATCTGTAGCTCCTTTAACTGTATTGCCACTTTGTCATGAAATATATCCACATTATCTTTTATCATGAGTGGACAAAATTTCGACTTTGGTTTAAAAGGTGTTGTACATAAGGCAGTGGCAGGTTCACCCCCAAGTGTCGTTGAGTTGTAAGATCCTAAAGAGGATTCCTCCTCTTGGAGCTCAAAGAGTTCTTGTGTTAGGGCTGATCCCATAGATGTTTCAACATTACTAATTGCAGGGGTGCCAAGGCTAGGGTCTACAGGTTGATCACTACTAACAGCCACACTGTCAGTTGTTTTGTGCGCATTGTGGTATTTCCTCAACTTGAGTTTGCGCACGAATTTAAATACATCGATCTTCGTGGTCGTGTAATCAAAATCTCCCCTTGGACTGTACGTTAAGCCTAACGCCAGAATGCTGGTTTCTTTGGGGGTTAGATCGATTTCAGTCAGGTTGATGACAGAGTGTCCATTCTCATCAACTACTGTGTTGGCGTTCAATCCTGTGACGGTGCTGGCTGTGCTTTGTTGCGCTGCCAGCGAGGACGCTGTCTCCTTGGCGTTCCCTTTACGCTTGCGGCGTTTGTTGCTTTTGCGCCTCTCTGAGCGTTTCCTGTTGGCTTGCTGCCTCCGGTAAGTTGATTTGCTGAGCGCAAAGTTAATTTGCGATCCCGCTGGACCAACTCCAACTCCTGCCCTGGGGTAAATTTTCGAAACCCCGACCGTTGTTGTCGCCTTATCTCTGAGTCCGACTCACTTTCGGGTTGTGAGCTATCCCCCGAAATTGAGGACAATTCTACCTGTTGTGGCGGTACAGTGGTATCTGTTACATTTGTAGCTGCAACGGCCGATAGATTTTTACTTTGTTTGATGTTGTCGTACTTTCTTGCAAAAGTAAAGATTTGGCCGTTTTCATAGTCTAGTCTATCTCGTATGAACTTGAAGGCTTTTCTCTTCTTGATGATATCCTCCTCACGTGCTAGTCGCGCATTCATGTCCGTTCTATATTTATCAATTTCCGGAGTAGGAGGCAATTTGAGTATATCAGCTTCAATCAAGTTGATTTCATCTAAGAGCTTCAACCTATCGCTCTCAGCGAACTGAACTAGTATGGCCATCAATCGTTTGGAATTTTCTAAGTTGCAAAGCGCCCAGGCTTGTAGCATAAGTGGGTCAGGCTGTTCATAGGACGGAGCTAGCATGATACGCAAGCCCCGCGGTACTCGCCCCACGTCCAAATAGCCGGTCAAAGAGGTAAATTCCCACCATTTAGATAGTTCTCTCTTACTACACTTCTCCAAGCGTTTGAATAGTTCTTTAGCCTCATTTCTCGTGCCGCTAACCGCAACCACATTCGAATTAGTGTTAGTGTTAGACCCGGATCCCCCCGCCGGGGAATCCGTGAACATGCCCCTAGACGCCTCAACACGCCCCCTTAACGTGTCCGCCGACATGGTGCGTGGAAATGGGTGAAATACAAAAGTGCACACAGCAGTCGATGCTCCTACCGGTTGAAATGCCGCCGAGCCGATCCTGCTACTCCACACAGGGTATCTTGCGGTCTGTCCGCACTGCGTCCCAGGTACACACACGGGGAGTCCAGAGGTTCTCAATCCGCTTCCGCCGACCCAGAATCCCGAACTCCTTCCGGTTTTCCTCTGACCCGCCGCGGCAGTCAGTTCCGCTTTCCCTGGGGCGTTGGCGACGTCTCCTACACGGAGCTTTGGTTAAGGTCCCAAAAGAACGTTGCTTCTTGCCGCCGTTGCCCAAAACGTGGAGGGGTCTCGTAAAGTCCGGGGAAGCAGTCCCGGATGCCAAATACGAGGTATGTCAAGCTCCTTCGTCCACAAGCGCTGCAGTCCGCCACACAAACGAACAGGAACCAACGAGACCCAAATTGCGGTGCAAAGTTATTTTATTGTTTTAAACCCAGCACCAGTCCGCCACGACGCGTTTCGGCTAACCCGTAGCCTTGTTCACATGACAACGTCACGAGGGCTGGCCACCCTTTTAAAGTGCATAATAGCCATCACATGATACGAAAATAGAAGAGTTACTATGATGTTATAAGTAAACTCGCACATGTCTTTCAAAATTACAGCCTAAATGCTAGTAATTTGCACAATATTGCACATATTAAAATAATGTCAATAAAAATCTGTACAACTGGATGTAAAATACAAACTTCCACCACACATTGATAATTCCTATAGAGTCCCTATTACCAAAATTTCATATATACACATCAAATCACAATGGTTTACTCAAAAATTGATAAAAGCTCAAAAGGGACATATAAAAGTTAAAAACATAAATATTAACATTTAAAACCATGTCCTGATGGTGGAACTCATTACTAGGTTTGTATATAGTTGTCCTTATTGGCAACTAAATCAATGTCTAGCGTATACAGTACAGTTGACTAATGTGCAAAATAGCAAAGTTTGTGCAAAATGTATCTAAGTTGATATATATACAGATGGCTAAAAAAAGTGCTACCATAGAGTGAAAAAAAGTGATACTGCATTCAATGTGATTAAAATCAGTTACATAATGATCAAATACGAGGCGTCTAGGGTACACGATAAAATTGTAGGTCAGATACAGATACAGAAAGGCAATGTAATCATAGGTTACATATAACAACAGACAGAATTCATTATAGATAGGTGTGGCAGTCCTCCCCAGTGTATATATATGTTTTAAAATTAATATATTTTTTTTAAAGTTACATTAATTATTTATTAATTTTAGGTTTATTTAAGTATTTTTAAGTATGTTAAAATTAATTATATTTATTATTTTAGTACTTTAAAATTACTTTTAAGATATTTAAAAAATTCGATATTTTGACTGTCTATATTTTTTCCTATCGATATTTTGGAGTCGATATTTTTGTACTTACCTGTTTGTAGATAGGAAGTCGATATTTTGGCATTCTATATTTTTACCTCGATATTTTGGTAAGTCGATATTTTGACCGTCGATATTATGTCAGTGATCCGTGCACTATACAAATGTCCCTGACTTGACTTGACTTGACTTGACTTTATATAGGTGGAGTTGTGGGTGTGTCTTTGTTACATTATTTTTTTTGATATTTATTGACTTTGTAATTGCTTGTTTGGTCCTTTTTTTGTGTTTTTTCCTTTCTGTTTTGTGGGCATGTGGGAGACGTTCTTCTGACTGGGTCGGACCCTCATGTTGGCTCGTGCGGGCTTCTCCGAGTCTTTCACGCTGACTTTCTTCTGTGTTGCATATGAGTCGGTCGCAATGGTCTCTCTTGCTTCAAATACCTGTTTTCTGTGCTTGTAGGTCATGCGGCTTGAGCTCCGTGCGAGTCAGTCTGGTTTGACATGCATTGCATCTTACTGTGCGTGTCGGACGTCGAGGGTATGTGTCAGTCGGGTTCATTCCTGGTTTTTGTCCGTCGGTGCGACTCGTGTCCCATTTCTGGCCGAAATACTGATATTTGTAAGGCTCGGCCGTTCGGCTTGTATTCCGTACGGGTCGGTTGTAGATCACGGGCGTTGCATCATTCTGTGCGGGTCGTACGGTGCATGTACGTGTCGGTCGGAGTCCGTTCCTGGTCCGTGTCGGTCGGTCTGATTTCCAATCGGAATCGGCCCCATAATGTGACAAGGTACACATGGAGAGGATAGGTAGATCTCAGTATGCAAAAAAAGTTGCCAGATGAAACTTAGGGAGGTAGTTTATGTTAGCTGCTGCTTGCTGTCTGCCTCT
Organism: Lissotriton helveticus; assembly: GCF_964261635.1. Taxonomy (NCBI): domain Eukaryota; kingdom Metazoa; phylum Chordata; class Amphibia; order Caudata; family Salamandridae; genus Lissotriton; species Lissotriton helveticus. The sequence goes on from NC_136061.1 coordinate 450,939,460, forward strand.
GGTTGTTCTTTACAGACTTTGAAATGGCTACTAGGAGACCACTAGCATTTGCAAAACCCATTGGCATCACAGGACACTCCACCCTGTATGCCTAGGTTGAGTTGTAAGTGGACATGACTGTTAGTTTTCTATTTGTAGGTTGATGTGGCCACTTATTGCTCAGTCTTCCCCTTGGATACTGCCCTGCGATGGAGGCATTGAGAGTTGGTGTTTTCTTTCCTGATGCAGATCTATTGAGTGGCAGGCCATTGATTAGGGCCCATAGCCCCCCTAGGAAAAACTCTAGGATATGTTTTAGTGGCCCACCTGGGGGCAGACTACTCCTGAAACCCCTCTACACACTTACCAGTACACTACACACACACCTGGGTTCTCATGGCATTATGGCTTTGAATGTCAGAGGTATGGAGCCCTCAAGGAAGCGACACGCATTGTGATGATATATCAGGATGCACAGGCACAAACATTGCACTGTTACAAGAGACCCATGTGATACAGGAGCATGAGACCCAGTTCCAGGCGTGCTTGCAGAGCCATTCTTTTTGCATCCTCTACTTTTGTTTGGGCAAGGGGAGCCCTTGTGAGGCCCTGTAATGGAATCCCATTTAGCCCATTAGACACTGTCATGAAGCCGGAGGGCATTATGTATTTGTAGAGGGGCTTCTTGATGTTTGCCAATATTATTGGGTAGTGTTTATGTGCCGAGCGTGGCCAAATCAAACTTCATTCTTCGCCCATCCTTCTTCCTCACGAGGTGGACCCATAAATACTGGCTTGAGGTTGGCAATTTCAATTGTATCCAAGAGCCACAGAGTAACCGTTTTCCATTCCCCCCCACCTGCCATCCTCTCTGGTGTTGGCACCGGCAGTGTGCCTTACACAAGGGGTGGCACACTGGTCTCTCTGACACTGTCGGTGGATCCTACATCCTGAGACCCAGGAGTACTCCTACTACTCTGTGGTACACAATCTGCATATTCTGAATTGGAATATTTGTTATCACCACACACTACCACCTGAAGTGCTAGAAACTGAATACCTGTGAAGAATATTATCAGAACATAACCCTATACACATACACATTGGTTAAGTGTGAAACGACCCCCAGTCCACACATGGTAACTGCAGCCTACGTTGTTGTTGACCCATGCATTTTGAGAATTATAGAGGATATCCCTCTCCAATTATTTCACTTCTAGGTTTTCGGAGTGGGAAGCACACAAAGCAGTACTGAGTGGCTGGTGCTGGGGCTTTGGTGGGGGCTAGGTCCAATATTCACAGGGCTTTGATAGAAACAGAGGAACCACTAGGTCAGCAGGAGACTGCAGTCCAGTAGCAGCCTGGGATGTTACCGACACTGACAGATGCTGAAAAACACCACACTCATCTCATTAACCAACTGCGTTGCTCTTACTTTGAAACATGATAAGCTGAGATGCAGGCGAAGGGAGATCAGTAGAGGGCAACTCACTCCTGGCCTGCCTACTCCGTGAGATAACAACAACCCAGCACATGATGATGATTAGGGATCACCTGCAACAAATGCGCACTAGTCAGACAGCCATCCATGAATCCTTCAAGAGTATTGTCAAGGCCTATTTATTCCCCCATAGTCTGCACACAAGGTAGATATTTCCTAATTCCTGTCCTTGATCCTGCAGCACGTGTGGCGATCAACAACCGGTTGGCTGGTACCCAAGATATACAGAGGGGTTATGTACACTGCCATGTTGACAACTCCTGGGTTGGATGGTCTCCTGTCCAAGCTCCACAAGACCTATAAGCCATTACTTGCCCCCAGGTGACTGTCGCTCTCTTAGGCCACCTTAAGTGATTGGAGACAATCACAATGAATGCCAAAGTCCTAGTTGGGATCATTGGTAGAACCCAACAGTGAGCCAACTGAAATGATGTCCTACCATCCATTGTCCATGCTAGCAATGAATTTTAAAACCTTAGTATGGTAGGGTGGCTTTGCCTGCTGGTTCACATGCTGTTTCTAGTGCATAAGGTCCAAAAGGTTTTTCTCCCTGATAGATCCACAACGGTTAATATTCAGGCAACATAGGTTGCTGTAGTTGGTCCAGGGGAGGTGGCCCTATGTAACCTGCATAGTGCTGGACTTAGCTAAGAAATTCCATGCTATTAATTTGGAAACCCTGTTTAGCACTCTGTCAAAATTGGTATTTGCATGGCAGCTGAAACAAGACATTTGTTTTTTCCCGCCGAGCCAACTGCCCAAGTCAGGTTTTGATTAGACATGTCAACCTCTTTTGCATTGGACAGGGTGGATTGTCATGGCTGTCCGCTTTTTCCACTATTCCTTCCCCTGGCAATGTAGCCCCTAGCCCAGCTACTTTGTCAGGGTTGGTATGCATGGGTAATCCCACTAGGTGATGAGGTACATGTAGTATCCATTTCTGCATGCGACATGCTGCTCTATATTCAGTATATCTGCAGGGAAATTCCAGATATTTATGTGAGACTTTCAGATTTCCAGAGTGTGTCTAGTTTGGGTGTTAATTGGGCCAAGTCTTGTGTTTTACCCCTCTCTGTGGAGTATCCTCCACAAGAGGTAATGGCCGGTGACCAGAGCGTAATGCGGGAGCTGTGGGTGTTTTGTTACTTAGGGATCTGTAACTGTCATGATGTAAACGATATCATTGTGGGAATGTAACCAGGGCCTTTTCCTCCGTACCTCCACAGATGATGTTGATGTTTTTTAGCACTCTCCCAGTTACCCCCCAAGGATGTATTTCACTTTCCAAAATGGCAATGCTCCCCTGCATCTTGAATTATTCCAATCACCTAGCGGTAGCTGTGCGTCCTGCCACCTTTAGAGAGTTGGACACCATGCTGTAGGGTGATCTGCACTAGGGAAAGGATAAGTGTGGCTCTGCGGAGGCTGCACCTACTGGTGTGAAAGGGTGTCCAGAGTGTGCGGTTTTTAGGAAATGTTATGTGGCAGCCAGGCGGGCAACTAAAGCCAAATTTTGGAGGGGATGAAAAATATTTTGGGGGGGGCTAATTCTTCCACCTTAGACAGAGTGGCTGTAAGCAGGCGTCAACACACAACAAAAGCCTCATTTGCAAGTAAATGGTCTTTTAAAGACCTGTTAAGTACTCGGGTGAGGCTGCAATAAGATGCTCGCCAGCCCGCGAAGCTGTCTCTGCCCGGGCTGACGGACACGACGGGGGGTGGGGGCTGAAGCCCCGTGTGCCCAATGGATGTTGCGCGCCTGGTGGCAGCACATCTGCACCGCTGCACCCCTGCAATGGAGGTGTGATGTTTGGCTGGGAGGCAGTTATGCGAAGTGGGCATGTTCCCAACATGCAGGGTACAGCCAGGGGATGGTAGAATCTGTGGCTCCCTGGAGCGCAGCTCATGTGTGGAGCTGACAGCCTCGTGAAAGTGGCTTATTTGACCTTTAAGGGCCTGAGGCTACTGACAGACATGATCCCGTCCTCTCCTTATGTGAGTGTACGCTTTCTACCACTGCACGTAATGGGTGGAAGTCGGAGACTTCTGACCTTGTTTGTTAATGGCTTAGCACACATGAAGACTGACCTATCGTCACATGCTCATGACTGTCAGACACTGATATAGGCCAAGCCCTCACGGTCAAGGAGCGGGAATGCACTAGGCACTACTGATATACAGTATCTTGTGATGCAAAACTCTAGCACATTCAATTTGATATCCAGCACAGGGCATATCTCACCCCATCTGTCCTGCCCCGAAAGATTGTTTCTTGCCCTCTGTGCCCACAGTGTCAGGCACCAATTTGTATTTAACACATATGTTCTGGGAATGGCTGAATGCTTCGAACCTGTATTCCAGATTCACAGATGTACTTGACACTTTGACAGGTTGGGTCAACCTCCTTCCATTGGAGTTGATGCAGCTAGGCATATTCATGCAGACGAGGTTTTGAAAGGTATCCAATGAAAATATGGATTTGCATGCAGTGTTAGTCCACTGCACTCCCAACACTGCAACACTTGGGCACATCGACTCTTTAATGGGATAGGGCTGAGGCAAATGTGCTGTGAAGGGAGTAAGTTGTGTGCCTCCACAGGATTGCAATAGCTAAGCTGTAGGACAACTTGTTACAGGACTTACAGGATATACAGGAAGAGACACTGGATGGGTGAAGGACTATGAAGGGCCAGGCTCACGTACACTTTGTCATGGACCTATTAGAGGTAGTCCTGACATGGCTCTTACGCCACCAGGACTCAGGTTATCCATACTAATATTATAAAGAGAGAGCCCAAACCTTTGAGGCGGGTAATCTCAGTAACCACAGCACCAATCACAACACCCAATACAGCGTTGGAAAGGGCAGTTGCAGCAGAAGGACATAGGCTAGGCAGACGGCCACCATATTTTTTTTTTGCAGAGTTTTATATAGCGCAAACTTGAACCAAACTGAATCAGGTATCAGAGCGCTTTACATAGCACCAGTTACGTTACATGAGGACACACATTCATTTTTGTTAGGCACGGGGAGATTAAGTGATTTGCCCAGAATCACAGGATGTTTGGCGTCATTACCAAGATCCCCAGGTCCAAAGTCGAGCGCCTTAGCCGTTAGGCCAACTCCTCTATACATTTAAAAGGTAAAAGAACTGTGCCAACAAAGTAGTCCCTTGTGGGCGTGTCTGCATTGTGCTGTGGGCGTGGGCTGATGGCGTGGGCTCGGGCGTGACTAACGCTGGGGGCGTGTGGTACGGCCATCACATCGTGGGCTGTGGGCGTGTGCTGGGGCATGACAAACGCTGGGGGCATGACAAATGCTGGGGGCGTGTGTCCGCCCTTCATGCCATGTGAGTCGTACATACAAGCGCCAATTACGTTGCTGCGCAGCATCAAGGGGCACGCTGGGGGCATGTGTCCGGGCTTCATGCCATGTGAACGTAACTGCGCACATCAAGGGGCACGCTGGGGGCATGAGAAACGCTGGGGGCGTGTGCTACGTTCCGCCCTTCATGCCATGTGGGTCGTACATTAATCAGAAGATCGTCTGCTGCGGCCGTGTGCTGGGGGGGTGACAAACGCGTTCACCTGGAGGCCTGGTAAGTAACGTTACTGCAGCCTCTCCTGCGCGCTGTTCCATCAACCAGGGCTCTAGCCGGGCTCAGGCGGTGGATCAGTACACTAATTACACGCACCTGAAAACATCAACCAGGGCTGCAGCTGGGCCTCAAGCAGGGGAACACGTGTCTGCTAACATTAAACAGGCCTGCATCTGGGCCTCAAGCGGGGGAACTCGCAAATGAGCGTGTCTGCGGGGACAATTACTGCAGCCTCTCCTACTCGCTGTCACTCAATTCTCTCATTAAACGGATTTACCCGCGGCTGATAACTCTCTCATTCAACAACATTACACGCGCCTGCTAACATCAAACAGGGCTGTAGCCGGGCTCAGGCGGCGGATCACTACACCAATTACACGCACCTGCTAACATCAACCAGGGCTGCAGCTGGGCCTTCTCCATTCCTATTCTAATGAAACAAAAAATGTTGTCTACCGCGAGAATTTAAAATAAATTGCCCTTGCCAAATACACACATTACACACATTCTATTTCTTACCCGGACAACGTCGGGACGGGCTGATAGTTCCTATATACAGTGCCAAGACACCAATCAGTGTATATGCTCTCTACAAATAATGTTAACATAACATAACATGGCTAGATGAAGCAGCTGCTCTGTCATGTGAGGCAGACTTCTCCTCCTTTGATAACGTGGAGGGGGGTCCCTTAGAATCCACATATGCAAAAATGTTGACTGTCAACAATGGCTAGTACAACTATGGCTGTTGTACTAGAGGCCGTGGTCTCACCACCATGTCTGGACTGTGCGCTATGTGAGATGTTGAGCTTCTAAAGGCCCAGGATCCATCCCTCTGTGCTCGTCTTGTTATGGTGATCGTGTTTTTGAAGTAGTTCAATATTGAACCATGTGCTCCTGTTGTGGTATACTTGACTCAGTGAAGGATGTTTGTTATGCACAGCTGACCGCATCTGCTCTGCCTGCCTAATGAAAGATTATTTACATCCATACAATTTTGTGCCCAAGGCATGATCATGAGATGAAAGTTAGAGATGTCGAAATGTCCTGTGACCTGTGTGCAGATGCAAGCACTGACACTTATGCGACCAAACGCAATTTCCTTTCTCATTTTTTTCAGTGTGGACTCCCATTACTCAAGACCTTTTTGAGAAATTTAGCTCCAAGTGGGACATTTTGATACCATGTCCTGACTGTACAAATAGGGATCCTAGCTCATGCTCTGCTGACTGGATTCAGCGAACAATGGTGGGAGAATGCCACAGGTCCACCCGGAACCTGTAGATGGGGCTTGACAAAACATACTGGGCCCCAAGATAGTTGTGGCCCCATGTATTGGAGTGAGGTGTGCGTGCAGGCAGACCTGGGGGCATGATAGAGATTGTATGGAAGGAATTTATATGTCTGGGTCCTGCTCTGGATATGTGCTGGAACCTTCAAATGTTGTTATTAATAACACATACAACACCTCTTGCTGGTTGTGACTCCCTGTAGTAGCCTGGATACCTGCCCTGAGGTGAGGCTGGGATCAGGAAGAGAGGAGGCTGTGGTGCATGCCAGCTCCCACACTGATAAACTCATCAGGACACCGGATCAGAGACTGGGCGATTGTGCAGGCCAGGCTGGACTTTATTAGTCAGTTTTGTGTTTTGAATCATGTATTGATCTGTCAACAATTAGTTCATCAGGTTAAGTGAGATGTGAGATTGCAAATGAGCTAGTCCTAACTTTTCCATCCAATTGAGTGGGTGTTTTGTATTTACACTTGACAGATCTGCCATATATTTTGACATGATTTTAATGTGGTGTTTATATGAATTGTTGGCCAATTTATAGATATCCACACTAGATAAAGTGCTTCTTGCTAAGCTGTTTGAACAATGGCAGGGTAATTATGGCAACTTGGTGTCACTTCCTGCAAATGTGACTTCCTCTGACCTAACATCTTATAGTATGTACATACTTTTTATATCTTCAGGGTTTCCCCAGGGAAATAATGTGTCTAGGAGCGGAACTGGTGCCAGTGCACGTTTCTGTGGACATACTTTCGTGAGTGCATTGATGTTCTGTTGCCATGTAATATTGCTTTTTGAGCTGTTGTGTACTCATCCATACATTTAAGTATACAAACATATATGTAAGTATAGCCATTCTTGTTCAAACCTTAAATTTGTGTTTCTCTCTCGTATTTCCCAGCCAGACTGTAAATACCTGATCATGACATTCCATCATTTGCCATGCTCAACATGCTAGGGTTCACTTTAAACTCTATTTACTTTCACTTGGTAGTTCTGTTAATGGGTAGAGGTAGGTGTCTCACTTATCGCAGGGATGTCTGCGTCAGTTAGGATTCCCATATTCACCTATGATGTATAGTAGAGGGATGACGTTTTGTGATGTAATACAGACTGAAAAAATCCCCCTACACCTGCTGTGATGAGGTGATTAGACCAACAGAGACGGCGCATTGGAAATATGCATTGTAATCATGGGAGAGGTTCCGGGCTAAGAACTCACTCTGATCAGCTCCATTCAGCCTTTCCGAGCGCTTTGTGTTTGGAATTTCCATCCATAGTCGGATGAATCACGTCGGTATGTAAGCAATGGGTAATTGGGCATCATAATACAGTGGTCGGAGCAACCGTATCTGAAGTGAGATTGGTTGTTCCGACCGCCTTCGAGAGGACCACTGAGGCTCTTCCGACCGACATAGTAATTGCCTCCTAAATGTTTTCATGCTTGTTTGCTTTTAGATGCACAACAGAAGAAACATCACCAGCAGTACTGCCAAGCAGAAGTCTTGTGCAGTCACACATCAGTCCTCCAATATCTTCCTCTTCTTTAACTTGATTCATCTGCCAACTGAGAGCTTTAAGATGGCGCCTAAGAACGATGCTTCCAAAAAAGTGGTCAATGAGATGAAGCAGCTTCCTATCAGTGGCATGTCACCCCCACATCCGGGGAGCAAGCTGAGAGCAGCAATCCCACAGTAATAGCAGCACCTCAACTGAAGCACAAGACTATCTGTCAGTGAGTCAGCCACTGTAATCCTAACGATGCCGATGAGCAGTGACACTGAATTAAATTTGTCCCTTTCCCAAAGTAGTACACAATCATTTCATTAAGCAGAGCAAAGTGGACAGCAGTCTCGGGCACCAAAAGTACTTTTTCCTAATGTTGTGGCAGAACCGGAGGTCAAGCTTCCTTAGGAGCAAGAACGTCTTCTTTTAGAATCATTGGCTCCCAGATCTGCAGGAAGGAAAAGAAGGGTACTACTCCACCTTCTTCTCCAATCACCAGATCTGATGATGATGGTAGGAACATGAAGACAAGAGGAGAGGCAAGGCAAAAAAAAGTTCCTGAAACCCTTTGATTTATGGAAAGGAATGATAAGGAGAATGACCTCAAAAAGGCAGACTTTGTGGAAGGTGAAAGGGAGGAGTCCGACAATGCTGTTGAACCTGTTCCGAGGGATGTGGCACAGGTAGAACCACCAGCTCCCATATTTGTAAGTATGGGCGTAAAATCTGTTCCGTTCTGTAGTGTAGTTCCTATTATCCCAATAGGCTCTGCGCATTGGAATAATATCTTCAATAGTATAGACCTAGGGCAGAGGTTAACTAGGTCTTCTACCGACGATATTAGACTTAAAGTTTTGTGTTTGCCAGCTAGCTCAGAGTTCACTAGAAACTTTCTCGAATAGGCAAGGAGGATTTTAACCTCCCTGGATAGACAAGAAGGGATTTAGTTTCTGACAACCATAGAACATGACAACTTTGCTCTCCCCTAATCAAGAGTGTATCTCTAGAGTCGTGTGAAAACAATAGACAACTTATTTTACTCAGTCAGTACGTGCATTCTTAGTTTCACCAGTTTGTAGAGCAATAAGAGATGGGCGTGGTTCAATAAAAGATGTTATTTATTGATCAGTCTCTTTTCTCATACAAGAGAAATGAATCGCTATTATTGCAATACTTGTAGTTAAGTAAAGTGCATACAGTAGAGACAGAATTATAAAATAATACTGTAAAAGCATTGATATGGTTTCTGAGCCATATGATACTTTAAAATGGATAAAATAGATACATACATATATACATTTGACTAATCGTACTCAACTGGTGCTTCTAACCACGCCTACCCCAGTGTACCTGACCTAAGCCTAATACGTGGGCGGGAGTAGATAAGTAGCAGTTTAAGTTAAGTTTGTTTTGCCAAGGGACTGATTCGAGAATCCTCAGCAAGGGGTTATTCAGTTCTGTACCTGAGATCTAGAATGATGGAGGGCTGGTATCTCTTATCCCAGGTCTTGATATTCCAGCTGCCTGCGAGGGCTGCTTGGAAGCGCCGGAGCTGGATTTCTCGGCAGGAGACAGGCAGCGTCTCGTTCTCAGCGCGTAAGGAAGGCGGGGCAGCGTCTGTGGGCTTCGCTCTCTGCTGGGCTCCTCAGCACGTCTCGCTGCTCCGATCTCGTCACCACCGCATGTGTTTGCTTAAGGCAATGTCGGTAATATTTATACCTGAAAGGTGCCGAGATTGACGTAAGGATGGACATATATACGTCAATAATGATGTCATATGAACGGGCTCGTTCGCACATTCTTTTGCTGAAGTTTTCGGTGAAATCAAAACAATGGCTATGGGAATTTCCCAGGTCGCTGTAGGTTTGATTTGTTTTGAGAACTCCGTATGCCTTATCAGGGGCTGGAGGAATATCGCTTGTCTAATTAGATGGCATGCGTTATGACCTAATCAGATAACGCGCTTCTGTGCCGTCGTGTGGCTTAATCAGATAACGGTTTTTGCACCGTTAGATGGCTGCTAGTTAATTATTAACCAGACCAGGGTCAGGAATAGGGGAATCGATACAGTACCTATAGGAATACATCACACCCACTCCACGTAGACTATGTCCATATTTACAAATCTAGGCATAGTGAATATCAGTAGCGTTTGTGTATACCGTACCACCCAAAATACATTTATATGTATCCTGAAAATTTTGAAACCTAATCACATGTACTATCACATGTACTATATGCACAAGCAGTCTAATAATGCTAAACATATAACGCATATTTCTAAATTCAGCATGAATAAATGCGAAAACCACACATGAAATGGCTCTTAATACAGAAAAAAAAAGTGCGAGACCATTTCATCACAATCATAAAGTTATGTATAATAGTGCTAGAGGATAGCTAATGTCTCGTGACTACCTAAAATAGAAATTCAGTTCTCTAAGAATAATGTCTACTTTAAGCAGAAGATAAGTGTCCCAAAAAATCGTAAATATTTTGGAATTTGGGGAAAAAGGTTCTTGCAGTCTGAAAAAAAAATTATGAGAATTTTTTTTTCATATCGCTTTTCTTCAAAAAGTTGAAGGCCAAATTCAGCATGTAGGGAACTCCAAGTGCTAGTTTGCTCAAAGTTATTCCTGCTGCTCTGGTGAAAACATCATATCATTTAGACTGTTGAAAAAACTGTCAACAGCTTCTTGCGTAAGTTCCACTAATTCGGAAAAGGTTGTTACCATGCATTCATGAGCCTGAGCATGATTGCCTCCATTGATGTTTGGATCAGCATAGCTGACTGAAGGTCGTACCTGATCGATGCTGCTTTCATCTTGTACTTCACTACCCCTCAATCGTAGTGGTGAAGACTCCACGAATGCGGTCATCAGGATTGGTAGCCGCTGGGGACAGCACAATGCAAGAGCCGTTACCGGACCCAACAAGGTATCTGCGTCCATTGGCACATCCGATTGTAGTGCCAGACAGGTGTCCAACACGCATTCTTCGCCGCATAGCAAGCACCTTAATACAGGCATAACACAACTTTGCCACATTGGTCTAAATGAAAGAAACCAAGTCATGTTCAGGTCTCTGAGCCGGGATAGTCCAAGGATTTTAGTTACCCGGTCCCGGTAGCCAATGGCTAGGATCATTTCTTCCCTTGTTGCAGGTGTTTTGTCTGTGACATGGTTTGCCATAGCGAAATAACAGGATCAAAAATAGAATACCCGCTACTAGTCCTAAAAGGAGAGGAAGTCCGCCAAAAATGGAATGGACAAAGTCTGGAAAAATACCCAGGATGGCTTTGAATGGAGTTAAAGCACCCGAAAACACTGCTTTAAATACACTGGAGATACTAGTGGTATCAGAAATATTTAAGATTTCGTTCAGTATTTCTGCGAAATGTATGGGGGAATTAGTTGATAATAATGAATTAATCTCTTCTGTTGTCCTTGCAACTTGGAGATCATACGTTTCTTTTGATGACGTGAGCCTGGTCGGCGTCTGTAGGAGCACAGTCTTCATTCTGCTTAAAGTATCTATTCGAATAGAAGCAATTTTCAAATCGGGCCATAACCTTGCCTCCCTGTCTGCAGACTCGCTGGGGAACAATACATGTTCACAGCACATGACCTTCCTAGTCACAGTTATGAGATAAGGTTTTCCGGGCAGCAAACTACAACATCTGCGATCTACTATTAGAATGTAACTCCCGTTCGAGAGTCTCCTAAAGAATGGTTCTATTTGTTTTGCAGGTGTGCCTAGCTGGTAACATGAAAGGTTATTTGAAGTCCCTTCACAGGCTCCGTGCAAACTAATACCCTGACACAGAAGTGTACCGCTCAGTGATCTTGCACAATTATCGCCACTGAGAAACACTTTCTGGCCTTTATTGCTGACACATTCGTGTGTATAGGGCAAGTTCCATATTGACTTAATGTATCCTTTACCCAACCTTTCATACTGGCCTGCCTGTATATATTTTTGGCAGAATTGAAACTGGAAAGTAGTTATCGGAATATTTATTATTCCATGTATTATCCATTCAATGACAGGTCGTTCTGACATTGTCAATGGTAATCTCTCAAGTTTTTCAATGCTCAGAATTGTATAGTCAGCACCCTTCTGTGCCAAACTGATTTGTTTATCAGTGAGGTTAAAGATATTAAATAATGACGTTGTGTTGATTAAACGCCAAGGCACATAGCCAGAACGCAAATTTTGTAACGTCCCGCCAATCTGTACAATAGAACGCAATTGGGACTGACCGTGTTGTAACATCAGTAAGTCTTGCGATATTATATCGATTGCTGAAGACACAATGCTGTCCAGAGAATATATTCTGGAGGACAGAGTCATTAACCCATTGTCCACCACAGAAAGTGATTTTTCCAAATGAATACGGTCAATTTCCCGTATTTTTTCTGCTGTCTCAATTTGAGTTACTTTCCAGACTTCGTTATAAGCTGCATATATAGAGGCCGCTATGAAACGTTTTTGACGCTGTTTGCGTGGTCCCAATATGAAATCACTCAAGTCAGCACCCTCTGTAAGTAAAGTTAGGTGTTGCTTAATTTCAGCCAGTGTGGACGTTTGTAGCCATTGAAGGCAGAGCTTGCCCACGCTGTAGGTGGTTACTATCCCTGGATGTTGTCTTTGGGAATATCTAGGGTCTGGCCTAGTCAATGTGAACCCCTGTTCTTTGTTCAGGAATCTGTCTTGACAGTTATTTGTATCTGTGGGCCAGATCAACCATTTTTTCCATTCAGGATGTGTTCTGTTTTGGTTTAATATATGGTTTACGTCTATCTCAACATCTATAGAGCTATTACTGTTCACTGTTGGCTTTGGAATAGACGGTTTGTTCAAATCTTTGATTTTGGGTAAGCCAAGACAGGTAGTTTGTTGAATAGTGTCGTTCAAAAATATAATTTGTTCTGGGATCATGCAGGCTCTAAACAATGATTCTATACCTTGCACTTGCCAATCTCTTGTACCCCAAACAGTTTTTGTTTCAATATTATTGTTCCAGAAATCAAACCCAAATGTATTCATTTGTTCAAAGAATGAATCGGAATATATCAATTTTGTGTTTGTAAGCATGGTCTTCATACCTGTCTTATTTGACAATTTGAAATAAAATGTTTCTGCATTACTTGTGTTAAACCCTGAAAAGTATGAATATTTATCATAAAATGTTTTCGAGCTATCTTTTGGAGGAGTAGCACAATGTTCCCATTGGTTATAATTTAAAACATTTCTAGGTTGAGCAGATTTATGTAGATAATGGTTACCATAATGGTTGTAGCAGAACATCTGATCATAATTAGACGAACCCTGCAAATAATCATGTTCTGTAAATTTAGCAGACATCACAAGATCAGACATCATATCATTAATACTTTCAAAGTCCCAATCATCCGCAAATGAGCTTGGTTTTACAAAGTCACTCAATGAGATCTTGAATTGGTGTGGATACTTCAGGATTTCAACCGGACCATAGATTTCATAATCAGTTTTGTCCCATGCTACACCGCCTGGTATAGGATTGGCTGTGAAGTTTACTGAAGAAAGTTCTCTTTTCTCGATGTGTGAAGATGTGTGTGGTTTAAGGACCAAGTTGATTTTCTGGCTTGCTGTGTCCATTTTAGCATACTTCCCTTCAATGAAATGTCCCAAACATAGTACTAAGATGAGCCAAAGAATGAGGATAAATGCACCGAAGGCCACCCAAAATTCAATCCATGGAGAGATCAGATAAGTTTCTTTCAGCTGTTGAAAAAGTTCCTTAGCTTTGTCTTTAAAAGTTTTTGTTGATGGCTGTTTCTTTGCTTCACTCAGGTCTTCAGATGAATCATCGAAGTTGATGAAGTAGCCGGATGCTGTTCTGTCAATTGTTCCAATTGTTTTTGGATTTTGCTTTGTTTCATTAGCAAAGTCTGCAGTTACATCATCATAGGTTGTTGTTTCTTGATGAAAAGTTTTAATTTGGGTTTTAAGAGGTTCAAGTTCCATTGCTTTGTTGCATAGTCCTTGTTGATTCACTGTAGATTTTCCAAATGTGATCAGTCTTCCAGTTTGAGCCTCTGTATTCGTAGCAAACATTGGTGTTCTGCTACTTCTTGGGAGTCCACTTGGCCTACTGTTTGTTATCGGCCACATGATTGTGGTTTAACCAGGTCGATGGATACAACTCGGTTCTCCTTTTTACCAGCAAGGGGCGGTAGTACTACTGATCTTGTCCCGTTGACAGACAAGACAGGAACTGCTTTTCTGTAAGAAGGCCCAAATTCCTTCTTTACCGCGATTTTCTCTCTGACTAGATCCCCGACTTTTGGAATCCAGACAGGCCTTGCTGGGACAGGTGGTTTCTCTTCAGTGGTTGTTGGCTGTTGTTTCAGTTTTATGTTGCTCAGGTCTTTTCTTGTTTCATTTAAGTCCTGTAAAATAGCCAAACGATCTTTGATATCAAAGCTTTTGTCTTTAACCACTGAAGTCTGACTATCAAGATCTTGGATCATCATTCTAGTCCCGAACAATAGTTCGTACGGACTGAACCCTTTCAGAGAATTCCTTGGCAGGTTATTTAGACTACGTTGGACACTTATTAGATGTTTGACCCACCCAGCACCCGAACCTAATACCTTTTCCGTTATAGATTGCTTTATGTCTTGGTTTTTTCTTTACACCATCCCGTATCCCTCAGGAAGGAAGTGAGAAGAGTCCCGCTATGCTATGCTCATTTGGCCATGCTTCCCCATAAGCTTGAGGGCTAAAGGGAATACATTATTCATAACGTAGCATGCTCCTAGCGTATATGCCATTATAGACTCGCAAATCCTTTTATAACAGTCCAGACGTCAGCCGAGCACTGGGGTCTACATTATAAGTGAAAATTAGTCTTTTTATGTTAATATAGCGCTTTTTTCATGATGGGTGCTTTCTTATTGTTGTTGTTTATCTGGAGTGAAATGCCATGGCAATAGTCCTCCCCGCTCGCCACTGCGATCTCTATTGCAGTCTGGGCAGTTGTTTACAAAAATGTGATGATGCAGGCTCATGCTTGGCCACCAGTACACTGATTGTAATTCTTCCAGAGAATCTTTTAGCTTAAGGTGTCTGAGACCCTCACCCATATGTGCGTCTGTTATTAACAAGCCTCTCCTGTCCGTGTTTGGAATCACTCTATCCCCCACTCCAGGGTTTCGAGCAAAAGGGACTGAGTTTGCATCGATTATGTATGTATAATTGAGTGGATAATTGATCGGTAGCACCGAGCAGTCGCCTTTTGATGACGTTTTCACCGCCAGCACAGTTTCACCGTCAATGTGTTTTACTGTACGCTTTTTTGTAGCTACGGAAGCCGGTTTAGTTGCTACCGCTGTGGCTGTCTCAGCCAATGAATTCCCTGCAACGTGAACGCCATCACGCTGATGACTCAGTGAATGTATCACGTGAGTTTTTGGTAGTTCTTTCTGTAAAAGAACTACTTGTTCCCAAAGCACTTTTTGCTTTATTGTTGCACCTGTGTCATCTTTGTAACCGTTTTGAATCCATTTCTGTAAATCGTTATTGTATGATTTGACGCAGTAATACGAATCGCACACAATAAGTGTCGGGAATTCGCGATCGGCATTATCTAGCGCCATTTTTAACGCTATTATTTCAGTTTGTTGTTCTGAATTATTTTCCACTGAGTGTGTTTTTGTAAGTAGAGGTCTTAATTTACCTCCGCGCCACACTTCTTTTACAATTTCGCATGTGGCCTTGTAAGCCAGCTCTCCCCAAACTGAGGGTTGAGCATGCCCGTCTGTATGTATTACACAGGCGTACTGTCGTAAAGGCAGAATGTCGATTGGCAGAGGGTATTCTTTCTCATATTCTAGATATTTTAATTCTTTCATTTCCGGGTCAAAATAGTATTTTACTTTGTCTGTAGCAACAGAATTTACCCATTGTATCCATTCTGGATTTAGTGCAGTTGTCGGTAAATTACATGGTGTTGTTAATGCCCTCAAAAGCTGATTCTGCTGTTCTGACTGTAACCTGTCTACCGTCTGCTTGGTATTTTTCTTTTTCTACAGCTGTTTGAACCGCATGAACAATGTTTTCCTTAATGCTGAACCTTTTTTCAGCTTCTGTGTACAAATGTGATTTGTACGCTATTGGTACCTTCTCTCCCTCATTAGAGGTCAGGTATGTGAATCCGCATTTTCCTGGGATGACTCAAATAACAAGGTTGCGTGTGTTGTCACGTGTTTGTAATTTTGTTTTAATTAACATGTCTGTTTGTAAAGATCTCAAAATTTCTGTGTGTTTTTGAGTCCAATTGATTCTTTTAAAATCTGGTTTTATTAGATCATAAAGGGGTTTGACCCTTTCTGCATAATTTATAATATAAGTTCTTCTGAAATTCAGGAAGCCTAGAATTGATTGTAGGTTTTTTAGTGTTCTGGGTGCTTGGATTACAGCACATTTCTCTAGGAAATTGTCAGCCAGGCTTTTGCCTTCACTTGATAGTTCATATCCTAAAAACAGGACTGTTAGATGGGCAATTCTTGACTTTTTAAAGTTGAATTTGTAACCCTCTGCTGCGAACCCAAGTATTATGGTGTTCACTCTCTTCAAGTGAGTATCCAAGTCATCGTCTGTTAGATAGATGTCGTCGACATAAGATAATGCCTCGTCATCATAGGTTTGTAGTAACTCTGTTACACTCGCTGAGAATAACCCTGGGCTGTTCTTGAACCCCTGGGGCAAACGACAGAAATTCTTTTGCGTGCCATTTATTGAGAACGCCGTCAAATATCTGCTCTCTGGTGCTATATTTTGACAAAAGAAACCATTAGAAATGTCTAAGGTTGTTTTGTATTTTTTGCGCACTATGTTATTCATTAGTGCAGCACTGTGCGAGTTTTGTACTGCAAATGTTTTGCAACATGAGTTAAGGTGTCTGTAGTCCAAAACAAGACGATATGAATTGTCTGGCTTGGAGACAGGAAACAAAAGGTTGTTCATTTGTGAGGTGCATGTTTCAATTACCCCCTGGTATTCAAGTTGATCTAGGATTTCTTTTACCTGTTTTTTAGCTTCATGCTTAATCGGGTACTGCCTCTGTGCAGTAGGTTGTGATTTTAACTGGATTTTGTGAGGAGGAGAGTCCTCATCCCATCCCACATGATTTTTATATAAGGCAGGGGCTTGAGCTACTGCCCACTTTCTTGCAAGTGTATATTTTTTATGAATTGGAATATGGTTTGAGAAGGCAGGCATAATTATTTCTTCGCCATGTGGGCACTCCCTGACAAACTCTGGAGGCCAGTCTTGTTCAGCTAGAAGGATGTCATAGCCCTTGGACAGATTATCCCAAAATAGTCCCCTTATTTTTCTAGTCTTATCCCCCTCTATACGCAATGTTATTTCATATATTTTATGAGGTTTGCTAACTCTGGTATCTGCAGTTTCCACCTGAATGTATTCATTCGTGTCCACTGTCTCCAGATGATTCATAAGGACTTTGCGAGCTATGCTCACTTCTGCTGCGCTGTCTAGCATTGTCTGAGCCCATTCTCCGTTTTTCAGCTGTGTCCTCAGTATTCTCGGAATTGTTAATTACTTTAATACTGGCTACCTTCTTTTTTGGAAATTGTAATTTTTTATTCAGATGAGCAGGTTCTTTGTCTTTGGACTTGACGTGCTCTTCCCTTTGTTCTGATCGTCCTCTTCTTTCCGATTTCTGCGAGGAAGTCTGAAAAGATTGAGAGGGACGTGTATCAATATCTTGATATCTATCAGGTTTCTTTATATTATCCCTATTTCTAAGGTTGTATTTTTTCACAGAGGGCTCCCGTTGGGGAGACTTGCGTCCTTGGTCGGGAGATCTTTCTCTCCGCAAAGGAGACCTTCCTCTGGACTGGAATCTTTTTTCTTTAGGATTGGATTGCTTATTTCCATCCCAGCTCTTTTTTTGAGTGTTTAAATTATTTTTTATAAATACTTTTTCGGGACTTTCAACTAGTTGGGGTTTCACTGGTATTCCACCCAAACTATCTCTTCCTAGTTCTTCATAGGATTTTTCTATGATTCTGGCAATTTCCGATGGTTGGTCTGCTATATTTGTCTCTTTTAACCTCTGGCGAATCGCCACATTTGCTGCTTCTCCCTTTATGTTGGCTAATAATATTGCAGAGACCTGCTTGAAGTCTTTCAGTAGTTTCATACTGAGAGTTAAAGCGGGTTCTGGACCGTATTCATTTTGAATCTGTTTTAGCACATCTGGTATTACTGAAATGGATGGTACACCATGTGTTTTTGTGTAAATGGAAGCAAAGACTGTTCCCCAAGTGTCACAATCCTCCACATGTGGTGCGATTCCCATTGGAAGACAGATAGTCAGAATCCTATGTTTCTCAACAGGGGTGGTATCTGGAAACACCGCCTCTATTTGAGTTATTTTTTGTGCTAGCCAGAAAGGAATTTGTTCCCGTTTTGCGGGTACCTTACCTAGACAGGACTGTATGTTCTGTGGTGTAATTTTATTTGTGTTCCCCTGATGACTGGTCAGCTGTGGAATTTTAATTGCTGGTTGGATTGTTGAAGTCCGCATTACATATTGGACTAATTGTCTATGTATTTTTATTAATTATTTTAGCTGTGCTAAAAGTTCTGGTGCAGGCATTTCTTCAATGTCTGGATGTGGTGTGTATCCGGCTAGGACCGGCCATGTTGCTCCTGGTCTACCTAGTGGACCGAGCCTGGTGATGTGATTATTATGTTTTAGGGCGCCATTAAACAAGAGCAGATGCTCTTGGAATTTGAGTGGTATTTCTACCTCCTCGAAAGGAGTGTACTCACTAGGAGGTTCCTCTATTTTGTAATAGTGGAAGTCCTTTGTTACAGCGTTTGCTGCTGGAAAGTTTATCCATGAATAGAATACCTCTGTCTGCCGATATTCGTGTGCCTCAATTAGGAATATGACTGTACCACCTCTTGGTGTCAGTCCATTTTCTATAAGTTTTAAATTTATAGATTTCCTTATGTTGACCGGGATGAGTATTGCATTTGGGTCATTTTCCAGCAGAGTATTGTCTGCTGCTATTAGTTCAGCTGCTAGTCTAGCTGTCTCTCTTTCTTCTTCAGTGTCTGACATTTTACTGACATGAAGGTTATTCTGTTTGTTTGCAGATCAAGTTTCCACGGAATATAAAGATTAGATGCACAATATTTTGGAACAGTGTATCCTTCAACGTTGAATAAACCAAGAACCATACATAGGAGTCTCCTCCTGCGAGGTTTGGCGGATATGACCTTTCACCCACTCCAGACGTCTTTGGAGTATTATGGGAAGAAAGGGGTCTGTGTGAAAAAGCACGACTGAGTTACTCTAATGTCTTGCGTTAGTTTTATCGCCTATCCACACGTTGGGCTCCATGTAGTGTAGTTCCTATTATCCCAATAGGCTCTGCGCATTGGAATAATATCTTCAATAGTATAGACCTAGGGCAGAGGTTAACTAGGTCTTCTACCGACGATATTAGACTTAAAGTTTTGTGTTTGCCAGCTAGCTCAGAGTTCACTAGAAACTTTCTCGAATAGGCAAAGAGGATTTTAACCTCCCTGGATAGACAAGAAGGGATTTAGTTTCTGACAACCATAGAACATGACAACTTTGCTCTCCCCTAATCAAGAGTGTATCTCTAGAGTCGTGTGAAAACAATAGACAACTTATTTTACTCAGTCAGTACGTGCATTCTTAGTTTCACCAGTTTGTAGAGAAATAAGAGATGGGCGTGGTTCAATAAAAGATGTTATTTATTGATCAGTCTCTTTTCTCATACAAGAGAAATGAATCGCTATTATTACAATACTTGTAGTTAAGTAAAGTGCATACAGTAGAGACAGAATTATAAAATAATACTGTAAAAGCATTGATATGGTTTCTGAGCCATATGATACTTTAAAATGGATAAAATAGATACATACATATATACATTTGACTAATCGTACTCAACTGGTGCTTCTAACCACGCCTACCCCAGTGTACCTGACCTAAGCCTAATACGTGGGCGGGAGTAGATAAGTAGCAGTTTAAGTTAAGTTTGTTTTGCCAAGGGACTGATTCGAGAATTCTCTGCAAGGGGTCATTCAGTTCTGTACCTGAGATCTAGAATGATGGAGGGCTGGTATCTCTTATCCCAGGTCTTGATAATCCAGCTGCCTGCGAGGGCTGCTTGGAAGCGCTGGAGCTGGATTTCTCGGCAGGAGAAAGGCAGCGTCTCGTTCTCAGCGCGTCAGGAAGGCGGGGCAGCGTCTGTGGGCTTCGCTCTCAGCTGGGCTCCTCAGCACGTCTCGCTGCTCCGATCTCGTCACCATCGCATGTGTTTGCTTAAGGCAATGTCGGTAATATTTATACCTGAAAGGTGCCGAGATTGACGTAAGGATGGACATATATACGTCAATAAGGATGTCATATGAACGGGCTCGTTCGCACATTCTTTTGCTGAAGTTCTCGGTGAAATCAAAACAATGGCTATGGGAATTTCCCAGGTCGCTGTAGGTTTGATTTGTTTTGAGAACTCCGTATGCCTTATCAGGGGCTGGAGGAATATCGCTAGTCTAATTAGATGGCATGCGTTATGACCTAATCAGATAACGCGCTTCTGTGCCATGGTGTGGCTTAATCAGATAACGGTTTTTGCACCGTTAGATGGCTGCTAGTTAATTATTAACCAGACCAGGGTCAGGAATAGGGGAATCGATACAGTACCTATAGGAATACATCACAGTTCGTGGAATTTGCGGATTTTCTGCAATTTCGCGGTCCACGAATCTCACAAAATTGCAGAAAAATCCGCGCAATCTCATGCGGGACGGATTTTCAAAAAATGAAGTACATGAAGCACTTACAAGGTTACAGCAGGTGCCCAAGTTGAAGCTAATTTCTTTGTAACCTTCAACTTGGGCACCTGCTGTAACCCTGTAAGTGCTTCCTGAGCGGCGCCTCCAGAGTTGTTGCCTACTTGCAACTATTCTTTGACCCTGTTCTGACCTTCGAAGCAGGGTCAGAGAATAGTTACAAGTATGGCACAATACTCCAGGTTGTCACAAAAATTAAACCACAACAGGAAGCACTTAAAGATAAGGAAGCAGGTGCCGTACTTGAAGCTCATATTCAGTAACACATTAACCAGCCCCCGGTTGATGTGGGCAGGTGTGCATTCTCCACATAATCTACTTTGGTGAACCAGAGGGTGCAGTGATGGACCAGAAGGTGCAAATGTGAACCAACGGGTGTTGTGATGAACCAGAGGGTGGCAGTGGTGAACCAGAGGGTGGCAGTGGTGAACCAGAGGGTGCTGTGATAAACCAGAGGGTGGCAGTGATGAACCAGAGGGTGGCAGTGGTGAACCAGAGGGTGGCAGTGGTGATCCAGAGTGTGACAGTGGTGAACCAGAGGGTGCTGTGATTAACCAGAAGGTGGTAGTGATGAACCAGAGGGTGACAGGGCTGAACCAGAGGGTGGCAGTGCTGAACCAGAGTGTGGCAGTAGTGAACCAGAGGGTGGCAGTGGTTAACCAGAGGGGGACAGTGATGAACCGGAGGGTGGCAGTGGTGAACCAGAGGGTGGCAGTGAAGAACCAGAGGGTGGCAGTATTGAACCAGAGGGTGGCAGTGATGAACCAGAGGGTGGCAGTGGTAAACCAGAGGCTGGCAGTGATGAACCAGAGGGTGGCAGTGGTGAACCAGAGCATGACAGTGATGAACCAGAGGGTGGCAGTGGTGAACCAGAGGCTAGAAGTGATGAACCAGAGGGTGGCAGTGGTGAACCAGAGGGTCGCAGTGATGAACCAGAGGGTGGCAGTGATGAACCAGATGGTGGCAGGGGTGAACCAGAGGGTGGCAGTGGTGAACCAGTAGGTGCTGTGATGAACCAGAGGGTGGCAGTGGTGAACCAGAGGGTGGCAGTGGTGAACCAGAGGGTGGCAGTGATGAACCAGAGGGTGACAGTGATGGACCAGAGGGTGCCTGGGGTGAACCAGAGGGTGGCAGTGGTGAACCACAGGGTGGCAGTGGTGAACTAGAGGGTGGCAGTGATGAACCAGAGGGTGACAGTGGTGAACCAGAGGGTGACAGTGGTGAACCAGAGGGTGCTGTGATGAACCAGGTGGTGGCGGGGTGAACCAGAGGGTGGTAGTGGTGAACCAGAGGGTGCTGTGATGAACCAGAGGGTGGCAGTGGTGAACCAGAAGGTGGCAATAATGTACCAGAGGGTGGCAGTGGTGAACCAGAGGGTGGCAGTGATGAACCAGAGGGTGGCAGTGGTGAACCAGAGGGTGACAGTGATGAACCAGAGCGTGGCAGTGATGAACCAGATGGTGGCAGGAGTGAACCAGAGGGTGGCAGTGGTGAACTAGAGGGTGCTGTGATGAACCAAAGGGTGGCAGTGGTGAACCAGAGGGTGGCAGTGATGAACCAGAGGGTGGCAGTGGTGAACCAGAGGGTGGCAGTGATGAACCAGAGGGTGGCAGTGGTGAACCAGAGGGTGGCAGTGATGAACCAGAGGGTGACAGTGATGAACCAGAGGGTGGCAGTGGTGAACCAGAGGGTGGCAGTAATGAACCAGAGGGTGGCTTTGGTGAATCAGAGGGTGGCAGTGAAGAACCAGAGGGTGGCAGTGGTGAACCAGAGGGTGGCAGTGATGAACCATAGGGTGGCAGTGATGAACCAGATGGTGGAATGGGTGAACCAGAGGGTGGCAGTGGTGAACCAGAGGGTGGCAGTGGTGATCCAGAGGGTGACAGTGGTGAACCAGAGGGTGCTGTGATTAACCAGAAGGTGATAGTGATGAACCAGAGGGTGCAAGGGCTGAACCAGAGGGTGGCAGTGCTGAACCAGAGTGTGGCAGTGATGAACCAGAGGGTGGCAGTGGTGAACCAGAGGGGGACAGTGATGAACCGGAGGGTGGCAGTGGTGAACCAGAGGGTGGCAGTGAAGAACCAGAGGGTGGCAGTATTGAACCAGAGGGTGGAAGTGATGAACCAGAGGGTGGCAGTGGTAAACCAGAGGCTGGCAGTGATGAACCAGAGGGTGTCAGTGGTGAACCAGAGCATGACAGTGATGAACCAGAGGGTGGCAGTGGTGAACCAGAGGCTAGCAGTGATGAACCAGAGGGTGGCAGTGGTGAACCAGAGGGTCGCAGTGATGCACCAGAGGATGGCAGTGATGAACCAGATGGTGGTAGGGGTGAACCAGAGGGTGGCAGTGGTGAACCAGTGGGTGCTGTGATGAACCAGAGGGTGGCAGTGGTGAACCAGAGGGTGGCAGTGGTGAACCAGAGGGTGGCAGTGATGAACCAGAGGGTGACAGTGATGGACCAGAGGGTGCCTGGGGTGAACCAGAGGGTGGCAGTGGTGAACCACAGGGTGGCAGTGGTGAACCAGAGGGTGGCAGTGATGAACCAGAGGATGACAGTGATGAACCAGAGGGTGGTAGTGGTGAACCCGAGGGTGCTGTGATGAACCAGAGGGTGGCAGTGGTGAACCAGAAGGTGGTAATAATGTACCAGAGGGTGGCAAATGTGAACCAGAGGGTGGCAGTGATGAACCAGAGGGTGGCAGTGGTGAACCAGAGGGTCGCAGTGATGAACCAGAGGGTGGCAGTGATGAACCACATGGTGACAGGGGTGAACCAGAGGGTGGCAGAGGTGAATCCGAGGGTGCTGTGATGAACCAGAGGGTGGCAGTGGTGAACCAGAGGGTGGCAGTGGTGAACCAGAGGGTGCTAGGGGTGAACCAGAGGGTGGCAGTGGTGAACCACAGGGTGGCAGTGGTGAACCAGAGGGTGGCAGTGATGAACCAGACGGTGACAGTGGTGAAGCAGAGGGTGACAGTGGTAAACCAGAGGGTGCTGTGATGAACCAGGTGGTGGTGGGGTGAACCAGAGGGTGGTGGTGGTGAACCAGAGGATGCTTTGATGAACCAGAGGGTGGTAGTGTTGAACCAGAGGGTGGCAGTGATGTACCACAAGGTGACAGTGATGAACCAGATGGTGGCAGTGGTGAACCAGAAGGTGGCATGATGAACCAGAAGGTGGCAGTGATGAACCAGAGGGTGACAGTGATGAACCAGAGGGTGGCAGTGGTGAACCAGAGAGTGCTGTGATGAACCAGAGGGTGGCAGTGGTGAACCAGAGGGTGACAGTGATAAACCAGAGGATGGCAGTGATGAACCATAGGGTGGCAGTGGTGAACCAGAGGGTGGCAGGGGTGAACCAGAGGGTGGCAGTGATGTACCAGAGGGTGACAGTGATGAACCAGATGTTGGCAGTGGTGAACCAGAAGGTGGCAGTGATGAACCAGAGGGTGACAGTGATGAACCAGAGGGTGGCAATGGTGAACCAGAGGGTGGCAGTGATGTACCAGAGGGTGACAGTGATGAACCAGACAGTCGCAGTGGTGAACCAGAAGGTGGCAGTGGTGAACCAGAGGGTGGCAGTGATGAACCAAAGGGTTGAAGTGGTGAACCAGAGGGTGGCAGTGATGAACCAGATGGTGGCAGGGGTGAACCAGAGGATGGCAGTGGTGAGCTAGAGGGTGCTGTGATGAACCAGAGGGTGGCAGTGGTGAACCAGAGGGTGCTGTGATAAACCGGAGGGTGGCAGTGGTGAACCAGAGGGTGCTGTAATGAACCAGAGGGTAGCAGTGGTGAACCAGAGGGTGACAGTGATGAACCAGAGGGTGGCAGTGGTGAACCAGAGGGTGGCAGTGATGAATCAGAGGGTCACAGTGGTGAACCAGAGGGTGGCAGCTATGAACCAGAGGGTGACAGTGATGAACCAGAGGGTGGCAGTGGTGAACCAGAGGGTGTCAGTGATGAACCAGATGGTGGCAGTGGTGAACCAGAAGGTGGCAGTGATGAACCAGAAGGTGGCAGTGATGAACCAGAGGGTGACAGTGATGAACCAGAGGGTGGCAGTGGTGAACCAGAGAGTGCTGTGATGAACCAGAGGGTGGCAGTGGTGAACCAGAGGGTGACAGTGATAAACCAGAGGGTGGCAGTGATGAACCATAGGGTGGCAGTGGTGAACCAGAGGGTGGCAGTGATGAACCAGAGGGTGGCAGTGGTGAACCAGAGGGTGGCAGTGGTGATCCAGAGGGTGACAGTGGTGAACCAGAGGGTGATGTGATTAACCAGAAGGTGGTAGTGATGAACCAGAGGGTGACAGGGCTGAACCAGAGGGTGGCAGTGCTGAACCAGAGTGTGGCAGTGATGAACCAGAGGGTGGCAGTGGTTAACCAGAGGGGGACAGTGATGAACCGGAGGGTGGCAGTGCTGAACCAGAGTGTGGCAGTGATGAACCAGAGGGTGGCAGTGGTTAACCAGAGGGGGACAGTGATGAACCAGAGGGTGGCAGTGGTGAACCAGAGGGTGGCAGTGATGAACCAGATGGTGGCAGGGGTGAACCAGAGGGTGGCAGTGGTGAACCAGAGGGTGCTGTGATGTACCAGAGGGTGGCAGTGGTGAACCAGAAGGTGGCAATAATGTACCAGAGGGTGGCAGTGGTGAACCAGAGGGTGGCAGTGATGAACCAGAGGGTGGCAGTGGTGAACCAGAGGGTGACAGTGATGAACCAGAGGGTGGCAGTGATGAACCAGATGGTGGCAGGGGTGAACCAGAGGGTGGCAATGGTGAACTAGAGGGTGCTGTGATGAACCAAAGGGTGGCAGTGGTGTACCAGAGGGTGGCAGTGGTGAACCAGAGGGTGGCAGTGATGAACCAGAGGGTGGCAGTGGTGAACCAGAGGGTGACAGTGATGAACCAGAGGGTGGCAGTGATGAACCAGATGGTGGCAGGGGTGAACCAGAGGGTGGCAGTGGTGAACTAGAGGGTGCTGTGATGAACCAAAGGGTGGCAGTGGTGAACCAGAGGGTGGCAGTGATGAACCAGAGGGTGGCAGTGGTGAACCAGAGGGTGGCAGTGATGAACCAGAGGGTGGCAGTGGTGAACCAGAGGGTGGTAGTGGTGAACCAGAGGGTGCTGTGATGAACCAGATGGTGGCAGGGGTGAACCAGAGGGTGGCAGTGGTGAACCAGTAGGTGCTGTGATGAACCAGAGGGTGGCAGTGGTGAACCAGAGGGTGGCAGTGGTGAACCAGAGGGTGGCAGTGATGAACCAGAGGGTGACAGTGATGGACCAGAGGGTGCCTGGGGTGAACCAGAGGGTGGCAGTGGTGAACCAGAGAGTGCTGTGATGAACCAGAGGGTGGCAGTGGTGAACCAGAGGTTGGAAGTGATGTACCAGAGGGTGACAGTGGTGAACCAGATGGTGGCAGGGGTGAACCAGAGGGTGTCAGTGATGTACTAGAGGGTGACAGTGATGAGCCAGACGGTGGCAGTGGTGAACCAGAGGGTGGCAGTGATGAACCAGAGGGTTGAAGTGGTGAACCAGAGGGTGGCAGTGATGAACCAGATGGTGGCAGGGGTGAACCAGAGGATGGCAGTGGTGAACTAGAGGGTGCTGTGATGAACCAGAGGGTGGCAGTGGTGAACCAGAGGGTGCTGTGATAAACCGGAGGGTGACAGTGGTGAACCAGAGGGTGCTGTAATGAACCAGAGGGTGGCAGTGGTGAACCAGAGGGTGACAGTGATAACCCAGAGGGTGGCAGTGGTGAACCAGAGGGTGGCAGTGATGAATCAGAGGGTCACAGTGGTGAACCAGTGGGTGGCAGCTATGAACCAGAGGGTGACAGTGATGAACCAGAGGGTGGCAGTGGTGAACCAGGGGGTGTCAGTGATGAACCAGATGGTGGCAGTGGTGAACCAGAAGGTGGCAGTGATGAACCAGAAGGTGGCAGTGATGAACCAGAGGGTGACAGTGATGAACCAGAGGGTGGCAGTGGTGAACCAGAGAGTGCTGTGATGAACCAGAGGGTGGCAGTGGTGAACCAGAGGGTGACAGTGATAAACCAGAGGGTGGCAGTGATGAACCATAGGGTGGCAGTGGTGAACCAGAGGGTGGCAGTGATGAACCAGAGGGTGGCAGTGGTGAACCAGAGGGTGGCAGTGATGAACCAGAGGGTGGCAGTGGTGAACCAGAGGGTGGCAGTGATGAACCAGAGGGTGGCAGTGATGAACCAGATGGTGGCAGGGGTGAACCAGAGGGTGGCAGTGGTGAACCAGTAGGTGCTGTGATGAACCAGAGGGTGGCAGTGGTGAACCAGAGGGTGGCAGTGATGAACCAGAGGGTGGCAGTGATGAACCAGATGGTGGCAGGGGTGAACCAGAGGGTGGCATTGATGTACCAGAGGGTGACAGTGATGAACCAGACGTTGGCAGTGGTGAACCAGAAGGTGGCAGTGATGAACCAGAGGGTGACAGTGATGAACCAGAGGGTGGCAGTGGTGAACCAGAGGGTGGCAGTGATGTACCAGAGGGTGACAGTGATGAACCAGACAATGGCAGTGGTGAACCAGAAGGTGGCAGTGATGAACCAGAGGGTGACAGTGATGAACCAGAGGGTGGCAGTGGTGAACCAGAGAGTGCTGTGATGAACCAGAGGGTGGCAGTGGTGAACCAGAGGGCGGAAGTGATGTACCAGAGGGTGACAGTGGTGAACCAGATGGTGGCAGGGGTGAACCAGAGGGTGTCAGTGATGTACCAGAGGGTGACAGTGATGAGCCAGACAGTGGCAGTGGTGAACCAGAGGGTGGCAGTGATGAACCAAAGGGTTGAAGTGGTGAACCAGAGGGTGGCAGTGATGAACCAGATGGTGGCAGGGGTGAACCAGAGGATGGCAGTGGTGAGCTAGAGGGTGCTGTGATGAACCAGAGGGTGGCAGTGGTGAACCAGAGGGTGCTGTGATAAACCGGAGGGTGGCAGTGGTGAACCAGAGGGTGCTGTAATGAACCAGAGGGTAGCAGTGGTGAACCAGAGGGTGAAAGTGATGAAGCAGAGGGTGGCAGTGGTGAACCAGAGGGTGGCAGTGATGAATCAGAGGGTCACAGTGGTGAACCAGAGGGTGGCAGCTATGAACCAGAGGGTGACAGTGATGAACCAGAGGGTGGCAGTGGTGAACCAGAGGGTGTCAGTGATGAACCAGATGGTGGCAGTGGTGAACCAGAAGGTGGCAGTGATGAACCAGAAGGTGGCAGTGATGAACCAGAGGGTGACAGTGATGAACCAGAGGGTGGCAGTGGTGAACCAGAGAGTGCTGTGATGAACCAGAGGGTGGCAGTGGTGAACCAGAGGGTGACAGTGATAAACCAGAGGGTGGCAGTGATGAACCATAGGGTGGCAGTGGTGAACCAGAGGGTGGCAGTGATGAACCAGAGGGTGGCAGTGGTGAACCAGAGGGTGGCAGTGGTGATCCAGAGGGTGACAGTGGTGAACCAGAGGGTGATGTGATTAACCAGAAGGTGGTAGTGATGAACCAGAGGGTGACAGGGCTGAACCAGAGGGTGGCAGTGCTGAACCAGAGTGTGGCAGTGATGAACCAGAGGGTGGCAGTGGTTAACCAGAGGGGGACAGTGATGAACCGGAGGGTGGCAGTGCTGAACCAGAGTGTGGCAGTGATGAACCAGAGGGTGGCAGTGGTTAACCAGAGGGGGACAGTGATGAACCAGAGGGTGGCAGTGGTGAACCAGAGGGTGGCAGTGATGAACCAGATGGTGGCAGGGGTGAACCAGAGGGTGGCAGTGGTGAACCAGAGGGTGCTGTGATGTACCAGAGGGTGGCAGTGGTGAACCAGAAGGTGGCAATAATGTACCAGAGGGTGGCAGTGGTGAACCAGAGGGTGGCAGTGATGAACCAGAGGGTGGCAGTGGTGAACCAGAGGGTGACAGTGATGAACCAGAGGGTGGCAGTGATGAACCAGATGGTGGCAGGGGTGAACCAGAGGGTGGCAATGGTGAACTAGAGGGTGCTGTGATGAACCAAAGGGTGGCAGTGGTGTACCAGAGGGTGGCAGTGGTGAACCAGAGGGTGGCAGTGATGAACCAGAGGGTGGCAGTGGTGAACCAGAGGGTGACAGTGATGAACCAGAGGGTGGCAGTGATGAACCAGATGGTGGCAGGGGTGAACCAGAGGGTGGCAGTGGTGAACTAGAGGGTGCTGTGATGAACCAAAGGGTGGCAGTGGTGAACCAGAGGGTGGCAGTGATGAACCAAAGGGTGGCAGTGGTGAACCAGAGGGTGGCAGTGATGAACCAGAGGGTGGCAGTGGTGAACCAGAGGGTGGTAGTGGTGAACCAGAGGGTGCTGTGATGAACCAGATGGTGGCAGGGTTGAACCAGAGGGTGGCAGTGGTGAACCAGTAGGTGCTGTGATGAACCAGAGGGTGGCAGTGGTGAACCAGAGGGTGGCAGTGGTGAACCAGAGGGTGGCAGTGATGAACCAGAGGGTGACAGTGATGGACCAGAGGGTGCCTGGGGTGAACCAGAGGGTGGCAGTGGTGAACCACAGGGTGGCAGTGGTGAACTAGAGGGTGGCAGTGATGAACCAGAGGGTGACAGTGGTGAACCAGAGGGTGACAGTGGTGAACCAGAGGGTGCTGTGATGAACCAGGTGGTGGCGGGGTGAACCAGAGGGTGGTAGTGGTGAACCAGAGGGTGCTGTGATGTACCAGAGGGTGGCAGTGGTGAACCAGAAGGTGGCAATAATGTACCAGAGGGTGGCAGTGGTGAACCAGAGGGTGGCAGTGATGAACCAGAGGGTGGCAGTGGTGAACCAGAGGGTGACAGTGATGAACCAGAGGGTGGCAGTGATGAACCAGATGGTGGCAGGGGTGAACCAGAGGGTGGCAGTGGTGAACTAGAGGGTGCTGTGATGAACCAAAGGGTGGCAGTGGTGAACCAGAGGGTGGCAGTGATGAACCAGAGGGTGGCAGTGGTGAACCAGAGGGTGGCAGTAATGAACCAGAGGGTGGCTTTGGTGAATCAGAGGGTGCAGTGAAGAACCAGAGGGTGGCAGTGGTGAACCAGAGGGTGGCAGTGATGAACCAGAGGGTGGCAGTGATGAACCAGATGGTGGAATTGGTGAACCAGAGGGTGGCAGTGGTGAACCAGAGGGTGGCAGTGGTGATCCAGAGGGTGACAGTGGTGAACCAGAGGGTGCTGTGATTAACCAGAAGGTGATAGTGGTGAACCAGAGGGTGCAAGGGCTGAACCAGAGGGTGGCAGTGCTGAACCAGAGTGTGGCAGTGATGAACCAGAGGGTGGCAGTGGTGAACCAGAGGGGGACAGTGATGAACCGGAGGGTGGCAGCGGTGAACCAGAGGGTGGCAGTGAAGAACCAGAGGGTGGCAGTATTGAACCAGAGGGTGGCAGTGATGAACCAGAGGGTGGCAGTGGTAAACCAGAGGCTGGCAGTGATGAACCAGAGGGTGGCAGTGGTGAACCAGAGCGTGACAGTGATGAACCAGAGGGTGGCAGTGGTGAACCAGAGGCTAGCAGTGATGAACCAGAGGGTGGCAGTGGTGAACCAGAGGGTCGCAGTGATGAACCAGAGGATGGCAGTGATGAACCAGATGGTGGTAGGGGTGAACCAGAGGGTGGCAGTGGTGAACCAGTGGGTGCTGTGATGAACCAGAGGGTGGCAGTGGTGAACCAGAGGGTGGCAGTGGTGAACCAGAGGGTGGCAGTGATGAACTAGAGGGTGACAGTGATGGACCAGAGGGTGCCTGGGGTGAACCAGAGGGTGGCAGTGGTGAACCACAGGGTGGCAGTGGTGAACCAGAGGGTGGCAGTGATGAACCAGAGGATGACAGTGGTGAACCAGAGGGTGACAGTGGTGAACCAGAGGGTGCTGTGATGAACCAGGTGGTGGCGGGGTGATCCAGAGGGTGGTAGTGGTGAACCCGAGGGTGCTGTGATGAACCAGAGGGTGGCAGTGGTGAAACAGAAGGTGGTAATAATGTACCAGAGGGTGGCAAATGTGAACCAGAGGGTGGCAGTGATGAACCAGAGGGTGGCAGTGGTGAACCAGAGGGTGACAGTGATGAACCAGAGGGTGGCAGTGATGAACCAGATGGTGGCAGGGGTGAACCAGAGGGTGGCAGTGGTGAACTAGAGGGTGCTGTGATGAACCAGAGGGTGGCAGTGGTGAACCAGAGGGTGGCAGTGATGAACCAGAGGGTGGCAGTGGTGAACCAGAGGGTGGCAGTGATGAACCAGAGGGTGGCAGTGGTGAACCAGAGGGTGGCAGTGATGAACCAGAGGGTGACAGTGATGAACCAGAGGGTGGCAGTGGTGAACCAGAGGGTGGCAGTAATGAACCAGAGGGTGGCTGTGGTGAATCAGAGGGTGGCAGTGATGAACCATAGGGTGACAGTGATGAACCAGAGGGTGGCAGTGATGAACCACAGGGTGACAGGGATGAACCAGAGGGTGGCAGTGGTGAACCAAAGGGTGGCAGTGGTGAACCAGAGGGTGGCAGTGATGTACCAAAGGGTGGCAGTGGTGAACCAGAGGGTCGCAGTGATGAACCAGAGGGTGGCAGTGATGAACCACATGGTGGCAGGGGTGAACCAGAGGGTGGCAGAGGTGAATCAGAGGGTGCTGTGATGAACCAGAGGGTGGCAGTGGTGAACCAGAGGGTGGCAGTGGTGAACCAGAGGGTGCTAGGGGTGAACCAGAGGGTGGCAGTGGTGAACCACAGGGTGGCAGTGGTGAACCAGAGGGTGGCAGTGATGAACCAGATGGTGACAGTGGTGAAGCAGAGGGTGACAGTGGTAAACCAGAGGGTGCTGTGATGAACCAGGTGGTGGCG
The DNA here is from genome assembly GCF_964261635.1 of Lissotriton helveticus. Taxonomy (NCBI): domain Eukaryota; kingdom Metazoa; phylum Chordata; class Amphibia; order Caudata; family Salamandridae; genus Lissotriton; species Lissotriton helveticus. Next base: position 450,971,094 of record NC_136061.1, read on the forward strand.
GGGTGAACCAGAGGGTGGTGGTGGTGAACCAGAGGATGCTTTGATGAACCAGAGGGTGGCAGTGGTGAACCAGAGGGTGGCAGTGATGTACCACAAGGTGACAGTGATGAACCAGATGGTGGCAGTGGTGAACCAGAAGATGGCATGATGAACCAGAAGGTGGCAGTGATGAACCAGAGGGTGACAGTGATGAACCAGAGGGTGGCAGTGGTGAACCAGAGAGTGCTGTGATGAACCAGAGGGTGGCAGTGGCGAACCAGAGGGTGACAGTGATAAACCAGAGGATGGCAGTGATGAACCATAGGGTGGCAGTGGTGAACCAGAGGGTGGCAGGGGTGAACCAGAGGGTGGCAGTGATGTACCAGAGGGTGACAGTGATGAACCAGACGTTGGCAGTGGTGAACCAGAAGGTGGCAGTGATGAACCAGAGGGTGACAGTGATGAACCAGAGGGTGGCAATGGTGAACCAGAGGGTGGCAGTGATGTACCAGAGGGTGACAGTGATGAACCAGACAGTCACAGTGGTGAACCAGAAGGTGGCAGTGATGAACCAGAGGGTGACAGTGATGATCCAGAGGGTGGCAGTGGTGAACCAGAGAGTGCTGTGATGAACCAGAGGGTGGCAGTGGTGAACCAGAGGGTGCTGTGATAAACCGGAGGGTGGCAGTGGTGAACCAGAGGGTGCTGTAATGAACCAGAGGGTAGCAGTGGTGAACCAGAGGGTGACAGTGATGAACCAGAGGGTGGCAGTGGTGAACCAGAGGGTGGCAGTGATGAATCAGAGGGTCACAGTGGTGAACCAGAGGGTGGCAGCTATGAACCAGAGGGTGACAGTGATGAACCAGAGGGTGGCAGTGGTGAACCAGAGGGTGTCAGTGATGAACCAGATGGTGGCAGTGGTGAACCAGAAGGTGGCAGTGATGAACCAGAAGGTGGCAGTGATGAACCAGAGGGTGACAGTGATGAACCAGAGGGTGGCAGTGGTGAACCAGAGAGTGCTGTGATGAACCAGAGGGTGGCAGTGGTGAACCAGAGGGTGACAGTGATAAACCAGAGGGTGGCAGTGATGAACCATAGGGTGGCAGTGGTGAACCAGAGGGTGGCAGTGATGAACCAGAGGGTGGCAGTGGTGAACCAGAGGGTGGCAGTGGTGATCCAGAGGGTGACAGTGGTGAACCAGAGGGTGCTGTGATTAACCAGAAGGTGGTAGTGATGAACCAGAGGGTGACAGGGCTGAACCAGAGGGTGGCAGTGCTAAACCAGAGTGTGGCAGTGATGAACCAGAGGGTGGCAGTGGTTAACCAGAGGGGGACAGTGATGAACCGGAGGGTGGCAGTGCTGAACCAGAGTGTGGCAGTGATGAACCAGAGGGTGGCAGTGGTTAACCAGAGGGGGACAGTGATGAACCAGAGGGTGGCAGTGGTGAACCAGAGGGTGGCAGTGATGAACCAGATGGTGGCAGGGGTGAACCAGAGGGTGGCAGTGGTGAACCAGAGGGTGCTGTGATGTACCAGAGGGTGGCAGTGGTGAACCAGAAGGTGGCAATAATGTACCAGAGGGTGGCAGTGGTGAACCAGAGGGTGGCAGTGATGAACCAGAGGGTGGCAGTGGTGAACCAGAGGGTGACAGTGATGAACCAGAGGGTGGCAGTGATGAACCAGATGGTGGCAGGGGTGAACCAGAGGGTGGCAATGGTGAACTAGAGGGTGCTGTGATGAACCAAAGGGTGGCAGTGGTGTACCAGAGGGTGGCAGTGGTGAACCAGAGGGTGGCAGTGATGAACCAGAGGGTGGCAGTGGTGAACCAGAGGGTGACAGTGATGAACCAGAGGGTGGCAGTGATGAACCAGATGGTGGCAGGGGTGAACCAGAGGGTGGCAGTGGTGAACTAGAGGGTGCTGTGATGAACCAAAGGGTGGCAGTGGTGAACCAGAGGGTGGCAGTGATGAACCAGAGGGTGGCAGTGGTGAACCAGAGGGTGGCAGTGATGAACCAGAGGGTGGCAGTGGTGAACCAGAGGGTGGTAGTGGTGAACCAGAGGGTGCTGTGATGAACCAGATGGTGGCAGGGGTGAACCAGAGGGTGGCAGTGGTGAACCAGTAGGTGCTGTGATGAACCAGAGGGTGGCAGTGGTGAACCAGAGGGTGGCAGTGGTGAACCAGAGGGTGGCAGTGATGAACCAGAGGGTGACAGTGATGGACCAGAGGGTGCCTGGGGTGAACCAGAGGGTGGCAGTGGTGAACCACAGGGTGGCAGTGGTGAACTAGAGGGTGGCAGTGATGAACCAGAGGGTGACAGTGGTGAACCAGAGGGTGACAGTGGTGAACCAGAGGGTGCTGTGATGAACCAGGTGGTGGCGGGGTGAACCAGAGGGTGGTAGTGGTGAACCAGAGGGTGCTGTGATGTACCAGAGGGTGGCAGTGGTGAACCAGAAGGTGGCAATAATGTACCAGAGGGTGGCAGTGGTGAACCAGAGGGTGGCAGTGATGAACCAGAGGGTGGCAGTGGTGAACCAGAGGGTGACGTGATGAACCAGAGGGTGGCAGTGATGAACCAGATGGTTGCAGGGGTGAACCAGAGGGTGGCAGTGGTGAACTAGAGGGTGCTGTGATGAACCAAAGGGTGGCAGTGGTGAACCAGAGGGTGGCAGTGATGAACCAGAGGGTGGCAGTGGTGAACCAGAGGGTAGCAGTGATGAACCAGAGGGTGGCAGTGGTGAACCAGAGGGTGGCAGTGATGAACCAGAGGGTGACAGTGATGAACCAGAGGGTGGCAGTGGTGAACCAGAGGGTGGCAGTAATGAACCAGAGGGTGGCTTTGGTGAATCAGAGGGTGGCAGTGAAGAACCAGAGGGTGGCAGTGGTGAACCAGAGGGTGGCAGTGATGAACCAGAGGGTGGCAGTGATGAACCAGATGGTGGAATGGGTGAACCAGACGGTGGCAGTGGTGAACCAGAGGGTGGCAGTGGTGATCCAGAGGGTGACAGTGGTGAACCAGAGGGTGCTGTGATTAACCAGAAGGTGATAGTGGTGAACCAGAGGGTGCAAGGGCTGAACCAGAGGGTGGCAGTGCTGAACCAGAGTGTGGCAGTGATGAACCAGAGGGTGGCAGTGGTGAACCAGAGGGGGACAGTGATGAACCGGAGGGTGGCAGTGGTGAACCAGAGGGTGGCAGTGAAGAACCAGAGGGTGGCAGTATTGAACCAGAGGGTGGCAGTGATGAACCAGAGGGTGGCAGTGGTAAACCAGAGGCTGGCAGTGATGAACCAGAGGGTGGCAGTGGTGAACCAGAGCGTGACAGTGATGAACCAGAGGGTGGCAGTGGTGAACCAGAGGCTAGCAGTGATGAACCAGAGGGTGGCAGTGGTGAACCAGAGGGTCGCAGTGATGAACCAGAGGATGGCAGTGATGAACCAGATGGTGGTAGGGGTGAACCAGAGGGTGGCAGTGGTGAACCAGTGGGTGCTGTGATGAACCAGAGGGTGGCAGTGGTGAACCAGAGGGTGGCAGTGGTGAACCAGAGGGTGGCAGTGATGAACTAGAGGGTGACAGTGATGGACCAGAGGGTGCCTGGGGTGAACCAGAGGGTGGCAGTGGTGAACCACAGGGTGGCAGTGGTGAACCAGAGGGTGGCAGTGATGAACCAGAGGATGACAGTGGTGAACCAGAGGGTGACAGTGGTGAACCAGAGGGTGCTGTGATGAACCAGGTGGTGGCGGGGTGATCCAGAGGGTGGTAGTGGTGAACCCGAGGGTGCTGTGATGAACCAGAGGGTGGCAGTGGTGAACCAGAGGGTGACTGTGATGAACCAGAGGGTGGCAGTGATGAACCAGATGGTGGCAGGGGTGAACCAGAGGGTGGCAGTGGTGAACTAGAGGGTGCTGTGATGAACCAGAGGGTGGCAGTGGTGAACCAGAGGGTGGCAGTGATGAACCAGAGGGTGGCAGTGGTGAACCAGAGGGTGGCAGTGATGAACCAGAGGGTGGCAGTGGTGAACCAGAGGGTGGCAGTGATGAACCAGAGGGTGACAGTGATGAACCAGAGGGTGGCAGTGGTGAACCAGAGGGTGGCAGTAATGAACCAGAGGGTGGCTGTGGTGAATCAGAGGGTGGCAGTGATGAACCATAGGGTGACAGTGATGAACCAGAGGGTGGCAGTGATGAACCACAGGGTGACAGTGATGAACCAGAGGGTGGCAGTGGTGAACCAAAGGGTGGCAGTGGTGAACCAGAGGGTGGCAGTGATGTACCAAAGGGTGGCAGTGGTGAACCAGAGGGTCGCAGTGATGAACCAGAGGGTGGCAGTGATGAACCACATGGTGGCAGGGGTGAACCAGAGGGTGGCAGAGGTGAATCAGAGGGTGCTGTGATGAACCAGAGGGTGGCAGTGGTGAACCAGAGGGTGGCAGTGGTGAACCAGAGGGTGCTAGGGGTGAACCAGAGGGTGGCAGTGGTGAACCACAGGGTGGCAGTGGTGAACCAGAGGGTGGCAGTGATGAACCAGATGGTGACAGTGGTGAAGCAGAGGGTGACAGTGGTAAACCAGAGGGTGCTGTGATGAACCAGGTGGTGGCGGGGTGAACCAGAGGGTGGTGGTGGTGAACCAGAGGATGCTTTGATGAACCAGAGGGTGGCAGTGGTGAACCAGAGGGTGGCAGTGATGTACCACAAGGTGACAGTGATGAACCAGATGGTGGCAGTGGTGAACCAGAAGATGGCATGATGAACCAGAAGGTGGCAGTGATGAACCAGAGGGTGACAGTGATGAACCAGAGGGTGGCAGTGGTGAACCAGAGAGTGCTGTGATGAACCAGAGGGTGGCAGTGGTGAACCAGAGGGTGACAGTGATAAACCAGAGGATGGCAGTGATGAACCATAGGGTGGCAGTGGTGAACCAGAGGGTGGCAGGGGTGAACCAGAGGGTGGCAGTGATGTACCAGAGGGTGACAGTGATGAACCAGACGTTGGCAGTGGTGAACCAGAAGGTGGCAGTGATGAACCAGAGGGTGACAGTGATGAACCAGAGGGTGGCAATGGTGAACCAGAGGGTGGCAGTGATGTACCAGAGGGTGACAGTGATGAACCAGACAGTCGCAGTGGTGAACCAGAAGGTGGCAGTGATGAACAAGAGGGTGACAGTGATGATCCAGAGGGTGGCAGTGGTGAACCAGAGAGTGCTGTGATGAACCAGAGGGTGGCAGTGGTGAACCAGAGGTTGGAAGTGATGTACCAGAGGGTGACAGTGGTGAACCACATGGTGGCAGGGGTGAACCAGAGGGTGTCAGTGATGTACTAGAGGGTGACAGTGATGAGCCAGACGGTGGCACTGATGAACCAGAGGGTGGCAGTGGTGAACCAGAGGGTGACAGTGATGAACCAGAGGGTGGCAGTGATGAACCAGAGGGTGGCAGTGATGAACCGGAGGGTGGCAGTGGTGAACCAGAGGGTCGCAGTGATGAACCAGAGGGTGGCAGTGGTGAACCAGAGGGTGGCTGTGATGTACGAGAGGGTGACAGTGATGAACCAGACGGTGGCAGTGGTGAACCAGAAGGTGGCAGTGATGAACCAGAGTGTGACAGTGATGAACCAGAGGGTGACAGTGGTGAACCAGAGAGTGCTGTGATGAACCAGAGGGTGGCAGTGGTGAACCAGAGGGTGACAGTGATGAACCAGAGGGTGGCAGTGATGAACCAGAGGGTGGCAGTGGTGAACCAGAGGGTGGCAGTGATGAACCAGAGGGTGGCAGTAGTGAACCAGAGGGTGGCAGTGATGAACCAGAGGGTGGCAGTGATGAACCAGATGGTGGCAGGGGTGAACCAGAGGGTGGCAGTGATGTACCAGAGAGTGCTGTGATGAACCAGAGGGTGGTAGTGGTGAACCAGAGGGTGGCAGTGATAAACCAGAGGATGGCAGTGATGAACCATAGGGTGGCAGTGGTGAACCAGAGGGTGGCAGTGATGAACCAGAGGGTGGCAGTGGTGAACCAGAGGGTGGCAGTGATGAACCAGAGGGTGGCAACAATGAACCAGATGGTGGCAGGGGTGAACCAGAGGGTGGCAGTGATGTACCAGAGGGTGACAGTGATGAACCAGACGTTGGCAGTGGTGAACCAGAAGGTGGCAGTGATGAACCAGAGGGTGACAGTGATGAACCAGAGGGTGGCAGTGGTGAACCATTGGGTGGCAGTGATTCACCAGAGGGTGACAGTGATGAACCAGACAGTGGCAGTGGTGAACCAGAAGGTGGCAGTGATGAACCAGAGGGTGACAGTGGTGAACCAGAGAGTGCTGTGATGAACCAGAGGGTGGCAGTGATGAACCAGAGGGTGGCAGTGGTGAACCAGAGGGTGGCAGTGATGAACCAGAGGGTGGCAACAATGAACCAGATGGTGGCAGGGGTGAACCAGAGGGTGGCAGTGATGTACCAGAGGGTGACAGTGATGAACCAGACGTTGGCAGTGGTGAACCAGAAGGTGGCAGTGATGAACCAGAGGGTGACAGTGATGAACCAGAGGGTGGCAGTGGTGAACCATTGGGTGGCAGTGATTCACCAGAGGGTGACAGTGATGAACCAGACAGTGGCAGTGGTGAACCAGAAGGTGGCAGTGATGAACCAGAGGGTGACAGTGATGAACCAGAGGGTGGCAGTGGTGAACCAGAGGGTGGCAGTGATGAACCAGAGGTGGGCAGTGGTGAACCAGAGGGTGGCAGTGATGAACCAGAGGGTGACAGTGATGAACCAGAGGGTGGCAGTGGTGAACCAGAGGGTGACAGTGATGAACCAGAGGGTGGCAGTGGTGAACCAGAGGGTGGCAGTGATGAACCATAGGGTGACAGTGATGAACCAGCTGGTGGCAGTGATGAACCAGAGGGTGGCAGTGATGAACCAGAGGGTGACAGTGGTGAACCAGAGGGTGACAGTGATGAACCAGAGGGTGGCAGTGGTGAACCAGAGGGTGACAGTGATGAACCAGATGGTGGCAGTGGTGAACCAGAAGGTGGAAGTGATGAACCAGAGGGTGACAGTGATGAACCAGAGGGTGGCAGTGGTGAACCAGAGAGTGCTGTGATGAACCAGAGGGTGGCAGTGGTGAACCAGAGGGTGACAGTGATGAACCAGAGGGTGGCATTGGTGAACCAGAGGGTGACAGTGATGAACCAGAGGGTGGCAGTGGTGAACCAGAGGGTGGCAGTGATGAACCATAGGGTGACAGTGATGAACCAGCTGGTGGCAGTGATGAACCAGAGGGTGGCAGTGATGAACCAGAGGGTGACAGTGGTGAACCAGATGGTGGCAGTGGTGAACCAGAAGGTGGAAGTGATGAACCAGAGGGTGACAGTGATGAACCAGAGGGTGGCAGTGATGAACTAGAGGGTGACAGTGATGGACCAGAGGGTGCCTGGGGTGAACCAGAGGGTGGCAGTGGTGAACCACAGGGTGGCAGTGGTGAACCAGAGGGTGGCAGTGATGAACCAGAGGATGACAGTGGTGAACCAGAGGGTGACAGTGGTGAACCAGAGGGTGCTGTGATGAACCAGGTGGTGGCGGGGTGATCCAGAGGGTGGTAGTGGTGAACCCGAGGGTGCTGTGATGAACCAGAGGGTGGCAGTGGTGAAACAGAAGGTGGTAATAATGTACCAGAGGGTGGCAAATGTGAACCAGAGGGTGGCAGTGATGAACCAGAGGGTGGCAGTGGTGAACCAGAGGGTGACAGTGATGAACCAGAGGGTGGCAGTGATGAACCAGATGGTGGCAGGGGTGAACCAGAGGGTGGCAGTGGTGAACTAGAGGGTGCTGTGATGAACCAGAGGGTGGCAGTGGTGAACCAGAGGGTGGCAGTGATGAACCAGAGGGTGGCAGTGGTGAACCAGAGGGTGGCAGTGATGAACCAGAGGGTGGCAGTGGTGAACCAGAGGGTGGCAGTGATGAACCAGAGGGTGACAGTGATGAACCAGAGGGTGGCAGTGGTGAACCAGAGGGTGGCAGTAATGAACCAGAGGGTGGCTGTGGTGAATCAGAGGGTGGCAGTGATGAACCATAGGGTGACAGTGATGAACCAGAGGGTGGCAGTGATGAACCACAGGGTGACAGTGATGAACCAGAGGGTGGCAGTGGTGAACCAAAGGGTGGCAGTGGTGAACCAGAGGGTGGCAGTGATGTACCAAAGGGTGGCAGTGGTGAACCAGAGGGTCGCAGTGATGAACCAGAGGGTGGCAGTGATGAACCACATGGTGGCAGGGGTGAACCAGAGGGTGGCAGAGGTGAATCAGAGGGTGCTGTGATGAACCAGAGGCTGGCAGTGGTGAACCAGAGGGTGGCAGTGGTGAACCAGAGGGTGCTAGGGGTGAACCAGAGGGTGGCAGTGGTGAACCACAGGGTGGCAGTGGTGAACCAGAGGGTGGCAGTGATGAACCAGATGGTGACAGTGGTGAAGCAGAGGGTGACAGTGGTAAACCAGAGGGTGCTGTGATGAACTAGGTGGTGGCGGGGTGAACCAGAGGGTGGTGGTGGTGAACCAGAGGATGCTTTGATGAACCAGAGGGTGGCAGTGGTGAACCAGAGGGTGGCAGTGATGTACCACAAGGTGACAGTGATGAACCAGATGGTGGCAGTGGTGAACCAGAAGATGGCATGATGAACCAGAAGGTGGCAGTGATGAACCAGAGGGTGACAGTGATGAACCAGAGGGTGGCAGTGGTGAACCAGAGAGTGCTGTGATGAACCAGAGGGTGGCAGTGGTGAACCAGAGGGTGACAGTGATAAACCAGAGGATGGCAGTGATGAACCATAGGGTGGCAGTGGTGAACCAGAGGGTGGCAGGGGTGAACCAGAGGGTGGCAGTGATGTACCAGAGGGTGACAGTGATGAACCAGACGTTGGCAGTGGTGAACCAGAAGGTGGCAGTGATGAACCAGAGGGTGAAAGTGATGAACCAGAGGGTGGCAATGGTGAACCAGAGGGTGGCAGTGATGTACCAGAGGGTGACAGTGATGAACCAGACAGTCGCAGTGGTGAACCAGAAGGTGGCAGTGATGAACCAGAGGGTGACAGTGATGATCCAGAGGGTGGCAGTGGTGAACCAGAGAGTGCTGTGATGAACCAGAGGGTGGCAGTGGTGAACCAGAGGTTGGAAGTGATGTACCAGAGGGTGACAGTGGTGAACCAGATGGTGGCAGGGGTGAACCAGAGGGTGTCAGTGATGTACTAGAGGGTGACAGTGATGAGCCAGATGGTGGCACTGATGAACCAGAGGGTGGCAGTGGTGAACCAGAGGGTGACAGTGATGAACCAGAGGGTGGCAGTGATGAACCAGAGGGTGGCAGTGATGAACCGGAGGGTGGCAGTGGTGAACCAGAGGGTCGCAGTGATGAACCAGAGGGTGGCAGTGGTGAACCAGAGGGTGGCTGTGATGTACGAGAGGGTGACAGTGATGAACCAGACGGTGGCAGTGGTGAACCAGAAGGTGGCAGTGATGAACCAGAGGGTGACAGTGATGAACCAGAGGGTGACAGTGGTGAACCAGAGAGTGCTGTGATGAACCAGAGGGTGGCAGTGGTGAACCAGAGGGTGACAGTGATGAACCAGAGGGTGGCAGTGATGAACCAGATGGTGGCAGGGGTGAACCAGAGGGTGGCAGTGATGTACCAGAGAGTGCTGTGATGAACCAGAGGGTGGTAGTGGTGAACCAGAGGGTGGCAGTGATAAACCAGAGGATGGCAGTGATGAACCATAGGGTGGCAGTGGTGAACCAGAGGGTGGCAGTGATGAACCAGAGGGTGGCAGTGGTGAACCAGAGGGTGGCAGTGATGAACCAGAGGGTGGCAACAATGAACCAGATGGTGGCAGGGGTGAACCAGAGGGTGGCAGTGATGTACCAGAGGGTGACAGTGATGAACCAGACGTTGGCAGTGGTGAACCAGAAGGTGGCAGTGATGAACCAGAGGGTGACAGTGATGAACCAGAGGGTGGCAGTGGTGAACCATTGGGTGGCAGTGATTCACCAGAGGGTGACAGTGATGAACCAGACAGTGGCAGTGGTGAACCAGAAGGTGGCAGTGATGAACCAGAGGGTGACAGTGATGAACCAGAGGGTGGCAGTGGTGAACCAGAGGGTGGCAGTGATGAACCAGAGGTGGGCAGTGGTGAACCAGAGGGTGGCAGTGATGAACCAGAGGGTGACAGTGATGAACCAGAGGGTGGCAGTGGTGAACCAGAGGGTGACAGTGATGAACCAGAGGGTGGCAGTGGTGAACCAGAGGGTGGCAGTGATGAACCATAGGGTGACAGTGATGAACCAGCTGGTGGCAGTGATGAACCAGAGGGTGGCAGTGATGAACCAGAGGGTGACAGTGGTGAACCAGAGGGTGACAGTGATGAACCAGAGGGTGGCAGTGGTGAACCAGAGGGTGACAGTGATGAACCAGATGGTGGCAGTGGTGAACCAGAAGGTGGAAGTGATGAACCAGAGGGTGACAGTGATGAACCAGAGGGTGGCAGTGGTGAACCAGAGAGTGCTGTGATGAACCAGAGGGTGGCAGTGGTGAACCAGAGGGTGACAGTGATGAACCAGAGGGTGGCAGTGGTGAACCAGAGGGTGACAGTGATGAACCAGAGGGTGGCAGTGGTGAACCAGAGGGTGGCAGTGATGAACCATAGGGTGACAGTGATGAACCAGCTGGTGGCAGTGATGAACCAGAGGGTGGCAGTGATGAACCAGAGGGTGACAGTGGTGAACCAGATGGTGGCAGTGGTGAACCAGAAGGTGGAAGTGATGAACCAGAGGGTGACAGTGATGAACCAGAGGGTGGCAGTGGTGAACCAGAGAGTGCTGTGATGAACCAGAGGGTGGCAGTGGTGAACCAGAGGGTGACAGTGATGAATCAGAGGGTGGCAGTGATGAACCAGAGGGTGGCAGTGGTGAACCAGAGGGTGGCAGTGATGAACCAGAGGGTAGCAGTGGTGAACCAGAGGGTGGCAGTGATGTACCAGAGGGTGACAGCGATGAACCAGACGGTGGCAGTGGTGAACCAGAAGGTGGCAGTGATGAACCAGAGGGTGACAGTGATGTACCTGAGGGTGGCAGTGGTGAACCAGAGAGTGCTGTGATGAACCAGAGGGTGGCAGTGGTGAACCAGAGGGTGACAGTGATGAACCAGAGGGTGGCAGTGGTGAACCAGAGGGTGGCAGTGATGAACCAGAGGGTGGCAGTGGTGAACCAGAGGGTAGCAGTGATGAACCAGAGGGTGGCAGTGGTGAACCAGAGGGTGCTGTGATAAACCAGAGGGTTGCAGTGGTGAACCAGAGGGTGCTGTAATGAACCAGAGGGTGGCAGTGGTGAACCAGAGGGTGGCAGTGATGAACCAGAGGGTGGCAGTGGTGAACCAGAGGGTAGCAGTGATGAACCAGAGGGTGGCAGTGGTGAACCAGAGGGTGCTGTGATAAACCGGAGGGTTGCAGTGGTGAACCAGAGGGTGCTGTAATGAACCAGAGGGTGGCAGTGGTGAACCAGAGGGTGACAGTGATGAACCAGAGGGTGGCAGTGGTGAACCAGAGGGTGGCAGTGATGAACCAGAGGGTGGCAGTGGTGAACCAGACGGTGGCAGTGATGAACCATAGGGTGACAGAGATGAACCAGAGGGTGGCAGTTTTGAACCAGAGGGTGGCAGTGATGAAACAGAGGGTGGCAGTGATGTACCAGAGGGTGACAGTGATGAGCCAGACGGTGGCAGTGGTGAACCAGAGGGTGGCAGTGATGAACCAGAGGGTGGCAGTGATGAACCAGAGGGTGGCAGTGGTGAACCAGAGGGTGGCAGTGATGAACCAGAGGGTGGCAGTGGTGAACCAGAGGGTGGCAGTGATGAACCAGAGGGAGGCAGTGATGAACCAGATGGTGGCAGGGGTGAACCAGAGGGTGGCAGTGATGTACCAGAGAGTGCTGTGATGAACCAGAGGGTGGTAGTGGTGAACCAGAGGGTGGCAGTGATAAACCAGAGGATGGCAGTGATGAACCATAGGGTGGCAGTGGTGAACCAGAGGGTGGCAGTGATGAACCAGAGGGTGGCAGTGGTGAACCAGAGGGTGGCAGTGATGAACCAGCGGGTGGCAACAATGAACCAGATGGTGGCAGGGGTGAACCAGAGGGTGGCAGTGATGTACCAGAGGGTGACAGTGATGAACCAGACGTTGGCAGTGGTGAACCAGAAGGTGGCAGTGATGAACCAGAGGGTGACAGTGATGAACCAGAGGGTGGCAGTGGTGAACCATTGGGTGGCAGTGATTCACCAGAGGGTGACAGTGATGAACCAGACAGTGGCAGTGGTGAACCAGAAGGTGGCAGTGATGAACCAGAGGGTGACAGTGATGAACCAGAGGGTGGCAGTGGTGAACCAGAGGGTGGCATTGATGAACCAGAGGGTGGCAGTGGTGAACCAGAGGGTGGCAGTGATGAACCAGAGGGTGACAGTGATGAACCAGAGGGTGGCAGTGGTGAACCAGAGGGTGACAGTGATGAACCAGAGGGTGGCAGTGGTGAACCAGAGGGTGGCAGTTATGAACCATAGGGTGACAGTGATGAACCAGCTGGTGGCAGTGATGAACCAGAGGGTGGCAGTGATGAACCAGAGGGTGACAGTGGTGAACCAGAGGGTGACAGTGATGAACCAGAGGGTGGCAGTGGTGAACCAGAGGGTGACAGTGATGAACCAGATGGTGGCAGTGGTGAACCAGAAGGTGGAAGTGATGAACCAGAGGGTGACAGTGATGAACCAGAGGGTGGCAGTGGTGAACCAGAGAGTGCTGTGATGAACCAGAGGGTGGTAGTGGTGAACCAGAGGGTGGCAGTGATAAACCAGAGGATGGCAGTGATGAACCATAGGGTGGCAGTGGTGAACCAGAGGGTGGCAGTGATGAACCAGAGGGTGGCAGTGGTGAACCAGAGGGTGGCAGTGATGAACCAGCGGGTGGCAACAATGAACCAGATGGTGGCAGGGGTGAACCAGAGGGTGGCAGTGATGTACCAGAGGGTGACAGTGATGAACCAGACGTTGGCAGTGGTGAACCAGAAGGTGGCAGTGATGAACCAGAGGGTGACAGTGATGAACCAGAGGGTGGCAGTGGTGAACCATTGGGTGGCAGTGATTCACCAGAGGGTGACAGTGATGAACCAGACAGTGGCAGTGGTGAACCAGAAGGTGGCAGTGATGAACCAGAGGGTGACAGTGATGAACCAGAGGGTGGCAGTGGTGAACCAGAGGGTGGCAGTGATGAACCAGAGGGTGGCAGTGGTGAACCAGAGGGTGGCAGTGATGAACCAGAGGGTGACAGTGATGAACCAGAGGGTGGCAGTGGTGAGCCAGAGGGTGACAGTGATGAACCAGAGGGTGGCAGTGGTGAACCAGAGGGTGGCAGTGATGAACCATAGGGTGACAGTGATGAACCAGCTGGTGGCAGTGATGAACCAGAGGGTGGCAGTGATGAACCAGAGGGTGACAGTGGTGAACCAGAGGGTGACAGTGATGAACCAGAGGGTGGCAGTGGTGAACCAGAGGGTGACAGTGATGAACCAGATGGTGGCAGTGGTGAACCAGAAGGTGGAAGTGATGAACCAGAGGGTGACAGTGATGAACCAGAGGGTGGCAGTGGTGAACCAGAGAGTGCTGTGATGAACCAGAGGGTGGCAGTGGTGAACCAGAGGGTAGCAGTGATGAACCAGAGGGTGGCAGTGGTGAACCAGAGGGTGACAGTGATGAACCAGAGGGTGGCAGTGGTGAACCAGAGGGTGGCAGTGACGAACCATAGGGTGACAGTGATGAACCAGCTGGTGGCAGTGATGAACCAGAGGGTGGCAGTGGTGAACCAGAGGGTGACAGTGATGAACCAGAGGGTGGCAATGGTGAACCTGAGGGTAGCAGTGGTGAACCAGAGGCTGGCAGTGATGAACCAGAGGGTGGCTGTGGTGTACCAGAGGGTGGCAGTGATGAACCAGAGGTGGCAGTGGTAACCCAGAGGGTGGCAGTGATGAACCAGAGGGTGGCAGTGATGAACCAGATGGTGGAATGGGTGAACCAGAGGGTGGCAGTTGTGTACCAGAGGGTGCTGTGATGAACCTGAGGGTGGCAGTGGTGAACCAGAGGGTGACAGTGATGAACCAGAGGGTGGCAGTGGTGAACCAGAGGGTGGCAGTGATGAACCATAGGGTGACAGTGATGAACCAGAGGGTGGTAGTGATGAACCACCGGGTGGCAGTGATGAACCAGAGGGTGGCAGTAGTGAAACAGAGGGTGACAGTGATGAACCAAAGGGTGGCAGTGGTGAACCAGAGGGTGGCAGTGATGAACCGGAGGGTGGCAGTGGTGAACCAGAGGGTCGCAGTGATGAACCAGAGGGTGGCGGTGGTGAACCACAGGGTGGCAGTGATGAACCAGAGGGTGGCAGTGATGTACCAGAGGGTGACTGTGATGAACCAGAGGGTGGCAGTGATGAACCAGAGGGTGGCAGTGGTGAACCACAGGGTGGCAGTGATGAACCAGAGGGTGGCAGTGGTGAACCAGAGGGTGGCAGTGATGAACCAGAGGGTGGCAGTGATGAACCAGATGGTGGCAGGGGTGAACCAGAGGGTGGCAGTGATGTACCAGAGAGTGCTGTGATGAACCAGAGGGTGGCAGTGGTGAACCAGAGGGTGACAGTGATAAACCAGAGGATGGCAGTGATGAACCATAGGGTGGCAGTGGTGAACCAGAGGGTGGCAGTGATGAACCAGAGGGTGGCAACAATGAACCAGATGGTGGCAGGGGTGAACCAGAGGGTGGCAGTGATGTACCAGAGGGTGACAGTGATGAACCAGACATTGGCAGTGGTGAACCAGAAGGTGGCAGTGATGAACCAGAGGGTGACAGTGGTGAACCAGAGGGTGGCAGTGATGAACCAGAGGGTGGCAACAATGAACCAGATGGTGGCAGGGGTGAACCAGAGGGTGGCAGTGATGTACCAGAGGGTGACGGTGATGAACCAGACATTGGCAGTGATGAACCAGAAGGTGGCAGTGATGAACCAGAGGGTGACAGTGATGAACCAGAGGGTGGCAGTGGCGAACCATTGGGTGGCAGTGATTCACCAGAGGGTGACAGTGATGAACCAGACAGTGGCAGTGGTGAACCAGAAGGTGGCAGTGATGAACCAGAGGGTGACAGTGATGAACCAGAGGGTGGCAGTGGTGAACCAGAGGGTGGCAGTGATGAACCAGAGGGTGGCAGTGGTGAACCAGAGGGTGGCAGTGATGAACCAGAGGGTGACAGTGATGAACCAGAGGGTGGCAGTGGTGAACTAGAGGGTGACAGTGATGAACCAGAGGGTGGCAGTGGTGAACCAGAGGGTGGCAGTGATGAACCATAGGGTGACAGTGATGAACCAGCTGGTGGCAGTGATGAACCAGAGGGTGGCAGTGATCAACCAGAGGGTGACAGTGGTGAACCAGAGGGTGACAGTGATGAACCAAAGGGTGGCAGTGGTGAACCAGAGGGTGACAGTGATGAACCAGATGGTGGCAGTGGTGAACCAGAAGGTGGAAGTGATGAACCAGAGGGTGACAGTGATGAACCAGGGGGTGGCAGTGGTGAACCAGAGAGTGCTGTGATGAACCAGAGGGTGGCAGTGGTGAACCAGAGGGTGACAGTGATGAACCAGAGGGTGGCAGTGATGAACCAGAGGGTGGCAGTGGTGAACCAGAGGGTGACAGTGATGAACCAGAGGGTGGCAGTGATGAACCAGAGGGTGGCAGTGGTGAACCAGAGGGTAGCAGTGATGAACCAGAGGGTGGCAGTGGTGAACCAGAAGGTGCTGTGATAAACCGGAGGGTTGCAGTGGTGAACCAGAGGGTGCTGTAATGAACCAGAGGGTGGCAGTGGTGAACCAGAGGGTGACAGTGATGAACCAGAGGGTGGCAGTGGTGAACCAGAGGGTGGCAGTGATGAACCAGAGGGTGACAGTGATGAACCAGAGGGTGGCAGTGGTGAACCAGAGGGTGGCAGTGATGAACCAGAGGGTGGCAGTGGTGAACCAGAGGGTGGCAGTGATGAACCAGAGGGTGGCAGTGGTGAACCAGAGGGTGGCAGTGATGAACCAGAGGATGGCAGTGGTGAACAAGAGGGTGGCAGTGATGAACCATAGGGTGGCAGTGAGGAACCAGATGGTGGCAGGGGTGAACCAGAGGGTGGCAGTGGTGAACTAGAGGGTGGCAGTGGTGAACCAGAGGGTGGCAGTGATGAGCCAGAGGGTGGCAGTGGTGAACCAGAGGGTGGCAATGGTGAACCAGAGGGTGGCAGTGATGAACAGACGGTGGAAGTGGTGAACCAGAGGGTGGCTGTGATAAACCAGAGGGTGGCAGTGATGAACCAAATGGTGGAATGGGTGAACCAGAGGGTGGCAGTTGTGAATCAGAGGGTGCTGTGATGACCCTGAGGGTGGCAGTGGTGAACCAGAGGGTGACAGTGATGAACCAGAGGGTGGCAGTGGTGAACCAGAGGGTGGCAGTGATGAACCAGAGGGTGGCAGTGGTGAACCAGAGGGTGGCAGTGATGAACTATAGGGTGACAGTGATGAACCACACGGTATTGTGATGAACCAGAGGGTGGCAGTGGTGAACCAGAGGGTGCTGTGATGAACCAGAGGGTGGCAGTGATGAACCAGAGGGTGGCAATGATGAACCAGAGGGTGATGGTGATGAACCAGAGGGTGCCAGTGATGAACCAGAGGGTGGCAGTGGTGAACCAGAGGGTGGCAGTGGTGAACCAGAGGGTGGCATTGATTAACCAGAGGGTGGCAGTGGTGAACCAGAGGGTGGCAGTGATGAACCAGAGGGTGACAGTGATGAACCAGAGGGTGGCAGTGATGAACCAGAGGGTGGCAGTGATGAACCAGAGGGTGGCAGTGGTGAACCAGAGGGTGGCAGTGATGAACCAGAGGGTGGCAGTGGGGAACCCAAGGGTAGCAGTGGTGAACAAGAGGTTGGCAGTGATGAACCAGAGGGTGCTGTGATAAACCAGAGTGTGGCAGTGGTGAACCAAAGGGTGCCGTGATGAACCAGAGGGTGGCAGTGGTGAACCAGAGGGTGGCAGTGATGAACCAGAGGGTGGCAGTGGTGAACCAGAGGGTGGCAGTGATGAACCAGAGGGTGACAGTGATGAACCAGAGGGTGGCAGGGGTGAACCAGAGGGTGGCAGTCATGAACCAGAGTGTGGCAGTGAGGAACCAGAGGGTGAGAGTGGTGAACCAGATGGTGACAGTGGTGAACCAGAGGGTGCTGTGATGAACCAGGTGGTGGCGGGGTGAACCAGAGGGTGGCAGTGGTGAACCAGAGGGTGCTGTGATGAACCAGAGGGTGGCAGTGGTGAACCAGAGGGTGGCAGTGGTGAACCAGAGGGTGGCAGTGATGAACCAGAGGGTGGCAGTGGTGAACCAGAGGGTGGCAGTGCTGAACAGAGGGTGGCAGTGGTGAACCAGAGGGTGGCAGTGATGAACCAGAGGGTGGCAGTGATAAACCAGGTGGTGGAATGGGTGAACCAGAGGGTGGCAGTTGTGAACCAGAGGGTGCTGTGATGAACCTGCGGTTGGCAGTGGTGAACCAGAGGGTGACAGTGATGAACCAGAGGGTGGCAGTGGTGAGCCAGAGGGTGGCAGTGATGAACCAGAGGGTGGCAGTGGTGAACCAGAGGGTGGCAGTAATGAACCATAGGGTGACAGTGATGAACCAGAGGGTATTGTGATGAACCAGAGGGTGGCAATGGTGAACCAGAGGGTGGCAGTGGTGAACCAGAGGGTGCTGTGATGAACCAGAGGGTGGCAGTGATGAACCAGAGGGTGGCAGTGATGAACCAGACAGTGATGGTGATGAACCAGAGGGTGGCAGTGATGAACCAGAGGGTGGCAGTGGTGAACCAGAGGGTGGCAGTGGTGAACCAGAGGGTTCCATTGATGAACCAGAGGGTGGCAGTGGTGAACCAGAGGGTGGCAGTGATGAACCAGAGGGTGGCAGTGATGAACCAGATGGTGGCAGGGGTGAACCAGAGGGTGGCAGTGGTGAACTAGAGGGTGCTGTGATGAACCAGCGGGTGGCAGTGGTGAACCAGAGGGTGCTGTGATAAACCAGAGGGTGGCAGTGGTGAACCAGAGGGTGCTGTAATGAACCGGAGGGTGGCAGTGGTGAACCAGAGGGTGACAGTGATGAACCAGAGGGTGGCAGTGGTGAACCAGAGGGTGGCAGTGATGAACCAGAGGGTGGCAGTGGTGAACCAGAGGGTGGCAGTGATGAACCAGAGGGTGACAGTGATGAACCAGAGGGTGGCAGTGGTGAACCAGAGGGTGGCAGTAATGAACCAGAGGGTGGCTGTGGTGAACCAAAGGGTGGCAGTGATGAACCAGAGGGTGGCAGTGGTGAACCAGAGGGTGGCAGTGATGAACCAAAGGGTGGCAGTGATGAACCAAATGGTGGAATGGGTGAACCAGAGGGTGGCAGTTTTGAACCAGAGGGTGGCAGTGATGAACCAGAGGGTGGCAGTGGTGAACCAGAGGGTGGCAGTGATGAACCAAAGGGTGACAGTGATGAACCAGAGGGTGGCAGTGATGAACCAAAGGGTAGCAGTGATGAACCAGAAGGTGGCAGTGGTGCACCAGAGGGTGACAGTGATGAACCAAAGGGTGGCAGTGATGAACCAGAGGGTGGCAGTGATGAACCAGGGGGTGGCAGTGGTGAACCAGAGGGTCACAGTGATGAACCAGAGGGTGGTAGTGATGAACCAGATGGTGGCAGGGGTGAACCAGAGGGTGGCAGTGGTGAACCAGAGGGTGCTGTGATGAACCAGAGGGTGGCAGCGGTGAACCAGAGGGTGGCAGTGGTGAACCAGAGGGTGGCAGTGATGAACCAGAGGGTGACAGTGATGAACCAGAGGGTGCCAGGGGTGAACCAGAGGGTGGCAGTGGTGAACCACAGGGTGGCAGTGGTGAACCAGAGGGTGGCAGTGGTGAACCAGAGGGTGTCAGTGATGAACCAGAGGGTGACAGTGGTGAACCTGAGGGTGACAGTGGTGAAACACAGGGTGCTGTGATGAACCAGGTGGTGGCGGGGTGAACCAGAGGGTGGTAGTGGTGAACCAGAGGGTGCTGTGATGAACCAGAGGGTGGCAGTGGTGAACCAGAGGGTGGCAGTGATGAACCAGAGGGCGGCAGTGGTGAACCAGGGGGTGGCAGTGATGAACCAGAGGGTGGCAACAATGAACCAGATGGTGGCAGGGGTGAACCAGAGGGTGGCAGTGATGTATCAGAGGGTGACAGTGATGAACCAGACGTTGGCAGTGGTGAACCAGAAGGTGGCAGTGATGAACCGGAGGGTGACAGTGATGAACCAGAGGGTGGCAGTGGTGAACCATTGGGTGGCAGTGATTCACCAGAGGGTGACAGTGATGAACCAGACAGTGGCAGTGGTGAACCAGAAGGTGGCAGTGATGAACCAGAGGGTGACAGAGATGAACCAGAGGGTGGCAGTGGTGAACCAGAGGGTGGCAGTGATGAACCAGAGGGTGGCAGTGGTGAACCAGAAGGTGGCAGTGATGAACCAGAGGGTGACAGTGATGAACCAGAGGGTAGCAGTGGTGAACCAGAGGGTGACAGTGATGAACCAGAGGGTGGCAGTGGTGAACCAGAGGGTGGCAGTGATGAACCATAGGGTTATAGTGATGAACCAGCTGGTGGCAGTGATGAACCAGAGGGTGGCAGTGATGAACCAGAGGGTGGCAGTGATGAACCAGAGGGTGGCAGTGGTGAACCAGAGGGTGGCAGTAATGAACCAGAGGGTGGCAGTGATGAACCAGAGGGTGGCAGTGGTGAACCAGAGGGTGGCAGTGATGAACCAAAGGGTGACAGTGATGAACCAGAGGGTGGCAGTGATGAACCACAGGGTAGCAGCGATGAACCAGAAGGTGGCAGTGGTGCACCAGAGGGTGACAGTGATGAACCAAAGGGTGGCAGTGGTGAACCAGAGGGTGGCAGTGATGAACCAGAGGGTGGCAGTGGTGAACCAGAGGGTGGCAGTGATGAACCAAAGGGTGACAGTGATGAACCAGAGGGTGGCAGTGATGAACCACAGGGTAGCAGCGATGAACCAGAAGGTGGCAGTGGTGCACCAGAGGGTGACAGTGATGAACCAAAGGGTGGCAGTGGTGAACCAGAGGGTGGCAGTGATGAACCAGAGGGTGGCAGTGGTGAACCAGAGGGTCGCAGTGATGAACCAGAGGGTGGTAGTGATGAACCAGATGATGGCAGGGGTGAACCAGAGGGTGGCAGTGGTGAACCAGAGGGTGCTGTGATGAACCAGAGGGTGGCAGCGGTGAACCAGAGGGTGGCAGTGGTGAACCAGAGGGTGGCAGTGATGAACCAGAGGGTGACAGTGATGAACCAGAGGGTGCCAGGGGTGAACCAGAGGGTGGCAGTGGTGAACCACAGGGTGGCAGTGGTGAACCAGAGGGTGGCAGTGGTGACCCAGAGGGTGTCAGTGATGAACCAGAGGGTGACAGTGGTGAACCTGAGGGTGACAGTGGTGAAACACAGGGTGCTGTGATGAACCAGGTGGTGGCGGGGTGAACCAGAGGGTGGTAGTGGTGAACCAGAGGGTGCTGTGATGAACCAGAGGGTGGAAGTGGTGAACTAGAGGGTGGCAGTGGTGAACCAGAGGGTGGCAGTGATGTACCGGAGGGTGACAGTGATGAACCCGATGGTGGCAGTGGTGAACCAGAAGGTGGCAGTGATGAACCAGAGGGTGACAGTGATGAACCAGAGGGTGGCAGTGGTGAACCAGAGAGTGCTGTGATGAACCAGAGGGTGGCAGTGGTGAACCAGAGGGTGACAGTGATAAACCAGACGTGGCAGTGATGAACCAGAGGGTGGCAGTGGTGAACCAGAGGGTGGCAGTGATGAACCAGAGGGTGGCAGTGGTGAACCAGAGGGTGGCAGCGATGAACCAGAGGGTGGCAGTGATGAACCAGATGGTGGCAGGGGTGAACCAGAGGGTGGCAGTGATGTACCAGAGGGTGACAATGATGAACCAGACGGTGGCAGTGGTGAACCAGTGGCTGGCAGTGATGAACCAGAGGGTGACAGTGATGAACCAGAGGTGGCAGTGGTGACCCAGAGGGTGGCAGTGATGTACCAGAGGATGACAGTGATGAACCAGACAGTGGCAGTGGTGAACCAGAAGGTGGCAGTGATGAACCAGAGGGTGGCAGTGGTGAACTAGAGGGTGCTGTGATGAACCAGAGTGTGGCAGTGGTGAACCAGAGGGTGCTGTGATAAACCAGAGGGTGGCAGTGGTGAACCAGAGGGTGACAGTGATGAACCAGAGGGTGGCAGTGGTGAACCAGAGGGTGGCAGTGATGAACCAGAGGGTGGCAGTGGTGAACCAGAGGGTGGCAGTGATGAACGAAAGGGTGACAGTGATGAACCAGAGGGTAGCAGTGATGAACCAGAAGGTGGCAGTGGTGCACCAGAGGGTGACAGTGATGAACCAAAGGGTGGCAGTGGTGAACCAGAGGGTTGCAGTGATGAACCAGAGGGTGGCAGTGGTGAACCAGAGGGTGGCAGTGATGAACCAGAGGGTGGTAGTGATGTACCAGATGGTGGCAGGGGTGAACCAGAGGGTGGCAGTGGTGAACCAGAGGGTGCTGTGATGAACCAGAGGGTGGCAGCGGTTAACCAGAGGGTGGCAGTGGTGATCCAGAGGGTGGCAGTGATGAACCAGAGGGTGACAGTGTTGAACCAGAGGGTGCCAGGGGTGAACCAGAGGGTGGCAGTGGTGAACCACAGGGTGGCAGTGGTGAACCAGAGGGTGGCAGTGGTGAACCAGAGTGTGACAGTGGTGAACCAGAGGGTGACAGTGGTGAAACACAGGGTGACAGTGGTGAAACACAGGGTGCTCTGATGAAACAGGTGGTGGCGGGGTGAACCCGAGGGTGGTAGTGGTGAACCAGAGGGTGCTGTGATGAACCAGAGGGTGGCAGTGGTGAACCAGAGGGTGGCAGTGGTGAACCAGAGGGTGGCAGTGATGTACCAGAGGGTGACAGTGATGAACCAGAGGGTGGCAGTGGTGAACCAGAGAGTGCTGTGATGAACCAGAGGGTGGCAGTGGTGAACCAGAGGGTGACAGTGATAAACCAGAGGGTGGCAGTGATGAACCAGAGGGTGGCAGTGGTGAACCAGAGGGTGGCAGTGATGAACCAGAGGGTGGCAGTGGTGAACCAGAGGGTGGCAGTGATGAACCAGATGGTGGCAGGGGTGAACCAGAGGGTGGCAGTGATGTACCAGAGGGTGACAGTGATGAACCAGACGGTGGCAGTGGTGAACCAGAAGGTGTGCAGTGATGAACCAGAGGGTGACAGTGATGAACCAGAGTGTGGCAGTGGTGAACCAGAGGGTGGCAGTGATGTAATAGAGGATGACAGTGATGAACCAGACAGGGGCAGTGGTGAACCAGAAGGTGGCAGTGATGAACCAGAGGGTGACAGTGATGAACCAGAGGGTGGCAGTGGTGAACCAGAGAGTGCTGTGATGAACCAGAGGGTGGCTGTGGTGAACCAGAGGGTGACAGTGATGAACCAGAGGGTGGCAGTGGTGAACCAGGGGGTGGCAGTGATGTACCAGAGGATGACAGTGATGAACCAGACAGTGGCAGTGGTGAACCAGAAGGTGGCAGTGATTAACCAGAGGGTGACAGTGATGAACCAGAGGGTGGCAGTGGTGAACCAGAGAGTGCTGTGATGAACCAGAGGTTGGCAGTGGTGAACCAGAGGGTGGGAGTGATGAACCAGAGGGTGGCAGTGGTGAACCAGAGGGTGGCAGTGATGAACCAGAGGGTGGCAGTGATGAACCAGATGGTGGCAGGGGTGAAAAAGAGGGTGGCAGTGGTGAACTAGAGGGTGCTGTGATGAACTAGAGGGTGGCAGTGGTGAACCAGAGGGTGCTGTGATAAACCAGAGGGTAGCAGT
The DNA here is from genome assembly GCF_964261635.1 of Lissotriton helveticus. Lineage (NCBI taxonomy): Eukaryota > Metazoa > Chordata > Amphibia > Caudata > Salamandridae > Lissotriton > Lissotriton helveticus. The sequence continues at coordinate 450,994,115 of NC_136061.1, forward strand.
GGTGAACCAGAGGGTGCTGTAATGAACCAGAGGGTGGCAGTGGTGAACCAGAGGGTGAAAGTGATGAACCAGAGGGTGGCAGTGGTGAACCAGAGGGTCAGAGTGATGAACCAGTGGGTGGCAGTGGTGAACCAGAGGGTGGCAGTGATGAACCAGAGGGTGACAGTGATGTACCAGAGGGTGGCAGTGGTGAACCAGAGGGTGGCAGTGATGAACCAGAGGGTGGCTGTGGTGAACCAGAGGGTGGCAGTGATGAACCAGAGGGTGGCAGTGGTGAACCAGAGGGTGGCAGTGATGAACCAGAGGGTGGCAGTGATGAACCAGATGGTGGAATGGGTGAACCAGAGGGTGGCAGTTGTGAACCAGAGGGTGCTGTGATGAACCTGAGGGTGGCAGTGGTGAACCAGAGGGTGACAGTGATGAACCAGAGGGTGGCGGCGGTGAACCAGAGGGTGGCAGTGATGAACCAGAGGGTGGCAGTGGTGATCCAGAGAGTGGCAGTGATGAACCTTAGGGTGACAGTGATGACCCAGAGGGTGGCAGTGATGAACCAGAGGGTGGAAGTGATGAACCAGAGGGTGGCAGTGGTGAACCAGAGGGTGACAGTGATGAACCAAAGGGTGGCAGTGGTGAACCAGAGGGTGGCAGTGATGAACCAGAGGGTGGCAGTGGTGAACCAGAGGGTCGCAGTGATGATCCAGAGGGTGTCAGTGATTAACCACATGGTGGCAGGGGTGAACCAGAGGGTGGCAGTGGTGAACCAGAGGGTGCTGTGATGAACCAGAGGGTGGCAGTGGTGAACCAGAGGGTGGCAGTGGTGAACCAGAGGGTGGCAGTGATGAGCCAGAGGGTGACAGTGATGAACCAGAGGGTGCCAGGGGTGAACCACAGGGTGGCAGTGGTGAACCAGAGGGTGGCAGTGATGAACCAGAGGGTGATGGTGAACCAGAGGGTGACAGTGGTGAACCAGATGGTGGCAGTGGTGAACCAGAAGGTGACAGTGATGAACCAGAGGGTGGCAGTGGTGAACCAGAGAGTGCTGTGATGAACCAAAGGGTGGCAGTGGTGAACCAGAGGGTGACAGTGATGAACCAGAGGGTGGCAGTGATGAACCAGAGGGTGGCGGGGTGAACCAGAGGATGGTAGTGGTGAACCAGAGGGTGGTGTGATGAACCAGAGGGTGGCAGTAGTGAACCAGAGGGTGGCAGTGGTGAACCAGAGGGTGGCAGGGATGTACCAGAGGGTGACAGTGATGAACCAGATGGTGGCAGTGGTGAACCAGAAGGTGGAAGTGATGAACCGGAGGGTGACAGTGATGAACAAGAGGGTGGCAGTGGTGAACCAGAGAGTGCTGTGATGAACCAGAGGGTGGCAGTGGTGAACCAGAGGGTGACAGTGATGAACCAGAGGGTGGAAGTGATGAACCAGAGGGTTGCAGTGGTGAACCAGAGGGTGGCAGTGATGAACCAGAGGGTGGCAGTGGTGAACCAGAGGGTGGCAGTGATGAACCAGATGGTGGCAGGGGTGAACCAGAGGGTGGCAGTGATGTACCAGAGGGTGACAGCGATGAATTAGATGGTGGCAGTGGTGAACCAGAAGGTGGCAGTGATGAACCAGAGGGTGACAGTGATGTACCTGTGGGTGGCAGTGGTGAACCAGAGAGTGCTGTGATGAACCAGAGGGTGGTAGTGGTGAACCAGAGGGTGACAGTGATGAACCAGAGGGTGGCAGTGGTGAACCAGAGGGTAGCAGTGATGAACCATAGGGTGACAGTGATGAACCAGCTGGTGGCAGTGATGAACCAGAGGGTGGCAGTGATGAACCAGAGGGTGGCAGTGGTGAATGAGAGGGTGACAGTGATGAACCAGAGGGTGGCAGTGGTGAACCAGAGGGTGACAGTGATGAACCAGATGGTGGCAGTGGTGAACCAGAAGGTGGAAGTGATGAACCAGAGGGTGACAGTGATGAACCAGAGGGTGGCAGTGGTGAACCAGAGAGTGCTGTGATGAACCAGAGGGTGGCAGTGGTGAACCAGAGGGTGACAGTGATGAACCAGAGGGTGGCAGTGATGAACCAGAGGGTGGCAGTGGTGAACCAGAGGGTGGCAGTGATGAACCAGAGGGTGGCAGTGGTGAACCAGAGGGTGGCAGTGATGAACCAGATGGTGGCAGGGGTGAACCAGATGGTGGCAGTGATGTACCAGAGGGTGACAGCGATGAACCAGACGGTGGCAGTGGTGAACCAGAAGGTGGCAGTGATGAACCAGAGGGTGACAGTGATGTACCTGAGGGTGGCAGTGGTGAACCAGAGAGTGCTGTGATGAACCAGAGGGTGGCAGTGGTGAACCAGAGGGTGACAGTGATGAACCAGAGGGTGGCAGTGGTGAACCAGAGGGTGGCAGTGATGAACCATAGGGTGACAGTGATGAACCAGCTGGTGGCAGTTATGAACCAGAGGGTGGCAGTGATGAACCAGAGGGTGGCAGTGGTGAACCAGAGGGTGACAGTGATGAACCAGAGGGTGGCAGTGGTGAACCAGAGGGTGGCAGTGATGAACCAGAGGGTAGCAGTGGTGAAAAAGAGGGTGCTGTAATGAAGCAGAGGGTGGCAGTGGTGAACCAGAGGGTGACCGTGATGAACCAGAGGGTGGCAGTGATGAACCAGAGGGTGGCAGTGGTGAACCAGAGGGTGGCAGTGATGAACCAGAGGGTGGCAGTGGTGAACCAGAGGGTAGCAGTGATGAACCAGAGGGTGGCAGTGGTGAACCAGAGGGTGCTGTGATAAACCAGAGGGTTGCAGTGGTGAACCAGAGGGTGATGTAATGAACCAGAGGGTGGCAGTGGTGAACCAGAGGGTGACAGTGATGAACCATAGGGTGGCAGTGGTGAACCAGAGGGTGGCAGTGATGAACCAGAGGGTGGCAGTGGTGAACCAGAGGGTGGCAGTGGTGAACCAGAGGGTGACAGTGATGAACCAGCTGGTGGCAGTGATGAACCAGAGGGTGGCAGTGATGAACCAGAGGGTGGCAGTGGTGAACCAGAGGGTGACAGTGATGAACCAGAGGGTGGCAGTGGTGAACCAGAGGGTGACAGTGATGAACTAGATGGTGGCAGTGGTGAACCAGAAGGTGGAAGTGATGAACCAGAGGATGACAGTGATGAACCAGAGGGTGGCAGTGGTGAACCAGAGAGTGCTGTGATGAACCAGAGGGTGGCAGTGGTGAACCAGAGAGTGACAGTGATGAACCAGAGGGTGGCAGTGATGAACCAGAGGGTGGCAGTGGTGAACCAGAGGGTGGCAGTGATGAACCTGATGGTGGCAGGGGTGAACCAGAGGGTGGCAGTGATGTACCAGAGGGTGACAGCGATGAACCAGATGGTGGCAGTGGTAAACCAGAAGGTGGCAGTGATGAACCAGAGGGTGACAGTGATGTACCTGAGGGTGGCAGTGGTGAACCAGAGAGTGCTGTGATGAACCAGAGGGTGGCAGTGGTGAACCAGAGGGTGACAGTGATGAACCAGAGGGTGGAAGTGGTGAACCAGAGGGTGGCAGTAATGAACCATAGGGTGACAGTGATGAACCAGCTGGTGGCCGTGATGAACCAGAGGGTGGCAGTGATGAACCAGAGGGTGACAGTGATGAACCAGAGGGTGGCAGTGGTGAACCAAAGGGTGGCAGTGATGAACCAGAGGGTGGCAGTGGTGAACCAGAGGGTGGCAGTGATGAACCATAGGGTGACAGTGATGAACCAGAGGGTGGCAGTTTTGAACCAGAGGGTGGCAGTGATGAAACAGAGGGTGGCAGTGGTGAACCAGAGGGGGGACAGTGATGAACCAGAGGGTGGCAGTGGTGAACCAGAGGGTGGCAGTGATGAACCAGAGGGTGGCAGTGGTGAACCAGAGGGTTGCAGTGATGAACCAGAGGGTGGCAGTGGTGAACCAGAGGGTGGCAGTAGTGAACCAGAGGGTGGCAGTGATGTACCAGAGGATGACAGTGATGAACCAGACAGTGGCAGTGGTGAACCAGAGGGTGACAGTGATGAACCAGAGGGTGGCAGTGGTGAACCAGAGGGTGGCAGTGATGAACCAGAGGGTGGCAGTGATGAACCAGATGGTGGCAGGGGCGAACCAGAGGGTGGCAGTGGTGAACTAGAGGGTGCTGTGATGAACCATAGGGTGGCAGTGGTGAACCAGAGGGTGCTGTGATAAACCAGAGGGTAGCAGTGGTGAACCAGAGGGTGCTGTAATGAACCAGAGGGTGGCAGTGGTGAACCAGAGGGTGACAGTGATGAACCAGAGGGTGGCAGTGATGAACCAGAGGGTCGGAGTGATGAACCAGAGGGTGGCAGTGGTGAACCGGAGGGTGGCAGTGATGAACGAGAGGGTGACAGTGATGAACAAGAGGGTGGCAGTGGTGAACCAGAGGGTGGCAGTGATGAACCAGAGGGTGGCTGTGGTGAACCAGAGGGTGGCAGTGATGAACCAGAGGGTGGCAGTGGTGAACCAGAGGGTGGCAGTGATGAACCGGAGGGTGGCAGTGATGAACCAGATGGTGGAATGGGTGAACCAGAGGGTGGCAGTTGTGAAACAGAGGGTGCTGTGATGAACCTGAGGGTGGCAGTGGTGAACCAGAGGGTGACAGTGATGAACCAGAGGGTGGCAGTGGTGAACCAGAGGGTGGCAGTGATGAACCAGAGGGTGGCAGTGGTGATCCAGAGGGTGGCAGTGATGAACCATAGGGTGACAGTGATGAACCAGAGGGTGGCAGTGATGAACCAGAGGGTGGAAGTGATGAACCAGAGGGTGGAAGTGGTGAACCAGAGGGTGACAGTGATGAACCAAAGGGTGGCAGTGGTGAACCAGAGGGTGGCAGTGATGAACCAGAGGGTAACATTGGTGAACCAGAGGGTCGCAGTGATGAACCAGAAGGTGTCAGATGGTGGCAGGGGTGAACCAGAGGGTGGCAGTGGTGAACCAGAGGGTGCTGTGAAGAACCAGAGGGTGGCAGTGGTGAACCAGAGGGTGGCAGTGGTGAACCAGAGGGTAGCAGTGATGAACCAGAGGGTGACAGTGATGAACCAGAGGGTGCCAGGGGTGAACCACAGGGTGGCAGTGGTGAACCAGAGGGTGGCAGTGATGAACCAGAGGGTGACAGTGGTGAACCAGAGGGTGACAGTGGTGAACCAGATGGTGGCAGTGGTGAACCAGAAGGTGACAGTGATGAACCAGAGGGTGGCAGTGGTGAACCAGAGAGTGCTGTGATGAACCAAATGGTGGCAGTGGTGAACCAGAGGGTGACAGAAATGAACCAGAGGGTGGCAGTGGTGAACCAGAGGGTGGCGGGGTGAACCAGAGGATGGTAGTGGTGAACCAGAGGGTGCTGTGATGAACCAGAGGGTGGCAGTGGTGAACCAGAGGGTGGCAGTGGTGAACCAGAGGGTGGCAGGGATGTACCAGAGGGTGACAGTGATGAACCAGATGGTGGCAGTGGTGAACCAGATGGTGGAAGTGATGAACCAGAGGGTGACAGTGATGAACCAGAGGGTGGCAGTGGTGAACCAGAGAGTGCTGTGATGAACCAGAGGGTGGCAGTGGTGAACCAGAGGGTGACAGTGATGAACCAGAGGGTGGCAGTGATGAACCAGAGGGTTGCAGTGGTGAACCAGAGGGTGGCAGTGATGAACCAGAGGGTGGCAGTGGTGAACCAGAGGGTGGCAGTGATGAACCAGATGGTGGCAGGGGTGAACCAGAGGGTGGCAGTGATGTACCAGAGGGTGACAGCGATGAATTAGATGGTGGCAGTGGTGAACCAGAAGGTGGCAGTGATGAACCAGAGGGTGACAGTGATGTACCTGAGGGTGGCAGTGGTGAACCAGAGGGTGACAGTGATGAAACAGAGGGTGGCAGTGGTGAACCAGAGGGTGACAGTGATGAACCAGATGGTGGCAGTGGTGAACCTGAAGGTGGAAGTGATGAACCAGAGGCTGACAGTGATGAACCAGGGGGTGGCAGTGGTGAACCAGAGAGTGCTGTGATGAACCAGAGGGTGGCAGTGGTGAACCAGAGGCTGACAGTGATGAACCAGAGGGTGGCAGTGATGAACCAGAGGGTGGCAGTGGTGAACCAGAGGGTGGCAGTGATGAATCAGAGGGTGGCAGTGGTGAACCAGAGGGTGGCAGTGATGAACCAGATGGTGGCAGGGGTGAACCAGATGGTGGCAGTGATGTACCAGAGGGTGACAGCGATGAACCAGACGGTGGCAGTGGTGTACCAGAAGGTGGCAGTGATGAACCAGAGGGTGACAGTGATGTACCTGAGGATTGCAGTGGTGAACCAGAGAGAGCTGTGATGAACCAGAGGGTGGCAGTGGTGAACCAGAGGGTGACAGTGATGAACCAGAGGGTGGCAGTGGTGAACCAGAGGGTGGCAGTGATGAACCATAGGGTGACAGTGATGAACCAGCTCGTGGCAGTTATGAACCAGAGGGTGGCAGTGATGAACCGGAGGGTCGCAGTGGTGAACCAGAGGGTGACAGTGATGAACCAGAGGGTGGCAGTGGTGAACCAGAGGGTGGCAGTGATGAACCAGAGGGTGGCAGTGGTGAAAAAGAGGGTGCTGTAATGAAGCAGAGGGTGGCAGTTATGAACCAGAGGGTGACCGTGATGAACCAGAGGGTGGCAGTGATGAACCAGAGGGTGGCAGTGGTGAACCAGAGGGTGGCAGTGATGAACCAGAGGGTGGCAGTGGTGAACCAGAGGGTAGCAGTGATGAACCAGAGGAAGGCAGTGGTGAATCAGAGGGTTCTGTGATAAACCGGAGGGTTGCAGTGGTGAACCAGAGGGTGGCAGTGATGAACCATAGGGTGACAGTGATGAACTAGAGGGTGGCAGTTTTGAACCAGAGGGTGGCAGCGATGAAACAGAGGGTGGCAGTGGTGAACCAGAGGGGGACAGTGATGAACCAGAGGGTGGCAGTGGTGAACCAGAGGGTAGCAGTGATGAACCAGAGGGTGGCAGTGGTGAACCAGAGGGTGCTGTGATAAACCGGAGGGTTGCAGTGGTGAACCAGAGGGTGCTGTAATGAACCAGAGGGTGGCAGTGGTGAACCAGAGGGTGACAGTGATGAACCAGAGGGTGGCAGTGGTGAACCAGCTGGTGGCAGTGATGAACCAGAGGGTGGCAGTGATGAACCAGAGGGTGGCAGTGGTGAACCAGAGGGTGACAGTGATGAACCAGAGGGTGGCAGTGATGAACCAGAGGGTGGCGGGGTGAACCAGAGGATGGTAGTGGTGAACCAGAGGGTGGTGTGATGAACCAGAGGGTGGCAGTAGTGAACCAGAGGGTGGCAGTGGTGAACCAGAGGGTGGCAGGGATGTACCAGAGGGTGACAGTGATGAACCAGATGGTGGCAGTGGTGAACCAGAAGGTGGAAGTGATGAACCGGAGGGTGACAGTGATGAACAAGAGGGTGGCAGTGGTGAACCAGAGAGTGCTGTGATGAACCAGAGGGTGGCAGTGGTGAACCAGAGGGTGACAGTGATGAACCAGAGGGTGGAAGTGATGAACCAGAGGGTTGCAGTGGTGAACCAGAGGGTGGCAGTGATGAACCAGAGGGTGGCAGTGGTGAACCAGAGGGTGGCAGTGATGAACCAGATGGTGGCAGGGGTGAACCAGAGGGTGGCAGTGATGTACCAGAGGGTGACAGCGATGAATTAGATGGTGGCAGTGGTGAACCAGAAGGTGGCAGTGATGAACCAGAGGGTGACAGTGATGTACCTGTGGGTGGCAGTGGTGAACCAGAGAGTGCTGTGATGAACCAGAGGGTGGTAGTGGTGAACCAGAGGGTGACAGTGATGAACCAGAGGGTGGCAGTGGTGAACCAGAGGGTAGCAGTGATGAACCATAGGGTGACAGTGATGAACCAGCTGGTGGCAGTGATGAACCAGAGGGTGGCAGTGATGAACCAGAGGGTGGCAGTGGTGAATGAGAGGGTGACAGTGATGAACCAGAGGGTGGCAGTGGTGAACCAGAGGGTGACAGTGATGAACCAGATGGTGGCAGTGGTGAACCAGAAGGTGGAAGTGATGAACCAGAGGGTGACAGTGATGAACCAGAGGGTGGCAGTGGTGAACCAGAGAGTGCTGTGATGAACCAGAGGGTGGCAGTGGTGAACCAGAGGGTGACAGTGATGAACCAGAGGGTGGCAGTGATGAACCAGAGGGTGGCAGTGGTGAACCAGAGGGTGGCAGTGATGAACCAGAGGGTGGCAGTGGTGAACCAGAGGGTGGCAGTGATGAACCAGATGGTGGCAGGGGTGAACCAGATGGTGGCAGTGATGTACCAGAGGGTGACAGCGATGAACCAGACGGTGGCAGTGGTGAACCAGAAGGTGGCAGTGATGAACCAGAGGGTGACAGTGATGTACCTGAGGGTGGCAGTGGTGAACCAGAGAGTGCTGTGATGAACCAGAGGGTGGCAGTGGTGAACCAGAGGGTGACAGTGATGAACCAGAGGGTGGCAGTGGTGAACCAGAGGGTGGCAGTGATGAACCATAGGGTGACAGTGATGAACCAGCTGGTGGCAGTTATGAACCAGAGGGTGGCAGTGATGAACCAGAGGGTGGCAGTGGTGAACCAGAGGGTGACAGTGATGAACCAGAGGGTGGCAGTGGTGAACCAGAGGGTGGCAGTGATGAACCAGAGGGTAGCAGTGGTGAAAAAGAGGGTGCTGTAATGAAGCAGAGGGTGGCAGTGGTGAACCAGAGGGTGACCGTGATGAACCAGAGGGTGGCAGTGATGAACCAGAGGGTGGCAGTGGTGAACCAGAGGGTGGCAGTGATGAACCAGAGGGTGGCAGTGGTGAACCAGAGGGTAGCAGTGATGAACCAGAGGGTGGCAGTGGTGAACCAGAGGGTGCTGTGATAAACCAGAGGGTTGCAGTGGTGAACCAGAGGGTGATGTAATGAACCAGAGGGTGGCAGTGGTGAACCAGAGGGTGACAGTGATGAACCATAGGGTGGCAGTGGTGAACCAGAGGGTGGCAGTGATGAACCAGAGGGTGGCAGTGGTGAACCAGAGGGTGGCAGTGGTGAACCAGAGGGTGACAGTGATGAACCAGCTGGTGGCAGTGATGAACCAGAGGGTGGCAGTGATGAACCAGAGGGTGGCAGTGGTGAACCAGAGGGTGACAGTGATGAACCAGAGGGTGGCAGTGGTGAACCAGAGGGTGACAGTGATGAACTAGATGGTGGCAGTGGTGAACCAGAAGGTGGAAGTGATGAACCAGAGGATGACAGTGATGAACCAGAGGGTGGCAGTGGTGAACCAGAGAGTGCTGTGATGAACCAGAGGGTGGCAGTGGTGAACCAGAGAGTGACAGTGATGAACCAGAGGGTGGCAGTGATGAACCAGAGGGTGGCAGTGGTGAACCAGAGGGTGGCAGTGATGAACCTGATGGTGGCAGGGGTGAACCAGAGGGTGGCAGTGATGTACCAGAGGGTGACAGCGATGAACCAGATGGTGGCAGTGGTAAACCAGAAGGTGGCAGTGATGAACCAGAGGGTGACAGTGATGTACCTGAGGGTGGCAGTGGTGAACCAGAGAGTGCTGTGATGAACCAGAGGGTGGCAGTGGTGAACCAGAGGGTGACAGTGATGAACCAGAGGGTGGAAGTGGTGAACCAGAGGGTGGCAGTAATGAACCATAGGGTGACAGTGATGAACCAGCTGGTGGCCGTGATGAACCAGAGGGTGGCAGTGATGAACCAGAGGGTGACAGTGATGAACCAGAGGGTGGCAGTGGTGAACCAAAGGGTGGCAGTGATGAACCAGAGGGTGGCAGTGGTGAACCAGAGGGTGGCAGTGATGAACCATAGGGTGACAGTGATGAACCAGAGGGTGGCAGTTTTGAACCAGAGGGTGGCAGTGATGAAACAGAGGGTGGCAGTGGTGAACCAGAGGGGGGACAGTGATGAACCAGAGGGTGGCAGTGGTGAACCAGAGGGTGGCAGTGATGAACCAGAGGGTGGCAGTGGTGAACCAGAGGGTTGCAGTGATGAACCAGAGGGTGGCAGTGGTGAACCAGAGGGTGGCAGTAGTGAACCAGAGGGTGGCAGTGATGTACCAGAGGATGACAGTGATGAACCAGACAGTGGCAGTGGTGAACCAGAGGGTGACAGTGATGAACCAGAGGGTGGCAGTGGTGAACCAGAGGGTGGCAGTGATGAACCAGAGGGTGGCAGTGATCAACCAGATGGTGGCAGGGGCGAACCAGAGGGTGGCAGTGGTGAACTAGAGGGTGCTGTGATGAACCATAGGGTGGCAGTGGTGAACCAGAGGGTGCTGTGATAAACCAGAGGGTAGCAGTGGTGAACCAGAGGGTGCTGTAATGAACCAGAGGGTGGCAGTGGTGAACCAGAGGGTGACAGTGATGAACCAGAGGGTGGCAGTGATGAACCAGAGGGTCGGAGTGATGAACCAGAGGGTGGCAGTGGTGAACCGGAGGGTGGCAGTGATGAACGAGAGGGTGACAGTGATGAACAAGAGGGTGGCAGTGGTGAACCAGAGGGTGGCAGTGATGAACCAGAGGGTGGCTGTGGTGAACCAGAGGGTGGCAGTGATGAACCAGAGGGTGGCAGTGGTGAACCAGAGGGTGGCAGTGATGAACCGGAGGGTGGCAGTGATGAACCAGATGGTGGAATGGGTGAACCAGAGGGTGGCAGTTGTGAAACAGAGGGTGCTGTGATGAACCTGAGGGTGGCAGTGGTGAACCAGAGGGTGACAGTGATGAACCAGAGGGTGGCAGTGGTGAACCAGAGGGTGGCAGTGATGAACCAGAGGGTGGCAGTGGTGATCCAGAGGGTGGCAGTGATGAACCATAGGGTGACAGTGATGAACCAGAGGGTGGCAGTGATGAACCAGAGGGTGGAAGTGATGAACCAGAGGGTGGAAGTGGTGAACCAGAGGGTGACAGTGATGAACCAAAGGGTGGCAGTGGTGAACCAGAGGGTGGCAGTGATGAACCAGAGGGTGACATTGGTGAACCAGAGGGTCGCAGTGATGAACCAGAAGGTGTCAGATGGTGGCAGGGGTGAACCAGAGGGTGGCAGTGGTGAACCAGAGGGTGCTGTGAAGAACCAGAGGGTGGCAGTGGTGAACCAGAGGGTGGCAGTGGTGAACCAGAGGGTAGCAGTGATGAACCAGAGGGTGACAGTGATGAACCAGAGGGTGCCAGGGGTGAACCACAGGGTGGCAGTGGTGAACCAGAGGGTGGCAGTGATGAACCAGAGGGTGACAGTGGTGAACCAGAGGGTGACAGTGGTGAACCAGATGGTGGCAGTGGTGAACCAGAAGGTGACAGTGATGAACCAGAGGGTGGCAGTGGTGAACCAGAGAGTGCTGTGATGAACCAAATGGTGGCAGTGGTGAACCAGAGGGTGACAGAAATGAACCAGAGGGTGGCAGTGGTGAACCAGAGGGTGGCGGGGTGAACCAGAGGATGGTAGTGGTGAACCAGAGGGTGCTGTGATGAACCAGAGGGTGGCAGTGGTGAACCAGAGGGTGGCAGTGGTGAACCAGAGGGTGGCAGGGATGTACCAGAGGGTGACAGTGATGAACCAGATGGTGGCAGTGGTGAACCAGATGGTGGAAGTGATGAACCAGAGGGTGACAGTGATGAACCAGAGGGTGGCAGTGGTGAACCAGAGAGTGCTGTGATGAACCAGAGGGTGGCAGTGGTGAACCAGAGGGTGACAGTGATGAACCAGAGGGTGGCAGTGATGAACCAGAGGGTTGCAGTGGTGAACCAGAGGGTGGCAGTGATGAACCAGAGGGTGGCAGTGGTGAACCAGAGGGTGGCAGTGATGAACCAGATGGTGGCAGGGGTGAACCAGAGGGTGGCAGTGATGTACCAGAGGGTGACAGCGATGAATTAGATGGTGGCAGTGGTGAACCAGAAGGTGGCAGTGATGAACCAGAGGGTGACAGTGATGTACCTGAGGGTGGCAGTGGTGAACCAGAGGGTGACAGTGATGAAACAGAGGGTGGCAGTGGTGAACCAGAGGGTGACAGTGATGAACCAGATGGTGGCAGTGGTGAACCTGAAGGTGGAAGTGATGAACCAGAGGCTGACAGTGATGAACCAGGGGGTGGCAGTGGTGAACCAGAGAGTGCTGTGATGAACCAGAGGGTGGCAGTGGTGAACCAGAGGCTGACAGTGATGAACCAGAGGGTGGCAGTGATGAACCAGAGGGTGGCAGTGGTGAACCAGAGGGTGGCAGTGATGAATCAGAGGGTGGCAGTGGTGAACCAGAGGGTGGCAGTGATGAACCAGATGGTGGCAGGGGTGAACCAGATGGTGGCAGTGATGTACCAGAGGGTGACAGCGATGAACCAGACGGTGGCAGTGGTGTACCAGAAGGTGGCAGTGATGAACCAGAGGGTGACAGTGATGTACCTGAGGATTGCAGTGGTGAACCAGAGAGAGCTGTGATGAACCAGAGGGTGGCAGTGGTGAACCAGAGGGTGACAGTGATGAACCAGAGGGTGGCAGTGGTGAACCAGAGGGTGGCAGTGATGAACCATAGGGTGACAGTGATGAACCAGCTCGTGGCAGTTATGAACCAGAGGGTGGCAGTGATGAACCGGAGGGTCGCAGTGGTGAACCAGAGGGTGACAGTGATGAACCAGAGGGTGGCAGTGGTGAACCAGAGGGTGGCAGTGATGAACCAGAGGGTGGCAGTGGTGAAAAAGAGGGTGCTGTAATGAAGCAGAGGGTGGCAGTTATGAACCAGAGGGTGACCGTGATGAACCAGAGGGTGGCAGTGATGAACCAGAGGGTGGCAGTGGTGAACCAGAGGGTGGCAGTGATGAACCAGAGGGTGGCAGTGGTGAACCAGAGGGTAGCAGTGATGAACCAGAGGAAGGCAGTGGTGAATCAGAGGGTTCTGTGATAAACCGGAGGGTTGCAGTGGTGAACCAGAGGGTGGCAGTGATGAACCATAGGGTGACAGTGATGAACTAGAGGGTGGCAGTTTTGAACCAGAGGGTGGCAGCGATGAAACAGAGGGTGGCAGTGGTGAACCAGAGGGGGACAGTGATGAACCAGAGGGTGGCAGTGGTGAACCAGAGGGTAGCAGTGATGAACCAGAGGGTGGCAGTGGTGAACCAGAGGGTGCTGTGATAAACCGGAGGGTTGCAGTGGTGAACCAGAGGGTGCTGTAATGAACCAGAGGGTGGCAGTGGTGAACCAGAGGGTGACAGTGATGAACCAGAGGGTGGCAGTGGTGAACCAGCTGGTGGCAGTGATGAACCAGAGGGTGGCAGTGATGAACCAGAGGGTGGCAGTGGTGAACCAGAGGGTGACAGTGATGAACCAGAGGGTGGCAGTGGTGAACCAGAGGGTGACAGTGATGAACCAGATGGTGGCAGTGGTGAACCAGAAGGTGGAAGTGATGAACCAGAGGGTGACAGTGATGAACCAGAGGGTGGCAGTGGTGAACCAGAGAGTGCTGTGATGAACCAGAGGGTGGCAGTGGTTAACCAGAGAGTGACAGTGATGAACCAGAGGGTGGCAGTGATGAACCAGAGGGTGGCAGTGGTGAACCAGAGGGTGGCAGTGATGAACCAGAGGGTGGCAGTGGTGAACCAGAGGGTGGCAGTGATGAACCTGATGGTGGCAGGGGTGAACCAGAGGGTGGCAGTGATGTACCAGAGGGTGACAGTGATGAACCAGATGGTGGCAGTGGTAAACCAGAAGGTGGCAGTGATGAACCAGAGGGTGACAGTGATGTACCTGAGGGTGGCAGTGGTGAACCAGAGAGTGCTGTGATGAACCAGAGGGTGGCAGTGGTGAACCAGAGGGTGACAGTGATGAACCAGAGGGTGGAAGTGGTGAACCAGAGGGTGGCAGTGATGAACCATAGGGTGACAGTGATGAACCAGCTGGTGGCAGTGATGAACCAGAGGGATTCAGTGATGAACCAGAGGGTGGCAGTGGTGAACCAGAGGGTGACAGTGATGAACCAGAGGGTGGCAGTGGTGAACCAGAGGGTGGCAGTGATGAACCAGAGGGTGGCAGTGGTGAACCAGAGGGTGGCAGTGATGAACCATTGGGTGACAGTGATGAACCAGAGGGTGGCAGTTTTGAACCAGAGGGTGGCAGTGATGAAACAGAGGGTGGCAGTGGTGAACCAGAGGGGGGACAGTGATGAACCAGAGGGTGGCAGTGGTGAACCAGAGGGTGGCAGTGATGAACCAGAGGGTGGCAGTGGTGAACCAGAGGGTGGCAGTGATGAACCAGAGGGTGGCAGTGGTGAACCAGAGGGTGGCAGTGATGAACCATAGGGTGGCAGTGATGAACCAGATGGTGGCAGTGGTGAACCAGAGGGTGACAGTGATGAACCAGATGGTGGCAGTGATGAACCAGAGGGTGGCAGTGGTGAACCAGAGGGATGCAGTGATGAACCAGAGGGTGGCAGTGGTGAACCAGATGGTAGCAGTGATGAACCACAGGGTGGCAGTGGTGAACCAGAGGGTGCTGTGATAAACCGGAGGGTTGCAGTGGTGAACCAGAGGGTGCTGTAATGAACCAGAGGGTGGCAGTGGTGCACCAGAGGGTGACAGTGATGATCCAGAGGGTGGCAGTGGTGAACCAGAGGGTGGCAGTGATGAACCAGAGGGTGGCAGTGGTGAACCAGAGGGTGGCAGCGATGAACCATAGGGTGACAGTGATGAACCAGAGGGTGGCAGTTTTGAACCAGAGGGTGGCAGTGATGAAACAGAGGGTGGCAGTGGTGAACCAGAGGGGGGACAGTGATGAACCAGAGGGTGGCAGTGGTGAACCAGAGGGTGGCAGTGATGAACCAGAGGGTGGCAGTGGTGAACCAGAGGGTGGCAGTGATGAACCAGAGGGTGGCAGTGGTGAACCAGAGGGTGGCAGTGGTGAACCAGAGGGTGGCAGTGATGTACCAGAGGATGACAGTGATGAACCAGACAGTGGCAGTGGTGAACCAGAAGGTGGCAGTGATGAACCAGAGGGTGACAGTGATGAAACAGAGGGTGGCAGTGGTGAACCAGAGGGTGGCAGTGATGAACCAGAGGGTGGCAGTGATGAACCAGATGGTGGCAGGGGCGAACCAGAGGGTGGCAGTGGTGAACTAGAGGGTGCTGTGATGAACCAGAGGGTGGCAGTGGTGAACCAAAGGGTGCTGTGATATACCAGAGGGTAGCAGTGGTGAACCAGAGGGTGCTGTAATGAACCAGAGGGTGGCAGTGGTAAACCAGAGGGTGACAGTGATGAACCAGAGGGTGGCAGTGATGAACCAGAGGGTGATGGTGAACCAGAGGGTGACAGTGGTGAACCAGATGGTGGCAGTGGTGAACCAGAAGGTGACAGTGATGAACCAGAGGGTGGCAGTGGTGAACCAGAGAGTGCTGTGATGAACCAAAGGGTGGCAGTGGTGAACCAGAGGGTGACAGTGATGAACCAGAGGGTGGCAGTGATGAACCAGAGGGTGGCGGGGTGAACCAGAGGATGGTAGTGGTGAACCAGAGGGTGGTGTGATGAACCAGAGGGTGGCAGTAGTGAACCAGAGGGTGGCAGTGGTGAACCAGAGGGTGGCAGGGATGTACCAGAGGGTGACAGTGATGAACCAGATGGTGGCAGTGGCAGGGGTGAAAAAGAGGGTGGCAGTGGTGAACTAGAGGGTGCTGTGATGAACTAGAGGGTGGCAGTGGTGAACCAGAGGGTGCTGTGATAAACCAGAGGGTAGCAGTGGTGAACCAGAGGGTGCTGTAATGAACCAGAGGGTGGCAGTGGTGAACCAGAGGGTGAAAGTGATGAACCAGAGGGTGGCAGTGGTGAACCAGAGGGTCAGAGTGATGAACCAGTGGGTGGCAGTGGTGAACCAGAGGGTGGCAGTGATGAACCAGAGGGTGACAGTGATGTACCAGAGGGTGGCAGTGGTGAACCAGAGGGTGGCAGTGATGAACCAGAGGGTGGCTGTGGTGAACCAGAGGGTGGCAGTGATGAACCAGAGGGTGGCAGTGGTGAACCAGAGGGTGGCAGTGATGAACCAGAGGGTGGCAGTGATGAACCAGATGGTGGAATGGGTGAACCAGAGGGTGGCAGTTGTGAACCAGAGGGTGCTGTGATGAACCTGAGGGTGGCAGTGGTGAACCAGAGGGTGACAGTGATGAACCAGAGGGTGGCGGCGGTGAACCAGAGGGTGGCAGTGATGAACCAGAGGGTGGCAGTGGTGATCCAGAGAGTGGCAGTGATGAACCTTAGGGTGACAGTGATGACCCAGAGGGTGGCAGTGATGAACCAGAGGGTGGAAGTGATGAACCAGAGGGTGGCAGTGGTGAACCAGAGGGTGACAGTGATGAACCAAAGGGTGGCAGTGGTGAACCAGAGGGTGGCAGTGATGAACCAGAGGGTGGCAGTGGTGAACCAGAGGGTCGCAGTGATGATCCAGAGGGTGTCAGTGATTAACCACATGGTGGCAGGGGTGAACCAGAGGGTGGCAGTGGTGAACCAGAGGGTGCTGTGATGAACCAGAGGGTGGCAGTGGTGAACCAGAGGGTGGCAGTGGTGAACCAGAGGGTGGCAGTGATGAACCAGAGGGTGACAGTGATGAACCAGAGGGTGCCAGGGGTGAACCACAGGGTGGCAGTGGTGAACCAGAGGGTGGCAGTGATGAACCAGAGGGTGATGGTGAACCAGAGGGTGACAGTGGTGAACCAGATGGTGGCAGTGGTGAACCAGAAGGTGACAGTGATGAACCAGAGGGTGGCAGTGGTGAACCAGAGAGTGCTGTGATGAACCAAAGGGTGGCAGTGGTGAACCAGAGGGTGACAGTGATGAACCAGAGGGTGGCAGTGATGAACCAGAGGGTGGCGGGGTGAACCAGAGGATGGTAGTGGTGAACCAGAGGGTGGTGTGATGAACCAGAGGGTGACAGTAGTGAACCAGAGGGTGGCAGTGGTGAACCAGAGGGTGGCAGGGATGTACCAGAGGGTGACAGTGATGAACCAGATGGTGGCAGTGGTGAACCAGAAGGTGGAAGTGATGAACCGGAGGGTGACAGTGATGAACAAGAGGGTGGCAGTGGTGAACCAGAGAGTGCTGTGATGAACCAGAGGGTGGCAGTGGTGAACCAGAGGGTGACAGTGATGAACCAGAGGGTGGAAGTGATGAACCAGAGGGTTGCAGTGGTGAACCAGAGGGTGGCAGTGATGAACCAGAGGGTGGCAGTGGTGAACCAGAGGGTGGCAGTGATGAACCAGATGGTGGCAGGGGTGAACCAGAGGGTGGCAGTGATGTACCAGAGGGTGACAGCGATGAATTAGATGGTGGCAGTGGTGAACCAGAAGGTGGCAGTGATGAACCAGAGGGTGACATTGATGTACCTGTGGGTGGCAGTGGTGAACCAGAGAGTGCTGTGATGAACCAGAGGGTGGTAGTGGTGAACCAGAGGGTGACAGTGATGAACCAGAGGGTGGCAGTGGTGAACCAGAGGGTAGCAGTGATGAACCATAGGGTGACAGTGATGAACCAGCTGGTGGCAGTGATGAACCAGAGGGTGGCAGTGATGAACCAGAGGGTGGCAGTGGTGAATGAGAGGGTGACAGTGATGAACCAGAGGGTGGCAGTGGTGAACCAGAGGGTGACAGTGATGAACCAGATGGTGGCAGTGGTGAACCAGAAGGTGGAAGTGATGAACCAGAGGGTGACAGTGATGAACCAGAGGGTGGCAGTGGTGAACCAGAGAGTGCTGTGATGAACCAGAGGGTGGCAGTGGTGAACCAGAGGGTGACAGTGATGAACCAGAGGGTGGCAGTGATGAACCAGAGGGTGGCAGTGGTGAACCAGAGGGTGGCAGTGATGAACCAGAGGGTGGCAGTGGTGAACCAGAGGGTGGCAGTGATGAACCAGATGGTGGCAGGGGTGAACCAGATGGTGGCAGTGATGTACCAGAGGGTAACAGCGATGAACCAGACGGTGGCAGTGGTGAACCAGAAGGTGGCAGTGATGAACCAGAGGGTGACAGTGATGTACCTGAGGGTGGCAGTGGTGAACCAGAGAGTGCTGTGATGAACCAGAGGGTGGCAGTGGTGAACCAGAGGGTGACAGTGATGAACCAGAGGGTGGCAGTGGTGAACCAGAGGGTGGCAGTGATGAACCATAGGGTGACAGTGATGAACCAGCTGGTGGCAGTTATGAACCAGAGGGTGGCAGTGATGAACCAGAGGGTGGCAGTGGTGAACCAGAGGGTGACAGTGATGAACCAGAGGGTGGCAGTGGTGAACCAGAGGGTGGCAGTGATGAACCAGAGGGTAGCAGTGGTGAAAAAGAGGGTGCTGTAATGAAGCAGAGGGTGGCAGTGGTGAACCAGAGGGTGACCGTGATGAACCAGAGGGTGGCAGTGATGAACCAGAGGGTGGCAGTGGTGAACCAGAGGGTGGCAGTGATGAACCAGAGGGTGGCAGTGGTGAACCAGAGGGTAGCAGTGATGAACCAGAGGGTGGCAGTGGTGAACCAGAGGGTGCTGTGATAAACCAGAGGGTTGCAGTGGTGAACCAGAGGGTGATGTAATGAACCAGAGGGTGGCAGTGGTGAACCAGAGGGTGACAGTGATGAACCATAGGGTGGCAGTGGTGAACCAGAGGGTGGCAGTGATGAACCAGAGGGTGGCAGTGGTGAACCAGAGGGTGGCAGTGGTGAACCAGAGGGTGACAGTGATGAACCAGCTGGTGGCAGTGATGAACCAGAGGGTGGCAGTGATGAACCAGAGGGTGGCAGTGGTGAACCAGAGGGTGACAGTGATGAACCAGAGGGTGGCAGTGGTGAACCAGAGGGTGACAGTGATGAACTAGATGGTGGCAGTGGTGAACCAGAAGGTGGAAGTGATGAACCAGAGGATGACAGTGATGAACCAGAGGGTGGCAGTGGTGAACCAGAGAGTGCTGTGATGAACCAGAGGGTGGCAGTGGTGAACCAGAGAGTGACAGTGATGAACCAGAGGGTGGCAGTGATGAACCAGAGGGTGGCAGTGGTGAACCAGAGGGTGGCAGTGATGAACCTGATGGTGGCAGGGGTGAACCAGAGGGTGGCAGTGATGTACCAGAGGGTGACAGCGATGAACCAGATGGTGGCAGTGGTAAACCAGAAGGTGGCAGTGATGAACCAGAGGGTGACAGTGATGTACCTGAGGGTGGCAGTGGTGAACCAGAGAGTGCTGTGATGAACCAGAGGGTGGCAGTGGTGAACCAGAGGGTGACAGTGATGAACCAGAGGGTGGAAGTGGTGAACCAGAGGGTGGCAGTAATGAACCATAGGGTGACAGTGATGAACCAGCTGGTGGCCGTGATGAACCAGAGGGTGGCAGTGATGAACCAGAGGGTGACAGTGATGAACCAGAGGGTGGCAGTGGTGAACCAAAGGGTGGCAGTGATGAACCAGAGGGTGGCAGTGGTGAACCAGAGGGTGGCAGTGATGAACCATAGGGTGACAGTGATGAACCAGAGGGTGGCAGTTTTGAACCAGAGGGTGGCAGTGATGAAACAGAGGGTGGCAGTGGTGAACCAGAGGGGGGACAGTGATGAACCAGAGGGTGGCAGTGGTGAACCAGAGGGTGGCAGTGATGAACCAGAGGGTGGCAGTGGTGAACCAGAGGGTTGCAGTGATGAACCAGAGGGTGGCAGTGGTGAACCAGAGGGTGGCAGTAGTGAACCAGAGGGTGGCAGTGATGTACCAGAGGATGACAGTGATGAACCAGACAGTGGCAGTGGTGAACCAGAGGGTGACAGTGATGAACCAGAGGGTGGCAGTGGTGAACCAGAGGGTGGCAGTGATGAACCAGAGGGTGGCAGTGATGAACCAGATGGTGGCAGGGGCGAACCAGAGGGTGGCAGTGGTGAACTAGAGGGTGCTGTGATGAACCATAGGGTGGCAGTGGTGAACCAGAGGGTGCTGTGATAAACCAGAGGGTAGCAGTGGTGAACCAGAGGGTGCTGTAATGAACCAGAGGGTGGCAGTGGTGAACCAGAGGGTGACAGTGATGAACCAGAGGGTGGCAGTGATGAACCAGAGGGTCGGAGTGATGAACCAGAGGGTGGCAGTGGTGAACCGGAGGGTGGCAGTGATGAACGAGAGGGTGACAGTGATGAACAAGAGGGTGGCAGTGGTGAACCAGAGGGTGGCAGTGATGAACCAGAGGGTGGCTGTGGTGAACCAGAGGGTGGCAGTGATGAACCAGAGGGTGGCAGTGGTGAACCAGAGGGTGGCAGTGATGAACCGGAGGGTGGCAGTGATGAACCAGATGGTGGAATGGGTGAACCAGAGGGTGGCAGTTGTGAAACAGAGGGTGCTGTGATGAACCTGAGGGTGGCAGTGGTGAACCAGAGGGTGACAGTGATGAACCAGAGGGTGGCAGTGGTGAACCAGAGGGTGGCAGTGATGAACCAGAGGGTGGCAGTGGTGATCCAGAGGGTGGCAGTGATGAACCATAGGGTGACAGTGATGAACCAGAGGGTGGCAGTGATGAACCAGAGGGTGGAAGTGATGAACCAGAGGGTGGAAGTGGTGAACCAGAGGGTGACAGTGATGAACCAAAGGGTGGCAGTGGTGAACCAGAGGGTGGCAGTGATGAACCAGAGGGTGACATTGGTGAACCAGAGGGTCGCAGTGATGAACCAGAAGGTGTCAGATGGTGGCAGGGGTGAACCAGAGGGTGGCAGTGGTGAACCAGAGGGTGCTGTGAAGAACCAGAGGGTGGCAGTGGTGAACCAGAGGGTGGCAGTGGTGAACCAGAGGGTAGCAGTGATGAACCAGAGGGTGACAGTGATGAACCAGAGGGTGCCAGGGGTGAACCACAGGGTGGCAGTGGTGAACCAGAGGGTGGCAGTGATGAACCAGAGGGTGACAGTGGTGAACCAGAGGGTGACAGTGGTGAACCAGATGGTGGCAGTGGTGAACCAGAAGGTGACAGTGATGAACCAGAGGGTGGCAGTGGTGAACCAGAGAGTGCTGTGATGAACCAAATGGTGGCAGTGGTGAACCAGAGGGTGACAGAAATGAACCAGAGGGTGGCAGTGGTGAACCAGAGGGAGGCGGGGTGAACCAGAGGATGGTAGTGGTGAACCAGAGGGTGCTGTGATGAACCAGAGGGTGGCAGTGGTGAACCAGAGGGTGGCAGTGGTGAACCAGAGGGTGGCAGGGATGTACCAGAGGGTGACAGTGATGAACCAGATGGTGGCAGTGGTGAACCAGATGGTGGAAGTGATGAACCAGAGGGTGACAGTGATGAACCAGAGGGTGGCAGTGGTGAACCAGAGAGTGCTGTGATGAACCAGAGGGTGGCAGTGGTGAACCAGAGGGTGACAGTGATGAACCAGAGGGTGGCAGTGATGAACCAGAGGGTTGCAGTGGTGAACCAGAGGGTGGCAGTGATGAACCAGAGGGTGGCAGTGGTGAACCAGAGGGTGGCAGTGATGAACCAGATGGTGGCAGGGGTGAACCAGAGGGTGGCAGTGATGTACCAGAGGGTGACAGCGATGAATTAGATGGTGGCAGTGGTGAACCAGAAGGTGGCAGTGATGAACCAGAGGGTGACAGTGATGTACCTGAGGGTGGCAGTGGTGAACCAGAGGGTGACAGTGATGAAACAGAGGGTGGCAGTGGTGAACCAGAGGGTGACAGTGATGAACCAGATGGTGGCAGTAGTGAACCTGAAGGTGGAAGTGATGAACCAGAGGCTGACAGTGATGAACCAGGGGGTGGCAGTGGTGAACCAGAGAGTGCTGTGATGAACCAGAGGGTGGCAGTGGTGAACCAGAGGCTGACAGTGATGAACCAGAGGGTGGCAGTGATGAACCAGAGGGTGGCAGTGGTGAACCAGAGGGTGGCAGTGATGAATCAGAGGGTGGCAGTGGTGAACCAGAGGGTGGCAGTGATGAACCAGATGGTGGCAGGGGTGAACCAGATGGTGGCAGTGATGTACCAGAGGGTGACAGCGATGAACCAGACGGTGGCAGTGGTGTACCAGAAGGTGGCAGTGATGAACCAGAGGGTGACAGTGATGTACCTGAGGATTGCAGTGGTGAACCAGAGAGAGCTGTGATGAACCAGAGGGTGGCAGTGGTGAACCAGAGGGTGACAGTGATGAACCAGAGGGTGGCAGTGGTGAACCAGAGGGTGGCAGTGATGAACCATAGGGTGACAGTGATGAACCAGCTCGTGGCAGTTATGAACCAGAGGGTGGCAGTGATGAACCGGAGGGTCGCAGTGGTGAACCAGAGGGTGACAGTGATGAACCAGAGGGTGGCAGTGGTGAACCAGAGGGTGGCAGTGATGAACCAGAGGGTGGCAGTGGTGAAAAAGAGGGTGCTGTAATGAAGCAGAGGTTGGCAGTGATGAACCAGAGGGTGACCGTGATGAACCAGAGGGTGGCAGTGATGAACCAGAGGGTGGCAGTGGTGAACCAGAGGGTGGCAGTGATGAACCAGAGGGTGGCAGTGGTGAACCAGAGGGTAGCAGTGATGAACCAGAGGAAGGCAGTGGTGAATCAGAGGGTTCTGTGATAAACCGGAGGGTTGCAGTGGTGAACCAGAGGGTGGCAGTGATGAACCATAGGGTGACAGTGATGAACTAGAGGGTGGCAGTTTTGAACCAGAGGGTGGCAGCGATGAAACAGAGGGTGGCAGTGGTGAACCAGAGGGGGACAGTGATGAACCAGAGGGTGGCAGTGGTGAACCAGAGGGTAGCAGTGATGAACCAGAGGGTGGCAGTGGTGAACCAGAGGGTGCTGTGATAAACCAGAGGGTTGCAGTGGTGAACCAGAGGGTGCTGTAATGAACCAGAGGGTGGCAGTGGTGAACCAGAGGGTGACAGTGATGAACCAGAGGGTGGCAGTGGTGAACCAGCTGGTGGCAGTGATGAACCAGAGGGTGGCAGTGATGAACCAGAGGGTGGCAGTGGTGAACCAGAGGGTGACAGTGATGAACCAGAGGGTGGCAGTGGTGAACCAGAGGGTGACAGTGATGAACCAGATGGTGGCAGTGGTGAACCAGAAGGTGGAAGTGATGAACCAGAGGGTGACAGTGATGAACCAGAGGGTGGCAGTGGTGAACCAGAGAGTGCTGTGATGAACCAGAGGGTGGCAGTGGTTAACCAGAGAGTGACAGTGATGAACCAGAGGGTGGCAGTGATGAACCAGAGGGTGGCAGTGGTGAACCAGAGGGTGGCAGTGATGAACCAGAGGGTGGCAGTGGTGAACCAGAGGGTGGCAGTGATGAACCTGATGGTGGCAGGGGTGAACCAGAGGGTGGCAGTGATGTACCAGAGGGTGACAGTGATGAACCAGATGGTGGCAGTGGTAAACCAGAAGGTGGCAGTGATGAACCAGAGGGTGACAGTGATGTACCTGAGGGTGGCAGTGGTGAACCAGAGAGTGCTGTGATGAACCAGAGGGTGGCAGTGGTGAACCAGAGGGTGACAGTGATGAACCAGAGGGTGGAAGTGGTGAACCAGAGGGTGGCAGTGATGAACCATAGGGTGACAGTGATGAACCAGCTGGTGGCAGTGATGAACCAGAGGGATTCAGTGATGAACCAGAGGGTGGCAGTGGTGAACCAGAGGGTGACAGTGATGAACCAGAGGGTGGCAGTGGTGAACCAGAGGGTGGCAGTGATGAACCAGAGGGTGGCAGTGGTGAACCAGAGGGTGGCAGTGATGAACCATTGGGTGACAGTGATGAACCAGAGGGTGGCAGTTTTGAACCAGAGGGTGGCAGTGATGAAACAGAGGGTGGCAGTGGTGAACCAGAGGGGGGACAGTGATGAACCAGAGGGTGGCAGTGGTGAACCAGAGGGTGGCAGTGATGAACCAGAGGGTGGCAGTGGTGAACCAGAGGGTGGCAGTGATGAACCAGAGGGTGGCAGTGGTGAACCAGAGGGTGGCAGTGATGAACCATAGGGTGGCAGTGATGAACCAGATGGTGGCAGTGGTGAACCAGAGGGTGACAGTGATGAACCAGATGGTGGCAGTGATGAACCAGAGGGTGGCAGTGGTGAACCAGAGGGATGCAGTGATGAACCAGAGGGTGGCAGTGGTGAACCAGATGGTAGCAGTGATGAACCACAGGGTGGCAGTGGTGAACCAGAGGGTGCTGTGATAAACCGGAGGGTTGCAGTGGTGAACCAGAGGGTGCTGTAATGAACCAGAGGGTGGCAGTGGTGAACCAGAGGGTGACAGTGATGATCCAGAGGGTGGCAGTGGTGAACCAGAGGGTGGCAGTGATGAACCAGAGGGTGGCAGTGGTGAACCAGAGGGTGGCAGCGATGAACCATAGGGTGACAGTGATGAACCAGAGGGTGGCAGTTTTGAACCAGAGGGTGGCAGTGATGAAACAGAGGGTGGCAGTGGTGAACCAGAGGGGGGACAGTGATGAACCAGAGGGTGGCAGTGGTGAACCAGAGGGTGGCAGTGATGAACCAGAGGGTGGCAGTGGTGAACCAGAGGGTGGCAGTGATGAACCAGAGGGTGGCAGTGGTGAACCAGAGGGTGGCAGTGGTGAACCAGAGGGTGGCAGTGATGTACCAGAGGATGACAGTGATGAACCAGACAGTGGCAGTGGTGAACCAGAAGGTGGCAGTGATGAACCAGAGGGTGACAGTGATGAAACAGAGGGTGGCAGTGGTGAACCAGAGGGTGGCAGTGATGAACCAGAGGGTGGCAGTGATGAACCAGATGGTGGCAGGGGCAAACCAGAGGGTGGCAGTGGTGAACTAGAGGGTGCTGTGATGAACCAGAGGGTGGCAGTGGTGAACCAAAGGGTGCTGTGATATACCAGAGGGTAGCAGTGGTGAACCAGAGGGTGCTGTAATGAACCAGAGGGTGGCAGTGGTAAACCAGAGGGTGACAGTGATGAACCAGAGGGTGGCAGTGGTGAACCAGAGGGTCGGAGTGATGAACCAGAGGGTGGCAGTGGTGAACCGGAGGGTGGCAGTGATGAACCAGAGGGTGACAGTGATGAACCAGAGGGTGGCAGTGGTGAACCAGAGGGTGGCAGTGATGAACCAGAGGGTGGCTGTGGTGAACCAGAGGGTGGCAGTGATGAACCAGAGGGTGGCAGTGGTGAATCAGAGGGTGGCAGTGATGAACCAGAGGGTGGCAGTGATGAACCAGATGGTGGAATGGGTGAACCAGAGGGTGGCAGTTGTGAACCAGAGGGTGCTGTGATGAACCTGAGGGTGGCAGTGGTGAACCAGGGGGTGACAGTGATGAACCAGAGGGTGGCAGTGGTGAACCAGAGGGTGGCAGTGATGAACCAGAGGGTGGCAGTGGTGATCCAGAGGGTGGCAGTGATGAACCATAGGGTGACAGTGATGAACCAGAGGGTGGCAGTGATGAACCAGAGGGTGGAAGTGATGAACCAGAGGGTGGCAGTGGTGAACCAGAGGGTGACAGTGATGAACCAAAGGGTGGCAGTGGTGAACCAGAGGGTGGCAGTGATGAACCAGAGGGTGACACTGGTGAACCAGAGGGTCACAGTGATGAACCAGAGGGTGTCAGTGATGAACCAGATGGTGGCAGGGGTGAACCAGAGGGTGGCAGTGGTGAACCAGAGGGTGCTGTGAAGAAGCAGAGGGTGGCAGTGGTGAACCAGAGGGTGGCAGTGGTGAACCAGAGGGTGGCAGTGATGAACCAGAGGGTGACAGTGATGAACCAGAGGGTGCCAGGGGTGAACCACAGGGTGGCAGTGGTGAACCAGAGGGTGGCAGTGATGAACCAGAGGGTGACAGTGGTGAACCAGAGGGTGACAGTGGTGAACCAGATGGTGGCAGTGGTGAACCAGAAGGTGACAGTGATGAACCAGAGGGTGACAGTGGTGAACCAGAGAGTGCTGTGATGAACCAAATGGTGGCAGTGATGAACCAGAGGGTGGCAGTGATGAACCAGAGGGTGGAAGTGATGAACCAGAGGGTGGCAGTGGTGAACCAGAGGGTGACAGTGATGAACCAAAGGGTGGCAGTGGTGAACCAGAGGGTGGCAGTGATGAACCAGAGGGTGACACTGGTGAACCAGAGGGTCGCAGTGATGAACCAGAGGGTGTCAGTGATGAACCAGATGGTGGCAGGGGTGAACCAGAGGGTGGCAGTGGTGAACCAGAGGGTGCTGTGAAGAACCAGAGGGTGGCAGTGGTGAACCAGAGGGTGGCAGTGGTGAACCAGAGGGTGGCAGTGATGAACCAGAGGGTGACAGTGATGAACCAGAGGGTGCCAGGAGTGAACCACAGGGTGGCAGTGGTGAACCAGAGGGTGGCAGTGATGAACCAGAGGGTGGCAGTGGTGAACCAGAGGGTGGCAGGGTGAACCAGAGGATGGTAGTGGTGAACCAGAGGGTGCTGTGATGAACCAGAGGGTGGCAGTGGTGAACCAGAGGGTGGCAGTGGTGAACCAGAGGGTGGCAGGGATGTACCAGAGGGTGACAGTGATGAACCAGATGGTGGCAGTGGTGAACCAGAAGGTGGTAGTGATGAACCAGAGGGTGACAGTGATGAACCAGGGGTGGCAGTGGTGAACCAGAGAGTGCTGTGATGAACCAGAGGGTGGCAGTGGTGAACCAGAGGGTGACAGTGATGAACCAGAGGGTGGCCGTGATGAACCAGAGGGTTGCAGTGGTGAACCAGAGGGTGGCAGTGATGAACCAGAGGGTGGCAGGGGTGAACCAGAGGGTGGCAGTGATGAACCAGATGGTGGCAGGGGTGAACCAGAGGGTGGCAGTGGTGTACCAGAGGGTGACAGCGATGAATTAGATGGTGGCAGTGGTGAACCAGAAGGTGGCAGTGATGAACCAGAGGGTGACAGTGATGTACCTGAGGGTGGCAGTGGTGAACCAGAGAGTGCTGTGATGAACCAGAGGGTGGCAGTGGTGAACCAGAGGGTGACAGTGATGAACCAGAGGGTGGCAGTGGAGAACCAGAGGGTGGCAGTGATGAACCATAGGGTGACAGTGATGAACCAGCTGGTGGCAGTGATGAACCAGAGGGTGGCAGTGATGAACCAGAGGGTGGCAGTGGTGAACCAGAGGGTGACAGTGATGAACCAGAGGGTGGCAGTTGTGAACCAGAGGGTGACAGTGATGAACCAGATGGTGGCAGTGGTGAACCGGAAGGTGGAAGTGATGAACCAGAGGGTGACAGTGATGAACCAGAGGGTGGCAGTGGTGAACCAGAGAGTGCTGTGATGAACCAGAGGGTGGCAGTGGTGAACCAGAGGCTGACAGTGATGAACCAGAGGGTGGCAGTGATGAACCAGAGGGTGGCAGTGGTGAACCAGAGGGTGGCAGTGATGAACCAGAGGGTGGCAGTGGTGAACCAGAGGGTGGCAGTGATGAACCAGAGGGTGGCAGGGGTGAACCAGATGGTGGCAGTGATGTACCAGAGGGTGACAGCGATGAACCAGACGGTGGCAGTGGTGTACCAGAAGGTGGCAGTGATGAACCAGAGGGTGACAGTGATGTACCTGAGGGTGGCAGTGGTGAACCAGAGAGTGCTGTGATGAACCAGAGGGTGGCAGTGGTGAACCAGAGGGTGACAGTGATGAACCAGAGGGTGGCAGTGGTGAACCAGAGGGTGGCAGTGATGAACCATAGGGTGACAGTAATGAACCAGCTTGTGGCAGTTATGAACCAGAGGGTGGCAGTGGTGAACCAGAGGGTGGCAGTGATGAACCAGAGGGTGGCAGTGGTGAAAAAGAGGGTGCTGTAATGAAGCAGAGGGTGGCAGTGATGAACCAGAGGGTGACCGTGATGAACCAGAGGGTGGCAGTGATGAACCAGAGGGTGGCAGTGGTGAACCAGAGGGTGGCAGTGATGAACCAGAGGGTGGCAGTGGTGAACCAGAGGGTAGCAGTGATGAACCAGAGGAAGGCAGTGGTGAATCAGAGGGTGCTGTGATAAACCGGAGGGTTGCAGTGGTGAACCAGAGGGTGCTGTAATGAACCAGAGGGTGGCAGTGGTGAACCAGAGGGTGACAGTGATGAACCAGAGGGTGGCAGTGGTGAACCAGAGGGTGGCAGTGATGAACCAGAGGGTGGCAGTGGTGAACCAGAGGGTGGCAGTGATGAACCAGAGGGTGGCAGTGGTGAATCAGAGGGTGGCAGTGATGAACCAGAGGGTGGCAGTGATGAACCAGATGGTGGAATGGGTGAACCAGAGGGTGGCAGTTGTGAACCAGAGGGTGCTGTGATGAACCTGAGGGTGGCAGTGGTGAACCAGGGGGTGACAGTGATGAACCAGAGGGTGGCAGTGGTGAACCAGAGGGTGGCAGTGATGAACCAGAGGGTGGCAGTGGTGATCCAGAGGGTGGCAGTGATGAACCATAGGGTGACAGTGATGAACCAGAGGGTGGCAGTGATGAACCAGAGGGTGGAAGTGATGAACCAGAGGGTGGCAGTGGTGAACCAGAGGGTGACAGTGATGAACCAAAGGGTGGCAGTGGTGAACCAGAGGGTGGCAGTGATGAACCAGAGGGTGACACTGGTGAACCAGAGGGTCACAGTGATGAACCAGAGGGTGTCAGTGATGAACCAGATGGTGGCAGGGGTGAACCAGAGGGTGGCAGTGGTGAACCAGAGGGTGCTGTGAAGAAGCAGAGGGTGGCAGTGGTGAACCAGAGGGTGGCAGTGGTGAACCAGAGGGTGGCAGTGATGAACCAGAGGGTGACAGTGATGAACCAGAGGGTGCCAGGGGTGAACCACAGGGTGGCAGTGGTGAACCAGAGGGTGGCAGTGATGAACCAGAGGGTGACAGTGGTGAACCAGAGGGTGACAGTGGTGAACCCGATGGTGGCAGTGGTGAACCAGAAGGTGACAGTGATGAACCAGAGGGTGACAGTGGTGAACCAGAGAGTGCTGTGATGAACCAAATGGTGGCAGTGATGAACCAGAGGGTGGCAGTGATGAACCAGAGGGTGGAAGTGATGAACCAGAGGGTGGCAGTGGTGAACCAGAGGGTGACAGTGATGAACCAAAGGGTGGCAGTGGTGAACCAGAGGGTGGCAGTGATGAACCAGAGGGTGACACTGGTGAACCAGAGGGTCGCAGTGATGAACCAGAGGGTGTCAGTGATGAACCAGATGGTGGCAGGGGTGAACCAGAGGGTGGCAGTGGTGAACCAGAGGGTGCTGTGAAGAACCAGAGGGTGGCAGTGGTGAACCAGAGGGTGGCAGTGGTGAACCAGAGGGTGGCAGTGATGAACCAGAGGGTGACAGTGATGAACCAGAGGGTGCCAGGAGTGAACCACAGGGTGGCAGTGGTGAACCAGAGGGTGGCAGTGATGAACCAGAGGGTGGCAGTGGTGAACCAGAGGGTGGCAGGGTGAACCAGAGGATGGTAGTGGTGAACCAGAGGGTGCTGTGATGAACCAGAGGGTGGCAGTGGTGAACCAGAGGGTGGCAGTGGTGAACCAGAGGGTGGCAGGGATGTACCAGAGGGTGACAGTGATGAACCAGATGGTGGCAGTGGTGAACCAGAAGGTGGTAGTGATGAACCAGAGGGTGACAGTGATGAACCAGGGGTGGCAGTGGTGAACCAGAGAGTGCTGTGATGAACCAGAGGGTGGCAGTGGTGAACCAGAGGGTGACAGTGATGAACCAGAGGGTGGCCGTGATGAACCAGAGGGTTGCAGTGGTGAACCAGAGGGTGGCAGTGATGAACCAGAGGGTGGCAGGGGTGAACCAGAGGGTGGCAGTGATGAACCAGATGGTGGCAGGGGTGAACCAGAGGGTGGCAGTGGTGTACCAGAGGGTGACAGCGATGAATTAGATGGTGGCAGTGGTGAACCAGAAGGTGGCAGTGATGAACCAGAGGGTGACAGTGATGTACCTGAGGGTGGCAGTGGTGAACCAGAGAGTGCTGTGATGAACCAGAGGGTGGCAGTGGTGAACCAGAGGGTGACAGTGATGAACCAGAGGGTGGCAGTGGAGAACCAGAGGGTGGCAGTGATGAACCATAGGGTGACAGTGATGAACCAGCTGGTGGCAGTGATGAACCAGAGGGTGGCAGTGATGAACCAGAGGGTGGCAGTGGTGAACCAGAGGGTGACAGTGATGAACCAGAGGGTGGCAGTTGTGAACCAGAGGGTGACAGTGATGAACCAGATGGTGGCAGTGGTGAACCGGAAGGTGGAAGTGATGAACCAGAGGGTGACAGTGATGAACCAGAGGGTGGCAGTGGTGAACCAGAGAGTGCTGTGATGAACCAGAGGGTGGCAGTGGTGAACCAGAGGCTGACAGTGATGAACCAGAGGGTGGCAGTGATGAACCAGAGGGTGGCAGTGGTGAACCAGAGGGTGGCAGTGATGAACCAGAGGGTGGCAGTGGTGAACCAGAGGGTGGCAGTGATGAACCAGAGGGTGGCAGGGGTGAACCAGATGGTGGCAGTGATGTACCAGAGGGTGACAGCGATGAACCAGACGGTGGCAGTGGTGTACCAGAAGGTGGCAGTGATGAACCAGAGGGTGACAGTGATGTACCTGAGGGTGGCAGTGGTGAACCAGAGAGTGCTGTGATGAACCAGAGGGTGGCAGTGGTGAACCAGAGGGTGACAGTGATGAACCAGAGGGTGGCAGTGGTGAACCAGAGGGTGGCAGTGATGAACCATAGGGTGACAGTAATGAACCAGCTTGTGGCAGTTATGAACCAGAGGGTGGCAGTGGTGAACCAGAGGGTGGCAGTGATGAACCAGAGGGTGGCAGTGGTGAAAAAGAGGGTGCTGTAATGAAGCAGAGGGTGGCAGTGATGAACCAGAGGGTGACCGTGATGAACCAGAGGGTGGCAGTGATGAACCAGAGGGTGGCAGTGGTGAACCAGAGGGTGGCAGTGATGAACCAGAGGGTGGCAGTGGTGAACCAGAGGGTAGCAGTGATGAACCAGAGGAAGGCAGTGGTGAATCAGAGGGTGCTGTGATAAACCGGAGGGTTGCAGTGGTGAACCAGAGGGTGCTGTAATGAACCAGAGGGTGGCAGTGGTGAACCAGAGGGTGACAGTGATGAACCAGAGGGTGGCAGTGGTGAACCAGAGGGTGGCAGTGATGAACCAGAGGGTGGCAGTGGTGAACCAGAGGGTGGCAGTGATGAACCATAGGGTGACAGTGATGAACTAGAGGGTGGCAGTTTTGAACCAGAGGGTGGCAGTGATGAAACAGAGGGTGGCAGTGGTGAACCAGAGGGGGACAGTGATGAACCAGAGGGTGGCAGTGGTGAACCAAAGGGTAGCAGTGATGAACCAGAGGGTGGCAGTGGTGAACCAGAGGGTGCTGTGATAAACCGGAGGGTTGCAGTGGTGAACCAGAGGGTGCTGTAATGAACCAGAGGGTGGCAGTGGTGAACCAGAGGGTGACAGTGATGAACCAGAGGGTGGCAGTGGTGAACCAGAGGGTGGCAGTGATGAACCAGAGGGTGGCAGTGGTGAACCAGAGGGTGGCAGTGATGAACCATAGGGTGACAATGATGAATCAGAGGGTGGCAGTTTTGAACCAGAGGGTGGCAGTGATGAAACAGAGGGTGGCAGTGGTGAACCAGAGGGGGGACAGTGATGAACCAGAGGGTGGCAGTGGTGAATCAGAGGGTGGCAGTGATGAACCAGAGGGTGGCAGTGGTGAACCAGAGGGTGGCAGTGATGAACCAGAGGGTGGCAGTGATGAACCAGAGGGTGGCAGTGGTGAACCAGAGGGTGGCAGTGATGAACCAGAGGATGGCAGTGGTGAACAAGAGGGTGGCAGTGATGAACCATAGGGTGGCAGTGATGAACCAGATGGTGGCAGGGGTGAACCAGAGGGTGGCAGTGGTGAACTAGAGGGTGGCAGTGATGAACCAGAGGGTGGCAGTGGTGAACCAGAGGGTGGCAGTGATGAGCCAGAGGGTGGCAGTGGTGAACCAGAGGGTGGCAGTGATGAACCAGAGGGTGGCAGTGGTGAACCAGAGGGTGACAGTGATGAACCAGAGGGTGGCAATGGTGAACCTGAGGGTAGCAGTGGTGAACCAGAGGGTGGCAGTGGTGAACCAGAGGGTGACAGTGATGAACCAGAGGGTGGCAGTGGTGAACCAGAGGGTGGCAGTGATGAACCAGAGGGTGGCAGTGGTGAACCAGAGGGTGGGAGTGATGAACAGACGGTGGCAGTGGTGAACCAGAGGGTGGCAGTGATAAACCAGAGGGTGGCAGTGATGAACCAGATGGTGGAATGGGTGAACCAGAGGGTGGCAGTTGTGAACCAGAGGGTGCTGTGATGACCCTGAGGGTGGCAGTGGTGAACCAGAGGGTGACAGTGATGAACAAGAGGGTGGCAGTGGTGAACCAGAGGGTGGCAGTGATGAACCAGAGGGTGGCAGTGGTGAACCAGAGGGTGGCAGTGATGAACTATAGGGTGACAGTGATGAACCACACGGTATTGTGATGAACCAGAGGGTGGCAGTGGTGAACCAGAGGGTGCTGTGATGAACCAGAGGGTGGCAGTGATGAACCAGAGGGTGGCAGTGATGAACAAGAGGGTGATGGTGATGAACCAGAGGGTGGCAGTGATGAACCAGAGGGTGGCAGTGGTGAACCAGAGGGTGGCAGTGGTGAACCAGAGGGTGGCATTGATTAACCAGAGGGTGGCAGTGGTGAACCAGAGGGTGGCAGTGATGAACCAGAGGGTGACAGTGATGAACCAGAGGGTGGCAGTGGTGAACCAGAGGGTGGCAGTGATGAACCAGAGGGTGGCAGTGGTGAACCAGAGGATGGCAGTGATGAACCAGAGGGTGGCAGTGGTGAACCCAAGGGTAGCAGTGGTGAACCAGAGGTTGGCAGTGATGAACCAGAGGGTGCTGTGATAAACCAGAGGGTGGCAGTGGTGAACCAAAGGGTGCCGTGATGAACCAGAGGGTGGCAGTGGTGAACCAGAGGGTGGCAGTGATGAACCAGAGGGTGGCAGTGGTGAACCAAAGGGTGGCAGTGATGAACCAGAGGGTGACAGTGATGAACCAGAGGGTGGCAGGGGTGAACCAGAGGGTGGCAGGCGTGAACCAGAGTGTGGCAGTGAGGAACCAGAGGGTGAGAGTGGTGAACCAGATGGTGACAGTGGTGAACCAGAGGGTGCTGTGATGAACCAGGTGGTGGCGGGGTGAACCAGAGGGTGGCAGTGGTGAACCAGAGGGTGCTGTGATGAACCAGAGGGTGGCAGTGGTGAACAAGAGGGTGGCAGTGGTGAACCAGAGGGTGGCAGTGATGAACCAGAGGGTGGCAGTGGTGAACCAGAGGGTGGCAGTGCTGAACACAGGGTGGCAGTGGTGAACCAGAGGGTGGCAGTGATGAACCAGAGGGTGGCAGTGATGAACCAGGTGGAGGAATGGGTGAACCAGAGGGTGGCAGTTGTGAACCAGAGGGTGCTTTGATGAACCTGCGGGTGGCAGTGGTGAACCAGAGGGTGACAGTGATGAACCAGAGGGTGGCAGTGATGAACCAGAGGGTGGCAGTGATGAACCAGAGGGTGGCAGTGATGAACCAGAGGGTTGCAGTGGTGAACCAGAGGGTCGCAGTGGTGAACCAGAGGGTGACAGTGATGAACCAGAGGGTTGCAGTGGTGAACCAGAGGGTGGCAGTGATGAACCAGAGGGTGGCAGTGGTGAAAAAGAGGGTGCTGTAATGAAGCAGAGGGGGGCAGTGATGAACCAGAGGGTGACCGTGATGAACCAGAGGGTGGCAGTGATGAACCAGAGGGTGGCAGTGGTGAACCAGAGGGTGGCAGTGATGAACCAGAGGGTGGCAGTGGTGAACCAGAGGGTAGCAGTGATGAACCAGATGAAGGCAGTGGTGAACCAGAGGGTGCTGTGATAAACCGGAGGGTTGCAGTGGTGAACCAGAGGGTGCTGTAATGAACCAGAGGATGGCAGTGGTGAACCAGAGGGTGACAGTGATGAACCAGAGGGTGGCAGTGGTGAACCAGAGGGTGGCAGTGATGAACCAGAGGGTGGCAGTGGTGAACCAGAGGGTGGCAGTGATGAACCATAGGGTGACAGTGATGAACTAGAGGGTGGCAGTTTTGAACCAGAGGGTGGCAGTGATGAAACAGAGGGTGGCAGTGGTGAACCAGAGGGGGACAGTGATGAACCAGAGGGTGGCAGTGGTGAACCAGAGGGTAGCAGTGATGAACCAGAGGGTGGCAGTGGTGAACCAGAGGGTGCTGTGATAAACCGGAGGGTTGCAGTGGTGAACCAGAGGGTGCTGTAATGAACCAGAGGGTGGCAGTGGTGAACCAGAGGGTGACAGTGATGAACCAGAGGGTGGCAGTGGTGAACCAGAGGGTGGCAGTGATGAACCAGAGGGTGGCAGTGGTGAACCAGAGGGTGGCAGTGATGAACCATAGGGTGACAATGATGAATCAGAGGGTGGCAGTTTTGAACCATAGGGTGGCAGTGATGAAACAGAGGGTGGCAGTGGTGAACCAGAGGGGGGACAGTGATGAACCAGAGGGTGGCGATGGTGAATCAGAGGGTGGCAGTGATGAACCAGAGGGTGGCAGTGATGAACCAGATGGTGGCAGGGGTGAACCATAGGGTGGCAGTGGTGAACTAGAGGGTGGCAGTGATGAACCAGAGGGTGGCAGTGGTGAACCAGAGGGTGGCAGTGATGAGCCAGAGGGTGGCAGTGGTGAACCAGTGGGTGGCAGTGATGAACCAGAGGGTGGCAGTGGTGAACCAGAGGGTGACAGTGATGAACCAGAGGGTGGCAATGGTGAACCTGAGGGTAGCAGTGGTGAACCAGAGGGTGGCAGTGGTGAACCAGAGGGTGACAGTGATGAACCAGAGGGTGGCAGTGGTGAACCAGGGGGTGGCAGTGATGAACCAGAGGGTGGCAGTGGTGAACCAGAGGGTGGCAGTGATGAACAGACGGTGGCAGTGGTGAACCAGAGGGTGGCAGTGATAAACCAGAGGGTGGCAGTGATGAACCAGATGGTGGAATGGGTGAACCAGAAGGTGGCAGTTGTGAACCAGAGGGTGCTGTGATGACCCTGAGGGTGGCAGTGGTGAACCAGAGGGTGACAGTGATGAACCAGAGGGTGGCAGTGGTGAACCAGAGGGTGACAGTGATGAACCAGAGGGTGGCAGTGGTGAACCAGAGGGTGGCAGTGATGAACCAGAGGGTGGCAGTGGTGAACCAGAGGGTGGCAGTGATGAACTATAGGGTGACAGTGATGAACCACACGGTATTGTGATGAACCAGAGGGTGGCAGTGGTGAACCAGAGGGTGCTGTGATGAACCAGAGGGTGGCAGTGATGAACCAGAGGGTGGCAGTGATGAACAAGAGGGTGATGGTGATGAACCAGAGGGTGGCAGTGATGAAC
This sequence comes from Lissotriton helveticus, assembly GCF_964261635.1. Lineage (NCBI taxonomy): Eukaryota > Metazoa > Chordata > Amphibia > Caudata > Salamandridae > Lissotriton > Lissotriton helveticus. Next base: position 451,029,493 of record NC_136061.1, read on the forward strand.
CAGAGGGTGGCAGTGGTGAACCAGAGGGTGGCAGTGGTGAACCAGAGGGTGGCATTGATTAACCAGAGGGTGGCAGTGGTGAACCAGAGGGTGGCAGTGATGAACCAGAGGGTGACAGTGATGAACCAGAGGGTGGCAGTGGTGAACCAGAGGGTGGCAGTGATGAACCAGAGGGTGGCAGTGGTGAACCAGAGGGTGGCAGTGATGAACCAGAGGGTGGCAGTGGTGAACCCAAGGGTAACAGTGGTGAACTAGAGGTTGGCAGTGATGAACCAGAGGGTGCTGTGATAAACCAGAGGGTGGCAGTGGTGAACCAAAGGGTGCCGTGATGAACCAGAGGGTGGCAGTGGTGAACCAGAGGGTGGCAGTGATGAACCAGAGGGTGGCAGTGGTGAACCAGAGGGTGGCAGTGATGAACCAGAGGGTGACAGTGATGAACCAGAGGGTGGCAGGGGTGAACCAGAGGGTGGCAGTCGTGAACCAGAGTGTGGCAGTGAGGAACCAGAGGGTGAGAGTGGTGAACCAGATGGTGACAGTGGTGAACCAGAGGGTGCTGTGATGAACCAGGTGGTGGCGGGGTGAACCAGAGGGTGGCAGTGGTGAACCAGAGGGTGCTGTGATGAACCAGAGGGTGGCAGTGGTGAACCAGAGGGTGGCAGTGGTGAACCAGAGTGTGGCAGTGATGAACCAGAGGGTGGCAGTGGTGATCCAGAGGGTGGCAGTGCTGAACAGAGGGTGGCAGTGGTGAACCAGAGGGTGGCAGTGATGAACCAGAGGGTGGCAGTGATGAACCAGGTGGTGGAATGGGTGAACCAGAGGGTGGCAGTTGTGAACCAGAGGGTGCTGTGATGAACCTGCGGGTGGCAGTGGTGAACCAGAGGGTGACAGTGATGAACCAGAGGGTGGCAGTGGTGAACCAGAGGGTGGCAGTGATGAACCAGAGGGTGGCAGTGGTGAACCAGAGGGTGACAGTGATGAACCATAGGGTGACAGTGATGAACCAGAGGGTATTGTGATGAACCAGAGGGTGGCAGTGGTGAACCAGAGGGTGGCAGTGGTGAACCAGAGGGTGCTGTGATGAACCAGAGGGTGGCAGTGATGTACCAGAGGGTGGCAGTGATGAACCAGACGGTGATGGTGATGAACCAGAGGGTGGCAGTGATGAACCAGAGGGTGGCAGTGGTGAACCAGAGGGTGGCAGTGATGAACCAGGTGGTGGAATGGGTGAACCAGAGGGTGGCAGTTGGGAACCAAAGGGTGCTGTGATGAACCTGCGGGTGGCAGTGGTGAACCAGAGGGTGACAGTGATGAACCAGAGGGTGGCAGTGGTTAACCAGAGGGTGGCAGTGATGAACCAGAGGGTGGCAGTGGTGAACCAGAGGGTGGCAGTGATGAACCAGAGGGTATTGTGATGAACCAGAGGGTGGCAGTGGTGAACCAGAGGGTGGCAGTGGTGAACCAGAGGGTGGCAGTGATGAACCAGAGGGTGGCAGTGGTGAACCAGAGGGTGGCAGTGATGAACCAGAGGGTGACAGTGATGAACCAGAGGGTGGCAGTGGTGAACCAGAGGGTGGCAGTAATGAACCAGAGGGTGGCTGTGGTGAACCAAAGGGTGGCAGTGATGAACCAGAGGGTGGCAGTGGTGAACCAGAGGGTGGCAGTGGTGAACCAGAGGGTGGCAGTGATGAACCAGAGGGTGGCAGTGATGAACCGAATGGTGGAATGGGTGAACCAGAGGGTGGCAGTGGTGAACCAGAGGGTGACAGTGATGAACCAGAGGGTGGCAGTTTTGAACCAGAGGGTGGCAGTGATGAACCAGAGGGTGGCAGTGGTGAACCAGAGGGTGGCAGTGATGAACCAAAGGGTGACAGTGATGAACCAGAGGGTGGCAGTGATGAACCACAGGGTGGCAGTGGTGAACCAGAGGGTGGCAGTGATGAACCAGAGGGTGGCAGTGGTGAACCAGAGGGTCGCAGTGATGAACCAGAGGGTGGTAGTGATGAACCAGATGGTGGCAGGGGTGAACCAGAGGGTGGCAGTGGTGAACCAGAGGGTGCTGTGATGAACTAGAGGGTGGCAGTGGTGAACCAGAGGGTGGCAGTGGTGAACCAGAGGGTGGCAGTGATGAACCAGAGGGTGACAGTGATGAACCAGAGGGTGCCAGGGGTGAACCAGAGGGTGGCAGTGGTGAACTACAGGGTGGCAGTGGTGAACCAGAGGGTGGCAGTGGTGAACCAGAGGGTGTCAGTGATGAACCTGAGGGTGACAGTGGTGAACCTGAGGGTGACAGTGGTGAAACACAGGGTGCTGTGATGAACCAGGTGGTGGCGGGGTGAACCAGAGGGTGGTAGTGGTGAACCAGAGGGTGCTGTGATGAACCAGAGGGTGGAAGTGGTGAACCAGAGGGTGGCAGTGGTGAACCAGAGGGTGGCAGTGATGTACCAGAGGGTGACAGTGATGAACCAGATGGTGGCAGTGGTGAACCAGAGAGTGCTGTGATGAACCAGAGGGTGGCAGTGGTGAACCAGAGGGTGACAGTGATAAACCAGACGGTGGCAGTGATGAACCAGAGGGTGGCAGTGGTGAACCAGAGGGTGGCAGTGATGAACCAGATGGTGGCAGTGGTGAACCAGAGGGTGGCAGTGATGAACCAGAGGGTGGCAGTGATGAACCAGATGGTGGCAGGGGTGAACCAGAGGGTGGCAGTGATGTACCAGAGGGTGACAATGATGAACCAGACGGTGGCAGTGGTGAACCAGAAGGTGGCAGTGATGAACCAGAGGGTGACAGTGATGAACCAGAGGGTGGCAGTGGTGACCCAGAGGGTGGCAGTGATGTACCAGAGGATGACAGTGATGAACCAGACAGTGGCAGTGGTGAACCAGAAGGTGGCAGTGATGAACCAGAGGGTGGCAGTGGTGAACTAGAGGGTGCTGTGATGAACCAGAGTGTGGCAGTGGTGAACCAGAGGGTGCTGTGATAAACCAGAGGGTGGCAGTGGTGAACCAGAGGGTGACAGTGATGAACCAGAGGGTGGCAGTGGTGAACCAGAGGGTGGCAGTGATGAACCACAGGGTAGCAGTGATGAACCAGAAGGTGGCAGTGGTGCACCAGAGGGTGACAGTGATGAACCAAAGGGTGGCAGTGGTGAACCAGAGGGTGGCAGTGATGAACCAGAGGGTGGCTGTGGTGAACCAGAGGGTCGCAGTGATGAACCAGAGGGTGGTAGTGATGTACCAGATGGTGGCAGGGTGAACCAGAGGGTGGCAGTGGTGAACCAGAGGGTGCTGTGATGAACCAGAGGGTGGCAGCGGTGAACCAGAGGGTGGCAGTGGTGAACCAGAGGGTGGCAGTGATGAACCAGAGGGTGACAGTGATGAACCAGAGGGTGGTAGTGATGAACCAGATGGTGGCAGTGATGAACCAGAGGGTGGCAGTGATGAACCACAGGGTAGCAGTGATGAACCAGAAGGTGGCAGGGGTGAACCAGAGGGTGGCAGGGGTGAACCAGAGGGTGGCAGTGGTGAACCAGAGGGTGCTGTGATGAACTAGAGGGTGGCAGTGGTGAACCAGAGGGTGGCAGTGGTGAACCAGAGGGTGGCAGTGATGAACCAGAGGGTGGCAGTGATGAACCAAAGGGTGACAGTGATGAACCAGAGGGTGGCAGTGATGAACCACAGGGTGGCAGTGGTGAACCAGAGGGTGGCAGTGATGAACCAGAGGGTGGCAGTGGTGAACCAGAGGGTCGCAGTGATGAACCAGAGGGTGGTAGTGATGAACCAGATGGTGGCAGGGGTGAACCAGAGGGTGGCAGTGGTGAACCAGAGGGTGCTGTGATGAACTAGAGGGTGGCAGTGGTGAACCAGAGGGTGGCAGTGGTGAACCAGAGGGTGGCAGTGATGAACCAGAGGGTGACAGTGATGAACCAGAGGGTGCCAGGGGTGAACCAGAGGGTGGCAGTGGTGAACTACAGGGTGGCAGTGGTGAACCAGAGGGTGGCAGTGGTGAACCAGAGGGTGTCAGTGATGAACCTGAGGGTGACAGTGGTGAACCTGAGGGTGACAGTGGTGAAACACAGGGTGCTGTGATGAACCAGGTGGTGGCGGGGTGAACCAGAGGGTGGTAGTGGTGAACCAGAGGGTGCTGTGATGAACCAGAGGGTGGAAGTGGTGAACCAGAGGGTGGCAGTGGTGAACCAGAGGGTGGCAGTGATGTACCAGAGGGTGACAGTGATGAACCAGATGGTGGCAGTGGTGAACCAGAGAGTGCTGTGATGAACCAGAGGGTGGCAGTGGTGAACCAGAGGGTGACAGTGATAAACCAGACGGTGGCAGTGATGAACCAGAGGGTGGCAGTGGTGAACCAGAGGGTGGCAGTGATGAACCAGATGGTGGCAGTGGTGAACCAGAGGGTGGCAGTGATGAACCAGAGGGTGGCAGTGATGAACCAGATGGTGGCAGGGGTGAACCAGAGGGTGGCAGTGATGTACCAGAGGGTGACAATGATGAACCAGACGGTGGCAGTGGTGAACCAGAAGGTGGCAGTGATGAACCAGAGGGTGACAGTGATGAACCAGAGGGTGGCAGTGGTGACCCAGAGGGTGGCAGTGATGTACCAGAGGATGACAGTGATGAACCAGACAGTGGCAGTGGTGAACCAGAAGGTGGCAGTGATGAACCAGAGGGTGGCAGTGGTGAACTAGAGGGTGCTGTGATGAACCAGAGTGTGGCAGTGGTGAACCAGAGGGTGCTGTGATAAACCAGAGGGTGGCAGTGGTGAACCAGAGGGTGACAGTGATGAACCAGAGGGTGGCAGTGGTGAACCAGAGGGTGGCAGTGATGAACCAGAGGGTGGCAGTGGTGAACCAGAGGGTGGCAGTGATGAACCAAAGGGTGACAGTGATGAACCAGAGGGTGGCAGTGATGAACCACAGGGTAGCAGTGATGAACCAGAAGGTGGCAGTGGTGCACCAGAGGGTGACAGTGATGAACCAAAGGGTGGCAGTGGTGAACCAGAGGGTGGCAGTGATGAACCAGAGGGTGGCAGTGGTGAACCAGAGGGTCGCAGTGATGAACCAGAGGGTGGTAGTGATGTACCAGATGGTGGCAGGGTGAACCAGAGGGTGGCAGTGGTGAACCAGAGGGTGCTGTGATGAACCAGAGGGTGGCAGCGGTGAACCAGAGGGTGGCAGTGGTGAACCAGAGGGTGGCAGTGATGAACCAGAGGGTGACAGTGATGAACCAGAGGGTGCCAGGGGTGAACCAGAGGGTGGCAGTGGTGAACCACAGGGTGGCAGTGGTGAACCAGAGGGTGGCAGTGGTGAACCAGAGGGTGTCAGTGATGAACCAGAGGGTGACAGTGGTGAACCTGAGGGTGACAGTGGTGAAACACAGGGTGCTGTGATGAACCAGGTGGTGGTGGGGTGAACCAGAGGGTGGTAGTGGTGAACCAGAGGGTGCTGTGATGAACCAGAGGGTGAAAGTGGTGAACCAGAGGGTGGCAGTGGTGAACCAGAGGGTGGCAGTGATGTACCAGAGGGTGACAGTGATGAACCAGATGGTGGCAGTGGTGAACCAGAAGGTGGCAGTGATGAACCAGAGGGTGACAGTGATGAACCAGAGGGTGGCAGTGGTGAACCAGAGAGTGCTGTGATGAACCAGAGGGTGGCAGTGGTGAACCAGAGGGTGACAGTGATAAACCAGACGGTGGCAGTGATGAACCAGAGGGTGGCAGTGGTGAACCAGAGGGTGGCAGTGATGAACCAGAGGTTGGCAGTGGTGAACCAGAGGGTGGCAGTGATGAACCAGAGGGTGACAGTGATGAACCAGATGGTGACAGGGGTGAACCAGAGGGTGGCAGTGATGTACCAGAGGGTGACAATGATGAACCAGACGGTGGCAGTGGTGAACCAGAAGGTGGCAGTGATGAACCAGAGGGTGACAGTGATGAACCAGAGGGTGGCAGTGGTGACCCAGAGGGTGGCAGTGATGTACCAGAGGATGACAGTGATGAACCAGACAGTGGCAGTGGTGAACCAGAAGGTGGCAGTGATGAACCAGAGGGTGGCAGTGGTGAACTAGAGGGTGCTGTGATGAACCAGAGTGTGGCAGTGGTGAACCAGAGCGTGCTGTGATAAACCAGAGGGTAGCAGTGGTGAACCCGAGGGCGCTGTAATTAACCAGAGGGTGGTAGTGGTGAACCAGAGGGTGGCAGTGATGAACCAGAGGGTGACAGTGATGAACCAGAGGGTGGCAGTGGTGAACCAGAGGGTGGCAGTAATGAACCAGATGGTGGCTGTGGTGAACCAAAGGGTGGCAGTGATGAACCAGAGGGTGGCAGTGGTGAATCAGAGGGTGGCAGTGATGAACCAGAGGGTGGCAGTGATGAGCCGAATGGTGGAATGGGTGAACGAGAGGGTAGCAGTTGTGAACCAGAGGGTGCTGTGATGAACCTGAGTGTGGCAGTGGTGAACCAGAGCGTGCTGTGATAAACCAGAGGGTAGCAGTGGTGAACCCGAGGGTGCTGTAATTAACCAGAGGGTGGCAGTGATGTACCAGAGGGTGGCAGTGGTGAACCAGAGGGTGGCAGAGATGAACCAGAGGGTGGGAGTGATGAACCATAGGGTGACAGTGATGAACCAGAGGGTGGCAGTGATGAACCACAGGGTGGCAGTGATGAACGAGAAGGTGGCAGTGGTGCACCAGAGGGTGACAGTGATGAACCAAAGGGTGGCAGTGATGAACCAGATGGTGGCAGTGGTGAACCAGAGGGTGGCAGTGGTGAACCAGAGGGTGCTGTGATGAACCAGAGGGTGGCAGCGGTGAACCAGAGGGTGGCAGTGATGAACCAGAGGGTGACAGTGATGAACCAGAGGGTGCCAGGGGTGAACCTGAGGGTGGCAGTGGTGAACCAGAGGGTGGCAGTGGTGAACCAGAGGGTGGCAGTGGTGAACCAGGGGGTGTCAGTGGTGAACCAGAGGGTGGCAGTGATGAACCAGAGGGTGGCAGTGGTGAACCAGAGGGTCGCAGTGATGAACCAGAGGGTGGTAGTGATGTACCAGATGGTGGCAGGGTGAACCAGAGGGTGGCAGTGGTGAACCAGAGGGTGCTGTGATGAACCAGAGGGTGGCAGCGGTGAACCAGAGGGTGGCAGTGGTGAACCAGAGGGTGGCAGTGATGAACCAGAGGGTGACAGTGATGAACCAGAGGGTGCCAGGGGTGAACCAGAGGGTGGCAGTGGTGAACCACAGGGTGGCAGTGGTGAACCAGAGGGTGGCAGTGGTGAACCAGAGGGTGTCAGTGATGAACCAGAGGGTGACAGTGGTGAACCTGAGGGTGACAGTGGTGAAACACAGGGTGCTGTGATGAACCAGGTGGTGGTGGGGTGAACCAGAGGGTGGTAGTGGTGAACCAGAGGGTGCTGTGATGAACCAGAGGGTGAAAGTGGTGAACCAGAGGGTGGCAGTGGTGAACCAGAGGGTGGCAGTGATGTACCAGAGGGTGACAGTGATGAACCAGATGGTGGCAGTGGTGAACCAGAAGGTGGCAGTGATGAACCAGAGGGTGACAGTGATGAACCAGAGGGTGGCAGTGGTGAACCAGAGAGTGCTGTGATGAACCAGAGGGTGGCAGTGGTGAACCAGAGGGTGACAGTGATAAACCAGACGGTGGCAGTGATGAACCAGAGGGTGGCAGTGGTGAACCAGAGGGTGGCAGTGATGAACCAGAGGTTGGCAGTGGTGAACCAGAGGGTGGCAGTGATGAACCAGAGGGTGACAGTGATGAACCAGATGGTGACAGGGGTGAACCAGAGGGTGGCAGTGATGTACCAGAGGGTGACAATGATGAACCAGACGGTGGCAGTGGTGAACCAGAAGGTGGCAGTGATGAACCAGAGGGTGACAGTGATGAACCAGAGGGTGGCAGTGGTGACCCAGAGGGTGGCAGTGATGTACCAGAGGATGACAGTGATGAACCAGACAGTGGCAGTGGTGAACCAGAAGGTGGCAGTGATGAACCAGAGGGTGGCAGTGGTGAACTAGAGGGTGCTGTGATGAACCAGAGTGTGGCAGTGGTGAACCAGAGCGTGCTGTGATAAACCAGAGGGTAGCAGTGGTGAACCCGAGGGTGCTGTAATTAACCAGAGGGTGGTAGTGGTGAACCAGAGGGTGGCAGTGATGAACCAGAGGGTGACAGTGATGAACCAGAGGGTGGCAGTGGTGAACCAGAGGGTGGCAGTAATGAACCAGATGGTGGCTGTGGTGAACCAAAGGGTGGCAGTGATGAACCAGAGGGTGGCAGTGGTGAATCAGAGGGTGGCAGTGATGAACCAGAGGGTGGCAGTGATGAGCCGAATGGTGGAATGGGTGAACGAGAGGGTAGCAGTTGTGAACCAGAGGGTGCTGTGATGAACCTGAGTGTGGCAGTGGTGAACCAGAGCGTGCTGTGATAAACCAGAGGGTAGCAGTGGTGAACCCGAGGGTGCTGTAATTAACCAGAGGGTGGCAGTGATGTACCAGAGGGTGGCAGTGGTGAACCAGAGGGTGGCAGAGATGAACCAGAGGGTGGGAGTGATGAACCATAGGGTGACAGTGATGAACCAGAGGGTGGCAGTGATGAACCACAGGGTGGCAGTGATGAACGAGAAGGTGGCAGTGGTGCACCAGAGGGTGACAGTGATGAACCAAAGGGTGGCAGTGATGAACCAGATGGTGGCAGTGGTGAACCAGAGGGTGGCAGTGGTGAACCAGAGGGTGCTGTGATGAACCAGAGGGTGGCAGCGGTGAACCAGAGGGTGGCAGTGATGAACCAGAGGGTGACAGTGATGAACCAGAGGGTGCCAGGGGTGAACCAGAGGGTGGCAGTGGTGAACCAGAGGGTGGCAGTGGTGAACCAGAGGGTGGCAGTGGTGAACCAGGGGGTGTAAGTGGTGAACCAGAGGGTGACAGTGGTGAACCAGAGGGTGACAGTGGTGAAACACAGGGTGACAGTGGTGAAACACAGGGTGCTCTGATGAAACAGGTGGTGGCGGGGTGAACCAGAGGGTGGTAGTGGTGAACCAGAGGGTGCTGTGATGAACCAGAGGGTGGCAGTGGTGAACCAGAGGGTGGCAGTGGTGAACCAGAGGGTGGCAGTGATGTACCAGAGGGTGACAGTGATGAACCAGAGGGTGGCAGTGGTGAACCAGAGAGTGCTGTGATGAACCAGAGGGTGGCAGTGGTGAACCAGAGGGTGACAGTGATAAACCAGAGGGTGGCAGTGATGAACCAGAGGGTGGCAGTGGTGAACCAGAGGGTGGCAGTGATGAACCAGAGGGTGGCAGTGGTGAACCAGAGGGTGTCAGTGATGAACCAGATGGTGGCAGGGGTGAACCAGAGGGTGGCAGTGATGTACCAGAGGGTGACAGTGATGAACCGGATGGTGGCAGTGGTGAACCAGAAGGTGGCAGTGATGAACCTGAGGGTGACAGTGATGAACCAGAGTGTGGCAGTGGTGAACCAGAGGGTGGCAGTGATATACCAGAGGATGACAGTGATGAACCAGACAGGGGCAGTGGTGAACCAGAAGGTGGCAGTGATGAACCAGAGGGTGACAGTGATGAACCAGAGGGTGGCAGTGGTAAACCAGAGAGTGCTGTGATGAACCAGAGGGTGGCAGTGGTGAACCAGAGGGTGACAGTGATGAACCAGAGGGTGGCAGTTGTGAACCAGAGGGTGGCAGTGATGTACCAGAGGATGACAGTGATGAACCAGACAGTGGCAGTGGTGAACCAGAAGGTGGCAGTGATGAACCAGAGGGTGACAGTGATGAACCAGAGGGTGGCAGTGGTGAACCAGAGAGTGCTGTGATGAACCAGAGGTTGGCAGTGGTGAACCAGAGGGTGGCAGTGATGAACCAGAGGGTGGCAGTGGTGAACCAGAGAGTGGCAGTGATGAACCAGAGGGTGGCAGTGATGAACCAGATGGTGGCAGGGGTGAAAAAGAGGGTGGCAGTGGTGAACCAGAGGGTGGCAGTGATGAACCAGAGGGTGACAGTGATGAACCAGAGGGTGGCAGTGGTGAACCAGAGGGTGGCAGTGATGAACCAGAGGGTGGCTGTGGTGAACCAGAGGGTGGCAATGATGAACCAGAGGGTGGCAGTGGTGAACCAGAGGGTGGCAGTGATGAACCAGAGGGTGGCAGTGATGAACCAGATGGTGGAATGGGTGAACCAGAGGGTGGCAGTTGTGAACCAGAGGGTGCCGTGATGAACCTGAGGGTGGCAGTGGTGAACCAGAGGGTGACAGTGATGAACCAGAGGGTGGCGGTGGTGAACCAGAGGGTGGCAGTGATGAACCAGAGGGTGGCAGTGGTGATCCAGAGGGTGGCAGTGATGAACCATAGGGTGACAGTGATGAACCAGATGGTGGCAGTGATGAACCAGAGGGTGGAAGTGATGAACCAGAGGGTGGCAGTGGTGAACCAGAGGGTGACAGTGATGAACCAAAGGGTGGCAGTGGTGAACCAGAGGGTGGCAGTGATGAACCAGAGGGTGGCAGTGGTGAACCAGAGGGTCGCAGTGATGATCCAGAGGGTGTCAGTGATGAACCACATGGTGGCAGGGGTGAACCAGAGGGTGGCAGTGGTGAACCAGAGGGTGCTGTGATGAACCAGAGGGTGGCAGTGGTGAACCAGAGGGTGGCAGTGATGAACCAGAGGGTGCCAGGGGTGAACCACAGGGTGGCAGTGGTGAACCAGAGGGTGGCAGTGATGAACCAGAGGGTGACAGTGGTGAATCAGAGGGTGGCAGTGATGAACCAGAGGGTGGCAGTGGTGAACCAGAGGGTGGCAGTGATGAACCAGAGGGTGGCAGTGATGAACCAGAGGGTGGCAGTGGTGAACCAGAGGGTGGCAGTGATGTACCAGAGGGTGACAGTGATGAACCAGAGGGTGGCAGTGGTGAACCAGAGAGTGCTGTGATGAACCAGAGGGTGGCAGTGGTGAACCAGAGGGTGACAGTGATAAACCAGAGGGTGGCAGTGATGAACCAGAGAGTGGCAGTGGTGAACCAGAGGGTGGCAGTGATGAACCAGAGGGTGGCAGTGGTGAACCAGAGGGTGTCAGTGATGAACCAGATGGTGGCAGGGGTGAACCAGAGGGTGGCAGTGATGTACCAGAGGGTGACAGTGATGAACCGGATGGTGGCAGTGGTGAACCAGAAGGTGGCAGTGATGAACCTGAGGGTGACAGTGATGAACCAGAGTGTGGCAGTTGTGAACCAGAGGGTGGCAGTGATATACCAGAGGATGACAGTGATGAACCAGACAGGGGCAGTGGTGAACCAGAAGGTGGCCGTGATGAACCAGAGGGTGACAGTGATGAACCAGAGGGTGGCAGTGGTAAACCAGAGAGTGCTGTGATGAACCAGAGGGTGGCAGTGGTGAACCAGAGGGTGACAGTGATGAACCAGAGGGTGGCAGTTGTGAACCAGAGGGTGGCAGTGATGTACCAGAGGATGACAGTGATGAACCAGACAGTGGCAGTGGTGAACCAGAAGGTGGCAGTGATGAACCAGAGGGTGACAGTGATGAACCAGAGGGTGGCAGTGGTGAACCAGAGAGTGCTGTGATGAACCAGAGGTTGGCAGTGGTGAACCAGAGGGTGGCAGTGATGAACCAGAGGGTGGCAGTGGTGAACCAGAGAGTGGCAGTGATGAACCAGAGGGTGGCAGTGATGAACCAGATGGTGGCAGGGGTGAAAAAGAGGGTGGCAGTGGTGAACCAGAGGGTGGCAGTGATGAACCAGAGGGTGACAGTGATGAACCAGAGGGTGGCAGTGGTGAACCAGAGGGTGGCAGTGATGAACCAGAGGGTGGCTGTGGTGAACCAGAGGGTGGCAATGATGAACCAGAGGGTGGCAGTGGTGAACCAGAGGGTGGCAGTGATGAACCAGAGGGTGGCAGTGATGAACCAGATGGTGGAATGGGTGAACCAGAGGGTGGCAGTTGTGAACCAGAGGGTGCCGTGATGAACCTGAGGGTGGCAGTGGTGAACCAGAGGGTGACAGTGATGAACCAGAGGGTGGCGGTGGTGAACCAGAGGGTGGCAGTGATGAACCAGAGGGTGGCAGTGGTGATCCAGAGGGTGGCAGTGATGAACCATAGGGTGACAGTGATGAACCAGATGGTGGCAGTGATGAACCAGAGGGTGGAAGTGATGAACCAGAGGGTGGCAGTGGTGAACCAGAGGGTGACAGTGATGAACCAAAGGGTGGCAGTGGTGAACCAGAGGGTGGCAGTGATGAACCAGAGGGTGGCAGTGGTGAACCAGAGGGTCGCAGTGATGATCCAGAGGGTGTCAGTGATGAACCACATGGTGGCAGGGGTGAACCAGAGGGTGGCAGTGGTGAACCAGAGGGTGCTGTGATGAACCAGAGGGTGGCAGTGGTGAACCAGAGGGTGGCAGTGATGAACCAGAGGGTGCCAGGGGTGAACCACAGGGTGGCAGTGGTGAACCAGAGGGTGGCAGTGATGAACCAGAGGGTGACAGTGGTGAACCAGAGGGTGACAGTGGTGAACCAGATGGTGGCAGTGGTGAACCAGAAGGTGACAGTGATGAACCAGAGGGTGGCAGCGGTGAACCAGAGAGTGCTGTGATGAACCAAAGGGTGGCAGTGGTGAACCAGAGGGTGACAGTGATGAACCAGAGGGTGGCAGTGATGAACCAGAGGGTGGCGGGGTGAACCAGAGGATGGTAGTGGTGAACCAGAGGGTGCTGTGATGAACCAGAGGGTGGCAGTGGTGAACCAGAGGGTGGCAGTCGTGAACCAGAGGGTGGCAGGGATGTACCAGAGGGTGACAGTGATGAACCAGATGGTGGCAGTGGTGAACCAGAAGGTGGAAGTGATGAACCAGAGGGTGACAGTGATGAACCAGAGTGTGGCAGAGGTGAACCAGAGAGTGCTGTGATGAACCAGAGGGTGGCAGTGGTGAACCAGAGGGTGACAGTGATGAACCAGAGGGTGGCAGTGATGAACCAGAGGGTTGCAGTGGTGAACCAGAGGGTGGCAGTGATAAACCAGAGGGTGGCAGTGGTGAACCAGAGGGTGGCAGTGATAAACCAGATGGTGGCAGGGGTGAACCAGAGGGTGGCAGTGATGTACCAGAGGGTGACAGCGATGAATTAGATGGTGGCAGTAGTGAACCAGAAGGTGGCAGTGATGAACCAGAGGGTGACAGTGATGTACCTGAGGGTGCAGTGGTGAACCAGAGAGTGCTGTGATGAACCAGAGGGTGGTAGTGGTGAACCAGAGGGTGACAGCGATGAACCAGAGGGTGGCAGTGGTGAAACAGAGGGTGGCAGTGATGAACCATAGGGTAACAGTGATGAACCAGCTGGTGGCAGTGATGAACCAGAGGGTGGCAGTGATGAACCAGAGGGTGGCAGTGGTGAACCAGAGGGTGACAGTGATGAACCAGAGGGTGGCAGTGGTGAACCAGAGGGTGACAGTGATGAACCAGATGGTGGCAGTGGTGAACCAGAAGGTGGAAGTGATGAACCTGAGGGTGACAGTGATGAACCAGAGGGTGGCAGTGGTGAACCAGAGAGTGCTATGATGAACCAGAGGGTGGCAGTGGTGAAACAGAGGGTGACAGTGATGAACCAGATGGTGGCAGGGGTGAACCAGATGGTGGCAGTGATGTACCAGAGGGTGGCAGTGATGAACCAGAGGGTGGCAGTGGTGAACCAGAGAGTGGCAGTGATGAACCAGAGGGTGGCAGTGGTGAACCAGAGGGTGACAGTGATGAACCAGAGGGTGGCAGTGGTGAACCAGAGGGTGGCAGTGATGAACCATAGGGTGACAGTGATGAACCAGCTCGTGGCAGTTATGAACCAGAGGGTGGCAGTGATGAACCAGAGGGTCGCAGTGGTGAACCAGAGGGTGACAGTGATGAACCAGAGGGTGGCAGTGGTGAACCAGAGGGTGGCAGTGATGAACCAGAGGGTGGCAGTGGTGAAAAAGAGGGTGCTGTAATGAAGCAGAGGGTGGCAGTGATGAACCAGAGGGTGACCGTGATGAACCAGAGGGTGGCAGTGATGAACCAGAGGGTGGCAGTGGTGAACCAGAGGGTGGCAGTGATGAACCAGAGGGTGGCAGTGGTGAACCAGAGGGTAGCAGTGATGAACCTGAGGGTGGCAGTGGTGAACCAGAGGGTGCTGTGATAAACCGGAGGGTTGCAGTGGTGAACCAGAGGGTGCTGTAATAAACCAGAGGGTGGCAGTGGTGAACCAGAGGGTGACAGTGATGAACCAGAGGTGGCAGTGGTGAACCAGAGGGTGGCAGTGATGAACCAGAGGGTGGCAGTGGTGAACCAGAGGGTGGCAGTGATGAACCATAGGGTGACAGTGATGAACTAGAGGGTGGCAGTTTTGAACCAGAGGGTGGCAGTGATGAAACAGAGGGTGGCAGTGGTGAACCAGAGGGGGACAGTGATGAACCAGAGGGTGGCAGTGGTGAACCAGAGGGTGGCAGTGATGAACCAGATGGTGGCAGGGGTGAACCAGAGGGTGGCAGTGGTGAACTAGAGGGTGGCAGTGATGAACCAGAGAGTGGCAGTGGTGAACCAGAGGGTGGCAGTGATGAGCCAGAGGGTGGCAGTGGTGAACCAGAGGGTGGCAGTGATGAACCAGAGGGTGGCAGTGGTGAACCAGAGGGTGACAGTGATGAACCAGAGGGTGGCAGTGGTGAACCTGAGGGTAGCAGTGGTGAACCAGAGGGTGGCAGTGGTGAGCCAGAGGGTGACAGTGATGAACCAGAGGGTGGCAGTGGTGAACCAGAGGGTGGCAGTGATGAACCAGAAGGTGGCAGTGGTGAACCAGAGGGTAGCAGTGATGAACCAGAGGGTGGCAGTGGTGAACCAGAGGGTGCTGTGATAAACCGGAGGGTTGCAGTGGTGAACCAGAGGGTGCTGTAATGAACCAGAGGGTGGCAGTGGTGAACCAGAGGGTGACAGTGATGAACCATAGGGTGGCAGTGGTGAACCAGAGGGTGGCAGTGATGAACCAGAGGGTGGCAGTGGTGAACCAGAGGGTGGCAGTGATGAACCATAGGGTGACAGTGATGAACCAGAGGGTGGCAGTTTTGAACCAGAGGGTGGCAGTGATGAAACAGAGGGTGGCAGTGGTGAACCAGAGGGGGACAGTGATGAACCAGAGGGTGGCAGTGGTGAACCAGAGGGTGGCAGTGATGAACCAGATGGTGGCAGGGGTGAACCAGAGGGTGGCAGTGGTGAACTAGAGGGTGGCAGTGATGAACCAGAGGGTGGCAGTGGTGAACCAGAGGGTGGCAGTGATGAGCCAGAGGGTGGCAGTGGTGAACCAGAGGGTGGCAGTGGTGAACCAGAGGGTGGCAGTGATGAACCAGAGGGTGGCAGTGTTGAACCAGAGGGTGACAGTGATGAACCAGAGGGTAGCAGTGGTGAACCAGAGGGTGGCAGTGGTGAGCCAGAGGGTGACAGTGATGAACCAGAGGGTGGCAGTGGTGAACCAGAGGGTGGCAGTGATGAACCAGAGGGTGGCAGTGGTGAACCAGAGGTTGGCAGTGATGAACAGATGGTGGCAGTGGTGAACCAGAGGGTGGCAGTGATGAACCAGAGGGTGGCAGTGATGAACCAGATGGTGGAATGGGTGAACCAGAGGGTGGCAGTTGTGAACCAGAGGGTGCTGTGATGACCCTGAGGGTGGCAGTGGTGAACCAGAGGGTGACAGTGATGAACCAGAGGGTGGCAGTGGTGAACCAGAGGGTGGCAGTGATGAACCAGAGGGTGGCAGTGGTGAACCATAGGGTGACAGTGATGAACCACACGGTATTGTGATGAACCAGAGGGTGGCAGTGGTGAACCAGAGGGTGGCAGTGGTGAACCAGAGGGTGCTGTGATGAACCAGAGGGTGGCAGTGATGAACCAGAGGGTGGCAGTGATGAACCAGAGGGTGATGGTGATGAACCAGAGGGTGGCAGTGGTGAACCAGAGGGTGGCATTGATTAACCGGAGGGTGGCAGTGGTGAACCAGAGGGTGGCAGTGATGAACCAGAGGGTGACAGTGATGAACCAGAGGGTGGCAGTGGTGAACCAGAGGGTGGCAGTGGTGAACCAGAGGGTGGCAGTGATGAACCAGAGGGTGGCAGTGGTGAACCCAAGGGTAGCAGTGGTGAACCAGAGGTTGGCAGTGATGAACCAGAGGGTGCTGTGATTAACCAGAGGGTGGCAGTGGTGAACCAAAGGGTGCCATGATGAACCAGAGGGTGGCAGTGGTAAACCAGAGGGTGTCAGTGATGAACCAGAGGGTGGCAGTGGTGAACCAGAGGGTGACAATGATGAATCAGAGGGTGGCAGTGATGAACCAGAGGGTGGCAGTGGTGAACCAGAGGGTGGCAGTGATGAACCAGAGGGTGGCAGTGTTGAACCAGAGGGTGTCAGTGATGAACCAGATGGTGTCAGGGGTGAACCAGAGGGTGGCAGTGATGTACCAGAGGGTGACAGCGATGAATTAGACGGTGGCAGTGGTGAACCAGAAGGTGGCAGTGATGAACCAGAGGGTGACAGTGATGTACCTGAGGGTGGCAGTGGTGAACCAGAGAGTGCTGTGATGAACCAGAGGGTGGCAGTGGTGAACCAGAGGGTGACAGTGATGAACCAGAGGGTGGCAGTGGTGAACCAGAAGGTGGAAGTGATGAACCAGAGGGTGACAGTGATGAACCAGAGGGTGGCAGTGGTGAAGCAGAGAGTGCTGTGATGAACCAGAGGGTGGCAGTGGTGAACCAGAGGCTGACAGTGATGAACCAGAGGGTGGCAGTGATTAACCAGAGGGTGGCAGTGGTGAACCAGAGGGTGGCAGTGATGAACCAGAGGGTGGCAGTGGTGAACCAGAGGGTGGCAGTGATGAACCAGATGGTGGCAGGGGTGAACCAGATGGTGGCAGTGATGTACCAGAGGGTGACAGCGATGAACCAGACAGTGGCAGTGGTGTACCAGAAGGTGGCAGTGATGAACTAGAGGGTGACAGTGGTGAACCAGAGGGTGACAGTGATAAACCAGAGGCTGACAGTGATGAACCAGAGGGTGGCAGTGATGAACCAGAGGGTGGCAGTGGTGAACCAGAGGGAGGCAGTGATGAACCAGAGGGTGGCAGTGGTGAACCAGAGGGTGGCAGTGATGAACCAGATGGTGGCAGGGGTGAACCAGATGGTGGCAGTGATGTACCAGAGGGTGGCAGTGATGAACCAGAGGGTGGCAGTGGTGAACCAGAGAGTGGCAGTGATGAACCAGAGGGTGGCAGTGGTGAACCAGAGGGTGACAGTGATGAACCAGAGGGTGGCAGTGGTGAACCAGAGGGTGGCAGTGATGAACCATAGGGTGACAGTGATGAACCAGCTCGTGGCAGTTATGAACCAGAGGGTGGCAGTGATGAACCAGAGGGTCGCAGTGGTGAACCAGAGGGTGACAGTGATGAACCAGAGGGTGGCAGTGGTGAACCAGAGGGTGGCAGTGATGAACCGGAGGGTGGCAGTGGTGAAAAAGAGGGTGCTGTAATGAAGCAGAGGGTGGCAGTGATGAACCAGAGGGTGACCGTGATGAACCAGAGGGTGGCAGTGATGAACCAGAGGGTGGCAGTGGTGAACCAGAGGGTGGCAGTGATGAACCAGAGGGTGGCAGTGGTGAACCAGAGGGTAGCAGTGATGAACCAGAGGGTGGCAGTGGTGAACCAGAGGGTGCTGTGATAAACCGGAGGGTTGCAGTGGTGAACCAGAGGGTGCTGTAATGAACCAGAGGGTGGCACTGGTGAACCAGAGGGTGACAGTGATGAACCAGAGGGTGGCAGTGGTGAACCAGAGGGTGGCAGTGATGAACCAGAGGGTGGCAGTGGTGAACCAGAGGGTGGCAGTGATGAACCATAGGGTGACAGTGATGAACTAGAGGGTGGCAGTTTTGAACCAGAGGGTGGCAGTGATGAAACAGAGGGTGGCAGTGGTGAACCAGAGGGGGACAGTGATGAACCAGAGGGTGGCAGTGGTGAACCAGAGGGTGGCAGTGATGAACCAGATGGTGGCAGGGGTGAACCAGAGGGTGGCAGTGGTGAACTAGAGGGTGGCAGTGATGAACCAGAGGGTGGCAGTGGTGAACCAGAGGGTGGCAGTGATGAGCCAGAGGGTGGCAGTGGTGAACCAGAGGGTGGCAGTGATGAACCAGAGGGTGGCAGTGGTGAACCAGAGGGTGACAGTGATGAACCAGAGGGTGGCAGTGGTGAACCTGAGGGTAGCAGTGGTGAACCAGAGGGTGGCAGTGGTGAGCCAGAGGGTGACAGTGATGAACCAGAGGGTGGCAGTGGTGAACCAGAGGGTGGCAGTGATGAACCAGAGGGTGGCAGTGGTGAACCAGAGGGTGGCAGTGATGAACAGACGGTGGCAGTGGTGAACCAGAGGGTGGCAGTGATGAACCAGAGGGTGGCAGTGATTAACCAGATGGTGGAATGGGTGAACCAGAGGGTGGCAGTTGTGAACCAGAGGGTGCTGTGATGACCCTGAGGGTGGCAGTGGTGAACCAGAGGGTGGCAGTGGTGAACCAGAGGGTGCTGTGATGAACCAGAGGGTGGCAGTGATGAACCAGATGGTGGCAGTGATGAACCAGAGGATGATGGTGATGAACCAGAGGGTGGCAGTGATGAACCAGAGGGTGGCAGTGGTGAACCAGAGAGTGGCAGTGGTGAACCAGAGGGTGGCATTGATTAACCGGAGGGTGGCAGTGGTGAACCAGAGGGTGGCAGTGATGAACCAGAGGGTGACAGTGATGAACCAGAGGGTGGCAGTGGTGAACCAGAGGGTGGCAGTGATGAACCAGAGGGTGGCAGTGGTGAACCAGAGGGTGGCAGTGATGAACCAGAGGGTGGCAGTGGTGAACCCAAGGGTAGCAGTGGTGAACCAGAGGTTGGCAGTGATGAACCAGAGGGTGCTGTGATAAACCAGAGGGTGGCAGTGGTGAACCAAAGGGTGCCGTGATGAACCAGAGGGTGGCAGTGGTGAACCAGAGGGTGGCAGTGGTGAACCAGAGAGTGCTGTGATGAACCAGAGGGTGGCAGTGGTGAACCAGAGGGTGACAGTGATGAACCAGAGGGTGGCAGTGGTGAACCAGAGGGTGGCAGTGATGAACCATAGGGTGACAGTGATGAACCAGCTGGTGGCAGTGATGAACCAGAGGGTGGCAGTGATGAACCAGAGGGTGGCAGTGGTGAACCAGAGGGGGACAGTGATGAACCAGAGGGTGGCAGTGGTGAACCAGTGGGTGACAGTGATGAACCAGATGGTGGCAGTGGTGAACCAGAAGGTGGCAGTGATGAACCAGAGGGTGACAGTGATGAACCAGAGGGTGGCATGGTGAACCAGAGAGTGCTGTGATGAACCAGAGGGTGGCAGTGGTGAACCAGAGGGTGACAGTGATGAACCAGAGGGTGGCAGTGATGAACCAGAGGGTGGCAGTGGTGAACCAGAGGGTGGCAGTGATGAACCAGAGGGTGGCAGTGGTGAACCAGAGGGTGGCAGTGATGAACCAGAGGGTGGCAGTGATGAACCAGATGGTGGCAGGGGTGAACCAGATGGTGACAGTGATGTACCAGAGGGTGGCAGTGATGAAGCAGAGGGTGGCAGTGGTGAACCAGAGAGTGGCAGTGATGAACCAGAGGGTGGCAGTGGTGAACCAGAGGGTGACAGTGATGAACCAGAGGGTGGCAGTGGTGAACCAGAGGGTGGCAGTGATGAACCATAGGGTGACAGTGATGAACCAGCTCGTGGCAGTTATGAACCAGAGGGTGGCAGTGATGAACCAGAGGGTCGCAGTGGTGAACCAGGGGGTGACAGTGATGAACCAGAGGGTGGCAGTGGTGAACCAGAGGGTGGCAGTGATGAACCAGAGGGTGGCAGTGGTGAAAAAGAGGGTGCTGTAATTAAGCAGAGGGTGGCAGTGATGAACCAGAGGGTGACCGTGATGAACCAGAGGGTGGCAGTGATGAACCAGAGGGTGGCAGTGGTGAACCAGAGGGTGGCAGTGATGAACCAGAGGGTGGCAGTGGTGAACCAGAGGGTAGCAGTGATGAACCAGAGGGTGGCAGTGGTGAACCAGAGGGTGCTGTGATAAACCGGAGGGCTGCAGTGGTGAACCAGAGGGTGCTGTAATGAACCAGAGGGTGGCAGTGGTGAACCAGAGGGTGACAGTGATGAACCAGAGGGTGGCAGTGGTGAACCAGAGGGTGGCAGTGATGAACCAGAGGGTGGCAGTGGTGAACCAGAGGGTGGCAGTGATGAACCATAGGGTGACAGTGATGAACTAGAGGGTGGCAGTTTTGAACCAGAGGGTGGCAGTGATGAAACAGAGGGTGGCAGTGGTGAACCAGAGGGGGACAGTGATGAACCAGAGGGTGGCAGTGGTGAACCAGAGGGTGGCGGTGATGAACCAGATGGTGGCAGGGGTGATCCAGAGGGTGGCAGTGGTGAACTAGAGGGTGGCAGTGATGAACCAGAGGGTGGCAGTGGTGAACCAGAGGGTGGCAGTGATGAGCCAGAGGGTGGCAGTGGTGAACCAGAGGGTGGCAGTGATGAACCAGAGGGTGGCAGTGGTGAACCAGAGGGTGGCAGTGATGAACCAGAGGGTGGCAGTGGTGAACCAGAGGGTGGCAGTGATGAACAGACAGTGGCAGTGGTGAACCAGAGGGTGGCAGTGATGAACCAGAGGGTGGCAGTGATAAACCAGATGGTGGAATGGGTGAACCAGAGGGTGGCAGTTGTGAACCAGAGGGTGCTGTGATGACCCTGAGGGTGGCAGTGGTGAACCAGAGGGTGACAGTGATGAACCAGAGGGTGGCAGTGGTGAACCAGAGGGTGGCAGTGATGAACCAGAGGGTGGCAGTGGTGAACCAGAGGGTGGCAGTGATGAACCATAGTGTGACAGTGATGAACCACACGGTATTGTGATGAACCAGAGGGTGGCAGTGGTGAACCAGAGGGTGGCAGTGGTGAACAAGAGGGTGCTGTGATGAACCAGAGGGTGGTAGTGATGAACCAGATGGTGGCAGTGATGAACCAGAGGATGATGGTGATGAACCAGAGGGTGGCAGTGATGAACCAGAGGGTGGCAGTGGTGAACCAGAGGGTGGCAGTGGTGAACAAGAGGGTGCTGTGATGAACCAGAGGGTGGCAGTGATGAACCAGATGGTGGCAGTGATGAACCAGAGGATGATGGTGATGAACCAGAGGGTGGCAGTGATGAACCAGAGGGTGGCAGTGGTGAACCAGAGGGTGGCAGTGGTGAACCAGAGGGTGGCATTGATTAACCAGAGGGTGGCAGTGGTGAACCAGAGGGTGGCAGTGGTGAACCAGAGGGTGGCAGTGATGAACCAGAGGGTGGCAGTGGTGAACCAGAGGGTGGCAGTGATGAACCAGAGGGTGGCAGTGGTGAACCCAAGGGTAGCAGTGGTGAACCAGAGGTTGGCAGTGATGAACCAGAGGGTGCTGTGATAAACCAGAGGGTGGCAGTGGTGAACCAAAGGGTGCCGTGATGAACCAGAGGGTGGCAGTGGTGAACCAGAGGGTGGCAGTGATGAACCAGAGGGTGGCAGTGGTGAACCAGAGGGTGACAGTGATGAACCAGAGGGTGGCAGTGATGTACCAGAGGGTGGCAGTGGTGAACCAGAGGGTGGCAGTGATGAACCAGAGGGTGGCAGTGGTGAACCAGAGGGTGTCAGTGATGAACCAGATGGTGGCAGGGGTGAACCAGAGGGTGGCAGTGATGTACCAGAGGGTGACAGCGATGAATTAGACGGTGGCAGTGGTGAACCAGAAGGTGGCAGTGATGAACCAGAGGGTGACAGTGATGTACCTGAGGGTGGCAGTGGTGAACCAGAGAGTGCTGTGATGAACCAGAGGGTGGCAGTGGTGAACCAGAGGGTGACAGTGATGAACCAGAGGGTGGCAGTGGTGAACCAGAGGGTGGCAGTGATGAACCATAGGGTGACAGTGATGAACCAGCTGGTGGCAGTGAAGAACCAGAGGGTGGCAGTGATGAACCAGAGGGTGGCAGTGGTGAACCAGAGGGGGACAGTGATGAACCAGAGGGTGGCAGTGGTGAACCAGAGGGTGACAGTGATGAACCAGATGGTGGCAGTGGTGAACCAGAAGGTGGCAGTGATGAACCAGAGGGTGACAGTGATGAACCAGAGGGTGGCAGTGGTGAACCAGAGAGTGCTGTGATGAACCAGAGGGTGGCAGTGGTGAACCAGAGGGTGACAGTGATGAACCAGAGGGTGGCAGTGATGAACCAGAGGGTGGCAGTGGTGAACCAGAGGGTGACAGTGATGAACCAGAGGGTGGCAGTGGTGAACCAGAGGGTGGCAGTGATGAACCAGATGGTGGCAGGGGTGAACCAGAGGGTGGCAGTGATGTACCAGATGGTGACAGCGATGAACCAGATGGTGGCAGTGGTGAACCAGAAGGTGGCAGTGATGAACCAGAGGGTGACAGTGATGTACCTGAGGGTGGCAGTGGTGAACCAGAGAGTGCTGTGATGAACCAGAGGGTGGCAGTGGTGAACCAGAGGGTGACAGTGATGAACCAGAGGGTGGCAGTGGTGAACCAGAGGGTGGCAGTGATGAACCATAGGGTGACAGTGATGAACCAGCTGGTGGCAGTGATGAACCAGAGGGTGGCAGTGATGAACCAGAGGGTGGCAGTGGTGAACCAGAGGGTGACAGTGATGAACCAGAGGGTGGCAGTGGTGAACCAGACGGGGCAGTGATGAACCAGAGGGTTGCAGTGGTGAACCAGAGGGTGGCAGTGATGAACCATAGGGTGACAGTGATGACCCAGAGGGTGGCAGTTTTGAACCAGAGGGTGGCAGTGATGAAACAAAGGGTGGCAGTGGTGAACCAGAGGGGGGCAGTGATGAACCAGAGGGTGGCAGTGGTGAACCAGAGGGTGGCAGTGATGAACCAGAGGGTAGCAGTGGTGAACCAGAGGGTGGCAGTGATGAAACAGAGGGTGGCAGTGGTGAACCAGAGGGTGGCAGTGATGAACCAGAGGATGGCAGTGGTGAACAAGAGGGTGGCAGTAATGAACCATATTGTGGCAGTGATGAACCACATGGTGGCAGTGGTGAACCAGAGGGTGACAGTGATGAACCAGAGGGTGGCAGTGATGAACCAGAGGGTGGCAGTGGTGAACCAGAGGGATGCAGTGATGAACCAGAGGGTGGCAGTGGTGAACCAGAGGGTAGCAGTGATGAACCAGAGGGTGGCAGTGGTGAACCAGAGGGTGCTGTGATAAACCGGAGGGTTGCAGTGGTGAACCAGAGGGTGCTGTAATGAACCAGAGGGTGGCAGTGGTGAACCAGAGGGTGACAGTGATGAACCAGAGGGTGCCAGTGGTGAACCAGAGGGTGGCAGTGATGAACCAGAGGGTGGCAGTGGTGAACCAGAGGGTGGCAGTGATGAACCATAGGGTGACAGTGATGAAACAGAGGGTGGCAGTTTTGAACCAGAGGGTGGCAGTGATGAAACAGAGGGTGGCAGTGGTGAACCAGAGGGGGGACAGTGATGAACCAGAGGGTGGCAGTGGTGAACCAGAGTGTGGCAGTGATGAACCAGAGGGTGGCAGTGGTGAACCAGAGGGTGGCAGTGATGAACCAGAGGGTGGCAGTGGTGAACCAGAGGGTGGCAGTGATGAACCAGAGGATGGCAGTGGTGAACAAGAGGGTGGCAGTGATGAACCAGAGGGTGACAGTGATGAACCAGAGGGTGGCAGTGATGAACCAGAGGGTGGCAGTGGTGAACCAGAGGGTGACAGTGATGAACCAGAGGGTGGCAGTGGTGAACCAGAGGGTGGCAGTGATGAACCAGAGGGTGGCAGTGGTGAACCAGAGGGTGGCAGTGATGAACAGAGGGTGGCAGTGGTGAACCAGAGGGTGGCAGTGATGAACCAGAGGGTGGCAGTGATGAACCAGATGGTGGAATGGGTGAACCAGAGGGTGGCAGTTGTGAACCAGAGGATGCTGATCAGAATGGCTTTGTACCAACACGCGCAGCAGAGCTATCTTGGACATCTGAAGGATTCTGTGGGTCCTGTGCCAAACGTATTTCTGCATCCATTTATTTATTTATTTATTTATTTTTTGCACTTATACTGCGCAACGGCTACCCTAAAAAGGTTTCCCGGCGCATCTATACTGTTTGCAGGTGGAAAGGTCTTATTTATCGAATAACCAAGTTTTTAGCAACTTTCGGAAACTGGGATAATTAGGTTCATTCCTCAGTGAAATGGGAAGAGAATTCCAGAGGGACGGGCCTAAGTAGGCAAAAGACATTCCTCCTATGCGAGTACGCTTAAATTTAGGGACACTGGGCCTAATGGAACAAGGGATAGCAATCTCAAAAGGGATGAGGAAATGATCTGACCAAATAACCGGAATAGGGGAAGCTGTCAGAATATTTGGCAAGTTAGAACAGATCAAATCTAGAGTATGTTCCGCTTTATGCGTAGGTAGGGCTATTTTTTTAGCAAGATTGCAGGCCGCCAGCGTAGAGACTAAGTTTTTGCTGTGCAGACAAGATTCCTCATTTACATGGAGATTAAAGTCCCCTAAAGCCGTGAAGTTGGCATAGCGTGTGCTAAGCTGAATGATATAATCCGCCAGAGCCGGCAGATGTGAGGTGTTGGAATGGGGGGGGCGGTAGATTAGAATTCCCGAACAGGATATGGACGGGGTGATTTGAACACTAAAAGGCAGTCCTTCTATGCAGTCAATCTGGTCATAAAGAGGGAAGGTAACCGTCCATTTGGATTTGTGGATTAAGGCAATGCCCCCCCCCCTGTTTACCATTGGGTCTGTTGGCACAAATGATACTGTAGCCCTCCGAAAGGGCAAGAGTGATAATGGGATTCGTAGTGTCATTCAGCCAAGTTTCTGGTAAGAAAAGCAGATCCCAATTGTTGTCCCGGAGGGACTGCCAGATGTCAATGGCATGTTTGCCCAGTGATCTGCAGTTGACCAGCGCTGCTCTAAGGGTCAAAGAGGGACATGCTCCACAAGTGGAGGCGGGACTCTGAGCGCGGGCCAGACTTTTAGTTAGAACAGAAGATGGGAAGGAGAAGTGGCAAACTCCACAAATGTATTCCTGGCTCCAAGCGTCGGGTATAGGCCAGGGGCAGGC
The DNA here is from genome assembly GCF_964261635.1 of Lissotriton helveticus. Lineage (NCBI taxonomy): Eukaryota > Metazoa > Chordata > Amphibia > Caudata > Salamandridae > Lissotriton > Lissotriton helveticus. Next base: position 451,054,717 of record NC_136061.1, read on the forward strand.
CGAACATGGTGAAGGTCTCAGGGACATCAGCTCAGTACGAGTGTATGTCGCGGTGGTATTGCTGGTGAGTCGGGCAGGGGGACCGGCCCCGGCCGCGTCATGGTCGCGGACGGGCGCAGACGGGCTCGCTGACGGCGCGCCCGCTGCGCTCGTCCGCTGCGCGTCCGAGAGATGCACATATTTTATAGGCGAGGGAAGCGGCTTTGGGGGGCGTGGCCTTGAAAAGGGGCGTGGCCTCGGTCCTCGCCGAGATGACGGCGTGGAGAAATTGTAGGTGGTGGGGGCTGCAGCAGCGCTAAATCCGTTGCGTGGGACCAACCAGAGGTGTCAGAAGGCAAGTGCACACAAGATAAAGTGACAGTTTCACACAAGCAAGTTATTTTTAAAAACGCTAAAATTGCTCTCGGCTTCCGCCTCAAGAGCGCGATCTGTCAAGGAGCCTGGCGCTTGTATTCAGCGCTTTATAATGCGGTGGCGGGGGGCGTGGCCTCAAAAAGGGGCGTGGCCTCGGTCCTCGCCGAGATGACGGCGTGGAGAAATTGTAGGTGATGGGGGCCGCAGCAGCGCTAAATCCGTTGCGTGGGATCAACCAGAGGTGTCAGAAGGCAAGTGCACACAAGCTAAAGTGACAGTTTCACACAAGCAAGTTATTTTTAAAAACGCTAAAATTGCTCTCGGCTTCCGCCTCAAGAGCGCGATCTGTCAAGGAGCCTGGCGCTTGTATTCAGCGCTTTATAATGCGGTGGCGGGGGGCGTGGCCTCAAAAAGGGGCGTGGCCTCGGTCCTCGCCGAGATGACGGCGTGGAGAAATTGTAGGTGGTGGGGGCCGCAGCAGCGCTAAATCCGTTGCGTGGGATCAACCAGAGGTGTCAGAAGGCAAGTGCACACAAGCTAAAGTGACAGTTTCACACAAGCAAGTTATTTTTAAAAACTCTAAAATTGCTCTCGGCTTCCGCCTCAAGAGCGCGATCTATCAAGGAGCCTGGCGCTTGTATTCAGCGCTTTATAGGGCGGCGGCGGGGGGCGTGGCCTTGAAAAGGGCCGTGGCCTCGGTCCTCGCCGAGACGACGGCGTGGAGAAATTGTAGGTGGTGGGGGCCGCAGCAGCGCTAAATCCGTTGCGTGGGACCAACCAGAGGTGTCAGAAGGCAAGTGCACACAAGATAAAGTGACAGTTTCACACAAACAAGTTATTTTTAAAAACGCTAAAATTGCTCTCAGCTTCCGCCTCAAGAGCGCGATCTATCAAGGAGCCTGGCGCTTGTATTCAGCGCTTTATAGGGCGGCGGCGGGGGGCGTGGCCTCGAAAAGGGGCATGGCCTCGGTCCTCGCCGAGATGACGGCGTGGAGAAATTGTAGGTGGTGGGGGCCGCAGCAGCGCTAAATCCGTTGCGTGGGACCAACCAGAGGTGTCAGAAGGCAAGTGCACACAAGATAAAGTGACAGTTTCACACAAGCAAGTTATTTTTAAAAACGCTAAAATTGCTCTCGGCTTCCGCCTCAAGAGCGCGATCTGTCAAGGAGCCTGGCGCTTGTATTCAGCGCTTTATAATGCGGTGGCGGGGGGCGTGGCCTCAAAAAGGGGCGTGGCCTCGGTCCTCGCCGAGATGACGGCGTGGAGAAATTGTAGGTGGTGGGGGCCGCAGCAGCGCTAAATCCGTTGCGTGGGATCAACCAGAGGTGTCAGAAGGCAAGTGCACACAAGCTAAAGTGACAGTTTCACACAAGCAAGTTATTTTTAAAAACTCTAAAATTGCTCTCGGCTTCCGCCTCAAGAGCGCGATCTATCAAGGAGCCTGGCGCTTGTATTCAGCGCTTTATAGGGCGGCGGCGGGGGGCGTGGCCTTGAAAAGGGCCGTGGCCTCGGTCCTCGCCGAGACGACGGCGTGGAGAAATTGTAGGTGGTGGGGGCCGCAGCAGCGCTAAATCCGTTGCGTGGGACCAACCAGAGGTGTCAGAAGGCAAGTGCACACAAGATAAAGTGACAGTTTCACACAAACAAGTTATTTTTAAAAACGCTAAAATTGCTCTCAGCTTCCGCCTCAAGAGCGCGATCTATCAAGGAGCCTGGCGCTTGTATTCAGCGCTTTATAGGGCGGCGGCGGGGGGCGTGGCCTCGAAAAGGGGCATGGCCTCGGTCCTCGCCGAGATGACGGCGTGGAGAAATTGTAGGTGGTGGGGGCCGCAGCAGCGCTAAATCCGTTGCGTGGGACCAACCAGAGGTGTCAGAAGGCAAGTGCACACAAGATAAAGTGACAGTTTCACACAAGCAAGTTATTTTTAAAAACTCTAAAATTGCTCTCGGCTTCCGCCTCAAGAGCGCGATCTATCAAGGAGCCTGGCGCTTGTATTCAGCGCTTTATAGGGCGGCGGCGGGGGGCGTGGCCTTGAAAAGGGCCGTGGCCTCGGTCCTCGCCGAGACGACGGCGTGGAGAAATTGTAGGTGGTGGGGGCCGCAGCAGCGCTAAATCCGTTGCGTGGGACCAACCAGAGGTGTCAGAAGGCAAGTGCACACAAGATAAAGTGACAGTTTCACACAAACAAGTTATTTTTAAAAACGCTAAAATTGCTCTCAGCTTCCGCCTCAAGAGCGCGATCTATCAAGGAGCCTGGCGCTTGTATTCAGCGCTTTATAGGGCGGCGGCGGGGGGCTTGGCCTCGAAAAGGGGCATGGCCTCGGTCCTCGCCAAGATGACGGCGTGGAGAAATTGTAAGTGGTGGGGGCCGCAGCAGCGCTAAATCCGTTGCGTGGGACCAACCAGAGGTGTCAGAAGGCAAGTGCACACAAGATAAAGTGACAGTTTCACACAAGCAAGTTATTTTTAAAAACGCTAAAATTGCTCTCGGCTTCCGCCTCAAGAGCGCGATCTATCAAGGAGCCTGGCGCTTGTATTCAGCGCTTTATAGGGCGGCGGCGGGAGGCGTGGCCTCGAAAAGGGGCGTGGCCTCGGTCCTCGCCGAGATGACGGCGTGGAGAAATTGTAGGTGGTGGGGGCCGCAGCAGCGCTAAATCCGCTGCGTGGGACCAACCAGAGGTGTCAGAAGGCAAGTGCACACAAGATAAAGTGACAGTTTCACACAAGCAAGTTATTTTAAAAAACGCTAAAATTGCTCTCGGCTTCCGTCTCAAGAGCGCGATCTATCAAGGAGCCTGGCGCTTGTATCCAGCGCTTTATAGGGCGGCGGCGGGGGACGTGGCCTCAAAAAGGGGCGTGGCCTCGGTCCTCGCCGAGATGACGGAGTGGAGAAATTGTAGGTGGTGGGGGCCGCAGCAGCGCTAAATCCGTTGCATGAAGTGAATGTTTCAAAATACAAGAGGTGAATTGTTGAGCAAGCCAGAGACCTGAATGAAGAACAGCTGGAACTTAAAGTCCCACCCCGCAGTTGTGGGGTGCCGTCCTCAACATCGAGAGAGGGCAGTGTTGTCTCACAGCAGCCAGCAACACCATCAACCAGAACAGTGGCCACAATAGCAACAGAAGGACTGAACCCAGCCTCTGCATTTTATTGGTTTCAATTGGCAAGTCTAGTCCGGAGGCAATGGCAAAAGAGGTTTAGCAAGTGGTAGCACCAATGACCATCCACAGGATGTTCCAAGAGTATCTAGACAATCCCAAAAAGGTCTATGTGGATCAAAACCCGTTGATTTGTATGGGAAGATGCACCAATGGCCAGAGCTCAGCAGGCTGACAATAAAGTATCTGGATTGTGCTTTGCCAAGTGTGTCTACTGAGTGTGTATTTACTGCAGCTGGTGGAGTTGTAACAGAGAGGCACAGGGTCAAGACTGATTTGCACGTGGCCATGTCTGAAGTGGGGTGGCATGGTGAGCAAAATAACAATGGATTAAACCCAGATCTTTGACTGGGGGTGATTGTTTTGCCATTGTGCAACATTCCATCCATCACCTTGTGTGTTTTGCTGTTCACCTTTAGTGGGAAGGGTATGCCTAGATGTGGGTCCCTGTGCTCACAGCGCCACTGGAGTCAAGCTATCCTGGTTGAAGACGACTGATAGCCAGAAACCGGTCCTTGGATGCTTGATTCTGGTCCAGGGAAGATATGGCTTGGCAGTTCGGTCTGGACTGTTCCCATGAGGCACAGGATCAAGACTGATTTGCATATGGCCATGTCTGAACCGGGGTGGTGGGGTGAGCAAAATAACAATGGATTAAACCCAGATCTGTGACTGGGGGGTGATTGTTTTGCCATTGTGCAACATTCCGTCCATCACCTTGTTTGTTTTGCTGTTCACCCTATGTGGGAAGTGTATATCCAGACGTGGGTCCCGAGCTCACTGCGACACTGGAGTCATGCTATCCTGGCTGAAGACGGCTGATAGCCAGAAACTGGTCCTAGGATGCTTGATTCCGGTCCAGGGAAGACATGGCTTGGCAGTTTGGTCTGGACTGTTACCATGAGGCACAGGTTCAAGACAGATTTGCATATGGCCATGCGAACTGGGGGGCGTGGTAAGAAAAATAATGAAGGATTAAACCCAAATCTGTGACTGGGTGTGATTGTTTTACCATTGTGCAACATTCTCTCCATCACCTTGTGTGTTTTGCTGTAACAGAGAGAAGGACCTGCATCTCACCTCAAAATGTGGATACTATGATAAAAATGAAGCAACATTTCATACCACACAACTGCACCATGCTTTCGACCCTGCTCCCAGGCAGGTCGCTTCCCATGCTATTGCGCTGCCCCTGTCGGTATTTGCCCATTGCTCTGCTGCTGCATTGTGTTGATTTAATTTGCAATTGTACTTGTCCGCTGTGCTGTGTTCCCCATTTAACACTAAGGAGTTAGGTCCTGGGGCATGAAGTCGGCTGAACCATTAATAAATTGTGTATAGAAGTAATTGCCAACTTCACCTTACTTTTCATCCTACAATTAAGGAAAAACAAACCAAAGTTACTATATGGTCTGTTTGGTATATCTACTTGATCCCTTTTTATTTTTTATTTTCTTATTTTCAAGTATTTATTGTTTCAAAAAGACACAACAATACGAAAAACATTTTCAACATAAATTCACTAAACAAACAATTACATTCCACATTACATATATAAATACCACATAAATATACATTACATATATAGACACCATATCGGTTTTTGTCAACAATTAGATTCAATGAATGATCTCTAATTCTAATCAAAGAACAAAGGACAAAGTAAACATTTGGATACTATTATTCATCAAACAGCAACTTAATACATTTCAATTTGTCAATATCATTTAGTATGCTGCAAATAAATGCATTCCTGATTTAAATTCCGACGCGTTTCAAACCCTTTCTGTCACTTTATGGGTTCTCATCAGGCTCTGTCTCTTTTGTTTGTCTACAGGATATATGTAAAACAAAAAGAGGAAATTCTATTTTAGTATTCGGGTATATTTCTTAGCATTTACCCCTATTCGCTCCTCCATTCGTACATGGCACTACTTGTACCTGAATTCCAGCTTGTCGCCGGTAGTCTGCTTTACACTTCACTTGCTAGGTCATATGTTTCTTTATCTATAATGTAGAGTACGATTGGCAGGGAATTTATTTACATTTTAATTGGAAGCTCGGCAACTCGTTTACAAAAGCATTGCATGAAGCCTACCTTTTCTGGTCTTTATCCACGTGTATGCACCCTTATCGATAGTTTGTTTCGTAGTATATTCAAATACTATGGGCAAATGAAAAAACTTTAATTTAATGTACGTTTTTCGTCTCTTTTATTCATCCAGTTATCCTCCTATTCGGGCAACTTTTAAGACGTACCTCATCACAGTGTGGCGCATTCGTGCACGGGGTGCAGCACGTCTCGGCTAAATAGGTTTATAGAGTTGAAGGGTTGCGTTTCCCTGCAAGTTTTAAAGGGAATTCCATCACCTAAATGAACTCGTTTTACATATATATTTGACATTGTTTTCAAACGAAATGGCATACCTCCTTTCTTCAATAGCGCGGTCCCGCGCTGAGTGCTTCGTGCGTCTATGAGACGCCTGTTTTTCTTATCCTCTTCACCGCTAGTCTCCTGTGTTTACACAGAGACTGAAATTTAGTATCAGGAACACTTAGCTTAGTGTCAGCTTTCTTGGTTAAGTCGCGCATCTTACCTGCTTGTCTTGTATGCCGAGTTTGGGTCCGCTTAGTCCTTTGACATCGCAGCCATCTTTTAGTGGGTTATTTAAGGATTCGGAAACATTCGGCAAATGGGGGCCATCTTGGAACGGGCTACTTTTAAGCTTTCTAAGTTGGCTAGTGTGTTGTTTTATTTAAACCCACGATTATTACCAACTATCAGTTTGTTACATTTATATCTTTTTTTGAAAAGCCCCTTTTGAAATGTTTTAGCTGTCATTACATGATGCCGAGTGTTTATTTTAAATGCGTGGATACCAATTTTCAGCTGTTAATCCCTGATATTAATAAAACAGGCAAACATTAATCAAAGTCGAGAAACTTCTGACAGTGTATTAAATCCAGTTAGGGCACTATTAAATTTTAGGTTTATGCTTCTTTATGCAGAAGTAACTTTTCTGTATCAATGGGACCTTTTGATTGGTTTACAGTGTACAAGACCACCCATCTGAAATCTGTCTCCCCATGTTGCTTGTCAATAAAGTGTCCAACCATAGGGGCTGATACCACATTATTTTTGATGCGGGACCTGTGTTGTGTTATTCTCACGTTTATTTGCTGATTAGTCTTCCCAATGTAAGATGCGCGACTTAACTAAGAAAGCTGACACTAAACTAAGTGTTCCTGATACTAAATTTTAGTCTCTGTGTAAACACATGAGACTAGCGGTGAAGAGGATAAGAAAAACAGGCGTCTCATAGACGCACGAAGCACTCAGCGCGGGACCGCGCTATTGAAGAAAGGAGGTATGCCATTTCGTTTGAAAACAATGTCAAATATATATGTAAAACGAGTTCATTTAGGTGATGGAATTCCCTTTAAAACCTACAGGGAAACGCAACCCTTCAACTCTATAAACCTATTTAGCCGAGACGTGCTGCACCCCGCGCACGAATGCGCCACACTGTGATAAGGTACGTCTTAAAAGTTGCCCGAATAGGAGGATAACTGGATGAATAAAAGAGACAAAAAACATACATTAAATTAAAGTTTTTTCATTTGCCCATAGTATTTGAATATACTACGAAACAAACTATCGATAAGGGTGCATACACGTGGATAAAGACCAGAAAAGGTAGGCTTCATGCAATGCTTTTGTAAACGAGTTGCCGAGCTTCCAATTAAAATGTAAATAAATTCCCTGACAATCGTACTCTACATTATAGATAAAGAAACATATGAGCTAGCAAGTGAAGTGTAAAGCAGACTACCGGCGACAAGCTGGAATTCAGGTACAAGTAGTGCCATGTACGAATGGAGGAGCGAATAGGGGTAAACGCTAAGAAATATACCCGAATACTAAAATAGAATTTCCTCTTTTTGTTTTACATATATCCTGTAGACAAACAAAAGAGACAGAGCCCTGATGAGAACCCATAAAGTGACAGAATGGGTTTGAAACGCGTCGGCATTTAAATCAGGAATGCATTTATTTGCAGCATACTAAATGATATTGACAAATTGAAATGTATTAAGTTGCTGTTTGACGAATAATAGTATCCAAATGTTTACTTTGTCCTTTGTTCTTTGATAAGAGTTTGAGAACATTCATTGAATCTAACAAAAAACAATATGGTGTCTATATATGTAATGTATAGTTATGTGGTATTTATATATGTAATGTGGAATGTAATTGTTTGTTTAGTGAATTTATGTTGAAAATGTTTTTCGTATTGTTGTGTCTTTTTCAAACAAAAAATACTTGAAAATAAGAAAATAAAAAATAAAAAGGTATCAAGTAGATATACCAAACAGACCATGTAGTAACTTTGGTTTGTTTTTCCTTAATTGTAAGGTGAAAAGTAAGGTGAAGTTGGCAATTACTTCTTTACACAAAGTATTCTCCATTTAAACCTACTTCCTCCCCTCTTGTAATTTTCTAAATCTCTCTGTGCGCTGTCTCTGCCTCCTTTTTTTCCCGCCGTCCTCACCCGCTCGTTCCTTCCGGTGCATCCCTGCGGCCCCGCCATCTTTGCTGCCCATTTGCCCCGCCGCTCCCGCCTCCCAGCTGCTCCCCCCTCCCAACTCCACTGATATGGAGGCTGTGCAGTGACCGCGCAACGGACGCACGCAGCGGGCACGCCAAAGGCACGCTTAAGGCAAGCCCATCTGTGCCCATCCGCGCCTGGACCGCACCCAGCACCAGGACGCCTGGAGCCCGCGAACACCACGACACCTGCCTCTGCTACAACTCCAGCACCCTCCATGCACTCAACATCGGACGACCAGGCACCTGCTGCCTGGCCGCCCTGAAGTGCACCCAAGGAACATTCTCCTGCCGGAACTGCAGCTTTACCAGCATCTGGCCCGCCAACCCACCTACCAAAGAACCCAACTACCTCAGATGCATCCTTCTCAACACCCGCTCCGCACGCAAACACGTCGTGGAACTCTGGGACCTACTGTACTCCAACACCCCAGACGTCGCCTTCCTGAAGGAGACCTGGCTGAACCCCTGCTCGGCACACAACATCGCCATAGCCCTCCCGGAAGGCTATAAGATCACACGCAGGGACCGCACCAATGGAGTGGGAGGAGGAATTGCCATCGTCCATAGGAACACTCTCAAAGTCTCAACCAACACCAACGACACCCTCAGCACCGCCGAACACCTGCACTTCCAGATTCACACTGATCTGAACACCACCCTCAGAGGAACCCTCATCTACAGTACAGACCCCCCGGGCCCGAGCATAATTCAGCGACTCCATCACCAACCTCGTCAGCACACACACCCTTGCCTCCACGGACTACATCCTCCTCGGAACCTGAACTTCCACCTCGAGAACAACGACGACACCAACTCCACCACCCTGATTGACAACCTCGGCCTCAGACAACTCGTCACCACACCCACCCACTGAGCCGGCCACAGCCTTGACCCCAACTTCTCTGCAAGCTTCCACATCTCCTTCTACCACATCACCGAGCTCCACTAGACCAATCACCACTGCATCTACTTCACCTTACGGAAACCGACCACACACCACCGCACCCAACAGTTGCCGGGCGCTGCTGGAGCAAAGTGACCGAAGACCAGCTTTCCACCATCCATGCACGGAGCCGACTCGCAAACCCGACCAACCCCTAACACTGCCGCTCGCAGACTGTGGATCAATGATTGCGCCAACACCCTCGCCCGCTCACGTAGCCCTCCAACACCCACACAAGCAAGAAAGCCAGCTGGTTCACCGAAGACCTCCAGACCTCCAAGCGAATCTGCTGAAAACTCTGAAAAACTGGGTCCGTGAACGAACTCCGGAAAGCTACACAGCCCACAAGAACGCCAGCCGCAGACACCACCACCTCATCAGATCCGCCAAATGGACCTCCTAGACAAGAACGCACACAACAGCAAAGAGCTCTTCAACATCGTGAAGGAACTCGCCAACCCCAGCTCCAACACCAACAACATCCCACCTTAACAAGACCTGTGCGACTTGCTGGCCACCTTCTTCCATCGCAAGATCGCAGACATCCACCACAGCTTCAACACAGGCGCCACCCCGGCAACCACGGAGACCCCCGCTCCCATGACCACCACCCGCACCTGCCTCCTGCTCTCCTGGACCAACATCAACGACAACTGCACCATCAAGATCATGAACACCGTCCACTCCGGATCCCCAGAAGACCCCTGCCCACACCACATCTTCAACAAAGCCAGCAGCACCATCGCACCCCACTTCCGAAAAGCCATCAACATCTCCTTCAAGACAGCAACATTCCCGGAGAGCTGGAAGCATGCAGACATCAACGCCTTACTCAAGAAACCCAAGGCGGACCCCAAGGACCTCAAGAACTTCCGACCCATCTCACTGCTCCTGTTCCAGGCGAAGGTCATCGAAAAGGTCGTGAACTCAGACAAGACAGAGGTCCTCATCCTCGGATCCACCCCTTTGGCCTGGGACGACTCCTGGTGGCCGACTGCACTAGGAACACCCCCAACACCCACTGACTACGCACACAACCTAGGGGTCATCCTTGACTCTACCCTCTCCATGACGAAGCAGGTCAACGCTGTCTCCTCCTCCTGCTTCAACACCCTGTGCATGCTTCGCAAGATCTTCAAGTGGATCCCCACCAAAACGAGAAGGATGGTCACCCAGGCCCTCGTCAGCAGCAGACTGAACTACGAAAAAAACACTCTATGCAGGAGCCCCGTCCAAACTCCTGAAACGGCTCCAACGCATCCAGAACGCCTTCGCACGCCTGATCCTCGACATCCCTTGCCACAGCCACATCACTCCCCACCTAAAAGACCTGCACTGGCTCCCTGTCAACAAGAGGATAACGTTCAAACTCCTCACCCACGCACACAAGGCACTCCACAACACCGGACCAGCATACCTCAATAGCCGACTCAGCCTCTACACCCCCACCAGCCAGCTCCACTTTGCAGACCGCACCCTTGCCACCGTCCCCCGCATCCAGAGAGTGACCGCCGGTGGCAGATCATTATCCCACCTCGCGGCCAAGACGTGGAACACCCTCCCCATCTGCTTAGGGCAGACCGAAGACCTTTTGACCTTCAGAAGACTTCTCAAGACCTGGCTCTTCGAACAGTAGCTGCTCGCCCCCTCGTGCATTGAGACCCTCACAGGTATGTAGTGAGCTTTACAAATGCTATGATTGATTGATTGATTGACTGAAACAGAACAGAAGGAGGATGATTGGTCAGAATCAAGTGTATTAGCTGAACAACTTCTGGGTGAACCACCTGAGTTTGAGAATAAACTCTCCTTCCCAGAGTCAGTATGCCAGTGGCCCCTTAGAACTTTTTAATTATATCTCGTTGAACTTCTATTTTGCAACAAAAAAAGTATCTGGGGGAACATTATTATTTTTGCATCATCCTTATGCTGCCTTACCATGTTTTAGTCATATATATTGCCAGATTACAGTTGGTCAGACCAATGTGCATTGACAAATCCTCCACAATTCCTTCATGAAATTGGAACATTATTGGAGAATCATCAGACATAGTACTAGCAGTGATGACATAATTTAAAGGCATTTTGAACAAATATGGAATTTGCAAATGTTCAGTAGGGAAATATATATCATCCGGTACCCAGCCCCACTCTATTCCTTTCGGAACAGGAATCGCTGTAATGTTCACCAGGTACAGGTCTCTCTGCTCACGGTGTGATGATGCATTTGGTTCCACTACCAATTTCACAGGTTGTACTGCAGAGCATTCTGGGAGATGTTGTCCATTTAGATGCAAGAAAAAGACAATCACCAAACCAATGCATAGTACCAGATATAGTAATCCAGAGGTGTAACCAATGAGTAACAAAGTATGTGTTTTTCAGCCAAAGATAGAGAGCACACGCTCGTAGCTTGAAGGGAGGAGGCTGCAGCCATGGTATCTCAGGGTCAGTTGAATCCAATGAGAAGTTGTCGTAGTCCACCAAATAGTCTGACGCCTATCGGTCTATTTTTGGAAGCTTGGCAGGTTTTTTTGAACTGAGAGATCACTCAATCTGTGGCATATTTACATAGATCTTATTGTTGACGATTTCTTTATTGAAATTTGTGTCTCTGTACTACTTGACTGTACAGTTGTAGTTGTTTCAACAGGAAGAAGACATTTTTCTTGTTATTTACTGGTTCTTGTTGGAGAGAGGAATCTTCAGCTTCTATCTAAACTTTCTGAACATAGCGAGAGGAGTGCGGTGGCTACCCAGGAATCCTGATGGCCGACTGTTGACAAATAGTGTGGTTTGATCAGATCGATGGAGACAAAATGTTTGTCTCGTCAAACAGCAAGGGGCAGAAAAAGTACAGTTATTGTACTTTCAACAGCCTGGACAGTAATGGGTGTTCTGTAAGATGACCCAAATTATTTCTTGTCCACTACTTTTTCCCTGACGAAGTCCCCAATCGTCAGGATCCAGCCGGGTCGAGCCTGAACAACCTTAACTTCCCCAGTGGCGGTGCGTTTTACTTGGACGTTGCTTTGTGCATCCCGGAAATCATTGAGTTCCTGTAAAACAGCCAAACACTCTTTGATGTCAAATGGTGTGTCTGCCACAACTGTGGCAATATTGAGATCTGGGACCCACATTCTCACCCCAACCAGGATTCCATATGGAGTACGACCACCTAGGGATATTTTTGGCATGTTGTTTAGTGCCCTCTGGACCCCATACAGGTGATGGACCCAACTTGAACCTAGTACTGTCACTGACGAGGACTGCTTTTTGCCATGGTTCTTCCTCTCAACTACCTCACTTCCCTCGGAATGAAAAGGGAAGGTGTACTGCATGGTCACACTCAAACTTCCCATGGCTTCTTTGTAAGCCTCAGCGCTTAATGTCGACCCTGGTTGGAATTCAGTGTGCCAATTGCATTTGTCTCAATGAAGACTTGCAAGTCCTTGATAAAAGTTCAGGCTTCAGGCGTCTGCTGTGGCCATACCCACAGGAATATGGAGCATGAATCGACTGCCACCAAGATGTACTTGTAAGCCCCATCAGATTGTAAAGGGCTACAGTGATCCAAATAGATACAAGCCAAAGGCTTGTCTGAAATCATTGGAGGTGTCTGCGGCGGACCTGCTATGGTGGAACCCTTCATCTGCTGGCAGATATCACATTTAAGGACAAAGTCCCTGGGCTGTTTGGTAAGACCTGGCCACCAATAGTGCGGCTGTAGCAATGAAACAATAGCAATAATCCCTGTGTGTGCTGAACCCAGACCCTCATGTGCGGCTAGTATTAACCCCCATCTGCAATAAGTATTTAGTATGACTCTGTCACCCGCTCCTGGAATGTGAGCATATGGTATGTTCTGTTCATCTAACTTGTAGGAGTACTTGAGTGGAAAACCACTCAGCAAGTTTTTGTCGTTGGGTACAGCAGCGACAGCCCCCATGATGTCTCTGTCTAATCTCGTATTAAAACGAGGGATTGCAGTGACAGCAGCAGTGCAAACAGGTGCCTTTGTGGCATCATCAGCCATTCCCAGCAATATGAACGCCAACACATTAATGGCTCAATGTGCGAAGTACATGAGCCCGTGGCAAGCATTCTTTCAGCTTTGCCCCTTGTTCCCAAAGCAACTTGGTGCTTGATTGTGAAAATTTTAGAATCACAAAATCCATTCTGGCCCCAATAGGGAAGATTTTAATCATATAGCTGGCAAAGTAATATAAATTTGACACTATTAGTGTGGGGAGTGCATGATCCATATTCTGTAGTGCCAGTATTAGGGCTTTGAGTTCTGCCAGATGCGCTGTGTAGTCACCAAGGGACTTCGTGTAAGTCTTTTCCAGATAGAATTCTTCATCATGCTTGCACCCCTTTATGATAGTGCATGCTGCAGAATATCAGTGTCTTGTCCCTAAGGCAGGCTGAGCAAACTCATCTGTGTAGATGATTTAATCATATTGATTAAGGGGCATTTTTCATATGGTCGAGGATATTTTTCTTTGCATAGCAGGAATGCTTGTGTTTGTAGTGTAGAATCAAATCTGCATTCTACATCTATTGCAGTGAAACAGTTCGCCCATTGTATCTATTCAGAATGTAATGCTTTGGCATTTGGAATGATTGCTTTCATAATGGCCTCTAAGTCTGGTACTGGGGTAACCACAATTATGTGTTTTCCCTGTGCTTGTGCTCTCTCTTTCACTACAGAGCTGCTGGGAGAATTTTCTCAGTGGGTGCAAAACACATTTCAGCATTTGTGTACAAATGTGATTTACATGCAATTGGTACTGTATCATTTTCATTTGATATAGGTGGTGTTTATACTTGTGTGTTAATGTTTGAAAGCTATCATATCAGCTTGTACCAAACACAAAATATTTGGGTGTACCTGTGTCCACTGTGTGTTTGGAAAGTCTTGTCTAATCAAGTCATAGAATGGATTTAACCATTATGCGTAATCCAAAATGTATGTGCTGCCAAAATTCAAAAACCCTAAAATGGATTGCAGTCTTTTCAGAGTCATATGGAGCAACGTGCATTATTCTAAAAAATAGGTTGCCAGCCTTTTGCCTTAACTTGACAGTTTGTATCCTAAAAATAGGACATTAAGGTGGGTTATTTTTAATTTCTTGAAACAAAACTTGTTACCGAGGTGAGCAAACCCTAGAACTATGCGATCTACTCTGTCCAAGTGTTCCATTAATTCATTGTCCAATAGATATATACATCATCCACATAGGACAATCCTCCCCATCAAAATTTTGAAGTAACTCTGTCACTCTGGCTGAGAACACTCCTAAGGTTATTCTTATACCCCTGGAGCAATCTCAAAAATTGCCCTTGTGGGCCTACAACTGAAAATGCTGTCAAATACCTGCTTCCAGGTGCTATAATTTGGCAGATTCATTTGAGATATTTAGTGTTATTTGGTACGATATTCATTAGTGCGGAACTGTGTGAATTTTGTACTGTGAATGTACGAGTAGATGTGTTCAAGTGTCTGTAATCCAACACCAGGCAGTATGAATTTTCCGGCTTCATAACGGGAAACAAGGGATTATTCTTTGACAAAGTGCAATTTTCAAATACACCTTAGTATTCAATGTGTTCTAGGATTTCCCTAACTTGTTACTGAGCTACATGTGTTATGGGGTATTGTCTGTTGAGGAGTAGATTTCTGCGGGACCTCATGATGAGGTGACACGTCAGCCCATCCCACATGTATGTGGTAGAGTGCAGGAGCTAGCGCTAATGCCCACTCCTTGGCGTAAGAGTGTTTTAGTGATTCTGGAACGAGGGCCAAAAAATCCGGTTAAATTACAGTTTCTCCTTTTGAGCAATTCATTGCAAACTGGGGTGGCCAATACTGTTCAGCCAAGAGAATATCGTAACCGTATGTGAGGTTCTCCTAAAAGAGACCCTTGATTTTTCTCGGTATGTCCCCCTCCAACTGGAATTTTATTTCATATAAACGATGGGGGACTCTTACCCTGGTATCAGGTGTTTCCACCATGATATGCTCACTCAGCGCTACTGCCACCGGGTAACCCATCAGGTTCTGGTGAACGATTAAAACCTCTGCCCTGTTGCCCAGCAAGGTCACTGCCCATTCCCTGTTCAGAAGCAGAGTCCTCAGTATTCTGTGCATGCCTTATTTTAATTCCAGCTACCTTTTTCTTTCTAAATTAAGGTTTTGGAGTGTTTGATTAGTCTCCTTTTTTATTATGTAGTCTGAAGAGCGTTATGGTTCCTTTGCTTTCACGTGCTCTTCCGATCTGTGTTCTGACCATCCACCTCTCTCCTTAAGCGTTTTAGATGACTCCTGAAAGTAACGAGAGGAATGCATCTCAGTATCCTGATACCTGTTAGGCTTTCTAATGTTGTCATGGTTCCTAAAATTATATCTCATTTCAGTGGTTTCCTGTTAAGGAGACCCACCCCATAATTATGTCTTGTTTTTATTTTTTTTGTTCATTACGCCATTTCCTCTTTGAAGAATCTGGTGCTTGCTTAGAGTTATTCTTTTCAGAATTACTCGTAACTTATGGTTTCCCAGGTCTGGCGTCCAAATTATCTCTACCTTGCGTAGCATA
This sequence comes from Lissotriton helveticus, assembly GCF_964261635.1. Lineage (NCBI taxonomy): Eukaryota > Metazoa > Chordata > Amphibia > Caudata > Salamandridae > Lissotriton > Lissotriton helveticus. Next base: position 451,070,385 of record NC_136061.1, read on the forward strand.
GGTCTCTTCAATAATGTTATGCACTTCCTGCTCCTGCTGTGCAGGAGTGAACTCCCTTCAGTGCTGATATATGGCCAATGCTGCTGCCTACCCTTTTATGTTACTTATCATAATGGTTGACACTGAGACAAAATTGACCATCAGTTTAATTTCTAAGTCCAGGGCAGGTGATGCCCCATACTCATTCTGTTCCTGTTTCAGTACCTCAGGCAGAACAGCCAGTGAAGGGGTGTCATGTCTTCTGGTATAAACTGCAGAGAAGTCTGTAACCCCGAGTGGCGCAGTCTTGCAGCGGGGGAGCCATCCCTGTTGGTAAGCAAAGTCTGCATTCTGTGTTTTTCCTGTGGGCCCGTATAGGAAAACACTGCTTCAAGCTGGCTTGTTTTTTTGTGCTATCTAGATTGGAATTTGCTCCTGAGTGGCAGAAATCAGGCCCATATGGCATTCACCATTTGTGGGCTGATACCAGTAGTAGCCAATTGTGGTCTTACAGCTTCAGCAGTCAGCACAAGATTTACTGTAACTGTTCACACTATGAACTGTGTGAGATTTCTGTAAATTTAAAACATAACAACTGCAAGTAATCATTTATCTAGGTTGCATCATGGCATCATCCCTCCTAATGGTCAAGATAGTTACAGAGGTGTAAGTCTATAACTAAGCGGTATAATACACTTTCACAAGCACATAAACAGAATGCGTAAAATCTGACGGCAGCAGTGCAAAGTAAAAGTAAGACACAAAAAAACTACTCCAGGCATAAATTTCGATAAAATATAATAATTTTCCCCTTTATTTTTTTTACCAACAAGCCCACCCTCTCTACCGACAACAGACTTACCCCTCTTCCTAAACAAATAGACCCAGCCACCAAGGTACAAAAATGTGAAATGTCCAACGAATAAATGAAAACTGTCCCAACGCCCTCCCCACAATCTCCACCCAAAACAAGTCCCTCCCACCCAAAAAAATGTAAATAGGGACTAGAAGAGGTCATTGTCCAGTTGGGTCTGATCTGCTCTATCCTGTCAAGCAGGCTCTCCATAACGTCCAGTCACTGCAGGATGTGTTGTAGTAATGGTCTGTCAGAGCAGGAGGAGGCAGCAGCAGTTGTCAGCTGACGGCGGTACCGGCAATGGGATGGCCGGGAGGCCGGAGACTGAGGGGGACCTGCTGCACTGGGGCCTGACTGTAACTGAGAGGGAGCTATTTCTGCCTCTTCTTCCTCTTGGACCCCCAACCACTGGTATTTCTGCTAAATACGGTCCAGCGCCTGCCTCCTCTGCCGTCCATCAGCTGCTGGACAGTGTGCCAAGAAGACTCTGCACCAGGCTAAAAATATAGAACTAAATTTACTTTAATAAATAAAACAAGAATAGAATGCCAAAAGTCCAATAAGAGGAAGTTGAGATATTGAATTTTAACGTTTATAGTGGAAAATAGCAATAAGAAGCAAAAATCTCTATTCGGGATAACTGGTAGCGCCAGACCAGGACAAAATCAAAGGTTCGGCTCACCACGATGAAGCAAAGGCCGGGGTACCTGGATCCAGTCAGGCCTTCTGAACCAAAGTACCTTAAATACTGGTTGAAGGAGCCTTGTGTGGATCCACGTTGAAGATGCATCACGCAGCAGAGCCAAAGCATCTGTTCCAAGATGCGACATGGCTGCTGTGCTATGTCCTGATGCGTTGATGTTGAGGATCCTGTTGGCAGGGCTTGCGATGCAAATGCCGGTGTCGGGGATGGAAGGTACAGTTGATATGATGCATAGGTTTGGATGAGCAGTGAAGCTATTATGTTGACGTTTGGTGTTGTCGTCGAGGCTGCCATTGATGAGGGATGAGAGGAGCTTGCACCTCAAAAAGCATCATGTAGTGGCAGTTCCGAAGGCAATGAGTCAGTCCCAAGATGTGGGATACAGAGGCAATGTGAGTCTTTTGTGGCGGGTCCAATTCACACAACAGCGGTGATGCATCGGTTTTTCTCACAGATGCACCGGTGAGCCAAGGATTTGCGTTGGTTTTGCTTGGGGATGCATCGCTCAGCAGAGGATGCTTTGGTTCCATTGGAGAAACACCTTAGGCCTCTTTCCATGGGTCAAGGGCTAGGCTGGCACCACTTGGCAGTGAAAACTCACAGGTGGCATAGTAAAGGTGTAAAAGCAGGTTGGTTAGAAGTCTTTTATGTCTGTGAGACTTCAGATTAGGAGGTTAGCTGGCTAGCCTTAGCAGTCACTCTGTGTACAAGTGAAGCAGGCCCAGTACCCTCACCCAGGCAAGCGAGCAGAAGGCAGCTTTTGGCACAACAAGGCAAGTGTTATGCAAAACAGAAGTCCAGCAGCACAGCAGTCTTCCTGGTAGAGTCTTAAAAGGTCCAGAAGTGTACTGAAGTGGCGGTGTCAGAGGTCCAGTACTTATACTCAGTGTGGCCCTTGAACTAGGGAGACTTCAAAAACAGGCCTTTGAAGTGAACAGAGATCCTGCCCTCCCTGTCCTGGCTCCAGACTCACTACAGGGTGGTATGTAGCCTTTGTGTGGGGAGAGTACATAGCCTATTTAGGTGGACGCTGGATCCAGTTGCTCCATTCCATCCTGCCAGGATGGCCCATCGAGTCACACCTATGCTCCCATCCTGCGTAGCTGCTTAAGGGAAATTCACAAAACAAAGCCTAGCTGTCACCCATCCCAAACATGTGGTCAGAGATAGGCAGAATGTACCAAATGGCTAAAGTAAGAAAATGCAAACTTTCTAAAAGTGGTATTTTCAGAATAGTAATTTTAAATCTAACTTCACCATAAGTTTGGATTTTAAATTAGGCTTCCAGAGACACCAAACTTGAATCAATGATATCTTCCTATTTGGACATTACTCTCATAAAATGTAATGAGATAATGAGATAATCCAATTGTTTTCCTATGGGAGATATTATAAACCTTTCAGTAGCGAAAAACAAATGTAAGAGTTGTTCACTTCCAGGACATGTAAACAGTAAAAGTACATATCCTACTTTTCAAAGCCGCTGCACCCTGGCTTGTAGTTCGGTGTCTGGCAAAATGTTTATTTTGCCCACTTGAAATAACAGTTCAACTACACATACATGGTAAGAGGGCTACCTAAGGGGGTGGCACCAACAGTGCTGTAGGTCCACGTGTAGCATTTAATTTAAAGGTCCTAGAGAAGTGTAGTGCAGCTATGTTAGGGACTTATAAGTAAACTAGCTGTACCGGGCCACGCGTTGCTGTGGCTCATTCTGGTTAAATAGAAAAGAAAGAAAAGAGTAAGTATGGGCGAATGTTGCGAATTCACGGTTCGCGAATTTGCAGATTTTTTTTGTGTTCGCAAGGGTTTCTGCCAGTTCGTAAGGGTTTTTTTACCAGTTTGCAAACGCGAACTTACTTGGCGGGTCGCAACGGTCACGACCATGTTGTTTCTACGTCTGGTTCATCACAGCACCCTCTGTTTCACCACTGCCACCCTCTGGCTCACCTATGCCACCCTCTGGTTCATCACTGCCACCCTCTGGTTCATCACTGTAGATTATGGGGGGAAAAGCACACCTGCCCTGCCTCAACTGACATGAATTAATTTGGGGCTGATGGATGTGTCACTGAATTTGAGCGGGCACCTGCTTCCTTACCTGTAAGTGCTTCCTCATTAATGATGAGCTTGAACTTTTGCTTTCAATTTTGCAAAATTTGTTAGCACACCTGCCCTGCCTCAACTGACATGAATGAATTAGGGGCTGATTAATGTGTCACTGAATTTGAACTTCCAGTCTGGCACCTGCTTCCTTATTTGTAACTGCTTTCTGTTGCAGTGTAATTTTTTTTAACAGGACCTTTGTGGCATACTTGTAGCTATTCTCTGAGCCTGCTGTGAGGGTCAGAGCAGAGTCATAGAATAGTTGCAAGTAGGCAACTGAACTCTGCAGGGGCCCCTCAGGAAGCACTACAGGGAATGGTTACTAATGATGAGCTTGAATTTTGCACCTGCTGAGTGCTTGTTTTTCTGCAATTTCGCGCGATTCGCGGGGCGCGAATTTGCGCGAGATCGAATTCGGAATAAGCATGGGCGAATTTTACGAACTCGCGGTCCGCGAATTTGCGAATTTGCGAACTCGCGATCCGCAAAATTCGTGAATTAGTGCGAATTTACGAATTTGCTGTTTTTGCCAGTTCGCGAGGGTTTTGTACAAGTTCGGGAACGCGAACTTACTTGTGTGGTCGCAACGGTCGCGACCATGTTATTTCTACGTGTCCAGCCTGTTAGCGACCCTGTGGTTCATCGCGGCCACCCTCCGGTTCATCACTGCCACCCTCTGGTTCTCCAATGCCACCCTCTGGACCATCACTGTCCCCCTCTGGTTTATCACAGCACCCTCTGGTTCATCACTGCCACCCTCTGGTTGACCACTGCCATCCTCTGGTTCATCCCTGCCACCCTCTGGTTCATCACTGCCACCCTCTCGTTTGCCACTGCCACACTCTGGATCATCACTGTCCCCCTCTGGTTTATTACAGCACCCTCTGGTTCATCCCTGCCACCCTCTGGTTAATCACTGCCACCCTCTGGATCATCACTGTCCCCCTCTGGTTTATCACAGCACCCTCTGGTTCATCCCTGCCACCCTCTGGTTCATCACTGCCACCCTCTGGTTTGCCACTGCTACCCTCTGGATCATCACTGTCCCCCTCTGGTTCAAGGCTGCCACCCTCTGGTTCATCACTGCCATCCTCTGGTTCATCCCTGCCACCCTCTGGTTCATCACTGCCACCCTCTGGTTCATCACTGCCACCCTCTCGTTTGCCACTGCCACCCTCTGGATCCTCACTGTCCCCCTCTGGTTTATCACAGCACCCTCTGGTTCGTCACTGCCACCCTCTGGTTGATCACTGCCATCCTTTGGTTCATCACTGACACCCTCTTGTTTGCCACTGCCACCCTCTGGATCATCACTGTCCCCCTCTGTTTTATCACAGCACCCTCTGGTTCATCCCTGCCACCCTGTGGTTCATCACTGCCACCCTCTGGTTTGCCACTGCCACCCTCTGGATCATCACTGTCCCCCTCTGGTTCAAGGCTGCCGCCCTCTGGTTCATCACTGCCATCCTCTGGTTCATCCCTGCCACCCTCTGGTTCATCCCTGCCACCCTCTGGTTCATCACTGCGACCCTCTCATTTGCCACTGCCACCCTCTGGATCATCACTGTCCCCCTCTGGTTTATCACAGCACCCTCTGGTTCATCACTGCCACCCTCTGGTTCATCACTGCCATTCTCTGGTTCATCCCTGCCACCCTCTGGTTCATCACTGACACCCTCTCGTTTGCCACTGCCATCCTCTGGATCATCACTGTCCCCCTCTGGTTCAAGGCTGCCACCCTCTGGTTCATCACTGCCATCCTCTGGTTCATCCCTGCCACCCTCTGGTTCATCCCTGCTACCCTCTGGTTCATCACTGCCACCCTCTTGTTTGCCACTGACACCCTCTGGATCATCACTGTCCCACTCTCTCATTTGCCACTGCCACCCTCTGGATCATCACTGTCCCCCTCTGGTTTATCACAGCACCCTCTGGTTCATCACTGCCACCCTCTGGTTGATCACTGCCACCCTCTGGTTCATCAATGCCACCCTCCGGTTGATTGCTGCCATCCTCTGGTTCCTCCCTGCCACCCTTTGGTTCATCACTGCCACCCTCTGGTTTGCCACTGCCACCCTCTGGATCAGCACTGTCCCCCTCTGGTTCAAGGCTGCCACCCTCTGGTTCATCACTGCCACCCTCTGGTTTGCCACTGCCATCCTCTTGTTCACCACTGTAGATTATGGGGGAAAGCAAAGCACACCTTCCCAGCCTCAACTGAGATGAATTAATTTGGGGCTGGTTAATGTGTCACTGAATTTGTGCTTCAAGTCTGGCACCTGCTTCCTTAGCTGTAAGACCTTCCTGTTACAGTTATTTTTTTTACAGGAGCAATGTGCCATACTTGTAACTATTCTCTGACCCTGCTTTGAGGGTCAGAGCAGGGTCAGAGAATAGTTGAAAGTAGGCAACTGAACTCTGGAGGGGCCCCTCAGGAAGCATTACAGGGAATGGTTACAAATTAGTTTGAACTTTTGCACCTGCTAAGTGCTTTCAGTTTTCCAAAATTTGTTTTTCTTCCATTTCGCGAGATTTGCGGGGTGCGAAATCGAACTTGCAATCCGCAAAATCGTGCGAATTTGCTGATTTCTCTTTTTTTTGCATGTTCGGGCGTTTTTTTTCTTTTTTTTGCGGGTGTTCGGGCCGTTTTTTGCTTCTTCGCGGGCCGCTTGCAGCGCACCGACTCCGAGGTTGCCCATGAGGTCATGTACGGGCGCGGCCATCTTGTTTGCGTGACGTGTTTCCGGTTCAGGCCGCTCGTTGCGAGTTCGTGTCGTATGCGGCGCGCGATTACGTATTCGTGCGCGTTTTTGCGTGCTCGCGGGGGAAATATCGCGCGAACTTACCCACGCGGTCCTCTATGGGCGCAGCCATCTTGTTTTTCATTCGCTGCTATGGTTTTGGGCATGCTACCTCTCTATCCACCTTACATCTTTACAATCCTATGTTTTTCTGAACTTTTTTTGTTTTTTTTTTGCTTATTATCTTCTCTGCAATTTCCTACATCTATATTTTGTGTTTTTTTTAACTTTTTGTTACTTTATTACCTACTTTATTTCTTTTGCTCTCTCTCTTATTTTTTTTCACACCTATTCTTCTTTCCTTCTTCTTGTACCCAGGACCATGGCTAAGGGAGGCAAAAAGGGCAAGGGGAAGGGCCCAGCCCCACGTACCCGGCTCCCTTGCAGGCGTTGGAGGGGGGAGGAAGTGCAGCCCAGGGAGATCTTTTCTGCGGTGGAGGTGGCCGCCTTGCTGGTTTTTGTCCAGGTCCACCTCCCTAAGACCGTGGCAGCAGGTGGGCGGATTGCTTCCGGTTACGGCCTCCAGGAGCATCGCCAGCTGTGGGACACGGTGTGCCGGCGCATGCATAAGGAGTCTGGGGTCCGGCGCACCTACCACCAAGTGACGCACCGGTGGAGTGACATCTTGGACCGGGAGCATGACCTCGTCGACCTGCTTGATGTGGAGATCCCTGGGCTTGGTAAGTAGCTATTTAATAACTTTTTTTTTTCCTTCTGCTCTGTTATATTGCTAATCTATTTTTATCCTGAAGAGTACGAATGCTGCTGATTAGATTACATTGCAGGTAAATTAATGTTTAAATAGCTTCTGTTATTGCAGGTGCTCGCCTGGTTATTGGCGTTGCTACTTTGCTTACTTGTTTGCAACTTTTTAATCATTTGAGAGCATTACTACGTAATGCTAGAGACAGTAGTCTCAAGTCTAGTCCTTCTTTGTACTCCTGCTGCTGCCACTTTGAAGAGATAGTGGTGGATTGATACGTTGAGTATACTATTTATTACTTGTTCTAGGACATTTGTTAGTGGTCTGCAATCATGATGACGGACTGTGTCTGTCACGCAACGTCTCGTGCTGCTGAGTGATGGCAGTCGTAGTAGAACCTTTTTGTTGTTGATGTAGTTAGTGAATTACATAATTTTCCTATTAGACGGTCTGCGAATCCTGCAATACTGTACTACTATCCTCTAAGTTGACCAGATCAGATGCAATTGATGTTAATTTGTTTCCCCGACATAATTTTAGATTGAGTACAAAGAAATCAAATATTTCCCAAAAAACAATCATCCATGTTGTGTTTCTTTATTTCATGATCACCAGCAGAAACTCCCAGGGGCAAGGCGACGGCGACAGAGACTCCGGTGGCAGAAGTTGGACAGGAGCAGTCCCGTCCAGGCTCTTCTGCTGGCCCCAGTAAGTTGTCTTATTGTTATCTTAATACTTATACTTTCCTAACTTTTACAGCCCCTATTTATTATAAACTGGTTCCTAATAAATAATAATTCTATGTTTTACAAAATAGTCTTGTATCTTCTTCTAATGTAGACTACTTTCTACATTCTTATCCTGCCTCTACCATCACTCTCTGTGCTACTACTATTTACAAATATGAGTCGGTCTGTGTAGGTAGCTAAGCTTGCCCATTCGGCAAATGGTGTGAAACAAAACTCTGATACAGCAATAGCTCTAGGCACTGACTGTAGTCCTCTGGGTTGCCCTTGCTGTCTATTCCAGTCTTCTTAATGTAAGTGCTTTGACAATTTGCAACAACAAAATGTAATTGTTTACACCAACTAAAAGGTAGCAGTGTCCTTTTTGATTTGAGAGGAGCACATCCCATACCGCTAGTGTTTCAGGGACTATTCTGCACACAAAGAAGTATGGACAAGATGATAGGTGCAGTTCGTCTTTCGACATACCTCAGTCCTAACAGAAGTTGAACCCCCAATCCCCTGACCGACTATCTAGAATGTCTGACCAATGATTTTTACGACCCAGAAGAACAGAAGAAGACTACCTCCGAGTCCCGGCCTATCTGAGTCACTGAAACATGACTGCCAAGTGCAATAGTTCAAACCTTTCCGCTCACTCACTCTTAAACAAAAACCACACAGTGTTTGTTAGTTTTAAAGTTTTATTTTCAAATAAGAAATGAAAACACAGTACTGCTGGTGATGACTTACTAGTAGTTGGAGAATTGTCTGGCAGAAGGGCAATGTAATCTTCTTTCTGTAATGAGAAAAATGGTGCCCGTTAAGCAAGCATTCATCAGTTGTCATAAGAACAAGTGTAGCATTTAATGGAATAAGCATATAAAAGGTTAACACCCTCCCCAAAACCGTTACTTTTTTTCAATCCCAGTTATAAAAAAAGAATGTGTTATGTAACATTTTCTTCCGTTACGAGACAAAATAGGGGGTTGTGTATGGCATCTGAAAATATGACATGTTTTTCCTAGACGTCACAACATCTGACGTGGCACAGATGACAACCAGTGCCGGGGCCAGCAGTGCGGAGGGGTCCACTCAGGAAGGGGCGGAGCCAACAGGAGGAGCTGGGGGGAAGACTCAGCGGCGGCGGATGGTGGTAAGTTATTATACTCCTTACTTATTGAAATATTTTTGAGTAGCCTCGCAAAGGAGTGTATGATGTACTGTATAGTAGTACACAGTACACTAGTATAAGAACACTGTACTGTCAAGAACATTTACTAATTTAGAACTACTTTTTGGACTATCACGTAGAAGACAGTCAACCTTGACTGTTAATAGCATTAGCTGCGGTACTTCTCTGGTAACCAATGGCCCCCTCTATTTCACTTCAACTCAGCTGACCAATTTTCATTGTGATTTGTGAAGCCAAGTCATATCAGATGAAGTTTAGGGATGTGAAGAACGAAAAGTTAAAGAAGGGTGAAACGAAGGACGAGCGAGTCTTAATATTTATGACTGTAAAGAATGGTTTTGTTGAATGCAATTCAACATAAGAAGACAGCGCTTTCCAAAATATAATGAAAAGGGTGTTAGTTGGTTTTTGAAAAAAATAAATTTTGGTACATTTGAGACATCAAGCAGAATCATAGAGGTACTTTTGAAGCCTGGATGTTATCTTCTTTATCCTCCTCGTCGATAGCAGAGGTGTATGATGTAGTAGAGCAGACGCTGAGTGGAAGAAGTATGTCCAGTGGCAGTGCCACCCCTATAGAAAAGTTAAACATTCAGATCCCCACTTGCATGTACTGCTTAAAGTACTGCGAGTCTGCATCATCATGGCCTGTGTCTGTATTTCTTGGGTGAAAGCATAGTGAGCTGCCATTATGGCGGCGAGCACAAGTTCACGTACCAGTGATTTCTTTTGCAACCCATGAGAAAAAAGTAAAAAAAGGCCTTTTTTTGAGTACTCTCTGACTATGTAAGTAGTAGTGAGTCCACCCATAGTGATGCTAGTGGAATTCCTGAAACTCCCAGTAATGTCACAGGCTTACAGAGACGGCGGAAAGATACATGCCAAAATGTTATACTGTTACAACAGGTATCTGTGCACACGTCGCCTTTTACAGACTAAATGCTGTAGGTAATCAAACAATAAATCAAGAGGGGAAGGATCACTTTTCCTGCATAACCAGGAGTATGCAGGTTGGTGTGGGGTGTCTCCCAAATAAAAGACCCTCATGCACGTGTAATTTGGGTTCTCGTAGCGGTATATGTTGTCTCCCTGCTCTCATTGACACGTGTGTGCATAATCATTGGGTCAGTGTTTTATGCACCCTCCGCCAGAAGGAATTTTCCCTTGGTTAAAACAGTAGTGATCGTGAATGGTGGGTGATAGGTGCTCAAGGGAAGTACTCTAAAATACACGAAGTGACAGACTAAAACTTTAATTGGTCTGGGTTTGAGTAAACTCAAGGAGTAGGTTTCTGGTGTGCAGCTACGGAATCATAAGGAATTCAAGCGCACTGTTTTTAGTGAGGTTAAAATGCGGTCGACATGTTTTAGCCCAGTTCGCCTATGTAGGTCAGTGGGCTTTCTTCAGGACCAGTGCAGGATAGTGAATAAAGTGAAAAGATAGAAAAGGTTTTGACCTGTTTCTTTAGTTGGTGGTAGGTCGCATTGTACCTGTACATCAAAAGCAATTACATACAAAACAAGGGGAGGGGGTAGGGGGAAGACACACTTTAGGTACTCATGGTACAGTTATCAAAATCGCTCAGATTTTGTAAAACACCTAAAAAATGGCAATACTTTATCCAGATTCGTACTTATGTGGGGTGTCAACTCTCTCATTCTCATGCTTCTGTGAGTTGTTATATGCCGTGAGCAAGAGTAATCAGAGTCGGTGCGTTTCAGTGCTGGTTCGTTATTGAGGTAGATGCCGCTTTCATTCTAGTGGATTCTATAGATACCGCGTGGATAGGTGTTATTATTACCCTTTTAGCTCACTCGATTTAAAACAATCTTTACAAATGCAGGGTGTTGCTCTTTTGCATATTGTGCTTGGTGTAGGGTGACATCGCTTAGTCTTAAAAAGTGGGAATGGCATGCCGTTTATAGGTAGGTGGGAAAGGCAGGCTCGTTTTCTACAATGTAGATGTTTTCAGGTAAAAACGGCAAATGCGGCGACTTTTGGGCAACGTACCTATTGAAGTGACTGATGACACTTCATCGGGTTGGCGACAATGTAGGGAATGGCTCACTACGGGAAACAGTAATAACAGCAAAAGAGCAACACCCTGCATGTGTAAAGATTGTTTTAAAACGAGTGAACTAAAAGGGTAATAATGACACCTATCCACACTGTATCTATAGAATCCACTAGAATGAAAGCGGCATCTACCTCAATAACGAACCAGCATCTGGATAAAGTATTGCCATTTTTTAGGTGTTTTATAAAATCTGAGCGATTTTGATAACTGTACCATGAGTACCTAAAGTGAGTCTTCCCCCTACCCCCTCCCCTTGTTTTGTATGTAATTGTTTTTGATTTACAGGTACAATGCGACCTACCACCAACTGAAGAAACAGGTCAAAACCTTTTCTATCTTTTCACTTTATTCACTATCCTGCACTGGTCCTGAAGAAAGCCCACTGACCTACATAGGCGAACAGGGCTGAAACATGTTGACCGCATTTTAACCTCACTAAAAACAGTGCGCTTGAATTCCTTATGATTCCGTAGCTGCACACCAGAAACCTACTCCTTGAGTTTACTCGAACCCAGACCAATTAAAGTTTCAGTCTGTCACTTCGTGTATTTTAGAGTACTTCCCTTGAGCACCTATCACCCACCATTCACGATCACTACTGTTTTAACCAAGGGAAAATTCCTCCTGGCGGAGGGTGCATAAAACACTGACCCAATGATTATGCACACACGTGTCAATGAGAGCGGGGAGACAACATATACCGCTACGAGAACCCAAATTACACGTGCATGAGGGTCTTTATTTGGGAGACACCCCACACCAACCTGCATACCCCTGGTTATGCAGAACAAGTGATCCTTCCCCTCTTGATTTATTGATTATTCCTAAGGAGACTGAATGGATCAGTACTCTTCCTCCCCTTATTGATTGATTGTAGGTAATCAAACAACACAACCAATAGACAAACAATGTGGAAGTAGTCTTGATAGAAGTGTTTCTTCAATTCAGATTTTATCCACCACGCCCAGCCAACACGTGTTTTGTCAGGGCTAGTAGCCCGCGACTTCATCAGGGCTCCCGCGGGCAGCGGTTCCAAAGCTATTGCCACAATGGCTAGGTGCTCTCCACCGCTTCCAATTCTGACCCGGCTACCGGGTAGTGTTCTCGCTGATTCGTCTCAGCCGTCTCAGCTTTACAGCGTCTCCGCATGTAAACTGTAAATGACTTCCGCATTTACACGCGGAGACGCTGGAAAGCAGTACGTCTTAACCTGCTGCTCACACGGATACTCCTATGGTGTTTCGCATCTTTGGTATTAACCATCACACGGACAGCTGAGACGAATCAGCTAGAACCTCAAAAGTACCCGGTAGCCGGGTCGGAATTAGAACCGGCTGAGAGCACCTAGCCATTGTGGCAATAGCTTTGGAACCGCTGCCCGCGGGAGCCCTGATGAAGTAGTCGCGGGCTACTAGCCCTGACGAAACACGTGTTGGCTGGGCGTGGTGGATAAAATCTGAATTGAAGAAAAACTTCTATCAAGACTACTTCCACATTTTTGTCTGGTTGTGGTGTTTGATTACCAACAGCATTTACTCTGTAAAAGGCGACGTGTGCACAGATACCTGCTGTATCAATTATGTTTGGATCTTGGTCCTAATTGGAGGTTTAGGTTATTCCTCCTATCTGGGGCACCCTCAAAATATTGGTTAGAAATTATAAATAACGTCACATACGGGAGGCGCCAGTTGTGGATCGACAATCAAAAAAAACCTGGTCCGTTATCTTAAAAATGTTATACTGTGTTTGCTACTTGCTGGTGTTACTTATGCTGGTGTTACTGAATGTCAACTTTCTGTTGAATTAGTTTGACTTTATGTTAAAGACTATTGGCTACAGTATTTTTCTTTCTTTTTTCATAGATGCTACTCCCAAAAAGCTCACCCGTAAGGAGATGGCTGTCCGGGCCAGGGCCCGTAAGCTGGAGGCTATTTGTGTCGAGTATCGACGGTTGTGGGCCCGGGAGCATGAGGAGGAAACTACAACAACCTCCACAATATCCTCCTCCACTGCCCCCGGGTCCACCAGCCACAAGCCTCCAGCCAAACAGAGCCGTGGCCCGACAGCCTCCCGCCGCCGCCGCACAGCAGCAAAAACACCAGCTGCCCCCCCCCCCAAAGCCTGGATGGTACGCCAGCGCCGCCTCTGAAAGCGAGTGGACTACCTGGAGCGCCAGGTCCTGGACCTCGGCAAAGAGCTGCGGGACGTGCAGCACCAGCTCTCTAAAGTTAAACGCCACCGGAGGAAGTGACTGTCCCTTGTCCCTTTTTTAAAGACTGTTGGGGGGTGGGAATGGGTTTTTGGGAAAGGGTACTTTTTGATTTTTGGACATTGGTTTGGTTAGGGAGGGGGGTGAGTTGGGGTAATTCTATTATTGTGACGACAACAACATCCATAATTTATATTTCTCAATAATTATATTTTTCATTCAAAAACACAGTATACACGCTCATATTATTTTGGGTGGGGGTTGGCGGTGGTTACTGGACGTTTGGTTTTTCAAACTTACCAGCATGAATGAAACATCTTGTCCTAAATGTACCAAAATGCAAGTAACCGAGTTAGTCAATTCAGTAGCCCTACTACTGTACTTTACTAGTAGTACTGTTAGTCTCTGCTCTCCTCCAAACTTAGTCCTAGCCCATTATTGTACTACCTCCCCAATATGCTTATCTTACCTGTGATTTGGAAATCACGGGTGGTGAATAAGGTTGGCTGTTGACTTGAATCCTCGACGGATGCAATATCTTTGTTGTGCTGGTAGCAGTAGTGGTACACACTGGCAGTCTCACCATATGAAAAAAAGAGGAAATTAAACATTGAGTGGCCTGAGCGTAGCATTAGAAACAATACAATAGATAGTACGGTACAGAACAGTGCCCTAAATTTTAGCCTAAGCAGTGCCAACGTAAGGTAAGCATTAAGCATTAGATTGTTCACGTCGTGTAGGAGGAGGATGTTCTTATTATCAATCCAGGATGGCGCACATGAACTTCTGGTTGCTTTGACCTTATCCTCCCCAGCAAGTGTGTGGAATTTATTGTTGTTGTCAGTCACATATCAATGAAATACCACACAGCCCGGGGTAAGAGGGTTAGGGTTTGAAAATTGGATGGGAATGGGTTTTTTTGGGGGGAAAGTTTGGTAGAGAGGAAATGAAGAGAAACAAATCTTTGTATTTGAAGATATCGATAAACCTTTAAAGGGACATAAAGAAAGTGCACTACTGCATGCGAGAAGTTGTTTGTTGGTAAATGGATGGTTAGCTTACTGAAAAGTAGTACTACTACTTACTGCAACTTACTAGTAACTACGAAGGAACAAGTTAGCAAACTTGGCAGTACAGGGCTGCAGTCATTACGCAATTTCACTTGCCTCTCTGCCCTCAGACAATAAACACTTAGAACATTAAATTAGTGTTAAACATAGCAAAGACGTATCAAATAGCTGGAGGGATGAATTTGAAGAAGAGATCCAACAAACGCACAGAGTCACACTCGTAGAAGTAAGTTCAAGTTCACAGGAATATCATTGAAAAGATAAGGAGAATTTTGGATACTGTTACTGTTTTTTGTAGTGGTCCCGTTGAATTTGTGAAGTCGATGCATCCAGCCATTCCTCTTACTCACGGTACTCCTTCATTCCATCGGATGCTCCGTTGATCAATCTTGGTGACCAGACACACTGTCCACTGCCTGCCTGATGCGGATTTGCGGATCGCTAATTGTACGCCTGAGTAGTACATCGATGGCACAGGGTAAAAGCCTGCCTGTAATTGATGATGGAAAAATACAACAGTAAGTGTTAAAGACACCATGGAGAAAAAAATATGTAAGGAACGCTGTGTAGTGCAAAGATTATACTGTCACTTTCAGAGATGACAATCCCCAAAATCTAGAACACCCCACATTACCCTCCCAAAAATGTGCAGAATACTGCTGCTACCTCACAGAGGCCTAATTTCAAATCGTGTCAAAACGCACTCAGAAAGTATGGCCAAAACCCCCCTTTCCAACCATGGATTATGTTCAAAAGATTAGACATTACAACAAGTTTTCCAAGACCCCACCCAGTCGTAAAAATCTATAACCCCCGCCCAAACACATGCAATACAATACTGCTAACCCTAAAGAGCCCTAAGTTAAGAATAGTGGCAAATGCTTTCTTTCACTAGGCAAAATCCACCCTTTCCCACCATGGATTTTCTTCAAACCACTAGTTGCAACCGAGATTACACATTCCCACGAGTGCTGTAAAACCCCAGAACCCAGTTGCAAAAATCTAGAACACCCCCAAACACATGGAATACTGCTGCTAGTGCTAACCCTAACGAACCCTAAGTTACAAAAAATGCCAGTGCCACCATGGATTTTCTTCAAACAACTTGCAACCAAGATTACACATTCCCACGAGTGCTGTAAGATCCCAGAACCTAGTTGCAAACATCTAGAACACCCCAAAACACATGGAATACTGCTGCTAGTGCTAACCCTAACGAACCCTAAGTTACAAAAAATGCAAAAGGCTTTTCAGCATGGATTTTGTCCAAACCACTTTTATCCGGTATTAGACCTTCCCAGCAATGCCCCAATTCCTGCCAACCCACCCGCAAAAAAGCACAACACCCCCAAACAGGCAAAAAGCAAAAATGGCAAATCTCATACTTACAATATTTATCGGCCTTCTTTCAATTCTGTCCAAACGCGCTGTGCAGCTAGGCCATAACTCCCGTTTTCCAACATGGATTTCCTGAAAAACAAATGCAATCAAAATTAGACTGTGCCAGCAGTGCTCCCAGACCACAAAACCCACCCACAAACACCTGGAACGCCCCCAAAGAGCACCTCAAAGACAAGCAAGTCAGCAAAAACGCAAAAAAAGTTTTTGCCTCCGATTTTGTCCAAACCAGTTTTATCCGGTATTAGAGCTTCCCAGCAATGGCCCCAGAGCCGTCTACCCAGGCGAAAACAAGTAGAAGACCCCCAAACAGCCAAAAAGCAAAAGTACAAAAATGGGGACTTTGTCATTTTTGGGCCAATTTCTAAAATCACTCCGCGCGCGCTCTGCAGCTAGGCCCTAACTCCCCTCTGCCTCCATGGATTTTCTTCAAACCTCTTGCTATCAAAACTATCCATACCCGGCAGTGCTCCCAGACTCCGAAACCCACCCACAAACACCAGGAAGCCCCCCAAACCGGCCGCCGACAACGCTACATTGAGCAAAATGTCAGAAAAAGCAAAAACTTTTTCCTCATGGATTTTGTCCAAACCAGTTTTATCCGGTATTACACCTTCCCAGCAATGGCCCCAGAGCCTTCAACCCAGGCGAAAACAAGTAGAAGACCCCCAAACAGCCAAAAAACAAAAGTAAAAAAATGGGGACAGTAATTTTTGGGCCAATTTCCAAAATCACTCCGCGCGCGCTCTGCAGCTAGGCCCTAAATCCCCTCTGCCTCCATGGATTTTCTTCAAACCTCTTGCTATCACAACTATCCATACCTGGCAGTGCTCCCAGACCCCGAATCCCACCTACAAACACCAGGAAGCCCCCCAAACCGGCCCCCGAAAACGCTACATTGAGCGAAATGTCAGAAAAAGCAAAAACTTTTTCCTCATGGATTTTGTCCAAACCAGTTTTATCCGGTATTACACCTTCCCAGCTATGGCCCCAGAGCCGTCAACCCAGGCGAAAACAAGTTGAAGACCCCCAAACAGCCAAAAAGCAAAAGTACAAAAATGGGGACTTTGTCATTTTTGGGCCAATTTCCAAAATCACTCCGCGCGCGCTCTGCAGCTAGGCCCTAACTCCCCTCTGCCTCCATGGAATTTCTTTAAACCTCTTGCTATCAAAACTATCCATACTCGGCAGTGCTCCCAGACCCCGAAACCCACCCACAAACAACTGGAAGCCCCCAAACCGGCCCCCGAAAACGCTGTAGTGAGCGAAATGTCAGAAAATGCAAAAACGCTTTTCCTCATGGATTTTCTCCAAAACACTTTTATCCAGTATTACGCCTTCCCAGCAATGCCCCAAGACCCGCAAACCCACCCGCAAAAAAGCACAACACCCCCAAACAGGCAAAAAGCAAAAATGGAAAATCTCATACTTAGAATATTTTTGGGCCTTCTTTCAATTCTGTCCAAATGCGCTGTGCAGCAAGGTCATAACTCGACTTTTCCACCATGGATGTCCTGGAAAACAAATGCAATCAAAATTATACTGTGCCAGCGTTGCTCCCAGACCCCAAAACCCACCCACAAACACCAGGAACCCCCCAAACAGACCACCGAAAACATGATAGTGAGCAAAAAGGCAAAACATTTTTTGCTCCGATTTTCTCCACACCACTTTTATCTGGTATTAGACCTTCCCAGCAATGGCCCCAGAGCCGTCAACTCACCCGCAAAGAAGTAGAACACCCCCACAAGTGCAGAGTCTTTCTTCATTGGGCGTAATCCAGCCATCTGCTTTGAGGGAAATAGGAGTCTGGAGGAGGAGGATAGAGGAGCATGTTCTTGTGAACTTGTGAACCTGAGGAATGCAGACTGCAGCACATTCAAATCAACAAGCAAATAAGCGAAGACAGTTCTGCTGATGGGCTTCTTTTTGTGATTGATTAGGTGATTACATTTTTTATTTATATTGACTTTGCAAAACAAAGAAAGACACACACAGGAATAAAAGTGAATAAGGACGAAAAAGAAAGTTATTGATTCATTGGCTCATTTTCAGGGCTCAGTGTCAGGGAAGCAGAGTTCGTCCTCATACTCTGCGAATTCAGGCGGGAGTAGGTCACCTAACAGAGAAGAAATTCCCTCATCTAAGTTGGTGTCCTCCTCGTCTTCTTCCGGCGTGTATTCTCATACTTTGTAATCTGGTGGTATGAGGTGCTGATTCATCTTGATCATTGTTAACCTCTCCACATTTTTCGGCGAGCGGCGGGTCCTTTTGCAAGTTACAATGCCACCAGCAGCACTGAAAACACGTTCAGAAGACACGCTTGCGAGTGGGCAAGACAAGTAATTTATAGCCAGGTTGGTGATCTCTGGCCACAATTCTCTTTTCCCATGCCAATACGCCAATGGGTCATCATGAATATAGACCTCTGTTGGGTCATTCAGATAGTCCTGCACCATCGACTCAAGGTTCTGCAGGGTTCCTCCACTTTGCTTACTTTTTGCTGGGACCTTTTCAGAAGCAAACCCAAGCTTAGTTAGCCAATTGTCTTCTTCACACAATGTTACTGTTGTGTCTGGTGCAGATGATCCGGTTGCTGGTGTCTTTAACGGCTGAGAGGTCACTTCTGCCACAGGTGCAGAAGTGGATTCTTTGGGCTCCGGATGGCCTTCTGATGCTGATGTACTGCCTTTTCCTTCAATTTGCTGCCGTTCTCTTTCAAACCTCATGGCTGACAGACCTAGCCAACGTTTGTACTTTGAAACTTCTTCGTCACCAAAAGCAAACAATGCTCTGGTTGCCAGTGCCTTTTTGTAGCGTGGATACAGAATAGTAGCACAAATGTACTGCTGTTCTGTGTTGATCTTTTGAAGACGTTCATCGCAAAGTAGGCGCAGTAATAATTTCTCCGACAAAGCAAAAGCTTCTTGCTTTTCTTCATCTTTTTGAAACGTAGAAGACACCTCCTTCAGTACGTGCTCTAGCATGCGCAACAATGGGATAGCTTTTCCCAAACTACAGTCCTCCCTGCTGACTGCACGCGTGAAGACCTCAAAAGGACGAAGCATGTCTGTCAGGCTTTTAACTAGCTCCCATTGCTCCGCATGTAACCTCAAGTCCTTCGCAGCTGTACCCAGTGTAAGGAAATACTGATCGAGTACCATAAACTGCTCATACAGACACTCAAGCATGTAGAAGTTTAAGTTTCAACGTGTTGCCACCTCCTGGATGAGTGCTTTCACCCAGTTACGCTCGGTGATGAAGAAATTTTTTCGCATTGGTGTCTCACTCTCTCCCACACTCTTAGTGTGGCACACAGGGGGTGTGCTGCTGACAGGGGTACTGGGTGTAGGTGAAGAAATTTTTGACGCTTCTTCCTCATCGTCATCATCAGATGAAACATCAACGGATACAGTTGGTTGACTTCCAATTCGGGTTTCCTTGATCTCCTTTAGTTGCGCAAGCCATTGGACAGTGTGCTGTCTGTTAAGATGACCTCTCTGGCCTCTGGTACCATAGTTGGTACCAAGCTTACCACAACTGCAAGCTTACAAATGCTACAAATGGGTATGTTTTCCCTTTTTGGGCAAACACTAAAGAAGTCCCAAACTGTGGACTTCAAATGTCTGTGGCGGGCGAAGGAGGCGATACTGCAGGTCATGCTGCTAATGCCAGATGAAGTGGAGGATGTGTGTTGCCGAACTTTACTACGTTGTGCACTTGCATCACCACTAATTGAGGTGGAGGTGGATGGAGGTACCTTCTGGCGAGGAAATATGGCAGCGGTAGGTGGTGGTGTACTAGTTAACTGCATTTGTGGTGGTCCCGTTGTCACGTCGCCATCATCACGCTCAGCAGCATTTCGGGATAGAGTAAAAATGTCTGTTTGCTGCATGCCCGCTGAGGCTGGAGTGACGCCTATGATGACTGCGTCGTCGTCAGGAGAGTCTTCATCAGCAGGAGTATACGCCACTTCTTCTTCAGCGTCATCATCACACTCCATAACTCTGAGACTTTCGGGGACCTTCCTTTTACGCTTAGCTACCTTTGTCAGATCATGGTGTGCCTCACTCTCAGACGGCAGTGGTGGTTCCCAATTTTCATCCATATCATCAGAAAGAAGGGGGCTTGAAGAAGAAGTAGACACCATCCTTGATCTTTTCCTTGTTGGGTATCTGGAAGACAATGAATCATCAGGAGGAGTGGCTTCCTCATGTGATACCTCGGCTTGAATGTTGATTTCCTGATGTGCCCCTACTTCGGGAGGAACAACTATTGTGGGCACTTGTGCCGCTCCATGCACCTCTGCTTGCGCCTCTCCTTGCGCCGCCTCTCCTTCCACATGTACTTGGGCTTGTACTTGCACATGTGGTTGTTGTTGCGGCTGTGGTTGTTGAACACTCGTCAGATGAGTTACAACAACCTGTGTTGATTGAGGGACATTGCTGCTACTTTCTTGCGATGAGCCAACATCACTGGTCGATGGTGATTGAACAACTATACTGGCTGCCTCTGCAGCGCTCAAGGGCTTGGACCTAAGTTGGCGTGGTGGTGGTGGCACTGAGCCCAATGGAGCGGAGGTGTTGCTCCCAGCTTGGTCCCCAGCAGACCCCGCTGCTGCTGCAGGACTACTTTTTTGTCCCAAAAAATGTGGCGGTCGTCACACCAGTCTCCTTGGTAAGTGGCGCCAGTTGCTTCTTCTGCTCCTTACTGGCAACTTTCTTGCTAGAGGAGCTACGGGCAACTTTTTTTGGGGCCATCTTCTTCAGATGTCAGAATAGCAGGCCGCAGTTGCACAAGTTGCAGAGTTGTCTGTGGCCACACGTGACGTTGTGCTGCACACACCGCAGCAGGACTTCTTCCTGGCACTGGTGGTTCTCTTGTGCACCTAAAAGCAATGGAAGACAGAGGAACATCAGTTATACACCCCAAAAAGTCGAAAAACACATAAAAATCAGCACAATCCCAGGCCATCCATGCCCTCAATGATGTTTAAATTCAAGAAGACACCCCACAGAAAGACTAGGCCCATGCACCACTCACTACCCCTGGGCATAATGGATGAAAGCTAGGCAAAATGGGTGCAGGCCTCAGAACACTGCCTGTCTTCAAAATGGCCCCTTGCACCCCAAGCACATGGCCAGGGCCTGCCTGTACCAGTACTCAAAATGGCCACCACCCACATGGCCAGTCCCCATCAACAGTAGACCCCAAAAAAAACGAAAAACACACAAAAATCACCACAATCCAATGCCATCCATGATGTTTACATTAAAGAGACTCAACAGACAGACTCAGTCCATGCACTACTCACTACCCCTGGGCAAAAGGCCCCAACAGCAGCCCAAAAAATCGAAAAAACCCACAAAATTCAGCACAATCCCAGGCCATCCATGCCCTCAATGATGTTTAAATTCAAGAAGACACCCCACAGAAAGACTAGGCCCATGACCCACTCACTACCCCTGGGCATAATGGATGAAAGCTAGGCAAAATGGGTGCAGGCCTCAGAACACTGCCAGTCTTCAAAATGGCCCCTTGCACCTCAGGCACATGGCCAGGGCCTGCCTGTATCAGCACTCAAAATGGCCACCACCCACATGGCCAGTCCCCATCAACAGTAGACCCAAAAAAAACGAAAAACACAAAAAAATCACCACAATCCAAAGCCATCCATGATGTTTACATTAAAGAGACCCCACAGACAGACTCAATCCATGCACCACTCACTACCCCTGGGCAAAAGGCCCACACAGCAGCCCAAAAAATCGAAACCCCCCACACAAAACAGCTCAATCCCAGTCCATCCATGCCCTCAATGATGTTTAAATTCAAGAAGACACCCCACAGAAAGACTAGGCCCATGCACCACTCATTACCACTGGGCATAATGGATGAAAGCTAGGCAAAATGGGTGCAGGCCTCAGAACACTGCCTGTCTTCAAAATGGCCCCTTGCACTCCAAGCACATGGCCAGGGCCTGCCTGTACCAGCACTCAAAATGGCCCCCACCCACATGGCCAGTCCCCATCAACAGTAGACCCCAAAAAAACGAAAAACACACAAAAATCACCACAATCCAATGCCATCCATGATGTTTACATTAAAGAGACCCCACAGACAGACTTAGTCCATGCACCACTCACTACCCCTGGGCAAAAGTCCCCAGCAGCAAGCCCAAAAAATCGAAAAAAACACAAAATTCAGCACAATCCCAGGCCATCCATGCCATCAATGATGTTTAAATTCAACAAAACAGTTGTATCATGCACCCATAACTAACCCTGGTCCTACTGGATACTGTGGCTACCCACAATATATTTTATTTAATGTTCTGAAAAAGTTTCAAAATTGTAGTTGCAGCAACTGTAATGCCCCAAACAAACTTACTTGTGAAAGTTGATTTCTAATCCAAAAGTGATCCAAAGAAAGTCAAAAAGGCCTCAAATCCAAATATCCAGCAGCATCCACAAAAAGTAATCCTTCCAGGTCAAGATCCAAATGAAAGTGAACAGCACATGAAGAAAGCACTGGGAGGAGCCTGCTGGACAGGAACAGGAAGTTGGAGACTGTGGGGCACTTCCTTCCTCCCACACCCCCCCCCAAAATGGACTCCTTGCAAAAAAAAGTGCAGGCAAATGTCAACCGTAGAAGTTATTCTGATAAAAATCATAATTTTCAGAAGGTTTATGCTGCTTGCTGGTGGATTTCTTGTGCAGAATTGCAAATTTTGCAATTTCACGAGTGCGAGATTGTTGCTGCCCGCCGCATCTAAGTGTTCGCAATTGTTGACTCCCGCGATGCGTGATCAGGAGCCTTTATGACGTACTCGCGTTGACAAACTCTCGCTGTGCAAGGTGGCGGGCGCGATGACGTAATCGCGGTCGACAAACTCCTGCAGGTTCACGCAGCAAGATCCAAAATGGCGTAGCACACGCAAACATGGAGAAAAACAACTCTTCAAACGCTGAATGACGGTAAGTGAACGCCGGGCGCCGCAATATTGTATTTGTCAAGTGCGACCAAGCAAAAAAAAATCCGCTGTGTGCAAATTTACGAATTTCGAAAATCCGCAAATTCCGCGAGCGGAACGGATTTTACGCCCATGCTTAATTCGGAAGCCGCAAATTCGTGCGAATATGCGATTTGTTTTTTTGGCGGCGTGTTAGTTCAGGTTGTGTTTTGTTTTTTCGCGAGCCGCTTGTAGCGCAACGACGCGTAGTTACCCTAGCAGTCGTACATGGGCGCGGCCATCTTGTTTGCGTGACGTATTTCCGTTTCCGGGCGCTATGTGTAATCTCGCAAAGTGTGCGGCTCGCTAGTACAAGTTCGCGTGTGATCGCGGGGGAAATCTCGCACGAACTTACCCACGCGGTCGTGAACGGGCGCAGCCATCTTGTTTTTCATTCATTGCTATGGTTCTGGGCATCCTTTCTGTATCCTCTCTCAATCTCTGCCATACTTTGCTTGTTTGAAGTTTTTTTTATCTATTTTACTTATTATCTCTCCCTCTATTTTTCTAGCTCTATATTTTTGTGTTTTCTGCTACTTTTGGTTAATTTTAAACTACTTTTTTAAACTCTTTTCTTTTCTTCTTACCTATTCTATTTCTTATTTCTTATTTACCTTCCTTTCTGCCCAGACCATGGTAAAGGGAGCCGGGAAGCAGCCCGCGAAGGGGAAGGGTCCCGCACCCCGTGCCCGGCTCCCGTGCGGGCGTTTGAGGGGGGAGCTAGTGATGCCACGGGAGATCTTTAGCGCGGAGGAGGTGGCCACACTAGTGTACTTTGTACAGCGCCGCCTCCCCAGGACCATCGTGGCAGGCGGCAAGATCGCAAGTAGCTACGTGCTCTGGGAGCGCCGGAAGCGGTGGGAGAAGGTGTGCCGGGCCATGTATGAACACTCTCGGGTCCGGCGCACCTACAACCAGGCAACCCACCGTTGGATGGATCTCCTGGACCGGGAACGCGACCTGCTCGACCTGCTCGCCATCGAGATCACCGGGCTTGGTGAGTAGCAGTAGCTATTTCATCACTACTCTGTTTTCTCCTGCTCTGTGTGTTATTATATTGCAAATTTTTTCTTTTTACCAAGAGCAATAATGCTGGCGATTACATTGTAGGTAAATTATATTTCAAAATCTTCTGTGCATTTCAGGTGCACTGCTCTCCTTTTGAGTAGCGTTGCTACTATGCTTATTTGTTTTCGATTTTGTGTTCATTTCATTGGCCAGTAATTGTGCGCCACGCCACCACCACCCATGGTGCGCCATATTTACAATGCGGCGCACCATGGGCCCAAAACGTCACTGAAGCGTTACGCATCTGTGCCGTAAAGGCGGCTCATTGCTGGAGTTGCGTTGCAACGATGGCGCAGCTCCAGCAATGCTCTGGGGTGCCCTATCTCCCCAATGCTGTGTCAAGCCGTAGGTCTGCTTCAAGCAGGCGCAGGGTTTGAGTGACGCATCATTGTCCTAAAAGTGACTGATTGAAATCTTGTAGATTTCCCTCAGCCACTTTTAGGATGCGTTCCTGTGAAGGGACGCCCTCCCTTGCGCCGGAACGCCCTCCCTTGCGCCGGAACGCCCCCTGATGGCGCCGGGCTTTACAACGTGATGCATCTCCCATATGCGTCACATTGTTAATATACGCCGCACCATGGCGCCTCTTTTGTTCTGCCGCTGCGTCACAAAAGTCACGCAGCAACGGAGCAAAAGTGCCGCAAGGGGTTTGTAAATCTGCCCCTACAGACTCAAGTCCAGTCCTTCCTTTGTACACCCAGCAATAAGAAGAAATAGTGGTGGTGGATTGATAGTTTGAGTATTTTAATGACTGGTTAATGTAGTAGGAAACTTTTTAGTGTTGTCACTGATCTGCAATCACGATGGAGTTTGTCTGTCACTTCGCGTGCTGCGGACTGCTGCCTGCCAGTCCTAGGCGAACCTTTTTAGTAGTTTGTTTAGTGAGTTACATAACTTTCCAAGTCGACGGTCCGCAAATCAAGCAATACTAATATCGTAGTAGATCACATGAGATAGGTCAATATATCCCATGGAATAGTTGTCTATTTGCTATTTCGCCAAAATATTTTGTTATTGTTCTTTTGAAATGTTTGATTTGGTTGACATCAATCATCCATGTTTTCAGGTCTTTCTTTCTTTCATGTTGTACATCAGCTCCCCCCAGGGGCAAGAGGACAGAGGAGGTGGTATCGGCTGCTGCTGCTGTAGAAGGCCGGATCGGTCAGGCGAGGGTTCCTTTGCTGGCCCTGGTAAGTTTTCATTTTAATATAGAGTACCTATTTTTTCCTAGCGTTCCTCATTCGATTTTTTCTAATTCGTCTTTGATCTTCTTGTAGACTTTATCTAAATTCTTATCCTGCCTCTACTATGACTCCCTGTGGTATTACTAGATTATTCTTATTAGTCTGTCTGTGTAGCTAACTAAGATTGCACAGTTGGCAAAAGGTGTTAAACGACACACCCATTCTAGTCAGCAATAGCTCTATGCACTGAGTGCAGTCCTCTGGGATTGTCCATAATGTCTTTTCAAGTCTTCTAAATGTTTATGCTTTGACAATTCCCAACAATAAAATGTGAATGACCACCAATAAAGAATAGGATACTACTTTACTTTTGGTTTGGATAGGAGGACAATCCATACTACTACTGTTGCAGGGACAAATCTGCACAAACAGAACTATGGACACTAAATAGTGCATTGTTTATCAATTATAATAGGCGCAGGTAGACTTTCCACATACCTCAGTGATAACAGACTTTGAAGAACCCCCAATCTCCTTAGTGACTAGATAGTATGGCAGTGTCATTTAGCTCCCGAATTCATCTATGATTGATCCCCAATGATGATTATCCAACGCAGGGCAAGAGTACGGAGTCAGAGTCCAGAAGTGTCAGAGGCACGGACTCATGCTTGCAAATTGCAAAACCTTTTGCTCAGTCACTCTTGACCAAAAACCACAGAGTCTTTTTAAGTTTTAAAGCTTTATTAAAAGTAAAAACATTTATTAAAATCAAGTTTGTCATAAAACATAAACGGTTCATTAAAAATGGAAAAGTGCTTAGTGATTTATTTCACACATTTATTGTGGGCGAGCCGAGCCCTCACCTGGTTTGAACTTTAATTTTTCTTTTTGGTGCTGAATTGTTGGTCACTCCGTCCTAGTGATGATGATCTGATCTTGCTCTTGTTCTTAGAAGTGAAGCTTCTGTCTGTTATGAGAAAAATGGTGCGTGTTAAAAAGCAAGCATTTATCAGTTGTGCCAAAAAGTGCAGCAAGACAACACCTTTCCCTGGAAAAAGGGACATTTTTACTTTAGAGTAGACAGTCACAAATTATTAGACTGGTTTCTGTATTCACATTTCTTCATTCCTAGACAAAACACTAGTGAGTGGTGTATATCTATGACATCTAACATTCTTAAATGTACTTTGTAGGTGGAACATCTGGTGCCGGGGCAAGCGCGGAGGTGGAGGAGGACACTTCTGGGGAGGAGGCGGTGCAAGTGCCGGAGGAAACTGCTGTGAGGGTTGCCACGGTAGTGGCGGGCAGTGGTAAGCTCTTATATTCCTTACTTATTGAGATTGCAGACTGCAGAGTGTGCTCTCTGCACGGGTGTAGTATATATGTTGTACAGTTAAGTTACTATACTGTTAAGAAGACTTTCAAATTTAGAACAAAGTTTTATCAACCAGGTGGTAGCCTCCTCTAAATTTACTTCAACTCAGCGGTGATTTTTTTTTCGAGAATCCAAATCAGAGATGAACTTGATGGATGGGATGAACGAAAAGCGAAAGAAGGGTGTAAGTAAGTGTTGAAGGACGAGCAAGTTAAAAGCCATGATGACTGACAAAGAAGAATGATACATGTTTGATTGGTGCCCGAGGTGGCTGGGAAGGAATATGATGCATGGCTGGGTGTAGGATGAAGCAAGGATGGGTGGAAGGAGAACAGCCTTGGTGGGTGAAACAGAAACTGTATGTGTGCGCAATATATCCTTTGGTTGAAATTCAAATGCAAGTCAAGCACGGATGTATGGCTTGCGGTTTCCCAAATAAAATGAAAAGGTTGTTTTCCCGTGAGAAAACGTAAGGTTTGTCCAGATGAGAGACATGAAGAAGAATGATTGATATATAGTTTGAATGGATGGATGCCTGGATCATGGACTCTTAGATAGCATATGTGTATCTAGAGAGAGTAGACGGTCACTGGATGAACTAAGTGTTACTTTGAAGAGCATGTAACACCGCACCCGCACGTCCGTTCCAGTGTAGGAAAGGCAAGGAAAAGAAGTTTTAATTTTGTACGAATACTACCATGAATAGTAGCAGTAGTTTGTATTGCAAGCACAGCATATATCCGGCTATTACGATGGCCACTCACTACCTCTGTTAATAAGTTTAGTAGAACTCGGTCATTCATGTGTGGATGTATCACTGTTCACTCAATAAAAAGCAAAGCACCTAAAGTCATTCCATATGTAAGCAAATACATACCATGTGCAGTGATAGATAATCAGATTATTTTTCTTCTTCATTTTCCTTTTCTAGTATTCATTGGCACTGCAGGGTGAAAGTTAAATTAATTAAGCAGTAGCCCTTGTAACAGAGTATTCTAAGTGCCACCCGTAATATAAAAGTAAGAGCATCACCACCTGCATGTACTGGACCGGTACAGTAACGCAAGTCTGTCTCACTCATCATGGCGGGTGTCTGTTTTTCTCGGCTGCAAGTTGACTGCGCTGGCATTATGCCGGCTTGCAGAAGTTAACGTACCAATTTTGCTAAACAAGAGAGAAGAAGAAGAATAAGACTGGTGTACTGTCATAGTCGACTCTAATGGAGTGAGTCCATAGTGCTCGTAGAATTGATTCCTTAAACTCCCACTAATGTTAGAGCAAGGATGAAGAAGTGGGAGGTTAGATAGATACTGGCCATAATAGTTATGTACTGCGCTTGCAAGTTGCTAGTTCTACTGTGACACAACTTTCTGCTGAATCATTTTGTGTTAATCTTAAAGAGCATTGGTTACAGACTATGTCTTTCTTTCTTCATATAGATGCTCCTTCCAAACCAACACGAAAGGAGCTGGCTAAAAGTGCCCGGCAACGGTGGCTGAAGGCGACTGTCGCCGAATATCGGCGGCTGGTGGCCCAGGAGGAGGGGGACACGCAGTCGACCACAACATCGACCGGGACAGCTGCATCCTCCTCCGCGCTACCTGGGTCAGCCAGTCAGTGCAGCAGGTCTCCAGCGGTACGGAGCCGATGTACCTCAGCCACCCGCCACCGCCGAGCAGCAAAAAAAACAGCTGCCTCCCCAAAGACTTCTGGGGGGTGGGTATTGGCAGTTGGGTTTTTTGGACTTTTCAGGGACATTCGTTGGGGTTCGGGAGGGGGGGTGGGTTAGGTCTTGCGGGAGATTATTTATGTTAGGGAAATAAATATACTTTAAACTTTATCTTAGCATACATGTTTTTTACTGCTTTTGAGGCTGGTGGGTGGGGGTTTAACAGTAAGTTTGTTTTCCTGAAACTTAAGTGGCATCTTGATTCAAGTTGTGTAAGTAATTGCCCAAATGTTTTCAAAACTAAGTGCCTCACAGAGTAAGTGAATTCAATAGTCCTAGGACTTTACTAGTACTACCGTCAGTCTCTCGTCTCTCCTAATACTCCATTATATTACCTCCCCCCAAACGCTTATCTTACCTGTAATTTGTGATTGGAAATAGGGCTAGGCACAGGGCTGGCTGCACGGGAAATGGAGATTAAGGTTGGCAATCCTGGGCGGATGAAATGTCAATATTGCGGTGGTACTAGTGGTGTTACACAGTGGCAGTTGCAGATTCTGAAAAAAAAGAAAATGAAACTTTGTTTGTCCTTACCGTAGCATTAGAACGGTACAATAGAGAATATAGCAGGTGACAGTACACTAGAACAGTGCCACAATGTAGCCTAACAAATGGTAAAGTATTGAAAGTATAACTACTACTTGCGTTGAATTTCTTTGACATTAGCTACTACTACAAGAAATAGTACTGAAGGTGAAGGACACAGCAGTGTAATCATTTGCCACGTCTAGGAGGAGGATGTTCTTGATGATCAATCAAGTTGATGGCGCACATGAAAATCTGCTTTCATATGCCAATAGTCATGGGTCTGTGTCAAGCTGAGTAAGAATATATCCTCGGATTCCTTCACCAGCCTGTTGCTATGACCTTATCCTCCCCAGTAAGTGTGTGGAATTATTGCTGTCATTTAGTAACACATCAATCAAAACCACACAGCCCGGGGGAAGAGGGTTAGGGTTTGGAAAATGGATGGGAATGGGGTTTTTTGGGAAAGTTTTGTTGAGAGAAGAAAAAAAAGCACAGCATGGACAAACAATAATTGAAGATAAACAAATCTTTGGGTACAAAGCTATACTTAAATCTTTTAAATGACATAAAGGAAGTGCATGCAGTACTGCATGCATGGTTACTGAAAAGTAAGTAGTACTTTCGACAACCGTGAATGAAAGAATGCGACAGTACAGGGCTGCATTATGCGTTTTCACTTGCCTATCTCTGCACTCGGAGAAACACTTTGTACATTAAATTAGGTTTGAAAAATAGCAGAAGTAAAACCTATACAATGGCTGTAGGGATGAATTTAGAAGCAGAGATCAAAGAAATGCAGAGTCGCTCTCATAGAAGTTCACAGCAATAACATTACTTAAAAGATAATTAGAAAAGAACGGATACTGTATCTGTATGTTGTTGTAGTTGTCCTGTTGAATTTGGGAAGTTGCATGCATCCAACCATTCCTCTTATTAGCGGGACTCCTCCATTCCATCTGACGCTCCGTCCATCAATGTTGGTGACCAGAAGACACCCTGTCCACTGCCTGCCTGGCGGATGCTGAATTGCGGCTCGCTAATGTGAAGCCTAACTTCATCCTTTTTTTCCCATTGCAGAGGCTGAAACCCGGTCTGTAATTATTGATGGAAAAACAGGAAGTGATATTAGAACACCACTGACAAATAAATATAAGGTATGTACGCTGTGTAGTGCAAAAAGTCACACTTTGAGTTTCCTGATAGACAGTACAATATTTTTGAAAGTGTGTACTCTGTCTGAGTCTCCTTTTGAAGGATAAATAAGTATGGGCAAATTAATTTAGCGGATCTTTCCCCTCAAGCTAGGTGTACTGTAAACTGTGTTTTAGAACAAAATTAGACCTTCCCAGCAGTGCTCCCAGACCCTTACTAAACCCAGTCGCAAAAATGTAGAAGACCCCAATCAGATCTCAAAAAACGTGCGATACTGCTACAAGTCAGAGGCCTAGTAGAAAATGGTGACAAAACGTACTTTGAAAGTAAAGTAGGCCCAAATCCCCCCTTACCCACCATGGATTGTATTCAAACCACTTGCAAGCAAGCAAAAGTATCCATACTCAGCATTGCTCCAAGACTCGCAAACCCCCCCACAAACACCAGGAACCCCCACAAACAGCCCCCAGAAAACAGTAGAGTGAGCGAAATCTCAGAAAATGCAAAAACTTTTTCCCCTGGGATTGTCTCCAAAACACTTTCTTTCGGGTATTAGACCTTCCCAGCAATGGCCCCAGAACTGTCAACCCGGGCGAAAGCAAGTTTAACACCCCCAACAAGCCAAAAGGCAAAACGCGGGAAAAGCCACACTTAGAAAACTTTGGGCCTACCTGGAATTCAGTCCAAATGCGCTCTGCAGCTAGGCCCCAACTCCCCTTTTCCACCATGGATTTCCTGTAAAACAAATGCAATCAACATTAGAATGTGCCAGCAGTGCTCACAGACCCCAAAACCCACCCCCAACAACCTAAAAGCCCCCCAAACAGCACCCCAAAGACAGGCAAGTGATCAAAAGCGCAAAAAGTTTTTCTGCTCCGATTTTCTCCAAACCACTTTTAGCCGGTATTACACCTTCCAAGCAAGGCCCCCAGACCTGTGAACCCGGGCAAAAACAAGCTTCACCCCCCAAAAAAGCAGAAAAGCAAAACCGGGAAAAGACACACTTAGGAAACTTTGGGCCTACCTGGAATTAACCCTGGGCGTAGTGGGCGTAGTGGGGCTCCGCGGAGCTACGCGGAGTGGGCGAGAAGCTACGCCCACTCCCGCACTCCGCGTAGCCCCCACTACGCACCTCCCTCCCGCTCTCCCCTACATACATTATTTAAGCAACTACCCTGAATAAAACAATTTTAAAGCACTTACCTTGTCCGGGGCTCGTCCTGGGCTCCCTCTTTGAATAGCGTCCTTTCCTGGATACCAATGCGCATGCGCGGGCGGCCGCGCATGCGCATTTCTCCCGAGAAATGCGCATTTGTTTCCAGGAAAGGACGCTATTCAAAGAGGGAGCCCCGGACGAGCCCCGGACAAGGTAAGTGCTTTAAAATTGTTTTATTCAGGGTAGTTGCTTAAATAATGTATCTAGGGGAGGGCGGGAGGGAGGCGGGTGGCGGCCGACTCGGCTACGCACACGGAGTGGGCGTAGTGTTGCCGGCTACGCTGTCTACGCAAAATGCGTAGAAGGTAACACTACGCCTACTCCGTGGGCGTAGCCGAATCGGACGCCCAGGGTTACCTGGAATGCAGTCCAAATGCGCTCTGCAGCTAGGCCCCAACTCCCCTTTTCCACCATGGATTTCCTGTAAAATAAATGCAATCAACATTAGAATGTGCCAGCAGTGCTCACAGACCCCAAAACCTACCCCCAAAAACCCGGAAGCCCCCCAAACAGCACCCCAAAGACAGGCAAGTGATCAAAAGCGCAAAAAGTTTTTCTGCTCCGATTTTCTCCAAACCACTTTTATCCGGTATTAGACCTTCACAGAAATACCCCAGACCCGTCAACTCACCCCAAAGAAGTAGAACACCCCCACAAGTGCAGAGTCTTTCTTCATTGGGCTTAATCCTGCCATCTGCTTTGAGGGAAATAGGAGTCTGGAGGAGGAGGATAGAGGAGCATGTTCTTGTGAACTTGTGAACCTGAGGAATGCAGACTGCGGCACCTTCAAATCAATAAGCAAATAAGTGAAGACAGTTCTGCTAATGGGCTTGTTTTTGTGATTAGGTGATTAAAGTTTTTTTTATATAGATTTTGCAAAACAAAGAAAGACAGACACACAGGAATAAAAGTGAATAAGGACGAAAAAGAAAGTTAGTGATTCATTGACTCATTTTCAGGGCTCGGTGTCAGGGAAGAAGAGCTCCTCAAACTCTGCTACTTCAGACGGGAGTAGGTCAGTTAACAGAGAAGAACTTCCCTCATCTAAGTTGGTGTCCTTCTCGTCTTCTTCCTGCGTGCATTCTCGTATTTTGTAATCTGGTGGTATGAAGTGCTGATTCATCTTGATCATTGTTAACCTCTCCACATTTTTGGGCGAGAGGCGGGTCCTTTTGGAAGTTACAATGCCACCAGCAGCACTGAAAACACGTTCAGAAAACGCACTTGCGAGTGGGCAAGACAAGTAATTTATAGCCAGGTTGGTAATCTCTGGCCACACATCTCTTTTCCCATGCCAATACGCCAATGGGTCATGATGAACATAGACCTCTGTTGAGTCATTCAGATAGGCCTGCACGAACTCAACGTTCTCCAGGGTTCCTCCACTTTGTTTACTTTTTTTCTGGGACCTTTTGAGAAGCAAACCCAAGCTGAGTTAGCCAATCCTCTTCTTCACACAATATTACTGTTGTGTCTGGTGCAGATGATCCGGTTGCTGGTGTCGTTAATGACTGAGAGGGAAAATCACTCACTTCTGCCACAGCCACAGATGCAGAAGTGGATTTTTTTGACTCCGCATGGCCTGCTGATGCTGATGTACTGCCTTTTTCCTTTAATTTCCTGCCATTCTCTTTCAAACCGAGTGGCTGACACAGCTAGCCAATGTTTGTACTTTGTAACATCTGCGTCATCAAAAGGAAAGAATACTCTGCCTGCCACTGCCGTTTTGTACCGTGGATCCAGAATAGTAGCAGAAATGTAATGCTGTTCTGTGTGGATCTTTTCAAGACGTTCATCGCGAAGTAGGTGCTGTAATAACTTCTCCGCCAAGTCAAATGTTTCTTGCTTTCCATCTTTTTGAAACGTAGATGACTCCGCCTTGGTGCTCTAGCATGCGCAACAATGGGATAGCTTTTCCCAAATTACAGTTCTCCCTGCTGACTGCACGCGTGAAGACCTCAAAAGGACGAAGCATGTCTGTCAGGCTTTTAACTAGCTCCCATTGCTCCACCTGTATCCTCATGTCTATCATAGGTGTACCATGATTAAAGAAATACTGATCGACTACCGCATACTGCTCATACAGACGCTCAAGCATGTAGAAGGTTGAGTTCCAACGTGTTACCACCTCCTGGATGAGTGCTTTCACTGGCACTTTACGTTCATGTTGCAGGCACCTCAGCTGCTTCCGGGCCTTAAAAGAATGGTTGAAATGTGTGCACATTCTTCGGCAGGTGGTCAGTAACTCGGAGACTGGACTTTCTTCACATAAGAATTTTTTAACAACCAGGTTTATACAGTGCGCCAAACACGGCACTCTGAAATAGTTACCCTTATCCATGGCCTTAACTACATTGTCGCCATTATCCGTGGAAACATAACCAATCATGCGTTTTCTTGGGGACAGCCATTGAAAGAGACCTTTGTGTTAAGGTCATGCAAAATGTTGTCTCCTGCATGATTTTTCTCCATGGCAAACATGGCTAGTGTTGCATGTTTCTGAGCAGCTTTATAAACTTTGTCCGTGTCAACACCTGCGTTTAGCTTTGCTTTAACCCCTGAAAAAGAGACCCAGTGTGCAGTGATGCACATGTAATCAAGGGCTTGGCAACTGGTCCACATGTCTGTAGTCAGATGTATCGTGTGAACAGCACTCTTCTGCAAAGCTGCCCCAATCACCTCCAGCACATCTTCATGTAGTGCTGGAACCGCTACTCTGGAAAAATAGAACCGGCTAGGAACCTTCTATTTAGGGAAGAGCGTTGCCACCATTTCAAGAAAACCCACCCCTTCCACAAAAGAAAAAGGGAGAAGGTCCAGCGCTAGTATTTCAGCCAGCTTAGTGTTATACAGACGCGCGCCGTTGGGTGGTTGCGTTCAAATGGCGCATCTGAAAACAACATGCTTCTAATTGTGGGCTGGACCATTTTACGGGATGATGATGACTTCTTCGACCCAGTTACGCTCAGTGATGATGAACTTTTTCACATTGGTTTCTCACTCTCTCCCACACTCTTAGTGTGGCTCACATATCTTGCAGGGGGTGTGCTGCTGACAGGGGTACTGGGTGTAACTGAAGGAATGTTTGACGCTTCTTCCTCCTCGTCATCCTCAGATGAAACATCAATGGATACAATTTGTTGACTTGCAATTCGGGCTGCCTTGATCTCCCTTAGGTGCGCATGCCATTTGACAGTGTGCTGTCTCTCAAGATGACCTCTCTGGCCTCCGGTACCACAGTTGGTACCAAGCTTACCACGACTAACTCGAACCTTACAAATGGTACAAATGGCTATGTTTTC
This sequence comes from Lissotriton helveticus, assembly GCF_964261635.1. Classification (NCBI taxonomy): domain Eukaryota; kingdom Metazoa; phylum Chordata; class Amphibia; order Caudata; family Salamandridae; genus Lissotriton; species Lissotriton helveticus. The sequence continues at coordinate 451,104,773 of NC_136061.1, forward strand.
CCTTATTGGGCTAACACTAAAGAAGTCCCAAACTGCGGCCTTCAAATGTCTGTGGGAGGCGGAGGAGGCGATACTGGGAATGCTAATGGCAGATGAAGTGGAGGATGTGTGTTGCCGAAATTTAGTACGTTGTGCACTTACAGCACCACTAATTGAGGAAATGGAGGTCGAGGTGGATGGAGGTCCCTTCTGGTGAGAAAATATGGAAGCTGTAGGTGGTGGTGTACTAGTTAACTGCATTGTTGGTGGTCCCATTGACATGTCGCCAACATCACGCTCAGCAGCATTTCTGGATAGGGTAAAAATGTCTGTTTGCTGCATGCCCGCTGAGGCTGGAGTGACGTCTATGATGACTGCGTCGTCGTCGTGAGAGTCTTCATCAGCAGAAGTATACGCCACTTCTTGTTCAGCGTCATCATCACACTCCATAACTATGAGACTTTCGGGGACCTTCCTTTTACGCTTAGCTACCTTTGTCAGATCATGGTGTGCCTCACTCTCAGACAGGCCTGGTGGTTCCCCAATTTTCATCCATATCATCAGAAAGAAGGGGGCTTGAAGAAGATGTAGACACCATCCTTGATCTTTTCCTTGCTGGGAATCTGGAAGACAATGAATCATCAAGAGGAGTGGCTTCCTCATATGATACCTCGGCTTGAATGTCGATTTCCTGATGTGCCCCTACTTCGGGAGGAACAACTATTGTGGGTACTTGTGCCGCTCCATGCACATCTGCTTGCGCCTCTCCTTGCGCCGCCTCTCCTTCCACATGTACTTGGGCTTGTACTTGCACATGTGGTTGTTGTTGCAGCTGTGGTTGTTAAACACTCGTCAGATGAGTTACAACAACCTGTGTTGATTGAGGGATGCTGCTACTTTCTTGCGATGAGCCAACATCACTGGTCGATGGTGATTGAACAACTATACTGGCTGCCTCTGCAGCACTCAAGGGCTTGGACCTAAGTTGGCGTGGTGGTGGTGGCACTGAGCCCAATGGAGCGGAGGTGCTGCTACCAGCTTGGTCCCCAGCAGACCCCGCTGCTGCTGCAGGCGTACTTTTTTTCCCCCAAAAAATGTGGCGGTCGGCCCACCAGTCTCCTTGGTAAGTGGCGCCACTTGCTTCTTCTGCTCCTTACGGGCAACTTTCTTGATAGAGGAGCTACGGGCAACTTTTTTGGGGGCCATCTTCTTCAGATGTCAGAACAGCAGGCGACAGTTGCACAAGTTGCAGAGTTGTCTGTGGCCAAACGTGACGTTGTGCTGCACACACCGCAGCAGGACTTCTTCCTGGCACTGATGAGGAACGATGAGGCTGATGATTCGTCTTTCTGCACCTAAAAGCAAATGGAGCCAGAGGAACATCAGTTAAATAAATGTTGCTTTTTTAGCGCTTCAATTAATAGTTTGCAAGTAAGCATTTTTATTATACCCACCCCCCAAAATGGAAAGACCAATAAAATGCACCACTGACAGGCCTATGGCACAACAAAGCACACTGCCTGGCTTCAAAATGGCCCCTAGACCCCCACCCACATGGCCAGCCCCTGCCTGGACCAGGCCTTAAAATGATCCCCACCCACATGGCCATGCCCCATCAACACCCCAAAAAATCGAAAAACACACAAAAATCACCACAATCCAATGCCACCCATGCCCTCCATGATGTTTACATTAAAGAGACCCCACAGAAAGACTCAGTCCATGCACCACTGAGTACCCCTGGGCAAAAGACCCCAACAACAGCCAAAAAATCGAAAAACACACAAAAATCACCACAATCCAATGCCATCCATGCCCTCAATCATGTAGAAATTCAAGACACCCCACAGAAAGACTCGGTCCATGCACCACTGAGTACCCCTGAGCATAATGGATGAAAGCAAGGCACATTGGATGCAGGCCTATGGCACAAAGCACACTGCCTGGCTTCAAAATGGCCCCTTGACCCCCACCACATGGCTAGGCCCTGCCTGTACCAGTTCTCAAAATGGCCCCCGCCCACATGGCCATGCCCCATCAACACCCCAAAAAATCGAAAAACACACAGAAATCACCACAATCCAATTCCATCCATGCCCTCAATGATGTTTACATTCAAGACACACCACAGAAAGACTAGGCCCATGCACCACTGAGTACCCCTGGGCAAAAGGCCCCAAAAACAGCCCAAAAATCGAAAAACACACAAAAATCACCACAATCCAATGCCATCCATGCCCTCCATGATGTTTACATTAAAGAGACGCCACAGAAAGACTCACGCCATGCACCACTGAGTACCCCTGGGCAAAAGGCCCCAACAACAGCCAAAAAAATAAAAAAACACACAAAAATCACCACAATCCAATGCCATCCATGCCCTCCATGATGTTTACATTAAAGAGACCCCACAGAAAGACTAGGCCCATGCACCACTGAGTACCCCTGGGCATAATGGATGAAAGCAAGGCACATTGGATGCAAGCCTATGGCACAAAGCACACTGCCTGGATTCAAAATGGCCCCTTGACCCCCACCACATGGCCAGGCCCTGTCTGTACCAGTCCTCAAAATGGCCCCACCCACATGGCCATGCCCCATCAACACCCCAAAAAATCGAAAAACACACAAAAATCACCACAATCCAATGCCATCCTTGCCCTCAATGATGTTTACATTCAAGACACCCCACAGAAAGACTACGCCCATGCACCACTGAGTATCCCTGGGCAAAAGGCCCCAACAACAGCCAAAAAATCGAAAAACACAAATCGAAAAACACACAAAAATCACCACAATCCATTGCCATCCATGCCCTCCATGATGTTTACATTAAAGAGACCCAGAGAAAGACTAGGCCCATGCACCGCTGAGTACCCCTGGGCATAATAGATGAAAGCAAGGCACATTGGATGCAGGCCTATGGCACAAAGCACACTGCCTGGCTTCAAAATGGCCCCTTGACCCCCACCACATGGCCAGGCCCTGCCTGTACCAGTCCTCAAAATGGCCTCCACCCACATGGCCATGCCCCATCAACACCCCAAAAAATCAAAAAACACACAAAAATTACCAGAATCCAATGCCATCCATACCCTCAAAGATGTTTGCATTCAAGACACCCCACAGAAAGACTAGGCCCTTGCACCACTGAGTACCCCTGGGCAAAAGGCGCCAACAACAGCCAAAAAATCGAAAAACACACAAAAATCACCACAATTCAATGCCATCCATGCCCTCCATGATGTTTACATTAAAGAGACCCCACAGAAAGACTAGGCCCATGCACCACTGAGTACCCCTGGGCATAATGGATGAAAGCAAGGCACATTGGATGCAGGCCTATGGCCCAAAGCACACTGCCTGGATTCAAAATGGTGCTTGACCCCCACCACATGGCCAGGCCCTGCCTGTACCAGTCCTCAAAATGGCCCCCACCCACATGGCCATACCCCATCAACACCCCAAAAAATCAAAAAACACACAAAAATCACCACAATCCAAAGCCATCCATGCCCTCAATGATGTTTACATTCAAGACACCCCACAGAAAGACTAGGCCCATGCACCACTGAGTACCCCTGGGCAAAAGGCCCCAACAACAGCCAAAAAATCGAAAAACACACAAAAAACACCAAAATCCATTGCCATCCATGCCCTCCATGATGTTTACATTAAAGAGACCCCACAGAAAGACTAGGCCCATGCACCACTGAGTACCCCTGGGCATAATGGATGAAAGCAAGGCACATACGATGCAGGCCTATGGCACAAAGCACACTGCCTGGCTTCAAAATGGCCCCTTGACCACCACCACATGGCCAGGCCCTGCCTGTACCAGTCCTCAAAATGGCCCCCACCCACATGGTCATGCCCCATCAACACGCCAAAAAATCGAAAAACACACAAAAATCACCACAATCCAATGCCATCCATGCCCTCAATGATGTTTACATTCAAGACACCCCACAGAAAGATTAGGCCCATGCACCACTGAGTACCCCTGGGCAAAAGGCCCCAACAACAGCCAAAAAATCGAAAAACACACACAAATCACCACAATCCAATGCCATCCATGCCCTCCATGATGTTTACATTAAAGAGACCCCACAGAAAGACTAGGTCCATGCACCACTGAGTACCCCTGGGCATAATGGATGAAAGCAAGGCACATTGGATGAAGGCCTATGGCACAAAGCACACTGCCTGGATTCAAAATGGCCCCTTGACCCTCACCACATGGCCAGGCCCTGCCTGTACCAGTCCTCAAAATGGCCCCCACCCACATGGCCATGCCCCATCAACACCCCAAAAAAATTGAAAAACACACAAAAATCACCACAATCCAATGCCATCCATGCCCTCCATGATGTTTACATTCAAGACACCCCACAGAAAGACTAGGCCCATCCACCACTAGGTACCCCTGGGCAAAAGTCCCCAACAACAGCCAAAAAATAAAAAAACACACAAAAATCACCACAATCCAATGCCATCCATGCCCTCCATGATGTTTACATTAAAGAGACCCCACAGAAAGACTCCGTCCATGCACCACTGAGTACCCCTGGGCAAAAGGCCCCAACAACAGCCAAAAAATAAAAAAACACACAAAAATCACCACAATCCAATGCCATCCATGCCCTAAATGATGTTGAAATTCAACAAAACAGTTGTATCATGCACCCATAACTAACCCAGGTCCTACTGGATACTGTGGCTACCCACAATATATTTTATTTAATGTTCTGAAAAAGTTCCAAAATTGTAGTTGAAGCAACTGTAATGCCCCAAACAAACAACATCAACTTACTTGTGAAATTTCTAATCCAAAAGTGATCCAAAGAAAGTCAAAAAGGCCTCAAATCCAAATATCCAGCAGCATCCACAAAAAGTAATCCTTCCAGGTCAAGATCCAAATCAAAGTGACCAGGACATGAACAAAGCACTGGGAGGAGCCTGCTGGACAGGAACAGGAAGTTGGAGACTGTGGGGCACTTCCTTCCTCCCACCCCCTCCAAAATGGACTCCTTGCAAAAACAAGTGCAGGCAAATGTCAACCTGAGGAGTTATTCTGATAAAAAATCATCATTTTCAGAAGGTTTATGCTGCCTGCTGGTGGATTTCTTGTGCAGAATTGCAAATTTTGCAATTTCGCATACGCGAGATTGTCGCTGCCTGCCGCATCTACGTGTTCGCAAGTGTTTACTCCCGCGATGCGTGATCACGGGCCTTTATGACGTACTCGTGTTGACAAACCCTCGCTGTGCAAGGTGGCAAGCCGCGACGACGTAATCACGGTCGACAAACTCCCGCGGGATCCCGCAGCAAGATCCAAAATGGCGCAGCACACCCAAACATGGAGAAAAACAACTCTTCAAACGCTGAATGACGGTAAGTGAACGCCGCGCGCCGCAATATTGTATTTGTCAAGCGGGACCAAGTAAAAAAAAATCCGCTTCGTACAAATTTGCGAATTTTCGGCAAATTCGCGAGAGTTCGCGATTGCGAATTTCCCGAAAATCCACGAATTCTGCGAGCGGAACGGATTTTACGCCCATACTTAGAAAAGAGTAAGTGCACGTTTCAAATATGTTTAATTTCAAAATGCTTGTGGGTATACAATATGTTTTTGTGACTATTGTCCCTATGGATCCCTTGTAGTTGTTGTGCATCAAGCAAATCAATAGGGTCTGTTTGGCCTTTTGATTAAAAACAGGCGCGAATTGTACACACGCGTATTCGAATCCAACGTTGTGTATCTATAAACACGCGATAATATTGCAAAGTGAACCAACTCCTCCCGCCTCCCTCCAAACACTTCCCGGTCTGCCATCCTGACACCAACTGTCCATCCTAATATATGTAGACTATTATCTCTATGAGTCCTTTCTTAATGTTGCAAAGTGAACCAACTCCTCCCCCCTCCCTCCGCCCACTTCCTGGTCTGCCATCCTGACACCAACTGTCCATCCTAATATATGTAGACTATTGTCTCTATGCATCCCTTGTACTTGTTGCGCAGCAACCAAATCGATAGGGTCCGTTCTTCCTTTTCATTAAAAACACGCGTGTATTGGACACGCGCGTATTCGAATCCAAAGTTGTGTATATATAAACACGTGCTAATGTTGCAAAGTGAACCAACTCCTCCCTCCACCCACTTCACGGTCTGCCATCCTGACAGCAACTGTCCATCCTAATATATGTAGACTATTGTCTCTATGCGTCCTTTCTTAGTACAAAGTGAACCAACTCCTCGCGCCTCCCTCCACCCACTTCCTGTTCTGCCATCCTGACACCAACTGTCCATCCTAATATATGTAGACTATTGTCTCTCTGCGTCCCTTGTAGTTGTTGTGGAGCAACCAAATCGATAGGGTCTGTTCACCCTTTCCATTAAAAACACACCCGTATTGGACACGCGTGTATTCTAATCCCACGTTGTGTATATATAAACACGCGATTAATCGAATCCAACGTTGTGTCAAAATTTCAAAGCAATCTGTGAAGAACTTTTGGAAATTTTTAGATTTTGAACAAACGAACATTGACATTTTTATATGTCTTTTCATGCTTTCGATTAAAAACACGTGCGTATTCTACACACGCGTATTAGAATCCAACATTCTGTATATAAAAACACACGCCTATTCGAATCCAACGTTGTGTGAAAATTTCAAAGCAATCGGTGAAGTACTTTTGCACAGCAACCACATCGATAGGGTCTGTTTGCCCTTTCCATTAAAACACGCGAGTATTGGACACACTCGTATTCGAATCCAACGTTGTGTATATATACACACGTGCTTAATCGAATCCAACATTGTGTCAAAATTTCAAAGCAATCTGCGAAGAACTTTAGGAGATTTTTAGATTTTGAACAAACGAACATTTACATTTTTATGTGTCTTTTCGGGCTTTCGATTAAAAACACGCGCTTATTCGACACGCGCGTATTGAAATCCAACGTTGTGTGTATAAAAACACGCGCCTATTCGAATCCAACGTTGTGTGAAAATTTAAAAAAAGTCAGTGAAGTACTTTCGGAGATTCGCGATTTTGAACGAACAAACATTTACATTTTTATTTATATAGAGAAGAAAGATAGATATAGATATACCAATTGGGTATGAGCCAGTATTACAATGTTTTGAGGAGAGAGCACATACACTTTTAGCACTGGTTAGAGTGGTAAAATGCTAGGAGTTCTAAAGCTGACAAAAATGAAGTAAGAAAAGGTGGAAGAGGAAGGAAAAACATTTGGGGTGACCCAGCAAAAAAGGGTAATTTTCATATAAAAAAAGGTAGCATTTGCTCCTCTGTCCCAAACCTCTTTGATTCTGTACTTTTTTGTCTGGTGGGAAAGAAGAAGGGTTGCAGGAATGGCATAAGGCCTTCCACATGCTGCCAAGTTCTCACTCTGAATATGTGTGACAATTTAAGGTTATCAGCAAGTTTATTTATGAAATTTGATTGCCATGTGTGACAACAGTCACACAAACTTGCAAAGCGTTAGATGCTTACGGTTTGCTGCCGACCTCGGGTGCTACAGTCCTAATCTCGACAGGAGATCTTTTAACGTCCAGCGCTGTGGAAGGTGGGTGCACCATGCCATGGCACACCGCTAGTTCCTAAGAGGTGCCTGGGTGCTCGACTATCCATAGCATTTGGGTTCAGGAGACTGCTTGTGAGAGGGACTAAAATCAGTGGCGGCTGCAATAGATCAGTGGTGGTGAGGTGGGCAGGGGTCTTTAAAAAAAACAAAGAAAATTCCACTTACCTGGTCACCGCCGCCTCTCCCCAATTCGTCTTCTGCGAAAGACGCATGAACAGGAAATAGAGGAAACACACAGGCTTACAGTCTCCCCTAGCCAATCACAATGCTGCTGGTCTGAGTGCTGTGGTTGGGCCCTCAGATGAGGTCTATGAGCCTGTGCATATTCTCTACCCAGGCTGTATCACAGCCTGGGTGGAGAGCATGCAGAGCGTGCATGACTGTTTGTCTGGGCCAAGACAGCCAGCCAAACCATCATGCACACTTAAGTGCACATACCACTCCTCTCTCTGCTGACTGACAGCCAAGCCCAACCCAGCTCACCCCTTAAACAAAACTGGGCCAGTACATTACTATTATTTTATTTTTCTTGTGGGGCGACGCTCCTCCCTCTTAGTAGAGGAGCCGCCGATGACTAAAGCGAAACTAAAGTGCTGAAGTACCACATGATTCACGTACAGTGTCATTACAACCATCATGTCTCTGCAGCCAAATCCACAAAAAGCCTCTCTAGGACTACAGCCCACACAAATAACCTGACAAAGCCTGACCTTCTCGACCCAACTCGTTTTCTCTGACAGCATGTCTCCTTAAAGATACAGTGCAAGCCATTCCAGAGGTTTACTGCTGAAACTTCACATTGCATGACAAATTATTTCAGTGAGGTAATGTGGCGGCCATGAAGTATTTGCGCTAGTTTGACCCCAGATGTGTGACACTTGACAGTGCTGCGTTCCACTCATTTGCTGGCTGAACGAGGTCTTTCTCACTCTGGAGGCTCAAGTCAGGGCTGTCAAAGCTTGGCGGTGGGTTTGGTCAGCCTTTATTTGAAAGCATAGGTTTCTTTTTTGGGTTTTAATGTAAGTGCGTTTCAGGCTCAACCAGTACAGGTAAAAGAGGTGTGGCAGTGGAGCGGTGGGACGGCGGGGCGGGGTGGAGGTGGAGCAGGGGAAACTCGACATATGACGGGATAGGGAAAGTAACATAAATAAAACCACTTAACTTGCGCTTGCCGCATTGCCAACTCAGCAATTCGGCGATTGCAGGGTAAGTGGCTTTATTTATTTATTTATTTATTACCTATCCCATCATAGATCAACTCCCCCACCCCCATCACTCTTACCTGTACCGGCCGTGCCTGTTGTGTTGAGAAAAGGGCTTTAACTTAAACCGCCTGGGGCAGGGCAGGCCTATCTAGGTGAAAATAGAGTGGCAGTGTCGCTGAACTCTGTATTCCAGAAACAGCTCTTAGTCATTGGGAATGGAAGGCCCTGGCCAAAGGGCGGAGGTCAGTGTAGCCTCGTTCTATGTCACGCAGCCAGGTCGGAGTATCTTGAGTGTATTACTTTTGTTTATTCCACTCCTGCTTGATTCCAATTATTTTTTGCCAAGGATGAAGTGACGGAGATTGCTGTGTGCTCTTGTGTACTCCAAAGGCGAGAAGTCAGCAGGACAGCAGCATGCCAGCAGCATGCCAGCTTCCATTTAATTGAGCAGTCATTAATCTTTTGCAAAGCTGCCCAGTCCGTACCTCTCGACGTCCCGCCAAGAGTAGAAAAACATGTTGGAGTCTGATGTCAGCGGCTATGTGGGCTCGGGCTGGTAGGAGATTGCAGCTGGAGGAGAAGAACCAACAGATATTAGCTCGCCAACGGGAACAGCAAGTAAGCCAGCTGATTTGAATTTCTTTCTTTTTTTGCATTGTTGCCAAGGACGACCCCGCTCTTCCTCATGCCAGCCTGTTGCTGCAGTGCCAGCATGAGCCTGCACTGACACTGCAGTACCGGCCGTCCGAGACTAAGAAAACAAATACATGTGCCAAGCCTTGCTTGCATTGCTGCCCAGGCCGACGCTGCTCTACCTCATGCCAGCCTGTCCCTGCAGTAACAGACTGAGCCAACGCTGATACTGCAGTACACACCCTCCGAGACTAAGAAACCTAAAACATTTACCAATGCTTGTTTCCATTGTTGCCCAGGCCGACCCCGCCCTCCCTCAAGCCACCCTGTCCCTGCGGTGCCAGCCTGAGGCAGCAATGACACCGCAGTACGGACGCTCGGAGACTAAGGAACCTAATGTATTTACCAATGCATGTTTAAATTGCCCCCCTAGGCCAACCCCACTACCCCTCATGCCAGCCTGTCCCTGCTATGCCCGCGTGAGCCTGCACTGACACTGCAGTACGGACTATCCGAGACTAAGAAAACAAATGCATGTGCCAATCCTTGTTTTCATTGCTGCCCTACCTCATGCCAGCCTGTCCCTGCACTGCCAGCCTGAGCCAACGCTGATACTGCAGTACACACCCTCCAAGACTAAGAAACCTAAAACATTTACCAGTGCTTGGTTACATTGTTGCCCAGGCCGTCCCCACCATCTCTCATGCCACTGTACCTGCAGTGCCAGCCTGAGCCAAAGCTGACACTGCAGTATGGCTCATCCGAAACTAGGAAACCCAATGCATTTACCAATGCTTGTTTGAATTGTTTCCCAGGCCGACCCCGCTCTCTCTCATGCTACCCTATATCTGCAGTGTCAGCCGAGCCAGCACTGACACTGCAGGACAGACCCTCTGAGACTAAGAAACCTAATGCATTTAACAATTATTGCTTTCTTTGTTGCCCAGGCCAACCCCCTCTCCCTCATGCCAGCCGGTACGTGAAGTACCAGCCTGAGCCAATGCTGACACTTCCACACGGACCCTCTAAGACTAAGAAACCCAATGCATTTTGCATTTCTGGCTTCCATTTTTGTCCAGGCCGACCCAGCTCTCCTTCATGCCAGCCTGTCCCTGCAGTGCCAGCTTGAGCCAGCACTGACAATGCAGTCGGCCCCCCACAAGACTAACAAACCTCATGCAATTTTCAATGCTTCTTTGCATTGTTGGTCGGGCAGACCCCACTCTCCCTCATGCCAGTCTAACCGTTGAAGTGCCAGCTTGAGCGAGCGCTTATTCTGCAGTACTGACCCTCCGAGACTAAGACCACTAATGCATTTTCCAATGTTTGTTTGCATTGTTGCCCAAGCCGAACTTGCGCTCCCTCACGTCACCCTGTACCTGCAGTGCCAGCCTGAGCCTGCGCTAACACTGCAGTACGGGCCCTCCAAGACTAAGAAACCTAATGAATTTATCAATGCTTGTTTGCATTGTTGCCCAGGCCGACCCCTCTCTCCCTCATGCCACCTTGTATATACAGTGCCAGCCAGCGCTGACACTGTAGTACTGACTCAGACTGTTGCGGGGGTTAAAAGTCGTATTGATTCAGATGACTGGCTGGAGTTTATAGATAGATATGATTTTATCCTACTCCAGGAAACCTGGGCAACTGAACCAACATTTAGGCAGGGATATATCAATTTTTTTAAACCTGCAATTAGAGGTCCGAAAGGGAGAGCTTCTGGGGGTTTACTGATCTGGGTGAAACAATCCCTGGGATTTCACTCCACAGAATAACAGTACACAACCCTGACCTTCTTATCATTAAGTTGAGTAAGACTGGTTGTCGGGATATGATCTTGATTAATGTATATGCCAGAGGCTTGCCAGGAGGCCGCTCCCCTCTCCTGTTGGAAACATTGGATCCCATTCTAGATGATCTTGATAGCGATCTTGTAACCCTCCTAGCTGGAGACCTAAACTGCACCTTCGAGCCATTGTATGACTCAGGGGACAGTTGGGGCTACGCGGAGGATGCAGTATGGGGTATTCCTGAACTGTTGCCCTGTAAACCAGTAACAGCCACTGAGGCAGCAGTAAATTGGACGGCTCTTTGCCTCAATAGGGGCTTTCGGGCTGTCAATGGCCGCGCCAAATCAGACCAGGAAGTAAATTTTACATTCGATAACGGGTTAAGAAAAAGCTGTATCGATTATATCCTATTAAAACTAGGAGACTGGCCCCTGATGATGGACATGGCAGTTCTCCCCCGCCCAGAAAGTGACCACAACCCCTTGTCCTTAAAATTAAAGTTACCAGGTTTAGTGAGATCTGAGAACCCTGGCACTTCACAGACTGGGGATGCCTTCCTAACCAATGATAGGAAGAGACTAAAATGGTCCAAAATTGTGGAGGATATTACTTTAAGGGATATGGTAGACATAAAAATCAGCAACACATATAGTGAGATGCTGGCATATGATCTTCAAGGGGACAATCCCGAAATGGCTAACAATATTATAAACCTCCACAATCGTTGTTTTGCTGACCTCAAATCCCTGCTTTCAAAACCACGGCCCCAGGCAAACCCCAAAATACCGATCTGTCCCAAGAAATGGTATAACAATAAATGTAGGGAAGCCCATACCAAACTTATCAGTGCGGTTAAGTCCAGAGTTATGATCTCAGTGAAAGAAACTAGGGTAAATTATAAGAAAACGCAGTGGGAAGCTAAGCGGGTGTGGGAGGATAAGCATTGGTCGGATTTATTGGAGGCTACCACTTCAAACAACCCCATCAAGTTTTGGGAAATAGTTAAGTGGGGGAAAGATCCGGATGCACGCATCCCTGTGAACCATGTGTCCCCTGTGGAATGGGTAACATTTTATTCGACCCAGTTTTGTGCCGAGAACCCCAATCCCCCCAGCATTACGGTGACGGTATCCCAGCCACCCTTGCAAACTAGGATTATTACCTTTTCGGAAAAAGAAGTCGAGCTGGCTATAGGTCTTACAATGCGAGGGAAAGCAACGGGCATGGATCTTATACCAGCCGACCTGTTTAAAACCAACCCCGCCCTATGGATACCCTACCTTACTAAAGTGGCTAATTCAATAGCCGCTGGTGCAAGTATACCAAAATCCTGGAAGGGGGCTGAGATATTACCCATCTACAAAAAGGGCAGTAGGTCAATTCCTGGCAACTATCGCCCGATTAGCCTCATTGATACAACCCAGAAACTCATTGCACGTATGATCTTAGGTAGGGTCCAAGGATGGATCGAACTAGAGGACATATTATCTCCAATGCAGGCGGGCTTCAGATCGGGAACGAGTACCATTGACCATGTGTTCAGATTTTGTCTGATCTACTGGAAGGTGGTCCAGCTTGGCGGTGGTACAATCTACGCTGCGTTTCTCGATCTGAAGTCCGCGTTCGATCTAGTCCCGAGGGATAAACTGTGGGGAGTCTTGAGGAGTTTGGGAATGCCCGAGGAGTTATTAGTTTTAATAATCAAATTGCATGAAGACAATTTTGCGAGGGTGAGATGGGGCGGCCAGGGGCAAGTGACGGAACACTTCCCAGTAACCCGAGGCGTCCGCCAGGGGTGTGTTCTGGCACCAACCCTTTTTTTATTGTTTATTGACCAAGTGGTCAAATTTTTTAAGGATACCCCAACGGACGCCCCGATGCTAGCAGGACAGCGATTCCCGATGCTCATCTTCGCTGATGACACCCTCCTCCTTTCCCGGACACGCTCTGGCTTACAGCGGGCGTTGGACCGGTTTGGGGAGTTTTGTGTCATCAGCGACCTCAAGGTGAACGTCGGGAAAACCAAGCTTATGGTACTAACAAAGAATCGCCCTGTCCGGTGCACAGTTAGTATGGGTGGCGTTAAACTGGATCAAGTGGAGAATATGGTATATCTAGGGGTTACCCTTGACAGCCGTCTGGGATGGAAAGCACAAGTCGAAGCACAACACCTAAAGCTTGCCCGCCTTACCGGCTGTCTATTAAGTGAACAAAAAAGATCTATCACCAAGCGGGTTTGTCCGGTTCTCAAGATTTATGATGCCAAAATTAACCCAGCAATTTTATATGGTGCAGATTTGTGGGGTTATATGGATCTGATGGGTTTGTTTAAAATACAATGCAAGTTCCTGCGTAACTTAGTGGGTTTGCCACAGTCGACCCCTTCCACCCCTCTCTGCTTGGACATGGGTTGCCCCCCAATTAACGAGATGGCTAGATTTAGATTGGTTGCTTTTTGGAGGCGTTTGTGGACAACCCCTGAACTTACCCTATTTGCCAATGAGGTAGCTGAAGTTAGGTCACTTGGGGGTTCAGGAAAAATTAAATGGTTTAAATGGTAAAATGGTAAAATCTATCCTGACGGATATGGGGCTAGAGCAACTCTGGATATCCCCCTCCACCAGCACTTTTCCATCTAAATTAGCTTTCAAGGAACTGTACTGGGCCACGATTCGCCAGGCTAGAGTCAATGCCTCAAGCTCCACCAATCTCACGGGTAGGTTCCTGTCATTTAAGTTGGACTTGTCCCGTGAACTCTATTGGGATTCAATCTCCAAAACACTGGACAGGAAACTCTACCATCAGTTTCGGGTGGGTGCATTGCCGGTGAATGTATTCACTAAAGGTTGGAAAACGAGTACTACGGACTATTGTAGATGGTGCCCTGGCCACAAGGAAACAATAGGACACTTCTTGTTTGCTTGCCCTAGATATTTAGTACCTAGAGCCAAATGGTTAAAGCCACTGTTCCAGCGCATGCCCATAAGAAAATCCGAAGATGCTATTCGTGTATTAACAACTAACACCTCTGAGTTCATTTCAGTGTGCCTGGCTAAATACCTGGGATGGGCTTGGTCATTAAGGTCGAAACCATAGCACATTTACTGTACTGACCATGCAAATGCTCCTCCATGATGTACTGAGCTCTACCAAAACAGGCTGTTCATTTCTGCTCATGCTATCGAAAATTGTTTGGAATCTAACTGTAAAATCTTTCGTTTTTTTTATCTATGTGCTTAATTTTAGTAATTTTCTCATCAGGTTGGTCTTTTTTGCTATTTAATACTAGTTTTATGAACTCAAAGTTATGTATTTTTAATCAAGCAATGTTTGTTAATGTCTGTCTTTTATGATTTTTTATGAATCGAAATAAAGACTTTAAAACCTGAAACCTGAAACCTGACTCAGACTAAGAAACCTAATGCATTTTCCAATGCTTGTTTGCATTGTTCTCCAGGCCGACCCTGCTCTTCCCCATGCCAACCTGTATCTGCATTGCCAGCCTGAGCCAGCGCTGACACTGCAGTAAGGACACTTCAAGACTAAAAAACAGAATACATCTACCAATGCTGGTTTGCATTTTTGCCCAGGCCAAACGTGCTCTCCTTCATGACAGCCTTTACCTGCAGTGCCACCCTGAGCCAGCGCTGACAATGCAGTAAGGACCTTTTGAGACTAAAAAATAAAATGAATCTACCAATGCTTCTTTGCATTGCTGCAGAGGCTGACCTGCTCTTACTCATGCCAGCCTGTCTCGGCAGTGCCAGCCTGAGCCAACATTGACACTGCAGTGACAAATCTCCCAAACTAAGAAACCTAATGCATTTACCAATGCTTGCTTGCACTGTTGCCCAGGCCGAACCCACTCTCCCTCATGCCAGCCTGTACCTGCAGTGCCAGCCTGAGCCAGAGCTGACAGTGCAGTACGGCCCGTCCTAGACTAAGAAACCTAATGCACTTACCAATGCTTTTGGAAATTGGTGACAAGGCTGACCCACATTCACTTATGCCAGTCTGTATCTGAAATGCCAGCCTGAGCCAGCACTGACACTGAAATACGGTACTCCAAGACTATGAAACATAATGCATTTACCAATGCTTGTTTACATTGTTGCCCAGGCAGTGATTAGGGAGAACCCCCGCAATCCCTAACGCCAGTCTGTTCCTGAAATAGCAGCCTGAGCAAGCCATTGCACAGCAGTAGGGACCCTCAGAGACAAAAAAAATGAATGCATTTACTAATGCTTGTTTGCATTGTTGCCTATGCCGACCCCACTCTGCCTCATGCCAGCCTGTATCTGCAGTGCCATCCTGAGCCAGCGCTGACACTGCAGTACGGACTCTCTGAGACTAAGAAATCTAATGCATTTTACAATGCTTGTTTGCATTGTTTCCCAGGCTGACCCGCTCTCCAACATGCCAGCCTGTACCTGAGATACTAGCCTGAGCCAATGGTGACACTGCAGTACGGACCCTCCGAGACTAAGACACCTAATGCATTTACCAATGCTTGTTTGCATTATTGCCGAGACTGACCTGTACTTCCTCATGCCAGCCTGTCTCTGAAGGGTCAGCCTGAGCCAACGCTGACCCTGCAGTGCCAAATCTCCAAGACTGAGAAACCTACTGTATTTACCAGTGCTTGTTTGCATTGTTGCCCAGGCGAATCTGACTCTCCCTCATGCCAGTCTGTACCTGTAATACCAGCCTGAGCCAGCCCTGACACTGTAGTATGGACCCTCAGAGACTAAGAAACAACGCACTTAAAATGCTTTTTTGCATTGGTGACCAGGCTGATCCGCACTCACTTACGCCAATCTGTACCTCAAATGCCAGCCTGAACCAGCACTGACACTGAAATAAGTACCCTCCGAGTCTAAGAAACGTAATGCATTTACCAATGCTTGTTTACATTGTTACCCAGGCCAACCCCACTCTTCCTCATGCCAGTCTGTTCCTGAAATGTCAGCCTGAGCCAGCCACAACACAGTAGAAGTGACCCTCTGAGACTGAAAAACCGAATGCATTTATCAATGCTTGTTTGCATTGTTGCCCAGGCCGACCTCGCTCTCCCTCATGCCACCCTGTAACTACAGTGCCAGCCTGAGCCAGTGCTGACACTGTAGTACAGACCCTCTGAGACTAAGAAATCTAATGCATTTACCATAGCTTTTTTGCATTGCTGCCCAGGCCGACAATGCCCTCCCTCATTACAGACTGTTCCTGCAGAGACAGCCTGAGCCAGCACTGATACTGCAGTAAGGACCCTCCGAGACTAAAAAAGCAAATGCATTTAGTAGTGCTTGTTTGCATTGTTGCCCAGGTCGACCCTGCTATGCCTCATGCCAGCCTGTACCTGCAGTGCCAGCCTGAGCCAGCATTGACACTGCTGTATGACCCATCTTAGATAAAGAAACCTGATGGATTTACCGATGCTTGTTTGCATTGTGGCCCAGGCCGACCCCGCTCATGCCAGCCTTTACCTGCAGTGCCAAAATGAGCCAGAGCTGACATTGGAGTATGGACCCTCTAAGACTAAGAAAACTATTGCATTTACCAATGCTTGTTTGCATTGTTGCCCAGGCCGACCCCACTCTCCCTCATGCCAACCTGTACCTGCAGTGCCAGCCTGAGCCAGCGCTGACACTGCAGTACAGCCCATCCGAGACTAAGAAACTAATTCATTTACCAATGCTTGATTGCATTGTTGCCCAGGCTGACCCCTCTCTCTCGCATGCCAGCTTGTACCTGAATTGCCAGCCTGACCCCACGTTGACACTACAGTATGGACCCTTCCAAACTAAGAAACCTAATCCATTTACCAATGCTTGTTTGCACTGTTGCCCAGGCCAACCCTGTTCTCCCTCATGCCAGTCTCTCCCTGTATTGCCATCATGACCAAACACTGATACTGCAGCACAGACCCTCGGAGATAAGAAAACCTAATGCATTCATCCATCCTTATTTGCTTTTTTCCCCCAGCCGAACCCGCTCTCCCGCATGCCAGTCTCTACCTGCAGTGCCTGCGTGAGCGTGCGCTGACACTGAAGAACAGACCCGCTGAGACTGAGAAATCTAATGCACTTACCAATGCTTGTTTGGATTGTTGCCCTGGCCGACCCTGCTCTCTCACATGCCAGCCTGTACCTAGAGTGCCAGCCTGAGCCAGCACAGACAGTGCAGTACTGAACATTCGAAACTAAGAAAGCTAATGCATTTACTAATGCATGTTTGCACAGTTTCCCAGGCCAACCCCGCTCTCCATCATGCCAGTCTGTCCCTGCAGTCCCAGCCTGATCCAACGCTAATAATGCAGTACAGACCCTCTGAGACTAAGAAACGTAATGCATTTTCCAAATTCTTCTTTGCACTGTTGACCCAGGCCGACCCCACTCTTCCTCATGCCAACCTGTCCCTTCAGTGCCAGCCTGAGGGAGCGCTGTAACTGCAGTATGGACCCTTCGAGACAAACAAAACTGATTTGTTTACCAATGCTTGTTTGCATTATTTCCCAGGCCAACCCTGTTCTCCCTCATGCTAGCTTGTGTCTATAGTGCAAGCCTGAGCCAGCTGTGACACTACGTATGAACCCTCCAAGACTAAGAAACCTAATGCATTTACCAAACCTTGTTTACATTGTTGCCCAGGCCGACCCAGCTCTTCCTCATGCAAGTCTGTTCCTGAAATGTCAGCCTCAACCAGCCAAGGCACAGTAGAAGTGACCCTCTGAGACTGAAAAACTGATGCATTTACCAATGCTTGTTTGCATTGTTTCCCGGGCCGACCCTGCTCTCCCTCATGCTAGCCTGTGTCTACAGTGCAACTGCAATTCTGAGCCAGCGGTGACACTGCTTACAGACACTTCGAGACTAAGAAACCTAATGAATATCCAAAGCTTGTTTGATTTGTTACCCAGGTCGATCCCGCTCTCCTTCATGCCAGTCTGTACCTGAAATGCCAGCCTGAGCCTGCCCAGGCACTTGCTATGGACCATCTGAGACTAAGAAACCTATTGCATTTACCAATTCTTGTTTTCAAATGTCACTCAGGATGACCCTGTGCTCCCTCATGCCAGACGCTACCTGAAATGCAAGCTTGTTCTAGCGCTGACACTGCAGTACTGACCCTCCGAGGCTAAGAAACCTGACTCTGCAGTTCGGCCCATCCTAGGCTAGGAAACTACATGCATTTACCAATGCTTGTTGGCATTGTTGCCCAGGCTGACCCCTCTCTCCCGCATACCAGATTGCACCTGAAGTGCCAGCCTGAGCCCACGTTGACAATGCAGTATGGACCCATCGAAACTATAAAAACCAATGTATTTACCAATGCTTGTTTGCACTGTTAAATTTGAATTTGAATTTAAAAATATTTATTGAGCGCTCGTACACCAAGCAGTTTCATGGCGCTGTAGAGGAAAGTGATACTTGAGTGAGAGGGTAATGCAGTTTAGATTTTAAAAACCTGTGCAAACAAATTGGTTTTCAGAGCGCTCCGGAACTCCAGATACGAGGATGTTGATCTCATTTGGAAAGGTAGAGAATTCCAAAATTGCGGAGCAAGAGCGGAGAACATTGAGCCTCCCATTCTGCTCTTCTTGAATCTGGGCACCACCAGTAGGGACATAGAGGAGGATCGGAGTTGTCTGCTGGGGATGTAGGGGATGATTTTTGACATGATAAAAGATGGGGCTGTTCCCGCAAGAGCCTGGAACGTGATACATCCCAACTTGAAGAGGGACCTTTCTCTAATTGGGAGCCAGTGGAGGGATATGAGAAGGGGAGTGGTATGGTGTGACTTGGGTAAACCATAGGCCAGGCGGGCAGCTTGGTTTTGCACCAGTTGGAGCCTCCGGATGGCGTATGCGGGGGCGCCGTTGTATAGGGCATTCCCATAATCCAGCCGGGAGAGGACCATAGCCATCTAGATCAGTTTAAGGGCTGAAAAGGAAAAAAAACGTGAGATCTTGCGAATGGTGCGCAAAGTAAAAAAGCAGGAGGAGACCACTGTGCTGATCTGAGAGTGTAGGGTCAGTTGTTGGTTAAGGGTGATTCCCAATGTCTTAACGGAGGGAGAGGGAGAAGGGGGGGACCAAAGGAGGGGGGCCAGAAGATGGGGGACCAAGGGTTGAGTTTGCCGCCAGTGAGAAGAAGTACTGTCTTATCAGGGTTGAGCTTGAGGTGGTTAAAGCACATCCAATCCCTGATAAAGACCATCACCGACTGGAAATTAGAAATAGAATCGGGGGAGTTAGAGAGGTTAAAAATGAGTTGGAGGTCATCGGCGTAGTTAAACACCGTGACCTCCATCCTCTGCAGAGCAAGAATGAGTGGGCAGATGTATAAATTAAAAAGAAGGGGGGAGAGAGAGGATCCCTGAGGGACGCCACAGTTTACTTTGTGGGCCTCGGAGGAGAAATTGGCCAGATGGACTGCCTGTGAGCGGTCTCTCAGGAACGAGCTGATCCAGGCCAGGGCAGAACCTCCAATGCCTGCCGCCTCGACACAGGAAAGAAGGATGGTGTGATCCACCGTGTCGAAGGCAGCCGACAAGTCAAGTAGAACCAATGCCTGAGGGAGATTAACATCTTGCCCCGCTCTGAGTGTGTCAATAACAGAGAGCACCACTTTTTCAGTGGAATGGAGAGGGCGGAACCCTGCTTGGCATTGTGATAGATAGCCGCTGTGCTCTATAAAAGAGCTTAGGACTTTGGTTACGTGGCGTTCGAGAACTTTGGCCAGGTAGGGTAGGAGGGAAATGGGCCGATAGTTTACTAGCGCTGTAGCGTCTGAGCCTGTTTTTTTCAAGATTGGGATGATGGTGGCTGATTTATGACATGGAGGGACAGTGCCTGATTTGAGGGTCTCATTGAGAAAGGTGAGTGGGGGGGATGGGCAAGTAAGGAAGATATCGCGCAAGATGTAGGCCGGGCAGATGTCAGAGGGGGATCCTGACTTGATGCATGGGAGCAAGGAGAGGAAGGTTTCTTTAGACAGTGGGGCTATGAAGTCGAGGTGTTGCCCAAGCCAAACCCGCTCTCCCAGTCTGTCCCTGGAGTGCCAGCCTGAGCAAAAGCTGATAGTGCAGCACAGACCCTCGGAGATTAGGAAACCTAATGCATTTATCCATCCGTATTTGATTTGTTTCCCCGGCCGAACCCGCCCTCACTCATGCCAGTCTCTACCTGCAGTGCCTGCCTGAGCGTGCGCTGACACTGAAGAACAGACCCTCTGAGACTGAGAAATCGAGTGCATTTACCAATGCTTGTTTACATTATTGCCCTGGCCGACCCTGCTCTCCCGCATTCCAGCCTGTACCTGAAGTGCCAGCCTGAGCCAGCACGGAATGTACAGTACTGACCCTTCAAAACTAAGAAACCCAGTGCATTTACCAATGCTTGTTTGCACTGTTGTCCAGGCGGACCCCGCTCACTATCATGCCAGTCTGTCCCTGCAGTGCCAGCCTGAACCAACACTAATAATGCAGTACAAACCATCCAAGACTAAGAAACGTAATGCATTTTCCAAATTCTTCTTTGCACTGTTTACCAGACCGACCCCACTCTTCCTCATGCCAACCTATCCCTGCAGTGCCAGCCTGAGGGAGCGTTGACACTGCAGTATGGACCCTTTGAGACAAAAAAAACTGATTTGTTTACCAATGCTTGTTTGCATTGTTTCCCAGGCCAACCCTGTTCTCCCTCATGCTGGCCTGTGTCTATAGTGCAAGCCTGAGCCAGCTGTGACACTGCGTATGGACCCTCCAAGACTAAGAAACCTAATGCATTTACCAAACCTTGTTTGATTTGTTATGCAGGCCGATTCCACTCTCCCTCATGCCAATCTGTCCTTGAAATGCCAGCCTGAGCCAGCCTTGAGACTGCAGTACGGACCATCCAAGACTAAAAAACCTATTGCATTTACCAATTCTTGTTTGCATTGTTGCCCAGGATGACCCCGCTCTCCCTCATGCCAGATGCTACCTGAAATGCAAGCTTGTGCCAGCGCTGACACTGCAATACTGACCCTTCGAGGCTCAAAAACCTAATGCATTTACCATTGCTTGTTTGCTTTGTTGCCAAGGCTGACCAGCTCTATCTCATGACATTCTGTACCTGAAATTACGGCCTGAGCCTGCCCTGGGACTACGGTACGGACCATCTGAGACTAAGAAACCTATTGCATTTACCAATTCTTGTTTTCATTGTTGTCCTGGATGACCCCGCTCTCCCTCATGCCAGATGCTACGTGAAATGCAAACCTGTGCCAGCTCGGACACTGCAGAACTGACCCCCAAGGCTAAGAAACCTAATGCTTTTACCATTGCTTGTTTGCATTGTTGCTCAGGCTTAAGCCGATATCCTGCATGCCACACTGTTCCTGAAGTGCCAGCTTGAGCAATCGCTGACATTGCAGTAGGGACAATCAGAGACTAAAAAACACTAATTCATTCACCAATGTCTGTTTTTACCGTTTCCCAGACTAACCCCTTTCTGCCTCATGGCAGTATTTTTCATGAAGTGCCAGCCTGAGCCGGCACAGACACTGCAGTTCGGACCCTATGAATCTAAGACACCTAATGCATTTACCAATGCCTATTGTTGCGGGGATTCTGCACATACACAGAACTATGCACAAGAAAACAGGACCTCAGTGAATAGGTGGTGTACCAACCTACTACATCCGTACCCACAATCCCTTAGCGACTAGCTATAGTGTCTCATTCGTTCTCCGTCTACAGGGGAGCTACCAATGATTAGACAACTCAGAACACGTAACTCTTTCTTGGGAATCACGGGAGCTAGACACTCTTTCGCGTAGCCACTCATACTTGTCCACAGTCAAGCAATTAGAGACCCAGTATCGTTTAAAATGTTTATTTCAAATAATGCACTCTATGGTGCAGTACCCAAGCCAATACTAGCAGCAGAATGCATAACCACAATATAGTCAACATTGTTACAATTCCATAGAATACAAACAGGGATGTCATGTTATAGAAAACAACGGAAACAATGGTAAAGGAGGGCACGACCTAATCACCCTCCCTGTGACAAGAGATAGTTTATTATAAAACAGAAGACCTCTGGGCTTTGTCAGCAGATCCCCAAACGTCAGGACCTAGATGCAATGTTCACATCGCTGGACAATTACAGGCCTTCTCTCTGGAAAGGTGTCTCTCTGTGTGAGAAAAAAGCTTGTGTTAGCAATATTAAAGTACACGGTTTCCAGAGGTGCAGCTGTGTGAAGTCGGTTATGTCTAGGTGCGAGGGACAGATCAGAACCAAATACTAAGAGGCATTGTTGTTTAAACTTGAACATCATGTGCAGACTAAACCTCAGAGCACAACGAAGAACCTGTGTAAAAAGGGCACAAATAAGTATTGCAAAATAGATGCTTGCAGTGTCGTGTGCAAAAGCAGGTTCATGGCAGCGAAGCTCATGTTAATTTAGCAATTGTTGACAATGGACCTATAAGCCTTACTACTCCCTTCCCCTGATATGGCCATTGTATGTAGATCATACAAGAAAGCAAAGTTCAAAAAGTTTGAGCAGATATCAATCGGCATGTCCATCAAATTTGGAAAAAGCAAAAACGAAAGTTAATGCAATATTTAAAATAAAACAAGTCCTGGAAGTTGTCAAAAGGCGAAAAAGGGAGAAGGAAGTGATAGTAGAATTTGTTTTAAGCATGGCATCCGGAAAACCAGTCGATGTCTACTGGCAAAAGGTACCTGATTAATCCATCAAGGTGTAAGTGCAAAAGAAGGCAATACCCTCCAGAAGGACATCATTCTGATCGGTGGAAAAGTGAGATGCCATCCAATTTAGTAGGTCACAGGAACATGAATGTTCTCCATATTCAGGTGCCTTTATTAAAATTGATGGATAACTTGCTTGATCTTCAATGTAGGTTTGTAGTAGGAGATTCTGTGAAGCCTCACAGATTTCCCATTGTGCCAAAATGCCAAGTGCAGCAGCACGTGCCATCAAACCAATCCCATTACAATCCTGCTCATGAGCAACTAATGGGCCCATTAGCCGGTCGAAATCCAGGACTGGACATGAGGTGTTGGTGAAACATAACTCCAATGTCCACGTAAAGTCACAGCGGAGGCACGAAAAGACAGGTTGCACGCAAGTAAAGTAAGCAAAATGAAACGATAATCAATAGGACACACTGAGCGTCGCAAGAGGCAGTGTACCGAAGCATTCATGCAGCCAATCACGTAGCAGTTGCAGCTGGCCTGGCCAGTGCAGTACCACTAGAGGAACACTAATTGCGTAGCAGGCACAACAACAGCAGGACACCCGCTGCCAATGCCAATAGTAACAGTAAACCGCCAAAGACGCTGGAAAAGATAGAATGAATGAATGCAGGTATCACACCAAATATAGCCATGTTTAAAAAAATGAGCCAGGCCTTGGGTATGCGACACATTAAAAATGCGGTAAATCAACTCACCAAAATGCTGTGGGAGGTTTGTGTTTAAAAGTGTTTGAATGTCAGACGCTACAGTAGCCACCTGGAGCGTGAAGTTTTCATGTGCGGAAGTCAATGCAACTTCTTGTTGCGCTAGAGGCGCCTTTAATCTGCTCAGCTTGTTGAAATCTGCCTTCAAAGTTGGAATTGATAATAATGCCGAAATCGGGGAGATAGAAAGATACCTAGAAAGTGCACAAGTTGAGAGGTTTACAACGGCAGATAAAGAAGGGTTGGAAAAGGATTTTACTTTGGAGGAAATACAGATAGCAATTAAAGATTTACCTGCTGGAAAAGCTGTGGGCCCTGATCACATTCCGCTGGAATTCTACAAAATCTTTTTACCAAATCCGGCAGAGGATATATTTCAGCTTATGGTTTTAACACAGAAAGGAGCAGTACCCCCAAAATCTTGGGGTGAGGCCACCATGGTAGTCTTCCTGAAAAAGAACAAGCCCCCAACAGATCCCGGGTCTTATCGGCCCATAAGCTTGATGAATAGCGATACGAAGATTTTTTCAAAGATATTAGCCAATAGAATGAGTTTGATCATCGGTAAAATCATATCCCCTAGACAACATGGGTTTATTCCGGGCAGGGGGAGGAGAAACATTGTATAATTTAACCAAATATATTCTTTTTTTCCATGTATATAAGATCTTGATATATGAAATGATGGTAATCATCGAAGAATGAAATGTATTATGTCTGATGATGATGAAATAAAAAAAAAAAAAACAAAGTTGGAATTGAAGGCCACACTGGACTATCCAGCGGCCCATGCGGGGCGGGGAAAAGCACATTATTGCAACAAATTAAGGAAGCCGTTACAATGTAAGGAATGCCAGCGTGCAAGTCGCAGCATTTTTGGGTATTTAAAATAAGAGAGCTACCGTTAATAAGCAGTGTGAATGTGGGAATTATGGCTGGAGTTGGTTTACCTTTTAAAACATACACAAAATTGGGAGGTGAAAGGTTACAGGCTCCGTGCAACTGTATATTTTTACAGACAAGGGAATGTCCCACAGTGGAATCACAATCCTCCCCTGTTACGTAAACCTCAGTGTTATCTCTCAAACATCGATAAGTGAAAGGCAGAAACCACAGTTTATTTAAAAATGCACCTCCAAGAGGTTCAAAACGGCCCACAGGGTAATGTTTCATACAGGATGTGAATTGAAACAATGAGAACAGTAAATTTATAACCCCATGGATTAACCAAACTGCAGAATCTGATTCAGCTACAGAACATGGTAAAGGGTCTATTTTTTCAATGTGCAAAATAGTAAAAGTTGCATCTTTCTTGTAAATAAATTGCTGTTTGTCTGTCAAATTAAACGGGGAAAATAAAGCGCTGGCGTTCAAAAAATCCCAAGGCATTTTCCCTATTTTCAATGTTTGCAATGTCCATGCAAATTGCATTACTGAACGTAATTAATTTTGACCATGATATAACAGTGAAACATCTTCTTGTACAATGTCAATAATAGAGGAAACAATATTATCTAATGTATAAATGCGGGAAGACAGTGTATTAATGCTGTTGTCGACAACAGCTAACACTATTTCCAAGTTTGCCTGGTCTATTTCCCATAAACGTGATGCAGCTTCTATTTGTGTTAGCTTCCAAATTTCATTGTAAGGAGCAGATATCCATCTCTTTGTTCAAAGAGCTCTCGGCCTTAAGACAAACTCGGCCAAATTAATATTATTGGACAGTAAGGATAAATGTTGTTTAACATACGACAGCGTTAAGTGCTGTAACTATTGTTGACACAGTTTACCGACAGAGTAGGTCGTGACAGTATGTGAATCAGAAAATCTAGGGTCTGGCCTGTCATGTTTATAACCTAAACTAGAGTTAAAAAAAATTAGTTGCCAGGCATTTGAACTATTAGGTCAGATTAACCAACTCAAGGGATGCATTGCAGAAGCATTAAATGAATTATTTTTCAATAAACCCTGTAAATTTCAATTGTATAATTTGTGTGTAAACGTCAATTATTATATTCAGCTAAAGTTGGAATTGCTGGGACATTAATTTCTTTAGTAGTCGCCAAACTAAAACCTTGTGGTTTGGTAAATAGTATTATGAAAAAATAGCATTTGAGTGGGCATGAGGCACGCACGATGCAGGGCCTCGGGGCCTCGCACCTGCCATTCTTTAGAGCCCCAAATTGATTTTAAATCAATGGTTTCCTTCTAATGGTCATAACCCTTTATGGCCAGATTATGGCGAATAGAAGAAGAATATATTAACTTATTATGTGTCAACATGAGTTTCTGAGAGGAGGGGCTATTCATTTTCAAATAGAAAGATTCAGGATTGGATGGGCTAAATTCTGTAAAGTAGGTACACTTTTTCTTTAATGTTTTTGAGCAGCCCTTTACTGGCATGGGGCAATGCTCCCACTGAGTGTAATTAACGACAGGACGTAATGTATTAGTTTTGTGTATGAAATGATGGCCATAATGTTGATAAAAGAAGAGGTCAACATAATTAACAGAATTCGTATACAAGTCTTCAGCATTAAAAGCATCATAATATTTTAAAACTGAAAACAAAGCTTGAATCGCATGCACATCCCAATCATCTGAACAAATGTCTTGTGTAACCACATCACCCATAGAGACTCTGAAGACCTACGGTACGTTAATCCGCTCTCTAGGACCGTGAATTTGGAAACCCACTTTATCCCAAACGATACCATATGAAACAGGGAATGCTGGAATGTTAACAAGAGTCTGGTCACGCTTCATGGTGTGTGAAGATGAATGAATTCCATTGAGAAAGTTTGCACCCAATTTTGTCGGGTCAGCTGATAATGTGGAATATGCATCAAACGAATATCTGCCACAATGCAAAGGTGTATCTGGCAAATCCTGCACAGAACAATCAGCTTGCTTCATATTACGTGAATACAACTTACTGGATGAGGCACCATTTATATTCAGGGCAGAACATAGCACTGAAAGGGCACTGATAGAGGCAACAGGTGAAATAAGAACAGTATTAGACACAGGGGGCGCTGCATCACTTGTCCTGCTTGACCTGTTGACGGCCTTCGACACGGTATACCATAAAACTCTGTTAAAAACTTTAAATACCTTTGGTATCTCCGGAAAGGCACTGGCATTGGTCTCCTCTTTTTTGGCAGGTAGGATGCAATCGGTCACATTGGGTAATGTTACTTCCTCGTTTTTTACACTCCCATGTGGGGTACCACAGGGCTCCTCTTTAAGTACTACACTTTTTAATATTTATATCTCAGAATTGGCAGCTCTCATCGAATCCTTTGGAATGGCTCTAACGTCTTACGTGGATGACACCCAAATTGTGGTAGCCATCAGCAAAAATAAAGTACCACCAGCAAATAGATTTAGGGACTGTATGTCAGCAGTCAGCACATGGATGAGCTTGCATTGCATTGCCTCAAGCTAAATTCTGGGAAAACAGAGGTGATTCAGTTCAGTAATTTTTCACACTCCTGGTCCCAAAATTGGTGGCCAGATGACCTGGGAACAGCACCTATCCCAGTCCCTAAAGCAAAAAAAAGTGGGTGTGATGATGGACCAGAAACTGTTTTTTGTTTTGAATCTCAAGTTAAGGCAGTTTCGTCATCGTGTTTCTTTCTGTTTAAAACAATTAAGAAAATCCTGCCTCTGATCCCCGCAGAAATTAGGAAAACGATAGACACTTCCCTAATCCTTTCTAAACTGGACTACTGTAATGGGCTATACCTTGGTATGCCCATGAAGCAATTACGAAAGCTCCAGATGATCCAAAACGCAGCCGCAAGGCTTCTCCTGGGTACCCCGAAATTCCAGTCGGTGGGAACTCACCTCCAGAGCCTACACTGGCTACCTATCAAAAGTCGGATCAGTTTTAAAACTCTGTGCATTACCTATAAAGCGCTAAACAGGACTGGCCCTTCCTGAAATACTCACTGCACTGGTACTCTCCAAACAGATGCCTGAGATCACAAGAGGGAAAGTGATACTCTCTCAGAGATTCCTCAAGGCTCGTTGGGATGGAAGGAGATTTGTGGTGGGAGCCACAAGGCTTTAGAACTCCCTCCCGTTTAACATCAGAAATTTGTCTTCCCTAACACTTTTCAGGAAAGCCATAAAGATATGGCTTTTCACTGACTAATTCTTCTGTCTGCTTCTCGGTTTGCTAGCGCCAAGACACCACTGGTTTTCTTGCGCTGTATACATTTTTTAACATAACAGAGCCACTTGTGGGATATGTGTAGGCAGCAGCTATCATATCTGTTGATACAAGAGAGACTGTAGGAGGCTCAACATCAATGATCATCTCGATGACAGTGTCAGTTGGCAAGTTAGAAGATGTTATAGTTTCTTGAGTTCTTGAAATTGTGGGACAGGAAATAGCAAGTGTCACATTATTCAGAATCAGCCAGATGTTGTAACTTGACATTGTCCACTGAGATGTATCTGTTGTTTTTGCGACCTGGTAGAGGAGGTAAAATCACTGTTCGAGTGCCCTTAAGACCAAGCACTGGAACCGGTGCATGATAAGATGGATCAAATTATTTTTTGTTCTCCACCTTTTCTCTGACCAGATCTCCAACTTATTTAAGCCAGCCAACCACTGGATTCTGTAGTGCTGCATCAGTTGCTGAAGACAAATGTTCAGTAGCAAGGCTGGCACGAGTCTCTTGTAGATTCTGTAACATAGCAGAATGATTATCCACGTCAAAGGTTGCGGCAGCCGCCACAACGTCTAGACCATCAAGGTCTGGCACAAACATTTTAATGCCAAAGAGCATTTCTTATGGGGTCCGCCCACCCAGAGGTCTTCTAGGGAGATAATTAAGAGCACGTTGAACGCCATACAAATTGGCTAACCAGTTCCTGCCAGTACCTAAGACTGTAGCTGCCAAGGATTGCTTCATGTCACGGTTCATTCGCTCCACAATTGAGTTTCCCTCAGGCCTATATGGAGACGAAAATTGCACCAGCACCCCCAAAGACCGCATAGCATCCTTGTATGCTTTAGAGGTGAAGGCTGGCCCTTGGTCTGAATGAGAGGTACCACAGGCAAAAATCTCTACAAAGGCACGCAATACCTGATGAAAGTTTGAGCGTCAGCACTGCGTTGTGGCCACACCCAAAGAAATCTGGTGCACGAATCCACTGCAACTAAGATATATTTATATGCAGTATCTAAAGAGAAAGGACCGCTGTGAACAAGGTACACACAAGTAAAAGGCCAATTAGCACTGCTAAGCGGTCTTTCAGGAGGATGTGTAACCACAGATGGCTTAATCTGCTGACAAATGTCACAAGAAGGTACATAATTGCGGGCCTGTTGATATAAACCACACCACCAGTACCGTTGCTGCAAAATAGAAACAGTAGCAGACACTCCAGCATGTGCATAGGACATGCCTTCTTGTGCGGTTTTAATCAAAGTGTGTCTGTGGTCCGCGTTTGGGAATCAGCCGATCTCCAACGTCTGATATTCTAGTAAAGGGACCTTGTTCGGGAGTTAACTGATAAGAATATTTTGAAGAGAAACCCTGCGGGTAATTAAGGCCCTCCTTTGTTGCAGCTATCGCTCCCAAAATGTAATTATCAATCTTCGTCATGGATCTTGTAACGGCTCCCACGTAACACGTGGCTATTGCAGATTTGGCTGCTTCATCAGCCAAACTATTCCAAACACGCTGCTGGCCAAGAGTATGTGTAACATGTGTGAGTGGCAAACGTTGTTCAAGATCTGCCACTACTCGTGTTATGCTTAATTGTGCTGCCTTTAGAATCTCGATAATCATTTTGAGACTAGAAGAATAAGTTGTCATGGAAAGACTGAACACAGTAATAAGAAACGCAGACAATAAAAGTCGAAACCTTTGGATCAGCAAATTTGAGAGCAAGAACAAAGGCATGCCGCTCTGCTACTTGTGCAGTACAGCCTCCCAGTGCCTGAGTGTGCACAATGGAAGATTTGAATTCTCCATTCACCATTCTACCTGCAACTATAGCACACGCTGCAGAGTAAGCATGTTTAGAAGCCGTGGACGGTTGAGCCGAACCATCGGTGTAAATAATACACGCATAGTCTTCAAAAGGAGGTGGGTGAATGTGTTCATACTGCAAGTACCACTGTGTCTGAAGAGAAGCATCAAAGATAAAAGTGACATGTGGGGACGTCAAAGAAGTAGCCCATTGTATCCAATGGGGGTGTAAAGCTTTTGATTTTGGCACACTTGCCTTCGTTACTGCTTCTAAAGCAGGGTATGGTGTAACCACCAAAATGCATTTTCCCTGTGCCAAGGCGGGTTCCTTCAGAACAGCTATTTGGACAGCTGTCAAAACTTTCTCAACAGTCAAAAATCTAATTTCAGCCGAAGTGTACAAATGTGATTTGTATGTGATTGTCACTGTATCTCCTTCATTGTTTGTCAAGTAAGTGCATCCCACTGCGCCTGGTAGGATTCGTTTTACCAGGTTAGTGTGGTTATCACTGGTTAACAAGTACTTAGATGCAAGCAAATCAGATTTCAAAGAAAGTAATGTAGCTGAATGTTCCAGTAACCAGCTGGCTTTTGTAAAAGTGGGTTGTATCAAGGCATAAAGTGGCTTGATATGCTGGGCATATTTAGGAATATAAGAACGCCCGAAATCTAAAAATCCCAGCAAAGACTGATGTTTTTTCAGTGTTGTAGGAGATTGCAACCGTGCACATTTCTCCAGAAAGTGGGGAACAAGGCCTCGACCTTCATTGTTGAGCTCATAGCTCAAGAAGACTACCGTAAAACATGCAATGTGAGACTTGGCAAAATTAGACTTGTAACCGTAATCTGCAAAATGCAGAATTATGCGGTCAACTCGACACAGATGCAGCCATAATACGTCGTCAGTGAGACAGATATCATCAACATACTAATATGCATCTGGGTCTATGCTGTCCAACAAAGAGACAACACGTGCAGCAAATACTCCGGGGCTGTTCTTGTAACCCATAGGCAAACACAGGTATTTTTAGTGGACTGCACCCATTGTGAATGCGGTACATTGGCTGCATTCAGGGGACAGATTATGGCTGTAAAAACCATTTGAAATATCCAGTGTTGTCTTGTATTTTTTACAAAATAGGCTGTCCACCAAGGCAGAACTATGGGTATTTTGTACCACAAAGGTCCGGCAATAGGAGTTCAAATGCCGGTAATCAAAAACTATATGGTACGACCCATCAGGTTTGGATACAGTAAAGAGCAGATTATTCATTGGCAATATACACATCTCAATCACTCCTTGGTATTCCAACTGAGTGAGAATGTCGGCGATAGGACCTTTAGCTTCCCGTTCAATAGGATATTGGGGCTGCGGTTGAGGCATCGACCGGAAAGGAATGTCATGTGGAGGTGAATCTTTATCCCAGCCAACCTGATTATGGTACACAGCCACAGCAAGGGGCAAAGCCCACTCAGCTACAAAGGCTTCTGCATGCTCTTTGGGATATTAATGTGAAAAACTAGGGAGTTTCACGTCTTCTCCGCAAGTCACGCCCAGAACAAAAGGTGGGGGCCAGTTACCCTCCGCTAGCAAAATGTCATAGGAAGCGGTCAGATTCTCCCCAAAAAATCCCAGTAATAACACGCTCAATGTCACCTTCTATATGAAAAACTACTTCGTACAGCCGATCTGGGGGCTGTTGACTGTCTCTACAGTAATGAATGTTTCAGTTGCTGTCACCTCCAGACAAGGACACAGTGCCTTCCGCACTATTGTAACTTCCGCTGCGCTATCTAGCAGGGTTACCTCCCATCCAGTAGTCGTGTTCTCAATGTCTAAGGCATATCTCGTTGTTAAAGCAGCAACTTTTTTCTTTTGAAAAGGGGGCCGGAAACATAGTTGCTCTTCCTGCTACCCCTTGCCGTCAAACTGACGAGTCTGTACATGTCTCCTTGGAACTTGCTGACTCTTGCCACGATCCTGGCGATCCCCACCACCAGGTTGTGAGCCGGATGTGTCTTGTGAAGAATGAGGAGAACGCTGATCAGGGACTTAAAATCTATCAGGAGTCTTAATTTTCACGCAGTCGCGCAAGTCATAAGTACACTCTGAAGATTAATGTGTCGAGGAACTAGTACAGGAACCTCGTTTCTGTTGTTCTTGCCCCTTTTTCTCATTTCTGCATTTCTTTTTAGAAGAGACTTGACACCCATCTGTATCAGATGGGACCTTAGGCTGTGACTTAGCCTGTGTTTGCGATTTAGTAAATGGTTTGTTCCCCAAACTATTGAGGGCATTCGTTTTATAACCCTTTGCAATAATTTTTGGTAATTCGCGTGGTTTGTCCATCTCAGGGACTGCTGCCAAGCTGTTAGCGACTTGAAAGGTCACAGCATCGCCCTTGACATTGGCAAAGATCATACCAGCCACCAAGTCAAATACTCCCACCAGACTCATCCCCAATTCCACTGCCGCTTCACCGCCATGTTCATCCTGAACACGCTTTATCACGGAGGGGCAGGCAGTCATAGATGGTATGCCAAAACCCTTCGAGTATACAGCTGCGAACACCCTTCCCCAGGTGTTACAATCAGATAACTCGGGAAGCAAATCATGAGGCAAACTAGTTGTTGAAATTCGATGTTTCTCTACAGGACAGGCATTAGGAGAAACAGCTTTAAGCTGTCCGAATTTCTCGGCAAGCCTATAAGGTAGTTCATCATTATTTGTCGGACACTTGCCCATTACCTAATTAACCATAACGGGACTAATAATGACACCACCAGACACCGCCTGGTGTGCGACAACCCCTGATGGAGCTGCCTGAAAAGCACGGGACATGCACTGTATAACAGCTCTATGTACAAGAATTAAGGAAGTATGCAACAGCCGCAATTCTTCGAGATTAGTGTTAGTTACCCATGCGGCTGCAGTGCATACCCAGCTAACACAGGCCATGAGGCTCCTTCAATTGATAAAGGACCTAAACGGACAGGTGTAAATGTGTGAGGAAGGGCGCAATTAACCAAATTTGTGGTTGCCAAGTCGATAGCAGAACCTCTAGGGTCTGATATAGACGATATGCAACTGGAAGAGCAGAGGCGGTATACCCATGATACAGATTATCATCCGCTTCAACTGCCGGAAAGGTGACCCAAGAATAAAAGACTTTGAACGGATACGTAGGATTCGTTTCAACTACAAAAATTAGATCGACCCCTGTATCAGGGACCCCAAAATTCCTTAAGTAGTCCCTGAGCGGGGTACGACTGTGAGCGGCAATCTCATGCCCATTCACTAAAGTAGGATGTTCAACTTAACGTTTAGGCAGCAGAGCACAGGCTAAAAAGAAAGAGTAACCTTTTTTATGTAACTTCAACCTTGAAAGAACCTATAAAAGCTTCAATATAGGAGGTACTCCCGTCACTGCACTACAGACCATCCGAGGCTAAGTAACCTAATTCATTTACCAATGCATGTTTGTATTGTTGCCCAGGCTGACCCTGCTCTCCCTTTTGCCAGTCTCTACTTGTAGTGCCAGCTGATCCAGCACTGATACAGCAGTACAGACCCTCTGAGTCTAAGAAACCTAATGTATTTACCAATGCTTGTTTGCAATGTTGCGCCGGCCGACACCGCTCTTACTCATTCCAGCCTGTACCTGCGGTGCCAGCCTGAGCCATCCCTGACAATGTAGTACGGGCCCTCTGAGACAAAAGACATAATGCATTTACCAATGTTTCTTTGCATTGTTGCTCAGGCTTCCCTTGCTCTCAGTCTTGCCAGCCTGTACCTGAAGTGCCAGCCAGACCCATCGCTGACACTGTAGTATGGACCCTCCCAGACTGGTAAACTAAATTAATTTACCAATGCTTGTTTTAATTGTTTCCCAGGCCGGCCCTGCTCTGTCTCATGCCAGTCTGTTCCTGAAGCGCCAGCCTGAGCCAGCTCTGACACTGCAGTACGGACCCTCCGAGACTAAGAAAACAAATGCATTTACCAATGCTTGTTTGCAATGTTGCCCAGGCTGATCCCGGTCTCTCGCATGCCAGGTAGAATCTGAAATGCCAGCCTGGGCCAGCACGGAGAATGTAGACCCGACCCTTCAAAACAAACTAACCTAAAGCAATGTTGCACAAACTAACCCCCACTCTCCATCATGCGTTTACCAATGCTTGTTTGCATTGTTGCTCAGGTCGACCCCTCTCTCCCTCATGCCAGCCTGAGCCAGCCCTGGCACTGTAGTACGGACCATCAGAGACTAAGAAACGTATTGTATTTACCAATTCTTGTTTTCATTGTTGCCCAGGATGACCCTGTTCTCCCTCATGCCAGACGCTACCTGAAATGCAAGACTGTGCCAGCATTGACACTGCAGTACTGACCCTCCGGGGCTCAGAAACCTAATGCATTTACCATTGCTTGTTTGCTTTGTGGGTCCAGTCCGATCCGCTCTCCCTCATTCCAGTCTGTACCTGAAATGCCAGCCTGAGTCAGCCCTGGCACTGCGGAATGGACCATCCGAGACTATGAAACCTATTTAATTTATCAATTCTTGTTTTCATTGTTGCCCAGGATGACCCTGCTCTCCCTCATGCCAAATGCTACCTGAAATGCAAGCATGTGCCAGCGCTGACACTGTAGTACTGACCCTCCATTGCTTGTTTGCATTGTTGCTCAGGCTTCTTCCGCTCTCCAGCACACCACTCTGTACCTGAAGTGCCAGCCTGAGCCATCACTGACCCCGAGTATGGACCCTCTGAGACTAAGAACCCTAATTCATTTACCAATGCTTGTTTTTATTGTTTCCCAGGCCTACTCCGCACTGCCTCATGCCAGTATGTTCCTGAAGTGCCAGCCTGAGCCAGCAATGACACTGCAGTTCAGACCCTAAGAACCTAATGAATTTATCACTGCTTGTTTGCATTAATTCCCAGGCTAACCCCACTCTCCCGAATGCCAGTCTCTACCTGAAGTGCCAGTCTGAGCCAGCACTGATACAGCAGTAGAGACCCTCTGAGTCTAACAAACCTAATGCATATACCAATGCTTGTTTGGATTGTTGCCCAGGCAGAACATGCTCTCCTTCATGCCACTCTGTTCCTGTGGCGCCAGCCTGAGCCAGCGCTGACACTGCAGTATGGACCCTCCGACATTAAGAAAACTAATGCATTCACTAATCTTTGTTTGCATTGTTGCCCTGTCCGAAACTGCTCTCCCCCATGCCAGTCTCTACCTGCAGTGCCTGCCTGAGACAGTGCTGATACTGAAGACCGGACCCTCTGAGATTAACAAATCGGATACATTTACCAATGCTTGTTTGGATTGTTGCTCAGGCTGACCCCACTCTCTCTCATGCCAGTCTATACCTGAAATACCAGCCTGAGACAGCCCTGGCACTGCGGTACAGACCATCCGAGACTAAGA
Source organism: Lissotriton helveticus (assembly GCF_964261635.1). NCBI lineage: Eukaryota > Metazoa > Chordata > Amphibia > Caudata > Salamandridae > Lissotriton > Lissotriton helveticus. The sequence continues at coordinate 451,139,893 of NC_136061.1, forward strand.
AACCCATTGCATTTACCATTTCTTGTTTTCATTGTTGCCCAGGATGACCCTGCTCTCTCTCATACCAGACTCTACCTGAAATGCAAGCCTGTGCCAGTGCTGACACTGTAGTACTGACCCTCCGAGTCTAAGAAACCTAATGCATATACCAATGCTTGTTTGCATTGTGGCCCAGTCCGACACTGCTCTCCTGCATTCCTGAAATGTCAGCCTGAGCCAGCTCTGACACTTCATTATAGACCCTCCAAGAACAAGAAACCTAATGCTTTTACCAAGAGTTGTTTGCATTTTTGCCCAGGCCGACCCCACTTTTCCTTTTGCCAGTCTCTACCTGAAGAGTCAGCACTGATACTTTAGTACAGAATGTGCGAGTCTAAGAAACCCAATACATTTACCAATGCTTCTTTGCACTGTTGCCCAGGCAGACCCTGCTCTCCCTCAGGCCAGTCTGTTCCTGAAGCACCAGCCTGGGCCTGAGCTGACACTGTAGTATGGACCCTCACAGACTAAGAAACAAAATGCATTTACCAATGCTTGTTTGCATAGTTGCCCAGTCCGTCACTGCTCTCCCTCATTCCAGTTTCTACCTGCAGTGCCTGTCTGAGCCAGCGCTGACACTGAAGAATGGACCCTCTGAAACTAAGAAATCGAATACATTCACCAATTCCTGTTTGGATTGTTGCCCAGGCTGAACCCGTTCCCCAGGATGCCAGCCTGTAGCTGAAGTTCCAGCCGGAGTCAGCATGGACACTGCAGTACGGACCCCTCGAAACTAATAGACCAATTGATTTACCACTGCTTGTGTGCACTGTTGCCCAAGCTGACCCCGCTCTCCATTATGCCAATGTGTCCCTGCTGTGCCAGCCTGAACTAACGATGCAACTGCAGTACAGACCCTCCGAGACTAAGAATCCTAATGCATTTTCCAAATTGTTGTTTGCATTGTTGCCCAGGTCGACCCCACTCTCCCTCATGCAAACCTGTCCCTGCAGTCTCCCTCATGCCAGATGCTTCCATGAAATACAAAGATGTGCCAGCACTGACACTGAAGCCCTGACCCTCCGAGGCTAAGACACCTAGGGCCAGATGTAGGTAACCAAATACCGGTCGGAAACGGCCGAATTCTGCCGTTACCGACCGGTATTTGGAGATCGGCATGTAGGTGACAGAAAATAGGCCGAATCGGTAAAGTTACCGATCGGTAAAGTTACCGATCGGTAAAGTTACCGATCGGCAAAGTTACCGATCGGTAACTTTACCGATCGGTAAAATACCGATTCGGTAATTAAGAATAGGTAAAATTGAAGTTTGAGATGTAGGGAGGCTCTGAAATACCGATTTTGGGCCCAAATCGGTATTTAAGAGTCGGTATTTACCATGGATTCAAATCAGGTGTTAACCAGGTACAGCCTATAAAAAAGGACCCAAAATGCAATTCTGTTTGCAAAATGGCGGCATTCTATGTAATTGCAAGACGGCTACGGCTACAGGAGGAAGGAGAGAGGGAATGGCTGAGACAGGAGCAGGTCTACAGGCAGAGGGTGACCCTGTTCATGCTCACAGAGGAAGAGATTGTGCAAAGGTACAGGTTGGCTCCAGACACCATCATGGAGCTCATCAGGGACCTCAAACCTCTGTTGGAGCACCCCACCCCAAGGGCACATGCAATACCAGCACATGTACAGGTGCTGTGCAGCATCCACCTGCTGGCGTCAGGGAGCTACCAGAGCGTGGTTGCTGTGGTGGGAGGGGTGACCCAGAGCAGCCTCTCAAGGTTTTTTCACAGATTCCTTGACGCCATGTGGCACAGGATGGACCATTACATTTCCTTTCCATCCACCCATGCAGAACTGGTTCAAACCAAATCGGACTTCTACCAGATGGCAGGATTTCCCCATATCATCGGATGCATTGATGGCACACACATCCCCATTTGTCCCCCTGCTGCCACAGAATACATTTACCGCAATAGGAAATCAACCCACACCATCAACGTGCAGGTGATTTGCAATGCTAAGCACTACATCACAGACCTTGTAGCAAAATTCCCGGGAAGTACCCATGATTCATATATATTTCAGAACAGTGGCATCTATGAACGGCTGACTGCAGGGGAATTTGGTGAAGGCTACCTCCTAGGTAAGACACAGTGTGCAACACCTATTAGACCTATTGCAATTAGCAGTACATGTATGCATGTGAGTAAATTATTCCCTTTTCTTTCCAGGAGACAGTGCATATGCCCTTCGCTCATTCATACTAACCCCCTACCTCAACCCCTCAACACCCAGCCAAAGGAGGTACAACCGGGCACACAAGCGCACACGCAATGTTGTTGAGAGAACATTTGGAATTTGGAAGAGCAGGTTTAGATGCCTGCACAAGAGTGGAGGTGCAAGGCAGTATACCCCCATCACATGCTGTAAGATCATTGCTGCCTGTGCCATGTTGCACAATCTGGCTGTTAAGAAGGGGACTGAGGTGGAGTTAAGTGACTATGAGGATCACGACGACGACAATGCTGTGCCTGAAAGACATCCTGCAGGAGTGTCAACACCAAGTGATGGCAGATACAGACGTGAGGAGATTACACGCAACTATTTCTGAGTAAGTGAAGACACTGAGCTGTAGTCAAAGCACAAGCTTCTGTTTATTTAGGTTTCATAAACAGATGGTAAAGAAAAAAAGAGCAACAGTAAGCATTTGACATCAATGCTCACAGTGAGCAAACACACTCAGACAGGTCTTGAACCCACCCACCATAGTTGCATATTGTCACTAGGCTTGTTTAAATGGCACAAATGTGCAAATGTAACTTTAACAACTAAATAAACAAATGTCCACAGGCAGTAGGCCATAGTAAAAAATGTTCATTTTCGGCCACGCTTTGCACTGCCAGGTGTTTGTGGCTCAGCCTGTACACTGGGCGTTTGGCCTGTAGCCTCACCCTGTCGCCTGCTGCTCCTCCTTGGCTCAACACCATGTGGGCTAGCTGTGCTGCTCCTACTGGTGCTAGGTTCACTGTCCGGCACGTCAAGAGCAGAACTTCGTGCACTTGAGTAGGGCCTCCAGCGCACCAGTCATTCCAGCTATGCCCCTTGTTAACTGGTTGGTATTATTAGTCAGGACTTCCTGGCTATTGATGCTACGCCTGCATAGCAGGGATGTGGCTGTTGCCAGGCGGTGTAAGGATTTCTCTGCTCTCTGTGCTCGCTGCTTGTCCCTGCGCCTTGCAGAAATTTCAGAGTCAAGTTTAGTGCACAGTTGCTGTATGCCTGTTGCCATGCACTTGTTCACCTCCACAAGCTCTTGTATGCCCTTGCCAATGTCCTGAATGTTAATGTTCATGTTTCTCATTTGTCTCTGACAGGCCATGATGCCCTTGCCCTGCATCCTCTGTATCCTGACCATCGATCCCTCCAGGCCTTGGAAGACACTGGACCCCTCCCCACGTGCACCTGCACCCCTTACTTGGACTGTGCGCCTTCTAGTGGTAGGTGGTACAGGCTCTGTGCCGGGCTGCAGTGTGGCAGTGATGTCAGCCTCAGACAAGTCATGTGACTCTACACCCACCATTTCCTCAGCACCTATCTCCATTTGCAGCAGTGGGGAACCAACATGCCTCCTGCTAGGGTGTGCAACAGATGTTACCAATTCAAGGGATGCAGGCATTTCTGGTGATGACACCAATAGTGGTGACTGTGAGGGAATTGGGGATCCATGCATTTCCTCACTGATGTCTGTTGCTTGGGAGGGTGGCTGCCCACTCAGAACCCCTGTGTCCTGGGATGCACTGGGCCCTGGATCCTGACTGTCATCCCTCTGGGGTGCCGTGCCTTCTGCCTCCTCGGACTGCCTTCTGGATGTGTGACCTGTGGACATATGGGCACATATCAGCTAGGTGCTAATGTGTCACAGCCACTACAATTAAACATATCAATTTGCACTTTGAACATGCTGCTTGCCCTTCATTTTGTCTGCAAACATTTAAATTACTTGTTGGTTACAGTGCTATGTCACATGTTCTGTCAAAGACTGACTACATGTACCATGATGCATTGCTACAGTTTTGCACACACACCATGGGACTGGGGTAACTGAGCTGCAAGGGGTGAGGGATGGATGGGGGTGGGAGGGGGATTGCTGTGCATGCATCTTACCTTTTGTTTTTGCAGATTTAGCCGAGCTGTCCACTTCTCCCAGTCCATGGACACTTTCAGACTCCAGGGTTGTGGCTACCAGCTCCTCAAGCTCGGTGAGTGGGGGTGCTGTGTTCTTTCCTCCACCTGTTTTCTGTGACTGTTTGTGGCGATCAGCCAATTTTTTCTTTGTGAGGCTCCTTAGGTCATAGAACCTCTTCTTTAAGTCTTCTGTCACTCTGGTGGTCACTCCCACAGCATTCACTTTATCTAGGATGTCCAGCCATATTTTCCTTTTTGTGGATTCTGCCACAGTGAGGGACAGTTTTCCAAAAAGTCTGTGGTGTACCTTGACCACCTCCTCAACAAGCACCTGTAATTCAGTACTACTGAACTTAAGTTTCCTTTTCCTTTCTGCCTGCTCACTTTCCCTGCTGCTTTCCATTTTAAAGTGTTCTCAATTCACAAGCTCTGCCTGCTGCTGCTGCTGCTCCCAGTCTCTCTGCTCCAACTGCCTTTCCAGAACCTTCTAATTAGTTGCAGCTGCCTGTGTGCACACTTCCTGCCAGGAAGGGGGAGGGTGGTTGCACCTGATTGGCTGTTGTGTTGAGTTTCACTTTTGGTTGCTGGCCGACGCGGGAAATACCGATCGGTATTTACAGATCGGTAATTACCGATCGGTATTTACCGATCGGTAATTACCGATCGGTATTTCCAATGCTTTCCTATGGGACTTTTGCCCCATAGGAATGCATTGGCCATACCGATCGGTAAATACCGATCGGTAATTACCGATTCAAAATTTACCGATTCTTATTTACCGATTCTTACCGAATCGGTAATTGGAACATCTGGATGTTCCTACATACCCCCCCTTCTTATTTACCGATTCTTATTTACCGAATCGGTAAAATTCGGTAATTAAGGATCGGTAAATATTTTTTACCTACATCTGGCCCCTAGGGCCAGATGTAGGTAGCCAAATACCGGTCGGTAACGGCCGAATTCGTCCGTTACCGACCGGTATTTGGCTACCGAGATGTAGGGGCAGGTAAACTGGGCAAATCGGTAATTTTACCGATTCTGTAAATATACCGGTCGGTAAATTTACCGACCGGTATTTTTACAGAATCGGTAAAATTGATATGTAGGTGGGACTCTTATGAGTCCCACAAGGCCTAAGAAATCGGTATTTTACCATCAAATTCAATTTGATGGTGAAATACCGATTCAGGTGTGCATGCGCATGTGTGCATGCACACCTGTGCCATATGACAGGCAGACCTGCCCTTAGGGCAGGTATGCCTGCCATATGGCCCCCGACCCTTTTTTGGGGGTGCTAGAGGGTGTCAAAGTGACACCCCCTGCACCCTTGTCAAAATCGGTATTTACCGATTCGGTAAATACCGACCGGTAATGCCCCATTCATTCCTATGGGCTTCAAAGCCCATAGGAATGAATGGGGCATTACCGGTCGGTATTTACCGAATCGGTAAATACCGACTTTTAAAGATTCGGTAAATCCACATCTGGATTTACCTACATCTCGGTACTTCATATTTACCGACTCTTAAATACCGAATCGGTAAAATTCGGTATTTAAGAGTCGGTAAATATGATTTACCTACATCTGGCCCCTAATGCATTAACCATTGTTTGTTTGCTTTGTGGGCCCAGGCCAACCCGCTCTCCCTCATTGTACCTAAAATGCCAGCCTGTGACAACCCTGGCACTGCGGTATGGACCATACGAGACTAAGAAACCTAATGCTTTTACCATTGCTTGTTTGCATTGTTGCTCAGTCTTAATCCGCTCTCCAGCATGCCACTCTGTACCTGAAGTGCCAGCCTGAGCCATCGCTGACACTGCAGTACTAACCCTCCGAGACTGAGAACCCTTATTCGTTTACCAATGCTTGTTTTTATAGTCTCCCAGGCCGACTCCGCTCTGCCAAATGCCAGTGCCAGCCTGAGCCAGCACGGACACTGCAGTTCGGACACTAAGAAACTAAGAAACCTAATGCATTTACCACTGCTTGTTTGCATTGTTTCCCATACTGACCCCGCTCCCCCTTCATGCCAGACTCTGCCTAAAGTGTCAGCCTGAGCCAGCGCTGACTCTGCAGTGTGGAACCTCCGAGACTAAGAAATATAATGCATGTGCCAGTTCTTGTTTGCATTGTTTCCCTGGCTGACCCAACTCTACCTCATGCCAGCATGTATCAGCAATGCCACCCTCAGCCAGCGCTGAGACTAAGAAACCTAATGCAGTTAGTAATGCTTGTTTGCTTTGTTGCCCCGGCTTAACCCACTCTCCCCCACAACAACCTCTACCTGCAGCCAGCCTGAACCAGCTCTGACACTGCAGTACGGCCCCTCCCACACTAAGAAACGAACCTATTGCATTTACCATTGTTTGTTTGCATTGTTAACCAGGCTGACCCCGCTCTCCCTCATGCCAGTCTGCCAGTCTCTACCTGAAGTGCCAGCATGAGCCGGCGCTGACACTGCAGTACGAACCCTTCCAGACTAAGAATGAGTTTACCAATTGCTTCCCTCTATTGTAAGATTCAGCTTTGCATTGGTAGAACCGCTGTTTTATCTTTCTTCTGAAGCACAGTGCAAGCTGCAAGGTGGGTCCTTTTTGTTTTGTTATTGTTTTTCGTGTTTCTTTATTGTGATGTTTATAATACACAATTTTAATGTTCAAAGTGCCCCACAAGATACCTCTTAAACACGATAATAAATACGATCTCAATAAGGAATAATAAGATCCCGAGAAAAAGAGAGGAAAGAACGAAAGAAAGAAAGAAAGAAAGAAAGAAAGAAAGAAAGGAAGAAAGAAAGAAAGAAAAAGAAAAAAATAAAAAAAGAAAGAATGAAAGAAAGTCATCACCTTCAACCAACACAGTTTAAGAAATACGTAGGGTAACCCTACCCCACATAAAACATACTCCTCCTAAACAAATAAATAGCGCTAACAGCCCCAAGCATATCATCCCAAACACTAGTCATAAAATAATCTAACAACCCAGATCCTAAGGACGGAGTTTCTTGATTTGTTATTAGGAAATGTACGCATGTTTGTGCTCTTCCTTTACATCGATTTGAAGTGGGTTTTTATTTCTTTGAGCAGCATCATCATCCAACCAGTCTCTTTTGAGACGCCCATGCCTTAAAAAAATACAGTAAACAGGTAGAAAGATGAATTGCAGTTGGGAAACACTTGTGGCACCTATTTTTGTGTGTGGGTGTGCGCTTAGTTTGTGGGTTGCAGGGCATACCACACACAGAAAAATTAGGTATTATACTTTTCATATTTCTGCTATGCTTTGACTATTTTCTTGAAACTCGTGCAGTAAAATGCCTTATTTTGAATCCAGTTTTTCAAAGATTAGTTGCCAATGTATTCGATAAAATTGGCCATTTCAATACAATGTTTTCTTAACGTTTCTTAAGGGCAAAACTATCTCGCACTCACCTATTTTAAATTCAGACTTGCTCGCTACGCTCGCTGCCACATTATACTTTAACAGCCATCCCTGACATAAAAACACACAGGGGCTGAAGAGAGATGTGAGGGAAGAACAGACAGTAATATAAGGACACTTATGTGGGCTGAAAAGAGATGTAAGAGAAGAAAAGACTAATATAAGGACTCACAGGGGGATGAAGAGAGATGTGACAGGAGAACAGAGGATGCATTCTGGATGCTTTGTAGTTTCATTGGAATTTCTGGGTGATGCCGGCTTTTAGTGCATTGCTGTAGTGGAGTCCGCTGCTGATGGGTGCGTGGGTGACAGTCTTTCTGGACTCGGTGGCGTTCCACTTGAAAATCTTTCGGAGCAGGAGTAGCATGTGGAAGCAGCATAATGAGACGGCGCTGATCTGGCGGTTCATGGTGAGCGAGGAGTCCAAGATAATGCGGAGATTTTGTGCTTGGTCTGTGGGTGTGGGTGGGTTCCAATATCTGCTGACCACCAGGATTTGTCCCAGGCAGAGGGGTTGGAGCCCAGGAGGAGGAAACATTAATCATAAAATGATCTAATAACGCAGATCCTAAGCATGGAGGTTCTTGATTTGTTAGTGCATATGTATGCATATGTTTGTGCCTTTTCTTTCCATCAAAGTGAATTGGGGTTTTATTTGAGCAGCGTCATTTTCCAACCCATCTGTTTTGAGAGGCCCATACCTGACACAATTCTGTAAACTGGTGGAAATATGCATTCCAGGTGGGAAAAAATAGTAGCATCTATTTTTGAGTGTGGGTATGTGCTTGATTTGTGGGTTGGAAGGTATATCCCAGACAGACAAATTAGGTATTATACATCGCATATTTTTGGTATGCTTCGACTATTGAAACTCGTGCTCTAAAATGCCCCATTTAAATTCCAGTTTTTCTAAAACTAGTTCTAAATGTGTGCTATAAAATCTACCATTTGAATCTTATATTTTCTCCAAATTTCTTCAGCTCTCTGTTTTGTTAATGTATATTACCCTCTCACATCTCTCTTCAACCCCGTGAGTGTCCTCATGTTAATGTCTGTTCTCCTCTGACATCACTCTTCAGCTCCCTATGAGTGTCCTTATGGTAATGTTTATTCCCCCTCACACCTCTCTTCAACCCCCTCTGAGTCCTTTTGTTAATGTCTGTTCTCCTTTGACTCTCTCTTCAGCCCCCGTGAGTTAGCTTTATTTAATTTCTGTTCTTCTATCACATCTCTCTTAATCCCCTGTAAGTGTCCTTATGTTAATGTCTGTTCTCTGCTCACATCTTGCTTCAGCCCCCTTTGAGTGTTCTTATGTTAATGTCTGTTCTTTGCTCACATCACTCTTTAGCTCCCTGTTTTGTTAATGTCTGTTTTCCTCTGACATATCTCTTCAGCTCCCTGCGAGTGTCCTTATGTTAATGTTTGTCCCCCCCTCATATCTCTCTTCAGCCCTCTGTGAGTCTGTACATTAATGTCTGTTCTTCGCTGACTTCTCTCTTCAGCTCCCTGTGACTGTCTTTAGGTTAATGTCTGTTCTCCTCTCATATCTCTCTTCAGCTCCATGTGAGTCTGTGTGCTAATTTCTCTTTTCCTCTCACTTCTCTCTTCAGTCCTCCTCTGTGAGTGTCCTTATGTTAATATCTGTTGTCCTCTCACATCTCTCTTAAGCCCCCTGTCAGTGTCCTTATGTTAATGTCTGTTCACCTCTCACATCTCTTTTCAGCCCTTGCAGTTGTCCTTATGTTAATGTCTGTTCTCTTACATCTCTCTTCAGCCCCCTGGGTTTGTCTTTATGTTAATGTCTGTTCTCCTCTCACATCTCTGTTCAGCCCACTGTGTGTGTCTTTATGTTATTGTCTGTTCTCCTATCACATCTCTCTTTAGCCCCTTGCAGGTGTCCTTATGTTAATGCCGGTTCTCCTCTCAAATACAACTCTACTCCAAGACACAAAGTTTCTTAAGGCTCAAATAATTGAAATGCAAGCAGTTAATTCTAACCTGGAGACCAGACTGGAGGACGAGGAAGGTCAGTTGCGGCGCAACAATGTCCGTATTTTGGGGGGTCCCCGAACAATCTCTGTTCAGCCCACTGTGTGTGTCTTTATGCTATTGTCTGTTCTCCTCTCACATCTCTCTTCAGCCCCTTGCAGGTGTCCTTATGTTAATGCCGGTTCTCCTCTCAAATACAACTCTACTCCAAGACACAAAGTTTCTTAAGGCTCAAATAATTGAAATGCAAGCAGTTAATTCTAACCTGGAGACCAGACTGGAGGACGAGGAAGGTCAGTTGCGGCGCAACAATGTCTGTATTTTGGGGGGTCCCCGAACAAGCAGAGGGACCAGCAACTGATGTGTTTGTTGAGGATCTTGTCCTGAAACATCTCCAGCAAAGGGGACTCTCTCAGTTGTTTTCAGTGGAAAGGGCCCACCGAGTGCCAGGTGGCCGACCTAGGCCCAGGGCCACATCTAGACCTATGCTTGCTCATCTCTTTAACAATAGAGATTGTGATGTGATACCACAGACAGCCTGCACTGCGCTTACCAGTCCTACACGAAAATGCACAAAACACCTTTCCCCCCAACTTTACCCTAAAGACACGAGGCTGAGAGGCACCTTCTAAACACCGAGAGATAAGGGGGTAAAATGCTCATGTCTTTTCCAGGCACGACTACGAATCGAATCAGAGGGAGAAGGTTGGTGTTTGCAACACTAGAGGCAGCGTAGGAGTAGCTGGAGGGCTGGAGGACAGTGGACAGCTACAGTACTAAGGCGCGCCGTGGGAGACAAAGGAAAGCAGTAGCGACATCTGGTGATCAACTAGCTGATGATGCCTCCCAGGGGATAGATGCAAAAGTGCGTCCACAAGCAACATAATGATTGACTCTGATGGAAGCTGAGTGGAGGGATCTCCTCTCCCCGATTAACCTTGATACTTCCATTCACATGGACTTTCGCCTCTGCGGGGAGATTCTGGCTTTGTTAAGATAAGATGGGGCTTGTACTTCAATTGAATCTCCTAATTGACTTGAGCTGATTATTGTTTCAGAAAAGTGTGCAGAGACTTCCCTTGTTACACCCCTCACTCTCTGTACCTCTCCCCCCTCCCGCCGCCCCCTGACAGCCCTCGGTCGAGTGTAGACGCCGAGGGCTGGTGATTACAACTCTGGCGGCCATATTGGGTGAGGGCTGGTGAGTGACGCGCTCTAGCAGCGCGTATAAAGGGTTCCCAGAGGCAGTGTTCGTGTCAGCTACCTGCAGATAACTTTCCCTCCTGAGGCGGAAGCCGGGAGGTCTCATTTCTTTACTTTGTGCTTAGCGCTCTCAGCGTTTTTAAACTATTTTAAATTGCTCGCACTTTGTACTTTGCACGCTTGATTTAAAAAGTGTGCAGAGACTTCCCTTGTTTCACCCCTCACTCTCTGTACCTCTCCCCCCTCCCGCCGCCCCCTGACAGCCCTCGGTCGAGTGTAGACGCCGAGGGCTGGTGATTACAACTCTGGTGGCCATATTGGGTGAGGGCTGGTGAGTGACGCGCTCTAGCAGCGCGTATAAAGAGAGTCATGACTCCGTGCAGCGGACGCGCAGTGTGGACGTGCCGGACCTGCACCGGAGTCGTGCCGGAGTCGTGCCAGAGTCGTGCCAGAGTCGTGCCAGAGTCTTGCCAGAGTCGTGCCCGTCTGCGCCCGTCTGCGCCCATCTGCGCCCGTCCGAGCGCAGACGAGCCTAGGGCTAGTGACTCTGCCGGCTTAATTAAACTCTGCACTCACTTATTCGCGTGATGATCTTCTTCGATCGCGCTCCCTAAAACCGTCGCACAGCACATCAATACAGAGGGGTACCGAACCTTTTATCTATTGTGCATTATGTCAACCCCCTAACCAAGCAGAGGCAAAGCACTCACTTCGTTCTGCTCTTCTGAATTGCAGGTCTCTCCCTAAGCACTCCCTGGAGATCAACCTCCTTATTTCGGATCACAAGCTTGATATCCTGTTTCTAACAGAAACATGGCTTACGCAAGGCTCGGAGGCGGATATAGTGAACGCCCTTCCTCCGGGTTTTCTTATTCACACACAGAACAGACCGCTGGGTCGAGGGGGAGGCGTGGCCATTCTGTATAAGAATTCGCTGGTATGCAGGGCCCAAAACGGGGAGGTGGAAGATTGTGAGAGCTGTAAGTTCTCCCTCCAAATCTCTCCCACTGTGGCGATGTCGGGGCTACTAGTTTACCGCCCCCCCGGAAGCACTGGCAACTTCCTCGGTTCACTCATGGAAACGGTAATGGTCTGTGCCGCGTCCAATACAAACTTTATAACTTTGGGAGACTTTAATCTCCATCTCGACGACCAGGAAGACCGGGCGGCGATAGCCCTTCAATGTGACCTTACAACCTGTGGGGTCAATCTCATTAATTTGGAGGTGACCCACAACAAGGGCCACTTGTTGGACCCTATTTTTTCAAATATTTCCACCATGAAAGCAGCCCCCCCGATCCCTCTGCCATGGACGGATCATTTTATGATCCCTTTTGCCTGGCAGACTGAGGCGGAGAGCTCTTCCTCCACCAGAAAGACCCTGGGCCAGGCTATCAGTGGAAAACTTTTCACGTAGTCTGGAAACCTCGCGCCCTCTTTTAGCACAGGACCCTGTCTTGGCAGAGGCAGACTTCTGCAGATGGATGTCGAATACTCTCGACGCCGTTCTCCCTGTAAGTTCACGTAGTCTGGTACACGCCAGAGTTGAGGGTAATGCGCAGAGCTTGTAAAAAACTCGAACGTGCCTGGAGGAAGAACTGGGAAATAGCTTGTAAGACTGAATATCGAGTGGCAATAAGGAATTACAAGCTCTCCATCCGGCGCGCCAAAACCCAATTCTTGGAAGAGAGAATCAGTAATGCCTCCAACTCTTCTAGAGAAACATTCCTGGTGGTTAAAGAACTTCTGAGGGTCCCTCCACCTCCCGCCCCTGCGGAGAATCTGGAAAACAAATGTAACGATCTTGCAGAGTACTTCCACACCAAAATTGAAAAAATCCTGATCACCCTGCCTCAAATTAGCATAGGAGCTGAGCCCCTAGAGGTTGAGGGTTTACCTCTGAGAACCTTGGACACCTTCGGACAAGTTACCAAAGATGAAGTCCTTAAAGTTTTACTGTCCATTAAGAGTGGCTCTCCCCGGGACGTGGTCCCCATGAGGATTCTTAAACTAGTTGCCCCTTCCATTGTGGAGCCTATTACGGAGGTTATTAATTCCTCATTAGGCGCTGGTGTACTCCCACCCAATTGGAAGGGAGCAATAGTAAAAGCCTTATTAAAAAAACCTAGTTTAGACCCGCTTGACATGGCGAACTACAGGCCCATCTCGCTTCTTCCGGGACTAAGTAAAATCACGGAAAAATTGGTCAATCTCCAGCTGTCCAATTTCCTTGAGTCCAACGGTGTGCTGAGAAGCTCACAAACAGGCTTTCGTCCGGGCCAAGGCACAGACACCGCCTTGCTGGCAGTCACGGAGGAGGTACGCTGCATCTTGGATTCAGGAGGATCAGTGGCAGTGATCCTCCTGGACCTTAGTGCAGCGTTTGACACTGTTAACCACCGAGTGCTCCTTCAACGACTGTCAGATGCCGGAGTGAGGGGGACAGCGAGGAAATGGCTGAGGTAATTCCTCAGCGAACGCACCTTTCAGGTCTGGGAAGGGGGCGCACGATCGGCATCCACCCACCTCCATTGTGGTGTACCTCAGGGCTCTTCCCTGAGCCCTACATTATTTAATGTATACATGGCCCCCCTGGAGGATGTGGTGGCTCCTTTTAACATCAAGATCGTGAGCTACGCCGACGATACTCAGTTGGTGTTCGCCCTCTCACAGACCAAGGATAATTCCCAGGTGCTGCATTCCTGCCTATCCAAAGTCCATTCGTGGATGGGGGACTCAGCACTCAAGCTTAATGGCTCTAAAACTGAGATAATGCTGATGGGAATGAAAAACCCCTCACTCCCCTGCACGGCCTGGCCCAGCTGCCTGGGATCCCCTCCCATACCCAAGACCGAGATTAAGAGCCTGGGTATCTGGCTGGAGCAAGATCTCTCCTTTAGGACCCAGGCCTCCAAACTAGCTGGTGTCTGTTTTGGTCTCCTCCGATCGGTACGCAAAGTGCTGCCTCTGATTCCTTTTTCATCTCGGAAGTTGCTAATCCAGGGTCTTATCATATCTAGATTGGACTTTAGTAATGCAATCTACCTGGGTGCCCCTGAGATTACTCTGAACAAACTCCAGCAAGTTCAGAATGCGGCGGCACGAATGCTTTATAACATCCCAATGTCACGATCGGCCAAACCAGCACTGAGGGCACTGCACTGGTTGCCAGTGCGAGAAAGGGTTAAATTTAAATCTCTCTGCCTGGCACATAAAATCCTGCAAGGCAAAGGCCCGCCCGCCCTCCAAAAGATGGTGACCCCATATAAAGCGAGTAGAACTCTTCGCTCTGATCAACAACATCTAATTGTGGCCCCTAGGGTCAAAAAGGTCCGATCAGGAGGAAGAAGATTCTCCGTAAATGTTGCAACCCTCTGGAACTCACTCCCCCTAGGTTTACGTTCGGAGCCTTGTCTCCTGCGTTTTCGTAAAAAACTGAAAACTCTTCTCTTCTGCTAAACTATTGGACCTCGTTTCTTTGCTCTGTTACTCTGTCGGGTGAAGCGCTGGGATGCTCCAGGGTGACCATGCGCTGTACAAGACTGTTATAATAATAATAATAATAATAATAAGATGGGTGGGACTTGTTTATCCATTGCTGTGTCAATTACTTACTTTATGTATGATTGTCAAGACTTAGGGCTAAAAGGTGAGTAAGGGAGAGTGAGACGGAAAGCGTATATTCCCTATGCGTGTTATGTTATGATAGGCCGACAGGCCGACTGCTGAGTTGAGGGGGCTGGCAGTTGGGGATCCGTCAGGCAGGGATGCGGTGTGGGGTGGACTTGAAAGGGAAAGGGGAGGAGAAAGTACGGAATTTTCTGATGGTTTTGTTCTGTGTTTTTATGAGTTCTATAAGACAGGCAGTAGATGTCCACCAATATATTTCATGTATCATGACCATTGCCTTTTGTTTGACAACGACTAACTGGGCAAGGTATCCTGAAGGGCGAATACAGGGTCATAGCACATATTTATTTATTTATTTATTTTTAGAATTTATTAAGCGCGAACAATTGCCCGCAGGCGTCTCGGCGCTGTATTGTATTACTCACTTGTTTGATACTGAGGATGTTTTTCAGAGGTTAAACAGCCAGGTTTTCAGTTTCTTCCTGAAGGACATTAGGTTCGGACAAGTTCTTATGATTTGTGGGAGAGAATTCCACAATCTTGGGGCGGCAACTAGGAAACGTCTGTCTCCCCAGTTGACCAGCCTAGTCCGAGGCACTGCCAAGTCATTCTGTCCTGCTGATCGTAGCATTCGAGTGGGAATGTATGGGACAAGATGGTCGCACAGGAATTGAGGTGCTTGTTGATGTAAAGCCTTGTAGACGATACAAAGTGTTTTAAATTTAATTCGGTTCCTGACCGGGAGCCAATGAAGACTCCTCAGGGATTCTTGTATTGGCTTAAATTTAGGAATGTTCAGGAGAAGTCTGGCTGCCGCATTCTGGATTGTTTGCAATTTCTTTATTATCCTGACTTGTGCGTTTGCAAACAAGCCATTGCAATAGTCCAGTGCTGACAATACCAGAGCGCTGACCAGTGTCTTTCCCACATTAGTAGGAAGAAAAGGAAGAATCTTCCTAACCAGACGTAGTTTGTAAAACGCCGTAGAGGCCGTCTGATTAGCATGCGCCAGAAAATTTAGCTTGTCATCGAAGATGACACCCAAATTTCTTACTTTCGTAACTGGTATGGGTACGGCTCCAAAAGATGATGGCCACCAGGTTGGGGACCAGCTAGGACTGAGGTGGCCAAAGGTGACCACCTCAGTTTTATCAGAATTTAATTTCAGACAGTTTGCTGACATCCATTTTCCAATGGCCAGCATACCTGTCTTGAAATTTTCCGCCACTGTTTCCCCATTATTCCTAACAGCCAGTATCAGCTGTGTATCATCCGCATATGAGGTAAGGTTCATCCCGTGCGCTTTGATGGTATTAGCGAGGTCCGACACATATATATTGAATAGTGTCGGACTAAGGGATGAACCTTGAGGCACCCCACATGGCAGCGATAACTCAGCAGATTCAAACCGGCCCAGTATAACTGCCTGGGATCTCTCTGCTAGAAAAGACGCTAGCAGATCTTTTGCTAGGCCTTGTACACCCATCTTTTCGACACGGTTGACCAGGATTTTATGGTCAACCGTGTCGAAAGCAGCAGATAAATCTAAGAGTACCAACAGTGCAGTGCCACCTTGGTCTCTGATGAGTCGAATATCATCTGCAGCTTTGATGAGTGCTGTTTCCGTTCCATGATATTTACGGAATCCAAATTGTGTTTCATCGAGCAGGTGGTATTGCTCGATGAATTCCGTAAGTTGAGTATTCATGGTTTTTTCCACTATTTTAGCAAGGAAAGGTAAATTCGCTATAGGTCGATAGTTTTTAAGTTCTGCTTTGTCCAAGCCAGGTTTTTTCAAAAGGGGTTTGAGTAAAGTTTTTTTTAACTGGCTTGGAAAGATGCCTGTGCGGAACATGAGGTTAATTATTTGGGTAATGGCTGGGATAACCGTATCCAGTATTGAACGAAGGGTGTTTGAGGGACATGGATCCAGGGCTGATCCAGATTTAATTGTTTTAATAGTGTCCTGAATATAAACTTCCGTAACCTCTGCAAAACAGGAAAAATTTATACTTGGGGATGGGGTATTTATTTTTTCAAGGCATTGGTTATCGGCTAGATTGAAGGCTGAAAATATGTCATTCACTTTGCTAAAAAAGAATGAAGCCAATGAATCACAGAAATCTTGTGAGCACGGGGGGTTAAGGTCTGGGACACTTCCCGCAAGCTGTTTAGTTATTTCAAACAACTTTTTATTCGAGTTTTTTGCGCTTTCAATTTGCTCAGTGTAGAATTTCTTTTTTGTCTCTGTGATCAGTAGTTTATATTGGGTTAGCAGGCCCTTGTACACTATCTTATCTTCGTTCTCATACTTTTTCCTCCAAATTCTTTCTTTGTTTCTGCATTGCTGTTTTAGTTTTTTTAGTTCCTCCGTGTACCATGGTGCTGAGGGGGATCTTCTATTCCTGGACATTCTTTTTTCAGGTACCAGTTTGTTGGCCGCCTGGCCGACCCATGTATGATATTGATTAGTAGCAGTTTCTGGATCAGTAGCCCATGTGGGTATAGAGTTCTGTAACGCCTCCTGAAGACTGGGAATATTAACGTCTTTCCAGACTTTAAACATTTCATGTTTGGGGGGGAGCAAAGTGGCTATGGGTTTTTTATTCATTAATATTGTGGCCAGTACCAAGTGATGATCAGTCCACGTCATTGGTAGGACATCAGTCACTAGTATATTCTCCAAGTTGGTGAAAATACCATCTAAGGTATGACCTGCGTTATGAGTAGGTCCTTTCACCAACTGAACTAGGCCAAAGATCTCCATTTCAGATAGCAATGAGGTAGTCTCCTTATCTTCGCTACATTCCAAATGGAAATTAAAATCACCTAACAGAGTCACAGATTTATCCATAGCTGTAGTTTCTAGGATAGTGAGTATTTCTGTGAGAAATTCCGACCGTGATTCTGGTCTTCTGTATAGTAATACACCTTTAAAATTATGTGAAGGGGACAAATAGATATCGAATTGAAGCGCCTCACATGTCGTTGAAGGAATGACAGTAGTACGAATTCTAAAAGAGTCACGGGCGATTATAGCAACCCCACCGCCTCTCTTACCAATTCTATCTAATCTGTAAGACTTGAAACCTTGTGGAACGGCTATGACAAGGTCCGGGTCAGAGGCTTTGTCCAGCCAAGTTTCTGTCAGGAACATTACATCTATGTTCCTATCAATAAGTACATCGGCTACTTCTTGCCTATGTTTGGCTAATGAGCGTACATTAATGAGGGCTATCGTAAACACTTGATTTACCTGGATGGAGTTTTCGCTACTGGCTCTTTTATTTAATAGGGGAATGGACATTTGGCAGTGATTACAATCCAATACAGTTTTAGATGATATAAAGTCTGGGCTGTGCCTTATGCATTTTTCAGTGGCTTGTGGGCGAAGGTCAATCAACGCAGAGCGTGGGTAGGATACTGTGTTTACACAAACACTATGGCCAGGGGGGGTGGCCCTAGGCCCGTGTCCGGCGCGGACGGGCGCAGACGGGCTTGCCTTTGGCGCGCCTTCGGCGCGCCGCCGGCGCGCCCGCTGCGCCCGCCCGCTGCGCGGACGGGAAGGTAGTCTGTTTATATCCATCCAAGAAGGATAACACTTCTCTCCATATGGCAGGACAGTCCCTCCTCGAGAATCGACTAATCACCTGAAATGTAAACGGTTTAGGGGATAAAGTTAAACGTGGAATAATACTTCACTTTATTGAAAGATGCTCCCCTGATATTGTTTTATTGCAGGAAACCCATCTTATGGGCAACATTTGCAAAGCCCTAGACTGATGGGCATTTGAAATGAGAGTGCATGCAGGATACACGTCTGGGTCTAGAGGTACTGGGATCCTCCTCAGGAAAGGATTTCCCCATATAATTGAAAAGATTTGGTCGTAGAGGATGGGTAGATATGCTGAGCTTCCGGGGACATGGACAGGAGAGGCGATCAATATCCTGTCGGTATATGTCTCCCCCAACTCTGAAGGACTAGACTCTTTCTGAATTGGGGGCTCTTATGCTTGAACTCGGTGTCTGGGTTGTCTCTTGATAGGAGGTGGTTTCAATATGGCATGATGTGATTACCTAGATCGGTTGCCGTCCAGGGCGCCGCATCCCTCTCGAACTCATCCGGTTGACTTCTTTCCGCGTTGAGCTTGATCGACATTTGGAGATCCCTAAGTCCTTATACTCAGGAATCGACCTTTCACTAAGGGGCACATGGGAGTCACTCATAAATTGACTTCCTAATATACCTAGCACCACATCTTCCATACTTCACGGATGCGAGACACTTGGCGAGAGGCATCTATAATCCTTCCCCACTATGGGCAAGATACAGGGTGGGTAACCCACACCGCACTGGCCCAATGGCAATAATGAGAAAAGGGCTTGTTGAAGCCACTGAACTCTGCTTTCAAGAGTATATACATTTGGTTACCTCGTCACTGATACTTTGGGAGGCATATAAGACAGTGGCCAGGAGACAGGCCCTCTCTCTAATAGCAGGGCACAAGCGAGACAAAAGAACCAAGGTGGCAGGACTCGAGCAGAAGATATTATAACTTGAAACCCAATTAGTGGAATACGACGATTTACAATACTGTCTCCACAACACATGCAATTACAACGCGGTCGTTAGAACAACCGTGTTGTTAGTAAGCATACCATTACATCGCAAATCATTATAATGACTTGCTGTAGGGGGCGCACTGGTATTGGATTTAAAATCCAACACCTTCCCTGCTGTTTTGCAAACTAGAGTAGGAATAGTAAATAATACTATTCCTAAGTCAAGCACGCCCCCTACAACAAGTTGTTGTATTGACTAGCGATGTATGCGTACTAACAACGTGGTGTTTGTAACAACCACGTTGTAATGGCATGCAATCTAATTACAGGCCTTGTAAACAGCCATATTCTTAAACAGCAAGGACAGGGTGATGGATGACGACAGGGCCAAAATTAAAGCCTCTCAACACAGGGTGAACGAGCTCAGCAACAAAGCAGGAAAAGTGCTTGCATGGCTCGACCAGCGTAAGAGAGCAAAACAATGGGTTGCAACCATAAGCTCCAAGGACAGAAAACTCAAGAGAGATACTCATGCAATTGCTGAGGTTTTCGCAGACCATTACTCTCAGATTTATTCTGGAGAGTCAATATCTTCAGAACAGAAAACCCTGGTGTTCCTAGCAGACATCACCTCCCATCCTTGACCCCAGATGATATACAACTTCTGGAGAGTAACCTCACAGACGATGAAGTAACACAGGCAATTAGGGCCATTAATTTGGGTAAGGCAATGGTCCTAAGGGTGTCCCTGTAGAACTGTAGAAGCTCACAGATTCCTCTACTGCCCCACACCTGTTGAAAATGTTTGATGAAAGTAGAAGCCTGGGTAAGCTCCCCATAAATCAGAGACTTGCCACCATAGTCATTATTCATAAGGAAGGGTAGCCAGTGGACGTCTTATCAACCTATTTCACTGCTCGACACAGAAGAAAACATTTAGCTAGGCTACTAGCCCTGCAACTTCTTCTGATTCGCTCCAGTTTAGTCCATCCGGACCAGTCTGACTTTATGCCAGGGTGCAGCACAGCACTAAACTTGAGACACCTTCATGGCGTGTTTGGAGGCACTCAAAGGATTCGAGAAGATGCAGTAGCTCTATACCTTGACACGCGCATGGTTTTTAACACCAGTGAGTTGCCATACCTCTTGGCGGTACCTGAGAGAATGGCCTGAGGACGCGTTTCTTGTCCTGGCTTTGCCTCTTATACTCAGAGCCCTTAGGACAGGTAGTGGTCAATGGGGAAATGTCACAGGTTTTCCCCCTGCAATGAGGAACGAGACAGGGCTGCCCCCAAGTGCCCCTCATATTTGCTTTAATCCCTAAACCCGTGGCAACCTGGATTCGAGGGATCCACTAATTCGAGGCCTTCGTTGGTCAGAGGACTGGGAAGACAAAATATCACCATACGCAGATGATATCCTTCTTTATGCAGCTTTTCCCACGTCCTCTATTACCAGAATATTAAATACCTTTGCGACTTTCCGCAGGTATTCTGGGCACCCAATCAACTGGTCCAAATCTGTGGTGTTTGTCCTTCACGGAACGATGTCCTATCTACCCAAAAAATGTGAGGCACAAATAGTTACAGGTGGGTTCCGCTATCTTGACATTTATGTCACTACTGACCCTGTTTTCTTCCATTTCCCTAATTTACAAAGTCCCCTGACCCAACTTAAGAATGATGTTCAACACTGGCGGCCACTCCTCCTCTCCCTCCTTGGATGAGCGGCATTATTTAAAATGATGACACTGCCACGATTTCTCTACCTAATGCAAAGCATACCATTCCTGATTCCTGGTGCATATTTTAAATACTTAGAGTGTTGTTCGAACCATTCTATGGGATGGGGGCTTCCCACGCATCGTGCTTAGTAAATTGACTCGGAGTTGGTATGGTGGGGGAATTGTCCTGCCCAACATTCAAATTCATATAGAGTGGCGCAGTTAGCAACTGTGAACCACCCAGTATCCGAATCTGCCTATCGGATGGAAAGACTAGTTCTCCAACCGAGGGGCGAACTATGAGCTTTATACACCATCCCCATTGCCTCCCACTGGTGGGACTCATGGCTCTGACAGTCTACCTTTAGCACTCGACTATCTCCAAGTTAGGATGGAAGAATACAATTACCAGGGCAACGCCCCTATGGGATTACGTGCATCTAGAATCTAGGAGCCTGTTCTCAGGACACCCCCGCGCCACACGGCCCCCCAGCTGTGTGTGTGTGCCCCTCGTGTGCCCCGCGCTGCTGCTCGCAGTCACGTTCTGCCGTTTTTGCCTGAGTCCCTAGCTTGTCTTGTTGGCTACTGCCTCACTGTTTTTTCCCCTGCTGTATATTTGTAAATTGTTGTAAACTTGTGCATTGTTTCCCGAAGTGCCTGTTTAGCCCCGTTCCCCGCTTGCCGCCGCCATTCTCGCGGCCACGCCCCCTTTCTCTCCGTGTCCTCCCCGCTCCCGCCTCCCAGCTGCTCCTCCCTCCCACTTGTCCTTAAATGGCGACCGTGCAGCGCAGGTGAGTGTGACCTGTTCTCAGGACACCCCCGCGCCGCACAGCCCCCCAGCTGTGTGTGTGCCCCTCGTGTGCCCCGCGCTGCTGCTCGCAGTCACGATCTGCCGTTTTTGCCTGAGTCCCTAGCTCGTCTTGTTGGCTACTGCCTCACTGTTTTTTCCCCTGCTGTATATTTGTAAATTGTTGTAAACTTGTGCATTGTTTCCCGAAGTGCCTGTTTAGCCCCACTCCCTGCTTGTCGCCGCCGTTCTCGCGGCCATGCCCCCTTCTCTCCGTGTCCTCCCTGCTCCCGCCTCCCAGCTGCTCCTCCCTTCCACTTGTCCTTAAATGGCGACCGCGCAGTGAGTGTGACCTGTTCTCAGGACACCCCCGCGCCGCACGGCCCCCCAGCTGTGTGTGTGCCCCTCGTGTGCCCCGCGCTGCTGCTGGCAGTCACGATCTGCCGTTTTTGCCTGAGTCCCTAGCTCGTCTTGTTGGCTATTGCCTCACTGTTTATTCCCCTGCTGTATATTTGTAAATTGTTGTAAACTTGTGCATTGTTTCCCGAAGTGCCTGTTTAGCCCCGGTCCCCGCTTGCCGCCGCCGTTCTTGCGGCCACGCCCCCTTCTCTCCGTGTCCTCTCCGCTCCCGCCTCCCAGCTGCTCCTCCCTCCCACTTGTCCTTAAATGGCGACCGCGCAGACGCGCAGCGGTCACGCGCAGCGGGCGCGCTGATTGCGCGCCGAAGGCACGCCAAAGGCAAGCCCGTCTGCGCCTGTCCGCGCCTGGACCACACCCAGCGCCATAACCCCTGGCCCCCAAAGACGCCTGCCCACACGACGGACCAACGACGCCGCCACCCTCAAGGCACTCAACGCCGGCCGAACCCCTTCCTGCTACCGAGCCACCCCGAAACGCACCCACGGACCCTTCACCTGCCAAGCCTGCAAATTCACCTGCCTCCGGACCTGCACCGCACCCGCCAAGCAGAGCACCTGCAGCAACCACCTGAAGTGCATCCTTCTCAACACCCGCTCCGTCCACAGACACGCCGTCGAACTCTGGAACCTGCTCGACACCACATCACCAGACGTCGCCTTCCTTACAGAAACCTGGATGAACGACTCCTCAGCGCCCGACATCGCCATCGCCATCCCGGACGGATAAAAGATCACCCGGAGGGACCGCGTCAACCAGACCGGAGGAGGCATTGCCATCGTCCACAAGAACACCATCCGCATCACGACCAACTCCGACGACAACCTCACAACCGCCGAACACCTGCACTTCCAGATACACATCGACCCAAAGACTACCCTCAGAGGCACACTCGTCTACAGACCCCCGGGACCACGCACACAATTCAGCGAAGATATCACGGACTTCATCAGCCCGCACGCCCTCCCCTCTGCGGACTACATCCTCCTAGGGGACCTCAACTTCCACCTGGAGAACAACAAGGACCGCAACACCGCCGCCCTGCTGGACAACCTCGCAAACCTCGGACTCAAGCACCTGGTCAACACCCCCACCCACTACGGCGGCCACACGCTTGATCCCGTCTTCTCATCCAGCAAGCACATCACCTTCAGCCACTCCACCGGACTTCACTGGACCGACCACAGCTGCGTGCACAACGACCCACCACCACCCGCAACAGGTTCCTCACAGGAACTGGAGCAAGATCACCGCCGAACAGCTCACCACCTCCCTCTGCCAGAACCCGCCCGCCAGCACAACGGACCCCAACGAAGCAACCCGCAACTTCACACAGTGGCTGACCGCCTGCGCAGACGACCTCGCGCCACTGAAGAACCCTCCCAGCAGACCCAGAAGCAAGAAAGCCACCTGGTTCACCGACGAACTCAAGGACTCCAAGAAGAACTGCCGCACCCTCGAGAAAGCCTGGCTCCTCGACCAGACCACAGACAACATGACCACCCTCAAACAAGCCACCCACAAGCACCACCAGCTCATCCGCACCACCAAGAAGAAATCACTGAAGGAACGACTGGACGACAACGCCCACGACAGCAAGGAACTCTTCAGCATCGTCAAGGAGTTCTCCAACCCCACCACCGGCAACAACAACATCACCCCTTCACAAGACCTCTGCCACTCTCTCGCCTCGTTCTATCACCGCAAGATCGCCGACATCCTCAACAGCTTCGGCGCACCATCCACGCACCCTACCGTCGAACCAACGCCCCCCACCACCACCCTCCGCTCATGGACCACGGTGACCACCGAAGACACAGCCCGCACGATGAACACCATCCACTCCGGATCTCCAACCGACCCCTGCCCCCACCACGTCTTCCTCAAGGCCGACTCCATCATCGCACCCCAACTTCGGGACATCATCAACATCTCCTTCAACACCGCCACCTTCCCGGAGAGCTGGAAGCACGCCGAGCTGAGCGCCCTACTGAAGAACCCAACAGCGGACCCCACCGACCTCAAGAACTTTCGCCCCATCTTGCTCCTCCCTTTTCCTGCCAAAGTCATCGAGAAGACCGTCAACAGACAGCTTGCCGCCTTCCTTGAGATGAACGGATCCCTTGACCCCTCACAGTCCAGTTTCCGAGCCAACCACAGCACCGAGACCGCCCTCATCGCAGCCACCGACAACATCAGAACCCTGCTCGACAACGGGGAAACAGCGGCCCTCATCCTCCTGGACCTCTCCGCAGCGTTCGACACTGTCTGCCACCGCACCCTAGCCCAACGCCTCAGCAACACAGGTGTCCAAGACAAGGCACTGGAATGGATCACCTCATTCCTCGCCGGAAGAACACAGAGAGTCCGCCTCCCCCGTTTCGATCCGAGGCCACCGAAGTCATCTGCGGCATTCCGCAAGGATCATTACTCAGCCCCACCCTCTTCAACGTCTACATGAGAACCCTTGCAGCCATCGCATGCCAACACAACCTCAACATCATCTCCTACGCCGACGACACCCAACTGATCCTCTCCCTCACCAGAGGCCCCGCCACCGCCAGAACTAGCCTACACGAAGGGATGAAAGACATCGCCGAGTGGATGAAGAACAGCCGCCTGAAACTGAATTCAGACAAGACGGAAGTCCTCATCCTGGGACCATCGCCCTCCGCCTGGGATGACTCCTGGTGGCCCCCCGCCCTGGGCATCACTCCCAAGCCAACAGACCACGCACGCAACCTGGGCTTCATCCTGGACTCCTCCCTCTCGATGACCAGACAAGTCAACGCCGTCTCCTCATCATGCTTCAACACCCTACGCATGCTCCGCAAGATCTTCCGATGGATCCCGACCGAAACCAGGAAGACGGTCACCCAGGAACTCGTCACAAGCCGACTGGACTACGGAAACACCCTCTATGCCGGAACCACAGCCAAGCTACAGAAAAGACTCCAACGCATCCAGGACGCCTCCGCCCGACTCATCCTGGACATCCCCCGCCGCAGCCACATCTCCGGCCACCTGAGGGACCTGCATTGGCTCCCTGTCAGCAAGAGAATCACGTTCAGACTCCTCACCCACGCACACAAGTCCCTCCATGACCTGGGCCCCAAGTACCTCAACGACCGCCTGACCTTCTACACGCCCACCCGCCAGCTACATTCGACAAGCCTCGCCCTCGCCGCCGTACCACGCATCCGAAGAGCCACCGCCGGAGGAAGATCCTTCTCCTACCTGGCGGCCAAGACATGAACTCACTCCCCACCCACCTTCGACTGACCCTGGACAACCTCGCCTTCAGGAGACAACTCAAGACCTGGCTGTTTGAGCAGTAGCAGACCCCCTTACCCCAAGCGCCTTGAGACCCTCCGGGTGAGTAGTGCACTATACAAATGTTATGATTGATTGATTGAAAGGGAGCAAGAAAAGGATTTGAGAAATGGGACTTGATTGGTATGTTGTGAGAGGGTGACCTTCACACTAGGGCAGACATAATATCCTTCAATGAGCTAGAGAGAACGCACAACCTTGCCCCACCAAAACCTTCCGATACCTATACATTTGTCATGCCATCCAGGCCTATAGATTTGTCATGCCCCATGGGACTGACCTTGCCAGATACATCACTGTTAGAACTGGGGGTCTCTAGTTGGCAGAGGTAGATACTACTGTCCAAATAGGGACCCTTGCTTTTAGTCAGGGTAAGGAGAATACACTCTTTAGATAAACTCTGCTCACCCCCTTGGTAGCTTGGCACGAGCAGTCAAGGCTTATCAAAGGCAATGTGTAAAGTATTTGTACCAACACTCATAGTAACACAATGAAAACACCACAAACTGATTTCACAACAGTTTAGAAAAATAAAGGTATTTAATCTAAACTACACAAGACCAAAATGACAAAAATCCAACATACACAGTTCAAGAATAAGGTTTCAAAAGTGTTCTCAAGGGTGCGATAAAATAATCCACAGTTACGTGAAAAGTTCACAGTTGCCTCACGTTTAGCCAACAGCACCTTTATATACAACAAAGTTCCAAATCAGAAACTGGTGCGGTGGAAAACAAGCGATGCGTCACTCCTGAGACCTTGGGGAGGCGATGCGACAGCCCAGCTGCATGTAGCAGCCGTAATGCGGTGACTCCGGTCTGTATGGGGAGGGATGCGACCTTGTATGGATTACGGTGTGGAGGTTCCGTAGTGAAAAAGCTTGCAAAGGCATGAAGCGATGATCTTTGGAGTTGCGACAATCTCCGGGGTGACGATGCACGGACCAGCGGTGATCTTCCTCTCGCAGCTCCTCGATGCGATGGCTATGCGACGACACTCGCCGCGACGTAATGCGGTCCGCAAGCAAGCAGTGCGATGATCTCACCCAGCGATGACAGGCTCTGCGACGACACTCGCAGCGATGGTAATCTTCCTGCACTGGTCTGATGCGTCCCACAAACGAAGGATGCGATGACTCTGGCAGCGGCAACAGGCGCTGCGACGATCTCGGCCTTGGTAGCGGCGGGAATTTCCTCTCACTGTCAGGGATGCGAGCGATGCAACAACATTTGCAGAAAGTCTTTAAAAGTTTGGTTTCCAGCTTCCCAAAACAGATACAACTTCCAGAGGCACCACAACTGGCCCAAGCCCTCTAGGAAGGACAGAACACTCTAAGCAGAGTTCAGGAAAGCTGGGGGGAAGTCCTTTTGTTCCTGGGACTACTTAACAGGGAGACAGCTATTCTCAGGCTCTTGGAGATTCCTTCCAGCAAGGGGACACGGCACCAAAAGCAAAGTCCTTCTCCTCTCCTTGGCAGCAAAGCAACAGCAGGTCAGTCCAGCAGAGCAACAGCAGGACAGTCTTCCTTCTTCAGTTTCAGCTTTTTCCTTGGCAGAGGTTCCTTCTTGATTCCAGGATGATCGAATTTTCTGTAATCAGGGGTCCTGTACTTATACCCCTAAAAGTCTTTGATCCCTTTCTGCAGGAGAGCTCTGAGCCCGGTCTGAACCAGTTCTGGGTGTTCCTTGAGCACTTTGTTTTCCTGATCTCTCCTTTCCTTTCAGCGAGAGGGGCAGGGTCGTCAGCCGCCCAGCAGGAGGTGGAGCCAGCATTGTGGGATGAAGGCACAGCCCTATTCAGGCCCAGGTGCTATCCCCTCCCACCACTCAAGATGCAGATGCAGTCATTCAGCCTAGGGCTGACTCCGCCAGCCTCCTGGGGGATTTAAAAACAACCTTTCCTAAAAGATGTGTATTTAAATTCTAAGTTCAGGGATACCAGACTTTTATGTCCTATCTTGCTCCTTTGGGAAGATATGCTGGTAGTCACTGTAAATTCAAAAAATGCCAGCAAGGGAATTTATTTAAAACGATTATTCAACAGAAGTCAGATTAAATTGTTGTTTGTACTTGTGAATCCAACCCAACCTGATTGGTATCTGATAGTAGTTATTCAATTTATTTCACCTCTAAATAAGGGAGAGCAATCATGCGAAAAAAAGATAGAAACATGGGAAATCTTTTTTATATCAAAAACTATTTCTTTTTATATATCTTATTGTTCAAAATTTACAAGGGTACATATTAACCATTCCAATTGATCAAAATGCAATCACTTGAAAAAGGAATGAACAGATTTTTCCTATTATACATCAGAATAAAAAGTCCAAACCAAAACAAATAAAATGACCTCTAGTTTTCACTTTGTAGTCGACGTTTCGGTCTTTTATCGTTTACTCCACAAGACCTTCTTCAGGGCAACAGGAATTTGCATCTAATGATGACCCATTATGTTTCAGATCTCACCAGAGATTAAAAACAGACTTCGTGTGACAGTCCTGATATTCTGAATGTGTGTCACATACACTGGTCTGTATAAAGATACGTTCTCTTCCTCAGTTGAGATATTTCTTTGAGACTGAACTGTTCTCGCTTTCCACATTCAAGAATTTGCTGGAAGCTGTTCACGTTGGATCGAGTCCTTCCAGTTGGCGAAGCTGCAAAACGGCGCAGTCACGTGAGAGAACAGCAATCACGTGACTTCGCCGTTTTGCAGCTTCGCCAACAGGAAGAGAACGTTGAATGGTTGCAGAGATTGATGCTGTGGTGGCGCTGAGTGATGTTGTGGTGGCAAACGAGTGATGCTGTGGCGTTCAGTGATGCTCTGGTAGCGCATAGTGATGTTGTGGTGCCCCTTAGTGATGCTGTGGTGGTGCTGAGTGACGCTGTATGCTATGCTATGTTTTGTTTTGCTATCCTATGTGTTGGTTTGTTATGCTATGCTATGTTTTGCTATCCTATGCTTTGATTTGTTATGCTATGCTGTGTTTTGTTATGCTATGCTATGTTTTGTTATGCTTTGCTTTATCTTGTTATGCTATGCTTTGTTTTGTGATGCTATGCTATGTTTTGTTATGCTATGCTTTGTAATGCTATGTTTTGTTATGCTAAGCTTTGTTTTGTTATGCTATGCTTTGTAATGCTATGTTTTGTAATGCTATGCTAAGCTTTGTTTTGTTATGGTATGCTAACTTTGGTTGTCTTTTGTTATGTTATGCTATGTTTTGCTATGCTATGATATGTTTTGTTTTGTTAAACTATGCTTTGCTTTGCTATGCAATGTTTTTTAATGCTATGCTATGTTTTGTTGTGTTTTGTTATGCTATGCTATGTTTTGTTATGTTATGCTATGTTTTGTTCTTCTATGTTTTGTTGTGTTTTGTTATGCTATGCTATGTTTTGTTGTTCTATGCTATGTGTTGTTTTGCTATGCTTTGTTATGTTATGCTATGCTTTGTTTTGTTATGCTATGCTATGTTTTGTTTTGCTATGCTATGTTTGCTATGCTATGCTATGTTTTGCTATCCTTTGCTTTGTTTTGTTATGCTATGCTATGCTGTGTTTTGTTATGCTATGCTGTGTTTTGTTATGCTATGCTATGTTTTGTTATGCTATGCTATGTTTTGCTATGCTAGGCTATGTTATGCTATGCTATATTTTGTTATGCTATGTTTTGTTGTGTTTTATTATGCTATGCTTAGTTTTGCTATGCTATGTTTTGTTATGCTATGCTTTCTTATGGTATGTTTTGTTATGCTTTGCTTTGCTTTGTTATGCTATGCTATGTGTTGTGATGCTATGCTATGTTTTGTTGTGTTTTGTTATGCTATGCTATGTTTTGTTATGCTATGCTTTGTTGTGCTATGCTATGTTTTTTGTGTTTTGTAATGCTATACTATGTTTTGTTATGCTATGCTATGTTTTGTTATGCTATGCTGTTTTGTTTTGCTATGCTATGTTTTGCTATCCCGGTGTGTGTGTGGATGTGTGTGTGTGTGGTTGTGTGTGTGGTTGTGTGGTTGCGTGTGTGTGGGGTTGTGTGTGTGCGGTTGTGTGTGTGGGGTTGTGTGTTTGTGTGTGGGGGTTGCGTGTGTGGGGGGTTGTGAGTGGGCAGTGTGTGAGTGGGCAGTTTGTGAGTGGTCAGTGTGTGAGTGGGGTTGTGTGTGTGAGTGGGGTTGTGTGTGTGTGTGGGGTTGTGTTTGTGGGGTTGTGTGTGTGGGGTTGTGTGTCTCTGTGGGGTTGTGTGTGTGGGGGATTGTGTGTGTGTGTGGGGTTGTGTGTTTGGGGTTGTGTGTGTGTGAGGTTTTGTGTTTGTGGGGTTGTGTGTGAGGGGGCAGTGTGTGTGGGGTTGTGTGTGTGGGCTTGTGTGGGGTTGTGTGTGGGGTTGTGTGTGGGGTTGTGTGTGGTGGGTTGTGTGTGTGTATGGGTGTGTAGGGGGTTTGGGTGTGTGTGTGTGTGGGGTTGTGTGTGTGGTTGTGTTCTAGTGTAGTTCCTATTTCCCTTATAGGTTCTGCACATTGGAATAACATACACAATATTCTTGGCATAGGACTGAGGTCTGTATGCCCCTATTATGTATATTAAACTTAATTACTGTGTACCAGCAAGCTCAGAGGCCACTAGAAACCTCTTGAAGACAAGAAAGGAATAGCTTCTGGCAACCACATAACATAAAACCCTGATCCCTCAGGATCGTGGAAACAATATACTACTATTCATTCAGTCACTCATCTCAGAGAAGTACTTAGAAGAAACAGTTGGGTGTGTTTACAATAAAATTTATTGCACAGTTGTTATTCTAGTACTGGTTATATGTGCTGCGACAACTGTTGGACAGTATCAGAGAATTATGGCCAGCAGTGCAGTCAAATAAAAAGGCATTGTTCTACCATTTTGCAATAGTAATGAACACATACATGAAATACAGAATGAATTAAGATAAAGCCTATACCCCTATGATGCCTAACTAGATGTACCTAAGTGTATCTAGCATGTGTGTAGGTCTTTAGAGAGCCAAGAATCCCCCCTAGGATTTAGTCTAACCCCATTACCTTAGTGGGACATAATCCTGATCTCGAGCTGGACACCCACAGATGGGTGATGGACCTCTACCAGCTGGAGCTGTGGCATGACGCAGGTTGCAGCGCCTCCGGCATGGAAGTCTCGGTCTCCTCTGGTTTGCTTGGGCAAAGAGAGGTATATTTATACCAGATAGGTGCCTTGGATTGACGCAAAGTTGGTCAGAGGAAGATGAGTTCTTGGAGAAAGGGTCTGTTTCCAAGAATTTGTGTTCTTGAAGAAAGGGCCTGTTTCCAAGAATTTGTTGTGACGTAGGTTAGTCACTGTTGGACATGGAGATTACGTATTTAGGATGGACCGTCTTCTGTGCCCAGAGCACACTGATCAGATACGGGACAGCCTCTCTGTTGCTCGTTATTGTAAAGGGAGGGCTAATCTAGGTCAAAAGGCCTGCCTGTGTGAAAGGGCCTGCCTGTCTCTGTGACACAAAGGATTTGTGCCTCTGAGACAGAGTAACTATGTTAGGGCCTCAATTTCGTTTATAACACCCACTCCAATCTATGGACAATCGTGAATAACCCATTAAAAGCAAACTATGTGACTAAAATAGGCATTTGCATATAATTGGCATGTAGTTGCATGAGAGTGCTTTATGAGCTGAAAAAATAGCAGCTGCTAAAATATGTAAAAAGTATGGGCAAAATTTGCGAATTCGCGTTCCGCGAATTCGCGCGAAATCGAATTCGCAAGCCGCAAAATCAGCGAATTTGTGCAAATTTGCGGATTTTTAGGGTTTTGCGTGTTCGCGGGGTTTTTTGCGTGTTCGCGGGGTTTTTTGCGTTTGGCGAAGTTACCCATGCGGTCGTGTATGGGCATAGCACGCTCTGGTTCACCACTGCCACTCTCTGGTTCATCACTGCCACCCTCTGGTTCACCACTGCCACCCTCTGGTTCACCCCTGCCACCCTCTGGTTCAACACTGCCACCCTCTGGTTCACCACTGCCACCCTCTGGTTCATCACTGTCACCCTCTGGTTCACCACTGCCACCATCTGGTTCATCACTGCCACCCTATGGTTCATCACTGCCACCCTCTTGTTCACCACTGCCATCCTCTGGTTCATCACTGCCACCCTCTGGTTCACCACTGCCACCCTCTGGTTCATCACAGCACCTCTGGTTCACCACTGCCACCCTCTGGTTAACCACTGTCACCCTCTGGTTCAGCACTGCCACCCTCTGGTTCACCACTGCCACCCTCTGGTTCACCCCTGCCACCCTATGGTTCACCCTGCCACCCTCTGGTTCATCACAGCACCCTCTGGTTCACCCCTGCCACCCTCTGGTTCAGCACTGTCACCCTTTGGTTCTCCACTGCCACCCTCTAGTTCACGACTGCCACCCTCTGGTTCATCACAGCACCTCTGGTTCACCACTTCCACCCTCTGGTTAACCACTGTCACCCTCTGGTTCAACACTGCCACCCTCTGGTTCACCACTGCCACTCTCTGGTTCACCCATACCACCCTCTGGTTCACCACTGCCACCCTCTGGTTCACCCCTGCCACCATCTGGTTCATCACTGCCACCCTCTGGTTCACCCCTGCCACCCTCTGGTTCAGCACTGCCACCCTCTGGTTCAGCACTGTCCCCCTCTGGTTCACCCCTGCCACCCTCTGGTTCATCACTGTCACCCTCTGGTTCATCACTGCCACCCTCTGGTTCACCACTGCCACCCTCTACCGAGACCTTTTGTGACGCAGCGGCAGCAAAAAAGATGCGCCATGGTGCTGGGTATTAACAACGTGACGCATCTGAGAGAAGTGTCACGTTGTAAAGCCCTGCGCCACCAGGAGGTGTTCTGGCGCAGGGGAGGGCGTTCCTGCGCAGGAACGCCTCCTAAAAGTGGCTGACTGAATTCTACAAGATTTCACTCAGTCACTTTTAGGCCAATGCTGCGTCAAAACCCTGCGCCTGCTTGAAGCAGGCTCAAGGCTTGATGCAGCATTGGGGAGATAGGGCCCCCAGGAGCATTGCTGGAGCTGCGTCACCAGCACGACGCAGCTCCAGCAATGCGCTGCTTTTACGGCCCAGATGCATGACGCATCTGTGCCGTTTTTGCCACATGGTGCGCCGCATTGTAAATGTGGCGCACCCTGGGTGGCGGAGATGCGGCGCACAATAACTGGCGCATCCCTGGGGATGCGCCAGTTATTGTAAATATGCCCCTATACATTTAGCCAACGAGGGAGCACTTACTGATTAGACAGTAGAAAGTACTCCAGTTGATTAGAGGTATTGCACAAAAAGGTGGCATCTTCGTGGACAAACACGCAGGGCGGGATTCATTTTGCCCCCTGTTAGACTCGTTTTTTGTGCCCTTCTGCCCTCTGTTAGACTCGTTTCTCCGTTGTTTTTGTGCCCTTCTGCCCTCTGTTAGACTCGTTTTTCCCTTGTTTTTCTGCCCTTCTGCCCCCTGTTACACTCGTTATTTGTGCCCTTCTGCCCTCTGTTAGACACATTTTTCCCTTGTTTTTCTGCCCTTCTGCCCTCTGTTAGACTCGTTTTTTGTGCCCTTCTGCCCTCTGTTATTCGCTTGTTTTTGTGCCCTTCTGCCCTCTGTCAGACTCGTTTTTTGTGCCCTTCTGCCCTCTGTTAGACTCATTTTTGTGCCTTTCTGCCCCGTTAGACTCGTTTTTTGTGCCCTTCTGCCCTCTGCATCACCACATCATCACTCAGCGCTACCCCAGCATCACTCAGCACCACCACATTATCACTCAGCACCACCACATTATCACTCAGCACCACCACAGCACCACTCAGCACCACCACAGCATTACTCAGCACCACCACAGCACCACTCAGCACCACCACAGCACCACTCAGTGCCACCACAGCATCACTCAGCACCACCAAAGCATCACTCAGCACCACCACATTATCACTCAGCACCACCACAGCACCACTCAGTACCACCACAGCACCACTCAACACCACCACAGCATCATTCAGCACCATCACAGCATCACTCAGCACCACCACAGCACCACTCAGCACCACCACAGCATCACTCAGCACCACCACCGCACCACTCAGCACCACCACAGCACCACTCAGCGCCACCACAGCATCACTCAGCGCCACCACAGCATCACTCAGCGCCACCACATTATCACTCAGCACCACCACAGCACCACTCAGCACCACCATAGCATCACTCAGCACCACCACAGCATCACTCAGCACCACTACAGCACCAATCAGCACCACCACAGCACCACTCAGCGCCACCACAGCATCACTCAGCACCACCACAGCATCACTCAGCACCACCACATTATCACTCAGCACCACCACAGAACCACTCAGCACCACCACAACATCACTCAGTACCATCACAGCATCACTCAGCACCACCACAGCACCACTCAGCACCACCCCAGCATCACTCAGCACCATCCCAGTATCACTCAGCACCATCCCAGTATCACTCAGCACCACCACAGCATCACCACAGCACCACTCAGCACCACCATAGCACCACTCAGCGCTACCCCCGCATCAATCTGCGCAACCATTCAACAACAACTGGTTCAAATATGTTCTCTCAATGTTTCAAACTTTATTACAAATGTCACAAAAAGATGTTAATATTTCACTTCTGTTCTTGGATTTTCGTCACAATAAAATACACTGAACATAATCTTCACAAAAGTTATTTACAAAAGTTTAAGCTATTGCCATTATAAATTCAAATCACTTTTATTTAAGTATTAATTATTTAAAAAAATTAAAAGCCATTGTAATTTGTAATATCAATACAGCTAATTCATGTAAATACAAAACATGTTGCATTACAAATGCTATAGGTGTCACATTTGCGAAAGTTATAACTATTGGCATTGTAAATGACAAAGCTATTAATTTAGCTATTTTCAAAACCAACACATAAATAAAAAAAATTGTCATTTACAAGAACAATAGCTCAAACTTTTCTAATGCGAGACCTATTGCATTGCAAATGCTTGTTTTTATGTCTGTCAGTGCTTCCTGTTGAGGTTTAATTTTCGTGACAGGCGCCTCATTGCCTACTTGTAACTATTCTCTGACCCTGCTTCAAGGGTCAGAGCAGGGTCAGAGAATAGTTTCAAGTAGGCAACGAGGCGCCAGGAAGCACTTACAGGCTTACAGCAGCAGGTGCCCAAGTTGAAGTTAATTTCTTTGTAACCCTATTGTAAAAGGTTACCAAAAATTAGCTTCAACTTTTGCACCTGCTGCTGTAACCCTGTAAGTGCTTGGCTGAAAATTCGTCCCCGCTGATTAGCGGATTTTACCGCGATTTCGTGAGATTCGCGGATCGCGAAATCGCGGAAAATCCGCAAATTCTGCGAGCGGAACGAATTGTCAGCCCATGCTTAAAAATACTATAGACTCTGTGGAGACAGGAAAAATCTATAGTGTCATTAAAAAAAATATATATATATATATATATATACTTTTTAGAGTCAGTAGTTACTTATAACAGTTTCTGTTTATAAAATAAAACTCTCATATGTTTTTCCTGAAGACCTTGCTTTCTTTAGAAAAAGAAAAAAAAGTCAATTTAGAGGGAAAGCTTCCAAGCACTCGGTGAAAGTTGAAACAATAAGAGAAAAAATGTGTTTCAGGACATGTTTTGCATAAATAGAGATAAAAAGTGCTGGCTGGCAGTCACAACATTCTCGTTGCTAGCTGCTGCAGTGAACAGACCTTTTTAATACCTCGCATAATTGTTGTGGGAGCACAGAAAGAATAGTGCTGCCAGTCGCTGGTTCTAAGGCAGCCGGTGCTGTAATCCATACCTTGGTGCTGCTTAAAGGAAGAAAAGGCACCCACGATTTGCAAGGAATGCTTTGGTTTGATGGGAATACGCTTGGGACACAACCAAGCATGGGACTTCAGCATACCCAGCTGTTAAATGCCACAGGCGTTTTCCTTTGGAAGTGTCAGACAGATGATGACCACGCATTCTTCATTGCAAAAAACAGGCATCAGAGAACAGGTACGTTGCAGTCTTTTCAGACTGGTCTTTTAAATATTAGAAACCATGAGAAGCATAGTTCCTGTTCGAGGTATTCAAAAAGAAAAGACGGGCAGTCTGTATTTAAGAGTGCTATTTTGCAAAAAAGAAAAAATATTTCTTTAGCTGATGTAAAATGAAAAATAAAAGTGCTGCACAAGCATGGTTTTCAGATTGCCATAAGCATTGAATTTTACAAAGGAAACTTTTGTTTCACTACTGTCAGTGTTGGGGCTTTTTAAAAAAAAAGGCACAGCTTCCCTACACTGTAGGATTTCACTACCTCTGGATGTTATCTGTACATAACGTAGGTCTGGCCTATGTATACTGAGTCCCTTGGTGACGTTCAGGAATCATTTTTGTGACAGGTATTTGTGTCAAAAGGCCAAACCACCCATACTTTCCTAACTGGTTCTGTCCTGTTGTGTTGTAAATGGCATCTTATGTTGCCCCTGCTGATATGTGTCAAATATCCCACCCCCGTGCAAAGGTGTTTGGTGGTGTTTGGTGGTGTTTGGCAACGCTCCTACTGGTGTTTAAACAACCACATTTCGAGATGCATTTCAATTCTGTAGGAGTTGATAACCTTATTAAAGGAAACAGGTGTAAAGCGTTGCAATATGAATAAATCTCTAACATTTCATGATCTGAAAATGTAGCAATTATTCCTAAAACAAACAGCATAGTGAAGTAGTGTGGCTCACTGGTTAGAGGCGGCAGACCCGAGAGCAGAGGACGGCCCGGGATCAGGGTTCGATTCCAGACGCGGCAGGTTTCTGGACCAGGGTCAGCGGACTCGATAATTCTCTCGCCTCGGTGCCCACTCTGATCAGCGATCACACTCGGCAACTCTGGGCATTAGCTTGCCTCATCTTCACTAGCGGCCCCACCAGACCGCTGGGGATGCCTGGTCTCACCCTGGAGGTACCCATTAAGGGACCATCTCTCAGGGAAGCCAGGAAGGGTTTCGCAGCGGTCGAAGCGCGGAGATACTCCTCCGGGAGTCGATCCTAGCGCTATATAAACTTGCAATTAATTAATTAATTAATTAATTCACTGTATCAGTAACCCAATTTTCAGAAAAAGTTACTGAAGGTAATGACATCACTGAATGCATGATTATAATCAATGAAAATGAATGAAAGTTCAAAATACAATAATCAGAATTAAAAACTGGATGATTAAGTACATCATTTAGAATACAAAGGTCTGTTCAGGTCGAATACATTTATAAGTCTCTTTTGCATTTGAATTGAAAATGAACGTTGCTTCAGTTTTATGTTGATCCTGTGTTGTAGAAAATGTCCACTAAGAATCATACTAAAAGCTAGCTCTAAGCAAAGACTAAACAGAAAATGATGAACCCAGAAATACCCCATAGTTCTACTCATGGTGAAGCCAGGTCTGTATCTTTTGGAAAGGAAAAGGTTCAAAAGTTTGTACTTGCATGTTTGTTTATTTTTGGGCTGGCTGTCGCTTTCTGTTCACGTGGAGCCATGGAAAACGTATCACAGTTAATGAAATAGCCGGGAGCTGTAAGATCTATTGTTGAACTTGCATCGTATTTAGTTGAAGTTATTTCTGCTGCTTTTGTTGAAAACGTTGAAATGTTGAAGTTAGTATTTGGTCTTTTGCTGAAAAAACGTCCAGATGTTGAAGGTATTATTTGATGTTTTTGTTGAAAAACTTTGAAGCTTTTATTATTTGATGCTTTGTTGAAAAACTTTGAAGCATTTTTTATTTGATGTTTTTGTTGAAAAAACGTAGAAGCTTTTATTAATAGATGATTTTGTTGAAAAAACGTTGGTGTACACATTTGTTTTCGGCCAAATTGCAACTTGAGCGTTGTCTTGACTTTTATTTTGAATTTGAAAGGTTGGTTCAAGGAGAACTGCCTTCATTGCATTGTTGCATAGTCCCCCACTCCATGGATTTGATTTCTCAAACCTGATGAGCCTTTCAGTTTGAATTTCTTGAATAGTAGTGAGAGGGACGTCTACTATTGTGGAATTCACAAGGCCTACTGCTCAGTATTGGCCATATAGGCTTTGGTTGATTCCTTTATTTGAAATTAATCTGGTGCTTTTATCACGGCAGATGCCGCAAAAGTACAGTTCTTGTTCCTTTCACTTTAAGGACTGGCACATGTATTTCTGTATGAGGGCCCAAATTCCTTTGTGTCTGCGATCTTTTTCTCTCTCTTTCCAGATCCACGACTTTTGGGATTCAGACAGGACTTGCCGTGATTACCTCGACTTCCCAGTGGTGGCCTGTTTCACTTTGACAGAATCTTTGTTTGTTGCTTTGTTTCCTTTAGTTTCTGTAAAACAGCCAAATGATCATAGATACAGAATGGTTTTCATCCGCCACTGTGCCTTCACATGTATGATCAGGTTTCCACATTTGTAAATGGGGTGACACGTCCTAGAGAACTTCTTGGCTGAGTGTGTATTGCCCCCTGAATCCATATAAGTGTTTGACCCCACTAATGCCCCACCTAATACCCTAGCTGTTAAGGATTGCTCCATGCCCCAGTCCTTCCTCTCCTCTACCTTATTTCCCTCAGGATGGCATTAGCGAGGAGTACCGCAATACTGCGTCCATCACTTCCATGGCCTCTTAGTAGGCTCGAGAGCCAAGTGTGGGGCCACAGTCAGGTTGTAACATTGATTGCGTATCTCCTGTTGTGGACTCACAAATCTTTTTATAACAGTTTTGAGCGTCAGCCAAGCATTGAGGCCATACTTTTAGGAAACTTGTGCAAAGATCCACTGCCACTAAGATATATTTTTAAGCCACCTCAAAATTTGAGGGGCCGCAGTTGTCCTTTACACGACACGATCAAGTGGACAGTCTGATGCTGTCTAGCAATGGGACCTTGGTGGGTGTTGTGATGGTGTAGCCTTGTATTCGTTTGCAGATGTTGCAGTTCAAGACAAAGCCAATAGTCTGACTTCTGATCCCAGGCCACCAATAGCACTGTTGCAATGAAGAAATAGTAGCTATTAACCCTAAATGCGTGGAGCCCAAGCCCTTGTGTGCTTTAAATGATTAATTCCTGCCTACTATCCATATTTGGAAATACTCTATCCCCCACTCCAGGAATCTGAGCATAGGGAATGTTGTTTGCATCTAACTTGTAGGAGTATTTGAGTGGAAATTTCTTAGGCACTGCTGTGCTGCTTTTGCGTGAAGCAATTACAGCCACCATATTCTAACCGTCTATTCTCGTTGTTGGACGAGTGTGCGCAGCTATGGAAGCTCCCCTTTGTGGCTTCAACAGCCACTGAATTCCCTTCAACGTGCATGCCATTCCGTTGATGACTCAGTGTGTTAATCGCGTGAGTTTTTGATAGGTCGTTTTTCAACTCCACTACCTGTTCCCATTATTTTAATGTTTAATTGTGCAACCTTGTTTCATCTTTAAACCCATTTTGTTCCCAATGGTGTCAATATTTATCATATCACTGCACACAGTAAAATTAATCACACACAATGAGTGTGGGGAATTCTCGATCCGTGTTTACAAGTGCAAGTATCAGGGTTTTTAAAGCTGCCAACCAAGCCGCGCTATTACCTAGAGGTAGTTTTTTGGTGCAATGAGGATGGAACTTGACATTCAGCATCTGATCTTTAACAAAGGCGGCCGGTGGGGCAGACCCATCAGTGTAA
Organism: Lissotriton helveticus; assembly: GCF_964261635.1. NCBI lineage: Eukaryota > Metazoa > Chordata > Amphibia > Caudata > Salamandridae > Lissotriton > Lissotriton helveticus. The sequence goes on from NC_136061.1 coordinate 451,178,916, forward strand.
AACATTTTTTTAAATTCATACTGATCTAGAGGCAAGTTTTCATTTGGTAGATGGTGTTATTTTCATATTGCAGGAATGCCTGTGTTTGATCAAACCTGCATTCAAAGTCTGATGCAGCAAAAGAGTTAGCTCTTTGTATCCCTTCTGGATGTGAGGCTTTGGCATTAGGAATGCTAGCCCCGGTACTGGCGTGACGACAATAATGCCTCTTCCCATGAGCCAGTTTTCTTTCTTTTGCTACAGCCTGAATGATTGTCAGAATTTTTTCTGTTAAATTAAAATTAATGTCTGTGTTTGTGTACAGATGAGAATCGTATATGATTGGTACTGGTTCACCTTTATTAAAAGGTAAAATAAGTGTACCCTCATTGACCGAAAATGATACTGAGTACCATGTGGTGCAAGTTTACACGTGTGTGCATGTGTTTGAAAGCAATAATATCTTCCTGGAGCGAACAAAGAATATTGGTGTGTTCTTATGTCCAGTATTTGACTGAAAAGTCAGGTTTGAAAAATATTGTAGAAAGGTTTTACTCTCTCTGTGAAATCAAAAATGTATGTTCTGCCAAACTCTAGGAATCCCAGTACTGATTGGAAGTTGTTTAATGTATTTGGAGGCTGGAGCAGCGCATATTTTTCTAAAAAGTTAGCTGCCAGGCTTTTGCCTTCACTTGAAAGCTCATATCCCAAAAATAGAATACTGAGGTGGGCAATATCTGATTTATCAAAATTAAATTTGTAGCCCCCAGAGGCGAATCCCCTAATAATGGTGACCACCCCGGTCAAGTGTTTCCTCAATAAGTCATCCGTTAGATAAATATAGATAGATAAATATCATCCATATAATATAGGACAACGCTTCTTCATCAAAGTGCTTTAGCAATTCAGCAATTCTTTCAGAAAATACCCCTGAGCTGTTCTTATACCCACGGGGGAGATGACAAAAAATTGTCTCTGGGACTCTAATATACTAAATGCTGTTAGGTACCTGTATTCAGGTGCTATAGTTTGACAGAAACATCCATTTGAGATAACAAGTGTTGATTTGTATTTTCTCCCGCATAATGTTATTCATTAATGCTGCACTATCTTCATGTTGGACAGCATGTGTCTTTGTGCAAGTTTTCAAGTGTCTGTAAATGGAAACTAGACTAAATGTATTATCAGGTTTTGATAAGTGATGCAAGGATTTGTTCATTTGTGAAGTGCATTTTCAAACGATCAAACGATCCCCTTGGATTCAAGTTGATCTATGATCTAACTGACCTGAGTTTTAGCTTCTTGCTTAATAGGATATTGTCTTTGAGCATGTGGTGAAACTATTAACAGGATCACATCGTGGATTGAGTCCTCATCCCATCCATCGTGACTTTTATACAATGCTGGAGCTTGGGCTACAGCCCACTCCTGTGCATATGTATGTATAAGGTGAATAGGAACATGGTTGGAAAATTCAGGAAAAATATACTTTCTCCCTTTAGGCGCTCCCTGACTAATGCTGCCGGCTAATCTTATTCTGCTAACAGTATGTCGAAACCAGACTATAGGTTCTACGCAAAGCGACCTTATACTTTCCTGTGTTCGTCCTCCTTCATGCGGAGTGTTATTTCATATAACTTGTGTGGGACGCTCACCCTTTTGTCTGGTGTTTCCACCGTGATGTAATCATTCAATTTTGCTGTCCAGAAATTCCTTCAGGTTCTGGTGAGCTATTGTTATTTCTGCCGCTCTGGCTTAGCATTGTCTGAGCCCAATCCCCCTTCAGAAGTTGAGTCTTTAGGATTCTGTGCAAGCCTAACTTTGAAACCAGCACCTTTCTTCTTTTTTTTTTTTAAATTGAAGTGTTGCTTGTCTTCTGTTTTAGAAGATTCCTGAGCGTGCTTGTCCCTGGACTGCTTGCGCTCTTCTTTGTGTGCTGACTTTCCTTCTCTCCCTGTGTTGTTTATCGGGAGGAATGTGTATCAGTATCCTGATACCTGCCATGTTTCCAGTGCTTAATTTGTGCCGGGGCTTATGACTGTCTGCCACATGGTAGTGATGTCTGCCAATTTAGGTACGAGCACACCAACTTCTGTTCATTATTTAAATTTAAATTTGCAATTAGTAGTATTTGCCTCCAAAGCCATTCTTATAGCTTTGGGAGCCTGTAATAGTATGATTTGTCACACTTTTAAGAATGTGATGATTAGTAGAGTGTTGGTGTTGTCATTGGCAGTGCTGCCATGGGCAATGGATGGTGCAAGCTCTAGTGTCCTCCTGTCGAGAGCCCCGGTACTACGTTTTTTACAAATTAAGCACTGCAGGTTTCCTATTATTATCCCTATTCCAAAGGTTATACCTCTTTGCAGATGGCTCCTGTTAAGGAGACCTACCTCGGGACTGAGAATCTTTTCAGAAAAATGTTTTTTTAAAATTATTTTCCCACTTCTTTTTTAGAAGAATAGGTGTCTGCTTAGAAGTGTCCTTCTCAGGACTGCCCATTAGCTGTGGTTTTTAAAAGCTTTCCCACCCAAACTGTCCCTTCCCAGTTCTGCATATGCTGTTTTAATTATTTTGGGAAGTTCTTGTGGTTGGTCTATAAGACTGACCTCTCTTAGGTGTTGGCGGATCGCCACTGAAGCTGCTTCCCCTTTAATGTAAGCTAGTATTCTTGTTGATACCTGCTCATAATTACCTAGTAATTTCATACCTAAGCTCAGAGCTGGTTCAGCTCCATACTTTTTCTGAATCTGTCGTAAGACATCTGGAATTACTGCTAAGGAAGAAATACCATGAGTTCTGGTATATATGGCAGCAAAGACTGTACCACAATTGGTGCAGTCCTCTAACTGCGGTGTTATTCCTATGGGCAAGCAGAGTGCTTTCAAATGGTGTGGTATTTAGAAATACTGCTTCTAACTGGGTGATTTTCTGAGCTACCCAGAAAGGAATCTGTTCACATTTCATTTGCAGTTTACCCATTACTGTGTGTAAGTTTTGTGGAGTGATTTTAGTAGTGGTGCTCTGTGTAGGAGCTGTATTATTTGTAGCTACCGTAAACTGTACACCAAGTGTCCTCATGACGAGTTGCGTCATGGCTCTGTAAGAGTTTTACCAACTGTTTGTTTTGTCAGAGCAGTGCATCTTGTGGCACTTTAACAATGTCCGGATGTGGTGTGTAGCCGGTTAATGTCGGCCATGTAGCTCCTGGTCTACCTAGTGGACCAAGCCTTGTTTTATTTATTTGTTGTAGGGCGCCATTAAACCAGAAATTGTAGTCCTGGTTAGTGAGCGGAATCTTAATCTCCTCAAAAGGAGTGTAGACCGCTGGGACTTTTTCATGTATGAAAGAATGAAAAGTCTGAGTTGTTGCATTTACTGCTGGGAATGTAACCCGAGAATAGAACACATCTGTTTGATAATCTTCGTGTGCCTCTATATTTATCACTGTACCCCCTCGGTCTGTTAAACCATGTCTGAGGGGGTTTTGTGTGAGTCTATGCCTGACTTTGGGTGCAAAATGTATTGCATTTGCTTCCTCTTCGTCGTTTGAGACCTGTGTCCCAGTGACAGAAGCAGCTGCTTCGGCAGACATTGTGTTGTGAAAACAAAATGTCCTAAAAAAGGGTTTTCAGATAAGGTTTTAAAAAGGCACAATTGTTCGGTAACTTTTTCCTTCAAGCTTGATTAACCAACAGCCAATACATAGGAAGTTTGCCTACTCAGCTGTGGCGGAATTTTGTGCCTACCCACTCTAGACGTCTCTGGCGTTTTGTGAGTAGGGGTCTCTGAGAATAAGCATGACTGAAATACTCAGATTCTACTGTTAAATAAGTGCCGCAATCACAGTTGGGCACCATGTAGTGTAGTTCCTATTTCCCTTAAAGGTTCTGCGCAGTGGAATAACATACACGATAGGCTTGGCACAGGACTGAGGACTGTATGCCCCTATTATGTATAATATACTTAATTACAGTGTACCAGCTAGCTCAGAGGCCACTAGAAACGTCTTGTAGACAAGAAGGGAATAGCTTCTGGCAACCACATAACATAAAACCCTGATCCCTCAGGATCGTGGAAACAATATACTACTTTTCATTATCACTCATCTCAGAGAAGTACTTAGAAAAAACAGTCGGGTGTGTTTACAATAAAATTTATTGGACAGTTGTTATTCTAGTACTGGTTATATGTGCTGCGACAACTGTTGGACAGTATCAGAGAATTATGGCCAGCATTGCAGTTAAATAAAAAGGCATTGTTCTACCATTTTGCAATAGTAATGAACACATACATGAAATACAGAATGCATTAAGATAAAGCCTATACCCCTATGATGCCTAACTAGATGTTCCTAAGTGTATCTAGCATGTGTGTAGGTCTTTAGAGAGCCAAGAATCCCCCTAGGATTTAGTCTAACCCCATTATATTAGTGGGACATAATCCTGGTCTCGCGCTGGACACCCACAGATGGGTGATGGACCTCTGCTAGCTGGAGCTGTGGCATGACGCAGGTTGCAGCGCCTCTGGCATGGAAGTCTCGGTCTCCTCTGGTTTGCTTGGGCAAAGGGAGGTATATTTATACCGGATAGGTGCCTTGGATTGACGCAAAGTTGGTCAGAGGAAGATGAGTTCTTGGAGAAAGGGTCTGTTTCCAAGAATTTGTGTTCTAGGAGAAATGGCATGTTTCCAAGAATTTGTTGTGACATTGGTTAGTCACTGTTGGACATGGAGATTACGTATTTAGGATGGACCATCTTCTGTGCCCAGAGCACACTGATCAGATAAGGGACAGCCTCTCTGTTGCTCGTTATTGAAAAGGAAGTGCTCATCTAGGTCAAAGGGCCTGCCTGTGTGAAAGAGCCCGCCGATCTCTGTTACACGAAGGATTTGTGCCTCTGAGACAGAGTACCTATGTTAGGGCCTCAATTTCGTTAATAACACTCACTTCAATCTATGGACAATTGTGAATAACCCATTAAAAGCAAACTACGTAACTAAAATAGGCATTTGCATATAATTGGCAGGTAGGTGCATGAGTGTTTTATGAGCTGAAAAAATAGCAGCTGTTAAAATATGTAAAATTACTATAGACTCTGTGGAGACAGGATACATCTATAGTGTCATTAAAAAACATATATATATACTTTTTAGAGTCAGTAGCTACTTATAAAAGTTTCTGTTTATAAAATAAAACTCTCATATATTATTCCTGAAGACCATGCTTTCTTTTGAAACAGAAAAAAAAGTCAATTTAGAGGGAAAGCTCCCAAGCACTCGGTGAAAGTTGAAACAATAAGAGAAAAATGTGTTTCAGGACATGTTTTGCATAAATAGAGATAAAAAGTGCAGGCTGGCAGTCACAACATTCTCGTTGCTAGCGGCTGCAGTGACCAGACCTTTTTAATACCTCGCATAATCGTTGTGGGAGCACAGAAAGAATAGTGCTGCCAGTCGCTGGTTCTGAGGCAGCCGGTGATGTAATCTATATCTTGGTGCTGCTTAAAGGAAGAAAAAGACACCCACGATTTGCAAGGAATGCTTTGGTTTGATGGGAATACGCTTGGGACACAACCAAGCATGGGACTTCAGCAGACCCATCTGTTAAATGCCACTGGCGTTTTCCTTTGGAAGTGTCAGACAGATGATGACCATGCATTCTTCATTGCAAAAAACAGGCATCAGAGAACAGGTACGTTGCAGTCTTTTCAGACTGGTCTTTTAAATATTAGAAACCATGAGAAGCATAGTTCCTGTTCGAGGTATTCAAAAAGAAAAGACGGGCAGTCTGTATTTAAGAGTGCTATTTTGCAAAAAAGAAAAAATATTTTTTTAGCTGATGTAAAATGAAAAATAAAAGTGCTGCACGAGCATGGTTTTCAGATTGCCCTAATCATTGCATTTTACAAAGGAAACTTTTGTTTCACTACTGTCAGTGTTGGGGCTTTTTTTAAAAAAAGGCACAGCTTCCCTACACTGTAGGATTTCACTACCTCTGGATGTTATCTGTACATAACGTAGGTCTGGCCTATGTATACTGAGTCCCTTGGTGACGTTCAGGAATCATTTTTGTGACAGGTATTCATTAATTAATGCTGCACTATCTTCATGTTGGACAGCATGTGTCTTTGTGCAAGTTTTCAAGTGTCTGTAAATGAAAACTAGACTAAATGTATTATCAGGTTTTGATAAGTGATGCAAGGATTTGTTCATTTGTGAAGTGCATTTTCAAACGATCAAACGATCCCCTTGGATTCAAGTTGATCTATGATCTAACTGACCTGAGTTTTAGCTTCTTGCTTAATAGGATATTGTCTTTGAGCATGTGGTGAAACTATTAACAGGATCACATCGGGGATTGAGTCCTCATCCCATCCATCGTGACTTTTATACAATGCTGGAGCTTGGGCTACTGCCCACTCCTGTGCATATGTATGTATAAGGTGAATAGGAACATGGTTGGAAAATTCAGGAAAAATATACTTTCTCCCTTTAGGCGCTCCCTGACTAATGCTGGCGGCTTATCTTATTCTGCTAACAGTATGTCAAAACCAGACTATAGGTTCTACGCAAAGAGACTTTTTACTTTCCTGTGTTCGTCCTCCTTCATGCGGAGTGTTATTTCATATAACTTGTGTGGGACGCTCACCCTTTTGTCTGGTGTTTCCACCGTGATGTAATCATTCAATTTTGCTGTCCAGAAATTCCTTCAGGTTCTGGTGAGCTATTGTTATTTCTGCCGCTCTGCGCCTTAGCATTGTCTGAGCCCAATCCCCCTTCAGAAGTTGAGTCTTTAGGATTCTGTGCAAGCCTAACTTTGAAACCAGCATCTTTCTTCTTTTTTTTTTTTAAATTGAAGTGTTGCTTGTCTTCTGTTTCAGAAGATTCCTGAGCGTGCTTGTCCCTGGACTGCTTGCTCTCTTCTTTGTGTGCTGACTTTCCTTCTCTCCCTGTGTTGTTTATCGGGAGGAATGTGTATCAGTATCCTGATACCTGTCATGTTTCCAGTGCTTAATTTGTGCCGGGGCTTATGACTGTCTGCCACATGGTAGTGATGTCTGCCAATTTAGGTACGAGCACACCAACTTCTGTTCATTATTTAAATTTAAATTTGCAATTAGTAGTATTTGCCTCCAAAGCCATTCTTATAGCTTTGGGGGCCTGTAATAGTATCATTTGTCACACTTTTAAGAATGTGATGATTAGTAGAGTGTTGGTGTTGTCTTTGGCAGTGCTGCCATGGGCAATGGATGGTGCAAGCTCTAGTGTCCTCCTGTCAAGAGCCCCGGTACTACGTTTTTTCCAAATTAAGCACAGCAGGTTTCCTATTATTATCCCTATTCCAAAGGTTATACCTCTTTGCAGATGGCTCCTGTTAAGGAGACCTACCTCGGGACTGAGAATCTTTTCAGAAAAATGTTTTTTTTAAGTATTTTCCCACTTCTTTTTTAGAAGAATAGGTGTCTGCTTAGAAGTGTCCTTCTCAGGACTGCCCATTAGCTGTGGTTTTTAAAAGCTTTCCCACCCAAACTGTCCCTTCCCAGTTCTGCATATGCTGTTTTAATTATTTTGGGAAGTTCTTGTGGTTGGTCTATAAGACTGACCTCTCTTAGGTGTTGGCGGATCGCCACTGAAGCTGCTTCCCCTTTAATGTAAGCTAGTATTCTTGTTGATACCTGCTCATAATTACCTAGTAATTTCATACCTAAGCTCAGAGCTGGTTCAGCTCCATACTTGTTCTGAATCTGTCGTAAGACATCTGGAATTACTGCTAAGGAAGAAATACCGTGAGTTCTGGTATATATGGCAGCAAAGGGGCATACAGACCTCAGTCCTATGCCAAGCCTATCGTGCATGTTATTCCACTGCGCAGAACCTATAAGGGAATTAGGAACTACACTACATGGCGCCCAACCGTGATTGCGGCACTTATTTAACAGTAGAATCTGAGTATTTCAGTCATGCTTATTCTCAGAGACCCCTACTCACAAAACGCCAGAGACGTCTAGAGTGGGTAGGCACAGAATTCCGCCACAGCTGAGTAGGCCAACTTCTTATGTATTGGCTGTTGGTTAATCAAGCTTGAAGGAAAAAGTTACCGAACAATTGTGCCTTTTTAAAACCTTATCTGAAAACCTTTTTTTAGGACATTTTGTTTTCACAACACAATGTCTGCCTAGGCAGCTGCTTCTGTCACTGGGACACAGGTCTCAAACGACGAAGAGGAAGCATATGCAATACATTTTGCACTCAAAGTCAGGCATAGACTCACACAAAACCCCCTCAGACATGGTTTAACAGACCGAGGGGGTACAGTGATAATTATAGAGGCACAAAAGATTATCAAACAGATGTGTTCTATTCTTGGGTTACATTCCCAGCAGTAAATGCAACAACTCAGACTTTTCATTCTTTCATACATGAAAAAGTCCCAGCGGTCTACACTCCTTTTGAGGAGATTAAGATTCCGCTCACTAACCAGGACTACAATTTCTGGTTTAATGGCGCCCTACAACAAATAAATAAAACAAGGCTTGGTCCACTAGGTAGACCAGGAGCTACATGGCCGACATTAACCGGCTACACACCACATCCGGACATTGTTAAAATGCCACAAGATGCACTGCTCTGACAAAACAAAGAGTTGGTAAAACTCTTACAGAGCCATGACGCAACTCGTCATGAGGACACTTGGTGTACAGTTTACGGTAGCTACAAATATTACAGCTCCTACACAGAGCACCACTACTAAAATCACTCCACAAAACTTACACACAGTAATGGGTAAACTGCCCATGAAATGTGAACAGATTCCTTTCTGGGTAGCTCAGAAAAATCACCCAGTTAGAAGCAGTATTTCTAAATACCACACCATTTGAAAGCACTCTGCTTGCCCATAGGAATAACACCCTCAGGATCGTGGAAACAATATACTACTTTTCATTGTCACTCATCTCAGAGAAGTGCTTAGAAAAAACAGTCGGGTGTGTTTACAATAAAATTTATTGGACAGTTGTTATTCTAGTACTGGTTATATGTGCTGCGACAACTGTTGGACAGTATCAGAGAATTATGGCCAGCATTGCAGTTAAATAAAAAGGCATTGTTCTACCATTTTGCAATAGTAATGAACACATACATGAAATACAGAATGCATTAAGATAAAGCCTATACCCCTATGATGCCTAACTAGATGTTCCTAAGTGTATCTAGCATGTGTGTAGGTCTTTAGAGAGCCAAGAATCCCCCTAGGATTTAGTCTAACCCCATTATCTTAGTGGGACATAATCCTGATCTCGCGCTGGACACCCACAGATGGGTGATGGACCTCTGCCAGCTGGAGCTGTGGCATGACGCAGGTTGCAGCGCCTCTGGCATGGAAGTCTCGGTCTCCTCTGGTTTGCTTGGGCAAAGGGAGGTATATTTATACCGGATAGGTGCCTTGGATTGACGCAAAGTTGGTCAGAGGAAGATGAGTTCTTGGAGAAAGGGTCTGTTTCCAAGAATTTGTGTTCTAGGAGAAATGGCATGTTTCCAAGAATTTGTTGTGACGTTGGTTAGTCACTGTTGGACATGGAGATTACGTATTTAGGATGGACCATCTTCTGTGCCCAGAGCACACTGATCAGATAAGGGACAGCCTCTCTGTTGCTCGTTATTGAAAAGGAAGTGCTAATCTAGGTCAAAGGGCCTGCCTGTGTGAAAGAGCCCGCCAGTCTCTGTTACACGAAGGATTTGTGCCTCTGAGACAGAGTACCTATGTTAGGGCCTCAATTTCGTTAATAACACTCACTTCAATCTATGGACAATTGTGAATAACCCATTAAAAGCAAACTACGTAACTAAAATAGCCATTTGCATATAATTGGCAGGTAGGTGCATGAGAGTGTTTTATGAGCTGAAAAAATAGCAGCTGTTAAAATATGTAAAATTACTATAGACTCTGTAGAGACAGGATACATCTATAGTGTCATTAAAAAACATATATATATATACTTTTTAGAGTCAGTAGCTACTTATAAAAGGTTCTGTTTATAAAATAAAACCCTCATATATTATTCCTGAAGACCATGCTTTCTTTTGAAACAGAAAAAAAAGTCAATTTAGAGGGAAAGCTCCCAAGCACTCGGTGAAAGTTGAAACAATAAGAGAAAAATGTGTTTCAGGACATGTTTTGCATAAATAGAGATAAAAAGTGCAGGCTGGCAGTCACAACATTCTCGTTGCTAGCTGCTGCAGTGACCAGACCTTTTTAATACCTCGCATAATCGTTGTGGGAGCACAGAAAGAATAGTGCTGCCAGTCGCTGGTTCTGAGGCAGCCGGTGCTGTAATCTATATCTTGGTGCTGCTTAAAGGAAGAAAAAGGCACCCACGATTTGCAAGGAATGCTTTGGTTTGATGGGAATACGCTTGGGACACAACCAAGCATGGGACTTCAGCAGACCCATCTGTTAAATGCCACTGGCGTTTTCCTTTGGAAGTGTCAGACAGATGATGACCATGCATTCTTCATTGCAAAAAACAGGCATCAGAGAACAGGTACGTTGCAGTCTTTTCAGACTGGTCTTTTAAATATTAGAAACCATGAGAAGCATAGTTCCTGTTCGAGGTATTCAAAAAGAAAAGACGGGCAGTCTGTATTTAAGAGTGCTATTTTGCAAAAAAGAAAAAATATTTCTTTAGCTGATGTAAAATGAAAAATAAAAGTGCTGCACAAGCATGGTTTTCAGATTGCCCTAATCATTGCATTTTACAAAGGAAACTTTTGTTTCACTACTGTCAGTGTTGGGGCTTTTTTTTAAAAAAGGCACAGCTTCCCTACAGTGTAGGATTTCACTACCTCTGGATGTTATCTGTACATAACGTAGGTCTGGCCTATGTATACTGAGTCCCTTGGTGACGTTCAGGAATCATTTTTGTGACAGGTATTCATTCATTAATGCTGCACTATCTTCATGTTGGACAGCATGTGTCTTTGTGCAAGTTTTCAAGTGTCTGTAAATGAAAACTAGACTAAATGTATTATCAGGTTTTGATAAGTGATGCAAGGATTTGCTCATTTGTGAAGTGCATTTTCAAACGATCGAACGATCCCCTTGGATTCAAGTTGATCTATGATCTAACTGACCTGAGTTTTAGCTTCTTGCTTAATAGGATATTGTCTTTGAGCATGTGGTGAAACTATTAACAGGATCACATCGGGGATTGAGTCCTCATCCCATCCATCGTGACTTTTATACAATGCTGGAGCTTGGGCTACTGCCCACTCCTGTGCATATGTATTTATAAGGTGAATAGGAACATGGTTGGAAAATTCAGGAAAAATATACTTTCTCCCTTTAGGCGCTCCCTGACTAATGCTGGCGGCTTATCTTATTCTGCTAACAGTATGTCAAAACCAGACTATAGGTTCTACGCAAAGAGACCTTTTACTTTCCTGTGTTCGTCCTCCTTCATGCGGAGTGTTATTTCATATAACTTGTGTGGGACGCTCACCCTTTTGTCTGGTGTTTCCACCGTGATGTAATCATTCAATTTTGCTGTCCAGAAATTCCTTCAGGTTCTGGTGAGCTATTGTTATTTCTGCCGCTCTGCGCCTTAGCATTGTCTGAGCCCAATCCCCCTTCAGAAGTTGAGTCTTTAGGATTCTGTGCAAGCCTAACTTTGAAACCAGCATCTTTCTTCTTTTTTTTTTTTTTTAAATTGAAGTGTTGCTTGTCTTCTGTTTTAGAAGATTCCTGAGCGTGCTTGTCCCTGGACTGCTTGCGCTCTTCTTTGTGTGCTGACTTTCCTTCTCTCCCTGTGTTGTTTATCGGGAGGAATGTGTATCAGTATCATGATACCTGTCATGTTTCCAGTGCTTAATTTGTGCCGGGGCTTATGACTGTCTGCCACATGGTAGTGATGTCTGCCAATTTAGGTACGAGCACACCAACTTCTGTTCATTATTTAAATTTAAATTTGCAATTAGTAGTATTTGCCTCCAAAGCCATTCTTATGGCTTTGGGGGCCTGTAATAGTATGATTTGTCACACTTTTAAGAATGTGATGATTAGTAGAGTGTTGGTGTTGTCATTGGCAGTGCTGCCATGGGCAATGGATGGTGCAAGCTCTAGTGTCCTCCTGTCGAGAGCCCCGGTACTACGTTTTTTACAAATTAAGCACTGCAGGTTTCCTATTATTATCCCTATTCCAAAGGTTATACCTCTTTGCAGATGGCTCCTGTTAAGGAGACCTACCTCGGGACTGAGAATCTTTTCTGAAAAATGTTTTTTTTTAAAGTATTTTCCCACTTCTTTTTTAGAAGAATAGGTGTCTGCTTAGAAGTGTCCTTCTCAGGACTGCCCATTAGCTGTGGTTTTTAAAAGCTTTCCCACCCAAACTGTCCCTTCCCAGTTCTGCATATGCTGTTTTAATTATTTTGGGAAGTTCTTGTGGTTGGTCTATAAGACTGACCTCTCTTAGGTGTTGGCGGATCGCCACTGAAGCTGCTTTCCCTTTAATGTAAGCTAGTATTCTTGTTGATACCTGCTCATAATTACCTAGTAATTTCATACCTAAGCTCAGAGCTGGTTCAGCTCCATACTTGTTCTGAATCTGTCGTAAGACATCTGGAATTACTGCTAAGGAAGAAATACCATGAGTTCTGGTATATATGGCAGCAAAGACTGTACCACAATTGGTGCAGTCCTCTAACTGCGGTGTTATTCCTATGGGCAAGCAGAGTGCTTTCAAATGGTGTGGTATTTAGAAATACTGCTTCTAACTGGGTGATTTTCTGAGCTACCCAGAAAGGAATCTGTTCACATTTCATGGGCAGTTTACCCATTACTGTGTGTAAGTTTTGTGGAGTGATTTTAGTAGTGGTGCTCTGTGTAGGAGCTGTATTATTTGCAGCTACCGTAAACTGTACACCAAGTGTCCTCATGACGAGTTGCGTCATGGCTCTGTAAGAGTTTTACCAACTCTTTGTTTTGTCAGAGCAGTGCATCTTGTGGCATTTTAACAATGTCCAGATGTGGTGTGTAGCCGGTTAATGTCGGCCATGTAGCTCCTGGTCTACCTAGTGGACCAAGCCTTGTTTTATTTATTTGTTGTAGGGCGCCATTAAACCAGAAATTGTAGTCCTGGTTAGTGAGCGGAATCTTAATCTCCTCAAAAGGAGTGTAGACCGCTGGGACTTTTTCATGTATGAAAGAATGAAAAGTCTGAGTTGTTGCATTTACTGCTGGGAATGTAACCCAAGAATAGAACACATCTGTTTGATAATCTTTTGTGCCTCTATAATTATCACTGTACCCCCTCGGTCTGTTAAACCATGTCTGAGGGGGTTTTGTGTGAGTCTATGCCTGACTTTGGGTGCAAAATGTATTGCATATGCTTCCTCTTCGTCATTTGAGACCTGTGTCCCAGTGACAGAAGCAGCTGCCTCGGCAGACATTGTGTTGTGAAAACAAAATGTCCTAAAAAAAGGTTTTCAGATAAGGTTTTAAAAAGGCACAATTGTTCGGTAACTTTTTCCTTCAAGCTTGATTAACCAACAGCCAATACATAGGAAGTTTGCCTACTCAGCTGTGGCGGAATTTTGTGCCTACCCACTCTAGACGTCTCTGGCGTTTTGTGAGTAGGGGTCTCTGAGAATAAGCATGACTGAAATACTCAGATTCTACTGTTAAATAAGTGCCGCAATCACGGTTGGGCGCCATGTAGTGTAGTTCCTAATTCCCTTATAGGTTCTGCGCAGTGGAATAACATGCACGATAGGCTTGGCATAGGACTGAGGTCTGTATGCCCCTATTATGTATATTAAACTTAATTACTGTGTACCAGCTATCTCAGAGGCCACTAGAAACTTCTTGTAGACAAGAAGGGACTAGCTTCTGGCAACCACATAACATAAAACCCTGATCCCTCAGGATCGTGGAAACAATATACTACTTTTCATTGTCACTCATCTCAGAGAAGTACTTAGAAAAAACAGTCGGGTGTGTTTACAATAAAATTTATTGCACAGTTGTTATTCCAGTACTGGTTATATGTGCTGCGACAACTGTTGGACAGTATCAGAGAATTATGGCCAGCAGTGCAGTTAAATAAAAAGGCATTGTTCTACCATTTTGCAATAGTAATGAACACATACATGAAATACAGAATGAATTCAGATAAAGCCTAAACCCCTATGATGCCTAACTAGATGTACCTAAGTGTACCTAGCATGTGTGTAGGTCTTTAGAGAGCCAAGAATCCCCCTTAGGATTTAGTCTAACCCCATTACCTTAGTGGGACTTCATCCTGAACTCGAGCTGGACACCCACAGTTGGGTGCTGGAACTCTGCCAGCTGGAGCTGTGGCGTGATGCAGGTTGCAGCGCCTCCGGCATGGAAGTCTCGGTCTCCTCTGGGCGCTTGTTCTGTTGTTTTCTTCTTTTTGTATACCGTTTTTAAATGATGTATATATAGGAATGTTTTTCTTGTGTGATTTGTTTGTGATTTTGTATATATTGTTGAGTGGTATGACTGATGATGGTTTGGATGAGTGTGATTGGTGATTATATTGAAGTGGTGAGTGGGCAGGCTGCATTTTTGTGTTCGAAATGTAAATAGGGTATGTATATACATTTATGTCCGTACTGTTCTTGGATTTATAAATGGAATTTTTTTTTTCCGGAAAATAAATAGACATATGCTTTTCAAATAAATAACTCTTGTGTGGGACAATGATGATGTTTTGAATCAAAGATTAGAGCGTTTGCCTTTCTGTATATTTGGACCTAGGGGAGGTTCTTCTGTTCTTGATTCCTGAATTAATATAAAGCCTATACGCCTATGATGCCTAACTAGATGCGCCTAAGTGTACCTAGCATGTGTGTAGGTCTTTAGAGAGCCAAGAATCCCCCTAGGATTTAGTCTAACCCCATTACCTTAGTGGGACTTCATCCTGATCTCGAGCTGGACACCCACAGATGGGTGATGGACCGCTGCCAGCTGGAGCTGTGGCAAGACGCAGGTTGCAGCGCCTTTGGCATGGAAGTCTCGGTCTCCTCTGGTTTGCTTGGGCAAAGGGAGGTATATTTATACTGGATAGGTGTCTTGGATTGACGCAAAGATGAGTTCTTGGAGAAAGGGTCTGTTTCCAAGAATTTGTGTTCTTGGAGAAAGGGCCTGTTTCCAAGAATTTGTTGTGACGTAGGTTAGTCACTGTTGGACATGGAGATTACGTATTTAGGATGGACCGTCTTCTGTGCCCAGAGCACACTGATCAGATAAGGGACAGCCTCTCTGTTGCTGTTATTGTAAAGGGAGGGCTAATCTAGGTCAAAGGGCCTGCCTGTGTGAAAGGGCCTGCCTGTCTCTGTGACACGAAGGATTTGTGCCTCTGAGACAGAGTACCTGTTAGGGCCTCAATTCCGTTTATAACAGTGTGGTTGAGTGTGGTTGTGTGTGGTTGTGTGTGTGCTTGTGGTGTTGTTTGTGTGTGGTTGTGTGTGGGGGTTGTGTGTGTGGGGTTGTATGTGTGTGGGGTTGTATGTGTGTGGTGAAGGAGAGAGAAGTGCACTGTCAGTCACGTAAGCCTTCACTTGCTTCTCTCAGGAAGAGTCAGGATGTGGGAATGACAATATATGCTTCCTTATTGATACAAGCAAGCTTAAGTCAGCAGTAATTGCGGTCTGGTCTTCTGAGGCTCTTCCTGGGCTGCTAATATGGTACAAAACAGCATCCTGGTCAGCTGGTTGGTTGGCCTGAGAAGCTTATCAATTGAAACTACATAGAGTGCGGAAAGCTAAAATAATCTCTTCTCACAGAGTTTCAAAAGCTGAAGGAAAGGGAACCAACTGTGAGCCAGACTGTTCTCAAACATTCTTCAGCACTGGAAGCCTGGGTTAAAGAGCAAATACGGTAGACACAGGAGCGCTGCCCTTTAAAGCCGAGCTCCTCCGCATACAGAGCCCCAACAGTGCCGCAGCTACAGCTACAAGCGCTTAGTAAATATGCCAAAAATATCATAAAATAAACAGTTAAAAAAACTGTAAAAAGTAATATTTCGACGTGACACGGAAATGTAGAGAGACTCCTTGTAAAATAAATACATACAACGCACACTTCAGAAATAAATAAATTAGTTTACCCATCCAACTTGATTTAGTTCCACCCTGTTGAAGAGTGTCGATCTGGTTAGTGCGCTATGGATCGTGACATAAAGCAAGTGCTCTGGGATCAAAGTTCACAAGGAAAATAAAGGGGCATGCTAGGAACATGATTACTATTGATTCTGATGTTGAAGACTACCATTGCACCTCTTCTTGGTTTGAGCAATGAAAGGTAAGAAGGGATGCGGCTCGAGTCCGGCACCTAACGGGATAGAGTAGGCGAGACATAAAAAGGGAGGAAGAAGCAAAAAGTTTGGGGATAAACCTGCAAAAAGGGCCATTTCCAACAATCACCATTAGAATGTAGAGTCCTAGAAGAACTTTTAACACAAAAGGCAACTTTGCTTACATAGCAGAAACTCATTAACAACTCCCCAGACACCCTTACAGCCCTACGGAAATGCTGGGAAAGTGACATCATAAATCTACATGAAGACGAATGGCCAGAAGCCCTGGCGTCCCATAGAGAAGTTAGAGCTCACTTTCGGTTAGTACCGCTCAAAATTCTCCATAGAGTTCACATCTCCTGCAACATGCTGGTCAAAATGGATAGGAAGACAGATCCAGTTTATCATCGACGATGGGGAGTGGAATGGTCGTTTTACCACATTCTGTGGTCTTGTCTGAAAACTCACTCTTATTGAGATGCCGTGGTGTCTTCCATGACAGAGGTATGTGGGGAGAAACTAATACTCTCAGCCAAATGGTCCCTCTTCAGTGTCTGGGAGGCCACGGACCTGGGACAAGCAGATAAAATTTGGCTTACCATAGACCTGATGTTAGCGAAGCGCAACATAGCGTGGAATTGGGGGGGGTGCAACCAGTCTTTCAGGACCGGAAGAAAGACATGAATTGGTGTATGGGGGCAGAAAATCAATCTATGTGAATAGGAGGGTGCCCCAGAAAATGGGGAAAAGTATAGAGCAAATGGAATGTTTGTATGGGAAATCCATGCACTTCACCCATGAGAGGAATGATACACTCCTTGATACATGCAGAAGATGACTAAATGTTGCCCTAGGCAAGGTGAAGGTGGGATGGTTACTTGCTACGCTTAAGCAATCTGATATTATTCAATATTATACTGTCGTATTTTACTGTCATTCTGTTCAAAACAGTGGTGTGATGCTTATTTTTACTGCCTCAAGTAAATAAAAAAGATATTGAAATGAAAAAACAAATAAGGACACATGGGGGACTGAAATGAGATGGGATTGGGGAACAGACATTAACCAAAGCCACTGGAATTAAGCGGCAGGAGAGGGCCAAATTGTACAGCATGTTTGAGTTAATTATGCAGCAAGAAAAGGCAAATTATTAAGAATAATGCACCACATTTTGTAATAGAATTATTTCATTGTTTTGTCATTTTTAAACTTGGTAACATTCTCTGGGGTATTGCTGCACCTCATTAGCACCATTTAACACCCAAATAAAGTAATAAGCAGCAGAAAGGTGATGAGTCCAGCTTTGCAAAGAGCATTCCACTGCGCTGTAACACGTCATCACATTTTTAGTCACTTTAGAACCATTTGAGCTAGAATTTTTTTTTAATGGAGGGGGTGAAATAATCTGCAGATTATGCAGCAGATGATGGGTTATGTGGCAAATCTATAATTATGCCAAAATTGGCGTGGCCACACACTCGCATGATTCCAGTGACCATGACATTAACATAAAGACACACAGGGGGCTGAAGAGAGATGTGAGAGGTAAAAAGAATGTTACATAAGGACACTCACAGGGGACAGAAGAGAGATGTGAAAGCAGAACAGACATTAACGTAAAGACACTAACAGGGGCTGAAGAGAGATGTGAGAGGTGAACGGACATTAACATAAAGGCACTCACAGGGGGCTGAAGAAAGATGTGAGAGGAGAACAGCCATGAACATAAGAACACACACAGTGCTGTACAGATGTGAGGGGGGAGGAGGCAAGGATACACAGTGGGTGGCTAAATAGAGATGTGAGAGGAGAACAGACAGTAACATAAGGACATTCATAGGGGGATGAAGAGAGATGTGAGAGGAGAAAAGACATTAACATAAATGCTCATACAGGAGGCTGAACAGAAAGGTTAGAAGAGACCAGACATTAACTTAAAGACTCTCAGAGGGGGCTGAAGAGAGATGTGAGAGGAGAAAAGACATTAACATAAGGACTCATACAGGGGGCTGAAGAGAGATGTGAGGAGAACAGACATTAACATAAAGACACTCACAGGGGGCCGTTTAGAGATATGAGAGGAGAATAGGCATTAACATAAGGACACGCACATGGGCAGAAAAGAGATGTAAGAGGAAAAGTGGAGCTTTACACGTGTCAATTATCTTGTTTTCAAGACTTTCAGGAACACTAAAAGAAAAAAGTAGAGTGAATGTAGTTTTTTTAGAAACATTAATGCACATTTTAACTGTTGTGTCTGTGGATTTCTTAGGTTTTCCTAAATTTCCACACATATTTTTGATTTTTTGAAGATTTGGAATTAGCTGGTTGTGAGTTTTGAAGAACATGCCAGAATGATTTGTATGAAGCGGATATTGGGTGACAGGTGATATTGTTTCGCAGAGTGTGCCCTGTTAACACAACTATTGATAAAGTGTACCCTCCACGCATTCTTGCAGGCCCAGAGGATGGAAGAGTCTAGGAGGTTGGTTGGTACCAGGTCCAGGGTTCTGCTGCTCTGTGTCACCCTCTTTTTCACTGTAGGTTGGGGTAAGTAAAAGACAGCGTCGTAGCCAAACCACTCTCCCAGGCGGTTTGTGACAGGCATTATGCACTGACCACACTCCAAGGTGATTCACTCACAGTACGTTTTGGTGTATATATGATAGAGCTGTTACATGTTTTGATTCTGGTGTAGTTTTAGTGCTGTATTTACAGTTGTTAGGTTTGCTGATTTTACATCCCTATTACCAATAACGTTGTACATTATTATTTTTATTATATTGTTTCTTGTAAAGCGTGTGGCTACCCGAATACTGGCTTCTCACTTTTGGGATGAATGCACATCATTATTTACAAAAACTCGTGTTTTTTTGCTGCTCGAAGACATGCTTTGTCTTGCTTATTTGTTATATTGTTTAGGTCTGGCATTAGCCAAGACCTTTTGTTTTTCCCCAAAAATTCATTAAAAAAACACAGAGATACTACATACAAAGAGTGCCCCTCAGTCAGTTCTCTTTATTTATTGGTCTATTTTAGGACCAATTACATCTTACTTCCGCCCAAACCAGCATGGAACATGGGTCACTGGTTCAGCCCACTTCACCTTTTCACTACTGACACTGTGAGTAACGGCATTCCACCCCCTTGGGTAAAAGAGTCCCTTACTAACTGACTGAACTGACGCCTGGCCCCTCCAGTTGGCTTTGGTGCTGCTCCGGGATGGTATATGGCCAATCAGACTGTAAGGCTGCAGGCTACAGCAGTAGGCAGCACCCCTACACACTGAGGGTTTATTCACATGAGGGATTAGGGGAGTCTTCTGGGGCCTTGCGCCACCCGGGCTGTACATACAGCATTGGCGAACATGTTCCGAATGTGTAAGATGAACAAAGGGGAACGCTAAACTACCAAAAAATAAATAATAATATTAATGTGTCCTTGTGTAACGTAACCTGTCCTCATGTAAATTGCTGCAGTACCTTCGGTTGAGTTTGCGCCATATAAATATGCAATGATTTTGTCCGCCTTGGCGATATATTTCAGATTGGCCTGGTCTAGCGGGGTTGGAGTCTATTTACAGAGTTCAAGTATCTGTGCATCTGGAGTGGTGGTGGAGTTCACACTGGAGATCTCGCAGGTGCTCATGTTCCAGTGGACGACACACCTACAGCTGTTTGGGATGATCTCTGTGTGTGAGGCCTTTCCTTGGAGACGACATGCTTGATTGTCTTTCTAGCTCCTGACAGCCAAGCAGCTTCAGACTTGCCTGTCTCTCACCTGGACTCCTCTCTCACTGGAGTCTCTTGGAGGGCCTTCCTGCTGGGCTTCCAAGGGACTGTGTGGACTAGGCGGGCTTCGTGTAGGCTGCACAAAGGCATCACTGAGGAACTGCCAACATGACTCACAGCCAAGTTGCTCATGTAGCCGTAGAGGGTAGTGTTTCCGTCTAGATGTTCTCGCCGTCAGGACTCAGCCTTCCTCTGATGACCAGTCTTCGACTGTGACCTCCATGCTTCCCGTGACTGTCGTGGAGCTGCTTCAGATGCTTCCCTCCCATTCGGATTTCCCTTTCACAGGAACTCCGTTGAGCCCCTTACCCTGGATTGCCATGTGACCTTGTGGGCTGTGCAAGCCTTTCCGTAGGCCATGCTGATGGGTAGCTGCGTAACTCCCAACAGGGCCACATCCAAGTATTGTGTAATCCCAAGGGTGGACATTCCAATGGTTGGGTATGCTTTAGTTCGGCAGGCTTAAGGTTGACGGGGTCAAACAGAAGGTTCCTGGGTGGCTCGCCTCGTGAACTCCGGTTGTCTGGAGTGCGGGCATCCACTCTGGTGGCGTGATGCTCCTTGGTGATGATGCACCTGGATGATGAACATAGTTATTTTCTATCAGTTGGGCAAACAGGCGGCGATGTCTGGCTTTAGGTGACCTCGGGGAGTGAGGAGGACTGGAGGAACTTTGCAGTCCATGTCTTCCTCTTGCTGAGGCTGGTCTTCACCCGTGGCATCTGAAAAGCAGGGATGCCGTCCGACTTGGACTGCCGATGCTTAGGACTGGACGGTTGCACTGGGAAGCATTGGAGAGAGACGCTGTTCACGCTGGCTATGGCTTACACTTGGTTCTCCCATTGGGCTGTCTCCAGGTACAGCGGTCTGGCTTAGGGACTGGATGTTTGCACTGGGAAGCGTTGGAGAGAGATTCAGCTCGCGCTAGCTGCGGCTTACATTTGGTTCTCCCATTGGGCTGTCTCCAGGGGTGTTGGTCCGGCTTGATGGCTGTCTGGTGACTCTGGGTGCATTCATCTTGTGGTGGTACGAGTCCTCTGTCCTGTCGCTCTGCTCCTTTTTCTCCTGCGCGGCTGTGGTGGTTGTCTGCCCTGTGGCATTGTGCCACTGTTCTTTCACCCTTTGCAGAGTGGCGTCCTGCCACTCTCATTTCCTCTTTCCGACCAGGTCCTCACTTGGCTGTGGTGTCCTGCCACATGTCTCATGTTTGCGCAACATGAACATCACTCTGGTTGTGGCCAGTTCTTGGGACGATCTTCACTGTCCTGCAGACCTGTCGCAGGTCTGTCCTATCAGTAGGACTTGCTTCTTCCTCTTAGGGACCTTTCCCAGCACCATCCCCTCCTCAGGGATTTCGCGGTGCTCCTCTTCTCTTCAATCAAGGGCGTTGTGCTTGCACCTTGAGGGTGCGCCGTCGGGGTGCTTGCTCCTGCCTCCGTTGAGGCATGCTTGGCAGGATTGGTCACTTTGTGTGATGCACTCCTTGCTTGTGGTGCGATGTGGCATCCGGCCACGTGTTGCCTGTCGTCGTAGCACATATAGCGATGGCAGCTTGCCACATGGAGTGTGTGACTCTCTTCTTGCCTGTCTTGGGTCATTGGCGACTCTGTCTTGAGACAATGTGAGGGGGTCACTTTGCTGGTTTCGGCCCACTGCGGGGCTACGCTGGTGTGGTGGAGACATGGATGCTCTCCTTGCTGCGTTCAGCAGTGCTTCAGCACTGTAGAGATATCTCTATCGCCCGGGTGCCTGCCCATACTGTCAAGTTTGCCTGCACAGTCTTCTGCGCACCTCTAACCTTGTGGTGGTGGCCGGTCACCACCAGGGGCGGGTGTCACCGTTTCTTCGCTTGTGGTGGCATCAGACAGCCACTTGGGGTGCTTGTACAGTGCACTTCATTTACTGCTGCAGTGGGTGTCATCGTCTGGCTAGAGAGGCCAGTCTGTGTCCTGGGGTGCTTTAGAGTTCTTGGGGACATTGTTGGGGCTTGGAAGCCTTCTCACAGCAGCCAACTACTTCTCTTATGCCGCTTTCGCTCCGCTGACTGTGCAGGTGACTTTACTGATCCTCAGCAGCTTTCCTCCTGCCACGAGCATGGTGCACTCTTGTTGAGGTGCCATGTCACGCACCCCCACTCGGGGCACTGTGGCTATTGTTCAGGTGCCGGGCCGGCTTACTGCCACTGCGGAGCCATGCTGGGGTGATGATGCAGGCGTGGGGCAGTGTGCAGTACTGGTGGGTCCCAGTCCTCACAGGATCCTCTCTGCTGTCTATCTTTTCCCTTCAGCAATTGGCGCGGCCTCTTGTATGCCAGGTTTTCCTTTTTGTTGCACCATTGGACCTGTTTCAACTTCCTGAGGTCGTGTCTATTTTGCTGGCTGTTGGCCTGTGGAGTGGGGCCCTGGCTGGGACTGACTGTCTCTGACCGCAGTGCGGGAGCTGGTAGCACTGTGTAGTCCAGTTTGTTCTAGGGCGTAGTTGGCAGCACCCTAGTACCGTTCATCATCACTTGGTAGCACCGTAGGGGATTTCAGAGAGTTCCAGCAGCTCCTAATGATGGGGGCCCACTTGGCGCAACTGGTTTTGCAGGGAGGTGCACAGTGGTACCACTCATGCTGTGGGCTCCCTCGTGTTGGGAGGTGGAGGTGCAACGGTTGTCACATTGCAGGGACCACGTTTCTGACTCCTGTATAGGACAGCAGCTCTCGGATAGCTGCACTGCCATGAGAAGTCTATCCACCCAATGCAGTAGCAGGCAAGTGGCCACTAGAGGCATTCGATGCTGGTCGGCATCACCTTGTCGCCTGTCTTGTCACGGCACCTCTTAGTCACCAATCGGGGTGCAGGAGGAGCAGACCACTGCAAGAACAAGGTGAGACTGTATCATATACTGACAGCTTGTCATGTATTTTTCTTTTATTGAAGCTGCCTTGCCGGACCAATTAATTAGATGTGATGCCCACGTACGATCGCTGGGTGGCAGTAGAGTCACTTCAGGAGGCCGTAGCCGCTTTAACCCGTTCCGTGCTTGTGACGGAACCACTCAGTCAGGAGCCACGAGCGGGCTGTGCTCATGACGGAGTGGTTCCGTCACACTGCGGCCGCTCCTCTCTTGCTGCATCAATTCCCCGTCTGCGTGGGCGAATTAATGAGCAGGCGGGGCCGTGACAGAACCACTCCGTCATGAGCACAGCGCGCCCGTGGCTCATGACGGAGTGGTTCCGTCACAAGCATGGCATCGCCGCACGACCCCACCTCCCCCCAGCACCGCAGCCAAGGGGTTAATGATGCTGCAGGCCTCACGGTGAACAGACGATGCAGGTTCTGCTCTGTAGGCTTAGCGTGGCAGGGCTACAGCCATACTCTTCCTTTTCTGGGAGAAGTTACTACCCGTACTGGGCCACGACTCCCGTGTGGTGGTCCTTCATTGCAGGTGCAGCTACTTTCAAATGTGGGCCGCGGCAGCCCTCCTACGGCTGTGGGCCATGCCTTTTCCTCACTGGCTTTTTGTAGCTAGCTGCAGGGTCAGGGGTGACTCTAATTACCTACACTGCAGGGTCGATCAGAGCTCCCCTCACCTTCCGGCACAGTGGCCCCAACAGCATTGACGGCGCCGCAAATCTCCCACACACTTCGACGGCAGGGGGATCTGTGTCTGCTGGGTAGTCATCTGCACCACGGACACGGCGTATACCTCGCTGTTCCACCCTCTTCTCTGGATCACTAGCATCCGCCGGTCACTGCAGTGGGGCTGCAGGCGTGCATTGTAGGGCACCGCAGTTGGACGCCAGTTGCTTCGTGCTGGGAATAGGTGCGGAGGTGCTGCAGACACCGGACATTACACCTCCACGACGTACCATGAAATAGCCAACAGCACACACGCGGGGATTGACTCGCTCTTCAACATTGAAGTGTCTTGGGCCCTAGGCCCTCATGCTTGCAGAATGAGGCATTCACACTCATTTGTATGGTACTTGAACCGGTACAAGGCACGTGCACCTGGCCCCTTTTATTAACAGGGTCACCTGACCGGTGACTCCTGTGGTGGGTGTGTGTAAAGTGTGGGTTAGTACTAGGCAAAACACTAGAACGTGTCTAGCCAGACGCTACAAATGGCAGTTTCATATAGATGGAAATTTTAATTGAAAATAGAGTTCTGCTGTCGTAATTGTTGCCTCTACCATTGATTAACTCAATAAACAGGGGCAGGCGACCTTCCAGGATGGCCCCCACATCCATGCTCCCTCTTAGTTAGAAACTGTGTGTCTTCTGAGGCGGAAGCCGGGAGCTTAGCTGTTACTTTTAAAAATTGATTGTCAACATTTTCACTTGTGCATTTTAAACATTTAGAGCCTCCTCTTACCGCATCTTGACGCTCCTTGCATCTCTATGCAGTGGATTACAGCGCTGGTCACGGAAACGACATCAACAAAGGCAGTCCCGCCATTACTGGTGCGAATCACGGCCACGCCCCTTTCCCCGAGGCCACGCCCACTATTTTGCCTACTAAAGCGCCGCTGAACAACGAGCGACCTTAGAAACTGTGTGTCTCCTGAGGCGGAAGCCGGGAGCTTAGCTGTTACTTTTAAAAATTGATTGTCACCATTTTCACTTGTGCATTTTAAACATTTAGAGCCTCCTCTTACCACATCTTGACGCTCCGTGCAGCGGATTACAGCGCTGGTCACGGAAACGACATCAACAAAGGCAGTCCCGCCATTACTGGCGCGAATCACGGCCATGCCCCTTTCCCCGAGGCCACGCCCACTATTTTGCCTACTAAATCGCCGCTGAACAACGAGCGACCTTAGAAACTGTGTGTCTCCTGAGGCGGAAGCCGGGAGCTTAGCTGTTACTTTAAAAATTGATTGTCACCATTTTCACTTGTGCATTTTAAACATTTAGAGCCTCCTCTTACCGCATCTTGACGCTCCTTGCATCTCCGTGCAGCGGATTACAGCGCTGGTCACGGAAACGACATCAACAAAGGCAGTCCCGCCATTACTGGCGCGAATCACGGCCACGCCCCTTTCCCCGAGGCCACGTCCTCTGTAGTCGATTTCCGCGTCCCATAAATATGTGCCATTTTCGAGCGCGCAGCGGGCGAGCGCAGCGGGCGCGCCTAAGGCAAGCCCGTCTGTGCCCGTCCGTGCCGGGACCGGGCCTAGGCCCACAACCCCTGACCAGAGTCTACGACAGGGATTACTATCCTACTCTAAATCCACCTTAATGGAACTACGCTTGAGTGCCCACACTCAATGTACACAAATCAGCCGGCACTCAGTCTTGGAGGACACAATTTTATGCTGCCCTCACTGTAATATCAAGTTACCGATAGCTAATGAAAAGGTCAAGACGAACAGGACAATAACAGTCAAGCCTACAGAACTCTCCGCAGCACTAATTAATGCACGTTCCCTTGTAAAGCACAGGCAGGAAGTATCCGACCTCATCTTGGATAACAACCTAGACTGTCTCTTTTTAACAGAGACATGGACGGATGAAGCATCCGACCTAGATATGGCAGTCACCACCCCCCCAGCCTATAAAGCCTATCGCTTAGATAGAGCAGTGAAACGTGGAGGGGGACTAGCCATCATAGCTCGCGACCACATAAGTGTGAGAATAGCACATATCCCGTCCACCGGCTGTGAAGCTCTCCTATTTGATCTTAAAATCACCCCGTCGTTTCATTTCAAAGGAACACTTTTATATCGACCCCCAGGTGCACGTACAAACTTCCTAGACAATCTAGGTTCAATAATAGAAAATTTGGCTATGGAAGATTCATGTACAGTTATGGGTGATATGAACTTTCATCTTGAGAATTTTTCGGACAAGGACACCCGTACTCTGATATCAGAAATGGACACCTTAAATCTCCGGCAACTTGTCACCACCCCCACCCACAAGGCCGGCCATACCCTAGACGGTATCTTCTCTAATCTGGATGGCATAAAAATAACAGATACCTTACCAATGCCGTGGACTGATCACTACGCCATTCTAATAAAAATCTTATTCAAAGTCAATAGAACCAGACGAGAGCCTGTTCGGAAACCAGAAGCTTTTAAGGTATGGAAGGACATTGTTCCGACAGAGCTAGCAACTCTATTAGACAGAACTCGACACGGCTGGTCCACCGAACCTAATACTGCCACACGTCAATTTCACGAGTGGCTGGGCACTGCTGCCAATTCATTAGCCCCGACCAAAAAGCCATCAAGAAACAGAATAACACCATCGGCCCCGTGGTTCACAGAGGAACTGCGCAAAATGAAACAACACTGTAGAAATAGGGAAAGGCAATGGCTAGGATCCTATAGCGCAGACAGCAAGGCCAGCTACAAGGCAGCACTTGGGCAGTACAAAGCCCTCATTGTCGAAACCAAGAAAAAGTTTTTCACAGAACAGATCGACAATGCTAAAAACTCCAATAAAAAACTGTATGAGATCACCAAGATCTTATCGGGAAACACGCCGGACTTAGCTCCATCAATATCACAAGTCTTCTGTGACTCATTAGCTAATTTCTTTTTCATTAAAGTGAACGATATATTCCAAGCATTCTCCTCCAAAACAGCACTCGACTTACCCGAGCCTGACAGCAGGACTCAAGACACCGAACTGCACCAGTTCTCAGACCTTGGAGAAACACAAATTAAGGACATCATTGCTACCATTAAATCAGGATCAGCACTAGACCCCTGTCCCATCAAGGTCATCCGCCCAGTCCTGGATTGTCTCCATGGGCGTCCGCAGGTGGGGGCAAGGAGGGGCGCTTGCCCCCCCCTGGATCTCCGGTCCGGTGCTGGCCGTACTGGTGCCGGCACTGCTGTGGAGTGGTGCGGGCTGCAGCTGGGCGCTATTCTTTTTTTTTTATTGTAACGCTGGCACTCCTGCAGCCCAGTGACACACTGGGCTGCAGGAGTGCGATGTTCCCAAAAGTCAGGGCCGGCCCTAGTGTTGGTGACGCCCAGTGCGATAATTTCTGTTGGCGCCACCCAATCCTGGTTTAAATTTGAAAAAATAAGTGCAGGTGAACAAAATTTTTCTCAGGAGACTCCCACCCTTTCCACCACTGCCATTTTTAAAATGCTTGCAGTGTTATATAGCGGAAACTCGACCCGAAATTATCAGAGTGCTGTACATGAGCACCAGTTGCATTACAGACGGACACACAGGGAGATTACATGATAAGACCAGAATCACAGGATCTTTGAGCCCCCCGCCGGACTTCAACCTGGTTCCCCAGCTTCAAAGTCGGATGCTCTAGCTGTTAAGCCACACCATGGTCCACCTCAACCAACGGCAGCAGGATTGCCTGCATAGACTCTGTCCTAATTCAGGATGTGCACCTGATCTGGTTTGGAAAGTGCAGAAGTGGGGTCGATGCCTCTGAGGAAATTTTGAAAAGTTTATTAAATAGTTCCTATTATAGCACATATTTCACTAAAATTTGCTGAAAAGACCGACTCTGAAATAGCACACAACAAATATTTCAATACTTTCATTGTAAGAAAATGAAATCCATACAGGTTAATCAGGTTAAGTAAGATCAGATAGAATCAAGCATTATGCACAGTGGCTACAGGTTGTACAGAACCGAGTTGCCCTTAAAGAGACAAATGTTCCACAGTGAAAAGGCTTGAAAATCGGCACAGAAAGATCAAAGTGTGGGACTCACTTCACATCTGACATGCAGCTCAAAACTCTTATATTATCATTGATACTCAACAGCTCTACCAATATACTAGAAAATCTGAACTGAAGCACTCCTGTTATTCCAATGTGTAGGCCTAAACATATTTGTGACAATTCACTTCAACTCTGAAAGTAGCACATCTTTATTACAGGACCAGTTACTCAAACTTCCAGGGATACACCTCAACCATGGCCGGCAGCAACCCGATATTCCAGCACTATGAACCTGCACAGCTCTGCCAATGCACTTCATTTCTATTTTGCAGCAAACCTTGCTACACAAGTACTTGGTTTGTCCCATTCTCCCAAAGTCAATACTTTGAGAGACTGTGTCCAAATTAGTTCATGCTCCAGTAACCATAACAACAATGCCAACTTCGTGACATCTTGTGAACAAAAAGTGAAAGTTCAAACCAGCATCCACCTAAATCTAGGTGACAATGTTGGTTGCTGATGTTTCTCAAAATGTCTTCACCACTACCAATTACTCTACATGTTGTCTATCCCTGGTATTGATGCTGGATGCATCCGCTTCTCATTGTGGCAGCATTAGAAGTCCATATCAGGTGAACATCACCCCTTGCATGTACAGCACCAAACCCACACTGATGCGCAGTTTCTCATACTGACTATAGGGTTGCAAGGAGAGGCAGTCTGTTCTGTTGAGTTCACAGAAGACCCACCTGTCATGCTGATCAGTGCCAGGAGCAGGAATTCTCTTAAATGGCCTGTTAGCTACACTCGCACCCTGCTCCTTCAGGGGGAAGTGGATCATTCATGGACAATGACTTGGTTCAAAGTGTAGTGTGGATGGTGAAAGACAACATAAAATGAGGGCACAGATATGGCACAAAGAAGTGTGCTACGCTGAAAAAGCCTGACCCACCTCAACTGATTTTGCCCAGCCAATAGAGGGAGGCTCAGGTGTTATGGGAACAGCCTCACACAGCATTGCTTTCCCGGCTGGATAAGCAGTGGATGTAGGGCTGGATTCTGCCCAGTCTAATGACGTCAAGAGAAGTTGAGGAAAAAATATAGCTAAATTAAATTAACTGCCTATATGGTGCATTTTCCAGTGCAGCCCAAATGCTGTGAAAGTGTGCTGGTTCTCAAGAATTAGTGTCAGTGGATCACCTGTTGCAATCAAGCCCTGGAATCACCTCAAGGCAGGGCCAGTTATGCAGCTATAGAAGCGAGAAACTGAAATAAAGTGATTTGGCCGGTATCACACAGTTTAATCACTAAGCTAAACTGGACTTGTTCTTAGTCTGTAAGTAACCTACAGATCACATTCCTCACACTCTTGGGGATATAAAAATAGTGACTATATCAAAAGAGATTGTACAGAGGTGATACCGTACTTATATATTCATGCATGGCTGGAGATCAGTTAAATGACTCTACTCTGGGCATTGTGCAAGTACAGTTCTGATGGTTCCTAACCTCGCCGTAGGTTGTATGCATGTCGCGTTTTGCAAGGAACTGATCTATTTCGCTGCTGTGGGTTGTGGGTTTTGCTAGTTCTACCGTTATTATGCCTGTGTTCAGCTGTGGGGATTTCCAGGTTTGTAGGCAACTGATTGTATCAAGTATGGGATGTGCGCACTTTCAGTTTGGTGTGCGTCTAATTTCTACCCATCTATGAGTAGAGGAGACGCACAGTTCTGTAGGTGTCTGGTATGAGGATGGAGAAAGCAGTCAGAAAAACAGGGGGACACGTTAACATTTTGCCCCCCTCTGGAAAACTTTCTGCGGACGCCCATTATTGTCTCTTCCCTGATATAGCCACAATCTGTAATGCCATCTTCAGAACGGGGATATACCCGGACATACTGAAGAACACTCTGGTAAAACCTCTCCTAAAGAAAGCCAATTTGGATAAGCAACAACTAAAAAACTACCGTCCCACCTACCTTTCTTAGCCAAAGTGGTTGAGAAGGCTATGAACACACAGCTCTCAGAGTTCATAGAGAAGTACCAATTACTGGACAACACCCAATTTGGCTTTCGCAAGTACCATGGTACGGAGACTGCCTTAATTAAAGCAACAGAGGATATAAGAGTAATCCGAGACCAGGGAGGAACAGCGATCCTGGTACTACTCGATTTGTCCGCAGCCTTCGACACGGTCGACCACAAGATCTTGATCGACCGTGTCGGAAAGATGGGCATTTGCCAGATGGCAAAAAACTTGCTCTCCTCTTTCTTGGCTGGTAGAACGCAGGTAGTCACACTGGGCCATTTCCAATCAAACAAGCTATCATTGCCGTGTGGGGTACCCCAAGGCTCATCCCTAAGTCCGACACTATTCAATATCTATGTGTTGGACCTGGCTTCTGTCATCAAAGCCCATGGGATGAGCCGTACGTCATACGCTGATGACACGCAGCTTGTGCTGGCCATTAATGGGGACGGAGAAAAGGTAGCACAAAATTTTCAAGAGGGCATGCGGGCGATAGGAGAGTGGATGGCCGCCAACTGCCTAAAACTAAACTCCGAAAAAACGGAGGTGGTCATTTTCTGATGCCTTTCACCTAGCTGGTCGACCACCTGGTGGCCTGCCACGTTCGGAGACCCCCCTAAACCTGTTCCTAGCGTCAGAAATCTTGGTGTGATTTTTGATGAGAACCTGAACTTTATGGCCCACGCAAACAAAATAGCAGCCACTGCTCACCACAAACTTAGGCTGATTAAGAAAATCATGCCGTTTCTACCAATTGCAGCAGGTAAAACTCTGGTAAGCTCTCTAGTGTTGGCCTCTCTAGATTACTGCAATGGCCTATTTATTAACACCCAAGCCAGAGTGACAAATAAAATGCAGACAATCCAGAACGCTGCAGCCCGCCTCCTGTCAGGAACACCTAAGTTCATGCCTATCTCTGAGTCCATACGAAACCTCCACTGGCTCAAGATCCGGGATAGGATCAAATTCAAAACACTCTGCATATTGTATAAAGCACTGCACAACCTTGGCCCACATTTCCTTAAATCTCACCTTAGGTTCCATTCAGTCACAAGATCGCTTCGATCTAACAATCAAAAACTTCTGCTGATACCATGTACCAAAACAGTCACTTAGGGTGATAGACGCTTCTTGGTAGCTGCTCCCAGACTGTGGAACTCTTTGCCAGCTGCCATTGGAGAAAGCAGGTCCTTGATGCAATTTCGTAGAAAAATAAAGAACTGGCTGTTTGGTCAAGAATAGCAGCCGACTGAGTCCCTGGGAACCCACTCACAGTATCTAGCGCCGAGACGCCTACGGGCATTTGTTCGCGCTTTATAAATTGCAAAAATAAATAAATAAATAAATAAATAAATACATTTGTAAATCCATGCCAAGACACCTTGCTGCTCTGTATTTCCGCAGTTTTATGCTCACTCAAAAACTTGTTTGTGTTTGAAGAGTGTTCGCTGACATTTAACCCTGGTGCCGTGTGTGCATCACAATGCGCAATTAGGCACAGAAGAAGCTTCTCACTTTGGGTCTGGTGAAATACGGAGGTTGGTTTGTGTATTTGGGCAGTGGGATGATGCCTGCAGTCAGTGTCGTTTTTGGGCTTGCATTTTCGGGCAGTGGGAGAATTTCGACAGTAAGTGTACTCTGGGGGCTGTGTATTGAGGCAGTGGGAGGATGTTGGCAGATAGTGTCATCTGGGGGTTTGTGTATTTGGGCTGTGGGAGAATGTCTGCAGACAGTGTCATTTTTTTCAGGTTTGCTTATTGGGGCAGTGGGAGAATTTCAACAGTAAGTGTAGTCTGGTTGTTGTGTATTTGAGCAGTGGGAGCATTGGGCAGTTAGTGTCGTCAGTGGGTTTGTGGATTCAGGCAGTGGGAGGGATGTCAACAGTGTCGTCTGGGAATTGTGTATTTGGGTAGTGGTAGAATTTCAACAGTAAGTGTACTTTGGGGGCTGTGAATTTGGGCAGTGGGAGGATGTTGACAGTTTAGTGTAGTCTGTGGGTTTGTGTATTTCAGCAGTGGTGGGGATTCAGCAGTTATGGGGTTTATTTTGATGTCGGGCGATGGCACCACTGCGGTGCTGACGGGGCAGAAAAACGCCTTTTTCCACCCGCAAGCAGCGGTACTCATGTCCGCCATATTAGTATGGCAAAACATAGGTAATTTCCCGTCCGCCGCGGAGTGACGAGCACCGCCATCAAAGTGCGCCCGCCACCTCAGCGGGGGGAGCCAATGGAGACTCACCACCGTGCGGAATGACCTCCGCCCCGCTTCACAAATTAGGATGGCCAAGCAGGCAGACGCACTGCAGCGGAGACACCGCCCAACCAGACACGGCGGAAACTTGACAGCGGAGTGCATAGCAGAGACCCGGTCCTCTCTACCCAGTCATGAACGCCATGGACCCAGCTCTACATATGCATCCGGTGATGTACCTGCTACAGCACTACCATCAAATGGACTGCCGAGGCCGCCGCCGCAGCTATGCAACTACACAAATATAACACACAACACGGGCTGACACAGGGTCCAATTCCACCACAGACACCCTGCTGGGGGTCACAACAGATCTACAAGGGCACCCTCACATTACCCACCTGCCACCAAGTCACCCCTCTGCATCCGGGACCCACATCAACTGCGAACTAGCAGCAACGTCCCGCCGTTCCCGGTCACGTCACCGCCTCGGTCAACACATGCGCACAATGCAGAAGGCAGAGCACTCCAAGACATGGGCAGGGCACAGAGACCACATGGAAACACCACCCCCAACCACACATCAACACACACCATCAAGTCACAGGCCAGGTGCCCATCCTGCGCATCCCCATGCACAGCAAAAAGCAACAAGCACAGCAACACGCAAGCACAATACACA